>NC_053038.3:1134659-10799659 GCF_002575655.3 Aegilops tauschii subsp. strangulata | reverse complement strand
GCTCTCTATGACACTTGGCCTGATTGTTACCACCGGTATCTCTCCTCGCATGCAGTTGATGACCATCTCGCCCATGGCCTTTGTGAACACATAAGTGTCTTGCCAACCATAGAGTTTGGCCCTATGAATAAATAAATTGCACAAATCAAATACTTCATGTGTGTATTCGTATCTACAGACATGAGAAAGTAACAGGGAAATACTAGAATACCTCGACTACCTAACTCTTTCATTTCTTGAGTAACAGAAGCAGAGGCAGAAGAATGCCTTCTGGAGTCAAAAGCCAACTTGATCTCAGCCTCGATATCCAACACGGTATTCTGATGTGCCGAAAAATCTGAGGAACCTATCCCCTTTGTTATGGTATCCCCTAAGCAAAATGGCTTCTCTAGTATCAAACCTTGCCTCTGCCCATTCACATATGCTGTTTGGCCAAAAACATGACATGCAAACATACTGCTAAAGCTTGTTTGTAAGCTTTTGAGATTAATAGAAACAGGTTACCATTTGATTTCGACCACAAGAAACTCTTATTTGGCATTCTGACCTGTTGATACTTGCAAGAAGAGCTTCAGTCTTCGAAACCGCTGCGCGAAACTCATTATCTGGAATGGCCCCACGGTGTTGATGTCTAGTGCTACATCATACCTGCAAGTTGCAGTACTTTTATTGCTATGGAATGTGAACTTACACATTTAGTAATGGAAGCAATCCTTGGTGCAAGACTAGTATAGCTTCACGAACCTCTCATCAAAAGTGGTATTTGCTGCAGAGTTTACGATAACATCCACTTCTTCCGCGATCTCTTTGGCTAACTCAAGAGCAATGCCAATGTAGGCTTCCCTGAAATTACCAACGACTGGAACCTGCTTGCTTAATACAAAGCTGTGGTAGTTTTTCCCATGGATTTCCTGTAAACATCTGAACAACTCAGTATCTTCTACCTGTATTGCAGACGGAAAATATGGTCATTTGCATGAAGAACAGAAAGTAGTCCGAAGTAATCATCATACCTCGTTCTTCAATCTTTTCATGGCTGCTTCATTGTCCTTGGCCTTGATCAACACGTATATTTTACCAACATCAGGATTTGTCCTTAAAATGGGATCGATAAGAACTGATGATCAGAATCATACAAAGTAGAATGGAAGAACAAAGGAAGGAAGTCAGGTAGCTTAGAGCAAGACAAAGGCAGAATGGAAGAACAGCCTAAAAGTGGGGGGCCAGACAGAAACTGTCTCACTCAAACTGGCATTTGAAAATGCTACCCGCCCTTCCCCTATTTCTGCATTTCATTCTTCTATTCCTTCTGCTTGCTTTTCTAGTTAAGCTGCTCATAAACTAGATCCATAAAACTCATTTAGCTACTGTCTTCTTTCTATAATTGGTCTCTAAGTCCAAGTAATCGAAAAAGTATAATCCTCTTCCCAGCTCCGCCACCTCCTTTCTACCGAGTATGCTCTACTTGAAAGAACATATTTATCAATAAATAAGTGCATTACTATATTCACGGCTACAAACTAAGCCTAATTTCCAATATGTCATATGTATCACTTTGATGTTGTGGGATCACTGGCTTCTTGCTCAACGGATTTCGCTTCTGCACTTGACTTGAGAAGGGCGAAGCCTTCATGACCGGTACCGGTATCTGTTCAAGAAGTCAGTACTTATGCGGCACTGAACAAAGGGTGAGATCAATGAAATGCAATACATGTTTGAATATTTCCTATCTTCTTCCAGCCATCAAACTTGTTCAATTCGTTCTCTTGAGATCCGTGGAATAGTGATATCATACTTGAATCCACATTCCCAGTATTTGAGGAAGAAGTAGAATCTTAGTCCTTTCGAATTTCTAAGTTGGGAATTTGATATCGACTAAATCAAGAAACTCGATTTCACTATGATATGACCACTGAACCCTTTGATGCAACATTTCTTGTTTCCAGAAGATCTCGGATGGTTTCTGAAGCTTCCATGATCTTGTAAAAGAAAGAAACCCTTTCTATAAGTCATGAAGACGTGGACCAAAAGACTAAGAAACTGCACAATCTATTGATTGACTGAAAAACTCAAGCTGAGTAACTTGCTTGAATGATCGCTCCGGCTCTGGGCCGTTTGATCTTCGGGATGCAGAATAGGGGATCGCTTGCCAACCGTTAGTTAGGACCAGTGAAAACCCACACTTGGTGAAGGCGAAGTTCAGTTTGGAGATCTAACAATTCCTTATGTCGTGTATCCTCGATTGATGCAGCCTCAGATGCTTCAATTGTAGATTTGAGTATTGAGCGAAAGGTTACACCACCTATAGGTTCTGTATTACAGGCCAATCCTACTCCACTAGTACCAATAGGCGGCATAGGGGAAAAAGCACAACACCTAGGAATAGGAATCAACAACACAAAAACTTTGTGAGAAATTACCCAGCAAGAAAACGTATGCGCGTGGGCGCAACGGATTTCGCTCCCGTGCGCTCATCCCTTGCTTGTTCTTTCGGACTAGCACTCTTTCCCTCTCTTTGAAGTAGATTTCTCAGCTCCACGAGTCAAACGAAATAAGGCGAAAGGCCCACTACTTCATTCATGGCTTATTGATTTGATTGATCCCCCTTTCGTATTCATTCGACCTGAGGTGAGGTTGGAACAAGAGTTTTTGTGTTGTTATAAAGAAAAAAATGGTTCCCAATAGAAAGGCCTACCATGGAGAGAGAAGAAAAAGAAGATATGGCGTGGCAGTGGAGCTGACTTTGACCACCACGTGGCAAAGTGGGATTTAAAACCAGAGACACTTCAGCCCCAATCTTGTTTTGGATGAAATTTGACCGGTTTTGAGACATGAGGGACGAAATGTAGCCCAACTTTTTTTAAGGGATCAAATGTATACTTTGTGTAAACTTGAAGGACCAAAAACATACCTTTCTCTTAACCAAAATGATATTGCAACAGTTCTATATGCTTTTTCACAAAAAAAAATTCTATAGGCTTTTTCGCAAACAAAAAACAGTTCTATATGCTAGTTTCCTAAATATAAATAAAACAGTTGTTTCTGACAACCAAAATGCTTCGTGGACGCCGGATCTGATGCTAGGATTTTTTTTACTGAATCTCGTAAGTGTAGTGAGCTCAAACCATAACGTGTTCACAAAATTGACCGCACCCCAAGCGAAGAACCCTGCTCAAGAGCCAAGAGACATTATGACGCATGAAAGGTCGAGAGATTCCAATCAAATTTCTCGCTGTTGGATGTGCACCAGAGTTCATCTGACAAAAACAAGTCACACCACCAGAGGGGCCACTCTCTTAAGTTACCAGCAGCAATCTGCGACAATGCAGCAGTCATGAGGAGCAGATCAGGGGCACCAGCCACGCAAGCACGGGTACAGAGGGAAGCAGTGGCAGTGATGTTAAGAGCCCTACACCGAAACTGATCATCAGGACTCAGTAGAGACCAAGGAGTGCTCATGGCGGCGAGCCGACCCCAGAGGCGTCAGCCTTGTAGAAGAAGTTGTACGCCTCGGCGACTTCCATGTACCACATCGCTTCACGGTCCGGCTGCGCTGAGAGATCCACTATCTTGTGCACCTGCAGCGATCAAGTCCAGGGATGCTTAAGTAAGAGATGTAGCCGACAACGTGCACCGTGATGCAGGATATTCCAATGAAATCTCACGTGTGGTAAGCATTGAGAATACAGACAGTAACCACCTACTTCAGACAGAAACTGTCATTTTGATTTGCATTGGTAAGCCATGGTAAAGTGGCAATTAACTGGACGCTGAACACATAATCTAATGATAATCTAGGGAGTCAAACAAAAAGGAATCCAAAAAACTGCTTCCCACTTTTTTCTTGTAGTATACTGAGATGTACCAGATGCTGGATCTAAAGAAGCATGGGAAACATTACATGTCAAGATTACCCATCCATACATTAGATAGCTCTTGTAATAATCTAATATCATGATGATTACAGGCACTACGGCAGCATGTATTGCCATTACTGAACTTTCTGTTATTCTCGATATGTTCGAATGATAAGTTGCAAAACTGACATAGTCAAACTTCAACAAATCTAGGACCGTCACACTTTGTCAATAAAATATGCACTGCAGTTTGAAGGATGCCAGGCCCGAAATCATGGGTGCTATTAATCGAAGTTAAAGGATGAACCACTCCCACGAGTGAGACTACTCGGCTCAAGCAAACAAATGATTCCAAACTGAAGTTTGCATCAAATACTCCCTCTGTCCCGAATTACTTGTCGCAGAAATTCTTCTCAGTATGCGGATAGAAATAGCAAGCAAGGATGCATAAAGAGAGTAAGAGAGGGAGACGGAACCTTGACCATCGGCAGACTTTCCGTAGACTGGGGTGCAATATATGCCCCAATAATGAGCACATACATCCCTACGCATAAAATAGAGCCATCAATCAGGTAGAGTAAAGAAATCATGAATTAGCTTGCAAAAGAAAAGAGGCGGTCGGGCCCCCAGAACAAGAACAGAGTGAAAGCATTTTAAAAACTATCAAAGAAAAGTTATCGCCTCCGTTCCAAATTATAAGACGTTTTGGATGTTTCATATGGGGACTGCGTGCGGACTGAAACGGGTGAACAAACACACTAAAACACGTGTATATACATCCGATTCAGAGGAAAGTTAGAACATCTCAGAACGGGGGGAGTACTACTGTAGCATTTTTACCAGGTCTGATAATAATGAATGAATTACTTCATGAGGCCATCTTGTGGTAAAGAGCCTCTACTGCAAAGAGTACACCTGCAGAGCATTTTGATGGTGGCTGGAATTGTTCAACTCTTGCATCGATCATCCGGAGGGGGTTCTAAAGTAAATTCTAGGTTGTCTTCGCATGCAGTTTCGTACATGATACGGTTTTTTTTTTCAGGGGAAATACAGGCATACAGCTAATGCTACTAAGCAACAGCAGCAAAACTACTACTACTACTACATGAACAATGTTGCAGCACAAGCAAAGTTAGTCAACACTCAACAGACACATCATCAATCATATCTGAGAAACGGAGAAGGCAAGAAAAAGTGGGGGAGAGATTGGGAGAACCTGGGCGCCAGGGCTGGCCCTTGGCATCCTCGGGCCGGAGCATGAGCTCGGTGACGCAGGAGCCGTCATCCACGAACAGCCTCCCGTCGCCGACGCTGTAGTCCGCGCGCACCACCACGCCCTGCCTGCCGCAGCGAGCCGTCAGGGCAGGGCAAAGGCTCCGAGCAAAGGAAAGGAAGGGACGGGACGGGGAAGAAGACGGGACCTGGATCCAGGCGCGCTGGAAGCGGATGCCGAAGAGCATCTGCGCGGGGGAGGAGCCCTCGGAGGAGGGGGCCGTGGTGGAGCCCGCCAGCTGCGAGGCGAAGAGCTTCAGCGCCGCCAGCGAGTAGTCCATGGCGGTCCGGCCGCCGCCGCCGCCGCGGGGGCGTCCCTCCATTTCTCACCGGCTCGCGGTTGCGATTCCTGTCTTGCTGCTGGCAGTTGCGGCCTTGTGGGCGCAAATGGTTGGAAGGGCCGGACATAATCGATGCGGGCTTTTAGACTGGGCTCGGACGGTGAAAGGCCCCAATAATTGTGGTACGGGCTTTCATGAGCTAAAAAAAACACATCTTTCGAAATGGTAGTATGAGCGACAATTAATACGAATCGGAGGGGAGTAACTAGTACTGCTTCCATAAAAAAACTACATATTGTAACTTCTTCTTTTTTGCGAAAAGATCGGATCTATTATAAAGATTCACCGAAAATACAAAACACCTTAAACATAAATTACATCGAGGTCCATGGACCATCGAACGACCATTGCCGTCGCCACATACTGTCACTTTTGGGAGATGAATAACTTGAAAACTGCCACAGGAATCGTGATGATTTAAACTTGAAAATTAATCCCAACTCAAAAACCTAAATTGTTGGTAAAGGTAATATTCAATATCAAGATGATACTAGTTACACCTGACCGACCTAAACCTTGCTTTTTCTAAAAAAGAGAAAAACCAGTGCTGCTTCCCTAAAAAAACTTAATAGCACTGGACCTTGGGTTTCTTACAATAAAACTGAACCTTTCTGCCATTACGGGCTACAATGGAGAAAAACAAAATTCATAGTCGACTTCAGGGCAAAAAAAGAAAGATTTTGCAAGTACAAAAAGTGTGAATAATTAGCTTTTTAAAAGGGCCGTGCTACGCGTCGGTCGGCAGGCCTTTTAAAAAGATCCGTCGCCTCGCGAGCCGTCTGATGTGACGCAATCGTGCGGCATAGCGCGCCTTTCACCACCGCAACAAACCTGTTGTTGCAAAATTGTTTCGCAACAGAGGTCTCGTTGCATAAATCTTTATAACACATGTCTTGTGGCAGGAAACTTTTGCAACGAAGGTCTTGTTGCAGAAAAACTTTGCAACAGTGGTAATGTTGCATAACTTTTCTGGTCGTCGCCTTCGTATGATGTTACAGAAAAAATGTTTTGCAACATGATTAATGTTACAGAAAATCTTGCAACAGAGAGGAAGTTGCAAAAAAAAAAAGCTCCAGTGTGTTCATCGCGGGTTCTTCTAGATGGTGGCGATGGAGGATCGGCGCCGCCCATGCCCGCCTTTGCGCCACCGCCGGCGAGCTCCATACCTCTGACCAGGATGCCTTGCCGCCATCCCTCTTGTTCTGTCTGTTTTTTCGGTCTTCCTCTGTCTCTCCGTCGCGGTCCTCGCTGTAAAACTCGCCTCCAACCCCGTCGAACCTCATTGAGTCGAGCCCCCGCCGCTCGCGGACGTCTCTGCCTCTTGCCCACGTGCCATCCTCATCGGATCCGGTGAGATCCGGCCGGAAACCTTGTCGTCGTCGCCCTCCTAGCCGCACGAGTCTCGGCCCCCGCCGCTCCCGGACGTCCCCTCGCGCCATCCTCCTCAGATCCGGCGAGATCCGGCTAGAATCTTCGCCGTCGTCACCCTCCCAGCCGCATGAGTGTGGCCAGTTGCAAACTCTTGTTTCTGAAACAAAGGCTCAGTGAGGGGCTTGCTCTCGACCGTATGATGAAGAGTCAATCTGATGGACGCGGAGGCGGTGTGTGACGCCCGGATAATTAAGCTACAATAAACCTCTATTAATGGTGCCACGTCATCACATTACCGTTGCCAATCCTCACTTGATCCAAATCACTGTTCGTATTCAAATTCAACTTTAAAGTCAAAAATTCAAATTTGTCAAACATGCATAGTAAAATGTTCAAAGTGTGGAAAATTCCATAGCTAATTATGGTTGTGAACCGACATCTTTGCAAAGTGGTTTAATGCCTTTAACTAATTAAAACAGGGGCTAAAAATATTTATTACATGCTTTTAAATAGCAAACAAATATAAACCTATTTTATTAAAGTGTGAAACTTCTTGTGGCAGAGGGGTAATTTAAAACACTAATTTAAGTGTTGGTCTCATATTTTTATAAAACTAAGATCTACTAGTAATAAAATAAAACAGAAAAGAAAAATAAATAAAAGAAACTGGAAAAGAATAAAAATAAAAAGAGGAGAAACCCCCCGCCCTCGTGGGCCTCGTGGCCCAACTGGCCTTTGCCGGCCAGGCCGGCCCACTCCCACACGCCCGTTGGCCTATTTGGCCAACCCCCCGAAACCCTAACCCCTCTCCCCACGATCCTCATCCCCCCCCATCGCGTGATCTGGATCGGGCGAGTGCCCCGATCCCATCGCCCCCATCGGCCTCGTCCCGACCGCGCCGCCTCTCCTCGGTGACCGCGCCGCCCACTCCTCGACGCCGGCGCCCGTCCTCGGCGCCGCCTCACCTCGCCGCCGTCGCCTCGCCCCGTCACCGCCCCCGAGGCCGCCGGATCGAGCCGCGCCCCACCGCCTGGACACCGTCGCCCCAAGTCGCCGCCACACGACGCCGGCGCCCTCTACACCGCCGCACATCGCTCGCTACCGCGTCTCCCCGAGCCCACTGCCGTCCCCTACGCTCTGCTGTGAGCCCCCGCTGATTCCCCCTCCTTCCCCCTCGTCTCTGTCGTCGTAGGTGGCCGCGCGCGCCGTTGGCCTTCGGCCGTGCTCCCGTGCATCCCGCGACGCCGCTGCCGTCGCCGCCTCCTGGTGCTTCTGCCGCCTCCCCGCACCGTCCATCGTGATCCCGCCCCTGGCCTTGTCTCCGGCCGCCGCGCCCACCTGCTGCTCTGCCTAGCGCCGCGCCCGTCCGTCCGCTGTTTGGCCGCATCGGCGGTCGTCCTCGTCGGCCCCGCCCGCGGCCTCTGCCGCCGACCAGCACCGGCCACTCCTGCTGTGGCCACGGCCATGCCCCTGGGCGTGCGCCCATGCGGGCTGCGGTCGCACCCCAGGAGGCTTCGCACGAACCCGCGCGCTCGTTAAAGCCCAGGGGCCTATGACAACGGGGCCCCACGCCCCCCTGTTTACTAAAAAAATGTAAAAACAATTTATACTAATAAAAGTAATTAATTAATTAGTTAAACGGTTAATTAACTTAATTAATTAAGCTTAATTAGGGTGACCACCTAGCTTAGATAACTAAACTGTTAGAGTAGACTAAAACAGTCAATGACAGGAGGGCCCCACCCCTGTTGACCAGTCAAACGTTGACTGGTCAACTGGGACCCCCTGGACCCACATGTCACCCTTTGTTACACTTCTGTGTACACAAGGCTGGGTACACCTAGCAATTTCCTGTTTATTTTCGAATTAATAATAATTTCTAGAATATGGTTAAACCTTTGAAAAATCATATAAATTAATCCGTATCTCGGATGAAAATACTTTCTACATGAAAGTTGCTCAGAACGACGAGACGAATCCGGATACGCAGCCCTTTCGTTCACCACACATCCCTAGCATAGCAAACACGCAACTTTCCCCCTCCGGTTCATCTGTTCGAAAACGCGAAACGCCGGGGATACTTTCCCGGATGTTTCCCCTCTTCGTCGGTATCACCTACTACCGCGTTAGGGCACACCTAGCACCGCGTATTGCCATGTTACGCTTTGTGATGCTTTGATTGCTTTGTTATTTATTGTGTTCCCCCTCCGTTACTTTTTTCCGGTAGACCCCGAGACTGCAGGCGACCCCAGTTCGACTACGGAGTCGACGACCCTTCCTTGCCAAAGCAACCAGGCAAGCCCCCCCCCCCCCTTGATCACCAGATATCGCCTATTCTTCTCTATACTGCTTGCATTAGAGTAGTGTAGCATGTTGCTGCTTTCGGTTAATCCTATTCTGTTGCTTAGCCTCTCATTGTTGCTACAGTTGTTACCCTTACCTGCTATCCTACTGCTTAGAATAGGATGCTAGTTTTTCCATCAGTGGCCCTACATTCTTGTCCGTCTGCCATGCTATACTACTGGGCCGTGATCACTGCGGGAGGTGATCACGGGTATATACTTTATACTTTATACATGATACATGTGGTGACTAAAGTCGGGTCGGCTCGAGGAGTACCCGCAAGTGATTCTGATGAGGGGGCTGAAAGGACAGGTGGCTCCACCCCGGTAGAGGTGGGCCTGGGTTCCTGACGGCCCGACTGTTACTTTGTGGCGGAGCGACAGGGCAGGTTGAGACCACCTAGGAGAGAGGTGGGCCTGGCCCTGGTCGGCGTCCGCGGTTACTTCAAAATAACACGCTTAACGAGTTCTTGGTATTTGATCTGAGTCTGGCCATTTGGTCTACACGCACTAACCAACTACGCGGGAACAGTTATGGGCACTCGACTTCGTGGTATCAGCCGAAGCCTTCGTGACGTCAGCGACCGAGCCGCGCACGCCGGATTGGACTGGAACGCCACTAGGCTAGGTCTGCTTCCGGCCGCGTACGCAACGTGCAGGTGTGCAATGGGCGATGGGCCCAGACCCCTGCGCACATAGGATTTAGACCGGCGTGCTGACCTCTCTGTTGTGCCTAGGTGGGGCTGCGACGTGTTGATCTTACGAGGCCGGGCATGACCCAGAAAAGTGTGTCCGGTCAAATGGGATCGAGCGTGTTGGGTTATGTGGTGCACCCCTGCAGGAAAGTTTATCTATTCGAATAGCCGTGTCCCTCGGTAAAAGGACGACCTGAAGTTGTACCTTGACCTTATGACAACTAGAACCGGATACTTAATAAACACACCCTTCCAAGTGCCAGACACAACCCGGTGATCGCTCTCTAACAGGGCGACGAGGAGGGGATCGCCGGGTAGGATTATGTTATACGATGCTACTTGGAGGACTTCAATCTACTCTCTTCTACATGCTGCAAGATGGAGGCTGCCAGAAGCGTAGTCTTCGACAGGATTAGCTATCCTCCTCTTATTCTGGCATTCTGCAGTTCAGTCCACCGATATGGCCCTTTACACATATACCCATGCATATGTAGTGTAGCTCCTTGCTTGCGAGTACTTTGGATGAGTACTCACGGTTGCTTTTCTCCCTCTTTTTCCCCTTTCCATTCTACCTGGTTGTCGCAACCAGATGCTGGAGTCCAGGAGCTAGAGATCCCGAGGATGATTCTACATGGAGTTCGGCTTCGAGGAGTAGTTAGGAGGTCCCCAGGCAGGAGGCCTTGCCTTTTCGATCGTTGCTACTTTTGTGCTAGCCTTCTTAAGGCAAACTTATTTAACTTATGTCTGTACTCAGATATTGTTGCTTCCGCTGACTCGTCTATGATCGAGCACTTGTATTCAAGCCCTCGAGGTCCCTGGCTTGTATTATGATGCTTGTATGACTTTTTTTTATTTTTAGAGTTGTGTTGTGATATCTTCCCGTGAGTCCCTGATCTTGATCGTACACGTTGCGTGTATGATTAGTATACGGTCAAATCGGGGGCGTCACACGGTGGACGCTCGCAGGTGATCGGTCAGCTGAAGGTAAGCTTTTCCCTTTTTATATAATGCCGGCTTTGCTTTTTATTCACCCAAAATACTATGAAAGTCATTTCTTCGCCGAACTTTTAACACCAGTATAACACTACATCATTTGTTTCCAGAAAGTCTGGAGAATTTTTGACTTTTTTGCAACTTCTCTTTTGTTTTTCAATCCAGGTGCACTGGCACTGGAGACCCAAAGATCCACGCCGCATTGCACACACCCTAACCTGTTTAATCACTGGCACTGCGACAGTCTTGCTTTCTGACAGAAATCTGCTTTGGCGTTCATGGGAAATTCATTCTCTAACTTACAATACTGTTGTAGGATGAATGTACAGAATGGTAGTCCGCGCTTTGTGCCTTTACAATAGCGATGTCAGGCGATTTGATTCCAGTCAAAGTAGGTGCAGTTTTTCGCCAAAAAGTAAGAGAAAAGTGGCATTCAAACGTAGTGATGAAAACCACATCTGCATCTATGTCTCAGGTTTACATATCGATTCGGATGACAGAAATAGTTCTCGAAAAATTTAGACCAAATTTGCGACTTATCAAACTTGGCAATCGGACATCTCCCAAAAAAATCGTATCCCCAACCATGCCCAAAACTCGTATATCCCCACCCATGCCCCTAGTTAATCTCCATTCGCCGATTTTCTTTACAGGTTGCCGTAGTCTAAAACGACAGTAGGTTATAACCGACTCCCGGTCCCAAAATCACAGCGGCCACATGCCACATTCTCTCTCAGGTCAGCAGCGTTGATTACAAACCGCAGCAAGCTTGTCAGTGGAGTGGAGTTTCCGGTTAGCTGAGCGCCTTCTGGCAGTAGCTCAGCACCTCCCGAGCATTGCCGATGGAGTCTTCATTCCCCTGGGAGGACTTCTCCTCGATCCATCTCTCCATGAAGAAGGAGATTGCCACGAGCTGTTACAGATATTTTGTAGTTTAGGAAAAACAATGCGATTGCTGCTGCCAAGATGTATCCCATCATGTTAGTTTGTAAATGTAGCTTAAGATCTAGATTTCCATGAAGGACAACTTGTATATATTGTTTTGAAGGATACACATCTCGATATCCATCCCTTCAGGAGAGCATCCTCAGGTGTTAACTTCTCTTCATCAACCACCTGATTCTCGAGGTCATCTTTGATGAGGCCGAACTTGCCTGAGAACAGAGACGCAAACCGGTCGAGGGACGAGGAGTTCAACTCAGTTGCTTGCACTTGTGCCAGAATACGCGCTAAGATACTCCAAAGTGCATATCGAGCTTGGTCATCATCAGGGACCTCTGGAAGAACTTCAAGTAGGCCCTCCAGGAACGGTAAATCTGAAACAATTGAGAGACTGGATCACTGTAATGGCACTAAATGGAAACGTTGATTTCAAGTCATGCAGTGCACTGCTTAGCAAATACGATAGTTGCTTAGAAAATAAGATAAGTGCTAAGAAAAAATGTGCCTACCACGGGATATCTTAGGCACCAAATGCTTTCCATCTGTCAAAATATTTGATATTACGATCACCACCGAAGCACAATAGCTTGCAACCTGAAGAAGAGTTTGTGAATAAGAATACAATTACCATGCTTGACTTGCATTCCTACATCCCAATCTACAGATCTTTCAAGTGAAACATCCTAGGTCACCATTGAGGTTGTAGGGTGGGGACTCACAAGAATTAATGCAAGGTGAAGTTTGCCAAATGTACAAATGGAAGAGGCAAGAAATGTTTCTTCAAATTTCAGGATTTTTTTTCATGATTTACTGAAAATCGAAAAACCGGAACTGCTTGCTTGTTAAGAGTTATGAGTTGGCCAAGCTAACAATTCGGTACCAAGGAGGAAACAACATAATGCATTTCTTCCAAAATGTATGAACCAGAATTCGCCCGGGCTGATGAACAAATATATGAAATGGTAGCGGTGGCAAACATGCTCACCTCAACTTTATCTGGCGACTTGATCATGTTAACTAGCACTTTAATCAGCCGGTCATTCGATGTCATTGCCTTTGAAACACAGTGTATGGCTGATAATTCTTCCATGAAGTGAAGGACCAAATCAAGAGAACCCGATCTGAAACGTGTTAAGAAAAAGGTAAGGTAAATCCATTACTGTCCCAGGTTGTTAATTCAAAATTCAAAAACTAAGAAGGGTTATCGCAGGTGACAGAGAAATGCAGCTACAGTCCTATTAAATTAAAACTAGGAAGTGGGAATGTAAGAAATTTATAATGGTCAGACCATATTATTGGAAAACAACAAATGGCCGCATCTCAGAAGACAGGTTAAGGACCTAAACTTTGTCTAGAAGACATGAAATATAAAAAATATTCTATGAAGCTTTAAGGATCTCTTTGAAACAATGACTTTAAACGGGACTATGGAGGATTCAAATCCTTGAGGGTTCCTTACACAACTGTTTTGGGAGCTTCAGCATTCAGCCCATAATCGAACTGAATGCCATAAATCTCCAGAGAAATACCACATATCCAAACAGGCCCTTAGGTGTTTTTCTTATGATTTATTCTTAAACTACAGAAAGTTTACCAAATACCACATATCCAAACAGGCCCTTAGGTGTTTTTCTTATGATTTATTCTTAAACTACAGAAAGTTTACCAAATACTCCCTCCAACCTAAAATGTAAAGTGTATTAGTTTTTCAAAAGGTCAAACGCTTTTCTATTTGACCAAACCTATATATGTTTGACTTTTCTCAAAATTAATACACCTTGCATTTTGGAATGGAGGGAGAACATAGGAGAAGCTTCCATGATACCTTGAACAATAATACTAGTTCAAAATTTGTAACAGATAACTTTTATAAAATGAAAATCTTGCCGAATTTCAAGTTAGTTCAACATACCTGTCTAGCTTCTCATCCGGTGATCTTTCAAGCTCAGTTGTTAGTAACCCAATAATACGGTCAACTAAACCCAGTTTAAGCAAGGGCTGGATAAGCATAGCAATCACATCTCGATTATCAATGATAGTTGATAGGAAGTCAATGATCTGCGACCAGTAATTCACATAAGAAATAACCAAACAGTTGAACACATGCAAATATAAAGGATGGGAATTTTTCAGCTGAACCATAGTATAATAAGATGAAAGTAGTTGTGATAGTTCGGCTGAGCTGACAATTTCAACCGAATCATACAACACATAACAATAGGCAACATCAGTTTTACAGTATAATTGTAGGAAAATAAAGGCTTTCACTGCTATAAAAGTTATTGTAGAACAATAAGCAAATACTAGATGCTAGTTCAAAGACCATAAGACCTCTGCAGCTAAAAGTTTGATAAAATTGCAATTTGCAGTCACATGTTTCTCAAGAGTATTAACTGTTACCAAAATGCAGTCAAAAAAATTCAGATATCCTCCTAAGAGAAGAATTTTCACAGAAGAGAACCAAGCAATTGCCATGGAAAAAAATAGGACCTCATTCTGACCAAGGATAATTCTACATTGTTCGGATAACATGGATATGGTAGCAATGAGTAAGACCGGACCATACAACTAAGAAGTGTTTGGGAAGATGAAACAGTCCATAGAAACTATTTGATGACGACCTTCTTGAAACTACCTCAGGATATGGTGAACTGATAAAAGAGTTAAGCAGGTAAACACACATGCCTAACCATCACGTATAGAAGAATGAGCTAAGATGATTTAAACAATTTATGTTACACAAGTCCAACAAAAGAAATATAATGTATCCATATATGTCAAAATTCAATTTAAAAAGAACAGAAGTCACTAAAGTTGTGAGGACCAACTCTACGGATTAGTCACAACAAGCTGCATATACGAATTCAGTACATATGCAGTCACAACAAGTTGCATATACGAATTCAGTAGAATACCTTTTCAAGTAATGTAGCATTATCTGTCTTCCCAACTATCCGTAGAATACGTGAAAGAATCTCATCAGGTAAAAGAGCTTGAGCCCAAGAAACATATGCACTGGACCGAAGAATGGCAGCCAACAACCTGTCTAAGAAAAACTGTGTGAGGATGCACCACTGATGAAATTTAGCAACAATACTCATTCCAACTATCTTGGGGTGTAAGAATTTTTTTTACAGACAGCAACACAAGTCAAAATAAGCAAAAAAGAACAGAGCATAGATGGAACTTCTCAGTTCTCATTGTCTAAAACTCAGAACAACTAGAAAGCAGCTTCTCCAAGTTTTGAACATCGACAATAGAAAATTAAATTATCAAGAAAAACAAAATCTAAATTTACTTAGCTCCTATCCCCCAAATGATTAATAACATAAGTACATAACCTACTAACACAGTTGAAAATGGTTATATTTTTGCAAAAGTGCTGTATGTTCAAGCATTTTCATCCACAAGTTCAACAACTTGTGATTGATTGGGTATGTCCAAATGTAGGTATGATGCATGTAACATGTGATGTAAGGATGTGTAGTTTTGCATGTGGGCATTTGCACAGTTATGTGGTAAAATTGAATGGGTATCTGACCAATACAAAACGCACAAATTCAAGAACATAAATAATATATCAACATGGTAATCATGTGTGTGCTGAGCTAAACTACCAAGATCTATTTCACATGATAAGACTTAAATTTCACAGGATGGAATATCTTGAAATGCTAGAATAGTAAACAGCTTGTCAAACGGCTGATAAATAAATAAAATGGTTCTAAATAATAACTTTGAGTCCGGCAAAAAAAAAAACTTAATCCCAAAGATACCCAACCTGAATGTTTCAGAAAGGCATTTGACATCATCTAGAAACAATTGCTCCACGACAGTTGCAATTAAACCTTTTTTCAAAGAGATTGCAGCAACTAGAGATTCATGACAGACTAAGTTTCCCATGATTCCAAGACAAAGTTCCTGCAGGGACAAAAGATTCAAAGAAACAAGATACTTTAATACATGCTTAGCAAAAAGAGAGGAGGTAGCAGTAGAGGAAAATTTCATTTCACCTTCACCCTAGAAGAATTTGCCGTACGAAGGTTTTCCAAAAGCACTTCAATCACAAGGTTATTAATCTGCAAGGGTTAAATATAATGTGTTGTTAGCAAGCAGCAGAAGATGCACAATTACTAAGGTATAAAGGAAGGTGGATAATTCTGTTTATTATGCCTTAATTTCCTTTTGTAGTTCCTTTGAACACTTGATTTGCTCTTAGATCAATTAGGATTTAGGAAAATACTTTTGACTTACTGCAACCTGGCCATTCTTTGATTTAAAATGTTTGTTAGAATTAGCATGCTATTATGACATAAGCATTCACACTACAAGTAGCTATCACCAGCAATAATTTATATGGTTCGCAAATTATAGTAAAGAATTTGCTACAATAAACAGATACAGAACTAAAATTCAGGACCAGGAAGATAAAATATAAGCACAAAGGAGCTACAAAACTAAAAGAATGAAACAATTACAGTTATCCACCTTAATTTTTTGCTTATCTACTCCTAATTGATCTAACAAGCCAACCACATCGTATTGAAATCCAGGACATCCAAAATGTCTAAAGCCAGTGCAGATAAGGCAATCAAAATCTCTCACACTTCCTGCTTGCTAGTATCTTGTTCAGTAAAAAATTGAGCAGCAATAAACAAGTTTCATATAGCAAAACGGTCCACCTTCTGTTTATGAGAAACCTATATAAGAAATACATCCTTATACAAGAGAATGATGCAGATAAATACCATAAGTTCTGCTTGAGGTTCACTAGCCGCAAGATCCCACAGAATACAACCACACTCTTCCAACTGATCCTTAGGACTGACACTCCTTTCTTCTGGAAGACCCTGCTTGTCACTTTTCTCAGAAGGATCCGTGTTATCCGGTTGCGTTGAATCCCTGTCATCAGAATTGACCCTTTGCTTGTCAGTTTTTGCATGAGGTAGACATTATTAGGACAACCAGGTCGTTTTAATAACAGCCTTCATTGCTAAACAAACTTAATGGGGGGAAATCTGGAAGTACCACTCACCTGAACTCTTTCTCCACACTGGATCCCTTAGGTATTAGTTGCCTTATAAGAGAGATAGTATAGCTTGGATCAACTGTAGTTGTCTCCTCAAGTGACTGCAGATAATTACAACCAGAAGATTGAACATTAAGACAACACGATATTACTATAATTCCAAGGGAGCATGTTTGGCAACTATTTACATCTTCCTGACAAGGCATCTGAATGAAAATATTGATGACAAAGCAACTAAACAGGGTAACTAAACACCAATTGGGAAAACTATGTGCATTAAAGTTTCATGTTCACGATAAGCAGTTGCTTGGTAAGTAAACTCCAGTTGTAATAACTATGTAGGGAGTACATTCGAGTGCCATATTCACAGTACTCAGCTGTAAATGCAAATTGACATCATCTAGAAACAATTGCTCCACAACAGTTGCAATTAAACTCCAGTTGTAACAACAGATTTGGGCATGTAAACATAGTGGCAGTTCTCAGCTGTAAATGCAAATTGCATGGCCCACAAATCACAATAGCAAAGGAAATGCAAGATGGATGTTCCCCAGGAAGGAATTCACCCTCTGTCCCATGGATGGAGGAGGATTCAACCAGCATCGAGCACAACGTGCCGTGTGGGCTGTCCTCGCTCACCCTGAGGCACGGAATCACCTAGTTTTTCGAACAACAGCGGTCGCCCTCGAAGCGCACACCAACTGCTCGACGGAATGCTCGCGAGAGCGCGAGGGAAATGGAGACGGCACGAGCGACGCAAAAACCCTCGTCCCGCCGCAGAGGGGACGCGAGGCGGGGAGATGGGTGGGAGGCGAGGCGAGGCCGCGTACCTCTTCCTCCGCGGGCGCGAACGGCAGGTGCGTCGGGGCGTCCTCCTCGTCCTCGTCCCCCTCCTCCTCCTCCTCCTCCTCCTCGTCCATATCGTCCTCCGTGGCGTCACCGCCCTCCTCCGGCTCGTCCTCCGGGTCAGGCGCGTCGTCGTCCTGCCCCGCCTCGACCGCGCCGCTGGCGCCCTCTTCCTCTTCGGAAGCGCCCGGCGACACCGGAGCGTGGTGATCGGGGTCCGGCTCCCGCGGCGACTCGGGCTCGCCGTCCTTCCCCGCTCCGCCCGCCGCGGGCGCGCCCGTGTCGCCGGCCGCCATGGCAGCTTCTTCGGCGGTGGCGGGCATGGGCGAGAGGAGAGGAGCGGGGGTGGCGAGGCCGTTCGACTGCGAGGGCGCACGCAATGCGGAACGGGTGAGCGTAGGTGTGGTTTTTTTTTTAGTTGAACGTAGGTCTGGTTTATTAATTGCACAAAACCCCACCCGGACGCAGAACGTTTGGGCTCACATGGCCGGGCTGCGGCAGGGCGTTTGGGCGGCCAGTGGGTTTGGGCCCTGGCCCTGAGGCCTTCCACTATGTAAGCCATAACCGGTGCCAAGTTTGCTTTTTGACATTTAGCACTGATGCCCTACATTGTCCAGTCCGGTGCCAAGTAAAAAATTCTAGGCATCAATGCTTCTACTTGCTTCGGTGCCAAATTTGTTGAGCTAGTAAAGTAAGCATGTCACTGTCCTTTCTTACGAGAACCAACAGCCCAAGACACTGTTTATTGGGTAATTTATTACTAGTTTATATGTGCTTGGGCCCGAGCTGGCGTCGATGCCAAATCTCCTACACTGTGTGACCGGTGCTAAAAAAAGTTCAACTGGCATCCGCATGTACGTGGCCCGCTTTTCAGAAATGTGGCATCGAGCGCATAGTGGAGGGCCTGATAGTCCTTTTTTTAGGTGGTCCTTTTTTTCGAACTCACAAATTAAGGAGTACTCCTTGCAAAGAACACTCCACCTTCCTAGGTCGCGACAAGTGGCGCACATGCAGTGCACCACTTGTCGCTACCTGGGTTTTCCTTTTTTTTAGATCCGTTTATTCAAAATGTTTTATCTCTTAAACCGTGTGTCCAAATCTTGAACCGTTTTCACCATTGGATCCTCGCATCGAGATATTCAAAACTAGATCCCATGTTGATAGGTTTTGACGAACTTTTTTTTCACGAAAAAAACCGGACGAAAAAACCGAACCGGAAACACGGTTTTTTTTCCTTTCCGAAAGAGGCACGCCCGTGCCTCTCGCGAAATCACAATTGTGCCTCTCGTGGAAGCAAAACCGTGACTCTCGTGGAAAGAAAAAAAAACAGAAAACGCGTTTTTTTTCGTTTCCGAAAGGCACGGTGGTGACTCTCGCTAAAGCACAACCGTGCCTCTCGCGAAAGCAAAACCATGACTCTCGCGAAGAAAAAAAACAGAAAACGCGTATTTTTTCCCTTTCCGAGAGGCACGGCCGTGACTCTCGCGAAAGCACAACCGTGCCTCTCGCGGAAGCAAAACCGTGACTCTCGCGAAAGAAAAAAAAACAGAAAACGCGTTTTGTTTTTCACTTTCCGAGAGGCACGGCCGTGACTCTCGCGAAAGCACAACCGTGCCTCTCGCGGAAACAAAACTCTGACTCTCGCGAAAGAAAAAAAATAGAAAACGCGTTTTTTTCCTTTTCCGAAAGGCACGGCCGTGACTCTCGCTAAAGCACAACCGTGCCTCGAGCGGAAGAAAAACAGTGACTTTCGCGAAAGGGAAAAAAAGAAAACGTGTTTTTTCGCGCAAAAAAAATTCCCAAAATTTTTTTTTGCTCGAAAAGGTAAGGAAGACCGAGGGAAAACCAAAACGTCAAAAAAAACCCGGAAAACCCCGTTTAAAAAGCCGAAAACGCGTGTGGAAAAATAAAAAAATAAAAATCCGGAGGGAGCGTCCAGAGCGCGACACGTGGCGAATGGTTGAGAGCGCGCCAAGTGGCGCTGATCGTTGCGAGGCTCCTGAAGGAGCGCTCGTTAACTAGTTGCTCTCCCTTTTTCTTTTCTAGAAAACTAGCAATCCTGTTTAAAAACTTTGGCCGTGATGAATGCTATCAGGCTTGCTAAAGAGTTTAGTATGGGCCGAGTTACTTTCATCACGAACCGCCTCTCGCTGAAGCTTGCGTCGGGGTCAGTAACCTGGGACCGTGCACCTCTTGGCATCCTCTTCCGAGAATCTGATTTCAAGCTATAAATGGACTTCATAGATTATAAGATTGATGTTTGTTCTCGTCTTTGTAATATCCCTGCTCATCTACTAGCTGGTTATGGTTCGAGGGCTATGATCGACAACTAACATATTTGGCTTACTGATCTTCCCTAAGATGTAAGTGGTGTTATGGCCGGTAATATCGTCGGCCCCACTAGTTAATAGAATGCATGGTGTTTCACGTCAAAAAATTATAATCAACAAAGTTAGGGCTAAATATTAGTCAAAGAGACACGCTCCTGGAGTTTTAATGTGACTTTGGTAAAACTATTATATAGTATTGAAATGGTTCGCAAAGCATTAAGTCTGAATCAATGCACTTACCCCTTTTGTGATTATTTGGTTACACTCTTTGTTAGATAAACAACAAATAGAAACAATGTCTTCCATTTTTCCACGACATCACCATGAACAAAAAATGGCAACTAGATGCGAGTGAAGTGAAGTGAATATAGCTATGCTCAACATTGGTTGTATTTCAAAGCTAGCGTGGTGGACGCTTAGGGGGGTCGGTGGTGTAAGTGCATCTAGTGCCACCCTTAGTTGGTTTTGGAGTATTGACGACAAACCTGGTTGAGGGACTAATGTGTTTGTGAGAATTGCAGGATAACACAGGTAGTAGTCCCTCATTGATTCGGTTTACCTACCGGAGATGACCCCTAAAAATGTATGAAGACATTGAAGACAATGGTGGTATGTGAAGATATTCACATTGAAGACTATGACATAAGAAGACATCGTGTGAAGACTATGGAGCGCGAAGACTTAGTTATTTCGTTGTTTCCTTTTCTTCTTTGTTGAGTCATAGGAACCACCGTACTGATAAGTGGGGTCTCAGTGAACAAAGTCAGAGTGACTGAAGTGATGCTCAACCAAATCCTATGTCTTCGAGCGAAGACAATGAGAGCAAATCTTATCCAGAGCTGGATGAGTCAGCTTTACTTGTAGCCCAAGTCAAGCTGTCACGTGTGTTTGAAATCTGACCGTTGGAACACATGTCAGTTCCTTAGTGACCCAGGGTCATTTCGGACAAATCAGGTCGGGTTGCCTAGTGGCTATAAATAGCCCACCCCTACACCATATATTGGTGGCTGCTCAGAGTTAGTGCGCGGCTTTTGTCGTTTGAGAGCAACCCACCTCCGAAGCTTTTGAGAGAGAGAAATCCTTGCGAGGACAAAGCCCAAACACCCAGAGCCAAAGAGTGTTAGGCATCACTCAAGTCTTTCTGTCCGCGTGACCTGAAGACTTGTTACACTTGAGGACTGTGAATCCTCCAGCCGGTTAGGCGTCGCGTTCTGAGCATCCAAGAGTCATTGTGGATCGCCGGTGAACGAAGTCTGTGAAGGTTTGGAAGTCTACCTTCAAGACTTACCAGAGTGATTGGGCGAGGACTGGGTGTCCTTAGCTCAAGGGGAATAAGGTGAAGACACGGTCTTCTGAGTTAAATCTCAGCCTCCCTAACCAGACGTACAATTGTCACAGCAACTAGAACTGGTCCAACAAATCATTGTCCACACCAAGTGACTGGTTCTATCCTCCCCCCCTCTTTACTTATAGTTTGTCTTCGTGAAGTCATTGCCTGTTTGCACTACCTGTTTGAATTCACTGTGTGACTACTATTGTTGTTTGGCTTCATACTATCTTCCATCCTGATCTTTACTACCTAGCTGCTATTATTCTTCGTGCTTTCACTTCATTAATACTTGACTATGGCTTGCTTAGTGTAGTCTACCTTCTGCTGCATGTTTATAGGTTCATTTCTATCGTTTGTCTTCGAAACTCCTATGTTTTGAAGACTTTCATAAAAATCGCCTATTCACCCCCCTCTAGTCGATAACTAGCACTTTCAGGTGGTTCATACTGCCAATTTGTTTATGATGATTGAGTTGCTTCTTGTAAAAATGCTATAAATCTATGTTAATTTTCCTAAAGCGATAAAACCAAATAAATATTTTCCTATATTTATGAATGTAGATGCGACCATATGTCATGATTTGGTTTGGACCTTGAGTATACTACCCAATCATATATCTTAATTTTGTCATTGCTAGCATGTCATTACTGTATGGAATAACGTCAATGCTATATTTTGTCCTTTACCATTGCCACACCCAGATAAAAAAGACAGTGAAAACACTCTCCCCGATACCAAAGCTAAATGGTACCACTTCATTCCAAGTATGTCGCACATGTCTTGTGTCTTCCTCTAGGATGACGTTGATCCATTCAATGGAGGAACTTGAACTTATTGCACTTCTTGCGCACGAGAAAATGATAACATGAGAGGTGGATACGGTAAATGCATTTACAACTCCTATCGAGCTTGGAGATTTATGAGAATTGCCTCATTTTTCTTATGAATTGACATGAAGGCTTATTGTTATGTGTGGGTGTGGACTACCAATTGAAGAGGAGGTCGCGGAGTGAAAAAGGCATCAGAATCCCCACATGGTTTTGGTGTTGATGACAAATGATTAGGTACTGTGAAGATCCTTTGCAAAATTGTATGCGCGAAGGTGGTTACAAGGTACTGTGAAGATGACCATTGTATGCATTGGACTTGTCTGAAGACAAAGGAGGATTTGGGTATCCATATGAGATGGATTGGGAAAATGCTAGGAAAATGTCTTTCTTGGTCATTTTTATAATCTTACCGTTTGTGTGTCATCCTCACTTCATGTCACTTCCGACAACTTTCTTTTCGAGGTTGGCAATATACACATCTTCGTTCAAAATTGGATGAACAGTACAGATCCTTTGCAAAAAGCTATGATAGAGAGGATGAAAGAAAAGTTTGACAAATATTGGGGCTCTTGGCATGAGAACGAAAAGGTGAAGGAGAAGGGTCCTATTGTGAATGAAAGTGGGAGAGGGAGAAGAAGGAGAAGGAGAAGGAAAATGTCAACTTGCTCGTTTTTATTGTTGCAGCTCTTGATCCAAGGTATAAGCTATCTGATTTCACTACGCTGACTACTTTGGAAATATTTGGTGCTGAGTGTGGAGAAAAGGTGTGGTATGCTATTAAAGAATGTGTTCATGAGTTGTTTGAAGAATATCGAGTAAATTTAACTACACCAGAACCAACAACACCAGCTGAAAGGATCGATATAGTTGACTAGAGGGGGGTGAATAGGCAACTAACAATTTTTAGCTTTTCTTTACCAATTTAAACTTTCAATCAAAGTAGGTTGTCTAGATATGCAACTAGGTGGGCAACCTATATGATGCAACAACAATAAGCACACAAGCAAGCAAGGGATATAATACGAATAAGCTTGCACAAGTAAAGGCACGAGATAATCAAGAGGAGCTGGTGAAGACGAGGATGTGTTACCGCAGTTCCTTCCTTTTGAGGGGAAGTACGTCTCCGTTAGAGCAGTGTGGAGGCACAATTGAAAGTGCGTTATATCAACTAGAGGGGGGTGAATAGGCGATTTTTATGAATTCTTCACTGAGGAATTTGCGGGTGAGGAAATTCCTTAGCGAAGAACTACTTGCAGCGGAATAAGTACTCAAGAGTAAGCATAGCAGAACATAGGCATGGTCATCAGGATGAAATGAAGACAAACACAGAGTACAGAAAGCGTAAACACAGGATAGCACAGGATGAAGACAAACAGACTGAAGAAATTGAACTGAGAAATTGAGAAAGTCTTCTGTCAAAGTCTTCAAACACAGATATGACAAGCACACAACACAGTAATGAGGAAATGAAAGAGTTGAGGAAATAGAACCAGTAAGCTTGGTGAAGACAATGATTTGGTAGACCAGTTCCAACTGCTGTCTCAGTTGTACATCTGGTTGGAGCGGCTAGGTATTTAAACCTGAGGACACACAGTCCCGGACACACAGTCCTCATCGTATTCTCCTTGAACTAAGGTCACACAGACCTCGTCCAATCACTCGTGGTAAGTCTTCAGGTGACTTCCGAACCTTCACAAACTCGGTCACTCGGCGATCCACAATTCCTCTTGGATGCTCTAGACCATGACGCCTAACCATCTGGAAGAAGCACAGTCTTCAAAGGTAACAAGCGTCGGATCCACGCAGGATCAATCTCTTCAGTGATGCTCAATCACTTTGGGTTTGTAGGTGTTTGGGTTTGGGTTTTCCTCACTCGATGATTTTCGCTCAAAGTCCTCGGAGGATGGGATGCTCTCAAATGACAAGTGTCAGTTTCTCTCGGAGCAGCCAACCAGCTAGTGGTTGTAGGGGGCGGCTATTTATAGCCTAGGGAGCAACCCGACATGATAAGACATAAATGCCCTTCAATGATATGACCGTTAGGTGGGTAGATATTTTGGGACAGTTGGCGCATAGCACAGCAACGGTCGGAAATTTGAGTATCAAATTCCTCAGGGCTATCATGTTCCTCATAGTGTAGGCAATCCGCACTGGCGAATTCCTAACTCCTCAGTCAGAACAAATTCCTCGGAGACCAGAAGAACTTCGTCTCTGTCACTCAAGAATACGACTGAACTGTATGAGATTTCCAATGGCTTCACTCGAAGGGATTGGTAGGTGTAGGATTTTGAGTTGAGCATCACATGGAAATTTTTCCTTAGTATTTCCTCGACCCCCTTTAACAGTACGGTGTTTCCTATGACTCAAGAAAGAGAAAATGAAACTACGAAAACAAAAGTCTTCACGCTTCATGTTCCTCAAATGAATACCAAGTCTTCAAGGTCACACCAATTTCTTCATTTTCAAAGTCTTCAGAAATCCAAAGTTTTCAGTCGAAGAACTTCATTTTTAGGGGTCGACTTTCTCTGTAAATATCAAACTCCTTATAGACTTATAGACCTGTGTACACTCATAAACACATTAGTCCCTTAACCTATAAGTCTTCAATGCACCAAAATCACTAAGGGGCACTAGATGCACTTACAATCTCCCCCTTTTTGGTGATTGATGACAATATAGGTTAAGTTTTCAACGGGGATAAACATATGAAGTGTAAATACTCATATTGAGGAAGTTGATTGCAAGATATAGAAGAACTCCCCCTGAAGATGTGCATAGTGAGGATTTTGCTTTTGAAGCAATGCACACTTGAAGAGTTGAATCATGGAGATCTCCCCCTATATCTTGTAATTCATACACGCTTTTGACATAATATATGAAGAATTTGAAATGCATGATGAAATATGGTGACTGATGTAATTCAGCATGCGTGCAATAACATTAACGAGGAATAAGCATACAGAAGAAACAACAAAAGTATCAGGCCACCATAGAGTTTTAAGTTTACAACTCGATCCAACAAAGTCATCAGAAGAACGAGAGTTGTAACTTAGAAAAAAAACGCCCATAAAAGATAGACCCGCTTGAAGACTAACTCAAATTTCTCCCCCTTTGTCATCGAATGACCAAAAGGTTCGAAAATGAGGACTAACGCCCCTGAAGTATATCAAGTTGATGAAGGAGCGCCGGCGTTGTTGGGGTCGTTTGTTGATGTAGGGCCTGCCGCAGTGTCGTCCAAGTCTTCATGCTCGTCGGTGTCACGCGATGAAGAATAGGAGCTGGCCACCAAGGACGGAACCTTGACCTTCTTGTATTACTTCGGTGGAGGAGCAGACCAGTCAAAATCTTCCTTGAGACCCATTTTCTTCAGATCTTCTACGCTATAAATGTGAGACAGAACAGCCCAGGTATGGTTGAAGGTTTCATGGAGGTAGTAATGGTTTTTCTTCACTGCATTGTGGGTAGCAGTCATGTTGTGAAGAATTGAACCAAACTGACGCTTGACCCATTTGTGATTGTGATCAACCTTCTGGTGAAGACTGAGGAGAAGCTCACGGTCAGTCATCACCCTGGGAGCTGTGCCTTGAGGATTTGGCTTGGTTGCGTTGGCGGCAGAGTCATCATTGGTGGAGTAGGATGCAGCCTTGCGAAATTGACCATCCAATGGACGAATGCCTTCATCAATAACAGCAGTAGCCTTGCCCTTTTCATCAGCTGAGGAAAATGTCTGTTTGAGGACTTCAATCGGGGGCAAGTAGCTGCAATGGTTCAGTGTATCAGCTTTGTAGTTGAGTGAAGACCTTGTTTTGATGAATCTCATAATCCACGGAGCATAAGGCTTCAACTCAAAAGGTGAGATTGCGACATTGGCCAGAGTCCTCATGAAGAAATCATGGAAGTTGACGGGAACGCCATGAATGATATTGAAAAGCAGATTCTTCATGATGCCAACGACTTCTTCTTCATTCGAGTCGTGGCCCTTGATAGGACTCAATGTCTTCGTCGGAATGCAATAGACAGTCCGAGGCACATATAACAATTCCTTCAGAAGGAATTTAGTTCTTGGGGCCTGACCTGGCTTCAATGGTTTCATCAACACTTGCATATAGTGATCTGTAAGCTCAGGTTCACTGTAGACGCAACGAGCAGCTTCAAGGGGAGGACTGAGAGGCAAAGCACGAAGCAATTCAGTAGATGGTGCCTTGTAGTGAGTATTTTCAGACATCCAGTCCAGCACCCATGAATTCACATCTTCAGAGTCTCCGGTGATGTGCAGAGTTGCATAAATTTGAAGAATGAGCTCTTCATTCCAATCACATATATCAGTGCAGAAATTTAACAGCCCGACGTCGTGAAGAACACTGAGGACTGGCACGAAGCACAGCAGAGATTCCATATCCACGTGAGGAATGTGCTCATGATCGAAGACTTTGTCTTTGTTGAACAACACTGAGGAATAAATTGCCTGGCTGGCAGTCCAGAAACGCCTCTTCCTAATGCGAGCAGAGTCATAGGGGTTGTAATCAGTGAAGAATACGTGCTCGCCGAAGAAATCATTAGCCTTGAATTTTTGCTTCCTTGAGAATGGATCTTTTGGCTTGGGCAGAGGAGTGTCAGTCAGTTGCATTACAACCTCAGGAATCGCAATCTCAGGTTCTTCAGGCTGAGGAATTTCTGGTTCCTCTTCAGTGGCAGTCTGTGTCTTCAATTCTTCATGTACATTTTCTTCAGCACTAGTGGCTGGAATTTCTTCATGGACAGATGGGGTTGCACGAGGTTCTTCAGATCCCATTTGTACTTCAGTAGCAACAGGGGACTGAGGAATTTGCTGTAAAGATGTGAAGAGTGGAGAGTTGGGGTGCTGACTTTCCCAAAAGTCATCATTCATCACTGGTGTGGTACAGCCAATGTCCACGTCTTCATCTTCTATTTCTTCAACACCGGCCTCTTCAGCAGTAAACTGAGGCATATGCGAGGAAACAGCTGGAGTTGAAGGGATTTCATCCACTTCAATTTCTTCATCCATCTGCTCTGACGAAGCAGCAAAAGGATTTTCTTCATCAAATCCGCTAGGGATCACATATTCTTCATCAAAAGGAACAAGGTCCTTTGATGGCATGGTTGAGATCGGAACATCATCAATGGGGTTTGCAACTGAGCTGGTCAATTTCTTCATCTTCTTCGGAGCTGAAGAATCTGATGAAGCTGATGCTTTCCTTTTCTTCACTGCTGCACGCTCTGCAGCCTTGGTCTTCTTCACATCTGATGCAGATGGAAGAATTGGAGTTGGGGTAGGCGCAGGAGGAGCAGAGGAATGTGGTTGATTTTCTTCAGGCACAACTGATGCAGTTGCCCTGACCTCTTCATTTTCTTCAGGCGCACCACTAGTGGATGCCCTGGCAATTTCATCAGCGGCCGGAATGCAGTCATCAGCCCTGGAACTCACATTTTCTTTAGCAGCCTGAATGTCATCAGCGGTGCTGGCATGTTCTTCAGTTGGCTGAGCAGATGCTTCAGTCTGAGGAATTTCTTGTTGCGATGGGGCTGCAACATTGGAGGTGAACTTCTCAGTCAGTTTAACAAACCTGACCTTGGCTCCTTGCCAATCAGCATAGTAAGCATTGAAATCATCGCTGAGGACTTTGATTTCAGACTGGATCTTCACAAGATCATCAGTTGTCATAGAGACAACGTTGTTCTTCAGGAATTTCTCCTTCCTGTACTGCGCTTTCTTGATCTTCCTGGCCTTCTCAAATTTCCATTTCTCTTCTTGGATGAAGGCAGTCAGCATATGATTTTGGCCAGGAGTCAGCTTGAAGTCAGGCATAGGAGTGTTTGGGTCCTTGTGCCAGAGATCAATGTAATCGAGGATCAACTTTGGATCCAAAAGCAGAGGCACATTTGGGCCCTTGGCTCTAGCGGCCCTGACTTGCCTATCTCTGATGATTTCAGCAAGTTCTTCATCATCAGCTTCGTCTTCTTCAGACGTCACTTGGAAGGCGACCTGCTTCTTGTGAGGACTTGGGCGAGAACCTCGTCCAGCAGTGGTCTTTGTCTTCAGCAGAGAGGGTCCTGTTGAAGAATTTGGAGCAACTGAGGAACTAGCTGAAGCTCCTGAGGTAATAGAGATGCATGTAGTCATTTGGCACGTGGCAAGATGCACAGGTGCTGAGGATTTGGTCGGAGCAGCTGAGGACTTATGCGGAGGAGCTGAGGATTTTGGAGGAGCAGGAGCAGCGTGAGGAATTGGCCGTGAGGGCTTTGAGGATTCTGGCCGTGAGGGCATTTCTGAGGAACTTGGCCTTAAGGGCATTGAAGATGAAGCACTTGGCTTACGCGCAGGCTTCTTTGCCATGGATTTCTTCGGCTTGACAGAGGCCTCAGCGACAGCAGCAACAGCAGAGTCTTCATTGAATTTCCTCACTGCTTCTCTGGCTTGTCTAGCCAGCTTGGCCTGGCGCTTGGCCCATTCATCAGGATAATCCTCACCGCGCTTGAGGCTGGTGGGATCCGCTTCTTGGCCAGGTGCCAATGGAGGTCTCGGGCATGGAGGATTGAGTGCGAATTTCTTCATGTATTTAGGAGTAACATATCTGTACTCCCTCCACTCCCTTGCCCATCTCATCTCTATCTTCTGAATGCGCACCTTGCGCTGATTTTTATCTTCCTCAGGGGGTGTGTAGTACCCAGCATAGATGTCCTCAGGGATTTCAAATGCAGTGCTGACCTCAGGCCTCTTTCCTCCTTTTCTGTGGCTTCTTTCCATCAACCATTTTCCTCAGATGAGGAATTTGAACAATTGAATTCTCTGAAGAAGTATTCAACTTTTCTTCGAGGAATGCTGCAAATGAGTTAAGTTGATGAGAACCTAGAGATTCAGCAGCGGACATGAGTACCTGTGAACAGAGTGTAGTTGCGAGGAATTTGGAGAGGTCATATGCGTTCTCAGAAGGTTTTTCAAAAAAAACAAGTTTGAGGAATTTGACCAGATGAGTCTTGAAGAATTTCACTAAGCGTTCTTTGTCTTAGGTTCCAGAGTTGTATAGATCGAAGATCCACACAATTGAGGAATCTTGAAGAAAAATTATTGCTTAGAGAAACGAATCAAGAACAGATGACATGTGAGGTGTTCAGTGTGTGAAGAATTTGAAGAATAAACACCTTTGAAGATTTTGTAGAAATCATTTGAATCAAAGAGGGCAGTAAAAGTAACTTTTAATTACCCTGGACGAAGAACACGACGAACTGTGAGGTAGAGATGAGAAGTTCGTCTGTGCAGATCTTCCACGCCCTAACTCGGCGGAGGAAGACGGCTACTGCGGCGGCGGAGTGAAGATTTCCCCGGCCGGCGCGAGTACGGAGGCGACGAGGTCGAGGCAGTGAAGCTCTTCCTCACCGACGACGATGAAGTAGCGGCGGCGCTAGGGTTTGAGAAGCTCGAGCTGGAGAGAGGTCGAGCGGAGTAAAGGAAGTGAGGAAGGGGAGAGGGGGGTATTTATAGCCACGGTGAAAAACTGTTCGCCCGAAGATTTTGGACGAACGTGCCCCTGACCCTTCTCATTCGCTTGACATGTGTCACCCACGTACTGAGAAGTGGAGATCGTGTTAGATCGTGGGTGAATAGATAAGTATTTCGTGGGATGCGGAACGGTTTGAGCGGTAAAGCAGAAAATTTGGATAAGATAAGTTTTAATGTTCCGTTCGCAAATTCTTCAGCTGACAAGGACACAGTGAAGATTTTGAACGAGTTTCAAATAGAACGCACATGAAGAATTTGTGAATAGATTGGGTTGAGTTTTAGCATAGAGGGGGTAGGGTCCGATCACATTCACTTAGCAGAAAAAGCAACTTGAAGAATTAGCCATAAGTGAATGATGTAGAGGACATATATATATAGCCAATGAAGAAAGACGACGGAAACAGTGAAGACAACGAACAACTGAGGAATTTCAAAACTGAAAAAAAACTCAAATTGAAGATTTTCAACTTTTGGTGGTGGCGTGACCCACCGTATAAGAATGATGATTTCAGACACCGCGTACAATTGTCGTAGGTTTCTGAGAATCAAATTCTTCGTTAATTTCTTCACACTTAGAGTGTTATTCTTCATTGATTGAAGAAAAACGTTTCTTCATGTGTTGCACATCTAAGTCATCAATTTTGCATAAGTGTTAGGATGAGTGTCCTTTTCAAAGAACATTCGAAGATTCTAAGATATTTAGCTCACACCGCAACTTGCTAAATCTCTTCTCATCCAAGGCTTTGTGAAGATATCGGCTAGTTGTTCTTCAGTCTTCACATGCTCAATAGAAATGTCGCCCTTCAACACATGATCACGAAGAAAATGATGACGAATCTAAATGTGCTTTGTCTTCGAGTGCTGAACTGGGTTGTGAGCAATCTTGATGACACTCTTATTGTCACAGAAGAGAGGCACATTCTTCACGTTGACACCGTAGTCCTTGAGAGTTTGCTTCATCCACAGCAATTGAGCACAACAAGAACCAGCAACAATGTACTCAGCTTCAGCAGTAGGCAGTGATACGCAGTTCTGTTTCTTCGAGGACCAACAGACCAAAGATCGTCCGAGGGAATGACATGTACCAGATGTTGACTTGCGGTCCACACGATCACCAGCATAGTCAGAGTCAGAATATCCAATGAGATCAAAAGCCGAGCCCTTGGGGTACCATAATCCAAGTGTTGGTGTGTGATCTAGATATCGAAGAATATGCTTCACAGCCTTATGGTGTGATTGCTTCGGTGTAGCTTGAAATCGGGCACACATGCAAAACACTAAGCATTATATCTGGCCTAAATGCACATAAATACAATAAAGAACCAATCATGGAGCGGTATACCTTTTGATCGAAGTCAATACCATTTTCATCAGTGCACAGATGACCATTTGTGGGCATCGGAATTTTGACGCCTTTGCAATCTTGCATGCCGAATTTCCTCAGTACATCCTTGAGGTATTTCTCCTGAGATATGAATATGCCATTGCGCTGTTGACGAATTTGAAGACCTAAGAAGAATTTCAATTCTCCCATCATAGACATTTGATATTCTTCACTCATCATATAGGAAAATTCATCACTATAACGTTTGTCAGTACAGCCAAAGATAATATTATCAACATATATTTGGCACACAAACAATTCACCATCATAAGATTTAGTGAAAAGAGTAGGGTCGAGTGAACCGGGTTTGAAGCCTTTCTTCATGAGGAATTCCTTCAAAGTATCATATCATGCCCGAGGGGCCTGCTTGAGGCCATAGAGGGCCTTATTGAGTCTGAAGACTTTGTCAGGATGCTTTGGATCTTCAAAACATGGGGGTTGAGCAACATATACTTCTTCCTCAAGCTTACCATTGAGGAATGCACTTTTCACATCCATTTGATATAAAGTGATATCATGATGGTTAGCATAAGCAAGTAATATGCGAATAGCTTCAAGTCTAGCAACAGGTGCAAAAGTTTCATCGAAATAAATTCCTTCAACCTGTGTGTAGCCTTGAGCTACAAGCCGTGCCTTATTCCTCACCACAAGGCCATTTTCATCTTGCTTGTTGCGGTAGATCCACTTTGTGCCAATGATATTGTGCTTGCGAGGATCTGGACGTTTAACCAGTTCCCAGACGTTGTTGAGCTCGAATTGATGGAATTCTTCTTGCATGGCCTGAATCCACTTAGGCTCCAGAAATGCTTCATCTACCTTAGTGGGCTCTGTGATAGAGACAAAAGCATAGTGCCCACAAAAGTTAGATAAATGTGAAGCTTTTGAGCGTGTGAGAGGACCTGGTGCTTCAATGTCATCGATGATCTTTTCAACTTGCACTTCTTTTGCAACGCGAGGATGAGCTGGTTATCGTTGAGGAATTTGATCAGCATTTTCTTCAGCACCATTTTCTTCAGCATTTTCTTCAGGTGCACTAGCTCGACGTTCTTCACGTTCTGAAATGAATTCTTCAGCAGATTCTTCAGTAGGAATGACATCCTCAGTAGCCTTGAACTTGATAGTTTCCTCAGGCACTGGTTCATCTATCACAGAGGGTAGGTGCTCTCTTTGTGAGCCATTAGTTTCATCGAACCGCACATCTACAGTTTCAACAACCTTGTGAAGAACGTTGTTGAAGACTCTGTAGGTGTGCGAGTCCTTTTCGTAACCAAGCATAAAACCTTCATGTGCTTTTGGTGCAAATTTAGCATTGTGATGAGGATCTCTAATCCAACATTTAGCACCGAAGACTTTGAAATAACTCACATTGGGTTTCTTGTCAGTGAGGAGTTCATAGGCATCTTCTTGAAGAATTTGTGAAGATATACCCTGTTGATGATGTGGCACGCAGTATAAATTGCCTCAATCCAGAAGTGACGAGGCGTCTTGTACTCATCAAGCATGGTGCGAGCCATCTCAACAAGAGTTCTGTTCTTGCGCTCCACGACGCCATTCTACTGAGGTGTGTAAGGAGCAGATAACTCATGAGTAATACCAAGTTCATCAAGATAGTCATCAAGAGCAGAATTCTTGAACTCAGTTCCATTGTCACTTCTGATGTGCTTGATTTTCACACCGAAGTTGGTTGAAGCCCTCGAGGAAAATCATTTGAAGACTTCCTGCACTTCATGTTTGTAAGTGACAATATGTACCCAAGTGTAACGAGAGTAATCATCAACAATAACAAAGCCATAGAGAGATGCATCATTTGTGACTGCTGAGTAATGGTTAGGACCAAAGAGATCAATATGAAGCAATTCAAATGGTCGAGTAGTGGTCATGATAGTCTTTGCTGGATGCTTAGCCTTGGTCATCTTTCCAGCTTCACAGGCTCCGCATAAGTGATCCTTGAGGAATTTGACATTCTCAATGCCAATGATGTGCTTCTTCTTTGCAAGCGTGTGCAAATTCCTCATGCCTGCATGACCAAGTCGTCGATGCCATAGCCAGCCTTCTGAAGCTTTTGCAAGTAGGCACACGGCTGGTTGCGGTCCTGTAGAGAAATCAACAATATACAAGTCTCCTCTCCTAAAGCCTTCGAAGACTTTGGAATTGTCAGCTTCCATAACCACAACACAATGATACTTGCCAAAGACAACAACCATATCAAGATCACAAAGCATTGAGACAGACATAAGGTTGTATCCTAAGGACTCGACAAGCATGACTTTGTCCATGTGTCGATCCTTTGTGATCACAACCTTACCTAGACCCAATACCCGACTTTTGCCTTTGTCAGCGAAGATGATATGCTTCAGATGCGATGGTGATAAGGGAGCATCCATCAATAGATTCTTGTCACCAGTCATGTGATTTGTACATCCACTATCGAGGACCCACTCAGTGGCTTTGGATTGATCATCCTGCAAATGAATTAGTGTAGCTTACGAACTTCATATACTTCATCAGTGAAGAATATGACATCACAATTCATCAGACCAATTTCATCAAGCAATGCAACAGTTAAAACAGTATGAGGATGTGAGAAATGAAAGTTCATTTCTTCATGATTAGCCTGCGTCCTTTCAGGCACTTTTCAGGTCTCCAGCAAATTCTTCAGACGTTTGAGCACGTCTGGAGACTTGACCCTGCATAAGAGATTAGTTCTTTTTCTTCACCACCCACATCTGAAGGGGCGGCAAAGAGTTCATCACTCTGCGAGCTCCATACGAGAAAGGTGGCATAGAAGCCAATCCATTTCGTTTCACATAAGAGGAGTTAGGGTAAGCATATGAATAAGCAGAGAAATTCTTCGAGGACTTATGAACATAATGATTAGAAGAATAATGCTCATATTCATAGCCCTTAGCTCTTCCATGCGAAACAGAGTTGTTAGCACGATGATGTTCATATGAGGACTTTGATCCTTTTGAGGAATATGATCCACGTGAGGAATTCGATCCGTATGAGGACTTGGATCCATATGAAGAATTTGGTCGATATGAAGAATTTGATCTGGGGTTCCTATTCTTCACAGGTGGTGTCATGAGGACATTCACCTGGAGACTTTCAAGGCACCTTTTGGGAACCCAGATTTTCTTCATAGGAGAACCGTTCCTGCAGTTAGTGCCAACATATCTAGCAAATACTTCACCATTCTTATTTTTAAACAGTTTATAGTTGAAGTCAAATGACTCATCAGAAGAATGAGAAGATTCGCATGTAAAGCCAGATAAATTAGATGGATCAACTGGAGGTCCCTTTGCAGCAACCCATGAGGTTTTGGGGTACTGCTCAGGCTTCCAATATGTACCATCAGCATTGAGTTTCCTCTCAAAGGCAATACCCTCTTTCCTAGGGTTCCTGTTGAGGATCTGCTTTTTAAGCACGTCACAAAGAGTCTGATGCCCTTTGAGGCTTTTGTACATGCCTGTCATGTATAATTCCTTCAGCCCTGCATCGTCAGTGATACTAGCAATGTCCTCAGATGAGGAATTAGTGATAGCAGAGACAGTTGAAGAATTTGTAGCATTAGAAGCATTTGAACATTCAGGTGAAGAATTAGCAGATTCACGTTCAATGCATTTCAAACATGGAGGAACAAATTCTTCCTGAGCAGCGCTGATTTGTTGAGCAAGTAATGAATCGCGCTCCTTCTGAAGATCTTCATAACTCACTCTTAGCTTCTCAAGATCTTGCTTTCTTTGAAGAAATTCATAAGAAAGCTTCTCATGATCAGATAAGAGAGTGTTACGATGACCTTGAAGGTTGTCAAATCTAGACTGAAGTCTCTGAAGATTTTCAGTCAAGGTTTTAGTGCGATCCATTTCTTCACCCAACATATCATCACTTTTATCTAGCATGTTTTGAACCTTTTCCAAGGCCTTTTGTTGTTTAGTGGCAATACAAACAAGCTTGGTATAGCTAGGTCCAAAATCATCATCAGATTCATCATCACTAGACTCGGATGAGGAACATTCGGTTACCTTTGCACCTTTTGCCATGAGGCATGGTGCAGAAGATGATGGTTCAGGTTCGAAAGTCATCGTTTTGAGTGATTCCTTGAAATCCTCAAACCAGGGATCATGACAAGTTCGATGACCTTCATAGACGTCAGAGATTCGGTCCCAGATAAGCTTCGCATTGCAAAGATGCATAATGCGCCTGAATTCATCTCTGGATAGGCAGGAACAGATGATATCCTTCGCCATGATGTCAAGTCGAGTGTACTTGCGAATATCATCAGTGTCCGCCATCTTGCATAGATCAGTAAGACCAATCTCAGCGACGGTCCACCGCTCGCTGTTCAGTGCCATGAGGCGCTTCCTCATCATGGCCTTCCACTTGGGATAATCATGACCGTCAAAGATGGAGCATGTCACTCTCTTCATACCTGCGGTCGACATAACTAAAACTCCAGGCGGTTAAACCAAAATCACACAGAACAAGGGAGTACCTTGCTCTGATACCAATTGAAAGTGCGTTATATCGACTAGAAGGGGGTGAATAAGCGATTTTTTGAATTCTTCACTGAGGAATTTGCGGGTGAGGAAATTTCTTAGCGAAGAACTACTTGCAGCGGAATAAGTACTCAAGAGTAAGCATAGCAGAACATAGGCATGGTCATCAGGATGAAATGAAGACAAACACAGAGTACAGAAAGTGTAAACACAGGATGAAGACAAACAGACTGAAGAAATTAAACTGAGGAAATTGAGAAAGTCTTCTGTCAAAGTCTTCAAACACAGATATGACAAGCACACAACACAGTAATGAGGAAATGAAAGAGCTGAGGAAATAAAACCAGTAAGCTTGGTGAAGACAATGATTTGGTAGACCAGTTCTAACTGCTGTCTCAGTTGTACATCTGGTTGGAGCGGCTAGGTATTTAAACCTGAGGACACACAGTCCCGGGCACACAGTCCTCATCGTATTCTCCTTGAACTAAGGTCACACAGACCTCGTCCAATCACTCGTGGTAAGTCTTCAGGTGACTTCCGAACCTTCACAAACTCGGTCACTCGGCGATCCACAATTCCTCTTGGATGCTCTAGACCATGACGCCTAACCGTCTGGAAGAAGCACAATCTTCAAAGGTAACAAGCGTCGGATCCACGCATGATCAATCTCTTCAGTGATGCTCAATCACTTTGGGTTTGTAGGTGTTTGGGTTTGGGTTTTCCTCACTCGATGATTTTCGCTCAAAGTCCTCGGAGGATGGGATGCTCTCAAATGACAAATGTCAGTTTCTCTCGGAGCAGCCAACCAGCTAGTGCTTGTAGGGGGCGGCTATTTATAGCCTAGGGAGCAACCCGACATGATAAGACATAAATGCCCTTCAATGATATGACCGTTAGGTGGGTAGATATTTTGGGACAGTTGGCGCATAGCACAGCAACGGTCGGAAATTTGAGTATCAAATTCCTCAGGGCTATCATGTTCCTCATAGTGTAGGCAATCCGCACTGGCGAATTCCTAACTCCTCAGTCAGAACAAATTCCTCGGAGACCAGAAGAACTTCGTCTCTGTCACTCAAGAATACGACTGAACTGTATGAGATTTCCAATGGCTTCACTCGAAGGGATTGGTAGGTGTAGGATTTTGAGTTGAGCATCACATGGAAATTTTTCCTTAGTATTTCCTCGACCCCCTTTAACAGTACGGTGTTTCCTATGACTCAAGAAAGAGAAAATGAAACTACGAAAACAAAAGTCTTCACGCTTCATGTTCCTCAAATGAATACCAAGTCTTCAAGGTCACACCAATTTCTTCATTTTCAAAGTCTTCAGAAATCCAAAGTTTTCAGTCGAAGAACTTCATTTTTAGGGGTCGACTTTCTCTGTAAATATCAAACTCCTTATAGACTTATAGACCTGTGTACACTCATAAACACATTAGTCCCTTAACCTATAAGTCTTCAATACACCAAAATCACTAAGGGGCACTAGATGCACTTACAACAATGCTCCCCAAGAAGCCACTAGGGCCACCGTATTCTCCTCACGCCCTCACACAATGCGAGATGCCGTGATTCCACTATTGGTGCCCTTGAAGGCGGCAACCGGACCTTTACAAACAAGATTAGGGCTCTCTCCACAACTTAATTGGATGCTCCCAACGAAACCACGGAGCTTCGCCACAATGGAATGTGGCTCCGAGGTGACCTCAACCGTCTAGGGTGCTCAAACACCCAAGAGTAACAAAATCCACACAAGAAAGTATGGGGGAAACAAATATCCTTTGGTGGAAGTGTAGATCTAGGTCTCCTCCTTCAAACCCTAGCAAATCAACAAGTTTGAGTGGCTAGAGAGAGATCGGGCAAGAGAGTTTGAGTGACATTAATGGTGGAGTGAGAGAGGTAAGAGGTAAATGTGGTAGGTGAAAGAACCCCTCTTATATAGCAACCCAAAAAATCCAACCGTTACTGCGTTTTCTGTACTGCAGCGGTACAACCGCTCCTTGTCCCGGGACTCACGGTTTACCTGCAGAACCCTACCAGGCGGTACAACCGGGCGACTAGGCGGTAGTACCGGTTAATGAGAATAACCGGACCAACCGCCCAGCTACCGCTCAACCACCATAATGAAACAGAATGGAGTCACCCATGAGTGCGGTAGTCAAGCGGTACAGGACCGGTGCAACCGCTTGGCCTTGGGTGCTTGGGCGGCTAAGTCATGAGCGGTAGAACCGCTCATGTCACCGGTTGTACCGGTAAGCGAGGAACAACCGGACCAATCGGGCCACCACCGCCTGAGTACCGTATCAAAACAGAAAGTTGACCGGTACTTGGGCGGCACTTGGCCGGAACAACCGCCGCAGTCTTTGCTAAGCATGAGGGCCGGAATTGACTGAGGGTTATTTTTGCAAAATTATCACGGTGACATGCTTTTTCGGACGGAGGGAGTATTGGTTTTGTATTGTATATGTTAATATGTTTCTCTATAAACTCTATGAAAGTTTATAAAGTTTGACTTTATACAACGCCATGACATTTTGTACATAAAGCAACCAAGCAAAATGAAGGAGCAATAATAAATGTTTTTTTTGTGGTGATCATTTTGTACACAAAAGCAATCCCCAAGCAAAATGAAACGTGGAAAAAGAGAGTGTGATCCCACACGCCTATTCCATCGCATCACCACACGTTTCACGAACCAGAGCCCGGTTGCACTAGACAAGCTGCCCGCGCCGCATCACCACCTTCCATTTCCCCATCTAGGGTTGCGTGAGCCCCGCCACCGCCGGCCATGTCCGACCCGGCCTCCGCCCAGGGGCCCGACGCCGAGATGCGCGACGCCGCCGCGGCAGCCGGCGACGAGGACGGCAGCGAGGACGACGCGGAGGAGGAGGAGGAGGAGGAAGAGGACGATGAGGAGGAGGAGCTGCCACCTGCCGAGGAGCCGCCGTCGCCGGCGGCCCCAGAACCGGTCTCGGCCTTTCCGGGGAACCCGAACCAGCTGACGCTGCTGTTCCAGGGCGAGGTCTACGTCTTCGAGTCCGTCACCCCTGACAAGGTCTCCTCCCCCCTCGCTCTGTGTTCATCCATGTTACATGGAAGCGAAAATCTCACGCGACCGAGCTAGCAAATTGATGCGTTTGACACTCATGCGCGGGAATTGCATACTTAATTTGATGTTGAGATTTTCGGTTTAATCATTCTAGCAAGGCGTGTTGCTGTATGATTGATCAGGGTTAGTGCAGCTGTTCTGTGCATATCTCACCGTTTGCTTACGGTGACGAGCACTGTTACATCGGCCGAAACAAATGGCTCAGATTGGTAGTATGATGCTATTTGTTTTGGTTAGAACTTGAAAATATTTTCCTTGGCCACAGAGTTATGAACTTTAATAATGTCGATAGGAAACTAGGCTAGTTTTTATGAATTGAACAGTACATAACCTCAGTAGCTCACAATAATGGGTTACTTCCGTACTGTACCACTGGCAGAAGCTTAGTCCTTGCGACTTTTGGCAGTTTGCTATCAACTCATAGGGTTTCTTGCCGTAAACCAAGTATGTGATGGCTTGTAATGACTACTTTTTTGTTGTTTTAAGAGGGATTTGTAATCATTAGTTGCTATGGCCATACTTGATATTACCTATATCCAGGCATATAGAAAAATCTGTTGTTATATTCAGATTTCGATTCGGTACTCCTTGGTGCCGTTCTGTTTTATCAAAGTTGAAGTCCTTTTTCCAGGTTCAAGCTGTCCTGTTACTGTTAGGAACTGGTGAAATTCCACCCGGTCTATCTGCCATGGTTTTACCCAGTCAACGTGAAAATAGGGTACGTGGAAATTACTCGGCTGCATATATGTTAATCAACAATGTTTGTCCCTTTATGATGTAATATGTTAGCATTCTTGTGCAGGGTTATGAGGATTTACTTCAGAGGACAGACATTCCTGCAAAAAGGGTTGCTTCGCTCATCAGGTTCCGCGAAAAACGCAAGGGGAGAAATTTTGATAAGCAAATACGCTATGCTGTACGCAAAGAAGTGGCACACAGGTTTGTACCTAGCCTGCCAGATTTGTCAGTTGTGTATTGTACCACCAAGTATTATCAGTAAAGCCGTGAATGAACCATACACCATGGCATAGTTTACTTTGGATCAGTCATAATCCTTATCATTATATCTATCGAGGAACTAGTTCATTAGTTACTGCATTAGTCAGACCCATATCATTGTTGTGCCTACTGCTTAATCAGACCCATATCATTGTTGTGCCTACTGCTTAATCAAACCCATATCATTGTTGTGCCTACTGCTTAATCAAACCCATATCATCGTTGTGCCTACTGCTTAATCAGACCCATATCATTGTTGTGCCTACCGCTTAATCAGACCCATGCCATTCATGGTTCGAAACCAGGTGACCTTGCAAGAAGTGATTCTAAGATGACCAGTTCTTTAATAGGTTCTTATGTACTGTATGTATTAGATCTTCTAAATTTTGACATAACCCTCCTTTCCTTGGAAAGCACAGGCGGATTTTTTGATACCTTGACAAAGGGAATATATTAAAAAAATGCTGGATACCCGAGTTTAAAAAAGATCGCATAAAAATTTAGTTTCCAGAGTAATTTTTTTCCTTCAGAAAAGGTAGGAGTCAGGGTTTTGTGTTATCTCTCTTTTGCTTGCTGAAGGACTAGTAAGCTGTCATCTGTTCTCCGGGCCTTTATTTTTTTACAGTTATTTTGTGCTCCTTTGTGTGGATATATATTCACCAGTATCCACCTTACTGTTCCTTTTCAAAAAAATCCACCTTACTGTTGTTGAAAAAAAGACTAAGACACTGTAAATGATGTACACAGATATGTTAAGTTTACAACTTTACATCCATTTCGACAGTTAAGTATGAAAAATGCTGTAGTTTCAGAAGCATTATATTGGAGGAGATATTGTGGCCCCCAGTGTTTCCTTAGGCTTTAGTTCATTTGAACATGTTGTCTTATCCACCCTAGTTTGTCCTAAATCTTCAACCAAGGGAACCACACAATTTGTTCTATGTTGTGTTTGCTTGGTCAAAATTTGGTCCAACAAATATTCACAAGGAAGAAAAGCTGAGACCTTGGTTGGCACGATGGTTGCCATACACCACTGTCTGATAGCATACTGCATGCTTGTTGAGGAATATAGTGATCTGTGATCATCAGGGTAGATGCTGCAAGGCATGGCTGGCTAGAGGCTAGGTTGGGGAATATAGTAGTTCCTATGAGGTATAAAAGGGAAGATAGATCCTCTGGATGGCATCTGTGGGGAAATTAGGTTCAGAAAATCCTGTACATCAGACGTCAAGCCATGGTTCCAACTTCCAAGTAGCAATTAGTTGTAAGGAACATCACATGTCTTAAGAATCTGATGCCCATATTTCTAACTAATCTCTCAGGATGCAGCGTCGGAAGGGGCAATTTGTTGGAAGAGCAAATTTGGAGGGGGAATCCCCTTCTCCAGGCTGTGATCCTGCCTCCCAGGGCTCAGGCCAAGATTTCCTGTCTCGAGAATCAAAGTTGTCTTATCTTTGATCACTTGATCCACTTTTTCTGTCGTTATGTTATTGAACGGGAAAGGGATGACCCCTTTTCCCCCATATCATACTTGTTACAGGTGTCAGAATTGTGGCACTAGTGAAAAGATGACACCGGCAATGCGTCGTGGTCCAGCTGGTCCAAGGACTTTGTGCAACGCTTGTGGACTGATGTGGGCCAACAAGGTACAATCTCATCCTTAACATGCTAGACTGTTATTTTTTCTTCCTTTCTGATAGATACAGTATGATGCATGTTTTTTTCTTCTTCTTTCTTAATGTCCTAAACAACCCCTTTCTATGCCTCTCATGCTTTAGCAAACACGGTAATGTTTCAATGGAGGTGGAATTGCATTGTGTGGTTGCAAATTGAAACAACCATGTCTTAACAACATCATCTTAACACCATGCTTGCTGTGATGGTGTCACAGGGCACATGTTAATGCGACTTTGTTCTGTCATCTTGTCCCAGTGTTGTGGACTTGCAGCAATGGTGCATGCTTGTTAGCAACTTGGTGGATAAGGATCCATTGAATATTTCAACCGAGTCATGAAGACATGGTTAATTCAACTATGCTGCCTGTTGAAGTTGTCACATATTTAGTTTTCAGTTTCTCCCTTGTTACTTCCTGTAGTCATGGAGGTATGTGATATGCCGATGCACTTGCTTCAGTAGAAAAGCTCCGAGGTTTCTATGGCTGCGAGACGTCAGAACCATAAATAAGCTTGCAGAAAGGAAAGAAACTGTTACATATGAAAAGAGATGGACCCTATCTTTCTCATTGTTTCAGCAGTGTTAGATAAGTTACTCATGTGCTGCTATTGTCTCTAATTAAGAGCGGAAAGAAACGTAGAAATGGGTGGTGGTGATTCTCTGTGCAATGGCCGTCTTCAGTTTTCAAGATTTAATTGTCTTTTCTGACTTCATGCTTGCGCTTGTTGGTTCCGCCATTTTGGACTTGCAGCTATTTATTTCTGTATATTGGATTCTATGCAGGGCACACTGAGAAGTTGCTCCAAGGCAAAAGTTGAAGCTCCTATGCCTGCAATTGAGCAGGTTCGTTTCTTCGTCATCACTACTGCCCATCCATTGGGTGATCGCCGCTTTCTATGCACACCGAACCCTGAATCTTTCCATACCCCTCTTAGTGCAACGCCGCTGTCGCCCAGTGTCAGACTGGAACCGATGTCAAAGCACTGCCGGCTCCGAACAACTACGGCGTCGCTCCAAGCAAGGGCGAAGCGTGAGCACACCCTGTTGCTTCCTTTTCAAGCGAATCAGGCAATCGATTAACTCTGACTCTCTCTCTCGTCTTTTGCAGCATGGATAACAGTGTGACTGCGAACGTGACTGCTGCTGCGACAGGAGGAGCGCCGAAAGCGCAGTCAGAATAAGTTACATCGACATTTGATCATCGAACCCAAAAGACCCCGAATTCATCTCGTATAGCCAAACTTCGCAAGGATTCGCTAATCAGGAATACTGATTGTCATCAAGTGTACATCAAAATACTGATTGCCAGCGCCAGATATGTACGTAACTAACATAAGAGCGTCTGATCGACTCGATGTTGGCATTCGAGGCGCGTTTACATAATCACATTGATCATTTTACCATCTTCGTCTTCATGGGACTCTCGGGTTGCTTTTCTGATTCTGAAGGGAAGTTTGTTTGTTCGATTGTTCGCCGAGCCTTTTTTTTTCGCCCTCCTTTGTGCTCCTCCCAAAATAGACTTATGCAGTTGTGTGTACTCTTGTCTGTCTAACAACTGTCCTAGCACATCAGCCTATCATTTGTCTGCCCTTTGCGAGCAGCGCATACCGAGAATTGTGTTGTCAGATGTATTTGTTCCCCGTATTTGCATATGTATGCCATCTGGATACATGATGAGAAATAAGTATGAAAACATTGATCAAAGTTGATGAATTGTGATTTTAGAAGATAATCTACACACACTACATCATAAAATGGAGTGAGTATCTTTGGGAAAATCACAAGACGCAGCATTAACTTTTTGTGATTATTCAATTTCTTTTGGTCAAACTTAAGACATGACGACCCAGTCTCTCAAATGTGCTCATACTGGTAAGATGTGTGTGCACGCGTGCATAGCAATGAATGCGTGTGCGTGTGTGTTTGTACTATGTAAAAAAACCCGGAAATGGTAAACATCTGACCTCGGATTTAATTTTTTTTGAACACCTCCGAAATACCGAGCCGACATATCATCTTGAAATTTATTTTAGTGAGCGTGACAATTCCCGGCAGAAAGGCCGAACACGGCAAGGATTGGCCATATGCTTGTTAAACTAAAAAAATTGTCATCCTTACGACAATATAATTTATACCATAATAAAGTGCGATTTGCCGTGCCTAAAAATCAGACGTTATCGAAAGAAACAAATATTCAATTTGTTTTGAGAGAGATTTTGCAATTTCCTGCTCGGACCGTCCTTTTCCCCAATCTTGTATCGCCCACTCCCCGGCAGCCCACTCGCGGACGGACGCGTCCATCTGTCGTCTCTCTCGGCTCACGCGCCACGGATGCAGAAGCAGCCTCCCTCCACCTCCTCGCCGCCGGCGATGTCGGTCCCGCCCTCCGGCCACCGCCAGGTACCCCCTCCCCCCCCCCCCCCCCCCTCGGCCTCCTCCGCCCGTTCCCTCCCTGACCTAAACAGTTACCCCGCAGGTGTCGCTGAGGGGGTCCAGCGCCAGGGAGATCACCCGCGACGCGCTGCTGCAGAAGGTCTCCGAGGAGCGCCAGCTCCGCAGCCATCTCCGACGCGCCGCCGCCGCCGCCCTCACCATCCAGGTACCCGCCGTCGCCGCACCCGCCCCCCCTCCTCAGCCGCCCACACCTGTTGCGTGCGACTACACCTGACCTGACCACCACCCACCAGCTCACCCGCGCGCCTAATTCTGTCTGAAATCCCGAAATCTGATCGCTCCTCATGACCATGGGTTGTTTGCTCAGTTTATTTTGCTATAGACTTTGGTGGATCTGGGCTACGCCGCGTCTGCCTGGCATAAACAATTGATGTGAAGAATTTGGGGACACTGATTTGACTGGCCTGGCCTGAGTCACCTAGGGAGATTTCTGGAATGCTGTTGTAGTTCTGGTTCTGGCCAGCGGTTCGTGAATCCTGAGTACTAACAAAAAATTTAGATGCACATTGAACTAGTAACAAACAATCTTGACCTGGGCACAGGTAGGTTTTAGTGTTGCTGGCGCCGAATCTAGGAGTTGGATTCAGGTTTGCGCACCAGCGTCCTAACGAAGAGACTTGAGATCAGTGGGGTTTTCTACTTTGAAGTTAGAATGAACTCCAGATTCCAGAAGCTGTGCAGAAATCCTAAGACCGTAGTTTCAATTACGCCGCAACCTACCCCATGTTGGATAAACTATTGAAGCGGAACTACTCGCTGAGTTTTTGGTAATTGCATCGCCCTAAAGAGTTTGCTAGGCTTGACTCGCTGTGATTCTCAAAATGTTCGATCGTGAGATCCTACTGAACTACTCAGAAACTAATAATAGGTTTCAAGCAAGAGCAGTAGCAATTCACATTGTCTTAATTAATCTCAAATGACGATTTAAAAAGAAGTATTCACGGTTTCATTGTTCATCCTATTTGTTTATTCACGGGTATCAGAGTAGATGACGTAATTATTATACATAAGAGAGAAGCTTCAATGGTTCTATGGTTCATGGGTATCAGGGTATAAGAGAGAAGCTTCACTGGTTCATCCTATTTGTTTATTCACGGGTATCAGAGTAGATGACGTAATTATTATACACAAGAGAGAAGCTTCAATGTTTCTACTGTGAACGGTGAGCTTGTGCTTAGCTTGAGCATATCGATAATGCTCATACGGCTAGCAGAATCTGATGTTCGTGACTAACACCACGCAAAGACCAGTGATAATGTCAAACATTGATATTGTTAGCCTTTTCATTTTTGTGGCCGACCTTTTTGGCTGACACTGACAGAGGATGAAGTTGTTGGTGTAACTATTCTGGAGAGGGCTAAATAACAACAGATGGATGAGAGATGTACAGCTTTATAGCAGACACTGGGAAGAGGAAGTTCTTGAGAGCTACATGGGGGCAATAGAATTGAACGACATGGCTATGTATCTGCTAACTTCCCTTTATGGGCAACTGAATCGGCACTTGTGGTGTTAACACCTTCTGATTTTTTGTTTAATGTCCCTCTATACAGACATCACTGGAAGGTATTTGATGTTAAACACCTTCTGAATTTTCTAGTAAGTTGATGGATCTGGAGGCCCTAACAAACTGGAATATTTAATAAATATAACGAAGCATGCCTTTGGTGATCTGTCAGTAGATTATTTTATCGTTTATCCTTATAATCATATCCTGAAGCACCTATAAATCTGTAAATTTCTTCATGTGTTTTTCTGCCAATCATGAAGAAAAAACATAATATAAAATTCCCAATGTAGTCAAAATAGATGCGACAGCCCTGTCAAAGTGTTCATGTAGAGCTGCATAGGTGTTGTGCTTTGCTTCAATGATTTTGGTTTGTATACTCATATAATGGATTGCCCTGTTACTGTTTTACTTCTGCCAGCGAGTATGGAGAAGGTACCATCTTATCAGAAAGGTTACAGAACAACTTCATGAAGAGTGGGAAGTATTAGTAAACCAGCTTGACATCAACCTGACAAATCAATGGATATCGAGCAAGATGCTTAGGCCATTTCTTTTCTTCATTACTCAGCCATCAAGCTGGTACAAGGGGCAACAGACCAAGACTGTGAAGTCTATCTCAAGATGCTTCAAAATCATCTTGAATAGCATAAACTCAATGGGTATGCCTTTTTACAAATCAAACTTCTGCTTTCAGCGATTCTGGTATGTGTGATCCCTGTATAGTATATAGAATTTTTGATCCCTGTATGGGGATGTCCTAGTTTACAATAAATTAATTTTAAACTTAAGAGAAATAAACTACTCCCTATGTTTGTATATGCGAGGCGTATTTTGACCTACCCAAATTCATGCTTTGACCAATAATTTAATTAATAACATGTGGGCTATGTTTCACAAAATTGATGCCATTGTATTCATATTCAAAATTTCATGATTGTTATTTGGTACTCCGCCAAGGCAACCCTTTGTCGCTGATGCTCTTCGTGATTTTCATTGACGTCCTGAACACTTTGATTCAGCGGGTAGTCAAAGACGGGTTCCTGCAGTGCCTCACTGCCTCACCAACCATCATATTGCCTTGAGCGGTTCCCTCTTTGCCAATGACATTGTCATCTTCTGTCACCTAGACGCTCAGGATCATGGCACGATACATGAGCTGCTTCGTTTATTTCTCGATGTGCTCCACTGCACCGACCCAATGCCAGCCTGCGGCGATGAAGCCATCGGTGACGGCCTGTCCTGCCCCATAACCAATTTCCCCATCCCATATCTAGGGCTGCCGCTGTCAGTTCGGCAAATTCCATCATCCACTCTCCAAGCGCTGGTTGATCGGATCGCAGGGAAGTTCACTACCTGGCGGGCAGGATGTCTAAAAGGGGTAAAGCTTGTGCTGGTCCGACACGTTCCTAGTACCATGCCAGTGCATATCCTCCTGGCCATGGTACTAAATCTGTCGATTTTCAAGAAGATTGACTGTATCCAACTCGAATTCCTCTGGTATGGTCAGTGGGAAATTAGTTGTCGAGTGGAGGCCAATGTTTCTCAACTGACAGCTGGTCTGCTGGCTGTTGGCGCTTGGCTGATTACTGATAGAAGCTTGCCAGCATGCATATTTGAAGATAAAGCAAAATTATTACATGTTTAGTGCAGAATGTGATGATATCAGCATCATGTCAAAGTGCAATATGGTAAATTAGGCTGAGCATAAAAAAATTGAACTTGACTAGATTCAGGTTTGCTGCAAAACACACACAAATTGGGCACACACCTTTAAAAGATGCACTTTCCTTTTCAACTGACATGTATCTTTTCTATGTAGATCAAAGCAAAAACTTCTGTTCCTTTGCTGTGGGTTTTCCAGAAGAGAGGTCTATTTGGCTTTATCAGGCAAAGAAGCTGATTTCGCTGTGCTCTTGCATCCTTGCCAGGTGTGATCATTGTTGTTGTAAGGATGTAAACATGGTTGAAATTAGTACTCTTACTATGCGGTTGGCCATCTCATTAACTGATTGCAAAACATGGAAAAACTTAACAAGTGAGAATACTAGAGCTGCTGATGCCTCTGTAGAGACTTTGATTGAATTTATTGGCACAAGACAGAGTGGTACATATAGGTGTGTGAGGAGATATATAAAATGTTTTGGTCCCCATGTTACCCCAGGGAAGATAGATTCTGCGATTGCACCAGATGACCAGCTCCTGGTTACTGCTAGTGCAGTGACTCTTGCATTGCGCCCTTTCAACTCTACAAGAGCAGACATGGGTGTTGATCTAACTGGTGCTGCAAAGGAATACTTCACACTTATACTCACAATTCCGTATATTTGCAAACGTCTGCCGCCTCTTCTCTTACCTGCTCTAAAACACATATCTGTACTGCAACCGTCTCTCAGCATTTTACTGGTAAGGGTCTTCTAATTTTGATATGGACATAGGCATTTGGTATGCTGTTGCATTAATTTTGTATAGAAGCTTTTGCTTTCCAAGGAGTCAGACATTGAACTAATAAATTCCTGTGTTTCTGACATGATAATGAGTTGCTTTATCCGTGTAGTATTCCTCAATGGTTGCAACTTGAAACCTGTATGATATAGTTGATCTGCTAATATTTTTCAAGTGGTAATTGTTTTATTCTTACTTTTTAGTTATATAGTCTGTTAGTGGTCTATGTACTGCTGTATAATTTTTTATGACACTAGCTATTAAATTTTAATTTATCATGCCAGTGGTTAATGTTAAGTGAACCAGTTGCAAATTTGTGAAAGATATTATTCCATTACCATGTTCTACCCATCTGCAAGTCCCTAGGCCTAGTATTTCTATATAGTGACAACTCATCACTGTGGCATCTTGGTTAAAAAGTTGATTCCATTGTAAGTGCAGAATTGTAGTGTCCTGACACGTTCATCCTTCTAGGGATACAAAAAAGTTCACGATTTATTTGGTGTGATTTTTTTAAATATTGGAATTTAAATGTCGAACTGATCAAGCCATGGCAGGTGGTAGCAGATCTCGAAGGATAAAATATTTGAAGAAATAAGTAAACTGGAGCAGTCAGAGGTTTCTAATGTTGATAACAGTACCATTCCCTACTGTGGTTGGGCTCTTGGAAATCTTATAACTCTAGCCACGGAGCATGATGATTTATCCAATTCGGGTTGCTTCATTCAAGGGCTAGATTGTTGCCTATATGTTGATGCTATTAACTGTATTTCCCAAAACTTACTGAAATGTTTTGAAGAAAGCAAGGGAATGCTTCATTGTATTGATGATAGGGCCACCAATAATACATCAATTACTGAAGAAGCTGACACCAATGATAGCTGCCGCACGAAAACATTGTTTATGGACCTTCTAAAGCCAATTTACCAGCAGTGGCACCTCAGAAAGCTATTGATATTGGCAAAGGAGGATGTTCCATGCGACAGGGAAACCAACCATGACCTAGACCAAAGGCAGGTTAAACGTCGGAGCCTAAAGTTAACAGATATTATATGCTTTTACTATTACATGCTCAGAATTTTCTCTTCCCTGAACCCATCTATTGGTCCATTGCCTATTCTCAACATGCTCTCATTCACCCCGGGATTTCTTGTTGATTTGTGGGGGACATTAGAAATATCAATTTTTGGCCAAACTGGCCAAAAATCACAGGAACCTGAGCATGTAAAACAATTGGCTGGAAGTAGTTCAGGTGAGCAAATATCCTCCACAAGGCAAAGACGGAATACCAAGGACACACCAAAAAAGTGGGCAAATGTGCTCCATAAGATTACAGGAAAATCAAATGATGCAGATGACACCAATTTGAGTGACAGTCTGACTTCTGAGAATTCTAATGATGATGCATTAATTTTATGGGATATTGAGACTATGAGGCAAGGATCTGAAGGTATCGGGAAGGATGTAATGCACATGTTGCATCTGTTCTGTGCAATATATGGACATCTATTACTTGTGCTAGATGATATTGAGTTTTATGAGAAACAGGTAATATTGCCTCATCCACACTCCATCTTTCTGTCTATTTCTCTATACCAATGTATTGATGATGTGCTTTCCCTTCTCTGTTTCCACAGATTCCTTTCACTCTAGAGCAACAACGGAAGATTGCATCAGCACTCAATACGTTTGTGTACAACTCTTTCCTTCAGAATAGTGGAAGCGGCAACAAGCCTCTTATTGACGTGACTGTGAGATGTCTTAATCTACTCTATGAAAGGGACAGCAGACACAGGTTCTGTCCCAGTTCCCTGTGGTTGTCACCCGCCAGAACTGGCAGAATTCCAATTGCAGCTGCTGCCAGAGCCCATGAGGCAGCCTTTGCTAGTTTAGTCGGAACTACTTCAGGAATTCCTACCCGCAGCTCTGTACTTACCACAGTACCACATGTATATCCGTTTGAGGAGAGGTATTTAACTGTCTAGGTTTATTCATTGGCCCTATTATGCTTGTATTGCAGTACATAACTGAATGCATGCACATGGCTGAACCTAAAACAAAGTACTTCTTCTGTAAACCAATATAAGACCTTTTAGATCACTACTTCAGTGATCTAAAAGGTCTTGTATTAGTCTATAGAGGGAGTATATCTTAGTGTATTTTATGGGATTGCTCGATGAGTTGCTGCATCAAATTTTACACGTAGGGCATATTTTTTAGTATTGTAGCAATTTTATCCGATACTAATTATTCTTAACATCATTTGATGTATTTTACTCAGAGTGCAGATGTTTAGAGAATTTATTGAGTTAGACAAAGCATCAAGAAGAGCTAACGGTGAAGTCTCTGGGCCAGGTCCAGGATCCATCGAGATAGTCATTCGTCGAGGTCATATCGTTGAAGATGGATATAGGCAGTTGAATTGTCTTAGATCTAAGCTGAAATCTTGCATTCATGTGTCGTTTGTCAGTGAATGTGGCCTCCCTGAAGCTGGTTTGGACTATGGTGGTCTATCAAAGGAGTTCTTAACTGATCTGTCCAAGGCTGCCTTCAGTCCAGAGTACGCCTTCTGGGAAATTACAAGCCCTTTAATATTTGTGTCTCCAATGCAGAAGCTTTGATACTATTTTTCTTCTTCTTCTTTGAACAGATATGGACTGTTTACACAAACATCAACATCTGATAGTAGCATAATTCCAAGCAGTTCTGCTAAGCTGTTGGACAATGGCATTGATATGATCGAATTTCTTGGTCGAGTTGTCGGCAAAGCACTCTATGAGGGGATCCTCTTGGACTACTGTTTTTCACAAGTATTTGTGCAAAAACTTCTAGGGCGCTATAGTTTTTTGGATGAATTATCAACACTTGATTCTGAACTTTATAGAAGTCTAATGCAACTCAAGGTATTCTAGTATTTTATTATGGTTCCTTTAAAACGCTGATCAAGTTAAATGTTGTGAGCTTTATGGGTATTTCAAAAAGAAATTCTTAGCATGCTGTTCCAATCTTGAAATGTCTAACCATTTAGTATGTTCAAGATAGGTAGATACTGGAACCTCTAGCAGTCAATACCAGGGATTTGAAAGCTATTTTAGGAATAGAAACCGCTCCATGGTTGATCCTGGTTCTCAACAAGTGTGGCGATAGCTCGAGAACCGCAAACATAATTTTGAATTCAAATTTGCAAACCGGTCAAACTGGACAAAGTTAAATTTTGATTTTCGAATCGGAGTGGTCTGGGATTCTCAGGGAGCACCAAAATATTATTGACATTTTTCGTCCGTTTTCTGAACCCTAGTCAATACCATGCATTTATTACAATTCAATGATTCATCATATAACTTTGGCAAATGTTTCCTCGTCTATTAAGCCTCAGCAAAATTTGTTGTGGTTTTTTGGATTAATAATTCTGCATTGACTCGTACGACAATGGTAGATCTCCCTATAGATAGACTAAATATGGCATTTAGTGAGGTATCTTTCTGAGTAAAATCTGATGGACACATTTTGACAACAACTCTATACTTGGTTTTCCATCAAACAGCACTATGACGGGGACGTCGAAGAACTTTGTTTGGATTTTACTCTGACTGAAGAGTTAGGCGGGAAAAGAATCGTGCATGAACTGAGACCGGGTGGCAAAAATATCTCTGTCACAAATGAAAATAAATTGCACTATGTTCATGCGATGGCAGACTACAAGCTTAACCGCCAGGTTTGTTACTAAACTCATATTTGTAATGATTTAAAAGCTTTTATTCTGTATCAGTAAGCAATCTTCTGATAAAATCATAAACCCTGCAGATACTTCCGTTTTCAAATGCATTTTACAGAGGACTCAGTGATCTCATCTCACCATCTTGGTTGAGCTTGTTTAATGCAAATGAATTTAACCAGGTAACCCTCTCATTCTTTGTTGATACTACTGAACCTGAATTGCCCTTTACAGATGATCCTCGAAGCGGATTTAAAATTCCTTAAACTGTAATTATAAAGATAAAATTCTGAGATTATACAGTGGGTGTGTCTAGGTCTGTATATCCCTCGGATGCAAATATCAACATTTAAGATCAAAATTATTGAGTTTGCTATATTATGTTACAATTTTATAAATCAAAATTATTGATTGAAATAGTAGAAATCAAAATAGTACTTTAAGTTGAATCTGAGAATACTAATTTTGGGCCAAGGCCCAGAATATTAGTAATCTAGTGATAATGATAAGCCTCGAAAGTACTATATGGTTGACATGTAGGGACATTTGAATATATACACACCCCTTGCTAAGATAGTACACTTATGCACTTAAAAAATTCTTGAATATTTATAGTATAAAAAGTTAAAAACATGTTATATGGTTAGAGTATGTGAACTTTACAAGGAAAAACAGCTATAAGTCTACTTTTTTTTTTGTAGAGCTCTTAATTGCATGTGCACAAATACTCGGTTCTTAAAATATAGTATTTGCCAGCTTCTATTTCTGCTATCGGCGATAGCAATTGCAATTTAGTAGTTTGCATTCTTACGCCCCTGTTTACAGTGCTAATGTATGATTGCCACATACAACAGTTACTTTCAGGTGGATCTCAGGATTTTGATGTTGATGATCTGCGGAACAACACCAAGTACACTGGTGGTTATACCGAGTCAAGTCGAACTGTTAAACTCTTTTGGGAGGTATGTGCAGTTGTCTCATTTTGGCTATTTAACTCGATGCATCACAGACCATGGGGGTCCAAGCTTATATATAGGTACAATCGTCCAAAATCCATTGGACCAATAGACGGCACAGACTTTAGTATTGAGAGGGTGGTGCCCACGTAAATAACTTGCCAGTATATGAGTTGATTAGTAATGAAGTTGCTGATCACGTGACACTAGTCCCCAATCCCTTATTGAACTGCCAAACATAAACTACAAGAAATAGTAGGCAGGCGTTTACAGGAGATATAGTTCTCTTATGTATATAGCTTGATAGCTACGAGAATACTCTTTCTTTTGACCTGCCAGCTTTTCATACTGCTGAAGACTCCGGTGCCTTATGTTATTGCTGTCGCACTACACATTTCCAGGCTATTAGTAGCTTGTGGGCTCTTTTCTTTGTGCTAAAAAAATGGTATCTGAGTGCAATATGATGGCCCATAAATGCTTTGCTGCCCCCGTTGGCATGCAATACACAGAACCATCTGGTATAGCCAAATATCTGTTTTGCTGAGCAACTGCAATGCAAATATAATATCTTATACCATGCTGAATCGAAACGGTCGTAACAGCGTGTCAAGCACTGGAATATGCAGGTTATCAAAGGGTTTAAGCCTACAGAACGCTGCCTGCTACTGAAGTTTGTGACGAGCTGCTCGCGAGCCCCGTTGCTCGGATTCAAGTACTTGCAGCCTGGTTTCACAATTCACAAGGTTCGATCAAGCAGGCCGAGAAAAGCCTTTTGTTTCTCCCTCCCAGCAGCCTGGTTGGTATATTCAAAAGTTCCATGTGTCCTTGTTGCTGTTTACCTAGGTACCATGTGATGTGACCCTTTGGGCTTCAATCGGAGGGCAAGACGTGGACCGTCTCCCATCTGCTTCGACATGCTACAATACGCTCAAGGTACAACCCGCCGTACGGTACCCCTGTCTCGTCTTTGCGCCCTGCTGCTTTCAAAATATGCCGAAGTCGAGATTATTCGGCATCCTAACCTGTCCGAACAGCCCCACATTGGGCATTATTGACCACCACGGCATATAATTCTTCGTTTCTTTGGAAAATCGCTGCAGCTTCCGACGTACAAGCGGTCGAGCACGCTGAGGAGCAAGCTGCTGTACGCGATCAGCTCGAACACCGGGTTTGAACTGTCGTAGGTGGTGGAGGTACGTTTGCCATGCATGCTCTGCCGCTGTGAATAGATGGAGAGAGGCTCAGCGAAATTGTATCAGAAAGCTGAATATCTTGCCGTAAATGTATTGTTGTGCTTAATCACTGATTTGTTTTGGGTGGAGTGGATTGTCATGAGCCCATTGACCCCTGCCTATTTTAGTGTTTGTTGGACCCGGTTTTTGCCTACTTTTGTGGCTGATTTTTAACTACAGATTGTATATAAAATAAGCACAGCGCAAGACGGCGTGCAAATTGATGGAGACTTTCTATCGAAGGACTTGATTTATGAAATTGTTACTCCCTCCGATCCATATTAATTGGCGCATCTTTGAACATCTTGTGTTTCTTGACGCCTTCGTTAAACATTTTATTGATAATAATGCAACGCGGATAACTAAATAAAATTATCAAAAGCCTAGTTTCAGTGCCGCTATATCACATTACGGATCACATTCACATCACACAAAAGCACGGAAACACAGTAGTAGTTGAAAGCAAACAAAACAGCAGGAGAGATGATCCGGTAGTAGAGATGACAAGCAAGAAAAGCCAGGAGGTAAACGGACAGACATGCACAAGACGGTCGGTGCGGTGTCAGAGCGCCATTGGAGCGGCGAGGAAGGACTGAGCAGCTAGCTAGGAGATGAGCTGGAGTCCCTGGAGGAGCAGCGCGTCGGCGAGCACCTTGTTGGCGGCGTCGGTGGGGTGGAAGCCGTCCCAGAAGACGTAGCCGGTGGCGTTGGCGCACGTCCCCGGCGCCCCCTGGTGGCACAGCACCGACGTCTCGATGGTCCCCGTCCCACAGCACGCGCGCCGAGACTCGAAGAACCCTGCGGTGCAGTTCATCCGTCGATCACTTCATCAGTCAGTTCATCAACCATAGACACGTTAGCTAGGCGTACGTACGATCGGACTACCGATCACGTACGTACCGGCGCTCATGGGGTCGGCGACGAGGTTGAGGAGCGGGTTGTAGATGTCGAAGACGACGAGCTTGAGGTCCGAGTGGCGCTTCTTGGCCGCGTCCGACGCCGCCTGCAGCTTGGCGTTGAAGGTGAGGGAGTCGTTGTTGAGCCGCTCCACGCAGCCGCCCCCGCCGCCGCCGCCGAAGAGGGTGACGGACGCCGGCAGGCACCCCATGGGCGGCAGCGACGTCACCCCGATCCGCCGCGCTCCCAGCCCGTACAGCCTCTGCATGCATGCAACCGTTTAGTTCATAGTAGATGTCATTCGATCACACATCGTAGTACTAGTACCAGTACCAGTACAGTACGTTGGACTACGTACCAAGTGATCCAGCTCTTGCCTGTTTGTTTCTTTCTACTCCCTCCGTTCCTAAATATAAATCTTTTTAGAGATTCCACTAGGTGAACTACATACGGAGCAAAATGAATGAATCTACACTTAAATTGCATCTATATACATCCGTATGTGGTTCATAGTGAAATCTCCACAAAGACTTATATTTAGGAACGGAGGGACTACTACCCCAGGTGTACACGGTTGTATCTAGTTTCATGGATCATTTACTCCATGCAGTGGCTGTGTCTCATTACTAGGATCTTGCCGTGTCACTAGTCATAATGGGAGTAACTTAACTAGTAACATCACACATTTCAATACAAGATTGCTTATGTGGCAGCTAATTAATGAGGAGAGAGGGGTTTATGGTAACTTAGCTAGTTATTGTAACATCACACATTTCAAGGCATAATGAGTCTATAGCCTAATAAATGAACTCTTTCATGATACCACTCATATGTTACTACCCACTATGGAGGTAGTAACATAGACTAGTAACATCGGCAAGTTACTGCTCTATGTTACTCCCCACTGTGAGCAGTCAGCGACGTCTTCATGCAGGGAGTAGCAGGGCCGGTCCGCCGTGCATGCCGCCGGAGACAATGCATGCGACACGGTACGCCATATTGAAAACTAGTAATGGCGGGCATTGACCGTGGATGCAATGCGAGAACGGTCGCCTTGGCAGGGTCATGTGCGCGCGCGCGTGGTAGTAAATGGAGAGGAGGCATGCAGACGAAGGGAAATGTTGCAGGTTTTGCCTTGGCATGGACGTGAATCCATGGACATATGCGTCCATGCATGGTGCAGATGCATTTACGAGGATTGGTGAGGGAGAAGAGATGAGCACAGCAACAGGAATTGATTCTACGCGCTGTGCTTTCGCACATGGGTGCACCAGACCAGGATGAGTCTGATCAGGACAGGGGCAGCGGAGAAATTACCGCCGCCTCTGGGTGGTTACTGGTTGAGGCCGCCTACATTTGTGATGGGTGAAACATGCCTGTACCGTGCCCATGAGGTAGGGCTAGTGTTCCACACTGCTCGTCAGAAACCACCACCCATGTTGGTTGAGCAGCGGAGTTACTGAGGCCATTGAATCCCTCCCTGCGGTCCTATCCATCCATAGCCCCCATGCATAGGCGCCCTTCTAGTTTCAATCCATTTATTACACACTCTACTGCAGGTTATTCAATTGCCTGTCTACTCGAGATTCAAGTTTCACCATAACTCTCACTCTACACTCTAGTGCAAGGAAATATCACCACCTTTTAACTAGATTGGCTAATTTGAACGATGACTCACTATGCAGTAACCTCAGCATGCATTGCACCAGCACGTACTATATATATATATATATATATATATATATATATATATATATCGACTCAATGTTAGGGGAGCACTAGTTTGTTAAGAGGAAAGTCTATATTGCTTTGCAAAATGTTCTGAAATCCAGAATCAGTTTACCCCCCTAATTAACTAGCTAGCCAGGAAATAACTTGATTTTATCTAGAACTAGAACAGTCGAACAACTTGGTGCCAGCAACTGAGGGAGATGGTTAAATTGACCATGCATTTTCGATTCATCTAGTACTTCCATTAATTCTACCAAGAGCAAGATTCATGAACATCACATTTGTTTTTGCGGCCGGGGAATGAACGCCACTTGCTGCTTAGTGGCTGGTGATTAATTAGCACTTAGTTACCTCGACGAAGGCCGTGAATGGCTGCATGAGCGCGTCGGCGAACTGGTCGGGGGTGTAGGCGGCGGCCAGCATGGCGTTCACGTAGTAGTTCTGCACGTAGTCGCTCGTCCCGGCGCTCACCACGTAGATGGACCCGGACGTGAGCGCCGCCGCGCGCTTCTCGCCGGCCACCGCCGCCACCTTGGACTGGTACTCCTTGAAGTAGTCCAGCTGCCGCCCCAGCGAGATGGCGCCCTGCATCGTCCATTCATGCGCCCGGCCGTGCATGTCACCGTGTGTGCGTGCATTCATTTATTTTACACACACCTAGCTCAGAAATCTGATGAGATGAGTTGGTGACGACGTACGTAGAGCGCGGCGGTGGCGTCGAGGTAGCCGGCGGCGCCGGAGGCGAAGTTGGCGCCGTGGAGGAGGGTCCTGTTGTCGCTCTGCGCCTCCTCGCTCAGGTACGCCGGCGGGTACGAGCTGAGCCCCAGGCTCTCCACTGCGGAACAGTTCACCAGGATCGACACGTACGCACGCCATTAATTTCGTCATTATCTCATCCATTGAACCATCGAAGAAGGTGACAAGAAAACTAAGAGGACGGTCGGAGGTGAATGCGTACCGGTGTAGTCGGTGGCGAGCTTGCCGTTGCAGAAGCGGCCGGTGGGCGCGTGGGTGGCCGGGAAGTCGCGGCCGTAGGGCGGGAAGTCGGCGCGCACCAGCGTGGCCAGCCGGTTGTTGTTGCCGGCGTCCACCACCGAGTCCCCGAAGATCATCACGCCCGGCACCAGCGCCTGGCCCGCGCACCCCGCCGCCCAGAGCAGCACCAGCAGCAGCGGCGCCCACGCCACAGCGGCAGCCACCGGCGCGGCCATCTGGCGGTGCATTTTTCACGTACGCGCTAGTTCGATCGGCACACAACTAGTAGACGGGCGTGGTTTCGGAGGAGAACCAGGCGGTGGGTAGTAGATGTAGACCGACCGTGGGGGCGCTGTGCTGCTTTCGGTTGACAGACGCGGGCGGCCGGCCGGTGGTGTGGGTGCGAGCGTGAGTGTGGGTGAGGGTGGTTCTAAAGGAAGAGGCCGGAGGAGGGTGAGAGAGGGACGCGTGTACCGGTCAGTGTGGATCTCATCTGCGGTATTCAAGACCGATCGAGTTACTGCTGCCTTGGGATCGGGGGAAAACATTCATGACACAAATTAATATCCTAGAGGTGATAGACCTTTGGATCGGAGTAGGCTAGTAGATCCGGTGAACCTACCTTGTGCAGCAGCGGATGAACTCGAGCCGGAGGCCATCGTGATGCTAGGGCACACGGCGATGGCAGAGAGTAGGCGACGGTGGTGGAGCTTCCCGTGAGCACCGCGCTAACCCTAGATCGGTAGGGATTGTAGGTGGGGATTGTGGCAGCGATTAACCTCGTGAATAGCGCCCGGGCCCCCACCTCTGTTTATATAGCGCGGGTCACAGGGGCCCACCAACCATGGTTTGGTTGGGCGCCCCCGATCAGGGCGCGAGTCAGGGGCCCGTTCGACCCGTTGGGCTCGAACGGGAGAGAGATCAACCTAACATTCTCCCCCTTGATCTCAACTTTACTTTTAACTTTATACTTTCTAGTTTATCTGTTTCATCACATATTGGTACATAGAGCATGTTTCATCGTCACGGCTTAATTGCCGTTAGAATCATACAGCTACAACATACGTTATGTTCAGAAACAAATTCTGTTCCTTTTGGGCCTATCCAGGAATCATAAGGCTTTCCCTTAAACCCATGCCGGCTAAGTGTTCCTTGAACACATTGGGTGGTAAGCCTTTCGTTAGCGGATCCGCAAGCATATCCTTTGTCCTTATATGCTCGAGACTTATAGTTTGATCCTGGATTTTATCTTTCACAACATAATACCTTATCTCTATTGTTTTGGCAGCATTACTCGACTTGTTGTTGTGAGCATAGAATACTGCGGGCTGGTTATCACAGTACATCTTTAGTGGTTTGTGAATGCAATCTACCACTTTCAAGTGGGGTACAAATTTCTTTAGCCATATCGCCTGCCCCGTGGCTTCGAAGCATGCTATGAATTCTGCATACATCGTGGATGATGCAACTATCGACTGTTTGGAGCTTTTCCACGAAATAGCTCCCCCAGCGAGGGTGAGTATGTATCCTGACATGGATTTTCTATCATCTCCGTCCCCCGCAAAATCTGCGTCTGAATACCCTTTTATCTCTAGGGAATCACTTCTCCTGTATATTAGCATGTAGTCCTTCGTGCCTTGCGCATAACGCAATGCTTTCTTTACCATCTTCCAGTGCTCTAGGCCTGGATTCTCTTGATATCCACCGAGTACCCCGGTGATAAAAGCTAAGTCAGGGCGAGTGCACACTTGTGCATACTGTAAGCTGCCAACTGCCGAAGCATATGGTACTGCTTTCATTTGATCGATCTCATACTGGTTCTTGGGACATTGGAATTTCCCAAAACTATCGCCCTTGACTATTGGAGCAGGTGTGGCTTTACTCGCATGCATATTATACTTTTTAAGAACCTTTTCTAAATATGCTTTCTGAGATAGTCCTAAGACTCCATTGTTCCTATCTCGGTGAATTTCTATGCCCAAAACATATGATGCTTCACCAAGATCTGTTATGTCAAAATTTGAGGATAAGTATTTCTTTGTTTCTTGTAGTAGACTAACATCACTACTAGCAAGCAGGATATCATCCACATACAAGATTAGGAAAATATATTTCCCATTTTTAAACATTGCATAAATGCAATTATCCTCAATATTTTCTTTAAATCCAAAACTTTTAATCGTTTGATTAAACTTTAGATACCACTGCCGAGAGGCTTGTCTTAATCCATAAATGGATTTCTTCAGGCGGCATCCCATATTTTCCTTGCCTTCCATGATAAAACCCTTGGGTTGTTTCATGTAGACCTTTTCTTTTAAATCACCATTCAGAAATGCCGTCTTAACATTCATTTGATGTAACTCTAAATCAAAATGAGCAACTAATGCCATTATGATTCTGAAGGAATCCTTACATGAGACTGGAGAAAATGTCTCAGTGTAATCTATCCCTTCTCTTTGTGTAAATCCTTTTGCCACGAGTCGTGCTTTATACTTTTCTATATTCCCTTTAGAGTCATACTTAATTTTGTAGACCCATTTACAGCCTACTGTTTTGGCTCCTTTGGGAATTTCCTCCAAGTCCCAAACATCTTTGGAACTCATTGATTTCATCTCGTCTTCCATTGCCTTCATCCACTTCGATGAATGAGGGCTTCTCATGGCTTCTTCATATGAGGTGGGATCTTTTTCCATATGGACCATTTCTGTGTTATAAACTTTAAAGTCAGTAGAAATAGCTGACTTTCTTGGTCTTGTAGACCTTCTAAGGGCCTCAGTTTCTGGCACATTTTGTGCCTCAACTTCTGGCACTTCTTCTAAAATTTGCTGTTGCACCTCCCTTTCATGCTCAACATCGGGTTCAGTCGGCTCCTGACAGACAGGTTCCGGGTCTTTCCCCATAGCTGTCATGGGTGGAGTTGCAACTGGTAGTGAGAAAAATGGCTCCTGAATCATCGGATTAGGTGCATGCACCCTCTTCTTCTCAAGATCAATTTTCCGAGCTACCAAGCTCCCCCTCATCATTTCGTCCTCTAAGAAGACTGCATGTCTCGTTTCTACAAACTTTGTATATCTGTCAGGGCAGTAGAAACGAAAACCTTTTGATCTGTCTGGATAGCCAATGAAGTGGCAACTTACTGTTTTGGTATCTAACTTTGCGATGTTTGGATTAAACATTTTGGCCTCAGCAGGGCACCCCCACACCCTGAAGTGTTTAAGGGAGGGCACCCTTCCTGTCCATATCTCGTACGGTGTTTTGGGCACCGACTTGCTTGGTACTCTATTGAGAATGTGAATGGCGGTTTTAAGCGCCTCCATCCATAATCCCAATGGCAAGCTGGAATAACTCATCATGCTGCGCACCATATTCATAAGTGTACGGTTGCGCCTTTCAGCTACTCCATTCTTTTCTCTCAGAGTGGGATACATTAAAAGCACATGAGTTGTCATATTTTTCTCTTGCCAGAATTTCTCCCGCCATACGGGATTTTTGACATAATATTATGTCAGCTTTACCCCGTTACGCAGGTATTTTCCCAGACTTTTTCCGCCATGCAGGTTTTATCATAATCATCTTTTCCTGCCATGTGGGTAATTCCCTGTAAGGGAACATAAATGCCAGAATTGGCTCTTTTGACTGCATATTCAATCATCAAATTTAGGAATAAATCTGAATGCTCTTTGACACACATGCTTGATCCGACGTTGGTCAAATTAAACACGCATGTTACTTTTTTCATCTCAAATCATGTTGACTGAAAAAAAACTTCTTCATAGAGAGTACATGAAAGACATTCATCAACCAAGACTCTGAATGATCTATCTCTTTTCTTTTTATGCCATTCTTTAGAGAGAACATACTCCCTCACGTTATGACTTTTCTTGGTCATCTTTTGGGTCACAAGTACCCAGCCATTCGCTTTCACGAATGAAAGCATGCAAAACTTTTAGTCTGAGAAAACTTAGCCAATAATCAGCAATGATGGGCATAAAAAATAACCCTACGTTGGTCTGGTTAAAAGAAATGCACATTAAACTTTTGAAAATTTCTTTTATATTCTAAATCACCATCGTGGCAGAATTAGAATAGACATCATCCTTATACATTAATTCCATATCACCGTTGGGCGGAAATGGAAATAATACATATAACTTATAAACAATGTGATGATAGTATTTCTATTAAACAACTTTGCTAAGAATTAATCTTCACCATCAACTTTATTGCATCGGGAACAAGAAATATACATTTCTCTAGTTCAAGAGCATTTCTTGATCTTTATCCGTTCTCTGAAAATTGACCACTTTGATACAAAACTTATCAGAGATTTAAACTTTGAACATAAGACTCATAGAATTATAGCATTGTTATCATCAACGTTGGTCAGAAAATAACAATACCACATTTTAACTTTAAAACAAATATCTTTCTTTTGTCATAGTGGAAACTAACTGCATCTTATTTCACCCACAGGGGAAAAACATTGCTTAGAGCATTTCTTCTAATTAAACTTTCCCGTTGGTTCCAATTTAATTGGAGGATAAAACTTTTACTTTGCAGCGGAAACTTTACAATATTCTATTCAAAAAACAATCTGTACTCTTTTACTCTCTAAGCAATTTTAACCAGTTAGTTAAAAAATGCATTACAGAAGCAACAATTTAATCTTTTACTTTAGTTCTATTCACTTTTAAAAGAGCACTTTTATTTTCAATAATAAACATGATCATGTTATTAACAACGTTGGTCATAAAAATAACATAACCATATTCATTTTAATAATCACTTTAACATGCTCTTATAACCTTCATTCTATATAAACTTTTATTTTCTTTGTAAAAAAGAGCATTATTAATTATTTACGCAGAGGAAAACATGAATAAAAATCATGAACTTTTTAAGCTTTACAGAAGCTTTTCTTTGACCGAATAAGAAATCATGAACTTTTTTAATTTTCTTTATAAAATTCATGAACATTTATTTTCTGAAATTTTCTTTTTGCATTTTCAGAAACTTTTTCTGTCACTTTTCTATTTTCTAGACAAAATTTTCGTTGGAAAAAATTGCATATGAAAGCTATTTAAAATCTGCCCAGAAACTGGACAAAATCTAGAGCAGCAACGGCGTGCGGCTAAGGCCTCGGCCCAGCGCGCGGCCCAGCCGGCCTGGACCCAGCGCGCCCGCGGCGGCTGGCCACGGCGTAGCGGCGGCTGCCCCACGCCTCCACTTTCGGCCCATTAAGGCCCAGCACGAGCTAGGGTTTGCTCGTGGCCGTCGGATCAAATGGGACGGCTTTCCGCGCTGTTCGGTCGAACAAAACCGCTGCCTCGATCGATCCGATCGTACCCTAGCCAGTTTCCCCCCACGCGCCGTTCTCTCCTCCTCGTCTCTGTCCCGCAGCGGCAAAACGGGGGCAGCGCCCCAGCCGTCCGCGCCGGCCACCGGCGACGGCGTGGACCGGCCACCGCGCCGTGCCGCTGCGCTCTTTTTCCTTTCCCTTTCCTCCCTCCGTTTCTCGTGTGGCAGATAGGGTGAGGCGCGGCTGCACCCACTCCTCCTCGTGCCCCTTTTGGAGACGACGATAGTGGAGGAAAAAAGGGCTTCGCCCCGGCCGCTGGTGACGGCGGCGGATGCCACCGCGCCGCACGAGCCTCTCCTTCCCGTCCTTTCTTCCCTCTTCACCCTCTTCTTCGTGCGATAGAGAGAGAGAGAGAGAGAGAGAGCGACGCGGCTGGGCCTCCTCTGCTCCCCTGTGCGCCCGTGGTTCCCTCTGGCCACCGACCAGCCGCCGACGGCGAGGCTTCCCGGCGCGGCGAGGCTCTTCCTTTACATTCTTTTATTTTTCTCTCTTCCACCACTACCCAGCAGTGAGAGAGATAGAGAGGAGCTCGACGGTGGCGCCGTTGCCATTCCCTTCGCCGGCTGCGCGTTCCCCTCTGTGGTGAGCGCGCCGCCGTCGAACGTATCGGCCGCGGTGCACTTTGCCCCTCGCGGGGTGGTTCTTCGTCCCCGCACCTCGGCTTGCCGATGCGTGGGGGGATCAAGAGGAACGGGCGCGGCCTTACGGCGGCGCTCTTTTCTTCTTTGCCCTTCTAGGGTTCTTTGGGGAAGGGGATCTCTTTTTCTGTTTTTGTTTCTTTGTACCGAAATCAACTAGCCCGATCTGGCTGATACCATTGATAGACCTTTGGATCGGAGTAGGCTAGTAGATCCGGTGAACCTACCTTGTGCAGCAGCGGATGAACTCGAGCCGGAGGCCATCGTGATGCTAGGGCACACGGCGATGGCAGAGAGTAGGTGATGGTGGTGGAGCTTCCCGTGAGCACCGCGCTAACCCTAGATCGGTAGGGATTGTGGCAGCGATTAACCTCGTGAATAGCGCCCCGGCCCCCACCTCTGTTTATATAGCGCGGGTCACAGGGGCCCACCAACCATGGTTTGGTTGGGCGCCCCCGATCAGGGCGCGAGTCAGGGGCCCGTTCGACACGTTGGGCTCGAACGGGAGAGAGATCAACCTAACAAGAGGGTGCTGGATACCTTTTAGTCCCATGACTAAAAGTAGTGGGACTAAAACTTGCTAGCCTCATCCATGCTTGGATTCAAATACTAAAGAGACTAAAATCAAGTTAATGAGCATTTATTATCCTCCAAACCCTCCAATCCAGAACTCGCCTGTGTTAAAGGAGAGGAGTTAAATGAGGAGAGAGAGGACTAACCCACATTTTAGTAGGGGTACCCTGACTAAAATTTTTTAGGCCCTGTTTGGTTCATAAGTCTTAGGACTTTTTCTAGTCCCAACTAAAAAGTACCTAGTCCCTAAAAAGTCTCTCCCTGTTTGTTTCCAGAGACTAAAAAGTCCCTAGTCCCTTCCTAGAGGTTATTAAATGACCATGTTGCCCCTAGTATATAGAAAAATAACAATCAAACAACACCATGGGGTGGCGGGCCAATGGATGCATGGAGGGGCATTGTTGGAAAAGTCTCAAAAAGTCCCAAAAAAGACTCTCCTTGAGAGTCTTCTTCATTTAGTCTCAAATGTCTAGTTTAGTCCCTAAAAAGCCCCTCCCGTTTGGTAAAAAAGTCTCTAAGAGGGACTTTTTCTAGTCCCTACACAAAAAAGTCCCTGAAAACAAACACCCCCTTAGTCTCAAGACTAGTTTTAGCCCCTCTTTAGTCAGGGGTACTTAGAACTTTAGCCTCTTAAAGAGACTATTTTTAGTCAGACTAAAATAAGTCTCTTGGATCCAAGCACCCTCTAAGTTACTACCTCCATAGTGCAAAGTAACATACTAGTAGTGTCATAGATGGCTTCATTTATTAGCTCATAGACTCATTTTGCCTCGGGAAGCGCTATGTTACAGTAACATATTATGTTACCACAAGCACCTCTTCTCTCATTAAATACTTGCCACATAAGCAAAATTGTCTTGAAATGTGTTAAGTTACTTCCCCACTATGACTAGCCTAAGGTCCGTGTTCATCGATGGTCTCACGACTTGCATTGCTATAGTAGCATACCCCTTTGGTGAAGCTTGCGGTCATGCCAATGGCACTTGTTGATTGTGTTTCCTTCTGTATCACACCGTGGGGATCAAGAACTTGTGCGGGTGTCTCTGGCAGCCTACAAGGTCTTTGTGATACCCTTCGATGAAGCTTGAGATATACTTGCGACCCTTGTGGTGACGATCTTTGTGTACGCTGGCTAGTCCGTGGCTTTTCATGCGCACTCATCCCGCTCTTTTCCTTTTTCCATTTGCTACATGTACAGTTTTTGGCCTGGTTCTTATGATAAAATGAATGGGCTGATCAGATTCTCGATCCGTTTTTTTTCTTTTAAGCTGGATCAATCTTCCTTTTTAAATGAAGTCATATTGAGGTGGTACATAGTAGTACAACTGTGGCCTGGCGGAGAAAGCTGACCAGTGGCCGCATCGATCTCTTGAGGCGTGGTGGCACTGTGTGTAGTAAAGGGAGGAGGGGGTATGTTTTTTTTGCGGGATAATACTTGTATTACTCAAAGCTAAAGATTACAATCATGACTGGCAATGCCTAAAAGTTCGTCCGGACCTGACCCAAGCCACACAACAGTTTGGGATTGTGATCGTCCGTAGCTTGCCAGGAAATGACTAGCATTGTTTTTGCTACGCACAATATGAGTAATACAAGAATTACGCTCGATCAAACTATCTTTGATCTCTTTAATAAGAAAAGCATATTTAGACCTATTTGTATCTCCACTTTGATTCAACTTCACCGCTTCTAAACTGTCTGATTCAACATCAACAGGTAGACTACTCCATTGCAAGGCAAGTAGCAAACCCCTCCCGAATTCCCAGAATTTCAGATTCGAGCACGTCATCACAAGCAAAGAGATGTCTACATGAACTGAAGATGATGCTGCCACTATGGTCTCTAAGAATCATACCTGTTCCCGCCACACCATTAAGTACTGAACCATCCGTGTTCAACTTCACCCGCCCATCCACTGGAGGAGTCCATGGGCTATGTTGTTGGCTCTTTGTACCGTGTGTCGTTCCCATGGGAGGAAAACACGCCTGAACAGGGTACTTTCCTTTAGTGTGGCCAGCTTGCGGATGTGCAGCAATGGAATTCAACGAAGAAACATAGCTTGGTAGAAAATGGCAGGAGACATCGACCGGCGGGGCAGGTTTGTAATGGACTATCTCGTTCCGGACATACCATATCCGCCAAAGGAGCATCATAAATTGAAGCCGTCTTGGTTCAGTGAAGTCAGCAATTGCTTGGACAAACCATTCTTTCCCCGTTGGTAGGATTTTTGTAACATCTGGAAGGTCCCATTCTGAAGCCATTGCTCTCCATAAGCGCTTAGAATTGATGCAGGAGCAGAAAGTAGGGAATGATTCCTCCTCTTCGCAGCAACAAATCGGACAGTTAGCATTTATCTCCAAATTCCGTTTCTGTTTGTTTTTCCAAGTAGCAAGGGAGTCTGTTGCTAACCTCGAAGCAAAGTTAAGAACTTTCGGTGGAGCCGGAGTAGACCAGATGCAATTCCAGCCTGCACGAGCTCTGTCTGAGTGATAACTCGAAGTTGCAACAGAACTATTAAACAGATCATCTGACGCAAGCTTACATGCACTACGTACTGTGAACAGTCCTGATTTTTCCGGTGCCCAAGCCAGAAAATCTTCACCGAGTCGGGGAGATGGACGGATTTTTAAAATTTCACAAATGTCCACGGGCAAAAAGAACTGATGTATTTTTGTACAGTCCCATAAACCGTTGTGATCCAGCAGCTCGGACACCCACTTAAACCTGCACGTTCCCTTACGAGAGATCAGGCCACCCGTTGGTTCCTGTACCACCCATCTATCCCTCCAAATACGCACATTCTGGCCATTAGCAATCCTCCATACTAGCCCCTTCTTCAAAAGTTCCAAACCATAACTGATGGCTTGCCATGTTGATGAAGGGTTGCCGGTGAAAACTGTATCCTCAAATCTGCCACAGAGGCTGTTCGGGAATGCAATCTGCCGCCATGCTTGCCTGGCAAGTAGTGCTTGATTAAACAGACGGAAATCTCTAAAGCCAAGCCCCCCTAAGGATTTTGGCCTTGTCATTTTGTCCCAAGCATACCAGTGCGTCTTGTGCTTACCCTTCTCAGCTCCCCAATAGTAATTTCGTACCATACGGTTCAAATCGTCACAGAGTTCCAAAAAAGTTTAAACACACTCATTAAGTATGTAGGAATAGATTGTGCGATTGACTTAATAAGCACTTCTTTCCCAGCCTGAGTGGGGTGCCCGTCGAAAGCAAACAACCTCTTGGTGAGTTTAACTTGAAGATTTTGGAATTTGCCTTTTGTCATTCTTCCATCTGGGGTTGGTAGACCCAAATACATTTCCTCAAAGCCAATAGATGTAACATGCAGAATGTCTTTAACCGAATCAACAGTGCCTTGTGGACATGCATTACCAAACAGCAAGGAACACTTCTCTTTATTTAACAATTGGCCAGTTGCTTTACCATAAACCTCAAGTATAGTACCCACATGAGTAGCTTGCTGAACAGTAGCTTTAAAGAATAGAAGAGTATCGTCAGCAAACAACAAGTGGGATATGCCAGGAGCCCTTCTAGTGATTTTAATTGGGGAGATATTCTCTTCTATAATGCCTTTATCAATTAGAGCAGAGAGACCATCAGTCACAAAAAGAAACAAATAAGGGGACAATGGGTCACCTTGCCGAAGACCACGCGACGGTGCAAAAGATTCCAAGATGGCTCCATTGAATTTCACGGAGTATCTCACCGAGGTTACACAAGTCATAATCCAACTAACCCACCGGTGAGCAAAGCCAAGCTTTTCCATCATTTGCCTAAGGTAATTCCAGTCCACTCTATCGTATGCTTTTGAGAGGTCTAGTTTATATGCACAGAAGCTTCTTGTTGGGTCCTTTTCTTGCTTGATGTGATGAATGCATTCGAACGCCACTAGTGCATTGTCAGTAATCATGCGTCCAGGGATGAAAGCACTTTGTGACGGAGAGATAATATCATCTAAAATTGGTCGAAGTCTGTTAACAAGACATTTTGACACCACCTTGTAAATAACATTACAAAGGCTAATAGGGCGAAAGTCTGTTACCTTAGCTGGGTTTGGAATTTTTGGGATCAACACGATTACAGTGTCATTCACTTCAGGAGGCATGATACCAGAACGGAAAAATTCTTTCACAGAAGCAAGGACACCATCACTTAGAGAGGCCCAGTTTCTTTGAAAGAACCTGGCAGGGAAGCCATCTGGCCCCGGGGCTTTGAAAGGTCCTATTTGAAATAAAGCGTCAGCGATCTATTTATCACTGAACTCAGCACACAAACTCTCATTTATTTTGGCAGATATTTTTGGAGTGATTAAGCTTGTCACCGAAGCAGCATCAAGGGAAGCATCGGCCTCAAAAATGTTCTGGAAGTAGGCTGTAGCCGCACCCCCCATCTCTTTCTGGGTAGTAAACACATTCCCATGAGTATCTTGCAACTTTTTAATTCTGTTCTTTCTAGCTCGCCAGACTGCTTTTGCGTGAAAAAAACTTTGTGTTTCGATCGCCATCCTTCAGCCATGTTACCACTAGTAGAAAAAGGGTCAAATGTTCAGATCATTAGTACCGGTTTGTATTTGAGCCGGCACTAACGTGACCATTAGTGCCGGTTCCAACGGCTAGGCGGGCCACTTTCATTAGTACCGGTTCGTGCCGAACTTTTAGCACCGGTTCGTACCACGAGCTGGTACTAAAGAAAGTGGTGGCAAGATGTTGTCAGTCTGGGGCCCCTCCAGCACCTTTAGTACCGATTCATGCGTTGAACCGGTACTAAAGGTCGTCATATATAAACCCTTCGTCCACCCGCGCTCTGTTCTCCCCCCTTTCCCCTCTCCTCTCTCTTCTTCCCTTCTTCCTCTCAATCTCATCACACATTTTGCCTAAATTTTGTCAAGATCTGAAGGCCCCCATCCATTCAAATGATCACAAAGGTTAGCAACTTTGTCCTTTCATCTCATTGCTAGATTAGCTCTTGCAATGGTTTATATAGTGATTAATTTGTGGGTTTTAGTAATTTGGGAGGAATTATATGTGGTAGTATTTGATTTATATGCAATTTGAGGTCAAAATAACAGTTAGTTTGCATATGTAGGTGTGGTTTACTTAGTGCCTTCTAAATCTCCGTCGTAACCACCGTCGATCGCCCGCACCGTCCCGTCGCTGGCACCACCTTGTGGTGAGCCTCTTGTTTCTTATGTTTTTTATATAAAAAATTCATGTTTGTGTGACTTGGATATATAGTTACTCATATAATTATCTTACCCGTGCGTTGTTTGTTATACATAGTGCCATGGTTTTGATATCCGTCCCCGTCGGCCCTCGTCCGTGATGTGGTATATTCTCTTTTAAAACTATTTGTTGCATTTCGTGTTTATGACAAATTATGCCCATCAAGTTGACATATATATTTTTATCTACGAGGTATGTGAACCAGAAATTCCAACCGACCTTATTGTCGAGAGGTTAAATTTAGTTGAAAGAGAAAACGAGTATTTGAAAGAAAAATTGAAAAGAATTGAGGGGGAGAAGATGGAATTGGAGTTGCATGTTGCCGATGTCGTCGATGATCACAAGATCAAGATGGAGAAAATGCGCTTGAAGATTTGAAAGATTAGAAAATATGCCATTGATAGTGAGGCTTGGTATCATTATGCTGTTGGATCAATTGTTACCTTAGTTGCGATCTTGATCGCATTTGTTGTTGCATTTAAATGCTTTAGCTAGAGAGTTATTTGTTTGTTGCATTTAAGTGTTGTATGAACTTTATATGTATGAACTTTATGTATGAACTTTATGTATGAACTTTATGTATGAACTTGTATTAGTTTGGTCTTTTCGGTGTTGTGTAATGAAGATGAGCCGACAATGGATGTACGATGACCGATGCTCTCCCGAGTTCATTAATGGCGTGCATACTTTTTTGCTTGCGGCTGAGGCAAACAAGCGGGCGGATGTTTTTATGCCTTGTCCATGTGTTGGCTGTAAGAATGATCACAATTACTCTAACTCAAGAACCATTCACATCCACCTGTTTGAGTCCGGTTTCATGCCCCACTATAATGTTTGGACGAAGCAGGATAAAGAGGGGTTATGATGGAAGACAATGAAGAAGAAGAGGACGACGACAGCTATCCTGGCCATGGGTTCCCTGAATACGATGGTACAACAATGGGGGAAGAAGCTGAAGAAGAGGCATCAGATGAGCCCGCTGATGATCTAGGTCGGGCCATTGCCGATGCAAAGAGAAACCGCGCAAGTGAAAAGGAGAAGAAGAAGTTGCAGCGCATGTTAGAGGATCACAAGAAATTGTTGTACCCGAATTGCGAAGCTGACAAGAAAAAGTTGGGCACCACACTGGAATTGCTGCAATGGAAGGCAGAGAATGGTGTATCTGACAAGGGATTTGGAAAGTTGCTGGTAATGATAAAGAATATGCTTCCAAAGGACAACGAATTTCCCGAGAGTACGTACGAGCAAAGAAGGCTGTCTGCCCTCTAGGGTTAGAGGTGCAGAAGATACATGCATGCCCTAATGACTGCATCCTCTACCGCGGTGAGTACGAGGATTTGAACGCGTGCCCGGTATGCGGTGCATTGCGCTATAAGATCAGCCGCGATGACCCTGGTGATGTCGAGGGCAAGCGCCCCAGGAAAAAGATTCCTGCCAAGGTGATGTGGTATGCTCCTATAATACCATGGTTGAAACGTTTCTTCCAAAACAAAGAGCATGCCAAGGCGATGCGATGGCACAGAGAAGACCGCAAGAAAGACGGAAAGTTGAGAGTACCCGCTGACGGGTCGCAGTGGAGAAAAATCGAGAGAAAGTACAGGGAGGAGTTTGCAGGTGATGCAAGGAATGTATGATTTGGTCTAAGCGCAGATGGCATTAATCCTTTTGGGGAGCAGAGCAGCAACCATAGCACATGGCCTGTGACTCTATGTATGTATAACCTTCCTCCTTGGTTGTGCATGAAGCGAAAGTTCATTATGATGCCAGTTCTCATCCAAGGCCCTAAGCAACCCGGCAACGACATTGATGTGTACCTAAGGCCATTAGTTGAAGAACTCTTACAGCTGTGGAATGGAACAAGTGTACGTGCGTGGGATGAGCACGGACATGAAGAATTTGACCTAAAGGCGCGTGACCATCAATGATTGGCCTGCTCTCAGTAACCTTTCAGGACAGACAAACAAGGGATACCGCGCATGCATGCACTATTTGGATGATACCGACAGTATATATTTGGATAATTGTAGGAAGAATGTGTACCTGGGACATCGTCGATTTCTTCCGAGCAGGCATCCCGTAAGAAAGAAAGGCAAGCGTTTCAAAGGTGAGGCGGATCACCGGACGAAGCCTCGCCATCGTACTGGTGCTGATGTACATGATATGGTCAAGGATTTGAAGGTAGTCTTTGGAAAGGGTCCTGGCGGACAACCTGTTCCGAATGACGCTGATGGACGCGCACCCATGTGGAAGAAGAAATCTATATTTTGGGACCTGCCGTATTGGAAAGACCTAGAGGTCCGCTCCGCAATCGACGTGATGCACGTGACGAAGAATCTTTGCGTGACCCTGCTTGGCTTCTTGGGTGTGTATGGGAAGACAAAAGATACACCGGAGGCATGGGAGGACCAGCAACGTATGCACGGAAAAGACGGCATACATCAGGGTCATGCCAGCTACGCTCTTACCAAAGAAGAGAAGGAAATCTTCTTTGAATGCCTGCTCAGTATTAAGGTACCGTCTGGCTTCTCGTCCAATATAAAGGGAATAATAAATATGGCAGAGAAAAAGTTTCAGAACCTAAAGTCTCATGACTGCCACGTGATTATGACGCAACTGCTTCCGGTTGCATTGAGGGGGCTTCTACCGGAAAACATTCGATTAGCCATTGTGAAGCTATGTGCATTCCTCAATGCAATATCTCAGAAGGTAATCGATCCAGAAATCATACCAAGGTTAGAGAATGATTTGGTGCAATATCTTGTCAGTTTTGAGTTGGTGTTCCCACCATCCTTCTTCAACATCATGACGCACGTCCAAGTTCACCTATGCGAAGAGATTAACGTTCTTGGTCCTGTATTTCTACACAATATGTTCCCCTTTGAGAGGTTCATGGGAGTCTTAAAGAAATATGTTCATAACCCTGCTAGGCCAGAAGGAAGCATCTCCAAGGGCCATGAAAATGAGGAGGTCATTGAGTTTTGTATTGACTTTATTCCCGACCTTAAGCCGATTGGTGTTCCTGAATCGCGGCATAAGGGCAGACTGGATGGAAAAGGCACGCTAGGAGGGGATCAAATAATATGTATGGACGGGCATTCTCTCACTCAAGCACACTACACAGTTCTACAGAATTCCACCTTGGTGGCTCCGTATATGGACGAACACAAGAATTTTCTACGCTCCAAACACCCGGAGCAGTCTGACGACTGGATTACACGTGAACAAACGGGGACTTTCGCCGGATGGTTGCAGACACGTGCCATGCATGACGCCGCTATTGAAGATGACATGTACTTGCTGTCCCAGTTACCATCTTCGAATATAATGACTTTCAAAGGATACGAGATAAATGGGAATACATTTTACACGATCGCCCAAGATAAGAAGAGCACCAACCAAAACAGTGGTGTCCGCTTTGATGCAGCAACCAAGACGGGAAAGGAAACATATTATGGTCACATTTTTTTTTGAAATGGAGGTATACCCCCGGCCTCTGCATCATGATGATGCATGCGGCCCTTTTATTAAAAATCCAGGAAGTATCATCATAAATGTCTTACAGCTCGCAAACGGAGCAAAACAGAGCACAAAAACTGAAAAAACACGTGGACAGAGACAACCGATACGGTGATAATAAGGACAAGCTCCCTAGACTCCTATCCTGTTATGCGAACGCCATCCGAACCGGTTGAATATAACCCGAGCCACCATCTCCCATTGGTTGCACCCAGTAACCAAAGGCTCCCTGGAGTCCATAGGAGTGAGTAAGGACCACGTACGGATCCAAGCTGTAGCTCTGAAGATAACCTGCAAAAAAGTTAAGTTGTGTTGTCTGTTAAAAATCATATCGTTTCTGCAGTTCCATATAGCCCATAGTAGCGCACATATTCCAATCCGAATACGAGCTGCCGTGATCTGCTCAACCCCAGCTAACCACGTCCCAAATAAAGACGCAATATCTACTGGATGGTTAATATTAAAAGCTATATGAATCGTTCTCCAAAGTAACTTGGCAAGTGGGCATTCAATGAATAAATGTTGTATTGTCTCATCCTTAGCACAAAAAACAACACCTCGAGTTACCTACCCATCACCTCTTAAGTAAGTTGTCCTTTGTGAGTATGACTTGCTTGTGGACAAACCACATAAAATTTTTTATCCGCAAAGGAACCTTAACCTTCCATATATGAAGTGACCGTGAGATGAGGCCAGAATTAATCAGATCCGTATAAAAGGATTTCATCGTAAATATCCCATTTTTAGTTAACTTCCATTGTGTTGAGTCTGGCATGTCGGAGAGTCGAACTTCAATTAATCTCCGAACCAAGTGCAGCCAGGCTGTCCATCTCTCGCCTACTAACGTACGTCTGAACTGGATGTTCAAAGGAATAGTTTGAAGGACGATACCTACGTAATCTTCCTTACGTTGTACAATATTGTAAAGGGTAGGATATTGTAAGGCCAGAGGTGTCTCTCCTAACCACGTATCCTCCCAAAATCTTGTTGACATCCCATTGCCAATCAAGAATTTGACCCTCCGAAAGAACATATCCTTCGTTCTCATAAGTCCCTTCCAGAACGGTGAATCAGTCGGTCTGATGGTAGCCTGGGCTAGCGTTTTCGAGTGCAAATACTTATTGCGCAGTATTTGAGGCCACATGCCCTCCGGCTCTGTCTCTAACCTGTACAACCATTTGCTCATAAGGCATTTATTCTTAATCTCCAAGTTCTCAATACCGAGACCTCCTTGGTCTTTAGGTCGACAAAGGATATCCCATCGCGCGAGACGGTATCTCCTCTTGGCCTCATCAGACTGCCAAAAGAAACGAGATCTAAAGAAATCAAGTCGCTTTCGGACCCCTTTCGGAATTTCGAAGAACGAAAGTAAAAACATTGGCATGCTGGTCAGTACTGAGTTAATCAAAACTAGTCTACCTCCACATGACATCAGCTTGCCCTTCCAGCAACTGAGTTTTTTTTCAATTCGTTCTTCGATACATTTCCATTCTTTATTGGATAGTTTACGGTGATGAATCGGAATACCCAAGTAACTGAATGGTAAAGCACCTAGTTCACATCCAAACAATTGTCTATAAGTATGTTCCTCGTCTTTGGCCTCCCCAAAACAGAACACCTCGCTCTTATGAAAATTGATTTTTAAGCCAGACAATTGTTCGAAGAGACATAAGATAAGTTTCATGTTACGTGCCTTAGCCATGTCATGTTCCATGAAAAGAATAGTGTCATCAGCATATTGTAGAATGGACACCCCTCCATCAACCAGATGAGGAACTATGCCCTCTACATGGCCATGTTGCTTGGCCCTGCCAATAATGACGGCCAACATATCTGCCACAATATTGAACAGAAGAGGTGACATGGAATCCCCTTGTCTCAACCCCTTATGCGTCTGGAAGTAGTGACCGATGTCATCGTTCACCTTAATTCCGACACTACCTTTCTGGACTTGAGTATCCACCTGGTGCCTCCAGGTTTCACTAAAACCCTTCATGCGCATTGCCTGCTGAAGAAAAGGCCATTTTACTTTATCATAAGCCTTCTCGAAATCCACTTTTAAGATAACCCCATCTAGTTTCTTCGAGTGAATCTCATGAAGTGTTTCGTGTAAGACAACCACTCCTTCGAGTATATGTCGTCCAGGCATGAAAGCTGTCTGACTAGGTTGAACCACTGAGTGAGCAATTTGTGTCAATCTATTGGTTCCTACCTTTGTGAAAATTTTAAAACTCACATTCAGCAGGCAAATGGGTCTGAATTGTTCTATCCGGACCGCCTCATTCTTCTTGGGTAATAACGTTATCGTACCAAAGTTAAGATGAAACAACTCTAAATGGCCATCAAAAAAATCGTGAAACATAGGCATAAGATCATCTTTAATGATATGCCAACATTTCTTATAGAATTCAGCTGGAAACCCATCCGGTCCCGGTGCTTTATTCGGCTTCATTTGAGTTATGGCCAGGTGAACTTCTTTTTCAGTAAACGGTGCAGAGAGAACATCGTTCTCCGCTACCTGTAACTGAGGTATATCATCAATCACAGACTCATCAAGAGCCACCGTGGAAGTATTCGGAGGTCCAAAAAGGCTTTTATAATAGTTGGAAATATACGTTTTCAGATTTTCATGCCCCACTATTGTCCCCTCGTCCTGTTCAAGCTGAATGATCTTCTTCTTCCTATGTTTACCATTTGCAACCATATGGAAGAACTGTGTGTTGTCGTCCCCTTGGACAACCTTAAGCGTTTTCGCACACAACGCCCACTTGAGTTCCTCCTCTCTCAGGAGAGCACGTAGGCCTTGCTCCGCCTCTGACTTAGTGCGATGCTCATTAATAGAAAGAAGAGTGGTTTCAGCCTTTACATCTAGTGCCTCAATGAGTTGAGTTAGACGTTCTTTTTTCTGCTTATAGATCCCACTCTCATTCCTGGCCCATCCTCTCAGAAATTGTCGGAGATGTCTAATCTTATTCTGCCATCTGTCGACATGTGTCCTTCCCGTAACCGGCTTAACCCATTCGCATGCAATCATCTCCATAAATCCTTCTCGTTCAAACCAGCTTTGCTCGAAGGAGAAGGAATTTTTGTTTGCAACATGGGTAGCCTCTCCCGAATCTAAAAATAGTGGTGTATGATCCGAGATCGCTCTCTGCATCGCATGAACCGACACCAACGGATATTTTTGTTCCCACTCCACACTAGCAAGTACCCTATCCAACTTTTCATAAGTCGGAACAGGTAACGAATTGGCCCATGTAAACTGTCTACCGGTGAGCTCAATTTATCTCAAATTGAGGCTCTCGATAATCATGTTAAACATCATAGACCAACGTCCATCGAATCTGTCATTATTCTTTTCTTCTCGTCTCCGGATGATATTAAAATCCCCTCCGACTAGTAGTGGCAGATTTTCATCTCCACAAATCCGCACTAAATCCGCAAGAAAATCAGGTTTAAATTCAGGTTGCGCTGCCCCATATACCGCAACTAGCGACCATCGGAACCCATCCAATTTTGATCTCACCCTGAATTTAACCGAAAAATCTCCCTGCACTACATTAAGCACCTCTAATGTCTCACACCGTACTCCTAGTAAAATCCCGCCGGATCTTCCTCTAGGAGGTAGAATGTGCCAGTCAAAATCGATACCATTGGAGAGGGTTTGAAGGAATTGGGATGTGAAATTATCTCTTCCAGTTTCCAAAAGTGCAACGAAATCTAAGTGGTGCTCTAACGTTGTCTCTGCTAAGAACCGTTGTTTAGCCAAGTCTGCTAGACCTCTGCTATTCCAAAAGATTCCTTTCATAAGTCATCATGAATTTTTTTCTTAAGTTTAACTCTAGCACTTCTACGTACTGCCGAAGCAGGATAAATTTTCCTCTTCCAAGGTCGTTTGGGCTTCTCCTCAACACCCTGCGGGACGATAATATTATCCATGACAGACACCGTCTCATCTATCAAGAGAGGCTCTACCGTGTCTGTGTTCTCAACATCCTCCTCTTCCTCAGCCTCGACACTAGGCAACAAATTGTTACATATATTTGCAAGATCATTAATTCCTAAATTATTCATGTCATTGTCATTCATAGGTTGAATAGAGGCAAGATTACGAATGATCTCAGAAGCCCTCTCCGCTTCCAAGTCTAAAAGATCATTAACGGATGTGACGACCTCGGTTTCATTTGATCCCAAAGAAATGCCTAAGTCGTTTGCCTTATCAACTATTTCATTCTCAGAGAAGTATAAAATGGAACAACTTTTATCAAAAGACGTACCTGCAGTAGTCTCGGCGTGACGAAGCATGGCGGCCCTCTTGGCACGCGCTAACTGCAGGTCGTCCGCACCCGGCTGTCCCTGGATCCGGTTGCTGACACGCCTGCCAGCCGTCACCGGATCCGCAATCCCACCAAAAGCGATGAGCTCCTCCGTGGTCTTGTCGCGAGTGGTGCGGTCAGGACTCCCATGCCCCTCCCTTATCATCGGTGAAGGAGGGTAAGGCGTGGTGGAGTGAACCTCCGCTGCAAGTGGCAAGGGGGAGGAGGATCGTGGAGCCGCCTGCTCACTGATCCCATCCCCCTTATCACCCACGGAAACCGTCGATCCTCGGCTACCCTGCTCGGTGCAATACTGCGGAGGGGTTGCGACACGGGACTCCTTCCCGCATCTCATCCCCGGCTCGCCACTGTGGATGGTGCGGTCCTGTGGAGGGGTTATAGCACGGGGCTCCTTCCCGCACCTCACCCCCCTCGCGACCGAAGACGGCGAAGTGGGAAGAACGCTATAGACCTCCTGTCCAGGCGCCCCTCCCGCGGCCAACCCCTCAGGGGCGATCCGCGCCCCGGGTGTATACTCCGTAGTCGTCACATCGCCGACTAGACTCGGCACTGGTGGCAGCTCAAGCTCTGTCGGGTCGTCTGCCTCGACCCTGGAGCTCCATAACCGGCTAGGAGCCGACCCTGGTGAAAAAGAACCAAAGCGAAGCGTGTTCATCGGAGTAGTGGACGGGGGCGCCTCTTTGGTAGAGCTGGCTACCTTATCTGGCTGTGTATCAGGCCCCTTATCCGCCTCCGGCAGTGTATCATCAGCCCCCTTCTCCTGGTTCCTGGGTGCGCCGCCACCCTCAGTCGTATCCATGTCTTGTGTCCCAGCCCCATCCTCGGAAACTGCAGTATCCTCAATCTCAAGCTCTAAGACATAAGTGACTCCAGCATGTGTCCATCTGACCACGTCTGGTATATGCTCAACACTCACAACACTGACCAACAGCCTCGCAGCATTTTGTGCGCGAGTGAATGGCATGTCAACCTTTTCTGTCTTACCAATCAGACCACCCAAACTCCAAGCAATCAGAAAATGTTTTACATATTTAGGTGGCACGCCATAAAAACGAACCCACACCTTCTCTAAAGGTGTACCCTCAGGTTCTTCCTGTTTCCACTCGTCGAATGCGATAACAATGTTTGTGCTCGTAACTCTGCATAAACCCCACTTAAGAAAATGCATCTGATCCTCTTTAGTGGGAAAGTCAACCTTATAAGACTGACCTTCTAACTGCAACAGATGCCACTGATAATTACCCGGCACTAACTCACGCAACTGTCTGACGATCTGAGCCTCGGTCAACTGTCCATTAGTGACTCTGATAACTACCGGGAAGGAACTCTCAACCATCTGTGGTAGAGGATCCACCTCCGGTGTCTCAAAAAACATTAGCTCCTTACAGCAGACCCCAAAAATGTTAATGCCAGGCTTAGGACCGGAAAGGAGAGGGCATTCCCCGGTCACATGCTGGGATCGGAGGCAATAATCGCAAAGCTCATTCGTACACTCTGCCACGAAATGACCCGGTTCACCACATCTATAGCAAGGCAGCTTTTTCTTCTTAATTGCCCACTTTGTAAGTTTCTCTCCCTCAGATTTGTCCGTCCCTTTATCAATCTTACCGGCGCCGGATGCTACCGGAACGGTGACTGCTGCCAACGCCTTGACTGCATCCACCGCAGCTGCGGGCAACGAGGATGAAACGGCTGCCGTAGTAGCTGTGTGGTCGAGCTCCGCTCTTGTAGATGAGTCTGCAACGTGTGGTGGAGGTGGCTGTCGTGGTGGAGGTGGACGCCTGCCCCTCCCGCCCCTCCGATAGCCTCCCCGGTAGCGGTCATTGGGACCGGAGACGCCCTCAACAAAATCACCGGGTGGACCTTGAAAATGTCCCAGACCGTCCCCATTGTGCCAGTTGGAACCGCGGCCGCCACCGGATGATGATCCACGGTGCATACCCGGACCATATGCGTCATATCCGTCGTCTCCCCACTGTCCATAACGGTTGTACCTCGGACCATCTCTATTGTATCCACCCCGCCCTTGACCGTCCCATCCATTGGTAGCACCGCGACCGCTGCCAAGGGCCGGCACCTTTGCTACTGGCTGCTGTACCGTGTCATCAGTCTGACTTGCGATAACCCGCGGATGCGTCAGAGATCCACGCGCGGGTGGTTGAGCACCACGGCCGGCAGCTGCTCCGGTTGGCTGCGCCTGCGGGATGAGCCCCCACGTCCAGCAGCACCGCCATTGTTGGCGATGGGAACGACACGACCGCCCCCGGCAACTCCCGCAGCAGCGACGGGCGGAGCGCCACGCCCGACCCCAGCGGCAGCAGTGGCACCAACGACGGGTGGCGGCCCTCGCTTGCTGGGCGGCGCCCCGCGTCCAACCATGCGGCCGGAGCAATAGATCCTCCGCGCGCGCCCCTCGCCCAGCGTAGGGAAACCTGAATCGCTAACCCTAGACGCAGCAACGATAGGCGGCGGTGACGATACATGTACGTATGTACGTGCTGGATCGGGCAAGGCTTGGACTCCTAGCTGGGCCTCGCCCGAGTCTAAGGAGCCCACGACCGTTTCTGCATCCAACACAATCTCAGGACCCAATAACGAATTCAAACGGGCCCATCTGGCAGTTCGAATTTCGCTCATCGACCTCGCCACCGGCGACCTATGCGATGGTGACGATCGACTCTTCTTTCCTTTCTTCTTCTTTCGAGTAACAAGAGTCCAAGAATCTGGCAAAAAATCTGATAGAGTGACGGGTTCGCGGAATACCTTAGGAATTGGACCGATCCAGGGCTTCATTTTTGGCTTGACATTTTGAAATTTCGAACGACGATGATCTGGTGCCCCAATGATCGCCGGCGTCTCCGTCGGTTCCGTACCCTGTGGACACACCGCAGTACGTGAGAAGCTGTGATCTTCCCCTTGATCCTCATCGTTGCTGTCAATAAGAGCCTAAAATCGCCCTCCCGGTTTTCCTTGAAGCATCGTTTCCGTCGGATCAATCAGCTCCGGTTTCTTCGGACAAAGATCCACCTGCACACATTCATCAACCAGCACGTCAAATCCATCAATCTTGAAACGACGCCCTACCTCGATCGAGTCGCCGTCCTGCAAGTAGACGCCGGCAACGACATCATTCTCCAAATCGAAGAGAGCTAGCCAGCATGACTGTGGAGTAAAACGGACGCGGCCTTCAATCCAATTCCCAAGATCCGTCTCGGCGCAGAAACGAACACGCCATTGCGTGAACTTCCCCTGGCCCCGCCCGATCTCAGGCAGCGCCGGGGAGCCGTGATCATCGCGCGATCCCGCCTCTGTCGCCCTTCTGCCCGACACCCCTGCCAAAGAGGTTCTTGGATCGTGCGATCTGAGCGATCCACCCATCGGCTCCCCCTTCGAGGCATGCGACATCGGTGGCGAGAGGCCGGCTACCAGCGGCGGCGGCGGAGAGCCGGCCGCCAGCGACGGGAATGGGTCTGCCGCCCCAGGCGACGGTGTTTCCGCCCTTGTAACCTAGAAAAGAATACAAAGTCTATGCAACTCTTCTTAAAAATGGGGAGAATTTCACTTCCCCGGCCTCTGCACCAACTAGGGATGCATACGGCCATTTTAGTATGAGTAGCAAGATAAACATGGTCCTCAGAATTTTTTAAATGAGTATCAAGATATTTTTTGATGAGTTGTTCCACCACACATCAAACTTGATCCTCAATAAATGGGGGAAAACCCCTATGCATCACCTGTCAATTCTAGGACTTGAACTCGGGTCGTTAGGCTGCACAACCGCATGCCCAACCACAGAGCCAAGGCTCACATAGAGGACATATGAGAACTTGACTATGGACGTGATTTGAAGGTCCCTTTGTTTCGGTGCAAATGGGTGAATATGACACGAGGCGGGGTAACGGAAGACCCGCAATACGGAATGACAATAGTGGATCTCAACAATCTTGCATATGCAGACGAACCATTCGTCCTAGCCAATGATGTGGCATAGATTTTCTATGTGAAGGACATGTCCACCAAGCCAAGAAAAAGAAAAGATAAGGTAGCGAATGCATCATACGATGAGCCAAAGCACCACATAGACCCAAGCATCCAGTTAAATGATGAAGATTGTCCATGGTTACGGCGCAAAGGGACACACGCGAAGAAAAAGTTTCACACGGCCCAAAGATCCCACTCTGGGATGTGATCGGCTTCTCACTATCATCACTTTCTTCTCTAGGGAATCTTTGTAATAGTTAGGGTACTTATGTGTTTTGGCATTTGAAACGCGAATTTTTTTATGTGCAAACAAATTCTTTCATGCATTTACTGATTTTTTCAGCTAAATGACCCTCAAATTGAAAAACACTTCAAATGAACTCTTAAAAGGTTGAAAGTTGGCATGGTATCATAATTTCACCCACATAGCATGTGCAAAAAAGTAGAGAGGGTTACGACAAAAACTAGATACACTTTGTGTACAAAATGGACAATCTCTTTCGAAGTATCAGGGTTTTGGACGAAAACTCATCTGTTACAAAGGCATTTCATTTTTAAAATAACCTAAGCATTACCAAATTGAATATAATGATAAAACACACTAATATTAAACATAAGAAAAAAAGAATCACTAAAAAAATCTATTTTTAAGGTTAAGTTATTCACAAACTAGTGATTCACACAAATTTCAAATAATTCAAATTTAAACTATTCAAATTTGAAAACTACCGGCACTAACAGAAAGTTTGTAATTTTTTGTACCTAAAGCAAAAAATATTTACAAAGAAACTCTAAATACAGCAAAAAACAACTCAAAAATAAATAAAAGAAAATAAATAAAGCAGAAAAGAAAAACAAGAATAAAAAACTAAATAAAAAAGCCCGCCTACTGGGCCACAGCGGCCTGCATACGACTAGAAACCCAACCTCTAGTTGGGCCAGGATGCAGGCCCGCTAGCCCAGTAGGCCCAACAGGGCATCGCAGCAGAGGTAGGCCCAGAAGGCCTGCTTTAGACAGGAGCTCGAGACAACAGCGGTGGCGGGGCTTATAAGCAGGTGCGGGCGCCCCTCGGCTAGCGAGGTGGGACTAAACTTCTGCGCCCCTCGCCTGGCAGCGCACCACCTTTAGTACCGGGTGGTGGCTCCAACCGATACTAAAGACCCCCCCTTTAGTACCGGTTGGAGCCACGACCCGGTACTAAAGGTGTGCCGTTCCCGCCGCTTGGCCTGGCCAAATTTGACCTTTAGTACCGGTTGGTGGTTACAACCGGTACTAAAGGTCCCTCCTATATAAACAACACTTGAAAAAATTTCATTCTCCCTCTGTTTCTCCCTTTGTTTCTCCATCGACGACGCACCGCCTGCCCCGCTCAATCGACGCCGTCGCCGCCCCCGTCCCGCACCGTCCCTGTCACCGCCCCCGTCGCGTGCCGTAGCCGTCGGCGCCCCCGTCCCCGTCGCTGCCCTCGTCTCCGTCGCCGCCCTCGGCCTGTCCCCGTTGCGCCGTCCCCGCGTCGCCGCCCCCGTCGCGCCCCAGCACGTCTCCGCCCCCGTCTCCGCCCCGTCGTCTTGCCTCGCTGTCGCCGTCGCCCCGCTGTGAGCTCTCCCCCCTCTCCCCCTCTCCCTCGCCCCGGCCACCATGGCCGCCCCTCCCTGAGCCCACACACACACATGCATGATGAACACACACACATTGTATGTTTAATTAGTTTAGATGTGTTAGATTATTATTTTTTCACTAGTATATATGTATGAATGAATGTTAGATGGATATAATTAGTGTTTAATTAGTATGGAATTTTTATATGTAATGTTGTTTTTCTATTTTTTAATGGATGTATAGAAGTTGCTTTTTCTATTTTTAGTGTTAGATGCTTAATTAGTGTTTTTGTTGCATATCCTAGTATAGAAAAAATTAGCATATAAAAAAGTTGCATAGGAAAAAGTTGACCATATATATATTTGTTAGACGAAGGACTAGGAGAAGTTGCATAGGAAAAAGTTGCTCAAAATTTCCTAATAAAATGACATTGCATATATAGGATTTTTTTCATAAGAATTTGTTATCGACGTCAACGATGCCTGGCCCGCATCCTCGCCGTCGACCCGTTTGCGACGACGTCCTGGTTCAGAGGACCCATGTCTGGGACTGGGCTCCACCGGGCTGGCACTGGGAGGTGCTACCTTCAGGGGCTTGCCGCTTGGCGAGGAACCCGGCCCCGGGTCCCGTCGTCGACCCTGAACTCCTTTGGTGGCGTTCGCGTGGGCCACGTTCGGTGCAGAGGGAGCCGGCCCCGCCGGAGGTGGTGCGTCGCCGTGTCAGGGAGGAGGACGAGCACGTCTGTCGCTACATGGCTGCTATGGACGTCAGGTTCTTCAATACCTGGCAGGTTCTTTGGGGAGATGACCGGAGCTATGATCCTGTGATGGTTCCTTCTCTTTGGGTGTCCACCGCCCGCGCCTCAGGAACCGCGAGTGGCCATTCTTCTGTAGTATTCGATCTTTATTAGCTAGCTAGCTAGTGATGTATTCGATATATAATATTCGAGACGATATATTCGAGATTATATATATTATTCGAGACGATGTATTCGAGATTATGTACTATGATTCAGTTTTTACTTATTGATTGCATGCATGCATTGTAATTTGAATACTAAATTGTTTTATATTTCTTCTGGATTAGTTAAATAAAAGCTATGGTGGACAATACCGACAGAGAGGGAGAAGAGGCCCTGTTCGAGATCATACGCTCCCCTCGCGGGCCAGATGATCAGAATGAAGATGATGACGACTCCCAATATCTGAACAATACCAGGGAGGGTGACGATATGATATTCGATCGCGGCGACCGAATTGATGAAGTCATGAACTATGATTATGATGACGCCGAAAATGATTATGAGGACGCCGAAAATGATGATCTTGAAATAACAGAGACCGGCGAGGTATATTTATATAAGCAGGCATCTGGTGATCATCACATGTTTTTAATGATTTGAGGATATATTAACGAATCGATCTTTCTTCTTTCAGCCCTCCGGATCGAGCAAATCTTCTACAGACAGCAGGACAGTGCGAGGCCCGGGCAAAAATTTGAAGGAGGGCGTAAAGTACAACATCGATGCCATCAAAGCTAATGGCGAACCTAGCGCGCCTAAGAACATTGCGAACAAGTTCATTCGTCAGTGCGGAGTTCTTGTGAGGGACCAACTCCCGATCTCCATTCAAGAATGGAAAGAGCCAACAAAGAAACGTCCAGATCTTACTTGGGTCGACGACAGAGCAAAATCAACGCTTTGGGAATCTCTCATGGAACATTTCACCCTACTAGATCATTTCACTGATGCAGATGTGCAGAAAGTCAAGGACGCTGCTCTTAGGAAGATGGCAATTGCATTCAACACCCACAAGAAAACTATATGGACCAAGTACGTCGAAGGAGGAAAGAAGACTCCAAAATTTAAGGGAACACTTGAGAAGCAAAGAGATCACTGGACCGCTTTCGTGAAATTCAAGGAATCAGAATTATCTAAGGAACGGCCGAGAAAAAACAAGGCCAATGCCGCAAAAAAGGAGCAGTTCCATAGGCTGGGGCCAGGTGACTACGCGGTGGCAATGCCTAAGTGGAATAAGTCTAAGCAAGAGATGCTGGATGCAGAGGTCACTCCAGTTACTAGAAGCTGCCCCCCCCAGGTGCAGAACTTGGTTCTATGCGCATGGGGGGGGGGGCGTTGGACCCAAAGACATGCCAGGTTTCGAAGAAGGGGGTGTTCCTCTGCATCCAAAGATAAGTTACTTGATGCAATAGAAGATGCTCGAAAGGGGGTGTTCACGCCCAACAGAGAGAACGACGAGCTTACGCGTGCCTTGGGAAATCCTAGACACCCGGGAAGAACACGAGGCAAGGGCGTTGTTCCGTGGTATGAGGGCTTTTCATACTGGAACACCGACTACAGAAGCCGTACGAGAAGGAAGAAGCTGGAGGAGGAGCAGAAGAAGCTGTAGGAGGAGCAGAGGAAGCAGGAAGCAGAACGCCTTATGGGCCTAGAATCAGCGCACGCGGTCTTGGCACTCAAATTCCAGCGGCAGCAGCAGCAGATCGACTCACTTAGCCAGGAAAGGGGGTCTCAGCAGCGGCAACAGCTAGCGGATGATCCAGCATTGGATAGCACCGTCCCATCCATGCCGAGAAGCAGCATTGGTTCCGCCCCGGGCGACACACTGCTAGATAGATACCCTGTGGATGGCATCTTGGAGAACACTAACTGTGAGCTACACTTCAAAATGAAGAACATATCCATGAAGGTGGCGGACGCCATTGCTTATACAAATCCCCCCGATGCAACCTTCCATTGCAACCCGATTCCAGCCGGCTATGCTTGTGTCGTGGTTGATGAGGTGGTGGACCAATATTCGGGGCTAGAGCTTGACATTACTGGAGGTGACGAGGAGCACACACTGGGAGAGGCCAAACATCTCATCCTATGGAGAAAGGATTGCATCATCTTTCAAAGGCCACCGACACCGCGTCAGCCGACTCCTCCTCGTAGTTCGCCACCGCGTCAGCAGACTCCTGCTCCTCCAAGTCCACCAACACGTCAGGCCACTTGATACGTTTCCATCGTATCTATAATTTTTGATTGTTCCATGCCAATATTCTACAACTCTTACATACTTTTTGTAACTTTTTATAGTATTTTTGGGACTAACATATTGATCCAGTGCCCAGTGCCAGTTCCTGTTTGTTGCATATTTTTTGTTTCGCAGAAAATTCATATCAAACAGAGTCCAAACGGGATAAAAACTGACGGAGATTTTTTTGGAACATATGTGAATTTTGGGAAGTGGAATCAACGCGAGACGATGCCCGAGGGGCCCACGAGGGTCAGGGGCGCGCCCTGGGCCCTCGTGGCCACCCCGTAAGGCGGTTGGTGCCCTTCTTTCGCCGCAAGAAAGCCAATATCCGGATAAAAATCGTGTCCAAATTTCAGCCCAATCGGAGTTACGGATCTTCGGGAATTTAAGAAACGGTGAAAGGGCAGAATCAGGCGCGCATAAACAGAGAGAGACAGAGAGACATATCCAATCTCGGAGGGGCTCTCGCCCCTCCGCCGGCATGGAGGCCATGGACCAGAGGGGAAACCCTTCTCCCATCTAGGGAGAAGGCCAATGAAGAAGAAGAAGAAGGGGGCTCTCTCCCCCTCTCTCCCGGTGGCGCCGGAATGCCGCCGGGGCCATCATCGTGCGACGGCGATCCACACTAACACCTCCGCCATCTTCACAAACATCTTCATCACCTTCCCCCATCTATCTACAGCGGTCCACTCTCCCACAACCCGCTGAACCCTCTACTTGAACATGGTGTTTTATGATTCATATTATTATCCAATGATGTGTTGCCATCCTATGATGTCTGAGTAGATTTTCGTTGTCCTATCGGTAATTGGTGAATTGCTATGATTGGTTTAATTTGCTTGTGGTTATGTTGCTGTCCTTTGGTGCCCATCATATGAGCGCGCGCGTGGATCACACCATAGGGTTAGTTGTATGTTGATAGGACTATGTATTGGAGGGCAAGAGTGACAGAAGCTTCAACCTAGCATAGAAATTGATGCATACGGGATTGAAGGGGGACCAATATATCTTAATGCTATGGTTGGGTTTTACCTTAATGAACGTTAGTAGTTGCGGATGCTTGCTAATAGTTCCAATCATAAGTGCATAGAATTCCAAGTCAGGGATGACATGCTAGCAGTGGCCTCTCCCACATAAAACTTGCTATCGGTCTAGTAAAGTAGTCAATTGCTTAGGGACAATTTCGCAACTCCTACCACCACTTTTCCACACTCGCTATTCTAACTTTATTGCTTCTTTATCTAAACAGCCCCTAGTTTTTATTTACGTGCTCTTTATATTCTTGCAAACCTATCCCACAACACCTACAAAGTACTTCTAGTTTTATACTTGTTCTAGGTAAAGCGAACGTCAAGCGTGCGTAGAGTTGTATCGGTGGTCGATAGAACTTGAGGGAATATTTGTTCTACCTTTAGCTCCTCGTTGGGTTCGACACTCTTACTTATCGAAAGAGGCTACAATTGATGCCCTATACTTGTGGGTTATCACCACTCCTCCTCCAAGTCCGGCACAGCGTCAAGCCACTCCTCCTGCTTCAAGTCCGGCATAGCAACAGACCACTCCTCCTGCTTCAAGTCCGACACCGCGTCAGGGCACTCCTCCTGCTTCAAGTCTGGCACAGCGTCAGGCCACTCCTCCTGCTCCAACTCAGCCACGTCAGCCGTCTCCGCCGCCTCAGCAATCGCGGAAGAGAGCCACCACAGCTATGGTGTGTAGCGGTACGAGTCGAGGTAGTACAGGAGGTATGGGCGGAGGCAAGCGATATCAATATGGTCCAAGCCTCACTCCTCTTCCTCAGAGGCCTTACGACATGATCGAGGAGCAAAACACAACCATAGTGAAGGCCCAAGTGGACGCCCATTTTGGACCGAAACCGGCACCGCCGCCAAGGGAGCAAGTGCCTGAGGAAAAGATTGACCACTTTATTCGTATGGCTAGAGCACCAGCTCCCAAGCCTGTTGACTCAGACTATGAGTGCCAAATCAGGAAGGCACATCGAGCTCGACTACAGAAGGAGTCGAGCTCGAGCCAAGCAGCTGGAAAAAAATGCGGGAAAACCGTTCCCGAGCTGGGAGAACAGGCGGCGCAATCGACCCCCCCGCTAGTTGTACCAACACATGAGAGTACCGGTGTCGGTCAGCTGGTAATGACCGACGAGCATAGAAGGCATGCTAAAATGCTCGGTATCACTGTTGGAAAACTCCTCGAGATCGAGCCCATGTCTCCGCTTAGAGAGGAGGACATAAAACAGAAATATGTCCGCGGCCAACCTTTGGTCGATCCTGAGGAGGTCAAGAACCTCCCAACGAGAATGTATGAATTGCATGATTTGTACATGAAAATTACCAAGAGTTCCAATCGAGAGTCCCTCATGGTGAATGTCAAGGAAGAGCATTACTTCCATAAGCTAGCTCTGTCCGTTGAGTATTCAGAACTATTTTAGTTATTCAATCAAGAAGCACTCGACAAATCTCTTATCAGTTGTTATTGTCTGTAAGTGATTTCTTTCTGTAATTGTAGGATCGAAAGTATGTCTAGAGGGGGGGGGGGTGATTAGACTACTTGACCAAATAAAAATCTAGCCTTTTCCCAATTTTAGTTCTTGGCAGATTTTAGCAACTTAGCACAAGTCAAGCAATCAACCTACACATGCAATTCTAAGAGTATAGCAGCGGAATGTAAAACAATTGCATATGAAGGTAAAGGGAGGAGTTTGAGGAGGCAAACGCAATGTTGACACGGAGATTTTTTATCCGTGGTTCCGATAGGTGGTGCTACCGTACATCCACGTTGATGGAGACTTCAACCCATGAAGGGTAACGGTTGCGCGAGTCCACGGAGGGCTCCACCCACGAAGGGTCCACGAAGAAGCAACCTTGTCTATCCCGCCATAGCCGTCGCCCACGAAGGACTTACCTCACTAGGGTAGATCTTCACGAAGTAGGCAATCTCCTTGCCCGTACAAACTCCTTGGTTCAAATCCACAATCTTAACGGAGGCTCCCAAGTGACACCTAGCCAATCTAGGAGACACCACTCTCCAAGAAGTAAAAAATGGTGTGTTGATGATGAACTCCTTGCTCTTTTGCTTCAAATGATAGTCTCCCCAACACTCAACTCTCTCTCACAGGATTTGGATTTGGTGGAAAGAAGATTTGAGTGGAAAGCAACTTGGGGAAGGCTAGAGATCAAGATTTATGTGGTAGGAATGGAATATCTTGACCTCAACACAAGTGTAGGTGGTTCTCTCTCAGAAAATGTATGTTGGAAGTGTAGGCATGTTCTGATGGCTCTCTCCACGAATGAAGAGTGGGTGGAGGGGTATATATAGCCTCCACACAAAATCTAACCGTTACACACAACTTACCAAACTCGGTGGGACCGAATCGTGAAACTCGGTCGGACCGATTTAGTTCATAATGTGACCGTTAGGAATTTCGGTGGGACCGACATGTCAACTCGGTGGGACCGATATGGTTAGGGTTAGGGCATAACGTAATCTTGGTGAGACCGATTACACAAACTCGGTGAGACCGATTTTGGTAATAGACACACAGAGAGTTGGTCAGGCAAACTCGGTGGGACCGATTCGCTCATCTCGGTTGGACCGAAACGTTACAAAAGGGAAACAGTGAGTTTGCATTGCAATCTCGGTGGGGCCGATCGCTCATCTCAGTTTGATCAAAATGTTACGAAGGGAAACAGAGAGATTACAATCCCATCTCGGTGAGACCGAGATCCCTATCGGTGAGACCGAAAAGACTAGGGTTTCTGGCAATGGCTATGTCAACTTAACTCGGTGGCGCCGGATAGAAAGGTTTCGGTGGGGCCGAGTTTGACTTTTGGTTTGGGACATATGTGGATGTGAGAAAGTAGTTGAGGGTTTTTGGAGCATATCACTAAGCACTTTGAGCAAGAAACTCATTAAGCAACACCTCACCCCCTCTTGATAGTATTGGCTTTTCCTATGGACTCAATGTGATCTTGGATCACTAAAATGAAAAAATGTAGAGTCTTGTGCTTTGAGCTTGAGCCAATCCTTTTGTCCTTAGCATTTTGAGGGGTCCACGTTTCTCATCCATGCCATGCCAATCATTGAGCTTTCCTGAAATATTTATCTTGAAATAGCATTAGCTCAATGAGCTATATGTTGTTAGGAATTACCAAAACCACCCAGGGATAGTTGCACTTTCAATCTCCCCTCTTTTGGTAATTGATGACAACATATAGATCAAAGCTTCGACAAATGATAATAAGATTGAAAAACTTCGCCGCTTTGAGAAGTATGTGATAAGCAAGAGCTCCCCCTAAATTTGTGCATTATTTAAAATTTGCTTTGGACTGCAAATGCACAATGTGTTAGGATCATGGGTTACTGTTTCATGTCACATACATCTTGGTGGAGCGCTCAAAATGATAATAATTGAACACATGCACTCATCACCAAGCAAAGTCAATGATCATATAAGGATATAAGAAGTAATATCATCCAACAAGCATTAAGGATGCATATGATCAAACACATGATCATCCAAGTATCTCACAAAAGACATAGTGTATCAAGCAAGCACACAATAAAGAAGTTCAACCACCAAAAAGAAGAGAGATATAAACAACACTCTCTCTCGAAGCCTATGATCTATACATTTTCTCCCCCTTTGGCAATAAGTTACCAAAAAGTTCAAAAGATGCATAGTGCTAAATGACTCTCAGGCTTGGTCTTCATGAGGTGGTGTAGAGATGACTCCAAGGACGAAAGCGTCTGTTGATGTAGCTGGAGCTGGTGGAGTGGCTACTGGAGCTGGTGCACTGAAGCTGTGGCAGCTGGTGCAGATGTTGTAGCTCTAGTATCTGTGACTGGCACTGCAATAGATCTCTGTCCTCAGGGCACTCTAGCAAAAGCATCTGTAGTAGACTTGCCCTTCATCTCCTCCACATCCTCCTGAAGTTGCTCAACTGCAGTTTGGATCTCAGTAACCTTGACATCAAGAGCATAGAATTTCTGCTCAATGATCCTCTCCACGCTCTCCTGGTTTTGAGTCAGGGTGGCCAAGCCCTTCTCAATCCTCAAGGTGGAGGCAATCAGATAGCCAAGATGATCTTGCTTGCTCTTCAGGAATACTTGAGATGCTTCTTCAGCAGTTGGCATCTTTGCAACTTTCTCTGCCCTTGCCTTCTCTCTCTTCTCATGTGCTTGAGCTGATGATGGTTCATTCTCATTCATAACAACAGTGTTATCTTCAAATTCAGGGTAGATGGGCAGGTGCTCCTTATCCAATAGGTATTTGCCTGTGCCCATCTTGGAGTTGATGAGCTCCTGAATTTGTGGGGCATACCCACAAGATCTCTTCTGATCAGCTGCTATTCTTTTGATTGTCTCCACAATCAGACTGATGACTTTAAATTTCTGAGGCACATCAAAAAAATGTAGCAAATTGATAGCATGTCCTCTGATCATCTTGTGATCACCTGACTTGGGTAGCAATGTGTGCCTGAGGATCCAGTTGATGGTAGGCAGACCAGATAACAAGAAATGGACAGATCCAAATTTATGTGTCTCTAAAGCATCATCTGCGATATCTTTGTACATGTGTGCCATAGAGTTATGGTCTTTCTTATTTTCTGCATAAACATCCAAGTCATCTTCAGTTTCTTCTGGAGCATTGATCAACTGAGCCCATTCTTCCACAGAGGATTGGTACCTAGTACCTTCTGACATCCATATGATCTTCCCATCTGGGTAGAAGTGGGCAGTGGAGTAAAACTACATGATCAGCTCATCATTCCACTTGGTGAGCTTCTGGGCAACAAATGCATCAACTCCACATGCTTTGAAACTGTCATGTACTCCTGGATAGCGATCTTCATTTTCCTTGATGTACTCCCAGTTGACCCATCTCATGTCACAAACAATAGGCTTCTTGTCAAGCAAAACTGTCTCATAAAAGTCTTGCTGTTCCTTAGTGTGAAACCTGTAGTCAACAACAGTTCTTCTCCTGACAGCATAGGGATCAGACTGTCTCCATAATCTCAGTCCTGAATCCTTCTTGATTTTCATGTTCTTGCAATGGGATGTGCATCACTATGGTCAGGGATCTTGGGTTTCAGCTTTCTCAAAATAAGAGAATCATCTTCTTCTGCAGCTTCAGGCACTGGGGCCTTGTTCTTCTCCTCAGCAGGTATACTTCTGGTGTTCCTCTTGGGTTTTGGCTTTGGAGCTGGAGCCGCAGCCTTGGGAGCAGCTTTGGGCTTAGATGGAGCAGCCCCTGATCTGATTGCATCTCCCATGAGCTTCTGAGCTTTGGGTGCTGGAGCAGCATCCTCTTCCTCTTCATCTTCCTCATCAGAAGCTCTCCTCATGGAGGGTTTGCCAAGAACTTTGGCAGTAGTTGTTCTTACCCTCTTCTTCTTCTTGTCTTCACCAGCAGCTTCTTCTTTAGACTCAATGGTGAACTTCATAGTTTCACCTGTGGCAACCTTCCTAGGTTTGGATGTGGGCACTCTCCTGGCAGGTGCCTTCTTGTTCATGCCTGGCTTTGTGGTAGCAGCACTGCCATACTCCTTCATCACTTTCTTCCTTGAGGTGGCCTCATCCTCAACAGCAACATAATCCTCATCTTCAGAATCTGAGGTTTTCTTCTTCCTTGTCTTGGTGGCTGCCTTTGGCAAGTTGCTGGGTGTGCTCCTGCTGCCCTCATCATAGCTGCTTGAGGGACTAGTGCCCTCACTCAATTGAGCTTGCTCTTCAGACCTGTTCTGGCTATCACTTTGATCAGACATCTCTGCAAACTCACTGATAGCAAACCCTATGAATAGATATAGATGAGGTAGAGTGGATGAGCATCACAAAGTACAGAGGTTTTGCAAAACAATTGAGTCAAAAACTTAGTTTTAGTTTTCCACAGAAAGCATTTCGGAGCTACCGATTTGCAAACTCGGTGATACCGAAGCAGCTTTTGGAACCTAAACTAGTGAACTCGGTCAGACCGAGTCACAGTTCAGTGGCACCGAGACTGCTAGGGTTTCACAAAGAATCGAACTCGGTCACACCGATTTGCAATTCTCGGCCAGACCGAAAATCACATGTGCAATGGCCTAAGCCAAATCGGTGAAACCGATTTCAACAACTCGGTCAGTCCGAGATGAGTTCGGCGGAAACCTAACCCTAAATTTTCAAATCAAATCTAATCTACATGATGTTTTCGCTGGATAGGATGATTTCATTCGTGGCAAGAATCATGGCAAAGCAAAGTGCTAGGAATCGGAGTTAAAGAATAGCACAAAGTATCCAGTTCATACCCTAACTCGGCGGTGAACTTGCTACGGCGGCAACGGCGGGGCAGATTGCCGTTGACGGCGATGGAGACCAGCAGCGGGAGGTCACTTGCGACGAGAGGACGATCCGGAGACCCGAAGAGGCAGAGCAGGTTATGCGCGGGCGAAGAGTTTCGGAAAAATTTCCAAAATTTGACCCGTCAGTATATATAGCCTGACCCTGTCAGTGTGACCGAGTGGAACAACTCGGTGGCACCGAGACGCAAAACTGCGAGCAGTTATTGCAACTCGGTGTGACCGAAAGGTTCTAATCGGTTGCACCGAGGTTGAAAACCTAGATCAACTTGGTGATCTCGGTATGACCGAAAAGGGTGAATCGGTTAGACCGAAATGAACAAAGAGGTTTTGGAAGTTTAAGTCTATGACGAATCGGGGACTCCGAGTGCTCCTCACACAGAGTGGTTCGAATCTGACTTGATCAAACTTTGTGATGTAGCATGAATAGAGTTTGAGACAAGAAAAGCATAGATAGCTAGAGAATGTTCTTAGGCATTCTTGTCCATCCACTTGGCAAAAGGAAAGAAGCCAAACAGTCAAAACAACAAGTGGATGTCCTCAATGAGTAAAATATGCAACCAACATGCTCACGCAATAAAATGGCAAATGAAATATGTGGCAAAGCATGCACAACCAATTCTAGCATCTATCAAACAATTGGCGATGACTAGGTCATCTATATATGAGTATATTGACTTAGGAGTCAAATGAGAACATTTGATCATAGGTCATACTCATCGTTTAAGCACAAGTGGGGTTACCACTTTTACATAAAGCATTGTTGTGTTCACACCATTAGAGTTGCTTTAGCTCAATTCTTAGAGTAAAGCTCCCCCTAGATGTGAGATCCCCCTTAAGAGGGATGAACTAACCTTGGGTTTTGTCGATGATGACTTCATGTAGGTGTTGAAGATGTGGATGCTCAATGTTGATGTAGATCATTCGGAGCAATCCGTTGGAGTGAGTTGCACTTTCAATACCTACACGGGTTAGTCCCACAAGGAACAAACAAGGATATCCATAGACATAGAGTGATGCACACACAAGATGATGTCCATGAAAGCATTAGGTTACCTTGTCCATTGTCTTACCAACAAGAGGGTTTGTGACTCCTTGAACTAGTGCAAGATGTGGAAGTTGATTGCACTTGTCCTTGCCAAAATGGTAAGAGTGAAGTATGTTGCTGGAGTCACCCTCAAGAACTCTCTAGTTCTTCTTCTTTGGGATCCACATCATCTTGATGGGAATCCTTGGAGTTGTAGTGTACTTGATGAAGTAGAGCTTGATGTAGTCTTGGGAACCCACTTTACCAAGGCCTTAGGAGCTTCTTCAAATGCATCAATCTCCTCTTGAAGCTTGTCCTTGCCTTTTTGCTTGTGGTCTTGTGGTGGAAGATCATCTTGAGCTTGTGTCCCTTTGAAAGAAGTAGGATCGTACTTCTCTTGTTGAGGAACAAACTTCGTCTTGGGGTATTGATCTTCTTCCCACTCAACTCCATTGGCATTGAACTTTCGTTCAAAACCAACACCTTGATTCTTCCGGTGCCTTCCTTGCTTGCGTACAATTTCCTCGAATTGCTTACTTCCGGCAAGGCTCTTGTAAACACCTTTCTCTATAATTCCCTTCAATAAGCTATTTTCTTGCTCAAGTGTAACTTGGCTAAGAGAATCATTAGTGGAATCAAGAGAAATACTAGAAGCAACAACATTGGATTTAGCATGATTATTGTTACTACTAGAAGAAGAATCTTTCTTGTTCTTGTTACTAGACTTGACTTGTGGCATGTAAGTAGATAAGAGTAAACGCTTGGCAATGTAAGAAGAACTTTTCTTGCGAAGATCATCATTGATTGCCTTTAAAAACTCATGCTCTTGCTCAAGGCTGAGCTTTTCAAAGCGTAACTTCTCATGAGTCTTTAAAAGTTCTCGATGATCTTCCAAGATAGTTTCATGAGCTAACTTAAGAGTGTTTAGTTCTTTAGTTAGGCGCTCAATCTTCTCCTTATCATTGTCATTCGTTTTATCTTGATTAGCATGATTATTTGACGTTTCATCATAGTATTCATCACTAGAGTTGTCAACAAGTAAATCATCATCAACTAACAAGTCATCTTCATCACTATCGAAATCAACATACTCGGGGTGTGATACCTTTGGGCCTTTAGCCATGAAGCATCTTCCAATTCCTTCATTTGGTGAGTCAAATATATCGTAGGAGTTGGTTGACACAAGTGCTAGACCGGCAACACCTTCATCTTGAGTATATTCGGAATCGGAGTGATAGCTTCTCTCGGAGTGATTGTCGGAGTCGGAGCTGGATACCCATTCACCAACATGAGCTTGATGTCTTCGTTTTGTGTAGCTCCTTGATGACTTGTCCTTCCTTTCCGAATCCTTGCTTCTTCGGGATGTTCTTCGTTCATAACGATCATCTCTACTCCTTCTTTCTCTTGATGGTGATTCTTCTCTTCTACTCCTTCTTTTTGGATAATCTTCTCTTCTTTTGTAGGGAGCCGTACACTCATTGGAATAGTGTCCGGGTCTTCCACTATTGTGGCAATTACGCTCACGACTAGAAGATCTTTTGTCATTGTAGGACCTTGACTTGGAACTTCTTTCCTTGCTTCTACTCTTGTAGAACTTGTTGAAGTTCTTCACCATTAGGCTCAATTCTTCATTGAAGGTTTGTTTCTCACTTGATGATGTGGGAGCTTCACATGAGGTTTTGTAAGCACCACTTGACTTATTGTGGAGCTCTTCCTTATCCTTGAGTGACATCTCATGAGCAACAATTCTTCCACTGACTTCCGTTGGCTTGAGATCTTTGTAATTGGGCATCGTTTGGATCAATGTGCACACGGTATCATATTTTCCATCCAAGGCTCTTAGGATCTTCTTGATGATGAATTTACCGGTCATCTCTTCACTTCCTAAGCCGGCAATGTCATTTGTGATGAGAGCAAGCCTAGAGTACATTTCAGCGACGCCTTCACCATCCTTCATTTTGAACTTGTCAAGTTGACTTTGAAGCACATCCAATTTGGATTCCTTGACGGAGTCGGTACCTTCGTGCACGTCAATCAAAGTATCCCAAATTTCCTTTGCATTCTCAAGACGGATGATTTTGTTGAATTCTTCGGGGCACAATCCGTTGAAGAGAATATCACAAGCTTGAGCATTGTATTGCAGCATGTTCAACTCTTCCGCGGTAGCTTCACGGTTCGGTTCTCTCCCATCAAAGAATTCACCTTGCAAGCCAATACACACAATAGCCCAAACGGCGGGGTTATGTCCAAGGATATGCATTTTCATCTTATGCTTCCAACTAGCAAAATTTGTACCATCAAAGTAAGGACCTCTACGGTGGTAATTTCCCTCGCTAGACGCCATACTCTCCTAGGTTGTGAAACCAAGGCTATGACCACAAAAAACTATGGAAATCAAAGCAAATGGAGACCAAAGCTCTGATATCACTTGTAGGATCGAAAGTATGTCTAGAGGGGGGGGGGTGATTAGACTACTTGACCAAATAAAAATCTAGCCTTTTCCCAATTTTAGTTCTTGGCAGATTTTAGCAACTTAGCACAAGTCAAGCAATCAACCTACGCATGCAATTCTAAGAGTATAGCAGCGGAATGTAAAACAATTGCATATGAAGGTAAAGGGAGGAGTTTGGGGAGGCAAACGCAATGTTGACACGGAGTTTTTTATCCGTGGTTCCGATAGGTGGTGCTATCGTACATCCACGTTGATGGAGACTTCAACCCACGAAGGGTAACGGTTGCGTGAGTCCACGGAGGGCTTCACCCACGAAGGGTCCACGAAGAAGCAACCTTGTCGATCCCACCATGGCCGTCGCCCACGAAGGACTTGCCTCACTAGGGTAGATCTTCACGAAGTAGGCGATCTCCTTGCCCGTACAAACTACTTGGTTCAACTCCACAATCTTGACGGAGGCTCCCAAGTGACACCTAGCCAATCTAGGAGACACCACTCTCCAAGAAGTAAAAAATGGTGTGTTGATGATGAACTCCTTGCTCTTTTGCTTCAAATGATAGTCTCCCCAACACTCAACTCTCTCTCACAGGATTTGGATTTGGTGGAAAGAAGATTTGAGTGGAAAGCAACTTGGGGAAGGCTAGAGATCAAGATTTATGTGGTAGGAATGGAATATCTTGACCTCAACACAAGTGTAGGTGGTTCTCTCTCAGAAAATGTATGTTGGAAGTGTAGGCATGTTCTGATGGCTCTCTCCACGAATGAAGAGTGGGTGGAGGGGTATATATAGCCTCCACACAAAATCTAACCGTTACACACAACTTACCAAACTCGGTGGGACCGAATCGTGAAACTCGGTCGGACCGATTTAGTTCATAATGTGACCGTTAGGAATTTCGGTGGGACCGACATGTCAACTCGGTGGGACCGATATGGTTAGGGTTAGGGCATAACGTAATCTCGGTGAGACCGATTACACAAACTCGGTGAGACCGATTTTGGTAATAGACACACAGAGAGTTGGTCAGGCAAACTCGGTGGGACCGATTCGCTCATCTCGGTTGGACCGAAACGTTACGAAAGGGAAACAGTGAGTTTGCATTGCAATCTCGGTGGGACCGATTGCTCATCTCGGTTTAACCGAAACGTTACGAAGGGAAACAAAGAGATTACAATCCCATCTCGGTGAGACCGAGATCCCTATCGGTGAGGCCGAAAAGACTAGGGTTTCTGGCAATGGCTATGTCAACTGAACTCGGTGGCGCAGGATAGAAAGGTTTCGGTGGGGCCGAGTTTGACTTTTGGTTTGGGACATATGTGGATGTGAGAAAGTAGTTGAGGGTTTTTGGAGCATATCACTAAGCACTTTGAGCAAGAAACTCATTAAGCAACACCTCACCCCCTCTTGATAGTATTGGCTTTTCCTATGGACTCAATGTGATATTGGATCACTAAAATGAAAAAATGTAGAGTCTTGTGCTTTGAGCTTGAGCCAATCCTTTTGTCCTTAGCATTTTGAGGGGTCCGCGTTTCTCATCCATGCCATGCCAATCATTGAGCTTTCCTGAAATATTTATCTTGAAATAGTATTAGCTCAATGAGCTATATGTTGTTAGGAATTACCAAAACCACCCAAGGATAGTTGCACTTTTAGTAATTGAAGTCTCAAGCTAGCTGTAGTGCTCATTGATCGATCATTATTACCTGTAATATCCTCACTATATTCTTTTCTGTGGTATTGTGCAGGATGAAGATGTATGAAATGAAAAAATCTGGACGCTATGGCATTGGGTTCATTGACCCAAATACCATTAATGAACACACATGGAAATTGGCATGGTATAAAGCAGATGTAGAGAATAAAATGCTAGAGTTCTTGAAGCGCCTCAATACCAATGAAGATATACTACTTCGTTACAACTTCCTGTGAGTCACACTGTCTTGTACTACAAATTCTGTTTTTGCTTACTAGCTAGCTAGATGTTGATTAGTGTTATGCACATGCCCGCTTAATTAAGACATGCAAACATGTGCGCATGCAGTTACCACTATTAATCATTAAAGTTGAAGAAGGAACAGTTGAAGTACTGGACTCACTACTTAAAAAAGAAAGTGACTTCACCATCTTGAAGGGGATAGTCGACAGGTAATTTCAATCATTATTAACTATATCTCGGCCTATTTAGTTCGTCATTTCCTGATATCAAATATTTAATAACCCCTTTATTCATTTTCTTTGCCGGTGGGTAGGGCTTGGGCAAAGTTAATCAAGGTGACTCCAGGCAAATGGCGACAAAAGTTGTTTTGGTTTCGACCCAAGGTAAGTAATTAAGTAGTACTAGCTAGCTACCATCTCTTTAATTCTTATTTCAATACCATTAATTAATTATCATGCTTGATTAATTATTATCTGATTAAATTCTATTCTCGTAAAGGCACTGAAGCAGGCGCCGGCGACTGAAGTGTGTGCATACTACGTTTGCGAGAACATTCACATGATGGCGTCCAAAAGGAGCAAATCTGATAGACAGCAATGGGTACGTTTGCCAGAACACTATTTACAATTTTTACATGATTACCGATATCTAGTCACACAACTAATACACATGCATATTGATCTCCTTCTTAACAGTTCAAAGACGTGCGGGAGCAGCTCCTACCAACGGAGCGCATACGAGCATTTCAAGAGGAAATAGCGGGATTTTTGCTCGACCAGGTCATAGATCCCAAAGGAGAATACCATTACCCGCTACCACCCCCATGAACCACTCCCAAAATCATCGTGCTTCGAAGGCATCAAGGCAACATGTAGGAGAAATTGTATATATATATATATATATATATATATATATATATATATCTCCAAGCTATTCTGTTTCGCGTAACAGAATATTATTCTGTTTCGTTACTTGAACTGACGGTTTCAGGCGGCTGTACTGATGAAAATTGAGGCGTCAAACTTGTCCTCCTCGATTTTTTTTCATCAGAACATGGCGTGTAATATATCATTGAAAAGCTCTTGACATCTAGTTTACAATAATATAGAACTTTTTTACAATAATATATATATATATATATATATATATATATATATATATATATATATATATATGCATAACGTGTATAATATGTAGTATCGTAAAATACCAGCAAACGAAAAAGAACTAAATGGAAAACACAAAATTAAAGAACAAGAAATCATGAATCCAAAACCCCCCAAATATTTTATTACCGGTTGGTGTTACCAACCAGTACTAATGTGCTCCCCGCCCCGACGCTGACTCGTGCCACGTGGTGGCCCTTTCACTACCAGAAAAACTTGGTTTGCCGACGGCCAAATCTATGCCGACGGCACCCGTCGACATAAATGCAGCTATGCCGACGGCCAAGGGCAGGCCGTAGGCGTAGAAAAGCCGTCGGCATAAATCCATATATGCCGACGGGGCCGTCGGCATATACGAGGCCGTCGGGACCGCTCGAGGTACGCCTACGGGGCCCGTCGACATAGGAGCGGCCGTCGGCATAGCTGTTGCCGTCAGCGCTGACCGTTTGGCGACGTTGAGCCTACGCCGACGGGTGGTAACGGCGGCCGTCGGCATACCCGTGCCAGCCCTATGCCGACGGCTATGCCGTCGGCATAGACCTGGCCCATACCCCTCTGCCACGTCATCGATCCATGTGCTATGCCACGTCATCGATCCGTGGGACTGCACCTCCGTGTGTGCACAGATATGCCGACGGCCTAGCCGTCGGCATACATTTATTTAGTTTTATTTTAAATTTCGCTTTATACGACCTATGGCAAATATATGCCTACGGTATAGCCGTCGGCATAGGCCCATCTACCACGTCATCGATCCGTGTGCCGTGCCACGTCATCGATCCGTGGGACTGCACCTCCGTGTGTGCACAGGTATGCCGACGGCCTCGCCGTCGGCATACTATTTTTTATTTTTACTTTATTTTCTCATTTTTACTTTATTTTAGTTTTTATTTTTGCATAAGATAATTATGCCTTATCTAAAAAAACATACCCTGATTGTATATCGATTGCCCCCCGTTACGAACGTCGCTATCGCCATGTCACGGAGGGGGGAAACGGTCGACACGGAGGGAATTCTAGTTGGTGGGGGGATTCGGGGTGTACCTATGTCACTGAAACATCGCACGGGCCCCGATGCATATGTGAAAGTGTTCAGGCATGCGTAGACGCCCGTCTTGGGGCTCCGCGGTGTGCCCCCCTGCACGCAAGGCAGTGCCGCCGTCACTTGAATGGGGGCACACCCCGGAGACGCGTGCCGCCTCTTCAGACATGCCACCACACCACCCCGCATGTATGAGGGCCCAGTGCGACGCTCGGGTGGCATTGCTACCCCCCAGGGCCCCCGTCCCGCCTAATCCTATAGCGTTTGACCACGGGATCTAGCCCTTTGACTTTGCACGGACGGGCTTTGAGCAGTGGACCTATCCACCCGGTTGTGGTAGGTCAGCCCATAGGAACACTTTGGAGCAACATCCGGGCCAGACCCACGGCAAGATCCCCTCCGTGTAGACCCGACGCGCCCGTTTCCCCCCTCCAGGTGCCGGCGGCGGCGCCGTCCGTGAGGGGGGGCACACCCCGGAGACGCGTGCCGCCTCTTGGGACATGCCACCACAGCACCCCGCATGTATGAGGGCCCGGTGCGACGCTCGGGTGGCATTGCTACCCCCCAGGGGCCCCCGTCCCGCCTAACCCTATAGCGTTTGACCACGGGATCTAGCCCTTTGACTTTGCACGGACAGGCTTTGAGCAGTGGACCTATCCACCCGGTTGTGTTAGGTAAGCCCATAGGAAAACTTAGGAGCAACATCCGGGCCAGACCCACAGCAAGATCCCCTCCGTGTAGACCCGACGCGTCCGTTTCCCCCTCCAGGTGCCAGCGGCGCCGCCGTCCGTGAGGGGGGGCACACCCCGGAGACGCGTGCCAGGCGTTTGCACCCGCCACAACACTTCCAGACTTGTGAGAGGCCGCCTACGCAAGATTTGGCGGCATGCTAGCCCCCGGAGGCCGCCGGCCACAGTCGTAGACACGCGAAGAGCAATCCGCATAGAGGGAATTGTTCAGATACTACTCCATCACGAACAATTATGAAACATTACCATCAGTCCTACAACACATGTGCCCGCGTCGTGTAAAAAACTCATGATTTTATCGCGCTCCGAGTATTTAATAATATTCACACCGCATCGTTACCGCAGAACGTCTACTAATGTGTCATCGCCGTTCGTGAGGGGGGGCACACCCCGGAGACGCGTGCCGCCTCTTGGGACATGCCACCACACCACCCCGCATGTATGAGGGCCCGGTGCGACGCTCGGGTGGCATTGCTACCCCCCAGGGCCCCCGTCCCGCCTAACCCTGTAGCGTTTGACCACGGGATCTAGCCCTTTGACTTTGCACGGACGGGCTTTGAGAAGTGGACCTATCCACCCGGTTGTGGTAGGTCAGCCCATAGGAACACTTTGGAGCAACATCCGGGCCAGACCCACGGCAAGATCCCCTCCGTGTAGACCCGACGCGCCCGTTTCCCCCCTCCAAGTGCTGGCGGCGGCGCCGTCCGTGAGGGGGGGCACACCCCGGAGACGCGTGCCGCCTCTTCGGACATGCCACCACACCACCCCGCATGTATGAGGGCCCGGTGCGACGCTCGGGTGGCATTGCTAGCCCCCAGGGCCCCCGTCCCGCCTAACCCTGTAGCGTTTGACCACGGGATCTAGCCCTTTGACTTTGCACGGACGGGCTTTGAGCAGTGGACCTATCCACCCGGTTGTGGTAGGTCAGCCCATAGGAACACTTTGGAGCAACATCCGGGCCAGACCCACGGCAAGATCCCCTCCGTGTAGACCCGACGCGCCCGTTTCCCCCCTCCAAGTGCCGGCGGCGTCGCCGTCCGTGAGGGGGGGCACACCCCGGAGACGCGTGCCGCCTCTTGGGACATGCCACCACACCACCCCGCATGTATGAGGGCCCGGTGCGACGCTCGGGTGGCATTGCTACCCCCCAGGGCCCCCGTCCCGCCTAACCCTATAGCATTTGACCACGGGATCTAGCCCTTTGACTTTGCACGGACGGGCTTTGAGCAGTGGACCTATCCACCCGGTTGTGGTAGGTCAGTCCATAGGAACACTTTGGAGCAACATCCGGGCCAGACCCACGGCAAGATCCCGTCCGTGTAGACCCGACGCGTCCGTTTCCCCCCTCCAGGTGCCGGGTACCGGGTCCCATACAGACGGTAAACTAAGAATCTAAAAATGTAATAATTGAATTGATAAAAACTCCGGTATTCATCATTGAAAATGTACAATTGCTGTGAACCTTTTAGTGCTCGGGCACCGGGCCGGCTGCCCGGGCACGCCCGGTGCCCGAGCACTGAAAAGTTCACAGCAATTGTCCATTTTCTTCATATAAGTCTAATGAATACCGGAGCTTATAACGTATGGATTAGTGAACTATTTAAACAGGTCAAATTGCTTTTCCCTCGGCGAGGTGGGACTATTTTTTCAAAAAAAGTAGTTGCCATCTATGCCGACGGCTATGCCGTCGGCATAGGCCTCCTATCTATGCCGACGGCCTAGCCGTCGGCATAGAGCCACCTTATCCACTCGATGGCCCTCTCGCTGCCATGTGGGACCACTCCTATGCCGACGGCCTGGCCGTCGGTATAGGGCCACCTTATCCTCGATGCCCCGGCCCTCCTCCTCCACTCGTTTCTCTCCTCGCGCACCCCGACCCAACTGCCGCCGCCACCCTCTCCGCGCCGTCGACGCCCTCCTCTCCTCCACTCGCTGCACATCTCCTCTCCTCCAACCGCCGCTACCACCCTCTCCCCGTGCCGCGCGGCCGTCGTCCCCGCCCTGACCCGCGCCGCGCCGCCGTCCTCCCGACCCGCGCCGCCGTCCTGCCCGCCCCGCGCCTCCCCGTTGTCCTCCCCGCCCCCGTGCCGCCCCGACGTCCCGCCCCGCCCCGCGCCGCCCTGTCCGCGCCCGCCCCGACGTCCTCCCCGCCCCGCGCCTCCCCGCCCCACGCCGCCTCGTCCGCACCCGCCCTGTGTCGCCGCCGTCCGCGCCTGCACCGGCCCGCAAGGGCTCGACTCCGGCCGCGGGTCCGGCGCCCCCTTCCGGCCGCCGCCGCCCCCCAACTGGCCCTCCAACTGCAGCTCATCACCGCCCCCCAACCGCCGCCGCCCCTCTCCTACGTGAGTTTTTTTCTTGTTTTTAGTGCTTTGGTACTGTTTTTAGGTGGATGAATGCATAGATGATGGAATGTATGTCATATTTGTTAGATGTAGTTAGTTTGCAAAATATTGATCAATGGATGTTATTAGCAATATGAGTTTTTCAAGTTGAAGTGTGAATGTTGTTATGTGATGTGTGATTATATACTTTTTGCACGGTGGTATTTTGATCATGATGGTGTTGCTACAAATCAATGATGAAATATTTATTGACACTTAATGGTCTTGCTAAAGAATACTTATTTGAGAAAAATGGTGATGTTCATAACTTGTTCATATGGATTTCTTTTAGATGATGATGATTGTTATATGAGGAGAGATAATGATGATTTTTTATGCTTCGATGGTTTTGAGATGATGATGATGACCGATGATAGATGATTGTTAGATGATGATGTGGATGATAGATGATGATATTTTTTTATGCTTCGATGATTTTTGAGATGATGATGATGATGATTGTGATGTTCTAAATTTTTTTTCGCGATGGATTTTGCAGGCTTTGTGGTGTCGCATTTCATCGGAGTGACCGTTGTACGACGCGTTGGTCCCCCTGAGCATCCCTCTGCTCTTCGACTACTTCCTCTACAGCCGAGGGTGAGCTACAAGTCCATCTCCTCCATTTTTTCATATCACTAGTTTAGGAATATGCCTTTTATGCCTTTTTATTAATGTGTTTATTATCATGCCTTTTCCTTCATTTCATTAATTTACTAATTGCTTATTCTCTTTTCAATGCAGGTTCGTGGAACATGGGCAAGGGGAAGGCCGACGGCGTGGGTTTCCTACGCAAGGTCGTTGGCCTGCCTAGTCGGAGTGGTCGAGCACGTAATCCTCCCCCCGGCTACTTGACGATGACTCCTCACAGGGAGGTCGAGGGAGAGGTGCCCCTAGAGGAGGAGGGGCGGGGGGAGAGCCCCTAGAGGGTGAGGTGGGGAGAGAGCCACTACAGGGGGGTCGCGGCCAGAAAGAGCGCACCCTCACCGACTTAGGGGTGTTGTCTTCGAGGCCATCCTCTAGTGAGGTACCCTCCTCTGGTGAGGTACCCTCCTCTGGTGAGGTACCCTCCTCTGGTGAGGAGGAGGAGGACGAGGTAGGCGAGGAGGAGGAGGTTCGGGATGGGGCCGAGGAGGAGGTGGAGGAGGAGGACGAGGAGGAGGTTGGGGAGGGGAAGGCAGGCGAGGAGGAGGGTGGTGGCGGGGATGATGGTGCTGGCGGGGAGGGGGTTGACAACAAGGGGTGGCTGCGTGGTAACGCAAAGCTACCAAAGCAGGTTCCTGCTACTGAGGAGCAGAAGTGGCTCATTGAGCCCACGGGGAAAGAGTAAGTGCCACTTTATAATAATTTCATTATTTTGCTTGTCACATGCTCATTCCGGTTGTTATTTATTTTGCTTGTCACATGCTAATAGTTCATTCTTTTGCAGCAACTGGATATATTCTAAAGGGGTCCGTATTCCCAACGGCCTCATCACCGTCTTGCTGAAGTTACACTGGCCGGGGTTGTACTGTCCGGATCCAGTCAGGCACCCGGACCATCGGGTCTTGGCCACGAGCTGGGAGCACTGGGAAGCGGCCCTCCACGCGGAGCATGGGACCCATGCCAAGGCCGTGATCACCACTTTCTGGGTGAGTTCTCTTCAGAAGCACAAGTCCATTCTAGTTTCATGAATGATTTAACTCATGGCTTCTTCCATTCTTGTTTCGTGCATGATTGTAGAAATTCTATCGAGTTCTCCCGGAGCACAGGGGCAGAGCGGACCAGATCGTGCTACGCCAATGCAAGAAGAAGGCCCGCCAGATGCAGTACGAGGTGTGCTATGTGGCCATCTCGACATACTACCACGACTATCTTGGTGTGAAGATGACCAAGGAAGAAGCGCGGAGGATGGGCATTACCTTGGAGAGGGACGAGTTCTTGGTGGTAAGTATAAAAGATTTTTCATTATGCTTTCATTACCTTGTGGTACATTTCACCGTTTCGTGTTGACATGCCATTATGCTTTTATTATGTAGGTGTGTCCAAATTGGTGTTATGGAAAAGACGAGTCCTGGGCGGCATTGGTGGATCTTTGGTGTGATGAGGCTGGAGCCTAGGCGGCTATGAGAGTCAAAAACAAGGCTAACCGAGGGAAGGAGGGAGTACATGCTCAGGGAAACCGAAACCACTATCTCCACAAGGCAGTTAATGTATGACTAACCCCATTAAACATTCTTCTTCTATTTACCATTACTTTCTTATGTATGACTAACCTCTGTTTGGTGGTGCAGGAGGAGAAATTGAAGCGACCGATCTCACACATGCAAGCGTGGGAGATCGCCCATACGCGAAAGGACCCCAAGCCTGGTGAGCCCAAGTACTACGGCAAGAAGACCGCGCATAGGAAGAAGGCCTACTCCGATGGGTATTTGGCGTTACATCCTGACACACCTGACCCCATTGCGGCGGATCTGGACGAAAGGGTGGTGGTGGGCATGGGGCCGAAGGAGCACGGTTGGGAGGCGGTTCTCGATGCTGTGATCACTCCGTCTATCTCCTACACACAGCTCCGTCGGATCGACCCGACCCTGAGCCAGCGCACGAGCACGCGCATGAGCAGTGCACCGTCACTGTCCCTCTTTCAGGAGCAGCAAACTGTAAGTATTTTCCTTTTTATCTTCATTGTTCCCTTTATTTTCCGCATTTAGTAGTTTTATGAGTCTCATCATGTCATACTGTAGGCCTACATGGAGTACACACGCCAGGAGACCATGGCGTGGCACGACCGCCTTCATGCATACCATCAGCAGAGGGATCGCGAGATGCAGCACGCTTTTCAGGAAATGGCGGCCGGCAGGTGTCCTCAATGGCCATCAGCAGAGGGTCCTCCAGCACAGCCAGTGCTGCTGACCTTTGAGGAGTTTGTGGCACAAAACGCTGGCCCCTCGCTGGTTAGTTCATCCCTAATCAATTCACCCAAAGCATGTCATGCCTTTCAACACAGTCTTATATCCCGTTAATATATCTTTTCAACATCCAGGGAACAGGTGCATCTACCGTTGGCGGTGGTCTTCGCAACACTCCCGAGACACGGAGCCCGACCACTCCGATCCACGGAGACGGAGGCGGAGGCGGACGTGGAGGCGGTCTTGGCGGTAGCGCTGCCGCTAGTAGTGACGATCTGGGCTTCGGTGGTCTTGGCGGTGACGACCTCCGCGGTGCTCGACGTCCTGGCGCTTAAGCCTTTCTCGATGCTATGATACTTGTATGCTTGTTCTCGATGCTATGATACTTGTATGCTTGTGATGTTTCTTATCTTATTGTTGTTTGTGAGATTCTTATATGCTTTGTGGTGATGATACTTATATGTGTGATGCTTTGCGATGCTTCTTAGCGATGCTAATTTGTTGTGTGATGCTGTGTATATGCTCTTTGTTATATATGCTATTTGTTATATATTCAAATGAATTGAGCTGAAAAGAAACAGAAAAAAGAAAAAAAACTGGACAGAATCTATGCCGACGGCCTGGCCGTCGGCATAGGCCTGGCGTGAGCTCCCAGTGGCCGACACGTGGCACGTCTATGCCGACGGCCTAGCCGTCGGCTTAGTTTGAAACTATGCCGACGGCTAGGCCGTCGGCATAGACCTGCCCCAGGAGCGCCCAGTTTCTGACACGTGGCGTGTCTATGCCGACGGCCTAGCCGTCGGCATAATTTCAAACTAAGCCGACGGCTAGGCCGTCGGCATAGACACGCCCATGCTGAACGGCGTCTCACCACGTGGCGAGAAGCCATTGGGCAGCACTTGACGGCGGCCGCCGTTAGGCGATGACGTTGCCGACGGCCAGGGCCGTCGGCATAGATGTACGGCCACCGTCGGGATAGGGTCTATGCCGACGGCTTTTCTATGCCGACGGTCATCCTGGCTACGCCGACGGATATTTTGCCGACGGCCCTATGCCGACGGGGGCCGTCGGCATAGGCCTGACCCGACGGCTAGTCATGGCTATGCCGACGGCCCTGGCCGTCGGCATAGGGTGCGATTCCGGTAGTGTTTAGCGGCGGTTCGTGCAGAACCGGTACTAAAGGGGGGACCTTTAATCCCCACCGTTTAGTGCCGGTTATGAAACCGGCACTGAAGGCCCTTACGAACCGGTGCTATAGCCTGGTTCTGCACTAGTGTACACGGGATCGTTGCAGCCACATGAGCTCTTCCCTGTATAGGAGCTCGTTCATCCCATCAGTAGCTCTCCGGATTTCCATTCTATCTGCATTCATCAACATGAGTTGTTCCAGCTGGGTCCTTGATTCCTCTATCTCACGGGTAACACTATCAAATTTTGATTTGCTCCATTCACATAATCTTCGCATAGTGCCCCTGAGAGCCGAGTGTACATCGCCAAGCGAGTTTTTATTCCCAGCCTCCAACCAAGCTTGTGCTATCACTTCTTGCAAAGCTGGCTCCCTTTCCCACATTATCTCATAATGCCGTATCCGAGACTTTGTTGGTTGGTCCTCATGAAAATCACAACAAATATTAAGAGGCACATGATCTGAACATGGGGAAGCAAGGTGCTTGACTACAGTATTCTCGAACATATTTCGCCAAGTATGATTAGCGACCACTCTGTCAAGACGGACCTTGACATTTGGACCACCGGACCTCATTTATCATATGTATGGGGGACCCCAGTAAAGCCCAAATCTACTAGCTCACAAACTTCCAACACATCCCGGAATGCCTGCATCTGCGCTGCTGCTCTTGAGTTGCAGAAAAGTGCTCAAATTCCCACATACATTCATTAAAGTCACCCGCCACGATCCACGGTAAATTTGATTGCACACTTAAATTTTGTAACAGAGACCACATGTTGTGCCTATTCTCTACTCTCGGCTCACCATAGACACAAGTGAGACGCCACTCAAGTTCATCCGGCCCCAACTTAATATGAGCATCAATACATCACTGATTTGAAAATACCACCTTTACCGAGAGTGACTCATGCCAAAATAGGGACAACCTCCACTGTTCCCTTCACTATCAACACCATGAAACCCATGCAGGCCTAGCCGTGCTCGATACCGCTTCATCCTGGAGTTGGACTGGCGAGTCTCACACAAGAAGACCAAGGTGGGGGAAAGCGACTTAACTAATGTCGCAAGGTCTCGAACTGTCCGGGAGTTCCCCGCCCCCTGGCAGTTCCAACTGACAAGATTCATTTGTCCTGGCGGCGTTCCTGATTGGAACCCGCCGTGTTGGACAAATTTTTTGTTTTGGGTGTGCCATGATCAGTTTTTGTACGCTTCTGTTCGTGCTTCCGAGACGGACTAGGAGGAACCGCCTGATTCGTATTAGTAAGCAATAATTGGCCCTTTGCATTTACAGTAGCGGAAGTTGATTCAGTTGTCGAACGCGAAGCCAGTGCACGTTTCTTGCTTTCGTCAGGATCTGCTTCTTCATCAACCTCAGCTGCAGCTCCTTTAGACGAGTCAACATCCATTCCATTTAACTCATGTTTATTGGCTCCAGATGCACCACCGTCCGCTGCAGGAGTCCTTTGGCCATAGGAGGGGGTATGTTGTGAGCATCTTTTCCAAAACCATTTCTATTGACTTGTCTACGCACCACCTGCCTCGTGGATGAGACGATTCTACCTCTACTGCATATAAATAATAAGCATGGGCCAGCAGCTAGCATATTCCATTAATTTCGTATATTACATTCTTGGCCATTCAGTTTTCACCAGGTACTTGAACACTACATTGTAACCAACCATGCATGTCGAAGATGTTGTAGTACACATACTTTCTACTTACCGTATTTATATCTCTAAGCTGAGCTGCTTGATTTGTGTTCTCTGACAACCTCATGCGTGCTCAAACTGGTACAGTTTAAAACAAGCAGCAGTTGTTTTTTTTATATATTGCTTTGCTACCGCTTGGAATGGTGCAGGTGAAAAGCAAGCAACGCTTTCGTACGCAAGATAGTGTCAACGAAGATTGCGTATGTGTCTCTATGTGTACGACTGATTACCTCATATCATGAGCACAACATATTACCACTGGCAGTGCTAGTAAGAAAAATCCTAGAGATTTCAATCATCCAAAATTTCTTTGCAAATCCTTTGAATCAAAGAAGCCATAACCCTTGTTTATTTCCTATACATGTTATTTTAGAGATGCAACCATAATGATTTTTTCTTAGGATCTATTTGTACTAGATGCCAGTGAATTTTTTTCATCCACTCCAACACCCCATGTGAAGATTCCTATGCTCAATCAAACATCCATGCAATCCTGTAGTACCGAAGATGACATGATATCTTATTCCCGTGTTTTCCCTATTCCTATGTTTAAAACTCCCCCGAATCAGAGAGGCCCGGTGGCAACAATGCAAATGTGTTTTTGTACCCAAAATATTACCACAAGTAATTTGTGAGAATTTGAAATAAGAATAATACAAATCCAACTCCGATCTGCATCCTCCAAAAATAGTCTTCAATCACTCTTTATCTAAGATAGCCACATATTAAAGAGGACGTGTTGGGGGTGTTCTGCATCCTCGTATTCGGCTGCGTTGTTGGAGTCTGTGTATAATATTTGGAGTACATATTGGACCGTGTCTCCGGTGGGGGATGTCAGGACTAGGCCCGCTCCCAATCCGGCCAGCATTTTGTAGTCGTCGAAGTGCATGATCCAATTGGAGTACGCGCCGTACTCTTTAGGGAGTTCGGCTTCTGTCCATTCGGCGACAAAGTCAGCCAATACTTGCGGCTTAATGGCCCGCCTGTCGGTGAGAAACGACACCTATGGGATCAGGGGGATCCCTTTCTACGGTTGCGGGGCGCTGGAGTGGTGAGGAGAGCGGGATCAACAGTCAGTGCAAACACACGGGTCGTTTACCCAGGTTCGGGCCGCGGAGACGCGTAATACCCTAGTCCTGCTTTGGTGGTTGTATATCTGAGTTCTTGAGGAGCTCGAACTAGCTACAGGGAGTGTAACTTGTCCAAGAGTCCGAATCCTTCTCCTGGATGCCTTGGGTCTCCTTTTATAGGCAAAGGGATCGCCACGGTGGCACCAGGAGGTGGCATCGAAGTACTGTGGCTGAGCTTATCGCTAGCCATTACGGGACAAAGCGCATTTAATGCGCAGCTTAGGTGTCCCCTTGCTTTATTGGGGACGGGGGTGAGGCCCGTCCCGTCCGTCGCCGCTCCTCCTTGCTTCGACACGCGCCCCGGCCAGCGATGCATGCGGCGCCATGTAGGCAGGCAGGCAGCTGAGGTGGCGCGGTGGTGGAGCCTTCAAGAAGATCTGCACGCCACCACGTAAGCACGTGATGAGTTGGCGAAGGAGCCCTTCGTTGACACGCAGGTGCCTGCCCGGCTGGTGGGATGGCAGCTGCATGAAAACGGCGGTGGAAAGCTTGGCGGGCGCGGGCCTGGCTGTGGCCTCGCGGATGCTCCCGGCAAGGGTCTTGCCGTGGCGTCGTGGACGTCCCCGGCAAGGGTCTTGCCGGGGGCCTTGTGGATTCCCTCGGCAAGGATCTTGCCGAGGCTCATTGCATCTTACTCTTCTGATCAAGAGTGTTATTCTTGTCTTCACAAAGATCTGCATACCACCACAGAGGTGCCTCCCGAGCCCTGGCCCAACGCAGTTGATAGTGTTGGAGACCGTGGGCTCAAGGGTGGCTCGCTCTGTTGGTGTTGGGGCGAGCTGCCCCGGCAAGGGTCTTGCCGGGGCTGCGGAGGCCGCCCCCGGCAAGGACCTTGCCGGGGAAACCTGCTTTGTCCCTCTGCTCTTTGTGGCCTTGGTCTTGGCGTTGCTTTGCTTCTGGGCTTACCTCGGTTCACCTCCCTGGCCTTGCCAAGTGTGGCCGTGGCGTGCGGCTTCGACTGCCCGTGCACAAGTAAAGGGGTCAAAAGGAGAGCCCCTACTTTTGTACACCGACAGGAGCCCCCGGGCCTGGGCCATACATAAGCGCAACACGTTGTTGGGCCAGGCCCAAGAACGGTGCGCGGGCAGGCGGGGCGGTTTTTACCATGGTAATTTTTCCATCCGCTGCGCTTCCCCATGATCCGTGCGCGACGTGGGGGTCGTGCGTAACGTGGGGGTCATGCGCGCGGCGGTTCCCGCACACATGCGTCACGTCGCAGTTAATGGGGAAGTTGGCGGCCCGTTTACTGAGTGGGGCCTGGTCGCGGTCTTCGAGGCGTCCATACCCCACAATCACGGGGTCGGGGAAAGGTTGCTTCACCCGTCCCCTCGGTTCCGCACGTTCGCCACGCGTCCTTCATGCGCTTGAGGTATCGAGCGGTGGATGTGGAAACCCAGGCCGTTGCTGGTTGGGCCCACGGGTCGGTACTGATTCCCTGCGCTCTTGGTGGCTTGGATTGGCCGAGCGGGGCGGCCGAGCCCCGATCCCGCCCCTTTATAAGGAGAGGGAGGGGGGATACGGCATCCCGCACTCTTGCATCTTTGCCTTTCTCTGCTTTTGCTTCTTCCTCTCATCCGCCATGGAGAAAGGGAACCCCGGCCCTTCGACGGTGGCGGCGAGGGTCGCCGCTCGGCAGCGCATCCCTCCTCCCCAAGTGCCCGCGGTGGCTGAGCCAACCGCGAGGGGAAGGGGGAGGGGGCGAGGCCGTGGCAGAGTGTCACGACCGGTTTTTCAATAAAATAATTATTGAGAGACCAATCCCTTTTACGGACCAGTAAGGAAGAATTCCTTCTCACTGGTAGACAATATCTTGGTCACAGAAGAAAAATACCAGGAGTACTGAATATAATACAAGGTTGAGCGGGGACTGCCCAACAATTTATTACATGAACGCCGATAAAACATAACGGCGGATAGGGTGACATAACTACTAACTCACGATGACAACGATGGTGGAAATATCACCGCGAAGTGGGTGATATGACTCCTGAAAACTACAGCTCTTCGAGCGTCGGAGTGAGGCTCGAGGAGACTTATTGCGGGTGGCGGAAGCGTATATAATACAAGTGACCAATATCCGGGATCGCACAGGACTGACTGGGACTCCTCTAGGCGTCGGACTCACTATCAAATTCTTCATCCAAGAGATCGCCTTCGTCAACATCTGGCCAAATCAACAAGCCAAGTGAGTACTATGAAAGTACTCGCAAGACAGTTCGGACATAAGATATAACAAATGTAAACATTAAGCATAAGAACGGATTGACAAGTGCGTTCAAACATAGAGATAATAATGCACGAGGAAATAACAGAGAAGTCGGGCGGTAGTCCTCTCGAAATCCCCAAAATAAATACGGGTGCCAAACGAGGGTCTGAATGACCCCTCAAGAGGAAACTGCAAGGATAATAATACCGCGGGTGCCAAACGAGGGTCTGAATGACTCCTCGAGAGGAAACTGCGAGAATAATAATGCCGCAGTCGGGCGTCAGGGCGACACCACATAAAGGGCTTAACCGAAAATAAAGACAGTGTGTGCCACAGTCGGACGTCTGAGCGACATCACATAAAGGGCTTATATTGAAAGTAAGAGACAAAACAGGCCACAGTCGGACGTCTGAGCGACATCACATAAAGGGCTTATATTCATAACTTAGTAGCTCATGAATTTTAAATCATATCAAGAGAATAATCAGACATGAGATAAACAACAGGGTTAGTCCATCCACAGGAATAACGTTCAGCCAAGTCTACTACTCAAGCTTGCTTACCGGAACGAAGAATATACCACGGGGTTATGACATAGACATGGATACGCTGATCACGATACTTGACTATGGATGCGATGACTCGGAAGGATTTGACTCTGCAGAGTTTGTACTTTAACCACAGCCAACGGATTTCAGTAGTCACGGGGACTAGTTCCGTCTACGGTGTTTTGGAAGAAACACGTCTAACCAGTACACACCCATTCAACATTCCGAAGCCAGGGATCACCCTCGGCAACGTTCAAGAAAAACCTTGAGACGGGGAGGCTACAACCTCGCGTAGCATGGGATCAAATTTCTATACGCGCGCTCTAAGGGGTGCCCCCCTCTCGGTCCCAACCGGAAACACCCATGCCCCCTGAACGGATGACTGGCTTTAGTCCAGGGCCATGGAACCATCATCCCGGCCCCTCTGTTTGGTGTGTACACGGAAAGAGGTTACCAACTTACTAAACCGCATTCTGGCAGAAAACATGTGGTAGCACGGAAGGGGGAAGAACGATAACGTGACTCCGTCCACGTTAACGTCGGAATTTGTCGGATGACGCAAGGTTGGTATGCTACAACAGTACCACCTTGCTGCCCTTCATGTCACCACATGATTAGGCCATCTCTCACCAGAGATCATCGCAACTTTGGAACATGCGGGTAGTTGCCTCACAAGCAACGAGGTACTCACCGACACTCATATGCCACGCACAACCTCTTACGCAAACATGCAAAACACCTATCATATCAAAGGTTCAAACATGCTTGCCTGGTTCGGAGAAGTCGGAGTCTAGTTCGGCGAAGTTCGCGGCTCCGTCACCTCTTCCGGAATCTACGGCATAACGAAAACAGGCACTAACGTGAAAACCAATGCGTGCATAAAAACTTCTCCAAATTTTTTCCAAATAAATACTATAAAAAAACTAGACAAAAATACAAGACTGACAAAAAAACAATCACTCAAAAATCACTTTTTATTAAAAAGTTATAAAGGTTTCTGTCCAGGGACTCATCTGTAATGAAACAGAGAAGTTCCAAGGGGCTTAACTGAGAAAACAGAAAACGCTTCGGAAAGAAACGCGCCAGCTCAAAAGGGAAAACGTATTTGCTCGAAGGCGCCAACAGAAAACGTTTCGAGGGAGGAGAGAATAGAGGCTGACAGGGGGGTCCGCATGTCAGGTTTAAAAAGTTCGCCGGCGCCCGAAGACTGCGGTGGTCGCCGGCGTCGAACCATGGCGAGATAGGGAGATCGGAGTGTACCAAGAGCTTCAGCGTGTCCTTCCGCGTCGGTGGGTGGTGGACTCGACCGACGGAGAGCACCACGTCGACGGCGACACTTTCTCCGGCGGACGGCGGCTCGGGTGGTGGTGGAGAACTCCGGTGGGTGCTGCAAACTTCGAATTGAAGCGCGGGTCAGAAGGAGGGATGCACTAGAGAGCTACTGGCAAGAGATGGGAGGCAGAGGTGCACGCACGGGAGCGAATCGAGCTAGATCCCGTGGCGGGTCGCGGTGGCCGGAGTTGAGGAAGGAGACTTCCTTGGGGCTCTTCCAGTGGCTTGGTGTGGTCTAGGTGGAGTGTAGAGGTGGTGTGGGTTCGAGTTCGAGCTCGGGGCCTCTATTTATAGGCGATTCGAGGGGATGGCCGTGAACGGGAAATCTCCGGCGAGCGATTACGGCGAGGCAGTGGTTGAGCAGGGAGTTTGAGTGGCCAGGCAGCATCAGGGAGGTTCACTGGTGCCGTTCCACTGCTAATCCCGGTCGGTCTTGGCGTAATGGCGCCGGTCCACGGTGGGGTGGCCGCACGGGCACGACGGCGGCAGAGAGCGCGCTCCGCGCCCAGCGGTTCACGACGAGAGTGGCAGCGCGTTCTGGGGAGTGGAAGACCACGCGGCGATCTCCGGTGGCTTGGGCGGCGCTGGGTGGCACCGTCTGCGCCGCGCCTCTCTCTGGCGGCCGCAAAGCCGCCGCTGGCGTCGGTCACGGGGCGGCGCACCTCCTCCAGCTCGTCGCCGACGTCCGCAAGCGTCCAGGCGCTCGTGCGGTGCAGGGACAAGGGGGAGGGGACGGGGAGCAAGGCGCCAACGCGGCACTGTCGAGATCGACAACCGTTTCTGAAGAAAACGACAGTAGATCACTGAACTGTTCTCTGAATTTCTGAATTTGACATTGACAATGCTCTGCAGGTGTTCGACAGAATGATTTGGCATGAAGAAAATTTTTCCTGGGGCTGGGACTTGGTGAGGTGACCACTCAATGCACCCAGAGGCTGCCTGATTTTTCTTAGAATTTTTGGAGAAGGATTTGAATGAATTTCACCAAATTTGACAAATCTAGTCCAAACTTGCAGCAAGTGTAGTTTGAAAAATTTGAACTGAAGACCAGTGGATCTTCATGGATCTTGGTTGAGGGTTCAAAGGACTAGGAAGGGAAATTGGTTTGGGGGCAAAAATCAAAACAGAAATGGTAGCTCCTTTGTAAATCTCTAAGGGCTAGAATAGAAGACAGAAATAGTTTTGATAAGATTTAAATGGAAAAATAATCATATGGGGAGGTTCAACTTGCTGGATTTGAAGTAAATCATGATCCAAAGGTGAGGAGAGGTTTAGGAGAGTGGATTTACCCTTGGGTCATGGCAAGAGGAATTTTTGAAAGTGGCAAAGGATCATTCCAAAAGCTATAGGGCATTTTCAAAGGGATTTTCAAAAGGCATTTTTCCCAAGTGAAAAGCATTTTGGTTTGAGTCCAAATAAAAGAGGAAAACCTCCAAGACCAAAATCAAGTTTTGAGTGAATCCAAAAAAATGAAGCACTAGTCATAAAAGAAAATATGTTGAGAGGGAGAGTTCTTTTAGAAGGAAAGTTCAAATCACCTCCCTCAAAACAAGGAAAAGTTTTAAAAAAATCCAAATAAAATTTTGGGTGTCACACAGAGGTCGTGGTGCTCGAGGAAGAGGAGGACAGGGCGGCATCTCGACCTCGCCTCCGCCAGCGGCCCTCCCTCCGGTGGAGGGCCACGTCGGGGACAATCCCCGTGAATTCTTCGTCAGGCTGCGCCGGCCTCCGCGCCGCCGTCTTCGTCTTCCCACCCCATTCGCTCAGGAGATGGAGCGTGACCCGCCCCAGACCCTCAGGTTGCACATGAGGGGTTGTGGGAACGGTGGCACGCGGGTCGACGTCGACTTCCCGGCTCCTCGGGTCATGTACCTCCGCCGTGGATGGAAGACGTTTGCTCGCATCCACAGCCTGACGGCGGGGCTCGTCCTCTACTTCAAGTTAATGGAGGGAGGCCTGCTCTCCGTCAAGGTCTTTGGAGATCTCGGGACTCGCCTGAAGTGCTGTGTGGAGAGCTCCTTCGACGAAGACTCTGATGACGGAAGCTCCTCCTCGAGCGAGAGTGACGAGGAGGACAGCGGGGCAGAGGACGAGGACGAGTCCGGCTAAGCGTCGGACGCCCCGTGCCTGGGCGGGCGCGGCAGCAGCAACATCTGCACCTGGCCGCTCCTTCGGCGAGGTTTTGCCGGGGGAGGGGCCAGCTCCCCGAACTTCTCGGGGCCGTCTCCTTGGGCGGCAGGCGTCGGGAGGCTGCGGAAGAGGAAGAGGGCGGGCGGCAAGGCCGCAAAGTCGGAGTACGCGGGCACCGACGCCTTCGTCGCGTATTGCCGTCCTGCCGCCTCGTCTTCCAGCTCTTCCTCCGGCGCCGTCATCACCGGCCAGCCCTTGGTTGGCCACCGAGACGTTCTCTTGGTGTTTTCTGCCATCCGTAGCTCGCCTAGGCGCCCCTTTTGCCCCTTTTCGCTTCCTTGACTTGCCTCCTGAGGAGAGGGACAAGAAAGGGATTATGGGCATCTTATCTTTTTTCAACTTGTAAGCCTGCGGGCATTAGTAGAATTTAAGATTTGTAATCCTCCTTGATCATGTTTTTCATTCTGTACGAACTGTACCTGTATGGGATGTTTTTTAATGAAAAAGGGTGTTTGCCGGGCTTTTCGTTCGCGGGGAAAAACCCACGACAAGGAGCGAATCCTTGTTACTATTAAGATAAAGGTTTTTCGCCCGGCAACAGGCCTTGCCGTCCCTCCACTTCGCTCGACCATTCTCGCGCTCTTGGCGGAGGCAGGGACGAAGTGGGTTTAGGCTCTTCGTTCTATTTCCTGGCTGCCGCGGCTACAACCAAATCCGAACCCAGGAGATAAACCTTGGATATAGGAAAAAGGGAGCACGGTAGCCTAGAAGTAAGACGAAGCTTCATGTATCCCAGTTCCATATCGAAATGGATGGCAGAGGATGAAAGACTTATCTGGATCTGCAGCCCCCCGGCAACCTTTGGCTTGTCGTGGTTGGATCCTTGTGCTTGCAGCCCCCGGCAACTTTGGTTTGCCAGGGCTAGGACGTCGGTCCGTCCTCCTCCTTCCACGTAGCTCGGCAAAGGTGCTCATGTGCCCTGCAAACCAAAGAGGACAGGAAAGAACAGAGAGACGCGGACTCGACCTCTAAGCTAGGGGTTAGCCGCTGCTAAGCACTATCAACCCTAACCGAGGAAGAGACTCGACCTAGCATGCATGCTATAACTTAGGGCGCCAGCGCTTCATTTATTTACGCTCAGGGTCTGCGCCTGGCTTTGCACAAAGGGTTACATGCCTGCCGGCAAAGCTTGTACAAAAGGGTGGTTTGCCGGGAGGCCCGGCAAGCCGCGCCTTATGGGTAAAACTTGCGAAGATGCTCGATGTTCCAGGAGTTGCTCACAGGAATGGCATCTTCAGTCTCCAGGCGGACTGCGCCAGGCCTGGTGACTCGTGTTACCCAATAAGGGCCCTCCCACTTCGGCATCAACTTGTTGGAATTCTTGGCCGACTGAATGTGCCGAAGAACAAGGTCGTCTTCCTCAAAGCTCTGAGCATGAACCTTGCGGCTATGGTAGCGGCGCAAGGCTTGCTGGTAGCGTGCTGCTCTCACAGCCGCCCGGAGACGATCTTCCTCAAGGAACGTTGCGTCATCTTGCCGCAATCGCTCTTGCTCAAGCTCATCATAAGCGAGCACTCGAGGTGACCCGTATATGAGTTCCGTGGGGATAACTGCTTCTGCCCCGTAGACCAGGGCAAATGGTGTCTGGCCGGTGGCTCGATTTGGCGTCGTCCTGATCGACCAAAGAACCGCCGGCAACTCATCAATCCAGCGCCTCCCGCTTTTGCGCAGCCTGTCAAAAGTCTTCGTCCTTAAGCCTCGCAGAACTTCAGCATTTGCTCTCTCTGCTTGGCCATTGCTCCGTGGATGTGCCACAGAGGCAAAACAGACCTTGCTGCCGAGATCCTCAATGTACTGCATGAAGGCGCGGCTTGTGAACTGTGTGCCGTTATCGGTGATAACCCTATTGGGTACACCAAAACGGCAAACTAGTCCCTTGAAGAACTTAATGGCTGACTGCGCTGTCACCTTCCTCACTGCTTCCACTTCTGGCCACTTTGTGAACTTGTCGATTGCAACGTACAAGTACTCAAAGCCCCCGATGGCACGAGGGAAGGGGCCCAGTATGTCGAGCCCCCAGACCGAGAAGGGCCAGAAAAGAGGAATGGTTTGAAGGGCTTGCGCTGGTTGATGAAGCTTCTTTGAATGGAATTGGCACGCTTCACACTTGGTTACTAGCGCCGTCGCATCCTAGAGGGCAGTGGGCCAGAAGAAACCTTGCCGGCAAGGGCTCTCGACCCTATGTGGGAGCCACATATACCTCCATGTATCTCCGCCAGCAGCTCTAGTCCTTCCTCTCGGGAGATGCACCTCAATTTCACCCCATTCGGCCTTCTTCTGTACAAGACGTAGTCAATGAATTGGTACAGAGCAGATCGGCGGGCTACTTTTTCGGCTTCTTCCAGCTCCTCAGGAAGCTCTCCTGTTTGGAGGAATTGGACGGTGTGCTGCGCCCATGCCGGAGCCTATGGCTCGACGGCAAGGACTAAAGGCATCTCTTCTGCCATGGGAGCGACTGTCTCTACGGCCATGACCTGGGGCCCTGCCGGAGTCGGTCGTCCTGCGGCAGGATCGGCATCCACGGCAACATCTTCGCCAGCAGCTCCAGGGGGCTCGGTGGGGAAGTACTTGCCGGGGCCTAGCTTCCTCCGCTTGTTCAGCCCAGCTGATGGTTCGACGGATGGTTGAGTTAACTGAAGCACAAAAGTACCTGGTTCCACAGGTAGCTTGAGGGCAGCACACTTTGACAGGTAGTCGGCAATGTCGTTCTCCACCCTTGGGACATGCTCTGCTTGGATACCGTCAAAGCGCTCCTCCAGTTTCCTCACTTCATCAACGTAATCCTCCATCAACGGACTCTGGTAATCTTTGTTGACCTGTCTGACGACGAGCTGTGAATCGCCCCTGACGATGAGCTTTCTGACCCCGAGGTCTGCCGCAATCCTGAGACCGGCAAGCAAATCCTCGTACTCGGCGGTGTTGTTGGTTGACATCTCCCGGGAAAAGTGCATCTGGATGACATACTTGAGGTGCTCTTCGGTGGGCGCGACAAGCAGTACGCCAGCACCGGCGCCTTGCGGCGAAAAGGCCCCGTCAAAGTACATGATCTAGCTGTGGCTTGTTTCCTTGCCGGGGAGAGTGGTCTCCTATACCTCTTCATCAGGTGTCGAGGTCCATTCTGCAACAAACTCCGCCAAGACTCTGCTCTAAATCGTCGAGGTGCTTTCGAACTTTAAACCAAAACTCGACAGCTCCAGGGCCCATTCCACGATCCTCCCCGTTGCATCTGGGTTATGCAGTATCCGTTGCAATGGGAGGCGGGTGACCACGGTGATCTCGTGCGCTTGGAAGTAACGGCGAAGCTTCCTCGAGGCCATAAGGAGGCCGAAGAGCAGCTTCTGCATGCCTGAGTACCTCGGCCTAGCCCCCCGCAAGAAGGAGCTGACGAAGTAGACTGGGTGCTGCACCATCTTCTTCTCCAGCGCTACTTCACCTAGTTGCGCGGGCCCTGTCGTTCTGTCGTCAACCCCTGCCCGAGACTCGGCCTTGCCGGGACCGAGCCCTGCCGGGGTGGGTTCCGATTCGTCATCCATTGGCTCTGTCGCCGCTGCTGATTCTTCGTTGACCTCCCTTTGCGCCACTAGTGCGGTGCTAACCACTTGATTCGTTGGCGCTAGGTACAGCAGCAACGGTTCTTGTGGTTTAGGCGCAACCAGCACTGGGGTAGAAGAGAGGTATTTCTTCAAATCTTGTAATGTTGCCTCGGCTTCTGGGGTCCACTCCATTGGGCCCGCTTTCTTCAAAATCTTGAAAAAAGGAAGGGCACGCTCTGCAGACTTGGAGATGAATCTGCTCATGGCGGCAACGCAGCCCGTGAGCCGACGCACGTCCTTAATCTGCTTGGGTGCCTCAATTTGCTCGATGGCCTTGATCTTGTCAGGGTTCGCCTCAATCCCGCGCTGCGACACAAAGAACCCGAGAAGCTTGCCGGAAGGGACACCGAAAACACACTTCTCAGGGTTCAGCTTGAGGTTGATCTTGCGCAGGTTTGCAAACGTCTCCTCCAGATCTTGCACAAGTGTTGCTTTGTCCTTGGTTTTGACCACTATGTCATCCATATAAGCTTCCATATTTCTATGGAGCTGGGGCTCAATACCAATTTGGACTGCTCTTGCAAAGGTGGAGCCAGCACTCTTCAACCCGAAAGGCATCCGTAAAAAGCAATACGTACCACATGGGGTGATGAATGCTGTCTTCTCCTCGTCTTCCTTCGTCATGAAGATCTGGTGGTACCCTGAGTAGGCGTCGAGGAATGACAGCAGATCACACCCGGCCGTGGAGTCGACAATCTGGTCGATGCGGGGAATGGGGAGGGGTCCTTGGGACAAGCCTTATTAATATCTGTGTAATCGATACAAAGCCTCCACTTCCCATTCGCCTTGCGCACCACTACCGGATTGGCCAACCACGTCGGATGGAGCACTCCTCTCACCAGTCCTGCTGCTTCTAATTTTCTGATCTCCTCTGTGATGAACTCTTGCCTCTCCAGAGCTTGCTTCCTGACCTTCTGCTTGACGGGCCGTGCATGAGGACGGACAGCAAGATGGTGCTCAATCACTTCCCTGGGAACGCCGGGGATGTTGGAGGCTTGCCATGCAAACACATCGACATTCGCCCGCAGGAAAGTGACGAGCTCGCTTTCCTATTTGCTGTTGAGGGTGGAGCTTATGGTGAAAGCCCCTCCCGTGCCATCCTCCCTGATGGACACCTTCTTGGTCTCTGGTGGCGTAGCTCTAGATTTCTTGCTCTTGCCGATGGAGCTCTCTGGCACGTCCTCGACGGTAGCACAACACTCTGAAGAGGTGTTCTTGCCGGAGTGGGCGCGAAAGGTCTCGCCGGTCTTCTTCTCTCCTCCCGGGGCTCCAGTGGCAGGAGCAAGTGCCCTGGCGGCAGTTGCTGCAACCGCTTCCCGGTAGAGTAGGTCAGCGCAGATCAACGCGCCTTTCTTGTCGGAGGGGACGGTGATGATGTTCATCGGCCCGGGCATCTTCAGCGTGTTGTAGGCGTAGTGGGAAGCCGCGATGAACTTGGCTAGTGCCGGGCGGCCGAGAATCCCGTTGTAGGGCAAGGGGATCTCGGCTACAACGAAAACAATCCTCTCCGTCCTATAGTTCAGCTCACTCCCAAACGTCACAGGCAATATGAACTTTCCCTTCGGCTGGCTCCTTCCCGGATTGACCCCTTGAAACGTGCCCGTTTCTTCGAGGTCTCCATCGGAAATTTGCAGCCTTTTGATCACGACAGGTGAGCTCAAATTCAGACCGGCCCCGCCGTCAACCAGCATCTTGTTCACCTTGAGGTTGCGTATCGTTGGTGAGACCAACAATGGCAAACACCCGATCGCAGTCGTGCGATCGGGGTGATCCTCGGCGTCAAAGATGAGGGCGTGCTGGACCATCTCAGGGGCTTCCGGGCGTCGAGCGAGGGCTCTGCCGCTGTAATCTCACGCGCCCACTGTTTGAGCTGGCGGTGAGAAGTATGCAGCGAGGCACCACCGTCGATGCACATGGCCTCTATAGCCTTCTGGAACTCTTGCTCACCGGACTCGTCGTCCTCATCGTGATCATCATCTTCTTGCTTCTTATCGCGGCCCCGAGCGGGCATCTTTTGTTGGCTATCCTTGCCGCGGCGACCTTCCTGGCCGCCACGCTTCTTGTCAGGCCCTCCGGCACCATCCTGACCCTTCTCCTTGTCCCGCCTTTCATACTCAACCTTCTGCTTCTCGGCAAGCAGCTCGACTTGTCGGCAGTTCTGGAGGTCGTGGCCTTTGGTGCGGGGGATCTTGCAATACTTCTTGCCGGAGCCCCCTGGCTTGTCGGCAGCCGCCAAGGCCCGGCAGGCGGTACACCCGGCAATTTCCTTGCCGGGGTCGTCTGCCTTGGCTTTCTTGGTGGCGCCGGTGTCGCCGGATTCCTCGACGGCAAGTACGGTCTTGCCCTTGCGTTTCTTGTTGCGACGCCGGCCCTTCTTCGTCGGGGCGGCGGTGTCTCCGTCAGTAGAGTCGGTTTCCGCGCTGGCGTCTTCGCCGGGGTACTTCCTTCCCTCCTCAGCTCGGGCGCACCTGTCGGCCAGAACATAAAGTTCGGCCACATCCCTGATCTTGTTCATCGCCAATTCTTCGCGCATCTTGCGATTACGCATGTTCTGGTGGAACGCACTAATCACAGCGGCGGGGTGAACGTCGGGGATGTTGTACTGGACCCGGCTGAACCTCTGGATGTACTTGCGCAGTGTTTCTCCATCCTTCTGGGGAATGATGTGCAAATCACTTGCCTGGCCATGATCTTGGTAGCCTCCAGTGAAGGCACCTACGAACTCATGACACAGGTCCGACCAAGAAGAAATGGAGTCTACCGGCAAGTGCATCAACCAAGACATAACGTTGGGCTTCAGCGCCAACGGGAAGTAATTGGTGAGCACCTTGTCGTCACGAGCTCCAGCAGCTTGCATCACAATGGTGTAGATGCTGAGGAACTCTGACGGATGGGTCTTGCCGTTGTACTTCTCGCCGACGTCGGGTTTGAACGTGCGGTGGGACGGCCATTGGAAGCGCCGCAGCTCACGGGTGAAGGTCGGGCAACCTACCTCGTAAGGCAAGCCGCCGGAGCTCCCCGGAGCCGGGTGTTCCACGGCGGGCCCTGCCCACTTGCCCGACTGGTGGCGTGTATCGCACCGGCCCTCGATAGTGGTTCGAGCATCTTCGTGAGCTCGCTCTCGAAGAACTTGGCGCTGGTCATGGCGGGTCCGCGGGTCGGACGACGCTATGGAGATATCATCACAAGCGTCGTCATGATGGGCTGACGCTCGTGGCGGTTGGCGTGGAGGAGGAGAGTGCACCGTGGCCGCGGCGCCCTCGATCTTTCCTCCACCGGCGTGCGGTGGCTCGACGGAGCGCCGACCAGAGGGCTCCGTTGGTCGCGGACCGTCTTTGTTGGCGATGGCAACGAGGCTCCGGACGGTGGCTCTCCACTCATCGAGCTTCTCCACAGCAGGAGGGAAATCAAGGAGCAGCTGCACGCGCGCCAAAGCTTCTGCTGGTGTGGGTGGTGGCGAAAGCTGCGTGGACCGTGGGGCGCTCTGACTTCTAACTCTGTTAGAAGGAGCTCCGTCACGGCCCAGCGGCTGTGTGACACTTCCGCCAGCGCTTCGGTGGGCACGTAGTCCTCCTTCGCCTTGTGGATGAAGCGCAGGGCTCTTCCCACGACGGCGTCCGGGGTCGTCAGCATGGTGACGCTGCTCGTCGCGCGCACCGTGGGAAGAGCATGCTGTGGGCGCCGGGACAGGCGTCTTGGAGGTCGCTGCACCGCCCGTGGGCGGCACAGCAACGTTCTTGGAGGGCCCCACGCCGCCTGCGTGGGGCCTGCCCCCGTCTTGGGATCTGGTGGCGCGCGGCTCGTCATTCGACGTACGAACGACGGCGCTTGCCAGGCCATGATCGCCAGGGCGATGCTGATGCTCACGGGCTGCAGCCCGGGTTCTGTCCGCGACCGGTCCGCTGCTTGCTCGCACCGGATCGGTCCGCTTGGCTCCTGATTAGCCGACCACTGTGGTCGCCTTCTTCTTGGGAGCCATGGCGATGAAGAACTGCGTTACTGGATGTAGAACCAGATGCTCACTACTCTGCGTCCCCTACCTGGCGCGCCAAAGATGTCGGTGAGAAACGACACCTATGGGATCAGGGGGATCCCTTTCTACGGTTGCGGGGTGCTGGAGTGGTGAGGAGAGCGGGATCAACAGTCAGTGCAAACACACGGGTCGTTTACCCAGGTTCGGGCCGCGCAGACGCGTAATACCCTAGTCCTGCTTTGGTGGTTGTATATCTGAGTTCTTGAGGAGCTCGAACTAGCTACAGGGAGCGTAACTTGTCCAAGAGTCTGAATCCTTCTCCTGGATGCCTTGGGTCTCCTTTTATAGGCAAATGGATCGCCACAGTGGCACCAGGAGGTGGCATCGAAGTACTGTGGCTGAGCTTATCGCTAGCCATTACAGGACAAAGCGCATTTAATGCGCAGCTTAGGTGTCCCGTTGCTTTACTGGGGACGGGGGTGAGGCCCGTCCCGTCCGTCGCCGCTCCTCCTTGCTTCGACACGCGCCCCGGCCAGCGATGCATGCGGCGCCATGTAGGCAGGCAGGCAGCTGAGGTGGCGCGGTGGTGGAACCTTCAAGAAGATCTGCACGCCACCACGTAAGCACGTGATGAGTTGGCGAAGGAGCCCTTCGTTGACACGCAGGTGCCTACCCGGCTGGTGGGCTAGCAGCTGCATGAAAACGGTGGTGGAAAGCTTGGCGGGCGCGGGCCTGGCTGTGGCCTCGCAGATGCTCCCGGCAAGGGCCTTGCCGGGGCCCCGGCAAGGGTCTTGCCGTGGCGTCGTGGACGTCCCCGGCAAGGGTCTTGCCGGGGGCCTTGTGGATTCCCTCGGCAAGGATCTTGCCGAGGCTCGTTGCATCTTACTCTTCTGATCAAGAGTGTTATTCTTGTCTTCACAAAGATCTGCATACCACCACGGAGGTGCCTCCCGAGCCCTGGCCCAACGCAATTGATAGTGTTGGAGACCGTGGGCTCAAGGGTGGCTCGCTCTGTTGGTGTTGGGGCGAGCTCCCCCGGCAAGGGTCTTGCCGGGGCTGCGGAGGCCGCCCCCGGCAAGGACCTTGCCGGGGAAACCTGCTTTGTCCCTCTGCCCTTTGTGGCCTTGGTCTTGGCGTTGCTTTGCTTCTGGGATTACCTCGGTTCACCTCCCTGGCCTTGCCAAGTTTGGCCGTGGCGCACGGCTTCGACTGCCCGTGCACAAGTAAAGGGGTCAAAAGGAGAGCCCCTACTTTTGTACACCGACACCGCCGTGGTTTGTATGTTATGTCGAACGGAAGGAGCTCGATAGCCCATTTAGCAATTCGTCCCGTGGCGTCGCGGTTGTTTATTATGTCGTTGAGTGGTACTTCGGAGGCCACCATAATCGAACACTCTTGAACGTAGTGTCGTAGCTTCCGGGATGCCATGAAGACAGCGTATGCTATCTTTTGATAGTGTGGGTATCGGGATTTGCATGGGGTGAGGACAGTGGACACGTTATATACCGGCTTTTGGAGCGGGAACTTGTGTCCGTCTGCTCCTCGTTCGACGACGAGCACTGCGCTTACAACTTGATGTGTTGCAGCTATGTAAAATAGCATAGGTTCGCCAGTATTTGGCGCGGTCAGGACTGGATTGTTGGCCAATAGGGTCTTTATTTCATCCAGTCCGGCCGCGGCCGCGTTCGTCCACACGAAGTGTTCGGTGCGTCGAAGAAGGCGGTAAAGAGGTAGTGCCTTTTCTCCTAATCGGGAGATAAAGCGGCTTAAGGCCGCCACGCATCCAGTTAGTTTCTGGATATGCTTGAGGTCTGTTGGGATAGCCAACATCGACAGAGCTCGGATTTTTGCCGGGTTTGCTTCGATTCCTCGATTGGAAACGATGAAGCCGAGCAGCTTCCCGGAGGGTACACCGAAAACACATTTTTCCGGGTTGATCTTGATGTCGTATGTTCGGATGTTGTCGAACATGAGTCTCAAGTCATCTATTAGAGTTTCGACGTGTCTTGTTTTTATGACCACGTCGTCCACATACGCCTCCACTGTTTTGGCGATTTGCTTCTCCAGGCATGTCTGAATCATACGTTGATAGGTTGCGCCGGCATTTTTGAGCCCGAAAGGCATAGTGTTGAAACAAAAGGGACCATATGGCGTTATATAGGCCGTTGCGGCTTGGTCGGACTCCGCCATCTTTATTTGATGGTATCCGGAGTATGCGTCGAGGAAACATAGTGAGTCGTGTCCTGCAGTGGCGTCGATGATTTGGTCAATGCGAGGGAGGGGGAAGGGATCCTTGGGGCAGGCTTTGTTGAGGTCTTTGAAATCGACACATAGGCGCCAGGATTTGTCCTTCTTTGGTACCATTACCATATTTGCCAGCCAATCCAGATGTTTTATATCTCTGATGAATCCGGCCTCAAGTAGCTTGGCTAGCTCTTCTCCCATGGCTTGCCGTTTAGGCTCTGAGAAGCGCCGAAGAGTCTGTTTGACTGGCTTGTATCCTTTCAGTATATTGAGGCTGTGTTCGGCCAGCCTGCGTGGGATGCCCGGCATGTCTGAAGGATGCCAGGCGAAAATGTCCCAATTCTTGCGTAGGAAGTCTCGCAGTGCGGCGTCCATTGTGGGGCTCAACTGTGTCCCGATGGAAGCTGTCTTTGTGGGGTCCATTGGGTGGACCTGGAATTTGACTATCTCGTCCGCAGGCTTGAATGAGGTGGACTTGGGTCGTTTGTCGAGTATCACGTCGTCCCTGTCCACTGTGGCGCGCAGCGTTGTTAGTTCTTCGGCCGCTAGGGCTTCGGATAATGCTTCCAGGGCTAGTGCGGCAGTTTTATTTTCGGCGCGGGGTGCGACGTCCGGATCACTGGCTAGAGTGATGATTCCATTTGGTCCGAGCATTTTAAGCTTCATGTACCCGTAATGGGGTATAGCTTGAAAGCTCGTGAATGCGTCCCGCCCTAAAAGGGCGTGGTATCCGCTGCTGAACGGGGCCACTTGGAACGTGATTTCTTCGGACATATAATTCTTCGGGGTGCCGAATACCACATCGAGTGTGATTTTTCCCGCACACCGTGCCTCCCGACTTGGGATGATTCCTCTGAAGGTCGTGCCGCTTTGCTCAATGCGGCTTTTATCAATTTCCATCTTGTTGAGCGTTTCTTCATAGATCAGGTTTAATCCGCTTCCGCCGTCCATGAGTACTTTAGTGAGCCAAAAGCCGTCCACGATTGGGCTAAGGACCAAAGCGGCCGGTCCTCGGACTGTCTGGAATTGAGGTTCGTCACTGGCACTGAAGGTTATAGCAGTGTCGCTCCACGGATTTATTTTTGCCACGTGGCAGATTTCAGCGAGATTTCGATGAGCTCGCTTGCGCCTATTATTTGAGGCGAAAGTCTCGAAGACTGTCAGGACCACATTGTCGTCTTCGGCGGGATGTTGCTCTGCTTTATGGTTTACAAGAAGATCCTCGCCGCTTTTTGCTACCTGCCGGAGTATCCAACATGCTCTAAGGCTATGCGTTGGCGTGGTATCCGGCGTGCTGTGAATTTTGCATGGCCCATTGAGCCATTCTTCCAATATGGTTCCATGTCCTGGAGTGAGCTTTTGTTTTTTTGGGAATTGGATCGGGTAACTTACGAGAGTTTGCCCTTTTAGCTCGGACGAAGGGTTTAGTGAGAGCAGGATTATCCCAAAAGTCTGTTTGGGTTTTCCAGGCGCTTTCAATCGCACAGTACTTCTGTACTATGGCTGCTAAGTCGGCAAAGTGTACTATGTCACGGCGACTTATAGCATTAAGTATCCCTTTGTTCGTGCAATTTTTGCAGAAAAGTGAGATTGCGTCTTCCTCGCGACAGTCCTTGACCTTGTTTATCACAAGGAGGAATCTGGCCCAGTAGCGATGTACTGTCTCTTGGGGCTCTTGTCTGATATGGGAGAGACGGCATAAGTCTGGGTGGGTGGGCGTAGTTAAATCCGGATTCTGATCCGATCTAACACCCAGGGGCAGAGGAGCTTCCGGGCTTGGCAGCTCGGGCTCCGGGATGTTGCCCAATTTTTCTGGCCCGTTGCCCGATTCTAAGTTCGGGGTCTAGGTCATGTCCTCCCGCGAACGGGTATCCGGCTCAGAGAGCTCGGCAATCCGGACATTGTTCGTCCTCAAAGTAGAGGGATAATCCAAGTGTGGCTCTTCCACTACCGCTATCTCATGGGTGACTGGTGGGGATTTAATATCCCTTTGGTCGGGTTTAAGCCCAATCCGATCATAGTCTGTAGCGACTCCCAGAGCGGCGATGCGATCCAGGAGCTCATTAAGGGAGGAAAGCTCCACTGGATCCATCTGTTCGGCGAGTTCCGAATTGACGTGGAGGCTGTTTTTGATGACCCGAGAAGTCATCGTCGGCGCGGCAGGCGATCGGGCGGTCATGACGAAGCCGCCTAGTCGGAGAGTTTGGCCTACCGCCAGGGCTCCCCAAGAGGTGATGTTGTCCTTGACAATGAGATAAGCCATCAAGCCTTGTTGCGACGACACAGAGGAACTCTCAATGAAAGCACCAATGTCGGTGTCAAAACCGGCGGATCTCGGGTAGGGGGTCCTGATCTGTGCATCTAAGGCTAATGATAACAGGAGGCAGGGGACACGATGTTTTACCCAGGTTCGGGCCCTCTCGGTGGAGGTAAAACCCTACTTCCTACTTGATTGATCTTGATGATATGAGTATTACAAGAGTTGATCTACCACGAGATCGTAGAGGTTAAACCCTAGAAGCTAGCCTATGATGATTATGATTATCCTCTACGGACTAAACCCTTCGGTTTATATAGACACCGGAGGAGGCTAGGGTTACACAGAGTCGGTTACAAACAAGGAGATCTAACATCCGGATCGCCAAGCTTGTCTTCCACGCAAAGGAGAGTCCCATCCGGACACGTGTCGAAGTCTTGAGTCTTGTATCTTCACGGTCCAACAGTCCGGCCAAAGTATATAGTCCGGCTGTCCGGATACCCCCTAATCCAGGACTCCCTCAGCGGCCGGGGGGCGAGGAGGACCCTTCTTCTTCTTCTTCTTCTTCTTAGCGCCCTGACACCCCCGGTTTCCATTGCCACCGTTTGATGGCGGGAATGCGGCTTGGGCGCGCGGGGGCTGGTAGCGCCGGGCAGCTGTGGCGGTGGAGTCGGAGGCGGGGGGCTGTTGACGCGGAGGGGAGGGCGATCTGTCCCGCCGACGCGACGGGGAGGGGGATCGCTGACGGGAGGACAGCCGGGCCTCCCCAGCCGGCGAGCGGCCGCAGTCACGCGAATCCGCCCGAGGATACGCCCTTCGCACCGGCGAGCGGGAACGGCGGTCGTCACACGCTAGGGACCGACGGGACTGGCGGGGGGAGGATCGGTGGGAGTCGCGGGAGTCTCGAGCGGGGGAGCGCCGGGTCGGGCGGGAGGAGAGCTGGTTCCTGAGGTCCGCCTCCCGCCGGAGGCCGTCAGGGGAGGAGCAAGGCGGATCCCGGCGGTCTTCCGCGGGGCGCTTGGGGCGGGCCTCATCATCGCCCCAATCCCGGGGCATGGCCGGCGGGGGAGGGGGGGCGCGAGGTGGCCGCTGGAGTCGGCGAGAGGGGCGGCTGGGGCGCGTCGGGGAGGGGCGCTGGAGGCGTGGGACGGGAGGAGCGAGGAAACCCTATCGGGGGCCAGATGGAGCGCCGAGCCGGGCCAGTTGCCACCAAAGGGTGATGCTAGGCCGAACGGGGCGAAACCAGGCCAGGAGGCCGGCCCACGGAGCGGCCAACGGCCCGCTCCCCACCCAGCGGCCCAGCGGCCGAAGGCTCTGGGGTGGGCCCAACGGAGTGGGCTACGGGGCGGCCCAGGACCAGCGCGGCCTGGTACGACCGGCCCGGGGCAACCAGGCGGGGCACAAGGGTTTCCCCGAGCGCCGCCGCGGTGGCCGCCGCCGGGGCAGGACAGGGGCGGCGCGGCCAGGCCGGGGCACGCCGGCCAGCAGGGGACAGGGAAACGGCGGCGCCAAAGGAGGAGATGAACGGGTGAAACGGAGATCGCCTGAAGAGAACGGCCGAGAGCTCCGATGAGGGCGCCGGCGACGAGCTGGCCGGAGCGGAGGAGGACGACGCCGGCGTAGTGGGCCTCCAGGACGAGCGCGCGGCGCCGCGGTCTGCGCGGCCAGCGACATCCCAGCCACCGGCGCGGCGACTCCGGCGGGGAGCCCGAGACCCCAAGGGGGCACCTTTCGACCCCATCGGCAACGGCGCGTCCGACGGCCGGCGGCGGCGCCGATCGACCCCGCGGGCGGCCGAACTCCCACCCCTGGGAGTAAGGCCACCGGCAGAGTCGGACCGAGGTAGCCGGACCGGGGCTTTTGGGGGGGGGGGGGGGACGCGATCCCGACAGGCGACGGGGCGCCCCGCGGCGACGTCGTCAGCATCGGCGAGGTCCGCCCAGATGACGCGCGCCGTGCCAGCGGGGGGAGTCGACGGCGGGGCGGGCGAGGGGGGCACCGGCAGGCAGGCCGTGGGCGAGGCAGGGGACGGGGGCTGGGGCGGTGGCGGAGCCGCCGGATCGCCAGGGGCGTCGCCAGAGCCAACGGGCGCCTCCATCCTCGCAGGGAGATCTTCACCGGATTCCTTTTCACCAAACTCAGAATGACTGCTGTCCGGTTGCCTATCGACATCGACCAGTTCTATTGCCCCCAAGGAAACGGTCCACCACGGGTGAAGCATCCCGTCCGCACCACCACTTGATCAATGGTTGCCTTAAAGAAAGAAGGGGAAAAATGCTGAAACTGAACGAAACCCTATATATTGGTTTTGCCTTTGCAAGATGGTGGTGTGGCCATAACGGACCCGCGATTCGTCGACATCCAGGGGACGTCCTCAGAACGAGAGACCATCAAGATCATGTGCAGCAAGAGTGTGCCGTGCCACGACATCTAGCCCAAAAACGTCAACCTCTCTTGGGCCAACCACATTGCCCCAACACAAGCTCTTGTTCAGAATGCCAATGGAAGCGTCACGAGAATGGTGAAGCCACAAACACAGTACGCTGGCAATTGATCACAAGTCGTCAATGGACATATACGACTAGGGAGCGGTGCTATGCTTACCTTACATGAGCGCCATGCAAGGCAGGCTAGAGCTAAAATTATATTTGTTCAAATGATGGTCAACGCCATCTCATATCGTCATGCCTACATCTTCTCAATGTACTGTATGACCAACTAATACTATAAGAGGTGTTGTCTATGGCAGCAACTCAGATTTTAGAGTGTCTCGCGTGATTCCGATTCCGACGACGGGCCAAACACCATGTACGGGTTGCTCGCCACGTTGCTCGTAGGCGAAGTCCCACATAAACCTAGCTGTGGAAAAAGAATCATTCTGAGCAAAATGCCATTGTATGACGAGCAAAATGCTAGCTCTAAACCATGTGCAACAATAGTGGTCAGGGGATTGATTCTTACTGGATGATGGGCAAAGATCTTGAATCCAAGGACAATATTCTCTATAATAAGATGGATAACCTCTTTGATTTTAGCACCAAGCTCTTTGTAGAAACCAGCCTTCTTACAAAGTTGGCCACTGAGCAACAAAGAGAAATCTTTGTGATGTGTCATTTCAAGTGTATCGGTCTCGCATGCAAGGCGGAGGGATCCAAGAAAGCTAAGGAGGAAGGAACCTCTGCCAGACCCAATCGGAAACAGGTATTTAAACCTCCTTTTGATGTTTGTAGTAGGTGGAGCCTAGTACAAACATACGTGCTACATGCATTTAAGGACAGTATAACCGCACCTAACCCCTGCCCTCACAGCGATTTAAGTTTTCGGCCGTCCGTTTTCGTTTTTTTAGGAAAAGCCGTCCGTTTTCGTGATTTGGGCGTTCCTGGCCGTCAGATCTGAGGATGGCGCCACGTCTGCCGTTTCCTGGGCCGACTGTCCTGGGGGACGCTACTCCGGGAGAAAAAAAATCGCTGGTTTCTGGTTGATTGGGCCAAACGAACCGGCCGAACAGGAAGCGGTAGAATAGAGCCTTTGCGTGGTTCCCGTTCGTGGGTCGACTCCCCTTCCGTCCTTGAGCGGCCACCCCTCTAGACTCGGGAGACGAACCTGTAGCGCGGCCGCCCCTCTCAACTCGAGCGACGAACCTGTAGCGCCGCTGCCGCCGCCATCCCCGCTGCTCCCCTCACTTTTCAAGTATGTCCTCGTCGCCTCTTATCCTCCTCACTGCTGCAGCGCATCCTCTTCTCTCCTCGCCATGTGATTTACTTGAATTCCCCAACGGGGAAACCCCTAGCTCACGCCTCACGGTTGTGTGAGACAAGGCAAAGGTCACGAGCACCTCCTGTCCTGGTGGCCATGGACACGAACAGGCCAGGTCCTCGAGGGCGATTGGTGCGGCCACCCCGACCCCTAATTCCAAGGGGGGCATCTATACTATCCTACCGAGCCCTAGCTTCCGACAAGCGTCGCCGCAGTGATGGTGTTCATGGGACGAGTTCGTCGACAGATTCATGCAAGCCCTTCTGCTCCGGCCCCAATACTGTATGCTTTGATCTCATCCTTCCTTCCCAAATTCTCATCTCATAAGCCATGCTCAGTTTCTCATTAATGCATCTTAATCTAATCGGTTATGTGTTGCCCATGTAATCCATAATCCATAATCTTGATGTGAAATTTCAGGGAAGGATTAGGCAGAGTAACAGTAAAACCAATAAAAAGGGTGAGGCAGGACCGCAGGAGGCACTTATATCTTGTTTGAACTTAGTTTGCTTTAAAAGTATCACAATTGGAATTGCTGGGTAAACAATTGACTGAACCTCGATACCATTATGCAGGTATGTAGAAAGTGTGCGCTATTGTTGGACTATATTTTTCTGGTACAGAAATGCGAAGTACAGTTGCGACAGAATCATTATTCCTATGACAATCAAATCTTGATATATTTTGTGTGACAAATCTTTACAGAAAACAGATTGCTCACTCAAACCCTACGACCACGACCAAGCCTATGTGTGACGCCTGAACTCCAAGCTCCAGGATTACTGTGCCTATGTGCGGCGCTATCTTACTTCAAGATTTCAAATGTTCGACCACTAGGCGGCCACATTATTTAAGGTAATATGAGAACCTATAAAAATAAGGTGATACTTATAAATTACTCCCTCCGTCCCATAATATAAAATGTTTTTGCAGTTCAAATTATTGGACAGAGGTAGTATTTGATATGAATGTATTATTTGACCACTCACCTTTTGGGCGTCTCGGATTTTCGTTTCGCCGAGGGCCTCTGGAATCTCAGGACAGCCCTGGAAAACGAATATTGAATCTAACTTTTCCCATGACTTATTTGAGAGAAAAATCACAGGTATGTAAGGTATTGTTACTCTGCCGATGTAACTGTACTTCTTGAAGACATATAACATAAAAATTGTTTATCTAGACCCATATGATTTATGATTGGGACAAATAGCTGACCATATGAGCCTATGGTACTATCATACTAATCTATTTCCAGTTTTTGCCGCATTGTATTAACCTTGCAGGTGGATTTAACATTTTTATAATCTGCATCCGCACTAAATTAACTGCAGACAGGCATAGTCGTAGAAGCCCCATGAATATGTATATAGGCAAAGTAGTGGCTGTGTGCCCATGCAGCTACAACAACCCACATGATTTTTCACAATACTCAAATTTGTGTGAATATTCAGGGATATGATGCATTTTCTCTAGCTTGAAAAGCCAACTGAGTACATGAGTGTTACTCCGCTAAACCCTATGCCGTGATGTGCTTTTGGGAGGTATACTTCGTTCTTGCTTCGTACATGCGGCGGTATTCCTCGCATCATTGTTCAATGCCTATTTTTATGCTCTAACTAACTCATCTCCTTTAGTTTCTGGAACATGTTGTTAACTTAATCCTATTCACTATAGGTGCATGGAGCTTAATTGGATTACATCACCTTTGTGGTACAGATGTATGCATGAGATAAGCTGGTTTTGGTCGGTACAGCTGCAATGTTTACTATTTAAGTCCCATTTACCAGTATATCTGTTTTTTGTATGTTGGACCACTGATTGCTACACTTGGCAAAAAATTCACATTAACAACAAAGCCTGGTAAGGCATCGTTCGAGGGAGTGCAGGAGGTGAAACCCATCATTACCATCATCCTCTCTGTCTAGAGCTGGTACGATGTATACACAGTTTGACGAGATTCATTGTTACTAGAAGCATATGCGCGCTTTGCCGTGCCGTTTTTCATTTACATGACAAATATACAAAGTTGTTTATTTGCACAGTCATGGTGATCGATATGACAAATAGTTCGATGTCTTAGTAAAAAAATCAATAGTCTTGTATTAGTAATAACCATAAGTGGGCTATTGCCTTACCTTGGTCCATCCATGTAATATCAAAGGATGCATGCAAACAAAGTAATGCAAAGTGGCGATGGTATTTGGACGGTCGTTGGAATGGGAATCGTCTGAGACACTCTAAAATCTGAATTGCTGCCATAGACGGCACCTCTTATAGTACTAGTTGGTCATACAATACATTGAGAAGATGTAGGCATGACGATATGAGATGGCGTTAACCATCATTTGAACAAATATAATTTTAGCACTAGTCTGCCTTGCTGACGCTCATCTAGGGCAAGCATAGCACCGCTCCCTAGTCGTATGCGTTCATTAACGACTTGTGATCAATTCCCAGCGAGCTGTGTTTGTGGCTTCACCGTGCCCGTGACGCTTCCATGGGCATTCTGAACAACAGCTTGTGTTGGGGCACTGTGGTTGGCCCAAGAGAGGTCGACGTTTTCAAGGTAGATGCCGCGGCACGGCACGCTCTTTCTGCACATGATCTTGATGGCCTCTCGTTCTGAGGACCTTCCCTGGATGTCGATGAATCAAGCGTTCGTTGTGGCCACACCACCATGCATCCTGCAAAGGCAAAATTCATAGAGTTTCTTTCAGTTTCAACCATTGTTCTCTTCTTTCTCTAAGGCGACCATTGATCAAGTGGTGGTGGGGACGGGTCCCTCACCCGTTCTTGATAGTTTCCCCGGGGGCAATAAAACTGGTCGATGTCGATAGGCAACCGGACTGCAGTCATTGTGAGGTTAGCGTGAAAAGGATCCGGTTGCTTTGCCTTGCCCTCCCCGCATTCATAAAATCATACCATATGTATTAGGGGATATACATACACCTATACTATATATGGTTTGTAGGTAACCTATGTATGATATGTATATGGAACATGCATGTGTATGCATGCCACCATCAGTAAATATCTTTAAACACATGTAAATATCTTTAAACACATGTACGTACTAGTAGATGCATGTTGCCTGCCACGATTTGATCCTCACACCGGCCGTCCTATTGAAGAAGCTACAGTTGGATACTGTAATTCTTTCCACCAGCGCTGGGCCGTCACTAGCACCTCTAAGGCTTCCCACACTTACATACATAAAAATACATAGTACATACATAGATAATAAGGTAAAAAATACACCCGCAAAAAATATATTATATGTATGTATGTATGTATGTATACCTGATGCCATGGCCAGGCCCGCAGGTGGTGTTAGTGATGTTAACATCGGTAGTTCCCAATAGAATCGACACACAATCATCACCTGCACTCACTCATCGGTGGTGCATATTCGAGGCCAGACAGAGTGCAATATATACTATCTGAAGGAAGGAGGGGGTCGTCGATCTGTACATACCGGTGTGCATAGAGCAAGACGAGATGTTTACATGGTTGGAGGAGCCCATGTTGATCCCATTGGTGTTGGGGCTGTCGCTAGGCGACGTGATGGAGACGTTGTGCACCTGCACCTGCCTGCAATCGTACAGGATCATGTTCTTGTCGGTGCTGTCCTTGAGACGTATGTTGGTCATCCGTAGATTGTTGCAGTGCGCGGATGACAACGACTGCAAGAGGCTATTTTCCATGTCTCCTCGAACGCGTTTCGGTGCGCAAACAAGAAAAATATTAGCTATCTAAATCTGATGGTCAACATACATACATGATGACGAATTCAGAATCATACATAGGTCAAGGTTACGGTGTTCCGCTGTGATCTAACTGCGACCATTGACACAAGGAGGAGGAGGAGCACGAAGAAGGAGACACGTCCCTGCCGTTTTCAAGATAACATATACAGCTGATCAGAATAAAATCTACACATGAATGAATTTATACTTTTGATTGAGCTGATCATGAACAAAACCTACCCATACCATGGTTGGTAGTACTACCAATATGATCAACAGTGACACAATCTAGCAGAAGAGCTAGATAGGGATGATGCTATGCCGCAATGAACTGTTGTAAACAACCAATCGTGTACGCATATTTATATACACTGTAAATAAATGGGCGAAATCAATATGATGTCTTCCCTTTTTTCTCTCGGTTTGAAAAAAGGGGTATATAGCTGTGTGCGAGCATATGTGTGACCCGAAAATGTCATGCGATTATTTCGCACAGCGATGTGCATTTGTGTGTTGACTCAAATACGACCAGCGTAATTGATTCACTACCAAAATTTGTTAGCCAACGTGTTGGCAATGGCAATACTTGCCAATAGTTGATAACTTTATGTTAGGATGGTAAAATTATAAAATATTGAAATGTCATTTTTTTGCATCAAACCAATCAGAGGTTAGACGTCATTTTCATTTTCATCAATCATCAATCTTCTTCGCCATCATCATCAATCATCAATAATAATCATCATCATCATCATCATCATCATCATCATCATCATCATCATCATATATAAAAATTCCTAAATGAGCAGATCCAATTGATCTCGGCCCTCAAACCATGTCAATCCAATGGCATAGATTGTTCTAGTGGTGAGCACTCAACATGTTTAGCATGCAAATAATATTACCAAATGAATTTCGCATCGGTACAACCCCCCCCCCCCCCTCCCCTAGAATAGACCACTTTAGCAGCGATTAATTATCTATAAACATGCATATGCATATTTGGGCTTAACAGAATGATGTGTGTGTGTGTGGGGGGGGGGGGGGGGGCCCTGCTGGCCCCTGTCTCCGCCACTTGGGGTGTACCAAAGCAATTGCTAATCACATAATTAACGCATAATTGATTTCCTACGTAATATAAACATGCAATTAACTCGAACTGGTTTCCTACCACTAATATTAGTGCAAAGTTAGTACAAAGATGACTCACTTATTTTGGGACAGGGACAGTAGTTAATTTGTTCTCTCTAATACGTGCATTTTTTCAAGATGTCATCGCGCCCCACCATACATGGCTTGAGTGAAGAGGATCGAGTGACTGCATGCATGCACATCTTGGAGGTCTCTAAAGGTAAAATGCACAGCTTGGATGGCGAGCCCTGTTTGTTAGCATCTTCTAAGCTAATGTGTCATATTCCCCCATCACGCATGAAGAATGTGTTCCGTCAATTTTTTCGAAAACCCTTATAATTTATATTCCTGCAAGAAAAAAAACACATGCAATATACTCTAGGCAGAGGAATGCAGAGCAATCTGAGGGGATCCCTTATTTGACGATCTTTGCTCGAAATGCCGGTTTGACGCACATAGTGCTCGGGTTGGCTGGCCCTCTACGGGGTTGCGTTGTCTAGAGCGCTCCTCTAGTAATTTTCTTCTGCTTATTTTCTTCCTTCAGTTTTGCTCTTCGATTTTCCTCTCAAAAGTTCAGCTACTGCCTTTTTACAGAATAAAGATAAATTATTATTTTCAACATAAAAATGTTCAAATGTTCTGAAAGGCGTTCATATTTTAGAAAAAAATAGCTAACTAAAAAATGTATGCATGTTTTAATATATGTTCACAAAATTATAAAAAAGTCTCATATTTTAACAAACGCTCATGCATTTCAAAAATGTTCACCAAATTTTAAAGATATTCATGAATGTAAATTGTTCACCAATTTTTAAATAATTTTCATGATATTTAATATTCACGAATTAAAAATATTGTCGATGAATTTAAAATGTGCATGAATATAAAACGATCACGAAGTTTAGTTCATCAATTTTAGAATGAAATTCATAATTTACTAAATATTGATGATTTTTAAAAACCTTTGTAAAATATTTATGAATTTATTAAAAAAAGATGATGTGAATAAAAAAATATGAATAAAAATGAAAGTAAAAAAACCCATTAAAACCCGTAAGGAAAAGGCTGTGAATATAACAGAAAGAATAAAAAAGAAGGAAAAAAGGCCCAAAGAAATGAGCAAATGAAAAATTGCACATGGGCTGGCTTTTGTGTACCCCTTATGTATTTATCCAACATTTTGTCACAATGAGCGCCAAATTCCCTTTTCCAATCTAGGAGCCTCTTTGTTGGATGTGCTACAGCCATGTGGGCCTGCCTAGCTACCCACCTCTTCAGATAGGTGGGAACATGCTGGAACCCTCTCCTCACCCACCCTAAAAAAACTCTCCTCGCCCCAACTCTTCTCACTCGGTCAAACTGCCACCGCTTCCCCTCCTCCTCCCTCAACTCTTGCATGTTAGTCGCCACTAGCGCCTTCTCCCCCCCCCCCCCTACCGTGTGCCACGCCACCCCACAACAGTCATCACCAAAGAATTGCATGGCATTCCTCCGCGGCTGTAGCCTGGGCTCTTTGGAAGCCACAATAAACTGACTGCGACGGGTAAATTTCTAAATCAACCTGTTGATTACATCAAATGGTCATTGTTTTTTGGGTATTGGAGTCTTTTGCCAAAGAGGAAGGATGTCGAGGTGGCTGGTGCGGTGCAAAACAAGATTAAATAAGTACACTAGGTCAACAAAAACAACCGCCTGATGTCTTCGGTGTTCGATCCTTTCCGCTCTAGTTTGGTTTAACATCCTTTGCCTTTTGAGATGGCATGTAATCTTTGTTTATTCTTTACTTGGTTTGTTATATTGAACAACGTTGGCCTTGTTGGCTTTATTCATTTAAAGCCGGGCGCTCCTTACGCCTTTTATCTAAAAAAGTGTGCTTGACCTTACCTTTAAGTTCGCTATGTTGGTTCCTTTTTGTGTTTGCATATGACATCAAGCTAAAAACCCCCAACACCTCCTCTTTAATATGTGGCTATCTTAGATAAAGAGTGATTGAAGACTATTTTTGGAGGATATGGATCGGAGTTGGATTTGTATTATTCTTGTTTCAAATTCTCACAAATTACTTGTTGTAATATTTCGGGTACAAAAACCAATTTGCATTGTTGCCACCAGGGTTCTCTGATTCGCGGGATTTTTAAAACATAGGAATAGGGAAAATACGGAAATAAGATATCATGCCATCTTCGGTACTACAGGATTGCATGGATGTTTGATCGAGCATATAGGAATCTTCACATGGGGTTGGAGTGGATGAAAATTTTCCGCTGGCGTCTAGTACAGATGAATCCTAAGAAAAAATCATTATGGTTGCATCTCTACGAATCAAATAACATGTATAGGAAGAAAACAAGGGTTATGGCTTCTTTGATTCAAAGGATTTGCGAAGAAATTTTGGAGGATTGAAATCTCTAGGATTTTTTTCTTACTAGCACTGCCGGTAGTAATATGTTGTACTCCCTCCATTCACTTTTGTAAGTCGTTTCAGACAACTCAAAATGGATTGTTTTGCAGATGGTCTGAAATGTCTTCAAGGTCTTATAAGAGTGAATAGAGGGGGTACTTATGATACGAGGTAATCAGACAGTATGAAAAAGCGTCTGTCGCACACCTAGAGACACACACGCAATCTTCGTTGACACTATCTTGCTTACGAAAGCATTGCTTGCTTTTCACCTGCACCATTCCAAATGGTAGCAAAGCAATATATATAAAACCGACTGCTGCTTGTTTTAAACTGAATCAGTTTGAGCACGCATGAGGTTGTCAGAGAATACAAATCAAGCAGCTCAGCTTAGAGATATAAATACAGTAAGTAGAAAGTATGTGTATTATGACATCTTCTACATGCATGGTTGGTTACAATTTAGTGTTCCAATAGCTGGTGAAAACTGAATGGCCAAGAATGTAATATACGAAAATGAATGGAATATGCTAGCTGATGGCCATGCTTATCATGTACTCCCTCCGTTCAGAATTACTTGTCACAAAAATGAATGTATCTACAACTAAAATACATCTGGATACATTCATTTCTTAGACGAGTAATTCCGAACGGAGAGAGTACTTAACTAAGAGGTCATCGATCGCCGGTGTATGAAACAAAAACTAATAATTGATTTTGATTGTCGATCAAACTCGCCGGCTGCCACAGTCACATACACACGTACGCATATGCATATCTACGTGCAGTATATGCGGTGAGCTCAGACTTTGTAGCCACCGGCAGCGGCGGTGGCGGTGGGAGTGGCAGGGGCGGGGGCGACGACGGCGGCCATGGAGACGATGGTGTCGCTCAGGAAGGACTCAATGAGCGTGCGCTTGTCGTGGGGATTCCTGGGAAGAAACGTGGCGTAGCTTTTCTTGACGGCGGACTCGACGGCGGGGACAAACTTGTAGCCCTCGTATGCACCGCCCGTGGTCTCCTTGATGGCCTTGCTGAAGGCGGAGTCGAAGACGGTGGACATGTCCTTTTTGGGGGCAGCTTCGGCGGCGGTGGCTGCAGTGCTGAAGGCGGCGTCGATCTGGTCGATGGCCTTGAGCTCGCTAGCAGGGATCGGCCCCTTGACTTCCTCGCCGGCTTGGACCTCGAGGATGCCGGTGATGATGCGAAGGGACTTGCCGAACATGGCCACGAAGGATTCGTACTTGGCCTCTGGGGTAGCACCCTGGGCTTTCTGTGAGGCCCACGCCAGAGTGAAGCCGACCCTGGAGTTGAAAATGGCTTTGGTGCTGGACGTGTCGGTGACCCCCTCAAGAGACCAGCTGCCAAAGATCTGCGTGAAGGTCTTCGCGAATATCTTGCCCTTGTCCATTGGAGGGGCTGCGGCTGCGGCCGCCACGGCCGCCTTGAAGGCGTTGTTGGCCTTCTCAATTAGCTTCTGCTCCTCGGTCATGGCCTTGGGCTGTGGCCCGGCTGGGGCGTAGCTAGCTTCGGCAGCGTACGAGATGGCTGGCCCCGCCACGAGGGCGACGGCCACCAAGAGCGCCACCGTACACTGCTGCACCGCCATTGCTGCTTCTCTTGTCTTGCGTTGGTTGGTTTGCACACTACGTAGGAGGAGAGATTGTGGTGCGGTGTGAGGTTGAAGGAGCTTAATTAGCTCTATATATACATCGACCCGCGCGTTGAGAGGCCAGGAGAGATTACCGCGCCCAAATTAGCAATCTCCTCCTCTCCTCTCCTCTCCTTTTTTTGGCCAAACTCATTAAACTCGTGAGCTCTTCGTGCCACAAACCAATAATAGTAGCATTGATTAGATCGCTAACTACCGTTTAACCTCGTGGGATGGGTAATAAGAGTAATAAAAAATCAATAACGTTGGAAGATGTGATTGGAGTTAAAGGGAAGGGAGGGGCCCACCCCATGAAAATCGGGGGGCATAGTTAGTTAGTTAGTAAGTTTATGTAGTATTCTCTTCGTAGGAGCCCGTGGATGTAACATTTTCGGCGTAATAACCTTCCAATCCGAACTTTATAGGATCCTCTCCCCCTGTACCAATCCTCCAAATATATCCACGCTTGAAGGATGAAAGACAAAACATGATATTGTGGCCACGTGAAGGGTGAACCTTTCTTAGGGGTAGATTGTAGCAGATCATAGTTAAGGTGGTACTTGGCATTTAAAATTCTTGCGCAGAACAAATCAGGATTAGGTATCAATCTCGAACATTGCTTGGCAAGCATTGGAAGGCTAAAAAAAATGTAAATCTCTAAAGCCCTTACCTCCCTCACTTTTAGGGAAGCAAAGTGTCCACCATGCGAGCCAATCCATCTTTTTATTATCCTCCTCATCTCGCCACCAAAACTGATTTTAGGTGCGTCCCTTAATTTTTCTGTCACACAGATCTGCTTAAAAGGAAGGTTGAGACCCCGTCAAAAAAATAAGGAAAGTTGAGTTACCTGCTTTCCGGTCGGAAACCGAGCAATGCTCGGAACGCTCGCGCGCAACTAGTAAGTCCTCCTTGTGCTTGCTTATTCTAGTGTCCCTTTCGCCGAAATCTTAGCTATGAGATTCTGTTTACTGTTAGCTGGGGCTTGTGTCGCAATCACGAAAATTTAAAACTTTACGCTCTGCCTCCTGCCCAGCTCGTATAAATCTACGCATCTCATCTGATGCGGAAGTGAGTCTCTTCAACCAACCAAACAAACCAAAGCCCGATGGCCATCATCAAGCAGTCCCTCATTGTCCTAGTGCTGCTCATATGCGGAGCAGGCGGCTCCACCACACCGGCGCCGGCGCCGGCGCTGCTGACGCAGGACAATCTGTGTGTCGGCATAAGGTCAGTACCTGCTTTTCTACAATTCATTCATTTCAGAGAGGGCACGTGAAAATAAGTACTGACACAGGATAATCTGTGTGTCGCATAAAGCACGTCCAACGAAGACCTGGCCTGCGTCGCCAACGTCGCACTCGGGTGCTTCGCCGAGAATGCCGTCACCAACGAGGCTACCTTCACGCCATGCTTCGTCCTCGCCGCCGGCAGGGAATGCTTGGCCAAGGATAAGGAGGAGCCCAACAAGGAGCACTGCATCGGCCTAGAGATCAGCAAGCAGCTGCTGCGATGCCTTGGAGATAGCGCCTGGACCTGCTACAACAGCATCACGGGGTACATCCCTCCCGTCTTCATCGCGTGCTTCCAAGGCAGAGCCCTCATTTGCAACCCACAGTGATCGTTGTCAGGATTTTCATCCCATCAGCTGCACCATGATCAACTGCTTGCTTGCCGACAATAAAGGGGTTTGTGTGTGTGATTTAGTATATGGTACTAGTAATATGGTATGGTTGTGCCATATTTCTCGGATTTTTGTTTTGATGATTGATGATGATTTCGCTGGAAAAAGAAAATAGAGTGAGAAGCATTGAGCCTTCCTTGTACTGATCTCATCAAAAGGAAGCTGGAAATGGAGAACAAAAGAATGGTTGGTTGTATAAGCACGGGATTGATTGATTGATTGCTGCGTGCTTTTATTCCATTCTCAACTTGTACTGTAGCGCATTAATTGATATATACTCCGTACTCCCTTTGTTCCTAAATACTCACTCCGTCCCTAAATATAAGTATTTTTTAAGATTCCAATGCGGACTACACACGGAGCAAAATGAGTGAATCTACATTTTAAAATAATGTCTATATATATATATATATATATATATATATATATATATATGCAATCACTACAAATACTTATATTTAGGAGCGGAGGGAGTAGGAGCATAAGACTTATATTTCAAATGTTCAAATATAGCGGTAGTTGTACTTAAATAAGTTCAAATATTACACTCAAATATTATTGCCCTCTTTAACCGCCCATGAATGCTCGATCAGATTTTCCTTCGGTTGCTCATGAGTTGCTCGATGCCAGATTCGTTGATGTCTTTTAACAAACTTTTTAAGTGTGGTGAAGGCCTTCACCTCCCACAAGATATCATGACTCGACATAATGCTCATATATGTACTCTGTATCCGAATCCATTGCTTTAAAGAAGAAGAAGGGACAAAACAATTAGCTCGGCCAATTCAACGGACACTTGCTGCGCATGGTGAGCAGCGTAGGAGCGGATGGTACCCGAGTGGTGGTCGGAGGAAAGGCTCGTCCCAACAATAGAGAAGAATCGGCTTGGATCCCGGGTGTACAGCTGGAGGTGACGGACTCGTCGAGTACCAACAGGGGTGTGCAATGGTGGTGGAGTGATGACAAAGGCAAGAGACAAAAAGGCAACGTGAGAAAATGGAAGGATGGAGGCGTGGTGTCTGGGAGAGATTTTTGATGGGCTGGGAGTCGGAGTCCTACATGTCTACTGTCCGGAAAAAGTACGTCCGGACCGCTCGGCTGATCGATACATGCTCGTGTAGGATGTTATAACACGTCTGGCGGACCGCACGATCCAGACGTATGCGGACGGTTTGAGAGTCCGCTTTGAAAATACCCTAAAGAAGACGATCCGACTGTATGCGGGCGGTTTGAGTGTTCTTTTTGGAGATGCCCTAAAAAGGAACTGATTTCAGTCAATAAGCGGTTAAGATAATTCCAACATGTTAAGCAACTTGTAATGTTTGGACAGGTTCTATGACTAGAAAACACAGATGCTGCGGCACCTATCAAGTTAAGTTGTAGTTTCCAGTTTAAGGAAAAACATCGGTAGGGCAAGTGCAAAAACTAAAAGGGAGCAACACAGACCTTGGCAAGAACATACATCCATGTTTCGATTCAACCGGAACTATTTGGGAACAAGGATTTTTACACCCTCATCATTCTCGATGGGAACACAAAGAGAATATATCTCATTATGGTATAACTAACGAGCAAAAGATGAGTGTAATTAATCTATAATCTAATCAAAAAACCAACTAACCCATCTAATCTACTGAAAGAAAACAAGATCCAAGATTAAACTTGGGGTTCGAAGATCAAAGGGCTAGGCCGGCGTATGTCGACGAGGTTCTCTAGGGCAGGGATCGGAGGCTGCAGACAAGATCGGGATGAACTGATGGGCAAAACACAAGGAAATAGCCAGCAGCGGACCCAAGATGGCCGTGGGTGGTGTCAGTGTCCTTGCGCTTCTCGACTGGATCATACCAGCGCCATGCATGTGCACTGCATTGGCCAGCAGTGAAGAGGGCAAGACCACGATGGCAAATTAAGATCAAATGGAGCGCACAAAGCACATGCCATTGATACGAGTCAGGGGTATGAAGATGGATGCTTGGCACGTCACACGGCCGCGTCAGTCATGGATTGCTCAACTGGTTTGGGCAAAAAGGTTTCGCTCGCTCACTAGAGCAAAGGAACATGGAGGAGACTGAGGTCGACCGGTCCGGTCCGGTCCTTTCTATAGATAGATAGATAGACGATGCAAGCTATTCTTGGAATTTTGGTTCACACAAGAAACAGCCCCACGATGCATGGCTTGGCTAGCTTATTAATGGTTCACACAAGAAACAGGCGCACGATGGCTTGGCTTGGCTTGGCTACAAGAAACAGCACCACCAACAGCCAAAAGAAGCTGGTCCTTAGGTTCACAAAAGAAACAGCCCCACATATGTGATTCTCTTGGAGATCCAGGAAATAATGAATGGTCCAACACTCCTATGTCGGAAACAGATATACACACATAAGGGAATCCATGATTTCCCACACACATTCTCCCTCCGTAAAAAATAAAAAATAAAATATATATATATATATATAAGCGTAACGCAGTAAACAATACACAAAAAATAAATTTCTTTATGGTGGGAGTATTATGCAAGGTTGGGAATAAATAAATCCCCAACACATAGCCAAGTCGCTTTTCCTTTCTGTAGCATAACAACACATATCTAGCAAAAAAAATGACTAGTAGAGGGTCTGCACTTGTAGCATAATGGAGATGGAAAGTTCAATTATACATGAAGTGATCCAATTGCACAACATTTAAGAAAAACAAAATAAAATGGAAAAAATAGTTTATAGTTGCGATTGGTTTACAAAGAATCACATATGTCTTGGGTGACCAGAGCTATAGTGCTCCTTAACACCAGTGAGATATACAGCCAAATACAATCAATAAGAAACTGATCCTGTGTTTCAGAAGAGAAAAAAATTGGTCCTCCAAGTTGTAATCAACCATCCATAGCAACATATTTGCTCTTAGACAAAAAGTTACACGTCATCACTAACTTGCGACCCGGTAGGCTGTTGGATCCAAATAGCAATGGCGTAGATTTTTACCCCGCAAAAAAAAAGCAATGGCGTAGCTTTTTAGTGACATGCCACCAGTAATGATATAGTGGTGACGTACCAAATATGCCAACGCCACCACTATTAAAAAAATAGTGATGACGTGGATTGAAAATGAGGCGCCACCAACTAAATTTGTGGCTAGCCCTTTTTTCCCCTAGTGCATCACCTCACCCTCCTAGACAACCTCAAGGAGACGTTCGACAACCTGCGCGAGTACCAGATCAACCTGAACCCGGAGAAGTACGTGTTCGGCGTGCCACCTGGCCAGCTCCTTGGTTTCCTTGTCTCAGAGCGTGGCATCGAGGCCAACCCCGAGAAGATTAAGGCGATCGAGCGCGTGCGCAAGCCAGCTTGACTGCGTGAAGCCCAGAAGTTCACCGACTGCATGGCCTCTCTCAGCCGGTTGGGCGAGAGGGCTTTGCCCCTATACCAGCTGATGAAGAAGACGACCGCATTTGACTGGACCCCGCAGGCGGACGAAGCCTTCTGTGACCTCAAGCGCATGCTCTCCACCGCACCTGTCCTGGCCGCGCGGGCTGAGAAGGAGCCCATGCTAATGTACATTGCGGCCACCACCCGCGTGGTCAGCGTGGTGCTAGTGGTGGAGCGCCCGGAGGAGGCAAGGCGCAGCCGGTCTAGCAACCCGTGTACTATCATACTATCTGAGCGAGGTGCTCTCCCTCTCCAAGCAAAACTACCCCCACTACTAGAAGATATGCTACGGTGTGTATGTGGCCCCCAACAAGCTGAAGCAGTACTTCTAGGAGCACTCAACACCGTGGTGAGCATGGCTCCTCTCGGAGAGATCATCGGCCGCCGGGACGCCACCGGCAGGGTCACCATGTGGGCCGTCGAGCTGGCTGCCCACACGATTTTCTACGAGCCTCGCACGGCTGTCAAATCCCAGGCGCTGGCTGATTTCCTCGTCGACTGGAGGAAACCCAGTACTTACCGCCGCCTCCCGACTCGACACAGTGGCGGATGCACTTCGACGACTTGAAGATGCACTCTGGCTTGGGAGCCGACATTGTCCTAAATTCCCCCAAGAATGACCGGCTGCAGTATGCGCTGCAGATTCACTTCCCCGCGTCCAACAACGTGGCGGAATACGAAACCCTCGTCCACGGGATGGTTGGCCAAGGAGATCGGCATCCGACACATCCTTTGTTGCAACTTGGACCAGGTGGTGCAGCAGGTCTCTTGCAATCGGGATGCCAGGGACGCCAACACGGCCAGCTACCGCTTCTTGGTCCAGCAGATGTGCGGCAACTTCGAGGGTTGTGAGTTCCACCACATCCCTCGAGCCGACAACAAGGCTGCGGATATGCTCGCCAAGATCCGCTCCACCCGGCAAGCCATTCCAACTGGCGTCTCCCTCGAGCATCTGCACAAGCCCTCCATCAAGCCCTCTCCCGACTCGGAGTCCATCTTCATCACAAGCCATTCCAACTGGCGTCTCCCTCGAGCATCTGCACAAGCCCTCCATCAAGCCCTCTCCCGACTCGGAGTCCATCTTCATCACGGTCGACCTGACAGCTCCCGCCTTCGGCCCGGGGGCTGCCGGCCCAGTCCCTTGGGCTGCCGGCTCCGGCCCACCACCTTCCAACCCAGCCGTCCCCGGCCCATGGAAGTCGCCATCCTGACGGTGGTGGAGGCACCATCCTGCGCATAACCAATTCTCACTTACCTCTTGAGCGGCGACCTTCTTCATGCGTGATGGGCTAATATGACACATTTAAAAAATGTTCACCAAATTTTAAAGATATTCATGAATGTAGATTGTTCACCAATTTTTAAATAATTTTCATGATATTTAATATTCACGAATTAAAAATATTCTCGATGAATTTAAAATGTGCATGAATATAAAATGATCACGAAGTTTAAAAATGTTCATCAATTTTAGAACGAAATTCATAATTTACTAAATATTGATGATTTTTAAAAATCTTTGTAAAATATTTATGATTTATTAAAAAAGATGATTTGAAGAAAAAAGTATGAATAAAAATGAAAGTAAAAAAAACCCATTAAAACCCGTAAGGAAAAGGCTGTGAATATAACAGAAAGAATAAAAAAGAAGGAAAAAAGGCCCAAAGAAATGAGCAAATGAAAAATTGCACATGGGCTGGCTTATGTGTAACCCTTATGTATTTATCCAACATTTTGTCACAATGAGCGCCAAATTCCCTTTTCCAATCTAGGAGCCTCTTTGTTGGATGTGCTACAGCCATGTGGGCCTGCCTAGCTACCCGCCTCTTCAGATAGGTGGGACCATGCTGGAACCCTCTCCTCACCCACCCTAAAAAAACTCTCCTCGCCCCAACTCTTCTCACTCGGTCAAACTGCCACCGCTTCCCCTCCTCCTCCCTCAACTCTTGCATGTTAGTCGGCACTAGCGCCTTCTCTCCCCCCCCCCCTACCGTGTGCCACGCCACCCCACAACAGTCATCACCAAAGAATTGCATGGCATTCCTCCGCGGCTGTAGCCTGGGCTCTTTGGAAGCCACAATAAACTGACTGCGACGGGTAAATTTCTAAATCAACTTGTTGATTACATCAAATGGTCATTGTTTTTTGGGTATTGGAGTCTTTTGGAAAAGAGGAAGGATGTCGAGGTGGCTGGTGTGGTGCAAAACAAGATTAAATAAGTACACTAGGTCAACAAAAACAACCGCCTGATGTCTTCGGTGTTCGATCCTTTCGGCTCTAGTTTGTTTTAACATCCTTTGCCTTTTGAGATGGCATGTAATCTTTGTTTATTCTTTACTTGGTTTGTTATATTGAACAACGTTGGCCTTGTTGGCTTTATTCATTTAAAGCCGGGCGCTCCTTACGCCTTTTATCTAAAAAAGTGTGCTTGACCTTACCTTTAAGTTCGCTATGTTGGTTCCTTTTTGTGTTTGCATATGACATCAAGCTAAAAACCCCCAACACCTCCTCTTTAATATGTGGCTATCTTAGATAAAGAGTGATTGAAGACTATTTTTGGAGGATATGGATCGGAGTTGGATTTGTATTATTCTTGTTTCAAATTCTCACAAATTACTTGTTGTAATATTTCGGGTACAAAAACCAATTTGCATTGTTGCCACCAAGGTTCTCTGATTCGCGGGATTTTTAAAACATAGGAATAGGGAAAATACGGAAATAAGATATCATGCCATCTTCGGTACTACAGGATTGCATGGATGTTTGATCGAGCATATAGGAATCTTCACATGGGGTTGGAGTGGATGAAAATTTTCCGCTGGCGTCTAGTACAGATGAATCCTAAGAAAAAATCATTATGGTTGCATCTCTACGAATCAAATAACATGTATAGGAAGAAAACAAGGGTTATGGCTTCTTTGATTCAAAGGATTTGCGAAGAAATTTTGGAGGATTGAAATCTCTAGGATTTTTTTCTTACTAGCACTGCCGGTAGTAATATGTTGTACTCCCTCCATTCACTATTGTAAGTCATTTCAGACAACTCAAAATGGATTGTTTTGCAGATGGTCTGAAATGTCTTCAAGGTCTTATAAGAGTGAATAGAGGGTGTACTTATGATATGAGGTAATCAGACAGTATGAAAAAGCGTCTGTCGCACACCTAGAGACACACACGCAATCTTCGTTGACACTATCTTGCTTACGAAAGCATTGCTTGCTTTTCACCTGCACCATTCCAAATGGTAGCAAAGCAATATATATAAAACCGACTGCTGCTTGTTTTAAACTGAATCAGTTTGAGCACGCATGAGGTTGTCAGAGAATACAAATCAAGCAGCTCAGCTTAGAGATATAAATACAGTAAGTAGAAAGTATGTGTATTATGACATCTTCTACATGCATGGTTGGTTACAATTTAGTGTTCCAATAGCTGGTGAAAACTGAATGGCCAAGAATGTAATATACGAAAATGAATGGAATATGCTAGCTGATGGCCATGCTTATCATGTACTCCCTCCGTTCAGAATTACTTGTCACAAAAATGAATGTATCTACAACTAAAATACATCTGGATACATTCATTTCTTAGACGAGTAATTCCGAACGGAGAGAGTACTTAACTAAGAGGTCATCGATCGCCGGTGCATGAAACAAAAACCAATAATTGATTTTGATTGTCGATCAAACTCGCCGGCTGCCAGAGTCACATACACACGTACGCATATGCATATCTACGTGCAGTATATGCGGTGAGCTCAGACTTTGTAGCCACCGGCAGCGGCGGTGGCGGTGGGAGTGGCAGGGGCGGGGGCGACGACGGCGGCCATGGAGACGATGGTGTCGCTCAGGAAGGACTCAATGAGCGTGCGCTTGTCGTGGGGATTCCTGGGAAGAAACGTGGCGTAGCTTTTCTTGACGGCGGACTCGACGGCGGGGACAAACTTGTAGCCCTCGTATGCACCGCCCGTGGTCTCCTTGATGGCCTTGCTGAAGGCGGAGTCGAAGACGGTGGACATGTCCTTTTTGGGGGCAGCTTCGGCGGCGGTGGCTGCAGTGCTGAAGGCGGCGTCGATCTGGTCGATGGCCTTGAGCTCGCTAGCAGGGATCGGCCCCTTGACTTCCTCGCCGGCTTGGACCTCGAGGATGCCGGTGATGATGCGAAGGGACTTGCCGAACATGGCCACGAAGGATTCGTACTTGGCCTCTGGGGTAGCACCCTGGGCTTTCTGTGAGGCCCACGCCAGAGTGAAGCCGACCCTGGAGTTGAAAATGGCTTTGGTGCTGGACGTGTCGGTGACCCCCTCAAGAGACCAGCTGCCAAAGATCTGCGTGAAGGTCTTCGCGAATATCTTGCCCTTGTCCATTGGAGGGGCTGCGGCTGCGGCCGCCACGGCCGCCTTGAAGGCGTTGTTGGCCTTCTCAATTAGCTTCTGCTCCTCGGTCATGGCCTTGGGCTGTGGCCCGGCTGGGACGTAGCTAGCTTCGGCAGCGTACGAGATGGCTGGCCCCGCCACGAGGGCGACGGCCACCAAGAGCGCCACCGTACACTGCTGCACCGCCATTGCTGCTTCTCTTGTCTTGCGTTGGTTGGTTTGCACACTACGTAGGAGGAGAGATTGTGGTGCGGTGTGAGGTTGAAGGAGCTTAATTAGCTCTATATATACATCGACCCGCGCGTTGAGAGGCCAGGAGAGATTACCGCGCCCAAATTAGCAATCTCCTCCTCTCCTCTCCTCTCCTTTTTTTGGCCAAACTCATTAAACTCGTGAGCTCTTCGTGCCACAAACCAATAATAGTAGCATTGATTAGATCGCTAACTACCGTTTAACCTCGTGGGATGGGTAATAAGAGTAATAAAAAATCAATAACGTTGGAAGATGTGATTGGAGTTAAAGGGAAGGGAGGGGCCCACCCCATGAAAATCGGGGGGCATAGTTAGTTAGTTAGTAAGTTTATGTAGTATTCTCTTCGTAGGAGCCCGTGGATGTAACATTTTCGGCGTAATAACCTTCCAATCCGAACTTTATAGGATCCTCTCCCCCTGTACCAATCCTCCAAATATATCCACGCTTGAAGGATGAAAGACAAAACATGATATTGTGGCCACGTGAAGGGTGAACCTTTCTTAGGGGTAGATTGTAGCAGATCATAGTTAAGGTGGTACTTGGCATTTAAAATTCTTGCGCAGAACAAATCAGGATTAGGTATCAATCTCGAACATTGCTTGGCAAGCATTGGAAGGCTAAAAAAAATGTAAATCTCTAAAGCCCTTACCTCCCTCACTTTTAGGGAAGCAAAGTGTCCACCATGCGAGCCAATCCATCTTTTTATTATCCTCCTCATCTCGCCACCAAAACTGATTTTAGGTGCGTCCCTTAATTTTTCTGTCACACAGATCTGCTTAAAAGGAAGGTTGAGACCCCGTCAAAAAAATAAGGAAAGTTGAGTTACCTGCTTTCCGGTCGGAAACCGAGCAATGCTCGGAACGCTCGCGCGCAACTAGTAAGTCCTCCTTGTGCTTGCTTATTCTAGTGTCCCTTTCGCCGAAATCTTAGCTATGAGATTCTGTTTACTGTTAGCTGGGGCTTGTGTCGCAATCACGAAAATTTAAAACTTTACGCTCTGCCTCCTGCCCAGCTCGTATAAATCTACGCATCTCATCTGATGCGGAAGTGAGTCTCTTCAACCAACCAAACAAACCAAAGCCCGATGGCCATCATCAAGCAGTCCCTCATTGTCCTAGTGCTGCTCATATGCGGAGCAGGCGGCTCCACCACACCGGCGCCGGCGCCGGCGCTGCTGACGCAGGACAATCTGTGTGTCGGCATAAGGTCAGTACCTGCTTTTCTACAATTCATTCATTTCAGAGAGGGCACGTGAAAATAAGTACTGACACAGGATAATCTGTGTGTCGCATAAAGCACGTCCAACGAAGACCTGGCCTGCGTCGCCAACGTCGCACTCGGGTGCTTCGCCGAGAATGCCGTCACCAACGAGGCTACCTTCACGCCATGCTTCGTCCTCGCCGCCGGCAGGGAATGCTTGGCCAAGGATAAGGAGGAGCCCAACAAGGAGCACTGCATCGGCCTAGAGATCAGCAAGCAGCTGCTGCGATGCCTTGGAGATAGCGCCTGGACCTGCTACAACAGCATCACGGGGTACATCCCTCCCGTCTTCATCGCGTGCTTCCAAGGCAGAGCCCTCATTTGCAACCCACAGTGATCGTTGTCAGGATTTTCATCCCATCAGCTGCACCATGATCAACTGCTTGCTTGCCGACAATAAAGGGGTTTGTGTGTGTGATTTAGTATATGGTACTAGTAATATGGTATGGTTGTGCCATATTTCTCGGATTTTTGTTTTGATGATTGATGATGATTTCGCTGGAAAAAGAAAATAGAGTGAGAAGCATTGAGCCTTCCTTGTACTGATCTCATCAAAAGGAAGCTGGAAATGGAGAACAAAAGAATGGTTGGTTGTATAAGCACGGGATTGATTGATTGATTGCTGCGTGCTTTTATTCCATTCTCAACTTGTACTGTAGCGCATTAATTGATATATACTCCGTACTCCCTTTGTTCCTAAATACTCACTCCGTCCCTAAATATAAGTATTTTTTAAGATTCCAATGCGGACTACACACGGAGCAAAATGAGTGAATCTACATTTTAAAATAATGTCTATATATATATATATATATATATATATATATATATATATATATATATATATATATGCAATCACTACAAATACTTATATTTAGGAGCGGAGGGAGTAGGAGCATAAGACTTATATTTCAAATGTTCAAATATAGCGGTAGTTGTACTTAAATAAGTTCAAATATTACACTCAAATATTATTGCCCTCTTTAACCGCCCATGAATGCTCGATCAGATTTTCCTTCGGTTGCTCATGAGTTGCTCGATGCCAGATTCGTTGATGTCTTTTAACAAACTTTTTAAGTGTGGTGAAGGCCTTCACCTCCCACAAGATATCATGACTCGACATAATGCTCATATATGTACTCTGTATCCGAATCCATTGCTTTAAAGAAGAAGAAGGGACAAAACAATTAGCTCGGCCAATTCAACGGACACTTGCTGCGCATGGTGAGCAGCGTAGGAGCGGATGGTACCCGAGTGGTGGTCGGAGGAAAGGCTCGTCCCAACAATAGAGAAGAATCGGCTTGGATCCCGGGTGTACAGCTGGAGGTGACGGACTCGTCGAGTACCAACAGGGGTGTGCAATGGTGGTGGAGTGATGACAAAGGCAAGAGACAAAAAGGCAATGTGAGAAAATGGAAGGATGGAGGCGTGGTGTCTGGGAGAGATTTTTGATGGGCTGGGAGTCGGAGTCCTACATGTCTGCTGTCCGGAAAAAGTACGTCCGGACCGCTCGGCTGATCGATACATGCTAGTGTAGGATGTTATAACACGTCTGGCGGACCGCACGATCCAGACGTATGCGGACGGTTTGAGAGTCCGCTTTGAAAATACCCTAAAGAAGACGATCCGACTGTATGCGGGCGGTTTGAGTGTTCTTTTTGGAGATGCCCTAAAAAGGAACTGATTTCAGTCAATAAGCGGTTAAGATAATTCCAACATGTTAAGCAACTTGCAATGTTTGGACAGGTTCTATGACTAGAAAACACAGATGCTGCGGCACCTATCAATTTAAGTTGTAGTTTCCAGTTTAAGGAAAAACATCGGTAGGGCAAGTGCGAAAACTAAAAGGGAGCAACACAGACCTTGGCAAGAACATACATCCATGTTTCGATTCAACCGGAACTATTTGGGAACAAGGATTTTTACACCCTCATCATTCTCGATGGGAACACAAAGAGAATATATCTCATTATGGTATAACTAACGAGCAAAAGATGAGTGTAATTAATCTATAATCTAATCAAAAAACCAACTAACCCATCTAATCTACTGAAAGAAAACAAGATCCAAGATTAAACTTGGGGTTCGAAGATCAAAGGGCTAGGCCGGCGTATGTCGACGAGGTTCTCTAGGGCAGGGATCGGAGGCTGCAGACAAGATCGGGATGAACTGATGGGCAAAACACAAGGAAATAGCCAGCAGCGGACCGAAGATGGCCGTGGGTGGTGTCAGTGTCCTTGCGCTTCTCGACTGGATCATACCAGCGCCATGCATGTGCACTGCATTGGCCAGCAGTGAAGAGGGCAAGACCACGATGGCAAATTAAGATCAAATGGAGCGCACAAAGCACATGCCATTGATACGAGTCAGGGGTATGAAGATGGATGCTTGGCACGTCACACGGCCGCGTCAGTCATGGATTGCTCAACTGGTTTGGGCAAAAAGGTTTCGCTCGCTCACTAGAGCAAAGGAACATGGAGGAGACTGAGGTCGACCGGTCCGGTCCGGTCCTTTCTATAGATAGATAGATAGACGATGCAAGCTATTCTTGGAATTTTGGTTCACACAAGAAACAGCCCCACGATGCATGGCTTGGCTAGCTTATTAATGGTTTACACAAGAAACAGGCGCACGATGGCTTGGCTTGGCTTGGCTACAAGAAACAGCACCACCAACAGCCAAAAGAAGCTGGTCCTTAGGTTCACAAAAGAAACAGCCCCACATATGTGATTCTCTTGGAGATCCAGGAAATAAGGAATGGTCCAACACTCCTATGTCGGAAACAGATATACACACATAAGGGAATCCATGATTTCCCACACACATTCTCCCTCCGTAAAATATATATATATATATATATATATATATATATATATATATATATATAAGCGTAACGCAGTAAACAATACAATAAAAAAAAATTTCTTTATGGTGGGAGTATTATGCAAGGTTGGGAATAAATAAATCCCCAACACATAGCCAAGTCGCTTTTCCTTTCTGTAGCATAACAACACATATCTAGCAAAAAAAATGACTAGTAGAGGGTCTGCACTTGTAGCATAATGGAGATGGAAAGTTCAATTATACATGAAGTGATCCAATTGCACAACATTTAAGAAAAACAAAATAAAATGGAAAAAAATAGTTTATAGTTGCGATTGGTTTACAAAGAATCACATATGTCTTGGGTGACCAGAGCTATAGTGCTCCTTAACACCAGTGAGATATACAGCCAAATACAATCAATAAGAAACTGATCTTGTGTTTCAGAAGAGAAAAAAATTGGTCCTCCAAGTTGTAATCAACCATCCATAGCAACATATTTGCTCTTAGACAAAAAGTTACACGTCATCACTAACTTGCGACCCGGTAGGCTGTTGGATCCAAATAGCAATGGCGTAGATTTTTACCCCGCAAAAAAAAAGCAATGGCGTAGCTTTTTAGTGACATGCCACCAGTAATGATATAGTGGTGACGTACCAAATATGCCAACGCCACCACTATTAAAAAAATAGTGATGACGTGGATTGAAAATGAGGCGCCACCAACTAAATTTGTGGCTAGCCCTTTTTTCCCCTAGTGCATCACCTCACCCTCCTAGACAACCTCAAGGAGACGTTCGACAACCTGCGCGAGTACCAGATCAACCTGAACCCGGAGAAGTACGTGTTCGGCGTGCCACCTGGCCAGCTCCTTGGTTTCCTTGTCTCAGAGCGTGGCATCGAGGCCAACCCCGAGAAGATTAAGGCGATCGAGCGCGTGCGCAAGCCAGCTTGACTGCGTGAAGCCCAGAAGTTCACCGACTGCATGGCCTCTCTCAGCCGGTTGGGCGAGAGGGCTTTGCCCCTATACCAGCTGATGAAGAAGACGACCGCATTTGACTGGACCCCGCAGGCGGACGAAGCCTTCTGTGACCTCAAGCGCATGCTCTCCACCGCACCTGTCCTGGCCGCGCGGGCTGAGAAGGAGCCCATGCTAATGTACATTGCGGCCACCACCCGCGTGGTCAGCGTGGTGCTAGTGGTGGAGCGCCCGGAGGAGGCAAGGCGCAGCCGGTCTAGCAACCCGTGTACTATCATACTATCTGAGCGAGGTGCTCTCCCTCTCCAAGCAAAACTACCCCCACTACTAGAAGATATGCTACGGTGTGTATGTGACCCCCAACAAGCTGAAGCAGTACTTCTAGGAGCACTCAACACCGTGGTGAGCATGGCTCCTCTCGGAGAGATCATCGGCCGCCGGGACGCCACCGGCAGGGTCACCATGTGGGCCGTCGAGCTGGCTGCCCACACGATTTTCTACGAGCCTCGCACGGCTGTCAAATCCCAGGCGCTGGCTGATTTCCTCGTCGACTGGAGGAAACCCAGTACTTACCGCCGCCTCCCGACTCGACACAGTGGCGGATGCACTTCGACGACTTGAAGATGCCCTCTGGCTTGGGAGCCGACATTGTCCTAAATTCCCCCAAGAATGACCGGCTGCAGTATGCGCTGCAGATTCACTTCCCCGCGTCCAACAACGTGGCGGAATACGAAACCCTCGTCCACGGGATGGTTGGCCAAGGAGATCGGCATCCGACACATCCTTTGTTGCAACTTGGACCAGGTGGTGCAGCAGGTCTCTTGCAATCGGGATGCCAGGGACGCCAACACGGCCAGCTACCGCTTCTTGGTCCAGCAGATGTGCGGCAACTTCGAGGGTTGTGAGTTCCACCACATCCCTCGAGCCGACAACGAGGCTGCGGATATGCTCGCCAAGATCCGCTCCACCCGGCAAGCCATTCCAACTGGCGTCTCCCTCGAGCATCTGCACAAGCCCTCCATCAAGCCCTCTCCCGACTCGGAGTCCATCTTCATCACAAGCCATTCCAACTGGCGTCTCCCTCGAGCATCTGCACAAGCCCTCCATCAAGCCCTCTCCCGACTCGGAGTCCATCTTCATCACGGTCGACCTAACAGCTCCCGCCTTCGGCCCGGGGGCTGCCGGCCCAGTCCCTTGGGCTGCCGGCTCCGGCCCACCACCTTCCAACCCAGCCGTCCCCGGCCCATGGAAGTCGCCATCCTGACGGTGGTGGAGGCACCATCCTGCGCATAACCAATTCTCACTTACCTCTTGAGCGGCGACCTTCTTCATGCGTGATGGGCTAATATGACACATTTAAAAAATGTTCACCAAATTTTAAAGATATTCATGAATGTAGATTGTTCACCAATTTTTAAATAATTTTCATGATATTTAATATTCACGAATTAAAAATATTCTCGATGAATTTAAAATGTGCATGAATATAAAATGATCACGAAGTTTAAAAATGTTCATCAATTTTAGAACGAAATTCATAATTTACTAAATATTGATGATTTTTAAAAATCTTTGTAAAATATTTATGATTTATTAAAAAAGATGATTTGAAGAAAAAAGTATGAATAAAAATGAAAGTAAAAAACCCATTAAAACCCGTAAGGAAAAGGCTATGAATATAACAGAAAGAATAAAAAAGAAGGAAAAAAGGCCCAAAGAAATGAGCAAATGAAAAATTGCACATGGGCTGGCTTATGTGTAACCCTTATGTATTTATCCAACATTTTGTCACAATGAGCGCCAAATTCCCTTTTCCAATCTAGGAGCCTCTTTGTTGGATGTGCTACAGCCATGTGGGCCTGCCTAGCTACCCGCCTCTTCAGATAGGTGGGACCATGCTGGAACCCTCTCCTCACCCACCCTAAAAAAACTCTCCTCGCCCCAACTCTTCTCACTCGGTCAAACTGCCACCGCTTCCCCTCCTCCTCCCTCAACTCTTGCATGTTAGTCGGCACTAGCGCCTTCTCTCCCCCCCCCTACCGTGTGCCACGCCACCCCACAACAGTCATCACCAAAGAATTGCATGGCATTCCTCCGCGGCTGTAGCCTGGGCTCTTTGGAAGCCACAATAAACTGACTGCGACGGGTAAATTTCTAAATCAACTTGTTGATTACATCAAATGGTCATTGTTTTTTGGGTATTGGAGTCTTTTGGAAAAGAGGAAGGATGTCGAGGTGGCTGGTGTGGTGCAAAACAAGATTAAATAAGTACACTAGGTCAACAAAAACAACCGCCTGATGTCTTCGGTGTTCGATCCTTTCGGCTCTAGTTTGTTTTAACATCCTTTGCCTTTTGAGATGGCATGTAATCTTTGTTTATTCTTTACTTGGTTTGTTATATTGAACAACGTTGGCCTTGTTGGCTTTATTCATTTAAAGCCGGGCGCTCCTTACGCCTTTTATCTAAAAAAGTGTGCTTGACCTTACCTTTAAGTTCGCTATGTTGGTTCCTTTTTGTGTTTGCATATGACATCAAGCTAAAAACCCCCTACACCTCCTCTTTAATATGTGGCTATCTTAGATAAAGAGTGATTGAAGACTATTTTTGGAGGATATGGATCGGAGTTGGATTTGTATTATTCTTGTTTCAAATTCTCACAAATTACTTGTTGTAATATTTCGGGTACAAAAACCAATTTGCATTGTTGCCACCAAGGTTCTCTGATTCGCGGGATTTTTAAAACATAGGAATAGGGAAAATACGGAAATAAGATATCATGCCATCTTCGGTACTACAGGATTGCATGGATGTTTGATCGAGCATATAGGAATCTTCACATGGGGTTGGAGTGGATGAAAATTTTCCGCTGGCGTCTAGTACAGATGAATCCTAAGAAAAAATCATTATGGTTGCATCTCTACGAATCAAATAACATGTATAGGAAGAAAACTAGGGTTATGGCTTCTTTGATTCAAAGGATTTGCGAAGAAATTTTTGGAGGATTGAAATCTCTAGGATTTTTTCTTACTAGCACTGCCGGTAGTAATATGTTGTACTCCCTCCATTCACTATTGTAAGTCATTTCAGACAACTCAAAATGGATTGTTTTGCAGATGGTCTGAAATGTCTTCAAGGTCTTATAAGAGTGAATAGAGGGAGTACTTATGATATGAGGTAATCAGACAGTATGAAAAAGCGTCTGTCGCACACCTAGAGACACACACGCAATCTTCGTTGACACTATCTTGCTTACGAAAGCATTGCTTGCTTTTCACCTGCACCATTCCAAATGGTAGCAAAGCAATATATATAAAACCGACTGCTGCTTGTTTTAAACTGAATCAGTTTGAGCACGCATGAGGTTGTCAGAGAATACAAATCAAGCAGCTCAGCTTAGAGATATAAATACAGTAAGTAGAAAGTATGTGTATTATGACATCTTCTACATGCATGGTTGGTTACAATTTAGTGTTCCAATAGCTGGTGAAAACTGAATGGCCAAGAATGTAATATACGAAAATGAATGGAATATGCTAGCTGATGGCCATGCTTATCATGTACTCCCTCCGTTCAGAATTACTTGTCACAAAAATGAATGTATCTACAACTAAAATACATCTGGATACATTCATTTCTTAGACGAGTAATTCCGAACGGAGAGAGTACTTAACTAAGAGGTCATCGATCGCCGGTGCATGAAACAAAAACCAATAATTGATTTTGATTGTCGATCAAACTCGCCGGCTGCCACAGTCACATACACACGTACGCATATGCATATCTACGTGCAGTATATGCGGTGAGCTCAGACTTTGTAGCCACCGGCAGCGGCGGTGGCGGTGGGAGTGGCAGGGGCGGGGGCGACGACGGCGGCCATGGAGACGATGGTGTCGCTCAGGAAGGACTCAATGAGCGTGCGCTTGTCGTGGGGATTCCTGGGAAGAAACGTGGCGTAGCTTTTCTTGACGGCGGACTCGACGGCGGGGACAAACTTGTAGCCCTCGTATGCACCGCCCGTGGTCTCCTTGATGGCCTTGCTGAAGGCGGAGTCGAAGACGGTGGACATGTCCTTTTTGGGGGCAGCTTCGGCGGCGGTGGCTGCAGTGCTGAAGGCGGCGTCGATCTGGTCGATGGCCTTGAGCTCGCTAGCAGGGATCGGCCCCTTGACTTCCTCGCCGGCTTGGACCTCGAGGATGCCGGTGATGATGCGAAGGGACTTGCCGAACATGGCCACGAAGGATTCGTACTTGGCCTCTGGGGTAGCACCCTGGGCTTTCTGTGAGGCCCACGCCAGAGTGAAGCCGACCCTGGAGTTGAAAATGGCTTTGGTGCTGGACGTGTCGGTGACCCCCTCAAGAGACCAGCTGCCAAAGATCTGCGTGAAGGTCTTCGCGAATATCTTGCCCTTGTCCATTGGAGGGGCTGCGGCTGCGGCCGCCACGGCCGCCTTGAAGGCGTTGTTGGCCTTCTCAATTAGCTTCTGCTCCTCGGTCATGGCCTTGGGCTGTGGCCCGGCTGGGGCGTAGCTAGCTTCGGCAGCGTACGAGATGGCTGGCCCCGCCACGAGGGCGACGGCCACCAAGAGCGCCACCGTACACTGCTGCACCGCCATTGCTGCTTCTCTTGTCTTGCGTTGGTTGGTTTGCACACTACGTAGGAGGAGAGATTGTGGTGCGGTGTGAGGTTGAAGGAGCTTAATTAGCTCTATATATACATCGACCCGCGCGTTGAGAGGCCAGGAGAGATTACCGCGCCCAAATTAGCAATCTCCTCCTCTCCTCTCCTCTCCTTTTTTTGGCCAAACTCATTAAACTCGTGAGCTCTTCGTGCCACAAACCAATAATAGTAGCATTGATTAGATCGCTAACTACCGTTTAACCTCGTGGGATGGGTAATAAGAGTAATAAAAAATCAATAACGTTGGAAGATGTGATTGGAGTTAAGGGAAGGGAGGGGCCCACCCCATGAAAATCGGGGGGCATAGTTAGTTAGTTAGTAAGTTTATGTAGTATTCTCTTCGTAGGAGCCCGTGGATGTAACATTTTCGGCGTAATAACCTTCCAATCCGAACTTTATAGGATCCTCTCCCCCTGTACCAATCCTCCAAATATATCCACGCTTGAAGGATGAAAGACAAAACATGATATTGTGGCCACGTGAAGGGTGAACCTTTCTTAGGGGTAGATTGTAGCAGATCATAGTTAAGGTGGTACTTGGCATTTAAAATTCTTGCGCAGAACAAATCAGGATTAGGTATCAATCTCGAACATTGCTTGGCAAGCATTGGAAGGCTAAAAAAAATGTAAATCTCTAAAGCCCTTACCTCCCTCACTTTTAGGGAAGCAAAGTGTCCACCATGCGAGCCAATCCATCTTTTTATTATCCTCCTCATCTCGCCACCAAAACTGATTTTAGGTGCGTCCCTTAATTTTTCTGTCACACAGATCTGCTTAAAAGGAAGGTTGAGACCCCGTCAAAAAAATAAGGAAAGTTGAGTTACCTGCTTTCCGGTCGGAAACCGAGCAATGCTCGGAACGCTCGCGCGCAACTAGTAAGTCCTCCTTGTGCTTGCTTATTCTAGTGTCCCTTTCGCCGAAATCTTAGCTATGAGATTCTGTTTACTGTTAGCTGGGGCTTGTGTCGCAATCACGAAAATTTAAAACTTTACGCTCTGCCTCCTGCCCAGCTCGTATAAATCTACGCATCTCATCTGATGCGGAAGTGAGTCTCTTCAACCAACCAAACAAACCAAAGCCCGATGGCCATCATCAAGCAGTCCCTCATTGTCCTAGTGCTGCTCATATGCGGAGCAGGCGGCTCCACCACACCGGCGCCGGCGCCGGCGCTGCTGACGCAGGACAATCTGTGTGTCGGCATAAGGTCAGTACCTGCTTTTCTACAATTCATTCATTTCAGAGAGGGCACGTGAAAATAAGTACTGACACAGGATAATCTGTGTGTCGCATAAAGCACGTCCAACGAAGACCTGGCCTGCGTCGCCAACGTCGCACTCGGGTGCTTCGCCGAGAATGCCGTCACCAACGAGGCTACCTTCACGCCATGCTTCGTCCTCGCCGCCGGCAGGGAATGCTTGGCCAAGGATAAGGAGGAGCCCAACAAGGAGCACTGCATCGGCCTAGAGATCAGCAAGCAGCTGCTGCGATGCCTTGGAGATAGCGCCTGGACCTGCTACAACAGCATCACGGGGTACATCCCTCCCGTCTTCATCGCGTGCTTCCAAGGCAGAGCCCTCATTTGCAACCCACAGTGATCGTTGTCAGGATTTTCATCCCATCAGCTGCACCATGATCAACTGCTTGCTTGCCGACAATAAAGGGGTTTGTGTGTGTGATTTAGTATATGGTACTAGTAATATGGTATGGTTGTGCCATATTTCTCGGATTTTTGTTTTGATGATTGATGATGATTTCGCTGGAAAAAGAAAATAGAGTGAGAAGCATTGAGCCTTCCTTGTACTGATCTCATCAAAAGGAAGCTGGAAATGGAGAACAAAAGAATGGTTGGTTGTATAAGCACGGGATTGATTGATTGATTGCTGCGTGCTTTTATTCCATTCTCAACTTGTACTGTAGCGCATTAATTGATATATACTCCGTACTCCCTTTGTTCCTAAATACTCACTCCGTCCCTAAATATAAGTATTTTTTAAGATTCCAATGCGGACTACACACGGAGCAAAATGAGTGAATCTACATTTTAAAATAATGTCTATATATATATATATATATATATATATATATATATATATATATATATATATATATATATATATATATATATATATGCAATCACTACAAATACTTATATTTAGGAGCGGAGGGAGTAGGAGCATAAGACTTATATTTCAAATGTTCAAATATAGCGGTAGTTGTACTTAAATAAGTTCAAATATTACACTCAAATATTATTGCCCTCTTTAACCGCCCATGAATGCTCGATCAGATTTTCCTTCGGTTGCTCATGAGTTGCTCGATGCCAGATTCGTTGATGTCTTTTAACAAACTTTTTAAGTGTGGTGAAGGCCTTCACCTCCCACAAGATATCATGACTCGACATAATGCTCATATATGTACTCTGTATCCGAATCCATTGCTTTAAAGAAGAAGAAGGGACAAAACAATTAGCTCGGCCAATTCAACGGACACTTGCTGCGCATGGTGAGCAGCGTAGGAGCGGATGGTACCCGAGTGGTGGTCGGAGGAAAGGCTCGTCCCAACAATAGAGAAGAATCGGCTTGGATCCCGGGTGTACAGCTGGAGGTGACGGACTCGTCGAGTACCAACAGGGGTGTGCAATGGTGGTGGAGTGATGACAAAGGCAAGAGACAAAAAGGCAATGTGAGAAAATGGAAGGATGGAGGCGTGGTGTCTGGGAGAGATTTTTGATGGGCTGGGAGTCGGAGTCCTACATGTCTGCTGTCCGGAAAAAGTACGTTCGGACCGCTCGGCTGATCGATACATGCTAGTGTAGGATGTTATAACACGTCTGGCGGACCGCACGATCCAGACGTATGCGGACGGTTTGAGAGTCCGCTTTGAAAATACCCTAAAGAAGACGATCCGACTGTATGCGGGCGGTTTGAGTGTTCTTTTTGGAGATGCCCTAAAAAGGAACTGATTTCAGTCAATAAGCGGTTAAGATAATTCCAACATGTTAAGCAACTTGCAATGTTTGGACAGGTTCTATGACTAGAAAACACAGATGCTGCGGCACCTATCAATTTAAGTTGTAGTTTCCAGTTTAAGGAAAAACATCGGTAGGGCAAGTGCGAAAACTAAAAGGGAGCAACACAGACCTTGGCAAGAACATACATCCATGTTTCGATTCAACCGGAACTATTTGGGAACAAGGATTTTTACACCCTCATCATTCTCGATGGGAACACAAAGAGAATATATCTCATTATGGTATAACTAACGAGCAAAAGATGAGTGTAATTAATCTATAATCTAATCAAAAAACCAACTAACCCATCTAATCTACTGAAAGAAAACAAGATCCAAGATTAAACTTGGGGTTCGAAGATCAAAGGGCTAGGCCGGCGTATGTCGACGAGGTTCTCTAGGGCAGGGATCGGAGGCTGCAGACAAGATCGGGATGAACTGATGGGCAAAACACAAGGAAATAGCCAGCAGCGGACCGAAGATGGCCGTGGGTGGTGTCAGTGTCCTTGCGCTTCTCGACTGGATCATACCAGCGCCATGCATGTGCACTGCATTGGCCAGCAGTGAAGAGGGCAAGACCACGATGGCAAATTAAGATCAAATGGAGCGCACAAAGCACATGCCATTGATACGAGTCAGGGGTATGAAGATGGATGCTTGGCACGTCACACGGCCGCGTCAGTCATGGATTGCTCAACTGGTTTGGGCAAAAAGGTTTCGCTCGCTCACTAGAGCAAAGGAACATGGAGGAGACTGAGGTCGACTGGTCCGGTCCGGTCCTTTCTATAGATAGATAGATAGACGATGCAAGCTATTCTTGGAATTTTGGTTCACACAAGAAACAGCCCCACGATGCATGGCTTGGCTAGCTTATTAATGGTTCACACAAGAAACAGGCGCACGATGGCTTGGCTTGGCTTGGCTACAAGAAACAGCACCACCAACAGCCAAAAGAAGCTGGTCCTTAGGTTCACAAAAGAAACAGCCCCACATATGTGATTCTCTTGGAGATCCAGGAAATAATGAATGGTCCAACACTCCTATGTCGGAAACAGATATACACACATAAGGGAATCCATGATTTCCCACACACATTCTCCCTCCGTAAAATATATATATATATATATATATATATATATATATATATATATATATATATATATATATATATATATATATATATATATATATATATATAAGCGTAACGCAGTAAACAATACACAAAAAAAAAATTTCTTTATGGTGGGAGTATTATGCAAGGTTGGGAATAAATAAATCCCCAACACATAGCCAAGTCGCTTTTCCTTTCTGTAGCATAACAACACATATCTAGCAAAAAAAATGACTAGTAGAGGGTCTGCACTTGTAGCATAATGGAGATGGAAAGTTCAATTATACATGAAGTGATCCAATTGCACAACATTTAAGAAAAACAAAATAAAATGGAAAAAAATAGTTTATAGTTGCGATTGGTTTACAAAGAATCACATATGTCTTGGGTGACCAGAGCTATAGTGCTCCTTAACACCAGTGAGATATACAGCCAAATACAATCAATAAGAAACTGATCTTGTGTTTCAGAAGAGAAAAAAATTGGTCCTCCAAGTTGTAATCAACCATCCATAGCAACATATTTGCTCTTAGACAAAAAGTTACACGTCATCACTAACTTGCGACCCGGTAGGCTGTTGGATCCAAATAGCAATGGCGTAGATTTTTACCCCGCAAAAAAAAGCAATGGCGTAGATTTTTAGTGACATGCCACCAGTAATGATATAGTGGTGACGTACCAAATATGCCAACGCCATCGCTATTAAAAAAATAGTGATGACGTGAATTGAAAATGAGGCGCCACCAACTAAATTTGTGGCTAGCCCTTTTTTCCCCTAGTGCATCACCTCACCCTCCTAGACAACCTCAAGGAGACGTTCGACAACCTGCGCGAGTACCAGATCAACCTGAACCCGGAGAAGTACGTGTTCGGCGTGCCACCTGGCCAGCTCCTTGGTTTCCTTGTCTCAGAGCGTGGCATCGAGGCCAACCCCGAGAAGATTAAGGCGATCGAGCGCGTGCGCAAGCCAGCTTGACTGCGCGAAGCCCAGAAGTTCACCGACTGCATGGCCTCTCTCAGCCGGTTGGGCGAGAGGGCTTTGCCCCTGTACCAGCTGATGAAGAAGACGACCGCATTTGACGGGACCCCGCAGGCGGACGAAGCCTTCTGTGACCTCAAGCGCATGCTCTCCACCGCACCTGTCCTGGCCGCGCGGGCCGAGAAGGAGCCCATGCTAATGTACAGCGGCCACCACCCGCGTGGTCAGCGTGGTGCTAGTGGTGGAGCGCCCGGAGGAGGCAAGGCGCAGCCGGTCTAGCAACCCGTGTACTACCATACTATCTGAGCGAGGTGCTCTCCCTCTTCAAGCAAAACTACCCCCACTACTAGAAGATATGCTACGGTGTGTATGTGGCCCCCAACAAGCTGAAGCAGTACTTCTAGGAGCACTCAACACCGTGGTGAGCATGGCTCCTCTCGGAGAGATCATCGGCCGCCGGGACGCCACCGGCAGGGTCACCATGTGGGCCGTCGAGCTGGCTGCCCACACGATTTTCTACGAGCCTCGCACGGCTGTCAAATCCCAGGCGCTGGCTGATTTCCTCGTCGACTGGAGGAAACCCAGTACTTACCGCCGCCTCCCGACTCGACACAGTGGCGGATGCACTTCGACGACTTGAAGATGCCCTCTGGCTTGGGAGCCGACATTGTCCTAAATTCCCCCAAGAATGACCGGCTGCAGTATGCGCTGCAGATTCACTTCCCCGCGTCCAACAACGTGGCGGAATACGAAACCCTCGTCCACGGGATGGTTGGCCAAGGAGATCGGCATCCGACACATCCTTTGTTGCAACTTGGACCAGGTGGTGCAGCAGGTCTCTTGCAATCGGGATGCCAGGGACGCCAACACGGCCAGCTACCGCTTCTTGGTCCAGCAGATGTGCGGCAACTTCGAGGGTTGTGAGTTCCACCACATCCCTCGAGCCGACAACGAGGCTGCGGATATGCTCGCCAAGATCCGCTCCACCCGGCAAGCCATTCCAACTGGCGTCTCCCTCGAGCATCTGCACAAGCCCTCCATCAAGCCCTCTCCCGACTCGGAGTCCATCTTCATCACAAGCCATTCCAACTGGCGTCTCCCTCGAGCATCTGCACAAGCCCTCCATCAAGCCCTCTCCCGACTCGGAGTCCATCTTCATCACGGTCGACCTGACAGCTCCCGCCTTCGGCCCGGGGGCTGCCGGCCCAGTCCCTTGGGCTGCCGGCTCCGGCCCACCACCTTCCAACCCAGCCGTCCCCGGCCCATGGAAGTCGCCATCCTGACGGTGGTGGAGGCACCATCCTGCGCATAACCAATTCTCACTTACCTCTTGAGCGGCGACCTTCTTCATGCGTGATGGGCTAATATGACACATTTAAAAAATGTTCACCAAATTTTAAAGATATTCATGAATGTAGATTGTTCACCAATTTTTAAATAATTTTCATGATATTTAATATTCACGAATTAAAAATATTCTCGATGAATTTAAAATGTGCATGAATATAAAATGATCACGAAGTTTAAAAATGTTCATCAATTTTAGAACGAAATTCATAATTTACTAAATATTGATGATTTTTAAAAATCTTTGTAAAATATTTATGATTTATTAAAAAAGATGATTTGAAGAAAAAAGTATGAATAAAAATGAAAGTAAAAAACCCATTAAAACCCGTAAGGAAAAGGCTATGAATATAACAGAAAGAATAAAAAAGAAGGAAAAAAGGCCCAAAGAAATGAGCAAATGAAAAATTGCACATGGGCTGGCTTATGTGTAACCCTTATGTATTTATCCAACATTTTGTCACAATGAGCGCCAAATTCCCTTTTCCAATCTAGGAGCCTCTTTGTTGGATGTGCTGCAGCCATGTGGGCCTGCCTAGCTACCCGCCTCTTCAGATAGGTGGGACCATGCTGGAACCCTCTCCTCACCCACCCTAAAAAAACTCTCCTCGCCCCAACTCTTCTCACTCGGTCAAACTGCCACCGCTTCCCCTCCTCCTCCCTCAACTCTTGCATGTTAGTCGGCACTAGCGCCTTCTCTCCCCCCCCCCCCCTACCGTGTGCCACGCCACCCCACAACAGTCATCACCAAAGAATTGCATGGCATTCCTCCGCGGCTGTAGCCTGGGCTCTTTGGAAGCCACAATAAACTGACTGCGACGGGTAAATTTCTAAATCAACTTGTTGATTACATCAAATGGTCATTGTTTTTTGGGTATTGGAGTCTTTTGGAAAAGAGGAAGGATGTCGAGGTGGCTGGTGTGGTGCAAAACAAGATTAAATAAGTACACTAGGTCAACAAAAACAACCGCCTGATGTCTTCGGTGTTCGATCCTTTCGGCTCTAGTTTGTTTTAACATCCTTTGCCTTTTGAGATGGCATGTAATCTTTGTTTATTCTTTACTTGGTTTGTTATATTGAACAACGTTGGCCTTGTTGGCTTTATTCATTTAAAGCCGGGCGCTCCTTACGCCTTTTATCTAAAAAAGTGTGCTTGACCTTACCTTTAAGTTCGCTATGTTGGTTCCTTTTTGTGTTTGCATATGACATCAAGCTAAAAACCCCCTACACCTCCTCTTTAATATGTGGCTATCTTAGATAAAGAGTGATTGAAGACTATTTTTGGAGGATATGGATCGGAGTTGGATTTGTATTATTCTTGTTTCAAATTCTCACAAATTACTTGTTGTAATATTTCGGGTACAAAAACCAATTTGCATTGTTGCCACCAAGGTTCTCTGATTCGCGGGATTTTTAAAACATAGGAATAGGGAAAATACGGAAATAAGATATCATGCCATCTTCGGTACTACAGGATTGCATGGATGTTTGATCGAGCATATAGGAATCTTCACATGGGGTTGGAGTGGATGAAAATTTTCCGCTGGCGTCTAGTACAGATGAATCCTAAGAAAAAATCATTATGGTTGCATCTCTACGAATCAAATAACATGTATAGGAAGAAAACTAGGGTTATGGCTTCTTTGATTCAAAGGATTTGCGAAGAAATTTTTGGAGGATTGAAATCTCTAGGATTTTTTCTTACTAGCACTGCCGGTAGTAATATGTTGTACTCCCTCCATTCACTATTGTAAGTCATTTCAGACAACTCAAAATGGATTGTTTTGCAGATGGTCTGAAATGTCTTCAAGGTCTTATAAGAGTGAATAGAGGGAGTACTTATGATATGAGGTAATCAGACAGTATGAAAAAGCGTCTGTCGCACACCTAGAGACACACACGCAATCTTCGTTGACACTATCTTGCTTACGAAAGCATTGCTTGCTTTTCACCTGCACCATTCCAAATGGTAGCAAAGCAATATATATAAAACCGACTGCTGCTTGTTTTAAACTGAATCAGTTTGAGCACGCATGAGGTTGTCAGAGAATACAAATCAAGCAGCTCAGCTTAGAGATATAAATACAGTAAGTAGAAAGTATGTGTATTATGACATCTTCTACATGCATGGTTGGTTACAATTTAGTGTTCCAATAGCTGGTGAAAACTGAATGGCCAAGAATGTAATATACGAAAATGAATGGAATATGCTAGCTGATGGCCATGCTTATCATGTACTCCCTCCGTTCAGAATTACTTGTCACAAAAATGAATGTATCTACAACTAAAATACATCTGGATACATTCATTTCTTAGACGAGTAATTCCGAACGGAGAGAGTACTTAACTAAGAGGTCATCGATCGCCGGTGCATGAAACAAAAACCAATAATTGATTTTGATTGTCGATCAAACTCGCCGGCTGCCACAGTCACATACACACGTACGCATATGCATATCTACGTGCAGTATATGCGGTGAGCTCAGACTTTGTAGCCACCGGCAGCGGCGGTGGCGGTGGGAGTGGCAGGGGCGGGGGCGACGACGGCGGCCATGGAGACGATGGTGTCGCTCAGGAAGGACTCAATGAGCGTGCGCTTGTCGTGGGGATTCCTGGGAAGAAACGTGGCGTAGCTTTTCTTGACGGCGGACTCGACGGCGGGGACAAACTTGTAGCCCTCGTATGCACCGCCCGTGGTCTCCTTGATGGCCTTGCTGAAGGCGGAGTCGAAGACGGTGGACATGTCCTTTTTGGGGGCAGCTTCGGCGGCGGTGGCTGCAGTGCTGAAGGCGGCGTCGATCTGGTCGATGGCCTTGAGCTCGCTAGCAGGGATCGGCCCCTTGACTTCCTCGCCGGCTTGGACCTCGAGGATGCCGGTGATGATGCGAAGGGACTTGCCGAACATGGCCACGAAGGATTCGTACTTGGCCTCTGGGGTAGCACCCTGGGCTTTCTGTGAGGCCCACGCCAGAGTGAAGCCGACCCTGGAGTTGAAAATGGCTTTGGTGCTGGACGTGTCGGTGACCCCCTCAAGAGACCAGCTGCCAAAGATCTGCGTGAAGGTCTTCGCGAATATCTTGCCCTTGTCCATTGGAGGGGCTGCGGCTGCGGCCGCCACGGCCGCCTTGAAGGCGTTGTTGGCCTTCTCAATTAGCTTCTGCTCCTCGGTCATGGCCTTGGGCTGTGGCCCGGCTGGGGCGTAGCTAGCTTCGGCAGCGTACGAGATGGCTGGCCCCGCCACGAGGGCGACGGCCACCAAGAGCGCCACCGTACACTGCTGCACCGCCATTGCTGCTTCTCTTGTCTTGCGTTGGTTGGTTTGCACACTACGTAGGAGGAGAGATTGTGGTGCGGTGTGAGGTTGAAGGAGCTTAATTAGCTCTATATATACATCGACCCGCGCGTTGAGAGGCCAGGAGAGATTACCGCGCCCAAATTAGCAATCTCCTCCTCTCCTCTCCTCTCCTTTTTTTGGCCAAACTCATTAAACTCGTGAGCTCTTCGTGCCACAAACCAATAATAGTAGCATTGATTAGATCGCTAACTACCGTTTAACCTCGTGGGATGGGTAATAAGAGTAATAAAAAATCAATAACGTTGGAAGATGTGATTGGAGTTAAGGGAAGGGAGGGGCCCACCCCATGAAAATCGGGGGGCATAGTTAGTTAGTTAGTAAGTTTATGTAGTATTCTCTTCGTAGGAGCCCGTGGATGTAACATTTTCGGCGTAATAACCTTCCAATCCGAACTTTATAGGATCCTCTCCCCCTGTACCAATCCTCCAAATATATCCACGCTTGAAGGATGAAAGACAAAACATGATATTGTGGCCACGTGAAGGGTGAACCTTTCTTAGGGGTAGATTGTAGCAGATCATAGTTAAGGTGGTACTTGGCATTTAAAATTCTTGCGCAGAACAAATCAGGATTAGGTATCAATCTCGAACATTGCTTGGCAAGCATTGGAAGGCTAAAAAAAATGTAAATCTCTAAAGCCCTTACCTCCCTCACTTTTAGGGAAGCAAAGTGTCCACCATGCGAGCCAATCCATCTTTTTATTATCCTCCTCATCTCGCCACCAAAACTGATTTTAGGTGCGTCCCTTAATTTTTCTGTCACACAGATCTGCTTAAAAGGAAGGTTGAGACCCCGTCAAAAAAATAAGGAAAGTTGAGTTACCTGCTTTCCGGTCGGAAACCGAGCAATGCTCGGAACGCTCGCGCGCAACTAGTAAGTCCTCCTTGTGCTTGCTTATTCTAGTGTCCCTTTCGCCGAAATCTTAGCTATGAGATTCTGTTTACTGTTAGCTGGGGCTTGTGTCGCAATCACGAAAATTTAAAACTTTACGCTCTGCCTCCTGCCCAGCTCGTATAAATCTACGCATCTCATCTGATGCGGAAGTGAGTCTCTTCAACCAACCAAACAAACCAAAGCCCGATGGCCATCATCAAGCAGTCCCTCATTGTCCTAGTGCTGCTCATATGCGGAGCAGGCGGCTCCACCACACCGGCGCCGGCGCCGGCGCTGCTGACGCAGGACAATCTGTGTGTCGGCATAAGGTCAGTACCTGCTTTTCTACAATTCATTCATTTCAGAGAGGGCACGTGAAAATAAGTACTGACACAGGATAATCTGTGTGTCGCATAAAGCACGTCCAACGAAGACCTGGCCTGCGTCGCCAACGTCGCACTCGGGTGCTTCGCCGAGAATGCCGTCACCAACGAGGCTACCTTCACGCCATGCTTCGTCCTCGCCGCCGGCAGGGAATGCTTGGCCAAGGATAAGGAGGAGCCCAACAAGGAGCACTGCATCGGCCTAGAGATCAGCAAGCAGCTGCTGCGATGCCTTGGAGATAGCGCCTGGACCTGCTACAACAGCATCACGGGGTACATCCCTCCCGTCTTCATCGCGTGCTTCCAAGGCAGAGCCCTCATTTGCAACCCACAGTGATCGTTGTCAGGATTTTCATCCCATCAGCTGCACCATGATCAACTGCTTGCTTGCCGACAATAAAGGGGTTTGTGTGTGTGATTTAGTATATGGTACTAGTAATATGGTATGGTTGTGCCATATTTCTCGGATTTTTGTTTTGATGATTGATGATGATTTCGCTGGAAAAAGAAAATAGAGTGAGAAGCATTGAGCCTTCCTTGTACTGATCTCATCAAAAGGAAGCTGGAAATGGAGAACAAAAGAATGGTTGGTTGTATAAGCACGGGATTGATTGATTGATTGCTGCGTGCTTTTATTCCATTCTCAACTTGTACTGTAGCGCATTAATTGATATATACTCCGTACTCCCTTTGTTCCTAAATACTCACTCCGTCCCTAAATATAAGTATTTTTTAAGATTCCAATGCGGACTACACACGGAGCAAAATGAGTGAATCTACATTTTAAAATAATGTCTATATATATATATATATATATATATATATATATATATATATATATATATATATGCAATCACTACAAATACTTATATTTAGGAGCGGAGGGAGTAGGAGCATAAGACTTATATTTCAAATGTTCAAATATAGCGGTAGTTGTACTTAAATAAGTTCAAATATTACACTCAAATATTATTGCCCTCTTTAACCGCCCATGAATGCTCGATCAGATTTTCCTTCGGTTGCTCATGAGTTGCTCGATGCCAGATTCGTTGATGTCTTTTAACAAACTTTTTAAGTGTGGTGAAGGCCTTCACCTCCCACAAGATATCATGACTCGACATAATGCTCATATATGTACTCTGTATCCGAATCCATTGCTTTAAAGAAGAAGAAGGGACAAAACAATTAGCTCGGCCAATTCAACGGACACTTGCTGCGCATGGTGAGCAGCGTAGGAGCGGATGGTACCCGAGTGGTGGTCGGAGGAAAGGCTCGTCCCAACAATAGAGAAGAATCGGCTTGGATCCCGGGTGTACAGCTGGAGGTGACGGACTCGTCGAGTACCAACAGGGGTGTGCAATGGTGGTGGAGTGATGACAAAGGCAAGAGACAAAAAGGCAATGTGAGAAAATGGAAGGATGGAGGCGTGGTGTCTGGGAGAGATTTTTGATGGGCTGGGAGTCGGAGTCCTACATGTCTGCTGTCCGGAAAAAGTACGTCCGGACCGCTCGGCTGATCGATACATGCTAGTGTAGGATGTTATAACACGTCTGGCGGACCGCACGATCCAGACGTATGCGGACGGTTTGAGAGTCCGCTTTGAAAATACCCTAAAGAAGACGATCCGACTGTATGCGGGCGGTTTGAGTGTTCTTTTTGGAGATGCCCTAAAAAGGAACTGATTTCAGTCAATAAGCGGTTAAGATAATTCCAACATGTTAAGCAACTTGCAATGTTTGGACAGGTTCTATGACTAGAAAACACAGATGCTGCGGCACCTATCAATTTAAGTTGTAGTTTCCAGTTTAAGGAAAAACATCGGTAGGGCAAGTGCGAAAACTAAAAGGGAGCAACACAGACCTTGGCAAGAACATACATCCATGTTTCGATTCAACCGGAACTATTTGGGAACAAGGATTTTTACACCCTCATCATTCTCGATGGGAACACAAAGAGAATATATCTCATTATGGTATAACTAACGAGCAAAAGATGAGTGTAATTAATCTATAATCTAATCAAAAAACCAACTAACCCATCTAATCTACTGAAAGAAAACAAGATCCAAGATTAAACTTGGGGTTCGAAGATCAAAGGGCTAGGCCGGCGTATGTCGACGAGGTTCTCTAGGGCAGGGATCGGAGGCTGCAGACAAGATCGGGATGAACTGATGGGCAAAACACAAGGAAATAGCCAGCAGCGGACCGAAGATGGCCGTGGGTGGTGTCAGTGTCCTTGCGCTTCTCGACTGGATCATACCAGCGCCATGCATGTGCACTGCATTGGCCAGCAGTGAAGAGGGCAAGACCACGATGGCAAATTAAGATCAAATGGAGCGCACAAAGCACATGCCATTGATACGAGTCAGGGGTATGAAGATGGATGCTTGGCACGTCACACGGCCGCGTCAGTCATGGATTGCTCAACTGGTTTGGGCAAAAAGGTTTCGCTCGCTCACTAGAGCAAAGGAACATGGAGGAGACTGAGGTCGACCGGTCCGGTCCGGTCCTTTCTATAGATAGATAGATAGACGATGCAAGCTATTCTTGGAATTTTGGTTCACACAAGAAACAGCCCCACGATGCATGGCTTGGCTAGCTTATTAATGGTTCACACAAGAAACAGGCGCACGATGGCTTGGCTTGGCTTGGCTACAAGAAACAGCACCACCAACAGCCAAAAGAAGCTGGTCCTTAGGTTCACAAAAGAAACAGCCCCACATATGTGATTCTCTTGGAGATCCAGGAAATAATGAATGGTCCAACACTCCTATGTCGGAAACAGATATACACACATAAGGGAATCCATGATTTCCCACACACATTCTCCCTCCGTAAAATATATATATATATATATATATATATATATATATATATATATATATATATATATATATATATATATAAGCGTAACGCAGTAAACAATACACAAAAAAAAAATTTCTTTATGGTGGGAGTATTATGCAAGGTTGGGAATAAATAAATCCCCAACACATAGCCAAGTCGCTTTTCCTTTCTGTAGCATAACAACACATATCTAGCAAAAAAAATGACTAGTAGAGGGTCTGCACTTGTAGCATAATGGAGATGGAAAGTTCAATTATACATGAAGTGATCCAATTGCACAACATTTAAGAAAAACAAAATAAAATGGAAAAAAATAGTTTATAGTTGCGATTGGTTTACAAAGAATCACATATGTCTTGGGTGACCAGAGCTATAGTGCTCCTTAACACCAGTGAGATATACAGCCAAATACAATCAATAAGAAACTGATCTTGTGTTTCAGAAGAGAAAAAAATTGGTCCTCCAAGTTGTAATCAACCATCCATAGCAACATATTTGCTCTTAGACAAAAAGTTACACGTCATCACTAACTTGCGACCCGGTAGGCTGTTGGATCCAAATAGCAATGGCGTAGATTTTTACCCCGCAAAAAAAAAGCAATGGCGTAGCTTTTTAGTGACATGCCACCAGTAATGATATAGTGGTGACGTACCAAATATGCCAACGCCACCACTATTAAAAAAATAGTGATGACGTGGATTGAAAATGAGGCGCCACCAACTAAATTTGTGGCTAGCCCTTTTTTCCCCTAGTGCATCACCTCACCCTCCTAGACAACCTCAAGGAGACGTTCGACAACCTGCGCGAGTACCAGATCAACCTGAACCCGGAGAAGTACGTGTTCGGCGTGCCACCTGGCCAGCTCCTTGGTTTCCTTGTCTCAGAGCGTGGCATCGAGGCCAACCCCGAGAAGATTAAGGCGATCGAGCGCGTGCGCAAGCCAGCTTGACTGCGTGAAGCCCAGAAGTTCACCGACTGCATGGCCTCTCTCAGCCGGTTGGGCGAGAGGGCTTTGCCCCTATACCAGCTGATGAAGAAGACGACCGCATTTGACTGGACCCCGCAGGCGGACGAAGCCTTCTGTGACCTCAAGCGCATGCTCTCCACCGCACCTGTCCTGGCCGCGCGGGCTGAGAAGGAGCCCATGCTAATGTACATTGCGGCCACCACCCGCGTGGTCAGCGTGGTGCTAGTGGTGGAGCGCCCGGAGGAGGCAAGGCGCAGCCGGTCTAGCAACCCGTGTACTATCATACTATCTGAGCGAGGTGCTCTCCCTCTCCAAGCAAAACTACCCCCACTACTAGAAGATATGCTACGGTGTGTATGTGGCCCCCAACAAGCTGAAGCAGTACTTCTAGGAGCACTCAACACCGTGGTGAGCATGGCTCCTCTCGGAGAGATCATCGGCCGCCGGGACGCCACCGGCAGGGTCACCATGTGGGCCGTCGAGCTGGCTGCCCACACGATTTTCTACGAGCCTCGCACGGCTGTCAAATCCCAGGCGCTGGCTGATTTCCTCGTCGACTGGAGGAAACCCAGTACTTACCGCCGCCTCCCGACTCGACACAGTGGCGGATGCACTTCGACGACTTGAAGATGCACTCTGGCTTGGGAGCCGACAGTGTCCTAAATTCCCCCAAGAATGACCGGCTGCAGTATGCGCTGCAGATTCACTTCCCCGCGTCCAACAACGTGGCGGAATACGAAACCCTCGTCCACGGGATGGTTGGCCAAGGAGATCGGCATCCGACACATCCTTTGTTGCAACTTGGACCAGGTGGTGCAGCAGGTCTCTTGCAATCGGGATGCCAGGGACGCCAACACGGCCAGCTACCGCTTCTTGGTCCAGCAGATGTGCGGCAACTTCGAGGGTTGTGAGTTCCACCACATCCCTCGAGCCGACAACGAGGCTGCGGATATGCTCGCCAAGATCCGCTCCACCCGGCAAGCCATTCCAACTGGCGTCTCCCTCGAGCATCTGCACAAGCCCTCCATCAAGCCCTCTCCCGACTCGGAGTCCATCTTCATCACAAGCCATTCCAACTGGCGTCTCCCTCGAGCATCTGCACAAGCCCTCCATCAAGCCCTCTCCCGACTCGGAGTCCATCTTCATCACGGTCGACCTGACAGCTCCCGCCTTCGGCCCGGGGGCTGCCGGCCCAGTCCCTTGGGCTGCCGGCTCCGGCCCACTACCTTCCAACCCAGCCGTCCCCGGCCCATGGAAGTCGCCATCCTGACGGTGGTGGAGGCACCATCCTGCGCATAACCAATTCTCACTTACCTCTTGAGCAACGACCTTCTTCATGCGTGATGGGCTAATATGACACATTTAAAAAATGTTCACCAAATTTTAAAGATATTCATGAATGTAGATTGTTCACCAATTTTTAAATAATTTTCATGATATTTAATATTCACGAATTAAAAATATTCTCGATGAATTTAAAATGTGCATGAATATAAAATGATCACGAAGTTTAAAAATGTTCATCAATTTTAGAACGAAATTCATAATTTACTAAATATTGATGATTTTTAAAAATCTTTGTAAAATATTTATGATTTATTAAAAAAGATGATTTGAAGAAAAAAGTATGAATAAAAATGAAAGTAAAAAACCCATTAAAACCCGTAAGGAAAATGCTGTGAATATAACAGAAAGAATAAAAAAGAAGGAAAAAAGGCCCAAAGAAATGAGCAAATGAAAAATTGCACATGGGCTGGCTTATGTGTAACCCTTATGTATTTATCCAACATTTTGTCACAATGAGCGCCAAATTCCCTTTTCCAATCTAGGAGCCTCTTTGTTGGATGTGCTACAGCCATGTGGGCCTGCCTAGCTACCCGCCTCTTCAGATAGGTGGGACCATGCTGGAACCCTCTCCTCACCCACCCTAAAAAAACTCTCCTCGCCCCAACTCTTCTCACTCGGTCAAACTGCCACCGCTTCCCCTCCTCCTCCCTCAACTCTTGCATGTTAGTCGGCACTAGCGCCTTCTCTCCCCCCCCCCCCTACCGTGTGCCACGCCACCCCACAACAGTCATCACCAAAGAATTGCATGGCATTCCTCCGCGGCTGTAGCCTGGGCTCTTTGGAAGCCACAATAAACTGACTGCGACGGGTAAATTTCTAAATCAACTTGTTGATTACATCAAATGGTCATTGTTTTTTGGGTATTGGAGTCTTTTGGAAAAGAGGAAGGATGTCGAGGTGGCTGGTGTGGTGCAAAACAAGATTAAATAAGTACACTAGGTCAACAAAAACAACCGCCTGATGTCTTCGGTGTTCGATCCTTTCGGCTCTAGTTTGTTTTAACATCCTTTGCCTTTTGAGATGGCATGTAATCTTTGTTTATTCTTTACTTGGTTTGTTATATTGAACAACGTTGGCCTTGTTGGCTTTATTCATTTAAAGCCGGGCGCTCCTTACGCCTTTTATCTAAAAAAGTGTGCTTGACCTTACCTTTAAGTTCGCTATGTTGGTTCCTTTTTGTGTTTGCATATGACATCAAGCTAAAAACCCCCAACACCTCCTCTTTAATATGTGGCTATCTTAGATAAAGAGTGATTGAAGACTATTTTTGGAGGATATGGATCGGAGTTGGATTTGTATTATTCTTGTTTCAAATTCTCACAAATTACTTGTTGTAATATTTCGGGTACAAAAACCAATTTGCATTGTTGCCACCAAGGTTCTCTGATTCGCGGGATTTTTAAAACATAGGAATAGGGAAAATACGGAAATAAGATATCATGCCATCTTCGGTACTACAGGATTGCATGGATGGTTGATCGAGCATATAGGAATCTTCACATGGGGTTGGAGTGGATGAAAATTTTCCGCTGGCGTCTAGTACCGATGAATCCTAAGAAAAAATCATTATGGTTGCATCTCTACGAATCAAATAACATGTATAGGAAGAAAACAAGGGTTATGGCTTCTTTGATTCAAAGGATTTGCGAAGAAATTTTGGAGGATTGAAATCTCTAGGATTTTTTTCTTACTAGCACTGCCGGTAGTAATATGTTGTACTCCCTCCATTCACTATTGTAAGTCATTTCAGACAACTCAAAATGGATTGTTTTGCAGATGGTCTGAAATGTCTTCAAGGTCTTATAAGAGTGAATAGAGGGAGTACTTATGATATGAGGTAATCAGACAGTATGAAAAAGCGTCTGTCGCACACCTAGAGACACACACGCAATCTTCGTTGACACTATCTTGCTTACGAAAGCATTGCTTGCTTTTCACCTGCACCATTCCAAATGGTAGCAAAGCAATATATATAAAACCGACTGCTGCTTGTTTTAAACTGAATCAGTTTGAGCACGCATGAGGTTGTCAGAGAATACAAATCAAGCAGCTCAGCTTAGAGATATAAATACAGTAAGTAGAAAGTATGTGTATTATGACATCTTCTACATGCATGGTTGGTTACAATTTAGTGTTCCAATAGCTGGTGAAAACTGAATGGCCAAGAATGTAATATACGAAAATGAATGGAATATGCTAGCTGATGGCCATGCTTATCATGTACTCCCTCCGTTCAGAATTACTTGTCACAAAAATGAATGTATCTACAACTAAAATACATCTGGATACATTCATTTCTTAGACGAGTAATTCCGAACGGAGAGAGTACTTAACTAAGAGGTCATCGATCGCCGGTGCATGAAACAAAAACCAATAATTGATTTTGATTGTCGATCAAACTCGCCGGCTGCCACAGTCACATACACACGTACGCATATGCATATCTACGTGCAGTATATGCGGTGAGCTCAGACTTTGTAGCCACCGGCAGCGGCGGTGGCGGTGGGAGTGGCAGGGGCGGGGGCGACGACGGCGGCCATGGAGACGATGGTGTCGCTCAGGAAGGACTCAATGAGCGTGCGCTTGTCGTGGGGATTCCTGGGAAGAAACGTGGCGTAGCTTTTCTTGACGGCGGACTCGACGGCGGGGACAAACTTGTAGCCCTCGTATGCACCGCCCGTGGTCTCCTTGATGGCCTTGCTGAAGGCGGAGTCGAAGACGGTGGACATGTCCTTTTTGGGGGCAGCTTCGGCGGCGGTGGCTGCAGTGCTGAAGGCGGCGTCGATCTGGTCGATGGCCTTGAGCTCGCTAGCAGGGATCGGCCCCTTGACTTCCTCGCCGGCTTGGACCTCGAGGATGCCGGTGATGATGCGAAGGGACTTGCCGAACATGGCCACGAAGGATTCGTACTTGGCCTCTGGGGTAGCACCCTGGGCTTTCTGTGAGGCCCACGCCAGAGTGAAGCCGACCCTGGAGTTGAAAATGGCTTTGGTGCTGGACGTGTCGGTGACCCCCTCAAGAGACCAGCTGCCAAAGATCTGCGTGAAGGTCTTCGCGAATATCTTGCCCTTGTCCATTGGAGGGGCTGCGGCTGCGGCCGCCACGGCCGCCTTGAAGGCGTTGTTGGCCTTCTCAATTAGCTTCTGCTCCTCGGTCATGGCCTTGGGCTGTGGCCCGGCTGGGGCGTAGCTAGCTTCGGCAGCATACGAGATGGCTGGCCCCGCCACGAGGGCGACGGCCACCAAGAGCGCCACCGTACACTGCTGCACCGCCATTGCTGCTTCTCTTGTCTTGCGTTGGTTGGTTTGCACACTACGTAGGAGGAGAGATTGTGGTGCGGTGTGAGGTTGAAGGAGCTTAATTAGCTCTATATATACATCGACCCGCGCGTTGAGAGGCCAGGAGAGATTACCGCGCCCAAATTAGCAATCTCCTCCTCTCCTCTCCTCTCCTTTTTTTGGCCAAACTCATTAAACTCGTGAGCTCTTCGTGCCACAAACCAATAATAGTAGCATTGATTAGATCGCTAACTACCGTTTAACCTCGTGGGATGGGTAATAAGAGTAATAAAAAATCAATAACGTTGGAAGATGTGATTGGAGTTAAGGGAAGGGAGGGGCCCACCCCATGAAAATCGGGGGGCATAGTTAGTTAGTTAGTAAGTTTATGTAGTATTCTCTTCGTAGGAGCCCGTGGATGTAACATTTTCGGCGTAATAACCTTCCAATCCGAACTTTATAGGATCCTCTCCCCCTGTACCAATCCTCCAAATATATCCACGCTTGAAGGATGAAAGACAAAACATGATATTGTGGCCACGTGAAGGGTGAACCTTTCTTAGGGGTAGATTGTAGCAGATCATAGTTAAGGTGGTACTTGGCATTTAAAATTCTTGCGCAGAACAAATCAGGATTAGGTATCAATCTCGAACATTGCTTGGCAAGCATTGGAAGGCTAAAAAAAATGTAAATCTCTAAAGCCCTTACCTCCCTCACTTTTAGGGAAGCAAAGTGTCCACCATGCGAGCCAATCCATCTTTTTATTATCCTCCTCATCTCGCCACCAAAACTGATTTTAGGTGCGTCCCTTAATTTTTCTGTCACACAGATCTGCTTAAAAGGAAGGTTGAGACCCCGTCAAAAAAATAAGGAAAGTTGAGTTACCTGCTTTCCGGTCGGAAACCGAGCAATGCTCGGAACGCTCGCGCGCAACTAGTAAGTCCTCCTTGTGCTTGCTTATTCTAGTGTCCCTTTCGCCGAAATCTTAGCTATGAGATTCTGTTTACTGTTAGCTGGGGCTTGTGTCGCAATCACGAAAATTTAAAACTTTACGCTCTGCCTCCTGCCCAGCTCGTATAAATCTACGCATCTCATCTGATGCGGAAGTGAGTCTCTTCAACCAACCAAACAAACCAAAGCCCGATGGCCATCATCAAGCAGTCCCTCATTGTCCTAGTGCTGCTCATATGCGGAGCAGGCGGCTCCACCACACCGGCGCCGGCGCCGGCGCTGCTGACGCAGGACAATCTGTGTGTCGGCATAAGGTCAGTACCTGCTTTTCTACAATTCATTCATTTCAGAGAGGGCACGTGAAAATAAGTACTGACACAGGATAATCTGTGTGTCGCATAAAGCACGTCCAACGAAGACCTGGCCTGCGTCGCCAACGTCGCACTCGGGTGCTTCGCCGAGAATGCCGTCACCAACGAGGCTACCTTCACGCCATGCTTCGTCCTCGCCGCCGGCAGGGAATGCTTGGCCAAGGATAAGGAGGAGCCCAACAAGGAGCACTGCATCGGCCTAGAGATCAGCAAGCAGCTGCTGCGATGCCTTGGAGATAGCGCCTGGACCTGCTACAACAGCATCACGGGGTACATCCCTCCCGTCTTCATCGCGTGCTTCCAAGGCAGAGCCCTCATTTGCAACCCACAGTGATCGTTGTCAGGATTTTCATCCCATCAGCTGCACCATGATCAACTGCTTGCTTGCCGACAATAAAGGGGTTTGTGTGTGTGATTTAGTATATGGTACTAGTAATATGGTATGGTTGTGCCATATTTCTCGGATTTTTGTTTTGATGATTGATGATGATTTCGCTGGAAAAAGAAAATAGAGTGAGAAGCATTGAGCCTTCCTTGTACTGATCTCATCAAAAGGAAGCTGGAAATGGAGAACAAAAGAATGGTTGGTTGTATAAGCACGGGATTGATTGATTGATTGCTGCGTGCTTTTATTCCATTCTCAACTTGTACTGTAGCGCATTAATTGATATATACTCCGTACTCCCTTTGTTCCTAAATACTCACTCCGTCCCTAAATATAAGTATTTTTTAAGATTCCAATGCGGACTACACACGGAGCAAAATGAGTGAATCTACATTTTAAAATAATGTCTATATATATATATATATATATATATATATATATATATATATATATATATATATATATATATATATCCGTATGTAGTTCGTATTGCAATCACTACAAATACTTATATTTAGGAGCGGAGGGAGTAGGAGCATAAGACTTATATTTCAAATGTTCAAATATAGCGGTAGTTGTACTTAAATAAGTTCAAATATTACACTCAAATATTATTGCCCTCTTTAACCGCCCATGAATGCTCGATCAGATTTTCCTTCGGTTGCTCATGAGTTGCTCGATGCCAGATTCGTTGATGTCTTTTAACAAACTTTTTAAGTGTGGTGAAGGCCTTCACCTCCCACAAGATATCATGACTCGACATAATGCTCATATATGTACTCTGTATCCGAATCCATTGCTTTAAAGAAGAAGAAGGGACAAAACAATTAGCTCGGCCAATTCAACGGACACTTGCTGCGCATGGTGAGCAGCGTAGGAGCGGATGGTACCCGAGTGGTGGTCGGAGGAAAGGCTCGTCCCAACAATAGAGAAGAATCGGCTTGGATCCCGGGTGTACAGCTGGAGGTGACGGACTCGTCGAGTACCAACAGGGGTGTGCAATGGTGGTGGAGTGATGACAAAGGCAAGAGACAAAAAGGCAACGTGAGAAAATGGAAGGATGGAGGCGTGGTGTCTGGGAGAGATTTTTGATGGGCTGGGAGTCGGAGTCCTACATGTCTGCTGTCCGGAAAAAGTACGTCCGGACCGCTCGGCTGATCGATACATGCTCGTGTAGGATGTTATAACACGTCTGGCGGACCGCACGATCCAGACGTATGCGGACGGTTTGAGAGTCCGCTTTGAAAATACCCTAAAGAAGACGATCCGACTGTATGCGGGCGGTTTGAGTGTTCTTTTTGGAGATGCCCTAAAAAGGAACTGATTTCAGTCAATAAGCGGTTAAGATAATTCCAACATGTTAAACAACTTGCAATGTTTGGACAGGTTCTATGACTAGAAAACACAGATGCTGCGGCACCTATCAAGTTAAGTTGTAGTTTCCAGTTTAAGGAAAAACATCGGTAGGGCAAGTGCGAAAACTAAAAGGGAGCAACACAGACCTTGGCAAGAACATACATCCATGTTTCGATTCAACCGGAACTATTTGGGAACAAGGATTTTTACACCCTCATCATTCTCGATGGGAACACAAAGAGAATATATCTCATTATGGTATAACTAACGAGCAAAAGATGAGTGTAATTAATCTATAATCTAATCAAAAAACCAACTAACCCATCTAATCTACTGAAAGAAAACAAGATCCAAGATTAAACTTGGGGTTCGAAGATCAAAGGGCTAGGCCGGCGTATGTCGACGAGGTTCTCTAGGGCAGGGATCGGAGGCTGCAGACAAGATCGGGATGAACTGATGGGCAAAACACAAGGAAATAGCCAGCAGCGGACCGAAGATGGCCGTGGGTGGTGTCAGTGTCCTTGCGCTTCTCGACTGGATCATACCAGCGCCATGCATGTGCACTGCATTGGCCAGCAGTGAAGAGGGCAAGACCACGATGGCAAATTAAGATCAAATGGAGCGCACAAAGCACATGCCATTGATACGAGTCAGGGGTATGAAGATGGATGCTTGGCACGTCACACGGCCGCGTCAGTCATGGATTGCTCAACTGGTTTGGGAAAAAAGGTTTCGCTCGCTCACTAGAGCAAAGGAACATGGAGGAGACTGAGGTCGACCGGTCCGGTCCGGTCCTTTCTATAGATAGATAGATAGACGATGCAAGCTATTCTTGGAATTTCGGTTCACACAAGAAACAGCCCCACGATGCATGGCTTGGCTAGCTTATTAATGGTTCACACAAGAAACAGGCGCACGATGGCTTGGCTTGGCTTGGCTACAAGAAACAGCACCACCAACAGCCAAAAGAAGCTGGTCCTTAGGTTCACAAAAGAAACAGCCCCACATATGTGATTCTCTTGGAGATCCAGGAAATAATGAATGGTCCAACACTCCTATGTCGGAAACAGATATACACACATAAGGGAATCCATGATTTCCCACACACATTCTCCCTCCGTAAAATATATATATATATATAAGCGTAACGCAGTAAACAATACACAAAAAATAAATTTCTTTACGGTGGGAGTATTATGCAAGGTTGGGAATAAATAAATCCCCAACATATAGCCAAGTCGCTTTTCCTTTCTGTAGCATAACAACACATATCTAGCAAAAAAATGACTAGTAGAGGGTCTGCACTTGTAGCATAATGGAGATGGAAAGTTCAATTATACATGAAGTGATCCAATTGCAGAACATTTAAGAAAAACAAAATATAATGGAAAAAAATAGTTTATAGTTGCGATTGGTTTACAAAGAATCACATATGTCTTGGGTGACCAGAGCTATAGTGCTCCTTAACACCAGTGAGATATACAGCCAAATACAATCAATAAGAAACTGATCTTGTGTTTCAGAAGAGAAAAAAATTGGTCCTCCAAGTTGTAATCAACCATCCATAGCAACATATTTGCTCTTAGACAAAAAGTTACACGTCATCACTAACTTGCGACCCGGTAGGCTGTTGGATCCAAATAGCAATGGCGTAGATTTTTACCCCGCAAAAAAAAGCAATGGCGTAGATTTTTAGTGACATGCCACCAGTAATGATATAGTGGTGACGTACCAAATATGCCAACGCCATCGCTATTAAAAAAATAGTGATGACGTGAATTGAAAATGAGGCGCCACCAACTAAATTTGTGGCTAGCCCTTTTTTCCCCTAGTGCATCACCTCACCCTCCTAGACAACCTCAAGGAGACGTTCGACAACCTGCGCGAGTACCAGATCAACCTGAACCCGGAGAAGTACGTGTTCGGCGTGCCACCTGGCCAGCTCCTTGGTTTCCTTGTCTCAGAGCGTGGCATCGAGGCCAACCCCGAGAAGATTAAGGCGATCGAGCGCGTGCGCAAGCCAGCTTGACTGCGCGAAGCCCAGAAGTTCACCGACTGCATGGCCTCTCTCAGCCGGTTGGGCGAGAGGGCTTTGCCCCTGTACCAGCTGATGAAGAAGACGACCGCATTTGACGGGACCCCGCAGGCGGACGAAGCCTTCTGTGACCTCAAGCGCATGCTCTCCACCGCACCTGTCCTGGCCGCGCGGGCCGAGAAGGAGCCCATGCTAATGTACAGCGGCCACCACCCGCGTGGTCAGCGTGGTGCTAGTGGTGGAGCGCCCGGAGGAGGCAAGGCGCAGCCGGTCTAGCAACCCGTGTACTACCATACTATCTGAGCGAGGTGCTCTCCCTCTTCAAGCAAAACTACCCCCACTACTAGAAGATATGCTACGGTGTGTATGTGGCCCCCAACAAGCTGAAGCAGTACTTCTAGGAGCACTCAACACCGTGGTGAGCATGGCTCCTCTCGGAGAGATCATCGGCCGCCGGGACGCCACCGGCAGGGTCACCATGTGGGCCGTCGAGCTGGCTGCCCACACGATTTTCTACGAGCCTCGCACGGCTGTCAAATCCCAGGCGCTGGCTGATTTCCTCGTCGACTGGAGGAAACCCAGTACTTACCGCCGCCTCCCGACTCGACACACTGGCGGATGCACTTCGACGACTTGAAGATGCGCTCTGGCTTGGGAGCTGACATTGTCCTAAATTCCCCCAAGAATGACCGGCTGCAGTATGCGCTGCAGATTCACTTCCCCGCGTCCAACAACGTGGCGGAATACGAAACCCTCGTCCACGGGATGGTTGGCCAAGGAGATCGGCATCCGACACATCCTTTGTTGCAACTTGGACCAGGTGGTGCAGCAGGTCTCTTGCAATCGGGATGCCAGGGACGCCAACACGGCCAGCTACCGCTTCTTGGTCCAGCAGATGTGCGGCAACTTCGAGGGTTGTGAGTTCCACCACATCCCTCGAGCCGACAACGAGGCTGCGGATACGCTCGCCAAGATCGGCTCCACCCGGCAAGCCATTCCAACTGGCGTCTCCCTCGAGCATCTGCACAAGCCCTCCATCAAGCCCTCTCCCAACTCAGAGTCCATCTTCATCACAAGCCATTCCAACTGGCGTCTCCCTCGAGCATCTGCACAAGCCCTCCATCAAGCCCTCTCCCGACTCGGAGTCCATCTTCATCACGGTCGACCTGACAGCTCCCGCCTTCGGCCCGGGGGCTGCCGGCCCAGTCCCTTGGGTTGCCGGCTCCGGCCCACCACCTTCCAACCCAGCCGTCCCCGGCCCATGGAAGTCGCCATCCTGACGGTGGTGGAGGCACCATCCTGCGCATAACCAATTCTCACTTACCTCTTGAGCGGCGACCTTCTTCATGCGTGGTGGGCTAATATGACACATTTAAAAAATGTTCATCAAATTTTAAAGATATTCATGAATGTAGATTGTTCACCAATTTTTAAATAATTTTCATGATATTTAATATTCACGAATTAAAAATATTCTCGATGAATTTAAAATGTGCATGAATATAAAATGATCACGAAGTTTAAAAATGTTCATCAATTTTAGAACGAAATTCATAATTTACTAAATATTGATGATTTTTAAAAATCTTTGTAAAATATTTATGATTTATTAAAAAAGATGATTTGAAGAAAAAAGTATGAATAAAAATGAAAGTAAAAAACCCATTAAAACCCGTAAGGAAAAGGCTGTGAATATAACAGAAAGAATAAAAAAGAAGGAAAAAAGGCCCAAAGAAATGAGCAAATGAAAAATTGCACATGGGCTGGCTTATGTGTACCCCTTATGTATTTATCCAACATTTTGTCACAATGAGCGCCAAATTCCCTTTTCCAATCTAGGAGCCTCTTTGTTGGATGTGCTACAGCCATGTGGGCCTGCCTAGCTACCCACCTCTTCAGATAGGTGGGACCATGCTGGAACCCTCTCCTCACCCACCCTAAAAAAACTCTCCTCGCCCCAACTCTTCTCACTCGGTCAAACTGCCAAGCATCGTGGGGTTGTTTCTTGTGTGAACCAAAATGATTCATACAAGAAATTTTGGTTCACACAAGAAACAGCCCCACGATGCTTGGCTTGGCTAGCTTATTAATGATTCATACAAGAAACAGCCCCACGATGGCATGGCTTGGCTTGGCTACAAGAAACAGCACCACCAACAGCCAAAAGAAGCTGGTCCTTAGGCGCCATATTCTACTGGAGATCCCGGAAATAATGAATGGTCCAGCACTCCTATGTCGGAAACAGATATACACACATAAGGGAATCCATAATTTCCCACACACGTACTCCCTCCGTAAAAATAATAATATAAAAGCGTAACGCAGTAAACAAAACACAAAAATAATATTTCTTTACGGTGGGAGTATTATGCAAGGTTGGGAATAAATAAATCCCCAACACATAGCCAAGTCGTTTTTCCTTTCTGTAGCATAACAACACATCTAGCAAAACAAATTGACTAATAGAGGGTCTGCACTTATAGCATAATGGAGATGGAAAGTTCAATTATACATGAAGTGATCCAATTGCAGAACATTTAAGAAAAACAAAATAAAATGGAAAAAATAGTTTATAGTTGTGATTGGTTTACAAAGAATCACATATGTCTTGGGTGACCAGAGCTATAGTCCTCCTTAACACCAGTGAGATATACAGCCAAATACAATCAATAAGGAACTGATCTTGTGTTTCAGAAGAAAAAAAATTGGTCCTCCGAGTTGTAATCAACCATCCACAGCAACATATTTGCTCTTAGACAAAAAGTTACACGTCATCAATAACTTGCGACCCGGTAGGCTGTTGGACCCAAATAGCAATGGCGTAGATTTTTACCCCGCAAAAAAAAGGAAAGGCGTAGATTTTTAGTGACATGCCACTAGTAATGATATAGTGGTGACGTACCAAATATGCCAACGCCGCCACTATTCAAAATAAAATAGTGGTGACGTGGATTGAAAATGAGGCGCCACCAACTAAATTTGTGGCTAGCCCTTTTTTCCCCAAGTTCATCACCTCACCCTCCTAGACGACCTCAAGGGGACATTCGCCAACCTGCGTGAGTACCAGATCAACCTGAACCCGGAGAAGTACGTGTTCGGCGTGCCACTTGGCCAGCTCCTGGGCTTCCTCGTCTCAGAGCGTGGCATCGAGGCCAACCCCGAGAAGATTAAGGCGATCGAGCGCGTGCGCAAGCCAGCTTGACTGCGCGAAGCCAAGCAGTTCACCGACTGCATGGCCTCTCTCGGCCGGTTGGGCGAGAGGGCTTTGCCCCTCTACCAGCTGATGAAGAAGACGACGACGTTCGACTAGACCCCGCAGGAGGACGAAGCCTTCCGTGACCTCAAGCGCATGCTCTCCACCGCACCTGTCCTGGCCGCGTCGGCCGGGAAGGAGCCCATGCTAATGTACATTGCGGCCACCACCCGCGTGGTCACCGTGGTGCTAGTGGTGGAGCTCCCAGAGGAGGCAAGGCGCAGCCGGTCTAGCGGCCCGTGTACTATGATACTATCTGAGCGAGGTGCTCTCCCTCTCCAAGAAAACTACCGTCACTACTAGAAGATATGCTACGGTGTGTATCTGGCCGCCAACAAGCTGAAGCAGTACTTCCAGGAGCACTCATCACCGTGGTGAGCACGGCTCCTCTCGAAGAGATCATCGGCCACCGGGACGCCACCGACCGGGTCACCATGTGGGCCCTCGAGCTGGCTGCCCACATGATTTTCTACGAGCCTCGCACGGCTGCCAAATCCCTGGCGTTGGCTGATTTCCTCGTCTACTGGGCCCAAACCCAGTACTTACCGCTACCTCCCGACTCGACGCACTGGCGGATGCACTTCGATGACTTGAAGATGCGCTCTGGCTTGGGAGCCGACATCGTCCTAAATTCCCCCAAGAATGACCGGCTGCAGTATGCGCTGCAGATCCACTTCCCCACATCCAACAACGTGGCGGAATACGAAACCCTCGTCCACAGCCCATGGTTGGCCAAGGAGATCGGCATCCGACGCATCCTTTGTTGCAACTTGGACCTGGTGGTGCAGCAGGTCTCTGGTGATCGGGATGCCAGGGACGCCAACAAGGCTAGCTACTGCTTCTTGGTTCAGCAGATGTGCGGCAACTTTGAGGGTTGTGAGTTCCACCGCATCCCGCGAGCCGACAAGGAGGCTGCGGACACGCTCGCCAAGATCAGCTCCACCCGGCAAGCCATTCCAACCGGCGTCTCCCTCGAGCATCTGCACAAGCCCTCCATCAAGGCCTCTCCCGACTCGGAGTCCATCTTCATCCTGCCGGCTCCAGCCCAGTCCCTTGGGCTGCTGGCTCCGGCCCACCACCTCCCAACCCAGCCGGCCCCGGCCCGTGGAAGCCGCCATTCTGACGGTGGTGTAGACACCATCCTGCGCATAACCAATTCTCACTTACCTCCTGAGCGGCGACCTTCTTCATGCGTGATGGGCTAATATGACACATTAGCTTAGAAGATGCTAACTGAACAGGCTGCACGATCCAAGCTGTTCATTTTGCTTTTAGAGACCTCCAATATGTGTATGCTTGCAACCACTCGATTCTCTTTAATTACTTTCATTCCTGGCGGGGTGCGGTGACATTTTGATAATTAATAAATGTGTACGTGCAATGCACGTTAATATGAGAGTTATATAAAAATTAGGTAGGATACTGACGGTGGCATGCATACACATGCATGTTCCATGTACATATCATAGGTTACCTGCAAACCATATATAGTAGGTATATATATCCCCTAATATATTCATATGGTTTGATTCTATGGATACAGGGAGGGCAAGGCAAAGCAACAGGATTCCTTTTCACCAAACTCAGAATGACTGCCGTCCGGTTGCCTATTGATATCGACCAGTTCTATTGCCAACAAGGAAACTGTCCACCACGGGTGAGGGATCCCGTCCGCACCACCACTTAATCAATGGTTGCCTTAAAGAAAGAAGGGAACAATTGCTGAAATTGAACGAAACCCTATATATTGCTTTTGCCTTTGCAGGATGGTGGTGTGGCCATAACAGACGCTCGATTCGTCGACATCCAGGGGACGTCCTCAGAACGAGAGGCCATCAAGATCATGTGCAGCAAGAGTGTGCCGTGCCACGACATCTACCTCAAAAACGTCAACCTCTCTTGGGCCAACCACATTGCCCCGGCACAAGCTATTGTTCAGAATGCCCATGGAAGCGTCACGGGAACGGTGAAGCCACAAACACAGTTTGCTGGCAATTGATCACAAGTCGTTAATGGACATATACAACTAGGGAGCGGTGCTATGCTTACCTTACACTAGCGCCATGCAAGGCAGACTAGTGCTAAAATTATATTTGTTCAAATGATGGTTAATGCCATCTCACATCGTCATGCCTACATCCTCTCAATGTATTGTATGACCAACTAGTACTATAGGAGGTGTTGCCTATGGCAGCAATTCAGATTTTAGAGTGTCTCGCATGATTCCGATTCCGACGACCGGCCAAACACAATGTAGGGGTTGTTCACCACGCTTGCCGCAGGTGAAGTCCCACATAAACCTAGCCATGGAAACAGAATCAGTTTGAGCAAGATGCCATTGTATAGCTGCTAGCTCCAGCACACGGTGCATGTAGGTTGCGTTGTCGTTGTGGATGGGAAAGAGAGGGGGCTTAGGGCATATCCAACGGTAAATCCTCCAACTCTAACACTCAAATATCATCATTTTCTCATCAAAATGTAACATCTTAAATATAAGTAGATATCCACCATTACATTTGACATGGAAATATACAATATTTAATAAACTAATTAATCTAAGGAGTCCTGGAAAACACCTCATTGGACACATTAGAGTGGACAAACTCGGTGTCGGCTGGAGCGGCTGGGGCCCAAGAGGCGACTGGTGTGGCAGTGACAATCTTGACTTTCTCGTTGGCATAGAAGCGTGCGTGGCCGCATCTCATCCTACCCACCTTCTTCTATTGGGCAGGCCGATCAAGGGTGGCACAGGTTTTGCATGCCGCGCCTTGGGTCGGGCCTTGTGACAGGCCGCGAGCGCCTCCTCCTCCTTTGCACGGGGGATGGGACCACGCGACCCCGAGACGGAAGTGACAACTCCTGATGAGATCAAGGAAAAGATCAACGAACTTGAGAAAGTCTCCAAACCATGTGCAAATACAATTGGTCAAGAGATTGATTCTTATTGGATGATGAGCAAAGATCTCGAAGCCAAGGTGAATAGTCTCTACAGTAAGATGGATACCCTCTTTCATTTTACCACCAAGCTCTTCGCAGAAACCAACCTTCTTACGAAGTTAGCCACCGAGCAACAACTAGGAATCTCTGTGATGTGTCATTTCAAGTGTATCGGTCTCGCACGCAACGTGAAGAAGGCGGATGAATCCAAGGAAGTTAAGGAGGAAGGAACCTCGGCCAGACCCAATCAGAAATAGGCATTAAGCCTCCTTTTTTATGGTTGTAGTGGGTGAAGCCTGGTACAACATACGTGCTACATGCGTAATCACATACACCACCATCGTGCCTCCCAACAGTAACAACAAGGATAATTAAGGGTCACTCCACGGACACGGCCAATGGCCGGTTTTCCGTTATTCAGCGGACGTTTGCGACACTGTGTTGGATGGCAAGAAACGTCGAGACACGTCGGTACAAACGTTTGCGGGCGTTTACGGCATGGCCTTGAAGATGCCCTAAATTCTCTTTGCTCGTCCGGCCTGCCATGCTTGCCAAATGCATGCAAAGTCTGAGGGCTGTGGACTTTTCTTGGCCACGCATCGCAGCAACAAGGACCAACGATACGTACCGGCAGAGTTCAAGTTCACCCCTACCTCTTCTTCAGCCAACCAGTGACTTGAGACTTGACTTGCACACACACTCATTTCAGATTTTCAGGCATGCGCGGACTGACCAGACCACGTACGAGGAGAGCCACGTACCGGTTTGACCCCGTGCGTGCAGTTTTGTGCCTAGCTCGGACAAATTAAGCTACACCAACTCGAGTTGACGATGCACCTAGCTACTAGGTTGATGAATGGTGAACGTGTGCAGCGTCTGGTCCAGTGTGTGACGCAACAGCTGCGATTTGGGACTCGGCTAGCGGCCGCTGCATGTCCTTAATTTCAGATCCACGAGACTTCATGCATGCGCCTGGCTTTGGACCGTACGCATGAAGAGGAGCGAGCTCCAGATGACATGGCTACGGCGGCCGGACGAGATTGCATGCGTTTGCGCTGGAAATGTTTGCATGCATACGTATTTGGCTACGGGTCAAATCAAGTCGGCGTGACGCGACTCTTCATCTTCTTGCTCCTCTATAGTACGTCGACTAGCTAGCCGTAGCTAGGCCTCACTGCCTCAATGCTTGACTTGATTTGCTTGAAGTTTGACTGCTGCTCCGACCAGTATATATACGTACGTAACGGAAAATCCATGCATGCACTCACACTTTGCACTGCCTAGTACTAGCTAGTGCTAGATTCAGGATTAGACTTGGCCTGTGACTGGCAATGGCATGCATGCACCAACCTTTGCTTAATTATACGCCATTGTCACTTGTCTATTTCCAGGAGTCACACACGTACGTAGGTCGGTGTTCCACAACGTACGGCAGTTGCATTCGTAGGAAGGATTGACCCATGCATCCCAAAAAATTTAAGGCAGTTGCAATTTTTTTTACACCGAATATAGATAAGACATCTGGTACAGCTGTTTTTTGGTCCAAAATGCCTCAAGCGGCAGCTTTCCTTTTTCTTTGCACGACAGCTGTTTTGGGGTATTTGTTGGAGATGCTCTAGTGTACTCCAGTGTGTAGTTAGTTGATCGGTCTCGTTGTTTCTCTCGAACTCGCACCTGGAAAATTCATCCGGATCGCCGCTCTGATCTAACGCGGGCTAGCGAGCAACCTAGGATACTCCGTGTGCAAACAAATTACGCTGTTTAAGACAGTATTAAAAATGGTTCTACTCCGCATACGAAATGTAATTTCTTGCACTAAACTCTGTCGTTGTCTGCTACATATACTAAGCTAACTAGCGCGAGGAGAAAGACGCGATATGTACACTATGGGCTGAGAGATCGAATTAACAAACTAGCCAGATGTTGAGAAATCGAACTAACAAACTAGCCAGATGTTGATCAGATCAACATCTGATGAAACTCCGAACACGTATATACACGAGCTGGGCCAGTCCATGTCTTCAAAAGCAACGTCTCTACGTACGGGATATCCCACCTGTGTTGACCAGCGCAAAAGAGGCTTCCGTTCCATATATAGTCAAGCAGATATCTGTTAGTTCCTCCCCCCCCCCCCCCCCCCCCCCCCCCCCAAAAAAAAAAAGAAGCAGATATCTGTTGACTGTTGGATAAGCTCTACTACTATATAAGTACTAGTAGAGAGCTCACAGCTAGGTAGCCAGTGACACGGACACAAAGCAGTGAAGCGCCTCAGACTCAACGCACGTATTACGTGCGAGAGGCTGACAAAGACGTACAACAGCTAGCTAGTTGGCACCATGAAGGTTAAAATCGAGAGCTCCAAGATCGTCAAGCCGTTGTACGAGGACGGCGAGGCGCCGCCGGCGCGGTGGGTGCCGCTCTCCGTCTTCGATAAGGTGACGTACGGGGAGCACGTCGCCCTCATCTTCGCGTTCCGGCCGCCCAACCCGCCCAACAGCGAGGTCGAGCTGGGCCTGGCCAAGGCGCTCGCCGTGTACCGGGAGTGGGCCGGGCGGATCGGCGATGGTCCCGACGGGCGCCGGTCGGTGCTGCTGAACGACGCTGGGGCGCGCTTCGTGGAGGCCACGGTGGACGCGCCGATGGCGGTGTCGCTGCCGTCCGGGCCGTCGCCGGAGGTGAGGCGGCTGCACCCGAGGATCGACGACGGCCCCGTGGAGCTGGTGCAGGTGCAGCTGACCCGCTTCTCCTGTGGCTCGCTGGCCGTGGGCTTCGCGGGGCACCACCAGATCGCCGACGGGCAGGCCACGGCCAACTTCCTGGCGGCGTGGGGCCTCGCTACGCGGCGGCTGCCGCTGTCGCCGCTTCCGGTGTGCGATCGCGGCACCCGGTTCGCGCCCTGCGATCCTCCGCTAGTGGAGTTCCCGCACCGGGAGGTGGAGTACAGGGCTCCGGCACCCAACAAGAAGTGCGACGTCGCTGTGGAGGACGAGGAGGAGGAGATCGGCTTCGGCGCGGCGGGGCACGACAAGGTGAAGGTGCACAGGATGCACCTGAGCAAGGATTTCGTGGCACGGCTCAAGGCGCGGGCCTCGTCGGGGCTCCCGCCGTCGCGGCGCGGCTACACGACGTTCCAGAGCGTGGTGGCGCACCTTTGGCGCGCGATCACCGCGTCGCGCGGCCTGGGCGCCGGCGTGACGACCAAGGTCCGCATCTCCGTGAACGGCCGGACGCGCATGCGCCCGCCGGTGCCGCGCGACTACTTCGGCAACGTGGTCCTGTGGGCGTTCCCGCGCTGCGACGCTGGCGAGCTCGTGTCCCGGCCGGTGGGCCACGCGGCGGAGCTCGTCTACCGCGCCGTGGCGGACGTGGACGACGCCTACTTCCGGTCCTTCGTGGACTTCGCCGCCTCTTCTGGCGCCATGGAGGCCGAGGGGCTGGTCCCGACGGCGGACAGCGAGCAGGCGGTGCTGTGCCCGGACCTAGAGGTGGACGCGTGGCTGGGGATCAACTTCCACAGCCTGGACTTCGGCGGCGGCGGGCCCTTCTGCATCATGCCGACGTACTACCCGATGGAGGGCAGCCTGTTCCTGGTGCCGTCCACCCTAGGCGACGGCAGCATGGAGACCTACGTGGCCCTCTTTCACAACCACCTCGAGGAGTTCAAGAGGATATGCCACAAGATCACCTAGTAGCTTAGCTCAAAAAGGAAAAGCAAAAACTTACCTATGGAGCTTGCAAGGAGTTCAGGAACTCAATAATTATCAAAAGACGAGTAATATGGCCAAGTGACACAACATATAAAAAAAGTAAAGCAAAATTTTGCACGGATCTCCACATCCACATAAGATCTCATGAATATAATATCGACTGAGACTTGGTTAAGTTCCAATCGACTGAGATTTAGCAATCCCGTTCCCTAATAGAGTTCTGGACGAAGCTAGCGGGCGCCCGAGCGCCCTACCGTCAATGTGAGCGCTCGATGGAAATAGAAGGGGAAACGGAAGGACCAAATGCATAGCTCTCGGCAGTTTCCGAAAACGGCAAGCACAGCCAGCGCACAGCCTGAAAAGTGTTGCATGCGAATAGAAAAATCTGTCAAAACTACCACGCCACATCCACACACACAAAAACGCCAGGTCCCATGTGCTCACGCTATCCATCCCACCTGCATTTATTTGGGGGGTCAAAAACTTAAAAAGGTTATAACTTGTGATTCGAGTGTCAAAATTCAGATCTGTTTTCACCATGGGTTTCTCGTGGCGAGTTCTTCAAAACTAGATCCCATATGAGTAGGTTTCGATGAACTTTTTTCTCGAGCAACTTTGTGTACTACAGAGGCAACTTTAGTGCTGTAGAAAAGCAATTCTCATTTCCCCCTATTATGGCTACCTATTAGCAGAGGATCCTTCGAAGTTGGTTACCACGACTACCAATTGACTAGGTTCACTTCTAAGTCGCCTACCATAAGGACAACTCCAACGCGGATCACCAAATGGCCCAAAATGTCAGGATCGACCTCTCTAGATACTTTTAACCATCCAATGGCGGTTGCCTAATTTGTTTGAACAAGTCCGTATGTCCGAAATCCTCCAAACCGAACAAGGAGGGTGCGTTCTCAGGGCCCCTCAGCATCCATTGCTCTCTTCGACATCAAGTCGGATCCCATCTCCTTAGACGACAAGAGGAGCGAAATCCGCCCCTCCTAGCCGAGGCCCCCGCAGTGGACAAAGAGTCCGCATTACAAATGGAGATGCCAACCCAACGATCAACCTCCGACCATTGTCTGATGATGCCCTCTCCGCCGCTCCCGAGCTAACACGACGTCCAAAACTAGATGCCGCGTAAAGGAGGAGACGTTGTCCCCACTGCACCAACCATTTTTGTTGTAATAAGGAGTTGGCAACAACAACTTCGAATATTGATAAACGCAGTTACATATAGAAAAGACTAAGTTCACCCAACTGAGCCCAATGGTGGTAGAAAAGAAAAACAACTATGTGACTTATATGCACTGGAGTAGTACTTAAAAACCCAGCAACTTTTGTGGTGTTTTTGTGCAACTCCAATGCATTCACCAGACAAACTCATGTGTAGTCCGAGTCTGACTTGGTATCCAGATAAAGCGGCCACATATAGAAAAGGCCAAGTTCACCAGGCAACTCGTGTGTAGTCCAAGCCTCTACGGTCGCTCCAAGGATCCCACCCCGAGGAGAGGAAAATCTTGACTCTACTTCTATGACCCAAACATAATTACAGGTATGTAAAACTTTTAGATATTTACCAAATAATGGTCTTGGTAAATGTTTCTGTTCATGAGGATTGGGCAACTGGATACATGGTTTTAGGAAAACTATTTGTTGATTGTGGGCAACTAGATACTTGGTTTTAGGCAATTGTATTGTTGATTGTGGGCAACTATGACTCAAAAAGGGATAAAAGAACAGACACATATTCATTTTTGGAGGGTTCATAGATAAATTTAATTCTCTAAAAACACTTCGCGGTTTTAGTTACGTCCCCATGACCAACTCCACCCTGCTCCCCCTCTATAATTATTCGCCAAGTATTTACAATCATACCAAGGGATCCCACTTTGAGGAGATATATTCTTGACGTATCCCTATGACACAAAGTTGAAAGCTATGTAAAACTTTTACATATTAGCCAAATTAAGGTCTTGGTAATTGCTTTGTTCATAAGGATTGGGTAACTGGATACATGGTTTTAGACAATTGTGTATTGTTGATTGTGGGCAACTGGATACATGGTTTTAGACAACTGTGTGGTTGATTGTGGGCAACTGGATACATGATTTTAAGCAAAATTACTATGACATCTAAAAAAGGGATAAAGACATACACATGTTCAGTTTTGGAGGGGGTCACAGATAAACTTAATCCCCTAAAAACACTTCGTGGTTTTAGTTACGTCCCCATGACCAGCCCCACGCTGCTCCCCCTCTATGATCACTCACCTAGTATTTATGAACATACCAAGGGATCCAACCCCGAGGAGATGAAATTCATGATGCATGTCTATGCCACGATTTTAATTGAAAGGTATCTAAAACCTTTACATATAAGCCAAATTATGGTCTTGGTAATGTTTCTGTTCATGAGGATTGGGCTGCTGGATACATGGTTCTAGGAAACTGTATAGTTGAATGTGCGCAACTATGACACCTGAAAAAGGGATAAAGAACATACACATATTTGATTTTTAGGGGTTCACAGATAAACTTAATCTCATAAAAATCTTCATGATTCTACTTATGTCCCCATTACCAACTCCACCCCGCCACCCTCTATGATCATTCGCCAATTGTTTATGATCATACCAAGGGATCCCACCCGAAGAGAAGAAATTCTTGACACACCACTATGACACAAACTTAATTGAAAGGTATCTAAGACCTTTAGATGTTGGCCATAACGTGGTATTTGTAATGTTTCTGTTCATGAGATTGGGCAATGGGATACATGGTTTTAGGCAACTGTTGAAGGAAATATGCCCTAGAGGCAATAATAAAGTTGTTATTGTTGGGGAACGTAGCAGAAATTCAAAATTTTCTACGCATCACCAAGATCAATCTATGGAGTACTCTAGCAACGAGGGGAAGGGGAGTGAATCTACATACCCTTGTAGATCGCGATGCGGAAGCGTTGCAAGAACGCGGATGAGGGAGTCGTACTCGTAGCGATTCAGATCGCGGTTGATTCCAATCTAAGCACCGAAGAACGGTGCCTCCGCGTTCAACACACGTGCAGCCCGGTGACGTCTCCCACGCCTTGATCCAGCAAGGAGAGAGGGAGAGGTTGGGGAAGACTCCGTCCGGCAGCAGCACGACGGCGTGGTGGTGGTGGAGGAGCGTGGCAATCCCGCAGGGCTTCGCCAAGCACCGCGGGAGAGAAGGAGGAGGGAGAGGGGTAGGGCTGCGCCGAAAGAGAGACGTTCTCGTGTCTTGGGTAGCCCCAAACCTCAACTATATATAGGGGGGGAGGGGCTGCGCCCCCTCTAGGGTTTCCACCCCCAAGGGCTGGCGGCCAGCCCTAGATCCCATCTAGGGGGGGCGGCCAAGGGGAGGAGAAGGGGGGCGCCACTAGGGTGGGCCTTAAGGCCCATCTGGACCTAGGGTTTGCCCCCTCCCACTCTCCCATGCGCTTGGGCCTTGGAGGGGGGCACACCAGCCCACCTGGGGCTGGTCCCCTCCCACACTTGGCCCAAGCAGCCTTCTGGGGCTAGTGGCCCCACTTGGTGGACCCCCGGGACCCTCCCGGTGGTCCCGGTACATTACCTATATCACCCGAAACTTTTCCGGTGACCAAAACAGGACTTCCCATATATAAATCTTTACCTCCGGACCATTCCGGAACTCCTCGTGACGTCCGGGATCTCAACCGGGACTCCGAACAACATTCGGTAACCACGTACATACTTTACCTATAACCCTAGCGTCATCGAACCTTAAGTGTGTAGACCCTACGGGTTCGGGAACCATGCAGACATGACCGAGACGTTCTCCGGTCAATAACCAACAGCGGGATCTGGATACCCATGTTGGCTCCCACATGTTCCACGATGAGCTCATCGGATGAACCACGATGTCGGGGATTCAATCAATCCCGTATGCAATTCCCTTTGTCTATCGGTATGTTTCTTGCCCGAGATTCGATCGTCGGTATCCCTATACCTTGTTCAATCTCGTTACCGGCAAGTCTCTTTACTCGTTCCGTAACTCACATCATCCCGTGATCAACTCCTTGGTCACATTGTGCACATTATGATGATGTCCTACCGAGTGGGCCCAGAGATACCTCTCCGTTTACACGGAGTGACAAATCCCAGTCTCGATTCGTGCCAACCCAACAGACACTTTCGGAGATACCTGTAGTGCACCTTTATAGCCACCCAGTTATGTTGTGACGTTTGGTACACCCAAAGCATTCCTACGGTATCCAGGAGTTGCACAATCTCATGGTCTAAGGAAATGATACTTGACATTAGAAAAGCTCTGAGCAAACGAACTACACGATCTTGTGCTAGGCTTAGGATTGGGTCTCGTCCATCACATCATTCTGCTAATGATGTGATCCCGTTATCAACGACATCCAATGTCCATGGTCAGGAAACCGTAACCATCCATTGATCAACGAGCTAGTCAACTAGAGGCTTACTAGGGACATGGTGTTGTCTATGTATCCACACATGTATATGAGTTTCCTATCAATACAATTCTAGCATGGATAATAAACGATTATCGTGAACAAGGAAATATAATAATAACCAATTTATTATTGCCTCTAGGGCATATTTCCAACATAGACATGTGTTGTCATTTGATGAACGGGATCACATCATTAGGAGAATGATGTGATGGACAAGACCCATTCATTAGCTTAGCATTATGATCGTTGCAGTTTCATTGATACTGCTTTCTTCATGACTTATGCATGTTCCTCAGACTATGAGATTATGCAACTCCCAAATACCGGAGGAACACCTTGTGTGATATCAAACGTCACAACGTAACTGGGTGATTATAAAGATGCTCTACAGGTGTCTCCGGTGGTGTTTGTTGGGTTGGCATAGATCGAGATTAGGACTTCTCACTCCGTGTTTCGGAGAGGTATCTCTGGGCCCTCTCGGTAATGCACATCACTATAAGCCTTGCAAGCAATGTGACTAATTAGTTAGTTGCGGGATGATGCATTACGGAACGAGTAAAGAGACTTGCCGGTAACGAGATTGAACTAGGTATTGAGATACCGACGATCGAATCTCGGGCAAGTAACAGACCGATGACAAAGGGAACAACGTATGTTGTTATGCGGTTTGACCGATAAAGATCTTCATAGAATATGTGGGAGCCACTATGAGCATCCAGGTTCCGCTATTGGTTATTTGCCGGAGATGAGTCTCGATCATGTCTACATAGTTCTCGAACCCGTAGGGTCCGCACGCTTAACGTTCGATGACGATCGGTATTATGAGTTTATGTGTTTTGATGTACCAAAGGTTGTTCGGAGTCCCGGATGAGATCACGGACATGACAAGGAGTCTCGGAATGGCCGAGACATAAAGATTCATATATAGGACAATAGTATTTGGACACCGGAAGTGTTCTGGGGGTACCGGGTACGTATCGGGTCATCGGAAAGGGGTTCCGGGCACCCCCGGCCAAGATATAGGCCTTATTGGGCCTAGGGCGGGACAGACCAGCCCCTAGTGGGCTGGTGCGCCCCATATATGGCCGAATAGGGTGGGGGAAAGGAAAGCGAGAGGAGAGAAAGGAAGGAGGGCAATTCGGCCTCCCCTTTCCTTCTCTCCCCCCTCCTCTTTCCTTCTCCCTCCGGAAAACGTGGAAAGGGGGGAGGCCGAATAGGACTAGGCCCCAAGTAGGATTCGTCCTACTTGGGGCACGCCTCCTGCTGCTCCCTCCCCCTCCCACCTATATATATGTGGGAAGGGCACCGCTAGAACACACAACAGACAATCTCTTAGCCGTGTGCGGTGCCCCCCTCCACAGTTACACACCTCGGTCATATCGTCGTAGTGCTTAGGCGAAGCCCCCCGCTGGTAACTTCATCATCACCGTCACCACGCCGTCGTGCTGACGAAACTCTCCCTCGGCCTCAACTGGATCAAGAGTACGAGGGACGTCATCGAGCTGAACGTGTGCTGAACACGGAGGTGTCGTATGTTCGGTGCTAGGATCGGTCGGATCGTGAAGACGTACGACTACATCAACCACGTTGATAAAACGCTTCCGCTTTCAGTCTACGAGGGTACGTAGACAACACTCTCCCCTCTCGTTGCTATGCATCACATAGATAGATCTTGCGTGATCGTAGAATTTTTTTTGAAATTATTGCGTTCCCCAACAGTGGCATCCGAGCCAGGTCTATGCGTAGATGTTATATGCACGAGTAGAACACAAAGAGTTGTGGGCGATAATAGTCATACTGCTTACCAGCATGTCATACTTTGATTCGGCTGTATTGTTGGATGAAGCGGCCCAGACCGACATTACGCGTACGCTTACGCGAGACTGGTTCTACCGACGTGCTTCGCACACAGGTGGCTAGTGGGTGTCTGTTTCTCCAGCTTTAGTTGAATCGAGTGTGGCTACGCCCGGTCCTTGTTGAAGGTTAAAACAACACACTTGACGAAAAATCGTTGTGGTTTTTGATGCGTAGGTAAGAACGGTTCTTGCTAAGCCCGTAGCAGCCACGTAAAACTTGCAACAACAAAGTAGAGGACGTCTAACTTGTTTTTGCAGGGCATGTTGTGATGTGATATGGTCAAGACGCGATGATATATAATTTGTTGTATGAGATGATCATGTTTTGTAGAAGTTATCGGCAACTGGCAGGAGCCTTATGGTTGTCGCTTTATTGTATGAAATGCAATCGCCATGTAATTGCGTTACTTTATCACTAAGCGGTAGCGATAGTCGTAGAAGCAATAGTTGGCGAGACGACAACGATGCTTCGATCGAGATCAAGGTTTCAAGCCGGTGACGATGCTGATCATGACGGTGCTTTGGAGATGGAGATCAAAGGCACAAGATGATGATGGCCATATCATATCACTTATATTGATTGCGTGTGATGTTTATCCTTTATGCATCTTATTTTGCTTAGTACGGCGGTAGCATTATAAGAAGATCCCTTACTAAATTTCAAGGTACAAGTGTTCTCCCTGAGTGTGCACCGTGGCGACAGTTCGTCGTGCCGAGACACCACGTGATGATCGGGTGTGATAAGCTCTACGTTCACATACAACGGGTGCAAGCCAGTTTTGCACACGCAGAATACTCGGGTTAAACTTGACGAGCCTAGCATATGCAGATATGGCCTCGGAACACTGAGACCGAAAGGTCGAGCGTGAATCATATAGTAGATATGATCAACATAGTGATGTTCACCATTGAAAACTACTCCATCTCACGTGATGATCGGACATGGTTTAGTTGAAATGGATCACGCGATCACTTAGATGATTAGAGGGATGTCTATCCACTACTGCAGGATGCTGCTAATGCGACACTACGATCAGAGACCCTTCAAGAAACTGTGTGTGATGCAATAATCGCAAACGGTGCTGTATGAAAACCATCAAAAATGATGCAAAACGTTTGCGATGAATGATACATCAAACACGGTTCAGATTATAGTTGCATGTGCAATGAGGGGCATACGGTTGATCTGTACGAACTATTTGCGATGGGACAGAACAACAGAAACGGGCAGCCAGATCAAGGTGTGTGCGATATACGGCATACAGTTCACTCCGATGAACCGTTTGCGATGAGTGAGGTGAACACAAACGATTCGGCGAAACAAGATGTGTGTGATACCCGGCAAATAGGTCGGTAATCATAATTGTGTGCGATCATTATAGACAGCCCATACGGTCTTTTTTTGTGAATTGTGTGCTTGTTAGGGCACACAGTTCAACAAACCAACCTGTTGGCGATAATGTAGAAGATCTCTGTCGAATACATATTACTAACCGTCTGCGATGAGATTGACAGGATAAACAGAGATATATACAGTCTGCTTAATTTAGTCCTTCTTCTTCTTGTTGTTCTTGTTGGATGGCCCCGCGACATTGTCTTGGCGAGGACGCTTCTTGCCGCTGATCGTTTGCTTTTCATCGCCGCTGCCGTCGTCATCGTCGTTGCTGTCGTTGTTGTCCTCGTCCTCGTTCGACCATTCCTCCTCCTCATCATCGTTGTCATCTTCTTCGTCCTCCGACGGCTCCTCGTCCGTCTGGTTGTCGTCTGACGACTCCGTAGGCGGCGTCCCTTCCATGAACCGGATATAATCGAGGTCTGGGCTCGACGCCGGACTAACGGAAGACGAGCGGGATGATTCCGATGTTGACCTATCATCGGGCGCCAGACTGCTGGCCGAACTGTCGTCCTCGCGATTGCTCGACATGGCTGTAGGGTGTGTGCCAGTGTGTAGCGTGGCCTGCCGGGGACGATGAAGATGGTGGACACTTAAGCGGGGTATGCAGAGAAGAGGAACTGCCAATTGAAGCGGGGATTGAAGTGGGGGTTGACGTATTATCTAACCGCTGATATAATTAACCGCAATTATTTGTACCTAGTCGCTCCAAATTCCCGGGGTTGCGCAGGACTCCTATTGGCTATTTGGCTGGTTTCCTTTTTCAGGACAAAAACAAGGAACGAGTTTTGGGATTATGCACTGGTACCGATACGAACGGAGTAGGACAGTTGGCAAGCAATACATTAAGCTCTTCTTATTGATAAAGCCAGTAATAATCAAACTAGAAAGGAAAAGAAAAAAGACAAAGAAAAATATCTGCACGAATCTTCGCGTAACATCAATGGCATATGTAGGACCTATATGTGCATTACTTAGAGCACATCTAGATGTGCTTTAGCAATACTGTCAAACAAAACCCCTAATCATCATTGCAAACAGCGCATAGAACATGGCTAATGCGACAACCACAACTACACATGCTAGTTCCTTCTTGTCTCTTGCTTTCATCTGTTGCCTGTGATTGATTCTTTCTTGCTTCATCATACTGATTGTACATTCCAGATCAGCCAGTTTCTTCTTCAGCTTTACGTTATCTTCTGCGAGCTTGGTGATAACACTCCGAGCCCTGCCATGCCATTCTTCATCCAGCCAGTTAAGAAAGGCACAAGCCTCATATCCCTGCCAATGTTAAATACTATTCTGGATGAGCGGTGGCATTAACTGAAGTAAAATGATGAACTTAATTAGCACTAACCTCTAAGGGGCAACCGAGAAACCGCCTGCCAATGTCGAATCCCTCCATGCATACACGTCGAGCGGGAGTGTGCCCGTGCACACAACTCAGCTTTTGGTACTTCTCGGTGGCGCAAAACTCGGAGTCGAACTCGTGTTGCGGGAGTCTGGAGTCAAGCACCGGATCCGGCGGCAGATCGCTTTCCTGGGGGGGGAGGGGTCATTCAGGACGGATTCAGTAAGGAGCCATACTTTGGACATGGTAAAAAAGATCGGGATAGATTGGAACCTGACAGGACGATTCGGATCCGTAGTACACCTGCCTTCTGATGACCTTAGGCAAGTGCTCAGCGGCGACCACCATCGTGGCGACGATACGAGCAGGAGCAGCCGCACCGAAACCATCAACCACTCGTCCGCATTCCCCCAATGTCAGCGCCGCGCGAGGGAATTTGGAGGCTATGTAGGGATTTGGGGGAAATGGGGAAACTGTGGAGATAAGCTAACGGCCGGGAACTACTAATGGCACTATATATATGTTGTATACGGCACACTGTTTGTACATGTCGTTTGTGTTAGGTATTACAACGTCACACATGATTTCCGCACCAAACCGTGTGAGAAGACAACGTAGGTTAGACACGGTTGCCGTTACATAACCGTATGTGATGTGTCCTGTCCATATAATTGAGTTATGGTGAGATACCGTGTAAACAGCCGCTCCACGGATATTCGTGAAAAACAGCCGCTCTGCATATAGAGATGGCGGCGGCGGCCTAGGCAGGGGCTACCAGAGAAGAGGTCAATCCTCGGTCGGTGGATGGTGGCGGCGTCATAGGAGGTCAATCCTCGTTCTGCGGCGGGAGATAGGAGGAGCTCAACCATCGAGGTCGGCGGCGGCGTGATTTGAGCACATCCATCGCGGTCGATGACGGGATAGTGGAGGTCGAACTTCAGGCGGCAGCCACACTCTTTGCTCCTCGACCCTGCTGTCTCGGCGTGCCGCCGCATCGCGCTTGTCTGTCTGCTGGGTGGAGGTCGCCGCGCGGCTAATTAATTAAGGTATTCTTTCGTGAGTGGGTAAATTTAGGTATTCAATTCCTAAGTGTAGTGTTGTACTAGTACTCTGCGTGTAAATTGACTGGCCATTAATTTTTGTCATAGCACGTCTGGATAACAACATGGAGCGCCCTCAGTAATTATTAAAATAAAACCTTGTGATTTATGCACGCATCTTTGGACAGCAGTTAATCCGTGTATTAATGTTGTTGTTTTGTTTTTTATTATCATTCGTGTGCTGCAGATGGAACGATCTCGATGGATGAAGAATCGGAAAACCGTAGATTTTATCAGTGGCGTAACAGAGTTCATGAATTTGGCTGAAAGTACAAAGAGGAGAATTGGTGATACAGATTACATCCTGTGTCCATGTACTGATTGTGCCAATACAGAGTCACATGAAGTTGCAGATGTCCAAATGCACTTAGTCTATAGGGGATTCATGGATGGATATACACGTTGGAACAGACACGGTGAAGAGGAAGTCATGGATGAAGATACCCAGGTCAGCGAGATGCCAAACCCTGATCTGTGTCACATGGATGTTGAATCTAACATCGGGGCAGAGGCGTCAAGCTACCAATGGAACACCGAAAAGCCAAAACGCCCACTGGAAAACCAAGACGTCGACGCAGATCACGACGATCTTGATATGCCAGATTTTGCTGCTATGATTGCAGATTTCGAGGGCCCAGATAAGCATATGATTGGGTACAAGGATCTGCCAACCATTGATGCGGACTCCAAGAAAGAATTGTATCCAGGTTGCAAAAAGAAATATTCCAGGTTGAGTTCCACCCTAGTGCTTCTCAGATTTAAAGCAGCAAACGGTCTATCAAACAAGGGCTTCACAGAGATGTTAGGTCTTTTGAAAGAAATTCTTCCGGAAGATAATGTGCTCCCCAGAAGCACGAATGAAGCAAAGAAAATTGTTTGCCCATTGGAACTTGAAGTACAGAAGATACACGCTTGTGTGAATGATTGTATATTGTACAGTGGTGAGTACAAAGATTATCGTGCACGTCCCACATGCAAGCATGCACGATACAAGCACAGGAGAGCAAAGGACAAGTACAAATTGGACGACGAGATCAAGACAGGAGTCCCGTTCAAGGTTGTTTGGTACTTGCCTTTAATTCCAAGGTTGAGGCGTTTGTTTGCAAACCCTAGAGAGGCAAAGAGGTTGCGGTGGCATCATGATGAACGAATTGCGGATAGGTATATGAGGCACCCGAAAGATGGGGCTCAGTGGGAATTAATCGACAAAAAGTTTGAAAATTTTGCCAAGGATCCTAGAAGTATAAGGCTCGGGGAGTGTACTGACGGGATGAATCCTTTTGGCGATATGAGCACCAATCACAGCACATGGCCGGTGCTTCTGTGCATAAATAACCTAGCTCCTTGGTTGTGTATGAAGAAAAAAATACATTATGATGTCAATGATTATCCAAGGCCCGAAGCAACCTGGAAATGACATCGACATTTACTTTCAGCTACTGGTAGAAGAACTGCTGACAGTGTGGATAGATGCGCCTGCTGTAAAATGTTACGATGCTTACAGAAAGGAGATTTTCGATCTACATGCCATGTTGGTGCACACCATTCAAGATATGCCGGCATTAGGCAACACATCGGGGCAGAAAACAAGGGGAGAAGTAGGGTGTGTCACATGCATGGATAGGACAGCTAGCAGAAGACTTCCCAACTCGCACAAAATAGTGTATTTGCATCATCGTAGGTTCTTACGGAAAAATCACCCATACCGAAAGATGAAAATTGAATTTGATGGTACGGCAGAGGCAGCTGCAGCCCCAAGACCCTATGAAGGGTGGTGGTCCACAACATGGCTAAAAAATTAATGTTGTGCTTGGCAAGAACCACCCTTTGACGGTGAAACTAGAACCCAAGGATCAAGTGTTTAAGAAGAAATCGGTGTTCTGGAAATTACCTTACTGGGAGATTCTACGTGTATGTCACTGCATCGATGTCATGCACGTAGAGAAGAACGTATGTGAAAGCATCCTTGGTACTCTGCTCAAGATTAAAGGTAAAAGAAAGGATGGTGATGGTTCATGACTCGATATGCTTGCTGATCAATCACAACGCAAGAGTGAAGCAGAAGATGATGACAAATTCATCAAAGCTCGCCAGAGTTACAATTTCAGTACAAAAGAAGCAACACAGTTCTTCACCTATTTGTTGTCAGTTAAGACACCCTCTTCCTACTCCGCAAACATCAGAAGTCTCGTGGATGTGAGCTCAGGTAAAATGAAGTTGGGACACATGAAGTCACATGATTTCCACGTAATGTTGACACAAATCCTCCCGGTGGCCATCAGGAATCTGATGGACAAAGATATAAGAAACACACTCATTGACCTCTGTGATTTCTTCAACCAACTATGGCAGAAAGTTGTAGATCCTGAAGAGTTGGATCATATGCAAGATGATATTGCAAGAATATTGTCCAACCTAGAGATGTTTTTCCCAACCGTCATTCTTTGATATCATGGTCCATCTCACTATGCACCTTGTCGACGAGATAAAGTATTGTGGTCCTGTGTTTCTTCGCAACATGTATCCCTTCGAGCGGTTCATGGGAATCCTGAAGCGCTTTTGTCGGAACCGAAACCATCCAGAGGCAAGCATCCTACAAGGTTATACCGCGGAGGAGGTGGTTGAGTTTTGCATCGAATACATGAAACAAAGACCTATAGGTTTGCCCCTCTCTCGCCACGAGGGAAGGCTAAAAGGTAAGCCAGTCCTTGCTGGCACGAAAATGGCTGCACCCAGAGAATTGGCAGAGAAAGCCCATTTGACGGTACTGCTTAACAGCCCAGTTCTCATCGCTTATGCCGAAGAACACTTGGCGGAGATACGCCAAAGATTCTTACCAATGGTGCCTTCATCAGAGGTGGAGATGAAGGAACACACTAAGAACTACGCCGAATGGCTGAAGAATCGTTTGGCACAAGGATCCATCAATGACATTGCTACGTGGTTGGCACAAAATCCATCACCTACGGTGCTGACGTACCAAGCATATGATATAAATGGATACACGTTCTACACTGAGGAATGTGATAAGAAGACCTCGTATCAGAACAGCTCTGTTCAAATAGAATGCATGACTATAAATGAGGCTGATAAAAGGGTATACTATGGAACCATCAAAGAGATTTGGGAGCTTGACTATGTGAAAGTTAAGGTGGCATTATTCAGGTGCGCATGGATCCCTCTTGGTCAGGTAAGGATTGATGAGTACAGGAAGACCTGTGTTAACAGGACAACGATGGCATATCACGCGGACCCATTCATTCTTGCCAGCGATGCTACCCAGATTTTCTTTGTGAAAGACCCATTGCATAAGAACGGACATTTAGCGGTGCATGGGAAGATAAGGGTACTAGGTGTCGATGATGTTGCCGATCAGGACGAGTACGATGAATTTGATGAGTTGCCAGCCAAGGGATCACACACCAGTGCAACAGAGAAGAAGTTTAAAATCATCAAAAAACCCAAGTTCATTCGGGGTCAACTTAATGATCCCAGTTCCCCCATGTACATGGGAATTAAGCTGTAAGACTAGTCTTTATGCCTACCCTGCAACTTAATTCGTTCAATTTAGAATTGTCGCGTGTACTGAATTTGTGAGTTATGCCCGGTTTTCTGTTGATGTAAGAACCATTAATATGTTGACCTTGATATGCTGTCAGCTCAGGCAATGAATATGAATTTTTTTGTTATTATTATTATATCATAGAGGTAGCACACTCAATCGATCTCACTACAGTATGTGTGAACAAAAACATGCAATCTGGTTTGCGAATAGCACACGGTTCATTGATGAAAGCCGTGTGCCGACCAAACCCCACCACCACCCCGCCCACGATCTGAGTCGTGCTTTCTGATTGGCCAGAACCCAAACCCCTCGGATCGTACGTCTGCACCGTTGGATGCTCCCAAATCGAACGGCGATCCTCATGGTTGTAATTTTATTTTTATGCACAAAATGCATGTTAATATCAAAAAATGTCTTAAATATAGCTAACGATACATGAACTGCGCCAGAAAATCAAACCCATGGTATAATGGTGATTGCGTACCATGGAAATTTTTATGAGGCCAAACGATGAAGTCACCGGCCACAGGAGTTTGAATTGACACGTCTCCTTTTGGAAAACCATGATCCTTCATGTGACATGCTCCGGTTTGGAAGGAGTGGTCATCAAAACTTGTGCCAAACTTTACCAATTTTTCCACGGGGTCGTGAGAGCACGCCACAGGCACACATCGATTTTGGTGATGTCTGGACTCCATCTGAATTTTCTGTAATTAAAATACCAACTAGGCCTACGCCAGTGGCCGCACCTCGCGGCCGAAATGTTTGAAACTTGTCCCTGCTTCTCGAACAAATGGATGAAAACTCACAAAGTGACGCACAAATGATCTGTACACCTTTGCTAGGCTGATAGTAAGGGGGTATCATAGCTAGTATCATGCATGCCAACTAGGCAATTTTGATTAGCTGTCATAGAATTAATTAAATGAAGAAAGAGAGGGTTAAGTATCATATCATGAAACCGTATCATAATAAATGTTATGCTACTATGTGTCATGCATGACAATATAAATAAAGTACTACATATGATACTAGCTACTCTATGATACTATGCATTATTAGAGCAAGTAAGTACACAATAGAGTGACATAAGACTAGCCACAATGGGTAGTAACAACAAATGTTACTAGTCTATGTTACTACCTCTATAGTGGGGAATAACATATGTGTAGTAACATGCAACACTTCATTTATTAGGCTATAGACTCATCTTGCCTTAAGATGTGTGATGTTACTCAGACTAGCCACAATGGGTAGTAACATAGACTAGTAACATGCCCATGTGTTACACTAGTCTATGTTACTACCTCTATAGTGGGGAGTAACATATATGTGTGATAACATGCAACACTACATTTATTAGGCTATAGACACATCTTGCCTTGATATGTACATGTGATGTTACTCATACTACTAGTAACTAGCTATGTTACTACTTTCCTCTCTTTCTTCATTTATTGCTTGCCACGTCATCTACTTTATCTAGATATGTGTGATGTTACTACCTATGTTACTCCCATTGTGGGTAGTCTTATACTATAGTAAGACTATACCCAAAGTGGGAGTAACATAGGTAGTAACATCACACATATCCACTTTCCTCCATTTCTTCATTTATTGCTTGCCACATCATCTATTTTATCTAGACATGTGTGATGTTACTACCTATGTTACTCCCACTGTGGGTAGTCTGGCTATAAGGAATAGAATAATATATATGTGCTTATTAGTTCGAGGAAAGAGAAGAGAAGCGGGCTCTTGGTTAGTAGAGCCAGCTGCAACAGGAGACCCAAGACACTTTGTGAGGATGTAAGGTGGGCCAACTATTGATAAACTAGTACGTATATAAAACTTATTATTGTACATACCCGCTAAGAGGTTGGGTATATGACATGTCAACTTCTTATAGCCGACCCTTGGCTGTATTATTAACCATCTCTTAGTGAGGTAGCTAGTATATCACAGACGACTAGCTAGTATCAGACTAGCCACAGTGGGAGTAACTTTAGCAGTAACACCAACTCCAACTCAGCAAACTTGCTTATGTGGCAATAAGTTAATGAGGAGAGAGATAGTTTTAGTAACTTAGATAGTTATTGTAGCATCACATGCCCCAATGCGATATGAGTCTGTAACCTAAGAAATGAAGCTTTGCATGACACTACACTTATGTTACTACCCGCTATGAAGGTAGTAACATATATAGTCTACGGATATGCGTATGTTACCAGTGTACTACTCTCCATTGTGGCTAGCTAGTCTCATACTCCCTCCTTTCCGGTTTAGCTAGGCTGGTTGTAATGGTATTATCATAAGCGGTATCATGCATGCCAACTAGACTTTCTGGATGATGTGGCACACAAGAGAGGATGTGGTATCATATCATGATACCGTGTCATATTAAATGTTGTACTACTACTTTGTGTGATTAGTAAGGCAACCTAAGATGTTAACTTATGATACTATGCATTACGGAAGTAGCTAGTATCCTAGCTACTCTATCATATATATGCATGATATGTACTACTAGTATATATATATGATACTCCCCATTACAACCAGCCTTAGGCTGGTCATAGTGGGGAGTAACTTATACTAGTATCATGCATATGACACTAGTCTAAGTTACTATCTTCATAGTGCAAAGTAACATAGCAGTAGTACCATGTAGGACTTCATTAATTAGCTTGTAGACTCATCTTGTCTTGGGAAGCGCTATGTTACAGTAACATATTATGTTACCACTTCTCATTAACTACATGCCACATAAGCAAAAATTACTTGGAGTGCGCTACGTTACTAGCTAAGTTACTTCCATTACAACCAGCCTTATAGGGCTCAATTCAAAAATCTCACCAAGGTAGATGGTGAGTGGTGGAATACCTTTTGTAGTTTGCAAGAACACCCAATTAATGCTTTTGTTTCCTCAAAAATTTATGTTTTCCAATGTATTAATTGCAATACATGCATGCATATATAAAGTACATGCATTGGTCAACTTTCTCTTAATACTTGCATGCAATGATTTAATGCACCTTGGAATCTGGACATGTGATGGGGAACAACCAAATTGAGCCTTATAAAATGGAAAAACTAAAATTTTGAGATAAGCCTATAAATCGGAAAAGAGGGAGTATATATGCATGATACTAGTATACGATCGGCAATACCTCCGTAATGCGCGCATGCATAGTATCATGAGTTAGTATCTTAGGTTCCTTATTAATTACCATGCATGACACAAAGTAGTACAATATTTAATATGACACGGTATCATGATGTGATACCACACACCCTCTCTTTTCATCATTTAACTGTGTGCCACATCATCCAAAAAGTCTAGTTGGCATGCATCATACCGCTTGATACTCCCATATTACGACCAGCCTTATTAGGGTGGCCATAGTGGGGGGTATCATAGCCGGTATCATGCATCCGGGAATAGAAAATATGATGATGTGGCAAAGAAGCAGTAACATAGGTAGATACTGTAACATATATATATATAATAAATGATATACTACTTTGTGTCATGCATGGCCATAAATACGGTCATCTATGATATATACACCCTCCCTAAACTAATATAAGAGCGTTTAGGTCACTATTTAGTAATCTAAACGCTTTTATATTAGTTTACAGAGGGAGCTAGTACTACTTTATTATACTATGTATGCACTATGAAGGTACATACGTAGTATCATACACTAGTATCATATGCATGATACTATATATATATAGTACTATATGATACTCCCTATATAAGGTTGGCCATAGTGGTGGTATCATAGGCGACGATGTCATGCACTCGGAAATAGCAAGTATATTTGCTGATGTGGTAAAGAATTAAATATATTTAAAGAGGGTTAGAGTAACATATAGTAGGTAGATACCGTATCATGTTAAATGCGATGCTAATTTGTGTCATGCATGGCAATAAATATGATCTATATATATATGATATACTATACTCTATGTATTATACTATGCGCTATAATTAATTAAAGGTAGTATCATATGTACTGCATATTCATGATACTAGTATATGACACTCTCCACTATACTCATGATTTCTTATCGTGGAAAAAAAATTGGAGGCGAAACGATGAACTCATGTTTTCATTCGAACAAAAATATGACGTTATGTAATGTAAATGTTTTCAAAGAGCACACGGTTCACTCACGAAAGCCGTGTGTCCACTAAACCGTGGCCGATGCACCCCCCACCCCTCTGCCACGCGCGCAATCTGAGTCGTGCGTTCTGATTGGCCAGAAACCAAACCCTACGGATCGTACGTCTACACCGTTGGATTCTCCTTGATCGAACGGCGATCCTCATCCCTTTCGACAACACATGTACATGTTCTCAAATAGCCCCTCCCAATTTTTTTTTGAAATAGCACACGGTTCACGCACGAAAGCCGTGTGCCTAGCAAACCGTGGCTGATGCCCCCCCCCTCGCTGCGTGTGCGATCTTAGTCGTGCGTTCTGATTGGCCAGAACCCAAACCCCACGGATCGTACGTCTGCACCGTTGGATGCTCCCAGATCAAACGAAAATCCTCATCCCTTTCGACAGGAAATGCAGTCCGGCTAGGAATTGATTTATATGCAAACATGCATGGTAAATGCCAAAAAATGTCTTACATATAGCACACGAGACCTGAAATGCGCCAGCAAATCAAACCCGTGGTAAAATTGTGATTGGTTTACATGCGAAAAATTTAGATGAGAAACGATGAACTCACGTCTTCATTTCAAAATTAGTACGTCTTCATTTCAAATGAAATTATTCTGTTTGTGCACACGAGCGCTTAGAGGCAACCGTTTGCATAGGCCTTTCCGTGCGCGCGGCGACCGGGGATATTTTTCACCCTTTTCACCTAGGCCGCCAACACCCCCCACCGTCCGCCCGCGTTTCACTCAACTAGTCCACCCTATCTCCTTCGCCAGCTCCCCCTCCCCCAGATCCACAACAGAACCCTCTTCGGCGCCGCCGTGCTCACCCCGGCCGTGTGCCCGCTCTTCGGCGTCAAGCCTACCTCAACTGCCGTTCCCAACACGCGGCGGCCCGCGCCTCACTGTCTTGGTTTGCTCGCCAGCCACCCTCAAGCATATCGATGCAGTAACCCTCGCCTCTCCTGTGGTCCAGCCGGGTTTGCATTAAGAAGCCTGTTAGTTACTGCTCTCCATCGCGGTGAGGCATATTTCCATGCAATCCCTCTTCCAATTTCGTTCCGTATGTTCCCAAATTGGCTATAAAATAACGGAGAGCGTATGTATGTTCATTATCTACCTTCCTTACTAAATATAAGCTGTATTTGTTCCAATAAGTAACTGCCTATTTACAGATCGTGGGCGCCCGAGTCACACAAACTTAACAAATCAGCCGTATATTTTCTAAATTATTGCACGGCATGTTTAGAAATCTTGATACCAAGTTGTTAGTTTTATGCTTATCCTCCTTTCCTGAGTTTCGCTTGTGTTCTCTGTAGATGCCGAGTAGCAGCGACAGCACTCATTCAGGCCATGTATCTTCATCTGATTCGGACAACCCTAGGTCTTCAGCAGACTATGAGGGATCAACTAGTCTTGAACGAGATAGAGCTGCAGCAATTACCCTTCTGGTCTGGACACGGAGGAACGCTCCAAGGAAGCCCACACACCAGCCTAAAGGTGTATATGAAGTAATCGAGATTGATTCAAAGTCCTGGGCTCCAACTAAACCAGATAAAGCACGCATGAGGTTCAGGAGTGTGTGTGGATTTGTTGGCAAGGCAAGGCTCAACATTAATCTACCGGGGTTTTGGAAGGCTGACATAGAAACACGGCGAAGGATAGTCCGGGAGATCATGGATCACTTCAACGTTCCAGAGCAGTGGAGAATGCAGGTGGAACACGCTGCACTGAAGAAGGCTAGGGATGCTTGGAGAAACTGGAAGCACGTGCTGTACAAGAAGTACTTGAGTGAAGGCAAGGACCCAATCCCCGCATACCCCCAAATTACAAAGGCAGACTGGGCAGAATTCAAAAGGGTCAGGGCAACTCCAGAGTTTGCTGCGAAGAGTTTCAAGCAATCGGAACTTCAGAAGAAGAACATGCACCCCCACCGTATGGGTGTGGCAGGATACTACGGCATGAAACTGATATGGGAACAGGAGGACAAAGAAGCAGTATCGGCGTGTGCGAGTACGGCCTTTAGTGAAGTCAAGGGAGAACGCGCCAGAGACTACTTGCGGGCACGTGCAAAGAGGCGTGATGAAGGAACTTATTACTTTGAAAACGCACGTGACGCCAAACTGTATGAAGTGATGGTAGAGCCTTCCAAGATCCCTGGAAGGTTCTACAGGAACTCAGGGCCATGTGACATTCTGTCCATTGCTTTGGACACAAAAGATCCCCCTGGACGTGCAAGGGGTATAGACGTTAATGTCCCGCACAAGAGGGCTTTCCCACTCAGCAAAGAAGAGAGGCTCAGCATGAAAAAAGCAAGGAGTGAAATGAAGCAGAATGCATTGTTTGAAAAGTTGAAGAAGGAGATTTATCCGGCTGTTCGAAAGGATGTTGATGAGTCAATGATGATGCAGAAGACTCTAATACTGACAGATAGCCATCAGATGGGAGGGGAGGCGGGCATGGATGATGCTGATTATTGCGCGACAACACTGCACAAGAGTAGCTGTGCATCAGCTAACCCCAACGACACTGAGACTGCAGCTGCTCGTGATGATGTTATATCTGATCTATCTGGAATGAAAGACAGACCGAAGGGCGTGCTTACACATTATGAAGGTACATTAAAATGTGGAACAGCCTGGGTTTGCCCACCCTTCTTGGAAGATGGCCTCTTCTTGGACAATGTGCCATTGAAGCCGGGCTGTGTGAAGTGCTACGTGACTGAAGTAAAGCCTGGATTCAATGAATTTGCCCTGAAGAATGTCCTAGGAGACTTCCATGAGCAAAGGACCTTGGGAGAAACACTATTACATCACATCCAGTGGCCACGCAAGGAAATAGAGTTCATCGATGAGATTCCTGAAGCCCCGCCAAGAGCAACCACTATCGCCCCTCAACCGGTGACGCTATCCTTGCCAGAGCAGCTCTAGCGGGCTGATGCATCAACCTGTGATCAGCCGGACCGACTTTGTGGCGTACAGGCCATGTCATCCTCTGCCCCAAAGCAGCCAGTGGAAAGGCCTATAATTGCTGATGACGCACCAATGATTCAGATGCCGGCTGCTGAAGCAGCGGGGGGAGACCCAGCTGCAGCACATGCTCAGCAGACCAACCTGGTGGAACAGACTGCTAAGCAGTCTGATGCTTCGGAACCGCCTGCTAAGCAGTCTGATGCTTCGGAACCGCCTGCTAAGCAGTCTGTAGGTCCAGAACCGACTGCTCATCAGTCCGTCGGTCTGCAGGCGCGTGATCAGCATACCAATGCGTCAGCATTCCTGCTTAGCAAACCAACGCGTTGGCACGGCCTCCTCAGCACACCGACAAGTTGGCACCACCTTCGCAGAAACCCGACATAGCTTCAACGCATGGTCAGCAGTCCGATGCCTCTGCTCCTATAGCCCAGCAGTCCGCCACAGCAGCAACGCCAGCTCAGCGGTCCAGCATAGATAAACCATCTGCTAAGCAGTCCGTCCAAGCTTCACCGTCTGCTTGGCAGTCTACCGTGCAGGCAACCAGACGTTCTACCAGAAATGCTTCAAGTACCAAGAAGGAAGTGGCCAAAAAGGCTACACCCACGACCACGAGGAAGCGCACTGGGAGAGTGAAGAGGAAAGAGAACGATTTCCTCTTACTTAAAGCACTCATCGCCTAGAACCAAATTAACAACAACTTGTTTGAATCAGGGAGTAATATTATTTCTGACGCCATGGATGATGAAGAAGTACAATTGTTGCTTGCTAAAAGTAAAGCACGCGTACTTCAAGCACGCTATTACGTCCATGGTCAGCCATTTCTTGTTGGCGAATATGTCGGATCACGGGTTCCGGCAAAACCCTCAAGGTTCGAACTCTGGGGTGCGCACGAAGATCTCTCTCTCCCTCTATGGCTAGCTCGCTCAAGGATCTCACGGCCTAGACCGACGAACTCAAAGAACACAGAGACGCAAGATTTATACTGGTTCGGGCCACCGATGTGGTGTAATACCCTACTCCAGTGTGGTGTGGTGGATTGCCTCTGGGGCTGGGGATGAATAGTACAAGGGGAAGAACAGCCTCCTGAGGAGAGGTGTTCTTGTGCTTGGTGTGCTGGTGAGTTGGTGGATCGAATCCCCATCCTCGATCAGTTGCCCCTTCAATGGTGGTGGCTAGTCCTATTTATAGAGGCCCGGGTCCTCTTCCCAAATATTGAGCGGGAAGGGATCCCACAACGGCCAGATTTGAAGGGGGGCAGCTAGTACAGCTTATCTTGACAAAAGTAGTCTTCGCCTGCCAAAGGCTCTGGTGGTGACGCCGTCTTGGGCTCCACGGTGACCTCCCTCCTACCGTCCTGCCGGTCTTGGTCTCGTTGCACCGATGTGGAAACCTTTGCCTGATGCCTCGGGACTCCTCGCCTGCGCCTGCCTCTTTAGCACCAAAGAGGGAACTGGTACTCTGCGCCCGCTGGCGCCCGCCTGGCCTTGGTCGTCATGGCTTGCGTCACGGGAAGCTCGCGAGGTGCCCCTTGCCTTGATCTCTCTGCTCCTGGTGAGGCCGCTCCTGAAGAGGTCTTGTGTCGTCCGCCTCGCGAGGGTCTTGGGTGTTGCTATTGAAGGTGGGCCATACGGGCCCGCTGGTGGAGCCACGTCGTGGGCCGCTGGCAGGCAAGTCTGGGTACCCCCGTTCCCAGAACGCCGACAGTAGCCCCCGAGCCCAAGGCGCGCCCGGACTTGGCTTCGAGGCGAAGCCAAAGGGCAAGTGCGAAGCGCCGCGGGCCCCAACAGCCTGCGGCCCCATCTGACGTGTGGCGATTGATTGGACGTGGGCGTCTCCACTTCCCCACGCTGCCTCGACAACTGCCCGACTTGACGAGTCACTACTACATGCAGAGAAAGATCATCATTGCCTGTGATCGTGGGGATCGCCAGTTGGCCTTCCTCTTGCTATAAATGGAGGAGGGGGGCAGAGCCCCCGTCGCCCATCTCTTCCTGCTCCGCTCGCTTCCTCTCCTTTGCTCCATTGCTAGTATAGACACCCATGGCACCGACGAAGAGGCTCTCGGCCGCGGAGAAGGGGAAGGCCCGCTAGGAGGGGGCCGGTTCACCGCCGCCAAAGAGGGGGCGCGGCCGCCTCGTAAGCACTCTGCGACTGCTGCTGTGGCTCCTCACGGTTGTGGCGGCGCTTCTTCGCGTGGCGGGAGTCGCCCATGTCGTGGCAGCCCCGTCGATGAAGGTAGGCGCGCCATGGTCGCACGGCCTCCCCGGCCGCTCTCCCACTCGGCGAAGGTGCTGCCGGAGTTCGTTGTGTGGTCGAAGAACCCGGCCGGCACCTGGCTTCAGCTCCCGCACTTCTTCACCGGCGAGCTGCCGGCCACAGGTCCAGGCGGGCTCTGGCTGCAGGCGGACAACTGCTGCAGCAAAGCTTCCTGGGTCACGGTTGAGGCCTCCGTCGCGGGCAACACAGCCCTGGCCCGTGGCTGGCAGACATTTGCCCACGCGCGCGGCCTGGGCAGGCGGTGCACCCTTCACTTCAAGTACGACGGAAATGCGACCCTCTACGTGAGGGTGTTTGGGGGAAGACGGCCGCCGCGCCGGGTGCTGCCCCGAGGACAATGACGGCAGCGAGGTGCTCGGCCTTGGCGATGGCCGTGACGAGGGTGAGGATGGCCATGCCCTTGGCGCTGGCCGCTGCTCGTCCAGCTATGGTGATTCTTCCTCCGGCGACAGCTCCAGCAGTGGCGGCTACGACCAGCCGCCACGCCGCCGCGCCCGCTTCGAGGGTGGCAGCGGGTCGTCTCGTCGCCACGCCCAGGTGAAGCGCGAGGAGAGGTCTGGCTGAGCTCGGGGGGAACGCCATGAGCCCGTCCTCGTGACTTGCCGCAGGAGCGCGCGCCACTTTTGTTTCGTTCTTCCTTTTCTTCCTGCATTAAGAGAGGGACAAGTATGGGGCCCCGCGGGGGCGTGCAAAAGAGTATGATTTCCGAGTTGTTATGCTATGTTCATCGTTCCTGTGCTATGTTGCAGTGCCAACGTTTAATGTAGGTGCGTGAGAATAACTTAGCTTGGCGCGTAGGAATATCTTAGCTTGGCGCGCCCGAAGTAGTAGCTTCCGTCTCGTGAGGCGCGCGCTTCTCATTTGCCTGGCGAAGCCTCCACAGCTGTCTGGGAATTGCAAAAATTCATTAGGAACTTCCTATCCTCCGGGCCCTTTTTGAGTCCTGGTTGCGGGCGCTTCGTATCACGGTGCCCGAGGGGCATGGATTGGAAGAGGGGGGCAGTCTGAGTCTGAGAGCTCGAGTAAGGGTGCCTCGCGAAGAACATGAAAAAGAGCGAAAAAAGGCTCGCAAGGGCGCCTGTCCAGCCCCCTCGCGAGGCACGCGAGGGAGAGTACGGGCAAAAACGAGGAAACAGAGGCAGAAAAAAGGGGGGCAAGAAGCGATGGAACCAAGCCAGCAAGGAACACCAGAAAGCAAATTTTCATTAAAGGGAGCAAGCCAACTGCGGAAAGCAAATGAAAAGCCGCGTCCGGCACCTAGTCTAGTCTTCTTGTCTTCTCACCAGCATGGAGCTAAGTGCTGCCACTAAGACGTGGGAGGGAGCCCCACAGGCCCGAGGGTGGCACTCCTGAGACTCCGGGGCGTGTACATCCCCACTCATTATTACGTGAGAGTGTCATGAGCGGAGACCTTCACAGGCACTGGGCCTTCTTCACAGGCGTTGGGCCTTTCTTCACAGGCGCTGGGCCTTGCTTCACGGGTAGAACTTCTGGAGGTGCTGGATGTTCCAGGCGTTCTGGATGGGGATCCCGTCCTGCGTCTCCAGGCGCGCGACGCCAGGCCTGGAGACGTGGGCGACCAGAAACGGGCCGTCCCACATGAGTGAGAGCTTGTGCAGCCCCTCCCTGGAGAGCACCCGCCTCAGGACGAGATCACCAACCTCGAGCGTCCTGGAGCGGACGCTTCGGCAGTGGTACCGGCGCAGCGCCTGCTGGTACCTTGCAGCTCGGAGCGAGGCCTCACGGCGGCGTTCCTCCCCCAGCACGAGGTCCATCCCCCGCATGGCATCCTGCTGCATTTCATCAAATGCCAGGACCCGCGCGGAGCGATGCCTGACCTCGTGTGGGAGAACCGCCTCTGCTCCGTAGACGAGGAAGAACGGGGTCTCGCCCGTCGGCTTGGAGGCGGTGGTGCGAATGGACCACAACACAGACTGGAGCTCGTCGTGCCAGCCCCTGCCGCAAGCCTCGAGCTTCTTCTTGAAGGTCCTGGTCTTGAGGCCCCTCAGGACCTCCGCGTTGGCGCGTTCGGCCTGGCCATTGCTCCTGGGGTGCGCCACGGAGGCGTAGCAGATTTGCGTTCCAAGGTTAGCACAATATATCTTGAGAGATTGCTAGTGAACTGTGAGCCGTTGTTGTTGATGATGCGGTTAGGGACCCCAAAGCGGCTTACGAGGCCCTTGATGAACTTAACTGCTGACCCGGCTGGGATGGTGCGGACGGCCTCCACCTCCGCCCACTTGGTGAACTTGCCAATGGCAATGTAGAGGTAACGGTAGCCCCCAGGCGCTTGGGGAAACGGGCCCAGGATGTCCAGCCCCCAGACTGCGAACGGCCATGAGAGCGGGATTGTTTGGAGGCCCTGAGCTGGCTGATGGATCTGCTTGGCATGGAATTGGCAGGCCTCACAGGATTTCACTAGCTCGGCCGCATCTTTGAGCGCCGTGGTCCAGTAGAACCCGCTGCGGAAGGCCTTGCCGACTAGGGTGCGTGACGACGAGTGGTGCCCGCAGTCTCCGCCGTGTATGTCGGCCAGCAACTCCTTCCCGTGCTCCTTGGAGATGCATCGCAGAGAAGCATCATTTGGCCGCTTCCTGTATTGCTCACCGTCCTAAATGTCGTACGCCGTAGCCTGCCGGGCCACACGCTCCACGTCCTCTTCCTTCTCCGGCAACGTGCCCTGCGTCAGGTATGCCTTGAACTCCTTGGTCCAGCACCCCTCCTGAGGCTCGAGTGCCAGGAGCAAACGTGCCCCCGAGGTCGGACCGCAGGCGGGGGCTCCTGAAGTTGGTGGTGTGGGGAGCTCCTCCCTAGGTGGCGCAGGTTCAGTGGTTGGTGGGGTTGCTGAGGGCTTGAAGAGCTGCTCCTTGAAGAGGCCTGGTTCTTGGGGCAGGCGCCTGGACGCCCTCTTGGCGATGTAGTCGGCCTCTTGGTTGGTGTCGCGAGATACATGCTGTAGCTCCAGGCCCAGGAACTGCTTCTCCATTTTGCGCACCTCCGCGAGGTATGCCTCCATGTGCTCATCCTTCGGCTCGTACACCTTGTTGGAGAAGTTGACGAGGAGCTGTGAGTCCCCCTTGACGGCGAGGCATTTCACTCCTAGGGCCACCGCAGCCTTAAGGCCGGCGATGAGGCCTTCGTACTCTGCGATGTTGTTGGAGACCTTCCCGCCCTGCTGGAAGCAGAGCTGCACGGCGTAGTAAAGCTTGTCCTGAGTGGGCGAGATGAGCACAGCTCCAGCCCCCGTGCCCTGGCGCGCGAATGCGCTGTCGAAGTACATGACCCAACCGTTTGGTGCTTCACTCCCTGGCGAGAGGGATTGGTTCTCGCCTGCCTCGAGCTCTGGGGCGTCGGTAAATTCCGCCACGAACTCGGCGAGTGCTGCCCCCTTGATGACCCTGGTTGTGCCGAACTCCAAGTCAAATGCTTGCAGCTCGATGTTCCATTCAGAACTCTTCCCACAGCGTTGGGGCTTCTGAGTACTCTCTCCAGCGGGTAGGCTGAGACAACCTTGATGGGGTGACCCTAGAAGTAGTGGCGCAGCTTGCGCGAGGCCCCCAGGAGCACGAGCAAGAGCTTCTGAGGCATGGGGTATCGTGCTCTCGCATCTCGTAGCACTGTGCTGACAAAGTACATCGGGTGCTCGACAAGGGCGGGAGAGCTGACGGAGTCTTCGGCCCCCGGGAGCTGAGGGGCTTCTTGTGGGTCTACAGCTTCTGGGGCCTGATGACTGGCTGGGGCAGCGGCTGCCTCTAGGGTACCGCCTTGGTCTTGCGCTGCTTCGTCCGGCTTGGTGACTCCACTTGGGAGGCCCTTGGCTTGCCGCTCCTCCCTGAGGGCCACCAGCGCCGCGCTGGTGGAGTGGGGTGTGGCAGACAGATAGAGCACCAAGGGCTCGCGAGGATGAGGTGCTATCATGATCGGCGGGCTGGTCAAATATCTCTTGAGATTTTGAAACGCTTGGTCAGCCTCCGGGGTCCACTCAAATGGGCCCTTCTTCTTCATTAGCTTGAAGAAGGGTAGGGCGCGCTCTCCCAGTTTGGAGATGAAGCGCGCCAGCGAAGTCACGCAGCCGGCAAGCTTCTGCATCTCCTTGAGGGTTTGCGGTGGGCTCATATCTTCAATCGCCTTGACCTTCTCCGGGTTGGTCTCGATCCCCCTGTGGGATACGAGGAAGCCCAGCAGCTTGCCGGAAGGGACACCGAACACACACTTTTCCGGGTTGAGCCGCAAATCCACCTAGTGCAGGCTTGCGAAGGTCTCCTACAGGCCCTGAATCAAAGTTTTCGCCTCCCGAGACTTCACCACAATGTCGTCGACATAAGCCTTAGCGTTTCTCCTGAGCTACGGTCCCAGGGCGATGTGCATCAGCCGCTGGAAGGTTGCTCCCACGTTGCGCAGTCCAAACGGCATGCAAGTGTAGCAGTATACCCCACACGGGGTCAAGAAGGCTGTCTTCTCCACATCCTCCACTGCCATCTTGATCTGGTGATAGCCTGAGAACGCATCCAAGAAGCAAAGCAAGTCGCACTCTGCGGTGGAGTCAACAATCTGGTCGATGCGCGGTAGCGGGAATGGGTCTTGAGGGCAGGCCTTGTTGAGGTTGGTGAAGTCGACACACATGCGCTCCTTCCCCCCTTTCTTTGGCACGACGACAGGGTTCGCCAGCCACTCTGGGTACCGGACCTCGCGAATGACACCCGCTGCCTCCAACTTGCGGGTTTCCTGAACGATGAAAGCCTGCTTCTCCGTGGACTGTCATCGCGCCCTCTGCTTCACAGGGCGCACGTTGGGGCACACCCTTAGAGGATGCTCAATCACTCCTCTCGGGACCCCAACCAGCTGCTTGGGCTCCCAGGCGAACACTTGTTTGTTCGCCCGCAGGAAGTCCACCAACTCCTTTTCTTGATCTGGAGCGAGGTCGGCGCCTATAGTGAAGGTGGCGCCTGAGGACCCGTCCTTGTCGACCGGTATCTGCTTCATCTTGGCTTGACCTTGAGTGAATTGCTGCTTCTTCTTGGTTGGCGCAGCCCTCTTGACCCCGGGTTCGGCCTTGCCGACTGGGCAAGCCGCCGCAGTGGTCCGGAAAGCAAGCTTGAGGGCCGCCAAGGATTCCTTTGTGTCTCGAGCCACGGTGAGGATGCCCTTGCTCCCCGGCATCTTCATGAGGTTGTAGGCAGGGTGTGTGGCTGCCATGAATTGGGCCAGCGCCGGGTACCCGAGGATGGCGTTGTACGGGAGGTCGATGCGGGCAATGTCGAAGTCGATCAGCTCGGTGCGGTAGTTGTGGCGTGTGCCAAAGGTCACGGGGAGACGGATCAGCCCCAAGGGGTTGGAGGATCCGCCGCCGACCCCCGAGAAGGGTTTGCTGGGGCGGAGCCGCTCAAGTGGCACGTGAAGGAGGCTAAAGGCCTCCATAGAGAGCACGTTGAGGTCGGCGCCGCCATCGATGAGGGTCTTGGTGACGGCTACGCTGCAGACGGTGGGCGTGCAAAGCATAGGGAGCACGCCTGAGCCGACAGTGGTGACCGGGTGGTACTCCGAGTTGAAGGTCAGGTCGGCCTTGGGCGCCGCCAAGCCCGGGGGAGCCCCCTGCATCGTCGATCCGGCGAAAGAACGGCTTGGCGTGACGATCCGAGGGCGGCGCCTGTGAGCCGCCAAGGAGAGCCGCGATCACGGGGGGTGCTGGTCCCCCAAAGCGCGTGATGAAGAGTTCGCGCAGCTCCCCCCAAGAGGCCACTGAAGACCCCGGTAGGTGGAGGAGCCAGGCGTGCGGCACGCCAGCCAGGACCATGGGGAGCCAGTTGGCCATGACCTTGTCGTCGCCCCCGGCCTCTAGAACAGCCTCCTCATATGCCAGCAGGGAGGCCGCTGGATCTGCCGCACCGTCGTTGCGGGGCGGCATCTCCGGCTTGAACTTGCAAGGCCACTGCACCCGCCGCAGGGCGGGGGTGAAGGCCCGGAGCCCCACAGGGCTGCTTGAGGCGCCCGTCGATCCAGTCGGAGAAGCGACGCCGTTCATGAGAGCCGGTCGGAGATGCGAAGCCGTCGAGGGAGCGAAGCTCCGGCGCACCCCTACCTGGCGCACAAAATGTCGAATCACGGGTTCCGGCAAAACCCTCCAGGTTCGAACTCTGGGGTGCGCACGAAGATCTCTCTCTCCCTCGATGGCTAGCTCACTCAAGGATCTCACGGCCTAGCCCGACGAACTCAAAGAACACAGAGACGCAAGATTTATACTGGTTCAGGCCACCGATGTGGTGTAATACCCTACTCCAGTGTGGTGTGGTGGATTGCCTCTTGGGCTGGGGATGAATAGTACAAGGGGAAGAACAGCCTCCTAAGGAGAGGTGTTCTTGTGCTTGGTGTGCTGGTGAGTTGGTGGATCGAATCCCCGTCCTCGATCAGTTTCCCCTTCTATGGTGGTGGCTAGTCCTATTTATAGAGGCTCGGGTCCTCTTCCCAAATATTGAGCGGGAAGGGATCCCACAACGGCCAGATTTGAAGGGGGGCAGCTAGTACAACTTATCCTGACAAAAGTAGTCTTCGCCTGCCAAAGGCTTTGGTGGTGACACCGTCTTGGGCTCCACGGTGACCTCCATCATGCCGTCCTGTCGGTCTTGGTCTCGTTGCACCGATGTGGAAACCTTTGCCTGATGCCTCAGGACTCCTCGCCTGTGCCTGCCTCTTTAGCACCAAAGAGGGAACTGGTACTCTGCGCCCGCTGGCGCCCGCCTAGCCTTGGTCGTCATGGCTTGCGTCACGGCAACCTCGCGAGGTGTCCCTTGCCTTGATCTCTCCGCTCCTCGCGAGCCAGCCTGGTGAGGCCGCTCCTGAAGAGGTCTTGTGTCGTCCGCCTCGCGTGGCTTGGCCCCTCGCGAGGGTCTTGGGTGTTGCTGGTGAAGATGGGCTGTACGGGCCCGCTGGTGGAGCCACGTCGTGGGCCGCAGGCATGCATGTCTGGGTACTCCCGTTCCCAGAACGCCGACAGAATACTTTGACGAGTGCAGCTCCAGTTGCCGCGAGTGACATGAATATTGCATGGATTAAATGTCAGCAGGTCACCATGCTTTGCTAGTCCACTACAATAGAGATCATTTCCGACACGATGCTGGTTCCATCAATGTGAGTTTTGAGGACTTACATCTCTTCTTCAACTTCAACGTGCTCGACGCCACTCTTGTTAGATGCCTGATTTTGTAAGTACTTAACAAACTCTGATCAACTTCTCCATACAAGGCTGTAAATGATAAACAGCTAACTGCATTTTATTCCTCTCAGGGAATTGAACGCGCAGAGAAGACAAAGTGAGAGTGTGTATTTCATAGATCCTCCATTAGCAAATGGCACAACATTACATGACAAGGACCGACGGGACTGGGCCGTTAACACGGCCGTCCGTATCTTTGAAAACACGTCCCATGCAGAATCATTTCTCTGGCCATATCATGAACGGTAAGTCAAGTAAACAACCACGCATACACTGATTGTCTTTCAGATTTCGACATCATTCGTAAGTTCATTGGTTTCTTAATATGTATCAATCACTGGATATTGGTATTCATTGTTCCAAAAAAGACTACAGTTTACTACATCGATTCTCTCACAGAGTCAACAAATGCTCAGGATCTGACGCATCTTCAGCAATTCTTGGATAGGTATTGAATTCTATGATGTTGAAATTAATTTGCATTCATATCTAGTTTAATAAGTGATGTTGTCAAAATTCATCATCATTTGCAGTGCGTTCGCATTGTGGAAAACTAAACCAGGGAACCTGTCCAAGACGGAACAACCTCTGCAGCACGAGATCGTTTCTCCGGTAACACACCGAAATCCGTTATTTTCGGAAACTTTATCGAACAGTCTGCAAATACGTTTCCTTACGCTAGTCAAATGCTCAAGGTTCTAAATAAACCTCTCTCTATTTTGTCCAAAGAAAAAATAATACATCTAACACCGGTTAGGTTGTTCCTAACAGGACAAATACATGACTAATTTTGTACAAAAAATTTCAGTGTCCTCAGCAAGAAGCAGGGACCAACCTTTGTGGATACTATGTTTGCAGACACATGATCTCCATCTGCAAATATGTTGATAGTTGTGACGATCCTCGCGAATTAGTACCAGTAAGTCTATCTTAATTAATATCTTCTACTCCACTCATATGGCACATCACTACTAGGGAAAACCCTGCAGTAGCGCGGGTATCTTGCCTATCAGTAGCGCGGGACGATGTGCTACTGATAAGGCGCTACAACTAACGTGTAGCAGTAGCGCCTGTCGTCCCACGCTACTGCTATGCATGGCTAGCAGTAGCGCGCTTTAGTGCAGAGCGCTGCTGCTAATATCTGCAGCGCTTTTTGGCAGGAAGCGCTACTGGTAAGGGAGCGCTGCTGCTAACTTTGTTCCCCTCGCTACTGCTAGTTTTATTAGTTTCTGTTTTTTCTGCATATTTGTTTTGTATTTGAATAGGCTTTATACAATAATCTTTAGCATATCATACACATACAAATGTAATCATAGCATATACATACAAATAGTCTCATCAAATCATGTCATCATCATAATCATCATCCAACACAAAGTGGTCTCTCGTCATCATCTTGAAAATAGCGATACAAGTCTCGATTACTTGCAACTACATCGTCATCCATCTAAACAATGATATACGTGAGAAGAGCTATCACTTTGAGTGAGAGCGGAACTATGCAGTACATGAGTTCGTATCCCTCTCTCGCATTAGCGTGAACTAAACTAACTACTGCCTGTCGCTCGGAAACCGGAAACCAGTACACCTAGGCCTGACACTCCAGCCACTCGTCGTATATATACTCCTGGCGTAGCACTTCTTCGCCATCGATGACCTATGCACCTGCATCGTCACATGAGTCGATGATATGTAACAAATATAGTTGAGCAACAGAAAGAGACAGACTTAGCAAAAATAGAAGCAACATATCATAAGCATAAATAACAAAGTTGATCGTACCCAAAATGCCCTAACTAGAGTGATCGTCGCTAGTCGAGGAGGATGGTTTAATTACATCACAAATAAAGTTTCGTCGTGCATAACTCAAAGTTTCGTCATACAGAAAGTATGGACTAAACGGACACATTGTCATATATCGACAATCACTCCAACATGTCGTTCCATCCATCCAAGTCAGGGAGATAGTCCCCGAGTTTAGTGAAAGGCTTCAGGTCGAGACGCTGAGCGGCTACGCGTGTTCGGACGTCTTCCCGCGACATTTGTCCTTCTTCGTAGAACATCCCTGTTTTTTCGACGACCTCCTTCATGATGATTTGGGAAAGTTCGCGCTGGATGTGATTGAACTCAGCTCGAAGTCGATGATCCTCGATATCTCCTAAGTTCTTTGCCCATTGCAGAATATGGGCATCGCCGGATCTAGGTGACATGCGAAGGTTCTGGGGATCCCGTCTGTACTCCAGCATGTGGTGTAGGACATAGAATCCATCATTAAGAGAATCACTCGGTTGCTGGATGCAGCAGAAGTCGGTCTTATGGCCGAAGGCGGGCCTCCCGTCCCTTCTCTTCTTGTCCTTGACCTCTCCACCCCGTGCGTCGTAGTAAAATATAGCACTGTCGAGAACAGACTTGATGTGGGTGTAATCCTTTTTGTTAATGTTCTTCGACGAGTCCAAGTAAAGAGCGTGGGAGTATCGGGGGTAGAGGATGATGAGGACGGCGCGCCCGCCGCTGCGCAAAATAAGTACACCTCAAATTAATTAGCCTCCACCGTGCAAATGAATGATTGAAATCGAAGGAAGGATATCCGCGCGGATGATTTACAGGGGATGATAAGGCACGAGAATCGCCTCCTTGTCCTTATTGGCGAGCATGAAATTGACGATGTATTCCCTCGCGTATTCACGGTGCTTTGTGCAGACTCCCAAGAAGGCCTCGTGCATGAAGTACGGGTCAGCGACACAGATATGAGGTATCTGCTCAACCCCGATGAGGTAGTTCATGTGCAAGGCATAAAGGCGGACAAACGTAAAATCCAGCTTCTTCACGTGAAACATGTCGAATACATAATCGAATCGAAGGAAGAACTTCTCTATGGGGAATGTGTCGACGTACGACAATTGCCGCGGAACGTTAACCACATAGAGTGGGTATCCTGGATCTTTCGAGGCGATGAGGCCTTTCTCTATCCGCAACACATCGTCATGAAGTCTCCTTAGATCACCGAGTCTGGCCCCTAGCGCTGCTTCAGGTAGGATTGGTTGACCGCATCGGGGATATCTATACGGTCTTGAACCCGAGGCTGCTGAGGCGGCTGGATCATAGAAGCAGCTTTGTTGTTGCCTTTCCTCGGTCTATTCCTAGACATCTTTACTACCGGAGGCTACTGAGGCGGCAATTCAGGCACCGACTCATGACGCTCAAACCCTAAGTAGGCGCCAGTATAGACATACTGTTGAGTGCCATCGTCATCCTCATCCTCATCTATGGCGACGTCACCAGCAACTAATGGAGCCTTTTCCTCATCCCCTCCGCTATCACCCAGCATGACAGCCGACGCTAATTGGGTAGGTGAGGTGTTGATGTTCATACCTAAGTGCGTGCTCGTGGGTGTGCTCCCGGCCGCCTCCAGACGAAGCAGACTGTTTGGCCACAACAGGACCCACCCATTGCAACAATCACCAAGCCACCGCGGGGTCTCGTCGTCATCCCCCACTAGTACCAGAGGAGGCAAATTCTCGTGGCCCGGTTTGACACTGGCCACGGAAACCTTGAAGACGTCCGGGGGGATCGGCCGGCTGTGGAACAATGGTTCCTTCGGCTTCATTATCGTCGCCTTCCCCACGTCCACCTTCTGGTCGCTGATGGTGTACAATATGGTGCACGGGGTTTCGACGGCCTGCAAAGAAAAGTCTGCGACGTGAGACATCCGAAAGGCAATGAAAATGGGAGATTATACATTTATTGAAGGGGGCCGGTGTGATAGATACCGTGAGGGCGTCGAGCTCAGCCAAAGACGAAGCACCGCCGAGCACGTCCGGTGCCGGAGCGGTGGGGTAGCAGGTGCGGGAGCCGGTGCGGGAGCAGGTGCGGAAGCAGGTGCAGCTGCAGGTGCTGGTGCAACGCTAGTCGAGCTGCTCCCCAAGAAGTCAGCAAGGGGAAAGTCCGCTGCATTTTTTTCTGGATTTTGCCTGGTCCAATTGAAAACGGCCGGAACCAAGGAAGTAGACATATCTACAACCACCTGTTTTGCGGCAGCTACTGCTGTTGCGACTGTCTGAGATGATTTCTTCTCAACCGCAATCTCAACCTTCTTGTCGATGTTTTCTTCAGTTAACCTTCGTCTTTCGTTTCTCTCCTCCGTGGTCTCACGGTAGTACTTCTTCCACGTGGCGCCGTCTCCGATACCGTGCACGCGTCCATACGACGGTCGAGTCTCCACCGGGAGTCGTTTCAATATGTTCAATGACGGGTTGAATGGAGTGTCCGACTTGGGCCTCGCCAATGACTCAGACGGCGAGTCGCTTTCGGCCGCAATCCTGTGCTGCTCTCTCTGCAAGAGGCACAAGGATCGTTTACAAATATGACTAACGTGCAGTCGAATTGATCAGAAACTAAAATTACCAGCAGTCTCATGAACTCCGTCGTGACCGCGTTCGTCTCGAAAACCTTCTTCACTGGGTCCCAATGGTGCCGGGCCCTGAGGACGTCACGCTCCTGCGGGGCGGTGAACTCCGCCAAGGGGTCTGGGATGCCCAGACTTGCGGCTTCCGCGTCCTCCTTGGCCCATATGGACCTCTTCCCGCCGTAACCATGGCTTCCGAGGTGGTGGCACCCAATGTTCCTCTGTTGAAGCCCCTTCATGTACTTTGACTTTTTTTGGGTAGCTTCGGCCTCGCAAGCCGCCTTGAATATTTCAAAGTGCTCTGCCATGATTGTTGGATTATCCTTTACAATCTCGGAGTAGAGTTCCTTTTTGTCGATGATCCTTGCTTTCACCCTTGTTTTCCAGGCAGCCAATGCGTCGCTAAACTTGGTCATGGCGTGTTTGTTTATCTTCTTCATTGCCGGGTCCTTATCTGGATCTTTATAATCCTTTTCATTCCGGCCCGGGAACAAGAATGTCTGGTGCAGCTTCTTTAGGAGGGAGGGCCTCATATTATCTATCTTCTGTAGCTTCTCATCGTTGATGGTGGCGGTTGTCCATACAATGCAGCCTATTTGATTGTCGTAGCACGCGCGAGCTTCCTCGGGCGCGTTTGGCTCAAAATTGCCGTCGTCCACCTCCGTGACCACCAGTCTAGTAGTCCTGAGCTTGTTAGGAAGCCGTTGACTCTTTGCTTTCGGTCCTACACTGGCTCTGCTAGTCTCGGCGCCAGTCTCAGTCTGAGCGCCGGTCTCGATGCCGGTCTCAGTCTCAGCGCCGGTCTCAGTCTCAGCACCGGTCTGCGTGTCGGTCTCAGTCCCCGATGCCACCGGTGGGCCGAGCAACAACATCGGTTGATCGTCGGCAAGGCTCAAAAATTCGTCTGCCGCCAGGTAGACGTCGTGGCAATCACCAGAACCATGTCCTTCGTCGTTGCTAGCCATGTTTCCTACGATTAAATCTAGTCAATTAATTCTAGACCTAATAAAATGAATAATGACATAAAAAAGGCCTATGTTTTGCAGGAACGTTGACTCCTTCCCGGTGCGGCAAATCCCGGGCACTTGATATGTCCTAGTTTGTAGCACAAGTCATGCCGAAATTCATGGAAAATTTCGGCATGACCTTTGCTAAAAAGTGGACAAATCGAGAACCTTGCCGGAACGGAAATGAATCAACATTCCGGCAAAACATAGGCCACTCAGCTTCATTCCCTGGAAACAACAAAATGCCACTTGGGCACAATCGAACCACTTCAAATGAAAAGATATAACATGACCACTTCAATGAAAAGATATAATCAACAATAAAAGTCTAGGAAGGGATCATCTTTAAAATAAAACTTGCCTAAATTCTTTTCCTAGAAAAATAGTGGTCGAAAATAAAATTTTCCTCTAACCTAGCGAACCTAGTTAACCTAGCTTGTTAACCTAACGAACCAAATTAACCTAGCTAGTTAGTTAACCTAACTAGTTAACCTAGCTAGTTCTGTGTCAAAGCCCTAAATAAATTTTTTCTTAACCTAGATAATTAACCTAATTAAACTAGTTAACCTAACTAGTTCTCTGTGAAAGCCCTAACTACATTTTTGCACTAACCTAGAAAATTAACCTAATTAAAATAGTTAACCTAGCTAGTTAGTATGTCCAATGTTTGTGCTATGCATCAGAGAGAGAGAAGGGGTGCTTACAGACGATGGCTCCGGTGGTGGAGAGGGAGGCAGTGGTGGCGAGGGAGGCAGGGGCATCTCCGGTGACGGCGAGGGAGGCAGGGGCGTCGAGGGTGGCTCCGGTGGCGTTGATGAGGCCGCGCGGCTCCGATGGCGTTGGGGGCGGCTCTGGTGGCGTCGACGGCGCGCGGCTCTGGTGGCTCTGGGGGCGTCGACGTCGGCAGGAGACGGCGGCGAAGTGGGGCGACGGTGAATTAGGGACACGGCGGCGAAGTGGGGACGAGGGATTTGGGGGAGAAGTGATGGACGGGTGGAGGGAAAACCGCTGGTTAAGTGAAACATAGCGGTAACGCGTTAAAGGAAACGCGCTATAGCTAAGTTAGCTATAGCGCGTTTCACAAAACGCGCTACTGCTAAGCCTGTCTTTTTTTCCCTTTCTCATCTATTTTTCTTTACATTTTATTTTTTTCCTTTCTCCTTTTTCTATTTCTTTCATTTTCATTTACTTTTCTATTTGTTGTTCGATTTATTTTCTTTTCGTTACCAGTAGCGCCTTTCTGCGTAAACGCGCTGCTACAATAGACATAGCAGTGGCGCGGTTTAAATAAGAACACTACTACTATGTGTAGCTTATCGGCTTAGTCGTGAGAAGTTTAGTTGTAGCATGTTTATAGTTAGGCACGCTACTGCTACGTTTGTATCTGTAGCGCCCTTATCCTGCACGCGCTACTGCTACTTAGCACTAGCGCCCTTTTTTAACAAGCGCTACTGCTAAAGTTCTGTGTATAAGGTTTTCCCTAGTAGTGCATTCTGATCTTAAAAATACTGCAGCTCATCTTAAAACCGAGGACCCCTGAACCGCTCCTGGATGGTGAATTGCTGATGGTTCGGAGATTTATCAGCGACTTCTTCCTGGATCACTACATCAATCCCACTGGTGATGATGAAGATTTCAGCATGGTTTCTCCTGAAACATTGAGTAAGAGTTAGCCGCTAAACATATAACGCATGGATCCATTGTTTTCCATCTGATGAGGTCTTCGTATTTCGTACACTATGATTAATTATGTAATTCATATATGTGTGGACAAATCATTGGAATTTGCTACCATATGTTCAATTACAATTGTTGCGAAATCTGATGAAATGTTCTTCCTGTGGACATTATTTGTTCAATTGAATATTTTGGCGAATTTGCTTTTTGCGTGCCGATTCAAAATGGGATATTTTTGTTTTAACCTGGCAATTGCTCTGCACACGGTTCAACTAAATGAGTGTGTGCGATCCACATCGGAAAGCATACGTCAATCATAGCGGAACTGTCGGTGATACACCGCGGATCACAAACGATTTGCAGCGCTACTACATGTGCGTAGGTTCTCCGGAACCGTTTGTGATATCGCGCTATCGCACACGAGAACTGGGAGTAAACCATGCCCAATGCAAAATACAATCCCAGTCGTATTTTTTTTCAGGAAACGTGTGGGATCCCAAACGAAAAGCACACGTCACTTTTGCGGCAACCGTCGGTGACACCTAACAAATCACAAATGGTCTGCAGCACTTATATGTGTGCGAAGGGGCTCCTGAACCGTTTGTGATAGAACATTATCGCAGACGGTAATTGTTAGAAAACGTGTGCGATGGAGTCTAGCATGCCAGACGGGTTACGCAGAAAACTCGTGTGCGATAGGGCACAAATCGCACACAGTCCATATGTTAGCCCGTGTGCCTTACATACTGTTTCCCAAACAGTTCGTTACGACAGACCATATGGTTTCACTGCGTCATTAGAAACGCTTAATCATCGATACCACACGTGCGAAAGAATTTAATGTGTGCTGCATCACACACGATTACATTTTGGAAGGCCTCTGGATCACTGTTCCATATCCCCGACGGTTTCTGGGTCATGTGGGAAGGACACCCTATCGCACACACTAACTTGGCGACGGTTCCAAATGCCTTCGCGGAAAGGGGTAAAAACCGTTTGTTTAGGACCGACTCGCACCAGTGATCTAAGTGGGAGTTCTTAAGTAATATGATTAATTGAACTTTAATTTATCATGAACTTAGTCCTGGTAGTATTAGCATATCTATGTTGTATATCAATAGCTCGCGATGTAGCTCCCCGTTTATTTTTTATATATGTTCCTAGAGAAATATAAGTTGAAAGATGATAGTAGCAATGATGCGGACTTGGTCCGTGATCTGAGGATTTTCCTCATTGCTGCACAGAAAAATTATGTCCTTGATGCACCGCTAGGTGACAGACCTATTGCAGGAGCAGATGCAGACGTTATGAACGTTTTTTGACAAAAGCTCGGTATGATGACTACTTGATAGTTTAGTGCACCATGCTTTACGGCTTAGAACCGGGACTTCAAAAATGTTTTGAACGCCACAGAGCATATAAGATGTTCCAAGAGTTGAAATTGGTATTTCATACTCATGCCCGTATCAAGAGGTATGAGACCTCTGACAGTACTTTGCCTACAAGATGGAGGAGAATAGCTCAACCAGTGAGCATGTGCTCAGATTGTCTGGGTACTACAATTACTTGAATCAAGTGGGAGTTAATCTTCCAAATAAGATAGTAATTGACAAAGTTCTCTAGTCACTATCTCCAAGGTACTAGAACTTCGTGATGAACTATAATATGCAAGGGATGACGAAAGTAATTCCCGAGCTCTTCGCGGTGCTAAAATCGACGAAGGTAGAAATCAAGAAAGAGCATCAAGTGTTGATGGTTAACAAGACCACTAGTTTCAAGAAAAGGGAAAAGGGATAGAAGGGGAACTTCAAGAAGAACGGCAAGCAAGTTGCTGCTCAAGTGAAGAAGCCCAAGTCTGGACCTAAGCCTGAGACTGAGTGCTTCTACTGCAATGGAAATGGTCACTGGAAGTGGAACTACCCTAGATACTTGGGGATAAGAAGGATGGCAGAGTGAACAAAGATATATTTGATATACATGTTATTTATGTGTACTTTACTAGTGTTTATAGCAACCCCTCGGCATTTGATACCGGTTCAGTTGCTAAGAGTAGTAAGTCGAAACGGGAGTTGCAGAATGAACAGACTAGTTAAGGGTGAAGTGACGATGTGTGTTCGAAGTGGTTCCAAGATTAATATGATCATCATCGCACACTCCCTATACTTTCGAGATTAGTGTTGAACCTAAATAAATGTTATTTGGTGTTTGCTTTGAGCATGAATATGATTTGATCATGTTTATTGCAATACGGTTATTCATTTAAGTCAGAGAATAATTGTTGTTCTTTTTACATGAATAAAACCTTCTATGGTCATACATCCAATGAAAATGGTTTGTTGGATCTCGATCGTAGTGATACACATATTCATAATATTGAAGCTAAAAGATGCAAAGTTAACAATAATAGTGCAACTTATTTGTGGCACTGCCGTTTAGGTCATATTGGTGTAAAGCGCATGAAGAAACTCCATGCTGATGGGCTTTTGGAATCACTTGATTATGAATCACTTGATACTTGCGAACCATGCCTCATGGGCAAGACGACTAAGACTCCGTTCTCCGAAACAATGGAGCGAGCAACAGATTTGTTGGAAATAATACATATTGATGTATGCGGTCCGATGAGTGTTGATTCTCGCGGTGGGTATCGTTATTTTCTGACCTTCACAGATGATTTGAGCAGATATGGGTATATCTACTTGATGAAACATAAGTCTGAAACATTTGAAAAGTTTAAAGAATTTTAGAGTGAAGTGGAAAATCATTGTAACAAGAAAATAAAGTTTCTACGATCTAATCGTGGAGGAGAATATTTGAGTTACGAGTTTGGTCTTCATTTGAAACAATGCGGAATAGTTTCGCAACCCACGCCACCTGGAACACCACAGCGTAATGGTGTGTCCGAACGTCGTAACCGCACTTTATTAGATATGGTGCGATCTATGATGTCTCTTACTGATTTACCACTATAGTTTTGGGGTTATGCATTAGAGACAGCTGCATTCACGTTAAATAGGGCACCATCTAAATCCGTTGAGACGACGCTATATGAACTGTGGTTTGGCAAGAAACCAAAGTTGTCGTTTCTTAAAGTTTGGGGCTGCGATGCGTATGTGAAAAAGCTTCAACCTGATAAGCTCGAACCCAAATCGGAGAAATGTGTCTTCATAGGATTCCCAAAAGAAACTGTTGGGTACACCTTCTATCACAGATCCAAAGGCAAGACATTTGTTGCTAAGAATGGATCCTTTCTAGAGAAGGAGTTTCTCTCGAAAGAAGGGAGTGGGAGGAAAGTAGAACTTGATGAGGTAATTGTACCTTCTCCCGAATTGAAAAGTAGTTCATCACATAAATCAGTTCCAAGTGATGCCTACACCAATTAGTGAGGAAGTTAATGATGATGATCATGAAACTTCAGATCAAGTTACTACCGAACCTCGTAGGTCAACCAGAGTACGTTCCGCACCAGAGTGGTACGGTAATCATGTTCTGGAAGTCATGTTACTAGACCATGACGAACCTACGAACTATGAGGAAGCGATGATGAGCCCAGATTCCGTGAAATGGCTTGAGGCCATGAAATCTGAGATGGGATCCATGTATGACAACAAAGTATGGACTTTGGTTGACTTGCCCGATGATCGGCAAAGCAATAGAGACTAAATGGATCTTCAAGAGGAAGACAGATGCTGATAGTAGTGTTACTATCTACAATGCTCGAATTGTCGCAAAAATGTTTTCGACAAGTTCAAGGTGTTGACTACGATAAGATTTTCTCACTTGTATCGATGCTTAAAAGTCTGTCCGAATCATGTTAGCAATTGCCGCATTTTATGAAATTTGGCAAATGGATGTCAAAACCTGCATTCCTTAATGGATTTCTTAAAAAAAGAGTTGTATGTGATGCAACCAAAAGTTTTGTCGATCCTAAAGGTGTTAACAAAGTGTGCAAAGCTCCAGCGATCCATCTATGGACTGGTGCAAGCATCTCGGAGTTGGAATATACGCTTTGATGAGTTGATCAAAGCATATAGTTTTATACAGACTTGCGGTGAAGCCTGTATTTACAAGAAAGTGAGTGGGAGCACTATAGCATTTCTGATAAGTATATGTGAATGACATATTGTTGATCGGAAATAATGTAGAGTTTTCTGGAAAGCATAAAGGAGTGTTTGAAAGGAGTTTTTCAAAGAAAGACCTCGGTGAAGCTGCTTACATATTGAGCGTCAAGATCTATAGAGATAGATCGAGACGCTTGATAAATTCAATGAGTACATACCTTGACAAGTTTTTTAAGTAGTTCAAAATGGAACTGTCAAAGAAGGAGTTCTTGCCTGTGTTGCAAGGTGTGAAGTTGAGTAAAGACTCAAAACACGACCACGGTAGAAAATAGAAAGAGAATGAAAAGTCACTCCCTATGCCTCAGTCATAGGTTCTATAAAGTATGCTATGTTGTGTACCAGACCTATTGTGTACCTCGCCATGAGTTTGGCAAGAGGGTACAATAATGATCCAGAAGTGGATCACTGGACAGCGGTCAAGATTATCCTTAGTGGAATAAGGAAATGTTTCTCGGTTATGGAGGTAACAAAGAGTTCGTCGTAAAGAGTTACGTTGATGCAAGCTTTGACACCGATCTGGATGACTCTAAGTCTCGACCTAGATACATATTGAAAGTGGGAGCAATTAGCTAGAGTAGCTCCGTGCAGAGTATTGTAGACATAGAAATTTGCAAAATACATACGGATCTGAATGTTGCAGACCCGTAGACTAAAAATTTTCTCTCACAGGCAAAACATGATTATACCTTATTACTCTTGGGTTTTAATCACATAGCGATGTGAACTAGATTATTGACTCTAGTAAACCTTTTGAGTGTCGGTCACATGGCGATGTGAACTATGGGTGTTAATCACATAAAGATGTGAACTATTGGTGTTAAATCACATGGCGATGTGAACTAGATTATTGACTCTAGTGCAAGTGGGAGACTGAAGGAAATATGCCCAAGAGGCAATAATAAAGTTGTTATTTATATTTCCTTATACCATGATAAATGTTTATTATTCATGCTAGAATTGTATTAACTGGAAACTTAGTACATGTGCGAATACATAGACAAAACAAAGTGTCCCTAGTATGCCTCTACTTGACTAGCTCGTTTATCAAAGATGGTTATGTTTCCTAACCATTGACATGTGTTGTCATTTGATGAATGGGATCACATCATTAGGAGAATGATGTGATGGACAAGACCCATTCATTAGCTTAGCATTATGATCGTTACAGTTTCATTGCTACTGCTTTCTTCATGACTTATACATGTTCCTCAGACTATGAGATTATGCAACTCCCGAATACCGGAGGAACACCTTGTGTGCTATCAAACATCACAACGTAACTGGGTGATTAGAAAGATGCTCTACAGGTGTCTCCGATGGTGTTTGTTTGGCTGGCATAGATCGAGATTAGGATTTGTCACTTCGTGTTTCGGAGAGGTATCTCTGGGCCCTCTCGGTAATGCACATAACTATAAGCCTTGCAAGCAATGTGACTAATGAGTTAGTTGCGGGATGATGCATTACGGAACGAGTAAAGAGACTTGCCGGTAACGAGATTGAACTAGGTATTGAGATACCGACGATCGAATCTCGGGCAAGTAACATACCGATGACAAAGGGAACAACGTATGTTGTTATGCGGTTTGACCGATAAAGATCTTCGTAGAATATCTAGGAGCCAATATGAGCATCCAGGTTCCGCTATTGGTTATTGACCGGAGATGAGTCTCGGTCATGTCTACATAGTTCTCAAACCCGTAGGGTCCGCACGTTTAACGTTCGATGACGATGGATATTATGAGTTTATGTGTTTTTATGTACCGAAGGTTGTTCGAAGTCCTGGATGAGATCACGGACATGACGAGGAGTCTCGGAATGGCCGAGACAGAAAGATTCACATATAGGACGATAGTATTTGGACACCGAAAGTGTTCTGGGGGTACCGGGTACGTATCGGGTCACCGGAAAGGGGTTCGAGGCACCCCCGGCCAAGATATGGGCCTTATTGGTCCTAGGGCGGGACAGACCAGCCCCTAGTGGGCCGGTGCGCCCCATATATGGCCGAATAGGGTGGGGGAAAGGAAAGGGAGAGGAGAGAAAGGAAGGGGGGCAATTCGGCCTCCCCTTTCCTTCTCTCCCCCCCTCCTCTCTCCTTCTCCCTCCGAAAAACATGGAAAGCGGGGAGGCCGAATAGGATTAGGCCCCAAGTAGGATTCCTCCTACTTGGGGCGCGCCTCCTGCTGCTCCCTCCCCCTCCCACCTATATATATGTGGGAAGGGCACCGCTAGAACACACAACAGACAATCTCTTAGCCGTGTGCGGTGCCCCCCTCCACAGTTACACACCTCGGTCATATCGTCGTAGTGCTTACGCGAAGCCCTGCGCCGGTAACTTCATCATCACCGTCACCACGCCGTCGAGCTGACGAAACTCTCCCTCGGCCTCAACTGGATCAAGAGTGCGAGGGACGTCATCGAGCTGAACGTGTGCTGGTGAACACAGAGGTGCCATATGTTCGGTGCTAGGATCGGTCGGATCGTGAAGACGTATGACTACATCAACCGCGTTGATAAAACGCTTCCGCTTTCGGTCTATGAGGGTACGTAGACAACACTCTCCCCTCTCGTTGCTATGCATCACATAGATAGATCTTGTGTGATCGTAGGAATTGTTTTGAAATTACTGCGTTCCCCAACAACTGTATGGTTAATTGTAGGCAACTATGTCATCTTTCATGTATTCTGCATAAACAAATTGTGCAAACTATGTAGGGCAACTATGGTATCTTTTACTGTGTGTGTTTATTGTGTGATAATTTTTCCGAAATCACATGATGTTCTACGTATTCATGAACGTAGACGACAACTACAGGCAAAAATAAATGGAATACCTATGTGGCTATGTTCAAGATCCAAAGGAAATTCTTAACTAACATATGCAACCAAGAATAGCATGGCCAAAAAAACATTCGACGATACTGCCACACAAATTAATCGCCTGGTTGGCCAAGAGATAGCTTCCATTCGATTGAGCACGTCACGGATCGAGCATTGAAAATATATAGCTAGAATGCCTACAATTCTAACTGTAATTAAAGCAACTCTAACTATAACTGTAGGCAACTCGTGATAAAAACAGGAGCAACTAGTTGCAAACAGTTCCCTGACAGTAAGAATCAGTTCAGGACTGACACAAAATAAAGATGGTAGACTGAAGATAACTAGAAGAAGCCCTTATCAATTCCATAAAAAATAAAGCAACTTTGCCTGTAATTCTAGGACACCATGTTAAAAACTGGAGCAACTATTCGCAAGTAGTTCCATGATAGTAGGCATTAGTTCTGTACAGTAACAATTAGGATGTTAAAAAAACAAAGGCTCACTAGGAGATGCACGGGGAGTGTTCAGAATGAAAGAGAAACTATGTGTCAACTGAAATGAAGAGAAAGTTGCCTAATTAGAATTTTGAAGTGATGGATTATGAGGAGTAACATTTCCTTTGAAGCGAGCAACTCGTGGTTGGTTGGAGCGATAGCAGAAACAGCCGTCACTACGGGTGGCAGAAATACCAGGTCTGGGTCGAAGGGGACGGGGTGGTGGGGGCAAATCTGAAGGAAATATGCCCTATAGGCAATATAAAGTTGTTATCTATATTTCCTTATATCATGATAAATGTTTATTATTCATGCTAGAATTGTATTAACCGGAAACTTAGTACATGTGTGAATACATAGACAAACAGAGTGTCACTAGAATGCCTCTACTTGACTAGCTCGTTAATCAAAGATGGTTAAGTTTCCTAGCCATAGACATGAGATGTCATTTGATGAACGGGATCACATCATTAGAGAATGGTGTCATTGACTTCACCCATTCCGTTAGCTTAGCACTTGATCGTTTAGTATGTTGCTATTGCTTTGTTCATGACTTATACATGTTCCTATGACTATGAGATTATGCAACTCCCGAATACTGGAGGAACACTTTGTGTGCTATCAAACGTCACAACGTAACTGGGTGATTATAAAGATGCTCTACAGGTGTCTCCAATGGTGTTTGTTGAGTTGCAATAGATCGAGATTAGGATTTGTCACTCCGATTGTCGGAGAGGTATCTCTGGGCCCTCTCGGTAATGCACATCACTATAAGCCTTGCAAGCAATGTGACTAATGAGTTAGTCACGAGATGATGCATTACGGAACGAGTAAAGAGACTTGCCGGTAACGAGATTGAACTAGGTATTGAGATACCGACGATCGAATCTCGGGCAAGTAACATACCAATGACAAAGGGAACAACGTATGTTGTTATGCGGTTTGACCGATAAAGATCTTTGTAGAATATGTGGGAGCCAATATGAGCATCCAGGTTCCGCTATTGGTTATTGACCGGAGACGTGTCTCGGTCATGTCTACATAGTTCTCGAACCCGTAGGGTCTGCACGCTTAACGTTCGATGACGATCGGTATTATGAGTTTATGTGTTTTGATGTACCGAAGGTAGTTCGGAGTCCCGGATGTGATCACGGACATGACGAGGAGTCTCGAAATGGTCGAGACATAAAGATTGATATATTGGACGGCTATATTCGGACACCGGAAGTGTTCCGGGTGATTTCGGATAAAACCGGAGCGCCGGAGGGTTACCGAACCCCCCCCCCCCCGGCGAACTAGTGGGACTAGATGGGCCTTAGTGGAGAGAGAGAGAGAGGGGCGGCCAGGGCAGGCCGCGCGCCCCTCCCCCTTGAGTCCGAATTGGACTAGGAGGGGGTGGCGCCCCCCCTTTCCTTCCCCTCTCCCACTCCTTCCTTCCCCCTCCTAGTAGGACTAGGAAAGGAGGAATCGTACTCCTACTAGGAGGAGGATTCCTCCCCTCCTTGGCGCGCCCTAGGGCCGGCTGGCCTCCCCCTTGCTCCTTTATATACGGGGGCAGGGGGCACCCTAGAATACACGACAGACATTGTCTTAGCAGTGTGCAGTGCCCCCCTCCACCATAATCCACCTCGGTCATATCGTTGCAGTGCTTAGGCGAAGCCCTGCGCCGGTAACTTCATCGACACCGTCACCACGCCGTCGTGCTGACGGAACTCTCCCTCGACCTCAACTGGATCAAGAGTTCGAGGGACGTCACCGAGCTGAACGTGTGCAGATCGCGGAGGTGCCGTACTTTCGGTGCTAGGATCGGTTGGATCGCGAAGACATTCGACTACATCAACCACGTCACTTGACGCTTCCGCTTACGGTCTACGAGGGTACGTGGACAACACTCTCCCGCTCATTGCTATGCATCACATATATCTTGCGTATGCGTAGGAATTTTTTTGAAATTACTGCGTTCCCCAACAGCAAAATCCGGCCACCCACGCCCACTGCCACGAAATCCGCCACCCTCGACCCTCTACGTGCCAGATCCACCTCCGCCTCTCTTTCTCCGGTCGCCGGAAATTTCCGTTGTCAGGATATTCGTGATGTTGCCGCGCTGACGACCGAGGAGCTCCACCGACTTCCATGGTGTTGTCAATGAGACTCCGGCCGTTTCTCGGTCGAGATCACGCACGAGGGTGTGCGGCATTGGCAGAGTGTGGTCGCGCACCTCTGGCGCGCTACCACTGCGGCGCGTGGCCTGGGCGCCAGCGTGACAACCAAGGTCCGCATCTCCGTGAACGAACGGACACGCATGCGGCCGTCGGTGCCGCGCGAGTACTTCGGCAACGTGGTTCTCTGGGCGTTCCCGCGCTCCGACGTCGGCGAGCTCGTGCCCCGGCTGGTGGGCCACGCGGCGGAGCTCATCTACCGCGCCGTGGCCAGCATGGACGACGCCTACTTCTGCTCCTTCATGGACTTCGCCTCCTCTGGTGCTGTGGTGGTCGAGGGGCTTGTCCCGACGGCGGATAGCGAGCAGGCGGTGGTGTGTCTGGACCTGGAGATGGACGCGTGGCTGGGGATCAACTTCCACGGCCTGGACTTCGGCGGCAGCGGCCCCTTCCGCGTCATGCCGACGTACTACCCCATGGAAGGCAGCCTGTTCCTGGTGCCGTCCACCCTAGGCGACGGCAGCATGGAGGCCTCCGTGGCCCTCTTTCATAACCACCTCGAGGAGTTCAAGAGGATATGCCACAAGATCGCCTAGTAGCTTAGCTCAAAAAAGAAAAGCAAAAACTTACCTATAGAGCTTGCAAGGAGGTAGGAACTTAATAATTATCAAAAGACGAGTAATATGGCTAGATTTCAAGTCTCGGACTTAAACAAGTCTCAGTCAAGTGGCACAACATATAAAAAGGAAAAGAGAGGAAAGCAAAAATTTGCACGGATCTCCACATAAGATCTCATGAATATAACATCGGGACTTCGTTAAGTCCCAGTCAATTGAGATTTAGGCATTTAGCAATCCAGGTTTGATATCCCTAAATACCAGGTTTTATTGTTCAATTTTCTTGGTATTTTTTTAAACTTAATGTTCATATATAGGGGCCGGAGCACCCCGGTGCTACAAATCCTCTTCCGGCTGTAGATGCTCTAATAAATTTCATAGGTTGCATATGTTCTTCTCAATGGGTAATCAGTGTGAAATTATGGAGTAAAAGATGGAATTAACTGATGGGCCTAAAGCTGTTGGAAGGAGTACGACAGGACAGCATCACCTCTTTTGTTTATCACTCCCTAATTCCAAGTTTAGAGGGTGGTTTGATAATTCTGATGAGTGTTGTTAAGCCTGCACACGTGTTCCTATCCTATGTATTCATATATCTCTTATAAATGCAAATACCTGAGGCAATAGTGGGCAGAAAAGAGTTGGCTGCGTGCTGCAGGTGGGAACATCTTCTGGACCACCATCCCCATCCCTCCACCTTTCGGTTTTCGTCGCATCTCTTTATTTTAACCATCCCTCCGACATAATCAATCAATCATCACAGATTCACAGTAACTGGTTCCTCAGGCCACCACCAGCGCCATTGATTGTATTTGCAACGGTGTGTGTCTGCTTCCTGTGATTTCAAAAGTAAAAAAAAAATAGTCAGGTCCACGTATATATTACTCCTTCCGTCCCATAATATGGGACGGAGGGAGTAGTGTTGAACAGAATCAAAGAAAAAAAAATTACTTGCTCCTACAAAAGTTGGAGAAAGGCACTGTTGCTTATGAGTGAGTGAGAGAGGAAATGCCATGGGCGTGGGTCCTGATGTAGGCGAATAGAGACAGCACTGTGGTCTGTAGCTAAAATCGACCCTTTCACTCACCAGAAAATGCAGTCACAACACACGCTCTCCCTCCATTTGGAATGAACGTGCCACCTTTTTACCATATCTTTAGTGACCCTACCACTGATTTGGAAGCAACCTACCACTCTTCAGACCAAAAGTAGACGAGAGCACATGCAGGTAACTTTTAGGTGCTGAGCTCCACCCCTTAATCCTCATCTGCTCCATCTTCTAAGCAGCCATGGAAGCAGCAGCAGCAGACGAGGAGAGGCCCCTGCTTCATCTCCAACCGTATAATCAGGTATACTTTCTTACTCTCCACTTCTCTTCTCTTATATCTTGATGACTGCATCATATGAGAATAGTTTCAGTTTAACACGCGTACTTCTTCAGTTCTCGTCGGTCCTCCATGAGAGATTTACAGTCTCAAATTTGCAAAACTGGATATCCTGGTACTGTGATGTAGGATGTAGGTTCAGAATACGCCGGCGATGGATCTGTTGACATCAACAATCAGCCTGCTCTCAAGCGCAACACAGGCAATTGGAGGGCGTGCTACATGATTTTAGGTACTGTACCAGATATCAGCAATTCACAAATGCAAACTGCTCCTATTTTTCTCTTCTTCTCTTATCAATTACTGGCTGACCACCTGAACACATACATCTCAGCCGTCGAGTTCTGTGAATGCGTCGCCTTCTTCGCAATCGCGTCGAACTTGGTGACCTACCTCACCACCGTGCTCCACGAAAGCAAGGTTGCCGCTGCGCGGGATGTGTCTGCCTGGGTCGGCGCATGCTTCCTCGCACCACTTATCGGGGCCTTCTTGGCCGACACATATCTGGGAAGATACTGGACGATGGTTGTTTCCCTTCCGGTCTACACCATCGTAAGTACAACGCAGCTAACCCACCAGATCTCTGTAATGACAATTGCGACTCTGAACACTGCAAAATTTGACAGGGGATGCTCGTGCTCACGGTTTCAGCATCAGTCCCGACATCCTACTACCATGGTGATGTTCATCATGCCGTGGTGGTGTACCTGGGACTCTATCTTGCCGCACTTGGGACCGGTGGCATCAAACCCTGCACGTCGGCCTTCGGCGCCGACCAGTTCGACAGCGGGGACCCGACGGAGCTGGAGAAGAAGGGCTCCTTCTTCAACTGGTACTACTTCCTGATCAATCTTGGCTCCCTTCTGTCCAGCACACTGCTTGTTTGGCTGCAGGATAATGGTTGGTGGGGGCTCAGTTTCGCGATCCCAACGGTGCTCATGGCCTTGGGCCTAGCAGTATTTGTTGGTGGCTCCAGAGTGTACAGGTTCAGGAAGCTGAGAGCAAGCCCATTCACGAGTATCTGTCAGGTGCTCGTTGCGGCCGTCAGGAAGTGGCATGTGCAACTACCAGATGATACATCGCCCTTGTACGAGCCGGCCAGTTCGTCATCTGCACCTGAATCAAGTCACAATATTCAGCATACGAATCAGTTCAGGTAGTTCAATTCTTGCATTACTCAAGTCAACATATTGTCTCAATTTGACATTTAAAAACAAGTCATTTGCATCTACAAGATATCAGAAATTTCTGCATCTATAAGTGCGAGAGCTTACCTCTTATATATAGGTTATAATTATGTGATTGCAATCTTCAGGTTTCTAGACAAGGCTGCCACTGTGCTGCCCCCGTTAGACAAGACATGCACGGCGTTGCCGATGTGTTCATGGAGTCTCTGCACAGTGACCCAAGTTGAGGAGCTAAAGATACTGCTACGGATGTTCCCCGTATGGGCCTCGTTCGTGGTCTTCTACTCAGTCGCTGGGCAGACTGCATCGACGTTTATCGAGCAGGGGATGGTCATGGACAACCATGTCGGCCAGTTCGCAATCCCACCTGCCTCCCTCTCCATTGTCAGCGTGTTCAGCGTCCTTATCGGGGTTTTCATCTACGAATCTGTGCTAGTGCCACTCGCGCGGCGTTACACTGGCAAGGCGAAGGGCTTCTCGCAGACGCAGCGCCTTGGAATCGGCTTTGCGCTGTCCATGCTGACCATGGTCTACTCAGCAATGCTCGAGATGAAGAGGCTGGCGGTCGCGCAAGCCAGCGGCCTGGCAGACCAGAATGTACCCGTGCCGGTGAGCATTCTGTGGCAAGTGCCTGCATATGTAATGCATGGTGCAGCTGGGGTTTTCGCAGGAATCGGCATGATAGAGTTCTTCTACGATGAGGCCCCTTACACCATGAAGAGCCTTTGTGCAGCATTCTCGCAGCTTGCAGTTGCGTCCGCGGCTTACTTCAACGCACTCGTATTTAGTGTTGTTGCGGTGGCCACCACGCACAGTGATGCGCCTGGATGGATCCCGGATAATCTGAATGAAGGGCATTTGGACTATTTTTTCTGGATGATGGCTGCTCTTAGCTTACTGAACCTGGCCCAGTTCGTGCACTACTCCATGAGGTATAGAGAGAAGGCAACTTCTTGACACAAAATGGTGGACACTCGACAGAAGCTTATTGACTTTCCCATCATATCACAACAAAGATGGCTTCTATGCAGTTTCTGTGGATGGCGCACAGCATTTGCCTAACTTCCATCAGAATGATAGATAATAAACTGAAACTTCAATTTATCATTGTATATATGGTTTTACTTCCGCCTATTCTCTGTACTTAGCAGCCAACTTCAAACCAAGAGAAGAGATTGAGACAAAATTAAATAAGTTCTTTGGTGTGGGCGGATGAGCTGGTTATGCCCCCACAACTTCAAGAGATCGTTTGATGCAAATCAGAGTATGGTTAACTGATGAGATCATTCAAAGTGGTATTTTTCATGCAAAAAATAAAGGACCCCGAGTGGTTTTCTTTTAATAAAGATGATCCAGTTAGGGGGTTGTTGTGATAGAATATTCTGATCGTCTTGAAGGCTACTTTCATAGTCAATTGTACCAGGACAGTAGACTGAAGCTCACGAACAGGGAGGCATGCTGGCCTGGATCCCCTAACTAGAACCTCTGATTCCCCCCCGCGGTGCAGTGGGATTTTTCTGCTGCTTTGCAGGTATGAGAAATATATTCAGGTAGGGCTTCTCGTCCGCTTATAATCTAGTAGGACAATAAATCGAGAATGTAATCTGGTACCCCTCATATCCATATTACTAAACCAGCGACAATTAATATGGATCGGAGGGAGCAATAAAATTGTTCTGTGCACTTCTCTGGAACTATAAACTGTAGGTATGGCTGCAGAGTAATTTGCACAAAACGCAAACCTTGTAAAAAAATCTGTTGGGTTCCAAAACTACCATTAAGAAAAATGACAATTTCAGGATTTTTCTAATGAGCATATACGAGTCCTGCAGTTACCTGAGCCTCAGGTGCAACTTCTTCCAAGCATCTCAAGCGTCAGTCCGTGCGTACGCAAATCGCCGAACACGTTGGGCGCGTTCCGTGGAAAGGGCAAAACTAACCTGCTGGCTGCTGCCGAGAGGCGCGATGCGGCGGCGGTGATGCTCATCCAGCGACAGCAGCATGTGGCGGCTGCGGCGAAGGCCGTTGCAACGACCGCTCCTCCACGAGGGTGGCGGCGGCGGCGGTCTGGCACGCACGCTCTCGCCATGGCGAGTGCGGAGGCCGCACGGCCGGCTTGGGCCTCTGTACGAGCACAACCGTGTCGACACGGATAAAGTAATGACTTTTTTTTCCTGTATCTATCTGCGTATACTCCCTCCGTTCGGAATTACTCGTTCAAGAAATGAATGTATTTAGATGTATTTTACTTATAGATACATTCATTTTTATTCATTTTGTGATAAGTAATTCTGAACGGAGGGACTATTATGGAGCATAAATTCATATTTATTGTAAAACAAAATGTGAAAAAAAGTAAAACAAAATGTAGACAACTCATCATGTTTATTTAAAAAATACGAAAATGATAAATCTCGAACGTTCATATTTTAAGCATGACCATCCGACCGTTTTTCATGACAACTTTAGTTCACGCGAGGTTGATAAACATGACAATATTTTTGACAGAGAAACAAACTACGACAAAGTTGCCATGTTTTAACAAGTTGCCACCTCGTGTCAACTTGCTGTTACAGCCTTATACATTGTTTGTAAATAGTTGCATCTTCATCCATGCATCATGTTAAATTCAAAGAAAATTGAGTTGAGGAGATTTTCAAAAGCCTCGGAAAATATTAAATAAAGGGCAAGAACCCTGAAATTGCATTGAATGAATTCAAAATGCCTTAAAAATTGACCGGCCAAGTGTGGATGGTGGGGACGAGAGAATGGTGCAAACCATATGAGGCATTTTGCAATAACGAAATGAGCTCCTGCGACGCCCCTGGCGCCGCGGCCCCCGCGGCTGCTCGCCCCGCCGCCGGCGTCCTCCTCCGCGACCCCCGAGCCCTCCGGCCCCCCGGCCTCCCTGTCCTCCGCTGACACCTCCTCCCCTGCGCCCTCGTCGCCGCCAGCACTCCGGTGGGCCGATTTGGCGGAGTTGGACGACGTGGAGGCCGGGCGCGCGGTGGTTCGCCGGGATCCCCCGCCTCGGGCTGTCGGGTCCCGGGTGGTGCCCGCGCCCCTGCCGCGTTCCGGTCACCCTGGCGCCCCCGCCCGCGCGCCTCGCTCCTCTGTCCCCTCGCCGCTGACGCCTCGAAAAGCCGCCGCCTTGGCTCATCGGACAGCTCGCCGCCGCCGCGCCTCGGCGTGGGGTGTCGCGGGGCGGTCCGACCAGGGGCTGGCTGGCACGTCTTGGCGCGTCGCAGCGAACGCCCCCTTGGACTCCGCGCCGCCGCACGTCTTCGTCCGCCCATTCATTGCTTCCTTTGGGACCTCCGCGATGCGCCTGTCCCCCTCTCGCGCTCCCAGTCGGGCTTGGCCCGCTCCCCCGGTGGCACCGGCGTCGGCCGTGGCAGGGACGGTGGCGGCAGAGGAAACCCTCGCCCCGACCTCCCTGCCTCGCGGGCTGGGCCGTCCTGCCCTGGGCTGGAGGCTTCCTGGGCCGATCCCGGTTCGGGCATCCACCTCGAGCTTGGGCCTTCCTCCTGGATCCTGTGATGGGTCGGCCCAGCCGGGTCGCCAGGCCTTTTGGCTCCCCGCTGGCCTGCCTCGTCCCCCATCCTCGCTCTCCCCTCCCCCGACAGAAACCCTACAGCGCGCTCCGCCCCCGCTCCCCGCCGCCGCCTCTCTCCCTATCCCCCGCCCCGCTCCCTTCCCGCCGGCTCCCATGCCACGCTCGTGGGGGGATGACGCCCCTCGGCCTAAGCGGCGGGCCGAAGACCACCGTGCTGCTCCCCGCCCCTCCCCCGAAGCTTCCCGCCATGAGGAAGAGCTCCGCTGCCAGCTTTCTTCTCGGGACTCTCGGTGTTCCCCTCCCCGCTCCGACCGCCACTCGCCCCCGCGCACCGACCACCGCTCCCCGCCACGCCGTTCTCCGGCCAGGGCTGATCGCCGGGACCGCTCCCGGTCCAGCTCGCCCGCGCCCGCGCAGGAGTGGAGGTCTCAGCGCTGCCGCTCCCCGTCCCCTCCCCGGCGCCGGGACGGTGGCCGCTCCCGCTCACCGATCCTCGACCGTCCCCCTGCCGCCTCCTCCGAGGCCCGCCGGTACCAGCCTCCTCGCTCCGCCCCTAGCTTCCCCCCGGGGGCCGGCCACGGCAAGGCCGGTCCGAAGCGGAAGAAGAAGCGGGGGCTCGGCCGTGGCAATGGCCAGGCAGCGGCCCCGGCTACATCTCGCGTCCCGGCCGCATCGACCTCGACTGCCCTCTGCCCGGATGACCCCGCCGCCAACCTCGTCAAGTGCTTCAATTGCGGCCTTCCGGGACACTCCCAGATGGTCTGCACGAGTCCCCAGTGCTGCTTCGTGTGCTCAGATCCGGACCACCCCGCGGCTCTCTGTCCTGACCGCCCGGTCACAGAGGAGCTGATGATGTACGGCCATGGCATCGAGGCCTCGGATTCTTCCACAACAAGGTGGAGGATGTCCCCCCGCCGTCTCCGTCGCTCCTTGCGGTCGTGACGATCGTGGGGGCCGGGGTCGCTTCGCCAGAGATGATCGAGGCGGAGCTTAACCACCTCTGTCGTCGCGTCTGGGACTGGCAGGTGACTCCGACCTCGGATAGCTCCTTCACCGTGGTCTTCCCCGACGCTCTCAGCCTGGGCCTCTGCACCCGTAGTGATGACATCACCCTCGCCCTCAACAAGCTCGTCGTCAACATCTCTGAGCCCCTGATGGACCCTAAGGCGGTTGCCGTGCTGGACACTGCTTGGATCCTCATAGCAGGCCTCCCTGACATCGCCCGCTCTGAGAAGGTGATCCGTAGCATGTCCAAGCTCCTGGGCAAGGTGGTGGTGGTGGACGAGCTCTCCCTTCGCAAGGAGGAGGAGGTCCGTGTCAAGGTCAAGTGCCTGGACTCCTCCACCCTCCGTGCCACCGTCAGAGTGTTCTTCAACGACCAGGGATTTGACCTCAAGATCTACCCCGAGCCTCCCAACCACATAGGCCGCCCTCGACACCTCGCTGATGGCCACTTTGGTGGGGGCGGCGCGGACCCCCGCGACGACTCCCACTACCGCCGTCTGCGCCCCTCCCGCCACGAGGATCCGGAGGACGACGACGAGCGCTTTGGCCACAGCCACTCCCCCTCACGAGACCCCTCTCATCCTCCGGGGCGTGGGGGTGCGGGTGCGGGCCGGTCGCGTGGGTTGGCCCCCTCCTCCGAGGCCGCCCCCGCCGCGCTGCCGGTCTCCTCTCCCTCCTCTTTGGCCGAGCTCAGCGACATCTCCAGCGTCAGCCTCCTCGTCCTCCCGGCATCTTCGCCGCGCTCGCCGTGCGCCGTTCCTGTGGTGGCCACGGCCCCCTCGTCCCCGGCCTCGGCGTCTCTGCTGCCTCCGGCCTCGCCGACGTCGGCGCCTCCACCCCTCGGGTCCCCCCTGATGGACCCCCCTGGGGTGGACGTACCGCCGCCTCCCGCCTCCCCCCGCCTCCCTCCCCTGCCCCGGTTGACGACGCGCCGGCCCCGGATCCGCCCTCTCCCCAGGCAGAGTCTGGTGCCCGTCTGATGCCTCCGGCACCTGCGTCCCCGACTCGTTTGCTGCTGGGGGCCTCCGAGGAGGTGGGCACCCCCGTCGCCTCCCACCCGCCTCGGTCGATGTCCTACGTCCGTCGGGCTCGGGCCTCGTCAACCCCGGTGACGGCCTCCCGCCGCAGCGCCCGGCTCGACGCGGATCGCCCGGCCGGCTTCCCGGCGCCGTCCATCTCCGAGCGGGCTGAGATCCGGGCTGCGGCCCGGAACCTCGAGACAGGTGCGACCGACATCCCCTCCAGTTCTTCCAGCTGCTCCTTTTCTGCGCTCGAAGCCATCCCGCTCGGCCGCCTTGCCAAGGTGGCCCTAGACTCGTCCGTAGTTTTCAGGGGGGAGGTTGGTCCCCCCTTGGAGCAGATTGCGGCTATCCAGGCCCGCGAGATCCTTGACGGGAAACTCGCCGAGACCCGGGCCCGTCTCCTCTGCACCCCGGCACCCCAGCCCTCTGGGACGCCGGTCGAGGAAATCCGTGGTCGCACTCGCTCCCGCACTGCCGCTCTTAGAGCCCACAGTGCTTCCACCGTCCTGGGGTCAAGCAGCCCCTCAATGGCGGTTTAGATGCGTGCCCTCTTCTGGAACATCCGCAGCTTCGGCCATGACGGCTGCCGCCGCCAGCTAGTTGAGTACATCCGTGACGAGCACATCGACACCGTTGTCATCCAAGAAACCATGCGCACGGATTTCTGTCTCCCCGAGCTTGACAGCCTTAGCTCCCACCTGTTCGCCTGGCATTGGCTCCCTTCTAGTGGGAACAATGGCCACTCGGGTGGCATCCTCTTAGGTGTTCAGGATGCCACCTTTGAGGTGGGAGGTATGGATCGGGGCGAGTTCTTCGTTAGTATGGAGATCTTCGAGCGCGCGCTCAACTTTAAATGGGAGGTCATCATCGTCTACGGACCGGCGGACCACAGCCGCTCCCCGACCTTCCTCGCCGAGTTGCAGCAGAAGATCTCCGCTTCCCCCTCCCTGTTGTGGTGGGGGTGACTTTAACCTCATCCGCTCCCCGGATGAGAAGAACAATGATCAGGTTAATCGCCCCCGGATGCAGATGTTTAACGACTACATCGCGGAGCTTGGCCTCAGTGAGCTCGAGCGCACGGGAGCCCGGTTCACCTGGACTAACCGCCAGGCGAACCCGACGCAGTCTGTCCTAGACCGCGTCTTAGTTTCCCCGGAATGGGAGCTCAGATGCCCCCTGACCTCGGTTCAGGCTATTACCAGGATCGGCTCTGATCATGTCCCTCTTCTCCTCTCCTCTGCTGATGAACGCCCCCCCATCCCCCCTCGATTCCGGTTTGAGCTCTTCTGGCTCAACCAGGCCGGGTTCCGCGAGGCTGTTGCGGCTAAGTGGACCGCCGCGCGCAATTCCCCTCACCGCGCCATGTCCGCGGTGGACTCCTGGGAGTTCTGCGCCAAGCTAGCCTGCCAATTTATGAAGGGATGGGGCGCGAACCTCGGCCGTGATATCCGAGACCGCAAGAAGGCCCTCCTGAGCGCCATCCAGGCCCTGGACACCCGTGTTGACTCGTCTGGGATCTCCCCTGATGAGTGGATGTTGAGATATGATCTCAAGGACCAGCTCTCGGTCATCTACGCTGACGAGGAGGCCTACTGGTGGTTGCGCGGCACCCAACGGTGGGTGCTTCAGGGCGACGCCAACACGGCCTACTTCCAGGCGATTGCCAACGGCCGGCGTCGTCGCAACTCCATTCACTCCCTGTGGGATGGTGATACTCAGCTTGTTCTCCCCTCGGACATCCGTGCCCACGTAGACGGCTTCTATAAAGCCCTTTTCACCCCCACCCCTCGGGGTGGGGCTGCGCTGGCCCCCGATACCTGGTCGGGTGCCCAGCTTGTCTCCGCCGAGGCCAACACCGCTTTGGTGGCGCCTTTCTCGGAGGAGGAGGTCCTTGCGGCGATCAACGGAATGAACCCCTCCTCGGCTCCGGGCCCGGATGGATTGCCAGTTCTGTTTTTTAAAACATTCTGGCAAACCATCAAACCGGAGGTCATGGCCCTCTTCGACGAGTTCTTCTCTGGGACCATGGACCTTGGGCGTATGAACTATGGGATCATTACCCTCATCCCAAAGGTTCCGGGGGCCTCGGACATCCGCCAGCTCCGCCCGATCACCGTGATTAACGTGATCTTCAGGATCCTGGCCAAAGGGTACGCCAATAGGGTGACCCTTCTTGCAGACTCTGTCACCCACCCCAACCAATCCGCCTCCATCCAAGGCCGATTTATTTTGGATGGGGTGTTGGTCTTTCACGAAGTCCTCCATGAAGTCCGATCCAAGCACCACTGCACTGTGTTCCTTAAGCTCGACTTTCATAAGGCCTACGACACGGTCCACTGGCCCTTCCTTCGGGAAGTATTGCTTCGGAAGGGCTTCGACGACCGTTGGGTGACCCGCGTTATGCAACTTGTCACCTGCGGTCGGACGGCGGTCAACATTAACGGCGAGATCGGTCCCTACTTCCCCACCTTATGTGGGGTGCGCCAGGGTGACCCGTTCTCCCCGTTCCTTTTCAACATGGTTGTCGATGCCCTTGCGGTCATCCTTGATAAGGCCAAAGCCTGCGGCCATATCCGGGGCGTTGTCCCCCACCTAGTGGACGGAAGAGGGGTCTCCCTCCTCCAATACGCGGACGACACCATAGTCATGGTGGAGGGCTCCGCGGCCGACATCGCCAACCTGAAGTTCCTCCTCCTGTGCTTCCAACAGATGTCGGGACTCACCATCAACTTCGACAAGAGCGAAGTGATGGTCCTCGGCTACCCCCTGGACGATGCTTTGTCCATTGCGGACCGGCTGAACTGCCGCCTGGGCTCCTTCCCCACGACTTACTTGGGGGTGCCCATTAGTGACTCCAGACTCACCGTCGCGGATCTCCGCCCGACGGTGACTAGGATGCAGCACAGGGTTGAACCCTGGAGGGGACGCTGGCTGTCGAAAGCTGCCGGGGTGATCCTAATCAACTCCTCGCTTGCCAGCCTTCTCTGGTTTCTCATGAGCTTCTACAGCCTTCATGAGACCCTCCATCAGGAGGTGGCCAAATACCAGTCGAGGTTCTTCCGAGCTGGCGAGGGCGACAAGCAGAAGTACCATATGGTGAGCTGGCCCGACATCTGCAAACCCAAAGACCAGGGTGGCCTTGGGATCCTGTCATCCCGACGCATGAACATTACCCTCCTGACCCGATGGCTGTGGCGTATTGCCAATGGGGAGGGAGGCCTCTGGCTCACCATCATCCGTAATAAGTACCTCCGTGGCCAACCTCTTGCCTTTTGCCAACGTACGGGTCGATCCCAGTTCTGGCAGTCCGTGATCCAGCTTCTGCCCGTACTTCGCATCGGCACATCCATCTCGGTTGGCTCCGGGGCCTCGGCCTTGTTCTGGTTCGACCGCTGGCTAGGGGACCCCCCTGGCTGCGCGATTCCCAGAATTATTTGCCATTGCGGCTGACCCTCGGGTCTCTGTCGAGACGGCCCTTATTGACTTAGGGCGTCTCGCCTTCCGGCGCCCCTTTGGCCCCCTCGAGGTGGCCGCCTGGGACTCCCTACTCCAAGACATCGCACTTATGCCGATGAACGTCGAGGAGGACTAAGATGTTCTTTCCTGGCGCCTCGAGTCCTCTGGCCGTTTCTCCACGCGGTCCCTGTACGGCGCCATTGCTCCCTCGACGGCCCCGGAACCATTTAGCCTGATCTGGGACATCCGACTTCCGCTGAAAATCAGGATCTTCCTGTGGTAATGGATCCGTGGACGCCTCCCCTCTGGGGTTGAAGTCCTCAAGCGTAATGGCCCGGGTGATGGGATGTGCCCCATCTGTGGCACGATTGAGGATGCTAACCACATCTTTTTCTCGTGCCACTCTGCCCAGTTCCTTTGGGCCTGCTTCCGCGAAACGGTTGGCGGACAGTGGTGTAATACCAACTTCCCCGACCTGCTTGCCGAGCTTAACGCTTCCCCTACTCGCTACCGCCATATTAGATGGCTGTGCGTTGGGGTTCTCGCCTGAACGCTTTGGAACATTCGCAATAAGCTTGTTATTCAGAAGGTGCCTCTCCGACGTGCGACTGACGCAATCTTCAAATTGTGTGGTTACCTGCATCTTTGGCGGCCGCTTAGCCGCCCCCAGGACCGGGACGTCATCACCACCCTCCTCTCTGATCTCCGCTCGATGGCGCTCCGCGTGGCTCCCCCGCTACCGCCTGCCCCACCTGAGCCTGACTAGACCGCCTGGCGGCTCTGTGGCGTGTGTGTCTTGGGTTTAGGGCTTGTTGTGTTGTGCCCTCAACATTGACCCTTTCATGTACTATTTGTTCCTGTGGACTTCCGTGTGTGTGTGCGTGGTTTTGTGTTGGACCTTGTTGGATGCTTGTTGTGCGGTTGGCTTTATAATATAAAGCGGGGCGAAAGCCTTTTTGGTAATCGTGACACGCTTGTGGCATGGAGCATGAGTGGGGGTGGGGGGGGGGGGCAAGACTTGAGCGAGAGAGGGGACCAAGTGTGTTGTGATTTTCCTTTTCGTCGTACACGTTAAAAAGTAGACAAAACCTTCCTTTTGCATATGTGTCTAGGCCCACTAGGCAGCAAATATTAGTTGGCTAGACACGTGCAAATATAAAATATAAGATGGTCACTATATGATATGAGGGTATCACAAGACTGGCTGGAAAATATTTGCTGGCTAGATGCATGCAAATGTAAACCATAAGACAATCAAATGATCACAAAGAATGAACCAACGTCTAGCCAGTTGTCGGCTGGATACGTCCAAATGTATCTATCGACTAGATGCGCATAGAAATAAATTATGGAATGAATTGTATGTAATCTGATAGTATCACAGAAGTAAACAACTGGCCAACAAATATGTGTTGCCAAACGCCTCCAAAAACATTTGCCAACATGCACAAACATAAATTATAAGATGATCTATATGCGACCTGAAGGGTATCACAAGAGTAATCCCCATTAGCCATTAAATGTGCACCCTAGATACATCAAAATGTATCAAATGGCTAGACGCGTGCGGAATGATCGGTTAGCAATCTTCAACTCAACAATGAATGGTCTATATGTGATTTAAAGATATCGCAAAATTGAACTATTGGGCAGTAAATATTTAATGGTCAGGCGTGTTTTCGGTGGGCGAGGAGTGCAGAAGATAATCGGGAGGGACCGGCCAAGTGTGGAGGGTGGGGACGAGGGGAATGGTGCAAACCGTGTGAGGCGTTTAGCAATCGCAACATGCATGTGGCACGGGGCATGAGTGGGGTAGAGACCAGACTCTAGCGAGAGAGGGGACCAAGTGTTTTGCGATATTCGTTTTCGTCATACACGTTAAAAAGTAGGCAAACCTTCCTTTTGCATATGTGCCTAGGCCCACTATCCAGCAAACATTAGTTGGCTAGACACGTGCAAAGGTAAAATATAAGATGGTCACTATATGATCTAAGGGTATCACATGACTTGCTAGGAAAAAATTGTTGGCTAGACGCATGCAAACATAAACTTTAGGATGATTGAGTGATCACAAAGAGTGAACCAACCTCTAGCTAGCCAGTTGTCGGCTGGATACATCCAAATGTATCTGTTGGCCAGACGCATGTAAAATTAAATTATGGAATGAATGGTATGCAATATAAGGGTATCACATAACTAAACAACAAATATGTGTTGGTCAAACGAGCATCCCAAAATATTTGCCAACAAGCGCAAACATAAATTATAGGATGATTCATATATACGATCTAAAGGGTACGTATCACAAGATTAGACCCCACTAGCCATTAAATGTGCACCCTATATATGCGTCGAAATGTAATGGCTAAACTAAACGCGTGCGGAATGATCGGTTAGCAATCTTCAACCCAAGAATGAATGGTCTAATATGTGATCTAAGGATATCGCAAAACTGAACTATTGGGCGGCAAATATTTATGATTAGACGCGTTTAAATTAAATTACTCCCTCCAATTCATATTAATTGTCATCGTTTTAGTGAGTAGTATTGATGATCTAAAAGATTATGCTCTGGAAATGTACTTTTTAAGTTGAATTTAATTATTATACGCTGGAAATGTGGTGCATGCCCTGGCTAGACTAAACATCATCAGCCGCTTGTTGCTCTTCGCACGCATCTCTAAGCTTTCCGGGCCCCATACCGCGGCAACGCGTGCGAACGCCTTACATGTGCAGTGTCACTGACCAGCGGGGCCGGACGGTCCCCTGGTTCACATGTCAGTGAGCGATTATAGGATGTTCATGCGTCGAAGTCTATGTGAAAAGGCACGTCCATCCGCGAAACAGACCCTGTATATATTCCCCGCCTCCTCCGCTTCCAACCTCATCGGCCGGTGGTTTTTCTTGGTTTCGTGCTGCCACTTCACTGGGGGTCGCGCCCACGATGTCCACGAGCGCTAGAGGTGGAGGCGGCCGGCGCGGCGGCCGCGGTGGCGACCAGCAGGGTGCGGGAGGACGCGGTCGAGGCCGAGGAAGAGGCGGGGAGCAGCAGGATGCCCACCGTGGCCAGGGCGGCGGCACCGACGCCGGGGTCCAGCGCGGTGGCCATCGCGACGCCGGGCGAGGCCACTTGGGCGCTCATCGAGGCGGGCTAGGCCGAGGCGGCTTGGAGGTGGGGGCGGTGGAGCGTCCCGTGGGCGCGGGGCGCGGCCGGCCGCCGGCAACGGCGACGGTTCCGGGTCAGGCAGAGGTGGAGGCGCTGAGCGGAGAGATGGAGAGGAGGTTGGCGGTGTCGGAGGCGGTCCAGGGGTCTTCGTCCTCGGCGCCGGCGGCGGCCGCCACGGGAGCCCAGGAGTCGCAGGTGGCCGTGGTCGTGCCGCCTCGGAATCTGCCTCCGGCGTCGAGCAAGTCGACGGGGTTCCATGCGCGGCCGGGGTACGGGACGGCCGGCAAGAGGTGCCGGGTGCGCGCCAACCATCTCCTCGTGCAGGTCGCCGGCAAGGAGATCTACCACTACGATGTACGTAATGTGTTGCTTTCGCTCACGTGGTGCTCTTCTTTTGGGAAGACTTCTCTCTAAAATAGGCTAGGTTTTGAGCTTTCAAGGGATTGGCTAGCTGTCAGGTAACTGAAAATCAGATTTGGGTCAGTTGATTCGCTCTGAGTCGTCGGATGCAAGATGGTTGACCAGATCAGCTTCTTCAACCTCATCACTGATCATCTTCTTCAACCTTGAACCGCGGATCTAGCACCGGGGTAACCACCCGCGGCCGGCAGCGCTCCCGGGCCAGCCTCTCCGCTCCGCCCTCCGCCAACCGCCGCCTTGTTGCCGCCCCCCCCCCCCCCCCCCCCCCCCCCCCCCGGCCATCCCTCTAACTGCGGCCATGAACCTTTTTTTTCCGGCGAACCTACACCCCCACCCCCAACATGCCTAAGATAGATAGTGGGGCCGCCTGCCACCCTAAGATAGACCCAACGGGCTTCTCCAGCGAGCCGAGGACTGCATCTTCCTTCTCTCCGGCGGCTTCTTCCTTCCTTCCTTCCTTCCAAAATCGACTGACCCAAAAACTATTTTCAGGTGACTTACAAGTAGCTATTGTGAGCTTTAAAACCCTTAGAACATGGCTATCATTGGCAATGCATTAATCCCTAATAGCTTGTAGAGGAATAGGAGTATATGTTCATTTCACATCCACCTTAATTTGCAGTAAATTTGATTGGCATGCTGGACTAATTTTGCAAATCAAGGTCAGTTTAAGGTCACTTGGAAGTGGTTTTGCCACATACATCGATCACCCAATTTTGTAGTGCAGGCATGAGTTTTGAGTTCCTGTTTCAGAAATATTTTGGTCATCGCTGAAATCACCAATTTAGTTATTTCGGTTTTCATTTTGGTGAAATGGCCAAAATTTGAACTTGAATTAACTAAGATCCAAGCAAATATTTTAAAATTTCAAAACAATAATTTGAATTTCTATGTACTACCGAAATTGCTGAAATATTTTGACCGAAAGGCAATTATTTCAGTATGTACCGAAATGAATGAAATTTCCGAAATTACACTGAAAGTGAGAACCATAATTACAGCCTAGACATCAGCAGGATTCACTTTGGCAGAGATTTATGAAAGCCTGGTGGTTTCAGTGGTTACCAAAATATTTACGGTTTAATCAAATAAAATGCAGTGAAAACTGAATCAGGGCCCAACTTAATTTGTTTATTTATCAAATTTCATAAAAAAGGTTGAATTTTTGTCAAAGTCAAACGAAATTTTGGCACATTGGCCTAATCTGATATGCAAATTTGGTAGGAAAAATACGATTTACCTGTTCTCATTCTTATGTTGTTTATAACAATTCTTTGAGTTGCCTACATTGAATATATTTTTCTCAAAACACACCTAAGGTGTGTCATCTGTACTCTGTCGAATAGTTGATCATATATGTCAAATTAATTATCAATTTGCATAGATTTGTTTCTCAGTATTAGGGTCATTCAGTTGTCAAATGCTTTGAAAGATGTTATTATAATCTTTCTTTTATCTCATGACACCGGTTGATTTGAATAGCAATTGCTAAATTCTTATTGATATAGGTATCAATCAGTCCTGAATCGATGGCTCGTGAGAGGAACAGATCTATAATTAATGAACTTGTTAGATTGCATAAACAACATTTGGATGGGAGATTGCCTGTTTATGATGGAAGAAAGGGAATGTTTACTGCAGCTCCACTGCCATTTAAAACCAAAGAATTTATTGTCAAAGTATCAAATACCGAGAGAGGATACCAGGGGTATGATGTTTTCCATATTTCTGATGTAGTTGTAATTTATGTATCACTTGTGTTAATCCTTCTCTTTTTCAGGGAAAAGGAGTATAAGGTCACCATAAAGGAAGTTGCAAAACTAAATCTATACAATCTTCAGCAATTCTTGGCTGGTAGGCAGAGAGAACTGCCGCAGGACACTATCCAGGCTCTTGATATCGCTCTGAGGGAAACCCCCACTGCAAAGTAATGTGTCCAGAGATATTTGATTCATATAGAACAGCACATGTTTATTGGCAGAGCGTGTCTTCCTATTGCTTGAGGCCGTGCTTGTTATTCTAGTTCCTTCATACATAGATTTGTTTTGCCTGCTGATTTTTGACAGGTATACACCCATCTCAAGATCATTTTTCTCAAAATCATTTGGACATGGTGGTGACATTGGCAGCGGGGTGGAATGCTGGCGAGGGTATTATCAGAGCCTGCGCCCCACACAAATGGGATTGTCACTGAATATTGGTATAGTAACATACTGGTTTCTACCTATAATAACTTACTGCACAAGATATTGTTCTTCTCTTCATGGAAGAAGTGTGTACTTCCTCCGTTCACTAATGTACGACCTATTAGCTATTTCAATATTGACTACATGATACTAAAATGAGTGAACATGCGTACATACGAATCAAGAAAAAGCTAAAATGTCTTATATTAATGAATGGAGGGAGGTGCACCCATCTCTTATAAACTAACCATATCATTGCAAGATCTATCTTTGCTTGTGAAACACAAAGTATGCATTCCACAGTTTTCATATTAATTTAAGTGCTTTTTCGAACTTCATCGTCAGTATGAAGCTCTGGAGTTCATTACTTAAAATCCTTTGTCTGTTTGATGAATTTTATATTTTCCCTATGCAGATATTTCTGCAACAGCATTTTACAAAGCTCAACCAGTTATGGATTTTGCACTGGAATATCTTAACATCCGGGGTGATGCTCCAAGGCGTTTGTTCGACCAGGATCGCCTGAAAGTATGTACCATGATACAGCTTTATTTGCATCCTTTGTCATTCTTTACTGTACCAAAATATAATGGTTGAAGTTGATCCTGTTTTGTCCTTTTCTGCTTTGTAGCTAAAGAAAGCCCTCAAGGGAGTCCGAGTTGTGGCAACGCATCGACCTGATATATCCATTCGTTACAAAATTACTGGGATAACCTCAGCTCCGCTAAATGAATTGACGTATTTGTTACCTCTTTTGTACTCATCGTTTTCTTTAGTTGCATCGCATTTCATTTATTATATCATGCCATACTCTTACGTAATTTTGTTCGCCTTTTACAGATTTGACCTTGATGGGACAAGGGTATCAGTTGTACAGTACTTTAAACGCCAATATGATTACTCTTTGAAATATGTACAGTGGCCATGCCTTCAAGCTGGCAGTGATAGCAGGCCAACATATTTGCCTATGGAGGTTTTCTTTTTCTTCGAATCCTGATCTATCTGATTGCTTAAAACCAATTAATAGGGCGGATACATATGCATAACTATATATGTAAACTTCAGGTTTTGTCTCATGCACCCATATGTAATTATAATTATCCTTTTGTATGCAGGTTTGCAACATACTTGGAGGACAGCGCTATTCGAGGAAGCTAAATGAGCGTCAAGTCACAAATATATTGAGGTTGGCATGTGAGAGGCCAGATAAAAGGGAGGGTAGTATCGTGGAGGTGAATTATCTATTTATCTGATTTTTTTTATGTTAAGTGGAGGTGAATTTGTTAGTTGCTCACATTTGACCTCTTTGTTGTTTACATTTAGATATACAGTTTTTGTTCTTGTCTTGTGCTTTTTTATTTGTTATTATAAATTGATATACCATTTTATATTATCAGGTTATTAATAGAAACAACTATGGCATTGATGATAATGCAAAAGAATTTGGAATTAAGGTGATGAACCAACTAGCATTGGTCGATGCTCGTGTGCTGCCTCCTCCAAGGGTACATGTTTTTTATTTATACTAAAGAATAATCTCATTAAAACTTTGAGTGCAGTGTCTCATCATGAAATTGTTCTGTTTTTTAGCTTAAATACCATCAGTCTGGACGAGAACAAATATGTAATCCATCGGTAGGACAGTGGAACATGAATAACAAGGTATTTTGAGCTATTTATCTTTTTTTAATCATCTTCCTAAATACTTCAGTTGCACTAATTTGCAACTAATTCTGTTTTCACAAGCAATATAATTGCTACTGGCAGTTTGTGCAATGACAATGTTATGTGGTCTCTTAAGGCATATGTACTTATTAGTTGATACTTAGTCAGGGTAACACATCTCCCTCTAGAGATCATCTCTTTTTCTTCTCGTTTTTGCTGACAATTGTAATTATCTTCATGGAGAAATCATTAAAAAACGTTTTTGTGTTGGTCATGTTAATGTTTCAACATATTTGGTGGTATGATATTTTTATATTCTGGCTTAAAATATGAACTTGCATTTTCAGAGAATGATAAATGGAGGGTCCATCAGGCACTGGGCCTGTGTTTCATTTGGCTCTCGGTTGCAATGGAATGATGTTAGCGTGTTCTGCAACTATTTGGTTGGCACGTGCAATAACATGGGCATGGTAAAAAAAAAACTTTCACAACTCAGAATACAATGCTGTTTATAATATAATGTATGGGTGATCTGACTATCTTTTTCTTCTTTTGATGTAGCAAGTAAGTGAGACACCGTGTGTGGACATTGTTCAGGCACGCCAGGGTAACTTAGAAGCTGTAAAAAATATATACAGACAATCTGCCCAAGTGCTTGCTCAGCAAGGTTTGGAAGGACAAAACCTTGAGTTACTATTTGTAGTATTACCTGATGGACCTAACGCAAGTGATTGTTATGGTAAGCACATCAAATGGCTTTTCAGGGTGATGGGAGTTTTTTTTTTTTGGCTGTGCTGTAGTAACCTTTCGTGCATATACAGGAAGAGTAAAGCGGCTTTGTGAAATTGAGCTTGGTTTAATAACTCAGTGCTGTTTACCTAAGCATGTTCAGAGAGCTGGCACACAGTATCTACAAAATATGGCCCTTAAGATCAATGTTAAGGTAGGATAAGCTGTGCAAGTGCATGCATTAATTGTGGCTCTAATTCGGAGGTCAATCATTCCGCTAACAATTTTAACTTAGGTTGGTGGTCGGAACACCGTACTGGAAAATGCATTGCTTCGGAGGATACCTCTGTTGACAGATAAGCCTACAATTATATTTGGAGCAGATGTGACCCACCCATCTCCTGGGGAGGATGTGTCTCCATCTATTGCAGCGGTTTGTGCCCTGACAATCTTTGTACTTTCTCTTATAGCGTCGCTGTTCAATTATTTTGCTCGAGACCTAGTGTTTTGAGGTTTGATGTTTTTTTCATCATTGAAGTGCATGTACTAGAAACTATAGTTTAGCAAATGTACTCTTGTCAACTGATGTATATCTGTTTGTTCACACATGACTTAAGAAAAACTCATGCTTTAGAAAAAAATCCATTTTATAAAGCATGGGTTTGAGAAAGTTTATGAGATAAAACCTCCTTTGCTGTTGAGAATATGAGTTCATACTGGGAAGAAATGAGATAATTTACCTCAAAGTTGTGGAATGACATATATTTAGATAAAATTTATATAACTAAACAGACATATATTGCACCAGAAAGTTTTTTTTCTAGAATTTTTTTTAGAAGCCATGTACTGTTCTTACTATATTGTAGAACTAGATCATGTCATATTTTTGTTCTTGCGCTGTGGTTCCAGTTTCTACAATGTAATGTTAAAGCTTTCACAGGTTGTTGCGTCGATGGATTGGCCTGAAGTGTCTAAGTACACATGCTTGGTGTCTTCACAAGGTCATAGGGAAGAAATCATAGCTGACCTTTTCACGGAAGTGAAAGATCCACAGAAGGGGGTTATATATGGTGGAATGATAAGGTAACGTTGGATATGCCAGTGTCTGTTACTGTTGTTTTTTTCCTAATGTAATATTTGTTGTGGATAAATGTCTCTGTTGCAGAGAGTTGCTTTTGTCCTTCTATAAAGCAAACAAGTCTTGCAAACCTGGAAGGATAATATTTTACCGGTTAGTGAAGGAAATTATTTGTGCTCTGATTTCTGAATCAATGCCTTTGTTGTCTGTACTGAGAGCTTGTTTGCTTTCCTTGCAGAGATGGTGTTAGTGAAGGCCAATTTAGCCAGGTCTTGCTTTATGAAATGGATGCAATATACAGGGTATTCTTTTTGCCTCCTTTATTTCTCTCTGTTTCTATATTGTATTTGATTTTATTTAGTCGGTTGCAGAGAATAATAACATAGACCTTTGGAATTGTATTTGATTTTATCTTGTTGTTTGCTCTCTCCTAGGCTTGCTCTAGCTTAGAGAACGGTTACCTTCCTCAAGTTACATTTGTTGTGGTGCAAAAGCGGCATCACACACGGCTCTTCCCGGAAGATCATCGTTCAGGGGCCATGGCAGATCGAAGTGGAAACATCCTACCTGGTAAACTAAATTTGCTAAGCAAGTAATTATCTTGACACATAACATTAGGTTGACTTTTTTACTAACTACATATGTTGTTGTCAGGTACCGTTGTTGATACAAAGATATGCCATCCCAGTGAGTTTGATTTTTACCTCTGTAGTCATGCCGGCATTCAGGTAACAGCTGATCCTTACTGGCGCACTTCCAGATCCTTATTTTCTCCTTTGATGCATACAACACTTTAGTACCCTTTCACATTGGAGTAATGTAATGGCAATTGCATATGCCTATCAGGGAACGAGCCGTCCAACTCATTACCATGTCCTCTTCGATGACAATAATTTCACCGCCGATGCGTTACAAACACTGACTTACAATCTGTGCTACACGTAAGCAGTTTTCGGTAGTTTTTACTGCAACCCTCTGCTAAAAATATCATCCCCTCTCACTGATGCCTGTCCTAACTATTCTGTCTGTCTCACAGTTACGCACGGTGCACGCGGTCCGTCTCGATTGGTACGTCTTGATGTGTAATTTTGCATTGTCTGATATCTACCTTTTGCCCGAGTGTCCGATGTCGCTCCCTATAGCCATGTATCTCATTTTCCTTCACAGCCAATTGGCAGTTAATTTTCTGTTCCATTTGTTCCAAATTAACAGTTCCTCCAGCATACTATGCGCACTTGGCGGCTTTCCGGGCGCGGCGTACCTGGATGACAATCACTCTGATCAGGGATCATCTTCTGTGGGCGGCACCCGAAGGTTTGATCAAGCTGTCCCGGTAAAGCCACTGCCCAAAGTTAAGGAGAGTGTCAGGCAGTTCATGTTCTATTGCTGAAGACCGATCTCGCATTTTCTGGAAATAGTTGACGGTTTTGCACCTGTGGAACCTGCAAATGTTATAGGCCAAAATGCGTACTATGATGTCTTGTTTGGAAAATTCTGTGATGTGATACAGTGTTGAAAATTAAATACTTTGTTTGAACAATCATGGTCCCCACCTGGATGCATTATTCAAATTGTCAATCTAGTTGGCCGCAGTTACAAGGCTTGTGATGTTACGCTAGAGGAGGCATTACTGTGTAATGCCACAATCCTTGTAACAACATAGCTTCCTAAATCCACGAGTCCATGGGGTAAAATCTAAAACTATATTCTTGATAGTTAGAAGGGTTGGGTGGTTCTTGTAGTGGATGACTTGGACGTTATGAGAGTCCCAAATTCTCCAAAGGACTGAGAGAGCGACAGATGGGCAAATACTGGAGGTTGGTGTTGAGAAGCCGTGTTGTTGGCAATGTTGTAAGATGTGGGGCATATGTGTCGCGTCTTAACCTGAATCACTATTGGGAGCTATATTCTTGTGGAAGAGGTTAACTTTGGACTTGATCCTTTCTCGAAAGAGAAGCCATCCGAAGATGACTTTTGATGGGGACTTTGGATCACTAAATTAGGTCTTAGAACTCTTCATGCATGATAAGATTATAGGCCTTGCAGGTGGAGAATCGACCACTCCCCTAACGGAGCCGGCTTGACTTTGTCAATGACAGCCGGGAAGTCTTTGTGCATGTGCCCCTAAGGACCAGCGCCCTGTAGCCGCAATCGTCGCAGCTGAACCCTTGCATAGATCTGAAGCATTTGACACCAAAAATCGCCACATGACGAGAAACCCTAATCCTACCGTCCCAACGAGACGGCATGAATTGTTCATGGCATTCAAACTATGTCCAATTGGACGAAGTCGAGGAAGATCGAAGCCCGAAAGACAAATTTGAAGAAGAAATGCGGCCATCCCCGCCCGATCAAAGCCCATGAAGTATGGATTGTTCATGGCATTTAGAAAATCCAGAGGCGATCCCTGGAGGAGGATCCAGAGGGGGCGATTTGTTCGTTGGGAGCACCTCCCCCTAGCTGCCGAATTCGTTTCGATCAACCCTCCCCTCCTGGAGGCTGATTGCTGGTTATTCAGGCCAATGAACAAACATCACCACGCAATGCGCATGATACATTCACAAGAGCAATACGGACGGGTACAAGTTCAAAGATATAGAAATAAGCGTCGGGCATGTTGAGTATTTCACAAAGCAGCAAAAATTCCTAATCGATACTTGTATCATCTGTGGTAGGCATTTTGCAGCATGGGTTGCACGGACTTGCAACTACGTACGTGCATGCACCAGAAAATTAAGATGGGCCTATATATATATATATATATATATATATATATATATATATATATATATATATATATATATATATATATATAGATGTGGATCGATCGAGCCAACTAACTATAGTTTGTTCACTTTCGTATCTCAATCAAATAGTGCACGCCCGCCGGATCTCAATCGTGGCTGGGGGACTTGTTGCCAAGGAAGACGTCGGTGAGAACAGTCTTGGACTGCAGCGAGGCCTTGAGTATCTCCAAACCCTGCAAATCAATACGAACGGTGGTAATTTCAGCCAGTTGACAGACCCACCCAACAACCCAGGACCAGAGCATGCATGGTGAGTACGCACGGCTGGAATTATGTGATTGTGCAATTACCAAAATCGTGAAGTTAAAAACATGATCAAGATTGTTCCTTCTTTTTTTGAAATGAAATAAAAGTAGGGATAATTATACTGAAGAAGATGCATGGAGTAGATGGATGACTCACCTCCTTGTATCCGATCTGCACGGTCTTCTCCTGGAGCGCGGTGAGATCCGTGACCGCGAAGGTGTTGAGCAGTGTGATGCTGGAGATGGCTGACATGGGCGACACCGCGAGGCTGTCCATCACCGTGTACGTCACGACGCCCCGCACGAATCCATCTGCTGCACCGGCAGGCGGCGCGTACTGGATTTGGGTCGTCATCGCATTGGAACATCGGGGACACTTGGTGCCGCTCACGTCCGTCACGTAGTCGCGGCAAACGCTGTAAGAGGCGATGGAGCACTTGAAGAATCTGTTGGACGGAGCCGGCGGCGGCGTCGGGGCCGGCAGGCCGAGGAGGGCGCTGTTGGCCGGTGAGCGGGCCATGACGGGGCGGAGGATCTCTTCCTTGGCCGCGCCGGGCTGGACGTAGGTTCCGTCGAGCTTCTCGACGCTGCGGTAGAGGTCGCCGGCGCTCCCCACCATGGACTTGGCGCCGATCAGCTTGACGACCGTGCCGATCGGAAGGGCGAGGAGGGAGAAGAGGAAGTCCACCACGTCCTTGCCGGCCTCCGCGAACAGCACGCGGCGCCCCTTGGTGTCGACGAGGAGCTTCATGCTCAGCGTGGTGGTGGCGGCGGTGCTGCCCGTCATTTCGATCGGTCGGCGGCGGATACCTAGGTCTACAACTACGACGCGCCCTGCTAGGTTTTCTGCGCTGGGCCTCTTCTCTCTCCATATATATAGTACGTGATGAACGACGTGCTCGAAAAATTCGGGGTGCATGCATACCACAATCATGTACAAGAAGCTGACGAGTAGATGCAAACATCACTGTCGGCAACAGCCATTTTACAACCAACACAAAGAACTAAAGTCTACTCTCTCACAAATCGCGACAAACCTCCGACTCCTACTCCAGCCGTTCTTCAGTCCTAAACTTCTCGCAAAATAGTATCTACCAATTCTAGCGGCGACTTTTGTTGCCGCGCCCTGTTGAAGACGCGTGCGTTCCTTTGCTTCCAACAACACCCACGCGACCGCGATGACCAGAGTATCAAACCCACGTTTGTGCATATCCCTGAGATTGATTGGTGCTACACGTCTGATGGTCACTTCGTCCGTGAGCCTGTGGATTTGTCTCCCCTCTTGCCGTCTCTCCGAGGCTGGTGACGGGCAGAGGAATCCCGGTGCCTCCGCTTCAATTATTAGTTTAGGTTAGAGTTTTTTAGTTCTCGCAGGTACGACGCTCCAGCGGATGGCGGCGCTTCTTTTTTGAGTTCATCTTCCGAGCTCCCACCCTCCTAGAGTTCGTCTATTTGGACATAGTCAATGAAGCCCCGACGTAGATTCATGTCGTCTCCTTTGGGCGGTGGGGTTAGGGTTCCTCATCATGCGGCTCATCTTTTTTGAGTTTGTCTTCCGAGTTTTGATCCTCTTCAAATGCTTTGTACTTTGGGTGAACTTTAATAACTGATCTGTATCATTTTTGCAAAAAAAATACTAGATGGGCACAAAAACACAAAAATGACTCATTTTCCAAAGCTGTGTCATAGTGAGAGTAACTTAGCTAGTAACATAATGCACCCCAAGATAAGTTTGCTTATGTGACATGTAATTAATAAGAAGAGATGTGTTTAGAGTAACATAATATGTTACCATCACATAACACTTCCGAAGAAAATATGTGTCTACAAGCTAATAAATACAACCACCTATGACACTATCTTTGTGTTACTCTCCATTATGGAGGTAGTAACATAGACTAGTGTCATATGCATGACATTAGTGTAAGTTACTCAACACCATGATTCTACAACAAAATGATAAGCATTACTTCATCCCCCCCCCCCCCCCCCACCCCCAATCAAGCAGCATTGATATCGGAATATAAAGGGTGGAATTGCTTCAGAAATCAGTATACGCAGACTATTATTAACACCATGATTCCATACTCACGCATTCAAGTGTTCACTGAGATGTATAAATTGTCAGGACTTCATTTAGATCATTTTCTTCGTGCATTTCACTATATTTTGTTACATAAACTACAACCATCTGCACAATGAACCATTCACCACAATGCAGATATACAATCATCCATGATTCTATTTAAGAGTAGTTGCTTAAAACAATCTCACCAGGGAAGAAACCATACCACTAAATCACTTCGCAGAAGAAACCATACACTAAATCACTTTGTAGAAGAAACCATACACTAAATCACCTTGCACAAGAAACCATACCACTACATCTTGTTTCTATTCCGGAATTTGTTTTTCCAAAATGTTCAGATATTTGCTCATCTTTATGATGATGGATCCACCGTTGTGTTTGAGATCCTAGAATGCATCAAACCACCTTTGTTACAGATGTTGTTGCACCAATGATATTGCTCCTTTCACAAGCTAGCATAGTTCAACGGGAGATGATAATATATTAGCAAGGCCTCTCAATGAGAAGCAATCGAAAAAAAAGAGACGTGAATTTCATATCGAATGCACAAAAAAATTACCAACGAATGTGCAACACAGAAATCACCGGCACAACGGGAACATGTATTGAAATTCTTAGTCTATATTATCAGTCCTAAAAAAACCTCAATTACCTTTCCAAAAATTATATCCCGTTGCAGAACTCTGTAGTGAAAATTGCTGGAATTTTATTTATTTATGGGCCAGCCCAATAACAATTTCAGAAATTCCTAATAAATCCTAGAGGCCCACTTAGCTCATTTGTGCAAGGCAAGGGGCATTACTAAAGTTTAGCCCCACATTAATTGCTAGTTTAGAGGGAGTTGGACCTATTTATCAGGGAGATTCTTTAGCATGAGAACAAGAGGGACATCCACGCGCGCTCCTTCCTCTTGCCACTGGTTCTAATCTCTGTGCTGCTGTTGTCTTCCTCATCCTGGCTTGCTGCGTGCACCGCAGGTCGGGACAGTAGGCCTCCGAAACTTCACCTCTTTGAGTCCTGTACGGGTGCTTCATCACGGACGATCCAGACGCCGACGCTGGAGGGATACCAACCCCAAGACCGGTACTTGATACGTCCATTTTGCATCATGTTTTCTTACTGATATTTATGATGTTTTTATAAATAATAATGCTTTTTGGAGTAATTCTAATGTCTTTTCTCTCATAATTTGCAAGGTAGACACCAAGAGGGAGAATTCCGCCAGCTGGAAATCTGGACCTGAAAAAGCTACGTCAGGCTACCTATTCTGCACAACTCCAAACAAGCTGAAACTTCACGAAGATTTTTTATGGAATATTTGAAGAATATTTGAGCAAATAAGTACCAGAGGGGGCCCACCAAGTGGGCACAATCCACTTGGGCGCGCCAGGGAGCCCAGGTGCGCCCTGGTGGGTTGTGCTTATCCAGGCCCACCTCCGGTGCCCATCTTCTGGTATATAAGTCGTTTGACCTAGAAAAATAAGGAGAGGACTTTCGGGACGGAGCGCCGCCGTCTCGAGGCGGAACTTGGACAGGAGCACTTTTTTCCTCCGGCGGAGAAATTCTGCCAGGGGAACTTCCCTCCCGGAGGGGGAAATCGTCGTCATCATCATCACCAACAACTCTCCCATCTTGGGGAGGGCAATCTCCATCAACATCTTCAACAGCACCAACTCCTCTCAAACCCTAGTTCATCTCTTGTGTTCAGTCTTGTTACCAGAACTATAGATTGGTGCTTGTGGGTGACTAGTGGTGTTGACTACATCTTGTAGTTGATTACTATATGGTTTATTTGGTGGAAAGATTACATGTTCAGATCCAATTTGCTATTTAATACCCCTTTGATCTTGAGCATGATTATCATTTGTGAGTAGTTACTTTTGTTCTTGAGGTCATGGGAGAAATCATGTTGCAAGTAATCATGTGAATTTGATATGTGTTCGATATTTTGATAGTATGTATGTTGTGATTCCCTTAGTGGTGTCATGTGAACGTCGACTACATGACACTTCACCATATTTGGGCCTAAGGGAATGCATTGTGGAGTAGCAATTAGATGATGGGTTGCAAGAGTGACAGAAGCTTAAACCCAGTGTTTATGCGTTATTCCGTAAGGGACCGATTGGATACAAAGTTTAATGTTATGGTTAGAATTTATTCTTAATATTTTCTCGTAGTTGCGGATGCTTGCGGGAGGGTTAATCATAAGTAGGAGGTTTGTTCAAGTAAGAACAGCACCTAAGCACCGGTCAACCCACATATCAAATTATCAAAGTACCGAATACGAATTAAACCAACATGATGAAAATAACTAGATGAAAATCCCGTGTACCCTCAAGAACGCTTTGCTTACTATAAGAGACCGTTTTGGCCTATCCTTTGCCTCAAAAGGATTGGGCTACCTTGCTGCACTTTTGTCACTACAATCATTACTTGCTCATTACAAATTATCTTGCTATCAAACTACTCTGTTACTTACAATTTCAGCACTTGCAGACATTACCTTACTGAAAACTACTTGTCATTTCCTTCTGCTCCTCGTTGGGTTCGACACTCTTACTTATCGAAAAGAGCTAAAATTGATCCCCTATACTTGTGGGTTATCAAGACTATTTTCTGGCGCCGTTGCCAGGGAGTGAAACGCCTTTGGTAAGGAAACTTTTATATAGTGTGCTGAAATTTATTGTCACTTGTTACTATGGAAAACAATCCTTTGAGGGGTTTGTTAGGGGTATCTTCACCTCGACCGGAACCACAATTAGCTACCCCTCAACCTACTGCACCTACTAAAAATATTGAATATGAAATTCCTTCGAGCCGGTATGATAGAACAACTGCTAGCTAATCCTTATGCAGGAGATGGAACCAAACATCCTGATATGCACTTGATATATGTAGAACAAACTTGTGGATTGTTCAATCTTGCAGGTTTACCCGGGGATGAAGTTATGAAAAAGGTTTTCCCTTTATTTTTGAAGGGAAAAGCATTGGCATGGTATAGGGTATGCGATGATATTGGATCTTAGAATTGGAATCTTTTGAAACTGGAGTTCCACCAAAAAATTTATCATATGCATCTAGTTTATCGTGATCGGAATTATATATATAATTTTTGGCCTCGTGAAGGAGAAAGTATCGCTCTAGCTTGGGGGAGGCTTAAGTCAATGTTATATTCATGCCCCAATCATGAGCTCTCAAAAGAAATTATTATCCAGAACTTTTATGCTCGGCTTTCTCGTAATGATCAAACCATGCTCGATACTTCTTGTGTTGGTTCTTTTATGAAGAAGACTATTAAATTTTGGTAGGATCTTTTGGAAAGAATTAAACGCAACTCTGAAGATTGGGAACTCGACGAAGGTAAAGAGTCAAGTATTAAGATTAAGTATGATTGTGTTAAATCTTTTATGAATACCGATGCTTTTCAAAAGTTTAGCACTAAATATGGACTTGACTCTGAGATAGTAGCTTCCCTCTGTGAATCATTTGCTACTCATGTTGATCTCTCTAAAGAGAAGTGGTTTAAATATCACCCACGTATTAAAGAAGAAATCAAAGAACCGGTACTAGTTAAAGAAGAAACTATAATTTATAATGTTCATCCAGTTGTTCCTTCTGCTTATATTGAGAAACCATCTTTCCCTGTCAGGATAAAGGAACATGCTAAAGTTTCAATTATGGTTAAAATAAACTATATTAGAACACCTAAACCTGATGAACAAATCAAAGTAGAACCTAGTATTGCTATGGTTAAAGATATCTTAGAAGAAGATATGGATGGGCATGCTATTTACTTCTGCGAAGAAGCTGCTAGAATTGCCAAACCTGATAAAAAAGATAAACATAGACCTATTGTTGGCATGCCCGTTGTCTCAGTTAAAATAGGAGATCACTGTTATCATGGTTTATGTGACATAGGTGCTAGTGTGAGTGATATTCCTTACACCTTATATCAAGAAATTATGAATGACATAGCACATGCAGAGATAGAAGACATAGATGCTACTATTAAACTTGCTAATGAGACACTATATCACCAATTGGGATTGTTAGAGATGTTGAAGTCTTGTGTGGGAAAATAAAATACCCTACTGATTTTCTTGTTTTTGGTTCCCCACAAGATGACTTTTGTCCCATTATCTTTGATAGACCTTTCTTGAACACTGTTAACGCTAGAATAGACTATGAGAAACAAACTGTCGGTGTTAGTTTTGGTGATGAGTCTCATGAGTTTAATTTTTCCAAGTTTAGTAGAAAGCTTCATGAAAAAGAATTGCCTAATAAATATAAATTAATTGGTCTTGCTTCTATTGTTGTGCCTCCTACTGATCCACTAAAACAATATTTGTTAGACCATAAAAATGATTTACATATGCATGAAAGAAATGAAATAGATAAGGTTTTCTTTGAACAACGTCCTCTGCTTAAACACAACTTGCCTATTGAAACTCTAGGAGGTCCTCCTCCACCTCAAGGTGATCCTGTGTTTGAATTGAAACAATTGCCAGACACTTTGAAGTATGCTTATCTTGATGAAAAGAAGATATATCCTGTTATTATTAGTGCTAACCTTTCAGAACATGAAGAAGAAAGATTATTGAAAGTTCTAAGGAAGCACTGAGCTGCTATTGGATATACTCTTGATGATTTAAAGGGCATTAGTCCCACTCTATGTCAGCACAAAATTAATATGGAACCTGATGCTAAACCCGTTGTTGATCACCAACGTCGGTTAAATCCGAAGATGAAAGAAGTGGTAAGAACGGAAATATTAAAACTTCTGGAAGCAGGTATAATCTATCTTATAGCTGATAGTAGATGGGTAAGCCATGTTCATTGTGTCCCTAAGAAAGGAGGTATAACTGTTGTTCCTAATATAGGAATGAACTTATTCCACAAATAATTGTTACAGGCTATAGAATGGTAATTGATTTTAGAAAATTAGACAAAGCAACTAGAAAAGATCATTACCCTCTGCCTTTTATTGATAAAATGCTTGAAAGATTCTCTAAGCACACACATTTTTTGCTTCCTTGATGGATATTCTGGTTTTTCACAAATACCTGTTTCTCAGCCTGATCAAGAAAATACCACTTTCACTTGTCACTTTGGAACCTATGCTTATAGATGCCTTTCGGTTTATGCAATGCACCTGCTACTTTTCAAAGATGTATGACTGCTATATTCTCTCACTTTTGTGAAAAGATTGTTGAGGTTTTCATGGATGACTTCTCTGTTTATGGGAAGTCTTTTGATGATTGTTAAACAATCTTGATCGAGTTTTGCAGAGATGTGAACAAACAAATCTTGTCTTGAATTGGGAGAAGTGCCACTTTATGGTTAATGAAGGCATTGTCTTGGGTCATAAAATTTCTGAAAGAGGTATTGAAGTGGACAAAGTTAAGGTTGATGCAATTGAGAAAATGCCATGCCCTAAAGATATAAAAGGTATTCATAGTTTCCTAGGTCATGCTGGTTTCTATAGGAGATTTATCGAAGACTTTTCTAAAATTTCTAGGCCTCTTACGAATCTTTTGCAAAAGGATATTCCTTTTGTTTTTGATGATGATTGTTTAGAAGCCTTTGAAACACTCAAGAAAGCCTTAATTTCCGCACCTATTGTTCAACCACCTGATTGAAACTTGCCTTTGAAATTATGTGTGATGCTAGTGATTATATTCTAGGACAAAGAGTTGATAAGAAATTGAATGTTATTCATTATGCTAGTAAAACTCTAGACAGTGCTCAACGAAACTATGCTAGTACTAAAAAAGAATTCTTAGCAGTGGTGTTTGCTTGTGATAAATTTAGACCTTACATTGTTGATTCCAAAGTAATTGTCATCACCGTATTCACGGGGAAAATAGTTGTCATCATCTCTTCTTCTTCGTTGTCTTCCATCATAATCCCTCTTTCTCCGTGCTTGGTCCAAACATTATAGTGTGGCATGAAACCCTTCTCAAGCAGGTGGATGTGAATGGTTTTCGAGTCAGAGTAAGACTTCGTATTCCCACAGAAAGGGCATGGAAAACACATAAAACCATTCTGCTTGTTTGCCTCAGCCACTTCGAGAAAATTATGCACACCCTTAATGTACTCGGAGGTGCGTCTGTCACCGTACATCCATTGCCGGTTCATCTGCGTGCATTATATATAATTAAGTGTGTCAAAAACCATTACAAAACATCATTAATAGAGAAGTGACCAAATTAATAGAAGTTCATCATCACATTAAAACCAAAGTACAGTAGTGATCAAATGTTATTACTGAAAAAATAAATACATAAAGTTCATACATAGTTCTCATTGAACAACATATAGCTCTCTAGAGCATCTAATTAAATCATACATTGAAACTATGTAAAACAACAACAACAAATGCGATGATAATCGCAACTAAGGTAACAATTGATCCAACGACATAATGATACCAAGCCTCGGTATGAATAGCATATTTTCTAATCTTTCTAATCTTCAAGCGCATTGCATCCATCTTGATCTTGTGATCATCGACGACATCCGCAACATGCAACTCCAATTTCATCTTCTCCTCCTCAATTCTTTTCATCTTTTTCTTCAAGTAATTGTTTTCTTTTTCAACTAAATTTAACCTCTCGACAAGAGGGTCGGTTGGTATTTCCGGTTCACATACCTCCTAGATAAAAACATCTATGTCACGTTGGTCGGCATAATTGTCATAAACACTAAATGAAACAAATAGTTATAAAAAGATAATATACACCACATCTGAATCGTAGACAGGACGAGGGCCGACGGGGGCGGATACCAAAACCATCGCACTATATAATAACAAACAATAATAAAAGTAAGAAAATTATACAAGTATCTACCTAAATCATACAAGTAAGAAAAAAAAATAGAAAGAAGATAAGAACAAGAGGCTCACCACGGTGGTGCCGGCGACGAGATTGGCGCGGGCGATCGAGGACGGTGAGGACGGGGACGGGACGGACCGCTAAACCTAGACAAATCTTGAGGAAAATGGAATTTGGAGGTCGAGCTTGGAGAGGAGAAAGCTTAAGTGTGGCTTGGGCATTTCATCGAACACCTCATGTGCATAGGAGGTGAGCTAGAGCAACACACACCTCATGTGCATAGGAGGCCAAAAAAACAGAGCAGTGAGAACAGAGCAGTGAGCAGGCAGGGGGTATATATAGACTTCTTTTTAGTCCCGGTTGGTGGCTAGAACCAGGACAGAAGACTGACCTTTGGTCCCAGTTCCAGCCACCAACCGGGACTAAAGGTGTTGGCCCAGGAGAGAGGCTCATTGGTCCCGGTTCGTGTCTGGAATCGGAACCAAAAGTGTCAGACAAACCGGGACCAATGGCCCCCGAGACTCGGCCGGTGCCACTAGTAGAAAACAGGGCTTTGGTTGGGGCCTGGCCAGCCTATTAGTCCCGGTTTAGTCACGAACCGGGACCCATGGGGGCATATGTCCCGGTTCGTGAGCCCAGGGGGACGGCCGGGGCCTCGTGGGCATTGGTCCCAGTTCGTATGGACCCTTTTGTACCGGTTCCTGGCACGAACCGGAACCAATAGGCCTCGCTCCTGGCCCACATACATTTGTCCTGGTTCGTGGCTTGAAGCGGGACAAAAGGTTGGGCTTTAGTCCTGGTTTCAGCCATGAACCGGGACAAATGAGTTGCCTATATATACCCCATCGCCGCGGCAGAGCACTCCACAGTGCTCTGTTTTTTCTGGCCGGCGAGGGGAGGGCATTTGGGTGCTCTAGCTCACCTCCTATGCACATGAGGTGTTCTATGAAATGCCCGAGCCACACTAGTTAAGATTTCTCCTCTCGAAGCTCTACCTCCAAGCTCCATTTTCCCCGAGATTTGCATAGGATTAGCGGTCCGTCACGTCTTGTCCCTGTCTTCACCGCCGTCGATCGCCCGCGCCGATCTCGTCGCCGGCACCACCGTGGTGAGCCTCTTGTTCTTATCTTCTTTCTGAAAGAAAAGAATTCTTACTTTAGATAGATACTTGTCTAATTATATATAATGCACGCAGATGAACCGTCAATGGATGTATGGTGACAGACACACCTCTGAGTACGTTAAGAGCGTGCATAATTTTCTCAAAGTGGCTGAGGCAAACAAGCAGAATGGTTATGGAATTAAGATTTCCCAGGTTTAGCCAAGGCTTAGCTCAGGACCCCACTACTCGTCGTATTTGGTTTGGTATTGCTACCGCACATGATTTCGAAAGTCATGATGGTGAAGGAATGAAAACAATTCTATATAGAATGGGTTGGGAATTGTGCCTAGATCCCGTACCGTAATTTTTTTGAATATTATGAATTAGAGAAATTTACATGCTTTCTCATTCCATTCGCGAGGAGCTGGATGAGAAGAAACTCTCATGTCCAGTTTTGCAGTAGAGGCCAGAGGAAAAGAAAGCAAAAGCGATTCCCGTAGTAGCGGCGAGCGAAATGGGAGCAGCCTAAACCGTGAAAACGGGGTTGTGGCTGGGCCCCTGATCCGCGTAGACCAAGGGCGAACACTCATCGTTTACGGCATGGACTACCAGGGTATCTAATCCTGCACCTCAGGTACCTGTCTATAGTTTCCTGTCTTGAAGGGGGGCGACGCAGCTATTTTCTTTAACAACACGTCATTCAACGAAGTGTTTTCGTTATTTGGTCATCACTAAAAAGTTTATCTTACTTAAATTTAATAATATTAATCTAATATGCCCATTGGTGTTCCAAAAGTACCTTACCGGATTCCTGGAGATGAAGAAGCGACTTGGGTTGACTTATACAATGTTATGTATCGAGAAATGACACTTTTTTTAGGTCAAGAGATTCGTTGCGAGATCACGAATCAAATATTAACCAAATTTAATTTAAGAAATGAGAGAATTCAGAATAGCCCCGGATTCCGATAACTTCTACGATTCTCTCATTATTCAGTGTCCAGATGGAAGGGATGTTTGTTATTCACTTCAGTCAGAAGAGGAATTGACACTCAAGAGCACGCATTTTATGGCCCAAAGAGGTGCATATGGTACCCAAATAAGAATAGGATAGATATGTCAAAAGCAGGTCTGATTACACCTATTCCTAATCCTAAATAGAATGTAAGGACGTAGGGATTTCTATGTAAACTCACACGTGAAAGTGCTTCGAAAGGCACCGGCTCCCAATGGTGAAATTCTTGCTGAAAGCACAGCTACGTGCTGGCACTCAATCAAGTAGTAGCGCTGGCACGTCACTCGGTGGCAATTTCTCCTTAGGCGCATGTCTCAGCAACACAAAACGAGGGAACCTAGAATTAGAGTCTTATGGGCAAGGACACTATTGCTGATTTACTAACCTCTATAAGAAATGCGGACATGAATAAAAAAGCCTAAGGCAAAGGGGCGAGAAACTCAAGGCCACTCTTCCTCCGGGAAAGTACGGTAGTAGCATCCAAATGTGCAAATGTTGTGGCAGGGGCAGGGTCGGTCAAATCGTCTGCAGGTACATAAACTGCTTGAATCGAAGTTATAGATCTTATCTAAATTCTATATTTATAGATAATGTAATCCTTCTTAAAAAAATCCTTATTTTTACTCTTATTGAATCGCGGTAAAGTATTCTAATTCAATAAGAATTTCGCGGGCGAATATTTGGTAATCTTTCACATTCTGCCAAAGAAGAAATTAAAAAAACCAGAAAACCTATAGGCTGACGCCAAATATTCCATCCAAAAAAACCGTATTTTGACTGTGCTTCAACTATATCAACTGTACTTGAACATTCCTTCTCGAGCTTCTATTTCTTCCATTAAGGGAGATTCGGGAAAAGATGGAATAGGAAGACGTGTTTCCAGAACGAACAAGAGGGGATCTTTGGATAATAATGCTGTTCAGACCTAAATTTTACCTATACCTTCCTTGAATCCTTTAGTTTTAGTCAGTTCATGAAAAAATTTATACTATTAATTTATTTTTATCCATAATGGATTTACCTGGACCAATACATGAGATTCTTATGCTATTTGGGGGATTTGTTCTTCTACTATGTGTTGTCCATGCCCTAGTTGTGGGAATACGAAGTCTTACTCTGACCGGAAAATCCTTCACACCCACCTGCTTTATAAGGGTTTGATGCCACACTATAATGTTTGGACGAGGCACGGAGAAATAGGGGTTATGATGGAAGATAGCGATGAAGAAGAGGACGATGACAACTATGTGCCCCCTGAATACGGTGATGCTGCAACGGGGGAAGCTGTTGAAGATCAAGATCAGGAACCAGATGATGTGCCCGATGATGATGATCTCCACCGGGTCATTGTTGATGAAAGGACACAGTGTGAAAGTCAAAAGGAGAAGCTGAAGTTCGATCGCATGTTAGAGGATCACAAAAAAGGGTTGTACCCCAATTGCAAAGATGGTGACACAAAGCTCGGTACCGTACTGGAATTGCTGCAGTGGAAGGCAGAGAATGTTGTGCCTGACAAAGGATTTGAGAAGCTACTGAAAATATTGAAGAAGAAGCTTCCAAAGGCTAACGAATTGCCCGACAGTACGTACGCAGCAAAGAAGGTCTTATGCCCTCTAGGATTGGAGGTGCAGAAGATACATGCATGCCCTAATGACTGCATCCTCTACCGCGGTGCGTACGAGAATTTGAACGCATGCCCGGTATGCGGTGCATTTCGGTATAAGATCAGACGAGATGACCCTGGTGATGTTGACGGCGAGCCCCCCAGGAAGAGGGTTCCTGTGAAGGTGATGTGGTATGCTCCTATAATACCATGGTTGAAACATCTGTTCGGAAACGAAGAGCATGCCAAGTTGATGCGATGGCACAGAGAGGGCCGTAAGAAAGAAGGGAAGTTGAGAGCACCCGCTGACGGGTCGCAGTGGAGAAGAATCGAGAGAAAGTACTGGGCTGAGTTTGCAGGTGAGCCAAGGAACGTATGGTTTGGTTTAAGCACGGATGGCATTAATCCTTTCGGGGAGCAGAGCAGCAATCACAGCACCTGGCCGTGACTCTATGTATGCATAACCTTCCTCCTTGGATGTGCATGAAGCGGAAGTTCATTATGATGCCAATTCTCATCCAAGGCCCTAAGCAACCCGGCAACGACATTGATCTGTACCTAAGGTCATTAGTTCAAGAACTTTTATAGCTGTGGAATGGAAACAGTGTACGTGTGTGGGATGAGCACAAACAGGAGGAATTTAACCTGCACGCGTTGCTGTTTGTAACCATCAACGATTGGCCCGCTCTCAGTAACCTTTCAGGACAGACAAACAAGGGATACCACGCATGCACGCACTGTTTAGCTGACACCGAAAGTATATACCTCGACAAATGCAGGAAGAATGTGTACCTGGGCCATCGTCGAATTCTTCCGACCAACCATCAATGTCGAAAGAAAGGCAAGCATTTCAAAGGTGAGGCAGATCACCGGAAGAAGCCCGCCATGCATACCGGTGATCACGTACTTGCTATGGTCAATGATTTACACGTAATCTTTGGAAAGGGTCCCGGCGGACTAGCTGTTCCGAATTACGCTGAGGGAGCGCACCCATGTGGAAGAAGAAATCTATATTTTGGGACCTACCTGATGACCCGCAAGTGTAGGGGATCTATCGTAGTCCTTTCGATAAGTAAGAGTGTCGAACCCAACGAGGAGCAGAAGGAAATGATAAGCGGTTTTCAGCAAGGTATTCTCTGCAAGTACTGAAATAAGTGGTAACAGATAGTTTTGTGATAGGATAGTTTGTAACGAGCAACAAGTAACAAAAGTAAATAAAGTGCAGCAAGGTGGCCCAATCCTTTTTGTAGCAAAGGACAAGCCTGGACAAACTCTTATATAGAGAAAAGCGCTCCCGAGGACACATGGGAATTAGCGTCAAGCTAGTTTTCATCACGTTCATATGATTCGCGTTCGGTACTTTGATAATTTGATATGTGGGTGGACCGGTGCTTGGGTGCTGTTCTTACTTGAACAAGCAACCCACTTATGATTAACCTCTATTGCAAGCATCCGCAACTACAACAAAAGTATTAAGGTAAACCTAACCATAGCATGAAACATATGGATCCAAATCAGCCCCTTACGAAGCAACGCATAAACTAGGGTTTAAGCTTCTATCACTCTAGCAACCCATCATCTACTTATTACTTCCCAATGCCTTCCTCTAGGCCCAAATAATGGTGAAGTGTTATGTAGTCGACGTTCACATAACACCACTAGAGGATAGACAACATACATCTCATCAAAATATCGAACGAATACCAAATTCACATGACTAATAATAGCAAGACTTCTCCCATGTCCTCAGGAACAAACGTAACTAATCACAAAGCATATTCATGTTCATAATCAGAGGGGTATTAATATGCATATAGGATCTGAACATATGATCTTCCACCAAATAAACCAACTAGCATCAACTACAAGGAGTAATCAACACTACTAGCAACCTACTAGTACCAATCCCGGACTTGGAGACAAGAATTGGATACAAGAGATGAACTATGGTTTTGAGAGGAGATGGTGCTGGTGAAGATGTTGATGGAGATTGCCCTCTCCCGATGAGAGGAGCGTTGGTGATGAAGATGGCGATGATTTCCCCCTCCCGGAGGGAAGTGTCCCTGGCAGAACAGCTCTGCCGGAGCCCTAGATTGGTTCCGCCAAGATTCCGCCTCGTGGCGGCGGAGTCTCGTCCCGAAAGGTTGCTTATGATTTTTTTCCTCGACGAAAGACTTCATATAGTAGAAGATGGCCACCGGAGAGCCAACAGGGGGCCCACGAGGCAGGGGGCGTGCCCTGGGGGGTAGGGCGCGCCCCCCACCCTCGTGGGCAGGTGGTGGCCCCCCTGACGTATTTCTTCTGTTCAGTATTTTTTATTATTTCCAAAAATGACTTTCGTGGAGTTTCTGGACTTTTGGAGTTGTGCAGAATAGGTCTCTAATATTTGCTCCTTTTCCAGCCCAGAATTCCAGCTGCTGGCATTCTCCCTCCTTATGTAAACCTTGTAAAATAAGAGAGAATAGGCATAAGTATTGTGACATAACATGTAATAACAGCCCATATTGCAATAAATATCGATATAAAAGCATGATGCAAAATGGACGTACCAACTCCCCCAAGCTTAGACCTCGCTTGTCCTCAAGCGAAAGCTGATAACGATAAATATGTCCACATGTTTAGAAGTAGAGGTGTCGATAAAATAAAATACGGACATGAGGGCATCATGATTATTCTCATAACACTAACATATACGGATATTGTCCTATGATTTCTTATGCTCAAGTAATAATCTATTCACAATGCCAAGTATGAATCAGAAACTTTATTGAGAACTAACAAACTGTAATCTCAGTCATTGAAGCAATTGCAATTTATCATAACATCAGAAAGAGTCTATGTCAGAGCTTTCTAGCAAGTCCACATACTCAACTATCATTTAGTCTTTCATAATTGCTAACACTCATGCAATACTTGTGGTTACGGAGTTTTAATCGGACACCGAGAAAGATAGGGGCTTATAGTTTCGCCTCCCAACCTTTTACCTCAAGGGTAATGTCAACAATAATAATTCATGTTAACCCATATCCAATTAGATATATGTATCAGGATCTTTCCAACACCCTGTGCTTGCCAAAGGATAAAATGTAAAAAGGAAAGGTGAAGATCACGATGACTCTTGCATAAGGAAGAAGATAATAATAAAAGATAGGCCCTTCGCAGAGGGAAGCAGAGGTTGACATGCGCTTTCAGGGTTGGATGCACAAAATCTTAATGCGAAAGAACGTCACATTATATTGCCCCTTGTGATATGAACCTTTATTATGCAGTCCGTCGCTTTTATTTCTTCCACATCACAAGATCGTATAAAGCTTATTTCCTCCACACCAATCAATCATACATATTTAGAGAGCAATTTTTATTGCTTGCACCGATGACAACTTACTTGAAGGATCTTACTCAATCCATAGGTAGATATGGTGGACTCTCATGGCAAAACTGGTTTAAGGGTTTTTGGAAGCACAAGTAGTATCTCTACTTGGTGCAAAGAATTTGGCTACCATGAGGGGGAAAGGCAAGCTCAACATGTTGGATGATCCATGATAATATACTTTATCTCAGATATAAGAAAGCATAACCCATTACGTTGTCTTCCTTGTCCAACATCGACTCTTTAGCATGTCATATTTTAATGAGTGTTCCGAATCATAAAAGATGTCCAAGATAGTATATTTATATGTGAAACCTCTCTTTCTTTCTTACTTCCTATTAATTGCAACGATGACCAAAGCTATGTTTGCCAACTCCCAACAATTTTTAATCATCATACTCTTTCTATGTGAAGTCATTACTCTCAATAAGATCAATATGATCTCTTTGTTTCTTTTGATTCCTTTTCTCTTTTTTTATTCACTCAAGATCATAGCAAGATAATCAAGCCCTTGACTCAACACTAATCTTTATTATATAGCTCACGGACTCAATTACAAAGAGAGATCATAAAGCAAAACTCAAAACTAAATCATACCAAAACTTTATTCTACTAGATCAAGATACTACTAAAAGGATCGAACTAAGAAAGCGGTAAAGATAGCAGTGTGGTTGTGATACGATACCGGGGCACCTCCCCCAAGCTTGGCAGTTGCCAAGGGGAGTGCCCATACCCATGTGATTATGTCTCCTTCTTTGGTGAAGAAGGTGGAGTTGTTGATGATGCGGGTTTGTCGTCCATCTTCCAAGGCATAGGCTCACCATCATAGAAGGATGATCGAGTCTCCGGGATCCTCAAATCTGTAGCCAAACTCATCCTTTTGAATCTATATTCATACTCATAGTTTTGGTTTTGCAGGTCATAGATTTGGGCTTGAAGGTGCTCGATCTTCTCGTGAAGCTTGAAGATGGTCTCCCCAATGTTGTTGGCATCCAGTTTGTGGTTGTTGGTGAACTCCGCGATCATCATGTGGTTGGAGTTGAGTCCACGTTCCACCATCCCCTGGCACTTGAAAACTTGTTGCTCCATTGCTTCGAGCCTCGTCTCCACGCTTCCGGTCCCCTTCGGTCCCTCAACATCGTGGATGTGCAGCAACCCATCACCCATCTCAATGGTTTGAGGGTGTCGCAGCACCTCCGCGAGGTAAGGATTGATGACCTTCTCGAAGAACTTGTCCTTGGGGGCACTTGGAGACGTCAATCTAGATCTGTCAGAAAAACAGCTCGAAACAAGGGCAGAGGATATTTGCGTGATACCGGGGTCAAAACCTTCGGGAGATTATATAATGAATTTTTACCGACCAAAATACGTATCGTGCAAGAAAACGGAGTCCGGAGAGCACACGAGGTGCCCACGAGGTAGGGGGCACGCCCAGGGGGGTAGGGCGCCCTCCACCCTCGTGGGGCCCTCGTGTCCTTCCCGGACTGCTTCTTATTTTTCTATTTTTCTAAATATTCCAAAACAGAGAAATATTGCCATAAAAATTGTTTTGGAGTCGGTTTACTTACCGTACCACATACCTATTCCTTTTCGAAGTCTGAAATGTTCCGGAAAGTGTCCCTTATGTATTCCTCTGGGGTTACGGTTTCAATAACATTGGTTTCAACATTTATAGGATTACCTGAGATATAGTGTTTGATTCTTTGACCGTTCACCACCTTCGGATTTGTGCCTTCGAAGTTGTTGATTTTTATGGCGCCGGAACGAGAAATACATAATCACCTACGTTAAACTCACGCTTTTGTATCCTTTTGTCATGCCATCTTTTAACTTTTTCTTTAAATAACTTGGCATTTTCATAAGCTTGGGTTCTCCATTCATCAAGTGAGCTAATGTCAAATAACCTTTTCTCACCGGCAAGTTTGAAATCATAGTTGAGCTCTTTAATAGCCCAATAAGCCTTATGTTCTAGTTCGAGAGGTAAGTGACATGCTTTTCCATAAACCATTTTATACGGAGACATACCCATAGGATTTTTATATGCAGTTCTGTAGGCCCATAATGCATCATCAAGTTTCTTGGACCAATTCTTCCTAGATCTATTAACAGTCTTTTGCAAAATTAATTTGAGCTCTCTATTACTCAATTCTACTTGACCACTAGACTGCGGGTGATAAGGAGATGCAATTCTATGGTTAACATCATACTTAGCGAGCATTTTACGAAAAGCACCATGAATAAAATGTGAACCACCATCAGTCATTAAATATCTAGGGACTCCAAACCTCGGAAAAATAACTTCCTTAAGCATTTTAATAGAAGTGTTATGATCAGCACTACTAGTTGGAATAGCTTCTACCCACTTAGTAACGTAATCAACATCAACTAAAATATGTGTATAATCATTAGAGGCAGGAAAAGGTCCCATATAATCAAAGCCCCAAACATCAAATGGTTCAATAACAAGTGAATAATTCATAGGCATTTCTTGACGTCTACTAATGTTACCAATTCTTTGGCATTCATCACAAGACAAGACAAACTTATGGGCATCCTTGAAGAGAGTAGGCCAATAAAAACCAGATTGCAATACCTTATGTGCAGTTCTATCTCCAGCGTGGTGTCCTCCATAAGCCTCGGAGTGACACTTGCGTAGGATCTGTTCCTGTTCATGCTCAGGTACACAACGTCTAATAACACCATCTACTCCTTCTTTATAAAGATGTGGGTCATCCTAAAAGTAATGTCTCAAATCATAGAAAAACTTTTTCTTTTGCTGGTATGTGAAACTAGGTGGTATAAATTTAGCCACGATATAATTAGCATAATCAGCATAACAAGGAGTACTACGAGAGGCATTTATGACATTTAATTGCTCATCAGGAAAGCTATCATCAATAGGTAGTGGGTCATCACAAACATTTCCTAACCTAGACAAGTTGTCTGCAACGGGGTTCTCAGCTCCCTTTCTATCAACAATATGCAAATCAAATTCTTGTAGCAGGAGAACCCATCTAATAAGTCTAGGTTTAGCATCTTTCTTTTCCATAAGATATTTAATAGCAGCATGATCCATGTGAATAGTTACTTTAGAATCAATAATATAAGGTCTGAACACATGGTCAAAAAAACACAATATAAGGTCTGAACTTATCACAAGCAAATACAACTGCTAAGAATTCTTTTTCAGTAGTAGCATAATTTCTCAGAGCATTGTCTAGAGTCTTACTAGCATATTGAATAACATTTAATTTCTTATCAACTCTTTGCCCTAGAACAGCACCTACGACATAATCCCTAGCATCACACATAATTTCAAAGGGTAAATTCCAATCAGGTGGCTGAACAATAGGTGCAAAAATCAGTGCTTTCTTAAGTATTTCAAATGCTTCTACACAATCATCATCAAAGACAAATGGTATATCTTCTTGTAATAAATTAGTCAGAGGCCGAGAAATTTTTGAGAAGTCCTTAATGAACCTCCTATAAAATCCGGCGTGACCAAGGAAACTTCTTATACCTTTGATGTCCTTGGGACATGGCATCTTCTCAATAGCATCAACCTTGGCTTTATCAACTTCAATGCCTCTTTCAGAAACTTTATGCCCCGAGACAATACCTTCATTAACCATAAAGTGGCACTTTTCCCAATTCAAGACAAGATTAGTTTCTTCACATCTCTGCAAAACTCGATCAAGGTTGCTCAAGCAATCATCAAAAGAGGATCCATAGACGGAGAAGTCATCCATGAAAACCTCACAAATCTTTTCACAAAAGTCAGAGAATATAGCCATCATGCATCTTTGAAAGGTAGCAGGTGCATTACATAAACCAAAAGGCATACGTCTATAAGCAAAAGTACCAAAAGGGCAAGTAAAAGTAGTTTTAGATTGATCATTGGCTGAAACAGGTATTTGAGAGAAACCAGAATAACCATCTAGAAAGCAAAAATGTGTATGTTTGGATAATCTTTCTAGCATTTGATCGATAAAAGGTAAGGGGTAATGATCTTTCTTAGTAGCTTTATTTAATTTGCGGAAATCAATTACCATCCTATAACCTGTAATAATTCTTTGCGGAATCAATTCATCTTATTCATCTTTATCATTAGGAACGACGGTAATACCTCCTTTCTTAGGGACGCAATGGACAGGACTTACCCACTGACTATCAGCAACATGATAAATTATACCTGCCTCAAGGAGCTTTAGTATTTCCTTTCTTACCACTTCCTTCATCTTAGGATTCAGCCGTCGTTGATGATCACGAACTGGTTTGGCATCTTCCTCCAAATTTATTTTATGTTGACATAGAGTGGGACTAATGCCCTTAAGATCATCAAGAGTATATCCAATAGCAGCACGGTGCTTCCTCAGAGTTTTCAATAATCTCTCTTCATGCTCTGAAAGGTTAGCACTAATAATAACATCATATATCTTTTTCTCATCAAGATAAGCATATTTAAGATTATCAGGCAACGGTTTAAGCTCAAACACGGGATCACCCTTGGGTGGAGGAGGATCCCCTAGGATTTCAACAGGCAAATTGTGTTTCAGGATAGGTTCCTATTTAAAGAATACTTCATCTATTTCCCTTCTTTCATTCATAAACATATCATTTTCATGGTCTAGCAAATATTGTTCTAAAGGATCACTAGGAGGTACGGCAATAGAAGCAAGACCAATAATTTCATCCTTACTAGGTAATTCTTCTTCACGGTGTTGTCTACTAAATTTAGAGAAATTAAACTCATGAGACATATCACCCAAACCAATAGTAACAACATCATTTTCGCAGTCTATCCTAGCATTGACGGTGTTCAAGAAGGGTCTGCCAATTATAATGGGACAAAAGCTATCTTGTGGGGAACCAAGAACAAGAAAATCAGCAGGATATTTAGTTTTCCCGCACAAGACTTCAACATCTCTAACAATTCCCATTGGTGAAATAGTATCTCTATTGGCAATTTTAATTGTAACATCAATATCTTCTAACTCAGCAGGTGCAATATCATGCTTAATTTCTTTGTATAAGTCAATAGGTATGGCACTAGCACTAGCACCCATATCACATAAGCCATGATAACAATGATCTCCTATTTTAACAGAAATAACAGGCATGCCTACCACAGGTCTATGTTTATCTTTAGCACAAGGTTTGGCAATTCTAGCAGTTTCATCACGGAAATGAATAACATGCCCATCAATATTATCAGACAAGAGATCTTTAACAATAGCAATATTAGGTTCAACTTTAATTTGCTCAGGAGGTGTATAAGTTCTAATATTGCTTTTACGAAACATAGTTGAAGCTTTAGCATGATCCTTTATCCTAACAGGGAAATGTGGTTTCTCAACATAAGAAGTAGGAACAACAGGATCATTATAAGTGATAGTCTTTTCTTCAACTTTAATAGGTGCAGCTACTTTTACTTCCATGGGAGGATGATATTTAAACCACTTCTCCTTGGGGAGATCAACATAAGTAGCAAAAGACTCACAGAATGAAGCTACACTACAGGAAACAGCTACTTTGCCGTCTGCCATGGCGGACGGCAAAGGCTCGAAAGGCGGACGGCAAAGACCTTTGCCATCAGCCGCGGACGGCAAAAGGCTCCGGCAAAGAAGGCTACGGTAAACAGCTGCTTTGCCGTCTGCTTCCTGGCGGCGGACGGCAAAGGCTCTTTGCCGTCCGCGGCGGACGGCAAAGAGGGCGGACGGCAATAATTGCGCTGTCAGTCCGTTAAGTGGCTAACGGCAGACCTTTGCCGTCCGCCGCAGACGGCAAAGAGCCTTTGGTCTTTGCCGTCCGCCTTATGATGTCATGTACACGTCACTAGATGGCAGGTTCTTTGCCGTCTGCCACTGATGGCAAAGTGCAGGTTCTTTGCCGTCTGCCACGGACGGCAAAGTCTTTGCCGTCTGCCACTGTAGGCAAACTGACCAAATGGGTCAGCTCCCAGGAAGCACAGTTGGCTTCCACGTGGCTTCTTTGCCGTCCGCGGCAGACGGCAAAGGCTCTTTGCCGTCGGTGGCAGACGGCAAAGAGCCTGCATATTGTCTGTTTTTTCTGTTTTTTATTAAATCCCACAATTTGCAGCACATATCACATATATAAGTTTCATATCCAGCACATATCCAACACATATCTAGCACATATCACATATCACATATCCAGCACATATCACATATCACATATCCAGCACATATCACATATCACATCAGTTTCATCCATACACATTGTTCATACATAAGGAAGTTCCATCCATACACATTGTTCCATCCATATATATATTACAATGCAAAGTGTCATGAAGATAGCAAGCTAGATACAATGCAAAGTTTCATCAAAGGCACTCCATCATAGCAAGCTAGCTTCCATCAAGTGAATGAAATCTGCAAAATGGTAAATAAGAAAGTTAGAAATAGGTGACTAGAACAAGAAGAAGACTAGAACAAGAAGTATATGTCATTTATGAGCTAACTTAGGTGAAATGGATCATATATGAGCTAACTAAGTTGAAATGGGTTGTTTATGAGCTAACTTAGTTGAAATGGATCATTTATGAGCTAACTTAGTTGAAATGGGTCGTTTATGAGCTAACTAAGGTGAAGGGCATCGTTTTTGAGCTAAGTAAGGTGAAATGGGTCATTTTGGAGCTAACCTAGTTGAAATGGATCGTTTTTGAGCTAACTTAGTTGAAATGGATCGTTTTTGAGGTAACTAAGGTGAAATGGATCCTTTTTAGCTCACTTAGGTCAAATGGATCGTTTTTGAGCTAACTTAGTTGAAATGGATCGTTTTTGAGCTAACTTTGTTGAAATGGATCATTTTTGAGCTAATTTAGTTGAAATGGATCGTTTTTGAGCTAACTTAGGTGAAATGGATCATTTATGAGCTAATTTAGTTGAAATGGATCTTTTTGAGCTAACTTAGGTGAAATGGGTCATTTATGAGCTAACCTAGGTGAAATGGGTCGTTTATGAGCTAACCTAGGTGAAATGGGTCGTTTATGAGCTAACCTAGGTGAAATGGGTCGTTTATGAGTTAACCTAGGTGAAATGGGTCGTTTATGAGCTAATTATGCAATTTTTGACATAAGTAAGCTAAGTACATATCGTTTTAGAGCTAACTTAGGTAAAATGGATGGTTTATGAGGTCAGTAAGCTTATTAAGTCATTTTGGAGGAAAAGAAGCTAACTCTAGGTCATTATGGTAAGCATATTGGAGGAAATAAAGCTAAGTCTAGGTCTTTATGCATTTGTTAAGCAAAACACTAGAGAAACTTACCGTGATCAGGGAGGTGTAGGAGCGGGCTGGCTAGTGCCGGTAGCTGGAGAAGGATCATGCGATGCGTTTCTGGAGTTAAGCTGCACCAAAGATCATTTCCAATGTCTCGTTAGCATTATGACACTCAAATGTTAAGACTAGCAAGTAATGTCCATTCAAATTAAACTCACCGTGGTCCCAGGAGCAATCACTGGCATCGGCGGAGCGGTCTGACCGGTCTTCTCGCACACAGACTGCACATTTGGTTTTGACGACTCAGTCATACTAGTTAGTAATGAGACAAACACTACATGAATGTTTTGGCTAATCTGCAGAAGAAACTTACCACAAGGAGCTCGTACATGGCCCTTGCCTGCATGTCATTCCGTGCCCTCTCCTCCTCCATCATCTTTGTCGTCCTCTCCTCCAACTCCCGCTGCCTCTCCGCCGCCTCCGCCAGAAGTTTCTCCGTTCTATCTCTCTCACTCTGTATAGCAGCCTGCAACACCACTCACATGACCATTTGTAATCATTGATGGAAGCGCACACAATGTAATGGAGAAAGATAGCTGAGTACGTATCACTAACCTTGATGGCGAGTTGCACTGGCCGTTCACAAGGCCTTATCTCAGGAGCGGAGCTCGACTGGCGCGCCTTGATCTCTGGGAGAGTGCTAGGACAACGGATAAGTCCATCTCCAATGGCTATGGAGCCATGGGACCTCCCGCCACCAGATATCATCACCAGCTCTGGATCAATGGGACCCTGGCTCGGGTTAAAGTCCTCCCCTTTCCTCGCCTTCCCCTCATCTCTATATCTCACGAGCTTGTTGTGGGAGGAGATGTTGGTGAAGTTGTTTGCATCATCGAGGTCAGACTGAGAGAAAGCCTTGACTTTCTTGTAAGAGCCAGTGTGGGCCATGGCATACAGGTCGTACACCTCTGGCACCTTATCCGCCTTATTGTGGCGTGCCTGAAAGAGAGAAACAATGAAAATTAGTAACTAAAGGGCTCAAGCTAGCATGATGAATGAATTGCATGAATCATGAAGCAAACCACATACCCAGTTGCGCCCGAACTGATATAAGTTGGAGCTGCCTTGATGGTGTGGCACACCTTCCATTTGGGCACGTTTGTCCTTGGCCTGGTTGTGGAGGGCTAGCCATTCTTGTGAGCACCACTCATCGACCAACACCTCCCAACAATCCATCCGATCCGCACACCATCTCGGAGGCGCCTAAGTTAGCAAATAGAAACTTGAGCGCTACGGCTAAGAATTACTAAATGAAGGAACTTAAGTAGAAGGCCTTAAGAATTACCTTCATGTACTGCTCCTTACTCAGGAACTTATCGCGGCACGCCGGCTTGGTCTTCTTGATACCACGCAAGGCGTAGTAGTCTCGAACAGCCTGCACCCGAGCCTCGTGCCGTAAGTTCTGGAGTAGGCGCTTGCAGACGTTCTCGATAACATTTGCGCACTCCTCCTCGTATCCCTCCTCACACCTGTAGAATGTCTGCAATCAAATGAGACAATATTGATTAGTACAATTAATAACTAGCTAGTTGAAGATTTTGAAATGTGTAAAGGAGAAATTACCCAGAACGTCCTGATCACCATGTCTGCCCTCGTGTCGCACACGACACCGTCGATAATGACATCCGGCGGGGCCGGGGCAGCCACGTAGTGCTCCCAGCTCAACCCAAGCTCTGGAAGCCGACCCTCACCAGGCAACGTGACAAACCCCGGGAAGTTTTGCCGGCAAAGAACTCCAAGGACGGAGTTGGGCCGGCGGACACTATGATGGTGGTCCCAACCCCTGCAGCATGACAAGGCCAACGCATTAGTTATTTGAAGAAACGTGAATGCAGAAGGTACAAAAATTTTAAATGCACTTACGTACCTCTCCCCATCAGGGAAGATCAACCACCTCTGCTCGCGGGTCGCCGGCACGGACGGGAGCCGTGTAGCACCACGCTGGTAGACGGTGCCACCCTCCTCCTCAAGATCAGTCGGCTCCCCGCCATCATCAGCATGGCCACTCGGCTCCTCGGGCTGATCCGGCCAGGTACCCCATCCGGACGTGTGCTCCTCCGGGGTCTCGTGGGCCGAACTCTCGTGGGCCGAAGGCCAGTCGACCCGAGGCTCGTGGGCCCAAGACCCGTGGACCGGAGGCTCGTGGACCGGAGTCCGTGTAGCCTCCTCCTCGGACGAGTCCACCCTAGCAGTCACGTGCTCGGGTGAAACAGCTGGGGGTGGCGGCGAGGAAGGCGCCCTAGCAGTCACCCTACCTCCTCTCCTGCGACCACGTGCCCCACCTCCTCTCTTCCTACCTCGTCCCCTGCTGGGCACCGCGGTGGACGAAGAAGGGCCCGGCGGTGTGGACATACTGTCCAGCAACGCTCGGCGAAGAGGTACGTCTGGAATCGAAGACCTCAGACCACGCGCCGAGGAAGAAGGAGCCTTGGCGCGCTCCCGACCAGCGCCCACCATCTTTCAACACCTGCCATGACAAACAGTAAACGAAATTAGTACAACATAAAAAAAAGACCGACATGAATAATAATATGTGTATCACTTAAGTGTATCATCATCAAGTACAACATTAAAAAATTTAATACCTGACACTACTAATAATCTCGATCAGTATCATCAATAAATGCATAATCATCATCATCACTATAATCAATGACGGGCTCATAGGGTTCAGTGGCATCAACATGTGCAAGGCCACCTTGACGTAATCGGTCAAGCAATGACAGGTCATCCGCAGCAGTAACCTCTTCTTGTTCCGGCTCTTCTTGTTCCTCCTCTGGGGTGATGTCGGATTCACTGTCACTGTCTACTTCAATGTTTTGGGGTGAAGTATAGAGGTTCTTGAAACGCTTTTTGGAAAGACGTGTCTCTTGGAAGAATTCTCCTTCATATGTGTCTGGGTTAATGTGAGGTTCATAATCCTCTTCCTTTGGGGGAGATAGTCTAGCACGTGGCGGCACTTCATAAACGACATCCCAACCTTTCAGATTTGGATTAGTTTGGCAGGCCCACGGTAGATAGAATACTTGGGTTGCCTGTTGAGCCGTAATATAGACATCAGGAACATCTAAATGGGTGCTTTGGTTGATTTCAACTAGCCCTATATGTTCATGAGTTCTTCTAGTCTCCTTCGGCTGAAACCAATAACATTTGAAGACTACGACATTCGGTGGGTTTTCACCATAGAATAGAAGTTCATAAATTGCTTCAACTCTCCCATAATACTCGGTACCTCCTTCGCCGATAGCAGATACACAACAATTTGTAGACTTTCGGTCGGCCATAGATAGCTCTTTGCCATAGGTACGAAAGCGATACCCGTTGATGTCGTATTTGTCAAATGAACGGACCTTATAGTCAAAACCATTAGCGACTTGTCTCAATTCGGCATCCATAGACTCTGAATTAGCCTACAAGTTTAATATGAAAGGATTGTTGCATTACGCACAAATTAGCGAATGAAACCGGGATAGCCGCCTACAAATTAGCCTACAAGTCTAATAGAAATTACCGTTTGTTTGAACCAAGAGATGAAACCGGGATAGCCGCCACCTTGCTTTGCGAGAAGCTCATACTCTTCGACAGAATCCTTTTGGATCACCGCTCCATACGAGAATAAGGCGACGTATCGACTGTATGAAATATCCAGGAATAAGAGCAGTTCAAAGGAAATAGAAGTTGCGAAACTATGTACCGAGAACTTACTCGATGTACGGCCGCACTTCTATCAGGTTGTTGAAGATATACAACGAAATGGTCCGCCATTGTTCGTTATCCAAAGATACTGGATTTGAAACACTGGCTGGTGCGAGATTCCCTTTGAATAGGCTGAGGTTGGATCCACCCTTTTTAGGGTCGTCAGCATTGTACCGAGGCTTCGGATTATGCAAATGACGATTTTTGGCTTCGTAGTGTGCTGTCACGAAGTTTGCCGCCTCCTCAGTGATGAATGCCTCAGCCATCGATGCTTCAATTCTACGTTTATTTTTACATTTTTGTCGAAGCGTCTTCTGCATCCTCTCAGTTGGGTAGCACCAACGATTTTGCACGGGCCCCCCCAATCTTGCCTCGGTCGGGAGATGCAAAATCAAATGTTGCATTGGATTAAAGAAGCCCGGTGGAAAGATCTTCTCTAACTTGCAGATCAACTCCGGTGCCAACTCTTCCATTTCTTCTAGCACGCTAGGCGATAGTTCTTTCGCACAAAGAACACGGAAGAAATAGCTGAGTTCTGCCAGTACTAGCCATTCATCCTCAGGGATGAAGCCACGCAACATCACCGGCATTACCCGCTCAATCCATATGTGCCAATCATGACTCTTGAGACCAAATATCTTCAATTTATCAAGACTGGCTCCCCTCTGTAGATTCGCTGCATACCCATCGGGGAACATCAACTGCATTTTCACCCACAAGATAATTTCCCTCATAGCCGGCCTTCCAAGATTGAACCATGCCTTTGGCTTCGTCCAGTTCTGCTTTCCTTTCGGTTCTTTCATGTTTTGTAACGGCCTATCACATAGCGCCTCCAGATCGACTCTAGCCTTAGTATTATCCTTTGACTTCCCATCTATGCCGAACAATGTACCAAAAAGTGCCTCGGCGATATTCTTCTCAGTGTGCATCACGTCGATGTTGTGTGGGCAAAGGAGGTCTTTGAAGTAAGGCAGATCCCATAAGCATGTTTTGTGAGTCCAGGCGTGCTTAGAATTATACCCCTTGAAGTACCCTGGACGCTCGGGATTTGGCTCGAGAGCATTTAACTGATCCAGGGTCTGTTGGCCTGTCAATGCATGTGGTGCAGAGTTTTTGACAACTCTACCTCTGATGAAGTTCTTCTTGTCTTTCCTGAACTTATGGCGAGGATTCAGGAACTCTCTATGCATGTCGAAGCAAGAAAACTTGCGACCGGCCTGAAGCCAACGAAACTCAAGAGCTCCCTTGCATGTGGGGCACGGGAACCTTCCATGCACACACCAGCCAACGAATAGCGCATACGCCGGCAAGTCATGCGTCGAGTACATGTACCAGACACGCATTATGAAGTTCCGTTTGCTATAGGCATCGTATGTCTTGAACCCATTATCCCAGGCTTCTTGCAATTCGTCCTTAAGCGGTTGCATGTACACATTCATATTTTTCCCCGGATAGTTGGGCCCTGGAATTATCAACGTCAGGAAAATGTTCTTTCTTTTCATAATCTGTCCGGGGGGGAGATTGAGTGGAAAGACAAATACGGGCCAACAACTGTATTGGGCTGCCGTCATACCAAACACACTGAACCCATCCGTGCTGATGCCGACTCGAGGATGCCTCGGATCTGCCGCTTTGTCACCATGTAATTCATCAAACTTTTTCCACGCAACACCATCCGATGTGTGTACAATCATCAGATTCCCATCTGCATCTAGTTCGGTTCTTTTGCCCGTTTTGTGCCATGTCATCTGTCTGGCCGTCTCTTCGACCATGAAAAGACGTTGAAGTCTTGGTACGATTGGCATATACCGAAGAACACTAACGGGGATTTTGGTCTGTGTCTTCTCACCCATACCGTTGTCTACCACAACATACCTGGAAGACTTGCAAATGGGACAACAGTTCAAGTCCGCATAGTCAAGCCTAAACAAGACACATCCTTTCTCACAGGCATGTATCTTATCATAGGGCATCTTCAGTGCACGGAGGATTTTGTCCGACTGGTACAGGTTTGCAGGCATTACATGGACTTTGGGTAGAAAGCGTCCAAATACTGTCATCATTGCATCATAGCATTCTCTGCCCAAGTTGAACTGAGCCTTCAGAGCCATTACTTGTGAGATGGCATCCAACTGACAAAGCTCAGTGTGCTCATGGAGCGGACGTTTTGCAGACTCCAACATTTCATTGAAGGCCTTTGCAGATTCCTCCATCTCCTCGTCCGAATCCCGAGCATCATCAAAGTCTTGCACCATGTTTTCCATACCGGTACCATGCTCGTCGGTGCGACGACGATCCACCTCGGCTCGGTCACGTTGGGCAGACTCACCATGAAATGTCCACACCGTATAATCGGGCGTAAAACCACTCTTCTGCAGGTGTTTGCCCATTTCAGCCTCTGTCCTCTTTTCCCAATTGCCGCACCGTAAACAGGGGCACCAGGTTTTCCTCTGGCCATTTGCAAATGCGGCTCGCACAAACCCCTTGGTTTTTGTGAACCATTCAGTGCTCCATTTGTTCTGACCAGTGTGACCGGTGTACATCCACGCACGATCACTCATCTTGACTTTCAGAGCTACTAGACACACAACAAATATATATATATATATATATAATTCACCATGTATGTATTCATCAGTTGATCTACTTTGTCAATTTTATTACGTCCATGCAACCTACACTCTAATAGGTAATGATAGGTCCTAATCCCACCCGAGTATGTTTAGATTGGGTTCATTTTCCCATGCTATGCCCCGGATCCTACGCAAAATTTCGGCAGCACCTCCCCGCTGTTCTCCTGATACACGTCTCTGCAATAAACAGAGAGGATGTGTACCCGGAGAACAACAGGGGAGGCACTGACGAAATTTATGCGTCGGATCCGGAGCAAAGCATATGGGAAAACGAACCCAATCTAAACATACTCGGGCTGTCCATGGATAGCGTTGGACAATTCGAAAGAATCAAGGTTATAAATATGCAAATGCATGCATATTTATAACTATGACGCTTTCGAACGGGAGACACATATTGGTTACGCATACTGATAATTCAAGACACATATATAACTAGCTATCAAGTTTCATCGGAATAGATCAAATAATTAATGGGGGAGGAGGACATGTCATTTGTGCTCACCCACGAACGAAGGGGCAGAGCTCGTCAAACGCACGGCCAGGTCGTCGAACACCAAACCTCGCAGCGATGAAACAACTGCACATTTAAAACTACCCGATCAACACAATTATATATGATGTTTTTCATAACAAAATCGAAAGATATATGACCTAACTAATAATTCACAAATATATGACCCCGTCGGCTTCTGGAAGGCCAAAGAACACCTTTTCGGGACGTGTCGGGGGTCGGGGTGTCGTGTCGGTCTCGGGGTGCCGTGTCGGGGTCGGGGTTGGGGTCTCGGGGTCGGGGTGTCGGGTCGGGGTGTCGGGTCGGGGTGCCGGGTCGGGGTCGGTGTGCCTTGTCGGTGTCGGGGTCGGGGTGTCGGGTCAGGCTCGGGGTCGGGGTCGGGGTCCGGGTCGGGGTATCGTGCTCGGGGTCTCGGGGTCGGGGTGCCGGGTCGGGGTCGGGGTGCCGTGTCGGTGTCGGGGTCGGGGTGTCGGGTCAGGCTCGGGGTCGGGGTGTCTTGTCGGGGTGCCGGGTCGGGGTCGGGGTGCCGTGTCGGTGTCGGGGTCGGGGTGTCGGGTCAGGCTCGGGGTCGGGGTCTCGGGGTCGGGGTGTCGGGTCGGGGTGCCGGGTCGGGGTGTCGGGTCGGGGTGTCGGGTCGGGGTGCCGTCTCGGGGTCGGGGTGCCGGGTCGGGGTCGGGGTGTCGTGGTGTCGGGTCAGGCTCGGGGTCGGGGTGTCGGGGTCGGGGTCGGGATGTCGGGGTCGGGGTCGGGGTCGGGGTGCCGTGTCGGTGTCGGGGTCGGGGTGTCGGGTCAGGCTCGGGGTCGGGGTGTCGGGGTCGGGGTCTAGGGGTCGGGGTGTCGTGTCGGGGTGCCGCGTCGGGGTCGGGGTGCCGTGTCGGGTCGGGCTTTTTTCCTCTTTTTTCCTTTTCTTCTTCTTCCTATTCTTCCTTTTCTTCCTCTTCTTCTTTTTTCTTCTCCTCCTCCTCTTCTTCTTCTTCCTTTCCTTTTTCCTCTTCTTCTTCTCCTCCTCTCCTCTTTTTTCTTCTTCTTCTTCTTCCTCTTCTTCTTTTTTCTTCTCCTCCTCCTCTTCTTCTTCTTCCTCTTCTTCTTTTTTCTTCTCCTCCTCCTCCTCTTCTTCTTCCTTTCCTTTTTCCTCTTCTTCTTCTCCTCCTCTCCTCTTTTTTCTTCTTCTTCTTCCTCTTCTTCTTTTTTCTTCTCCTCCTCCTCTTCTTCTTCTTCCTTTCCTTTTTCCTCTTCTTCTTCTCCTCCTCTCCTCTTTTTCTCTTCTTCTTCTTCTTCCTCTTCTTCTTTTTTCTTCTACAACCTAAACCTAAAACTAAACCTAAACCTAAAACTAAACCTAAAACTACAACTAAAACTAAATCTAAACTAAAACTAAAACTAAAAAGGAAAAAAAAGAAAAAAACAGAAAAAAAAAACTGAAAAATGGGGGCTCACCTGGGGGGTGGAGGAGGCCGGTGGAGGAGGGGGCGGGGCGGTGGAGGAGGCGGCCTGGGGGCGGCGGCGAGCCGGGGCGGCGGGGGCGACGGGGCGGCGGGGGGCGGGGGGCGCGGGGCGGTGGGGGGCCGGGCGGTGAGGGCGACGGGGCCCCGGGGCGGCGGCGAGCCGGGGTGGCGGGGGCGACGGGGCGGCGGGGGGCGACGGGGCGGCGGGGGGCGCGGGGTCGGGGGGCGCGGGGTCGGGGGGCGCGGGGGGCGCGGGGCGGCGGGGGGCCGGGGCGGTGAGGGCGACGGGGCCCCGGGGCGGCGGCGAGCCGGGGCGGCGGGGGCGACGGGGCAGCGGCGGCGCGCGGCGGGCGGCGGCGTGGGAGGAGAGAAACGGCGGCGTGGGAGGGAGAGGGAAGAAGCGAGTAACGGGCGGGGGTACGGGCCGTTAGGTAGTAGGCTCTTTGCCGTCCGCCCCCCTTTGCCGTCCGCTTTTTTGCCTCTTTGCCGTCTGCTAGCGGACGGCAAAGAGGTGGCCCGTTAAGTTTTTCAAAAACGGGCGGGGGGTGGGGGCCACCTCACTCTTTGCCGTCCGCCAGCGGACGGCAAAGATTCTTTGCCGTCAGCTGGCCGACGGCAAAGAGCTGGCAGACGGCAAAGAGCTTCTTTGCCGTCTGCTTTTGGGTAGCTGATGGCAAAGAGCTGGCAGACGGCAAAGAGCTTCGTTGCCGTCAGCTAGCAGACGGCAAAGAGCTGGCAGATGGCAAATTAGCTGATTCCAGTAGTGCTACTATCTCACAGTCAAGTCCATATTTAGTGCTAAATTTACGGAAAACATCGGTATCCATAAAAGATTTAACACAATCAAACTTAGGTGTCATACCTGACTCCTTACCTTCGTCGAGATCCCAATCTTCAGAGTTGCGTTTAATTCTATCCAATAAATTCTATTTGAATTCAATAGTCTTCATCATAAAAGAGCCAGTACAAGAAGTATCGAGCATGGTGCGATTGTTATCAGAAAGCCGAGCATAAAAACTTTGAATAATTATTTCTCTTGAGAGCTCATGATTAGGGCATGAATATAACATTGATTTAAGCCTCCCCCAAGCTTGAGCGATGCTTTCTCCTTCGCGAGGCCAAAAATTATATATATAATTGCAATCACGATGAACAAGATGCATAGGATAAAATTTCTGATGAAATTCCAATTTCAATCGTTTATAGTTCCATGACCCTGTATCATCACATAGCCTATACCATGTCGATACATCTCCCTTCAAAGATAAAGGGAAGACCTTCCTCTTAACAACATCACCGGGTATACCTGCAAGCTTAAATAATCCACAAACTTCATCCACATATATTAGGTGCTCATCAGGATGCTTTGTTCCATCTCCTACTAAAGGATTAGCTAGCAGTTTTTCTAACATACCCGAAGGAATCTCAAAGTGGACATTTTCATTTTCATTTTCATTTTCATTTTCAGTAAGTTCAGTAGGTTGAGGAGCAACTCTTTGCTCTACTGGTCGGGGTGAAGATACCCCGAACAAGCCCCTCAGAGGATTACTTTCCATAGTAACAAGCGACAGTAAATTTCAGCACACTATATAAATTTTTCCTTACCAAATTCCACCTACCAAAGGCGCATCACTCCCCGGCAACGGCGCCAGAAAAGAGTCTTGATGAACCACAAGTGTAGGGGATCTATCATAGTCCTTTCGATAAGTAAGAGTGTCGAATCCAACGAGGAGCAGAAGGAAATGATAAGCGGTTTTCAGCAAGGTATTCTCTGCAAGTAGTGAAATAAGTGGTAACAGATAGTTTTGTGATAGGATAATTTGTAACGAGCAACAAGTAACAAAAGTAAATAAAGTGCAGCAAGGTGGCCCAATCCTTTTTGTAGCAAAGGACAAGCCTGGACAAACTCTTATATAGAGAAAAGCGCTCCCGAGGACACATGGGAATTATCGTCAAGCTAGTTTTCATCACGTTCATATGATTCGCGTTCGGTACTTTGATAATTTGATATGTGGGTGGACCGGTGCTTGGGTGCTGTTCTTACTTGAACAAGCATCCCACTTATGATTAACCTCTATTGCAAGCATCCGCAACTACAACAGAAGTATTAAGGTAAACCTAACCATAGCATGAAACATATGGATCCAAATCAGCCCCTTACGAAGCAACGCATAAACTAGGGTTTAAGCTTCTGTCACTCTAGCAACCCATCATATACTTATTACTTCCCAATGCCTTCCTCTAGGCCCAAATAATGGTGAAGTGTTATGTAGTCGACGTTCACATAACACCACTAGAGGATAGACAACATACATCTCATCAAAATATCGAACGAATACCAAATTCACATGACTACTAATAGCAAGACTTCTCCCATGTCCTTAGGAACAAACGTAACTACTCACAAAGCATATTCATGTTCATAATCAGAGGGGTATTAATATGCATATAGGATCTGAACATATGATCTTCCACCAAATAAACCAACTAGCATCAACTACAAGGAGTAATCAACACTACTAGCAACCTACTAGTACCAATCCCGGACTTGGAGACAAGAATTGGATACAAGAGATGAACTAGGGTTTTGAGAGGAGATGGTGCTGGTAAAGATGTTGATGGAGATTGCCCTCTCCTGATGAGAGGAGCGTTGGTGATGACGATGGCGATGATTTCCCCCTCCCGGAGGGAAGTGTCCCCAGCAGAACAGCTCTGCCGGAGCCCTAGATTGGTTCCGCCAAGGTTCCGCCTCGTGGCGGCGGAGTCTTGACCCGAAAGGTTGCTTATGATTGTTTCCTCGATGAAAGACTTCATATAGCAGAAGATGGCCACCGGAGAGCCATTAGGGGGCCCACGAGGCAGGGGGGCGCGCCCCCCACCCTCGTGGGCAGGTGGTGGCCCCCCTGACGTATTTCTTCCGTTCAGTATTTTTTATTATTTCGAAAATTGACTTTCGTGGAGTTTCAGGACTTTTGGAGTTGTGCAGAATAGGTCTCTAATATTTGCTCCTTTTCCAGCCCAGAATTCCAGCTGCCGGCATTCTCCCTCCTTATGTAAACCTTGTAAAATAAGAGAGAATAGGCATAAGTATTGTGACATAACTTGTAATAACAGCCCATATTGCAATAAATATCGATATAAAAGCATGATGCAAAATGGACGTATCACTACCCTACTGGAAAGACCTAGAGGTCCGCTCTTCAATCGACGTGAAAGAACCTTTGCGTGAACCTGCTAGGCTTCTTGGGCGTGTATGGGAAGACAAAAGATACACCTGAGGCATGGGAGGACCTGCAACGTTTGCACGAAAAAGACGGCATGCCTCCAAAGCAGTATGAAGGTCCTGCCAGCTACGCTCTTACCAAAGAAGAGAAGGAAATCTTCTTTGAATGCCTGCTCAGTATGAAGGTCCCGACTGGCTTCTCGTCGAATATAAAGGGAATAATAAATATGCCAGAGAAAAAGTTCCAGAACCTAAAGTCTCATGACTGCCATGTGATTATGACGCAACTGCTTCCGGTTGCATTGAGGGGCCTTCTACTAGAAAACGTCCGATTAGCCATTGTGAAACTATGTGCATTCCTCAATGCAATCTCTCAGAAGGTGATCGATCCAGAAACCATACCAAGGCTAAGGAGTGATGTGGCGCAATGTCTTGTCAGTTTCGAGCTGGTGTTCCCACCATCCTTCTTCAATATCATGACACACGTCCTAGTTCATCTAGTCGGCGAGATTGTCATTCAGGGGCCCGTATTTCTACACAATATGTTCCCCTTTGAGAGGTTCATGGGAGTCCTAAAGAAATATGTCCGTAACCGCGCTAGGCCAGAAGGAAGCATCTCCATGGGACATCAAACAGAGGATGTCATTGGGTTTTGTGTTGACTTCATTCCTGGCCTTAAGAAGATAGGTCTCCCTAAATCGCGGTATGAGGGGAGACTGACTGGAAAAGGCACGCTTGGAGGGGACTCAATAATATGTAGGGACGGGCATTCTTGGTCTCAAGCACACTACACAGTCCTACAGAACTCTACCTTGGTGACCCCGTATGTCGATGAACACAAGAACAGTCTGCGCTCCAAACACCCGGAGTAGTGTGACGACTGGATTACATGTGAACACATCAGGACTTTCAGCAGTTGGTTGGAAACACGTCTCAGAGGTGACAACACTGTTTGTGATGAGATGTACTCGTTGTCCAGGGGACCATCTTCGATTGTACTGACTTACAAAGGATACGAGATAAATGGGAATACATTTTACACGATCTTCCAAGATCAAAAGAGCACCAACCAAAACAGCGGTGTCCGCTTTGATGCAGCAACCAAGAGGGGAAAGGACACATATTATGGTTACATAGTGGACATATGGGAACTTGACTACGGACATGATTTTAAGGTCCCTTTGTTTAAGTGCAAATGGGTCAATCTGTCAGGAGGCGGGGTACAGGTAGACCCATAGTACGGAATGACAACAGTGGATCTGAACAATCTTGGGTACACTGACGAACCGTTCGTCCTAGCCAATGATGTGGCACAGGTTATCTATGTGAAGGACATGTCTACCAAACCGAGAAAAAGAAAAGATAAGGAAGCGAATACATCATACGATGAGCCAAAGCACCACATAGTTCTTTCAGGAAAAAGGGACATCGTGGGAGTGGAGGGCAAGACAGACATGTCCGCAGATTATGAAAAGTTTCATGAAATTCCTCCCTTCGAAGTAAAGGCTGACCCAAGCATCCTGATAAACGATGAAGATTATCCATGGTTACGGCGCAATAAGCAAAGGACACAAGCGAAGAAAAAGTGAAGACTTTCTCTCCACAACTATTATGATGATACCATGCCAACTTTCAACCTTTTCGCAGTTCATTTGAAATGCCTGTTGTAACAGACGAGTTTTCCTATGAAACCCTGATATCTCGAATGTTGCATTTGAACACACAAGAAGTCCGGAGTTGTAATAAGTTATTAAAAATAAAAGAGAGGCACAATGCTCACCTGCACGTTGCTTAGCTTCAGGCCTTGAGGAAATAGTGTAGACTGCACGGAGCTATGTGTAGTTTTCGTCCGAAACCCTGATCGCTCCGTGCAGTCTACACCACTTCCTCAAGGCCTGAAGCTAAGCAACGTGCAGGTGAGCATTGCGCCTCTCCTTCATCGTCTCTGCACCCAGGGCTTATAAACCGCTGTGAGTGCCTCTCGCTTGGCAAGGTGGGACTAAAAAACAGCTGCAGAAAGAATCAACTAAAAAACTCTTTTACCGGTTCATGCCACGAACCGGTACTAAAGGTGCTCGTGGGGCCCCAGCCTTAGAACCGGTACCAAATAAAATGCCTTTATAACAGCCTTAGAACTGGTAATAAAGGAATCAACTAAAAAGCTTTTATAAACCTTTAGTATTATTGAAACTAAAATTATATAGAATTTATGCAACTAAAATTATCAAAGTATTTTCTGTTCAAAACATTAAAAGCAAAAGGAACTTTCATAAAATAAATACAAAAGGCAAAAAAGAAAACAAAAAGAAAGTATTTTGTTGAAAGTAGAAAAAATAAAAGAAATACAAAAAGAAAGTATAAAATAAATATGTAGAAACAAAATAAAACAAACTATAATAAAATAAAATAAATAAACCTTAATAAAATAAATAAAAATAGCAACAATAAGTATCAGTAAGTATTTTGTTGTAAGTGGAAAAAAAATAAAGCAACAAAGAAAACAAAAAAAGGGAAAAAATGAAAAAAAAATGCCACCTACTGGGCCACCACGGCCTGAATACGACTAGAAACCCACCCATGGGCCAGGATTCAGGCCCACAGAAGGCCCAGTAGGCCCACAGGCAGATACAGTGTGTCTAGGCCCGAAAGCCTGCATTTGAGAGGAGCTCGAGAGGGCAGCGGGAGTGGGGCTTATAAACCACTCTCGAGCTCCCTCAACTAGCGAGGTGGGACTAAACTTTCGTGCCGCGACGCGGGCAGCACAAGGACTTTAGTCCCGGTTGGTGGCACCAACCGGGACTAAAGGAATGCATTGGTACCGGTTCATGGGACCAACCGGAACCAATGCCCACCTTTTAGTCCCGGTTGGTGCCACCAACCGGGACCAAAGGCCTCTGCTTCCCGCCCTTTGGGCTGCTGAAAAGAGACCTTTAGTCCCGGTTGGTGGCACCAACCGGGACTAAAGGGGGCATTGGTCCCGGTTGGTGGCACGACCCGGGACCAATGCTCTGTCTATATAATCAACACTTGTGAAAATTTTCGTTCAATTCTTCGATCCCGCCCCGACGACGCCGCCAGGCTGCCCCCTGCCTCGCCGTCGCCGTCTGATGACCCACAAGTATAGGGGATCTATCGTAGTCCTTTCGATAAGTAATAGTGTCGAACCCAACGAGGAGTACAAGGAAATGATAAGCGGTTTTCAGCAAGGTATTCTCTGCAAGCACTGAAATTATCGGTTGTTTTGTGATAAGGTAATTGGCAACAAGTAACAAGTAATGAAAGTAAATAGGGTGCAGCAAGATGGCCCAATCCTTTTTGTAGCAAAGGACAAGCCTGGAGAAACTCTTATATAGACAAAAGGGCTCCCGAGGACACATGGGAATTATCGTCAAGCTAGTTTTCAATCACACTCATATGATTCACGTTCGTTACTTTGATAATTTGATATGTGGGTGGACCGGTGCTTGGGTGCTGTCCTTACTTGGACAAGCATACCACTTATGATTAACTCCTAATGCAAGCATCCACAACTACAAAAGAAGTATTAAGGTAAACCTAACCATAGCATGAAACATATGGATCCAAATCAGCCGCTTGCGAAGCAACGCATAAACTAGGGTTTAAGCTTCTGTCACTCTAGTAACCCATCATCTACTTATTACTTCCCAATGCCTTCCTCTAGGCCCAAACAATGGTGAAGTGTCATGTAGTCGACGTTCACATAACACCACTAGAGGAAAGACAACATACATCTTATCAAAATATCGAACGAATACCAAATTCACATGACTACTTATAGCAAGACTTCTCCCATGTCCTCAGGAACAAACGTAACTACTCACAAAGCATATTCATGTTCATAATCAGAGGGGTATTAATATGCCTAATGGATCTGAACATATGATCTTCCACCAAGTAAACCAATTAGCATCAACTACAAGGAGTAATCAACACTACTAGCAACCTACAGGTACCAATATGAGGTTTTGATACAAAGATTGGGTACAAGAGATGAACTAGGGTTTGAGAGGAGATGGTGCTGGTGAAGATGCTGATGAAGATTGGGGCCCTCCCGATGAGAGGATCGTTGGTGATGACGATGGCGATGATTTCCCCCTCCCGGAGGGAAGTTTCCCCGGCAGAACAGCTCTGCCGGAGCTCTAGATTGGTTCCGCCAAGGTTCCACCTCGTGGCGGCGGAGTTTCTTCCCGAAAGCTTGCTTATGATTTTTTCTCGGACGAAAGACATTATATAGCAGAAGATGGGCACCGGAGGCCTGCCAGGGGGCCCACGAGGCAGGGGGTGCGCCCAAGGGGGGTAGGGCGCGCCTCCCACCCTCGTGGCCAGGGTGTGGCCCCCCTCTGGTAGTTTCTTCGCTCGGTATTTTTTATTAATTCCAAAAATGACTTCCGTAAAGTTTCAGGACTTTTGGAGCTGTGCAGAATAGGTCTCTAATATTTGCTCCTTTTCCAGCCCAGAATCCCAGCTGCCGGCATTCTCCCTCTTCATGTAAACCTTGTAAAATAAGAGAGAATAGGCATAAGTATTGTGACATAATTTGTAATAACAGCCCATAATGCAATAAATAACGATATAAAAGCATGATGCAAAATGGACGTATCAACTCCCCCAAGCTTAGACCTCGCTTGTCCTCAAGCGGAAGCCGATAACGATAAATATGTCCACATGTCTAGGGATAGAGGTGTCGATAAAATAAAATACGAACATGAGGGCATCATGATCATTCTTATAACAGCAACATATATAGATATTGTTATATGATTTCTTATGCTCAAGTAATAATCTATCCACAATGTCAAGTATGAATCAGAAACTTCATTGAGAACCAACAAACTATAATCTCAGTCATTGAAGCAATTGCAATTTATCATAACATCGGAAAGAGTCAATATAAGAGCTTTTCAGCAAGTCCACATACTCAACTATGATTTAGTCTTTCACAATTGCTAACACTCACGCAATACTTGTGGTTATGGAGTTTTAATCGGACACAGAGAAAGATAGGGGCTTATAGTTTCTGTTGGGAATCGTAGCATAATTTAAAATTTTCCTACGCTCACCAAGATGCATCTATGGAGTCTACTAGCAACGAGGGGAAGGGAGTGCATCTACATACCCTTCTAGATCGCGAGCGGAAGCGTTCCAATGAACGTGGATGACGGAGTCGTACTCGCCGTGATCCAAATCACCGATGACCGAGTGCCGAACGGACGGCACCTCCGCGTTCAACACACGTACGGTGCAGCGACGTCTCCTCCTTCTTGATCCAGCAAGGGGGAAGGAGAGGTTGATGGAGATCCAGCAGCACGACGGCGTGGTGGTGGATGTAGCGGGTCTCCGCAGGGCTACGCCGAGCTTCTGCGAGAGAGAGAGAGAGAGGTGTTGCAGGGGAGGAGGGAGGCGCCAAGGCTGTTGTGTTGCTGCCCTCCCCCCCTTTATATAGGCCCCCTGGGGGGGGCGCCGGCCCTGGAGATCAGATCCAAAGGGGGGGCGGCGGCCAAGTGGGCGGGAAGGGGTGCCCTGCCCCCCAAGGCAAGGGGGAAGCTCCCCCCTAGGGTTCCCAACCCTAGGCGCAGGGGGGGAGGCCCAAGGGGGGCGCCCCAACCCACTAGGGGCTGGTTCCCTTCCACTTTCAGCCCACGGGGCCCTCCGGGACAGGTGGCCCCACCCGGTAGACCCCCGGGACCCTTCCGGTGGTCCCGGTACAATACCGGTAACCCCCGAAACTTTCCCGGTGGCCAAAACTGGACTTCCTATATATAATTCTTCACCTCCGGACCATTCCGGAACCTCTCGTGACGTCCGGGATCTCATCCGGGACTCCGAACAACTTTCGGGTTTCCGCATACATATATCTCTACAACCCTAGCGTCACCGAACCTTAAGTGTGTAGACCCTACGGGTTCGGGAGGCATGCAGACATGACCGAGACGCCTCTCTGGTCAATAACCAACAGCGGGATCTGGATACCCATGTTGGCTCCCACATGTTCCACGATGATCTCATCGGATGAACCACGGTGTCAAGGATTCAATCAATCCGTATGCAATTCCCTTTGTCATTCGGTATGTTACTTGCCCGAGATTCGATCGTCGGTATCCCAATACCTTGTTCAATCTCGTTACCGGCAAGTCTCTTTACTCGTACCGCAATGCATGATCCCGTGACTAACGCCTTAGTCACATTGAGCTCATTATGATGATGCATTACCGAGTGGGCCCAGAGATACCTCTCTGTCACACGGAGTGACAAATCCCAGTCTCGATCCGTGCCAACCCAACAGACACTTTCGGAGATACCCGTAGTGCACCTTTATAGTCACCCAGTTACGTTGTGACGTTTGGCACACCCAAAGCACTCCTACGGTATCCGGGAGTTGCACGATCTCATGGTCTAAGGAAAAGATACTTGACATTGGAAAAGCTCTAGCAAACGAAACTACACAATCTTTTATGCTATGCTTAGGATTGGGTCTTGTCCATCACATCATTCTCCTAATGATGTGATCCCGTTATCAATGACATCCAATGTCCATAGTCAGGAAACCATGACTATCTGTTGATCAACGAGCTAGTCAACTAGAGGCTTACTAGGGACACATTGTGGTCTATGTATTCACACATGTATTACGATTTCCGGATAATACAATTATAGCATGAATAATAGACAATTACCATGAACAAAGAAATATAATAATAACCATTTATTATTGCCTCTAGGGCATATTTCCAACAGTCTCCCACTTGCACTAGAGTCAATAATCTAGTTACATTGTGATGAATCGAACACCCATTGCGTCCTGGTGTTGATCATGTTTTGCCCTAGGGAGAGGTTTAGTCAACGGATCTGCTACATTCAGGTCCGTGTGTACTTTACAAATATCTATGTCTCCGTTTTGAACACTTTCACGAATGGAGTTGAAGCGACGCTTGATATGCCTGGTCTTCCTGTGAAACCTGGGCTCCTTCGCAAGGGCAATAGCTCCAGTGTTGTCACAGAAGAGAGTCATCGGGCCCGACGCATTGGGAATCACCCCTAGGTCGGTAATGAACTCCTTCATCCAGACTGCTTCCTGTGCTGCCTCCGAGGCTGCCATGTACTCCGCTTCACATGTAGATCCCGCCACGACGCTTTGCTTGCAACTGCACCAGCTTACTGCTCCTCCATTCAAAATATACACGTATCCGGTCTGTGACTTCGAGTCATCCAGATCTGTGTCGAAGCTAGCGTCGACGTAACCCTTTACGACGAGCTCTTCGTCACCTCCATAAACGAGAAACATATCCTTAGTCCTCTTCAGGTACTTCAGGATATTCTTGACCGCTGTCCAGTGTTCCTTGCCGGGATTACTTTGGTACCTTCCTACCAAACTTACGGCAAGGTTTACATCAGGTCTGGTACACAGCATGGCATACATAATAGACCCTATGGCTGAGGCATAGGGGATGACACTCATCTCTTCTATATCTTCTGCCGTGGTCGGGCATTGAGCCGTGCTCAATTGCACACCTTGCAATACAGGCAAGAACCCCTTCTTGGACTGATCCATATTGAACTTCTTCAATATCTTGTCAAGGTATGTACTCTGTGAAAGACCAATGAGGCGTCTTGATCTATCTCTATAGATCTTGATGCCTAATATATAAGCAGCTTCTCCAAGGTCCTTCATTGAAAAACACTTATTCAAATAGGCCTTTATACTTTCCAAGAATTCTATATCATTTCCCATCAATAGTATGTCATCCACATATAATATGAGAAATGCTACAGAGCTCCCACTCACTTTCTTGTAAACACAGGCTTCTCCATAAGTCTGTGTAAACCCAAACGCTTTGATCATCTCATCAAAGCGAATGTTCCAACTCCGAGATGCTTGCACCAGCCCATAGATTGAGCGCTGGAGCTTGCATACTTTGTTAGCATTCTTAGGATCGACAAAACCTTCCGGCTGCATCATATACAACTCTTCCTTAAGGAAGCCGTTAAGGAATGCTGTTTTGACGTCCATCTGCCATATCTCATAATCATAGTATGCGGCAATTGCTAACATGATTCGGACGGACTTCAGCTTCGCTACGGGTGAGAAAGTCTCATCGTAGTCAACCCCTTGAACTTGTCGATAACCCTTAGCGACAAGTCGAGCTTTGTAGATGGTCACATTACCATCTGCGTCCGTCTTCTTCTTAAATATCCATTTGTTTTCTATGGCTCGCCGCTCATCGGGCAAGTCAGTCAAAGTCCATACTTTGTTTTCATACATGGATTCTATCTCGGATTTCATGGCTTCTAGCCATTTGTCGGAATCCGGGCCCGCCATCGCTTCTTCATAGTTCGAAGGTTCACCGTTGTCTAACAACATGATTTCCAGGACAGGGTTGCCGTACCACTCTGGTGCGGAACGTGTCCTTGTGGACCTACGAAGTTCAGTAACTTGATCTGAAGCTTCATGATCATCATCATTAACTTCCTCCCCAGTCGGTGTAGGCACCACAGGAACATTTTCCCGTGCTGCGCTACTTTCCGGTTCGGAAGGGGTGACTATCACCTCATCAAGTTCCACTTTCCTCCCACTCAATTCTTTCAAGAGAAACTCCTTCTCAAGAAAGGACCCATTCTTGGCAACGAAGATCTTGCCTTCGGATCTGAGGTAGAAGGTATACCCAATAGTTTCCTTAGGGTATCCTATGAAGACACATTTTTCCGATTTGGGTTCGAGCTTTTCAAGTTGAAGTTTCTTGACAAAAGCATCGCATCCCCAAACTTTTAGAAACGACAGCTTAGGTTTCTTCCCAAACCATAATTCATACGGTGTCGGCTCAACGGATTTCGACGGAGCCCTATTTGAAGTGAATGCGGCAGTCTCTAAAGCATAACCCCAAAATGAGAGCGGTAAATCGGTAAGAGACATCATAGATCGCACCATATCCAATAGAGTGCGATTACGACGTTCGGACACACCATTTCTCTGAGGTGTTCCGGGCGGCGTGAGTTGTGAAACTATTCCACATTTCCTTAAGTGTGTACCAAATTCGTGACTTAAATATTCTCCTCCACGATCTGATCGTAAGAATTTTATTTTTCTGTCACGTTGATTCTCAACCTCACTCTGAAATTCCTTGAACTTTTCAAAGGTTTCAGACTTGTGTTTCATTAGGTAGACATACCCATATCTACTTAAATCATGAGTGAGAGTGAGAACATAACGATATCCTCCGCGAGCCTCAACACTCATTGGACCGCACACATCGGTATGTATGATTTCCAATAAGTTGGTTGCTCGCTCCATTGTTCCGGAGAAAGGAGTCTTGGTCATCTTACCCATGAGGCATGGTTCGCACGTGTCAAATGATTCGTAATCAAGAGACTCCAAAAGTCCATCTGCATGGAGCTTCTTCATGCGCTTGACACCAATGTGACCAAGGCGGCAGTGCCACAAGTATGTGGGACTATCGTTATCAACTTTACATCTTTTGGTATTCACACTATGAACATGTGTAGCATCACGTTCGAGATTCATCAAAAATAAACCATTGATCAGCGGGGCATGACCATAAAACATATCTCTCAAATAAATAGAATAACCATTATTCTCAGATTTAAATGAGTAGCCATCTCGAATTAAACGAGATCCAGATACAATGTTCATGCTCAAAGCTAGCACTAAATAACAATTATTGAGGTTTAAAACTAATCCCGTGGGTAGATGCAGAGGTAGCGTGCCAACGGCAATCACATCGACCTTGGAACCATTCCCGACGCGCATCGTCACCTCGTCCTTTGCCAGTCTCCGTTTATTTCGTAGTTCCTGCTTTGAGTTACAAATATGAGCAACCGCACCGGTATCAAATACCCAGGAGCTACTACGAGTACTGGTAAGGTACACATCAATTACTTGTATATCACATATACCTTGGGTGTTGCCGGCCTTCTTCTTGTCCGCTAAATATTTGGGGCAGTTCCGCTTCCAGTGACCACTTCCCTTGCAATAAAAGCACTCAGTCTCGGGCTTGGGTCCATTCTTTGACTTCTTCCCGGTAACTGGCTTACCGGGCGCGGCAACTCCCTTGCCGTCCTTCTTGAAGTTCTTCTTACCCTTGCCCTTCTTGAACTTAGTGGTTTTATTCACCATCAACACTTGATGTTCTTTTCTGATCTCTACCTCAGCTGATTTCAGCATTGCATATACCTCGGGAATGGTCTTTTCCATCCCCTGCATATTGTAGTTCATCACAAAGCTCTTGTAGCTTGGTGGAAGCGACTGGAGGATTCTGTCAATGACCGCGTCATCCGGAAGATTAACTCCCAGCTGAGACAAGCGGTTGTGCAACCCAGACATTCTGAGTATGTGCTCACTAACAGAACTGTTCTCCTCCATTTTACAGCTGAAGAACTTGTCGGAGACATCATATCTCTCGACCCGGGCATGAGCTTGAAAAACCAGTTTCAGCTCCTCGAACATCTCATATGCTCCATGTTTCTCAAAACGCTTTTGGAGACCCGGTTCTAAGCTGTAAAGCATGCCGCACTGAACGAGGGAGTAATCATCAGCACGCTGCTGCCAAGCGTTCATAACGTCTTGGTTCTCAGGGATTGGTGCTTCACCTAGCGGTGCTTCTAAGACATAGTCTTTCTTGGCTGCTATGAGGATGATCCTCAGGTTCCGGACCCAGTCCGTATAGTTGCTGCCATCATCTTTCAGCTTGGTTTTCTCTAGGAACGCGTTGAAATTGAGGACAATGTGGGCCATTTGATCTACAATACATAGTGTAAAGATTTTAGACTAAGTTCATGATAATTGAGTTCATCTAATCAAATTATTTAATGAACTCCCACTCAGATAGACATCCCTCTCGTCATCTAAGTGAAACATGATCCGAGTTTAACTAGGCCGTGTCCGATCATCACGTGAGACGGACTAGTCAAGATGGGTGAACATCTCCATGTTGATCGTATCTTCTATACGACTCATGCTCGACCTTTCGGTCCTCCGTGTTCCGAGGCCATGTCTGTACATGCTAGGCTCGTCAAGTCAACCTAAGTGTATTGCGTGTGTTCCGAGGCCATGTCTGTACATGCTAGGCTCGTCAACACCCGTTGTATTCGAACGTTAGAATCTATCACACCCGATCATCACGTGGTGCTTCGAAACAACGAACCTTCGCAACGGTGCACAGTTAGGGTGAACACTTTCTTGAAATTATTATAAGGGATCATCTTACTTACTACCGTCATTCTAAGCAAATAAGATGCAAAAACATGATAAACATCACATGCAATCAAATAGTGACATGATATGGCCAATATCATTATGCTCCTTTGATCTCCATCTTCGGGGCACCATGATCATCTTTGTCACCGGCATGACACCATGATCTCCATCATCATGATCTCCATCATTGTGTCTTCATGAAGTCGTCACGCCAACGATTACTTCTACTTCTATGGCTAACGCGTTTAGCAACAAAGTAAAGTAATTTACATGGCGTTATTCAATGACACGCAGGTCATACAAAATAATAAAGACAACTCCTATGGCTCCTGCCGGTTGTCATACTCATTGACATGCAAGTCGTGAATCCTATTACAAGAATATGATCAATCTCATACATCACATATATCATTCATCACATCTTCTGGCCATATCACATCACATAGCACTTGCTGCAAAAACAAGTTAGACGGCCTCTAATTGTTGTTGCAAGTTTTTTTACGTGGTTTGTAGGTTTCTAGCAAGAACGATTCTTACCTACGTATGACCACAACGTGATTTGCCAATTTCTATTTACCCTTCATAAGGACCCTTTTCATCGAATCTGTTCCGACTAAAGTAGGAGAGACAGACACCCGCGCCACCTTATGCAACTAGTGCATGTCAGTCGGTGGAACCTGTCTCACGTAAGCGTACGTGTAAGGTCGGTCCGGGCTGCTTCATCCTACAATGCCGCCTAAACAAGAAACGACTAGTAGTGGCAAGAAGAATTGGCAAACTCAACGCCCACAACTGCTTTGTGTTCTACTCGTGCATAGTAACTACGCATAGGCCTGGCTCATGATGCCACTGTTGGGAATCGTAGAATAATTTAAAATTTTCCTACGCTCACCAAGATGCATCTATGGAGTCTACTAGCAACGAGGGGAAGGGAGTGCATCTACATACCCTTGTAGATCGCGAGCGGAAGCGTTCCAATGAGCGTGGATGACGGAGTCGTACTCGCCGTGATCCAAATCACCGATGACCGAGTGCCGAACGGACGGCACCTCCGCGTTCAACACACGTACGGTGCAGCGACGTCTCCTCCTTCTTGATCCAGCAAGGGGGAAGGAGAGGTTGATGGAGATCCAGCAGCACGACGGCGTGGTGGTGGATGTAGCGGGTCTCCGCAGGGCTACGCCGAGCTTCTGCGAGAGAGAGAGAGGTGTTGCAGGGGAGGAGGGAGGCGCCAAGGATATTGTGTTGCTGCCCTCCCTCCCCCCCCCTTTATATAGGCCCCCTGGGGGGGGCGCTGGCCCTGGAGATCAGATCCAAAGGGGGGGCGGCGGCCAAGTGGGGGGGAAGGGGTGCCCTGCCCCCCAAGGCAAGGGGGAAGCTCCCCCCTAGGGTTCCCAACCCTAGGCGCAGGGGGGGAGGCCCAAGGGGGGCGCCCCAGCCCACTAGGGGCTGGTTCCCTTCCACTTTCAGCCCACGGGGCCCTCCGGGACAGGTGGCCCCACCCGGTAGACCCCCGGGACCCTTCCGGTGGTCCCGGTACAATACCGGTAACCCCCGAAACTTTCCCGGTGGCCAAAACTAGACTTCCTATATATAATTCTTCACCTCCGGACCATTCCGGAACCTCTCGTGACGTCCGGGATCTCATCCGGGACTCCGAACAACTTTCGGGTTTCCGCATACATATATCTCTACAACCCTAGCGTCACCGAACCTTAAGTGTGTAGACCCTACGGGTTCGGGAGACATGCAGACATGACCGAGACGCCTCTCTGGTCAATAACCAACAGCGGGATCTGGATACCCAAGTTGGCTCCCACATGTCCCACGATGATCTCATCGGATGAACCATGGTGTCGAGGATTCAATCAATCCGTATGCAATTCCCTTTGTCATTCGGTATGTTACTTGCCCGAGATTCGATCGTCGGTATCCCAATACCTTGTTCAATCTCGTTACCGGCAAGTCTCTTTACTCGTACCGCAGTGCATGATCCCGTGACTAACGCCTTAGTCACATTGAGCTCATTATGATGATGCATTACCGAGTGGGCCCAGAGATACCTCTCCGTCACACGGAGTGACAAATCCCAGTCTCGATCCGTGCCAACCCAACAGACACTTTCGGAGATACCCGTAGTGCACCTTTATAGTCACCCAGTTACGTTGTGACGTTTGGCACACCCAAAGCACTCCTACGGTATCCGGGAGTTGCACGATCTCATGGTCTAAGGAAAAGATACTTGACATTGGAAAAGCTCTAGCAAACGAAACTACACGATCTTTTATGCTATGCTTAGGATTGGGTCTTGTCCATCACATCATTCTCCTAATGATGTGATCCCGTTATCAATGACATCCAATGTCCATAGTCAGGAAACCATGACTATCTGTTGATCAACGAGCTAGTCAACTAGAGGCTTACTAGGGACACATTGTGGTCTATGTATTCACACATGTATTACGATTTCCGGATAATACAATTATAGCATGAATAATAGACAATTACCATGAACAAAGAAATATAATAATAACCATTTATTATTGTCTCTAGGGCATATTTCCAACAATTTCGCCTCCCAACCTTTTACCTCGAGGGTAATGTCAACAATAATAGTTCATGTCAACTTACATCCAATTGGATATATATATATATATATCAGGATCTTTCCAACACAATGTGCTTGCCAAAGGATAAAATGTAAAAAGGAAAGGTGAAGATCACCATGACTCTTTGCATAAGGGTAGAAGATAAAAGTAAAAGGTAGGCCCTTCGCAAAGGGAAGCAGAGGTTGTCATGTGCTTTTGGTTGGATGCACGAAATCTTAATGCAAAAGAACGTCACTTTATATTGCCACTTGTGATGTGGACCTTTATTATGCAGTCCGTCGCTTTTATTTCTTCCACATCACAAGATCGTATAAAGCTTATTTTCTCCACACTAATAAGTCATACATATTTAGAGAGCAATTTTTATTGCATCAACGATGACAACTTACTTGAAGGATCTTACTCAATCCATAGGTAGATATGATGGACTCTCATGGCAAAACTGGGTTTAAGGGTATTCGGAAGCACAAGTAGTATCTCTACTTGGTGCAAATAATTTGGCTAGCATGAGGGAGAAAGGCAAGCTCAATATGTTGGATGATCCATGACAATACACTTTATTTCAGATGTAAGAAAACATAACCCATTATGTTGTCTTCCTTGTCCAACATCAACTCTTTAGCATGTCATATTTTAATGAGTGCTCACAATCATAAAAGATGTCCAAGATAGTATATTTATATGTGAGAACCTCTCTTTCTTTATTACTTCCTATTAATTGCAACGATGACCAAAACTATGCTTGTCAATTCTCAACAACTTTTAATCATCATACTCTTTATATGTGAAGTCATTACTCTCCATAAGATCAATATGATCTCTTTGTTTCTTTTTATTCTTTCTTTTTCTTTTATTCACTCAAGATCATAGCAAGATAATCAAGCCCTTGACTCAACACTAATCTTTATTATATATAGCTCACGGACTCGATTACATAGAGGGATCATAAGGCAAAACTCACAACTAGATCATACTAAAACTTTATTCTACTAGATCAAGATATTACCAAAAGGATCGAACTAAGAAAACGGTAAAGATAGGAGTGTGATGGTGATACGATACCGGGGCACCTCCCCCAAGCTTGGCAGTTGCCAAGGGGAGTGCCCATACCCATGTGATTATATCTCCTTTGTTGGTGAAGAAGATGGTGGTCATGATGGACAGTCGCACATCGAGCGTAAGAGATCCTCCAACTTGCGGATATGCCCTTGAGTGCGACGATATGCTCCTTCAACAAAATATTTTCACGTGTGAGATACTTGTTTTGTATACGAGCTAACTCAATCATCTTGAAAGCTTCAATCTCAGTTGGGGTAAGAAGATTTTGATGAGGTGGAGGGATGTCTTCTTCTTCTACTGCTGGAGTTTGGTCCTCCGTGGCCTTCTTGATCCCTTCATCCTTGTTGATCTCCATGGGTTCTTCCCTCTTCAGCTCTATCTTCATTAGCCAAGCATCGTTGTCACCATTGTTGGAGGAGGGGGACGACATGATGCCTGGCCTTGACAACCCTGACAGAAAACAGCTTGAAACAAGAACAGAGGATAATTGCGTGATACGGTGGTCAAAACCTTCAGGAGATTATATAATAAATTTTTACCGACCAAAAGAAGTATAGTGCAAGAAAACGGAGTCCGGAGAGCACACGAGGTGCCCACGAGGCAGGGGGGCGCGCCCAGGGGGGTAGGGCGCGCCCTCCACCCTCGTGGAAGCCTCGTGTCCTTCCCGGACTACTTCTTAATTTCCTATTTTCTTAAATATTCCAAAACGGAGAAAAATCGCCATTAGAACTGTTTTGGAGTCGGTTTACTTACCGTACCACGTACCTATTCCTTTTCGGAGTCTGAAACATTCTGGAAAGTGTCCCTTATGTATTCCTCCAGGGTTACGGTTTCAATAATATTAGTTTCAACATTTATGGGATTACCTGAGATATGATGTTTGATTCTTTGACCGTTCACTACCTTTGGATTCGTGCCTTCGAAGTTGTTGATTTTTATGGCACCGGAACAATAGACCTCCTCGATAACGTAAGGACCTTCCCATTTAGAGAGAAGTTTTCTTGCAAAAAATCTTAAACGAGAGTTGTATAGCAACACATAATCACCTATATTAAACTCACACTTTTGTATCCTTTTATCATGCCATCTTTTAACCTTTTCCTTGAACAGTTTGGCATTCTCATAGGCCTGGGTTCTCCATTCATCAAGTGAGCTAATGTCAAATAACCTCTTCTCACCGGCAAGTTTGAAATCATAATTGAGCTCTTTAATGGCCCAATATGCCTTATGTTCTAGTTCGAGAGGTAAGTGACATGCCTTTCCATAAACCATTTTATATGGAGACATACCCATAGGATTTTTATATGCAGTTCTATAGGCCCATAATGCATCATCAAGTTTCTTGGACCAATTCTTTCTAGATCTATTAACAGTCTTTTGCAAAATTAATTTGAGCTCTCTATTGCTCAATTCTACTTGACCACTAGACTGTGGATGATAAGGAGATGCAATCCTATGATTAACATCAGACTTAGCAAGCATTTTATGAAAAGCACCATGAATAAAATGTGAACCACCATCACTCATTAAATATCTAGGGACTCCAAACCTCGGAAAAATAATTTCTTTAAGCATCTTAATAGAGGTGTTATGATCAGCACTACTAGTTGGAATAGCTTCTACCCACTTAGTAACGTAATCAACAGCAACTAAAATATGTGTATACCCATTAGAAGAAGGAAAAGGTCCCATATAATCGAAGCCCCAAACATCAAATGGTTCAATAACAAGTGAATAATTCATAGGCATTTCCTGATGTCTACTAATATTACCAATTCTTTGACACTCGTCACAAGATAAGGCAAACTTACGGGAATCCTTGGAGAGAGTAGGCCAATATAAACCGGATTGCAATACCTTATGTGCAGTTCTATCTCCAGCGTGGTGTCCTCCATAAGCCTCGGAGTGACACTTGCGTAGGATCTGTTCCTGTTCATGCTCAGGTATACAACGTCTAATAACACCATCTACTCCCTCTTTATAAAGATGTGGGTCATCCCAGAAGTAATGTCTTAAATCATAGAAAAACTTTTTCTTTTGCTGGTATGTGAAACTAGGTGGTATAAATTTAGCAACAATGTAATTAGCATACCATGGAGCAGTACGAGAAGCATTTATGACAGCTAATTGTTCATCAGGAAAGCTATCATCAATAGGTAGTGGGTCATCAAGAACATTCTCTAACCTAGACAAATTGTCTGCAACGGGGTTCTCAGCTCCCTTTCTATCAACAATATGCAAATCAAATTCTTGTAGCAAGAGAACCCATCTAATAAGTCTAGGTTTAGCATCTTTATTTTCCATAAGATATTTAAAAGCAGCATGATCAGTGTGAATAGTTACTTTAGAATCAACAATATAGGGTCTGAACTTATCACAAGCAAATACAACTGTTAAGAATTCTTTTTTAGTAGTAGCATAATTTCTCTGGGCACTGTCTAGAGTTTTACTAGCATATTGAATAACATTTAATTTCTTATCAACTCTTTGTCCTAGAACAGCACCTACAGCATAATCACTAGCATCACACATAATTTCGAAGGGTAAATTCCAATCAGGTGGTTGAACAATAGGTGCAGAAATCAACGCTTTCTTAAGTATATCAAATGCTTCTACACAATCATCATCAAAGACAAAAGGTATATCTTTTTGTAATAGATTAGTCAGAGGCCAAGAAATTTTTGAGAAGTCCTTAATTAACCTCCTATAAAAACCGGCATGACCAAGGAAACTGCTTATACCTTTGATGTCCTTGGGACATGGCATCTTTTCAATAGCATCAAATTTAGCTTTATCAACTTCAATACCTGTTTCAGAAATTTTATGCCCCAAGACAATACCTTCATTAACCATAAAGTGGCATTTCTCCCAATTCAAGACAAGATTAGTTTCTTCGCATCTCTGCAAAACTCGATCAAGGTTGCTCAAGCAATCATCAAAAGAGGATCCATAAACGGAGAAATCGTCCATGAAAACCTCACAAATCTTTTCACATAAGTCAGAGAATATAGCCATCATGCATCTTTGAAAAGTAGCAGGTGCATTACATAAACCAAAAGGCATACGTCTGTAAGCAAAAGTACCGAAAGGGCAAGTAAAAGTAGTCTTTTCTTGATCCTCAGCTGACACAGGTATTTGAGAGAAACCAGAGTAACCATCTAGAAAGCAAAAATGTGTATGTTTGGACAATCTTTCTAGCATTTGATCAATGAATGGCAAAGGGTAATGATCTTTTTAGTAGCTTTATTTAATTTACGGAAATCAATTACCATCCTATAACCTGTAATAATTCTTTGTGGGATTAATTCATCTTTATCATTAGGAACGACAGTAATACCTCCCTTCTTAGGGACACAATGGACAGGACTTACCCACTGACTATCAGCAATGGGATAAATTATACCTGCCTCAAGGAGCTTTAATATTTCCTTTCTTACCACTTCCTTCATCTTAGGATTTAGCCGTCGTTGGTGATCAATAACTGGTTTGGCGTCTTTCTCCAAATATATTTTGTGTTGACATAGAGTGGGACTAATGCCCTTAAGATCATCAAGAGTATATCCTATAGCAGCACGGTGCTTCTTCAGAGTTTTCAATAATTTCTCTTCCTCTTTCTCTGAAAGGTTAGCACTAATAATAACAGGATATATCTTCTTTTCATCAAGATAAGCATATTTAAGAGTGTCAGGTAATGGTTTAAGCTCAAACACGGGATCACCCTTGGGTGGAGGAGGATCCCCTAGGATTTCAACAGGCAAATTGTGTTTCGGAATGGGTCCTGTTTAAAGAATACTTCATCTATTTCCCTTCTTTCATTCATAAACATATCATTTTCATGGTCAAGCAAATATTGTTCTAAAGGATCATTAGGAGGCACAGCAATAGAAGCAAGACCAATAATTTCATCCTTACTAGGCAATTCCTCATCACGGGGTTGTCTACGAAATTTAGAAAAATTAAACTCATGAGACATATCACCCAAACCAATAGTAACAACATCCTTTTCGCAGTCTATCCTAGCATTGACAGTATTCAAGAAGGGTCTACCAAATATAATGGGACAAAAGCTATCTTGTGGGGAACCAAGAACAAGAAAATCAGCAGGATATTTAACCTTCCCACACAAGACTTCAACATCTCTAACAATCCCAATCGGTGATATAGTATCTCTATTGGCAAACTTAATTGTGGCATCAATTTCTTCTCTCTCAGCAGGTGCAATATCATGCATAATTTCTTTGTATAAGGAATGAGGTATTGCACTAGCACTAGCACCCATATCACATAAGCCATGATAACAATGATCTCCTATTTTAACAGAAATAACAGGCATGCCTACAACAGGTCTATGTTTATCTTTAGCACCAGGCTTAGCAATTCTAGCAGTTTCCTCACAGAAATAAATAACATGCCCATCAATATTATCAGCCAAGAGATCTTTAACCATAGCAATATTAGGTTCAACTTTAACTTGCTCAGGGGGTTTGTGTGTCCTAATATTACTTTTGTTGACAACAGTTGAAGCTTTAGCATGATCCTTTATTCTAACAGGGAAAGGTGGTTTCTCAACATAACCAGTAGGAACAACAGAATCATCATAAGTGATAGTCTTTTCTTCAAGTTTAATAGGTGCAACTACCTTTACTTCAATGGGAGGATTATATGTAAGCCACTTCTCCTTAGGGAGATCAACATGAGTAGCAAATGATTCACAGAAAGAAGCTACTATCTCAGAGTCAAGTCCATATTTAGTGCTAAATTCACGGAAAGTATCGGTATCCATAAAAGATTTAACACAATCGAACTTAGGTGTTATACCTGACTCTTTACCTTCATCGAGGTCCCAATCTTCAGAGTTGCGTTTAATTCTTTCCAATAAATCTCATTTGAGTTCAATAGTCTTCATCATAAAAGAGCCAGTACAAGAAGTATCGAGCATGGATTGATTATTACGAGAAAGCCGAGCATAAAAATTCTGAATAATCATTTCTCTTGAGAGCTCATGATTGGGGCATGAATATAACATTGACTTAAGCCTCCCCCAAGCTTGAGTGATGCTTTCTCCTTCGCGAGGCCAAAAATTATATATGTAATTACGATCACGATGAACAAGGTGCATAGGATAACTTCTGATGAAATTCCAATTTCAACCGTTTGTAGTTCCATGATCCCATATCATCACATAGCCTATACCATGTCAATGCATCCCCCTTCAAAGATAAAGGGAAGATCTTCTTCTTGATAACATCATCGGGCATACCTGCAAGCCTAAATAATCCACAAACTTCATCCACATAGATTAAGTGTAAATCGGGATGCAATGTTCCATCTCCTGTAAAAGGATTAGCCAGCAGTTTCTCTATCATACCCGAAGGAATTTCAAAGTAGACATTTTCAATAGGTTCAGTAGGTTGAGGAGCAATGGTGTCTACTACACAACCTTCTTCTTGTAGATGTTGTTGGGCCTCCAAGTGCAGAGGTTTGTAGGATAGTAGCAAATTTCCCTCAAGTGGATGACCTAAGGTTTATCAATCCGTGGGAGGCATAGGATGAAGATGGTCTCTCTCAAGCAACCCTGCAACCAAATAACAAAGAGTCTCTTGTGTCCCCAACACACCCAATACAATGGTAAATTGTATAGGTGCACTAGTTCGGCGAAGAGATGGTGATACAAGTGCCATATGGATGGTAGTATAGGTTTTTGTAAACTGAAAATATAAAAACAGCAAGGTAACTAATGATAAAAGTGAGCGTAAACGGTATTGCAATGCTAGGAAACAAGGCCTAGGGTTCATACTTTCACTAGTGCAAGTTCTCTCAACAATAATAACATAATTGGATCATATAACTATCCCTCAACATGCAACAATGAGTCACTCCAAAGTCACTAATAGCGGAGAACAAACGAAGAGATTATGGTAGGGTACGAAACCACCTCAAAGTTATCCTTTCTGATCGATCTATTCAAGAGTTCGTAGTAAAATAACATGAAGCTATTCTTTCCGTTTAATCTATCATAGAGTTATTACTAGAATAACTCCTTAAGACACAAATCAACCAAAACCCTAATGTCACCTAGATACTCCAATGTCACCTCAAGTATCCATGGGTATGATTATACGATATGCATCACACAATCTCAGATTCATCTATTCAACCAACACAAAGAACTTCAAAGAGTGCCCCGAAGTTTCTACTGGAGAGTCAAGACGAAAATGTGTGCCAACCCCTATGCATAGGTTCATGGGCGGAACCCGCAAGTTGATCACCAAAACATACATCAAGTGGACCACGTGATATCCCATTGTCACCACAGATAAGCACGGCAAGACATACATCAAGTGTTCTCAAATCCTTAAAGACTCAATACGATAAGATAACTTCAAAGGGATAACTCAATCCATTACAAGAGAGTAGAGGGGAGAAACATCATAAGATCCAACTATAATAGCAAAGCTCGCGATACATCAAGATCGTACCACCTCAAGAACACGAGAGAGAGAGAGAGAGATCAAACACATAGCTACTGGTACATACCCTCAGCCCCGAGGGTGAACTACTCCCTCCTCATCAAGGAGAGCGCCGGGATGATGAAGATGGCCACTGGTGAGGGATCCCCCCTCCAACAGGGTGCCGGAATAGGGTCCCGATTGGATTTTGGTGGCTACAGAGGCTTGCGGCGGCGGAACTCCCGATCTATTCTGTTCCCCGATGGTTTTAGGGTATATGGATATATATAGGCGAAAGAAGTCGGTCAGGGTAGCCACGAGGGGCCCACGAGGGTGGAGGGCGTGCCCAGGAGGGGTGGGCGCGCCCCCCTGCCCCGTGCCTTCCTCGTTGCTTCCCTTACGTATACTCCAAGTCTTCTGGATTGCTTCCGTTCCAAAAATAACTCTCCCGAAGGTGTCATTCCGTTTGGACTCCATTTGATATTCCTTTTCTGCGAAACACTGAAACAATGGAAAAACAGAAACTGGCACTGGGCTCTGGGTTAATAGGTTAGTCCCAAAAATAATATAAAAGTGCATAGTAAAGCCCATTAAACATCCAAGATGGATAATATAATAGCATGAATACTTCATAAATTATAGATACGTTGGAGACGTATCAAGCAAATATTTGCTCTACCGGTCGGGGTGAAGATACCCCGAACAAGCCCCTCAAAGGATTACTTTCCATAGTAGCAAGTGACAGTAAATTTCAGCACACTATATAAATTTTTCCTTACCAAAGACGCTTCACTCCCCGGCAACGGCGCCAGAAAAGAGTCTTGATGACCCACAAGTATAGGGGATCTATTGTAGTCCTTTCGATAAGTAAGAGTGTCGAACCCAACGAGGAGCGGAAGGAAATGATAAGCGGTTTTCAGCAAGGTATTCTCTGCAAGCACTGAAATTATCGGTAACAGATAGTTTTGTGACAAGGTAATTGGCAACAAGTAACAAGTAATGAAAGTAAATAGGGTGCAGCAAGATGGCCCAATCCTTTTTGTAGCAAAGGACAAGCCTGGACAAACTCTTATATAGAGAAAAGCGCTCCCGAGGACACATGGGAACTATCGTCAAGCTAGTTTTCATCACGCTCATATGATTCGCGTTCGTTACTTTGATAATTTGATATGTGGGTGGACCGGTGCTTGGGTGTTGTCCTTACTTGGACAAGCATCCCACTTATGATTAACTCCTAATGCAAGCATCCGCAACTACAAAAGAAGTATTAAGGTAAATCTAACCATAACATGAAACATATGGATCCAAATTAGCCCCTTACGAAGCAACGCATAAACTAGGGTTTAAGCTTCTGTCAGTCTAGCAACCCATCATCTACTTATTACTTCCCAATGCCTTCCACTAGGCCCAAGCAATGGTTAAGTGTCATGTAGTCGACGTTCACATAACACCACTAGAGGAAAGACAACATACATCTCATCAAAATATCGAACGAATACCAAATTCACATGACTACTTATAGCAAGACTTCTTCCATGTCCTTAGGAACAAACGTAACTACTCACAAAGCATACTCATGTTCATAATCAGAGGGGTATTAATATGCATAATGGATCTGAACATATGATCTTCCAGCAAGTAAACCAATTAGCATCAACTACAAGGAGTAATCAACACTACTAGCAACGTACAGGTACCAATCTGAGGTTTTGATACAAAGATTGGATACAAGAGATGAACTAGGATTTGAGAGGAGATGGTGCTGGTGAAGATGTTGATGAAGATTGGCCCCCTCCCGATGAGAGGATCGTTGGTGATGATGATGGTGATGATTTCCCCCTCCCGGAGGGAAGTTTGCCCGGCAGAACAGCTCTGCCGGAGCTCTAGATTGGTTCCGCCAAGATTCCGCCTCGTGGCGGCGGAGTTTCTTCCCGAAAGCTTGCTTATGATTTTTTCTCGGACGAAAGACTTCATATAGCAGAAGATGGGCACCGGAGGCCTGCCAAGGGGCCCACGAGGCAGGGGGCGCGCCCAAGGGGGGTAGGGCGCGCCTCCCACCCTCGTGGCCAGGGTGTGGCCCCCCTCTGGTAGTTTCTTCGCTCAGTATTTTTTATTAATTCCAAAAATGACTTCCCTGAAGTTTCAGGATTTTTGGAGCTGTGCAGAATAGGTCTCTAATATTTGCTCGTTTTCCAGCCCAGAATCCCAGTTGCCGGCATTCTCCCTCTTCATGTAAACCTTCTAAAATAAGAGAGATTAGGCATAAGTATTGTGACATAATGTGTAATAATACCCATAATGCAATAAATAACGATATAAAATCATGATGCAAAATGGACGTATCACCGTCACCTCCGCGCGCCGTTCCGCGCCCCCCCCCGGCGGCGTCGCCGCCCCCTGCCACCCTGCCCCGACGTGGCCGCCCTCTGCCGCTACCTCGCCGTCGCCGCCCTGTGCCGCGCCTCGTCGTCGCCGCCCAGTGAGCCCCCTCCCTTCCCCCGCGCCGCCACCCCTGCCTGCTCTGCTTGCCGCGCGCCGCCGCCACCGCCCCGGCCTGCTCTGCTTTGCCGCGCGCCGCCGCCGCCCCGGCCTGCTCTCTGGTTTTTTTTCGTACACTTTTTTGTAATTGATTGATGTATGTATATATGGATGTTGTATGTATATGTATATATATGCAGATGTATGTATGATCCATGGATATGTATGCATTGATGTATGATTTTTTTGTTCATATAATTTTTTTTGTCAATTTATGTATATATATGTTCATATATATATGTGTGCATATTTAAAAAAATGTGTTGCAAAAGTTATATTTAAGGTTAGTTTATTTAGTGCATTTTAGGTTATTAGTTTTACTGTTAGTGCATTTTAGGATAGTTGATTTAATAAAACTACTTTATTTTACTATAAAAGTAGTTTGTTTTTAGTAAGTACTACTTTATTTTATTTATAGCAAGTGCTTACTAGTCGAACTAGTTGATTTAATAAAACTACTTTATTTTACTATAGAAGTAGTTTATTTTTAGTAAGTACTACTTTATTTTATTTATAGTAAGTGCTTAGTAGTTGAACTAGTTGATTTAATAAAACTACTTTATTTTTACTATAGAAGTAGTTTATTTATAGTAAGTACTACTTTATTTTATTTATAGTAAGTGCTTAGTAGTTGAACTAGTTGATTTAATAAAACTACTTTATTTTACTATAGAAGTAGTTTATTTTTAGCAAGAAAATTAATAGAACTAGTTTATTTTTTTAGTTCAAGCAATTATTCCCGCATCGACGTCGACGATGCCTATCCCGCATCCTCGTCGTCGACTCGGCGGAGGAGGCTGACTTGATCAGAGGGGCCATGTCCGGGACTGGGCTCCGCCGGGCTGGTATTGGGAGGTGCTACCTTCCGGAGGGCGTATGTTGGTGAGGAGTCAGCCCGTCGTTGACCCGATCCTTGTTTGGTGGCGGTCGTGTGGGCCAGTGACGGTGCCGAGGCTTCCGGACACCGCGGAGGTGGTACGTCACCGTGTCAGCGAGGAGGACGAGCACGTCCGTCGCTACATGGTTGCGTTGGAGGGCAGGTTCGACAATACCTGGCAGGTTCTTCAGGGATCTCACTGGAGCTATGATCCTGTGATGGTTCCTTCTCTTTGGGTGTCCACCGCCCGCGCCGATACCCGTCGGGCGCTACGGTTCTAGCTGTATTAGCGATGCTATATGTATGATAGTATTCGAGGTGTATTAGTGATAATATTCGACGATGTACGGACGCAAGAGATGATGTAGTTTTGCTTATAATTGAATGCATGTTAATTTGAATACTACTTTATTTTACGATTTGGTTTTGCTTATTATGCTCAAATTGGAAAACTACTCCTACTTTGAATGCTAAAATTGGAGAGCACTATGCAAGGCGTATGCATTTGATTAGTTGATAGCTTATAGGGTTTTTGTTTTTGCAGAAATCTAGGAGCCCCCTCCATCATCCCCGCCGTCGTCCCCGTCACCGACCCCCCCCCCCCCCCCGACCTCGAGGTGAGACCAGCCAAATCTCAATATGAGTCCTATAAGATATTTTGAAATGTTTTTGCTCATATCTTGAACCATTGAAATGTAATGGCCATCAAGTTTGAATGCTCATATGATGTAGATAAAAACATGTATATTTCCGTTTCGGTAAATTTCACGCGCTCGATATGTCCTTTTTTTAGTAAGATAATTAAACGATATTTCGGGTTGACTTTAAGTCTGTCGAGTCTCCACCATATATGAGAGGACGAAGAATCCCGACTGTTGTCGTGGGGGTAGCTTCTCCTTCGTTCCCGTGTGCTAGACAATTTGGTGTAATGCACTCGGGAACGAAAGGAGGAGCTACCATCACCGACGGTCGCAAATGTCAGAGAGGAATCAGTGAGGGAGAGTCTCCACCATATATATATGAGAGGACGAAGAATCCCGACTGTTGTCGTGGGGGTAGCTTCTCCTTCATTCCCGTGTGCTAGACAACTTGGTGTAATGAACTCGGGAATGAAAGGAGGAGCTACCATCACCGACGGTCGAATATGTACACCACGTGAGCTGAGAGTTTTCAAGAAAAGACTCGACAGACCGATAGTCAGCCCGTGATGAATAATAATGATCTAATTTAGGTTTTTTAGTACATATATTTAATTGTACAACTTTAATATTTAATTATGAACATAGGAAATGTCGTACTCGGACGACGGAAGTCTCCCGGGGGAGTGCGACTGGTGCCACGACGACCGAGGTCTGTGCGACAGGCCTCACCTGGACGAAGATCGACGCTTTAGCATTAAGCTGGAGGAGACCTTCGATGTTGAAACGGTACGCAACGACGACAAGTATTTTTTTTCGTAATTAAGCACGACTTCAACTATTTCAACGTGTAATTTTCATCTTTTACAATTCGACTAGCTTATCCCATGCCATGCAAGACGCTATGTCTTGGAGAGGATGGGCTTTGAAGACCATGAAAGTTTTGAAACAAAGAAAATTCATCTAAGGACCCATCATGGTGTGGATTTTGAAGTAAAGTTGTACAATCCTGAGAGCGTAACCCATTTTGGTTGCAAAAAATGGGAAGCACTTTGCAAGATGTATGGTTTTCATGAGGATATGCTTGTCACCATGGATCTTGGTGATCCTGAAATCGAGCAAGACAATATGGACATTTGGGTCCTTGTTGATACGCCTCCAATTCTACCGCTATGTGAGTTTCTCAAACATAGTTATTAGCTAATTTATATTGTTCATTTCAAAATAGTTGACAGCTTATTTCCATTGACAACTTATTTTCATTCTTCAAAGAATGTGCGGAAGATGGTAAACAAAACCTACTACACCGAAGGCTCCGAATTAACTTATCAGGAGAAAAATCATCTGATCGCACTTTGTACTGATCTTGAGAATTACAATATCTACAATCAAGCTCCTCAACATTATGGTCAATACGTGCCACTAGTGCACGTGTTGAACTACAGTAACTACTATGGAGATACCCTGATAAGATTTTTACTATTACGACATCCGTGCATCTTTTGCATACTTCTAAAACTAGTACATCATTGCTAACTATGAAGTTATTACTATGTTTTTCAACAGATAATTCCAGAGGATTGTGTGCCTCATTTGATGTATCAGAATGGTAGCCTTGATGTTTTGAACATACAGCCAGGTCATCCTACGAACCTCAACTGTCCATACCGGATTTCTAAAAGAAATGGAGACATGAAAATCAAAGAATGGAAAAAATGTATGGATAGTCGTAAGGAGGTTTTTGGAAGCAAAAGGAAGCGAAGCGCAAGAATTGGAGACAGGATGATCTCCATTCTCCATAATGGAGAGTCAGGGTCTATATTATTTTATCCTATTTTACCTTAAAGAGGGTATTTAGGTCCTACCTAATACTGATGATCATGTGCTAAGAACAATTAAGTAGGGTTGGTTCGATGACTATGAGGATGATGATTGTATGACTTGTTATTAATAACGAGTAGAAGTTGTATGATGATGATTAGTAGGACTTATTATTATGATGATGCATGATGCGAGCATGAAGAGTTATTATATATCAGTGGGTGAAATGAATATGGATTGGATTGAAGTGAAGGCAACATGCATGTGGTGCATGTCGAAAGTATAGTACTAATCCAAACTTGATCAAGTTAGGATTAGTATTACTTTCGACATGCACCACATGTTGCCTTCACTTTAATCTAAGCCATGTTTAGGCATAGCAGTAGCGTTGGTAAACCAAGCACGGAGATAAGAGAGGACACTTCTCTCTGTTAGCTAGCTAACACACCCTAAATTACCCCCTAAACCACCCCCTTTCAGAAAAAAAACAAAAACCCCAGCTGCTGACGCGTGGATGCCTATTGGTCCCGGTTGGTGCCACCAACCGGGACCAAAGGCCCTCCTGCCTGGGCTCGCCGCACCGGCCACGTGGAGGCCCATCTGTCCCGGTTCGTGTAAGAACCGGGACTAAAGGCCTAGGGTTTTAGTAACGACCCTTTAGTCCCGGTTCAAAAACCGGGAATAATGGGCCTTACGAACCGGGACAAATGGCCGTTTTTCTACTAGTGTGCCCTGGCCTCAAGAACCGGGACTGATGCACCATTTGGTCCCGGTTCGTGAGTGAACCTGGGATTAATGCCCTTACCCAGGCCTCAACCGAAGCCCTGTTTTCTACTAGTGAGTAGGGCATGGGAGACGACGACGCCTTGAGTCCCGTGAGCCGGCTCGTGTCCCATGCCTACTCTACCTTGTCGGCGACCAGACCAACACTCTGCGAAGCGCAGCCTGGTGCCGGACATGGCCACGACAGAACTGGGCGAGCTCCAGCTAGATTAGGTTTCACGTTGTTGCATGTAAAAATATGAATTTGAGGTGTCTGGTTGTAGAATCAAATATTTGAGATGTGATCGGCCAATGTCCGCGGACGTGCCCAAGGGCGTTCTCAGGCATTTGAGAGGCCAGATTTGTCCGTCGCGGCTGTAGATGCTCTAAGTGAATATGGCCATGGCATGTCACTGCATCTCAGTCGCTCACTAAGGGTATCTCTAATTGATCTCTTGTAATTTAGACGAGCAAATGACAAAATATCTCTTAACTCCATATATTTGCTCCTCTAAAAAAGTGTGGTTCCTAATCTATCCTCTAAACTTCATTCTTTTTTTCCCAAACCTTCCAAAATTTAGTTTTAGTTTACACTACATTTCAACTACATATTTGCACACATATTAAAATTTCACACAATTAAGGTTCACACAACTCACAAATATTACTAATTCAGAATTTACAAACCCTAATTATTCAATTCCAAACACATGGAAGGGTTCAAATGAATAAAAGAGCATGATAAAAACAAACTTGCCATGTTTCAAAAAGGTAAATGACCATGTTCTAAAAATTATTCATCATGGTCAACTAAAGTAAGTGACCAGGACGGCAGCTGATCTCCTCCGCGTAGACGCGGGCGTCGCAGTGGATCTGGTCAAGAGAGAGGAGGCCTCGTCACCCGCCGGGTGGTGCGGGGAGCATGTGCCGCACACGCTCCCACGATGCGAGGAGGGCTCCTGAACAGCTCTGCTGGGCGTGTTGCGCGCCGACCGCCGTAGCATCATCCCACTGCCCTTGAGCTCGCCGCCGTACTCCTCGCCATCACGCGTCGGCCACCGCAGCTCGGCGGAGAAAGTCGGCCAGGATCGAGCTAATTGGGGATCCCAGAGAGAGGAAATGATGGAGGGTGTGTGTGTGTGTGGCGACCGCATCGTGGAGTGAGGGGAGAGGAAGTGGCGGGTGGAGGCGTTCGCCCGTTCGGCCTTTGGATCGAACGGATCTTGGCATCAAGATTAAGTATGCCGGATCGAAGGACGACGGATGCGTTCGCTCCAAACGGCGAAGTCGAGATAAAAACCCACGGCGAGGGTCTGTACGCACTTGCGGACATGTGCACTGCCACGTAAATAACCGAGGGCTTTCTCCATGGACTCGCTCTCCTAGACAAGTACTCCTACTAGTAGCACGATTTGGCTAGGATGGGCGACGTGGGCTGCATGCTTTGCTAGGCCGCCCCGCGCCCCGATAATTCTTCATCATTGCCTCCGCTGCAGCAGCGTGCCCTTAATGGCGATTAGACGTGACGGCGGTGCGAGAACGTGCCCCCGGCCGGCCGGTTGCGCGCGCGCCGGCTCGAAAGATCTCCTCGTTCCGCGAGCGCGCAAGGGGAGGAGAATGCGATGAGACCCCGGTCGCGCCGCTCCGGCTCCGCTCCGAGTTACTGACACGCGGGCTCCACATGTCACCGCCGTTTCTCTTTCCCCGATACATCTCCGAGCCCGTCTTTTCTATTCTATATAGCGTCGTCGTCCAAGCCGCTTGAGCTTCGTACGTTCTCTTCTGCCAACTCCTTGGGTAGGGTTTGCTCCTAGCCTGTCCATGTCTTCGCGAGGCGGAGGCGGCCGGCGCGGCGGCCACGGCCGCGGCGACGAGTCGTCCGGAGCGCAGGAGGGTGGCCGCGGTCGGGGCGATGGCGCCGGCCGAGGGAGGGGCCGAGGAGAGGAGGCCGGGGGCGAGCGCGGCCGCGGAGGACATGGCCACGCGCCGCGCGGTCGCTCCGGAGATCAGGAGCCACCTGGAGGACGCGGCGGGGACGGCCGAGGGAGGGGCCGAGGCGGCGAGCGCGGTGGCCATCGCGACGACGCGGCGAGAGGCCGAGGTGGTCGAGGCGCCTCGCAGCCTGCTGCTGGCGGGCGGGGTGGCGTCCCCGCGGTGGGGGAGCACGACCCGCGTTACGGTGGCACTGGACCTGGCGGAGCCGGCCAGCCAGTGGCGGCCCCGACGGCGACGGTGGAGGTGCTGGGTGCCGAGGTGGAGCGGAAGATGGTGCTAGCTAAGGCCGCAGGCGAGCGGCCGTCGTCGTCCTCCTCGGCCCCGGCTGCAGCGGAGGAGCAGCGGAGGGTCGCCATGGAGCCTCGGGTGCCGGCGGCGCCGGCCAATCTGCCGCCGGTGTCGAGCAAGGCGGAGAAGTTCCCGGCGCGGCCGGGGTTCGGCACCATCGGGAGGAGGTGCCGCGTCCGCGCCAACCATTTCCTCGTGCAGGTCGCCGACAAGGAGATCTACCATTACGATGTACGTATGCTCGAACCCGTTCGGTGATGTTGGTAAATGTTCATTCATGCATGGATCTTGTGAATTGAATTCGTTGTAAGCTGTATTTTGAACCATCAAGTGGATTTGGATCAAAATAGAACCAATCACATGTTTATGTCGAAGCTAATACAAATGTTAGTAAAGAGACAAACAGATACCAAAATCAGGCAACTTATGGTAACAAGTTTCATGCAAATTTTAAGGTTTCGCCTTCAAAAGTGGGTTAATAATTTGATTTCTGCAAGCACATGAGCATGGTTAATTTTCACCTTCAAAAGTAGGTGAATAATTTGATTTCTGCAGGCACATCATCATGGTTAATTTTGACCTTCAAAAGTGGGTGAATAATTTGATTTCTGCAAGCACATGAGCATGGTTAATTTTCACCTTCAAAAGTGGGTGAATAATTTGATTTCTGCAAGCACATGATCGATCATGGTTAATTTTCACCTTCAAAAGTGGGTGAATAATTTGATTTCTGCAAGCACATGATCGATCATGGTTAATTTTCACCTTCAAAAGTGGGTGAATAATTTGATTTCTGCAAGCACATGATCATGGTTAATTGTTAATTCTCAGTATGATAACCATGCATCTTCCTGTTGCGCAGGTGGCAATTGATCCGGAAACGAGGTCTCGCGGATGGAACAGATCAATAATCAACAAACTAGTTAAATTGTACAAGGAACACTTGGACGGTAGGCTGCCTGTTTATGATGGAAGAAAGAGCCTATATACCGCTGGTGCACTGCCATTCAAGAACAAAGTATTTGTCGTCAAACTTGCCAATGCCGCGAAAGGGAATAAACGGTAGGACAAAAACATTCCAGTCTTCCTTTTTGTCATCAAAACCTGCTTGTTCATGTAATGGTTTTTACATTGTACTCATTCCTGTATTTTAGCGAGGAGGAATACAAGGTGACCGTCAAGCTTGCTTCAAATCTGGATATGTACAGCCTTCGGCAGTTTTTGGCTGGTAGAAGCAGGGATGTGCCACAAGACACTATCCAAGCTCTCGACATCGCCTTAAGGGAGTGTCCCACAACAAAGTAATTTCTTATATTTGATACTTCCTTGATGTGGAGTAGTAAAGGAAGTATCGCATTGATACTTCCTTGATGTGGAGTAGAAATTTTTCATTGTTTAAGTTCCCCTATTTTCATTCCTTATATTTGTAATTCAACATTTTGTTTGCATCTTCTTTAAATTGGAACAGGTATGTATCGATCTCTAGATCATTCTTCTCTCAGTCATTTGAACATGGTGGCGCAATTGGCAACGGTGTTGAATGCTGGAGGGGTTATTACCAAAGCCTTCGCCCCACACAGATGGGTTTGTCACTAAATATCGGTACGGCTGTACCTAAACTGTTCCTAGTGTCATGAAAGTGTTTCTTAATTTTGTAGTCCCTTAAAAAATCCTGTCACTAATATTTCTCATTCGATTTTATTCTCAGATATTTCCGCAACAGCATTTTACAAGGCCCAAGCAGTGATGGACTTTGCAGTCGAATATCTGAATATCCGAGATGCTTCAAGGCCCTTGATTGATCAGGATCGTATTAAGGTATGAATGGTGATATCTTATTTTTCTCACCTTTTTTTATGTCTACCAATCTAACTGTTGCATTTTTTTTTTCTTTTCTGCTTTATAGTTGAAGAAAGCCCTTAGAGGTATCCGGGTTGAAGCCACTCATCGGACTGATAAAACCATACGCTACAAGATCACTAGCTTATCCTCAGCTCCATTGAAGGAATTAATGTATCTATTCACTTTTATACGCTGTTTCCTGAATGCACTTTCTTTAAATTTTCATGTAGTCATATAACACTGTAAATTAATTGTGGTTATTGATAGTGACCAGGGGTAGAAACTAGCTCAATTACAACTTTCCGATGATCATTTGCTACTGCAGGTTTGATCAAGATGGTGTGCGCGTATCAGTTGTCCAGTACTTTAAGAAGCAATATAATTACTCTCTCAAATATATCAATTGGCCATGCCTTCAAGCTGGTAGTGATAGCAGACCGCTATATTTGCCTATGGAGGTGCTTATGATCTTCTTTTGTGACACTTTAAGTTTGCCTTTAGTTTTTGTAGTTAAATCAATAGTGTGTACATATGATTTCTTCAGGTTTGCAGCATAGTTGGGGGACAAAGATATTCACGGAAGTTGAATGAACGCCAAGTTTCAAGCATACTAAAGATGGCATGTGAAAGACCAGCTCAACGGGAGAGCAGTGTTCTAGAGGTGAATTTTAGCCCTTAATGTCATTTACTGCAGACTTTGTATCTGTAGGATAGCACGAGCGTGCAGTTTTATGTTTTGTATTGCTCTTATATCCATATTTGTATTCATTTGATTTGAGGATATATGATCTGTTCCCTTTTTTTATGTTCTCAGGTTGTTAATAGGAATAATTATGGCAATGATGACTATTCGAAAGAATTTGGCATGAAAGTCATGAACCAACTTGCATTGGTCGATGCTCGTGTACTACCTTCCCCAAGGGTAACTGCTTCTGAACAAAATGACCGCATTACTGTTCTTACATTATTTTATATTTATTTGACCTCTTTAATATTTCTCTTGTTAGCTTAAATATCATGACTCTGGACGGGAAAAAGTATGTAATCCTTCAGTGGGACAATGGAACATGATAAACAAGGTATTATACATTTATACCCTATACCATATTCCTTTTTAGTGACATAATTTCATTTCGGCAACATTGTTACGCTCAGTGTTTATGTTTAGTATTATCAATATCAGTTTGGTCTTGCATGTTATTTAGCACTAACATGTAAGTGGAGAACATGTCGGTCTCTAAACTTTTTGGTATGTAAGTTATGATTGTATGTATTTTTTCCATTGTTATATTTATGATATAATGCATTGAAATGACTGTATATACTTTTTTGCCTGGCTGTTTGTACTTGTAGCGATGTTTTTATATCTTATGTCTATTTCATTTGCTTTCTGCATCAGTCTTAGTAATACTAATTTCGTTGTTTTTCCCAGAGAATGGTGAATGGAGGATCTATCAACCATTGGGCATGTCTAACTTTTGCCTCTCGTCTTCACCCAAATGACATTGGCATGTTTTGCCGCGATCTGGCTCACATGTGCAATAACATTGGCATGGTAACCTTCTTTTCTTCTGGAATGAACTTCTGCTGCTAGCATATATACTGACTGAATAAATTTTCCTGTTGTAGGAAATGAACATGGAACCATGCGTGAATATCACACAAGCTCGCCGTCAGGACACTGTGGAGTCTGCAATCAGAAATATCCATAGGCATTCTGCAGAAGTGCTCACTAAGCAAGGTCTAGAAGGGAAGCAGCTTGAATTATTGATCATCATATTACCTGATATTAGTGGTTCTTATGGTATGCTCTATGAATTGATTCTCTGAGCTGATATCTGACTATTTTAAAATAGAAATCAGTTTTAATTCCAAGTTTCTGCCATCTAATGCAGGAAAGATAAAACGGCTCTGTGAAACCGAGCTTGGAGTAATAACTCAGTGCTGCTTACCCAAGAATGTTCAGAAGGGTGGGAAACAATACCTTGAAAATCTTTCTCTGAAGATCAATGTTAAGGTATGAATCAATTGCTAGCTGCTTGACAATCAGGCCTGCGAAATGCTGAGACCTTTGCTGTTTTATGATTAGGTCGGAGGTCGGAATACAGTACTTGAAGATGCTTTGTACAAGAGGATACCCCTTCTGACAGACGTGCCTACGATAGTTTTCGGAGCTGATGTTACCCACCCAGCTGCTGGAGAAGATGCATCTCCATCTATTGCAGCAGTATGTCATTCTGCTCTCTCTCATCATGTCAAGTTTGTTAATTTGCAGTCTGCTTATATTTGACAAGAGACGGTCAGAGTCGGATGCACTAATTAATAGCGCTCAACTTCCGTTTCTATTTTTTTACACTTTTTATCAGTACCATCTGTATTGGAAGTTTGTAATAGCTTTGCATTTTCGGTAACAAAAGGAGCGATACGTGAGAACAAAAGTAGCGATATTCATTGTAAACGCTGCTAAGCTTTTACTTGTGCTTCAAAGGAGAAACGTACTACCTATCTATTTTTTCATTTTACTTTGTGTGGCTAGTACAGATCCTCTCTTTCTGTTTGCCGTCTTGGCACCATACTATGAATAACGCATGATAGAATTTGGAGTTCTGGAACTAAGGCTTCTACATCCTCACATTGTAGGTTGTTGCATCTATGGATTGGCCAGAAGTAACAAAATACAAATGCTTGGTCTCTTCACAAGGCCCTAGGGAAGAAATAATTGCCGACCTTTACACAGAAACAATGGATCCACAAAAGGGACGTGTTGGTGGTGGCATGATAAGGTAATGCAAGATACGGAAGTATTTGCCTAGTTTTCCTTTTTGCAACAATAACATTGAATTCTTGAAATTTTGCAGGGAGTTGCTTCTCTCTTTCTACAGAGCAACTGGATGCAAGCCTCACAGGATTATATTTTATAGGTTTGTAAAGCGTGCAGTCTTTGTTTTTCCAAGAATCGTTTCTTAGTCTCTGCTTAATACTGATTACTGAATCATCTAATATGCAGAGATGGTGTTAGTGAGGGTCAGTTCAGCCAAGTGTTGCTTTATGAAATGGATGCGATTCGCAAGGTTCTTCTCACCCCCTTTGACCCTCTCCATATAACGCCACATTGGTCCTTTATTTTCCGTTTCAACATTCTGCGGGCCTGATTCCCTAGCAGCTAGTGATTAATTCATACCGTAACATTGTAATTTCTAATTTGTTTGCTACACCATGTTCTTCTTGCTCCCAGGCTTGTGCTACTTTACAGGCTGGTTACCTCCCACCAGTCACATTTGTTGTTGTGCAAAAGCGGCATCACACTCGCCTATTCCCTGAAAATCATCGTGCGCGGGATCTGACGGATAGAAGTGGGAATATCCTACCTGGTTAGTTAGCATAATATGTGTACGACCTGGTAGATTTTACGTACCAAAGTGTGTTCCAGTAATAACAAGATTAAAGCATCAAGTGTGCTTTGTCCTCAGGTACTGTTGTTGACACAAAGATCTGCCATCCTACTGAGTTCGACTTTTACCTCTGCAGCCATGCTGGTATTCAGGTAATGTTGCATGACTCACATTTCTGCTTAGTCCCATGATACTTCTAATGAATTGGGCAAGTCTTTCATGATAACATGGTACTCGACTTGATACTGAAGTCTCTCCTATGTTTTCCTTTGGACAGGGAACAAGCCGACCGACACATTATCATGTTCTTCTCGACGAAAACCGTTTCAGTGCTGACGCCCTGCAAACCTTGACCTACAACCTTTGCTATACGTAAGCTGCTCGGCCATTTCCCTCCTTGATGAATGATGCAAAAGCATAATACTGTTGTGTTCCCTGTTTTCTGACCTTTTGTCTTTATGATGATTTCTCACTTGCAGCTATGCCCGGTGCACGCGTTCGGTATCTATAGGTATGCGTTTAATCCACAGTGTACAAGTCTTCATATCAGCTTGCACTTGCAGGAATGTTCATGGTGTCAGGATCTTAGGCAGTAGTGATGTATTTTCAGTTGCTACTCTAAATTTTCTGCTGATTTTGCTTTCTTGCTGCTGTGACAGTTCCCCCAGCATACTACGCGCACCTGGCAGCCTTCCGCGCGCGCTATTACATGGAAGACGAGTTCTCGGACGGGGGCTCGTCGTCTGCCACGGCCCGGTCCGCGCCTGCGAGGCAGCTCCCGAAGATCAGGGACAGTGTCAAGGAGTTCATGTTCTACTGCTGATGTATGTATGCGTGGCTGATCCCTTGCTTGCTCGAACTACGTACGGTCTCCATGCCTTTTGCCTAGGAGTTGATGGTTGCTAGCGCCTCATCGATGCCTTTTGTGGTTTGTGAAACTTCTAGTGGTTTAATTAGTAGGGCGTGTTGCCTGCAAGAACTGTAGCTTTAGGGGTATATTTTGTGGAAAACACTTGTACCAATCTCTATGGAATGCTGTTGTCGGGCTTGGAAGTTACATAAGTTGTCGACGTGCGTCTGTTGTCATTTTTGTTTGAGAGAGATCGACAGAGAACAATCGAGAGGGTTGTAAAGTGAATCAAGTACTAGTCTTTATTGATAGTGTAGGATCCTTTACATACAACATGTACAGACGTCTCCAAAGGAGACGACGGTTCCAAGAGGCGACGCTCCAGGGAGAAACCGTTGTGACGGTTCCCACATCCTGCAATTACATGCACGGGGAGAGCGGGGATTATCCCCTAATTAACGATGAGTTAATTATTCTTAACACTCCCCCTAATCACCGCTTGACTGCATTAAGATCCATTATCTTGATTAAATTCTCCTCCAAAAACCCTGTGGGAAAAATATGAGGAGATAGTGTGCCAAAACTCCTTCAAATTCAGTGGGAAAAATAAGGAGAAAATGATGCAACATATAATGGTTATTGTCTCTTTTAACTCAATATGAGAAATCCATAGAGTTTAGAGAACAATAAATATGTCGTATATACTTTCCTAAAAACCCCGGTGGGGAAAACAGAAAGTATGGCATATGATCATGTGTTGATATTACCTCATTAAAAACCTTTATGAAAATTTGTAAAGTAAACTCATGAAGGGCAAAAGAGTATAATATGATGCATTGAACAGGAACAATTCAGGAAGATACTCCCCCTAATTCTTGCAAAATTCGAAGCCGTCACATACCAATTCCGTGAAAAGTTAGTAGAGACTTCATGAATAAATCAGTCACATGATTTAACTTGCAAGATATGCAATATAGCAATATTGCTTATTACGTAACCTGTTTGCATCCGGGCAACACAAGACACATAATCGTTGAGATAATGGTTGATGAATGTAGCCACGAGGTCTGTTTCGAAGACTCTTCATGAGAGGGCTACCACACTTAGTAGGAACACTAATCTTGTCTACGATCTGACATAGTAGGGATCTGATCGATGTATCCAATGATATCGGTGTTCACATTTCTGTGAAACTGAAAAACCAGGACAAGATTTTTGATGCATTGGAGATATCTAAAGATATTTTTGAGTACCAACCAATTGTGTTTGGTGGATACAATGGCATTATGGAAAGTTGAGTACCAACCAATTTGTCCACAATAAATTTCTCCAATATATTATGGATATAGACAATATAGTATACCATAATGTATGAATGAAGGTGCTCAAGTTGTAGTAACGAGCGGTGTTTTGGTTTACCCAAATCCTTCATTTTAAAGTCCGTCATTTAGATGATTACATGTGTCGTCGTTGCAGACACACAAACATGGATAATCATCATTGTAGGAGTAATCCTTGTGTATAAAGATCTCACTACGTCAGTTGTACAATATGTACTGACAATAATAAGTCGTATGGTGACTTACTGAATTTACACAATGTATGTTGCATTTTGTATTTCGATTCAGAATTGAGATTCCACCGGGAATCAATCATATATCTCTGAATCTAGTGATCCACATGGATATGTAATCACTACATCTATCAACTGCAGAGATAGATGATTTTGTACTGCCAATGATATAAGTTATCGGAATGAGATTCCACCTCTGGAGAATAGTTGGGTATCTGCGTGAACCCTTGTGCTACAATACTTGCTCTTTGTTTCACCACCTCGTTGTTCTCAATTCTGTTTCCAGAAGAAAACTGGTGTAGGTATTGCTTATGAATACCGTCTCATTATTGAGCAAGATTATTTCTACCTAGATTATACACTTTGCTTGAGTTCAGTCCGAGTGTTGTTCACACTTTGCCATGGCCATGGTCTTTGGATCTGAATCACTTGAAAGATTATTTTAATCTAGTTGAGAAATGTATGTCGACAATTGTAGACTTCCGTTTGTATGTTTCTCCAGAATTTATATATCAATATATAGTTGATGGAAATATCGTTACCCATAGTGACTGCTCGCGATTTCCCAATGCGATTGAGTCGGGTATTCCGACGTCCCGGTCATTTTGTGCACTATGACCTGGGTTGGTGGAGGTTTCCCGTCCAGTGGATGTATACTACCCATCAGGTGTCTGTCAACGTGAAGTTGACTTGCATTTACTGATTCACAGGCCTTGATATCCTTGCCTTGCGAGAAGCTGAATCCTGATGTACTATTGCCGTACTTCTCCCCCTGTTGCTTTGAACGGGGAGTTGAGTGGTTTTAGTTGGTACCTCCACTCTTTCAGACGTACTATTGCAGGATTGTGTGACACCTTTGTAGTCAGTAAATGAATCTGGCAGGTTATTTACAACGTGTTGCAAATCTTCTGAACGCATAGTTTAGATCTTTGAGTACGTGGATTTGAGGCAGAAATGTGTTGAACATTCCACTAATTTCCCGGTATTCTTTATGGTACTTGAAATCTCCCCCTAATGCCTGGAAATGTTCCTCATTGAATCAGCATACTGGCCTTGAATAACTCCCCGTGCAAGGGGCTTGAGGTATTGACGAAAATACAGTTATTCCTCACATAGATCCCAACTATATGATGAGGGGCCAATGATGTATGCCGGGTAGTGATATAGGTATGCAACCGAATTACCGCAGATAGGAAATACTTGGTAGATATCCACATATCAAAGATAAGAGGGGAATAATATTATGCAGTTCTGTCATGAGCGTGTAAAACTGCATGACTCCAACGTAAAGTTGGTAAGTTGCAATTCCAAAGTAAAGATAATGCAATGCGCTTTAACTCTTTGGATATGATTCTACCAAACCATTTTGAATCTAGACATTAGGACAAATTGCTAAACTTCAATCCAAGGGCCATAAAGAAGGCACTCAAGGAGAATTCTGCAATGTTATCGGTTCGATTTGCTTGAAATCGATGTCAGGATAATGAGCCAATGGTTTCGTGTGAATAAAGCACACATTAAGACCATCATGTAGATATGCCTTTTAGAACCATGGAATACATGAATAGTCTAGTCAATGGATGGGAAGAGCCACTTACCTCAACTTGATGCATTCAAGGAGTCTGAGTGGTTCAACGTAGACTTTAAGGTGTGCGAGCCTTAAAATTAGCTTCCCTGTGTCACTTATAGTGCACATAAAATCCAAATGTTGTTAGAATTTAGCATCATAATAATCATAAACTATTGGAATTGCTGATAGTTTCGGTTTCAACCCAATATGTCTCGATGACAAAGGCGAGTATGGCAAGTTTGTCATGTACAAGACACTCTGGAAAACTATTTCGTACACAACATGTGCTACGGGTTGTGTCGTATGTGTAGTACAATCCAGATGATACACAAAGAATGTGCTTGCCATATCCGTTGCGTATGGTAAAGAGAAGTTATTTCTCTCTGTTGTCATCATAAGTTTCGCTATGGAAACTATTTTGACGGATACCTCCATAGTTTAGTAGGGTACGAGTTAAACCCGAGTACCCACAGGGATAGTAAATATGACTCGAGTTGAGCCAACAAATACCTCATCGCGTCTAGCGATTTTAAAATATCTCCTTTCTCTCAATGAGAGTGGAAACATTGGACTTCCCTGAGTATAGAGTTTGTGGTGCATATGTCCACAAAGCACATATTATTTTTCATCGGATTGACTCCCGTAGAAATCTATATATAGACATGAGGATTCTCAATATGAAAATCACTGTTAGATATATAGACATACAAATGTATTTGTACCATAGTGCTGATACACTATATTGTGATATACAATATATGACGATGACAACAATACTTGTGTTGTTGTTACAACATCGTAAATGGACATTAATAATATTGACCACTCAGGAGATTGAAAGACTATTCATAGTCTCCAAACATGTCGGTTGACGCATATTCGACCATCACATTCTCCGTGCTCATAGGGTCCCGTCACAGCTGGTGATGTCGGATTGAAGGTTGAAGTAAGATTCAAACCTTCGCCCTTGAGGTTCATTGTATCCCAGGAATTGCTGATGCAGAATAACTAGATGCTGAGATCTAAATCTAATGCCTTATGATTTATAAGACGCCATTTTCTGTTAGCGGTGTGATTCTGACCAGAGGTGCATCCGGAATTGCACACATTATCCCACGAGACACAAGAGCGATCATGATGTCCATGACCCAGATAGGGCAGTGGTGGCCATTGAGGGTGAATGCCTCAAACTCTATTGCCATATGTTACCTCTATGGGTAAACCAGAGATAATTAATTTACAACCAGTAAATTAAATACCATCATGGTAATGTTGCAAATTAATGGATATTTCAAGAAATTATCTTGAAACCATTAATGTGAATCTCAAATTGCTAAGCATGACACCTTGAAGATAATCTTCAAAATGAAGTAGATCTCGCAGCACTAGGAAGTATAATATGATACTCACTCCTGATGCCTTATGTCATGACTTAGTAAAATGCATGGGAGTGCACAATGTTGTGCAATCATAATGTCAAATATGATAAAATATAGGCTTTATCAGTAGTCATCGATAATCTGTGTAGGCAGTAGATCCATATGACTACCTTGTGATCCCAAGCATCAATTTGACGAAATCACTTTGAATTTTGCATTTGTATTTGCAAGGAATTGAAAATCTCAATTGCAAATAGAAGTATTAATCTCGACACGTGTTTAACATGGAAATAGATACATCATAGAAATATTCCAGAATACATCGTACTCAACGGAGAAACAGTACTATAGACGTACTGAATTTATCTTTGCAAGAGATGAGAAATCTCAATTGCAAATGAACGTAACTAATCTCAACACGTGGTAAACCTGGAAATATATTACATCAACTTAAGATCTGGAATACATCTCGGTACTCAATAGATACACACTACTATCGTAATGAATAGTAATGATGTTGCAAACTTGATGTTCAAGTGAAAAACTTGAATTGTATAGACCTCAAATTAAAATGAGATGATCTTGTATCAAGTTGCAAGATAATTCAGCGAGGTGAATTAATAATTTGCGAGAGAAAATTGATCTCAATCGCAATGAGATTGTTTTGCGAGAAAATGATAATTCTCAATCGCAAATCTATATTGTTGTGCGAGAAAACTTAAGCTCAATCGCGGAAAACTTGTTCTAGAATTTTAAAACTCAACAGAAAATGCATGTCAAGTATCAACATACACATATTTCTGGAATTTTAGAACTCAACAAAAAATACAGTAATTAACAGGGTCTAAAACAGGCAAATACTAGTAAATAGCAATGAAAAAAATAGCGTGCTACAGCAAAATAGCGCCGACCTCAAAATATGCTATTAGCGTGCTATATCATGCTATAGCGTGCTATTAGCGAGACGTTGTACACTGATATATTTAGCGAGACAATTCTCAAGATGCTAAAGCGTGCTATTAGCGAGGTTACAGCGTGCTATTTTTTTCAGTGGTAAATAGTACTGTTAGTATTGTTCAAAATTAGCCTGGACCACTGTTTTACCCATTTTGCAAATTTCGCAAAAACAGGGACCTGCATGCAAAAATGGCAAAGGGATAAGGTTGCCTCTACTCTCTCTCCTGTGCGGTTCCGCGATGGGGATTTTTCTAGCGCCGTCTCGAGCGGCCTCGAGGGCTCGCCGGAGAAAGGAGAGGGTGGATCTTGCCGTGCCGGAAGTCGCCGCCGCAGGGCGCTGGAAAGCGCCGTCACGGGCTTGAGACGCCCAGACGCCGCCGCTTCGGGCTGTGCGGAAGGCCGCCTGGTCGCTATGTCTTGCCGCGACGTGCCGCCGGAGAGCGCCATTGGTGGCGGCAGGACTCAATGCGGAGGTGTGATCCGGCGGCGCGGCAGGAGACGAAGCCGCTGGAGCCGGCGTCTTGGTCCAGCGGGGACTGAAACCAAGCGATGTCTCTTGCCGTGAATGCCTTCGTCCTTCGTCCAGCGTAAGGCAAGATTCTATTCATGGTAAAGCAAATTTGTGTAGCCATGAAGAAAATTGGAAAAAGTAGCACCTTGTTTCTCTGTAGCAATTAGTTGAAGTTGGTACTCCAATTTGCGTGGTGCTCGACTCTAGTCTCCGATTCTCTTCTTCTTCTTCCCATCTTGGAGTTTGTTCGTCGGATTTGCTGCCGCTCTCCATCGGGGACGGTGATATTCGCCCCGTTCTTCTCGTGTGGCATCTCTCTCGGGAGAGTTGTGCGCCTGTTTCCTCAGGCACGCGCACCGAAGGAAGTAGTTGCGGATGGCCGGACGAGAGTCGTGGCCTCGGACGCCACCTCCAGGGAAGGGCTCTCCACGCACATCCGCCAGGATGCGGCCTGGACGTGCGCCAAAGCCGTCGCAGGCAGGGCGCCGCTGGAGTCGCCGTGCGGGAGCGTGCTGATAACGTGTTTGAGAGAGAGATCGACAGAGAACAATCGAGAGGGTTGTAAAGTGAATCAAGTAGTCTTTATTGATAGTGTAGGATCCTTTATATACAACATGTACAGACGTCTCAAAGGAGACGACGGTTCCAAGAGGCGACGCTCCAGGGAGAAACCGTTGTGACGGTTCCCACATCCTGCAATTACATGCACCGGGAGAGCGGGGATTATCCCCTAATTAACGATGAGTTAATTATTCTTAACAATTTTGAAAGATCTTCACCTAGTTCGCTGTCGTGATGACGAGCCTGACATCCTTGCTTCTCGGCCACGGCTCGATCACGCATACATACGCACCCACTGCCGGCCTCGCGGTCACGGCAGCGTGCTATATATTCCGGCCGGAGTCTGAAGTCAGAGGCAGCCGTGGACTGGGGTGCGTGGCTGATAAGATGATTTGCGTCACACTAGTCAAACCCCTAACCTCGCCATCAGTCGTCGCCGCCGGTGTGAAACGCAGACGCACCGGACAGGAGGACGCCGGCCGGTGCGCTTATCCGGGCGAGGAGGGAAGCTCGTCGTCCTCGTGCTCGTCCCCGTCTATGACTAGTATTTCCAGTTATTTTGCTGGCGCGTAGCAGTTGGCTGGCTGCTTGTCCGAAGAAGATCCCAGAGGACTGACGAGCTGTGCGACTACTTGTCGCCGGAGAAAGTGACGGCCGGCGTCGCTGGCGGTGACTCGTCTCCGATAGAAATGGGCGTACCCTACGTGGTGTTGCTTCGCCTACCTCTTTTGGGTGGGCTTCCGGGGATGTGGGGAAGCTGCGTGTGCTTGACATGCATGCACTAGTTTGACAATGGGGTGGTTCAACTATTAGAGCATCTCTAGGGGCTTGTGTAAATTTGGTACTCTATATCTTCACATACATAATGGTGTAAAAAAATTTCATTTTAGACAACCTCAGTTTCTCAGTGGATTGACGACGCCGTGGGAAAAGTAGCTGTTGAAAATATAGCCGTTGGAGACGGTACCACCCCCCCCCCCCCCCCAACCGTATAAGGGCAGTATTGTCATTTGATTATAAGGTATATGTATACGAGATGTGATACATACAAGAGGTACATAGCAGATCGGCCGCCCCTCACACACCTTCGTCCTGGGCCTGGCCCATTATTCTTCTTATTTTTTTATCAGTTCTTCTTCTTATTTTAACCGTACAATAGTTCATGTATTTTAATAAAAATAAAATGAAGTAAAGAGAAAAAAATAGATGGAAAACAGGACAAACAATAACCGAAAAAATAAAACAACAAATTTTAAAAATTGTTCATGTTTTGAAAGATGTTTGGAAATTGTTCATGTTTTGAAATTTTGTTCAAATTTCAAAAATTGTTACGTCAAATTCCGTACATAAATTCTATAAATATTCGGCATTTCAAAATTGTTCACATATTTTTTTCAGTTAGAGTTTCGAACTTTTTTTTTCAGAAAATATTTCTTATATGTGAACACTGTTGTGTCTTCTTATATATTTCGCACTATAAAATACTACAAGCGGCTGTGGGGTGAATTTGGCTCTAAGTGTGAGGTCTTGAGTTCAATTCATCACGAGGTATCCTTTTTCTTAATATTTTTACGTTGCTTATACTGGACGTGGCTTAATGGGCAGGCCTGTGCAATTTGTATACGAGGTCTCACGACGTACTTTTAAAAAGGACAATCTTACCCTTAATTATGAAGGGGTATGGGATAATCTGAGCCATCGATGTGTTTAGGGGGGTCTACCGAAGCAGAAGTGTATGTATGAGTTTTACACACTACCGGACTCGCCCTCTAAGCCGACGGCCATGGGCCGTCGGCATAGGCCATTTGCCGTCGGCTTAGGAATATGCCGACGGCAGCCGTCGGCATATCCCCGTCGGCATAGATCACGTCAGCATAGTCTTTTCAGACCGTCGGCATAGAAAAGCCGTCGGCATAGGCACATATGCCGACGGCTTCCGTACGGCCGTCGGCATATCATCGCCGTCGGCAGTGATTTTCACCTGACGGCACCGTCAAACGCGCTGACAAACCACAGGCTGCCATGTGGCAGAGGTATGCCGACGGCCATCTCTGCCATGTGGCAGCCTCTGGGAGCTCCTGGCAGCAGGGATATGCCGACGGCCAAGCCGTCGGCATAGATTTTCATCTGCATAGAAGCCGTCGGCATACCTCTGCCAGGTGGCAGCCACTGGGCAGCCCTGGGTATATCTATGCCGACGGCTTTGCCATCGGCATAGATCTGTGCTTTCCCCCCTGTTTTCTCTGTTTCAATTCATTTTGACAGCATTTCAAACCAGAAAATATGGGATTATGCAGAAATATGACAGTTCATCATCTAAACATACTCAAGATCATCATCATCATTTAAACATACTCAAGTTCATCATCTAAAGATCATCATCGGCGAAACTTCATGAACATAAGTAGTGCAAGACATGGAACATCATCATCGTCATCTAAAGAAACTAACAAGTAGGAACATGAAAGGTATGGCACGACGGCCACATGCAAGACCACCACAAATGAAAGGTGTCATCACCGACATCAGGCAAGACCACCGCCGCCAAGACCACCTCCGCCAAAACCACCACCGCCAAGACCACCTCCGCCAAAACCGGCACCGCCAAGACCAGCACCACTCTACCAGATCGGAGTGACTGGGGTTGACGAAGCAGGAGTCGAGCTACCGGTCCCCTACATGTTTGAGAGAAGATTCTAACGGTAAATATGATATGATAGTGTTGAATGAACGAGAACTAGTTTGTTAGTAGTTAGGCAAATGTACTAACCAGACTATCACTTCCTAGTGCCACCCATTCATCGAACGTGGGCATGTGTGGGGGTTCTCCCGCAGGTGGTGGTGGGGGTCCCATTTGTGGTGGATCCGTGCGATTACTCCAAGACGCAAACATAGCCTGGATGTTAGTTAAACAAGCAAACTAGAAGGTCAGAAGGAATGAAAGTGCAAAAATTTAGCTTGGTTTTAAGAGGAAAAAACTAACCGTCATCATCTGACGGTTGTAATCATCGTTTGCCTTCACTCGTTGCAAGTACTCCCGCATCTCGAGATTCCTATGCTCGACAAAGGCCTTATATGCCTACAAAATTTAGGTTGTTTTGAAGTGGGCAATGCTGAAAATAAACTGAGAAAGTTAGAGAGAAAGAAGATAAAGGGGAAGTACTTACAGCATGCTGGCGGGCTAAGGGAGGCTGCGAACGCCTCGTACTCTCTAACGGGCTCGGGTTGGTAGCCCGAAGCCGTGTGTACGAGACCGAGGGAGTGATCAAGCCATCAAAACACGGATACCAGCCATGGGGCTTCCCCTGGATGGCCGCCACCGCCGTGTCGTCGATCTGAGACTGGGCGACGTCAGGAACATCCGGATGCAACCTATGAAACTGCTGAGTGTAAGACTCCAGGTGCTCCTCGGTCTTGCCGTAGTACTGGCTCTCGCCGTCCTTGCGATCACTCCACTAGCGGACTAGCTTCCACGACTCAATGTCTGAGAGCGGCCTCTTCAACTTGTCCTCCTGCAACATCAAACAGAAGTTAGCCATACATAAAGAACATGACGGTAAACAAGAACAAAAATGCATCATGCATATAGATATACCTTCATGGCCTTGAAGCCCCAGTGGTTCCTGTTTCCTTGGCCGCGTGTCCTGTCTTTTCCACAGTTAGCCCGGGCCTTGCTGCTCTTGGCAGCAAACTCTGCATCGTCGCCTAGCCACATATCCACCAAACTTGCCCATCCGTCATCCTTTCCATAGAACCAACGAGGAATAACCTATGCAAATTTTGGAAGCATGACATGTGAGCACGAATCATATGATTGACTGCTTGAAACAATGAAAAGTCAGTAATAGTTACCTTCATGAACTGCTCCCTGTTCAAGGTAAGTCGTTGCCTCTGCGCTTGAGTTTTGGTCATCTTTCGATGAAGGTAGGTGTGGTAGTACTGCGAGACGGCAACCCAGCGCACCTCGTACTGCAACTGACGAGCTTTCTTCTTTGCAGCAGCAAGCAAGACCACGTCGGCTCTGGCCTTGTGCTCGTCAAGAACTCTATAGAGTTGCTGCAATCATGCATAAATCAGAAGAAAACAAGGCATGAGTTGAGTGATTCAATGATAAACTATGAACGAAACTGAAGACAAGTGATTCAGAAGAGAACTTACCCAAAATTTGGTGATCACGGCCTTAGCGGCCGTCCCGTACTCCGCGTGGCTGTAAGCCTTGTAGTGGGCCCAGCTCGTGGTCAAAACCCGCAGCTCCGGGTCCCTATCTGGCCGCGGGCAGAACAGGCCCGGCCAAAACTCCTTCAACAGGACAGTGATAAGGCCGTTCGGTTTACGACCCTTTCCGTGAAGGATCCAGTTCCTGCAAAAGAATCAAAGGATTGGCATGTGTACAATAAGAAAATGTTGTCATGTGTTGAAAATATGATTGAGAGGCACTTACTTTGTCCCCGCAGGTTCAGTGAGCCACTTGTGCGCCTCGATAGAAGGTGGTGTAGGTACTCTGGCAGTACCACACAGCCACCCCTTCGGAGCACCCGGCGGCAAGTCACCCCACAACTTGGGGTCAACCTCCCCTCCACCACCCTCCTCACCCTCCTCCTCCTCCTCACCCTCCTCGGCCTCCTCCTCCTCGCCCTCCTCCTCCTCGCCATCAGGAACATACTCCTCCTCCTCAGACTCAAAAGGTGCCTCAGTATAGGAGGGCATCGAAGAAGACCCTCCTATTTCGGACACGGCCCGGAGTTTTTTTGCCCCGGGTGCCTCTCCCCCCACCTCCTCCTCCTCTAGGGGCTCTCCCCCCACCCCCTCCTCCTCTAGGGTCTCCTCCCCCGATCCCTCGACCTCCCTATGAGGTGTCATCATCGCGTAGTCGAGGGGGGGGGGGTGACCTTCTGGGCTCGTCCACTCCGAGTAAGTGATTTGAATTTGTCGAGGAAATCGGCGCTGCTGGACTTGCCCATGATTAGCAAACCTACATTAACAAGAGAATAAACAATTAGTAAGGATATCAAATAAACAAGCATATGGAAAAGAACATTAATAACAGAAGAGCACATATGAATCATCATTAAAAGAACTTACATTTTCTAGAACCCATATGAATCATCAGTATTGTAACCTATTTGTCGACCGGTCTCATCATCACTATCACGCATATCTTCTTCATTGTCTGACGGAGGTGGAGGTGGAGGATCTTCCTCATCGTCAGCGTCTTCATTTAACTTTTCAAGCATAGTTATGTCTCTTTGATTCACAACTGCCTCACCATCAATCCGTGCGTAGTCGTCATTTGGGTCCAGGTCAACATAACCCAAGTCATCATCCTCCTTGTTTCGGACCACGTCATCATGTTCCTCTTGAAAGAACACTCCCTCGTATGTCATGGGGTTTATGTTGTAGTAATCATCATCGTTCGGGTCCAGTAGCTTACCATGTGGCGACACCTTGAACACAACTTCCCAACCCTTTAGGTACTCTTTCTGGCATGGGTAAGGCAGATAATATACTTGTGTGGCCTGGGTAGCGGTGATAAAGAGATCAGCTCCGGCATAGACGGTTGATGGTTTAACTTCAATTAAACCAACATAAGGCATATGTCTCAGACCCTTTTTGGGGTCGAACCATCGGCATTTGAACACAGTGAGACTTAGGTGTTCGTGGCCACGTTTGAATGTAAGCTCGTATATTTTTCCTACCCTTCTGTAGTAATCTACTTTATTATCTCCTTCGGTGAAGACTCCGGTATTTATAGTTTTGGGATCAGGACGACTGTTCTGGTGATCCTCTGTATGGAAGCGATACCCATTCACATCATACTTTTCGCATGTCATGATGGCAGGGTCAAAACCCATGGAAACCCATCTCAATTCTTCATCCATTGATTCGTTCGGATCATTTCCCTACAAGTTTAATTAAAATTATAGGATGCATGAGTTTAATTGGAATTGTAGGGTGAAATGGGTAATAGGGAAGTGTGAAAATTTACTTTCTCCATGAACCACGCAACGAAATTTTTCCTTCCATCAGCACCCTTTCGGAGAAGAGCAAGTGCCTCCGCTTCAGTAGGAGGCAGCATTCCCGTCCACTCTTCATCAACGAATCGACTACAATAAGAAAGCAATATAAGAACTAGGCAAAGTGAACATAATGAATTGACTAAAATAATGGTGCAAGGGTATTACCTCATCCACTCATCCTCAACTTCCTTGATGTTGTGCAACATATAGAACATGACATCCTCCCACTCATCTCGTGGCATGATATAAGGTGTCGAGCATCCAGCCCTGCCACCTTGCCCGATGAATAGAGGCAGCTTGGGTTTATACTTGGGTTCTTCTGTATTGTATCGAGACACCTTATTGTTCAGCGTGGGAACATGGTCCGGATAGTACGCTGTCCTGAGGTCTGCCACCTCCTCTAGGATAACTGCCTCAGCTATGGAAGCTTCAATCTTAGCTTTGTTTCCACATTTCTGTCTCAGATGCTTGTTCTGTCTCTCAAGGCCATACTGCCAATGATTCTGCACAGGGCCCCTCAACAATACCTCGTTTGCGAGGTGCAAAATGAGATGTGTCATCGGAGTAAAGAAGCCTGGCGGGAAGATCTTCTCTAGCTTGCATATCAACTCCGGCGCCTTCTTATGCATTTCTTTTGTCATCTCAGGACATACTTCTTTAGCACAAAGCGTGAGGAAGAAATGGCTTAACTCCGCAAGCACACGCCAGACACGCTCGGGAACATATCCCTGAACCATTACCGACATAATCCGCTCAATCCATACATGATAGTCATGACTCTTGAGACCGGTCACTTTGCCCGTTGAAAGATTGACCCCCTTACTTATATTCGACGCATAACCATCAGTGAACTTCACGTCGTGTTTCAGCCACTTGAATGCCTCCATCTTATGATCCTTTTTAAGTACGAAGTCAGCATCTGGCTCGAACCAAGATTTTCGACTGCCTGTGGGAGACTGCATGTGTAGACGTGGTCTATCACAAATATTCTGTTGATCGACTCTAGCATTAACATTATCCTTTGTCTTATCAGGAATGTTGAGGATCCTGCGAAAAGGGACTCTGTGAAATTATTTTCGGTGTGCATCACGTCGATGTTGTATGGATGTTTGAGGTCCTTAAAATAGGGAAGCTGCGTGAAGGGGTAATGTGAGTCCAGTTGTGCGTCTCACCATATCCTTCAAAACATTTTTTCCCTTTACACTAGTAGAAAAAGGGTCAAATGTGAGACACATTAGTCCCGGTTTGCATTTGAGCCGGCACTAATGTGTCCATTAGTGCCGGTTCAAACGGCTAGGCAGGAGGAGATCTTTAGTACCGGTTCAGGGCGAACCTTTAGTACCGATTCATGCCACGAACCGGTACTAAAGAGGCTGGGGCCCGGCCAGCCCCTTCAATACCGGTTCGTGGCAAGAACCGGTAGTAAAGAGGTTGTGGCAGGCTGTTTTTAGTCCCACCTCACTCCCCTAGCAAGATTTTTACCACCTTAAATATGTTACTTCTCAAACTATCACAAGCACTTGGTCTTCATTGAACTCTATGTGTAGAATTTGTGGTCGCAATATGAGTCTTCACCGGTTTCTAAACCGTTGAGGACTCATATTGACAATTCAGATTGTACAAAAAAAGATCATTGATAATCAATGTATTTTTTATGTATATTTTTACATGTTTACGCCCTCACTCTCTCCACTCACTCGGTCTCCCCCTCAATCCCCCTGCGCCGGTCCTCCCCTGCCGGCCGCCCCTCACTCTCTGCTGACTTAGCATCTGTTACACGGGCTCTTCATTTTTTTAAACTTATTTGAACTCCAGACTTTTTTGCGTTCCGTATGCACCATTCAAAGCGAAGTCATCAATTTTCAACACGTTCTGACATAATTTTGCTGTTTTTCATTCATTTACGGATTTGTTTAGAGAGCTAAATGACCGTGAAATTGAAAATCACTACAAAATGAACTCTAAAAATGTTGCAATTTTCAACACGTTCTGACATCATTTTGCTGTTTTTCATTCATTTACCTATTTGTTTAGAGAGCTAAATGACCGTGAAATTGAAAATCACTACAAAATGAACTCTGAAAATATTGAAACTTGGCATGGTATTATCATTTCACCCACATAGCATGTGCAAAAGAGTAGAGAGGGTTACGGAAAAAACTGGACGCACTTCGTGTACAAACTGGACAATCTCTTTCGGAGTATCAGGGTTTCGGACGAGAACTCGTTTGTTACACGGTTACTTCATTTTTTAAACTTATTTGAACTCCAGACTTTTTTGCGTTCAGTATGCAGCATTCAAAGTGACGTCGTCAATTTTCAACCCTTTCTGACATCGTTTGCTCTTTTTCAGTCATTTACCGATTTGTTTAGAGAGCTAAATGATCGTGAAATTGAAAATCACTTCAAAATGAACTCTGAAAATGTTGAAACTTGGCATGGTATCATCATTTCACCCACATAGCATGTGCAAAAGAGTAGAAATGGTTACGGCAAAAACTGGACGCACTTCGTGTATAAACTGGACAATCTCTTTCGGAGTATCAGGGTTTCAGACGAGAACTCAGCTGTTACACGGTTACTTCATTTTTTAAAACTTATTTAAACTCCAGACTTTTTTTGCATTCTGTATGCACCATTCAAAGCGAAGTCATCAATTTTCAACACGTTCTGACATCATTTGCTCTTTTTCAGTCATTTACTGATTTGTTTAGAGAGCTAAATGACCGTGAAATTGAAAATCACTACAAAATGAACTCTGAAAATGTTGAAACTTGGCATGGTATCATCATTTCACCCACATAGCATGTGCAAAAGAGTAGAGAGGGTTACGGCAAAAAATGGACGCACTTCATGTACAAACTGGACAATCTCTTTCGGAGTATCAGGGTTTCGGACGAGAACTCATATGTTACATAGTTACTTCATTTTTTTAAACTTATTTGAACTCCAGACTTTTTTTGCGTTCAGTATGCAGCATTCAAAGCGACGTCATCAATTTTCAACCCTTTCTGACATCATTTGCTCTTTTTCAGTCATTTACCGATTTGTTTAGAGAGTTAAATGACTGTGAAATTGAAAATCACTACAAAATGAACTCTGAAAATGTTGAAACTTGGCATGGTATCATCATTTCACCCACATAGCATGTGCAAAAAAGTAGAGAGGGTCACGGCAAAAACTGGATGCACTTCGTGTATAAACTGGACAATCTCTTTCGAAGTATCAGGGTTTCGGACGAGAACTCATCTGTTACACCGGCAATTCAAAATTTTAATAACTTATTACAACTCCGGACTTTTTTTGCGTTCAGCAGGCGCCATTCAAAGCCACGTCATCAACTTTCAACCCTTTCTGACGTAATTTCCTATTTTTAATGCATTTACTGATTTGTTTTGAGCTAAATAGCCCTGAAATTGAAAAACACTATAAATGAACTCTGAAAAGCACTACAAATAGAAGAAAATAAATAAAGCAGAAAAGAAAAAAACTATATAAAAAACTACTCAGAAATAAATAAAGTAGAAAAGAAAAAACTATATAAAAAAACTACTTAGAAATAAATAAAGCAGAAAAGAAAAAAACTGTATAAAAAATTACTCAGAAATAAATAGAAGAAAATAAATAATGCAGAAAAGAAAAATCTATATAAAAAATTGTTGGGGCGCTGCCCAGTGGACCTGCCAGACCTCGGGTGTGCAAATTCAGGCCCAGAAGGCCCAGCAGGCTCATAGGGCAGCGCACCATAGTTAGGCCCAGAAGCCTGCTATACAGAGGAGTTCGAGGGAGCAGCCGTGGCTGGGTTTATAAACTAGTGCGGTTGCCCTTCGCCGGTGAGGTGGGACTAAACTTTGCCCCCCTCGCCTGGTAGCGCACCACCTTTAGTACCGGGTCGTGGCTCCAACTGTTACTAAGGGGGGGTCTTTAGTACCGGTTGGAGCCACCACCCGGTACTAAAGCGGGTGCGCTTCCCGCCGCTTCGCCTAGCCAAAACAGACCTTTAGTACCGGTTGGTGGCTCCAACCGGTACCGAAGGTGGGTTCTATATAAAAAAACACTTCAAAAAATTCGTCAGTTCTATCTCCCTCTGCTTCTTCTCCTCTGCCCCGTCGCCGCCGCCCCCGTCGCCGTCCCCGCCGCCGTCCGTCGCCGCCGCCGCCGCCCCCGTCGCCGTCCCCGTCACCGTCCGTCGCCGTCCCATCTGCCTCGCCGTCCCGTCGCCTCGCCGTCGCCCGCGCTGTGAGCCCCTCTCCCCGACCCCTCTCCTCCCTCCAATCGAAGCCGCCGCGCGCGCGCACACACACACGCGCGCGCGCACACACACGCCCACACACAGACACACGATTCTGTTTTTAGTTTTTTCTGTTTTTTATACAAATGTTTTAGATGAATTAATTAATTAGATTAGATTAATGTCAAATAGTATATAGAAATGTTAGAAATTTTAGAAATGTTAGTTTTAGCTAGATGAATTAGATTAATTTCAAATTGTTATAGAAATGTTATAGAAATGTTAGTTTTTAGTTTCTTATAATTTTAGTTAGAAATTTAGAATTTGCATATAAGTCACAATCCAATCATTTAAAAAATGTTACTTCTGCGGCGTATAGTATTTTTTCGAGACGATGCATATTATGTACTATGATTCAATTTTTCCTTATTGATTGCATCCATGCATTGTAATTTGAATACTAAATTGTTTTATATTTCTTCTGGATTAGTTAAATAAAAGCTATGGCGGACAATACTGGCAGAGAGGGAGAAGATGCCCTGTTCGAGATAATACGCAGCCCTCGCAGGCCAGATGATCTGAATGAAGCAGATGACGGCTCCCAATATCTGAACAATACTGGGGAGGGTGATGATAAGGTATTCGATCTCGACGACCGAATGGATGAAGTCATGAACTATGATTATGATTATGATGACGCAGACAATGTTGATCTCGAAATAACAAAGACCGGCAAGGTATATTTATATAAGCAGGCATCTGGTGATCATCACATGTTTTTTTATATTTGAAGATATATTACGAATCGATCTTTCTTCTTTCAGCCCTCCGGATCGAGCAAATCTGCTTCTACAGACCGCAGGACAAAGCGAGGCCCGGGCAAAAAGTTGAAGGAGGGTGTAAAGTACAACATCGATTCCATCAAAGCTAACGGCGAACCCCTCATGCGTAAGAACATTGCGAACAAGTTCGTTCGTCAGTGCGGAGTTCTTGTGAAGGACCAACTCCCGATCTCCATTCAAGAATGGAAAGAGCCAAAAAATAAACGTCCAGATGTTACTTGGGTCGACGGCAGAGCAAAACAAACGCTTTGGGAATCTCTCATGGAACATTCCACCCTACCAGATCATTTCACTGATGCAGATGTGCAGAAAGTCAAGGACGCTACTCTTAGGAAGATGGCTATTGCATTCAACACCCACAAGAAAACTGTATGGGCCGACTACGTTGAAGGAGAAAAGAAGACTCCAGATCAAGGGAACACTAGAGAAGCAAAGAGAACACTAGCCTGCTTTCGTGAAATTCAAGGAATCCGAATTAGCTAAGGAACGGTCGAGAAAAAACAAGGCCAATGCGGCAAAAAAGACGCGGTTCCATAGGCTGGGGCCAGGTGGCTACGCGACGGCAATGCCTAAGTGGGATAAGTCTGAGGAAGGGGGCGTTGGACCCGAAGACAGGCCTGGTTTCCAAGAAGGCAAGTCTAAAAGGAGCCGAAGAGAAGTTACTTCAAGCAATAGAAGATGCTCGAACGGCGGTGTTCACGCCCAACAGAGAGAACGACGAGCTTACACGTGCCCTGGGAAATCCTGAACACTTGGGAAGAACACGAGGCAAGGGCGTTATTCCCTGGTATGAGGGATTTTCGGAATGGAACGTCGACTACAGGACACGTGCAAGAAGGAAGATGGAGGAGGAGAAGAAGAGGAAGATGGAGGAGGAGCAGAGGAAGCAGGACTATGAACGCCTTCAAGGCCTAGAATCAGCGCACACGGACTTGGCACTCAAATTCCAGCGGCAGCAGCAGCAGATCGACTCACTTAGCCAGGAAAGGGGGTCTCAGCAGCGGCAGCAGCTAGCGGATGATCCAGCATTGGATAGCACCGTCCCATCTATGCCGAGAAGCAGCGTTGGTTCCACCCCGGGGGACGCACTGCTGGATAGATACCCTGTGGATGACATCATGGAGAACACCAACTGTGAGCTACACTTCAAAATGAAGAACATATCCATGAAGGTGGCGGACGCCGTTGCTTATACAAATCCCCTTGAAGCAACCTTCCATTGCAACCCGATTCCAGCCGGCTATGCTCGTGTCGTGGTTGATGAGGTGGTGGACCAATATTCGGGGCTAGAGCTTGACATTCCTGGACAGCACAAGGAGCACACACTGGGAGAGGCCATACATCGTATCATCCTATGGAGAAAGGATTGCATCATCTTTCGAAGGCCACCGACACCGCGTCGTCATCCGACTCCTCCTTGATGTGAGGCCACTCCTCCTCCTCCGAGTCCGGCACAGCAGCAGGCCACTCCTCCTGCTTCAAGTTCGGCACAGCGTGAGGCCACTCCTCCCGCTTCAAGTCCGACACCGCATGAGGCCACTCCTCCTGCTTCAAGTCCGGTACAGCGTCAGGCCACTCCTCCTACTCCAACTCAGCCACGTCAGCCGTCTCCGCTACAGCAATGGTGCGTAGCGCTACGAGTCGAGGTAGTACAGGAGGTACAAGCGGAGGCAAGCGATATAAATATGGTCCAAGCCTCGCTCCTCTTCCTCAGAGGCCTTACGACATGACCGAGGAGCAAAACAAAGCCATAGTGAAGGCCCAAGTGGACGCCCATTTTGGACCGAAACCGGCACCGCCGCCAAGGGAGAAAGTGCCTGAGGAAACGATTAACCACTTTATTCGTATGGCTAGACCACTAGCTCCCAAGCCTGTTGACTCCGACTATGAGCACCAAATCAGGAAGGCACATCGAGCACGAGTACAGAAGGAGTCGAGCTCGAGCTCGAGCCAAGCAACTGGCAAAATATGCGGGAAAACCGTTCCCCAGCTGGGAGAACAGGCGACGCAATCGATCCCCCCGCTTGTTGTGCCAACAACACATAAGAGTACCGACGCCCTATATATATGTGGGCAAACCGTTAACGTTCCCCAGCTGGGCAATCTGGTAATAACCGAGGAGCATATAATGCAGGCTGAAATGCTCGGTATGACTGTTGGACAATTCCTCGAGATCGAGCCCATGTCTCCGCTTAGAGAGGAGGAAATAAAACGGAAATATGTCCGCGGCGAACCTTTGGTCAAGCCCGAGGAGGTCAAGAACCTCCCAACGAGAATGTATGAATTGCATCAATGGTACATGGAAATTTGCAAGACCCACAATCTACAGTCCCTCGTGGTGAAAGTCAAGGAAGAGGATTACTTCCATAAGCTAGCTCTGTCTATTGAGTATACGGAACTGTTTCAGTTATTCAATTGTGACGCACTCGACAAATCTATCGTCAATTGCTATTGTCTGTAAGTGATTTCTTTCTGTAATTTAAGTCTCAAGCTAGTTGTAGTGCTCTCGTTGATCATTACCTGTAATTATCCTCATTGTATTCTTTTCTGTGGTATTATGCAGGATGAAGATGTCTGAAATGAGAAAAGCTGGACGCTATGGCATTGGGTTCATTGACCCAAATACCATTAATGAAGAGACATGGTCATATGAACATTATAAACAAGAAGTAGAGAATAACATGCTAGAGTTCTTGAAGCGCCTCAATACTAATGCAGATATACTACTTCCTTACAACTTCCAGTGAGTCCACACTGTCTTGTACTACAAATTCTGTTTTTGTTACTAGCTAGATACCACTGGATCTTGGTAGACATTAAAGTGCGCATGCAGGTTCCACTAGATCTTGGTAGACATTAAAGTTAAAGAAGGAAAAGTTGAAGTACTGGACTCACTGCTTAAAGAACCTAAAGAGTACTCAATCGTGAAGGGGATAGTCAACATGTTCAATCTCATTATATATATGTCCTGATATCAACTAATTAATAACTCCTTTATTCATTTTCTTTGCCGGCGGGCCAGCAGGGCTTGGCAAAAGTTCATCGAAGACGTTCCAGGCCCGTTCAGATATAAACTGTATTGGTATCGACCCACGGTAACTAATTAAGTAGTACTATAGCTAGCTAGCTAGCTACCATGCAATCTCTTTAATTCTATAGTTTCAATAACATTAATTATCAGGCTTGATTAATTATTAGCTGATTGAACTCTATTCTCGTACAGGCCATGAAACAGGAGCCGGGGAATGATTTATGTGCATACTACATTTGCGAGAAATTCGCATGATGACGTCCGAAAGGAGCACATCTGATAGACAGATATGGGTACGTTTGCCAGAACACACTATACACAATTTTTACATCATTATCGATATCTAGTCACGCAACTAATACATGCATATTGATCTCCTTCTTAACAGTTCAATGAGGTGCGGCAGAAGCTCCTACCAATGGATTGCGTACGAGCAATTGCAGAGGAAATAGCGAGATTTTTGCTCAACCAAGTCATAGATCCTAGAGGAGAATTCCATTACCCGCTACCGCACTAATGCCTCCATGTAGGAGAAATTGTATATACCAAATTGTATATATATATATACGTACATGCATGTGTATGTGTGAATATGGTGGTGCGAGACATTCGATGATATGTACATATATATATATATATGATCGGTTCTACGAGAAATTCTATTTATATATATATGCATAACGTGTACAATATGTAGTATCGTAAAATACCAGCAAACAAAAAAGAATTAAATGGAAAACACAAAATTAAAAGAAAAATAAAAAATAAAACCAAAACCCCCCAAACATTTAGTACCGGTTGGTGTTACCAACCGGTACTAATGGTCTACCCGCACCCGGGCCTGGCTCGTGCCACGTGGTGGCACTTTAGTGCCGGTTCGTGACGAACCGGTAGTTGATATGTCTCCAACGTATCTATAATTTACGAAGTATTCATGCTATTATATTATCCTTCTAGGATGTTTTATATGCATTTATATGCTATTTTATATGATTTTTGGGACTAACCTATTAACCTAGAGCCCAGTGCCAGTTTATGTTTTTTTCCTTCTTTTTGAGTTTTACAGAAAAGGAATACCAAACGGAGTCCAATTGACGTGCCAATTTTTGATGATTTTTTCTGGACCAAAAGAAGCCCCCAGAGTAAAAGAGTTGGGTCAGGAAGAGAGATTTCACATATAAATATACTATCTTGGACATCTTCTATGATTGTGATCCCCATTAATTATTTTCAAACTTGAACAAATTAGTTGAAGTTGGACAAGGAAGACAACTTAATGAGTTATGCTTGGGTATATTTGTATAAGTTATATTGTTATGGATCCTCTAACATGTGGTGCTTGCTATTTAGAATCCTTTGCTAGCCAAAATATCTGTACTAAGCGGGAATACAGCTTGTGCATCCAAATTCCTTGAACCAAGTTTCTTCCATGAGTTTCCATCATATCTACCTATATATGCGGTATTTACCTGCCATTCCAAGTAAATTTGCATGTGCCAAACTCTAAACCTTCAAATAATAATCTGTTTTGTATGCCCGAATCGCTCATGTAGCGACTAGGGGCTATCAGTATCTTCCATGCTAGGTGGGTTATTCTCACGATGAGTGGACTCCGCTCATCATTCACGAGAAAATGGCTGGTAACTGGGATGCCCAGTCCTATGATCAAAAGATCAAAAACAAAATCGCAAATAATTTAAACAAAACACCCCCAGGATTGTTGATAGTTGGACGACACCCGTTGTTTCGGACAAGCCGTGGAGTGTGATTGTTGGTGGAGGGGGAGTAAAATCTTTACCTTTCTGTTTGGGAACCGCCTGTAATGTATCTAGTATGGAAGATATTGGGAACTCTTGGTCGTTATGTTGACAATGAAAGCATACCTCTCAAAATTATTTCCATCTCTATTTTAGCTTCGAGCTCTGGCACCTCTGCAAATCCCTGCTTCCCTCTGCGAAGGGCCTATCTTTTACTTTTATGCAAGAGTCAGTAGTATTCCTTCTCATTCCAACCTACTTTTTTGTTGGCAAGCATCATGTGGTGGAGAAAGATCTAAGCATATATGGCCATTCAAATATATTTGATCATGAATTATTATTGTTGACAATTATCTATATGATAAATAAGTTGGGAGGCGAAACATTAAGCCCCTATCTTTCTCTTTGTTCGATGGATGCTATTTGTTCTAAAAATATGCTTTGAGTGGTAGCAATCATGGAAGACTATATGATAGTTGAGTATGTGGGATTTGCTAAATCAAAGCTCTTACATAGACCCTTCCTGAAATAAGATGAATTGCAATTGTTTGATGACTCAGAACGGTTTGTTAGTTTTCAAGAAAGTTTATGATCTATACTTTAAGATGTGAATAGCTTGTTCCTTGATCATGAGAAGCTTTATGATATGAGCTACTGTTAGGATATATAATGATGCTAGAAAAGGTGATTGAAATTATCATTGATCAAACTTGTGCACCTACTAGCATTCACACTTCATAAATTATTTCTTTTATCATTTACCTACTCGAGGGCGAGCAGGAATTAAGCTTGGGGATGCTGATACGTCTCCAACGTATCTATAATTTATGAAGTATTCATGCTATTATATTATCCTTCTAGGATGTTTTATATGCATTTATATGCTATTTTATATGATTTTTGGGACTAACCTATTAACCTAGAGCCCAGTGCCAGTTTCTGCTTTTTTTCCTTCTTTTTGAGTTTTACAGAAAAGGAATACCAAACGGAGTCCAATTGACGTGCCAATATTTGATGATTTTTTCTGGACCAAAAGAAGCCCCCGGAGTAAAAGAGTTAGGCCAGGAGAGTCCCGGGCTGCCCACGAGGGTGGGGTACGCGCCCACCCCCTGGGCATGGGCCCCTGCCTCGTGGACAACCCGGAGACCCCCCCTGACGTGAGACCTACGCCAAAAAATCCTATAAATACTGAAACCTCCAGAAAATAACCTAGATCGGGAGTTCCGCTGCCGCAAGCCTCTGTAGCCACCAAAAACCAATCGGGACCCTGTTCCGGCACCCTACCGGAGGGGGGATCCCTCACCGGTGGCCATCTTCATCATCCCGGCGCCCTCGATGACGAGGAGGGAGTAGTTCACCCTCGGGGCTGAGGGTATGTACCAGTAGCTATGTGTTTGATCTCTCTCTCTCTCTCTCTCTCTCTCTCTCGTGTTCTTGATTCGGCACGATCTTGATGTATCGCGAGCTTTGCTATTATAGTTGGATCTTATGATGTTTCTCCCCCTCTACTCTCTTGTAATGGATTGAGTTTTCCCTTTGAAGTCATCTTATCGGATCGAGTCTTTAAGGATTTGAGAACACTTGATGTATGTCTTGCGTGGGATACCCGTGGTGACAATGGGGTATTCTATTGATTCACTTGATGTATGTTTTGTTGATCAACTTGCGGGTTCCGTTTGTGAACTTATGCATAGGGGTTGGCGCACGTTTTCGTCTTGACTCTCCGGTAGAAACTTTGGGGCACTCTTTGAAGTTCTTTGTGTTGGTTGAATAGATGAATCTGAGATTGTGTGATGCATATCGTATAATCATACCCACTGATACTTGAGGTGACATTGGAGTATCTAGGTGACATTAGGGTTTTGGTTGATTTGTGTCTTGAGGTGTTATTCTAGTACGAACTCTATGATAGATCGAACGGAAAGAATAGCTTCGTGTTATTTTACTACGGATTCTTGAATAGATCGATCAGAAAGGATAACTTTGAGGTGGTTTCGTACCCTACCATAATCTCTTCGTTTGTTCTCCGCTATTAGTGACTTTGGAGTGACTCTTTGTTGCATGTTGAGGGATAGTTATATGATCCAATTATGTTATTATTGTTGAGAGAACTTGCACTAGTGAAAGTATGAACCCTAGGCCTTGTTTCCTAGCATTGCAATACCGTTTACGCTCACTTTTATCATTATTTACCTTGCTGTTTTTATATTTTCAGATTACAAAAATCTATATCTACCATCCATATTGCACTTGTATCACCATCTCTTCGTCGAACTAGTGCACCTATACAATTTACCATTGTCTTGGGTGTGTTGGGGACACAAGAGACTCTTTGTTATTTGGTTGCAGGGTTGTTTGAGAGAGACCATCTTCATCCTACGCCTCCCACGGATTGATAAACCTTAGGTCATCAACTTGAGGGAAATTTGCTACTGTCCTACAAACCTCTGCACTTGGAGGCCCAACAACGTCTACAAGAAGAAGGTTGCGTAGTAGACATCAGTAGTAAAGGGGGGGGGGCTTTAGTCCCCACTCTTTAGTGCCGGTTGTAGAACCGGCACTAAAGGCCCTTACGAACCGGCGCTAAAGCCAGGTTCTGCACTAGTGTTACCTTTTCCTTTGCCCTCGCCCTCGCCCTCATCTTCGCCTATGGCTTTGCCTTTGCCTTTGCCTTTGCCTTTGCCTTTCCCTTCGCCGGCAAGCTTAAGAGCTTTCGGCTGAGCAAGCACATCCGCACCAGAAAAAGTTGGAATCTCGTTTACTTCACGGACAACTTTGCCTTTTGTGAAGTTCTTCTTGTCTTCCCTATCAGGATGGTCTGGAGGGAGGAACTGTCAATGCAGGTCAAAGGCAGCATATTTGCCACCCTTCTTTAGCCAAATGAAAATCAAGGCCTGCATGCACACTGGGCAAGGCATCTTCCCACTTGTACACCATCCGTAGAATAGGGCATAGTCGGGAAAGTCATGCATGCAATACTGTAGCCAAACTTTCATCAAGAAATTTTTCTGCAGATGCCGGTCATATGTCAACCTCGGGAAGTACCAAGAATGGTGCAAATCATCCACCAACGGCTGGATAAACACACTCAAATTCTTCCCCGGATATTCAGGCCCCGGAATTATAAGCGACATGAACATGGTCTTGCGTTGCATTATGGCGCCGGGAGGGAGATTGAGCGGAATAACAAATACGGGCCAGCAACTGTATGGATTAGACGACATACCATATGGATTGACCCCATCACCTGATATAGCAATTCTGACATTCCCAGCCTCGGCTGCTTCCTTCGGGTATTCTATATCGAATGATTTCCATGCTTCACCTTCTGATGGATGTACAATTTTATTTGGATTGTACCTTTTCCCTTCCTTGTGCCACTTCATCATTTTGGCAGACTCCTCGGTGATGAGAAGGCGCTGCAGTCTTTTTATAAAATCAAGATACCGAAGAACCTTCACAGGGATTGCTGCTGCTTCTGACCCTGCTCATCGACCACCTCAATATACCGAGAGGAACCGCACTTCCTACAGTAGTTGTCATTCGCATACTCAAGCCTAAACAAAAGGCAATTCTTTGGACAAACATGTATTTTCTCATAATCCATGGAGAGCGCCTTCATGATTTTCTTTGTAGCGTACATGGTTTTCGGCAGTTCATGGCCCACAGGCAGGCTGTTAGCCCATACTCCCAGAAATGCTTCGAAGCAACCTCTGCTACAGCCGTACTCAGCCTTGACTGCCATCAGTTGCGAGATGGCATCCAGCGCAGAGAGCTTGGCACCCTCATAAAGAGGTTTCTTTGACGAGGCCAGGATATCCAGGAAGGCGTTTACGGTTTCCTCCGGCTCCTCCGATTCATTCGCTGAATGTGACGGAGGTGTCGGCTGTGCAGCAAAGACATCATCTAGCATGTCTCTAACCCCATCGTCCTCATAACCAGCGACGAGTTGTCGTATCATATCCTCTCTACCATGGTCCTGCCGGGCAAAGTTTATCTGCATATTAAAGTTGGGCATTAATCCATGCGTGCGAAGGTGCTTAGTCATCTCACTCTTATCTATGCGCATACGTCTCTTACATTTGGCACACGGGCATTCTGGCACAATCCTCATTGGACTACGGAATATCTCTTTCAAAAACACATCACTTTTCTCGACCCACTCTATTGTTACTTGATTCCGACGAAAAAACCCACTATACATCCACTGATTATCTGCCATCTCTACTTTATTGGAAGCCACACAAAAAAATTAAGGATTCATTTAAATTACTAACATCAATATTTTATTTTTTACAGGGTTGACGAGAAACGACATTTAATCCACCTACATCTCTAATAGGTAAAGATGGGTCCTAATCCCACCCGAGAATGTGTAGATTGAGTACGTTGTCCTCTACCCCATTCCGAGACAAAATTTCGGCAGCACCTCCCCGCTGTTCTCCAAATACACGTCTCGGCAAAATGCCGAGAGAATGTGCATCCGGAGAACAACTGGGAGGCGCCGCCGAAATCCTGTCTCGGAATGGGGTAGAGCATGGACAACGTACCCAATCTACACATCCTCGGGCTGTCCGTGGAAAATGTTGGACAATCCGAAAGAGCTGTGGTGATAAATATGCAATTGAATGCATATTTATCGATGCAACCCTTTCGGACGGGAGACGCCTAGGTTACGCGACTTGATGTGAAAATTTAATCTAATGACATGGAAAAAAGGGGACGAGGTCATGGAATTGTTGCTCACCCTCCGATGTAGACGATGTAGTCGATCAAAGGAGAGGGACGATCGTGGACCAACACCTCCAACGTCGACGATCACTCCACGAAGATGGAACACCACAAATCCTGTTAATTACACCGAGTGAAAAAATTTAGGTCATCACCTCACATTAAGCATTGACACTTTAAACTATAAAGAAAAATCATATTTTTCAACTGTCAAATTTGGAAGCACTTATCATATCGCAATTTAGGTCATCACCTCACATTAAGCATTGACACATCAATTTTTTTAGCAAGATCATCATGATGAAATAACCACTTATCATATCCCAAATTTGAAGCACATCTCACATAGCTACTTAACGACATCATAAACTGAAAATAAAATCTTCGTTAACAATTTTATAAACTAAGTGACTCAAGTTGCTTTTTTAACTATAATAATTCATTTTGCCGAGATTCATCCATCTAGCAACCTAACGGTAGCAAAATAATTCATTTTGCCGAGATTAATCCATCCATCTAGGACACATACAACATTCATCCATCTAGCAACCTAACAACATCCAACATCCATCCATGCATCCATTCATACATCCAACAGTAGCTAATTAAATAATGCAAAAAAATGAAAAAAAGGAGTGTTAGCTCACCGGGCAGAGGGGCGTCGCGGTGGTGGAGTTGAAGGCAGGGGCCAGCAATGGAGGGGACGGGAGGGCCGGGGTGGGGCTGGGCCGGCCGGAGAAGCCCGGCCAACACAGCAGGGGCGCGGGCCGGCGAGAACCGTGGCCAGCCGTGCTTGGGACCGTTGCCGGCGCCGCGCAGGGTCGAGGAGGAGGCGGTGTGGTCGGGGCGGCGGTGTGGTAGGGAGGAGGCCGGGACGGCGGTGCGGCTGGCGGGGAGGTCGGGGCGCGCGGGGTTGCAGAGGGCAGGGGCGGGGTTGAGGCGGCGGGGGGTTGGAGAGGCAGGGGCAGGGTTGGGCCGGGGTGGAGGGGAGGCGGCGCAGGGTTCGGCGGCGGCGGCGGCGGGGCTGGGCCGAGTTGGATGCAGCGGCGATGGCGCGGGTGTGGAGGAGGCGGCAACATGGGCGGGTGGAGGCGTGCGGCGGCGGCGATGCGGGTTGGGAAGCGTGGGGGGTGCGGGAAAATGAGTGGAGGAGACGGGCCGCGAGGGGATAAGGCAATCTATGCCGACGGCATAGTCGTCGCCATAGTTTTAGATGCCACGTGGCAAACTATGCCGACGGCTATGCCGTCGGCATAGAGAGCATCTTTATTTTTGCAGCAGCATAGATAGCATCTTTTTGTTTCAGCAGTATAGATAGCATTTTTTTGCAACAGCATAGATACCATTTCTTTTTTTTTTGCAGCAGCAGCAGCACAAGATGCCATGTGGCAAACTATGCCGATGGAAAACGGACAATTACTCTAAAACTTTCGGTGCCCGGGAACCGGTCCGGTTTTCGGGACCTGAAGGTTTCAGAGTAATCGTCTGTTTTCCATGATGGATGCCGGTGTTTTTTATTTGCAGTCTGCATCCGTGTACACCCGACACGGCCGTTCCCTCCCGCCAGGTCCCGGCGGCGGCGCAGTCCATGAGGGGGGCCACACCGAAGAGACGCGTGCTGCCTCTTCAGACATGCCACCACACCACCCCGCATGTATGAGGGCCCGGTGCGACGCCCCGGTGGCATTGCTGCCCCCCAAGGCCCCGTCCCGCCTAACCCTGGAGCGGTTGACCACGAGATCTAGCCCTTTGAGTTCCCACAGAAGGGCTTTGACCAGTGGACCTCTCCACCCGGTTGTGTTAGGTCAGCCCAGAGGGACACCTGGGAGCAAATCCGGGCCAAACCCACAGCTACATCCCATCCGTGTAGACCCGAAGCGTCCAATTCCTCCCTCCAGGTGCCGGCGGCGACGCCGTCCGTGAGCGGGGCCACACCCCGGAGACACTTGTCGGGCATTTGCAACTGCCACAACACCTTCAGACTTGTGAGAGGCCGTGTACGCTGGATTGGCGGCATGCTAGACCTTGGGGGCCGCCGTCCACAGTCGTAGACATGCGAAGGGCAAGCCGCGTAGAGGGAAGTGTTCGGATACTTCTCCATCACCAAAAATTATGAAAATTACCATCATTCCTATAGCACATGTGCTCACGTCGTGTAAAAAACTCATGATTTTATCGCGACCCGAGTATTTAATAATATTCACGCCGCACCGTTACCGCAGAACGTCTACTACGGTGTCATCGCCGTCCCTAAGGGGGGCCACACCCCATAGACGCGTGCCGCCTCTTCAGACATGCCACAACACCACCCGGCATGTATGAGAGCCCGGTACGACGTTCCGGTGGCATTGCTACCCCCCAGGGCCCCCGTCCCGCCTAACCCTGGAGAGGTTGACCACGAGATCTAGCCCTTTGACTTCCCACGGACGGGCTTTGACCAGTGGACCTCTCCACCCGGTTGTGTTAGGTCAACCCAGAGGGACACCTGGGAGCAACATCCAGGCCAAACCCACAGCTACATCCCCTCAGTGTAGACCCGACGTGTCCGTTTCCCCCCTCCTGGTGTCGGCGGCGGCGCCGTCCGTGAGGGGGGTCACACCCCGGAGACGCGTGGCGCCTCTTCAGACATGCCACAACACCACCCCGCATGTATGAGGGGCCGGTGCGACGCTCCGGCGGCATTGCTACCCCCAGGGCCCCCGTCCCGCCTAAACCTGGAGCGGTTGACCACGAGATCTAGCCCTTTGACTTCCCACGGACGGGCTTTGACGAGTGGACCTCTCCACCCAGTTGTGTTAGGTCAGTCCAGAGGGACACCTGGGAGCAACATCCGGGCCAAACCCACAGCTACATCCCCTCCGTGTAGACCCGACGCGTCCGTTTCCCCCCTCCAGGTGTCGGTGGCGGCGCCGTCCGTGAGGGGGGCCACACCCCGAAGACGCGTGCCGCCTCTTCTGACATGCCACAACACCACCCCGCATGTATGAGGGGCCGGTGCGACGCTCCGGTGGCATTGTTACCCCCCAGGGCCCCCGTCCGCCTAACCCTAGAGCGGTTGACCACGAGATCTAGCCCTTTGACTTCCCACGGACGGGCTTTGACCAGTGGACCTCTCCACCTGGTTGTGTTAGGTCAGCCCAGAGGGACAACTGGGAGGAACATCCGGGCCAAACCAACATCTACATCCCCTCCGTGTAGACCGACACATCCGTTTCCCCCCTTCAGGTGCCGGCGGCGGTGCCGTCCGTGAGGAGGGCCACACCCTGGAGACGCGTGCCGCCTCTTTAGACATGCCACAACACCACCCCGCATGTATGAGGGGCCGGTGCGACGCTCCGGTGGCATTGCTACCCCCAGAGGGCCCCCGTCCCGCCTAAACCTGGAGCAGTTGACCACGAGATCTAGCCCTTTGACTTCCCACGGACGGGCTTTGACCAGAGGACCTCTCCACCCGGTTGTGTTAGGTCAGCTTAGAGGGACACCTGGGAGCAATATCCGGGCCAAAACCACAGCTACATCCCCTTCGTGTAGACCCGACGCGTCCGTTTACCCCCTCCAGGTGCCGGCGGCGGCGCCGTCCGTGAGGGGGGCCACACCCCGGAGACGTGTGCCGGGCGTTTGCAACCGCCACAACACTTTCAGACTTGTGAGAGGCCGCGTACGCAAGATTGGCGCCATGCTAGCCCCCGGAGGCCGCCGGCCATAGTCGTAGACATGCGAAGGGCAATCCGCGAGGGAAGTGTTCGGATACTTCTCCATCACCAAAAATTATTAAAAATTACCATCATTCCTATAGCACATGTGCCCACGTCGTGTGAAAAACTCATGATTTTATCACGATCCGAGTATTTAATAATATTCACGCCGCACCGTTACCGTAGAACGTCTACTACTGTGTCATCGCCGTCAGCTACATCCCCTCCGCGTAGACTCGACGCGTCCGTTTCCCCCCTCCAGGTGCCGGCGGCGGTGCCGTCCGTGAGGGGGCCACACCCCGGGGACGTGTGCCGCCTCTTCAGACATGCCACAACACCACCCCGCATGTATGAGGGGCCGGTGCAACGCTCCGGTGGCATTGCTACCCCAGAGGGCCCTCGTTCCGCATAAACCGAGAGCAGTTGACCACGAGATCTAGCCCTTTGACTTCCCACGGACGGGCTTTGACCAGAGGACCTCTCCACCCGGTTGTGTTAGGTCAGCCTAGAGGGACACCTGGGAGCAATATCCGGGACAAACCCACAGCTACATCCCCTTCGTGTAGACCCGACGCGTTCGTTTCCCCCTCCAGGTGCCGGCGGCGGCGCCATCCATGAGGGGGGCCACACCCCGGAGATGCGTGCCGGGCGTTTGCAACCGCCACAACACTTTCAGACTTGTGAGAGGCCACGTACGCAAGATTGGCGGCATGCTAGCCCCCGGAGGCCGCCGGCCATAGTCGTAGACATGCGAAGGGCAATCCGCGTAGAGGGAAGTGTTCGGATACTTCTCCATCACCAACAATTATGAAAAATTACCATCATTCCTACAGCACATGTGCCCACATCGTGTGAAAAACTCATGATTTTATCACGATCCGAGTATTTAATAATATTCACGCCGCACCGTTACCGTAGAATGTCTACTACTGTGTCATCGCCGTCCGTGAGGGGGGCCACACCCCAGGAATGCGTGCCGCCTCTTCAGACATGGCACCACACCACCCGAGATGTATGAGGGCCCGGTACGATGCTTCGGTGGGATTGCTACCCCCCAGGGCCCCCGTCCCGCCTAACCCTGGAGCGGTTGACCACGAGATGTAGCCCTTTTACTTCCCACGGACGGGCTTTGACCAGTGGACCTCTCCACCCAGTTGTGTCCGGTCAGCCCAAAGGTACACCCGGGAGCAACATCCGGGCCAAACCCACTGCTACATCCCCTCCGTGTAGACCCGACGCGTCCGTTTCCCCCCTCCAGGTGCCAGCGGCGGTGCCGTCCGTGAGGGGGGCCACACCCCGGAGACGCTTGCCGGGCGTTTGTTTTGGGGAACGTAGTAATTTCAAAATTTTCCTACGCACACGCAAGATCATGGTGATGCATAGCAACGAGAGGGGAGAGTGTTGTCCACGTACCCTCGTAGACCGTAAGCGAAAGCGTTATGAAAACGCGGTTGATGTAGTCGTACGTCTTCACGATCGACTGATCCTAGTACCGAAAGTATGGCACCTCCACGATCTGCACACGTTCGGCTCGGTGACGTCCCATGAACTCACGATCCAGCAGAGTGTCGAGGGAGAGCTTCGTCAACACGACGGCATGATGACGGTGATGATGAAGCTACCGGCGCAGGGCTTCGCCTAAGCACTGCAACGATATGACCGAGGTGGATTATGGTGGAGGGGGGCACCGCACACGGCTAAGAGATCAATGATCAACTTGTGTCTCTCTGGGGTGCCCCCTTGCCCCCGTATATAAAGGAGCAAGGGGGGAGGCCGGCCGTCCCTTGGGGCGCGCCAAGGAGGGGGAGGAGTCCTCCTCCTAGTAGGAGTAGGACTCCCCCTTTCCTAGTCCAACTAGGAGGAGGAAGGGGGAAGGAAGGAGAGGGAGAGGAGAAGGAAAGGGGGGGGGCGCCCCCTTCCCTAGTCCAATTCGGACTCCCTCTAGGGAGGGGGCACATCTGCCCCTTGTGGGCTGCCTCCCCTCTTCCCTATGGCCCATGTAGGCCCAATAGTTCCCCCGGGGGTTCCGATAACCCCCCGGCACACCGATAATTATCCGGTGACCCTCGGAACTCATCCGGTGTCCGAATATAGTCATCCAATATATCAATCTTTATGTCTCGACCATTTTGAGACTCCTCGTCATGTCCGCAATCACATCCGGGACTCCGAACTACCTTTGGTACAACAAAACACATAAACTCATAATACCAATCGTCACCGAACTTTAAGCGTGCGGACCCTACGGGTTCGAGAACTATGTAGACATGACCGAGACACGTCTCCGGTCAATAACCAATAGCGGAACCTGGATGTTCATATTGGCTCCCACATATTCTACGAAGATCTTTATCGGTCAAACCGCATAACAACATACGTTGTTCCCTTTGTCATCGGTATGTTACTTGCCCGAGATTCGATCATTGGTATCTCAATACCTAGTTCAATCTCGTTACCGGCAAGTCTCTTTACTCGTTCCGTAATGCATCATCCCGCAACTAACTCATTAGTCACATTGCTTGCAAGGCTTATAGTGATGTGCATTACCGAGAGGGCCCAGAGATACCTCTCCGACAATCGGAGTGACAAATCCTAATCTCGATCTATGCCAACTCAACAAGTACCATCGGAGACACCTGTAGAGCACCTTTATAATCACCCAGTTACGTTGTGACGTTTGGTAGCACACAAAGTGTTCCTCCGGTATTCGGGAGTTGCATAATCTCATAGTCACATGAACATGTATAAGTCATGAAGAAAGCAATAGCAATATACTAAATGATCAAGTGGTAAGCTAACGGAATGGGTCAAGTCAATCACATCGTTCTCCTAATGATGTGACCCTGTTAATCAAATGATAACCTATGTCAATGGCTAGGAAACATAACCATCTTTGATTAACGAGTTAGTCAAGTAGAGGCATACTAGTGACACTCTGTTTGTCTATGTATTCACACATGTACTAAGTTTCTGGTTAATACAATTCTAGCATGAATAATAAACATTTATCATGATATAAGGAAATATAAATAACAACTTTATTATTGCCTCTAGGGCATATTTCCTTCAGTTTGCAACCGGCACAACACTTTCAGACTTGTGAGAGGCCGCGTACGCAAGATTGGCGGCATGCTAGCCCCCGGAGGCCGCCGTCCACAGTTGTAGACATGCGAAGGGCAATCCGCGTAGAGGGAAGTGTTCGGATACTTCTCCATCATAAAAAATTATGAAAAATTACCATCATTCCTATAGCACATGTGCCCACATCGTGTAAAAAACTCATGATTTTATCGCGATCCGAGTATTTATAATATTCACGCCGCACCGTTATCGCAGAACGTCTACTATTGTGTCATCGCCGTTCGTGAGGGGGGCCACACCCCGGAGACGCGTGCCGCCTCTTCAGACATGCCACAACACCACCCGGCATGTATGAGGGCCCGGTACGATGCTCCGGTGGCATTGCTACCCCCCAAGGGCCCCCGTCTCGCCTAACCCTGGAGCGGTTGACCACGAGATCTAGCCCTTTGACTTCCCACTTACGGGCTTTGACCAGTGGACCTCTCCATCCGGTTGTGTTAGGTCAGGCCAGAGGGACACCTGGGAGCAACATCCGGGCCAAACCCACAGCTACATCCCCTCCGTGTAGACCCGACGGGTCCGTTTGCCCCCTCCAGGTGCTGGCGGCGGCGCCGTCCGTGAGGGGGGCCACACCCCGGAGACGTGTGCCGCCTCTTCTGACATGCCACAACACCATCCCGCATGTATGAGGGGCCGGTGCGACGCTCCGGTGGCATTGCTACCCCCCCCCCCCATGGCCCCCGTCCCGCCTAACCCTGGAGCGGTTGACCACGAGATCTAGCCCTATGACTTCCCACGGACGGGCTTTGACCAGTGGACCTCTCCACCCGGTTGTGTTAGGTCAGCCTAGAGGGACACCTGGGAGCAACATCCGGGCCAAACCCACAGCAACATCCCCTCCGTATAAACCCGACGCGTCCGTTTCCCCCCTCCAGGTGTCGGCGGCAGAGCCGTCCGTGAGGGGGGCCACACCCCGGAGATGCGTGCCGGGCGTTTGACATGCCACCACACCACACGGCTGTGGTAGGTCATCCCATATAAACACTTGGGAGCAACGTCCCCTCCGTATAGACCCGATGCGGCTGTTTCCCCCCTCCAGGTGTCGGCCGCCGGCGGCGGCGCCGTTCGTGATGGGGGTCACACCCCTCCGTATAGATTCGAAAAGTAAGGTATTTTTGCTTATATTAACCCATGCTACTTGTAAGTAAATTAAATAATAATACGTAAAAGAACAAAAAAATTCTATAATAAATGCAAAAAAAACTATGCCGACGGCATAGCCTAGGCCAGGGGCAGATGGACGGTGTGTCCCGAATCGATGACGTGGCATCTATGTCGACGGGAGCCGTCGGCATAGGTGGTGGTCGGTGCGCCTCGGATCGATGACGTGGCACGCGCATCTGTACCGACGGCCGCCCGTCTAAGCCGTCGGCATAGATCGGACGCCGTTAGCCGCACGTCACGAGCGGGGCAGTGGGGCCCGCATCTATGCCGACGGCTTATGTGTGCCGACGGTTGCTGTAGGCATCGGCTCGGGCTAGGCCGACGGCTGACCTGTGCCGACGGTGGCCGTCGGCATAGCTCTTTATAGCCCGACGGTCACCCTACGCCGACGGCCTCCTTTCAGCTGTTGGCATGTCCTGGAGTAGGCTGACGGTGGCTGTTGGCATATATTTGGCCGTCGGCACCGGCCCTGTTCCGGTAGTGACATCTGCACACAAAGAGCAATCCAGCAGTATATATTCAGATAGCAGCAACAATATTCAGATATCACACACATAGCAGCAGCAATATTCAGAGAGCACAAAGACTAGCAGCGGCCGGATTTGGCGTCAGATCCATCGGCCCCATCTCCCTGCCCCATCTCTTCGATTACTCCCCCTCTCTCCGAATCTGAAAAAACAGAGCGTACCTCAGCGACGGCGAGCTCGGGGCAGTGGCGCGGGCGTCCTCCTCGTCTTCAACTGCTCCAGATCGCCGCGGGAGCAAGCTCGCGAAGGGGCAACTCTGGTTTGGACGTCCTCGCTCGGTCGTCTAAATATGGACAATGCGTAGGGAATCTGATGGATGTCTAAAATTTAGGCCAGGACATACACAAGCCGCTGGACACCCTTTTTGGCCCTTGATGGTCTATTTTGATTTAGAGCATCTCCAGCCGCGCCCCCAGAAAGACCTTCCCAGGCGATTTTTTCGTGCCGGCGCCAAAAAACGGCCCAGTCACGCTCCCAGGAGCCCGATTTTCGCTTCCCTGGGCTGAAATCAGCGCCGGCGGACTCAGGCCGAACCCGGCGTGCTGGGGGGCGCCCGGGGGCACCGAGGCGAGCAGTGTTGGCGCGAAAGAGCCGCGGGCCAGCCGTGTCAGCGACACCGCGCCTTGTCTTCCCCCAACGCCTCGGTTTCCCGCGGGGAATCAATGGCAAGGCTGTTGCCGGTCAGCCTTGCCATTGATTCCTCACGGGCGGCGCGTCACAGGGCGGCGCGCCGACGCCTCCCCTCCCTCGCACGCGTACACACGGGCGCGACGCGGCTATATAAGCCGGTGGCCTCCCTCGCCTCTGGCCACACCAGCCCTAGCCGTCGAGCTCTACCTCTCCTGTGCGCCGCCGCCGAGCCCTCCCTCTCCCGTGCGCCACCGCCGAGCCCTCCCTCTCCCTCTCCCGATGGCCGAACGGTTCCCCGGAGACGAGGCGGCGACCAACGGCTTCGGCCACCGCTCGCTCCGCGAACAGGAGTCGTGGCTCCTGTTCGAGGCCAACATCCCGGCGCCGCCGGACATGCGCGCCGGGCCGACGGGGTGGAGGCTCAGCAAAGGCGGAGTGCCCATTCCCCCGTTGCCCGACGCCGTGGCGCACCCCTCCTACTTCGCCGCCGAGGTCGAGATCGTGCGCGCCTCCCTCACCGACGACCAGCTCGCCCTCCCCTAGTACGCCGCCGACAACCACGCGGCGTGGGCGGCGTACTTCGAGCGCTGTCAGCAGCAGAGGCTGGCGTCCACCAACGGGGCGCCGATGGTGGGCGGCCTGAAGAACAGCGAGGGGCGCCACCTGTGGTGGGGCGTCCTCGGCCGCACGCTCGAGGGCGTGCTGACGCACGTCGAGGGCGGCAACAACCCGCCGTTGGCATATCCCCTGGCGAGGGCGGCCGCCCCGGCCCACCGCCGACGCGACGGGCAATGGATGCCCAGGAGGTTCGGCTCATCCTCTTCTTCCTCCTCGCGCTCTTCTTCCCACTCCTCCGGCTCTCCGGCGCTGCTCGGCGTCAAGACCGAGCCCGCGGCGGAGACGCCGTTCGGCCGGTGCACTCGCAGCGCCGGCATCGTCATCAACGAGGGCGGCCGGCGTGCCTCCTCGTCGGCTCCTCCGCGCTTCGTCAAACCAAAGACGGAGCCGGGGCTCGCGCCGGTGAAGACGGAGCCGGGTCTCCCCGCCGTGAAGACGGAGCACGACGACGTGGAGCACAACGACGAGGCGGCTCTGGAATGGGCGCGCAAGGACTCCCTGAAGATGGCGAGGGAGCGCCAGTGCGCCGCCCTGCGGCGGTTCGAGCAGCGCCGCCGGGGCCGCGACGAAGGAGGAGTCGTCATCATCGAGGACAGCGACGACGACGACGCGCCGCCGCCACCAGTCCGCGTTGGCGACGCCGGTCAGGGGTCCACCAGGGACGGCCGCGTCAAGAAGGAGGAGAAGGCCGCCGACGACGACGGCGGCGAGGATGGCGGTGACGACGGCGACTACTCGGCGTTCATCGATTTCTTTTATTAGTTATATTTGCTATGTACCGCCGAACATGTCAATATATGCCAAAGTTTGTCGAAATTTAGCCGTGTTTAACCGAACTTCGCCGAACGTTTTTTTTAATAAATTATACGCATCTGGGGGCGGCCCTGGGGCCGGCGACTGGGGACCAACTCGTCCCAGGCCCTTTTTTTGCGACGGCTCGCCCCAGGCGGCGATTTTAGGCGTCCCCTGTGGGGCCAATGGCTGGAGATGCTCTTAGACTATGGGATACACTAGCCTCTAGAGATGGTCTTATGTATCGACTCGTTTTAGTTCGTTTTCATCCAGTTTCAAACGCAGCCTACTTTTCCATGCCGCGTGCTGACCAGTCGACACCGTTGACTACATTGTTCCACATATTCGGGACTGCAATGCATGCGTGGCCATGAACACCCAGCGTCTAAATTCTCCTAGATTCACGCTGTCTCCATCAGTTCTGCCCCCTGTCAAATCGCCATTCCCACGAAGCAAGGCAGCAGCGCAATTTTGAATGATATTTGTACGTTCAGCGGCAGGATGAATGACGATATTTCTGCATTGTTTTATTAGCAGTAAACCAAGACATGGCACACATCAGTTGGCTTACTTCTTGCCTAGAACATATTTTGAGAGAGAGAGAGAGATGCCTACCCGAAGCAAAGCAACAGTGCAAGGCTAGCTACTTGTCCCCATCAAGACGTTCGACGCTGCATGATGAATGATACTCCTGCATTATTGGCAGTAAACAGGACGTGGCACGCATCAGTTGTCTTACTCTTGGTTTGAACATATTTTGGGAGATAAGCCTACACCACTACTCCTATTTTATTATATGGGTACTTCCAAGGCAATCAGATTACAAACGATATATGTATTTTTGAAGCTTTTCAGAATCTTCACATACATTAGAGCATCTCTAACTGATCCCTAAAAACCGCATAACTTTTTTTTAATGAGTTAACATGACCTAGTCGAAGCCTTTTCCTGTTTAACTCCTTAAAACTTTTAAACAACACATTCACTAGCACTTATATTTGAGCGGCCGCAACCGAGTCTCAGGATAATGTCGGCCCTTCCCCCACGCTGCGCCCTCCCCAGCCCCCTCCTCCCTCGCAGCCACACGGGGACTGCCCAAAGCCACCCCACCGGCACCGCAAACCGCCGCTTTGGGCACTCACATCTCCACGGTTGCTGCCGCCACGCCGTGGTCGGCCGTGGCGACGGCGGCATGCTGGTCATGGATCTGGAGCTTGGCGCGCCGATGTCGGAGTAGCTGCGCGCTATCCAAAATGACCGTCGCCGCCCCTGGTCAACCCGAATGACCAGATCCAACCGTTTGAGGTCGTCGCCGTTGAATTGACGCGGGGACCACCGTCGGATCGGTGTTGCAGCCAGAATTGGCGCGCGCAGCTAGTGCTCAAAGCGCCGAGCGCAACACGAGGCTTGTTGCAAAGGCTCGGTGATGGTGCCCTATGATTTTGATAGTTCGCATTGAACTTTCACTGTTCCATTCACATGACGATTCAACAAACTACCGTTGGAAGTTGGAACAATCAATCTAACCTGCACATCTAGCAAATGAAATTAAAGCAGTCCCCTTTCCATGAAATGTGGGATCACACAAGACTTGCTGATCTTCACCCGCTACTTGTGTACTACTGAAGCAAGAATCTCAGTTATCCGTTTTGTAGTAGGACACTACAGTCGATCCATCTATATACTTATACACACAAATTAAGCAAAGCATGTGTAGCATTCGCATGCATCCGTATGATTCCATGGATCTCTTTGTCTTCGGTTAGTGTGATCAGCTGAACCGATCTTGCCGCCATTGGTGCAAACGGCGTGGTCGCTGGGACTGGTGCTGGAGGGGGCATCCTTGGTGGTCGCTTGTTCCGGCCGCTCCTCGCCGGCAGGACCCATGGAAATGCGGGATCACACAAGACTTGCTGATCTTGACCCGCTACTTGTACAGTACTACTAAACCAAGAATTTCAGTTAGGAAAAAGCTAACATCCACACGTGTGGTATTTTGCACATCGTTTACACGCCTCGATTACCACTCATTTTGCCACGTCAAAACAGATGACATCAGCAGGAATCTTTTTGGTTTTCGGCTTAAAAATGTTTTATCTCTTATTAAAAAATTCAATTAAAAATCCGTTTCATCATTAAATCCGTCTCGACGAGATCTTCAAAACTAGACCCCATGTTGATATGTTTCGACGAAATTTTTTTTTGCCAAAAAATTGCCATGATGTTTACATTGTAGTTGTCATAGTGTTCAAACTAAAGTTGCCATGTGGCAATTTTAGTTTGTAGAGCATGGCACTTTTAGTATTTTGATGATGCCAATTCCAGTACTTTGACCATAAAAATTATTTTGGATACGAACCATGGCAATTTTAAGTGCATGTATCATGGCAATTTTAGTTTATGGTTCATGGCAAGTCTAGTTTCTTAATTCCCCGTTTTATAATATGTCAAAATTTACTTTTAAATGTAGGAAAAAAATAACCGAAACATATCATGGCAACTTCAGTGTAAACACCATGACAATTCATGTGCAATAGATATGGTAACTTTTAATCCAAAAAAAAAAAATTCGTCGAAACATTTTGATATGAGATCTAGTTTCGAAGATCTCGTCGCGAGGGATTTAATGATGAAAATGAATCTTCAATCGGATTTTTCATTTAAGAGATAAACCATTTTAAAAAGTGAGCATGCATGCGGTGACGTGGCGCAGACTGTGTGTTATAGGGCATGTGGGCGGGTTTAACTCCCAACACACTTGTGGACGTTAGTTTTGTCCTTTCAGTTATCCGTTTTGTAGTACACAGCAATCAATCCATGATCCATCTATATATTTCTACATAAATTGACCAAGCTTTCGCATCCATCCGATCGAATATATTTCTAGACAATTTCGGTTCCATGGATCTCTCTGTCTTTGGTTAGTGATCAACTGAACGGATCTTGCCACCATTGGTGGCGACGACGTTGTCGCTGGAGGTAGCCGCACCCTTGGTGGTGGCTTGTTCCGGGCGGTCCTGTGCAGGGCCAGGAGGGCCCATGGCTAGCTCGGCGTTAAACTTGCCGTAGAGGTCGCCCCTGTAGAAGTTCCTGGTCCTCCACGCGAGCAGCAGCGAGACGAGGGCGCCCAGCAGGGTGACGCCGGCGATGATGTAGAATGACTCCCTGAAGCAGCGCACCCCGATGCAGGTGAGGTCGTTGCCTCTCCGCCCGCCCTGCCGGAGCGCCTCCTCGTCGTAGCGGTGGCCGGCGATGCGGACGTTGAGGATGTAGGAGCCAACGGGGCTGGCGACGGCGCCGAAGTTGTAGAGCGTGGAGTAGTACTTGAGGCCGAAGACCTCGGAGATGATGGCGAAGAGCAGCGGCCACTGCGCCCCGAAGCAGAAGCCGAGGATCACCGACGCTGCGTACAGCCCGTTGTTGACGCCGACGGCGATCAGGAGGTGCCCCGCGCGGGCCAGGAGGAGCACCGCCGTGAGGACGAGCGGACGGGGAACCTTGTACCGGGCCAGCACGTACTCGGACGCGAAACCGGCCACGACGCGCCCGGCGTAGTTCCAGATGCTCACCAGGGAGACGAAGGTGGTCACGCTGCGCTGCGGGTAGCCCAGCGACTGCCCGATCTGGCCCAGGTTGTCAATGGCCGTCAGCGTGCCGCCCACGCCGCAGATGGTGGCCACGAACAGCACCAGCATGTCCACGCTGAAGAGGGCCTGCAGGATCGTGTAGTCCTCCCCCCTCGCCGGCGGCCGGAACACGTCCTGGAAGCACGTCGTCGCCGGCGGCGTCACGGTGGCTGTGGATGGCGTCTCGTCGACGACCGTGGTCGTTGTAGTCGGGACAATGGACTGGGTGGGCAGTGGCGGCTGCAGGTAGGTCCTGAGCTCCTGCTGGACGATGATGACGATGGGGAAGAAGATGAGGAGGAGGAGCACGGTGGCTGTGACGTAGTAGGCGGGCCTAGGGAACTTGAGCACCTCGAGCTCCACCACGTTCATGACGAGGAGGTAGACGGCGAGCACGATGGAGGCGTAGAGGAAGTAGAAGAAGGCCCTGCGCTCCCGGCCGCTGGTCGCGGCGGCGGCCACGGTGCCCCGCGGCATGATGCGGATGGTGGGGATGAAGAGGAGCGAGATGGCGGCGGGCAGCCAGGCCATGAGCAGCACGAGGTCGGCGCCGTCGTTGTCGGTGCCGTAGATGGCGCGGTAGAGCTGCGTGAAGATGGCGCCGCTGAGGCCAACGAAGCCCTTGAGGAGCCCCAGCACGACGCCGCGGTCCTCAGGGAAGTTCTTGACGGCGGTGACGAGCGCGCCGGTGTTGGCGAAGGACTGGGAGTTGGCGCCGACGGCGATGTAGAGGCACATGAGCCAGACGGGCGGGCGCGCGGTGCGGCCGGTGATGGAGAGGTAGATCATGAGGTAGCCGACGAGGTTCATGGCGGCGCCGCAGGCGAGGACGACCCACGGCGGCGTCACCTCGTTGATGAGGCCCGGCAGGATGCCGACGTTGGCGCCCACGTCCTTGAAGAAGCTGAGCGTGTTGAGCGTCTGCTGGTCGTACCCCAGCGACGACTTGATGGCCTTGGAGTAGATGGCGAAGATGTAGGTGCCGCCCGCCGCCGCCATGATGAGGATCGACGCGAAGAACATGAACCACCGCCCGGCCACGACGTGCTTCGCGAATTGCGTCGACGGCATTCGGCCGCCGCCATCGCCGGACACCATGGCTCAGCTAGCTCGATTGGCCTATCGATTCGCCTAGCTAGTTTACAGCTGCTACGAGTGTGCTGGCTGGTTTGCTTGCTCCGCCTAGCTAGCTATCTCTACTCATAATGGAGGAGTTGTTAGTCTTGTACGGTCTTTTTTCGTCCGGTTTTATTTTGTCCCACCTCTCACCACTCCTTCCGCTGATTTTTCTTCCTTCCGTTAAAAAACCAAATCCCATTAAGGAGTATCTTGTTTCGTGCTTACTTTGGCAGGTGTTGATTCAATTCAATTACGTAAATAAAAGGTAATTAAAAATTCAGAAATCGTATCATACATGTGAGATCACCTTTCTAAAAGACGGACATAAGATTTTTCTTAATAACCTTCCAAACAAAATCAGATATTCCCGCATAACAAATCACTACCCCGCGCTCTGTGCTATTTTTTATTATCTCTACTATTAATCGGGCAATCACAAGTTTTCTAATACAACCAAAATAACATATATTTTTCTTATGAGCGTACGCATCCGCGCATGCACATGTAAAACGCCGTGGCCGGGCCTGACACCGACGCACTTCTCGAGAATCTCTACTCCCAATGGAGGAATTGGTAGCCTGGTACGGTCTTTTTTCGTCCGTTTTTCTTTTTGTCCCACCTCTCACCAACCCTTTCGCTGGTTTTTCTCCCTTCCGTTAAAAAACCAAATCCCATTAAGGAGTATCTTGTTTCGTGCTTACTTTGGTAGGTGTTGATTCAATTCAATTACGTAAATAAAAGGTAATTAAAAATTGAGAAATCGTATCATATATGTGAGATCACCTTTCTAAAAGACGGACATAAGATTTTTCTTAATAACCTTCCAAACAAAATCAGATATTCCCGAATAACAAATCACTACCCCCGCGCTCTGTGCCATTTATTATTATCTCTACTATTAATTGGGCAATCACAAGTTTTCTAATACAACAAAAATAACATATATTTTCCTTATGAGCGTACGCATCCGCGCATGCACATGTAAGACGCCGTGGGCGGGCCTGACGCCGACGCGCTTCTCGAGAATCTCTACTCCCAATGGAGGAATTTGTAGCCTGGTACGGTCTTTTTTCGTCCGTTTTTATTTTGTCCCACCTCTCACCAACCCTTTTGCTGGTTTTTCTCCCTTTCGTTAAAAAACCAAATCCCATTAAGAAGTATCTTGTTTCGTGCTTACTTTGGCAGGTGTTGATTCAATTCAATTACGTAAATAAAAGGTAATTAAAAAATGAGAAATCGTATCATATATGTGAGATCACCTTTCTAAAAGACGGACATAAGATTTTTCTTAATAACCTTCCAAACAAAATCAGATATTCCCGCATGACAAATCACTACCCCTCGCGCTCTGTGCCATTTATTATTATCTCTACTATTAATTGGGCAATCACAAGTTTTCTAATACAACAAAAATAACATCTTTATTTCTTATGAGCGTACGCATCCTCGCATGCACATGTAAGACGCCGTGGCCGGGCCTGACGCCGACGCGCTTCTCGAGAATCTCTACTCCCAATGGAGGTATTGGTAGCCTGGTACGGTCTTTTTTCGTCCGTTTTTATTTTGTCCCACCTCTCACCAACCCTTTCGCTGGTTTTTCTCCCTTCCGTTAAAAAACCAAATCCCATTAAGGAGTATCTTGTTTCGTGCTTACTTTGGCAGGTGTTGATTCAATTCAATTACGTAAATAAAAAGTAATTAAAAATTGAGAAATCGTATCATATATGTGAGATCACCTTTCTAAAAGACGGACATAAGATTTTTCTTAATAACCTTCCAAACAAAATCAGATATTCCCGCATGACAAATCACTACCCCGCGCTCTGTGCCATTTATTATTATGTCTACTATTAATTGGGCAATCACAAGTTTTCTAATACAACAAAAATAACATCTTTTTTTCTTATGAGCGTACGCATCCGCGCATGCACATGTAAGACGCCGTGGCCGGGCCTGACGCCGACGCGCTTCTCGAGAATCTCTACTCCCAATGGAGGTATTGGTAGCCTGGTACGGTCTTTTTTCGTCCGTTTTTATTTTGTCCCACCTCTCACCAACCATTTCGCTGGTTTTTCTCCCTTCCGTTAAAAAACCAAATCCCATTAAGGAGTATCTTGTTTCGTGCTTATTTTGGCAGGTGTTGATTCAATTCAATTACGTAAATAAAAGGTACTTAAAAATTGAGAAATCGTATCATATATGTGAGATCACCTTTCTAAAAGACGGACATAAGATTTTTCTTAATAACCTTCCAAACAAAATCAGATATTCCCGCATGACAAATCACTACCCCCGCGCTCTGTGCCATTTATTATTATCTCTACTATTAATTGGGCAATCACAAGTTTTCTAATACAACAAAAATAACATCTTTTTTTCTTATGAGCGTACGCATCCGCGCATGCACATGTAAGACGCCGTGGCCGGGCCTGACGCCGACGCGCTTCTCGAGAATCTCTACTCCCAATGGAGGAATTGGTAGCCTGGTACGGTCGTTTTTCGTCCGTTTTTATTTTGTCCCACCTCTCACCAACCCTTTCGCTGGTTTTTCTCCCTTCCGTTAAAAAACCAAATCCCATTAAGGAGGATCTTGATTCGTGCTTACTTTTGCAGGTGTTGATTCAATTCAAATACGTAAATAAAAGGTAATTAAAAATTGAGAAATCGTATCATATATGTGAGATCACCTTTCTAAAAGACGGACATAAGATTTTTCTTAATAACCTTCCAAAGAAAATCAGATATTCCCGCATGACAAATCACTACCCCCGCGCTCTGTGCCATTTATTATTATGTCTACTATTAATTGGGCAATCACAAGTTTTCTAATACAACAAAAATAACATCTTTTTTTCTTATGAGCGTACGCATCCGCGCATGCACATGTAAGACGCCGTGGCCGGGCCTGACGCCGACGCGCTTCTCGAGAATCTCTACTCCCAATGGAGGTATTGGTAGCCTGGTACGGTCTTTTTTCGTCCGGTTTTATTTTGTCCCACCTCTCACCAACCCTTTCGCTGGTTTTTCTCCCTTCCGTTAAAAAACAAATCCCATTAAGGAGGATCTTGGTTCGTGCTTACTTTTGCAGGTGTTGATTCAATTCAATTACGTAAATAATAGGTAATTAAAATTCAGAAATCGCATCATATATATGAGATCACCTTCCTAAAAGATAGACATAAGATTTTTCTTGATAACCTTCCAAACAAAATCAGATATTCCCGCATAACAAATCACTACCCCTCGCACTATGCCATTCATTATTATCTCTACTATTAATTGGCAATCACAAGTTTCCTAATACAACAAAATAACATATCTTTTTTCTTATGGGCGTACGCATCCGCGCGTGCACATGTAAGACGCCGTGACCGGGCCTGACACCAACGCACTTCTCGAGAATGCCAAGGTGTGGATCACGGTCTCGAGGATGGCCTGGTGAAAGGCGGGTCGTCGGGCCGCCACATACAAGCGTATGTGAATGCTGTCATATTATATTTCTTGTGAGTCATACAGAGGGCCAGACAGGCTAAATTCTCAAATCAAGTGTGATCATTCAAATGTAAAAAAAATCGTTAGGAAAATACGCCCAACAATACTCGGTAGGTGTCGTCGTCGTTCGTAGCAGTCATTCATGCGAAAATATTATGGAATTGAGCATAGAATCAATTGGGATATCAAACCATTAATGCAATTAATTAGCTAAAGAGTTAACTACGCATGCAATTAATTAGGTACATTTAAATAGGAAAAGAATTCGCACTGAATCAATTCACATCGAATTAATTAGCTAGAGAGTCATTAATGCAATTAATTAATTAGGTAGACAATTTATTATGCCTAGAGATAATTAGGTGTAACGTTTTTTTTCAAGTAGGCAGATAATTAGGTTATTTGGTTAGCGGTTAATTAGGCATATAGGATATGCCGAATCATTTTGTAAGCACTCGTGGGCAACAACGATGAACATGCTCTCAGCGACATGGCCGAGCACCGCTTGCCAATATGGACAACAACCACGATGAGCTCGCGACATGGGCGATCTAGCATTCACCATGATGGATGACGACTATGCTCTACAGGATCTACACACGCTGACGGTTGTCAAAAAGTTCACGGGTGAGGACAACATGACACAACATTGGTCATGTGGTTCGTGCTATTGTAGAAAAGGGGGGTGTTCCAAGCATAAGAAGGAAAAAGAACTAAAGCCACCAAGTGGTTTACGATGTTGGAGAAAGAAAGAGTGTTCCAAGAAATAAAATAACGAAATATAGAAAGAATATTATAGAAAACAATTAGGAATGAGACCTAAAGCTGGCAAGGAATGAGAAAGAAGAAGATGAAGCGTTGATGATGAACACACTAATGTTGACGTGCTGCTGGTTGGCGGCAATGAAATTGGTTGCGGAGAGGCTAGTATTAGAAGATGTAGGTAAGGACGAGAAAGAGAAGAACGACAATTATCCCTTGTAGCAATGAATGGTACGTGGGCTGATGGAGGTGGAGCATATTGATGACTAGGAATATGTTCTCATTTCCAATCGCCTCCGACGACAATGTGCATTTGCAAAGTTGAATGGACCTTTGAGAATGATTTCTATAGTTACCTGTTGTTTTGTGTCAATAGTATGTGTTAGGTTGTTCTTCTAAAAAAGTATGTGTTAGGTTAACCCACTCTTTTATATTATAAACATGAAAAATTCCATCCCTGTTGCAATGCACGACGAAGATGAGGTGGCCATCATTTGGTTTTAAAGGAAGTGGCTCCAGTGAGAAATTTCCCGCTACGACGAGAAACCGAGCGGGAAGGGGAGGTTCCGACAGAAAAAGGAAGATGCATCGTGGGATGGGGTTTTTATGTTGGACCCTAATGTTGAAGATAACATAGGGTGGGTCTATTCTAATAACACCCCTTAAAAGTCTTATTCTGCTAACACCTAATCTTATTCTGCTAATAGATTCATGCTGACCCGCATCTACAAACGCCCCGCAAAAGAAACAGACCGAACTGCACTAGCCAACAAAAAGAGTCCCTGCTCACTAGTCACTCCCCCCACGACCTCCATCACCTCCCTGCTCCCCTCCCAGCCAGCCACCTCCCCGTGCCGCGCCCCACTTCCCTCCCCACGCCACCCTACCTCCCTCCCCACGCCACCCTACCTCCCTCCCCACCTTCTCCGGAGCGGCTCGCCCCTACACTCCCCACCTTCTCCGGCGGTGCCGCACACCACCACCTCCGACCTCGTCCCTCCTCTTTCTCCCGCGCCATCCAGCAATCAAGGCAGGATCCGGCCGCCCTCGGCCTCCGGCGCGGGCTCAGCCACTGGATCCAGCCGCCACGGCCATTGGTGCGCCACAAACAACAGATCCGATCGCCGCCAACCTTCAGCGCGGAAGCCCTCCGCTCGCGCAGCCCGGCGCCGGATCCGGCGAGATCGGCACGGGGGTGCTAGGAGGTAGGTCTCTATGGGGCTGCGTCCTTCTTCTCCACCGACGGCTATCACCAGCGCTAAGCTCCACCCTCTCCCTTGTCTCCCCTGGCGTCGACGCCCCTCGCCCATAGCCGAAGCGTCCAGCGGCGGCGCCCGCAGCCGCTCCTCTCTGACAAACGGTGGAAGCTCCCCCTTCCTCGACTCTCGCTCGGCCCTCGACTTGCTGCTGGTCGCCGTGGCCAGATCCGTCGCCACCTCACGCCGTCCTCCCCTCCCCCGGCGAGCACGGTCCCTTCCTCCCGCCCAGGTACATCATGGGCGCCAGGATCGGACGACATCTGAGGCGTCCCCAGCCAGGTGGACTCTTGATGATGGATCTGGGCCGGCAACCGTACCCATTGTGCCTCTCTCCCCTCGATGAACTGCATCACCGCCGGTGTCGCTGCTGAGCAGTTTGCTTGTGTTGTTGCTGCTGAACCTCCCCGAGTGTGCAACGTTGGAGTGCAGTTCATCTCTGTATTAGCTATTTTTTGTGTTGAACATTGGAGTGCTTATTTCAGTTTTTTTGCAGCTCACATCAGTGTTACTCCAAAAAATGCGTTTCAGTTTCCTTGCATTCTGACGACCACGCCGGCCTGTGTGTGTGTGCGTGAGTGCAACTTGCAAAAAGCCCTCAAAATCAACTCAGTTGTGTGCAATTCCCAGGTGCTGAGGGAGTGGTTCGAATTTTTCCTACAAAAGATGTGCTCTAGTGAAGTTCATTGCTGATGTATCTCTATTGCAGTTTTCAGATGGGTGCTACAACCTTCTGCACTGCTTCTTTGATCCACTATGGAGGCAAAACGAGAAAGGAAACATTCTTGTTCAGAAGTCCAATTGTCAATTGGGTGTGTAGTTTTTTTCCTGTGTTTGGATGCATTGTTTTTGACACATTTCACTGGCTTGCCATGTGCAGTAAGAGACTATAAAGGAAAATGCAATGCGCTCTGGTCTAAACATGAAGTGCACCCCGAAGAACTCTACAGTACAACATTTAAAAAGTGTATTTGTTTTTCAGATATGAATTGTGTTGTTTTTCAGGCACATGTATATCATTTTATTTAAAAGGCAGTGCATCCATCATCGTGTTGCGGTTCATTTTTCTCAACCATGTGGTTTGCTTTCTTCGCCTCTGCAAAGTCCCCTCTCCAAATAGTTCATTATGTTTGCGCATGCAGTAAAAAAAGGAAGCAAAAAAAGCCTGGTCTACGCGTGTAAAAGATAACAAATATGAAAAAAATGAAAACTCATGCTGTTCATTTTCGGTAGTGTCACGGTTCACCTTTCGTAGTGTAGCGGCTCACTTACTCCCAACGTAGTGCATAAAAAATGTTACGGAAACGAAAAAAAGTGTTACGGAAACGAAAAAAGAGTAATGGGGCTCACTTCTCGATAGTTTTGTGGTTCACTTACGCCCGACATGAAGTACGGTCCACTTCCTCGTCTTGGAAAATTTACGTTTGAGAAAAGAAATCATGAAGTTCGCTTGATCGTTTGATGCAGTGCGATTTTCAGTCCTAAGCAGTGCGGTTTGACGACAGTGACACAAAATGCATGCAGTCCCCTTTTGACGACATTGCAGTGCGTTTTGACCTTGTTTGCGATTCACTCTCAATAATAAGAACGATGCAGTCTTGTTATATAAAAAAGTTAGAAAAAATGACAAATGAATCATGCAGTCCGCTTGCCTCTCTGATGCAGTGCGGTATTCAGACTGAAGCAGTGCAGTTTTATGTTTGATGCAGTGCACCTCGTCGATTTTGATGTCGTGAAAAACAGAGTGTCCGCATTTCGGTAATTTGGAAACTGCTCTTAAACCATTATGAATTAGAGAGATTGTTCTACATGCAAAAGTTGCGCCTCGTCGATATCTTTCCAACTGCTTCATTTGGATCATTCCGATGAACGGTTTGAATAAATGTACGAAAATACGTTCGCTGTCACTCAGTGACAGACGCACCGTTTTTAAAATTAATTTAAAACCGTAAGGAATCTGAAAACAAGTTCTACATATGAAAGTTGTGCCTTGTCCATAGCTTTTCAACGACGTTTTACACGCCTCGTTTTGACAAAAGGTTCAAAAACTAGAGTGAAAACAGTACTTTTTCAAAAAAACGTAATTCCGCGATTTAGTAAATTTGGAACTACTCTTAAACCGTAACGAATTAGAAAAATAATAGATATGAAAAAGATGCGCCTCGATGATATCTTTCCAACGGTGTATCATTTGCTTTATTCCGATAAGCGGTTTAGAAAAAATCACGAAAATACGCTCGCTGCCACCGTCGTTCGCCGCACCGTTTTTAAACTGCTCTTAAACCGCGAGGAATATCGAAAAGTGTTCAACATGGCGAAGTTGCGCCTAATCCATAGCTTTCCAACAATATATTATACGCCTCGTTCCGATAAACGGTTAAAAACTAGAGCAAAAAGCAATACCGAAAAAACACTGCGTGCAGTTTTTTACGACACGAAGTTCACTAGTGTGTAATGCAGTGCCCTTGCTACATAAAGTGCAGTGCTCTCGCGTTGAGCGTGCAGTGCGGAAGTGTTATCGGAATAACTATTCTGCTTACACACACACACACACACACACATACACACACACACACATAAACGCTATTCTGATCACGGGATCAGAATATTATTCTGATCACAACATGAACTTGCTGAGTTACACGCCTGAACTTCTCTGTGTAGGAACCCGACCTTCGGGCTATCTTCTCAACCGTGTCTCCTCGCGTGAATTTTTTTGGTCAGTCATGTTCTATGTGATGTAAGTGTAATCTACAAACGGTTTTTAGCAACTAAATGCCCGTTTTAAATAGGAATCTCGCTCATTGGCGGATTTGCTCTCGGGTCGTGATGAAAAATGTCTCTGTTGAAATTTTACTACGTGAGTTGTTCGACCTGAACTTCCCCTAGTGCTAGGTTGAACTTCCGCAAACATTGCCAAATGAGGCTTGCGATATACCGTTGGAAAGCTATGGACACCAGTATCATGACCTAAGTTAAATTTTTGGTAAAATATAAGTGGTTTAAAAGCAGTTTTGAAAATATTTTTTGTTCATACAAAAAACATAAATCGTATTTTCGATCGCATATAAAAACCGGTTATCGAAATGAGGCAAATAATATGGCGTTGGAAGGCTGCTGCAAAACCGCTCCTTCCACATATTGAAAGTTTTCTCTAATTCCCTATGGTTAAAGAGTAATTTGGAAAATCGTAAAATTTCGCAAACCGAACAGCCGAGTTCGTATTTTCGATGTCATTTCTAAATGGCTAATCCAATTGAGGCAAATGATATGGTGTTGGAAAGCTTACGAAAATGCGATACTTTTTCATGTTTAAAGTTTTTTATAATTTTGAACGGTTTAAAAGTAATTTAGAAAACGGTCCAAGTTGCATCGAGTTCGTATTTTCGAGCTAATGTTTTAACCGTACATCCAAATGTAGCAAATGATATGGCGTTGGAAAGCTTGAGTAAACGCAAAACGTTTTAGTATATATTGTTTCTCCCAATTCCTTACTAGTTTAAGTCAATTTTGAAAATGGCTAAAAATGTATTTTTGCCGTAATTTCTTCAAACTTTATCGGAATGGGGCAAATAATATACGGTTGAAAAGCTAAGGAAAATGAGAAACTTTATCATGTTGATGGTTTTCTCTGATTCCTAGCCATTTTCAAGTAATTTCAAAAACGGCGAGATCATTCGTTTTGCCTTTATCGCGAAATGGATTCTTTGAAAATGCACCGCGTGAAGAACCTGAACTTCTCGGCATGTCTACTTGAACTTCACTCTGCTTTTCACGTGCTTTTTTGCCCGTAGCTCTCCATCCACTCACCGGAACACTCACCGGAATTGAGCAATTAATATACTGGTGGAAAGCTGATGTAAACACGCAACTTTCCCGTGTTGATCGTTTTTTCATACTCGCGACGATTTAAAAGTTTTTCATCTGAAATTCATTCACTATAGTAGTCGAACTTCCTGCTGTTTTCGCGTTGAACTTCTTTGACATATTTTCGTTTGTAACTTTGTCATCCATTCGTCCGTGTTACACAAATTATGTTCTTTTTGTACAAACCTCTCTCACAATAATTTTTTTAACTTTCTTCGACGGAGGACTTGAACTTATAACAACAAAAATTTTAGACTTTGCTTTTTTATTCTTTTGTAATACAAAATGCACACCGTGTACTACGTGAACTTCTGGCAGTTATCAATCTGAACTTCTCTCGGTTACGTGAAAATATCTGAGTTTTTTATAAATATCAATCTAAATTTCTTAATCCTTTTTTAATGAATTTTGAAGCGCTCTATTTTTAAAATTTAAACTTCTTGGTATTTTATTCCTGACTTCTTGTTTCCATTCTTTAATAACGAGGGAAGTCTGAGTTTTCTATAATCATCGAACTTCTCCATCTTTTTAATATGGACTTCCTGGTTTTTTTTCTTAATTTTTTATGAAATTTTGAAGCGCTCTACTTTTAAAAGTTGAACTTCTTGTTATTTTATTTTTGAACTTCTTGTTTCCATTCTTTAATAACGAGGGAAATCTGAGTTTTCTATAATCATCGAACTTCTCCATCTTTTTAAATTGGACTTCCTCGTTTTATTTATTTTAGTAACGAAAAACACCCTAATTTTTTATAGACATCGAGCTGATTCGTTTTTAAATTTAAACTTCTACCTTTATTTTAAGAGAGAACAAGCATTGAACCAGTTGCGCCGCACCAATGACATTAAAACTCAGATTTTACTGACGATTTTAAAAGTTTTTCATCTAAAATTCATTCAGTGTAGTAGTTGAATTTCCTGCTGTTTTCACATTGAACTTCTGTGACGTATTTTCGTTTGGTAATTTTCTAATCCATTCATCATTGTTGCACAAATGATATTCGTTTTGTACAAATCTCTCTCACAATAATTTTTTTAACTTTCTCCGACCGGGGACTTGAATTTATAAAAACAAAAGTTTTAGTCTTTTCCTTTTTATTCTTTTCTTTCATACAAAATGCACACTATGTAGTACGTGAACTTCTGGCAGTTATCAATCTAAATCCTCTCGGTTACGTGAAAATATTTGAGTTTTTTATAGACATTGAACTTCTCTACCCTTTTTATTTGAACTTCATTGTGTATTTTCATAAATGTGAAAATTGGAGGTTTTTTAGAAACATCGAACTTCAATTTGAATTTCTGTTTTTTTAATGAGAAAAAAAATAAAAATTTAAATCTTTTTCAGTTTTTCCTTTTTAAAATTTGATCTTATTCATTTTATTATTTAGTTACGAGAAAACATATAAGTTCTTTTAACCTTCAAACTTCTCTCTTTTTTTACCCTAAACTTCTTAGAAAAAATATGGTTTTAAATAAGAAAACAACTTTCTAGGTTTTTGAAATTTGACCTTCTATGTTTTTTGACCTTCTCGGTTATTTTGAAATTGAACTTCTAGGGTTTCCAAATTTGAACTTCTACTTTTTTGACCTTCTTGGTTATTTCAAATTTTCTAGTTTTTCTTAAATCCATTTCTTATAAACTTTTTTTTGAACTGCTCCCTTATGTTGAGTTGACCTTCTCTCTTATTTTTTAGAAACGAGGAAAATCAAACTTTTATAAAAATTGGTTTTTTAGAAACGAGAAAAGTACAAAATATTAATGAGCTTTGAACTGCTCTGTTATTTTAATTTGACCTTCTTGATTTTACTCTTTAGAAATAGGGAAATTATTTTTTCTTTATGACATCAAACTAATGCGTTATTTAAATTTGAACTTCTTAGTTTTTTAATTTGACCTTCTTGGGTTTGTAATAAACATTGAACTTCTTCATATTTTGAATTTGAACCTCTATTTTTTAAAGGAAATAGCCAAAATTAATAAAAATCATGAATAAGCTCACTTCATTTTCTACTTGGCACTAATTTTACTATATGTGAACTTTCCTTATTTTTATTTTTGAACTTCTCACATGATTCCCATGTGAGAACTAGAGAAATAAAGTGATTGTAAAGCACTAGGTTTTAATATGTGAAATAATTTTGGCTATTTTTTCACGCACTTCACCATTTTGAACGAACAAACCCTTTGAATTCCTCGGACACCTGCCTTTGAACTATCGCAGAAGATGAAGTGGAACTTCTCGACCATATTCATTTTTTCCAAACTGGCAAATGCAAAAAAAATATAATTCTTGAAATGAACTATTTTTTAAATTTCAACTTGTAGGTTTTTTAGAAATGGGCAAAATCCATTTTTATGAAGAAATTGAACTACTCATACTTTTACCCTTCGTGGGATTTTTTTAGAAATGTGAACATATGTTTTTGGTACAAACATCAAATTGATTCTCTTTGTACACACATAACAGTTTCTTCAAACTCTCCATTTTATTAAATTTGAACTTCAAGAGTTAACATTTTGTGAGTGACGCCTTTCCCTTCGTATATGAACATCAAACTTTTCTTTTTGTTTGAATCTTTTGATTATTGGAGAAATCCGAGTTTTGTAATAAACATCTAACCTCTTCGCTTTTTAAATTTGAACATCTAGTTTTTTTACCTTCTTCAATTATTTAAATTTGAACTTCTAAGTTTTTTTAGAAACAGGGAAAACCCCTTTTTATAAACTTTTTGAACTACTCTGTTTTTTACTTTGACCTTCTCTGATTTATAATAAACATTGAACTTCTCTGTTATTTAAATTTGAACTTCTAGTTTTTTTAGAAACGGAGGAAATCCATTACTTCTTAAATAAACATCGATCCATTTTTTGGGTGAACCCTCAGGGGTTTCCTGACTTTTCAATTTTAACATAGAAATGTTCCTTATTTTTCTTTTCAAGTTTTGTATTTTCTTATTAAGGTTTTTCTACTTTGTAGGTTTTATTTTATTTTGACCACTAGATCTTTTTAAATTTTTCTGCCTCGCGCTTAATATTTGAACTTCAGGTGTTCACTTTTTTCGGAAAAAATGGATGCAAAAGAAAAGTATTTTCTAGATGCATCATACATTTGTGTACCTAACTTCAATCTATCTCGATATCAAAATTCTGGAGCTCTTATATATATCATAGTCAAGAAACGTTAGTCTTTTGTAGGCATATCAACAAACACGTATAGAGCACGAAACCACATCTGATTAAACAAAGATTTTGTGTGTATTAATTAGACTTAACATCCCGTTCATGCCACCACCACCTTTTTTTATCCTTCAAGTATATGTGACTAAACTGCTGCTAGAGGTATGTTTCTTTTTTTCCAATGCAGTGTTATAATATATTTACATGAACACTCGTTCAGGCAACTACCACTGTTTCAATGTCTGAAAAATGTAACCATTGTTTTTTCGTGTCCATCTTGCTAAAGGTGGGAATGTTGGGTGTTTTCCACCACAAGTTTGCTCTTGTCCTCTCCTATTTGTATTTTCTAACCACCGCACCATCTCTCTCTTATCCATTTTTCTTCTCCATGTGATGTAACAGCCGATGCCCAAAGCTAGCAAAACAGTAGCTGATCCACCAAACAAAAGGCACAATGTACAGTAGAACAAGTAGTACAACGGCTAGATCGTGCTTCATTTGGAGCCATCTTTAACGCAGAGTAGCAGCAGCAATTTTACTCTATTAGTAGGCCGCGTACAAGCCGACCTGTTGTTTTCCCTGTAACTGAACTATCATTAGTCTGACACGGAACAAACACAACGCAGAATCTAACACAGAAGTGACTCACATACAAAGGAGCACAGGAGGTCAATGGGCTACGAGTGACAGAGAAGACATTGAGCATTGGCTATAGAAGCCCCTGTTGGAAATATGCCCTAGAGGCAATAATAAATAGGTTATTATTATATTTCCTTGTTCATGATAATCGTTTATTATCCATGCTAGAATTGTATTGATAGGAAACTCAGATACATGTGTGGATACATAGACAACACCATGTCCCTAGTAAGCCTCTAGTTGACTAGCTCGTTGATCAATAGATGGTTACGGTTTCCTGACCATGGACATTGGATGTCGTTGATAACGGGATCACATCATTAGGAGAATGATGTGATGGACAAGACCCAATCCTAAGCCTAGCACAAGATCGTGTAGTTCGTTTGCTCAGAGCTTTTCTAATGTCAAGTATCATTTCCTTAGACCATGAGATTGTGCAACTCCCGGATACCGTAGGAATGCTTTGGGTGTACCAAATGTCACAACGTAACTGGGTGGCTATAAAGGTGCACTACAGGTATCTCTGAAAGTATCTGTTGGGTTGGCACGAATCGAGACTGGGATTTGTCACTCCGTGTAAACGGAGAGGTATCTCTGGGCCCACTCGGTAGGACATCATCATAATGTGCACAATGTGACCAAGGAGTTGATCACGGGATGATGTGAGTTACGGAACGAGTAAAGAGACTTGCCGGTAACGAGATTGAACAAGGTATCGGGATACCGAGGATCAAATCTCGAGCAAGTAGCATACCGATGGACAAAGGGAATTGAATACGGGATTGATTGAATCCCCGACATCGTGGTTCATCCGATGAGATCATCGTGGAACATGTGGGAGCCAACATGGGTATCCAGATCCCGCTATTGGTTATTGGCCGGAGAACGTCTCGGTCATGTCTGCATGGTTCCCGAACCCGTAGGGTCTACACACTTAAGGTTCGATGACGCTAGGGTTATAGGGAAAGTATGTACGTGGTTACCGAATGTTGTTCGGAGTCCCGGATGAGATCCCGGACGTCACGAGGAGTTCCGGAATGGTCCGGAGGTAAAGATTTATATATGGGAAGTCCTGTTTTGGTCACCGGAAATTTTTTGGGTGTTATCGGTAAGTACCGGGACTACCGGGAGGGTCCCGGGGGTCCACCAAGTGGGGCCACCAGCCCCAGAAGGCTGCGTGGGCCAAGTGTGGGAGGGGACCAGCCCCAGGTGGGCTGGTGCGCCCCCCACCAAGGCCCAAGGCGCATGGGAGAGTGGGAGGGGGCAAACCCTAGGTCCAGATGGGCCTTAAGGCCCACCCTAGTGGCGCCCCCCCTCTCCACCCCTTGGCCGCACCCTAGATGGGTTTGGGGGCTGCCGCCACCCCTGGGGAGGGAACCCTAGATGGGGGCGCAGCCCCTCCCCTTCCCCTATATATACTGGAGGTATTTGGGGCTGTCAGACACGTGAGAACACCTCTCTCTTGGCGCAGCCCTTCCCCTCTCCTTTCTCCTCTCCTACGGTGCTTGGCGAAGCCCTGCAGGATTGCCACGCTCCTCCACCACCACCACGCCGTCATGCTGCTGCTGGACAGAGTCTTCCCCAACCTCTCCCTCTCTCCTTGCTGGATCAAGGCGTGGGAGACGTCACCAGGCTGCACGTGTGTTGAACGCGGAGGCATCGTTCTTTGGTGCTTAGATTGGAATCAACCGCGATCTGAATCGCTACGAGTACGACTCCTTCATCCGCGTTCTTGCAACGCTTCCGCATCGCGATCTACAATGGTATGTAGATGCAATCCCCTTCCCCTCGTTGCTAGAATACTCCATAGATTGATCTTGGTGATGCGTAGAAAATTTTGAATTTCTGCTACGTTCCCCAACAGTGGCATCATGAGCTAGGTCTATGCGTAGTTTCTATGCACGAGTAGAACACAAAGTATTTGTGGGCGTAGATGTTGCCAATTCTTCTTGCCGCTACTAGTCTTATCTTGTTTCAGCGGCATTGTGGGATGAAGCGGCCCGGACCGACCTTACACGTACGCTTACGTGAGACAGGTTCCACCGACTGACATGCACTAGTTGCATAAGGTGGCTAGCGGGTGTCTGTCTCTCCCACTTTAGTCGGAACGGATTCGATGAAAAGGGTCCTTATGAAGGGTAAATAGAAATTGGCAGATCACGTTGTGGTTTTACGTAGGTAAGAAACGTCCTTGCTAGAAACCTATACAAGCCACGTAAAAACTTGCAACAACAATTAGAGGACGTCTAACTTGTTTTGCAGCATGTGCTATGTGATGTGATATGGCCAGAAGATGTGATGAATGATATATGTGATGTATGAGATTGATCATATTCTTGTAATAGGAATCACGACTTGCATGTCGATGAGTATGACAACCGGCAGGAGCCATAGGAGTTGTCTTTATTTTTTGTATGACCTGCGTGTCATTGAATGACGCCATGTAAATTACTTTACTTTATTGCTAAGTGCGTTAGCCATAGAAGTAGAAGTAATCGTTGGCGTGACAACTTCATGAAGACACAATGATGGAGATCATGATGATGGAGATCATGGTGTCATGCCGGTGACAAAGATGATCATGGTGCCCCGAAGATGGAGATCAAAGGAGCAAAATGATATTGTCCATATCATGTCACTATTTGATTGCATGTGATGTTTATCATGTTATGCATCTTATTTGCTTAGAACGACGGTATCATAAATAAGATGATCCCTCAATAAAATTTCAAGAGACGTGTTCCCCCTAACTGTGCACCGTTGTGAAGGTTCGTTGTTTCGAAGCACCACGTGATGATCGGGTGTGATAGATTCTAACGTTCGAATACAACGGGTGTTGACGAGCCTAGCATGTACAGACATGGCCTCGGAACACATGCGAAACACTTAGGTTGACTTGACGAGCCTAGCATGTACAGACATGGCCTCGGAACACAAGAGACCGAAAGGTCGAACATGAGTCGTATAGTAGATGCGATCAACATGGAGATGTTCACCGATGATGACTAGTCCGTCTCACGTGATGAGTGTTAAGCTTTTTATCATTCTGGCATCGAGCTATTTTGCCGCAGGACTCGGATCATGTATCACTTAGATGACTAGAGGGATGTCTATCTGAGTGGGAGTTCAATAATCAGATGAACTTCATTATCATGAACATAGTCAAAAGGTCTTTGCAAATATTGTCATAGCTTGCGCTTTAGTTTTACTGTTTAAGATATGTTCCTAGAGAAAATTTAGTTGAAAGTTGATAGTAGCAATTATGCGGACTGGGTCCGTAAACTGAGGATTGTCCTCATTGCTGCACAGAAGGCTTATGTCCTTAATGCACCGCTCGGTGTGCTGAACCTCAGCATCGTCTGTAGATGTTGCGGAACATCTGACATACACGTTTTGATAACTACGTGATAGTTCAGTGCGTAATGCTAACGGTTTAGAATTGTGACACCAAAGACGGTTTTTGAAACGTCGCAGAACATGTGAGATGTTCCGAAGACTGAAATTGGGATTTCAGACTAATGCCCGCGTCAAGAGGTATGAGATCTCTGACAAGTTTCTTAAGCCTGCAGACTAAGGGAGAAAAGCTCAATCGTTGAGCATGTGCTCAGATTGTCTGAGTGCCACAATCGCTAGAATCGAGTTGGAGTTAATCTTCCAGATGAGATAGTGATGGTTCTCCTTAGTCACTGCCACCAAGCTACTAGAGCTTCGTGATGAACTATAATATATCAGGGATAGACATGATGATCCTTGAGCAACTCGCGATGTTTGACACCGCGAAAGTAGAAATCAAGAAGGAGCATCAATTGTTGATGGTTAGTAAAACCACTAGTTTCTAGAAGGGCAAGGGCAAAAGGGATACTTCATGAAACGGCAAATCATTTGCTGCTCTAGTGAAGAATCCCAAGGTTGAACCCAAACCCGAGACTAAGTGCTTCTGTAATCAGGGGAACGGTCACTGAAGCAGTACTACCCTAGATACTTGGTAGATGAGAAGGCAGGCAAGGTCGACAGAAGTATATTGGATATACGTTATATGAATGTGTACTTTACTAGTACTCCTAGCAGCACCTGGGTATTAGACACCGGTTCGGTTGCTAAGTGTTAGTAACTCGAAATAAAAGCTGCGGAGTAAACGGAGATTAGCTAAAGGTGAGATGACGATGTGTGTTGGAAGTGTTTCCAAGGTTGATGTGATCAAGCATCGCATGCTCCCTCTACCATCGAGATTTGGTGTTTGCGTTGAGCATGATTGGATTATGTTTATCGCAATACGGTTATTCATTTGAGAATAATGGTTACTCTGTTTATTTGAATAATACCTTCAATGGTCTTGCACCTAAAATGAATCTCGATCGTAGTGATACACATGTTCGTGCCAAAAGATATAAAATAGTAATGATAGTTCCACATACTTGTGGCACTGCCATTTGAGTCATATTGGTATAGAACGCATGAAGAAGCTCCATGTAGATGGATCTTTGGACTCAGTCGTTTTTGAAAAGATTGAGACATGCGAACCATGTCTATTGGTATATATGCATGAAGAAACTCCATGCAAATGGATCGCTTGGACTCACTTGATTTTGAATCACTTGAGACATGCAAATCATACCACATGGGCAAGATAACTGAAAGGCCTCGTTTTCAGTAAGATGGAACAAGAGAGCAACTTATTGGAAGTAATACATTTTGATGTATGCAGTCCAATGAGTGCTGAGGCATGCAGTGGATATCATTGTGTTCTTACTTCACAGATGATTTGAGTAGATGCTGAGTGTATTTACTTGATGAAACACAAGTCTGAATTATTGAAAGGTTCAAGTAATTTCAGAGTGAAGTTGAAGATCGTCGTGACAAGAGGATAAAATGTCTGTGATATGATCATAGAGATGAGTATCTGAGTTACGAGTTTGGCACACAATTAAGACATTGTGGAAAGTGTTTCACAATTAATACCGCCTGGAACACCACAGTGTGATGGTGTGTCCGAACATCATAACTGCACCCTATTGGATATGGTGCATACCATGATGTGTCTTATCGAATTACCACTATCGTTTATGGGTTAGGCATTAGAGACAACCGCATTCACTTTAAATAGGGCACCACGCAATTCCTTTGAGACGACACCGTTTAGAGAAACCTAAGTTGTCGTTTCTTAAAAGTTTGGGCTGCGATGCTTATGTGAAAAAGTTTCAAGCTGATAAGCTCGAACCCAAAGCGGATAAATGCATCTTCATAGAAAACCCAAAACAGTTGGGTATACCTCCTATTTCAGATCTGGAAGCAAAAGTAATTGCTTCTAGAAACGAGTCCTTTCTCGAGGAAAAGTTTCTCTCGAAAGAATTGAGTGGGAGGATGGTGGAGACTTGATAAGGTTATTGAACCGTCGCTTCAACTAGTGTGTAGCAGGGCACAGGAAGTTGTTCCTGTGGCACCTACACCAATTGAAGTGGAAGCTTATGATAGTGATCATGAAAGTTCGGATCAAGTCACTACCAAACCTCGTAGGACGACGAGGATGCGTGCTACTTCAGAGTGGTACGTGATCCTGTCTGAGATATCATGTTGTTGGACAATACTGAACCTACGAGCTATGGAGAAGCGATGGTGGGCCCATATTCCGACAAATGGTTAGAAGCCATGAAATCCGAGATAAATGGATCTTTAAGAAGAAGACGGACGTGGACGGTAAGGTTACCATCTATGAAGCTCGACTTGTGGCAAAGAGTATTTTCACAAGTTCAAGGAGTTGACTACGATGCGATTTTCTCATCCGTAGTGATGCTTAAGTCCGTCGGAATCATGTTAGCATTAGCTGCATTTATGAAATCTGGCAGATGGATGTCAAAACAAGTTTCCTTACCAGTTTTCGTAAGGAAAGGTTGTATGTGATACAATCAGAAAGGTTTTGTCGATCCTAAGGATGCTAAAAGGTATGCTAGCTCCAGCGATCCTTCCATGGACTAAGAGCAAGCATCTCGGAGTCAGAATATACGCTTTGATGGAGTGATCAAAGTTTTTGGGTTTATACAAAGTTTGTTAGAAACTTGTATTTACAATAAAGTGAGTGGGAGCGCTACAACATTTCTGATAAGTATATGTGAATGACATATTGTTGATCCGAAATGATGTGAAATTTCTGGAAAGCATAAAGGGTTGTTTGAAAGGAGTTTTTCAAAGGAAGACCTGGATAAAGCTGCTTACGTATTGGGCATCAAGATCTATAGAGATAGATCAAGACGCCTGATGATACTTTCAAAGAACGCACACCTTGACATGATTTTGAAAGAGTTCAAAATAGATCAGCAAAGAAGGAGTTCTTGGCTGTGTTACAAGGTGTGAGTATTGAGTAAGACTCAAGACCTGACCATAGCAGAAGAGAAAGAAAGGACGAAGGTCGTCCCCTATGCTTTAGACGTAGGCTCTACAGTATGCTATGCTGTGTACCGCACATGAAGTGTGCCTTGCCATGAGTTGGTCAAGGGGTACAATAGTGATCCGGGAATGGATCATATGACAGCGGTCGAACTTATCCTAGGTATCTAGTGGACTAAGGAATTTTCTCGATGATGGAGGTGAAAAGGAGTTCATCGTAAAGGGTTACGTCGATGCGAACTTTAACACTAATCTGGATGACTCTGAGTAGTAAACCGGATTCGTATAGTAGAGCAGTTATTTGAAATGGCTCCAAGTAGCGCGTGGTAGCATCCACAAGATGACATAGATATTCGTAAAGCACACACGGATCTGAAAGGTTCAGACCCGTTGACTAATAACCTCTCTCACAAGCATAACATGATCAAACCAGAACTCACTGAGTGTTAATCACATGGTGATGTGGACTAGATGATTGACTCTAGTGCAAGTGGGAGACTGTTGGAAATATGCCCTAGAGGCAATAATAAATAGGTTATTATTATATTTCCTTGTTCATGATAATCGTTTATTATCCATGCTAGAATTGTATTGATAGGAAACTCAGATACATGTGTGGATACATAGACAACACCATGTCCCTAGTAAGCCTCTAGTTGACTAGCTCGTTGATCAATAGATGGTTACGGTTTCCTGACCATGGACATTGGATGTCGTTGATAACGGGATCACATCATTAGGAGAATGATGTGATGGACAAGACCCAATCCTAAGCCTAGCACAAGATCGTGTAGTTCGTTTGCTCAGAGCTTTTCTAATGTCAAGTATCATTTCCTTAGACCATGAGATTGTGCAACTCCCGGATACCGTAGGAATGCTTTGGGTGTACCAAACGTCACAACGTAACTGGGCGGCTATAAAGGTGCACTACAGGTATCTCCGAAAGTATCTGTTGGGTTGGCACGAATCGAGACTGGGATTTGTCACTCCGTGTAAACGGAGAGGTATCTCTGGGCCCACTCGGTAGGACATCATCATAATGTGCACAATGTGACCAAGGAGTTGATCACGGGATGATGTGAGTTACGGAACGAGTAAAGAGACTTGCCGGTAACGAGATTGAACAAGGTATCGGGATACCGACGATCGAATCTCGGGCAAGTAGCATACCGATGGACAAAGGGAATTGAATACGGGATTGATTGAATCCCCGACATCGTGGTTCATCCGATGAGATCATCGTGGAACATGTGGGAGCCAACATGGGTATCCAGATCCCGCTGTTGCTTATTGGCCGGAGAACGTCTCGGTCATGTCTGCATGGTTCCCGAACCCGTAGGGTCTACACACTTAAGGTTCGATGACGCTAGGGTTATAGGGAAAGTATGTATGTGGTTACCGAATGTTGTTCGGAGTCCCGGATGAGATCCCGGACGTCACGAGGAGTTCCGGAATGGTCCGGAGGTAAAGATTTATATATTGGAAGTCCTGTTTTGGTCACCGGAAAAGTTTCGGGTGTTATCGGTAATGTACCGGGACCACCGGGAGGGGCCCGGGGGTCCACCAAGTGGGGCCACCAGCCCCAGAAGGCTGCGTGGGCCAAGTGTGGGAGGGGACCAGCCCCAGGTGGGCTGGTGCGCCCCCCCACCAAGGCCCAAGGCGCATGGGAGAGTGGGAGGGGGCAAACCCTAGGTCCAGATGGGCCTTAAGGCCCACCCTAGTGGCGCCCCCCTCTCCTCCCCTTGGCCGCACCCTAGATGGGTTTGGGGGCTGCCGCCACCCCTGGGGAGGGAACCCTAGATGGGGGCGCATCCCCTCCCCTTCCCCTATATATACTGGAGGTATTTGGGGCTGTCAGACACGTGAGAACACCTCTCTCTTGGCGCAGCCCTTCCCCTCTCCGTTCTCCGCTCCTACGGTGCTTGGCGAAGCCCTGCAGGATTGCCACGCTCCTCCACCACCACCACGCCGTCGTGCTGCTGCTGGACGGAGTCTTCCCCAACCTCTCCCTCTCTCCTTGCTGGATCAAGGCGTGGGAGACATCACCGGGCTGCACGTGTGTTGAACGCGGAGGCACCGTTCTTCGGTGCTTAGATCGGAATCAACCGCGATCTGAATCGCTACGAGTACGACTCCTTTATCCGTGTTCTTGCAACGCTTCCGCATCGCGATCTACAATGGTATGTAGATGCACTCCCCTTCCCCTCGTTTCTAGAATACTCCATAGATTGATCTTGGTGATGCGTAGAAAATTTTAAATTTCTGCTACGTTCCCCAACAGCCCCATGCTTCCATGGGCGAGGTGGTTGTGGTCGGAGGATGGGTCCGGCGACCCCCGCACTCAGGATCCAAGGCTCGGTGTGGGGCTTGGCTAGGCGCCAACCTCAGAGCTCAGGCAGCGGCCTGATGCGTTGCAGCAGGAAGGATAAGGAAGCACATCACCATGGCCAGGCTACTGTTGTGGAACTTCCATATTGCTATAGTAGTACTTCACCGCGGTGGGGGCTCGATGGAGCGACGAGGAGAGGAGGCAGCGTGCCAGAGGCCGTCGTCTCGAGCAGCTCCAGCCATGGCCATAACGGCGGTGGTTGCCAGATGCCCACAGCGAAGAAACTGTCCCGCGTTTAGCTGGCCACATCTGCGTCGCGTGGTGGCAGAGGCGAGATCCATCTCGCGATGGCGCGCGGGATTGCAGGGGGGCGAGGTGTGCAGGCTTAGTTGTGGCGGCACGCGGGTGCCGGCCGGTTGGGACGGCGTGCGGAGGCAGCTGTGACACACTGGAGAAAGCGGCCGATGGCGCGGCAGCGGGGAGGTCGACCGGCGGCGCGCTGAGCGGAGGTGGGGAGGTCGGCCGGCGACGCGTTGGGCGAAAAGTCGGGAACCACGTCTTGGCGGCTAGATCCGGATACGTGGGTTGCAGGCGGCGGCGGTGGGTGGGGGAGGGGGGTCGCCGGTTGGTAGGTAGTGGCTATCGAGGTGCGGGAGGTGGGGGACAGACGACCTTTTTTTGTTCGGTCGAGTTCGGGAGGAGCTCCGCGGCTGCGATCCAAATAACTATTCTAATCCTGAACTTTTGTCTGTACGAACTCGACATTCGGGCTATCTTCGCAACCATGTCTTCTACCGCGAGTTTGTCTGATCATTCGTGTTGTTTGTGATATAAGTGTAATGTGGACATGTTTTTTAGCAACTAAATGCGCGTTCTAAATAGGAATCACGCTCATTGGCGGATTTGCTCTCGGGTCATGATGAACTTGCGTCTGTTGCGAGTTTAATGCATGCTGTGGGTGTTGTTGAAGCTCTGGCATGATGGGAATTGTGTTTTTGTATGATTTTGCTGCACAAATTTTTGTTATTTCAAATGAGTTTGAAACCGGCCGTGTTCTTCGTCCGCCCGAGATGCATCATCCGCCATCGGCGATTTCTTGTTTTCCTGTCAAGTTTTCTCACTGATTTGCGTACTATAGTTAAATCCAAGGCTTACTACGTCGTCAATTTCAATCGGGAGGGTCTATACTGTTTGATTTCTGGCGTTTTGATGTTCGCACTCCCGCGGTTGTTGCACGGTTTTTTTTTGCGGTTTTTGGATTTGCCCTCTGGTCATTTTTCTTGTAGAAAGTTAGTTGGCAGATCATTTAAAAGGGTGTGCGGACTTGTTCTAATCAGGCACAAATGATTTTATGCTTCGGACGAATTCGTTCGTTCATGTTTTCTGTGTCATCTAGTGGCCGTCGTACAAGCTGGACTGCTGCGTTGTTCATACCTGAACTTCTAATTTTCCTTTATTTTGCAAGGTTATGCAACAAGTCCTCTGTATTTCTTTCCTTTTTAATGCCATTTTTCATTCTTGCATTGTTTTGATTTTATGACTGAGTCACATGAGCAACCATTGAATTGTTTGGCCGATGGATATGCATATATATTTTTTATTTTTTTCTAGAATGTCCTCGTTATCTAATAGTCTGTTGGACTTCAGTTATTAACTATCCTGAACTTCTGTATGCCTGTTCGAGGTTTTAGGTAACCCCGGACTTCTATATCATCACTCTTTGAACTTCTTATTCTCAAGGTCTGTAGTAGAAGCTGGACCTCTATTGTATCAGTGATTGAACTTTTGTGTTTCCACGTTTCACTACTAGGAAAAGGCCTGTTTGTGGCGCACCTGTTTTGACCATTAATGGCGCACTATAGGTGCCCCACTATCATCACGCCACTAGTAACAAGTACTAATGGCACACCCCTGGTGCGCCATTAGTATACTAGACAATAGTGGCGCACCAGGCAGTGCGCCATTACTATGTCCAATGGTGCGCAAATATTATGCCTCCTAGGGGGCCATATTTACCTTCACGTATGCCCCCTAGTGCGCCATTAGTATGCCCCATAATGCGCCACTGGTATTTAGCCCTGGTGCGCCACTAATGCTCAGCCAGGTGCGCCACTACTATGAATATTAGGATTTTTTTTGCTTTTATGATATTTGCACAGGTTACAAAATACATTACATCACAGAATATAAACAGCACAACATATAAACAGCAGATTTATCGAATACAATAGAAGATTAGTCTCCGAATACAATTCATCATATTAGTCTCCGAATTCAAAATACCGAACAAAGTTAGAACATTACAAGTCTCGAGACCGCGAGTAGCGAGTTTGTCTTCACATTACAGGTCGATATCTAAACTACCATCACATAGAAGAGAGCTGCGGTCAAGATGAGCATCATCACGATGAAACTGGTCTTCATCCGGTTCCTCCTCCGCTCCCTCCTCTCTCCCGCTAGATAGTGCGCGTATCTAGCTTCCGCCTCCACCCTAGTGGTGTACCCTTTGTAACTGTTACCGCTGAAACGGTGAACCTGTCTCCGACACTCCTCCCAGTCGTCGTAGACTCCAGGAACCTTACCCTTGTACACGACATACGACGACATCTCTATGCACTAGACAAACAAAATGTTAGTAGCAATTCACAGACAATACATAAGCAATATATAAGTATACAACAAAACGATCGAAAGAGAAAAGCAACACATTAATAGCACGATTCATGGTCCTACTAATAAATAGCATCGAGTACATATAAGTTGAATGACTGTCCAAACCAAAGAGACATACAAGTTCATTAAAGTTTAATTACAACATGAGCTAATCGATATTTCAGAACTACATAGCATCACTACTTTCGACTCGACTCAGGGACCGGAGCGTGGATGAAGCCGCCGTCTTTCGTGATGGTCATGAATGTGCGGTCGTTGTCAGCCTGCATTTGTAGCGTTGTTTCTATTTCGCTGTTGGACGGTTGATATTTGAGGTAGAACTGCCGCGAGTTACGAAGGACATCTTGATGGATGATTTCCGCAAACTCCGACTGGATGCGAAAGAATTCTTGTCTGAGGTCCGCGTCCTGGATTGCCGACAAGCGTGCGGCCCAATCTTTGAGACTATTTGGTAGCAGAAGGTGATTATGGTCCCATACGATCGCCCGCATGTGATGGAGGGCGTAGTAGGTATCCTTCTGACCGCCAGGCGGCTGCTTGACGCAGGGGAACGTCGTTACGTGGGTGAACACGTGCTTGCCGTACCTAAAAATTGGCCTCCTGAAGGTGCCTCCAGATTTGGCGTAGCCGGGGAGAACATCATCAAGAACTTTCTTGATATTTGTGTAGTCTTTCTTCGACTGACGGTCCGAGTCGAAATACGTGGCCATGGAATAGTTCGGGCTTAAGAGGATGAGTGTGCAATGTGTGTCACTGCACAAAACACGGAATGTTAGAAAAAAAAGAACGATCGAAATCTAAGAAATCATATGTTACAGGGCAGTGAGGGGATGACTTACTCGGGAAAGTAAGGCACGAGGAAGTTATCCTTATCTGGGTTCGCCAGAATGACGCCTTCGAGGTATGAACTCGCGACTTGCCGGTCCCTAGCGCTGCCCAAGATCTTGGCACGCATGTAGAAGGGGTCGACTATCACGATGTCCGGGGTCTTGTCTCTAATGATCCGCATCTCCATACTCAGCGAAAATAGCCGAACGAAGGTGTAGTGCAGCGGATTAAGGTTAAACATAGCGAAGATGTCATCAAACCGCAGGACGATCATACCCCTGATGGCGCTATCCACAAAGCCCTTGCCCTCTGGCACCTTGGCCACGAAAACCGGGTATGCCACATCATTCTCGGAGAGACGCCGCTTCTCCAAAGAAAGAACACTGTCATGCAGACTCCACATAGCACCGGTTGCAGCATTGAGCAGATTAGTCGGTAGCATCGGCCTACCCGCCACATGCACCCTCCTCGAGATATCCTTAGGTGAAGGTGGCCCGTCCTGAGCACGGATCGTACTTGGTGCCGGCTGGCTCGCACCCTTGTTATTCTTTCTTTTCCGTCCCTTCTGCTTCTTCTGCTGTAATGGGATCGAGTTCTGCTCAGAGACCACCTTCTTGAGTGTGTTGGGGCTGATAATATTTCGCACCTCGGCTATCTGAGGCTCGGTGAAGGCGGCAGCTGGAGGCGTCTCCTGAGAACTGAACGCCAGACGACACCTGTTGCAATTGGGTTTCTCCGCGGTACCAGCTAGATCGCGATCGTCTTTTGCAGGGTTGGGTTCTTGAGAAGGAGGCCCCAAGAATTCGTCATTGTACCCATGTTCGTTGAAGTACTTATCGACATTGGTAAATGTACTGTCGTCGTCGTCCGGATCCTGTGCCATATGCATGTCCGGATCAGCTGACGACGGTAGCGTTGCGGCGGTCTTGCCATGGCTTGGCGCCAGCACGACTGGCGGTATTGTCTGTGGGGTGGTGTCCCCCGCCCCCAAACGAATCTGGCTCTTCGGCCAAAGCATGGGCCAGCTTATGCAAGCGCTGAGGGTCATCACATCATCTTCGTCGGCCCCAGAGGTTGATACGGAGGTAACAAGTCGTCGAAGCCCCGCAGCACCCGAACCAGTTGAACCCTATACACGGTGGGTGGCATCGGATTACCATGGAACACGGGGCTGCCCGGTTGAACGATTCTGGCCTTGGCGACATCGATCAACTTGCCGTCCACGAAGTGCCGGAGAGTGCATGGAACGTCGGCGGCGCCCTGCGAAAACATGTAGGGCGTCAGGGATGCCCAGTCAAAGGCAAGGAGATGAAGTCATCGGCCGAGAGGCTTAGTTACCGTGATGGCGTCGAGCTTGGCTAATGTCGAGGCACCGCCAACGGCGGGCGTGCAAGTGACGGAGGGGCCGCTTGCTGCCGAGGTGCCGGCCGGCGTATTCTTCCCACACCCGGGTGCATTAAGCTGCAATGCCGGCGCCTCCGCCGGAGACACCAATGCCGCCTCCGCCGGAGACACCAATGGCGCCGCCCGCACATTGTGCGAGTTGCTGCCCGTGAAGCTGGGAATCGGGGGCGACCCCTGTTGGCCACCCGCAATCCACGCCTGCAGCCCCTCAATCAAGGTAGGCACAATGGCGGTGAACCAGTTCTTTCTTGCTCCAGCTAATAGACAGGTTAATGTAGAACTCTATTTTTTTCTTAGCTGGCACAAGTTTGTCCAGTGTGAACCTCAACTTATAAAATTGTTGTGTGTTAGGACCATACACTAGAAAGCCTCACTGTCTGGCTTTCAAACTGTTAACCTGTTGTACTGTAAGTATAAAAGATAACAAACTAACATATGGAGATTGTGAGAGAACCTAGAAAAATGCATTGCTCTTATAGTGATGCACAAACTAGAAACTGTATACCAAACACACAAATAGAAACCCAGCTCCAGGAACTAGAGTAGCATATTCAGTAAATCAACTTGCAGTGGGAAGTGCAACAAGTTAAATCAAGTAGTCAAAGACAATAGGATTAGTGTACTGAACCATGGAGCAGAGGTGGAGCGGAGACCAGAGTTGAGGTGGCTGGAGTTGAGGAAGACGACGGCGACCCGAGGAAGAAGACGAGGTGGATCCGGTGCTGTGCGGCTCCCCGGCGACGGCGGATCCGGTGCAGTCCCCCTCCTGGATCGGCTGCGACGCGAACAAGGACCTGAGGAACAACAAGACCTGAGGAACAACAAGACCATACTCTGCTCTAATCTATGTAGCAAATCGACACTAGCCAAGAACAGACCTTCCCAGCGGCGAGGTCACGATGCGCAGCGCCGATGAGATGGCGGACCCGGCCTTGCTCCGCAGCCACGGCAGGAAAGCACCGTCCTCCTTCACCTGCGGGGCGGCAAATTTGATTCCATCGGCATTCAGCAAAGGGGCGGGGGGGGGGGGACGGGGGGATTTCTTCCTCTCTTTCTTTGCTTGCGTCAAACCCTAGCCCAGCTGATAGCTCACCTTGGGGATGGCTGCGGCGGCGGCGGCGGTCTGGCGGCAGGTGGGAGGAGACGGGGCGACGGCGGCGAGGCTTTCTGGGCTCTGGGGGAGAGGAGAGGGCGGAGAGGGCGAGGGGAAGCGCGAGGGGGCAAGTGGGGAGGAGGGACCGAGGAGGCAGGGCGGCGGCGGTGGAGCGGGCGCGGGCGGACGGCGGCTGGGGTCGTCTGGCGAGGGAGGGAGAGAGGCCAGAGGGAGAGGGGAGCAAGTCGAGTGGGGGGGGGGGGGGGTTAGCAATGGCGCACCTTTTAGGGGTGCGCCATAAACATACGTATAGGAATGGCGCACCTTCTCCTGGTGCACCATTAGTAACTTTTTTTTGGACTTTTAGTTGCATCTAATAATTTTTTAGAAAATGACGATCAAATTTGAAAAAATTTATGAATGTGAAAAATATCATAAAATTTGTTATTTGAAAATATTTATGAATATGAAAAAATATCATCAAATTTGTTATTTGAAAATATTTTTTTGGATTTTTAGTTACATCTAATAATTTTTTAGAAAACATTTATGAATATGAAAAAATATCATCAAATTTTAAAAAATACTCATGAATTCAAAAAGTGCCCATGAAATTTAAAAAGATTCAAGAGTTCAAAAAATATTAACAAATTCAATACTTTTTGTGAGTTAGAAATTCAATACCAGAATAAATTCCTAAATAAGAATTGGTATACCAATGGTGCACCTCCTAGGGGGTGCGCCATAAGTACCTTCATAGCAATGGCGCACCTTCTCCTGGTGCGCCATTAGTAACTTTTTTTTGGATTTTTAGTTGCATCTAATAATTTTTTAGAAAATGACGATCAAATTTGAAAACATTTATGAATGTGAAAAAATATCATCAAATTTGTTATTTGAAAATATTTATGAATATGAAAAAATATCATCAAATTTGTTATTTGAAAATATTGTTTTTGGATTTTTAGTTGCATCTAATAATTTTTTAGAAAACATTTATGAATATGAAAAAATATCATCAAATTTGAAAAAATACTCATGAATTCAAAAAGTGCCCATGAAATTTAAAAATATTCATGAGTTTAAAAAATATTAACAAATTCAATACTTTTTGTGAGTTAGAAATTCAATACCAGAATAAACCTAAATAAAAATTGATATACCAGAATAAACATAAATAAATATTCATGAGGACTAGAATAGAAGAAATGTCATTTACATATGTCGAAATACAATCGAGAAATGAAGACTACAATTTAAATACAATCGATCTTCCTAGCTATCTTTTCACAATCTTCTTGCCCTTCTTTTTCGCAAATGGAGTTCTTCTCTTGAACGGACGTCCTTTAGGTAGGGTGGTCCTGCTTCTTCTTGTGGTGTATGGTACTTCATCGTCGTCATCATGTTCCATCTTCGGGTCGCCGTACTTGTCGAAGTCTTGCTCATTGGCGACTCCATCCATTCCGATGATCTTCCTTTTGCCTCTCCTCACGACAACATGACTGGGCTTTGACGGGTCGGCAATGAAGAAGCATTGATCCACTTGGGAAGCCAGTACCCATGGCTCATTTTTCGCGGTGACGTTTGCGCCCGCGGTCTTGAATTTGGCTTCGGGTATAACAATGGTGGTGAAATACCGGTCTTCTTTTAGGACGCTCTTGGCCCATCTGACACGGAACATCGGGACCTTGTCTCCAGCGTAGCTCAGCTCCGAGATCTCCTCGATCCTTCCGTAGTATCTGTCCTTGTCGTTACCGGTGTAGGATTCCATCGTTACCCCGGAGTTCTAATAACCATCGCTCTTCATGTCCTTGTCCTCGGTTTAGAATGTGTAGCCGTTGATATCGTACGCCTCATAGGTCATCAGATTGTGCTCGGCGCCATGTGACAAGGCGGATATGAGTTTTTCTTCTGCGGAAGAATCCTCATGTAAAGGGTACGACAGAAGCTTCTCCTTGAACCAACGCGTGAAACATGAGTTGTGCTCTTTGATTATATCTCCGTCCGTCCTCTGTTGGCCTCGGTCATTGTACGTCTTCTCAATAAAGGTTTTGTGCTCTACCAACCAAGGATCGACCACGTCTATGTGTTGTAGTGCGACTAGGTTTGATCTTTCAAAGCCGACGAGTCGACCCTCGAAGTCGACATGCATTTCGCGGCGACCATCGCGGTGACCCCATCCAGCGAGCCTACCGAGGTGCCTGTTGACGGGCAGACCAACGGGTTTCTCGATGCCTAGATAATTCGTGCAGTAGGAGATGCACTCCTCGGTCAGAAAGCCCCTGGCTATGCTTCCCTCTGGACGTGACATGTTGCGAACGTATCCTTTGATGACACCATTCATCCTTTCGAACGACATCATGCTGTGCAGGAACATCGGCCCGGGTTGGACGATATCCTCCACGATATGGACCAGCAGATGCACCATAACATCGAAGAATGCAGGCGGGAAGTACATCTCAAGCTCGCATAGTATCACCACGACCTCTTCCTGTAGCCTTCTGAGTTGCCTCATGCCAACCGACTTCCGAGAGATGACGTCGAAAAAGTTGCATAGGCCAAATAGCGTTTCACGGACGTGCGCGTCCATGATCCCACGGATTGCAACTGGAAGTATCTGCATCATCAGCACGTGGCAGTCGTGAGACTTCATCCCGCTGAACTTCTGCTTCGCTGAGTCTAGGTATCTGCTTATCTTCCCCGCGTAACCGTAAGGAAGTTTTACTCCTACGAGGCAGGTGAAAAACTGCTCGATCTCCTCCTGACTTAGAGTGAAGCACGCGGGAGGGTAGTCATTTCCTATCTTCTTGGCCTTTTTGCCTTTGCGACGACTTTCCGTGTCCTTCGCCTCATCATCATCATCATCATCATTAGTGTGAAGCTCCTCCCTGATGCCCATTGATTTCAAGTCTGCCCTTGCTTTCGGCCCATCTTTGGTCCTCTCTGGCATGTTGAGCAGGGTACCAAGCAGACTCTCGCACATGTTATTCATGATATGCATGACATCAAGGCCGTGAGGCACACGGAGGATCTTCCAGTACAGCAAGTCCCAGAAAACAGACCTCGTTTTCCATACCTTCAGCAGCGGCTCTAGCGCCTTGCGCTTCTTTCCCGGCTCTGGCGCCTTTCGCTTCTTTCTCGGCAGTGGGCAATCTTTCCGATTTTTCAACAGCTCGTCTATTTCCTCGCCGCTCCTCGTACGCGGGCATCTTCGGGGTTCGGTTTCACCATCGAACAGATCCTTGCATTTTCTCCATGAGTCATCGTCGCGAAGCCACCTTCGATGTCCCATGAACACGGTTTTCGAAGACCCGGGATCTCTATCCAGCTGGCGATACGTTGTGTCATCCATGTTGGGGAACGTAGTAATTTCAAAAAAAAAAATCCTACGCACACACAGGATCATGGTGATGCATAGCAACGAGAGGGGAGAGTGTTGTCCACGTACCCTCGTAGGCCGAAAGCGGAAGCGTTAGCACAACGCGGTTGATGTAGTCGTACGTCTTCACGATCCGACCGATCCAAGTACTGAACGTACGGCACCTCTGAGTTCAGCACGCGTTCAGCTCGATGACGTCCCGCGAACTCCGATCCAGCAGACACTATCAGGAAAAGGGATATAGATAATATGGACACTAATGGCGCACCACACATGTGGTGCGCCACTACTATATACTAATGACGCACCATGTGTTGGTATGCCATTAGTGTCCAAATACTAATGGCGCACCACATCCACGGTGCGCCACTACTAACAATTTTTTTTTTCAAAACTAGTAATGGCGCACCAGGGGATAGTGCGCCATTACTAGTTTAACTAGTAATGGCGCACCACACCCTCGGTGCGCCACTACTAACAAATTTTTATTTTATTTTATTTTCAAAACTAGTAATGGTGTACCGAGGGGACAGTGCGCCATTACTAGTTTTAACTAGTAATGGCGCACCACACCCTCGGTGCGCCACTACTAACATTTTTTTTATTTTTTTCAAAGTTAGTAATGGCGCACCGTGGGTGTGGTGCACCATTACTAGTTTAACTAGTAATGGCGCACCGTGCGCCATTACTAACTTTGCCCAAAAATTCCACCGAATGCACCCCCCCCGGTGGACCGCCTTTTCAGTTTTAGAAAAAATAAAAGAAAATGATGGAAATGTCAAAAAAATAAAATAAAATAAGTTTCCCATGTGATATGTGGTCTAGTTGTTGGGAAAATTTACAAATATGAATTTTGACTTTATTTGAAAAATCTCTCTGGAATTTGTAAAATGGGCATAACTTTTGCATACGAACTCGGATTAAAAAGTTTTTTATACGAAAAATCATCTACTCGAAAAGTTACATACGATTTGAACCGGGGGGGGGGGGGGGAACCCCGTTCAACATCTTCAAAATCCCCAAGAACCTAACAGAACAAAAGATACGGGGCTTTTAACATCTAGAGGGGGAAAATGAAAAAAAAATTCAAACTTACTAGTGGCGCACCATTTGCTAGGTGCGCCACTAGTAACAGAAAAAAATTGGTTTTAAAAAAACTTTTTTTTGGATTTTTTTTTTGAAAATATGATACGTAATATGATCGGGAAGTTTGAAATATTTTTTCAAAATTTCATCACACTCATGAACATGAACAAAGTCCTAGACATCAACAAGGTTTAATAGGATTGATATGATAGATATATCAACAAGTGCGTGTGAAGTGAGCTGGTGCTCGGGCTGGAGTAGTGTGAGGATGGGTGACCTTCCGGGAAGTTTGACCACGGAGTGCGATTTGACTTGAGATTAAGCATATTGGCTTGAGATTAAGTCATAGTGACCCGAGATTAAGAAAAAAACGAAAAAAAATTGTGAATATTTTTTTAAAAAAAATTTGAAAAAAAATTCTAGAAAAAATTTGAAAAAAAATTGTTAGTAATGGCGCACTTCTATGTGGTGCACCATTACTAAGTCAGATAGTAATGGCGCACCATGGGATATACTAATGGCGCACTCCCTGGTGCGCCATTAGTAAAAAATTCTAATGGCGTGATGCTAGTGGCGCACCTGTAGTGCGCCATTAGTAGCCAAAACAGGTGCGCCACTAGCAGGCCTTTTCCTAGTAGTGAGAGCTTCATGGGAGAATTCCATCAGCACGACGGCTGGTGACGGTGAAGATGATGCTACCGACGCAGGGCTTCGCCTAAGCACCGCTACGATATGATCGAGGTGGAATATGGTGGAAGGGGGCACCGCACACGGCTAAGAGATCAAGAGGTCAATTGTTGTGTCTATGGGGTGCCCCTGCCCCCGTATATAAAGGAGTGGAGGAAGGGGGAGAGGGCCGGCCCATATGGCGCGCCCTGGAGGAGTCCTACTCCCACCGGGAGTAGGATCCCCCTTCCAAGTAGTAGGAGTAGGAGTAAAGGAAAGGGAAGAGGGAAGAGAAGGAAGGAGGGGGCGCCGCCCCTCCCCCTAGTCCAATTCGTACTAGTTAATGGGGGGCGCGCGGCCTGCCTCTCCCTCTCCCCTAAAGCCCAATAAGGCCCATATACTTCTTCCCCCGTATTCCCGTAACTCCCCGGTACTACGAAAAATACCCGAACCACTCGGAACCTTTCCGATATCCGAATATAGTCGTCCAATATATCGATCTTTACAACTCGACCATTTCAAGACTCCTCGTCATGTCCCCGATCTTATCCGGGACCCCGAACTACCTTTGGTACATCAAATCACATAAACTCATAATACGATCGTCATAGAACTTTAAGCGTGCGGACCCTACGGGTTCGATAACTATGTAGACATGACTGAGACACGTCTCCGTTCAATAACCAATAGCGGAACCTGGATGCTCATATTGGCTCCCACATATTCTACGAAGATCTTTATCGGTCAAACCGCATAACAACATACGTTGTTCCCTTTGTCATCGGTATGTTACTTGCCCGAGATTCGATCGTCGGTATCTCAATACCTAGTTCAATCTCGTTACCGGCAAGTCTCTTTACTCGTTCCGTAATACATCATCCCACAACTAACTCATTAGTTACAATGCTTGCAAGGCTTATAGTGATGTGCATTACCGAGTGGGCCCAGAGATACCTCTCCGACAATCGGAGTGACAAATCCTAATCTCGAAATATGCCAACCCAACAAGTACCTTCGGAGACACCTGTAGAGCACCTTTATAATCACCTAGTTACGTTGTGACGTTTGGTAGCACACAAAGTGTTCCTCTGGTAAACGGGAGTTGCATAATCTCATAGTCATAGGAACATGTATAAGTCATGAAGAAAGCAATAGCAGAATACTAAACGATCAAGTGCTAAGCTAACGGAATGGGTGAAGTCAATCACATCATTCTCCTAATGAGGTGATCCCGTTAATCAAATGACAACTCATGTCTACGGCTAGGAAACATAACCATCTTTGATCAACGAGCTAGTCAAGTAGAGGCATACTAGTGACACTCTGTTTGTCTATGTACTCACACATGTATTATGTTTCCGGTTAATACAAGTCTAGCATGAATAATAAACATTTATCATGAAATAAGGAAATAAATAATAACTTTATTATTGCCTCTAGGGCATATTTCCTTCAGTCTCCCACTTGCACTAGAGTCAATAATCTAGATCACATCGCCATGTGATTTAACATCAATAGTTTACATCACCATGTGATTAACACCCATAGTTCACATCGTCATGTGACCAACACCCAAAGGGTTTACTAGACTCAATAATCTAGTTCACATCTCTATGTGATTAACACCCAAAGAGTACTAAGGTGTGATCATGTTTTGCTTGTGAGAGAAGTTTAGTCAACGGGTCTGCCATATTCAGATCCGTATGTATTTTGCAAATTTCTATGTCTACAATGCTCTACTCGGAGCTACTTTAGCTAATTGCTCCCACTTTCAATATGTATCCAGATTAAGACTTAGAGTCATCTGGGTCAGTGCCAAAACTTGTATTGACGTAACCCTTTACGACGAACCTTTTTGTCACCTCCATAATCGAGAAACATATCCTTATTCCACTAAGGATAATTTTGACCGCTGTCTAGTGATCTACTCCTAGATCACTATTGTACTCCCTTGCCAAAATCAGTGTAGGGTATACAATAGGTCGGGTACATAGCATGGCATACTTTATAGAACCTATGGTTGAGGCATAGGGAATGACTTTCATTCTCTTTCTATCTTCTGCCATGGTCGGGTTTTGAGTCTTACTCAATTTCACACTTTGTAACACAGGCAAGAACTCTTTCTTTGACTGTTCTATTTTGAACTACTTCAAAAACTTGTCAAGGTATGTACTCATTGAAAAAACTTATCAAGCGTCTTGATTTATCTCTATAGATCTTGATGCTCAATATGTAAGCAGCTTCACGGAGGTCTTTCTTTGAAAAAACTCCTTTCAAACACTCCTTTATGCTTTGCAGAATAATTCTACATTATTTCTGATCAACAATATGTCATTCACATATATTTATCAAAAATGATGTAGTGCTCCACTCACTTTCTTTTAAATACAGGTTTCACCGCAAGTCTGTATAAAACTATATGCTTTGATCAACTCATCAAAGCGTATATTCCAACTCCGAGATGCTTGCACCAGTCCATAGATGGATCGCTGGAGCTTGCACATTTTGTTAAGACCTTTAGGATCGACAAAACCTTCTGGTTGCATCATATACAACTCTTCTTTAAGAAATCCATTAAGGATTGCAGTTTTGTTATCCATTTGCCAGATTTCATAAAATGCGGCAATTGCTAACATGATTCAGACATACTTTAAGCAATGACACTAGTGAGAAAATCTCATCGTAGTCAACACCTTGAACTTTGTCAAAACCTTTTTCGACAAGTCTAGCTTTGTTGATAGTAACACTACTATCAGCGTCCGTCTTCCTCTTGAAGATCCATTTATTTTCTATGGCTTGCCGATCATCGGGCAAGTCAACCAAAGTCCATACTTCGTTCTCATACATGGATCCCATCTCAGATTTCATGGCCTCAACCATTTCGCGGAATCTGGGCTCATCATCGCTTCCTCATAGTTCGTAGGTTCGTCATGGTCAAGTAACATGACCTCCAGAACAGGATTACCGTACCACTCTGGTGCGGATCTCACTCTGGTTTACCTACGAGGTTCGGTAGTAACTTGATTTGAAGTTACATGATCATCATCATTAGCTTCCTCACTAGTTGGTGTAGTAGTCATAGGAACAGATTTCTGTGATGAACTACTTTCCAATAAGGGAGCAGGTATAGTTACCTCATCAAGTTCTACTTTCCTCCCACTCACTTCTTTCGAGAGAAACTCCTTCTCTAGAAAGGATCCATTCTTAGCAACGAATTTGCCTTCGGATCTGTGATAGAAGATATACCCAATAGTCTCCTTTGGGTATCCTATGAAGACGCATTTCTCTGATTTGGGTTCAAGCTTATCATGTTGAAACTTTTTCACATAAGCATCGCAACCCAAACTTTAAGAAACGACAACTTTGGTTTCTTGCCAAACCACAGTTCATAAGGTGTCATCTCAACGGATTTAGATGGTTCCCTTTTTAACGTGAATGCAGCTGTCTCTAATGCATAACCCCAAAACGATAGTGGTAGATTGGTAAGAAACATCATAGATCGCACCATATCTAATAAAGTACGGTTATGACGTCCGGACACACCATTACACTGTGGTGTTCCAGGTGGCGTGAGTAGTGAAACTATTTCACATTGTTTTAACTGAAGGACAAACTCGTAACTCAAATATTTTACCTCTGCGATCATATCGTAGAAACTTTTATTTTCTTGTTACGATGATTTTCCACTTCACTCTGAAATTATATGAACTTTTCAAATGTTTCAGACTTATGTTTCATCAAGTAGATATACCCATATCTACTCAAATCATCTGTGAAGGTCAGAAAATAATGATACCTGCCGCGAGCCTCAACACTCATCGGATCGCATACATCAGCATGTATTATTTCCAATAAGTCAGTTGCTCGCTCCATTGTTCCGAAGAACGGAGTCTTAGTCATCTTGCCCATGAGGCATGGTTCGCAAGCATCAAGTGATTCCAAAAGCCCATCAGCATGGAGTTTCTTCATGCGCTTTACACCAATATGACCTAAACGGCAGTGCCACAAATAAGTTGCACTATCATTATTAACTTTGCATCTTTTGGTTTCAATATTATGAATATGTGTATCATTTTGATCGAGATCCAACAAACTATTCTCATTGGGTGTATGACCATCGAAGGTTTTATTCATGGAAACAGAATAACAATTATTCTTTGATTTTAAATGAATAAACGTATTGCAATAAACATGATCAAATCATATTCATGCTTAACGCAAACACCAAATAACATTTATTTAGGTTCAACACTAATCCCGAAAGTATAGGTAGTGTGTGATGATGATCATATCAATCTTGGAACCACTTCCAACACACATCATCACTTCACCCTTGACTAGTCTCTGTTCATTCTACAACTCCCGTTTCGAGTTACTACTTTTAGCAACTGAACCAGTATCAAATACCGAGGGGTTGCTATAAACACTAGTAAAGCACACATCAATAACATGTATATCAAATATAACTTTGTTCACTTTGCCATCCTTCTTATCCACCAAATACTTGGGGTAGTTCCGCTTCCAGTGACCAGTCCTTTGCAGTAGAAGCACTTAGTCTCAGGTTTAGGTCCAGACTTGGGCTTCTTCACTTGAGCAGCAACTTGCTTGCCGTTCTTCTTGAAGTTCCCCTTCTTCCCTTTGCCCTTTTCTTGAAACTAGTGGTCTTCTTAACCATCAACACTTGATGTTTTTCTTGATTTCTACCTTCGTCGATTTCAGCATCACGAAGAGCTTGGGAATTACTTTCGTCATCCCTTTCATATTATAGTTCATCACGAAGTTCTACTAACTTGGTGATGGTGACTAGAGAATTCTGTCAATCACTATTTTATCTGGAAGATTAACTCCCACTTGATTCAAGCGATTGTAGTACCCAGACAATCTGAGCACATGCTTACTGCTTGAGCTATTCTCCTCCATCTTTTAGCTATAGAACTTGTTGGAGACTTCATATCTCTCAACTCGGGTATTTGCTTGAAATATTAACTTCAATTCCTGGAACATCTCATATGGTCCATGACGTTCAAAACGTCTTTGAAGTCCCGATTCTAAGCCGTTAAGCATGGTGCACTAAACTATCAAGTAGTCATCATATTGAGCTAGCCAAACGTTCATAACGTCTGCATTTGCTCCTGCAATAGGTCTGTCACCTAGCGGTGCATCGAGGACATAATTCTTCTGTGCAGCAATGATGATAATCGCCAGATCACGGAACCAATCCGCATCATTGCTACTAACATCTTTCAACTTAGTTTTCTCTAGGAACATATCAAAAATAAACGGGGAACAACATCGCGAGCTCTTGATCTACAACATAGATATGAAAATACTACCAGGACTAAGTTCATGATAAATTAAAGTTCAGTTAATCATATTACTTAAGAACTCCCACTTAGATAGACATCCCTCTAATCCTCTAAGTGATCACGTGATCCAAATCAACTAAACCATGCCCGATCATCACGTGAGATGGAGTAGTTTCAATGGTGAACATCACTATGTTGATCATATCTACTATATGATTCACGCTCGACCTTTCGGTCTCAGTGTTCCGAGGCCATATCTGTTATATGCTAGGCTCGTCAAGTTTAACCTTAGTATTCCGCGTGTGCAACTGTTTTGCACCCGTTGTATTTGAACGTAGAGCCTATCACACCCGATCATCACGTGGTGTCTCAGCACGAAGAACTTTCGCAACGGTGCATACTCAGGGAGAACACTTATACTATGATGCCCTCGATTCAATCGTACACTAATCATACACACAAATGTGTACGATTAAGATCAAGGACTCACGGGAAGATATCACAACACAACTCTAGACACAAATAAAAATAATACAAGCTTTATATTACAAGCCATGGGCCTCGAGGGCTCGAATACATAAGCTCGAAAACACAAGAGTCAGCGAAAGCAACAATATCTGAGTACAGACATAAGTTAGACAAGTCTGCCTTAAGAAGGCTAGCACAAAAATAGCAACAATCGAAAAGGCAAGGCCTCCTGCCTGGGAGCCTCCTAACTACTCCTGGTCGTCGGCGGTCTCCACGTAGTAGTAGGCATCAACGGTGGCATCTGGCTCCTGGGCTTCGACATCTGGTTGCAGCAACCGGAAAGAAGAAGAAAGGGGGGAAAAGGGGGAGCAAAGCAACCATGAGTACTCATCCAAAGTACTCGCAAGCAAGGATCTACACTACATATGCAACATTATCAAAGGAAGGCTGTATATGTGGACTGGGCTGCAGAAATGCCAGAATAGAGGGGAGAGCCTAGTCCCATCAAAGACTAGCATCTTCTGGAAACCACCATCTTGCAGCAACATGAGGGAGTAGAGTAGCATAAAGTAAAGTAGTAGAAGTGTTATCAACCTCGGCCAGAGATCCTTTCCCGACTCCCTGTGAGAAAGCAAATCCCAGAGCCATACTATCCAGTTATCATCACAATCCAATTCTCATCACCGTCCAGTTCTCATCACAAGTATCCAGTTCTAGTTGTATCGATCGGGACACAACTCCAAGTGTCCGTTACCGTAGGACAGGCTATCGATAGATGTTTTCTTCCGTGCAGGGGTGCACCAACTTACCCACCACGCTCGATTAAATCCGGCCGAACACACTTTCCTGGGTCATGCCCGGCCTCGGCCAAACAATACGCCGCAACCCGATCTAGGCTTAATAGAGAGGTCAAGCACGCCGGACTAAACCTATGCCCCCAGGGGTCATGGGCCATCGCCCCGGGAACTCCTGCACGTTGCGTGGGCGGCCGGTGAGCAGACCTATCTAGCTCCTTAAAAAAGGCGGGAGCTTACCAGTCCTACCCGGCGCGCGCCGCTCAGTCGCATGACGTCTATTAAGCTTCGGCTGATGCATACGACGTAGAACGCCCATACTATGCCCATCTGATGGTTACTGCTATCAGGCCAGAGGCCCCTCGGATCAAATATCCAAATCATAGTGGATTAGGAACGCGCGGTAACAAGCAGAGACTCACGAAAGATGTGACCCCGTTACCCCGTCTCGAGGACTTGCGGCAAGGGCTAGGAATGCCCGGCCACGCCTCGTAATTATCTCGCGGGCACCCTCCAGGTCAACCCGTCTCCACATCACTTGCGGGTACCCCTCAGGGTCGACCCGCCTTTCCAAGTAACAGTGGTAAAGTCCAAGTATCCGTGTGCCCAAACATCAAGGGGAAAACCCGAGGAATCACCCCCAGTGAATTCCACTCGATGTAATCATCAAGGTGAACGTAAGAGGAACCACCCCCAAGGTTCACACTTGAGGGGTTGCACGACAGAGTCGTATCGGAAGTGGTTAAGGCGAAATCACCCCCGATGACCACGACCGAATAGCTACACTACAGGGTTAACATCAGAAGTGCTGTAGAGGTCTCACCCTCGGCACTCGATAGTAACCCAGTAGTGTCGAGCAACTAAGGGGAAAGTGATGTGCGGTGTCGGGGCCTGGTCTTCGATCCCGTTGATCGGGTCTTCAATGATGAATCAGGGGCAACAAGGACAAGGTGGGGGTCACTGATGGATCAATAACCAACCTATACTAAGCTGTTTAAGATAAGCAGGAAAGGTACAATGAGGATTTTTCTGAGCAACTTTCATGTAGAAAACATTTTCATCCGAGTTGCGGTTTATTTTATATGATTTTTCAAAGTTTTAATCATTTTCTGAATTTTTTGTTTTATTTAATTCGGGTTGACCAAGTCAATTTGACTAGTCAAAACAGAAAGGGGTGACCCACATGTCATTTTCTATTAGACTAACTAATTTAATAACTAGTCTAATTGAACACATGGGGCTACTTAGCATAGATTAAACTAGTCCACAATTAGTCCACAAACCTAAACTAAAATTAGTCCTGAACTAATCCTAGCTAGTCACACACCCAACACACACTGTACGCATACACCACACACACAGCACGCACACTCGGCCATGGCCTTGTCCATGGACAACCACAAGCGGCAGCATAGCAGCGCAGCAGCAGCGTTGAAGCTAGGCAGCGGTAGCAGTGAGCAAAGCAGCAACAATGCAAGGAGCAGGGTAGCGGCAGGAGCAGCATCTTAGTAGCGGCAACAGGAGGAAGTAGCAGCAGCAGTATGCGGGAGCAGCAAGCGAGCACCACCGGACAGCAAGCAGCACGCAGCAGCAGCAGCCAAGGAGCGTGGGGCACACGGGAGCAGTGGGCAGCGGTGGCGCGGGCTGCAACGGCAAGCCAGGCGTGGCGTGGCGCGCGGCACCCGCACGGAGCCTGGCCAGAGGGCGGCAAGGCGCGGCCTGGACGCGACGAGCACGGGATTCGGGACGGTGAGTGCGAGCTTTGGCCACGGCAGAACAACGACGAAACGGAGGGGATTCGAGGGGGCAGATGGGGAATCGACAGAGGAGCTCACTGTGCGCCTGCAGAGGTGCGTAGCAGGCTCGGTGGCGACGAATCGAACGGCAACGTCTGGCGGGGCAGCGGATGAAGGCGAGCTCGATCCGCTCGGTGAAGGGGTGATGAACTTGATCTGGCGCTTGCAGTCTACGTGGACGAGGCCGGCGGAGCTCCTGGACACCTTCTTGGGGCTCGGGGAGGACGATGGCTATGGCATCGTCGACAGCAAGCTGCGGTGCGCGGCGATCAATTCGATCCAGTGTGAGAGAGAGGCAGAGCGGCGGGAGGGGGAAAGTGAGGGGATCGGTCCAGGTGGACCTAGGGTTTCCAGGGGACACACTTATAGGGCGGGAGAGGTTATGTGGAGGCCATCCATGGCTCCATGGATGCTTGACACGCACGTCCTCCGTCTCCTCTCTGAAGAGGTGGAGGAAAGGCTGATGGTGGGCTGTGATGTGCACTGTAGCGTTGGGCTATAAGCCCATAGTGCACTTTCCTTTCCTTTTCAATCTTTTATTTTATTTTCGTTAAACCATAAAGCTCCTGTTTTATAATTAAAAGAGGTACCAAATGGATGTTGATCCTGAGATTCGGCACATAAATACTATGCAATGTAACGATGACACACACATGTTTCTTTTGTAATTTTTGGAAATGCATAAATATTTGTTTATTTTAGTAAGGCCAAAATAATTGCTGCTGGACCATTTAATAATTTCTAGGATTTGATTTGTGAGTCAAATGAAGTTGGATTCAACATGTAAATGATCAGGGGAAATTATACTAAAATCCGAACATTTTAGTTTTTGACATTTGAAAACCTTTTTTGAAGTTAATTTAAATTTGAATTTGAATTGTGATTTGGATCAAGTGAAGGTTAGCAACAGTAACATGATGACATGGCACCATTAATAGGGGATTACTGTAGCATGGCACTGGGGGTGTTACAAATCTCCTCCACTATAAGAAATCTCGTCCCGAGATTTAAGTGGGGAAGTAAAGAGTAACTTCGGGAGAACTGACGCTTATATGGTTAATTATATGGTGAACAATTCAGCTAATGAGGCGGAAATATCTCTCGAGTTGAAACTGAATAAAACATCGAGAGCAAAGTAAGAAGGTACAAGAGGAAATTTCAACCGAATGAGCAAACGGTTGATACCTGAACAGAGTGTGAGAAAGGGGTTCAGAGCATCGGGAATATATCATCTCTCGGAAGGTGGCGTGTGACATGATACGAAGCCAAATGCAAGAATATTTTGGAATCAAAGATATATAGGAGAGTCAGGTTTCAATCCTGTGGAACTATGCGTTATGGGCCCACCATGTGGGTTAAAGGTAGAAAGGGCGCTGACATCTTGCACGGTCATGATAGCAAGACATGTAAGAGGATAGCTTGTCAGTTATGCCGACAACAACATCGGTACCAAGGTCGAGGGACGACGAGAACCATTTTCCTGCTCGTTAAGACGAGGCGGACCAATATTCAAAGTTCTCGTCCATCGATGGCTACCGGAATGTCATCAACATTAGTAACAAGGTCGTACTGACCGAATTGTACCCTGAGGTGTTTTTATAAGCAGCGAATCATTTCTGCTTTTATCATATAGATCAAAAGAAAGACTAACAAACCAACGGAAAGGAAAATGTGATTATCCGGAGTAATCAGACCAAAGGAGAGGAAAAATGTGTTTGCACACAAAAATTGAGGGCATATCCTCCCCAAGGAAAGGCGGAGCATGATATACATGATACGACAGCAAGTTCAAAACTATTTAGACAAAGGGGCGAGGGAAGAATCATGATATTACCCACACAACGGTGTTTGAATAATAAATCAGGAAACATTTAGCATTGCGCTTCCAATGTTCTTGTTGATATACAGAGTACCATAGTCATGCTTCGAGGTAGCAATAACATGGTGTTTCGGGGAAGAGTTAGATCTGAAGATATCAAAAGATACAAAGGAACACTTCCAAGATTATCTCGGAACGTAAGGAATAACCAAACACGACCAGGTCTATGTTGGCAAGAAGTCAAGGATGTCATCGATGATATCACAAACCATCGAGGGGCAGGGATGGTATTTCTAGCCACGAATTCATTTGACATCTCTGAAGAAGCCAAAGTGTTGATGGTGATCACGACAAATTTTGTTGAGAGACTCTATGAAGATACCATCGAGTAGCAACGACATCAAGCAAAAGGAAGGATGACGTGAAAGGCTATGAGAACCATGGATTTGACACAAGCTCGAAATCAAGCTTGTTGTTCGAGGTGAAATGATAAGATGAGGAAGATCGACGTAGGGTTAGCTCGTCGTCGGAAGTTGCTCCGGGCATAAGGACCAGGTGGCACAATTCGATCAGGCTACGAATGATGTGAGGAGTATCATCCCAATAAGAATTCACAAGAGGTAGTGCAAAGACACAATATCCTCGAGATAACAGGGGCAATACTTGTAGGTAGAACAGAATATAGGTTGGACAGGTGAAATGATCTAAAGAAGACAAGTATTTTATCTTGTCCGGGATATGGAATCAAGGAGAAAATATGGTTGGAACCACGATTGCAAAGGATCAATTCACAGATAGAAGATAAACTTATAACAAGGGTTACAAGAAGCTTCCATGATAAGTTCCACGTCGGGTCCATGGGCATGAACACAAAGTTCAAGGTCGACTCCCACTTCTCCAAAGCACAAACTTACATTCACCTCTCGTTTCGAAAATGGCATTGGTGTTTGAAGTTTTAGCTGGTGAAAAACTAGATGAGTATGACCCGTGAAATCTTTTGGGCTCACACAGATTAGGTAAGGCATTGGCTCAACCCGTCGGGGCATCTCAGGAACATATGCCACAAACTTCAGGAGAACACAACACAAGCTCGACAGTAGAGCATGGTTGGCCAAATCAGAGAATACAAATTACCAAAGGCATTATGTATCTGAGGAAACGCTCACAAGGTTCTTAATTATTAGGACACTGTCGGATAAAATCCAATAAAGGAGCTGGTGGTCCACAAGGGATCTGATGTGAGCATCGGTACCCAACCAGAAGAAGAAAGAATGCAAGAAGATCAAATTACAGAAACAGCTGACTAATTCGAGCTCAAATGCCAAGGAATTTATGATTTCCAAATCAAGAGATCAGAAGCAACGCTCTGATAAAGGACGGATAAGTTGTATAGACTCAGGGTTACAATCGTCGGCAATTGATTGGTCGAGAACCATCTCATGTTCAAAATGACGTCTGAGCCGGAAAGATCATTTGAAAGGATCAACTGATGATTGCACGCATTCGCTCATATGTTGAATCAATAGGAACAAAATGATGGTGTCAAAGGATACTAATGAAAATTGCTGGACATATGGGAAGCATCCATTATGCAAGCAGACAAGGAGAATCAAGAGCAATAGGCTACAGAGGATTTTTGAAAGATCAGATAGTCTTTTCAGGTATTTTGGAAATAAAATGAACAACTGGGGATGAACGAACCCCGGTTAAGTGAATATCCGCAATTCGAAAAGAAGCTGCAAAGCAGAAGGCACAAAGGATTCCCGGAACAATGGTGAGTACTAGTGGTATCTTGTAATAACAGGAGCAACTAGGGATGAGGGTATAAGCGGCAAGGATGTTATTTAGGGGGATTATCGGTGGTGAGGAACTGCAAGGCAGTTGGCACAGGGTCTCGAGAAACATTGAGGAGTATCCGCAGAATCTTCTGGCGAAGCAAGCGATCATCGATAATGTCGGGGCTCTCCGGGAGGAAGTGGGTACGAGAACCTAATGTCAGAGTTAGTAAAATGTTTAACCCGAATAGAAGAGAGATCAGAATCCCAGAGTATAGACGAGGAGTAAAAGATCCTAATACCACCCAATGGCGACGTGGGCCCGTAAGACACATAGCCAATGTTAGTAAAAAAATTTCAGTGACTAGACTCATCTTCGGCCAAGGAGTTGGAAAGGGGGCTACCTACAGGCAGTCAGCTCTGATACCAACTTGTGACGCCCTCGATTCAATCGTACACTAATCATACACGCAAATGTGTACGATTAAGATCAAGGACTCACGGGAAGATATCACAACACAACTCTAGACACAAATAAAAATAATACAAGCTTTATATTACAAGCCATGGGCCTCGAGGGCTCGAATACATAAGCTCGAAAACACAAGAGTCAACGGAAGCAACAATATCTGAGTATAGACATAAGTTAGACAAGTCTGCCTTAAGAAGGCTAGCACAAAAGTAGCAACGATCGAAAAGGCAAGGCCTCCTGCCTGGGAGCCTCCTAACTACTCCTGGTCGTCGGCGGTCTCCACGTAGTAGTAGGCATCAACGGTGGCCTCTGGCTCCTGGGCTTCGACATCTGGTTGCAGCAACCGGAAAGAAGAAGAACGGGGGGAAAGGGGGGAGCAAAGCAACCGTGAGTACTCATCCAAAGTACTCGCAAGCAAGGATCTACACTACATATGCAACATTATCAAAGGAAGGCTGTATATGTGGACTAGGCTGCAGAAATGCCAGAATAGAGGGGAGAGCCTAGTCCTATCGAAGACTAGCATCTTCTGGAAACCACCATCTTGTAGCAACATGAGGGAGTAGAGTAGCATAAAGTAAAGTAGTAGAAGTGTTATCAACCTCGGCCAGAGATCCTTTCCCGACTCCCTGTGAGAAAGCAAATCCCAGAGCCATACTATCCAGTTATCATCACAATCCAATTCTCATCACCGTCCAGTTCTCATCACAAGTATCCAGTTCTTGTTGTATCGATCGGGATACAACTCCAAGTGTCCGTTACCGTAGGACAGGCTATCGATAGATGTTTTCTTCCGTGCAGGGGTGCACCTACTTACCCACCACGCTCGATTAACTCCGGCCGGACACACTTTCCTGGGTCATGCCCGGCCTCGGCCAAACAATACGCCGCAACCCGACCTAGGCTTAATAGAGAGGTCAAGCACGCCGGACTAAACCTATGCCCCCAGGGGTCATGGGCCATCGCCCCGGGAACTCCTGCACGTTGCGTGGGCGGCCGGTAAGCAGACCTATCTAGCTCCTTAAAAAAGGCGGGAGCTTACCAGTCCAACCCGGCGCGCGCCGCTCAGTCGGATGACGTCTATTAAGCTTCGGCTGATGCATACGACGCAGAACGCCCATACTATCCCCACATGATGGTTAGAGCTATCAGGCCAGAGGCCCCTCGGATCAAATATCCAAATCGTAGTGGATTAGGAACGCGCGGTAACAAGCAGAGACTCACGAAAGATGTGACCCCGTTACCCCGTCTCGAGGACTTGCGGCAAGGGCTAGGAATGCCCGGCCACGCCTCGTAATTATCTCGCGGGCACCCTCCAGGTCAACCCTTCTCCACATCACTCGCGGGTACCCCTCAGGGTCGACCCGCCTTTCCAAGTAACAGTGGTAAAGTCCAAGTATCCGTGTGCCCAAACATCAAGGGGAAAACCCGAGGAATCACCCCCGGTGAATTCCACTCGATGGAATCATCAAGGTGAACGTAAGAGGAACCACCCCCGAGGTTCACACTTGAGGGGTTGCACGACAGAGTCGTATCGGAAGTGGTTAAGGCGGAATCACCCCCGATGACCACGATCGAATAGCTACACTACAGGGTTAACATCAGAAGTGCTGTAGAGGTCTCACCCTCGGCACTCGATAGTAACCCAGTAGTGTCGAGCAACTAAGGGGAAAGTGATGTGCGGTGTCGGGGCCTGGTCTTCGATCCCGTTGATCGGGTCTTCAATGATGAATCGGGGGCAACAAGGACAAGGTGGGGGTCACTGATGGATCAATAACCAACCTATACTAAGTTGTTTAAGATAAGCAGGTAAGGTACAATGAGTTGGTTACAAAAGCAGGCTATGCATCAGAATAGGAGCAAACAATAACAGTAGCAAAATCTAATGCAAGCATCAGAGAATGGAATGGGCAATATCGGAATGATCAAAGGGGGGCTTGCCTGGTTGCTCTGGCAAGGAGGGGTCGTCGTCGACGTAGTCGATCACAGGGGCAGCATCGGTCTCGGGGTCTACCGGAGAGAAGAGTGGGAAGAAACAGTAAATATAAAGCAAACATAGCATCACAAAGCATAACGTGGCAATATGATGTGCCGGGTGTGACCTAACGTATGGCTACACGATATAGGTGAAGGGGGAATTCAACCGGGAATGTTTTCCCGGTTCCGGACGTGTGTCAGACAGATGACCGGAGGGGGAATGTTCCAGGTTCAGATAGTTAGAGGCATCTGATAGGTAAACGGACAGCGTATCCGGACTCGTTGGATTTTTCTGAGCAACTTTCATGTAGAAAACATTTTCATCCGACTTGCGGTTTATTTTGTTGGGGAACGTAGCAGAAATTTAAAATTTTCTACGTATCACCAAGATCAATCTATGGAGTCATCTAGCAACGAGAGAGAGGGTAGTGCATCTACATACCCTTGTAGATTGCGCACGGAAGCGTTCAAGAGAACGGGGTTGATGGAGTCGTACTCGTCGTGATCCAAATCACCGATGATCCTAGCGCCGAACGGACGGCACCTCCGCGTTCAACACACGTACGGAGCGGGGACGTCTCCTCCTTCTTCATCCAGCAAGGGGGGAGGAGAAGTTGATGGAGATCCAGCAGCATGACGGCGTGGTGGTGGAAGTAGCGGGATCCCGGCAGGGCTTCGCCAAGCGCAAGCGGGGAGGAAGAGGTGTCACGGGAGGAAGGGAGGCGCCAGGGCTTGGGGTACTGCTCCCATGCGCCTCCCCACTATATATTGGGGTGGAGGGGGCTGGTTTCTTGCCCTCCAAGTCCATTGGGGCGTTGGCAAAGGTGGGGGGAAGAAATCCCATCATTTCCCTCCCCCACCGATTGTTATCCCCCTTTTTTAGGGATCTTGATCTTATCCATTCGGGATATGATCTTATTCCTTCTAAGGTGGGATCTTGGTGCGCCTTGACTAGGGGTGTGGGGCCTTGCCCCCACTACCCACGTTCATGTGGGCCCCCCCCATGTAGGTGGAACCCACTTCGGAACCTTCTAGAACCTTCCCGGTACAATACCGAAAAATCCCGAACATTTTCCGGTGGCCAAAATAGGACTTCCCATATATAAATCTTTACCTCCGGACCATTCCGGAACTCCTCGTGACGTCCGGGATCTCATCCGGGACTCCGAACAACTTTCGGTTAACCGCATACTAATATCTCTACAACTCTAGCGTCACCGAACCTTAAGTGTGTAGACCCTACGGGTTCGGGAGACATGCAGACATGACCGCGACGACTCTCCGATCAATAACCAATAGCGGGATCTGGATACCCATGTTGGCTCCCACATGTTCCACGATGATCTCATTGGATGAACCACGATGTCGAGGATTCAATCAATCCCGTATACAATTCCCTTTGTCAATCGGTATGTTACTTGCCCGAGATTCGATCGTCGGTATCCCAATACCTTGTTCAATCTCGTTACCGGCAAGTCACTTTACTCGTACGGTAACACATGATCCCGTGGCTAACTCCTTAGTCACATTGAGCTCATTATGATGATGCATTACCGAGTGGGCCCAGAGATACCTCTCCGTCATACGGAGTGACAAATCCCAGTCTCGATTCGTGCCAACCCAACAGACACTTTCGGAGATACCTGTAGTGCACCTTTATAGCCACCCAGTTACGTTGTGACGTTTGGTACACCCAAAGCATTCCTACGGTATCCGGGAGTTGCACAATCTCATGGTCTAAGGAAATGATACTTGACATTAGAAAAGCTCTAGCAAACGAACTACACGATCTTGTGCTATGCTTAGGATTTGGTCTTGTCCATCACATCATTCTCCTAATGATGTGATCCCGTTATCAATGACATCCAATGTCCATGGTCAGGAAACCATAACCATCTATTGATCAACGAGCTAGTCAACTAGAGGCTTACTAGGGACATGTTGTGGTCTATGTATTCACACATGTATTACGGTTTCCAGTTAATACAATTATAGCATGAACAACAGACAATTATCATGAACAAGGAAATACAATAATAACCATTTTATTATTGCCTCTAGGGCATATTTCCAATAGTCTCCCACTTGCACTAGAGTCAATAATCTAGTTCACATCAACATGTGATTAACACTCAAAGTTCACATCGCCATGTGACTAATACCCAAGAGATAACTAGAGTCAATAATCTAGTTCACATCACCATGTGATTAACACACAATGAGTTCTAGGGTTTGATCATGTTATGCTTACGAGAGAGGTTTTAGTCAACGGGTCTGCAACATTCAGATCCGTGTGTGCTTTGCAAATCTCTATGTCATCTTGTAGATGCAGCTACCACGCGCTACTTGGAGCTATTCCAAATAACTGCTCTACTATACGAATCCGGTTCACTACTCAGAGTCATCCGGATTAGTGTCAAAGTTTGCATCGACGTAACCCTTTACGACGAACCCCCTTTCCACCTCCATAATCGAGAAAATTCCTTAGTCCACTAGATACTAAGGATAAGTTCGACCGCTGTCATGTGATCCCTTCCTGGATCACTATTGTACCCCTTGACTAACTCATGGCAAGGCACACTTCAGGTGCGGTACACAGCATAGCATATTGTAGAGCCTACGTCTAAAGCATAGGGGACGACCTTCGTCCTTTCTCTTTCTTCTGCCGTGGTCAGGTCTTGAGTCTTACCCAATACTCACACCTTGTAACACAGCCAAGAACTCCTTCTTTGCTGATCTATTTTGAACTCCTTCAAAATCTTGTCACGGTATGTATTCATTTGAAAGTACTATTAAGCGTTTTTGATCTATCCTTATATATCTTGATGCTCAATGTTCAAGTAGCTTAATCTAGGTTTTCCATTAAAAAATATTTTTCAAATAACCCTGGATGCTTTCCAGAAATTCTACATCATTTCTGATCAACAATATGTTAACAACATATACTCATCAAAAATTCTATAGTGCTCCCACTCACTTCTTTGGAAATACAAGTTTCTCATGAACTTTGTATAAACCCAAAATCTTTGACCATCTCATCAAAGCGTTCATTCCAACTCCGAGATGCTTACTCCAATCCTTGGAAGGATTGCTGGAGCTTTGCATACTTGTTAGCATCTTTCAGGATTGACAAAACCTTCTGGTTGTATCACATACAACCTTTCCTCAAGAAAATCGTCGAGGAAACAATGTTTTGACATCCTATCTGCAAGATTTCATAAATAATGCAGTAACTGCTAATAAAATTCTAACAGACTCTTAGCATCGCTACGAGTGAGAAAGTCTCATCGCAGTCAACTCCTTGAACTTGCCGGAAAACATCTTAACGACAAGTCGAGCTTTCTTAATGGTGACACTTACCATCATTGTCTGTCTTCCCTTTAAAATCCATCTGTACCCAACAGCCTTACGACCATCAAGTAGTTCTTTCAAAGTCTATACTTTGTTTTCATACATGGATCCTCTCGGATTTTACGGCCTCGAGCCATTCGTCGGAATCCGGGCCCACCATCGCTTCTCCATAGCTCGTAGGTTCATTGTTGTCTAGCAACATGACTTCCAAGACAGGATTACGAACCACTCTGAAGTAGTACGCATCCTTGTTGTCCTATGAGGTTTGGTAGTGACTTGATCTGAAGTTTCATATTCACTATCATAAGCTTCCACTTCAATTGGTGTAGGTGCCACAGGAACAACTTCCTGTGCCCTGCTACACATTAGTTGAAGTGACAGTTCAATGACCTCATCAAGTCTCCACATCCTCCCACTCAATTCTTTCGAGAGAAACTTTTCCTCGAGAAAGGACCCGTTTCTAGAAACAATCACTTTTGCTTCCAGATCTGAAATAGGAGGTATACCCAACTGTTTTGGGTATTCTAAGAAGATGCATTTATCCGCTTTGGGTTCGAGCTTATTAGCCTGAAACTTTTCCACATAAGTGTCGCAGCCCCAAACTTTTAAGAAACGACAGCTTAGGTTTCTCTAAACCATAGTTCATATGGTGTCGTCTCAACAGAATTGCGTGGTGCCCTATTTAAAGTGAATGCGGTTGTCTCTAATGCCTAACCCATAAACGATAGTTGTAATTCGATAAAATACATCATGGTATGCACCATATCCAATAGGGTGCAGTTATGATGTTCGGACACACCATCGCAATATGGTGTTCCAGGCGGTATTAGTCGAAACAATTTCCACAATTTCTTAATTGTGTGCCAAACTCGTAACTCAGATATTCATCTCTATGATCATATCACAGACATTATATCCTCTTGTCACAACGATCTTCAACTTCACTCTGAAATTACTTGAACCTTTCAATAATTCAGACTTGTGTTCCATCAAGTAAATATTCTCAGCATCTACTCTAATCATCTGTGAAGTAAGAACATAACGATATCCACTGCGTGCGTCAGCACTCATTGGACTGCACACATCAAATGTATTACTTCCAACAAGTTGCTCTCTTGTTCCATCTTACTGAAAACGAGGCCTTTCAGTCATCTTGCCCATGTGGTATGATTTGCATGTCTCAAGTGATTCAAAATCAAGTGAGTCCAAATGATCCATCTGTATGGACTTTCTTCATGCATATATACTAATAGACATGGTTCGCATGTCTCAATCTTTTCAAAAACGAGTGAGTCCAAAGATCCATCAACATGGAGCTTCTTCATGCATTTTATACCAATATGACTCAAGTGGCAGTGCCACAAGTATGTGGTACTATCATTACTATCTTATATCTTTTGGCATGAACATGTGTATCACTACGATCGAGATTCAATAAACCATTCATTTTAGGTGCAAGACCATTGAAGGTATTATTCAAATAGACAGAGTAACCATTATTCTCCTTTAATGAATAACCGTATTGCGATAAACATAATCCAATCATGTCTATGCTCAACGCAAACACCAAATAATAATTATTCAGGTTTAACCCCAATCTCGATGGTAGAGGGAGCATGCGATGCTTGATCACATCAACCATGGAAACACTTCCAACACATATCGTCAACTCACCTTTAGCTAGTCTCCGTTTATTCCGCAGCTTTTATTTCGAGTTACTAACACTTAGCAACCGAACCGGTATCTAATACCCTGGTACTACTAGGAGTACTAGTAAAGTACACACTAATATAATGTATATCCAATATACTTCTGTCGACCTTGCCAGCCTTCTCATCTACGAAGTATCTAGGGTAGTTCTGCTTCAGTGACCGTTCCCCTCATTTCAGAAGCACTTAGTCTCGGGTTTGGGTTCAACCTTGGGTTTCTTCACTAGAGCAGCAACTGATTTGCCGTTTCATGAAGTATCCCTTCTTGCCCTTGCCCTTCTAGAAACTAGTGGTTTTACTAACCATCAACAATTGATGCTCCTTCTTGATTTCTACTTTCGCGGTGTCAAACATCGCGAGTTGCTCAAGGATCATCATGTCTATCCCTGATATGTTATAGTTCATCACGAAGCTCTAATAGCTTGGTGGCAGTGACTATGGAGAACCATCACTATCTCATCTGGAAGATTAACTCCCACTCGATTCAAGTGATTGTAGTACTCAGACAATCTGAGCACATGCTCAACGATTCAGCTTTTCTCCCTTAGTTTGCAGGCTTAAGAAACTTGTCAGAGGTCTCATACCTCTTGACATGGGCATTAGTCTGAAATCCCAATTTCAGTCTTTGGAACATCTCATATGTTCTGCGACGTTTCAAAACCGTCTTTGGTGCCACAATTTTAAACCGTTAGCATCACACACTGAACTATCACGTAGTCATCAAAACGTGTATGTCAGATGTTTCGTAACATCTACAGACGACGCTCGAGGTTCAGCACACCGAGCGGTGCATTAAGGACATAAGCCTTCTGTGCAGCAATGAGGACAATCCTCAGTTTACGGACCCAGTCCGCATAATTGCTACTATCAACTTTCAACTAAATTTTCTCTAGGAACATATCTTAGTAGAACTAAAGTGTAAGCTACGACATTATTTGCAAAGACCTTTTGACTATGTTCATGATAATTAAGTTCATCTGATTATTTAATGAACTCCCACTTAGATAGACATCCCTCTAGTCATCTAAGTGATACATGATCCGAATCGACTAGGCCATGTCCGATCATCACGTGAGACGGACTAGTCATCATCGGTGAACATCTCCATGTTGATCGTATCTACTATACGACTCATGTTCGACCTTTCGGTCTCTTGTGTTCCGAGGCCATGTCTGTACATGCTAGGCTCGTCAAGTCAACCTAAGTGTTTTGCTTGTGTTCCGAGGCCATGTCTGTACATGCTAGGCTCGTCAACACCCGTTGTTTGCGAACGTTAGAATCTACCACACCCGATCATCACGTGGTGCTTCGAAACAACGAACCTTCGCAACGGTGCACAGTTAGGGGGAACACATCTCTTGAAATTTTAGTGAGGGATCATCTTATTTATGCTACCGTCGTTCTAAACAAATAAGATGTAAACATGACAAACATCACATGCAAATCTTAAAGTGACATGATATGGCCAATATCGTCTTGCGCCTTTGATCTCCATCTTCGAGGCGCGGCATGATCACCTTCGTCACCGGCATGACACCATGATCTCCATCATCATGATCTCCATCATCATGTCTTCATGAAGTTGTCTCGCCAACTATTACTTCTACTACTATGGCTAACGGTTAGCAATAAAGTAAAGTAATTACATGGCGGTTTTCATTGACACGCAGGTCATACAATAAATTAAGACAACTCTTATGGCTCCTGCCGGTTGTCATACTCATCGACATACAAGTCGTGATTCCTATTACAAGAACATGATCAATCTCATACATCACATATATATAATTCATCACATCCTTTTGGCCATATCACATCACATAGCATACCCTGCAAAAACAAGTTAGACGTCCTCTAATTGTTGTTGCATGTTTTACGTGGATGCTATGGGTTTCTAGCAAGAACGTTTCTTACCTACGCAAAAGCCACAACGGTGATATGCCAATTGCTATTTACCCTTCATAAGGACCCTCTTCATCGAATCCGATCCGACTAAAGTGGGAGAGACAGACACCCGCTAGCCACCTTATGCATCAAGTGCATGTCAGTCGGTGGAACCTGTCTCACGTAAGAGTACGTGTAAGGTGGGTCCGGGCTGCTTCATCCCACAATGCCGCCGAATCAAGATAAGACTAGTAACGGCAAGCAAATTGAACAAATCATCGCCCACAACTACTTTGTGTTCTACTCGTGCATAGAATCTGCGCATAGACCCGGCTCATGATGCCACCGTTGGGGAACGTGGCAGAAATTTAAAATTTTCTACGTATCACCAAGATCAATCTATGGAGTCATCTAGCAACAAGAGAGAGGGGAGTGCATCTACATACCCTTGTAGATCGCGCGCGGAAGCGTTGAAGAGAACGGGGTTGATGGAGTCGTACTCGTCGTGATCCAAATCACCGATGATCCTAGCGCCGAACGGACGGCACCTCCGCGTTCAACACACGTACGGAGCGGGGACGTCTCCTCCTTCTTCATCCAGCAAGGGGGGAGGAGAAGTTGATGGAGATCCAGCAGCACGACGGCGTGGTGGTGGAAGTAGCGGGATCCCGGCAGGGCTTCGCCAAGCGCAAGCGGGGAGGAAGAGGTGTCACGGGAGGGAGGGAGGCGCCAGCGCTTGGGGTACTGCTCCCATGCGCCTCCCCACTATATATAGGGGTGGAGGGGGCTGGTTTCTTGCCCTCCAAGTACATTGGGGCATTGGCAAAGGTGGGGGAAAGAAATCCCATCATTTCCCTTCCCCACCGATTGTTATCCCCCTTTTTTAGGGATCTTGATCTTATCCCTTCGGGATATGATCTTATTCCTTCTAAGGTGGGATCTTGGTGCGCCTTGACCAGGGGTGTGGGGCCTTGCCCCCACTACCCACGTTCATGTGGGTCCCCCCATGCAGGTGGGCCCCACTTCGGAACCTTCTAGAACCTTCCCGGTACAATACCGAAAAATCCTGAACATTTTCCGGTGGCCAAAATAGGACTTCCCATATATAAATCTTTACCTTCGGACCATTCCGGAACTCCTCGTGACGTCCGGGATCTCATTCGGGACTCCGAACAACTTTTGGTTAACCGCATACTAATATCTCTACAACTCTAGCGTCACCGAACCTTAAGTGTGTAGACCCTACGGGTTCGGGAGACATGCAGAGATGACCGAGACGACTCTCCGGTCAATAACCAACAGCGGGATCTGGATACCCATGTTGGCTCCCACATGTTCCACGATGATCTCATCGGATGAACCACGATGTCGAGGATTCAATCAATCCCGTATACAATTCCCTTTGTCAATCGGTATGTTACTTGCCCGAGATTCGATCGTCGGTATCCCAATACCTTGTTCAATCTCGTTACCGGCAAGTCACTTTACTCGTACGGAAACACATGATCCCGTGGCTAACTCCTTAGTCACATTGAGCTCATTATGATGATGCATTACCGAGTGGGCCCAGAGATACCTCTCCGTCATACGGAGTGACAAATCCCAGTCTCGATTCGTGCCAACCCAACAGACACTTTCGGAGATACCTGTAGTGCACCTTTATAGCCACCCAGTTACGTTGTGACGTTTGGTACACCCAAAGCATTCCTACGGTATCCGGGAGTTGCACAATCTCATGGTCTAAGGAAATGATACTTGACATTAGAAAAGCTCTAGCAAACGAACTACACGATCTTATGCTATGCTTAGGATTGGGTCTTGTCCATCACATCATTCTCCTAATGATGTGATCCCGTTATCAATGGCATCCAATGTCCATGGTCAGGAAACCATAACCATCTATTGATCAACGAGCTAGTCAACTAGAGGCTTACTAGGGACATGTTGTGGTCTATGTATTCACACATGTATTACGGTTACCAGTTAATACAATTATAGCATGAACAATAGACAATTATCATGAACAAGGAAATACAATAATAACCATTTTATTATTGCCTCTAGGGCATATTTCCAACATATTTTATATGATTTTTCAAAGATTTAATCATTTTCTGAAATTTTTGGTTTTATTTAATTCGGGTTGACCAAGTCAATTTGACTAGTCAAAACAGAAAGGGGGTGACCCACATGTCATTTTCTATTAGACTAACTAATTGAATAACTAGTCTAATTGAACACATGGGGCTACTTAGCATAGATTAAACTAGTCCCCAATTAGTCCATAAACCTAAACTAAAATTAGTCCTGAACTAATCCTAGCTAGTCACACACCCAACACACACTGTACGCATACACCACACACACAGCACGCACACTCGGCCATGGCCTTGTCCATGGACAACAACAAGCGGCAGCATAGCAGCGCAGCAGCAGCGTTGAAGCTAGGAAGCGGTAGCAGTGAGCAAAGCAGCAGCAATGCAAGGAGCAGGGTAGCGGCAGGAGCAACAGCTTAGTAGCGGTAGCAGGAGGAAGTAGTAGCAGCAGTATGCGGGAGCAGCAAGCGAGCACCACCGGGCAGAAAGCAGCACACAACAGCAGCAGCCAAGGAGCGTGGGGCACACGGGAGCAGTGGGCAGCGGTGGCGCGGGCTGCAATGGCAAGCTAGGCGTGGCGTGGCGCGCGGCACCCGCACGGAGCCTGGCCAGAGGGCGGCCAAGGCGCGGCCTGGACGCGACGAGCACGGGATTCGGGACGGCCACTGCGAGCTTTGGCCACGGCAGAACAACGACGGAACGGAGGGGATTCGAGGGGGGAGACGGGGAATCGATAGCGGAGCTCACTGTGCGCCTGCAGAGGTGCGTAGCGGGCTCGGTGGCGACGAATCGAACGACAACGTCCGGCGGGGCAGAGGATGAAGGCGAGCTCGATCCGCTCGGTGAAGGGGTGATGAACTTGATCTGGCGCTTGCAGTCTACGTGGACGAGGCCGGCGGAGCTCCTGGACGCCTTCTTGGGGCTCGGGGAGGACGATGGCTATGGCGTCCTCGACAGCAAGCTCCGGTGCGCGGCGATCAATTCGATCCAGTGTGAGAGAGAGGCAGAGCGGCGCGAGGGGGAAAGTGAGGGGATCGATCGAGGTGGACCTAGGGTTTCCAGGGGACGCACTTATAGGGCGGGAGAGGTTACGTGGAGGCCATCCATGGCCATGGCTCCATGGATGCTTGACACGCACGTCCTCGGTCTCCTCTCTAAAGAGGTGGAGGAAAGGTTGATGGTGGGCTGTGATGTGCACTGTAGCGTTGGGCTATAAGCCCACAGTGCACTTTCCTTTCCTTTTCAATCTTTTATTTTATTTTGGTTAAACCATAAAGCTCCTGTTTTATAATTAAAAGAGGTACCAAATGGATATTGATCCTGAGATTCGGCACATAAATACTATGCAATGTAACGATGACACACACATGTTTCTTTTGTAATTTTTGGAAATGCATAAATATTTGTTTATTTTAGTAAGGCCAAAATAATTGTTGCTGGACCATTTAATAATTTCTAGGATTTTATTTGCGAGTCAAATGAAGTTGGATTCAACATGTAAATGATCAGGGGAAATTATACTAAAATCCGAACATTTGAGTTTTTGACATTTGAAAACTTTTTTTTACGTTAATTTAAATTTGAATTTGAATTTTGATTTGGATCAAGTGAAGATTAGCAACAGTAACATGATGACATGGCACCATTAATAGGGGATTACTGTAGCATGGCACTGGGGGTGTTACATATACCTTGATAATTTATTGAGAGATCATCTTATAATGCTACCGTCAATCAAAGCAAGATAAGATGCATAAAAGATAAACATCACATGCAATCAATATAAGTGATATGATATGGCCATCATCATCTTGTGCTTGTGATCTCCATCTCCAAAGCACCGTCATGATCACCATCGTCACCGGCGCGACACCTTGATCTCCATCGTAGCATCGTTGTCGTCTCGCCAACTTATGCTTCTACGACTATCGCTACCGCTTAGTGATAAAGTAAAGCATTATAGGGCGATTGCATTGCATACAATAAAGCGACAACCATATGACTCCTGCCAGTTGCCGATAACTTGGTTACAAAACATGATCATCTCATACAATAAAATATAGCATCATGCCTTGACCATATCACATCACAACATGCCCTGCAAAAACAAGTTAGACGTCCTCTACTTTGTTGTTGCAAGTTTTACGTGGCTGCTACGGGCTGAGCAAGAACCGTTCTTACCTACGCATCAAAACCACAACGATAGTTCGTCAAGTTAGTGCTGTTTTAACCTTCACAAGGACCGGGCGTAGCCACACTCGATTCAACTAAAGTTGGAAAAACTGACACCCGCTAGTCACCTGTGTGCAAAGCACGGCGGTAAAACTAGTCTCGCGTAAGCGTACGCGTAATGTCGGTCCGGGCCGCTTCATCCAACAATACCGCCGAACAAAATTGTGACATGCTGGTAAGCAGTATGACTTGTATCGCCCACAAGTCACTTGTATTCCACTCGTGCATATAACATCTACGCATAAAACCAGGCTCGGATGCCACTGTTGGGGAACGTAGTAATTTCAAAAAAAATATTCCTACGCACACACAGGATCATGGTGATGTTGGGAATCGTAGCATAATTTAAAAAAATTTCCTACACTCACCAAGATGCATCTATGGAGTCTACTAGCAATGAGGGGAAAGGAGTGCATCTACATACCCTTGTAGATCGCGAGCGGAAGCGTTCCAATGAACGTGGATGATAGAGTCGTACTCGCCGTGATCCAAATCACCGATGACCGAGTGCCGAACGGACGGCACCTCCGCGTTCAACACACGTACGGTGCAGCGACGTCTCCTCCTTCTTGATCTAGCAAGGGGGAAGGAGAGGTTAATGGAGATCCAGCAGCACGACGGCGTGGTGGTGGATGTAGCGGGTCTCCGGCAGGGCTTCGCCAAGCTTCTGCGAGAGAGAGAGAGAGGTGTTGCAGGGGAGGAGGGAGGCGCCCCAAGGCTGTCTATTGCTGCCCTCCCTCCCGCCCTTTATATAGGCCCCCTTGGGAGGGGGGGCCGGCCAAAACCCATCTAGGGTTGGGGGGCGGCGGCCAAGGGGTGGAAAGGGGTACCTTGCCCCCCAAGGCAAGGGGGAAGTCCCCCCACCCTAGGGTTCCCAACCCTAGGCGCATGGGGGGAGGCCCAAGGGGGGGCGCCCAGCCCACTAGGGGCTGGTTCCCTTCCACTTTCAGCCCATGGGGCCCTCCGGGATAGGTGCCCCACCCGATGGACCCCCGGGACCCTTCCGGTGGTCCCGGTACAACACCGGTAACCCCCGAAACTTTCCCGGTGGCCGAAACTTGACTTCCTATATATAATTCTTCACCTCCGGACCATTCCGGAACCTCTCGTGATGTCCAGGATCTCATCCGGGACTCCGAAAAACTTTCGGGTTTCCGCATACATATATCTCTACAACCCTAGCGTCACCGAACCTTAAGTGTGTAGACCCTACGGGTTCGGGAGACATGCAGACATGACCGAGACGCCTCTCCAGTCAATAACCAACAGCGGGATCTGGATACCCATGTTGGCTCCCACATGTTCCACGATGATCTCATCGGATGAACCACGGTGTCGAGGATTCAATCAATCCCGTATGCAATTCCCTTTGTCAAGCGGTATGTTACTTGCCCGAGATTCGATCGTCGGTATCCCAATACCTTGTTCAATCTCGTTACCGGCAAGTCTCTTTACTCGTACCGCAATGCATGATCCCGTGACTAACGCTTTAGGCATTGAGCTCATTATGATGATGGATTACCGAGTGGGCCCAGAGATACCTCTCCGTCACACGGAGTGACAAATCCCAGTCTCGATCCGTGCCAACCCAACAGACACTTTCGGAGATACCCGTAGTGCACCTTTATAGTCACCCAGTTACGTTGTGACGTTTGGCACACCCAAAGCACTCCTACGGTATCCGGGAGTTGCACGATCTCATGGTCTAAGGAAAAGATACTTGACATTGGAAAAGCTCTAGCAAACGAAACTACACGATCTTTTATGCTATGCTTAGGATTGGGTCTTGTCCATCACATCATTCTCCTAATGATGTGATCCCGTTATCAATGACATCCAATGTCCATAGTCAGGAAACCATGACTATCTGTTGATCAACGAGCTAGTCAACTAGAGGCTTACTAGGGACACTTTGTGGTCTATGTATTCACACATGTATTACGATTTCCGGACAATACAATTATAGCATGAATAATAGACAATTACCATGAACAAAGAAATATAATAATAACCATTTATTATTGCCTCTAGGGCATATTTCCAACAGTCTCCCACTTGCACTAGAGTCAATAATCTAGTTCACATCACCATGTGATTAACACTCACTGGTCACATCACCATGTGACCAACATCTAAAGAGTTTACTTGTGTCAACAATCTAGTTCACATCACTATGTGATTATCACTCAATGTGTTCTGGTTTGGTCATGTTATGCTTGTGAGAGAGGTTATTAGTCAACGGGTCTGAACCTTTCAGAACCGTGTGCTTTACGAATATCTATGTCATCTTGTGGATGCTACCACGCGCTATTTGGAGCCATTTCAAATAATTGCTCTACTATACGAATCCGGTTTACTACTCAGTGTCATCCGGATTAGTGTCAAAGTTCGCATCGACGTAACCCTTTACGACGAACTCCTTTCCACCTCCATAATCGAGAAAATTCCTTAATCCACTAGGTACTAAGGATAAGTTCGACCGCTGTCATGAGATCCTTTCCCGGATCACCATTGTACCCTCTTGACCAACTCATGGCAAGGCATACTACATGTGCGGTACACAGCATAGCATACTATAGAGCCTACGTCTAAAGCATAGGGGACGACCTTCCTCCTTTCTCTATCTTCTGCTGTGGTCAGGTCTTGAGTCTCACTCAACACTCACACCTTGTAACACAGCCAAGAACTCCTTCTTTGCTAATCTATTTTGAACTCTTTCAAAATCATGTCAAGGTGTGCTGTCTTTTGAAAGTATCATCAGGCGTCTTGATCTATATCTATGGATCTTGATGCCCAATATGTAAGTAGCTTTATCCAGATCTTCCTTTGAAAAACTCCTTTCAAACAACCCTTTATGCTTTCCAGAAATTTTACATCATTTCGGATCAACAATATGTCATTCACATATACTTATCAGAAATGTTGTAGCGCTCCCACTCACTTTATTGTAAATACAAGTTTCTAACAAACTTTGTATAAACCCAAAAACTTTGATCACCCCATCAAAGCGTATATTCTGACTCCGAGATGCTTGCTCTAATCCATGGAAGGATCGCTGGAGCTAGCATACCTTTTAGCATCCTTAGGATTGACAAAACCTTTCTGATTGTATCACATACAACCTTTCCTTGCGAAAACTGGTAAGGAAACTTGTTTTGACATCCATCTGCCAGATTTCATAAATGTAGCTAATGCTAACATGATTCCGACGGACCTAAGCATCGCTACGGATGAGAAAAACTCATCGTAGTCAACTCCTTGAACTTGTGAAAATACTCTTTGCCACAAGTCGAGCTTCATAGACGGTAACATTACCGTCCATGTCTGTCTTCTTCTTAAAGATCCATTTATCTCAATGGCTTGCCGATCATCGGGCAAGTTCACCAAAGTCCATGCTTTTTTTGATACATGGATTCTATCTCGGATTTCATGGCCTCGAGCCATTCGTCGGAATATGGGCCCACCATCGCTTCTCCATAGCTCGTAGGTTCATAGTTGTCTAGCAACATGACTTCCAAGGCAGGATCACGCATTACTCTGAAGTAGTGCGCATCCTCGTCGTCCTACGAGGTTTGGTAGTGACTTGATCCGAAGTTTCATGATCACCATCATAAGCTTCCACTTCAATTGGTGTAGGTGCCACAGGAACAACTTCCTGTGCCCTGCTACATACTAGTTGAAGCGACGGTTCAATAACCTTATCAAGTCTCCACCATCCTCCCACTCAATTCTTTCGAGAGAAACTTTTCCTCGAGAAAGGACTCGTTTCTAGAAGCAATTACTTTTGCTTCCAGATCTGAAATAGGAGGTATACCCAACTGTTTTTGGGTATTCTATGAAGATGCATTTATCCGCTTTGGGTTCGAGCTTATCAGCCTGAAACTTTTTCACATAAGCATCGCAGCCCCAAACTTTTAAGAAACGACAACTTAGGTTTCTATAAACGGTGTCATCTCAACGGATTTGCGTGGTGCCCCTTTTAAAGTGAATGCGGTTGTCTCTAATGCCTAACCCATAAACGATAGTGGTAATTTGATAAGAAACATCATGGTATGCACCATATCCAATAGGGTGCAGTTATGATGTTCGGACACACCATCACACTATGGTGTTCCAGGCGGTATTAATTGTGAAACACTTTCCACAATGTCTCAATTGTGTGCCAAACTCGTATCTCAGATGCTCATCTCTATGATCATATCACAGACATTTTATCCTCTTGTCACGGCGATCTTCAACTTCACTCTGAAATTACTTGAACCTTTCAATAATTCAGACTAGTGTTTCATCAAGTAAATACACTCAGCATCTACTCAAATCATCTGTGAAGTAAGAACATAACGATATCCACTGCATGCCTCAGCACTCATTGGACTGCGTACATCAAAATGTATTACTTCCAATAAGTTGCTCTCTTGTTCCATCTTACTGAGAACGAGGACTTTCAGTCATCTTGCCCATGTGGTATGATTTGCATGTCTCAAGTGATTCATAATCAAGTGAGTCCAAACGATCCATCTGCATGGAGTTTCTTCATGCATATATACCAATAGACATGGTTCGCATGTCTCAATCTTTTCAAAAACGAGTGAGTCCAAAGATCCATCTATATGGAGCTTCTTCATGCGTTTTATACCAATATGACTCAAGTGGGAGTGCCACAAGTATGTGGTACTATCATTACTATCTTATATCTTTTGGCACGAACATGTGTATCACTGCGATCGAGATTCATTTTAGGTGCAAGACCATTGAAGGTATTATTCAAATAAACAGAGTAACCATTATTCTCCTTAAATGAATAACCGTATTGCGATAAACATAATCCAATCATGCTCAACGCAAACACCAAACCTCGATGGCAGAGGGAGCATGCGATGCTTGATCACATCAACTTTGGAAACACTTCCAACACATATCGTCATCTCCCCTTTAGCTAGTCTCCGTTTATTCCGCAGCTTTTATTTCGAGTTACTAACACTTAGCAACCGAACCGGTATCTAATACCCTGGTGCTGCTAGGAGTACTAGTAAAGTACACATTCATATAATGTATATCCAATATACTTCTGTCGACCTTGCCTGCCTTCTCATCTACCAAATATCTAGGGTAGTACTGCTTCAGTGACCGTTCCTCTCATTACAGAAGCACTTAGTCTCGGGTTTGGGTTCAACCTTGGGATTCTTCACTAGAGAAGCAAACGACTTGCTGTTTCATGAATTATCCCTTTTTGCCCTTGCCCTTCTTAAACTAGTGGTTTTACTAACCATCAACAATTGATGCTCCTTCTTGATTTCTACTCTCGCGGTGTCAAACATCGCGAATATGCTCAAGGATCATCATAACTATCCTTGATATGTTATAGTTCATCACGAAGCTCTACTAGCTTGGTGGCAGTGACTATGGAGAACTATCACTATCTCATCTGGGAGATTAACTCCCACTCGATTCAAGCGATTGTGGCACTCAGACAATCTGAGCACACGCTCAACGATTGAGCTTTTCTCCCTTAGTTTGCAGGCTCAAGAAATTTGTCAGAGGTCTCATACCTCTTGACGTGGGCACTAGTCTGAAATCCCAATTTCAGTCTTCGGAACATCTCACATGTTCTGCGATGTTTCAAAAATGTCTTTTGTGCCACAATTCTAAACCGCACTGAACTATCACGTAGTCATCAAAACGTGTATGTCAGATGTTTCATAACATCTACAGACGACGCTGAGGTTCAGCACACCGAGCGGTGCATTAAGGACATAAGCCTTCTGTGCAGCAATGAGGACAATCCTCAGTATACGGACCCAGTCCGTATAATTGCTACTACCAACTTTCAACTAAATTTTCTCTAGGAACATATCTTAACCAGTAGAACTAAAACGCAAGCTATGACATAATTTGCAAATACCTTTTTGACTATGTTCATGATAATGAAGTTCATCTGATTATGAACTCCCACTCAGATAGACATCCCTCTAGTCATCTAAGTGAAACATGATCCGAGTTTAACTAGGCCGTGTCCGATCATCACGTGAGACGGACTAGTCAAGATTGGTGAACATCTCCATGTTGATCGTATCTTCTATACGACTCATGCTCGACCTTTCGGTCCTCCGTGTTCCGAGGCCATGTCTGTACATGCTAGGCTTGTCAAGTCAACCTAAGTGTATTGCGTGTGTTCCGAGGCCATGTCTGTACATGCTAGGCTCGTCAAGTCAACCTAAGTGTATTGCGTGTGTTCCGAGGCCATGTCTGTACATGCTAGGCTCGTCAACACCCGTTGTATTCGAACGTTAGAATCTATCACACCCGATCATCACATGGTGCTTCGAAACAACGAACCTTCGCAACGGTGCATAGTTAGGGTGAACACTTTCTTGAAATTATTATAAGGGATCATCTTACTTACTACCGTCGTTCTAAGCAAATAAGATGCAAAAACATGATAAACATCACATGCAATCAAATAGTGACATGATATGGCCAATATCATCATGCTCCTTTGATCTCCATCTTCGGGGCACCATGATCATCTTCGTCACCGGCATGACACCATGATCTCCATCATCATGATCTCCATCATTGTGTCTTCATGAAGTCGTCACGCCAACGATTACTTCTACTTCTATGGCTAACGCGTTTAGCAACAAAGTAAAGTAATTTACATGGCGTTATTCAATGACACGCAGGTCATGCAAAATAATAAAGACAACTCCTATGGCTCCTGCCGGTTGTCATACTCATCGACATGCAAGTCGTGATTCCTATTACAAGAATATGATCAATCTCATACATCACATATATCATTCATCACATCTTCTGGCCATATCACATCACATAGCACTTGCTGCAAAAACAAGTTAGACGTCCTCTAATTGTTGTTGCAAGTTTTTACGTGGTTTGTAGGTTTCTAGCAAGAACGTTTCTTACCTACGTATGACCACAATGTGATTTGCCAATTTCTATTTACCCTTCATAAGGACCCTTTTCATCGAATCCGTTCCGACTAAAGTAGGAGAGACAGACACCCGCTAGCCACCTTATGCAACTTGTGCATGTCAGTCGGTGGAACCTGTCTCACGTAAGTGTACGTGTAAGGTCGGTCCGGGCCGCTTCATCCTACGATGCCGCCGAAACAAGAAAAGACTAGTAGCGGCAAGAAGAATTGGCAAACTCAACGCCCACAACTGCTTTGTGTTCTACTCGTGCATAGTAAGTACGCATAGACCTGGCTCATGATGCCACTGTTGGGAATCGTAGCATAATTTAAAAAATTTCCTACGCTCTACAAGATGCATCTATGGAGTCTACTAGCAACGAGGGGAAAGGAGTGCATCTACATACCCTTGTAGATCGCGAGCGGAAGCGTTCCAATGAACGTGGATGACGGAGTCGTACTCGCCGTGATCCAAATCACCGATGACCGAGTGCCGAACGGACGGCACCTCCGCGTTCAACACACGTACGGTGCAGCGACGTCTCCTCCTTCTTGATCCAACAAGGGGGAAGGAGAGGTTGATGGAGATCCAGCAGCACGACGGCGTGGTGGTGGATGTAGCGGGTCTCCGGCAGGGCTTCGCCAAGCTTCTGCGAGAGAGAGAGGTGTTGCAGGGGAGGAGGGAGGCGCCCCAAGGCTGTCTATTTCTGCCCTCCCTCCCCCCCTTTATATAGGCCCCCTTGGGAGGGGGGGCCGGCCAAAACCCATCTAGGGTTGGGGGGCGGCGGCCAAGGGGTGGAAAGGGGTGCCTTGCCCCCCAAGGCAAGGGGGAAGTCCCCCCACCCTAGGGTTCCCAACCCTAGGCGCATGGGGGGAGGCCCAAGGGGGGCTCCCAGCCCACTAGGGGCTGGTTCCCTTCCACTTTCAGCCCATGGGGCCCTCCAGGATAGGTGGCCCCACCCGGTGGACCCCCGGGACCCTTCCGGTGGTCCCGGTACAATACCGGTAACCCCCGAAACTTTCCCGGTGGCCGAAACTTGACTTCCTATATATAATTCTTCACCTCCGGACCATTCCGGAACCTCTCGTGACGTCCGGGATCTCATCCGGGACTCCGAACAACTTTCGGGTTTCCGCATACATATATCTCTACAACCCTAGCGTCACCGAACCTTAAGTGTGTAGACCCTACGGGTTCGGGAGACATGCAGACATGACCGAGACGCCTCTCCAGTCAATAACCAACAGCGGGATCTGGATACCCATGTTGGCTCCCACATGTTCCACGATGATCTCATCGGATGAACCACGGTGTCGAGGATTCAATCAATCCCGTATGCAATTCCCTTTGTCAAGCGGTATGTTACTTGCCCGAGATTCGATCGTCGGTATCCCAATACCTTGTTCAATCTCGTTACCGGCAAGTCTCTTTACTCGTACCGCAATGCATGATCCCGTGACTAACGCTTTAGGCATTGAGCTCATTATGATGATGGATTACCGAGTGGGCCCAGAGATACCTCTCCGTCACACGGAGTGACAAATCCCAGTCTCGATCCGTGCCAACCCAACAGACACTTTCGGAGATACCCGTAGTGCACCTTTATAGTCACCCAGTTACGTTGTGACGTTTGGCACACCCAAAGCACTCCTACGGTATCCGGGAGTTGCACGATCTCATGGTCTAAGGAAAAGATACTTGACATTGGAAAAGCTCTAGCAAACGAAACTACACGATCTTTTATGCTATGCTTAGGATTGGGTCTTGTCCATCACATCATTCTCCTAATGATGTGATCCCGTTATCAATGACATCCAATGTCCATAGTCAGGAAACCATGACTATCTGTTGATCAACGAGCTAGTCAACTAGAGGCTTACTAGGGACACTTTGTGGTCTATGTATTCACACATGTATTATGATTTCCGGACAATACAATTATAGCATGAATAATAGACAATTACCATGAACAAAGAAATATAATAATAACCATTTATTATTGCCTCGATGACGTCCCGCGAACTCCGATCCAGCAGAGCTTCACGGGAGAGTTCTATCAGCACGACGGCGTGGTGACGGTGAAGATGATGCTACCGACGCAGGGCTTCGCCTAAGCACCGCTACGATATGATCGAGGTGGAATATGGTGGAAGGGGGCACCGCACACGGCTAAGAGATCAAGAGATCAATTGTTGTGTCTATGGGGTGCCCCCTGCCCCGTATATAAAGGAGTGGAGGAGGGGGGAGAGGTTCGGCCCCTATGGCGCGCCCTGGAGGAGTCCTACTCCCACCGGGAGTAGGATTCCCCCCCTTCCAAGTAGTAGGAGTACGAGACAAGGAAAGGGAATAGGGAAGAGAAGGAAGGAGGGGGGCGCCGCCCCTCCCCCTAGTCCAATTCGGACTACTTAATGGGGGGGCGCGCGGCCTGCCTCTTCCTCTCCCCTAAAGCCCAATAAGGCCCATATACTTCTTCCCCCGTATTCCCATAACTCCCCGGTACTCCGAAAAATACCCGAACCACTCGGAACCTTTCCGATGTCCGAATATAGTCATCCAATATATCGATCTTTACGTCTCGACCATTTCGAGACTCCGCGTCATGTCCCCGATCTTATCCGGGACTCCGAACTACCTTCGGTACATCAAATCACATAAACTCATAATACAATCGTCATAGAACTTTAAGCGTGCGGACCCTACGGGTTCGAGAACTATGTAGACACGACCGAGACACGTCTCCGGTCAATAACCAATAGCGGAACCTAGATGCTCATATTGGCTCCCACATATTCTATGAAGATCTTTATCGGTCAAACCGCATAACAACATACATTGTTCCCTTTGTCATTGGTATGTTACTTGCCCGAGATTCGATCATCGGTATCTCAATACCTAGTTCAATCTCGTTACCGGCAAGTCTCTTTAGTCATTCCGTAATACATCATCCCGCAACTAACTCAAGTTACAATGCTTGCAAGGCTTATAGTGATGTGCATTACCAAGTGGGCCCAGAGATACCTCTCCGACAATCGGAGTGACAAATCCTAATCTCGAAATACGCCAACCCAACAAGTACCTTCGGAGACACCTGTAGAGCACCTTTATAATCACCTAGTTACGTTGTGATGTTTGGTAGCACACAAAGTGTTCCTCCGGTAAGCGGGAGTTGCATAATCTCATAGTCATTGGAACATGTATAAGTCATGAAGAAAGCAATAGCAGAATACTAAACGATCAAGGGCTAAGCTAACAGAATGGGTCAAGTCAATCACATCATTCTTGATGTGATCCCATTAATCAAATGACAACTCATGTCTATGGCTAGGAAACATAACCATCTTTGATCAACGAGCTAGTCAAGTAGAGGCATACTAGTGACACTCTGTTTGTCTATGTACTCACACATGTATTATGTTTCCGGTTAATACAATTATAGCATGAATAATAAATATTTATCATGAAATAAGGAAATAAATAATAACTTTATTATTGCCTCTAGGGAATATTTCCTTCAATCCAAGCACCTGACGCATAAAGAAAATCCGTGGACCACCTGCCCCGCGACATATCCGTAACCGAGATAGTCGTGCACCGTCGTGAGTAGTGCGGCTCTCATAGCGAAATATTTTTTCTCTGCGGCGTCCCACGTATTGGCTGGCATTTTCCACAGCGTGTCTAGCTCCTCTTTCAGCAGCCCCAGATACAGATTGATGTCGTTCCCTGATTGTTTCGGCCCTTCAATTAGCATACTCGTGTGAATGTACTTCCTCTTCATGCACAACCAGGGGGAAGGTTGTACATCCACACAACACAGGCCAGGTGCTATGTGTGCTTCTCTGGCTGCCAAACGGATTGACTCCATTGGTGCTCGCTCCCAGCATGATGTTCCTTGGATCGTCCCCAAATTCTGGGTGTTCGAAGTTCAACGCTTGCAAGTGGCTCGCATCCTTAGGGTGACTCAGCATCTTGTCTTTTTTATTTATCTCCGGATCATTTCCGTCATCTTCTCGCTTCTTCTCCTCCCTATCCGCGTGCCAACGCAGGAGCTTTGCTAGCTTAGGGTCCGCGAAATACCGCTGCAGACGAGGAGTGATCGGAAAGTACCACACCACTTTTCGAGGAGCTTTCTTCCTCTTCTTGTATCGAGTGACGCCGCACACTGGACATATGGTAGACTCCGCGTGCTTGTCCCAATAAATGATGCAATTGTTCATGCACACATGGTATTTCATGTGCAGTAAATCCAGAGGACACACGATTTTCTTCGCCTCCTCGAAACTGGTCGGGCACTTGTTCCCCTTGGGAAGACGTTCGTGCCAGAAGACCTGTTCTCGTCGAAGCATGAGTCGGTCATTTTGTGTTTTACCTTCATCTCCAGAGCCATGAGCATTACTTTCAGGCGGGTATCCTCGGGCCTGCATCCTTCATACAATGGAGTAACCGCATCTATCTCCAGTTGATCCAGCTTGGCTTTTTCTCGGGCAGCAGCTCTTGCATTATCCGTCTGCTTGAGAAGCAGCTCTTCAATATGAGGGTCCTGCACCCAGCCCATCGATGGTCCATCGTCGTCTGCTCCGGCATGTTCATCTTCATGATCATGCCCTCCGTCTTGACCTTCCTCATCATCTTGTCCGGCATCTTCTACATGATGACTGTGTACTGCATCTACTTCGTGATCATGTCCTGGAGATTCTTCGTCCTCTCGCCCGCCCTCGCCGCGGTTGTCTTGCTGCCCTTCCTCATTTCTTGCCCGGCCCCCATGGACGACTTCATAGTCATCTTCATCACCTTGCCACCGATAGCCATCCATGAAACCACGCAAGAGCAGGTGGTCCCGCACCTGTACGGAATCCGGGTCCATAAGGCTCTTCAGCTTGCATCTTCGACACGGACATCTTATCTCCGTCTCGTTCTTTTGAAGCATCTCGGCCTTCGCGGAGCTCAAAAACCTATTCACGATGCCTTCGGTCATCGTGCGGACCATGGTCTCCTGTGGGGTAGAGCAAAATGATATTTTAGAACCCAAAAAAAATTTGGCATGACTTTGCCTAAGAATAGGACAAAAAAGAATGCATAGTGCCAAATTCTCGCCGAAACGGAAATGAATCAACATTCCAGCAAAATATTGGCAACTATCGCATTTCAAATACCGGTACCTGCAAACACAAACATATGCAACACCACAAACATATGCAACACCACAAACATATGCAACACCACAAACATACGTAGATCTAGGCCATAAAAAGTGTGTGTACGTTGTTGGAGGGAGAAAAAAGTAGATCTAGAACATAAAGAAAAGTTTTCCCCTTACTTACCTATCAAAAAAACGAAATTTAACCACTTAATTTGGGTGAATCTATGGTGCAAATGAGGTGAGGAGGAGGAGGCAGCCGGGACCAATTAAGCTTGGTAGTGGTGGAGAGAATGAAGTGGGGAAAGTGAGTGTGGTAGGTGGCTGTCCAAAATATCTAGCTGCTCCCAGGTTACCAATGGCGCACCACCTAAGAATGCGCCATTAGTAACCAGGGTTACTAATGGCGCACCTGGTAGTGGTGCGCCATTACTAGTTTAAAAAAACATGTTAGTAGTGGCGCACCAGTGGACAGTGCGCCATTATTAGTTAGAACTAGTAATGGCGCACTATCCCCTGGTGCACCACTGCTAACAATTTTTTTATCTTTTTTTTCAAAAATAGTAATGGCGCACCACACACCAGGTGCGCCATTACTAATGAGGACATTAATGGCGCACTGATACGTCTCCGTCATATCTACTTTTCCAAACACTTTTGCCCTTGTTTTGGACTCTAACTTGCATGATTTGAATGAAACTAACCCGGACTGACGCTGTTTTCAGCAGACTTTCCATGGTGTTATTTATGTGCAGAAACAAAAGTTCTCGGAATGACCTGAAACTCCACGGAACGTATTTTTGGAAAATATTAAAAATACTGGAAGAAGAATCCACGTCAGGGGGCCCACACCCTGTCCACGAGGGTGGGGGCGCGCCCCCTGCCTCGTGGGCCCCCTGACGCTCCACCGACCTCAACTCCAACTCCATATATTAGTGTTCGGGGAGAAAAAATCAAAGAGAAGGATTCATCGCGTTTTACGATGCGGAGCCGCCGCCAAGCCCTAAAACCTCTCGGGAGGGCTGATCTGGAGTCCGTTCGGGGCTCCGGAGAGGGGAATCCGTCGCCGTCGTCATCATCAACCATCCTCCATCACCAATTTCATGTTGCTCACCGCCGTGCGTGAGTAATTCCATCGTAGGCTTGCTGGACGGTGATGGGTTGGATGAGATCTATCATGTAATCGAGTTAGTTTTGTTAGGGTTTGATCCCTAGTATCCACTATGTTCTGAGGTTGATGTTGCTATGACTTTGCTATGCTTAATGCTTGTCACTAGGGCCCGAGTGCCATGATTTCAGATCTGAACCTATTATGTTTTCATGAATATATGTGAGTTCTTGATCCTATCTTGCAAGTCTATAGTCACCTACTATGTGTTATGATCCGGCAACCCCGAAGTGACAATAATCGCGACCACTCCCGGTGATGACCGTAGTTTGAGGAGTTCATGTATTCACTATGTGTTAATGCTTTGGTCCGGTACTCTATTAAAAGGAGGCCTTAATATCCCTTAGTTTCCATTATGACCCCGCTGCCACGGGAGGGTAGGACAAAAGATGTCATGCAAGTTCTTTTCCATAAGCACATATGACTATATTCGGAATACATGCCTACACTACATTGATGAATTGGAGCTAGTTCTGTGTCACCCTATGTTATGACTGTTACATGATGAACCGCATCCGGCATAATTCTCCATCACCGATCCAATGCCTACGAGATTTTCACATATTGTTCTTCACTTATTTACTTTACCGTTGCTACTGTTATAATCACTACAAAACCCAAAAATATTACTTTTGCTATCGTTACCGTTACTTCCATATTACTTTGCTACTAAATACTTTGCTGCAGATACTAAGTTATCCAGGTGTGGTTGAATTGACAACTCAACTGCTAATACTTGAGAATATTCTTTGGCTCCCCTTGTGTCGAATCAATAAATTTGGGTTGAATACTCTACCCTCGAAAACTATTGCGATCCCCTATACTTGTGGGTCATCAAGACTATTTTCTGGCACCATTGCCGGGGAGCATGGCTCTATTCTTTGAGTCACTTGGGATTTATATCTGCTGGTCACTATGAAGAAATTGAAAGAAGAGAAGAGAAAATTTTATCCCTCAACTACGAGGGGAGGTAAGGAACTGCCATCTAGCTCTGCACTTGATTCACCTTCTGTTTTGAGTAAGCTTGCGACACCTAAACCTGCTTCTGCTATTCATTCTGATATGTCGCATGTTATTGATGATGCCACTTCTGCTATGCATGATACTTATGATGAAACTACTTCTATGCTTGATACTACTGTGCCACTTGGTGAATTTCTTGATGAACAACTTGCTAGGGCTAGAGAGAATGAAATTATTGAAACTGATAATATTGATGAAAGTGATGATGAAGACTCTCCCCCTAATAAATATGAATTACCTGTTGTTCCTGAGGGTTGTGTTATGGATGAAGAAGCTGCTAGAGCTATTTTTGCTTGCAAAGATAGATATGATCTTAAGAAGTTATTAGCTAAATGGAAGCATCAATCTCTTAATGCTAGAATGAAACCTGACCCTGCTTTTGCTACTTCACCTATCTGTGTTACTGATAAGGACTATGAATTCTTTATTTTTTTTGAAGGTTAGACAGTAGGAAAGGCTCCTACTGCAAAATTATATTAATCAAAGAAAAAGTTTAGATGTTACATGGGGGAAAGAGGGGGGTCTATACAAGATCATAAGAATTTACAAAACATGACTCAGAGGGAGACTATGCTATGGAGTCTAGGAAGTCAGCAATCAGATGTTTCTTGTGGACAGGCAGTCTGTGAGCAATGCTGGAGAAATCAGCTATGAACCTGGCCCTCCAAGAAGAGAAGGAGGGTGTCATTTGCCGGAAGAAGTTATTGTTCCTTTCTTTTCAGAGACTCCAAGTGGCCACAAGGAAGACGTCCATGAGCATTTTTTGATGATATCTGGCTTTCAAGTGGGTCATCATATCTAAGCGGTCTCCAACAGTCGGCCAGGTTATGTTGAGTTCGCACCAGCATCGCTTACTGAACGTGCAATGGAAGAAACGGTGCTCAACAGTTTCCTCAATATGTTCCCCACAGAGCAAGCAGTCCAGGTTACTCCCGATGTTATAATGCCTACGCTTCAGCATGTTACGAGTGTTAAGGCGATCAACCAGGAGGAAGCACCCAAAAACCTTGATCTTAGGAGTACTTTTGGCTTTCCATAACCATCCAAAGGCTGCGTGGGCATTTACCTTGCGGAAGAAGAACTTATAATAGTCTGTGGTTTTAAAGAGCTGTGCTCCCCACGTGCGAATCCAAACATCTTTGCCCTCAGAGAGGGTGACGCAGCTGACATCCTGTTGGAGGGCTCGGAGTTCTTCATGAGCTTGAACAGAGAGGGGTAGGTGAAACGCCTCCCGTATGTTTGAGATCGAGATCATTTTTTGGACCAAGGCATCCTCTGTGGTGGTGTAGGAAAACGCTCGAGGAAAAGTTTCCTCGAGGACACATTGGTTCCAATCATCTTTCCAGAACAGGGTTGACCTACCATCATTGATCAAGACTTTCATTACCCCACGGTAAGTCGGCATGAGTTTCACAAGCTCACGCCCCCAGAAGGAGCTGCAAGGGGCCGTTGCGTGCGGGATTGCATCCGAGTAGTATGTGTCCCAGATGAGTTTCACCCAAGGCGTGTCAATTTGGTTATAGAACTTGTGGAGCATCTTAAGCAGCATCACATCATTTTGGACTTTAAGATTGAGCACTCCGAGACCTCCATTCTTTTTTGGACGGCACACCATGTCCCAAGCTGCCAGAGAATTAGATTTGTCACCCGTCTCGGTCTTCTTCTTCCAAAGTCCATGTCTTCTGATTTTATCAAGCTGTTCAATAATTGTAGGTGGCAGACGCAGCACTCCCATGGGATAAATAGCCAGGGAGGTAACTAGTGAATTCGTAAGTGCCAGTTTCCCCGCATATGACATGAGAGACATAGCCGCAGTGATCCTGCCTTCGGCTTTGCATACCCAGGGAGTCATATCCAGCACCGAAGGTTTAGTGGTTCCAAGGGGGAGGCCAAGGTACGTGAATGGCATGCAGGCCGTGATGCACCCAAAGATAGCTGCCAGGTCCTGACATTTGTCATCCGGAGTGTTGATGGGAATCAACGTTGATTTATGAAAGTTGATGTGTAGACCCACAGAGGCAGCATAGTCGGTAAGGATTTTTTTCATGGTCGCCGCTTGTGTTGCGCACACCGGCATGATGATTATTGTATCGTCGGCGTATTGGATCACAGGAAATTTGGTTGTGCTGGAGGAAGGAATAGGCAGTTGCAGGCGATTTTCCTCCAAAGCCTCATTGATAGCTGCTTGAAGCAAGTCCGCGGAAAGGACAAAAATGAGGGGAGAAAGAGGGTCCCCTTGTCGCACCCCGCACTTACACCAAAATTGCTTACCAGGGACTCCGTTAAGCAAGATAGAGGATTTACCCGAAGAGGAAAGGCTCGTGATCCAGGACATCCATTTATCATTGAACCCCATGTTTCTCATAATTTGGATGATGGCATCATGTTCCACAGTATCGAATGCCTTGGGAAAGTCTAGTTTGAGAAGGATAATTTCACGTTTAGAAGCTTGGCATTGATGTATGTATTCGAAGGCCCATGCAAGGCAGTCATGGATGGATCTCCCCTTCAAAAACCCATACTGATTATTGTGTACAATTTTTAGGATCACTCTTTGAAGACGGTTGGCTAGAATCTTGGTGATAAGTTTGAGACAACAGTTAAGCAATGTGATGGGCCGGAAGTCATTGATAGTTTCTGGGGCTCTGATTTTAGGTATGAGTGTGATGTACCCGTAGTTTAGGCTTTCAAGGTTTAGACTACCCCTGTGGAATTCCTCGCATAGAAGATAGAAATCTTCCTTGATTATAGGCCAACAAGCTTTAAGGAACGCGTCGTTGAAGCCGTCAGGGCCTGGAGCACGATCAGGAGGAATTTCATTAATGACAGCATCCATCTCGTTATGCGTAAAGGGCATAGTTAAGCTGTCAAAATCCACTTCCGCACGCATCATACGGGACAAATTGAATCGCATTTGAGAAGTGTTCTTTGTGCCGAGACGTTTTCTGAAGGCTTCGAACAGGATAGATTCTTTGCTGGAGTGATCATCCACCTGTAACCCATCATCAGTTTTCAGACTGGAGATGCAGTTTTTTCTATATCTTTCTGTGGCCATAGTTTGGAAGAATTTAGAGTTCTCATCACCAAACTTGATCCATCGTATGGTGCACCGTTTCTTCCAGTACTCTTTTTGATATCGCAGGAGCCGGAGCAGATGAGATCGAAGAATGCATTGGAAATTCCCCTCGGGATGGTTAAATCACATTTATCCTCAATATTGTCCAATTCCAAGATAGCTTTATTAGTGTTCTCAATTGCTATTTTCAACCGTGAGATTCTTTTGCTCCAGATGGTGAGATCATGCCTGAGGTTTTTAAGTTTCTGACAAAGTATGGAGGCGGCATTATTATTCTTTCCATGTCCGATGTGTTTATTCCATGCAGACTTGACCACATCTAAGAAGCCAGGATGTGCAATCCAATAAGTTTCAAAATGGAACACCTTGCATTTTGGAATGGTAGTTTGGATGACGACATTGCAAGGAATATGATCAGAGATTGGTTTTCCCATAGGAGTAACAAGGGTATTTGGAAAAGTGGTCGTCCAGTTAAGCGTCGTGAAGAACCAGTCAAGCTGTTCGAGAAGGGGATTTTGTTGCATATTGGACAAGGTGTAGTTTCTACCTTTGATGGGCAGTTCAGTAAGGTTTTGATCCCTGATAAAATCATTGAAAGTGAACATATCGTTGACATCCCCACCTGGTTTGTTGCGATTCTCTGGTGCCCTTATAAAGTTGAAATCTCTAAGAATGAGCCAATCTTCAGAAGATGGAATAATCACATCAAAGAGCCAATCGGTGAATGATGTCCGTGCATCACCTTGACAAGGGCCATAGACATTTACAAGTTTCCAACGATGTGGTGACTGCCGGGAGGAAAATTCAACACCGAGAGCAAATTGTTCCAATAAGAAAACCATGCCATCGAAAACATTACTGCACCAGATCGTGATGATACCTCCCGAGGCGCCTACCGCAGGTACGAACACAAAGGAATCAAAACGTCGTGCGCAAATCAATTTAAGTGTACTAGCGTCAAAAGACTGCATTTTGGATTCCTAAATACATATGACCGTGCAGCCTGACGAGTTGATCCCATTCGTAAGAGCTAAATGTTTGTCGGGCCAATTTAAACCACGTACGTTCCAACAAAGAACGTTCCAAGTCTACAAAAGGACCATGAAAACAAACTAAAAGGGAAATAGCTTAAATGGACTCTGAAGTCGAGCCACCATTCCTGATAGAAAGGATCTCATCACTGAGCTCTTCAGCAGGGATAGCATAGAGTTGCGTACCAATGTTCTGCATGGTGCTGACAGGAGTTGGAGGGGGCACTGACTCATCAGTGGTGTTAACTGTATTCTCCTCCATCTCCTTAGTGCCGGGGAGAGCAGATGGCAGCAGACGGGGCTTCACTTTGGACTTGGTGGTCCGAGACTCTGTGAGCAAATTTGTGCGAAAACCATCATATTTGTTGGACCTGTTGCTGCGTCTGAGAGTGGCAGTGTCAATTGGAGCCTGACTTTTGCCCTTACGAAGCTTGTGCTCATGCATAGTACTACTTGCACCCACAAGAGCAGGACCAGCAGACAGTTGAATCATAGGCGCAGTATCAACTTGATAAGCAGAAGGTGGCAGAAGTGCAGCAGTCTCAGCAGACGTAGCAGGCGCAGGCAAAGCAAGCAAGTCCAGCGGCGGCTGAAGTTCTCCAAAGTGTCATTCTGAATGTCAACAGCAGGTGCAGAGATATGGAGAGCAGCAACATCAGAAATTTCCTGACCAAGATTCGGTGGGTGATAAACCACAATGGCCGAATCAGTAACAGGAGTGGACTCAGGCTGAAGAGCATCTGTCTCCTCCTCGTCAGGCAGTTCCTGAATAAGGACAGAGGAGGTGGGAGCCAGACTGCTGGCTACTTGAGGGACAGAGACAAACTGCAGTCCATCCTCCCCCACAGAAACCTGTATCTCAACACGGAAATGAGCATCTCTCATCCCATATCCGTGTGCCCAGGGGCCCATGGTGGCCAACAGAGGACGCATAGCATGGTAAATAGAAGTGTTGAGTTGCTGCCTAGGGATGGGATCCGTCAGGAGAAGATTCATAAGTTGATTACCTTGGTTTGAGAGACCAAGAATCATTCCCTGGTTGTGAACATCAACAGTGACCGTCAGTAGCTCACTTGTAGCAGCCATAGCAGCTTGGGCATCAAAGGCAGAGGTTGGATTAGCCATAATCAGAAAAGCCGGCGCAGAATCAGAGCTAGTGTTATCAGAAACCGTGACAGAATCATTCCAGGCATCGGCTGCATTATCAACAATTTTGTTTTTAGGTGTTATGCCACCTTCAAAAGTAAGACCCTGGGCTGCCAGCCAAGCTTGAAAGTTCATTAGGTGTGGGGGCATGACCGCAGGTGGAGGAGGGGGAGGGGCAGGATCAGCAGGCCATTCTCCCCAATTAGCATTGTTCTGAGCCGGGGCAGGGGCGTCAGCGTGAGGTACGGCATTCTGCACTAACCAGTTGTGTACTTGTTGCTGATAAAGTTGTTCAGCGGTAAGATCAGGGCCAAATTGTGGGTGAGGATTGCCATCAGGGGGTGTCGGCTCCTCTCTAGCAGGTAGAACTTCGGGAAGCAGTCCATTCCAATCATTGCTACGCAGAATAGTAACCTGGACAGTCCAACAATCTCTAGCCCCTCCTACCTGCCAGACCACAAAACTCTTTGGAACCAGACTGAGACGAAGAACCTGAACTTTGAGCAGCATAAAACGACGATCATGTCTAGGATTATACCAGGAAATCAAGGAACCAAAACCCCCAAGAGATTTGTTGATGTAGTAGTCCGTCTGGTAGTCATATGGGAATCCAAAGTACATCAACCAAATAGTCGGACCAAAAGAGGTGGTGCGGCGATTCAAAGCCTCATTATGCGGTACGAACGTGATGAGTAAATCCTCATCTTCAAGCTCTATGGGGGTATTCACCGCAGTGTCTCGCATGAAAGAATCAACAAAGCCAAAAATCCCGATCCCAAACGGATGATCGCTGACCTCAGTAGTGAAGAGCTGTAGTTCCTGAAGCAGACCTTGGATGGTGTGGCAAATCGCTGCACGACGATGAAGAGGAACATACTGGCTAGTCTCTGCAATGGCCAGGTAGTCGTGGTTGAGAGGCGGAATCGGCCCGACCACCATCCCGCTGCGGACGACACGATTTGCCGGACCAGGCTCGACGGCGAACCCCGGCGGCAGGAACGGCACGGGGTTGAGCGGATAGTTGGCCATGGTGACCAATGGGGAGGGTGGCAGCGAAGGTGGCAGCAATGGTGAGAGGACAGGACTGGGCAGTGGCGTCTGTGTTTGGGAAATCGAGGAGAGGGTGGAATGCGGAGCGTGAGGGGTAGGAATGGAAGAAGATTTCCTTTTGGGTATCCATCTCCAGCCCTCTCATCTTCTCCGGTGAAAGCAGGATCGAGCCACGTGTCCATAGGCTCCACAAACGGTGCATCGGACGGTGGTGGCAATGGGAACCCTACGATGGGAATTATTCTTCGTAGGGAAACTCGAATCGGGGATGCCGGGTGGTCCGTGCCAGTTACCAAGTGAAGTAGATCCTGTTGGCGGCTGCAGATTATTCAAAGGGCACTAAACTGCCTTGTGATCAGGGGCCGAACACTTAATACAGATTAACCCGGCGTGAGAAAAAATCTTTTGATGGCCCCATTGTAAGCACCGGCCACAGAGATTAGCCCAATTAGTGGCTAAATTAGAAATTTCTTGCTCCGAATAGCAGCCCTGGGCCAAATCAACCTTATGATGGGCCGACAGAGTAGGGGGCCAGACCGAGTGGGGTGGTGCATATTTGAACGCAGAAGCCAGAAAACATTGTGGTGTTGGAGGACAATCTCGGCGGATAACACATTTAAATTTCCCCAGGACAAGGTAGGAGGGCAAGACTGATTCCTCTAAATCCGCTTGTTGTTGATACTGAGCCATTAACTGCTTCCGACATGTAGAGGCCGTGACAGGCGCTTTGTAATTATTGCTTAATTGAATAGTACCAAATTTGAGCCCATGATCATGATGAACCGGCTTCATTTGCCAATGAAGAAGAAGCTTCAGCATGATGAGAATTAGAGAAATCCATCTGAGATAAAGGGACCAAATTGAATTTGCTCAGCTCCTGTAAGGAGGAGTGGTGCAAAGAGACCCCAGGGGACAAAGCGGGCTTAATCGCAATCGGTCTCCTGGTAGAAATATCTTTGAGTTCCTCATCCGCATGCCAAAATGAATTCACATGAGAAAACGGGCAAAATGGCCATTGAATAGATGAAAATGACAAACAAAATCTGGCCAGATGCGATCTTTGAGCCGATAGAAGAAATGACCAACTTTGTTACCAGCCACAGAGAAACGAAAGGATCTCTCATTTAATCTTGAGACCTTAAAACCTTTGTGATGTCCACCAAGACAGCATTGGAGGGCTACTCCCACTGATTCTTTAGAGAGAGTAAAAGAAGTCGAGGAGAAGGAGACCACTAAGAAAAATTCCTTGGTGGCGCGAGAGGGAGTGAAATGAACCGTTTCTCCAAACCGTCGACGTACCTGATCGGCAACCGCAAGACCAGGATTGAAATCCCAGTGTAGGAGGCCTTCCATGGTGAGGATCAGTGGCTAGAGCCATGGTGAGTGGCGTGGAGCAGGTGGGGAGGGAGGAGGGAGGGAGGAGCCATCCTCAAACGCCACACATTATTCTCTATTGATCCTGATATAATTACTTTGGTTGAATCTGATCCTTTCTATGGTTATGAATCTGAAACTGTTGTGGCACATCTTACTAAATTAAATGATATAGCCACCCTATTCACTAATGATGAGAGAACTTGCTACCTTTATATCCTTAAAATATTTCCGTTCTCATTAAAGGGTGATGCTAAGATATGGTTTAATTCTCTTGATCCTGGTTGTGTGCGTAGTCCCTAGGATATGATTTATTACTTCTCTGCTAAATATTTCCCCGCTCATAAGAAACAAGCTGCTTTAAGGGAAATATATAATTTTGTGCAAATTGAAGAAGAGAGTCTCCCACAAGCTTGGGGGAGGCTTCTCCAATTACTTAATGCTTTGCCTGATCATCCTCTTAAGAAAAATGAAATACTTGATATCTTTTATAATGGACTAACCGATGCTTCCAGAGATTACCTGGATAGTTGTGCTGGTTCTGTTTTCAGGGAAAGAACACCGGATGAAGCTGAAATTCTATTGAATAATATGTTGACAAATGAAAATAATTGGACACTTCCTGAGCCAGCTCCTGAGCCAGCTCCTGAGCCTGTTCCTAAACCAACTCCGAAGAAGAGAGGTGTTCTATTTCTCAGTCCTGAAGATATGCAAGAGGCAAAGAAATCTATGAAAGAAAAACGTATTAAAGCTGAAGATGTTAAGAATTTACCTCCTATTGAAGAAATACATGGTCTTAATTTACCGCGTGTTGAAGAAACATATGATCTTAATCCATCACCTATTGAAGAAACTCATGGTCTTGATAACCCGACACAGGTAGTAAAGGTAAATTCTCTCTATAGATTTGATGAAGGTGATATCCCTCAATATAAGTCTGCTAGACAATGCTTAGATGAGTTCAACTACTTTATTGTTAAACAAGAAAACATCAATGCTTATTTTGGTAGACAATTAAGACAAAATGCCTATATGATTGAACACTTGGGTGATTATATGTCTAGAGTTAAAGGTGAACTTAAACTCGTTAGTAAACATGCTTCTATGGTTACCACACAAGTAGAACAAGTACTTAAAGCTCAAAATGATTTGCTCAATTAATTGAATAGTAAGAATAATGATTATGCTGTTAGAGTGGCTACTAGAACTGGTAAAATGACTCAAGAACCTTTGTATCCTGAAGGCCACCCTAAGAGAATTGAGCAAGATTCTCAGAGAAATAATGTTGATGCACCTATTCGTTCTAAAAAGAAGAAAAAGAAAAATGATAGGACTTTGCGTGCTTCTAGTGAACCTATTGCTGAACCACCTGAGAATCCCAACGATATTTCTATCTCTGATGCTGAAACAAAATCTGGTAATGAACATGAAACTAGTGGTAATGTTAATGATGATATTCATGTTGACGCTCAACCTAGTAATGACAATGATGTAGAAATTGAACCTGTTGTTGATCTTGATAACCCACAATCAAAGAATCAACGTTATGATAAGAGAGACTTTGTTGCTAGGAAACACGGTAAAGAAAGAGAGCCATGGGTTTAGAAACCCATGCCTTTTCCTCCCAAACCATCCAAGAAAAAGGATGATGAGGATTTTGAGCGCTTTGCTGAAATGATTAGACCTATCTTTTTGCGTATGCGATTAACTGATATGGTCAAAATGAATCCTTATGCTAAGTATATGAAAGAAATTGTTACTAATAAAAGAAAGATACCGGAAGCTGAAATTTTCACCATGCTTGCTAATTATACTTTTAAGGGTGGAATACCAAAGAAACTTGGAGATCCAGGAGTACCAACTATACCATGCTCCATTAAAAGAAATTATGTTAGAACTGCTTTATGTGATCTTGGAGCCGGTGTTAGTGTTATGCCTCTCTCTTTATATCGTAGACTTGACTTGAATAAGTTGACACCTACTGAAATATCTTTGCAAATGGTCGATAAATCAACTGCTATACCTGTCGGTATTTGTGAGGATGTGCCTGTTGTGGTTGCAAATGTTAGTATTTTAACAGACTTTGTTATCCTTGATATTCCCGAGGACGATAGTATGTCTATTATTCTTGGAAGACCCTTTTTGAATACTGCAGGGGCTGTTATTGATTGCAACAAAGGCAATGTCACTTTTCATGTTAATGGCAATGAGCATACGGTACACTTTTCGAAGAAACAACCTCAGGTCCACAGTATCAATTCTATTGGAAAAATTCCATCGATAATTTTTGGAGGTTTTCAATTTCCTCTTCATACTGTCAAGAAGAAATATGATATTCTTATTATTGGGGATGTGTATATCACCGTTGAGGTAACATAGTGTTATTCGAAATTTCTCCGGTTCCATGTTAGTCGGAATGAGTTTGTTAACAAGACTTGATCAACCTTGTTAGTGGATTCCTTTTGATGAGCATGAGATGGATGAAGTTAGAAAGCACAACCTTCTGTACCCTCCTTTTACTTTCTGTTATTTAGTTGAAATAAAGTAAAAATAGTATTTTTTCTGTCTGTTTTCTGAATTATCCGTGCAATATAAAAATACCCTGAAAATAAAAGTTCTCCAAATGCCCTGAAATTGGAATATGATTTTTTCTGGAATATTTGAGAATATGTGGCACTGAGAACACAGCAGGGGAGCAAGCACCTGTCCACGAGGGTCCAGGGCGCGCCCACCCCTACAGGGTGCACCCCCCTGCCTCGTGGGCCCATGGTGGCTCCCCTCCACTTATTCCTGCACCCACACACTTCTTCTTCCTCCCAAAAAAACCACTATCCAGCTCAAGCACGAGTTCTAGCTAATTTTGCTGCGATTTTCGATCTCCTTGCTCAAAGCACCTCTCACAAAACTGCTTTGGGGGATTCTTCCTTGGTATGTGACTCATCCACTGGTCCAATTAGTTTTTGTTCTAGTGCTTTATTCATTGCAAATTTGTGCTGCCTAGGTGACCATGTTCTTGAGCTTGCATGTCAAATTTATATGGTTCCAAGTAGTTCTAATGCATGATATAGGCTCTAGGCACTTGTAGGAGTAGTTGCTATCAATTTTGTTGAGCTTGGTTCACTTTTATTTGAAGTTACTAAAAAAATTCAGAAATTTTTCAGAGGAAGAAATATGTTTAGGAAAATGTACCATGGTGGTCCTTCAAGGAAGCAAGGACCCATGCTCACAATGCGCGATGCCGATGATGAGCCACCAAGGAACGCTCCAGTGCGGCCTTGTGAATGGCCTTCAGAAGACTTTATGGATCGAGCGGGAATCAAGGAAGAATTTAACGCATATTTGCGTAACGCTGATCTTGTGAGCTTCGAGGAAGAAAAGTGCCGCCAGTACCACTATCTCACTAGTTCATTTGTGAGGAGGTTTGAATTTTCATCTTCACGCAATTCTCAAACTGTCCTGTTTGATCTTTATGAAAAATCTTAAACTATGGACTTAGAGGATTTTACCACTGCTTGCAAACTCCCACAATGGGGTAGTCCTCGTGAACCTCGCAAATCTAAATTTGGAGAATTTCTTGCTAATATAACTGTGGGGGAATCTAGAGATATAGCACAAGCTACCATAGGGAGCATTCATTTTCCTGCTATACATTATTTTGCTCTCTTCATAGGTAGGTGCATAAATGGTAAAGATGAAGCATGTCATATGTGTGTCCCTGACCTCAGTATTCTCAGGAGTGTTGTGTTAGGAGATAAATCTTATAATTTGGGAGCTATTGTCGCACGTAGGTTGCATCACAATAGATATAATGGAGATTTCTTTGGTGGAATTTATGCAACACGTTTAGCTAATTTTCTTGGTATAGACATACGTGAGGATGATACTGAGTTGCCTCCTGCTTATTTAGATTATGAAGCTATGGTTCGTCATCAGTTTATTGAGAGGAATGAACAACCTCTCCAGTACCGACTAATCTTTGACAGACGACGCACCTATCGAGTCGCTCTTCCTGCTCCTGCTTTCTTTGATTTCCAGGTAAAAGGGAGACATTACATAACTAGAGAGGAGGCAGAAAAGTATAAGAGGAGGGCTGAGATAGCTCGCCGCCACGCTGCAGCTCAGGAGGCAATAGCCGCTGCATCTCAGTACGACCCCGGTTACAACTATGGATATCCACCAGGCCATCCGTGGCAATAAACCAACTTAGGCCAAAAGCCTAAGCTTGGGGGAGTACGTATTTCTCACCGACATTACATTTATGGTCACACACTCATTGCTAGGTGTCGGTGCTCATACTTCTTCATTGTACTATCCATGCTAGTTTACTTTCTTTTTCCTGCTTTCTTCTTATGTGTTTAATAAACCTTAAGAAAACAAAAAAAATAGTTGTAGCTTTAAGCTAGTTTACTTTCTTGCTGTAGTAGTAATAATTAAAAAGAAAACGCAAAAATATTTCCCGTTCTTCTTTTGCTTGTTGGGAGCTTTCCCGTGTAAATAGCTTTATTTCTTTTCTTTTCTTTGGGGGTCGATAGGAGAAGACCATGATTAAATTGTTAAAGTGGCTCTTATATGCATTATTGTTGATTTAACCAACAGCCCATATTACCTTGTCTTCTCTTGTTTATTGAATGCTCGCAGATTCCAGCTTAGTCCAAAGCACGTGCACTCTTATTATTCACATCGTTCGGTTGTGTAAGTGAAAGGCAATTATGACGACATATGATGGACCGATTGAGATGAGAGAAGCTGGTATGAAATCGACCTCTCTTGTTTTTGTAAATATGATTAGTTCATTGTTCCTGATTCAGCCTATTATGAATAAACATGTTTGCAATGACAATTAGAGATCATAGTTGCTCGTGCCATGCTTTATTAGCTCTGAGTTATAATGGTTTACCTTGCGTGCCAACATGCTATTAAAATAGTTGTGATGTGGTATAATGGGGTGGTATCCTCCTTTGAATGATTTAAGTGACTCGACTTGGCACATGTTCACGCATGTAGTTGAAACAAAATCAACATAGCCTTCACGATATTTATGTTCATGGTGGATTATATCCTACTCATGCTTGCACTCAATGTTTATTAATTTTAATGCATGTTCATGACTATTGTCGCTCTCTAGTTGGTCGCTTCCCAGTCTTCTGCTAGCCTTCACTTGTACTAAGCAGGAATACTGCTTGTGCATCCAATCCCTTAAACCCCAAAGTTATGCCATATGAGTCCACCATACCTTCCTATATGCGGTATCTACCTGCCGTTCCAAGTAAATTTGTATGTGCCAAACTCTAAACCTTCAAATGAAATTTTGTTTTGTATGCTCGAAAAGCTCATGTATCAACTAGGGCTGTCTGTATCTTCCATGTTAGGCAGGTTATTCTCAAGAGGAGTGGACTTCGCTCCTCACTCACGAGAAAATGGCTGGTCACTGGGATGCCCAGTCCCATGCTTTATGCAAACTAAATCAAAATAATTGCAAACAAAACTCCCCCTGGGACTGTTGCTAGTTGGAGGCTCTCGTTGTTTCGAGCAAGCCATGGATTGATGCTTGTTGGTGGAGGGGGAGTATAAACTTTACCATTCTGTTTGGGAACCGCCTATAATGTGTGTAGCATGGAAGATATCGCCATCTCTCGGTTGTTATGTTGACATTGAAAGTATGCCGCTCAAAATATTATTTATCTCTATTTCAAAACCGAGCTCTGGCACCTCTACAAATCCCTGCTTCCCTCTGGGTAGGGCCTATCTATTTACTTTTATGTTGAGTCATCACCCTCTTATTAAAAAGCACCAGCTGGAGAGCACTGCTGTCATTTGCATCCATTACTATTAGTTTATATTGGGTATGACTATGATTGGATCTCTTTTACCATGAATTACAATGTCTAGTCAGTCCTTGATCTTTAAAGGTGCTCTGCATTTATGTTTTGCGGTCTCAGAAAGGGCTAGCGAGATACCATCTTGTTATATCATATCATGATTGTTTTGAGAAAGTGTTGTCATCCGAGATTGATTATTATTGCTCGCTAGTTGATTATGCCATTGATACGCGTAAACATGAGACCTAAGAGTTATTATGAATGTGGTTAGTCATAATCTTTGCTGAAAACTTGAATGCTGGCTTTACATATTTACAACAACAAGAGCAAACAGAGTTTGTAAAAGTTTTTGTTTATCAATTTCAGTTCATCAACTAAATCGCTTGAGGACAAGCAAAGGTTTAAGCTTGGGGGAGTTGATACGTCTCCATCGTATCTACTTTTCCAAACACTTTTGCCCTTGTTTTGGACTCTAACTTGCATGATTTGAATGGAACTCACCCGGACTGACGCTGTTTTCAGCAGACTTTCCATGGTGTTATTTATGTGCAAAAACAAAAGTTCTCGGAATGACCTGAAACTCCACGGAATGTATTTTTGGAAAATATTAAAAATACTGGAAGAAGAATCCATGTCAGGGGGCCCACACCCTGTCCACGAGGGTGGGGGCGCGCCTGCCCCCCTGGGCGCGCCCCCTGCCTCGTGGGCCCCCTGACGCTCCACCGACCTCAACTCCAACTCCATATATTAGTGTTCGGGGAGAAAAAAATCAGAGAGAAGGATTCATCGCGTTTTACGACACGGAGCCGCCGCCAAGCCCTAAAACCTCTCAGGAGGGCTGATCTGGAGTCCGTTCGAGGCTCCGGAGAGGGGAATCCGTCGCCGTCGTCATCATCAACCATCCTCCATCACCAATTTCATGATGCTCACCGCCGTGCGTGAGTAATTCCATCATAGGCTTGCTGGACGGTGATGGGTTGGATGAGATCTATCATGTAATCGAGTTAGTTTTGTTAGGGTTTGATCCCTAGTATCCACTATGTTCTGAGATTGATGTTGCTATGACTTTGCTATGCTTAATGCTTGTCACTAGGGCCCGAGTGCCATGATTTCAGATCTGAACCTATTATGTTTTCATGAATATATGTGAGTTCTTGATCCTATCTTGCAAGTCTATAGTCACCTACTATGTGTTATGATCCGGCAACCCCGAAGTGACAATAATCGGGACCACTCCTGGTGATGACCGTAGTTTGAGGAGTTCATGTATTCACTATGTGTTAATGCTTTGGTCCGGTACTCTATTAAAAGGAGGCCTTAATATCCCTTAGTTTCCATTACGACCCCGCTGCCACGGGAGGGTAGGACAAAAGATGTCATGCAAGTTCTTTTCCATAAGCACGTATGACTATATTCGGAATAGATGCCTACATTACATTGATGAATTGGAGCTAGTTCTGTGTCACCCTATGTTATCACTGTTACATGATGAACCGCATCCGGCATAATTCTCCATCACCGATCCAATGCCTACGAGCTTTTCATATATTGTTCTTCGCTTATTTACTTTACCGTTGCTACTGTTACAATCACTACAAAACCCAAAAATATTACTTTTGCTATCGTTACCGTTACTTCCATATTACTTTGCTACTAAATACTTTGCTGTAGATACTAAGTTATCCAGGTGTGGTTGAATTGACAACTCAACTGCTAATACTTGAGAATATTCTTTGGCTCCCCTTGTGTCGAATCAATAAATTTGGGTTGAATACTCTACCCTCGAAAACTGTTGTGATCCCCTATACTTGTGGGTCATCACGCACCTGTATCTGGTGCGCCACTGCTATATAGCAGTGGCGCACCACATACATGGTGCGCCATTAATGTCCATATTAGCTATAGCCGTTTTCGTAGTAGTGTTTGAAGGCGGTACAACATTGTGCTCTATATTTCTTTGCTTTTTTTGTAATTTTCAATTTTTTGAATTGGTTTTGAGTTTGTCTAGTGAAAAAATTGATTCTACTCTCTGTCCTACAAGCTGGACTTCTGCACCTTTTGTGCTAGACCTTCCGTCGTTTATTATGCATGTTTTTTAGGTGATGTTGCAATACTATCTGTTCGGTTGGTGTTGTTATAAAAATTTTGTGTAAGTTTTTTTTGTTTTTCAGAGTACTCATATATGTAAATGTGGAGCTGGTCCATAGACACACGGATCCTCTTTTTTATATTTATTTGGCCTTCGGGATTAGTTTTTTTGGATCTTGCAGTTCTATGGTAGAAGTTGGACTTCTATGGTATCAGTGATTCAACTTCCTGGTTACCACATTGCAAGGCGGTGCAACATCGCGCTCTATATTCTTTTGTAATTTTCAATTTTTTGAATTTGGGTTTGAGTTTGTTCCGTGGGCAACTATGGGATTATTCACAAATATGCATGCATACCTTTTAATTTTTTTGTAACATATTTGCATACTTCGGACAGTGGTAGAACTTCAGTATGTGTTTAACCTGAACTTACAAGATTTTTGCTTCTGTGTAGTTTGTTTTTTTACATGTTCATTTGATGTTTTTTCAAACCCCCGAACTTCTGTGTTTTTACAACTTGAACTTCATGAGTAATTGTTGATAAAATTTTCTGTATTAATTTTTTTAATCATTGATAACTGCAGCAATGCGGTAGCGCGAGGCCGAGCACGGGGGGGGGAGGGGGGAGGGACCCCCTCCCCTCCCCCCGCGAGGCCGAGACAGGAACGAGCCGGAGCAGGCGATGATGCGGCGTGCCGCCTCGTTGCATGCAGAGGCGAGTCCACTACTAGAAAAAGGGCTATAGATGGGATTGACACTAATGGCGCACCAGACAAGCGGTGCGCCATTAGTATATACTAATGGCGCACCACCTTCTGATACGCCATTAGAGTTGAAACTACTAATGGCGCACCTGGCCCAGGGTGCGCCATTAGTATCAAAAAAAAAAATTTAACTAGTGCGCCTGTCCAAACATACTAATGGCGCATCCAGACACAGTGCGCCATTACTAGTTGTAACTAGTAATGGCGCACCTGCCGGAAAGTGCGCCACTAATGTAGTTTTTTCTATTATATTTTTTATTCCCTTTTTTGCAAAACTACTAATGGCGCACTTTTCCACCGTGCGCCATTACTAGTTTAAACTAGTAATGGCGCACTGTGGAACAGTGCGCCATTAGTATGTTTTTTTTTTGCAAAACTACTAATGGCGCACCACCAGAAGGTGCGCCATTAGTAACCTGGATTACTAATGGCACATTTAGAGTTGGTGCGCCATTAGTAAGTGGGCACCAACAAGATATTTTGGACAGCCTCTCCTACCCACACTCACTTTCTCCCCACTTCATTCTCTCCACCTCCTCCTTGTCTCGGGTGCCTCCTCTTTTTCACCTCATTTCCACCATAGATTCATTCAATTTAAGTGGTTAAATTACCTTGTTTTGATAGGTAAGTAAGGGGGAAGCTATATTTATGTTGTTCTCCCTACAACAATGTGCACATGCACTTTTTATGGCCTAGCTAGATCTATGTATGTTCGTGGTGTTGCATATGTTTGTGGTGTTGCATATGTGTTTGTGTTTGGAGGTGTACCGGTATTTGAAATGCGATAGTTGCCAATATTTTGCCGGAATGTTGATTCATTTCCGTTTCGGCGAGAATTTTGGCATTAAGCATTCTTTTTGGTCCTATTTTTAGGGAAAGTCATGCCAAATTTTTTCTTGGTTCTAAAATATCGTTTTGCTCTACCCCGCAGGCGACCATGGTCCGCATGATGACCGAAGGCATCGTGAATAGGTTTTTGAGGTCCGCGAAGGCCGAGATGCTTCAAAAGAACGAGACGGAGATAAGATGTCCGTGTCGAAGATGCAAGCTGAAGAGCCTTATTGCGGACCCGGAATCCGGGCAGGTGCGGGACCACCTGCTCTTGTGTGGTTTCATGGATGACTATCGGTGGCAAGGTGATGAAGATGACTACGAAGTCGTCCATGGGGGCCGGGCAAGAAATGAGGAAGGGCAGCAAGACAACCACCGCGGCTCGGGCGGGCGAGAAGACGAAGAATCCCCAGGAGATGATCACGACGGTGATGCTGTACACAGTCATCATGTAGAAGATGCAGGACATGATGATGAGGAAGATGCCGGAGCAGACGACGGGCATGATCATGAAGATGATGATGCCGGCGGAGCAGACGACGCTGGACCATCGATGGGCTGGGTGCAGGACCCTCATATTCAAGAGCTGCTTCTCAAGCAGACGGATAACGCAAGAGCTGCCGCCCCAGAGAAAGCCAAGATGGATCAACTTGAGTTAGACGCGGTTACTCCATTGTATGAAGGATGCAGGCCCGAGGATACCCGCCTGAAAGTAACGCTCATGGCTCTGGAGATGAAGGTAAAACACAAAATGACCGACGCATGCTTCGACGAGAACATGTCATTCTGGCACGAACGTCTTCCCAAGGGGAACAAGTGCCCGACCAGTTTGGAGGAGGCAAAGAAAATCGTGTGTCCTCTGGATTTACCGCACGTGAAATACCATGTGTGCATGAACAATTGCATCATTTATCGGGACGAGCACGCGGAGTCTACCATATGTCCGGTGTGCGGCGTCACTCGATACAAGAAGAGGAAGAAAGCTCCTCGAAAACTGGTGTCGTACTTTCCGATCACTCCTCGTCTGCAGCGGTATTTCGTGGACCCTAAGGTAGCAAAGCTCCTGCGTTGGCACGCGGATAGGGAGGAGAAGAAGCGAGAAGATGACGCAAATGATCCGGAGATAGATAAAAAAGACAAGATGCTGAGTCACCCTAAGGATGCGAGCTAGTGGCAAGCGTTGAACTTCGAAGACCTAGAATTTGGGAACGATCCAAGGAACATCGTGCTGGGTGCGAGCACTGATGGAGTCAATCCGTTTGGCAGCCAGAGAAGCACACATAGCACCTGCCTGTGTTTGTGTGGATGTACAACCTTCCCCCCTGGTTGTGCATGAAGAGGAAGTACATTCACATGAGTATGCTAATTGAAGGACCGAAACAACCAGGGAACGACATCAATCTGTATCTGGGGCTGCTGAAAGAGGAGCTTGACACGCTGTGGAAAACGCCAGCCAATACGTGGGACGCCGCAGAGAAAGAATATTTCCCTATGAGAGCCGCGCTGCTCACGACGGTGCACGACTATCTCGGTTACGGATATGTCGCGGGGCAGGTGGTCCACGGATTTTCTGGATGCGTCAGGTGCATGGATGACACAACGTATCGCCAGCTAGATAGAGATCCCGGGTCTTCAAAAACCGTGTTCATGGGACATCGAAGGTGGCTTCGCGACAATGACCCGTGGAGAAAACGCAAGGATCTATTCGATGGTGAAACCGAACCCCGAGGACGCCCGCGTACGAGGAGCGGCGAGGAAATAGACGAGCTGTTGAAAAATTGGAAAGACTGCCCACTGCCGGGAAAGAAGCAAAAGGCGCCAGAGCCGGGAAAGAAGCGAAAGGCGCCAGAGCCGCTGCTGAAGGTATGGAAAACGAGGTCTGTTTTCTGGGACTTGCCATACTGGAAGATCCACCATGTGCCTCACAGCCTTGATGTCATGCATATCACGAAGAACGTGTGCGAGAGTCTGCTTGGTACCCTGCTCAACATGCCAGAGAGGACCAAAGATGGGCCGAAAGCAAGGGCAGACTTGAAATCAATGGGCATCAGGCAGGAGCTTCACGCTATATATGATGATGATGATGAGGCGAAGCAGGACACGGAAAGTCGTCGCAAAGGCAAAAAGGCCAAGAAGACCGGAAATGACTACCCTCCCGCGTGCTTCACTCTAAGTCAGGAGGAGATCGAGCAGTTTTTCACCTCCCTCGTAGGAGTAAAACTTCCTTACGGTTACGCGGGGAAGATAAGCAGATACCTAGACCTAGCGAAGCTGAAGTTCAGTGGGATGAAGTCTCACGACTGTCACGTGCGGATGACGCAGATACTTCCAGTTGCAATCCGTGGGATCATGGACGCGCACGTCCGTGAAACGCTATTTGGCCTATGCAACTTTTTCGACGTCATCTCTCGGAAGTCTGTTGGCGTGAGGCAACTCAGAAGGCTACAGGAAGAGATCGTGGTGATACTATGCGAGCTTGAGATGTACTTCCCGCCCGCATTCTTCGACGTTATGGTGCATCTGCTGGTCCATATCGTGGACGATATCATCCAACTCGGGCCGACGTTCCTGCACAGCATGATGCCGTTCGAAAGGATGAATGGTGTCATCAAAGGATACGTTCGCAACATGTCACGTCCAGAGGGAAGCATAGCCAGGGGCTTTCTGACCGAAGAGTGCATCTCCTACTGCACGAATTATCTAGGCATCGAGAACCCCGTTGGTCTGCCCGTCAACAGGCACCTCGGCAGGCTCGCTGGATGGGGTCACCGTGAGGGTCGCCGCGAAATGCATGTCGACTTCGAGGGTCGACTCGCCGACTTTGAAAGAGCAAACCTAGTCGCGCTACAACACATAGACGTGGTCGATCCTTGGGTGGTAGAGCACAAAACCTTTATTAAGAAGACGTACAATGACCGAGGCCAACAGAGGACGGACGGAGATATACTCAAAGAGCACAACTCATGTTTCACGCGTTGGTTCAAGCAGAAGCTTCTGTCGTACCCTTTACATGAGGATTCTTCCGCGGAAGAACAACTCATATTCGCCTTGTCACAGGGCGCCGAGCACAACCTGATGACCTATGAGGCGTATGATATCAACGGCTACACATTCTACACCGAGGCCAAGGACATGAAGAGCGATGGTTATCAGAACTCCGGGGTAACGATGGAATCCTACACTGGTAACGACAAGGACAGATACTACGGAAGGATCGAGGAGATCTGGGAGCTGAGCTACGCTGGAGAGAAGGTCCCGATGTTCCGTGTCAGATGGGCCAAGAGCGTCCTAAAAGAAGACCGGTATTTCACCACCATGGTTATACCCGAAGCCAAATCCAGGACCGCAGGCGCAAATGTCACCGCGAAAAATGAGCCATGGGTACTGGCTTCCCAAGTGGACCAATGCGTACTTGTGACTAATGCATGGCTTTTAGGGTGCCTCAGTGTCGATAAAAACCGAAATGATGAAAGCTTAGGCTTTTAGGGTGCCTCGGCGTCGAAAAACCCTCAATGATAAAAGCTTAGCTTTTAGGATGCCTCAGTGTCGACAAACCCTAAATGATGAGACCATGATCTTGTTCCTTGACAATAACCAACTTTTTGACCAAACATTGTTCCTATTTAGAGAGAAACATGGCCAACAACGATGAGGCCGGGGGTTCGGGCGTCAAGGCATTCTGGATGCTGTCCCAGGAGATGGAGGAACAACCTCACTTGTATGAGGACACCGCCTTCCCCACCGATCCTGAGACCACCGATGGTACCGCCGAGGATGACCCCACTGATTCCACCACTGATGGTGCCGCCGAGGATGCCACCACTGATGATGGCGGCGCACGCACAGATGGCAGCCAACCGAAGAGGCAACGGAAGGACCGGCGCCCGACCGTGCTCCGCACCCTCAAGGAGGAAGTTACTGAAGTGGACTCCGACGGGAATCCAACGGCGCCCGAACGAATAGTCAAGGGGTACTCGCTTCAGCTCGGGTGCATTCTCCGGAGCACCGTCTCGATCAACACCGAGAACCTGAGGCATCCTGACCGAGGGAATTTGCGCAACCTCCTCTTCACGAAGCGGCACGAACGATACAAGTTCCCCGCTGAATTTGAAAACACAAGCCTCAAAGGGAATAAAGTGAACAATGCTGCCCTCACGAAGATGAGCAAGGCCCTGTCTACTTGGAAAAGCAATGTGAAGAGAATGATCGAGAAAGGTGAGAGTTATGAGAAGATCAAGGAGAAAAATCCTTCGATCACCGAAGATGACTACAACGACTTCAAGATCAATTGCTCGAGCACCGCAAACTCCGAATCAAGTAAGTGGGGGAAAGAAATGCGGGAGCTGAACTTAGGGGAACACACACTCGGTCCCGGCGGTTACAGAGTGGCAGAGCCTATATGGGACAAGGAGGAGGCGGACCGTGCCGAGCAAGGCCTACCGCCCCTCTTCGATAAATACGGTGACAAGCAGACCAGGAACTTTGTCAGGGCCCGGTACAAGAAGGACCCGAAAACAAAGGAGCTTACCACGGATCCGAAGACCAGGGCGCTTGAGCTTGTTCTGGTAAGGAATACACCCCCGCGTAATTAGCTCCGTATGGTTGCATTCTAATTAATGAAGCCAAATTTCTAAATGGTTCACATTCCTTCCGCAGGCGACTGAAAGCAGTAGCGCGGGGTCGACTAAGAGCAACCCTTGGGACACCAATCTAAATAGGGCGTTGAATGTAATGAAGAACAAGGATAAGCTCAGTAAGCCGACGTCAGCTGGTCGTGTGGCCGGCAAAGGCTTGTCGACAAAATGGTCGTCATACTATAACACTGGTGGGCGAAAGGAGAAAAAGACCAGCTCGGAAAGCCAGGCGCGCGAGGTTCAAGAACTCAGGGCATAGGTGGCACGGATTCCGGAGATTGTCCAAGAGCAAGTGCAACAACAACTCGGAGTGACGATCACCGCCATTGTGCCTACCTTGATCCAGGGGATTAGTGCGTGGATTGCGGGCGGCCAACAGGGGCCGCCCCCGATTCCTAGCTTCACGGCCAGCAACTCGCAGAACGCGATGGCGGGGCCATTGGTGTCTCCGGCGGAGGCGGCATTGGTGTCTCCGACGCCGGCACGGGAGCTTAATGCACCCGGGTGTACGCCGGCCGGCACCTCTGCAGCAAGCGGCCCCTCCGTCAACTGCACGCCCGCCGTTGGCGGTGCCTCGACATTAGCCGAGCTCGACGCCATCATCACGGTAACTAATTAAGCCTCTCTCGGCCGAGGACTTCATCTCCTTGCCTTTGACTGGGCATCCCTAATGCCCTACATGTTTTCGCAGGGCGCCGCCGACGTTCCGTGCACTCTCCTGCACTTCGTGAACAACGAGTTGGTCGATGTCGCCAAGGGCAAAATCGTTCAACCGGGCAACCCCTTGTTCCACGGTACCCAGATGCCACCCAACTTGTTTAGGGTTCAACTGGTTCGGGTGCTGCCAGGCTGCGAAGAGTTGTTACCTCCGATTCGACCCATCGGGGCCGACGAAGATGACGTGATGACCCTCAGCGCGTGCCTGAGCTGGCCCCTGCTTTGGCCGAAGAGCCAGATTCATTTGGGGGCGGGGGACACCACCCCAAAGACAACAGCGCCAGTCGTGTCGGCGCCAAGTCGGCCCCATGGCAAGACCGCCGCAACGGTGCCGGACATCCCTATGCCACTGGATCCAAACATGCATATGGCACAGGATCAGAACGACGACGACGACCACGATACATTAGCCAACGTCGATCAGTACTTTGCCGATCATGGGTACGGTGGCGACTTCATGGGGCCTCCTTCTCAAGAACCCAACCCAACAAATGACGTGCGCGATCTAGCTAGTATCGCGGAGAAGCCAAGTTGCAAAAGGCATCGTCTGCAGTTCAGTTCTCAGGAGACGCCTCCAGCTGCCGACTTCACCGAGCCTCAGATAGGCGAGGTGCGAAATATGATCAGCCCCAACACACTCAAGAAGGCGGTCTGTGAGCAGAACTCGATCCCATTACAGGAGAAGAAGAAGGCACGCAAAAGATAGACTAACAAGGGTGCGGGCCAGCCGGCACCGAGTACGATCCGTGCTCAGGACGGGCCACCTTCAACTGAGGATATCTCGAGGAGGGTACATGTGGCGGGTAGGCCGATGCTACCGAGAAATATGCTCGATGCTACAACCAGTGCTATGCAGAGTCTGCATGACAGTGTTCTTTCTTTGGAGAAGCGGCGTCTCGGAGAGAAGGATGTGGCATACCCGGTTTTCGCGGCCAAGGTGCCAGAGGGCAAGGGCTTTGTGGATAACTCCATCGGGGGTACGATCGTCCTGCGGTTTGATGACATCCACGCTATGTTGAACCTTCATCCACTGCACTACACCTTCGTTCGGCTATTTTCGCTGAGTATGGAGATGCGGATCATTCGCGACAAGACCCCGGACATCGTGATAGTCGACCCCTTCTACATGCGTGCCAAGATCTTGGGCAGCGCTGGGGACCGGCAAGTCGCGAGTTCTTACCTCGAAGGCGTCATTCTGGCAAACCAAGATAAGGATAACTTCCTCGTGCCTTACTTTCCCGAGTAAGTCCTCCCCTCAACCGCCCCGTAACATATGAATTCTTAGATTTCGATCGTTTTTCTTTTAACATTCCGTGTTTTCTGCAGTGACACACATTGCACGCTCATCCTCCTAAGCCCCAAATATTCCATGGCCACGTATTTCGACCCGGACCGTCAGTCGAACGTAGACTACACAAATGTCAAGAAGGTTCTTGATGATGTTCTCCCCGGCTACGTCAAATCTGGAGGCACCTTCACCAGGCCTATTCGTAAGTACGGCAAGCACATGTTCTCCCACAATACGACGTTCTGCTGCGTCAAGCAGCCGCCTGGCGGTCAGAAGGGTGCCTACTATGCCATCCATCACATGCGGGCGATCGTACGGGACCATCATCAACTTCTGCTACCGAGTAGACTCAAAGATTGGGCCGCGAGCGTGTCGGCAATCCAGGACGCGGACATCAGACAAGAATTCTTTCGCATCCAGTCGGAGTTTGCGGAAATCATCCATCAAGATGTCCTTCGTACCTCGGGGCAGTTCTACCTCAGAAATCAACCGTCCAACAGTGACATCGACACAATCCTACAAATGCAGGCTGACAACGCCCGTTGTTTCATGACTCCCACGATAGACGGCGGCTTCATCCACGCTCTGGTCCCTTGAGTCGAGTCGAAAGCAGTGATGCTGTGTCTAGTTCTGAAACATCGATTGGCTCATGTTGTAATTAAACTTTAATGAACTTGTAGTATGTCTCTTTGGTTTCGAGAGTCGTTCAACTTAGATGTAATCGATGCTATTAATGTCTTGCTTTTCTCTTCCGATCGTTCTGTTGCATACTTATATATTGCTTATGTATTGTCTGTGAATTGGTACTAACGTTTCGTTTGGCTACTGCATAGCGATGCCGTGGTATGTCGTGTACAAGGGTAAGGTTCCCGGAGTCTACGACGACTGGGAGGAGTGTCGGAGACAGGTTCACCGATTCAGCGGTAACAGTTACAAAGGGTACGCCACTAGGGCCGAGGCCGAATCTAGATACGCCCGCTATCTAGCGGGAGAGGGGAGGGAGCATTGGAGGAACCGGATGAAGACGAGTTTCATCGTGATGATGCTCATCGTGATGACCGCAGCTCTCTTCTATGTGATGGTAGTTTAGATGATCGATATCGACTTGTAATGTGAAGACAAACTCGCGGTCTCGAGACTTGTAATATAATGTTCTATCTTTGTTCGGTCTTTTCAATTCGGAGACTAATATGATGAATTGTATTCGGAGACTAAAATGCTGAATTGTATTCAGAGACTAATCATCTATTGTATTCGATGAATCTGTTGTTGATGTGTGCTGTCTATATTTTGTCCAATTATACATTTTGTAACCTGTGCAAAAAACAGAAAATTAAAAAAAAAACTTAATATTCATACTAATGGCGCATCACATCATAGTGCGCCATTAGTATGCCAAAGGATACTAATGGCGCATCACTAAACAGTGCGCCATTAGTATGCCGAAGTTACTAATGGCGCATCCTGTTGTTGTGCGCCATTAGTATGCCAAAACACCTGGGTATAGATGGCCCCCTGGGAGGCATACTAATGGCGCACTGTTGTATATACTAATGGCGCACCAGTGGTGCGCCATTAGTAAAATATACTAATGGCGTGGCACTAATGGCGCACCACTAATGCGCCATTAATGGCCAAATTAGGTGCGCCATTAGTAGGCCTTTTCCTAGTAGTGGTCCATCACTTCCGTGACCCCATTATCTATCTTAGGGGTTTAGGGTTTAGGGTGCGTGCGGTGGGGGTGGAAACAGAATAACCGCATTGCATCCTGTCAAAACCTAGCGCGCAGCAATGCGGTAGTGCGAGGCCGAGCAGGGGGAGGGGGTCGGGAGCCCCCCTCCCCTCCCCCTGCGAGGCCGAGACCGCGTCGTCGCATGCGAAGGCGAGTCCGTCACATCCGTGACCCCACTATTTATCTTAGGGGTTTAGGGTTTAGGATGCGTGCGATGGGGGTGGAAACAGAATAACCGCATTGCATCCTGTCAAAACCTAGCGCGCAACAATGCGGTAGCGCGAGGCCGAGCCGCATGTGTACTTTGTGTGTATTTGAATTTTGAACTTCTATATTGTTTTTAAGTTGTGTATTTTAGTTAGATATGGACTTCATCTATTTTATTACTTGAACTTCTTCTTTTTGTTTCTCAGTGTTTATTTATTCATATGCCTTTACTTCTCCGATTAGTGTACTTGAACTTCTGTTCTTTATTTTTTGAACTTCTTTCTCTTGTTTTTGTTGCTGCATATTTGTGTATGTATTTTTCTTCCCTTGGTAGTTTATTTGCTATCAATTTTTGGTTTTAAGGATATCAGCAGTGCTGTTGTGTGATCTTATCTCATTATAATAGATGCATTCAAATGGTGCATTCATTTATCTATAGATGTATTTACCTTTTTAGCTGTTGGGGGGTAAAACTATAATTCTGCCAGCGCACAACACCCATGACAGAGAGGCATTAAGTGTCATCTCTCTCGCCACCACCTGTTAGAAACTCCCCCTCCCTGTCACTCGCTCTCTTTCCCCTCTTTGTCGCTCCGCTGCCTTCGTCCCCTCCAACTCCTCCCGATTTCTCCGCCGCTATCCCCTGCCCTTGTGAGTGGAGTAACCGGCGCACGCCCCCGCTCCTATTTCTGGCCCACGCCTGGCTCTCCCTCCCTTAGCCCACTCTGTTCTGCTCTGAAGCGAGGTTGGCAACTGCATGCGCGGTTCCAAGGTGTGTGTGGCGTCGTGGGGAGTGGAAGAACTGCCGAGGATTCGTGCGTGCGGGGGTCGTTTGGAGAGGTACAAATGCTGCCCCCCGTAATGCTTGCTATTAGTTTCGCTAGATGTGTCGAGGCCTGTCTGTTTCTTCTGTGTGCTCTCGCGTCCACCTCCTACCCCTTATTCTGATGGTTGAGTGGGAGATTAGGTGGGGTTCTTATGCGTGTGGTGGGTGGATTCCATTCCCCCGTGGTCAGATTTGTTTGTGAGATGCTTGTTTGTGCTATTTCTCCCTTCAGAGTTGAGTGGATTTCATTTCCCCTTTGGTGATTTCAGCATTCAGATGCATGTAAGGGAGGGCGTGGTGCTACGATTGTTGCTGGATCTGATGTATCTAATTGCATTAGTGCTGTTGATTTCGAAGTCTAGATTATGTCTGTCACATGCTAGTTAGTTTATGGATACTTTTTTTGTTATGCTTATGTAGATGTGCTACTGTTCATCTTTTCATACTTGTTGGCATGTTCTAGTTGTTTCATCCTAGGGTTTGATTTAGTTGTTTTTTGTATTTTTTTATGATTTTCTACTTGCTAACTATATGCAATATATCCCCTGTTTTTAGTAGGTTGTTCTAGGGTTTTGGAGTTCCATTCATCAAGGGGGTTGTGTTGTCATGGCTTCAAAACCTTCTCCAGGTATTTTAATGTAGTTAGATCTTGCATTTTAAATAGCAGTTTTCTTATATATGTCTGTCCATATCTTCACTTAGTTGTCTTGTTGGACTGCCATTCTTAATAATGTGAACTTCTAACAAAGGCTATGTGTATGCATTTTACCCTTATTTTGAGTTAGTAGAGTGTTGCTTACTTTTCAGTTGATGAATTGCAGGTGAACTATGTCACCAAGTGTTGTTGGACTTCCCAAATGTTTCATATTTATAGTGTATATCTTTGTTTTTTGTGTGTGATCATTTTCATGGTATTGATATTTAGTTTGCCTATGAAATAGTATTTGTGGTCATGCTACATCTTTTTTAGGTGCTACTTGCTTGGGTCACATAGTTGAACTTCTGGTTTTAATTATTGTTTGTTTATAATGAAATTTGGTTGAACTTCTGTTTTGTGCATTTTGTTTTACTGCTTTGTTATATATTGTTGAACTTCTGGACATTCATCTTATATGTAGTAGCCCCTCTGGTGTGTAGATTGTTCTATATTTAGTATGTAAATTGTAGATTGTTTGTTGTGTTTACTGCTTTGTTAGGTATTGTTGAACTTCTGGGTATTCGACATTGATGTAAAAGTAGAACTCCCTTTGGTGTAGGATTGTGGATTAGAACTCAACTGCCTTTTTACTTGCATTTTCTGTAGTTGGTGATGAATTGAATAGTTCTGAAAAATGCCTGCGATCAAGATGGAGCTTCAGAAGTTAATACTGATGCTTCAATATCTGATGCGGCTAAATCACCCATTTTCCTTTGACTGTGATTGCTGAGGTTGCTTCGAGCCTTGAGAATATTTCAAGCCTCGAGGATCTTGCTTCTGCAGCTCTTGCTTCACCTAGTATGTGCAACTCCTTTTCTTTTCATTTTACATTCTCCAGCCATGTTCTTTTAACTTGTTCCTGTCGGTTGTTTATGTTTTTGTTCCTAACTTTTTTTTTGCTTTTCTTTTGTGTGTTCTTGCAGATGTGTCCACAGAGGAGGAAGCTATGAACACCATCAACGATGTTCTATCTGAGTTGGATTTATCAGAAAGCACTGCTGCTGCCGAGCAGGGGGCTCCGTCAGTCAAAGGTTGTGATTCCGTTCCGAATCCTTTATGCTTTCTTCAGATGTCAGAGACACAGTTGCAGTCTGTTGATGGCACTGAACCTGTCACGGAACCTGAGGATGTGCCTCTTCAGATTCTTCTGGAGGACCAACGCAAGAGGAAGAAGCAAGAAGATTTTGACAAGAAGAGGGCGGCCCGCCTTTAGAAAGGTTCTTATGTCCTTGAATCTGTTGATGTTGCTGAGCTCACGGTTGGGCATTGCTCTGTTGCTGAGGAAGACATGCCGTGTGGCACTGATGGCACGGTTGTCCCTGTTAAGAAAAAAATCAAGAAGACCGCTGCGAGGAAGCATTTAGTTGGTGAAGTTACTCCTCGGAGGAGCCCACGTGTTTCAAGGCCTGCAGAACTTGCTGAAGATGAAGGGCTAGGCCTTGGTGGTACGCCACGCCGCAGTCCTCGTGTGTTTGCCTCTGCCGCGCCAACACCTTCCCCGCTTAGTGCTGGTGCATCTGGTAAGGGGAAGAAATGCGGCGTCAAGTGCAAGGTTGCACCTGCAAAGGTGAACAAGGGTGTCAAGAAGCGTTCTCGTGTTAATCCAGAGGACAAGGATGATGCTGATTTCAACACTGATGACGAGGGTGACGATGATGATGTTAATCAGGTATGAATGTCTCATGTTTACTGCTTTTGAGAGCATTTGTAGATTTGTTGTAGTTTTTGCGTTTTTAGGACTGCCTTGGCGTACATAGCTGACCTTCTGCTTCATATGGACGAATAAATTAGCTAAATAGCTTTGCTTTTATGGTGTTACTGCCTTTGTGTACATAGTTGGACTTCTGGATATATACATGAAGAAATTAGCTTAACTTGTTGGTATACATGTTTTATTACTGCCTTGGTGTACATGGTTGAACTTCTGCTTTGTTGATTTCCAACATTTTGAAAGCATGTTAACTTGTGGTCATACATGGTTGTACTGCCTATGTAGATATAGTTGGACTTCTGAAATACATGTTTTATTACTGCCTTGGTGTACATGGTTGAACTTCTGCTTTGTAAATTTCCAACATTTTGAAAGCATGTTAACTTGTGGTCATACATGGTTGTACTGCCTATGTAGATATAGTTGGACTTCTAAAATGTACTGCGTATGTAGGCATCAGTGGAATTTTGGTGTAGCTTGTGTATCTCACTGGTCTGCCTTTTTTCCTTGTCATTTTAATTTTTTTTAGTATCAGCTTGTGGAGCGCCTGAGAGGAGGAAGAGAGGAGGCAAAGCCCCCGAAGAAGGTGGCCAAGGAGGAGATGAGGCGAAACGTTTTAACAAGACGGTTCGCTGCTCACTGAAAGAGGTCAAGACATGTGCGAAAATGCTACAACTTAGGCACAAGACAAGGGTTATCAAGGCTGGTTTTGGTTGTGTGTTTGACTTGAAGGTTGATTCCAACATTTCTCGTCCTTTGTTGGGCAACATCTACACGAGGATTGACCCTACAACCATGATTCTGGACAAGGGTGAGGCGAACAAGGTTCTGCGTATTACAAGTGATGCTATACACCATCTGTTTGGATTCCCTCAGGGTAATCGTACCCCTCCTAGGCCCTCGAATGATGGGTTTCATGATGCTGTTATGAGGCTGAAGGGCAAGCTTGGGTATGCTAGGAGTGACGACATCAAGACAAAGGATCTGCGGAATATGCTCGCGGAACTTGTGAAGGATGAGACGAAGGATGATCTTGCTCTGCAGGTGTTTTACCTGATTGTTTTCATGAAGGTGGTTATTCCTGGAACGTCTACACGAGTGTCAGGGAGGCAACAATGGCTAAGAATCTTGTGTCTGGGGATATGGCAGATATAGACTACTGCCAGTTGGTTGTTGATGATATTCGAAGTGCTGTTGTTAGGTACCAGCAAGGTACTAGCAGAGGAAAAGTTGTCACAGGCTGTGCCATCACGTCGCTTCTTATGTAACTGGACTACCTTATCATTGGCAAGACCCCTAATTCTGACTTGAGGACCCCTCGCATCAATTTCATGGATCAGGCCAAGCTTCTTGAGCTTGTTGCGGCTGACTTGGTCAAGAAGGGTGACGATGACCTAGCCAACTGGGTGTTTGGGAGACTGCTTGTGAGTGTTTCTATGCATCATTATTTCCTGAGTAGTTTAACTTGAACTTCTTGTATTGTCTTCTATATTTTTTGTTTCCATGTTCCTTCATTTGTTTTCTGACGCGTTGACTTTTGTTTTTGTATGCAGTGGAAGACACAGGCTGAGGTTGTGTTCTTTAGGCGTATCGAACGTCCTGTTCTTACTATGCCTCATGCCGCCGGCCTATGTAGTGGAACTTCTCCGAGATTTGAATTCTCCCGGGATGTTAATACTGGTGCCCCCCTGTAGATCCAGGAGGTTCTTCTGCCCGTGTGAGTGCTGCAGGTGGTGTGTCTTCCGAGAGTTTGTTTGAAGCTGCCAATGTTTCCCTGGTTAGGATTGACGGTCTTCTTGAAAATTTTTGTGGGGAGTTGGTCCGTGTTCCTTCAACTGTTGAGCGTCTTAGTCGTGTTGATGGGATTCTTCCTCCCGGACACGGATTTGATGCTGAGTCTTCGAAGGAGGTTTTGTCAATTGAAGCTAGATTTCTTGAAGAGCTTCGTCAGAGCACTTCCCACCTCCGGACTAGCTTTGGGTTGTTCAAGGAAATGCAGGATGCTCGTTGCAAGCCTTTTGAAGCTGAGGCAAGTGTTGTTGTGAGACAGATTCAGAGGCAGTATTCTGTTCGTTCGGGTCATGAAGGAGGCCACGTGGAGCATGATACGTCTCCAACGTATCTATAATTTTTTATTGTTCCATGCTATATTATATTCTGTTTTGGACATTATTGGGCTTTATTATACACTTTTATATTATTTTTGGGACTAACCTATTAACCGGAGGCCCAGCCCAGAATTGCTGTTTTTTGCCTATTTCAGAGTTTCGCAGAAAAAGAATATCAAACGGAGTCCAAACGGAATGAAACCTTCGGGAACGTGATTTTCGGAACAAACGTGATCCAGAGGACTTAGACCCTACGTCAAGACATCAACCAGGAGGGCACGAGGTAGGGGGGCGCGCCTACCCCCCTGGGCGCGCCCTCCACCCTCGTGGGCCCCCTGTTGCTCCACCGACGTACTCCTTCCTCCTATATATACCTACGTACCCCCAAACTACCAGATACAGAGCCAAAAACCTAATTCCACCGCCGCAACCTTCTGTACCCATGAGATCCCATCTTGGGGCCTGTTCCGGAGCTCCGCCGAAGGGGGTATCGATCACAGAGGGCTTCTACATCAACACCATAGCCTCTCCGATGATGTGTGAGTAGTTTACCTCAGACCTTCGGGTCCATAGTTATTAGCTAGATGGCTTCTTCTCTCTTTTTGGATCTCAATACAATGTTCTCCCCTTGTCTCGTGGAGATCTATTCGATGTAATCTTCTTTTGCGGTGTGTTTGTTGAGACCGATGAATTGTGGGTTTATGATCAAGTTTATCTATGAACAATATTTGAATCTTCTCTGAATTCTTTTATGTATGATTGGTTATCTTTGCAAGTCTCTTCGAATTATCAGTTTGGTTTGGCCTACTAGATTGATCTTTCTTGCAATGGGAGAAGTGCTTAGCTTTGGGTTCAATCTTGCGGTGTCCTTTCCCAGTGACAATAGGGGCAGCAAGGCACGTATTGTATTGTTGCCATCGAGGATAACAAGATGGGGTTTATTTCATATTGCATGAGTTTATCCCTCTACATCATGTCATCTTGCTTAAAGCGTTACTATGTTATTTTCAACTTAATAGTCTAGATGCATGCTGGATAGCGGTCGATGTGTGGAGTAATAGTAGTAGATGCAGGCAGGAGTCGGTCTACTTGTCTCGGACGTGATGCCTATATACATGATCATACCTAGATATTCTCATAACTATGCTCAATTCTGTCAATTGCTCAACAGTAATTTGTTCACCCACCGTAATACTTATGCTCTTGAGAGAAGCCACTAGTGAAATCTATGGCCCCCGGGTCTATTTTCCATCATATTAATCTGCCAACACTTAGTTATTTCTTACGCCATTTTTATTTTACTTTCTTTACTTTGCATCTTTATCATAAAAATACCAAAAATATTATCTTATCATATCTATCAGATCGCACTCTCGTAAGTGACCGTGTAGGGATTGACAACCCCTTATCGCGTTGGTTGCGAGGATTTATTTGTTTGTGTAGGTGCGAGGGACTCGTGCGTGGCCTCCTACTGGATTGATACCTTGGTTCTCAAAAACTAAGGGAAATACTTGAGCTACTTTGCTGCATCACCCTTTCCTCTTCAAGGGAAAACCAACGCAGTGCTCAAGAGGTAGCAAGAAGGATTTCTGGCGCCGTTGCCGGGGAGTCTACGCAAAAGTCAAACATACCAAGTACCCATCACAAACCCTTATCTCCCGCATTACATTATTTGCCATTCGCCTCTCGTTTTCCTCTCCCCCACTTCACCCTTGCCATTTCATTCGCCCTCTCTTTTCCGTTTTTTCCGTCTCTTGTTTGCTCGTGTGTTGGATTGCTTGTTTGTCTCGACGGCTCTACCAAGATTTGGTGATCCCCACCTTAAAAGGCTAGAGGAGATCAAAAGCAATGTTAGGAGTTTCATGGTCTTACAATTTGAACATAACAATTTCTTTAGAAACGAGCTTAAGGAACAAAAAAGCTTTATGAGTTATATGAATAAAGAGCTCGATGATATGTCTAAAGAATTTGATGGTTTGAGATCCCAAATTGCTCATCTTGAGAAGTTAATAGCTGAAATTTCGAATAAGCAGGCTACCTTAGTTAATAAGATGGCCGCTAAACCGGAAAACTTTGAAAATAAAGATGAAGATCTAAAAGTTATTGATGTGTCCCCTATTAAATCTTTGTTTTGCAATATGAATCTTGATAATGATGGGACTGAATATGATCCACCTTTACCTAGAAGGCGTTCCAGAAATTCGGAATTTTTAGATCTTGATACTAAAATTGATAAAAGTGGGATTGAAGAGATCAAAGCATTAGATATTAATGAACCCACTATTTTGGATTTCAAGGAATTTAATTATGATAATTGCTCTTTGATGGATTGTATTTCCTTGTTACAATCCGTGCTAAATTCTCCTCATGCTTATAGTCAAAATAAAGCCTTTACCAAACATATCGTTGATGCTTTGATGCAATCTTATGAAGAAAAACTTGAGTTGGAAGTTTCTATCCCTAGAAAACTCTATGATGAGTGAGAACCTACTATGAAAATTAAAATTAAAGATCATGAATGCTATGCTTTGTGTGATTTGGGTGCTAGTGTTTCCACAATTCCAAAAACTTTATGCGATTTACTAGGTTTCCGTGAATTTGATGATTGCTCTCTAAACTTGCACCTTGCGGATTACACTATCCTTGGGAAGAATTAATGATGTTCTTATTGTTGCAAATAGGAATTATGTGCCCATAGATTTTATTGTTCTTGACATAGATTGCAATCCTTCATGTCCTATTATTCTTGGTAGACCTTTCCTTACACTAGTAGAAAACTGGGCTTTGGTCACAGGGCAATATTGACATTAGTCCCGGTTCAGTCACGAACCGGGACTAATGTGAGTATTGGTCCCGGTTCGTGCGGCCAGGGGCCTGCCGGGCCTCGTGGGGGCATTGGTCCCGGTTCGTCCGGACCCGTTGGTCCCGGTTGGTGGGACAAACCGGGACCAATGGGCCACGCTCCTGGCCCACCACCCTTTAGTCCCGGTTCCTACCACAAACCGGGACTAAAGGGCTGGTCCTAGTTGCGGCCAGTGTTTAGTCCCACCTCGCCAACCGAAGGGCGCTCACACCAGTTTATAAGCCCGTCCCTCTCTGCCTTGTTGAGCTTCTCTTAAAGTGAAAATAGATGCCCTTATACAGGGAATTTGACCTAAATTCACAGTAAATTTCATAGAAATTTATTATGAATTTAGGTTGAATTTTCTCTATAAGCGCATCTATGTTCATTTTTTTATATTTATAAAATAAATAAACCTTAATAAAATAAATAAAACTAAATAAACCTTAATAAAATAAACTATAGTAACTACAATAAATAAACCTTAATAAATTAAGTAAAAATAGCAGCAGTAAAATAAATAAAAATAGCAGCAGTAAAATAAATAAAAATAAAATAATTAAAGTAAAATACATAAGTAATTAGAAATAAAATAAATAAGTTCTTTCTTGTAAGTAGAAACAAAACAAAACAAATAAAGCAAAAGAGAAAAAAAAAGAGGAAAAAAATTATGCCACCTACTGGGCCACAACGGCCTGAATACGACTAGAAACCCATCCATGGGCCAGGATTCAGGCCCGCAGAAGGCCCAGTAGGCCCCACAGGCAAAGAGAACAGTTAGGCCCGAAAGACTGCAGTTGAGAGGAGTTCGATAGGGTGGGCGCAGCAGCGCTTATAAACCACTCTCGAGCTCTCTCAACTAGCGAGGTGGGACTAAACTTTTGACGCGGGGCAGCACAAGGCCTTTGGTCCCGGTTGGTGCCACCAACCGGGACTAAAGGGGGCATTGGTCCCGGTTCGTGGCACCAACCGGGACCAAAGGCCTTTAGTCCCGGTTGGTGCCACGAACCGGGACCAAAGAGTTCCCTATATATACCCCATCGCCACAGCAGAGCACTCCACAGTGCTCTGTTTTTTCTGGCCGGCGAGGGGAGGGCATTTGGGTGCTCTAGCTCACCTCCTATGCACATGAGGTGTTCGATGAAATGTCTGAGCCACACTAGTTAATCTTTCTCCTCTCGAAACTCGACCTCCGAGCTCCATTTTCCCCGAGATTTGTCTAGGTTTAGCGGTCCGTCACGTCCCGTCCCCGTCTTCACCGCCGTCGATCGCCCGCGCCGATCTCATCGCCAGCACCACCGTGGTGAGCCTCTTGTTCTTATCTTCGTTCTGAAAGGAAAAAATTCTTACTTTAGATAGTTACTTGTCTAATTTTGTTACTTTTATTATTCCTTCTTATTACATAGTGCGATGGTTTTGGTATCCGCCCCCGTCGGCCCTCGTCCTGTCTATGATTCGGATGTGGTATATATTATCTTTTTATAACTATTTGGTTCATTTATTGTTCATGACAAATATACCGACCAACGTGACATAGATTTTATTTATCTAGGAGGTGGTTGAACCGGAAATTCTAACCGACCCTATTGTCGAGAGGTTAAATTTAGTTGAAGAAGAAAACAATTACTTGAAGGAAAAAATAAAAAAATTGAGGAGGAGAAGATGATATTGGAGTTGCATGTTGCGGATGTCGTCGATGATCACAAGATCAAGATGGATGCAATGCGCTTGAAGATTAGAAAGATTAGAAAATTTGCCATTCATACCGAGGCTTGGTATCATTATGCCGTTGGATCAATTGTTACCTTGGTTGCGATTATGATCGCATTTGTTTTTGCATTGAAATGTTTTACATAGTTTCAATGTATGGTTAGATGAGAACTATGTATGTACTTTGGTTTTAATGTGATGATGAACTTCTATTAATTTGGTCACTTAATTATCTATTCATGATGTTCTGTAATGGTTTTTGACACACTTAATTATATATAATGCACGCAGATGAACCGGCAATGGATGTACGGTGACAGACACACCTCCGAGTACATTAAGGGCATGCATGATTTTCTCGAAGTGGCTGAGGCAAACAAGCAGAATGGTTTTATGTGTTGTCCATGCCCTATACGTGGGAATACGAAGTCTTACTCTGACCGGAAAATCCTTCACACCCACCTGCTTTACAAGGGTTTCATGCCACACTATAATGTTTGGACGAGGCACGGAGAAATAGGGGTTATGATGGAAGACGGCGAAGAAGAAGAGGACGATGACAACTATGTGCCCCCTGAATACGGTGATGCTGCAACGGGGGAAGCTGCTGAAGATCAAGAGGAACCAGACGATGTGCCCAATGATGCTGCAATGGGGGAAGCTGCTGAAGATCAAGAGGAACCAGTGCCCGATGATGATGATCTCCGCCAGGTCATAGTCGATGCAAGGACGCAATGCAAAAGTCAAAAGGAGAAGCTGAAGTTCGATCGCATGTTAGAGGATCACAAAAAAGGGTTGTACCCCAATTGCGAAGATGGCAACACAAAGCTCGGTACCGTACTGGAATTGCTGCAGTGGAAGGCAGAGAATGATGTGCCTGACAAAGGATTTGAGAAGCTCTTGAAAATATTGAAGAAGAAGCTTCCAAAGGATAACGAATTGCCTGACAGTACATACGCAGCAAAGAAGGTCATATGCCCTCTAGGATTGGAGGTGCAGAAGATACATGCATGCCCTAATGACTGCATCCTCTACCGCGGTGCATACAAGGATCTGAACGCATGCCTGGTATGCGGTGCATGGCGGTATAAGATCAGACGAGATGACCCTGGTGATGTTGACGGTGAGCCCCCAAGGAAGAGGGTTCCTGCGAAGGTGATGTCGTATGCTCCTATAATACCACGGTTGAAACGTCTGTTCAGAAACGAAGAGCATGCCAAGTTGATGCGATGGCACAGTGAGGACCGTAAGAAAGACGGGAAGTTGAGAGCACCCGCTGATGGGTCGCAGTGGAGAAAAATTGAGATAAAGTACTGGGCTGAGTTTGCAGCTGACCCAAGGAACGTATGGTCTGGTTTAAGCGCGGATGGCATTAATCCTTTCGGGGAGCAGAGCAGCAATCACAGCACCTGGCCCGTGACTCTATGTATGTATAACCTTCCTCCTTGGATGTGCATGAAGCGGAAGTTCATTATGATGCCAGTTCTCATCCAAGGCCCTAAGCAACCCGGCAACGACATTGACGTGTACCTAAGGCCATTAGTTGAAGAACTTTTACAGCTGTGGAATGGAAACGGTGTACGTACGTGGGATGAGCACAAACAGGAGGAATTTAACCTGCACGCGTTGCTGTTTGTAACCATCAACTGTTGGCCCGCTCTGAGTAACCTTTCAGGACAGACAAACAAGGGATACCACGCATGCACGCACTGTTTAGATGACACTGAAAGTATATACCTGGACAAAAGCAGGAAGAATGTGTACCTGGGCCATCGTCGATTTCTTCCGACCAACCATCAATGTCGAAAGAAAGGCAAGTATTTCAAAGGCGAGGCAGATCACCGGAAGAAGCCCGCCATGCGTACCGGTGATCACGTACTTGCTATGGTCAATGATTTACACGTAATCTTTGGAAAGGGTCCCGGCGGACTAGCTGTTCCGAATGACGCTGAGGGACACGCACCCATGTGGAAGAAGAAATCTATATTTTGGGACCTACCCTACTGGAAAGAGCTAGAGGTCCGCTCTTCAATCGACGTGATGCACGTGACGAAGAACCTTTGCGTGAACCTGCTAGGCTTCTTGGGCGTGTATGGGAAGACAAAAGATACACCTGAGGCACGGGAGGACCTGCAACGTTTGCACGAAAAAGACGGCATGCCTCCGAAGCAGTATGAAGGTCCTGCCAGCTACGCTCTTACGAAAGAAGAGAAAGAAATCTTCTTTGAATGCCTGCTCAGTATGAAGGTCCCGACTGGCTTCTCGTCGAATATAAAGGGAATAATAAATATGCCAGAGAAAAAGTTCCAGAACCTAAAGTCTCATGACTGCCACGTGATTATGACGCAACTGCTTCCGGTTGCATTGAGGGGGCTTCTACCGGAAAACGTCCGATTAGCCATTGTGAAGCTATGTGCATTCCTCAATGCAATCTCTCAGAAGGTGATCGATCTAGAAATCATACCAAGGCTAAGGAGTGATGTGGCGCAATGTCTTGTCAGTTTCGAGCTGGTGTTCCCACCATCCTTCTTCAATATCATGACGCACGTCCTAGTTCATCTAGTCGACGAGATTGTCATTCTGGGGCCCGTATTTTTACACAATATGTTCCCCTTTGAGAGGTTCATGGGAGTCCTAAAGAAATATGTCCGTAACCGCGCTAGGCCAGAAGGAAGCATCTCCATGGGCCATCAAACAGAGGATGTCATTGGGTTTTGTGTTGACTTCATTCCTGGCCTTAAGAAGATAGGTCTCCCTAAATCGCGGTATGAGGGGAGACTGACTGGAAAAGGCACGCTTGGAGGGGGGGACTCAATAATATGCAGGGACGGATATTCTTGGTCTCAAGCACACTACACAGTTCTACAGAACTCCACCTTGGTGACCCCGTATGTCGATGAACACAAGAACAGTCTGCGCTCCAAACACCTGGAGCAGTGTGACAACTGGATTACATGTGAACACATCAGAACTTTCAGCAGTTGGTTGGAAACACGTCTCAGAGGTGACACCACTATTTGTCATGAGTTGTACTCGTTGTCCAGGGGACCATCTTCGACTGTATTGACTTACAAAGGATACGAGATAAATGGGAATACATTTTACACGATCGCCCAAGATCAAAAGAGCACCAACCAAAACAGCGGTGTCCGCTTTGATGCAGCAACCGAGAGGGGAAAGGACACATATTATGGTTACATAATGGACATATGGGAACTTGACTACGGACATGATTTTAAGGTCCCTTTGTTTAAGTACAAATGGGTCAATCTGTCAGGAGGCGGGGTACAGTTAGACCCACAGTACGGAATAACAACAGTGGATCTGAACAATCTTGGGTACACTGACGAACCGTTCGTCCTAGCCAATGATGTGGCACAGGTTATCTATGTGAAGGACATTTCTACCAGACCGAGGAAAAGAAAAGATAAGGAAGCGAATACATCATACGATGAGCCAAAGCGCCACATAGTTCTTTCAGGAAAAAGGGACATTGTGGGAGTGGAGGGCAAGACAGACATGTCTGAAGATTATGAAAACTTTCATGAAATTCCTCCCTTCAAAGTCAAGGCTGACCCAAGCAGAGACGATGAAGAAGAGGCGCAATGCTCACGTTGCTTAGCTTCAAGCCTTGAGGAATAAGGTAGACTGCATGGAGCTATGTGCAGTGCAGTCTACACTATTCCGAAAGGCTTGAAGCAAATCAACGAGCATTGCGCCTCTTTTTTATTTTTAATAACTTATTACAACTCCGGACTTCTTGTGTTCCGACAAAATAAAATAAACTTTAATAAAATTTATGAAACTAAAATTAACAAAGTATTTTCTGTTCAAAACATTATTAGAAACCTCTATTATTATTGAAAATAAAATCATATAAAATTGATGCAACTAAAATTATCGAAGTATTTTCTGTTCAAAATCATTAAAAGCAAAAAGAATTTTCATAAAGAACATTTTTTGATAGAAACTTTAATAGCAAAAAGAATTATCATAAAGTAAAATAAATAAGTAATTAGAAACAAAATAAAATAAAATAAATAAGTTTTTTGTTGTAAGTAGAAACAAAACAAAATAAATAAAGCAAAAAAGAAAACAAAAAAACTAAATACAACAAAAAAAATTCATAAAGAACTTTTTTTGATAGAAACTTTAATAGCAAAAAGAATTATCATAAAGTAAAATAAATAATTAATTAGAAACAAAATAAAATAAAATAAATAAGTTTTTTGTTGTAAGTAGAAACAAAACAAAATAAATAAAGCAAAAAAGAAAACAAAAAAAACTAAATACAACACAAAAAATTGTTGCGGCGCTGCCCGCTTGGCCTTCCAACCCTCAGGTTTGCAAATACAGGCCCAGAAGGGCTAGGAGGCTAAATGGGCAGCGCGCCAAAGTTAGGCCCAGAAGCCTGCTATAGAGAGGAGTTCGAAACAGCAGCCGCACCGCGGCTTTTAAACTGGTGCGGGCGCCCCTCGGCTAGCGAGGTGGGACTAAACTTTTGGCCGCGATGCGGGCAGCAAGAGGCCTTTGGTCCCTGTTCGTGGCACCAACCGGGACCAATGCCCTTGCTATATAACCAGGACTTGTGAAAATTTCACATCTCCCTCGCCTCCCTCGCCAGTTGCCCCCGCCGCCAGGCTGCCCAAATCGCTCACGCGCTCCTCGTCGCCGTCGCCGCTGCCGGCCGCCATCCCCATCTCCCCGTGCCCCTGCCCCGCGCTCGAGCCCACGCCGGCCGCCGCCCCGTGCCCCTGCCCCGTCCCCGAGCACGCACGGCCGTGCCCCTGCGCCCCGGCCCGCCCCCACCATTGTCGTCGTCGCCGCCCCTCCTCCCCGTTCGGTCCGGCTCCGGCGACCCCCTTTCCTCCCTGTCCCCTCGATCCTCTTCATATAATTTTTTGTCATATGCATATGTTGATTATATGGATGGATGGATGATGTATATGTTCATTATATGGATGGATGGATGATGTATGCTTTTTTTCATATAATTTTTTTAGGCAGATTTTTAGAATTTTTTGTGTATGTATGTTATGTTTATATGTATGTATGTATGTTCATATGTATGTATGTTTATATGCAAAGCATATGCAAAGAAAATATATGAATGGTCATATGCAAAGAAAAATGTATGTATGGTCATATGCAAAGAAAATGTATGTATGTATGTTCATATGAAAGAAAAATGTGTGTATGTATGTTCATATGCATATGCAAAGAAAATGTATGTTCATATGCATATGCAAAGAAAATGTATGTTCATATATATGATGATATGTTCATATAAAAAGGAAAATAAGAAGAGGAAGAAAGGAGAAGAAGAGGAGAGGAAGAACAGGAGAAATAAATAAGAAGAGGAAAAAAGAAGAAAAAGAAGAGGAGAAGAAGAAAGGAATAGAAGAGAAGAAGAAAAAATTCTATTCTATTTTTTCTTCTTCTCTCCTCTATTCCTTTCTTCTTCTCCTCTTTTTTCTTCTTCTTTTTTTTCTTCGATCTTCTCCTCTATTCCTTTTCTTCTTCTCCTCTTTTTATTTCTTCTTCGTTTTCTTATGTTTTATCGAGTCTGTCGTCGTCGATATACCCATCTCCCGATAACTTCAACATGAGGGGGGGTCGATATACCCCCTCCCCGCCGATAATATTATTTTCCCATGTACGTATGTCGTCGTTGTCGATATAACCCCCTCTCGATAACTTCAACACGTGGGGGGGTCGATATACCCCCTCCCCGATAACATTATTTTCCCATGTATGTATGTCGTCGTTGTCGATATATATAACTCCCTCCCAGATAACTTTGACATGATGGACAGTCGATATTTATACCCCCTCTCGACCATGATAACTTATACCATGGGAGCACCCCCCCGGCCCTCTCGCTCAACCAAAACTCTCGAGGACACCCAAACCCTAGAAAAAACGATGTCAGTCTCCTACCCCCTCCCGCCGCGCCCCTACCCTTGACGCGTTGCCTAGGCCACCCCAAACCCGGAATAAGCTAGGTCTACGTTTGCACTAATATATCCACCTGTTGTCATGTTTGTGTAATAATTGCCATGTTGTAATATTTGCAGAAACAATGGAGCACGGACGAGACGAGCAAGCAGAAGAGGTGTTGGGGGACATAATCTTAGCCGGAGGTGATATCCTGTCGTATCTTAATGACAATGATGGTCTGGAAGAACAGGGTGAAGAAGCAGGCTACGGTGATCGAATAGTGGAGGAGGAAAGACATGATTATGATGGCTCCGGTGACCCAATGCTGGTGCAAGAAGGAGCCCGTGGTGACGGCTCCGGTGACCGAACAGAGTCCGGCCAGGTAAATATATTAGTTAAGCCTGTGCTGACTAGCTAATTGATGCATTCATTGTTTTGGTATGTACACATATTAATTAACACTCGTCTTTCTTCTTTTTTCTAGCCCTCCGGATCGAGCACAACTGCGGTAAAGAGACGAGGCCCGAAGAGAAAGTTGCGCTCGGATGAAAGGTTTGAGATCACAGCAATCGCGCGCGATGGCCAACCGATTGAACCCATCCGAACAAAGGATGCATTTGCTGCTCAGTGAGGGGTTCTAGTTAGGGACAAGATCCCGATCAGCATCCACCAATGGTATAAGCCTAAGAAGGAAGACCCTGAGGTGTCTTATGTCAATGATATGCAGAAAGATGATCTTTGGACTGAGCTGAAGGCAAATTTCACCCTACCGCCAGAGGAGGATCTGGAGAAGCCAGTTATAGAGCAATTAATCAAGTCTCATGCTCTTAAGAAGATGGCAGACCTATTCAGGAGGTGGAAGAATGAGCTGAAAACGTTTGTCGACAAAGAAGAGACACCAGAATTCATTGGCCGGTATGAGAAGATCAGAGATCACTGGCCCGCATTTGTGGCCCACAAGACATCGGAAAAGAGTAAGAAGATGTCAGCGACAAACAAGAAGAATGCTGCAAAGAAGAAGCTTCACCATCGCACGGGGTCAGGTGGCTACCTCAAAGCCCGACCTAAGTGGGCCAAGGCTGAGAATGATCTGCTTGAAAAAGGGATCGAACCACAGACAATGAACTGGACAGACCGTTGCCGGACTTGGTTCTTCGGGGCTGGCGGAACCTTGGACCCTGTATCAGGGAGGTGCGTTTGGACGAACGAGCTTTTGAGAATACCAGTCAAGAAGATTCAGCAATATATCGATGCAGCGCAGGAAGGGACGTTCGTTCCAGACAGAGAGAACGACGAGCTCACAATGGCCCTCGGGAATCCTGAGCATCCTGGACGGACACGAGGCACGCCAGGCTCCGTTCGATGGAAGGCTGGTTTTCCGGACGCGGGCGGTTACAAAAGCCAGGAGAGGAGGAAAAAAGTGGAGCAGATCCAAATTCAGAAGCTGCACGAAAGGGTTCAAGCGCTAGAGGAACGAGACGGCAATCGACATGCCGAAACTGCCCCCGAAGCTACACCGCCATCTCAGCGGAGAAGCAGCGTGGCTTCCACCGAGCTGCTTCAGCTGGACCATGCGGCTCCTGCTAGCTACCCCGTGGATGCTATCACGGAGTCTCAACATTGCCACCTTATGGCGGAATGGCAGAACTTCAAAGTCAAGGCGGCTGTTGGCTCTGTTTTACCTCCTGAACCCGGCGCAAACTACCACTGCCGGCCGATTCCAGAAGGATATGCTAGGGTGATGGTGGATGAAATAACGGAGGGATTTGAGGAGCTCCAGCTTGACCACCCTACCGGTGAAGGGGAGACTCGGTTGGGTTCTGCTCTGAAGACTCCATGACTATGGCGGAAGGAGCTCATCAAGCTTCCGAACTGGACAGCTCCGGCGAGTAAGGGCACTCCGCCTCCTCCTCCGGCGAGTGATCAGGGCACTCAGCCTCCTTCTCCGGCGTGTGGCGGCACTCCGCCTCCTTCTCCGCCAGCGCCGGCGCGCCAGAGCAGCCAACCTCCTCCTTCTCCGCCTCGTCAGCAAGGGCGGAAGAGACTCGCCGCCGCTGCGGCTGCTCCGGCGCGTCGTAGTCCTTCTCCTCCGCCTCGTAAGCAAGGAAAGAAGACAGACGTAGGTGCTCCGTCTGCTCTGCCGGCGTCTAGCAGTACAACTGCCAGAGGCGGGAGGCAATACAGATTCGGTCCTTCTCTGAAGACTCCAGAGAAGTTACCATACGAGAGGACCGAGGAGGAAACCAGGAAGATCGTGCGAGCCGAAGTGACAAACTTCTTTGAAGGGGTGAAAGCAAAGAAACATCCACCTCCGGAGGAGAAGGTAGATCCGGTGAAAGCAAAGCGCACTCTGGCTGCCCTGACAAAACCACCAAAGTCTCCGCCGAGAGGCAACTATGAGCGCATTCTTGCAAAGACATATGCCGAAGCGGAGCGGTCGGGAAGTACTGTCAGTGATCAAAGGTTAAAAGAACGACGAGCTGGGAAAAAATTGCCCAGCTCGGCGAACAAGCGAACCAATCGTGCCCCCCGCTCAAGGTGTCAAAAGACATCATCGCTAATTATCCGGGTATGGTGCCCGGTTATAGCAATCTTGGAGATTACCTGCCCGACGATGTACATTATGAAATCATGGAGGTGGACGAACACAAATACCATTACGGGAAGCCTCTCGTCAAAGATGAAAGATCTCTAACAATGATGATGCGAAGACTACATGATTGGTACATGAAAACCTGCAGAGAGTCTGATGAGATGAATACTTTGACGCTGAGAGTTAAACCGGAGCATGACCTCGTTGGAATTGATCTGCTGAATGTTCCATTTGAGGATTTCTTCCAGTTTTACAATCAAAAGGCCCTCGATAAAACAACGATCACTTGCTACTGTCTGTAAGTAGTACTACTTCTGCCATTAAGTCTCTCTATATAGGTCAGCTCTTTCATTGCATGTATTTATAATTATCCTCACTATATTATGCAGATTGAAGATCGCCGAATTGAAGAAAAGACAAATCGGTGATATTGGGTTCATTAACACAAATCTCATAGATGCATATACGGTTGAAAAACATCCCAAAGAAGCCGAGGCCAACTTGCTACAATCGTTGGTATTAAATCAAAACAAAGATATAATACTCTTTCCTTACAACTTCAAGTGAGTGTTACTGTCTTGTGCATATTCGGTTTCCCTTATTAGTCCAGGTTATGGTAATGTAATTGATGACTTATGCATGCATGCGCAGCTTCCACTATATTCTCCTAGAGATTAAGCTTGAGCAGGGAGTAGTAACCGTCTTAGACTCGAGACGAAAAGATCCCCAGGACTATGCGAACATGACTCAAATGCTCGAGAAGTAAGTTAAATCGATCATTATCCAGCATATCAACAACTTTGTTCATTTCCTGATATCAAGTAATTGTTTTCTTTGTCTGGCAGGGTTTGGAGAAAATTCACCACAAAAGCTCCGGGACTGCCGAAGAAGCTGCAATTTAATCACCCGAAAGTAAGTACTATAGTAGCATGTTCCGCGCATCTCCTAGTGATTCAAGTGCTAGTTTCATCAATACCATTTAGCATGCTTGCTTATCAGTTTGATTGACCTCTATTTCTTGTAAAGTGGTTGTGGCAGGAACCCGGGAATAATTACTGTGGATACTACGTTTGCGAGTCCATCCGCTACACGACCTGTGAGCGGGGCTACACTGAAGAACAATATGAAGTGCGTAAGCAATAATATTCACAATTTTATTTTATTACCATCATTTGTGTTGAGTTTCATTTATTCATATATATATATGTATTGACCCCCTTCTTCAAATTAGATGTTTCGGAAGCGGGATGAACTCCTAGCACCAGATCGTATGCGCGGAATTCAAGAGGAATTGGCGGCATTCTTCCTTGACCACGTGATCGCTGAAAACGGAGAATACTATGTGGACCCTGTGTTCCTACAATTTAATTAGAAGATTGTATTGTAAGAGATAATTATTGTATATATGTAGCCGGTAGTGTCGGATAGATATACGAGAACTTGTTGTTCGACCAATATCTCGGAGAAGGAGAGGTGGTCGATATGACTTCTCTTTGTATGCATATGTTCATGACGATCTTCTGTTTCCTTCTTTTGATTACTAGCTAGCGTGTCTACTCCTCTCCATACGTATATAGTACGTAGCGTCGACCAAGCACGGAGATAAGAGAGGACACTTCTCTCTATTAATTAGCTAGCTAACACAATATATGAAACACCTAAATTAACCCCCCAAAACCCCTGAACCACCCCCTTTCAAATAAAACAAAAACCTCAGCTCCTGCCAGTTGCTGACGCGTGGATGCCTATTGGTCCCGGTTGGTGACACCAACCGGGACAAAAGGCCCTGCCTATTGGTCCCGGTTGGTGGAACCAACCGGGACCAAAGGCCCCCCTGCCTGGGCTGGCAGCAGCGGCCACGTGGAGGACCTTCTGTCCCGGTTCGTGTAAGAACCGGGACTAAAGGGTTGGGGCTTTAGTAACGACCCTTTAGTCCCGGTTCGAGAACCGGGACAAAAGCCCCTTACAAACCGGGGTAAAAGCCCCTTTTCCTACTAGTGTTAGAGCGATTGGTGCAATTGTTGATATGAAGGAAGGGAATATTAGGTTCCAATTTCCGTTAAAGAAAGGCATGGAACACTTTCCTAGAAAGAAAATAAAATTACCTTATGAATCTATTATGAGAGCCACTTATGGATTGCCTACCAAAGATGGCAATACCTAGATCTATCCTTGATTTTATGCCTAGCTAGGGGCGTTAAACGATAACGCTTGTTGGGAGGCAACCCAATTTTATTTTTAGTTTTTTGCTTTTGCTTCTGTTTAGGAATAAATATTTGATCTAGCCTCTGGTTAGATGTGTTTTTATGTTTTAATTAGTGTTTGTGCCAAGTTAAACCTATAGGATCTTCTTGGATGATAGTTATTTGATCTTGCAGAAAATTCCAGAAACTTTCTGTTCACAAGAACAATTGTTAAAAATCACCAGAACGTGATAAAATATTGATTCAAATTGCTGCTGGTCAATAAACAAATTTTCTAGGTCGTTCTATTTTGGCTGATTGTTTGGAGTTCCAGAAGTTTGCGTTAGTTACAGATTACTACAGACTGTTCTGTTTTTGACAGATTCTGTTTTTCGTGTGTTGTTTGCTTATTTTGATGAATCTATGGCTAGTAAAATAGTTTATAAACCATAGAGAAGTTGGAATAAAGTAGGTTTAACACCAATATAAATAAATAATGAGTTCATTACAGTACCTTGAAGTGGTATTTTGTTTTCTTTCGCTAAGGGAGCTTACGAGATTTTCTGCTGAGTTTTGTGTTGTGAAGTTTTCAAGTTTTGGATGAAAGATTTGATGGATTATGGAACAAGGAGTGGAAAGAGCCTAAGCTTGGGGATGCCCATGGCACTCCAAGATAATCTAAGGACACCTAAAAGCCAAAGCTTGGGGATGCCCCGGAAGGCATCCCCTCTTTCGTCTACTTCCATCGGTAACTTTACTTGGAGCTATATTTTTATTCACCACATGATATGTGCTTTGCTTGGAGCGTCTTGTATTATTTGAGTCTTTATTTGTAAGTTTACCACAATCATCCTTGATGTACACACCTCTTGAGAGATTCACACTTGATTCAGAATTTATTAGAACAATCTATGTGCTTCACTTATATTTTGTGAGCTATATAGTTTTGCTCTAGTGCTTCACTTATATCTTTTAGAGCACGGTGGTGGATTTGTTTTATAGAAACTATTGATCTCTCATGCTTCACTTATATTATTTTGAGAGTCTTAAAATAGCATGGCAATTTGCTTTAATTAATATCATGAGAAATTTGATGCTTGATAATTGTTTTGAGATATAAAGGTAGTAATATCATAGTTGTGCTAGTTGAGTAATTGTGGAATTGAAAAATACATGTGTTGGAGTTTGTGATTCCCGTACCATGCACATATGGTGAACCGTTATGTAACGAAGTCGGAGCATGAAGTATTTGTTGAGTGTCTTCCTTTGTGTGGCGGTCGGGATCGCGCGATGGTTAACTCCTACCAACCCTTCCCCTAGGAGCATGCGTAGTAGTACTTTGCTTCGAGGGCTAATAATTTTTTGCAATAAGTATATGAGTTCTTTATGACTAATGTGAGTCCATGGATTATACGCACACTTACCTTTCCGCAATTTTCTAGCCTCTTCGGTACCGCGCATTGCCCTTTCTCACCTTGAGAGTTGGTGCAAACTTCGCCGGTGCATCCAAACCCCGTGATATGATATGCTCTATCATACATAAACCTCCTTATATCTTCCTCAAAACAGCCACCATACCTACCTATCATGGAATTTCCATAGCCATTCCGAGATACATTGCCATGCAACTTTCCACCGTTTCATTTATCATGACACACTCCATCATTGTCATATTGCTTTGCATGATCATGTAGTTGACATTGTATTTGTGGCAAAGCCACCGTTCATAATTCTTTCATACATGTCACTCTTGATTCATTGCATATCCCGGTACACCGCCGGAGGCATTCATATAGAGTCATATTTTGTTCTAAGTATTGAGTTGTAATTCATGAGTTGTAAGTAAATAAGTGTGATGATCATCATTATTAGAGCATTGTCCCAAGTGAGGAAAGGATGATGGAGACTATGATTCTCCCACAAGTCGGGATGAGACTCCGGACTAAATAAAAAAAGACAGGCCATAAAAAAAAGAGAAAAGGCCCAAATAAAAAAATAAAAAATATGAGAGAAAAAGAGAGAAGGGACAATGTTAATATCCTTTTACCACACTTGTGCTTCAAAGTAGCACCGTGATCTTCATAATAGAGAGTCTCTCATTTTGTCACTTTCATATACTAGTGGGAAATTTCATTATAGAACTTGGCTTGTATATTCCAATGATGGGCTTCCTCAAATGCCCGAGGTCTTCATGAGCAAGCAAGTTGGATGCACACCCACATAGTTTCTTTTTTGAGCTTTCATACACTTATAGCTCTAGTGCATCCATTGCATGGCAATCCCTACTCCTCGCATTAACATCAATTGATGGGCATCTCCATAGCCCGTTGATTAGCCTTGTTGATGTGAGACTTTCTCCTTTTTTGTCTTCCCACATAACCCCTACCATTATACCTTATTCCACCATAGTGCTATATCCGCTCATGTATTGCGTAAGAGTTGAAAAGGCTGAAGCGCGTTAAAAGTATGAACCAATTGCTTGGCCAAAACCGGGGTCGTACATGATATGAATATTTTGTTTGGGGAAGATGGAGCATAGCCAGACTATATGATTTTGTCGGGATAACTTGCTTTGGCTATGTTATTTTGATAAGACATAATTGCTTAGTTAGTATGCTTGAAGTATAATTGTTTTTATGTCAACATTAAACTTTTATCTTGAATCATATCAAATCTGAACATTCATGCCACAATAAGAAGAATTATATTGAAATTATGCCAAGTAGCATTCCACATCAAAAATTCTGTTTTTATCATTTACCTACTCGAGGACGAGCAGGAATTAAGCTTGGGGATGCTTGATACGTCTCCAGCGTATCTATAATTTTTTATTGTTCCATGATATATTATATTCTGTTTTGGACATTATTGGGCTTTATACACTTTTATATTATTTCTGGGACTAACCTATTGCTACCTCTTGAGCACTGCGTTGGTTTTCCCTTGAAGAGGAAAGGGTGATGCAGCAAAGTAGCGTAAGTATTTCCCTCAGTTTTTGAGAACTAAGGTATCAATCTAGTAGGAGGCTACGCGCGAGTCCGTCGCACCTACACAAAACAAATAAATCCTCGCAACCAACGCGATTAGGGGTTGTCAATCCCTACACGGTCACTTACGAGAGTGAGATCTGATAGATATGATAAGATAATATTTCTGGTATTTTTATGATAAAGATGCAAAGCAAAATAAAAAGCAAAGTAAAAAAGCAACGAAAATAACTGTGTTGGAAGATTAATATGATGGAAAATAGACCCGGGGGCCATAGGTTTCACTAGTGGCTTCTCTCAAGAGCATAAGTATTTTACGGTCGGTGAACAAATTACTGTTGAGCAATTGACATAATTGAGCATAGTTATGAGAATATCTAGGTATGATCATGTATATAGGCATCACGTCCGAGACAAGTAGACCGACTCCTGCCTGCATCTACTACTATTACTCCACACATCGGCCGCTATCCAGCATGCATCTAGAGTATTAAGTTCAAAAGAACAGAGTAACGCTTTAAGCAAGATGACATGATGTAGAGGGATAAACTCATGCAATATGAAATAAACCCCATCTTGTTATCCTCGATGGCAACAATACAATACGTGCCTTGCTGCCCCTACTGTCACTGGGAAAGGACACCGCAAGATTGAGCCCAAAGCTAAGCACTTCTCCCATTGCAAGAAAGATCAATCTAGTAGGCCAAACCAAACTGATAATTCGAAGAGACTTGCAAAGATAACCAATCATACATAAAAGAATTCAGAGAAGATTTAAATATTGTTCATAGATAAACTTGATCATAAACCCACAATTCATCAGTCTCAACAAACAGACCGCAAAAGAAGATTACATCGAATAGATCTCCACGAAAGAGGGGGAGAACATTGTATCGAGATCCAAAAAGAGAGAAGAAGCCATCTAGCTAATAACTATGGACCCGAAGGTCTGAGGTAAACTACTCACACATCATCGGAGAGGCTATGGTGTTGATGTAGAAGCCCTCCGTGATCGATGCCCCCTCTGGCGGAGCTCCGGAATAGGCCCCAAGATGGGATCTCACCGGTACAGAATGTTGCGGCGGTGGAATTAGGTTTTTGGCTCTGTATCTGGTAGTTTGGGGGTACGTAGGTATATATAGGAGGAAGGAGTACGTCGATGGAGCAACAGGGGGCCCACGAGGGTGGAGGGCGCGACCCCTACCTCGTGCCCTCCTGGTTGATGTCTTGACGTAGGGTCTAAGTCCTCTGGATCACGTTTGTTCCGAAAATCACGTTCCCGAAGGTTTCATTCCGTTTGGACTCCGTTTGATATTCTTTTTCTGCGAAACTCTGAAATAGGCAAAAAAACAGCAATTCTGGGCTGGGCCTCCGGTTAATAGGTTAGTCCCAAAAATAATATAAAAGTGTATAATAAAGCCCAATAATGTGCAAAACAGAAGATAATATAGCATGGAGCAATCAAAAATTATAGATACGTTGGAGACGTATCACCTATTAACCGGAGGCCCAACCCAGAATTGCTGTTTTTTGCCTATTTCGGAGTTTCGCAGAAAGAGAATATCAAACGGAGTCCAAACGGAATGAAACCTTCGGGAACGTGATTTTTGGAACGAACGTGATCCAGAGGACTTGGACCCTACGTCAAGACATCAACCAGGAGGGCACGAGGTAGGGGGCGCGCCTACCCCCCCTCGGCGCGCCCTCCACCCTCGTGGGCCCCCTGTTGCTCCACTGACGTACTCCTTCCTCCTATATATACCTACGTACCCCCAAACTACCAGATACGGAGCCAAAAACCTAATTCCACCCCGGCAAACTTCTGTACCCGTGAGATCCCATCTTGGGGCATGTTCCGGAGCTCCGCCGGAGGGGGCATCGATCACGGAGGGCTTCTACATCAACACCATAGCCTCTCCGATGATGTGTGAGTAGTTTACCTCAGACCTTCGGGTCCATAGTTATTAGCTAGATGGCTTCTTCTCTCTTTTTGGATGTCGATACAATGTTCTCCTCCTCTTTCATGGAGATCTATTCGATGTAATCTTCTTTTGCGGTGTGTTTGTTGAGACCGATGAATTGTGGGTTTATGATCAAGTTTATCTATGAACAATATTTAAATCTTCTCTGAATTTTTTTATGTATGATTGGTTATCTTTGCAAGTCTCTTCGAATTATCAGTTTGGTTTGGCCTACTAGATTGATATTTCTTGCAATGGGAGAAGTGCTTAGCTTTGGGTTCAATCTTGCGGTGTCCTTTCCCAGTGACAATAGGGGCAGCAAGGCACGTATTGTATTGTTGCCATCGAGGATAACAAGATGGGGTTTATTTCATATTGCATGAGTTTATCCCTCTACATCATGTCATCTTGCTTAAAGCGTTACTCTGTTCTTTTGAACTTAATACTCTAGATGCATGCTGGATAGCGGTCGATGTGTGGAGTAATAGTAGTAGATGCAGGCAGGAGTCGGTCTACTTGTCTCGGACGTGATGCCTATATACATGATCATACCTAGATATTCTCATAACTATGCTCAATTCTGTCAATTGCTCAACAGTAATTTGTTCACCCACCGTAATACTTATGCTCTTGAGAGAAGCCACTAGTGAAATCTATGGCCCTGGGTCTATTTTCCATGATATTAATCTTCCAACACTTAGTTATTTCTTATGCCGTTTTTATTTTACTTTCTTTACTTTGCATCTTTATCAAAAAAATACCAAAAATATTATCTTATCATATCTATCAGATCTCACTCTCGTAAGTGACCGTGTAGGGATTGACAACCCCTTATCGCGTTGGTTGCGAGGATTTATTTGTTTGTGTAGGTGCGAGGGACTCGTGCGTGGCCTCCTACTGGATTGATACCTTGGTTCTCAAAAACTGAGGGAAATACTTACGCTACTTTGCTGCATCACCCTTTCCTCTTCAAGGGAAAACCAACGCAGTGCTCAAGAGGTAGCAGAGCATACCGAAGAGGTTTGTTTATGTTGGTTTTTGATATTTATTTGCACTAATGTTCATTGTTAGCTTTCAGTTATTACTGTTTTTAGTCATATGCGACCCTTATTGATTTCATGTGTCCTAAACTTTTTCTTTTTAGTACTAGTGTTTCGCAGGTGACCTTCTCTATTTATAGAACCTGAACTTGAACCTCTACAACACCTGAACTTCAAGTGCTACAGCACTTGAACTTCCATGACAGGCCCTTTTGTTCCCTTTTGTATTTAGAGTAGTTTGATATCTGACCTGCTATGTTTACTGTATTTGGACTTCCATTATGTGTCAGTTGTCATAGTTGACCTTCTCTGATTATGTAATGTGAACTTCTGCTGATTAGGTATTTGTTTTCTACATGATTTTTTTGTAGGTTGTTGATGATGGTGCTAGGGTTGAGGAGGATGTTTTACCTGTGCATGAAGCTGCTCCTATGCATGAAGCTACCCCTGTGCATGAACCTGCTCCCGCTAGTGATGTATTAGCTGATGAGGTTCATGGCAGTGAAAATAAGGTACCATTTTTCTTGTCCATTTTTCTCATTTTTTATTTTACTTGTTTGTGCATTTTATCACTATGTGGCCCTTTGTAATGACTTTCTGTTCTTGCTGCAGAATGCTGATGCTAGTGTTCCTCCAGAAAAGGTTGCAGACAAGTCCGTGTCAAGCACCGGCTGCTGCAACGGGGTGGACCCGACTGAACCTCAGTTGTCGATTGGCGCTGAGGTTTCTGATGCTGAGCAAGGCAAAACAGCTGAGGTTTCTGATGCTGAGCAGGGCAAGACAGCTGGAGATATCAGTTTGGAGAAATATCCCGTTGAGGCTGCTGTTGAGACTGGTGGTAGTGCTGATGCAGGCCTGGAGAAGTCTCCTGCAGCAGAGCCATCAGTTGCTCCTGATGCTAGTTCTCCAGCTCTTCCTAGTGCAGGAGAACCAATGGTTTTTGTTGTTTCAGATTCTCTAGCTGCTCCAGCTGCTGCTGGTGTCCTTCCCGACGACGCTGCAATGTCTACTGGAGATGACGATGAAGAGACTGAAAGCGGTAGCAATGGAGAGGAGGTTGATCATTCCAGTGCTGGCACTGGTCTAGGCAAGAATCCATGAAGAGAGGAGCATGCTTCTCTCTTCTTTCCCCATCCCCGTCCCTTTTGTTGTTTGTTTTTGTCCATGATATCCCTGTGAACTGCCTATGTGGTGCAAGTTGAACTTCTGGTTTAGTGCTTTGTCATGTGGGTTATAAATAAAGTTAAGTGAACCTATTTTCTATGTGGGGGAAGGTTTGTAATACATGGGTTGTGATGTTTATGGTCCTGTGGTTTTATCTTTTCTCGTGTAGCAGCTGAGATGTGCTTGTGTTTGAGTGTTGTGCTTGAATGTTGCTATTAATTAAACTGTCGTGAATATATGTGCTTGATTGTTGCTCTTAATTTCTATTTCTTTTTGCTGAGAAGATAGTGACCTTGCTGTCGTCCGAAAGAAGGTTGATGACTTTTATTTCAGTGTAACTAGGCTTAAGAATAATCGTTCCAGGAGGTGAGTGCAACTGGTCAATATTTACATCCATCTACCCCCTGTGAACTGCCTGTGGTTTCATACCTGAACTTATTTACTCTATGTTTGCTGAACTTCTATGTTACTTCTCTGGTCCTGATCTTCTGGCCTTTTTGTACTGCCTGTTGTGATGTAGCTGAACTTCTGTGCTTACATGTGTTATGAACTTCCTGAGTTCCTGATGCTGAACTTCTTTTACTTTCTGTTGCTTGTTTTAGATCAATGATTATGTTCCAAAACAAGGAGTGTGAAGCTTCTGTTGAGGATGTCGCAATATCTTTTGCTCCTCGCGGAATACTTCGATCTAATGTGGCTGAGGTTGCACTCTACTATCTACGTGCGAAGTACCAAGGATCAGACAAACTCATCCTGCCGTACTGGGTTTGTGTAAGTCAACCATATGGTGATTTCTTTTCCGTTTTGTTCCTTACTATTTTAGTTAAAACTTATTTGTCTCATTTTGTATTTTCATATGTTGGTGGTGTCTGCATTATTCTAGGACAAGATTTTCAGAGGTCAATTTGATTCCCGTGTGAGGAAGTACTTCTTGGCGACTGGTCCAGATACCATGGATGCACATGATTCTGTATGCAGTATCTTGTTCTTTGCCTCTGCATTAGTTTTGCACTATGATCTACTGTGTTTGTATTTTTTTTCTTTGTACCGTTTGATATTAATTTTCAGTTTTCAATGATTCATGTGTTTATGTTGCTCCAGGTTGTTTTCCCCACTTTTGACCCACCTGAAATTCCTGCTTCCATGGGTGGTGTTGGTCATTGGGTTTCGATATTTCTTGACCTGAAGACTTCAAGGTTCCAGCTTCTCGATTCCTACTATGGACCAGACAATGACTGTGCGGTACGCCTGTTTCGGCGGATGACTGATAACATCAAGAAGCTTTGGAACGATGCCAGCAACAACAGGGAGACACCCTTCAGTCCTCTTTCTATCGACCATTTCCCTTTGGATTGGATTGATGTCCCCTAGCAGACTAACAAGTATGAGTTCCACTTTTCTCTGTATCACTTCTGTTTAACTGTAGTTGTACTTAAGCTGCGACGTCTTTTATTCGTTGGCTTTCTTTTTTGTTCTAACACTATTCTTTTTTGTGTTTGATGGCAGTATCAACTGCGGATTCTTCATGCTTACGAATGTTAATTCATATCATGATGGGGTTCTTGCAAATTATTCCCATGAAAATATCACGGATATTAGGAAGACGTGGTTGTACTCAATCGCTTCTTCTAACCTGTTTGAGACAGACTTCCAAGCTCTGTTTGGCTACTACACATGTAAGTCTTGGAACTTGGACTGCTTACCTGTACTGCATCTTTTATTCTACATGAACTTAATTTTTTTCTTGAACTTGAACTTCTGCTTGAGATCTGGCTGGGCTGCTAGTTTCAGATGGAGAGGAGCATTTCTTGTACATGAACTTCATTTTTATCTTTTTTATTTTGCTTGTGTGTTTTGTTTCAGTATTTTTTTCCTTCCATTTCTTACTTGGACACGAGCATTTCTTCTACTTGAACTTCAGAGATGATGCCTTTCTATGCTTTTGTTAGCTGTAGTTGAATGTTTTCCAGTTCATCATTTTATCTTGAACGGTGCCTTTTGTTGTGCCTGAACTTCATTTAGTTTTTGAATGTAACAAAATTTTTAGATCAGCTTGAGTAGTAACCATGTCATCTATATTAGTTGGACTGCACATTGTGTTGTGCATGAACTTCAGTTATATTTAATGGTGTTTTTTCTCTTCCTTTTCTTTTGACAGTGGATCCGTTGGACTTGACAGATTACCACTACTCATTCCTCGGCTCACTGGAATACTAGCCTAGGGAGGAATCGATGAGTACAACTCCGAGAGAAGATGATAGACCTCGAACCCTTATTCCTTCCAAGTTGGGGAAGCAGGCTGGTGGTATTTGTGGTACTCCAAAAACCCGTTGCTCCAGGAAGGTTGGTGCAGTCGAAGCAGCCGAAGCAGAAGTGATTTCGTCTGGTGATGATTTTGAGAAGATTGCTTACCCGAAGAATGGTAATTCTGCTGCTAGGAGAGGTGGGAAGAATGCCGTCATCACCAGGAGGAAACAGGCAGTTGATTCTGGCAACATAACTTCCTCCAAGAGAGCATCAAGATTGCCTTTGAAGTGGCGTTCTGCTTTCGCTCCCCTAAAAAAATACAGTTACCCTCATCTATCCGAGGCCCAAAAATTGAGGCAGTATGTGTTTAGTGAAGACGGTCTGGAGAAGTATTCTAAGTGGGTTTTCTTCTTCTTAAGTTTGTTGCTGCCAGAGATGGTACTTTGTGTCTGAACTTCTGTTGTTGTAGCATGTGGACTTCTGTTCATTTCTCCCTTGCCTTGGAGTTATAGTGTCTGAACTTCTGTTGTTATAGTATCTGAACTTCTGTTTATCTCTCCTTGCCTTTGAGTTATAGTATCTGAACTTCTGTTTGATATTGTATCTGAACTTCTAATATTTTTCCCATCCTTTTAAATCTACAGCACAAGCTACTGCATGGTTACCATCCCTGGGAATGTGATTGACCTCACATGGCGTGTCCTTTATACTCTTTTCGGTGAAGGGCAGCAGATGGAAGGAGACATAATGGATTATCTCATAAATTTGTGGAAGGATAAGCCGGAGACCTCTGAGATATTCACTAGTGCTGACAGGGTTGTACTTAGTCCCTACTTCATACAGGGTTTAGTTCTTTGCACCCCTATCTCCCTTTTTTTGCTCTAGTTTTGTTGTAGTGGCATTTGGGAGGTGTTTTATTTCTGTTTTTGTGAATGCACAGTACTGCCTGGAGTATGATTTCTTCCTTGCAACGGTTCCAAAGTTCGATGCAAAAAAATCTGCTCAACTCCTCCCAATGTTTGTTCGCAAGGGAGAAGACCTTCTTAACGCAAAGCTGGTTAGGTTTTCATAACTCTTGCTTTTTTTAATTTTATGTACATCCTTTTGCTGAGTTTGTCAAGAAGTTTTTGTTCATCCCGGTTCTTCAATACCTATGCTTTATAGTTTGTGTTCACCATTTCTTTCATTCTTGGCAGGTTATTTTGATACTATTCAAGCCAATTGACACAATGGCGCACTACAATGTGTATGTGCTGAATAGATATCGTGGGAACATTAACATACTTGATTCACTTCCTTACAATAAGGGAATGTCATGAACAAGTTTCCACGGAGACTACCAAAATATCATGAGTGTTTCTTAGCCTGAACCTCCTTTCATATTCTCTTGTTTGACATGAAGTTTATTATGCCTTCTGTTGACAAAATATCTTTCTGTGTCTGTTGTGGTACTACTACTTGAACTGACTATCATTTGATAGTTGAACTTCTGCTATTTGTTTAGCTGGATCTTATGCAAGTGTCGCTTTTTATGTACCTGAACTTAACTATTTTGGTTAACATGTTTTTGACTTCATCTTATTTTGTTATTTCTGGCAGATCAAGAGATTTGTTGGGTTGCTCGAGGAGGTGTATGGCAAGGCTGCGTACAAAGCAAGCAAGCAGCCTAACTGGGTGACTATTGCAAAGAGGCCGACTTTTATCGATTTTCCAAAGCAAAAGAATAATGATTGTGGTTTCTTTGCCGTGAAGTTCTGCTCTTCATATGATGGTGATGAGCTTGTTGAAGATTTTGGTGATGTGGAAGTATGTTTTGTCCTTCTTCTTGTCTCATCATCCTTTCATTTTTCTTGTGTGTTTTTGCTGAGACGCTCATGTTGCAGTTTTAGTTATCCGTTACTAAACCATTGTTTCGTTTCTTGTTTGCAGGCTGCTGCAGATGACTGGAAGGCTGAATTCATGCACACTCTAATGTTTAGCGAGAAGAATGAAGTCATACGTGCAGAGCTCCCTAAAGAGATCCAGTCCTTGGGCCCGTGAATTCAAAGCACTAGTTTCAATGTAGATTTGATTTCGTACAGATTTTCGGTTTGATAATGATTGGAACGATTCCGTAAAGATTTGGTTGTAAGAATGTTTAAGTGATTTGTGTATCTATAGCTGCAGCACTATTGCTTATGATATTGTGGACAAATGTATTTGGTGTGAACAATGATTTGGGTTGTGAATTCCAATGTATTGCATCGTTTTCAGTATGCATGTGTTGTATGTTTTTTCCTCAACAGATGTACCCGAACTTCTCCCTCGGCTATTGTTGAACTGCTTGTTTTTTGTGTTGTTTAATTTTGGGCCCCAATAGATGATCTTTCGATTTGAACTTCTGCTTGAGATCTGGCTGGGCTGCTGGTTTCAGATGGATAGGATTTTCTGTGTTGTGTAATGTATTGTTATTTTTCAACCCAACCAATACCTAGGCTTTTGCATAGAATCTATATTTGTTTTTTTTGTGATTTTTCAACTGCGAATGGATTTCAACTGTAACTTTGTGGAAAAATATTCTCATACACTCCTTAACTTTTCTTTATGTTTTGTCGGCATTGTACATGAACTTCTGCACGTATCCAAACAAAACTTCATATCTGAGCGCGTTGTCTTAGGCTTCCTAACCTTAGTTTATACTGCAAAACTTTCTTTTTTTAAGCATATTTTTTCCTACATCGATTTTATATACCAGAACTTCTTCTGTAAGCTGACCTGAACTTCAAAACTGTATAATTATTTGCTGGTTGCTCTTTTATGGAATACAACACCAGCACCTCCTGCCATAATATAGCAGAACTTCCACTGTAATGTTACTTGAACTTCATACTGTACATTTTTCATTTTTTATTCCTGCTTGCACTTTGCATGCAATACATCACCGCCACAACACTTCCTACCATAATATAGCATGACTTCTGCAGTAATATTACTTGAACTTCACATTGTATATTTTTCATTTTATTATTGCTTGCTCTTTCAGACTGTACATCACCAGCACCTCCTCTTATAGTATACTAGTACTTCTGCAGTAAGCTTACTTGAACTTCTACTGTATAATTTCTTTGAAACTTCGGAAATAAAAGTTCAAGTAAGCTTCTCCAAAAATACTGTTTCAAAAGTGGAATAATATTCTACACATTGACATGACATAAGTTTGCTTTGTTTAATTGACCTAGTCTAACTGTTCATCAGCCTTGCGCTCCTCCTAGGCTTTGGTTGTAGTGGTTTTTGCTTGACATGTACCTCTTCCTCTTTAATTTCCTCTTCATCGTCCTCTTCCTCTTCATCATCCTCTTCCTCTTACTCCTCGCATTCCACTTCGTCTTCCTCTTCTTCGATGGTGTCTTCATCTTCGTCTTCCTCTTCATCTTCCACCACTTTCTTGTTGCTGGCTCTAGGTTTTGCTTTCTGTTTCTTCTCTGGCTTTTTGCTTGTCTTTTCAGCATCTGCGCGCTTCGGGCATGTTCTTGCATTATGTGGTTCATACTCCTTGCATATTCTACAAAGTCTGCTGCTTGCTTTCTGTGGGTGTGGTCCGTTCTTTTGTTCTATAACTTTGGGCCGCTGTTTTTGAACTTTGGGTTGCTTGAACTCCTCGGCATTGTTTCTTTCTAAGAGTGTTGGACAGGTGAGCTTGTTGTGTCCTGCAACCTATATGCACACACTACATTGCATGTGTCCAAGTGGCACTCCGTTCTGATCGAGCACGACGACTCTTCCTGCAGGTGGTGCCTTTATTTGAGCTCTCTTGTCACTTTTCTTTGCTGCAGAAATTTTCTTCCTACCCTTTGTTTCATAGTACAGCGGCAGTTTCATCGTCTCTTGCTGCCGCTGCTGCATTAATTGGTCAACACCCTGCTTGCAGTGGTTGGCTTGAGCAGCGGCGTTGAGCATTTCAGCTGCATAATAATGAAGGTCATCTTCAATTTCAGCATCCTCTTCAGCCATCCTTTCGTCAGAATCCGCTCGATTTGCTGAATGTATTGCATCAAGCTCTTCCACCAGCCTCTTGAGAACATAGAAGGCTCTGTCATATTGCTGGTCATATCTCATCGCTTTCTTGTTAACCATCAAATTTAGCTGCAGCAAGATGTCTTGCTTCGATAGTCTTGAGCTGCCACCCGATGCAGTTGTGTTGTAGTCCCTTGTATCAAAGGTTGGTTGTGATTTTGCAGTCTTTGTGTACCATTTGAGGACATACTTGTGTGGAAATTTGTCAGGCTTCAGGTAGTCCAGTATGTTCATGATGTGATGGCAGAACAGGCCTGCATTTTGTGATGAATGCAGAATACATAGTTTGTGAGCCAGCAATGAGTTTCATATATTTTGATATGATACTACTAGTTTAGCTATTTAATGAGTTTGTTTTTCCGCACACCTGTGTGTGTCCAAAGCTTGCATTGACACTTGTATATTTCATTCTTTGGGTCAGCTACAACCTGGAATTCATGCTTTGACCTGGAAAATCTTTCTTCATCATCATGGCCAGCCTTGTTGTGGTAGTACACAAGGTACTTAGTGGGCTCTGCTGTAGGCTTTGCGCGAAATAGCGTGGCTTTTCTCATCCTAGTCCTCATCTTGGTGTACACGGCTCTAGTGTACTTGATAGACATGTCTTCCTCGTAGCCGTAAGTTATTTTTGTCACAGGATTGGTCTGCACATGTCAAAAAATAAGATATTAGTCGAAGCAGAGTCATGGGTTTCATTTTTTTTAAACTAGCGGTGTTTGTTTATTAATTGTATAATATAAATAGCATAATAGTATTTAAATTCTCATGCATGTTTACATGTTGAGGTGCCTTTTTATTATTCATGGTTGCATGTTGTGGTGGTCCTTTCTCCATGCATGGTGAATGATGAGGTGGCATACTTGCATGTTGAGAGAAATATGTTAGTGGGGGCTAGCTATTTAGATATAGAAGATTCAAAGTGCTCATGTTGAAGGAAAACACAATATCATGGGGTTGTTTTTTTGTCTTCATACCATGCTGGTCATTGTTTGCTCGTTCTCCTTCTGCATCCGAGTTTGTATGCAAGCATTTACCCTAGCAAACTTGTGTAGGTTCTGGGTCCTCTTGACAAACCCTTTCTTGAGCACGTGGTTCATGCTCTCGCTTTGTTGTGTGGAAGTCATTCTAGCACAGAAAATGTTCTTATAATATGCTGAAATCCACATTTTCCTATCACTCCATAGCTAGATCATCATCTGGTTGTTCTCCAGGTTGTACTCGTGCACGAGTTCAGCCCAGGCAGCTTCAAACTCCGTTGGCATCAGCGGCCAGTTTAATATAGTTGTGAACTCCTCTTTGAATGTTATATACTTTTTGTACAACAACGCGAGGTATTCCCTACACTTCTTCAGGGTGTGCCAACGGCATAGCTTGTGGACAGTGTTTGGAAATGATTGTGGTGTAGCTCTCGCCATTGACGGGCACTGGTCTGCATGAATTAAAAACTGAAACTTGCTTCTTTTTGCACTGATGGTGAACTTATGTTGTACAAGTACTTGAACTTCACATGTAGCAGTATGACTATCTAAAAATGTCACATGTATTTTTTCTTACAACAGTGTTGTTGAACTTCTGTGGTACCAGTGCTTGAACTTCACAGGTAGCAGTAGGACTACCTAGTAGTGTCACACTCAAAGTTTTCTTAAAGCAGTGTTCGTGAACTTCTGTGGTACCAGTGCTTGAACTTCACATAAATAACTATATTTTTTTGAACATGTTACATATATTTTTCTTACAGCTTTGTCTCCTGTATTTGAACTTCACATTCCTAACTAATTTTTATCTAAACATGTGACAGATAATTTTGCTTTCTTGTAATTTTAGTTAGACTTCTGTACTAACAGTAGTTGAACTGCTTGCTTTACTTTATTTTCAGATAAAACCAAATATACCCAATACAGACCCATAGACTGAAAAGATGATGAAACTTGTATAGTTTTTTTTGAACTCACCTATTAGAATGCAAGTTGGGTGCTTGTTGTTCATGCACCGTACAAATGTATCGAACAGCCACTTGAATGACTTTGCATCTTCGTCTCTGATCAGGGCAACATCAAATATTGTTGATTGCAAGTGATGGTTTGTTCCAACAAACACTCCCAGAGGCATATGAAATCTGTTGGTCTTATAAGTTGTGGCGAATGTTACGCAATCGCCAAAGTCTTGATACGCTCCTCGGCAGCTTGCATTGGACCAGAAAATGTTTTTAATTGACTTGTCCTTGTCTACTTGTATGTCATAGAAAACTCATCATTGATTTCCTTCATGTCTTTGAAGAATGAAACAAGTTTCAACACATCATCCAAATCATCTTTCCTTGCATTCATGGCTTTCCTGCAAATTACATGCAAACATGCATTTGTTATTTTTGCTAGCAAAGGGTTGTGACTTATGATGCTATGTACATTGCAGTATGTGGATGTTCGAATACTTACTGGTTTAGTAGGTCTCGTCCGGTCATGCTTAGGAAGTAGCTTCCATCTTCATTTTCAGATAGCATGGACATGATTGTTATGTGATTGACATCATGGTACTGCAGGAGCTTTACGTACTCCAAAATAGTGGGGTCATAATTCTTGTGTGAGTGCAAGAATACCAGCATGTCATCAGGTTGCATGAGTTGGTGATTATGATTGTACTCAATGTCCACTGCCACGCATGTGTTATCCTCCTGCACCTTCACCCTCATTCTTGCATTGCAGCCTGTCCTCTGCGATGTTTTGTTTCGCTGCCTGTCAGCCTCTGAAATAGAAGTTGTGTGTTTCCCTTGGAACGCGCAAACAAAATACTTGTGATTGTCATTCCCTCCCGTCTTCCTGATTCCAAAACCAGCGTTGAAAGATCGTGGATGTCGCCTAGAGGGGGGGTGAATAGGCGCTTTAAAATAATTACGGTTTAGGCTTGAACAAATGCGGAATAAACCTAGCGGTTAATTTGACAAGCACAAAACCTACAACAACTAGGCTCACCTATGTGCACCAAAAACTTATGCTAAGCAAGATAAACAACTAAGTGATAACAAGATATATGACAAGAAACAATATGGCTATCACAAAGTAAAGTGCATAAGTAAAGGGTTCGGGTAAGAGATAACCGAGGCACGCGGAGACGATGATGTATCCCGAAGTTCACACCCTTGCGGATGCTAATCTCCGTTTGGAGCGGTGTGGAGGCACAATGCTCCCCAAGAAGCCACTAGGGCCACCGTAATCTCCTCACGCCCTCGCACAATGCAAGATGCCGTGATTCCACTAAGGGACCCTTGAGGGCGGTCACCGAACCCATACAAATGGCAACCCTTGGGGGCGGTCACCGAACCCGTACACTTTGGCAACCCTTGGGGGCGGTCACCGGTACCCGTCAAATTGCTCGGGGCGATCTCCACAGCCTAATTGGAGACCCCGACGCTTGCCCGGAGCTTTACACCACAATGATTGAGCTCCGAACACCACCAACCGTCTAGGGCGCCCAAGCACCCAAGAGGAACAAGCTCAAGGGCACCAAGCACCCAAGAGTAATAAGCTTCTCAACTTGTAACTTCCACGTATCACCGTGGAGAACTCAAGCCGATGCACCAAATGCAATGGCAAGGGCACACGGAGTGCCCAAGTCCTTCTCTCTCAAATCCCACCGAAGCAACTAATGCTAGGGAGGAAAATGAGAGGAAGAACAAGAAGGAGAACACCAAGAACTCCAAGATCTAGATCCAAGGGGTTCCCCTCACATAGAGGAGAAAGTGATTGGTGGAAATGTGGATCTAGATCTCCTCTCTCTTTTCCCTCAAAAACTAGCAAGAATCCATGGAGGGATTGAGAGTTAGCAAGCTCGAAGAAGGTCAACAATGGGGGAAGAACACGAGCTCAAAGGATCAGGTTCAATGGGGAAGAAGACCCCCTTTTATAGAAGGGGAAAAATCCAACCGTTATGTGCTCAGCCCGCTCCACGAGCGGTACTACCGCTCCACGAGCGGTACTACCGCTCTGGCGGAAGAAGCAGGGAAAAGGAGCAACCAAACATGAACCTTGGGGCGGTAGTACCGCTTATAAGCGGTACTACCGCGCACCCCAGCGGTACTACCGCTGGAGGAGCAGAACGCGGGACCAAAAAATGCAGTAGCGGTACTACCGCCCGACCGGAGCGGTACTACCGCTTATAGGCGGTACTACCGCCCATCGGGGCGGTACTACCGCTTATAGGCGGAACTGCCGTGCCTTAATGTCGTGCAACTACTGCAAAACTCGACACGAAAAATGCAAGACCCAAAATCGAGGCGGTACCAGCGCGGAACCGTAGCCGTACTGCCGCTTATGGCCATAGGCGGTACTACCGCTTTGGACAGCGGTACTACCGCTTGGGGCGATAAGCGGTACTGCCGCTCCGGCCGCGGTACTACCGCTAGGAAACCAAAACTGCCATAACTTCTGCATATGAGCTCCGAATTGAGCAAACTCAAGCTTGTTGGTTATAGTAAGAAGAGGCAGGGGAGGTATGCCAAAAAATAGATGAGTGAAACCTCCAACCGAGAAGAACCGGCATAACCTCCAACATCGAAAACATCATAGAAGATGTGAGTGAACTCCGTTTTCGATGAACTCGAGCTTGTCATCAAGATGACCATAAGCTCCAAAACTCACAAAGAGAAGAACCAAACAATAACCAACAAAGATGATGCAAGGATGCAATGGTTTGAGCTCTCTATGAACGATACGATCAAGCTACTCATCGAGAGCCCCCCTTGATAGTACGGCAATCGATCCTATAACCCGGTCTCCCAACTACCATCATGAGACCGGTAAAATAGAAAACCTATCAAGAGCAAACCTTTGCCTTGCACATGGTCCACTTGAGCTAGATGATGACGATCTTGACTCCCTCAAGTTGGACCACCTTTCTTGGTTGTGTTGGCTCGATGAAGACTAGTTGATTGCTCCCCCATACTCCACTATAGGTGAGCCACTCTTCCGCACATCTTCACAAGTCCATTGTCACCACAATGGACGGCAAGCTTCAAGCATTTGATCTCTTCATGATGCTTCACTTGAACTTGCACACCGCAACATCTTCACAAGTCCATTGTCGCCACAATGAACGGCAAGCTTCAAGCATTTGATCTCTTCATGATGCTTCACTTGAACTTGCACACCTCAACCTAACCCCACAAAGAACTCTCACGAAGATCATGGGTTAGTACACAAAGCGTAATTGACACTGCTTACCACACCATGGGATCGCTTGATCCCTCTCGGTACATCTTGTGTGCTTTGTGTGTTGATCAACTTGATTCACTCTTGACTTAGTCTTGATCAACCTTGACTCTTTCCAACTCTCTTCATTTGGATGATGTCTTGAAGGTAAACATGAATGATCACACAATCTTCTTCTTCAAGACATGCTTGCAATAAGCTCTACTCTCACATGACCAATCTTTGGATAATTCCTTAATAACACCTTGGTCACCACATAAACTCCTTGAAACCAACACATGGACTTCAAGAAATGCCTATGGACAAATCCTTCAAATATAACTCAAGGCAACCATTAGTCCATAGAGATTGTCATCAATTACCAAAACCAAACATGGGGGCACCGCATGTTCTTTCAATCTCCCCATTTTGGTAATTGATGACAATCACTTTCAAGAGAGTTTATATAAGGAATTATGCATCACCATGTAATGCAACAACCAATAATGCATGCGTATGAGATGCAAATGCTTAGGAACAAAACCAAAGCAAGGAGAAAACTCTGCTTAGCAACAAAACCAAAGCAAAGAGAAAACTCTGAAGACTTCTCCACAAAACTCTCTGAAACTTCTCCCCCATTGGCATCGATTGCCAAAACCAAACATGGGGGCACCGCATGTTCTTTCAAGCGTGTCTGGCGTATCTGTTATAAAATTCCCTTGCCTTCTCTACATCTTGGAATCGCATCTTTAGTCTTGGTATTAGATAATACGGGAGATCCGGCATCTGCAGAAAAGGAAAAAACAATCCAAACGGCACGTTAAAATGTAGTTTATGAACTTGTTATCTTGGAGGGAGCAGAAAATTTGCAGTGAAATACAAGATGCGTATATAAATATTTTGTTTCACTTACGTGCGTGTATGATCGCAACTCCACCAGAGTCTGTTGCTGTCCCTCTGGGATGGGGCACGGCGGAGTAATCATAGCAGGATGCAGGAGTGGATCACGAGGAGGAAGGAGGGCTGAAGATGGCCTCTCTCTTGTTTGCGTCCTTTTTGCTTGAGGTGGTTGTGGAGGTATTGCGATCCTGGTCTTGGTTTGCTCTTTTGTTTTGTGAAGCAATCCATCTACCTTATGTCCCGTACAATTCTGACTTGTAGCAGCAGGAGGATCCAGCGGTGGTAGTTCGCAGAGCACTCTCCTCCGTGTGTTTGTTCCTGTTGGATTTGTCCCGGGATCCGGTTTAGTTGCTTCGCTTTGGCATTGACGAGGCACACCAGGATAACCTCCAGAGTTACACACAGGACTTGAGCTAACCCCCTCCTCCATCGGCGTGCTTGGGAGTCTGCTGGTGGATACAAAGAATCCGCGGGGGATTTCCGGCGTCACCCAATTAGGTGGAGGCGCAAAGTTGTGCGGATAGGGCTGTGACCCAGCATCTTGGAAGTCTCCATGTGTTTTGGGTGTCATCCATTTTTGGTCTGGAGCAGGTTGGCAATGTTGTTGGTGCTTTTGAGGTGTGACCCATTGAGAGGGTGGTGCAACGCGTACAGGCTTAGGATTGTGTACTTGTCTCTTGTCTTGCTGAAATAAAAGAAAAAATGTTTATTAGCACACAAGTTACATGTGCCTATACCTTTGTAACTAAACTTAGCATTATTCACAGTCTGAACTTCTCATATAAAAGTGGTGTTCATGTACATACTTTCCCCCTAGGACAGGCATCACACTATGCACTGAGCTGAGCATCTGCCAATACTTTTGTACCTGAACTGAGAACCCTTCACAAAATGAACCTCACATTCTGTTAATTCTACACTATTTGATTACTTATATGTACCTGAACTGAGCACTCTCCACAACCTGAACTTCTTGGTTTGCAAAGGGGAAATACTGTCTACAGTTAAAAAACCTGAACCTTCATAAGTTTGAATTGTTGAACCACTAGTGCATACCAACCTGACCTTCATGTGAGATCACATGCATGTTCTATTTTCCTTTTTTTTTGCACAGAACCAGATACATACCAACTTGAACTCTTATACACTTAATAATTGTACTTCACATGGCTTTTCACATGTGAATGTGAAAAAGAAGGCAGATTTCCTACTGTTTCCAGCCTAGACTGAGGCTCACAAACTACTTGAACTTCACATGGCCTTTAAGCAGGCAGATTTTCCAAATGCTTTGCAGCCTGGACTGAGGCTCACAAACTACCTGAACTTCACATGGCCTGTAAGAAAATAACGAAAAGAAGGAACAAGTTCAACCATACCCTGGCTAGAAGTTCGGCCAACCTTTTTCCAGATGCTGATAGGCCACCTTGAGAACAATTCTTCGTGGAGGTAGGAGAGGAATTCCATGGCAATCCATGTCTTGCATAGGGCGTGAAGTTCATCTGCACGAAGCAAGAAAGTCACGCAAGTCCAGATTGAATAAGAAGGCAAGAAGTGGGAGGAAGTTCATCTACCGTTGCTGGATTTGGAGGCGCCGCCGATGCCGCCTCTGTTGCGGAGTTGCTCCGTTGGCCGCACCGTTCGCCGTAGCTTGCGTCGGGGCCGTCATCTGCTCTGCCAAGCCGTCGGGCGGTGAGGATGGAAGGAGGATGCTGCTTCCGGAAGTCCATGGCGGCTTCGCCGCATCCAGGCGACGCGGGCTCCCTCGCGCCGCCATCCACTGTCGCTCGCTCGCCCGCGCCGGTGGTCGGCCAGGAGCTGGAGACGGAGGGGAGGCGGCGGATCCAGCCGGCCAGGAGCCGGAGACGGGGAGGAGGCGGCGGATCCGGCGAAGATCGGCAACGAACGAGGGCGGAGGTCGGGGATCGAGGGGAGAGCGGCGAGGAGGGGGTTGGTCGGCTCGGGATCGGGATCGGGATCGGGGATCATGTGGATCCTGTCGGGGTGGCCTCGGGATCTAGTGGGTCGGGTCGGGCAGTTCAGAAGTTCCGGGGGGGGTTCTCGGGCCCTCATAGGGGCTGCTGTGATCCAAATAACTATTCTAATCCTTGGATTAGAATAGTGCTATCCTATATGAGTCGGACGTGTATGAGCCGGCCGGGACTTTGTAAGCCGCCGGGCATCAACCTGTGTATATAAAGGGGTGACCCGGCGGCGGGTTAATGATGGGGAACGCAGTAATTTCAAAAAAATTCCTACGCACACGCAAGATCTATCGTGGTGATGCATATCAACGAGAGGGGAGAGTGTTATCTACGTACCCTCGTAAACCGAGAGCGTTATGACAACGCGGTTGATGTAGTCGTACGTTTTCACGATCCGACCGATCCTAGTACCGAATTTACGGCACCTCGGCGATCTGCAAACGTTCAGCTCGGTGACGTCCCACGAACTCTCGATCCATTTGAGTGTCGAGGGAGAGCTTCGTCAGCATGACGGCGTGATGACGGTGATGATGAAGCTACCAGCGCAGGGCTTCGCCTAAGCACTACGACGATATGACCGAGGTGGATTATGGTGGAGGGGGCACCGCACACGGCTAAAATTGTTGTCTGTTGTGTGTTCTAGGGTGTCCCCTGCCCCCGTATATAAAGGAGCAAGGGGGAGGCCGGCCGGCCCTAGGGCGCGCCAAGGAGGGGAGCAATCCTCCTCCTAGTGGAGAAGGGGAAAGAGGGAAAGGAGAGGAAGAGGAGAAGGAAAGGGGGGCGCACCCCCCTCCCTAGTCCAATTCGGACTCCCTATAGGGAGGGGGCGCGGCTGCCCCTTGTGGGCTGCCTCCCCTCTTCCCTATGGCCCATGTAGGCCCAATCTTTCCCCGGGGGTTCCGGTAACCCTCCAGCACTCCAGTTTTCTACGAAATCACCCAGAACACTTCTGGTGTCCGAATATAGCCGTCCAATATATCAATCTTTATGTCTCGACCATTTCGAGACTCCTCGTCATGTCTGTGATCATATCCGGGACTCCGAACTACCTTCGGTACATCAAAACACATAAACTCATAATACCGATCGTCACCGAACTTTAAGCATGTGGACCCTACGGGTTCGAGAACTATGTAGACATGACCAAGACACATCTCCGGTCAATAACCAATAGCGGAACCTGGATGTTCATATTGGCTCCCACATATTCTACGGTGATCTTTATCGGTCAAACAACATAACAACATACATTGTTCCCTTTGTCATCGGTATGTTACTTGCCCGAGATTCGATCGTCGGTATCTCAATACCTAGTTCAATCTCGTTACCGACAAGTTTCTTTACTCGTTCCGTAATGCATCATCCCGCAACTAACACATTAGTCACATTGCTTGCAAGGCTTATAGTGATGTGCATTACCGAGAGGGCCCAGAGATACCTCTCCGACAATCGGAGTGACAAATCCTAATCTCGATCTATGCCAACTCAACAAACACCAGTGGAGACACCTCTAGAGCATCTTTATAATCACCCAGTTATGTTGTGACATTTGGTAGCACACATCCTCCGGTATTCGAGAGTTGCATAATCTCATAGTCGTAGGAACATGTATAAGTCATGAAGAAAGCAATAGCAATAAACTAAACGATCATAGTGCTAAGCTAACAGATGGGTCTTGTCCATCACATCATTCTCTAATGATGTGATCCCATTCATCAAATGACAACACATGTCTATGGCTAGGAAACTTAACCATCTTTGATTAACGAGCTAGTCAAGTAGAGGCATACCAGGAACACTCTATTTTTGCCTATGTATTCACACATGTACTAAGTTCCGGTTAATACAATTCTAGTATCAATAATAAACATTTATCATGATATAAGGAAATAAATAATAACTTTATTATTGCCTCTAGGGCATATTTCCTTCAGTTTACTCAAGAAACAACAAGTCGAGAACTAGGTCAAGTGTATTCGCTCCCTGGTAATCGAAACCCAAGCAATACAACCCCCAACTGGAGTAAGCCTTTACCTCGATGCGAGGGGCCGAACCAGTATAAATTCTCTGTGTCCTTTGTCCCAATTAACCCTTTAAGCTAACCTAGTTGCGATGGCTCCACACCTAAGTCCTTTTGCTAGGACATCTGCCGTGACAAATCCACGACAGACCCTAGGCCTCATTTTCAAGCATTGCAATACCGTTTGCGCTCACTTTTGTTACTTGCTACCTTGCTGTTTTTTAGTGTTCCTATTGCAAAAATCAATATCTACTCTCCATATTACACTTGTATCACCATCTCTTCACCGAACTAGTGCACCTATACAATTAACCGTTGTATTTGGTGTGTTGGGGACACAAGAGACTCTTTGTTATTTGGTTGCAGGGTTGTTTCAGAGCAGTGGCGGAGCTTGATAAGAATATCTGGGGGGGCCAATGACGAAGAAAAATTTAATTAACTTGGAGCCTCCAGGCAAATTTGTACTTATATTGCCCATGTTGCTCGCAAAATACATGTATGATTAGCAATATATACTCCATAAGAGAACTAATTACACCAAAATATACGACTTGTCTAGTTGTACCACTCAGCCTTCAAACTTCAAAGACATTCTGTGAGCCAACTAAGAACTACAAAAGGAGTGGTACTACAGATCAGCTTTTCGGTCACTTATGCTCTTGAATTCTGCTAAAATGTCCTCAAACGTGTATTTCTCTGCGATTTCATGCTCTATGTGAACAACCAAATTATTGGCAAGATTCTCATCTTCCATCGTATTACGCAGCCTTGTCTTGATGATCTTCAAACTGGAAAATGCTCGTTCAGCACTAGCTGTAGAAACTGGAAGAGTAACAAGTAGACGGAGTAGCCTGTCAATTAGATGGTAGATTCTTTCTCTTCTAGTCTCAACAAGGATTTGGCAAAGGTCAGTCAATGTTGATATATTTTTCAACTCTACATCACTGGAAGCATCAGGAACAAAGAGTTTTAGTTGGTTTTCCAAGCCATACACGTCTTGTTGACTAAAATCTACTGGGTAATACTTCTTCACCAACTCACATATATCACTGCCTTTAAAAGATTTAAATTTATTTCTAGGAATTAATGTGGCACTGGTGGACAGAAGATCCATCATCTTCTCATTGAACCTGCGATCCAATTCATGTAGTTGGCTGTCAAGAGTTGCACGGAATATCTCGACTCGAAAATATTGCTCCTTAGTGAAATGATCAGGCTGATGCCGTGCACGGTCACCACGCATGATATAAGTTTCCTTCATGTCTGGAATTTCAGTGCCATGATTCACACAAAATTCAACAACTATGCAAAAGAATTCCTCCCAGCCATTGTCCGATCTCAAGTGACGAAGACACTCTTTTGTTGCAAACACTAGACGAACAACATTTACAATGTCTTGTGACCTCTTTTGTAAAGCCTGACCAAGTCCTTCAGTTATCCCTAATATCTCCCTCATCATACATAAGATAAAGACAAACTCGAACGAGCACAAATAGCTGAAAGAAGTGTCAGCATCATCATGTATTGATCCCACTACTGATCCATCTGAAGCCATATATTGGATAACAAAATTTACCGCATTAAACAACTTCATAAGGCTATGAATAGAACCAAAGCGAGAACCCCACCTAGTGTCCCCGGGTCTTTTAAGTGATCGAATCTAATTTGCCCCTTGACCCCTCTCCGGAAATAAGGAAAGGGGGGAGGCCGAGTTGGGAGAGGACCCCAAGTAGGATTCCTCCTACTTGGGGTGCCCCATGGCTGCTCCCCTCCCCCTACCACCTATATATATGTGGGGAGGGGGCGCCTAGAACACACAACAACAATCGTTAGCCGTGTGCGGCGCCCCCTCCACAGTTTACACCCCGGTCATAGTTTTGCGGTGCTTAGGCGAAGCCCTGTGAGAATCCCTTCACCATCACCGTCACCACGCCATCGTGTTGACGGAACTCATCTACTTCCTCGACACCTTGTTGGATTAAGAAGGCGAGGGACGCCATCGATATGAACGTGTGCAGAACTCGGAGTTGCTGTACGTTCAGTGCTTGATCGGTCGGAGCTAGAAGAAGTTCGACTACATCAACCGCGTTGTCAAACGCTTCCGCTTTCGGTCTAGGAGGGTACGTGGAAACACTCTTCCCCCCTCTTTTCTATGCATCGCCTAGATAGATCTTGCGTGAGCATAGGAATTTTTTTGAAATTGCATGCTACGTTTCCCAACAGAATGCCCCTAGGGAGGAGGTTGGCAGGAGTTAACCATCGCGCACCCCTAATTATACAACACTCAAGGATTTCATTTCAGACATAAAAATGCTCAAACCTCCCCACCATGCCATGACCAACACTTACATGAGAAGTTAATAACAAGCTTTAAGACCAATATTTCTACTAATCAATGATCATGAACCAATATCCTTTCATATTACGACAACAATAAAATTAAACCGTACATTTCATATTTAGTGATCTACATGAAAGTTTTTATTATACCCCCCTTGAATACCTATCATTTTTGGACTAGTCTTTTAACACGTGCATGTTGCCATTACTATTTATTAGACTCTAAAATATTTAAGTGAAGCATGAGAGTGCAATCATTTCTATAAAAAAATGAGTGAAAAGATATAAGTGAAGCACTAGAGCAACTGCCTAGCTCAAAAAGATATAAGTGTAACACATAGAGTATTCTAACAAATCACAATAAATGCGTGTCCCTCTCAAAAGGTGTGTCCAGCAAACAATGATTGTGGCAAACTAAAAAGCAACAAGGGCACGATGCATATCCCTCTATTGTACTGCATCATCCTCTCCTCTTCAGAGAAATCCCAACGCGGATCACAAGTAGCAAGCCACGAGGGCACGACAAGCCTGGCGGGGCGCCACCTAGGGCGCACTCCCTGAGCTTGTCGCTCCCTCGTGGCCCCCTTGACGTGAAACCGACGCAGAAAATTCCTATAAATACCCAAACCCCCAGAAAGAACCCTAGATGACAGGTTCCGCCGCCGCAAGCCTCTGTATCCAGGAAAAATCAATCGGGACCCTGTTCGGGCACCCTGCCGGAGGGGGAAATCATCACCGGAGGCCATCTTCATCATCCTGGCGGTCTCCATGACGAGGAGGGAGTAGTTCACCCTCGGGGCTGAGGGTATGTACTAGTAGCTATGTGTTTGATCTCTCTCTCTCCCTCTCTCTCTCTCTCTCTCTCTCTCTTGTGTTCTTGATTTGGCACGATCTTGATGTACCGCGAGCTTTGTTAATATAGTTGGTTCATATGGTGTTTCTCCCTCTCTATCTTGTTGTGATGAACTGAGTTTTTACCTTTGAGGTTTCACTATTATCAGATTGAATCCTTTTATGGATTCGAGAACACTTGATGTATGTCTTGCATATGAATACCCGTGGTGGCAATGGGTATTATATAGATTCACTTGATGTATGTTTTGGCACTCAACTCGTGGATTCCCGAGGTGATATTGGGTAATCTATGCAGAGGGGTTGATGCAAGTTTTCGTCCTACTTTCTCCAATAGAAATCTTGGGGCACTCTTTGATGTTCTTTGTGTTGGATTGAATATTATGAATCTGAAGTTGTTTGATGCATATCAAATAATCAACTCACGGATACTTGTGGTGACATTGGAGTATCTAGCTGACATTAGAGTTGGTTGATGTGTATCATATGGTGTTATTTTAGTACGAACTCTATGGCTGTTTGTGACACTTATAGGGATGGCTCACTAGATTGATCGGAAAGGATAACTTTGAGGTGGTTTCGTACCCTACAAATAATTTCATCTTATGTTCTCCACTAGATAAGAACTTTGGAGTGACTCTTTGTCGCACGTTGATGGATTGTTATATGATTCAATTATGTTAGCATTGTTGAGAGATTGCACTAGTGAAAGTATGAACCCTAGGCCTTGTTTCTAAGCATTGCAATACCATTTGTGCTCACTTTTGTTACATGCTACCTTGCTGTTTTTATCTTTTCAGATTACAAAAACCTATATCTACTATCCATACTACACTTGTATCACCATCCCTTCGCCGAACTAGTGCACCTATACAATTTACCATTGTATTGGGTGTGTTGGGGACACAAGAGATTTCTTGTACTTGATTGCAGGGTTGTTTGAGAGAGACCAACTTCATCCTACGCCTCCCACGGATTGATAAACCTTAGGTCATCCACTTGAGGGAAAATTGCTACTATCCTACAAAACTCTGCGCTTGGAGCCCAACACGAGTCTACAAGAATAAGTTGTGTAGTAGACATCATGCTCGCTTAGGGCGGTCACACGGATTGGGTCTGATCATGCTGTTATTCTCCTCAAGGGAAGGATCACCACCGCGACCAAGACGCTTCCACTTTCAAGCTTCATGGTTGTTACAGCCGGGGTTCTTTGAGATGGTACGGGACCGGTGGGTAGAAACCGCGGCCACCCCGCCACGTTCTTTCTACGCTACAGACATACGACACCACTACACTAAGGTCACCCTCCAGTTCATGCGGGCGTGAGGGGCCAACCTCGGCACAAACCTCACAACCCGTAAAGGGGCCCTGTTAGCCTAGATTAAGGCCCTAGATGAGGAGGCTGATATGGCCGTTCTCTCGGCTGATGATTGGCTTAGGCGATACTCCCTTGAATCATCGCTGATGGAGATCTTCAAGGGTGAAGAACTATTTTGGCAACGCTGCGGGGGGGCAGAAGTGGCTCCTCCAAGGAGCTGCCAATACCGCGTACTTTCAGGTGATTGCCAATGGGCGACGTCGGAAGTGTTCTATTCTGTGTCTCTAGGAGGGTGACACCCTCCTGGAACACCCGAATGAGATTAGGTCCCACATCTACTCCTTTAAGGGGCTCTTTACGATAGAACCTCTTGGTGGGGTGTCTTTGGCGGAGGCTTCTGGCCGGCCGGGAACAGAGTCTCCGACATTGAAAGTACGGAACTAACTCTTCCATTCTAGCTAGAAGAGGTGGGTAGGGCTATCGCCTCGATGAAGCTGGGGTTGGCCCCAGGGCTAGATGGCTTGCCGGTGGCCTTCTTCCAAAAATTCTGGAAATGTCCTAATGTCGGTGATCATGCCGATGTTCCCCAAATTTTTACATTGGGACCTTTGACATGTCCTGAATAAACTATGGTGCCACTACCCTAATCCCAAAGTAGTCGGGGCTACTGACATTGGACACTTTAGACCTATCATGGTGATCAATGTACTTGAACGCATTTTTGCGAAAGACTATGCGACACGACTAGCTCCTGTGGCGGAGCAGCTGGATCATCCCCTCCGGACGGTGTTTCTGAAGGGGCGGCGGATCCATGATGGGATCCTGTCCCTTCACGATATTGTCCATTAGGTGCGGACGCGAGGCCATAAGGGCGTCTTCCTCAAGTTGGACTTTAAGGAGGCTTACAACCGTCTGGATTGGTCCTTCTTGCGGTTAGTGCTTCAGCGTTAGGGCTTTGATGACAAATGGTGCTCTCGGATCATGCAGTTGGTTCGGTCTAGTAATACGACGATTAATATTAACGATGAGGTGGGACCATTCTTTACGTCCTCTACGGGAGTGAAGCAAGGGACCCGATCTCCCCCCTCCTTTTGAACCTCGCCATTGATGCTTTGGTTGGCATCCTGGATAAAGCTAGGATGGTAGGTCACCTCTTGGGGGTAGTTGGCCATTTGATCCCTGCGGGAGGTGTCACCCACATCTACAATATGTTGATGACACCATGATTATGGTGGAGGGGTCGGACGCATCATGAATCTTAAGTTCCTCCTCCTTTGTTTTGAGGCTATGTCATTACTAAAGATCAACTTTGATAAGAGTGAGGTCGTCGTCCTAGGATTCCCGGCGGAAGAACAAGAACGAATCGCGGACAACTTAAATTGCAGGCTGACCTCATTCCCCATCACATACTTGGGAATGCCGAGGGCTGATCCAAAGATTCTTATGAGTGCATTCGACCCGTTGGTGGGGCGAGTGGCTTCTAGGGCCGAGCCGTGGCGTGGCTGGTTTACCTCCAAGGGAAGTAAATCGGTCCTTATTAGCTCTAACCTTGCGAGCCTCCCCGTGTACATGACAGGCTATATATCCTACCGGAGAGCATCCATAGCTCGTTCGATAAGGAGCTCGCTAGGTTCTTCTGGCAGGATGCCAATGCCCGCCAGAAGTATCACATGGTCAAGTGGACGGACATCTGTATGCCCAAGGACCAGGGAGGCCTGGGTATTATGGCCTCCCGTAGTATGAACGCCACACTCATGTTACGATGGGTCTTGCGGATCCTGTGAGGCGAGAGCAGCTTGTGGCTTCAGCTCCTTCCGACAAAATACCTTAGGGGTGAGCCTCTCCTGGCCTGCTCCCGCTCGGGAGGGTCCCAGTTTTGGAGATCCATCCAAAGGATCAAGGAGGACATTGGAATCTCCTTCTATATAGGAAATGGAGATGGGACCCAATTTTGGCAGGACCCCTGGGTGGGTACCGAGCCACTTAGGGTGAGCTTTCCTAGCCTGTTCACAATCCGCGCCGACCCGCTACTACTCGTCTCCGCAGCTTCCCGATCTGGCTAGTGGAATATCCAGTTCTACCGTACATTTGGGCAAGCGGAGAATGATGAGTGGACTAGATTGCGGGCAACCCTACTACTGGTGCTGCCGGACTATCCGAACACTATATCCTGATGGCTCTCACCGTCGGGTGAGTTCTCGGTGAACTCGGTATACCAGGCTTTATGCCATTCACCCACCATCTCCTGGATTTCTCCCATGTGGAAGGCCCCTTTGCCCTTGAAGATTAAGATTTTTGTGTGGCAACTACTACAAGATCGCATCCTTTCGGGGACCGGAGTGCTTAAGTGGCATGGCCTGGGTGATGGCATTTGCCCCTTATGCGCGGTACCGGAAACTCGAACTCACATCATGTTCTCATGTATGGCGGCACGGGTCCTATGGACGTTTGTCTACGAAGCACTGGGGCCTGACTGAGAGGCCCTTGACCTCGCGTAGCTCGTCCAGACCAGGGCGGCGATGTCGTGGACTCTATGGACGACACGTAATAAAATGGTGATTGTGCGGGTCTTTTCAAGGCAGGCGTCTGACTTCTTCAAATTCCTTGCTTTTCTGCAACACTGGCACCCGCTCTCTAGACAGCGCGACCGTGATCGACTTGGGCTCATGCTGGATGCGCTACTAGCTACAGCATTTCGACTATCGTCCTCATAGAGCCGCTTGTCGGCAGCCAATAGGTGACTTTTTTTCTTATTACTCTTGTGCTTTTGGGCATGATTGTGTTGTTGCCCCAGCTGTCGTTCATGATTCGGTTTTGGATGTTGGTTGTATGGATCGTTGCTTTATTTATAAAGCGGGGCGAAAGTCTATTTCAAGCAACACTATGTCGCATCTATATGAGTCCTAAACACACCCATAATTTATATAGTGGTTGGGGCCCGCCATTGCGGGCCGCTTGCGAGGAAGCTATGCGCACCTCACCATCATGTCAAAAAATTTAAAAAATATTCTCGCATCACGTGGACATCACAACCATCTTAAAAGGAAAAAAAGCCTAGAAAAAAACTTTTCTCCAAAAAGTCTCCCTACCATTTAAAAAACTCTAAAAAAAACCTTTCTCACCGTGACCAACTAGCATGCACCACATGGCATAGCTGGTTGGCCACCATTCTAGTGCTTTTTAATGGGTTTAATAATTTGTCATGGTTTGATAGGACGTGTTGCCTGTAAGAACTTTAGCCTTAGGTTAGCGTCCTCTACAAGCATCCTGGGGGTATATGCATATGAAGAACATAGACACTTATTATATTTTGTGGAAAACATCCGTGGCGATCTGTGTCTGATGTTATGCCGTTAGCGGGCTTCAAAGTTACTGCTTCCTTTGCTTTTAAATATAAGTTTTTTTTAGAGATTCTAATAAGGGACTATATCCGGAGCAAATGAGTGAATATACACTTTAAATATGTCTACATACATCTGTATGTAGTTTGTATTGAAATTTCTAAAAAAATTATATTTAAAAACAAAGGGAGTACATCAGTTGTCGACGTGTTTGTTGTCATTTTAAAAGATTTTCAGCTACTCCTTTCGTCCTAAAATATAAGTTCATTTTTATAATGTAAAAAGATGATCTTACATTTTGAGATGGATGGAGTAGTTCGCTATCGTGATGACGAGCCTCACATCCTTATGTTAGAGCATCTCCACCCGCCCCCCAAGAGTCCCAGGACACCTTTTTCTTCGCCGGCGCAAAAAAAAAATCGCCCAGTCGCGTCCCAGGAGCCCAAAATTCGCCGGTTTGGGCTGAAATTGGCGCCGGCAGATCCAGGCCCAACCTAGCGCGCTGGGGGCCGACCGGGGGCGCCTGGGGAAAGAAAAATGGCGCCAAAACATCCCGCGCCAGATTCCCACCCTGTGGGCCCACCGAGTCAGCGAATAGGCTTCGTCGTCCTCATCGCCTCGCCTCGGCTCCCGCGCGAATCAATGCCAAAGTTGCCGCCGATCAACCTTCCACTGATCACGGGGTCACTGCGCAGAGCCAGGCGGTCCACAGCGGCGATCCAGGGCAGGGCTGCAGCCAGGACGCCCCAAAGGACAGAGCGCCGAGCAACAGCGGCAACGACGACGACGACAGCGGCGGCGATGTCTACACCGCCTTCTACAAACTCCTCGGCATGTAATAGGCGTAGTTTTAATGTTTTTTATCTATGTCTTTTTTAGTCACGAACATATCAATGTAAATCGCCCAAATTTCGCCGGGTTTGGGCGTTTTAACTGGTTTTGACCTTCTGCCGTGCATTCGCTGCTGGAAATCGCATGCCCCACGCCGAAAATTTCACGGACGGTGCCCCAAGAGGCGCTATTTTCGTTCAAAAATGTCCGTAGGACCGAACGGTTGAAGATGCTCTTGGTGAGAAGGCCTTTTAGGAGCACGCACGTAATGCTGGAGCCACGGCTTGATCACGCACCCACCACCGGCCTCACGGTCACGGCCACGGCCACGGCAGCGTACTATTCCGGAGTTGGAAGTCAGAGCCTGCCATGGACTAGGTGCGTGGCTGCAATTGCCAATGCAAGATGATTTGCGTCACACTAGTCAAACCAATCATCGCCGTCAGTCGTCGCCGCCTGTGTGAAACGCCGGTGCGCTTTTCCGGGCAAGCGGAACTCCTTTGTGGACGACAATTAAGGGGACGATTTTTTTCTAATGACCGCCTATCCGGGCAAGGCGGGGAACGGGGAACCCAGCTGGATATTGAGCTCGATCGTTGCCTTCGTCCCCATCTACGACTAGTATTACCTTCGTCCTGGTTTATTAGTTCTTTTTTATTTTATGTCCGAGTTTAATCTTAAATTTAACTAATACTCCCTCTGTAAACTAATATAAGAGCGTTTAGATCACTATTTTAGTGATCTAAACGCTCTTATATTAGTTTACGGAGGGAGTAATATATTAATGCATGTCATAAAAAACAATATAATTAGAAACTACTCCCTCCATTTGTAAATATAAGTTTTTTTGTGATTTCAAATAGACAACCACATACAGATGTATATAGACATATTTTAGAGTATAGATTTACTCATTTTGCTTCGTATGTAGTCACATGTTAAAATCTTTAGAAAGACTTATATTTAGGCAATCAAATACGAATTCAACGATATAAATTTTGATAACATGCATTAATATTTTGTTAGTTAAATCTATAGTTAAAATTTGACACAAAATACAGAAAGAACTTATAAACCAAGACGAAGGTAGTATTTCCCTGCTTTGGCCGGCGCGTAGCGTTTGGCTGGCTGCTTGTTCGAAGAAGAGCCTTTGAGAGGACCGATGAGCTGTGCGACGAACTACTAGTCGCCGGAGAAACTGACTAGTCTCTGGTAGAAACAGGCGTACCTAGGTGGTGTGGCATGGCTTCGCTTACTTTTTTTCTCAACGATAACAGGAGAGCTGTTATATTCATTGTAAGAAAAAGATGGTACAAAGACTCAAACCAACCTAGGCCTAAAACACCACAACTCCTGCTGCCCACCGCCAACGGTAATAACACCGTCGGCCCCACGCTTGCCATAAGACAAACCATCCAAGCCGTCGTCGATCAACTCGACGAGACACGAGTCCCTCCGACCGGGTCCATCTCCAAAACGATGCCCTCAAAAGGGAATGCGACGTCAAGCACAACTAGGACACCACCATCGTCCGATCCGATAATTTCCCCTGGAGCATGTCGGGAAGGAAGGCAGGGCTGTCATGTTGGCGCCTCCAACAAGGGAACAACGCCCTAAGACGCCGCAGTCCACAACACCGGATACCACCGGAGTACGGCTTTCGCCGGCAGCTTCCCCCGCCCAACCCCAAGACCCAGCCAGGCCCCCAGCCAACCACATCCGCGACGCATGAGCCCAGCCTCACCCGCTGCACCTCCGCCACGAGCTCAGCGCTGGATCCGACTCAAGGCGCGCCGACGGACCCATATTCGCGCTCCTCTGCCGCAGCAAACGGAGGCCCGCCCCGCTGGGCGCCTCGCGCAAGCCAGCAAGGCCATCACCCATCAGATCCGCGCTGGGGACGCCCGCCAGTGCAACACGCGCGCACGAATCGCCACGGGCATGCCTACCGCCTCCGCGCCGTGCCAGCTCGCGCCCGGCCACGCCCTCCGTCTTCTACACGCACCTAGCCGCGCCCGCTCGCGCGCTGCAGTGCCCCGAAGCCACGCCTACCATCTTCCGCGGGCACCTGGCCACGACGCCACGCCCACGCCCACCATCCTTCCCATGCATCCCCAAGGTGAGCCGTCCCCGTACCGCTCGAGGTCCTCGCAAGATGGGAAAGGCCCCGCCGCCGCCGATGCTGCGATTTAGGGTTTCTCTCGGGCCGATGCGGGGAGCAACACGGGAGCAGGGGGAGTGTTCGTCTACTTCTTTTGGGTGGGCTTCCGAGGATATGGGGAAACTGCGTGTGCTTGACGTGGATTGACTAGCTTGAGAATGAGGTGGTTCAACTATATCGACTCAATTGATACTTGTGCATTTTGTGAGATATAATCCCACAAAGACAACTCCTATATTTTATTCTATATTATTTTCCAAGGATCTGAAAGGCAATCAAATGTATCAATTACTCAAGAGAGGGGATTATAAACGTATTGCAATTTTGAAGCTTTTCAGGATCTTCACATACTCCCTCTAATTTTTTTTAGTCTGCATATAAGTTTTAGAGTTAATTCCATTTTTTACCTCTCGTTTCGTCCTTTTTGACAGGGATTACCCCATTTAAGCGAAATTCATCCATCTTACCCCATTTAACCAAAATATATGCCAGATTTTACCCCTCTTTAGATTTTTGCTCATTCTGTCAATTGATTCCCACATGATTTACAGGCATTTTTCTTTGTCTGTAGCCAGTTTTATTCACTTCCTCGACCGCACATCCGGTTCGGCTCCAAGCGCTGGAGAAAAATACACTCGGACCTATCTTAATCTGCTCCTCGTTTAGGAATTAGGACCCATCAAATTGATCAATTCCATCGACTCCTTGCCCATGCTAGTTTAGCCATTTTGCGCGCGTGACCTGCTCGTGATCGAGTTTGAGCTGAGCCGCGTGCGCGCGTGTGTGTGACATGATAGACCCTCTGGATCACTAGGCTAGATCAAATCCGGTAAACCTACCTTGTGCAGCAGAAGACGAACTCGAGCTGGAAGCCATCGTGGTGCTGGAGCGCACGGCGATGGCGGAGAGTGGGCAAGGTGGAGGTGGCGGCGATGTGTAGGCAGTGGCGGCGGAGCTTCCCGTCACTGTCAGCGCTAGACCTAGATCGGGTCGGGGTTTTCGGTGGGGAGACTGGCAACGCGGTGAACCTCGTACTGCGTGCCGCCGGCCCCCACCTCTTTTTGTAGCGCTGCGTGACAGGGGCCCGTCAACCATATTGCGGTTGGGCGCCCCCGATCAGGGCACGGATCAGGGGCCCGGTGCGCCGTTGGGCCCACACGGAAAGAGATCAACCTAACATTCTCCCCCTTGATCTCAACTTTACTTTTAACTTTACACTTTCTAGTTTATCTGTTTCATCACATATTGGTACATAGAGCATGTTTCATCGTCACGGCTTAATTGCCGTTAGAATCATATAGCTCCAACATACGTTATGTTCAGAAACAAATTCTGTTCCTTTTGGGCCTATCCAGGAATCATAAGGCTTTCCCTTGAACACATTGGGTGGTAAGCCTTTCGTTAGCGGATCCGCAAGCATATCTTTTGTCCTTATATGCTCGAGACTTATAGTTTGATCCTGGATTTTATCTTTCACAACATAATACCTTATCTCTATTGTTTTGGCAGCATTACTCGACTTCTTGTTGTGAGCGTAAAATACTGCGGGCTGGTTGCCGCAGTACATCTTTAGTGGTTTGTGAATACAATCTACCACTTTCAAGTCGGGTACAATTTTCTTTAGCCATATCGCCTGCCCCGTGGCTTCGAAACATGCTATGAATTCTGCATACATCGTGGATGATGCAACTATCGACTGTTTGGAGCTTTTCCACGAAATAGCTCCCCCAGCGAGGGTGAATATATATCCTGACGTGGATTTTCTATCATCTCTGTCCCCCCGCAAAATCTGCGTCTGAATACCCTTTTATCTCTAGGGAATCAGTTCTCCTGTATATTAGCATGTAGTCCTTCGTGCCTTGCGCATAACGCAATGCTTTCTTTACCATCTTCCAGTGCTCTAGGCCTGGATTCTCTTGATATCTACCGAGTACCCCGGTGATAAAAGCTAATTCAGGGCGAGTGCACACTTGTGCATACTGTAAGCTGCCAACTGCCGAAGCATATGGTACTGCTTTCATTTGATCGATCTCATACTGGTTCTTGGGACATTGAAATTTCCCAAAACTATCGCCCTTGACTATTGGAGCAGGTGTGGCTTTACTCGCATGCATATTATACTTTTTAAGAACCTTTTCTAAATATGCTTGCTGAGATAGTCCTAAGACTCCATTGTTCCTATCTCGGTGAATTTCTATGCCCAAAACATATGATGCTTCACCAAGATCTGTTATGTCAAAATTTGAGGATAAGTATTTCTTTGTTTCTTGTAGTAGACTAACATCACTACTAGCAAGCAGGATATCATCCACATACAAGATTAGGAAAATATATTTCCCATTTTTAAACATTGCATAAATGCAATTATCCTCAATATTTTCTTTAAATCCAAAACTTTTAATCGTTTGATTAAACTTTAGATACCACTGCCGAGAGGCTTGTCTTAATCCATAAATGGATTTCTTCAGGCGGCATCCCATATTTTCCTTGCCTTCCATGATAAAACCCTTGGGTTGTTTCATGTAGACCTTTTCTTTTAAATCACCATTCAGAAATGCCGTCTTAACATCCATTTGATGTAACTCTAAATCAAAATGAGCAACTAATGCCATTATGATTCTGAAGGAATCCTTACATGAGACTGGAGAAAATGTCTCATTGTAATCTATCCCTTCTCTTTGTGTAAATCCTTTTGCCACGAGTCGTGCTTTATACTTTTCTATATTCCATTTAGAGTCATACTTAATTTTGTAGACCCATTTACAGCCTACTGTTTTGGCTCCTTTAGGAATTTCCTCTAAGTCCCAAACATCTTTGGAACTCATCGATTTCATCTCGTCTTCCATTGCCTTCATCCACTTTGATGAATGAGGGCTTCTCATGGCTTCTTCATATGAGGTGGAATCTTTTTCCATATGAACCATTTCTGTGTTATAAACTTTAAAGTCAGTTGAAATAGCTGACTTTCTTGGTCTTGTAGACCTTCTAAGGGCCTCAGTTTCTGGCACATTTTGTGCCTCAACTTCTGGCACTTCTTCTAAATTTTGCTGTTGCACCTCCCTTTCATGCTCAACAACGGGTTCAGTCGGCTCCTGACGGACAGGTTCCGGGTCTTTCCCCACAGCTGTCATGGGTGGAGTTGCAACTGGTAGTGAGAAAAATGGCTCCTGAATCATCGGATTAGGTGCATGTACCCTCTTCTCCTCAAGATCAATTTTCCGAGCTACCAAGCTCCCCCTCATCATTTCGTCCTCTAAGAAGACTGCATGTCTCGTTTCTACAAACTTTGTATATCTGTCAGGGCAGTAGAAACGAAAACCTTTTGATCTGTCTGGATAGCCAATGAAGTGGCAACTTACTGTTTTGGGATCTAACTTTGCAATGTTTGGATTAAACATTTTGGCCTCAGCAGGGCACCCCCACACCCTGAAGTGTTGTATGGAGGGCATCCTTCCTGTCCATAGCTCGTACGGTGTTTTGGGCACCGACTTGCTTGGTACTCTGTTGAGAATGTGAATGGCGGTTTTAAGCGCCTCCATCCATAATCCCAATGGCAAGTTGGAATAACTCATCATGCTGCGCACCATATCCATAAGGGTACGGTTGCGCCTTTCAGCTACTCCATTTTGCTGAGGCTCGCCCGGCATTGAATACTGGGCTACTATGCCAGTCTCCTGCAAGAACTTCGCAAAAGGTCCAGGGACTTGGCCATATGGAGTGTGTCGACCGTAGTACTCTCCCCCACGGTCGGACCTTACTATCTTTATTCTTTTATCGTGCTGATTTTCAACTTCAGCTTTGAATATTTTAAATTTATCCAACGCTTCCGATCTTTCTTTGATTGGATAAATATAACCATAGCGAGAGTAATCATCTGTGAATGTTATGAACGAATCATATCCATCCACACTTTTCACCGGAAATGGTCCACAAATATCAGTGTGAATGATTTCTAGTGTGCCTGTGCTATGGATTGCACCTTTTTTGATTTGTTTTACGTACTTTCCTTTAATGCAATCTATGCATTGTTCTGAGTCTGAAAATTCTAACGGAGGAAGAATTTCACTTTTGACTAATCTTTCTATTCTCCCCTTCGAAATATGGCCCAAGCGACAGTGCCATAGTTTCGATGAGTCAAATGTTCTTTTTCTTTTCTTTTGTACTTTATTCGACGCAGAAACATGTTCTTTCACATTGCAAACGGAATAGACTTTTTCACGAAGTGATAACAAATAAAGCTCATCATGTAGTAAAGCATCACCCACATAAGCATTATTTAACCAAATGGCACACTTTCCATGTCCAAAATAACACTCATAATTATCTTTGTCCAAGCAAGAAACACTTATTAAGTTTCTATTACATGATGGAACGAATAAAACATCTCTAAGTAGAAGATTGAATCCATCAGCTAACTCCAAGGAGATATCACCGACAGCTTCAACTTCTGCTTCAACTCCGTTCGCCACTTCAATGCGTCTTTCGCTTCTTAGCGTAGTCCGCGTCGAATGGAATCCCTGTAAAGAATTTGCAACATGAACAGTTGCTCCAGAGTCAATCCACCAAGTGGATTTTGAAAACTGTGAATACAGGGATTCATTTACAAATGAAACTATACTGTTACCTCTTTTTGCCATGATCGACTTTAGCCAAACGGGACAGTCTTTCTTGTAATGCCCGGTCTTCTTACAGTGGAGACAAGTGTCTTTGTCCACTGAGAAAGGCTGTTGCTGACGCTGATGCTGATAGGAAACTTTTCCTTGTGGCTTTGAAAGAGAACTTTTGTTGTTTAGATTGTAATTCTTTCTTTTGTGACCATGCACATAGTTGAGTGTACCACCATGTGAGGCTTTTAGTCTCTCCTCTTCTTGAACACACATTGCTATTGTCTTTTCTACGTCCCATGTTCCAGGTGACATATTATAGTTCACTACAAAAGCTTCAAACTCCTTTGGCAATGAAGCCATGACAAGGTGGACCAGGAGCGCTGGTTTGATCTCCAGATCCGCATCCATTGGTTTGAGCTTTGCAGCCATATTGCTCATCCTGAGGATGTGCTCTCTTATGCCATGACTGCCACCTCTGTATTTTTCTGTCACCATTTGCTCTAACACCTGGGTGGCATATATCTTTGAAGAGCCAGTGAACTGGCTCTTTATCTTTGAGAGCAACTCCCCTGCGGAAGTGCACTCTACAATGGAGCCCACAATGGCGCTCTCAATGGTGTTCTTTATAAAGGCCATGCATTTTTTATTTGCATTGACCCACTTTTGATTATCTATGAGGTAGGACTGCTCCAAAGGAGCATAGTCCCCTCTCTTTTTAGCCCATGCAGCATCATCGTCAGTAGCCTCTCTTACTGGCTCTGTGGGTCTGACCGGCTGTGGTTTCTCCACAACCCAGTCAAGATCAGCACAAACAAACGCCAGTTCAACTTTCTTCCTCCACTCAGTGTGGTTGTCACCTCTGAGTGTTGGAACTTCTTTTAGGCAACTCATCAAATGAAAGCCTCCTGAAATTACAATTTAAATGACATCAATATAACAATCATATGTATTAATCTAACGTTGGTCAAATTAAACATATAACTGTCTATGCAATTAAATCTATATTACCGTTGGGCAAAAATTAGAAATAAATGCACCTTTAAATAAAACATGATCATGTTATGAACAACGTTGGTCATAAAAATAACATAATCATATTCATTTTAATAATCACTTTAACATGCTCTTAAAAAACTTAATACTATGGAAACTTTTATTTTCTTTGTAAAAGAGCATTATTAATTATTTACGCAGCGGAAAATTATGAATAAAAATTCACGAACTTTTACTCTTTACAGAAACTTTTCTTTGATCAAATAAAAAATCATGAACTTTATTATTTTCTGTGTAAAATTCATGAACATTTCCTTTTCTGGACAAAATATTTCTTTGGATTAATTTGAACAGAAAGACTAATTAAAAGAAAAAATAGCTAGCTCCAGCCTAGCGCGGGAGGCCCGCAGCGGTCCACGGCCTGCACCCCGCGCGCTTTGCCGCCCGAGGCACTGGGCCTACTGCGGGAGAGGGCGATGCGGCCCATCTCCTGCGCCCGCACTGCCGACGCCGGCCTCTGCCACTTTCGGCCCAAAAGGGCCCGTCACCGCTAGGGTTGGCGTCACAGCCGTCGGATTGGATCTGACGGCCACGCGTTCGTTGCGGGCGATCAAAACCGGCCGAACGGCAGGGGCCAGGGGAAACCCTATCCGTTCCCTCCCCTCGCGCGCCGCTCGTCTCTTTCGCCGGGCGTTGCTGTCCCGCACGCCGGGCCGCCGCGCCGCGGTACCAGGCCGGCCGCCGGAGACGGGGCTGATAGCCACCGCTCCCGCGAGCTCTTCTCCCTCCCCTTTTTTCCTCTGTTGCAGAGAGAGAGAGGCGCTCGTCGTGCCCCCGCAGCGGTAGTTGATGCGGCACTACCGCGAGACGACGGCGCCGTGGCCATCCCCTTCGTCGGCTGCGCGTTCGCGTTGCGGTGAGCGCGCCGCCGTCGAGCGGTTTGGCTGCGGTGCCTACCCCCCCCCCTTTTTTTCTTTTCCGGCGAGGTAGCGCCCTTTGCCGGCGACCGCGCGGCCGTCCGGTGAACTTTGCCCCTCTCGGGGTGGTTCTTCTTCCTGAATCCTCGGCATGCCGATGCGATTCGGGATCGAGAGGAACGGCGCGGCCAGTGCGGCGGCGCGATTTCTTTGCCCTGTTTAGGGTTCTTTTGGGGGGTAGGGAGTACTTTTCCTTTCTCTTTTTACCGAAAATCATCTAGCCAAGATGGCCTGATACCATTGATAGACCCTCTGGATCACTAGGCTAGATCAAATCCGGTAAACCTACCTTGTGCAGCAGAAGACGAACTCGAGCTGGAAGCCATCGTGGTGCTGGAGCGCACGACGATGGCGGGGAGTGGGCAAGGTGGAGGTGGCGGCGATGTGTAGGCAGTGGCGGCGGAGCTTCCCGTCACTGTCAGCGCTAGACCTAGATCGGGTCGGGGTTTTCGGTGGGGAGACTAGCAACGCGGTGAACCTCGTACTGCGTGCCGCCGGCCCCCACCTCTTTTTGTAGCGCTGCGTGACAGGGGCCCGTCAACCATATTGCGGTTGGGCGCCCCCGATCAGGGCGCGGATCAGGGGCCCGGTGGGCCGTTGGGCCCACACGGAAAGAGATCAACCTAACATAACATACTCGGCGTCCTTCTCCTATTCTAGCGCTGCCGCCTCGCCACACTCGCAGCTTATGGTAGCTGCTGCTTGGTCTGCCAGTTGCTGTAGGTGCAAGCTAGCTGTTGCTTGGTCTGTTGCCTGCGTGCTGCTGCTGGTTGGTCTGCTTCGTGTGCCATGTTTTTGTTTTGTGCTTCGCATTAGCCCCTACTGCATACTGTGCGTAGCGCTAGGTGCTACTACTTGCAAAGGCACTTGCAAATTGATGTACGCTATCAAATGTTTGAAATGAGATGCAATACAAGCAGACATTTGTTTTGGTTGACATAACATCTGCAAAGAACGCCCAATTCATAGAGGAGGCTCGGGAGAGATGCAAAGCGGTTGATGTTCTAGTGGCAGCGGATGCGGTATAACAGGACAAGGAGGAGTAGCAATGGAGGAGGGAGACAGGGAGCGAGATGGAGGAACGACATGGAAGGGGCCTGCGTGATGTAGAACCGAAGAAAGAACCGGGTGTGCAATCGAGCGGGGAAGAAACGGGCTGCAAAAAATAAAAGATTAACAGAATGTGCAAAAAAAGGGTAAACTCTGGCACAAATTTAGTTAAATGGGGTAAGATGGATGACTTTTGCTTATAGGGGGTAATCCTTGTCAAAAAGGACAAAAGAGGGGGTAAAAAATGGAATTAACTCTAAGTTTTATCTAAAGTCGAAGTATCACTACTTTGGTCAAACTTACGGAAAAAAGATACCAACATTCATAATATCAAGCCAACATTGTTATATTTATTTATAATACCAAGCCAATATTGATCAAACTTTGGTCAAACTTTATAGAGTTTAACTTGACACAAATCTAATACGTGGACTAAAAAGGACCGGAAATATGGTATTCTGCAATGTGCAGTCGCTCTAGTCGGCAATGCGTTGGTCCCGCCGCGAGGTTCCGGGTTTGACGACTTGGACATGGACGCGCACACGCGACGTTTAAACCAATAAGTTCGTGGAGGACTTTGACCCTGCCAATGGGCACTCTGCTGGTCGACATACACTCGTTTTCAGGAGGGTATGACTAGAGCAGAGGAACATTCGCATGCCCAGAGCACAACCAAACTGTGGTCCGGCCTTCCATGCGACCGAAAGCAGGGTATGACTACCAACGTTCTGATTCCTAATTACATTAGCAACAGAAACATCCTTTTCGCCAAAGAACCTTTTGACTTCCTTTACTCTATCATCACAGAAGGCGACTGGATTAACCTCACTACATTCATACAGTCCATCTCGGTATCCACCGGAAGAGTAGACTGTTAAATAGGTCTAGCATGGCATGTACACGTATTTTATACGTATGTAAATTGTATGTGGTGGTCATTATATATAGAAGGACGTGGAGAGGCTTTGCCCCATTGGAAATCGTAAACCTATTCTTCTAACTTGGTAACAAAGCCTTACCTAGCCGCCGCCGCCGCTCCTCCCTCGCCGCCGCCGCGATGTCAACCTCCACCACCTCCGCGCTCACCCTCACTGTTTCCACCCCAGTCATCGCTCCACCCTCGGCGTCAGCGCCCATCCCCGTCGTTCCACCCATCGCGGTTTCTCTAGATCGCAGCAACTTCATGCTGTGGAGGGCGCTCACCCTCCCCAACTTCGCCGGCGTACGCCTCCACGGTTTCCTTGATGGCTCGGCGAAGGCGCCGGCCCTGACCGTGACGACAGGCACCGGCGACGCCGCTCGGATCGTGTCCAACCCCGAGTACGAGCAGTGGTGGACCCTTGATCAGAAGGTCCTCGGGCATCTCCTCGGTTCGATGCACGTGGAGATCTCCGCGCAGTTGATCGGCTGCAAGACGGCTGCCGCTGCATGGGCTGCCATGCACACCATGTTCGCCGCGGAAAACAACGCCGTCGTGCGTAATCTTCGGCGCCAGATCCAGGCGCTGAAGAAGGGAGACAAGCCCGCCGCCAAGTACATGCAGAAGGTCAAGGCCCTCGCTGACGCCATGGCCGCCGCCGGCTCTCGTCTTCGCGATGACGAAATCATCGACTACATGCTGACCGTGCTCGGCTCGGCGTTCAACCCCATCGCCGCTTCAATGAACTTCGTGGGCGTGCCTATCACGTTTCCCACGCTTTACTCGAGTGTCCTTCACTACGAGGCTTTACAGCAGCAGCAATCGGATGTCGAGGATTGGCACTCCTCCGCCAACGCTGCGTCGCGGCCGGTCTACAACACCAACCCGGGCCGCGCGTATGACTCTGGACGCCCGAGTGGCGGTCGCCCTGCTGGCGGTTCCTTCCAGCAAGGGCCGGGTGGCTACAACCAAGGCCAGTGTGGAGGCGCCCCAGGCCGCAACAACAGAAACGGCAACGGTGGCGGCAATGGCTACAATGGTGGAGGAAAAGGGGGCGGTAATGGTCGCAACCGGCGCTGGCGCCCCAGGTGCCAAATCTGCAAAAACTGGGGGCATGAGGCGAACAACTGTCACAGCCGCTATGATCATGATCACCGCTTCGCCAACTCCGCGTCCTCCTCCTCCTCCTGGATCATGGACTCCGGAGCAACGGACCACCTGACGAGTGATCTCGAACGTCTACACTTCCACGAGCGCTATGGCGGGAAGGATCAAGTGCAAGTGGCTAATGTGCAGGTTTGTCTATTTCGCATATTGGTCATTCCACTTTAGCCGGTTCATCTCTTCGTTTAAGAAATGTTCTTCGTCTTCCACATATTAATCAACATCTCTTTCTGTTTATCGTCTTGTCACCGACAATGATGTTTTTGTGGAATTTCATCGTTTCTTTTTCCAGGTTAAGGACAAGGTCACAAAGAAAATCCTTCTTCATGGTAGAAGTCATGGCGGCCTCTACCCCATCCCACTTAGTCGCGCATCGTCTTCCTCCACTCGCCAAGCGTATCTCAGCGTCAAGATCACCCCGTCCCGATGGCGCCAGCGTCTCGTGTTGGGGAACGCAGTAATTTAAAAAAAATCCTACGATCACGCAAGATCGATCTAGGTGATGCATATCAACGAGCGGGGAGAGTGTGTCCTCGTAGACCGAAAGCAGAAGCGTTATATCAACGCGGTTGATGTAGTCGTACGTCTTCATGATCCGACCGATCCTAGCACCGAACGTACGGCACCTCCGTGTTCAGCACACATTCAGCTCGATGACGTCCCTTGTACTCTTGATCCAATTGAGGCCGAGGGAGAGTTCCGTCAGCACGATGGCGTGGCGACGGTGATGATGAAGTTACCGGCACAGGGCTTCGCCTAACCACTACGATGATATGACCGAGGTGTGTAACTGTGGAGGGGGGCACCGCACACGGCTAAAAGATCAACTTGTGTTGTCTTCGGGTGCCCCCTTGGCCACGTATATAAAGGAGGGAGGAGGAGGCCGGCCTAGGAGGGGCGCGCCTATAGGGGGAGTCCAACTAGGATTCCCAATCCTAGTTGGAGTCCCCTTCCTTTTCCAAGAGGGGGGGGGAGAGGGAAGGAGTAGGAGAGGGAGAAGGAACGAGAGGGGGCGGCGCCCCCTCCCTAGTACAATTCGGACTTGCCATAGGGGGGCACGCGGCCACCCCTTGAGGCCCTTCTCTCCTTTCCCGTATGGCCCATTAAGGCCCACTACTTCCCCCGGCGAATTCCCATAAATCTCCGGTACTCCGAAAAATACCCGAATCACTCGAAACCTTTCGAATATAGCCTTCCAATATATCGATCTTTACCTCTTGACCATTTCGAGACTCCTCGTCATGTCCGTGATCTCATCCGGGACTCCGAACAAACTTCGGTCATCAAATCACATAACTCATAATGCAAATCGTCATCGAACGTTAACCGTGCGGACCCTACGGGTTCGAGAACTATGTAGACATGATCGAGACACATCTCCGGTCAATAACCAATAGCGGAACATGTATGCTCATATTGGCTCCTACATATTCTACGAAGATCTTTATCGGTCAAACCGCATAACAACATACGTTGTTCCCTTTGTCATCGGTATGTTACTTGCCCGAGATTCGATCGTCGGTATCACCATACCTAGTTCAATCTCGTTAACGACAAGTCTCTTTACTCGTTCCGTAATGCATCATCCCGCAACTAACTCATTAGTCACATTGCTTGCAAGGCTTATAGTGATGTGCATTACCGAGAGGGCCCAGAGATACCTCTCCGATACACGGAGTGACAAATCCTAATCTTGATCTATGCCAACCCAACAAACACCTTCGGAGACACCTGTAGAGCATCTTTATAATCACCCAGTTACGTTGTGACGTTTCATAGCACAGAAGGTGTTCCTCCGGTATTCGGGAGTTGCATAATCTCATAGTCAGAGGAACATGTATAAGTCATGAAGAAAGCAATAGCAATAAACTAAACGATCATAGTGCTAAGCTAACAAATGGGTCTTGTCCATCACATCATTCTCTTCTGATGTGGTCCCGTTGATCAAATGACAACACATGTCTATGGCTAGGAAACTTAACCATCTTTGATTAACGAGCTAGTCAAGTAGAGGCATACTAGGGACACTCTATTTGTCTGTGTATTCACACATGTACTAAGTTTCCAGTTAATACAATTCTAGCATGAATAATAAACATTTATCATGATATAAGGAAATATAAATAACAACTTTATTATTGCCTCTAGGGCCTATTTCCTTCAGTCTCCCACTTGCACTAGAGTCAATAATCTAGTTCACATCGCCATGTGATTTAACACCAATAGTTCACATCGTCATGTGATTTAACACTCTATAGTTCACATCGCCATGTGACCAATACCCAAAGGGTTTACTAGAGTCAATAATCTAGTTCACATTGCCATGTGATTAACACCCAAAGAGTACTAAGGTGTGATCATGTTTTGCTTGTGAGAGAAGTTTAGTCAACGGGTCAGCCACATTCAGATCCGTATGTATTTTGTAAATTTCTATGTCTACAATGCTCTGCACGGAGCTACCCTAGCTAATTGCTCCCACTTTCAATATGTATCCAGATTGAGACTTAGAGTCATCCGGATCGGTGTCAAAACTTGCATCGACGTAACCCTTTACGACGAACTTTTTGTCACCTCCATAACCGAGAAACATATCCTTATTCTACTAAGGATAATTTTGACTGCTGCCCAGTGATCCACTCCTGGATCACTATTGTACCCTCTTGCCAAACTCATGGTGAGGTACACAATAGGTCTGGTATACAGCATAGCATACTTTATAGAACCTATGGCTGAGGCATAGGGAATGACTTTCATTCTCTCTCTATCTTCTGCCGTGGTCGGGTTTTGAGTCTTACTCAATTTCATACCTTACAACTCAGGCAAGAAATCCTTCTTTGACTGATCCATTTTGAACTCCTTCAAAATCTTATCAAGGTATGTACTCATTGAAAAATCTTATCAAGCGTCTTGATCTATCTCTATAGATCTTGATGCTCAATATGTAAGCAGCTTCACCGAGGTCTTTCTTTGAAAAACTCCTTTCAGACACTCCTTTATGCTTTCCAGAAAATTCTACATCATTTCCGATCAACAATATGTCATACACATATACTTATCAGAAAAAGTTGTAGCGCTCCCACTCACTTTCTTGTAAATACAGGCTTCACCGCAAGTCTGTATAAAACTATATGCTTTGATCAACTCATCAAAGCGTATATTCCAACTCCGAGATGCTTGCACCAGTCCATATATGGATCGCTGGAGCTTGCACATTTTGTTAGCACCTTTAGGATTGACAAAACCTTCTGGTTGCATCATATACAACTCTCCTTTAATAAATCCATTAAGGAATGTAGTTTTGACATCCATTTGCCAGATTTCATAAAATGTGACAATTGCTAACTTGATTCGGACAGACTTAAGCATCGTTACGTGTGAGAAAATCTTTATCGTAGTCAACACCTTGATCTTTGTCAAAAACCTTTTTCGACAAGTCTAGCTTTGTAGATAGTAACACTACTATCAGCGTCCGTCTTCCTCTTGAAGATCCATTTATTTTCTATGGCTTGCTGATCATTGGGCAAGTCAACCAAAGTCTATACTTTGTTCTCATACATGGATCCCATCTCAGATTTCATGGCCTTAAGCCATTTCGCGGAATCTGGGCTCATCATCGCTTCCTCATAGTTCGTAGGTTTCGTCATGGTCTAGTAACATGATTTCCAGAACAGGATTACCGTACCACTCTGGTGCGGAACGTACTCTGGTTGACCTACGAGGTTCGGTAGTAACTTGATCTGAAGTTTCATGATCATCATCATTAACTTCCTCACTAATCGATGTAGGCATCACTGGAACTGATTTCTGTGATGAACTAGTTTCCAATTCGGGAGAAGGTACAACTACTTCATCAAGTTCTACTTTCCTCCCACTCACTTGTTTCGAGAGAAACTCCTTCTATAGAAAGTATCCATTTTTAGCAACGAATATCTTGCCTTCGGATTTGTGATAGAAGGTGTACCCAACAGTTTCTTTTGGGTATTATATGAAGACACACTTCTCCGATTTGGGTATGAGCTTACCAGGCTGAAACTTTTTCACATAAACATCGCAACCCCAAACTTTAAGAAACGACAGCTTAGGTTTCTTACCAAACCACAGTTCATATTGTTGGGGAACGTAGTAATAATTCAAAATTTTCCTACGTGTCACCAAGATCAATCTAGGAGATGCTAGCAACGAGAGAGAGAGAGAGTGCATCTTCATACCCTTGAAGATCGCTAAGCGGAAGCGTTACAAGAATGCGGTTGATGGAGTCGTACTCACGGCGATTCAAATCGGGGAAGATCCGATCCAGCGCCGAACGGATGGCGCCTCCGCGTTCAACACACGTACAGCCCGGGGACGTTTCCTCCTTCTTGATCCAGCAAGGGGAGAGGAGAAGTTGAGGGAGAACTCCGGCAGCACGACAGCGTGGTGGTGGAGCTTGTGGTATTCCTACAGGGCTTCGCCAAGCTCTACGGAGGAGAAGGAAGAGTTGGAGGAGGGAGGGGCTGCGCCAGGAGAAGGGGTGCGGCTGCCCTCTCTTTCCCTCACTATATATAGGGGGAAGGGGGTGGAGGAGGCGCCCTAGGGTTCCCTAGGGGAGGGGCGGCGGCCACAGGGGAAACCCTAGATGGGTTTGGGCGCCCCCACCCCTAGGAAACTTGCCCCCAAGCCGGGAGGGGTGGCTGCCCTAGGGGAGGCGCCCCCACCTCTCCAGGTTACTTTTTTTTTGAGGTGAACTAGGGCTTTATTCAAAAGATAATAAGGAAGGAATACAAGTGATGTTCGGTAGGATCCCTAGCCACAAACGGCGACCAGAAGGGAGAGATGAAGCAGCCTTGGCAATGGCATGAGCTTCAACATTTGCCTCCCTACACTCGTATCTGAAACAAGAACTCACAAAATCTTTCATAGTCTCTCTTATCTCATCTATGACTACAGCATAAGATGAAAGCACTTTCTCCCTAATATCTGAGACCACTTGCATGCAATCAGAACCTACGATCACATGGGAGAGGTTGAGGTCCTTTGCCAGAGCAAGGGCTTCGCTACATGCTTGTGCTTCCAAGCTTGCCACATCGACCAAACCATCAAACGTAACCGCTGAAGAACCCAAATACTTTCCATCCTTGTCCCTGCAAATCGCCGAGACTGCACCCCTTTTGCCATCCCGCGAAATTGCGCCGTCCACATTAATATTTACTGCCCCCCCTTTCTGGCGCAATCCATCTATGGGATCGCTGCTGTGGTCGGCGTCCTGCTGCGGGTTACGTGAGAGGGGTTGGGAGGGGCGCACAGCCCCTTAGTGGGCTGGTGTGCCCCTCCCCTTGGCCCATAAGGCCCCCCAACGCTTGCCGGGGCCTCCGAAACACCTTTCGGTCACGCTGGTCGTCACCCGGTACTCCCAGAACAATTCCGAACTCCAATACCCTTTGTCCAATATATCGATCTTCACCTCCGGACCACTCCGGAGGTCCTCGTCACGTTCGGGATCTCATCCGGGACTCCGAACAACCTTCGGTAACCACATACTATTTCCCATAACAACTCTAGCGTCACTGAACCTTAAGTGTGTAGACCCTACGTGTTCGGGAACCATGCAGACATGACCGAGACACCTCTCCGGCCAATAACCAATAGCGGGATCTGGATACCCATATTGGCTCCCACATGTTCCACGATGATCTCATCGGATGAACCAGAATCTCGGGGATTCAATCAATCCCGTATACAATTCCCTTTGTCTACCGGCATGTTACTTGCCCGAGATTCGATTGTCGGTATCCCAATACCTCGTTCAATCTCGTTACCGGCAAGTCTCTTTACTCGTTCCGTAACGCATGATCCCGTGGCTAACTCATTACTCACATTGAGCTCATTATGATGATGCATTACCGAGTGGGCCCAGAGATACCTCTCCGTCATACGGAGTGACAAATCCCATTCTTGATTCGTGCCAACCCAACAGACACTTTCGGAGATACCTGTAGTGCACCTTTATAGCCACCCAGTTACGTTGTGACGTTTGGTACACCCAAAGCATTCCTACGGTATCCAGGAGTTGCACAATCTCATGGTCTAAGGAAATGATACTTGACATTAGAAAAGCTCTTAGCAAACGAACTACACGATCTTGTGCTATGCTTAGGATTGGGTCTTGTCCATCACATCATTCTCCTAATGATGTGATCCCGTTATCAATGACATCCAATGTTCATGGTCAGGAAACCATAACCATCTATTGATCAACGAGCTAGTCAACTAGAGGCTTACTAGGGACATGTTGTGGTCTATGTATTCACACATGTATTACGGTTTCCAGTTAATACAATTATAGCATGAACAATAGACGATTATCATGAACAAGGAAATACAATAATAACCATTTTATTATTGCCTCTAGGGCATATTTCCAACAGTCTCCCACTTGCACTAGAGTCAATAATCTAGTTCACATCACTATGTGATTGTAATGAATCCAACACCCATGGGGTTTGTTCATATCTCGCTTGTGAGAGAGGTTATTAGTCAACGGGTCTGAACCTTTCAGATCCGTGTGTGCTTTACAAATCTCTATGTCATCTTGTAGATGCAGCTACCACGCGCTACTTGGAGCTATTCCAAATAACTGCTCTACTATACGAATCTGGTTTACTACTCAGAGTCATCCGGATTAGTGTCAAAGTTTGCATCGACGTAACCCTTTACGACGAACTCTTTTACCACCTCCATAATCGAGAAAATTCATTAGTCCACTAGTTACTAAGGATAAGTTCGACCGCTGTCATGTGATCCATTCCTGGATCACTCTTGTACCCCTTGACTGACTCATGGCAAGGCACACTTCAGGTGCGGTACACAACATAGCATACTGTAGAGCCTACGTCTAAAGCATAGGGGACGACCTTCGTCCTTTCTCTCTCTTCTGCCGTGGTCAGGTCTTGAGTCTTACTCAATACTCACACCTTGTAACACAGCAGAGAACTCCTTCTTTGCTGATCTATTTTGAACTCCTTCAAAATCTTGTTACGGTATGTATTCATTTGAAAGTACTATTAAGCGTTTTTGATCTATCCTTATAGATCTTGATGCTCAATGTTCAAGTAGCTTAATCCAGGTTTTCCATTGAAAAACACTTTTCAAATAACCCTGTATGCTTTCCAGAAATTCTACATCATTTCTGATCAACAATATGTTAACAACATATACTCATCAAAAATTCTATAATGCTCCCACTCACTTCTTTGGAAATACAAGTTTCTCATAAACTTTGTATAAACCCAAAATCTTTGATCATCTCATCAAAGCATACATTCCAACTCCGAGATGCTTACCCCAGTCCTTAGAAGGATTGCTGGAGCTTTGCATACTTGTTAGCATCTTTCAGGATTGACAAAACCTTCTGGTTGTATTACATACAACCTTTCCTCAAGAAAATCGTCGAGTAAACAATGTTTTGACATCCTATCTGCAAGATTTCATAAATAATGCAGTAACTGCTAATATAATTCCAACAGACTCTTAGCATCGCTACGAGTGAGAAAGTCTCATCGTAGTCAACTCCTTGAACTTGTCGGAAAACATCTTAACGACAAGTCGAGCTTTCTTAATGGTGACACTTACCATCATTGTCCATCTTCATTTTAAAATCCATCTGCACCCAACAGCCTTACAACCATCAAGTAGTTCTTCCAAAGTCTATACTTTGGTTTTATACATGGATCCTCTCTCGGATTTTATGGTCTCGAGCCATTCGTTGGAATCCGGGCCCACCATCGTTTCGCCATAGCTCGTAGGTTCATTGTTGTCTAGCAACATGACTTCCAAGACAAGATTACGTACCTCTCTGAAGTAGTACGCATCCTTGTCGACCTACGAGGTTTGGTAGGGACTTGATCCGAAGTTTCATGATCACTATCATAAGCTTCCACTTCAATTGGTGTAGGTGCCACAGGAACAACTTCCTGTGCCCTGATACACACTAGTTGAAGTGACGGTTCAATAACCTCATCAAGTCTCCACCATCCTCCCACTCAATTCTTTTGAGAGAAACTTTTCCTCGAGAAAGGACCCGTTTCTAGAAACAATCACTTTTGCTTCCAGATCTGAAATAGGAGGTATACCCAACTGTTTTGGGTATTCTATGAAGATGCATTTATCCGCTTTGGGTTTGAGCTTATCAGCCTGAAACTTTTTCACATAAGCGTCGCAGCCCCAAACTTTTAAGAAACGACAGCTTAGGTTTCTCTAAACCATAGTTCATACGGTGTCGTCTCAACGGAATTGCTTGGTGCCCTATTTAAAGTGAATGCGGTTGTCTCTAATGCCTAACCCATAAACGATAGTGGTAATTCGATAAGAGACATCATGGTATGCACCATATCCAATATGGTGCAGTTATGATGTTCGGACACACCATCACACTATGGTGTTCCAGGCGGTATTAGTTGTGAAACAATTTCCACAATGTCTTAATTGTGTGCCAAACTCGTAACTCAGATATTCATCTCTATGATCATATCATAGACATTTTATCCTCTTGTCACGACGATCTTCAACTTCACTCTGAAATTACTTAAACCTTTCAATAATTCAGACTTGTGTTTCATCAAGTAAATATACTTAGCATCTACTCAAATCATCTGTGAAGTAAGAACATAACGATATCCACTGTGTGCCTCAGCACTCATTGGACTGCACACATCGAAATGTATTACTTCCAACAAGTTGCTTTCTTGTTCCATCTTACTGAAAATGAGGCCTTTCAGTCTTCTTGCCCATGTGGTATGATTTGCATGTATCAAGTGAGTCCAAATGATCCATCTGTATGGAGTTTCTTCATGCATATCTACCAATAGACATGGTTCGCATGTCTCAATCTTTTCAAAAACGAGTGAGTCCAAAGATCCATCAACAAGGAGCTTCTTCATGCGTTTTATACCAATATGACTCAAATGGCAGTGCCACAAGTATGTGGTACTATCATTACTATCTTATATCTTTTGGCATGAACATGTGTATCACTACGATCGAGATTCAATAAACCATTCATTTTAGGTGCAAGACCATTGAAGGTATTATTCAAATAAATAGAGTAACCATTATTCTCCTTAAATGAATAACCGTATTGCAATAAACATAATCCAATCATGTCTATGCTCAACGCAAACACCAAATAACAATTATTTAGGTTTAACACCAATCCCGATGATAGAGGGAGCGTGCGATGTTTGATCACATCAACCTTGGAAACACTTCCAACACATATCGTCATCTCACCTTTAGCTAGTCTCCCCAGCCTTTTATTTCGAGTTACTAACACTTAGCAACCGAACCGGTATTTATTACCCTGGTGCTACTAGTACTAGTAAAGTACAAAATAATATAACGTATATTCAAAATACTTCTGTCGACCTTGCCAGCCTTCTCATCTACCAAGTATCTACGGTAGTTCTGCTTCAGTGACCGTTCCCCTCATTACATAAGCACTTAGTCTCGGGTTTGGGTTCAACCTTGGGTTTCTTCACTAGAGCAGCAACTGATTTGCCGTTTCATGAAGTATCCCTTCTTTCCCTTGCCCTTCTTAAAACTAGTGGTTTTACAAACCATCAACAATTGATGCTCCTACTTGATTTCTACTTTCGCGGTGTCAAACATCGCGAATTGCTCAAGGATCATCATGTCTATCCCTGATATGTTATAGTTCATCACGAAGCTCTAATAGCTTGGTGGCAGTGACTATGGAGAACCATCACTATGGAAGATTAACTCCCACTCGATCCAAGCGATTGTAGTACTCAGACAATCTGAGCACATGCTCAACGATTGAGCTTTTCTCCCTTAGTTTGCAAGCTTAAGAAACTTGTCAGAGGTCTCATACCTGTTGACGTGGGCACTAGTCTGAAATCCCAATTTCAGTCTTTGGAACATCTCATATGTTCTGCAATGTTTCAAAAAACATCTTTGGTGCCACAATTCTAAACCGTTAGCATTACGCACTGAACTATCACGTAGTCATCAAAACGTGTATGTCAGATGTTTCACAACATCTACAGACGACGCTCGAGGTTCAGCACACCGAGCGGTGCATTAAGGACATAAGCCTTCTGCGCAGCAATGAGGATAATCCTCAATTGACGGACCCAGTCCGCATAATTTCTACTATCAACTTTCAACTAAATTTTCTCTGGGAACATATCTTAAGCAGTAGAACTAAAGCGTAAGCTACGACATAATTTGCAAAGACCTTTTGACTATGTTCATGATAATTAAGTTCATCTGATTATTTAATGAACTCCCACTTAGATAGACATCCCTCTAGTCATCTAAGTGATACATGATCCGAGTCAACTAGGCCGTGTCCGATCATCACGTGAGACGGACTAGTCATCATCGATGAACATCTTCATGTTGATCGTATCTACTATACGACTCATGTTCGACCTTTCGGTCTCTTGTGTTCCGAGGCCATGTCTGTACATGCTAGGCTCGTCAAGTCAACCTAAGTGTTTCGCATGTGTAAATCTAGCTTACACCCATTGTATGTGAATGTTAGAATCTATCACACCCGATCATCACGTGGTGCTTCGAAACAACGAACCTTCGCAACGGTGCACAGTTAGGGGGAACACTTTCTTGAAATTTTAGCGAGGGGTCATCTTATTTATGCTACCTTCGTTCTAAGCAAATAAGATGTAAACATGACAAACATCACATGCAAATCATAAAGTGACATGATATGGCCAATATCATCTTGCGCCTTTTGATCTCCATCTTCGAGGCGCGGCATGATCACCTTCGTCACCGGCATGACATCATGATCTCCATCATCATGATCTCCATCATCGTGTCTTCATGAAGTTGTCTCGCCAACTATTACTTCTAATACTATGGCTAACGATAAAGTAAAGTAATTACATGGCGTTTTTCATTGACACGCAGGTCATACAATAAATTAAGACAACTCCTATGGCTCCTGCCGGTTGTCATACTCATCGACATGCAAGTCGTGATTCCTATTACAAGAACATGGTCAATCTCATACATCACATATATATAATTCGTCACATCCTTTTGGCCATATCACATCACATAGCATACCCTGCAAAAACAAGTTAGACGTTCTCTAATTGTTGATGCATGTTTTACGTGGCTGCTATGGGTTTCTAGCAAGAACGTTTCTTACCTACGAAAAAGCCACAACGGTGATATGCCAATTGCTATTTACCCTTCATAAGGACCCTCTTCATCGAATCCGATCCGACTAAAGCGGGAGAGACAGACACCCGCTAGCCGCCTTATGCATCAAGTGCATGTCAGTCGGTGGAACCTGTCTCACGTAAGTGTACGTGTAAGGTCGGTCCGGGCCGCTTCATCCCACAATGCCGCCGAATCAAGATAAGACTAGTAACGGCAAACAAATTGAACAAATCATCGCCCACAACTACTTTGTGTTCTACTCGTGCATAGAATCTACGCATAGACCTAGCTCATGATGCCACTGTTGGGGAACGCAGTAATAATTCAAAATTTTCCTACGTGTCACCAAGATCAATCTAGGAGATGCTAGAAACGAGAGAGAGAGAGTGCATCTTCATACCCTTGAAGATCGCTAAGCCGAAGCGTTACAGGAACGCGGTTGATGGAGTCGTACTCACTACAAGAAACTTATTAATCCATGACGGATTTCCTGTGACAATTTCGAAATCTGTCAAGGACGACCCAGTACAGCCTGCTGAGCCCGCTAAAGCCCGCTCAAGCCCGCCTAAGCATTCCCCGTATATAATGCAAACCCTAAAACTTGCTCCCCAGCCCCCTCCCTCCCCCTCCTCCGCAGCCTTTCCTCTCGCGAGCCCCCTCTCTCCCACACGCGACTCCTCGCACCGCCGCCCGATTCCGTCGACTTCCCGCGGGTATGGCCGGTGCGCAGCACACCCCCATCTTCCTCTCGCTCCGCTCCTTCCTCCCCTCTAGCTAGATTCACAGCTCCCGGCCACCAGCGCTCGCCAGCAGGCCCTCCCCATGGCTAGGGTTTCGGCGCCGGGGCAGCTCCGATGGATCCTCCCCGTCGCCTGCTGCCGGTGCTGCTAGAACGGGGTGGCGCGGATGCCTTCCTCCCGCAGGATGTGCTGAGGCGACGCAACCTGCAGTGGCATACTCAGGAGTCGGGACGAGCGCGGGCGCCACGGCCTTGTCTCGCTCGACGATGGTGGCCGCGAACGCCGGTGGTCCTTCTCGTCCTCTACCTCCAAGGACTTGCTTCGATACAACTCAGGCACCCCTGCCCCTGAAGCCTGTCCTCTCATCCGGTGATGTACAGATCGTCCTCGCGTGCGTCGATTTGCCTCCTCCTCGACGCGGCACCTGCAACCTAGATGTGGACGTGGTGAGCTCCCTCTCTCTCCCTTCCTGTACCCAACATCTGGATGGCACTTGTATCTGTAGTCACTTGCATCTGTACATACATACGCATGAATAAGTTTCTCATTAATTTTTGAGTACATTCTATTGAACCTAATTGTACTTGCTGCCCTGTAAGCTATGAGAAGGAATTGTTTCATTTAAAGGGCCAAACACAATGATAACGACTCTTGCATTAGTTGAAGGGGTCAAAGAAATAGCATCAAAATATATTGAATTGAAATGTACTAATATATTGAAGTGAAAGTTACTATGCACATAATTTTGCAGAGCTAAATATATTGTGGCTATCCTACCCTGATTGCAATATATTGAAGTGCAAAAGAATTTGGATGTGAGATGTAGGCACGTTCATTCTGTTAGCTGGTAGTTTTTACAGTGTGGCAATATACTTTGGGTCTGTTTGGATGGATACCAATGCCGGCCTTACCAATTTATTGGTTGTGCCCGTGACTTTTGGATACTGCTTGGATTGAAGCCATTTTTGGCTCGCCCAGCTCAGGTCGGCCGCGCCCCTACAGGATTTTCGCCAATTAGCGGGCGAAACGAAGGCGTGGAAAATGTCCGCCAATAATTTGGCAGCCAAATCGTGCGCACGTCTTATTATCCTGGCCGACCGAACGACGTCGTCGGCAGTGGCCGAATCCGCCACCATTCTTGACGCCTTGCACTGCCCGCCAGGCTAATTAAGATACAAATTAAACCATGACATCGTGAAGCTCCAACTAAGCCTGGTTGTGATTATGTTCAATTCAGTCTTGCTAATATGATAGTAGTGTTTTATCGGTTCATTATGCATGCTGTAAATTCTTGAAACCAAACTATACACTACCTGGTACAATCCAAACAAATATTGGCAAGTCTGCTGGCTTTAAACATTTTGGAAGAATTTAGTTAGTGAAGTAAGACATTTTGGAAGGCATAATTCTTTTAAGATTTTGGTTCAGTTTAGACAACATTTACATGTTAGTCTTAGTGAAATGAAACTGCACTTCTGATTTTCAACCAATCTCTTTGCTCTGGACAATATAGTCGGTACACCTCTGCTTGGTCGACGCCGACAATATAGCAGTAGCAGTACAGTTTAAGTTTTGGATTTGTTAAGATGTAGTCTTGGCCTTGCATCTTCAGTTTAGGTTTGCATTACAAAGATTGCTCTGTACTTTGCTTGTTTTCATATTAGCTTTATTGGTGGGGTTGCTGAATGTAAGATTGCTCTGTACTTATTTCCTGTGCTTACAACCTACTAGCAGCAGTATTTTAACTGCTTAAAGCCATTTGCTCTTGTTATTCATGATCTTGCAAATTTCTGTAAGGTATTCGAAAATAGTTCAAGAGTAACTCATTTGCATTACAATGAACCAAAAGATGCTAGAGTGGTGTTCACACTTATTTTGATACGTACGAGCATATTTTCAAGCAGCTAAAGCTGTACGTTATAGACAGAGTTTACGTAATGTTGCTGCTTCTATTCCGCACACTAAAAAGGCAGCTTGTACTTGGAGCTGAATGGAAATATTCTGTAATTTTTGTTTGATAAGTTTTTTCCATTCCATTGATCCAGCTTTGGGTCTTCTCAATAAGTACACGATGTAGCAGAGCTTGTGGCATCAACCAAGGAGCTTGAGGCGTTGCATGTTGAAAAACAAATCAAGAAACACATGTAAGTACTATGGTGCAGCAGTTCCATTATTTTCCATTCCATGGCATATGGGATGAATCACTAATGCTCTTTCTATGCAACATGGGACATGATTTCTTACATGGCATTCTTCTCCTTGACCGATGTGTAAAATTGTGGTGTACTGTTGTATTATGCCCTCTGTTGTGCTCCTTGCTAGTATATTGTAACCAGTGAGTACTCTCAGCCATATCAGTATCGCACACGTTGGGAATTCGTCTTTGGGAGCTTGCAGATTTTATTAGTTGCCAGTTTAACTCGTCCAGAGAAGAAATTCAGTTTAAAGACATGTATTAAATGCATGAAAATGTAAGTGGGCAACCCCTAGCCCTTATCATATATAATCGTTATGCACAGTAGTACTTGAATAATTATATCAATTTAGGTTTCTAATTTTTTCGGCGGATTTATGGCCTCAACTTTTGATGCTACAGCACTTGAGTTCTGTGATGTATAATTTGTTATGTTGTCACTTATAGGTCATCTCTAGAAATGTCTAATGTTTGTTCTAATTTTGTGCAGATCATGTTATTCCTACTTGGTGCAGCCTATCACATATGCCATGACATGGTGTAATTGTGATCAAGAGGGGGCCAACGACAAGAAGTTGAATTAGAATCTTTTGTATATGTTTTTGATGTAAACTGGATTGTGTTGGTTCTAACCTTGCTATGTGTTGTATTTCGTCAATTGATGTTGTAAATTGTCTATTCACGGAGGATTTTGTAGATTGCTATGTTGTAGATACACGTGGATGGCTTCATAAATACTCTTTGTCTTCGGCCAAAGTTGGCATTATGATCTGTGTAAATGCTAAAATAATGTACTTGCTCAAAATTTCATGGAGGGAAATGGGTTAATTTGCCGGACAAAATTTAAATTTTGCATAAATCCATGACGGTTTCTATGACAAAAACAGTATCTATGTAGGCAGCCACGTCATTCCAATAGATCTATCCAAAATGCTACGTGGCGCTTGTCTGTGATGGCCCATTCCGTCACAAACGCTCGGGCCTAGTTTGGGCTGGGCGGGTCAGGGGCTAGACCTGTGACGGTCAAGATCCGTCATGGAAGGTGAGGTGTCAAATTATGACGCGATATACATGACGGATTTCAAATCCGTCATGCCCGGTCATCCTTGACGGATTTTCACTGCCCCGTGACGGATTGGAACCGTCATGTATTAACAGATTTCTTGTAGTGACTCACGGCGATTCAAATTGCGGAAGATCCGATCTAGCGCCGAACGGACGGCGCCTCTGCGTTCAACACACGTACAGCCCGGGGACGTCTCCTCCTTCTTGATCCAGCAAGGGGAGAGGAGAGGTTGAGGGAGAACTCCGGCAGCACGACGGCGTGGTGGTGGAGCTTGTGGTATTCCTACAGGGCTTCGCCAAGCTCTACGGAGGAGAAGGAAGAGTTGAAGGAGGGAGGGGCTGCGCCAGGAGAAGGGGTGCGGCTGCCCTCTCTCTCCCTCACTATATATAGGGGGAACGGGTGGAGGAGGCGCCCTAGGGTTCCCTAGGGGAGGGGCGGCGGCCACAGGGGAAACCCTAGATGGGTATGGGCGCCCCCACCCCTAGGAAACTTGCCCCCAAGCCGGGAGGGGTGGCTGCCCAAGGGGAGGCGCCCCCACCTCTCCAGGTTACATGAGAGGGGTTGGGAGGGGCGCACAGCCCCTTAGTGGGCTAGTGTGCCCCCTCCCCTTGGCCCATAAGGCCCCCAACGCTTGCCGGGGCCTCCGAAACACCTTTCGGTCACGCTGGTCGTCACCCGGTACTCCCAGAACAATTCCGGACTCCAATACCCTTCGTCCAATATATCGATCTTCACCTCCGGACCACTCCGGAGTTCCTCGTCACGTCCGGGATCTCATCCGGGACACCGAACAACCTTCGGTAACCACATACTATTTCCCATAACAACTCTAGCGTCACCGAACCTTAAGTGTGTAGACCCTACGGGTTCGGGAACCATGCAGACATGACCGAGACACCTCTCCGGCCAATAACCAATAGCAGGATCTGGATACCCATATTGGCTCCCACATATTCCACGATGATCTCATCGGATGAACCACAATGTCGGGGATTCAATCAATCCCGTATACAATTCCCTTTGTCTACCGGTATGTTACTTGCCCGAGATTCGATTGTCGGTATCCCAATACCTCGTTCAATCTCGTTACCGGCACGTCTCTTTACTCGTTCCGCAACGCATGATCCCGTGGCTAACTCATTAGTCACATTGAGCTCATTGTGATGTTGCATTACCGAGTGGGCCCAGAGATACCTCTCCGTCATACGGAGTGACAAATCCCAGTCTCGATTTGTGTCAACCCAACAGACACTTTCGGAGATACCTGTAGTGCACCTTTATAGCCACCTAGTTACGTTGTGACGTTTGGTACACCCAAAGCATTCCTACGGTATCCGGGAGTTGCACAATCTCATGGTCTAAGGAAATGATACTTGACATTAGAAAAGCTCTTAGCAAACGAACTACACGATCTTGTGCTATGCTTAGGATTGGGTCTTGTCCATCACATCATTCTCCTAATGATGTGATCCCGTTACCAATGTCATCCAATATCCATGGTCAGGAAACCATAACCATCTATTGATCAACGAGCTAGTCAACTAGAGGCTTACTAGGGACATGTTGTGGTCTATGTATTCACACATGTATTACGGTTTCCAGTTAATACAATTATAGCATGAACAATAGACAATTATCATGAACAAGGAAATACAATAATAACCATTTTATTATTGCCTCTAGGGCATATTTCAAACACATATGGTGTCGTCTCAACGGATTTAGATGGTGCCCTATTAACGTGAATGTAGCTGTCTCTAATGCATAACCCCAAAATGATAGTGGTAAATCGGTAAGAGACATCATAGACCGCACTATATATAATAAAGTACGGTTACGATGTTCGGACACACCATTTTGCTATGGTGTTCTAGGTGGCATGAGTTTGTGAAACTATTCCACATTGTTTTAATTGAAGACCAAACTCGTAACTCAAATATTCGCCTCTGTGATCAGATAGTAGAAACTTTATTTTCTTGTTACGATGATTCTGCACTTCACTCTGAAATTCTTTGTACTTTTCAAATGTTTCAGACTTGTGTTTCATCAAGTAGATGTACCCATATCTGCTCAAATCATCTGTGAAGGTCATAAAATAACGATACCCTCCGCGAGCCTCAACACTCATCGGACCGCATACATCGGTATGTATTATTTCCAATAAGTCGGTGGCTCGCTCCATTGTTACGGAGAACGGAGTCTTAGTCATCTTGCACATGAGGCATGGTTCGCAAGCATCAGGTGATTCATAATGAAGTGATTGCAAAAGTCCATCTGCATGGATTTTCTTTATGCGCTTTACACCAATATGACCTAAACGGTAGTGCCACAAGTAAGTTGCACTATCATTATCAACTTTGCATCTTTTGGCATCAATATTATGAATATGTGTATCACTACGATCGAGATTCATTAAACCATTTATATTAAGTGTATGACCATAGAAGGTTTTATTCATGTAAACAGAACAACAATTATTCTTTGATTTAAATGAATAACCGTACTGCAATAAACATGATCCAATCATATTCATGCTCAACGCAAACACCAAATAACATTTATTTTAGGTTCAACACTAATCCCGAAGGTAAAGGGAGTGTGCGATGGTGATCTTATCAACCTTGGAATCACTTCCAACACACATCATCACCTCGCCCTTAACAAGTCTCTGTTTATTTTGCAACTCCTGTTTCGAGTTACTACTCTTAGCAACTGAACCAGTATCAAATACCGAGGGGTTGCTATAAACACTAGTAAAGTACACATAAATAGCATGTATATCCAATAACCTTTGTTCACTTTGCCATCCTTCTTATCCTCCAAGTATCTAGGGCAGTTCCACTTCCAGCGACCATTTCCTTTGAAGTAGAAGCACTCAGTTTAAGGCTTGGGTCTAGCTTTTGGGCTTCTTCATGTGAGTGGCAACTTGCTTGCCATTCTTCTTGAAGTTCCCTTTCTTTCCCTTGCTCTTTTACTTGAAACTAGTGGTCTTGTCAACCATCAACATTTGATGCTCTTTCCTGATTTCTACCTTCGCCGATTTCAGCATCGCGAAGAGCTTGGGAATCATTTCCATTATCCTTTGCATATTATAGTTCATCACGAAGTTTGAGTAACTTGGTGATAGTGACTAGAGAACTCTGTCAATCACTATCTTATCTGGAAGATTAACTCCCACTTGATTAAAGCGATTTTAGTACCCAGACATTCTGAGCATGTGCTCACTAGCTGAGCTATTCTCCTCCATCTTGTAGGCAAAGTACTTTGTCAGAGGTCTCATACCTCTTAACACGGGCATGAGTCTGAAATACCAATTTCAACTCTTGGAACATCTCATATGCTCCATGTCGTTCAAAACATTTTTGAAGTCTCGGGTCTAAGACGTAAAGCATGGTGCACTAAACTATCAAGTAGTCATCATACCAAGCTTGTCAAACGTTCATAACGTCTGCATTTGCTCCTGCAATAGTTCTGTCACCTAGTGGTGCATCAAGGACATAATACTTCTGTGCAGCAATGAGGATAATCCTCAGATCACGGACCAAGTTCGCATCATTGCTACTATCATCTTTCAACTTATTTTTCTCTAGGAACATATCAAAAAATAAATGGGGAGCTGCATCGCGAGCTATTGATCTACAACATAATTATGCAAATACTATCAGGACTAAGTTCATGATAAAATAAAGTTCAATTAATCATATTACTTAAGAACTCCCACTAAGATAGACATCCCTCTAGTCATCTAAATGATCACGTGATCCATATCAACTAAACCATGTCCGATCATCACGTGAGATGGAGTAGTTTTCAATGGTGAACATCACTATATTGGTCATATCTACTATATGATTCACGTTCGACCTTTCGGTCTCAGTGTTCCGAGGCCATATCTGCATATTCTAGGCTCGTCAAGTTTAACCCGAGTATTCTGCGTGTGCAAAACTGGCTTGCACCCGTTGTATGTGAACGTAGAGCTTATCACACCCGATCATCACATGGTGTCTCGGCACGAAGAACTGTCACAACGGTGCATACTCAGGGAGAACACTTATACCTAAGCCTGAGACTGAGTGCTTCTACTGCAAGCAGACTAGTCACTGGAAGTGGAACTGCCCCAAGTATTTGGCGGATAAGAAGGATGGCAAGGTGAACAAAGGTATATGTGATATACATGTTATTGATGTGTACCTTACTAATGCTCGCAGTAGCACCTGGGTATTTCATACTGGTTATGTTGCTAATATTTGCAACTCGAAACAGGGGCTACGGATTAAGCGAAGATTGGCTAAGGACGAGGTGACGATGCACGTGGGAAATGGTTCCAAAGTCGATGTAATCGCGGTCAGCACGCTACCTCTACATCTACCTTCGGGATTAGTTTTAGACCTAAATAATTGTTATTTGGTGCCAGCGTTAAGCATGAACATTATATCTAGATCTTGTTTGATGTGAGACGGTTATTCATTTAAATCAGAGAATAATGGTTGTTCTATTTATATGAATAATATCTTTTATGGTCATGCACCCTTGAAGAGTGGTCTATTTTTGTTGAACCTCGATAGTAGTGATACACATATTCATAGTATTGAAGCCAAAAGATGCAAAGTTGATAATGATAGTGCAACTTATTTGTGGCACTGCCATTTAGGTCATATCGGTGTAAAGCGTATGAAGAAACTCCATACTGATGGACATTTGGAACCACTTGATTATGAATCACTTGGTACTTGCGAACCGTGCCTCATGGGCAAGATGACTAAAACGCCGTTCTCCAGAACTATGGAGAGAGCAACAGATTTGTTGGAAATCATACATACAGATGTATGTGGTCCGATGAATGTTGAGGCTCGTGGCGGGTATCGTTATTTTCTCACCTTCACAGATATGGGTATATCTACTTAATGAAACATAAGTCTGAAACATTTGAAAAGTTCAAAGAATTCAGAGTGAAGTTGAAAATCATCATAACAAGAAAATAAAGTTTCTACGATTGATCGTGGAGGAGAATATTTGAGTTATGAGTTTGGTCTTCATTTGAAACAATGCGGAATAGTTTCGCAACTCACACCATCCGGAACACCACAGCGTAATGGTGTGTCCGAACGTCGTAATCGTACTCTACTAGATATGGCGCGATCTATGATGTCTCTTACTGATTTACCGCTATCGTTTTGGGGTTATGCTTTAGAGACGGCCGCATTCACGTTAAATAGGGCACCATCAAAATCCGTTGAGACGACGCCTTATGAACTGTGGTTTGGCAAGAAACCAAAGTTGTCGTTTCTTAAAGTTTGGGGCTATGATGCTGATGTGAAAAAACTTCAACCTGATAAGCTCGAACCCAAATCGGAGAAATGTGTCTTCATAGGATACCCAAAGGAGACTGTTGGGTACACCTTCTATCACAGATCCGAAGGCAAGACTTTTGTTGCTAAATTCGGAATCTTTCTGGAGAAGGAGTTTCTCTCGAAAGAAGTGAGTGGGAGGAAAGTAGAGCTTGATGAGGTAATTGTACCTGCTCCCTTATTGTAAAGTAGTTCATCGTAGAAACCAATTTCTGCGATGCCTACACCAATTAGTGAGGAAGTTAATGATGATGATCATGGAACTTCAGATCAAGTTGTCACTGAACCTCATAGGTCAATCAGAGTAAGATCTGCACCAGAGTGGTACGGTAATCCTGTTCTGGAGGTTATGTTACTAGACCATGACGAACCTACGAACTATGAAGAAGCGATGGTGAGCCCAGATTCCGCAAAATGGCTTGAGGCCATGAAATCTGAGATGGGATCCATGTATGAGAACAAAGTGTGGACTTTGGTTGACTTGCCCGATGATCGGCAAGCCATTGAGAATAAATGGATCTTCAAGAAGAAGACTGACGCTGACGGTAATGTTACTGTCTATAAAGCTCGACTTGTTGCAAAAGGTTTTCGACAAGTTCAAGGGATTGACTACGATGAGACCTTCTCACCTGTAGCAATGCTTAAGTCTGTCCGAATCATGTTAGCAATTGCCGCATTTTATGATTATGAAATTTGGCAAATGGATGTCAAACTGCATTTCTGAATGGATTTCTGGAAGAAGAGTTGTATATGATGCAACCGGAAGGTTTTGTCGATCCAAAGGGAGCTAACAAAGTGTGCAAGCTCCAGCGATCCATTTATGGACTGGTGCAAGTCTCTCGGAGTTGGAATAAACGCTTTGATAGTGTGATCAAAGCATTTGGTTTTGTATAGACTTTTGGAGAAGCCTGTATTTACAAGAAAGTGAGTGGGAGCTCTGTAGCATTTCTAATATTATATGTGGATGACATATTGCTGATTGGAAATGATATAGAATTTCTAAATAGCATAAAGGGATACTTGAATAAGAGTTTGAAAGGATCGATATAGTTGACTAGAGGGGGGGGGGGTGAATAGGCAACTAACAATTTTTAGCTTTTCTTTACCAAATTAAAGTTTGCATCAAAATAGGTTGTCTAGAAATGCAACTAAGTGAGCAACCTATATGATGCAACGACAACAAGCACGCAAGCAAGTAAGAGATATAACACAAGTAAACTAGCTAAAGTAAAGGAACGAGATAACCAAGAGTGGAGCCAGTGAAGACGAGGATGTGTTACCGAAGTTCCTTCCTTTTGAGGGGAAGTACGTCTCCGTTGGAGCGGTGTGGAGGCACAATGCTCCCCAAGAAGCCACAAGGGCCACCGTATTCTCCTCACGCCCTCACACAATGCGAAATGCCGTGATTCCACTATTGGTGCCCTTGAAGGCGGTGACCGGACCTTTACAAACAAGGTTGGGGCAATCTCCACAACTTAATTGGAGGCTCCCAACGACACCACAAAGCTTCACCACAATGGACTATGGCTCCGCGGTGACCTCAACCGTCTAGGGTGCTCAAACACCCAAGAGTAACAAGATCCGCTAGGGATAAGTGGGGGGAATCAAATTTCTCTTGGTGGAAGTGTAGATCGTGGCCTTCTCAACCAATCCCGAGCAAATCAACAAGTTTGATTGGCTAGGGAGGGAGATCGGGCGAAAATGGAGCTTGGAGCAACAATGAAGCTTTTGGGGAAAGAGGTGAGTCAACTTTGGGGAAGAAGACCCCTTTATATAGTGGGGGGAACAAACCAACCGTTACCCCCCCTTCTGCCCCGAAGAGAGCGGTAGTACCGCTGCGCCAGCGGTACTACCGCTTGCCACTATAAGCGGTACTACCGCTACACAGCGCGGTACTACCGCTTGGCCCACAGCGGTACTACCGCGGAGGGAGGGCGGTACTACCGCACAGGAGCGGTACTACGGCCCCCCACAGCCGCGGCCAGTACCGTAAAACCCGACACGAAAAAGGAGCCCTCGAATCGAGGCGGTACTAGCACGAGACCACCGCGGTACTATGGCTTGGGGCCACTAGCGGTACTACTGCTCTGGAGTGGTACTACCGCTCCGAGAGCGGTACTACTGCTTGTGGCACCCAAGCGGTACTACCGCTCCGTCCCGCAGTACTACCGCTGGGACCAGAGTTAGTACACACATGGGGGATACTAGCGGTACTACTGCTCTGGGCGGTACTACCGCTCCAGAGCGGTACTACCGCTTGTAGCACCCAAGCGGTACTACCGCTCTGGCCCGCGGTACTACCGCTGGGACCAGAGAGGGCACAAAGAGAGGAGAACCAAGCCCATCATCGAAACGGAAAGGCTCGGAGGGAGGGGCAAAGGAAGTGTACGTGATGATTCCGCCCTAGCCTTTCCAAAACGGACCCCCTCTTGATAGTACGGTGATCCCTATGAAACTAGTCCACCAAACTAATCCGAAAGGACTACACCATCTTCGCTTTAAGCTCCGAGGGGAGGAAATCGTCTCGTGCCAAAAGGATGAATCTCTGAAAAACACTCAACGCACACGATTAGTCCGCAAAAGCATTGTCATCAATCACCAAAACATCTTAGGGATAAATAAGTGCTTACAATCTCCCCCTTTTTGGTGGATTGATGACAATACGGGATTTGCACAACTGGGAAAAAAACAAAGGACATAAGCAAACCCCAAATCTCTAAAATATAGACGGGCTCCCCCTAGATGTGTGCCATCAAGATAAGTGCTTTGAACTGCACGACACACATACTAGGATCAACACTCCCCCTGTATTTTAGAGACCAACAACCTAAGCGAGATACAAGATAGCAGGATATATAACATAATGAAGCATATAACTCATGAGATATCAAATGACTAGAGACAAAGATAAAGATATGATAATGATAGGGTAACATATGTCTCACACCATATGACTCGAACTAAAGTCTCACTGAACACAAAACCAAGCAAAGCACAAGGTCCAAGCAAAGCACAAAGTAGCACATAACGAAAGCACAAAGGCAAAGACACACTCGCAACACAACGACGCAAATCCCTAAACTCTCTCCCCCTTTGGCATCGAGACACCAAAAGGGGCAAAGAGCTAACCTACGGCTCCAGGTGAGAGCATGCTGAGGATCTCGAACATCAGGACTCTGCGTGATCATCTGCACTGCCGTCCTCGCCCAGAAACTGCTCGGCATCTGAGTCGGTCCACGGACAGTGCTGCTGGATCCACTCCTCCTCCTCCTCAGTAATCTGACCCTCTGAGCCGCTGGTGACTGTCGCATCCATCTGACGCATCAGCTCCTTGTGACGTCCTCTTGCCTTCTTCTCAGCCACATGAGTCATGTACTGACCATGAGACTCCATGCAGAACAGCTTCTTCATCTTGCGTTTGAGCTTCTTTGCCCAAGAGGGCTCTGCCGCAGAAGGCTCTGTCCCAGGAGGCACATAATCCTCATCATCATCACTGGCATCAGCCTCGTCCTCGGTCTCCATGGCAGCAGTAGAAGATGGAGCTCCAGATCTACCCCAATTATCCTTCTTCCTCAGACGCTTGATCTCATGTGAGACCAACTCTCCAGTTTCCAGCTGCTCCTCAGGATAGGTATGTCTCCAGGCCCTCTCAATAAGCAACATGATGAACGGACCATAAACTGGGCACTTGCGCTCAGAAACAGCCGCCAGAAGCTCAGACCACATGACGTGAGAGATGTCCAGGGACTCGCCGGTGTTTGCGTCCTTCTCACGCTGGCAGAAGAGAAGCATGTCCACAAGGTAAGAGTGTACCATGTCCAGATTCCCAATACGAGGGAAGAGAGTCTCGCGGAAGATGCGGTGAAGGATGTCCAGATAGGTAGACAACTCATAGGTTTCCTTCCTGGTCTCAGGGTGGACCTTCCGAGTACAGTAGGGCCAGAGGGCTTGCTTGTGAGTGGAGGTGACATTTTGGTGAGGACGAAAACCAACTGGAGTCTCGAGCCCTTGATCTTCCACCTCAAGCAGCCCCATGAAGGCCTGCCACTTGACAGCTAGCACCTTTCCATTTGTCATCCAAGTCAGAGTCCTGTCTGCATCAGTTCCTAGGTGAACAGTGGCAAAGAACTGTGCCAGCAAATCTGCATCAAAGTCCTTGTTGAACTGCATGATCCTGAGAATGTTCAACTGAGAGCACATCTGAAGGGCATCACCAAAGTACTCAAGGTCCTTCTCCATAGCATCCGTGTTGATGGAATGAACATTGACAAAGAGGTTCTTCTTAGCCTTGATCACATCAAAGTATGTGGCATACTGAAACCAGTTCCAGAACGGGCGATTGACAAGATTGGGTTCTTGGTCTTCCTCATAGGGGTTGCGCCGACGCCTGTCCCAGAATTCCTTGCTAGACATCTCAGTCACTTTCTTGCCACTTGGCTTCGGTCGGCTGGCAATCTTCTTCTTGCGAGGAGGATTAGCACTTGACGAAGCACCCCCTGCCGGCTGTGGAGCACTGGAAGAACCACCTGCAGTCTCAGATGAGCGGTACCGCTTCGACGTTGAACGCCCGGGGTTGACACGGCGGACTTGCTGCTCAGGATGTTCATCACCTGGAACCAAACACGCGGACACAAGAAACAACCAGAAGGAACGATCAAAACCAAATAAACACAACAAATATGGATCAACATGTGGTAGGAAACAATGGAACTGGGCATCCAGCGGTAGTACCGTGCCTGCTCAGCGGTAGTACCGCTTAGCCACATAAGCGGTAGTACCGCTCCGTGGAGCGGTAGTACCGTGCCAGATGGGCGGTAGTACCGCCCGAGACGGGGCACGGCGGATTCCTACTGTCGTGGTCAGATCCGGCACTACCGGGGATGCCAAATTCAAAAATAAACCTACCAAATATCAATCCAAAGAGTCTAGTTGCCTTCTCCAACCTACTCAAGCCTAGATTTGGCCAAAAATCTAGAGATGCAACTACTATTGCCCCTAAAACGCGAGATCTGAAAACTAGACAAGAAGAGAAGAGGAACGGGGGCAATACCGGCATCCATGGCAAGAGGACAAGGTGGGGATCGACTCCACCGAAGGAAATGGAGAGGAACGGTCCGGAGACGGAGGGCCGCCGGAGCCTTCCCGCGGCGAGATGGCGCTGGAGAGAGAGGAAGAGGAACCAGGGGACGAAGCAAATGGGTATGGGGTGGAGGAAACCACCCCTGCCCACGACTTAACCCCCTGGCCCCGCCCCTCAGCGGTAGTACCGTGGTGAAGGGCGGTAGTACCGCTTAGCCACATAAGCGGTAGTACCGCTCCAGCGGTAGTACCGCTCCTGCACAACGGTAGTACCGCCCAGTGCAACTCAAACCAGACTCAACACATATGGTGCAAAACGAAAGACGGGAAACAACGGCAAGAAGACCAACAAGAGCACTAGCAAGAGAACAAGAATCACACGCCTCTATACGAGAGGGCGGTGGCCGAGGCCACCTATGTTTGAGTCACTTGGTATGGCACCGCGAAGAATTATCCTTGGGCCCATGACCAAAGCTCGTCTTTGAAGCACAAGTACCATCAAAAATGGCTAATGTGAAAGAGTGAGATCAGTTTATGCATTGTGGGGGGAGGGAAAGTTCATTGAGAGAACAACACTCCCCCTACGTCCATACCTACACCTAGACAAGAATGCACAATGAATGTGAGGGGTGTGCAAAGGTTCAAACCACATTGCTCGAATCAATGATATTTAGCTCATGCCTTAACTCGCGAAATCTTGCTTCATCCAATGGCTTCGTGAAAATATCTGCAAGGTTATCATGAGTGTTGACATAGTTGAGCTCGATCTCCCCTCGCCTAATATGATCCCGGATGAAGTGATACCGAATCTCAATATGCTTTGTCTTGAAGTGTTGCACCGGGTTGAGAGAAATCTTGATAGCACTTTCATTGTCACACCAAAGAGGCACTTTGTCACAAATGACACTGTAATCCTTTAAAGTTTGCCTCATCCATAAGAGTTGTGCACAACAACTTCCGGCCGCCACATACTCCGCTTCGGTGGACGAGAGAGACACACAACTTTGCTTTTTAGAAGACCAACTTACCAAAGAGCAACCAAGAAATTGGCACCCTCCGGAAGTGGACTTCCTATCCACTTTGTCTCCCGCCCAATCGGAGTCCGAATAACCTACAAGCTTGAAGTTTGCTCCTCTTGGGTACCATAGGCCAAAGTTTGGGGTATGAGCCAAATATCGAAAGATTCGCTTGACCGCCACAAAGTGGCTTTCCTTAGGTGCGGCTTGAAACCGTGCACATATTCTCACACTCAACATGATATCCAGTCTAGATGCACAAAGGTAAAGCAAGGATCCAATCATAGAGCGATATACCTTTTGATCCACCGCTTTACCATTGGGATCAATGTCAAGTTGGCACTTGGTGGGCATTGGAGTGGAAGCCGGCTTGACATCACTTAGCTTGAATCTCTTTAGCATGTCTTGAGTGTATTTGGCTTGGTTGATGAAGGTTCCTTCTCTTCTTTGTTTGATTTCGAATCCGAGAAAGAACTTCAACTCTCCCATCATAGACATCTTGAACTTTGAGGTCATGAGAGCGGCAAATTCTTCATTGAAAGCTTTGTTAGGGGAACCAAAAATAATATCATCAACATATAGTTAGCACACAAACAACTCCCCTTTGACCTTCTTAGTAAAAAGAGTGGGGTCGATTTTCCCGATTTCGAATCCACGATCTTGTAACAACTCCGTAAGATGCTCATACCATGCACGTGGGGCTTGTTTAAGGCCATAGAGCACCTTGTGGAGTTGATACACGTGATCGGGGAAATAGGGATCTTCGAACCCGGGGGGTTGTTTGACATATACCAACTCACTTATGGGACCATTAAGAAAAGCACTCTTCACATCCATTTGTTGCAAAGTGAAATTATGATGAGAAGCATAAGCAATCAACAAACGAATAGATTCAAGGCGAGCAACGGGGGCAAAGGTTTCACCGTAGTCGATACCCTCGACTTGGGAGAGCCTTGTGCCACCAAACGAGCCTTGTTGCGAACAATGGTTCCATGAGCGTCTTGCTTGTTCTTGAATATCCACTTGGTTCCAATGACATTATGATTCCCGGTTGGCCTTGGCACTAACTTCCACACTTGGTTATGTTCGAAGTTGTTGAGTTCTTCATGCATGGCGTTGAGCCAATCCGGGTCCTCAAGCACTTCATAAACCTTTTGGGGTTCGACGCAAGAAACAAACGCATGATGTTCACAATAGTTTGCTAATTGTCTACGAGTGCTTACCCCCTTTCTTAGGCTTCCAACCACATTCTCCATGAGATGACCTTTGGTGGTGAGCTTGGAAGCGATCTTAGCGGCACGACGCTCCAATTCCTCCTCGGAAGTGAAGTGAGGAGGGGTTACTTGATCATCTTGAGCGTCGTCTTGAGCTTGTTCTTGATCTTGAACTAGCTCGAGGGGAAGAACTTGACCTTGGGCATCATTTGGTGGATCACCACCATCTTGAGGTCGATCTTGCCCTTGATCTTGTTCATGAGGTTGAGGGCCTTCACTTTGTTCTTCGGAAGCGTGTGGGTCTTGGGTTGGTGATGGCTCCACTTGAGTGGAGTATTGTCCTTCTCCTTCGGCCACAAGGGGTTCCTCAATGGGTAGGATATATCCAATACCCATTCTTCTTATGGCTTGGGGAGGAATTTCATCACCTACATCACACGTACCACTTTGCTCCACTTGGGAGCCGTTATTTTCATCAAACTCCACGTTACACGTCTCCTCAATAAGTCCCGTGGACTTATTGAGAACACGGTAAGCATGGGAGTTTGTAGCATAACCAACAAATATGCCCTCATGAGCTCTAGTCTCAAATTTACACAAACGAACACCTTTCTTGAGAATGGAACACTTACACCCGAACACCCGAAAGTACTTGAGGTTGGGCTTGTTACCGGTGAGGATCTCATATGGAGTCTTGTTCAAGCCTTTGTGAAGACAGAGCCGATTTGAAGCATGACACGCGGTGTTGATGGCTTCGGCCCAAAAGTTGTATGGAGACTTGAACTCCGCCATCATGGTCCTTGCCGCATCCATCAACGTCCGGTTCTTCCTCTCCGCAACACCATTTTGTTGAGGGGTGTAAGGTGCGGAATATTGATGCTTGATCCCCTCATCACTGAGAAACTCATCCAAGGTGTAGTTCTTGAACTCGGTGCCGTTATCACTTCTTATTGTCAAGATCTTTGCATTGTGTTGACGTTGGGCTTCATTTGCAAAGTCAATGACGGTTTGTTGGGTCTCACTCTTCCTCTTGAAGAAATACACCCACGTGTATCTAGAATAGTCATCCACGATTACCAAGCAATACTTTCTACCCCCAAGACTATCAAAGGATGGAGGCCTAAAGAGATCCAAATGAAGGAGCTCCAATGGCCTCTTCGAGTAAATAAGAGTCGTGGGAGGGTGAGCCTTCTCATGAAGCTTTCCTTCGATACAAGCACTGCAAGCACGATCTTTGGCAAAACTAACGTTCGTTAGTCCACGGACATGGTCCCCCTTGAGAAGACTTTGCAAAGATCTCATATTGACATGGGCTAAACGGCGATGCCAAAGCCATCCCACGTCAACTTTAGCCATTAGGCATGTCGCGGTCTTAGTGGGTCGCTCCGAAAAGTTAATCACATAGAGAGCGTTCTCGACATGCCCAACAAAGGCTACCTTAAGAGTCTTGCTCCACAAGAGGGCCACGGTATCAATATCAAAGAAGGTGGCAAAGCCCATGATAGCAAGTTGACGAACGGAAAGTAAATTGTATGCAAGGGACTCAACTAGCATGACCTTCTCGATCGTGAGATCATGAGAAATGAAAACTTTGCCGAGTCCCAATACCTTAGAAGACGAGGCATCACCCCACTCGACATTGGTGGGCATAGATGGAATCTTGTGCACGTCCACCACCAAGTCCTTGCTTCCGGTCATATGATTTGTAGCTCCACTATCGAGCAACCATGATCCCCCCACCGGAAGCAAACACCTACAAGAGATCAATGCTTGGTTTTAGGTACCCATTTTGTAATGGGTCCTTTTATGTTAGCAACAAGGGTCTTAGGAACCCAAATAGACCATTCAATGTACTCATGAGGAGAACCAACGAATTCGGCATAAACATGCCCATCACTAGCACGGCATAACACATAAGAAGGATTAAAGTCGTCGGCTTTGTTGGAAGGAGTGGCATTGCTCTTCTTGACACCGCCGCCCTTCGCATTGTTCTTCTTCTCCTTGGAAGCACCCTCTCCCTCCTTCACAAAAGTTTTCTTGAGAGGAGGAGGTCGCTTGGTCTTGTCATTCTTCTTCTTGTTCTTAGGATTGGGTGCGAACCCAATCCCCTCCTTGGCCACAACTTCCTTTTGATTGCTCAAGAGGTCGTTGAGGTTCTTCTCACCTTGTATGCATGACACAAGGCCTTTCTCAAGTTGCTCCTTCAACTTAGCATTCTCCTCAACAAGATGCACATGCTCACAACATGGGTTAGTAGCATTTGCATTATCAATTAACACCATATGAGGAAAGGTGGCTTTCTCCTTTGTTAGCTTCACTTGGAATTGATCATGAGACTCCTTGAGGCTAGCATGAACACCCTTCAAGACTTTGTGAGCCTTGTCGAGAATGCCAAACTCCTCTTTGAGTCTAGCAAGATCAACCCCAAGTTTTGCCTTCTCGGAGTTTAGCACACGAGACACAACAAGAGCATGATCAAGATCTTTCTTTAACTTAGCATGATCATCGTTGTATGACTCCTCAAGAGCCAAACGAAGACCACGCTCTTCGTCAAGAGCATTGGAAAGATCCGAAATCTCATCGGCATAGTCACGACTATGCCCCTCCATCTTAGAGATGGTATCTTCGTGAGCCTCGATCATGTCATTGGCTTCACCAAGTTGTTCCAAGAGAGCAACGAAGTGCTTCTTGGCTTTACCCTTGAGTTTACCCATAAAGATCTCAAACTTATTTCCTCCACATTTGTCCCCTCATGTTCATCAATGCTATCCGTCGAAGAAAGATGATTAATGATGGTAGTTTTGATGTTGGAGGTTACCTTATTGGTGGCTTTAGCCATGAGGCACTTGGCGGTGATGTTCTCATTGGGTGAGTCGAAGAGAGACACCCGTGGAGTCTTCGCAATGGCAACGGAGGCCATGGCAACCGACTGACTATCTTCATCATCATCATCATCCTCATTGTACTCTTCTTGAACCACCAACGCCTTGGGAGGAGTCTTCTTGGTGAAGTTGCTCTTGTTGGGGAATGACTTGGCCTTGTCTTTTCTAATGAGCTTGCCACCATTGTCTTCCCTCTTCTCGTAAGGGCACTCCGCAACAAAGTGGCTCACATTGCCACAATTGAAGCAAGTCCTCATCCGTTGCTTGCCCTTTGCGCCACTTGAGTTGCTTTTGTTGAAGTTTGGCCTCGTGTTCTTCTTGCTCCAAAATTGCCTTGAAGCAAGAGCCATGTGTTCATGATAGGCATACTTCGTATCTTCGAGGTTGCCCTCCTCTTCTTCCTCTTCATCCTCTTCCTCCATACTAACCTTGGCCTTTAGAGCAAGGTTGGGCTTCTTTACTCTTTGAGAGCGAAGAACCGCATTGTCGGCGGTCTTGTCCTAGATGCTCATAGCAACAAACTCATCCAACACTTCACTTGATGACAAGGTGTGGAAGTCCGGCCTTTGACGAATTACGGAGGACATGGCTTTGTGGTAGGGCATCATTGCCTTGAGGAATTTGCGCTTGATCCAATTGTCATCCGTGTCCTTCCTTCCATGATCTCGGAGAGAGACCGCGAGTTTGGTTACTCTCCGAAAAAGCTCATGAGGTTCTTCATCTTCTTTCATTGCAAACTCGTCGGCTTCATCTTGCACCACTTCATAGTTGGAGCGTTGAATGCTTGCGCTTCCCCGATAGAGGGAAACAACTTGGAGCCAAGCATCTTTGGCCACGGTGTAAGGCCGGAGATGAGGAAGATCTTCGGGTGGGATTGCTTCTTGGATGATGAAGAGAGCATTCTCTTTGAATTGATGATCCACAACTTCTCTAGGAGTGAAGTTACCTCGGTCATGCGGATAAAAACCTTCTTCAATGATTCTCCAAAGGTTAGTGTTCACATGATTTAAATGATGCTTAAAATGATAGACCCAAGAATCAAAATCTACATTCTTCTCAATCTTAGGGGCCGGGCCGGCATGATTCAAATGAGTGGAAGGGAGCGGTCCACCATAGACAGGTGGAGGTTCCACATGGGCAAAGATGCCGGTCCCATTTTTATCACTAGAACAAGGAGCCTTCTTGCTCGAAGCTTCCCCTTTGTCGGAGGTAGCATCCGTCACCTTGTTAGCGGGATCACCCACTTTCAACGGTGCGGTGGTAAGTTTAAGCCCTTCTAAGAATTTATTCAACGTGCTTTTGACCTTGGTCGTCATGGAGGTTTTCAATGTGTCCAACGCCACATTGAATTCCTCACGAGAGACCGCGGTTCCCCCATCTCCCGTAGACGAGACTGGATTCTCACCGGAGTGCTCCTTCGCACCGTCTACGACGTCAACCATACTCTTTGGACGGTAAAGTCCTTAATAAAGAGACAAGGCTCTGATACCAATTGAAAGGATCGATATAGTTGACTAGAGGGGGGGGGGGTGAATAGGCAACTAACAATTTTTAGCTTTTCTTTACCAAATTAAAGTTTGCATCAAAATAGGTTGTCTAGAAATGCAACTATGTGAGCAACCTATATGATGCAACGACAACAACCACGCAAGAAAGTAAGAGATATAACACAAGTAAACTAGCTAAAGTAAAGGAACGAGGTAACCAAGAGTGGAGCCGGTGAAGACGAGGATGTGTTACCGAAGTTCCTTCCTTTTGAGGGGAAGTACGTCTCCGTTGGAGCGGTGTGGAGGCACAATGCTCCCCAAGAAGCCACAAGGGCCACCGTATTCTCCTCACGCCCTCACACAATGCGAGATGCCGTGATTCCACTATTGGTGCCCTTGAAGGCGGCGACCGGACCTTTACAAACAAGGTTGGGGCAATCTCCACAACTTAATTGGAGGCTCCCAACGACACCACAAAGCTTCACCACAATGGACTATGGCTCCGCGGTGACCTCAACCATCTAGGGTGCTCAAACACCCAAGAGTAACAAGATCCGCTAGGGATAAGTGGGGGGAATCAAATTTCTCTTGGTGGAAGTGTAGATCGTGGCCTTCTCAACCAATCCTGAGCAAATCAACAAGTTTGATTGGCTAGGGAGAGAGATCGGGCGAAAATGGAGCTTGGAGCAACAATGGAGCTTTTGGGGGAAGAGGTGAGTCAAATTTGGGGAAGAAGACCCCTTTATATAGTGGGGGGAACAAACCAACCGTTACCCCCCCTTCTGCCCCGAAGAGAGCGGTAGTACCGCTACGCCAGCGGTACTACCGCTTGCCACTATAAGCGGTACTACCGCTTGGCCCATAGCGGTACTACCGCGGAGGGAGGGCGGTACTACCGCATAGGAGCGGTACTACGGCCCCCACAGCCGCGGCCAGTACCGTAAAACCCGACACGAAAAAGGAGCCCTCGAATCGAGGCGGTACTAGCACGAGACCACCGCGGTACTACTGTTGGAAATATGCCCTAGAGGCAATAATAAATGGTTATTATTATATTTCTTTGTTCATGATAATCGTCTATTGTTCATGCTATAATTGTATTGTCCAGAAATCGTAATACATGTGTGAATACATAGACCACAACGTGTCCCTAGTAAGCCTCTAGTTGACTAGCTCGTTGATCAACAGATAGTCATGGTTTCCTGACTATGGACATTGGATGTCATTGATAACGGGATCACATCATTAGGAGAATGATGTGATGGACAAGACCCAATCCTAAGCATAGCATAAAAGATCGTGTAGTTTCGTTTGCTAGAGCTTTTCCAATGTCAAGTATCTTTTCCTTAGACCATGAGATCATGCAACTCCCGGATACCGTAGGAGTGCTTTGGGTGTGCCAAACGTCACAACGTAACTGGGTGACTATAAAGGTGCACTACGGGTATCTCCGAAAGTGTCTGTTGGGTTGGCACGGATCGAGACTGGGATTTGTCACTCCGTGTGACGGACAGGTATCTCTGGCCCAACTCGGTAATGCATCATCATAATGAGCTCAATGTGACTAAGGCGTTAGTCACGGGATCATGCATTGCGGTAAGAGTAAAGAGACTTGCCGGTAACAAGATTGAACAAGGTATTGGGATACCGACGATCGAATCTCGGGCAAGTAACATACCGATTGACAAAGGGAATTGCATACGGGATTGATTGAATCCTCGACACCATGGTTCATCCGATGAGATCATCGTGGAACATGTGGGACCCAACATGGGTATCCAGATCCCGCTGTTGGTTATTGACCGGAGAGGCGCCTCGGTCATGTCTGCATGTCTCCCGAACCCGTAGGGTCTACACACTTAAGGTTCGGTGACGCTAGGGTTGTAGAGATATATGTATGCGGAAATCCGAAAGTTGGTCGGAGTCCCGGATGAGATCCCGGATGTCACGAGAGGTTCCGGAATGGTCCGGAGGTGAAGAATTATATATAGGAAGTCAAGTTTCGGCCACCGGGAAAGTTTCGGGGGTTACCGGTATTGTACCGGGACCACCGGAAGGGTCCCGGGGGCCCACCGGGTGGGGCCACCTATCCCGGAGGGCCCCGTGGGCTGAAGTGGGAAGGGAGCCAGCCCCTAGTGGGCTGGGCGCCCCCCTATGGGCCTTTCCCCCTGCGCCTAGGGTTGCAAACCCTAGGGTGGGGGGTTTCCCACTTGCCTTGGGGGGCAAGGCACCCCCCTGGCCGCCGCCCCTTGCCCTAGATGGGCTTTGGCCGCCGCCCCCCCTCCCAGGGGGCCTATATAAAGGGGGGGAGGGAGGGCAGCAACCTACAGCCTTGGGCGCCTCCCTCCTCCCCTGCTACACCTCTCCGTCTCGCAGAAGCTCGGCGAAGCCCTGCCGAGACCCGCTACATCCACCACCACGCCGTCGTGCTGCTGGATCTCCATCAACCTCTCCTTCCCCCTTGCTGGATCAAGAAGGAGGAGACGTCGCTGCATCGTACGTGTGTTGAACGCGGAGGTGCCGTCCGTTCGGCACTCGGTCATCGGTGATTTGGATCACGGCGAGTACGACTCCGTCATCCACGTTCATTGGAACGCTTCCGCTCGCGATCTACAAGGGTATGTAGATGCACTCCTTTCCCCTCGTTGCTAGTAGACTCCATAGATGCATCTTGGTGAGGGTAGGAAAATTTTAAATTATGCTACGATTCCCAACAGTGGCATCATGAGCCAGGTTATGCGTAGTTACTATGCACGAGTAGAACACAAAGCAGTTGTGGGCGTTGAGTTTGCCAATTCTTCTTGCCGCTACTAGTCTTTTCTTGTTTCGGCGGCATTGTAGGATGAAGCGGCCCGGACCGACCTTACACGTACGCTTATGTGAGACAGGTTCCACCGACTGACATGCACTAGTTGCATAAGGTGGGTAGCGGGTGTCTGTCTCTCCTACTTTAGTCGGAACGGATTCGATGAAAAGGGTCCTTATGAAGGGTAAATAGAAATTGGCAAATCACGTTGTGGTCATACGTAGGTAAGAAAACGTTCTTGCTAGAAACCTACAAACCACGTAAAAACTTGCAACAACAATTAGAGGACGTCTAACTTGTTTTTGCAGCAAGTGCTATGTGATGTGATATGGCCAGAAGATGTGATGAATGATATATGTGATGTATGAGATTGATCATATTCTTGTAATAGGAATCACGACTTGCATGTCGATGAGTATGACAACCGGCAGGATCCATAGGAGTTGTCTTTATTATTTTGCATGACCTGCGTGTCATTGAATAACGCCATGTAAATTACTTTACTTTGTTGCTAAACGCGTTAGCCATAGAAGTAGAAGTAATCATTGGCGTGATGACTTCATGAAGACACAATGATGGAGATCATGATGATGGAGATCATGGTGTTATGCCGGTGACGAAGATGATCATGGTGCCCCGAAGATGGAGATCAAAGGAGCATGATGATATTGGCCATATCATGTCACTATTTGATTGCATGTGATGTTTATCATGTTTTTGCATCTTATTTGCTTAGAACGACGGTAGTAAGTAAGATGATCCCTTATAATAATTTCAAGAAAAGTGTTCACCCTAACTGTGCACCGTTGCGAAGGTTCGTTGTTTCGAAGCACCACGTGATGATCGGGTGTGATAGATTCTAACGTTCGAATACAATGGGTGTTGACGAGCCTAGCATGTACAGACATGGCCTTGGAACACACGCAATACACTTAGGTTGACTTGACGAGCCTAGCATGTACAGACATGGCCTCGGAACACGGAGGACCGAAAGGTCGAGCATGAGTCGTATAGAAGATACGATCAACATGGAGATGTTCACCGATCTTGACTAGTCCGTCTCACGTGATGATCGGACATGGCCTAGTTAAACTCGGATCATGTTTCACTTAGATGACTAGAGGGATGTCTATCTGAGTGGGAGTTCATTAAATAATTTGATTAGATGAACTTAATTATCATGAACTTAGTCTAAAATCTTTACACTATGTCTTGTAGATCTAATGGCCAACGTTGTCCTCAATTTCAACGCGTTCCTAGAGAAAACCAAGCTGAAAGATGATGGCAGCAACTATACGGACTGGGTCCGGAACCTGAGGCTCATCCTCGTAGTAGCCAAGAAAGATTATGTCTTAGAAGCACCGCTAGGTGATGCACCAATCCCACAGAACCAAGACGTTATGAACGCTTGGCAATCACGTGCTGATGATTACTCCCTCGTTCAGTGCGGCATGCTTTACAGCTTAGAACCGGGTCTCCAAAAGCGTTTTGAGAAACATGGAGCATATGAGATGTTCGAGGAGCTGAAACTGGTTTTTCAAGCTCATGCCCGGGTCGAGAGATATGATGTCTCCGACAAGTTCTTCTGCTGTAAAATGGAGGAGAATAGTTCTGTTAGTGAGCACATACTCAGAATGTCTGGGTTGCACAACCGCTTGTCTCAGCTGGGAGTTAATCTCCCGGATGACGCGGTCATTGACAGAATCCTCCAGTCGCTTCCACCAAACTAAAAGAGCTTTGTGATGAACTACAATATGCAGGGGATGGAAAAGACCATTCCTGAGGTATATTCAATGCTGAAATCAGCGGAAGGGGAGATCAGAAAAGAACATCAAGTGTTGATGGTGAATAAAACCACTAAGTTCAAGAAGGGCAAGGGTAAGAAGAACTTCAAGAAGGACGGCAAGGGAGTTGCCGCGCCCAGTAAACCAGTTACTGGGAAGAAGTCAAAGAATGGACCCAAGCCCGAGACTGAGTGCTTTTATTGCAAGGGAAGTGGTCACTGGAAGCGGAACTGCCCCAAATACTTAGCGGACAAGAAGAAGGCCGGCAACACCAAAGGTATATGTGATATACATGTAATTGATGTGTACCTTACCAGTACTCGTAGTAGCTCCTGGGTATTTGATACCGGTGCGGTTGCTCATATTTGTAACTCAAAGCAGGAACTACGGAATAAACGGAGACTGGCGAAGGACGAGGTGACGATGCGCGTCGGGAATGGTTCCAAGGTCGATGTGATCGCCGTCGGCACGCTACCTCTGCATCTACCCACGGGATTAGTTTTAAACCTCAATAATTGTTATTTAGTGCCAGCTTTGAGCATGAACATTGTATCTGGATCTCGTTTAATTCGAGATGGCTGCTCATTTAAATCCGAGAATAATGGTTGTTCTATTTATTTGAGAGATATGTTTTATGGTCATGCCCCGCTGGTCAATGGTTTATTTTTGATGAATCTCGAACGTGATGTTACTCATCTTCATAGTGTGAATACCAAAAGATGTAAAGTTGATAACGATAGTCCCACATACTTGTGGCACTGCCGCCTTGGTCACATTGGTGTCAAGCGCATGAAGAAGCTCCATACAGATGGACTTTTGGAGTCTCTTGATTACGAATTATTTGACACGTGCGAACCATGCCTCATGGGTAAGATGACCAAGACTCCGTTCTCCGGAACAATGGAGCGAGCAACCAACTTATTGGAAATCATACATACCGATGTGTGTGGTCCAATGAGTGTTGAGGCTCGCGGAGGATATCGTTATGTTCTCACTCTCACTGATGATTTAAGTAGATATGGGTATGTCTACCTAATGAAACACAAGTCTGAAACCTTTGAAAAGTTCAAGGAATTTCAGAGTGAAGTTGAGAATCAACGTGACAGGAGAATAAAATTCTTACGATCAGATCGTGGTGGAGAATATTTAAGTCACGAGTTTGGTGCACACTTAAGGAAATGTGGAATAGTTTCACAACTCACGCCGCCTGGAACACCTCAGAGAAATGGTGTGTCCGAACGTCGTAATCGCACTCTATTAGATATGGTGTGATCTATGATGTCTCTTACCGATTTACCGCTCTCATTTTGGGGTTATGCTTTAGAGACTGCCGCATTCACTTTAAATAGGGCTCCGTCGAAATCCGTTGAGACGACGCCGTATGAATTATGGTTTGGGAAGAAACCTAAGCCGTTGTTTCTAAAAGTTTGGGGATGCGATGCTTATGTCAAGAAACTTCAACCTGAAAAGCTCGAACCCAAGTCGGAAAAATGCGTCTTCATAGGATACCCTAAGGAAACTATTGGGTATACCTTCTACCTCAGATCCGAAGGCAAGATCTTCGTTGCCAAGAACGGGTCCTTTCTGGAGAAGGAGTTTCTCTCGAAAGAATTGAGTGGGAGGAAAGTGGAACTTGATGAGGTGATAGTCACCCCTTCCGAACCGGAAAGTAGCGCAGCGCGGGAAAATGTTCCTGTGGTGCCTACACCGACTGGGGAGGAAGTTAATGATGATGATCATGAAGCTTCGGATCAAGTTACTGAACTTCGTAGGTCCACAAGGACACGTTCCGCACCAGAGTGGTACGGCAACCCTGTCCTGGAAATCATGTTGTTAGCCAATGGTGAACCTTCGAACTATGAAGAAGCGATGGCGGGCCCGGATTCCGACAAATGGCTAGAAGCCATGAAATCCGAGATAGAATCCATGTATGAAAACAAAGTATGGACTTTGACTGACTTGCCCGATGAGCGGCGAGCCATAGAAAACAAATGGATCTTTAAGAAGAAGACGGACGCAGATGGTAATGTGACCATCTACAAAGCTCGACTTGTTGCTAAGGGTTATCGACAAGTTTAAGGGGTTGACTACGATGAGACTTTCTCACCCGTAGCGAAGCTGAAGTCCGTCCGAATCATGTTAGCACTTGCCGCATACTATGATTATGAGATATGGCAGATGGACGTCAAAACGGCATTCCTTAATGGCTTCCTTAAGGAAGAACTGTATATGATGCAGCCGGAAGGTTTTGTCGATCCTAAGAATGCTAACAAAGTATGCAAGCTCCAGCGCTCAATCTATGGGTTGGTGCAAGCATCTCGGAGTTGGAACATTCGCTTTGATGAGATGATCAAAGCGTTTGGGTTTACACAAACTTATGGAGAAGCCTGTGTTTACAAGAAAGTGAGTGGGAGCTCTGTAGCATTTCTCATATTATATGTGGATGACATACTATTGATGGGAAATGATATAGAATTCTTGGAAAGTATAAAGGCCTATTTGAATAAGTGTTTTTCAATGAAGGACCTTGGAGAAGCTGCTTATATATTAGGTATCAAGATCTATAGAGATAGATCGAGACGCCTCATTGGTCTTTCACAGAGTACATACCTTGACAAGATATTGAAGAAGTTCAATATGGATCAGTCCAAGAAGGGGTTCTTGCCTGTATTGCAAGGTGTGCAATTGAGCAAGGCTCAATGCCCGACCACGGCAGAAGATATAGAAAAGATGAGTGTCATCCCCTATGCCTCGGCCATAGGGTCTATTATGTATGCCATGCTGTGTACCAGACCTGATGTAAACCTTGCCGTAAGTTTGGTAGGAAGGTACCAAAGTAATCCCGGCATGGAACACCGGACAGCGGTCAAGAATATCCTGAAGTACCTGAAAAGGACTAAGGATATGTTTCTCGTTTATGGAGGTGACGAAGAGCTCGTCGTAAAGGGTTACGTCGACGCTAGCTTCGACACAGATCTGGATGACTCGAAGTCACAGACCGGATACGTGTATATTTTGAATGGAGGAGCAGTAAGCTGGTGCAGTTGCAAGCAAAGCGTCGTGGCGGGATCTACATGTGAAGCGGAGTACATGGCAGCCTCGGAGGTAGCACAGGAAGCAGTCTGGATGAAGGAGTTCATTACCGACCTAGGGGTGATTCCCAATGCGTCGGGCCCGATGACTCTCTTCTGTGACAACACTGGAGCCATTGCCCTTGCGAAGGAGCCCAGGTTTCACAGGAAGACCAGGCATATCAAGCGTCGCTTCAACTCCATTCGTGAAAGTGTTCAAAATGGAGACATAGATATTTGTAAAGTACATACGGACCTGAATGTAGCAGATCCGTTGACTAAACCTCTCCCTAGGGCAAAACATGATCAACACCAGGACGCAATGGGTGTTCGATTCATCACAATGTAACTAGATTATTGACTCTAGTGCAAGTGGGAGACTGTTGGAAATATGCCCTAGAGGCAATAATAAATGGTTATTATTATATTTCTTTGTTCATGATAATCGTCTATTGTTCATGCTATAATTGTATTGTCCGGAAATCGTAATACATGTGTGAATACATAGACCACAACGTGTCCCTAGTAAGCCTCTAGTTGACTAGCTCGTTGATCAACAGATAGTCATGGTTTCCTGACTATGGACATTGGATGTCATTGATAACGGGATCACATCATTAGGAGAATGATGTGATGGACAAGACCCAATCCTAAGCATAGCATAAAAGATCGTGTAGTTTTGTTTGCTAGAGCTTTTCCAATGTCAAGTATCTTTTCCTTAGACCATGAGATCGTGCAACTCCCGGATACCGTAGGAGTGCTTTGGGTGTGCCAAACGTCACAACGTAACTGGGTGACTATAAAGGTGCACTACGGGTATCTCCGAAAGTGTCTGTTGGGTTGGCACGGATCGAGACTGGGATTTGTCACTCCGTGTGACGGAGAGGTATCTCTGGGCCCACTCGGTAATGCATCATCATAATGAGCTCAATGTGACTAAGGCGTTAGTCACGGGATCATGCATTGCGGTATGAGTAAAGAGAGTTGCCGGTAACGAGATTGAACAAGGTATTGGGATACCGACGATCGAATCTCGGGCAAGTAACATACCGATTGACAAAGGGAATTGCATACGGGATTGATTGAATCCTCGACACCGTGGTTCATCCGATGAGATCATCGTGGAACATGTGGGAGCCAACATGGGTATCCAGATCCCGCTATTGGTTATTGACCGGAGAGGCGTCTCGGTCATGTCTGCATGTCTCCCGAACCCGTAGGGTCTACACACTTAAGGTTCGGTGACGCTAGGGTTGTAGAGATATATGTATGCGGAAATCCGAAAGTTGTTCGGAGTCCCGGATGAGATCCCGGACGTCACGAGAGGTTCCGGAATGGTCCGAAGGTGAAGAATTATATATAGGAAGTCAAGTTTCGGCCACCGGGAAAGTTTCGGGGGTTACCGGTATTGTACCGGGACCACCGGAAGGGTCCCGGTGGCCCACCGGGTGGGGCCACCAATCCCGGAGGGCCCCGTGGGCTGAAGTGGGAAGGGAGCCAGCCCCTAGTGGGCTGGGCGCCCCCCCATGGGCCTTTCCCCCTGCGCCTAGGGTTGCAAACCCTAGGGTGGGGGGTTTCCCACTTACCTTGGGGGGCAAGGCACCCCCCTGGCCGCCGCCCCTTGCCCTAGATGGGCTTTGGCTGCCACCCCCCCTCCCAGGGGGCCTATATAAAGGGGGGAGGGAGGGCAGCAACCTACAGCCTTGGGCGCCTCCCTCCTCCCCTGCTACACCTCTCCGTCTCGCAGAAGCTCGGCGAAGCCCTGCCGAGACCCGCTACATCCACCACCACGCCGTCGTGCTGCTGGATCACCATCAACCTCTCCTTCCCCCTTGCTGGATCAAGAAGGAGGAGACGTCGCTGCACCATACGTGTGTTGAACGCGGAGGTGCCGTCCGTTCGGCACTCGGTCATCGGTGATTTGGATCACGGCGAGTACGACTCCGTCATCCACGTTCATTGGAACGCTTCCGCTCGCGATCTACAAGGGTATGTAGATGCACTCCTTTCCCCTCGTTGCTAGTAGACTCCATAGATGCATCTTGGTGAGCGTAGGAAAATTTTAAATTATGCTACGATTCCCAACAACTACGGCTTGGGGCCACTAGCGGTACTACTGCTCTGGAGCGGTACTACCGCTCCCAGAGCGGTACTACCGCTTGTGGCACCCAAGCGGTACTACCGCTGGGACCAGAGTTAGTACACACATGGGGGCTACTAGCGGTACTACTGCTCTGGGCGGTACTACCGCTCCAGAGCGGTACTACCGCTTGTAGCACCCAAGCGGTACTACCGCTCTGGCCCGCGGTACTACCGCTGGGACCAGAGAGGGCACAAAGAGAGGAGAACCAAGCCCATCATCGAAACGGAAATGCTCGGAGGGAGTGGCAAAGGAAGTGTACGTGATGATTCCGCCCTAGCCTTTCCAAAACGGACCCCCTCTTGATAGTACGGTGATCCCTATGAAACTAGTCCACCAAACTAATCCGAAAGGACTACACCGTCTTCGCTTTAAGCTCCGAGGGGAGGAAATCGTCTCGTGCCAACAGGATGAATCTCTGAAAAACACTCAACGCACACGATTAGTCCGCAAAAGCATTGTCATCAATCACCAAAATATCTTAGGGATAAATATGCCCTTACAGAGTTTTTCAATGAAAGACCTCGGTGAAGCTGCGTATATATTGGGCATCAAGATCTATAGAGATATATCAAGACGCTTAATTGGACTTTCACAAAGCACATACCTTGACAAAGTTTTGAAGAAGTTCAAAATGGATCAAGCAAAGAAAGGGTTCTTGCTTGTGTTACAAGGTGTGAAGTTGAGTAAGACTCAATGCCCGACCACTACAGAAGATAGAGAGAAGATGAAAGATGTTCCCTATGCTTCAGCCATAGGCTCTATCATGTATGCAATGCTGTGTACTAGACCTGATGTGTTCCTTGCTATAAGTTTAGCAGGGAGGTACCAAAGTAATCCAGGAGTGGATCACTGGACAGCGGTCAAGAACATCCTGAAATACCTGAAAAGGACTAAGGATATGTTTCTCGTTTATGGAGGTGACAAAGAGCTCATCGTAAATGGTTACGTTGATGCAAGCTTTGACACTGATCCGGACAATTCTAAATCGCAAACCGGATACGTGTTTACATTGAACGGTGGAGCTGTCAGTTGGTGCAGTTCTAAACAAAGCGTCGTGGCGGGATCTACATGTGAAGCGGAGTACATAGCTGCTTCGGAAGCAGCAAATGAAGGAGTCTGGATGAAGGGAGTTCATATCCGATCTAGGTGTCATACCTAGTGCATCGGGTCCAATGAAAATCTTTTGTGACAATACTGGTGCAATTGCCTTGGCGAAGGAATCCAGATTTCACAAGAGAACCAAGCACATCAAGAGACGCTTCAATTCCATCCGAGATTTAGTCCAGGCGGGAGAGATAGAAATTTGCAAGATACATACGGATCTGAATGTTGCAGACCCGTTGACTAAGCCTCTTCCACGAGCAAAACATGATCAGCACCAAGGCTCCATGGGTGTTAGAATCATTACTATGTAATCTAGATTACTGACTCTAGTGCAAGTGGGAGACTGAAGGAAATATGCCCTAGAGGCAATAATAAAGTTATTATTTATTTCCTTATATCATGATAAATGTTTATTATTCATGCTAGAATTGTATTAACCGGAAACATAATACTTGTGTGAATACATAGACAAACAGAGTGTCACTAGTATGCCTCTACTTGACTAGCTCGTTGATCAAAGATGGTTATGTTTCCTAGCCATAGACATGAGTTGTCATTTGATTAACGGGATCACATCATTAGGAGAATGATGTGATTGACTTGACCCATTCCGTTAGCTTAGCACTCGATCGTTTAGTATGTTGTTGTTGCTTTCTTCATGACTTATACATGTTCCTATGACTATGAGATTATGCAACTCCCGTTTACCGGAGGAACACTTTGTGTGCTACCAAACGTCACAGGGTAACTGGGTGATTATAAAGGTGCTCTACAGGTGTCTCCAAAGGTACTTGTTGGGTTGGCGTATTTCGAGATTAGGATTTGTCACTCCGATTGTCGGAGAGGTATCTCTGGGCCCTCTGGGTAATGCACATCACTTAAGCCTTGCAAGCATTGCAACTAATGATTTAGTTGTGGGATGATGTATTAAGAAACGAGTAAAGAGACTTGCCGGTAACGATATTGAACTAGGTATTGAGATACCGACGATCGAATCTCGGGCAAGTAACATACCGATGACAAAGGGAACAGCGTATGTTGTTATGCGGTCTGACCGATAAAGATCTTCGTAGAATATGTGGGAGCCAATATGAGCATCCAGGTTCCGCTATAGGTTATTGACCGGAGACGTGTCTCGGTCATGTCTACATAGTTCTCAAACCCGTAGGGTCCGCACGCTTAACGTTTCGATGACAGTTATATTATGAGTTTATATGTTTTGATGTACCGAAGGTTGTTCGGAGTCCCGGATGTGATCACGGACATGACGAGGAGTCTCAAAATGGTCGAGACATGAAGATTGATATATTGGATGACTATATTCGGACACCGGAATGGTTCCGGGGGTTATCGGATATATACCGGAGTACCGGGGGGTTACCGGAACCCCCCCCCCCCCCCAGAGGCTATTGGGCCTCATGGGCCCAATTAGTGGAAGAGGAGAGGCGGCCAAGGGGCAGCCGCGTGCCCCTCCCCCCCCCAAGTCCGAATTGGACAAGGAGGGGGGGCGGCGCCCCCCCTTTCCTTTCCCCCTCTCTCCTTGCCTCTCCTCTCCTAGTCCAACAAGGAAGGGAGGGAGTCCTACTCCCGGTGGTTGTAGGACTCCTCCTAGCGCGCCTCCTCCTGGCCGGCCGCACCTCCCCCCTTTGCTCCTTTATATACAGGGGCAGGGGGCACCCTAGACACAACAATTGATCGTTTGGTCTTTTAGCCGTGTGCGGTGCCCCCCTCCACCATAGTCCACCTCGATAATACTGTAGCGGTGCTTAGGCGAAGCCCTGCGTCGGTAGAACATCATCATCGCCACCACGCCATCATGCTGACGAAACTCTCCCTCAACACTCGGCTGGATCAGAATTCGAGGTACGTCATCGGGCTGAACGTGTGCTGAACTCGGAGGTGCCGTGCGTTCGGTACTTGATCGGTCGGATCGTGAAGACGTATGACTACATCAACCGCGTTGTGCTAACGCTTCCGCTTTCGGTCTACGAGGGTACGTGGACAACACTCTCCCTTCTCGTTGCTATGCATCACCATGATCTTGCGTGTGCGTAGGAATTTTTTTGAAATTACTACGTTCCCCAACACGAACGTACGGCACCACCGTGTTCAGCACACGTTCAGCTCGATGACATCCCTCGTACTCTTGATCCAGTTGAGGCCGAGGGAGAGTTCCGTCAGCACAACGGTGTGGCGACGGTGATGATGAAGTTACCGGCACAGGGCTTCGCCTAAGCACTACGATGATATAACCGAGGTGTGTAACTATGGAGGGGGGCACCGCACACGGCTAAAAGATCAACTTGTGTTGTCTTGGGGTGCCCCCTTGGCCATGTATATAAAGGAGGGAGGAGGAGGAGGCCGGGCCTAGGAGGGGCGCGCCTATAGGGGGAGTCCATCTAGGATTCCCAATCCTAGTTGGAGTCCCCTTCCTTTTCCAAGAGGGGAGAGAGGGAAGGAGTAGGAGAGGGAGAAGAAAAGAGAGGGGGGCGCTGGCCCCTCCCTAGTCCAATTCGTACTTGCCATAGGGGGCGGGCGTGCGTCCACCCCTTGAGGCCCTTCTCTCCTTTCCCGTATGGCCCATTAAGGCCCACTACGTCCCCCGGCGAATTCCCATAACTCTCTGGTACTCCGAAAAATACTCGAATCACTCGAAACCTTTCCGATGTCCGAATATAGCCTTCCAATATATTGATCTTTACCTCTCAACCATTTCGTGACTCCTCGTCATGTCCGTGATCTCATCCGGGACTCCAAACAAACTTCGGTCATCAATCACATAACTCACAATGCAAATCATCATCGAATGTTAAGCGTGCGGACCCTACGGGTTCGAGAACTATGTAGACATGACCGAGACACATCTTCGGTCAATAACCAATAGCGGAACCTGGATGCTCACATTGGCTCCTACATATTCTAGGAAGATCTTTATCGGTCAAACCGCATAACAACATATGTTGTTCCCTTTGTCATCGGTATGTTACTTGCCCGAGATTCGATCGTCGGTATCACCATACCTAGTTCAATCTCATTACCGGCAAGTCTCTTTACTCGTTCCGTAATGCATCATCCCACAACTAGCTCATTACTCACATTGCTTGCAAGGCTTATAGTAATGTGCATTACCGAGAGGGCCCAGAGATACCTCTCCGATACACGGAGTGACAAATCCTAATCTTGATCTATGCCAACCCAACAAACACCTTCGGAGACACTTGTAGAGCATCATTATAATCACCCAATTATGTTGTGACATTTGATAGCACACAAGGTGTTCCTCCGGTATTTGGGAGTTGCATAATATCATAATCAGACGAACATGTATAAGTCATGAAGAAAGCAATAGCAATAAGCTAAACGATCATAGTGCTAAGCTAACAAATGGGTCTTGTCCATCACATCATTCTCTAATGATGTGATCCTGTTGATCAAATGACAACACATGTCTATGGCTAGGAAACTTAACCATCTTTGATTAACGAGCTAGTCAAGTAGGGGCATACTAGGGACACTCTGTTTGTCTATGTATTCACACATGTACTAAGTTTCTGGTTAATACAATTCTAGCATGAATAATAAACATTTATCATGATATAAGGAAATATAAATAACAACTTTATTATTGCCTCTAGGGCATATTTCCTTCATCTCGGTCATCCCTCAAATAATGTCATTCGAAACATTGTTAAAAATAATGATTTAGTGTGTTCTTCTGAAAGTCAGACTTCAATTTGTGATGCTTGTCAGCGTGCTAAGAGTCGACAATTGTCATATAATTTATCTCATCGTGTCTCCACAATGCCTCTTGAGTTAATTCATTCTAATGTTTGGGGGCCTGCTATTGCCTCTTCTGGAGGTTATAAGTATTATGTTAGCTTTGTCGATGATTACTCTCATTTCTGTTTGATATATCTCCTCAAGAACAAGTCTGATGTTGAGCAAGTGTTTTACGCTTTTCAGGCTCATGTTGAGCATCTTCTTCACACTAAAATCATAGCCGTCCAGTCGGACTGGGGGGGGGCGAGTATAAAAAATTGCATAGTTATTTTCAGCGCACTGGGATCTCTCACCGTGTGTCCTGCTCACATACATCTCAGCGAAATGGGGATGCTGAACGCAAACACCGTCATCTTATAGAAACAGGTCTTGCCTTGATGGCTCACTCTTCTCTCCCATTGCGTTTCTGGGATGGAGCATTCCTTGTTGTGTGTTAGCTCATTAATCGCATGCCCACACCCGTTCTACAACAAGATACGCCCTTGTATCGTCTTCTCAAGGTGCAACCCGATTACAATTTCCTTCGCACGTTTGGCTATGCTTGCTGGCCTAGTTTGCACAAATATAACACACATAAGCTAGCTTTCCGTTCCACCATGTGTGTGTTCTTAGGGTACAGCCAGATGCATAAGGGATACAAGTGCTTGGATCGTTCCACGGGGCGTATATACATCTCTCGTGACGTCGTTTTCGACGAGTCCATTTTTTCATACTCCACCCCTGGTGTCATCGTAGATGTCTCCACATTGGCTGATGTGCTCTCCTTCCCTTCCAATGAACCGGCTACGGGTGACAATTTGCGCAAATATGACCTGTCCTATTTGTCTACTCACTCGCCTGTTTCAGGCAGTTTTCCCCTTGTGCAGGAACCTCAGGTCGCGCATGATGCTTCTCCACCACACGCGACCGACAACTGTCCCTCTCCGGCGATCGACGTGCATGGCGCATGCACGCCTCCCGCAACCCACTCACCCGACCCATCGCCGGCTCCCTCGCCTAGCGCCTCTGGGGACGCCTCGCCCAGCCCATCCTCCGCCCAAGTGCAGGCAGATGATGCTCCATTAACGCCCGCTGCTCCGCCGACGCCAGCCCAACAGCCCACGTCGCCTTCTGTCGAGGGTACTCCTGCCCCCTCGACCGCGACGCCTCCGGCTGTTCCTGGTCACACGATGGTCACGCGCACTCGTGATCATACCAGGTGTGCACTCGTTCCGACTAACGGGACCGTGCGCTATGATCCTCGCCGGCGTGCGTTCCATGCGACGCCTATTTCCCATCACGATGCTCTCCATGAGACTGCCTGGCGTGCAGCGATGCTTGATGAGCTTGCTTCCCTTCATCGCACCAAGACATGGGTTCTTGTGCCTCGTCCGCCAGGGGTTAACGTTGTGGGGAGTAAGTGGATCTTCAAGACCAAGCATCGACAAGATGGTTCTGTTGACAAATATAAGGCACGACTGGTCACCCGTGGTTTCACCCAGCAGCTTGGCATTGACTATGGCGACACGTTCAGTCCGGTTGTCAAGCCGGCTATCGTTCGACTGGTTCTTTCCCTTGTTGTGTCTCGAGGATGGAGTCTTCGGCAGATTGATGTCAGTAATGCATTCCTTCATGGTTACCTGTCTGAGGATGTTTATATGCAGCAGCCGCCTGGGTTTGAGGACGCTCGGTATCCCTCACATGTGTGCAAGCTGTAGCGGGCTCTCTATGGACTCAAACAGTCCCCTCGTGCATGGTATGCTCGGCTCAGTGCGCGTCTTCTTGAGCTGGGTTTTCGCTCCTCCAAAGCAGACACGTCTCTGTTTTTCTTTCTCCACCCTGATGTTCAGATCTATATGCTCGTCTATGTGGATGATATTGTCATTGCCGAATCTTCCCAAAGAGTCGTTGATGGCCCTGTTCACTCCCATGCGGCCAATTTTCCTATCAAGGACCTTGGGCCATTGGAGTACTTTCTCGGTTTGGAAGCGTCGTAGAATTCAGGGGGCTGACATTGACTCAACGGAAGTATGCTTTGGATCTTTTACACTGTGTGAGTATGGAGAATTGTAAGCCCACTTCCACACCGTTGTGTACGTCGGATCAGCTTGCACGAGTGTCTGGACAACCCCTTAGTACCGTGGATTCTTTACGGTATCGCAGTGTTGTTGGTGGACTGCAGTACGTATTTGACACTCACTCGTCCGGATATTTCGTTTGTAGTGAACAAGGTATGCCAGTTCCTTTCACAACCCATTGATGTTCATTGGGAAGAAGTTAAGCATATTCTGCGCTATGTAAAAGGAACATTGCACACAGGACTAAAGTTTCGGAAAGCTGTCTCCACTAGCATTAGTACTTTTACTGATGCAGATTGGGCAGGGTGCCCTGATGATCGCCGATCCACAGGAGGCTTTGCCATCTTTGTTGGACCGAACCTCATTTCCTGGAGTTCTAAGAAACAGCCGACAGTGTCGCGATCCAGTATAGAGGCCGAGTACAAAGCGTTGGCAAATGGAGCTGCTGAAGCCATTTGGTTAGAGTCACTACTCAATGAGCTTGGTGTTTCACGGCAGCGTGTCCTCATACTATGGTGTGATAATTTAGGAGCTGCATACCTGACTGCCAACCCAGTTTTCCATGCACGTACCAAGCACATTGAGATCGATTTCCATTTTGTGCGTAAGCGTGTTGCCTCTGGAGCGCTTGAGGTCAAGTTCATTTCTTCCAATGATCAGCTGGCTGATGTATTCACCAAACCAGCCACTCGACAGATGCTAAACCGTTTTAGTACCAATCTAAACCTTGTATATTGTAGAAGTTCAGATTGAGGGGGAGTGTTAATAGGTCTAGCGTGGCATGTACACGTATTTTGTACGTATGTAAATTGTATGTGTTGGTCATTATATATAGAAGGACGTGGAGAGGCTTTGCCCCACGGGAAATCCTAAACCTATTCTTCTAACTTAGACCACTGAAGGGCAAGGTTCAAACCCTCTTGGCATGCCAAAAGTTCAGCTTGAATAGATCAGGAGCAGTGCAAAATGGCCGGCAAGCGGAGAAGATGATGTTGCCGTCACTATCACGAAGGATCATACCCCCGCAACTGATGCCCCACCATCAGCATCGACAAACGATCCATACACATTTAGCTTAACACGTTCAGCCGATGGGGGAGAGCGCTGGACTGTGGGAGGATGCGGCGGTGGCGAGTGCGAGCTCGAAGACCTGCAACCTACAAGCCAGGCGGTAACCCTTTGATCACATCAGCCAGAGGGAAATGCTAGATACACCGGAGCGACTCTGTATAGCTGATGAGGAACCAGTGAGAAGCATCAATCGGAGGAGGTAGTTTGTCGTGGATGATCTCTTTATGTACGTGCCAGCTCCGCCATAGCACCATGACACTGAATTGTTGGGACACTAGATAAGCAAATACGTACTTCTAGATGGAGGCACATGTTGGATGATTAGGAGGTAAGTGGTATCCTCAGCTCATTATATATGGATCAAACTGTGGGCTTGGAGCTCCGATTAAAATGAATTATTCTTTCAGTGGGAGGTGATGTCCATTTGCAGCGATACATCCGTGGTGACTTTATCAATCTCAAAGCACCGCAATTCAGCCCGGTCTTCAGTGAAGGATCACTAGTAGAAAAAGAGGCTTCCATACGCCCCCATTAGTCCCCAAAATAATCGAACCGCGACCAAAGGGGTCTTTAGTCGCGGTTCGGGAGGAGACCCGTGACCAACTATCTGGGCCCAGCGCGCTCGGTCGACAGCTGGCGGACGGGAGGGGCTTTAGTCCCGGTTGGCCTGGCCAACCGGGACTAAAGGTCCTCAGGCTGGCCCGAAGGCCTTTAGTCGCGGTTGGCCAGGCCAACCGGGACTAAAGGCCCATCCCTATATAGGACTCAGCTCACTTCACTTAGCCACAATTGGTGCCACTTCTATTCACAATATTCAGAAGGGGGGTGGTGGGTTTGCTTTTGGTTCCTCCTATGCACACAAGGTGTTCGATGAAATGCCCGAGAGCATGAAACAAACATGATATGAAGTGTCCGAGCCACACTTCAGCTTTCTCATTTATTTTTCCTCCGCGATCGCGGTTAGCAACTTGAACCTTTCATGTGTCATTAATAAAATATGCATGTGTGTAGTTCATTGTTTAATTTGTATTATTTCTAGCTTGTTAGTTTAACAAATGCATGATGGTTAATTATATACTTTATATAATAATAATGCAGATGAATCGGCAATGGATGTACGGTACCCGACTCTCCGGCGAGTTCACTACGGGTTTGAAAGATTTCTTCGTAGTGGCAAATGCGAACAAGCAGCGAGGTTTTATTATCTGTCCATGTGCTGTCTGTAAGAATCAGAAGGGTTACTCCTCCTCAAGAGACGTTCACATGCACCTGCTTCGGCACGGTTTCATGCGAAGCTATAATTGTTGGACCAAGCATGGAGAAAGAGGGGTTAGAATGGAAGAAGATGAAGAAGGGGATGATATCGATGACAACTATCATGATCATTTCGGTGATACTTTCATGGAGGATGATGCTGAAGGTGGGGAAGGGTTAGGTGAAGGTGAAGAAGAGGCACATGATGAGCCCGCTGATGATCTTGGTCGGACCATTGCTGATGCACGGAGACGCTGCGAAACTGACAAGGAGAGGGAGAATTTGGATCGCATGTTAGAGGATCACAAAAAGTCGCTGTACCCAGGATGCGATAATAGTCTGAAAAAGTTGGGCTGCACACTGGATTTGCTAAAATGGAAGGCACGGGAAGGTGTAGCCATTATGAAGCTATGTGCATTCCTCAATGCAATCTCTCAGAAGGTAATCAATCCAGAAGATCTACCACGGTTACAGAACGATGTGGTCCAATGCCTTGTCAGTTTCGAGTTGGTGTTCCCACCATCCTTCTTCGATATTATGACGCACCTCCTGCTCCACCTAGTCGAAGAGATTTCCATTCTCGGTCCTGTATTTCTACACAATATGTTCCCCTTTGAGAGGTTCATGGGAGTATTAAAGAAATATGTTCGTAACCGTGCTAGGCCAGAAGGAAGCATCGTCAAGGGCTATGGAAATGAGGAGGTAATTGAGTTCTGTATTGACTATGTTCCTGACCTTAAGCCGATTGGTATTCCTCAATCGCGGCACGAGGGGAGACTAAGTGGAAAAGGCACGATCGGAAGGAAATCAACGATATGTATGGACGGTCATTCTATGACTGAAGCACACCACACAGTTCTGCAAAATTCCAGCTTGGTGGCTCCGTACTTCGAGCAACACAAGAATATTTTATGCTCCGACAACCCGGGGAAGCCTGAATCCTGGATTAGAAAGGCCCACATGGAGACTTTCGGCAGTTGGTTGCGAAAACATTTAATGAATGACAATGATGTTGGAGATCAGCTGTACATGTTGGCCAAGACACCATCTTCGACTATAACGACTTTCCAAGGGTACGAGATAAATGGGAATACATTTTACACCATCGCCCAAGATAAAAAGAGCACCAACCAAAACAGTGGTGCCCGCTTTGATGCAGCAACCGAGAATGGGCAAAAGGTCACATATTATGGTTACATAGAGGAGATATGGGAACTTGACTATGGACCCTCCTTTAAGGTCCCTTTGTTCCGGTGCAAATGGTTCAAGCTAACAGGAGGTGGGGTAAAGGTGGACGAGCAATACGGAATGACAATGGTGGATTTCAACAATCTTGGTTACCTTGACGAACCATTCGTCCTTGCCAAAGATGTCGCTCAGGTTTTTTATTTGAAGGACATGAGTAGCAAACCGAGGAAACGGAAAGATAAGAAAACGATCAGTACATCATGCGGTGATCCAAAGCGCCACATTGTTCTTTCAGCGAAAAGAAACATCGTGGGAGTGGAGAACAAGACAGACATGTCAGAAGATTATAATATGTTTGATGAAATTCCGCCCTTCAAAGTGAACACTGACCCAAGCATTAAGTTAAATGATGAGGATGCTCCATGGATACGGATGATTTGTATTTGGTCGATGAACTGAATGATGTATCAAACCTTTTGTCAAACCTTCAAGGGATCGAGGATGTAGAACAAAACAATCGGTCTGAATTTTTAAAATGAATTAGTTTTATTTTTCTGGATTTTTTGATATATTATTTGTATTTTTTAAGATTTTAAAATGAATTAGTTTTATTTTTTTGAATTTTTTGATATATTATTTGTATTTTTAAGATTTTCAAATGAATTAGTTTTATTTTTTGAATTTTTTTGATATATTATTTGTATTTTTAAGATTTTCAAATGAATTAGTTTTATTTTTCTGAATTTTTTGATATATTATTTGTATTTTTAAGATTTTCAAATGAATTAGTTTTATTTTTTTGAATTTTTTGATATATTATTTCTATTTTTAAGATTTTAAAATGAATTAGTTTTATTTTTCTGAATTTTTTGATATATTATTTGTATTTTTAAGATTTTAAAATGAAAAGTATTTGAAAAAGGACCTTTAGTCGCGGTTCGTGACACGAACCGCGACTAAAGGCTCTTTCCGCGCGGGAACGAAAACGGCGCGAAAAAACCTTTAGTCGCGGTTCGTGACACCAACCGCGACTAAAGGGGTACCTTTAGTCGCGGTTGGTGTCCCCAACCGCGACTAAAGGCTTGCCCTATATATTCTCCGCGTCCCTCGTCTTCTCCGCGCTAAGGACCAAACGCATCCAGGACCTCGTCTTCTCCGCGGCGCCGCCCTCGTCTCCGGTAGGTGCCCGCCGCCGCCTGCCGTCCTCCTCGCGTGCCTAGAAGAAGAGGGGACCGCCGCCGTCGTCTTCTCGCCCTCGTCTTCTCGCCCGCCGTCGCCTGCCGTCCTCCTCGTCGCCGCGTACTGGATGCGCGCCTTGCCAGCCTCGCGCGCGTGCGGAAACGGCGGCGCCGTGCGTGCCCGTGCTGGAAACTAAAAATGTTTGCACTAAATAATTAAATACAGAAAAGGGAACTAAAAATGGAAACTTGCAAAATTCATAACTTGAATTCTGTTAACTCAAATTGAGCAAACTTGAGCTCTAAAATTTTGTCTTAACAAAATATACACAATGGTATTTTATTTGGGAATAATTGTATAAATTTGACTCGAAGTTGTATATGGTCACCCGAGATTCATAACTTGTATAAATTTGACTCAAAGTACACATACTCGAAGTTGTATATGGGAATAATGGTATTAAATTTGGGAATAATTGTATAAATACACAATATACACAATTCATAACTCGAAGTTGTATATGGTCACCCGAGATTGAATATATATTATATATTCCTCTTGAATTCTTCTTGTTTGAAATTTCATATGCATGTATATAGTAGCGTAGAATATGTGTACTGAAACTTCATCAAAATTAAAATAAAACACAAAATAAAATATAAAAGAAATAAAACACTACAAATTAAAAAGAAACCAGGTTTAGGGGGGCTAAAACCCTAAACCTGCGGAGGAGGCCTTTAGTCCCGGTTAGCCACGAGAACCGGGACTAAAGGTCCTCCGCCCCGACGGACTCCTGGCGCCCACGTGGACGGGCCTTTAGTCGCGGTTCGTAAGAGGCGCGACTAAAAGGGGGGAACCTTTAGTCGCGCATATTTAGTCCCGGTTGCACAGCCGGGATTAATGGCCTTTGCGAACCGGGACTAAAGGCCTATTTTCTACCAGTGGATGTGTGAGTGCGCGTGATAGTGAGTGTATGCGTCTAGCCATCAAAGTTTTAATCGATGTTTAAAAACAACTCTGCAGATTTTGATGAGTAATTGTCGCTAGCTAGTGTCCAATCCCGACATTGCCACGTAGGTACCCACGTCGCTGTTAAGCAAGAATATGAATATGTCCTTCAGCTCAAAAGGAAAATAAAATACGTATGACTTTTTTCTCCTAAATGCGCATACAACATCTAGACAAAATTCGCATGGACGAGTAGTCAGTCCTTGTGCGACAACATACGATAACGAAGTTATTGTTAACATGTACGTGTGTTCATCAAGATTTTGTCCGAGTTTGCGTCCCGCTATTTGCACCAACAAGTCTGACGTGGAGTAAGTTTCAATTGTACGGGAACCAAACATCATTTGGACTGCTCAAATACAGGCAGAGGCTGAGGGTTATCCTTATCTTTTTTAAAAGATGCTATTAATTGCGGCTCCGTTGATCTCAATGCAATGATGTGTGCCGAAGGTGGAACCTGGAGTTTTATCGGATGTCCCCAAAGGGACGGCGGAAAGTGGAGTTTCAAAATCTAGACATCAACTTTAACTAAAACATCCAAGAGGAATGGAGATTCATCCCCATCCAGGATGCTCCTCTGGCGACTTTTCACAAGTTTTACCTGCCAAGCAGTTGGCAACTACTACTTGCACCACTTCATCCTTGTCCAATTAGGAAGGAAAATGGTAATCTAGAAAGGTTTCTAATTGTAGCAATGCCAAAAAATATATATGATGGTCTGGGGACTGACTAATCCACCGAATTCATCCTTGTCAGTCGACCACTCAATCCATTTCAAGTTTGTATGCAATCCTGCTATAGTTAAAAAGTTATGTAACAAATAGGTCATGGTTTTGTAAAGAGGGGACGTGTGAGAGATATGGTGGCTGACTTCTTTGAATAAGACATGTCAAGGTCTATTAGATGTCAGTTTGGCAGCTAGTTTCACTGTCTTATTGTATTTAGAAAAATATGCTAGTAATGGTCAGAGAGTTTAGGTTCATATTTTAGACAGTGACATTTTGGTGAAAATCTCCCACAAAGCAACTAGAAGAGTTCAAGGAGACGCTGGTGCGTTTATATCCCTATCAAGCTACTCTTGGCCGGAGTATATTCAGTAACTCAAGTCAAGATGTATAGGTCCTTCACAAGATTACGGAACATGAAATGTAAAAGCTCGTATGACCAGAAATGGGTAGCTATCACTTCTCCGGAACTTCTAACAAGTGTCCAACAATTTTTTTCAGTTCTAGTAGCACTTACTAGTCAACAATATTGATCTCACGGATCTCGGATGTTTGCGCGCTAATATGAACACACGTGTAATTGGAAAAAAAATATAGACACGCACGGGTAAGACGTAACTGATCAGATTGCAACAAGATTTTTGTCGGTGACCTCTAAGATCATGAATGGTGGTAGATAAGACTCTTCTCTTTTATATAGTACTCCCTCCGTCCCAAAATTATTGTCTTAGATTTGGGACGTCTGTATCTAGATAAATCTAAGACAGGAATTTTAGGATAAATCTAAGACAGGAATTTTGGGACGGATGGAGTACGCTCTACTACTACGTCATGTAGAGAGGACAAGGCACACAAACATAGCATCCAATATATTATCCTCTTAGTTTCATCTACCTGCAATTAGTACTCACATGCATAAATATATTAGAACGATTAAAACATAGTGTGATGAAAAGATGACTTCTTACAATTGTGTGAACTTTTGAGATTATGGCAGAAAGATATACGTTTCAAACTAGTAGGTATGCAGTCATGTTTGCCTTTTGTTTCTTCCTGCAAAACATACACCCATCCTTGCACCGCAGGAGAGTCGTTCTCGCGAGTCAAGAGGCACACATCAGACAGCACATACCTAGAATACGTAAGAAAAGAGGATAATTAGCGCATGCTAAGTCCTGTACGGCTGTACATTTCCCCCTTTGTGACGAGCCCTGGAATCTGTTCCTGAACTTCTCTAGAAACAAGGTTCGCACCCGGCTCCATGTCTGAACAGACAATTTTGCCGTGAAGAACTTCGAGATCGCACTTCCGTACGTGAGAACTATATTCTGTTCACCGCTAACTGTCCAATGAAAGCACGTCAAGATTTTAAAAAACGAGTGGATCTGCACGTGGTCTTGGCTCCTTGCTTTTTTTTCCACGAACTTTGACCTTTTGTTTAGTCACACAAACTCGCATTCCCACGATTTGATTATTCTTTTTTAGGTCATGTGAGTATCATATGTAATGATATTTTCGAGGGAAAACTCCCTAGTAACCAGCAACCTTGCAGGCTTGAACACAGTCACATCCATGTTCGTGTAGTGGTTGCAAATTAAAGCTACACACCATCAGACCACATCGTAGCATGGGTGATGTTGCGATCGCAACATGGGTGATGCTGTGAGCCGCAACCTCGCAGCAAATCGGAGATTCCTCCCCGTTCTTGCAGTGGAGGCGTCACTCTCCAATCGCAGCATCGTATGGGTGCGGCGACGACCGGCTGCTAGTGCCTCGTCCCTGATGTAGCTGCGAAAGGATGGGAGAGAGAGCGGACCCCAAACGATGCGTGGCGTTATAATTAGTCGGTGGATTGTGAGTGTTTCCCAATTCTATATAGTCAAACAAAGAACTAGGCATGACACGTAAACTAGTAGTAATGAATATCACGGCATGCAATCCTCCTTCATAATTCGAAAAAAAAATCACCGCATGAAAAGTAAAAAAGGTGGTATTTTGTTATCTGACACGATTCTGTTCTAGAAAATTGAACAGCAATCCAGGCATGCAAAGATGATATGGTCTACTGATTGACTAGTCGAATAGGCAGCAGGGGGCGAGCGGGGGCCAGACCCCCCTATGGATCGGCCCCCCTCAACGAGTTGTTGTAGCGGGGGCTAATTACTTTTTTGAGGGCTTATTAGCCTTAATTACTTCGGCCATTAGCAAGGACTAGGAAATGTGCCCGTGCGTTGCAACGGGAGAAACAAATTCTCACATGCCCCTAGCAACCCATTCCATGATTGTGCAATTTTCTCCTCTGTGTCACCATTGCCAATGGTACTCATATTGTCCACCTATTCACAATGAACGTGACCAATCTAAAGTGATGTGCTTGTCATCATACTATGGCATAACGCTCGTGCGTCGCTACGAAGTAAACGCTGAACAGTGGATCATCATCGTCATGCGGTGGTGACGGGTGCCAGCGGCTCTAGCGCGGCGGGCTTCTGCCAGCCGGCACATGCTTTGGCGAGCACCCTAGAAATTGCGAGGCCCTCCTCCTTGATCTGGATTATATAGTAAAAAAGGCCATTATATTGACGCTCGTATTGTGCAATTTTCTCCTCTGTGTCACCATTGCCAATGGTACTCATATTGTCCACCTATTCACGATGAACGTGACCAATCTAAAGTGATGTGCTTGTCATCATACTATGGCATAACGCTCGTGCGTCGCTACGAAGTAAACGCTGAACAGTGGATCATCATCGTCATGCGGTGGTGACGGGTGCCAGCGGCTCTAGCGCGGCGGGCTTCTGCCAGCCGGCACATGCTTTGGCGAGCACCCTAGAAATTGCGAGGCCCTCCTCCTTGATCTGGATTATATAGTAAAAAAGGCCATTATATTGAGCTTTGCACCATCATACTGTAGCATGACAACAACATACTGTTGACCGAATTTAAATTTGCATGCACCAGGTCATCTAATTTTGCATGCGGTATACCATGCACAACATCACTACTAACATCGCGCAGCTCATCTCCCATTGCCGATCTGCTAGTTATTAGGCCTCAATCATCGTCTTAGCTGGAGGTCCAGCGGCCGGCTGCGTCCGAGCTCCACCGCCCTCTACCTCGCGCCATGGTATTCGCCATAGCCGCGTGACTGGCCGACCTGGACGGCAAGGGCGGACTCTTGCTGGATTGCTAGCCCGACATTAATGCTCCCTTTAATTTCTCGCCTGAGATCTGGGGTCCGTAACTCCCACGATTTATGCTTCCTTTATCTCATATTTGCCCATACTGTCTTTACACCCTCTTTATTCCTTTCCTTGCTGGCTCATTCTTTATCGGAATATATTTCCTCTTTTATAACTTTTCTTTCTGTCCCATTGATTCTTCAGGAGGCTTATTGACTTCAAATCATAAACGTATATAAGTTGATGTAATGCAGTATAATGAAGCGAGGTGGGACTATTTAATAATAGAACAAATCATCCTCCTTATATGCATAAACACGATGTAGCTCAATTGGACGTGGGGTTTGCGATTCCACCTTTGGTCGTGAGTTCGATCCACTCCATCCCCTATTTTTGCCTCCTTACGTCCGATGGATCAGATGGGCTGAGGCCCAGGCGCATTGGGCCCAATGCAGCGACCAAGTAAGTTCGTAAATATGTTTTTTTGGGACCATTAGTACCACCTTCGAAATCTGGTAATGACGTACGTACGGACGGACGAAAATTTGAAACGTACGAACGAACGAAAATTCGGAAGGAAGAAGCAATAGCCCTTTTATTAGTAAGTATAGATATAGATATAGATATGGGCTACGCCAATGTCAAGCCCAAAACTCAATTCGCAACAAGGGCCGAGGCTTCATGGCTGGATATCACACAGTCCATCAATGCGCACACACGCATTGATGAAAAAAACTACCCTCTCGTTTAGGGTTTCGGGCTTTGGCGGTGATCCCATCGCCGCCTAGAGTTCTCATCGCTTTTACCTACCGCCGGCTGATCCCCACGCCTTGATCATCTCCTGATCGGCAGGGGGAGTTCGGTTCGGTTTCCTGGCGCCTTTTTCCCGGACGAAGGAAGAACCCTAGATGGCGGACCGAGCGGAGTCGTCGTCGTCGAGCGGGACAGGGAAGAATCTCGAGGAACTGCTGCAACACCTGGATCTCCAGGATGACGAACTTGATGGTGTGGTCGTAGGGGAGGAGGAGGTAAAGAAGTTCGAAGCAGATGCCAGGTGGCTGGCGATCGGGAAAGTGAACACTACTCGCATCTTCAGTTCATCAGCGATGTTTGAGTGCATGAAATCCATCTGGTCACTGGCGCACGTGCCGAAGTACAGAGAGGCGGGAGAAAATCTGTTTATCTTCCAGATGTTCTGTCTGGGGGATTGGAAGAGGGTGGTGCACGGAGGGCCATGGCTTTTTAGGGGGATGGGGATGCTGATCGAGGATTACGATGGGAAGAAGGAACCAACATCTTTTGATTTTGATGGATTATACGTGTGGGTTCAGATCCATAACATACCAGAACTCTACCGCAAAGCGGAGGTTGTTGATCAACTCGCCTGCCGCATTGGAAGGGTGAAAGAAGTCCAGCTTGCTCCTCGTTTGTATTATGAGGGAGATTATGTTAGGGTTCGAGCTAGGGTCATTGTCAGCAAACCTCTCACACGGGTTACGCCTCTGAATGTTGTAGGAGAGGGAAGACTCCGCCTCCCGGTGAAGTATGAGAAGATCCCCTATTTCTGTAAGGTTTGTGGCTTCATGGGTCACAACCACAAGGAGTGCGGTGATGGTGTTTGGGAGGAGAAGGATAAGCAGTGGGGCAGCTGGATGTTGGCACAAAGAAGGGAGGTTGCACCAGAGCAGCAAGGTGGATGGGCCCCTTGAGGGGGTTACTCAGGTGGCAGAGGAAGAGGTAGGGCGGGCCGAGGCAATTCTACCCGCCAGCGCTCTCCACCACGCAAGCGTTCATCTCAGGACGCGGGCTTTGACTCGACTGCAGAAGAGGATGATGTTATTAGCCCTCTGAAGACTGGGGCTGAGAGGCAGGAGACGCCCATCGCTGAAACTGCTAGGAGAAACCTGAATCTTGTCTTGTCGGACAGCTCGGCTACTGCGGAGGATTTGATGAGGAGCAAGGCAACAGATATTGCTGACACCACTTTGGCCGTCCCACCACCACCTCCTGCTTATGTCTCACCAAGGGATGCCAAGAAAGCAAAGAAGACAGGGTCACCATTGAAGCAAGGAACTGATAAGATGGCGTTGTTGGCGGGCTCCTCCTCGGAGCACCGCCAAGCCCAATGAAAATCCTAAGCTGGAACTGTCGTGGGATAGGCGATCCTGCGACAGTTCGAGAGCTCCGCGATCTGGTGGAGCTTAGTTCACCTTCTATTCTTTGCTTAGTTGAAACTCAGCTACAAAAGAGTCGTGTTGAAGGTCTTCGTTTCTCTTTAGGTTTTGATTTCAGTTTTGCTGTTGGCAGTAGTGGTCGTAGTGGAGGTATTTGTATCTTCTGGAAAAATTCGGTGAATGTTGAAATAAAGAACTATTCGGAGTATCATGTTGATGCATGGGTGCTCGAAACATGGAGGGAACAATGGCGCCTTTCTTGCTTTTATGGGGAAGCAACGAGATCTCTCCGGTACAAAACCTGGAACACGATGACAAGATTGAGAGGGGAGAGCACTCTTCCATGGATGTGTATTGGGGATTTCAATGAGATCCTACGGCCCGAGGAACAATTTGGGCCTAATGAGCGTGATAGTGCGCAAATTGATGCATTCAGAGAGGCTGTTGATATATGTGGACTTGCTGATTTGGGCTACCGAGGTTTGGACTGGACTTGGGAGAAAAGTGTCAGGAGGTCATTTCTGCAGAGTTCGGCTGGACAGAGCCTTGGGTACGGCCGAATGGTCTGTTCTCTTTCCATTTGCTTCGGTGGAACATCTAACAGCGGCTAAATCTGACCACTGCCCTATCCTATTGGAGACGGATCTTGTGGACACGAGTGTGAGAGCAAAGCAGAAGCAGTTTCGGTATGAATGCATGTGGGAGCGCGACCCGAGATTTAGTGATGTGGTAGCTGACGCATGGAACTCTAATGGCAAGGCCCAATCTGTAGCGGCACTGTCTGAGAAACTTTCCTTTGTAGCTGGTAGGCTGCGCAAGTGGGGCCGAACCACTTTCGGTGCTGTCAGAACAGAGTTGCGGTCACTTCGTATGAAACTTGCAGAATTGCGAGCGCTGCCAGATCGCACAGGACCGTCGCCGGAAGAAGAGCGGGTCGAAGCCCGCATGGCTGAGTTGTGCTTGCGCGAGGAAATCATGTGGCGTCAACGGGCCCGTGTTCAATGGCTGGCGGAGGGAGACAACAACACCAAATTTTTTCATCGGAAAGCTAGCGCTCGGAAGGCACGGAACCGTATCAGCGAATTGCAACGAGCGGATGGTACTGTCTGTACAGATGAGCAAGAGATGGCAAACATGGCAATGAGCTTTTATGGTAATCTTTATGCCTCTGAAAATACTATTGGGATTGAGGAAGTGCTTTCCCATATACCAACCAGGGTGGATGGTGCCATGAATGACATGCTCAACGCTCGATATACCAACACCGAAGTGAAAGCGGCTTTATTCCAGATGTTCCCTACCAAGGCTCCAGGGCCCGACGGCTTTCCGGCACATTTCTTTCAGAGGCACTGGGAGTTGTGTGGTGATGAGGTAACTGATATGGTGCTACGTGTTCTAAAGGGAGAGGATTCCCCGGAGGAGATAAATCAAACGTTCATTGTTTTAATCCCCAAAATTACAAGTCCAAAAAACTTAGGACAGTTTAGACCGATAAGTCTCTGCAATGTGATCTTCAAGATTGCATCTAAGGTTCTGGCTAATCGGCTCAAGCTCATTCTCCCCGAAATCATCTCTGAGAAACAATCAGCATTCGTACCGGGACGCTTATCACGGATAACTTCATCTCTGCTTATGAATGTCTCCACTACATGAAAACGCGGAAGGTAAAGGGTAACAGATTTTGTGCTTTGAAGCTTGATATGATGAAAGCATATGATAGAATTGAGTGGAACTATCTTGGAAGGGTGATGCTAAAACTAGGCATAAGTGCACGTTTCACAGAGATTATTATGAGGTGTGTTACCTTAGTTTCTTTCTCTGTTGTTTTTAACGGTGCAAAGCAAGAAGAATTCAGCCCATCACGAGGACTCAGGCAAGGTGACCCAATATCTGCATATCTGTTTTTGCTGGCCGCCGAGGGTCTCTCATGTTTGCTCAAGTCAGCTGCTCCGAATGAGAGTATACGGGGTATCAAGGTTGCGGAGGGCGCTCCGGAGGTAAATCATTTATTATTCGCTGATGATAGCCTCTTATTTTTTGATGCCACACCTGAGATGGCGATGAGGGTGGACTCCTTGTTGCAACGTTACTGTGAAGCTTCTGGCCAGCGCATCAACAAGGAAAAGTCATCAATCTTTTTCAGCAAGGGTTGTGCGGAGTCTCTGAAGCAACAGGTGATGCAAATCTTACAGGTTCAGAATAAAAAATTGTCAGACAAATACCTTGGCCTTCCAGCTGATGTTGGGAGAGCTAAGGAAGGGGCTTTCAAATATCTAAAGGACCGTATATGGAAGCAGGTGCAAGGTTGGATGGAGAAGGCCTTATCTGTTGGTGGTAAGGAAGTGCTAATAAAATCAGTTGCTCAGGCGATTCCTACCTATTCCATGGCATGTTTCAAACTGCCTCGGGGTCTTTGTCAGCATATAAATGGCTTGTTGAGGAAATTTTGGTGGGGATCTAAGAAAGGAGAGAGGAAGACTGCGTTGGTGTCATGGGAAGTTATGTCACAGCCAAAGAACATGGGCGGCATGGGCTTCCGAGACATTGAGCTCTTCAACTTGGCACTACTTGCCCGGCAAGCCTAGCGGCTTCTGACCCAGCCGGACTCTCTCAGCGCCCGGATTCTGCGAGTGGTGTACTATCCATCTTCTTCAATCCTTGATGCAGAAGTGGGGAGGAACCCATCACAAGTTTGGCGGTCTATCGTTGAGGGGCGGGATGCACTAAAGCTCGGCCTTCTGAAACGCATCGGATCGGGGGATAGTACCAACATTTGGCACGATAACTGGGTCCCCCGCGACTTCAAACTCCGGCCGGTTAGCCCAAAATCCCAGAATCCTCCTCAACAGGTATCTGAGCTTATAAACCCAGTCACCCACACCTGGAACCGTGCAGTGCTTGATGAACATATGTACCCGATGAACATGGAGGCAATCCTCAACATTCCCCTTAGCAGCAAGGTTCAGGCTGACTTCTGGTCGTGGCATTACGAGAGGAGAGGGATCTTCACTGTGAGTTCAGCGTACAGATTGCTGGCACCGACAAAACAACAACGTACAGGTTGGCTGGAGCATAATGGCGGTCACTCCAACGTCACAGCTGATAGTCGTTCATGGGCCAGACTTTGGGGCGCAGCGGTTCCCTCAAAAGTATGTGTCTTTGCATGGAGACTTGCCAAAACCTCTATACCCACGGGGGCTGTTCGACAACACAGAAGCATGGCCGACTCCGCTGAATGCTCTATCTGTCACGCGGCGGTGGATACGTGGCGTCACGCTCTTTTTGACTGCCATATGGCTCGGTGTGTTTGGGCTCTCGCTGATGAAGAAATCACTGAAACAATCATCTCTAATCGGACGGACGATGCTAAGCTATGTATGTTTTGGTTAGTGGATACCCTTCCCACGGTGGACCTGGCGCGGGTGCTTGTCACGATGTGGGCAATCTGGTGGGCGAGACGCCGAGCTATCCATGACGAGCAGTTCCAGAGCCCCCTCAGTACCCATGTTTTCATCACCAAATTCATGGCGGAGCATGATCAAATCCCAGAGAAGGGGGCGCACACGAAGGACCTGCATGCGCAATCGAAGGACTTGCATGCAATATCCAGGGGCATGCGTGCAATGCCCAGGGACCCACATGTAACTACGGGCGCAGGACAGCCGATGCGGTCTGCATGGCTACCGCCAGAACTGCACGATACCAAGATCAATGCTGATGGAGGCTTCTCCAAGATTGGCGACAAGGGCGCTTCCGCAGTAGTGTGTCGAGACAGAAACGGGAACTACCTTGGGGCTTCAGCGATCATTGTCGAAGGCCTCCTGGATCCGGTGATACTCGAAGCACAAGCGTGTAGTGAGGCGCTAGCGCTCGCTACAGACTTACAAGTCCAGTCCATATGTGTGGCCACAGATTGCCTAGAAGTGGTGACAAGGATCAAGGATGACTCCCCATGCAAGTTTTTCCTAATTCTGCAAGATATCAAGCACCAGAGAAGAGCTTTCAGGGCAGTAGAGTTTATCCATGAGAGTAGAAACATAATGAAGAGGCTCATGCTTTAGCTAAGGCTGCCGCATCCCTCCCTCCCGGGCGCCATGTGTGGCTTTCATCTATGCCCGATATTATCTGTATTCCAATGACGGTTCATGTTTAATAAAGAATACATATTATGCTAAAAAAACGCATTGAGGCGACTACCTCGACTCTGCAGTGTTCCGTGACTCGCTAGGGCTTCGTTGAGCATTGCCGCCGCCCGCCGCCCGCCGCCCGCCGCTTAAGCCAGTCTCTAGCGCACTTGCCGTGGCATTGCTATGTCGCCTATATCATCACGAAAGCCACGACCTTGCAAGCAGGTGCGGGTGGCGGCCGGACTCCGGCCAACAAACAAAGATCCAATCGGACTCACTCAAGTCAATCTCAATTTAAGAAAAACTGTATCGTACATACATGTTTAGTCCTGAATCATTCTCTCCAAATGAAAATCAAGCTTTGATTACTCCATATCCTTTTTCAGTTTAATTATCGCTGATGTTGTACAACGAAGATGACCACGAACTCTAAAAATCCCTTTCCCCACTACAGATTCAGCACACATAGCAGCCTGATCAATCCAGCCACAAATCATTTATTTTCTTCTCAAAACTCATAGCCTATCACCACTACAACAAAATCTAGGGACACAAAAAATACCATTCTGTCCTGGAAGACTAGTATGTATCTCTGTTTTGTTCAGACCACACAAAACAAATGATTTTCAGTCAGTAGAGTGGCAAAACTTGAAAATTTGTTATAAGAACAAAATTTTAACTTGCCATCATACCAATACTAAATAATGTCTAGCAATTGTCACGACTATAAACCATTTTACTATCATTTTTGTCAATGAACGATATATCAGCTATGGGATGTTTTCCTCCCCACCTATACATACAAAACAAATCTGAAGTGATGGCACATTTTTTTTGTTTTTTATTGTTGTAATATAGCATAATGTACAAATCCCAAAATTGTTAACTTTACATTTCACTGCCCAACTACGCAAATTTGCCATGGATTTTGATTCAAATTGGTTATATTTCAAAAATGCAAGGCAAACAATTTCTAAATCTTGCCATCTGATATTTGCCATTGAAATATAGAACATGTTGCCAACATTTTGACATGAACTTGGTCGAAAGCCCTTAACTCCACACTCTACCAGACCCAGATGAGCTTCTCACACGCTCAGTAGATGCGCGAACTTGTAATCTCCGTGGTCAAGAGCTATGCACAATTCGTATGAAAACAACTGAGAAACATGGCATACCTCAGGACACCATCTCTTCATTGACAGCCGGCTCGGGCGCCATTGGTAGTAGACATGGCATGGCTAGTCCAGCGAGCCGCCCCGTCCTTGTGCAGTTCAAACTCGTGAACGCCAAGGTGGAGCTCCATGGTGGCCACCAGGAAGTGCGTGGCCAGCGCCGACGGAAGCAGTGCCACCACGCAGCGTAGGTCTCCGGCTGCATCTCGACACCCGCCACACCTAAATGCGGCAATCTCTAGCGCAGCTCCTTCGCCGCGCCTCCTCTCTGTCGCCCCCGCCGCACCTAAGCGCGGCCATCTCCATCACAGCTCCTTCGCCGGGCCTCCTCTCCGCCTGCCCCCGCCGCACCTAGGCCCGGCCGCCTCCATCACAACTCCTTCGTCCACGCCTCCTCTCCGTCGCCACCGCTGCAACCGGCGGTTCCTCTCCACGCTAGCGCTCGGGCTCTCCATCCGGGATCCGTCGGAGCACAACCAGGGGGCCTCCTCAGCCTCCTCTCCCATGGCCGCAAGCCGCAACGCCTCGAGGATGGCGCAGCCCGCCTCGTCTCCGCCGCAGGACACCCCTGATGTTGGGTCCGGTGGAGCTGCTAGACGGCGTTCTTCCAGCTCCTCGTCTCCGTCGTCCCCTAGCTCCTTCTCGACGTCGCCGGCGCAAGACAGTTCTCCGCGAGGCGAGTGTGTGGGATGCGAGTGAGCGGTGGAGAAGGGACTGGGAGAGGATAAGATAGCGACAGGCGTTCGGGACGAGTCGTTCTACCGAACGAAAAAGAACATGACGTGGCTGATATCCACGCTATAAGATTTGTGCTAGAAATCAAACGGTTCAGGAGGCGTTCGGGCCAAAACGCCAAAATACGGTGCGTTCGGTACTTATTGATTCCGTTTTCTTATCACACGATGATGATAAATCCTACTCGTACAACACATGCCATCGTGAGAGAATTCGTGGATGAAAATGATTCCAATTTGATTTTTCTTTGCTCATGTGGTCAAATAGGAAGCTGACACTCACTTGCTGATCATTCTCGCGCTACATATATATATATAGCTAGCCGCAGCAAGCAAACCAGCCAGCACACTCGTAGCAACTGTAAACTAGCTAGGCCAATCGATAGGCCAATCGAGCTAACTGAGCCATGGTGTCCGGCGATGGCGGCGGCCGAGTGCCGTCGACGCAATTCGCGAAGCACGTGGTGGGCGGGCGGTGGTTCATGTTCTTCGCGTCGATCCTGATCATGGCAGCGGCGGGCGGCACCTACATCTTCGCCATCTACTCCAAGGCCATCAAGTCGTCGCTGGGCTACGACCAGCAGACGCTCAACACGCTCAGCTTCTTCAAGGACGTGGGCGCCAACGTCGGCATCCTCCCCGGCCTCATCAACGAGGTCACCCCGCCCTGGGTCGTCCTCGCCTGCGGCGCCGCGATGAACCTCGTCGGTTACCTCATGATCTACCTCTCCATCACCGGCCGCACCGTGCGCCCGCCCGTCTGGCTCATGTGCTTCTACATCGCCGTCGGCGCCAACTCCCAGTCCTTCGCCAACACCGGCGCGCTCGTCACCGCCGTCAAGAACTTTCCCGAGGACCGCGGCGTCGTGCTGGGGCTCCTCAAGGGCTTCGTCGGCCTCAGCGGCGCCATCTTCACGCAGCTCTACCGCGCCATCTACGGCACCGACAACGACGGCGCCGACCTCGTGCTGCTCATGGCCTGGCTCCCCGCCGCCATCTCGCTCCTCTTCATCCCCACCATCCGCATCATGCCGCGCGGCACCCCGGCCGCCGCGAGCAGCACCCGGGAGCGCAAGGCCTTCTTCTACTTCCTCTACGCCTCCATCGTGCTCGCCGTTTACCTCCTCGTCATGAACGTGGTGGAGCTGGAGGTGCTCAAGTTCCCCAGGCCAGCCTACTACGTCACCGCCACCGTGCTCCTCCTCCTCATCTTCTTCCCCATCGTCATCGTCGTCCAACAGGAGCTCAGGACCTACCTGCAACCGCCACTGCCGACCCAGTCCGTCGTCCCGACGACCACGACCACGACCACGGTCGTCGACGAGACGCCTTCCGCAGCCACCATGACGCCGGCGACGACATGCTTCCAGGACGTGTTCCGGCCGCCGGCAAGGGGGGAGGACTACACGATCCTGCAGGCGCTCTTCAGCGTGGACATGCTGGTGCTCTTCGTGGCCACCATCTGCGGCGTGGGCGGCACGCTGACGGCGATCGACAACCTGGGCCAGATCGGGCAGTCGCTGGGGTACCCGCAACGCAGCGTGACCACCTTCGTGTCCCTGGTGAGCATCTGGAACTACGCGGGCCGCGTGGTGGCCGGCTTCGCGTCCGAGTACGTGCTGGCCCGCTACAAGGTGCCCCGCCCGCTGGTGCTGACGGTGGTGCTCCTGTTGGCGTGCGTGGGGCACCTCCTCATCGCCGTGGGCGTGAACAACGGGTTGTACGCGGCGTCGGTGATTCTCGGCTTCTGCTTCGGGGCGCAGTGGCCGCTGCTCTTCGCCATCATCTCCGAGGTGTTCGGCCTCAAGTACTACTCCACGCTCTACAACTTCGGCGCCGTCGCCAGCCCCGTCGGCTCCTACATCCTCAACGTGCGCATCGCGGGGCGCCGCTACGACGAGGAGGCGCTCCGGCAGGGCGGCCGCAGGGGCAAGGACCTCACCTGCATCGGGGTGCGCTGCTTCAGGGAGTCATTCTACATCATCGCCGGCGTCACGCTGCTGGGTGCCCTCGTCTCGCTGCTCCTCGCGTGGAGGACCAGGAACTTCTACAGGGGCGACCTCTACGGCAAGTTCAACGCCGACCTGGCCATGGGCCCTGTCCCTGCCGGCGAGGAGCGGTCCAAAGAAGAAGCCACCACCAAGGGTGCTGCCACCTCCAGCACCAGTCCTGTTGGCGACGCCGCCGTCGCCACCAACGGCGGCAAGATCGGTTCAGCTGATCACTAACTGAAGACAAAGAGATCCATGGAATCAAACGGATGTATGCGAATGCTACACATGCTTTGCTTAATTTGTGTACGTAGAAATATATAGATGGATCGATTGTATAGTTGAACTACAAAACGGATAACTGAAAATTCTTGGTTCAGTAGTACAATTAGTAGTGGGTAAAGATAAGCAAGTCTTGTGTGATCCCGCATTTCAAGGAAAGGGGACTGCTTTAACTTAAATTCCTACTAGATGTGTAGGTTAGATTGATTGTTCCAACGGTAGTTTGTTGAATCGTCATGTGAACACCACCACTAAGCCTTTGCAACAAGCCTCATGTTGCGCTCAGCGTTTTGCAACACGAGCCTTGTTTCATCCATGAACATTTTTCCTGCATGGTTGATAGTCTGTGTTGCATTGGCGCGCCTTGCAACACATGCCATGTTGCAGAGGGCTCGGTCAGGGCACATGGCGTATGGACGACACTGCAGACATGTCGCATCCGATCGCCCAATTTGCAGTTTTAAATTATTATTATTATTATTTCAACCGTCTGTTATGATTTTCTGCAAAACAACAAATTATTCAGTATTTTTGTAGGTATGTACATGACATGATGTAGAAAAAGAATATAAGAGAAAAGTCTTATAATGTCACCGACAAAAATCTTGTTGCAATCTAATCAATTACAGCTTACCTGGTGCGTGTCTAAATTTTTTCTAATCATGTGCGTATTCATATCAACGCACAAACCTTCAAGATCCGTGTTATCAATATTGCTGACTAGTACGTACTAGTTAGGAAACGTGCCTTGGAGCGCAGTGCCTGGTTTAACACATTGCCCCATCACGTAAACGAAGTACCTATTGTTGCAAGAGTAGTTGTTGAAAATGGATCAGTTCAATGCATCAAACTAATATCAGAAGCATGGCATCGCCTTTATATATAACATAATTGAGCCCAACACATAGCACCTGTCCAAGTAAGTTTTGTGTGATCCCGCCTTTCAAGGAAAGGGAACTGCTTTAGTTTCATTTGCTAGCTCTGTAGGTTAGATTAATTGTTCCACCGGTAGTTGTTGAATCGTCATGTGAATGAAACAGAAAAAGTTTACTGTAAACCATCAAAATCATAGCACGCCATCACTAAGCCTTTGCAACAAGCCTCGTGTTGTGCTCAACGCTTTGCAACATGCCTTGTTGCATCCCCAAACAGTTTCTTGGTTTTTTTTTCTGCACAGTCTGCAACCTAGTTTGTGTTGCATTCGCGCGTCTTGCAATAATGGCCATGTTGTAGAGGGCTCAGTCAGGGCACATGGTGTGTTGACGACGCGGCAGACATTTCGCATCTGATTGCCCAGTTTGTGGGAATCATTTCCGTTTTAAATTTTTAATACTTCTGCAACTGTTTATTTTTATTTTTTTGCAAAAGAACAAATTATTCAGTATTTTGCAGGTATGTACATGACATGAGGTAGAAAAAGAACGTATAAGAGAGAGGTCTTACCAAAATCTTGTCGCAATCTGATCAGTTACATGTTACCCGGTGCGTGTATAATTTTTTCTAGTCGCGTGCGTGTTCACATTAACACGCAAACCTCCAAGATCCGTGTGATCAATATTGCTGACTAGTATGTATTACTTGAGCTAAATAGACATTTCTGGACACTTGTTAGAAGTTCCGGACAAGTAGTGAGAGCTACCCATTTCTGGCCATACGAGCTTTTACATTTCATGTTCCGTAATCCTTTGAAGGACCTATATTTCTTGACTCTTGAGTTACTGAATATCCGTCCGAGAGCAGCTTGATAGGGGATAGGCACACCAGCGTCTCGTCACACTCTTCTTGTTGCTTTGTGTGGGAAATTTGCACCAAAATGTTAATATCCAAAATATGGACCTAAACGTTCTGACCATTAGTAGCATACTTTTCTAAATACAGTATATGACAATGACACTAGTTGCCAAACCGTCATCTAATAGACCTTGACAAGTCATTATTCAAAGACACCGTCCCGCCATCTCTCTCGTCCCTCTTGTTAGATAAGAGAGGGCATCGATCTGCACACAGCCAGAGCATCAGCACCATTGACGATTGTGACTTTTTAAGTAGAGCAGGATCACGTACAAACTTGAAATGGATTGAGTGACCGACCGACAAGGATTAATTTGATAGATTAGTCAATCAATCCTCAGAGCTTCATTTTCTTGGCATTGTCACAATTAGTAAACCTTTCTAGATCACCACTTCTCTTCCTCCTTGGGCGAGGATGAAGTGGTTGTTACTGAGATTTTGTGCAACTAGTACTTGCCAACTACTAGCAGTAGGTAAACTTTGTCCGAAGTCACCGGAGGGACTTCATTTTATTTTTGAAAAGAGGGAATATCCCTCAGCCTATGCACCGGAGGAGCTTCCGAGATGGTGCTAGCTAGCCCGTCTGAGTGAACCTCGGCTTAGTTTTAGTTAAACTTGATGCCTAGTGTTGAGATTAACAGAGTCGCGTTTCCTAACACCTTTTTTTAAAAAGGAGGATAAACCCTCGGCCTCTGCATGCATTTAATCATTGTTGAGCTAGAGAGCTCACAAACCGTCTAAACGATGATTGGTTCTTGCACCATTGAAAATGACTCCACATTACACTTGTTGGTGCGAATAGCAGGACGAAAACTTGGACAAAATCTTGGTGAGCACACGTACGTGCTTACAATAACTTTGTTACCACTTGTACGAAAATTGGATCTTGCCATGTGCCACGTAGTTGTAAACAGAGTATGTTCTCGCACAAGGACTGACTTGTCCATGTAGGCCTCGTTGGTGCGCCTGACCTCGATTTGCTCGAAGGCCTCCCTATTCTCCCACACCTCATGGTGGGAGACTACTCGGGGATCTACTCGGGGACCTCACCTGCATCGGGGTCCGCTGCTTCAGGGAGCCCTTCTACATCATCGCCAGTGTCACGCTGCTCGGCGCCCTCGTCTCGCTGCTGCTCGCGTGGAGGACCAGGAAATTCTACAGGGGCGACCTCTACGGCAAGTTCAACGCCGAGCTGGCCATGGGTCCTGTCCCTGCCGGCGAGGAGCGGCCGGAAGAAGCCACCACCAAGGATGCCACGACCACAACCACTAGTCCCAGCGACAACGCCGTCGCCACCAATGGCGGCAAGATCGGTTCAGCTGACTAACCGAAGACAAAGAGATCGATAGAATCATGCACACGGATGTATACGAAAGCTACGTACATATAGATGGATCGATGGTAGTGTACTACGTACTACAAAACAGATAACTGAAATTCTTGGTTCAGTAGTACAATCAGTAGCAAAAATGCTAGACGTAGGGGGTCTTACATGCCTTTACACGCTCCTTCCTAACCAACTAAACATGCCCCCCCCCCTGATTTTCAGGCGGGTGGGGCCTCTCCCTCCCCTTAGTCCAATCACAAACTCTGGAAATCTCCGTCGATGTAGCATTACTGCAATCAGTAGTGGGTGAAGATCAGCAAGTCGTGTGTGGTCCCGCATTTCAAGGAATGGGGACTGCTTCGGTTTCATTTGCTAGCTCTATAGGTTAGATTGATTGTCCCAACGGTAGTTTGTTCAATCGTCATGTGAATGTGAATGATACAGTGAAAGTTCACTGCAAACCACCAAAATGGTAGCACGCCATCTCCGAGCCTCTGTAACAAGCCTCGTGTTGCACTCAGCGGTATGCAACACGAGCCTTGTTTCATCCATGAACTTCTTTTTTTGGACGGTTGATAGTCTGTGTTGCATTGGCACGTCTTGCAACACATGCCATGTTGCAGAGGTCTCGGTCAGGGCACATGGCATGTGAATGATGCGACAGACGTTAAATTATTATTCTAATTGCAACCGTCTATTATGATTTTTTGCAAGAACAAATTATTTAGTATTTTTGTAGGTATGTGCATGACATGATGTAGAAAAAGAATTTATATAAGAGAAAAGTCTTATAACGTCACCGACAAAAATCTTGTTGCAATCTAATCAGTTACGCCTTACCAGTGTGTGTCTATTTTTTTCTAATCACGTGTGTGTTCATATTAACTCACAAATCTTCAAAATCCGTGTGATCAGTATTGTTGACTAATACTCCCTCCGTCCCAAAATTCTCGTTTTAAATTTGTCTAGATACGAATGTATCAAGTCACGTTTTCGTATTAGCCGTATCTAGACTAATCTAAGACAGAAATTTTGGGACGGAGGGAGTACGTGTTACTTGAACTGAAAAAAAATGTTGGACACTTGTTAGAAGTTCCGGAGAAGTGATAGCTACCCATTTCTGGTCATACGAGCTTTTACATTTCATGTTCCGTAATCTTGTGAAGGACCTATACCTCTTGACTTGAGTTATTGAATATACTCCGCCAAGAGTAGCTTGATAGGGATATAAGCACACCAGCGTCTCCTCGCACTCTTCTAGCTGCTTTGTGGGAAATTTTCACCAAAATGTCACCGTCTAAAATATGAACCTAAACTTAGCATATTTTTCTAAATACAATATATGACAGTGAAACTAGTTGCCGAACTGACATCTCATAGACCTTGACAAGTCATATTCAAAGACGTCGGCCGCCATATCTCTCGCACGTCTCCTCTTTACAAAACCATGACCTATTTGTTACATAAGACAGAACACCGTGTTCATATTGACTGGTCGATGGTAACTTTTTAACTAGAGCAGGATTGCGTACAAACTTGAAATGGATTGAGTGATCGACTGAGAAGGATGAATTCGGTGGATTAGCCAGTCCCTAGACCATCATTTTTTTGGCATGCATTGCCACAATTAGAAACCTTTCTAGATTACCATTTGCCTTTCTAATTGGACGAGGATGAAGTGGTGCAACTAGTAGTTGCCAACTGCTTGGTAGGTAAAACTTGTGAAAAGTCACCAGAGGAGCTTTCTGGATGGGCACCAATCTCCATTTCTCTTGGATGTTTCAGTTAAACTTGATGTCTAGATTTTTCAAACTCCACTTTCCACCGCCCCTTCGGGGACATCCGATAAAACTCCACTTTCCACCTTTGGTACATGTCATTGCATTGAGATCAATGGAGCCACAATTACTAGCACATTTTTTTTAAAGAGATAACCCTCAGCCTTTGCCTGCGTTTGATCATTCGTGAGCTAGAGACCTAACGACAAAAATCTTGATGAACACACCATACGTACGTGCTAACAATAACTTTTTTTTGCGGGTATGCTAACAGTAACTTCGTTATGGTAAGAAAACTAGTTCATGGCATGCGCCACGTATCCATGAACAGTGTATGTTGTTGCACAGGACTGACTACCCGTCCATGCGAATTTTGTCTAGATGTTGTATGCGCGTTTAGGGCATTTCTAACCGATCTTCTAAAAGTTAGCAGAGTATATACCTTGGTGGAGTATAAATATTTCATTAAAATGTTGTCACACCTAACCGATCACCTAAAGTTAGCGGAGTAAAACTAAATTTGCACAAATTCAATCAAATTTTAACCGAAAGATGATGCATTTAAACATGAAGTTGAACATAGAAAGCTCTCGCAACCGAACATTAAACATAAATTTAAATTAGGACTAAAATTAAACAATTTTCGACCGAAGTGGAGGTCGAGCTAGTCCTTCCGGGTGAGGCCAGCCTTGGTGCGAGTTGGGTCCGGGCCGGTGCCGTCGTCGTCGTTGTCGGGGAAGATGCTCCGCCACTCCTCGACGTCGATTTCGTCGTCGCCACCCACCTCACCGCCCACGTTGCCGCCCTACTCGTTGCCGCCCTCCCCATTGGAGATGATGATAACTTCGTTGTCATTGATGGCGAACATCACCCTCTCCGCCTCCACGAGCTCCGGGTACTACCAGTGGACCTCATCCATGTAAGGCCTCGTCGGCGGCCTTGGCCTCGAGGCGCTCCCTTGGCTCCCAGTCCTCCCGCGCCATCTGAGCGCTCACCACCCCTGGCTCCGGCAGGACGAGGTGGACCGGAGCCGTGCCGAAGAGGAAGTTGAGCCTCGCGTCGTGGCCGTGGAACCGGACCTGCCACCGGTCGTATTCCATGGCCGTGAGCTCGGCCGTGTGGAACGAGCCGACCCACATCCGCTTGTGGGTCTCGCGGTCGGTGATTTCGGCCACCCAAATCCCCCACGCCCACTGTCGGACGCCCATGTAGGTCCTCGTCGGCGGCCGCGATGGAGGGAGGTCGGGGAAGTCCTCAAATCACGTGAGGCTCGTGGCGGCGGGCGGATCGGCCAAGCGGCGGAGGCTCAAGGAAGCGGCCGTGGACGACGACCCACGGGCATGGCGGCGCGGATCCGTGCTGCGGATCGGCGGAGGGGACCGACAGCCACCACGTCCGGCCATCGGGAGGAGGGAGGGCGGCGGATCAGGGCGGGGGTCGCACCGACGGCGGGACGAGGGGGAGAAGAGGAGGCGGGGGAGAGGAAGAGAGAGTGGGGAAATTTTACTCGACCGTCGCGAGCCAGAGTAAATATAAGAAGAAGATTAGGGATGGAGCAAAATATTTACTCCACTAACCATTATAAGGGATCGGTTAGGCGCGGTTTAGAGGAGAAAAAAGCCAAATTTACTCTCTAACGACAGATAAGAGATCGGTTAGAAATGCACTTAGAAAAAGTCATTCGTATTTTACTTTTCTTTTGATTTTTTTTAAAAACGATGATGTACCCCGGCCTCTGCATCTGGGCGATGCATGCAACCATTTTATTAATTATTCATAAAACCCTTACAAGGTAATACATCAGTAAGCCTGAAGCCATCATCTTGGCAACACCTGTCGCTACTCCTATCCCCATGATGAAGGGGTGCCGAATGTCCGAGCCTAATACCAAACAGACATCTCACCAACACCTAACATCTAATGTCAGATGCCCCACCCAAGCCACAATACCTGGACTGGGTTACACACCGGTCCGGAGCACCACATGCGCACGTTGCAAGGGCCATCACCTCCTTCATCCATCGATCCATCCTCAGATCAGATACTGACGCATCGACCTTGCCTGGCCTCTCTGCCATCGACACCACCACGACGCCAGACAACGTCGTTCTCCTGCACGAGTCCATCGCCACCCATCGGACGCCGAGTCTTCACTGCGCCATGCCGCCGAGATCAGCCGCCATCGATGTGTAGGACGAAGCGCCGTTCCACCACCTACCGACGCCCGACCACCAAGCCATCCACATGTCCATTCAGCTGATGAATGTCTTCAAAGATGATGCCCCCACAGGGGTGACGACGAAGACCTCGCCATTATTCGATCCAGGAGGCCCCTCAACACCACCAACGAGGGCTACGACGCCCACAGGCGCCGCCGTCAATGTAGCCTCCTCCAGATCTGAGGTTTCCCCCGAAAACAATGGAGCGAGGGATGCCCCCACCATCGCCTCCAACAAAAACGGCACCCACGGGCATCCTCACCCACTTTAGCAGCTAGGTCACCATCTCCTCCTCCACTCGATCCGCCGCCGGGAAGCCACCGCGAGGCAACACCCGCCGACCAGATCCCTTTGGACCAATGATGAAGACAGCCCAAGGTAGAGGAGGTCACATCGCTGCGTGCCCGGCGCCATGGCCACACACATGTCATCCCGAAGTGTCCGCTCAAGATCCACCGTCACAGCCACACCTCCAAGCCGCGGCAATGGGACGCCCCGCCGCCGCCATCATCTCCCCGCACGAGCTTTGCCCAGCCGGGATCCGGCGGCTGCGGGAGGGGAGGCAGAGGGGAGGGGAAGCGGTGGCGGAGATAAAGAGAGAGATCTGGATCAGGAGGGGAGGGGAGGCGGAGCTGGTATGTGATAATAGTAAAGGAAGTCATCTGCTTTGACAGCTCGCCATATATGATAATAGTAAAGGAAGTCAAAATGCTCTTTGGTGAAAAGGGTGTATCTATTGCTCATGTAAGTAGGAATCATAACGTTGTTAGCCATAGCCTTGCTGCCTTCGGTCGCACGGAGGGCCAGACCACAGTCTGGTAGCGTTGTGGGCATGCATATGTTCGTGTGTGTATGAACGAACTTATCATTCATTGAACACTGAAATCCCTCCTAACCCGGCAAAAAGTGTATGTTGACCAGCAGAGTGCCACGTTGGCAGGGTCAAAGTCCACCACGAACTGATTGGCTTACGCGTCGCGCTTGCGTGTCCATGTCCAAGTCGTCATACCCGGAACCTCGGGGCGGGACTAACGCATTGCCGACTAGAGCAACTGCACATTGCCGACTAGAGTATGTGAAGATTCTGAAAGGCTTCAAAATTGTAATACGGTTGTGATCCCCTTTTAAGTACTAGTAATTGGTACTCCCTCCGAAAAGAAATATAAGAGCATTTAGATCAGTACTTTAATGATCTAAATGCTCTTCTATTTATTTGATTGCCTCGGAGGTCCCTAGAAATTAAATAAAATAGGAGTTTTCTTGTAGGCTTATCTCACAAAATATGTTCAAACTAGTCAATCGACGTCAAGCACTGGAGCATACGCAGCTTACCCACATACTCGGAAACCCACCCAAAAGAACTATGCACGCCTGTTTCTATCAGAGACGTGTCACTGCCAGCGACGCGCCGGCCGTGACTTTCTCCGGCGACTAGTAGTAGAAGTCCGTCGCACACCTCATCGGTCCTCTCAAGGATCTTCGAACAAGCAGCCAGCCAGCCGCTACGCGCCGGCCAAAGCCGGGAAATACCAGTCCCCCCGCAAAAAAAAAAGCCAGGAAATACCAGTCATCATTTAGATGCCAGATGGGGACGAGGAGGACGATGGAGCTAGCTATCCAGCTGGGTTCCCCATTCCCCGCCTTGCCAGGATAAGCCCACCGGCGTCTTCCTCTCTGGTGTTTGCGCTTCACACGGGCGGCGAAAACTCATGGCGATGATTGGTTTGACCAGTGACCGCGAATCATCTTGCATTGGCAATGGCAGCCACGCACCTAGTCCATGGCAGGCTCTGACTTCCGACTCCGGAATAGTATGCTGCCGTTGCCGTGACGGCGAGGCCGGCCGTGGGTGTGTGATCAAGCCGTGACTCCAACATCACGTATCTCTGCTCCCAAAGATTTCTCACTATACCTTATAAAATGGTTATATTGTAAAATAGCTGCGTTTTAATGTTTTAGAGCCAAAAAAAACACGCAGATCAGATACTGTAAAACCGGGCGTGCTTTTTTAAAGATGAGTGAATTCCGGTTTTTGCCCCCTTGAACCTCAAAAGTCCAGCATGGGCGTCTTTCTTTTTCAGTATACCATATACGCCTTTTTCAGTACCACATACGCAAATGTTTTGGCACGAGGGAAGTTTCAGGGCGCCACCGTCCCGCCATTGCCACCGTCTCTGCCTGCTGCCCGTGATTCCGGCCGCTGCCTTTGTGGCTAACCCATCGGGATACTCCCCCGATGTTGGCCGCCGCATTCCAAAGGCACTCGGAGCTCGAGGCCGCTCGAATCGAGATGTCGGGTGCCCGCTCAATACCTGCCATGGATGCGGGCTCGAACTCGCCGCCGAGGGCTGGCGACCAGGTAATGACGCAGGTCGCATGTTCTTCAGCCTCGTCGTTCTTCGCGCGCGCCCGCCTCCGCCGCCGACCTCGACGCCGCCCCACCCGACCACCCCCGCCGCCCACTCCTCGTCATGGAGACACAGGAGGCCACCGCTGCCGGCCTCCACGCCGCCCGCTCCTCGGCATGGAGACGCGGGAAGCCGCCGTCGTCCGTCCTGGGGTCGCTGTCGCCGTGCGTGGCCATTGGTCACCAGGCGTGGCCGCGAGCCGCCGCCGTGGCCGCGATCGAGACTGTCGGAGTTCGCCGCCGTTCCCATCATCTATGTTGGTGCTAAAACCGGTAGATCTCAGGTAAGGGGTCCCAAGCTAAATGATCAGAGTTAGATGGAAACAGGAAGAGTAGTAACACAATGTTTTACCCATGTTTGGGCCCACTTGATGAAGTTAAACCCTGCGTCTATTTCTTATATATTAATTGTGATGGAGTACAAAGTATAGATTGGTCTACCTCGAGATCGTATGAGTTTGTCTAAGCTCTAAACCTTGCGAATGTATCTTTGCAGACTAAACCTTCCAGCTTATATGTTGGGAGACATAGTAGAAAATAAAAAAAATCACACCTACTGATACATCTTCAACGTATCTATAATTTTTTATTATTCCATATTATTATATTATCAATCATGTATGTTTTATATGCATTTATGTACTATTTTATATCATTTTCTGGACTAACCTATTAACCCAGTGCCTAGTGTCAGTTGTATTTTTTTGCCTGTTTTTGGTTTTCAGAAAATCAGTGTCAAACGGAGTCCAAATGCTACAAAACTTTTTGACGATTTTTTCTGGACAAGAGAGACCCTAGAAGTTTCGGGAGGAGACCAGAAGGCAAACCACTATAAATTCTCTAAAATTGGGAAACCAACAGAGAGCCATCCAAAGCACTTTTTCCACAGACGCAATTTTCTGTTCTTCCGCGATCTCATTTGAGGTCTTTTTGGGTACTCTGTCGGAGAGGGGATCGATCACGGAGGGCTTCTACATCATCCTTGCTGCCCTCCAATGATGTGTGGGTACTTCACCACAGCCCTACGGGTCCATTGCTAGTAGCTAGATGCCTTCTTCTCTCTCTTTGATCTTCAATACAATATTCTCCTCGATATTCTTGGAATTCTATCCAGTGTAATCTTCTTTTGCGGTGTGTTTGTTTGGATCCGATGAATTGTGGATTTATAATCTAAATGTTTATGAGAGGTAATGGAGTCTATTGATTTGACTTTGTTTGCTTTGTTGATCAACCTAGAGGGGTGAAGGCCTTATGAAACTAGTTGAAACCTAGTGAGCATTTGGTTAAAACCTAAAACAAGTGATAACAGAAAGTTAAATAAAACCCTAAAGGGGTTAAAGCAAGAAATATTTTCAAATGAAATAGAAAAATAATATTAAAAAATGAACTGAAGATGGGTCAGAGAAAAACCAAATTAAAGAAAAATAGAAGAAAACAATTTTGGAAGATAAAATGTGAGCAGGGAAATATTTAACTAAAGTCTACAAATAAAATGCAGAAAATATATGCTCAAAAGGTCCAAAAAATGCTAAAAATATAAAAATTCTAATAAGAATTTTTAGAAAGTTTTTTTATGAAATAAAAATCGAATTCAAAATAAAATATAAATGACAGAAGAACAGAGGCAGAGGAGAAAAGAATAAGAGAAGAAAAAAAAGGGCCCAGCCTAGCCAACTGGCTAGCTCGGGCCAACTACGCGCGCACGGAACCAGATCATCTCTACTCCTAATTAAGGAGTTGGTAGTCTCGCTTTCAGGGTTTTTTTCGTCCCACCTCCCATGGTTTTATTTTGGTACCTCCTCACACCTCCCACTGAGCCGCCACGAACCAAAAAAACCTCGTACTGAGGCCCCCACCCGCCCCACGCACTCCAGGGCCTAACCTCCGATCGCACCCAAGACAAGCGAAGAAAATAAAATCTACAAAAATTAACCAACGAAAAAAACCTATGAAAATTAACCAGCGAAAAAACCTCACAACTAAAACTTTCCTAACTTTTCAAAATTTCCTAACTAGACATGTTACAAACGGGCAAGAAACGATAGCACATTACCAATCAATAAAATTCAGTTTCATGACAATCAATTATAAATCCTAACTTTCCTAATGCATTGATCTTTGCCTTTTGTTTCTAATTATTACGAGTCTCCCGTGCGCACATACGTGGCTCTGTACAGCCCAGTAAAATCCTCAACGATCCTCGTAACAATTACGCCGCACAATTTCCTTCCTTAATTTCGTCCCTTTAATTTCTCGTTTCCTTCCTTGAGATGTGGTCCCTTCTCCCCTACTCCATCCCGTAACTCCCTCAGATTATATTTCCTTCTGCCACACCTCTGCTCTTCCTTCCCCCCTCCGTTAACTCCCTCAGTTCGACACTTGGTGATGGCACGTCCTACGTCGTGGTGGTGGTGACTGGTGACGGCTTCATGTCCATAGGGATCGGAGGTGGTGGCGTCCTGCAATGAAATCCCCTAGATCTCTCTTCCACCTGCCAATGGTATCGGTGGACACCGGCGCCCATGGCCGCCGTCTCACAAGTCATCCTCCACATGGACGATCTCCTCCACAGTAACTGCGACCTATTTCTTCTTTCGCACATTATTTTGCTCATTTTTTTCTTGGCCATGATCTGGGGCTGCGGAATACACGGCAGGCAGCGGGATTGATATTCTGGATCTCAGGAACGGGCGAACACCACTCGTCCTGGGAGGGAAGAGCGTGCACCTCCTCATGGAAATAAAGCTGGTGGGGGGCTGCCGCGACGACGAGATCTCGCGAACACATGAACGCCGACTCAAGGGCCACGACCTCGCCGGGCTGGGGGCTAGGGCTCGATGCCAACGCGCTCCACTTCCTGGTGCACCTCTTCGTCGACGGCCATGACAACACAGAGGTGATCTGACAATCGGTGGCTTCTTTATGATTCTATAGGTGTCAAACTACTCCAGGAGAGGCTCCACGTGTTGGGAAACGTAGTAATTTCAAAAAAAATCCTACACACACGCAAGATCATGGTGATGCATAGCAACGAGAGGGGAGAGTGTCGTCCACGTACCCTCGTAGACCGTAATCGGAAGCGTTATGACAACTGTTGATGTAGTCGTACGTCTTCACGATCCGACCGATCCAAGTACCGAACACACGGCACCTCCGAGTTCAGCACAGGTTCAGCTCGGTGACGTCCCACGAACTCATGATCCAGCAGAGCTTCAAGGGAGAGTTTCGTCGGCAGGACGGCATGATGACGGTGATGATGATGCTACTGACGCAGGGCTTCGCCTAAGCTCCGCTACGATATGACCGAGGTGGATTATGGTGGAGGGGGCACCGCACATAGCTAAAAGATCAATGATCAACTTGTGTCTATGGGGTGCCCCCTGGCCACGTATATAAAGGAGTGGAGGAGGGGGAGGGCCAGCCTAGCTATGGCGCGCCCTGGAGGAGTCCTACTCCCACCGGGAGTAGGATTCCCCCCTTCCCTAGTTGGACTAGGAGAGAAGGAAGGGGGAGAGAGGGAGGAAGGAAAGGGGGGCGCCGCCGGGTGCGCGGCCTGCCCTGGTCTCCTCTCTCTCTCCACTATGGCCCAATAAGGCCCATATACTTACCGGGGGGTTCCGGTAATCTCCCGGTACTCCAGTAAAATCCCGATTTCACCCGGAACCATTCCGGTGTCCAAATATAGTCGTCCAATATATCGATCTTTATGTCTCGACCATTTCGAGACTCCTCGCCATGTCCGTGATCATATCTGGGACTCCGAACTACCTTCGGTACATCAAAACACATAAACTCATAATACAGATCGTCACCGAACGTTAAGCGTGCGGACCATACAGGTTCGAGAACTATGTAGACATGACCGAGACACGTCTCCGGTCAATAACCAATAGCGGAACCTGGATGCTCATATCGGTCCCTACATATTCTACGAAGATCTTTATCGGTCAAACCGCATAACTACATACGTTGTTCCATTTGTCATCGGTGTGTTACTTGCCCGAGATTCGATCGTCGGTATTGTTGGAAATATGCCCTAGAGGCAATAATAAATGGTTATTATTATATTTCTTTGTTCATGGTAATTGTCTATTATTCATGCTATAATTGTATTGTCCGGAAATCGTAATACATGTGTGAATACATAGACCACAACCTGTCCCTAGTAAGCCTCTAGTTGACTAGCTCGTTGATCAACAGATAGTCATGGTTTCCTGACTATGGACATTGGATGTCATTGATAACGGGATCACATCATTAGGAGAATGATGTGATGGACAAGACCCAACTTAAGCATAGCATAAAAGATCGTGTAGTTTCGTTTGCTAGAGCTTTTCCAATGTCAAGTATCTTTTCCTTAGACCATGAGATCGTGCAACTCCCGGATACCGTAGGAGTGCTTTGGGTGTGCCAAACGTCACAACGTAACTGGGTGACTATAAAGGTGCATTACGGGTATCTCCGAAAGTGTCTGTTGGGTTGGCACGGATCGAGACTGGGATTTGTCACTCCGTGTGACGGAGAGGTATCTCTAGGCCCACTCGGTAATGCATCATCATAATGAGCTCAATGTGACTAAGGCGTTAGTCACGGGATCATGCATTGCGGTACGAGTAAAGAGACTTGCCGGTAACGAGATTGAACTAGGTATTGGGATACCGACGATCGAATCTCGGGCAAGTAACATACCGATTGACAAAGGGAATTGCATACGGATTGATTGAATCCTCGACACCGTGGTTCATCCGATGAGATCATCGTGGAGCATGTGGGAGCCAACATGGGTATCCAGATCCCGTTGTTGGTTATTGACCGGAGAGGCGTCTCGGTCATGTCTGCATGTCTCCCGAACCCGTAGGGTCTACACACTTAAGGTCCGGTGACGCTAGGGTTGTAGAGATATATGTATGCGGAAACCCGAAAGTTATTCGGAGTCCCGGATGAGATCCCGGACGTCACGAGGAGTTCCGGAATGGTCCGTAGGTAAAGATTTATATATGGGAAGTCTTATTTTGGTCGCCGGAAAAGTTTCGCACTTTATCGGTATTGTACCGGGAGTGCCGAAAGGGGTCCGGGGGTCCACCAAGGGGGTCCACCAGCCCCGGGGGGCCACATGGGCTGTAAGGGGTGCGCCTTGGCCTATATGGGCCAAGGGCACCAGCCCCAAGAGGCCCATGCGCAAGAGATAAGAAAAAAAGGGAGAGTCCTAAAGGGGGAAGGCACCTCCGAGGTGCCTTGGGGGGGAAGGACTCCCCCCTGGCCGCACCCTTCCTTGGAGGAAGGGGCAAGGCTGCGCCCCCCCCCCTCTCCCTTGGCCCTATATATAGTGGGGGGAAGGGAGGGCAGCAAGATCTAAGCCTTGGGCGCCTCCCTCCTCCCCTGCAATACCTCTCTCTCTCTCTCGCAGAAGCTTGGCGAAGCCCTGCCGGAGACCCGCTACATCCACCACCACGCCGTCGTGCTGTTGGATCTCCATCAACCTCTCCTCCCCCCTTGCTGGATCAAGAAGGAGGAGACGTCGCTGCACCGTACGTGTGTTGAACGCGGAGGTGCCGTCCGTTCGGCACTCGGTCATCGGTGATTTGGATCACGGCGAGTACGACTCCGTCATCCACGTTCATTGGAACGCTTCCGCTCGCGATCTACAAGGGTATGTAGATGCACTCCTTTCCCCTCGTTGCTAGTAGACTCCATAGATGCATCTTGGTGAGCGTAGGAAAATTTTAAATTATGCTACGATTCCCAACAGTGGCATCATGAGCCAGGTCTATGCGTAGTTACTATGCACGAGTAGAACACAAAGTAGTTGTGGGCGTTGAGTTTGCCAATTCTTCTTGCCGCTACTAGTCTTTTCTTGTTTCGGCGGCATTGTAGGATGAAGCGGCTCGGACCGACCTTACACGTACTCTTACGTGAGACAGGTTCCACCGACTGACATGCACTAGATGCATAAGGTGGCTAGCGGGTGTCTGTCTCTCCTACTTTAGTCGGAACAGATTCGATGAAAAGGGTCCTTATGAAGGGTAAATAGAAATTGGCAAATCACGTTGTGGTCATACGTAGGTAAGAAACGTTCTTTCTAGAAACCTACAAACCACGAAAAAACTTGCAACAACAATTAGAGGACGTCTAACTTGTTTTTGCAGCAAGTGCTATGTGATGTGATATGGCCAGAAGATGTGATGAATGATATATATGATGTATGAGATTGATCATATTCTTGTAATAGGAATCACGACTTGCATGTCGATGAGTTTGACAACCGGCAGGAGCCATAGGAGTTGTCTTTATTATTTTGTATGACCTGCGTGTCATTGAATAACGCCATGTAAATTACTTTACTTTGTTGCTAAACGCGTTAGCCATAGAAGTAGAAGTAATCGTTGGCGTGATGACTTCATGAAGACACAATGATGGAGATCATGATGATGGAGATCATGGTGTCATGCCGGTGACAAAGATGATCATGGTGCCCCGAAGATGGAGATCAAAGGAGCATAATGATATTGGCCATATCATGTCACTATTTGATTGCATGTGATGTTTATCATGTTTTTGCATCTTATTTGCTTAGAACGACGGTAGCAAGTAGGATGATCCCTCATAATAATTTCAAGAAAGTGTTCACCCTAACTGTGCACCGTTGCGAAGGTTCGTCGTTTCGAAGCACCACGTGATGATCGGGTGTGATAGATTCTTACGTTCGAATACAACGGGTGTTGACGAGCCTAGCATGTACAGACATGGCCTCGGAACACACGCAATACACTTAGGTTGACTTGACGAGCCTAGCATGTACAGACATGGCCTCGGAACACGGAGGACCGAAAGGTCGAGCATGAGTCGTATAGAAGATACGATCAACATGGAGATGTTCACCGATCTTGACTAGTCCGTCTCACGTGATGATCGGACACGGCCTAGTTGAACTCGGATCATGTTTCACTTAGATGACTAGAGGGATGTCTATCTGAGTGGGAGTTCATAATCAGATGAACTTCATTATCATGAACATAGTCAAAAAGTATTTGCAAATTATGTCATGGCTTGCGCTTTAGTTCTACTGATTAAGATATGTTCCTAGAGAAAATTTAGTTGAAAGTTGGTAGTAGCAATTATGCGGAATGGGTCCGTAAACTGAGGATTGTCCTCATTGCTACACAGAAGGCTTATGTCCTTAATGCACCGCTCGGTGTGCTGAACCTCAGCGTCGTTTGTAGATGTTACGAAACATCTGACATACACGTTTTTGATAACTACGTGATAGTTCGGTGCGGTTTAGAATTGTGGCACCAAAGACGTTTCTGAAACGTCGCAGAACATGTGAGATGTTCCGAAGACTGAAATTGGGATTTCAGACTAGTGCCCACGTCAAGAGGTATGAGACCTCTAACAAGTTTCTTAAGCCTGCAAACTAAGGGAGAAAAGCTCAATCGTTGAGCGTGTGCTCAGATTGTCTGAGTGCCACAATCGCTTGAATCGAGTGGGAGTTAATCTCCCAGATGAGATAGTGATAGTTCTCCATAGTCACTGCCACCAAGCTAGTAGAGCTTCGTGATGAACTATAACATATCAAGGATAGTTATGATGATCCTTGAGCTATTCGCGATGTTTGACACCGCGAGAGTAGAAATCAAGAAGGAGCATCAATTGTTGATGGTTAGTAAAACCACTAGTTTAAGAAGGGCAAGGGCAAAAGGGATACGTCATGAAACAGCAAGTCGTTTGCTGCTCTAGTGAAGAATCCCAAGGTTGAACCCAAACCCGAGACTAAGTGCTTCTGTAATGAGAGGAACGGTCACTGAAGCAGTACTACCCTAGATACTTGGTAGATGAGAAGGCAGGCAAGGTCGACAAAGTATATTGGATATACGTTAGATGAATGTGTACTTTACTAGTACTCCTAGCAGCACCAGGGTATTAGATACTGGTTCGGTTGCTAAGTGTTAGTAACTCGAAATAAAAGCTGCGGAATAAATGGAGACTAGCTAAAGGTGAGATGACGATATGTGTTGGAAGTGTTTCCAAGGTTGATGTGATCAAGCATCGCATGCTCCCTCTACCATCGAGATTTGGTGTTTGCGTTGAACATGATTGGATTATGTTTACCGCAAAACGGTTATTCATTTAAGGAGAATAATGGTTACTCCGTTTATTTGAATAAAACCTTCAATGGTCTTGCACCTAAAATGAATCTCGATCGTAGTGATACACATGTTCATGCCAAAAGATATAAGATAGTAATGATAGCACCACATACTTGTGGCGCTGCAACTTGAGTCATATTGGTGTAGAACGCATGAAGAAGCTCCATGTAGATGGATCTTTGGACTCACTCGTTTTTGAAAAGATTGAGACATGCGAACCATGTCTATTGGTATATGTGCATGAAGAAACTCCATACAGATGGATCATTTAGACTCACTTGATTTTGAATCACTTGAGACATGCAAATCATACCACATGGGCAAGATGACTGAAAGGCCTCGTTTTCAGTAAGATGGAACAAGAGAGCAACTTGTTGGAAGTAATACATTTTGATGTATGCAGTCCAATGAGTGCTGAGGCATGCAGTGGATACCGTTGTGTTCTTACTTCACAGATGATTTGAGTAGATGCTGAGTGTATTTACTTGATGAAACACAAGTCTGAATTATTGAAATGTTCAAGTAATTTCAGAGTGAAGTTGAAGATCATCGTGACAAGAGGATAAAATGTCTGTGATATGATCATAGAGATGAGTATCTGAGTTACGAGTTTGGCACACAATTGAGACATTGTGGAAAGTGTTTCACAATTAATACCGCCTGGAACACCATAGTGTGATGGTGTGTCCGAACATCATAACTGCACCCTATTGGATATGGTGCATACCATGATGTTTCTTATCAAATTACCACTATCATTTATGGGTTAGGCATTAGAGACAACCGCATTCACTTTAAAAGGGGCACCATGCAATTCCGTTGAGACGACACCGTTTATAGAAGCCTAAGTTGTCGTTTCTTAAAAGTTTGGGGCTGCGATGCTTATGTGAAAAAGTTTCAGGCTGATAAGCTCGAACCCAAAGCGGATAAATGCATCTTCAAAGAATACCCAAAAACAGTTGGGTATACCTCCTATTTCAGATCTGGAAGCAAAAGTAATTGCTTCTAGAAACGAGTCCTTTCTCGAGGAAAAGTTTCTCTCGAAAGAATTGAGTGGGAGGATGGTGGAGACTTGATAAGGTTATTGAACCGTCGCTTCAACTAGTATGTAGCAGGGCACAGGAAGTTGTTCCTGTGGCACCTACACCAATTGAAGTGGAAGCTTATGATGGTGATCATGAAACTTCGGATCAAGTCACTACCAAACCTCGTAGGACGACGAGGATGCGCACTACTTCAGAGTAATGCGTGATCCTGTCTTGGAAGTCATGTTGCTAGACAACAATGAACCTACGAGCTATGGAGAAGCGATGGTGGGCCCATATTCCGACGAATGGCTCGAGGCCATGAAATCCGAGATAGAATCCATGTATCAGAACAAAGCATGGACTTTGGTGAACTTGCCCGATGATCGGCAAGCCATTGAGATAAATGGATCTTTAAGAAGAAGACGGACATGGACGGTAATGTTACCGTCTATGAAGCTCGACTTGTGGCAAAGAGTATTTTCACAAGTTCAAGGAGTTGACTACGATGAGATTTTCTCATCTGTAGCGATGCTTAAAGTCCGTCGGAATCATGTTAGCATTAGCTGCATTTATGAAATCTGGCAGATGGATGTCAAAACAAGTTTCCTTACCAGTTTTCGTGAGGAAAGGTTGTATGTGATACAATCAGAAAGGTTTTGTCGATCCTAAGGATGCTAAAAGGTATGCTAGCTCCAGCGATCCTTCCATGGATTAGGGCAAGCATCTCGGAGTCAGAATATACGCTTTGATGGGGTGATCAAAGTTTTTGGGTTTATACAAAGTTTGTTGGAAACTTGTATTTACAATAAAGTGAGTGGGAGCGCTACAACATTTCTGATAAGTATATGTGAATGACATATTGTTGATCCGAAATGATGTAAAATTTCTGGAAAGCATAAAGGGTTGTTTGAAAGGAGTTTTTCAAAGGAAGACCTGGATAAAGCTGCTTACATATTGGGCATCAAGATCCATAGAGATAGATCAAGACGCCTGATGATACTTTCAAAAGACAGCACGCCTTGACATGATTTTGAAAGAGTTCAAAATAGATCAGCAAAGAAGGAGTTCTTGGCTGTGTTACAAGGTGTGAGTATTGAGTGAGACTCAAGACCTGACCACAGCGGAAGATAGAGAAAGGACGAAGGTCGTCCCCTATGCTTTAGACATAGGCTCTATAGTATGCTATGCTGTGTACCGCACATGTAGTGTGCCTTGCCATGAGTTGGTCAAGAGGGTACAATGGTGATCCGGGAAAGGATCTCATGACAGCGGTCGAACTTATCCTTAGTACCTAGTGGATTAAGGAATTTTCTCAATTATGGAGGTGGAAAGGAGTTCGTCGTAAAGGGTTACGTCGATGCGAACTTTGACACTAATCCGGATGACTCTGAGTAGTAAACCGGATTCGTATAGTAGAGCAATTATTTGAAATGGCTCCAAATAGCGCGTGGTAGCATCAACAAGATGACATAGATATTCGTAAAGCACACGGTTCTGAAAGGTTCAGACCCGTTGACTAATAACCTCTCTCACAAGCATAACATGACCAAACCAGAACACATTGAGTGATAATCACATAGTGATGTGAACTAGATTCATGACTCTAGTAAACTCTTTAGATGTTGGTCACATGGTGATGTGACCAGTGAGTGTTAATCACATGATGATGTGAACTAGATTATTGACTCTAGTGCAAGTGGGAGACTGTTGGAAATATGCCCTAGAGGCAATAATAAATGGTTATTATTATATTTCTTTGTTCATGGTAATTGTCTATTATTCATGCTATAATTGTATTGTCCGGAAATCATAATACATGTGTGAATACATAGACCACAACCTGTCCCTAGTAAGCCTCTAGTTGACTAGCTCGTTGATCAACAGATAGTCATGGTTTCCTGACTATGGACATTGGATGTCATTGATAACGGGATCACATCATTAGGAGAATGATGTGATGGACAAGACCCAACTTAAGCATAGCATAAAAGATCGTGTAGTTTCGTTTGCTAGAGCTTTTCCAATGTCAAGTATCTTTTCCTTAGACCATGAGATCGTGCAACTCCCGGATACCGTAGGAGTGCTTTGGGTGTGCCAAACGTCACAACGTAACTGGGTGACTATAAAGGTGCATTACGGGTATCTCCGAAAGTGTCTGTTGGGTTGGCACGGATCGAGACTGGGATTTGTCACTCCGTGTGACGGAGAGGTATCTCTGGGCCCACTCGGTAATGCATCATCATAATGAGCTCAATGTGACTAAGGCGTTAGTCACGGGATCATGCATTGCGGTACGAGTAAAGAGACTTGCCGGTAACGAGATTGAACTAGGTATTGGGATACCGACGATCGAATCTCGGGCAAGTAACATACCGATTGACAAAGGGAATTGCATACGGATTGATTGAATCCTCGACACCGTGGTTCATCCGATGAGATCATCGTGGAGCATGTGGGAGCCAACATGGGTATCCAGATCCCGTTGTTGGTTATTGACCGGAGAGGCGTCTCGGTCATGTCTGCATGTCTCCCGAACCCGTAGGGTCTACACACTTAAGGTCCGGTGACGCTAGGGTTGTAGAGATATATGTATGCGGAAACCCGAAAGTTGTTTGGAGTCCCGGATGAGATCCCGGACGTCACGAGGAGTTCCGGAATGGTCCGGAGGTAAAGATTTATATATGGGAAGTCTTATTTTGGTCGCCGGAAAAGTTTCGCACTTTATCGGTATTGTACCGGGAGTGCCGAAAGGGGTCCGGGGGTCCACCAAGGGGGTCCACCAGCCCCGGGGGGGCACATGGGCTGTAAGGGGTGCGCCTTGGCCTATATGGGCCAAGGGCACCAGCCCCAAGAGGCCCATGCGCAAGAGATAAGAAAAAAAGGGAGAGTCCTAAAGGGGGAAGGCACCTCCGAGGTGCCTTGGGGGGGAAGGACTCCCCCCTGGCCGCACCCTTCCTTGGAGGAAGGGGCAAGGCTGCGCCCCCCCTCTCCCTTGGCCCTATATATAGTGGGGGGAAGGGAGGGCAGCAAGATCTAAGCCTTGGGCGCCTCCCTCCTCCCCTGCAATACCTCTCTCTCTCTCTCTCGCAGAAGCTTGGCGAAGCCCTGCCGGAGACCCGCTACATCCACCACCACGCCGTCGTGCTGTTGGATCTCCATCAACCTCTCCTCCCCCCTTGCTGGATCAAGAAGGAGGAGACGTCGCTGCACCGTACGTGTGTTAAACGCGGAGGTGCCGTCCGTTCGGCACTCGGTCATCGGTGATTTGGATCACGGCGAGTACGACTCCGTCATCCACGTTCATTGGAACGCTTCCGCTCGCGATCTACAAGGGTATGTAGATGCACTCCTTTCCCCTCATTGCTAGTAGACTCCATAGATGCATCTTGGTGAGCGTAGGAAAATTTTAAATTATGCTACGATTCCCAACAGGTATCTCAATACCTAGCTCAATCTCGTTACCGGCAAGTCTCTTTACTCATTCCGTAATGCATCATCCCGCAACTAACTCATTAATCACATTGTTTGCAAGGCTTATTGTGATGTGCATTACCGAGAGGGCCCAGAGACACCTCTCCGACAATCGGAGTGACAAATCCTAGTCTCGATCTATGCCAACTCAACAAGTACCATCGGAGACACCTGTAGAGCACCTTTATAATCACCCAGTTACGTTGTGACGTTTGGTAGCACACAAAGTGTTCCTCCGGTAATCGGGAGTTGCATAATCTCATAGTCATAGGAACATGTATAAGTCATGGAGAAAGCAATAGCAGTAAACTAAAACGATCAAGTGCTAAGCTAACGGAATGGGTCAAGTCAATCACATCATTCTCCTAATGATGTGATCCCGTTTATCAAATGACAACTCATGTCTATGGTTAGGAAACTTAACCATCTTTGATCAACGAGCTAGTCAAGTAGAGGCATACTAGTGACACTCTGTTTGTCTATGTATTCACACATGTATTATGTTTTCGGTTAATACAATTCTAGCATGAATAATAAACATTTATCATGAAATAAGGAAATAAATAATAACTTTATTATTCCCTCTAGGGCATATTTCCTTCACCACGATCATACTGAGCAACGTAGTTGAGAATGCTTTCTAATGATAATTGGGCTGGGATTTTTGCTAAATGCTTACAGAGACTAGATGACCAGGTTTCACAGCGAGCAAGCAGGGTCCTTGATGGGATTGCTGTAGAGAACATTGCCTTGCCGACAGTTGCGGTGTTTTGTGCTCCTGTCATGTTGTGATTCACACGTCACGTTCTCTTATATGAACGAGCATTTGGCTCTCCCATGTCCGAACTGATCAAAAGTAAATAAGCTTTTTGCTAGCATCATGGTATATGATCCACTTTTTGGGCTAATCTCATTATGTTTTGTTGTCTCAGATTTGACATATAGGATGTGCGCATGGGGATTGTGGATGCTAGAATCAAGTATGAAGTGATATGAAGATGTGCTCATGTCTTGAAGGATGTCATGCAAAATGTCCTTCTTCTGTATCGGGAAACGGTACATGTTCGGGATATTACCACTGGGCGTAAACCGGCCAGGAGAGGCCGGGTTAACTTCATAAGTAGTTCATCTATATCTGAAGCCCATGAAGACAGACGGTGACGCTTCATGAAGGCCCAGGGCCCAAAGCCGGTTTAAGGCATGTAGACACAAACCGGTATTGAGATGTAAACTTGTGTTGTAAGATATGCGTAGCAGAGACCGAGCCGGACACGATTATGAGCCGGCCTCGGAGTCTGTAAACCGACGGGCGTCAACCCATGTATATAAGGGGACGACCCGGCGGTGGTTCAGGAACAACAGACAAAGCGTATTCGCTCCCTGGTCATCGAAACCCCATCAATTCCATCACAACTAGACGTAGGCATTTACCTTCATCGAAGGGGCCGAACTAGTATAAAACTCTCTTGCGTCCCTTGTCCGCTTTAACCCCTTCAAGCTAACCCGTAGTGATGGCTCCGTGACTAAGTCCTTTCTCTAGGACATCTGCCATGACAAAACCACGACAGTTGACGCCCACCGTGGGGCTATCGCATGATGGTTTCAAGTTCTTGGAGGGCAGCTTCGAAGGACTCAAGGGTTATGCTGTGGGCCGGATGACCAAGAGTCGTCGCGGCAAGCTCTACGTCGACGATGCAGGCTGGGGCCCCGAGGCCGGCTCAATCGAGTACGGGTACCGGGTCCCCTTTGGTGGCATACACGTTTTCATTGGCAAGATCGGTGAACCGGGCCCTGAGCCGGACATCTGCGCCAACCTCATCGAAACGGCTCAGCGTGCGAGATCTGCCCGGGTCAAGCCTGTCATGAAGCGTGCCTTTGTGGGAGTTATCCATGGAGGTGAATCTGAGGATAGATCGGAATCTGGTGGTGAGACCGTCATTTATTCCGGTGACGAGTCATCGACTGGAGAGACCGAATCGTTATATCAGTTACAAGATGGCCGGATTGGGGGCTGTTCCGATGGCGACAGTATTCCGGACCCCTTTGATCTGCCAAACCGGGTGACGATCTTCATGGCCGGCACGCAACCAGCGCTCCACTCTTCAACCGCAGTGGCGATGATTTCCGGATCAGCAGCGGCGGCAGCGGCTGGGGCAGGAGGCCCTGTGCGACCGCCGGCTCAGGTTCTATCTGATTTGTTTGATATGTTGGCAACGCTGATGGCGGAGGTCAACCCGGCGGATCAGGATGCACACAATGCGGAAGTCGCGAAAGTGAAAGATCAGATCACCCAGGCAAAAGCCGACTTAGCAGCTGAGGATACCAGGATAGCCGCGGAGCGGGCTGCTTTGGATGCACAAGCTTACCGGATTATGCTGGATCAGAGTGCGTCGAACGAAGTCCTGAAGAGGAGGCACCGATCTCGCCTGCCGCCGGTTTATGAAGCTAGAAATCTCTTTAACACCCCAGGAGCAGGAACCAGCAATCCGCCGGTGGTAAACCGGGTAGAGGCACCCGGAGCAGGGGCGCCGGTTCAGCCACGTTTGGTGGATCCGCCTCGTCAGAACAATGTTGTGGTACCTCATGTCCCCACACCACCGGGTCATTACTCTAACCCAATGGACAACATTGTCGCTCCCGCTTCACGGCTGGCGGCCATCCCGATCAAAGGCGATTCTCCAGTAGCGGTCGAGATGCGTCGGGTTAAGGAGCTTCTTCAGACAGCCTTGATTCAGCAGGAGGCTTATTCATATAGTCGCGATCGGGTTCATTCCACTCCCCGTCCAAGACAGAGTTACAGCAGGCGTATGGATGAACCGGCAGTATCAAGCAATGCGCGGAACCGTGATCCGCCCCGTGGCCATAACCCGGCGGGTCGTGCCGGTGAGGCCCAGGATGTGGTGGACCGGGCTCGGGCACGCAGAGAGGCCGAATTAGCAGTGCAGCATGAGGCCGACAGCTTACTCCGGTTCGTCCAACCACATCGGTGGAACCAGGAGTTACCTCTAGTTCCTTGGGAGTGCCATGCCTTGTCCTAGCGTCGCGCAATGTGCGCCTGCCCAAGGATTTCAAGGGCCCGCGCAAGGTGCCGAATTACACCGCCGATTTGTCCCCTGAAACATGGGTTGAAAGCTACGAGATGGCCATGGAGATGCTGGACGTGGATGATGCGGCATGTGCGAAGTACTTCACCATGTTGCTAGAAGGAACGGCCTGCACTTGGCTAAAGAGTTTACCGGCTAATTCTATCAGGTCATGGGCTGAGTTGAGAGCCCAGTTTGTTCAGAATTTCAAGGATACATGCAAGCAGCCCATGCCAATTGTGGACTTAGCTGCCTGTGTCCAGGAGGAAGGAGAGTCAACAACCCATTGGGTACGCCGGGTTTCGGAGATTTTGCATTCATCAGACCGCATCAACGCTGACACCGCAGTTTTAACATTGGAAGGCAATTGTCGGTTTGAACCATTGAAGTTGAAGTTGGGACGGCTTAAACGTCATTGTAATGACATGGGAACCCTCATGGCTGCACTAGTGAAGTATGCCGACTCTGATAGTACCAAGGATCCCGAGTCTGACGATGATAAGACAGGGAAGGGAAAGAAGAGCGGCAACGCCAAGGGGCAGCACCACAACCCAGCGGGTCATGGAAACGGCGGCAAGCGTAAAGCGGACCACGGTTTAGACTTTGTGGCTAACACTAATACACATGACAAGGGCCAGCGGCATAAGGGTAAACCGCCCCGGCGCAATGGAATGCCAAATCCTAACCCGGACCGTTTATCGTATCTGTTAAACCAGCCCTGTCCAAAGCATGGGACGAAGGAGGAACCATCCACACACCTCTGGAAAGATTGTTACATCATGCAAGAGTTCAAAAATTCTGACTCTTTCCGGTATGATCATGGATCAGGAGGCGGTTCAGGCGGAGGAAATTCCGGTTCAGGGTTCCATGGCAATCAGGGTGGACATAACAATCAAAGTAATCAAGGTAACCAAGGTGGCTATAATCATCAGGGCAATCAGCAGCAGCAACAGTCGGGTTACCAGAGCAACCCGAAGCAGTTGAATAGCGGACAGTATCATGTCTTCACCACTAGCTTGGACAAGCGCGATCAGAAGCTTCATAAAAGGGTGGTGAATGCCGTTGAACCGGCGGTGCCCCGTTATTTGCGCTGGTCCGAGCAGCCCATTGTGTGGAGTAGAGACGATCATCCACCCCGGGTTGACAATCCGGGTCATCTGGCTCTGGTGGTGGCACCTCAGGTGGGAGGTTATAAGTTCACTAAGGTACTCATGGATGGAGGGAGTAGTATCAATATCCTTTATTATGAAACTTTCCGTCGCATGGGGCTAACAGATAAAAATCTTAAACCGTCCAATACGGTGTTCCATGGTGTGGTGCCTGGTAAGTCGGCATATCCTGTTGGTAAGATAGCTCTGGAGGTGGCTTTTGGAGATGAGCATGACTCGAGATCAGAAACCTTGACCTTTGAAGTGGTGAAAATCGGAAGCCCGTATCATGCCCTATTTGGACGGCCAGCTTATGCTAAGTTTATGGCATGGCCTTGTTATGTCTATCTATAGCTCAAGATGCCGGGTCACAAGGGAACTATAACCGTGCATGGAAGCCGCAAGATTGCTCTGGAGTGTGAGGAAGGTGATGCGGCTTATGCTGAGTCGGTTTGTGCAACAGAGGAGTTGAAATTTTACAAAGACAATGTTGATCCGGCAGATATGACTTCATTGAAGAAACCAACTACAGAGCATGATCTGGCCCTGAAGTTTAAATCGGCTGATGAGACTAAACTTGTTGACTTCGTGCCTGGCGATTCGTCCAAGCAGTTTAGCATCAGCGCTAACTTGGATCCGAAATAGGAAAGCGCGCTCATCGAGTTCATCCGTGAGAATCGGGACATCTTTGCATGGAAGCCTTCTGACATGCCTGGTGTACCGAGAGAACTCGCTGAGCACACTCTCAATGTTGATCCTAAGTATAAACCGGTCAAGCAGTTTCTCCGCCGGTTCAATGAAGAAAGACGCAAAGCTATTGGAGAAGAAGTAGCCAGGCTCTTGGCGGCTGGATTTATCGTTGAAGTATTCCATCCTGAGTGGTTGGCTAATCCGGTGCTGGTCCTCAAGAAGAATGGCACTTGGTGTATGTGTGTGGACTACACAGATCTCAACAAAGCTTGTCCAGCAGATTCTTTTGCCCTCCCCCGTATTGATCAGATTATTGATGCTACGGCGGGTTGTGAGCGGTTAAGTTTTTTGGATGCATATTCTGGTTATCATCAGATCAAAATGGCAGTTAAGGACCAGGAGAAGACGGCCTTCATAACTCCCTCTGGAGCCTTTTGCTATGTGTCCATGCCCTTTGGGCTCAAGAGTGCACAAGCAACTTATCAACGGTGTGTGCAGAATTGTCTTCATAAACAGATCGGCCGCAATGTTCACGCCTATGTGGATGACATTGTGGTGAAATCAAGGAAAAAGGAGACATTGATTGATGACTTGAAGGAAACCTTTAATAACCTGCGGGTTTATAAAATGATGCTTAATCCGGCCAAGTGCGTCTTTGGTGTACCTGCAGGCAAGCTTTTGGGCTTTTTGGTGTCTAACAGGGGCATTGAAGCTAATCCGGAAAAAATCAAAGCCATCACCTCATTGGCTAAACCGAAGTGTATCAATGATGTTCAACGCCTGGCAGGCCGGATTGCCGCGTTGAGCCGCTTTGTCAGTCGCCTCGGGGAGAAGGCCATCCCTTTGTATCATATGCTGAAGAAAACGGATAACTTCGTCTGGAGTGATGCCGCTAATGAAGCATTTGAGGACTTAAAGTGGTAGCTAGCTAATCCGCCGGTTCTCGCTGCTCCGGTTGACAAAGAGCCATTGTTATTTTATGTGGCAGCTAACGCTCGGGCTGTTAGTGTGGCTATTGTGGTGGAGCGCAAGGAGGCAGGAAAGGAATATCCGGTTCAACGGCCGGTTTACTATATTAGTGAGGTACTCATTGAATCCAAGCAGAGGTACCCGCATTGGCAAAAATTGGTGTATGGGGTTTTCATGGCAAGTCGGAAGCTTAAGCAGTATTTCCAAGGTCATCCCATCACAGTGGTCAGCTCTGCTCCTTTGGGGGATATAATCCAGAATAGGGAGGCAACTGGTCGGATTGCTAAGTGGGCTGTCGAGCTCGGGCCTCACGGGTTGAAGTACATACCCCGAACGGCGATCAAATCTCAGGCACTTGTGGATTTCATCAATGATTGGACAGAATTACAAGCACCAGAAGAGAAGCCGGATCACACTTATTGGACTATTCATTTTGATGGGTCCAGACAATTGGAGGGCTCGGGGGCTGGAGTCGTGTTAACTTCCCCACGAGGTGATAAGTTTTGTTATGTTCTCCGTTTAATGTTCCCTTGCACTAATAATGCATCTGAATATGAGGCATTACTCCATGGTCTTCAGATGGCTAAGGAGATGAATCTCAGCCGAGTTAAATGCTTCGGTGACTCGGATCTGGTGGCTCAACAAGTGTCTGGCACTTGGGATTCCAAGGACCCACTAATGGCAGCATATCGTCGTGAGGTGGATATTGTTGCAGGTCACTTCAAAGGTTATCAGGTGGATCATGTGGACCGGCGGAAGAATGAAGCGGCAGACGCTTTAAGCCGCCTAGGTTCCCAACGTAAACCGGTTCCACCTAATGTATTCTTGGATGTTTTGCATAATCCGTTCGTCAAGCTCCCCGGTGAAGAGGATTTGGCTGTTCCTGATCTGGAGGCTCGGTTGGTGGCGGCTCTACATGTTATCCCGGATTGGACGGTTCCGTATCTGGCGTATATAAACCGGGGCGAGTTACCAGAGGATGAAACTTTGGCCACGTAGATAACCCGGCGGTCCAAGTCCATGACTATTATCAATGGAGAGTTACATCATTGCAGTGTGACAGGGGTGTTTCAACGCTGTGTATCTCCTGAGGAAGGCTGTGAAATTTTGCGTGAGATCCACGAAGGAGATTGTGGGCACCACGCCGGTTCAAAATCTTTGGTGGCCAAGGCGTTTCGTCACGGTTTCTATTGGTTGACAGCTCATGCTGATGTCGAGGACTTGGTTAAAAGATGTGATGGCTGTCAGAAATTCTCACGGTGTGCTCATATACCAGCTCAAGAATTGAGGATGATTCCAATCACCTGGCCGTTTGCAACCTGGGGGCTGGATATGGTTGGGCCTTTCAAGAGGTCCAAGGACAAGAAGACCCACCTTTTGGTGGCGGTTGATATGTTCACAAAATGGGTAGAGGCAGAGCCAGTTAGTAAGTGTGACGCGGCCACGGCGGTTCAATTCATCAAAAAGGTGATTTTCCGGTTTGGCTTTCCACACAGCATTATAACAGACAATGGTACCAATCTGTCAAAGGGTGCCATGAAGGAGTTCTGTCAACGTGAGCACATCCGGCTTGACGTGTCATCAGTGGCTCACCCCCAGTCCAATGGTCAAGCGGAGAGGGCCAATCAAGAGATCTTGAGAGGCATCAAACCCCGGCTTATGGTTCCTTTGCAACGGACGTCGGGTTGTTGGGTTGAGGAGTTACCTTCAGTGTTATGGAGCATCAATACCACACCCAACAGATCGACAGGCTACACGCCGTTCTTCATGGTTTATGGAGCGGAAGCGGTTCTTCCTAGTGACATACGTCATGACTCGCCTCGTGTAGCGGCATATGTTGAAGCGGATAACGAGAAGGCACGGCAGGAAGCTCTTGACCTGTTAGATGAGGCGCGTGACATGGCGGCAGCCCATTCGGCGATTTATCAGCAAGATATGCGTCGTTATCATAGCCGCCGGGTTAGAACCAGAACCTTTCAAGAAGGAGATTTGGTGCTTCGACTCATCCAGGATCAGACGGATATGCACAAGCTATCCCCCCCTTGGGAAGGGCCTTTTGTGGTCAGCAAGGATTTGCACAATGGGTCGTACTACCTAATCGATGTTCGAGAGTGCAAAGACTCACGTAAATCGGAGGAGGAGACCAACCGGCCGTGGAATATTGCTCATCTTTGGCCCTACTATACTTGAGCTACAGGCTCTGCTTATGTACATATTATGACATTGTATATATTATGATCAATATAATAAACCGGAACCTCAGCTAAAGCGGGGTATCTGTTGTTTTCTTACATCATGTGTTGTTACATGGAGCTTACAAAGCGGCGTCCGGTTTACCCCTTGATTTAGCTTCTTAAAGCTTGATATCAGATCACTTGGGGGCTTGGTCGTATCCGAACCATAGCTACACCTCTTGATCGGCGCAATGCCACAGCATCACTTGGGAGCATGGTCGAACCCGAACCATGGCTACGCCTCTTGATCGGCGTAAAGCCACAGAATCACTTGGGGGCTTGGTCGTATCCGAACCATAGCCACGCCTCTTGATCGGCGTAATGCCACAGCATCACTTGGGAGCATGGTCGAACCCGAACCATGGCTACGCCTCTTGATCGGCGTAAAGCCACAGAATCACTTGGGGGCTTGGTTGAACCTGAACCATAGCAATGCCTTTTGATCGGCGTAATGCCACAGCATCACTTGGGGGCTTGGTCGAACCCGAACCATAGAAACACCTCTTGATCAAATTTGGGGCCGGGCAGCCCGTGAAAAGCCTCGACTACAACGTTTTTATTTGCCTTTTGCTAAGTTTCTTTTCCTTTTGCTAAGATTTGTGATGTTTTCAAACCAGTGTTTATCAACCCGGTTGGGATGTCAACTACAAGTTGTCAGTACATGACCAAGTTATAATCCAGAGACTATCAGCCCGGTCTGGTTTTGACTCATAGTCACCAGTATGGAATAAGCCAGTGTTTATCACAACCCGGAACGGTTTTGTTGTAAACCGGCATTATATAACAGGAGATACTTTTACTCCGGATTAAGGTTATTATCTTCATTACAAGGTTGGTCAGCCAACACTATGCCTAAAGGTCGCAGGTATCATATATTTCCATACTTGGTTATCTTTTACAACCTTGGTTATAAAACTTGGTCATATATATAGTTGGGTATCATGACCCGCCCGGTGGTAAACCACTAGGGCGCTTTAAGCTTTTTATCTGCAGGAACAATTGGAAAAAATAGCTATGGATTATGAACATCATATCTCAAAGCATGGCAGATTAACACGCATCAGTTGCAAATAAATATGCACGAAGGCATAACTGACCAGGTGTTTTAACTAGCCTATTACAAGGCATTTCAGTACCCAAAGGAATAATTGTTTCTCAATAAACATTGCAGTATGGAAGGTTAAACCGGCCCCCGGGTTATGATCACTGAGCAGCTTGACCTGACGGCTGCGGGTCATCTTGCACCGGTTCTTCTTCTTCGTCCCTACCCAGCGGCTGGAAGTCAACAGTTGTCCAGTCAGTCCTAGTTAAAGCTTGGAACACAGCTTCGTCGCTTATAAGGGTGGACGGTTCAATATCAGGGGCATAAGTGTGCTTACGGATTGGAGGGATCAGGCTTTGAGTTTCAGGAGCTGGTGCAGCAACCCGCTTGTTATTGATATCATAACTCGCCTAATAATGTGAAAGATCAGCTTCTTCAGCAAGTTGACAAGCCAGCGGACGTACTTCCCGGTTTATGATGCGGAGATCTTTAGTGCAAAATTCTGATCCGTCTTCTTTCAAGCTTGGGTAGCCTTTAGCCACGTCCGTCGGATCAAGATCAGGCACCCATGCTTTTGCCCGGGTTAGCGCGGTCAGAGCGCCAGCCCTTGCAGTAGACCTCTTCAGCTCTTCTATCCGGGCAGGCGGCATAGATAGCCTGTCTAAGGTATCCTTGATCAACGTCGGGGGTGGCTTATTGTGCGAAGCGGTGCAGATAATCCATTGTGCGCCGATATACAGTTGCTCTATCAGCATGTAGGCAGCTTTCAACTTCTTCTGCACATCAGAGCCCAGATGGCTAATGCGGGTTCCTGTATCATTACAAACATCAGTAAACTGGCAACGCATGAGAGGATATGTTGAAATCATAAAGGAAGGATGTTTACCAAACACAGCAGCGGTCATAGCATGCACTTGCCGCTTTACACCAGTCAGCTCGTCAACCACCGGTTTAAGAGCGGCTTCTGCGTTTTCAGCCCTTTTTATCAAAGCGGCTTTTTCAGTCTCCCAATCCGCCCGCTCTTTGTTGAAGCCCTCTTGCAGTTTCTCCATAGCGCCTAGAGCGCGGGTCAACTCTTCCTTCGCTTTGGAGGCTTCAGCTTGCTGGGTTTTGATATTCTCTTGCAGGTCAGCGGTTTGGCGTTCCTTCTTGCTCAGCTCCGCCTGTAAAGAGACAGATACATAATGAGTTGATAGTACATATTTGAAGTACCAAGCACATAACAAGTTATGCCCTTAGTACTTGGGGGCTAATGCATATTTGCTTTTACTCAGAAATTTTTACAAGTCCCAAGCACAATACAAGTATTAAGCTTGGCACTTGGGGGCTAATGTGTGTTTGCTCAAAAAGCTGTTGGTATGGGAACTCTTCTACAGTCCCGGTTCATCTTTATAAAGTTAAACCGGCCCTTGGGGACTATACCGGCGAAAGAGCGGTATGGCAAATTTTAAGGAACCGGTTCATCTTAACAAGGTAATCCGGTCCCTGGAGGCTAAATAGGCAAAGTTAAGTTATGATAAAAGTCCCGGTTTAGATTGGTATCATAAACCGTCACTTGGGAGCTACTACGAGTCGATGAACTGCAATTGGACAAAGGAGAAAAACAGTAGTTATCTCATATCGCTCCTTCATCAAGTTTACCAAACTAGCTTCATAGTCACGGCTGGTATACAGACGGTTCAAGAAGCCAGAGTGAATATCTTGAACATTGAGGTTGGCGAAGCTTGATAAATCGGCATTCCATTTGCCTTTGCCGATAGCAGAGAGATCATCCTTGGCAGTATGCTTTGACAAAGCTACAGGGTTGCCTGGAGTGGAGTGGCCAGTGCCAGTAATCATAACGTCATCATCTTGTTCATCAGCAGATCTTGCCGGAGTTGGCGGTTTATCAGTGTCCTTCATTGGACTGACCGGTTTGTCACCAGTTCGGACAGGGCTGGTTGGCCGGTCTGCATGACTTGTAGTATCAACTTGCACTTGTTCAGCAAGGATATCATGGTCTTGAAGCGGCGGATCATGAAGCATGGCGTCAGCATCGGTTTCTTCCAGATCTGGAGTTGTTTCCGGTTCAGCAGCTACATTATCATCTGCCGGTTTGTTCAACCGAGCTTTCTTGCTGGGTCTTGGCTTGGCGCTGCGAAAAGATAAGACATAAGGATCAGTATAGTATAAAAAGATAACATATCAAGAATAAAGACATGTGCATAACTCACCCAGGAACTGTTTTGAGGGGTGGAAGCTGTGTGGCCGAAGACTCGCCAGAGGATGAGTGAGAAGTACCCTGATAATTCCAATCAGACGGGTTAAGAGGCTCGCGAAAACAACCTGCTTTTGGGCATGAAGTATCAATGGAATAAGAGACCTCTGATCGGCATTTCCAAACCGGACTGTTCGGTAAACCGGCGGAGGTAACTACCTGGCCGCTGTGCCGGGTTGTACGGCGAGCTTCGTGCTGCTGCGTCTTCAAAAGAAAGTTTCGATCCAAATAAGCAAGAGGGTGAGAAAATTTTACTTTCCGGTTTGCTTGACGGATTTTTGATGTTGGCAGAGGATCTGAATCGGAGGAAAGAATAGTTACCTCTACGTCCTCAGCGTGACTGCCTTCAGCGTCGTCCTGATAATAATCATTGTCAATTAGATGTACGAAAAATGAACCAAGAGAGTCAAGTTCTACCTCTGATTCCAGATTACGCACATTGTCATCAGCTGGTAGATCGGAGGATGCCGTGGTCCTTCTCTTGGCAGGTTTCTTAACAACCTTGGTCTTTGGACGAACTGGCTTGACCGGTTTGTCTTGCGGTTTTGCCGGTTTATCTTGTGATGGTTTCTTGTTCCAGAACGGATCATCACCCTGTCAGAAAATAATCACACTCTCAGAGAATATTTGGACAGAAGCAAATTCAGATACAAAGGATTGTATGATTCTTACAGTTGGTGGTTTGTTGAAGGTGCAAAAAGGGAGTAGTCCGATTTGGGCACAGACGGCCTCCGGTTCGTTCAGTATTCTCTTTACAGCCTCAGTGACTTCTTCGTCTGTAAGCTGAATATCAATGTGCCGCTGAGCATCCTTTAGACTACCCATGTACTCACACATCAAACCGGGGCGCCGGCTTAAGGGCAGAATGCTCCAGCTTATCCAGCAACGAGCAAGATCAACTCCTGTCAAACCGTTCGCCATGAAGGCTCTAAGCTTTGATAGTTGGGGAGCATAGTTGGCCCGTTCTCTTGCTGTCAACCTCTGAGGAAACGGGTGTGTGTTGCTCAGGCGTTCAGGGCGGTAACCCGGCAGGGGGTTTTCATCAGATGGAGAGGTATCCATGCAGTAAAACCAAGTTTGGTTCCACTCTTTGGGGTGACTGTGGAGTTTGGGATGGGGGAAGGTGACTTCTTTCCTCTTCTGAACCGTCATTCCGCCCAGTTCCGTATTGGGTCCATCTGAGAACTCGGTGCGACGTTTTAAGTGAAAGAAATCCCTAAACAGTTCGACTATAGGTTCCTCTTGCAGATAAGCTTCACAGAATACTTGGAAATGGCAGATGTTGGTAACAGAGTTGGGACCGATGTCTTGAGGGCGCAGCTAAAAATTGGCTAGCACATCTCGGAAAAATTTTGAACCGGGAGGGCTAAAACCTCGTCCAAGATGATCAGCAAACACGACTACTTCTCCATCCTTGGGTGTAGGAGGATTTTCCGGGCCAGGGACCCCCCAGTGGATGACATCTTTTTTGGCTAGGGCGCCCGTTTTAACAAGGTTGTTTAATTGCTCCTCGGTTACTCGAGAGGGAGCCCAATTGCACTCATAAACTTGTTTAGCCATGACAAGGAAAATCTGAAACATGAGTATTATCGGTTTAAGATTTACAGTGGACAACTATACTGCGGTATGAGGATACTAGCATATTGGTAAACCGGAGTCTGGCAATGGAATGGTGTAATGCATTGGCGGTTCAACAGGGGACTAATGGTATCTACCGGGTCATCATTTTTTCTGTGAGGTTAAACCGGCCAATCTGGTATTCAAAGGGTGTAAGAGAAGGAAGAAACAAGTTTCACATCTTGCTATGGTAATTTCAGATCTACCGCGTGTAGGAAAAACAAAATATATTCTGGCCTAAATTCCAGTATACTGAAGGTTCACCAAGATGAGATGAGTTGGATATCAAACAGGTGCTGAAACTGCTAAAGCGTGAGATCTATGTGGTTTAAACTACTACCGCATGAGACCTATGTGGTTTTTGGATCTAACCCATGGATATAAATAAGGGAAAAGAAGGGCAGCGACGAACACCGATGAACGACAGAAACCCTAAGTGCAGATCTATGGTAAGAGAAAGGGGAGACTTACGGATGCTGTTGAGCAGCGGCGGCGCGCGGAGAAGCTCTGGTACGTTCAGGTCGATGCAGCAGCCAAGGTTGGTGCAGCAGTCGAAAGTTGACGGCGGCGGCTGAGGTCGAAGGTTCGGGCATCGCGAGGATGAAGATGAAGCAAAGAGGCACGAGGGGGAAACTGGAAAGACCCCCTGGCCCTATTTATAAGGAGATAAAACGACAGATGCGAAAATCGAGGAGCCGGATTTTTGGATATAAGGTGATGTTGTCGCCTCGATTGTCGGAGGCTCGTTAATGACAGGTGACGTCACGGCGGTTTACCAAGATCCTAGAAGATGATGTCATGGCAGTTTACAAGACTGTGTGAAGATGTTGAAGAAGAAATTTTCTCAAGTATTGAGGATTGACATGAACCAGTTCAAATCAATCTGGGGCCTAATGTTGGGGATATTACCACTGGGCGTAAACCGGCCAGGAGAGGCCGGGTTAACTTCATAAGTAGTTCATTTGTATCTGAAGCCCATGAAGACAGACGGTGATGCTTCATGAAGGCCCGGGGCCCAAAGCCGGTTTAAGGCATGTAGACACAAACCAGTATTAAGATGTAAACTTGTGTTGTAAGATATGCGTAGCAGAGACCGAGCCGGACACGATTATGAGCCGGCCTCGGAGTCTGTAAACCGACTGGCGTCAAACCATGTATATAAGGGGACGACCCGGCGGCGGTTCAGGAACAACAGACAACAACTCGAGACTCAGGCAAAGCGTATTCGCGCCCTGGTCATCGAAACCCCATCAATTCCATCACAACTAGATGTAGGCTTTTACCTTCATCGAAGGGGCCGAACTAGTATAAAACTCTCTTGTGTCCCTTGTCCACTTTAACCCCTTCAAGCTAACCCGTAGCGATGGCTCCGCGACTAAGTCCTTTCTCTAGGACATCTGTCGTGACAAAACCACGACAGTACACATCGTTGACAGCAGCTATATAAGAGCATTGATTTTCTTCTTCTTCCTCTTTGGAGGCTCAGTAGGAAGTTCGGATTTTTTATTGACCATTTTACGTAAACATATAATTGTGTACTTCCATTATAGATTCATACAATCTATATGCAGGTCGCAATCCTTTTGAGCGATTTAATCCCTTGCTGAAGATTTCGAGAAATCAATTGTTGCTTCATTTTAAGGTACCGGAGACAATGCTGGTATAAGTTTGACTAGATTATTCGATTGAATGGAGAATTGATTCCGTTAAATTAGCAGCTTCAACATGTGAGCTGCTAAATAAATATCTGTATTTTATTTTGATAGTTTTTTAGATTTTGAAAGTTTGCTCTTTGTTAAATCCACTTAGAATTATTATTAGGTAAGCGTAGTTTGTGACATGGATTATTTTGGTGCAAGTCATTTTACAGAAGTCTTCCTTGCATCTGCATCACCAAGATTTTCAAACTTACAACAACGGTGCACTATTTTTGGAGTAATTCTTAACATTCAGATCCGTATGTATTTTGCAAATCTCTATGTCTACCACCTGGACTTGATCGCGGATGGAATTGAAGCGTCTCTTGATGTGATTGCTTCTCTTGTGAAATCTGGATTCCTTTGCCAAGGCAATTGCACCAGTATTGTCACAAAAGATTTTCATTGGACCCGATGCACTAGGTATGACACCTAGATCGGATATGAACAACTTCATCCAGACTCCTTCATTTGCTGCTTCTGAAGTAGCTATTGTTGGGGAACGTAGTAATTTCAAAAAAATCCCTACGCACACGCAAGATCATGGTGATGCATAGCAACGAGAGGGGAGAGTGTGTCCACGTACCCTCGTAGACCGAAAGCGAAAGCGTTATGACAACGCGGTTCATGTAGTCGTACGTCTTCACAATCCGACCGATCCAAGTACCGAACACACGGCACCTCCGAGTTCAGCACACGTTCAGCTCGGTGACGTCCCACGAACTCATGATCCAGCAGAGCTTCGAGGGAGAGTTCCGTCAGCACGACGGCGTGATGACGGTGATGATGATGCTACGGACCCAGGGCTTCGCCTAAGCACCGCTACGATATGACCGAGGTGGATTATGGTGGAGGGGGGCACCGCACACGGCTAAAAGATCAATGATTAACTTGTGTGTCCATGGGGTGCCTCCCTCCCCCGTATATAAAGGAGTGGAGGAGGGGAGGGGCCGGGGAGGAGGGCTCCCCCCCTTCCCTAGTTGGAGTAGGAGAGGAAGGGAAGGAGGAGTAGGAGAGAAGGAAAGGGGGGCCGCCGCCCCCCAAACCTATTCCAATTCTGCCTCCTGCCCAAGGGGGGCGCACCAGCCCCTTGTGGGCTGGTGTGCTTCCTTCTTATGGCCCATAAGGCCCATAACTTCTCCTGGGGGTTCTGGTAACCTCCTGGTACTCCGGAAAAATGCCCGAACCACTCGGAACCTTTCCGATGTCCGAATATAGCCTTCCAATATATCGATCTTTACGTCTCGAACATTTTAAGACTCCTCATCATGTCCCTAATCTCATCCGGGACTCCGAACAACCTTCGGTACATCAAATCACATAAACTCATAATACTGATCTTCACCGAACATTAAGCATGCCGACCCTACGGGTTCGAGAACTATGTAGACATGACCGAGACACGTCTCCGGTCAATAACGAATAGCGGAACCTGGATGCTCATATTGGCTCCTACATATTCTACGAAGATCTTTATCGGTCAAACCGCATAACAACATACGTTGTTCCCTTTGTCATCGGTATGTTGCTTGCCCGAGATTCGATCGTCGGTATCTCAATACCTAGTTCAATCTCGTTACCGGCAAGTCTCTTTACTCGTTCCGTAATGCATCATCCCGCAACTAACTCATTAGTCACATTGCTTGCAAGGCTTATATTGATGTGCATTACCGAGAGGGCCCAGAGATACCTCTCCGACAATCGAAGTGACAAATCCTAATCTTGATCTATGCCAACTCAACAAGTACCATCGGAGACACCTGTAGAGCACCTTTATAATCACCCAGTTACGTTGTGACATTTGGTAGCACACAAAGTGTTCCTCCGGTATTCGGGAGTTGCATAATCTCATAGTCATAGGAATGTGTATAAGTCATGAAGAAAGCAATAGCAACATACTAAACGATCCAGTGCTAAGCTAACGGAATGGGTCAAGTTAATCACATCATTCTCTAATGATGTGATCCCGTTAATCAAATGACAACTCATGTCTATGGCTAGGAAACTTAACCATCTTTGATTCAACGAGCTAGTCAAGTAGAGGCATACTAGTGACACTCTGTTTGTCTATGTATTCACACATGTACTAAGTTTCCGGTTAATACAATTCTAGCATGAATAATAAACATTTATCATGATATAAGGAAATATAAATAACAACTTTATTATTGCCTCTAGAGCATATTTCCTTCAGTCTCCCACTTGCACTAGAGTCAATAATCTAGTTCACATCGTCATGTGATTTAACACCAATAGTACATATCACCATGTGATTAACATCCACAGTTCACATCGCCATGTGACCAACACTCAAAGGGTTTACTAGAGTCAGTAATCTTAGTTCACATCGCCATGTGATTAACACCCAAAGAGTACTAAGGTGTGATCATGTTTTGCTTGTGAGAGAAGTTTAGTCAACGGGTCTGCCATATTCAGATCCATATGTATTTTGCAAATTTCTATGTCAACAATGCTCTGCATGGAGCTACTATAGCTAATTGCTCCCACTTTCAATATGTATCTAGATCGAGACTTAGAGTCATCCAGATCGGTGTCAAAGCTTGCATCAACGTAACTCTTTACGACGAACCTTTTGTCACCTCGATAATCGAGAAACATATCCTTATTCCACTAAGGATAATTTTGACCGTTGTCCAGTGATCTACTCCTAGATCACTATTATACTCCCTTGCCAAACTTAGGGGAGGGTATACAATAGGTCTGGTACACAGCATGGCATACTTTATAGAACCTATGGCTGAGGCATAGGGAATGACTTTCATTCTCTCTCTATCTTCTGCTGTGGTCAGGCTTTGAGTCTTATTCAACTTCACACCTTGCAACACAGGCAAGAACTACTTCTTTGACTGTTCCATTCTGAACTACTTCAAAAATTTGTCAAGGTATGTACTCATTGAAAAAACTTATCAAGCGTCTTAATCTATCTCTATAGATCTTGATGCTCAATATGTAAGCAGCTTCATCGAGGTATTTCTTTGAAAAACTCCTTTCAAACACTCCTTTTATGCTTTTCAGAAAATTCTACATCATTTCCGATCAACAATTTGTCATTCACATATACTTATCAAAAAGGTTGTAGTGCTCCCACTCACTTTCTTGTAAATACAGGCTTCACCGCAAGTCTGTATAAAACTATATGCTTTGATCAACTCATCAAAGCGTATATTCCAACTCCGAGATGCTTGCACCAGTCCATAGATGGATCGCTGGAGCTTGCACATTTTGTTAGCACCTTTAGCATCGACAAAACCTTCTGGTTGCATCATATACAACTCTTCTTTAAGAAATCCATTAAGGAATGTAGTTTTGACATCCATTTGCCAGATTTCATAAAATGTGGCAATTTGCTAACATGATTCGAACAGACTTAAGCATCGCTATGAGTGAGAAAATCTCATCGTAGTCAACACCTTGAACTTTGTCAAAACCTTTTTCGACAAGTCTAGCTTTGTAGATAGTAACACTACTATCAGTGTCCGTCTTCCTCTTGAAGATCCATTTATTTTCTATGGCTTGCCGATCATCGGGCAAGTCAACCAAAGTCCACACTTTGTTCTCATACATGGATCCCATCTTAGATTTCATGGCCTCAAGCCATTTCGCGGAATCTGGGCTCATCATCGCTTCCTCATAGTTCGTAGGTTCGTCATGGTCAAGTAACATGACCTCCAGAACAGGATTACTGTACCACTCTGGTGCGGATCTCACTCTGGTTGACCTACGAGGTTCGATAGTAACATGATCTGTAGTTACATGATCATCATCATTAGCTTCCTCAGTAATTGGTGTAGGAGTCACAGGAACAGATTTCCGTGATGAACTACTTTCCAATAAGGGAGCAGGTACAGTTACCTCATCAAGTTCTACTTTCCTCCCACTCACTTCTTCGAGAGAAACTCTGTCTAGAAAGGATCCATTCTTAGCAACGAATGTCTTGCCTTCGGATCTGTGATAGAAGGTGTACCCAACTGTCTCCTTTGGGTATCCTATGAAGACACATTTCTCCAATTTGGGTTTGAGCTTATCAGGATGAAACTTATTCACATAAGCATCGCAACCCCAAACTTTAAGAAATTACAACTTTGGTTTCTTGCCAAACCACAGTTCATATGGTGTCGTATCAACGGATTTAGATGGTGCCCTATTTAACGTGAATGCAGCTGTCTCTAATGCATAACCCCAAAACGATAGTGGTAAATTGGTAAGAGACATCATAGATTGCACCATATCTAAAGTACGGTTACGATGTTCGGACACACCATTACGTTGTGGTGTTCCAAGTGGCATGAGTTTGTGAAACTATTCCACATTGTTTTAATTGAAGGCCAAACTCGTAAATCAAATATTCGTCTCCGCGATCAGATCTTAGAAACTTTATTTTCTTGTTACTATGATTTTCCACTTCACTCTGAAATTCTTTGAACTTTTCAAATGTTTCAGACTTATGTTTCATCAAGTAGATATACCCATATCTGCTGAAATCATCTGTGAAGGTCAGAAAATAACGATACCCGCCGCGAGCCTTAACACTCATCGGACCACATACATCAATATGTATTATTAACTACAAGTCTGTTGCTCGCTCCATTGTTCCGGAGAATGGAGTCTTAGTCATCTTGCCCATGAGGCATGGTTCGCAAGCATCAAGTGATTCCAAAAGCATGGATTTTCTTCATGCGCTTTACACCAATATGACCTAAACGGCAGTGCCACAAATAAGTTGCATTATCATTATTAATTTTGCATCTTTTGGCTTCAATATTATGAATATGTGTATCACTACGATCGAGATCCAACAAACCATTTTCATTGGGTGTATGACCATAGAAGGTTTTATTCATGTAAACAGAACAACAATTATTCTCTAACTTAAATGAATAACCGTATTGCAATAAACATGATCAAATCATATTCATGCTCAACGCAAACACCAAATAACACTTATTTAGGTTCAACACTAATCCCAAAAGTATAGGGAGTGTGCGATCATGATCATATCAATCTTGGAACCACTTCCAACACACATCGTCACTTCACCCTTAACTGGTCTCTGTTCATTCTGCAACTCCCGTTTCGAGTTACTAATCTTAGCAACTGAACTAGTATCAAATACTGAGGCGTTGCTATAAACACTAGTAAAGTACACATCAATAACATGCATGTATATCAAATATACCTTTGTTCACTTTGCCATCCTTCTTATCCGCCAAATACTTGGGGCAGTTCCGCTTCCCGTGACCAGTCCCTTTGCAGTAGAAGCACTCAGTCTCAGGCTTAGGTCCAGACTTGGGTTTCTTCACTTGAGCAGCAACTTGCTTGCCGTTCTTCTTGAAGTTCCCCTTCTTCCCTTTACCCTTTTTCTTGAAACTAGTGGTCTTGTCAACCATCAACACTTGATGCTTTTTCTTGATTTCTACCTTCGTCGATTTCAGCATCACGAAGAGCTTGGGAATCGTTTCCGTTATCCCTTGCATATTATAGTTCATCACGAAGTTCTAGTAACTTGGTGATAGTGACTAGAGAACTCTGTCAATCACTATCTTATCTGGAAGATTAACTCTCACTTGATTCAAGTGATTGTAGTACTCAGACATTCTGAGCACATGCTCACTAGTTGAGCAATTCTCCTCCATCTTGTAGGCAAAGTACTTGTCAAAGGTCTCATACCTTTCGACATGGGCATGAGTCTGAAATACTAATTTCAACTCTTGGAACATCTCATATGCTCCGTGGCGTTCAAAATGTCTTTGAAGCCCCGATTCTAAGCTGTAAAGTATGGTGCACTAAACTATCAAGTAGTCATCATATGGAGCTTGCCAAACATTCATAACGTCTGCATCTGCTCCTGCAATCGGTCTGTCACCTAGCGGTGCATCAAGGGCATAATTCTTCTGCGCAGCAATGAGGATAATCCTCAGATCACGGATCCAATCCGCATCATTGATACTAACATCTTTCAACTTAGTTTTCTCTAGGAACATATCAAAAATAAAACAGGGGAGCTAAACGCGAGCTATTGATCTACAACATAGATATGCTAATACTACCAAGACTAAGTTCATGATAAATTAAAGTTCAATTAATCATATTACTTAAGAACTCCCACTTAGATAGACATCCCTCTAATCATCTAAGTGCTCACGTGATCCATATCAACTAAACCATGTCCGATAATCACGTGAGATGGAGTAGTTTTCAATGGTGAACATCACTATGTTGATCATATCTTCTATATGATTCACGCTCGACCTTTCGGTCTCCAGTGTTCCGAGGCCATATCTATAACATCCCAAATTTTCAATTTGGAATGTTATACATTAGATCATCATGCATATCATATTTTATTGCATTTTGATTTGCGATCCTAGAAATTTCACGCAACTCAAGGACCCACGGAGAGAGTTGGGGATTTCGTTATTTTCATATTTGGGTTTCTCAAATTTTGAAAATAGGATCATTTGTTTTAATTATTTTTCTCTCCGAAAATATTTCATATCAAAATATATGAGAGGGGATAAAATGACTTCTCCACAAATAATGAAACATTGGAGGAAAAATATTAAAAACAAATATTTGATTTTATTTGGATTTTATTTGATTTTATTCGAATTAGGAAAAATACGTGTTCTTCAAAATTGCATTTTAGTCCCAAATAAATGTTCATCTTGTCCGTCTTATTTCTAGAGGACGGGGAAAATTTATTTCGGGATTTTTGGAGTCCGTTTAGTATTTCTTTTCTTACTTTTTCTGCACGTCTGAATTATTTTATTTTATTTTTAAAAAAGTCAACCGCCTTACGGGCCGTGTCCGACCCGGACACCTCAGCCCAGCCGGCCTTTAAAGCCGCGGTCTGAGCCCCGCCTCAGCCCATGTCGCCGCCGCCTCGAAACCCTAGCCGCCGCCGCCGCCGCCCGAGCCGCCGCCGCCCCGCGTCGCCCCGCCACCCGCCGGAGCCCCGCCGCCTCTCGCCCGACGCCGCCGCCCGCCGGAGCGCCGCTCGCCGCCGCCGCCGTCACGCGAACCGAGGTAGCTGCCGGTTTTTCTCGAAAAACCATTCGGTTTTATTTCGAAACCGAGATGTGTTTTTTATATTAGATCGGTTTATTTTTTCCGGTTTAGTTAAATAGCGAACGCCCGTTCATTCGTTCGTTTTAATGAACGGTTTTCGTTTTTTTTTACAGACAGCGAACGTTCGATTGTTAGCCTGTTCGTCAGTTTTTCTTTTTCTCGGATTTTCCGCGATTATTCCTGATCGCGATTTCCGATCTGTTTTTCGTTTTAGTATAACTTTTCGCTCGTTTATCGGAATCAGGTGATTCAAGCGCCTAGAGTTTCGTCTCAAAATTCTCTTTCCGTTTAACCAACTCAAACAAGTTTTTGCTACTGTAAAATTTGACTTAGATCCAGATTAGTAAACGAAGCTTGTTTCTTTCGCCGTTTGACCTTCGTTGCTTCGTTTGAATTGATTCTTTTTGCAAACCGGAGTTCTTAAGTTAAACTTTCTGGTTAGATCTCTTATTTTGAGTTTTATTTTGTGCACCCTTGCTTGATTGCTTATGTATGTATTGTTTGTTTGCGATAGAGTACCCGGAGTGCGAAGCGTGCTACTACGAGTCTCTAGGTTTCACGGATCATCAGCAAGGCAAGTAACACTTTGATCATACTTTTCATCACCCAGTTTTATTGCATTAGATCAATCCTCAAACAGTTGCATGATTAGGATCTGATTAATATGTGGGTTTTGGGAAGTAGATGAGGTAGTACCTATTGTCCTGTTTACTATCAAACCTTTGGGAGTTACTTCTACGTTTGCTTATATTGCTATGCTATGCTCGTAGACGTGGATTGGGTTTGAGTGAATTCTTCATGACAGATGTGAGATTATTAATTTATGGTTCAACTTAAGGTGGCTACTTTAATTTACATCTGGGTGGATTGAGGCACCTGGAGAAACCAGTGTTGCCTGTATTTTTGGATATCCCGGAGTACCCGTGTGATCATCCTATGGACCGCCACCCAGACTCAAAGGGATCATGAGATTATTCATGCTAGAAACTTCCGTGTGCAGCCACAAGCTATTATGGGCTCTAGCATAGTTGAGTAGGTTACATGACCTCTTGAAGAGGTGGGCTAGCAGATGTAGGGGAAAGTAGGTGTAACTGTCCACCCGGAGTAAAGAGTAGTGTTTCTGAAAGACTGTGTCTCGGTCATCCGTTTCTCAAACACCATGTAGTGCGAGAAATCAAGCGGAGGCGATCGAGTCTTGTGGGGAAAAGTGCACAAACCTCTGCAGAGTGTACAAACTAATCATGATTAGCCGTGTCCCCGGTTATGGACATCTTGAGTACCTAGTTCTTGGATTATCATGCGAATCTCATCATCATGTTACTTAATTTAATTTGATTGGGTTAATCACGTTCTTAATTGGGATTGAGTTGGAGGTACCTTCTCAATGTTTAACAACCACCATGATAGTTAAATAAAATTTATTCCTTTGTGGTAGGGAAAAATTGGCTTTTCGCAAAAATGTAACCATAGAGCTTTCACCAGCCAAATATGCATGTAGTGATAGCATTATTCTGTTCATTACTCTCTATGTGTTACTTTGCCAGCATATTCCATGTGCTGACCCGTTTTCAGGTTGCAACGTATCATGTTGCAGACTTTTCAGACGATGAGTAAGGAGCCTTAGGTCGTGGTCTTATACTCAGTGATGCCGTTGGAGTTGATGGACTCACTTTATCTTCCAAGCCTTCCGCTGTTATCGTATTTTAGATGGCCTTAAGCCATATTTATTGTATTGAGTTCTCTTGAACTATTCGATGTAATAAGTGTGTGATTGCTACTCTGTTATAAATCCTTCAAAGTATTGTGCGTGTCAGCATTACCGATCCAGGGATGACACTAATGCACAGAGACTAGACTGTTTGAGGTCTGGTCGCTACAATATCTGCATATGCTAGGCTCGTCAAGTTTAACCCGAGTATTCTGCGTGTGCAAAACTGGCTTGCACCCGTTGTATGTGAACGTAGAGCTTATCACACCCGATCATCACATGGTGTCTCGGCACGAAGAACTGTCGCAACGGTGCATACTCAGGGAGAACACTTGTACCTTGAAATTTAGTGAGAGATCATCTTATAATGCTACCGTCGATCTAAGCAAAATAAGATGCATAAAGGATAAACATCACATGCAATCAATATATGTGATATGATATGGCCATCATCATCTTGTGCCTGTGATCTCCATCTCCAAAGCACCGTCATGATCACCATCGTCACCGGCGCGACACCTTGATCTCCATCATAGCATCGTTGTCGTCTCGCCAACTATTGCTTCTACGACTATCGCTACCGCTTAGTGAAAAATTAAAGCAATTACAGGGCGATTGCATTGCATACAATAAAGCGACAACCATATCGCTCCTGCCAGTTGCCGATAACTCTGTTACAAAACATGATCATCTCATACAATAAAATTTAGCATCATGTCTTGACCATATCACATCACAACATGCCCTGCAAAAACAAGTTAGACGTCCTCTACTTTGTTGTTGCAAGTTCTACGTGGCTGCTACGGGCTAAGCAAGAACCGTTCCTACCTACGCATCAAAACCACAATGATAGTTTGTCAAGTTAGTGTTGTTTTAACCTTCTCAAGGACCGGGCGTAGCCACACTCGATTCAACTAAAGTTGGAGAAACTGACACCCGCTAGTCACCTGTGTGCAAAGCACGGCGGTAAAACCAGTCTCGCGTAAGCGTACGCGTAATGTCGGTCCGGGCCGCTTCATCCAACAATACCGCCAAACCAAAGTGTGACATGCTAGTAAGCAGTATGACTTATATCGCCCACAACTCACTTGTGTTCTACTCGTGCATATAACATCTACGCATAAACCTGGCTCGGATGCCACTGTTGGGGAACGTAGTAATTTCAAAAAAAACCTACGCACACGCAAGATCATGGTGATGCATAGCAACGAGAGGGGAGAGTGTGTCCACGTACCCTCGTAGTCCGAAAGCGAAAGTGTTATGACAACGCGGTTTATGTAGTCCTACGTCTTCACGATCCGACCGATCCAAGTATCGAACACACGGCACCTCCGAGTTCAGCACACGTTCAGCTCGGTGACGTCCCACGAACTCACGATCCAGCAGAGCTTCGATGGAGAGTTCCGTCAGCACGACGGCGTGATGATGGTGATGATGATGCTACCGACGCAGGGCTTCGCCTAAGCACCGCTACGATATGACCGAGGTGGATTATGGTGGAGGGGGCACCGCACACGGCTAAAAGATCAATGATCAACTTGTGTGTCCATGGGGTGCCTCCCTCCCTCGTATATAAAGGAGTGGAGGAGGGGAGGGGCCGGCCCTCTCTATGGCGCGCCCTAGGGGAGTCCTACTCCCGGTGGGAGTAGGATTCCCCCCCTTCCCTAGTTGGAGTAGGAGAGGAAGGGAAGGAGGAGTAGGAGAGAAGGACAGGGGGGCCGCCGCCCCCAGACCTATTCCAATTCGGCCTCCTGCCCAAGGGGGGCGCACCAGCCCCTTATGGGCTGGTGTGCTTCCTTCTTATGGCCCATAAGGCCCTTAACTTCTCCCGGGGGTTCCGGTAACCTCTCGGTACTCCGAAAAAATGCCCGAACCACTCGGGACCTTTCGATGTCCGAATATAGCCTTCGAATATATCAATCTTTATGTCTCGACCATTTCGAGACTCCTCGTCATATCCGTGATCTCATCCGGGACTCCGAACAACCTTTGGTACATCAAATCACATAAACTCATAATACCGATCGTCACCAAACGTTAAGCGTGCGGACCCTACGGGTTCGAGAACTATGTAGACATGACCGAGACATGTCTCCGGTCAATAACCAATAGCGGAACCTGGATGCTCATATTGGCTCCTACATATTCCACGAAGATCTTTATCGGTCAAACCGCATAACAACATACGTTGTTCCCTTTGTCATCGATATGTTACTTGCCCGAGATTCGATCGTCGGTATCTCAATACCTAGTTCAATCTCGTTACCGGCAAGTCTCTTTACTCGTTCTGTAATGCATCATCCCGCAACTAACTCATTAGTCATATTGCTTGCAAGGCTTATAGTGATGTGCATTACCGAGAGGGCCCAGAGATACCTCTCCGACAATCGAAGTGACAAATCCTAATCTCGATCTATGCCAACTCAACAAGTACCATCGGAGACACCTATAGAGCACCTTTATAATCACCCAGTTACGTTGTGACGTTTGGTAGCACACAAAGTGTTCCTCCGGTATTCAGGAGTTGCATAATCTCATAGTCATAGGAACATGTATAAGTCATGAAGAAAGCAGTAGCAACATACTAAACGATCAAGTGCTAAGATAACGGAATGGTTCAAGTCAATCACATCATTCTCTAATGATGTAATCCCGTTAATCAAATGACAACTCATGTCTATGGCTAGGAAACTTAACCATCTTCGGTTCAACGAGCTAGTCAAGTAGAGGCATACTAGTGACACTCTGTTTGTCTATGTATTCACACATGTACTAAGTTTCTGGTTAATACAATTCTAGCATGAATAATAAACATTTATCATGATATAAAGAAATATAAATAACAACTTTATTATTGCCTCTAGAGCATATTTCCTTCAGCTATGTACTCCGCTTCACACGTAGATCCTGCCACGACGCTTTGCTTAGAACGGCACCAACTGACAGCTCCACCGTTCAATATAAACACGTATCCGGTTTGCGATTTAGAATCGTCCAGATCAGTGTCAAAGCTTGCATCGACGTAACCATTTACGACGAGCTCTTTGTCACCTCATAAACAAGAAACATATCCTTAGTCCTTTTCAGGTATTTCAGGATGTTCTTGACCACTTTCCAGTGATCTTCTCCTGGATTACTTTGGTACCTCCCTGCTAAACTAATAGCAAGGCACACATCAGGTCTGGTACACAGCATTGCATACATGATAGAGCCTATGGCTGAAGCATAGGGAACACTTTTCATTTTCTCTCTATCTTCTACAGTGGTCGGGCATTGAGTCTGGCTCAACTTCACACCTTGTAACACAGGCAAGAACCCTTTCTTTGCTTGATCCATTTTTTACTTTTTCAAAACTTTATCAAGGTATGTGCTTTGTGAAAGTCCAATTAAGCGTCTTGATCTATCTCTATAGATCTTGATGCCCAATATATAAGCAGCTTCACCGAGGTCTTTCATTGAAAAACTCCTTTCAAAGACTCCTTTATGCTTTCCAAAAAATTCTACATTATTTTCGATCAACAATATGTCATTTACATATACTTATCAGAAATGATGTAGTGCTCCCACTCACTTTCTTGTAAATACAGGCTTCACCGCAAGTCTGTATAAAACTATATGCTTTGATCAACTCATCAAAGCGTATATTCCAACTATAAGATGCTTGCACCAGTCCATAGATGGATCGCTGGAGCTTGCACATTTTGTTAGCACCTTTAGGATCGACAAAACCTTCTGGTTGCATCATATACAACTCTTCTTTAAGAAATCCATTAAGGAATGTAGTTTTGGCATCCATTTGCCAAATTTCATAAAATGTGACAATTTGCTAACATGATTCGGACAGACTTAAGCATCGCTACGAGTGAGAAAATCTCATCGTAGTCAACACCTTGAACTTTGTCAAAAACCTTTTTCGACAAGTCTAGCTTTGTAGATAGTAACACTACTATCAGCGTCCGTCTTCCTCTTGAAGATCCATTTATTTTCTATGGCTTGCCGATCATCGGGCAAGTCAACCAAAGTCCACACTTTTTTCTCATACATGGATCCCATCTCAGATTTCATGGCCTCAAGCCATTTTGCGGAATTTGGGCTCATCATCGCTTCCTCATAGTTCGTAGGTTCGTCATGGTCAAGTAACATGACCTCCAGAACAGGATTACCGTACCACTCTCGTGCGGATCTCACTCTGGTTGACCTACGAGGTTCGGTAGTAACTTGATCTGAAGTTACATGATCATCATCATTAGCTTCCTCACTAATTGGTGTAGGAGTCACAGGAACAGATTTCTGTGATGAACTACTTTCCAATAAGGAAGCAGGTACAGTTACCTCATCAAGTTTTACTTTCCTCCCACTCACTTCTTTCGAGAGAAACTCCCTCTCTAGAAAGGATCCATTCTTAGCAACAAATGTCTTGCCTTCGGATCTGTGATAGAAGGTGTACCCAACAGTCTCCTTTGGGTATCCTATGAAGACACATTTCTCCGATTTGGGTTCGAGCTTATCAGGTTTAAGCTTTTTCACATAAGCATTGCAGCCCCAAACTTTAAGAAACGACAACTTTGGTTTCTTGCCAAACCATAGTTCATAAGGTGTCGTCTCAACGGATTTAGATGGTGCCCTATTTAACGTGAATGCAGCCATCTCTAAAGCATAACCCCAAAACGGTAGCGGTAAATCAGTAAGAGACATCATAGATCGCACCATATCTAGTAAAGTACGATTACGACGTTCGGACACACCATTAGGGTGTGGTGTTCTGGGTGGCGTGAGTTGCGAAACTATTCCACATTGTTTCAAATGAAGACCAAACTCGTAACTCAAATATTCGTCTCCGCGATCAGATCGTAGAAACTTTATTTTCTTGTTACGATGATTTTCCACTTTACTCTGAAATTCTTTGAACTTTTCAAATGTTTCAGACTTATGTTCATCAAGTAGATATACCCATATCTGCTCAAATCATCTGTGAAGGTCAGAAAATAACGATACCTGCCGCGAGCCTTGATACATCTCCAATGTATCTATAATTTATGAAGTATTCATGCTATTATATTATCTGTTTTGGATGTTTATGGGCTTTACTAAACACTTCTATATTATTTTTGGGACTAACCTATTAACCGGAGGCCCAGCCCAAATTGCTGTTTTTTTGCCTATTTCAGTGTTTCGAAGAAAAGGAATATCAAACGGAGTCCAAACGGAATGAAACCTTCGGGAGAGTTATTTTTGGAACGGAAGGAATCCAGGAGACTTGGAGTAGACGTCAGGGAAACTTCGAGGAAGCCACAAGGCAGGGAGGCGCGCCCTACCCCCTAGGCGCGCCCCCCACCCTCATGGGCCCCTCGTGGCTCCCCTGACCGACTTCTTTTGCCTATATATGTCCATATACCCTAAAAACATCAAGGAGTAGAATAGATCGGGAGTTCCACCGCCGCAAGCCTCTTTAGCCACCAAAAACCAATCGGGACCCTGTTCCGGCACCCTGCCGGAGGGGGGATACCTCATCGGTGGCCATCTTCACCATCCCGGCGCTCTCCATGACGAGGAGGGAGTAGTTCACCCTCGGGGCTGAGGGTATGTACCAATAGCTATGTGTTTGATCTCTCTCTCTCTCTCGTGTTCTTGAGGTGATACGATCTTGATGTATCGCGAGCTTTGCTATTATAGTTGGATCTTATGATGCTTTCCCCCCTCTACTCTCTTGTAATGGATTGAGTTTTCCCTTTGAAGTTATCTTATCGGATTGAGTCTTTAAGGATTTGAGAACACTTGATGTATGTCTTGCATGTGCTTATCTGTGGTGACAATGGGATATCACGTGATCTACTTGATGTATGTTTTGGTGATCAACTTGCGGGTTCCGTAACATTGTGAACTTATGCATAGGGGTTGGCACACGTTTTCGTCTTGACTCTCCGGTAGACACTTTGGGGCACTCTTTGAAGTACTTTGTGTTGGTTGAATAGATGAATCTGAGATTGTGTGATGCATATCGTATAATCATACCCACGGATACTTGAGGTGACATTGGAGTATCTAGGTGACATTAGGGTTTTGGTTGATTTGTGTCTTAAGGTGTTATTCTAGTACGAACTCTTGAATAGATCGATCCGAAAGAATAACTTTGAGGTGGTTTCATACCCTACAATAATCTCTTCGTTTGTTCTCCGCTATTAGTGACTTTGGAGTGACTCTTTGTTGCATGTTGAGGGATTTTTATATGATCCAATTATGTTATTATTGTTGAGAGAACTTGCACTAGTGAAAGTATGAACCCTAGGCCTTGTTTCAAAGCATTGCAATACCGTTTACGCTCACTTTTATCGCTTGCTACCTTGCTGTTTTTATATTTTCAGATTACAAAAACCTATATCTACCATCCATATTGCACTTGTATTACCATCTCTTCGCCAAACTAGTGGACCTATACAATTTACCATTGTATTGGGTGTGTTGGGGACACAAGAGACTCTTTGTTATTTGGTTGCAGGGTTGTTTGAGAGAGACCATCTTCAACCTATGCCTCCCACGGATTGATAAACCTTAGGTCATCCACTTGAGGGAAATTTGCTACTGTCCTACAAACCTCTACACTTGGAGGCCCAACAATGTCTACAAGAAGAAGGTTGTGTAGTAGACATCAAGCCTCAACACTCATCGGATCGCATACATCAGTATGTATTATTTCCAATAAGTCAGTTGCTCGCTCCATTGTTCCGGAGAACGGAGTCTTAGTCATCTTGCCCATGAGGCATGGCTCGTAAGCATCAACTGATTCATAATCAAGTGATTCCAAAAGTTCATCAGCATGGATTTTCTTCATGCGTTTTACACCAATATGACCTAAACGGCAGTGCCACAAATAAGTTGCACTATCATTATTAACTTTGCATCTTTTGGCTTCAATATTATGAATATGTGTATTACTACGATCGAGATCCAACAAACCATTTTCATTGGGTGTATGACCATAGAAGGTTTTATTCATGTAAACAGAACAACAATTATTCTCTAACTTAAATGAATAACCGTATTGCAATAAACATGATCAAATCATATTTATGCTCAACGCAAACACCAAATAACACTTATTTAGGTTCAACACTAATCCCGAAAGTATAGGGAGTGTGCGATGATGATCATATCAATCTTGGAACCACTTCCAACACACATCGTCACTTCACCCTTAACTAGTCTCTGTTCATTCTGCAACTCCCGTTTCGAGTTACTAATCTTAGCAACTGAACTATTATCAAATACTGAGGGGTTGCTATAAACACTAGTACACATCAATAACATGTATATCAAATATACATTTGTTCACTTTGCCATCCTTCTTATCCGCCAAATACTTGGGGCAGTTCCGCTTCCAGTGGCCAGTCCCTTGCAGTAGAAGCACTCAGTCTCGGGCTTAGGTCTAGACTTGGGTTTCTTCTCCTGAGCAGCAACTTGTTTGCCGTTCTTCTTGAAGTTCCCCTTCTTCTTCCCTTTACCCTTTTTCTTGAAACTGGTGGTCTTGTTGACCATCAACACTTGATGCTCCTTTTTTATTTCTACCTCCGCAGCCTTTAGCATCGCGAAGAGCTTGGGAATTGTCTTATCCATCCCTTGCATATTATAGTTCATCACAAAGGTCTTGTAGCTTGGTGGCACTGATTGAAGAATTCTGTCAATGACACTATCATCCGGAAGATTAACTCCCAGTTGAATCAAGTGATTATTATACCCAGACATTTTGAGTATATGTTCACTGACAGAACTATTCTCCTCCATCTTACAGCTGTAGAACTTATTGGAGACTTCATATCTCTCAATCCGGGCATTTGCTTGAAATATTAACTTCAACTCCTGGAACATCTCATATGCTCCATGATGTTCAAAACGTCGTTGAAGTCCCGGTTCTAAGCCGTAAAGCATGGCACACTAAACTATCGAGTAGTCATCAGCTTTACTCTGCCAGACGTTCTTAACGTCATCAGCAGCATCTGCAGCAGGCCTGGCACCCAGCGGTGCTTCCAGGACGTAATTCTTCTATGCAGCAATGAGGATAATCCTCAAGTTACGGACCCAGTCCGTGTAATTGCTACCATCATCTTTCAACTTAGCTTTCTCAAGGAACGCATTAAAATTCAACGGAACAACAGCACGGGCCGTCTATCTACAACAACATAGACAAGCAAAATACTATCAGGTACTAAGTTCATGATAAATTAAAGTTCCATTAATCATATTACTTAAGAACCCCCAATTAGATAGACATCCCTCTAATCATCTAAGTGATCACGTGATCCAAATCAACTAAACCATGTCCGATCATCACATGAAATGGAGTAGTTTTTCAATGGTGAACATCACTATGTTGATCATATCTACAATATGATTCACGCTCGACCTTTCGGTCTCAGTGTTCCGAGGCCATATCTGCATATGCTAGGCTCGTCAACTTTAACCCGAGTATTTCTACATGTGCAAAACTGGCTTGCACCCGCTGTATGTGAACGTAGAGCTTATCACACCCGATCATCACGTGGTGTCTCGGCACGACGAACTTTGGCAACGGTGCACACTGAGGGAGAACACTCGTACCTTGAAATTTAGTGAGAGATCATCTTATAATGCTACCGTCAATCAAAGCAGAATAAGATGCATAAAGGATAAACATCACATGCAATCAATATAAGTGATAAGATATGGCCATCATCATCTTGTGCCTTTGATCTCCATCTCCAAAGCACCGTCATGATCACCATCGTCACGGCTTGACACCTTGATCTCCATCGAAGCATCGTTGTCGTCTCGCCAACTATTGCCACTACGACTATCGCTACCGCTTAGTGATAAAGTAAAGCAATTACAGGGCGATTGCATTGCATACAATAAAGCCACAACCATATGGCTCCTGCCAGTTGCCGATAACTCCGTTACAAAACATGATCATCTCATACAATAAAATATAGCATCATGCCTTGACCATATCACATCACAACATGCCCTGCAAAAACAAGTTAGACGTCCTCTACTTTGTTGTTGCAAGTTTTACGTGCCTGCTACGGGCTGAGCAAGAACCGTTCTTACCTACGCATAAAAACCACAACGATTTTTCATCAAGTTAGTGTTGTTTTAACTTTCACAAGGACCGGGCGTAGCCACACTCGATTCAACTAAAGTTGGAGAAACTGACACCCGCCAGCCACCTGTGTGCAAAGCACGTCAGTAGAACCAATCTCGCGTAAGCGTACGCGTAATGTCGGTCCGGGCCGCTTCATCCAACAATACCGCCGAATCAAAGTATGACATGCTGGTAAGCAGTATGACTAGTATCGCCCACAACTCACTTGTGTTCTACTCGTGCATATAACATCTACACATAAACCGGGCTCGGATGCCACTGTTGGGGAACGTAGTAATTTCAAAAAAAATCCTACGCACACGCAAGATCATGGTGATGCATAGCAACGAGAGGGGAGAGTGTCGTCCACGTACCCTCGTAGACCGTAAGCGGAAGCGTTATGACAACGTGATTGATGTAGTCGTACGTCTTCACGATCCGACCGATCCAAGTACCGAACACACGGCACCTCCGAGTTCAGCACACGTTCAGCTCGATGACGTCCCACGAACTCACGGTCCAGCAGAGCTTCAAGGGAGAGTTTCGTCAGCACGACGGCGTGATGACGGTGATGATGACGCTACCGATGCAGGGCTTCGCCTAAGCACCGCTACGATATGACCGAGGTGGATTATGGTGGAGGGGGGGCACCGCACACGGCTAAAAGATCAATGATCAACTTATGTCTATGGGGTGCCCCCTGGCCACGTATATAAAGGAGTGGAGGAGGGGGAAGGGCCGGCCTAGCTATGGCGCGCCCTAGAGGAGTCCTACTCCCACCGGGAGTAGGATCCCCCTTCCCTAGTTGGACTAGGAGAGAAGGAAGGGGGGAGAGAGGGAGGAAGGAAAGGGGGGCGCCCCCCCCCCCTCCTAGTCCAATTCGGACTAGAGGGAGAGGGGGCACTGTTGGGAAACGTAGTAAAATTTCCTACGCACACGCAAGAACATGGTGATGCATAGCAACGAGAGGGGAGAGTGTTGTCCACGTACCCTCGTAGACCAAAAGCGGAAGCGTTATGACAACGCGGTTGATGTAGTCGTACGTCTTCACGATCCGACCGATCCAAGTACCGAACGCACGGCACCTCCGAGTTCAGCACACGTTCAGCTCGATGACGTCCCTCGAACTCACGATCCAGCAGAGCTTTGAGGGAGAGTTCCGTCAGCACGACAGCGTGATGACGGTGATGATGATGCTACCGACGCAGGGCTTCGCCTAAGCACCGCTACGATATAACCGAGGTGGATTATGGTGGAGGGGGGCACCGCACACGGCTAAAAGATCAACTGATCAACTTGTGTCTATGGGGTGCCCCCCCCCCTCCGTATATAAAGGACTGGAGGAGGGGGAGGGGTCGGCCCTCTACAATGGCGCGCCCTGGGGAGTCCTACTCCCACCGGGAGTAGGATTCCCCCCTTCCAAGTAGTAGGAGTAGGAGAGAAGGAAGGGGAAGAGAGAAGAGAAGGAAGGAGGGGGCGCCGCCTCTCTCCCTAGTCCAATTCAGACTAGACCTTGGGGAGGCGCGCGGCCTGCCCTAGGCAGCCCCTCTCTCTCTCTCTCCCCTAAAGCCCAATAAGGCCAATATACTCCCCAGCGAATTCCCGTAACTCTCCGGTACTCCGATAAATACCCGAACCACTCAGAACCTTTCCGATGTCCGAATATAGCCCTCCAATATATCGATCTTTACGTCTCGAACATTTTGAGACTCCTCATCATGTCCCTGATCTCATCCGGGACTCCGAACAACCTTCGGTACATCAAATCACATAAACTCATAATACTGATCGTCACCAAACGTTAAGCATGCGGACCCTACGGGTTCGAGAACTATGTAGACATGACCGAGACACGTCTCCGGTCAAAAACCAATAGCGGAACCTGGATGCTCATATTGGCTCCTACATATTCTACGAAGATCTTTATCGGTCAAACCGCATAACAACATACGTTGTTCCCTTTGTCATCGGTATGTTGCTTGCCCGAGATTCGATCGTCGGTATCTCAATACCTAGTTCAATCTCGTTACCGGCAAGTCTCTTTACTCGTTCCGTAATGCATCATCCCACAACTAACTCATTAGTCACATTGCTTGCAAGGCTTATATTGATGTGCATTACCGAGAGGGCCTAGAGATACCTCTCCGACAATCGGAGTGAAAAATCCTAATCTTGATCTATGCCAACTCAACAAGTACCATCGGAGACACCTGTAGAGCACATTTATAATCACCCAGTTACGTTGTGACGTTTGGTAGCACACAAAGTGTTCCTTCGGTATTCGGGAGTTGCATAATCTCATAGTCATAGGAACATGTATAAGTCATGAAGAAAGCAATAGCAATATACTAAACGATCAAGTGCTAAGCTAACGGAATGGGTCAAGTCAATCACATCATTCTCTAATGATGTGATCCCATTAATCAAATGACAACTCATGTCTATGGCTAGGAAACTTAACCATCTTTGATTCAACGAGCTAGTCAAGTAGAGGCATACTAGTGACACTCTGTTTGTCTATGTATTCACACATGTACTAAGTTTCCGGTTAATACAATTCTAGCATGAATAATAAACATTTATCATGATATAAGGAAATATAAATAACAACATGCTAAGCTAACGGAATGGGTCAAGTCAATCACATCATTCTCTAATGATGTGATCCCGTTAATCAAATGACAACTCATGTCTATGGCTAGGAAACTTAACCATCTTTGATTCAACGAGCTAGTCAAATAGAGGCATACTAGTGACACTCTGTTTGTCTATGTAGTCACACATGTACTAAGTTTCCGGTTAATACAATTTTAGCATGAATAATAAACATTTATCATGATATAAGGAAATATAATGATAAATGTTTATTATAAATGTTTATCTATGAATAATAAACATTTATCTATGTATTCACACATGTACTTTGTTATGATAAATGTTTATATTTCCTTATATCATGATAAATGTTTATTATTCATGCTAGAATTGTATTAACCGGAAACTTAGTACATGTGTGAATACATAGACAAACAGAGTGTCATGATACACTTTTATATTGTTTTTGGGACTAACCTATTAACCGGAGGCCCAGCCCATAATTGTTGTTTTTTGCCTATTTCAGAGTTTCGCAGAAAAAGAATATCAAACGGAGTCCAAACGGAATGAAACCTTCGGGAACGTGAGTTTCGGAACGAACGTGATCGAGAGGACTTGGACCCTATGTCAAGACATCAACCAGGAGGGCACGAGGTAGGGGCGCGCGCCTACCCCCCCCCCCCCCCCCGGGCGCGCCCTCCACCCTCGTGGGCCCCACGTTGCTCCACCGACGTACTTCTTCCTCCTATATATACCTACGTACCCCCAAACTACCAGATACGGAGCCAAAAACCTAATTCCACCGCCGCAACCTTCTGTACCTGTGAGATCCCATCTTGGGGCCTTTTCCGAAGCTCCGGCGGAGGGGGTATCGATCACGGAGGGCTTCTACATCAACACCATAGCCTCTCCGATGATGTGTGAGTAGTTTACCTCAGACCTTCGGGTCCATAGTTATTAGCTAGATGGCTTCTTCTCTCTTTTTGGATCTCAATACAATGTTCTCCCCCTCTCTTGTGGAGATCTATTCGATGTAATCTTCTTTTGCGGTGTGTTTGTTGAGACCGATGAATTGTGGGTTTATGATCAAGTTTGTCTATGAACAATATTTGAATCTTCTCTGAATTCTTTTATGTATGATTGGTTATCTTTGCAAGTCTCTTCGAATTATCAGTTTGGTTTGGCCTACTAGATTGATCTTTCTTGCAATGGGAGAAGTGCTTAGCTTCGGGTTCAATCTTGCGGTGTCCTTTCCCAGTGATAGTAGGGGCAGCAAGGCACGTATTGTATTGTTGCCATCGAGGATAACAAGATGGGGTTTATATCATATTGCATGAATTTATCCCTCCACATCATGTCATCTTGCTTAAAGTGTTACTCTGTTCTTATGAACTTAATACTCTAGATGCATGCTGGATAGCGGTCGATGTGTGGAGTAATAGTAGTAGATGCAGGCAGGAGTCGGTCTACTTGTCTCGGACGTGATGCCTATATACATGATCATACCTATATATTCTCACAACTATGCTCAATTCTATCAATTGCTCAACAGTAATTTGTTCACCCACCGTAATACTTATGCTCTCGAGAGAAGCCACTAGTGAAACCTATGGCCCCTGGGTCTATTTTCCATCATATTTAATCTCCAGACAACAAGCTATTTCTAGCGCCGTCTTTATTTTGCTTTCTTTACTTTGCATCTTTATCATAAAAATACCAAAAATATTATCTTATCATATCTATCAGATCTCACTCTCGTAAGTGACCGTGAAGGGATTGACAACCCCTTTATTGCGTTGGTTGCGAGGATTTCTTTGTTTGTGTAGGTGTGAGGGACTCGTGCGTGGCCTCCTACTGGATTGATATCTTGGTTCTCAAAAACTGAGGGAAATACTTACGCTACTTTGCTGCATCACCCTTTCCTCTTCAAGGGAAAACCAACGCAGTGCTCAAGAGGTAGCATGTCACTAGTATGCCTCTACTTGACTAGCTCGTTGAATCAAAGATGGTTAAGTTTCCTAGCCATAGACATGAGTTCTCATTTGATTAACGGTATCACATCATTAGAGAATGATGTGATTGACTTGACCCATTCCGTTAGCTTAGCACTTGATCGTTTAGTATATTGCTATTGATTTCTTCATGACTTATACATGTTCCTATGACTATGAGATTATGCAACTCCCGAATACAGGAGGAACACTTTGTGTGCTACCAAACGTCACAACGTAACTGGGTGATTATAAAGGTGCTCTACAGGTGTCTCCGATGGTACTTGTTGAGTTGGCATAGATCGAGACTAGGATTTGCCACTCCGATCGTCGGATAGGTGTCTCTGGGCCCTCTCGGTAATGCACATCACTATAAGCCTTGCAAGCAATGTGACTAATGAGTTAGTTGCGGGATGATGCATTACGGAACGAGTAAAGAGACTTGCCGGTAACGAGATTGAGCTAGGTATTGAGATACCGACGATCGAATCTCGCGCAAGTAACATACCGATGACAAAGGGAACAACGTATGTAGTTATGCGGTTTGACCGATAAAGATCTTCGTAGAATATGTAGGGACCAATATGAGCATCCAGGTTCCGCCATTGGTTATTGACCAGAGACGTGTCTCGATCATGTCTACATAGTTCTCGAACCCGTAGGGTCCGCACGCTTAATGTTCGGTGACGATCAGTATTATGAGTTTATGTGTTTTGATGTACCGAAGGTAGTTCGGAGTCCCGGATATTGGAACCATTCCGATGTCCAAATATAGTCGTCCAATATATCGATCTTTATGTCTCGACCATTTCGAGACTCCTCGTCATGTCCGTGATCATATCCGGGACTCCGAACTACCTTCGGTACATCTAAACACATAAATTCATAATACCGATCATCACTGAACGTTAAGCGTGCGGACCCTATGGGTTCGAGAACTATGTAGACATGACCGAGACACGTCTCCGGTCAATAACCAATAGCGGAACCTGGATGCTCATATCAGTCCCTACATATTCTACGAAGATCTTTATCGGTCAAACCGCATAACTACATACGGTGTTCCCTTTGTCATCGGTATGTTACTTGCCCGAGATTCGATCGTCGGTATCACCATACCTAGTTCAATCTCGTTACCGGCAAGTCTCTTTACTCGTTCCGTAATGCATCGTCCCGCAACTAACTCATTAGTCACATTGCTTGCAAGGCTTATAGTGATGTGCATTACCGAGAGGGCCCAGAGACACCTCTCCGACAATAGGAGTGACAAATCCTAGTCTCGATCTATGCCAACTCAACAAGTACCATCGGAGACACCTGTAGAGCACCTTTATAATCACCCAGTTACATTGTGATGTTTGGTAGCACACAAAGTGTTCCTCCGGTAATAGTGAGTTGCATAATCTCATAGTCATAGGAACATGTATAAGTCATGGAGAAAGCAATAGCAGTAAACTAAAACGATCAAGTGCTAAGCTAACGGAATGGGTCAAGTCAATCACATCATTCTCCTAATGATGTGATCCCGTTTATCAAATGACAACTCATGTCTATGGTTAGGAAACTTGACCATCTTTGATCAACGAGCTAGTCAAGTAGAGGCATACTAGTGACACTCTGTTTGTCTATGTATTCACACATGTATTATGTTTCCGGTTAATACAATTCTAGCATGAATAATAACCATTTATCATGAAATAAGGAAATAAATAATAACTTTATTATTGCCTCTAGGGCATATTTCCTTCACCACGATCATCCTGAGCAAGGTAGTTGAGAATGCTTTCTAATGATAATTGGGCTGGGATTTTAGCTAAATGCTTACAGAGACTAGATGACCAGGTTTCACGGCGAGCAAGCAGGGTCCTTGATGGGATTGCTGCAGAGAACATTGGCTTGCCGGCAGTTGCGGTGTTCTGTGCTCCTGTCATGTTGTGATTCACACGTCACGTTCTCTTATATGAACGAGCATTTGGCTCTCCCATGTCCGAACTGATCAAAAGGTAAATAAGCTTTTTGCTAGCATCATGGTATATGATCCACTTTTTGGGCTAATCTCATTATGTTTTGTTGTGTCAGATTTGACATATAGGATGTGCGCATGGGGATTGTGGATGCTAGAATCAAGTATGAAGTGATATGAAGATGTGCTCATGTCTTGAAGGATGTCATGCAAAATGTCCTTCTTCTGTATGAAGAAACGGTCCACATCATTGACAGCAGCTATATAAGAGCATTGATTTTCTTCTTCTTCTTCCTCTTTAGAGGCTCGGTAGGAAGTTCGGATTTTTTTATTGACCATTTTACATAAACATATAATTGTGTACTTCCATTATAGATTCATACAATCTATATGCAGGTCGCAATCCTTTTGAGCGATTTAATCCCTTGCTAAATATTTTGACAAATCAATTGTTGCTTCATTTTAAGGTACCGGAGACAATGTTGGGATAAGTTTGACTAGATTATTCAATTGAATGGAGAATTGATTCCATTAAATTAGCAGCTTCAACATGTGAGCTGCTAAATAGATATCTGTATGTTATTTTGATATTTTTTAGATTTTGAAAAGTTTGCTCTTTGTTAAATCCACTTAGAATTATTATCAGGTAAGCGTAGTTTGTGACATGGATTATTTTGGTGCAAGTCATTTTACAGAAGTCTTCCTTGCAGCTGCATCACCAAGATTTTCAAACTTACAACAACGCTGCACTATTTTGGAGTCATTCTTAAAATGTAGTTTCCCGTGCTTCATGCAACATGCGATACTCATAGAGGTAATAAACTAATAATTGGGTATAGTATAGAAAATCTTTTAATGAAGGCATGGTATATTATGTTGTAAGTGGAGCAGTACTGTAGCTGACAATTTTACCCTTTGTAACTTTTGTAGTCCATTAATTTTTACAACTCACTGACCTGTTCCTATAATGGTATGTAAGAGTAATATAGTCTCTAAACTCCAGAGCATTGAATTGTACAGATTTAATAGTACAATTTTACATGAAATGGCTTTTTAACTACCATATTCTACTCATAAAGTCATAATGACGACTTAAAAAATCTGAATAATCGTTTCTTCTGTTTTGGGTATGTAAGATGTGGACTAAAAGTGTTGCCCTTTGATACAGATGTGGATGTTGCAATATCATCACTATTATGCTTGGTTTTGGAAGAGTGTACCCAACAGGATGCGCCTGACTGTAAATTTGGCCCTCCTTGCCCGCTCCCCCGCTCCCTCTGCCTAGGTGTTAAGGCATATCTCTCTAGATGTAGTTTTGGTGATTGATGACAACATGCTTGCGGACTAATCGTGTGCTTTGAGCATTTCAGAGATTCATCATTTGGCACGAGACGATTTCTTTCCCCTCGGAGTGTCATTCAAGACGGTATAGCTCTTTCGTTTCTTTTGGTGGATTAGTTTCGTAGGAGTCACCGTACTATCAAGAGGGGGTCCGCTTTGGTAAGGCTAGGGTGAATCAACACGTACACATCCTCTTTACACCCTCTGAGCCTTTCCGCTTCATTGGAGTTTTCTTTCCTCTCTCTTTGGGTTGAGTCTGGTCCCAGCGGTAGTACCGCGGTACCCAGCGGTAGTACCGCTTAGGGGTCACAAGCGGCAGTACCGCTCCGCAGCGGTAGTACCGCTGGTGGGTCCTCAGCAGTAGTACCACTACGGTACCAGGCCCCTACCGCGTCGACTCGAGGGGTCTTTTTTCGTGTCGGATTGTGCGGTACTTCGCAGCGGCAGTAGGGCGGCAGTACCGCTCTTAAGCGGTAGTACCGCCCTACCACCGCGGCAGTACCGCCCATGTCCGTATCTCCCTTGCCCTCCAATCTCCACGGTAGTACTGCCGTGGGTGCGGTAGTACCGCTGGTCTCAGCGGTAGTACCGCTGCCTTATGCGGTAGTACCGCCCTCTGCGGGGCTGTTGTGGGGGGTAACGATTGGATTGTTCCCCCCACTATATAAAGAGGTCTTCTTCCCCATAGTTGACCCACCTCTTCCCCCAAAAGCTCCATTGTTGCTCCAATCTCCATTTTCGCCCGATCTCTCTCCCTAGCCAATCAAACTTGTTGATTTGCTCGGGATTGGTTGAGAAGGCCCCGATCTACACTTCCACCAAGAGAAATTTGATTCCCCCCACTTATCCCTAGCGGATCTTGTTACTCTTGGGTGTTTGAGCACCCTAGACGGTTGAGGTCACCGCGGAGCCATAGTCCATTGTGGTGAAGCTTTGTGGTGTCGTTGGGAGCCTCCAATTAAGTTGTGGAGATTGCCCCAACCTTGTTTGTAAAGGTCCGGTCGCCGCCTTCAAGGGCACCAATAGTGGAATCACGGCATCTCGCATTGTGCGAGGGCATGAGGAGAATACGGTGGCCCTAGTGGCTTCTTGGGGAGCATTGTGCCTCCACACCGCTCCAACAGAGACGTACTTCCCCTCAAAAGGAAGGAACTTCGGTAACACATCCTCGTCTTCACCGACTCCACTCTTGGTTATCTCGTTCCTTTACTCTCGCAAGCTTGTGTTAAATCCCTTGCTTGCTTGTGTGCTTGTTGTCATTGCATCATATAGGTTGCTCACTTAGTTGCATATCTAGACAACCTACTTTGATGCAAAGTTTAAATTGGTAAAGAAAAGCTAAAAATTGTTAGTTGCCTATTCAACCCCCCCCCCCTCCTGTCAACTATATCGATCCTTTCAATTGGTATCAGAGCCTCGTCTCTTTATTAAGGACTTTACCGTCCGAAGAGTATGGTTGACGTCATAGACGGTGTGGAGGAGCACTCCGGTGTGAATCCGGTCTCGTCTACGGGAGATGGGGGAACCGCGGTCTCTCGTGAGGAATTAAATGTGGCATTGGACACATTGAAACCCTCCATGACTACCGAGGTCGAAAGCATGTTTAATAAATACTTAGAAGGGCTTAAAATTTCCACCGCACCGTTGAAAGTGGGTGATCCCGCCAATAAGGTGACGGATGCTACCTCCGACAAAGGGGAAGCTACTAGCGAGAAAGCTCCTTCTTCTAGTGGTAAAAATGGCACCGGCATCTTTGCCCATGTGGAACCTCCACCTGTCTATGGTGGACCGCTCCCTTCCACTCATTTGAATCATGCCGGCCCGGCTCCTAAGATTGAGAAGAATGTAGATTTTGATTCTTGGGTATATCGTTTTAAGCGTCATTTAAATCATGTGAACACTAACCTTTGGAGAATCATTGAAGAAGGTTTTTATCCGCATGACCGAAGTAACTTCACTCCTAGAGAAGATGTGGATCATCAATTCAATGAGAATGCTCTCTTCATCATCCAAGAAGAAATCCCACCCGAAGACCTTCCTCATCTCCGGCCCTACACTGTGGCCAAAGATGCTTGGCTCCAAGTTGTTTCCCTCTATCGGGGAAGCGCAAGCATTCAACACTCCAACTATGAAGTGGTGCAAGATGAAGCCGATGAGTTTGCCATGAAAGAAGATGAAGAACCTCGTGAGCTTTTTCGGAGAGTAACCAAACTCGCGGTCTCTCTCCAAGATCATGGAAGTAAGGACACGGATGACAATTGGATCAAGCGCAAATTCCTCAAGGCAATGATGCCCTACCACAAAGCCATGTCCTCCGTCATTCGTCAAAGGCCGGACTTCCACACCTTGTCCTCAAGTGAAGTGTTGGATGAGTTCGTTGCTATGAGCATCTTGGACAAGACCGCCGACAATGCGGTTCTTCGCTCTCAAAGAGTAAAGAGGCCCAACCTTGCTCTAAAGGCCAAGGTTAGTATGGAGGAAGAGGATGAAGAGGAAGAAGAGGAGGGCAACCTCGAAGATACGAAGTATGCCTATCATGAACACATGGCTCTTGCTTCAAGGCAATTTTGGAGCAAGAAGAACACAAGGCCAAACTTCAACAAGAACAATTCAAGTGGCGCAAAGGGCAAGCAACGAGTGAGGACTTGCTTCAATTGTGGCAATGTGAGCCACTTTGTTGCGGAGTGCCCTTACGAGAAGAGGGAAGACAATGGTGGCAAGCTCATCCGAAAGGACAAGGCCAAGTCGTTCCCCCACAAGAGCAACTTCACCAAGAAGACTCCTCCCAAGGCATTAGTCGTACAAGAAGAGTACAACGAGGATGATGACGATGATGAAGATGGTGAGTCGGTTGCCATGGCCTCCGTTGCCATTGCGATGACTCCACGGATGTCTCTCTTCGACTCACCCAATGAGAACATCACCGCCAAGTGCCTCATGGCTAAAGCCACCAACAAGGTAACCCCCAACATCAAAACTACCATCATTAATCATCCTTCTTCGACGGATAGCATTGATGAACATGAGGGGACAAATGTGGAGGAAAATGAGTTTGAGACCTTTATGGGTAAATCCAAGAAGCACTTCGTTGCTCTCTTGGAACAACTTGGTCAAGCCAATGACATGATCGAGGCTCACGAAGATACCATCTCTAAGATGGAGGGGCATAGTCATGACTATGCCGATGAGATTTCGGATCTTTCCAATGCTCTTGACGAAGAGCGTGGTCTTCGTTTGGATCTTGAGGAGTCATACAACGATGATCATGCTAAGTTAAAGAAAGATCTTGATCATGCTCTTGTTGTGTCTCGTGTGCTAAACTCCGAGAAGGCAAAACTTGGGGTTGATCTTGCTAGACTCAAAGAGGAGTTTGACATTCTCTACAAGGCTCACAAAGTCTTGAAGGGTGTTGCTAGCCTCAAGGAGTCTCATGATCAACTCCAAGTAAAGCTATCTAAGGAGAAAGCCACCTTTCCTCATATGGTATTAATTGATAATGCAAATGCTACTAACCCTTGTTGTGAGCATGTGCATCTTGTTGAGGAGAATGCTAAGAAAGGAACGACTTGAGAAAGGCCTTGTGTCATGCATACAAGGTGAGAAGAACCTCAACGACCTTTTGAGCAACCAAAAGGAAGTTGTGGCCAAGGAGGGGATTGGGTTCGCACCCAAGCCCAAGAACAAGAAGAAGAATGACAAGACCAAACGACCTCCTCCTCTCAAGCAAACTTTTGTGAAGGAGGGAGAGGGTGCTTCCAAGGAGAAGAAGAACAATGCGAAGGGTGGCGGTGTCAAGAAGCGCAATGCCACCCCATCCAACAAAGCCGACGACTTTAATCCTTCTTATGTGTTATGCCGTGCTAGTGATGGGCATGTTTATGCCAAATTTGTTGGTACTCCTCATGAGTACATTGAATGGTCTATTTGGGTTCCTAAGATCCTTGTTAATAACATCAAAGGACCCATTACAAAATGGGTACCTAAAACCAAGCATTGATCTCTTGTAGGTGTTTGCTTCCGGTGGGGGGTCATGGTTGCTCGATAGTGGAGCTACAAATCATATGACCGGAAGCAAGGACTTGGTGGTGGACATGCACAATATTCCATCTATGCCCACCAATGTCGAGTGGGGTGATGCCTCGTCCTCTAAGGTATTGGGACTCGGCAAAGTAGTCATTTCTCATGATCTCACGATCGAGAAAGTCATGCTTGTTGAGTCCCTTGCATACAATTTACTTTCCGTTTGTCAACTTGCTATCATGGGCTTTGCCACCTTCTTTGATATTGATACCGTGGCCCTCTTGTGGAGCAAGACTCTTAAAGTAGCCTTTGTTGGGCATGTCGAGAACGATCTCTATGTGATTAACTTTTTGGAGCGACCCACTAAGACCGCGACATGCCTAAAGGCTAAAGTTGACGTGGGATGGCTTTGGCATCGCCGTTTAGCCCATGTCAATATGAGATCTTTGCAAAGTCTTCTCAAGGGGGACCATGTCCGTGGACTAACGAACGTTAGTTTTGCTAAAGATCGTGCTTGCAGTGCTTGTATCGAAGGAAAGCTTCATGAGAAGGCTCACCCTCCCACGACTCTCATTTACTCGAAGAGGCCTTTGGAGCTCCTTCATTTGGATCTCTTTGGGCCTCCATCCTTTGATAGTCTTGGGGGTAGAAAGTATTGCTTGGTAATTGTGGATGACTATTCAAGATACACTTGGGTGTATTTCTTCAAGAGGAAGAGTGAGACCCAACAAACCGTCATTGACTTTGCAAATGAAGCCCAACGTCAACACAATGCAAAGATCTTGACAATAAGAAGTGACAACGGCACCGAGTTCAAGAACTACACCTTGGATGAGTTTCTTAGTGATGAGGGGATCAAGCATCAATATGCCGCACCTTACACCCCTCAACAAAACGGTGTTGCGGAGAGGAAGAACCGGACATTGATGGATGCCGCAAGGACCATGATGGCGGAGTTCAAGTCTCCATACAACTTTTGGGCCGAAGCCATCAACACCGCGTGTCATGCATCCAATCGGCTCTACCTCCGCAAGGGCTTGAACAAGACTCCATATGAGATACTCACCGGTAACAAGCCCAACCTCAAGTACTTTCGGGTGTTCGGGTGTAAGTGTTTCATTCTCAAGAAAGGTGTTCGGTTGTCTAAATTTGAGGCTAAAGCATATGAGGGCATATTTGTTGGTTATGCTACAAACTCTCATGCTTACTGTGTCCTCAATAAATCCACGGGACTTATTGAGACGTGTAACGTGGAGTTTGATGAGAATAACGGCTCCCAAGTGGAGCAAAGTGGCACTTGTGATGTAGGTGATGAAATTCCTCCTCAAGCCATAAGAAGAATGGGTGTTGGTTTTATCCTACCCATTGAGGAAACCCTTGTGGCCGAAGGAGAAGGACAATGCTCTACTCAGGTGGAGCCATCACCAACCCAAGGCCCGCACGCTTCCGAAGAACAAAGTGAAGGCCCTCAACCTCATGAACAAGACCAAGGGCAAGATCAAGCTCAAGACGATGGTGACACACCTAGTGATGCCCAAGGTCAAGTTCTTTCCTCCGAGCAAGTTCAAGATCAAGAACAAGCTCAAGATGGCGCTCAAGATGATCAAGTGACCGCTCCTCAACTCACCACCGAGGAGGAATTGGAGCGTCGTGCCGCCAAGATTGCTTCCAAGCTCTCCACCAAGGGCCATCTCATGAAGAATGTGCTTGGAAGCATTCAAAAGGGGGTAAGCACTCGTAGACAATTGGCAAACTATTGTGAACATCACGCGTTTGTCTCTTGTGTGGAACCCCATAAGGTATATGAAGCTCTCGAAGATCCGGATTGGCTCAATGCCATGCATGAAGAACTCAACAACTTCAAGTACAACAAGGTGTGGAGATTAGTGCCAAGGCCAACGGAGAACCACAATGTCATTGGAACCAAGTGGATATTCAAGAACAAGCAAGATGCTCATGGGACCATCATCGGCAACAAGGCACGATTGGTGGCACAAGGCTACTCCCAAGTCGAGGGTATCGACTATGGTGAAACCTTTGCTCCCGTTGCTCGCCTTGAATCTATTCGTTTGTTGATTGCTTATGCTTCTCATCACAACTTTAAGTTGCAACAAATGGATGTGAAGAGTGCTTTTCTTAATGGTCCTATTAATGAGTTGGTTTATGTCAAGCAACCCCCCGGGTTCGAGGATCCCTACTTTCCCGATCATGTGTATCAACTCGATAAGGCACTCTATGGCCTTAAACAAGCCCCTCGTGCATGGTATGACCACCTTACCGAGTTGTTACAAGATCGTGGGTTTGAAGTTGGGCTAATCGACCCCACTCTTTTTACTAAGAAGGTCAAAGGGGAGTTGTTTGTGTGCCAACTATATGTCGATGACATTATCTTTGGTTCCCCTAACAAAGCTTTCAATGAGGAATTTGCCGCACTCATGACCTCAAAGTTCAAGATGTCTTCCATGGGAGAGTTGAAGTTCTTTCTCGGTTTCGAAGTAAAGCAAAGAAGAGAAGGAACCTTCATCAACCAAGCCAAATACACTCAAGACATGCTCAAGAGATTCAAGCTAAGTGATGTTAAGCCGGCGTCCACTCCAATGCCCACCAAGTGCCAACTTGACATCGATCCCAATGGTAAAGCGGTGGATCAAAAGGTATATCGCTCCATGATTGGTTCATTACTTTACCTTTGTGCATCTAGACCGGATATCATGTTGAGTGTGGGAATTTGTGCATGTTTTCAAGCCGCACCTAAGGAAAGCCACTTTGTGGCGGTCAAGCGAATCTTTCGATATTTGGCTCATACCCCAAACTTTGGCTTATGGTACCCAAGAGGAGCAAACTTCAAGCTTGTAGGGTATTCGGACTCCGATTGGGCGGGAGACAAAGTGGATAGGAAGTCCACTTCCGGAGGGTGCCAATTCCTTGGTTGCTCTTTGGTAAGTTGGTCTTCTAAAAAGCGAAGTTATGTGTCTCTCTCGTCCACCGAAGCGGAGTATGTGGCGGCCGGGAGTTGTTGTGCACAACTCTTATGGATGAGGCAAACTTTAAAGGATCACGGTGTCATTTGTGACAAAGTGCCTCTTTGGTGTGACAATGAAAGTGCCATCAAAATTTCTCTCAACTCGGTGCAACACTTCAAGACGAAGCATATTGAGATTCGGTATCACTTCATCCGGGATCATATTAGGCGAGGGGAGATCGAGCTCAACTATGTCAACACTCATGATAACCTTGCAGATATTTTCACGAAGCCGTTGGATGAAGCAAGATTTCGCGAGTTAAGGCATGAGCTAAATATCATTGATTCGAGCAATGTTGCTTGAACACTTGCACTCCCCACCATACTCGACTTGTTATCTTGTTTAGGTGTAGGCATGGACATAGGGGGAGTGTTGTTATCTTAATGAACTCTCCCTCCCCTTATTATGCATAAATTGATCAACTCTTTCACATTATCCATTTTTTATGGTACTTGTGCTTCAAAGACGAGTTTTGGTCATGGGCCCAAGGATAATTCTTCGCGGTGCCATACCAATTGACTCAAACATAGGTGGCCTCGGCCACCTCCCTCTCTTGTAGAGGTGTGTGGTTCTTGTCCTCTTGTTGGTGCTTTTGTTGCTTTGTGTTTGCTCTCTCTTCTTGCCGTTTGTTTTTCTTTTTCTTTTGAGCTAAGCCTTTGTGTCTAGTCTTTGGAGTATTGGCTGGGCGGTACTACCGCTGGTGGTGCGCGGTACTACCGCTTATGTTGACAAGCGGTACTACCGCCCACCCGAGCGGTACTATCGCTGGGGGCGGGATCAGCGGGTTATGTCGGGGCAGGGGGAGGTTTCTCCTCCCCCATACCCATTCGCACCGCCCCTTCGTCCCTCTCCCTCTCTCCAGTGACTCCTCGCCGCGGGAGGGCTCCGGCGGGCCGCCGTCTCCGGGCCATCCCTCTCCATTCCCTTCGGTGGAGTCGATCCCCACCTCGTCCTCTTGCCATGGATGCCGGTATTGCCCTCGTTCCTTCTCTCTTTTTGTCTAGTTCTTAGATCTAGCGTTTTTGGGGCAATAGTGGTTGCATCCCTAAATTTTTGGCTAAATCTCGGCTTGAGTAGTTTGGAGAAGGCGTCTAGACTGTGTGGATTAAGTTTTGGTAGGATTATTTTTTAATTTGGCAGTCCGGTAGTGCCGGATCTGACCACGGCAGTAGGAACCGCCGGTTCCCAGTCTTGCGCGGTACTACCGCTCCCGCTGGGGCGACTACCGCTTGGGCGGTACTGCCGCCTATGGCCAGCGGTACTACCACTGCCTGCCAGATTCCATCATTCCCCTACCTCTGTTTGATCCATGTTGTTTTGTTTGGAGGCTTACGCTTTTTCTTTCGTGTTGGTTTTTCTATTCGTGTGTTTGGTTCCAGGTGGTGAACGTCCTGAGGAGCAAGTCCGTCGTGTCAACCCCGGTCGTGCAACATCAAAGCGCTACCGCACCTCTGAGTCAGTAGGTGCTTCCTCAAGTGCGGCTCCTCCGCCTCAACATCAGAAGAAACTTGCCAACAGGCCCAAGCCAAGGGGCAATACTGTGACTGAGTTGTCTGCTAAGGAGTTCTGGGAAAGGCGTCGCCGCAACCCCTATGAGGAAGACCAAGAACCCAATTTTGTCAACCGCCCGTTCTGGAACCGCTTTCAGTTTGCCATCTACTTTGATGTGATCAAGGCCAAGAAGAATCTCTATGTTGATGTTCGCTCCATCGACACGGATGCCATGGAAAAGGATCCTGAATACTTTGGTGAAGCTCTTCAGATGTGTACTCAGCTCAACATTCTCAGAATCATGCGGTTCAACAAGGACTTTGATGCAGATTTGGTGGCTCAATTCTATGCTACTATCCATCTTGGAACTGATGAAGAAAGGACTCTGACCTGGATGACAAATGGCAAGTTACTGTCTGTCAAGTGGAAGGCCTTCATGGAGTTACTTCATGTGGAAGATCACGGGCTTGAGACTCCTGTCGGCTTTTGCCCTCACCGCAACATCAACTCCACTCACAAGCAAGCCCTCTGGCCCTACTGCACTGTGAAGGTTCACCCTGTGACTAAGAAGGAAACCTATGAGTTGTCTACCTACCTGGACATCCTTCATCGTGTCTTTCGGGAGACCCTCTTTCCTCGCATCGGGAATCTGGATATGGTCCACTCCTATATCGTGGATATGCTTCTCTTCTGCCAGCATGAGAAGGAAGCAAACACTAGCGAGTCCCTGGACATGTCTCATGTTATGTGGTCTGAACTTCTCACTGCCATTTCTGAGCGCAAGTGCCCGATCTATGGTCCGTTTATCATGCTGCTCATTGAGAAGGCCTGGGCACGTGTCCATCCCCAGGTGATGCTGGAAACTGGAGAATTGGTCTCTCATGAGATCAAGCGTCTGAGGAAGAAGGACAGTTGGGGCGTCCCAGCCCCTAAATCCGGGGGTCCATCTACTGCTGCTGACATGGAGACCGAGGATGGGACTGAGGCCGATGATGACGATGAGGATTATGAGCCTTCTGGGACAGAGCCCTCTTGAGCAAAGAAGATCAAGCGCAAGATGAAGAAGCTCTTCTGCATGGAGTCTCGTGGTCAGTACATGACTCATGTGGCTGAGAAGAAGGCCAGGGGGCGTCACAAGGAGCTCATGCGTCAGCTAGGTGCGACCGTTGTCAGTGGGTCTGAGGGCCAGATCACTAAGGAAGAGGAGTGGATTCAGCAGCACTGTCCGTGGACCGATTCCGACACCGAGCAGTTTCCGACTGAGGATGGCAGTGCAAATGACCCTGCTGGGATGTGATGAGAGAGCTCCTCAGTTTGCCTTCACCTGGAGCCGTAGCGTCGCTCTATGCCCTTTTGGTGTCTCGATGCCAAAGGGGGAGAGAGCTTAGGGATTTGCTTTATGGTGTCGACGTTTTCTGTGTTGTGTCGTTGTGTTTTCTCGCGATTTGCCTTGTTTGGTTGTGTGCCAGTGAGACCTAAGTTCCAGATATATGGTGTAAGACATATGCTACCTTATCTTTATCTATGTCTTTCTAGTACTTTCGTATCTTATGAGTTGCTTGTCTATCATGTTATATTACCTGCTCTCATGTATCCTATGCTTAGGTTGTTGGACTATAAAATATAGGGGGTGTTGATCCTAATGTGTGTGTCCTACATTCCAAAGGCACTACCAACTAGGTGCACACATTCAGGGGGAGCCCGTCTATATTTTGTAGTTCTAAGTTTCTTTACTTTCATGATATATCCTTGTGCAAATCCCTGGTTGTCATCAATCCACCAAAAAGGGGGAGATTGTTAAGGCATATCTCTCTAGATGTAGTTTTGGTGATTGATGACAACATGCTTGCGGACTAATCGTGTGCTTTGAGCATTTCAGAGATTCATCATTTGGCACGAGACGATTTCTTTCCCCTCGGAGTGTCATTCAAGACGGTGTAGCTCTTTCGTTTCTTTTGGTGGATTAGTTTCGTAGGAGTCACCGTACTATCAAGAGGAGGTCCGCTTTGGTAAGGCTAGGGTGGAATCAACACGTACACATCCTCTTTACACCCTCTGAGCCTTTCCGCTTCATTGGAGTTTTCTTTCCTCTCTCTTTGGGCTGAGTCTGGTCCCAGCAGTAGTACCGCGGTACCCAGCGGTAGTACCGCTTAGGGGTCACAAGCGGCAGTACCGCTCCGCAGCGGTAGTACCGCTGGTGGGTCCTCAGCAGTAGTACCGCTACGGTACCAGGCCCCTACCGCGTCGACTCGAGGGGTCTTTTTTCGTGTCGGATGTGCGGTACTTCGCAGCGGCAGTAGAGCGGCAGTACCGCACTTAAGCGGTAGTACCGCCCTACCACCGTGGCAGTACCGCCCATGTCCATATGTCCCTTGCCCTCCAATCTCCACGGTAGTACCGCCGTGGGTGCGGTAGTACCGCTGGTCTCAGCGGTAGTACCGCTGCCTTATGCGGTAGTACCGCCCTCTGCGGGGCTGTTGTGGGGGGTAACGGTTGGATTGTTCCCCCCACTATATAAAGAGGTCTTCTTCCCCATAGTTGACCCACCTCTTCCCCCAAAAGCTCCATTGTTGCTCCAATCTCCATTTTCGCCCGATCTCTCTCCCTAGCCAATCAAACTTGTTGATTTGCTCGGGATTGGTTGAGAAGGCCCCGATCTACACTTCCACCAAGAGAAATTTGATTCCCCCCACTTATCCCTAGCGGATCTTGTTACTCTTGGGTGTTTGAGCACCCTAGACGGTTGAGGTCACCGCGGAGCCATAGTCCATTGTGGTGAAGCTTTGTGGTGTCGTTGGGAGCCTCCAATTAAGTTGTGGAGATTGCCCCAACCTTGTTTGTAAAGGTCCGGTCGCCGCCTTCAAGGGCACCAATAGTGGAATCACGGCATCTCGCATTGTGCGAGGGCATGAGGAGAATACGGTGGCCCTAGTGGCTTCTTGGGGAGCATTGTGCCTCCACACCGCTCCAACAGAGACGTACTTCCCCTCAAAAGGAAGGAACTTCGGTAACACATCCTCGTCTTCACCGACTCCACTCTTGGTTATCTCGTTCCTTTACTCTCGCAAGCTTGTGTTAAATCCCTTGCTTGCTTGTGTGCTTGTTGTCATTGCATCATATAGGTTGCTCACTTAGTTGCATATCTAGACAACCTACTTTGATGCAAAGTTTAAATTGGTAAAGAAAAGCTAAAAATTGTTAGTTGCCTATTCAACCCCCCCCCCTCTAGTCAACTATATCGATCCTTTCACTAGGGTTTTCGCGCCGCCGCCGGCGGTTCCCCCCCGCGGAGCCGCCGCCGCGGCCGGAGCCCGCCGTCGCCGCTCGCCTCCCCCGCTCCCCCGCTCCTCCCTCCACCTCCTCCCGTCCCTGTACCCTCCGCGTCGCCTCCCCGGGCGAGGTGACCGGGGGGCCCCGACGCCGCTCCCCTCCCGCGCGCCCCCAAGCTCCTTCCTCCTCCCGCCGCCGCCAGCGCGCGCCGCCGGGCCTTGCCCGCATGGTGCCGGCCGCCGCCGGCCTGCCTGTCCCCGCGCGCGGCCTCCTCTGCTCGGGCGATGGTGGCTGGCGGCGGTGTTCTTCGGCCGGCGATGGTGCGTCCTGGCGGCGGGGTCCGCGGGGCGCGGGCGATTCTGATGCGGTGGCGCGGCCGTTGGCCGCGGGGCGTGCGGTGGTGCGGCTAGCCGCCGGCCTCCGCTCCGCCCAGATCTGGGCTCTTCTGGGCCCCAGCTGGGTTGGGGCGGGCCGGCGTTCCGGCGTGCGGCAGCGTGGCTCCCTGGTGGTGGTGGCGCGGCGTCGAGGGATGCGGGTGGTGGCGGCTTCGTCGGTCGTTGTGCCGCAGCGTGGCGGCAGGGGTTGTCCGGATCCTTTGGGGTCCGGCCGGGCCTGTGCGGGCCTGGTAAGCTCTTGTCGTCACGTCTGGTCGGCTCCGCGTCGGGGGTGGTGGTAGTCCCCTCCCATCGGCTGAGTTGCGGCTGCCCCCGAACCCGTTGGCCCTTCGTCCCTCCTCCAGGTCTCGTGTCGGTGGCTCAGCGAGACGGCGATGATGGTTCAGTGACTGTGGTGGCACATGTTGGTGGACGGTAGTTCTGGTGGAGCACTTCCGATCGTCCGGGGTGGTGGTGGTTGATTGGGTTGGGAGAAATCCCTGGTGGCTCGTCCATCACCGACGCGGTGACGCCTACGGGCGCCGCCGGACCTTCCTGAAGGGCGTCGGATCTGCCCCTTCCCCACTGCCCTCTGCGTACCGGGGGAAACCCTTGGACTTGTCCGGGCAGCAGCGGCGTCGTCGTCGCATTCCTTCCTGAAGGTGCTGCTCGGTACGCGACGTCTCGGAGTGCTAGAAGCGCGGTGATACTTCTCCGGTGGGTGCAGCGGTCACTGGTCATCTTTGTTTCGTCGACCTGCGGTTGTCGGCATTTGTTTCTTTTTCTTATTCTTTTTCTTTTCTTTTGGGCGTGCTTGTGCTGCTTCTGCCCCGGCACCTATTGGTTTTATCGGATGGTTGTTTTGTAATACAAAGCAGGGGAAACCCTTTTTCTCAAATCAGATGCGCCTGACTATGACCAATTGTGCTTACAACACCAGGGAATGATTTTTTGAGACATGCATAGTGGTTGGAGATGCATATAACTGCATGCCTTTCTACTTTGGGCTCGGGCTTGAGCCTCTGATCGTGTGAGAGGCGATGCGTGACTCTATGGGATGGTTTCATCGTGTACTAGGTAGGAAGCGCGGCTTACCGCACCCAGCAGCACTGCTGCCAGGTACAGTCATATCCAATCCGGTAATATAGTCATAGGAGCATTACAAATATAAAAAATAGCAATGATATTGGTTCAATACAGTGTCATACACCAAAACATTATTTATGAATAAGATATAAAATCTAAGATGGGTTTTATATGTGGATAACATATTGGAAAGATGATGAACAGTTTCAGACATAAGCATCCTCAAAAAGAGAATTATGTTTTACAACATTGGTAGTTAGGTGAAGATCTATTAAAAAATGAGCAGATGTGCCAAGTCAAAAAAGAAGAACCGTACAAAGGATATGCTTATATAAGCATTCGAAGGTAGGCTATGTAGACATAACTCGACATCATCAATATAGTAGTTCATAGATTCAGATATAGACCACATATGTTCTCCTTAGACACCACCAGTAAATACATAATGCATGACTTAGTTAGTTTCCTTTTTTTTTTTACAATAAACTCTTGCTTTGCCCAATAGAAACACAAACACTGCTTGAAAGAGTTGGAACTTCTTTTTTCTAACTTGCAATTATTAGTAGACAAAAGATAGTACTCGGTGTACATAAGGACCTTGATCGCCTTTGTGCCTTTCTGTTGCCTTTGACTTGATCAAATGGCTGCAAAAAAGCAGCAAACAACCACATTAGTGGTTACATAAGCGAGCAGACTAATAGTGCTAACTATAGCTAGTGACCAACGTCTAAAGATACTAATCGCAATCACAATTCATTCAGGAGGTTACTTGATAATTAGCACGAACATGTGGCAAGAGGTGGCAACTCACGGCATGGAGCATACAAAATATTAGGAGCTCTTCTTTTCCTGTAGTATGAAAATGACAACACATGTTGTTTAGGCAGCTTCAATAATATCTAAAAGAAATACAATTATGCTGATTACATCAGCAGCAAAGAGTAGTGTTTTGAATCAGATAACGAATCAATTAGGTAGGAAACACGCCTTGGCGCGCGGTGCCTGGCTCAACATATTGTCAAGCGCTTAAACAAAGCATTTGGTCATTTAGTGTTGTCAAATGTGAATTTAAGCAATTGGATCAGCCCAGTACAACAAGTATACATTAAAAACATGGTATTACCTTTGCCCAGGACACTCATGGCATTTTATTAAATCAACGCCAAAGCGCAAGACAATTAGACATACCAAAAGCAAAGCAAGATACATTTGATTAATAGAACAGTTGATTGGCAAGTTCACGATAAAGAGGGGATATAAATTTGGTTTGAAAAGTAAGTCAAGACTATGGATCCTCATTAAGTAGGGACAATAGTTGGGTTGTTACATATCCAAGCAAGCCAGAGCGGCCTATGTAGTTCTACTAAATCATAATGTTCAGTAGTCTCACTCGGTCATCTCATAGTTTCACTCGCATCTCATTGCCTAACTCATCATGTGCCATGTCATATGAACCTGGTCGAAGTGGGTAGACAGCGAGCGACAATATTCCCTTTTTAGCCTTGAATGAGAAAGACAAAATCAGCCAACGGAAGACAATTGGCTCACTTATAACAGAACAATAGACAATAAGGGATATGTTTCAATATATTTCAGCATGGAAACTGGGCAAAAGTTTAATTAATGTGGATGCCAAAGAAAAAGTATTATGTATGCTACCTGACGTGCAACAAGTAGACTCACCAGGAAAGGAATGTAGTAGGGCTCTATGGACCAACATAATCTTTGTTGCTTCATTCGTCCTCTGACCAATTTTTTAAATAGAAAAAAAATGTCAGTGGGAAGCACCTAGCACAAGTTTCTGGTTAAAGCGAAACATCAAATACTAATATAAAGATATTAAACAACCATGTACATAATAAAATGGTTTCCGTGAAAGAAACAACGCGGTGAAAATGTCTATAGTCTACCCTCCATTTGTTGCCTATTCCAGTAAGTAGATGGCCTAAGGCCTGAATAATGAATCTATGTAACTGAAAAGACAGAACATTAAACAGTTTGCATGACAAAAAAACGGCAACATGTGCTGCCGTATTAATCATCTCCATACATTTTTATCTCCAGCATTGGACATAATTTAATTAGTATATATGCAAATTAGTACAGTACCTCCAAACTGAATGTTTGGAAGTTAACAGCATGCCAGAAATAAAAGGGAGCAGAGCATTTCAAGAGTTAGCATAACAGAAATGGCAGCATGTGTTGTATATGTCCAATGTTGTAGGAACTAACCCTATAGCTAAGAAATTAACGGCAATCGGCTAGAATAAAAGGAACCAAGGACCTTGATAATCACCAATCATTAAATCTGGAACTTGATTTACATATGTCTTTAATCTCCATCATGAAACAGAATTTCATTAGTTTATACGCCAACTTCAGTATACATAATACAATATCTCCAAACTGAAGTTACAGGATGGTAGAAACAGAAAGGAGCAGAGCATCTCAACAGTTAGCATAACATAATTGGCAGTACGTGGTGTATATGTTAATCATCACCATGTATACGCTTCAATCAATCATGTAGAAACCCTCTAGCCAAGAAAATAATGGTGATCGATTAACGATTGACCTTGATGAAGACATCGTCGTTGAGATTGAATATGACATTGTCAACGGAAGCAGAAGTGTAGTGGCACCGGGCACTGATCTGCTCCCCTTCCCAATCTGCAGAGCTGCTGTACATATGGAATGGAATTCAGTTCAGGTTTTGATATATATTTTAAAAGCAGGCAATGCAAATGAATGAGCTCCCTTACTTTGACATGGAGTGAACAGAGTGAATGATGAGAATCGATTCAGAGACGCATACCACCTATCGTGGGAATGACCAGAGCCCTGCAGCAGAAAGTAGAAGTATTTTCTTCGGTCAGACTCATTTTCGATGCAAGAACAACCTGAATACGCATGGCACTGCCACCAATCTACTACATGCTGACAGCCTGAGACTGAGACAGAGCGACGATACACGTACCTTGACATTGATGTACCTGTGCGGCCACCGCCGCCTGGCCTCGTGATCTGGTACAGGCTCGCCCACAAAGTGGTCCGTGGTGGGCGCGTCCGCTTTCCTCTCCGTGCTGGGCCAGGCCAGCCTCAGCACAAAAGACCAAAACACTGTCCATACAGTAAGCCTTGATCTTCAGAGTTGGGTCTATAGTTCTATATTTGTCGCAGAAGAGCTCCCATCCATCCTTTCCATTTTACCTGGAAGCAGTAAAGGAGAGAGCCTGTCAATTTTACCACAGCCAGTGAAATTGTTCTCTTGTATGCATTACAAAAACTGAGTCTTGAGGAACATGTAAGGTCACATGGCGGCAGATGTACTTTCTTACGTTGCTTTTAACAACTAAAGCAACACACACTTTTAATTCGATTTATCTTTTCTCATCACTATTTAATTTGATTGAAGCATGTAAATCATTTTAATTTCTTCAATCCAGAAGATATCTTAGTATCTTTCATTAATGTACTCAGAAAATGCCATGGCACTGTTATATTCCAAGGATAACCTCATGATGTTGCTTAATGTAAGATTCTTGAAAATCTTGGCCTCACAACAATAATGCAGGTATATCCAGTTACCAAATCAAGAAAAAACCATACATAATCAAGCATAAATAACAACAGTAAGTGGGGGAAACTTACAAACAGGATCAACACCAATCTTTCCCTCCACCATGAATGCGTTGACAGTCTGTGGCGAGGCGTTGCATTTCCCAGATCAAATAGTTGGATGTGCAAATTTCCCTAAATACCAACAAAAATGTGGTTAGCCAAGGTAGACAGAGGAATAAAGCATTCCATGTGTTGATGAAAGGAACATTATCAGACTGACCCACACAACAACGGTATAAACTTTCTGGTTGCAAATTAGAGTCCATGCCCATGTAACTTCAAACATCAAGGCTGCTGCATTTACTCGATGCACGTCCAGAACTTAAGTCATGGTACATATCAAGGCTCCATCACATAATTCTGCAGAAATATAAAACCTACACAAAGATTAAAAAAGGAGTTCGTTCAAAGTATTAGCACACAACAATTATGATCTATCTCCTTAGAACTAAAATACATGGTTAATCTTAGTTCCTCCTATTTAATACAGAACATGGTGAAAAATTTGGATTTTGTATACTGCAAGCTCATGCTAAAACCAGTTTAATCACCCGTGATATATAGATCAATCACCTAAGCCGCCGCCGCTGATGACAAGGGGACGCTAGTGCCGTGGTCCGAACCCCACGATTATTAACAAATAAGAACTAAAGCTTGCAAACAGTGGTCAGTTTAGGCAGTGTGGAATAAAGAGAACCATCCCATAGCAGGTTATATTACTCACATGGAGAACCACCCCATAGCAGGTTGTCGCCCTTTGAGCGAGCAACTGGAGGAAAAAAGAAAACAGTGGTCAGTTTAGGCAGTGTGGAATCAGTAAGACTTGGATTCAAATTATGTAACAATATATACCTTAGCGTGGCATTGCTCTGAGAAACAACATCAGGAGTGTCGAGAACAGCAACCTGCACATAATTATTAGTCCTTTGCTGGCTGACTCACTGTATATTGAACTAATCTGAGTGTAATTCGTGTAGCAGGCCACCTTACCTTGATGAGATTGGTGTAGGAGTCAAACCCTTTGTCGTCGTCTTGGACGATCTCAGCCGGCAGCAACCCCAAGCTGTGGCCGTGGAAGAAGAGGGAGCCCAGGTCGGCGGCGCGAGGTGAAGGGAGAGGACCACGCCGGGGACTGGATCCGCCGGCCCTTCTCGCCTTCCAGCAAAGGGAGGGCGCCAGCCGGCGGCCGGAGAAGAGGGGCGAAGGAGATCCGACTTGTACGGCGACGGCGTGTTGACCTACGGTCCAGCGACCAGTGCTTCTACTGTTGATGGCGACGGCTACTCGACCAGTGGGTGGTGGTGGAAAGACGAGAATGCCCTCGGTGGGGCACGGGATTTACAGGCGGTGGCACGAGCTTAACCACACGGGCGGTGTTTCTATCGATCCGACGGCTCGCATCGATCATCCCGCGATCGGACGGCCAGGATCACTCCACACGAAGATCCGACGGACAAGATCATTTTGGAAACGCAATCGGACGGTCCAAAATCACATGGCCATTTTGTCTCGGACTCTAACAATGAGATGCTACATAGAAAATTAGGCTGTACTATATACAGGTTTGCCTTCGAATTGTATACCCCTTTACAACTTTCATCTGCATGATTCAGAATATATGTTTTTCTATAATTTGTACTTTTTTATGGTAGAGTCTCCCACAATGCATCTTCTTTTGAAGTTACATTTGTGCGGCACCTAATTATAGATCACTTGTTCTCGCCTTCTGATTGTTTATTCACACCATGTTTTAAGAGACATTATGCAACTCCATAGATGACAATAAGCTTGCCATGAATGGAAGTGGAGCTAAAGATGTATGAGGAGGGGAACTAATTAGAGAAGAAGTATATTTTTCAAGGATTTTGTTTTTTTAATCCCGTTTCTCCATTGATTCCGAGGCAGTTTTGAATTTGGAAGCTTGGTCTGGGTTATGGTGTTCACCTTTTCGGTGGGTTTTGTCGATCAACTTAAATTCTGTGCTTGCTGGCCCATCCTTTTGGCATCACCCAGTGGTCATTTGATGAATCTATACATATGTTTGTAGGAGAACAAGTGTCTGTGGGCGAATAGGCTCTGGGCGAATACGGGTAGTTGAATAAGGCGTTCAGCAGGCTGGAGGGTTCTTATTTTTTTATAGAGATCAAGAATATTGTTCATGTTAAATTTCAGAGGTGATGTAGGTTCCACCATCTTGATGCTGATTTGCCTCTTTGACCTGTTCGGCTGCTACAAGTACACTAATAAATGTATATTGTTCAAGTTACATGCAAAATATAGTAGTGCCTCCATTCCAAATTATAAGATGTTTTGGTAGGCTAAAAAATTTTAGTCTGCCAAAACATCTTATAATTCGGAACGGAGGAAGTATTAGTGTAGTGATTGAGGTTGATGCTAAGGTCCAAGCGTCGTCCGATATGCGGAGGAGAGAATAGAGGAGTGGAGATAGTAAGATTAGTGACGTAGCTTGCAGGTGGGTTGCTCAATGTAGACCTATGTTGCAGTAGAGGTGTGACAAAATTTTGTATGATCGATTTTTGGTCGCATGTTCGGTTTGGAGTAGGTTCTCCCTCTTACGACCACACCCAACTTGCAAGAGTAAATGTGGGCCAATGGGTGGATGGGAGACGACACCACGCCCAACTTGCTTGTGTCGTCTGATGTAGACATTGCATGTGAGTGTCGCAGTTGAACACGTTCAGTTGTGCGGATGAAGAGATGCTAACTATCGAGAATAAATTAAGCTAAAGGGATAATATATATATATATATATATATATATATATATATATATATTTAGCTATATAAATGAAAAAAAATCGCACCACATAAATACTTAAATTACAATAGAAAATTTATCAGTATGCGCGTATATATATTTTCATCAATTCCGTGGCATAAGAAAAAGCTAGGAAGGGGAGGCATCATAACGGATCCATTGGACATCACCCCATTATAGAGCCTCCCACGAGAGAACGATAGGATCAGACGGAGACATGAAAATTTCCCAAGTATGTCACAGTTGCACGGGCATTCAGCAACAAAAAATTGTATTTGTTGCGATCAAAGATGGAGAGACAAACATTGACATTGCACCGCATGATGCATCTTCATTATTCGTAGATAAGAAATCAATATACCATCATCTCTTTGGGTAGCTGAGGACCATTTCGTTTTTAAAGCATACGACATGCCGACATCTCTCATGGTACATGAGGGCCATTTCATCGATTTGCTGAAGTTAAAAAGGTCTCAATGAATGGGGAGGAGGGACGATAAGAGATATGCCACTTTATCTTTTTGCAAGGAGAATATTGAGGTCATGTTGCAACATAATTTATGTGGAACCATGAGAAAATTTAGGCCTTGTTGCAACATATCATTAGCTTCTCTTCATTAGGTACTTAAATATGACATTGGGAATTTAATCCTGCTTTGCTTGGGAATCACAGTGGTCGATAAAAAGGTGGGATGCGGGAGGAGAAATTTTATTGCTTGTTGTAATGTACTTGAGGCATTTTCCGCCTTCTGCCCGTAGCAACGCACGGGCATTGTCCTAGTCTTACGTAGGAACGAAGTACTTGCAGAGGGACGTCGATCATTTGTTGTCGTCCCATAGGCATCTGACGGTGGAACCAAGCGAACACGGCGCATCAGTCGGCCCACGAGGCATGATCGAGCCCAATCCAACACATGAGAGAGGGGGAAAAAAGGCGCAATAACAAGAAAAAGGGATCGAGGACACATAAACGGGCAGAGTCTAAATATTATGGCTCTCTCTTGCGGTCTTTTTTTTTTTGCGAGATCTCTCTCTTGAGTTCTTCCTCGTCAATAGCTTCGAACGACAGGCTCACAAATTCATTGGTGTTGACAACACCAACGATCTGCTCTGCAATGATATTATCTATTTACAGCATGAATGATAGGCTCACAAATTCATTTCATTTACATGCTCAGATCATCAATGATCTGCTCGATATTCCTCTAACATAATTTAATTAAGGCGGTTCGTCTGTTTGACTATTTTTTTTAAAAAGTTCTAGAATGCTAACTTGCAGCGGACGACGACCATGCAGTGGCCGCCGCCAGAGGTCCAGGTCCATGGACGGATATAGGACCGTGTTGACTGGCAAAACACGTCATGACCGCGCTGTCCGGACGGATGCGCGCAATTTAAAACATCTCATCTGCTAAATCTGAAACTTGACCTCGTCCCCTCCTTCTCTGGCGCTCCCGCGGGCGGTTGGGGAGGAACCCTTGCCGCCGGCCGACTCTCCCTTCCCCTCCCCTCCTCCCCCTCTCGCCGCCGCCAGAGGGCGCGGCCGGGCCGGCGGCAGCGGCGGGGACTCCCCCCCCTCGCGGGACATGGCGGCTTGGTGGCGGGTCTACGTGGCGAAGGCTCGAGGCCTTGCTGGCGGCGCGATGGTGGTGGAGTTCCAGCAGTCGTGTGGCGGTCTCCTCCCCCGGGATGGCGACGTCGCGTGTGCTCGGTTGTGAGGCGGCCCTTGGCTTTGGTACGACGGTGGCGCATCATGCTATGGGGGCCGACGGAGGTATGGCGATCGGCGCCCGGAGGTGCCAACTGCGAAAAAGAACCGCTTCAGGAAAGGTTCTAGAACTTTCCCAAACCCGGTGGAGATGAAATCCGGATAATGGGCCGGCCCGTACGTTTAGGATGGGGTTACGCGCGAGCGCGCCATTTTTTCTAGAAGACCTGCGGGCCGAATAGGAGCCGCCCCCGAAAAGCCGCAGGCCCAGCGATATAATAACACCACCAGCGGCCCACGGCCCAGGCGGCCGAACGCGAAACAAAGCGAGCGGAAGCCACCCAAACCCTAGCGCTCGCTTCCCCTCTTCTTTCTTTCTCCCCTCGCCGTCGCCTCCTCCTCCTCTCACCCAAACCCTAATCCCCTCTCCCCCCCGCGAGCCGAGGCCGCGGGCGCGCAGGCAGGCGCGGGTGGGCAATGGCGGGCAAGGAGGACAGCCGGATCTTCGTGGGCGGCCTCTCGTTCCACACCGACGAGCGCAAGCTCGAGGACGCCTTCCGCCGCTTCGGCAAGGTCGTCGACACCCAGGTACCGGACCGTCGTCGCGCCCGCTCCGTGCTTATCCTCAGCGCATGCTTTCGCTTGTTGGTTTTTATTATTTCGTGGGCATGTATGTGTATATAGCTGCTAGATCTGCGGAATTAGAGGGTGTTGAGGGAAGGAGGCCAAGGTCTAGGTGGTGTTTTTCTAATAATTCTCTTATAACCTATATAAGTGATAGGGTCCTGCTACCTTCATCAGTACGTTCTCTGGATCCGAACAAGGCACATGAGCTCAGTGTTTGGTTTCGTGTAGTTAACACTGGCTCAGTTCTCTAGGGTTAATACTTCACAGTAATGGGGCTTCCCACTTTTTTGACACTGTTATAGTGTCAAAAGACGTCTTACGAAGTTACAGAGGTAGTATCTCGAAACGCACAATGTAATATGCTGTCTTCTCAAAATGAATAAGCGCAGGTTCTAATTAGTACTCCCTCTGTAAACTAATATAAGAGCGTTTAGATCACTACTTTAGTATTCTAAACGCTCTTATATTAGTTTACGGAGGGAGTAGAATTTATTGCTAACGAGATTTTGTTATATGGTGTTCCTTAGTTTGTAGCCACATCAGAAATGCTCACAGTATTTTTCTCTCCCTCCCTTTGCTGGCTCTGATGGTTATTTTTCTCAGCCACTTGCTTTGTGAAGCCAAATGAGCTGGCACATTTGTGAAGTTGGATAGAACAGGGATTCTTTTGTTTGTTTGTCGAAAGATCAGCTTTGCAGAGAGCAATCATGAGTGTTTTGTGCGGAGAAAGCAGCTGTTAACTGCTCTTTGAGGGAAAACTTAGGCTTGAAATTGCTTTACCAAGAGGTCGTGCTGGTGCTGTTTGCCACAGTTGGATGCCTGAAGTGAACATCAGGGCCTGTGAAATTTGATCCAGTAATCTGGGAACCCTTGATCTATCTTGCTCTTGGCTGTGTTCTGATACCTTCATTCAGCTTGTGGTCTGATAGAAGAAACAGCATGTTCTTACAGTGGTATTACTTGACAAGAAATGCCTTCACTTTGGCTTTTGCGGTTCCATGCATGCCCTGTGATTTTGATAGTCTACTATGCCAACACCACAGTCAGTAGTCTGCAGTTGTGAAGCGGCTCAACAGACAGTCTGTTGTCTGATGGAAACCTGAAGACATTTTTCAGTCTTTCATGTTTAACTGATTTGATTTGTTGGTGATATACATCAAAATATTTGTTGTCTGTTTTGTGTGGTTGTGTGAAATATTAAGAAACCATGTAACCCATTTTAAAATCCTGTGCCATCTATGCGACTAGAATTCTTCACATATGTTGTCATATTTTTCTATTCTTGAATCTTGATACGAGTGCCATGATTTGTTTGGTATGTCAGTACTCTGTTCGTTGGCCAAAAAATTGTTCTGTTTTCTGCTCCTAGTTTCTAAGAGCATGTTGCATTATCTTTTTTGTAATCATCATGTCCCAATCATTTATCTCATCATATCATATATTCATCTGAATACCTTTTCTTCAGTTGTTTCTTTCGCTTTTTGGTTTGTAGTCATAGCCATTTTTTGTGACAAGTTGGGTGTAAAACATGTTGTAGTGTGCAACCTGATCTTATTGGCTTCAAAATAATTTAAGGGATGTCGTTGCAGCCAATAAATCATGTGGTAGCCGTTGGTAACTTTTGTTATGAAAACCGAGGGAAGGTGAAATCCAGATTTGTTTGTGGTTCGTCACGACATTGGTGCTGTGTAGTGCTCATGGAATGACAGTTGAAGGATAGCTGCTGAAGCAACATTTGATGTCAGCACTTCTCACAACCAACCCCACACATTTGACATGTCATGCTTGTTGGATATTGCCAACTGCTGTCTCCATGTGTTGTTTTGCTATGTTTGAAGATTCTCTCGTGAGCTTATCTACCAGACCAGCATGCCAGTGGTTCAGACATCGGTGATGGGCCTGACCGCCTGAGAATGTTGTTCTTGTTTGGCTTCTGACAGAGTAATTCACTAATTTACGGTGAAAATTTATTAGATGGATCTAACTACTGAACTGGTTTATGCATTTAGTCATAGCATGATATGATATGAGTGGGAGTGTTACAAACCTTGAGGCACACTTGGTTGGTAGCCACTTTCATGCCAATTGAAGTTCCTTGCTTCTCAGTTAGTAGTTGCTGCAATTAGTCTAGTTGATATGAGATGTGCTATAGGATCCAAACACGACAGGATTATCCAGAGCAGTCTAGTTAATATGGGTAACAGCAAAAGATGGTAGCAGCAAGCATTGTTTGGTTGCTCAAATGTTTGTTTGCCCGACTGGTTCTCAGTACAACGAGCTTTGCTCTCTCAGGATATGTTCAGTCAGAAAGGTAGTTACAGTTACACTCGGCTATGTGACGGTTTTGATTTGTTCTGTTGAATTATGAAACTCTGGAATAACCTAATCCCAATGCTGCTCAAAAGGTAATTCTGTCAACCATCCTAAATTTGACTACAACTGATTTTTACGAATGGTTGTCTACCTCACACATTCTTATTTCATGTATATCGTGACTACTTTTTCATTTCCTTGGTTGTGTCGCTGTTCAGTTGGCTTTTAAGCTTATGGTTATTCATTCAAACGAGAAAGCATGTTTCTTTCTATGAGATTTGGCTGCTATAGACCTGCAGCTGTTTGTAGTGATTCGTTTCGTTACCTTGTCAAAGCACGTTTTCCAGCTGCTTTATGCTACACTTTCAAACAAAGTATGACTTGAAATGTTGTGGTAATGAATACATGATATTATTTACTGTTTTTTTTTTGCCCTTTACTAGTCGCTGAATTCAAAGTACCAGTTTCCAGTTTCCAGTTTCTTATATAATCCTATATGCTCCAGTTTCAAACAAATTATGGCTTGAAATGTTGCTGTAATGAATTGTTTACTGATTGTTTTTGCCCTTTACTCATTGCTGAATTCAAAGTGCAAATTTCCAGTTTGTTGTGTGTTTATAAGCTGCTATATGCCACAGTATCAAACAAACTATGACTCTGGGAGTGTTGTGGTAATGAATCCGTGTTATTATTTACTGATTTTTTTGCCCTTTACTCATTGCTGAATTCAAAGGTTTTGCAGCTGCTTTACCATTTGGCTTTGCTCTGTATGTAGGCTGATTCTCGAGTATTTCTTATTGCAGATCATGCTGGAGAGGCACACAAACCGGCACCGTGGCTTTGGCTTCGTGACGTTTTCAGATCCCAGGGCAGTTGAGACTGCTATCAACGACATGCACAACAAAGAGTTAGATGGTCGTACCATTTCAGTGAACAGGGCTGAGCCAAAGATGCAAACAGATGACACACGGTACAGCAGTGGTGGTGGCGGTGGTGACCGTGGGGATTATCGTGGTGGTAAGGGTGATGGTCCACCCCCTGGCAATTGCTTTGAGTGTGGCCGTGCTGGTCACTGGGCTCGTGACTGCCCTAACCCTGGTGGCGGCCGTTCTGGGCGATTTCCTTCCAAGTTCAGTGGTGGCGGTGGCAGGGGAGACCGCTTTTCTGGATCAGACAGGTTTGGCGACCGTTACGTGGATGATCGCTATGATGGTGGCCGTTATGGTGGGTACCGTGAGCCTATTGACAGCAGAGACAGATATGACGGGGGCCGTGATCGTTATGCCAGTGACCGGTACCCCTCTGGTGGTGACCGCTTTGGTGCAGACAGGTATGGTGCAGCTCCAGACCGTTATGCACCAAGTGGTGGTGGAGGTGGCTATGGCAGGGAGCGGGAGAGAAGCTACGAGAGAGATGGAATTCGTGGTGGTGGCGCCTATGACAGGAGTGGCCCAAGGGGCGGTGCAAGCTATGACAGGGACGGCCCAAGGGGCGGCATCGGTGGTGGCTATGACAGGGACGGTCCACGTGGAGGCGGCGCCGACTATGGCAGCGGAGGGCCTGCTCGCTACGAGGGAGGAGGTTACAGGGAGAGGCCTGCGCCGTATGACCGCCCCAGGGGAGGAGGACGCTTCGACGACCGCTATTAGTGACCTGTTGCTGCAGTCGAGCTATGTATTTGCGTTTTAACTCTTTCCAGTTTGGCATGGCCGAATGCTTGATGAGTACTCTGTCGGCACGGTTATCTCTTTTCTGTACTGCAAATGTTACTCCCCGTGGGCACTGGTAGTTTACCCAGCAGACTGTTTCCGTGCTGAGGGTGAATCTGTCATGCCCTGGCTGCTGCCTACCTTTGCTGAATGATGGTTTATGTACTTCTGCATGATATTATCGATCTGAACTTATGAAATCCTGCTGGTCTGCTGTGGTTGGTAAGAAATCCTGCTGCTCTGCTATGGATGAATCTGATGGCACGGTAATATCTATTCTGTACCAGAAATGGTACCACAACTGGAGTTTGTCCAGCAGACTGAGCCTGCTATGACCTGGTTGTTTTGGCTGTCGGCTACTGAATGTGGTTTCTGAACTTGTGCATGATTTCATTGATCTGAATTTATGAAATCCTTCTGAATGACTTCGAGAAGAGTGACCAAAGACTGTTGTCTTTAGACAGAGCATCATGATTTGACGAATGGGCTTTCATACTTGTCTTCATCACGTGTTATTTAGGTCATTTTGTGCTGACTGGGTATGAGTTAGAAATGCAGAATAAGTTTTTGTTTTTGTTTAGTCCCATTCTTTCAGTAGAACTCCTGTGCAAAATGTACTCGAGTGTCAGCACGAAGAATACAAACTTACTCTCTGATTCAACATATTTGAAGTTGTACGTTTGTCCCAAGTCAAACTTGCTTAAGTTTTACTGAGTCACCATGAATATGTTTCATGCCATATACAAAGTATATTTGATGTTGCAGACATTAGTAAAACATAAATGTAAACCTCGGCGGCTCTTTCCCTGTGATTCAGACGCCCCGGCGGCGATGGCTTCCGCGAGCAGCGCGGGCGATTAGGCGGCACGTTTCTGCTCCCCTCCCTCCTTGCGGAGCAGCACATGGTGCGGTGCATGGTGGAGTTGCTTGGACAGGGGGCATGGCGGCTTGATGGCTTCGGCTTGTCGCGTCTCAGGTGCTGCTGCTCCTATCCCCGCGGCGACTTCGGTCGTCCTTGGACGCTCTCGGAGCAAGGTGCGGGGCGACGCCGCTGCAGTTTCGGGGGGCCCTTGCCTCTGAATCTTGTTCTGCGCTCGGACCGACGGGCCTGGCTGGGTTCCTGTTGCTCGGATGTCTTCGACCGCGAAGGACTGCGGTTGTCGGGGCAGCGGCCCCGGATTTGGTGGTGGTGGCTTCGGCCAGGGGGCGTGGTGAATCGAGGAATCCCGCGGCCAGTTTGAAGTTTGACGGCTGGCGCATCTAAGGTTCCAGCAGCCACACGCTGCTGGCCTGGTGGTCGTGCAGGATGGCATCAACAGGTGCGGGCGCTAATGGGTGGTGCTCCCCTCGGTGCTCTGGTGGTGTTTGGTGAGCGGTTGTTCATGGTCGGCCGGTAGTCGAGCTTCATCGGGAGAAGTCCCACCTTCGGCTTTTGTCGGATCCGACCATGGCGACGCCAGCGGGCGTCGTGCTCTTTCTTGGGAGCGTCATCGCTGCGTGATGCTCCTCCCCTCCTCCCGTAGCCTTGGCTCCGAAGGGAAACCTCAGATCCACGGGATCGGGCGATGAAGGCGTTTTCAGGTCTTCTTCCTCCTTGGGGGCATCGTCTCGGAGCCGGCTACAATCGGAGGCCGTGGATTGCGGCATCTTAGCCATGTGGTTTGCTGAGGCGGCCGTTTTGGGGGCGTTGCTTTCTGCTTGGCAACAATGATGGCGTTTAGAGGAGCTTGGGTCGCGCCTTGGGCTTCGGTAGTCGGATCTCCCCGGCATGTCCGAGGTGTTCTTCCGTGGGTTGCTTGGTTGCTTTGAAGTCGGAGCTGCGGTGGAGTGAGTCCAAGGTGGTGGCGATGGCAGGCACGACGATGGCTTCCTCGAGCAGCGCGAGCGGTCAGGGGGCACGTTTTTGCTCCCTTCCTTCCCTGCGGAGTAGTAGCATGGCGCAGTGCCCGGTGGAGTTGCTTGGACAGCAGGCATGCCGGCTTGGTGCGGCTCCCTTGGCGGCATGGCTTTGGCTCGTCGCGTCTCATGCGCTACTGCTAGGTGGCCTCCTGCTCCGATCCCGGCGGCGGCTTCGGCCGTCCTCAGACGCTCTCGGAGCAACGTGCGGGGCGGCGCCGCTGCAGTTTCGGGGGGCCCTTGCCCCTGAATCTTGGGTTGCCCACGCGGACCAACGGGCCTGGTTGGGTTCCTCTTGCTCGGATGTCTTTGGCCGCGGAGGATTGCAGTTGCCGGGGCGGCGGCCCCATATTTGGTGGTGGCGGCTTCGGCCATGGGGGCTGCGCGTGACTGGAGTTGTGGATCGACGGATCCTGTGGCCAGTTTGGAGTTTGACGGCTGGCACATCTAGGTTTCGGCAACGCTGCGGCTGCTGGCCTGGTGGTCGTGCAGGACGTCCTCAGCAGGTGCGGGCGTTGACTGGAGGCGCTCCCCTTGTTGCTCGATGCTCTGGTGGTGTTTGGTGGGTGGTTGTTCGTCGCCGGCCGGTACGGGCTGGTGGTGGTCGAGTTTCATCGGCTTTTGCCGGATCCGGCGACGCCCGCGGGCGTCGTGCTTTTTCTTGGAAGCGTATGTGTGATGCTCCTCCCCTCGTCCTGCGGCCTTGGCTCCGGAAGGAAACCTCAGATCCGCGAGATTAGGCGATGAAGGCGTCTTCAGGCCTTCTTCCTCCTTGGGGGCATCGTCTTGGAGCCGGTTACAACCGGAGACCGGTGGATTGCAGTATCTTCGCCATGTGGTTTGCTGAGGCAGACGTTCTGGGGGCGGTGATTTCTGCTTGGCAACGATGATGGCGTCCGGAGGAGCTTGGGTCGCGGTTCGGGCTTCGGCTATCGGATCTTGCCGGCGTGTCCTAGGTGCTCTTTTCCGTGGGTTGCTTGGTTGCTTTGAAGCCGGAGCCGCGATGGAGCGAGTCCAGGTGGTGCCGACGACATGCACTAGGTGGTCGTTTGCGGCAGGGCACGGTCGGCGCAAAGTCATGTATATTTCCCTTGCGAAGCTCGCCGTCAAAGTCGGAGCCATCGTTATTCGCGTGTGTGGCCTTCCGTTGGCATGTGCCGCCATGGCTTCTCAACAGCTGTTTGCGCGCTGGCTTGGCTTCGAGGCTGGAGCTCTATGATGAAGGCGGAGCCGCCCGTTCGGTTACCGGTGATGATGATGGCGCTTGACGTCTCCTCGGCGTATGTCGATGAAGTCGGAGTCACCCGTTCGGTCACCGGGGATGACGATGACGCTTGACGACTCCTCGGCGGATGTCTTTTCTTCTTTGTAGCTCAGTGTTCCATGTCGGCAGCCAGGTTGCCCATGTTATGTGGGTTGCGTTGCACCGGTCTTAGCCCGGTTTTCCGTCACTTGACCGGGCGATCTCACCCTCTTCTTAATCAATGAAACGGCGAGCCTTTTGCCTCGTTTCAAAAACAAAAAAAGAGAGTAAACCTGGTCAAACTTAAAAAGAAATTTAACATGGAACCTCCAAGAGGGAGTAGTGTGCAATCGAAGGTGGGAGGAAGAGAAGAAAACTCATTTAACTATTGTTGCCGTCGCACGGCAATCATATCCAGTGGGCGCCTCGTCTCGAGAGAGACCTGTCGCCGTCGCCGTCGCCGTCTCCGCATCTGTAGTGCGTGCGTCCTCGCATCGCATGACCTCTCTCTTATCCAAAACCTTCTTCCCCGTCTTCCTTTCTTCACACCCCGCTATACAACAGACAGACAAATAATCCACTCCGCCTTTTGTTATTCCGTGGCAAAAGTGATGTGCGCTCAGGTTTGCAGCCACCAATGTTCACATGAAACGGGGGCGCATTCACGTGCTGCAAGCACATCACGAGCATCTGATAATAAAATCTAAAAACTTAGGGACAAAAAAAAATGCATGGTCGTGATGCACACTCTAGGCCTGCTGGAATTGCTCGAACAAGCAAAATCTTTCGGTTCTTGTCTGGTTTTTCGTTTGTTAACCGGACGACTCTCTTCTTCCTTCATGGTCGACGGATTAGATTTGTTGTGTTACGCATCAGATGAAATGTAACAGATGATTTTTTTCGCACAGGGAATACAATAGTTTATTAAATGAGGGCGGCGAAAAGTTGCAAGGGGAAGAGAAAGTTTTTTTTTTATGAAAAAAAGGGAAGAGAGACTGCAATATCTGGCGAACGTTCGCTGGGAGGGTTTTTGACGTGAACGTTTTGGATGACAAGTTTAGTTGTGTGGGGTTGACAGTTTCTTCATAAACGCATGACAAATTCTAAAAAGAAGAGAACTTTGCGGCAAAAACACGATATTATTTGCCGTCTCCTACCACGCAAAAGTTGTCACAAGAAATCGTTCGCTTGCCATCCCTTCCCAGCCGACGTTCGTCGGTTGACAAAGGGCGGAAGAAAAACAGTGTTACTATTATTGGCTTGTACATAATTTTCGTTTACATATTTTTTGTACAGTTGGAGTAAAGAGGGGGTTGAATTGAAACAAGTGAACTGCCAGTTATCTTGCAAGCAAAGTAAATAATAGTATTTTTTTTATATCTTCTTCAAATAAATCCCTCTCTAGGAAATACAAAAAGAAGTAAAGAAAAAAAGGAAGAAAAAAAACATGCCTCCCTTCCTGTCTTCCTCCCCCCTTTGATCCTCCCTCCCCCAAATCACCACCCAATTCGCCATGGCGCCTCCCTCCCCCCTCCTCCGCGCGCCGCCCCTCTCCGGCTGACCCCCCCCCCCCCCCTACCCCCACCCCACCCCCCTCCACCAAATCCCCCAACGCCAAGGGGAAGGGCGACGCAGGCCCGGCGAAAGGGGATTGATTGATCGACCGATCCGCCCGCCCGCCCGCCGCCGATCTCCCAATCCGGCGCCATGTTCAACAAGATCATCAAGCGCGGGGCGCGCAAGGGGGCGCGCGGCCACGACGCGGCGGCGGCCGAGCCCCGCGGCGCGGCCCCGTCCTCCTCCTCCGGCGGGGCGGCGCCCGTCACCGTCAACCACGCCTCCCGCGCCTCCGCCTCGCCCGTGCCGCCCTCGCCCACCTCGCCGCACGCCGCCGCCGCCGCCGCCCCCTCCCCCGCCCCCGCCGCGCAGCAGCCGTCGCTCCTCGAGCCGCTCCCGCTCCTCCGCGACGTGCCCGCCGGCGACCGCCCGGGGCTGCTCCTCCGCAAGCTGCGCCTCGTCGCCGCGCTCTTCGACTTCTCCGACTCCCTCAAGCACCCCCGCGAGAAGGAGGCCAAGCGCCAGGCGCTGCTGGAGCTCGTCGACTACGTGCAGGCCCCCACCGCCGCCGCCAACGCCAACGCGCCCGCTCGCCTCCCCGACGCCGTCCAGGAGGCCCTCGTCGCCGCCATCTCCGCCAACATATTCCGGCCCCTGCCCCCCGCGCTCTACGAGTCCGCCGCCAACATCGACCCCAATGCCACCCCGGACGACGAGGAGGAGCCCTACCTCGACCCTGCCTGGCCCCACCTCCAGCTCGTCTACGAGCTCCTGCTCCGCTACGTCGTGTCCCCTGACACCGACACCAAGGTCGCCAAGCGCTACGTCGACCATGCCTTCGTGCTCCGCCTCCTCGACCATTTCGACTCCGAGGACCCCCGCGAGCGCGAGTACCTCAAGACCGTGCTCCACCGCATCTACGGCAAGTTCATGGTCCACCGCCCGTTCATCCGCAAGGCCATCAATAATGTGTTCTACCGCTTCATCTTTGAGACCGAGCGCCACAACGGCATTGGCGAGCTCCTTGAGATTCTCGGCAGCATAATTAATGGCTTTGCCCTGCCTATGAAGGAGGAGCACAAGCTGTTCCTCAGCCGCGCGCTCATCCCGCTGCACAAGCCCAAGTCCGTCGGAATCTACCACCAGCAGCTGTCCTATTGCATTGTCCAGTTTGTCGAGAAGGACTACAAACTTGCCGATGCGGTCATCAGGGGTCTCCTCAAGTACTGGCCAGTCATAAATTGCCAGAAGGAGGTGCTGTTTTTGGGGGAGCTCGAGGAAGTGCTTGAGGCCACACAGCCTGCTGAGTTCCAGCGGTGCATGGTGCCGCTGTTTAAGCAGATAGGGCGCTGCCTTAACAGTGCCCATTTCCAGGTATGCTTTTTTTGTTTGTTTGATAATCTCGTATCTGCTTGCTGTTATACTTCTCTAGGGTGCTCCCAAGAATATGGTTATGTAGGCAAATCTGCTCCCATGTATTTCTAGATACGCCTTTGTGAGGAAATGGGACACATGCATTTGGAAATGTATGGATAAGCCACTTAGTGTAGGTGCTAGGAAAAAAACCGTTATTTTGTGTGCGTACGTCATCTGTCTGTTTGTGAAATAAACTAATTTTTAGTTCGTAACGTACGGTATCATCCATTTAATCGGACACATACATTTGGAATGTATGGATAAGGCACTTAATGTGGTGCTAGGAAAAAAGCCGTTATTTTGTGTGCGTGCGTCATCTGTCTGTTTGCGAAATAAACTAATCTGTACTTTGTAATGTAGAGTATCATCCAGTTAGATATGGAAAGGCTATCTTCTTCCTACGCACATGTTCTTTGTGCCAAGGATGAACCAGAACTATTTTGGTGGTGTGTGCAAACGAGTTCTTTCGTCAGCATGGTTTTTTCTTGGCCTGTTGCGTATAAGATAAACAAGCAACCCATGACTACAGCACAAAAAAAATTTGACTAAGTATTTGTGAAACAAATTAGCATTTGTAGGACTAAAAGGCTATTGCCAGTGTTTGTGAAAAAATATTAAAATGTGAATAACAACCTACATGTCCAAAAGCTGCCAGCCTATCACTTGTTTTGTTCCTGATTTGCCTTTGATGGTCTCTCGTACCTTTGATTTCTTAGTAAACCATCAACCACCATCATTCGACGACCACTTTCTTGCCTATATCACAAGTGGAAGTCTGGAATCTTGTTCAGATTTCATGAAAATCTATATATGCTCTTAAGTGCGTGGAAGCTAGTTATCCATGTGCCAGAACCATGAGTTGGTTACAAAATCTTATGGGTTTCAGCTCTAGCCTACCCCAACTTGTTTGGGACTAAAGGCTTTGTTGTTGTTGTTGTTGTTGTTGTGTCTATATATACTCTTAAGTCTTATAGTGAATACCGAATAGTGTTTGTTACTTTGTTAGTCAAAGTTCTAGTATTGCAATACTGCACTCGACAAGGATGATGCACTAGGTATTTGTATATCAATTTCCCTAGTTGTATTGTCTGTATATTTTGGCACTTGCCGCATCATTTGATATTATAAAATGGTAGATCCACCTTCAGTTAGCTCAAGTTTAATTAGTAGAGATGACTGTGGGCTGTTAGCGTCAAGTTGTGTATGGATTGACTTGAACGATGCATATAACTAAATATAAAAGAGGTCGACTTTCAATTATTTTACCAGTCCACTATGTGAGACAGATGTGCACAGTATTGCGTTGCGTCGTAGATCAAGCTACACTTTGGTCATTAGATTATGAATACATTTGTTTTGTACATTGATTGATAGCCTGTCTTCAGGATTGCAGTGTTTATACAGGTTAATCAGAACAAACCCTCCTATATCCAAATATAGGATAGAGTAAGACCGGTTTGAATGTAAATCTGCACCATCTAGCTTATCCCGACCAGTTTGTTGGTGAAATTTACAGGTTAATTGGATCTGTGCCGCTTTTATGGATGAGCGGGAAGTATGGATGTGGATAGAGAACGAATACTTTTTCATATTTGGATTTCGTAGATGTCCATGTGAGGGCTTGTCATTAATGTAATGTGCCTTATAGTGCTTGGTTACATTTTAAAAGTTGACCTGCTCTGCATGACTCTTTACTCGTACGCACCTATAAACCGTTGCTTTTATTGGTAATTAGCCTGCATATATTATTCAAGGGCGAATTACTTATAAGAAGTTAAGAACAACTATAAGGCATGCAAGCCATCTTGTATATTACTATTGCTAGACATGTGCTTGTACCATGTAAGTGAATCCTTGAAGCTCAGCTGGCAGAATACCCCCCCCCCCCCCCCCCCCCCCACACACACACACACACACAAAGAAGAAGAGGATGCGAGCTTCAATTTTACCATCTTTTAACAACAATTTCTGCTGAAATTATATCCATTTTAGACTATTGTTCTACTCCAAACTGAGCTCTGCATCATAAGAAGTCTACTATTTGCAACGACGGCGATGAGCATATCTTAAGGATTAATTCAATCTTGCATATTTTTACCAGTGGATTTAACGGTCAAGAACCTAATTATTAGGTCTTATGGTAGAGTGAGATACTAATTGCATGCTGATTTGCAGTTCAGTTTCTAATGATTGTGCGAGTATGGGCATTTTCTTTTATGTTCAGTAATTTTCACCAGAATGCAATGCTAGTGGGTTTTGATGGAGACTTTGTGGGTCAAACTTCAAACTTCTCTCATGTTGGAACTAGTCTGGAATTGGTTTGAACCCAAACACTTTCCTCCCCAAGCGTTGGCTAACTACTAGATACACTAGATTTGGCTAATACATATAGTTTCTTAATTGTGAAATTCCTCATCATTTTATTTTTCAACCCATTTGCAATGTATTGGACGCCTTGTAGCAGGTTTTTCAAAAAAATCGACTGATAGGGAAGTTAAATTGTGTTCATGGTCCCATTGCCAGGACCCCATGAACCGCCAAATTGGAATGCAGTTGCTCCTTTGCCGCTTTGTATGCTTTCATGTCACTTTACTGTGTCTTTTTCATTCCATAACCTATTTGCATTCATCACCCTTGTTTGGCACTAATGTGTTTTCGATCTGCATATGCAAATATATTTTTCTCCTTATGAGCATTGTTTGTGGATGTGTGACTATACTAGTTTAATACTGAATCCATTTCTCTTGGAGTTCTTTTAATTGGAGGAGAGTGAGAAAGCCCATCAAGAAGCTTTACTATTAAGCTATAGATATTACGAGTGTCTGTCACCAGGCCAAAGAAATATATTAGATGTATCATATGTCTGCTTCCTGATAACTCCACATGTAAGCAGGTTTCTTTGCTACATTTAGTCAGTATGTTTTGGGCTTTGACCTATTTGATGATACAGTTGTTTGTACTTTATAACATGCTTTCTGATTGCCCTTTCTCCTGTAAAAAGAGATCCTGGTTAGGTGTCAGCAGTTCATGTGCACGAGATAATTAAAACCCTGGTAGCAAGACACCTTCCTTTCCCTGACAAAAGAAAGTCGTGCCACAATTGCAATTTTGCCCAAGAAGTGGCAGTGGTACATTCCCAAATCTGCTGTCTTTGATGGCATTTCGAGCAATATTGATCTGATAAGTTTCATTGGATGATTATATGTGTAAAAGAAAATTGCTCAGAGCAAGGTATTTGTTCTGTGCTCTGTCAGTTGTGCTCCTCAGATTAGCCCCCCATATCCGGGGATGTGGGACTAAGGCATGTCAAATACTCCCTCCGTCCGGGTTTATTGGGCCCGTGAGCAAGCTAGCTGCATCCGTTTTTCTTCCCACTTGACGTGTGCGTCTGATTTCCCTCGCCCCCCTCGGCTGAACTTGCGCCTGATTGGTTGACGTTTCGGCATGCAAAAAGGAGCATGCAATAATTACAGGCTAATATGGCTAGCGCTGGAGGGGTGTGATGATTGGCTGAATGCACAAGCGGAGCGGGCAACCGGCTGCTGGCATGCTCCATTAACTGCGAGCTAATGTGATTGGTTGTTGGTGTGCTCGGAAATCACGGGTTATCAGCTTTAATATTCTGCTTTGGTCTTTGAGTTTTGGCTAACGGGCCCAATAAACCCGGACTTGGGGAGTAGTTAGTGCTAGTGGTATTACCCCCTGCTATACATGTTATGATGGTATAGCTACCCCTTCCGAATAGAGAACTAACTGCTCCCTACCATTTCAACATGCCGTTAGTCTGTTTCATGCTACTCTAGTTCACACCATGACATTATCTATTTGTTTGCAGTTTCTTGTTGATTTTGTTTAAGAACCACGTTTGATTACACAAGCATTGTATATTCTGTGATGCATGGCCACTTCATTTATCTGATATTTTTCTTTATTGTTAATGTTTATTTTTTTATGGCAGGTTGCTGAGCGGGCTTTGTTCTTATGGAACAATGATCACATTGTAAGCTTGATTGCCCAAAATCGTGGTGTTATATTTCCAATAATATTTGAAGCACTTGAGAGGAACATACAGAGCCACTGGAATCAAGCTGTTCATGGCCTGACCGCAAATGTGCGCAAGATGTTTTTGGACATGGATAGTGATCTATTTGATGAGTGCCACCAGCAGTACATTGAGAAAGAAGAAAAAGCCAAAGAATTAGAGGAGCAACGGGAATCGGCATGGAGACAATTGGAAGCTGTTGCTGCCAAGGCTTCTGGGGATGACATGGTTTTGGTCAAATAGGTAATATATTCATCCCGCTTTCATTTCTTCGTTAGTGGTTGCATCACTAAGCTATTGTTTTAGTCTTGTAAGTTAAACCTGTATCACTGCTGGTTATGTATGTTCTCCGTTATGATTTTCCCTTTTGTTTTTAAGCATTTCTATGAGATGCATTACCACCTTTTGTACTGCTGAGTCTTTGTTTTTAATTTGGTCATGGCAGAACGCAAAAAGATGGAATATGTTTGTGTATCGAACTTGCAATTGTTTATGGACATTATTTACATTAGTAATTTCAAGCAAACCTTATGTGTACCAGCATCCATATAAGTAGACAAGCATCGTTTCAGAAGACGTTTATGCTTGCTCAGATGGTCGGTGCGCGCACAATCTCGCAAGCATCCACGCGCACCCGTCAACTCACCACCAATGTCGGTTGCGGTGCCGGTGCTGGTGCGTTCATCTTGTCTTTGATGGCTTGGATTGGAATCTCAAGGTCAGTGTTCCTTGGGTGGAAGCTCCCAGTGGTCGTCGCTAGGTCGAAACATGATGGTGGTAGCAGCAGAGGCCAATTCTTCCTATCTATGCGCAACGAGGCCCTGCGATGGCACCACAGTCTTGTTGCTTTGTTCAACTCCTTTCTCTCTTCTGTTATGATTATGAATGAATAATCGAACCTCTGTATTAATCCTTCATTGTTTGCCCTAGTTGGCTACCCGCAATTGGGCTAGTACAAGTAGAAACCCAGTGAGCTAGATGTAATTTCTCTTTTCTTTTCTTCTTCTACCTTTTTTTCTTGTTCTGGGACATTTCAATTCATCATGTTGTATGAGTAACGTCGAGAACGGAGATAAAAAAAAACCCGCTTTAATTTAGTGTTGTGGTTGATGCTGATACCATAGCAATAAAATGGCTCACGGGTAGGAGTTGTTGTAATCAGCTGCAGATGTTGTAGGTTTTGGGGGAAGCAGTGCCTCCCTCCCCCTCACACGATGGATCGAATAACAGTTAGCGCGGTAGGGCGGTGATCTGGCTTCAGAGTTCATCTGCTCCCATTATGAACAGTAAAATCACAAAAATATACTAGAAAAAAGAAAAGAAAAACCTGTTTTTCGGCATGGAAGATGTCTCGGTGCGTGAGATCCGTGCCAATTTTCAGTGTGTTTGGACATCTGAGTAGATCTCAGCAAAAAAAACAAATTAGAGGTCTGTGAAATAGTTAACTCAAACCGATTTACTTTTTTGTCCCGAGAGCTGCTCAGATGTCCGAACGCGCTGAAAATTGGCATGGCCTCACGCACTGAAACATCTTCCATGCAAATTTTTTTTAAAAAAAAAATTAACTGTTTTTTGGGTACTGTTCGTCGGGTGTAGATGATCCTGGACTCAGAAATGGATACCGTTACTGCGGGCGTTATTTATCTCTGGAATAACCGCATCCAAATGCACCATCTCTCGCACTAAGGCCTAGTTCTTTTAGCAGCTTTTAACCGACCCCAAGCGAAATAAGGGGATCGGTTTCTAAAATAAGCTAGGGAGAAGCCACTCTGGCAAAGCATTCTATGATGAATCTCAAAAAAGAAACATTCTTATGAAACTCGGTCTGATTTTGTTTGGGATGGAGATCCACCCAATTTTATCCGTCTGATTCTCAAAAAAAGAAACATTCTTACTACTAGAAGATGTAACTCTTTTGGCTGAGAAATAAAATACCGAAAGGCTTTCCCTTAAAAGAAACTAGAGAGGAGGCAGCTTATGACATAAACCACCAAAAAACTGAGTCTAAATAGTGGCTGCCTTGCTCCATCAAGTCATGCTCTCATCTTCATCTTAACTCTGATTTCTTAACCATTTGGCCGTCGAACCGAAGAAGAACATAGCAAAGAACCAAAAGGAAAAACAGTCGACGTCGAACACATTTCTAGCTCGCATTTACCAAGCGGAACCAATGGCGGCGGGAACATATTATTTCGGTTGTGCACAAATAAACATCCAACAATGCAAGTTAACCATACAAATCACATGTGCGCAGCCCCCAAAGGCTGCACTGCATATACATTGTTACACAAGGTCCTAGCACTACAGCAAATCAAATCTTAAAACCGCCTGTCCTCGAGCTGCCACGGCACTGAAAATCTAGCAGAGCACCCTGCTGTGCTGTTCGAACCGACAGAGATATGTACAGAACCATGCCGCGTCGCGGCGGTGTTGCTTATGAGGGTGCCGATTCAGCCCCGTCATGGAGGGCGCAGCAGACGGTTGCTTTGTGGTGCCCCTGGTACACCCTGATGGCCTCTCCGGTCGACATTGTCCACAGTCTTGCCGTCGTATCAGACGAAGCTGTAAAACAGCAAAGATTTGCTTGGTTTTAAATCGTGAATAGGCAGGAAGATGAGCAGTGCCATGTGAGCGGTTAGCGCGCACCTGTTATCAAATAAGCACCATCTACTGAGAAAACGCAGTCCCAAACCCAGCGCTGGTGACCTGGAAAATCGAATACCCCACATAGTTTTAGTGTACCGATTAAAATTCTACAACTTTTAGTTCTAACTGATAAATTCAGAATTAAAAAGGAGCCCGGAAATTACCGACTAAAGTTTTTTCCAACTTGAAGCCATCCACGTTCCAAATCTTTACAGTGTGGTCAGATGATGCAGTTGCAAGATACCTATAAACAAACCCAAGTGGTACGTTGTTATATAATATACAAAGATGAATCCCTTTTTGAGATGAAAAAAGTGCAATTGGAGCTTTGAAAGGTGAATGCTACCGACTAAAAAGATTTTCATGTGCACCAATGCAGTTTGGCAAATGAATGAATGGGAACTAGAAAGCAGTGTGCAGAAGAAGACATTTATAAGAGTCGGGAAAGCGAAAATTGGTCATTTTTATCATTATATACCTGTTAGGGTCACAAAATTCAGGTGAAAGCAGGCACTTCAGAATGTAGCCATCATGGGCTTGCAGCTTATGGAGGGGCTCAAAGCTGGTGATTGTCTAAACAAGTGGTCTCATCAGCTTGAAAAAAAAATGCAGAAATCATAGAGTGTACAATGGCATGTAGGTCTGCAGACTCACTAACCTGAGTACCCTTAAGCAAGCGCCAAACGTAACATGTCCCACGGTTATTTGCAGCAACAACCATACTCCCATCCCACATGACTGTCAGAGATCTTATAGCTGTATCGACCTCTGGCACCTGAATAAATGGAACAAACACATCAACCGTGTTCTTGCATCTCACTTTAATTATACACTTGCACCTAAAATATGAAATATTTAACTTACCAACTCGCAGCTGCATGAATTAGCTGCCAAATCCCACACACGTATGTTTCCGTTCTGGTCGCCAGATATTAGTTCTTTCTGGAACATTGGGGAGATAATGTGGAAGTAAATGATATAGAATGAACAAAACACCAGGACAAATGTGGCAAATAAGACAACCCTTGCCAGTTTGTAGCAAAAACTATCAAGACCTACGGTACCAAATTAATATCATTAGATATATAATGCAATATATTTTCATACTTATACTCTATCTATTTAAGAGTGTAGTTGTTGATGGTTTTTCCTACATATCTAGTCAAACTATGCATCATTTCACTTCACACAAAAATTACAAGCCTTCTTTTCATAGAGTATTAGCTAGTCAACAAGCTTATGATCAAATGCAATATTCAGTGCTATGCTTGGATAATGAAAATTGGAATTGGTTAAGACCTGCCGGAACATATTCTAACCTGATTTGGGTGTAGGACCACGGTGTTGACAGCTGCGCGACTTTCATATTCTCGTTGACAAGTGGCAGTCCTGAAACCATACATGCACACGAATAAAGATTCGGATCAACAGAACATCATACATCATGGACAGGAAAATCATTAACAAAAACACAGGATATTACTATAAGGGTGAGTATCTAGTTAAAGTTTCAACTTCAAGACCACTATTCCTTCGCACAGAAAAACACTCTTGAGTATCAGCAAACTCTCACATGGGCCATTCAACGAGATTTGGATAGAGCAGATTTATAGAGAAATGAATTGGTAGGATTTTCTAAACAAGCTACATTCAATTGAGTGATTGACACTTAATCCCGATTGATCTAGTTTACCCAAACCACACCGAATCGAGCATACTCTGAGTCTGCATAATAGCCCTTATAGATGGGTTTGCTTTGGATTCTCTGTCTTGATTAAAATAATTATTTGAGAACAGCTTTTGAGAAGAACAGCAGGTGAAGGAAAAAAGAGCTGTAGCCAAGCAACATAATAAGATGTGAAACCTCACCGTAAATCCCAAATTCTCACAGTGCCATCCTCAGAACCTGAGTACATCCAGTTGCCATCACAATGGAACCCCACAGCCATCACATTACTAGTATGCGAATCATAGCTAATTACCTGTTAGGATATTGATGAGTAAATAAGGAACGGAAACATGCTGGCCCAGATTGGTTGCTTTTAGAGAACATGCGACATACCGGTTGTGGGCTATTTGAGTTAACATCAAAAAGGCGGATATGAGAATTGCCAGCAGCAGCTAGGAATCGCTTGTCCGGGGTTATCTCAAGGCGATTTACTTGCTGCAAAAGATGGGCTATCAACAGGCACACGGTGCATATGATTGCAAGTATGTAACTATGTCTTGACGCGAATCAAGCCTAGGCATTGGTCTACAATATTTATTTGTTTGTAGTCCTGTAAGACTGTTTGAACAGAATTATGGAAGGGTATGGTCCATCCACCTTATGTACATCATTACTTTTGTCATAAGGATAATGAAGAACCCAGAGCCAACACTCACCGAGTCTGGATACTGAATAGTGCGGTAACAGCGACCACTCTTGGCTTCCCAAAATCTGATTGTGTGGTCATAACTTGCAGTCGCAAGAATGACAGAAGGTTGAGCCATTCACACACCCGCCCTGCACATACATAAAACACACTCTCAAAAGGAAACCAGAAAGTGGCCAAGCAGCGAAGGAGAGTTGAAGACATTGAGATGGCATAATGTAACCAAGAAATTTGTCCCACCCACATAGGATCATCGACAGTCTTATCAGTACATGAGTTTGGGTCAAAGTACACGCGGAAACTTATCAAACTAGCTTAATAGATAGAGCCGGAACGGTGCCAACAGATAGAAGAGATCTGATTGGCGCCTCGGTTGTTTGATGTTCAACTTTTTAAACCTCTCTGAAGCTGAAACAGTGCATTAGCTACTTTAAAATTTCCTCACGGGAAGGAGGCCGGCATTGTTTCAGGGGCTGCCCCCTTGGAACCTAGGCAAGCACGACACAAAATTTACCGGAGCCACAGGAAGCAAGTCAGGAACACTACTCACACAGGGGCGAAAACGAACTACTTAGAAGTTTTGCATCGCAAAAAGAATGCTGCACGGTGGTAAGTTCTCCAGCCTCCAGGTGTGAGGCTGCCAACCAGGGTTCAATTCAAACCCTGGTTCTCACAAAATGGAAAAAAAAGCCCTAATTTTTTCTAGGATGTTAAAACAGGGTGGTCCACCTAAAAACTAATTCGACAACAAATATGACATGCCATCGTTGTAACTAATTTACCAGTAGCACATCGAAACAGATCAGTATGGCCTTACAGACATAATAAAATTCTCAAATTTGCATAAGAGAAGCCTACATAATAGTACATTCAGATTGTTAAGAGTGGCAAACAATCAGATAAATCATTGTTATGTCACTAATCAGGTGTCCATGCATGCACTGGATAGCAAAATCTATGTGTATGTGTTCACAGGACAGTGTGTTCTTGCACTGATTGTTTCGTCAACGCAATGGACTTGACTCTTCCACCCGATTGATGCAACGGGCAGCAAAGATGAAACCCTAAATCAGAAATTGCGGGAATAGGCAGCTCACCTCAAGTACTCAAATCGGGCTAAAGGCTGGCCGCCGGGCAGGGCTGCCCTGCTGGCTTGCTGCCGGCCGAGTGCCGGAGTCGGGGGAGAGCGGACTGGGCGGCGGGCGCCGGCTTGCAGGGGCGCCAGAGGGGCCCGGTGGTGCCGAGCGCCGGTCGGGCGGGAGGGCTGGGGCGGGGCGGAGAGGCAGGCGGCCACGGGCGACGGCGTCCGGCGAGCCGGCGAGATCGGGAGCCGAGCGGCCGAGGTCGGGGACGAGCAGGCGCTCCCAGTGTCGCTGCGTGCGTTGTTTGTTGGGCTAGGTTGAAGCCGGCTGAGCTGGGCCATTGTTTGTTGGGCCTTCTTTTTCGCTGGGACGGGACGAGTAGGCCGGTCTAAAATCCGGGTGGGAGCGCCCTGTGCTATAGGGCCGGCCCATTTAGGTTTCCTCCAAACCCAATTTGGGAAGGGTGGAAGGTTCTAGAACCTTCTCAGAAGCAGTTTAAGTTTTTCTTTATTTTTTTTGTTCTTATTCTATTTCCCTTTTCACTTTGTAGACAACTTTTGTTCATTGAATTCAAACTTTTTTCATCAATTTCAAAAAATGTTCATCGAATACAAAAAAATTTCATTGAATAGAAAGAATGTTCATCAACATACAAAAAAAATCTTCATCAAATTGAAAATTGTGTTCGCAAAATACAAAAAAAAAATCATTAAATTTAAAAAAATTCATCAAATTCAAAATTTGTTCATAAATACAAAGATGTTTATTAAAATTCAAAAAATAGTCCCTTTTCTGAAATCGTAAATATTTTTCAATTTGGAACAATTGTTCAAACTTTGATTTTTTTAATCCCAAATAATACATGATTCGTAATTTTAGCTACTTGCCCCCCTCCCCCCCTCCTCAACGTGTCGTGAAAAAAAAGATCGTCTGGCCTTCGCTATTAACCTTCAAAAACATCATGGCCTAGGTAACAGGTGTTGCGCTTTATGTGGAGCTCCAAAAAGCCCCAACTACATTCTGTTCCAATGGGCTCTTGCAAAATTCGTGTGGAGTTGTGTACAAGACTGTTTTGGGCAAAATTGGAATCCAAATTCGATGGTAGAGATTCTTGCGCCACTCAAGAACGCTCGCGGGCAGCAACGTCGCTTAGCTTGGAGAACGTCTAGTACTTTAGCTTGGGCGCTATGACCTACTCGTAACAAACTTACCATTGAGGGAACCATTCCGTCCCATCCAACTAACTATATCTTTAAATGTTCTCTATTTATTTCCAGCAATGGCATACTCCAGGGAAGAGGTAGGACAGGACAATGAGGTGGAGGCGGGCATCCTTCTCAAGATCAAGCATCTTCACGCTATTCATAGGAGATCTTGAGGCGGATCTTGTGGGGCCTTAGTTATCTCATCGCTCGTGTTAGAGTCGTGATTTGTATTTCTGCTTTATTATGCCTGGTTTGTAAGAACTTAACGTTGTGCTACCTTACCCTACGTTGGCTTTATTAATTCAAAGACATGCGCCCCTTGTGCCTGTTTTCTAAAAGAAAGAAAAACAATTCAAGATTATGGACACGGAAACAAGAATCTCATTGATCATGTAAAAGAAATTCTCATTGAGGATTTAGAAACAGACAATTCCATTACATAGCTACACTAAGCTGGCAAGCATTTCTTGATGTTGCTCGAACAATTAGCTCTTCGAGGCGCCGGTTAATTGTGTCGCCGCAACAAACCCGCTATGCAATCCATCTTTTACCCCCGCCAAAAACAGACTAACAATAACTACGGAGAGTTAGTTCAGGCGTCGAAGCTGATCTCGGCCTCGTCGTCCTCGTCAACAAAGAGGAAGTGTGAGGCTCCGTCGATCACCATCTTGCCGTCCTCCCTCGCCCTGCTCAAGTGCTCGCAGGGGCTGACATCGAACGTCAGGCTAGCCTTCTCGCCGGCCTCGAGGTGCTGGCTTTGGAACCCAACCAGCTGGCTCGCCGGGCGCCCACCCGTCGCGTTGGGCCACCGGAGGAACATCAGCACCGAGTGCTTTCCGTCCATGGGACCGTGGTTCTCCACCTCGACCACCGCCGGGAACTTGAGCTGTTCGCACCTCTCGGCCCCGACCTCCTCCACGTCGTAGTGGCTCGCGCCGCCGTCCGCTGCTGCCGTCGAGGTCAGGCCGGCGAGCAGGCTCTTCTGATGACCGGCCAGTCCTGAGGCTGCTAGCCGGCGGGAGAACCTGGAGTAGCTGAGGCCGTAGCCGAACTTGTAGACGGTCGGTCCCCGGTAGAAGCGGTAGGTACGGCCGGGGTAGCCGGTGGCCGGGTCGGCGCGCATCCGCATGTCCGTCATGGGCACCCTCATGTACTCCTCGGGGTACCACGTCACCGGCAGCCTGCCGCTGGGGTTGTGCTCCCCGAAGAGCACCTTGGCGATGGCAAGCCCGCCGGCCTGCCCGGGGTATCCGGCCCACACGATGGCACCGATCTTGGGGTTGAATTTCGCGAACGTCACGTCGACCGGACCGCCGGTGAGGAGCACCAGGATCACCGGCCGTTTCGCCGCGCTGGCCACGGCTTCGATGAGGCTCTGCTGCTGCCCGGGGAGCAGCAGGCTCGTCCTGTCCCGCCCTTCCTCCTCCTGCACGTGGCTCGTCCCCATGAACAGGATCACGTGGTCCGTCGACCTCGCCACCGCCACCGCCTTGCCCGTCGCGGCGGACCAACACGCCGTATCGATGCACCCGGGCTCGAACCTCACGTCCTTCACGTACCCGTTGAGCCCCCGGAGCGGCGTGATGGTCTCGCACGGCGGGCCGAAGTAGTTGCCGAGGAGCGCCCCGGGGTCGTTGGCGTTGGGGCCGATGACGGCGACCGACCCGACCGTCCACCGGCGGAGCGGGAGGATGCCGGCGTCGTTCTTGAGCAGGACGATGCCGCTCTCCGCCGCATGGAGCGCCAGGTTCTTGTGGGCGGGAGAGCACACGTCGTTGGCGCCGAAGTGCCCGTACAGCGGGTTGCTCCGGGGGTCGCCGTTGAAGTGCCCGAGCCGCATCCTCACCGAGAAGAGGTTGACGAGCGTCTTGTCCACGTCCCGCTCCGTCATCTTCCCCTGCCGGAGCGCGGCCATGCCGTGCACCTGCGTGTAGTTCCCGCAGTTCATGTCCATCCCGGCCTTGAGCGTGGTGGCCACCGTGTCCTCCGGCGTGGGCCTGAAGTGCTGCCCGTCGTGCACCAGCGCGATCGCGTCGCAGTCGGAGGCCACGTACCCCTTCAACCCCCATTCCCCCCTGAACGTCTTGGTGAGGAGGTTGTAGTCGGCGCAGGCGGGGACGCCATTGACGGAGGTGTAGGCGCACATGACGCAGCTGGCCTGCCCTTCGCTCACGCAGCTCCTGAACGGCGGGTTGAAGGTGTCGGCCAGGTCCTGGGGGCTCACCCTGGCGTTGAAGCTGTAGCGGACGGTGCCGCGCCAGTCGTCCAGGTCGTAGGCGGTGGCGTGCTTGCAGCACGCCGAGGTCTGCAGCGTCGTCGGCGAGGGCCCCTGCAGGCCCCTCACGAAGGCGACGGCGTACTTGCTCACCGTGATCGGGTCCTCGCCGGGGGTCTCGTGGCCGCGCCCCCACCGCGGGTCCCGGTAGATGTTCACGTTCGGCGACCAGATGGTGAGCCCCTCCGCCTGCCCGATGTTGTACAACGCCCGCGCCTCCACGCCGATCGCCTACATACCATCCACGTACGATTATAACCCGATGAATGATTATTACATTCATATAAAAGGAAAAATTTGCACGAATCTCTAGGTAAGATCTCACGGATATAATATCAAGTCTCAGCTCAGGTCGACTAAGATTTAGCAACACTGTTCATATAAATATAGGGAGTACCTAGAACTCATCTAGATGAGACGTAATTTGGTCTCATTCACCTGGAAAACAAGAACGGATACAACCCACGTCAGCACACACGCATCTTATAGCATCACATCCAGTGACTATAAAAAATGAATGAGACCAAATTAAATCTCATCTAGATGAGTTCTAGCAAAACTGATAAATATAATCACCTTGTATTTATTAAATCAATATAATAACCATGTAAAAAAATTCAGACAGAAGATACACTGCTTGTATCGAAGAAGATCTCGCAGACACGAACATGAACTGTACATGAACGGTGTACATACCTGGCCGATGAAGTACCAGATCTTCTCGTCGAAGGAGGCGGTGGTGAGCAGCACCTGCGGGAAGCTGGTCACTTGCTTGACGGCGCCGGTGAAGTGCATGCCCTTGCCCCACATGGACAGCCCGTGCAGCCCCTCCGACCACCACTTGTACGCCGGCACGCCCAGCCGCGGCACCGCCGCCGCCACGTCCCCCAGCTGCGACACCTTCTCCGCCAGCGTCAGCCGCGCCACCAGGTCCGCCGCGCGCTGCTCGACCGGCACCCGCTGGTCGCAGAAGCGGACGTACGGCGCCCCCGGCCAGCACGAGAAGGGCGGCGTGCCACCGGCCGATACCATATGCAGCAACGCCGCCGGAATTATTGTCACCATGAGCACGACCATGCCGGTGGCGCCGCCCATGGCTAGCTTCTTTCTTTCGGGAGAATGGACGACGTGCAGACAGAGAGAAGGGGATGTGAGAATTCAGGAGAATGGCAGTTCCTTTATATAGGCTTTTCCGACTTGCATGTGTGTTTTCACATTGATGGGGTATCTTTAATTACGAATATATGGTATTAATTTTTCTCCTTCAAATATAAAATGCTAGGATCCTGTGTATTTCTACTGGACATTAATTGGAGATTATTTCGATATATACTAGTGTCAATAGTGAGTATATATCCTACGCGCGGATACGTACGCAGCAAAAATATAGTAGGATTTCATTCCTCTTAATGCGAATCCAACTATACATGTATGGCATTAATATTCTGCCTATATATATATATATATATATATATATATATATATATATATATATATATATATATATATATATATATGCAAGTGGGTGAGGTGATGCTAAATGAGATGTTCAAATCTGAACCGGGCCCAAATGTGGCGAGAAACCAGGCCGCACATATATATTACATAGATATATGTGCATATCAGCCATATCTGCAACTCATCTAATTTATTTATTTTTGCGAATCTAAATGTTTTTCCATTATATTAAAAAAATCTAAATATTTTTCATTTCTACACGGGGATACGCAGATTTGAATAGTAGGATTTCATTTCTGTTAATGAGAATCCAACTATATATATGCATGACATTAGTATTCTGCCATTTTATAAGATTCGAGTCTGAACTAGGCCCAAATGTGGCAAGAAACTGGGCCACACATCTACTACATGGTAGGTAGATCTATGCGCATATATTGTTCTTATCGTATTTGCAACCCATCTAGATTTGTCTATATACCCCTCAAAAAAAACAATCTAGATTTGTCTATATCTAAATTACATATATGGGTTTTCTAAAAAAAAAAGATACATATATGGTGTTTCTCAAAAATAGAAAGTTAGATGTATGGTAGATTGTGGGTTGAGTATGTTGGAAATATGAGCAATTTTCTGAATGATTTTATTAACAAAAATACTAGATAAAGTACGACTAGATAAAACAAGTCATGCTATTTGACAAAGAGAAGGTAAACATCATCTTTATATATGAACTATAACTAAACACTTCTAGAGCAGACAGTATAGCAAGTTGCATATATGAAACAGAGTCTAACATATCTAGGGCAAACACTAGATCAAGGAACTATAGCAGGGCCTCTAATAGAAAGAGGAAGAACGCGTACGGGACAGCAGCAGCAGAAGCGCTGGACTTGGGGTCGGTGTCCTCGCCAGCCATGTCGTTGAGGAGGTTGTCGACGTCGGGGAAGAAGTCGTCGTCGGGGAAGTAGTCGTCGGAGTCCGGGGCGTCCGTGACGAAGAAGTCAGTAGTCGCGCGAAGCGCTCCCCAAAAACCTTATCACCCTTCTTCCGTACAGGACTCAAAGAGGTGCGGTTTTGGAGGCCTACTGTCCCGACCTGCGGTGCACGTCGCAAGCCGGGATGGGGAAGAACGTAGCAGCAGCGCAGTGCTCAGGAACTTGTGGCGAGAGGAAGGAGAAGTTCTGGTGCGTCTCTCTGAGAGGAGCGACCTCCCTTTTATAGGCGCAAGAGAAGGAGGCGAGAGGCTGCGCCGGGAGCTGAAGAGAACGAGGGAGACGAAACGAACAGGCAGCAGGCGAAGAGGTGCGTCGTTCGTATTCAATCTCCACTACAACAAAAACTTTTCAGCTTCCGCGTGACCTTTCGTATACCCGTCGTGCGTGGCAAAAATTTAGACATCGGCTCGTTCCCGCAACCCGCGGCGCGTCGTGACGAGGCGAGGCGGGCGGCGGAGGAGGAGCGCGCGTGGATGTCCCTCTTGTTCTCATCCTCATACATGTGGAGAAAGAGCCTCCCTTATAAAGAGCTCCAACTCCCTCTAAACTAGCAATGTGGGACTAAACTTTAGTTTCACCTCTTGCCTTGCACGAATGGGCTGCGTGGGCCTCTAGGATTTATTAGGAATTTCTGAAACTGCTATTGGGCTAGGCCCAAAATAGACAAAATTCTAGCAATCCCCCACCAGATCCCAGAGGCACACAAAATTTGCCTTTGGTTCCAAAACACTGTTTTATATACCGGTACTATAGTGGAGACTGTTAAGTTGAACTTCCACCTAGAACTCTATGCTACACTAGTAAGCAACTTGGACAGTGGACTGGGCCTTGAACTGCAAGTTTTCTGCGAATCTAGCTTCACATAAAGCCTTGACCGATATGTGGCTACCGTGGGTCTTCCCCGGGGGTGGAGCTTATGCGTCATACTCCGAGACCTTTCATGAGTTTACTAGAGAGAACCCTACTCTCATAGATTGCAACGTTTAACAATCAGACTCATATAGGTGCGTTCTTCAAAAGATGTTCTGCAGGACGACATCTCTGCTTCAATGAACCACTTAGAACACATTAAGATATACATCAACCTGCCATGCAGATTAGGAGAGTATTGCATCTTCATGAAGTGGTATTAATAGTAAGGATACTCTCCTCTCAGTTGGCCAACAACTTGTCTTCCACATCTAATTCACGGGATCTCCGATCACATAGACTAGGTTACCACTGTGAACAACTCATATTGTGGGTCTCATACCCATCTCCCTCGATGCATTACCTATCACATTACGTGATAGACCCTTAGTGAAAGGATCTGCCAGATTTTTAGATGTTTGGATATAATCCAATGCAATAACTCCGGAGTTTCTCATTTTCCCGACAGACTTTAACCTTCTCTGAATGTGTCTTGTTGACTTCATGTTTTGCTTTGAACTGCTCACTTTCGTGATTACAGTTTGATTGTCGCAGTTCATAAGGATACCCGGTACAGGTTTCTCAACAACCGGCAAGTCATTCAAGAGCCGACGAAGCCAATCTGCTTCGACCGTAGCTGTATCTAGTGCTGTGAGTTCTGCTTTCATTGTTGACCTCGTTAAGATGGTATGCTTGCAAGACTTCCAAGAAACAGCGCCACCTCCATGAGTGAATACATAACCGCTCGTGGCCTTTATCTCATCAGCATCTGAGATCCAGTTTGAGTCACTATACCCTTCAAGCACCTTTGGGTGCCCGGTGTAGTGAATTCCATAATTCGCAATGCCTTTCAAATAACGCAAAACTCTCTCCAGAGCTTTCCAATGCACATCTCCTGGTTTTGAGACAAACCGACTCAGTTTGCTAACAGCGAAAGAGATGTCAGGTCTTGTAGCACTGGCTAAGTACGCCGGCCCGCTCGAGCCACTCTCCATCACTCGCCTCTGCCTCCTCTGCCCGTCTTTGCGAGCACGGCCCTCCTTCCAGCTCCCTCCCTTTGCTGCTCGCAGCTATGGAGCCGGTGGTGCATGGCCGCCCCTCTTCCCTAGATGTCCACTACCCCATGGTTGATGACCAGAACTCGCTTGTCTGCCTCGTCAACATCACTCCCCCTAGACCTGCCTTCCTGCCATGGCTCAAGCGTGTCCTTCGCCACCACCTGGGTATTACGGCTGTTCGGTTCGTCGGCAGTGCGGTGGGCACCGTCTTCGTGGTGTTCCAACGAGAATCCGAATAGGTGGCTGCTATGAGGGCTAGCCCTATCTGCTTGGACAACCGCCCGATCTGGATCCTTCCGCACAATGCGGGGGACAACGCTTTCTCCTTCTCCTACCGTCATGTGGTGAGCCTGTCCTTGGAAAAGATGCCGCTTGAGCTGTGGAACAGGAGGGGGGTGGCGGCCAGCGTCGCCGGCTTCGCCAACTTGTTCAGGCTCGAGCACGCCTGCCTCCATGACAGTGAGTTCTCATGCATCTTCGTGCTCGTCAAGGTCGAAGCACTGCACCACATCCCACACCACCTCGCCTTCCATCGCATCGATTGCAACGGCATCGACGCTGACGTCATCATCAACGAGATTTGGGATGTGGTCCGCTCGCTTGGTGCCCCCACTGCTCCTCCGCATCCGGCCGGCCAGGTGGGGAGGAGGGTGCCAGCGGCTCCCGCCATCCTAAGATGCCGCGGCGAGGTCATGCTCACCCGCGGTCCTCCTTGAACGTCGCAGATGGAGGGGAGGGCATGGCGGATGGGTCTTGTCCATCACATCATTCTTCTAATCTAGGTTTATTTCTGGTTTTTTTTATATTTATAGGAATTTTTGGCGCCGGGAACAAGTCAGGGGGTCCACGAGGCGACGACAAGGCAGGGGGCACGCCCTAGGGGGGGGGGGGCGCCCTCCACCCTTGTGGATGTCTCGTGGCTTCTCTGGTCCATTTCCGATACTCCGTGGGCTTCTTTTGGTCCATAAAAAATCGTCGTAAAGTTTCAGCTCGTTTGGACTCCGTTTGGTATTCATTTTCAGTAGAACTCAAAAACATGGAAAAAAGAGAAACTGGCACTAGGCTCTAGGTTAATAGATTAGTCCAAAAAATAATATAAAATGGCATATAAATACATATAAAACATCCAAGATGGATAATATAATAGATGGAACAATAAAAAATTATAGATACATTGAAGACGTATCAAGCATCCGGAGAGGTGTCTCAGTCATGTCTACATAGTTCTCGAACCCGTAGGGTGCGGGTCCGCACGCTTAACGTTCGATGACCTCTGCTGTTGGAAACACCTAAAACTGGTTTTTTTGTCTAAAAAAAACCTAAAACTGGTTTTGGGTCATCAAATTATAGGGCTGTGTTGGATACGCTCTAAAACTGGTTTGGGTCGCTCTTAGGATTACAAATTTACGATTCAACATTGAACCGATTATGATGTCTACGGCAAAAGGTTCTAGAATATGAACCTTCGCCGATGTCTAATCAAATGATCACGAAATCAAGCAAACAAGGCCCAGCCAGCACTTGGTGCCTCTATTAATAATAAGATAACACTCGATTACTACTTTCATCATATCAAAAGGGATAACAGTTGGTAAGCACGGGAGTTGATACAGGTGCAGGTTCATCATGTACAAAACCACATACATGGGCATGTCAATTTGCCGCCAAATAGATGGCTTGAAATACTTGCCTAAATAATCTTTTTCATGAACGACGCACGCCATACTAGGGTAGGCAGGATGATGATGTATAAGAGCTGCTGATGCCGGGGGAAGAAACCAGCTGGGGCCCATCACACTTTGTCATCATGAAACCACCACCTCGTTTCCTTCGGCGACCTCCCGTTGCGGCAGTTCCTGACATAGCGATCGTTATCAGATGGGCGTTCCTGCATGCAAACAATATGTACAGTTAGATGACCGTTCATTTAGACTGTAGATAGTGCAGAGGGGGCTGGGTAACCTTAGCTGGTGAACTTGACAACATGGACAAGATGCTGATGCACACGGAACTGACCGTCATTGCTGGTGACCATGAGTCATACAATATATCTGCAGAAAAGTGGATCGTTAGAAAGCTGGTGTCTCGGCACATGAAAATGCACTATTGTAGCAAAGTCAAAACATGGCAGTTGTTAAATAAAACTAGACACGTCGATAGATACTCAAGAACCCACAAAAACAACCTTACATTGAATAGGTTTATAAAATGATGCAAAGAAATAAAAATGGATGAAAGAGCTAACTGTTATGGCTCAACCTTACATTAATAAACAAACTAAGAGGCAAAAGGTACTGGATGTTCACCAAACGTCCAGATATCTATTGGTCTTAGAAAGACATGGCTTGACAATATAGTGAGCTGTCTTATCTCATCTTTAAAAAAAAAAACGCTATATGTGAATTGATCAAAGTTGAGCGGAATAACGGGTAAGTAAATAGACTGGGCCAGGAAGACTTGTGACACATGGTGTGGGAATTCACTGTAGTACATATGGACTTGTTTGTTTGGGCTGCAGCTTCGACCGAAGCATCTATAGACTTGCTGCGGTGGCAATCGAGGAAGTGGCTGTGATGAAGGTTAACTGTTTGGCAGCGTAGCTGCGGAAGCGGTTGTGAGCTGGTGAAAAGGCTGAAATACCGCCAGAGTGCCCAGATCGGTGTGATTTGCCGAATCTTAGTTAATAGCTTGTTTAAATGGTATTTTGACCAACAGTAAATGGTTTTTTTATTATATACTAATGTATAAACTACTACCCCTGTTTATAAATATAAGACGTTTTGGCAGTTTAAATTGAACTGCAAAAACCTCTTATATTTAGGAACAGAGAGTGTATTTCATAATAATATTTCTCTCCTGCTCAAAGATGCATAAATAGAATAAACGAGAGCACAAAAAATTTATTGTCATGTCACTTGTCCATGTAGTTAATAATTGTCCGGCCAGTGAAGGGTGGTCGATGCAAGGACGGCGAGGAGCGGTGGGGGGTGCAGGGATGGCGACACGAGATGCGGGGAGGCAGCAGTCGAGATGGGGGCAGTTGGAAATAATCCAACTTGTTCAACTTGGATTTGAATCAGGAACGTATAGTTTCAATACTATGATTAGCGAGATTATGTGGGTTCTGGTACACGTGTAGTACCTGTCTAGTACTTGTAGGTTTCCTAGTTGAGAGTCCGGTTAGGATCAGTAATTATGATCAAGGTTGTCCGGTCGTTAGTTTAGGAAAGTGTCGTGCATGGCCTGCATCACATAGCAGTGTACAAGAGAGCGGAAGCATTCGTGCAAGAGGAGGCTGGGGCGCTGGCTAGGTTTGCTGCTGGGAGATGACAGGGAATCGGGGCGCTTGGGGGCAATTTATCTATAATTTGTGAAATAAGACAGGGTTACCGCTAAGAGCCACGCAGCTTCGTGCAGGAAGTTACCCCCGGATGTGCTTCGTGCAGGAAGCACTTGTGGCTAGCCAGCGGGCTGCAGTTTGATGTTTTTTTCCAGCTTCCACTTTCTTTCATGAGAAGCTGGTTCCTAAAGCTCAAACAGACGGAGCCTATAGCAAGTTTGTTAAAGCTAAATATAGTTATTTCAGAGAGAAAAAGAAACGGAAGATCCTAGTGACCGTCAAAATTTGGCTACAGCAATGCAAATATATGCATACTTAAATTTCATACTTGACATGGTCAGTGAAACTAGGTTCATGGTTAGCCATAGCTCGGTCATTTGAATGAAACAATGTTTGTCCATTTGTGAGACATGGTAAAATGGGAAAGAGCCTAAGTTACATGGTTTGCCCAAAAACAGATGTTCTTTTACTCTGTTTATTAGGCTATATGTTCTTTTACTAATAATAGAAGACATTTCTCAGGTATACAGAGGTTTAATAGACAACATTATTTATTCATCTGCATGATTCAGTTCATCAGTATATTTGATCTATGCTGGCATTAACACAGGTAGCATTGTACTGGATAATCAATTAGCGATGAACTATCCATCCAGTCCATAAAGGGCACTACCAAGGTACTGGTCGGATGCCAAGCTGCAAAGATGAAAATTATAAGCTAGGAGGTTGTGCTTTTGTCACAGGTAAATTGTCGTGGCTATAAGCATCTTGGGACTTGATGCATATAAAACTAATGTATGATGGTCACAAATCTTATAGGATGTTTATTAATACTTTTGTTTAAGTTACTCAGCAGAAGAATATTAAAAAAAAAATAGTGGATTTAGTTCAGAGACCCATAATTTAATACCATAACCTCCGTCTTAAGAAAATTATGTGTGCTATTAAATTTCCTCTGTATGTATCCAAGCATATTGGTGGACCAGGAATAACGTCATATCAGTACATATTTTTAGCTTTTATACACGTTAATTTAGAAGCAGAGCAAGGCATCCGTCCATGCATGGGTCATATTAGGCCTGGGCATTCGGTATAAACTGAAAATTCGGTTTCTACCATTCTTTTTTTTTAATTCGGTTTGCAAAGATGGAAACCGAAAAAGTCAACACAAAATAGGAAACCGAAAATTTGGTTAACCGACCTTTTCGGTCTGGTAATCGGTTTATACCATATTCGCCAAATAAACCGAAAAGCAAGCCACAACAGCTTGCCAGCTTGGGCCTTGCATACGTGCATGCGGCTTGGCCCATGTTTTTTCTGTCGCGAACGCGCGCGCTCGAGGCTGCCTAGCGCGGGAGCAAGGCTAAAAAAACCTAGCGAGGGGGCAGCTCGTTGTTGGCTGTACGTTCACGCGACCTCGCCTATTGGCCCACCCATAGGTGATAAACCATTAATCCACCCGATAGATGGTCGAAGATAATCTTATCAATCTTGAGTGTTAACACGAAAAGGGTAGTTAATGGACTTCCATATGCCACTCAAGCGTGCAAAAGCATCAAACACAAAAACTAAACACGTATCAAAAGGAGCAACAAGAATTATACCTAGACAGATGTGCCCATTGCTGTAAATGTGCGGATGCATCGGCGCCGGATGCATAAATATAACCTGCACCAAAACATCCATCAGAGCGGTCCAAAATAACGCAAGCTCTACGCGTAAGGTACGAGCTAAAGGAAGTAGAAAGAACAGGGGATCTCTCTCTCTCACCTGTGGAGCCTCCATGGGGTACTGCTCCGGGAAGTCAACCTGCAGCCGGTACGTCTCGCCGGCGTAGAGCGTCCCCTCTGCCCCCGACACCTCGATGACCCACCTGTTGCCGTGCCACCCATCATGATTTTCATATTGCCTTTGTCCGGTATATAAAACAGATTACGAGAATGAAATTGTATTGTAGCCAAGATAAAAGGTCCGCAGCGGATCAATACTACGGCAGACCGAACGGGGGGACTGGATTGGTCGGGCGGGGAGCGGGGGAGAGGGAAGGGTGTAGGGGCAGGCACCGCTGGAGGTTGTCGGAGACCTTGTAGGTGAAGCCGCCGGGAGGGCTGGCCTGCCACTCGCCGAGCTCCTTCTGCAGCCGGAGGCACGCGATCTTGCTCAGCACCTGCGCGCGAACAGCAGGGTTAATTCAGCCGAATCGGGCGCGAGGCGAATCCGGCGGGGCCGGATCGGAAGGGGGATCGACGAGATTGGGCGTGGCCCGGGGGCGGGGCGGGGGTTAGGGTTTGGTACCTTGCGGGAAGGGGAGGAGGAGGCGGAGCTCGTCATGGTGCGCCGCGCGCGGTCTCGCCGAGGCCGGGGAAGGGGGGAAAGGTGCGGTGCGGGGAATACGTGGGGTGGGGTGGGTTGGTGTAGCGGCGAGGTGCGACGCGACGGGGATGCCGATGGCGGAGGAGCTCAAGTGGCCGGCTGAAAAGACTCGCCGCTCAATTCAACGCTTCTTCCTTTTGTGATGAGAAAATATAATAACTCGACGCTTGTGAACTTCCATGCGTTGGGACTTGGGAGACCTGGTAAAGTGGGCCGGCACCACACGCCCGGCCCGGCCCGGCCCACGCATAAACATGTCAGGCATGGTAGGTCCCACCTAGACATGTTTATAAGTGGGTTGTGCCGTGCCAGCACACGGGCCCATGCACGACTCATGTACTAAATGGGCCCGCCCATGGCACGTTTAGTCCTAATGGGTCGCGTGCTATGGATTGTGTTTTTTTGGCTATTTTTGTTTTTGCATATTTTTTCCTATAGATATTAAAGGATCCTGCTGTGTCGGCACATGTGTCTGGCCTCACAGCCGTGCCACGTGCCAGGCACGGCCCACTTAGCCACATGTCGTGTCGGGCCATCACGTACCAGGCATACGAGCTAGTGGGTCGACCCACGTGGCCAAGTTTGGTTGGCATAGGTGACCAATGGTCAGGTCCGGGCCCGACATGACCTGACAGGTGCCTAAGCGGGGCTGGTCAGCACGGTCCATTTATAAACAGGCCACGTCATGCCGGCACGTGGGCTTCACCTACCCTAAAACACATGGGCCTCACCTCGGCGGACAAGCACGACACACATGGTAAATAGGCCAGTCCGACACACGGATCGGCCCGCATGCTTTTCAACCTTTTGAGTTGTTGTTTGGCCAATTTTTTCGTCATTTTTTTGAAAAATAATAGAAATAAAAAAAATAAACGGGTCATGTCGTGCCGTCACGCATATCTCACCTCGTTGAATGAGACGACACACGGCATCCCACGGGCCATGCACAACCCATTTAATCGTGTGATGGGTCGGACACAATACATGTCGGGCATGCATGCTCATGGGTCGGGCAGTGAAAAACGACATGTTTGGCCAACTATAGTTGGTGTAAGGCATATTTCTCCCTAAGTGGTTTTGGTGATTGATGACAATGCATTTGCGGACTAATCGTGTGCATTGAGCATTTCAGATATCTCATGTCTAGGCACAAGATGATTCGGTGCCCCTCGGAGCCTATCGAAGACGGTGTTTCTCTATGTTTCTTTTTGGTTGATTTGAGTCGTAGGAAAGCCGTACTATTAAGAGGGGGTCCGCTTCGGAAAGGTTAGGGTGGAATCAACACGTACACATCTGTTCCTTTGCATCACCTTTCCTTCGCTTCATTGGAGCACCGGTCGTTTTCCCTTGTCGTTGCGAAGATGAAGGCCTCCAAGTGCTATTGTTCTGTGGCGTGCGGTAGTACTGCTCAAGGGAGCAGTAGTACTGCAGTGGCCCACGGTAGTACCGCCCTTGGCAGCGGTAGTACCGCGTCGTGCGGTAGTACAGTGCCCTCTAGCCTAGAACGGTGGCACGCGCGAAAGTAGGGGCGGAAGTAATTTTTTACTTCCGCACCCTACGCGGTAGTACCGCTCCCTGTGAGCTGTAGTACCGTGCCGGATTTTCGCACAGACCGAAACTCAGCGGAAGTAGCCACGGATGTAATTTTATTAGTCCGTGTCTTCCCAGCCCAGAGTGAACCCTGCCTTGCGGTAGTACCGCAAGGGCGCGCGGTAGTACCGCTCCGGCGGTTCTACCGCTCGTTGCTTACGCAACAGGGCCTCGTCTGGCCCCTGCCGCACGAGCGGTAGTACCGCACTGCCTAGCGGTAGTACCGCACGCCCGTGCGGTAGTACCGTGGGTATGTGTGGTAGTACCGCATGTCGCGAGCTGAGTAAGTGGGTAACGGTTGGATCTTTCCTCCCACTATATAAGGGGGGTCTTCTTCCCCAAGTTGACTATCTCTTCCCTCCCTAAGCTCCATTGTTGCTCAAAGCTCCATTTTCGCCCGATCCCTCTCCCTAGCCAATCAAACTTGTTGATTTTCTAGGGATTGGTTGAGAAGGCCCCGATCTACACTTCCACCAAGAGAAATTTGATTCCCCCACTAATCCCTTGCGGATCTTGTTACTCTTGGGTGTTTGAGCACCCTAGACGGTTGAGGTCACCGCGGAGCCATATTCCATTGTGGTGAAGCTTCGTGGTATTGTTGGGAGCCTCCAATTAAGTTGTGGAGATTGCCCCAACCTTGTTTGTAAAGGTTCGGTCGCCGCCTCCAAGGACACCAATAGTGGAATCACGGCATCTCGCATTGTGTGAGGGCGTGAGGAGAATACGGTGGCCCTAGTGGCTTTTTGGGGAGCATTGTGCCTCCACACCGCTCCAACGGAGACGTACTTCCTCTCAAAGGGAAGGAACTTCGGTAACACACCCTCGTCTCCACCGGCTCCACTCTTGGTTATCTCTCACCTTTACTTGTGCAAGCTATATTGTGTTGTATCCCTTGTTTGCTCTTGTACTTGTTGTTGTTGCATCATATAGGTTGCTCACTTAGTTGCATATCTAGACAATCTACTTTGATGCAAAGTTTAATTTGGTAAAGAATAGCTAAAAATTGTTAGTTGCCTATTCACCCCCCTCTAGCTAACTACATCGATCCTTTCAATTGGTATCAGAGCCTCGTCTCTTTATTAAGGACTTTACCGTCCGAAGAGTATGGTTGACACCGTAGACGGCGGGGAGGAGCACCCCGGTGTGATTCCGTCCTCGTCTACGGCCGACGGGGGATCCTTGGTCTCTCGTGAGGAGTTCAATGCGGCTTTGGACACATTGAAAACCTCCATGATGACCGAGGTTGAAGGCATGTTCAACAAGTTTTTAGAAGGCCTTAAATTATCCACCGCACCAATGAAAGTGGGTGATCCCGCTAACAAGGTGACGGATGCTAACTCCGACAAGGGGAAGCTATGAGTGACAAAGTTCCTTCATCTAGTGGTAGAAGTGGAAATGGCATCTTTGCCCATGTTGAACCTCCACTTACTTATGGAGGACCGGTTCCCTCCACTCATTTGAATCATGTTGGTCCTCCTCCTAAGTTTGTGAAAAATGAGGATTTTGCCTCTTGGGTCTATCGCTTTAAACGTCATTTAAATCATAGTAATACTAATCTTTGGAGAATTATTGAGCAAGGTTTCTACCCGCATGACCCAAGCAACTTCACCCCTAGAGAAGCAGCAGATAATCAATTCAACGAGTCCGCTCTCTTCATCATCCAAGATGCAATTCCATCCGAAGATATTGCGCATCTCCGACCTTTCACCGTGGCCAAGGAAGCATGGCAACATGTTGTTTCCATTTACAAGGGAAGCGCAAGCATTCAACGCTCCAACTATGAAGTGGTGCAAGATGAAGCCGATGAGTTTGCGATGAATGAAGATGAAGAACCTCGTGAGCTCTACCGGAGATTAACCACTCTCGTGATCTCACTCCGAGATCATGGGAGCAAGGATACGGATGACAATTGGATCAAGTGCAAGTTTCTCAAGGCCATGATGCCCTACCATAAGGCCATGTCATCCGTCAAAGGCCGGACTTTCATACCTTGTCCTCAAGTGAAGTGTTGGATGAGTTTGTTGCTATGAGAATCTTGGACAAGACCATCAACAATGCGGTGTTGCGCTCTCAACGGGTAAAGAAACCCAACCTTGCTTTGAAGGCCAAGGCTAGTGTGGAAGGAGAGGATGAAGAGGAAGAAGAGGAAGAAGAGGAGAGTAACCCCGAAGATACAAAATATGCTTATCATGAGCACATGGCTCTCGCTTCAAGGCAATTTTGGAGCAAGAAGAACTCAAGGCACAACTTCAGCAAGAACAACTCAAGTGGCGCCAAGGGCAGCAACATGTGAGGACATGCTATAATTGTGGCAATGTGAGCCACTTTGTTGCGGAGTGCCCATATGAGAAGAGGGAATACAATGGTGGCAAGCTCATCTGAAAAGACAAGGCCAAGTCCTTCCCCAACAAGAACAACTTCACCAAGAAGACTCCTTCCAAGGGGTTGGTGGCACAAGAAGAATACAATGAGGATGATGATGAATATGAAGATGGTGAGACGGTTGCCATGGCCTCCGCTGCCATTGCGACAACTCCACGGGTGTCCCTCTTCGACTCGCCCAATGAGAACATCACCGCCAAGTGCCTCATGGCTAAATCCACCAACAAGGTAACCCCCAACATCAAAACTACCATCATTACTAATCCTTCCTTGACGGATTGCGTTGATGAAAATGAGGGGTCGAAGGAGGAAGAAAATGAATTTGAGTCTTTTATGAGTAAGCTCAAGGGGAAACCCAAGAAGCACTTCGTTGCTCTCTTGGAACAACTTGGTGAGGCCAATGACATGATCGAGGCTCACGAAGAAACCATCACTAAGATGGAGGGGCATAGTCGTGACTATGCCGATGAGATATCAGACCTCTCTAATGCGCTTGAGGAAGAGCGTGATCATCATTTGGCTCTTGAGGAGTCACACAATGATGATCATGCTAAATTAAAGAAAGATCTTGATCATGCACTTTGTTTATCTCGTGTGCTCAATTCTGAGAAGGCCAAACTTGGGGTTGATCTTTCTAGACTCAAGGAGGAGTTTGATATACTTGACAAGGCTCACAAGGCCTTGAAGGGTGCTCATGCTAGCCTCAAAGAGTCTCATGATCAACTCCAAGTGAAGCTAACCAAGGAGAAAGCCACATTTCCTCATATGGTTTTAATTGATCATGCAAATGCTACTAACCCGTGTTGTGAGCATGTGCATCTTGTGGAGGAGAACGCAAAGTTGAAGGAGCAACTTGAGAAAGTCCTTGTGTCTTGCATACAAGGTGAGAAGAACCTCAACAACCTTTTGAGCAATCAAAAGGAAGTTGTGGGCAAGGAGGGAATTGGGTTTGCACCCAAGTCCAAGAACAAGAAGAAGAATGACAAGGCCAAACGACCTCCCCTCTCAAGCAAACTTTTGTGAAGGAGGGAGAGGGTTCTCCTAAGGAGAAGAAGAACAATGTGAAGGGTGGTGGTGTCAAGAAGGGCAATGCCACCCCTTCCAACAAAGCCGGTGACTTTAACCCTTCTTATGTGTTATGCCGTGCTAGTGACGGGCATGTTTATGCCAAATTTATTAGTTCTCCTTATGAGTATATTGAATGGTCTATTTGGGTTCCTAAGACTCTTGTTACTAACATCAAAGGGCCCATTACAAAATTTGGTACCTAAAACCAAGCATTGATCTCTTGTAGGTGTTTGCTCCGGTGTGGGATCATGGTTGCTCGATAGTGGAGCCACAAATCATATGACCGGAAGCAAGGACTTGGTGGTGGAAGTGCACAAGATTTCATCTATGCCCACCAATGTCGAGTGGGGTGATGCCTCATCTTGTAAGGTATTGGGTCTTGGCAAGGTTGTCATTTCTCATGATCTCACGATCGAGAAAGTCATGCTTGTTGAGTCCCTTGCATACAATTTACTTTCCATTCATCAACTTGCACTCATGGGCTTTGCCACTTTCTTTGATAATGATACCGTGGCCCTCTTATGGAGCAACACTCTTAAAGTAGCCTTTGTTGGGCAGGTCAAGAACGGTCTTTATGTGATTAACTTTTTGGAGCGACCCACTAAGATCGCGACATGCCTAATGGCTAAAGTTGACGTGGGATGGCTTTGGCATCGCCGTTTAGCCCATGTCAATATGAGATCTTTGCAAAGTATTCTCAAGGGGGACCATGTCCGTGGACTAACAAATGTTAGTTTTGCCAAAGATCGTGCTTGCAGTGCTTGTATCGAAGGAAAGATACATGAGAAGGCTCACCCTCCCACGACTATCATCTACTCGAAGAGGCCCTTGGAGCTCCTTCACTTGGATCTCTTTGGACCTCCATCCTTTGATAGTCTTGGGGGTAGAAAGTATTGCTTGGTGATTGTTGATGATTATTCAAGATACACTTGGGTATATTTCTTCAAGAGGAAGAGTGAGACCCAACAAACCGTCATTGACTTTGCAAATGAAGCTCAACGTCAACACAATGCAAAGATCTTGACGATAAGAAGTGACAACGGCACCGAGTTCAAGAACTACACCTTGGATGAGTTTCTTAGTGATGAGGAAGAACCAGATGTTGATGGATGCAACAAGGACCATGACGGCGGAGTTCAAGTCTCCATACAACTTTTGGGCTGAAGCCATCAACACCGCGTGTCATGCATCCAATCGGCTCTATCTCCGCAAAGGCTTGAACAAGACTCCATATGAGATACTCACCGGCAACAAGCCCAACCTCAAGTACTTTCGGGTGTTCGGGTGTAAGTGTTTCATGAAGGAAATATGCCCTAGAGGCAATAATAAAGTTGTTACTTATATTTCCTTATATCATGATAAATGTTTATTATTCATGCTTGAATTGTATTAACCGGAAACTTGATACATGGCTGAATACATAGACAAAACAAAGTGTCCCTAGTATGCCTCTACTTGACTAGCTCGTTAATCAAAGATGGTTAACTTTCCTAACCATAGACACATGTTGTCATTTGATGAACGGGATCACATCATTAGAGAATGATGTGATGGACAAGACCCATCCGTTAGCTTAGCATTATGATCGTTTAGTTTTATTGCTATTGCTTTCTTCATGACTTATACATATTCCTCTGACTATGAGATTATGCAACTCCCGAATACCGGAGGAACACCTTGTGTGCTATCAAACGTCACAATGTAACTGGGTGATTATAAAGATGCTCTACAGGTGTATTCGAAGGTGTTTGTTGGGTTGGCATAGATCGAGATTAGGATTTGTCACTCCATGTATAGGAGAGGTATCTCTGGGCCCCCTCGGTAATGCACATCACCATAAGCCTTGCAAGCAATGTGACTAATGAGTTAGTCATGGGATGATGTATTACGGAACGAGTAAAGGGACTTGCCGGTAATGAGATTGAACTAGGTATGATGGTACCGGCGATCGAATCTCGGGCAAGTAACATACTGATGACAAAGGGAATGACGTATGTTGTTATGCGGTTTGACCGATAAAGATCTTCGTAGAATATGTAGGAGACAATATGAGCATCCAGGTTCCGCTATTGGTTATTGACCGGCGATGTGTCTCGGTCATGTCTACGTAGTTCTCGAACCCGTAGGGTCCGCACGCTTAATGTTCGATGACGATTTGTATTATGAGTTATGTGTTTTGGTGACCGAAATTTGTTTGGAGTCCCGGATGAGATCACGGACATGACGAGGAGTCTCGAAATGGTCCAGAGGTAAATATTCATATATTGGAAGGTGGTGTTCGTGTCGGATGTGGGGTTCTGGCAAGACCCTTAAGGTTCGAACACTGGGGTGCGCACGAAGATCTACTCCCTACCGAACTACGCCCACAACCTTGCCGCGGATCTAAGCTAGCATGATGAACAACATGAGAGACGCGAGGTTTATACTGGTTCGGGCCACCGTTGTGGTGTAATACCCTAATCCAGTGTGTGGTGTGGTGGATTGCCTTTTGGGCTGATGATGAACAGTACAAGGGAAGAACAGCCTCGCAAGGGGTGTTCTTGTGGTGGTGTGATGAGCTTCACCTAGGCTTTAGATGATATGGGGTCGGCCGTCCTACTGTGGTGGCTAGCTCTATTTATAGAGGCCCTGGTCCTCTTCCCAAATATTGAGCGGGAAGGGAGCCAACAACGGCTATTTTGAAAGGGGACAACTAGTACAAGTTATCCTGACAAAAGCAGTCTTCGCCTGCCAAAGGCTCGGGCGATGACGCCGTCTTGGGCTCCACGGTGACCTCCGTCCTGCCGCTCTGCTGGTCTTGGTCTTGTTGCACCGATAAGGAAACCTTTGCTTGATGCCTCGGTACTCCGCGCCTGCACTTGCCCCCTTTGCACCAAAGAGGAAACGAGGACACTGCGCAGGCTGGCACCCACCTGGCCTTGATCGTCATGGCTTGCGTCATGGGCACCTCACGAGGTACCCATCACCTTGATCTCTCCGCCTCCTCGCGAGCCTGCCTGGTGTGGCCGCCCCTGAGGAGGCCTTGTGTCGTCCGCCCCGCGAGGCTTGGCCCCTCGCGAGGGTCTTGAGCTTGGGTTGATGATGATGGGCCGTACTGGGCTGCTGGTGAGCCACGCTGCAGGCCGCAGGCAGGCAAGTCTGGGGACCCCCGTTCCCAGAACGCTGACAGTAGCCCCCGGGCCCAAGGTGCGCTCGGACTTGTCTTAGCAGCGAAGCCAAAGGGCAAGTGCAGAGAGACGCGGGCCCCAACAGCCTGCGGTCTTGGTCGACGCATGGCGACTTGACTAGACGTGGGCGTCTCCACTTCCCCACGCCGCCTCGGCAACTGCCCGACTGACAAAAGGCTGGTCTGAGTAAGGCCTGCCCTCATTGCTCTCCTTCATCTTGCTCCAGATCCCCTTCCTTGCTCCCTCGCTTCCGAAATCTCCAGATCTGCTCCATTCCTTCCCCTCCAGTGAGCCATGGCGCCACGCAAGGCTAAGGCCGACGCCCTGCCGGCTTGGTACTCGCCGGCCCTGGATGCCCCCAACATGTCGGAGAAGAATCTCGCCGCTACGCGCCTGATGACGGCGGTGGAGGGTAGCGAGATGGGGGTGACCGAACTCCGGGCCAGCTCCGCCGAGCCAGAAGCTAAGGGGAGCACCTTCTACCCCTTCTTCATGAACGCCGTTGTCGCTGGCCTGGTTCCTCCCTTCTCCGAGTTCTTCTACACCGTCCTCCGCCATTGCAGGTTGCAAGCCCTTCATCTCCATCCCAACTCCATTCTCCTTCTGTCGATTTTCGCCTACTACTACGAGGCGCACGTTGGGGTGATGCCGTCTATGGCTCTGTTGTGCCACTTATTCTCCCTCCAAATCAACAGCGACCATACCTCGGCGTGCGCCGGCTTCGTCGCGTACTCCAAGGCCAACGCGATCTCGAAGACCGGGAAGAGGGCCGACGGCTTCCGGAGCAAGTGGGTCATGATGGACGCCCGGTGTATCCACCCCCGGCTGGCACTGCCAACGGCGCCGCCCCAGCCTGACAAGGCATGGTCTCGCGCGAAGCTTGAGGACAGGCGGGCGAAGTCGGTGCTGGAGAAGATGAACGCCGATCTGAGGCCGGGCAACGTGAAGGCGGCGAAGCTGACAGGGGCCACGCTCCTGAGGGAATTCCTGACGCAGCGGGTGGCTCCACTTCAGGCGCATCCGCACCCTTTGTGGACACTTGGTGGCACGGACGACGATCTTCGCCTAAGCCTGGTGGCCTTGGCCGACGAGGATCTGGTCGCGGCTCTCCGCCTCTTGGTTGGAGACGACCTGGAAGGCCTGGAGGGCGCTCCTGCCCCCTGTTCCTCCAACAGGACTGGAAGCAGGTCATGGATGCCATGCCTACCTTTGATGGGCGCGGCCTAGTGCCGGCGGAGCCTCTTGTGGCTCAGGGGGCGACGGCGCCGGTGGATGTGTCCTTCGGTGACTCCCTCGGGGAGGAAGAGGAAGGCGAGGAAGAAGAGGAGTGCGACTCGGAGGCGACCGCTGAAGGGACGGGGGAGACTTCCGCCTGGCGCAGGGCCAGCATCCTCTGCACCCTGCCGGACGACGACGAGGCTGCTCAACCCGCCCGTGATCCTGAAGAAGGACAGGTCGGTGCTGATCTCCCAAGGGTCCGCTTCTGCCCAGCTGCTCCCTTTCTTGGTCGAAGCGCTCAAGGAAGTTGTGACCGGCGTCGGTCCCATGGCCGAGGTTGAAGCTCGCGTCCTTTCTTCTGTAGCGCTGACGCGTGTCTTCAGCCACGTCTACCTTCGTGACCCCGGCGCGAACCTCGACGAGCTGCTGGAGCCCGTGGACGACAAGCGCTTCGCCGCTGCTGCTGAAGCCGTGAAGGGCCAGGTGGAAGGCCTATTGGCGAAGTTCCGCGCCTTTGCCACTGTGCCCAGGGCAGGCGCTGCTGATCCCGCGGTCTCGGGAGGTGGAGCTGGTGAAGGCAACACCACCGCGGAGGTGGGGCTCCTGGCGAACGACGGCGCTGCCCAAGGGTGATCTTCTCGCGGCTTCTTTCCTGTTTTAACTCCTGCAATATGCACCGTGCCTCATGGAGGCGTTCAAACTTGCATTTGGTATTGCGAAGACAATTATGGTCTGTAATATTTGCTTCGAAATCTTGCGGTTTCCTTCCTATTTGCTTTATGTTCTACGTCGGCAGAGCCCGGCCCCGCGCATACCTCAACCGCCGTTAGCCCCGACCGGATCACCAGGACGGGACCAAGGAGTGAGGGGCTACGTGACAAGTTAGGCTCCTGAGTCGCGATACTCAGGAGTCCCCCTTGACGCGCGAACAGCAAATAGGGAGGGAGTGTAGGAGTGGATATTGCGTTCTACGTCGGCAGGGCCCGGCCCCGCGCATACCTCAACCGCCGTTAGCCTTGCGGAACTAAGGAGTGAGGGGCTACGTGACCAGTTCGGCTCCTGAGTCGCGATGCTCAGGAGTCCCCCTTGACGTTCAAACGGTCTTCATACCTTGGCTCCGCTCGGGGGGGTGGGGGGTGACGACCAGGTCCGTGGGACCTGGCTGGGTGGTGTGTGCTCGGGCGTGACCCGAGCGCAGCCCTCGTGTCCAGCCCCCTCACGTGACGCTCCCGAGGGGAGGGGTTGCGATGAGGCCGGACACTGAGCTCTGGGCTCCCTGAGGTTGATACGGCCGTGGGGCCGCCCTCAGTTGTTTATCACCAGCGCAGAGCATGGTGCTTCCGTATGTGCACGGGCATAGCCGCTCCTCCCGGAGGGGGCCCCCGGGGCGTGTACAGCCCCGCCCTGACATGTGGCTTGCACGGCAGGGCACGAGGTGTATCTGGGCACTCATGAGCCAGCGCGGGACTCATGAGGCCCTACCTCAAGGCGGGTTGCTCCTGGTCTTGAGCCTTGGACGGCTGTGTGTTCCTGCAAGGTGGTTAGATACAAATGCTCTACGTCCTTAGGTCCAGGCCCTCGAGCGAGCTCAGCCGCTGCTGGTATGCCAGGTCGCAATGCTGTGTACAAGGCCAGGGGTGAGGGCTGGAGAGCCAGTAAGATCTCCTGAGTCGCGATGCTCAGGAGCCCCCCTTTTAACGCACAAGCGATTTGCATGGGGGCCCGTGATAGGCGGCAGAAGATATTCATAGGCAGGTTAAGCATGAAGGGCAAATCAACTTAGATAACCGCAGAAAGGATACATGCCACTGGAACAGGCCCAAGCGGCTTGGGGATGTTGCAACCCGAGGGGCGCCCCCAGCAAGGTAGACTGAAAACATAAGCAAAAGGGATACACGCCACAGGGACGGACCCACGCGGCCTGGGAATGATGCAGCCCTGAGGGCGCTCCCAGCTGAAATGAACTCAAGAGATGTCACCTGGTACCGATGTAGAAGGGGTGTTGGAGTAGCTGAAGATGCGCAGCGAAGGGGCCGACCCTCACGAGCCACCGGAGCCCCGAGCCTCGGGAGGCTCTGGGGGCTCAGGCGGTTCTTCGAGGACCACCTCCATCTCCGCCAGGACCCCGTAACGCCTGGCCTCCTGAGCCGTCAGAATGCTTCGCAGATGGCGCTGGCGAGTAGCAGCCGCGTTCGGCAGGCCAAAAATCATGCGAACGTAGCTATGTGGCGGCCCCTCGCAACGTCCCACGCGCGAGGGCCAGAAGCGCTCCTGAGACGCGGCTCGGTTGAGCCCTGGGTAGTCGGTGCAGACGCGCAGCCCGCCATCCTCGCCTGGACGGGGAGCTACGCCAGGCAAACGGCGATCGCCGCGCATGGCTCTTGCTTCCTAAAGGTCCTGAGTGGTCTTAGCGATGAACTCCCACGGGTTGGGCCTTCCATGCCCTGAGACTTCCTGAGGGAAACATGCTGCGAAGCACGCCTCCAAGTGGTGCCCGAGCGTCTCCCTCGTGACCTTGGCAAAGTCTGAGGCCCTCCAGAAGAGAGCCCCCGAGCCCTACCCGAGGAGGGCGCCGGGCGCGCCTTCCTATGCGATGGAGGGAGGCGCCCCTTGCACGGGCGCGGATCCTAATGCAACACCTCCTGAAATGCCAACCTCATGAGGCCTTGAGCCGGGCGATGTCTTCTTCTTCTTGGGGACTGCCTCAGGAGGGTTCTTGCCCCTGCTGTCCGGGTCCTCAATTGATGCAGCTTGGAAGGCGCGTTCGAGGGAGCACACCGCATCTCTCTCTTCACAGGGGACCATGATGATTTCGTGTGACACCCAAATTTTTATTTGGATTTTTCAAATATTTTATTTGACTTGAGGGAGGTGATTTAAATTTTCTTCAGAAGAACTCTCCCTTTCAAATATTTTTTTTATGGCAAAAGTTTTATTTGGATTCACCCAAGATCTGTTTCTGGTCTTGGAGGTTCTTGCTTTTCTTTTGGACTCAAGACAAAATACTTTTCACTTGGGAAATGCCTTTTGAAAATCTCTTTGAAATTTGCACTATGGCTTTTGGAATAACCCTTTGCCACTTTCAACAATTCCTTCTTGCCATGGCCTTAGTGCAAATCCTCTCTCCTAACCCTTCCCTCACCTTTGGATCATGTTTGGCATAAAATCCAGCAAGTTGACCCTCCCATATATCTATTTTCCATTTAAATCTTAGTCAACTAAATTTCTGCCTTCTCTTCTAGCACTTGGAGATTTACAAAGGAACTCCACTTTCTGTCTTGATTTTTGCCCCCAAACCTTTTTCCCCTCCTAGTCCTTTGAACCCTCAACCAAGATCCATGAAGATCCACTGGTCTTCAGTTCAAAATTTTCAAACTACACCTGCTGCAAGTTTGGACCAGATTTGTCAAATTTGGTGAAATTCATTCAAAACTTTCTCCAAAAATTCCAAGTAAAATCAGGCAGCCTCTGGGTGCATTGAGTGGTCACTTCACCAAGTTACAGCCCCAGAAAAATTTATCTCATAGCCAAATCTTTCTGTCGAACACCTGCAGTGCATGGTCATTGTCAAGTTCAGAGATTCAGAGAACAGTTCAGTGGCTTACTGTCGTTTTCTTCAGAGAGGGTTGTCGATCTCGATAGTGCCCCGATGTCGCCTTGCTCCTCGTCCCCTCCCTCTTGTTCCTGCACCGCACGAATGCCTGGCACCTTGCGGGCGTCGGCGACGAGCAGCAGAAGGTGCGCCGCCCCGTGACCGACGCCAGCGGCGGCTTTGCGGCCGCCAGCGGGAGGCACGGCGCCGACGACGCCACCCAGCGCCGCCCAAACCACCGGAGCTCGCCGCGTGGCCTTCCACTCCCCCGAACGTGCTGCCACCCTCGTCGTGAACCGCAGGGCGCGGAGCGCGCTCTCTGCCGCCGTCGAGCCCGTGCGGTCACCTCACCGTGGACCGACGCCATTACGCCAAGACCAACTCCGTTTAGCTGTGGAATGACTCCAGTAACCTCCACTGATGCTGCCTGGCCACTCAAACCTCCTGCCAATCCACTGCTCCGCCGTAATCGCTCGCCGGAGATTCTCCGTTCACGGCCACCCCGTTGATCCGCCTATAAATAGAGGCCCCGAGCTTCAACTTGAGCACCCACCATCCCTGCACTCCCCCTAGAGCACGCCTAGCCACTGGAAGAACCCCGAGGAGGTCTCCTTCCTCGACTCCGGCCGCCGCGACCCGCCACGGGATCCAGCTCGATTCGCTCCCGTGCGTGCGCCCCCGCCTCCCTTCTCTTGCCAGTAGCTTCACCATGCATCCCTCTTTCTGACCCGCACTTCAATTCGAAGTTTGCAGCCCTCCACCGGAGTTCTCCACCACCACCCGAGCCGCCGCCCGCCGGAGAAAGTGTCGCCGTCGACGTGGTGCTCCCCGTTGGTCGAGTCCACCACCCACCGACGCGGAAGAAGACGCTGAAGCTCTTGGTACCCTCCGATCCTCCTAACTCGCCGTGGTTCGACGCCGGCGTCCACCGCAGTCTTCGGGCGCCGGTGAGCTTTTCAAACCTGACATGTGGACCCCGCATGTCAGCCTCTGTTTTATTCCCCCTCGAACCGTTTTCTGTTGGCGCCTTCGGGCAAATACGCTTTCCCTCTTGAGCTTGCGCATTTCCAATCGAACCGTTTTCTGTTTTGTCAGTTAAAACCCTGGAACTTTTCTGTTTCATTACAGATAAGTCCCTGGACAGAAACCTTTATAACTTTTTAATAAAAAGGAATTTTTGAGTGATCCTTTTTCTGACAATCTTCAAATTTTGTCTAGTTTTTTATGGGATTTATTTGAAAAATATTTGGAGAAGTTTCTGTGCACCCATTGGTTTTCACTTTAGTACCCGTTTTCGTGATCGCCGTAGGTTCCGGAAGAGGTGACGGAGCCGCGAACTTCGCCAAGCTAGACTCCGACTTCTCCAAACCAGGCAAGCATGTTTGAACATTTGATATGATGAGTGTTTTGCATGTTTGCTTGAAAGTTTGTGCGTGGCATATGAGTGTCGGTAAATACCTCGTTCCTTGTAAGGCAACTACCCGCATGTTCCAAAGTTGCGATGATCTCTGATGAGAGATGGCCTAATCATGTGGTGACATGAAGGGCAGCAAGGTGGTACTGTTGTAGCATACCAGCCTTGCGTCATCCAATTTTCTCCGACGTTAACATGGACGGAGTCATGTTATCGTTCTTTTCCCGCATGTTCCATAGTTGCGATGATCTCTGATGAGAGATGGCCTAATCATGTGGTGACATGAAAGGCAGTGAGGTGGTAGTGTTGTAGCAGGCCAGCCTTGCGTCATCCGACTATTTCTGACGTTAACGTGGACAGAGTCACGTTATCGTTCTTTCCCCTTTCTGTGCTACCACATGTTTCATTTGCTAGGATGCGGTTTAGTAAGTTGGTAACCTCTTTCCGTGAACACACCAAACAGAGAGGCCGGGATGATGGTACCTTGGCCCAGGATTAAAGCCAGTCATCCGGTCAGGGGGCATGGGTGTTTCCGGTTGGGACCGAGAGGGGGGGCACCCCCTTAGAGCGCGCGCATAGAAATTTGATCCCATGCTACGCGAGGTTGTAGCCTCCCCGTCTCAAGGTTTTTCTTGAACGTTGCTGAGGGTGATCCCTGGCTTCGGAAGGATGAATTGGGTGTGTACTGGTTAGACGTGTTTCTTCCAAAACACCGTAGACGGAACTAGTCCCCGTGACTACTGAAATCCGTTGGCTGTGGTTAAGTACAAACTCTGCAGAGTCAATTCCTTCCAAATCATCATATCCATGATCTAGTAGTGTAATCATTATATCCATATCTACCCGCGTGGAAAACTTGTCCCCGGTGAACAAGCTCAAGTGATAAATCCAGATTTATTGTTATTCCTGTGGATGGACTAACTTTATTTTTGTCTCATGCTTGTGATAATTTATGTTCCCGAACTATTGTATTATTGAACTGTAATATAAGCCCTTTATGTGATGTCGCTCAGACGTCCGACTGTGGCATGCACTGCCTTTGTTTTCTGTTATAAGCCCTTTATGTGGTGTCGCCCCGACGCCCGACTGTGGCATTATTATTCCGCATTTTCCGCTCGAGGAGTCTTTCAGACACTCATTTGGCACCAGTATTACTATTCTGCATTTTCCGCTCGAGGAGTCTTTCAGACACTCGTTTGGCACCAGTATTACTATTCTGCATTTTCCGCTCGAGGAGTCTTTCAGACACTCGTTTGGCACCAGTATTATTATTCCGCATTTTCCGCTCGAGGAGTCTTTCAGACACTCGTTTGGCACCAGTATTACTATTCTGCATTTTCCGCTCGAGGAGTCTTTCAGACACTCGTTTGGTACCAGTATTACTATTCTGCAGTTTCCGCTCGAGGCGTCATTCAGACCCTCGCTTGGCACCCAGTATTTATTATCTCTAGGTCTGATCGCACTGGTTAATTGTTCATATGCTTCATGTTTACGTTTGTTATATCTTATGTCCGAACTGTCTTGCGAGTACTTTCATAGTACTCACCTGGCTTGTTGATTTGGCCAGATGTTGACGAAGGCGATCTCTTGGATGAAGAGTTTGATAGCGCGTCCGACGCCTAGAGGAGTCCCAGTCAGTCCTGCGCGATCCCGGATTTTGGTCACTTGTTTTGTATACGCTTCCGCCACCCGCAATAAGTCTCCTCGAGCCTCACTCCGACGCTCGAAGAGCTGTAGTCTTCTGGAATCATATCACTCGCTTCGCGGTGATATTTCCACCACCGTTATTATCGTGAGTTAGTAGTTTGCCACCCTATCCGCCGTCTTGTTTTATCGGCGTGCATGTAATAGATTGTTGGGCAGTCTCCGCTTAACTTTGTATTATATTCAGTACTCCTGGTATTTTTCTTCTGTGACCAAGATATTGTCTACCAGTGAGAAGGAATTCTTCCTCGCTGGTCCGTAAAAGGGATTGGTCTCTCAATAATTATTTTATTGAAAAACTGGTCGTGACAAGCTTGGTATCAGAGCCAGGCTGACTGTAGGAAGCCACTAGGTGCGATCGCTAATCAGTTATTAGCGTCTTTTGTGCTTTTTCAGCATTTTGCAATTGTAGCTATTTTCTGTTGGTCATCATAAATTTATGACATGACTACTCAGAATTTTTGCCTACTTTTGTAGATGGCTGGCAGTAGCTGTGAGAATCGAGTGTTCACGAACATGCCCGAGGGGTTTGTCAAGCTCCTCGTCTCCATCACCAAGCTCGCGATCGGGCCAGCAGCTCGCCCGGAGTTCACGCTCTACCAGCACAAGCTCAGTGACGACGTGTCTATGCACCAAGCCGTGGTGCAATTCAAGGGAGGACGTTCTGCAGCTCGCCACTTCCGTTTTGTGGGAAGGGCCATGCCTACGGAGAGGCATGCCATGCAGATGGCTGCCCGTGAGGCGATAGCTCGTCTTCGGGACATCCTTCCTACGATGAAGACTCGTCGCTACCGCTACCTCCCATGCCATGTGCCTTACACCAGCCACTATGCGTTCGCCTGCCATCGGGGAGAAAGAGATGAAGCCATCGAGATGGTTGTGGAGTATCTCAAGGCTCTGGAGGAGTCTTTCGACAACCTCGTAGATGATCTTGTGGCTGCCCGCATGGACTTAGTCCGGGGCGGTCCTGCCAGCAGGAAGGGGCTCCTCCACACGGCGCCGCCTCTGACATTCGTCTCGTCTTCAGCCTCGTATGCACCGGCCGTTTTGGCCACTGCTCGCCGTCTGCGTACCACTGAGGAGTTCGACCGAGTCATCGCTCCTACTCCAGTTAGAGCCGCACCGCCTGCCGCACCCGCTCTACCACCCGTCGCTCCCGCACCATCACCGCAGCGCAGCGTCACGCGCCAGGAGCCAGCTAGAGAGGAGGTGGAGGTTGATTCTCCTGGACCGCTGAGTCTTGCCATCGGCAAGGGGAAGGAGATCTTCACCATCTCCGACTGAGAGCACCGAGTAGCCGCGTGTTATGCCTGCTTGTATGATGTGTTGTTTTATCTGTACGCTAGTTTGTATTGGTGTGTTTGCTGCCTTCCGGAGTAGTACGCTAGTCTAAATAACATGTCAGGAATGTGTACGCGCATCCTGAGTGCTGTATCGTGTGTTTGCTTTTCGCATGTAAGTTTTATGTTAAGCAGACCTTCTCCGTGCAAAATCGTTTATGTTTTCTTGAAAAAAACCTTGAAGCCTTTTTAATTGTTGCCTTTGCAAGAATTTTCTTGTGCTACATAGTTTTTCTCATGGGCTTTGCAAATAATACCCTAGACTGGAAAAATGTCTCGCCCGTGGACTCGCTCCATGCCCAATCAGCCAGAAGAGGTTTACGGGACACAGACCAGCAACAATTTCACTCAGGGTCAGTCCAGTCAACAAGACAGCGAAGCAGCAGTGTCTCAAGTATGCCGTCTCTTCGAGCAAAGCCAGCAACAGCACCAAGAGATGATGAATCATGTCATCAATATGGGAAACCACCGTGAACCCTATCAACCACATTCCAAGTTATCTGAATTACAGAAGACTCGCCCCTCAACTTTTGCTCACACCGATAGACCGCTGGAAGCCGATGATTGGCTTCGTGAGATTGAAAGGAAACTGATTACTGCTCGGTACTCAGATCATGAGAAGGTGCTTTATGCACCACACTACCTTACTGGAGCAGCCGCAGCATGGTGGGAAAACTTCCTACACATGCATCCCAGGGAACACAACATCACCTGGGAAGAGTTCAAGGAAGGCTTCCGTGGGGCACACATCCCCAGGAGCATCCTAAAGATCAAGAAAAGAGAGTTTGATGACCTGAAGCAGAGAGGCATGTCAGTGACAGAATACAATGGTCAGTTTACCCAGCTGTCTCGTTATGCCTACGACGAGCACATGACAGAAAGCAAGAAGATGGAAAAATTCCTGGACGGCCTGGCACCAGCGCTAAGATGCCAACTGATTGTACACACCTTTCCGGATTTTAAAACGCTGGTGGACAAGGCCATCACCTTCGAGAATGAGCGCCGTAGTCTGGAAGATATCCGCAAGCGAAAGAGGGACAAGACGACTCTTGCTCGCAACAACCGAGGCAAGACTGAGGTCCCAAGGACAGACGCAAGGAGATCCACGACTACTGAGCCAAGGCCCGTCGGACAATTTCATGCCAGGGATAAGGAGTACCCATACCGTCCAGGGGTCACCTGCTATGCTTGTGGTCAAGAAGGGCATTATGCTAAGCAGTGCCCAAAGCCAAGGAACTCGGCACCCAAGCCAAACAATGGTGGAAACAATCCAGCCCCCAAGCGCAACAATTTCAACCCCAACAACAACCACAGGAAGGGTCACCTGAACCATGTGACCAGGGAAGAAGCGCAGAATGCCCCAGACATCGTGCTCGGTACGTTCCCTGTCAACACAGTACCTGCCACGGTTTTGTTTGATTCTGGAGCTTCCCATTCGTTCGTTTCGAAGAGTTTTGTTTCGCAACATGGTTTTCCGATACTTCCCTTGGAAAAATCTATGATCATCAAGTCCCCCGAAAATAAGCAAATCGCTCAGGGTTACTGCCAAGGAGTGGTCATTGAGTTTGAAGGACTACAATTCCACGCGAATCTCATCGTGTTGGAGAGTAAAGGACTGGATGTCATTTTAGGAATGGACTGGTTGACCACCAACAAAGGATTCATCGACTGTTTCAATCGGACCGTGATTCTCACTCACCATCACGGCAAAACTATAAGAGTTTCCGCTCAAGAAAGGCCACGATCACAGAAACCAAAACTGAACAAAATGGACATTGCAGAACTGAGAAAAGTTCCAGTGGTATGCGAATTTCCTGATGTGTTCCCTGAAGAACTACCAGGCATGCCACCAGACCGAGAGATAGAATTCAGCATCGAACTAGCACCTGGCACCGCTCCCATCTATAAAAAGCCGTATAGAATGGCACCCTCAGAATTGGTGGAGTTGAAGAAGCAGATAAAGGAGTTGTTGGACAAAGGATTTATTCGAGCCAGCTCCTCACCTTGGGGTTCGCCTGTGTTGTTCGCCAAGAAAAAGGATGGGACACTGAGACTGTGTATAGACTATCGAGCCCTCAATATGGTCACCATAAAAAACAAATATCCGATGCCACGGATAAATGATTTGTTTGACCAGCTCACACAAGCCAAGGTATTCTCAAAGATTGATTTGAGATCGGGATACCATCAACTGAAGGTACGGACAGAAGATATCCCCAAGACAGCATTCACTTCCAGATATGGGTTATACGAGTTTACAGTGATGCCTTTTGGACTAACGAACGCCCCCGCATATTTCGTCCACCTCATGAACAAAGTGTTCATGAAATTCATGGACAAATTTGTGGTGGTATTCATTGACGATATTCTGGTTTACTCAAGGACACCAGAAGAGCATGCTGAGCACCTCAGAATTGTTTTGGGAGAATTGAGGAAACATCAGTTGTACGCCAAATTTAGCAAGTGCGAATTTTGGCTAAGACAAGTTGGTTTCTTAGGCCATATACTGAACCAAGAAGGCGTGGCCGTAGACCCAGAAAAAGTCAAGGCCATACTGGACTGGAAGCCACCCGCCAACGTCACAGATGTGCGGAGTTTCCTAGGGATGGCCGGATATTACAGGAGATTTATTGAAGGATTCTCCACTGTGGCAAAACCAATAACACAGTTACTCAAGAAGGACAAGAAATTTGTATGGACGGAAGCATGCGAGCAGAGCTTCCAAGAACTCAAGAAGAAGCTGACAACCGCACCGGTCTTAACTATGCCAGACATACACAAAAGTTTTGAAGTATATTGTGACGCGTCCCAAAAAGGTCTCGGATGCGTACTAATGCAGGATGGCAAAGTTGTCGCATATGCCTCCAGGCAGCTGCGAAAACATGAGGAAAATTACCCAACACATGACTTGGAACTAGCAGCAGTTATTCATGCACTCAAGGAATGGAGGCACTTTCTGTTGGGAAATCGCTGTGAAATATATACGGACCATAAGAGCCTCAAATATATTTTCACACAGCCGGAGCTGAATTTACGCCAACGACGCTGGTTGGAACTGGTCAAGGACTATGACGTTGGTATTCATTACCATCCAGGGAAAGAAAATGTAGTGGCCGATGCCCTTAGTCGAAACCCCAGCCCGGACAATGACGGTCAGCAAAAATTTGAGGCCTGAGTTTCAGCGAGAATTCGCTAGGCTCAACATGATGTTAGTCTCCGAGGGCACCATATCAAACCTGGAGATACAACCCACCCTGGTGGAACGAATTAAGAAGGCTCAACAGGGACACCCCAGCATCGAAGGCATAAAGAAGAAAATGAACCTTGGTAAGGCCTCAGAGTTCGTCACGGACAGTGAAGGAACATTATGGTACGGAGACAGACTTTGCGTACCTAACATTGAGGAACTCAAGCAACAGATCTTGACGGAAAGCCACACCGCTCCATACTCGATCCATCCTGGAGGAACCAAAATGTACAAGGACATTCAGGAAAGATTTTGGTGGCACGGTATGAAAAGAGATATAGCCACATTTATTGCTTGTTGCGATTCATGTCAGCGCATCAAGGCCGAGCATCAAAAGCCAGCAGGGCTACTCCAGCCTAACAGGATACCGGAGTGGAAATGGGATGAAATAGGAATGGATTTCATCGTCGGACTACCCCGATCACAACGTGGGAATGACGCCATATGGGTCATCACAGACCGACTAACCAAGGTTGCTCATTTCATTCCCGTGAAGACTACCTACTCAACACAAAGACTGGCCAAACTTTATCTCTCCCGTATAGTTTGCTTGCACGGAGTCCCAAAGACTATAATATCAGATCGAGGCACCCAGTTCGTCTGCAAATTTTGGGATCACCTACAACAAGCTCTGGGCATGCAACTAGCTTTCAGTACAGCATACCACCCTCAGACTGATGGACAAACGGAACGTGTAAACCAAATCCTAGAGGATATGCTAAGAGCCTATGTGCTCACCTATGGATCCAGTTGGGAAGAGAGTTTGCCGTATGCCGAATTTGCTTACAACAACAGTTACCAAGCCAGCTTGCAAATGGCACCCTTTGAAGCATTGTACGGACGGAGGTGTCGTACCCCACTGAATTGGTCAGAAACAGGTGACAGCCGTATCTTCGGCCCAGACATGCTTAAAGAGGCCGAGGAAAAAGTTAAACAAATCAGGGACAGACTCAAGACAGCACAGAGCCGACAAAAGAGCTACTATGATCAGAAGCATCGTGAGGTCAGCTTTGAACCCGGTGATTCCGTATACCTCCGAGTATCTCCTATGAGGGGTCTGCAACGGTTCAAAATAAAGGGGAAGCTAGCCCCAAGATTTATTGGACCATTTTGTGTAAAGGCACGAAGAGGCACGGTAGCCTACCAACTAGACCTACCCAAGGAGCTGTCAGACGTCCACGACGTATTCCACGTCTCACAGTTGAGGAAATGCGTGAGTAACCCGGAGAAGCATGTACCTCATGAGAACATTGATATGCAACCAGATCTCACCTACAGAGAAAGGCCAGTAAAGATTTTGGAAGAATCTGAAAGGAGGACCCGTCAGAAGACGACAAATTTTTTCAGGGTTTAGTGGAGCAACCACACTCAGGATGAAGCCACATGGGAAAGGGAAGATTTCCTCCGGGCAGAGTATCCATATCTATTTGAGGATCAGCAGAAATCTCGAGGACGAGATTTTTCCTAAGGGGGTAGGTGTTGTGACACCCAAATTTTTATTTGGATTTTTCAAAGATTTTATTTGACTTGAGGGAGGTGATTTAAATTTTCTTTAGAAGAACTCTCCCTTTCAAATATTTTTTTTATGGCAAAAGTTTTATTTGGATTCACCCAAGATCTGTTTCTGGTCTTGGAGGTTCTTGCTTTTCTTTTGGACTCAAGACAAAATACTTTTCACTTGGGAAATGCCTTTTGAAAATCTCTTTGAAATTTGCACTATGGCTTTTGGAATAACCCTTTGCCACTTTCAACAATTCCTTCTTGCCATGGCCTTAGTGCAAATCCTCTCTCCTAACCCTTCCCTCACCTTTGGATCATGTTTGGCATAAAATCCAGCAAGTTGACCCTCCCATATATCTATTTTCCATTTAAATCTTAGTCAACTAAATTTCTGCCTTCTCTTCTAGCACTTGGAGATTTACAAAGGAACTCCACTTTCTGTCTTGATTTTTGCCCCCAAACCTTTTTCCCCTCCTAGTCCTTTGAACCCTCAACCAAGATCCATGAAGATCCACTGGTCTTCAGTTCAAAATTTTCAAACTACACCTGCTGCAAGTTTGGACCAGATTTGTCAAATTTGGTGAAATTCATTCAAAACTTTCTCCAAAAATTCCAAGTAAAATCAGGCAGCCCCTGGGTGCATTGAGTGGTCACCTCACCAAGTTACAGCCCTAGAAAAATTTATCTCATAGCCAAATCTTTCTGTCGAACACCTGCAGTGCATGGTCATTGTCAAGTTCAGAGATTCAGAGAACAGTTCAGTGGCTTACTGTCGTTTTCTTCAGAGAGGGTTGTCGATCTCGACAGTGCCCCGATGTCGCCTTGCTCCTCGTCCCCTCCCTCTTGTTCCTGCACCGCACGAACGCCTGGCACCTTGCGGGCGTCGGCGACGAGCAGCAGAAGGTGCGCCGCCCCGTGACCGACGCCAGCGGCGGCTTTCCGGCCGCCAGCGGGAGGCACGGCGCCGATGACGCCACCCAGCGCCGCCCAAACCACCGGAGCTCGCCGCGTGGCCTTCCACTCCCCCGAACGCGCTGCCACCCTCGTCGTGAACCGCAGGGCGCGGAGCGCGTTCTCTGCCGCCGTCGAGCCCGTGCGGTCACCTCACCGTGGACCGACGCCATTACGCCAAGACCAACTCCGTTCAGCTGTGGAATGACTCCAGTAACCTCCACTGATGCTGCCTGGCCACTCAAACCTCCTGCCAATCCACTGCTCCGCCGTAATCGCTCGCCGGAGATTCTCCGTTCACGGCCACCCCGTCGATCCGCCTATAAATAGAGGCCCCGAGCTTCAACTCGAGCACCCACCATCCCTGCACTCCCCCTAGAGCACGCCTAGCCACTGGAAGAACCCCGAGGAGGTCTCCTTCCTCGACTCCGGCCGCCGCGACCTGCCACGGGATCCAGCTCGATTCGCTCCCGTGCATGCGCCCCCGCCTCCCTTCTCTTGCCAGTAGCTTCACCATGCATCCCTCTTTCTGACCCGCACTTCAATTCGAAGTTTGCAGCCCTCCACCGGAGTTCTCCACCACCACCCGAGCCGCCGCCCGCCGGAGAAAGTGTTGCCGTCGACGTGGTGCTCCCCGTTGGTCGAGTCCACCACCCGCCGACGCGGAAGAAGACGCTGAAGCTCTTGGTACCCTCCGATCCTCCTAACTCGCCGTGGTTCGACGCCGGTGTCCACCGCAGTCTTCGGGCGCCGGCGAGCTTTTCAAACCTGACATGTGGACCCCGCATGTCAACCTCTGTTTTATTCCCCCTCGAACCATTTTCTGTTGGCGCCTTCGGGAAAATACGCTTTCCCTCTTGAGCTTGCGCATTTCCAATCGAACTGTTTTCTGTTTTCTCAGTTAAAACCCTGGAACTTTTCTGTTTCATTACAGATAAGTCCCTGGACAAAAACCTTTATAACTTTTTAATAAAAAGGAATTTTTGAGTGATTCTTTTTCTGACAATCTTCAAATTTTGTCTAGTTTTTTATGGGATTTATTTGAAAAATATTTGGAGAAGTTTCTGTGCACCCATTGGTTTTCACGTTAGTACCCGTTTTCGTGATCGCCGTAGGTTCCGGAAGAGGTGACGGAGCCGCGAACTTCGCCGAGCTAGACTCCGACTTCTCCGAACCAGGCAAGCATGTTTGAACATTTGATATGATGAGTGTTTTGCATGTTTGCTTGAAAGTTTGTGCGTGGCATATGAGTGTCGGTAAATACCTCGTTGCTTGTAAGGCAACTACCCGCATGTTCCAAAGTTGCGATGATCTCTAATGAGAGATGGCCTAATCATGTGGTGACATGAAGGGCAGCAAGGTGGTACTGTTGTAGCATACCAGCCTCCCCGTCTTAAGGTTTTTCTTGAACGTTGCCGAGGGTGATCCCTGGCTTCGGAAGGATGAATTGGGTGTGTACTGGTTAGACGTGTTTCTTCCAAAACACCGTAGACGGAACTAGTCCCCGTGACTACTGAAATCCGTTGGCTGTGGTTAAGTACAAACTCTGCAGAGTCAATTCCTTCCAAATCATCGTATCCATGATCTAGTAGTGTAATCATTATATCCATATCTACCCGCATGGAAAACTTGTCCCCGGTGAACAAGCTCAAGTGATAAATCCAGATTTATTGTTATTCCTGTGGATGGACTAACTTTATTTTTGTCTCATGCTTGTGATAATTTATGTTCCCGAACTATTGTATTATTGAACTGTAATATAAGCCCTTTATGTGATGTCGCTCAGACGTCCGACTGTGGCATGCACTGCCTTTGTTTTCTGTTATAAGCCCTTTATGTGGTGTCGCCCCGACGCCCGACTGTGGCATTATTATTCCGCATTTTCCGCCCGAGGAGTCTTTCAGACACTCGTTTGGCACCAGTATTACTATTCTGCCTTTTCCGCTCGAGGAGTCTTTCAGACACTCGTTTGGCACCAGTATTACTATTCTGCATTTTTCGCTCGAGGAGTCTTTCAGACACTCGTTTGGCACCAGTATTATTATTCCGCATTTTCCGCTCGAGGAGTCTTTCAGACACTCGTTTGGCACCAGTATTACTATTCTGCATTTTCCGCTCGAGGAGTCTTTCAGACACTCGTTTGGTACCAGTATTACTATTCTGCAGTTTCTGCTCGAGGCGTCATTCAGACCCTCGCTTGGCACCCAGTATTTATTATCTCTAGGTCTGATCGCACTGGTTAATTGTTCATATGCTTCATGTTTACGTTTGTTATATCTTATGTCCGAACTGTCTTGCGAGTACTTTCATAGTACTCACCTGGCTTGTTGATTTGGCCAGATGTTGACGAAGGCGATCTCTTGGATGAAGAGTTTGATAGCGCGTCCGATGCCTAGAGGAGTCCGAGTCAGTCCTGCACGATCCCGGATTTTGGTCACTTGTTTTGTATACGCTTCCGCCACCCGCAATAAGTCTCCTCGAGCCTCACTCCGACGCTCGAAGAGCTGTAGTCTTCTGGAATCATATCACTCGCTTCGCGGTGATATTTCCACCACCGTTATTATCGTGAGGTAGTAGTTTGCCACCCTATCCGCCGTCTTGTTTTATCGGCGTGCATGTAATAGATTGTTGGGCAGTCTCCGCTCAACTTTGTATTATATTCAGTACTCCTGGTATTTTTCTTCTGTGACCAAGATATTGTCTACCAGTGAGAAGGAATTCTTCCTCGCTGGTACGTAAAAGGGATTGGTCTCTCAATAATTATTTTATTGAAAAACCGGTCGTGACATTCCGCTGCTTCCTGGAATCTTGAGGACGTTGTAGCCATGGTGGGTCACTGCCATGAACTTGGCTAGGGCTGGATACCCGAGGATGGCGTTGTATGGTAGGCGAATGTGGGCGACGTCGAAGTCGATGAGCTCGGTGTGGTAGTTGTCGCGCTGCCCGAACGTGACAGGGAGGTGGACCTGCCCTATCGGGGTGGTGGAGCCGTCAGTGACCTCTGAGAAAGGCTTGGTAGGCTGAAGTTGATAATATGGCACTTGAAGGTTGTTGAACGTCTCGACGGACAGAACGTTGAGCCCTGCGCTGCCATCGATGAGGGTCCTGGTAACTTGCACATTGCTGATGACTGGGGAGCAAAGCATCGGGAGGATGCCAGCGGTAGCCGCACACTTGAGTTGATCTGCTGAGCTGAACGTGATGGCGTACTTGGACCACCTGAGAGGGCGCGTGGCCTCGAGCTCGGGGAGGACTGCGTTCACCTCATGAGCGAACTACTTGAAGATGCGCTGAGAAGCTGGGGCCTGGGCACCACCCAGGATGCAAGCGATAGCACGGGGTTCCTGGAAGCCCCCAGCCCCCTTGTCTTGATGGTGGTCGTCATTCCTTCTTGGCGGTGGCGGCAGTGGAGGAAGGCCTGCGTTGCCCTGCGGGCGGTCCTCGCGAGGCTGATCCCTCCAGGCTCCCTCGCGAGGCTGATCCTGCCAGCGATCCTCGCGAGGTCGGTCACGCCTCTCCTGGCGAGGGCCTCGGTCATCCCATCGTCCTCCTCCTCGGCCGTAGCCCCGGTCGTTGCGCTCGGGGCGTCAACCAACGCGGCCTTCTCGAACGGCCCTGAGCTCTTGGCATTCGTTGGTGTTGTGGGTGTAGAGGTTGTGGTAGGCGCAGAATCAGTTGCCCTTGGACGACTCCGACTGATCTCTGCCGCACTTCATGTCTGGCTCCGCCGCGAGCACGGCTGCTCCCTTGCACTTCACGTCCTTGGCTTTGGCCTTCTTCTCTTCTGGGTCAGTAGTTGGAAGCTCGAAGAGGGAGAGGCGTCCTTCCTCAGCCCTCGCGCACTTGGTCGCCAGGTTGAACAGCTCCAGAGATGTGCATAGATCCTCGTGGATGGCGAGCTCCTCCTTTATCTTGACGTCGCGGACGCCATCAGAAAACGCTGAGATGATGGCCTCGTCCGTCACCTTGGGGATCTTGAGGCGAGCGCCGTTGAAACGCTGGATGTACTTCTGTAGGGTCTCTCCAGGCGGCTGCTTGATGCGGCGCAGGTCACCCGCGGCCGGGGGGGCGGTCGCGAGTGCCCTAAAGTTGGCGATGAAGCGGCCGTGCATCTCGTCCCAAGAGGAGATCGAGACGGGAGGCAGGTTTAGGAGCCAGGTGCGGGCACCATCCTTGAGCGCCATGGGAAACCAGTTCGCCATGACCTTTTCGTCTCCGTTTGCCGCCTCGATACCTAGCTCGTAGAGCTGTAGGAACTCCGCGGGGTCGACAGTACCATTGTAACGGGGAGGCGGGTCCGGCTTGAACTTGTTGGGCCAGGCGACGCTTCGTAGCTCGGTGGTGAAGGCGCGACAGCCCGCCTTGGTCACCGGAGCCCCTTGCTGATGCAGAACTTGCTCTTGGTTGTTCCCGCGCACCGCCGCCAGGGGCACCACGGGGTCTTGACGCGCTGGCGCAGGGACGCGGTCTTGTCGTGCCTGTGCAGGGAGCACGTGGACGCCTTGTTGAGGCCGAGGGATTTCTTGGCAGCTTCTTTCTTGCTGCGCGGGCACCGGACACAGCGGGTCGCGTCCGGGGCCGCGCGCCTTGGAGCCAGGGCGCCTTCTTGAGGAGGAGGTGGCGGAGGCGCTCCCTGAGCTGCGTCACCCACGTACGGCGGGGGGCGAGGCAGCGAGAGGGACGGCGCGGGAGAGCCCCTCGCGGCGCTGACGAGCTCGGTGATGCGAGCGAGCCACTCTTCGTAGAGGTCATCGACGGGGCGGTAGTGCAGGAGCTCGCGTGCCAGGAGCAACGCGGCTTGCGCGTCCGTGGGGGCGCGACAAACGTGAGACGACGAACCAGCTGGGGTCAGCGATGGAGTGGCGGTGCGGCCTTCCTGCCGCACTGAGGGTTGCAGCAAAGATGCTTGTTGCTCGTTCCCCGCCGGGCCGGTGGCGGCGTTGGCGACAGGCGACGGAGAACGACGAGGAGGCCCACCGACGGGAGCCGTCTGGGCGACGCGGGCAGCGAGAGCAGCCCGGCGCTCGGCGTGGGCTCGGCGAGCGTCTGCCATGGATGCGGCGAAGCGATGGGACGCAGATCAGCGGAAAAGATTTTGGCGCCCCCCTACCTGGCGCGCCAAATGTCGGATGTGGGGTTCCGGCAAGACCCTTAAGGTTCGAACACTGGGGTGCGCACGAAGATCTACTCCCTACCGAACTACGCCCACAACCTCGCCGCAGATCTAAGCTAGCACGATGAACAACACGAGAGACGCGAGGTTTATACTGGTTCGGGCCACCGTTGTGGTGTAATACCCTAATCCAGTGTGTGGTGTGGTGGATTACCTCTTGGGCTGATGATGAACAGTACAAGGGAAGAACAGCCTCGCAAGGGGTGTTCTTGTGGTGGTGTGATGAGCTTCACCTAGGCTCTAGATGAGATGGGGTCGGCCCGTCCTACTGTGGTGGCTAGCTCTATTTATAGAGGCCCTGGTCCTCTTCCCAAATATTGAGCTCGAAGGGAGCCAGCAATAGCCATTTTGAAAGGGGACAGCTAGTACAAGCTATCCTGACAAAAGCAGTCTTCGCCTGCCAAAGGCTCTGGTGATGACGCCGTCTTGGGCTCCACGGTGACCTCCGTCCTGCCGCTCTGCTGGTCTTGGTCTCGTTGCACCGATAAGGAAACCTTTGCTTGATGCCTCGGTACTCCGCGCCTGCGCTTGCCCCCTTTGCACCAAAGAGGAAACGAGGACACTACGCAGGCTGGCACCCGCCTGGCCTTGATCATCATGGCTTGCGTCATGGGCACCTCACGAGGTACCCATCGCCTTAATCTCTCCGCCTCCTCGCGAGCCTGCCTGGTGAGGCCGCCCCTGAGGAGGCCTTGTGTCGTCCGCCCCGCGAGGCTTGGCCCCTCGCGAGGGTCTTGAGCTTGGGTTGATGATGACGGGCCGTATTGGGCCGCTGGTGAGCCATGCTGCAGGCCGCAGGCAGGCAAGTCTGGGGACCCCCGTTCGCAGAACGCCGACAGTTCGGACATCAGAATGGTTTCGAGTGATTCAGGTATTTTTCCGGAGTACCGAGGGGTTACCGGAACCCCCCGGGGAAGTATGGGGCCAACATGGGCCTGAGGGAGAGAGAGGGAAGCCCGCGGGAGTGGCTGCTCGCCCCCTCCTTGGGAGTCCGAATAGGACAAGGAGGAGGGGGCGGCGCCCCCTTCCCTTTCCCTCTCCCTCTCCTTCCTATTCCCTTCGGTGGAAGAAAGGAAAAAGGGGGGGGGGCGAATCCTACTTGGACTAGGAGTCCAAGTAGGACTCCCCCATGGCGCGCCCCTCCTGGCCGCCGGCCTCTCCCCCCTCCTTTATATACGTGGCCAGGGGGCACCCCAAAGGCACAACAATTATTTTTTAGCCGTGTGCGGTGCCCCCCTCCACAGTTTACCACCTCGGTCATATTGTCGTAGTGCTTAGGCGAAGCCCTGCGCGGATAACATCACAAACACCGTCGCCACGCCGTCGTGCTGACGGAACTCTTCCTCGACCCTCTACTGGATCAAGAGCTCGAGGGACGTCATCGTGCTGAACATGTGCTGAACACGGAGGTGCCATACGTTCGGTACTTGGATCATGAAGACGTTCGACTACATCAACCGCGTTACATAACGCTTCCGCTTTCGGTCTACGAGGGTACGTGGACACACTCTCCTGTCTCGTTGCTATGCTTCTCCTAGATAGATCTTGCGTGATCATAGGATTTTTTGTGAATTACTACGTTCCCCAACATTTCATTCTCAAGAAAGGTGTTCGTTGGTCTAAATTTGAGGCTAGAGCTCATGAGGGCATATTTGTTGGTTATGCTACAAACTCTCATGCTTACCGTGTCCTCAACAAGTCCACCAGACTCATTGAGGAGACGTGTAACATGGAGTTTGATGAGAATAACGGCTCCCAAGTGGAGCAAAGTGGTACTTGTGATGTAGGTGATGAAATTCCTCCCCAAGCCATAAAAAGAATGGGTGTTGGTCATATCCTACCCATTGAGGAACCCCTTGTGGCCGAAGGAGAAGGACAATGTTCCACTCATGTGGAACCATCACCAACCCAAGACCCACACGCTTCCGAAGAACAAAGTGAAGGCCCTCAACCAAATGAACAAGATCAAGGGAAGATCAACCTCAAGATGGGGGTGAACCACCAAGTGATGCCCAAGGTCAAGTTCTCACCGCCGAGCAAGTTCAAGATCAAGAACAAGCTCAAGACGACGCTCAAGATGATCAAGTTACCGCTCCTCAACTCACTCCTGAGGAGGAATTGGAGTGTCGTGCTGCCAAGATTGCATCCAAGCTCACTACCAAAGATCATCTCACGAAGAATGTGCTTGGAATCTTAAGAAAGCGGGTAAGCACTCGTAGACAATTAGCAAACTATTGTGAACATCACGCGTTTTTTTCTTGTGTTGAACCCCAAAAGGTCTATGAGGCGCTCGAGGATCCGGATTGGCTTAATGCCATGCATGAAGAACTCAACAACTTTGAGCACAACAAGGTGTTGAGATTGGTGCCAAGGCCAACGGGGAACCATAATGTCATTGGAACCAAGTGGATATTCAAGAACAAGCAAGATGCTCATGGAATTATCGTTCGCAACAAGGCTTGTTTGGTAGCACAAGGCTACTCCCAAGTCGAGGGGTACCGATTACGGTGAAACCTTCGCTCCCGTTGCTCGCCTTGAATCTATTCGTTTGTTGATTGCTTATGCCTCTCATCATAATTTCAAGTTGCAACAAATGGATGTGAAGAGTGCTTTTCTTAATGGTCCTATTAATGAGTTGGTGTATGTCAAACAACCCCCGGGGTTTGAGGATCCCGAGTTCCCCAATCATGTGTACCAACTCGATAAGGCACTCTATGTGTGACGCCCCCGATTTGACCGTACACTAATCATGCACGCAAATGTGTACGATCACGATCAGGGACTCACGGGAAGATATCACAACACAACTCTACAACGTAAATAAGTCATACAAGCATTATAATACAAGCCAGGGGCCTCGAGGGCTCGAATACAAGTGCTCGATCATAGACGAGTCAGCGGAAGCAACAATATCTGAGTACAGACATAAGTTAAACAAGTTTGCCTTAAGAAGGCTAGCACAAAAGTAGCAACGATCGAAAAGGCAAGGCCTCCTGCCTGGGACCTCCTAACTACTCCTGGTCGTCGTCAGCGGCCTGCACGTAGTAGTAGGCACCTCCAGTGTCGCAGGTGTCGTCGTCGACGGTGGCGTCTGGCTCCTGGACTCCAACCTCTGGTTGCGACAACCAGATAGAAAGGCAAGGGGGAAAAGAGGGAGAGAAGCAACCGTGAGTACTCATCCAAAGTACTCGCAAGCAAGGAGCTATACTACATATGCATGGGTATATGTGTAAAGGGGCATATCAGTGGACTGAACTGCAGAATGCCAGAATAAAAGGGGGATAGCTAGTCCTGTCGAAGACTACGCTTCTGGCCACCTCCGTCTTGCAGCATGTAGAAGAGAGTAGATTGAAGTCCTCCAAGTAGCATCGCATAGCATAATCCTACCCGGCAATCCCCTCCTCGTCACCCTGTTAGAGAGCGATCACCGGGTTGTATCTGGCACTTGGAAGGGTGTATTTTATTCAGTATCCAGTTCTAGTTGTCATAAGCTCAAGGTACAACTCCGGGTCGTCCTTTTACCGAGGGACACGGCTATTCGAATAGATAAACTTCCCTGCAGGGGTGCACCACATAACCCAACACGCTCGATCCCAATTGGCCGGACACACTTTTCTGGGTCATGCCCGGCCTCGTAAGATCAACACGTCGCAGCCCCACCTAAGCACAACAGAGAGGTCAGCACGCCGGTCTAACCCTATGCGCGCAGGGGTCTGGGCCCATCGCCCTATGCACACCTGCACGTTGCGTACGCGGCCGGAAGCAGACCTAGCCCCCTTAATACAAGCGCGAGCTTACGGTCCAATGCGGCGCGCGCCACTCAGTTGCTGACGTCAAAAGAGCTTCGGCTGATACCACGACGTCGGGATACCCATAACTACTCCCACGTAGATGGTTAGTGCGTATAGACCAAATGGCCAGACTCAGATCAAATACCCAGAACTCGTTAAGCGTGTTGTGTATCCGCGAATGCCGACTAGGGCCAGGCCCACCTCTCACCTAGGGCGTCTCAACCTGCCCTGTCGCTCCGCCATAAAGTAACAGTCGGGGGGCCGTCAGGAACCCAGGCCCACCTCTACCGGGGTGGAGCCACCTGTCCTTTCAGCCCCCTCATCAGAATCACTTGCGGGTACTCCTCGAGCCGACCCGACTTTAGTCACCACATGTGTCATGTATATAGTATATAAGTATATACCCGTGATCACCGCCCAGGTGATCACGGCCCGATAGTATAGCACAGCAGACGGACAAGAATGTAGGGCCACTGATGGAAATCTAGCATCCTAGACTAAACATGTAGGATAGCAGGTAAGGGTAACCATTATAGTAACAAGGACAGGCTATGCAATAGAATAGGATATCGGAAAGCAGTAACATGCTACACTACTCTAATGCAAGCAGTATAGAGAAGTATAGGCGATATCTGGTGATCAAGGCGGGGGCTTGCCTGGTTGCTCTGGCAAGTAGGAGGGGTCGTCGACTCCGTAGTCGAACTGGGCAGCAGCAGTGTCGGTCTCGTAGTCTACCGGAGAGAAGAGGGGGAAGAAACAGTAAATATAATGCAAACATAAGCATGACGATGCGTGACATGACAATGAACGGTGCTAGGGGTGTCCTAACGCGACAGTAGGTGGTACCGGTGAAGGGGGGGGAACATCCGGGAGGTATTCCCGATGTTTCGCGTTTTCGGACAGACGGATCGGAGGGGGAAAGTTGCTAGTTCGATAGGTTAGGGAGGTGTGGTGGATGAACGGACTGCGTATTCGGATTCGTCTCGTCGTTCTGAGCAACTTTCATATAGAAAACATTTTCGTCCGAGTTACGGTTCAAAAGATATGAATTTTGAAAGTTTATTTGAATTTCTGGAATTATTTATATTAAGAAAAATAAATTATGACGTCAGCATGTGGCAATGCTGACGTCAGCAGGTCAACAGGTCGGCTGACCAGTCAAAACTGACACGGGGGACCCACCTGTCATAGACAGTGGGTTAACAGAGGATTAAACTAATTAGTTTTTTAGTTAATTAACTACTGGGCCCACCTGTCAGTGAGTGATTAGATTAATTAATTAGTTTAATTATAAAAACATTTTCTTTTCTTTCTTTTTTTTATTTTTGCGGCGGGGCCCGCATGTCAGTGGCTGGGCCTGCCCAGTCAGCAGTTGACTGGGTCAACCCAGTCAACTGGGGCCCGTGGGGGCCACTGGCAGGGGCACTGGGGGTGGCCCCAGGCCAGCCACGTCGGCGGCCGGCGCCGGAGCAACGCCGGCGACCAAACGCACGGCGGCGCGGCTCGAGAGGGGTACGGGTTTCACGTACAGGGGGTCTTCGGGGGCGTGGCCGGGCGCGTTCGACGCGGCTCGGCGTCGCGCGTCCAACGGCGGTGGCCGGAGGGGCTGGAACGGACGGGGGCGAGTGCTTCGAGCTCGCCGACGGCGAGGTGCTTCGGGCGAGCAACGGGAACGGTGGAACGGCGCGAGATCGGGCAATCCAAAGGGCGGGGCGAGGCCTACGTGCACGCGCGAGCAAGATGGGCGCTAGCTAAAGACCAAACGGTCACCGGAACGACGCCGGCGACGTGCTAGGCGGCGGAGGGTGCGGCCTAACGCGGCGCGGTGGCTACGGCACGCTAGCTAGCTAATGGAGAGGTGAGGAGGTAGAGGAGCTCACCGCGCGGCGCAAGAAAGGCCCGTGGGTGGCTTAGTAGCAGCAGCAGTCGCCGGAGTCGAAGAAGACGGCGGCGACCTGAGGAAGGAGGCGACGGCGTTGGGGGGCGATGTAGGGGGTCCCGGCTCGAGCAGGTGGTCGGGGAGGACGGGCTCGACGCGGCGGAGCTCGGGGACACGTCGGGGAGGAGAACGGGGCTCGGTGGCCGCGTGAACGACGGAGAACGGCGGCGAGCGCGTCGGGCATGGGGAAGAAGAGAGCGGCGTGGATCTGGGGGGGAAGAGGGAGGCGCGGGGGCCGAGAGGGAGAGCGGGGGGTGAGTGGGAGAGAGGCCCGAGGAGGCGCGGGGGCTGGCGACCTTATCCTCCCCGTCGCCGGGCGAGGGGGTGCGGCGGGGACGGCCCCTGTTCCGACCCCGGTCGGGGGAACAGGGAAGGGGACGCGGGGGGGGGGGGGGGAGGTGGGCTGGGCCGGGGGTCGGGGTCGCGGCCCAGTTTGGGCCGGGGGGGGGGGGCAGTGGGGGGGAACGGGCCTTTTTCCTTTTTTTTCTCTGTCTGTGTTCTGTTTTCTGTTTTCTTTTTATTTGTTTATTTCCTTTTCTGTTTATTTCATTTAAAAGTATTTAGACATTTTATAAAAATGTGTTTTCTCCACCATAATTACCAGTGTAATTTTTGGCACCCACTGAACATTTTAGTTTAAATTTTTGAAAACTTTTATTTTCCACTTTAATTATATTTGAAGTTTGAACTAGGAGTTTGAATAGGAAGGTGATCCAAATGTGATCAAGCCCTGTTTAGCAACATGATTAGCTTAATCACAGGGGGTTACTGTAGCATGATTCTCAGGGTGTTACAAATCTCCTCCACTACAAGAAATCTCGTCCCGAGATTTAGGAGGTAGAAGGAAACAGCGCGGGGTATTCTTCGCGCAGACGATCCTCTCGTTCCCAAGTGGCCTCATCTTCAGAATGGTGCGACCACTGGACTTTGAGAAACTTGATCGCCTTCTGACGTGTGCGGCGTTCAGCTTGGTCGAGAATGCGGACCGGATGCTCCTTATAGGAGAGGTCTTGCTGCAATTCGAGCACTTCATGATCCACAGCTCGGATTGGATCCTTGAAGCAACGGCGGAGCTGTGACACATGGAACACATCGTGAACCTGAGAAAGGTTCGGCGGTAGTTCCAGTTGGTATGCCACTTTTCCACGCCTTTCGAGAATAGTGAATGGGCCAATATAGCGAGGAGCTAGTTTGCCCTTGATCCCGAAGCGGTGAGCACCCTTCATAGGTGTGACTCGAAGATAAGCCTTTTCGCCAGGTTGATAGACCATGTCTTTATGATGACGGTCATACTGACTCTTCTGACGTGACTGAGCAGTCTTGAGATTCTCGCGAATAATGCGGACTTGTTCTTCGGCATCTTGGATAATATCCGGACCGAAGAGTGGACGTTCCCCAGTTTCTGACCAGTTCAGAGGGGTTCGGCACTTTCGTCCATATAACACTTCGAAGGGGGCCATCTTCAGACTAGCTTGATAGCTATTATTATAAGAGAACTCAGCATACGGGAGAGATTCCTCCCATTTCTTGCCGAAGGAAATAACGCAAGCTCGAAGCATGTCTTCGAGAACTTGATTGACGCGTTCAACTTGTCCTTGCGATTGAGGATGAAACGCAGTACTGAATGACAGATGAGTTCCCATTGCTTCTTGGAAACTTGCCCAGAATCTTGAAGTGAATAAGCTACCACGGTCTGAACTGATAACCAATGGAATACCGTGGAGTGAAACAATCCTGGACATATAGAGCGTTGCCAACTGGCTAGCAGTGATCGTTTCTTTGACCGCCAGGAAATGTGCAACTTTGGAAAGCCGGTCAATGACGACAAGAATAGCATCATTACCTTTCTGTGATTTGGGAAATCCAGTGACGAAGTCCATCTCAACATGGTCCCATTTCCATTCAGGAATAGAGATAGGTTGCAGAGTTCCAGCAGGCCTTTGATGTTCTGCTTTGATACGACGACAAACGTCACACTCAGCAACATAACGAGCAATGTCTTGCTTCATATTAGTCCACCAGAATCTCTGACGGATATCTTGGTACATCTTTGTACTACCAGGATGGATACATAGAGGCATATCATGAGCTTCTTTCATAACTTCCTGTGTCATATCCAGGTTTTTCTCTGCACATGGCACCACTAGGCGGCCCTTGAAGTATAGGGTGCCATCTTCAGCAATGGTGAAGAATGAGGGCTTTCCTTCTGCGAGGTAGCGCTTAATCTTGTGGGCCTCAGAGTCATACCTCTGTAGCCTTTTGATGCTGTCCTCGAGATCTGGTTTAGCAACTAGGGTATTGAGGGAACCCTGGGTAACAATGTGGAGGTTCACCTTGCCAAATTCCTTAGGAGGGGGAGCGAGTGCACCCGGAGGAACAATATGGAGGTTCAGCTTCCTGAATTCTTCAACAAGCGAGGGCTGAACTTTATGAACCTGGAGGTGGTTGCAGTAAGACTTGCGGCTCAAGGCATCAGCCATTACATTAGCCTTGCCTGGCGTATAGGAAATACCCAAGTCAAAGTCTGCAACGAGCTCCATCCATCTCTGCTGACGGAGGTTCAGATCTGGTTGAGTAAACAGATACTTCAGACTTTGGTGGTCAGTGAAGATCTCGCAACGATTACCGAGAAGGTAATGTCGCCACTGCTTCAGCGCATGAATGACAGCAGCAAGTTCGAGGTCGTGAACTGGGTAGTTCTCTTCGTGAGGGCGCAATTGTTGAGAGGCATAAGCAATCACTTTGCGGTCTTGCATTAGGACACAGCCTAATCCTTGACGGGAAGCGTCGCAGTAAATGACGAAGTCCTTCTTAGTATCAGGTGGAGCTAGAACTGGGGCAGAAGTCAACTTGTCTTTGAGTGCCTGGAAACTTTCCTGACATTTGTCTGTCCATTGGAACTTGACGCCCTTATGTAACAGGTTAGTCAGAGGCCTGGCGATCTTGGAGAAGTTCTCGACAAATCGACGGCAATAGCTGGCGAGACCGAGAAAACTTCTGACTTGCTTAACGTTCTTGGGAGGAGTCCAATCAAGAATAGCCTGAACTCGCTCGGGGTTGACGGCAATACCATCCTTAGAGATGACATGCCCCAGATAGGTTACTTCCGGTAGCCAGAATTCACATTTGGAGAACTTGGCATATAGTTGATGTTCTCGTAGCTTTTCCAGCACAAGTCGAAGATGTTCAGCATGTTCTTCTTCGTTCTTGGAAAATATCAGGATATCATCCAGATAAACCACGACGAACTTGTCGAGGTAATCCATGAATATGTAGTTCATCAGACGAGAGAAGGTGGCTGGAGCATTGGTTAAACCGAAAGACATGACGGTGTACTCGTATGAACCATAGCGAGTCACGAAGGCGGTCTTTGGGATATCCTCTTTGCGAACACGGATCTGGTGGTAGCCCAACCTCAAGTCGAGCTTATAGAACACTGACGAACCCGCCAGTTGATCATACAGATCATTTATCCGAGGAAGAGGGTATTTATTCTGAATGGTAGCTTGGTTTATAGGACGGTAGTCTTGAACTAACCGGTTTGTCCCATCCTTCTTCTTGACAAAGAGAGAAGGTGCTCCCCAAGGAGAGCAACTTGGGCGAAGAAATCCTTTGCGAAGAGACTTGTCGATTTCCTCCTTAAGCTCAAGGAGTTCATGCGGCGGCATTTTGTAGGGTCGCTTGGCTATAGGAGTGGTGCCTGGTTTCAAGTCGATGATGAATTCGACAGCTCTAGCAGGGGGAATCCCTGGAAGTTCTTCAGGGAAGACGTCGAGGAATTCACGCACGACGGGAATGTTTTCAATGCCCTCGAGTGGTGCAGCGTTCAATGCATTCAATGCATAGAGCCTTGCCTCGGCATTTTACACCAGATGAGCTTGGTAAGCAATTATTTCATCCGAAGGGTGTAGCAGATGGACGGTTTTAGTGGCGCAAACTATAGAAGCAGTATGCGCTTTCAACCAATCCATACCCAAAATGAGGTCGATGTTAGACGACTTCAGGATAATGGGAGAGGCATAGAATTCCAGCCCTTTGATTTCCACGGGGACATCGATGCCAACCAAGGAGGTTTGACACTGTCCCACGGGGGTTTTGACCAATACAGAGGTGTTCATCTCCTCACATTTAACGTCGTGCTTGTATGCAAAATCTTCTGACATGAATGAATGCGATGCACCTGTATCAAATAAAACGGATGCTGGTACTGAATTTACGAGGAGTGTACCCATCACAGTAGCAGGCTGGTCTTGAGCTTCGTTGAGATCAACGTGGTTGGCATGAGCACGACCATAAGGCTTAGCATTGTTGCTGCGGGGCTGGTTGTTACCACGGCCCGTTGCTGGAAGGGCAAGTTGATTCTGATTCTGATGGCAGTCCCTGGCACGGTGACCTGGTTGTCCACACTTGTAGCACAGACCATTATTGGGAGTGGGAACAGGAGCTTGGGATGGTGGAGCTGGAAGTCTTGACTGCTTAGATGGTGGTGGAGGCAGACGAGGTGCAGCATAGGTCTGCCTTGGGGCAGATGCATTTGGACGGTACATGCTGTTCGGGATCCATATCTTACGCTTCTGTGCGGGCGAACCCGAAGATGAGCCCGTGTCACGGTTGCGCCTGTGAGAGCTCTGGTATTCCTGCAGACCAGTTTCGACATTGATGGCCTTGTTCACCAAGGTGGCGAAATCAGCAAAATCATGCACTAGAAGTGCGAGCTTGATGTCAGCTTGAAGGTCATCACGGAACTTCTCCTGTCTGCGTGCATCAGTTGCAATGTCTTCTTCAGCATAGCGGGACAAGTCCAGAAACTCCCGCTGATAAGCTTCGGCAGATTTGTTGCCTTGGGTGAGGTTGCGGAACTCACGCTTCTTCCGGTCCATGACTCCTTGAGGAATGAAGCGGGCACGGAAAACAGCTTGGAAGTCTGGCCAGGTGATGATTGTTCCAGCTGGCAGAGTACGCCTGTGGCTGTCCCACCATTGAGCTGCGGGTCCCTTCAGAAAGAAGGAAGCAAAATTGACATAGCTGGCAGGGGCTACATCAGCAGACTCCAACTCATAGGTGATGTCACGGAGCCAGTCATCAGCATCCAGAGGCTGAGTTGAGCTGCGGTAGATGGTTGGGTTGAGGCGTATGAAATCTTGAAGAGTCACTTGGGCTGGCTGCTGGTTCATATTGGGGCGAGGAAACTGAGCCATCATATTTTCCATGAATTGGCGGTTCAGTTCAAGCTGTTGGATCATACCAGCCATGTACTCAGGTGGTGGTGGGGCATCGCCACCACGACCACGACCACCTGGTCTAACCATCCTGCTAATATATAACAGGGGTGGTTCAGCATTGAGAAATATTTGCGAAGACAAGAATCGTTCATGATGAAACATGCATAATGAAAGGAGCACGATAGCTACTGCATAGTAGTCGGCATAACTTACAAAAGGGGTCATGCATAGAGTTCAGTACATGGACTAAAACATCATAGGCGGCACACAGGCTCGCGGCGACTGCAACTAATACTACAAGCAAGCCTACATCAGTCCCAAGAGGTACTGTGGAGGTAATCGTAGCCCGACAGCTGGTAGTGAGGCAACGGATAGCCCTCCACGTCAGCAGACTGGGGGCCGCGGATACTCAGGTGTAGAGCCCGACGCTCAGGTGGCAGAAGAGAACCAAGTGCGGGAGAGTAGCCTCCCACCTCTGGCCAACCAACACCGTGGGGCATCACGGTCCTGGCTGGGTAGATCGCCGTACGCGGTACCTGTCCAGACCGGACAAAGGGGTGCAGCAGCGTCAGAGCACGGTAAAGGTGCTGACGGGTGGTGTACATCTCGTGGCGAAGAGCTCGGTTAGCTCGATCCAGCCCATCAGCATGCAGAACCAGGTGCTGATGGTAGAAGGGCTCTCGGGTGACAGTGGAGTAGGCAGCAGTATAGTATCCCTCCGCACCAACATCAGATGCGATAGCAATGTGCCTGAAAGGGGAGGTGTCCAACTCCTGATACTCTCCACGAAGACGTGTCAGAGCAGCATAGGCAGCATCATGGACAGCCATATCGATGGTCACACCAACACCATGTGCGGTGTGCAGCACAGTAGTGGAGTCGTACTCCCGAGAGTAGAGGTGGACGATGGCACGGTACTGCTCCTGGTTAAAGTCCTGGTACTCCTCGTAGACGGTGTACTCAGGGTGCCAGCGATAACCCAGATAGGTCATCATCTCAGCTAGCACCGCAGGTGATCCCGAGGCACCAATGGCCATCGTGTGGCGAACAACCTGCCTCGTGGGTTCCATCTGAAAGCAAAGACGTTACAAAGGAGTCAAATGACAGTGTGTGAATTGCTCAAAATACTATTCTGAGAAACATCTATGGCTTATCCATCTTTGGGGTGAACGCGGTCACGGGATCCTAGTGTTAGAGTTAGCAAATTTGTTTAACCCGAGTAGAAGAGAGTTCAGAGTCCCAGAGTAAAGGTCGAGGAGTAAAAGATCCTAGTACCACCCAATGGCGACGTGGGCCCGTAAGACACACAGCCATGTTAGTAAAAGTTTTGTAATGTCTAGACTCGACTTCGGCCAAGGAGTGTGGAAGGGGGATTCCTACAGGCAGTCGGCTCTGATACCAACTTGTGACGCCCCCGATTTGACCGTACACTAATCATGCACGCAAATGTGTACGATCACGATCATGGACTCACGGGAAGATATCACAACACAACTCTACAACATAAATAAGTCATACAAGCATTATAATACAAGCCAGGGGCCTCGAGGGCTCGAATACAAGTGCTCGATCATAGACGAGTCAGCGGAAGCAACAATATCTGAGTACAGACATAAGTTAAACAAGTTTGCCTTAAGAAGGCTAGCACAAAAGTAGCAACGATCGAAAAGGCAAGGCCTCCTGCCTGGGACCTCCTAACTACTCCTGGTCGTCGTCAGCGGCCTGCACGTAGTAGTAGGCACCTCCAGTGTCGCAGGTGTCGTCGTCGACGGTGGCGTCTGGCTCCTGGACTCCAACCTCTGGTTGCGACAACCAGATAGAAAGGCAAGGGGGAAAAGAGGGAGAGAAGCAACCGTGAGTACTCATCCAAAGTACTCGCAAGCAAGGAGCTATACTACATATGCATGGGTATATGTGTAAAGGGGCATATCAGTGGACTGAACTGCAGAATGCCAGAATAAAAGGGGGATAGCTAGTCCTGTCGAAGACTACGCTTCTGGCCACCTCCGTCTTGCAGCATGTAGAAGAGAGTAGATTGAAGTCCTCCAAGTAGCATCGCATAGCATAATCCTACCCGGCAATCCCCTCCTCGTCACCCTGTTAGAGAGCGATCACCGGGTTGTATCTGGCACTTGGAAGGGTGTATTTTATTCAGTATCCAGTTCTAGTTGTCATAAGCTCAAGGTACAACTCCGGGTCGTCCTTTTACCGAGGGACACGGCTATTCGAATAGATAAACTTCCCTGCAGGGGTGCACCACATAACCCAACACGCTCGATCCCAATTGGCCGGACACACTTTTCTGGGTCATGCCCGGCCTCGTAAGATCAACACGTCGCAGCCCCACCTAAGCACAACAGAGAGGTCAGCACGCCGGTCTAACCCTATGCGCGCAGGGGTCTGGGCCCATCGCCCTATGCACACCTGCACGTTGCGTACGCGGCCGGAAGCAGACCTAGCCCCCTTAATACAAGCGCGAGCTTACGGTCCAATGCGGCGCGCGCCACTCAGTTGCTGACGTCAAAAGAGCTTCGGCTGATACCACGACATCGGGATACCCATAACTACTCCCACGTAGATGGTTAGTGCGTATAGACCAAATGGCCAGACTCAGATCAAATACCCAGAACTCGTTAAGCGTGTTGTGTATCCGCGAATGCCGACTAGGGCCAGGCCCACCTCTCACCTAGGGCGTCTCAACCTGCCCTGTCGCTCCGCCATAAAGTAACAGTCGGGGGGCCGTCAGGAACCCAGGCCCACCTCTACCGGGGTGGAGCCACCTGTCCTTTCAGCCCCCTCATCAGAATCACTTGCGGGTACTCCTCGAGCCGACCCGACTTTAGTCACCACATGTGTCATGTATATAGTATATAAGTATATACCCGTGATCACCGCCCAGGTGATCACGGCCCGATAGTATAGCACAGCAGACGGACAAGAATGTAGGGCCACTGATGGAAATCTAGCATCCTAGACTAAACATGTAGGATAGCAGGTAAGGGTAACCATTATAGTAACAAGGACAGGCTATGCAACAGAATAGGATATCGGAAAGCAGTAACATGCTACACTACTCTAATGCAAGCAGTATAGAGAAGTATAGGCGATATCTGGTGATCAAGGCGGGGGCTTGCCTGGTTGCTCTGGCAAGTAGGAGGGGTCGTCGACTCCGTAGTCGAACTGGGCAGCAACAGTGTCGGTCTCGTAGTCTACCGGAGAGAAGAGGGGGAAGAAACAGTAAATATAATGCAAACATAAGCATGACGATGCGTGACATGACAATGAACGATGCTAGGGGTGTCCTAACGCGACAGTAGGTGGTACCGGTGAAGGGGGGGGCATCCGGGAGGTATTCCCGATGTTTCGCGTTTTCGGACAGACGGATCGGAGGGGGAAAGTTGCTAGTGTGATAGGTTAGGGAGGTGTGGTGGATGAACGGACTGCGTATTCGGATTCGTCTCGTCGTTCTGAGCAACTTTCATATAGAAAACATTTTCGTCCGAGTTACGGTTTAAAAGATATGAATTTTCAAAGTTTATTTGAATTTCTGGAATTATTTATATTAAGAAAAATAAATTATGACGTCAGCATGTGGCAATGCTGACGTCAGCAGGTCAACAGGTCGGCTGACCAGTCAAAACTGACACGGGGGACCCACCTGTCATAGACAGTGGGTTAACAGAGGATTAAACTAATTAGTTTTTTAGTTAATTAACTACCGGGCCCACCTGTCAGTGAGTGATTAGATTAATTAATTAGTTTAATTATAAAAACATTTTCTTTTCTTTCTTTTTTTTTTATTTTTGCGGCGGGGCCCGCATGTCAGTGGCTGGGCCTGCCCAGTCAGCAGTTGACTGGGTCAACCCAGTCAACTGGGGCCCGTGGGGGCCACTGGCAGGGGCACTGGGGGTGGCCCCAGGCCAGCCACGTCGGCGGCCGGCGCCGGAGCAACGCCGGCGACCAAACGCACGGCGGCGCGGCTCGGGAGGGGTACGGGTTTCACGTACAGGGGGTCTTCGGGGGCGTGGCCGGGCGCGTTCGACGCGGCTCGGCGTCGCGCGTCCAACGGCGGTGGCCGGAGGGGCTGGAACGGACGGGGGCGAGTGCTTCGAGCTCGGCGGCGGCGAGGTGCTTCGGGCGAGCAACGGGAACGATGGAACGACGCGAGATCGGGCAATCCAAAGGGCGGGGCGAGGCCTACGTGCACGCGCGAGCAAGATGGGCGCTAGCTAAAGACCAAACGGTCACCGGAACGACGCCGGCGACGTGCTAGGCGGCGGAGGGTGCGGCCTAACGCGGCGCGGTGGCTACGGCACGCTAGCTAGCTAATGCAGAGGGGGAGGAGGTAGAGGAGCTCACCGCGCGGCGCAAGAAAGGCCCGTGGGTGGCTTAGTAGCAGCAGCAGTCGCCGGAGTCGAAGAAGACGGCGGCGACCCGAGGAAGGAGGCGACGGCGTTGGGGGGCGATGTAGGGGGTCCCGGCTCGAGCAGGTGGTCGGGGAGGACGGGCTCGACGCGGCGGAGCTCGGGGACACGTCGGGGAGGAGAACGGGGCTCGGTGGCCGCGTGAACGACGGAGAACGGCGGCGAGCGCGTCGGGCGTGCGGAAGAAGAGAGCGGCGCAGATCTGGGGGGGAAGAGGGAGGCGCGGGGGCCGAGAGGGAGAGCGGGGGTGAGTGGGAGAGAGGCCCGAGGAGGCGCGGGGGCCGGCGAGGGGGTGCGGTGGGGACGGCCCCTGTTCCGACCCCGGTCGGGGGAACAGGGAAGGGGACGCGGGGGGGGGGGGGGGGGGGAGGTGGGCTGGGCCGGGGGTCGGGGTCGCGGCCCAGTTTGGGCCGGGGGGGGGGGGCAGTGGGGGGGGAACGGGCCTTTTTCCTTTTTTCTTTCTCTGTCTGTGTTCTGTTTTCTGTTTTCTTTTTATTTGTTTATTTCCTTTTCTGTTTTATTTCATTTAAAAGTATTTAGACATTTTATAAAAATGTGTTTTCTCCACCATAATTACCAGTGTAATTTTTGGCACCCACTGAACATTTTAGTTTAAATTTTTGAAAACTTTTATTTTCCACTTTAATTATATTTGAAGTTTGAACTAGGAGTTTGAATAGGAAGGTGATCCAAATGTGATCAAGCCCTGTTTAGCAACATGATTAGCTTAATCACAGGGGGTTACTGTAGCATGATTCTCAGGGTGTTACACTATGGCCTTAAAAAAGCCCCACATGTGTGGTATGAGCACCTTACCGAGTTGTTGCAAGGTCGTGGGTTTGAAATTGGGAAAATCGACCCACTCTTTTTACTAAGAAGGTCAAAGGGGAGTTGTTTGTATGCCAACTATATGTTGATGATATTATCTTTGGTTCCCCTAACGAAGCTTTCAATGAGGAGTTTGCCGCTCTCATGACCTCGAAGTTCAAGATGTCCATGATGGGAGAGTTGAAGTTCTTTCTCGGGTTCAAAATCAAGCAAAGAAGAGAAGGAACCTTCATCAACGAAGCCAAATACACTCAAGACATGCTCAAGAGATTCAAGCTAAGTGATGTCAGCACGGCTTCCACTCCAATGCTCGTCAAATGCCAACTTGACATAGATCACAATGGTAAAGCAGTGGATCAAAAGGTATATCGCTCCATGATTGGCTCCTTGCTTTACCTTTGTGCATCTAGACCAGATATCATGTTGAGTGTGGGAATTTGTGCATGGTTTCAAGCCGCACCTATGGAAAGACACTATGTGGCGGTCAAGCGAATCTTTTGATATTTGGCTCATACCCCAAGCTTTGGCTTATGGTACCCAAGAGGAGCTAACTTCAACCTTGTGGGCTTTTTGGACTCGGATTGGGCAGGAGACAAAGTGGATAGGAAGTCAACTTCCGGAGGGTGCCAATTTCTTGGTTGCTCTTTGGTGAGTTGGTCTTCTAAGAAGCAAAGTTGTGTGTCTCTCTCGTCCACTGAAGCGGAGTATGTGGCCGTCGGTAGTTGTTGTGCTCAACTTCTTTGGATGAGGAAAAATTTAAAGGATTACAGTGTCATTTGTGACAAAGTGCCTCTTTGGTGCGACAATGAAAGTGCCATCAAGATCTCTCTCAACCCGGTGCAACACCTCAAGACAAAGCATATTGAGATTCAGTATCACTTCATCCGGGGTCATATTAGGCGAGGGGAGATCGAGCTCAACTATGTCAACACTCATGATAAGCTTGCAGATATCTTCACGAAGCCCTTGGATGAAGCAACATTTCGCGAGTTAAGGCATGAGCTAAATATCATTGATTCGAGCAATGTGGCTTGAACCCTTGCACAACCCACCATACTCTTCTTGATGTCTTGTTTAGGTGTAGGCATGAACATAGGGGGACTGTTGTTCTCTCAATGAACTCTCCCTCCCCCATTATGCATAAATTGATCAACTCTCTCACATTAGCCATTTTATGGTACTTGTGCTTCAAAGACGAGTTTTGGTCATGGGCCCAAGGATAATTCTTCACATTGCCATACCAATTGATTCAAACATAGGTGGCTCCGGCCATCGCCCTCTCCTTTTGAGAGGTTTTGTTTCACGTTTGGTCTTCATTGTCTTTTGCCGTCTCTTGAGCCGCGGTTGTGTTTGAGTTGCCTCGTGTGTGTGCTCTTTTGCGTGTCCGGTTGCTTGAAGATTGCATTGCAAAGGCCATGTTTTTCTGTTTTTGTCAAAACATGCACTTTCTTAGGTTTACGGTACTACCGTGGCAAGCCACAGTACTACCGCAGGAGATGGGTTATTCTGTGCGTGCACAGTTGCATCCCAGGCACGGTACTACCGCTTCCATCGCGGCAGTAATTTTTTACTGCCGCTGGAAGAGCGGTACTACCGCCCTGTGTGCGGTACTTCCGCCCGGGCGTTACTACCGCGCAGTCACGAGCGCATGGGGGTTAAGAGTGGGCAGGGGGAGTTCCAACTCCCCCATACCCATTCATCTCTTTTCCCCACTTCGTCTCTCTCTCTCCTGCCCAAGAACGACGCCGGAGGACTCACTGGATCTCCGTCTCCGGCCGCTCTCCTCGCATTCCGACCGGTGGGATCGTTCCCCACCTCGCCCTCTTGCCATGGACCCCGGTATCTCCCCTAGTCCCTCCCTTTTTGCCTCGTTTTTGTGCTTCTAGGTCTTGGGGAGATGCATGTGTAGTTCGTGTGATTTTCGACTAAATCTTTGCAAGAGGAGATTGTAGGAGAGTGCTAGTGCAGTAGATATGCTATTTGGTGTGATGCAACAGTGTAGTTTTGATCAATGGTAGTACCGATCCACTTTTGCGGATGTTTCTAGATCCGTAGATGTGTTCTTGCGCGATTTGATTCCGTGCGGTACTACCGCTCCTCCTGGAGCGGTACTACCGCTCGCTCGCTCGAGAACTGCCCCGTGTGGTACTACCGCTCCGCTGGAGCGGTACTACTGCCCGGGGTGCGGAAGTAAAATTTTACTTCCGCTCCAGGCGCGGTACTACCGTGCCACCCCGGCACAGTACTATCGCGGCTGAAGGGGCTATAAACTTTTACATCCGCACCCTGGCCCGGTACTACCGTGGAGTTAAAAATTACGTTGTTTTGTCTTCCCAATCTCATTTCTTCATGTTTCATTTGGTTTCGGCCTTAGTATTTGCAATAATCCTTCTCGATTTTCTCGTGTTTGTGTTGTGTGTCATAGGTGGTGGCTCCGGTTCCAATGTCCGGCGCTCGAATCCCAGCCGTGACACGAGCTCGAAGCGCCTTCGCAACCAAGAGGCTCCAGAGGGCTCCAGTGCCCCACAACACAGAACCAAGTCCACAGCTACCAAGACCAAGGAGCCAAGTGTTGGCATGGATGAGATGACTCAAGGGGAGTTTCTGATTCGAAGGAAGATCAACCCCTACGTCAACCCTAGGGAGATCACAAGGGGTAATGATTTGTTTTGGACCAAGCAGCAGAATCTCATCTTCCTAGATGTGATCAAGGCCAAGCAGAACACCTATGTGCCAATGCAGTGGATTGACATGCATCATATGAAGAAGGAGAGTAACCGGGCATATTTTGGTGAGCCTCTGGACTTAGTGGAGCAGTTTGGCATTGAGGAGTTACTCACGTTCCACATGGACTTTGACCCGAAGATTGTGGCTCAGTTCTTTGCTTCCGTCCACTTCCACACCGATGATGAGCGGACCATGACTTGGATGACTAATGGGAAGAGGATGTCTGCTAAGTGGAAGGAGTTCATGGAGTTGCTGCACGTTCGTGATGAGGGGCTCAATGTGCCCGCTGGTGTCCGCCCACATGCCAACCCCGAGTCGGCCAACAAGAACAAGCTTCTACCCTACCTTGTTGAGAAGAAGCTAGCCAATGACAAGAAGACTCGGGTGCTGAACCCATTCCTTGACATCATGCACCAGATCTTCCGCAACACACTCTTTCCTTGTCGGAGTAAATGGCCACGGGTAGCCTAACCGACTCCCCCTGGCTCTTCGAAAAATTATCAAGCCATTCAAGCCTTCAAGCATACAAAGCATAAGGCCGCCTTCCCCCGACCGGCTGTCCCCAGGGCCGACTCCCAGAAGGCGACCCAGCCTCAGAAACCTCCCCCAGGAAAGATACGAGATAGCCGACTCTAGGGAGCCGACCCCAAGAGGACCGGCTCCCATAAGCCGGCCGTGAAGAAAGCCGACTCCCAGAAGCCGGCCATGAAGAAATCTGGCTCCCAGAAGCCGGCCAAGACTGCACCCACTAAAGACTGTGCCCACATAACGGCGATAGGATGGGGCATGGCCGCAGTACAGCCCACTACCCCCGAATCCCGGAACAGGCATGGCCACAGGGCGCCGTACGAGCCAGCCATACCCCATCCGGCGTGGCACTGTAGCCGTGTTGACCTCGACGTCACCCACGACAGGCGCCAGTACGGCCCGTAGGTGGCGGGCCCCTTTTGCCAGAGAGACACCTGAAGGCGGCCTGACCTCCTCTAGTCAGCCAGGGGTGTGGCCGGCTCCCAATAGCCGGCTACCTCCCTCCCTCGAAACATGCGCCCCATTAAGGACACAAGACGAGGTAAGGCTACAGTGAGAGCTCGCAAGGTGGCGACACTGTAGCCACGCTTACCTCGACAAAGCCCTCGTCATCAGAGGCGAGGCAATAGTAACCAGCCACCGACAAAGCCCCCAAGCTGTGGGGCCGGCGTGCCGGCCAAGAAGCCGGCAGCCGGCGGGACCCACCAGTCGGCGGGCCCCAATGACCGGCGGAGAAGCCGGCGAGCATAGACACTGACGGCCGGGACCCGCGCCCAGCCGGATTACCATTGTACCCCTGGGGGGTAGGCCTATATAAACCCCCCGGGACACCCATGCAAAGGGTTGGTCTCATAGAGTTTCACACACCACATAGAGAGAAAAGGAGAGCTAGCCTTGCCCTTCTTCTTCCTCTAGCCAGACAGCTCAAGGAGCACTTGTAGCTACTTGTATTGATCTAGTGATCATGCGGAGATCCCGCAGAGCAGGACTAGGGGTGTTATCTCCACGGAGAGCCCTGAACCTGGGTAAGATCCGCCGGCGTGCATGTCTTCGCCTCATCCCGTTTCCAGGCACCGGCGACGTCTTACTGGCTCCCACAATGATAAGCCACCCATTGGCATATGTCGCACCCACCACCCGACATTTGGCGCCCACCGTGGGGCCAGGTGCACCGTTGTCCGGAGACCTGTTCTGGACGGGAACCCTTTTTCTCCCCCGCGAGCGCAGCCAGCCTGCTGCGCCCGATGGCGCTTGCCCCGACGCGCTGCAAGGCGTTGACGACGCCTGCGCAGCGAGCTGCCTCGCCGATCTTCTTGGCGAGACTCGCATCTCCGACGAGCCTGCGTCCGATGCGGGCACGGACTACCCCGAGAGTCGCCTCGTCAGCCTGCTCGACCAACTTCACGTCTCCAGCGAGCTTGCTGTAGAGTTGGAGTCGGTCGGCTCCACCGACCCGATGCTTGTCGACTCCGACACGGCATCGCTCGACGCTTACCCCTCTGACGTGGTGGTCTTCAACGACCCTCTCCCTCGAGCTGACAGCGGCAGCAGCGCTGTCACTGAGGTGCTGGTCATCAGCCACGTCGCCGACTCAGGCGAGAACGCCCACGATGCCCTACAAGCGGCGATGCATGACTTGTCCGTCCCCATCCCGGCCGACGCCGACGCCAAGACCTTGGAGGCACGCCGCCTTGCCCTCATCGCGGAGGGTCAGAAGATAGCCCCCATGAGACGCCTCACCGAGGCTCACCAGCACGAAGTCGACCGCGCCGCCTTCGGTACGCCGCCTCATGGCGGGCCGAGCCAAGCCGGCCTCATCAAGAAGCGCAGCGCGACCATCGCCAGCATGCTGGGGGCAGACCGCCCCGTCTACGCCACACCGCTCGAGAATCTGCGAGCCGCTCAGGCGGCCGCTGAAGAGCTAAATGGGCTGGGGGCTGATGAGCTCCCCTACATGACAAGGCGCATCCAGCAGCTGATCGACGCGGCCGCAGAACGGCATGAAGCCGGCGCCCGTGCTGAGAGTCCTCCCCCACGCCGAGAGCATGCCGCGACATCCCGGTCGCCGACTGCGAGCGGCGCCCGCGCAAGGAAAGACAAGGAGCCGGCTGCTAGCCGTAGCCGGACTCGGATTACCATCGAGCGCGACGCGGAAGGCCGCCCTCGAGCAGTGGAGCGCCAAGGCAATCCGCCTCCTCCCCCGCCTCGGGGGGAGAGATATCCCACCCCGCCACCTGTCACACATCCGACTCTCGGTGGCCGACTAGGCCACCGTGAAGGAGTCGGCGAGAACGACGCCCGCCACCGGATCGACCGCCTAGCTCGATCCCTGGCGCTAGAAGAAGAAGACGATGTCGGCCCGCTATGCTTTGGCCCCCGCATCCGCGACGAGCCCTTCCCCAAAGGGTTTTCGCTCCCCAGAGACACGCCCAAGTACAACGGCTCTGTGAAGCCGGAAGATTGGCTCATGGACTACTCCACCGCTGTCAGCATAGCGAACGACAACAGATGCGTAGCCGTGAAGTATGTCCCTCTCATGCTGCAAGGCACGACACGCACCTGGCTCAACAGCCTCAAGCCCTACAGCGTCAACAGCTGGCTGGACTTCACGGAAGTCTTCGTCCGCAACTTCACCAGCACGTACAAGCGGCCTCCCAAGCCCCGCCAGCTCTCCCTATGCGTCCAAGGGCCCAACGAGTCGACCTGCGACTACCTCACGCGGTGGGCCGAGCTCCGCAACTCCTGCGAGGGGGTGCACGAGGTGCAGGCCATCGAATACTTCACCGCCGGGTGCCGAGAGGGCACCCTCCTCAAGCACCGACTCCTCTGCGATGAGCCGGCTACCCTCGACTAGCTGCTGGTCATTGCAGACAAGTACGCCACAGCTGACTCCTCGATGAAGACCGAGCTCCGAGTAGGTGCCTCTGGGAAGGTGCTCGCTCCGGCTCCTAAGACGCCAGCTGGCGACTCCAATCGGCGCCCCTACCAGAACGACCACAAGCGCAAGGCCCCAATGTCGCCTTCCACCAGTCGGCAGGTGGCCACGGTCGAAGACGAGCAGCCCGAAGAGCGGCCCGCTCCCAAGAAGAAGGGCGGCAGGCCGGCTTGGCAGCCGGCCTTCTCCTACGAGCAGACTCTCGATGCCCCCTGCAAGTTCCACAACGGCGTGAAGCCGTCCAACCACACGACCCGAAAGTGCCACTGGCTCACCCGGATCTCCAAGGGCGAGGGGCTGGTGCCGCCTCTGCCTCCCGGCCCGCCGCCTCCAGCCCCCCAGCAGCCGGCTGCTCGACCAGCATTCGGAGCCATTCAAGATGAGTTCCCTGATGAGCACGCCGCCTACGTCGTCTTCACGAGCCAGGTTGAAGACAAGCGCAGCCGGCGCCGACAGCATCAAGAGGTCAACGTAGTCGCCTCCAACAGCCCCGAGTTCATGCATTGGTCCGAAAGGCCTATCAACTGGAGCCGAGCCGATCACCCAGAAGTGATGCCGTCCCCTGGCTCCTACGCATTGGTGTTGGATGTCACTCTCGCAACAGAGAGGCGGGCTGCCCGATTCTCCCACGTTCTGATTGATGGCGGGAGCAGTATCAACATATTGTACCGCGACACCGTGGAGAAGTTGAACCTCAAGGCGAAGCAGCTCATGCCGAGCCGGACCGTTTTCCATGGCATCGTACCCGGCCTGTCCTGTTCCCCGATCAGCAAGAGCAAGATGGATGTTCTCTTCGGAGACAAGGATCACTTTCGCCGAGAAGCGATCTGGTTCGAGGTAGTGGATCTGGAAAACCCTTACCACGCTTTGCTCGACCGACCTGCTCTAGCCAAGTTCATGGCTGTGCCCCACTACGCCTACCTGAAGATGAAGATGCTGAGCTCAAAGGGGATCATCACAGTGGCCGGTGACTACAAGAAGTCCATTGAGTGCGCTGCAGCCAGCAGCCGACTGGCCGAGTCCCTCATAGTGGCAGAAGAGAAGAAGATGCTGGATCGAGTTGTGGCCATGGCCGGCAAGCAGCCGGCCTTGTCCCCCAACCCCAAGGAATATGATGCGCAGGGCTCCTTCCAGCCGGCCAAGGAGACGAAGAAGATACCTCTGGACGCGGAGAACCCGGAGAGGTTTGCAGTCATTGGTGCAAACCTGGACAGTAAATAGGAAGGCGAGCTCGTCGACTTCCTCCCTGAGGATCGAGACATCTTTGCATGGTCCCCAAAGGACATGCCGGGTGTTCCGAAGGATTTCGCCGAGCACAAATTACACGTCCGAGCGGACGCGAAGCCGGTCAAGCAGCCCCTCCGCAGACTGTCAGAAGAGAAGAGAAGAATCGTAGGAGAAGAGATAGCCCGGCTCCTCGCCGCCGGCTTCATTATGGAAGTGTTTTTCCCAGAGTGGCTTGCCAACCCAGTCTTGGTGTTGAAGAAGAATAACAAATGGCGTATGTGTATAGACTACACTAGCCTCAACAAGGCCTGCCCCAAAGATCCGTTTGCTCTGCCACGGATTGATCAAGTAATAGACTCCACAGCCGGATGCGAGCTGTTGAGTTTTTTGGATGCCTACTCAGGATACCACCAGATTAAGTTGGACCCAGCAGACCGCCTGAAGACCGCCTTCATCACACCATTCGGAGCTTTCTGTTACCTGACTATGACATTCGGCTTGAGGAATGCCGGTGCCACTTTTCAGCGTTGCATGCAGAAATGCCTCCTCAAGCAACTCGGCAGACATGCCCACGTCTACGTAGAGGATATTGTGGTGAAGACAGAGAAGCGCGGCATCCTACTGGAAGACCTCAAAGAAACATTTGCCAACTTGCGCCGATTCCAGATCAAGCTCAACCCCGAAAAATGCATGTTCGGAGTACCAGCCGGCCAGCTTCTAGGCTTTCTGGTCTCCGAACGCGGCATTGAGTGCAACCCTGTGAAGATCAAGGCCATTGAGAGAATGGAGATTCCCACCAAGTTGCGAGACGTTCAGAAGTTCATCGGGTGCCTGGCCTCCCTAAACCGCTTTATCAGCCGGCTAGGAGAGAAGGCTCTCCCCCTGTACCGACTCATGAAGAAATCCACTCATTTCGAGTGGAATGACCAAGCAGACCAAGCCTTCCATGAGTTAAAGAAGATGCTGACCACTCCACCCGTCCTGGCGGCGCTGACTGAGAAGGAGCCCATGCTCCTCTACATTGCCGCAACTAGCCGGGTGCTCAGTACAGTCGTCGTGGTCCAGCGCCCAGAAGAAGGCCGAGCCCAGCTAGTCCAAAGGCCGGTATATTATCTAAGCGAAGTACTATCCAGCTCAAAGCAAAACTACCCACACTACCAGAAGATGTGCTATGGAGTATACTTCGCCGCCAAGAAACTGAAGCCCTACTTTCAAGAGCATCCCATCACGGTCGTGTGCACCGCCCCGCTTGCCGAGATCATAGGCAGCCGGGATGCATCCGGCCGGGTGGCTAAATGGGCCATTGCGCTTGCACCTTTCACAATCTTCTATCAGCCCCGCACCGCCATCAAGTCCCAAGCGCTGGGCGACTTCCTCGTCAACTGGGCTGAGACCCAGTACCTACCGCCGGCTCCCGACTCTACTCATTGGCGGATGCACTTCGACGGGTCCAAGATGCGCACCGGCTTGGGAGCCGGCATCGTCCTCACCTCTCCTAAAGGCGACAAGCTCAGATACACGCTGCAAATCCACTTTGCTGCCTCCAACAACGTGGCTGAATACGAGGCGCTCATACACGGGCTCCGGCTAGCCAAAGAGCTCGGCATACGCCGGATCCTGTGTTATGGCGACTCAGACTTGGTGGTCCAGTAGTCATCTGGTGACTGGGACGCCAAGGGTGCAAACATGGCGAGCTATCGATTCCTCGTCTAGCAGATCAGTGGGTATTTCGAAGGGTGCGAGTTCCTTCACGTGCCACGGGCCGACAACGACCAAGCAGATGCCCTGGCACGGATCGGCTCCACCCGACAGGCTATACCAACCGGTGTCTCTCTCCAGCGCCTCCTCAAACCATCCATCAAGCCGTCTCCAGAGTCGGACTCTATCTTTGTACCGCCCGCCCCTGATGCAGCCGGATCCGACTGGAGGAACCCAGCAGGCGGCTCAAGGACTTCGACAAGCGACCCGGGGACTGCCGTAGTCGCACCCGGCTCGGGGACTTCAGAACCCGGCCCGGGGACTGCAGCAGTCGGCCCGGGGGCTGCAGCGACACAAGAAGCGGTGGCCGACTCCAGCTCCCCACCACCCAACCCACCCACCCGAGTCATAGTGGCCGTACTAACAGTAGAAGAAGTCACCGCTCCATCATGGGCCCAGCCCATCCTCAACTTCCTAGTCAACAGAGAGCTGCCGACTGATGAGACCTCGACAAGACTAGTGCAACGCCGAGCCAGAGCATATGCAATAATAAACAGAGAACTCGTCAAGCGCAGCGTCACTGGAGTCTTCTAGCGCTGCGTCGAGCCAGAGAAAGGTGTAGCAATCCTCAAGGATATCCACCAAGGCGAATGCGGCCACCGCGCAGCCTCAAGATCACTTGTGGCCAAAGCTTTCCGCCATGGTTTCTTTTGGCCGACTGCTTTGGAAGATGCCAAAGAGATAGTCAAAAGCTGCAAAGGATGCCAAGTCTTCAGTTCCAAGCAACACCTGCCGGCTTCTGCACTCAAGACCATCCCCCTCACCTGGCCCTTTGCCGTCTGGGGGCTGGACATGGTGGGCCCATTCAAGACAGCCCGCGGCGGCTTGACACATCTGCTAGTCGCCGTGGACAAATTTACCAAGTGGATCGAAGCGAATCCGATCAAGAAGCTGAACGGGCCGACTGCCGTGACATTCATTGCCGACATCACTACTCGGTATGGCATGCCGCACAACATCATCACCGACAACGGCACAAGCTTTGCCAAAGGAGCACTGGCACGTTTCTGCGCGACACAGGGCATCCGACTGGACTTAGCGTCCGTTGCCCACCAGCAGTCAAACGGCCAGGTCGAGCGAGCAAACGGACTCATCCTCTCCGGCATCAAGCCCCGACTGGTCGTACCACTAGAGCGATCGGCCGGCTGCTGACTCGATGAGCTGCCGGCTGTCCTCTAGAGTCTGCGTACTACCCCAAACAAGTCAACCGGCTTCACTCCATTCTTCCTTGTATATGGTGCCGAGGTTGTCATCCCAACTGACATCGAGTTCGACTCGCCTCGGGTCACCATGTACACGGAGGCGGAGGCCAAGGAAGAGCGAGAAGACGGCGTCGACCTGCTGGAAGAAGGCCGGCTGTTAGCACTCAGCCGGTCTGCCATCTACCAGCAGGGTTTGTGCCGTTACCACAACCGAAAGGTCAAGCCAAGATCTTTCCAAGAGGGCGACCTTGTGCTTCGGCTGATCCAGCGAACAGCCGGCCAGCACAAGGTCTCGGCCCCTTGGGAAGGCCCTTTCGTCATCAGCAAGGCACTAGGCAACGACTCCTACTACCTGGTCGACGCATAAAAACCAAGAGCACGCAAGAGGGATGATTCCGGCAAGGAGTCAGAGCGACCATGGAACGCGAACCTCCCGAGAAGATTTTACAGTTGAAAGCAGTATGTACCATGCTACCATTTTTATTAAGTATGAGACAAACGGGCCCCCTGAGGAGCACTCGAGGACTGCCCTCCTTTATCTATGAATGACGAGTGTCATACTCATGAATGTATTATTACATTTGATTTTCTGTCTGGCACCGGGTTCAACTAGTCGGCCCGGGGACTGGCCGCCTTCAGTTATATTAAAAGTTCTACCTGAAGTCAGACAAGTAGTGTGCCGGCACCCGAGCCCTCTCTTGTTGAAAGTTGCAGCTCGAAGAACCGACTGTCCGACTGGCAAGAGCCAAAGGCAGAAAGGATGCCCACACGAAAAACGGCTAAGGACTAACGAACTTATATAACGCAAAGATGGCATCCAACCACGCTTGCCGGCTGTCAAAACAGCCGGCTGGCCGGCCTCCCAATCACTTCGCTATAATCCAACAAAGCTAGAGTACTTGCCCTCCCAAGCACTTCCACAGCGCCACAGATTGCAGAGCAGCTGTCCGGCTGGGAAGGCGGCAACCAAGGGAGGGCGGCAAAGGAAGCAGCCGAAGGATGAAAAGCAAAGAACAAGGGAAAGCCAAACGCATGCATAATTATATTTACACATAAGGCCCCAAACCGTCCGGCAGTCAATATAGTTCGAATACACCCCCAGTGGGTGGATTTGTGCAAACTTAACAAAACACTGTCCCAAGAATGGTGAAACAGGAAAGTAGAGGCAGCAGACTAGACTAAGGGCGCAGCAGGGGAGCCGGGCTGGTCGGAGGAGATGGCACCGCCGGCTGGAGGAGTGGCCGGCTGGCGGGTCTCAGCTTGATCATCGCCGGCTGCAGGCGCCGCACCCACGCGTGCCTTGTTGCTGGAGGCACGGTCAAGCTGAGGCTGACCGGTCGCTCCACCATCTGGCGCGGCGTCTTCATCCTCCTCCTCCTCCTCCTCCTCCTCGCCCTCATCGCTGGAGTCGATCTCCTTCGCCGAGTCCTCGCCGTCCGCCGGGTTCAGCCCGAACCACTCCTCTGGCTGGGCAACGCCGTTGTCGTCCACCTCAGGAGCGAAGGCGCTGGTGTCGGTATAATCGGCAATCGCCGAAGCCCGCTGGATGATAGCCGGCCCCGCCGGCTCCAGCTTTGTGTTGGCCTCCTGCCGCCAGGTGGCCAGCTGGTCCAGACTCAGCTCGGGATACCAGGCGTTGGTGAACTCCAGCGCCCGCCTGGCGCCGGACCGAGCCGCAGAAGCTTTCCATGCCTCGAAGCTGCCGACCGCCACCTCCAGCCAGTCGGCAGTCCGACTGGGGGTGCGGGGAATCACCTCACCAGGCCAGAGAGCGGCCAACACCTGCGCCCCAACACGCTGAAGCCGGCGGAGCATGCGATGAGCCGGCTGGAGGCGGGCCTGAATCGCCAAGAGCTGCTCCTCCAACGACCGGCGAGCGTTTGGCGCGATCAAGGCGCCAGCCTGCCTTCGTGCCTCGTGGTGGGCCTCGACGACCTGGTTGGCGGTGGTAGAGTAGCCAGGGAAGTACTCTGCACAAGGAAGAAAGAGAAAAAAGAGAAAAACACCAAGTCAGAAAATGAGCTAAAACGGCAAGCGGCAAGCAAGGACGAAGAGGAAGGCGGCCTACCGTCAACCAAGTCTTCGATCTGGCCATAGCCGTTGATCAGCGTCTGCTTCGCTTCGGCCGAGCTGGCCGCCTCTGTCTCATACTCGGCTTGGAGGGCGGCCTCGCTGTCCTGCACCGCCTTCAGGGCCGCCTTGTGGCTCTTCTCCTGATCGGCCAACCTCTTGGCCAGGCGGTCACGCTCCTGTGCCAAGGCGGCAAACTCGGCCTCCTTAGCGCGGAGGGCGGCCTGAGCCCCGCCCAGCTGTTCCCTCAGACTGGCGTTGGCCGCTGCAGGGATGGCAGAAAAGAAAGAAGCAATAAGGAAGAAGTCGTCAAGGAAGATCCGACCCGACTGCTCAGCAGTCGGCCCGAATCTCGGGGACTACACCCAGTGGGTGCGCTGACGCGCCCCCACGTGAGATAAAAGACGAAGCACTTACCCCGGCTCTCAGATAGGTCAGCATTCTTCTGGGTTAGCTCCTGAGCCTGGGAGTTGAAGGCAGCCGCGCGGAGGTTGTGGTAGTCCTGCAAGTCAGGCAGAGGAGCGAATGAGAACAGAATAGCAAAACAAGGCCCGCTAAGAAGTTCCAAGCCGCCTGCTCTGCAGCCGACTCGGAACTCGGGGACTACACCCAGTGGGTGCGCTGGTGCGCCCCCACGAAAGAAACCAAGATCAAAAAAGCAAAAGTAAGAAGACTAACCCGAATGGCCGCCCGCGTCGCAAGGAACTCGTCATTATATTTCCTCAGCGCCGCAGCCTTGGACTGAAGTCGGTTCTGGACGTCCTGTGCTGCCACATTCACCATAGCCGTCCCTCCACCCGGCGTCCACCCCGAGCTGGCGCTGGCCGCCTCCATGTCCTGGGCCGACAAGCTGGAGCCCGTGGCCTTCTGCGGCTCCGATGCGGCCTTCCCCGTGCGCTGGCGCGAGGGCGACTGGACCACCAGATCCGTCCTTGCGGCCGGCTCGCCCCCGGCCGATTGCGCAGGCGACAAGTTAGGCCAGCCGCCTTGGGTCGCCCCAGTCGGCAGGGCCGGTGCCGCCTCCCTCTCCGGGACGACGACGCCGTCCTTCCTTCCCAATCCCGGCTGGTCGCCGCCGGCTTCCTCTGGCGGGGGCTCTGGGGCCTCAGGCGCCGCGACGCGCAGAGGGGTGATGAGCAAGGCCCCCTCCGCCATCGCCGCAGCCGCAGCCTCCGCTTGGGCCTTGGCCGCTGCGTCGGTGTGCGCCTTCGCCGCCTCCTCCTCCTGTGCCGCCTTGGCGGCAGCCGCCCTCAACTCCTCCGCCTCCCGCTCCTCCCGCGCCTCCCGCACGTTTTGCTCCATCGCCGCCTGAAGCTCGGCACGGGGGTCCACGCGGCGGGTGGTGCTCTCGGATCCTCCCGGCGACCCAACGACGGATGCGGCAGCAACCTGCTCGAGCGACAGCGGAGCCCTGACTTTTTGAGAAAGGACGAGGATTCAGAAATCACCAAGAAAAGAAGAAATAATGTACAAAGGAATATACACTTACGCCGACACCATCTGCGGCTGCTTCACCACCTTGCGGAAGCGGGCCGCCTTCGCGGCCGCTTCATCCCGCCTGGTCGCCGCCGCCCCACCCTTGGGCTTCTTCGGCCGGCTCCCGAACAAGCCTGACGCGGCACGGCGCTTCTGCGCCGCCCCGAGCAGGCGGCGCGGCGGAGGAACCCGCGTCGTGGCCAGACGCCGGCTGGCGGCGTGGGACGACTTCCGCCTCGTCGTCATCCGGCTAGTCATCGAAACTGGCTCCAAGCCCGGAGCCGCCTGCTTCGCCGCCAGCTTCGCCGCCACCCGCCTCGGTGTTGTCCTCCATGGCGGCCGCCCCCAAGTCGTGGTCCTCCAGGTCATGCTCTGCCCGGTCGGGGAGGAATCGGCGCTCCGTCTCCGACCCGGCTGCAGGTCAAAGGAGAGAGCTCTGCCAAGGCGTGCTGACTGGTCAGAGACGGCCATAAGGAATTCAGCAACAAAACTAAGGAAAGAAAAGGAAAAAGAAAACATACTGTGGGCGGAGGATGCGCACGGGAATATGGCTCCTTGCCAAACCGCCACTCTGCGGAGAGCTTGCAGTTCGCAAGGTAATTCACCATGTGGGCCACCTCGTCGTGCGTCATGTCCTTGGTGCACATCCGGCTCGGATCGAGTTGGCCGCTCATCTGACAGATCAGGTGAGGGCGGCTCTGAAGCGGAAGCACCCGGCGCACGACGAAGGCGACCAGCAAGTCGGACCCAGTCAGGCCCTCCGACTGGATCATCACCCGCAGCCGGGCGACGGCCGCGGCTCCAGCCGGCGTCAGCGTCGCGGCCCGATAGGACCACTGGGGCCGCCTCCCAGCCGGCGGGCCGGCTACGTAAGCCGGCAAGTTGACGTAGTCGCCTTGTGGGGCGATGTTCCTCACGTACAAATATGACTTCTGCCAGCGCTTCACCGACTGGATTAACGTAATGACGGGGAAGGGGTTGTCGGCCGCCGGCCTCCGCATCGCGATGAAGGCGCCGCTCTGGGCCGGCACGCCCTGCATGCGGGTGCCTAGCTTAGATTGGAAGAACTCCCCCAGAGCTCGAGGGTGGGGAGAACGCCAAGGTAGCCTTCGCACAAGGTGACGAAGGCGGACAGCAGCACCACCGTGTTCGGGGTGAGGTGGTGCGGCTGGAGCTGATAGAAGTCGAGGAAGGAGCGGAAGAAAGCGCTCGCCGGCAAGCCAATGCCGCGCAGGAAATGTGAGCGGAAGACTACCCGCCCGCCTTCCTCCGGCTCCGGCGTGATCTCCCTCGCAGGCGCGAGACGGACCCGCACCTGGTCCGCGCCGGGCAACCGCCTCGTCTTGTGGAGGAACTCGATGTGGTCCATGTGGATGTTGGAGCCGTCCCAATCCCCGCCGTACTGCATGGTGGCGAGAAGCTAGCGAGGAAGAGCGTGGCGGCGGAGAAAGCACGGCCCTGCGGCGGCAGAGCTGCGAGGTGGAGTGAAGAATGGTGGGACGGCGCGGCGGCGAGGGAAAGCAGGAGGAAGAAGATGGCGGAGAGGAGAGGAGCGTGCGAGCGTCTGCCGCTTCCCCTCCTCCCCCTACTTATAGCCTCGTGCGGCGAAGCCGAGGAGGCGAGGCGTGGGGAGGAACGTGGGATTAACTGCGCCCACTCCCCCATGTCCCGCGATTATTGCGCCCTAACGGCGTGCTGAAACCGTCGCCGGAAGACGTGCGGATGGCTTTGGGCCGCAAAGAATCCGCGCCTGGGCCTAGGCGTGGGAGTGGTGGGCCCTCGACCTGCGGCGACGTCTTGTCGCGCGCGTGGGTTTGCAGGCTCTTTTCAGCCTAGGGACGCCACGTGGTTCGCAGGCGGCGAGCGGCCAGCCCGCAGCTCGGCGCACGCGCCAACAGACTCCCGCCTTCCGACTTCAAATTTTTTGCCAAGACGGCGCGCCCAACCGAAGCCGGCTCCCAGCTACTGGCTCGTCAAGATAAGAAGCTGACCGAGCTTCTCGACCTCCTCTCAGCCTTGAAGCCCAACCAGCTTAGGGGACTACTGTCGAAGTAAATGGCCATGGGTAGCCTAACCGACTCCCCCTAGCTCTTCGAAAAATTATCAAGCCATTCAAGCCTTCAAGCATACAAAGCATAGGGCCGCCTTCCCCCGACCGGCTGTCCCCAGGGCCGACTCCCAGAAGGCGACCCAGCCTCAGAAACCTCCCCCAGGAAAGATACGAGATAGCCGACTCTAGGGAGCCAGCCCCAAGAGGACCGGCTCCCAGAAGCCGGCCGTGAAGAAAGCCGACTCCTAGAAGCCGGCCATGAAGAAAGCCGGCTCCCAGAAGCCGGCCAAGACTGCACCCACTAAAGACTATGCCCACATAATGGCGATAGGATGGGGCGTGGCCGCAGTACAGCCCACTACCCCCGAATCCCGGAACAGGCATGGCCACAGGGCGCCGTACGGGCCAGCCATCCCCCATCCGGCGCGGCACTGTAGCCGTGTTGACCTCGACGTCACCCACGACAGGCGCCAGTACGGCCCGTAGGCGGCGGGCCCCTTTTGCCAGAGAGACACCTGAAGGCGGCCTGGCCTCCTCTAGTCGGCCAGGAGTGTGGCCGGCTCCCAATAGCCGGCTACCTCCCTCCCTCGAAACATGCGCCCCATTAAGGAGACAAGATGAGGTAAGGCTACAGTGAGAGCTCGCAAGGCGGCGACACTGTAGCCACACTTACCTCGACAAAGCCCTCGTCATCAGAGGCGAGGCAACAGTAACCAGCCGCCAACAAAGCCCCCAAGCGATGGGGCCGTTGTGCCGGCCAAGAAGCCGGTAGCCGGCGGGACCCACCAGTCGGCGGGCCCCAATGACCGGCGGAGAAGCCGGCGAGCATAGACATTGACGGCTGGGACCCGCGCCCAGCCGGATTACCATTGTACCCCTGGGGGGTAGGCCTATATAAACCCCCCGGGACACCCATGCAAAGGGTTGGTCTCATAGAGTTTCACACACTACATAGAGAGAAAAGGAGAGCTAGCCTTGCCCTTCTTCTTCCTCTAGCCAGACAGCTCAAGGAGCACTTGTAGCTACTTGTATTGATCTAGTGATCATGCGGAGACCCCGCAGAGCAGGACTAGGGGTGTTATCTCCATGGAGAGCCCTGAACCTGGGTAAGATCCGCCGGCGTGCATGCCTTTGCCTCATCCCGTTTCCAGGCACTGGCGACGTCTTACTGGCTCCCACAATGATAAGCCACCCATTGGCATATGTCGCACCTACCACCCGACATTCGTCGCATAGGCGACAAGGACAAGGTGCATGCCTATCTTGTGGATATGATGCTCATATGTGAGAAGGCGCGTCTCCAACAGACGGAACCACTTGATTTCTCTCATATCATGTGGTGTGAGCTGCAGTTTGTTGTGTTCAACCGTAAGGTGCCCATCTATAGACCTTACCTGTTTTTCTTGATCTCAAAGACTTGGGAGAAGCTCTTTCCGGGTGAAGAGTTTCTTGCTCCCAACTGGATTCGCCATGAGCCTATCAAGCTACGCATCAAGAACAAGTGGGCTAACACCACTACCCAGGCTGAAGCAGAGGCTGCCAGGATGGATGTGGATGAGGATGAGTTTGAGGAGGAGGAGGCGGCTGAGGACAATTCTGAGGGATACACTCCTCCCTCTACTGAGGCCACTTGGGCTAAGAAGCTCAAGGCCAAGATGAAGGCTCTGTTCTTGTCGGGGGTGTCGTGCGACATATGCCAAAGGATGGCTTATCATGGTGGGAGAGAGTAATACGTCGCCGGTGCCTGGAAACGGGATAAGGCATAAACATGTACGCCGACACATCTTACCCAGGTTCGGGGCTCTCCTAGGAGATAACACCCCTAATCCTGCTCTGTGGGGTCTTCGCATGATCACTATCTCAACAAGGTGGCTACAAGGTTGCTCCTTGAGCTGTTTGGCTAGAGGAGGAAGAAGGGCAAGGCTAGCTCTACTCCTCTCTCTATGTGTGTGTGGTAACTTGGGTGCTGAACCCTTTGCACGGGTGCCCTGGGGGTTTATATAGGCCTACCCCCAGGGGTACAATGGTAATTTGGCTAGGTGTAGGACCCAACTGTCAATGTCTCTGGTCGCCGGCTTCTCCGCCGGCTGCTGGGGCCCGCCGCCCGGTGGGTCCCGCCGGCTGCCGGTCTCTCGGCCGACAGGTAGGGCCCGCCGCCTGTGGGCCTTGTCGGCTGCTCTGTACTGTAGCCTTGCCCCTGATGACGGAGACTTTGTCGAGGGGAGCATGGCTACAGTCCCGCCGCCTGGCAGGCGCTCACTGTAGCCACACCCCGACTTATCTGATTAATGGCGCACAGACTCCAACGGAGGGGAAAGGCCGCCTGCTAGGAGTCGGCTTCCCTCCGTGCCGACTGGTCAGGACTCGCCGCCTTCTAGCATCTCATAGATAGGTAGGGCCCGCCGCCTGCGGGCCGTACTGACAGTCCGTCGTGGGAGCATGGCCTCCTCTGCCATGGATGATATCACGGGCGGCGTGGCTACAGTGACGCACCGGGCGGGGGGTGTCCGCCCGGTACGCCGCACTGTAGCCATGTTCAGCCCTGGATTTGGTGGGGGCAGGCCGCACTATAGCCATGCCCCGTCTCGTCGTTGTAATGAGGTGCTGACCTCGAGGAAAACGGGGGCCGCCTGCTAGGATTCGGCCCTCCTCGTGGCCGCCTGCTGGGTTCCGCCGCCTTCTAGCAGCCGGCCGCTTGGACCAGCCGGCCCTAAGAAGGCGTCCCTTTGCTTTTGATGCTTGAGGGGCGCAGTCGGCCCCGATGTCTTGAAATACCAAGGGGCTGATGAGGCTACCCATGGTCATTTACTCCGACAGTAGTACCCGAAGCTAGTGGGGCGCTGCAGCTGAAAAGGCGAGAAGCCTCAGCAGCTTCCTACTCCGAGTAATCCGGTAGAATCACTTCGTCCGTCTTCTGAGATGCCGACTGATAGGAGCCGGCCATGACCAGGCTGGCCGCCTGGTGATTTCGAAACGTCATGGTGGGTGCCAGGTGGCACGCCAGCCAGACGTCGGGCCTGCCGCCCATAGCCGCATGCCACGCAGCGCCAGCAGGCCAGGCCGGCCTGCCAGCCCACGCGTGCGACGGGACGTCACTGCAGGCCGGGGCCTGCCACTACAGGGCCTCGGCACACGCGCAGATCCGCTGCGGCCGAGGCAGACGGTTGGGCTTCTGCGGCAGTTAATACACACCTTTATTGCCGCGGTAATCGTGGGATCATGGGGGGAGTAGGGCGCAGTTAATCCCACGACCCCCCACGCCTCGCCTCCTCGGCTTCGCAGCCTGGGGCTATAAGTAGGGGGAGGAGGGGGCGGCAGTCGCACGCGCGCCCTCCTCTCCCTTTGCCTTTGCCATTCTTCTTCTTTGCCGCTGCAGCGCCCCTTCTTCTTGCCGAAGCGCTGCCGCGGTTCATCGTCACCGAGCTTTTCCTCGCCGCGGCTGCGTTGCTCCGCCACAGATTCGCGTGCTCGCCGCCGCGCCGTTCCTCTGTCGAGCGCCTAAGTCCATGGCTCGCTTGCGGTCCGGCGACTGGGACGGCTCAACATCCACGAGGATCATCTCGCCTTTCTCCACCAAACGCAGCGCCTGCCACACGAAGCGCACGTGAAGGTACGTGTCCCCCCTGAGGCAGAAATCTCGCCGGTGCCGGAGGACGGCGAACGCGCCGTCTTCCGGTCTCATTTTCTTCGCGGCTTCGGCCTTCCGACGTGCGGCTTCTTGCGCTCCTTCCTCAACTTCTACCGAGTCCAGCCGCACCACCTTACGCCAAACACGGTGGTGCTGCTGGCTGCCTTCGTCACCTTCTGTGAAGGTTACCTCGGCATTCTCCCCACCCTCGAGCTCTGGAGTGAGTGCTTCTACCTCAAGCTCGGCACCGCCGCCAAGGGCACGGCGGCTCAGTGCGGAGCCTGCGTGGCGGTGCGGCATCCGAGTGCTGGGAACCGCTTCCCGCCTGTCTCTCTGCTGCAGTCGACCAAACTGTGGCAGAAGTTGTATGTCTACATCAAGAACCACCATCCGACGTTGGACTACATCAACTTGCCGGCTTACATAGCCGGCCCGCCTGCTGAGCCACATGCCAACTGGCAGTCTAAGCCGAGCGCCCTATCAGCCGCCTCCAGTGTCGCCCTCGCCCGACTCCAGGCGATTACGGAGTCGGAGGGCCTCAAGGGCTCGGATCTGCTGGCCGCCTTCGTGGCGCGCCGAGTGCTTCCCCTCCAAGCCCGCCCCACATCATCAGCAGCATGAGTGGGCACCGGGACCCATGCCAGATGTGCACATGGGAGCTACCGGACATGGAGGTGGCCCGACTGGTCAACTACTTCTCCAACTGCAAGTTGTCGGAGAAGGATTGGCAGTTTGGTAAGCGGCCGTTCGACCGCGCACACCCGCCGCCTGCGGTGAGTCTTTGTAATTCCTTTTCTTCTTTGCTTGTCCGAGCTCTTCTTTGCCGTCTGATCAGTCGGTCATGGTATAGATCTTCTCGACCCAGTCGGTCGCTGACGCTCTGGCGCCAGATCATCAATACATGCCGGACTGGTCGAGAAGCGACGCGGACGACCCCGACGGGGCGGCCGCCATGGAGGAGGAGGACGCCACGGGTGGCGGCGGTGGAGCAGGCGGCTCCGGAGGAGGCGGCATCAAGGACTGGCCGGACGATGATGAAGAGGAGAACGAGCCACGCCGTACGCACGGCGCCGACAAGGCGAGCGCGAGCTCCTCAGCAGCGCCGACCGCACTAGGCGGCGCACCGAAGCGCCGAGCCGACTCGTTCCTGTTCGGCAGCCGGCCGAAGAAGCCAAAGAACACGGCCACCGTGACCAAACGGCGGGAGGCCACCGCAAAGGTGACCCAATACCAGAAGGCCCCGAAGCAGCCCTCGACGGTGTCTTCGTAAGTGCTTGATCTCTCTTGCGTTTTCTTTTCTTCTTTCTTGCAAAATTCCTTCTTACTTTTTCTTCTTACTCTTCTTGAACAGGGCCCCGCTCTCTCTTGAGCGAGCCCCGTCCGCCTCGGTGATTGGGGTGGCGGGCGGCTTTGCAGAGCCCCGCCGCGTAGACCCACTCACCGACCTCCAGGAGGCGACGGAGAGGAACGCGCGGGAGGCACGCGTGGAGCGGGAGAAGGCGGATGTGGCCAAGGCGGCGCAGGCGGAGGCCGATGCAGCGGCCAAGGAGCAGGCCGACGCCGCGGCCAAGGCGCAGGCGAACGCGGCCACCAAGGCGCAGGGGGAGGAAGCGGCCTGTGGCCGGGCCCCGTAGCTCGTCATCTCGCTGCGCGCGGTGCCACCGGCACCAGAGAACCAGGCGCAGCTGGTCCTGGAGAGGGGGGAAGGCGACCCCGTTGTCTTGGGGGTGGAGATGCCCCCGCCCCCGCCGGCTGCCGACGCTCAGGGCAGTCGGCCTGAGGCGCCGCCAGTGTCGCCGTCTGGCGGTGAGTTGGTGGTGGGTTCGACTCCCGCAGTTTGCACTCCGGTGCGCCGTCGTGCGGCCAAGGCGGCCTCGGCCGTTGGAGGTAGGGCGGCAAGTTCATCGGCTCCTAAAGCTGAGGCCACCAGTGCCGGCCCACCAGAGTGGACGCCTGGGGGTGGGACGGGTGTTCTGAACACGGCCGCGCAGGACGTCCAGGCTCGGTTCCAGGCCCAAGGCGCCGCCCTCCAGCAATACGCGCATGCGTTCTTGGCGACGCGGTCGGCCGTCCGGGTATGTTTCTTGTTTTTGATTCTTGTAATATTCTGTGGGGGTGCGCTAGCGTACCCACTGGGTGTAGCCCCCGAGTTCCGGGCCGGCTGCTGAGTAGGCGAGTTCCGAGTGCTAACATTTATTTTTTCTTCTGCTGTCTTTGTTGCAGGATTACCACAACATCCGTGCGGCCGCCTTCAACTCCCATATCCAGGAGTTGGCCAAGCGGACCACTGATTTGGCCGAGAGCTGGAGTAAGCACTCCGTCTTCTTCTCTCGCGGGGGCGCGCCAGCGCACCCGCTGGGTGTAGCCCCCGAGATTCAGGCCGACTGCTGAGCAGTCGGGCTGGATCTCCTGGCAACCACTTTTCTTCTTTGTTGATTGTTGATTGTCTTCTCTTTCTTGTCTTCCGCAGGAGCAGTCACTGCACTGCAGCAGCGCCTGGGCGAGGTCTAGACCGCGTTGCGCACCAAGGAGGAGGAGGAGTGCAGCAAGGCGGCCCATGAGTGTGACCGCCTGGTCAAGGAATTGGCGGACCAGGCGGATCAACACAAGGAGGACCTCCAGAAGGTGAAGGACAGCGAGGCCAGCCTCGAGGCCGAGAGAAGGCTCTGAATGACAGCTACGGCGCGATCGAAGATATGATCGATGGTGAGTTATCTTTCCTTTCTTTCAGCCGCCGACTGCTATATGAGCCGGCTTTTGGCTTCAGACTTCTTTTTTCCTTTTTGCACAGAATTCTTCCCTAGTCACGCCGTCATCGCCAGCCAAACCATCGAGGCTCGCCGCGATGAGCGCCGACAGGCTGGTGCGGAGATCGCGCCCAACGCACCCCGGACTCTCAGCGAGCAGCTTCTTGCCATCCAAGCTCGCCTCCAGCCAGCTCATCGGATGCTCCGCCGCCTGCAGCGCGTCGGGGCCCAGGTGCTGACCGCTCTCTGGCCGGATGCCCAGATCCCACGCACCCCCAGCCGGACTGCCGACTGGCTGGAGGTAGCGGTCGGCCACTTCGAGGCTTGGAAGGGCACCGCGGCTCGGGCGGGTGCACGGAGAGCCTTGGAGTTCGTCAAGGCGTGGTACCCAGGCCTGGACTTGGCCCAGCTGGCCACCTTTCGGCAGGAAGCCGGACCGGAGTTGGCGGCGGTGGACCGCGAGCTGGGGGTGTATTCAGACTTGTTGAATTCTAGCCATGAGCCTTGCTATGTAAATTAACTTTATTCGCACAAGTTGTGCTTTGTTGTGTTCTGTCTTGCCTTGCCTTTCTGCTCTTTTGGCTTTTTCCTTTGCTGCCTTCCCTTGGCTGCCGCCCTGCCAGCCAGGCAGCCGCTCTACGGTCTGTGGCTGGGTCGGGTACTTGGCCATTTGGGAAGACAAGTACTTTGGCCACTTAGAACGTAGCAAGTAAGTGAGAAGCCGGCCGGCCGGCTGATCAGCAGCCGGACGGTGAGGCAAAGAGCCGGCTTGGCCTATGTAGATGCTTTTTTCCTTAGCCATTTTTCGTGTGGACACCATTTCCTGCCTTTAGCTCTTGCCAGCCGGACAGTCGCTCTGCGAGCTACGGCTAGCGGCAAGAGAGGGCTTAGGTGTCGGCACACTACTTGTCCGAGTGCAGGTAGCATCAACATAGTTCAAGGCGGCAAGCCCCCAGGCCGACTGGCCGAACCCGGTGCCAGGCGAAGGAATGAAAAAACACATTCACAAGCATAAAACTTATCATATAGATAAAAAGGGTAGCCCCCGAGTGCTCCTCGAGGGTCCCGATGTCTTTCCGCTTAATACAAAAGGTAGCATGGTACAAACTGCTTCAACTGTAAAATCTTCGGAGGAGATTTGCGTTCCATGGGAGCTCTATTTCCTTGCCGGAATCGTCCCTCTTGCGTGCCCTGGGCTTCTGTGCGTCGATCACGTAGTAGGAGTCGTTGCCCAAGGCTTTGCTGATGATGAAGAGGCCTTCCCAAGAGGCCGAGAGCTTGTGTTGGCCGGCTGTTCGCTGGATCAGCCGGAGCACAAGGTCTCCCTCTTGGAAGGATCTTGGCTTGACCTTCCGACTGTGGTAGCGGCGCAGACTCTGCTGGTAGATGGCGGGCCGACTGAGTGCCAACATCCGGCCTTCTTCCAGCAGATCGACACCGTCTTCTCGTGCTTCCTTCGCCTCCGCCTCCGTGTACATGGTGACGTGAGGTGAGTCGAACTCAATGTCAGTTGGGATGACGGCCTCGGCCCCATACACGAGGAAGAAGGGAGTGAAGCCGGTTGCTTTGTTCGGAGTGGTGCGTAGACTCCAGAGGACGGCCTGCAGCTCATCGATCCAGCAGCCGGCCGAGTGCTCCAGTGGATCGACCAGTCGGGGCTTGATGCCGGAGAGGATGAGGCCGTTTGCTCGCTCGACTTGACCGTTTGACTGCGGATGGGCAACGGACGCTAAGTCCAGTCGGATGCCCTGCGTCGCGCAGAAACGAGCCAAGGCGCCTTTGGCAAAGTTTGTGCCATTGTCGGTGATGATGCTGTGTGGTATACCATACCAGACGGTGATATCCGCGATGAAGGTCACAGTAGTCGGACCATTTAGCTTCTTGATCGGTTTAGCTTCAATCCACTTGGTGAATTTGTCCACGGCGACAAGCAGATGAGTCATGCCGCCGCGTGCTGTCTTGAATGGGCCCACCATGTCCAGCCCCCATACGGCAAAGGGCCAAGTAAGGGGGATGGTCTTGAGTGCAGAAGCCGGCAGATGTTGTTTGGAGCTGAATTTCTGACACCCCTTGCATTTCTGGACCAAATCCTTGGCGTCTTCTAGAGCAGTCGGCCAGAGGAAGCCGTGGTGGAAGGCTTTGGCGACAAGGGATCTGGTGGCCGCGTGGTGGACGCACTCGCCTTGATGGATGTCTCTGAGGATTGCTTTGCCCTTCTCCGGCTCTACGCAGCGCTGGAACACACCAGTGACGCTGCGCCTGACAAGCTCTCTATTTACTATCGTGTAGGCTCCTGCTCGACGCTGCACTTGCCAGGCCGAGATCTCATCAGCCGGCAGCTCTCTGTTCACCAGGAAATTGAGGATGGGCTGTGCCCATGATGGTGCTTCGACTTCAGCCACTGTCATCATGGCCACTGAGACTAGGGCGGCTGGGTTGGGAGGCGACGGGGTGGAGTCAGCCGCCGCTTGCTGCATTGTTGGTGTTGGGGAACGCAGTAATTTCAAAAAATTTCCTACGATCACGCAAGATCTATCTAGGAGAAGCATAGCAACGAGCGGGGAGAGTGGGTCCACGTACCCTCATAGACCGAAAGTGGAAGCATTTTATCAACGCGGTTAATGTAGTCGTACGTCTTCACGATCCGACCGATCCTAGCACCGAACGTATGGCACCTCCGTGTTCAGCACACGTTCAACTCGATGATGTCCCTCGTACTCTTGATCTAGTTGAGGCAGGGTGAGAGTTTCGTCAGCACGATGGCATGGCGACGGTGATGATGAAGTTACCGGCCCAGGGCTTCGCCTAAGCACTACAATGATATGACCGAGGTGTGTAACTGTGGAGGGGGGGCACCGCACACGGCTAAGAGATTGTCTGTTGTGCTTTGGGGTGCCCCCTTGGCCACGTATATAAAGGAGGGAGGCGGAGGAGGCCGGCCTAGGAGGGGCGCGCCTATAGGGGGGGTCCAACTAGGATTCCCAATCCTAGTTGGAGTCCCCTTCCTTTTCCAAGAGGGAAGAGAGGGAATGAGTAGGAGAGGGAGAAGGAAAGAGAGGGGGGCACCGCCCCCTCCCTAGTCCAATTCGGACTTGCCAAGGGGGGGCGCGCGGCCACCCCTTGAGGCCCTTCTCTCCTTTCCCATATGGCCCATGAAGGCCCACTACTTCCCCCGGCGAATTCCCGTAACTCTCCGGTACTCCGAAAAATACCCGAATCACTCGGAACCTTTCCGATGTCCGACTATAGCATTCCAATATATCGATCTTTACCTCTCGACCATTTCAAGACTCCTCATCATGTCCGTGATTTCATCCGGAACTCCGAACAAACTTCGGTCATCAAATCGCATAACTCGTAATACAAATCATCATCGAACGTTAAGCGTGCGGACCCTACGGGTTCGAGAACTATGTAGACATGACCGAGACACATCTCCGGTCAATAACCAATAGCAGAACCTTGATGCTCATATTGGCTCCTACATATTCTATGAAGATCTTTATCGGTCAAACCGCATAACAGCATACGTTGTTCCCTTTGTCATCGTTATGTTACTTGCCCGAGATTTGATCATCGGTATCATCATACCTAGTTCAATATCGTTACCGGCAAGTCTCTTTACTCGTTCCGTAATGCATCATCCCGCAACTAACTCATTAGTCACATTGCTTGCAAGGCTTATAGTGATGTGCATTGCCGAGAGGGCCCGAGATACCTCTCCGAAACTCCGAGTGACAAATCCTAATCTCGATGTATGCCAACCCAACAAGCACCTTCGGAGACACCTGTAGAGCATCTTTATAATCACCCAGTTACGTTGTGACGTTTGATAGCACACAAGGTGTTCCTCCGATATTCGGGAGTTGCATAATCTCATAGTCAGAGGAACATGTATAAGTCATGAAGAAAGAAGTAGTAATAAAATTAAACGATCATTTATGCCAAGCTAACGGATGGGTCTTGTCCATCACATCATTCTCCTAATGATGTGATCCCGTTCATCAAATGACAACACATGTCTATAGTCAGGAAACATGACCATATTTGATAAAGAAGCTAGTCAAGTAGAGGCATACTAGGGACACTCTGTTGTGTCTATGTATTCACACATGTACTAACTTTCCGGTTAATACAATTCTAGCATGAATAATAAAAATTTATCATGATGTAAGGAAATAAATAATAACTTTATTATTGCCTCTAGGGCATATTTTCTTCAGTCTCCCATTTGCACTAGAGTCAATAATCTAGTTCACATCGCAATGTGATCTAACACCAATAGTTCACATCATTATGTGATTAACACCCATAGTTCACATCGCCATGTGACCAACACTCAAAGGGTTTACTAGAGTCAATAATCTAGTTCACATCATTAATGTGATTAACACCCAAGAGTAATAAGGTGTGATCATGTTTTGCTTGTGAGAGAAGTTTTAGTCTACGGGTCTGCCACATTCAGATCCGTAAGTATTTTGCAAATTTCTATGTCTACAATGCTCTGCATGGAGCTACTCTAGCTAATTGCTCCCACTTTCAATATGTATCTAGATTGAGACACAGAGTCATCTGGATCGGTGTAAAAGCTTGCATCAACGTAACTCTTTACGACGAACTCTTTGTTACCTCCATAACCGAGAAATATTTCCTTAGTCTTCTAAGGATAATTTTGACCGCTGTCCAGTGATCCACTCCTGGATCACTATCGTACCCTCTTGCCAAACTCATGGTGAGGTACACAACAGGTCTGGTACACAACATAACATACTTTATGGAACCTATGACTAAGGCATAGGGAATGACTTTCATTCTCTTTCTATTTTTTGCCGTGGTCGGGTTTTGAGTCTTACTCAACTTCACACCTTGCAACATAGGCAAGAACTCCTTCTTTGACTGTTTCATTTTGAACTACTTCAAAATCTTGTCAAGGTATGTACTCATTGAAAAATCTTATCAAGCGTCTTGATCTATCTCTATAGATCTTGATGCTCAATGTGTAAGCAGCTTCACCAAGGTCTTTCTTTGAAGAACTCCTTTCAAACACTCCTTTATGCTTTCCAGAAAATTCTACATCATTTCCTATCAACAATATGTCACTCACATATACTTATTAGAAAGGCTGTAGTGCTCCCACTCACTTTCTTGTAAATACAAGCTTCACCGCAAGTCTGTATAAAACTATATGCTTTTATCAACTCATCAAAGCGTATATTCCAACTCCGAGATGCTTGCACCAGTCCATAGATGGATCGCTGGCGCTTGCACATTTTTGTTAGCATCTTTAGGATTGACAAAACCTTCTGGTTGCATGATATACAACTCTTCTTTAAGAAATCCATTAAGGAATGCAGTTTTTGACTTCCATTTGCCAGATTTCATAAAATGTGGCAATTGCTAACATGATTCGGACAGACTTAAGCATTGATACGAGTGAGAAAATCTCATCGTAGTCAACATCTTGAACTTGTCGAAAACCTTGTGCGAAAATTCGAGCTTTGTAGATAGTAACACTACTATCAGCGTCCGTCTTCCTATTGAAGATCCATTTATTCTCAAATGGCTTGCTGATCATCGAGCAAGTCAACCAAAGTCCATACTTTGTTTCTCATACATGGATCCCATCTCAGATTTCATGGCCTCAAGCCATTTTGCGGAATCTGGGCTCATTATCACTTCCTCATAGTTTGTAGGTTCATCATGGTCTAGTAACATGACTTCCAGAACATGATTACCATACCACTTTGGTGCGGAACGTGCTCTGGTTAACCTACGAGGTTCGGTAGCAACTTGATCTGAAGTTTCATGATCATCATCATTAACTTCCTCACAAATTGGTGTAGGCATCACTGGAACTGATTTCTCTGATGAACTACTTTCCAATTTGGGAGAAGGTACAATTACCTCATCAAGTTCTACTTTCCTCCCACTCACTTCTTTCGAGAGAAACTCCCTCTCTAGAAAGGATCCATTCTTAGCAACGAATATCTTGCCTTCGGATCTGTGATAGAGGGTGTACCCAACAGTCTCCTTTGGGTATCCTATGAAGACACATTTCTCCGATTTGGGTTCAAGCTTATCAGGTTGAAGCTTTTTCACATAAGCATCCCAGCCCCAAACTTTAAGAAACGCCAACTTGGGTTTCTTGCCAAACCATAGTTCATCGTCTCAACGGATTTAGATGGTGCCCTATTTAACGTGAATGCAGCTGTCTCTAATGCATAACCCCAAAAACGATAGCGGTAAATCAATAAGAGACATCATAGATTGCACCATATCTAATAAAGTACGGTTATGACGTTCGGACACACCATTACGCTGTGGTGTTCCAGGTGGCGTGAGTTGCGAAACTATTCCACATTGTTTCAAACGAAGAGCAAACTCATAACTCAAATATTCTCCTCCACCGTCAGATCGTATAAATTTTATTTTCTTGTTACGATGATTTTCCACTTCACTCTGAAATTCTTTGAACTTTTCAACTGTTTCAGACTTGTGTTTCATTAAGTAGATATAACCATATCTGCTCAAATCATCTGTGAAGGTCAGAAAATAATGATACCCACCGCGAGCCTTAACACCCATCGGACCGCATGGAGAATGGAGTTTTAGTCATCTTGCCCATGAGGCATGGTTTGCAAGCATCAAGTGATTCATAATCAAGTGATTCCAAAAGTCCATCAGCATGGAGTTTCTTCATGCGCTTTACACCAATATGACCTAAACGGCAGTGCCACATATAAGTTGCACTATCATTATTAACTTTGCATCTTTTGGCTTTCAATACTTATGAATATGTGTATCACTACGATCGAGATTCAATAAACCATTTATATTGAGTGTATGACCATAGAAGGTTTTATTCATGTAAATAGAACAATAATTATTCTTTTGATAAATAAGTAACCGTATTGCAATGAACATGATCCAATCATATTCATGCTCAACGCAAACACCAAATAACTTTTATTTTAGGTTCAACACTAATCCCGAATGTAAAGGGAGTGTGCGATGGTGATCTATCAACCTTGGAATCACTTCCGACTCACATCATCACCTCGCCCTTAACTAGTCTCTGTTTATTTTGCAACTCCCGTTTCGAGTTACTACTCTTAGCAACTGAACCAGTATCAAATACCGAGGGGTTGCTATAAACACTAGTAAAGTACACATCAATAACATGTACATCAAATATACCTTTGTTCATTATGCCATCCTTCTTATCCGCCAAGTATCTAGGGCGGTTCCACTTCCAGTGACCATTTCCTTTGCAGTAGAAGCACTCAGTTTCAGGCTTGGGTCTAGCTTTGGGCTTCTTCATGGGAGTGGCAACTTGCTTGCCATTCTTCTTGAAGTTCCCTTTCTATTCCTTTGCCCTTTTACTTGAAACTAGTGGTCTTCTCAACCATCAACACTTGTCGGCAAAGTACTGTCAGAGGTCTCATACCTCTCAACACAGGCATGAGTCTGAAATACTAATTTCAACTCTTGGAACATCTTACATGCTCCATGACGTTCAAAACATTTTTGAAGTCCCTGTTTTAAGCCGTAAAGCATGGTGCACTAAACTATCAAGTAGTCATCATATCGAGGTTGCCAAACGTTCATAACGTTTGCATATACTCCTGCAATAGGTCTGTCACCTAGCGGTGCATCAAGGACATAATTCTTCTGTGCGGCAATGAGGATAATCCTCAGATCACGGACCTAGTCCGCATCATTGCTACTATCATCTTTTAACTTAGTTTTCTCTAGGAACATATCAAAAAATAAACGGGGAGCTACATCGCGAGCTATTGATCTACAACATAATTTGCAAATACTATCAAGACTAAGTTCATGATAAATTAAAGTTCAGTTAATCATATTACTTAAGAACTCCCACTTAGATAGACATCCCTCTAATCATCTAAGTGATCACGTGATCCAAATCAACTAAACCATGTCCGATCATCACGTGAGATGGAGTAGTTTTCAATGGTGAACATCACTATGTTGATCATATCTACTATATGATTCACGCTCGACCTTTCGGTCATAGTGTTCCGAGGCCATATCTGCATATGCTAGGCTCGTCAAGTTTAACCCGAGTATTCTGCGTGTGCAAAAACTGGCTTGCACCCATTGTATGTGAACGTAGAGCTTATCACACCCGATCATCACGTGGTGTCTCGGCACGACGAACTGTAGCAACGGTGCATACTCAGGAAGAACACTTGTACCTTGAAATTTAATGAGAGATCATCTTATAATGCTACCGCCGTACTAAGCAAAATAAGATGCATAAAGGATAAACATCACATGCAATCAATACAAGTGATATGATATGGCCATCATCATCTTGTGCCTTTGATCTCCATCTCCAAAGCACCATCATGATCACCATCGTCACCGGCTTGATACCTTGATCTCCATCGAAGCATCGTTCTCGTCTCGCCAACTATTGCTTCTATGACTATCGCTACCGCTTAGTGATAAAGTAAAGCAATTACATGGCGATTGCATTTCATACAATAAAGCGACAACCATAAGGCTCCTACTAGTTGCCGATAACTTTTACAAAACATGATCATCTCATACAACAATTTATATATCATCACGTCTTGACCATATCACATCACAGCAAGCCCTGCAAAAACAAGTTAGACGTCCTCTACTTTGTTGTTGCAAATTTTACGTGGCTGCTACGGACTTTGCAAGAACCGTTCTTACCTACGCATAAAAACCACAATGATTTTTCGTCAAGTGTGTTGTTTTAACCTTCAACAAGGACCGGGCATAGTCACACTCGATTCAACTAAAGTTGGAGAAACAGACACCCACTAGCTGTTGGGGAACGTAGTAGAAATTCAAAATTTTCTACGCATCACCAAGATCAATCTATGGAGTAATCTAGCAACGAGGGGAAGGGGAGTGCATCTACATACCCTTGTAGATCGCGATGCGGATGCGTTGCAAGAACGCGGATGACGGAGTCGTACTCGTAGCGATTCAGATCGCGGTTGATTCCGATCTAAGCACCGAAGAACGGTGCCTCTGCGTTCAACACACGTGTAGCCCGGTGATGTCTCCCACGCCTTGATCCAGCAAGGAGAGAGGGAGAGGTTGGGGAAGACTCCATCCAGCAGCAGCATGACGGCGTGGTGGTGGTGGAGGAGCGTGGCAATCCCGCAGGGCTTCGCCAAACACCGCGGGAGAGGAGGAGGAGGGAGAGGGGTAGGGCTGCGCCGAAAGAGAGACATTCTCATGTGTCTTGGGCAGCCCAAACCTCAACTATATATAGGGGGGGAGGGGGCTGCGCCCCCCTCTAGGGTTTCCACCCCAAGGGCTGGCGGCCAGCCCTAGATCCCCTCAAGGGGGGCGGCCAAGGGGAGGAGAGGGGGGGCGCCCCACTAGATGGGCCCTAAGGCCCATCTGGACCTAGGGTTTGCCCCCTCCCACTCTCCCATGCACCTTGGGCCTTGGTGGGGGGGCGCACCAGCCCACCTGGGGCTGGTCCCCTCCCACACTTGGCCCACGCAGCCTTCTGGGGCTGGTGGCCCCACTTGGTGGACCCCCGGGACCCTCCCGGTGGTCCCGGTACATTACCGATATCACCCGAAACTTTTCCGGTGACCAAAACAGGACTTCCCATATATAAATCTTTACCTCCGGACCATTCCGGAACTCCTCGTGACGTCCGGGATCTCATCCGGGACTCCGAACAACATTCAGTAACCACGTACATACTTTCCCTATAACCCTAGCGTCACCGAACCTTAAGTGTGTAGACCCTACGGGTTCGGGAACCATGCAGACATGACCGAGACGTTCTCCGGTCAATAACCAACAGCGGGATCTGGATACCCATGTTGGCTCCCACATGTTCCACGACGATCTCATCGGATGAACCACGATGTCGGGGATTCAATCAATCCCGTATACAATTCCCTTTGTCTATCGATATGTTACTTGCCCGAGATTCGATCGTCGGTATCCCTATACCTTGTTCAATCTCGTTACCAGCAAGTCTCTTTACTCGTTCCATAACTCACATCATCCCGTGATCAACTCCTTGGTCACATTGGTGCACATTATGATGATGTCCTACCGAGTGGGCCCAGAGATACCTCTCCGTTTACACGGGGTGACAAATCCCAGTCTCGATTCGTGCCAACCCAACAGACACTTTCGGAGATACCTGTAGTGCACCTTTATAGTCACCCAGTTACGTTGTGACGTTTGGTACACCTAAAGCATTCCTACGGTATCCGGGAGTTGCACAATCTCATGGTCTAAGGAACTGATACTTGACATTAGAAAAGCTTTGAGCAAACGAACTACATGATCTTGTGCTAGGCTTAGGATTGGGTCTCGTCCATCACATCATTCTCCTAATGATGTGATCCCGTTATCAACGACATCCAATGTCCATGGTCAGGAAACCGTAACCATCTATTGATCAACGAGCTAGTCAACTAGAGGCTTACTAGGGACATGGTGTTGTCTATGTATCCACACATGTATCTGAGTTTCCTATCAATACAATTCTAGCATGGATAATAAATGATTATCATGAACAAGGAAATATAATAATAACCTATTTATTATTGCCTCTAGGGCATATTTCCAACACTAGCCACCTGTGTGAAAAGCACGACGGTAGAACCAGTCTCATGAACGCGGTCATGTAATGTCGATCTGGGCCGCTTCATCCAACAATACCGCCGAATCAAAGTATGACATGCTGGTAAGCAGTATGACTATTATCGCCCACAACTCTTTGTGTTCTACTCATGCATATAACATCTACGCATAGACCTGGCTCAGATACCACTATTGGGGAACGCAGTAATTTCAAAAAAATTCCTACGATCACGCAAGATCTATCTAGTAGAAGCAAAGCAACGAGCGGGGAGAGTGGGTCCACGTACCCTCGTAGACCGAAAACGGAAGCATTTTATCAACGCGGTTGATGTAGTTGTACATCTTCATGATCCGCCGATCCTAGCACCGAACGTACGACACCTCCGTGTTCAGCACACGTTCAACTCGATGACGTCCCTCGTACTCTTGATCCAGTTGAGGCAGGGGGAGAGTTTCGTCAGCACGACGGCGTGGCGACGGTGATGATGAAGTTACCGGCCCAGGGCTTCGCCTAAGCACTACGACGATATGACCAAGGTGTGTAACTGTGGAGGGGGGCACCGCAGACAGCTAAGAGAGAGGAGGAGGAGGCTGGCCACGTATATAAAGGAGGGACGAGGAGGCTGGCTGTCACAGCCCCAGATCAGCCCTTGTCTGACTTTGCTTGTTCCTCATGTCATCATGTTTAATTTTCAAAGAAACTTGAAATGGGGACGTTGAAACCCTAGCACCAAATGCATTCAACTAGGTTCAAGTTTAAATCTTTCAATGAACCCAGATTGCCCTTTAGAAAAGTTCATGATTTTTGATAAAGGTGAAAACCTCTGCCAAAAATGATGCACCTATTTCTAGGTCATTTTTGGATTTTTGAATTAACTCATATTGTTTTTGAATTGGGGCATTTAAATCCTATAAATAATTTAAATGCTCTAATAATTCTAAAACTAGTTGAGGGCCGTTGGAAATATTTTCAAAAGTGCCCACAATTTTTATCAGGATTTTACAAAATGAGTTAGTATTTTTACTAATTCAAAACAGATCAAAACAAAATAGAAAACAAAACAGAAATTATGGAAAGACAGAAACCTCACCTGGGCCTTACCTGGCAGAAGAGGCCCAGCCCACCAGGGGCTGAGTGGTCTTCTTCCTCCTGCCAGGAGGACAGACAGGTGCGTGGCGAGCGCGCCGACGACGCCTTGCCACCTCCTGCTTCAGCCGCACGACCCCGACCCCTCCAGACGTGCCACGGAGACGCCCCGCAGCCCCTCGCCTCTCCCCCTCACTCTCTGCTCTCTCCCTCGCCCTCTGCTCCCTCTCCCGAGCACACCCGAGCGGAGCTCGTCGTCGCCGACGCAAATTACCGCGGCCACCGTCCATCCCGTGCCTCCCCGATGGGTCCAGAGGAACCGCCATCGCCTTCTGCGTCGTCAACACCAACCCATTCGACCGCGGGAGCCCTCTAGCGTCTTCCCCGAGCTCATCCCCAACCTTCGGCCGCCGGCAACCTCACCGGCGATTCGCCGCCGTCTCCGCCCCCCCGAGCACGCTGAGCTACTCATCGACCTCGCTGTGAGCCCCTGAACCGTTCCCCCTACTTCCGTGCTCGATTTCGAGCTCTAGCTAGACCAGCCACCGTGCCCGAAGCTCGCCGCCGCATGAGCTCGTCGCCGCCGTGGCTCCGGCGACCAAATGGCCCCGCGCGTGCGTCCGTTGCACTCGCGACGTTCCGTAGAGAAACTCTAGCGCGATAGCCCGTTTGTTTGCAAGCCGCAGCGCTAACCCCGCACCCACCCGAACTCCGGCGGCCGCGAAAGAGCTCGCCGCCGTCGACTCCGGACACCACAGGCCCAGCCACTACCACCATTCGACGCGCGCCTGCAAGAGCTCTCCAATGAGCCCAAGAACGGCCTCGCCCGTGCCCTGTGGGCGCTTTCCGAGCCGCGCCGCCGTCTCGGGCCTCGGCGGCGTCGAGTCGCCGGCGAGTTTGACCTGTTCGGCCCGGGGTTTGACCTCCCCTCTGTCACTGACGCGTGGGCCAACCCCCCACTGACACTTTAGTTAGTATTAGTTTAACACTAATTAACTTAGGTTAGCGGGTTAGTCACTGACAGGCAGGTCCCACGGGTCAGGTTTGACCCTGGCCAGCCCGTTGACTCGCTGACGCAGTGATGACGTCAGGCTGACGCAGTAAAGTATTTTCTGGATTTAAAATAATTCAGAAAATTCCAGAAAATGCCCTAACTTCTAAAATTCATAGAAATTCAACCGTAGCTCCAAATGAAATGATTTATATATGAAAAATTATCAGAAAAATCCAAAGAATCTGTTTATGGCATCCTCATGCATGTTTGAACAACTTACAGCCACTGTATATGACAATTTGAATAAATGGCATTTGAAATGTCTTATATGGAGTTTGAATTTGAACCTAAGGTTCAAACCAACTCCATTTAATATGTTGCTAGCTGCATTAGCTCAAAACACATTCATATTGCCATGTCATGATCATGCATCATATTGTGCATTGCATTGATTGTGTTTCCTCTCTGTTGCCGGAATTGTCCCCTCTCGATAGCCGTGTTTCCGACGATGAGTTCGATGACACTAATGAAGACTCAATGCTATCTTCAGAAGTGCCAGGCAAGCATAACCCCCCTTGTTCATTCCGATACAATCCCACTCTCTCGCTCCTGCTCTCTTTACTACATTAGGACAACAACGATTCAACTGGTACATGCTGCGGTAGTTGAACCCCTTATCCTCTGCATGACCTGTCATTGCCACAGTAAATAGTTGAAACCCACTAGCATGAGTAGGAGTTGTTTGAGCCCTGATGTGCCTACTCATTCATGCTTGTTTGTCATGCCTGCTACTGCTTAGAGTTGAGTCGGGTCTGATTCATCGGGGATGAATTGGAATGGTGATGAACATGTCCTACTGTGTGTGAGCTAAGTGTGTGAACACGATTTGGTAAAGGTAGCGGTGAGAGGCCATGTAGGAGTACATGGTGGGTTGTCTCATTGAAGCCGTCCTCAGGAACTGAGTTCTGTGTTTGTGATCCATGATACAGTTACTACCACGCATTGGGCCCGAAACCAATGGACCCTCTCGGCTTCTTAATCACCCTTGTCCTCTGTCCAGGAGTTGCAAGTAGTTTCTGGTGTTTGTAGTATGCTGGAGTCCGTGGACAGCGCTGACCGAGGGGTGGGCTGTGATGCGGTAGGCACGTGGCACGGTGTACCGGGCGCCCGTTTGGTGTCTCGGGAACCCTGCACACATCGTTCGGGGCCGTATGTGGAAACCTCGGCCGGACTCCCTGCGGATGGAACCTGAATAGGCGATAAACCTGGACTAGAGACTTGAGTGTTTAGGTAGGCTGTGGCCGACTCCCTCGCCAGGCTTCCGCTTGAAGGTTGCCGAGGTACACGACGTGTACATGGTGGTAAGTGGCGAGAGCGTGTGTGACGAAGTACACCCCTGCAGGGTTAATATGATCTATTCGAATAGCCGTGTCCGCGGTAAAGAACTTCTGGGTTGCCTATAACAGTTCATAGACAAGTGAAAGTGGATACCCTAAAATGCGCAAGATAAGCGTGAGTGCTATGGATGGCGTTCTCGTAGGGAGACGGGAGCGGATCCATAGTGGAGTATTGATATGGTGAATATGTGGACTCGTGTGCGCCACCTCAAAAGAGTTACTTGCAGTCGTAGTTAGGATAGCCACCGAGTCAAAGCTGGCTTGCTGCAGTTAAACTCCACTACCCCCTTTTGTTGATACCGATGCATATGTAGATAGTTCTGATGTATGTCTTGCTGGGTACATTTGTACTCACGTTTGCTTATTTTATGTTTTGCAGAGAGACGTCAGTCTCACTAGTAGTTCCGTGTGGACTTCGACGTTTAGCTTGATACCTCAGCTACGATCTTGTGCCCTCGGCAGGATCTGGTAGATAGTCAGGCTTCTCAGCCTTTTTCATTTGTAGATGTCTGTACTCAGACATGTTAAGCTTCCGCATGTGCTTTGACTTGTATGCTCTGAATGTTGGGTCATGAGACCCATGCTTGTAATATCTGGCTCTTCGGAGCCTAATGAATAAATACTCTGAGTCGTAGAGTCTTGTTGTGATGCCATGTTGTATTTGCACATATCGAGCATATTGTGTGTATGATTGAAATGCTTGGTATGTGTGGGATTCGACAATCTAGTTGTCTATCCTTAGCAGCCTCTCTTATGGGGAAATGTAGTCTAGTGCCTCCTTGAGCCATAGTAGTCCGCTACAGCCCGGTTCACCGGAGTCCTGCTAGCCCAGCACTACTGCTCTGGACACCTGACTGGCCGGCATGTGATTCATATCGTTCCTGTGTCTGTCCCTTCGGGGAAATGTCACGCGGTGACATCCGGAGTCCTGCCTAGCCTGCTACAGCCCGGGTTCCCGGAGTCCTGTTAGCCCAGTGCTACAGCCCGGATTCGCACGTTGCTGACCAACACGTTCGATGTTGATTCATGTATGCCTGTCCCCATACGTTAGTGCCGCTTTGGTTTCACGACTAGCCATGTCGGCCCGGGTTCTCTGTCATATGGATGCTAGCGACATTGTCATATACGCGAGCCAAAAGGCGCAAACGGTCCCGGGCCATGGTCAGGCGACACCCGTGGGAGTACCGTGCGTGAGGCCGCAAAGTGATATGCGGTGTTACAGGCTAGATCGGTGTGACTTGGAATCGGGGTCCCGACACTGGCCTAGGAGGGGTGCGCCTATAGGGGGAGTCCAACTAGGATTCCCAATCCTTGTTGGAGTCCCCTTCCTTTTCCAAGAGGGGAGAGGGAGAAGGAAAGAGAGGGGGGGGGGGCGCCGCCCCCTCCCTAGTCCAATTCGGACTTGCCATGGGGGGCGCGCGCCCCCCCTTGAGGCCCTTCTCTCCTTTCCCGTATGGCCCATTAAGGCCCACTACTTCCCCCGGCGAATTCCCGTAACTCCGCGGTACTCCGAAAAATACCCGAATCACTCGGAACCTTTCCGATGTCCGAATTGAAGGAAATATGCCCTAGAGGCAATAATAAAGTTATTATTTATTTCCTTATTTCATGATAAATGTTTATTATTCATGCTAGAATTGTATTAACCGGAAACATAATACATGTGCGAATACATAGACAAACAGAGTGTCACTAGTATGCCTCTACTTGACTAGCTCGTTGATCAAAGATGGTTAAGTTTCCTAGCCATAGACATGAGTTGTCATTTGATAAACGATTTCACATCATTAGGGGAATGATGTGATTGACTTGACCCATTCTGTTAGCTTAGCACTTGATCGTTTTAGTTTACTGCTATTGCTTTCTTCATGACTTATACATGTTCCTATAAGTATGAGATGATGCAACTCCCGATTACCGGAGGAACACTTTGTGTGCTACCAAACGTCACAACGTAACTGGGTGATTATAAAGGTGCTCTAAAGGTGTCTCCGATGGTACTTGTTGAGTTGGCATAGATCGAGATTAGGATTTGTCACTCCGATTGTCGGAGAGGTATCTCTGGGCCCTCTCGGTAATGCTCATCACTATAAAGCCTTGCAAGCAATGTGACTAATGAGTTAGTTGCGGGATGATGCATTACGGAACGAGTAAAGAGACTTGCCGGTAACGAGATTGAGCTAGGTATTGAGATGCCGACGATCGAATCTCGGGCAAGTAACATACCGATGACAAAGGGAACAACGTATGTTGTTGTGCGGTTTGACCGATAAAGATCTTCGTAGAATATGTAGGAACCAATATGAGCATCCAGGTTCATGTCTACATAGTTCTCGAACCCGTAGGGTCCGCACGCTTAACGTTCGGTGACGATCGGTATTATGAGTTTATGTGTTTTGATGTACCGAAGGTAGTTCGAAGTCCCGGATATGATCACGGGCATGACGAGGAGTCTCGAAATGGTCTAGACATAAAGATCGATATATTGGACGACTATATTTGGACATCGGAATGGTTCCAGGTGAGATCGGGAATATACCGGAGCACCGGGAGGTTACCAGAACCCGCCGGGAGGTATATGGGCCTTATTGGGCCTTAGTGGAAAAGAGGGGAAAGGAGCAAAGGAGGGGGCGCCCCCCAAGCCCAATCCGACTTGGGAAGGGGGCCGCCCCCCTTTCCTTCCTCCCTCCCTCCCCTTCCTTCTCTCCTAGTCCAACTAGGGAAGGGGGGGGGGGAATCCTACTCCCAGTGGGAGTAGGACTCCCCTTGGGGCGCGCCTAGGAGGGCCGGCCCCTCCCCCTCCTCCACTCCTTTATATACGAGGGAGGGGGGCACCCCATAGACACATAAGTTGATCATTGATCTCTTAGCCGTGTGCGGTGCCCCCTCCACCATAATCCACCTCGGTCATATCGTAGTCGTGCTTAGGCGAAGCCCTGCGTCGGTAACTTCATCATCACCGTCATCATGCCGTCGTGCTGACGATGCTCTCACTCGAAGCACTACTGGATTGTGAGCTCGTGGGACGTCGCCGAGCTGAACGTGTGCAGTCCGCGGAGGTGCCGTACCTTCGGTGCTAGGATCGGTCGATCGTGAAGACGTACGACTACATCAACCGCGTTGTCATAATGCTTCCGCTTACGGTCTACGAGGGTACGCAGACAACACTCTCCCCTCTCGTTGCTATGCATCACCATGATCTTGCGTGCGCGTAGGAATTTTTTGGAAATTACTACGTTCCCCAACAGTGGCATCCGGGCCAGGTTTATGCGTAGATGTTATATGCACGAGTATAACACAAGTGAGTTGCGGGCGATACTAGTCATACTGCTTACTAGCATGTCATAGTTTGATTCGGCGGTATTGTTGGATGAAGCGGCCCGGACCGACATTACGCGTACGCTTACGCGAGACTGGTTCTATCGACGTGCTTCCTACACAGCTGGCTGGCGGGTGTCAGTTTCTCCAACTTTAGTTGAATCGAGTGTGGCTACGCCCGGTCCTTGTGAAGGTTAAAACAGCACATACTTGACGAAATATCGTTGTGGTTTTGATGCGTAGGTAATAACGGTTCTTGCTCAGCCCGTAGCAGCCACGTAAAACTTGCAACAACAAAGTAGAGGACGTCTAACTTGTTTTTGCAGGGCATGTTGTGATGTGATATGGTCAAGACATGATGCTAAATTTTATTCTATGAGATGATCATGTTTTTTAATGAAGTTATCGGCAACTGGCAGGAGCCATATGGTTGTCGCTTTATTGTATGCAATGCAATCGCCCTGTAATTGCTTTACTTCATCACTAAGCGGTAGCGATAGTCGTATTAGCAATAGTTGGCGAGACAACAACGATGCTTCGATGGAGATCAAGGTGTCAAGCCGGTGACAATGGTGATCATGATAGTGCTTTGGAGATGGAGATCAAAGGCACAAGATGATGATGGCCATATCATATCACTTATATTGATTGCATGTGATGTTTTTCCTTTATGCATCTTATTCTGCTTTGATTGAGGGTAGCATTATAAGATGATCTCTCACTAAATTTCAAGGTACAAGTGTTCTCCCTGAGTATGCACCATTGCCAAAGTTCGTCGTGCCGAGACACCACGTGATGATCGGGTGTGATAAGCTCTGCGTTCACATACAACGGGTGCAAGCCAGTTTTGCACACGCTGAAATACTCGGGTTAAACTTGACGAGCCTAGCATATGCAGATATGCCTCGGAACACTGAGACCGAAAGGTCGAGCGTGAATCATATAGTAGATATGATCAACATAGTGATGTTCACCATTGAAAACTACTCCATTTCACGTGATGACCGGACATGGTTTAGTTGATTTGGATCACGTGATCACTTAGATGATTAGAGGGTTGTCTATCTAAGTGGGAGTTCTTAAGTAATATGATTAATTGAACTTTAATTTATCATGAACTTAGTACCTGATAGTATTTTGCTTGTCTATGTTGTTGTAGATAGATGGCCCGTGCTGTTGTTCCGTTGAATTTTAATGTGTTCCTTGAGAAAGCTAAGTTGAAAGATGATGGTAGAAATTACACGGACTGGGTCCGTAACTTGAGGATTATCCTCATTACTGCACAGAAGAATTACGTCCTGGAAGCACCGCTGGGTGCCAGGCCTGCTGCAGATGCTGCTAATGACGTTAAGAACGTCTGGCAGAGTAAAGCTGATGACTACTCAATAGTTCAATGTGCCATGCTTTATGGCTTAGAACCGGGACTTCAACGACGTTTTGAACGTCATGGAGCATATGCGATGTTTCAGGAGTTGAAGTTAATATTTCAAGCAAATGCCCAGATTGAGAGATATGAAGTCTCCAATAATTTCTACACCTGTAAGATGGAGGAGAATAGTTCTGTCAGTGAACATATACTCAAAATGTCTGGGTATAATAATCACTTGATTCAACTGGGAGTTAATCTTCCGGATGATAGTGTCATTGACAGAATTCTTCAATCACTGCCACCAAGCTACAAGAGCTTTGTGATGAACTATAATATGCAAGGGATGGATAAGACAATTCCCGAGCTCTTCGTGATGCTAAAAGCTGTGGAGGTAGAAATCAAGAAGGAGCATCAAGTGTTGATTGTCAACAAGAGCACCAGTTTCAAGAAAAAAGGTAAAGGGAAGAAGAAGGGGAACTTCAAGAAGAACGGCAAACAAGTTGCTGCTCAGGAGAAGAAACCCAAGTCTGGACCTAAGTCTGAGACTGAGTGCTTCTACTGCAAAGGGACTGGCCACTGGAAGCGGAACTGCCCCAAGTATTTGGCGGATAAGAAGGATGGCAAGGTGAACAAAGGTATATGTGATATACATGTTATTGATGTGTACCTTACTATAGCTCGCAGTAGCACCTGGGTATTTGATACTGGTTCTGTTGCTAATATTTGCAACTCGAAACACGGACTACATATTAAGCAAAGATTGGCTAAGGACGAGGTGACGATGCGCGTGGGAAATGGTTCCAAAGTCGATGTGATCGCCGTAGGCACGCTACCTCTATATCTACCTTCGGGATTAGTTTTAGACCTGAATAATTGTTATTTGGTGCCAGCATTGAGCATGAACATTATATCTGGATCTTGTTTGATGCGAGCCGGTTATTCATTTAAATCTGAGAATAATGGTTGTTCTATTTATATGAGTAATATCTTTTATGGTCATGCACCCTTGAAGAGTGGTCTATTTTTGTTGAATATCGATAGTAGTGATACACATATTCATAATGTTGAAGCCAAAAGATGCAGAGTTGATAATGATAGTGCAACTTATTTGTGGCACTGCCGTTTGGGTCATATTGGTGTAAAGCGCATGAAGAAACTCCATACTGATGGAGTTTTGGAATCACTTGATTATGAATCACTTGGTACTTGCGAACCATGCCTCATGGGCAAGATGACTAAAACGCCGTTCTCCAGAACAATGGAGCGAGCAACAAATTTGTTGGAAATCATACATACTGATGTATGTGGTCCGATGAATATTGAGGCTCGCGGCGGGTATCATTATTTTCTCACCTTCACGGATGATTTGAGCAGATATGAGTATATCTACTTAATGAAACATAAGTTTGAAACATTTGAAAAGTTCAAAGAATTTCAGAGTGAAGTGGAAAATCATCGTAACAAGAAAATAAAGTTTCTACGATCTGATCGTGGAGGAGAATATTTGAGTTACGAGTTTGGTCTTCATTTGAAACAATGCGGAATAGTTTCGCAACTCACGCCACCCGGAACACCACAACGTAATGGTGTGTCCGAGCATCGTAATCGTACTTTACTAGATATGGTGCGATCTATGATGTCTCTTACTGATTTACCGCTATCATTTTGGGGTTATGCTTTAGAGACGGCTGCATTCACATTAAATAGGGCACCATCTAAATCCGTTGAGACGACGCCTTATGAACTGTGGTTTGGCAAGAAACCAAAGTTGTCGTTTCTTAAAGTTTGGGGCTGTGATGCTTATGTGAAAAAGCTTCAACCTGATAAGCTCGAACCCAAATCGGAGAAATGTGTCTTCATAGGATACCCCAAGGAGACTATTGGGTACACCTTCTATCACAGATCTGAAGGCAAGACATTTGTTGCTAAAAATGGATCCTTTCTAGAGAAGGAGTTTCTCTCTAAAGAAGTGAGTGGGAGGAGAGTAGAACTTGATGAGGTAACTGTACCTGCTCCCTTATTGGAAAGTAGTTCATCACAGAAACCGGTTCCTGTGACACCTACACCAATTAGTGAGGAAGCTAATGATATTGATCAAGAAACTTCAGATCAAGTTACTACCGAACCTCGTAGGTCAACCAGAGTAAGATCCGCACCAGAGTGGTACGGTAATCCTATTCTGGAGGTCATGTTACTTGACCATGGCGAACCTACAAACTATGAAGAAGCGATGGTGAGCCCAGATTCCGCAAAATGGCTTGAGGCCATGAAATCTGAGATGGGATCCATGTATGAGAACAAAGTGTGGACTTTGGTTGACTTGACCGATGATCGGCAAGCCATAGAGAATAAATGTGTCTTCAAGAAGAAGACTGACGCTGACGGTAATGTTACTGTCTACAAAGCTCGACTTGTTGCGAAAGGTTTTCGACAAGTTCAATGGGTTGACTACGATGAGACTTTCTCACCCGTAACGATGCTTAAGTCTGTCCGAATCATGTTAGAAATTGCCGCATTTTATGATTATGAAATTTGGCAAATGAATGTCAAAACTGCATTCCTGAATGGATTTCTAGAAGAAGAGTTGTATATGATGCAACCAGAAGGTTTTGTCGATCCAAATGGTGCTAACAAAGTGTGCAAGCTCCAGCGATCCATTTATGGATTGGTGCAAGCCTCTCGGAGTTGGAATAAACGTTTTGATAGTGTGATCAAAGCATATGGTTTTATACAAACTTTTGGAGAAGCCTGTAGTTACAAGAAAGTGAGTGGGAGCTCTATAGCATTTCTAATACTATATGTGAATGACATATTGTTGATTGGAAATGATATAGAATTTCTGGATAGCATAAAAGGATACTTGAATAAGAGTTTTTCAATGAAAGACCTCGGTGAAGCTGCTTATATATTGGGCATCAAGATATATAGAGATAGATCAAGACGCTTAATTGGACTTTCACAAAGCACATACCTTGATAAAGTTTTGAAAAAGTTCAAAATGGATGAAGCAAAGAAAGGGTTCTTGCCTATGTTACAAGGTGTGAAGTTAAGTCAGACTCAATGCTCGACCACTGCAGAAGATAGAGAGAAAATGAAAAGTGTTCCCTATGCTTCAGCCATAGGCTCTATCATGTATGCAATGCTGTGTACCAGACCTGATGTGTGCCTTGCTATTAGTTTAGCAGGGAGGTACCAAAGTAATCCAGGAGTGGATCACTGGACAACGGTCAAGAACATCCTGAAATACCTGAAAAGGACTAAGGATATGTTTCTCATTTATGGAGGTGACAAAGAGCTTGTGGTAAATGGTTACGTCGATGCAAGCTTTAACACTAATCCGGACGATTCTAAATCGCAAACCGGATACGTGTTTATATTGAACGGTGGAGCTGTCAGTTGGTGCAGTTCTAAACAAAGAGTCGTGGTTGGATCTATGTGTGAAGCGGAGTACATAGCTGCTTCGGAAGCAGCAAATGAAGGAGTCTGGATGAAGGAGTTCATATCCGATCTAGGTGTCATACCTAGTGCATCAGGTCCAATGAAAATCTTTTGTGACAATACTGGTGCAATTACCTTGGCAAAGGAATCCAGATTTCACAAGAGAACCAAGCACATCAAGAGACACTTCAATTCCATCCGTGATCAAGTCCAGGTGGGAGACATAGAGATTTGCAAGATACATACGGATCTGAATGTTGCATACCCGTTGACTAAGCCTCTCTCACGAGCAAAACATGATCACCACCAAGACTCCATGGGTATTAGAATCATTACTGTGTAATCTAGATTATTGACTCTAGTGCAAGTGGGAGACTGAAGGAAATATGCCCTAGAGGCAATAATAAAGTTATTATTTATTTCCTTATTTCATGATAAATGTTTATTATTCATGATAGAATTGTATTAACCAGAAACATAATACATGTGTGAATACATAGACAAACAGAGTGTCACTAGTATGCCTCTACTTGACTAGCTCGTTGATCAAAGATGGTTAAGTTTCCTAGCCATAGACATGAGTTGTCATTTGATAAACGGGATCACATCATTAGGAGAATGATGTGATTGACTTGACCCATTCCGTTAGCTTAGCACTTGATTGTTTTAGTTTACTGCTATTGCTTTCTTCATGACTTATACATGTTCCTATAACTATGAGATTATGCAACTCCCGATTACCGGAGGAACACTTTGTGTGCTACCAAACGTCACAACGTAACTGGGTGATTATAAAGGTGCTCTACAGGTGTCTCTGATGGTACTTGTTGAGTTGGCATATATCAAGATTAGGATTTGTTACTCCGATTGTCGGAGAGGTATCTCTGGGCCCTCTCGGGAATGCTCATCACTATAAAGCCTTGCAAGCAATGTGACTAATGAGTTAGTTGCGGGATGATCCATTACGGAACGAGTAAAGAGACTTGCCGGTAACGAGATTGAGCTAGGTATTGACATACCGACGATCGAATCTCGGGCAAGTAACATACCGATGACAAAGGGAACAACGTATATTGTTGTGCGGTTTGACCGATAAAGATCTTTGTAGAATATGTAGGAACCAATATGAGGATCCAGGTTCCACTATTGGTTATTGACCGAAGATGTCTCGGTCATGTCTACATAGTTCTCGAACCCGTAGGGTCCGCACGCTTAACGTTCGGTGACGATCGGTATTATGAGTTTATGTGTTTTGATGTACCGAAGGTAGTCCGGAGTCCCGGATATGATCACGGACATGACGAGGAGTCTCGAAATGGTCGAGACATAAAGATCGATATATTGGACGACTATATTTGGACATCGGAATGGTTTCGGGTGAGATCAGGAATATACCGGAGCACCGGGAGGTTACCGGAACCCCCCGGGATGTATATGGGCCTTATTGGGCCTTAGTGGAAAAGAGGGGAAAGGAGCAAAGGAGGGGGCGCCCCCCAAGCCCAATCCGAATTGGGAAGGGGGCCGGCCCCCCTTTCCTTCCTCCCTCCTTCCCCTTCCTTCTCTCCTAGTCCAACTAGGGAAGGGGGGGGGAATCCTACTCCCAGTGGGAGTAGGACTCCCCTTGGGGCGCGCCTAGGAGGGCCGGCCCCTCCCCCTCCTCCACTCCTTTATATATGGGGGAGGGGGGCACCCCATAGACACACAAGTTGATCATTGATCTCTTAGCCGTGTGCGGTGCCCCCTCCACCATAATCCACCTCGGTCATATCGTAGCGGTGCTTAGGCGAAGCCCTGTGTCAGTAACTTCATCATCACTGTCATCATGCCGTCGTGCCGACGAAGCTCTCCCTCGAAGCTCTACTGGATCGTGAGTTCGTGGGACGTCTCCGAGCTGAACGTGTGCAGTCCGCGAAGGTGCCGTACCTTCGGTGCTAGGATTGGTCGATCGTGAAGACGTACGACTACATCAACCGTGTTGTCATAACGCTTCCGCTTACGGTCTACGAGGGTACGTAGACAACACTCTCCCCTCTCGTTGCTATGCATCACCATGATCTTGCATGTCCGTAGGAATTTTTGAAATTACTATGTTCCCCAACGCGAATATAGCCTTCCAATATATCGATCTTTACCTCTCGACCATTTCGAGACTCCTCGTCATGTCCGTGATTTCATCCGGGACTCCGAACAAACTTCAGTAATCAAATCACATAACTCATAATACAAATCATCATCGAACGTTAAGCGTGCGGATCCTACGGGTTCGAGAACTATGTAGACATGACCGAGACACATCTCTGGTCAATAACCAATAGCGGAACCTGGATGCTCATATTGGCTCCTACATATTCTATGAAGTTCTTTATCGGTCAAAGCGCATAACAACATACGTTGTTCCCTTTGTCATCAGTATGTTACTTGCCCGAGATTCTATCGTCGGTATCATCATACCTAGTTCAATCTCGTTATCGGCAAGTCTCTTTACTCGTTCCGTAATGCATCATCCCGCAACTAACTCATTAGTCACATTGCTTGCAAGGCTTATAGTGATGTGCATTACCGAGAGGGCCCAGAGATACCTCCCCGAAACTCAGCGTGACAAATCCTAATCTCGATCTATGCCAACCCAACAAATACCTTCGGAGACACCTGTAGAGCATCTTTGTAATCACCCAGTTATGTTGTGATGTTTCATAGCACACAAGGTGTTCCTCCGGTATTCGGGAGTTGCATAATCTTGTAGTCAGAGGAACATGCGTAAGTCATGAAGAAAGCAGTAGCAATAAAACTAAACGATCATTTATGCCAAGCTAACGGATGGGTCTTGTCCATCACATCATTCTCCTAATGATGTGATCCCGTTCATCAAATGACAACACATGTCTATAGTCAGGAAACATGACCATCTTTGATAAACAAGCTAGTCAAGTAGAGGCATACTAGGGACACTCTGTTTTGTCTATGTATTCACACATGTACTAAGTTTCCAGTTAATACAATTCTAGCATGAATAATAAACATTTATCATGATGTAAGGAAATAAATAATAAGTTTATTATTGCCTCTAGGGAATATTTTCTTCAGTCTCCCACTTGCACTAGAGTCAATAATCTAGTTCACATCGCCATGTGATTTAACACCAATAGTTCACATCATTTTGTGATTAACACCCATAGTTCACATCGCCATGTGACCAACACTCAAAGGGTTTACTAGAGTCAATAATCTAGTTCACATCGTTAATGTGATTAACACCCAAGAGTAATAAGGTGTGATCATGTTTTGCTTGTGAGAGAAGTTTTAGTCTACGGGTCTGCCACATTCACCTCTGTAAGTATTTTGCAAATTTCTATGTCTACAGTGCTCTGCACGGAGCTACTCTAGCTAATTGCTCCCACTTTCAAGATGTATCCAGATTGAGACGCAGAGTCATCTGGATCGGTGTAAAAGCTTGCATCGATGTAACTCTTTACAACGAACTCTTTGTTACCTCCATAACCGAGAAATATTTCCTTAGTCTTCTAAGGATAATTTTGACCACTATCCAGTGATCCACTCCTGGATCACTATTGTACCCTCTTGCCAAACTCATGGTGAGGTACACAATAGGTCTGGTACACAACATAGCATACTTTATGGAACCTATGACTAAGGCATAGGGAATGACTTTCATTCTCTTTCTATTTTCTACTGTGGTTGGGTTTTGAGTCTTACTCAACCTCACACCTTGCAACATAGGCAAGAACTCCTTCTTTGACTGTTTCATTTTGAACTACTTCAAAATCTTGTCAAGGTATGTACTCATTGAAAAATCTTATCAAGCGTCTTGATCTATCTCTATAGATCTTGATGCTCAATGTTTAAGCAGCTTCACCGAGGTCTTTCTTTGAAGAACTCCTTTCAAACACTCCTTTATGCTTTCCAGAAAATTCTACATCATTACCGATCAACAATATGTCACTCACATATACTTATTAGAAAGGCTGTAGTGCTCCCACTCAATTTCTTGTAAATACAGGCTTCACCGCAAGTCTGTATAAAGCTATATGCTTTGATCAACTCATCAAAGCGTATATTCCAACTCCGAGATGATTGCACAAGTCGATAGATGGATCGCTGGCGCTTGCACATTTTTGTTAGCATCTTTAGGATTGACAAAACCTTCTGGTTGCATCATATACAACTCTTCTTTAAGAAATCCATTAAGGAATGCAGTTTTTGACTTCCATTTGGCAGATTTCATAAAATGTGGCAATTGCTAACTTGATTCGGACAGACTTAAGCATAGATACGAGTGAGAAAATCTCATCGTAGTCAAGACCTTGAACTTGTCGAAAACCTTTTGCGACAATTCGAGCTTTGTAGATAGTAACACTACTATCAGCGTCCATCTTCCTCTTGAAGATCCATTTATTCTTAAACGGCTTGCTGATCATCGAGCAAGTCAACCAAAGTCCATACTTTGTTTCTCATACATGGATCCCATCTCAAATTTCATGGCCTCAAGCCATTTTGCGGAATCTGGGCTCATCATCGCTTCCTCATAGTTTGTAGGTTCGTCATGGTCTAGTAACATGACTTCCAGAACATGACCATACCACTTTGGTGCGGAACATGCTCTGGTTAACCTACGAGGTTCGGTAGCAACTTGATCTGAAGTTTCATGATCATCATCATTAACTTCCTCACTAATTGGTGTAGGCATCACTGGAACTGATTTCTGTGATGAAGTACTTTCCAATTTGGGAGAAGGTACAATTACCTCATCAAGTTCTACTTTCCTCCAACTCACTTCTTTTGAGAGAAACTCCTTCTCTAGAAAGGATCCATTCTTAGCAACGAATATCTTGCCTTAGGATCTGTGATAGAAGGTGTACCCGATAGTCTCCTTTGGGTATCCTATGAAGACACATTTCTCCGATTTGGGTTCAAGCTTATCAAGTTGAAGCTTTTTCACATAAGCATCGCAGCCCCAAACTTTAAGAAACGACAGCTTGAGTTTCTTGCCAAACCATAGTTCATAAGGTGTCGTCTCAACGGATTTAGATGGTGCCCTATTTAACGTGAATGCAGCTGTCTCTCATGCATAACCCCAAAAGCGATAGCGGTAAATCAATAAGAGACATCGTAGATTGCACCATATCTAATAAAGTACGATTATGACGTTCGGACACACCATTACGCTGTGGTGTTCCAGGTGGCATGAGTTGAAACTATTCCACATTGTTTCAAATGAAGACCAAACTCATAACTCAAATATTCTCCACCACGATCAGATCGTAGAAACTTTATTTTCTTGTTACGATGATTTTCCACTTCACTCTGAAATTCTTTGAACTTTTCAAATGTTTCAGACTTGTGTTTCATTAAGTAGATATACCTATCTGCTCAAATCATCTGTGAAGGTGAGAAAATAATGATACCCGCCGCGAGCCTCAATATTCATCGGACCACATACATCAGTATGTATGATTTCCAACAGATCTGTTGCTTGCTCCATTGTTCCGGAGAATGGCGTTTTAGTCATCTTGCCCATGAGGCATGGTTCGCAAGCATCAAGTGATTCATAATCAAGTGATTCCAAAAGTCCATCAGCATGGAGTTTCTTCATGCGCTTTACACCAATATGACCTAAACGGCAGTGCCACATATAAATTGCACTATCATTATTAACTTTGCATCTTTTGGCTTTCAATATTTATGAATATGTGTATCACTACGATCGAGATTCAATAAACCATTTATATTGAGTGTATGACCATAGAAGGTTTTATTCATGTAAATAGAACAACAATGATTCTTTTGATAAATGAATAACCGTATTGCAATGAACATGATTCAATCATATTCATGCTCAATGCAAACACAAAATAACTTTTATTTTAGGTTCAACACTAATCCCGAAGGTAAAGGGAGTGTGCGATGGTGATCTTATCAACCTTGGAATCACTTCTGACTCACATCATCACCTCACCCTTAACTAGTCTTTGTTTATTTTGCAACTCTCGTTTCGAGTTACTACTCTTAGCAACTGAACTAGTATCAAATACCGAGGGGTTGCTATAAACACTAGTAAGTACATATCAATAACATGTATATCAAATATACCTTTGTTCACTATGCCATCCTTCTTATCCGCCAAGTATCTAGGGCGGTTCCACTTCCAATGACCATTTCCTTTGCAGTAGAAGCACTCAGTTTCTGGCTTGGGTCTAGCTTTGGGCTTCTTCATGGGAGTGGCAACTTGCTTGCATTCTTCTTGAAGTTCCCTTTCTATTCCTTTGCCCTTTTACTTGAAACTAGTGGTCTTTTCAACCATCAACACTTGATGTTTTTTTCTTGATTTCTACCTTTGCCGATTTCAGCATCGCAAAGAGCTCGGGAATCGTTTTCGTCATCCCTTGCATATTATAGTTCATCACGAAGTTCTAGTAGCTTGGTGCTAGTGACTAGAGAACACTATCAATCACTATATTATCTGGAAGATTAACTCCCACTTGATTCAAGCGAATGTAGTACCCAGACAATCTGAGCACATGCTCACTGGTTGAGCTATTCTCCTCCATCTTGTAGGCAAAGTACTGTCAGAGGTCTCATACCTTTCGACACGGGCATGAGTCTGGAATACTAATTTCAACTCTTTGAACATCTTATATGCTCCATGACGTTCAAAACATTTTTGAAGTCTCGGTTTTAAGCCGTAAATCATGGTGCACTGAACTATCAAGTAGTCATCATATCGAGCTTGCCAAACGTTCATAACGTTTGCATATACTCCTGCAATAGGTCTGTCACCTAGCGGTGCATCAAGGACATAATTTTTCTGTGCAGCAATGAGGATAATCCTCAGATCACGGACCTAGTCCGCATCATTGCTACTATCATCTTTCAACTTAGTTTTCTCTAGGAACATATCAAAAAATAAACGGGGAGCTACATCGCGAGCTATTGATCTACAACATAATTTGCAAATACTATCAAGACTAAGTTCATGAAAAATTAAAGTTCAATTAATCATATTACTTAAGAACTCCCACTTAGATAGACATCCCTCTAATCATCTAAGTGATCACATGATCCAAATCAACTAAACCATGTCCGATCATCACGTGAGATGGAGTAGTTTTCAATGGTGAACATCACTATGTTGATCATATCTACTATATGATTCATGCTCGACCTTTCGGTCTCAGTGTTCCGAGGCCATATCTGCATATGTTAGGCTCGTCAAGTTTAACCCGAGTATTCTGCGTGTGCAAAAACTGGCTTGCACCCGTTGTATGTGAACGTAGAGCTTATCACACCCGACCATCACGTGGTGTCTCAGCACGACGAACTGTAGCAACGGTGCATACTCAGGAAGAACACTTGTACCTTGAAATTTAGTGAGAGATCATCTTATAATGCTACCGCCGTACTAAGCAAAATAAGATGCATAAAGGATAAACATCACATGCAATCAATAAGTGATATGATATGGCCATCATCATCTTGTGCCTTTGATCTCCATCTCCAAAGCACCGTCATGATCACCATCGTCACCGGCTTGACACCTTGATCTCCATCGAAGCATCGTTGTCGTCTTGCCAACTATTGCTTACAAATGAGATCAAACAAAGCAGGCAACAAAAATGACAGCAAACTACTTAGATTAACAGCAGGGGCATCCTCCTTCCCTGCTCCACGCCAGGGTGCTGCTCCTGGCCAAAAATATTAAAAAGTTCACAGCATAAGTACCATAAGTTCACGTGATAGACTATGACAAGTTCAACACTAACAACTTAGTTAACTACATTGCATGCTCAATGTCACCAACGCAGGCTGCAACGAAACCTGCACATGACAGAGGAGTCGTGGTTGTAGATTTGGAACTTCAGGCCGAGTCATGAGATGCACACAACGACGAGGTCGCCGGGGACGATCCGGCGGCGGCGGCAGAAGTAGTTCCAGCCCCGGCCAAGCACACCCCTGGAAGTTCTGGACCTGCACCCAGAACACGCACCACTTGTTCGCCGACAGCCTGACCACGCGCCGGAGCCGCTTGATGAGCAGCCACTCGTTCATCACCTCCATGAACTTGCAAGGGATGACGAGCATGGCGAGGTCCTCGTTGTCCTTGATCTGCTGGTAGAAGCGCAGTGGCTCCCGGGCCCCCTCCTCGTGGCCGGTCCTTCGATATCGTCCCCTTGAACGAGGCAGGCTCATGAAGGCGATCCTGCCAGGCAGGTCCACCGTCTTGAGCCACCTGTTCGTGGGGATGAGATCCTCGGCGCCCTCAGCTCCGGCCACCACTTGAGCTCCTCCACCCGCCACATCACAGTCACTCTTCAATATCTTGTCAGGTAAGATGACAAGTATTCACTACAAAAAAAGACACACCCATGATATTTTGGGCCGAACGAATTTTTTTCTGTCATGCTTATGACACTTTTATGACGATAATTGTGACAAAACCCGGTACCATCATAGATGTGGTGGGCTCCTACTTCTATGACAAAAACTCATGACAGAAAATGGGTGTTTCGTCCTGGGCGGGCCGGAGACGTAGCTGCATGACATTCTTTGGGCCATCCATGACGGAAAAAACCATGGTAGAAGCGAGGGCAAGGAATATATCGGGGAGTTCTCAGTTACGGTGGGTGGTCGGGGGTCGAGCAATGCCCGTTTCTCTCGTACACGTACACGCGTGGGTGCGAGGCGTTGGGCTCTAACTGAACCCGAGCGAGGCGTTCGCCTACTGAACCCGAGCGATTGCACTGCAGGCTACGCATTACTGAACCTGAGCGATCAATCGATGGTTGTTAACTGAACCCGATCGAGCGATTCCTTCGTTCGCTACTGCTGCTAACTGAAGCCGATCGAACCTGCTGCCTCCTTCCCTTGATGAACAGTGAGCGTTGTTGGGGGGTTGGATGAACAGTTCCCGGTGGGGGGGGGGGGTGGATGAATAGGACCCCGTGGTGTTGCCGCTGCATGAATAGGACCCTGATCGATCGAGACGGTTGGGCGTGGATGAACAGGACCCCGTGGAGGGCTGGATGAACAGTAGCCAGTGGAGGGCTGGTTGAACCGTAGCCGGTGGAGGGCTGGATGAACAGTAGCCCGTGAAGGGGTGGTTGAACAGGACCCCGTGGAGAGGGCTGGTTGAACAGTAGCCGGTGGAGGAGCGGTGGAGGCTAGATGAACAAGAGCCCGTGGATGAACAGTCGTCGCTGGAGGCTGGAGGAGGTCGACGGTGGATGAACAGTAGCCCGTGGAGGCAGTCGATGGTGGAGATGAATAGTATCCCGTGGAGTCCCGTTTTGCGGTACGCCACACCCCTCCCGATGAATAGGACCCCCGTTTAGACTGTAGCGCTCCAACACAAGTCAGTTTCCTCCGTTTTGTGGTACGCCACACCCCTCCTGGTCAACAGGACCCCGTTTCGACCGTAGGAGGTCCAAGAGAAGTCCGTTTCATCCGTTTCGCGGTACGCCAGACCCCTCCTGATGAACAGGATCCCGTTTCGACCGTGGCCGGTCGAACACAAGGTTGTTTCCTCCATTCTGCGGTATGATAGGTCTCGTTTCGATCGGCTGTTCCGTCCAAGCCGGTTGGCTCCCGATGAACACAACATATTACGTTGCCTCCCGATGAACATGACACATTCCGTTGCCTCCCCATGAACAAGACGATGCAGTTTCTCTGTTCTGACCCACCATGTACACGAGCCTTGGCCGTACATATGCGCGAGTAGGCGTTCGAGACCCCGCCCGTATGTATGTACATGGCCGTATTTTTTGGCGTGTGGCTGTATGTACGTGTACACGGTTTAGACGGGATAGCCTGAACTGCTACGTGGGGGGCTCTACTATGACATGTGCCGCTACTTACTCGGCCACGGTTCATCGTTGCAAAGCGATCGATCGACCAGTATGTACGTACACGTTCACGACCAGAATGACAACGCTACGTACACTTCGACCAGGTGGGTCCTGACTGTCAGGCACTTCCTTGCGTGCGAAGATGTAGCTGGTGGGTCCCAGCAGTCAGGGGGAGAAAACATTATTTTCAGGGTAAAAAGGATGCAGTTGCATGCATGCGTCCATGGGCGTGGTAGCCTCTCGCGTACAGTCATCGCTCGTTTGTTGACCACGTTGACCACACCGTGCCGAGCACACCAAGGCCGGTGGACGACGGCGAGGCCCCAGACTGGAACGATCCAGAGATGGGGAAGACGCGACAATGGAGTCGCAGATGGAGAGGAGTGGGAAACTTGACTGGTCCAGTTGCACGGTAGCACTGCCGCCCACGGGAGACAGGAGCAAGAATAGAGGTTGAAGAAGGAGCACGGCTGTTGGATTAACATCCAACGGTCTAGCTGCTGGAATCATTTGTTGATTAAGTTGACAAAGCCCTGCGTACACGTCCGCTTAGTAGGCCCACAAGTCAGCCACCAAATCTGACGGGTCCCAGCTGTCAATGGGAGGAATAGTTTTTCGCATAACAAGGAGGCACTTCCTTCCGTGCGAAGTTACAGCCGGTGGGTCCCAGCTGTTAGGGGGAGGAAACATTTTTTCAGCTTAATAAGGAGGAACTTTCCTTGCGTGCGACCATGAACCTCGTGGGTCCCAGCCATCAGGCTCTCCATGTACAGTCCTCTTCCGATGACTCTCGTTTGTTGACCACGCCACGCCGAGCGCAATGAGGCGATGGACGACGGTGAGGCCCCGGACAGGAACGACCCGGAGATGGGAAGACAAGACAGTGGAGTCGCAGATTGAGAGGAGTACAAGGATTATAACTGGTTCTGGTGCGGCGTGGGGCTACAGTCGGTGGAGAATAACAGGAGGTGTAGAGGGGTGGAGCGATAGCCTGGCCGGCGGTGGGGTAGCGCTTCGTAGCGATGCATGCTAAGCAGAGCCGCTAGCCGCCGGAGGCCGGTCCGGGCGACACTGGAGGAAGAAGAAGGGAGGTGCATGCGAGCCGTTGGATATAAATCCAATGGCTGTGGATGTCATAATCATTTGTTGACCAAGTTGACAATGCCCTGCGTAGGCTTCGACCTATTGGCCCACATGTCAGCGTGCAAAAATGTGGCATATATTTAACCCATGTTTTCTAGAATGTACAGTCCATTTGCTGGGCTGGGTGAACAAATAATTTCACGTCAATGCGGCCCATTTAATATTTTCTAAGAAATCCCAGCCCATTTGCACTTTCTTGAAATACACGAATTAGTTGGGCTCGTTCTATATATACGTGGCCCATTTTGTCAATCTTTGTCACAGAAAAAATTCAGTTTTTAAATTATTATTCTACTGCTCACCCGAGCTCATTTGTTGATTAAAATAATCTTCTGGCCCTACCTGTCATCCTGGTGATTGTAGTTTGCATGCTCATCTGGTCAAGACAGGAATATATATTTTAATTTGTGGTGGGGTAAATGTTAGAGGTTGCAACAAAATTGCTATTTGAGACCACTATTGTAGTACACTACTTGCTAGTATAGCCCTGTAAACCGCAAAGGAGTATTTGCCTTTCTAGAGATTTCAACAAGTGACTAGACTACACCCTAAATGAGTAGTACATATGGAGCAAAATGAGTGAATCTACACCGTAAATAAATACGTAGTTCTCTCATTTTCCTCTCCTCCTTGGTCGCGGTGCACGATATTGAGTACTCCTATATGACTAGCCGCTCTATCTACATGCGGGGCATCAAAGCATCCGGGCCTGTGTGCCATCCACCAAATCACAGCGAGGTGCTACAGTCAAGACTCACCGGTCACCCCGGTGTGGCCGTCATGACCCGTCATATCACAAAACCCACACCTTTACCAGCAGTGGTAAAGTGGCCTCGAAGTTGGACTGGACGAAGCAACCATCATTTCACTGTAATGCTCATTGAATCCCTTTCTCCCCTTTCTTGAAGAAAACCTCACTCCAGGCTACTCACTTCTGCCATTTTTCTTCTGTACCGACGAAGGAAAGGTGTGCGAATTAGTGATGCTACTATATTTTCATTCCAAGAATCTTCTTTTTGTGAAGCACTGACCGATTCTCACAGCCTATTCTTTTCCCATTTTCATTGCGATTGTGGTTTCCTTTCAATTGCTTTTTGTTTGTCAGTTCATTGATGGATCTTGGAGCACTAGGGAAAGAGTTGCCGGCGAACAACCCACTGGAGACAGCAATCTCCAGGAAGCGAGCACCGACTAACGAGTTGACCATGTTGGTGGGCCAACCCATGGAGACGAAGAACTCCAAGAAACAAGCACTAGCCAAAGAGTTGACGACGTTGGCGGACGAATTCCTCAAAGAAAGCTGGAAGAACAGCAAGGGCCCCACCGTGCCTACCCCAGAAACTCTAATGGCCACCTATGCGAGGCTCAAGGCCGAGTTTGAGGAGATAGTCGCCGTTGAGAAGCAGTATTCCCCTGGCAAGGTGATGGCCCCCATCGAGGACGAGGAGATGGCCCCCGGAGGGATGGGATCCCCCAGTGAGCTGCACAAGGTAAAAAATAATGGCTTACCATAGTTGTGGTTTTTGATTATTTGCAATGTGCTTGCTAATATGTTAGGGTTGTGCAGGTGCCGGTGGACGTCCTTGATGATTCCAATGTCGCGGCCCATCCTGTGGACAACGCCCCAGAGATCGTTTTTGATGTCGCGGTCCGTCCTGTTAACATCGCCCCGGAGAACGATTCCGATGCAGCTGTCCATCCTGTGGACATCGTCCCAGAGATCGATTCCGATGTCGCGGTCCATCCTGTGGACATCGCCCCAGAGATCGATTCCCATGCCACTGTCCGTGCTGTGGTCATTGCCCGAGAGATCGATGACATGAAATAGTTGGTCGCGCTAATCCTTCAGGGTAGTTTGCATTGTGTTTAATTACCAGAACGATGCGTGTTATCAAACCATCTTAGGGCTAGTGCACTGTCTTATGTGGGCGGCACTTGCTACTTTTGTTTGATAGTGAATCATGCAAACCCTCTCCGAGTTATGGAAACAGATGTATCGTCACCAGCTTTTGATGTAATATATGGCATGCTTAGATGTAAGTTTGAACTATTTATCATATCAGCAGGGCCTATTTGATGATTCTTGGTGTAAGTAGGCTAGCTACTGTGCGAGCTATAGTACTTGCAAAACACTCACCGAAGAGAAATGTTGGGGCTGATGAGCTCATGGTATGCTTATACTGATCCATCGTCTATCGGCCAATAGCCCAAGCTCCTGAGGTTGTAGGCTTAGCGATCGATCAGACAATAGTCGACACGGATACATTCAGGCCTCATTTGGTTCATAGGGTAGAAAAATCGTAGCAAAAGTACAGAGACGTACAACACAAAATCATAGCAGTACAGAGACGTACTCCATCCGTTCCAAAATAGATGACTCAACTTTGTACTACTAACTTTGGCGGGCTAGTTTGTCCTAGTGGGTTTCAGTGATATGACGTGGTACAGTGCCGTCCAGTCTTCGCGTATGGTAGAAGTATTGCGGGTATAGTAAGTTTTCTTGAAGAAGAGGAATTCAACAAAGTCATGATGGTTCCTTCGTCCGACCAACTTACAGTGGGAAAGGTTGGGCCTGCGCTACGACCGGGCTGGACCAGGTAATTTTGTGCATGGCAGGTGGACCAGGATGGTCGACGTCCCACATGTCGGCGAATGCAAGTATTCTTTCCGATATAGAGGACGAGCAACGAGTATTCATTGTTTATTTTCGATGAAAGCTATTGTCTCCACTGTTACGATGGAGGAGTGTGAAACACGGCAGCCCAGTGAACTTGGCATGTGCACCACTCCCTCCTTCCTCATGTAATACTACCATAGTGTTGACTATAAGGTTGGCTATAAGGTTACAACTTTTTCTCACTTTCTCTCTATCTATTTCCTCTCAAATGTTTTTTACCTTTCTTTTTTAGACACAATTATTTTCTTCTGCCTCTTTTTTTAGAATTAGTTTTTTATACCTAGGAGCACGTGTAGAGATGGGCTCTTGCAGAGCCCACTCCTTGACTTTGTCAATGCCTCTCTATCCTCCACATAAGCGGGCTTATAGCCCAGTATTTTACTGGTACTACTTGCTATGAATGTGGGAAGCTGGCGTCTGAGGGGGGAGCGCGCGTGGGGAGGTGGAGGGGGGAGGTTCTGGTGGTCCAGGGCGGTTAGAAGCGGGCTTGGAAGCGGTACATACTCCCGCATGGTCCACCTCACATTATCACCATATATATTTCTTGGAGTCCGTGCGCGGCGGGCGGACGATCTCTTCTCCCTCCCCCGTCTCTCTCTTCTCAGCCGACGCCCGCCGAGTGATTAGATTTCGGCTATCGACGGTTTATTCAATTGCAGTCCCACATGTCAGTGAAAATGCAAGACAACGCATGTCCCCTCTAGTGAGCGGCATGCGAGCCGGACTCTCAGGGGTGCGACGCGAACGCGTACGAGTCGTAAGTGTGCCGCCTTTTCCTTTTGAACTTGCAAAGCGTAACATTTCGTGCGATCGATCGATCGAAACCCAGAACAAAATGACAAGGGCGGTGCTTTCCCACGCGTTAGGCGGGCTAGTTTGAGTGATATGACGTGCTACAGTGCCGTCCACTTGCTCCATTTTTATGTAGGCAAGAGTCTAGACTCTTACGAGGGAGGAGTGCGAAACACGGCGGATCTGATTTTGATCGAGGGATAACTGTCCCCTGTGAAATAATGGAGCACTGTTAGTGATTATAGCATGATAGTTAGGGCATCTCCAGCGCTGGGCCACAAATTTACACCGGCATCTGTCCGAGGACACTGATGGATGCCATCCAATTCTGCCCGCATACCTTTCGACAACTATATGAACTAACCGGACAAAATTCATGCAAACAATGCAAATTTCAAATTAAACGGATGAAATTCATTACATTTTGAAAACTTTTCCTATAAACTAGACAAAATTCATTACATATTTCGCACAAACCATACTAAAACCTACTGTAAACCTAATCTAAATGATCGCCGGCGCCCGACCACCATGTCCGGCCATGAACCCGAGAAAGCCGGCCATTGCCTTTGCCTCCTCCTCATCTGCCTCGATAACCTCCTCCTTCGGAGCACAAGGTTCTGAAGATTTCTGCCTCCACGTGGCCGTCAAGCGGCTAATCGGTCGCCGATGTTTAGGCCACCAAGCTTGGCGTAAACTAAGTGGAGGAGCGGTGGCCTTCCTGGGTCCAGAGCGGCGGCGACCTACCATGTACTACTCTTCCTCGCTGCTGGCTACGCCCGCGCATGCGCGCCGGCTTCATGGTCGTGGCAGCGGAGGGTGGCCGGGGGGAGCCGGCGATCTCCTTTGTCTGCTCCTGCGACAGTACGTCCAAGAGAGCTTTGGAGCGCGCCCGGAGCGGAGCCGCCGATGTCCTTTGTCTGCTCCTGCGACAGTACATCCAAGAGAGCTTTGGAGCGCCAAGAGGCCATGGTTGGAGTGGTGCCGACAGAAGGAAGGGGCCGGAGGAGAATGAGTGTGGGTCTTTGGCTATGGCTCGGAGCTGGGGCTCAAGTTAATATAGAGGGCGAATGGCAATGAGCCGCGGCCGACGGATGGACGGCTGGCACCAGAGTAGGTTCGTCGGCAGCCGCGTGTCATTAATGTGGGCGGCGGACGGAAGGATGGCCGTGGTGTCGTTAACGCGGAGCAGTCGCTAGCACCGGGATGCTGCGTGGGTGGCGCTCTCTCGGCCGTCGCGCTGCTGCAATGCCGGCGCCAGTGAGAGGCCGCGTCGGGCGTGAATGCGGACGCTGCTTCAGTGACTTAACTGCAGGTGCGTTGGGTCACTGACATGTGGGCCCAAAGGGCATCTGGCCCGCATGTCAGTGACACACCAACTGCACCTGCAGTTAAGTCCGGTGAATGTGGCATTGACGTTCTGGAGAGACGGTGACAGTTTCACGCGGGAAGCGCGTGCTAGCGATGGAAGGGGTTTCGGTAGGCCAGGGCGGTCAGACGCTGGCGTGGTGGTAAAATGTGAACTCATGGATGACGAGCCTTTGAAGCGTATGCGGCACGTATTGACAACCAGGCGTCCATGCAACCGCTCTTGTCGCCAGCTAGCCGTCAACGACCACCATTAGACACCACACAACCATGCATAACTTATGAATAATGGACGAATCGATCAGACACACACTCGTGTGCAGTGGCACTATGATCGGTCGCTCACGATAGTACATACTCCGTACCATAGTACCCTCTCTAGCTAGGCTGTTTTATAGATTGTCGTTGTGATGGACGATATCCATGAGCAAGGCGCCGAGTCACGAGTATGACCGTTGGTGTTGAGCCAGGTGAATATATGCTCGGTGTTCGCGGAGGCCTCCAGCAAACATCTAAACAGTAATGCCAGGCACCGCTGGGGCGCGCAGGTGACGGGCTCGCCGTTTGCATTGCGCCATGAGCAGGACTTTGATTGAGAGGGCGACGTGCATGCATTAGCATGGTTTGACAGCATGAGCATGAGTGTCTACACGCGTACATGCTACTTGCCTCTATGGACGGTGCGCTAATGGGTGCATCACGTATAATATAAAAAAATTGGTTTGTGCATTTAACGCAAAGTATTTCATTTTCATTTGGCTGACGAGTGTGCGTTGCAGCGACAAGTCCGTGGTTTGATTCCTCACATACGCATAATTTTGGTTTTTATTTCTTTCTCCACTGACAGGTAGGCCCGCATAGATAGATAGATAAAGACCACGAGCTGATGAGGCGCATGCGGACTGTTTGACTGGTCAACCAGACAAATACGGAGCTATACGCTGAGCCAGTGACCGTATAATCACCATATCTCGTATACAATGATCAAAGTGAGCTATCAAGACAAGTTCGATGACCGCCAATGCATTTTACTTGGTAATAAATGCCCAGGATTGAATGGTAATCCAAATTTCCTTCGTCTTCTATCCTTGAGCTCTTGACAAACCAATGCATTATACGGTTGTCCGGCCACTCCACCCCAGAGCTGTCACCAAGCGTCATTCATGCCACCGCGCCACACACTAACCGGTAAGGAAGCGATGGCATCCCGCCGCGCCGAGTTCCTCGCCGCCCACAACCGCACACAAAATGGTAGGGAAGCGATGGCATCCCGCCGTGCCGAGTTCATCGCCGCTCGCGACCTCGCACCTACGTGGGGGGAATTTGAAGCTGCCAAGGCTGAATGGGCGGTAGAGCAAGAGGCGGCCAAAGCCGCACAGAGGGAGCGAAAAAGTCAGAAAGCACTCCAGAAAAGAGAGGCCCGCCGCCGCAAGAAAGAAGAGGACGCACGTGCTGCTGCGGAGAGGTCGGCGGAGATCCAAGCATGGTGGGGTGTCTCCGACAAAGCCGGGAAGGAGAACGACGGCGTCTGGCCAGCATGTGAGAAGTAGTAGTACTAGTAGCTAGTGTGTGTGTGTCTGTGTCGCCCGTGCGTTTGTTTAATTAATTGCGATCATGTACCAGTACTAGTTACTACTGTAATTTTTAGACCAAATTACCAGTACATTAGCCTAGACTCAATGGAAAATTCCTATCCTATGCATCAAATGGCATCTCTTTCTCTATAGGAATTGAGATGCATGTCATCTCACTTCCTATGATTTTCATATTCTTATAAAATTCCTATCCTATGAACCAAAGGAGGCCTCTGCTGGAGTAACTACTATAGCTAGCAGCACTACTCGTACAGTAGTTTTCTTCAAGAAGCGGAATTCAACGAAGTCATGATGGTTCCTTTGTCCGAGCAACTTCACAGTGGGAAAGGTTGGGCCTGTGATTTGTCGGCTCATTAGTCATTATTACTGCGGCACGAGGACTAGGGTGACTCTCCCTTGGAGTTCTTCGTGCATGGCAAGTGGACTAGGATGGTCGACATCCCACATGTCGGCGAACGGAAGTATTCTTTCCGATATCGAGGAGCAAGGAAACTGCGTGGTATAGTATCACTGCTGATTTATATTTATTTTTTATTTCTGATGAATCCTAGCGTTTCAACTCTTACGACGAAGGAATGCCAAACACGGCATGTGCTGGATGTCCCACACGTCAGCGGAAGGAGTGGGACATGAACAGCGTGGTAGAGCGTCTCCACTTCTTCCACTTCTGGGTCGGAGACCACATGTAGTAGTACTAGTGGTATGAAAGATACAAAGTGCGACCCGGAGAGAAAGACACGTCTAGTTGGAAGGTCTCGGGGCATACACGTAAACAAATATAAAACCTAATATGTGCCTCCAACTAATATAGTAGTAGTAAAGTACTTAGGCACGTACTCCATAACATCACCCGTGCATTGTACGTACAACATTTAGTTGTAGTAAGAGACAAATGCCTATATGCCACGCATGTTCATACTATTTGTGCCTTTCTACTTCACTTACTGTGCTACATTACTCAGGTTCGTACGTCCACTCCTAGGTACATGTCCGTCTCGTAGTTCCAGTCCCACGTGTTCTTCATAGATGGAACGATCCATAACTGTGGGTAACGGGAGTCCATATCATCCTAGTTAGTGTGGCTCCCCACGATGGAGACTCATCCAAACTATGGCCAGCCTCGACGCGGAGCAGTCGCGTGCACCGGGAAGCGGCGCTCTCTTGGCTGTCGCGCTGCATCAAAGCCGGCGCCAGTGAGAGGTCGCCTCCGCTCTGGCCGGGCATTAATGGGGCACTAACTATCCGGGGCGACGCTGACCTTTCACGCGGGAAGCGCACGCCGACAAGGGAGGAGGGTTGGATCGGCCAGGGCGGTCAGACGCGAGCGTGGTGGTGGTATTGGTTTTGAACCGTTTCAGGTGTAGTACTGGTAGTTTGCAAAACTACTCAATTATTGCACTCAGTTTCCTAAGAAATTGTGGTAAAAAAACGTTACTCCACAGCCCGCTTCCCTTCTGCTTCCTCTTCCACCACCCGCGCACGTCCGCGGGAAGCGACCGGTCAACCTTATATAGGAGTGCTACCACAAAAAGATGCATGCATGACCACTAACATTTCCAGATTAAAGCGCCGCCCCGGCGGGAGTATGGCGTATGTCGTTACCTTCGGCCGGGCCATGGCTATCGGGCGACGGCGACTAGAGAAGAGGCGGCGGGAGGGGAATGAATGCAGCTACTGTTTGGGTTGGCCGTCCATCTTAAATAAATGCGCATCACCACGTGTACCCGCGGGTGCACAAATTGTAACATATGTGTCTGCTTAAGTGGGCGTCACGTAACTGGTGTGTGCGTGAGATTCTGAGAGACATAGTGCGTGTGTGCGACTCTACTCTTCGGACATGTACTCAACATTTTGCATCGGGATATAAGTATAATGATATTACACTTTAGCTAGTGATTTACGTGGCCATGTTAACGTGGTTGTGTAAAAAAATGTCACTTCCTGCTCGTGATTTACGTAATATAATTACTAGCAAGATGCTCGTGCATTGCACGAAACATCAATATGCATTTTTTTACAAAACACCTGTTGTGATTGACCCATGCACGAGTAATCCCATGTGTAAAAACTAATGATATCTCGAGAATTTTATCGAAAAACTGGTATCTCAAGAATTTCATCGAAAAAATGAAAGATGAGAGATAAGGTGAGGAGGAGTGGAGCGTGCTGGTGACTGGTGGTCGGATTGGGCGGAGGCATGGGGATGGACGGCGCCGGCAGGCGGCAGCGGCCACCATGCTCGATTGTTCCAGAGACTTCCTTTTTTAATTGCTCAACAATGAGGTTGTGGGAGATAAGGATGAACGAGGCAAGGCCTTGTCTATAAATGTGGAGAGAGGTGTGGGTATCTTTTGTAAAATTGCCATAGTTTGCTTTCTATCCGTCAGATATAGATCAGACGGTCTATATTACAAGATGGCAGGCACACCATCATCACCAACTCGGTTTTTTATAAGAGTAGAGATGATAAGTTTGCTAACTACTAAAGTAAAGTGGAATTTGTCCATGTTATACAAGTAAATTAAGTTGATTGTTTATCATACAAGTAAGGTTGGACGAAGGGTGGTAGGAACAAATGCTCCGCCTAGAGCATGTGTGTGTGTGAGATGGAGTCTTAGTTAGTGTGTGTGGGGGGGGGGGTGCGTGCGTGTGTGTGTCACGTGGGGTCCTCGGTGGCGGATGTAATTTAAGTGTGCGTGGCTTCATCATGGAGAGGTGATGTGTATGGCAGAGGCCACCAACGAGGGGGTGCGAGAGAGAAAAGGCTCGTAGAGAGGGAAGAGAAGGCGTCTGCACGTGAGAGGAGTCGACATCGAGAGAACATGTTTGTTCGAGAGACACAGAGGAAGTCTACTATATATCGATGGTGCATGTAGGCGGGAATTAAACAAAGGGATGGTCTTATTGGTTTCGGGTATATAGGGGAAGAGTGAGAGAGGGGGGGGGGGTAGCTAGAAGGAGATTGTTAAGTGTGAGTGTGTGTTTTACCCATCCAGGTGGAAGTTATGTGCACACAAGAAGAGAACGATTCGATGTGGCGTTAGGGCTGAGGGTAATTAACTCCGTATGGAGACATAGGAGACCTTGAACGTGCTTGTGCGAGAGGTATACATGTATACGTGGGATGTGTGTGTGCGCGCGCGCATGATCGAGATAAAAGAAAGAAGACATAAGTCATAAGATCAACGACATGGGAGAGACGGATCGGTATGACAATATGCATGCATGGGAGAGTGCAGGGAAGAAGGCCCGATAATTGAGCATGTGTTTTTATCTTTAAGAGATAGTGGCGTGGGCTGGAGCATGCATCTATGGTGAGCAGAGGGAGCGAGACACAATGATTGTGCAAAAGAGATCAACCTATAGATGCATGTATGGAGAGACATATATATGTTGGGGAACGTAGTAATAATTCAAAAGATTTCCTACGTGCCACCAAGATCAATCTAGGAGATACTAGCAACGAGAGAGAGGGAGTGCATCTTCATACCCTTGAAGATCACCAAGCGGAAGCGTGGCTAGGAACGTGGATGATGGAGTCGTACTCGCGACGATTCAAATCGCAGAAGATCCGATCTAGCGCCGAACGGACGGCGCCTTCGTGTTCGACGCACGTACAGCCCGGGGACGTGTCCTCCTTCTTGATCCAGCAAGGGGAGAGGAGAAGTTGAGGGAGAGCTCCGGCAGCACGACGGCGTGGTGGTGGAGCTTGCAGTTCTCCGGCTGGGCTTCGCCAAGCACTACGGAGGAGGAGGAGGTGTTGGAGAGGGGGAGGGCTGCACCAGGGGAAGGGTTCGGCTACCCTCCCACCCCCTCTATTTATAGGGTGAAGGGAGAGGGGGCCGGCCCCCCTTAGATGCATCTAGAGGGGGGGGGGCGGCCAAGGGGGGGACTTGCCCCCCCAAGTCAGGTGGGAGGCGCCCCCACCCCCTAGGGTTTTCAACCCTAGGCGCCTTGGGCCCTTGGGGGAGGGGACGCACCAGCCCACCAGGGGTTGGTTCCCTCCTTTGTTCAGCCCACTTGGCCCACCGGGGCAGGTGGCCCCACCCGATGGACCCCCGGACACCTTTCGGTGGTCCCGGTAAAATACCGATAACCCCCGAAATCATTCCGGCGACTGAAACTGGACTTCCCATATATAATTCTTCACCTCCAGACCATTCCGAAAATCCTCTGACGTTCGGGATCTCATCCGGGACTCCGAACAACCTTCGGTAACCACATACTATTTCCCATAACAACTCTAGCGTCACCGAACCTTAAGTGTGTAGACCCTACGGGTTCGGGAACCATGCAGACATGACTGAGACATCTCTTCGGCCAATAACCAAAAACGGGATTTGGATACCCATGTTGGCTCCCACATGTTCAACGATGATCTCATCGGATGAACCACGATGTCGAGGATTCAATCAATCCCATATACAATTCCCTTTGTCTATCGGTATGTTACTTGCCCGAGATTTGATCGTCGGTATCTCTATACCTCATTCAATCTCATTACCGGCAAGTCTCTTTACTCGTTCCATAACGCATGATCCCACATTGAGCTTGTTATGATGATGCATTACTGAGTGGGCCCAAAGATACCTCTCCATCATACGGAGTGACAAATCCCAGTCTCGATTCGTACCAACCCAACATATACTTTCGGAGATACCTGTAGTGCACCTTTATAGCCACCCAGTTACGTTGTGACGTTTGGCACAACCAAAGCATTCCTACGGTATCCGGGAGTTGCACAATCTCATGGTCTAAGGAAATTATACTTGACATTAGGAAAGCTTTAGCAAACGAACTACACGATCTTGTGCTACGCTTAAGATTGGGTCTTGTCCATCACATCATTCTCCTAATGATGTGATCCCGTTATCAACGACATCCAATGTCCATGGTCAGGAAACCATGACCATCTATTGATCAACGAGCTAGTTAACTACAGGCTTACTAGGGACATATTACGATCTATGTATTCACACATGTATTACGGTTTCCGGTTAATACAATTATAGCATGAACAATACACAATTATCATGAGCAAGGAAATATAATAATAACCACTTTATTATTGCCTCTAGGGCATATTTCCAACAGTCTCCCACTTGCACTAGAGTCAATAATCTAGTTACATTGTGATGAATCGAACACCCATAGGGTTCTGGTATTGATCATGTTTTGCTCGCGGAAGAGGTTTAGTCAACGGATGCACGACATTCAGATCCGTATGCACTTTACAATATCTATGTCTCCATCTTGAATGTATTCACGAATGGACTTGAAGCAACGCTTGATATGACTGGTCTTCTTATGAAACCTGGGCTCCTTGGCAAGGGCAATAGCTCCAGTGTTATCACAGAAGAGAGTCATTGGGCCCGGTGCATTGGGAATAACTCCTAGGTCAGTGATGAACTCCTTCATCCAGACTGCTTCCTGTGCTGCTTCCGAGGTAGCTATCTACTCTGCTTCACATGTAGATCCTGCCACGACGCTTTGCTTGCAACTGCACCAGCTGACTACCCCACCATTCAAAATATACACGTATCTTGTTTGTTACTTGGAGTCATCCAGATCTGTGTCGAAGCTAGCATCGACGTAACCCTTTACGACGAGCTCTTCATCACCTCCATAAACGAGAAACATATCCTTAGTCCTTTTCAGGTACTTCAGGATATTCTTGACCGCTGTCCAGTGTTCCATGCCGGGATTACTTTGGTACCTTCCTACCAAACTTACGGCAAGGTTCACATCAGGTCTGGTACACAACATGGCATACATAATAGACCCTATGGCTGAGGCATAAGGGATGACACTCATCTTTTCTCTATCTTCTTGGATTGATCCATATTGAACTTCTTCAATATCTTGTCAAGGTATGTGCTTTGTGAAAGACCAATGAGGCGTCTCGATCTATCTCTATAGATCTTGCTGCCTAATATGTAAGCAGCTTCTCCAAGGTCCTTCATTGAAAAACACTTATTCAAGTAGGCCTTTATGCTTTCCAAAAGTTCTATATCATTTCCCATCAATAGTATGTCATCCACATATAATATGAGAAATGCTACAGAGCTCCCACTCACTTTCTTGTAAACACAGGCTTCTCCATAAGTCTGCATAAACCCAAACACTTTTATCATTTCAGCGAATGTTCCAACTCCGAGATGCTTGCACGAGCCCACAGATGGAGCGTTGGAGCTTGCATACCTTGTCAGCATTCTTAGGACCGACAAAACCTTCCGGCTGCATCATATACAATTCTTCCTTAAGGAAACCGTTAGGGAATGCCGTTTTGACGTCCATTTGCCATATCTCATAATCATAGAATGCGGCAATTGCTAACATGATTCAAACAGACTTCAGCTTCGCTACGGGTGAGAAGGTCTCATCATAGTCAACCCCTTGAACTTGTCGATAACCCTTAGCGACAAGCCGAGCCTTATAGACGGTCACATTACCATCCGCGTTAGTCTTCTTAAAGATCCACTTATTTTCTATGGCTTGCCGATCATCGGGCAAGTCTGTCAAAGTCCATACTTTGTTTTCATACATGGATCCTATCTCAGATTTCATGGCTTCAAGCCATTTGTTGGAATCCGGGCCCACCATTGCTTCTTCATAGTTCGAAGGTTCACCATTTTCTAACAACATGATTTCCAGGACAGGGTTGCCATACCACTCTGGTGTGGAACGTGTCCTTGTGGACCTACGAAGTTCAGTAGCAACTTGATCCGAAGTTTCATGATCATCATCATTAACTTCCTCTCTAGTCGGTGCAGGTACCACAGAAACATCTTCCCGAGTTGCGCTACTCTCCGGTTCATGAGGCAGTACTTCATCAAGTTCTACTTTCCTCCCACTTACTTCTTTCGAGAGAAACTCTTTCTCTAGAAAGGATCCATTCTTGGCAACAAAGATCTTGCCTTCGGATCTAAGGTAGACGGTATACCCAATAGTTTCCTTAGGGTATCCTATGAAGACGCATTTTCCGACTTGGGTTTGAGCTTTTCAGGTTGAAGTTTCTTGACATAAGCATCGCAACCGCAAACTTTTAGGAACGACAACTTAGGTTTCTTCCCAAACCATAATTCATACAGTGTCGTCTCAATGGATTTAGACGGCGCCCTATTTAAAGTGAATGCGGCTGTCTCTAAAGCATAACCCCAAAATGATAGCGGTAGATCGGTAAGAGACATCATAGATCGCACCATATCCAATAGAGTTCGATTACGACGTTCGGACACACCATTACGCTGAGGTGTTCCAGGCGGCGTCAGTTGTGAAACAATTCCACATTTCCTTAGATGCGTACCAAACTCATGACTCAAATATTCTCCTCCACGTACCAAACTTTATTTTCCTGTCACGTTGATTCTCTACCTCACTCTGAAATTCCTTGAACTTTTCAAAGGTCTCAGACTTGTGTTTCATTAAGTAGACATACCCATATCTACTTAAGTCATCAGTGAGGGTGAGAACGTAACGATAGCCACCGCGAGCCTCAACGTTCATTGGACCGCACACATTAGTATGTATGATTTCCAATAAGTTAGTTGCTCGCTCCATTTTTCCGGAGAACGGAGTCTTGGTCATTTTGCCCGTGAGGCATGGTTCGCACGGGTCAAATGATTCATAATCAAGAGATTCCAAAAGTCCATCTGCATGGAGTTTCTTCATGCGTTTTACACCAATGTGACCAAGGCGGCAATGCCACAAGTATGTGGGACTATCATTATCAACCTTACATCTTTTGGCATTCACACTATGAATATGTGTAACATCACCTTCGAGATTAAAAAAAACCATTGACCAGCGGGGCATGACCATAAAACATATCTCTCATATAAATAGAACAACCATTATTCTCGGATTTAAATGAGTAGCCATCTCGCATTAAACGAGATCCAGATACAATGTTCATGCTCAAAGCTGGTACTAAATAACAATTATTGAGGTTCAAAACTAATCCCGTAGGTAGATGTAGAGGTAACGTGCCGACGGCGATCACATCAACCTTGGAACCATTCCCGACGCGCATCATCACCTCATCCTTCGCCAGTCTCCGCTTATTCCGCAGCTCCTGTTTTGAGTTACAAGTATGAGCAACCGCACCGGTATCAAATACCCAGGAGCTACTACGAGCGCTGGTAAGGTACACATCAATAACATGTATATCACATATACCTTTGGCGTTGCCGGCCTTCTTATCCGCTAAGTACTTGGGGCAGTTCCGCTTCAAGTGACCATTTCCCTTGCAATAAAAGCACTGAGTCTCGGGCTTGGGTCCATTCTTTGGCTTCTTCCCGGCAACTGATTTACTAGGCGCGGCAACTCCCTTGCCGTCCTTCTTGAAGTTCTTCTTACCCTTGCCTTTCTTGAAACTAGTGGTCTTATTCACCATCAACACTTGATGTTCCTTTTTGATCTCCACCTCCGCTGATTTCAGCATTGAATATAACTCAGGAATGAACTTCTCCATCCCTTGCATATTGTAGTTCATCAAAAAGCTCTTGTAGCTAGGTGGAAGCAATTGGAGGATCCCGTCAATGACCGAGTCATTTGGAAGATTAACTCCCAGCTGAGACAAGTGGTTGTGCACCCCAGACATTTTGAGTATATGCTCGCTGACAGAACTGTTTTGCTCCATCTTACAACTGTAGAACTTGTCGGAGACTTCATATCTCTCGACCCGGGCATGAGCTTGGAAAACCATTTTCAGCTCTTAGAACATCTCATATGCTCCGTGCTGCTCAAAACGCTTTTGGAGCCCCGGTTCTAAGCTGTAAAGCATGTCGCACTGAACCTGGGAGTAATCATCACTACGTGACTGCCAGGCGTTCATAACGTCTTGAGTTGCTGGGAAAATGGGTGCTTCACCTAGCGGTGCTTCAAGGACATATGCCTTCTTGGCAGCTATGAGGATGATCCACAGGTTACGGACCTAGTCCGTATAGTTTCTACCATCGTCTTTCAGCTTGGTTTTCTCTAGGAACGCGTTGAAGTTGAGGGCAACATTAGCGTGGGCCATTTGATCTACAAGACATATTGTAAAGATATTTTAGACTAAGTTCATGATAATTAAGTTCATCTAATCAAATTATTTAATGAACTCCCACTCAGATAGACATCCCTCTAGTCATCTAAGTGATACATGATCCGAATCGACTAGGCCGTGTCCGATCATCACGTGAGACGGACTAGTCATCAACGGTAATCATCTCCATGTTGATCGTATCTACTATACGACTCATGTTTGACCTTTCGGTCTCTCGTGTTCCGAGGCCATGTCTGTACATGCTAGGCTCGTCAAGTCAACCTAAGTGTTTTGCATGTGTAAATCTGGCTTACACCCGTTGTATTCGAACGTTAGAATCTATCACACCCGATCATCACGTGGTGCTTCAAAACAATGAACCTTCGCAACGGTGCACAGTTAGGGGGAACACTTTTCTTGAAATTTTAGTGAGGGATCATCTTATCTATGCTACCGTCGTTCTAAGCAAATAAGATGTAAACATGATAAACATCACATGCAAATCATAAAGTGACATGATATGGCCAATATCATCTTGCGCCTTTTGGTCTCCATCTTCGAGGCGCGGCATCATCACCTTCGTCACCGGCATGACACCATGATCTCCATCATCATGATCCCCATCATCGTGTCTTCACAAAGTTATCTCGCCAACTATTACTTCTACTACTATGGCTAACGGTTAGCAATAAAGTAAAGTAATTACATGGCGTTTTCATTGACACGCAGGTCATACAATAAATTAAGACAACTCCTATGGCTCCTGCCGGTTGTCATACTCATCGACATGCAAGTCGTGATTCCTATTACAAGAACATGATCAATCTCATACATCGCATATATCATTCATCACATCCTTTTGGCCATATCACATCACATAGCATACCCTGCAAAAACAAGTTAGACATCCTCTAATTGTTGTTGCATGTTTTACGTGGCTGCTATGGGTTTCTAGCAAGAACATTTCTTACCTATGAAAATGCCACAACGGTGATATGCCAATTGCTATTTACCCTTCATAAGGACCATTTTCATCGAATCCAATTCGACTAAAGTGGGAGAGACAGACACCCGCTAGCCACCTTATGCATCAAGTGCATGTCGGTCGGTGGAACCAGTCTCACGTAAGCGTACGTGTAAGGTCGGTCCGCGCCGCTTCATCCCACAATGCCGCCGAATCAAGATAAGAATAGTAACGACAAGCAAATTGAACAAATCATCGCCCACAACAACTTGTGTTCTACTCGTGCATAGAATCTACACATAGGCCTAGCTCTGATACCACTGTTGGGGAACGTAGTAATAATTCGAAAAAAATCCTACGTGTCACCAAGATCATTCTAGGAGATACTAGCAACGAGAAAGAGGGAGTGCATCTTAATACCCTTAAAGATCCTAAGCGGAAGCGTTGCTAGGAACGCGGATGATGGAGTCGTACTCGCGGCGATTCAAAACGCGGAAGATCCGATCTAGCGCCGAACGGACAGCGCCTCCGCGTTCAACACACGTACAACCCGGGGACATATCCTCCTTCTTGATCCAGCAAGGGGAGAGGAGAAGTTGCGGGAGAGCTCCGGTAGCACGACGGCGTGGTGGTGGAGCTTGCAGTTCTCCGGCAGGGCTTCGCCAAGCACTACGGAGGAGGAGGAGGTGTTGGAGAGGGGGAGGCTGCGCCAGGGGAAGGGTGCGGCTGCCCTCACCCCCCTCTATTTATAGGGTGAAGATAGAGGGGGCCGGCCCGCCTTAGATGCATCTAGAGGGGGGCGGCGGCCAAGGGGGGACTTGCCCCCCAAGTCAGGTGGGAGGCGCCCCCACCCCCTAGGGTTTTCAACCCTAGGCGCCTTGGGCCCTTGGGGGGAGGGCGCACCAGCCCAGCAGGGGCTGGTTCCCTCCTTTGTTCAGCCCACTTGGCCCACCGGGGCAGGTGGCCCCACCCAATGGACGCCCGGACACCTTTCGGTGGTCCCGGTACAATACCGATAACCCCCGAAATCATTCCGGCGACTGAAACTGGACTTCCCATATATAATTCTTCACCTCCGGACCATTCCGGAACTCCTCGTGACGTCCGGGATCTCATCCGGGACTCCGGACAACCTTCGGTAACCACATACTATTTCCCATAACAACTCTAGCATCACCGAACCTTAAGTGTGTAGACCCTACGGGTTCGGGAACCATGCAGACATGACCGATACATCTCTCCGGCCAATAACCAACAGTGGGATCTGGATACCCATGTTGGCTCCCACATGTTCGACGATGATCTCATTGGATGAACCATGATGTCGAGGATTCAATCAATCCCGTATACAATTCCCTTTGTCTACCGGTATGTTACTTGCCCGAGTTCGATCGTCGGTATATCTATACCTCGTTCAATCTCGTTACCGGCAAGTCTCTTTACTCGTTCCATAACGCATGATCCCGTGGCTAACTCATTAGTCACATTGAGCTCGTTATGATGATGCATTACTGAGTGGGCCCAGAGATACCTCTCTGTCATACGGAGTGACAAATCCTAGTCTCGATTCGTACCAACCCAACAGATACTTTCGGAGATACCTGTAGTGCACCTTTATAGCCACCCAGTTACGTTGTGACGTTTGGTACACCCAAAGCATTCCTATGGTATCCGAGAGCTGCACAATCTCATGGTCTAAGGAAATGATACTTGACATTAGAAAAGCTTTAGCAAACGAACTACACGATCTTGTGCTACGCTTAAGATTGGGTCTTGTCCATCACATCATTCTCCTAATGATGTGATCCCGTTATCAACGACATTCAATGTCCATGGTCAGGAAACCATGACCATCTATTGATCAACGAGCTAGTTAACTAGAGGTTTACTAGGGACATATTACGATCTATGTATTCACACATGTATTACGGTTTCCGATTAATACAATTATAGCATGAACAATAGACAATTATCATGAACAAGGAAATATAATAATAACCACCTTATTATTGCCTCTAGGGCATATTTCCAACAATATAGTGTGGGTCATAGGAAGCAAGAGTGTGTGCGAGAAAGAAATGTTGACGGAGAAACTACAGATAGATACAGAGATAGATATGGTAGCTAGAGGGACATCGGCTAGTTTGAGTGTTGGAGATGACCGCTGGGTGGTTCAGAGGGTGAAGTTATGTGTGTGTGAGAGAAAGATAAAAAGAGGGCACATGACTGCATGTAGAGAGAAACATATATAGTGTGCGTGATAGGAAGCAAGAGTGAGGGCGAGAAAGAGGGTTGATGGAGAAACAGATAAATAGAAAGATAAAGATGCTAGCTAGTGTGCGTTAGAGATAGGAGTCAACTGGATCAGAAGGTTGAGTTATGTGTGTGGGTGTTAGAGAGATAGAGAGAGGGTGCATGTGAGTCACATACAAACAAATATTAGAGAGAAATGAGATCCCGAGAGATAGAGTTTTGTGTCCGCGTGAGAGAAAGATATTTCACAATGAGAGTGATAGCTAGAGAGACATATGAGGGAACGCAAGCTATCTCTAGGGAGAGAGAGTGTGTGTGAGCGACATACAAGAGAATGGTGGAGAGGTATGAGACCCTGAGAGACAGAGTTTGTGTTTGTGTGTGAGAAAGAGATATTTAAGAGGAAGAGTCGTAGCTTCTCATACCTAAGGAGAGAAAGACATCTCTGTGTGAGAGGGGGTGTGCGAGTGGCACACAGGGGAATAGTAGAGAGAAATGAGACCCCGGGAGGCAAAGTTTGTGTTTGTGTGAGAGAAAGAGATTTCACATGGAGAATCATAGTTAGAGACACATAGCAGGGAGCGAGATATACTTAGAGAGAGATAGAGTGATGAAGGTCGAGGGAGAGAGTACCGTCAGTGTGTTACGAAGATAAAAGATCATTGTCGACGTACAGGTAGCACGAGAGATAGCCGAGAGATGATGAACGCGTATAGGTCTAGAGAGATACTCCTATATAAGCATGAGTGATAGCTATATGAGACGAATATCTGGATTAAAGGGGATTCAAATATTTAAACTGGAGATCACGACATCGATAATATCATAACACAAATTGGTGTATCAAACATGCATATTCATTTGAATTTGGGGACACGTGTAATGTTATATAGTTTATCAATATTAGTGATCCATAGATTCTTTAATTAGAGAGAATGCATGGTTTATATGCAATTAATGTCTAAACGGGATTACACTATATGTTGCGTGTGTGAAACACATTATACATGTTTGAGACGTAAAAAAAACCCGCATGAAACACACATTAATTGTAGACAGTTAGCGAGGAATGCATACATTGGATTTCAACATAAAGTGGTTTCAAATATTTGAAAATCCAAATTAAGATGGATAAAGCCTTATGAATCTGAGATCGTGCCATTTGCAAACCATATTTATGTATAATGAGTGTTGTTCTTTTGAAAGTATATATAAAAGAATGATGTATATAGAATTTTATTCCAATCAAAAATGGATCCCGCCCGAACAAAAATAGAATACAAACTGGATTCGAATTGAATTGGCACGGTAAACGTGCACTCTTGCTTTGCAAAAATTTGAACGAAGCGGGGAAAGTCGCAGTAACCGCCCGAAACCAAAATCTGTGAGATGGGAATTACTGCCTATCCCTGACATGCAAAGCCTATCAGCTCGATTTCTACAGGTTTCGATGGGGGTAGGTTTGTAATTTCGCTCAAACGTGACATAACTGCCTCTCACCCGGATTCATACACGGTGGGCGCCAAAACACAGTGTCTCCTCGGCCGAAATCGACTCCCTCCCCGATTCATACATGGTGTGCGCCAAAAACAAACTCTTGTCAGCAAATATTTGGTGTATGCGAGATTACCGTCCTATCCCCAACCGACTAATATTGGTGTGATGTAGGAAATTTTAAACAGGGGCTAAGTTTGTAAATTTCCTCGCATTTGAGACAAGCGCGCCCTGAAGACATGGTTCCCCCCTTCCTCTCGCCCTCCATTTCCCCATTCGTACTCCATGGGTGCTAAAACACCCTCTCCACCCCAGCCTCCTCCGTCTGCCACCCCATCCACTGCCGTCCTCCTCCACCATGCCGGAGCTGATACCCCGACACCGTCGTCCATTACAAGAGATCAACCTCTCTCATCCACGGCTTCGGACCGGGATCCTTGCATCCCGTCCTCTCGCTTTATCCCCGCCGTCGTCCACCTTGCCGGTGCCGCTCCTACGACCGTCTCGTCCACCACGCCCCGCCGCCACCGTCTACCCTCATAGATCTGCTTCCACGCTGCCGACAGCCATCGCTACCGCAACACCGTCAAATTCTCAGCAGATGCATACACGGCACCGCACCAGAGGCGGTACTCTTTCGTATCTGCTCAACTTATTTATCGCAGCAAGAAAATAGATCGTCACTGCTTTACTCTGATTTCTTGTCCATCACTTACTTGCTAGTTGAAAGCAAACATTGGTTGCGAAGTTGCCTTTGTCCGGTTTGCACCTTCAGATCCGCCATGGCACACTGAACACTATACTCGCAATGCTTATGGTTTTCCCCTTTTATATTCCACATTAGTTAAATGACAGTAGACTAAATTTCATAATTGGGTTAGTTAATTTTTTGGAGCTCGCCAGAGTTTGCCGGTGCGAGGGAAGGGGCTCGGGTGGGGATGGTGGTTGTGGGGGGCGGTGGTGGGGCCTCGCCGAATGAAGAAAACTCGACGCGGGTGGGGGCGGGGGGTGGGGGTGGGGGTGGCGGAGGAACACAGGCGGTGCGGGGCGGTTCAGGGGAGGGCGCGGCGGGGGGGGGGGGGGTCGGGGCCGGTGGTTCGGCCGGCATCCCGTGCGGTGTTCTGTATGGGAAGAATCAGAGACGAGGAAGAAGAAGGGTTAGGAGACGTAGGATCTTCATCCAACCGCCTGAATGGTCGACTGATCCAAATGACAAAAGTCATGCAGACATGGCTTTATATTCAGTACCATCATCGTAGTTTCTTAGCACTGCTCCTGAATCCATCAAGCTAAACAACGTGCCACTCATAATTCCAAACTTGTTGCTCAAATACTAATATGATATGATGCTGATATTGCTAAAACAGATAACGTTTAATAGGTCAGCTAATGTTCCTACTTTACTTTCGAAAAGCACGTGCACCACTATCCTTGCAATAAACTTTCTCTACGGTATATTATGGACCTATCATCTGCCAACTATCCTTACATCTGGGGCCCCCAACAGGGAGCCTATTTTTTTGTGTAGTTGTGCTAGATTATATTAATCTACTCACCATATTACAGCACACATGGGCTCTCTCATCAGAATCCAGTGATAGCACACAAGGGTTTACAGGGAGCCTCTATTATATTACAATATCCTCTGCATTACAAAGATAATCTCACTACTATTTGTGTTTTCATGCTTTACAGATATTGTATGCAACCATAATGAATATAAGAATGCGCACGTCAGAAGAATATTGCGGAACAGTTCAATGGGTAACAAACTTGGCATCAAGGGATTGAGGTCCATTGTGGATGCAATAAAACCCCACATGCTCCCAACCTATAGATTCATATTCAGAATATGATCCTAATGACTATTCTGAGCTCAAGGAGTCAAAGGCAGATGGCCTATCCTGTTCACCCAATAAGGTGCATGTTCTAATTTGGCAAGGTTTTATTGGTTGCACATATCTTGCATAAGGTGTCTTGCATTTCTTTTGCTTCGTTGCACCGCCATCTGCTTAGTTTACTCATGATATATGTGAAGATGCCATGTCCATCCATTATCAACACCTATTCCATTTGTCGTCATACCATGTTTTTCATTCAAATGTTGTTCTTGTGTTTCAGACATCCAAAAGGAAGAGGGTGATTGCAGAACCTGAAGGAGTACAAGCAAAGTCCTTGAAAAAGGTGGTGCTACCGGAGAAATCACATAGCACCCGATGTATATTGGCGATAGAATCAGTGCTGCAAAACCTAGGATATCGCAACTATGCTGGTCGCTGCTTTGCTCTTGTGAGTACCTATTGTCCTATCGCTGTCCTTACATTCATACATGGTGGATTATGTGACATCATTGTGCATTATAGCTTGCTTATCCACTGTTCGCTCCAAATTATCAGATCTATATTAATGCTTAAATTAATGTAGAATAAACCCAATGCCTATGAAGAAATTTAGTTCTGCATTGTTCTTGTAAGTATTTGTTGTCCTTCATCACTGTACTTATATTTGTCACCTAGTTCTTCATGTACACTTTGCAGCTTATTTTCCCTTGTCCTCCATTTTTCTACACATCAGATCTACATTTACTCTTGCCAAAATATTGAATAAAACCAATGTTACTGAAGAAGTTTAGCTCCGCATTGCTCTTGTCAGTGCCTTCTGCCTGTATGCTGTATTTACATTTGTACTCTGCATCTTAAGTTAAATAATCGCCATTTGTTCCTATATTTTCACATCTATATTTACTCTTAACAAAATGTAGAATAAAGGCAATACTCTTGAAGAAGAGTGTGCGGTAAACTTCTTGAATTGCCCCCCCCATCAATATGGACAAGGCCTTTATAGAGCATGTCTTCACTACTAATGTAAGTTTGTCCTCCTCGAGCCTTCAAACTTTGTTGTGTATATTTGGATAGCTATGAGTGCAAATGCTGTTTATTTTTGTCGTCTGCATCAAATTGCTTGTTCAATGTTTATAAAGTAGAAGTACATAAACATAAGTTTGTCCTTCTCAATTTCAGTCTTTAGTTGTACAATCTAGTTCCTTATTCGTACCATGTAAATTAAACTAAACATAGCAAATTATCTTCTTTAGCACTATGTGTATGCTTGTGTTCTTGATCTGTAATCCAGTGGTGTGGTGAGACTACCAACAACAGCACAATGTCATATCCTGCTATGTCTCAGCTATGAACAATGCCATATTATATTAATGTTATTTAAATCGTGTCTCTTTATTTACCAATTTGAAATGGTATAAATTGACAGTACAGTCACCATTCATGCTTATACGTTGTTTAGAACTACATCTATGCTTGTGTTCTTGATCTGTAATCCAGTGGTCTGGTGAAGCTGGCCACTCCTGCACAATGCCATTTCCTGCCGTCTTAACTATGACCAATGCCTATTATGTTAATGCTATTTTAAACCGTGTCTATTTATTTCTGACAAAGAAATGAGATGAATTGACAGCGTTGATGCTTATACATGCAAAACCGGTTATCTACCTACTTGTTTCTCTTTCAGGGTGACAACACTGCTGCTAGGAAGAACTGCCACAATGATAGTGAGACGAACCCATTGTTTGTCCCTCTAACACATATTCCAGAGGAGAAGGCAACACATATTGAGGGTAGGGATACAACCACGAAGTCACATCTTGATGTAGTGTCAAACTTACTCAGTGACACGAGCTCAACGAAGTCGCCGCCTGAATCTGTTCGACTTCTTCAGTCTGAAATTCAAGCCGAAATACATGCTTCTGCTCAAATACGACTGAAACTCCAATCTCTATGCAAGATTAACCGTAAGTACAGGACGTTTATTGATGCTATGCAGCTTAAGTTGGTGGATATGAGCGGCAAAGAAGCACAGTCTCATCAGGTTGCTAAGCTGCTTGCGCTGCATCTCCTGGGCTGGGCTAACCTTTCTTGAACTGTGTTGAAGTGCTGTCGGTTCTGTCTATTATTTTGTCCGCCTGTTAACTTCCACTGGTGGCGACCTGCCCAGTTTATGTAATCTGCTGTCTGGTTGCCCTTTATTATCACTGGCGGCGAACTTTGATGCCGAGGGATGTAATATGCTGTAATTTCTTTGTTGTATAGTCTAGGTTTATTCTTGGTCGGTATGCTGTAATTTAGGCCGGAAGGTTCAGTAGATCTCAGTGTTGTCGGTCGTCAGGCCGGCCCGTTACTCATATGGGCCAAAACGTGGGCCTATAATCATCTTGGGCCATTAGCAGGTCTAAAGTATAGTTGTTTCCTGCCTTTAACAGGCCGAGTAAAGTTCTGGCCAGCTGGGCCAGAGAATACCATGGGCTTTTAACAGGCTAAAACCTAGATTGTGCTAGCATTGAGCCGAAAAATTCACGGGCCAATACAGGCTGAAACTGCCTAAGGCCCATGTTTGGCCCAAATAGGACGAGCAGTTAACATGCCAAAATATATCTCGGGCCTGTTTGGCCCAATAAAACTATGTGCTTTAAGCAGGCCGCTATCTACATGGGCCATAGGCCTAAAAGTGTCACGGGCCATTATCAGATGGGCTGTAAGCAGGCCGGATTCAACGTGGGCTGTAATTAGGCCCAACTGTTACACGAGCCATTAACAGGCCGATAGGCCAGTTGGGATGAAATTTATCCATGAAGACTACGGGCCGTTAAGAGGCCTAAAGTTACTTCGGACAAGAAATTGCCCAGTTTCTACATGGGCCGTTAAATGGCCTAAAGTTAAACCGGGCCGACAACGTCCCAGATACACCACGGCCGCTAACAGGCCGAAACTATTATCCGGCCGAACTGGTAAACGTGCATTTAACAGGCTGAAATACAAACCTGTCTTAGAATGGGCCCAAAAAAACAGTGGCCTGTTAACGGGCCTGATCCGATATGGGCCGTAATTTGGCCCAAAACACGACAGGCTGTGAACATGCCTGATCTGGTATGGGCCTCAATTTGACCCAAAACATGGCAGGCTGTTAACGGGCCAACCCACTAGTGTCTAAAAAAACATGGTGGGCCTTTAGCTGGGCCGGTTTTCACTGGAATGGGCCTCTGTTGGGTCGTGCCACGTGTCGACGTATCATAGGCGCCTCCTGTCCAATGATCCCAACGGTGAGCCAACACGTGTTTCCTCCGGCCAATGAGAATTTTACACGTGGAAAATCCCCATTGGTCCGGGCTGTTAATGGGTTGTCGGATCCAAAAACGGACCCGATAGCTTAACGGCGACCCGTTACGGTCGATGCCACGTGCCGATCACCCCTAACGAAAGCACTTCTATGACGCGCGATTTATCGTCATGGAAGTGGACACTTCCGTGATGATAATTTTGGTAATCTCATGGAACACTTCTACGACAGCACATGTATGACTATCTTGATTCTGTCATAAAATCGTCATGGTTGTACATGCATGACAGAAAACGTGACATACTGTGTCAAACACGTATCATCACGGAAGTGTATTTTTTTGTAGTGATTAGTGCACAAACACTTTGCCAAATGCCACTGATCAGTTGCACTAGCACTACAACAAATGGCACTAATCAGAGACATTTGCCCAAGAGCAAATGCCACTGATCAATGCACAAACTCTATGCCAAATGCCACTTATCAATGGCACTTGCTTTTGGGCAAATGCCACTGATCAGGGGACTTGCCCAACAGCAAGTGCCACTGATCAGTGGTAGTTGCCCATGAGCAAATTCCACTGATCAGTGGCATATGGTTTTATGCAACTGACACTCATTACTGCACTATCCTAAGCATGGAAACATCTAAAAAGAGCAATAGCAAGTGCCACTCATCAATAGCACCCATGCACATTTGGCAGCATCCTAAAATGGTCCTACTACATGCACGTATAACAATCTAGAGCATGCAACACAAACCCTAGCTTGAACATGTATAACAATCTAGAGCATGCAACATGAATAGCAACATGAACATGACTAAGAAAGAAGCCCCTAATCTACATCTACGAGCAAGCATTAGTGATTCTTTGACTCACTGGAGCTTGCATAGTCGCAGCGAACCGAGGCCGGGGTGGAAACCCCGGCAGGAAGGAGAGAGGTGGTGGAGGAGAGGAAGAGACGGCCCTGGCGACGGCCTGCGGCATAGGCCCCGTGCTCATGGCCACGCCGAAGGTCAAGGAGGACGGCACGCCGACAGGAGAAAACCCTTGGACGGGGGTCAAGAAACCCCCCTTGCCCAATGGGGTCTGATACATCCATTTTGCATCATGCTTTTATATCGATATTTATTGCATTATGGGCTGCTATTACACATTATGTCACAATACTTATGCCTTTTCTCTCTTATTTTTACAAGGTTTACATGAAGAGGTAGAATGTCGGCAGCTGGAATTCTGGGCTGGAAAAGGAGCAAATATTAGAGACCTATTCTGCACAACTCCAAAAGTCCTGAAACTCCACGGAAGTCAGTTTTGGAATATATTAAAAATATTGGGTGAACAAAGCACCAGAGGGGGGGGGGGGCACCCACTGTCCACGAGGGTGGAGGGCGCGCCCTACCCCCTGGGCGCGCCCCCTGCCTCGTGGGCCACCTGGAAGCCCCCCGATGCCCATCTTCTGGTATAGGGTGTCTTTTGCCCTGGAAAAAAATCAGAAGGAAGCTTTCGGGATGAACCGCCGCCGTCTCGAGGCGGAACATTGGCGGAACCAATCTAGGGCTCCGGCGGAGCTGTTCTGCTGGGGAAACATCCCTCCAGGAGGGGGAAATCGTCACCATCGTCATCACCATCGATCCTCTCATCGGGAGGGGGTCAATCTCCATCAACATCTTCACTAGCACCATCTCCTCTCAAACCCTAGTTCATGTCTTGTATCCGATCTTTTGCTCAAAACCTCAGATTGGTACCTGTGGGTTGCTAGTAGTGTTGATTACTCCTTGTAATTGATGCTAGTTGGTTCATTCGGTGGAAGATTATATGTTCAGATCCTTTATGCACATTAATACCCCTCTGATTATGAACATGAATATGATTTGTGAGTAGTTCCTTTTGTTCCTGAGGACATGGGAGAAGTATTGTTATAAGTAGTCATGTGAATTTGGTATTCGTTCGATATTTTGATGAGATGTATGTTATCTTTCCTCTAGTGGTGTTATATGAACGTCTACTACATGACACTTCACCATTGTTTGGGCCTAGGGGAAGGCACTGGGAAGTAATAAGTAGATGATAGGTTGCTAGAGTGACAGAAGCTTAAACCCTAGTTTATGCGTTGCTTCGTAAGGGGATGATTTGGATCCATATGTTTCAAGCTATGGTTAGGTTTACCTTAATTCTTCTTTCATAGTTGTGGATGCTTGCGAGGGGGGTTAATCATAAGTGGAATGCTTGTCCAAGGAAGGGCAGTACCCAAGCACCAGTCCACCCACATATCAAATTATCAAAGTAACGAACGCGAATCATATGAGCATGATGAAAACTAGCTTGACGATAATTCCCATGTGTCCTCGGGAGCGCTTTCCTTTAAATAAGATTTTGTCCAGGCTTGTCCTTTGCTACAAAAAGGATTGGGCCACCTTGCTGCACCTTGTTTACTTTTGTTACTTATTACCCGTTACGAATTACCTTATCACAAAACTATCTGTTACCGATAATTTCAGTGCTTGCAGAGAATACCTTACAGAAAACTGCTTGTCATTTCCTTATGCTCCTCGTTGGGTTCGACACTCTTACTTATCGAAAGGACTATGATAGATCCCCTATACTTGTGGGTCATCAAGACTCTTTTCTGGCACCGTTGCCGGGGAGTGAAGCGCCTTTGGTAAGTGGAATTTGGTAAGGAAAAATTTATATAGTGTGCTGAAATTTACTGTCACTTGTTACTATGGAAAATAATCCTTTGAGGGGCTTGTTCGGGGTATCTTCACCCCGACCAGTAGAGCAAAGAGTTGCTCCTCAACCTACTGAACCTACTGAGAATGTTTACTTTGAAATTCCTTCGGGTATTATAGAGAAACTGCTAGCTAATCCTTTTACAGGAGATGGAACATTACATCCCGATATGCACCTAATCTATGTGGATGAAGTTTGTGGATTATTTAAGCTTGCAGGTATGCCTGAGGATGTTATCAAGAAGAAGGTCTTCCCTTTATCTTTGAAGGGAAAGACATTGACATGGTTTAGGCTATGTGATGATATTGGATCATGGAACTACAACCGATTGAAATTGGAATTTCATCAGAAGTTTTATCCTATGCATCTGGTTCATCGTGATCGTAATTACATATATAATTTTTGGCCTCACGAAGGAGAAAGTATCGCTCAAGCTTGGGGGAGGCTTAAGTCAATGTTATACTCATGCCCCAATCATGAGCTCTCAAGAGAAATTATTATTCAAAATGTTTATGCTCGGCGTTCTCTCAATAATCGCTCCATGCTCGATACTTTCTTGTACCGGTTCTTTTATGATGAAGACTATTGAATTCAGATGGGATTTATTGGAAAGAATTAAATGCAACTCTGAAGATTGGGAACCCGACGAAGGTAAGGAGTCAGGTATAACACCTAAGTTTGATTGTGTTAAATCTTTTATGGATACCGATGCTTTTCATGAATTTAGCACTAAATATGGACTTGACTCTGAGATAGTAGCTTCTTTCTGTGAATCATTTGCTACTCATGTTGATCTCCCTAAGGAGAAGTGGTTTAAGTATCATACTCCCATTGAAGTAAAAGTAGTTGAACATATTAAAGTTGAAGAAAATACTATCACTTATAGTGTTGATCCTATTGTTCCTACCGCTTATATTGAGAAACCACCTTTCCCTGTTAGAATAAAGGATCATGCTAAAGCTTCAACTATGGTTCATAAGAGTAATGCTAGAACACCTACACCCTCTGAGCAAATTAAAGTTGAACCTAGTATTGCTATGGTTAAGGATCTCTTGGTCGATAATATTAATGGGCATGTTATTTACTTCTGTGATGAAGCTGCTAGAATTGCTAGACCCGATACTAAAAATAAACATAGACCTGTTGTTGGCATGCCTATTGTTTCTGTTAAAATAGGAGATCACTGTTATCATGGCTTATGTGATATGGGTGCTAGTGTCAGTGCAATACCTTATACTTTATATAAAGAAATTATGCATGATATTGCACCTGCTGAGATAGAAGATATTGATGTTACTATTAAGCTTGCCAATAGAGATACTATTTCACCAGTTGGGATTGTTAGAGATGTTGAGTCTTGTGTGGGAAAATTAAATATCCTACTGATTTTCTTGTTCTTGCTTCCCCACAAGATGACTTTTGTCCCATTATATTTGGTAGACCCTTCTTGAATACTGTTAATGCTAAGATAGACTGCGAAAAGGATATTGTTACTGTTGGTTTAGGGGATATGTCTCATGATTTTAATTTTGCTAAATTTTTTAGACAACCCCATGATAAAGAATTGCCTAGTAAAGATGAGATTATTGGTCTTGCTTCTATTGCCGTGCCACCTAATGATCCTTTAGAACAATATTTGCTAGACCATGAAAATGATATGTTTATGAATGAAAGAAGGGAAATAGATGAAGTATTCTTTAAACAGGGGCCTATTTTGAAACACAACTTGCCTGTTGAAATTCTAGGGGATCCTCCTCCACACAAGGGTGATCCCATGTTTGAGATTAAACCATTACCTGATACTCTTAAATATGCTTATCTTGATGAAAAGAAGATATATCCAGTTATTATTAGTGCTAACCTTTCAGAGCAGGAAGAAGAGAAATTATTGAAAACTCTGTAGAAGCACCGTGCTGCTATTGGATATACTCTTGATGATCTTAAGGGCATTAGTCCCACTCTATGCCAGCACAAAATAAAATTGGAGAAAGACGCTAAACAGGTTGTTGATCACCAACGACGGTTAAATCCTAAGATGAAAGAAGTGGTAAGAAATGAAATACTAAAGCTTCTGGAGGCAGGTATAATTTATCCTGTTGCTGATAGTCAGTGGGTAAGTCCTGTCCATTGTGTCCCTAAGAAGGGAGGTATTACTGTTGTTCCTAATGATAAAGACAAATTGATCCCACAAAGAATTGTTACAGGTTATAGAATGGTAATTGATTTCCGCAAATTAAATAAATCTACTAGAACGGATCAATACCCTTTACCTTTTATTGATCAAATGCTAGAAAGATTATCCAAACATACACATTTTTGCTTTCTAGACGGTTATTCTGGTTTCTCTAAAATACCTGTGTCGAAAGAGGATCAGGAAAAGACCACTTTTACTTGCCCTTTCGGTACCTTTGCTTATAGACGTATGCCTTTTGGTTTATGTAATGCACCTACTACCTTTCAAAGATGTATGACTGCTATATTCTCTGACTTTTGTGAAAAGATTGTTGAGGTTTTCATGGATGATTTCTCCGTGTATGGAACTTCTTTTGATGATTGCTTACTCAACCTTGATCCAGTTTTGCAGAGATGTGAAGAAACTAATCTTGTCTTGAATTGGGAGAAGTGACACTTTATGGTTAATGAAGGTATTGTCTTGGGGCATAAAATTTTTGAAAGAGGTATTGAAGTTGATAAAGCTAAAGTTGATGCTACTGAAAAGATGCCATGTCCTAAGGACATTAAAGGTATAAGAAGTTTCCTTGGTCATGCCTATTTTTATAGGAGGTTCATTAAAGACTTCTCAAAAATTTCTAGGCCTCTGACTAATCTCTTACAAAAAGATGTTCCTTTTGTCTTTGTTGATGATTGTGTAGAAGCATTTGAAATATTTAAGAAAGCCTTGATTTCTGCACCTATTGTTCAGCCACCTGATTGGAATTTACCCTTTGAAATTATGTGTGATGCTAGTGATTATGTTCTAGGTGCTGTTCTAGGACAAAGAGTTGATAAGAAATTAAATGTTATCCAATATGCTAGTAAAACTCTAGACAGTGCCCAGAGAAATTATGCTACTACTGAAAAAGAATTTTTAGCAGTTATATTTGCTTCTGATAAGTTCAGACCTTATATTGTTGCTTCTAAAGTAACTGTTCACACTGATCATGCTACTATTAAATACCTTATGGAAAAGAAAGATGCTAAACCTAGACTTATTAGATGGGTTCTCTTGCTACAAGAATTTGATTTGCATATTATTGATAGGAAGGGAGCTGAGAACCCCGTTGCAGACAACTTGTCTAGGTTAGAAAATGTTCTTGATGACCCACTCCCAATTGATGATAGTTTTCCTGATGAACAATTAGCTGTCATAAATGCTTCTCGTACTGCTCCATGGTATGCTGATTATGCTAATTACATTGTTGCTAAATTTATACCACCTAGTTTCACATACCAGCAAAAGAAAAAAGTTTTTCTATGATTTGAGACATTACTTTTGGGATGACCCACACCTTTATAAAGAAGGAGTAGATGGTGTTATTAGACGTTGTGTACCTGAGCATGAACAGGAACAGATCCTACATAAGTGTCACTCCGAGGCTTATGGAGGACACCACGTTGGAGATAGAACTGCACATAAGGTATTGCAATCCAATTTTTATTGGTCTACTCTTTTCAAATATGCCCGTAAGTTTGTCTTGTCTTGTGATGAATGTCAAAGAATTGGTAATATTAGTAGACGTCAAGAAATGCCTATGAACTATTCACTCGTTATTGAACCATTTGATGTTTGGGGCTTTGATTATATGGGACCGTTTCCTTCCTCTAATGGGTATACACATATTTTAGTTGCTATTGATTACATTACTAAGTGGGTAGAAGCTATTCCAACTAGTAGTGCTGGTCATAACACCTCTATTAAGATGCTTAAAGAAGTTATTTTTCTGAGGTTTGGAGTCCCTAGATACTTAATGACTGATGGTGGTTCACATTTTATTCATGGTGCTTTTCGTAAAATGCTTGCTAAGTATGATGTTAATCATAGATTGCATCTCGATATCACCCACAGTCTATTGGTCAAGTAGAACTGAGTAATAGAGAGATTAAATTAATTTTGCAAAAGACTGTTCATAGATCTAGAAAGAATTGGTCCAAGAAACTTGATGATGCATTATGGGCCTATAGAACTGCATATAAAAATCCTATGGGTATGTCTCCGTATAAAATGGTTTATGGAAAAGCATGTCACTTACCTCTCAAACTAGAACATAAGGCATATCGGGCCATTAAAGAGCTCAATTATGATTTCAAACTTGCCGGTGAGAAGAGACTATTTGACATTAGCTCACTTGATGGGTGGAGAACCTAGGCCTATGAGAACGCCAAATTGTTTAAAGAAAAAGTTAAAGATGGCATGACAAAAGGATACAAAAGCGTGAGTTTAATGTAGGTGATTATGTTTTGTCATACAACTCCCGTTTAAGATTTTTTGCAGGAAAACTCCTCTCTAAATGGGAAGATCCTTACTTTATTGAGGAGGTCTATCGTTCCGGTGCCATAAAAATCAACAACTTCGAAGGCACAAACCCAAAGGTGGTGAACGGTCAAAGAATTAAACATTATATCTCAGGTAATCCCATAAATGTTGAAACCAATGTTTTTGACACCGTAACCCCGGAGGAGTACATAAGGGACACTTTCCAGAACGTTTCAGACTCCGAAAAGGAATAGGTATGTGGTACGGTAAGTAAACCGACTCCAAAACAGTTCTAATAGCATTTTTTCTCCGTTTTGGAATATTTTAAAAAATAGGAAAATAAGAAGTAGTCCGAAAGGGACACGAGGTATCCACGAGGGTGGAGAGAGCGCCCTACCCCCTGGGCGCGCCCCTGCCTCGTGGGCACCTCGTGTGCTCTCTGGACTCTGTTTTCTTGCATGGTACTTCTTTTAGTCGGTAAAAATTCATTATATAATCTCCTGAAGGTTTTGACCACCATACCACGCAAATATCTCTTGTTTTTGTTCCGAGCTGTTTTCTGCCAGAGCTTTAAAGGCCAGGCATCATGTCGTCCCCCTCCTCTAACAACACGGGCGACGATGCTTGGCTAACGAAGATAGAGATGAAGAGAGAAGAACTTGGGGAGATAAACAAGGGTGATAGGATCAAAAAGGCCACGGAGGATCAAGCTACGGCAGCAGAAGAAGAAGACATCCTTCAACCTTACTATAACCATCTTACCCCTACTAAAATAGAAGCTTTCAAGATGATTGAAATAGTTTGGGTGCAAAACAAGTATCTCACTCGTGAAAATATTTTGTTGCAAGAATACATCACCGCACTCAAGGGCGTTATTCGCAAATTGGAGAATCTCCTACGCTCGATGTGTGACACGACTTCATCAACAACTCCATCGTCACCACCTACGAAGAAAGAGACATAAATACATGGGTATGGGCACTCCCCTTGGCAACTGCCAAGCTTGGGGGAGGTGCCCCGGTATCATATCACCATCACACTTCTATCTCTACCGTTTCTCTTAGTTTGATCCTTTTGGTTATATTTGATCTAGTAGAATAAAGTTTAGTATGATCCAGCTTTGAGTTTTTTTGTTGATCCTTATCTATGTAATCGAGTCCGTGAGCTCTATATAATAAAGATTAGTCTTGAGTCGAGGGCTTGGTTATCTTGCTATGATCTAGAAAGAAAAAAGAAAGAATAAAAAGAAATAAAGAGATCATATTGATCTTATGGAGAGTAATGACTTCAAATATAAAGAGTATGATGAATAGAAGTTGTTGAGAGTTGACAAACATAGTTTTGGTCATTGTTGCAATTAATAGGAAGTAATAAAGAAAGAGAGGTTTTCACATATAAATATACTATCTTGGACATCTTTTATGATTGTGAGCACTCATTAAAATATGACATGCTAAAAAGTTGATGTTGGACAAGGAAGACAACGTAATGGGTTATGTTTTCTTATATCCGAAATAAATTATATTGTCATGGATCATCCAACAGGTTTAGCTTGCCTTTCCCCCTCATGCTAGCCAAATTCTTTGCACCAAGTAGAGATACTACTTGTGCTTCCAAATATCCTTGAACCCAGTTTTTCCATGAGAGTCCACCATATCTACCTATGGATTGAGTAAGATCCTTGAAGTAAGTTGTCATTGTTACAAGCAATAAAAAATTGCTCTCTAAATATGTATGATCTATTAGTGTGGAGAAAATAAGCTTTATACGACCTTGTGAGATGGAAGAAATAAAAGCGACGGACTGCATAATAAAGGTCCCTATCACAAGTGGCAATATAAAGTGACGTTCTTTTGCAATAAGATTTTGTGCATCCAACTATAAAAGCATATGACAACCTCTGCTTCCCTCTGCGAAGGTCCTATCTTTTATTTTTGTCTTATACCTTATACAAGAGTCATGGTGATCTTCACCTTTCCTTTTTACACTTTATCCTTTGGCAAGCACTATGTGTTGGAAAGATCCTGATATATATATCCAATTGGATGTGGGTTTTCATAAAGCATTATTGTTGACCTTACCCTTGAGGTAAAAGGTTGGGAGGCAAAGCTATAAGCCCCTATCTTTCTCTGTGTCTGATTAAAACTTCATTCCCATAAGTATTGCGTGAGTGTTACCAATTGTGAAAGACTAAATGATAGTTGAGTATGTGGACTTGCTGAAAAGCTCTTATATTGACTCTTTCTGATGTTATGATAAATCGCAATTGCTTCAATGACTGAGATTATAGTTTGCTAGTTTTTCAATGAATTTTCTGACTCATACTTTACATTGTGAATAGATTGTTACTTCAGCATAAGAAATCATATGACAATATATATATATATATATGTTGCTATTCTAAGAATGATCATGATGCCCTCATGTCCGTATTTTATTTTATTGACACCTCTATCTCTAAACATGTGGACATATTTTTCGATATCGGCTTCCGCTTGAGGACAAGCGAGGTCTAAGCTTGGGGGAGTTGATACGTCCATTTTGCATCATGCTTTTACATCGATATTTATTGCATTATTGGCTATTATTACACATTATTTCACAATACTTATGCCTTTTCTCTCTTATTTTTACAAGGTTTAAACGAAGAGGGAGAATGCCGGCTGCTGGAATTCTGGGCTAGAAAAGGAGCAAATATTAGAGACCTATTCTGCACAACCCTAAAAGTCCTGAAACTCCACGAAAGTCAGTTTTGGAATATATTAAAAATATTGGGCGAAGAAAGCACCAGAGGGGGGCCACCCACTGTCCACGAGGGTGGAGGGCCCGCCCCCTGCCTCGTGGGCCACCTGGAAGCCCCTCGATGCCCATCTTCTTGTATAAGGTGTCTTTTGCCCTAGAAAAAATCAGAAGGAAGCTTTCGGGACGAAGCGCCGCCGTCTCGAGGCGGAACCTTGGCGGAACCAATCTAGGGCTCCGGTGGAGCTGTTCTACCGGGGAAACATCCCTCCGGGAGGGGGAAATCGTCACCATCGTCATCACCATCGATCCTCTCATCGGGAGGGGGTTAATCTCCATCAACATCTTCACCAGCACCATCTCCTCTCAAACCCTAGTTCATCTCTTGTATCCGATCTTTGTCTCAAAACCTCAGATTGGTACTTGTGGGTTGCTAGTAGTGTTGATTACTCCTTGTAGTTGATGCTAGTTGGTTTATTCGGTGGAAGATTATATGTTCAGATCCTTTATGCCCATTAATACCCCTCTGATTATGAACATGAATATGATTTTTGAGTAGTTACGTTTGTTCCTGAGGACATGGGAGAAGTCTTGTTATAAGTATTCATGTGAATTTGGTATTTTTTCGATATTTTGATGAGATGTATGTTGTCTTTCCTCTAGTGGTGTTATGTGAACGTTGACTACATGACACTTCACCATTGTTTGGGCCTAGGGGAAGGCATTGGGAAGTAATAAGTAGATGATGGGTTGCTAGAGTGACAGAAGCTTAAACCCTAGTTTATGCGTTGCTTCGTAAGGGGCTGATTTGGATCCATATGTTTCATGCTATGGTTAGGTTTACCTTAATTCTTCTTTCGTAGTTGCGGATGCTTGCGAGGGGTGTTAATCATAAGTGGGATTCTTGTCCAAGGAAGGGCAGTACCCAAGCACCGGTCCACCCACATATCAAATTATCAAAGTAACGAACGCGAATCATATGAGCATCATGTAAACTAGCTTGACGATAATTCCCATGTGTCCTCGGGAGCACTTTCCTTTATATAAGATTTTATCCGGGCTTGTCCTTTGCTACAAAAAGGATTGGGCCACCTTGCTGCACCTTGTTTACTTTTATTACTTATTGCCCGTTACGAATTACCTTATCACAAAACTATCTGTTTATGATAATTTCAGTGCTTGTAGAGAATACCTTACTGGAAACTGCTTGTCATTTCCTTCTGCTCCTCGTTGGGTTCGACACTCTTACTTATCGAAAGGACTACGATAGATCCCCTATACTTGTGGGTCAGCAGGATCCCAAGAAGAGGCAGCTCTGTGGACGGCGCCGACGCCGAGCCAAGGACCACGAGGTCCGGAATCGGCGGCGGAGCACGAACCGCCGGCACGGCATTAGCCGGCCCTCATGGTGGCCGGCAGCGGATGGGGGACGACGCTCACAGCGCCGACGCCAGGTCCCTGACTGAGTTCTGGAGCCCGGCCACCCAGCGCTCCTGGATGCTGGCGATGCACTGGTCGACAGGGTCAGAGGACGGCTCGGCGGTGGGCGAGCCGGAGCCATCGGAGGAGAGGAGAGGGAGGGGCGGTGAGGTAGAGAGGGAGCGGTGGGAACAGTGTGGGCGGGGCGGTGACAGGAGAGTGGGGGGGTTATGAGATGTTCCCTCCGTCTCCCGCGCTGCCCAAGGCGTGCAACCCCCTCGCACGCGTGGCCGCGCCGAGCCAGGCTCGCGAGAAATTGCCGATTCGGCAGTTTCCGCCGGGCCAGGCTCAGGCCTGCTTTAAGGTCCGTGCGGGCCATGAATCGCATGCAGCCCAGCCAACTAAACAGGCCACACACTTCCCGCACGAGCCTGGTTGGGCTGCATGCGGGCAACCAAACACGCCCTAGGTGTGTCGGGCCGTGCTAGCCCATATGGCCAGGACTGGTTACATGAGAAGTTCATCAAGTGGAGCTCATGATACAGCAAATTCAGAGGTGGCATGGTGGTCCTCGTCCCGTGTACTTTGACTAGCTACTTTGGAGAACATAAATAAATGAATATTTATAACGTTTATTGTCTAAATTTATTTTAGGTGTGTATTTGTGTTTGTCTAATAATGTGATGATTGTATTTATGTTTGTTTTGTTTTGTTAGAGCTAAATATGCATCGGTTTATTAAGGTTAGAAAATGAATGATGATACAACCATATGTTATGTGTAGAAATACTTTTTTCTTGTTTAGACAATGCGATACAAAAATAATCAATTGTTAAATTAGTGATGACTAAAATACAACACCCTTTTCAAATAATAGTTGTAATCTAGAAAAATGTGTTGAACATGACAACATAACATGTAGTTTCCATTCATATAGCAACAATTCTCTCTCCCACTTATGTTTCTCCTCCACATTCATTGTGTCTCCTTATCCATCATCTCCTTTCTAGAAAATAAAGCGGTATTTTCTCCTTATTCCTCCTTTCCTCCACTTCTATTATAACTAACTAATTGTCTGTGCATTTGTCGGGTCATACATATTCTACTGATTCAACACCAAACGTGCCCCGATATACACTCACCATATTCTTGATTTCCTTAAGATTTTATTTGAGTATGGGTAGGGGAAGGCAAGGAAAGTTTTGATTTAGTTGAGGTTTTTGTCAGATTTGATTTGAGTATGGGGAGGGAAAGGCAAGGAAGGTTTTGATTAGTTGAGTTTTGATAAGATTTGATTTGATTGAGTTAATGCATGACATGTTTTTGATAAGATTTAATTGTGTTAAAGCATGACATGGTTTCTAGTAGGGCAAGACAAGGAAAGTCCCAATTTGGTTTTTATTATTCCAAACAGGGAGGCGCGGAGAAAAAAACTCAAGTAGGGGGCGGGAGAGGACGTGGTAAGGAGAACGTATCAACTCGCCTTTAATAGTAGGAATATATAGTCCCTTGTGGGTTGCTAGAGAACAACAAATGCATAAATACCATTGATGACCCACAAGTATAGGAGATCAATCGTAGTCCTTTCGATAAGTAAGAGTGTCGAACCCAATGAGGAGTAGAAGGATATAACAAGCGGTTTTCAGCATGGTATTCTCTGCAAGTGCTATAAGTGACAGTGACAGATAGTTTGATAGTAAGACAATTCGTAACAAGTAGCAAGTAACAATAGTAGCAAAGGTGCAACATCCAATAGTAACAAAGGCGATAATCATGACTGCATTCTCTGTGCATTGCCAATCAAAGAAACAGTCAAGCATCTCTTCTTTGAATGCCATTTCATCATCCAATGTTGGGCAAGCCTGAATGTATCTTGGACTCATGGGGCCTCATGACTACAGATCGTGAAATCCGCCATATGGAGATGGAATAAGCCTCTTTGATTGAAAACTTTCCTGCTGGCTGCGTGGAGCATTTGGAAAGAATGCAACAACAAACACTTTAGAGGGATTGTGCCCACAAGAAACTCTTGGCTCCAGAGATTCAAAACAGACTTCTCCCTCCTTACCTATAGGGTTAAGGAGAAACACAAAGGACTCATCCCCCTTCCTTGATTCTATAGTGTAGTCTCCCTACCCTACTCTCCCCTCCTCAAAGCAGGATGGGCTTGTAAATATGACGTACATTAAACTTTATTCTTTAATTTAATTACACAGTAGGAGGTTCTCCTACTATTTAAGGTTCAAAAAACAAAGCTGCGGCAAGGTGGTCCAATCCTTTTTATAGCAAAGGACAGGCCGGAAAGTTCTTTTATGATAAGCAAAGCGTTCTTAAGGACACATGGGAATTCTCGTCTACTCACGTTCATCATGTTTAGTTGATTTGCGTTCACTACTTTGATAATTTGGTATGTGGGTGGACCGGTGCTAGGGTGATGTTCATACTTGAACAAGCAACCCTCTTATGATTAACCCCTCTTGCAAGCATCTGCAACTACGAAAGAGAATTAAGATAAATCTAATCATAGCATGAAACATGTGGATCCAAATTAGCCCCTTACGAAATAACACATAAACTAGGGTTTTAGTTTTTTATCACTCTTGCAACCCATCATCTACTTGTTACTCCCCAATGCTTCCCCCTAGGCCCAAGTATGGTGAAGTGTCATGTAGTCAACGTTCACATGACACCACTAGAGGAAGAACAACATACATATCATGAAAATATCAAACGAATACCAACTTGACATGATTACTTATAACAAGACTTCTCTCATGTCCTCAAGAACAAAAGTAACTACTCACAAATCATATTCATGTTCAAGATCAGAGGTGTATTGAATATGTCTAAGGGTCTGAACATATAATCTTCTACCATATAAACCAACTAGCATCAACTACAAGATGTAATCAACACTACTAGCAACCCACAGGTACCAATCTGAGATTTCGAGACAAAGATTGAATACAAGAGATGAACTAGGGTTTGAGGTGAGATGGTGCTGGTGTAGGATCGAAAGTAGGTCTAGAGGGGGGGTGATTAGACTACTTGACCAAATAAAAATCTAGCCTTTTCCCAATTTTATGTCTTGGCAGATTGTAGCAACTTAGCACAAGTCAAGCAATCAACCTACACATGCAATTTCAAGAGTATTGCAGCGCAATGTAAAACATTGCATATGAAGGTAAAGGGAGGGGTTTGGTAAGGCAAACGCAATGTAGACACAGAGATTTTTGGCGTGGTTTCGATAGGTGGTGCTATCGTACATCCACGTTGATGAAGACTTCAACCCACGAAGGGTAACAGTTGGGCGAGTCCACGGAGGGCTCTGATACGTCTCCGTCGTATCTATAATTTTTTATTGTTTCATGCCAATATTATACAACTTTTATAAACTTTTGGCACCATTTTATATGATTTATTTGGACTAACATATTGATCCAGTGCCCAGTGCCAGTTCATGTTTGTTGCATGTTTTTTGTTTCGCAGAAAATCCATTTCAAATGAAGTCCAAACGCAATAAAAATTTACGGAGAATTATTTTGGAATATATGTGATTTTGGGACTTGGAATCAATGCTAACAGAGGCCCATGGCCTCCCCTGGCGTGCCCAGGTGTCTTGTGGCCACCCCGTAAGGCGGTTGGGGCCCTTCTTCTGGCGCAAGAAAGATAATTTATGGGAAAAAATCGTGTAAAAATTTCAGTGCAATCGGAGTTACGGATCTCCGGGAATTTAAGAAACGGTGAAGGGCCAGATCTGGGGAACGCGAAACAGAAGAGAACAGAGAGGGAGATCCAATCTCGGAGGGGCTCCCGCCCCTCCACCGCCATGGAGGCCATGGACCAGAGGGGGAACTCTCGTCCCATCTAGGGGGGAGGCCAAGGAAGAAGAAGAAGAAGAAGAAGGAGGAGGGGGGCTCTCTCCCCCTCTCTCCCGGTGGCGCCGGAGTGCTGCCGGGGCTAGGATCGTGACGGCGATCTACATCAACAATCTAGCTACCGTCAACACCAACTCTATGCCCCTCTATGCAGCGGTGTAACACCTCTTCTCCCCGCTGTAATCTCTACTTAAACATGGTGCTCAACTCCATATATTATTTCCCAATGATCTATGGTTATCCTGTGATGTTTGAGTAGATCCATTTTGTCCTGCGGGTTAATCGTGATTTTGGTTGGTATGATTGTATATTTTATTTTTGGTGTTGTCCTACGGTGCCCTCCGTCTCGCGCAAACGTGAGGGGCCCCCGCTATAGGGTGTTGCAATATGTTCATGGTTCGCTTATGGTGGGTTGCGAGAGTGACAAAAGCTTAAACCCGAGTAAGTGGGTCATTGCGTATGGGATAAAGAGGACTTGATACTTAATGCTATGGTTGGGTTTCATGACCTTAATGATTTTCAGTAGTTGCGGATGCTTGCTAGGGGTCCAATCATAAGTGCACATGATCCAAGTAGAGAAAGTATGTTAGCTCATGCCTCTCCCTCATATAAAATTACAAGAATGATTACCGGTACTTGTTATCGAATGCCTAGGGACAAATGACTTTCTTGTTGACAAAAGCTATCCACTTTTATTACCTTGCAATCTATTCTTAGTTTTTATTCTTGCAAAGTACTCATAGGTTTATTCTTGCCAAATAGTTTCATACTTGTTTTCGCTAAAGCAAACGTCAAGTGTGCGTAGAGTTGTATTGGTGGTCGATAGAACTTGGGGGAATATTTGTTCTACCTTTAGCTCCTCGTTGGGTTCGACACTCTTATTTATCGAAGAAGGCTACAGACGACCCCCTATACTTGTGGGTTATCAAGACCTTTTCTGGCGCCATTGCCGGGGAGCAATAGCGTGGGGTGAATATTCTCATGTGTGCTTGTTTGCTTTATCACTAAGTAGTTTTTATTTCCTGTTCTAAGTTGTTCTCTATCTTTAGCTATGGCTATGGAACATGAAACACCAAAATAATTAGTTGTACTTGCTACTCATGGAGATGGGGAACCTCCTAAAACCCTCGATGCTCGTTATTTGAAAAATATTAAACACTACTTTGATAATCCTGAGAAAACCCCATTCAACTTGATAATGGGAGTAACATTGGATCAACATGAATACTTTAGGGATTATCGCTTGACTCAAAAAGGGAAACTATTATGGGATCAAATTCATATGTTGCATTGGTATGCTTGGGAGCTATGCTTAAGATATGATTATACTTGTTGCTCTAGGATGAAGGCTCCACACCTTCCAGTTTCATGTGAATTTAATGATAATGAAACTTTGGCTTCTTATGCTAATGGTATATATGATTACTATGATGTGGAACGAATAGAAGAATTTGTTGCTTTTAAGGGTGCTTATGAAATTGAATCTTTGTTTGGAAAGTTTGAAAATTTTGATGATTCAATTTATAGACCTAAAATTTTTGCTATCCTTAAATATTGCTATGATAATTATAAATACAATTACGAAATTGATGTGTTTATTGAGAAAGTCTCCGCTGTCCAAGAAGAGACTAATATTTTGCAAGAGTCTATGGAAGAAGAAATTGATGAAACTGCGAGCTCAATTGATGAAAAAGATGATGAGGAGAGCGAAGAACAAAAGGAGGAATAGCGGATTAGCTACCCGTGCCCACCTTCTAATGAGAGTAACTCTTCAACTCATACATTGTTTAGTTTCCCTTCATGCTTACCGGAGGATGAATGCTATGATAATTGCTATGATCCTGTTAATTCTTTTGAAATATCCCTTTTTGATGAACTTGATGATTGTTATGTTTGTGGCCATGACGCCAATTTGAATGATGCTTATGGAGATGAACTTGCTATAGTTCCATATCTCAAGAATGAAATTGTTGCTATTGCACCCACACATGATAGTCCTATTATCTTTTTGAATTCTCCAAACTACACGATATCGGAGAAGTTTGCACTTATTAAGGATTACATTGATGGGTTGCCTTTTACCATTGCACATGATGATTTTGATGAATATAATATGCATGTGCTTGCTTCTCCCACTTGCAATTATTATGAGAGGGAACTACATCTCCACCTCTCTATGTTTCCAACATGATAAAATTGCAAGAAACTACTTATGCTATGTATTGGCCTTTACTTGATGTGCATGAATTGTTCTTGTATGACATGCCGATGCATAGGAAGAGAGTTAGACTTAATCATTGCATGATATATGTTGCTTTGTGCTCACTACTAAATGCCAAATCATTGTTAATTAAAATTGGCTTTGATATACCTTGGGATCCGGGTGGATTCATTACTTGAGCACTTTATGCCTAGCTTAATGGCTTTAAAGTTAGCGCTGCCAGGGAGACAACCCGGAAGTTTTAGAGAGTCATTTCTTTCTGTTGAGTGCTTTTATAAAGTTTAAAAACAAAAATATAGAGGGTAACTTAAAAACTTTTTCACAAAAGAGAAGCGATTGGAAGTTATGCATTGGAGAAGTGAGGGTCGACCTTGAACACTTGTGTTCATGCTCATGGAAACAATGTAGAATTTTTCATGAAGATTCTCACAAAAATAATTACCCCCTTGTAAAATTCCATTGTATTATAAAAATAATGTGCCAAGATTTGCCTTTAGGATGAGTAGATTGCTTGTTGGTATATGCGGTGCAAAAATAGAAACTTTAGCTGTAGTGCGCGATTTTACGTTTTTTACTAGAACGTCGAAAGTTTATGAAACATTTTGCACACTCTTGCTATACAAATTGTTTATTTTGTCCTAATTTTTCAGAATTTGTGGAGTACCAGAAGTATGGTGAATGTTCAGATTACTACAGACTATCCTGTTTAAGACAGATTCTGTTTTGATGCATTGTTTTACTTGTTTTGATGAAACTATCGATTCTATCAGTGGAATTAGCCATGAAAAAGTTATATTACAGTAGATACAATGTAAAAACAAAATATGAATAGGTTTGCAACAGTACTCAGGGTAGTGATTTGCTTTATTATACTAACGGATCTCACCGAGTTTTCTGTTAAGTTTTGTGTGGATGAAGTGATCAAAGATTGAGGAGGTCTCGATATAAGGAGAAGGAGGAGAGACAAGAGCTCAAGCTTGGGTATGCCCAAGGCACCCCAAGTAAATATTTAAGGATACTCAAGCATCTAAGCTTGGGGATGCCCCGGAAGGCATCCCATCTTTATTCAACAAGTATCGGTATGTTTTCGATCTTGTTTCGTTCATGTGATATGTGTGAATCTTGGAGTGTATTTTGTGTTTATTTTTCACTTTTCTTTTATGCACCATGCTGGTATGAGATAGTCCATGGTTGATTTATCGGATGCTCATTGCACTTCACTTATATCTTTCGAGTATGGCATTATAGAATGCTTCATGTGCTTCACTTATATCATTTGGAGTTTGGATTGCCTGTTTCTCTTCACATAGAAAACCGTTGTTTGTAGAATGCTCTTTTGCTTCACTTATATCTATTAGAGAATGGTCTTTTATAGAAAGAGTTAAACTCGCATGCTTCACTTATATCTATTTAGAGAGTCAACAGGAATTGGTCATTTGCATGGTTAGTCATAAAATCCTACATATAACTTGTGGATCACTGAATATGATATGTTTGATTCCTTGCAATAGTTTTGCAATATAGAGATGGAATATGTGGGAGGTACTAGTAAATGGTTGTGGTTAGTAAGAATATTGGTGTTAAGGTTTGTGATTCCCGAAGCATGCACACGTATAGTCTCTCATTATGCTATGAAGTTGGAGCATGATTTATTATTGATTGTCTTCCTTATGAGTGGTTGTTGGGGACGAGCGATGGTCTTTTCCTACCAATCTATCCCCCTAGGGGCATGCGTAGTAGCACTTTGCTTCAAGCGCTAATAATCTTTTGCAATAAGTATATGAGTTCTTTATGACTAATGTGAGTCCATGGATTATACGCACTCTTACCTTTTCGCAATTTTCTAGCCTCTACGGTACCGTGCATTGCCCTTTCTCACCTCGAGAGTCGGTGCAAACTTCGCAGGTGCATCCAAACCCCATGATATGATACACTATATCACAAATAAGCCTTATTATATCTTCCTAAAAACAGCCACCATACTTACCTATTATGGCCCTTCCATAGCCATCCAAGCTATATTGCCATGCAACTTCCACCGCTTTCGTTTTGATGACTTGAGCATTCATTGTCATATTGCTTTGCATGATCGTAAGATAGCTAGCATGATATTTCCATGGCTTGTCCATTTTTTGATATCGTTGTTATGCTAGATCATTGCACATCCTGGTACACTGCCAGAGGCATTCATATGGAGTCATACTTTGTTATAGGTATCAAGTTGTAATTTTTATTTGTTTTGAGTTATAAGTAAATAGAAGTGTGATGATCATCATTATTCATTTTTAGAGCATTGCCCCAGTGAGGAAAGGATGATGGAGACTATGATTCACCCACAAGTCGGGATGAGACTCCGGACAATGAGAGAAAAAATAAAAGTAAAAAGAAAAAAAGAAAAGAAAAAAAAGAAAGAAAAAAGAAAAGAAATAAAGAGAGAAGGGGCATGCTAGTTCCACACTTGTGCTTCAAAGTAGCACCATGTTTTTCATATGGAGAGTCTCCTATGTTGTCACTCTCATATACTAGTGGGAATTTTTCATTATAGGATTAGATGCACACCCACTTAGTTTTCATATTGAGCTTTCATACACTTATAGCTCTTGGTGCATCCGTCGCATGGCAATCCCTACTCATGTTGATATGAATTGATGGGCATCTCCATAGCCCAATGGTTAGCTGCGTCGATGTGAGACTTTCTTACTTTTTTGTCTTCTCTATATTTACCCCTATCATCATACTCTATTCCACCCGTAGTGCTATATCCATGGCTTGCTCTCATGTATTGCGTGAGGGTTGAAAAAGTTGAAGCGCGTTAAAAAGGATGAACCAATTGCTCGGCTTGTCACCGGGGTTGTGCATGATAAATACTTTGTGTTAAGAAGACATAGCATGACAAGACTATATCATTTTGTAGGGATAACTTTCTTTAGCGTTCACATTTTGAAAGACATGATTGTTTGTTGGGATGCCTAAGTATTGATGTCTTTATGTCAAATTATAGACCATTGCTTTGAATCACTTATGTCTTAATATTCATGCCATGATTAGACATATGATCAAGTTTATGCTAGGTAGCATTCCACATCAAAAATTATATTTTTTATCATTTACCTACTCGAGGACGAGTAGGAATTAAGCTTGGGGATGCTGATATGTCTCCGTCGTATCTATAATTTTTTATTATTTCATGCCAATATTATACAACTTTTATAAACTTTCGGCAACACTTTATATGATTTATTTGGACTAACATATTGATCCAGTGCCCAGTGCCAGTTCATGTTTGTTACATGTTTTTTGTTTTGCAGAAAATCCATATCAAATGAAGACCAAACGCGATAAAAATTTACGGAGAATTATTTTGGAATATATGTGATTTTTGGGACTTGGAATCAACGCTAACGGAGGCCCACGGCCTCCACAACCCACCAGGGCGTGCCAGGCACCCCCTGGCGCGCCCAGGTGTCTTGTCCCCACCCCGTAAGGTGGTTGGGGCCCTTCTTCTGGCGCAAGAAAGATAATTTATGGGAAAAAATCATGTAAAAATTTCAGCGCAATCGGAGTTACGGATCTCCGGGAATTTAAGAAACGGTGAAGGGCCAGATCTGGGGAATGCGTAACAGAAGAGAACAGAGAGGAAGACCCAATCTCGGAGGGGCGGGGGGCTCCCGCCCCTCCGCCGCCATGGAGGCCATGGACCAGAGGGGGAACTCTCCTCCCATCCAGGGGGAGGCCAAGGAAGAAGAAGGAGGGGGGCTCTCTCCCCCTCTCTCCCGGTGGCGCCGGAGTGCCGCCGGGGCTAGGATCGTGACGGCAATCTACATCAACAATCTTGCTACCATCAACACCAACTCTCTCCCCCTCTATGCAGCGGTGTAACACCTCTTCTCACCGCTGTAATCTCTTCTTAAACATGGTGCTCAACTCCATAAATTATTTCCCAATGATCTATGGTTATCCTCTGATGTTTGAGTAGATCCGTTTTGTCCTGTGGGTTAATCGTGATCTTGGTTGGTATGATTGTATATTTTATTTATGGTGCTGTCCTACGGTGCCCTCCATCTCGCGCAAACGTGAGGGGCCCCCGCTGTAGGGTGTTGCAATATGTTCATGGTTCGCTTATGGTGGGTTGCGAGAGGGACGGAAGCTTAAACCCGAGTAAGTGGGTCATTGCGTATGGGATAAAGAGGACTTGATGCTTAATGCTATGGTTGGGTTTCATGACCTTAATGATCTTTAGAAGTTGCGGATGCTTGCTAGGGGTCCAATCATAAGTGCATATGATCTAAGTAGAGAAAGTATGTTAGCTCATGCCTCTCCCTCATATAAAATTACAAGAATGATTACCGGTACTTGTTATCGATTGCCTAGGGACAAATGACTTTCTTGTTCACAAAAGCTATCCACTTTTATTACCTTGCAATCTATTCTTAGTTTTTATTCTCGCAAAGTACTCGTAGATTTATTCTTGCCAAATAGTTTCATACTTGTTTTCTCTAAAGCAAATGTCAAGTGTGCGCAGAGTTGTATGGGTGGTCGATAGAACTTGAGGAAATATTTGTTCTACCTTTAGCTCCTCGTTGGGTTCTACACTCTTATTTATCGAAGAAGGCTACAGACGATCCCCTATACTTGTGGGTTATCAGGCTCCACCCATGAAGGGTCCACGAAGAAGCAACCTTGTGTATCCCACCATGGCCATCGCCCACGAAGGACTTGCCTCACTTGGGTAGATCTTCACGAAGTAGGCGATCTCCTTGCCCTTTCAAACTCGTTGGTTCAACTCCACAATCTTTGACGGAGGCTTCCAAGTGATACCTAACCAATCTTGGAGACACCACTCTCCAAAAGGTAATAGATGGTGTGTTGATGATGAACTCCTTGCTCTTATGCTTCAAATGATAGTCTCCCCAACACTCAACTCTCTCACACAGATTTGGCTATGGTGGAAAGATGATTTGAGTGGAAAGCAACTTGGGGAAGGCTAGAGATCAAGATTCTTGTGGTTGGATTGGAATGTCTAAGTTTCAACACATGAGTAGGTGGTTCTCTCTCAAAAAATGAGTAGTGGAAGTGTAGGCACGTTCTGATGGCTCTCCCGTGAATAGAGAAGGGGGTGGAGGGGTATATATAGCCTCCACACAAAATCTAACCGTTACACACATTTGACCCAACTCGGTCAGACCTAATAGGTGAAATTGGTGAGACCGATTCAGTTCAAAATGTGAACATTAGGATTCTCGGTGGGACCGACATGATCAACTCGGTGGGACCGATGTGCTAGGGTTCAGGGCTTTGGAGCATATCACTAAGCATTTTGAGCAAGTAGACCATTAAGCAACACCTCATCCCCTTTAATAGTATTGGCTTTTCCTATGGACTCAATGTGATCTTGGATCACAAAAAATAGAAATGAAGAGTCTTGAGCATATTTGTCCTTCGTATTTTGAGGGGCCCACATCTCTAGTCCATGCCATGCCAATCATTGAACTTTCTGAAATAATCAACTTGAATGGATATTAGTTAAATGAGCTATATGTTGTTATGAATTACCAAAACCACCCAGGGATTAATTGCACTTTCAATCTCCCCCTTTTTGGTAATTGATGACAACATATAGATCAAAGCTTCGACAAATGATAATAGGAATGAGATATATCGTCGCTTTGAGAAGTATGTGATAAGCAAGAGCTCCCCCTAAATTTGTGCATTATTCAAAATTTGCTTTTGAATGCAAATGCACAATCGATTAGGATCATGGGTTACTCTTCCATGTCACATACATCTTGGTGGAGCGCTCAAAATGATAGAATATAAATAGCACGCACTCGTCACCAAGGGAAACGTGATTGATCATACACAAGTAATAAGATATCATCATTCAATCACGCATTAAAGCATAATATGATCAATCACATGATCATAAGAGTATCTCACACACAAGCACAAATAATGTAGCAACCAAACTAACAAAAGCAAGTAGCAAGAGAGGGAAACAAAAGCAAAACTCTCTCTCTCTCTCGGCCTATGATCTATACACTTTGTCCCCCTTTGGCAACAAGTTACCAAAAAGCTTAAAATGCATAGTGCTATGCGGTACTCTAAGCACGATTCCCGAGAGCTCTGGTGTGCGAAGATGGCGTGGAGAGGACAGCATCTGCAAAAACTTTTGCTGATGTCTGAGGAACTAGAGGGGTTGCAACTGGAGGGGCAACTGGGGCAGTGGTTGCAGGTGCTGAAGTGGTAGCTCTCGTGTCACTGACTGGCACAGCTGCAGACCTATGTGCTCTAGGCACTCTCTGAAATGCCTCTGTGGTAGCTCTTCCTCTCCCGTCCTCTGCTTCTTCTTGAAGTTGCTCAACTATGGTTTGAATCTCCGTGACCTTCAAGTCAAGATCATAAGATTTTGTTTCAATGATCCTCTCAAGACTTTCTTGATTTTGAGTCAGGGTGGCTAGCCCTTTCTCAATTCTCACTATTGCTTCAAGCAGATAGCCGAGCTGGTCCTGCTTGGTCTTGAGGTTTACAGCTGAGTCATCTGGCATCTTGGAAGTCTTTGCTGCCTTTGTTTTCTCTCTCTTCTCCCGAGCCTCTACAGATGTAGGATGTGAAGCATCCATGACAACTACATTGTCCTCAAGGTCTGGCCTCAGGGGAAGGTGCTCTCTGTCTAGCAGATATGTGCCTGTGCCCATCTTGGAGTTGATGAGCCTCTGAATGTGTGGGGCATATCCACATGACCTCTTATGATCTGCTGCAGTCCTTTTGATTGTTTCAACAATCAAGGTAATCACCTTGGACTTCTCTGGCACATCAAACATGTGTAGAAAGTTGATTGAGTGACCTCTGATCATCCTGTCATCTCCAGACGTGGGCAAAAGAGTATGCCTCAATATGGTGTTGATAGTTGGCAACCCTGACAACAGATAGTAGATGGAGCCAAATTTGTGAGTATCCAAGGCATCATCAGGTATCTCCTTCTACATGTGTGCCATGGAGTTGTGGCCTTTCCTGGGCTTTGCATAGACATCTATGTCCTCTTCAGCTTCTGCAGGAGCATTGATCAGCTCAGCCCACTCAGCAATGGAGGATTGGTACCTTGTACCTTCAGTCATCCAGACTATCTTGCCATCTGGGTAGAAATGGGCAGTGGAATAGAATTGCATCACCATCTCATCATTCCATTTAGTCAATTTCTGACCAACAAATGTGTCCACTCCATTCTTCTGAAGCTCTCATGAACTCCAGGAAAGTAATCTGCATTGTCATCAATGAACTACCGGTCAACCCATCTCATGTCACTGACTATGGGCTTCTTGTCCAACAGAATTGTCTCATAGAAGTCCTGCTGCTCCTTGGTGTGAAACCTGTAATCCACAACAATCCTTCTCCTTGTAGCATATGGGTCTGTCTGCCTCCATAGTCTGAGACCTGCATTTTTCCTCAATTTCATGTTTTCAGCAATAGGATGGTTGTCATCATGGTCTGGTATCTTTGGCTTGAGCTTGTGAGGATTGCTTGGGAGCAGCCTTGGGCACTTCCTCTTCTTGAACCTCAGGCACTGGGGCCTTGTTCTTCTCTACAGCTGAGATATTTCTTGTGGGTCTCTTGGGTGTTGTTGGCTTTGGAGCTTGAGCTTGTGAGGATTGCTTGGGAGCAGCCTTGGGCTTAGATGGTGCAGCCCCAGACTTGATAGCATCTCCCATCAATTTCTGAGATTTGGGAGCTGGTGCAGCATCTTCTTCATCCTCTTCATCTTCATTTGATTCCTTCATCATGGAAGGCTTTCCAATAACTCTGGCCATGGTCTTCTTGACACTTTCCTTTCTTTTCTTGCCTCCAGCAGCCTCTTCTTCTGTTGACTTCAAGGCCCTGGCTTTGGACATGGGCACTCTCTTGGGAGGGGCCTTCTTGTGCATCCCTGGCTTAATGCCAGCAACAACAACTTGCTCCTTCTTGATCACCTTCTTCTTGGAAGTGACCTCCTCATCAACCACAATATCTTCATCTTCTGAATCTGAGTTCCTCTTCTTCCTCTGCCTAGTTGCAGCCTTAGGCAGGTTGCTTGGGGTCCTTCTGCTACCCTCATCATAACTGTTGTTGGAGGGGCTAGTGCCCTCACTGAGATTATGGTGCTCCTCTAACTTTTTTTGGCTGTCACTGTTGTCTGACATGGCTGACACTGACCCTGTGAATAGATAGGTAGAGATAGAGTAGATGACCATCACAAAGTACAGCTATTTTGGCAAAAGGAATGACTCAAAAACTTAATTTTATTTTTCTGTAGAAGGCATTTCGGAGCTACTGATATGACAAACTCGGTGACACCGAAGTAGCTTTACAGTCTAAACCCGTGAAATCGGTCAGACTGAGACACAGTTCGGTGACCCCGAGATGCTAGGGTTTCACTAAGAAAGTAAACTCGGTCATGATACGTCCGTTTTGCATCATGTTTTCTTACTGCTATTTGTAATGTTTTTATCCATAATAATGCTTTTTAGAGTAATTGTAATGCCTTTTCTCTCATAATTTGCAAGGCACACACCAAGAGGGAGAATTCCGACAGCTGAAAATCTGGACCTGGAAAAGCTACGTCAGGCCACCTAGTCTGCACAACTCCAAACAAGCTGAAACTTCACGGGGATTTTTTATGGAATATTTAAGAATTATTGGAGCGAATAACCACCAGAGGGGGGCCACCAGGTGGGCACAACACACCTGGGCGCGCCAGCCCCCTGGCGCGCCCTGGGGGGTTGTGTCCACCTCAGCCCACCAATAGTGCCCATCTTCTGGTATAAAAGTCATTTTGACCTAGAAAAAATAAGGAGAGGACTTTCGGGACGAAGCGCCGCCGCCTCAAGACGGAACTTGGGCAGGAGCACTTTTGCCCTCCGGTGGAGCGATTCCGCCGGGGGAACTTCCCTCCCGGAGAGGGAAATCATCGTCATCATCATCACCAACAACTCTCCCATCTTGGGGAGGGCAATCTCCATCAACATCTTCAACAGCACCATCTCATCTCAAATCCTAGTTCATCTCTTGTATTCAATCTTGTTACCGGAACTATAGATTGGTGCTTGTGGGTGACTAGTAGTGTTGATTACTATATGATTTATTTGGTGGGAGATTCTATGTTCAGATCCAATATGCTATTTAATACTCCTGTGATCATGAGCATGTTTATCATTTGTGAGTAGTTACTTTTGTTCTTGAGGTCACGGGAGATATCATGTTGCAAGTAATCATGTGAACTTGATATGTGTTCGATATTTGGATAGTATGTATGTTGTGATTCCCTTAGTGGTGTCATGTGAACGTTGACTACATGACACTTCACCATATTTGGGCCTAAGGGAATGCATTGTGTAGTAGCAATTAGATGGTGGGTTGCGAGAGTGACAGAAACTTAAACCCTAGTTTATGCGCTATTCCGTAAGGGACCGATTGGACCCCAAAGTTTAATGCTATGGTTAGAATTTATTCTTAATACTTTTCTCGCAGTTGCGGATGCTTGCGGGAGGGTTAATCATAAGTAGGAGGTTTGTTCAAGTAAGAACAACACCTAAGCACCGGTCCACCCACATATCAAGTTATCAAAGTAGCGAACACAAATCGAACCAACATGATGAAATAGACTAGATGCAATTCCCGTGTACCCTTAAGAACGCTTTGCTTATCATAAGAGACTGTTTTGGCCTGTCCTTTGCCTAAAAAGGATTGGGCTATCTTGCTGCACTTTTGTTACTACTATCGTTACTTGCTCGTTACAAATTATCTTGCTATCAAACTACTCCGCTACTTATAATTTCAGCACTTGTAGACACTACCTTACTGAAAACTACTTGGCATTTCCTTCGGCTCCTCGTTGGGTTTGACACTCTTATTTATCGAAAAGAGCTACAATTGATACCCCATACTTGTGGGTCATCAGGGCTATTTTCTGGCACCGTTGCCGGGGAGCGAAGCGCTTTTGGTAAGTGGAATTTTGTAAGGAAACATTTATATAGTGTGCTGAAATTTAATGTCACTTGTTACTACGGAAAACAATCCTTTGAGGGGTTTGTTCAGGGTATCTTCACCTCGTCCGGAACCACAATTGGCTACCCCTCAGCCTACTGCACCTACTGAAAATATTGAATATGAAATTCCTTCAGGTATGATAGAACAACTGCTAGCTAATCCTTATGCAGGAGATGGAACCGAACATCCTGATATGCACTTGATATATGTGGAACAAATTTGTGGATTATTTTAGCTTGCCGGTTTACCCAGGGATCAAGTTATGAAAAAGGTTTTCCCTTTATCTTTGAAGGGAAAAGCATTGGAATGGTATAGGCTATGCAATGATATTGGATCATGGAATTGGAATCGTTTGAAATTGGAGTTCCACCAAAAAAATTATCCTATGCATCTAGTTCATCGTGATCGGAATTATATTTATAATTTTTGGCCTCGTGAAGGAGAAAGTATCGCTCTAGCTTGGGGGAGGCTTAAGTCAATGTTATATTCATGCCCCAATCATGAGCTCTCAAGAGAAATTATTATTCAGAACTTTTATGCTCGACTTTCTCGTAGTAATCAAACCATCCTTGATACTTCTTGTGCGGGTTCTTTTGTGAAGAAGACTATTGAATTCCGGTGGGATCTTTTGGAAAGAATTAAATGCAACTCTGAAGATTGGGAACTCGATGAAGGTAAAGAGTCAGGTATTAAAATTAAATATGATTGTGTTAAATCTTTTATGGATACCGACATTTTTTCAAAGTTTAGGACTAAATATGGACTTGACTCTGAGATAGTAGCCTCCTTTTGTGAATCATTTTCTACTCATGTTGAACTCCCTAAAGAGAAGTGGTTTAAATATCATCCTCCCATTGAAGTAAAAGTAGTTGAACATATTAAAGAAGAAATTAAAGAACAGGTACAAGTTAAAGAAGAAACTATACTTTATAATGTTGATCCAGTTGTTCCTTCTGCTTATATTGAGAAACCACCTTTCCCTATTAGGATAAAGGAACATGCTAAAGTTTCAACTGTGGTTAACAAAAGCTATATTAGAACACCCAAACCTGATGAACAAATTAAAGTAGAACCTAGCATTGCTATGGTTAAAGATCTCTTAGAAGAAGATATAGATGGGCATGTTATTTACTTCTATGAAGAAGCTGCTAGAATTTCCAAACCTGATAAAAAGGATAAACATAGACCTATTGTTGGCATGCCAGTTATCTCAGTTAAAATAGGAGATCATTGTTATCATGGTTTATGTGACATGGGGCTAGTGTGAGTGCTATTCCTTACACTCTTTATCAAGAAATTGTGAAAGACATAGCACCTGCAGAGTTAGAAGACATAGATGTTACTATTAAAGTTGCTAATAGAGACACCATATCACCAGTTGGGATTGTTAGAGATGTTGAAGTCTTCTGTGGGAAAATAAAATACCCTACCGATTTTCTTGTTCTTGGTTCCCCACAAGATGACTTTTGTCCCATTATCTTTCGTAGACCTTTCTTGAATACTATTAATGCTAAGATAGACTGTAAGAAACAAACTGTTGGTGTTAGTTTTGGTGATGAATCTCATGAGTTTAATTTTTCCAAGTTTAGTAGAAATCTTCATGAAAAAGAATTGCCTAGTAAGGATGAATAAATTGGTCTTGCTTCTATTGTTGTTCCACCTACTGATCATTTAGAACAATATTTGCTAGACCATGAAAATGATTTCCATATGCATGAAAGAAATGAAATAGATAAGATTTTCTTTGAACGTCCTCTGCTTAAACACAATTTGCCTATTGAAACTCTAGGAGGTCCTCCTCCACCTAAAGGTGATCCTGTGTTTGAATTAAAACAATTTCCAGACACTTTGAAATATGCTTATCTTGATGAAAAGAAGATATATCCTGTTATTATAAGTGATAACCTTTCAGAACATGAAGAAGAAAGATTATTGAAAGTTTTAAGGAAGCACCGGGCTACTATTGGATATACTCTTGATGATTTAAAGGGCATTAGTCCCACTCTATGTCAGCACAAAATTAATATGGAACCTGATGCTAAACCCGTTGTTGATCACCAACGTCGGTTAAATCCGAAAATGAAGGAAGTGGTAATAACGGAAATCTTAAAACTTCTGGAAGCATGTATAATCTATCCTATAGGTGATAGTAGATGGGTAAGTCATGTTCATTGTGTTCCTAAGAAAGGAGGTATTACTGTTGTTCCTAATGATAAGAATGAACTTATTCCACAAAGAATTGTTACAGGTTATAGAATGGTAATTGCTTTTAGAAAATTAAATAAAGCAACGAGAAAAGATCATTACCCTTTGCCTTTATTGATCAAATGCTTGAAATATTATCTAAGCACACACACTTTTGCTTCCTTGATGGACATTCAGGCTTTTCACAAATACCTGTTTCTCAACCTGATCAAGAAAATACCACTTTTACTTGTCCCTTTGGAACCTATGCTTGTAGACGTATGCCTTTTGGTTTATGTAATGCACCTGCTACCTTTCAAAGATGTATGACTGCTATATTCTCTGACTTTTGTGAAAAGATTGTTGAGGTTTTCATGGATGACTTTTCTGTTTATGGGAAGTCTTTTGATGATTGTTTAAGCAATCTTGAGCGAGTTTTGCAGAGATGTGAACAAACAAATCTTGTCTTGAATTGGGAGAAGTGCCACTTTATGGTTAATGAAGGCATTGTCTTGGGTCATAAAATTTCTGAAAGAGGTATTGAAGTGGAACAAGCTAAGGTTGATGCAATTGAGAAAATGCCATGTCCTAAAGATATAAAAGGTATTCGTAGTTTCCTAGGTCATCCTGGTTTCTATAGGAGATTTATCAAAGACTTTTCTAAAATTTCTAGGCCTCTTACTAGTCTCTTACAGAAGGATATTCCCTTTGTTTTTGATGATGATTGTTTAGAAGCCTTTAAAACACTCAAGAAAGCCTTAATTTCTGCACCTATTGTTCAACCACCTGATTGGAACTTGCCTTTTGAAATTTTGTGTGATGCTAGTGATTATGTTGTTGGTGTTGTTCTAGGACAAAGATTTGATAAGAAATTGAATGTTATTCACTATGCTAGTAAAACTATGGACAGTGCTCAAAGAAACTATGCTACTACTGAAAAAGAATTCTTAGCAGAAGTGTTTGCTTGTGACAAATTTAGACCATATATTATTGATTCAAAAGTAACTGTTCACACAGACCATGCTGCTATTAAATATCTTATGGAAAAGAAAGATGCTAAACCTAGACTTATTCGATGGGTTCTCTTGTTGCAAGAATTTGATTTACATATCATTGATAGAAAAGGAGCTGAGAACCCAGTAGCTGATAATTTGTCTAGGCTTAAAAATGTGCTTGATGACCCACTACCTATTGATGATAGTTTTCCTGATGAGCAGTTAGCTGCAATAAATGTTTCTCATAGTACTCCTTGGTATGCTGATTATGCTAACTACATTGTTGCTAAATATTTACCACCTAGCTTTACATACCAACAAAAGAAAAAATTCTTCTATGATTTAAGACATTACTTTTGGGATGACCCACATCTTTATAAAGAAGGAGTAGATGGTATTATTAGACGTTGTGTACCTGAGCATGAACAGGGACAAATCCTACGGAAATGTCACTCTGAAGCTTATGGAGGGCATCATGCTGGAGATAGAAGTGCTCATACGGTATTGAAGTGTGGATTTTATTAGCCTACTCTCTTCAAGGATGCCCGTAAGTTTGTCTCATCTTGTGATGAATGTCAAAGAATAGGTAATATCGGTAAGCGTCAAGAAATGCCTATGAATTATTCACTTGCTGTTGAACCATTTGATGTTTGGGCATTTGATTACATGGGACCTTTTCCTTCCTCTAATGGGTACACACATATTTTGGTTGTTGTTGATTATGTTACTAAATGGGTAGAAGCTATTCCAACTAGTAGTGCTGATCACAACACCTCTATTAAAATGCTTAAGGAAGTTATTTTCCCAAGGTTTGGAGTCCCTAGATATTTAATGACTGATGGTGGTTTACACTTTATTCATGGTGCTTTCCGTAAGATGCTTGCCAAGTATGATGTTAACCATAGAATTGCATCACCCTATCGTCCTCAGTCTAGTGGTCAAGTTGAACTTAGCAATAGAGAAATAAAATTAATTTTGCAAAAGACTGTCAATAGGTCCAGGAAGAATTGGTCTAAGAAATTAGATGATGCACTTTGGGCTTATAGAACAGCATATAAAAATCCTTGTCATTTGCCTCTTGAGTTAGAACATAAAGCATTTTGGGCAATCAAAGAGCTCAACTATGATTTCAAACCTGCTAGTGAAAAGAGGTTATTTGATATTAGCTCATTAGATGAATGGAGAACCCAAGCTTATGAAAATGCAAAATTATTTAAAGAAAAAGTTAAAAGATGGCATGATAAAAGAATTCAAAAGCGTGAGTTTAAAGTCGGAGAATATGTTCTTTTGTACAACTCTCGTTTCAGATTCTTTGCGGGAAAACTCCTCTCAAAGTGGGAAGGCCCATATGTCATCGAGGAGGTTTACCGGTCTGGAGCCATCAAAATAAATAATTCCGAAGGTACTAGCCCGAAGGTTGTCAATGGGCAACGAATAAAGCATTATATCTCAGGTACGCCCATTAATGTTGAAAGTAATATTATCCAAACTTTGACACCGGAAGAGCACATAAAAGAGTCCTTCCGGAGCACTCCAGAATCGTGAAAATAAGGAGGTACGTGATACGGTAAGTAAACGGACTCTGAAAAATCTGCAAAAATATTTTTTTATCAGTTTTGGAATATTTAAGAATTTTGGGAATAAAGAAACTTCCAGGAAGCGTACCCTGGGGGGCAGGTGCGCCCAGGTGGGTTGTGCCCACCTGGGACACCTTCCGTACTCTGTTTTTCTCCCATATGCTTGTCCTCCAAGATAAAAAAAATCTATATATACTTCCCGAACCTGTTAACCACCGTATCACGGAGAAATCTTCTGTTCTCTTTTCTTGTTGTTTTCTGCGTAGATTTGAAAATATGTCCTCCCAAGACTCTGAGGGTGAGAGCTATGTTTCTGATCTCATCACAAACCCCAAGTCCTATGGGGATGAGGGGCAACATAGCTGGACCTCCGAAGAAGAAGATGATGAATCAGTTCCTTCCCGGTTCAAGAACGAGAGCATGGAGGCGTTATGTAAGAGGATAATAAAGCTCGAGATAGATATTTGTGAGTTGACGATGGAGAATTTTACTCTCCGTCAAAAGCTGGATGAAGCAAAAGGGAAAACCCGCACTTTGTCACCACCACTACTGCCATGGAAATCCGTGGGCAAGATCTCTCCCTCATCACCATCATCTTCTTCACCACCAAAGGAGAACTGAGTATCGGGTATGGGCACTCCCCTTGGCTTCCGCCAAGCTTGGGGGTGGTGCCCCGGTATCGTATCATCCTACTATCTTATTGCTTTTAGTTATTTTAGTTCAATATTTTGCATTAGATGAATAAAGTTTAGTTCGATCCTTTCTTCTTTGAGAATTGCTTAGTGATCTATCCTTGTAATCGTGTGCAAGTTAGATAATAAAGTTTAGTGTGAGTTTTTGCTTTCTTTACTTTCATGTTGCAAATAAAGAAAAGAAATAAAGAAGGAAAAAGAGAAAGGAAATAAATCATTAAGATCATATACTAATCCTATGGTAGGTGATGGCACCACATAAGGAAAAGTATAGGTAGAAAATTTTATTAGAGGTTGACAAACATAGCATTAATTAGTCAATGATGCAACTCATGAAAGAATTAATAAGGGAAGAGAAGATTCACATATAAATATACTATCCTAGAAATCTTTTGTGATTGTGAGCCCTCATCAAAATATTATATGCCAAAATTGTTGACGTTGGACAAGGAAGACAACTTAATGGTTTATGTTTGTTTATATTCACATATAAGTCATATTGTCATAGATCCTTTAACATGTGATGCTTGCCCCCTATCTTTGCTAGCCAAAAATTCCGCACTAAGTAGAGATACTACTTGTGCATCCAAAAACCCTTAAACCCAAATCTTATTTTCAAGTGTCCACCATACCTACCTAGAGATTGAGCAAGATCCCTCAGGTAAGTTGTCATCGGTGCAAAAGGGCAATAAAAATTGCTTCTAAAAGTGTGGGATCATTTAGTGTAAGAGAAAATTGAGCATTGTACAAACTTGGAGGACAAAGAATAAAAGCGATAGGCTGCATAATAAAGGTTGTCATCTTAAGGGGCAGTACAACGTGACGTTCTCTTGCACTAAGGGATTGAGCATACAAACAAATAAGTGCATGGCAACCTTTGCTTCCCTCTGCGAAGGGCCTATCTTTTACTTTTATGTATTTACTTTTATGCAAAGAGTCAAAGTTTTCTTTATATTCCTTTTATTTTCTCCTTTGGCAAGCATCCTGTGGTGAGGAAAGATCTAGCCACATATGTACAGTTGAATATAGATAGCATGAGTTATTATTGTTGACATCACCCTTGAGGTGAGTATGTTGGGTGGCGAAACTATAAGCCCCTATCTTTCTATGTGTCCGGTTGAAACGTTTTGCTCATGGGTATGAGGTGAGTGTTGGCAATCATAGAAGACTATATGATGGTTGAGTATGTGGACTTGCCTAAAGGCTCTGATACATGACCCTTACTAAAAAGATGATGGATTGTAGTTGCAAAGTTGACTGAGAACATAGTTTCTTTGTTTCTAATAGAGTTTTTGCCTTATACTTTGATTCTGTGATGAACTATTACTTACTCATGAGAAGTATATGATAAAAGTTCTATGATAAAAGTCATATGTTTAATTTTGTTGCTGTTATAATAATCAACATGATGCTTCTATGTCCGTATTTTGTTTTTATCGACACCTCTCTCTCAAAGCATCTGGACTTGTTTTTCGATTTTGCTTTTCGCTTGAGGACAAGCGATGTCTAAGCTTGGGGGAGTTGATACGTCCATTTTGCATCATGTTTTCTTACTGTTATTTATAATGTTTTTATCCATAATAATGCTTTTTCTCTCATAATTTGCAAGGCACACACCAAGAGGGAGAATTTCGGCAGCTCGAAATCTGGACCTAGAAAAGCTATGTTAGGCCGCCTATTATGCACAACTCCAAACAAGCTGAAACTTCACAGGGATTTTTTATGGAATATTTAAGAATTATTGGAGCGAATAACCACCAGAGGGGGGCCACCAGGTGAGCACAACCCACCTGGGAGCGCTAGGCCCCCCTGGCGCGCCCTGGGGGTTGTGGCCACCTCGGCCCACCTCCGGTGCCCATCTTATGGTATAAAAGTCATTTTGACCTAGAAAAATAAGGAGAGGACTTTCAGGACGAAGCGCCGCTGCCTCAAGGCGGAACTTGGGCCGGAGCACTTTTGCCCTCCGGCGGAGCGATTCCACCGGGGGAACTTCCCTCCCGGAGGGTGAAATCATCATCATCGTCATCACCAATAACTTTCCCATATTGGGGAGGGCAATCTCCATCAACATCTTCAACAGCACCATCTGATCTCAAATCCTAGTTCATCTCTTGTATTCAATCTTGTTACCGGAACTATGGATTGGTGCTTGTGGGTGACTAGTAGTGTTGATTACATCTTCTAGTTGATTACTATATGGTTTATTTGGTGGAAGATTATATGTTCAGATCCAATATGCTATTTAATACTCCTCTGATCATGAACATGTTTATCATTTGTGAGTAGTTACTTGTTCTTGAGGTCACGGGAGAAATCATGTTGTAAGTAATCATGTGAACTTGATAGGTGTTTGATATTTTGATAGTATGTATGTTGTGATTCCCTTAGTGGTGTCATGTGAACGTCGACTACATGACACTTCACCATATTCGGGCCTAAGGGAATGCATTGTGGAGTAGCAATTAGATGGTGGGTTGCGAGAGTGACAGAAACTTAAACCCCAGTTTATGCGCTATTCCGTAAGGGACCGATTGGACCCCAAAGTTTAATGCTATGGTTAGAATTTATACTTAATACTTTTCTCGTAGTTGCGGATGTTTGCGGGAGGGTTAATCATAAGTAGGAGGTTTGTTCAAGTAAGAACAGCACCTAAGCACCGGTCCACCCACATATCAGATTATCAAAGTAGCGAACACAAATCGAACCACATGATGAAAGTAACAAGATGAAATTCCCGTGTACCCTCAAGAACGCTTTGCTTATCATAAGAGACCGTTTTGGCCTGTCCTTTGCCTAAAAAGGATTGGGCTATCTTGCTGCACTTTTGTTACTACTATCGTTACTTGCTCGTTACAAATTATCTTGCTATCAAACTACTCCGCTACTTACAATTTCAGCACTTGCAGACACTACCTTACTGAAAACTACTTGTCAATTCCTTCTGCTCCTAGTTGGGTTCGACACTCTTACTTATCGAAAAGAGTTGCAATTGATCCCCTATACTTGGGTCATCAGGTCATACTGATTTGTACACTTCGGTCAGACCGAGTAGTACATGTGCAATGGCCTGGGCCAAATCGGTGAGACCGAATTCTCCAACTCGGTCGGTCCGAGATGAGTTCGGCGGAAACCTAACCCTAAGTTTTTGGATCAAATCTAATCTAGAGGATGTTCTGGTTGGATCGAAGGATCTCAAACATGGCAAGAATCATGGCATTGACCTTTGTGCAGGAATCAGAGTTATGGAAAACACAAAGGGGTCAAGTTCATACCCTAACTTGGCGATGAACTCGCTACAGCAACAACGGCGGAGGAGAATCCCTTTGACGGCGGCGGAGACCAGCGGCAGGAGGTCGCTGGCGACAACGGCGATGATCCGGAGACCAAGGGGGCGACAAAGCTGGGAGGCGCGGGCGAAGAGTTTGGAGAAATTTCCAAATTTCAACCCACGGATATATATACCCAGTCACTGTCGGTGTGACCGAGTGGAACGACTCGATGGCACCGAGATGCAGAATCGCAAGCGGTTGCTGCAACTCGGTGAGACCGAACTGTTCTAATCGGTTGCACTGAGGTGAAAACCTAGATCAACCCAATGAATTCGATGAGACCGGAGAGAATGAATCGGTCAGACTGAGATGTCATTGAGAGGTTTTGGAAGTTAAGCCCTTGACAGATCGCTGGCTCCGAGTGCTCCTCACCCAGAGGGTCCAAAATCGACTTGATCAAACTTTGTGATGTAGCATGAATAGAGTTTGAGACGAGAAAAGCATAGATAGCTAGAGGGAGTTCTTAGGCATTCTTGTACATCCGGCAAAAATAAAAACCAAACAAACAAAGCAACAAATGGATGTCCTTGAATGGGAAAAATATGCAACCAACATGCTCACACAATAAGATATCAAATAAATATGTGGCAAAGCATGCACCAACACTCTAGCATCTATCCTGCAATTGGCGATGACTAGGTCATCTGTATATGAGTATATTGACTAAGGAGGCAAATGAGAACATTTGATCGTAGGCCATACTCATCGTTTAAGCACAAGTGGGGTTTCCACTTTTACATAAAGCATTGTTGTGTTCACACCATTAGAGTTGCTTTAGCTCAATTCTTAGAGCAAAGCTCCCCCTAGATGTGATATCCCCTCTAAGAGGGATGAACTAACCTTGGGTTTTGTCGATGATGACTTCATGTAGGTGTTGAAGATGTAGATGCTCAATATTAATGTAGATCATTTGGAGCAATCCATTGGAGTGAGTTGCACTTTCAATACCTACATGGGTTAGTCCCACAAGGAACGCACAAGGATATCCATAGACATAGAGTGAAATACACACATGATGTTGTCCATGAAAGCATTAGGTTACCTTGTCCCTTGTCTTACCGACAAGAGGGTTTGTGACTCCTTGAACTGGTGCAAGATGTGGAAGTTGATTGCACTTGTCCTTGCCAAAATGAATATGAGTGGAGTATGTTGGCGGAGTCACCCTCAAGAACTTTCTAGTTCTTCTTCTTTGGGATCCACATCATCTTGATGGGAATCTTTGGAGTTGTATTCGTACTTGATGAAGTAGAACTTGATGTAGTCTTGGGAACCCACTTGACCAAGGCCTTAGGAGCTTCTTCAAATGCATCAATCTCCTCTTGAAGCTTCACTACAAAAAAATACACTTCTGTGATGATACGTGTTTGTCACAGTAGGTCACCTTTTCTGTCATGTATGTACATCCATGACGATTTTATGACAGAATCAAGATAGTCATACCTGTGCTGTCGTAGAAGTGTTCCATGGCAATACCAAAATTATCATCACGGAAGTGTTCACTTCCATGACGATAAATGATGCGTCATGGAAGTGCTTTCATCAAGGGTAACCGACACGTGGCATCCACCGTAACGGGTTGCCGTTAAGCTATTGGGTCCAGTTTTGGATCCGATAACCCATTAACAGCCCGAACCAATGGCTATTTTCCACGTGTAAAATTCTCATTGGCCGAAGGAAACACGTGGCACCTCATCATTGGGTCAGATAGGCGCATATGATATGTCAACACGTGCGACGGCCCACCACTGGCCCATTTAGCTTACAAAGGCCGGCCCGTTTGACTTGGTCAAAAGTTAGCGGGCCGGCCCATTAAAAGCCTGTTAACGGTCTGTTCGCAAATAGCCTATTTTACGGCCCGGTAACTCATGGCCCGTTAGGGCCTTCTGGAAATCGGCCCAACAGTGTCATCTGGGCCGTCGAATATAACACCAGCCCGTTTTACTTTTGGCCCATGTATGGCCCACGACATCTTTCGGCCCATATGAAGCATTTCGTATCTTTAGGCCCTTTAGTGGACCATGGTGACTCTAGCCCATAATGTAGAGTAAATTTCTTTGTACCCATTAACGGCCCATGATTAACATGGGCCGTTTCCAGCCCATGTTAGCTTTCGGCCTACTGACGGCCATACGTTCTTGGCCTCCTTTCCGGCCCTCGATTACTTTTGGCCCGTTACTAGCCTGTTCCACTAATGGGCCAAATTCGGCCCGTGGCTAGAATCGCCCGTTTGTGGCATGTTAACCCGTTGCGCCGTTTCCAGCCCATCCTATATTTTGGCCCATTAACGACCCGTTATTCATGTGACAGAATTAAGCCTTTGCTGTCTTCCGGCCTGTTAACGGCCCGTTACCGGGTTGGCCTGATACCAATTACGCCCGTTTACAACCCATGTGGACCCATTTATCCGACGGTCCGAGGCCCACCGATTCTACGGCCCGTTGGAGGCCCATTTATCCGATGGCCCATAGGAGGCCCATGGATCCTACGGCCTGTAGCAGGGTCAAGGTTACCACGGTCCGTATGGCCCATGGTTGTTGCGGCCACTAGCAAACCAGGGAAAAAGAAGACTAGGAAATAAATAAGCCTCAAACTAACGCTAGGCTATTAAGACGATTGCATAGATTACATCCACTGGGCATCAAAGTCCGCCACCAGTGCAAATATAGGGAACACCCTACACTATACAAAAATGGCTTGCTGTTTTCTTCAGCCGGTGGCTGCACATTAAGAACAAATTTTGTATCGCAACAAGACAAATTACAACCATAAAACAAAACGAAGGTTGGCATAAAAGTTAACAGTCTGGCAGATAAATGCACCACCAGAAGTTCAGAAGCTTAGTTCATTTGACCTGACTGTTACGCTTTCATGTTGTATTGCCCGATGGAGCACCATAACCTTCGCCTTCATTTCTCCTAGGCTCCTGAACAACATAGTAAATGTCTGATAGTCTGGTTTCAAAACCATGCATATCTTGACGACATCGAACAATGCCTGTCCTTGTTTCACAAAGGATCTCTGGTAGGGAATGGACTTGTGTCTGGAGCGCAGATATAACATTGTTTTGATCTTGCATATCTTGATCATGAGGCAGTTTGGACGAGATTGCCTTAACAACCAACCCAGTATTATGCAGGAACGTGCTTTTGGCACTGTTAGTGGACAGGTACTGACCCACTGCAGCAAGAGGTGACATTGCGGTTATAGTTGCCTCGTCACCTTCAGAAGGTGGCGGTTCCACCATTTTTTCCATAGCTTGCTGAAAGTTGAGTTTTTACATTAGTAGTACCAGAACAGAAGATATTAAGGAGGCCGCAAAACCAAACAAAATAGATTTGGTCTATATACAGAACTTATTCTGGTGAACCCATGTAAAATATTAGCTGTATTTTACTGCAAAGTACATAATAAAACCAGGTTCCAAACATATGACCATGTACCATGGCTAATGTATTGTCTATTTCTTCACATTGTATTGACAACTAAGGATAAAGAGACAAAATTTATAATACGATAAGCATAGTATGACATCATTCATATCACAAAACAACTGAGAACAGACAAACATGCAATTGTAACATCGTGTGGGCAAGTCCAGCACGGAACTAGATTACAGATCAAGATCAAAGGAACATCACTCCTCTCTTTTAAACCTTGTAAGGTGCAATGATACACTAAGACAATTGTGTATAAAATTGAAAAGAGTAATAGACATTAGCTGCAAACCATGCAGTTCAATGCACAAGTCAGAGTAAGTAGTAGTTAAAAGGCATGAGGATTACGGACTTACAACAGCGGCTTTGACTGGTGTAGTCATGCCCTTCGTCTTGCTGGTGTGACAGTCCTTGAAGATTTCCACATCATTTGGTTCAGGTACTTTTTGGTCCTTGCGGGCTTTCCTCTGCATTTGGAGTAAGTCAATATAGATTTGATAATATAGTACAGCGAAAAGAGTGAAACAACAGCTAATTACAAGAGCCTCGCAGTGTGCAATATAGCTACGAGATCCTGTCGTCTGTTGGAATTTCACTTTCATACGGTTGGCCTTATTCTTTGAACAGTTCACCTACAAGAAGATAGATTTGTGAGCCACAGGCGTAAATAGGAGTTCAACATGTGATCTGATCACATACATATAACGCACCATCTCCTCTCAAACCCTAGTTCATCTCTTGTATTCGATCTTGGTCCCAAAACCTCAGATTGGTACCTGTGGGTTGCTAGTAGTGTTGATTACTCCTTGTGATGCTAGTTGGTTTATCCGGTGGGAGATTATATTTTCAGATCCTTAATGATAATTAATACTCCTCTGATCTTGATCATAAATATGCTTTGTGAGTAGTTACTTTTGTTCCTGAGGACATGGGAGAAGTCTTGTTATAAGTAATCATGTGAATTTGGTATTCGTTCGATATTTTGATGAGATGTATGTTGTCTCTCCTCTAGTGGTGTTATGTGAACGTCGACTACATGACACTTCACCATTAGTTGGGCCTATAAGAAGGCATTGGGAAGTAATAATTAGATGATGGGTTGCTAGAGTGACAGAAGCTTAAACCCTAGTTTATGTGTTGCTTCGTAAGGGGCTGATTTGGGTCCATATGTTTCATGCTATGGTTAGGTTTACCGTAATACTTCTTTTGTAGTTGCGGATGCTTGTGAGAGGGGTTAATCATAAGTGGGAGGCTTGTCCAAGGAAGGGCAGCACCCAAGCACCGGTCCACCCACATATCAAATTATTAAAGTAACGAACGCGAATCATATGAGCATGATGAAAACTAACTTGACAAAAATTCCCATGTGTCCTCCGGAGTGCTTTGCTTTATTTAAGAGTACGTCTAGGCTTGTCCTTTGATACAAAAAGGATTGGGACACCTTGTTGCACCTTAGTTACTTTATTTACTTGTTACCCGTTACGAATTATCTTATCACAAAACTATCTGTTACCGATAATTTCAGTGCTTGTAGAGAATACCTTGCTGAAAACCAATTGTCATTTCCTTCTGCTCCTCATTGGGTTCGACACTCTTACTTATCGAAAGGACTACGATAGATCCCCTATACTTGTGGGTCATCAAGAATCTTTTCTGGCGCCGTTGTTGGGGAGTGCAGTACCTTTGGTAAGTGGAATTTGGTAAGGAAACATTTATATAGTGTGCTGAAATTTACTGTCACGTGTTACTATGGAAAATTATCCTTTGAGGGGCTTGTTCGAGGTATCTTCACCTCGACCGGAAGAACAAAGAGTTGCTCCTCAACCTACGGCACCTACTGAAAATATTTATTATGAAATTCCTTCGGGTATGATAGAGAAATTGCTAGCTAATCCTTATGCAGGAGATGGAACATTACATCGCGATATGCACCTAATCTATGTGGATGAAGTTTGTGGATTATTTAAGCTTGCAGCTATGCCCGAGGATGTTGTCAAGAAGAAGTTCTTCCCTTTGTCTTTGAAGGGAAAGGCATTTTCATGGTATAGGCTATTGGATGATATTGGATCATGGAACTACAAACGATTGAAATTGGAATTTCATCAGAGATTACCACAATGTAGAAAGTTTATCAGAGATTGTTTTGCAAAAAGTTTCAATATCACATTCTGACTTTTCTCGGGAAGTTTTGCAACAGCGATAAACTTTCTGTTTTGAAACAACAACATGTAGACTTGCAAAATAAGCATGGTAAAGGCTATCCTTGACATTTTTATTGAAAAGGAAGATGCAAAACATTATTCTAAATAACAACAAGCAAATCCTAACAAAAGAAAATTACGCTCCAAGCAAAACACATATCATGTGACGAATAAAAATGTAGCTCCAAGTGAGGTTACCGATAATGTTGGAGACGAAAGAGGGGATGCCTTCCGGGGCATCCCCAAGCTTAGTTGCTTGGATCTTCCTTGAATATTACATTGGGGTGCCTTGGGAATCCCCAAGCTTAGGGTCTCGTCACTCCTTATTCTCCTCATACAAACATCTCACCCAAAACTGGAAAACTTCAATCACACAAAACTTAACGGAACTTCATGAGATAGGTTAGTATGATAAAGAGCAAACCATTTCACTTTGGTACTGTCAAAGACAAGATTCATAATTGTTTCCACACAATGCCTACTTTACCATATCATTTCCACAATTTATATTGAGCAATATAAGCCACAGAAACTAGGAAACAAGCAAACTATACATTGAAAACAGAACCTGTAAAAAACATAATAGTCTGAAGTAGTCTGTACTCCAACCATACTTATGCTACTCCAAAAATTCTGAAAAATAGGAAAACATAGAGTATTTGTATATCTATCACGTTTAAAAAATTCAGATCAAAATCACGTTCCAGTGAATTTTCAAAATTCCTGGACTGAGCACAAAAGGTTCCGTTTTTGGACAGAATCAAGTCAACTATCATCCACGCTATCCCAAAGGCTTTACTTGGCACTTTGTTGAAAAAAAGCTATAGAAAATGATTACTACAGTAGCTTAATCATGTTAACACACAAAAGCGGTAGGGGTAAATGTTGGGTCGTCTCCCAACAAGCGCTTTTTTTAATGCGTTTTAGCTAGGCATGATGATTTCAATGATGCTCGCATAAAAATAGTAATCGAAACATGAAAAAGAGCATCATGAATCACATGGCAAGCACATTTAAGCCTAACCCACTTCCTATGCATCGGTATTTTGTGAGCAAACAATTTACGGGAACAAGAATCAACTAGCATAGGAAGGCAAAACAAGTGCAACTTCAAAGCTTTCAACACATAGAGAGGAAACTTGATATTATTGCAATTCCTACAAGCGTAAGTTCCTCCCTCATGATAATTTTCAGTAGCATCGTGAAGAAATTCAACAATATAACCATCACATAAAGCATTCTTTTCATGACACAAAAGCATAGAAAACTTATTACTCTCCACATAGGCCAATTTCTTCTCATCAATAGTAGTGGGAGCAAACTCAACAAAATAACTATCATGAGAGTGAAAATTAAAAGCATGATGACAAGTTTCATGGTTATCATTATTATTTAAAGCATACATGTCATCACCATAATCATCACAAAGAGCAACTTTTTTATCATAGTCACTTGAAACCTCTTCCAAAGTAGTGGATTCGTCACCAAATAAAGTCATGACACCTCCAAATCCACTTTCATCATTATAATCATCATAAATAGGAGGCATGCAATCATTATAACAAGTTTGCACATCAAATCTTGGGGGACTAAAAATATCATCTTCATCAAACATAGCATCCCCAAGCTTATGGCTTTGCATATCATTAGCATCATGGATATTCAAAGAATTCATACTAACAACATTGAAATCATGCTCATCATTTATACCAAACATTCTATTGAATTCTTCTTCTATAAATTGAGCACAATTTTCCTTTCCATCATTTTCACGAAATACATTATAAAGATGAATAATATGATGCAACCTCAATTCCATTTTTTGTAGTTTTCTCTTATAAACCAAACTAGTGATAAAACAAGAAACTAAAAGATTCAATTGCAAGATCTAAAGATATACCTTCAAGCACTCACCTCCCTGGCAACGGCGCCAGAAAAGAGCTTGATGTCTACTACGCAACTTTATTCTTGTAGACACGTGTTGGGCCTCCAAGCGCAGAGTTTTGTAGGACAGTAGCAATTTTCCCTCAAGTGGATGACCTAAGGTTTATCAATCTGTGGGAGGCGTAGGGTGAAGATGGTCTCTCTCAAACAATCCTGCAACCAAATAATAAAAAGTCTCTTGTGTCCCCAACACACCAAATACAATGGTAATTTGTATAGGTGCACTAGTTCGGTGAAGAGATGGTGATACAAGTGTAATATGGACAGTAGATATTGATTTTTGTAATAAGAACAATAAAAACAGCAAGGTACCAATTGATAAAACGGAGCACAAATGGTATTGCAATGCTTGAAAATGAGGCCTAGGGTCCGTACTTTCGCTAGTGCAATCTCTCTACAATGCTAAGCTAATTGGATCATATAACCATCCCTCAAAGTGCGACGAAGAATCACTCCAAGTTCTTATATAGCAGAGAACATAAGAAGAAATTGTTTGTAGCTATTCTTTTCGATCGATCTATCCAAGACTTCGTACTAAAATAACACTAGGTTATTCCTTCTGATCGATCTATCAAGAGTTCGTACTAAAATAACACCAAAACAAATTCAGATTCATAATACTCAACCCAACACAAAGAACCTCAAAGAGTGCCCCAAGATTTCTACCGGAGAAACAAAAGACGAGAACATGCATCAACTCCTATGCATAGATTGCCCCAATGTCACCTTGGGAATCCGCAAGTTCAGTGCCCAAACATATCTCAAGTGAATCAATATAATACCCCATTGTCACCACGGGTATTCATATGCAATACATATATCAAGTGCTCTCAAATCCATAAAAGTATTCAATCTGATAAAACGAAATCTCAAAGGAAAAACTCAATTCATCACAACAAGATAGAGAGGGAGAAACACCATATGATCCAGTTATATTAACAAAGCCCACGATACATCAAGATCGTGCCATCTCAAGAACATGAGAGAGAGAGAGAGAGATTAAACACATAGCTACTTGTACAAACCCTCAGCCCCGAGGGTGGACTACTCCCTCCTCATCATGGTGGCCGCCGAGATGATGAAGATGGCCACTGGTGATGATTTCCCCCTCCGGCAGGGTGCCGGAACGGGGTCTAGATTGGTTTTTCGTGGCTACAGAGGCTTGCGGCGGCGGAACTTCTGATCTAGGGTTACCCCTGATGGTTTCTCTATTTATAGGATTTTTTGGTGTTGGTTTCACGCGAAGATGGGCCTCGAGGTGAGCACAACCCACCGGGGCACGGGCAAGGGCCCAGCCGCGCCCCAGTGTCTTGTGCCCTACTCCTTCACCTTCTGGTCCTTTCATGAAGCTTTGGGGGTCTCTTTTGTTCCAAAAAATGTTAATTTTTTTAGCTCATTTGGAGAACTTTCATTTCTGCACAAAAAACAACACCACGGTAGTTCTGCTAAAAACATCATCAATCCGGGTTAGCTCCATGCAAATCATACCAAAACCATATAAAATTGTTGTAAATATGGCATGAATACTTCATAAATTATAGATACGTTGGAGACGTATCAAGCTACATGGCTGATTATACCACAAACCCAAAGGTATATGGTGTGTGGAACATTATGGTTGGACCACGAAGGAAGAAGAAGACTATGATCCAAAGGGGAAGGAGGAGACAAGCTCCGATGAAGAGGACGATCCACTACCTCAACCTGGCGATATGCATGTGGAGTTCAAGAAGTCAAGCCTCCCTCAGCTCCAATCTATCCCACCTCGTTTTTCGCAGTACAGCAAGGTGGTATTATGCAAAAAGATTATGAAACTCGAGCTCAAGAATGAGGATTTGAGGGAGGAAAATTTTAGCCTCAGACGCAAGCTAGAGAACAAGAATGCAACAACTCCTTCATCACCACCTCCGAAGAAAGAGATCTAAATACATGGGTACGGGCACTCCCCTTGGCAACTGCCAAGTTTGGGGGAGGTGCCCCGGTATCGTATCACCATCACACCTCTGTCTTTATGATTTTTCTTAGTTCGATCCTTTTGGTTATATCTTGATCTAGTAGAATAAAGTTTTAGTATGATCTAGCTTTGAGTTTTTGCTTTGATCCCTATCTATGTAATCGAGTCCTTGAGATATATAATAAAGAGTAGTTTTGAGATAAGGGCTTTGCTTTCTTGCTATGATCTTGAGGGAGTTAAATAAAAGAAAGAATAAAAAGAAAAAAAGGTTCATATATTGATCTTATGGAGAGTAATGACTTCACATATAAAGAGTATGATGAATAAAAGTTGTTGAGGGTTGACAAACATAGTTTTGGTCATTGTTGCAATTAATAGGAAGTACTAAAGAAAGAGAGGCTTCACATGAAAATATACTATCTTGGACATCTTTTGTAATTGTGAGCACTCATTAAAGTATGACATGCCAAAAAGAACATGCCAAAAAGTTGATGTTGGACAAGGAAGACAACATGATAGGTTATGTTTTCTTATATCCGGATAGAAGTTATATTGTCATGGATCATCCAACATGTTGGGCTTGCCTTTCCCTCTCATGCTAGCCAAATTCTTTGCACCAAGTAGAGATACTACTTGTGCTTCCAAACATCCCTAAACCCAGTTTTGCCATGAGAGTCCACCATACCTACCTATGGATTGAGTAAGATATCCTTCAAGTAAGTTGTCATCGGTGCAAGCAATAAAAATTGCTCTCTAAATATGTATGATCTATTAGTGTGAAGAAAACTAGCTTTGTATGAACTTGTGATATGGAAGAAATAAAAAGCGACGGACTGCATAATCAAGGTCCTTATCACAAGCGGCAACATAAAGTGACGTTCTTTTGCATTAAGATTTTGTGCATCCAACCATAAAAGCGCATGACAACCTCTGCTTCTCTTTGCGAAGGGCCTATCTTTTACTTTTATCTTCTACCCTTATATAAGAGTCATGGTGATCATCACCTTTCCTTTTTATACTTTTTCTTTGGCAAGCACTATATGTTGGAGACATCCGGATATATATATCCCCTCGGATGTAGGTTTTCATAAAGTATTATTGTTGACATTACCCTTGAGGTAAAAGGTTGGGAGGCGAAACTATAAGCGCCTATCTTTCTCTGTGTCCGGCTGAAGCTTTGAACCCATAAGTATCGCATGAGTGTTAGTAATTGTGAAAGACTAAATGATAGTTGAGTATGTGGACTTGCTCAAAAGCTCTTATATTGACTCTTTCTGATTTATGATAAATTGCAAGTGCCCCAATGACTGAGATCATAGTTTATTAGTTTTCAATAAAGTTCTGATTCATACTTTACTTTGTGAACAAATTGTTACTTTGGCATAAGAAATTATATGACAATATATGTTGTTGTTCTAAAGATGATCATGATGCCCTCATGTCCGTATTTTATTTTTATCGACACCTCTATCTCTAAACATGTGGACATATTTGTCGATATCGGCTTTCGCTTGAGGACAAGCGAGGTTGAAGCTTGGGGGTGTTGATACGTCCATTTTGCATCATGCTTTTATATCGATATTTATTGCATTATGGGCTGTTATTACACATTATATCACAATACTTATGCCTATTCTCTCTTATTTTATAAGGTTTACATGAAGAGGGAGAATGCCGGCAGCTGGAATTCTGGACTGGAAAAGGAACAAATATTAGAGACCTATTTTGCACAACTCCAAAAGTCCTGAAACTTCACGGAGCTTATTTTTGGAATATATAAAAAATATTGGGCGAAGAAAGAACCAGAGGGTGGCCACCAGCCAGCCACAAGGGTGGAGGGCGCGCTCCCGACCTTGTGGGCCCCTTGCCAGGCCTCCGGTGCCCATCTTTGGCTATATGGTGTGTTTTGACCTCGAAAAAATAAGAAGGAAGCTTTCGGGACGAAGCGTCGCCGTCTCGAGGCGGAACCTGGGCAGAACCAATCTAGGGCTCTGGCAGAGCTGTTCTGCCGGGGAAACATCCCTCCGAGAGGGGGAAATCGTCGCCATCGTCATCACCATCGATCCTCTCATCGAGAGGGGGTCAATTTCCATCAACATCTTCACCAGCACCATCTCCTCTCAAACCCTAGTTCATCTCTTGTATTCGATCTTGGTCCCAAAACCTCAGATTGGTACCTGTGGGTTGCTAGTAGTGTTGATTACTCCTTGTAGTTGATGCTAGTTGGTTTATCCGGTGGGAGATTATATTTTCAGATCCTTAATGATAATTAATACTCCTCTGATCTTGATCATAAATATGCTTTGTGAGTAGTTACTTTTGTTCCTGAGGACATGGGAGAAGTCTTGTTATAAGTAATCATGTGAATTTGGTATTCGTTCGATATTTTGATGAGATGTATGTTGTCTCTCCTCTAGTGGTGTTATGTGAACGTCGACTACATGACACTTCACCGTTATTTGGGCCTAGGGGAAGTCATTGGGAAGTAATAAGTAGATGATGGGTTGCTAGAGTGACAGAAGCTTAAACCCTAGTTTGTGTGTTGCTTCGTAAGGGGCTGATTTGGATCCATATGTTTCATGCTATGGTTAGGTTTACCTTAATACTTCTTTCATAGTTGCGGATGCTTGCAAGAGGGGTTAATCATAAGTGGGAGGCTTGTCCAAGGAAGGGCGGCACCCAAGCACCGAACCACCCACAGATCAAATTATCAAAGTAGAGAACGCGAATCATATGAGCATGATGAAAACTAACTTGAAAACAATTCCCATGTGTCCTCGGGAGCGCTTTGCTTTATATAAGAGTACGTCTAGGCTTGTACTTTGCTACAAAAAGGATTGGGCCACCTTGCTGCACCTTAGTTACTTTATTTACTTGTTACCCGTTACGAATTATCTTATCACAAAACTATCTGTTACTGTCGTGGAATTGTCACGGCAGATGTCCTCGAGCTAGGACTTAGTCGTGGAGCCATCGCAACTAGGAAGCTTAAAGGGGTTAACGGGACAAGGAACACGAGGATTATACTGGTTCGGCCCCTTACGGTGAAGGTAAAAGCCTACGTCCAGTTGAGGTGGTATTGATTAGGGTTTTGATGACCAGGGAGCTTGATCGCTATGCCTGGCTCTCGATGAGATCTTACCTGTCCTGAACCGCTGTCGGGTCGTCCCTTTATATAGAGAGGTTGACGCCCAGCGGCTCTCAGAGTCCCGGCCGGCTCATAACAGTGTCCGGCTCGGACTCTTATCTATTCTTGCCTTACCCTACAAGTTTCACCCTAACGACGGCTAATGCTACGGGCCTTAAGCCATCTCCGGGTCTTGGGCCCGTTATTGACCCGCCGTCTTCATCTTTGGTACTGGGCTTCGCGTAGTAACCATCATGGGTAACCCGGCCCCTCCTGGGCGGGTGACTCCAACGGTTATATCCTCAACATTAGGCCCCAGATTGATTTGAGCCGGCTCATGTCAATCTTCAATCCTTTCAATAGAAAATCTTCTGGCTTCAATCGTGTGAAGGCTATAACCCGTCGTGACGTCACCTTCTGGATTCCGGGTAACCCGTGTGATGTCATCTTCCATTAAATTAATTTTTTATTCTGTTGCATCTCCAACGGATCTTATCTTTAATGGTCATCCCGAAAATCGAGGCGCCTTTGTGGTGAGATAATGACGTCGTGACCTCCTCATTTCTCGCGCCCACTTATGAGCCTCGCCTTATAAATAGCCCGGCCCGATAAGCCTCCAGTCACTCATCGCCTCCATCTTCTTCCTCTCGCCACTATGCTCCCGCTCGAGCTCCACCGCCGCCGCCGCCGCCGCGGGTCTTCTTGTCTTCACCAACTCAGGCCGCTGCATCAACCTGACGGGACCAGATAAACGGCGGCGACCTCCGCGACTCTCCAGCACCCGTAAGCCCTGGTTACTCCATAGAATAGATCTGCATTAGGGTTCTTGCTGTTCTTCCCTTGTTCGTCGCCGTTCATCGCGAGCTCTTGGTATATTTCATTATTACCACCTTTTCTCGATCTTTAGACTGTTCAAAACTGCTGCGGTAGCTATTTCACTCCCATTCCCAATGTACATAGATCCCCTTTCTTTGCATAAAGGCTCCGTTCAAACCCTCGAACTTTCTCTGTGTTTGTGCTAGGTCTAGAGACTTTTCCTTTTAGCCAACCGTTTGATCCAAAATAATTACTGCGATCTGTGAAACTTGTTTTCACCACACTTAGTGAAAAATTGCCACTGCTGAGCTATGGCGGCTTATGTTTCCGGCTCAAAAGAAACCATGCGCCGTAAATTTTCCGGCTCATTTATGATAAAGCCGTAGACAATTTGACTTACTCACGATACTTGTAGCGGCTTAGATAACCCGATGCACTTAATCATATGTCATTAGGCCCCTCTCATAAGCCGCCATTGGAATATTAAACTGTAAACGTCCGCCAGCTTATAATTGAACCGGACATTTTCCTTTTGTCATAGGCTTCACCTTTCACAATGCCTCCCAAAGCTCCCAAGGCACCCATCACGTGCAACTGGATGAGGTCCAACGTCACCGACGACACCTTAGCTGATTTCGTAAAGACGGGTTACTTGCCCAAGAAAGAAATCATGTCTTATCGTGCCCCTGATCCGTCGGAGGAGAGACCGCAACCAAGGGATGGGGAGGTAGTGATATTTGCGGATCACATGAGCCGGGGCTTCGCACCGCCCGGCTCAAAATTCTTTAGAGATGTGCTGAATTTCTTTGATCTGCGGCCACAAGACATAGGACCCAACTCTGTGTCAAATATATGCAACTTCCAAGTATTCTGCGAAGTCTATCTTGGTGAAGAGCCCAGCCTGTTGCTCTTTAGAGAGCTGTTCTATCTAAACCGCCAGAACGAGTGCGCCAATGGGCCAAGCTTGGAACTTGGTGGAACCTCCATTCAACGACTTAGAGATTGCCTTTTTCCTTACGCTGAGCCGCCAAGCCACCCAAAGGACTGGAACCAGACATGGTTCTACTGCCAGGACACTTCTCCGGCTGACGAAAGCCCTCTGCCCGGCTTTCGTGCCGTGCGTCTGGAACCAAACCACTCTCTGCCGGATAAGCTGACTCAAGCCGAGCGTCAACCTCTGATCCCCACCATCAACAAAATTAAGGCTCTCCTGGGAAATGGCCTCAACGACATCGATCTGGTCCGGGTCTGGATCTCTTGGCGGGTGATCCCCTTGAGCCGCCGCCCCCGCTTAATGTGTGCTTACACGGGCCGGAAAGATGACCCTCTGTGACACAGCCGCAACGATCTACCTGAAGACGTTGTTGACGACATGACCAAGGCCCTCTTGAATGAGAGCTTGACAGACTGCGGGAGGACCGGCTTAAGCCCCTTCTGCAAGACTAACCCGGCCCCAGCGGTAAGCCACTAATCTGGACATCTTATTTTCTCCTTAGATAGTTTTCATCTGAACCTTAAGAAGTCCTCATTGTATTTTTCAGGCTAATGATAAATTCTGGAAGGTCAAGTACGACCATGAGGCGGCTAAAAAAGCCAGAAAAGCTAAGAAAGCCGCCAGGAGAGCCGCTCCCCGCAAGAAGGGAAGCAGGCCTACTGCCTCAGAGCTGCTTCAACTAAGTGACAGCTCCGAGTTAGAGGTAAACCCTGAATCTGTAAGCTCTTGTCTTGTTTCTTGTTTATTCCTATCCACTTTATTGATACTGATCATCAGCAGGATGACACCGGAGCAAGTAACCCGGTGACTGAAGAGGTAATGACACTTTCCTCCGACTCGGAGCCCTTGCCAAGGCTGAAAGTCCGAAGAGTAACCCGGAAAGTAAGATTTTCACATCCTTTAGCTCATCAAGATCCTCAATTTCTTTTGAAGCAACAGATTCATGAGAGCCGGCGGCACACCCGGAACAACAAGGATGCAGACCTCTCCTCCGGCTTACCTGAAGTGTCAAGGAAGCGCCGGACCGAGGTTATCTCCAACTTATATCCTTTTCATCCTTTGGCGGGCGTTATACGTCAACCGCTCAATTCTTCTGATTCAAATTATCAGGAAACTTCACCTTCCTCTGGTGACTCTATGCAATCGAACCTGCCGGCTTTCAAGACCGTACCCGGGTAATGACGATCATCTCTTGTTGTGCTTATCTTTACTCATACTTTTGTACTAACCTTTTGTCCTTTCAGTGCTCAAGCAAAGCTCAGTAAAAGAGCAAAGAAGAATAAGCCGGTCGAAGAGTCGGTCGCGACGGAGCCGGAGGTTTCAGCTCAAGAGCCGCCAGCTGCCTCTGCTCCTGAAACCACCGCTCCAACCGACGAGCCAATCACAAAGACTTCTGCTAACCCGGAAATCTCCAACCCGGCTCAGCCGGCCGATGACCCGGACATGGTAATTACCCGGACGGAGTTTGTCGAGCCGGGGAGACCCACTGCACTGGCTAAGTGCTCTGCCAAGGAAGAGTTGCTAGAGCGCCGCAGGGCCAATCAGCTGGACATCACTAACTATGCTGACTTAAGCATTGGAGAGATCATCTCCGGCTATGTCAATCAGGTGCACAGCAGCCGGGACTTGGAGATTGACATGGCGAAGCAGATACAGCAGAAGTCCGAGGTACTACTCTATTGCTTACTGCATAGTCATCTTTACCATACTAGCCCCCAAGTCTACTACTTATGATAGAATATGTTGTAGACTTAATTTCCGGCTTACTTCCATGAACCGGTAATTTGTAGATAGAAACTTTCGACATGCATTAGCCCCCAAGTGCCAAGTGGCTTTGCTTGGAAAGTGCTTGGGACTTTAAAGTTGCATAATAATTGTTCATGCTATAACCCGAAAATTGTGCAGGCTGCTTGCAAGAAATTTGAGGCTGATATCTCGGAGCTGAAGAACCGCCTGAAGACTCAGGAAACTGAGACCCGGAAGGCCAACGCCAAATTGGAATCCAGCATTGCTGCTCAAGAGAAGCTGAAGAAGAAGTTTGAAGCTGAAAGGAAGACTTGGGCCGAAGAGAAGGCTGCTCTTGTAAGCCGGGCCGAACAGGCGGAGAAGGCTCTGACGGAGAGAACCGCCGAACTCTCCGGCTTAAAACGCCATGTGTCACAGATGGTCGCCGCAATCTTCGGTAAGTCATTCTGCAGGCTTTGAACAACTTTACAGTCTTCATGTCTCATAACTCCCATCATTAATAACGGCTTATCTTACTTTGTTAAACAGGTCCCAGGAGCGCCAACCTCAACCAGAACGTGCTGACCAAGCTGAAGGCCGCGTACACCCTGGTGGAGCAACTCTACACCGGGTCACAGCGCGCTTTGGCCATGGTGGCCCTATCCAATGAGGTTCCGACTCACCTGGCGGACGTACTTCGCCGGCTTGCCATCCTTCCTTAGTGTTTTCAAGAGCTGCGGCGGGCCTCTGCAAGAGCCGGAGCCATAGCTGCTCTGAGCCGGGCCAAGGCTTTTCTTCCAGAGCTAGACCCGGCGGACATTGCACTTGGTTACCCCAGCTTGAAGGAAGACGGCACCCCCTTCGACCAAAAAGACTTTGCTGCCTGTGTGAAGATCGTGCGCCCGGTGGCCACCCTGATTGGGAATGACACCGATCTGACCAAGTACCAGCCGGGCTAGGACGCAGAGAATCAGAGGATCCCTACTCCGCGTTACGAAGCCGTCAGCTTGGTCCCGCCGACTCATAAGCACACCTTTGCCCCAGAAATTGACCTGGCCGGATTAATTGACGAGGAGGCTCAATTTGAAGCTTTGGGCGGCATTGACTGGAAATTGTCAACCTTCCAGGTCATGGGAACAGCCGGAGGAGCGGAGAGGGATGAGCCGGAAGCTTCGACCCGGCAAGCATCTTGACTCTTTAGACGGCCCATGATTATGCTTGTTAAACAATGCTTCACCCTTTTGGACTCGGGGAGTCTTGTAATAGAGTAGGACCAACATTTTAACTTTGTCATGCCATCGTGCACGTGTTGAATGCTTAACTCCATTGAAGCTGCTTCCTTATATTCTTCCGGGTCATAATTGATCATTTATTTTCCTTAAGCTCAAATAGCTGTCTTTAACCATCCTGCATAGAAAAACAAGTCACAAGTCTCTAGGCGGCTTACCGCACTGAGAACCATAATCTCATACATATAACCCGGAATATGAATCTAAGTCACCAAAGACTGGTCCTCAATTATGTCCTTGATAATAGCATACTTACATGCCTTCAAGTATGCTTCCGGTTTATGTAACCCGGATAATAAGGTTGGTACCTCAACTCCGGTTTACCAGTCTTGATAATGCTGATTGTGCGTGACTAACACTGTGAATCAAAGTTAAGTCGGCGGAATAAGAACCGCCGTGTACGCTGTTGATACAACCAGAAGAACTTGTTGTAAATCAGAAAATCAAAACTTAGGGGCTTCCAGTTCGAATACGACCAGAGACCCGTCCCAAAGGGGTTAAGCTAAGATTCGAATGCGATCATATAGCCCCCAGTGGGTTTTGGTGATGCCGATCAAGAGGGTACCGACAGCTATGTTCTCTTTGGTTCGAATACGAACCATGTGTGAACAGGAAGCCCCCAAATGACCTTAAGAGTTGTTTAACGACGCTAATTCGAATACGATCCACGTCGGTTCCCAAAGGGGGTGGAGCTATGATTCAAATATGATCAAAGAAAACTCCCCAATGAGCTCGGCACTTTGCCAATCAAGTGGGTATCGACAGCTATGTTCTCTTTGGTTCGAATACGACCTATGTTTGAACAGGAAGCCCCCAAGAGATTATATTGCGTACGGCTAGATTCGAATATGATCATAAGCCGGATCCACCTCCAAGTTACCATATGATCTTGTAATGGAAACAACACATTTACCTTTGGAGGGAAAAAGGACAGAGGTCCTGCTTTATTGCTTATCATAATATATACATGGCTTATAGAAATATGTACATTATGAGAGCCGGTGGCTCAAGTGTAATAAGGCCGAAGCTGAGCTACGTTCCACGGCCGACAGGTCTCTTCCTCCGACTTACGTGAATCTTTATGCTCCCGAACGTCGATAAGGTAATATGACCCGTTGTGCAAGTTCTTGCTGACCACAAAGGGTCCTTCCCAAGGCGGGGATAGCTTGTGTGCATCTGTTTGATCTTGGATGAGCCGGAGCACCAGATCACCTTCCTGGAAGACCCAGGACTTAACCCGGCGACTGTGATAACGGCGCAGGTCTTGTTGGTAAATCGCTGAGCGGGCTGCTGCCACATCACGCTGTTCGTCCAACAAGTCAAGAGCATCTTGGCGCGCCTGTTCATTATCCGCCTCAACATAAGCCGCCACTCGAGGTGAGTCATGACGGATGTCACTGGGGAGGACTGCTTCTGCCCCATAAACCATGAAGAAAGGCGTGTAACCCGTAGACCTGTTAGGAGTAGTATTGATGCTCCATAACACGGAGGGTAACTCCTCCACCCAACAACCCGGCGTCCGTTGCAAAGGGACCAAAAGCCGGGGCTTGATGCCTTTCAGAATCTCCTGATTAGCTCTCTCAGCTTGACCATTGGATTGAGGGTGAGCCACTGATGAAACATCAAGTCGAATATGCTCTCATTGACAAAACTCCTCCATGGCGCCCTTGGACAGATTGGTACCATTGTCAGTTATAATGCTGTGTGGAAAGCCAAAGTGAAATATCACCCTTTTCATGAACTGAACCGCCGTGGCTGCGTCACACTTGCTAACTGGCTCTGCTTCAACCCACTTTGTGAATTTTTCAACTGCCACCAAGAGGTGGGTCTTCTTGTCCTTGGACCTTTTAAAAGGCCCAACCATATCAAGCCCCCAGACCGCAAATGGCCAAGTGATTGGTATCATCCTCAGCTCCTGAGCCGGCACATGAGCCCGTCGCGAGAACCTCTGGCAACCATCACATTTACTGACCAAGTCCTCCGCATCAGCATGAGCCGTCAGCCAATAAAAACCATGACGAAAAGCCTTGGCCACAAGGGATTTTGAGCCGGCATGATGGCCACAATCCCCTTCGTGAATCTCACGCAAGATTTCTTGACCTTCCTCAGGGGAGACACAACGCTGGAACGCTCCCGTAACACTGCGGCGATGCAGCTCACCATTGATAACAACCATTGACTTAGACCGCCGGGTTATTTGTCTGGCCAAAGTTTCGTCCTCAGGCAAATCTCCCCGGGTCATGTAAGCCAAGTAGGGCACTGTCCAGTCCGGGGTGATGTGGAGAGCCGCCACCAACTGTGCCTCTGGGTCAGGGACAGCCAAGTCTTCGTCTGTAGGCACCTTAACAGAAGGGTTATGCAAGACGTCCAGGAAAGTATTAGGCGGCACTGGTTTTCGCTGAGAGGCCAGCCGGCTTAATGCATCAGCCGCCTCGTTCTTCCTGCGGTCGATGTGCTCTACTTGGTAACCCTGAAAGTGTCCAGCAATGGCATCAACTTCACAGCGATAAGCCGCCATGAGAGGGTCCTTGGAATCCCACTTGCCTGATACTTGTTGAGCCACTAAGTCTGAGTCGCCGAAGCACCTTACCCGGCTCAAGCTCATCTCCTTAGCCATCCGAAGACCATGGAGCAAGGCCTCGTACTCAGCCGCATTGTTAGTGCAAGGAAACATCAACCATAGCACATAATGAAACTTGTCACCTTTAGGGGAAGCCAATACAACTCCAGCCCCCGAGCCCTACAATTGCCTGGACCCATCGAAGTGAATAGTCCAATATGTGTTATCCGGCTTTTCTTCGGGCACTTGTAGCTCTGTCCAATCGTTGATGAAATCCACCAAAGCTTGAGATTTAACAGTAGTGTGTGGTACGTATTTTAGACCATGAGGCCCAAGTTCTATAGCCCATTTAGCCACTCTCCCTATGGCCTCTCTGTTTTGGATGATAGCTCCAAGGGGGCAGAACTAACCACAGTGATAGGGTGACCCTGAAAATAGTGCTTAAGCTTCCGGCTTGCCATGAATACACCATAAACAAGCTTCTGCCAATGTGGATACCGCTATTTGGACTCTATGAGCACTTCACTGACGTAGTAAACCGGCCGCTGAACCGGATACTCTTTACCCTCTTCCTTGCGCTCCACCACCACAGCCACGCTGACGGCTCGTGTGTTAGCAGCCACATACAGTAATAAGGGCTCCTTATCAACCGGAGCAGCGAGAACTGGGGGCTCCGCCAGCTGTCTCTTCAAATCCTCAAAGGCAGTATTAGCAGCATCATTCCAGACGAAGTCATCAGTTTTCTTCATCAACTGGTACAATGGCATGGCCTTCTCGCCCAAACGGCTTATAAACCGGCTTAAAGCAGCGATACGACCCGCCAGGCGCTGGATGTCATTTATACACGCCGGCTTAGCCAGAGAGGTGATCGCCTTGATCTTCTCCGGGTTAGCCTCAATGCCTCTGTTAGAAACCAGAAAACCCAAGAGCTTGCCTGCAGGAACACCAAAAACACACTTGGCCGGGTTAAGCATCATCTTGTAGACCCGGAGATTATCAAAGGTTTCCCTCAGGTCATCTATCAAGGTTTCCTTCTCCCTGGACTTAACCACAATATCATCCACATAGGCGTGAACATTGCGCCCAATCTGGTTGTGAAGACAGTTCTGCACGCAATGCTGATAAGTCGCCTGTGCACTCTTGAGTCCAAAAGGCATAGACACATAACAGAAGGCTCCAAAGGGAGTGATGAACACCGTCTTCTCTTGGTCCTTAACTGCCATTTTAATCTGATGGTATCCAGAATAAGCATCCAAGAAACTTAAGCGCTCGCAACCCGCCGTAGCATCAATGATTTGATCAATACGGGGAAGGGCAAAAGGATCAGCCGGACATGCCTTGTTTAAGTCCGTGTAGTCCACACACATCCGCCAGGTGCCATTCTTCTTGAGCACGAGCACGGGGTTAGCTAACCACTCTGGGTGAAAGACTTCAACAATAAACCCGGCCGCCAAGAGCCGGGCCACCTCCTCACCAATGGCTTTCCGCCTCTCTTCATTAAACCATCGAAGGAATTGCCTGACCGGCTTAAATTTTGGATCAACATTGAGAGTGTGCTCAGCGAGTTCTCTAGGTACACCTGGCATGTCAGAAGGTTTCCATGCAAAGATGTCCTTGTTCTCACGGATGAACTCGATGAGCGCGCTTTCCTATTTTGGATCCAAATTGGCACTGATGCTAAACTGCTGAGATGAGTCTCCTGGAACGAAATCAACAAGTTTAGTCTCATCAGCCGACTTAAATTTCATTGCCGGCTCATGCTCCGTAGTCGGCTTTTTCAGAGAGGTCATATCTGTTGGGTCAACATTGTCCTTGTAAAACTTCAACTCCTCTGTTGCACAAACGGCTTCTGCATAAGCCGCATCGCCTTCCTCACACTCCAGGGCCACCTTCCGGCTGCCATGAACCGTAATGGTCCCATTGTGACCCGGCATCTTGAGCTGCAAATACACGTAACACGGCCGTGCCATGAACTTGGCGTAAGCCGGCCGCCCAAATATGGCATGATACAGACTTCTTATCTTGACCACCTCAAAGGTCAATTTTTCCACCCTGTAGTTGTACTCGTCTCCAAAGGCCACTTCCAATTCGATCTTGCCAACTGGGTAAGCCGACTTACCAGGCACCACGCCATGGAAAACAGTATTGGACTAGCTGAGGTTCTTATCAATCAACCCCATACGACGGAAGGTCTCATAGTAGAGGATGTTGATGCTGCTGCCTCCATCCATGAGCACCTTAGTGAACTTATATCCTCCTACCTGAGGAGCCACCACCAGGGCCAAGTGACCCGGATTATCAACCCGGGGAGGGTGATCCTCCCTACTCCACACAATAGGTTGCTCAGACCATCTTAAATAGCGTGGAACCGCCGGCTCAACAGCATTCACAGCCCTCTTATGAAGCTTCTGATCCTGCTTACACAGACTGGTGGTAAATACGTGATACTGTCCACCGTTAAGCTGCTTTGGATTGGTCTGATAACCCCCCTGCTGCTGTTGATGACCCTGGCCAGACTGCTGATTAAAGCCCCCTTGACCGTTCTGAGGATTAGAATGTGAGCCGCCGCCCGGGCCATGAAAACCGCCAGCGCCTGAGCTGCCGCCCGGGCCATTGTTGCCATTAAAGGCATTGGAATTCTTAAAGGCCTTCATGATTGCGCAATCCTTCCATAAATGTGTAGCTGGCTTCTCCCTAGAGCCATGCTTTGGACAAGGCTCATTCAACAGCTGCTCCAGCGTCGGGCCTGACCCGCCAGCTCGGGGAGGCGGCCTCCCCTTGCGTCGCTGGTTATTACCCTGTGAGCTGGCGTTGGCCATGAACTCTAGGCTGCCATCGGCCTTACGCTTGCCACCTCCTTGGTTCCCCGGGTTATGCTGAGGACCCTTGCCATTGCCGTTCTTCTTTCCCTTCCCTGTCCTTTCATCATCTGAAGCGGGGTCCTTGGTACTATCAGAGTCGGCGTACTTGACGAGAGCCGCCATCAGCGTACCCATATCATTGCAGTCGCGCTTAAGCCGCCCGAGTTTCATCTTCAGGGGCAAGAAATGACAATTCTGTTCCAACATTAAGACTGCAGAGCCAGCATCCATCTTATCAGATGAATGTATTATCTCTTTGACCCGGCGAACCCAATGTGTCGTAGACTCACCCTCCTGCTGTTTACAGTTAGTCAAATCCACAATTGACATAGACTGCCTACAGGTATCTTTGAAGTTTTGGATGAACCGGGCTTTCAGCTCAGCCCAAGACCCGATGGAATTCGGTGGCAGCCCCTTCAACCAAGTGCGGGCAGTCCCATCTAACATCATGGTGAAGTACTTGGCCATCGCCGCTTCACTGACCTCCAGCAATTCCATGGCCATCTCGTAACTCTCAATCCAGGCTCCGGGTTGTAAATCAGCCGTGTAATTAGGCACCTTCCTAGGCCCTTTGAAGTCCTTGGGTAGACGTTCATTGCGGAGAGCCGGCACTAAACAAGGGACACCTCCAGTCCTTGTAGGGATACCCACGTCGACGGAAGTCGTCGGATAACCCGGGGGTGTCTGGTAAGCCGTCAACTGAGGCACCTGCTCCGCCTCTTGCCGCGCTCTGTCTTGGTCTATTGCGTGAAAGGCTCCATTATGAGCCGGGCCATGGCCTGGTGGCAAGTCATGGCGTCGGACATTACTTGAGCCGGTCGCTGAAGCCATGTGTCTGCTATAACTCGGGCTCCGGCCTGGACGAGGGGTTGAATGGATCCTGTCCCGGCTGTAAGAGTACGCCTCTTGCTGCGCCAGAGCTGTCTGAAGGAGTTCTCTGACCCGACGGGTTTCAACAGCCGTTGGAGAGTCGCCATCAATTGGAAGAGCCGCCAGCCGCGCCGCCGCGGCAACCATGTTTTCCAGCGGGTTAGCATAATGACCCGGTGGTATTGGCACATATTGAGGCGGGGCAGGGTTCACCCGGGGAGGCCCCATCACTTGTGGCTGAATAGGTGTCCCAGCCCCGGGCACTATGACCTCCGGCGGGTTACTAGACCCTGCACCTGGCGTGTTGAAAAGGTTTCGAGGATCGTAGACCGGAGGGAGTCGAGATTGGGCCTTTTGATGCCTCCTTCTCATGACCTCATCGGACGCGTTCTGATCCATCGTGAGCCGGAAGGACTGCGCCTGAATCAACTGAGTCTGGGCGTCGAGAGCCGCCCACTCCGCAGCCATCCTGATCCCTTCCGCCGCCAGATCCTCCTTGGCTTTCACTAGATCTAACTTTAACTGCGCCACCTCCGCGTCATGCTGGGCTTGATCCGCCGGGTCAACCGTGGCGGTCAACAGGGCCGTCATCTTGTCCGTGAGATCGATCAGTACCTGAGAATACCTTGCTGAAAACCACTTGTCATTTCCTTCTGCTCCTCGTTGGGTTTGACACTCTTACTTATTGAAAGGACTATGATAGATCACCTATACTTGTGGGTCATCAAACCTCATCTGTTGAAAATTATGAGAGTCTCATTATCAGCAACCTAGAAAGTATGGGACAGAGCAAGATGATATTACTAGTTTCCATACATAGCCATACTTACAGATAAATGGTCGAGGAAGGTGTTGAACTGGGTTTCGTCTTTGTCATTCCGTACTGAATCCATGTTGGGAGGATATGTACATGACACCTAATGGCAACCGCTGCCTCTGATACTAACTTGACTGACTCTATAGCATCACGTGGCCTTTTTAAACCTGCCTCATAACGGATCTCCATTCTTCCTCCTCTAGATTTAGTTAACCTATCGACCATTATCCCTGATGTTTGTTTCCTCTTGCGCCTAGGTGCTAGTCCAACAATGAACATAGGAAGTGTCAGTGTACATCAAACCGTGAGACTACATATAAAGAAGCATGCAACTGTAACTTGACTACAACAACTACCTTCTTGCTCTTGAAGCTCACAAAGTTCATCTGATCTTGCCAACTCGTCTTGTGTCAAGAGTGCTTCAGAAGTAGTGTTGGGTGGCAAGGGAGCTTCGGAACGTGCTGCTAGCTGAGTTGCCGAACGAGTAACTCATGCGGTTGGTGGTACTGTGGAAGGTGTTGCAACAACTAGGGTTGTCTCTGCTTGTTTGGTGGCAGCTATTGGTTTCTGTTTGGCTTGTTCTGCAGCTCGTGTAGCACGGGATACCCCGTTTGTACAATTTTCCACCGGACTTTGACCTTCTATGGCACCATCAGTACCAGCAGAATCTGCAGGATTCTTCCGCTTCGATTTCTGTGTGTCCTTAGTGTTGGGGAACGTAGTAATTTCAAAAAAATTCCTACGCACACACAAGATCATGGTTGAAGGAAATATGCACTAGAGGCAATAATAAAGTTATTATTTATTTCCTTATTTTCATGATAAATGTTTATCATTCATGCTAGAGTTGTATTAATCGGAAACGTGATACACGTGTGAATACATAGACAAACAGAGTGTCACTAGTATGCCTCTACTTGACTAGCTCATTGATCAAAGATGGTTATGTTTCCTAACCATAGACATGAGTTTTCATTTGATTAACGGGATCACATCATTAGGAGAATGATGTGATTGACTTGACCCATTCCGTTAGCTTAGCACTTGATCGTTTAGTATTTTGCTATTGCTTTCTTCATGACTTATACATGTTCCTATGACTATGAGATTATGCAACTCCCGTTTACCGGAGGAACACTTTGTGTGCTACCAAATGTCACAACGTAACTGGGTAATTATAAAGGTGCTCTACAGGTGTCTCCGAAGGTACTTGTTGGGTTGGCGTATTTCGAGATTAGGATTTGTCACTCCGATTGTCGGAGAGGTATCTCTGGGCCCACTCGGTAATGCACATCACTATAAGCCTTGCAAGCATTGTAACTAATGAGTTAGTTGCGGGATGATGTATTACGGAATGAGTAAAGAGACTTGCTAGTAACGAGATTGAACTAGGTATTGAGATACCCACGATCGTGTTGGGGAACGTAGTAATTTCAAAATTTTCCTACGCACACTGGATCATGGTGATGCATAGCAACGAGAGGGGAGAGTGTTGTCCACGTACCCTCATAGACCTAAAGCGGAAGCGTTATGACAAAGCGGTTGGTGTAGTCGTACGTCTTCACGATCCGACCGATCCAAGTACCGAACGCATGGCACCTCCGAGTTCAGCACACGTTCAGCTCGATGACGTCCCGCGAACTCCGATCCAGCAGAGCTTCACGGGAGAGTTCCGTCAGCACAACGGCGTCCTGACGGTGATGATGTTGCTACCGACGCAGGGCTTCGCCTAAGCACCGCTACGATATGACCGAGGTGGAATCTGGTGGAGGGGGGCACCGCACACGGCTGGAATAGATCAACAGATCAACTTCTGTCTCCATGGGGTGCCCCCTGCCCCCGTATATAAAGGAGGGAGGGAGAGGCCGGCCCTAGAGGGGGCGCGCCAAGTGTGGGGAGTCCTACTAGGACTCCCAAGTCCTAGTAGGATTCCCCTTTCCTTTCCGGAGTAGGAGAGAAGGAAAGAGGGGGAGAGGGAGAAGGAAAAGGGGGCTGCACCCCTTGTCCAATTCAGACCAGGGGGGCGCGCGCCTCCTTCCTTTTGGCCCCTCTCCTCTATTCCCGTATGGCCCAATAAGGCCCAATACTTCTCCCGGTGAATTCCCGTAACTCCCCGGTACTCCGAAAATACCCGAATCACTCGGAACCTTTTCGATGTTCGAATATAGTCGTCCAATATATCGATCTTTACGTCTCGACCATTTCGAGACTCCTCGTCATGTCCCCGGTCTCATCCGGGACTCCGAACTACCTTCGGTACATCAAATTACATAACTCATAATACAAATCGTCACCGAACTTTAAGCGTGCGGACCCTACGGGTTCGAGAACTATGTAGACATGACCGAGACACTTCTCCGGTCAATAACCAATAGCGGAACCTGGATGCTCATATTGGCTCCCACATATTCTACGAAGATCTTTATCGGTCAAACCGCATAACAACATACGTTGTTCCCTTTGTCATCGGTATGTTACTTTCCCGAGATTCGATCGTCGGTATCTTCAATACCTAGTTCAATCTCGTTACCGGCAAGTCTATTTACTCGTTCCGTAACACATCATCCCGCAACTAACTCATTAGTTACAATGCTTGCAAGGCTTATAGTGATGTGTATTACCGAGTGGGCCCAGAGATACCTCTTCGACAATCGGAGTGACAAATCCTAATCTCGAAATACGCCAACCCAACAAGTACCTTTGGAGACACCTGTAGAGCACCTTTATAATCACCCAGTTACGTTGTGACATTTGGTAGCACACAAAGTGTTCCTCCGGTAAACGGGAGTTGCATAATCTCATAGTCATTGGAACATGTATAAGTCATGAAGAAAGCAATAGCAGAATACTAAACGATCAAGTGCTAAGCTAACGGAATGGGTCAAGTCAATCGCATCATTCTCTAATGATGTGATCCCGTTAATCAAATGACAACTCATGTCTATGGCTAGGAAACTTAACCATCTTTGATTCAACGAGCTAGTCAAGTAGAGGCATACTAGTGACACTTTGTTTGTCTATGTATTCACACATGTACTAAGTTTCCGGTTAATACAATTCTATCATGAATAATAAACATTTATCATGAAATAAGGAAATAAATAAAAACTTTATTATTGCCTCTAGAGCATATTTCCTTCAGTCTCCCACTTGCACTAGAGTCAATAATCTAGTTCAGATCATCATGTGATTTAACACCAATATTCACATCTGTATGTGATTAACACCCATAGTTCACATCGTCATGTGACCAAGACCCAAAGGGTTTACTAGAGTCAAAAATCTAGTTCACATCGCTATGTGATTAACACCCAAAGAGTACTAAGGTATGATCATGTTTTTGCTTCTGAGAGAAGTTTAGTCAACGGGTCTGTCACATTCAGAGCCGTATGTATTTTGCAAATATTCTATGTCTTCAATGCTCTGCACGGAGCTACTCTAGCTAATTGCTCCCACTTTCAATATGTATCCAGATTGAGACTTAGAGTCATGTGGATTTAGTGTAAAAGCTTGTATCGATGTAACTCTTTACGACAAACTCTTTTATCACCTCCATAATCGAGAAACATCTCCTTATTCCACTAAGGATAATTTTGACCGCTGTTCAGTGATCTACTCCTAGATCACTATTGTACTCCCTTGCCAAAATCAGTGTAGGGTATACAATAGATCTTGTACACAGCATGGCATACTTTATAGAACCTATGGCTGAGGCATAGGGAATGACTTTCATTCTCTTTCTATCTTCTGCCGTGGTCGGGCTTTGAGTCTTACTTAACTTCACACCTTGCAACACAGGCAAGAACTCCTTCTTTGACTGTTCCATTTTGAATTACTTCAAAATCTTATCAAGGTATGTACTCATTGAAAAAACTTATCAAGCGTCTTGATCTATCTCTATAGATCTTGATGCTCAATGTGTAAGCAGCTTCACTGAGGTCTTTCTTTGAAAAACTCCTTTCAAATACTCCTTTATGCTTTCCAGAAAATTCTACATAATTCTGATGAACAATATGTCATTCACATATTCTTATCAGAAAGGTTGTAGTGCTCCCACTCACTTTCCTGTAAATACAGGCTTCACCGCAAGTCTGTATAAAACTATATGCTTTGATCAACTCATCAAAGCGTATATTCCAACTCCGAGATGCTTGCACCAGTCCATAGATGGATCGCTGGAGCTTGCACATTTTGTTAGCACCTTTAGGATCGACAAAATCTTTTGGTTGCATAATATACAACTCTTCTTTAAGAAATCCATTAAGGAATGTAGTTCTGACATCCATTTGCCAGATTTCATAAAATGTGGCAATTTGCTAACATGATTCAGACAGACTTAAGCATCGCTGCGAGTGAGAAAATCTCATCGTAGTCAACACCTTGAACTTTGTCAAAAACCTTTTTCGACAAGTCGAGCTTTGTAGATAGTAACACTACTATCAGCGTCTGTCTTCCTCTTGAAGATACATTTATTTTCTATGGCTTGCCGATCATCGGGCAAGTCAACCAAAGTACACACTATGTTCTCATACATGGATCCAATCTCAGATTTCATGGCCTCAAGCCATTTCGCGGAATCTGGGCTCATCATCGCTTCCTCATAGTTCGTAGATTCATCATGGTCTAGTAACATGACTTCTAGAATAGGATTACTGTACCACACTGGTGCGGACCGTACTCTGGAAGACCTATGAGTTTTCGGAATAACTTGATCTGAAGTTTCATGATCATCATCATTAACTTCCTCACTAATTGGTGTAGGAATCACTGGAACTGATTTCTGTGATGAACTACTTTCCAATTCGGGAGAAGGTACAATTACCTCATCAAGTTCTACTTTCCTCCCACTCACTTCTTTCGAGAGAAACTCCTTCTCTAGAAAGGATCCATCTTAGCAACGAATATTTTGCCTTCGGATCTGTGATAGAAGGTGTACCCAACAATTTCCTTTGGGTATTCTATGAAGACGCACTTCTTCGATTTGGGTTCGAGCTAATCAGGTTGAAACTTTTTCACATAAGCATCGCAGCCCCAAAATTTAAGAAACGACAACTTTGGTTTCTTGCCAAACCACAGTTCATAAGGCGTCGTCTCAACGGATTTTGATGGTGCCCTATTTAAAGTGAATGCAGCTGTCTCTAATGTATAACCCCAAAACGATAGTGATAAATCGGTAAGATACATCATAGATCGCACCATATCCAATAAAGTGCGGTTACGACGTTTCGGACACACCATTACGCTGTGGTGTTCCAAGTGGCGTGAGCTATGAAACTATTCCACATTGTTTTTAAATGAAGGCCAAACTCGTATCTCAAATATTCTCCTCTACGATCAGATTGTAGAAACTTTATTTTCTTGTTATGATGATTCTCCACTTCACTCTGAAATTCTTTGAACTATTCAAATGTTTCAGACTTGTGCTTCATTAAGTAGATATACTCATATCTGCTCAAATCATCTGTGAAGGTCAGAAAATAACGATACCCGCCACGAGCATCAACACTCATTGGACCGCATACATTGGTATGTATTATTTCCAACGAGTCAGTAGCTTGTTCCATTGTTCCGGAGAACGGAGTTTTAGTCATTTTGCCCAAAAGGCACGGTTCGCAAGCATCAAATGATTCATAACCAAGTGATTCCAAAAGTCCATCTTAATGGAGTTTCTTCATGAGCTTTACACCGATATGACCCAAACGGCAGTGCCACAAATCAGTTGCATACCCGCCACGAGCATCAACACTCATTGGACCGCATACATTGGTATGTATTATTTCCAACAAGTCAGTAGCTCGTTCCATTGTTCCAGAGAACGGAGTTTTAGTCATCTTGCCCAAAAGGCACGGTTCGCAAGCATCAAATGATTCATAACCAAGTGATTCCAAAAGTCCATCTTAATGGAGTTTCTTCATGTGCTGTACACCGATATGACCCAAACGGCAGTGCCACAAATAAGTTGCACTATCATTATCAACTTTGCATCTTTTGGCATCAATATTATGAATATGTGTATTACTACGATCGAGATCCAACAACCTATTTTCATTGGGTTATGACCATCGAAGGTTTTATTCATGTTAACAGAATAACAATTATTCTCTGACTTTAAATGAATAACCGTATTGCAATAAGCATGATCAAATCATATTTATGCTCAACGCAAACGCCAAATACCATTTATTTAGTTTTAACACTAATCTCGAAAGTATAGGGAGTGTGCGATGATGATTCTATCAATCTTGGAACCACTTCCAACACACATCATCATTTCACCCTTAACTAGTCTCTGTTTATTTTGTAACTCCCATTTCGAGTTACTACTCTTAGCAACTGAACCAGTATCAAATACCCAGGGGCTACTATAAACACTAGTAAGGTACACATCAATAACCTGTATATCAAATATACCCTTGTTCACTTTGCCATCCTACTTATTCACCAAATATTCAGGGTATTTCCGCTTCCAGTGACCAGTTCCTTTGCAGTAGAAGCACTCAGTTTCAGGCTTTGGTCCAGCTTTGGGCTTATTCACGGGAGTGACAACTTGCTTGCCATTCTACATGAAGTTTCCTTTCTTTGCCTTTGCCCTTTTCTTGAAACTAGTGATCTTGTCAATCATCAACACTTGATGTTCTTTCTTGATTTCTACCCTTGTCGATTTCAGCATCACGAAGAGCTCGGGAATCTTTTTCGTCATCCCTTGCATACTATATTTCATCATGAAGTTCTACTAACTTCGTGATGGTGACTAGAGAACTCTGTCAATCACTATCTTATCTGGAAGATTAACTCCCACTTGATTCAAGCGATTGTAGTACCCAGACAATCTGAGCACATGCTCACTGCTTGAGCTATTCTCCTCCATCTTTTAGCTATAGAACTTGTTGGAGACTTCATATCTCTCAACTCGGGTATTTGCTTGAAATATTAACTTCAACTCCTGGAACATCTCATATGGTCCATGACGTTCAAAACGTCTTTGAAGTCCCGATTCTAAGCCATTAAGCATGGTGCACTAAACTATCAAGTAGTCATCATATTGAGCTAGCCAAACGTTCATAACGTCTGCAGCTGCTCCTGCAATAGGTCTGTCACCTAGCGGTACATCAAGGACATAATTTTTCTGTGCAGCAATGAGGATAATCCTCAGATCACGGATCCAATCCGCATCATTGCTACTAACATCTTTCAACATATTTTTCTCTAGGAACATATCAAAAATAATAAACGAGGAGCAACATCGCGAGCTATTGATCTACAACATACTTATGCAAATACTATCAGGACTAAGTTCATGATAAATTTAAGTTCAATTAATCATATTACTTAAGAACTCCCACTTAGATAGACATCCCTCTAATCCTCTAAGTGATCACGTAATCCATATCAACTAAACCATGTCCGATCATCACGTGAGATGGAGTAGTATCAATGGTGAACATCACTATGTTGATCATATCTACTACATGATTCACGCTCGATCTTTCAATCCCAGTGTTCCGAGGCCATATCTGCATATGCTAGGCTCGTCAAGTTTAACCTGAGTATTCCGCGTGTGCAAATGTTTTGCGCCCGTTATATTTGAATGTAGAGCCTATCACACCCGATCATCACGTGGTGTCTCAGCACGAAGAACTTTTGCAACGGTGCATACTCACGGAGAACACTTATACCTTGAAATTTAGTGAGAGATCATCTTATAATGCTACCGTCGATCTAAGCAAAATAAGATGCATAAAAGGTAAACATCACATGCAATCAATATAAGTGATATGATATGGCCATCATCATCTTGTGCTTGTGATCTCCATCTCCGAAGCACCATCATGATCACCATCGTCACCGGCGCGACACCTTGATCTCCATCATAGCATCGTTGTCGTCTCGCCAACTATTGCTTCTACGACTATCGCTACCACTTAGTGATAAAGTAAAGCAATTTACAGGGCGATTGCATTGCATACAATAAAGCGACAACCATATGGCTCCAGCCAGTTGCCGATAACTCGTTTACAAAACAAGATCATCTCATACAATAAAATATAGCATTATGTCTTGACCATATCACATCACAACATGCCCTGCAAAAACAAGTTAGACGTCCTGTTGAGGATATAAACCTTAGAGTCACCCGCCCGGAGGGGCCGGGTTACTCATAATGGTCATCACCTGAAGCCCGGCGCCAAGCTTGAAGACGGTGGGCCAAAGATGGGCTTAAGACCCGGAGATGGCTTAAGGCCCGGAGTTACAACCGTCATTATGGTAGAACTTGTAATGTAAGGCAAGAATAGTTAAGAGTCCGAGCCGGACACTCTTATGAGCCGGCCGGGACTCTGAAAGCTACTGGGCGTCAAACCTCTCTATATAAAGGGACGACCCGGCGGCGGTTTAGGGACAAGTAAGATCTTGTCGAGAGCCAGGCCCTGTAGTTAAACTCCCTGGTCATCGAAACCCTAATCAATACCATCTCAACTGGATGTAGGCTTTTACCTTCACCGTAAGGGGCCGAACCAGTATAACCCTCGTGTTCCTTGTCCCGCTTAAACCCCTTCAAGCTTCCTAGCTGCGATGGCTCCACGACTAAGTCCTAGCTTGAGGACATCTGCCGTGACAATTCAACGACAGTTGGCGCCCACCGTGGGGCCAGCGCACGGTGGATTTGAGTTCTTGAAGGGCAGCTTCGAAGGGCTCAAGGGATACGCTGTGGGCCGGATGACCAAGAGTCATCACGGCAAGCTCTACATTGACGATGCACACTGGGGCCCCGACGCCGGCTCAATTGAGTACGGGTACCGGTCCCCTTCGGTGGAATTCATGTCTTTATTGGCAAGATTGGCGAGCCGGGCCCTGAGCCGGATCTCTGCGCCGACCTCATCGAGACGGCTCAGCGCGCACGACCTACCCGGGCTCTACCTGCTTTGAGGCATGCTTTTGTGGGATGTGTTCATGGAGGACTCTCTGAAGGGTCTGGATCTGGTGATGAGACGGCCGCCGGCTCTGACGGCGAGTCGTCCACAGATGAATCAAACTCGTTGTATCAACTCCAAGATGGCAGGCTCACGGGCTGTTCCGATGGTGACAGTATTCCGGACCCGTTTGAGCCGCCGAGCCGGGTTGGAATCTTCATGGCTGGTGCACAGCCTGTTCAGAACCTTGCCGCTGGGTTAGGAAACCCGGTGCCCTCGCCGGCTCAGGTGCTGATGGATCTCACGGACGATGACGGCCCTGTTGACCGCCACGGTTGATCCGGCGGATCAAGCTCAGCATGAAGCAGAGGTGGCACAGTTAAAGTTAGATCTAGTGAAGGCTAAAGAGGATCTGGCGGCGGAAGGGATCAGGATGGCTGCGGAGAGGGTGGCTCTCGACGCCCAGACTCAGTTGATTCAGGCGCAGTCCTTCCGACTCACGATGGATCAGAACGCGTCCAATGAGGTCAAGAGAAGGAGGCATCAAAAGGCCCAGTCTCGACTCCGTCCGGTTTACGATCCTCGAAACCTCTTCAACACGCTAGGTGCAGGGTCTAGTAACCCGCCAGGGATCATAGTGCCCGGGTCTGGAACCCCTATTCAGCCACAGGAGATGGGGCCTCCCCGGGTGAATTCTGCCCCGCCTCAGTATGTACCAATACCACCGGGTCATTATGCTAACCCGCTGGAGAACATGGTTGCCGCGGCAGCATGGCTGGCGGCTCTCCCAATCGATGGCGACTCTCCTACAGCTATTGAAACCCGCCAGGTCAGAGAACTCCTTCAGGCAGCGCTGGCACAGCAAGAGGCGTACTCTTACAGCCGGGACAGGATCCACTCAACCCCTCGTCCAGGCCGGAGCCCAAGTTATAGCCGACACATGGTCTCAGCGACCGGCTCAAGTAATGTCCGACACCATGACCCGCCCCCTGGCCATGGCCCGGCTCATAACGGAGCCTTTCACGTAACAGACCAAGACAGAGCGCGGCAGGAGGCGGAGAAGGTGCCTCAGCTGACGGCTTGCCAGACTCCCCCGGCTTATCCGACGACTTCCGTCGATGTGGGTATCCCTACGAGGACTGGAGGTGTCCCTTGCTTAGTGCCGGCTCTCCGCAACGAGCGTCTACCCAGGATTTCAAAGGGCCTAGGAAGGTGCCTAATTACACGGCTGACTTACAACCCGGAGCCTGGATCGAGAGTTACGAGATGGCCATGGAATTGCTGGAGGTCAGTGAAGCAGCGATGGCCAAGTACTTCACCATGATGTTAGATGGGACTGCCCGCACTTGGTTGAAGGGGCTACCACCGAACTCCATCGGGTCTTGGGCTGAGTTGAAGGCCCGGTTCATCCAAAACTTCAAAGACACCTGTAGGCAGTCTATGTCAATTGTGGATTTGACTAACTGTAAACAGCAGGAGGGTGAGTCTACGACACATTGGGTTCGCCGGGTTAAGGAGATAATACATTCATCTGATAAGATGGATGTCGGCTCTGCAGTCCTAATGTTGGAACAGAATTGTCGTTTCCTGCCCTTGAAAATGAAACTCGGGCGGCTTAAACGTGACTGCAATGATATGGGTACGCTGATGGCGGCTCTCGTCAAGTACGCCGATTCTGATAGTACCAAGGACCCCACCTCAGATGATGAAAGGACAGGGAAGGGAAAGAAGAACGGCAATGGCAAGGGTCCTCAGCATAACCCGGGAAACCAAGGAGGTGGCAAGCGTAAAGCCGATGGCAGCCTAGAGTTCGTGGCCAACGCCAGCTCACAGGGGAATAACCAGCGACGCAAAGGGAGGCCGCCTCCCCGAGCTGGCGGGTCAGGCCCGACGCTGGAGCAGCTGTTGAATGAGCCTTGTCCAAGTCATGGCTCTAGGGAGAAGCCAGCTACCCATTTATGGAAGGATTGTGCAATCATGAAAGCTTTAAGAATTCCAATGCCTTTGATGGCAACCATGGCCCGGGCGGCGGCTCAGGAGCTGGCGGTTTTCATGGCCCGGGCGGCGGCTCAAATTCTAATCCTCAGAACGGTCAAGGGGGCTTTAATCAACAGTCTGGCCAAAGCCATCAACAGCAGCAGGGGGTTATCAGACCAATCCAAAGTAGCTTAGCGGTGGACAGTATCATGTATTTATCACCAGTCTGTGTAAGCGAGATCAGAAACTTCATAAGAGGGCTGTGAATGCTGTTGAGCCGGCGGTTCCACCCTATTTAAGGATCACCCTCCTCGGGTTGATAATCCGGGTCACTTGGCCCTGGTGGTGGCCCCTCAGGTGGGAGGATATAAATTCACTAAGGTACTCATGGATGGAGGCAGCAGCATCAACATCCTCTATTATGAGACTTTCCGTCGTATGGGGTTGATTGATAAGAACCTCAGCCAGTCCAATACTATTTTCCATGGTGTGGTGCCTGGTAAGTCGGCTTATCCAGTGGGTAAAATTGAGTTGGAAGTGGCCTTTGGAGACGAGTACAACTACAGGGTGGAAAAATTAACCTTTGAGGTGGTCAAGATAAGAAGTCCGTATCATGCCATATTTGGGCGGCCGGCTTACGCCAAGTTCATGGCACGGCCGTGTTATGTGTATTTGCAGCTCAAGATGCTGGGTCACAATGGGACCATTACGGTTCATGGTAGCTGGAAGGTGGCCTTGGAGTGTGAGGAAGGTGATGCGGCTTATGCAGAATCTGTTTGTGCAACAGAGGAGCTGAAGTTTTACAAGGATAATGTTGACCCAACAGATATGACCACTCTGAGAAAGCCAACTACGGAGCATGAGCCAGCAATGAAATTTAAGTCGGCTGATGAGACTAAACTTGTGGATTTCGTTCCAGGTGATTCATCTCAGCAGTTTAGCATCAGTGCCAATCTGGATCCAAAATAGGAAAGCGCGCTCATCGAGTTCATCCGTGAGAATAGGGACATTTTTGCATGGAAGCCCTCTGACATGGCAGGTGTACCTAGAGAACTCGCTGAGCACACTCTCAATGTTGATCCGAAATTTAAGCCGGTCAGACAGTTCCTCCGGCGGTTTAATGAAGAGAGGCGGAAAGCCATTGGTGAAGAGGTGGCCCGGCTCTTGACGGCCGGGTTTATTGTGGAAGCAGAGCCAATTAGCAAGTGTGACGCAGCTACAGCGATTCAGTTCATGAAAAAGGTGATCTTTCACTTTGGCTTTCCACACAGCATTATAACTGACAATGGTACCAATCTGTCTAAGGGTGCCATGGAGGAGTTTTGTCAACGAGAGCATATTCGACTTGATGTTTCATCAGTGGCTCACCCTCAGTCTAATGGTCAAGCTGAGAGAGCTAATCAGGAGATTCTGAAAGGCATCAAGCCCCGGCTCTTGGTCCCTTTGCAATGGACGCCGGGTTGTTGGGTGGAGGAGTTACCCTCCGTGTTATGGAGTATCAATACTACTCCTAACAGGTCTACGGGTTACACGCCCTTCTTCATGGTTTATGGAGCGGAAGCAGTCCTCCCCAGTGACATCCGTCATGACTCGCCTCGAGTGGCGGCTTATGTTGAGGCGGATAATGAACGGGCACGCCAAGATGCTCTTGACTTGTTGGACGAACAGCGTGATGTGGCAGCAGCTCGCTCAGCGATTTACCAACAAGACCTGCGCCGTTATCACAGTCGCCGGGTCAAATCCCGGGTCTTCCAGGAAGGTGATCTGGTGCTCCGGCTCATCCAAGATCAAACAGATGTGCACAAGCTATCCCCGCCTTGGGAAGGACCCTTTGTGGTCAGCAAGAACTTGCACAACGGGTCATACTACCTTATTGACGTTCGCGAGCATACAGATTCACGTAAGTCGGAGGAAGAGACCCGTCGGCCGTGGAACATAGCTCAGCTTTGGCCTTATTACACTTGAGCCACCGGCTCTCATAATGTACATATTTCTATAAGCCATGTATAGATTATGATAAGCAATAAAGCAGGACCTCTGTCCTTTTTTCTCCTCCCAAGATAAAGGTGTTGTTTCCATTACAAGATCACATGATAACTTGGAGGTGGATCCGGCTTATGATCGTATTCGAATCTAGCCGTACGCAGTATAGTCACTTGGGGGCTTCCTGTTCAAACATGGGTCGTATTCGAACCAAAGAGAACATAGCTGTCGATACCCATTTGATTGGCAAAGTGCCGAGCTCATTGGGGAGTTTTCTTTGATCATATTTGAATCATAGCTCAACCCCCTTTGGGAACCGACGTGGATCGTATTCGAATCAGCGTCGTTAAACAACTCCTAAGGTCATTTGGGGGCTTCCTGTTCAAACATGGGTCGTATTTGAACCAAAGATAACATAGTTGTCGGTACCCTCTTGATCGGCATCGCCAAACCCACTGGGGGCTAGATGATCGCAATCGAATCTTAGCTTAACCCCTTTGGGACGGGTCTCTGGTCGTATTCAAACCGGAAGCCCCTGAGTTTTGATTTTCTGATTTACAACAAGTTCTTCTGGTCTTTATTCCGCCGGCTTAACTTTGATTCACAGTGCTAGTCGAACACAGTCGGCGTTATCAAGACTGGTAAGCCGGAATTGAGGTACCAACCTTATTACCCGGTTTATGTAAACCGGAAGTGTACTTGAAGGCCGGTAAGTGTGTTATTATGGTTATATCAAGGACATAATTGAGGATCAGTCTTTTGTGACTTAGATTCATATTCCGGGTTATATATGATTCTCAGTGCGGTAAGCCGCCTAGAGACTTGTGATTTGTTTTTCCATGTAGGATAGTTAAAGACAGCTATCTGAGCTTAAGGAGAATGAATGATCAATTATGACCCGGAAAGATATAAGGAAGCCACTTCAATGGAATTAAGCATTCAACACGTGCGCGATGGCACGAAAAAGTTAAAATGTTGGTCCTACTCTATTACAAGACTCTCAGAGTCCAAAAGGGTGAAGCATTGTTTAAACAAGCCGCGTAAAGGATTTAAGATGCTGGCCGGGTCGACGCTTCCGGTTCATCCCTCTCCGCTTCTCCGGCTGTTCCCAAGACCTGGAAGGTTGACGATTTCCAGTCAATGCCGCTCAAAGCTTCAAACTGAGCTTCCTCGTCAATTAACCCGGCCGGGTTAATTTCCGGGGCGAAGGTGTGCTTACGAGTCGGCGGGACCAAGCTGATGGCTTCATAGCGCGGAGTGGGGATCCTCTTATTCTCTGCATCGTAGCCCGGTTGGTACTTTGTCAGATCAGTGTCATTCCCAATCAGGGTGGCCACCGGGCGCACGATCTTCATGCAGGGAGCGAAGTCCTTTTGATCGAAAGGGGTGCCGTCTTCCTTCAAGCTGGGATAACCAAGTGCAATGTCAGCCGGGTCTAGCTCTGGAAGGAACGCCTTGGCCCGGCTCAGAGCGGCTATGGCTCCGGCTCTTGCAGAGGCCCGTCGCACCTCTTGGACGCATTAGGGAAGAACGGCCAGCCGGCGAAGTACTTCCGCCAGGTGAGTCGGAACCTCATTTGATAGGGCTACCACAACCAAAGCCCGCTGTGACCCGGTGTAGAGTTGCTCCACCAGGGTGTACACGGCCTTCAGCTTGGTCTGCATGTTCTGGTTGAGGTTGGCGCTTCTGGGACCTGTTTAATAAAGTAAGGTAGGCCGTTCTCAGCGATGGGAGTTATGAGGTGTAAAGGTTATGAACTTATCGAGAGTCGGCGGGATAACTTACCGAAGATGGCGGCGACCATTTGTGATACATGGCGTTTTAAGCCGGAGAGTTCGGCGGTCCTCTCCGATAGAGCTTTCTCCGCCTGTTCGGCCCGGCTTACAAGAGCAGCCTTTTCTTCGGCCCAAGTCTTTTTTTCAGCTTCAAAGTCCTTTTTCAGCTTCTCTTGAGCAGCAATGCTGGACACAAATTTGGCGTTGGCCTTCCGGGTCTCAGTTTCCTGAGTCGTCAGGCGGTTCTTCAGCTCTGAGGTCTCAGCCTCGAATTTCTTGCAAGCAGCCTGCACAATTTCCGGGTTACAGTATGAACAACTTTAAAGTCCCAAGCACTTTCCAAGCAAAGACACTTGGCACTTGGGGGCTAATGCGTGTCGAAAGTTTTTATCTACAAGTTGCCGGTTCATGGAAGTAAGCCGGAAATTAAGTCTACAACATATTCAATCATAAGTGGTAGACTTGGGGGCTAGAGTATGGTAAAGATAACTATGCGGTAAGCAATAGAGTGGTACCTCAGACTTCTGCTGTATCTGATTCACCATGTCGATCTCCAAATCCCGGCTCTTGTGCACCTGGCTGACATAGCCGGAGACGATCTCTCCGATGCTCAAGTTAGCATAGTTGGTGAGGTCCAGATTGGCCCGGCGGCGCTCTAGCAACTCTTCCTTGGCGGAGCACTTGGCCAGCGCAGTGGGTCTCCCCGGCTCAACAAACGCCGTCCGAGTGATTACCACGTCCGGGTCATTGGCCGGCTGAGCCGAGCTGGAGGTCTCCGGATTAGCAGAAGCCTCCATGGCTGGCTCGTCGGTGGGAGCGGCAGCTTCAGGAGCAGAGGCAGCTGGCGGCTCTTCAGTGGAAATCTCCGGTTCGGTCACGACCGACTCCTCCGTCGGCTTATTCTTCTTTGCTCTTTTACTGAGCTTTGCTTGAGCACTGAAAGGGTAAAAGGTTAGCACAAAAGTATGTGTAAAGATAAGCACAGCAAGAAATGATAATCATTACCCGGGTACGGTCTTGAAAGCCGGCAGATTCGACTGCATCGAGTCGCCAGAGGAAGGTGACGTTTCCTGATAATTCGAGTCAGAAGAGTTGAGCGGTTGACGTATAACACCCGCCAGAGGATGAAACGGATATAAGTTGGAGATAACCTCGGTCCGGCGCTTCCTCGATGCCTCAGGTAAGCCGGAGGAGAGGTCAACATTCTTGTTGGTCCGGGTGTGCCGCCGGCTCTCATGAATCTGTTGCTTCAAAAGAAATTGAGGATCTTGATAAGCTAAAGGATGTGAAAAGCTTACTTTCCGGGTTACCCTTCGGACTTTCAGCGTTGGCAAGGGCTCCGAGTCGGAGGAAAGTGTCATTACCTCTTCAATCACCGGGTTACTTGCTCCGGTGTCATCCTGTTCATGAACAATGTTGATAAGGTGGACAGAAATAAACAAGAAATACAACAAGAGTTTACAGGTTCAGGGGTTACCTCTGACTCGAAGCTGTCGCTTAATTGCATCAGCTCTGAAGCAGTAGGCCTGCTTCCCTTCTTGCGGGGAGCGGTTCTCTTGGCGGCTTTCTTAGCCTTCCTGGCCTTCTTGGCCGCCTCATGGTCATATTTAACCTTCCAGAATTTGTCATCAGCCTGAAAAATACAATGACAATTTCTTAAGGTTCAGATGAAAGCTATCTACAGAAGAAAATAAGATGTTCAGATCAGCGGCTTACCGCTGGGGCCGGGTTGGTTTTGCAGAAGGGGCTTAAGCCGGTCCTCCCGCAGTCTGCCAAGCTCTCGTTTAAGAGGGCCTTGGTCATGTCTTCAGCAACGTCTTCAGGAAGATCGTTGCGGCTGTGTCGCAGGGGGTCATCTTTCCGGCCTGTGTACTCACACATTAAGCCGGGGCGGCGGCTCAAGGCGATCACCCGCCACGAGATCCAGACCCGGACTAGATCAATGCCGTTGAGGCCATTGCCCAGGAGAGCCTTGATCTTTTTGATGGTGGGGATCAGAGGTTGGCGCTCCACCTGAGACAACTTGTCTGACAGAGGATGAGTTGGTTCCAGACGCGAGGGACGAAAGCCGGGCAGCGGGCTCTCGTCAACCAGAGACGTGTCCTGGCAGTAGAACCACGTCTGGTTCCAGTCCTTTGGGTGGCTTGGCGGCTCGGCGTAGGGAAAAAGGCAGTCTCTCCGGCGTTGAATGGAGATTCCGCCAAGTTCCAGGCTCGGTCCGTTGGCGCACTCAGTCTGGCGGTTCAGATAAAAGAGTTCTCTGAAGAGCAGCAGGCTGGGCTCCTCTCCAAGGTAGACCTCGCAGAATACTTGGAAGTTGCATATGTTGGACACCAAATTGGGTCCTATGTCTTGTGCCCGCAGGTCAAAGAAATTCAGCACGTCTCTAAAGAACTTTGAGCCGGGCGGTGCGAAGCCCCGGCTCATGTGATCAGCAAAAATTACCACCTCCCCGTCCTTTGGCTGTGGTCTCTCCTCTGATGGGTCGGGGGCACGGTAGGACATGACATCCTTCTCGGGCAGGTAACCTGTCTTTACGAATTCGTCTAAGGTGTCGTTGGTGACGTTGGACCTCATCCAGTTGCATGTGATGGGTGCTTTGGGAGCTTTGGGAGGCATTGTGAAAGAGGAAGCCTATGACAAAAGGAACATGTCCGGTTTAATTATAAGCCGGAGGAAATTTACAGTTCAATGTTTAAAGTGGCGGCTTATGGAGGGGCCTAATGACATATGGTTAAGTACAGCGGGTTTATCTAAGCTCGAGGACATCTGCCGTGACAATTCCACGACACGTCCTCTACTTTGTTGTTGTAAGTTTTACGTGGCTGCTACGGGCTGAGCAAGAACGGTTCTTACCTACGCATCAAAACCACAACGATAGTTCGTCAAGTTAGTGTTGTTTTAACCTTCTCAAGGACCGGGCATAGCCACACTCGGTTCAACTAAAGTTGGAGAAACTGACACCCGCCAGCCACCTGTGTGCAAAGCACGTCGGTAGAACCAGTCTCGCGTCAGCGTACGCGTAATGTCGGTCCGGGACACTTCATCCAACAATACCGCCAAACCAAAGTATGACATGCTGATAAGCAATATGACTTGCATCGCCCACAACTCACTTGTGTTCTACTTGTGCATATAACATCTATGCATAAAACCAGGCTCTGATACCACTGTTGGGGAACGTAGTAATTTCAAAATTTTCCTACGCACACACAGGATCATGGTGATGCATAGCAACGAGAGGGGAGAGTGTTGTCCACGTACCCTCATAGACCGAAAGCGGAAGCGTTATGACAACGCGGTTGATGTAGTCGTACGTCTTCACGATCCGACCGATCCAAGTACCGAACGCACTGCACCTCCAAGTTCAGCACACGTTCAGCTCGATGACGTCCCGCAAACTCCAATCCAGCAGAGCTTCACGGGAGAGTTCCGTCAGCACGACAGCGTGGTGATGGTGATGATGTTGCTACCGACGCAGGGCTTCGCCTAAGCACCGCTACGATATGACCGAGGTGGAATCTGGTGGAGGGGGGCACCGCACACGGCTGGAATAGATCAACAGATCAACTTCTGTCTCCATGGGGTGCCCCCTGCCCCCGTATATAAAGGAGCGAGGGAGAGGCTGGCCCTAGGGGGCGCGCCAAGTGTGGGGAGTCCTACTAGGACTCCCAAGTCCTAGTAGGATTCCCCTTTCCTTTCCGGAATAGGAGAGAAGGAAAGAGGGGGAGAGGGAGAAGGAAAAGGGGGCTGCACCCCTTGTCCAATTCGGACCAGAGGGGGGCGCGCGCCTCCTTCCTTTTGGCCTCTCTCTCCTCTATTCCCGTATGGCCCAATAAGGCCAAATACTTCTCCCGGTGAATTCCCGTAACTCCCCGGTACTCCGAAAATACCCGAATCACTCGGAACCTTTTCGATGTTCGAATATAGTCGTCCAATATATCGATCTTTACGTCTCGACCATTTCGAGACTCCTCGTCATGTCCCCGATCTCATCCGGGACTCCGAACTACCTTCGGTACATCAAATTACATAACTCATAATACAAATCATCACCGAACTTTAAGCGTGCGGACCCTACGGGTTCGAGAACTATGTAGACATGACCGAGACACTTCTCCGATCAATAACCAATAGCGGAACCTGGATGCTCATATTGGCTCCCACATATTCTACGAAGATCTTTATCGGTTAAACCGCATAACAACATACGTTGTTCCCTTTGTCATCGGTATGTTACTTTCCCTGTGTGTGCGTAGGAAATTTTTTGAAATTACTACGTTCCCCAACAGTGGCATCCAAGCCTGGTTTTATGCGTAGATGTTATATGCACGAGTAGAACACAAGTGAGTTGTGGGCGATACAAGTCATACTGCTTACCAGCATGTCATACTTTGGTTCGGCGGTATTGTTGGATGAAGCGGCCCGGACCGACATTACGCGTACGCTTACGCGAGACTGGTTCTACCGACGTGCTTTGCACGCAGGTGGCTGGCGGGTGTCAGTTTCTCCAACTTTAGTTGAACCAAGTGTGGCTACGCCCGGTCCTTGAGAAGGTTAAAACAGCACTAACTTGACGAACTATCGTTGTGGTTTTGATGCGTAGGTAAGAACGGTTCTTGCTCAGCCCGTAGCAGCCACGTAAAACTGGCAACAACAAAGTAGAGGACGTCTAACTTGTTTTTGCAGGGCATGTTGTGATGTGATATGGTCAAGACGTGACGAGATATAAGTTGTTGTATGAGACGATCATGTTTTGTTGAAGCTATCGGCAACTGGCAGAATCCTTATGGTTGTCTCTTTATTGCATAAGATGCAAGCGCCAAATAATTGCTTTACATTATCGCTATGCGATAGCAATAGTTGCAAGAGCAATAGTTGGCGAGACGACCATGTGACGACACATTGATATAGATCAAGATGATGGAGATCATGGTGTCATGCCGGTGACGATGGAGATCATGACGATGCTTTGGAGATGGAGATCAAAGGCACAAGATGATGATGGCCATATCATGTCACATATTTTGATTGCATGTGATGTTTATCTTTTATACATCTTATTTTGCTTAGTTCGGCAGTAGCTTTATAAGATGATCCCTTACTAAAATTTCAAGGTATAAGTGTTCTCCCTGAGTATGCACCGTTGCGAAAGTTCTTCGTGCTGAGACACCACGTGATGATCGGGTGTGCTAGGCTCTACGTTCAAATACAACGGGTGCAAAACAGTTGCACACGCGGAATACTCAGGTTAAACTTAATGAGCCTAGCATATGCGGATATGGCCTCGGAACACTGAGATCGAAAGATCGAGCGTGAATCATATAGTAGATATTATCAACATAGTGATGTTCACCATTGATACTACTCCATCTCACGTGATGATCGGACATGGTTTAGTTGATATGGATCACGTGATCACTTAGATGATTAGAGGGATGTCTATCTAAGTGGGAGTTCTTAAGTCATATGATTAATTGAACTTTAATTTATCATGAACTTAGTCCTGATAGTATTTTGCAAATAATGTTGTAGATCAATAGCTCGCGTTGTTGCTTCCCTATGTTTATTTTGGCATGTTCCTAGAGAAAAACTATGTTGAAAGATGTTAGTAGCAATGATGCGGATTGGATCCGTGATCTGAGGATTATCCTCATTGCTGCACAGAAGAATTATGTCCTTAATGCACCGCTAGGTGACGGACCTATTGCAGGAGCATATGCAGACGATATGAACGTTTGACAAAGCTCGGTATGATGACTACTTGATAGTTTAGTGCACCATGCTTTACGGCTTAGAACCGGGACTTCAAAAATGTTTTGAATGCCACGGAGCATATAAGATGTTCCAAGAGTTGAAATTGGTATTTCATACTCATTCCCGTGTCAAAAGGTATGAGACCTTTGACAAGTACTTTTCCTACAAGATGGAGGAGAATAGCTCAGCTAGTGAGTGTGTGCTCAGAATTTCTGAGTACTACAATCACTTGAATCAAGTGGGAGTTAATCTTCCAGATAAGATAGTAATTGACAAAGTTCTCTAGTCACTATCACCAAGCTACTAGAACTTCGTGATGAACTATAATATGCAAAGGATAACAGAAATGATTCCCAAGCTCTTTGTGATGCTGAAATCGACGAAGGTAGAAATCAAGAAAAGCATCAAGTGTTGATGGTTGACAAGATCACTAGTTTCAAGAAAAGGGCAAAGGGAAGAAGGGGAACTTCAAGAAGAACGGCAAGCAAGTTGCTGCTCAAGTGAAGAAGCCCAAGTCTGGACCTAAGCCTGAAACTGAGTGCTTCTACTGCAAAAGGACTGGTCACTAGAAGCGGAACTGCCCCAAGTATTTGGCGGATAAGAAGGATGGCAAAGTGAACAAAAGTATATTTGATATACATGTTATTGATGTGTACTTTACTAGTGTTTATAGCAACCTCTCGGTATTTGATATTGGTTTAGTTGCTAAGAGTAGTAACTCGAAACGGGAGTTGCAAAATAAACAGAGACTAGTTAAGGGTGAAGTGATGATGTGTGTTGGAAGTGGTTCCAAGATTGATGTAATCATCATCGCACACTCCCTATACTTTCGAGATTAGTGTTGAACCTAAATAAGTGTTATTTGGTGTTTGCGTTGAGCATAAATATGATTTGATCATGTTTATTGCAATACGGTTATTCATTTAAAGTCAAAGAATAATTGTTGTTCTGTTTACATGAATAAAACCTTCGATGGTCATACACCCAATGAAAATAGTTTGTTGGATCTCGATCGTAGTGATACACATATTCATAATATTGAAGCCAAAAGATGCAAAGTTAATAATGATAGTGCAACTTATTTGTGGCACTGCCGTTTAGATCATATTGGTGTAAAGCGCATGAAAAAACTCCATGCTGATGGGCTTTTGGAATCACTTGATTATGAATCACTTGATGCTTGCGAACCATGCCTCATGGGCAAGATGACTAAGACTCCGTTCTCCGGAACAATGGAGCGAGCAACTGACTTATTGGATGTAATACATACTGATGTATGCGATCCGATGAGTGTTAAGGCTCACGGCAAGTATCGTTATTTTCTGACCTCCACAAATGATTTGAGCAGATATGGGTATATCTACTTAATGAAGCACAAGTCTGAAACATTTTGAAAAGTTCAAAGAATTTTAGAGTGAAGTGGAGAATCATCGTAGCAAGACAATAAAGTTTCTACAATCTGATCGTAGAGAAGAATATTTGAGTTACGAGTTTGGCCTTCATTTGAAACAATGTGAAATAGTTTCGCAACTCACGCCACCTGGAACACCACAATGTAATGGTGTGTCCGAACGTCGTAATCGTACTTTACTAGATATGGTGCGATCTATGATGTCTCTTACCGATTTACCACTATCGTTTTGGGATTATGCATTAGAGACAACTGCATTCACGTTAAATAGGGCACCATCAAAATCCGTTGAGGCGACACCGTATGAACTATGGTTTGGTAAGAAACCTAAGTTGTCGTTTCTTAAAGTTTGGGGTTGCGATGCTTATGCGGAAAAGTTTCAACATGATAAGCTTGAACCCAAATCGGAGAAGTGCGTCTTCATAGGATACCCAAAATGTTGGGTACACCTTCTATCACAGATCCAAAGGCAAGATCTTTGTTGCTAAGAATGGATCCTTTCTAGAGAAGGAGTTTCTCTCGAAACAAGTGAGTGGGAGGAAAGTAGAACTTGATGAGGTAACTGTACATGTTCCCTTATTGGAAAGTAGTTCATCACAGAAATCTGTTCTTGTGACTCCTACACCAATTAGTGAGGAAGCTAATGATGATGATCATGTAACTTCAGATCAAGTTACTACCGAACCTCGTAGGTCAACCAGAGTGAGATCCGCACCAGAGTGGTACGGTAATCCTGTTCTGGAGGTCATTTTACTTGACCATGACGAATCTACGAACTATGAGGAAGCGATGATGAGCCCAGATTCCGCGAAATGGCTTGAAGCCATGAAATCTGAGATGGGATCCATGTATGAGAACAAAGTGTGGACTTTGGTTGACTTGCCCGATGATCGGCAAGCCATAGAAAATAAATGGATCTTCAAGAGGAAGACGGACGCTGATAGTAGTGTTACTATCTACAAAGCTAGAATTGTCGCAAAAAGGTTTTCGACAAGTTCAAGGTGTTGACTACGATGAGAGTTTCTCACTCGTATCTATGCTTAAGTCTGCCCGAATCATGTTAGCAATTGCCGCATTTTATAAAATCTGGCAAATGGATAAACAAAATTGCATTCCTTAATGGATTTATTAAATAAGAGTTGTATATGATGCAACAAGAAGGTTTTGTCAATCCTAAAGGTGCTAACAAAATTTGCAAGCTCCAGCGATCCATCTATGGATTGGTGCAAGCATCTCGGAGTTGGAATATACGTTTTGATAAATTGATCGAAGCATATAGTTTTATACAGACTTGCGGTGAAGCTTGTATTTACAAGAAAGTGAGTGGGAGCACTACAACATTTCTGATAAGTATATGTGAATGACATATTGTTGATCGGAAATAATGTAGAATTATTCTGCAAAGCATAAAGGAGTGTTTAAAAGGAGTTTTTCAAAGAAAGACCTCGGTGAAGCTGCTTACATATTGAGCATCTAGATCTATAGAGATAGATCAAGACGCTTGATAAGTTTTTTCAGTGAGTACATACCTTGACAAGATTTTGAAGTAGTTGAAATGGAACAGTCAAAGAAAGAGTTCTTGCCTGTGTTACAAGGTGTGAAATTGAGTAAGACTCATAGCCCGACCACGGCAGAAGATAGAAAGAGAGTGAAAGTCATTCCCTATGCCTCAGCCATAGGTTCTATAAAGTATGCCATGCTGTGTACCAGATCTATTGTATACCCTACATTAATTTTGGCAAGGGAGTACAATAGTGATCTAGGAGTAGATCACTAAACAGCGGTCAAAATTATCCTTAGTGGAATAAGGATATGTTTCTCGATTATGGAGGTGACAAAAGGTTCGTCGTAAAGGGTTACGTCGATACAAGTTTTGGCACTGATCCAGATGACTCTAAGTCTTAATCTGGATACATATTGAAAGTGGGAGCAATTAGCTAAAGTAGCTCCGTGCAGAGCATTGTAGACATAGAAATTTGCAAAATACATACGGATCTGAATATGGCAGACCCGTTGACTAAACTTCTCTCACAAGCAAAACATTATCACACCTTAGTACTCTTTGGGTGTTAATCACATAGCGATGTGAACTAGATTATTGACTCTAGTAAACCCTTTGGGTGTTGATCACATGGCGATGTGAACTATGGGTGTTAATCACATGATGATGTGAACTATTGATGTCAAATCACATGGCGATGTGAGCTAGATTATTGACTCTAGTGCAAGTGGGAGACTGAAGGAAATATGCCCTAGAGGCAATAATAAAGTTATTATTTATTTCCTTATTTTCATGATAAGTGTTTATTATTCATGCTAGAATTGTATTAATCGGAAATGTGATACATGTGTGAATACATAGACAAACAGAGTGTCACTAGTATGCCTCTACTTGACTAGCTCGTTGATCAAAGATGGTTATGTTTCCTAACCATAGACATGAGTTGTCATTTGATTAACGGGATCACATCATTAGGAGAATGATGTGATTGACTTGACCCATTCCGTTGGCTTAGCACTTGATCGTTTAGTATTTTGCTATTGCTTTCTTCATGACCTATACATGTTCCTATGACTATGAGATTATGCAACTCCCGTTTACCGGAGGAACACTTTGTGTGCTACCAAACGTCACAACGTAACTGCGTGATTATAAAGGTGCTCTACAGGTGTCTCCGAAGGTACTTGTTGGGTTGGCGTATTTCGAGATTAGGATTTGTCACTCCGATTGTTGGAGAGGTATCTCTGGGCCCACTCGGTAATGCACATCACTATAAGCCTTGCAAGCATTGTAACTAATGAGTTAGTTGCAGGATGATGTATTACGGAACGAGTAAAGAGACTTGCCAGTAACGAGATTGAACTAGGTATTGAGATACCAACGATCGAATCTCGGGCAAGTAACATACCGATGACAAAGGGAACAAGGTATGTTGTTATACGGTTTGACCGATAAAGATCTTCGTAGAATATGTGGGAGCCAATATGAGCATCCAGGTTCCGCTATTGGTTATTGACCGGAGACGTGTCTCGGTCATGTCTACATAGTTCTCGAACCCGTAGGGCCCGCACGCTTAACGTTCGGTGAAGATTTGTATAAAATATGAGTTATGTAATTTGATGTACCGAAGGTAGTTCGGAGTCCCGGATGAGATCGGGGACATGACGAGGAGTCTTGAAATGGTCGAGACGTAAAGATCGATATATTGTACGACTATATTCGGACATCGGAAAGGTTCCGAGTGATTCGGATATTTTCGGAGTACCGGGGAGTTACGGGAATTCACCGGGAGAAGTATTGGGCCTTATTGGGCCATACGGGAATAGAGGAGAGAGGCCAAAAGGAAGGAGGTGCGCGCGCCCCCTCTTGTCCGAATTGGACAAGGGGTGCAGCCCCCTTTTCCTTCTCCCTCTCCCCCTCTTTCCTTCTCTCGTACTCCGGAAAGGAAAGGGGAATCCTACTAGGACTTGAGAGTCCTAGTAGGACTCCCCACACTTGGCGCGCCCCCTCTAGCGCCGGCCTCTCCCTCCCTCCTTTATATACGGGGGCAGGAGGGCACCCCATAGACACACAAGTTGATCTATTGATCTATTCCAGCCGTGTGCGGTGCCCCCCTCCACCATATTCCACCTCGGTCATATCATAGCGGTGCTTAGGCGAAGCCCTGCGTCGGTAGCAACATCATCGCCATCACCACGCCGTCGTGCTGACGAAACTCTCCCGTGAAGCTCTGCTGGATCGGAGTTCGCGGGACGTCATCGAGCTGAACGTGTGCTGAACTCGGAGGTGTCGTGCGTTCGGTACTTGGATCGGTCGGATCATGAAGACGTACGACGACATCAACCGCGTTGTCATAACGCTTCCGCTTACGGTCTACGAGGGTACGTGGACACACTCTCCCCGCTCGTTGCTATGCATCACCATGATCCTGTGTGTGCGTAGGAAATTTTTTGAAATTACTACGTTCCCCAAAAATGGTGATGCATAGCAACGAGAGGGGAGAGTGTTGTCTACGTACCCTCGTAGACCGTAAGCGGAAGCGTTATGACAACACGGTTGATGTAGTCGTACGTCTTCACGATCGACCGATCCTAGAACCGAAGGTACGACACCTCTGCGGACACGTACAGCTCGGCGACGTCCCACGACCTCACGATCCAGTAGAGCTTCGAGGGAGAGCTTCGTTAGCACGATGGCGTGATGACGGTGATGATGAAGTTACCGACGCAGGGCTTCGCCTAAGCACCGCTAAGATATGACCGAGGTGGATTATGGTGGAGGGGGCACCGCACACGGCTAAGAGATCAATGATCAACTTGTGTGTCTATGGGGTGCCCCCCTCCCCCGTATATAAAGGAGTGGAGGAGGGGAGGGGCCGGCCCTCCTAGGCGCGCCCCAAGGGGAGTCCTACTCCCACTTGGAGTAGGATTCCCCCCCTCCTTCCCTAGTTGGACTAGGAGAGAAGGAAGGGGAAGGAGGGAGGAAGGAAAGGGGGGCCCGGCCCCCTTCCCAATTCGTATTGGGCTTGGGGGGCGCGCCCCCTCCTTTTCTCCTTTCCCCTCTTTTCCACTAAGGCCCAATAAGGCCCATATACATCCCGGGGGGTTCCGGTAACCTCACGGTGCTCCGGTATATTCCCGATCTCACCCGGAACCATTCCGATGTCCTAATATAGTCGTCCAATATATCGATATTTATGTCTCGACCATTTCGAGACACCTCGTCATGTCCGTGATCATATCTGAGACTCCGAACTACCTTTAGTACATCAAAACACATAAACTCATAATACCGATCATCACCGAACGTTAAGCGTGCGGACCCTACGGGTTTGAGAACTATGTAGACATGACCGAGACACGTCTCCGGTCAATAACCAAGAGCGGAACCTGGATGCTCATATTGGTTCCTACATATTCTATGAAGATCTTTGTCGGTCAAACCACACAACAACATACGTTGTTCCCTTTGTCATCGGTATGTTACTTGCCCGAGATTCGATCGTCGGTATCTCAATACCTAGCTCAATCTCGTTACCGGCAAGTCTCTTTACTCGTTCTGTAATGCATTATCCCGCAACTAACTCATTAGTCACATTGCTTGCAAGGCTTTATAGTGATGAGCATTACCGAGAGGGCCCAGAGATACCTCTCCGACAATTGGAGTGACAAATCCTAATCTTGATCTATGCCAACTCAACAAGTACCATCGGAGACACCTGTAGAGCACCTTTATAATCACCCAGTTACGTTGTGACGTTTGGTAGCACACAAAGTGTTCCTCCGGTAACCAGGAATTGCATAATCTCATAGTTATAGGAACATGTATAAGTCATGAAGAAAGCAATAGAAGTAAACTAAAACGATCAAGTGCTATGCTAACGGAATGGGTCAAGTCAATCACATCGTTCTCCTCATGATGTGATCCCGTTTATCAAATGACAACTCATGTCTATGGCTAGGAAACTTAACCATCTTTGATCAACGAGCTAGTCAAGTAGAGGCATACTAGTGACACTCTGTTTGTCTATCTATTGACACATGTATTATGTTTCCGGTTAATACAATTCTAGCATGAATAATAAACATTTATCATGAAATAAGGAAATAAATAATAACTTTATTATTGCCTCTAGGGCATATTTCCTTCAGTCTCCCACTTGCACTAGAGTCAATAATCTAGATTACACATTAATGATTCTAACACCCATGGAGTCTTGGTGCTGATCATGTTTTGCTCGTGAGAGAGGCTTAGTCAACGGGTCTGCAACATTCAGATCCGTATGTATCTTGCAAATCTCTATGTCTCCCACCCGGACTTGAACACGGATGGAATTGAAGCGTCTCTTGATGTGCTTGGTTCTCTTGTGAAATCTGGATTCCTTTGCCAAGGCAATTGCACCAGTATTGTCACAAAAGATTTTCATTGGACCCGATGCACTAGGTGTGCCACCTAGATCGGATATGAACTCCTTCATCCAGACTCCTTCATTTGCTGCTTCCGAAGCAGCTATGTACTCCGCTTCACACGTAGATCCCGCCATGACGCTTTGTTTAGAACTACACCAACTGACAGCTCCACCGTTCAATATAAACATGTATCTGATTTGCGATTTAGAATCGTCCGGATCAGTGTCAAAGCTTGCATCGACGTAACCATTTACGATGAGCTCTTTGTCACCTCCATAAACGAGAAACATATCCTTAGTCAGTCCTTTTCAAGTATTTCAGGATGTTCTTAACCGTTGTCCAGTGATCCACTCCTGGATTACTTTGGTACCTCCCTGCTAAACTAATAGCAAGGCACACATCAGGTCTGGTACACAGCATTGCATATATGATAGAGCCTATGGCTGAAGCATAGGGAACACTTTTCATTTTCTCTCTATCTTCTGCAGTGGTCGGACATTGAGTCTGACTCAACTTCACACCTTGTAACACAGGCAAGAACCCTTTTTTGCTTGATCCATTTTGAACTTTTTCAAAACTTTATCAAGGTATGTGCTTTGTGAAAGTATAATTAAGCGTCTTGATCTATCTCTATAGATCTTGATGCCCAATATATAAGCAGCTTCACCAAGGTCTTTCATTGAAAAACTCTTATTCAAGTATCCTTTTATGCTATCCAGAAATTCTATATCATTTCCAATCAACAATATGTCATCCACATATAGTATTAGAAATGCTATAGACCTCCCACTCACTTTCTTGTAAATACAGGCTTCTCCAAAAGTCTGTATAAAACCATATGCTTTGATCACACTATCAAAATGTTTATTCCAACTCCGAGAGGCTTGCACCAATCCATAAATGGATTGCTGGAGCTTGCACACTTTGTTAGCACCTTTTGGATCGACAAAACCTTCTGGTTGCATCATATACAACTCTTCTTCTAGAAATCCATTCAGGAATGCAGTTTTGACATCCATTTGCCAAATTTCATAATCATAAAATGCGGCAATTGCTAACATGATTCGGACAGACTTAAGCATCGCTACGGGTGAGAAAGTCTCATCGTAGTCAACCCCTTGAACTTGTTGAAAACCTTTCACAACAAGTCGAGCTTTGTAGACAGTAACATTACCGTCAGCGTCAGTATTCTTCTTGAAGATTCATTTATTCTCTATGGCTGGCCGATCATCGGGCAAGTCAACCAAAGTCCACACTTTGTTCTCATACATGGATCCCATCTCAGATTTCATGGCCTCAAGCCATTTTGCGGAATCTGGGCTCACCATCGCTTCTTCATAGTTTGTAGGTTCACCATGGTCAAGTAACATGACCTCCAGAATAGGATTACCGTACCACTCTGGTGCGGATCTTACTCTGGTTGACCTACGAGGTTCGGTAGTAACTTGATCTGAAGTTTCTTGATCAATATCATTAGCTTCCACACTAATTGGTGTAGGTGTCACAGGAACCGGTTTCTGTGATGAACTACTTTCCAATAAGGGAGCAGGTACAGTTATCTCATCAAGTTCTACTCTCCTCCCACTCACTTCTTTCGAGAGAAACTCCTTCTCTAGAAAGGATCCATTTTTAGCAACAAATGTCTTGCCTTCAGATCTGTGATAGAAGGTGTACCCAACAGTCTCCTTTGGGTATCCTATGAAGACACATTTCTCCGATTTGGGTTCGAGCTTATCAGGTTGAAGCTTTTTCACATAAGCATCACAGCCCCAAACTTTAAGAAACGACAACTTTGGTTTCTTGCCAAACCACAGTTCATAAGGCGTCGTCTCAACGGATTTAGATGGTGCCCTATTTAATGTGAATGCAGCCGTCTCTAAAGCATAACCCCAAAATGATAGCGGTAAATCAGTAAGAGACATCATAGATCGCACCATATCTAGTAAAGTACGATTACGATGCTCGGACACACCATTACGTTGTGGTGTTCCGGGTGGCGTGAGTTGCGAAACTATTCCGCATTGTTTCAAATGAAGACCAAACTCGTAACTCAAATATTCTCCTCCACGATCAGATCGTAGAAACTTTATTTTCTTGTTACGATGATTTTCCACTTCACTCTGAAATTCTTTGAACTTTTCAAATGTTTCAAACTTATGTTTCATTAAGTAGATATACTCATATCTGCTCAAATCATCTGTGAAGGTGAGAAAATAATGATACCCGCCGCGAGCCTCAATATTCATCGGACCACATACATCAGTATGTATGATTTCCAACAAATTTGTTGCTCGCTCCATTGTTCTGGAGAACGGCGTTTTAGTCATCTTGCCCATGAGGCATGGTTCGCAAGTACCAAGTGATTCATAATCAAGTGATTCCAAAACTCCATCAGTATGGAGTTTCTTCATGCGCTTTACACCAATATGACCCAAACGGCAGTGCCACAAATAAGTTGCACTATCATTATCAACTCTGCATCTTTTGGCTTCAACATTATGAATATGTGTATCACTACTATCGATATTCAACAAAAATAGAGCACTCTTCAAGGGTGCATGACCATAAAAGATATTACTCATATAAATAGAACAACCATTATTCTCAGATTTAAATGAATAACCGGCTCGCATCAAACAAGATCCAGATATAATGTTCATGCTCAATGCTGGCACCAAATAACAATTATTCAGGTCTAAAACTAATCCCGAAGGTAGATATAGAGGTAGCGTGCCTACGGCGATCACATCGACTTTGGAACCATTTCCCACGCGCATCGTCACCTCGTCCTTAGCCAATCTTTGCTTAATATGTAGTCCGTGTTTCGAGTTGCAAATATTAGCAACAGAACCAGTATCAAATACCCAGGTGCTACTGCGAGCTATAGTAAGGTACACATCAATAACATGTATATCACATATACCTTTGTTCACCTTGCCATCCTTCTTATCCGCCAAATACTTGGGGCAGTTCCGCTTCCAGTGGCCAGTCCCTTTGCAGTAGAAGCACTCAGTCTCAGACTTAGGTCCAGACTTGGGTTTCTTCTCCTGAGCAACAACTTGTTTGCCGTTCTTCTTGAAGTTCCCCTTCTTCTTCCCTTTACCCTTTTTCTTGAAACTGTTGGTCTTGTTGACCATCAACACCTGATGCTCCTTCTTGATTTCGACCTCCGCAGCCTTTAGCATCGCGAAGAGCTCGGGAATTGTCTTATCCATCCCTTGCATATTATAGTTCATCACAAAGCTCTTGTAGCTTGGTGGCAGTGATTGAAGAATTTTGTCAATGACACTATCATCCGGAAGATTAACTCCCAGTTGAATCAACTGATTATTATACCCAGACATTTTGAGTATATGTTCACTGACAGAACTATTCTCCTCCATCTTATAGCTGTAGAACTTATTGGAGACTTCATATCTCTCAATCTGGGCATTTGCTTGAAATATTAACTTCAACTCCTGAAACATCTCATATGCTCCATGACATTCAAAATGTCGTTGAAGTCCCGGTTCTAAGCCATAAAGCATGGCACACTGAACTATCGAGTAGTCATCAGCTTTACTCTGCCAGACGTTCTTAACGTCATCAGCAGCATCTGCAGCAGGCCTGGCACCCAGCGGTGCTGCCAGGACGTAATTCTTCTGTGCAGCAATGAGGATAATCCTCAAGTTACGGACCCAGTCCGTGTAATTGCTACCATCATCTTTCAACTTAGCTTTCTCAAGGAACGCATTAAAATTCAACGGAACAACAACACAGGCCATTTATCTACAACAACATAGACAAGCAAAATACTATCAGGTACTAAGTTCATGATAAATTAAAGTTCAATTAATCATATTACTTAAGAACTCCCACTTAGATAGACATCCCTCTAATCATCTAAGTGATCACGTGCTCCAAATCAACTAAACCATGTCCGATCATCACGTGAAATGGAGTAGTTTTCAATGGTGAACATCACTATGTTGATCATATCTACTATATGATTCACGCTCGACCTTTCGGTCTGAGTGTTCCGAGGCCATATCTGCATATGCTAGGCTCGTCAAGTTTAACCCGAGTATTTCTGCGTGTGCAAAACTGGCTTGCACCCGTTGTATGTGAACGTAGAGCTTATCACACCCGATCATCACGTGGTGTCTCGGCACGACGAACTTTGGCAACGGTGCATACTCAGGGAGAACACTTGTACCTTGAAATTTAGTGAGAGATCATCTTATAATGCTACCGTCAATCAAAGCAGAATAAGATGCATAAAGGATAAACATCACATGCAATCAATATAAGTGATATGATATGGCCATCATCATCTTGTGCCTTTGATCTCCATCTCCAAAGCACTGTCATGATCACCATCGTCACCGGCTTGACACCTTGATCTCCATCGAAGCATCGTTGTCGTCTCGCCAACTATTGCTACTACGACTATCGCTACCGCTTAGTGATAAAGTAAAGCAATTACAGGGCGATTGCATTGCATACAATAAAGCGTCAACCATATGGCTCCTGCCAGTTGCCGATAACTTCGTTACAAAACATGATCATCTCATACAATAAAATTTAGCATCATGTCTTGACCATATCACATCACAACATGCCCTGCAAAAACAAGTTAGACGTCCTCTACTTTGTTGTTGCAAGTTTAACGTGGCTACTACGGGCTGAGCAAGAACCGTTCTTACCTACGCATCAAAACCACAACGATATTTCGTCAAGTATGTGCTGTTTTAACCTTCACAAGGACCGGGCGTAGCCACACTCGATTCAACTAAAGTTCGAGAAACTGACACCCGCCAGCCACCTGTGTGCGAAGCACGTCGGTAGAACCAGTCTCGTGTAAGCGTACGCGTAATGTCGGTCCGGGCCGCTTCATCCAACAATACCGCCGAATCAAAGTATGACATGTTGGTAAGCAGTATGACTAGTATCGCCCACAACTCACTTGTGTTCTACTCGTGCATATAACATCTACGCATAAACCTGGCTCTGATGCCACTGTTGGGGAACATAGTAATTTCAAAAATTTGCCTACGCACACGCAACATCATGGTGATGCATCGCAACGAGAGGGAAGAGTGTTGTCTACGTACCCTCGTAGACCGTAAGCAGAAGCGTTATGACAATGTGGTTGATGTAGTCGTACGTCTTCACGATCGACCGATCCTAGCACCAAAGGTACGGCACCTCCGCGGACTCCACACGTTCAGCTCGGCGATGTCCCACGAACTCACGGTCCAGTAGAGCTTCGAGGGAGAGCTTCGTCAGCACGACGGCGTGATGACGGTGATGATGAAGTTACCGATGCAGGGCTTTGCCTAAGCACTGCTAAGATATGACCGAGGTGGATTATGGTGGAGGGGGGCACCGCACATGGCTAAGAGATCAATGATCAACTTGTGTGTCTATGGGGTGCCCCCCTCCCCCGTATATAAAGGAGTGGAGGAGGGGAAGGGGCCGGCCCTCCTAGGCGCGCCCCAAGGGGAGTCCTACTCCCACTGGGAGTAGGATTCCCCCCCCCCTTCCCTAGTTGGACTAGGAGAGAAGGAAGGGGAAGGAGGGAGGAAGGAAAGGGGGGCCGGCCCCCTTCCCAATTCGGATTGGGCTTGGGGGGCGCGCCCCCACCTTTGCTCCTTTCCCCTCTTTTCCACTAAGGCCCAATAAGGCCCATGTACCTCCCGGGGGGTTCCGGTAACCTCCCGGTGCTCCGGTATATTCCCGATCTCACCCGGAACCATTCTGATGTCCAAATATAGTCGTCCAATATATCGATCTTTATGTCTCAAACATTTCGAGACTCCTCGTCATGTCTGTGATCATATCCGGGACTCCGAACTACCTTCGGTGCATCAAAACACATAAACTCATAATACCGATCGTCACCGAACGTTAAGCGTGCGGACCCTACGGGTTCGAGAACTATGTAGACATGATCGAGACATGTCTCCGGTCAACAACCAATAGCGGAACTTGGATGCTCATATTGGTTCCTACATATTCTACGAAGATCTTTATCGGTCAAACCGCACAACAACATACGTTGTTCCCTTTGTCATTGGTATGTTACTTGCCCAAGATTCGATCGTCGGTATCTCAATACCTAGCTCAATATCGTTACCGGCAAGTCTCTTTACTCATTCTGTAATGCATCATCCCGCAACTAACTCATTAGTCACATTGCTTGCAAGGCTTTATAGTGATGAGCATTACCGAGAGGGCCCAGAGATTCCTCTCCGACAATCGGAGTGACAAATCCTAATCTCGATCTATGCCAACTCAACAACTACCATCGGAGACACCTGTAGAGCACCTTTATAATCACCCAGTTACATTGTGACGTTTGGTAGCACACAAAGTGTTCCTCCGGTAATCCGGAGTTGCATAATCTCATAGTTATAGGAACATGTATAAGTCATGAAGAAAGCAATAGCAGTAAACTAAAACGATCAAGTGCTAAGCTAACGGAATGGGTCAAGTCAATCACATCATTCTCCTAATGATGTGATCCCATTTATCAAATGACAACTCATGTCTATGGCTAGGAAACTTAACCATCTTTGATCAACGATCCAGTAAATAGAGGCATATTAGTGACACTCTGTTTGTCTATGTATTCACACATGTATTATGTTTCCGGTTAATACAATTCTAGCATGAATAATAAACATTTATCATGAAATAAGGAAATAAATAATTACTTTATTATTGCCTCTAGGGCATATTTCCTTCACTTAGTACTAACACCATCCCCTGTTATTCTGTGTTCCTTCCTCTTTCTCTGTGCCATGTTAAGTTAAGCCGACAAGAAAAAGGAATAACACTTTCGTTCTTCAGAACAAATTGATGCGTGATACAGACGAACTAAACTTTGATGTTAAACAACCACATGATAGGAGGATGTAATATGTACGAAAAACAGGACGACATGAGATAATCAGAACTATGATGTGTAAACTAAGCACAAGACATTTCACTAAATTAGAAGCAATGCAACGGAAGGTAGACACCATATGAAAGATGCTACAAATATCGCTCTGCCATGTTAATAGTGTCTCGTCATAACTGGCGTTTAAACAAATGTGAAGCATTACAAGAAATAAATCATATGCAAGATGCAAATAACATCACACTACCAAGTTAAAGGTCTCTCGTTATTAGTGCCATTGCATATTCACAGCATTGCATATTCACAGCTTATGATGTGTAAACTAAGCAGAAGGCATTTCAACAAATTAGAAGCAATGAAAGCTATACACCATATGAAAGATGCAACGAATATCATTCTACCAAGCTAAAACTGTCTCGTCATAAGTGCCATTTCAACAAATTAGAAGTAGTACAAGCTAGAAAAGAATGCGAGATGTAAGGCAAACACATGATACCAGGATGGAATATGTACGAAAAACAGGACGGCATGGCATATTCACAACTGTTTGTGTAAACTAAGCAGAAGCCACTTCAACAAATAAGAAGCAATGCAAGCTAGACACTGTATGCAACATGCAATACAATATCACACTGCCAATCTAGAGAAAGCACCTGGGATGCCGGTTTCGCCGGAAGACCGCCATCAGTCCTTGCCTTATTTTTTTTCCTTCCTCGTTCTTAGTTGTATTGCCTTGTCAAGTCAAACCCACAAGAAAAATGAATAAAAATTCGCTTTTCAGAACTCACTGATGCAGGATGCTGACGAGCACTACTTTAATGTAAGGCGATCGCATGATTGGACGATTGAATGTGTAAGAAAAAAGGACAGCATTGCATATTCACAGCTATGATGTGTAAACTAAGCAGAAGATATTTCAACAAATTAGAAGCAATGAAAGCTAGACACCATATGAAAGATGCAACGAATATCACTCTATCAAGTTAAAATTGTCTCGTCATAAGTGCCATTTCAACAAATTAGAAGTAGTACAAGCTAGAAAAGAATGCGAGATGTAACCTATATCACACTCCCAAGTTAAACGTGTTCTTATGATAAGTGATTGTTGCAGGTTACACAACAGTAGTACTTTGATGTAAGAACATGGTGTGATAGACAGATATTGTATGTTCTAGAAACAGGAACGTGTCTTATTCACAAGTATAAAAGCGCATGACAACCTCTGCTTCCCTCTGCGAAGGGCCTATCTTTTACTTTTATCTTCTACCCTTATACAAGAGTCATGGTGATCTTCACCTTTCCTTTGTACACCTTTCCTTTTTGGCAAGCGCTATGTGTTGGAGAAAGATCCAGACATATATATCCACTCGGATGTAGGTTATCATAAAGTATTATTGTTGACATTACCCTTGAGGTAAAAGGTTGGGAGGCGAAACTATAAGCCCCTATCTTTCTATGTGTCCGACTGAGGCTTTGAACCCATAAGTATCGTGTGAGTGTTAGCAATTGTGAAAGATTAAAAGATGGTTGAGTATGTGGACTTGCTATACAAAAGCTCTTAAATTGACTCTTTCCGATGTTATGATAAATTGCAATTGCTTCGATGACTGAGACCATAGTTTGTTAGTTTCCAATGAATTTTTTGATTTATACTTTACCTTGTGAATGAATTGTTACTTTAGCATAAGAAACTATATGACAATATATGTTGTTGTTCTAAAGATGATCATGATGCCCTTGTGTCTGTATTTTATTTTATCGACACCTCTATCCCTAAACATGTGGACATATTTTTTGATTTCGGCTTTCGCTTGAGGACAAGCGAGGTCTAAGCTTGGGGGAGTTGATACGTCCATTTTGCATCATGCTTTTATATCGATATTTATTGCATTATGGGTTGTGGGCCCCCTGGCAGGCCTCCGATGCCCATCTTCTGCTATATGATGTGTTTTGACCTGGAAAAAATAGAGAGGAAGCTTTCGGGATGAAGCGCCGCCGTCTCGAGGCGGAACCTGGGCAGAAGCAATCTAGGGCTCCGGCGGACCTGTTCTGTCGGGGGCACTTCCCTCCGGGAGGGGGAAATCAAAGCCATCGTCATCACCAACGATCCTCTCATCGAGAGGGGGTCAATCTCCATCAACATCTTCACCAGCACCATCTGCTCTGCAAACCCTAGTTCATCTCTTATATCCGATCTTTGTCTCAAAACCTCAGATTGGTACCTGTGGGTTGCTAGTAGTGTTGATTACTCCTTGTAGTTGATGCTAGTTGGTTTATTTGGTGGAAGATCATATGTTCAGATCCTTAATGACAATTTTTACTCCTCTGATTATGAACATGAATATGCTTTGTGAGTAGTTACGTTTGTTCCTGAGGACATGGGAGAAGTCTTGTTATAAGTAATCATGTGAATTTGGTATTCGTTCGATATTTTGATGAGATGTATGTTGTCTTTCCTCTAGTGGTGTTATGTGAACGCCGACTACATGACACTTCACCATTGTTTGGGCCTAGGGGAAGGCATTGAGAAGTAATAAGTAGATGATGGGTTGCTAGAGTGACAGAAGTTTAAACCCTAGTTTATGTGTTGCTTCGTAAGGGGTTGATTTGGATCCACATGTTTCATGCTATGGTTAGATTTATCTTAATTATTCTTTCGTAGTTGCGGATGCTTGCGAGGGGGATTAATCATAAGTGGGAGGCTTTTCCAAGTAAGGACATCACCCAAGCACCGGTCCAACCACATATCAAATTATCAAAGTAACGAACGCGAATCATATGAGCATGATGAAAACTAACTTGACAGTAATTCCCATGTGTCCTCGGGAGCGCTTTGCATTATATAAGAGTTCGTGCAGGCTTGTCCTTTTCTACAAAAAGGATTGGGCCACCTTGCTACACCTTTGTTACACTTGTTACTTGTTACCCGTGACGAATTATCTTATCACAAAACTATCTATTACCGATAATTTCAGTGTTTGCTGAGAATACCTTGCTGAAAACCGCTTGTCATTTCCTTCTGCTCCTCGTTAGGATCTACACTCTTACTTATCGAAAGGACTACGATAGATCCCCTATACTTGTGGGTCATCACGTGTCTTTGTGATATTATTGGTATGATTTCCTTTAGATTATCTTTGTGATGTTTGGTTATCCCCTCTCATGCATGACATCATGAATAATTCCCCCTAGGCATGGGAGATGTAGGGGGTTAATGAGATTCATCTGTGCCTATTCTATATGTTGTCATTTATGATTACATTTCTTTGATTGTTCATTAAGTTGTTTATCTATGGTGTGTGTAATGTGTGTTGTCCAGTTTAATGGCCTATGCAATATGATCCAAAGACCTACACAGATAACACATATTGTTTAGTGAATCTGTGACCTCCAGGTGACAGGTGTTGATATCCATGAGGACCAAAGACAATATGAGATAATGGTGATCCGCAGAACCTAATGCATTGTTCTGGTCTTATGACCTAAATTACGGAAATGGCCATGTAATGGAAACGTCGAAGCGGGACTATATGGAAGAACGAATCTGGAGTGAAGGAGTCTGACCCTGCTCCCTCCAACCTATCGGCCTACACATCGCCCGCCAAACCAGATCAAACCGACCTGCAGCAACTGATCCCCATCTACCTTGGATCACGCGTGAATCCCGCTCCTACCTCATACCGTCCAGCTACACCACCCATATCAGGATCTCCGTCGGTCTGCATGCCCCATGCAGCCACACCCAACCAACCCATATCTGATGTGGAGCATCCTACGGTCATCGCCATGGACATGCCAGATGCCACCATCATCCAAGACTCCAAATGGACCAATGACAAGAGCTCGTGCAAGAGCTATCGAAACTGAGGTGAACTCGCTCCTCTCCAAACTTACACTTTCCACATGCGATACATGGCTACTACCTCAAACGAAGACACTAGGTGTGATTAGGTACCTGGAGGAAGGCCATGGAGAAGCTACGAGCAATGGACAAGATGACGAGGAAACGAAGTGCGAGAAGCAAGACGAGGAACTGCCCGAAGCTACATGCACCGGACGTTCGGCACACCGCAGATCAGCCAACCTACAGAGTACAGCCAACGGACGCTATAGCAGCTGGACGACCGACAAGTACCGGATGTCCGACACGCTTCAGGGTCCGGACGACCGGTCCCCCTCCGAAAATCTGGCATGCCAGGATCATAACTAAATCACCATAAGATCGACACATACCGGACGACCGACACGCTCCAGCCTCCGGATGGCCGGCATCCTCCAGAAATCCGGCGCCGACCCACCCGAGCCGAATTGTCAGAAGTCCGACACACTCCGGGTCTCCGGTCCTTCGCAAGCCACTGGAGACCGGTAACCACCAGACATCCGGTACTGCCTGTGCGCAGCCACCCAGATTTTGACCCATGTATCCCCCCCTCTCTCTCCCTAGACTATAAATATCCCTTCACTTGGACGAATTAGGGTTAGCAAAGGGATAGCTCAAATTAGAGAGAGAGCTTTGCTCATCTACTACATCTCCCATGGAGATCAAGACCTCCATGTGAGAAGATCCCTAGTGGATTCAAGCCCCCTTCTAGGGAAGATCCTGTAAGGATATCAAGACCCCTCTCCTCTTTTGAGATTGGGATGAACTAGCTACTTATTTGCCCTCTTTTGTTGACTTTGGATCTTGTATCTCCTTATGTGTATGGGGATTTAGCACATGTGTGATTGGATCTTTGTCAATTGAGTGTTCTTCTCTTTGATTTCTCATTTCCCACCTCCAAGTGTGAAAAGATCATCAACTACGGTTGTACCCTACATCAATGTCCTCTTCAGGTTCCCCTTATGCGGGCACCCCCACCCGCCTCATCTCACCATGAACCAACCCTACATTGCCTCCCATCGACAGCTCCACCTCGCCCACACCTCGCTCTCCACGTGGCCCGCTTTTGTCCATGGGACAGCCTCGTGCACCGGTCTCCTCCTCGCTCGCCCCATGCACCATTACAACCCACCGCCGTCGCCTCCCCGTGCAATACGCATCGACACACCCGCCAACGGACACCAAATGTGGACCCGCGCTAAATCCGGCTTTCACCTACCTAAGAGGCACATCAATCTAGATCTTAGGCCTTGTCCTCTTGTTGTACCGTTGTAATGTGCACTCTATAACATGCATATATACACTGCTAGACAGTGGATGGAAATATAGACGCAATTACACAGTCCAACTAATATGATCCCTATTTGACGCAAAACACAGTATATAGGAGCTCCGGTCCAATAGGATCTCGGTTCCACGGGTCTGCTCATGAGAAAATCCTATATGCCACATTGCCGCAAAGAGTCGTGCTTGCACAGGACCAAGCTAGCAGCATGATATATAGGCAGACCCCTTTTAGCAGTTAGGTGCTCCGGGTTTTCGGAACATGCGAGAAGTCTGTGTTTGAGTTATTTTGGTTTTGGAGACCTTCAAGAAGGTTCCTGAACCATTTTTATTTTCATGTTGATTTCCTTTACTGGATTTTTTCTATTACTTCTTTTATTCTTTCTTATTTTTTCAACATAAATTCAAAAAACTCAAAAAATGTTCGGTGTTTCCGGATTTGTACAAAATTTTAAAATTTTGTTCACATTTTCAAAAATTGTTCCCTTTTTAAAAAAGTATTCAGTTTTTTTCCAAAAAAAGCTTGAAATTTCGAATTTTGTTCACAATTTTAATTAAATGTTCGGAATTTCAACTTGTTATTCATGTTTAAAAAAATGTTCACAATTTTAAGAAAACACGTTATCCAAAAAAATTGCCTTCTCAAAAAAATTTGGAGTTTCAAAAAATGTTGCCATTTTCAAAAAAAACATGGATCCAAAGAATGTTTCAATTTATAGACTGCATATCTCGCTCCCGCTCTGTACGCAATTGGCCGGCCCACAAGGACGCCGCCTGCGCGCTCACGAACCAGATATCCAAACGCGTTCTTCTCAAAAAAAACACGCGTAAAGGAAATAGACTGGGCCAAGGGTCGGTCAGAATTTTGTGGTTTCCGGGTCGCGGTCGGAATCGCGTGCGCCGGCTGGGACGTGCAAATATATATATATGCAAGAGCTATCCCACCGTCGACATATACATTACATACTCCCTACGTCCCACAATATAACATCATTTTTCATCATCGTCCGTCTCTGTTTCACAAGGAAGCCATACACACTGATCAATCCATGGCCCTGGTGTCGGCGCAGCTGCTGCCCAACGACATCCTCGCTTGTGCCCTCGGCCGTCTCGCGCCGCGCAGCCTCGCCGCGTGCCGCAGTGTCTGCAAGGCCTGGCGCGCCGTCATCGACGACTACCGCCTGCTGCGGACGGGCCTCCTCCCGCTCTCGTTCCACGGGATCTTCTTCATGGAGGAGCTCTGCCTGGACCCACCAAAGCTCTTCGCAAACCCGTTCACAAAGCACAGGATCGGGGACGCAAGCCTTGGTTATGTCGAGAACGACGAGGGTTCATTTATCGAGAATCACTGCAACGGGCTTCTCTTGCTTTGGAACCACCTCGTGGTCAACCCGGTGACTCGGCAATGGGTGCGTCTGCCTCCGCCCCCGCCCTGGTGCACCGGGATGGAGGACTTCGACAACGACGTGTGCCTTGTTTATGACCCCACCGTGTCGCCGTACTACGACGTGCTCCATATTCCTTGCGTCCCCTACAGTCTTCTTGATTGCGCAACAACAATATTCACGGAGGAATCCGAGTGGCCGCCCTCCGCCTACGCAATACAAGTCTTCTCTTCAAGGACATGGAGATGGGAGGAGAGGTCGTTGGCCCGGAGAGGAGAGGCTGCGGGGACCATCGCCGACATGGAGCCATATAGGGATTTGTACACCGTTACGCCATCTACTGGAAAGGAGCCATCTATGTGCATTGTCAAAATGACTCCATTTTACGGTATGCATTCGTGCCTTGGTCATCACTTTAATCATGTTATTTGTTTTTAAGAAGATGAAACTCATCTCACCAGACTAGTCTCTCTGTTTCACAACGTAGCTAGTGCATATTTAGTCTAGAAAAAAAATTCAAACATGTTTACGTTTGACCAAGTTTGAAGAATATAAACTACATATGTCTAAATCATTTAATAAATAAAATATAAATATACACTTTATGATGAATCTGATGATACTTCATTTTGGATTTTGAATGTTGATATTTCCTTCTATAAGTTTGGTTATAAACATAGACACGCTTGACTTTCTAAAAATCAAATATGTGCTGCATTATGGAGCACAAGTACTAGTATCTCTTAACACGCACCTTATCTTCATCCATCTGATATGTTTGCAGCATAACTTTATCGGACAGTTCGTATGAAGTGATTAAATCGCCAACAGGAAGTAAAATGGAAGATTTTACCAATCTTCATCTAGGGAAATCAAAGAAGGGGGTGTACTGCACTTTGATTTATAATGATATTTGGGGGGGACTTCAGATTTGGTTGCTTACTGAATCATGTGGTAAATGGGAGTGGGTGTAGGATGGTGGCGCTGTTTGGCGTCGTGGCGGCGTCGATGGCAGAGAGACCTGGCACGGTTCATGCAACAGTACAGCTCTGAAGATGGATTGATGGTACGTGGCTGCGGCGGCCTCATACCCGGCAGGGGTCCTGGTTGAAGAGCACGCCGGACTGGTGGGTGCCCATACCCGGCAGGCGTCCTGGTTGGGACCTCAGGTCTTAGATGTTAGGTTTGACTGTGAGGTCTGTTTGGTATTAGGCCCAGACTATCAGCGCCCCTTCATCAGTTAGATAGGAGTAGCGACAGAGGTTGCGAAGATGGTGGCTTTGGTCTTACTGTTGTACGACTTTGTAAGGTCTTGTGTTAATAATTAATAAATTGGCCGTATGCATCGTCCAGATGCAGAGGCCGGGGGTCTTCCTCCTTTTCGAAAAAAATGTGGTAAATGGGAGTGGGTGCTAAAGAATGACATCAACTTTGCGGCAGCGGTGGCAAAATTTTCTTGGTTTTCTCGTGATGAAGACCAAGGACCGTGGATCTTACAGAAAGGTGATTGGGATGAAGATGTTAAGGAAGCACCAGTGCAACATAACTATGAATGGGACTTCGACAATGGTATTATCCTTGCGGCTGAAGATAAGGTTGAATCTGACGATATGAATTTGGGAATGCTTCACTTCCTTGGATTTCATCCATACGAAGAGATTATCTTCCTATGGACACAAGCTAGGGTAGTTGCTTATGATTTTAGTAGATTGAAAGTACAAGACTTGGGCCAGTTACCTGTCCAGTGTGTAGGAAGTGTTTCCCCTACACACCATGCTGGACGAGAGATATATTTGAAAAGAATTAACTGTGCAGAGAATATATATAGGGTGTGTTTCAAATGACTTGTTACCTATATATGTTCATGAATGCTTAAAGCAGATAACTGTAACAGCCTACTCCGATCTTAATTCTATTTCCTTCATATGTGTTTTTTAATGGAATGTGCATTAGAATATTGAATGGTTTTACCAAGCATATGTGAACAATCAGACGCGAATGTGCTACACTTGTACTTGTTGCTCCCAACGAAATAATGAATTATGAAAGAACCAACTAATGTGTTGTTTGTATCGACGGGACATTCGTTTACATGCTGACTATGTATGTGCTCGTGCTTTGCCACGTGAGCCAAATTTTGTAATGCTATAAGAGCATATACATTGGCCTTATCCGGTGCGGTTAGCCCCCCACCACTCGTTCCCCATCTCCCCAGCCACCCCTCCGCCCCACCCTCGACCCGCGCTGCCGCCTGATCCAGTGCACCGCCCGCCGCCGCCTTTCCCTTCCCTTGCTCCGGCTGTCGCCGCCGCCCTTACCTCGCCCCGCGCCGCCGTCGCCCCACCCGCGCGCTGGCCCGCAGCCGCCCTTCCCTGGCCCCGCGCCGCCGCCGCCCTTCCCTACACATCCCGTCAGGCGCCTCACACCCTTAACTGTCCTTGGCGCTCGGATCTGCTCGATGGCTTTCATCTTGTCGGGGTTGGCTTCGATCCCGCGATGGGACACAAAGAACCCAAGCAACTTGCCGGAGGGAACACCAAATACACACTTCTCCGGGTTGAGCTTTAGATTGATCTTGCGCAGATTATCAAATATCTCTTGCAAATCCTCAATAAGGGTGGCCTTATCCTTGGTTTTGACCACAATATCATCCATATAGGCTTCTATGTTTCTGTGCAACTGTGGCTCAAAACCAATCTGGATTGCCCTTGCAAAAGTGGACCCGGCACTCTTTAATCCAAAGGCATGCGAACAAAGCAGTACGTACCACATGGGGTGATGAACGATGTCTTCTCTTCATCTTCCTTGGACATGAAGATTTGGTGATACCCAGAGTGTGCGTCCAGAAATGAGAGCAAATCACAACCTGAAGTGGAATCCACAATCTGGTCGATGCGCAGCAAAGGAAATGGGTCTTTCGGGCAAGCCTTGTTGAGATCTGTGAAATCTATGCAAAGCCTCCATTTCCCGTTAGCCTTCTGGACTACCAGTGGATTTGCCAACCACGTGGGGTGGAATACTCCTCTGACCAAACCAGCTGCCTCAAGTTTCTTGATCTCTTCCGCAATGAATTGTTGCCTCTCCAAGGCCTGCTTCCGTACTTTCTACTTGACAGGTCAGGCATGTGGGCAGACAGCAAGGTGGTGCTCAATTACCTCCCTGGGAACACTTGGAATATCAGATGGCTGTCAGGCAAACACATCGATATTCGCCCGCAGAAAGGCAATGAGCGTGCTTTCCTATTTGTCATCAAGGGTGGCGCTGATAGTAAAGGTACCATCAACGCCAACCAGCCCTGCCAGGACCTTCTTCACTTGGGGTACAGCAACCTTGGATCTCTTGCTGTTGGAGCACTCCGGCATGTCGTCAACAGGTGTCGTGCACTCGGTGGGGGCACGCTTCTCGGGCTCCTTGCCGGAGGTCTTGCAGCCTCTCTTCTTTTCTTTGCTTTCCTTGGCAGGAGCTGCCGCTGTCGCGGCCTCTGCCGCGACCGCATCCCGGTACATCTTGTCCACACAAAATGGCATCCTTCTCATCTGATGGGATGGTGATGACTCCCAGTGGCCCAGGCATCTTCAAGGTGTTGTAGGCATAGTGAGATGTTGCATGAACTTAGCCAGGGCCGGGCGTCCCAGAATCCCATTGTATGGCAGGGGGAGATCAACCACATCAAACACAATCCTCTCAGTCCGGTAGTTCAGTTCTCCCCCAAACGTTACCGGCAGCGTGATCTTTCCCTTAGGACGGCTCCTGCCAGGATTAACTCCTTGAAACGTGCCAGTGACCTCTAACTCTTCTCCTATCTGAAGCTTGCCGATAACTGCCGGGGAAATCAGAGTCAACCCGGCCCCGCCGTCCACCAGCATCTTTGTGACCTTGAGGTTGCAGATTGTTGGAGAGACCAACAACGGCAAGCATCCTACCGCAGTGGTGCGGCTAGGATGGTCCTCCTCGTCGAAGATGATGGGCGTACGGGACCACTTGAGCGGTTTCCGGGCCTCTGGCGCTGGTTCCACGGCATTGACTTCTCGCGCCCGCCGCTTGAGCTGGCGGTGAGAAGCGTGCAAAAATGCACCTCCGTCAATGCACAGGGCATCTGTGGCTGTGACGCCCCCGATTTGACCGTACACTAATCATGCACGCAAATGTGTACGGTCAAGATCAGGGACTCACGGGAAGATATCACAACACAACTCTAAAACATAAATAAGTCATACAAGCATCATAATACAAGCCAGGGGCCTCGAGGGCTCGAATACAAGTGCTCGATCATAGACGAGTCAGCGGAAGCAACAACATCTGAGTACAGACATAAGTTAAACAAGTTTGCCTTAAGAAGGCTAGCACAAACTGGGATATAGATAGAAAGAGGCGCAGGCCTCCTGCCTGGGATCCTCCTAACTACTCCTGGTCGTCGTCAGCGTGCTGCACGTAGTAGTAGGCACCTCCAGTGTCGTAGGAGTCGTCGACGACGGTGGCGTCTGGTTCCTGGACTCCAACATCTGGTTGCGACAACCAGGTAGAAAGGAAAGGGGGAAAGGAGGGAGAGAAGCAACCGTGAGTACTCATCCAAAGTACTCGCAAGCAAGGAGCTACACTACATATGCATGGGTATATGTGTAAAGGGCCATATCAGTGGACTGAACTACAGAATGCCAGAATGAGAGGGGGATAGCTAGTCATGTCGAAGACTACGCTTCTGGCGCCTCCATCTTGCAGCATGTAGAAGAGAGTAGATTGAAGTCCTCCAAGTAGCCTCGCATAGCATAATCCTACCCGGCGATCCCCTCCTCGTCGCCCTGTTAGAGAGCGATCACCGGGTTGTATCTGGCACTTGGAAGGGTGTATTTTATTAAGTATCCGGTTCTAGTTGTCATAAGGTCAAGGTACAACTCCGGGTCGTCCTTTTACCGAGGGACATGGCTATTCGAATAGATAAACTTCCCTGCAGGGGTGCACCACATAACCCAACACGCTCGATCCCATTTGGACGGACACACTTTTCTGGGTCATGCCCGGCCTCGTAAGATCAACACGTCGCAGCCTCAGCTAGGCTCAACAGAGAGGTCAGCACGCCGGTCTAAACCCTATGCGCGCAGGGGTCTGGGCCCATCGCCCATTGCACACTTGCACGTTGCGTACGCGGCCGGAAGCAGACCTAGCCCCCTTAATACAAGCGCGAGCTTATGGTCCAATGCGGCGCGCACCACTCAGTCGCTGACGTCAAAAAGAGCTTCGGCTGATACCACGATGTCGAGTGCCCATAACTGTTCCCGCGTAGCTGGTTAGTGCGTATAGACCAAATGGCCAGACTCAGATCAAATACCAAGAACTCGTTAAGCGTGTTATTTTGAAGTAACCGCGGACGCCGTCCAGGGCCAGGCCCACCTCTCACCTAGGCGGTCTCAAACTGCCCTGTCGCTCCGCCACAAAGATCCACTCGCGGGTACTCCTACGAGCCGACCCGACTTTAGTCACCACAGGTGTCATGTATAAAGTATATAAGTATATACCCGTGATCACCGCCCAAGTGATCACGGCCCGATAGTATAGCACAGCAGGCGGACAAGAATGTAGGGCCACTGATGGAAAACTAGCATCCTATACTAAGCATGTAGGATTGCAGGTAAAGGTAACAACAGTAGTAGCATGGACAGGCTATGCATCAGGATAGGATTAACGGAAAGCAGTAACATGCTACACTACTCTAATGCAAGCAGTATAGAGAAGAATAGGCGATATCTGGTGATCAAGGGGGGGCTTGCCTGGTTGCTCTGGCAAGTAGGAGGGGTTGTCAACTCCGTAATCGAACTGGGCAGCAGCAGCGTCGGTCTCGTAGTCAACAGGAGAGAAGAGGGGGAAGAAACAGTAAATACAATGCAAACATAAGCATGACGATGCGTGACATGACAATGAGCGGTGCTAGGTGTGCCCTAACGCGGTAGTAGGTGATACCGGCGAAGGGGGGGAACATCCGGGAAAGTATTCCCGATGTTTCGCGTTTTCGGACAGATGGACCGACGGTGAAATGTTGCAGGTTCACTATGCTAGGGACATGTGGTGAACGAACGGGCTGCGTATTCGGATTCGTCTCGTCGTTCTGAGAAACTTTCATGTAGAAAGTATTTTCATCCGAGTTACGGATTATTTTATATGATTTTCTAAAGATTTAATCATTTTCTGAAATTATTTAATTTAACAGAAAAGGAATATGACGTCAGCATGACGTGATGATGACCTCAGCAGTCAACAGAGCGGCTGACCAGGTCAAACTGACCAGTGGGTCCTACCTGTCATAGACAGTGGACTAACAGAAGTTTAAACTAACTAAATCTAGATTAGTTAACTACTGGACCCCACCTGTCAGTGTCTAATCAACTAAACTAATTAGTTTTAATTATTAAAATGTTTTAATTATAGGATTAAGCGGTTGGGCCCGCATGTCAGTGGCTGGGGCCTGCCCAGTCAGCCCAGTTGACCAGGTCAACTGGTCAACAGGGGGCCAGGGGCCCCACGGCAGTGACCCAGGGGGTGGCCCCAGGTGTGCCAGCTCACCGCGGCCGACGGCTCAACGCCGGCGACGCCAAACGCGGCGACGCGGCTCGGATCTTGCCGGAAAACGCGTACAGGGCTCGGGGAGGAGCGACGCTAGTCTCATTCGAACGAGCTCTTAGCGCCGCATCCAGTGGTGGCCGTAGCATCGCCGGACTTGGCCGGAATTGGCGCCGGTGAGCGGCGGAGGTGGCGGCGTGCACGGGTGCTCGACGAAAACGGAGCTACGGCGTGCTATCGAGCAAACGGAGAGGCTGGGGAGTATCTACGCGTTGTGGGGAGTGCAACGGGCTTGAGCCCGTGACCAAAAGGTCACCGGAGCCTTGCCGGCGGCGAGCTCCGCGGCGATGCGTTCGGACGCTCATCGGGGACGGCGCTAGGAGGCACGGGAGGGAGTGTGCGCGTGCGTGTTCGGCTCCTAGGAACCCCAGGAGCACAACGGTGAGCTTGGGCGAGCGTGTCAATGTCCACAACGACGGCAACTACCTCGTCGGCGGCGACGTGTTCAGGCGCAAGCAGAGCGGCGGCTACGAGAGCTCAAGAGGCCAGGAGAGTGAGGGGAGAGGATGAGGGGCTCACCGCGCGGCGCAAGAAAGGCCCGTGGGAGGTTTAGGAGCTGTTGTGCAGTGGATCGACGCCGGCGAGCTCCTGTGATCCGAAGTGGAAGACGAGGCCGGGGCAGCGTTCGGGGTCGCCCGGCGTCCTGCGGCTCAACGGGGAGGCGTAGTCGAGGGAGGCGGAGCGGCTGGACACGATGAGGTCGCGAGGAAAGCACGGTGGTCGCGTGAACGACGGAGAACGGCGGCGACCGCGTCGGTCTCCTCTCCAGAACGAAGGAAAGGGAGAGGGGAGAGGTGGATCTGGGGGAGGGGAGGTGCAGAGGCGAGCGAGAGGGGGCAAGTGGGAGAGATGGGTGGAGGCCGAGGCGTCGGGGTGGCCTTATCCCCTCCCGGCGTCGGCGCCGGCGAGGTGGTCGGGCGGGGACGTGCCCCTGTTGCGACCCCGGTCGGGGGAACAGGGGGGGAAGGCGACCCGGGGAGGGGCTGGGCCGACGGTTGGCCGGCTGGGCCAGGTGGGCCTGTGAGCTGGGCTGCCTGGTCCAGTGAAAGGGGGTTCCTTTTTTTTTTCTTTTCTTTTTATTGGTTTTCTTTTCTGTTTTAAATCATTTTAATTTATCTAGGCATTTTATAAAAATGTGTTTATTACACCATATTTACTTATGCAAAATATGGCACCTCTCGAACATTTTTGTTTTAAATTTTGAAAAACTTTTATCGTTGACATTAATTTGAATTTGAATTTTTAAACGGTTTGACCTAACGGTAGATTAGCAAAGTAACCGTGGTGACGTGGCACCATTAGCGTGGGATTACTGTAGCATGATTATCCGGGCATTACAGTGGCCTTCTGAAACTCTTGCTCACTGGTTTCCTCTTCATCCCCTCCATCACTCTCATCATTACAGGCTTCCTTCTCTCGACCTCTGGCGGGCTTTCCATGGTTCCGAAAGGGCTTGCCGGGGCGGTTTGCTTCACCACCTCGGCCCTTACCGCCAGCAACATTCTGACCTTTTTCCTTGTCATGCTTCTCATGCTCTGCTTTCTGCTACTTGACAAGCTGCTCAACCTGATAACGCTCTTGAAGGTCGTGGCCCTTGGTCCGATGAATCTTGCAATATGGCCCATCACCTTTCCCGGCTTTCTCGGCAGCAGCGGCTTCCCTGCAGTCAGTGCACACGGCAACTTCCTTGCCGGGGACCTCAGTTTTGACCTTCTTGCCGGTACTAGACGTACCACATCCTTCAACAGTCATCACTGCCTTATCTCTCCACTTCTTACTGCGCTTCTTGCTCTTCTTCTGACTAGTTGATTCATCCTCATCCTCTGAATCAACATTGATGCAATCTTCCTCTCCGGGCAATATCCTTCCCTCCTCCATCCGAGCACACTTATCCACTAATGTGTAAAGCTCATTCACAGTCTTCGGCAACCGCACGTTCATCTTGGAACGGATGCGGCGGTTGCGCACATTGGACTGGAAGGCAGCTATTACGGCTGCCGGATGGATATTTGGGATATTTCTATGAACTCTGCTGAATCTCTGTAAATACTTACGGAGAGTTTCTCCTTCCTTCTGCTGGAGAAGCTGCAAATCGCTGGGCCTGCCGGGTTCCTGATGGCCGCCAGTGAAGGCGCCAATGAACTCGTGGCAGAGGTTGGCCCATGACGAGATGGAGTTCTCCGGTAGGTGCATTAGCCAAGACCTCACATTGGACTTGATAGCCAAAGGGAAGTAGTTGGCAAACACCTTCTCATCTCTTCTCCCGGCAGCCTGAACAGCGATGGTGTAGATGCTCAGGAACTCAGCCGGGTTCAGCCTCCTGTCGTACTTCTCAGGTATCTCTGGCTTGAACGTGTGAACGGACGGCCAGCGAACTTGCCGCAGCTCTCGTGTAAAGGCAGGGCAGCCAACCTCGAAAGGTAGGCACCCGCCAACACCGAGCGCAGGCTCGTCGACGTTGAGGCCGTCGTACCCGTCGGTCTGGCGAAGGTCGTCGCGGCGTTGCTCGACGGCGCGCGCGTCTCCTCTCCCCCTATCATCCGGGGCTCCACGTTGGCTTGGACGTGCTCGAGGGTCAGAAGAAGCCATCAAGACGTCGTCAGGGTCTTGATTCGGTGGTGCTCGCGCTGGCTGTCGTGGCAGGGACTGCACCGTGGGGATGCCCCCTTTCGTACGATCGGCAGCACGAGTTGTTGCTGTCGCTTGGGGAGGCTGCGGCAGGCCAGCTCGCCGCGAGCCCCCAGCTTCGGCGAAACCGAGCAGACTCTCGATTGTGGCACGCCATTCGTCCATGTTGCATGAGTACTGCGCCGATGCCGTCCTTGCACGCATCTGTCTCCAAGACGAAGGGCTGTTGGAAATCGGGCACAACCAACACTGGTGCTGCCATCATCGCCTTCTTGAGCAGCTGGAAGGCTGTTTCTGCATGAGGTGTCCATTGGAAAACCGTGCCTTTCTTCAACAAGTCTGTCAGGGGTCGGCTAATCACCCCGTAGTGCTGAATGAACTTCCGGTAGTACCATGTAAGCCCCAGAAATCCACGAACAGCACGGACCGATGTGGGTGTAGGCCAGGTTTGCACCGCTTCAATCTTTGCTGGATTGGTGGCCACTCCATCAGCGCTGATGACGTGTCCCAGGTACTCTATTTTGGGTTGAGCGAGTGCACATTTGGATTGTTTGATGACCAGTTCGTTGCCAGGGAGGAGCTGCAACACTTCACGTAGCCGACGAATGTGTTCATCCAAGGTGGCAGTATGCACCAAGATGTCATCCATGAACGCCAACACCCCATGTCGGAGCAGAGGGCCCAGAACCTTGTGTATCACTCCCTGGAAGGTGCCTGGTGCGCGAGACAGGCCGAAGGGCATAACTAGGAACTCGTATAGTACTTGATGCGTGCGAAAGGCTGTTTTAAACACATCTTCATCCGCAACTCTGAAAGGTTGTTTTAAACACATCTTCATCCGCAACTCTGATCTGGTGGTACCCGGAGAGCAGATCCAACTTGGTGAACCACTTCGCTCCTGCAATCTCGTCGAGCAGCTCGTCTACCATTGGCATGGGTAGCTTGTTCTTGATCGTGATAGCATTTAGCTATCGATAGTCAACACAGAAACGCCATGTTCCATCTTTCTTGCGAACAAGTAAAACTGGAGCAGCAAATGGGCTAGAACTCGGGCGAATTATACCCGCGCGGAGCATCTCTTTAATTTCTCGCTCAATCTCGTCTTTCTGCTAGGGTGTGTACCGATACGGTCTAGCACTGACTGGTTGTGCTCCTGGAATCAGAGGTATGGTATGGTCATCCATACGATGAGGGGGTAGCTTGGAAGGTACGCTGAAATGGTCATCGAACTCCTGCAACAGGGACTGCACCTCTGCGGGAATGTTTTCCTCCTTCTCATGTATGTGCATAGCCAACAACTCTTGTTCCTGGTGAACTTGCCTGACCTGCACTGCTGCTGGACTGCCCCACGACGTAACAACCCTTTCAATTTTCCCACGGAGACTGGCCTGCACTTGGTTGGTGTTGACCGAATCCCTTTTAGCGTAATCCGCCAGCCTTCATGTGTGAACCTCATCCACTTCTTGTGCCAATGTACCCACATAGGACTGTGATTCTCGAGCCAATCAGCGCCCACAATGAGATCATAACAGCTGAGAGAAAGAACTTTCATATCCTGGCAGAAGGTGTGCCCTTGAGTCCACCACGACAGCTGGGGCACAATAGTGGAGCTCGCCAAGGTTTCCCCACCCGCGACGACGTAGGAGGCCGCTGGCATGGGCTAAGTGGGAAGCTGAAGCTCCTTTGTCAGTTTAGCATCCACAAAAGAATAGTTGGCTCCAGAATCAATCAGAATGAGGACGCCTGCGCTTGCCAATCATGCCATGCAGGCGCATGGTTCTTCTTTTAACCGGTGATGTAGTGGATCTTGAATTGGCAAGCAACATCACGTCTTCCTCTGAACTAGAATCCGACATGTGTTGCGGATCAGGAAGATCATCCAGCTGCAAGATTTCCAGTAATTCCTTCATAATGTGAAGAGGCACCTTGTCGGGGCATTTATGACCTCTTGCCCATGGTTCACCACACTTGAAACACAAGTTCTTGGCCTTGCGTTAAGCCCGTAGTAGCTCCAACTTTTCGGCCACCTTCCGCGGTTCCTCTGGTGTCGATTGGTGCTTGTTTCTGTCCCCATTTTTTGATTGCTTGACAAACGATCGCTGGCTAAACTTAGAGCTGCTGCCTGCCTTGTCGTTGTCGAGCTCCACTTCTTGCAACAAGGCCAAACAACTAGCAGTATCGACATCCTCTGGTTGATGCAATATAACAGGAGTACGAATTTCAGGACGAAGGCCTGCTATATATCTCTCAACAAAGAACAACAGAAATCACACTGTGAGCAAGCCTTCATAACAGCCCCGGGCCAATCACAAGGAGGTAGAATTTATACTACTCATATGCACGTTCATTAAATGCAAAATTGGGGTAGGTTCTTAATCTTCATGTGTAAACATGCAGGAGACTTGCCATGGCCATAGAACAAGAAGATGCATCTCATCCATCTTGGATAACTAGTGCTTCTCCAGCAACTCCTCTTTTTGACATGCCTTCAAGCTCTGTAGCATCCAGGAAGAAATTGAGCCCAAAGAAGAAAAAACTCTGAGATTTTATTGCATTATAAGATGCTATGTTGATTTCAATGATGTAATGACTTGTTTTAAATTCGGAGATGTGAATGCATCATCATTATGTTTGTGTGGCAATTTGTGATAAATTGTGAGATGTGAACTCTTGAATCATTTATTTTGTGTGACGGTTTGCATTAATCTAAGACGTGAACAGAGTCATCTATTGTATGAGATATGACTCCTATTTTGATTGTAGGAAGTGCGCACATGCTCAGATCTAACAGGCAACAAGTCATTTAACTATGTGTATATAGTTTAGTTGTGTATCATTACCTTCAACCTTTCTTCTGTTTGCGGATATATTTTCATTATACTCCAGTTGTCCATGTATTCCTGGTTAGTTTACCCGCCAAAAAAAAGATAGAAGTAGCAGGAACTGATGCAGAATCTATGCTTACATGACAGTGGCTAATGGGATCTCTCAAAAATCTATTCGCAAGTTCAGAGTAAGGGATCAGAGGGAAATGCTCAAAATACTGCGGTGCGGAGGAATCGAGAGGAGCAAGGGGGTCGAGCAGCGAAAGGAAATACGGGGCACCTGGTCGCTGGAACCGGCTCCTCTACCGTGCAGTGAGCACGGCAGGGACGCTACAGTACCCTGCCTTTGAGCATCTATCAGCTGTTAGATGCAGTATAAATGGCTCAGATCTATTTGCTACAGTGCGCAAACAGTGCGAATGCTACAGAACCGAAACAGTACATTCTGCTACAGTGTGCAAAACAGTAATTTCGGCTACAGTTCACCCTACCGTGCCTTCTGTATTTACGCTGTCCCGGGGTACTCTAGCATTCCCGCCGTGCCCGCTGCAATGTAGAGGAGCCGGTTCCGGTCGCTGGAACCGGCTCCTCTACCGTGCAGTGAGCACGGCAGGGACGCTACAGTACCCTGCCTTTGGGCATCTATCAGCTGTTAGATGCAGTATAAATGGCTCAGATCTATTTGCTACAGTGCGCAAACAGTGCGAATGCTACAGAACCGAAACAGTACATTCTGCTACAGTGTGCAAAACAGTAATTTCGGCTACAGTTCACCCTACCGTGCCTTCTGTATTTACGCTGTCCCGGGGTACTCTAGCATTCCTGTCGTGCCGCTGCACGGTAGAGGAGCCGGTTCCTTGGTCGCTGGGTGGCCGCAGCACCGACGAGCAGTAGAGAGAGCCGCCGGCCACCGAGCAACAGCAGGAGCCATCGGGGTGCAGAGGGAGGCGCCGGGCCGTCGAGCAGCAACGGGAGCTGCCGGTCCCCGAGCAGCAGCGGAGTCACTGGGGTGGAGAGGAAGCGGTCGGGCCGCCGGTAGGTGCATCGTGTACCATTGGAACATACGTCTTGCCGTCACGACGTCATCAAATCGAACGGCAGACTCACCGTATCCCACTGTTCAGCGCTGCATCCCTTCTTACTGGCCCACACAATCGCATTGAATACACGCTGCGACGCGCCCTTGTTCTATTCGTATACGAAGCGGAAGCAAGCGAGCTCGTCCACTACATCGCGGTTCTCGTTTTTCATAGGCCTGTGTCAAAAAAAGTAACGAGAAATTCATGTTTTTAAAACCCACAAATATTATGTTTAATTCGCAAAAAAGAAAAACAACTAGAAAACTATAGCCTTTTTTCTCACACGAGGTTGCAAGAAAAATACTTCCTCTGTAAAGAGATATAAAAGCATTTAGATCACCGCACTCTTATATTTATTTATTTATTTATGGAGGGAGTACTAGCGAGCGGGGAGGATGAGAAGCACTAGTCTGTGCGTCGTGTCTCGCTACGCTACCTAGAACCAACCTGCTTAGCACTAGCTCTCCTTGGGCTGCTCAGTCACACCTAATGAGTACGCTACCTACAATCAACCTACCTGAGCCTGAGCCTGAGCCTGAGTACTAACTAGGCACTAGCAGAGCATATATATAATCCATCTCCAAGGTCACAGGTAGAATCAAGCAACGTTTCACCACAAAGCACAAAACAACAGGCATGGCCAAGACGATGACCATGATCATGCTTCTCTTAGTCTCCTCCCTCCTCTCCCACTCATCCGAGTCGTCCCAGTCCCACCTACAGATCACCTTGGACGTCCACAAGCAGACGTTTGCCGAGTTGGACCAAGCCATGCAGATTGCTCTGTCGCTTGGTCTGCCACCTCAGCGGAGGCCAATTGGGGCGGACGCTGCCCTGAAGGAGAGCTTGCTCTCCTTGATGCAAGCGATCGCGCACCGGATGGAGGCTCCCCACGGCCTCCCGAGCATCGACGAAGGCGGCCAAGCCATCCCGCTCCCGAAGACACTTCCCGCGCGTCGTCGTCAGCCACATCCATCGAGCTGGATGAACATGAAGACCGACGACAAGGAGGCCCCCCCGGCGACTCCCACTGCGGCGCCATGATGGCGCAATGCATGCATCTCTCCTATACGAAACTTGGCATGTACTCCCTCCGTAAACTAATATAAGAGTATTTAGAATACTAAAATAGTGATCTAAACACTTTTATATTAGTTTACAGAGGGAGTATTATATACAGCGTTTAAAGTTCCTACAGCCTGCATGTGTCTTTCCTCCCCTGCTCCCTTTTAGTTCCACAGGCTTGTCGTGCTCCCGTCCGTGGATCCCGACAAGGGGTTGTCGGAGCGCGTTATCCTCTCTTCTTTTTTCTTTTCCCCCGTGGGGTATGTAATGGCCTTAGGCCCACTTGTTATTCCAATCAAGCTTGTGATGTGTGTTTTCTTCTCTTTGCGCCTGGAGACTTGCGATTCCCATCTTCCCTCTGTACGTGGAATGTGCGTGGCCTTGGCACTGCATGCAAGTGCCGCGACGTACGCGTGGATATCGAGGCCATGCAGCCCTCCTTCCTCGCTCTTCAGGAAACTAAACTTGTAGCCCCGGACTCGTGCAAATCTGACTCCTTCCTCCCAAATGCGTTGCCCTCGTTCCTCCTGGCTGACGCAGTTGGCTCGTCAGGTGGGCTTTGCACTGCTTGGGACTCCCGCGTCTTCTCCATCGCTAGTAACCTTTGCTCCCGTCGCGTGCTCTCTGTTGACTTGAATCTCTGTCACGACAATTCCCTTGTCCGCATCACGGATGTTTACGCTCCCTGCGACCACGCGTCCAAGCCCGCCTTCCTTGCCGAGCTCTCCGGCCATGCCCCCGGTGACGCCATCCCATGGGCCGTTTTGGGCGACTTCAATCTTACTCGTTCTCCCGAAGACCGCAACAATGCTAATTTCTGCCGAACCGAGGCCGCACTCTTTAATGACTTCATCAATGAGCTCTCTCTAATTGACCTCCCCCTCCGCGACCGTCTTTACACGTGGTCCAACCGCCAGTCCTCCCCAATCCTTGCTCGGCTCGACCGGGTCCTTGTCAACGTGTCGTGGGATGCTAGGTTTCCCACTTCCACCCTCTCATCCTTCACCCGCTCTACGTCCGACCACGTCCCCCTGGTTGCGTCGATCTCTTCCGCCGCCCCCAAAACCCGCATCTTTCGCTATGAGAAGGCTTGGGCGCTGCACCCATTGTTCCGCTCTGCGGTCGTTGCAGCTTGGGCCTCCGCTTTTCGGCCGGATCCTACTGCTCGACTCGTTGCTCGTCTTTGTCAAGTTAGGCTTTGTTGTAAACGCTGGACGAGACGGGCGGCGCCTGCTTCCCGCCGTGAGCAGGACTGCCGCGTGCTCGTTGGCTTCCTTGATCGCGTTGAAGAGCTGCGCCCCCTCTCTTCCCTCGAGCGTCTCCTCCGAACTCTCACTATCGACGCCCTGCACCTCTCCATCAAAGAGCGGGTCCTGTACTGGAAGCTCCGTGCCAAAGTTCGCTTTGCCGTGGATGGGGACGAGAATACTGGCTTCTTTCACGCCTCCGCCTCCTCACGTTTCCGGCGAAACTGTATCCCCGTCCTTTCTGTCAACGGGGTCGACCTCCATTCTCATGAGGACAAAGTTGCTGCCCTCCGGACCTTCTACAAGGATCTCCTGGGTACGGCGCCAGCCTGCTGCTGGAGTTTTTTCCTCTCGGACCTCTACCCCGACTCGACTCCGCTCCCCGGTGACCTCACGGCCCCCTTCTCCCCGGACGAGATCCGTCGGGCCTTTCTCGACATGAACCGTCTCTCCAGCCTCGGACCGGATGGTTTCGGCCCTCTTTCTACGCCTCGTTCTGGGATACTGTCGTTGCGGATGTCGAAGGGGTCTTCCATGACTTCTATGACGGTACTCTCGATCTCACCCGCATAAACCGAGCCTTCCTCGTCCTTCTCCCTAAGTTTGAGGCAGCTCGCTCGCCGTCTGATTTCCGCCCCATCTCCCTGCAAAACTGCATCATGAAGGCCATCACCAAAGCGTTGTGCTCCCGTTTGCAGCGCTACATTCACTCTCTAGTTGACCCCGATCAGACCGGGTTCCTCCCTGGCCGCCGCATCTCTGAGAATATTGTCTACGCTGCTGACCTTCTTCGCGTTTGCCACACCCGGCGAGCTCCTACTGTGGTGTTTAAAATCAATTTCCGGAAGGCGTTCGACTCCGTCAACTGGGCCAGCCTCCTTGCCGTCCTCTCGGCTCAGGGTTTTGACTCTAAGTGGTGTGGTTGGATTCACGCTATTTTGTCTACCGGTCACACCTCGGTTCTCCTAAATAATGTTCCTGGGGACTGGATCCTTTGTCGCAACGGCCTGCGTCAGGGAGACGCGCTCTCCCCCTACCTTTTTATTATCATTGCGGATGTCCTTCAACGTCTCATTCGCCGTGCTTCCGACGAGGGGCGGCTCGCCCACCCCATTGACCCTTCCCTCCCGTGCCCCGTTCTGCAATACGCCGACGATACCCTTATCCTCTGCCGCGCTGACATTCCCTCGGTTACCCACCTCAAAACCTTGCTGGGCGCTTTTGCCCTCGCTACCGGACTCGCCATAAACTTCCACAAATCTGGGTTCATCCCGATGCACTGCAGTGGTGAACTGTCGGCGGCCTTGGCTGGGATCCTGGGCTGCCCTATCTCTTCTTTTCCTCAACCCTACTTAGGACTCCCCCTGTCTCCCCATAAGCTCCCCATCTCCGCCTATGACCCCCTCATCCGTTCTTTCGACCGTTACCTTTCGGGCTGGCGTGCCCTGCTCCTTTCCTCTGGTGGCCGAATGGTACTTTGTAATGCCGTCCTTAATAACCTCTCTACTTATTTTATGTGCTCCTATCCGCTTCCCTCTGGTGTGATTGAGATGATCGACCGTAGACGTCGTGCCTTTTTTGGACCGGCAAGGATACGTGCTCTGGCGCTCGCTGTCTTGTTGCTTGGGATAATGTGTGTGCAGATGTGCAAGAGGGTGGCTTCGGGATCCGCGATCTACGATGACAGAACATGTGCCTGCTTCTCAACTTCGTCCACAAGCTTCACCAACCGGACTGTCCCCCTTGGAAGAGTTGGTTCCTCCGCAGCATCAGGGGGGACGTTGGCGACTGCTCTTCGGCTCCTTCCTTCGTCGAGGTCATCGTCCGCCGGGGGCTCCCCACGTACAGGGCCATCACCCGTGTGGCGCTTGGGGACGGGCGCACTACCTCCTTCTGGCATGACCGCTGGTGCCCCGGTGGTGCCCTCTGCTTTGAGTACGCGGCGCTCTTCTCCCACTCCACGCGCCCCAACGCCTCCGTGGCGGCGGTCGCCCTCGACGGTCTTCATCTTCAGAGACGCCTCTCCTCTGTAGCTGCTTCTCAGCTGGGAGAGGTCCGGGCTCTCATCCGTGCCCTGCAGCTTGGTGACACTCCGGACCGCCGGTTCATGGCTTGGGGCGAGGACCTAGCGTTCAGCTCACGCGCTGCGTTTCGGGTTCTCTCCTCCAATGGAGTGCTATGTCAGACCTCCATCGACATTTGGTGCTCCAAACTTCCCAGGAAGATCAAGATCTTCGCTTGCTTGCTGGCTCGTGACCGCCTCAGCATGCGTGTGAACCTGTTCGCGAAGAACTGCGCCCCCTCTAGTATGTGTGCCTCCTGCTCCGCGGAGGAGACTGCTGTGCATATTTTCACCTCGTGCGCGCGCGCAGCCTCCACCTGGCGCCGCCTTGGACTGGGCCCCTTCGACTCGGTTGGCGGGATTCTCTCCTCGCCCCCGGGTGCTCCGACCTCGCCTCCGCTCTGGAAGGACGGGCTCCTAGTGCTGCTTTGGCAGATCTGGAAAGCCCGGAACAACGCCACGTTCAACGGCGTCGACTGCGACGTTGGCGACATCCTCTCCAGAACTGCGGACGACATCATGCTCTGGAGCCACCGTTACAACGCTCCTGATCGCGCGCTGTTCCTGGAGACGCGTGCTTTTTTTCTTTCGGCCCTGTAACTCTCCCTCTCCCCCTCTTCGGTTTTTGCTGCTTAGTTGGTAGTTTTTTATCTCTTGGATGAAAAACTCTGTATGACTGCCAAGTCTTTCGAGTAATACAACAACCGGTGGGGCCCTGGCCCCCCGTCATTCTCAAAAAAAAAAAGTTCCTACAGAGTCCTGCTGTCCTGTTCTGTGTTGTCGGGGAGGCGTATGTATCGTCCAGTCCACGCCGTAGTATTGTGTTCGTTTGACTCCGAGTTAGTCGACCTATTGTGTTTTCTTTGAGGGTCTTGGTTTTTGCATTCAAATACCTTTCTGCATGATTGAGCGCTGGCGCATTGATTTCTGTATGATGCCCCTTAGTATTTGAGCTAACTATAAAGCGAAGTTGATTAACCAGCGTTTGTGGGAGACAAAAGAAATACGCGGTAGTGGGGAACGGCGTAAAGGTAACTAGAGTAGTAGGTAACAGAGTAGGGTGCTGTTTACTATACTATGTATAAGAAACAGATACCTGGGATGAGAGAGAGAGAGAGAGCGACCTTAGTTGCAGTCATAGAAAGATGCGTGTGTGTTCAAGAGACTTAATTCCAGTCATATAAAGATTATCACAAACCAATGTACTAGCAATTTGCATTCCCATTAAAAGTAAGCAGGACAAGCAATAATTTAGACAAGACAAACAGAAATTCAAGACGATATAGTGGCATAGTGTCAAAAAGCATCTTATATTAAGTTACGGAGGGAGTATAACTGAAAGAGAGATAATATTCATGACCATGTTATCTTTCTCTACTCTGCGACAAGTTCATCATGCTATTCAGTGATCACATTATTAGTAACAAAGGCAAACTATATCATCTCTTACCAAAGATTTACTCCCTCCGTTCCAAATTAGTCGTCGTGGTTTTAGTTCAAATTTGAACTAAAACCACGACGAGTAATTTGGAACGGAGGGAGTAGTTGCCATGTTGCTGAATACATTAGACAAGGCGTTCTGCTGCTCGTAGTCAACAGGCTTCAGGTGCAGCACGGCATACACCTCGAGGAGCAAATCACTGAGAGCTGGAAGACAGGCTAGGATCGATCAACATCACGGCCAGCAGCTGCTCCTCATTACGCTCCCCGTGGCTGAGTAAATCTGCATATGAACAGACAAGAAGCATTGGTCATGACAGCTGGAAGCTAGCTACAGACAATGACAATGATTGGGAACAGCGAGAATTATAAGAAGTAAAATCAAGAGAAATAGCTAGCTACAGACAACTTGGAGGAATGTTGACTACCTACCTAATCTAGGTAATATGAAGCACTGGGAAATTATTTGGAAAAAATATCAACTCATCATAATCACTCTGATTTGGGCTACATTCTCATGATTAAGTTGTGCCCTATCTTAGCCACCAATTTGGTGTTTCAGCACATGCACAGGAGTAAAACTGAACTCTGAAAGACAGAAACTCTTCAGAATTAATGCCTGCAAACATGCAAAATAAAAGCAGTATTGTATTTCTCTAATGAAATGCATGATTCTCCTCCCACATTCCCTAATCAAACACTTGAACAGAGGGGGAGATAGGCGAGAGAAGTCGTCACCTTGGCAACAGGGGAAACCAAATCGAAACAAAATGAACCTGCACCAGCTTCTCCTAGGCCCCCTTCACACAAGCAGATCAGATGGGAGCAAACCGCCTGCACAAACCGCATACATGAATCAGACCGCACGCATCAGTTACACACATACACCAAAAGTCCCCAGCACACATAGAAGGATGCTTGTGCTGAAACTCAGTACACTTAATTAGCTATTAGTGTGATGACTAGAACTAAGTAATTAACACTAGAGAAGTGATCACCTTGGAAACAGGGGGAACCAAATCCAAACAAATTGAACCCGCAGCAGCTTCTCCATGGCCCCCTTCCTTCCTTCACACAACCAAATCAGATCAGATGGGAGCCTGCACAAACCGCACGCACACACACATCAGAAAAAAGAAAAAGAAGAAGATTTTCATGTTCACATATCATCAAGATAAACAAATGGACTCATGACAAACTGAAAGTCAGGGCCTGGCTTGCAACTGACTGGAGATTATTTTCTAAGAGTATAGAGAAGAGAATTACAACAAGAGGAACTTCTTTTGTTGCTAAGCTAAATGGATGTTTTCCTATAAAAAGATAAATGTGTGTTTCTTCGAAATAAGCTAAATGGATGTTTCAGCACATTACAACAGCATATGTAAAAGCTATAAGATTAGAATATGTAAAAGCAATACTGCAAAAGACTGGAGCTAGCATACCACATAATTTTGCATGTAAAGATAGAATATTTCGGCTGTCTTGTTCTTTTACTATGAAATTAAAGGTTGGGCACGCAAAGAAGGAATTGAGACAAAGAAATCTTACAATAAATTAGCCTACAACAGTATGGTGTGGTTTGAACAAAAGTAAGGCCTTCAGGTCGGTGCAAAATTCATCACAGCTCCAAATGAGCAACATCGATAGTATACCACATGAACTTGCCCAATTTACAATCTCTTAAGACTGTCAAACACTAGTTATTAAATGAGCAATAATAAAACTGTAAGAGGTAACAATACTGTGTCACTGAGACTCTTGTATCACAAACAATGGCTGAAGGAACTCAGATAAAGACAGGAAAAACATATTCAAAGAAGCTTTCGTGAATATTTTTTTCGTGTCATTATCTGAGTTCCTTAAGCCCAAATGGAGTCCAAACGGGATAGAAACTTACGGAGATTTTTTTGAAATACATGTGATTTTTGGGAATAAGAATCAACGCGAGACGATGCCCGAGGGGGCCACGAGGCAGGGGGGGCGTGTAAGGCGGTTGGTGCCCTTCTTTCGCCGCAAGAAAGCCAATATCTGGATACAAATCGTGTTAAAATTTCAGCCCAATCGGAGTTACGGATCTCCGGGAATATAAGAAACGGTGAAAGGCCAGAATCTGGAACGCAGAAACAGAGAGAGACAGATCCAATCTCGGAGGGGCTCTCGCCCATTCCATGCCATGGAAGCCAAGGACCAGAGAGGAAACCCTTCTCCCATCTAGGGAGAAGGTCAAGGAAGAAGAAGAAGAAGGGGCTCTCTCTCCCCCTCTCTCCCGGTGGCGCCGGAACACCGCCAGGGCCATCATCGTGCGACGGCGATCTACACCAACACCTCCGTCATCTTCACCAACATCTTCATCACTTTCCCCCATCTATCTACAGCGGTCCACTCTCCCGCAACCCGCTGTACCCTCTACTTGAACATGGTCCTTTATGCTTCATATTATTATCCAATGATGTGTTGCCATCCTATGATGTGTGAGTAGATTTTTGTTGTCCTATCGGTAATTGGTGAATTGCTATGATTGGTTTAATTTGCTTGTGGTTATGTTGCTGTCCTTTGGTGCCCATCATATGAGCGTGCGCGTGGATCACACCATAGGGTTAGTTGTATGTTGATAGGGCTATGTATTGGAGGGCAAGAGTGACAGAAGCTTCAACCTAGCATAGAAATTGATGCATACGTGATTGAAGGGGGACCAATATATCTTAATGCTATGGTTGGGCTTTACCTTAATGAACGTTAGTAGTTGCGGATGCTTGCTAATAGTTCCAATTATAAGTGCATAGAATTCCAAGTTAGGGATGACATGCTAGCAGTGGCCTCTCCCACATAAAACTTTCTATCGGTCTAGTAAAGTAGTCAATTGCTTAGGGACAATTTCACAACTCCTACCACCACTTTTCCACACTCGCTATACTAACTTTATTGCTTCTTTACCTAAACAACCCCTAGTTTTTATTTACGTGCTCTTTATATTCTTGCAAACCTATCCAACAACACCTACAAAGTACTTCTAGTTTCATACTTGTTCTAGGTAAAGCGAACGTTACGCGTGCGTAGAGTTGTATCGGTGGTTGATAGAACTTGAGGGAATATTTGTTCTACCTTTAGCTCCTCGTTGGGTTCGACACTCTTACTTATCCAAATAGGCTACAATTGATCCCCTATACTTGTGGGTTATTAGTGCGACCGATAAAGAGTGCCATCGAATTTGTGTGTGCCCACGTCAAAGATATAGGGTGGCTGGCCTACTGGAACGTGAGAGGGGACATGTGCAGTTTGTCTCTGTGGCATGGATACCTACCTACAACACTGGACTATCGGTGTGTGTCTGTGGGGGGGTGGGGGTGGGGGTAGAGAGACCTACCTATAGAGTTACAATGGCTGGTATATGTGTGGAGGAGGAGAGAGACCTACCTTATGTATATATTCAGGGAGATCGATCGGCATCCATGCATATGTGTAGGAGAGGAATAAGGTTGGGAGAGCGGCAGAGCTAGTGTGTCGGAGCGGTTGGTGGTGGAGATGCTTCTCACAAATGGTGGGAGAGGCTTGCTAGACAAACGGAGGGCACGCCTGCAATATCAATAAGAGAGGGGATGCCTGCCTGTTTGTGCACGTGTGTGTGAGAGACGAGTCAGGAGGCATGCACGAATGATGAGGGGGGACGATATGGCTGTGGTAAGCAGACATAACTACATAGGAAGATCAATCGGCCTTTGTCGGAGAAAGAAGAGACATAACTTGTGAGGTACGTCGATTGATGCGTAGGGAAAAATAGTTAAAGTCGACCTAGGTATATTTAGGGAGATCGATCGGTATACATGCATGTATGTGTTATAAGCAAATAAGGCCTAGAGAGAAGGATAGAGAGAGAGGGATGCAGCTAGGAGGTGGTGCAAGATGCATACTATATCGAGGGGGAAGGAGTGTGCGAGTACAAGATCGATGAAAAGAGGGGCGGGAGTGAGGCATGGACGGTGAGAAGAGGTGCAAGATGCATACTATATCGAGGGGGAAGGAGTGTGCGAGTACAAGATCGATGAAAAGAGGGGCGGGAGTGAGGCATGGACGGTGAGAAGAGAAGAGGGAAAGCTTGTGTTTGTGGTAGGCACACCTGGCTAGAGAGGCATATTGATCGGTGTGTGCCGGAAAGAAGGAGCTGGGGGGCCTACACACACCGTGGGTGAACGACCTAAAGTGAAAAGATGAACTTGCGCGATGGAGCTAGCTAGAGAATGCTGAGGGAGGGTGAGAGGGAGGCAGGCGTGTGCATGCACGAGAGAAAGTTAGTGCTAGCTACAAAGATAAGAGGATTGTGTGGGTGTAAAACACGAATAGAGATCATAATTCATTATAAAAAGTGAATTCTGATATTTGAAGAATTTATCATAATGTTTTAAACCGACGCATGCGTGAATATATATAACGATGATACGCATGGTGTGGTTATGAACATGTTATACTGCATATAATATATTATATATAAAAACAGAGTTGGTGATGATGGTATGCCTGCCATCCTGCAATATAGGCCGTCCGATTTATATCTCACGGATAGGAAGGAAACTACGACAATTTTGAAAAAAACATACCCACAGCCCTCTCCACATTTGCCAATAAAGCCTTCCCTCGTTCGTCCTTTTCTCCCACAAGATAAACTACTCGTACAAATGCAGCTTGATGTTCCGTGCAACGCATGGGCATCTTGCTAGTACTGCATATAATATATAGAACATTGATTATAATTTGTGATAATGTGTGGCTTTTACAGCTCAGGGCTAAATACTTGTCATATTGTAGGGGGCGGGGCACTATACTCTGTGTGATAAACACGGTGTACGTATGGAACATGGTTTAGATTATAAAGATCTAGTTAGTACATCAAATGTACTATTATTTGGAATCAACATCAAGTGTATTCAAAAATTTAAATTCGAGTTCATATAATACACATAGTTCATATCTATCTCTATAGTAATCATGTGTGTGTTGTTAAGATAATACACGAATGATGGTTTAAGTTGGCAACAATCATGATTGTAGATTCTTATTCAAATAGAGAAACGGACTCAAATTTAGTTCGAATTGCAGCGGTAGTATAGACATTTGGAATGCACTAAAATGTTGGTATGAGTATGTTACATGCATTAACAGCAAGCCAAAAAAATTAATTGGACATAACATGGATTCATAGCTTTAAATAGCATTTGTACAGTAAAACGGGAAAAGACTCTCTCTGTGTGGTGTGAACAGTTTTAATTTTTTTTCGTTCTTTTCGTTGAGGGAAGTGCGAATTGATTTGGTACGTATAATATTACACGTTAGGCTTGTCCCTAAAATTCAAGCCGCGCCTTGTTATATCCCGAAAATTCAGATATCGTGCTCCCAAAACTCGCGCCTTCACAACCCGCGCCTTGCTATCCCGAAATTACAACGCGCGCGAAAACTCCCTCCAACTGCCAAATCCCGATACACGAAATCCCCCTTCTAACCCTGAGCCGAAAGGGCCGCTAGTTCAAATTGGTGGGGGTAATTTTGTAACACACCTTACATTTTGGACAAGCGCGTCCCTAAGTCATAGTTCCCCCTCCCATCGCCTTCTTTTCGCCATTCGAAATCCCAGGCCGCCATAACCTCTCTGCTCCAGCCGCGAAACCCCATCCTCCTCCGTCCACCACCTCACCACTGCCCAACCGAAGCCTCTTCCCCGACGACATCGTCCACTGCAATAGCTCGACGTCCCTCATCCACCTCCCCGGATGAGCATCCGTCGTCGATCTCGTTGTCCCGCCGGTTCAGCCGCCCCGTCCTCCACCTCCAAGGAGCTGCTCCGACGATCGCCTCATCTATCGCGGCTGCTCCATCCCCACAGCGCGGCCTTATCCCGCTCCACCGGAACCGCAACATCCTCACCGACTCCTAGGACGAAGCCGAGGCCTACTCGGCGCCACCAAAGAGGTTGTACACTCATCGCATTGCACCTTCTCCTTAACTCGACCTCCCGGCGCCAACTGTGCTCCATCCCGCACCCCCATGGCGCGGCTACCTCGAAGTCGGCGCCGCGGACGATATCTCCATGGCGGCTCTCCCCTAGTGCAAGGCCCTTTCGGCGGCGGCGGCCATACCAGCCGGATCTGCTGCTGCTGCTCCGGCTCTGGCTCGCTCGCTCGTGCTGCTGTGCTCTAGCTCTCGCTCGCTCGCTCGCGCTGCTGCTCTGCTCTCCCCCTCTCTTGCGCTGCTAATGCTGCTGCTCCGGCTCTCGCTCGCTCGCTCGCGCTGCTGCTGCTGCTCCGGGTCTCGCTCGCTTGCTCGCTCGCGCTGCTGCTCTGCTCTTGCTCTCGCTTGCGCTGCTGATGCTGGTACCTGGGCTGCTACAGCTACATGAGTTGCTGCTCTGGCTCTAGTTTGCGCTGCTGCTCAGGCTGCTATCTGCTACTGTGTTTCCCGTCGATCGCCTGCTGATTTAGATCACTCTTTCTCTACTACTAGTACTCGAGCGGCCTAAACTACATGTGAAGTGTCTCTGTGCTACCAGTGCGTTCAGTTTCGACAGTAACATTCAGATTCCACAGTAAATTCAGTTTCGGCAGTTAAGTCTAGAGTCAACAGTTTTTACCTCATCTGTTGTAGTCAGGTGTTTTTTGGTGATGTAAATTTTACATCTATCACTTTTTGGTAATGTATTTTACATCATCTATTGGAGATGCTATTAGAATCCCACTTGAGATTAATGATGTCTGTCTTGTACTGCTTCAGCCTCGACGTCTTACGGCACACCGGAGCTGCTCCAACGACGGAACCATCCATCACAACAGAGCAGTGCCCTAGACGCCGTCTGTAGATTCCTCTTCCTCCACACCTCCGACAGGCACCTCTGCCTCAACTTCTTCGGCGACCAACCCAATGAAGCCAAGGTCGACACGGCTACGACAAAGAGGTTGTACACTTATCGCATCACTTATTACTGTACATTCATGTCGATCCATTAGGGCTATTTTGGTCAAAGGCAAAACTGAAGGAAAAACATAGCAATAGGAAATTTTCCTATGGCACTCTACTATTCAATTATTCATGCATTTTGTTGAAAGCAATGGAGCAAAACATCCACCTGGACCTACTTTTCAAAATCCGATGCATGAAAACAAGACCAAGCGCATTAGTGGAAGAATAACATTCTAACTGTACACGCTTTCATATGGTCACTTTAATTTTGCCATGTTTCTTTGCATTCCTCTGCTCTTCCAATTCTTGTGAACCAAACACCCAAGTTGACAGAAATCCTGTGTTTACAAATGCTCTATTTCCCATGTGCATTCCTATCCTATTCCGGTATTTTTCCTATCCCTGCGTTTTTAGAATCCTGCAAGCCAAAGGAGCCCTTACAAGATTACTTCAGTTACAGGTAGTTGTCAAAGAAAACTTTGTGTGGTTTGTCCTGCTCTTGCCGCGATGTCGTCCACCTCACCTGAGCTGCTCCATCGACAGAAGCATCCACCAAACCAGACATCACTACTCCTGATCGTCTTTCGCCGCCTCAGATCTCCTTCCCTGCCACCGGCACCCACCGCAACGGCATCATCATCATCGACTAAGCAGATGAACCTGAGGAGTACACAAGTCCAAGAGAGGTCGCACTCTTTTGTTTTTGCTTATGTTATGCATTGCTTAATATTACCTGCTACTTTATCGTCCTGTTCACCTCTTAGACTCCAAGTCAGGTCCAAATTAATGTTCAAACTTGAGTTTTAAAATTAGTTGTGGGGCACATATCGAGGCAGCAATGAATAGTATCTCTGTCTATTATCTGGTTCACCTAGGGTATGCCTATGTTGTTCATCTTGGGTGGGAAACAAATAGTAAAGCAATCATCATCTGTCTTTTCATTAAATTAAAGCTATCATCAGCCTGCTATCATTATTTTTGGATCCATCCACTGGTTGTTACCATCACTCTCGATTTCTGCATGCTCTCCTTACATAATCTCACTATTTTTTTCGCATGTCAGATATTGTACACAGTCATGCTGAACATGTAGAGAAAACGAGAAGAGTTTTGCGCGGCAATACAATGCCATGCAGACATCACTCCATGGTGGGTTCAATGGAAAACCCTCCCCCTCTCCAGATTGTAATCCAGAGGAAGATATCTATTCTGAGGCAGATTTAGACGCAGCTGACTACTCCTATTTACCCCCAAGGTGTTTGCTCTAACTTGGCATGATGATGTTAGTCACATCATGCATATGTTGCCTTGCAGTGCCTACTTTCGACATCATATATGTCATCTACTTAGTTTAGCCATGTTCTGTAATGCCACCTGTTTAGTTTCTATATCATATATGGGAATTATGCAGTCTCATCTCTTTTAGCCAGCCATAATATATGCGAAATATGCAATGCCATCCTGTTTAACCAGGCATCATATATTTGAATGATATCTTGCCCATCCTTTTCTTCATTACATTTCCATTTGTCGACAATGTTTGTATATTAAACTACTCTTCCTGTGAATCAGCCATTTGAGTGGGTGATGGAAAAATCTGGAGTGAAAACAAGGTCTTCAGAGCAGACAGTGCTACCTGTCGAAGCAGATCTCTTGCTGGGTCCCGATAGCTCCTCAGAGATGGACTCAGAGACAGATGACTAGTCCTATTCCCCCACCGAGGTGTATGCTCTAACTTGGCATGGTTATACTGCTCATATCATGCATATGGTGTCTTGATTTGCATAGTTTAGACATCATACACTACTGAAGGATGCTGCTAACGCGACAATACGATCAGAGACCCTTCGAGAAACTGTGTGCGATGCAATAATCGCAAACGGTGCTGTATGAAAACCGTCAGAAATGATGCAAAACGTTTGCGATGAATGATACATCAAACACAGTTCATATTATAGTTGCGTGTGCGATGAGGGGCATACGGTTCAACTCAATTAACTGTTTGCGATGAGGAGGAACAAAAGAAACGGGCAGCCAGATGAAGGTGTGTGCGATGTACAGCATACGATTCACTCGGATGAACTGCTTATGATTAGGCAACAAAAAAGAAATGGTCAGCCCGATCAAGGTGTGTGTGATGTACAGAATACGGTTCACTCGGATGAACTGTTTGTGATTAGGCAAGAGAACAGAAACAGTTCAATATAACAAGATGTGTGTGATACGCGGCAAATAGGTCTGTAATCAGAAATGTGTGCGAAGACCGATAATAACGCAGACAATTGCTTCTAATAAGACGTATGTGATATGCTCTGTCTACACAACATCTATTGGCCATTGTGGGACGGGCGGTCATCCGGATACACAATAAGGATGTGAAGAGGCATTCCTATCAGCAAGGACTAGCTATTCCACCAGTAGCTCATGTAAGAAAACTATCAAGTTAAGTGTGCTCAGGCTGGAGCAGCCATCGGATGGGTGACTGGATGGGAAGTTGTGTCGATGTTAAATTAGGTGATGGGATGGGTCATTTCGGTTAAATGACCGAAATGCCCCATTCCCTCAGCTAATTTAAGCTCGAGGTCCTTGTTTTTATTTTTTTATTTTTTAACACATGTTAAAGAAGGTCTACCACATTACTTTTTGACAATGTGCGATACGTGGCATACAGTTGATCCATCCGACCTATTTGTGATGGAATAGGCCGTGTGTGTTGTTGGCAAATGCTTGCTAGTATTCAACCGTTTGGGATTGATGAATTCATCACCGACGGGTTCCCTAGTGTGGTCCGTGTTCATCTGATCATCATCTACTTCTTGTGCTAGCTCGATGCTAAGTTTCCATTAATTGATGGCGTTTTATGAACACGCCACCGTTTCCCGCCATTTCCTCACCTGTTTCCCGCCACCCTGCTATATTGCCCACAGGGGGCGCGCGACGCACGGAGGCGACAAGCGCAACCTGTAGCACATCCACCTTTTCCAAGCATGCCAACCCACCAAAGCGCGCCTCTGCCATCAACCTCATCGACGAGGAAAACGAGCAGGCGCCACGGCCCGTCGAGGCCGAGGCGCTCCCCGGCAATGCGATGGACGACGCCGTGGTGCGCGTCATCGCCAGGGTTGAGCAGACCTTTGGCGCATGGCGCTTGAGCGCTGCAGATCAAGATAGGCATGTCAGCGCCGACAGGCTGCAGCTCACCGCACAACATGATCGATGGCGCGTCCGCGCCGATAGGCTGCGGCTCGCCGCACGGCGAGACTGTTGGAGCGCCATAGAGCTTGAGGCGCGGCGCGCCGCACAGCAAGAGCGGATCCATCGGCGCTTGCCTGCTGTCGACCCGACGTTGCAGCTGGGTACACGTCCTGTCAGTACCCTCATTCCTCGCCAGGAGTGGGCAGGGGCCCTCAGCGCCGTACTTGCACTAGAGGCCGGCCGCGCCGTACTTGCACCGGACGCCCGCCGCACTGTTCGCATGGGTGCCGCCGTTCGCCTTGTCCGCGGCCCGCTGGATGCCAACGCGCTGGTCCGTAGGCTCGACCGCCTCCTTGCCCAGGTGTCCACCTGGGCGCAGTAGAGGAACATGGCCGTCGCATCCTCGAGCTGGTGATCTCTAATGAAATAGCCAACTTGGAGTTTGAGATTGCGCTCCAGATGTACCGCGAGCGTGTCGACCGCTTGGACGAACGCCTGCACGAGTTCAGGCAGAGCCAAGAGCTACCCCAGGCAAGGGCTGCTGGTCATGGTCTCATGGACGCGTTTTATTTTGAAAAGTCGTTTGACGTGGATAGCTATGTATTCACAGCAATCATAGTATTGCTCTGTTTTGCTCTGTTTCAATGTGTGTACTCTATTTTCCATTCTTATATGTTCTGTTTCAATGTGTGTATATACGCTTTCCATTCTGTATATGTGTATGATAACAGCTAGATTCAAATTAGTATACAAAAACATATATAAAATGGAATTCATAATATATATATATATTAATTGTTCATTAGATCATCACAGAATATATATATATATATATATATATATATATATATATATATATATATAATATCATCACATATACGTGATGATACTTAACTACTAGGTACAATTCATAAAATTGAAAACGAACAATACTAAAACTAATAATCCCTCCTGGGCCAGTATTCCGGCAGCCCCTCGCCAGCAGCTCCCTGGTGCACGGCATCTTCCCAGTGCGGAGGCAATACTCCGAATCCTTCGCCTCGCAGCGCTTGATGTACCAATCTGCCTCTTGCTGGCGGACACGCGCGGCCGATCTTGCCATTTTGTTGGGTGCCCACCGGAGCTTCTCGTCGGTGGCACGCTGGAGCTTATCGGCCCACCTTCACGCAGCGACGAGGCGCCCAGCGCCTATGACCTTCCTCGCAAAGTACCCGTCTTCGTACACGTCCTCGGCACGACGACGCGCTCGCCCCCAAAGCTCTGCCGCCTCCTTTTTCCAGGCTGCATCACGGGCTTCACAGGCCGCCTGGTACCTGGCTTCCCCCCCCCCGCCATCTCCTTCTTGAACGCCACTTGCCTGGCTTTCTCAGCCGGCGGCAGCGACTTCCACAGACAAAGATTGTACTGGCCCCAAAACCAATCCAAAGTTGGGGGGTCCGGCGCAACCTCGTCAGGCAGCGCGTAGGGGTCCTCGTCGCTGCTAATCGAGTGAGCGTCCTCAGGGGGACGCGACTCCTCGTCGGCGCGTGGCCAGGCCGGCGGTGCCATGGCAGAGATTTGAGAGAGAGAGAGAGAGAGAGAGAGAGAGGGCGAGCGAGGGGAAGATGTAGATGAGAATGCAGGCGGGACGACGTGAGCAAGGTAGTATTTATTGGCGGCCGGAATCTAGATCGACGGGGACAGTACACACGTGGTCGCCGGAATTTACGAGTACTGTAGCTTGAATTACACACAATTCTCGCAGCAAATCTGTGTGTGAACATAATAGCTGACGGTTTCCAATACAGAACCGTATCTGATTAATGATCCCCGCCAATCACCTACTATAACACCCACGATGCGGCTATATCTCCCACGTGTCAAGGCACGACTTAGAGGCATAACCGCATTGTGGTTTTGTCACAAGAAGGGTCATCTTCACACAATCCCATGTAATGAATAAGAATGGGATAAAGAGTTGGCTTACAATCACCACTTCACACAATACTTAAATAAATCATTTTAGCATGGCATTTGAGCAAAATTAAACAAACAACACATTTAAACATTTTAAACATGGATGAAAATGACATATTATTAAACTACACAAATTTCTGAGCATTTTACATATAGAAATTATTTACATATGATGCAAAGTTCTGGAGTTATTAAATGCATGAACTCTAGGGGTTTTTCTGCAAATCTGCAATACTCTGGATAATGGACAAAATCACAGATCTGGGAAAAAAACTACACGGGCCGAAACTGGCTGGGCCACAATACAGCAGAGGGGCTGGAGGAGCTGCTCACCCATGGGCCAGGCCCAGTCGATGGAGGAGGCCGGAAGGGGGGCGCTGGGCCTACTAGCTGGTGAAGGGCGACGCGGTGGCCCAGGCATGCTGGCGGCGCGGTCAACGCGGGCGCTGCCCTCGCTCGATGCAGAGGAAGCAGACAGGGGAACTTGGCGCTAGCGTCTCCCGGCGATGGCCGACAGCGAGCGGAGCTTGGCAAGGCGGCGCCCGAGCACCTCCTCCAGTTCGTCGCCTCGGACGCCGCCTTGCCAAGCTCCGCTCGCTGCCGGCCATCACCGGGAGACGCCAGCGCCAAGTTCCCCTGTCTGCTTCCTCTGCATCGAGCGAGGGCAGCACCCGCGTTGACCGCGCCGCCAGCATGCCTGGGCCACCGCGTCGCCCTTCACCAGCTAGCAGGCCTAGCGCCCCCCTTCCGGCCTCCTCCACCGACTGGGCCTGGCCCATGGGTGAGCAGCTCCTCCAGCCCCTCTGCTCTGTTGTGGCCCAGCAAGTTTCGGCCCGTGTAGTTTTTTCCCAGATCTGCGATTTTGTCCATTATCCAGAGTATTGCAGATTTGCAGAAAAACCCCTAGAGTTCAGGCATTTAATAACTCCAGAACTGTGCATCATATGTAAATAATTTCTATATGTAAAATGCTCAGAAATTTGTGTACTTTAATAATATGTCACTTTCATCTATGTTTAAAATGTTTAAATGTGCTGTTTGTTTAATTTTGCTCAAATGCCATGCTAAAATGATTTATTTAAGTATTGTGTGAAGTGGCGATTGTAAGCCAACTCTTTATCCCATTCTTATTCATTACATGGGATTGTGTGAAGATGACCCTTCTTACGACAAAACCACAATGCGGTTATGCCTGTAAGTCGCGCCTCGACACGTGGGAGATATAGCCGCATCGTGGGTGTTATACCTACCAAACCTCGAGCCACGAGATAGAGTGCCAATCGTGTGGGGGCCGGTTGTCTTGCCAGATCTTTACATTTTCTTTTTTGAACACTAGATATTTACATCATCTCATGATTTTTTAACTCGCACACAAGTACACAAAAATATGATTTTTCAAACCGTTTAGGTTAGGCGTTGCATGTAGATGTAGTTCAAATTTGAATTACGGCCATTAAATGGTTAGAAAATCACTTGAATGTCTTTAAAAGGTCAAATGACCCCTGAAAATTTCCACATGACAGTTTTATTAGTGCACGTTAAACATAGGAAAAAATTTGAAGGCCGTAAGAGGAAGCTATCTCCCGTCCGTCAGCAAACATGCATTGTTCCCTCTTGGAACCACGAACCTTCTATTGAGTTGCTCCAGTTTGTGAGGGGTGTGTGTCCAAACTTTCGTCAAACAGGCCAATTTTTTTACCACATCATCTTGGTGGCATGATATTAAATCAAGCAAGGTTTCATGTTTTTCCGATCATTTTTTAATTTTTTGGAATTAAAAGCCGTGGCATGCACTCCATGCATGTGCCCATGCCTTGACACCAATATGTTTGAAATTTCCTTCTTATTTACTGCACATGGAATTAACTCGCACACAAGTAGACAAAAATATGATTTTTTCAAACCGTTTTGGTTAGGCATTGCATGTACATGTAGTTCACATTTGAATTACGGTCATTAAATGGTTAGAAAATCTCTTAAATGTCTTTATAAGGTCAAATGATCCCTGAAATTTACCAAATTTTCACATGACAGTTGCACGTTAAACGTAGGAAAAAATTTGAAGGCCGTAAGAGGAAGCTATCTCCTGTTCGTCATCAAACATGCATTGTTCCCTCTCGGAACCACGAACCTTGTAGCGAGTTGCTCCGGTTTGTGAGGGGTGTGTGTCCAAACTTTTGTCAAACATGCCAATTTCTTTATCACATCATCTTGGTGGATCACATTAAATCAAGCAAGGTTTCATGTTTTTCTGATCATTTTTTATTTTTTTGGAATTAAAATGCCATGGCATGCACTCCATGCATGTGCCCATGCCTTGACACCAATATGTTTGAAAATTCCTTCTAATTTGCTGCACATGGAATTAACTCGCACACAAGTACACAAAAATATGATTTTTCAAACCGTTATGCTTAGGCGTTGCATGTAGATATAGTTCAAATTTGAATTACGATCATTAAATGGTTAGAAAATCACTTAAATGTCTTTAAAAGGTCAAATGACCCCTGAAATTTACCAAAATTTCACATGACAGTTGTATTAGTGCATGTTAAACGTAGGAAAAAATTTGAAGGCCGTAATAGGAAGTTATCTCCCGTTCGTTATCAAACATGCATTGTTCGCTCTCAGAACCACGAACCTTCTAGCGAGTTGCTCCGGTTTGTGAGGGGTGTGTGTCTAAACGTTCGTCAAACATGCCAATTTCTTTAGCACATCATCTTGGTGGCATGACATTACATCAACCAAGGTTTCATGTGTTTCTGATCATTTTTCTGTTTTTTCAAATTAAAATGCCATGTCACTCCATGCATACATATGCATGTGTCCATGTCGTGAGACTAATATGTTTGAAAATTCCTTCTAATTTACTGCACATGGAATTAACTCGCACACAAGTACACAGATATGATTTTTGAAACCGTTTTGGTTAGGCGTTGCATGTAGATGTAGTTCAAATTTGAATTACGGTCATTAAATGGTTAGAAAATCACTTAAATGTCTTTAAAAGGTCAAATTACCCCTAGAATTTTCCAAAATTTCATATTACAGTTGTAGTAGTGCACGTTAGACGTAGAAAAAATTTGAAGGCCGTAAGAGGAAGCTATCTCCCGTTCGTCATCAAACATGCATTGTTCCCTCTCAGAACCACGAACCTTCTAGCGAGTTGCTCCGGTTTGTGAGGGGTGTGTGTCCAAACACTCATGAAACTTGCCAATTTCTTTACCACATCATCTTCGTGGATGACATTAAATCAAGCAAGGTTTCATGTTTTTCTGATCATTTCTAATTATTTGGAATTAAAATGCCATGACATGCACTCCATGCATGTGCACATGCCTTGACACCAATATATTTGAAAATTCCTTCTAATTTTTTGCAATGTAATTAACTCACACACAAGTACACAAAAATATGATTTTTCAAACCGTTATGCTTAGGCGTTGCATGTAGATATAGTTCAAATTTGAATTACGGTCATCAAAGGGTTAGAAAATCACTTAAATGTCTTTAAAAGGTCAAATGACCCCTGAAATTTACCAAATTTTCACATGACAGTTGTATTAATGCACGTTAAACGTAGGAAAAAAATTTGAAGGCCGTAAGAGGATCTCCCGTTCGTCATCTAACATGCATTGTTCGCTCTCGGAACCACGAACCTTCTAGCGAGTTGCTCCGGTTTGTGAGGTGTTTGTGTCCAGACGTTCGTCAAACATGCCAATTTCTTTACCACATCATCTTGGTGGCATGACATTACATCAACCAAGGTTTCATGTGTTTCTGATCATTTATCTATTTTTTTGAATTAAAATGCCATGTCACTCCATGCATACGTATGCATGTGTCCATGTCGTGAGACCAGTATGTTTGAAAATTCCTTCTAATTTACTGCACATGGAATTAACTCGCACACAAGTACACAGATATGATTTTTCAAACCATTTTGGTTAGGCGTTGCATGTAGATGTAGTTCAAATTTGAATTACGGTCATTAAATGGCGACAAAATCACTTAAATGTCTTTAAAAGGTCAAATGACCCCTAGAATTTTCAAAAATTTCACATTACAGTTGTAGTAGTGCACGTTAGACGTAGAACAAAAATTGCATTGTTCCCTCTCGGAACCACGAGCCTTCTAGTGAGTTGCTCCGGTTTGTGAGGGGTGTGTGTCCAAACTTTGGTCAAACATGCCAATTTTTTTACCACATCATCTTGGTGGCATGACATTACATCAACCAAGGTTTCATGTGTTTCTGTATTTTTTATTTTTTGGAATTAAAATGCCATGTCACTCCATGCTTAATTGTGTCATAGCCATTAGACCAATATGTTTGAAAATTCCTTCAAATTTACTACACATGGAATTAAATCGCACACAAGTACACGAAATATGAGTTTTCAAACCGTTATGGTTAGCTGTTGCATGTACATGTAGTTCAAATTTCAATTACGGTCATTAAATGGCTAGAAAATTGCGTAAATTCTTAGAAGGTCAAATGACCCCTGAAATTTTCCAAAATTAGACATGACAGTTGTAGTAGTACTACAAAATTTCTCGTTCATTTAAAACACCATCCGTTGGCACTTTATTCCAAATTCGTCTTTCACAGCTAATAAAAAATATCTACAACATCACACACAGTTGTTTTCTAGGAACCGTTTGCGATGAAAATATCTGGGTCTATTTAAGTCTCCCTCCTTAAGCTTCGTTGGCTCGTCTGCTCTAGTGCCGGCAACCCCCGAATCCATGAATCCCGATCCCCATTCCCGCACCCCCTTCTTGCAAAGATGACACCGTGGAAACGCTTCGTGAAGGCCCGTACGATGGCCGCGTCCCCCCCGAGCGCCGCCGCCTGCGCCGAGAGCGCCGCTGTCTACGCCGAGAGTGCCGCTGCATACGCATTGAGCGCGGCCGCTTCCGCCGAGAGGGCGTCTGGGGCAGCCGACAGGGCAGCTGTAGCAGCCGAGACGGCTGCAGCTGCTGCTGCGACGGCGGCTGCAAACGCCGAGAGCGCTCGAGCTGCTGTCCGTGCCGCTGATGTCGCCCTGGCCTGGGTCGAGGCCATCCATGGCAAGATCGAGGATTCACACACCAAGATATTCCAGGCCACCTCGGACTCCAGCATGCAACCCACGTCTGAAAAGGCGGCGGTGGCCATGGAGCACCTGCTTCCTCATGAGGTCGCCTAGCGGGAGCTGGAGATGCAGGAGGCGGCGGAGATCGAGGAGCTCCGGGAGGAGGAGTTGCACGTGGCCGAGGTCGAGGTAGAGAAGAGTCTGTCCGTCGAGGAATCGGTGGTGGAGTACCAGCGCGAGCACTGGCGCAGCCACTACTACGAGTACTACAACCTTGAGGGCGGCGCCGAGGACAAGGACAAGGACGAGGACGCGGTCGACTTCAGCAGGGGGGACGCGGAGTCCACTAACGGCGGCATGTCGCCAGGACAAGTCATCGACGTCTCATCTCACACCGGTGATGCATAGGCCGGCACAGTGGCGGATTTTTCATTATGCGTACTTAGGCTTTGTTTTTAATGCTAGTATTTTGTTAGAGCAATGTTTAGGTCAACTGGCTCTGTGTAATTACTAAAATTGCTCGATTCAGTAAGTGTGGTCTGTCTGCTGTACGCTCTTTTGTGTGCCCAAATTAGCAAGCAATGTTAAATTATGCAATGACGTACCCACGGAAATTTCCACCAAAATTTGAATTATCAAACTCATCCCATGCGCGTAAAGCAGAAGAATCATTTGCGATGCACACAATCATGCAAAGTGAATGGTCCGGCGGCACCTCGCGCGTTCAAAGTGAATGTGCCCATTCCTTGAGACCAAAATTTGAATTATCAAACTCATCCGATGCGCGTAAAGCAGAAGAATTGTTTGCGATGCACACAATCATTCAAAGTGAATGGTCCGGCGGCACCGCGCGCAAAGTTTCCGTCCACATTTCCAAAATTTTGGCCTACCGCCAAAATATCTACCCCCGCCCCCCTTCCCCCCTTCCCCACCCCTTTTTCTCCCCGACCACAAGTCACATTTCCCCTGTTACCTCGTTCCTTCCTTCCTTGCTAAGCTATAGCCGCTTCCTCGCTCTCGACGTCTCGCATCCCGCCGCCGGGGTCGCCATGGTCTTCTTCAAAGACATCTCCAGCGGTTCCTCCTCCGGCGACTACTCCTTCACCACCCGGGTATGCCTCTCTTCTCTCTCTCGGGCTATGACTTGGAATGAAGGATTTTTACCCGGAGGTCGATTTGAGTCGTTTCTTCCTCTTGTAGCTCCCTAAGACCATTAGTGGCAACGAATGGAGCGGGGTGGCTGAAGATCTATCTGCTCGTTGTCACCATCAATCCCCATGCGTGAAGCTAGTTGCGTTTGATTCCGTGGACAGTGGGAGGAAGTTTCTGGCATGTGCAAAGAAGGTTAGACCCTCTTTCGTTGTTACAAATCATTTGTTAGATGTGATTCAGACACTGTCACGGTCCCAACCCATTCATACCACACCTTCAACCAAACGCATCCTAGGACAGTGTCATAGTTTGTACCTAGTATCTTAAATTGTTGCCATCTCATCAGCGGTGCCATTAGAAAATTATTTGGCACTGCTTCAGCAGTTTGTGCAGCCAACTTTGGTCCACACATCCGAGCAGCCAAGCAGTAAAATACTAAATCTTTGTGGCACGAACGAACTGGGCATCAGAGCAACTACGTGCTCCGGAGTCCGGGTCCCTGATTTTTTTCCGCCGCATCGGCTCGCCAGTGCAGGGCACCGGTGCAAGATGTAGCAACAGTTGTCTTTACCCCAGTTTTGGCATACATAGTGGACAGCCTTAGTGCTATTAGTTCTATGTTACTCAATTTGTGCATGTACACACCTGTTAGTATCAATGCCGCCATCCAAACATTGTCGCTATGCTGTTGCAGTTATATTTACCTTCCTCATAAAATGTTCAATTTGTTATTTATTGTACATGAGTAAGAACTTGTAGCGTCGTCGTAGTGAATTATAGCTTCTGATGTTCCAGAATTTGGTTGTTGTCTCAGTACCAATTATTTCATTTGCACATTGATCTTTTTGAGAAGATATGTCATAATTAACATGTTTCTTCAGTTTTTCAAAATAAGCATTGGTGATTTTCTATGTTGCTATAAACTCATTCCCCCTACAATTGTTATGGATCTAGTTTTAAATATTATAGGATGAACGGAAGTGTTCTTACTTGGAGTGGGTTGATCAAGAGTGGCCACAGTCTTTGAAGATGTGCCTACCGAAGCTCTGCAGCATGTATGAGGAAAAGAACACAAGTAGGCTTAGAGAAAGTCTTGTCAACGCTGAAGCATATTTCAAGATGCGGGATAAAAAGTTGAAGGTGGAGAATGAGCTCAGATTTTTAAATCAGACTTTGCTAAGATGGTGCTGGCGAAGGAGGAGGCACTTTCCCAGTTGGCCAGTGCAAAGCGGGTTCTTACTGAACTGAAAGCAGAGGTGGATAAGACGAGCCTGGATGATCTCGATTAGGGAAATGAAGATATTGTTCTTATGAAGTTGAACTAGCTATATGTTGTACTGTACTGTTTTCATGTAGCTACCGTACTGTGATGTTATAATATATTTATGTGCCTGATATGAAATTGGCAAACAGATGTTCGATATGAAATGTGAATTTGCGTAATACTGGAATTATTAATTGTAAACTAATAAACCTGCTAAATGTGTCATGGACCTCTGCAAATGGTTCTAGCAGTAAAAGCGCTTGCGATGGATAGCCCAATGCCACACAGTTTTCTTCATCAAATCGTGTGTGATATAGTTGATAAAAGCAAACAGTTAACCAAGGAAGACCGTGTGTGATAGTTACACCTTTCACACACGAGCCTACACATAAAACCGTGTGGGATGTACGTCCAAACGGAAACGTTTTCCCTGGATTGATTGTGTGGGATGTACATAAGAACGGCAACGTATTCCTTGGATTGACTGTGTGTGATATACATACGAACGGAAATGTTTTTCTGGGATTCACCGTGTGGGATGTACATACCTACGGAAATGATTTTCTCGGATTACCGTGTGGGATGTACATACCTACGGAAATGATTTTCTCGGATTACCGTGTGGGATGTACATACCTACGGAAATGATTGGGTTTCGATGCCTCGCCCGATCGCACACGACCCCAGCCTGGGTCCCAGGAGGGCCTATCCCCGACGATTTCTGGGTCGTGTGGGAAGGACACCCTATCGCACACACTCACTTGGCAATGGTTCCAAATGCCGTCGCGGAAAGGGGTTAAAAACCGTTTGTTTAGGACCGACGCGCACCAGTGATATACACAATATTCAACACCATGTTCTTAGTTCAGACATCATATATGCTAATGCCCTCTGCTTAGCATATAAATCACATATGTGAATTAAATCATGCGATCCTGATTACTTAGATAACATGTATGTGAATTATGTCAGGCGAACCTGTTTACTAAAGACATCATATAATTATCTCATGCCATCCTGTTTAGTTAGTCATCATATCTTTGAATTATGTCATGCTATGCTATCCAGTTTAGATAGACATCATATATGTGAAATTATGTCATGCTATCCTTTTTAGTTAAACAATATACATGTCAACTATTTCATGCCCTCTTTTTTCCACACTATCTATTGCATCTGTCTCTCATACAATGTTTGTACATTCAACTATGTTTCCTGTTTATCAGCCATTTGAATTGGAGCGGGTGATGGCAGTATCTAGAGGAGTAAAAACACGGTATTCAAATAAAACAGTGCTACCTGTTGGTGGAGATAGCACCCTGGTTGTACATGCACGAGAACCAGCCCTACCACACATAACCCAGACGCTCGGAGATTGTACCCCTGCTGCGATGGACAGAGAACCAGCTTGACCCAATCTAACCCCAACCCCAGCAGATAGTAACCCAGTTCCTGTTGACACATCACCATCTCCACCACAGAGCTCCCAAACAAGAGCAGTTAGTAAGGCAGCTCCAGTGCCCAAAGCGCCAGTACTACCACGGCGAACCCCAACTCCACCAGTTAGTACACCTATTCATGTGGAGGAAGCACAACCAGCCATTCATAGTTTAGCATCTATCACATTTGATGTTGTTAAATCCTATATGCGTATCTTCCCATCATGGAAATATTATACTGAACATGAAGGAAAATGCTAGTTGCAGGTGTTTGTCCAGGAGTTATGTGTAAGTAATGTTATTCATGGCAATTACTTTGCTTTGTCCCATACATTCTACCTCCTTGATGGTTATAATACAACAAATTTTCCCATTTTTCTCTATAGAGAAGGACCGATTTGGAAAGTCGGGATGAGGTAACCTGTGCTAATACCTCTGCTATCTTCAAGAATGCTTGGTGGCAGTATCGGAATTACCTGAAGAAAACGTACTTCACTGGCAAAGAAACTCATCAAATTCCCTTACGTTCTCTTGAGACACATTTACTGGACGATGACTGGGAACGCCTTGTTCTGTACTGGTCCCGAACCAAGAATGTGGTAAGGTCTATGAGCTATTTTTTTTATTTTGAAGTACTATATGCTTGCGTCTTACTGTACTCTGTTCATGTAGAACAAGTGCTTAAACTTGAAGAATAACTGTTCTCATTTAAGATTCCATTGCTATCGTGCATACTGCTTTGCTCTTGTATCACTATATTTACTCATACAAACTTATTTTTAAATTGAAGGATCCAATCAAAACTCCAATGGCACAACTGGTATGTTTACGCATGTTTATTGAACAGGTTTGCTCTTATAAATAGCTCTGTTGATTTCAATGTCAATTGTGTATATAGTTGACTTCTCATATCATGCACATTACCAGCATCGCAACAGAGCGAATAGTGTTGTTGTACATGTAGAACCATGGTACCCTTCTGAAATCTTGTTGTGCCGTGTAGTTTCCCACACTTTGTATTCTTTTAGTGCTGCTTTGTCTTTAACTGATATGATTTGAAGCGTGTCTCTATTTTGATTTGGCAAGACAATGCAGTGACCATAGGACATAGATATATGTTTGTTTGATGCCTTTATTATGTACTACTTGGCAATAGAAGACTTGGTAGTTTAATCATGTCCACCTTACTAATGAACTGGTTCACCGAAATGAGTTTCATATACTAGTGCATGCTAAACCTGTTATGTGTCTGCTTGTTTCTTCTTTCAGAATGCTGACAGAATATTGGGGAAGAGTGCCTTATTAAGCAATGGTAAAGGAAGTAATGCAGATAAGATTCAGGATAGTGAGACATCCTTGTTGGTCTCCAACAAAGCTGATAAAACAGCTAAGGAAAACTATCTTCAAGACAGTGAGACAACCCCAAAGTCCTGTCTTGGTTTAGTGTTCGAGTTACTGGCCACTACTGCTGGCACAAGCTATTCAAACTCACTATTGAAATAGTTCGGTTTCTTGAGTCTCAACTACAAGCTGAAAGACATCGATCAGCTGTGTTGCGACAAGAAGCCGAAGGACTGCGAAAGTCCCTAGAGCATTCAGATGCATACTTTCTGGTGCAACAGCAAGCGTTGGAGGATTTTAGCGCCAAACAGGAAAAAGCTAATAAGCTTGCTAAGCTTATTGCCAGCATGGTGGATACCCAGGATAACGTTTCTTAACCTCTTCTGAAGTTGTTTCTGTTATGGACTTGTTTCGATGCCGCGTTTATTTGCACTGGTGTCCAATTTAGATGGACAATGTATGTAATATGCTGCTTTGTTCCCTATATTTGCACTGGTGGTGAACTTTGATGCCCAGTGGATGTAATATGTGTAATAGCCGTAATAGCCTAGCGTTAGTTGCTTGCTTATTTATTTCCTTATTGTCTTGTTTAGTTGTTTGCTTGTAGTCACTACAGTTGTTTTTCCGCGTTTTTCTAGTGGCCACAATAACCTATTTTTATAACTAGGCCACAATAACCATGGCAACACACGGACTGTTGTAACCATGGTCCTGCTACCTACTGTAGTGACCATGGCCCTCCACGGGCTGTACCATCCATGGGCCTTCTACGGGCCGTAGGATCCATGGGCCTTCTATGGGCCATAGGATCCATGGGACTTCTACGGGCCGTAGGATCCATGGGCCTTCTATGGGCCATAGGATCCATGGGCCTTCTATGGGCCGTCTAATATATGGGCCTTCTACGGGCCGTACGTATAATCATTTCGCCAAACATGGGTCGTACTATTCGTGGACCAATAACGGTCCGTAAAATGGGCCGTAAACGGGCTAGAGTGGAAATCGTCTGTTTTATGGCCCGACCATAACAGGTCGTGTTTGATGACGCGCTGAAAACAGCCCAACTGGTTAACGGGCCACAAACAGGCCGACTGTAACCACGGGCTAAATTTGGCCCACAAGCAAAACGGGCCAGTAACGGACCATAAGTCATCGAATTCTCGAAATGAGCCCAAGAATAAATGGGCCCTTAGAAGGCCGAAAGTTAACACGGGCTGGAAACGGCCGACGGAATAATGGGCCGCTAATGGGTATAAAGCGATACACTGTTCATTATGGGCCAGTTTCATCTCGGGCCTTTATTGGACCCAGAGTTACAAAGGGCCTCCAATGGGCCGAAAGACGTCATGGGCCATACATGGGACGGAAGTTACAACGAGCTGGAATCATATTGGACGGCCCAGATGACACTACTAGGCCAAATTCGAATAGGCCGTAACGGGCCGTGAGTTAGCGGGCCGTAAATGGGCTATATACGAACAAGCCATTAACAGGCTTTCTGTGGGCCGACCCGCTACCTTTTGACCAAGTCAAACGGCCGGCCTTTTCACCGGAATGGGCCTCTATTGGGCCGTGCCATGTGTCGACGTATCATAGGCGCCTCCTGTCCAATGAGTGGATGACTGTTGGAAATATGCCCTAGAGGCAATAATAAAATGGTTATTATTATATTTCCTTGTTCATGATAATTGTCTATTGTTCATGCTATAATTGTGTTATCCGGAAATCGTAATACATGTGTGAATACATAGACCACAACGTGTCCCTAGTGAGCCTCTAGTTGACTAGCTCGTTGATCAACAGATAGTCATGGTTTCCTGACTATGGACATTGGATGTCATTGATAACGGGATCACATCATTAGGAGAATGATGTGATGGACAAGACCCAATCCTAAGCATAGCACAAAGATCGTGTAGTTCGTTTGCTAGAGCTTTTCCAATGTCAAGTATCATTTCCTTAGACCATGAGATCGTGTAACTCCCGGATGCCGTAGGAGTGCTTTGGGTGTACCAAACGTCACAACGTAACTGGGTGACTATAAAGGTACACTACAGGTATCTCTGAAAGTGTTTATTGGGTTGACACGGATCGAGACTGGGATTTGTCACTCCGTATGACGGAGAGGTATCTCTGGGCCCACTCGGTAATGCATCATCATAATGAGCTCAATGTGACCAAGTTTTTGGTCACGGGATCATGCATTACGGTACGAGTAAAGTGACTTGCCGGTAACGAGATTGAACAAGGTATTGGGATACCGACGATCGAATCTCGAGCAAGTAACGTACCGATTGACAAAGGGAATTGTATACGGGATTGATTGAATCCTCGACATCGTGGTTCATCCGATGAGATCATCGTGGAACATGTGGGAGCCAACATGGGTATCCAGATCCCGTTGTTGTTTATTGACCGGAGAGTCGTCTCGGTCATGTCTGCATGTCTCCCGAACCCGTAGGGTCTACACACTTAAGGTTCGGTGACGCTAGGGTTGTAGAGATATTAGTATGCGGTAACCCGAAAGTTGTTCGGAGTCCTGGATGAGATCCTGGACGTTACGAGGAGCTCCGGAATGGTCCGGAGGTAAAGACTTGTATATAGGAAGTCCAGTTTCGGCTACCGGGAAAGTTTCGGGGGTCACCGGTATTGTACCGGGACCACCGGAAGGGTCCCGGGGGTCCACCGGGTGGGGCCACCTATCCCGGAGGGCCCCATGGGCTGAAGTGGGAGGGGAACCAGCCCCTGGTGGGCTGGTGCGCCCCCCTTGGCCCCCCCTGCACCTAGGGTTGGAAACCCTAGGGTGGGGGCGCCCCCCACTTGGCTTGGGGGGGGGGGGAAGCCACCCCTTGGCCGCCGCCCCCCTTGGAGATCAGATCTCCTAGGGCCGGCGCCCCCAAGGGGCCTATATAAAGGAGGGGGGAGGGAGGGCAGCCGCACCCCAGCCCTGGCGCCTCCCTCTCCCTCCCGTGACACATCTCCCTCCTCCCGCAGCGCTTGGCGAAGCCCTGTCGGAATCCCGCTACTTCCACCACCACACCGTCGTGCTGCTGGATCTCCATCAACCTCTCCTTTCCCCTTGCTGGATCAAGAAGGAGGAGACGTCACTGCTCCATACGTGTGTTGAACACGGAGGTGCCGTCCGTTCGGCGCTCGGTCATCGGTGATTTGGATCACGACGAGTACGACTCCATCAACCCCGTTCAATTGAACGCTTCCGCTCACGATCTACAAGGGTATGTAGATGCACTCCTCTCTCTCGTTGCTAGATGACTCCATAGATTGATCTTGGTGATGCGTAGAAAATTTTAAATTTCTGCAACGATCCCCAACAGTGGCATCATGAGCTAGGTCTATGCGTAGTTTCTATGCACGAGTAGAACACAAAGCAGTTGTGGGCGTCGATATTGTCAATTTACTTGCCGTTACTAGTCTTATCTTGATTCGGCGGCATCGTGGGATGAAGCGGCCCGGACCGACCTTACACGTACGCTTACGTGAGACAGGTTCCACTGACTGACATGCACTAGTTGCATAAGGTGGCTAGCGGGTGTCTGTCTCTCCCACTTTAGTCGGATCGGATTCGATGAAAAGGGTCCTTATGAAGGGTAAATAGAAATTGGCATATCACGTTGTGGTTTTATGTAGGTAAGAAACGTTCTTGCTAGAAACCTATAGAAGCCACGTAAAAACATGCAACAACAATTAGAGGACGTCTAACTTGTTTTTGCAGCATATGCCTTGTGACGTGATATGGCCAAAAGGATGTGATGAATGAATATATGTGATGTATGAGATTGATCATGTTCTTGTAATAGGAATCACGACTTGCATGTCGATGAGTATGACAACCGGCAGGAGCCATAGGAGTTGTCTTTATTTTTTTGTATGACCTGCGTGTCATTGAATAACGCCATGTAAATTACTTTACTTTATTGCTAAACACGTTAGCCATAGAAGTAGAAGTAATCGTTGGCGTGACAACTTCATGAAGACACGATGATGGAGATCATGATGATGGAGATCATGGTGTCATGCCGGTGACGAAGATGATCATGGCGCCCCGAAGATGGAGATCAAAGGAGCAATATGATACTGGCCATATCATGTCACCATTTGATTGCATGTGATGTTTATCATGTTTTGCTTCTTATTTGCTTAGTACGACGGTAGTAAGTAAGATGATCCCCTATAATAATTTCAAGAAAGTGTTCCCCCTAACTGTGCACCGTTGCGAAGGTTCGTTGTTTCGAAGCACCACGTGATGATCGGGTGTGATAGATTCTAACGTTCGAATACAACGGGTGTAAGCCAGATTTACACATGCAATACACTTAGGTTGACTTGACCAGCCTAGCATGTACAGACATGGCCTCGGAACACGGAAGACCGAAAGGTCGAGCATGAGTCGTATAGAAGATACGATCAACATGAAGATGTTCACTGATGTTGAGTAGTCCGTCTCACGTGATGATCGGACACGGCCTAGTTGACTCGGATCATGTTTCACTTAGATGGCTAGAGGGATGTCTATCTGAGTGGGAGTTCATTGAATAATTTGATTAGATGAACTTAATTATCATGAACTTAGTCTAAAATCTTTACAATATGTCTTGTAGATCAAATGGCCCACGTTGCCCTCAACTTCAACGCGTTCCTAGAGAAAACCAAGCTGAAAGATGATGGCAGCAACTATACGGACTGGGTCCGGAACCTGAGGATCATCCTCATAGCTGCCAAGAAAGATTATGTCCTAGAAGCATCGCTAGGTGACGCACCCATCCCAGAGAACCAAGACGTTATGAACGCTTGGCAGCAGCGTGCTGATGATTACTCCCTCGTTCAGTGCGGCATGCTTTACAGCTTAGAACCGGGGCTCCAAAAGCGTTTTGAGCAACACGGAGCATATGAGATGTTCGAAGAGCTGAAAATGGTTTTCCAAGCTCATGCCCGGGTCGAGAGATATGAAGTCTCCGACAAGTTCTTCAGTTGTAAGATGGAGGAAAATAGTTCTGTCAGTGAGCACATACTCAAAATGTCTGGGTTACACAACCGCTTGACTCAGCTGGGAGTTAATCTCCCGGATGACGCGGTCATTGACAGAATCCTTCAGTCGCTTCCACCGAGCTACAAGAGCTTTGTGATGAACTTCAATATGCAGGGGATGGAAAAGACCATTCCTGAGGTATATTCAATGCTGAAATCAGCGGAGGTGGAGATCAAAAAGGAACATCAAGTGTTGATGGTGAATAAAACCACTATGTTCAAGAAAGGCAAGGGTAAGAAGAACTTCAAGAAGGACGGCAAGGGAGTTGCCGCGCCCGGTAAGCCAGTTGCCGGGAAGAAGCCAAAGAATGGACCCAAGCCTGAGACTGAGTGCTTTTATTGCAAGGGAAGTGGTCATTGGAAGCGGAACTGCCCCAAATACATAGCGGACAAGAAGGACGGCAACACCAAAGGTATATGTGATATACATGTAATTGATGTGTACCTTACCAGTACTCGTAGTAGCTCCTGGGTATTTGGTACCGGTGCGGTTGCTCATATTTGTAACTCAAAACAGGAGCTGCGGAATAAGCGGAGACTGGCGAAGGACGAGGTGACGATGCGCGTCGGGAATGGTTCCAAGGTCGATGTGATCGCCGTTGGCATGCTACCTCTACATTTACCTATGGGATTAGTTTTAAACCTCAATAATTGTTATTTAGTGCCAGCTTTGAGCATGAACATTATATCTGGATCTCGTTTAATGCGAGATGGCTACTCATTTAAATCCGAGAATAATGGTTGTTCTATTTATATGAGAGATATGTTTTATGGTCATGCCCCGCTGGTCAATGGTTTATTCTTAATGAATCTCGAATGTGATGTTACACATATTCATAGTATGAATACCAAAAGATGTAAAGTTGATAACGATAGTCCCACATACTTGTGGCACTGCCGCCTTGGTCACATTGGTGTCAAGCGCATGAAGAAGCTCCATGCTAATGGACTTTTAGAGTCTCTCGATTATGAATCATTTGACACATGCGAACCATGCCTCATGGGCAAAATGACCAAGACTCCGTTCTCCGGAACAATGGAGCAAGCAACCAACTTATTAGAAATTATACATACTGATGTGTGCGGTCCAATGAGTGTTGAGGCTCGCGGTGGCTATCGTTATGTTCTCACTCTCACTGATGACTTGAGTAGATATGGGTATGTCTACCTAATGAAACACAAGTCTGAGACCTTTGAAAAGTTCAAGGATTTCAGAGTGAGGTTGAGAATCAACGCGACAGGAAAATAAAGTTCTTACGATCAGATCATGGAGGGGAATATTTGAGTCACGAATTTGGCACACACTTAAGGAAATGTGGAATTGTTTCACAACTCACGCCGCCTGGAACACCTCAGCGTAATGGTGTGTCCGAACGTCGTAATCGCACTCTATTGGATATGGTGCGATCTATGATGTCTCTTACCGATCTACCGCTATCATTCTGGGCTATGCTTTAGAGACTGCCGCATTCACTTTAAATAGGGCTCCGTCGAAATCCGTTGAGACGACACCGTATGAATTATGGTTTGGGAAGAAACCTAAGCTGTCATTTCTAAAAGTTTGGGGATGCGATGCTTATGTCAAGAAACTTCAAACTGAAAAGCTCGAACCCAAGTCGGAGAAATGCGTCTTCATAGGATACCCTAAGGAAACCATTGGGTATACCTTCTACCTCAGATCCGAAGGCAAGATCTTTGTTGCCAAGAACGGGTCCTTTCTGGAGAAAGAGTTTCTCTCGAAATAAATAAGTGGGAGGAAAGTGGAACTTGATGAGGTACTACCTCTTGAAGCGGAAAGTAGCGCAGCTCAGGAAAATGTTCCTGTGGTGCATGCACCGACTAGAGAGGAAGTTAATGATGATGATGATCAAGGTACTTCGGATCAAGCTCCTACTGAACTTCGTAGGTCCACAAGGACACGTTCCGCGCCAGAGTGGTACGGCAACCCTGTCTTGGAAACCATGTTGTTAGAGAACGGTGAACCTTCGAACTATGAAGAAGCAATGGCGGGCCCAGATTCCGACAAATGGCTAGAAGCCATGAAATCCGAGATAGGATCCATGTATGAAAATGAAGTATGGACTTTGACTGACTTGCCCGATGATCGGCGAGCCATAGAAAATAAATGGATCTTTAAGAAGAAGACAGACGCGGATGGTAATGTGACCATCTATAAGGCTCGACTTGTCGCTAAGGGTTATCAACAAGTTCAAGTGGTTGACTACGATGAGACTTTCTCACCCGTGGCGAAGCTGAAGTCCGTCCGAATCATGTTAGCAATTGCCGCATTCTATGATTATGAGATATGGCAAATGGACGTCAAAACGGCATTCCTTAACGGCTTTCTTAAGGAAGAATTGTATATGATGCAGCCGGAAGGTTTTGTCGATCCTAAGAATGCTAACAAGGTATGCAAGCTCCAGCGCTCCATCTATGGGCTGGTGCAAGCATCTCGGAGTTGGAACATTCGATTTGATGAGATGATCAAAGCGTTTGGGTTTACACAGACTTATGGAGAAGCCTGTGTTTACAAGAAAGTGAGTGGGAGCTCTGTAGCATTTCTCATATTATATGTGGATGACATACTGTTGATGGGAAATGATATAGAATTCTTGGAAAGTATAAAGGCCTATTTGAATAAGTGTTTTTTAGTGAAGGACCTTGGAGAAGCTGCTTATATATTAGGCATCAAGATCTATAGAGATAGATCAAGACGCCTCATTGGTCTTTCACAAAGTACGTACCTTGACAAGATATTGAAGAAGTTCAATATGGATCAGTCCAAGAAGGGGTTCTTGCTTGTATTGCAAGGTGTGCAATTGAGCACGGCTCAATGCCCGACCACGGCAGAAGATAGAGAAAAGATAAGTGTCGTCCCCTATGCCTCGGCCATAGGGTCTATTATGTATGCCATGCTGTGTACCAAACCTGATGTAAACCTTGCCATAAGTTTGGTAGGAAGGTACCAAAGTAATCCCGGCATGGAACACTAGACAGTGGTCAAGAATATCCTGAAGTACCTGAAGAGGACTAAGGATATGTTTCTCGTTTATGGAGGTGACGAAGAGCTTGTCGTAAAGGGTTACGTCGATGCTAGCTTCGACACAGATCTGGATGACTCTAAGTCACAAACCGGATATGTGTATATTTTGAATGGTGGGGCAGTAAGCTGGTGCAGTTGCGAGCAAAGCGTCGTGGCGGGATCTACATGTGAAGCGGAGTACATGGCAGCCTCAGAGGCAGCACAAGAAGCAATCTGGATGAAGGAGTTCATTACCGACCTAGGGGTGATTCCCAATGCGTCGGGCCCGATGACTCTCTTCTGTGACAACACTGGAGCTATTGCCCTTGCTAAGGAGCCCAGGTTTCACAGGAAGACCAGGCATATCAAGCGTCGTTTCAACTCCATTCGTGAAAATGTTCAAAATGGAGACATAGATATTTGTAAAGTACATACAGACCTGAATGTAGCAGATCCGTTGACTAAACCTCTCCCTAGAGCAAAACATGATCAACACCAGATCTCTATGGGTGTTCGATTCAGCACAATGTAACTAGATTATTGACTCTAGTGCAAGTGGGAGACTGTTGGAAATATGCCCTAGAGGCAATAATAAAATGGTTATTATTATATTTCCTTGTTCATGATAATTGTCTATTGTTCATGCTATAATTGTGTTATCCGGAAATCGTAATACATGTGTGAATACATAGACCACAACGTGTCCCTAGTGAGCCTCTAGTTGACTAGCTCGTTGATCAACAGATAGCCATGGTTTCCTGACTATGGACATTGGATGTCATTGATAACGGGATCACATCATTAGGAGAATGATGTGAGGACAAGACCCAATCCTAAGCATAGCACAAAGATCGTGTAGTTCGTTTGCTAGAGCTTTTCCAGTGTCAAGTATCATTTCCTTAGACCATGAGATCGTGTAACTCCCGGATGCCGTAGGAGTGCTTTGGGTGTACCAAATGTCACAACGTAACTGGGTGACTATAAAGGTACACTACAGGTATCTCTGAAAGTGTCTGTTGGGTTGACACGGATCGAGACTGGGATTTGTCACTCCGTATGACGGAGAGGTATCTCTGGGCCCACTCGGTAATGCATCATCATAATGAGCTCAATGTGACCAAGTGTTTGGTCACGGGATCATGCATTACGGTACGAGTAAAGTGACTTGCCGGTAACGAGATTGAACAAGGTATTGGGATACCGACGATCGAATCTCGGGCAAGTAACGTACCGATTGACAAAGGGAATTCTATACGGGATTGATTGAATCCTCGACATCATGGTTCATCCGATGAGATCATCCTGGAACATGTGGGAGCCAACATGGGTATCCAGATCCCGCTGTTGTTTATTGACCGGAGAGTCGTCTCGGTCATGTCTGCATGTCTCCCGAACCTGTAGGGTCTACACGCTCAAGGTTCGGTGACGCTAGGGTTGTAGAGATATTAGTATGCGGTAACCCGAAAGTTGTTCGGAGTCCCGGATGAGATCCCGGACGTCACGAGGAGCTCCAGAATGGTCCGGAGGTAAGGATTTGTATATAGGAAGTCCAGTTTCGGCTACCGGGAAAGTTTCGGGGATCACCGGTATTGTACCGGGACCACCGGAAGGGTCCCGGGGGTCCACCGGGTGGGGCTACCTATCCCGGAGGGCCCCATGGGTTGAAGTGGGAGGGGAACCAGCCCCTGGTGGGCTGGTGCGCCCCCTTGGGCCTCCCACTATGCCTAGGGTTGGAAACCCTAGGGGTGGGGGCGCCCCCCACTTGGCTTGGGGGGGAAGCCACCCCTAGGCCGCCGCCCCCCTTGGAGATCAGATCTCCTAGGGCCGGCGCCCCCCCAAGGGGCCTATATAAAGGAGGGGGTAGGGAGGGCAGCCGCACCCCAGCCCTGGCGCCTCCCTCTCCCTCCCGTGACACATCTCCCTCCTCCCGCAGCCTTGGCGAAGCCCTGTCGGAATCCCGCTACTTCCACCACCACGCCGTCGTGCTGCTGGATCTCCATCAACCTCTCCTTTCCCCTTGCTGGATCAAGAAGGAGGAGACGTCGCTGCTCCATACGTGTGTTGAACACGGAGGTGCCGTCCGTTCGGCGCTCGGTCATCGGTGATTTGGATCACGACGAGTACGACTCCATCAACCCCGTTCACTTGAACGCTTCCGCTCGCGATCTACAAGGGTATGTAGATGCACTCCTCTCTCTTGTTGCTAGATGACTCCATAGATTGATCTTGGTGATGCGTAGACAATTTTAAATTTCTGCAACGATCCCCAACAATGACATCTGTCCGAATAGTGAGCCTCCACGTGGTTCCTCTGGCCATTGAGAATTTTACACGTGGAACATCCCCATTGGTCCGGGCTGTTAACGGGTTACCGGATCCAAAACCGGACCCGATAGCTTAACGGCGACCCATTACGGTGGATGCCACGTGTCGGTTACCCTTGACGAAAGCACTTCCATGACGCACCATTTATCGTCATGGAAGTGGACACTTCCGTGATGATAATTTTGGTAATGTCATGGAACACTTCTACGGCAGCACAGGTATGACTATCTTGATTCTGTCATAAAATCGTCATGGATGTACATGCATGACAGAAAATGTGACCTACTGTGACAAACACGTATCATCAGGGAAGTGTATTTTTTTGTAGTGGTGCTTGTTGGTCTTCCATGCGTCCTCGATGAGAAGGTTATTCTATGGGACAATCCATCAAAAAGTCCTCCGCTCCCTGGCCATGGTTGCATGTTGACTCTGCTAGAGTTGCCGACGTTGAGAGGTAGTCGGATTTTGTCTGATGAGCAGGTCAGTCATGGAGTTTGATCATGTAGTGTATATTGTAAATATAGTACTTAGTTATTCCATCCCGTGATTTCTCCGCTGTCCACCGTCTTATATATAGGTCTAGGTTGGTGCCAACAAAGATTGGCTTGCATACCTCCGGACGGATACCACCATCATTTTGCACAACATCCACAGCAGTGCGGCTGTTCCCGTAGACCCCTTCTCCACCATTGGGATCGGCCTTCCACACTGGCTGGGCTTGAATACGTATGATGATGCCTACATGAGATTGAAGAATATAGCAATTGCGGACCCGCCGACAAAGCGATGTGGCTATGACGATTATATCTCATTGCGGTGTTCGACATAAGGATTGCCATCAATGCAAGAGGCAGTAATGGCAGAGGCTGGCGCATGTTGGCCGTGGCAGATTTGCACCCCTACACGTTCGAAGACGTCATGCGCCATCTAGGCCGCATCTTCGTGGTGACAAGCCATGGGACTTGTTTCATCTAGTTGCCATCCTACGGTACGGGAGATTACAAACGGAATGCACAAACCATCATTTGCATCCCTAACGGTACTCCATTATTTTGCAGGGACCAGTCATCCCCCGATCAAAATAAGATCGCTGATCCTGGATGTGCATTTGCATCCGCGATTCGGTGTAACCTGGAACATTGTAGCTGACTTTGGCATATTGGGATCAACTACCTTAGCAGTCGTTACCCATGGTACCACTGATGTGCAACATGGTCACACATGGTCACCATCTACCGAGGTATTCCATTTTCTCACTGTTGTGTGTTAGAGTAATAGTACTTGTTAGTTATTTTCTTTTCTTGACTGGGACGTGTTTACTGTACTAGTACTGCAATTTAGTATTACATTTTTAACCCTCTCGCCTTCTCTTTCATTGTAGTACTACTTACTAGTTCTAGTACTTTTTTACCTTGGAGGACGCATATAGCAAGCTAGTCCCTTGAAGACTTGAACCCACTAGCTCCCACCATTTTTATTTTTCCATGCCTTACTATCTCATCCATGTAACCAAGAGTGGCTATATATAATAAGCCGGTTATTTTACTTCCTCTATACCGGAGTGGTACTATTTGTTGCACAATTTTACTGACCGCCATATTTGAGCACAACATTATTATGCGTGGACCTTGACCATGTACGTCACCATGTGTCCAGATCTGAGATGCCGCGTGTACCAGATGAACGGCGCCGAGTTTGACCCCCGTGGTGCTTGTGGGTACCAAGGAACACTCTTGGAGAGTACTCGCTTTTCATTGGGGACAGCTACCCCATTGTGAAGCGGATGCCACCTTCCATGCACGACACTGAAGGCCTGCCATTCATGAAGGATGGTTGTGTCTTCAGTGCGCACCGCTGGATGAACGACATGCTGGGACACGCTATCCCTGATTTATGCCGCTTCAGCTTGGATGAGTCTCCATCGTGTGAAACTGGACTAGAAAGCTGCGACAATGATTCCCGTTGCCCACCGCTATGGATCGTGCCATCCATGAAGAACACCTAGGACTGGAACCTGGAGGAGGACATGGAGCCCATTTATAACGTGTAAGTGGAGTATGGTAAATTGTGAATGGTAGCGCTGTGAATATATGTAGACTAGTCGTGCACAAATTTATCACATGAAGTGGAGATGAACTTGTGTGGCATACTGACATTTGTCCTCTAGAATTTATTACTAGTAAATGTGTTATGTGTACGTGCAACTTGTGTGGCTGTTGCACGGGCTCTAACACACTCCGTGAGAAAAAAAGTGGCACAACTTTGGATATAGGTGACGTAGCGGCATCATACTATAGCATCGTTCGCTATAGTTGTAGTAATCCTACAAGGACGACAACTCCTATAAAATCTTGCGCTTGGCTCTTTGCCTCTTCAGGAGGTTCAACAGTTTGTACTCTTGTGAACCTTGCACTTGGCTCTTCGCCTCTTCGGAAGGTCCAACAATGATGATACTATAGTACAATATGCTTCTGGCAATCTGACACCGAATGAACTGTTGCACGTCCACTGCAAGGGCGAGGGCGAGGGAGAGGGAGAGGGCACTGTAGTCAAAACCCTCTCCTCGTCCTGCGAGCCATCGCGCGTGTGGGCGAGGGAGAGGGCGTAAGCGTACGTAGTAAGCAAGCTTCTCCTTGTCCTGTGAGCCACCGCGCGTGGGCGAGGGAGAGGGCGTAGTAAGCAAGCTTCTCCTCATTCGACGAGTTGACATCACACATCAAAGCAGTACTAGTCCATACTGCATCCTTTCTGGATAATATGACTGAATTTGAAATGGGAAAAATACACTGGCGGTCAACGTATGTAACAATACGCTCATTACGGTCACTATATAGTTTTGCGGTGATTATATGGTCACTAGCTCACCGTAGAGCACCGTATTGCGCCCTACTGACCGGCCACATAGTCGATGTGGAACTTTGTTGAATGGTTAAATTGAACCTGGTTTCTGGGTCCCACCTATTAGTTGGCAGAGCAAAGAAATTAGTTAAACAAAACTTTACGCAGGCGCGACAGGAGTCCAACCCTTGCGTATGAACCACCCTGGCTGTCTATGTGAGTGCATGCACGCATACTCCCTCGGTCCATGAAAAACTGTACATCTACACTGGTGCAGAGACCTGCTATACAAACGGTTTTTAACCCCTTTCCGCGACGGCGTTTGGAACCGCCACCAAGTGAGTGTGGGCGATAGGGGGGTCCTTCCCACACGACCCGGAAACCATCGGGGATATGCCCTCCTGGCACACAGGCTGGGGCAAAATGAGCTCGTGTGCGATCTGGCGGGGCATCGAAACCCAATTGTTTCAGTTTGTATGTACATCCCACACGATGAATCCCAGAAAAACATTTCCGTTCGTATGTATATGACACACATTTTTTTGTGTGGAAACATTTGTGCAAGGTGGCCTAACACAAATAGTTCACTACCGGAAGCCGTGTGTGATTGTTAGTTGATTGAACACGCCTACTTTCTAGAAACCGTGCGGGTTGTTTGAGTTCATCGCCCACGGTGCTGTCTGAGTAACCGCCTACAATAGAAAACCCCAATAAGCAGGGTAATTAGCCTATTATTGATAATCCATGTACTAATCAAATTGATATTTCTTATAAAACACACCAGATATTTCATATCCGTATAACAGCAACCAGGATTTCATAATCGAATTACATCAGATAGCTTCGACACTTAGTTACGCCATTACACAACAACACCAAGTTTCACATGCACCATCAAAAACCTTTGGAAAGTAGCATCATACACGGTAAATAGACAGATGAATCTCATCTGGGAAACTGCAGAAGCGGAAGGCAAATATTGAGCCTTCAGTGATGTTGAATGTCCGTGCAACTTTAGGCCAGTGGCTATGGATTATTGCCCCGCCAACCTTTGTCCTCTTCAGCAAGACTTCAATATTGTACCATGGGTGTTGAATGAATACGTTCCTCGCCTTTTGACCATGCAGGTGGTTTGATAGGTAATCATCGGTGAACTGCTTTGAAAAGTACTGAAAACAAAGGTATGCATAAATCGCTCCTATAAATTTTAAAATGGCGCAAGGGGTAAAAACAAGGTAAAAGTGTTAGTACCATCCTATAGTTGACTGATGTCTTCTTCATTGTGCAAACAAAGATCGTGATGTTATTCGTCGCAAGTTTCTTCATCCTAACAATCTTTCTGAGTTTCTTGACTTGACTGATATTCATGGACATCTCATTTCCCCATATGCAAAATGGGTCGTACAATGGATCTAAGCCTCTGACAGCAGGACCTACATGTGCAAGACCAAATTGTAAGAAACCTAAATATTAGAATGATTCCTGCAACTGCACAATAATGTGCTATTAGCCAATGGACCATGCTTGAACAAACCTCGATGGTAAACCGTGGTGTCTCCCATTATTTCCCTGCAACACACATAAGGAAGATCTTGATCAGGTTAACTGAGAGTTCCCATGCTATCAGTAGAATATGTATTGAGTACAGCCAAATTCGATTTATTTCACATGCATAACAATAGAAAATTATACCCATAACAAATGAAAATCAAATTGCACAATTGAACCAAACTGTTAAACGGACAGCAGACCAAATGAACCAAAATAGTTAACTGAGCACGACATTGCAGAATAGAAACATGTACTAGAAGATAAGACAGTTAACGAAACAAAGAATGCTTGAGAACACTACTACGAAATGTAGCAATTGTTGGACCAAACTGTTAACTGAACATTACATTTCAGAGGACCAAAGTGTTAACTGAACATTACATTTCAGAGGACCAAACTGTAAACTGAACATCAGATTGCATATTAACATTGCGGAGGACAAATTACTAGAAGGCACTGGCGGTGGCCTCGAGAAAACAGCACGAACTGTATTTTAAAGTAGACAACCGCGTGGCGGTGTCAATGGTGGCCTCGAAGACGAGGTGATCCTCCGAGATCTGGCGGTCGGCACGCATGGCAGCCATAGCTACGTCGTGCGCGCGTGCGGCCGCAATTTGCTTCTTCGCTGTGAGATGCTACTGAGCTCCACGTTATACTGCGTGCAAAATGGCTATGGGCGGCGCTTAATTGGAGGAGGGGGACAGTGATTTCGGCGGAAGGTGTCGCGCCGTCGGTCGGGGCATGTGGGACGGGAAAGGAGGAGGAAGGTGTGGGTGGGGTGTGGATTACCTGACCATATCGACGAGGCCGCGCAGCAAGAAGAAGGGTCGGCAGGTCGCCGCTGATGTCTACTATGCAACTTTATTCTTGTAGACTCGTGTTGGGCCTCCAAGCGCAGAGTTTTGTAGGATAGTAGCAATTTTCCCTCAAGTGGATGACCTAAGGTTTATCAATCCGTGGGAGGCGTAGGATGAAGATGGTCTCTCTCAAACAACCCTGCAACCAAATACATGAAACCTCTTGTGTCCCCAACACACGCAATACAATGGCAAATTGTATAGGTGCACTAGTTTGGCGAAGAGATGGTGATAAAAGTGTAATATTGATGGTAGAAATATATTTTTATAATATGAATAAATAAAAACAGCAAGGTAGCGAATAGTAAACGGGCACAAAAACGGTATTGCAATGCTTGAAAATGAGGCCTAGGGTCTGTACTTTCGCTAGTGCAATCTCTCAACAATGCTAATATAATTGGATCATATAACCACCCCTCAAAGTGCGATGAAGAATCACTTCAAAGTTCCTATCTAGCGGAGAACATAAGAATAAATTGTTTGTAGGGTATGAAACCACCTCAAAGCTATTCTTTCCGTTCGATCTATTCAAGAGTTCGTACTAAAATAACACAAAGCTATTCCTTCTGTTCGATCTATCCTAGAGTTCGTACTAAAATAACACCAAAGAAAATTCATATTCATAATACTCAATCCGACACAAAGAACTTCAAAGAGTGGCCCAAGATTTCTACCGGAGAAACAAAGACAAGAATGTGCATCAACCCCTATGCATAGATTACCCCAATGTCACCTCGGGAATCCGTGAGTTGAGTGCCAAAACATATATCAAGTGAATCAATACGATACCCCATTGTCACCACGAGTATTCAATTGCAAGACATATATCAAGTGTTCTCAAATCCATAAAAGTATTCAATCCGATAGCAACGAAATCTCAAAGGGAAAACTCAATTCATCACAACAAGATAGAGGGGGAAAACTCCATATGACCAGACTATATTAACAAAGCCCGCGATGCATCAAGATCGTGACATCTCAAGAACATGAGAGAGAGAGAGAGAGATTAAACACATAGCTACCGGTACAAACCCTCAGCCCCGAGGGTGGACTACTCCCTCCTCATCGTGGTGGCCGCCGGGATGATAAAGATGGCCACCGGAGATGATTCCCCCCTCCGTCAGGGTGCCGGAATGGGGTCTAGATTGGTTTTCGGCGGCTACAAAGCCTTGCGGCGGGGGAACTTTTGATCTAGAGCTACCCCGAAGGGTTTTGGAATATTTGTGAATTTATAGGGCGAAGAGGGGGTGCGGGAGGCCACCGAGGTGGGCACAACCCACCTGGGCGCGCCTGGGGGCCCAGGCGCGCCCTGGTGGGTTGTGCCCCCCATGGGGCACCCCCAGGTGCTACTCTAGCCATCCTGGGTGTTTTGGTCCATAAAAATTCTCCAAAAAGTTTTGCTGCATTTGGACTCCGTTTGATATTGATTTTCTGCGATGTAAAAAACAAGTAGAAAACAACAATTGACACTTCGCAATATATCAATAGGTTAGTCCCAAAAATGATATAAAATGATTGTAAAATGCTTGTAAAACATCCAAGAATGATAATATAACAGCATGGAACAATAAAAAATTATAGATACGTTGGAGACGTATCAGCCGCGCAGCAAGAAGAAGGGTCACCAGTGAGGAGGTGGCGCTGCAAGAAGAAGGGTCGCCGGCAAGGAGGCGGCGCTGCAAGAAGAAGGGTAGCCGGCGAGGTGGCGGCGCTGCAAGAAGAAGGGTCACCGGTGAGGAGGCTGAGCTGCCAGTATGCAGCAGTGAAGGTTTGAACTTGGAAAGCAAGGAGGAACAGTTGAAATGTGGCTTTTGGTGGGAGGGAGGGGCGGGGAGATAGATATTTCCACGGTGGCAAAAACATTTCGCTCGGTGCCGCGAGAAAGTGGCGCGCAAGTGTGGTTTGTAGACGACGAAGCTTCCTGCGTAAGCCAGACAAGACAGTGCGCCAAGATATTTTATATCGCATCCCACACGAATCTTTCTAGTAAACTATTTGTGGTATACCTGATTTTTTTCATTATGTTTTGAAAGACAAAATGGTGTTACGGAGGGAAAGGATGGTGTTTGAATTGCTAGAACATTTATGTACATTGAACATGCAACTACATGAGTGTCGTGTTTAAATTTGGAATTATTCCGGGTTCGTTTGGCATTTTTATGGATTAATAGAGTTTCTTGGCATTTAATGTGCATAATTCAAATTTGAACTACAAGCACATGCTCCAATGCACCAAAGTTGGTTGAAAAATGTGTGTCCTTGGGTGAATTTCTAGGTCCCATGCACGAAATGGGAATGAAATTCAAACATCTGGGCGTCGTGGCTCGGCCGGGAACATTGAGAAACTTGGTTTTTAAATTCCTGGAAATTCAAAACTCGCCTAAAAATCATGAAACTTCGCATGGTGTCATTTCATGGCACCAACATGTTGTGGTAAAAAAATTGGCCGCATTTGGACAAGTTTTTGGTATAAGCTTCTTGCAAACCGGAACTTCTCTCGAGAAGACTCGTGGTTCCCGAGGGGGGGGGGACGTGTCACCTTTGTGTTCGAAATGATATACGCTGCCTCCCCCCTTATTCTTTTGCAGAGGCAACATAGAACTATATGAGTGTTGTGTTAAAACTTGGAATTATTCCGGGTTCATTTGGACTTCCTTACACATTATTTGAATTTCTGGTCATTTAATGTGCATAATTCAAATTTGAACTACAAGCACATGCTCCAATGCACCAACGTTGGTTAAAAAATCACATGTGTGTCCTTGGGTGAATTTCTAGGTCCCATGCAAGAAATGGGAATGAAATTCAAACATCTGGGCGTTGTGGCTTGGCCGGGAACATTGTGAAACTTGGTTTTTAAATTCCTGGAAATTCAAAACTCGCCTGAAAATCATGAAACTTGGCATGGTGTCATTTCATGGCACCAACATGCTATGGTAAAAAAATTGGCCGCATTTGGACAAGTTTTTGGTATAAGCTTCTTGCAAATCGGAGCTTCTCTCGAGAAGACTTGTGGTTACCGAGGGGGGACGTGTCACCTTTGTGTTCGAAGTAATATACGCTACCTCCCCCTTTTTTTACAGAGGCAACATATAACGTTATGAGTGCCGTGTTAAAATTTGGAATTATTCCGGGTTCGTTTGGACTTTCTTATACATTAATTGAATTTTTGGTCATTTAATGTGCATAATTCAAATTTGAACTACAAGCACATGCTCCAATGCACCAAAGTTGGTTGAAAAGTCACATGTGTGTCCTTGGGTGAATTTATAGGTCCCATGCAAGAAATGGGAGTGAAATTAAAACATCTGGGCATTGTGGCTCGGCCGGAAAGATTGACAAACTTGGTTTTTTCATTCCTGTAAATCCAAAACACGCCTGAAAATCATGAAACTTGGCATGGTGTCATGACATGGCACCAACATGCTGTGGTAATTTTTCTATCCGATTTGTGAAGGCGCACACATTAACAATCAACAAAGACATTTTGGAACAACTGCTGTCATGTTACAAATCAGAAACACAACTATTATTGAAACCGTGGGCATTCTACTTACCAATTACGTCCCGCCACAAGTCTGCTTTTTTATTGGCTAGGAGGTGCCGTGCGGGGTAGCTATTTCAGTACGCGAGGCGTGTGATCATACCCCTGCGCGTGCTCATCGGGAGGAGAGCCCTTTGACCTCTATCCGCCGCGCACCTCCCTCCCAACGTCTCCATTAATGGCGCCCGAGCCCCTGTTTCACGGTGTGGCTATGTCTCACTGGACTGAGATTTAAGAGAGAAAAATGAAAATCTAAAAAGAAAGTTCTGCATGGATCTTTATGTAAGATCCGACGGACCTATATAGCATCGACTGCGATTTATAGCAAGCATGATGAATATAAGGACGATGACAGTGGATAATAATTGTCTTACATATTTAGGAACATGATTAAAAAAAGCCACTTGCGGCAACGCCCGAAATACACAAGGGCAAAAGAAGAAGGAAGACAACGATCTGGCTCGCTGATCTCTACTTTCTTGATGCGTTGCTGCAGGCCACGTGAACTAGCCTCCTCGGTGAGCAGCGATGAGCTCTTTCCTGTCCTCAATATGCTGCTTGAGAGCATCCACAGATTCCTCCACTAGCCTTTTGCACTTCATGCGCAACACGGCATTCTCGTCCATAAGTTTCTCGATGATGACACTGGTCCTCTTCAACAAGGCAGTGATACGTCCATTTTGCATCATGTTTTCTTACTGTTATTTATAATGTTTTTATCCATAATAATGCTTTTTGGAGCAATTCTAATGCCTTTTCTCTCATAATTTGCAAGGAATACACAAAGAGGGAGAATTCCGGCAGCTGGAAATCTGGACCTGGAAAAGCTACGTCAGGCCACCTATTCTGCACAACTCCAAACAAGCTGAAAATTCACGGAGATTTTTTATGGATTATTTAAGAATTATTGGAGCAAATAACTACCAGAGGGGGCCCACCAGGTGGGGACAACCCACCTGGGCACGCCTGGGAGCCCAGGCGCGCCCTGGTGGGTTGTAGCCTCCTCGGCCCACCTCTGGTGCCCATCTTCTGGTATATAAGTCATTTTTACCTAGAAGAAATCAGGTGAAGACTTTCGGGGCGGAGCGCCGCCGTCTCGAGGCGGAACTTGGGCAGGAGCACTTTTGCCCTCCGGCGTAGCGATTCTGCCGGGGGAACTTCCCTCCCGGAGGGGGAAATCATCATCATCACCACCAACAACTCTCCCATCTTGGGGAGGGCAATCTCCATCAACAGCTTCACCAGCACCATCTCATCTCAAACCCTAGTTCATCTCTTGTATTCAATCTTGTTATCGGAACTATAGATTGGTGCTGGGGGGGGGGTGTGGCTAGTAGTGTCGATTACATCTTGTAGTTGATTACTATATGGTCTATTTGGCGGAAGATTATATGTTCAGATCCATGATGCTATTTAATACTCCTCTGATCATGAGCATGCTTATTATTTGTGAGTAGTTACTTTCGTTCTTGAGGTCGCGGGATAAATCATGTTGCAAGTAATCATGTGAATTTGATATGTGTTTGATATTTTGATGGTACGTATGTTGTGATTCCCTTAGTGGTGTCATGTGAACGTCGACTACATGACACTTCACCATATTTGGGCCTAAGGGAATGCATTGTGGAGTAGTAAATAGATGGTGGGTTGCGAGAGTGACAGAAGCTTAAACCCCAGTCTATGCGCTATTCCGTAAGGGACCGATTGGACCCAAAAGTTTAATGCTATGGTTAGAATTTATTCCTAATACTTTTCTCGTAGTTGCGGATGCTTGCGGGAGGGTTAATCATAAGTAGGAGGTTTGTTCAAGTAAGAACAGCACCTAAGCACCGGTCCACCCACATCTCAAATTATCTAAGTAGCAAACACAAATCAAACCAACATGATGAAAGTGACTAGATGAAATTCCCGTGTACCCTCAAGAACACTTTGCTTATCATAAGATACCGTTTTGGCCTATCCTTTGCCTGAAAAGGATTGGGCTACGTTGCTGCATACTTGTCACAATTATCGTTACTTGCTCGTTACAAGTTATCTTGCTATCAAACTACTCCGCTACTTACAATTTTAGCACCTGCAGACATTACCTTACTGAAAACTACTTGTCATTTCCTTCTGCTCCTCGTTGGGTTCGACACTCTTACTTATTGAAAAGAGCTACAATTGACCCCTATACTTGTGGGTCATCAAGGCTATTTTCTGGCGCCGTTGTCGGGGAGTGAAGCACCTTTGGTAAGTGGAATTTGGTAAGGAAACATTTATATAGTGTGCTAAAATTTATTGCCACTTGCTACTATGGAAAACAATCCTTTGAGGGGTTTGTTCGGGGTATCTTCACCTCGTTCGGAACCACAATTAATTGCCCCTCAACCTACTGCACCTACTGAAAATATTGAATATGATATTCCTTCGGGTATGATAGAACAACTGCAAGCTAATCCTTATGCAGGAGATGGAACCGAACATCCTGATATGCACTTGATATATGTAGAATAAATTTGTGGATTGTTCAAGCTTGCAGGTTTACTCGGAGATGAGGTGATGAAAAAGGTTTTCCCTTTATCTTTGAAGGGAAAAGGATTCACATGGTATAGGCTACGCGATGATATTGGATCATGGAATTGGAATCATTTAAAATTGGAGTTCCACCAAAATTTTATCCTATGCATCTAGTTCATCGTGATCGGAATTATATATATAATTTCTCGTGAAGGAAAAAGTATCGCTCTAGCTTGGGGGAGGCTTAAGTCAATGTTATATTCATGCCCCAATCATGAGCTCTCAAGAGAAATTATTATTCAGAACTTTTATGCTTGGCTTTCTCGTAATGATCAAACCATGTTGGACACTTCTTGTGCTGGTTCTTTTATGAAGAAAACTATTGAATTCCGGTGGGATCTTTTGGAAAGCGCAACTCTGAAGATTGGGAACTCGACGAAGGTAAAGAGTCAGGTATAAAGCTTAAGTATGATTGTGTTAATTATTTTATGGATACCGATGCTTTTCAAAAGTTCAACACTAAATATGGACTTGACTCTGAGATAGTAGCCTCGTTTTGTGAATCATTTGCTACTCATGTTGAACTCCCTAAAGAGAAGTTGTTTAAATATCACCCACCTATTAAAGATGAAGTTAAAAAACCAGTACCAGTTAAAGAAGAAACTATACTCTATAATGTTGATCCAGTTGTTCCTACTGCTTATATTGAGAAACCCCCTTTTCCTGTAAGGATAAAGGAACATGCTAAAGTTTCAACTGTGGTTAATGTCGTGGAATTGTCACGGCAGATGTCCTCGAGCTAGGACTTAGTCGTGGAGCCATCGCAACTAGGAAGCTTGAAGGGGTTATGTGGGACAAGGAACACGAGGGTTTATACTGGTTCGGCCCCTTACGGTGAAGGTAAAAGCGTACGTCCAGTTTGAGGTGATATTGATTAGGGTTACGATCACCAGGGAGCTAAACAGCTATGCCCGGCTCTCAATGAGATTGTTGTCGCCCTTAAACCGCTGCCGGGTCGTCCCTTTATGTAGGGAGGAACACGCCCAGCAGCCCTTAGAGTCCCGGCCGGCTCATAGGAGTGTCCGGCTCGGACTCTAAACTATACTTGCCTTACGCTACAAGTTCTACTATAATAATGATTGTAACTACGGGCCTTAAGCCATATCCGGGTCTCAGCCCATCTCTGGCCCATTGTCTTGAAACTTGGCTCCGGGCTTCTGGCAACGACCGTACGAGTAACCCGGCCCCTCCTGGCGGGTGACTCTAAGGTCTATATCCTCAACATTAGGCCCCAGATTGATTTGAGCCGGCTCATGTCAATCTTCCACTCTTCTGACAGAAAAAGTCTCCGGCTTACCATTCATGTGAAGGCCATAACCCGGAGTGACGTCATCCTCGGGACTCCGGATAATCCGCCGTGACGTCATCCTCCATTAAGTCCGTTTTTTACTCCGCCAGATCCACAACGGATCTTTGCTTTTACTGTCATTCCGAAAATCGAGGCGTCGTGGGGGGGAGATAACCACGCCGTGGTCTCCTTGAATCTCGCGCCCACTTATGACCTTGCCTTATAAATAGGCCGGCCCAACGGGCTCTTCTCACGCTCTCTTCTTCCTCCTTGCTCCGTTGCTCCTCTGCCCGAGCTCTGCCAGTGCTGCCGCCGTCGCGCCCCTGATCTTCATCAACCCGGCCGCTGCATCACCCTGACTCGGACCAGATAAACGGCGGCGACTTCCGCTCTTCTCCAACTCCGGTGAGTTTCTTCTGCCTCGTTAGAACAGATCTGCGGTAGAGTTCAAACAGTTCATCCGTGTTCTTCGCCATTGTCCGCAGGCTTCAGTAGTTCTCGTAGTTTCCACCCTTGTTTGATCTTAGATATGTATAGACTTGCTGCGGTAGTTGTTTATTACTCATTTCACCTGCAAAACACACTTCTTTCCACTGCATAAGATCTCCTTCGAGCTCAAGAACTCCCCTGCGTCCGCATTTTAGGTCTAGAAAATTTTCTTTGCTATGACCATTTTGATCCAAAAAAGTTACGGTAGTATGCGAAACCTGTTTTACCACACTTAGTAAAAACTGCAACCATTGAATCTTGGCGGCTTACATTTCCGGCTTAAAGAAAACACGCGCCGTAGAACTTTCCGGTTTAAAGAGAACCATGCTCTGTAGAAACCTCCGGCTTAACTGTAGTAAAGCCGTAGATAACCAACTTACTCTGAATTCCCCTGCGGCTTAAATAACCCACTGTATCTGAACATATATCATTAGTCCCCTTCATAAGCCGCCATCTTAGTTTGAACGATAGATCTCCGACTTATAATTAACCCGGACACTTTTCTCTTTATCATAGACTACCAACCTTCACCATGCCTCCCAAGGCTCCCATCACTTGCAACTGGATGAGGTCCAACGTCACCGACGAGACCCTGGCCAATTTCGTTAAGTCCGGATATTTGCCTAAGAAGGAAATCATGTCCTACCATGCCCCTGACCCGTCGGAAGAGAGACCACAGCCAAGGGACGGGGAGGTAGTGATCTTCGCAGACCATATGAGCCGGGGCTTCGCACCGCCCGGCTCAAAGTTTTTCAGGGACGTGCTCAACTTCTTTGACCTACGGCCTCAGGATATAGGACCCAACTCCGTCTCCAACATCTGCAACTTCCAAGTCTTTTGCGAAGTGTACCTTGGAGAGGAGCCTAGTCTGCTGCTCTTCAGAGAGCTGTTTTACTTAAACCGCCAGAATGAATGCGCCAACGGGCCAAGTCTGGAGTTAGGTGGCATCTCCATCCAACGGCGTAGGGACTGTCTGTTCCCTTATGCAGAGCCGCCGAGCCACTCCAAGGACTGGAATATGACTTGGTTCTATTGCCAAGATACGTCCCCGGCTGACGAGAACCCGCTGCCCGGCTTTCGCCCAACACGTCTAGAGCCGACTCATCCGCTGTCGGACAAACTGACTGCAGCGGAACGCCAGCCTCTGCTTCCAACTATCAATAAGATCAAGGCCCTGCTAGGCAACGGTCTGAACGGAATTGACCTGGTCCGGGTCTGGATCTCATGGCGGGTGATCCCATTGAGCCGCCGCCCCGGCTTAATGTGTGAGTACACCGGGCGAAAGGATGACCCGCAGAGGCACAGTCGCAACGATCTTCCAGAAGACGTTGCAGAGGAAGAGACCAAGGCTCTTCTAAACGAGAGCCTGGCAGATTGCGGAAGAACCGGGTTAGCCCCCTTCTGCAAGACCAATCCAGCCCCAGCGGTAAGCCGCTGACTTTAACTTTTATCTTCGTCTGCATATAACCTTTATCCGAACCGTTTTAAGAATCAATCATTGTATCTTTCAGGCTGATGATAAGTTCTGGCGGGTCAAATATGACCATGAAGCGGCCAAGAAGGCCAGGAAGGCGAAGAAAGCCGCCAACAAAGCCGCCCCTCGCAAAAAGGGAAGCAGACCCACTGCTTCGGAGCTAATGCAATTAAGGGACAGCTCCGAGTCAGAGGTAACCCTTAAACCTTTAACTTCTTGCTATATTCGTTGTTTGTTGCTGTCCGCCTTATCAACACTTGCTCATTGACAGGATGACACCGGCGCCAGTAACCTGGTGGTTGAAGAGGTAATGTCACTTTCCACCGACTCGGAGCCCTCGCCATAGCTGAAAGTCCGAAGGGTAACCCGGAAAGTAAGCTTTTCACATCCTTTAGCTCATCAAGGCCCTCAATTTATTTTGAAGCGATAGGTTCATGAAAGCCACCCGGACCAACAAGAACACCGATCTCTCCGCCGGGTTACCCGACGCAACCAGGAAGCGTCGAACTGAGGTTTTTTCTCACTTGTACCCTTTTCATCCGTTGGCGGGTGTTATCCGTTAGCCACTCAATTCTTCTGACTCCAATTATCAGGAGACCTCCCCTTCTTCGGGCGACTCTATGCAGTCGAGTCTTCCGACTTTCAAGACCGCGCCCGGGTAATGACAGCCATCTCACACTATACTTGTCTGTACTTACTCTCTTTGTGCTGAATGTTTCTGTCCTTTCAGCGCCCAGGCAAAGCTCACCAAAAGAGCGAAGAAGACCAGGTCAGCCGGAGTGCCGGACCTACCTGAACCGGAGGTGACAGCTGAAGAGCCGCCAGCTGCCTCTGCCCCCGAAGCCGCCACTCCAATGGATACGGCACCTGAAGCTACCGCCCCAACTACCAGGGCAACGACCGAAGCGTCGGTTAACCCGGAGGCTTCCGGCTCAGCTCCACCAGCAGACGACCCGGACGTGGTGATCACCCGGACGGAGTATGTTGAGCCGGGGAGACCAACCGTATTGGCCAAGTGCTCCGCGAAGGGGGAGTTGCTGCAGCCCCACCGGGTGAACCTGGACCTCTTCGACTACACCAACTTGAGCATCGGAGAGCTCGTCTCTGGCTACATCAGCCAGGTGCACAAGAGCCGGGACGCGGAGGTCGCCATGGTAAACCAGATCCAACAAAAATCGGAGGTATCCTTCTGCTGTCTTCTTACCTACTGCATAGTTACCTTTGCCATGCTAGCCCCCAAGTCGACGACTTATACTTGAATATGTTGTAGACTTAGGTTCCGGCTTACTCAATTGAGCCGGCTGTATGTAGATAGATACATTCAATATGCATTAGCCCCCAAGTGCCAAGTATCTTTGCTTGGAAAGTGCTTGGGACTTACATAGTAACTGCTCTTAACCCGGAATTTTATACAGGCTGTGGGCAAGAAGCTAGAGGCGGACCTTGCGGATCTCAAGAGCCGGCTAAAGATGCAGGAGATGGAGACCCGGAAGGCAAACACCAAGTTTGTATCCAGCATCGCCACTCAAGAGAAGTTGAAGACCGAGTTTGATGCTGAGAGAAAAGCCTGGGCCGAAGAGAAGGCCGCACTGCTGACCCGGACAGAACAGGCGGAGAAGGCTCTTTCTGAGAAGACCGCCGAACTCTCCGGCCTAAAGTGCCAGGTTTCCCAAATGGTGGCCGCCATCTTCGGTAAGTCGCCTCACCGGCTTTCATCAATGTTGGAATGTTTATATCTCATTGTTCATCCTTGCCGCCGGCTTATCTGATTCTATTAAACAGGTCCCAGAAGCGCCAATCTCAACCAGAGCGTGGTCACCAAGCTAAAGGCCGTGTACACCCTGGTGGAGCAGCTCTACACTGGGTCACAACGTGCCTTAGCTGTGGTGGCCCTATCCAACGAGGTGCCGACTCATCTGCCCGAAGTCCTACGCCGGCTCGCCGTTCTGCCTCAGCGGATCCAAGAGCTGCGACGGGCCTCTGCGAGAGCCGGAGCGATCGCCGCACTGAGCCCGGCCAAGGCATTCCTGCCGGAGCTAGACCCGGCGGACATCGCCCTGGGTTATCCAAGCCTGAAGGAAGACGGCTCATCGTTCGATCAGAAGGACTTCGCAGCGTGCGTGAAGGCTGTACGCCCGGTGGCCACCCTTATCGGGGACGATACTGATCTAACCAAGTACCAGCCGGGCTACAATGCGGAGAATAAGAGGATTCCAACCCCTCGCTATGAAGACCTGAGTTTAATTCCGCCGGCTCGTCAGCACACCTTTGCCCCTGAGATTGACCCGGCGGGGTTAATTGACGAAGAAGCCCAATTTGAAGCTCTCCGCGGCATCGACTGGAAGTCATCAACTTTCCAAGTCTTGGGATCAGCCGGAGGAGAGGACAGGAACGAGCCGGAGACTTCGACTCAGCAGGCATCATAAATCAGCCGGCGGTTCACCAAACAATGCCCCATCCTTGAGACTTGATGAATTTTGTAATAGAATAGGTGCAACAGTTTATCTCTGCCGTGCCATCGTGCACGTAATGAATGCTGAAATCCCTTGAAGTTATCTCTTTGATGTTTCTCCGGGTCATAATCAATTCTTTACTTCTCTTAACCTTAAAAGGTGCCTTTAAGTATCTGCATAGAAAGGCAAATCACAAGTCTCAAGGCGGCTTACCGCCCTGAGAATCAGGTGTTTGAGATAGATAACCCGGAATATGAATCAAAAAGGACTGGTCCTTAATTATAATCTGAACATAGCCGTAATAACACACTTAACGGCCTGTAAGCTTACTTCCGGTTTAAATAACCCGGGTAGCACGGTTGGTACCTTAACTCCAATTTACTTGCCTTGATGACATCCATGATGTTCAACCAACACCGTAAACCAAAATTAAGCCGGCAAGTGAGACCCGGCAGTACACACCTTGACGTAATCAGAGTACACTTGTGATAGAATATAAGAACTTAGGGGTTTCCGGTTCGAATACGACCAGAAACCCGGCCCAAAGTGGTTAAGCTAAGATTTGGATACGATCACATAGCCCCCAGTGGGTGTGGCGATGCCAATCAAGAGGGTACCGACAGCTATGTTCTCTTTGGTTCGAATACGACCTATGTTTGAACAGGAAGCCCCCAAGTGATTTAAAATTGTTTAACGACGCTGATTCGAATACGATCCACGTCGGTTCTCAGAGGGGTTAAACTATGATTCAAATATGACCAAAGATAACCTCCCAATGAGCTCGGCACTTTGCCAATCAAATGGGTATCGACAACTATGTTCTCTTTGGTTCGAATACGACCCATGTTTGAACAGGAAGCCCCCAAGTGACTTTACTGCTTACGGCTAGATTCCAATACGATCATAAGCCGGATCCTCCTATACGTCATCATGTAAGCTTGCAATAAAAACAACACGTGCATATTTGGAGGAGGAAAAAGGACAGAGGTCCTGCTTTATTGCTTATCATAATATATACATGGCTGAGACAAATATGTACACCACGAGAGCCGGTAGCTCAAGTGTAGTAAGGCCGAAGTTGAGCTATGTTCCACGGCCGACTGGTCTCTTCCTCAGATTTACGTGAATCTTTGTGCTCCCGAATATCAATGAGGTAATATGACCCGTTGTGCAAGTTCTTGCTGACCACAAAGGGCCCTTCCCAAGGTGGGGATAACTTGTGTGCATCTGTTTGATCCTGGATGAGCCGGAGCACAAGGTCGCCTTCCTGGAAGACCCGGGATTTGACCCGGCGGCTGTGATAACGGCGCAGGTCTTGTTGGTAAATCGCTGAACGGGCTGCTGCCACATCACGCTGTTCATCCAACAAGTCCAGAGCATCTTGGCGCGCCTGTTCATTATCCGTCTCAACATAAGCCGCCACGCGAGGTGAATCGTGACGGATGTCGCTGGGGAGGACGGCTTCTGCTCCATAAACCATGAAGAAAGGCGTGAAGCCTGTAGACCTGTTAGGAGTAGTGTTGATGCTCCATAAGACGGAGGGCAACTCCTCCACCCAACAACCCGGCGTCCGTTGCAAAGGGACCAAAAGCCGGGGCTTGATGCCCTTCAGAATTTCCTGGTTAGCTCTCTCAGCTTGACCATTGGATTGAGGATGAGCCACTGAAGAAACATCAAGTCGGATATGCTCTTGTTGACAAAATTCTTCCATGGCGCCTTTGGAGAGATTGGTGCCATTGTCAGTTATAATGCTGTGTGGAAAACCAAAGCAGAAAATCACCTTTTTCATAAATTGAACCGCCGTGGCTGCATCGCACTTGCTAACTGGCTCAGCTTCCACCCACTTTGTGAATTTGTCAACTGCCACCAAGAGGTGGGTCTTATTATCCTTGGACCGTTTAAAAGGCCCAACCATATCAAGCCCCCAGACCGCAAAGGGCCAAGTAATTGGGATCATCCTCAGCTCCTGAGCCGGCACGTGAGCCCGTCGTGAGAACCTTTGGCAACCATCACATTTACTGACCAAGTCCTCTGCATCAGCATGAGCCGTCAACCAATAAAAACCATGACGGAAAGCCTTGGCCACAAGGGATTTTGAGCCGGCATGATGGCCACAATCCCCTTCATGGATCTCACGCAGGATCTCTTGACCTTCCTCAGGGGAGACACAACGCTGAAATGCTCCTGTGACACTGCGATGATGTAACTCGTCGTCGATTACAATCATTGACTTGGCCCGCCGGGTTATTTGCCTGGCCAAAGTTTCATCCTCAGGCAACTCGCCCCGGGTCATGTAAGCCAGATATGGCGTTGTCCAGTCTGGTATGATATGGAGAGCCGCCACCAGCCGTGCCTCCGGGTCAGGGACGGCCAAATCTTCCTCCGTAGGCACCTTAACCTAAGGGCTATACAGGACGTCCAGGAAAGTGTTAGGCGGCACCGGCTTTCGCTGAGAGCCTAGCCGGCTTAGAGCATCAGCCGCCTCGTTCTTCCTGCGATCAATGTGCTCTACTTGGTAGCCCTGAAAGTGCCCCGCAATGGAATCAACTTCGCGGCGATAAGCCGCCATTAGAGTGGAACCTAATGTTGCTATGGTTAAAGATCTCTTAGAAGAAGATATAGATGGGCATGTTATTTACTTCTGTGCAGAAGCTGCTAGAATTGCTAAACCCGATAAAAAGGATAAACATAGACTAGTTGTTGGCATGCCTGTCATCTCAGTTAAAATAGGAGATCACTGTTATCATGGTTTATATGACATGGGTGCTACTGTGAGTGCTATTCCTTACACTTTATATCAAGAAATTAAGAAAGATATAGCACCTGCAGAGATAGAAGACATAGATGTTACTATTAAACTTGCTAATAGAGACACCATATCACCTTTCGGGATTATTAGAGATGTTGAAGTCTTGTGTGGGAAAATAAAATACCCTACTGATTTTCTTGTTCTTGGTTCCCCACAAGATGACTTATGTCCCATTGTCTATGGTAGACCTTTCTTGAACACAGTTAATGCTAAGATAGATTGTAAGAAACAAATTGTGGGTGTTAGCTTTGGTGATGAGTCTCATGAGTTTAATTTTTTCCAAGTTTAGTAGAAATCGTCATGAAAAAGAATTGCCTAGTAAGGATGAATTAATTGGTCTTGCTTCTATTGTTGTGCCACCTACTGATCCTTTAGAACAATACTTGCTAGATCATGAAAATGATTTTCATATGCATGAAAGAAATGAAATAGATAAGATTTTCTTTGAACAACGTCCTCTTCTTAAACACAATTTCCCTATTGAAACTCTAGGAGGTCCTCCTCCACCTAAAGGTGATCTTGTACTTGAATTAAAACAATTCCCAGACACTTTGAAATATGCTTATCTTGATGAAAAGAAAATATATCCTATTATTATCAGTGCTAACCTTTCAGAACATGAAGAAGAAAGATTATTGAAAGTTCTAAGGAAGCATCGAGCTGCTATGGGATATACTCTTGATGATTTAACGGGCATTAGTCCCACTCTATGTCAGCACAAAATTAATATGGAAACTGATGCTAAACCAGTTGTTGATCACCAACGTCGGTTAAATCTGAAGATGAAAGAGGTGGTAAGAACGGAAATATTAAAACTTCTGGAAGCAGGTATAACTGTTGTTCATTGTGTCCCTAAGAATGGAGGTATTACTGTTGTTCCTAATGATAAAAATGAACTTATTCCACAAAGAGTTGTTACATGCTATAGAATGGTAATTGATTTCAGAAAATTAAATAAAGCTACTAGAAAAGATCATTACCCTTTGCCATTCGTTGATCAAATGCTTGAAAGATTATCTAAGCACACACACTTTTGCTTCCTTGATGGATATTCTGGCTTTTCACAAATACCTGTTTCTCAACCTGATCAAGAAAAGACCACTTTTACTTGTCCTTTTGGAACCTATGCTTATAGACGTATGCCTTTTGGCTTATGTAATGCACCTTCTACTTTTCAAAGATGTATGACTGCTATATTCTCTGACTTTTGTGAAAAGATTGTTGAGGTTTTCATGGATGACTTTTCTGTTTATGGGAAGTCTTTTGATGATTGTTTAAGCAATCTTGATCGAGTTTTGCAGAGATGTGAACAAACAAATTTTGTCTTGAATTCGGAGAAGTGCCACTTTATGGTTAATGAAGGCATTGTCTTGGGTCATAAAATTTCTGAAAGAGGTATTGAAGTGGACCGAGCTAAGGTTGATGCAATTGAGAAAATGCCATGTCCTAAGGACATAAAAGGTATTCGTAGTTTACTAGGTCATGCTGGTTTCTATAGGAGATTTTTCAAAGACTTCTCTAAAATTTCCAGGCCTCTCACTAATCTTTTGCAAAAGGATATTCCTTTTGTTTTTGATGATGGTTGTTTAGAAGCCTTTCAAACACTCAAGAAAGCTTTAATCTCTACACCTATTGTTCAACCACCTGACTGGAACTTGCCTTTTGAAATTATGTGTGATGCTAGTGATTATGCTGTGGGTGTTGTTCTAGGACAAAGAGTTGATAAGAAATTGAATGTTATTCATTATGCTAGTAAAACTCTAGACAGTGCTCAAAGAAATTATGCTACTACTGAAAAAGAATTCTTAGCAGTGGTGTTTGCTTGTGATAAATTTAGACCTTATATTGTTGATTCCAATGTAACTGTTCACATAGACCATGCTGCTATTAAATATCTTATGGAAAAGAAAGATGCTAAACCTAGACTTATTCGTTGGGTTCTCTTGTTACAAGAATTCGATTTGCATATTATTGATAGAAAAGGAGCTGAGAACCCCATAGCATATAACTTGTCTAGGCTTTGAAAATGTGCTTGATGACCCACTTCCTATTGATGATAGTTTTCCACATGAGCAGTTAGCTGCAATAAATGTTGTTAATAGTACTCCTTGGTATGCTAACTATGCTAATTACATCGTTGCTAAATATTTGCCACCTAGCTTTACATACCAACAAAAGAAAAAATTCTTCTATGATTTGAGACATTACTTTTGGGATGACCCACATCTTTATAAAGAAGGAGTAGATGGTATTATCAGACGTTGTGTACCTGAGCATGAACAGGGACAAATCTTACGGAAATGTCACTCCGAACCGTATGCAGGGCATCATGCTGGAGATAGAACCGCTCAAAAGGAATTGCAATCTGGATTTTATTGGCCTACTCTCTTCAAGGATGCTCGTAAGTATGTCTCATCTTGTGATGAATGCCAGAGAATAGGTTATATCGGTAAGCGTCAAGAAATGCCTGTGAATTATTCACTTGCTGTTGAACCATTTGATGTTTGGGGATTTGATTACATGGGACCTTTTCCTTCCTCTAATGGGTATACACATATTTTGGTTGCTGTTGAATATGTTACTAAATGGGTAGAAGGTATTCCAATCAGTAGTGCTGATCACAACACCTCTATTAAAATGCTTAAGGAAGTTATTTTCCCAAGGTTTGGAGCCCCTAGATATTTAATGACTGATGGTTGTTCACACTTTATTCATGGTGCTTTTCGTAAGATGCTTGCTAAGTATGATGTTAACCATACACTACTAGGAAAAGGGCTATAGATGATATGGACATTAATGGCGCACCAGACATGTGGTGCACCACTACTATATACTAATGGCGCACCATGTGTTGGTGCGCCATTAGTGTCCAAATACTAATGGCGCACCACATCCACGGTGCGCCACTAGTAACAATTTTTTTTTTCAAAACTAGTAATGGCGCACCAGGGGGTAGTGTGCCATTACTAGTTAAACTAGTAATGGCGCACCACATCCACGGTGCGCCACTAGTAGTTTTTTTTCAATTTTTTTTTCAATTTTTTTTATTTTTTTCAAAACTAGTAATGGCGCACAAGGGGATAGTGCGCCATTACTAGTTAAACTAGTAATGGCGCACCACATCCACGGTGCGCCACTAGCAATATTTTTTTCAAAACTAGTAATGGCGCACCGTGGGAGTGGTGCGCCATTACTAGTTCTAGTAATGGCGCACCACTCCCACGGTGCGCCATTACTAACTTGACCCAAAAATTCCATCGAATGCACCCCCCCCCCCCCCCCCCCCGTGGACTGCTTTTTCAGTTTTAAAAAAATTGAAGAAAATGATGGAAATGTTAAAAAGTAAAAGAAAATAAGTTTCCCATGTGATATGTGGTCTAGTTGTTGGGAAAATTTACAAATATGAATTTCGACTTTATTTGCAAAATCTCTCTGGAATTTGTAAAATGGGCATAACTTTTGCATACGAACTCGGATTAAAAAGTTTTTTATATGAAAAATCATCTACTCGAAAAGTTACATCCGAATTTAACTAGGGGAACCCCGTTAAATATTTTCAAAATCCTCATAAAGCTAACATAAAAAGTTACGGGGCTTTCAAGATCTAGAGGCAAAAAAATTCAAAAAATTTCAAACTTACTAGTGGCGCACCGTTTGCTAGGTGCGCCACTAGTAACAGAAAAAAAATTGGTGTTGAATTTTTTTTGGATTTTTTTTTCAAAAAATGATACGTAATATGACCGGGAAGTTTGAAATATTTTTCAAAATTTCATCATAATCATGAACATGAACAAAGTCCTAGACATCAACAAGGTTTAATAGGATTGATATGGTAGATATATCAACAAGTGCGTGTTAAGTGAGGTGGTGCTGGGGTTGGATAGAACTGTGAAGTTAAGCATGCTCGGGTTGGAGTAGTGTGAGGATGGGTGACCTTTCGGGAAGTTTGACCACTTAGTGCGATTTGACTTGAGATTAAGCATATTGACCCGAGATTAAGCCATAGTGACCCGAGATTAAGAAAACAACGAAAAAAAATTCTGAAAAAATATTTGAAATTTTTTTGTTACTAATGGCGCACTTCTATGTGGTGCATCATTACTAAGTCAAACAGTAATGGCGCACTGTGGTGCGCCATTAGTAAAAAAATCTAATGGCGTGGTGCTAGTGGCGCACCTATAGTGCGCCATTAGTAGGCAAAATAGGTGCGCCACTAGCAGGCCTTTTTCTAGTAGTGATAGAATTGCATCACCCTATCATCCTCAGTCTAGTGGTCAAGTTGAACTTAACAATAGAGAAATAAAATTAATTATGCAAAAGACTGTTAATAGGTCCAGGAAGAATTGGTCTAAGAAATTAGATGATGCACTTTGGGCTTATGGAACAGCATATAAAAATCCTATGGGTATGTCTCCTTATAAAATGGCTTATGGAAAAGCTTGTCATTTACCTCTTGAGTTAGAACATAAAGCATATTGGGCAGTCAAAGAGCTCAACTATGATTTCAAACTTGCTGGTGAAAAGAGGTTATTTGATATAAGCTCATTAGATGAATGGAGAACCCAAGCTTATGAAAATGTAAAATTATTCAAAGAAAAGGTTCAAAGATGGCATGACAAAAGAATCCAAAAGCGTGAGTTTAAAGTCAGAGAATATGTTATTTTGTACAACTCTCGTTTTTGATTGTTTGCAGGAAAGCTCCTCTCAAAATGGGAAGGTCCATATTTCATCGAAGAGGTTTACCGGTCTGGAGCCATCAAAATAAATAATTCCGAGGTACTAACCCAAAGGTTGTCAATGGGCAACGAATAAAGCATTATATATCCGGTACGCCTATCAATGTTGAAAGCAATATTATCCAAACCTTGACACCAGAAGAGCACATAAAAGAGTCCTTCTGGAACACTCCAAAATTGTCAAAATAAGGAGGTACGTGATACGGTAAGTAAACGGACTTCAAAAATCCGCAAAAATATTTTTTGTCAGTTTAGGAATATTCTAGAATTTTGGAAATAAAGAAACTTCCAGAAAGCATCCCCTGGTGGGCACAAGACACCAGGGCGCTCCAGGCATGCCTGGCGCGCCCAGGTGGGTTGTGCCCACCTGAGACACCTTCTGTACTCTGTTTTTCTTCCGTATACTTGTCCCCTAAGATAAAAAAATCTATATATACTTCCCGAACCTGTTAACCACCGTATCGCGGAGAAATCCTCTATTATCTTTTCTTGCTGTTTTCTGTCAGATCCCATCTACCATGGCCTCTTCAGGTTCCTCCAAGGAGAAGTTTTTCAAGAACGTCATCAACCCATATCTGCGGGAGGTAGTGTAGCACCCGCAAACCATCAAGATGCATGAGGGGGTGTTGTACATCCGCGATGAGCAAGGTCCCAAGGGCACGGGAACCGTGGAGGCCAGGCTTGAAGCTATGGAGCAGGAAGTCATCCAGTGCAAGGGGATGGTGGAACATGGTCTCAATGCCAATCACCTCATGATCACGGAGCTTTCCCGTGATCTCAAGGTGGATGGCAAGCCCATGAAGGACATCATCTTCACCCTCAAAGAGAAACAACTTCCTACAAAGCCATATGTATGATCTTCAAAACCAAGTCTTTGAATATGAGGCGAGGTTTAAAGGTATGAGTTTGGCTGCTAGTTGCAGGACCCGTGAGACTCACTCTTCCTCTTTTGATGGTGGACCACTGTCATGGAAGTCCGAGGACAAGATCTCTTCTTCTTCACCAACATTGCCTTCTTCACCACCAAAAGAGAACTAAGTATCGGGTATGGGCACTCCCCTTGGCTTCCGTCAAGCTTGGGGAAGGTGCCCCGGTATCATATCATCCCACTATCTTTTTTGCTTTTACTTATCTTAGTTTGATCTTTTTGCTTTATATGAAATAAAGTTAGTTCGATCCTTTCTTATTTGAGAGTTTGCTTAGTGATCGATCATTGTAATTGTGTGCAAGTTATATAATAAAGTTTAGTTTGAGTTTTTGCTTTCTTTACTTTCATGTTGCAAATAAAATAAAAGAAATAAATCAATAAGATCATATACTAATCCTATGGTAGGTGATAGCACCACATAAGGAAAAGTATAAGTAGGAAATTTTATTAGAGATTAACAAACATAGCTTAGTCAATGATGCAACTCATGCAAGAATTAATAAGGGAAGGGAAGATTCACATATAAATATACTATCCTAGAAATCTTTTGTGATTGTGAGCCCTCATCAAAATACTATATGCCAAAACTGTTGACGTTGGACAAGGAAGACAACGTAATGGTTTATGTTTGTTTATATTCACATAGAAGTCATATTGTCATAGATCCTTTAACATGTGGTGCTTGCCCCTATCTTGGCTAGCCAAAAATCCCGCACTAAGTAGAGATACTACTTGTGCATCCAAAAACCCTTAAACCCAAATCTTTTTCAAGTGTCCACCATACCTACCTAGGGATTGAGCAAGATCCCTCAAGTAAGTTGTCATCGGTGCAAAAAAGCAATAAAAATTGCTTCTAAAAGTGTGAGATCATTTAGTGTAAGAGAAAATTGAGCGTTGCATGAACTTGGATGACAAAGAATAAAAGCGACGGACTGCATAATAAAGGTTGTCATCTTAAGGGGTGACGTTCTTTTGCACTAAGGGATTGAGCATGCAAACAAATAAGCGCATGGCAACCTATGCTTCCCTCTGCAAAGGGCCTATCCTTTACTTTTATGTATTTACTTTTATGCAAAGAGTCAAAGTTTTCCTTCTAGTCCTTTTTATTTTTCTCCTTTGGCAAACATCATGTGGTGAGGAAAGATCTAGGTACATATGTCCAGTTGAATATAGATAGCATGAGTTATTATTGTTGACATCACCCTTGAGGTGAGTATGTTGGGAGGCGAAACTATAAGCCCCTATCTTTCTATGTGTCCGGTTGAAACGTTTTGCTCATGTGTACGCGGTGAGTGTTAGCAACCATAGAAGACTATATGATGGTTGAGTATGTGGACTTGCCTAAAGGCTCCAACACGTGACCCTTCCTGAAAAGATGATGAATTGTAGTTGCAAAGTTGACTGAGAACATAGTTTGTTGGTTCCTAATAGAGTTTTTGCTTTATACTTCGATTATGTGATGAATTGTTACTTATTCATAGGAAGTGTATGATGCAAGTTCTATGATAAAAGTCTTACGTTTAAATTTGTTGCTGTTATAATAATCATGATGCTTCTATGTTCGTATTTTGTTTTTATCGACACCTCTCTCTCAAAGCATGTGGACATGTTTTTTGATCCCCGCGCGTGCGGGGTAGCTATTTGAGTACGGGAGGCGTGTGATCAGACCCCAGCGCGTGCTCATCGGGAGGAGAGCCCTTTGACCTCTATCCGCCGCGCACCTCCCTCCCAACGTCTCCATTAATGGCGCCCGAGCCCCTGTTTCACTGTGTGGCTATGTCGAACTGGACTGAGATTTAAGAGAGAAAAATGAAAATCTGAAAAGAAATTTCTACGCGGATCTTGATGTAAGATCCGACGGACCTATATAGCATCGTCTGCGACTTATAGCAAGCATGATGAATATAAGGACGATGACAGTGGATAATAATTAAAAAAAGCCACATGCGGCAATGCCCGAAATACACAAGGGCAAAAGAAGAAGGAAGACAACGATCTGGCTCGCTTATCTCTACTTTCTTGATGCGCTGCTGCAGGCCACGTGAACTAGTCTCCGCGGCGAGCGGCGATGAGCTCTTTCCCATCCTCAATATGCTGCTTGAGAGCATCCACAGATTCCTCCACCAGCCTTTTGCGCTTCATGCGCAACACGGCATTCTCGTCCATAAGTTTCTCGATGATGACACTAGTCCTCTTCAACAAGGCAGTGATACGTCCATTTTGCATCATGTTTTCTTACTGTTATTTATAATGTTTTTATCCATAATAATGCTTTTTGGAAACTAATTGTCATTACCTTACTGAAACTAATTGTCATTTCCTTCTGCTCCTCGTTGGGTTTGACACTCTTACTTATCGAAAAGAGCTACAATTGATCCCCTATACTTGTGGGTCATCAGGCAATGGTCTCCTCCTACTGCTCCGCACTTCGGACGATCTTCGCCCTCAGCAGGTCGCGCTCGGCCTGGAGCTTCTGATTGCTCTCCTTTAGTTGTCGGATGACGCCGGTAGCCTGTTCAAACGAGGATTTCATGTCGTCCTGCAACCTCGCCTAGCCAGAGATCTGATCCATCTGGCTATGGACGATCGCATGCATGCGCCTGTGAGAGTCCTTGTCTACCCGCGAGACATTTTCCCAGGCCGCCGCGGTGCGGGAGGACATCTCTGCTGCTTCCGCGGCGCGGCCACACCAGTCTGCAGCATCGATGGCGTGGCGGGACCTCTGTGCTGCTTCGGCAGCGCGGTGGGACTTCTGTGCTGCTACGGCCGCGCAGCGGGACATGTCGGCTACTTTCCCGGTGAGGCGGGACATCTCTCGTGCTTCCGCTTCCACGCTCGCCTCTCCCTGGTGGTAATCTCTCGACCCAGAACTCATGCTGGCCATGGCAGACGCAAGGGAACGATGATGAATGACTTGTTTGTTTTTGTGGATGAGGAGTTGCGGAGGAATGTGCAGTCATCTTGGAGTAGTAGTATTTATAACCGAATACTAGTACGCTCCTAAGGGGGAAACCGTTTAGGTTTTGATTGGTGTGAACAGGTTTGCAATTTGGAATGTGACGGGTCGCAGGCTCAAAATTTATTGACGGTTCTATAATTTCTAAGAGCAGCACTATTCCTGGATGGCGTAACATGGGCACGCTTTCTCAGCCGCGTACGTGGCGTTTGCACCATAGGGTGCACCGCAATAGGCAATGTTAGCACACGTCTTGTTCCAAGAACCGTGCGCGCTCATTATTACCATCGCGCACGCTTCTTTTAATTAGAATGTGTGCCCGTCTAGTGCACACACGTTGATCTGTCTAACTGTTTCTGTTTGTTGTGGCTAATCACAAACAGTTCATCCGTGTGAAGTATATGCCTCAATCGCACACACCTTTGATCTGGCTGACCGTTACTGTTTTGTTGCCTAATCGCAAATAGTTAATCCGTCTGAAGCGTATGCCCTCAATCACACACACCTTTATCTAGCTGCCCGTTTCTGTTGTTCCGCCTCATCACAAACAGTTAATCCGATTGAACTGTATGCCGTATATCACACACGCCTTCATCTGGCTGCCCGTTTCTGTTCTTCTTCCTCATCACAAACACTTCATTGAGCTGAACCGTATGCCCTGCATCGCACATACAACTAAAATCTGAACCATGTTTGATGCATCCGTCATCGCAAATGTTTTGCACCTTTTTTGACACGTTAGCAGCATCCTGCAGTAGTGCTAGCATTAGAAAATTTTCCAACAAAGAGTGTACATCTACACTTCCAATGCACTTGGCCTTTAATCTGATCGATATTGATTGACTAATGCACCAACTTCTGCTCTAGCTATAGGCTACATGTCTATCCTTAATTACATCATGCAATAACCTTCATTTAATATTCTTCTCTCAATGGTCGCATGCACACATAAGTCTGCTACTTTTGGGCGTTAATTATGCCATGAAGTTCCGGTTCCTCTTGGTCAATGTGTAAATCTCTATATGTACAAGTCTTTCTCGGACGGAGGGAGTAGGTTGAGCACTTGAGCATGAGCATGTATGTTGTGTCATGTGCTGTGTGCCGCATGGATGCGTGAGTGTTGCGTGTGTGCATGTGTACGTGTGAGTGTTGCATGTTGCATGCAAGCATGCATGAGGCTTTTACTCCCTCCCATTGACATGTTCATATTTCAAGCTTCATTAAAACGTTGCGTGCAAGAATTAAGAGAAAACTCACCAATGCGTGTAAAAGTTCTGGTCATTTGTTCCTCACACATTCATTCGTTCCTCCAGCGCGCGCCCCGGCCTCCTTCCTCCGGCGCCCCGCCCTCTCCCCGCCAGCGCCTCCTCTTCCTCAATCCCGGCGAGCCGCGCCGAGCCCGAGCTCCTCGATCCGATCTGGATCCAGAGATACTTAGCGGTTGACTTCTCCTCCTCCCAGATATTTCGGTCCTAATATTTTACAGTATGTTAACCTGTTCATCGCATCATAACTCACTGCATATTGCTCCATTTCGCGCGTGTGATATATCGAAATGTTCGTCTCGTGATGCTCTTCATTTTTCGCCATTACACCATTTTCATTAGAGTCCATCTTGATGCCCAAATCTCTGGTGCAAGAGTACTATTTGCTGTTATCTGCTGTTACTTATCAGTACTTGAGGATTTGTCATTTTTGTTGCATTTAATCTGCGCATCTTATGGGCATGAGCTCTACATGTGTTTTGTTGTATGACATGCCATATTTACAGAGGTGTATGCCATGTATTTTTGTGATCTCTGTGATGACTAGCACAAGCATGAAAACTAGGCTCCGTAATGTTTCTGATTTCAGGGACTTGGTAAAATTTTTTAAGTCTGAGACTGCTGTTATTTTGTTGCTTTGTATCCATGTGGCTACAGAGAGATCCATGCTTATTTTGGAGATTCTCTGTAAGGATGTTTTGTAGATATGGTTGTAATTGATCCATTCATGCCCTTGTTTGCAATTATGGAGGGCCATAGCATGACTCAATCTTGCTCTACTTTTGCTATAAAATATTTCTGGCATATTCTGAACATGATATTCAATTTTGCCAAGCTTGTTGTAGTTGATCCTTTCATGCCATGTATTTGCTCTTGCCATGGTTAGCTTCATAAACATGCCATCTTGCTGTAGGTATGCTTTTTTTGTCATGCATTGCTTTGTGGTGAGTGCATCAAGCTCACCAAGATGCCTTCATATTATTGTTTCTGCCATGCTCTGTTTTCTGCTAAGTCTGAAACCTGTTAACGAAACTTGCTATGTTTACATGGTTGCCATCATATCTTATGGTCCTTTTTGGCTTATGTTCATTAAGGGACTTTTGTCATATGCATTTAGTAGAATACTGCCATGACTTGTTTTTCCATGTTAAGTTCCTGTGGCATGTCGATTTCATACTCTGAACATTGCTACCTGATGCTGTTTTAGTCATGTCCAGTAATTTCACCAAGTCTGTGAACCTGTTATCTTTTGCACTTTTGCCATGCTTGTTTGAGCCTGTTATGTTATGATCTAGCCGTAGCTCAGTGTTCATCTTTTGTCAAGCATCTCCTGCGTATTACTGTCATATGCTTTGTTGCTATGTTGGGGTGCTGTAGCATTGTTACTTGTTGCATTTGAAGTGCTATCATGCTGTTAATCGCAGATTCGTGTCATTCTTGTTTTGCTTGCCATTTGCAAACCGTGCATCCGTTTCCGGTGATCTTTATATCGATTTCAACCGAAATCATCTCATCTTTCCAGTGGCATGCTTGGTTAGCCAAGTTACTGCCTTGTTCATCATTTTTCTTCCGGAGCACGCATATGCATCGCATATCATATCTTGCATATCATTCATGTATTGCATCATGTTGCTTCTACATTTCCCGTGATTGATTGTGGTTCCGTTGCTTGTGCTGTTGTTCTGGGTAGAGACGGGAGACGAGTTCGTGAATGAGGAACCTGTTGAGTATGCTTACGAGGGTGAAGCTTTCGACAACTCTGAGAACCTTGCAGGCAAGATGACCACCCCTCGAAATCACTTCTATCTTTGCTTTGCTAGTTGTTCGTTCTATTGCCATGCTACGTTACCTACCCCTTGCTATATCATGCCTCCCATATTGCCATGTCAAGCCTCTAACCACCCTTTCCTAGCAAACCGTTGTTTGGCTAAGATACCGCTTTTGCTCAGCCCTTCTTATAGCGTTGCTAGTTGCAGGTGAAGTTAAAGTTGGTTCCATGTTGGAACATGGATATGTTGGGATATCACAATATCTCTTATTTAAATAATGCATCTATATATTTTGGTAAAGGGTGGAAGGCTCGGCCTTATGCCTGGTGTTTTGTTCCCCTCTTGCCGCCCTAGTTACCGTCATACCGAGATTATGTTCCTTGAGTTTGCGTTCATTACGCGGTTGGGTGATTTATCGGACCCCCTTGACAGTTCACCTTGAATAAAACTCCTCCAGCAAGGCCCAACCTTGGTTTTACCATTTGCCATCTAAGCCTTTTTCCCCCGGGTTTTCGCGAGCCCGAGGGTCATCTTTATTTACCCCCCGGGCCAGTGCTCCTCTGAGTATTGGTCCAACCTGTCAGTCGCCGGTGGCCACCAGGGGCAACTCTGGGCTCGCCTATCGGAAGCTTGGACAATCCGGTGTGCCCTGAGAATGAGATATGTGCAGCTCCTATCGGGATTTGTCGGCACATTCGGGTGGCTTTGCTGGTCTTGTTTTACCATTGTCGAAATGTCTTGTAAACTGGGATTCTGAGACTGATCGGGTCTTTCCGGGAGAAGGTTTATCCTTCGTTGACCGTGAGAGCTTATGATGGGCTAAGTTGGGACACCCCTGCATGGTATTATCTTTCGAAAGCCGTGCCCGCGGTTATGAGGCAGATGGGAATTTGTTAATGTCTGGTTGTAGAGAACTTGTCACTTGACCCAATTAAAATACATCAACTGTGTGTGTAGCCGTGATGGTCTCTTCGCGGCGGAGTCCAGGAAGTGAACACGGTTTGAGTTATCCATGAACGTAAGTAGGAGGTCAGGATCACTTCTTGGTCATTACTAGTTGACGACCGTTCCGTTGTTTCTCTTCTCGCTCTCATTTCCGTATGTTAGCCACCATATATGCTTAGTGCCTGCTGCAGCTCCACCTCATTACACCATCCTTCTCCTATAAGCTTAAATAGACTTGATCTCGCGGGTGTGAGATTGCTGAGTCCCCGTGACTCACAGATTCTACCAAAACAGTTGCAGGTGCCGACGATGCCAGTGCAGATGACGAAATCGAGCTCAAGTGGGAGTTCGACGAGGAACGTCGTCGTTACTATGTGTCTTTTCCTGATGATCAGTAGTGGAGCCCAGTTGGGACGATCGGGGATCTAGCATTTGGGTTATCTTATTTTCATTTGGTTTTGACCATAGTCGGTCTATGTGTGGATTTTGGATGATGTATGAATTATAATTATGTACTGTGTGAAGTGGCGATTGTAAGCCAACTCTCGTTATCCCATTCTTGTTCATTACATGGGATTGTGTGAAGATGACCCTTCTTGCGACAAAACCACAATGCGGTTATGCCTCTAAGTCATGGCTCGACACGTGGGAGATATAGCCGCATCGTGGGCGTTACAAATTCCCTCCCCGATGTTCTCTTGGAGTAGATCTGTAATCGTATGGACCTGCTCAGCAACGTGCGTCTGGCCGCATGCTCGGTGTCTTTGTACCGTCTACTCGTCTGCAGCCGGCCGGCCCTTTTCAAGACACACTGCTTGCTGATGCCCGATCCTCGCAAGTGGCCCAGACACCGACCCGACGATCCTACGGACGTTGCTGTGGTGCCCCTCGACATGCTACCACTACCCGTCCACCTGTCCTTCACGCGTGGCCACTACTGGGCGGGCATGAAGGCCAACTGGATCGTCCTCATCCACCAATTTGGTAGTCCGTGGCGTCTCGTGGATATCTACACCCAGCGAGAGATCACCATTCCATCGTTGGATACCACCGCCAACGAGCCTCGCGGCCCGTCGGACACACCTGCCTACTATGCACGAGACGCGTCGATCTTTTGGTGCGACCTTCGTTTGCTGAAGGTTGTAATCTGGGAAGTGCCCACACAATCAGAAGACTACATGGATTACAAGCTCATTGCCTTGTTCGACCTGGGATTAGTCTATCTAGAATCCGGTCGCCATACATGGTTATGGCTCATCGTCAATCCTATTGAGCCTCCATTTCTGTCCGACGATATAGTGCACCACTACTAGGGAAAAGCTTATAGGCAGACGCTTACTAGTAGCGCGGGTTTATAACCCTCGCTACTGCTACTTACTAGTAGCGCGGGTTTTTACCCCTCGCTACTACTAAGTTGATACTAGTAGCGCGGGTTTTTAACCCGCGCTACTACTAAGCGGTCTCTATCGTGCCCTCCCGGGACATGCCATAGTAGTAGCGAGGGGTACAAACCCATGCTACTACTAAGTTGATAGTAGTAGCGCGATTTTACACCCCTCACTACTAATAAATACGAGGTAGGTGAAATCCCCATATCCTCGGCCGAATCCCTCCTCTCTCCCTCACTTTCCCCCTCTCTCACTTTCCTCCTCTCTCCCTCGTACTCTAGCGGTGGCCGCCCCTGGTACACTCTGCTTTCTCCCCCCTCCCTCTCCGAGATCCCTCCGGTGGGAGGTCGCCGGAGCTCCTCGCCGCCGCCAAGATGCGGAAGCGCGACCTCAGCATCCTCCTCCTCGCCGCCTTTGCCGTCTTCTTCTCGCTCCAGGTCAGCCCTCCTCCTCCTCCTCCCCCCTATTCGATTCGATCTGGAACCTTAGCTGACCCATCCCCCTCCTCCTCCGGCAGCACGAGGGCGACTTCTCTTTCCAGGAGGCGTGGTACCACCTGTCGGACGGCGGGTTCCCGATCAAGCACGACGTGGACCGCCTCCCGCCGCCGCTCTTCGCCGACCTCAACGGCGATGGCCGCCGCGAGGTGCTGCTCCCCACACACGACGCCAAGATCCAGGTCCTCCAGCTCCCGGCCCACGCCAGGTTGGCCTCCGCGGCCGCCCTCAACGGCTTCCACGAGGCGCGTGTCATGGCCGAGATCACCCTGCTCCCGGCCAACGTGCGCGTCGCTGCCGCCCCGTCGCCATGGCCGTCGGGCGCCGTCGACCGAACCATTGACACCATTGACAGCACGCACGGGGTCAAGATTTTTTTTGGGTTTTTCAAATTAATAGTAGTAGCACGGGTCAAAGACACGCGCTACAGATAGTTAGTAGTAGTGCGTGTCCAACCCGCGCTACTACTAACACACGTACTAGTAGCGCGGGATGCACCGCGCTACTACTACTAGTTAGCTGTAGCGCCGTAGTAGTAGCGCAGGCACCCGTGCTACTACTAGCTTTTAACCCGCGCTACTACTAGGCTTTTTCCTAGTAGTGAACGATGGCATCGTTTACGCGGTCGACGCACAGATTGGCTGCCTATACTGGTGAAATCTATCAACGTGTAATTGTTCTATCTCATCTCATCTTTACCTTATGAATACGACCGTCTGTTGATTGTTAGAAATTTAGAATAGATAGTATGTCTATAACCACATCATTGCTATAAGTTCCTCTCATTTCCTAGATTTTTATGACCACACATGTTATTGTTAGAGTTGATATGAGAACAGTTGACATCTAATGATTGTTAGAATAGATATTATGGGTATAACCTCATGATTGCTATATGTTACTCTCATTTCCAAGATTTTTATAACCACACATGTTATTGTTTAGAGTTGATATGAGAACAGTAGTAACTGCTGTGGTAAAACATGAGTAGGCCCTATCATAGCTGTTTTCCTCTCATTGTTACATGATGTTTGAGCCATGACATTTGCTAGAATATGAAAGTCATCTATTATATATAAAAAGTATTTGACGGGTTAACCAATAAAAAGAGAAATAAGCCAGAAATTACCACAATAATTAGAATTATCCGACCATTGATTAAGTTAAGCGGTCAATCCCAACCAAAGGATCTATTTACACTAGAGACCAAAATAATTACCCACCTATGCCATTGATAAGTTTCTTATTGTACCTCTTCGTTCTACAATTCTACAAAGAAAAGAATTACAAAGCGTCAAAAAAAAAGAATTACAAATTAGGGTTACCAACGACCCTTGCATGTCCTCATGTACGCCGCCGTCGTAGCTATCCCTCAACTAGTTGACCGATTGATTTAGGCACCACCAGAACACATGCATGGAGAATTAGAATTATCCGACCATTGATTAAGTTAAGCGGTCAATCCCAACCGAAGGATCTATTCACACTAGAGATCAATATAATTACCCACCTATGCCATTGATAAGTTTCTTATTGTACCTCTTCGTTCTACAATTCTACAAAGAAAAGAATTACAAAGCGTCAAAAAAAAAGAATTACAAATTAGGGTTACCAACGACCCTTGCATGTCCTCATGTACGCCGCCGTCGTAGCTATCCCTCGGCCAGTTGACCGATTGATTTAGGCACCACCAGAACACATGCATGGAGCTTGGCAAAGCTAGCTTTGTGGACTGGATTCATTGGTGCGTGCATGGCTGGAAACTCCCCGCACAACAAAGCTGGCTTTGTGGGATATATTGCTTGATCCGTACGTGTGCATCTAACCTAGCTTTGTGGGATATATTGCTTGATTGGTACATGTGTAGCTAACTGGAAAGTTTCCAGCCGTTAAACTACTAGGGCTGGCTTGCTCTAGATAAATTGGATCGATCTTTTACGGCCGATCGATCGAGCGTGCAGGCAGGATGTATACGCTGACAACTCACGTACACAACCAAGTAGGCAAGCAGGTGGATGGATTTTGTGTCTAGCTAGCTTAGCACACTAGCAACATCAAGTCGCCGGCCGGCTTGATTTCTCTAACCACGCACGCGAGAACGAGACGCTGAGATATTGCCATGGGAGCGTGTTGCTCCTTTTTTTCCTTGATCTTCACGGTCTGGTATTTATGACTTAGGCACATAGCTCTTATGATATTTTGCTAGCTACAAATCTAAGATTATACATAGAAAATAATAATAGGATGCATTTTCTAGGTATATTCAAATATTTGAGATATTTAGAGGAGGGACTCCATTGCTTGATTTGGTGGCAGTAAATAACTGAACAGTAGAAACCCCATGATCGCCCAAAAAATTATTCTATGATACTGTCCATGTTTTAAGAGCCATTTTTGTATTATGATGTTTGGCCATTGAATATTGTTGTACTATTATACTATTTTGAAAATATAGAATGTGAATTGTTCGCGCAGTGTTCACATCTGTTATGGCACTACGCCTGATGAGGTTGGTCGGTGTAATGGCACCATTTATTTCTCCTTATTTGTTTCATTAAAGTAAAAACAATACTCTAATTTTTGTGGTCAACATACCAGTATTCTTATTGTTCACAGTGAACTTATCAATATTGTTAGATAAGGAAGCTAGCGAGAGAGCCATCCTATTGGTAAAAGAATTTATTGCCCTATCTCCAATTCATGTAAGAGACACCAGTTCATATCTAAATCTTCATTGGTTAACCATTTCTCAACTAAGTGCCAACTTCAGATTTTGTTTCTACTAATGTAGATGTAGTTCACTTCTATGTGTTCTACACCATATGAAGTTAGAGTAGAACTGCATAACTACTCCCATTTCATTTGCTCGACTAGAATGATCATATTGCCATGAGTCACTACAATGGATCTTTTATTTATGTATAGTGTATATTGTACAAAGCTACAATAGCTCATCTATGTGGCAAAACCATATAGATATAGCTCAGTTGGGAATGATCAAGGATTCAGTTTCTTGGATGATGAATTATGTTCTAGATTGTCATGCATTATTTCTAGATAACCACCATCGATGTTTGGTTAACTTATTTTCTCATGTGAACATGAGAGTCTTGCAAAGTAGCATTTTACGCTAATAATCTGACAAGCATTTGTGTCTTATAACCGCAAATCTTTTTTTGTTTAATTATCACCGAGCAAATGTTTGTGAGTTTGAAGTTATTTTGACACAAATGATCTAGACAGAGAAATTGAAACATACGCTACAAAAAAACAGGAGTTCCTTCATTCTCTAGGCAAATATGCAAATTATACTGCACTATGGCGAGTACCCTATATTTATTTTTTGTTCTAACATATTATAGATGTGGTCAAATGAACCTACTGCTCTGAACAATATAAACATTTACATAAACCACCAAATTCCTCTTGTATTGTACAACGTGATATCGATCATGATAGAATAAAATTTAATATAGAAAGTACTCACATAATCGTTTCAGTCCTATACTAGCAAAATGATATTAGTAAACTCGCACTTCAGAAGTTATACTTGCATTAAAATTTATTCCTTCAAAATGGGTTGACTTTAGTATTGCTTTGTATAATTATTAGAAATTTGAACATTAAATATAGTACACAACTAAAAGATGCAATGCCCCCCGCAAATGTGAGGGCATCATATTTAGTGCATAAATATGTTGAAAAATAAATTTATATTTTCATACATGTATATACTATGCCATGAAAAGGAATAACATTGTATAGCCATGACAAATTAAACTGTATTTAAGTTATGAACTAATTATTATGAAAAATACAAGTCTATAATAACTTTGTTTCACAATATCATAGATGATGGTGTGATAGAGTTAGAATAGCTGTTATTAAGCTTATTTATTTTACTTTAACAATTTCATTTAGGTGCCTCACAATTTTCATGGTCTATACGTCCTTTAGCATGTAAATTCTGCATCACTATGGCCATAAAGGCTTGTAAGGCATGGTTACGGCTCTCAACTTTAACCTTATTTTTTAAGTCGGTCATCAATTTTTCATGTGATACAACTACTTGATGATAGGAAATTAAATACTGCCCGCCTTATAGTCAATGATTTGGTTTTCTATCCAGCACATGCACATACAACAACTCAATAAAGATATATAGGTTATAAAATAGGGACCATGACCATTCAACAAAACATACCATAAAGACTTTATTATTATTGTTTAAATATAAAATAGCACCCTAACATTCATTCTATCTCTCCACATTTACTCGCAAGTCAGAGCAGATCAATCATGTGTTTTCGATGCATGTAATTTGTATGTGAATTAAATAGTGCGTGAGGATAGATCAAAGTAGGTATTAGCTATGCAGTTACTGTTAAAATAGTGCACCCTCATATGTGGCAAAAATAATGAAAATAATACTTTTTATGAATACTCAGTCTCAAAACATCTTATGGTAATCAATATTTTTCTCTTTGATCTATCAAGAAAGTACATTGTATGTTCTCCATCTTAGTTCTTTTACAGCAATAAAGCAAAAAATGTTGGTGTTGATTTGATTGAGGATTATGGTATAAAGAAATACTATAAAAATATCATTAATATGTATCAAATTATAAACCGATGAAATTTGGTATTCCCTACTCATTTTCTTCATCCTGTTCACCACCATCTTAATCTAGGAGCGCCTTTGAATTTCTGACACGTGCACATGCATCCAAAGCACATACTAACAAATTTTAAAAAGTTATTAATAAACACATAATTGCAATTGCCAATAATCCAAAGTAAATACCAGAAAAAATATTCATATTAATAATTAGGTGGCCCAATAGGCTAACATCAAGCACCAACGTTCGTACTCCTATGACTTCACAAAAATAATATGGTCATCTTTTTACAGAACAAAAGGAGTACTTCTTTTATTTTGAATGGGGGCCTAAATGTTTTGAACTATTATGGTTATCTTTCTATAGTTTTATTTTATTAAGGGGACAAAAAATGTCATGTACATATAAGTTCAACATTTTGGGCTACTGAAGGAAAGAGTCATTTTCACAAATTAATATCTCTCATATCTGTATTAGAAAGTCGATAGTCAAAAGACGTGCCAAAAGACACTTTATCAGTGTTGATTAGAGAAAACTATTAATCTTGGTCCAGCATTAAAAGATGGTATTCATGAAATCTTATATTTGTAAATACCATCACATTCTGTTTCAATTTTCGCATAGAAAAATAAAATAATCTATTCTCATTATTAGACTTTATAATATTCTAGCCCGCGCATCGAGCGGGCCACTTTGCTAGTTGACTTAATTTTTTGACATGGGGTATGATTATGACCACGGCATTGCAATTCTCTGTCTATGATATGTGTCACTATTATAATAATCTTAATTCCACACATACTCTGAACATGATTGTATATTTTTGTCCTTTTGGTCTCCAATTTGATTTGTTGCAGCAGACCCAAATGCGCTGGCCTTCATGATTCCAGGACTTGGAATCATACCAGTCAATGGGTGGTGGTTTATCGCTCGTTCAACTATTGGCGGTCATTTGATGCTCATTCGCACGTACCAAATTGACCAAACCATTTGATCAAACCACATGCAGTACAATGCCTGGGGCGTTCGTGACTGTGATGTCTATGGCTGCTTCGTGTTCGAGAAAGATCCCAGCTCCGTTGGGCCAGGCGTATTCAACTGGAGGCGGGTTTACAGCCTCGGCAACCACTCCATGTTCCTCGGGCTCAATTATCCGATCATCCAACCAATCATCGATCATATATCACCGACGATGATTACCGTGCTATGCAACTTCCATTCGCTAGGGGGAACTGTGTTTAAACATCGTACCATGGGTTTCATGAATCACCATATCCAAAGATTCATCGACACAGCTTGTTGCCAGATAATCTTCAGTGTGTGAAAGGCATCAAGCTTCGATGCGATGAATGGCTTTTGCAAACTCGACATGCGGAGATGTGGTTCATGCCAACAGCAAATATGCACAACTTGATTCGTAGTGATATCTAGAGTGAGCCATGTATCCTGCTGCTGTAGCATGACCCTCTTTTGTTGGATATTATGTACTGTAGTTAGTTTCAAGGATAGATACCTTTCTGGGATCAAGTGCATCCTAACTCACCTGCGTAGGATGTACTGATAATGATGATGGAGATGCTGTGCAGAAGCCATATATATATATGTACTTGTTGGTGAAAGTGTTGTCCAATGAGAATTATATTTTGTATTACTCATGTAGCCTACAAAGTCTGTTGCACAACCTTGTAACTTCTTACTCCATTTCCAAATTTGTACTGGTCCCCTATACCGTATATTGTGCTACTCGTACTACTACCTCCCTCTTGGTTCATTGGTCCCCTTCGTAATTTGTGTTAGATTTTGACCATAAATTTAACTAACTAAATTTTAATGAATGTCACAAAAAAATATATCGTTTGCTTCGTATTTGAACATAGTTTCCAATGGTATAATTTTCGGTGACATGCATTGACATTTTGTTAGTTAAACCTATGGTTTAAATGTGACACTAATTACGGCTAGTAACTAGTACAGTAGTACTACTAGTATACGTCGGTCAAATTATTCATCATCTCCTCACATTGAATTGATGTGACAACACGCTGCGCATGAGGTGACACAAGAGTCCCGGCAGCGTGTTCGGCTCACCCCTCTTGTACTACAATAGCACTCTCGCATTCTCTACAAAATTGCTCTCCCATTTTCTCCCGGTCTCCCCGCCTCCCGGCCACCGCCTTGTTCCGATCCATTTGGTATGATGAGCGATGAGCTACTGGAGTTGCTCTACTTCATTGCAAGTAGTCAAAAGGAAGACGCTGAAAAAATCCATCTCAACAAGGATGCTCTTCAAGCTAGCCGGATGAAGGAAGGAACCAGCGAGGCCGCTCTTGTGAGTATTTGTCCCGTCGCCTTGTGTTGGGGATATAGCTCCGAGGTGTGACTCGCCTAGGAGGGGCCGGGTTACACCGTTGGCGGTTTAACATGAAGAAAGTCCAAAGAGGCCCAAGACATGAAGACGACGGCTCATGGAACCAGGCCTGGAGAAAGGCCCAAGACCCGGGCCTGTGAACCGCCGTATGAAGACTTGCTCTGTAAGACTTGATTAGTTAGAAACCGAGCCGGTCACGTTGTGTGAGCCGTCCGGGACTCTGTAAGCCTCCAGGTCTCGACTGTGTATATAAAGGTGAGACCCGGCGGCGAGTTAACTCATGAAACAATTGACCGAGAGCTAGGTCAAGCGTATTCGCTCCCTTGTAATCGACACTCAAGCAATACAACTAGAAGCAGGACGTAGGCTTTTACCTCGTTGAGAGGGGCCGAACCTGGGTAAACACCTTGTGTCCTTTGTCCCGTTCACCCCCTTAAACCTAACCTAGTTGCGATGGCTCCACACCTAAGTCCTTTCACTAGGGCATCTGTCGTGTTAAATCCATGACAGTTGGCACCCACCATGGGGCCAGAGCATGGTGGTTTTGAGTTCTTGAAGGGCAGCTTCTCAGGGATCAAGGGATACGCCGTGCGCCGGATGACCAAGAGCCTCCGCAGCAAGATCTACATCGATGATGCTGGCTGGGGTCCCCAGGCCGATTCAATCGAGTATGGGTACCGGGTCCCCTTCAGTGGAATCCAAGTCTTCATCGTCAAGATTGGCGAGTCAGAGCCTACGCCAGACGCCTGCACCAACACCATTGAAACGGCTCGGTGCACAAGACCCGCCAAGGTCCAACCCATCCGGAAGTGTCCTTTCGTTGGCTTTGTTCACGGGGAAGATCTTGAGGAAGGTTCTATGTCAGGCGGAGAGACGACCATGTATTCAGGTGAGGAGTCTTCAACCAGCGAGACCGAATCAATCTATCAGCTGCAAGACGGCGGGCTTGGGGGCTGTTCTGATGGTGACAGTATTTCGGACTCCTATGAGCCACCGAGCAGGGTTGCTATCACTGGTACGCGTCGGTCCTAAACAAACTGTTTTTAACCCCTTTCCACGACGGCATTTTGGAATAGTCGCCAAGTGAGTGTGGGCGATAGGGGGGGGGGTCCTTCCCACACGACCCAGAAACCGTCGGGGATACGGAGCCTTGATGCATACAGTTGTCCCTATATAACCGTTTCCGATATCTCGAATATCCCAAACGCTTCATCCTTGCTACTCGTTTGTGCTCGCATTGCCATCGCAGTCGGAGTTTTGTGGTTCTGCCTAAAACCAGGCAGATTCCAGGCACGGGAGTTTTCCAGGCAGATTCTAGGCACGGGAGTTTTACGATGCCTGGCACATCACAAACAGTTCATGATTATAAACCGTGTACGATGGGTAGACAATCACACACATTTAGTTTTCCCGCACCGTATGTGATAGTGTCTGACATCACACACACTTTGCAAAGGGCAACTGTGTGCTTGCTTGCACATGTTTCCTCTCTATGAACCGTCTCGGATTATGGTGTATATCGCAAACGTTTGTGTTTTACCAACCGTGTGTGCCGTAATACCTGCACAACATAATTTCGCCCTAATTTAAGTGCTGCTATTTAAAATTGTACCTAATTTAAACTTGAAAGTAGGCTATAGCTTTATTCATATCCATCAGTTTCGAACAACCAATGCTTTATTCGATTCACAAGTACATATGTTTAAGAATTACATAAGCACCAAATAAAGAATGATGTACCAGGGTTCTATACTTGTACTTTTACAGATGGTAAAGAAAGAGGCGACAGACATTGCAGTTGCTGAACAAGGTGAAGCGGAATGGCCCTATTGTGCTCTCCTGGATGCAGAAGGCATGCAGGACTCTAGTCCAACCCTTGTGATGGCCAGCCGCCAATCATGTAGTTTGAGAGGTAATCTTGAGTAAACTGCTTCAGGATCCACTGCAACTGAAAAAAGATTCAGATATTCTCATCTAACACAACTCATTACGGGCAGTAAAAAGAAGGCTATAGGGTTCTTACTTACCATCCTGCAGTTCACTGTTGTCTTGCATAAAGTGTAAACAAATAGTTCGATTGACATCTTTTGACCCGTTTTAATAACAATCATTATCAGTTTCCTCACTTGATGCTGGTTCATGAATATCTCATTGCCCCATACGCAGAAAGGGTCGAAGTGTCGATCTTTGGCAATGATATATGTACCTAAAAGCACCAAGTTAATATTAGAAGCTAAACAACAATTGAAAAATGATGTAGTACAACACTCCATCCATCCCATTATATAAGATTTTATTACATGTATATCTAGACATCATCAGAACATTAAGGTAAAACTCTTCCTTGTTGCTATGTAGCCCTGGGTTGCATATTTAGTCATTCAGTACAATGCATGTTGCTAAACAACAATTGAAAAACTAAAAGGCATGTTAACTGCAATATCCTTAACAGCAACCAAATATCGTAATTCATAGTGGTATTGTTGAAACTGTTATTGATGAAATTGAACTGCACGGCAAATAGTTGCACATATAGAGCATCACATTGTGAAGAACTGAAATAAACAAGTCATAAGGACATCTCTAGGCGATCCTTAAAAAGTTAAAGGACTAAAACCCCTAGTGGATATATATATACTCCAGCAATTTTTGGCCTTTTCTAGTCGATCCCCTAAACGTAAGGTTGTAAACTTCAATTTGATCAAGTTCAAAGCAGGTTCAACCGAAAGTAGCATGCATTCAAACATAAACATAGATAATTTTCCATAACCGAACATAAAACATAAATTTAAACTAAGCTAAACTACTTTTGGTCGAAGTAGAAGTCGAGCCAATCCTTCCTCGTCATGTACGGTGTGCCGCGAGCCGGGTCCGGGCCAGTACCGTCGTCGGGGTCATTGGGGGAGGCACTCCTCCACTCGTCAACGTCGGTCTCCTCGTCCTCTAGGCCCACCTCGACGCCCTCCACGCCCCCGTCACCGCCACCTTCGACCTCGTCATCAGAGGAGAGCGCGATAACCTCGCCGCCCGCGCCGCCGTCCTTGCCGCCTTTGACCTCGTCATCGGAGGAGAGCGCGATAACCTCGCCACCCTCCGTGCCGGCAAAGATCGCCCGCTCCGCCTCCACGAGCTCCGGGTGCTGCCGGCGGAGCTCTTGCATGTAGGCCTCGTCGGCGGCCTCGGCCTCGAGGCACTCCCACGCCTCGCGGTCCTCCCGTGCCATAGCCGAGCTCACCACCCCTGGCTCCAGCGGAACGAGGTGGACCGGACGTGTGCCGAAGGGGAAATTGAGCCTAGCCGCCGCGCCGTGGTAGCAGACTTGCCAGAGGTCGTACTCCATGGCCGCGAGCTCGGCCGTGTGGAAGCTACCGAGCAACCGGCGGGTGTGGGTCTCTTGATCTGTAATCTCGGCTACCCACGTCCCCCACCGCCGCTGCCTGACCCCGAGGTAGGACTTCGTCGGCTGCCGGGTCCGAGGGAGGATGATGACCCACAATTATAGGGGATCTATCGTAGTCCTTTCGATAAGTAAGAGTGTCGAACCCAACGAGGAGCAGAAGGAAATGATAGGCAGTTTTCAGTAAGGTATTCTCTGCAAGCATTGAAATTATCGGTAACAGATAGTTTTGTGATAAGGTAATTTGTAACGAGTAGCAAGTAATAAAAGTAAATAAGGTGCAGCAAGACGGCCCAATCCTTTTTGTATCAAAGTACAAGCCTGGACAAACTCTTATATAAAGGAAAACGCTCCCGAGGACACATGGGAATTATCGTCAAGCTAGTTTTCATCACGCTCATATGATTCGCGTTCGTTACTTTGATAATTTGATATGTGGGTGGACCGGTGCTTGGGTATTGCCCTTCCTTGGACAAGCATCCCACTTATGATTAACCCCTATTGCAAGCATCCGCAACTACAAACGAAGTATTAAGGTAAACCTAACCATAGCATGAAACATATGGATCCAAATCAGCCCCTTACGAAGCAACGCATAAACGAGGGTTTAAGCTTCTGTCACTGTAGCAACCCATCATCTACTTATTACTTCCCAATGCCTTCCTATAGGCCCAAACAATGGTGAAGTGTCATGTAGTCGGTTCACATAACACCACTAGAGGACAGACAACATACATCTCATCAAAATATAAAACGAAGACTAAATTCACATGACTACTTATAGCAAGACTTCTCCCATGTCCTCAGGAACAAACGTAACTACTCACAAATCATATTCATGTTCATAATCAGAGGGGTATTAATATGCATAAAGGATCTGAACATATGATCTTCCACAAAATAAACCAACTAGCATCAACTACAAGGAGTAATCAACACTACTAGCAACCCACATGTACCAATCTGAGGCTTTGGGACAAATATTGGATACAAGAGATGAACTAGGGTTTGAGAGGAGATGGTGCTGGTGAAGATGTTGATGGAGATTGACCCCCTCCCGCTGAGAGGATCGATGGTGATGACGGTGGTGATGATTTCCCCTCCCGGGGGGATGTTTCCCCGGCAGAACAGCTCCGCCGGAGCCCTAGATTGGTTCCGCCAAGGTTCCGCCTCATTGCGGCGGTGTTTCGTCCCGAAAGCTTGCTTATGATTTTTCTCGGACGAAAGACTTCATATAGCAGAATATGGGCACCGGAGGCCTGCCAGGGGGCGCACGAGACAGGGGGCGTTCCCAGGGGGGTAGGGCGCGCCCCCACCCTCGTGGCCAGGGTGTGGGCCCCCTCTGGTTGATTCTTTCGCCAGCATTTTTGATATATTCCAAAACATGCCTTCGTGAAGTTTCAGGACTTTTGGAGTTGTGCATAATAGGTCTCTAATATTTGCTCCTTTTCTAACCCAGAATTCCAGCTGCCGGCATTCTCCCTCTTCATGTAAACCTTGTAAAATAAGAGAGAATAGGCATAAGTATTGTGACATAATATGTAATAACAGCCCCTAATGCAATAAATATCGATATAAAAGCGTGATGCAAAATGGAAGTATCAACTCCCCGAAGCTTAGACCTCGCTTGTCCTCAAGCGGAACCCGATAACGAAAAATATGTCCACATGTTTAGAGATAGAGGTGTCGATAAAATAAAATACGGAGATGAGGGCATCATGATCATTCTTATAACAACAACATATATAAATATTGTCATATGATTTCTTATGCTCAAGTAACAATCTATTCACAATGTCAAGTATGAATCCGAAACTTCATTGAGAACCAACAAACTATAATATCAGTCATTGAAGCAATAGCAATTTACCATAACATCGGGAAGAGTCAATATAAGAGCTTTTCAGCAAGTCCACATACTCAACTATCATTTAGTCTTTCACAATTGCTAACACTCTGGCAATACTTATGGTTATGGAGTCTTAATCAGACACAGAGAAAGATAGGGGCTTATAGTGTTGCCTCCCAACCTTTTACCTCAAGGGTAATGTCAACAATAATAGTTCATGCTAACTTACATCCAATTGGATATGTATATCAGGATCTTTCCAATACAATGTGCTTGCCAAAGGATAAAGTGTAAAAAGGAAAGTTGAAGATCACCATGACTCTTGTATAAGGTATAAGACAAGAATGAAAGATAGGCCCTTCGCAGAGGAAGCAGAGGTTGTCATGTGCTTTTAAGGTTGGATGCACAAAATCTTAATGCAAAAGAACGTCACTTTATATTGACACTTGTGATATGGACCTTTATTATGCAGTCCGTCGCTTTTATTGCTTCCATATCACAAGATTGTATAAAGCTTATTTTCTCCAAACTAATAAATCATACATATTTAGAGAGAAATTTTTATTGCATGCAACAGTGACAACTTACTTGAAGGATCTTACTCAATCCATAGGTAGATATGGTGGACTCTCATGGCAAAACCCGGTCTAAGGATATTTGGAAGCGCAAGTAGTATCTCTACTTGGTGCAAAGAATTTGGCTAGCATGAGGGGGAAAGGCAAACTCAACATGTTGGATGATCCATGACAATATATTTTATTTCGGATATAAGAAAACATAACCCATTACGTTGTCTTCCTTGTCCAGCATCAACCTTTTAGCATGTCATATTTTAATGAGTGCTCACAATCATAAAAGATGTCCAAGATAGTATATTTATATGTGAAAACCTCTCTTTCTTTATTACTTCCTATTAATTGCAACGATGACCAAAACTATGTTTGTCAACTCTCAACAACTTCTATTCATCATACTCTTTATATGTGAAGTCATTACTCTCCATAAGATCAATATGATCTCTTTAATTCTGTTTATTCTTTCTTTTATTCCATCAAGATCATAGCAAGATAATCATGCCCTTGACTCAACACTGATCTTTATTATATATAGCTCATGGACTCGATTACATAGAAGGATCATTAAGCAAAACTCAAAACTAAATCATACTAAAACTTTATTCTACTAGATCAAGATATTACCAAAAGGATCAAACTAAGAAAAACGGTAAAGATAGGAGTGTGATGGTGATACAATACCGGGGCACCTCCCCCAAGCTTGGCAGTTGCCAAGGGGAGTGCCCATACCAGATACTCAGTTCTCTTTTGCTGGTGAAGAAGATGTTGGTGATGATGGATAGTCACACATCGAGAGTAGGAGATCCTCCAATTTGCGGATAATGCCCTTGAGTGCGGTGATATGCTCCTTCAACAAAATATTTTCACATGTGAGATACTTGTTTTGTATGCGAGCTAACTCAATCATCTTGAAAGCTTCAATCTCCGTTGGGGTAAGAATATTGTGATGAGGTTGTAGGATGTCTTCGTCTTCCGCTGCCGGAACTTGATCCTCCATGGCCTTCTTGATCCCATCATCCTTGTTGATCTCCCCGGGTTCTTCTCTCTTCAGCTCTATCTTCATTAGCCAAGCATCGTTGCCCTCATTGTTGGAGGAGGGGGACGACATGATGCCTGGCCGGCAACTCTGGCAGAAAAGAGCTCGAAACGAAAAACAGAGGATATTTGCGTGATACGGTGGTCAAAACCTTCGGGAGATTATATAATGATTTTTTACCGACCAAAAGAAGTATCGTGCAAGAAAACAGAGTCCAGAAGGCACACGAGGTGCCCACGAGGCAGGGGGCGCGCACTCCACCCTCGTGGACGCCTCGTGTCCTTCCCGGACTACTTCTTATTGTCCTATTTTTTAATATTCCAAAGTAGAGAAAAATTGCTATTAGAACTGTTTTGGAGTCGGTTTACTTACCGTACCACATACCTATTCCTTTTCGGAGTCTGAACCGTTCTGCAAAGTGTCCCTTATATAGTCCTCCAGGATTACGGTTTCAATAACATTAGTTTCAACATTTATTGGATTACCTGAGATATAATGTTTGATTCTTTGACCGTTCACCACCTTCGGATTTGTGCCTTCGAAGTTGTTGATTGTTATGGCACCGGAACGATAGACCTCCTCGATAACGTAAGGCCCTTCCCATTTAGAGAGAAGTTTTCCTGCAAAAAAAACTTAAACAAGAGTTGAATAGCAATACATAATCACCTACATTAAACTCGCACTTTTGTATCCTTTTGTCATGCCATCCTTTAACCTTTTCTTTAAACAGTTTGGCATTCTCATAGGCCTGGGTTCTCCATTCATGAAGTGAGCTAATATCAAATAGCCTCTTCTCACCGGCAAGTTTGAAATCATAATTGAGCTCTTTAATGGCCCAATATGCCTTATGTTCTAGTTCGAGAGGTAAGTGACATGCTTTTCCATAAACCATTTTATAAGGAGACATACCCATAGGATTTTTATATGCAGTTCTATAGGCCCGTAAAGCATCATCAAGTTTCTTGGACCAATTCTTTCTAGATCTATTAACAGTCTTTTGCAAAATTAATTTAAGCTCTCTATTACTTAGTTCTACTTGACCACTAGACTGTGGGTGGTATGAAGATACAATTCTATGATTAACATCATACTTAGCAAGCATTTTACGAAAAGCACCATGAATAAAATGTGAACCACCATCAGTCATTAAGTATCTTGGGACTCCAAACCTCGGAAAAATAAACTCTTTAAGCATCTTAATTGAGGTGTTATGATCAGCACTACTAGTTGGAATAGCTTCTACCCACTTAGTAACGTAATCAACAGCAACTAAAATATGTGTATACCCATTAGAGGAAGGAAACGGTCCCTTATAATCAAAGCCCCAAACAACAAATGGTTCAATAACAAGTGAATAATTCATAGGCATTTCTTGACGTCTACTAATATTACCAATTCTTTGACATTCATCGCAAGACAAGACAAACTTACGGGCATCCTTGAAGAGAGTAGGCCAATAAAAACCGGATCGCAATACCTTATGCGCAGTTCTATCTCCAGCGTGGTGTCCTCCATAAGCCTCGGAGTGACACTTGCGTAGGATCTGTTCCTGTTCATGCTCAGGTACACAACGTCTAATAACACCATCTACTCCTTCCTTATAAAGGTGTGGGTCATCCCAGAAGTAATGTCTTAAATCATAGAAAACCTTTTTCTTCTGCTGGTATGTGATACTAGGTGGTATAAATTTAGCAACAATGTAATTAGCATAATCAGCATACCATGGAGCAGTACGAGAAGCATTTATGACAGCTAATTGTTCATCAGGGAAGCTATCAGCAATAGGTAGTGGGTCATCAAGAACATTCTCTAACCTAGACAAGTTGTCTGCAACGGGGTTCTCAGCTCCCTTTCTATCAATAATATGCAAATCAAATTCTTGTAGTAGGAGAACCCATCTAATAAGTATAGGTTTAGCATCTTTCTTTTCCATAAGATATTTAATAGCAGCATGATCAGTGTGAACAGTTACTTTAGAATCAACAATATAAGGCTTGAACTTATCACAGGCAAATACAACTGCTAAAAATTCTTTTTCAGTAGTAGCATAATTTCTCTGGGCACTGTCTAGAGTTTTACTAGCATATTGGATAACATTTAATTTCTTATCAACTCTTTGTCCTAGAACAGCACCTACAACATAATCACTAGCATCACACATAATTTTAAAGGGTAAATTCCAATTAGGTGGCTGAACGATAGGTGCAAAAATCAAAGTTTTCTTAAGTATTTCAAATGCTTGTACATAATCATCATCAAAGACAAAAGGAACATCTTTTTGTAAGAGATTAGTCAGAGGCCTAGAAATTTTAGAGAAGTCCTTAATGAACCTCCTATAAAAACCGGCATGACCAAGGAAACTTCTTATACCTTTAATGTCCTTAGGACACGACATCTTTTCAATAGCATCAACTTTGGCTTTATCAACTTCAATACCTCTTTCAGAAATTTTATGCCCCAAGACAATACCTTCATTAACCATAAAGTAGCACTTCTCCCAATTCAAAACAAGATTAGTTTCTTCACATCTCTGCAAAATTCGCTCAAGGTTACTTAAGCAATCATCAAAAGATGTTCCATACACGGAGAAATCATCCATGAAAACCTCAACAATCTTTTCACAAAAATCAGAGAATATAGCTATCATGCATCTTTGAAAGTTAGCGGGTGCATTACATAAGCCAAAAGGCATACGTCTATAAGCAAAGGTACCGAAAGGGCAAGTAAAAGTGGTCTTTTCTTGATCCTCTTTTGACACAGGTATTTGAGAGAAACCAGAATAACCATCTAGAAAGCAAAAATGTGTATGTTTGGATAATCTTTCTAGCATTTGATCAATAAAAGGTAAGGGGTAATGATCCTTTTTAGTAGCTTTATTTAATTTGCGGAAATCAATTACCATTTTATAACCTGTAATAATTCTTTGTGGGATCAATTCATCTTTATCATTAGGAACAACAGTAATACCTCCCTTCTTAGGGACACAATGGACATGACTTACCCACTGACTATCAGCAACATGATAAATTATACCTGCCTCCAGACGATTTAGTATTTCTTTTCTTACCACTTCTTTCATCTTACGATTTAACCGTCGTTGGTGATCTACTACCGGTTTAGCGTCTTTCTCCAATTTTATTTTGTGCTGGCATAGAGTGGGACTAATGCCCTTAAGATCATCAAGAGTATATCCAATAGCAGCACGGTGCTTCTTCAGAGTTTTCAATAATTTCTTTTCTTCATGCATAAGCATATTAAAGGATATATCTTTTTCTCATCAAGATAAGCATATTAAAGAGTATCAGGTAATGGTTTAAGCTCAAACACGGGATCACCCTTGGGTGGAGGAGGATCCCCTAGGATTTCAACAGGAAGGTTGTGTTTCAAAATAGGTCCTTGTTTAAAGAATACTTCATCTATTTCCCTTCTTTCATTCATAAACATATCATTTTCATGGTCGAGCAAATATTGTTCTAAAGGATCATTAGGAGGCATCGCAATAGAAGCAAGACCAATAATTTCATCTTATTAGGCAATTCTTTATCATGGGGTTGTCTATGAAATTTAGCAAAATTAAACTCATGAGACATATCCCCCAAACCAATAGTAACAACATCCTTTTTGCAGTCTATCCTAGCATTAACAGTATTCAAGAAGGGTCTACCGAATATAATGGGACAAAAGTTATCTTGGGGGGAACCAAGAACAAGAAAATCAGCAGGATATTTAACTTTCCCACACAAGACTTCAACATCTCTAACAATCCCTACTGGTGAAATAGTGTCTCTATTGGCAAGCTTAATTGTAACATCAATTTCCTCTATCTCAGCAGGTGCAATATCATGCATAATTTCTTTGTATAAGGAATGAGGTATTGCACTTGCACTAGCACCCATATCACATAAGCCATGATAGCAATGATCTCCTATTTTAACAGAAATAACAGGCATGCCTACAACATGTCTATGTTTATTTTTAGTGTCAGGTCTAGCAATTCTAGCAGCATCATCACAGAAGTAAATAACATGCCCATCGATAATATTGGCCAAGAGATCTTTAACCATATCAATACTAGGTTCAACTTTAATTTGCTCAGGGGGTGTAGATGTTATAGTATTACTCTTACGAACCACAGTTGAAGCTTTAGCATGATCCTTTATTATAACAGGGAAAGGTGGTTTCTCAATATAAGCAGTAGGAACAACAGGATCAACATTATAAGTGATAGTCTTTTCTTCAACTTTAATAGGTGCAACTACTTTTACTTCAATGGGAGGATTATATTTAAACCACTTCTCCTTAGGGAGATCAACATGAGTAATAAAGGACTCACAGAAAGAAGCTACTATCTCAGAGTCAAGTCCATATTTAGTGATAAATTCATGGAAAACATAGGTGCCCATAAAAGATTTAACACAATCAAACTTAGGTGTTATACCAGACTCCTTACCTTTATCGAGATCCCAATCTTCAGAGTTGCGTTTAATTCTTTCCAATAAATCCCATTTGAATTCAATAGTCTTCATCATAAAAGAGCCAGTACAAGAAGTATCGAGCATGGAGCGATTGTTGAGAGAAAGCCGAGCATTAAAATTTTGAATAATAATTTCTCTTGAGAGCTCATGATTGGGGCATCAATATAACATTGACTTAAGCCTCCCCCAAGCTTGAGCGATGCTTTCTCCTTCACGAGGCCAAAAATTATATATATAATTACGATCATGATGAACAAGATGCATAGGATAAAACTTCTGATGAAATTCCAATTTCAATCGGTTGTAGTTCCATGATCCCATATCATCACATAGCCTAAACCATGTCAATGCCTTTCCCTTCAAAGATAAAGGGAAGACTTTCTTCTTGATAACATCCTCGGGCATACCTGCAAGCTTAAATAATCCACAAACTTCATCCACATAGATTAGGTGCAAATCGGGATGTAATGTTCCATCACCTGTGAAAGCATTAGCTAGCAGTTTCTCTATCATACCCGAAGGAATTTCAAAGTAAACATTTTCAGTAGGTTCAGTAGGTTGAGGTGCAACTCTTTGCTCTACTGGTCGGGGTGAAGATACCCCGAACAAGCCCCTCAAAGGATTATGTTCCATAGTAACAAGTGACAGTAAATTTCAGCACACTATATAAGTTTTTCCTTACCAAATTCTACCTACCAAAGGCGCTTCACTCCCCGGCAATAGCACCAGAAAAGAGTCTTGTTGACCCACTAGTATAGGGGATCTATCGTAGTCCTTTCGATAAGTAAGAGTGTCGAACCCAACGAGGAGCAGAAGGAAATGATACGCAGTTTTCAGTAAGGTATTCTCTGCAAGCACTGAAATTATCGGTAACAGATAGTTTTGTGATAAGGTAGTTTGTAACGAGTAGCAAGTAATAAAAGTAAATAAGGTGCAGCAAGACGGCCCAATCCTTTTTGTAGCAAAGGACAAGCCTGGACAAACTCTTGTATAAAGGAAAACGCTCCCGAGGACACATGGGAATTATCATCAAGCTAGTTTTCATCACGCTCATATGATTCGCGTTCGTTACTTTGATAATTTGATATGTGGGTGGACTGGTGCATGGGTACTGCCGTTCCTTGGACAAGCATCCCACTTATGATTAACCCCTATTGCAAGCATCCGCAACTACAAAAGAAGTATTAAGGTAAACCTAACCATAGCATGAAACATATCGATCCAAATCAGCCCCTTACGAAGCAACGCATAAACTAGGGTCTAAGCTTCGGTCACTCTAGCAACCCATCATCTACTTATTACTTCCCAATGCCTTCCTCTAGGCCCAAACAATGGTGAAGTGTCATGTAGTCGACGTTCACATTACACCACTAGAGGACAGACAACATACATCTCATCAAAATATCGAAGAATACCAAATTCACATGACTACTTATAGCAAGACTTCTCCCATGTCCTCAGGAACAAACGTAACTACTCACAAATCATATTCATGTTCATAATCAGAGGGGTATTAATATGCATAAAGGATCTGAACATATGATCTTCCACCAAATAAACCAACTAGCATCAACTACAAGGAGTAATCAACACTACTAGCAACCCATAGGTACCAATTTGAGGCTTTGGGACAAAGATTGGATACAAGAGATGAACTAGGGTTTGAGAGGAGATGGTGCTGGTGAAGATGTTGATGGAGATTGACCCCCTCCCGCTGAGAGGGTCGATGGTGATGACGATGGTGATGAGTTCCCCCTCCCGGAAGGATGTTTCCCCGGCAGAACAGCTCCGCCAGAGCCCTAGATTGGTTCCACCAAGGTTCCGCCTCGTGGCGGCGGTGTTTTGTCCCGAAAGCTTGCTTATGATTTTTTCTCGGACGAAAGACTTCATATAGCAGAAGATGGGAACCGGAGGCCTGCCAGGGGGCCCACGAGACAGGGGGGCGCGCCCAAGTGGATAGGGCGCGCCCCCCACCCCCGTGGCCAGGGTGTGGGCCCCCTCTGGTTGATTCTTTCGCCAGCATTTTTGAAATATTCCAAAACGTGCCTCCGCGAAGTTTCAGGAATTTTGGAGTTGTGCAGAATAGGTCTCTAATATTTGCTCCTTTTCCAGCCCAGAATTCCAGCTGCCGGCTTTATCCCTCTTCATGTAAATCTCGTAAAATAAGAGAGAATAGGCATTAGTATTGTGACATACTATGTAATAACAGCCCCTAATGCAATAAATATCGATATAAAAGCATGATGCAAAATGGACGTATCAGAGGACGGGGAAGTCCTCGAACCAGCGTAGGGGCGCGGCGGCGGGCGGATCGGGGGACCGGCGACGGCGGATCGGGCCCGCGGAGGACGGCGGGGACACCTCGGCGTCCACCTTGCCGTCGTCGGGCGAAAAGGCCACGATAAACCTCTTTTTGGCCATTGGCTCATCAAGCTCCCCGGCACATGGGCAGAAGTTGAGGATGGAGGCGCCGGCGATGGCGATGACCTACCAATGGTTTCAAGGGTTGTGTGTGTCTGTGTGAGCGGAGGTTTGGGGGTGTGTGTGGAGGGGGTGGCAAGGTTGTGTTTGAGGAAATATTGCGGCAACTGAAAATTTTACTAGGTGGGAGTAACAAGGCGGGGCTACTGAAAATTTGGATCAAGGGCGAGCAGATATTTTTGAGATCGCGAGGGATGCAGAGGCGGGAGTAAACCGCCGGGGCTACTGAAAATTTGAATCAAGGGACTGAAGCAGAGTGGGAGTAACAGACACCGCACACGATCCGCACATACTAATCGTGTGCTATCAACCATTAAAACCTTCCAGGCGGTAGATATTTTCGAGATTGCGAGGGATGCAGAGGCGGGAGTTTTTGGGGAGTGAGCTAGTGTGCTTGACACGCCGGCTGTGGACTGTAGCCGACGCACCTTCTCGCGTAAGCCATAGTCGTACTATACACCGACGGTGCTCCAAGATATTTTGTACTACATCTCACATGGTTGGTGATAATAAACTATGTGGGATCTACTTGATTTGAATTACAAAATGGGGTCACAGCGGCAATGGATGTTGTTTGAATTGCTAGACCTTTTATCTGCAGTGAACATGCAACTATATGTCTGTCGTAAAAGAATTGGAATTATTTAGGGTTCGTTTACACATTTTATACATTAAACTGATTTTCTAGCCATTTCACGTGCACAATTCAAAATTAAACTACATGCACATGCTCCGGTGCATACAAATTGGTTGTAAAATCAAATCTGTGTCCTTCAGTACATGCTTAGGTCCCATCCAAGAAATGGGAATGAATTTTTCGGGGTTCGTTTGGCCTTTTTATACATTAACTGGCTTTTCTAGGCATTTTATGTGCATAATTCAAATTTGAACTACAAGCACATGATCCAATGCACCAAATTTGGTTGAAAAATCACATGTGTGTCCTTGGGTGAATTTATAGGTCCCATGCAAGAGATGGGAATGAATTTCAAACACCAGGCCACTGTTGACTATCGGCAAAACATTGAGATACCTGGTTTTTAAATTCTAGTAAATCCAAAACTCGTCTGAAATTCATGAAACTTGGCGTGCTATCATGGAGCGGCATCAACATGTCGTGGTGAAAATTTTGTCCCATTTGGGGCAGGTTTGGGTATAAGCTTCTCACAAACCAGAGCTTCTCACAACAAGCATGATGGTTTCGATAGGGAACGTACCACCTTTGGGGATGGGACGATATCTGTTGCCTCTTATTGCTTTCAAAAAATTTCTAGTGTCAACATAGAACAACAGGAGTGTTGTGTTTAATCTTGGAATTTTTCGGGGTTCGTTTGGCCTTCTTTATACATTAACTGGGTTTTCTAGGCATTTTATGTGCATAATTCAAATTCGAACTACAAGCACATGCTCCAATGCACTAAAGTTGGTTGAAAAATCACAGGTGTTTCCTTGGGTGAATTTCTATGTTCCATGCAAGAGATAGGAATGAAATTCAAACACCAGGGCACTGTTGATTGCCAGCAAAACGTTGAGATGCCTTGTTTTTAAATTCTAGTAAATCCAAAATTCGTCTGAAATTCATGAAACTTGGCATGCTATCATGGAGCGGCATCAACATGCCGTGGTAAAAAATTTGTCCCATTTGGGGCATGTTTGGGTATATGCTTCTCACAAACCAGAGCTTCTCACAACAAGCCTGATGGTTTCGTTAAGGAACGTATGTCCCACCTTTGGGGACGAAATGATATCCATTGCCTCTTGTATCTTTCAAAAAATTTCTCGTGTCAACATAGAACAACAGGAGTGTTGTGTCAATTTTTGCGATTTTTCGGGGTTCGTCTGAACATTTTTATGCATTAACTGAGTTTTCTAGGTATTTTATGTGCATAATTCAAATTTGAACTACATGCACATGCTCCAGTGCATATAAATTGGTTGAAAAATCACATGTGTGTCCTTGTGTGCATGCTTAGGTCCCATGCAAGAAATGGGAATGAATTTCAAACACCAGGGCACCTTTGATTACCGGCAAAACATAGAGATGCCTAGTTTTTTAATTCTAGTAAATCCAAAACTCGTCTGAAATTCATGAAACTTGGCATGCTATCATGGAGCGGCATAAACATGCCGTGGTAAAAAATTTGTCCCATTTGGGGCAGGTTTGGGTATATGCTTCTCACAAACCAGAGCTTCTCACAACAAGTCCGATGGTTTCGGTAAGGAACGTACGTCCCACCTTTGGGGACGAAACGATATCCATTGCCTCTTATTGCTTTCAAAAAATTTCTCGTGTCAACATAGATCAACAGGAGTGTTGTGTCATTTTTTGGGATTTTTCGGGGTTCGTTTGGACATTTTTATGCATTAACTGAGTTTTCTAGGCATTTTATGTGCATAATTCAAATTTGAACTACATGCACATGCTCCAGTGCATATAAATTGGTTGAAAAATCACATGTGTGTCCTTGGGTGCATGCTTAGGTCCCATGCAAGAGAGGTGAATGAATTTCAAACACCAGGGCAATGTTGATTGCCGGTAAAACGTTGAGATACATGGCTTTTAAATTCTGGTAAATCCAAAACTCATCTGAAATTCATGAAACTTGGCATGCTATCATGGAGCGACATCAACATGCCTTGGTGAAAATTTTGTCCCATTTGGGACAGGTCTGGGTATAAGCTTCTCACAAACCAGAGCTTCTCACAACAAGCATGATGGTTTCGATAAGGAACGTACCACTTTTGGGGATGAAACAATATCCGTTGCCTCTTATTGCTTTCAAAAAAATTCTAGTGTCAACATAGAACAACAAGAGTGTTGTATTTAATCTTGGAATTTTTGGGGTTCGTTTGGCCTTTTTTATACATTAACTGGGTTTTCGAGTCATTTTATGTGCATAATTCAAATTTGAACTACAAGCACATGCTCCAATGCACCAAAGTTGGTTGAAAAATCACATGTGTGTCCTTGAGTGAATTTCTAGGTTCCATGCAAGAGATGGGAATGAAATTCAAACACCAGGGCACTCTTGATTGCCGGCAAGACGTTGAGATGCCTGGTTTCTAAATTCTAGTAAATCCAAAACTCGTCTGAAATTCATGAAACTTGGCATGCTATCATGGAGCGGCATCAACATGCCGTGGTAAAAAATCTGTCCCATTTGGGGCTGGTTCGGGTATAAGCTTCTCACAAACCAGAGCTTCTCACAACAAGCATGATGGTTTCGGTAGGGAACGTCCCACCTTTGGGGAAGATATCATTGCCTCTTATTGCTTTCAAAAATTTTCTAGTGTCAACATAGAACAACAGGAGTGTTCTGTCAAATTTTGTGATTTTGGGGGGTTCGTTTGGACATTTTTATGCATTAATTGGGTTTTCTAGGCATTTTATGTGCATAATTCAAATTTGAACTACAAGCACATGCTCCAATGCACTAAAGTCGGTTGAAAAATCAAATCTTTGTCCTTGGGTGAATTTCTAGTTCCCATGCAAGAGATCAGAATGAAATTCAAACACCAGGGCACTGTTGATTGCCGGCAAAACGTTGAGATGCCTGGTTTTTAAATTGTAGTAAATCTAAAACTCGTCTGAAATTCATGAAACTTGGCATGCTCTCATGGAGCGACATCAACATGCCATGGTAAAAAAATGTCCCATTCGGGGCAGGTTCGGGTATATGCTTCTCACAACCAGAGCTTCTCACAACAAGCATGATGGTTTCGGTAGGGAACATCCCACCTTTGGGGACGAAACGATATCCATTGCCTCTTATTGCTTTCAAAAAATTTCTCGTGTCAAGATAGAACAACAGGAGTGTTGTGTCAATTTTTGGAATTTTTCGGGGTTCGTTTTGGACATTTTTATGCATTAACTGAGTTTTCAATGCATTTATGTGCATAATTCAAATTTGAACTACATGCACATGCTCCAGTGCATATAAATTGGTTGAAAAATCAAATCTGTGTCCTTGGGTTCATGCTTAGGTCCCATGCAAGAAATGGGAATGAATTTCAAACACTGGGGCACCGTTGATTGCCGGCAAAACATTGAGATGCCTGGTTTTTAAATTCTAGTAAATCCAAAACTCGTCTGAAATTCATGAAACTTGGCATGCTATCATGGAATGGCACTCGACATGCTATGGCATTTTTCGTGTCAATTTTGAGAGAAGGCGCACTCGAATAATGACAGCCAACAAAGGCATTTTGAAAAATAGCTACCACTTTAATATCTCAAACGTTTGTAGAATTGAAACCGTGTGCGTTCTGTTAACCATTCACGTGACGCCACGTGTCTTGGTTTTAATGGCTGTAGGAGGTGCCGTGCAGACAGGTGCTTAACCTTGACTGAACGGGAGGCATGCAAGTGCAGCCCGGTGCAGAGGCTGACCGAGAGGCGTGCAAGCTGTCCTCCAATGCGCAGGCTCACTGAGAAGCGTGTGAGCTGTACGCTGCACAGGCTCACTGGGAAGCGAGCCCTTTGACTTCCATGGCCGCCCACCTTCCTCTCCATTAATGGCGCCCGAGCCGCTGTTTAATACGGGCGGCCTTACTGTTCGCCTCCCATTCCCCTCCCTCTCGCAGACCTCCACCAACGCCATGGCGCAGAACGATCATCTGCCACTAGTCTTCATGTTTGGTGAAGTCGACTCCGAGCCGGAAGAGATAGAAAATAAGGAGGAATGGGGCCTCATGGACATGGCCCAGAACGAGCTGGCCGCGGCGGTTGCTGCCCCCGCTCCCGTCCCAGCTCCCATACCCGCGCCCGCACCAGCGACATATCCCCGTAGCATTGACGGGCTGGTCGCCGAGCACTATCACAGAGCTGGAAGCCGCGGGTGTCAACGAGGTCTCCGCGGACCCACGCGAGCTCGTGTACATGCCAGCGCCCGTGCCCATACCCGTGCGCACCCCTCCACCCACCGTGGCGCTGGCCCCCGTGCGTTTGGCTGCACCCGCCGCGCCCGTGCCAGTACCCGTGCCCGCGCCCCCCTCAGCGGCATGGGACGGTGCCGTCGACCACTACCTCTCATCGGTGCCAGTTGCCGTCCTCCCGCGCCCCGCCCGTTGATCATGCGATGACATGATGTTTGATTTACAAGTGAAGAACATTTTGTGCTGCCTTGAAGACTTCACCAACGGCGTCTCGGAGGACGACAACGACAACGACGGCGCGGCATGCCACCTCCGCTGCCGCCGGAAATAGTTCTTTTGGGGGTTTTATACTGTATCTCGAATTCTCGATCATATGAATATAAATTCGCAGTGTAACTGAATGAAAGATATGGTTTGAACGAACTTGCGTTTTTCTCTCTTAATGTACAGACTTATCAAGCGATTTTCTTTTGAAAAAAACATCAATGGTTTTTAAATATAAAACACTCATCGCAAACGTTTTATTTAGAATAGCCGGATGCAAACCGACAGCTTCCCCAGGAAGCCAAGGGAAAATGTGCCGAGCAGGATTTCTGCATCCCTTCAACGCAAACGGTTGTTTTGCATGACCCGTGTGCAACAAAATACAAACAATTGGGTAAGATTGGCATATCTGTCATTTTGGGTATGTTGCCATTTTTCTAACTGGAAAGATTAACATTTGTTTATCTAGTACATTGCCATTTTTCAACCTTCTAACACCGTGATTTGTCAAAATATGCAGCTAAAAATCACTAGCACTATCTAATTTTTGCAACTAAAATCACTAGCACTGTTCATATGGACACCACTAGCAGGCTGAGTTGATGGACGCATATGCAAATGTACCATTGATTACATACAACAAGTCATTAGCCCACAACGACAACTAGGATACACGTTGGATTATAGATCATTTCCAACAAAACATTCTAGTAAAGTTTTCTCACACAACAAATAACAAAGCGATGAAATGAACTTCAGCTCAACCACTTGTCGGCATTGGAAACACTTGCTTTCAACCAGAAGTGCTTCTCTGGGAAGGGCCAACTACTGTCAATCTCGAGACCAACGCAGGACTGATCATCCAGGCTGAAGCGGCCTATGTCAGGACCCATATTGGTGTGGTAGGGAAGCATAGCAATGTCTGAGGTATAGATACAGTTGCTTCTCATAAATGGTAGTAACGTTGTGTCAACAGCAGCTGGATCGCCTTCCACCATCATTGGATAGTTTTGTCCAAGGAAGAGCGAGTTTCCTCTAAGACTTTCAATACCGAACTAGGGAGAAGGTGTTGGCGCTAGTACACTAGTATCCATCCCGAATACCCTGCAACAGATGTTGGAATAGGCCCAGAGAGTGCGACCATGCGAGACAACACCTGCTTCCTTAGTAACATCAGCAGTGCCTTGTATACAGACAAGAAGGAGGTGATCCATCGGAATAAGTTGCCAGGCGCCACTGAGTATATGGGTCCTGCTCGTCCTCATGCTCGTGATCATCAGCATCGTCATCTCCCCCTTGGTTATAAAATTTTTCAAGTATAGGTGGTGGAATATTCACAGGACCTTGGAAACACAAGAAGGTTAATTAATTAGTAAAGGGAAACTAGCTAACCCGCATGCATGTGGATGGAACAATTATAATTACGGTGGAAGACAAACGTACCGAAAGCATGATGATTCCATGCAAAAACAGTGCAACGAGTGGTGGCAGCAAACACAAGACCCTCGTATTGAATTGCATCACAGTACTCATCCATGTACAGAAATTGATTTTTGAGCAATATCCATCGGGGCGTGGAAGTAAGGAAGGCAACAACCTTGTCGAAGATAGCAACAACTTCATAGTTCGTGTTGTGGATTTGTCACGGCAGATGTCCTAGTGTGAGGACTTAGTCGTGAGGCCAACGCATCTACGTGGTAGCTTGAAGGGGTTGGTCAGAATCGAGAGACGCGAGGCAGATCAACACACAAGACAAGGATTTAGATAGCTTCGGGCCCCGAGAAACATCATCCGGTAATAGCCCTACATGCTATTTGTTGCTAGGTCTCATTATGCTCATGAGGGAGACGACGCATAAACCGGCTCTCCTCTAGTTGTGGCTAGCCTTAACGATTATTTTTTGTCCCTCTTGGGGTGCCCTGCCCCTCCTTATATATGTTGAAGGGGCGGTTTACATGACTAGTCCTAGTAGGATTAGGATTACTCTATTACAAGTGGAGTCCTAGTCTTGCTTCCTTTGTAGGAGAATATTCCTTATGCCTTTCCTCTTAAGCCGGCCCACCATAACATGAGCCGGCCTTCTGGGCCTTGGGCCTAGTCCTCTATCTGACCCGCCGTCGGGGCCATCAGTGAGTCACCAGGCTCGTGAGTCATCAGGCCAGTGAGCCGCCGGACTCGTGATTCGCCAATCCTCCGGCGGGTTACCAATGAAACGCCAAGTCCCAGCCGGGTCATATATCCGGCCGGGTCTTACCGCGGGGTATATCCCCGACATTAGCCCCCAGTTTAATTTGGATTTATCCATGTTAAACTGATCCTGCAAAATAACTCAAGAACAAATTTGACAGGTTGTGCTCCGGTTTAAATATTCTAGTAAGCCGGCACCTGATCATCCTTAAGTCCTTGTCATTTCCTTCTTCTAGAAAGTCCGGGTCAATTGGCCAGCTTCATAGTCACTTTGCTGACATTGGTTTCTCATAGAAAAATATTGTGAAGAATAATTCGTTTGAGTCGGCCTTCAATGCTCTGACTTGACAAATATATTGGTCTTGAAATATTCAACTGATATTCAGCTGGCTTGTAGAACTTGCCGAGTTATGATTTCCAAAATCGCCTGGTTATAAAAACTGATGTTGACCATTATAGACGCTGGGTCATGATTGTTGCCAACGCCGGGTCACACATTTGATCTTCCTGATTTGCACAAAACTGGGAATTTAAAGACGTTCCTCCTTTATATGCATATTACATGTAGCCCCCAAGTCTTAAGAGGAGAACATAGTCATAGCTTAAGACTTGCTTCAATATAAATGTTGCAACCTTGAAGAAATCCAGGTTTTTCATCTCAATCACTAGTCAAAACTGAATATTCCACATATGTAGCCCCCAAGTGCCGGGTTGTCATGCTTGCAACAACTTGGGACTTGTAATTGCCTTATGCTCATAAAAACTTCAACCAGTGTAGTCCCCAAGGGCCAGGTCATTATGCAATAATGAGCAGGGACTTTGTAGATATGATCATGTAGACTTGAGCAGCAACGTGTAGCCCCCAAGGGTTGGCTTAGTAAGATAATACTGAGCTGGGACTTTATATATACTTCATTGAAAATAAAATCATATGATGTAACCCTCACCATGGGGCTCGAACCCACGTCCACAAGGTTAAGAGCTTTGTGCTCTACCAACTGAGCAGTGGACCCTTCAATATAATGGATTAAGGCTTGTGTATCTTAAATTTTTGACAGGAGTAATTGGTAGCCCCCAAGGGCCGGCTCATTACGATGTGATGAGTCGGGTCTTCAATACGGCAAGTAAAAAATGACCTTGCATTAGCCCTCAAGTGTCATGGTGCATGCTTGCAGCGACATGGGACTTCCATATTTGATATAACCATGTTTTGCATAATGTAGCCCCCAAGTGCCGGGTCATAAGCCTGCGGCGACTCGGGACTATTCCTTCCATTGTAGAATAAATCATATCCATTGATAAAGAAATAATAGCCATTGCACTTTAGCGACTTTGAAACCCTCAATCATAATATTGGTTATTGATAACCATAATAAAAATCCAGCCATGTTGGGTATTCAAGATTGGAATACTTTATTGGTTAACAAGTAAATCCGGAGTTTAAATACCCGGTGGCTCTTGGCCGATGGCGACTTAATGCACATTCATTGTAAGCCAGAATTTTTGTAACCCGGCGGCTTATAGCCTTTGTCAATCAAGAACTGATAACATCAATTTGAAAACATCAATTTTGATGATGGGCTTTGAACTTAATCATTTATGTAAGCCATAGCTCTACATGTTCTGCACAAAGTTTAAACAACATATGCATTGGCGACTTATCGTCAAAAGCTAGGGCGGGTCACAACATAATATAGTCTTATGCAATTACGAAAAAGACTAGAATTAAGGCCATTCAAGCCTAAACATACTGGTGATTTAAAGTCAAGGCCAGGGCGGGTTATCAGACCTCACATATTTATATAACCAGGAAAACATACCTGTAGAATTGGCTCATACTGCCGGTTTACATTGCCATATCCAATGAGGGCAATAAGCCAATGATTTATAAGCGCATGATTCCAATGGCGCAATCCAAAATATACTATGTTTGAGCTGTGCTGTACAACAGACTCTCTTTGGACCCTTTAACTCGGGCATTAAGCCTCCAAGTACGTCAGAGCTATGCTCATATGAAGTTATAATATTGGCTTGATAGCCGTATTATCAAGATAACCAGAGCTGTGCTCTTATGAAATTGTCATATTGGCTTGATAGCCGAATTATCAAGATAATCGGAGATGTACTCTTATGAAATTGTCATATTGGCTTGATAGCCGAATTATCAAGATAATCAGAGCTGTGCTCTTATCAAATTGTCATATTGGCTTGATAGCCGAATTATCAAGATAATCAGAGTTGTGCTCTTACGAAATTGTCATATTGGCTTGATAGCCGAATTATCAAGATAATCACAGCTGTGCTCTTTATGAAATGATAATATTGGCTTGATAGTCGGATCAAGAGGGTAGTCATAGCTATGCTCAATGAGCAGGAAGCCCCCAAGTGACTAACGATATGATAAGCCAATAAGGCAGGATACCCATGTTTGAACCGCGCATCATGGCACCAAGTTCTCTTTGGCACCCTTTAACTTTTCTGAGAACTCGAACTTGCGAGAGATGAATTTTTTTTGAGCCGGAATTTTTAAACCGGATATTGAGAGCCTCAAGCTTTGTGAGAGAAAAATTTCCCTTGAACCGGATTTTAAACCGGAATCTTTAAGCCAGAAATTCTCCTGACACCCTTTAAATTTTTATCAATATGGCAGTGGCCTCCGGGACCGGGTTATCTTCCCTCCAATGACCCGGGGTTCTTGAATTCATTGAAACCGGCCAATTCTGCCGAGTCATGTCATTGTAGCCCCCGAGTCTCAAGACGATTCGAGGAGTTGTCTTGAGATTCTCCATATTTGACTGTGATATAAACCGGTATGAGTCATTCAACAGCTCAGTGATATAATAATCCCTTTTGCATTAGACAACTTGTCCTGCATTGGAGAACTTGCAAGCCAGAGTAATTGCTCTTTTAAAGAAAGAAATATGTAATATAAAAATATACTGAATGGATTTCACCTGATACGTCAGGCCAATAGTCATCTGCCGCGGAGTTGATGATCACGACGATGAAGCTGAAATCAATCATGGGCGAGTCGGCTGCGGGAGCACACAGATTAGCCGGCCGCGACATTATAAGCCAGCACGGACGGGCGAGGCAATCGCAGGCGCGGTAAGCCGGACGTACGGGCGAGTCAACCGCGTCATGTTTATGTAAATTGGGCCGTAAAAAGTGGCGGTTTTCACATATATTCATCGAGCATCATGGCACGGTCAGATGCTGGCGGATGGTAATGATGGCGCGAGCTATACATCCATGACACGGCCATCGCTCTTGCAATGAACAATTGTCCTGCATAAACAATATTGCAGACCAAGGCAAAGATAAACTGTTCTTTGACGAAAAATAATATGTGCTGGTAAAACAAACTTGGATGGATATCACCTGATTTCTTCGGATAACGGATGACCCGTTCAACGCGACAAAGGCGGCTCAGGTAGACCGGCAACTCAATATAACCCCGGCGGTTCAACACGGCAGAGGCAGCTCAACGCGGCCCCGGCAGCTCACTACAGCAGAGGCGGCTCAATGCGACCATGGCAGCTCAACACAGCACAGGCGGATCAACGCGGCCCTGGTGGCTCAACGCAGAAGATCAACGATTCAATACACCCCCGGCGGCTCGTAACTGAGCGGCAACTCCATACGCAACAAGACGGCGACTCAACGCGGCAGGGGCGGCGACTCATCACGCATCTGCGGGGACGGCGGCTCACAACAGAGGGCTTGGCGATGAACCACTGCAAAAGAAAAGGGTGACTGTGAGGCCGGCGATTTGGAATAGTAAAGAGCAGCCTCGGAGACCACAGAGGTCACGACGGTGACTTAAGGTCGGCTTGACAAAGACCGTCGGAAGAGGTGGCTTGGATTGGCACGAGACAGCGGCTCAGGCAGGCCATGGCGGCTTGGTGAGGCCGTAGAGACGAGGCCAATTTGGAGACGATGTCGGCGGCTCAATGCAGGCGTGACGGCGACTCATTGAATTAGTGAGGACGAGGCCGACTTGCTGAATAGGCCAGGCGACTCGAAGCAACAGGACCAGCGTGACGCGGGGCGGCTCAGCACCGGCTGGCTCAAGATGAGGGGCAGCAGCAACGGCCGGCCATGGTGGAGCTGCGGCAGAGGCGCAACACGGCGGGTTACGGTGGAGGCAGTGGCAACTCGGCGCGTGGCGGGGGTTTGAGCAGAGGCCGGGGCAGCTCGGATGGAAACAGCGGCTCGCAAGCGGGCAGCTGATGCCGCGAGGGCCAAGGCAGCACTACAAAAAAAAGACACATCCGTGACATTTTGGGCCGAATGAATTTTTTTTCATCATACTTATGACACTTCTATGACGATAATTGTGACAAAACCCGGTATCATCATAGATGTGGTGGGCTCCTACTTCTATGACAAAAAATCATGACAGAAAATGGGCTTTTCGTCCTGGGCGGGCCGGAGACGCAGCTGCATGACATTCTTTGGGCCGTCCATGACGGAAAAAACTATGGTAGAAGCGAGGGCTAGGAAAATATCGGGGTGTTCCCGGTTACGGTGGGTGGTCGGGGCCAAGCGATGCACGGAGGTTTGCGCGTTTCTCTCATACACGCACGCGCGTGGGTGCGAGGCATTGGGCTCTAACTGAACCCGAGCGAGGCGTTCGCCTACTGAACCCGAGCGATTGCACTGCAGGCTACGCGTTACTGAACCCGAGCGATCGATTGATGGCTGTTCACTGAACCCGATCGAGCGATTCCTTCTACTGCTGCTAACTGAAGCCGATCGATGCTGCCTCTGGATGAACAGTGAGCATTGCTGGGGGGGGTTGGATGAATAGTTCCTGGTGGGGGTGGATGAACAGGACCCCGTGGTGTTGCCTTTGGATGAACAGGACCCCGATCGATCGAGCCGGTTGGGGCTAGATGAACAGGACCCCGTGGAGGGCTGGATGAACAGGACCACCCTGTGGAGGGCTGGATGAATAGTAGACGGTGGAGAGCTGGATGAACAATAGCCCGTGGAGGGGTGGTTGAACAGGAGCCCGTGGAGAGGGCTGGTTGAACAGTAGCCGGTGGAGTAGCGCGCGGTGGAGGCTGGATGAATAGGAGCACGTGGATGAACAGTCGCAGGTGGAGGCTGGAGGAGGTCGACGGTGGATGAACAGTAGCCCGTGGAGGCTGGAGGGGGTCGACGGTGGAGATGAATAGTACCCCGTGGAGTCCCGTTTTGCGGTACGCCACACCCCTCCCGATGAACAGGACCCCAGTTTCGACCGTAGCGCTCCAACACAAGTCCGTTTCCTTCGTTTTGCGGTACGCCACACCCCTCCCGATCAACAGGACCCCGTTTCGACCGTAGGAGGTCCAACACAAGTTCGTTTCCTCCGTTTTGCGGTACGCCAGACCCCTCCCGATGAACAGGATCCCATTTCGAACGTGGCCGGTCGAACACAAGGCCATTTCCTCCGTTGTGCGGTACGCCAGGCCTCGTTTCCATCGGTTGTTCCGTCCAAGCCGGTTGGCTACCACGCGTTCCGTTGCCTCCCGATAAACACGACGCATTCCGTTGCCTCCCCGTGAACACGACGACGACGTAGTTTCTCCGTTCCGACCCAGCCATGTACACGAGCCCTGGTCGTACGTATCCGCGAGTATGCGTTTGAGACCCCGCCCGTATGTACGTACGTGGCCGTATTTTCTTTCTTTCACACTGGCTGTTGTATGTACGTGTATATGCTACGTGCGCGCCTCTACTACGACACGTGCGCGCCTCTACATCGACCAGTATGTACGTACACATTCGCGACCAGAATGACAATGCTGCGTACGCTTCGACCAGGTGGGTCCCGACAGTCAGGCACTTCCTTCCGTGCGAAGATGTAGCTAGTGGGTCCCAGCAATCAGGGGGGCGAATCGTTTTTTTTTGCCCGGACGCACTTCCTTGCATGCGAAGTTGTAGCTGGTGGGTCCGAGCAGTCAGGGGGGGAAGTTTTTTTTTGCAAAATACAGTGGCCCGTCCGGTGGGTCCCTGCTGCCAGGTGGAGGAATAATTATTTTGCGCGTAATAAGGAGGCACTTCCTTGCGGCCGCCGTGGACCCAACTGCCAGCCTCTCCAGGTACAGTACTCTTCCGATGGAAGTCGTTCCTTGACCATGTTGACCACACCGCGCCGATAGCACTAGGGCGATGGATGACGGCGAGGCCTAGGAAGGGGACGACGCGGAGCTAGGGAAGACGCGGCAGTGGATGCCCATGCGGAGAGGAGTACGAGGGTTCACTGGTTCGGCTGCGGCGTGAGGCTACCGTCGCCGTTGAGTAACTGGGGGTGTGGGTGAGTACAGGGATGCCCTGGCCAGCGGTGGGAGTAGTAGGGGGCGGTGAGGCCTGCGTGGCAGCACAACCGGCCACGGGAGGCGGGAGCAGGCGGTCCTGCCGGCGCTGGATTTGGCCGCTGGAGCAAGAAGATCAGAGATTGAAGAAACACGACGGCCGTTGGATTGACATCCAACGGTTACGTCTGCTAGAATCGTTTGTTGACGTATATAATAACTAAAAAAATCTTGCATACGCGTCAACTTAATAGGCCCACAAGTCAGACCATTCCCTCTTTTTTTAATAATTTATATATAGCTCATTCCGACTTCTTATGCAATTTATTGCAGTCCGTTTTTTTGTTGGCCAGGACCAATTTCGCATATTTCTGTGGGTTCCAAACTATTTTTAATACCGAAATGTCGAGCCAGATTTAAAGTACTTTGAAGATATATTTAAATTAGGTTAATGCCCAGTGAAATAGGAATCTAAAAATGTGAAAAAATTCAGAAATTATAAAGTAATTGCCAAATTATCATCTTTTTTTATATTTACAACCCATTTCATATTACTTTCTAGATTTGCAGGCGTCTTGAAAGAGATGCAACCCATCAGGGCGTAGAAAAATAAGTAGGCCTGGATTCGGTATTCTTCAGAAAAAATAAACTGGGCTCATTTTCACAAAGAAAAAATAGTTGGGCTGGTCACATGGTGAACATAAAATATAAGCCTGGGCTAGACGGGCCACAACCCAGTTCAAACCCTGCTCCGTCTCAACAATAACAAAGAAAATACTGCTCAAGCAGCTACGTCCCAGGTGTCAGCCGATCTTGTGTTGTTCTCTTGTCTATTTACTATATACGTTCATAATGTCATGGGTCCCAGATGTCAGGAAAACACTAGGAGGAAGCATTTTATATTTCCATACGCTGACATGGTGGGCCCCTACTGTAATCCTCTCCATGTACTTCTGCCGATTCCTGTTGTTTGTTGACCATGTTGACAATGCAAGAGGGCGGCGCCACGGCAAGCGCACCAAAGCCCGCGGAGGAGGACGGAGAGGCCTCGGACGTCGGCGTTAATGATTTAGGAGACGGTGGGGCGGCGATGCGTGCGCTGAGGCGCAGCTAGCCATGGGAGGCGGAAGCAGGCGGCCCCGCCGGCGCTGGTTTGGTTTTGGTGGCTGGAGGAAGATATGACTGAAGAAACATGACAGACTGTAAAAGCAGCAGGAGTACTTAACAACCTTAACTGAAACCAGCAGGGGCACTTAACAACCATAGCTGAAAGCAGTATGAGTACTTATATAGGTTCAACCGTACAAAGCACGCCTCGAACAGTGCTACTTTGCCTAGAGTTAACCAAGGGTGAGGCCGCCAAGCCCCGGGACAAGGCCCAGGCGCCACCCCGCGCATCGACAACCTTCTAAAAGTGGCTTCATCTCGCAATGTGGTCAATAAACAGGATATTCGCTTTAGAGCCATGGAAATGCAGGAACATAATCTTCTGTCCTATTCTCCAAGATGGACGGGCCTTCATTATTTGAGACCACCCATGAGTAAGTATCTTTTCACCTCCAAGGGGAATGGAGTAGGTCGACATAAACATCATGTTGTGACCAAGCGCAAGTCTGACCCGACCATGGTTAGGCATTTGTATAGGAACAATAGAATTGGGCAGTTTCTGTTTCAAGAAGATCACAGCTGTAAAACTGTGTATAAGCAATAGTTTGTGAACAACATATATAACAGAAAACAGCTCGTACCATAAGTTTCTCGACATAGTTGGACCTGTTCAACGAGTGCAGCAGTGGCACACATATCCCACGTGGCCTTCCACCATTGAAACTCCCCACAAGGACCTCAAGACGATCAATAAAGTGTAGGAACTTGTGGATGTCGTCCCAGTCAACTTCAGTGCCATCAGTAACAGCCGAGTTGTTACAGAATAACAAACGAGCAGCCTGCTTAACTCTGAAAAAACCTACACGTGCCACCAATTATAAGAAAATATTAGTTAGAAGTAGCATCTTCCTAAGAGATTCGTTGCTACTTCTAAAGTTAAATTGTGATTAGTTAGAAAGAATAGGTGGATTAAGAAGTAATCGAGGCAACAAGCAAGAACCAGATACAAAACTAATATGGATGAACAATTGGAGCGACGTCGGGGTGGAAGATCGCTGTGAAGATGAGACCAGGTTCTGCTATTTCCATCAACATTCGTGCGCCAACTTTCAGTCCGTAACACTTGAGAAAGTTTATCCAGGTTCGGCCATAAAAAAAGCAGTGATCTTCTTGGTTCATGAACCCAACTCGGAACTTATATCCATGGCTTGTCTTCACTGTGACCATTAAACTGGTGTATTCAGTTATGGCAAGGCCGAGCATCTTGAGTACATGTGTTCTGGCAGAGCAAATAATGCACTGCAGGAAAAATTAATATGAGATCACAATGTATTCCCTATCCAAATCTAGAAATAACTTCCTCCTTCACGTCAGTGTTGACCATCGTACTGCTAGTACCTTTTATCCAAATATAGCAATCCAAATTTCCAAATTAGTCGATAGCATGTTCAAAAAAACCCCACCCTCCCGGATAGAAAAGAGGATTCTAGGAACATACTGTGCGTGTTTTAAAATCATGTGTTAGGATGAGAAGGAACAAGTGTGGCGTCTCACCGAGGGCGCAGAAACCTGTAGGGTCCTCGCACTTTGGGCACTGCAAATGACACACACTAGATTCAGTAGGAAGAAAAATGCAACGGCAGCGGCTGCCATCCTAGGATTACCCGCGACCAAGGGACTTGGATTTATCGGGGATGGATGAAGAATTCGTACCTGGTTCTCCATGACAAAACCCTATGCAATCGCCGAGAGGGGGTTTTCTCTGAACAAGCAGACGAGGGAGAAGGGGATTCAGGCCCAATGAAATATTGCCGCTTCGTCCGTCCAGCTTACTACTAAAGCTGGAAAGGGGGGGTTTTGTGATTTGATAGCTCATTGGGCATTACTGCGGCGCTACGACCGGGGTGTCTCTACCGTGCAGTTGCGCACTCTAATTTGTGCATATGGCACGTGGACCCCGTTGCCGGATGCCCCACATATCAGCGAAAGGAAGTAGAAAGACAGGAGTAACTAGTTACACATAAATATATATTTGACAGAGAGATACTCCCTCTGTAAAGAAATATAAAAATCTTTTATATCGCAACTTTATACATAAGAAAAATCAAGGGGAATATATATAACATATATAATTATAAAAAACAGAGTTGTTTTTAACACAGTATAGACGAGTTGGTGATGATGGTGTGCCTGCCATCCTGCAATATAGGCCGTCCGATTTATATCTGATGGAGAGGAAGGAAACTATGGCAATTTTGCAAAAAGGTACCCACACACCTCTCCACATTTGCAAATAAGGCCTTCCCTCGTTCATCCTTTTCTCTCACAAGATAAAATACTCATACAAATGCATCTTGATGTACGTGCAACGCACGGGCATTATGGGGGTTCAGCTGAGAATATAATACTCAGACTGGCTCACGGTTTTGGACTTTGGGCCGCAGGCCCACCCTGCATGTTTGGGGGCCCATGTGTTCTACCTCAGCACTTTTCATATTGCGAGCGAACGGCGCGGCGCTAGTTTTAGATGCTGTCGCAAGGCGAATACACAAAATTGAATAAAGCACGTTAGCTGTTGGAATGAAATCGAACGACAGTTCCTAACCAACAATGAGAGTTGCAATTCTATCAACGATATACCATGTGATAAATAATACTGTCGTATTACTTATACACACAGGACACTTGTTTCACCATGCCAAATTATTACATCAAAATCTCTCGGAGGATAGATCAGTTCAGCAGTTGCGTGCTGCTACTGAAGAATTTCAAAGTTGATTTGGACCAGCTCTCCTTGCCGAGAAAGTTCGATTTTGAGATCATCCCCTACCGCAAGATATGATTTAGATTTGAACCTTGACCATCCTTTAGCATCAATCATCATGCGACCATCCTTTGTACTTACGGTATATTGAGCAGGTTCATTCACACCAAGGCTGCGCATGGTAAGAGAAACTTGGCCGCTGTCGCCCGGATTGTTGAACGACTCCCTCGTTGCTCTAGGAATTCTCTGTTTGCAAACAAGAAGACATACCCAAACAGTTAGATCAACACAGTGAATCATGCGAAACAACGTGGAAAGAAAAAAGAACGAAGCACTTGGGCGGCCAATGCTTACCAAGAAGGTGGACATGTCAGTTTTTGTAAGGACTTTGGTATATGAAGTGCGAACTGCAGCCCAGTCTATTGCCGGTGCAACTGCTCGTTCGGTTGCCGCTGCACGGGCCGGAGCAGGTGCAAGTGCAAGTGTTGGTGCAGGTGTCTAAGTCACTGCTGCCGCCGGAGATGGTGCTCCTTGTAGAGCTGGTGCTGGTGTCGGAGGACGTGCCGGTGTCGATGCCCGATCCTCTGGTAGATCAGCCTGATCCGTTGATGCGGTCGGTGCCCAATCCTCAGCTGGATCAGACTGAGTTGCTGCCACTGTCAGTGCTAGAGCAACTGCCAGTGCTCGATCCGTTGCTGAAGGTGGTACCGATGTGCGAGACAACGGCGATCGTGTCTAGTTTGCTATGATCAGCTTTCTAACTTGATTAGGCTCCGTAACCGTGATCCAGTTTTCTTCTTCATTTCTTTTAAACGCGAGAAGGACTAACTGTGGCGTTTTTGTTAAACCAAACTGCAGTTCACAATGGGATTCAGCTTGTACTCAGACAACAGACTGGTCCAATTTTTTCCAGTAATATAAGTGATGGACAGTGCCTTCATTAGTGACACGACATAAGAAGTGAAACCTGCAAAAATAGCCATCGTAGAGCAAACCAAACGGTTTATTCTGTGATGAATGTCACATGGCAAAACTTGCATCGTAAAATTGCAGGAAAAGAAAGAAAACATGACATTAAATCAATAAGATTTAGACAGTAAATCAATAAGATTTACTTGATATGACACGAGTGAATCCTTACCAAGAAATCACTATGTTGAAGTACTAAACAGAAGATTAATCGTCCAACTACGGGTGGCATGCAGGGGCCCCACCTACTCCCACAAGCAGGACAGTCCAAAGGTCGTGACAAATCGTATGGACCGAACATCCATGGGACTGGAAATCCTGGTGGGTGCGATAAACCCTGCAATGCATACAGATATTGGAGTGTAACCATAATTGATAAACCGTCCTCACAAAAAAGATGATCTGGACTTCAAAATATCCAGACTGAATTGAGTGGACAGACGTTAACATAGACCGTTCTCAGGACTAACCACACACCAAAAGCGGTAGTACTAATAAACAATACAGGGTTCACAAACACAAATCAAGTACTGAACAATAGTACTTACTACAAACAAGCAAAGTTGCACTAATTAAACTCTGCAGACTATTTCTTGCCACCGACCTACGGGATGAACCCCGCATAACTGACTAGGCCATGGACTTCGTGAGAGATGTCTACATGCACCATCACCATCTCGTCAACCTTGGAGAACCTAATAGAGTGGTCTTTCCACTCATAAACATGATGAGAAGACAGGCCGCATCAGATTTGTTGGGAAGCTTTACAAGAACCACACCCTTCGTAATCGAAGGCACAGCCAGGAAATTGTTGTGGTCAAGTACAGCCTCAAGAACACGCCTGACAATAATGCTACAGGAAAACACTAGTTCAGGACACGTGGCGACAAGGACACAACAGCTAGATAGTTTAGTAGTAGAACTCATCCTTAGGTCTTCCAGTTCACACGGCATGACTTTGAGAACTTCATCTCCACCGCAGACCTGGTTCTAATTCAAACAAAAACCATATTTTATTACTACCTCCGTTAAGATAAGATGATTTTCGATATTATACTCCATATATGACTACATATACGCACAGAAATGAGTGAACAAAGACACTAGAACATGTGTTCAAAGGCATGAGAGCAGAGGGATTACTTGCAATATCCATAACACAAGTTACTGAGGCAAATATACCCTCTTCAAAGGTAGCATCGATGTTCATAAAGTACTCCCTTCGTCCCAAAATTCTTGTCTTAGATTTGTCTAGATACGGATGTATCAAGTCACATTTTAGTATTACATACATCCGTATCTAGACAAATCTAAGACAAGAAATTTGGGACAGAGGGAGTAGTTGAAAGTAATCTATAAGAAATCAGTGTCAACCTCTCGCAAGTTTTGGTCAAAAGAAGAATTTAGAACCGTCATTGGGCACACAAAAATCACATGCAAGATCACCTAGAAAGTTGTACTACTAGTACTAGTACTGCGTGTTAGATGAAAAAACACGGTCAAGATCGAGAAAAAGATCGTCAAGAAGAGATATTACCTGGACTTGCTTAATGAGGGATCCCGGAGAGGGGGGCTTGGACAGGGTGATGGCTTTGAGCTTGTCTGCGGTAGTCTCGGCGGGGTGCTTGCGCTTCTTCGTACCATGAGCCTCGACGGTTTTGGCCAGAGCCATAGACATCACTTCGGTCGGTGCTCCAGCGTCCATCAAGAAACTGTCAAATAGAAACACAAGAAAAGAAACCATAATCACAAACCCAAAAGAAGAACAGAGAGGGAGTTATAGGATCAGTCTCGGGGTTGCAAGACCGGGCCTTGGCCAGAATCAACACATTGATGCGCTCACCTTTCCTTCTTTGGGAGAGAAGAACAATGGCAGAAGCAGGTCGGGGTTTTCTTGAAGAAATGAGCAACAAGATGAGGGAGAAGCGAGTCGGGGAGAGAGGAAGCTGAGAGAGAAGAGTGAAATGATGGTTGCTTCGTTCGTCCAACTTACTGCTGGAAAGGAGGGGGTTTTGTGATTTGACAGCTCATTGGGCATTACTGCGGCGCTTCGATCGGGGTATTCTACCGTCACTCTACTACGGAGTAATTTAGTGCATGGCTGGTGGACCCCGATGCTGGCTGTCCCACATGTCGGCGAAAGTGAGTAATTTAGTGCATGGCTGGAGGAGGATCCGCATGGTAGAGCGTGTCCACTGTTTTTCTGAAGAAAAAAATGATTACAGCAAGCGTTTCCACTCTTATGACGGAGGAGTGCGAAACACGGCAGCCACTTGAACATACATAGTGCTCCTACTACTAGGCATATGCAGTTGTTCATACGCCAGTACTACATAATCTTGTTGCTAGTGTAGTAAGATATGACGACAACAAATGATGTTGTGCGCATGTCAACTATATGAACAGTAATGTAGTAACATAGTACCGCTTTTTCGACTGTCCGGTCAAGAATGAAAGGTGAGATCAATGTTAACAGAACTAGGTCTACAGCGCATGGAGAGTATGGTGCTACACTACTCCACGAAACATGAACCATATGAAGCACGAATAGTGTTAGGCAGGGTGTATGAAGGGTGCACGGGATGGGAGCAAAAGTTCCCTTCTCGACCCACTTTTGGGTGTTTGGCAGAGTGCATGAAGGGTGCATGAGTCCACACTAGTAGGTTAACACAAATACACGAAGAGGAAACAACTATATTGAGATGAGAATGCAACCAAACACACCCACACGCTTTGTGCTACAGTGACTGATCTGCACCGTCTGAGTTTGATCCAACTGTCATGTTGCGCCGAGACATGGACATGCCCATGCAGAGGGCGCCTAAACACCACCGAAGTCCCTCTGCTTCTCGAGGCGCACGACGTTGGTGATGCAGGGGGCAAAACGGCTGAAAGGCAATGCAATCTACGGGAAGGTGGAGGGAGCTAGCTGAGGAGCGGGGAATCTTTTGGTTTTCACCATGGTAAAACACCAGTCGACGACTTCTCACATCACGGAGCAGTGGGTTTTACATGCAGAGTCATCGTGACTAATTGGTGCCGCGCCTGCTCCCGTCAATCAAAAAATTAAAAATCCTGCCACGCCTGCTCCCGTCAATCAAAAAATTAAAAATCCTGCCGCACCCAAACACCAGAGCAACGCCGCGGTGGATTTTTAAATTTACCTGCCGGCAAGTAGATTAAAAAAGGGGTGAAAAAACAAATATGGCGGCGGCCTAGCTAATCGGTCGAACTAGCCCAACTAGCTAGCCACCCTGCTTCACTGATGTACTCGGCGGGAAAGGTGGTCTTTCGTGATTTGACGACTCATTTACTTGCTTCGGCGAAAACGCGTGGTAGGGCATCCCACATCAGGAAGAATATATGCGTGCACCACCCGGGAGGACCCCGAAACTGCGCGGTAGGGTGTGCCATGTCTCGGCACGAAGGAAAAATGTGCGTGTAAAAATATACTATATCAGATGTAGTACCTATGGTTCGACCTCGGGACCCAACCAGTCGGTCGAAAACACCCCACTAGCCACACAGCTTCATCATGCTAACGTGGCACGGAGGATAGGTGTGGTTAGCTCCGTCTCGACCAGCCACAATGTCTCTTGTTCTAGGCGATTCATCTATTTTCCAAGCTTTTTTTAGTTGTAATAACACCACGGCAAGCTAGCGCCGCTCTTCCTGTGTGCCCGTGCAAAGGTTAGACGATGGAGAGAAGAGAGAGATCGCAGACCTGGGACCCACTAGTAAGTGAGTCAACGGTCATGCACGTGTTGACGAGGCACTCCCTCTACTCTACTCAACGTAATACTGTATAAAATCAAGTTATGGGACAAAGCCAACAACCGTTGTTGTTTTAGGCTATCGACTTACGCTTTGTAGTCCAGGTTGCCAGTTCGAATCTCGTCTTTCAGATTTGTTAGTTTTAGGTCCAAATTTGATTAATGACAAGTGGGACCCCCGTGTGTTGTTCCGATATTTCAGTGTAGGATGGTTTTTTGAACAAACGGCATGAGTTACATGTATTTTGCAAGTTTACGACAAAAATGACAGCGGCATATAATATCACATCCACCCCGCAGCTTAGATGCTATGGTGATACGAGTTTTTACACCGTTGGAACTGAGATCCAATGGCTTGGGAGTAGTCTTTGTAATTATGCGCAATTTCCTAACTCTCCAAAGTTTTTTTTGCAAATAAAACATTTAGGCCTCGTGTGTGCCGCTGCATCTTGGATCCAACGGCTCCCCATGGCTCATATTAGGTGCTCCCCGTAGCTTAATTACCCGCTATGGTGATATGAGCATCTAGGTCGTATGATCAGTGATCAGATGGCACATGCGTAGTACTTGTACTTTCTGTGCAATTCCCAAACTCTCTCAGCTGTATATTGCAAAAACATTCTAACCTCCTACTGTGGGCCGTTAGATCTCCGTGAACTTGTATCACCATAGAATCTACGGTGCGGGAGCACCTCATATTCTCCCATGCAAGAAAACATAAGGTGCTCTCGCAGCTTGGATGCTACGGTGATACGAGCTTCGAGGTTGTTTGATCTGAGATCCAATGGCATCTGAGCAGTCTTTGTGCTTGTAAGCAGTGGCCGAACTCTTTGTGGGCTTTTTTGCAAAAAAACTATTCGAACCACCGAGGAGGTGTTGGGTCACAAATCCAACGGCTCCGAAGAGCTTGTATCACCAAAGCATCTAAGGTGTGGTAGCACATGATATTCTTACATACAGGAGAATATGATGTCCTCCTTCATCTTAGATGCTACGGTGATACGAGCTTCGAGGTCGTTGGATATGGGGTACAAGGGCATCTGAGTAGCTTTTGTACAAATTGTGTGCAATTCTCAAACTCATCAAGGTTTCCTGTAAAAATATTAAGACATCATGTGAGCTGCTATATCTCAGATCTACAAGCTCCAAGCAACTCGTATCGGCATATAGCATCTAAGGTATGGGGGCACATGATAATCTCCCGGGGAGGAGGGGTGGGGTGGCACAACCAATCGGTGGTTGGGAGGGTGGGGACAAATACAATCTAAACAACCCTAAACAGAGCTTCACAATTTTATCTAAGGTCGAGTAGTTGACCCCCGACAATCATAGCTCCGCCTAATTAAACACAACATTTGCATGTACTGTAGTACTAGAATTAATATTCATGTTTCAGTTTCATGTTCATTTTAAATATTGAATTGAGGACCATGCATGTCTTACATTTTACTCCCTTCGTTCCTAAATATTAGTCTTTTTAGAGATTTCAAATGGACTGGCACATACGGATGTATATATACATATTTTAGAGTGTAGATTCACTCATTTTGCTCCGTATGTAGTCACTTGTTGAAATCTCTAAAAGACTAATATTTAGGAACAGAAGGAGTATTTTTTAATTCTTGTCATACATGCATGGTTTGGAAAAATAGATGCACTATACCTATTGGATTGTTGTTGTGTTCGTGTGTGTGTGTGTGTGTGTGGTCATATGCTTGATACATACAAAGTTTTCTCACCTCCATATTGTTCATCTTTTAAATTTGAATTTGCATTGAAAAACTTACTACGGATACCATAAAATGTGAAATCCACGTTGAGATCACTATATCACAAACTCACTCTAATTCAACAACTCATCATAAATCAATTACCACGTTGAGATTAGTATTTGCAAGGAAAATACGGGCATAGTAATACACATAGATTCATTCGGCAATTAAAAAGGTTCCTTTCGTATTCTCGAATGGTAGGACCCAACGGCGTACCAGCCAGACCTTGGCTCGTGTTGATCCTAAAAAATAAAAAAATAAAAAAATCGGGCTCGTGTCCTTCTGGTGGCATGCGTGTTATGCACATTAGGCAACTCCAACCAGTCGAGCCTCCACGTTTCGAGTCGAAATATCTAGCGGCCAGAATTCCAGCCCTAGGAAATTCCCCTCATGTCCCCGGTCCATAATGACTACTGATGAACAACGGAGGGATGCTTTAGTAACTAGACAACGTTACCTACTGTGTCGAGCACGGTTCAATTCCCTCGGTCACCGCTCGCCAAGGTCACCCGTCAACTGCATTGCCTAGTACTACTACTACTACTACTACACCAGGCTGAGCACAGAATTGAGCCCATTTGTTCGTGCCTAGTACTTGAGTTAATATATCAGCCAATGCACTGGTATGGAGGGATTATCCTTTTACTCTGCATATATAACTTGTCTGAAGTCTAACTAAGCAAAATGTTTGACCAAATCCTTGCTTAATAAATACAACAGGACAGATGTATGGCTTGAAAATTTATTGCATGATGCAGGTTATGATATTGTTTCGAATCCTGGATCTTAAATTTCAGAAAACCCAATAGTGACCATAAATTCTTGAAACTGATCATGGTCACGTGATATGGCAAAAATATTACTTCCTAATTTTTTTCTTCAATTTGAGACAAGCTGCTTATGACAAGTTGCACAAATGAAGAGCCAAGGTATTTTGGAACAAAGACCTGTCACGTTAAGGCGAACGCTTTCACTATTGAAACCGTCGGCGTTTACGTGCCGCCACGAGTCCTGTTTCTCATCGGCAGGTGCCGTCCGAGCAAGCGTGTGAGTCAATGGGAGGCGTGCGAGCAGACAGCTGCGCCAGCTGACAGGGAGGCATGCGAGCAGGCCGCTGTGCAGGCTCACCAGGAGACGAGCCCTTTGACCAGGCTCCGCCGCCCACCTTCGTCCCAACTACTCCCACTTTTAATGTCGCCGGCGCCGCAGTTTAAAATCGACCCCGCACTACCCGGTATCGCTACAATCTTCTCTCTTCCTCTATGATTATCCTGTCATCTACCTCCAACCAGCCTGACCTAAACGTACGCCATGGCGCATCACGATGGTCAGCCCTTAGACTTCCAGTTTCCTGAGGAAGACACCCAGACGGAGTCTCAAGAACATAAGGCATTTTAGGACGAGCTTGAACTGGCCTTGCGGGAAGACGCCGCGCCTGTCCCCGCTCCCGTTCCGGCTCCCGTCGCCCCGACTGCGCCAGCGCCCATCCCCGTGGCATTGATGGGCTGGGAGCCGCACATTGTCACCGAGCTTGATGCCACGGGGTTCCACGAGGTCCCCGCCGACTTTCACGCGCCCGTGCACCTGCCAACACATGCGCCTGCACGTGCACTGACGAGCATGCCCGTGCCGGTGCCCGTGCACCTGCCAGCGCATGCGCCTGCGCGTGCACTGACGTGCGCGCCCGTGCCGGTGCCCGTGCACACGAATGTCTCTGCCGCACCGTTGACAGCGCCTGTCCCCGCGCGGGTGCCAGTGCCCCCCTTAGCGGCATGGATGTCCGCCGTCGACCGCTTCCTTGCACCAACGCCAGTCACCTCCTCCCGCCAGTTGACTCGCTACGAAGTCCAGAACATTTTGGCCTTCCTTCAAGCTAGGCCAACGTCCAGGAGTACGCCAACCACGGCGCAAGGCGCCGCCGTCGCCGTCGGTCAGTGGCCCGACGGCACAAAGAGCACGGCAGAGGAGCCGCTTCCCACCGCAAGACGCCCCCACCGCTGCCGCATAATCTAAATTTGCCATGAAAAACGTTCGGATTGCCATGCTTAAAATCCAAACGTTTATCATTTCCGTTTATTTTAGATTGATCATCGTATAATTTAAAGTCGGAGTCAGACTAAACGAAATCTATGGTTTGATCGATTGAATGTTCTGCTAGAGTCGTATCTAATTAAATATAAAACGTCATCAAGCCACATGTATTCCTTGTCATCCAACGACCTAGACTGCTTCAATGTCGAGCGCTCAACACGTTTAGCATGCAGTTAATTTCATGCCAAAAATAGTGCTAATCACATAATAACACACAAATAATATCCTACTTAATATCCACATGCACTTTATATACTTCCAAATTAACGTGCATTGCACGTACACACTGACTAGTGCTGCTAATACGTGAAACTGGTGCCGTAACTTCTGAACGTGTCCAGATATGGTCAACGACAACATCGCCCGCGAGTTCTTCGTGTTTGCTCGTGCGTCTAAACGTAGAAGGGGAGAAGAGAGAGAGAGGACACATGGAACCCACCAGTAAGTGAAGGCGAATAGTACTAAAAATAATATTACATGTTATCCATTAAATAGGCTGTGGTAATATAAAAACATTATGTGAACAAAGGGAGGTAGAACAAACATTGCTATTCTACGTATGTTGCCTATTGACGTGCGGCTTGAAGGCCCTGGTCGAATGTTCGATCCTTGTCCTTTATTTTTAAATTTGTATATGGGTCCAAATTTGTTTCATGACATGTGGGCCCCTCGGTGTCTAGTTTGTAGCACTTTAATTTGTGGGTCGAAATTTGTTCCATTCCAAGTGGACTATCGGTGTGTAGTTTTGTAGCTTATTTATAATAATTAAAGAGAAAAACAGAGTTTTTTGTAATAATACCATGGTGCAACGTTTAAGGCGAGAAAGGACGTGCGAGAGAGCGATGACCGGGCCAGAGGGAAATCAACTAGGGGAGTTGCAGGGGTTGCAATGGTATTTGGAGTTGTTGTGGGCCGAATGCTACAAAAATATAATCTAAACCGACCGGAATAAATGCCTACACAAATTAGTCCAAGGTTGGAGTGCCCCTCAGAATGTAAATAGCTCCGGCTTTGCGAGGGATGGAGAGGTAGCTTCAGTGTGTGGAAGATACGGCGTGAGAAAGCGAGGTCAATCGAGAGACATATAGATAGAGAGACAAAGTGAGTGTGGTCTGACATTCATTGAACAGATATATATGCTCTAGAGAGATATTGTCCGATTGAGCTTTTGGCAAGGGTGAGGGCTGTAAGATAGAGCTTGAGAGATGATCCGGTCATAGACGTGTAGATATATTTTGTGCGTGAGAGGAAGCAACGTCAATCGATCACATAGGGTTGTCCTGCGATTGAAAGAGTGAGACGGGTTGGAGAGAGTGACCTAGATAGACAATGTGCGTGAGAGAGTATACAATGTGAATAGATCGAATTGGGCTCAAATATGGTGATATATCGTTTTTGTCCAAGAAAGAGCGAGGTTAATCGAGACATACAAAGAGAGAGAGAGAGAGAGAGAGAGAGAAAGAGAGAGAGAAAGAGAGAGAGAGAGGGAGGGAGAGAGAGAGATTGAGCGAGGGTGGCCCGCCATGAGGTCGAAAGAGTGGGGGCGGCTTGTATGGACTGACCTAGATAGACAATCTGTGTGAGAGAGTATAGAGTGTGTCGATCGAGGCCCGAACAGGGAGATATATCATTTGGGTGTGAAAGAAAAGGAGGTCAAACGAGACTCAGATAAAGAGAGCGAGATTGAGCGAGTGTGGCCCGCCGTGCTGAAGAAAGAGTGAGACAGTCTCGAGGGAGTGACCTAGATAGACAACGTGCATGCGTGGGCACGAGAGGTTGGGGGGCTAGATAGGCAATGCATGTATTTAGCGCAAGAGGGTGATAGGGAGAGGGAGAGAGAGAGAGCTCGGCATGGGGTGCAATGGCGGGTGTGTGAGGTAAATACATTTGGTAACAGAGTGGAAAAAGGGGGTTGTGTAGTTGAGAGAGTTAGAGATCGAAACATGGAGAGAAAGAATGAATGTGTGTTGGAAACCGATAGCTTCCTAAGGTGGATAGGAGAGGAAGATTGACCGATACAGGAAGTATGTAGCATGTGTGCAGGGGGGCTAAAAACAACATTTGAATGTAGATAGTACGAGACTTAATATTGATGTTTCAATTTAGTGTACATTGTAAGATTTGAACCGAGGACCATGCATATGGGTAATTATTTCAAATTCGTGCCATACTAGGTTTCGAAAAGTTGACATTGACTCGATTTGTTGTGCTATTTTGTAGGTCATATGTTTGAATCCATCCAAAAGTTTTCTCACTACCATGGTGTTCATCATATACATATGAATTTGTATTAAAAAAGTAGCATCGATACAGTGAAATGCGAAATCCACGTTAGAATTCGAGATCGCTATGTGACACACACTACAATTCAAATAACTAATTATGTGACACACACTCTAATCCACGTTAGCGTGGATGCCGTGGATACCATTTCGATTTTTTTTCAAATAACTCCTCATTAATTAATTTATAGTATCTCGTTTCGAATGACTAATTATTGCAAGGAAAACACAGGCATGGTAATACATACAGATTCGTTTGCAAATGAAAGAACATTCGTTTGCATTCTCAAATGTAGGCGCACCAGGCAGACCAGGGTCGTGTCATGGTGGTCGTGTGTGTCGGACGGACGCTTAGCACCCAGCCACCCACCCCCTCCCTCCCTCCCAAACGCCGGCCCGAACTAGGTATCCACACATCACTCCCTTGTGCAATGTTTCGACGATGTTTGGATATCCTTTCACTGCTCTCTTAGCTTACACGCCTATGGAACTCTAACTTTAACTCTTATTTCTTCTAGAGATATCATCTGAAACAAGCAAATCCATTTTTTAGCAGAACATGACGGCGCTACAGGATCTGGTACACATCCTGCACACCCGTATAACCTTGTAAGTATCTGTCCTCCGGTACAACAGCAAGGTCGATTCCTCTTATTTGATCAACCATTCGCCGTGTAAAAAATGCAGAGGGGGATGCAAGGAGCACAAGGCCTGCACATCCAAGCAAGTGGTAACAGGGACTTGTACATGGAACATCCAAGCGCAAGCAGAGCTGCAGTGAGCCTGTACAACGAGCTACCGTAAGTCCCTGCATTTCATTTAATTCGTACTGGCATTCATGTATGATTTGTGTGCAGTGGCGGATCCACGAATTCAAGTTACCATGGGCGAACATTTAACTTAAAAAATACGAAGGCACTTGCACTTCGGAAATCAACATAACTTGAGAAATGTGAAGCTACATGCACTTTGAAAACCAGCTAATGATCCAAAGTAGTTCAGATTATAAACACTAAATGATGCAAGCACCAAAAAACACAAAATGCAACATGTTGTACAAGGACTACAAACATGGTCTGTACCTGCTTGAATTATTCATTCTCTGGCTGAAAATATCGAAGTGTAATTGCACCTATAACCAGTGCGCAAACTGCATATCAATATATCTATCCTGCACAAGTATTCCAATAGTTTCAAACAACAGATTAGAAAAGTATTTATGCTACGTTGTCATGATACGGGGATTTTCTGGTAGATGGCCTCAACGTTTCCTCAAGCCATGAAAATGCACTATAATTTGCTTATCATCAATGCCTGCAAATCTCTATGTCTCTCTCAACATAGTAGCTCATCACTAGACACTAAATCCTTCAATGGGAGCTTGCAAAATGCTTGCATTAGATCCCTCATTAGACACTATATGTTCATCACCAGGAGCATGTAAAATGTTTGCATCAAATCCTTCATTAGCAGTCTGTTCATTAGACACTTCAGGCTCAAGAACAACATGAGCTTGGATGTTTGCACCGAAAACTTGATTAGATACATCAGATTCAGTCAGTTCTGTATTGATTGGGGGAGTTATAAAATAAGTAGAAATTGGTTTCATTTTCTCATAGATTCCCTACATACAAGCAGTTTTACAACACCGTCAGGTTTAACTATTGGCCAGAAATTGAAGAGTTGAATTAGATATAATCAGGGATGTGATGTACCTGCTCGTTGCGCATGCTACTCTTGCAAGCTACGACTGTCCGTTTGCGCAAGCTCGATGCCATGCTTGTGCTGTCGCCGCTGCCTCCCACGCAGGCTACACCCAGGGTTGGATCTTCATCTTCTTGTCCTTCTGTTCGCTTGAAGCCCGGCGACCGCCCTCCAACGAGGGCGCGAGGAAGTGCTGTGTCGGTCTGTCCAGCGGCGGCTAGGTTAGGAGCGAACCAGAATGGAGGCTGGAGCAAATGAATTGGGATTTTTCCTGTTGTCGATCGATATGTGAGGCGCTCGTTTGGGCCACGAGCCTGCTATAGGCCCTGCCTTGCACTTATGTTATTGGCCCAACCAAATTGAAACATTTTTCTTCATTTTTTAGATTGCCTGCTCATGCGTTGGGACGACCAAAACTAGCATGGGCCAACCTGGACGACTCAAACTAGGTGCACACTTTCCAGCCACCTGAGGCGGCCGTCCATACCAGCCCCTATGGTGGCGTCGCCCCTTTTTGCATGTATGATTGGGGAAGTGAAAAATATTCCAGTGGCGCTTTTGATTTACCCACAGAATGGTTGAATTGCTTGTTTCTATGAACTGAGTTCGCCAATAATGTAAAGGATGCCAGTCTTTTCATCCTATTGTAGATTGCTTAGATCTGATATGCCAAAAGTAATCGCATGAAATATATAGTAAAAGCCAGTGTGATGTGTGTGGCTACAACTAGTTTGACTACACGTCCTCATATAACATATCAAGGACGCACCATCTTACCAGATTAACCATTCGACTTACCAATGCAGTGTGGGAAGAAAGAAGTATTGGGACTATGTATCCAAGCAATTGATGCCATGGACTCCTTTGTACAACCTTGTAAGCGAAAAAGAAGTTGTAGTGTGCCTGTACAAAGAACTAGCGTAAGTTCAGTTACCTGCTTCTCGGAATTTTAGTTAGCCACTTATTGCAAAATTGTTCAATTACGTTGCTCGGATTAATTTAGTTTGCTACTGATTACATAATGCCACAGCTTGTTAATCCTATTATAGATTGCACCTATCTATGTGTTTGATACTTACTATTAAGAATTACCTGTTTGCCTAAACTTAAATAGCTACTTGTTTGTTTAACTGCTTTGCTGCTGCAACAACGGGTTACAATGATGTTAATAACAACTTTTCAGCATCCAATTGAAACTCTTCATTTCCTTGTTTGTTTAACTGGTTTGCTGTTATAACTCCCAGTTGAGATGTTTTGCTAACTTCAACTTTTCTGAATCCAATCGGTACTTTAATGGCAAAACAGGTTAGCCCAAGATCAAAGAGCGAGGTCCCCATGGACGTTGTATCATCCCACAGCAGTGGCACCGGCCCAATCGTGCATTATGAATTGCCAACTCCTGATGCTCTAGAGGCTAAACTAGTGGTAGAAATATATTCTGCTTCTGCACTTAGAGATGAAGTTGACATGTTGAGGAGGCAAACAACACAATCACAAGCAGTACTCAAGACAACCATTAAATATTTGGCGGATTTCAAAACGAAGCAAGCTGAGACTGACCACATTGTTAAGGTCCTGAAGGAAAAAGGGAAATTAAATTCCCACTTGGTAAATCATAGGTGAAATGTTCTTTCCATCGTTGAATAACCTTTGTGTTGCTTGTTCATGTAATAAATCAAACCATTTGTTTTAGAGATCATGTAATAATTGTTTTTTGTTTTTTGGTTTGTAATTTTATTTGAGCACAAGTCTGTATTAATTGATAAGACTCGGAGACATTTCATTTTGATTGCTGTGCCAGACCTACAAATATGCCAATCGGGCTGAATGTGCATTCAGCAATAATAGTAGTATAGATGGACCATAAGTGGCACGCATCGGAAAGGGCCAAGATGCTGTAGTAGCTTGGCTAAAAAAAGGATGTTGTTGTAGCAAAAAAAAAGTACAACGGCCTGGCTTATGTATGTTAATTGATATTATTGATCTATATACTCTATAAGTGTTTATATGTCTGTTAGTTCTGTACATTCTTGGTTGATTGACTCGGTATTTGAATCTTGATACATCGCTTGTGTACATATCTAAATGGGAGTACACATTATGCTGCGTGTGACATTTGAGTTGGACATGAAGTGTTCCAAATATTCGAATTCACCTTAAACTGGATTCTAGCTTCTGAATTTGAGTATCGGCATTTGTAAACCATATTCATATATGACAATGGAATACATCTTTGTCGTCCTTTTGAAGATATATAAAAACACATAGAATGATTTATAAAGATTCGTATAGGAATACAAAATGGATTCGAATTTAGTTGCCAGGGTAAACGTGGATGCTTATTGTCCCAAAATTCGAAAGAAGCGGCAAAATGTCTCACTCCCACGTCGGCTGCCCGAAGCCAAGTGTTTGGGAGATGGAAATTACTATCTACCCATTACACGGACAATCCATCGGCCTGATTTCCACTGCCCTAAATAGGGGTAGGTTAGTAACTTCAATTAGACGTGACACGACCGCCTCTGAGCCCATTCCGACACGGTGGGCGCCAAACATGGGCGGCAAAACACATTTGATTCTAGCTCGTCCGAAAGACCTCTGTTTCTCCCTCCATTTCCCCATTCATACACGGTGGGCGGCAAAACAAACTCGACTCGGCTGAAATCGATGTAGGCAAATATTTTCAATAGGGGCAGGTTTGTAACTTCGCTCCGACGTGACACAACCGCCCTACTTGTCAGCCCCGTTCATACACCGTGGGCGCCAACCATGGGCGCCAACCACCCTCTCCTCACCCGAAATCGCTCTGGGAAAATATTGGCGAGATGCGACATTACCGTCGTATCCCCAACCGACGAGACGTCCAAATTTTAAACGGGGGCTAAGTTCGTAACTTTCCCATATTTCAGACAAGCGCGTCCCAAAAACATGGTTCCCCATACCTCTCCCTCCATTTTCCCATTCATACACCATCCGTGCTAGAACACCATTCCCACACCAGCCTCCGTCCGCCACCGCATCCATCGCCGCCGTCATCCACCCCATCCATCGCCGCCGTCCTCCACCACATCCATCGCCACCGTCCTCCACAATGTTGGGAATCGTAGCATAATTTTAAAATTTTCCTACGCTCACCAAGATGCATCTATGGAGTCTACTAGCAACGAGGGGAAGGGAGTGCATCTACATACCCTTGTAGATCGCGAGCGGAAGCGTTCCAATGAACGTGGATGACGGAGTCGTACTCGCCATGATCCAAATCACCGATGACCGAGTGCCGAACGGACGGCACCTCCGCGTTCAACACACGTACGGTGCAGCGACGTCTCCTCCTTCTTGATCCAGCAAGGGGGAAGGAGAGGTTGATGGAGATCCAGCAGCACGACGGCGTGGTGGTGGATGTAGCGGGTCTCCGGCAGGGCTTCGCCGAGCTTCTGCGAGAGAGAGAGAGAGAGAGAGAGAGAGAGGTGTTGCAGGGGAGGAGGGAGGCGCCCAAGGCTGTAGGTTGCTGCCCTCCCTCCCCCCCTTTATATAGGCCCCCTGGGGGGGCGCCGGCCCTAGAGATGAGATCTCATGGGGGGGGGGCGGCCAAAGGGGGGAAAGGGTTGCCTTGCCCCCCAAGGCAAGGGGGAACCCCCCCACCCTAGGGTTCCCAACCCTAGGCGCATGGGGGGAGGCCCATGGGGGGCGCCCAGCCCACTAGGGGCTGGTTCCCTTCCACTTTCAGCCCATGGGGCCCTCCGGGATAGGTGGCCCCACCCGGTGGACCCCCGGGACCCTTCCGGTGGTCCCGGTACAATACCGGTAACCCCCGAAACTTTCCCGGTGCCCGAAACTGGACTTCCTATATATAATTCTTCACCTCCGGACCATTCCGGAACCTCTCGTGACGTCCGGATCTCATCCGGGAATCCGAACAACTTTCGGGTTTCCGCATACACATATCTCTACAACCCTAGCGTCACCGAACCATAAGTGTGTAGACCCTACGGGTTCGGGAGACATGCAGACATGACCGAGACGCCTCTCCGGTCAATAACCAACAGCGGGATCTGGATACCCATGTTGGCTCCCACATGTTTCACGATGATCTCATCAGATGAACCACGATGTCGAGGATTCAGTCAATCCCGTATACAATTCCCTTTGTCAATCGGTATGTTACTTGCCCGAGATTCGATCGTCGGTATCCCAATACCTTGTTCAATCTCGTTACCGGCAAGTCTCTTTAATCGTACCGCAATGCATGATCCCGTGACTAACGCCTTAGTCACATTGAGCTCATTATGATGATGCATTACCGAGTGGGCCCAGAGATACCTCTCCATCACACGGAGTGACAAATCCCAGTCTCGATCCGTGCCAACCCAACAAACACTTTCGGAGATACCCGTAGTGCACCTTTATAGTCACCCAGTTACGTTGTGACGTTTGGCACACCCAAAGCACTCCTACGGTATCCGGGAGTTGCACGATCTCATGGTCTAAGGAAAAGATACTTGACATTGGAAAAGCTCTAGCAAACGAAACTACACGATCTTTTATGCTATGCTTAGGACTGGGTCTTGTCCATCACATCATTCTCCTAATGATGTGATCTCGTTATCAATGACATCCAATGTCCATAGTCAGGAAACCATGACTATCTGTTGATCAACGAGCTAGTCAACTAGAGGATTACTAGGGGCACGTTGTGGTCTATGTGTTCACACATGTATTACGATTTCCGGACAATACAATTATAGCATGAACGATAGACAATTACCATGAACAAAGAAATATAATAATAACCATTTATTATTGCCTCTAGGGCATATTTCGAACAGTCTCCCACTTGCACTAGAGTCAATAATCTAGTTACATTGTGATGAATCGAACACCCATTGCGTCCTGGTGTTGATCATGTTTTGCCCTAGGGAGAGGTTTAGTCAACGGATCTGCTACATTCAGGTCCGTGTGTACTTTACAAATATCTATGTGTCCATTTTGAACACTTTCACGAATGGAGTTGAAGCGACGCTTGATATGTCTGGTCTTCCTGTGAAACCTGGGCTCCTTCGCAAGGGCAATGGCTCCAGTGTTGTCACAGAAGAGAGTCATCGGGCCCGACGCATTGGGAATCACCCCTAGGTTGGTAATGAACTCCTTCATCCAGACTGCTTCCTGTGCTGCCTCCGAGGCTTCCATGTACTCCGCTTCACATGTAGATCCCGCCACGACGCTTTGCTTGCAACTGCACCAGCTTACTGCTCCTCCATTCAAAATATACACGTATCCGGTTTGTGACTTCGAGTCATCCAGATCTGTGTCGAAGCTAGCGTCGACGTAACCCTTTACGACGAGCTCTTCGTCACCTCCATATACGAGAAACATATCCTTAGTCCTCTTCAGGTACTTCAGGATATTCTTGACCGCTGTCCAGTGTTCCATGCCGGGATTACTTTGGTACCTTCCTACCAAACTTACGGCAAGGTTTACATCAGGTCTGGTACACAGCATGGCATACATAATAGACCCTATGGCCGAGGCATAGGGGATGACACTCATCTTTTCTCTATCTTCTGCCGTGGTCAGGCATTGAGCCGTGCTCAACTGCACACCTTGCAATACAGGCAAGAACCCCTTCTTGGACTGATCCATATTGAACTTCTTCAATATCTTGTCAAGGTATGTACTCTGTGAAAGACCAATGAGGCGTCTTGATCTATCTCTATAGATTTTGATGCCTAATATATAAGCAGCTTCTCCAAGGTCCTTCATTGAAAAACACTTATTCAAATAGGCCTTAATACTTTCCAAGAATTCTATATCATTTCCCATCAATAATATGTCATCCATATATAATAAGAGAAATGCTACAGAGCTCCTACTCACTTTCTTGTAAACACAGGCTTCTCCATAAGTCTGTGTAAACCCAAACGCTTTGATCATCTCATCAAAGCGAATGTTCCAACTCCGAGATGCTGGCACCAGCCCATAGATTGAGCGCTGGAGCTTGCATACTTTGTTAGCATTCTTAGGATCGACAAAACCTTCCGGCTGCATCATATACAACTCTTCCTTAAGGAAGCCGTTAAGGAATGCCGTTTTGACGTCCATCTGCCATATCTCATAATCATAGTATGCGGCAATTGCTAACATGATTCGGACTGACTTCAGCTTCGCTACGGGTGAGAAAGTCTCATCGTAGTCAACCCCTTGAACTTGTTGATAACCCTTAGCGACAAGTCGAGCCTTATAGATGGTCACATTACCATCCGCGTCTGTCTTCTTCTTAAAGATCCATTTGTTTTCTATGGCTCGCCGATCATCGGGCAACTCAGTCAAAGTCCATACTTCTTTTTCATACATGGATCCTATCTGGGATTTCATGGCTTCTAGCCATTTGTCGGAATCCGGGCCCGCCATCGCTTCTTCATAGTTCGAAGGTTCACCGTTGTCTAACAACATGATTTCCAGGACAGGGTTGCCGTACCACTCTGGTGCGGAACGTGTCCTTGTGGACCTACGAAGTTCAGTAACTTGATCCGAAGCTTCATGATCATCATCATTAACTTCCTCACCAGTCGGTGTAGGCACCACAGGAACATTTTCCCGCGCTGCGCTACTTTCCGGTTCGGAAGGGGTGACTATCACCTCATCAAGTTCCACTTTCCTCCCACTCAATTCTTCCGAGAGAAACTCCTCCAGAAAGGACCCGTTCTTGGCAACGAAGATCTTGCCTTCGGATCTGAGGTAGAAGGTATACCCAATAGTTTCCTTAGGGTATCCTATGAAGACGCATTTTTCCGACTTGGGTTCGAGCTTTTCAGGTTGAAGTTTCTTGACATAAGCATCGCATCCCCAAACTTTTAGAAACGACAGCTTAGGTTTCTTCCCAAACCATAATTCATACGGTGTCGTCTCAACGGATTTCGACGGAGCCCTATTTAAAGTGAATGCGGCAGTCTCTAAAGCATAACCCCAAAATGAGAACGGTAAATCGGTAAGAGACATCATAGATCGCACCATATCCAATAGAGTGCGATTACGACGTTCGGACACACCATTTCTCTGAGGTGTTCCAGGCGGCGTGAGTTGTGAAACTATTCCACATTTCCTTAAGTGTGCACCAAACTCGTGACTTAAATATTCTCCACCACGATCTGATCGTAAGAATTTTATTCTCCTGTCACGTTGATTCTCAACCTCACTCTAAAATTCCTTGAACTTTTCAAAGGTTTCAGACTTGTGTTTCATTAGGTAGACATACCCATATCTACTTAAATCATCAGTGAGAGTGAGAACATAACGATATCCTCCGCGAGCCTCAACACTCATTGGACCGCACACATCGGTATGTATGATTTCCAATAAGTTGGTCGCTCGCTCCATTGTTCCGGAGAATGGAGTCTTGGTCATCTTACCCATGAGGCATGGTTTGCACGTGTCAAATGATTCGTAATCAAGAGACTCCAAAAGTCCATCTGCATGGAGCTTCTTCATGCGCTTGACACCAATGTGACCAAGGCGGCAGTGCCACATGTATGTGGGACTATCGTTATCAACTTTACATCTTTTGGTATTCACACTATGAACATGTGTAACATCACATTCGAGATTCATCAAAAATAAACCATTGACCAGCGGGGCATGACCATAAAACATATCTCTCAAATAAATAGAACAACCATTATTCTCGGATTTAAATGGGTAGCCATCTCGAATTAAACGAGATCCAGATACAATGTTCATGCTCAAAGCTGGCACTAAATAACAATTATTAAGGTTTAAAACTAATCCCGTGGGTAGATGCAGAGGTAGCGTGCCGACGGCGATCACATCAACCTTGGAACCATTCCCCACGCGCATCGTCACCTCGTCCTTCGCCAGTCTCCGTTTATCCCGTAGTTCCTGTTTTGAGTTACAAATATGAGCAACCGCACCGGTATCAAATACCCAGGAGCTACTACGAGTACTGGTAAGGTACACATCAATTACGTGTATATCACATATACCTTTGGTGTTGCCGGCCTTCTTCTTGTCCGCTAAGTTTGGGGCAGTTCCGCTTGCAGTGACCACTTCCCTTGCAATAAAAGCACTCAGTTTCAGGCTTGGGTCCATACTTCAACTTCTTCCCAGTAACTGGCTTACCGGGCGCGGCAACTCCCTTGCCGTCCTTCTTGAAGTTCTTCTTACCCTTGCCCTTCTTGAACTTAGTGGTTTTATTCACCATCAACACTTGATGTTCTTTTCTCATCTCCATCTCCGCTGATTTCAGCATTGAATGTACCTCAGGGATGGTCTTTTCCATCCCCTGCATATTGTAGTTCATCACAAAGCTCTTGAAGCTTGGTGGAAGCGACTGAAGGATTCTGTCAATGATCGCGTCATCCGGGAGATTAACTCCTAGCTGAGTCAAGCGGTTGTGCAACCCAGACATTCTGAGTATGTGCTCACTAACAAAACTGTTCTCCTCCATTTTACAGCTGAAGAACTTGTCGGAGACATCATATCTCTCGACCCGGGCATGAGCTTGAAAAACCAATTTCAGCTCCTCGAACATCTCATATGCTCCATGTTTCTCAAAACGCTTTTGGAGACCCGGTTCTAAGCTGTAAAGCATGCCGCACTGAACGAGGGAGTAATCATCAGCACGTGTTTGCCAAGCGTTCATAACGTCTTGGTTTTCTGGGATTGGTGCTTCACCTAGCGGTGCTTCTAAGACATAATCTTTCTTGGCTACTATGAGGATGAGCCTTAGGTTCCGGACCCAGTCTGTATAATTGCTGCCATCATCTTTCAGCTTGGTTTTCTCTAGGAACGCGTTGAAATTGAGGACAACGTTGGCCATTTGATCTACAAGACATAGTGTAAAGATTTTAGACTAAGTTCATGATAATTAAGTTCATATAATCAAATTATTCAATGAACTCCCACTCAGATAGACATCCCTCTAGTCATCTAAGTGAAACATGATCCGAGTTAACTAGGCCGTGTCCGATCATCACTTGAGACGGACTAGTCAAGATCGGTGAACATCTCCATGTTGATCGTATCTTCTATACGACTCATGCTCGACCTTTCGGTCCTCCGTGTTCCGAGGCCATGTCTGTACATGCTAGGCTCGTCAAGTCAACCTAAGTGTATTGCGTGTGTTCCGAGGCCATGTCTGTACATGCTAGGCTCGTCAACACCCGTTGTATTCGAACGTTAGAATCTATCACACCCGATCATCACGTGGTGCTTCGAAACAACGAACCTTCGCAACGGTGCACAGTTAGGGTGAACACTTTCTTGAAATTATTATAAGGGATCATCTTACTTACTACCGTCGTTCTAAGCAAATAATATGCAAAAACATGATAAACATCACATGCAATCAAATAGTGACATGATATGGCCAATATCATTATGCTCCTTTGATCTCCATCTTCGGGGCACCATGATCATCTTCGTCACCGGCATGACACCATGATCTCCATCATCATGATCTCCATCATTGTGTCTTCATGAAGTCATCACGCCAACGATTACTTATACTTCTATGGCTAACGCGTTTAGCAACAAAGTAAAGTAATTTACATGGCGTTATTCAATGACACGCAGGTCATACAAAATAATAAAGACAACTCCTATGGCTCCTGCCGGTTGTCATACTCATCGACATGCAAGTCATGAATCCTATTACAAGAATATGATCAATCTCATACATCACATATATCATTCATCACATCTTCTGGCCATATCACATCACATAGCACTTGCTGCAAAAACAAGTTAGACGTCCTCTAATTGTTGTTGCAAGTTTTTACGTGGTTTGTAGGTTTCTAGCAAGAACGTTTCTTACCTACGTATGACCACAACGTGATTTGCCAATTTCTATTTACCCTTCATAAGGACCCTTTTCATCGAATCCGTTCCGACTAATGTAGGAGAGACAGACACCCGCTAGCCACCTTATGCAACTAGTGCATGTCAATCGGTGGAACCTGTCTCACGTAAGCGTACGTGTAAGGTCGGTCCGGGCCGCTTCATCCTACAATGCCGCCGAAACAAGAAAAGACTAGTAGCGGCAAGAAGAATTGGCAAACTCAACGCCCACAACTGCTTTGTGTTCTACTCGTGCATAGTAACTACGCATAGGCCTGGCTCATGATGCCACTGTTGGGAATCGTAGCATAATTTTAAAATTTTCCTACGCTCACCAAGATGCATCTATGGAGTCTACTAGCAACGAGGGGAAGGGAGTGCATCTACATACCCTTGTAGATCGCGAGCGGAAGCGTTCCAATGAACGTGGATGACGGAGTCGTACTCGCCGTGATCCAAATCACCGATGACCGAGTACCGAACGGACGGCACCTCCGCGTTCAACACACGTACGGTGCAGCGACGTCTCTTCCTTCTTGATCCAGCAAGGGGGTAGGAGAGGTTGATGGAGATCCAGCAGCACGACGGCGTGGTGGTGGATGTAGCGGGTCTCCGGCAGGGCTTCGCCGAGCTTCTGCGAGAGAGAGAGAGAGGTGTTGCAGGGGAGGAGGGAGGCGCCCAAGGCTGTAGGTTGCTGCCCCCCTCCCCCCCTTTATATAGGCCCCCTGGGGGGGCGCCGGCCCTAGAGATGAGATCTCATGGGGGGCGGCGGCCAAAGGGGGGGAAAGGGTTGCCTTGCCCCCCAAGGCAAGGGGGAACCCCCCCACCCTAGGGTTCCCAACCCTAGGCGCATGGGGGGAGGCCCATGGGGGGGCGCCCAGCCCACTAGGGGCTGGTTCCCTTCCACTTTCAGCCCATGGGGCCCTTCGAGATAGGTGGCCCCACCCGGTGGACCCCCGGGACCCTTCCGGTGGTCCCGGTACAATACCGGTAACCCCCGAAACTTTCCCGGTGGCCGAAACTGGACTTCCTATATATAATTCTTCACCTCCGGACCATTCCGGAACCTCTCGTGACATACGGGATCTCATCCGGGACTCCGAACAACTTTCGGGTTTCCGCATACACATATCTCTAAAACCCTAGCGTCACCGAACCTTAAGTGTGTAGACCCAACAGGTTCGGGAGACATGCAGACATGACCGAGACGCCTCTCCGGTCAATAACCAACAGCGGGATCTGGATACCCATGTTGGCCCCCACATGTTTCACAATGATCTCATCGGATGAACCACGATGTCGAGGATTCAGTCAATCCCATATACAATTCCCTTTGTCAATCGGTACGTTACTTGCCCGAGATTCGATCGTCAGTATCCCAATACCTTGTTCAATCTCGTTACCGGCAAGTCTCTTTACTCGTACCGCAATGCATGATCCCGTGACTAACGCCTTAGTCACATTGAGCTCATTATGGTGATGCATTACCGAGTGGGCCCAGAGATACCTCTCCGTCACACGGAGTGACAAATCCCAGTCTCGATCCGTGCCAACCCAACAGACACTTTCGGAGATACCCGTAGTGCACCTTTATAGTCACCCAGTTACGTTGTGACGTTTGGCACACCCAAAGCACTCCTGCGGTATCCGGGAGTTGCACGATCTCATGGTCTAAGGAAAAGGTACTTGACATTGGAAAAGCTCTAGCAAACGAAACTACACGATCTTTTATGCTATGCTTAGGATTGGGTCTTGTCCATCACATCATTCTCCTATTGATGTGATCCCGTTATCAATGACATCCAATGTCCATAGTCAGGAAACCATGACTATCTGTTGATCAACGAGCTAGTCAACTAGAGGCTTACTAGGGACACGTTGTGGTCTATGTGTTCACACATGTATTACGATTTCCGGACAATACAATTATAGCATGAACGATAGACAATTACCAAGACCGCGTCGTCCACTGCTAGAGATGGACGTTTCTCATCCACGGCGATGGACCAAGAGCCTTGCATCACGTCCTCTCGCTTCATCGGCGCCGTCGTCCTCTTTGCCTGGGCTGCTCACACGACCTTCTCTTCCACCGCAATGGGACTTATCCCCTGATGCACCCGTCTACCGTCGCAGATCTGCTTCAACGCCACCGACAGCCATCGCACCCCCGATGCCTACACGGTGCCACAAGAGAGGTGGTACTTCATATCTCCTCAACTTTTTGATCTCAACCAGAAAATAGATCTTAACTTGGTTACTCTACTTTCTTTTCAGCTCTTAGAATTTAGTTCTTAGTTCGAAGCAAACAAAGGCTGCTAAATATCATTTCTCCGGTTTGCAGCTTCAAATCTGCCATGGCACAGTCATAATACGGTTTAATTGATCATGTTGGTTCCGTGGTGGTTTCTTTAATAGAAATCGGAGGGGAAACCCTCTTTTGCTAAAAAACTTATGCTTAGAGTTTCCCCCTTTTTTGATCACTATACGATCAGAATACGTGCTTCGTGTCATAATAGCACTGCTCCACCCATCAAGCTAAACAAGCTTAGTTGTTCAAATACGAATCTGATATTATTAAAACAGAGTCGTTTAATTGGTCAGCTAAATGTTCCTAAATTAGTTTCGAAAATGCATGTTCGCCGCTCGGGTGTGTATCTCTACAGGGTGCCCACGGTGGGCTGGCCCACCCTGGGATTTTGGGTCGTCCCAGGCCCCGATTCCCCTCTGTTCTGCTGCGCGCTTCCGATCTCTACTCGCCCCCAGCCGCCTACCTCGCCGGCGACTTGCCGTCCCCGGACGGCATGACTCTAGGAGGAGACGCCGGACTAACAGGAGGTCAGGAGCCGCTCGCCCAACAGCGTCACCGCTGCCCGGGCGCGCCGTTGTGCCTACCTTCCCAGTCCGTTCTGGGCTCAGGCGTGCATCACCCACTAAGCCAACCCAATTTATCCTGAGATACGTCCTAAACACTCATCAGCCACTCCTCATCACCCATTGTCTAATTGATTCATTACTCATTGGGCAAGACTGTCATTAGGGTTTGTTGTGTGCTCAGTGCTACCTACACTTAATGGTTTAGATGTATTTCGGTAATCTTTACTACATGTAAAGTTCACAGGGTTTTCAAAATTCCGGCCCTAGGAACAGACACTAGTCATTTTGGATTGTTGGTCGTAGTGACATTGACCCAGATTACTACTGCAAGCCAGGTTTGTTGACAATTTTACTTGTCTTTCTTACTCATTCGATATAATATCCAATTATTCACATCGATTAGTTGCAAACAATAACTGCTAGACAAACTTCTTGATTCAGATTTTGGACGGTCTCTTACTGCAGTTACAGTTCTGCATACTTGTCCTAGTAAGCTCACAAGTAAATGATTAATTCACTACATCTATGCTTGCCTTGTGAATATTCTTTTAGGGTGGACCACCCTATTTCTAAATACTGGAACCGTAGACATGAGTGAATAGTATTTCTCTATGTGATCTCTTCCATCACGTGTGGGCAACGAACACTGCATTGTATAGAAAGAAAGTGTCATTTCCAGCTTTTACATAGGCTTCGATCTTTTACATGGAATACAATCTGCCTACTTGCTTTGTGTCGCACTACACACTCCACCCTTGAAGCTAAACATTATGTCACTCATAATTCCTTAGTTTATTTGTTCAAATACGAATTTCATATGATTCTAATGTTCCTACTTCAGTTTTGAAATGTGTGTCTGCCTGTTATAGAGACATAAGGGGTTTGTATTTCTATGTGTGGTCTGTTCAGCACGGGTGGGGGCGAACTTTGCATATGCAGGGGTTTATAGGGAGACACTCTTCGAGTTGAATCCGCAATGCATTCCATAGATAATCTGACTACTTTTTATGTTTTCATGAATCTCTTATTCTGAACAGCATCATAATGATTATGAGCTTGCGCGCTTGAAAAGAATAAAGCAGAACAATGCCATGGCTGTCAAACTTGGCATTAAGGGACTGAAATCAAGTCTGGATGCAATGCAATGCAAATGCTCTCCACCTACAGATTCATGCTCAGAATATGATCCTAACAGTGATTCTGAGCTACAGGGAGACCTAAGTCAATGTAGCTCCCTAGTGGAGGAGTCAGAGGAAGATGCCCTATCTTATGCACCCATCAAGGTGCTTGCTCTAACTTTCCAAGGTTATATTGGTCGCACATATCTTGCAACTGATGCTTTGCATTGCTTCTACTTTGTTGAACTGCCATTACCTTAGTTTACACATCGTGTATGTGAATACGCCCTGCCTATCCATTTTCAGTACATATTCCATCTGTCATCATACCATATTTATCCATTCAAATGTTGTTCTTGTGTATCAGACGTTCAAAAGGAAGAGGGCGATTGCTGATTGTGGAGGAGCACAAGCAAAGTATTTGGAAAAGGTAATGGCACCTGATAAATCAAATAGCCCATTAGGTGTAGTTGCAATATCACCTGACCCACAAAACACCCCAACTATAGCAGACTCTAGCCCTACTACACAGGTCATTTCTGATGCCCCAACTCAGCAGACCCCAACTGCAGCAAACAGTATGATTATGCCAGTTGACATAGCACCAGCTCTACGATGCAAAACCCCCATTCCAGCAAAGAGTACACCAAATCCAGTTGCCAAATCCCTTTTCGAACTAGAGAGAGCCCCAATTGCAGCAAATAGGACCCAGTTCCATTTCTTCCCAGTTTAGAAGACGAAGCTTATATTGTTGTCAGGAACTTTGTGCGCATCTTTCCTTCGTGGAAAGATTATACCGCAGACATAGAACAATTTCCAGTCTTCCTCCGCAACTTACGCGTAAGTAATGTACTAATGTTATTCATGGTCATTACTGCATATGTTTCTGCTGACTGAAGATACAAGATTTCATTCTTTTAAATAGGCGAGGACCAAACTAGATTGTGAAGACGAGCAAGGGTTGGTTGCACTTTTCAAGCACTCGTTGATGAAGTATCGTTCCTACCTGAGGCAAGCGCACTTCAATGGCAAGCCTCTAAACGAAATTTCTGTAAAGTCTCCGGTGCTACATTTGTTCGACGGTGACTGGAATAATCTTGTTACACATTGGTCTCGGGTGCAGCGTAAGGTACTATCTATGATATCACATCACAATTTGAACTACATTTCTGCATTTGCCTTAACGTCTCACTTGTACGAAAACTGTTAGCAGAAGAACATTCATTCTCAAGGGACCACAGAATCTCGCAACTATACTGCACACTGCATTGCTCTTGTGAGTACCTCTTGCCCTGTATGACCATACTTACTTTCATAGTTGTTTGATTATGTAGCATCACTGCACATGTCAGCCTCGTTATCGTCCATTTGGTGGACATTATAAGATCTATATGGACTCTTACATAAATTTATAATCAACCCAATGCTTTTGAAGAGGTTTAGCTCTGTAGTCCTCTTGTAAGGACTGAATGTCGTCTATCACTGTACTTACATTAACAGCTACTCCCTCCGTCCTATAATATAAGAACGTTTTGTACAGTACACCAGTGTTCAAAACACTCTTGTATTATGGGAAGAGGGATTGGTTCATTGTGTAGCATTCTGCATCTTATCTCCCTTCCCACCATTTACTAAAAAAGATCAGATCTATATTTAATCTTACCAAAAAGTAGAATACACAGACAATGCCAGTGCAGAAGTGTAGCCCATTGCTCTTGTCAGTACATTTTGTCCTGTAACACTTGTACTTCCAGGGATTCGTAGTTGATTATGTAGCATCAATCCGCATCTTATCTTCATTATCCTCTATCCCTTCCAGTATTATCATATCTATAATTACTCTCTACAAAATGTAGAGTACAGGCAATTCTTATGAAGAAGATTCTATGCTGAAATTCTTGAGTTATCCTTCCCTTGACATGGAGAAGGGCATTATAAAGCCGGTGTTAACTGTTAATGTAAGTCAGTCCTTCTAAAGCCTTTATCCTCAACTGATGTTTAATTTGCTCCTACTCCATATCGTTTACTACTGTTTAGTTTGTTGTTTCTACCAAAATGCATGTTCGCAAGAACCGTAGGTTCTAAGTTTTACTTGTAAAACCAAATTCCTTATTCATACCATGCGCATTACTCAATACTCCCTATATGTATGCTTGTTTTTGTGGATCTATAATCCAGTGTGTGGTGAAGCAGCCCACGTTTGCACCTTTTCATCTCCTGTTTTATCTTACTGATGTGGCTGATGATATGAACAACATGCCATGCACATTAACCAAAATAGATACAATGATTTTCTTTGCCCTTCATCTATGCTTGTTATGTTGACGTGGTAATCCAGTAGTGTGGTGAAGCTCCCCGCATTATGAAGAATGCCAAATTATGCTATTGATATTTTGAACTTACTCTTTATTTTATAATTTGAAATTGGATGGAATTGACAGCACAGTTATCAGCTTTGTTTATACACGTGCAAAACCTGTCATCTCTCTGCTTTGTTTCAGGGTGATATGCCCGATGGCATGCACAAGTCTGCTGAAGGTTGTGAGACAAACCCAACATATATTGCAGCAAAGAAGGCAAAACATCTTGAAGATAGCGAAAGAAGCCCAAAGTCTTGTCTTGATGCAGTGTTCAAGTTACTTGAGACTAGCAGTCAGACAAGCTCACAGAATTCGTTGTCTGAATCAGTTCGACTTCTTCAGTCCCAAGTTCTAGCAGAAAGGCATTCTGCAACTCAACATCGACTTGAAGTCATATCTCTAAGAAAGATTGCGGAGAACACCAATGAGAACCTCATCGCTAAACAGCTACACCTGGAAGCTATGACTGACATGCTAGGCCGGTCTCACAGCCTTGCTCAGCAGCTTGCGCAGCAGTTCCCGCGCAAGGCTAACCTTTCTTGAACTGTCTTGGAATGGTCTCGGTTCAGTATTATTTTGTTACGCTGCAATGGTGCCCAGTTTTGTAATCTGCTTCTTCGTTGCGCTTTATGATCACTGGTAGCAAACTTCGATGCCCAGTGGATGTAATATACCATAAATCCTTTATTGTATAGTGTAGGTTTATTCTTAGTTAGTATGCCGTAATTTCTTTATTGTATAGAGTAGGTTTGTTCTTAATTCCTACTAGTTACTGCCATCATTCGCTATTTGAAAAAAATCAGATGTAGTCGACCGGGCCGAAACATTCGCCTCTAACGGGCCTGGTTTTTAGCGGGCCACAATTGGGCCGGCCTGCATCTTTCTTGGGCCCGAATGATTGGGGCCTTCACACTTTGCGCGAGGCCCACAACTTACACCGGCCTATATTTTAGTTGGGCCTTTTGTGGACCCAGCGCTTAGTTTGGCCCAGGTTGCGTTGGGCCATTAACAGGCTGAATATTGTAATGGCCTGTTACGGCCCAGATGAAACCATGGGCCTTTAGCAAGCCGAAATGCATGTTGGGCCTCAATTTTCACTAGTCGTCGACGGGCCTTCAGCAGGCTGAAATGTAGACCGGGCCTTTTTGGGCCCAGTTATATCACGGGTAGTTACCAGGCCGAAACATATCTCGAGCCTTAGTTGGCCCACTGATATCATGGGCCTTTAAGAGGCCGAAAGGTTAGTACAGACATGAACGGGCTGAATTATGCGACAGGCCTTTAACAGGCCCAAAGTCACGTTGGGCTTAACTATTGCCACCTTTATCACAGACCGTTAGTGGGCCTGATGTCCTGTCGGACCATATATGGCCCATGGGCAGCACGGGTCATTCCCAGGCCGAAAGTCACACTGGGCTGAAATGGGCCCATGTCTACATCGGGCCTCTAACAGGGCAAAAGTCACTAGGCTGTAATTGGGCCGAAATATTCCGCGAACAATTAACGCGCCAGATCTGGCTTCGGGCCGTAAATGGGCCCAAATATTCGGCGAACAATTAACGCGCCAGATCTGGCTTCGGGCCGTAAATGGGCCTTTATTAAGCAGGTCGTTATTGGGCTGGCCCACTAGTACCTGAGTAAGTACTACGGGCCTTTGACTGGGCCGACCTTTTTAACCTATATGGGCCTCTGTTGCGCCCAGCTATGTGTTGACGTATCGTAGGCATGTCTCCTCCAATGGACAGGCGACATCAGGCCCACTGACGAGCTGACAGGTGTTCCCTTCGGCCAATCAGAATTTTACACGTGGAAATTTCCCATTGGTCCCGGCTGTTAACGGGTTATCGGATCCAAAACCGGACCCGATAGCTTAACGGCGTTCCGTTACGGTGGATGCCACGTGTCGGTCACCCTTGACGAAAGCACTTCTGTGACACGCCATTTATCGTCATGGAAGTGGACAATTTCGTGATGATAATTTTGGTGATGTCATGGAACACTTCGACGACAGAACAGGTATGACTATCTTGATTCTGTCATAAAATCGTCATGGATGTACATGCATGACAAAAAACGCGACCTACTGTGACAAACACGTATCATCACGGAAGTGTATTTTTTTATAGTGCAAGCAGGCGAGGTAAATCTGTGACGGTGAACCCCAAGGCACGACCACCGCTGCAGCATGCGGAGATGATGACCGCGAGTGAGAAAACGAGGCCGGAAAGGCAACTTGATGCGGAGTAAGGTGAGGCCAGCTTGGCACAGTGGCCGCACGGGTCGACGCGGCAGCGTGGAGGTCAAGGAGAGGCCGGCTTGGTGCAGCTGCGGCTGACGAGGCAAAACGTGATGGCAGTGATAGCTTGCGGCCGCGAGGCACGGGCCCAAACCAGCTTGGTGCGGCTGTCGCCGCGAGCAGCAGCAGAGGCAGCGGCGAGGCAATGGCGGAGCCCGAGTCCGCGGAGACGTCCGCTTCCGGGTCGTGGCTGTATCCATTGGCTCACGTCTGTGTCCTCCTCCAAGTTGCGGTCTTCTTTCCTCTTCTTCTTTTGGTAATTGAAAAACCAAACCAATACTACCAACAGCTCCACGTACTGGTACTAGTTGCTTGTTGGACAGATTACTCCTCCTCAAAATCCGAGCTTTTACATGGACTGCACTCAAATACTCAGTGGACCTTTTACATGAACAGTAGCTGCAGAGTAGTACTTTAATAACATTGCCTCAGGGTTTGTCCCGGGTCTTTAATACGCGCGTGTTGATGCAGATTGATCTGATGCGGCGTATGGCGTCTACAGTCCAATTCCTGTCGGCCTTGGCGACCGGCAATTGTAGTAGCAAAAAACTAACCTTCTATGGATTCGACCGACCGCGTGGCATCAGCGATAACCTGCAATTGTAACACCAAACCCTAGATCGCCGCCGAAGTTACTTCTTTGACCTTTCAATCTCGATTAATGATCTCATAGTCGATGTACTTTCACACCGATTCTTCTTGATCCGGCCGATCGCGAATTTCTTGATCCTTTGAAGAGCTCCCTCCAAGAACTCAACACCACCGTACGCGAGCCCCACGATGGGCGCCAACTATCGTGGATTTGTCACGGCAGATGTCCTAGTGTGAGGACTTAGTCGTGAGGGCAACGCATCTATGTGGTAGCTTGAAGGGGTTGGTCGGAATCGAGAGACGCGAGGCGGACCAACACACAAGACAAGGATTTAGACAGCTTCGGGCCCCGGGAAACATCATCCGGTAATAGCCCTACATGCTGTTTGTGGCTAGGTCTCATTATGCTCATGAGGAAGACGCCGCATAAACCGGCTCTCCTCTAGTTGTGTCTAGCCTTAACGATTATTTTCTGTCCCTCTTGGGGTGCCCTGCCCCTCCCTATATATGTTGAAGGGGCGGTTTACATGACTAGTCCTAGTAGGATTAGGATTACTCTATTACAAGTGGAGTCCTAGTCTTGCTTCCTTTGTAGGAGAATATTCCTTATGCCTTTCCTCTTAAGCCGGCCCACCATAACATGATCCGGCCTTCTGGGCCTTGGGCCTAGTCCTCTATCTGACCCGCCGTCGGGGCCATCTGTGAGTCGCCAGGCTCGTGAGTCGTCAGACCAGTGAGCTGCCGGACTCGTGAGTCGCCAATCCTCCGACGGGTTACCAATAAAACGCCAAGTCCCAGCCGGGTCATATATCTGGTCGGGTCATACAGCGGGGTATATCCCCGACAGTTCGTGTAATCCCAAGAGAGGTTGGGAACTCGACAAATTGCTATCTTCCATAGACGACAGTAACCATGATCGTATTTGAACTCACGTTGAATACCGGTGTACTCAACCTCTGGGCGGTCGTCTGAGATTTTTGGAAGTGGAACCCGGTGATGAGTCTACACATTCTCAAGTTCCCACTCACAGTTGTACCCAATATAAACAAACCAATCTCCATTTGCACCTACCCAAGCCTTGCCCTCAAGCGATGGCATCTTAACATCATACGTATCATTATCAAGCTGCATCAACTTGCACAAGGCGAGGCTTCCCTCGTCCCCGCGCCAGTCAGCAGGGTCACGGCAAAGAAGATAGGGGAGATCAAACCGCTCCTGGACCCTTGGGTTCCTTGTAATGATGTTATTAGTTGAGTCGAGAATGGTCTTGAACGAACCTGCCATGCTAGCCAAGGTGATGACGTCGCATGGATTAAAGAGTTCCTCCTCCACGTCATCTTTCAGATCGGGGCAAGAATAAGGGGGTCGTTTCCGGCCTGTTCCCTCCATGGATAAGATGATCGAACAATGGCAGAAGGAAGGGTGAAGGCAAATGGAGGGAGGAAGAGCGTGTGACAGCAGTTCCAAATCGAGAGGGAAAGGCGAAGAGGCGGTGGACAGTTGCCACGGAACACGAAGAGGCGCCTGGGGAGCGAACGGTTGCCACAGAGGTCTGATGTCTACTACACAACCTTCTTCTCGTAGACTTTGTTGGGCCTCCAAGTGGAGAGGTTTGTAGGACAGTAGCAAATTTCCCTCAAGTGGATGACCTAAGGTTTATCAATCTGTGGGAGGCGTAGGATGAAGATGGTCTCTCTCAAGCAACCCTGCAACCAAATAACAAAGAGTCTCTTGTGTCCCCAACACAACCAATACAATGGTAAATTGTATAGGTGCACTAGTTCGGCGAAGAGATGGTGATACAAGTGCAATATGGATGGTAGATATAGGTTTTTGTAATATGAAAATATAAAAACAGCAAGGTAGCAATTGGAAAAGTGAGTGTAAACGGTATTGCACTGCTAGGAAACAAGGCCTAGGGTTCATACTTTCACTAGTGCAAGTTCTCTCAAAAATGATAACATAATTAGATCATATAACAATCCCTCAACATGCAACAAAGAGTCACTCCAATGTCACTAATAGCGGAGAACAAACAAAGAGATTGTTGTAGGGTACGAAACCACCTCAAAGCTATCCTTTCTGATCGATCTATTCAAGAGTCCGTAGTAAAATAACACGAAGCTATTCTTTCTGTTCGATCTATCCTAGAGTTCGTACTAGAATAACACTTTAAGACACAAATCAACCAAAACCCTAATCTCACCTTGATACTCCAATGTCACCTCAAGTATCCGTGGGTATGATTATACGATATGCATCACACAATCTCAGATTCATCTATTCAACCAACACCAAGAACTTCAAAGAGTGCCCCAAAGTTTCTACCCGAGAGTCAAGATGAAAACCTGTGCCAACCCCTATGCACAAGTTCACAAGGTCACTGAACCCGCAAGTTGATCACCAAAACATACATCAAGTAGATCACATGAATATCCCATTGTCACCACAGATAAGCACATGCAAGACATACATCAAGTGTTCTCAAATCCATCAAGACTCAATCCGATAAGATAACTTCAAAGGGGAAACTCAATCCATTACAAGAGAGTAGAGGGGAGAAACATCATAAGATCCAAATATAATAGCAAAGCTCACGGTACATCAAGATCATGCCATATCAAGAACACGAGAGAGAGAGATCAAACACATAGCTACCGGTACATACCCTCAGCCCCGAGGGTGAACTACTCCCTCCTCATCATGGAGAGCGTCGGGATGATGAAGATGGCCACTGGTGATGGATCCCCCCTCCGGCAGGGTGCCGGAACAGGGTCCCGATTGGTTTTTCGTAGCTCTGGAGGTTTGCAGCGGCGGTAGTCCCGATCTAGGTTTCTTTTCGGGGGTTTCTGTATTTATAGGAATTTTTGGCATCGGGAAGAAGTCAGGGGGGTCTCCGAGTCAACCACGAGGCAGGGGGCGTGCCCTCCACCCTCGTGGATGGCTCGGGACTCTTCTGGCCCAACTCTTTTATTCTGGGGGCTTCTTTTGGTCCATAAAAATCATAAAAAATTGGCACGCCAATTGGACTCCATTTGGTATTCCTTTTCTATAAAACTCATAAACAAGGAAAAACAGAAACTCGCACTGGTCTCTAGGTTAATTGGTTAGTCCCAAAAATATTCAGATCCATAAGATTCAGATCAATGTAATCTTCTCTATTGTGGCAAGAAAATTCAGATCCATAAGATTCAAAACAAAAGTTTAATATTGACATAAAAACAATAATACTTCAAGCATACTAACAAAGCAATCATGTCTTCTCAAAATAACATGGCGAAAGAAAGCTATCCCTGCAAAATCATATAGGCTGGCTGTGCTCTATCTTCATTGCACAAAGTATTTAACCATGCACAACCCCGATCACAAGCCAAGCAATTGTTTCCTACTTTTGATGTTCTCAAACTTTTTCAATCTTCAAGCAATACATGAGCGTGAGCCATGGATATAGCACTAAAGGTGGAATAGAATGGTGGTTGTGGAGAAGACAAAAAGGAGAAGATGGTCTCACATCAACTAGGTGTATCAACGGACTATGGAGTTGCCCATCAATAGATATCAATGTGAGTGAGTAGGGATTGCCATGCAACGGATGCACTAGAGCTACAAGTGTATGAAAGCTCAAAAAGAAACTAAGTGGGTGTGCATCCAACTCGCTTGCTCATGAAGACCTAGGGTATTTTGAGGAAGCCCATCATTGGAATATACAAGCCAAGTTCTATAATGAAAGATTCCCACTAGTATATGAAAGTGACAACATAGGAGACTCTCTATCATGAAGATCATGGTGCTACATTGAAGCACAAGTGTGGAAAAAGGATAGTAGCATTGCGCCTTCTCTCTTTTTCTCTCATTTTTTTGGGCCTTCTCTTTTTTTTGGCCTCTTTTTTTCATCCGGAGTCCCATCCCGACTTGTGGGGGAATCATAGTCTCCATCATCCTTTCCTCACTGGGACAATGCTCTAATAATGAAGATCATCAAACTTTTATTTACTTACAACTCAAGAATTACAACTCGATACTTAGAACAAAATATGACTCTATATGAATGTCTCCGGCGGTGTACTGAGATGTGCAATGAATCAAGAGTGACATCTATGAAAGAATTATGAATGGTGGCTTTTCTACAAATACGATGTCAACTACTTGATCATGCAAAGCAATATGACAATGATGAAGCGTGTCATAATAAACAGAATGGTGGAAAGTTGCATGGCAATATATCTCGGAATGGCTATGGAGATGCCATAATAGGTAGGTATGGTGGCTATTTTGAGGAAGATATATGGTGGGTGTATAGTACCGGCGACAGTTACGCGACACTAGAGAGGCTAGCAATGGTGGAAGGGTGAGAGTGCATATAATCCATGGACTCAACATTAGTCATAAAGAACTCACATACTTATTGCAAAAATCTATTACTCATCGAAACAAAGTACTACGTGCATGCTCCTAGGGGAAGGATTTGTAGGAGTTAACCATCGCGCTATCCCGACCTCCACTCATAAGGAAGACAATCAATAAATAAATCATGCTCCAACTTCATCACATAACGGTTCACCATACGTGCATGCTACAGGAATCACAAACTTTAACACAAGTATCTCTCAAATTCACAATTACTCCACTAGCATGACTCTAATATCACCATCTTCATATCTCAAAACAATCATAAAGAATCAAACTTTTCATTGTATTCAATGCACTTTATATGAAAGTTTTTATTATATCCCTCTTGGATGCCCATCATATTAGGACTAAATTCATAACCTAATAAAATTACCATGCTGTTCAAAAAGACTCTCAAAATAATAAGTGAAGCGTGAGAGTTCATCTATTTCTTCAAAATAAAACCACTGTCGTGCTCTAAAAAGATATAAATGAAGCACTAGAGCAAACGACAAACTACTCCAAAATATATAAGTGAAGATCAATGAGTAGTTGAATAATTACGTAACTATGTGAAGACTCTATAACATTTAAGAATTTCAGATCTTGGGATATTATTCAAACAGCAAGCAAAACAAAATAAAACAAAATGACGCTCCAAGCAAAACACATATCATGTGGTGAATAAAAATGTAGCTCCGAGTAAGTTACCGATGAACGAAGACGAAAGAGGGGATGCCATCTGGGGCATCCCCAAGCCTAGGCTCTTGGTTGTCCTTGAATGTTACCTTGGGGTGACTTGGGCACCCCCAAGCTTAGTCTCTTGCCACTCCTTATACCATAGTCCATCAAATCTTTACCCAAAACTTGAAAACTTCACAACACAAAACTCAACAGAAAACTCGTAAGCTCCGTTAGTATAAGAAAATAAATCACCACTTTTGGTATTGTTGTGAACTCATTCTAAATTCATATTGGTGTACTATCTACTGTATTCCAACTTCTCTATGGTTCATACCCTCCGATACTACTCATAGATTCATCAAAATAAGCAAACAACACATAGAAAACAGAATCTGTCTAAAACAAAACAGTCTGTAGTAATCTGTAAGTCTCGAATACTTCGGTAACTCCAAAAATTCTACCAAATTAGGAAGACCTGGGAAATTTGTGTGCCAATCCACATCAAAAAGAATCATATCAAAATCACGTTTTTGTGAATTATCAAAACTAATTTACTGGGCGCAAAAGTTCTGATTTTCAGCAGGATCAACACAACTATCACCGTAAGCTATCCTAAAGGTCTTACTTGGCAGTTTATTGAAACAAAATCTATAAAACATGATTACTACAGTAGCATAATCATGTGAACACACAAAAATAGTAAGGGTAAATATTGGGTTGTTCTCAACAAGCGCTTTTCCTTAATGCCTTTCTAGCTAGGCATGATGATTTCAATGATGCTCACATAAAAGAGAAGATTTGAAACATAAAGAGAGCCTCATTAAGAATATAACTAGCACATTTAAGCCTAACCCACTTCCTATGCATAGTTATTTTGTGATCAAACAACTTATGGGAACAAGAATAAACTAGCATAGGAAAGCAAAACCAGCATAGCTTCAAGATTTTCAACACATAGAGAGGAAACTTGATATAATTGCAATTCCTACAAGCATATATTCCTCCTTCATAATATTTTTCAGTAGCATCATGAATGAATTCAACAATATAACTATCACATAAAGCACTCTTTTCATGATGCATAAGCGTAGAATTTTTATTACTCTCCACATAAGCAAATTTCTTCTCATGAATAGTAGTGGGAGCAAACTCAACACAATAACTATCATGTGAGGCATAATCCAATTGAAAACTAAAATCAAGATGACAAGTTTCATGTCTATGAAAATTCTTTATAGCATACATGTCATCACAATAATCATCGTAGATAGCAACTTTGTTCTCATAATCAATTGGAACCTCTTCCGAAATAGTGGATTCATCACTAAATAAAGTCATGACCTCTCCGAAACCACTTTCATCAATATAATCATCATAAATAGGAGGCATGATTTCATCATAATAAATATTCTCATCAAAACTTGGGGAACTAAAAATATCATCTTCATCAAACATAGCATCCCCAAGCTTGTGGCTTTGCATATCATTAGCATCACAGATATTCAACGAATTCAAACTAACAACATTGCAATCATGCTCATCATTCAAAGATTTAGTGCCAAACATTTTAGGGATTATTCCATCTGTGCCCCCAATTCCTTAGTTGTGCTCAGTTTTCCCCACGCTTCAAACTTTTGCTCACTTTTCCCCACTTCCTTAGCTGAAACTCTCACAAATGTTCATAACAGACGTTTGCCGTCTTGGCCGTTAACTGACTTGTGGGGCCACGTTGGACTCTGTTGAATGTGGTTGTGGCTTCGCTGGTTGGGCCATGTTTGTGTTCATAGGACGGGCCCATTAGTTTGTTGGGAATAAATTAAAAAAGCCTGCTATCGATGGATGCAGCCTGCTATGCATGCCCGGCTTTGGCATCGATGTAGCCTGCTATGCATGCGAACACCGCCACGCACGCATCTAGTGACCTAGACCTAAACGCATGCATGCACGCCGACACGCACGCATCGATCCGTGCCGCACGGTTGCCGGTGGATTCAGTCGCTCTGCAGCGTCGTTTCACGCGTCGCAGGCATACGTGCCGGTGGCAGAAGGGGCAGGCTGCACGCACGCTCGCATCTATGTCGAGGCATCGGTTCACGCTGCACGACTGCCACTCGATTCAGTTGTGGGAGACAGGCAGCCGCCAACGTAGAGCACGCAGAAGGGGGAGGCAGGCAGCCGCCAACGCAGAGCACGCAAAGCACGTTCGCATGGATTCTCGTTCACACATTGATGATCGCATCGGTTCACGCACGCACTGAGTCGCGATCTACGCCGTTTGCGCGTGTACCCACTTCGTCTCCCCTGGCTATTTAAACTGCCCTTCATTGCCTCTTCTTCTACAGATCCATCTGCGCCTCCCACTTCTCTTCTTCCCCCAAAAGCCAAAGCCGTTCCACTCAGCGAAGCGTTCAAGATGCAGTACAACGGGCCGACGTTCCAAGAGCCGCCCACCGTGCCGGAACGGCGGTACCCCGCCAACGTCGTCGTCGAGGCATCGCTCCACGTGTGGGCGTTCTCACGCTAGAGGGGTAGCACTGAGCTTGCACGGGGGTTCCTCCATGCGGGCTTCCACCACCTCCCGGCGGGCTCGCCGCCCATGTTTAACCTCGTGGAGCAGCGTCCCCACGCCAATGCTCCAGTGGTAGGGCTCGTCGTCCACTTCACCAACAGGTTCGATGCCTACTACCTGCTCGGCAAGGTGTATTGATGTGGGTGCGAGTTCATCGCATTCACCACCTATAACATCTTCACCGACTTCGAGAGCGTCTTCCCCGCTCGCAACCGCATGCACAGCCTCCCGTACTACCTCGGCGACAACGGCCTTGAGGAGGAGCAGTACTAAAGCCGACGGCGAAGAAGACGGTGAAGCCGGCGGTTAAGGTGAAGACGACGGTGAAGACATGGCGGTGTTGCCCTAGCTACCCTATCTACTATGTAGTGTGAGTTTGGTGTGCGTGTTGCCTGACCTAGCTACCCTATCTATGTAAGGACTTATGTAAGAACTTATGTTGCCCTAGCAACCCTATCTAAGTTAAGTTATGTGTGTTATATTAATGCTTTGTTATGTTTGTATTTTGTTTGTCCCAAGTTTAGACACGGCTAATTGGCGTGGGGAAAATTAACCAAACTAACTAAAAATGATGTGTTTATAGATGCCTTCTAAAAATAAGAACATATTGTACATTTGTACACGGCTTTGGTTTGAGAGCTCAGTATTTTTTAGGTATTCCAAGAATACTTTGGTTTTCAGAAATATTGAAGTATCAAATACTTTGAGATGTTTGGCTTTAGTCAAAAGTGTAGTTTTATATACTTTAATATGTAGAAAACTACACTATGTTTGAAGTATATAAAAAAGAGGGTTGGACCTCTTTTTTCAATCATGAAGTATTGGTTCGCTAAGCATAATAATACTGCGGTTTGCAAATACTTTGATTCTAAAAAATGAAGGGACCCATAAAGGAAAGCAACAAAATCCTCAATGAGATAGAAGAGATTGGGCAATCAAATTAATGAAAAAAGCAATCAGAAACAAAAAAGGACAAAGCAATCGTTCCTAAACAAAAAAAAGAAACATCGCTTGTTTCTGGGCCTCATTTATCCTTTGTGGGCCTATTGCAGCTTGATTCTCTTTGGGCCCGCGAACTAGGTTTCTAGCAGAACTGACGAACTCGAGGACAAAAGTTTGGCAAGTGCGAGAGAGAAGAGATGAACTTGATGTATATCCCTTGTGCTGCTCAAGTACTGCTTACTGTCATCTGATGAGCTAGGGTATGATCCAACACTCGAGGTTATTTGCTAACAAAATAATCCTATCACTGAACTGGCAGTTGTCTTCTGCCGAAACTTAAAGTGTCGAAACTTAACAGTAAACTGCATACATTCAGAGATCGACAGTTGCACTAAACAGAGTTGCATTTGAGATAAACAGACTTGGATTGCTAAACTGTGGCAACAACAGTAGACAAACATCTCTAACGAGAGATGGCCATCAAGTAAAAAATTCCTAGAGCAAGTATTCCTAAAGCTATCAGATTGGATTGCTTCTTCAACTCAATCAGCTGCTTGAAGTTCTTGTTCATCTTCTTCAATTCCGTCTTCAGTTCGACATCTACCACCGTCGGGTATTCCGGACGCGCTGCTGCTGCCGGAGCGGCACTGTCATGGGGCAGATTGAACTCGCGGATTGCATTCCCCCTCGAATCCAGCAAGCCCAACCCTTGAAGCCTCTAGATGTAATCATCCATCCACTCGAAATGGTGGCATTTCTTCACGGTCTGAAAACGAAATCATGTAACCTAAATCCAAATCTGATAGATTTTTTGAGAAATTAGAGATAAAGGATGCGAGGAAAACTGAGATCTAACCTGCCCCTCCGGCTTGCTCTCGCATTTGACGAACTCGCGCCCAAAGTTCCCATTCTTCTCCTCCTTCGAAGTCAACGCTTCAGTGGCGCAGTCCGTGGGCAGTCAGTGCATCGAGTCATCGGCACTGGACCATACACCGGCCACGTGGAACGGGGGGCTGACGAGGAGGTCGACATATCGCCCGAGAGGAAGAAACAGAGGAATTGGTCGAGAGGAGGAAGAACGAGAAGATGGGGAAAGAAATAGAGGAATTGCTCGAGAGGAAGAAGAACGAGAAGATGGGGAAAGAAACAGAGGAATTGCCCGATCTGCTCGATGCCTTTGTCTGTCAGATGGATAAGAGGAGAAGGGGAAGCTATATTGACGATTTGCCACATTGTCTTTTGTAGTTTGAATATTTGAACCAACTCTTAACACTGACATGTGGTGGTCATGTGCGAAAAATACAATTTCATATGTAAAGTGGGGCAGATCGTAAAAACCCTAGAAGGACAGTGCAGTAGCCAATCAGGATGCATCACGCGGATCACGCATGCCTGCCCCACATCTGACGGGTGGTGTTTGGCGCTTGGTAGGATCCGACGGCGGACGTTCGACGCTAGGGTTTGGAGCATTTCTGCGGGGTTATGAGCGAGTCAACGGGGTTATTAGGGTTTGACCAGATTTCAAATGGCCATAACTAAATTAGAAAAAATCGCAAAAATATAAAACAAACGTAGTTCGTCCGTTTATGAGACCTAGTTACCATAAAAAAAATATAAACTCGGTATCGGGGCATTTTTTTGAAAAATCATTTTTTGAAGTGATCTGTCAAAATCAAGTTCAAATGTTTTTAAAAAATTCAAAAAAAATCAAAATGTTGTAATTCTTGTGCACATAGCCATCATATGTGACAAGGTTATGAGAAAAAAATATAAACTTGGTGTAGGTCATTTTCATGAAAAAAGGCTTCACACAAATGAGCAATCACCTATGAACTTGTTCAGAGTTCGTAGAATAGGGAGAGAGGGTTTAGGGTTTGAAAAAAATCAAAAAAATTCAAAAAAATCAGAAAAATCTCCATAGCTTCATTTTCAAGTGAATAAGAAGGATCTGAACTTACTTTTTAATTTTCATATCTAAAACGTGTTATTTGACGGTTTTGAATTAAAAGCATATTTTTTCAAAAAAATGTAGTAATATGAATATTAATCAATAAATAGTGAGACTTCGTTTTTACCATATATATATGGAACAAGTGTTAATAAAAATATATATGCCTCATTTAGCCAAGGTAAAAAAAACTTGATTTCAAATAGGGCTGTTTACCCTAGCTTTCGAGCTTGTTTCTAGCACATTTCTCATTCGGACTGTTCACCTACGAATATTGGACTTCAAATGCTCGATCAAATACACCGCACAGAGCAATGAACCTCCAATGTTCAACTTCAACTTTGGCTCGAATCCAAATTTTGGCCCAAATTAAAATATTGATTTAAATTCAAATTTTGATGGAAATTTGAATTCTGACACAAATAAGAAACCAAAGTAGAAGCAACATTATTACAACTGATAAGTTTTCACAGTAGCTCAAATATACCAAGTTTTAAGATGCCAACATCTTAATACAAATCTACCAAGTTTTAAGCGATCGACTCGCCCTCAAATTGACAACACAAACATTTCCCAACAACTTAATTCAAATTTTCGACTTGCTCCTTGTGTTTGCAGCTGGCTTCACCGTCTTGCTCCTGGTTTCCCTAGTTGAGATGCTCTTTTCTTTCAGACTCTTGTTCCTTTTGATCTTGGGCTTTACTTGGGGTTTTCCCCGTGGAGGTGTTGATGGAGTAGTTCCACTCGCCGAGCACTTGACGACCATTTGACGGTCATCTATGGGTTCAATAATCTTTGTTGGAAAAATTACCCCCTCCTCTTCCTCTCTTATAGCTTCAAAACCATCAAAGGCCATGGTTTCAAAATCTTCTGCTTCTTCATCTCTTGGCCTTTTCTCCCTAGAGCTGGTAAATAAAATTATAAGCCATAGGCAAAAAAGACAACAAATGCAAACAAAAGGGTAGCTGCATTCTACAAAAGGTGCAAACACATACCAAGATGCTTCATTTGCTGCTGCATTCTCCACTGCTTCATTTGCTGCTGCATTCTCCACTGCATCTTCAGTCTCCATTGCTGCTGCATTCTCCTCAGCATTGGCTGTTGTCCATCTTTCCTCCTCTCCAAATGATGCATCCACTGCATTGGTACAAAGCCTAGCAATATGCCCCAGAACTCCACATTTTTTGCAAGCACGCTTCTATGGTAGACGACCCTCCTCACCTGCTCTAATCCTCTAGTTCCTTGGTCTTCCTGGTGGTCTAGTAATGACAGGAGCGTGGAGTTTGAACCCTGGATCTACTATGTTCCATTGATCTTTCCCCAATAGTGCAGGCACATTGTCAGCATAAGCAGACATAAATTTGGCAACAGAGAAATACTCAGAGCAATATTGATCAACTTCACCATCTGCACCCCCGATAACGGTCATCAGATGTAGGGCATGTATGCATGGCTTCCCACGGATCTGCCATTGCCTACAAGTACATTCTCTAGTACTTAGGTTCACAGGATACCTCCATACCCTATTTTTAGTGTCAGTATAGGTAACCTCTCCCTCATATGTACCAGATCGAATACATTTCATCTTCAGTCCTCTTGCCTTCAAGTGCAATGCCTTAATCAGTGATGGGAGCATTTGATGACCAACATATTGTGTTTCTGCAATTCTTTTGCGAAGAGCCATCTTTATCATGATCATTTGCCTCATCTTGTCAAATGCTTGCCACAACAAGAGCCCTTTCACTGACTTGAACTTTGAATTGAAGCATTTTGCAAGGTTACTCGTCACATAATCTACTTTGCAGATTTTGTTGAATTTGCCTCTTGACCACACCTTACCATGATGTGCATCCATGTACTCCTTCACAAGAGGATTTTGAGCATACAACACTCTCAAATGGTGTTCATGCTTCCTTTTGCTGCATGTGTATGATGCTGGCCATAAGTTCTCATCATAAACGTTACCTTTGAACTTCTTTTTGAAATTATGCGCTAGGTGTCGCATACATTCCCTATGCTCCACTCCAGGGAATACAATTTCCACTGCACTCTCTAAACCCTTGCAAGCATCTGTGTGTATAGCTAAACCTGGGGGTGTGCCTATAATGTTGCGCAACTGCTGCAGAAACCAGACCCAACTTTCCTCAGACTCTGCCTCCACCGCACCAAATGCAACTGGGAATAGCCAGTTGTGTCCATCAACTGCAGAAGCTGCTACTAGCTATCCTCTCCATCTTCCAGTCAAATGTGTAGCATCTACAGCCAAATAGGGCCTGCAACCATCTAGAAACCCCTGCCAGCAAGCCTTGAAACAAACAAAAGCCCTTCTGAAGCACTCCTTCTGAAATGACTTCCCTTTTATTTTGAATGGAACTGTATGCTTGTCAATCTCTACAACACTCCCTGGACTTGCCATCTCCACTTCAGCTTTGAAAGTGTAAAGCAGCTGAAAACTGTCATTCCATTGACCATTAATTCTGTCAAGAGCCTTTTCCCTAGCATTGAAAATTCTCATGTAAGGAATTTCTATCTTGTACTTCTCAAAAAGCTTCCCATGGAGTGCTGTTGGACCAAGTCCAGGTTCTTCTCTCAGCCAATCCAATATAGCATCTTCCACCCACCTAGTTTTTGCTAGCTTGGTTTTGGCCTTCCCCCCTCCCCCTCCAGGTGGACATGTGTGCTTGTGTGGGTTTTTCTTTATCTGAAACAAAATAAAAGGGTAAAAAACAGTTAAGAAACCTTACTCAACGATCTGAAACTAAATTACTAACTGAACTTGGATTACCTGAATATATTTGCTCTTTCTCATACGAGATGCATGCAACTTCGACCTACACCTAGGATATGGACAAAATACTGTGAACCTTGCTGGCTCACTCCTTTTAATCTTATAGGTGTTTTCAGATATAATGCACCATGTTGTCACTGAATTCCGACAGTCCACCATTGATTGGAAAATGGTACCTACACTAAGCTAAGGTTTTTCCCTGTTCCACTCAATTGTTGGCATGTCATCACCATCGTATTCATCCTCGATTAATCTGTCCATGTTCTCCACCTTCTCTTCATCGTCAGTGTCATCAAACCTAGCTTGGCTGATGGGCTCCTCCATATATTCGTCATCCACTGCTTGCTGACTGGCTACATCGACCAGTTCAGGAAACATCATCTCGTCTTCATCATCATTTGTAGGCACTGCCTTGTCAGGTTCTGCATCTTCTTCTACACCAACTGCAGAAGGTACACGAGAAGCAGCAGCTTAATCGAAACCAGAATTGGCAGCAGGCATGTTGTGGCTCCATGAACCACTTGCTTTACTTGGTGTCGACCTACAAGGAGTGTAGGGGTGCTGGCTATTAGCACAGACAGATGATGTCTGAACTCCCTTCCCCTTCGCCCGTTCTGCGCGTGGCTGAAGCACATCGATTTGGAGTTTACCAAATCGGCAGCCAGCAATCCCAGCAAAAAGCAACGGCATATGATCGTCACAAGTTAGTGGGAGAAATCTTTGCTCGTCACTGCTGAAGTAATTCAGTTCAACAGCATCGGCATCACTCCAGGGATAGGTGTTTTGGAGCTCAGCTCGCAAATCTTTGAAAGATATGCTGGTTTCTACCACTTTGGGATAGAAAAATGATGAAATCAAATGCGGTTTAGTACCACGCAGCACACTAGTTTCCATTCTAATCGCCAGCCGGAAAGCCAGCGCGGCATCAATCCTATTTTGTTGAAGGAAACAAAGGCTTCAGTTAGCCGGGTAAAATCGAGCACAAATTCAAACGATTCAAGCAAACAGAAGTCAAATACGGCCTACAATACGACTTAGAACGTCAATTCGAGAGGAAACAATGCTTACCCAGGTTTAATCCATGAATTATCTGCCGCAGATTCGACCCAATCCTCTCCACGGTCGACTGCATTCCGGCCGTCCTCACTCAACATCGCTATGTAATCCTAGGTGGGGAGGTGGGCTATATCTGGCGGAGACGCAGCGTCGCGGACGAACTGAATAGGGGCATAGGGTGGAGGAAACAACTGCGGTGGACGCGGCACGACGCCGGCGGAGGGACGGGGCGGCGCGGTGCAGTGCGGCCTGTCTAGATTTGTTTCAGATTCAGACAAGCTGCCCAATACGTGTCACCTTGCGGTCCCACCCGTCAGCAACCAATAGTCAGACGAAGACTCGGCCCCACTTGTCAGTAACTAACGGTCAATGGACGGTCAAGACGGCAAACGCCTGCTATGAGCATTTGTGAGAGTTTCAGCTAAGGAAGAGGGGAAAAGTGAGCAAACGTTTGGAGCGTGGCGAAAAGTGAGCACAACTAAGGAACCAGGGGCACTAATTTAAATATCCCAACATTTTAATGCATTCTTCTTCTAACACCTTGGCACAATTTTCCTTTCCATCATTTCCATGAAAGATATTAAAAAGATAAAGCATATGAGGCAACCTCAATTCCATTTTTTTTGTAGTTTTCTTTTATAGACTAAACTAGTGATAAAACAAGAAACAAAAAGATTCGATTGCAAGATCTAAAGATATACCTTCAAGCACTCACCTCCCCGGCAACGACGCCAGAAAAGAGCTTGATGTCTACTACACAACCTTCTTCTTGTAGACGTTGTTGGGCCTCCAAGTGCAGAGGTTTGTAGGACAGTAGCAAATTTCCCTCAAGTGGATGACCTAAGGTTTATCAATCCGTGGGAGGCATAGGATGAAGATGGTCTCTCTCAAGCAATCCTGCAACCAAATAACAAAGAGTCTCTTGTGTCCCCAACACACCCAATACAATGGTAAATTGTGTAGGTGCACTAGTTCGGCGAAGAGATGGTGATACAAGTGAAATATGGATGGTAGATATAGGTTTTCGTAATCTGAAAATATAAAAACATCAAGGTAGCAAGTGGTAAAAGTGAGCATAAACGGTATTGCAATGCAAGGAAACAATGCCTAGGGTTCATACTTTCACTAGTGCAAGTTCTCTCAACAATGAAAACATAATTAGATCATATAACAATCCCTCAACATGCAACAAAGAGTCACTCCAAAGTCACTAACAGCGGAGAAGAAACGAAGAGATTATTGTAGGGTACGAAACCACCTCAAAGTTATCCTTTCTGATCGATCTATTCAAGAGTCCGTAGTAAAATAACACGAAGCTATTCTTTCTGTTCGATCTATCCGAGAGTTCGTACTAGAATAATACCTTAAGACACAAATCAACCAAAACCCTAATTTCACCTAGATACTCCAATGTCACCTCAAGTATTCGTGGGTATGATTATATGATATGCATCGCACAATCTCAGATTCATCTATTCAACCAACACAAAGAACTTCAAAGATTGCCCCAAAGTTTCTACCGGAGAGTCAAGACGAAAACGTGTGCCAACCCCTATGCACAAGTTCACAAGGTCACTGAACCCGCAAGTTGATCACCAAAACATACATCAAGTAGATCACGTGAATATCCCATTGTCACCACAGATAAGCACATGCAAGACATACATCAAGTGTTCTCAAATCCTTAAAGACTCAATCCGATAAGATAACTTCAAAGGGAAAACTCAATCCATTACAAGAGAGTAGAGGGGGAGAAACATCATAAGATCCAACTATAATAGCAAAGCTCGCGGTACACCAAGATCGTGCCATATCACGAACACGAGAGAGAGAGAGATCAAACACATAGCTACTAGTACATTCCTTCAGCCCCGAGGGTGAACTACTCCCTCCTCGTCATGGAGAGCGCCGGGATGATGAAGATGGCCACCGGTGATGGATCCCCCCTCCGGCAGGGTGCCGGAACAGGGTCCCGATTGGTTTGTCGTGGCTCTGGAGGTTTGCGACGGCAGAACTCCCGATCTAGGTTTCTTTTCTGGGTTTTCTATATTTATAGGAATTTTTGGCGTCGGGAAGAAGTCAGGGGGGTCTCCGAGTCATCCACGAGGTAGGGGGCACGCCCTCCACCCTCGTGGATGGCTCGGGACTCTTCTGGCCCAACTCTTTTACTCCGGGGGCTTCTTTTGGTCCATAAAAATTCATCAAAATTGGCACGTCAATTGGACTCCGTTTGGTATTCCTTTTCTGTAAAACTCAAAAACAAGGAAAAAACAGAAACTGGCACTGGGCTCTAGGTTAAATGGTTAGTCCCAAAAATCATATAAAATAGCATAAGAATGCATCTAAAACATCCTAGATGGATAATATAATAGCATGGAACAGTCAAAAATTATAGATACGTTGGAGACGTATCAAGCATCCCCAAGCTTAATTCCTGCTCGTCATCGAGTAGGTAAAGGATAAAAACAGAATTTTTAATGTGGAATGCTGCTTAACATATTTATCAATGTAATCTTCTCTATTGTGGCAAGAATATTTAGATCCATAAGATTCAAAACAAAAGTTTAATATTGACATAAAAACAATAATACTTCAAGCATACTAACAAAGCAATCATGTCTTCTCAAAATAACATGGCCAAAGAAAGCTATCCCTACAAAATCATATAGTCTGGCTATGCTCTATCTTCATCACACAAAGTATTTAATCATGCACAACCCCGATGACAAGCCAAGCAATTGTTTCATACTTTTGATGTTCTCAAACTTTTTCAATCTTCACGCAATACATGAGCGTGAGCCATGGATATAGCACTAAAGGTGGAATATAATGGTGGTTGTGGAGAAGACAAAAAGGAGAAGATAGTCTCACATCAACTAGGCGTATCAACGGGCTATGGAGTTGCCCACCAATAGATATCGATGTGAGTGAGTAGGGATTGCCATGCAACAGATGCACTAGAGCTATAAGTGTATGAAAGCTCAAAAAGAAACTAAGTGGGTGTGCATCCAACTCGCTTGCTCACGAAGACCTAGGGCATTTTGAGGAAGCCCATCATTGGAATATACAAGCCAAGTTCTATAATGAAAGATTCCCACTAGTATATGAAAGTGACAACATAGGACACTCTCTATCATGAAGATCATGGTGCTACTTTGAAGCACAAGTGTGGAAAAAGGATAATAGCATTGCCCCTTCTCTCTTTTTCTCTCATTTTTTTGTTTTTTTGGCCTACTCTTTTTTTGGCCTCTTTTATTTATTTTTTATATTTATTTTATTTTTTGTCTGGAGTCTCATCCCGACTTGTGGGGGAATCATAGTTTCCATCATCCTTTCCTCACTCGGACAATGCTCTAATAATGAAGATCATCACACTTTTATTTACTTACAACTCAAGAATTAGAACTCGATACTTAGAGCAAAATATGACTCTGTATGAATGCCTCCGACAGTGTACCGGAATGTGCAATGAATCAAGAGTGACATGTATGAAAGAATTATGAACGGTGGCTTTGCCACAAATACGATGTCAACTATATGATCATGCAAAGCAATATGACAATGATGAAGCGTGTGATAATAAACAGAACGGTGGAAAGTTGCATGGCAATATATCTCGGAATGGCTATGGAGATGCCATAATAGGTAGGTATGGTGGATGTTTTGAGGAAGGTATATGGTGGGTGTATAGTACCGGCGACAATTGCGCGACACAAGAGAGGCTAAAAATGGTGGAAGGGTGAGAGTGCGTATAATCCATGGACTCAACATTAGTCATAAAGAACTCACATACTTATTGCAAAAATCTATTAGTCATCGAAACAAAGTACTACGCGCATGCTCCTAGGGGAAGGGTTGGTAGGAGTTAACCATCGCGCTATCCCGACCTCCACTCATAAGGAAGACAATCAATATATAAATCATGCTCCAACTTCATCACATAACGGTTCACCATACGTGCATGCTACGGGAATCACAAAATTTAACACAAGTATCTCTCAAATTCACAATTACTCCACTAGCATGACTCTAATATCACCATCTTCATATCTCAAAACAATCATAAAGAATCAAACTTCTCATAGTATTCAATGCACTTTATATAAAAGTTTTTATTATATCCCTCTTGGATGCCCATCATATTAGGACTAAATTCATAACCTAAGCAAATTACCATGCTGTTCAAAAAGATTCTCAAAATAATATAAGTGAAGCGTGAGAGTTCATCTATTTCTTCAAAATAAAACCACCGCCGTGCTCTAAAAAGATATAAGTGAAGCACTAGAGCAAACGACAAACTACTCCAAAAGATATAAGTGAAGATCAATGAGTAGTTGAATAATTACGTAACTATGTGAAGACTCTCTAACATTTAAGAATTTCAGATCTTGGGATATTATTCAAACATCAAGCAAAACAAAATAAAACGAAATGACGCTCCAAGCAAAACACATATCATGTGGTGAATAAAAATATAGCTCCAAGTAAAGTTACCGATGAACGAAGACGAAAGAGGGGATGCCATCCGGGGCGTCCCCAAGCTTAGGCTCTTGGTTGTCCTTGAATATTACCTTGGGTTGCCTTGGGCATCCCCAAGCCTAGGCTCTTGCCACCCTTATTCCATAGTCCATCAAATCTTTACCCAAAACCTGAAAACTTCACAACACAAAACTCAACAGAAAACTCGTAAGCTCCGTTAGTACAAGAAAATAAATCACCACTTTTGGTACTGTTGTGAACTCATTATAAATTCATATTGGTGTAATATCTACTGTATTCCAAATTCTCTATGGTTCATACCCTCCGATACTACTCATATATTCATCAAAATAAGCAAGCAACACATAGAAAACAGAATCTGTCAAAAATCAAACAGTCTGTAGTAATCTGTAACTCTCGAATACTTCTGTAACTCCCAAAATTCTACAAAGTTAGGAAAACCTGAGAAATTTGTGTACCAATCCAGATAAAAAATAATCAGATCAAAATCACGTTGGTGTGAATTATCAAAACTAATTTACTGGGCGCAAAAGTTTCTGATTTTCAGCAGGATCAACACAACTGTCACCGTAAGCTATCCTAAAGGTCTTACTTGGCACTTAATTGCAACCAAATCTATAAAACATGATTACTATAGTAGCATAATCATGTGAACACACAAAAACAGTAAGGGTAAATATTGGGTTGTCTCCCAACAAGCGCTTTTCTTTAATGCCTTTCTAGCTAGGCATGATGATTTCAATGATGCTCACATAAAAGATAAGATTTGAAACATAAAGAGAGCATCATGAAGAATATAACCAGCACATTTAAGCCTAACACACTTCCTATGCATAGGGATTTTGTGAGAAAACAACTTATGGGAACAAGAATCAACTATCATAGGAAAGCAAAACAAGCATAGCTTCAAAATTTTCAACACATAGAGAGGAAAATTGATATAATTGCAATTCCTACAAGCATATACTCCTCCCTCATAATAATTTTCAGTAGCATCATGAATGAATTCAACAATATAACTATCACATAAAGCACACTTTTCATGATGCATAAGCATAGAATTTTTATTACTCTCCACATAAGCAAATTTCTTCTCATGAATAGTAGTGGGAGCAAACGCAACAAAATAACTATCATGTGAGGCATAATCCAATTGAAAACTAAAATCAAGATGACAAGTATCATGTTTATCATTGTTCTTTATAGCATACATGTCATCACAATAATCATCATAGATAGCAACTTTGTTCTCATAATCAATTGGAACCTCTTCCGAAATAGTGGATTCATCACTAAATAATGTCATGACCTCTCCGAAACCACTTTCATCAATATAATCATCATCAATAGGAGGCATGCTTTCATTATAATAAATATTCTCATCAAAACTTGGGGGACTAAAAATATCATCTTCATCAAACATAGCATCCCCAAGCTTGTGGCTTTGCATATCATTAGCATCATGGATATTCAAAGAATTCATACTAACAACATTGCAATCATGCTCGTCATTCAAAGATTTAGTGCCAAACAGTTTAATGCATTCTTCTTCTAACACTTTGGCACAATTTTCCTTTCCATCATTTTCACGAACGATATTAAAAAGATGAAGCATATGAGGCAACCTCAATTCCATTTTTTTGTAGTTTTCTTTTATAGACTAAACTAGTGATAAAACAAGAAACAAAAAGATTCGATTGCAAAATCTAAAGATATACCTTCAAGCACTCACCTCCCTAGAAACGGCGCCAGAAAAGAGCTTGATGTCTACTACACAACCTTCTTCTTCTAGACATTGTTGGGCCTCCAAGTGCAGAGGTTTGTAGGACAGTAGCAAATTTCCCTCAAGTGGATGACCTAAGGTTTATCAATCTGTGGGAGGCGTAGGATGAAGATGGTCTCTCTCAAGCAACCCTGCAACCAAATAACAAAGAGTCTCTTGTGTCCCCAACACACCCAATACAATGGTAAATTGTATAGGTGCACTAGTTCGGCGAAGAGATGGTGATACAAGTGCAATATGGATGGTAGATATAGGTTTTCGTAATCTAAAAATATAAAAACAGCAAGGTAGCAAGTGGAAAAGTGAGCGTAAACGGTGCAATGCTAGGAATCTAGGCCTAGGGTTCATACTTTCACTAGTGCAAGTTCTCTCAACAATGATAACATAATTAGATCATATAACAATCCCTCAACATGCAACAAAGAGTCACTCCAAAGTCACTAATAGCGGAGAACAAACAAAGAGATTATTGTAGGGTACGAAACCACCTCAAAGTTATCCTTTCTGATCGATCTATTCAAGAGCCCGTAGTAAAATAACACGAAGCTATTCTTTCTGTTTGATCTATCCTAGAGTTCGTACTAGAATAACACCTTAACACACAAATCAACCAAAACCCTAATGTCACCTAGATACTCCAATGTCACCTCAAGTATCCGTGGGTATGATTATACGATATGCATCACACAATCTCATATCCATTCATTCAACTAACACCAAGAAGTTCAAAGAGTGCCCCAAAGTTTCTACCAGAGAGTCAAGACAAAAACGTGTGCCAACCCCTTTGCATAAGTTCACAAGGTCACTGAACCCGCAATTTGATCACCAAAACATACATCAAGTAGATCACGTGAATATCCCATTGTCACCACAGATAAGCACATGCAAGACATACATCAAGTGTTCTCAAATCCATAAAGACTCAATCCGATAAGATAACTTCAAAGGGAAAACTCATCCATTACAAGAGAGTAGAGGGGGAGAAACATCATAAGATCCAACTATAATAGCAAAGCTCGCGGTACATCAATGTAGCGACCCGACCTCAGGCGGTCAAGTCTCTGTGCTTAAGTGTCATCCCTGGATCGGTATGCTGACACACACAGTACTAGAGGATTTATAACAGAGGTCAATCACATGTATAAAATAACATAAATAATATTACCTCAATCCAAATAGCGGAAGTAACAACAAAGTTCTGGATTCCCATCAACACCTACGGCAAAGTTGAGTGTAGCAATTGTAACCCTAACGTATCACTTACTCGTCGTAAGATTCCTGCAACATGAGACATTGCAGCCACAAAGGGTCAGTACATTGAATGTACTGGCAAATTCACACCATAGGATAATTAGGAATAATAGCTATCACTACATGCATATTTGGCTGGTGGAAAAGCTCTATGGTTATCAAGTTTTTGCGAAAAGCCAATTTTTCCCTACTGCACAGGAATATATTTTATTTAACTACAAAGTTTGTTGAAAGTATTGAGAAGGTATATCCCCAACTCAACCCCAAAATAATATTTATAACCAACAAATTAATTAAGTAAAGTGATGAGATCAACATGATAATTCAAGAACCAGATACTCAAGATGTCCATAACCGGGGACACGGCTAACCATGATTAGTTTGTACACTCTGCATAGGTTTGCGCACTTTTCCCCACAAGACTCGATCTCCTCCGTTGGATTTCTCGCACTACATGGTGTTTGAGAAACGGATGGCCGAGACACAGTCTTTCAGAAGCATTAACTCTAACCCTGGGTAGACAGTACCAACCTACATCCCCTGCATCTCCTAGCCTACCACTGGAAGAGGTCATGCAACATACTCAACTATGCTAGAGCCCATAATAGCTTGTGCTGCACACAGAAGTTTCTAGCATGAATAATCTTATGATCCCTTTGAGCCTGGGTGGCGAACCATAGGATGATCACACGGGTTCCCTGGGATCTCCTAGGACAACACTGGTATATCCCCAGGTGTCCGGGCAAGTCCACTGGTATATCCCCAGGGTGCCCCTAGCAATCCACCCAGATGTGAATTAAAGTAGCCACCTTAAGTTAAACCTTAGTCAACAATAATCTCTCACATCTTTCATGAATTCTCTCCAACCAATCCACGTCTACGAGCATAGCGTAGCAGTATAAACATAACGTAGTAGTAACTCCCAAGGTTTGAATGCAGGACAATAGGTTCCTACCTCATCAACTACTTCCCAATACCCACATGTTATCGGATCCTACTCATGCAATGTTTGAGGGTGAAACTAATGCATAAAAACCGGGTATGAAAGGTATATGATCAACGTGTGAACTTGCCTTGTACTGTTGATGAAGATGATTCGCACTCATAAATCCTGACAGTTCTACTCGTCACACTCGGTTTAATCTATCATGAGCAAGCGATAGTAACAACACATAAGCAATCACTCAAAAGATCGGAAAGAACGAAGAAGACAATTCGGAAAACATCAAAACCAAGCAAATAACTCTTGCAACATAAAACAATTTCTAACAGTACAAAAATTATCTGAGTTTGGCCTTATCAGAAAGTTTAGGTCAAGAGCTTCGATTTGAAAAAAGAATCAACTCAAACGGAGTTATAAAACTCAAGTTACGATCTAACAAAGTTCAAATACAAATCTGTTTGAATTCAAATTTTCAAACTTTCAAAAATATTTTTAAGTTCTTTTACTAGATAGAGGGGATCATAACGAAGAAGTGGGCATTGGTTTCGTCTAATTCCGACTAACGAGCAAAAAGTAGTGATCGTTTTAAGATTAGGGACTAATTTATAAATAAAATATTCACAGATGGGTCCCTGGCCAAATATTAAAAAGAAAAAGGAAAAATCTATTGAGCGAACGCTCGCTAACAGAACCTAACGAACAAATCTGTTCACTGCGAAGAGATAAACGCAGAGTGTTCACTAATTAACTAGGTTAATAAGAAAAACTGGTTTTAACCAAAAAAACAAAAACTGAAAAATAAACTGGATCGGACCGGGCGGTTTACCCGGTCCACGGCGGGTCAATGGCGGCGGCGGTCTCCGGCGGTTTTTCGCAGCGGTGGGCGTCGGCGAGACGGCGGGGCGGCGGCTCCGGCAACAGCGAGGCGAGCCGGCGCGGCGCGGGGTAGCGGCAGCGAGCGGCAGGCGGCGGCGCGGCTCTGCAGCAGCGGTGGCGATGGCTACAGCGGCGGCGGTGGCGCGAAGGCGGCGGCGAGCAAGATGCGGGGAGGAGAGCTGGGGCCCGGTATTTATAAGAGGAAGGGGTGGTGGCGTGCGGGAGGGGCAAGGGGGCGGCGCGGAGTCCGGAGGCGGCACGGACGTCGAGGCGGCGGCAGTCGCGGCAGCGCTCGGGACTTCGTCCCGAGCTCGGGGACGAGCAGCGCGGCGCTCTGGGCTTTGGCCTGGCCCGGTTGGAGCTGGGCCGGCCCAGTCGGTGGAACGTTTTTTTTAACAAAACAATTTTACAGAAAAAACTAAAATAAAACCAAATAAACTAAAAATATCCTATAGGCATATTATATATCAAAATTTTCAGAAAAAGATTTTCAACGGCGTGGACAGTTTTCTAACATCAAATAAAATCCACAAAAATTGAAATAAAATAAAGAGTGCTACTGTTGTAATAAAACCTCATAGAAATCATTTTAAAAATACCAAAATAATTTCAAATTTATTTCTCTCCAATTTTCTGATGTAGGGAATCATTTTACCCTATTTTCCATATATTTTACTTTTGGAGAAAAATAATTTGAATAAAAACCAACTAACTCCAAATTGAAAATAAATTTCAAAGGGACTTTAAATTTGATTCTTTTAAACTTCCAACTCATATTTCATATGTTCTGAAGAAGTCATTTTATCTTCTCTCATGAAAATCATTGAGTGGCATGAAGTTTATGAATTGGAAATATTTCCGAATGAAATTCAAATCTTTTCAAAACCCTTTTTCATTTAATTAAATGGAAGAAGTCATGTCATCTTCTCTCTAGGGTTTTATTTTGAAATGAATTTGAGTTCATGGAGATTACACATGCAAAAATGAAAGTTTGGGAAAGTCCTTTTATTCCCTCTCATTTAACTTTCATAAAGAAAAGTTTCAAATTTCACTCAATTCCACGCATCTCAATCAAGCAACAATCAAATCTATCTATTAAATATAACATTCCAAAATTTAGAATTTTGGGATGTTACAAACCTACCACCCTTAAAATGAATCTCTTCCTCGAGATTCGGAGAGTCTAGAAAGAAAAAGGTTAGGTTTGGGGGTCTTCTCAAAATCCATCAATCATCACAGGGGGGGGGGGGGGGTCTGGGGTGCTACCACCCTTAGAAACATCGTTACGGTCCCATCAATACTCATATACTCCATCCTTATTCTTGATAGGGCCGGTCTTCTCAGATCTTCAGTATAATTCCTTCTCTGGCTCTTCCGGTAGCGGCATAACCTTTACCGCAATTCTTCTGTCCTTTCATCTTGGTAAGGTTCTTCTGTGATCGGGTTTTCTTAGCTGACGGGTCTAGCACCAATACTAACTATCGATATCTCATGGTGGTCAACATTTTATGGTTTCTCCTGCAGGAAAATGGGTCTGGGTTGAACCTCACTATATGACCTACGGTTGGCAAAATCTGCCTTATACAATGGAAAATTGTCATACCATTCTAATGTTTAAACAAGGTTTTGATCGTCGTCGCTCTACTATGGGTAAGTCACTCAGATTTACCATCCCATACAGCAGAGGCGAATAATAAGAGTAAGTCGGTATGGTGATCAATCCATCCCGCACCCAAATCATTACCTTGTACATGGTTTAGCGAATCTCGCATTCTAACACTCGGTCATCCTCACAAGCATTGCATTATTTCTCTTGTCGATGAACCAAGTTCGGATAAATCCATTGATTCTGCAAGCCAAACAAACATATATCGTTCCTTCACAACTCTCAGGTTTTGTGTTACTCCTATAAAATCGTCTGTCGATAAAATCGTAACTTCTTACAGGGTTTTTCCTTCAGCAAGAATGTGCTTGCTTCTTGGCAGGTCCTGGGGCCTGTGGGTTGTGGCCCATCTCATCACTTGTAAACCTTGAACTCATCATCAAGGCAACTGTTCATTATTCCAACATCCAGCTTCTCAGCATTCTTAAATCCATCCAATTGTACTGTCTCTCTTCCTTCTATTGGCACCAAACTAAGACGTGATTACTCAGACTCATCATGGAGTTACATTTGCTCCATATTACCAACATTCTGCCTCCTTTACGTCCAATAATACTTCATCCCTTCATATTCTTCGGATATCCCACATATCGAGACAAAACTCGTACTTATTCTGTCCAAAGTCTACTCCGTGGAATATCCTAATCCCTTCCAGAGGTCAAGTGTCCTCACAGGGTACTACCACCCTTAAAATGCACAACTCCATCCATAGACCATATTTCTCATATCCTCGAGAATGGTTAAAAATATTTCTTCATAGAGTAACAACTCATAAAATCCATATCAGTACCAACGATGCTAACTTTATTAATTCTCAAATTATTACAATCTCCTGCTTTTCCATTACATGCCTTAACTCAACACCTCGATAGAAATGTTGCCACTACTACTACTATATTCCTCACAGACTCAACTATTTATCACAAGTCCCCTTCTCTTTGGGACAATCCCTGGCAAAGTGCCCTGCTTCATTACAACGAAAACATATTACTTCTGACAAATCTCGAGGTTTCCTTTTTGGGCAACCGCTGAAGTAGTGCCCTGACTTCTTGCACCTGAAACAGGTGATATGACTCAGGTCCTTCCTGGAATCTAATCTATTTCTCTTCCTGGACTTTTCCGTACCAATCAGGGCTTCTATTTCCTGTGGGTCATACTATACTTCCTCTGTCTGGAAATCTACTAGATCCCCATTCATACAATTCTGGGAGATGTGTCCTTCTTATCCACATGAATAGCATGACTTGGTGCAAGGTTTATTTGGTTCTTCTTTGGGTGTGTCCTCCACCTCTTCCTTCATCACAGGTTCTTCTAAAATTTCCATGAGGGCTCCTTTCATTGCTTCTTTGTTTTGCTGGATGGTTCTTTGTACCATGGGGTAAATGTGACACTGAGCAGGGTAGTGGGTAGTCCCTTCACACAAGAAACAAGTGATCTGCCTAGTTGGGCATTCTTCAGCTGGGTGACTTCCTTCACAATTAGGGCTTTCATCCTTGTGTTATTTATGGTTGTGTCCTATTTCTCCACAGAGCTTGCATGCACAAGGCTTCTTCATATCATTTCCATAAGGCTTCAATTTCTAGGACACAAACTGAGACCTTGGCAAAGTCAACTTAAATTCTTTCCAAGTGGTTGCTCCTTGCCATCCATTGATGGTTTGGTACATCCTCCACCAAGTAGCAGCACCTCTTTCAAAGCACTGAAGAGCATGTTGGGCCATATCCTTTCCGGCTATAGTGTTATTCTTCATATGTTCCTCCATGTTCTGAATCCATCGGTCCGTCTCCAATTGACTTATCGGTCCTGGAAATATGAGTTTATCTCCATTCATCCTCTATAGGGTCCATGGGTTTGGGGTGAGATAAGAGAGATAGAGAGGGATACACACAATGCAAACAATAGTTTTGAAAAGATAGATTTTATTGTGTCGCTGTCGGAAAAACATCAAACAAATGACAGCTCACAATCGTCGCATCTAACGTAGGTATATAACAGGGGTTTGGTCTTCTAAAGGTCAATAAATCTTCAACGTCGCCAAACTCTTCAAGTCTTGCTCATGTCTCCGATGGCTTCTTCCGATCGTGCTTGTCCTTCTCAAGTTCTTTTGCCAGATCCTCTCTGTTGACGTGAAGTCTCTCATGATGTCCTTTAATGTTCTGGAGTTGCGTTCCAAACTTTTGGGTTTCAACATCCTTGGCATGAGCCACGGTCCTACTGTCCTTCGGTTCCTGACGAATCTCAGTTTTGCTCCCCCAGCTTGGCTACTTTCAGCTTCTGGGTCCTGAGTTCTTCACGAAATGCCTCATTGTCAAATATGACTTCCTAAAGGTCCACCCTAAACTTCTTGATGTAATACTCCAGATCCTGGCGATACACCAGCTAAGGTTAAAACTGCATCCTTTGCTGACAGATGCCCCATCAGCCTTCTACCATCCAATAATTCTGAAGAAATGCATGTTTAACTCAGCACGGTGACCATAGCATCAGCGGGTGATAACTTTGTGGATAGCCGTGTTTCTTCCTTTGTCATTGCCATGAGCTATCATTCCATAGCTGATATCTCTTGCCATGGGGTTTCTTGACAAAACTTTGAGTTCTAATGCTCCATGTTTTGGTCTTTCTCCGATACACCTTGATCTCGGGTATTGACAGCTTCAATAGTCTGACAAGTTCCATAAGGGTAACCTTCCTTGGTCCAATCTGGAAATTCTTCAAAGCCTTCAAATTCTCCTAGTCTTCGGAGTCTTCAACCGTTGCAGATTCCATTACCATAATGCACGGTAAAATCCTCTTCATTCCGAAGTGGTCTTAGTTGTCCGATATCTTGTACTTCTTGGAGTGGTCTCATCAGTCGAATCTTCGTGTGGTCAAAAAGGGGAAAGGGGTATAGTCTCACTAAAAGGGAATATTTGAATATGCTCAGAAGAGAAGAGAGGTAACAGATCTTTTGAAAAAAAAAAGTTGTAGAGAAAATCTTTCCTATGGGCTTGCCAGTTTCTAGGGGTCACGTCCTACAGTCAACATGTGCTCTGATACCATCTTGTAGTGACCCGACCTCAGACAGTCAAGTCTCTGTGCTTAAGTGTCATCCCTGGATCGGTATGCTGACACACACAGTACTCGAGGATTTATAACAGAGGTAAATCACATGTATAAAATAACGTAAATACTATTACCTCAATCCAAATAGCGTAAGTAACAACAAAGTTGTGGATTCCCATCAACACCAACGGCAAAGTTGAGTGTAGAAATCGTAACCCTAACGTATCACTTACTCGTCGTAAGATTCCTGCAACATGAGACGTTGCAGCCACAAAGGGGCAGTACATTGAATGTACTGGCAAATTCACACCATAGGATAATGAGGAATAATAGCTATCACTACATGCATATTTGGTTGGTGGAAAAGCTCTATGTTTATCAAGTTTTTGCGAAAAGCCAATTTTTCCTACTGCAAAGGAATATATTTTATTTAACTACAAACTTTGTTGAAAATATTGAGAAGGTATATCCCCAACTCAACTCCAAAATAATATTTATAACCCAAGCAATTAATTAAGTAAAGTGATGAGATCAACATGATAATTCAAGAACCAGATACTCAAGATGTCCATAACCGGGGACACGGCTAACCATGATTAGTTTGTACACTCTGCAAAGGTTTGCGCACTTTTCCCCACAAGACTCGATCTCCTCCGTTGGATTTCTTGCTCTACATGGTGTTTGAGAAAAGGATGACCGAGACACAGTCTTTCAGAAGCATTAACTCCAACCCTGGGTAAACAGTACCAACCTACATCCCCTACATCTGCTAGCCTACCACTGGAAGAGGTCATGCAACATCCTAAACTATGCTAGAGCCCATAATAGCTTGTGGCTGCACACGGAAGTTTCTAGCATGAATAATCTTATGATCCCTTTGAGCCTGGGTGGCGAACCATAGGATGATCACACGGGTTCCCCGAGATCTCCTAGGACAACACTGGTATATCCCCAGGTGTTCGGGCAAGTCCACTGTTATATCCCCAGGGTGCCCCTACCAATCCACCCAGATGTGTATTAAAGTAGCCACCTTAAGTTAAACCTTAGTTAATAATAATCTTTCACATCTTTCATGAATTCTCTCAAACCAATCCACGTCTACGAGCATAGCATAGTAGTATAAACATAACGTAGTAGTAACTCCCAAGGTTTGAATGCAGGACAATAGCTTCCTACCTCATCAACTACTTCCCAATACTGTATAAAAACTGTTAGCAGATCCTATTCATGCAATGTTTGAGGGTGAAACTAATGCATAAAAACTGGGTATGAAAGGGATATGATCAAAGTGTGAACTTGCCTTCTACTGTTGATGAAGATGATTCATACTCATAAATCCTGACATTTCTACTCGTCACACTCCGTTCAATCTATCGTGAGCAAGCAATAGTAACCACACATAAGCAATCACTCAAAAGATCGGAAAGAACGAAGAAGACAATTCGGAAAACATCAGAACCAAGCAAATAACTCTTGCAACATAAAAACTTTTCTAACAGTACCAAAATTATGTGAATTTGGCCTTATCAGAAATTTTAGGTCAAGAGCTTCGATTTGCAAAAAGAATCAACTCAAACGGAGTTATAAAACTCAAGTTACAATCAAACGAAGTTCAAATACAAATCTGTTTGAATTCAGATTTTAAAACTTTCAAAAATATGTTTAAGCTGTTTTACTGGATAGAGGGGATCATAACAAAGAAGTGGGCGTTGGTTTCGTCTAATTCCGAATAACGAGCAAAAAGTAGTGTTCGTTTTAAGATCAGGGACTAATCTGTAAGTAAAACATTCACGGATGGGTCCCTGGCCGAAAATTAAAAAGAAAAAGAAAAAATCTATCGAGCGAACGCTCGCTAACAGAACCTAACAAACGAATCTGTTCACTGCGAAGAGATAAACGCAGAGCGTTCTCTAATTAACTAGGTTAATAAGAAAAACCGGTTTTAACCAAAAAAACGGAAACTGAAAATAAACCGGATCGGACCGGGCGGTTTTACCGGTCCACGGCGGGTCAACGGCGTTAGCGGTCTCCCGCGGTTTTCCGCAGCGGCGGGCGTCGGCGAGACGGCGGGGCGGCGGCTCCGGCAACAGCGAGGCGAGGCGGCGCGGCGCGGGGCAGCGGCAGCGAGTGGCAGGCTGCGGCGCGGCTCTGCAGCAGCGGCGGCGCGAAGGCGGTGGCGAGCGAGATGCGGGGAGGAGAGCCGGGGCCCGGTATTTATAAGAGGAGGGGGCGGTGGCGTGCAGGAGGGGCAAGGGGGCGGCGCGGAGTCCGGAGGCGGCAGGGACGTCGAGGCAGCGGCGGTCGAGGCAACGCTCGGGACGAAGTCCCGAGCTCGGGACGAGCAGCGCGGCTTGCTGGGCTTTGGCCTAGCCCGGTTGGAGCTGGGCCGGCCCAGTCGGCGGAACGTTTTTTTAAAACAAAGCAATTTTACAGAAAAAATAAAATAAAACCAAATAAACTAAAAATATACTATAGGCATATTATATATCAAAAAATTTAGAAAAAGATTTTCTACAGCATGGACATTTTTCTAACGTCAAATAAAGTCCACAAAAATTTAAAAAAAGCAAAAAGTGCTACTGTTGCAAAAAACCTCATAGATATCATTTTAAAAATACCAAAATAATTTCAAATTTATTTCTCTCCAATTTTTTATGTAGGGAATCATTTTACCCTATTTTCCATATATTTTACTTTTGGAGAAAAATAATTTGTATAAAAACCAACTAACTCCAAATTGAAAATAAATTTCAAAGGGACTTTAAATTTGATTCTTTGAAACTTCCAACTCATATTTCATATGTCTTGAAGAAGTCATTTTATCTTCTCTCGTGAAAATCATTGAGTTGCATGAAGTTTATGAATTGGAAATATTTCCGAATGAAATTCAAATCTTTTTAAAACCCTTTTTCATTTAATTAAATGGAAGAAGTCATGTCATCTTCTCTCTAGGGATTTATGATGAAATGAATTTGAATTCATGGAGATTACAAATGCAAAACTGAAGGTTTGGGAAGTCCTTTTATTCCCTCTCATTTAACTTTCATAAAGAAAAGTTTCAGATTTCACTCAATTCCACACATCTCAATCAAGCAACAATCAAATCTATCTATTAAATATAACATTCCAAAATTTAGAATTTTGGGATGTTACAATCAAGATCGTGACATATCAAGAACACGAGAGAGAGAGAGAGAGATCAAACACATAGCTACTGGTACATACCCTCGGCCCCGAGGGTTAACTACTCCCTCCTCGTCATGGAGAGCGCTGGGATGATGAAGATGGCCACCGGTGATGGATCCCCCCTCCGGCAGGGTGCCGGAAGAGAGTCCCGATTGGTTTTTTGTGGCTCTGGAGGTTTGCGGCGGCGGAACTCCCGATCTAGGTTTCTTTTCAGGGGTTTCTGTATTTATTGGAATTTTTGGCGTCCGGAACAAGTCAGGGGGGTCTCCAAGTCATCCATGAGGCAGGGGGCGCGCCCAGGGGGGTAGGGCGCAGCCTCCACCCTCGTGGATGGCTCGAGACTCTTCTGGCCCAACTCTTTTACTCTGGGGGCTTCTTTTGGTCCATCAAAAATCATCAAAAAATGGCACGTCAATTGGACTCCGTTTTGTATTCCTTTTCTGTAAAACTCAAAAACAAGGAAAAAACAGAAACTGGCACTGGGCTCTAGGCTAATAGGTTAGTCCCAAAAATCATATAAAATAGCATATAAATGCATATAAAACATTCTAGATGGATAATGTAATAGCATGGAACAGTCAAAAATTAGAGATACGTTGGAGACGTATCAAGGTCACACACTGACGAGAAGGGCCGAGTGAACCGCATGCGTATATCGCACACACCTTGATCTGGCTGACCGTTTCTTTTGTGTTGCCTAATCACAAATAGTTCATCTGAGTGAACCGTATGTTGTATATCGCACACACCTTCATCTGGTTGCCCGTTTCTTTTGTGTTGCCTAATCACAAACAGTTCATCCGAGTGAACCGTATGATGTGTATTACACATGCCTTCGTCTAGCTGCCCGTGTCTTTTGTTCCTCCTCAGCGCAAACAGATAATTGAACTAAACCATATGCCCTTCATCTCACGCGCAACTAAAACCTGAACCGTGTTTGATGCATCCGACATCGCAAATGTTTTATACATTTCTGACGGTTTTCATACACCACCTTTTGCGATTATGGCATCGCACACAGTTTCTCGAAGGGTCTCTCATCGTAGTGTCGCGTTAGCAGCATCCTGCAGTAGTGTATCTTCATGGCCAGTACGCAACAGATGGTGAATTCATTGACTGTCACGGCTATGACCTCCGGTTCAACGGTTGCCACGACGGCCCGGGCGAGTGGCTCTGCGCGGCCGCCGGCTCAGGTGCTATCCGAGCTCTTGGACTCTTTGGCGACTCTGTTGGCTATAGAGGTAACCCCGGCGACTCAAGCAGAGCATAAGGTGGAAGTTGGGAAGCTGTGGGATGAGATAGCTCAGGCTAAAGAGGAGCTTAACGTTGAGAATGCCAGGATGGCAATGGAGCGAGCCGCGTTGGAGGCCGAGTCACAACGGGTTCAAGCAGAAACTTTTGGGTTAAACTTGGATCGGAATGCATCAAATGTTGTTCTTCTTAGGAGGCACCAGAGTCGTCTACCTCCATAGTTTGAGGCGAGGAATCTTTTCAATACACCCGGGGCAGGACCAAGTAATCCGCCCGGTGTGACCCGGGCTGCTGAGGTGCCCGTGACCAGGGCGACGGCTCAACCTCGTGTAACAGACCCGCCTCGTTTGGACTTAACCCCGCCTCAGGAGGTGTTAACACCTCCGGGTCATTATTCCAACCCGCTGGATAACATGATTGTCGCGGCTTCGCGGCTGGCGGCTCTTCCGGTAGAAGGCGAGTCTCCCGCTGTGATCGAGGCCCGGAAGGCTGTGGAGCTTCTTCAGACAGCAGTAGCTCAACAGGCGGCTTATTCATATAGTCGTGAGCGAATTCATTCAACTCCACGCCACAGCCGAAGTTACAGCTGGCGCATTGAGTCACCAGCAGTTTCCAGCAGCGAGCGGCATCGTAACCCGCCCCGTGGTCATGTCCTGCCCCGTGATAATAACAATGTTCAGGCCCTAATGGATCAGGCTAGGGCACGTCAGGAGGCGGAGCTGGCGGCTCACTTAGCGGCTCATCAACGACTTCAATTGAACCCTTCGACGTCCATAGAAGCTGGGATGACTTCCAGGACAGTGGGTGTGCCATGCCTAGTACCGGCTGTTCACAATGACCGGTTGCCTAAGGATTTCAAGGGCCCTCAAAAGGTGCCCAATTACACAGCTGATCAACCTCCTGAGGCTTGGATTGAGAGCTATGAGCTGGCTATGGAGATGTTAGATGTTAACGACGTTATGTGCGCCAAATACTTCACTATGATGCTGGATGGGCCGGCTCGAACCTGTTTGTAAGGATTACCCCCTAATTCTATCAATTCCTGGGCTGAATTGAAGGCGCGTTTTATTCAGAATTTCAAAGACACGTGCAACAGCCTCTGTCGATCATCAACCTAGACAATTGCGTCCAGCGCGAAGATGAGTCGGCCCACCACTGGGTCCGTCGGGTGTCCGCTATTATCCATTCATCGGATAGCATCAACACTGGCTCTGCTGTTCTAATTCTGGAGAAAAATTGCCGTTTCACCCCTCTTAAGCAGAAGTTAGGACGGCTTAAACATCACTGCAATGACATGGGGGAGCTTATGGCGGCTCACATCAAATACTCTGACTCTGACAACACTAAGGACCCTGGGTCCGATGAGGAGAAGTCTAATAAGGTGAAGAAGAACGGCAATGGAAAATGGTAGTAGAAAAATATGGCAGGGCAGCCACTGGTGCGTGTCAGTGCTACACAAACGGTTTTTATCCCCTTTCCGCGACGGCATTTGGAACCGTCGCCAAGTGAGTGTGGGCGATAGGGGGGTCCTTCCCACACGACCCAGAAATCGTCGGGGAGAGGCCCTCCTGGGACACAGGCTGAGGCTGTGTGCGATCGGGCGAGGCATTGAAACCCAATCATTTCCGTAGGTATGTACATCCCACACGGTAATCCGAGAAAATCATTTCCGTAGGTATGTACATCCCACACGGTGAATCCCAGAAAAACATTTATGTTCTTAGGTATATCATACACAGTCAATCCAAGGAATACGTTTCCGTTCTTATATACATCCCACATAGTCAATCCAGGGAAAACGTTTCCGTTCGTACATACATCCCACACAATTTTATGTGTAGGCTCGTGTGTGAAAGGTGTATCACACACGGTCTGCCTTGGTTAACAGTTTGCTTTTATCAACAATATCACACACGATTTGATGAAGAAAATTGTGTGGCATTGGGCTATCCATCGCAAGCACTTCTACTGCTAGAACCGTTTGCAAAGGTCCATGACACATTTAGCAGGTTTATTAGTTTATAATTAATAATTCCAGTATTACGCAAATTCACATTTCATATCGAATAGTTGTTTGTCAATTTCATATCAGGCACATAAATATGTTATAACATCACAGTACGATAGCTACATTAAAACAGCACAGTACAACATATAGCTAGTTCAAGTTCATAAGAACAATATATTCATTTCCCTAATCGGGATCATCCAGGCTCGTCTTATCCACCTCTGCTTTCAGTTCAGTAAGAACCTGTTTTGCATGGGCCAACTGGGAAAGTGCCTCCTCCTTCGCCAACACCATCTTAGCAAAGTCTGATTTAAAAAATCTGAGCTCATTCTCCACCTTCAACTTTTTATCCCGCATCTTCAAATATTCTTCAGCATTGACAACAGTTTCTCTAAGCCTACGCATGTTCTCTTCCTCATAGATGCTCCAGAGCTTCGCTAGGCACATCTTCAAAGACTGTGGCCACTCTTGATCAACCCACTCCAAGTAAGAACACTTCCGTTCATCCTATAATATTTAAAACTAGATCAGTAACAATTGTAGGGGAAATGGGTTTATAGCAACATAGAAAATCACCAATGCTTATTTTGAAAAACTGAAGAAACATGTTAGTTATGACATATCTTCTCAAAAAGATCAATGTGCAAATGAATTAATTAGTACGGAGACAACAACCAAATTCTGGAATATCAGAAGCTATAATTAACTACAACGACGCTACAAGTTCTTACTCATGTACAATAAATAACAAATTGAACATTTTATGAGGAAGGTAAATATACCTGCAATAGCATAGCGATAGTGTTTGGATGACAGCAAATTGATACTAACAGGTGTGTACATGCATAAATTTAGTAACATAGAACTAATAGCACTAAGGCCGTCCACTATGTATGCCAAAACTGGGGTAAAGACAACTGTTGCTACATCTCGCACCGGTGCCCTGCACTGGCGAGCCGATGCAGCGGAAAAAATCAGGGACGCGGACTCTGGAGCACGTCGTTGCTCCGATGCCCAGTTCCTTCGTGCCATAAAGATTTTGTATTTTACTGCTTGGCTGCTCGGATGTGTGGACCAAAGTTGGCTGCACAAACTGCTGAAGTTGTGCCAAATAATTTTCTAATGGCACCACTGATGAGATGGCAACAATTTAAGATACTAGGTACAAACTGTGACACTGTCTTAGGATGCGTTTGGTTGAAGGTGTGGTATGAATGGGTTGGGACCGTGACAGTGTTTGAATCACATCTAACAAATGATTTGTAACAACGAAAGAGGGTCTAACCTTCTCTGCACATGCCAAAAACTTCCTCCCAATGTCCATAGATTCAAACGCAACTAGCTTCATGCATGGAGATTGATGGTGACAACGAGCAGATAGATCTTCAGCCACCCCGCTCCATTCGTTGCCACTGATGGTCCTAGGGAGCTACAAGAGGAAGAAATGACTCAAATCGACCACCGGGTAAAAATCCTTCATTCCAAGTCATAGCCCGAGAGAGAGAAGAGAGGCATACCCGGGTGGTGAAGGAGTCGTCGCCGGAGGAGGAACCGCTGGAGAGGTCTTTGAAGAAGAGCATGGCGACCCCGGCCGTAGGATGCGAGACGGCGAGAGCGAGGAAGCGGCTATAGCTTAGCGAGGAAGGAAAGAAGGAGGAAACAGGGGAAATGTGACTTGTGGTCGGGGAGAAAAGGGGGTGTGGAAGGGGGGAAGGGGGCGGGGGTAGATATTTTGGCGGTAGGCCAAAATTTTGGAAATGTGGAGGGAAACTTTGCGCGCGGTGCCGCCGGACCATTTACTTTGAACGATTGTGTGCATCGCAAATGATTCTTCTGCTTTGCGCGCATGGGATGAGTTTGATAATTCAAATTTTGGTGGAAATTTCCCCGGGTACGTCATTGCATAATTTAACATCGCTTGCTAATTTGGGCACACAAAAGAGCGTACAGCAGACAGACCACACTTACTGAATCAAGCAATTTTAGTAATTAAATAGAGCCAGTTGACCTAAACATTGGTCTTACAAAAGACCAGCATTAAAAACAAAGCCTAAGTACGCATAATTTTAACAAATCCGCCGCCGCGCCGGCCTATGCATCGCCGGTGTGAGATGAGACGTCGATCACTTGTCCTGCCGCCATTGGTGGACTCAGCGTCCCCCCTGCTGAAGTCGACCACGTCCTCGTCCTCATCCTCGGCGCCGCCCTCAAGGTTGTAGTACTCGTAGTAGTGGCTGCGCCAGAGCTCGCGTTGGTACTCCACCGCAGATTCCTCGATGGACAGACTCTTCTCTACCTCGACCTCGGCCACGCGCAACTCCTCCACCCAGCGCTACTCGATCTCCGCCGCCTCCTGCATCTCCAGCTCCCGCTCGGCGACCTCATGAGGAAGCAGGTGCTCCATGGCCACCGCCACCTTTTCAGACATGGGTTGCATGCTGGACTCCGAGGTGGCCTGGAATATCTTGGCGTGTGCATCCTCGATCTTGGTGTGGATGGCCTCGACCCGGGCCGGGGCGACATCGGCGGCACGGACGGCAGCTCGAGCGCTCTCGGCGTTTGCAGCCGCCGTCACAGCAGCAATTGCAGCCGTCTCGGCTACTGCTGCTGCCCTATCGGCTGTTGCAGGCGCCCTCTCAGTGGAAGTGGCCGCGCTCAATGCGGATGCGGCGGCACTCTCGACGTAGGCGGCCGCGCTCTCGGCGCAGGCGGCCGCGCTCGGGGGGGGGGGGGGGGGACACGGCCATCGTACGGGCCTTCACGAAGCGTTTCCACGGTGTCATCTTTGCAAGAAGTGGGTGCGGGAATGGGGATCGGGATTCGTGGATTCAGGGGTTGACGGCACTGGAGCAGACGAGCTGGCGAAGCTTAAGGAGGGAGACTTAAATAGACCCAGATATTTTCATCACAAATAGTTCCTAGAAAACAACTGTGTGTGATGTTGTAGATATTTTTTATTAGCTATAAAAGACGAATTTGGAGTAAAGTGGCAACGGATGGTGTTTTAAACGAACGATAAATTTTATAGTACTAATACAACTGTCATGTCAAATTTTGGAAAATTTCAGGGGTCATTTGACCTTTTAAGACATTTAAGTGATTTTCTAGCCATTTAATGACCATAATTAAAATTTTAACTACATGTACATGCAACAGCTAACCATAACGGTTTGAAAACTCATATTTTGTGTACTTGTGTGCGATTTAATTCCATGTGCAGTAAACTCGAAGGAATTTTCAAACATATTGGTCTAATGTCTATGACATAATTAAGCATGGAGTGACATGGCATTTTAATTTAAAAAATAAAAAATCAGAAACACATTTTAATTTAAAAAAATAAAAACCAAGATCATGTGGTAAAAAAATTTGCATGTTTGACAAAAGTTTGGACACACACCCCTCACAAACCAGAGCAACTCACTAGAAGGCTCGTGGTTTTGAGAGGGAACAATGCATGTTTGATGAAGAACGGGAGATAGCTTCCTCTTACGGCCTTCAAATTTTTTTTATGTCTAACGTACACTACTACAACTGTAATGTGAAATTTTGGAAAATTCTAGGGGTCATTTGCCCTTTTAAAGACATTTAAGTGATTTTCTAGCCATTTAATGACCGTAATTCAAATTTTAACTACATCTACATGCAACGGCTAACCAAAACAGTTTGAAAAATCATATTTGTGTACTTGTGTGCGAGTTAATTCCATGTGCAGTAAATTAGAAGGAATTTTCAAAAATATTTGTCTCACGACATGGACACATGCATACGTATGCATGGAGTGACATGGCATTTTAATTCCAAAAAATAAAAAAATATCAGAAACACATGAAACCTTGGTTGATGTAATATCATGCCACCAAGATGATGTGGTAAAAAAATTGGCATGTTTGATGAAAGTTTGGACACACACCCCTCACAAACGGGAGCAACTCACTAGAAGGCTCGTGGTTCCGAGAGGGAAAAATGCATGTTTGATGACGAAAGGGAGATAGCTTCCTCTTACGGCCTTCATTTTTTTCTACGTCTAACGTGCACTACTACAACTGTAATGTGAAATTTTGGAAAATTTGAGGGGTCATTTGACCTTTTAAAGACATTTAAGTGATTTTTAGCCATTTAATGATCGTAATTCAAATTTGAACTACATCTACATGCAACGCCTAACCAAAACGGTCTGAAAAATCATATTTGTGTACTTGTGTGCGAGTTAATTCCATGTGCAGTAAATTAGAAGGAATTTTCAAACATATTTGTCTCACGACATGGACACATGCAGACGTATGCATGGAGTGACATTGCATTTTAATTCCAAAAAAATAAAAAATCAGAAACAAATGAAACCTTGGTTGATGTAATGCCATGCCACCAAGATGATGTGGTAAAGAAATTGGCATGTTTGACGAAAGTTTGGACACACACCCCTCACAAACCGGAGCAACTCACTAGAAGGTTCGTGGTTCCGAGAGGGAACAATGCATGTTTGATGACGAAGGAGAGATAGCTTCCTCTTACGGCCTTCAAATTTTTTTCTATGTTTAACGTGCACTAATACAACTGTCATGTGAAAATTTGGAAACTTTCAGGGGTTATTTGACCTTTTAAAGACATTTAAATGATTTTCTAACCATTTAATGACCGTAATTCAAATTTGAACTACATCTACATGCAACGCCTAACCAAACAGTTTGAAAAATCATATTTTTGTGTAGTTGTGTGCGAGTTAATTCCATTTGCAGTAAATTAGAAGCAATTTTCAAACATATTGGTTTCAAGGCATGGGCACATGCATGGAGTGCCATGGCATTTTAATTCCAAAAAATTAAAAAAATGATCAGAAAAACATGAAACCTTGCTTGATTTAATGTCATGCCACCAAGATGATGTGGTAAAAAATTGGCCTGTTTGACGATAGTTTGGACACACACCCCTCACAAATCGGAGCAACTCACTAGAAGGTTCGTGGTTCCGAGAGGGAACAATGCATCTTTGATGACGAACGGGAGATAGCTTCCTCTTACAGCCTTCAGATTTTTTTTCTACGTTTAACGTGCACTAATACAACCGTCATGTGAAAATTTTGAAAATTTCAGGGGTCATTTGTACTTTTAAAGACATTTAAATGATTTTCTAAACATTTAATGGTCGTAAATCAAATTTGAACTACATCTACATGCAACGCCTAGCCATAACGGTTTCAAAAATCATATTTTGGTGTACTTGTGTGCGAGTTAATTCCATGTGCAGTAAATTAGAAGGAATTTTCAAACATATTGGTTTCAAGGCATGGGCACATGCATGGAGTGCCATGGCATTTTAATTCCAAAAAATTAAAAATTGATCAGAAAAACATGTAACCTTGCTTGATTTAATGTCATGCGACCAAGATGATGTGGTAAAAAAATTGGCCTCTTTGACGAAAGTTTGGACACACACCCCTCACAAACCGAAGCAACTCACCAGAAGGTTCGTGGTTCCGAGAGGGAAGAATGCATCTTTGATGACGAACGGGAGATAGCTTCCTCTTACGGCTTTCAGATTTTTTTCTACGTTTAACGTGCACTAATACAACTGTCATGTGAAAATTTGGAAAATTTCAGGGGTCATTTGACCTTTTAAAGACATTTAAGTGATTTTCTAGCCATTTAATGACCGTAATTCAAATTTGAACTACATCTACATGCAACGCCTAACCATAACGGTTTGAAAAATCATATTTTTGTGTACTTGTGTGCGAGTTAAAAAATCATCAGACGATGTAAATATCTGGTGTTCAAGAAAGAAAATGTAAAGATCTAGCAAGACAACCGGCCCCCACACGATTGGCACTCTATCTCGCGGCTCGAGGTTTGGTAGGTCAGTGCCGGGGATCATTAATCAGACACGGTTCTGTATTGGAAACCGTCAGCTATTATGTTCACACACGGATTTTGCAGCGGCAATCGTGTGTAATTGAAACTACAGTACTCGTAAATTCCGGCGACCGGCGTGTGTACTGTCCCCGTCGATCTAGATTCCGGCCTCCAATAAATACTACCTTGCTCACGTCGTCCCGCCTGCATTCTCATCTACATCCTCCCCTCGCTCGCCCTCTCTCTCTCTCAATCTCTGCCATGGCACCGCCGGTCTTCCCACGCGCCGATGAGGAGTCGCCGCCCCCCGAGGACGCTCACTCGATTAGCAGTGACGAGGACCCCTACACGCCGCCTGACGAGGTAGCGCCAGACCCCCCAACTTTGGATTAGTTTTGGGGCCAGTACAATCTTTGTCTGTGGAAGTCGCTACCGCCGGCTGAGAAAGCCAGGCAAGTGGCGTTCAAGAAGGAGGTGGCGGAGGAGGAAGCCAGGTACCAGGCGGCCTGTGAAGCCCGTGATGCCGCCTGGAAAAAGGAGGCGACGGAGCTTTGGGGGTGGGTGAGGGAGTCCTGGACTAAGGGGTCCTCGGGCGTCCGGCCTATTAGCCATGGGCCGGACTGATGGGCTGTGAAGATGTGAAGACCGAAGACCGCACTCGTGTCCAGACAGGACTCTCCTTGACGTGGAAGGCAAGCTTGGCGATCAATCGTGTAGATTCCTTTGTATGTAACCGACTCCATGTAACCCTAGATCTCTCTGGTGTCTATATAAATCGGAGAGCGTAGTCCGGATAGGCGGATACTCATTATCATAATCATAGGCTAGCTTCTAGGGTTTAGCCTCTACGATCTCGTGGTAGATCAACTCTTGTAACACTCATATTCATCAAGATCAATCAAGAAGGAAGTAGGGTATTACCTCCATAGAGAGGGCCCGAACCTGGGTAAACATCGTGTCCCCTGTCTCCTGTTACCATCGACCTTAGACGCACAGTTCGGGATCCCCTACCCAAGATCCGCCGGTTTCGACACCGACATTGGTGCTTTCATTGAGAGTTCCACTGTGCCGTCGGCAAAGGGCTCGATGGCCCCTTTGATCGTCTATAATGACGTTGTCCAGGGAGAAACCTTCCTCCCCGGACAGATCTTCGTATTCTGCGGCTTCGTACTGCGGGCCAACTCGCTTGGCCATCTGGAGCAAATCGATAGCTATGCCCCTGGCCATCAGGTCAGGTTTGGAAGCTTGAACTATGTCGCGGACATCCATGGAGACTTGATCTCCAACGGATTTGAGACCGCGGGAACCGTTCCCCTTTGCCCCGATAAGCATGGCTTAAACCTGCCATCGGGCCGCATCCAGGAGATAGCTCCTGTAACAACTCTGGCCTTAGATCTGGAGCAGATCGAGTCATCCGAAGATGGGAAGCTCAACCCCACCATGAAGGCTACCGATTCTGCAGCGTTGGAGCCGCACACAGATTCTACTTCACATGATATCCGCATCAACGGAACCCCGGACTTGCCTCTGGCGACAAGCTCTGCACCCTGCGAGTCCGTAGATACCGAACTCGATCGGTTATCGATCTTCAAGTTCAGCGCCACAGACGTCTTCCAACATTCTCCCATGGACGACGTACTAAACTCACTAAAAAGCCTATCCCTGGCAGGTGACTCGCCGCCGAACTATGTCCGGTTCGAACTTGCGGCGGATGAAGGAGAATTTTGCTTCCCACCCGCCACCCACTTCATAGCCACTGTCGAAGACCCAACCAACACGCTTGACCCCGACTCTGAAGACATCGACGGTATGGACGACGATGAGGGGCAAGGCCAGAACTCGCTATCCACTAGACGCGGGACGGCCACTTCCTGGTATGACGTGTGTATGGTAGACACACCCAACGATGCTCCTGACAATGACAAGGAAGATCTAGTTGAGGATAAACCTCCTGGTACACAGTCCGAACACCGGCGCCCCCAGCACCGCTCCAAGTCGCGTCGCCCAAAAGAAAACAATACTAACACCGGAGAAGATAACACCTCGGACATTGAAGACCCTTTTGAGGTAGGGTCCGAACAGGAGGAACAGGAAAGCGGGCAAGATAGCCCTGATGAACAGGCCATATATGGAGACTCGGAGGATAGTAATTATCTCCCACTCTCCGAGGAAGAGGAGAGCCTCGGCAACGAGGATTTCATCGTGCCTAAGGAACCTCTCAAGCAGGAGCGCTTCAAACGCCGGCTAATAGCCACTGCAAGGAGCCTAAGAAAGAAGCAGCCGCGGCTTCAAGCGAGCCAAGATTTGCTCAATCATAGATGGACCGAGGTCCTGGCCGCCGAAGAATACGGCCTTAGCGGCCCATACAAAAGCCACCCCAAGTGTAGGTGGCTCCCTCAATCTGACGGCGAGGCGCTGGAGCCCGCACCACCATCGCACAATGCGGCAGGCCGACCACAGTTCGGTCCGGATCAAGCAGCAGCCCAAGTAGAACACCATACCACCCCATTCGGCCGTCAAGGCAGGAACAAAACAGCTCGGGGGCACACTCGCGACATCCAACAAAACCTGGAGGGCAGAGCAGGACACACAAGATCGATGTACAGATCGCGGGGACATGCCCCGACCGGCGATGATGGTTACCTATTCGGACGCCATAGACCCGACCACGCCCCGTCCGAAAACCACAAACGGAATCCACCAGAGGTGCTCCATAGTGTGGCCCAACATAGAGGAGCCGCACACCCTCTCTACTTCACCGACGAGGTAATGGAGCATGAATTTCCAAACGGGTTCAAACCCATTAACATTGAATCATACGATGGAACAACAGATCCCGCGATATGGATTGAGGATTTCCTTCTCCATATTCACATGGCTCGAGGAGACGACCTTCACGCCGTCAAATACCTACCTCTCAAGCTCAAAGGGCCAGCGCGGTACTGGTTAAACAGTTTGCCAGAAATTCTATTGGCAGCTGGGAAGATTTCGAAGACGCTATGTCCGGCCACTAGATGCCGATGACTTAAGTCATATCGTCCAGCAGCCCGGCGAGTCAGCCAGGGAGCTCTAGACTAGGTTTTTAGTCCAAAAGAACCAAATTGTCGACTGCCCAGACGCGGAAGCCCTCGCGGCCTTCAAACATAGTGTCCGGGATGAATGGCTAGCACGTCACCTCGGCCAGGAAGCACCCAAATCCATGACAGCCCTTACCGCTCTAATAACTCGCTTTTGCGCGAGAGAAGACAACTGGCTCGCTCGTAAAAGCAATAATGCCAGCGACCCGGGCACTTCCGAAATCCGAGACGGCAACGGCAAGCCACGGCGAACCGAACACAACAGTCGCAATAACAATGAAAGATCACGCGACACAGCGGTCAACACCGGATTTAACAATCCAAAGCCCGGTCAACGGGAGAAGCCACTGAAGGCAAACCAAGATGGACGATCCACCCTTGACAGGATATTGGACCGACCTTGCCACATTCACGGCCATCCTGATAAGTCAGCTAATCATACCAACAGAAACTGTTGGGTCTTCAAGCAGGCAGGCAAGCTCAATGCCGAACACAAGGGGAGGAGGCCGCCAGGCGATAAAGACGACGGAACGGCTCACCAGCAGAATACCAGGGACCAGAAACAGTTTCCTCCGAAGTTCGACCACTCCCGGAACAGAAATAGCAGTTCGGCTTCCGCCACCCACCTCTTATACCGGCAAGATTTACACCGCGCGTACATCACTACGCACTCAAGATTCCATGGGCGTCGACGGAAGCACAATACGGACAACCCTAAAAGCATTCCCGTAACGTTTTTTATCTGTTTTTTGTTTTTCTTTCTTTATTATCTCTTAAGAAAGAGGTGACGAAATGGACAGCATCTACAACGGACTCCATCAGAGTTCGGATCCGTACACTCACCTAAGGGGCTACTTCCGTTAAGGATTCCCCCCCCCCCCCGCCCCCGAGGACGAGCGGCGCAGACGTGCGATAGGAGGTCCAAAATAACTTTTTGTAGACCACACTCTTTATTTTTTAGCCTGTATTATGCCTTTTTTCCTCCGTTCCCGACCCCGAGCATGTCAAATAGCCGGGTTTGTGGATTTATATTTATATATATATATATATTTATATATATATATATATGAATTTATCATTGGCGCATTGCTCCGCTCCCAGTAAAACTTTATCCGAACTAATCTTCCATACTCTCTCAACAATGAGTACGGCCTTGGCGGCCGCTTTACAGATGCACCTCGGCATCATCTGCCAGGGGCTCGGTATGGGAACAAATGAGTTGCCAGCAAAGTCCGAATAGCTTTATAGCGTACCTCGGCGTCACGAGTTTTGGCCTTATATGCATCAGCTATGAATCATGTCTTGGGGCAATGGTTGGGTTGCCCGGCTCCCATGCTTGCTACCCTACGTTCCGCTCCATCGGCTAGGGTAGTAAAGGGAGAACTACTGCGATTGTGCTTCCGGTTCATTTGGTCAAGCACCTCAGTAGAGAAAGCCGAAAACCGACTGTCATGATGCTGCACGAGCTGGTCAACCACTCGATGATTTATCGGAATCTGTCGCGATTCCTCCGTGTAACACGAAGGACCTCCTTTTTCGGTCATATATGTAACGCATCACATCGGAATAAGTTGTACACATACCAGGGGCTATGTCGTAGCCCCAACTATAAAACTCCTATGGCTCAGTGAAAGTGTTAACGCCCTATAGTCCGATTGCCTGGTTCGCCGCATTGTCACCTCCTTTATGACCAAGACGTTGGACCAAGAGTGATTACATGCTTTTTCCAAACACCCCCGTACTTCCTACGAGGGGGCTGAAGCCGACGACTGGAAAACTTTCAGATTGTATTAAAACGGCCGCACAGGAGGAGCACAAGCTTTTGAGCAAAATATAAAAATATATCAATTAAAAAGTTGTCTTTTACAACTCTAATACACCTCACTTGAACATTATGTTCTTTGAGCATTGACCCTCTATCAGGCAGGCGGCTTCCAGGACGTCTTCAAAATAATGCTCCGGCCCCTTATGGTCCTTGCCCTTGGGCGGACTCTTCGCCGCAACATCGATGGCCTTCATCTTCCCCCAGAATGTCTTGACTCGGGCAAAAGCCATCCGTGCACCTTCAATGCACGCCGACTGCTTCACAGCGTCGATACGCGGCACTGCGTCAACAAGACGCTGCACCAAGCCAAAGTAACTCTTTGGAATAGGCTCATTTGGCCACAACTGGATTATGACGTTCTTCATGGCGTCGCCGGATATTCTATGACGTTCGGCCCATTGGGACATCTGTTCATTTAGCAACAGAGTGCGCTTTGATGCGCCAAATTGTGACCAGAAAAGCTTCTCCGTTGCATACCCCTCTTGCGCTTGGTAAAACTGCGCCGCATCGGAAGAACTCATCGGCAAGTCCAAAAATTCAGCCGGAGAACTCCAGACTTGGTTCAGCTGAGCGTAGTCCGGATCGCCAAACTTAGTCTGAAGCAAAAAGGGCTTACCGGCCGCTATCTCCTTAGCCTGCCAAATCTCTTCACGAGCAGCCCTGGATTCAGACCGAGCTTCACTCGCCTCTTGTAAGGCCTTATCAAGTTCAGCCGTTTTGGCTTTACTCTCCTTCTCAAGATATTCACAGCGGCTGGCAGCATTCTTCAATTCAAGCGCCAGTGCGGATATTTTCCCCTCATTTTGGCGCCGAGCTGCTTGTTCGGCTCTATGATCAGCCGATGCCTTTTCGGCAGCCGCATTACTACACCGGGCCTGCTCCTTGGCCCAGGCTAGCTCCGCCCGAAGAGCTTCAACGGCGGCAGCACCATCTGCATTCATGCACATTTCATATAAAACTCTCTTCTGCATCAAGCCTCAATTACAAGCACATTGGTGTAAGGAATGCTTGAAATATATACCTTGCGAGTTGTCAAGATTCCTGTTGATCAATGCAATGTCATCCCCCGCAATATCCAGCTTTTGCTGCTGTTCGGCCACTTCCGTATTCCGGGTAGCCGCCGGGGAGGAGGCAGCCTGTATTCAAAGTTAAATCAAGGTTAGTACCTGAGCATATCTTTTTGATCCTCCGATCGCTTCCTTCGGCAGGCAATCCGAGTCTCAGGGGCTACTGCATAGACAATAGGTGCATTCTGTCAATAAAATTCAATTGGCAAAATTACATCACAAACCTCGAAACCTCTTAGAAGGATCGTGAAGGCCTCGTTCAATCCGCTCTTCGCGGACAGAACCTTTTCGACCACCGTAACCATCAAGGCACGGTGCTCTTGTGAAACAGACACTTGTCGCAGCATGTCCGTCAGCATTTCCGGCGCTCCGGGGTCTTCGGACACCGCCGCCGGAGTACGGCATTCCTTTGAAGGAATCCGCTTACTCGCCTCCAGAATTGTTTCCGGCTATAAACCGGATAGTTCGGGGCCATCATTCTTGACTTCCGAACCCTGAATGACAAAGGCACCACCTTCGGGTAATGCCTTCTTCGTTCCCTGCACTACTTGTCGATCGGGAGGAGCCCTCCGGGAGGATACCTCAGAATCATCCGCCCTGTTGGGCGAGGAAGCCGGAGAAGGCGTACCACTCTCCATCATCTCTGGAAGGAGGTCTCCCGAGGAGGAGGACGGTTGAGAAACACCGGGCGATAACCTGCGAGGATGTACATATATCGGATGATCACTTCACTAATAGGAAAAGAATGAGGTGCGTTTAAAGTGCCCCGCTTCACTTACGGTTTGGCCAGAGGTTTGTCCTCATCATAAAGTTCTACGGCAGCATCGCTTGCCCGGCCCGAGCCGCCCGACGATGGCGTTTTTCCTCTCTTGGAAGGTTTCCCCTCCCGATCTTCGGAAGCGGCCCTCTTTTTGCCATGGAGGGCTTCCTCTGCACCTTTGCCCTCGGGCGAAAGGGTTTCGGTTTTCCCAAACACAACATCTAATTTATCCTCAGGGCCGAGATCACCTCTGGTCTCCTTGTTCTCGCCCTCCTCTGCAGACACCTGGTACGGTGTCGGTGTCAGCATTCTCGTCAGCAGTGCGGTCGCAGAGTCTTCGGGAAGGGGCACCGGACACCAGATTAATACCGCTTTCTTTATCCAGTCTTGTATAGGGACGGATTGTTTAGTATCTTATCAAGGGATGCTTGAATGGAAGGTGTGCGGAGAGTGAATACTTACCGCGGTGTCCGGATGATTGCAGTCAAGGCCAACATCTTCGGTGGTGTCTGGCCATTGCTCTCGTTCCCCAAAATATAATTTCCACATTCCTTCGTGCGTGGTGCCGAAGAAGTGCTGAAGAGTCCGCTGCCCTTCTGGATTAAACTCCCACATACGGAGAGGCCGCCGCTGATATGGCAAGGTCCGGCGGACTAGCATTACTTGAATGACGTTCACAAGATCGATGCCCTTCTCGGTAAGGCTTCGGATGCGACTCTGCAGAGTCTGCACTTCATTGACGGATCCCCAGTCCAATCCCTTATTGATCCATGAAGCAAGCTGGATTGGAGGGCCGGGTCAGAACGCAGGCGTAGCCGCCCATCTGGAGCCACGCGGCTCGATGATATAAAACCACCCCTGCTGCCATAGGTTGGAAGACTCGACGAAAGATCCTTCAAACCAAACCGCGCTGGCAAGCTTGCCTATTATGGCGCTGCCGCATTCTGCCTGCTCCTCCTCTGTCACCTGCGGCCTTACGTCAAAGGTCTTGAGCCACAAACCAAAGTGCGGAGGAGTCCGGAGGAAGGCTTCGCATGTAACGATAAATGTCGAGATGAGAAGAATAGAGTCCGGGGCCAGATCGTGAAAATCTAGCCCATAGTAAAACATGAGCCCCCGGACGAAGGGGTTAAGTGCGAACCCTAACCCGTGGAGGAAGTGGGCCACAAATACTACCCTCTCGCCGGATCTGGGGGTAGGTACAACCTGCCTTGCTGCAGGGAGCCGATGAAGGATCTCTGGGGTCAGATACCTCATCGCGCGGAGCCTCGCAATATCCTCCTCCGTGACAGAAGAAGCCACCCACCGGCTTGGACGGCTGGATCCGGACATGATTGGGGCTGGTGGTGATTGGAACCCGAGGGTTAGAACTCGAGGTGGCCGGGGTTGAGGAAGAAGCAAGCGCAAAGGAAAAAGACGAGTTTGGGTCCCTATATAAAGACCCCGAATACTGAACATCTCCTCCTGGGTCTCGAGACTTACCTATCTCCAAAGAGTTGTACCCAGGGGACGGTTGGGTTACCCACGCTCGCATTGATGAGAATCCCATGAATAAGGGGACACGATCTCTGCTTTGACATGACGTGCCAGTAAAACCGCGTCCCGAGATGTGGGACGGCGGGATAGCCAACGGTTTGGAATAATAACCGGGCAGGCATGACGCAATGTCACAAACAATTGTCAGCGGATTGGGATCATGAAATATGGTATTCTCTGCAATTACATACACAGGTCCGGATATACTTACTACATCCGAAGACTATTCTGGAGTTCGGAAGAAGGGAACCCACCTTGCAATGCCGAAGATAAATCTGCGCGCCGGACTCCTCGTCATTGAAGCCAGGTTCAGGGGCTACTGAGGGAGTCCTAGACTAATGGGTTCTCGGGCGTCCGGCCTGTTAGCCATGGGCCGGACTGATGGGCCGTGAAGATGTGAAGACCGAAGACCGCACTCGTGTCCGTGCAGGACTCTCCTTGGCGTGGAAGGCAAGCTTGGCGATCAATCGTGTAGATTCCTTTGTATGTAACCGACTCCATGTAACCCTAGATCTTTCCGGTGACTATATAAACCAGAGAGCGTAGTCCGGATAGGCGGATACTCATTATCATAATCATAGGCTAGCTTCTAGGGTTTAGCCTCTATGATCTCGTGGTAGATCAACTCTTGTAACACTCATATTCATCAAGATCAATCAAGCAGGAAGTAGGGTATTACCTCCATAGAGAGGGCCCGAACCTGGGTAAATATCGTGTCCCCTATCTCCTGTTACCATCGACCTTAGACGCACAGTTCGGGACCCCCTACCCTAGATCCGCCGGTTTCGACACCGACAGCAGGCGCATCGCCGTGCTGAGGAGGTGTACGAAGACGGGTACTTCGCGACGAAGGTCATAGGCGCTGGGTGCCTCGTCGCTGCGTGGAGGTGGGCCGATAAGCTCCATCGTGCCACCGACGAGGAGCTCCGATGGGCACCCAACGAAATGGAAAGATCGTCCGCGCGCGTCCGCCAGCAAGAGGCAGATCAGTACGTTGATGTCTACTACACAAACTTCTTCTTGTAGACGTTGTTGGGCCTCCAAGTGCAGAGGTTTGTAGGACAGTAGCAAATTTCCCTCAAGTGGATGACCTAAGGTTTATCAATCTGTGGGAGGCGTAGGATGAAGATGGTCTCTCTCAAACCACCCTGCAACCAAATAACAAAGAGTCTCTTGTGTCCCCAACACACCCAATACAATGGCAAATTGTATAGGTGCACTAGTTCGGCGAAGAGATGGTGATACAAGTGCAATATGGATGGTAGATATAGGTTTTTGTAATCTGAAAATATAAAAACAGCAAGGTAGCAAGTGGTAAAAGTGAGCGTGAACGGTATTGCAATGCTAGAAAACAAGGCCCAAGGTTCATACTTTCACTAGTGCAAGTGCTCTCAACCAAAATAACATAACTGGATCATATTACTATCCCTCAACATGCAACAAAGAGTCACTCCAAAGTCACTAATAGTGGCGAACAAACGAAGAGATGATTGTAGGGTACGAAACCACCTCAAAGTTATCCTTTCTTATCAATCTATTCAAGAGTCCGTAGTAAAATAACACGAAGCTATTGTTTTTGTTCGATCTATCCTAGAGTTCGTACTAGAATAACACCTTAAGACACAAATCAACCAAAACCCTAATGTCACCTAGATACTCCAATGTCACCTCAAGTATCCGTGGGTATGATTATACGATATGCATCACACAATCTCAGATTCTTCTATTCAACCAACACAAAGAACTTCAAAGAGTGCCCCAAAGTTTCTACTGGAGAGTCAAGACCAAAACGTGTGCCAACCCCTATGCATAAGTTCACAAGGTCATTGAACCCTCAAGTTGATCACCAAAACATACATCAAGTAGATCACGTGAATATCCCATTATCACATGCAAGACATACATCAAGTGTTCTCAAATCCTTAAAGAATCAATCCGATAAGATAACTTCAAAGGGAAAACTCAATCCATTACAAGAGAGTAGAGGGGGAGAAACATCATAAGATCCAACTATAATAGCAAAGCTCGCGGTACATCAAGATCGTGCCATATCAAGAACACGAGAGAGAAAGAGATCAAACACATAGCTACTAGTACATACCCTCAGCCCCGAGGGTGAACTACTCCCCCCTCGTCATGGAGAGCGCCGGGATGATGAAGATGGCCACCGGTGATGGATGCCCCATCCGGAAGGGTGCCGGAATAGGTCCCGATTGGTTTTTCATGGCTCTGGAGGTTTCCCGCGGTGGAACTCCCGATCTAGGTTTCTCTTCGGGGGTTTCTGTATTTATAGGAATTTTTGGCGTCGGTCTCACATCAGGGGGGTCTCCGAGTCATCCACGAGGCAGGGGGCGCGCCTAGGGGGTTAGGGCGCGCCCTACACCCTCGTGGATGGCTCGGGACTCTTCTGGCCCAACTCCTTTACTCCGGGGCTTCTTTTGGTCCTCAAAAAATCATCAAAAATTGGCACTTCAATTGGACTCCGTTTGGTATTCCTTTTCTGTAAAACTCAAAAAAAACAGAAACTGGCACTGGGCTCTAGGTTAATAGGTTAGCTCAAAAAATCATATAAATGCATATAAAACATCCAAGATGGATAATATAATAGCATGAACAATCGAAAATTATAGATACATTGGAGACGTATCATACGGCAAGCGCTGTGAGGCGGAGGAGGTGGAGTACTGCCTCTGCACTGGGAAGATGCCGCGCACCAGGGAGCTGCTGGCGAGGGGCTGCCGGAGTACTGGACCCGGGAGGGATTATTAGTTTTAGTATTCTTTGTTTTCAATTTTATGCATTGTACCTAGTAGTTAAGTATTAATACGTCTCCAATGTATCTACTTTTGCAAACACTTTTGCCCTTGTTTTGGACTCTAACTTGCATGATTTGAATGGAACTAACCCGGACTCACGCTGTTTTCAGCAGAATTGCCATGGTGTTACTTTTGTGCAGAAATAAAAGATCTCGGAATGACCTGAAAATCCATGGAGACACGCTTTGGAAATAATAAAAAATACTGGCGAAAGAATCAGCATCAGGGGGCCCACACCCTGTCCACGAGGGTGCAGCCCCCCCCCCCCGGGGGGGGCGCCCCCTGCCTCGTGGGCCCCCTGAGACTCCACCGACCTCGACTCCAACTCCATATATTCACGTTCAGGGAGGAAAAAATCAGAGAGACGGATTCATCGCGTTTTACAATACGGAGCCACTGCCAAGCCCTAATCTTCCTCGGGAGGGCTGATCTGGAGTCCGTTCGGGGCTCCGGAGAGGGGAATCCGTCGCCATCGTCATCATCAACCATCCTCCATCACCAATTTCATGATGCTCACCGCCATGCGTGAGTAATCCCATCGTAGGCTTGCTGGACGGTGATGGGTTGGATGAGATTTACCATGTAATCGAGTTAGTTTTGTTAGGGTTTTATCCCTAGTATCCACTATGTTCTAAGATTGATGTTGCTATGAATTTGCAATGCTTAATGCTTATCACTAGGGCCCGAGTGCCATGATTTCAGATCTGAACCTATTATTTTCATGAATATATGTGAGTTCTTGATCCTATCTTGCAAGTCAATAGTCACCTACTATGTGTGTGACGCCCGGATAATCAAGCTACAGTAAAACTCTGCTAATGATGCCACGTCACCTCCGGTACTGTTTCTAATCCTTCGTTAGTTCAAAACCGATTCAAAAATCAATGCGAAATATGGCAAACAACAAAAGTTTTCAAACATTGAAACAAAAATGTTCGGAGTGAACCAAATATTGCACAGATAATTATGGTGGAGAAACCACACCTTTATAAAATGTTTAAATACTATGAGATGAATAAAACGGTAGCAAAAACAATTATATAAGTGTTATTAAATATAAACAAATATTAAACTAGTTTATTTAGTCGCTAAAAACTTTTTACAACTCCGATTTAGGTGTGGGCTTTAACTTATTATAAAACTATAACTATTAAAGAAATAAAATAAAACAGTAAAGGAAAATAAATAAAAGAAAGCACAAACAAAAAAAACAGAAGACAATCAAAAAGAAAAGAAAAAAAAAACAAAAGGCCCCCTCCCCCACTGGGCCTCTTGGCCAAGTCGGCTCAGCCGACCAGGCCGGCCCAGCCGGCCCACCCCGCACCGAACCCTAGCCCTATCCCCTCGTCCACCCCACAACCCCCACTCCCCTGCACGACCTCCCCCACTCCCCTCGATCTCTCCCACGCCTCTCTCCCCTTCCCCCATCTGGATCGGGGAAGAGGAGCCAGATCACGTGCCGCTCCGCGCCCCTGACGCCGCTGTCCTTCCCCGGCGCCACCTCGCCGAGCGCCGCCCCACTCCGTGTTGCCTCGCCTCCTCACCTCTCCCTCGTCAGCTCAGTCGAGCCTCGCCGACCCGTTCGACTACAATGGGGGTGAGCCCCATCCGCCCTCCTCTCTCTGCCCCCTACGCATCGCCGTCGCCGCCGTTCACGCTCACTGCCCGGTGGCCACGCACGCACCTCGCCCGCGCGTCCCGCATGCCCTGGCCTGCTGCCGCCCCACGCTCCGACCGAGCCCGCCTCGTCGCGCGCACAGCTCCCCACCATCTGCTCCGGCCGCGCTCCCGGTCACTCTGGCCTTCCCCGCGCGCGCCCGCAAGCGCCTCCCCCCACTCGCGTCTGCCGTTGCCGGCGCCGCCCGCTGCGACCGCAACCCGCGCCCGCCGCCGGCGAACGCCCTCGCCGGCCACGCGCCCCGCTCACCTGCCGCAGCTCCCGCGGCCGGCCGCGCCCCCTGGCCACGCGCCAGGCCCTAGGCCGCGCCGCGCCGGTGCCTCTGCTGCCTCGTCGAGGCCATGGCCTCCCCCATGCCCGGGTTCGCCCCTCTTCGGGTGCACACACGCCCGCACCCGTGCGCCCGCTAAGCCACTGGGCCTATGACAGATAGGGCCCACGCTCCAGTAGTTAACAAAAAAAAGAAAACGGAATTAAAATTAGTTAAAATAATTAAATATTAATTAATTAATAAACGAGTTATTTAACTTAATTAATCATGACAATTAAACCTGCTTAATTAAACTAGACAATGACAATTGGGCCCCACTGCCCCTTTAACCAGTCAACCCGGTCAGAGTTGACTGTTGACCCTGCTGATGTCATGATGGCGTCATGCTGATGCAGTAAACTTATTTTCGTTTTAAATTTAAATTGTAGAATGTCTTTAAAACTTTGGAAAATCATAGGAATTAAACCGTAGCTCGGATCGAAAAACTTTCTACATCAAAGTTGCTCAGATCGACGAGACGAATCCGGATACGCAGTCCGTTCGTCCACCACACCTCCCTAACCTATCGAACTCGCAACTTTCCCCCTCCGGTCCGTCTGTCCGAAAACGCGAAACATCGGGAATACTTTCCCGGATGTTTCCCCCCTTCACCGGTATCACCTCATACCGCGTTAGAACACGTCTAGCTCTGCCTGTTGTCTTGTTATGCACTTGCTTGCTATGTATTTACTGTTTCTCCCCCCTCTTCTCTTCGGTAGACCCCGTGACGATGCTGATGCCCCTGTGGTCGACTACGTCACCGATGAACCCTCCTTCTTGTCTGAGCAACCAGGCAAGCCCCCCCTTGATCACCAGATATCGCCTACTCTACTCTCTACTACTTGCATTAGAGTAGTGTAGCATGTTACTGCTTTCCGATATCCTATTCTGATGCATAGCCTATCCTTGCTACTATTGTTGTTACCCTTACCTGCAATCCTACATGCTTAGTCTAGGATGCTAGTGTTCCATCAGTGGCCCTACACTCTTGTCCGTCTGCCATGCTATACTACTGGGCCGTGGTCACTCCGGGAGGTGATCACGGGTATATACTATATACATTATATACATGACACATGTGGTGGCTAAAGTCGGGTCGGCTCGAGGAGTACCCGCAAGTGATGCTGATGAGGGGGCTGAAAGGACAGGTGGCTCCACCCCGGTAGAGGTGGGCCTGGGTTCCTGACGGCCCCCGACTGTTACTTTGTGGCGGAGCGACAGGGCAGGTTGAGACCACCTAGGAGAGAGGTGGGCCTGGCCCTGGTCGGCGTTCGCGGATAAACAACACGCTTAACGAGTTCTGGGTATTTGATCTGAGTCTGGCCATTTGGTCTATACGCACTAACCATCTACGTGGGAGTAGTTATGGGTATCCCGACGTCGTGGTATCAGCCGAAGCCTTCTTGACGTCAGCGACTGAGTGGCGCGCGCCGGATTGGACTGGAACGCCACTAGGCTAGGTCTGCTTCCGGCCGCGTACGCAACGTGCAGGTGTGCATAGGGCGATGGGCCCAGACCCCTGCGCGCATAGGTTTAGACCGGCGTGCTGACCTCTCTGTTGTGCTTAGGTGGGGCTGCGACGTGTTGATCTTACGAGGCCGGGCATGACCCAGAAAAGTGTGTCCGGCCAAATGGGATCGAGCGTGTTGGGTTATGTGGTGCACCCCTGCAGGGAAGTTTATCTATTCGAATAGCCGTGTCCCTCGGTAAAAGGACGACCCGGAGTTGTACCTTGAGCTTATGACAACTAGAACTGGATACTGAATAAAATACACCCTTCCAAGTGCCAGATATAACCCGGTGGTCGCTCTCTAACAGGGTGACGAGGAGGGGATCGCCTGGTAGGATTATGCTATGCGATGCTACTTGGAGGACTTCAATCTACTCTCTTCTACATGCTGCAAGATGGAGATGTCCAGAAGCGTAGTCTTCGACAGGACTAGCTATCTCCCTCTTATTCTGGCATTCTGCAGTTCAGTCCACTGATATGCCCCTTTACACATATACCCATGCATATGTAGTATAGCTCCTTGCTTGCGAGTACTTTGGATGAGTACTCACAGTTGCTTCTCTCCCTCTTTTCCCCCTTGTTCCTTTCTATCTGGTTGTCGCGACCAGATGTTGGAGTCCAGGAGCCAGACGCCACCGTCGACGACGACACCCACGACACTGGAGGTGCCTACTACTACGTGCAGGCCGCTGACGACGACCAGGAGTAGTTAGGAGGTCCCAGGCAGGAGGCCTTGCCTTTTCGATCGTTGCTACGTTTGTGCTAGCCTTCTTAAGGCAAACTTGTTTAACTTATGTCTGTACTCAGATATTGTTGCTTCCGCTGACTCGTCTATGATCGAGCACTTGTATTCGAGCCCTCGAGGCCCCTGGCTTGTATTATAATGCTTGTATGACTTATTTATGTTGTAGAGTTGTGTTGTGATATCTTCCCGTGAGTCCCTGATCGTGATCGTACACATTTGCGTGCATGATTAGTGTACGGTCAAATCGGGGGCATCACAAGTTGGTATCAGAGCCGACTGCCTGTAGGAATCCCCCTTTCCAACTCCTTGGCCGAAGTCGAGTCTAGTCGTTGAAAAACTTTTACTAACATGGCTGTGTGGCTTACGGGCCCACGTCGCCATTGGGTGGTAGTAGGATCTTTTATTCCTCAACCTATACTCTGGGACTCTGACATCTCTTCTATTCGGGTTAAATGAATTTTGTTAAATCTAACATTAGGATCTCGTTATCACTTTCACCCGGAGAGCCCCTTATTACTGATGATCGTCTGCTGCACGTGAAGACCCTGAAGATACTCTCCGCTGATAACCCGAGAACTTGTGTTCATCGCTTTTGCAATTCCCTTTCATCGATAAAACTCCTATGGATAACCACGTATACTCGCCATTCATAGATTGTTTCCCAGTTGATCTTGTTATTACAAGATACCCCGAAATTCTCTCTGTTGTTCCGAAAATCCTTTGAGCTTACTACCTTGCTGTTCTTTGCCACCTGAATACCCCTACGGTTAATCCTCGCACTTACCGAGTATCCGCTCATCCCCAGTTGATTCAAGTATATCACGAAAGTGTTCAGAATAACATTCGATCTTCCGAAAATCCTCAGGAGCCTATTGCTCTTGAAATTCTTGCTTACTATCATTATGATTAATCCCATAAGTCTCGAAATCTTATTGGCACCCCTTGTCATTATCTTTTTGATGTCCATTGATTCAATATGTTGCGAATGCTCGCAATCCTCAATCAGATCCTAGAATTCATCCTTCCGGCTCAGACCTCATTTTTAACATGAGCTGGATCTCGACCTATCAAATTGCCATCGATTGTACCCCTAAGCCTACTCAACTTATCCATCCTTGATCAGAGCGTTGCTTCTGACCCCCTGAGTTGGAAATCATAATTCTTTTGCATTTGAACCTTGAGTTAGCCAGTTGTTTCTATAATCAGATCCCTGGCATTTTTCTTCCTCTGGTTGAGTACCGATGCTCACATCAGATCCCTTGTGGACCATCGGTTCCTTTGTTGGATTTTATCCGACAGTGTCCTTCCTATTGAATAACCTTGTGAGCCTTTCCATGGGTATATAACGCCTTTGGTAAATTGTATCATCTGCTTTTGAACAATGCTCTTCTTTCGAGCTTGTAATATTTACTCCGAAGTGTGTGGTATATGTTCCTAAGATGCCCTGATGGGTTGAACCTATGCCTTCCTTATTCAGTGTGAACCCGAAAGTTTTCCAAGGATTCATACTCCTCTGGTAATTCACCAGGTAGGTCTTCGCACTCAAATTATTTTTAATAGAGCAGTGAATGAAAGATTATGCATTGCAGAAGTGGGAGTCGACCTTGAACTTTGTGTTCATGCCCATGGACACGATGTAGATCTTATCATTAAAATCTTCTCTCAAATTAATTATTACCTTGGTATAAGTTCATCTTATACCTGGGATCTAGCCTTTTGCAATCGTGGTTCCGACCATGTTCTCCTTTAAATACCATTTCTCATACAAGTTGAGCACTTGCCTTCTGCAGAGCAATACCCTAGTCCAGCCTCTACCTTGATCTGTCGTCGAGTATTACCCCCTGGTATCTCGAGATTATCACGGAACTGCATAACTTCTTATGAGTTCTCCATCAAGTATTATATTCTCATGGATTCCAATTTTTCACGGGCTCCGAGTTATTAAACACTCGAGGACATCGATAACTGAATCGAGTCCGCATCACGATTATACAATTCTTAATAATCTCCTTTGTTTACGAGTTCGTACTCGATCACGTCATCCCTAGCCTGCTCGGCTATGTTATTATCGTGCCGATTTTAACTGTGCTACCTGGTCTTTATTCCCGGAGCACCACCTTCGACGCTGAGCTAAGCTTACGTCGATTTTCCTCGTCATATCATTTCGCCTTGAACAGCAAGCTTGATTTCGAGTTTGTGTCGTACCCCTGGTTCCAATAACCTTTCGCTTTCATCATTCCTTTGACTTGATGTCATCGTCGATCGATTACATCTCCATGAAACCTCTCGACAAAATTTGTCATGATGATCATCAACATTCTGAGTTCCTCCAGGATATCAATTGAATTCATGATGAGAAATACCATCCTTGCCCCTCGATGATTTGTGTTATCATCGGCAACATTCTTGCTTTCCCTTCAATACAAACTTGTTCATGTTTTGTGTAGTACCTTGAGATCCTTGTTATCCAACTTATGTTATGTTCTACCTTGGAGTATTGCTATCTTTTATGTCAAGGATATTGTGAGAATTTCTCCACCTCTTGAGAATTCTTGATATAGTAATACTTCTCGCCATCTCCATTTGCTTTCTGATCCCCGTGTTGTTTCTAACCTGAATACCGACAATTGAACTAGGATGCGTGAATTCAAAACTTCTAGCAATCCTATTGCTTTGGAGCAAATGGTCGATAGTTCATGCTTAGACTATTGATTTTCGACTCACCGTTCCAACATTGATCATGCTACCTAAGCCCATATTTTGGGTGCAGCTTTCCACCAATGTTTAATTGGGTATGTTTTCCTCGAGCATACCTCATTATATCATTCGATCTAGCTAATGTTATCTCCTTGTTCACATAGTTGTGGAAATCCATCTTTTGGAAATCTCAATGAATTGTCGCTGAGTCCATCAGCCACCCCCTCATCCTCTCCTTGATTTAATGATGAACTCTTGTTCCGGAACTCGCTTCCATGGTTTAATTCCCGAGAATCAAACAATGTCACCTCGACAATTTGTGTTGCACCTTTCTTCTCAGGCATCCTGAGTCTGAGTTATCCTGACACCAATCAAATCTGAATCTCGGTCAGATATGATGGTTGGAACATATTTCCAAGAGTTATAACATTGGCCTATTTATGACCCGGTAAGGTGATGACATGCCAAACACACCTGGCCGGAGGACCTATTGTTATAAGCTTTCCTTTCAGCAAGGTTAGCTATTCTTCCATGAGGAAATTGTAAGACTTATTCTATAAGTTGTTCCTGATGGATCCTTTTGTTTCCAAAGTTTGATCTTCACCTGTTGACCATGTCAATGCTATATCGAAGCATGTCTATGGTACTCCGATTTTCAACAGGAACATTTGAAGCCCAATGCTAAATGTTTCCTGTTCACATATCCAAACACCATTGTATGGGTTATGTCATGAATTTCCTCTCCCCTTACCTAAATGGTTTTCTAATATCTATCCTGTCATGGATATGATACGCTGCTTGTCCTTGGGAAGGATATACCCTTGAAATATGTGTTTAAACACATTTTCCTTTCCATTCTTCTGTTTAATCTGATAATCATATTTTCCTTTCCATTGTTTGGGTTAACCTTTCTGGTGGTCTATATGATCTAAGCAGTAATATTCTCCTGCTTATGTAAACACCTCGGTGTACAACTCTGTCAGTAAGACCCTGTTACTATTGTTGGTGACATTTCGGTAACCACCGATGGACGAGAACTTTGCCTAATGGTCCGCCTCGTTTCAACGAGCAGGAAAATGGTTCTCTTCGTCCCTCGCCCTTGGTACCGACGATGTTGCTGACATATAACTGACAGGCTACCCTCTGACATGCCTTGCTATCATGATCGTGCAAGATGTCACCGCCCTTCCTACTTTTAACCCACATGGTGGGCCCATAACCCACAGTTCCACAGGATCGAAACCTGACTCTCTTGTGCACCCCCTGTTCCCAAATTTATTCATCGCGCGTGGCCTCGTATGTAATTCACGGACCATCGTCCTACTGATCTATACTGGCATCAGACATAATACTTATTCCGAATGCTTTGAACCCCTTTCACACTTTGTTTCAGGCTTTGAACGATTGCCTATCCGTTTGAAACTTCTCATGGTACTTTCTTACTTGCTCTCGGCTTTTCTTAAGGTTTAGTTCGAGAGATACTTTCCGCCACCTTCCCCGATGATATTGACCAGATAGTAAACCCTGCAGAAGTACGTTCTTCCAGAATACCCCCCTTACTCTGTCGTAAGTACGATGGAGTTCCCGAAGAGAGGACGACAACTTTATCATGATGACCTGAAACAGCAGAATGAAGACATCAATGTAATGGATCAACCTCTTCGAGAAGAACAACCAAGACCAAGAACGCTCCCTAGAATTCCGTAACCCGAACCTTCCCCCTTTACTTCCCTCTTAAATCTCGGGACGAGATTTCTTATAGTGGAGGAGAATTGTGACGCCCGGATAATCAAGCTACAGTAAAACTCTGCTAATGATGCCACGTCACCTCCGGTACTGTTTCTAATCCTTCGTTAGTTCAAAACCGATTCAAAAATCAATGCGAAATATGGCAAACAACAAAAGTTTTCAAACATTGAAACAAAAATGTTCGGAGTGAACCAAATATTGCACAGATAATTATGGTGGAGAAACCACACCTTTATAAAATGTTTAAATACAATGAGATGAATAAAACGGTAGCAAAAACAATTATATAAGTGTTATTAAATATAAACAAATATTAAACTAGTTTATTTAGTCGCTAAAAACTTTTTACAACTCCGATTTAGGTGTGGGCTTTAACTTATTACAAAACTATAACTATTAAAGAAATAAAATAAAACAGTAAAGGAAAATAAATAAAAGAAAGCACAAACAAAAAAAACAGAAGACAATCAAAAAGAAAAGAAAAAAAACAAAAGGCCCCCTCCCCCACTGGGCCTCTTGGCCCAGTCGGCTCAGCCGACCAGGCCGGCCCAGCCGGCCCACCCCGCACCGAACCCTAGCCCTATCCCCTCGTCCACCCCACAACCCCCACTCCCCTGCACGATCTCCCCCACTCCCCTCGATCTCTCCCATGCCTCTCTCCCCTTCCCCCATCTGGATCGGGGAAGAGGAGCCAGATCACGTGCCGCTCCGCGCCCCTGACGCCGCTGTCCTTCCCCGGCGCCACCACGTCGGCGCCACCTCGCCGAGCGCCGCCCCACTCCGTGTTGCCTCGCCTCCTCACCTCTCCCTCGTCAGCTCAGTCGAGCCTCGCCGACCCGTTCGACTACAATGGCGGTGAGCCCCATCCGCCCTCCTCTCTCTGCCCCCTACGCATCGCCGTCGCCGCCGTTCACGCTCACTGCCCGGTGGCCACGCGCGCACCTCGCCCGCGCGTCCCGCATGCCCTGGCCTGCTGCCGCCCCACGCTCCGACCGAGCCCGCCTCGTCGCGCGCACAGCTCCCCACCATCTGCTCCGGCCGCGCTCCCGGTCACTCCGGCATTCCCCGCGCGCGCCCGCAAACGCCTCCCCCACTCACGTCTGCCGTTGCCGGCGCCGCCCGCTGCGACCGCAACCCGCGCCCGCCGCCAGCGAACGCCCTCGCCGGCCACGCGCCGCGCTCACCTGCCGCAGCTCCCGCGGCCGGCCGCGCCCCCTGGCCACGCGCCAGGCCCTAGGCCGCGCCGCGCAGGTGCCTCTGCTGCCTCGTCGAGGCCATGGCCTCCCCCATGCCCGGGTTCGCCCCTCTTCGGGTGCACACACGCCCGCACCCGTGCGCCCGCTAAGCCACTGGGCCTATGACAGATAGGGCCCACGCTCCAGTAGTTAACAAAAAAAAAGAAAACGGAATTAAAATTAGTTAAAATAATTAAATATTAATTAATTAATAAACGAGTTATTTAACTTAATTAATCATGACAATTAAACCTGCTTAATTAAACTAGACAATGACAATTGGGCCCCACTGCCCCTTTGACCAGTCAACCCGGTCAGAGTTGACTGTTGACCCTGCTGATGTCATGATGGCGTCATGCTGATGCAGTAAACTTATTTTCGTTTTAAATTTAAATTGCAGAATGTCTTTAAAACTTTGGAAAATCATAGGAATTAAACCGTAGCTCGGATCGAAAAACTTTCTACATCAAAGTTGCTCAGATCGACGAGACGAATCCGGATACGCAGTCCGTTCGTCCACCACACCTCCCTAACCTATCGAACTCGCAACTTTCCCCCTCCGGTCCGTCTGTCCGAAAACGCGAAACATCGGGAATACTTTCCCGGATGTTTCCCCCCTTCACCGGTATCACCTCATACCGCGTTAGAACACGTCTAGCTCTGCCTGTTGTCTTGTTATGCACTTGCTTGCTATGTATTTACTGTTTCTCCCCCCTCTTCTCTTCGGTAGACCCCGTGACGATGCTGATGCCCCTGTGGTCGACTACGTCACCGATGAACCCTCCTTCTTGTCTGAGCAACCAGGCAAGCCCCCCCTTGATCACCAGATATCGCCTACTCTACTCTCTACTACTTGCATTAGAGTAGTGTAGCATGTTACTGCTTTCCGATATCCTATTCTGATGCATAGCCTATCCTTGCTACTATTGTTGTTACCCTTACCTGCAATCCTACATGCTTAGTCTAGGATGCTAGTGTTCCATCAGTGGCCCTACACTCTTGTCCGTCTGCCATGCTATACTACTGGGCCGTGGTCACTCCGGGAGGTGATCACGGGTATATACTATATACATTATATACATGACACATGTGGTGGCTAAAGTCGGGTCGGCTCGAGGAGTACCCGCAAGTGATGCTGATGAGGGGGCTGAAAGGACAGGTGGCTCCACCCCGGTAGAGGTGGGCCTGGGTTCCTGACGGCCCCCGACTGTTACTTTGTGGCGGAGCGACAGGGCAGGTTGAGACCACCTAGGAGAGAGGTGGGCCTGGCTCTGGTCGGCGTTCGCGGATAAACAACACGCTTAACGAGTTCTGGGTATTTGATCTGAGTCTGGCCATTTGGTCTATACGCACTAACCATCTACGTGGGAGTAGTTATGGGTATCCCGACGTCGTGGTATCAGCCGAAGCCTTCTTGACGTCAGCGACTGAGTGGCGCGCGCCGGATTGGACTGGAACGCCACTAGGCTAGGTCTGCTTCCGGCCGCGTACGCAACGTGCAGGTGTGCATAGGGCGATGGGCCCAGACCCCTGCGCGCATAGGTTTAGACCGGCGTGCTGACCTCTCTGTTGTGCTTAGGTGGGGCTGCGACGTGTTGATCTTACGAGGCCGGGCATGACCCAGAAAAGTGTGTCCGGCCAAATGGGATCGAGCGTGTTGGGTTATGTGGTGCACCCCTGCAGGGAAGTTTATCTATTCGAATAGCCGTGTCCCTCGGTAAAAGGACGACCCGGAGTTGTACCTTGAGCTTATGACAACTAGAACTGGATACTGAATAAAATACACCCTTCCAAGTGCCAGATATAACCCGGTGGTCGCTCTCTAACAGGGTGACGAGGAGGGGATCGCCTGGTAGGATTATGCTATGCGATGCTACTTGGAGGACTTCAATCTACTCTCTTCTACATGCTGCAAGATGGAGATGTCCAGAAGCGTAGTCTTCGACAGGACTAGCTATCTCCCTCTTATTCTGGCATTCTGCAGTTCAGTCCACTGATATGCCCCTTTACACATATACCCATGCATATGTAGTATAGCTCCTTGCTTGCGAGTACTTTGGATGAGTACTCACAGTTGCTTCTCTCCCTCTTTTCCCCCTTGTTCCTTTCTATCTGGTTGTCGCGACCAGATGCTGGAGTCCAGGAGCCAGACGCCACCGTCGACGACGACACCCACGACACTGGAGGTGCCTACTACTACGTGCAGGCCGTTGACGACGACCAGGAGTAGTTAGGAGGTCCCAGGCAGGAGGCCTTGCCTTTTCGATCGTTGCTACGTTTGTGCTAGCCTTCTTAAGGCAAACTTGTTTAACTTATGTCTGTACTCAGATATTGTTGCTTTCGCTGACTCGTCTATGATCGAGCACTTGTATTCGAGCCCTCGAGGCCCCTGGCTTGTATTATAATGCTTGTATGACTTATTTATGTTGTAGAGTTGTGTTGTGATATCTTCCCGTGAGTCCCTGATCGTGATCGTACACATTTGCGTGCATGATTAGTGTACGGTCAAATCGGGGGCGTCACAATGTGTTATGATCCGGCAACCCCGAAGTGACAGTAATCGGGACCACTCCCGGTGATGATCGTAGTTTGAGGAGTTCATGTCTTCACTAAGTGTTAATGCTTTGGTCCGGTACTCTATTAAAAGGAGGCCTTAATATCCCTTAGTTTCCAATAGGACCCCGCTGCCACGGGAGGGTAGGACAAAAGATGGCATGCAAGTTCTTTTCCATAAGCACGTATGACTATATTCGGAATACATGCCTACATTACATTGATGAACTGGAGCTAGTTCTGTGTCACCCTATGTTATAACTGTTGCATATGGAATCGCATCCGACATAATTATCCATCATTGATCCATTGCCTACGAGATTTTCACATATTGATCTTTGCTTAGTTACTTTTCCGTTGCCACTGTTACAATTACTACAAAAACTACTACTGTTACTTTTGCCACCGTTACAGTACTTCCATACTACTTTGCTACTAAATACTTTGCTACAGATATTAAGTCTTCCAGGTGTGGTTGAATTGACAACTCAACTGCTAATACTTGAGAATATTCTTTGGCTCCCCTTGTGTCGAATCAATAAATTTGGGTTGAATATTCTACCCTCAAAAACTGTTGCGATCCCCTATACTTGTGGGTTATCAACACTATTTTCTGGCGCCGTTGCCGGGGAGCATAGCTCTATTCTTTGAGTCACTTGGGATTTATATCTGTTGATCACTATGAGGAACTTGAAAGATGAAAGAACCAATATTTTTCCCTCAACTACAAGGGGAGGTAAGGAATTGCCATCTACCTCTGCACTTGATCCTCCTTCTGTTTTGAGTAAACTTGCGACACCTACTCCTGCTATTGATTCTGATATGTCGCATGTTATTGATGATGCCACTTCTGCTATGCATGATGCTTATGATGAAACTACTTCTATGCTTGATAATACTATGCCATTAGGTGAATTTCTTGATGAACAACTTGCTAGGGTTAGAGAGAATGAAATTATTGAAACAGATAATATTGATGAAAGTGATGATGAAGATTCTCCCCCTATATATGAATTGCCTGATGTGCCTGAGGGTTATGTTATGGATGAAGAAACTGCTAGAGACTTTTTTGCTTGCAAAGATAGATATGATCTTAAGAAACTGTTAGCTAAGCTGACAGAAAAGTCTTTGAATGCTAGAATAAAATATGACCCTGCTTTTTCTACTTCACCTATTTGTATTTCTGATAAGGATTATGATTTCTCTGTCGATCCTGAGTTAATTACTTTGGTTGAATCTGATCCTTTTTATGGCTATGAATCTGAAACTGTTGTGGCACATCTTACTAAATTGAATGATATAGCCACCCTATTCACTCATGAGGAAAAAATTCGTTACTACTATATCCTTAAGTTATTTCCGTTCTCATTAAAGGGTGATGCTAAAACATGGTTTAATTCTCTTGCTCCTGGTTGTGTGCGTAGTCCCCAAGATATGATTTATTACTTCTCTGCTAAATATTTCCCCGCTCATAAGAAACAAGCTGCCTTAAGGGAAATATATAATTTTGTGCAAATTGAAGAAGAGAGTCTCCCACAAGCTTGTGGGAGGCTTCTCCAATTACTTAATGCTTTGCCTGATCATCCTCTCAAGAAAAATGAAATACTTGATATCTTTTATAATGGACTAACCGATGCTTCCAGAGACCACCTGGATAGTTGTGCTGGTTGTGTTTTCAGGGAAAGAACTGTTGAGCAAGCTGAATTGCTATTGAATAATATATTGAGTAATGATAATGATTGGACACTTGCTGAACCAACTCCTAAGCCAACTCCAAAGAAAAGGGGTATTCTGTTTCTCAGTCCTGAAGATATGCAAGAGGCAAAGAAATCTATGAAAGAAAAGGGTATTAAAGCCGAAGATGTTAAGAATTTACCACCTATTGAAGAAATACATGGTCTTGATAACCCGACACGGGTAGTAAAGGTAAATTCTCTCTATAGATTTGATGAAGGTGATATTCCTCGTAATAAGTCTGCTAGCCAATGCTTGGATGAATTTGATAATTTTATTGTTAAACAAGGAAACTTCAATACTTATGTTGGTAGACAATTGAAACGTAATGCTTATATGATTGAACACTTGAGTGATTATATGTCTAGAGTTAAAGGTGACCTTAAACTTATTAGTAAACATGCTTCTATGGTTACCACTCAGGTAGAACAAGTAATTAAAGCTCAAGATGATTTTCTCAATGAATTAAATAATAAAAAATGATAATGTTGTTAGAGTTGTGACTAGAGGGGGTAGAATGACTCAGGAACCTTTGTATCCTGAGGGCCACCCTAAGAGAGTTGAGCAAGATTCTCAGAGAACTAATGTTGATACACCTAGTCCTTCTAAGAAGAAGAAAAAGAAAAATGATAGGACTTTGCATGCTTCTAGTGAACCTGTTGTCGACACACCTGAGAATCCCAATGATATTTATATTTCTCATGCTGAAACACAATCTGGTAATGAACATGAACCTAATGATGATGTTCATATTGATGCTCAACCTAGCAATAACACTGATATGGAGATTGAACCTGCTGTTGATCTTGATAACCCACAATCAAAGAATCAACGTTATGATAAGAGAGACTTTGTTGCTAGGAAGCACGGTAAAGAAAGAGAACCATGGGTTCAGAAACCCATGCCTTTTCCCCCTAAACCATCCAAGAAAAAGGATGATGAGGATTTTGAGCGCTTTGCTGAAATGATTAGACCTATCTTTTTGCATATGCGTTTGACTGATATGCTTAAAATAAATCCTTATGCTAAGTATATGAAAGATATTGTTACAAATAAAAGAAAGATACCGGAAGCTGAAATTTACACCATGCTTGCCAATTATACTTTTAAAGGTGGAATACGTAAGAAAGTAGGAGATCCAGGAGTACCAACTATACCATGCTCCATTAAAAGAAACTATGTTAAAACTGCTTTATGTGATCTTGGAGCTGGTGTTAGTGTTATGCCTCTCTCTTTATATCGTAGACATGATTTGAATAAGTTGACACCTACTGAAATATCTTTGCAAATGGCCGATAAATCAACTGCTATACCTGTCGATATTTGTGAGGATGTGCCTGTTGTGGTTGCAAATGTTACTATTTTAACAGACTTTGTTATTCTTGATATTCCCGAGGATGATAGTATGTCGATTATCCTTGGTAGACCCTTTTTGAATACTGTAGGGGCTGTTATTGATTGCAACAAAGGCAATGTCACTTTTCATGTTAATGGTAATGATAATACGGTACACTTTCCGAGGAAACAACCTCAAGTCCACAGTATTAATTCTATTGGAAAATTTTCAATGATTACTATTGGAGGTTTTAAATTTCCTCTTCCTACTGTCAAGAAGAAATATGATATTCTTATTGTTGGGGACGTGCATATCCCCATTGAGGTAACCTAGTGTTATTCGAAAATTCTCCGGTTTCATGCGATTCGGAAAGAGTTTGTTAACAAGACTTGATCAACCTTGTTAGTGGATTCCTTTTGATGAGCATGAGATGGATGAAGATAGAAAGCACAAACTCTCTGTACCCTCCTTTTACTTTCTGTTATTTAGATTAAATAAAGCAAAAATAGTATTTTATGTCTGTTTTTTGAATTATCATTGCAATAAAAATACCCCGAAAATAAAAGTTCTCCAAATGTCCTGAAAATGAAATATGATTTTTTGTAGAATATTTAAGAATTCCTCGCACTGAGAACACACCAGGGGGACCCACCATTTGTCCACGAGGGCACAGGGCGCGCCCACCCCCCTGGGGCGTGCCCCCTGCCTCATGGGCCCCACGTGGCCCCCCTCCACTTATTCCAGCACCCACTCACTTCGTCTTCCTCCAGAAAAAATCCTCCCATAGCTCAAACCCGTGTTCTAGCTCATCTTGCTGCCATTTTCGATCTCTTTGCTCAAAACTCCATTCAAAAAACTATTTGGGGAGATTGTTCTTCGGTATGTGACTCCTCCAATGGTCCAATTAGTTTTTGTTCTACTGCTTTATTTATTGCAAATTTTTGCTGCTAAGGTGACCCTGTCCTTGAGCTTGCATGTCAAATTTATATGGTCCAAAGTAGTTTTAATGCATGATATAGCCTCTAGGCACTTGTGGGAGTAGTTGCTATCAATCTTGTTGAGTTTGGTTCACTTTTATTTTGAGTCACTAAAATTTTCAGAAATTTTTAAGAGAAAGAAAAATGTTTAGGAAAATGTACCAAGGTGGCTCCTCAAGGAAGCAAGGACCAAGGCTCGGGATACGTGAGCCGAACGATGAACCACCGAGGGAAGCTCAAGTGCAGTCTTGTGAATGGCCGTCAGAGGAGTTTATGGTCCAGGCAGGCATCAAGGATGAATTTGACGCGTATGTGTGTAATGCTGATCTTGAGGACTTCGTGTCAGATAAGTGCCTTCAGTACCGCTACCTAACTGATTCTTTTGTGAGAAGGTTTAAATTTACATCCTCGCGCAATTCTCAGACTATTTTATTTGATCTTTATGTTAAATCGTATACCATGGACTGAACCTTGCAAATCTGAATATAAAGACTTTCTTGCTAGTATCACTATGGGGGAATCTACAGAAATCACACAAGCTACCATAGGGAGCATTCATTTCCCTTCCATACATTATTTTGCTCTCTTTATAGGTAGATGCATTAACGGTAAAGATGAGGCCTGTCACATGTGCGTTCCAGATCTTTGTGTCCTCAAGAGTGCGGTATTAGGTGATAAACAATATAACTTGGGGGCCATTGTGGCACGTAGGTTGCATCTTAACGGTATAAGTGGAGATTTGTTTGGTGGAATTTATGCAACTCGTGTAGCTAATTACCTTGATGTACCTATACATGAGAATGATATGGAGTTACCTCCTGCTTATCTAGATTATAGTGCTATGGTTCGCCATCAGTTTCTTGAGAGGAATGAACAATTTCGCCAGTACCGACTAATCTTTGACAGACAGCGCACTGTCCATGTTGCCCTCCCTGCTCCTACTTTCTTTAATTTCCAGGCAAAAAGGAGATATGTTATAACCAGGGAGGTGGCGAACGAGTACGAGAGGAGGACGGAGGCAGCTCGCCTCCAAGATGCAGCTCTTCAGGCAGTAGCTGCTGCATCTCAGTACAACCCCAGCTACGACTTTGGATATCCGCCAGGCCAGCAGTGTCCATAGACCAACTTAGGCCAAAAGCCTAAGCTTGGGGGAGTACATATTTCTCACCGACATTACATTCATGTTCACACACTCATTCTAGTTGTCGGTGCTCATACTTTTTCATTGTACTATCCATGCTAGTTTATTTTCTTTTCTAAGCCTTCTTCTTGTGTGTTTGAAAAACCTTAATAAAAACCAAAAAAAATAGTTATAGCTTTTAGCTAGTTTACTTTCCATGCCTGTAGTAGTAGTAATTAAAAGAAAACCCAAAAAAAGATTTATCGTTCTTCTTTTGCTTGTTGGGAGCTTTCCCCTGTAAATAGTTTTATTTCTTTTCTTTTCTTTGGGGGTCAGGAGGAGAAGACCATGATGAAAATGTTGAGTGGCTCTCATATGCATCATTATTGATTTAACCAAGAGCCCATATTACCTTGTCTTCTCCCTTGTATTAAATGCTTGCAGATTCCAGCTTAGTCCAACGCACGTGCACTATTATTATTATCCACGCCGTTCGGTCATGCGACTGAAAGGCAATAATGACGATATATGATGGACTGATTGAGATGAGAGAAGCTGGAATGAACTCGACCTATCTTGTTTTTGTAAATATGATTAGTTCATCGTTCCTGATTCAGCCTATTATCAATGAAACATGTTTGCAATGACAATTAGATATTATAGTTGCCCATGCCATGCTTAATTTGCTAGGAGTTTCTAATGGTTTACCTTGCGTGCCAACATGCTATTAAAATGGTTGTGATGTGGTATGATAGGGTGGTACCCTCCTTTGAACGATTTGAGTGGCTTGACTTGGCACATGTTCACGCATGTAGTTGAAACAAAATCAACATAGCCTCTATGATATTTATGTTCATGGTGATTTATATCCTACTCATGCTTGCACTCATTGTTGATTAATATTAATGCATGTTCATGACCGTTGTCGCTCTCTAGTTGGTCGCTTCCCAGTCTCTTTCTAGCCTTCACTTGTACTAAGCGGGAATACTGCTTGTGCATCCACTTCCATAAACCCCGAAGTTATTCCATAAGAGTCCACCATACCTTCCTATATGCGGTATTTACCTGCCGTTCCAAGTAAATTTGTATGTGCCAAACTCTAAACCTTCAAATGAAATTATGTTTTGTATGCTCGAATAGCTCATGTATCAACTAGGGCTTTCTATATCTTCCATGCTAGGTGGGTTATTCTCACGATGAGTGGACTCCGCTCATCATTCGCGAGAAAATGGCCGGTAACCGGGATGCCCAGTCCCATGCTCAAATCAAAATAATTGCAAACAAAACTCCCCCAGGATTGTTGTTAGTTGGAGGCACCTGTTGTTTCGGACAAGCCATGGATTGATGTTTCTTGGTGGTGGGGGAGTATAAACTTTACCATTCTGTTTGGGAACCGCCTATAATGTGTGTAGCATGGAAGATATCGATATCTCCTGGTTATTATGTTGACAACGAAAGCATACCGCTCAAAATATTATTCAGTCTCTATTTCAAAACCCGAGCTCTAGCACCTCTACAAATCCATGCTTCCTTCTGCGAAGGGCCTATCTATTTACTTTAATGTTGAGTCATCATCCTCTTATTAAAAGGCACCAGTTGGAGAGCACCGTTGTCATTTGCATGCATTGCTATTAATTTACATTGAGTATGACTGTGACTGGATCTCTTTTCCATGAATTACAATGTCTAGTCAGTCCTTGATCTTCAGGGGTGCTCTGCATTTATGTTTTGCAGTCTCAGAAAGGGCTAGCAAGATACCATCTTGTTATATCATGTTATGATTGTTTCGAGAAAGTGTTGTTATCCGAGATTTATTATTATTGCTCGCTAATTGATTGTGCCATTGATATGAGTAAACATGAGACCTAAATGTTATTGTGAATATGGTTAGTTCATAATCTTTCTGAAAACTTGAATGCTGGCTTTACATATTTGCAACAACAAGATCAAGCAGAGTTTGTAAAAGTTTTTCTTTATCACTTTCAGTTTGTCAACTGAATTGCTTGAGGACAAGCAAAGGTTTAAGCTTGGGGGAGTTGATACGTCTCCAACGTATCTACTTTTCCAAACACTTTTGCCCTTGTTTTGGACTCTAACTTGCATGATTTAAATGGAACTAACCCAGACTGACGCTATTTTCAGTAGAATTGCCATGGTGTTATTTGTGTGTAGAAATAAAAGTTCTCGGAATGACCTGAAAATCCACAGAGACACATTTTGGAAATAATAAAAAATACTGGCGAAAGAATCAGCATCAGGGGGCCCACACCCTGCCCACGAGGGTGCAGGGCGCCCCCCCTGGGGCGCGCCCCCTGCCTCGTGGGCCCCTGAGACTCCACCGACCTCGACTCCAACTCCATATATTCACATTCAGGAAGGAAAAAATCAGAGAGAAGGATTCATCGCGTTTTACGATACGGAGCCGCCGCCAAGCCCTAACCTTCCTCCGGAGGGCTGATCTGGAGTCCGTCCGGGGCTCCGGAGAGGGGAATCCGTCGCCATCGTCATTATCAACCATCCTCCATCACCGATTTCATGATGCTCACCGCCGTGCGTGAGTAATCCCATCGTAGGCTTGCTAGACAGTGATGGGTTGGATGAGATTTACCATGTAATCGAGTTAGTTTTGTTAGGGTTTGATCCCTAGTATCCACTATGTTCTAAGGTTTATGTTGCTATGACTTTGCTATTCTTAATGCTTGTCACTAGGGCCCGGGTGCCATGATTTCATATCTGAACCTATTATGTTTTCATGAATATATGTGAGTTCTTGATCCTATCTTGCAAGTCAATAGTCACCTACTATGTGTTATGATCCGGCAACCCTGAAGTGACAATAATCGGGACCACTCCCGGTGATGACCGTAGTTTGAGGAGTTCATGTATTCACTAAGTGTTAATGCTTTGGTCCGGTACTCTATTAAAAGTAGGCCTTAATATCGCTTAGTTTCCAATAGGATCCCGCTGCCACGGGAGGGTAGGACAAAAGATGTCATGCAAGTTCTTCTCCATAAGCACGTATGACTATATTCAGAATACATACCTACATTACATTGATGAACTGGAGCTAGTTTTGTGTCACCCTATGTTATAACTGTTGCATGAGGAATCGCATCCGACATAATTATCCATCATTGATCCATTGCCTACGAGCTTTTCACATATTGATATTTGCTTAGTTACTTTTCCGTTGCCATTGTTACGATTACTACAAAAACTACTACTGTTACTTTTGCCACCGTTACAGTTACTTCCATACTACTTTGCTACTAAATACTTTGCTGTAGATATTAAGTCTTCCAGGTGTGGTTGAATTAACAACTCAACTACTAATACTTGAGAATATTCTTTGGCTCCCCTTGTGTCGAATCAATAAATTTGGGTTGAATACTCTACCCTCAAAAACTGTTGCGATCCCCTATACTTGTGGGTTATCAAGTGTCATCACGTATATGTGATGATATTATATGTATATATTCTGTGATGAACTAATGAACAATTAATATATATATATATATTATGAATTTCATTTTCTATCTGTTTTTGTATACTATTTTGAATCTAGTTGTTATCATCCACATATACAGAATGGAAATCGTATATACACACATTGAAAGAGAACATATAAGAATGGAAAACAGAGTACACACATTGAAACAGAGCAATACTATGATTGATGTGAATACATAGTTGTCCATGTCTAAATGACTCAACAAAATAAAACGCGTCCATGAGACCATGACCAGCAGCCCTTGCCTACGGTAGCTCTTGGCTCTGCCTGAACTCATGCAGGCATTCGTCCAAGCGGTCGACACGCTCGTGGTATATCTGGAGCGCGATCACGAGCTCCAAGTTGGCTATTTCATCAGAGATCACCAGCTCGAGGATGCAACGGCCTTGTTCCTCTACTGCGCCTAGGTGGACACCTGGGCCAAGGAGGCGGTCGAGCCTACGGACCAGGGCGTTGGCATCCAGCGGGCCACGGACAAGGAGAACGGCGGCACCCATGCGAACAGCACGGCGGCCGTCCGGTGCAAGTATGGCGCGGCCGGCCTCTGGTGCAAATACGGCACTGAGGGCCTCTGCCCACTCCTGGCGAGGAATGGGGTACTGACGGGACGTGTACCCAGCTGCGACGCCGTGTCGACAGCAGGCAAGCACCGATGGATCCGCTCTTGCTATGCAGCGCGCCGTGCCTCTCGCTCTGCGGCGCTCCAACGGTCTCACCGTGCGGCGAGCTGCAGCCTATCGGCGCGGACGCGCCTAGCTTGCTCTGCGGTGCGCCACCGATCATGTTGTGCGGCGAGCTGCAGCCTGTCGGCGCTGGCATGCCTATCTTGATCCGCGGCACTCAAGCGCCATGCGCTAAAGGTCTGCTCAACCCTGGCGATGACGGGCATCATGGCATCGTCCATCGCGTTGCCGGGGAGCGCCTCGGCCTCGATGGGCCGTGGCGCCTGCTCGTTTTCCTCGTCGACGAGGTTGATGGCAGAGGCGGCGCTTTGGTGGGTTAGCATGCTTGGAAAAGGTGGATGTGCTATAGGCTATGCTTGTTCATAAAACGTGTGGCGGGAAACAGGTGAGGAAATGGCGGGAAATGGTGGCGTGTTCATAAAACGCCATCAATTAATGGAAACTTAGCATAGAAGGAACATCGAGCTAGCACAAGAAGTAGATGATGATCAGATGAACACGGACCACACTAGGGAACCTGTCGGTGATGAATTCATCAATCGCAAACGGTTGAATACTAGCAACCGTTTGCCCACAACACACGCGGCCTATTCCATCACAAACAGGTCAGATGGATCAACTGTATGCCATATATCGCACATTGTCAAAAAGTAATGCGGTAGACCTTCTTTAGCATGTGTTAAAAATAAAAAAAATAAAAAAAAAGGACCTCGAGGTTAAATTAACTCATGGGATGGGTCGTATTAGTCATTTAATTTGACAAATGTGACCCATCCTATCAGTTAATTTAACATCAAGACAACTTCCCATCCAGTCACCCATCTGATGGCTGCTCCAGCCTGAGCACACTTAACTTGAGAGTTCTCTTACATGAGCTACTGGTGGAACAGCTAGTCCTTACTGATTGGATGCATCTTCGCATCCTTATGGCACATCCGGATGACCGCCCGTCCCCCAATGGCCAATAGATGTTGTGTAGACAGAGCATATCACATACGTCTTATTAGAAGCAATCGTCTGTGTTATTATCGGCCTTTGCACACATTTTTTATTACAGACCTGTTTGCCGCGTATCACACACATCTTGTTATATTGAACCGTTTATGTTCTCTTGTCTCAACGCAAACAGTTCATCCGAGTGAACCGCATGCCGTATATCGCACACACCTTCATCTGGCTGCCCATTTCTTTTGTGTTGCCTAATCACAAATAGTTCATCCGAGTGAACCATATCATGTATATCGCACACACCTTCATCTGGCTGCCCGTTTCTTTTGTTCCTCCTCATCGCAAACAGTTAATTGAGCTGAACTGTGTGCCCTGCATCACACACGCAACTAAAATCTGAACCGTGTTTGATGCATCCTCCGTCGCATACGTTTTGCACCTTTTTGACGGTTATTTTACACCACCGTTTGTGATTATGGCATCGCACACAGTTTCGTCGAAGGGTCTCTGATCGTAGTGTCGCGTTAGCAGCAACCTGCAGTAGTGAGCACCAAGGCAATAACGGTAAGCGCAAGCAAGCTAACGGCGGGTCAGATTTTGTGGCCAATACCAATACATAGAATAACAATCGACATCGTAAGGGAAAGCCACAACCTCGGTTTGGAGGGCCGAAGTTCAACCTTGAGGCAATGTTGAACCAGCCTTGCCCAAAGCACAGTTTTCCAGATAGACCATCGACTCACATGTGGAAAGATTGTTTTATCATGAAGGAATATCAGAACTCCAGTTTTCATCAGGACCACAATAACAATAATGGCCCGCACGGCGGGTCAGGATCCGGCTCTCATGGGCCCGGCTTCGGAGGTGGCGGCTCAAATTTCGGCTATCAAGGTCAGGGCAATCAGGGAAGTTATAACCAGCACCCCTATCAGGGTAATCAGCAACAGCAGTCAGGGTATCAGAGTAATCCAAAGCAGCTTAATAGTGGCCAATATCATGTGTTCATCACAAGTCTGTGCAGGCGAGATCAGAAGTTCATAAACGAGCGGTAAGTGCAGTTGAGCCGGCAGTGCCTCGATACCTACGATGGTCAGAGCAGACAATTGTATGGAGCCGCGAGGATCGCCGGCCCCGGGTTGAAAATCCGGGTCAGCTGGCTTTGGTGGTAGCCCCTCGGGTTGGAGGTTACAAGTCCACTAAGGTGCTTATGGACGGAAGCAGCAATATCAATATCCTTTATTATGATACTTTCCGCTGTATGAATTTGACTGACAAAGATCTTAAGCCGTCCTCTACAGTCTTTCACGGGGTGGTGCCTGGTAAGTCAGCCTACCCAGTTGGTAACATTGCCTTGGAAGTAGCTTTCGGTAATGAACATGATTACAGGGTGGAGACATTGAACTTTGAAGTGGATAAAATCAAGAGTCCCTATCATGCTTTGTTTGGAAGGCCGGCTTACGCCAAGTTTATGGCACGGCCTTGTTATGTATATCTGCAGCTTAAGATGCCGGGTCGCAAGGGTACCATCACAGTACATGGTGACAGGAAGATAGCCTTGGAGTGTGAAGAAGGCGATGCTGCTTATGCTGAGTCTGCCTGTGCCATGAAAGAACTTAAGTTTTATAGAGACAATGTTGACCTGGCTGATATGAACCCGTTAAAGAAGCCAACCACAGAGCATGACCCTTTGTTGAAGCTTAAATCGGTGGATGATACTAAGCAGGTTGACTTTGTCCCTGGCGAATCATCTTAACAGTCTATTATCAGTGCTAATATGGATCCGAAATAGGAAAGCGCGCTCATCGAGTTCATCCGTGAGAACCGGGACATCTTTGCATGGAAGCCTTCAGACATGCCGGGTGTACCGAGAGAACTCGCTGAGCACACTCTCAATATTGATCCTAAGTTTAAGCCGGTCAAGCAATTCCTTCGTCATTTGAATGAAGAGATACGAAAGGCCATTGGAGAAGAGGTGGCCCGGCTCTTAGTGGCCGGGTTCATCGTGGAAGTTTTTCATCCTGAGTGGTTGGCTAACCCAGTGCTAGTACTTCAGAAAAATGGCATGTGGTGTATGTGTGTGGATTACACAGTCCTTAATAAAGCTTGTCCAACTGATCCTTTTGCTCTTTCCCGTATCGATCAGATCATAGATGCTATGGCGGGTTGTGAGCATTTAAGCTTCTTGGATGCTTATTCTGGTTATCATCAGATTAAGATGGCAGTTAAAGACCAAGAGAAGACGGCTTTCATCACACCTTTTGGAGCTTTCTGCTATCTGTCTATGCCTTTTGGGGTCAAGAGTGCCCAGGCGACTTATCAGCGTTGTGTTCAGAATTGTCTCCACAATCAGATTGGATGTAATGTTCATGCTTATGTGGATGATATTGTTGTGAAGTCTAGAAAGAAGGAGACTCTGTTGGATGATCTAAAAGAGACCGTTGACAATCTCTGGGTCCATAAAATGATGCTTAACCCGGCCAAATGTGTTTTTGGTGTGCCTGCAGGCAAGCTCTTGGATTTTTTGGTCTCTGAGAGAGGTATTGAAGCTAACCCGGAGAAAATCAAGGCCATCACTTCATTGGCTAAGCCGGCGTGCGTCAATGATGTCCAGCGTTTGGCGGGTCGTATTGTAGCTTTAAGCCGGTTTGTAAGCCGCCTGGGAGAGAAGGCTATTCCTCTATACCAGATGATGAAGAAAACAGATCATTTTGTTTGGAGTGATGCTGCTAATGAGGCGTTTGGAGCACTTAAAAACAGTTGGCTAAGCCGCCGGTTCTTGCAGCTCCTATTGAGAAGGAGCCTCTACTCTTATATGTGGCCGCTAACAGCAAAGCCGTCGGCATGGCAGTTGTAGTGGAAAGGAAAGAGCCGGGTAAGGAGTATCCAATCCAAAGGCCGGCTTATTATGTCAGTGAGGTCTTAATTGATTCTAAACAGAGATGCCCACATTGGCAGAAGCTCGTATATGGGGTGTTCATGGCCAGTCGCAAGTTCAAGCATTATTTTCTTGGTCATCCCATTACTATGGTCAGTTCTGCTCCCTTGGGCGATATTATTCAAAACAGAGAGGCCACAAGTCGAGTGGCCAAATGGGCCATTGAGCTTGGACCCCATGGTTTGAAATATATGCCCCGGACAGCTATCAAGTCACAAGCTATTGTGGATTTCATCAACGACTGGACAGAGTTACAGATGCCTGAGGAGAAGCCTGATAATATGTATTGGACTATTCATTTTGATGGGTCCAGGCAATTGGAGGGCTCGGGGGCTGGAGTTATTTTGACTTCCCCACGAGGTGGTAAGTTTTGTTATGTTTTAAGGCTGATGTTTCCCTGTACGAACAATGCAGCTGAATATGAGGCCCTGCTTTATGGCCTAAGGGTGGCCAAAGAGATGAATCTAAGCCGGGTCAGGTGTTTTGGCGACTCAGATTTGGTGGCTCAGCAGGTCTCTGGCACTTGGGATTCTAAGGACCCACTCATGGCGGCTTACCACCGGGCGGTTGATAATATCGCCCAACATTTCAAAGGTTATCAGGTGGAGCATCTGGATCGACGGAAGAACGAGGTGACTGATGCTTTGAGCTGGCTTGGGTCGCAGCGTAAGCCGGTACCCCCTAATGTTTTTCTCGATGTATTGCATAATCTGCAGTAAGTTGCCGTCTGAAGAGGATCTTGTTGTTCCTGACCCGGAGGCACAGTTGGTGGCGGCTCTCCATGCCATCCTTGATTGGACAGTTCCCTATTTGGCTTATATGACCCGGGGTGAGTTACCTGAGGATGAAACTTTGGCCAGGCAGATAACCCAGCGGTCTAAGTCTATGACTATTATCAATGACAAGTTACACAGATGCAGTGTCACAGGCGTTTTCCAACGCTGTGTTTCTCCTGAAGAGGGACGTGAGATTCTATGGGAAATACATGAAGGTGATTGTGGCCATCACGCCAGCTCTAAATATCTTGCGGCTAAAGCCTTTCGTCATGGATTTTACTGGTTAGCGGCTCATGCCGATGCAGAGGATCTTGTTAGTAAGTGTGATGGCTGTCAGAAATTTTCTCGACGGGCTCATGTGACGGCTCAAGAATTGAGGATAACTCCAATTACTTGGCTGTTTGCAGTCTGGGGGCTTGATATGGTCGGACCTTTCAAGAGATCTAAGGATAAGAAGACCCACCTTTTGGTGGCAGTTGACAAGTTTACTAAGTGGGTTGAGGCAGAGCCGGTCAGCAAGTGTGATGCGGCAATGGCAGTTCAATTCATTAAAAAAGTCATCTTCCGTTTGGGCTACCCTCACAGTATCATAACTGATAATGGCAATAATCTGTCTAAGGGTGCTATGAGAGAGTTCTGTCAATGAGAGCATATTCATCTTGACGTGTCATTAGTGGCTCACCCACAGTCTAACGGTCAAGCTGAGAGGGCCAATCAGGAAATCTTGAAAGGCATAAAGCCCTGGCTTATGGTTCCCTTACAACAAACGCCGGGTTGTTGGGTTGAGGAATTGTCCTCAGTAATTTGGAGCATCAATACTACTCCTAACAGGTCAACAGGCTATATGCCCTTCTTCATGGTCTATGGGGCAGAGGCGGTTCTTCCAAGGGATATTCGTCATGATTCGCCCCGGGTGGTGGCTTATGTTGAAGCCGTTAATGAAAAATCATGTCAGGATGCTCTTGATGTGTTGGATGAGGAGTGTGACCTTGCGGCGGCTCGTTCGGCGATATACCAGCAAGATCTGCATCGCTATCATAGCCGCCGGGTTAAGACCCGGAGCTTTCAAGAAGGCGATCTGGTGCTCCGGTTGATCCAGGATCAAACAGATATGCATAAGTTATCCCCACCTTGGGAGGGACCTTTTGTGGTCAGCAAGAACCTGAACAACGGCTCATTGATATTCGAGAACACAAGGACTTGCGCACATCGGAGGAGGAGACCCACCGGCCTTGGAACATCGCTCATCTTCGGCCTTATTACACTTGAGCCATCAGCTCTTGTGATGTACATACTTTCGCCAATGTATATATTATGATCAATATAATAAAGCCAGCATCCCTGGTAAATCAGGGCCTCTATCGTTTCATTTCTAAGTATCTGAGTCTTTATTGTTTGTTCATAAGGTCACTTGGGGGGTTCCTGCTCAATGAGCATAGCTATGCTTACCCTCTTAATCAGGCTTCCATGCCATATTATAGGTCACTTGGTGGCTTCCTGCTCAATGAACATAGCTATGCTTACCCTCTTGATCAGGCTTCCATGACATATTATAGGTCACTTGGGGGCTTCCTGCTCAATGAGCATAGCTATGCTTACCCTCTCTTGATCAGGCTTCCATGCCATATTATAGGTCACTTGGGGGCTTCCTGCTCAACCTCTTGATTAGGCTTCCATGCCATATTATAGGTCACTTGGGGGCTTCCTGCTCAATGAGCATAGCTATGCTTACCCTCTTGATCAGGCTTCCATGCCATAATTGAGTTTTGACCTGCCTGTCTGCATGATGCTACTCCACCAGGTAATCCTGAATGACCCGTCGTACTCTTAACAGTCAATCTTTTAACTAAGACCCTGAACTTGTTAAGGTTAAAATGGCGGTTTGTCATGTGAGGGTCGGCTTACAATGAGCTAGGACGACTCTAAGGTTGTGCAGCCTATGAAAGCACTCGAATTTTAGTGGATGTGCGGCCCATGAAAGCACTTGAATTTTTTAAGGCTGTGCGGCCTATAAAAGCACTTGATTTTTTCTGAAATTCTTTACTTCTGGACATTTTGGATTTGCGTCCATCAATAATTTCTTCTGCCCAAGTATACTTGGTGCAATGCAAGCCATGTAGCCTTGATTATATGACTCATAATTGAGCATATTGGGTGGATAACCCTCCCTGATAGCGGATTGTAAGCCTCCATGGTATTTGCCTCGAGCAATCAAACATCATGATATTTCATGTCTACGGCTTATCATTATCAAAGGAGTTTCCATGATATTAATCTACAGGTATGTTTTTCCATAATGATATGAATATCTGGGGTTTGATAAACCGCCCTGGTTTTTTCCACTTTAAGTCGCCAGCACATTTCCGGCTTAGATAGCCTTTAGTCTTCTTTCAAAGACTTATATCAGGGTTTTCAAAGGTATTTGTGACCCGCCCTGGTTTAAACCGCCAGGGAACATGCTATTTGCTTGTGTGCAGGGAATATGTCAATATTTGATCTGATCCACATGATGGATAATATTATAGGCACAAGTGGTGGATCATAAATTTCAGTTCAGCGGTTTAAGTATTCAAAAGATAAACATGCACGATGGCATGACAGATCATTGTTTTCAAGTCTAGCCTATTACAAGGCCACAGCGGGCCTGCAAATTGGAACCAAGTGTTTTTCAGCACACTGAACTTAAGCCATGATTAAGAGCCGGCGGATGTCAGTTGCCTTCGTCGCGGCGGGTTGATGCTTCCGGGTCATCCTGCTCCAGCTCTTCTTCTTCGCCCATCTAGAAGTCAGGTGACGTCCAATCGATGCCAGTTAAGGCCTTGAATATAGCTTCATCATCGATAAGTGTGGATGGATCAACATCAGGAGAAAAAGTATGCTTACGTGTTGGAGGGATGAGATCCACAACTTCATAAGCTGGCGCTTTCACTTTTTCATTTTCCTTCGTGTAAGCTGCCTGATACCTGGATAAATCGGCTTCCTCGGCCAGCTTGCTTGCCAGGGAACGCATCTCCTTCACATTTGGCAAAGTCATTTGCATCAAAGCGAGACCCGTCTTCTTTAGGACTTGGACAGCCAGTGGCCATCTCCTCCGGGTCTAGCTCTGCTCGCCACGCTTTGGCCCGACTCAGAGCGGTAATGGCACTAGCTCGGGTGGATGATCGCTTTATCTCTTCAAGTCTTTGGGGCATGACAGACAGTTTGTCCAATACCTCCCTGATGAGTGTGGGTGGCTGTTTGTTGTGGGAGATAGCCGCTATGGTCCGCTGAGTTCCAGTGTATAATTGTTCCACCAGGGTGTACACGGCTTTGAGCTTCACAAGCATATCTTGGCCAAGGTTGGAGCTCCTGGGGCCTGTTGAGCAAACACACTGATATGTCACTAGGTGGGTCAAAGTAAATTGGTGGCGGAAGATTGAAGTGCAATGTCACTTACCAAAGATGGCGGTTGCCATATGATTAATGTGTCGCTTTAAGCCGGTTAACTCTTCAGTCACCGGCTTAAGCGCAGCTTCAGCGTCTTCAGCTCTTTTCAATAGAGCCGCCTTCTCAGTATCCTAGCCAACTCTTTCAGTGTTGAATTATATTTTCAATTTTTCGGATACTTCCAAGGTGGTTTTCAGTTCTGCCCTGGCCTTTGAAGTTTTTGCTTGTTGTGATTTGATATTCTGTCGCAGGTCGACCACTTGTGACTACTTCATGCTTAATTCAGCATGCAAAGAGATAATCAAGCCGTACTTAGAATTTATGATGATCACTCTATTGAAGTCCCAAGAATATTACAAGTACTCTATACTTGGCACTTGGGGGCTAATGTACGTCATTATTTCAAAAAAAAGTACTTGATGACCCGGCTCAATTTTTCAATTTAAGTCGGCTCATGGGGGCTACATATTCGGATTTTAGCAACAAGATTTTAAGTCCCGGTTTAACTATTCAGTTTAGACCGGCTCTTGGGGGCTACTCATTTGGATCTAATGGAGACAAACTGATTTTGAGGAGATACAAGATGAAAGCTATTATTTAAGTCTACAGCATTTTCACTTCTTTCATATCCTCTAGACTTGGCGGCTGACATGGATTCATATGAGAAGGGTTCGGTTGTTTACCTCAAAGCGTTCCTTCATCAGGTTTACCAGGCCGACCTCCATCTCACGGCTGGTATGAAGGCGGTTCAAGTAGCCAGCATGGATTTCCCTTGCGTTAAAGCCGACATAGCTCTCCAGGTCCAAGTTCCATTTGCCTTTATTGGCGGTTAGAACTTCTTCCTTGGCGCTATGTTTCGCTAAGATAGTTGGATTCCCTGGTTCGTTGAAGCTGGTACCAGTGATGATGACGTCCTCGGCAGTTTGTTGAGAAGGAGTTTCCTCAGCAGGCTTGATAGGACTTGGCGGCTTAGTACTGGATGGGTCAGCACCCATTGGATCAACTATGGTATCATAAGTTTCTGGTCATGGGTCATCGGCAGTGGCTTCAGGGTTCTGGTTTGAAGCCTCGGATATTGACAACTGTCGCTCCGGCTCAGTGACCTTTGGATCTTCGGCTGGCTTGCCCATTTAAAACTTCTTGCTTGCTTTGGATATACCATTGAAAGGAAGACATAAAGATATGAGCATATCATCTCAAGGTGTTAATTAAACAAGTAAAATATTGTTACCCAGGGGCAATCTTGAAGGCTGGCAGTTGAGTTCCAGTTGAATCGCCAGAGGATGAATGAGAAGTTCCCTGATAATTTTAGTCGGAAGGATTAAGGGGTTGACGAATAAGACCCGCCTTTGGAAAGGAGAGAGTTGAACTCTGAGACACCTCTTTTAGACGTTTGCGAGGGACCGGCGTGTTGGGTAAGCCGGCATGAAGGTCTCCCCCTCCGCTGTTCTGGGTTGTACGCCGGACTTCATGCTGATGTTTCTTCAAAATAAAGTTTGGATCCAAGTAAGCTAAAGGGTGAGAAAACCTTACTTTCCGGGTCACTTGCCGAACTTTCTGTCTTGGCAAAGGCTCTGAGTCGGAGGAAATAATAGTTACCTCTTCAGCATCTGCCTGGCTGGTTTCCGCGTCATCCTGAGAAGGGTCGGCGTCAATAAAGATGTACAAAGGAGCCAAGAGAATCAAGTTATACCTCCGACTCATCATCCAGGGTGAATTGCTCTGTTACATCTGTTTTCTTTTGGTTTTCTTGGGACCCTTGGTCTTTGCCCTGGCCTTTTTGGCCAGCTTATCCTGCAGCTTCTTGTTCCGGAAAGAAGAGTCGGCCTGAAGAAAGCAAGTGAGGATAAGGAGAATACAATGTATGATAATAATGAACAAAATAAAAATGGTTTGAAACACTTACAGCTGGAGCCGGGTTAAGGACGCAGAAGGGGTTCAGCCCTGTCTTGTTGCAGTTTTCTACAGTCTCCCCGAGCAAGGACTTGGTCATTTCATTGATATCCTTCTCTTCAAGGCATGTTGAATTAAACCGCAAGGGATCTTTGACATCACCCGTATATGTGCACATTAAACCGGTGCGGCGACTCAAGGGCGTAATCCTCCAGGCAACCCAGCATCGGACCAAATCAATGCCAGTTAGGCCATTAGCCATCAAGGCCCTTATCTTGCTAAAAGCGGGTCCATATTTGGCCCGTTCAGCAGAGCTGATTCGATCTGGAAGTGGGTTCCTTGGGCTAAGCCAGCAGTTATGGAAACCCGGCAGAGGGTTTTCACCCGCCGGAGAAGTGTCTTGGCAATAGAACCAAGTCTGATTCCAATCTTTAGGGTGACTGGGAAGCGAGGCTACAGGAAAGACAATGTCTCTTCGCCTTTGGATAGAAATTCCGCCAAGTTCAAGGATGGGCCCATCTGTCATTTCTGTTTGGCGGTTCAGATAGTAAAATTACCGGAAAAGGTCAACGTTGGGCTCACAAAAGACTTGAAAATTGCAGATGTTGGAGACTGAATTGGGTCCGATGTCTTGAGGGTGAAGCTAATAAAAGTTCAGAACGTCGCGGAAGTTTTTTTAGCCGGGCGGTGAGAAGCCTCGGAGCATGTGATCAGAAAAAACTATGACTTCTCCCTCCTTTGGTTGACAAGGAACCTCGGTTCCTGGAACTCGCTAGTGGATGGCATCTTTAGATGGCAAGACGCCCATGTTAACAAACTCTTGGAGAGATTGTTCTGTGACAGTGGAGACAACCCAGTCGCGGGAAGTAACGGTCTTAGTCATTTTTATCAGGAAAAAGACTAGAAACGACATCATGGCGGGTCAAATTTTTGATGTTAAGCCGCCCAATGGTTAGAAGAAAGCAAATTCATTTTGCAAAGTAAGCCAGCTGGCATTTAAAAAACAATAAATTGGCAAGGCACAGTTGGGTCGGATATTGGCGGTTTAACATTTCTTAAGTAAACCGGCTGGTATATGGCGGGTTATAAAGTATCGTTTGAGCCACCGAGCAGTGACGGTTATGCAGGTGTTTGCGGATCTGAGGTTGAGTGAAATTTCAGTAAGTGCTAGACAAACAGATTCCATAGGTCAGTTCTATAATATTGGATCTACGGCAGTTCCAGAAACAGGAGAAAATTACTAGCCCTAAAACAGTGGAAGAACTACTGCGCGGGGAGTGAATCTCAACACGAGGAAGTGGATCCCTATTTGATAGTAGATATTAGAGGTGACTAAGGCGTCACTTTAGCATCGCGTTTTAGTTCAACTGAAGACGGCATGGTCGATGAACTACGGGAAGAGTGATGAACACCGATGAACAACGATGAACTGCAGAAACCCTAATGCAGATTCGAGGGAAAAAGGAGATAGGTACCTGGAGATGCTGATGAGCAGCGGAGGGGCGCCGCCGTTTTTTGGTCGAGATCGGGTTGATGCAGCGGCAAGTTGATGCAGTCAATGGGGGCGGCGGAGCTCCGATAGCGTTGGTCGTTGCGAGGAAGAAGAAAAAGAGATAGAGGCAGGGGTAAAAGTGAAAAAGAGGGCCCCTGTCCCTATTTATAAGGAGGTGATAAGATGGCATGCGCGGAAATCGAGGTGGTAAAATGATTATGTTAGCCATGCGGGTGCCTCAATTTTCGGGAAGCCCATTAAGATAAAGATCCGTTGGGATATCACGGGTCTTGTGCGGAATTAATGCACATGACGTCATGGCAGGTTATAATGATTCTGTTTATATGATGTCATGGCGGGTTATATCGGTCTACATAAGAATTTGGTACTGAAGCAGTCTGTTAAAGTTAAAGAGTGAAGATTGATATGAACAAGTTCAAATCAACCCAGGGCCTAATGTTGGGGATATAGCTCCGAGGTGTGACCCGCCCAGGAGGGGCCGGGTTACATCGTTGGCGGTTTGACATGAAGAAGGTCCAAAGAGGCCCAAGACGTGAAGACGACAGCTCATGGAAGCAGGCCTGGAGAAAGTCCCAAGACCCGGGCCTGTGAACCGCCGTATGAAGACTTGCTCTGTCAGACTTGATTAGTTAGAAACCGAGCCGGTCATGTTGTGTGAGCCTGCCGGGACTCTATAAGCCTCCGAGTCTCGACCTGTGTATGTAAAGGTGAGACCCGGCGGCGAGTTAACTCAAGAAACAATTGATCGAGAGCTAGGTCAAGCGTATTCGCTCCCTTGTAATCGAGACTCAAGCAATACAACTAGAAGCGGGACGTAGGCTTTTACCTCGTTGAGAGGGGCCGAACCTGGGTAAAGTCCTTGTGTCCTTTGTCCCGTTCAACCCCTTCAAGCTAACCTAGTTGCGATGGCTCCATGGCTACGTCCTTTCACTAGGGCATCTGCCGTGTTAAATCCACGACACAAATCGGAGAAGTGCGTCTTCATAGGATACCCTAAAGAAACAATTGGTACACCTTCTATCACAGATCCGAAGGCAATATCTTTGTTGCCAAGAATGGGTCCTTTCTAGAGGAGTTTCTCTCGAAAGAAGTGTGTGGGACGAAAGTAGAATTTGATGAGGTAACTATACCTACTCTCGAAATGGAAAGTAGCACATCAGAGGAAAGTAGCACATCAAAGAAAACCGTTCCCGTGATGCCTACACCAACTGGAGAGGAAGCTAATGATGATGATCACGAAACTTTGGATCAAGTTACTACTTGACCTCGTAGGTCGAACAAAGCACGTTCCGCACCAGAGTGGTACGGTAATCCTGTCCTGGAAGTCATGTTATTAGACCATGGCGAACCTACGAACTATGAAGAAGCTATGATGAGCCCAGATTCCGATAAATGGCTTGAGGCCATGAAATCTGAGATAGGATCCATGTATAAGAACAAAGTATGGACTTTGGTGGACTTGCCCGATGATTGGCAAGCCATTGAGAATAAATTGTTCTTTAAGAAGAAGACAGACGCTGATGGTAATGTCACTATCTACAAAGCTCGACTTGTCGCAAAAGGTTTTTGACAAGTTCAAGGGGTTGACTACGATGAGACTTTCTCACCCGTAGCGATGCTTAAGTCAGTCCGAATCATGTTAGCAATTGCCACATTTTATAATTATGAAATCAAGCAAATGGACATCAAAGCTGCATTCCTTAATGGATTTCTTAAAGAAGAGTTGTATATGATACAACCAGAAGGTTTTGTCGATCCTAAAGGTGCTAACAAAGTGTGCAAGCTCAAGCGATCCATCTATGGACTGGTGCAAGCATCTCGGAGTTGGAATATACGCTTTGATGAGGTGATCAAAGCACATGGTTTGACACAGACTTACGGTGAAGCCTGTATTTACAAGAAAGTGAGTGGGAGCTCTGTAGCATTTCTAATATTATATGTGGATGACATATTGTTGATTGGAAATGATATAGAATTTCTAGATAGCATAAAAGGATACTTGAATAAGAATTTTTCAATGAAAGACCTCGGTGAAGCTGCTTACATATTGGGCATCAAGATTTATATGGATAGATCGAGACGCTCAATAGGACTTTCACAAAGCACATACCTTGGCAAAAGTTTTTGAAGAAGTTAAAAATGGATCCGTCAAAGAAAGGGTTCTTGCCTGTGTTGCAAGGTGTGAAGTTGAGTGAGACTCAAAGCCCAACCACAATAGAAGATAGAGAGAGAATGAAAGTCATTCCCAAAGCCATAGGTTCTATAAAGTATGCCATGTTGTGTACCAGACCAGTTGTGTGCCTTGCCATGAGTTTGGCAAGGGGGTACAACTATGATCCAGGAGTGGATCACTGGACAGCGGTCAAAATTATCCTTAGGTACCTAAAGAGGACTAAGGAAATGTTTCTCGGTTATGGAGGTGATAAAGGGTTCGTCATAAAGGGTTATGTCGATGCAAGCTTTAACACTGATCCAGATGACTCTGAGTCTCAATCTGGATACGTATTGAACATGGGAACAATTAGCTAGAGTAGCTCTATGCATAGCATTATAGACATGGACATTTGCAAAGTACACACGGATCTGAATGTTGTAGACCCATTGACTAAAACCTCTCTCACACGCAAAACATGATCACACTCTAGTAAAATCTTTGGGTGTTAATCACATGGCGATGTGAACTAGATTATTGACTCTAGTAAACTCTTTTGGTGTTAGTCACATGGCGATGTGAACTATGGGTGTTAATCACATGATGACGTGAACTAGATTAATGACTCTAGTGCAAGTGGGAGACTGATGGAAATATGCCCTAGAGGCAATAATAAAATGGTTATTATTATATTTCCTTAATCATGATAAAGGTTTACTATTCATGCTAGAATTGTATTGAACGGAAACTTAAATACATGTGTGGATACATAAACAAATACCGTGTCCCTAGTGAGCCTCTACTAGACTAGCTCGTTGATCAAAGATGGTTAAGGTTTCCTAACCATAGACATGAGTTGTCATTTCATAACGGGATCACATCATTAGGAGAGCGATGTGATGGACAAGACCCACCCGTTAGCTTAGCATATGATTGTTCAGTTTATTGCTATTGCTTTCTTAATGTCAAATACTTATTCCTTCGACTATGAGATCATGCAACTCCCGGATACCGGAGGAATACCTTGTGTGCTATCAAACATCACAACGTAACTAGGTGATCATAAAGATGCTCTACAAGTATATCCGAAGGTGTCTGTTGAGTTGGCATGGATCGAGATTAGAATTTGTCACTCTGAGTATCGGAGCGGTATCTCTGGGCCCTCTCGGTAATACACATCACAAGAAACTTGCAAGCAAAATGACTAAGGAGTTAGTCACGAGATGATGTATTACGGAATGAGTAAAGAGACTTGCCGGTAACGAGATTAAACTAGGTATGAAGATACCGACGATCGAATCTCGGGCAAGTAACATACCGATAGACAAAGGGAATTACATATGTTGTCATATGGTTCGACGATCTTCGTAGAATATGTAGGAACAAATATGGGCATCCAGGTTTCGCTATTGGTTATTGACTGGAGAGGTGTCTCGGTCATGTCTACATTGTTCTCGAACCCGTAGGGTCCGCACGCTTAATGTTCATTGACGATATATTATTATATGAGTTATGTGATTTGGTGACCGAATGTTGTTCGGAGTCCCGGATGAGATCACAGACATGATGAGGAGCTCCAGAATGGTCCGGAGGTAAATATTGATACATAGGACGATGCTATTTGGATACCGGAAGAGTTTCGGGAGGTACTGGGTAGTCATCGGATCACCGAAAGGGGTTCCGGGAACCCCCGGGAGGTTAATGAGCCATATGGGCCAAAGGGGGAGGACACACCAGCCCACAAGGGTTTGGCGCGCCCCTCCTAAGGCCGCAACCCTTGTGGAGAGAAGGAAAGGGGGGAGTCAGCCTCCCCCTTCCTTCCCTCTCCTCACCTTTCCTTCCCCCTTGTGCAAACAAGGTAAGGGGGGCGCCATAGGACAGGAGCCCAAGGGGGGGGCGGCCACCCTTGGGGCGCCTCCTAGCTGCCTTCCCTCCTCCCGTCTATATATATGAGGGAGGGGCGCCACACAAAGGCCACGACAATCTCTTAGCCGTGTGCAGCGCCCCTCTCCACAGTTTTGTCCCTCGGTCATATTTTTGGAGTGCTTAGGCGAAGCCCTACAGAGATAGCATCAACACCACTGTCACCACACCGTCGTGTTGCAGGAACTCATCTACTACTTCGCCCATCTTGCTGGATCAAGAAGGCGGGGACATCACCGAGCTGAACGTGTGCTGAACGCGGAGGTGCCGTACGTTTGGTACTTGATTTTTTTGATCGCGAAGAAGTTCGGCTACATCAACCGCGTTAATAAACGCTTCCATTTACGGTCTACGAGGGTACGTAGACACTCTCTCCCCTCTCGTAGCTATGCATCTCCATGGATAGATCTTGCGTGTGCGTAGAATTTTTTTGTTTTCCATGCGACGTTCCCCAACACTTTTCTCTCATAATATGCCAAGTTTACACAAAGAGGGAGAATGCCGGCAGCTGGAATTCTGTACCTGAAAAAGCTATGTCAGAGTCACCTATTCTGCACATCTCCAAATGAGCTAAAAATTTAAGGAGAGTTGTTTTGGAATATATGAGGAATATTGGAGCAAATAACTACCAGAGGGGGCCCAACAGGTGGGCACAGCCCACCTGGGCGTGCCCTGGTGGGTTGTGCCCTCCTCGGCCCACCTCCGGTGCCCCTCTTCTGGTATATAAGTCATTTTGACCTAGAAAAAATAAGGAGAGGGCTTTCGGGACGGAGCGCCGCCGTCTCGAGGCGGAACTTGGGCAGGAGCACTTTTGCACTCCGGCGGAGCGATTCCGCCGGGGGAACTTCCCTCCCGGAAGGGGAAATCATTGTCATCATCATCACCAAAAACTCTCACATCTTGGGGAGGGCAATCTCCATCAACATCTTCAACATCACCATCTCCTCTCAAACCCTAGTTCATCTCTTGTGTTCAATCTTTGTACCGGAACCTGAGATTGGTACTTGTGGGTGACTAGTACTGTTGATTACATCTTGTAGTTGATTACTATATGGTTTATTTGGTGGAAGATTATATGTTCAGATCCATTATGCTATTTAATACCACTCTGATCTTGAGCATGATTATCACTTGTGAGTAGTTACTTTTGTTCTTGAGGTCACGGGAGAAATCTTGTTGCAAGTAATCATGTGAACTTGATATGTGTTCGATATTTTGATGATATGTATGTTGTGATTCCTTAGTGGTGTCATGTGAACGTCGACTACATGACACTTCACCATATTTGGGCCTAAGGGAATGCATTGTGGAGTAGTTATTAGATGATGGGTTGCTAGAGTGACAGAAGCTTAAACCCTAGTTTATGCGCTACTTCGTAAGGGACCGATTTGGATCCAAAAGTTTAATGCTATGGTTAGATTTTATCTTAATACTTTTCTCGTAGTTGCGGATGCTTGCGAGGGGGTTAATCGTAAGTAGGAGGTTTGTTCAAGTAAGAACAACACCTAAGCACCGGTCCACCCAAATATCAAATTATCAAAGTAGCGAACATGAATCAAACCAACATGGTGAAAGTGACTAGATGAAATTCCCATGTACCCTTGAGAACACTTTGCTTATCATAAGAGACCGTTTTGGCCTGCCCTTTGTCACAAAAGGATTGGGCTACCTTGCTACATATTATTTGCCGTTACCGTTACTTGCTCGTTACAAATTATCTTGCTATCAAACTACCCATTACTTATAATTTCAGTGCTTGCAAAGAATACCTTGTTGAAAACCACTTGCCATTTGCTTATGCTCCTCGTTGGGTTCGACACTCTTACTTATCGAAAGGACTACAATTGATCCCCTATACTCGTGGGTCATCAGTCACCCCAAGACCAGGTAGCAATGATGTGCTCGGAACTAAGGCAGGTGTTGTCTCCGTTGCTGTCACAACCCAAAACGAGAGAGCTCCCGAAGAAATAGAGGAAACCACGGCAGAAGAGGCCGCCGGTATCCACACCACGGCGGAGCGTGCGGCTGGCCAAGGGTGGTCGCATATCGAAGGCGTCCAAACAGTAGGCGGTGCTCATCAGGAAGTTATGCCTAGCCAATGAGGGAGATGTGATTACGAACGAAGCTCTTCAGGCGTATGTCAATCTGTTCGACAACCTCTGGTGGACAGCCATGTGAAGGCCCTTCTCGCCTTGTTTGTATGGGATGCGTCGGCACTTCCTCTCTTGGGAGACGACGAGGAGGTAGTACTTGGCCAGTAGCGCCTTGGCGACTAGTGGTGGTCGTGGTGGGTTTTTGATATGGCATCACAACCCCCGAAGTTATTGGTGTGGAATGTGCGCAGACTTAACTACCCGGCGTACCATAGCTCTGTGTACCAGGTAGTGATGGTGGCTGCCGTCAGCATTGTTTGTCTTCAGGAGACGAAAATGGAAGTGATGACAAGCGAAGTTGTAAAACAATGCCTTGGTAATAAATTCGAGAACTTCTACTATGTCCCTGCGGTTGGCACAGGTGTGGTGGTATTCTGCTGGCTTGGGGCAGTTTGGTGGTATCGGCCTCCAACTTGCACATTACGACTAACACGCTCACCACTCTCTTCAAGCAAGAAGGAATGCCTATGTGGTGGTTGACGGGAGTGTACGAACCGCAGAGTGATGCGGAGAAGGTGGAGTTCCTACAAGAACTGCGAGACGTACGAGATTTGCACGTGGGACTGTGGGTGGTCGTGGGGGATTTTGCTGGTGAACCCGGAGGATAAGAATAATACCACGATAAACCATAGGATGATGATAAGATTTCGAGCACTCTTGAACAAGCTCGAGCTCAAGGAGCTATATTTGAACGGCAGGCGTTACACGTGGTCGAACGAGCGAAGAAGCCCCACATTGGAGAAAATTGACCACTTTTTCATCTCCAACTCGTGGGAAGAAATTTACGCGCTCCATCTCTTGACAGCTTTGGGCTCGGCAATTTCTGACCACTATCCCCTTCTTTTGGACCTAGACGCAGATTTTTAGTTGGGCCTTCATTTCAATTTTGAGGGCTTTTGGCCCAAAGTGGAGGGTTTCCTTGACATGGTCAGTGAAGCCTGGCAGTCCGTACCATATGAAGGGAACCCCTTCGTCGCCTTGGACAACAAGCTACATGCAACGACAAAAGCATTACAAAAATGGAGCGATCGCTGGATTGGGAACGTTCGGCTCCAACTCCCCATTACGATGGAGGTAATCGGGCGGCTTGACAAAGCAATGGATTCTAGGCAATTGTCCGATCAGGAGCACGGGCTATGGAAGTTGTTGAAAAAGAGGCTCCTGGGGCTATGCTCGCTTGAGCGCTCGATTGCGCGGCAGAGATCTAGACTCCTGCAGCTTAAGGAAGGGGGCGCGAACACGACCTTCTTTCAGAAGCACGCAAGGCATAGACAGCAGAAGAACGTGATCACTATGTTACAGCATGACGGTGTAATCTACATGGGGCAAGAGAATATTGCGGAGGTGGTGGATGAATACTATGCATGCCTGCTCGGATCGGCGGCGCCCCGATTGGCCGCGGTCAACCTAGACCAGCTCGATCTCCCATATCACGACCTCACGCACCTGGAGGAGCCATTCACCGTAGAAGAGGTGGAAAAGGTTATCAAATCAATGCCACTTGACAAGGCTCCGGGCTCGGATGGTTTCACAGGCAGATTCTATGTGGCTTGTTGGCAGATCATCAAGGTAGACTTCATGCGGGCACTCGAGCAGTTCTACGGGACATGACAGGGCTCGCGGAAATCAACAAGGCGCTAATGTCCCTCCTCCCTAAAACACATGGGGCGGTGGATATCAAAGACTATAGGCCGATAAGCCTAATAAGTGGGCCGGCAATTCTTTTGCCAAGATCTTGGCCACCAGACTAGCAGTGTATCACCCGCGGTTGGTGGGCCCGCATCAAAGTGCGTTCATTTGTGGTCGCTCACTTCACGACAATTTTATGCTGGTACAATGCACGGCAAGGCGGTTACATTCGATGAAGAACCCATCAGTTTTGCTCAAACTGGACATCATCAAAGCTTTTGACACCATCCAATGGCCTTTCCTGCTCGAGGTGTTGCGGGGAATGGGTTTTGGAGAAAAGTGGATTGCTTGGATATGTGGATTGCTGGCCACCTCTTCGACGAGAATTATGGTTAATGGTCTGCCGGGACGACCAATTTTGGCCTGCCAGGGTTTTAGGCAAGGGGACCCACTGTCCTCAATGCTCCCCAATGGAGCCGCTTCGAGCTATCTTCCAGTACGCCACAGAAAAAGGATTACTAGCGCAGCTAGCCAGATCGGGTCTACGACAACGGATCTTTATGTTCGCGGATGACGTGGTCGTATTCTTCAAACCTAACAACCTCGAGGCGCGCACTTGTCATGCAATTCTGCGGATCCTTGGCCAGGCTTCAGGTTTGGTTGTCAACATGAGCAAGAGCGTGGCACTGTCGATCCGCTGCTCTCAAGATGAGATGATGTTGGTTACTGATATCTTGGAATGCCCCACGGCCCCGTTCCCGTGCAAGTACCTAGGTTGCCGCTGACACTAAGGAAGCAAACGGCAGCCCGACTACAAAGTCTTGTGGGTAGAGTGGGCGACATGCTGCCACTCTGGAAGGCGACCATGTTACCAAAAAGTGGTAGGTTACTGCTCATCCAGTCGGTGTTGTGTGCAATCCCAGTGCACTTCATGATGGCCTTAAACTTGCCGACGAAGACGATCTCAGCCTTGGCCAAGATTTTCCGTGGCTTCCTATGGTGTGGAAAGAAAGAGGCCAGAGGAGGAAACTGTTTCGTAGCTTGGGAGGCGGTGTGCAGGCCAAAGTGGGCCGGCGGACTTGGGATCCCCAACCTACAATGGCTAAACAAAGCTCTTCAAGCCCGATGGCCATGTCTATAGAAATACGACAAGGACAGGCCCTGGAGAGAATTCCAAGTCAATGTGCCAAAAGAGGCTATGGCATTGGTACATGCTACTGCGAGCACGATGGTGGGCGACGGGAAGTCCACTCTATTCTGGGAGGACAAGTGGTGGAATGGATCTCGGGTGTGTGAGCCCCTCTGATATATGACAAAATCCTGCCTAAAATTAGAGGAATGAAGTTAGTCGCGGACTTGAAAACTACAGCTGGGCAGGCGACATTGGACCGGATCTCACGGCGGATGCGCTACTTCAGTTCCTTCGCCTTTGGTTGCAAGTTACGGTGATGCAGGTTGCAGAGGATGTGGATGGTGTGGTTAAGTAGAGTTGGGAGAAAAACGGTCAGTTCTCAGCTCGTTCGGCATACGCAGCTAGATTCATGGGGCTCGAGGTGTCGCAGATGGCGGCATTTACTTGGGGATCGCTGGCACCCCTCCAATGCCATTTTTTCGCCTGGCTAGCCTTCAAGAACAGATGCTGGACTTCGGATCGCCTTGCCCGTCAAGGGCTACCTCATCAGGAGTCATGCCCGTTATGCAATCAAGGGGAGGAAATCATATAGCACCTGCTAATTGACTATGTGTTTGGAAAGCAAATCTGGCATTGGTTGGGGAGGATCACGGGTAGGCCGGCTTTTGAGCCTCTTGCAGATGAAGATTTAGGTGCGTGGTGCACCAGGCAGGACACGACCGTTATGGACCAGAAGTCAACAAGAGCTAAATGCCTCCTGACTATGTGGATGCTCTGGAAGCACAGAAATGACGTGGTGTTCAACGGCGTCGCCAAGGCTGGGTTGCTCAAGAAGGGCACAGATAGACTTGAGGTAGAGGTAGACCGGTGGGCCATAGAGTCATAGTAGGTCTTAGTTTTCTTTCCGCGGTAGTGCCGAAAAATCCGGCATGTAAATAAACTTTGTTGGGGAGTCTTCCCTCTTCTTCTTCAATGAATGATACGCATACTCGTGCATATTCGAGAAAAAAATGTTGAAAATGTTTTTAAATACACACTGAACTTATTTATAATACACGATGAACATTTTTGTAATATATGATGACCATTTCAAAATACATATTGAACATTTTATAATACACGATGAACATTTTTGTAATACATGATGACCATTTTTAAAATATATATTGGACATTATATAATACACGATGAACAGTTTTATAATACCCCATGAACATTTTTTGGAATTCTGAACATTTTTTGAAAACACAAGCCACTTCCAAGAAAAAACCAAAACAAAAGAAATGAGAAACCCAAAAAACGAAAAACAAAACAAAACAGAGAAACCTACAGAAAAAACGAAACAGAAAAGGCAAAGAAAGAAGCCGCACTGGGCCAGCCGGCTGGGCGTGCGCTGGGCGTCGTGGCGAATGTTTTGCAACGGCTACATGGGCTGCTCCTCGCGAAAAAGAAGGTTAGTCCATGGGCTGCTTCCAGTACACGGGCCCCGCTGTGGCAACACGCCATGTAGTTTTCGCGGGAATCCAATGCCGAAATCGCTCACCGCGGGAATCCAACGTCGGTCTGGTGCCTTCTGGCGCCTTCCAGAACTCTCCACAACCTCCCACACCCGTCTGATCAGATCAGCACCAAGCACAAACTTTGAAGGGCGGCGGATATTTTCTTTCCCCGGCCTCCGCCTCGCCAGACGACGCCGCACTGTATTTCATTTGAATTTCAAATCGAAAACGGAAAAACTTTCTCGCATCCCGAGGAGAGGCGGTTACGGGTGCCAGAGGAGCACGAGAGAGGCCACCCCACCCACCCGCCCACACTCACGTGCCGCGCTCGCACCCCCCGCGGCCGCATCCGGGCCGTCCGCGCGCGCAGCTGGCCGCGCCCCACCCGAACCGACGCCCAGGATCGCGCCCGCCACCCGCTTGGCTTAGTGTCCACGGCTCCTCCACCTATATAACCCGCCCCCCACCCGCTCCCCCTCCGGTATTCCACCCCACCACCACAAACCCTAGCGAGCGAGCGACCCCGCCGATGGAGAGGTCCCGCGGCCTGCTGCTGGTGGCGGGCCTGCTGGCGGCGCTGCTGCCGGCGGCGGCCGCCGCCTTCGGGCCGCAGCCGGGGGCGCCGTGCGAGCCCACGCTGCTGGCGCCGCAGGTCGCGCTCTTCTGCGCGCCCGACTTCTCGACCCAGTGCTGCGAGCCCGTCGTCCCCGCCATCAACCTCAGCGGCTGCGTCCCCTGCGTCTGCCGCGTCCCCGCGGAGCCGCAGCTCGTCATGGCGGGCCTCAACGCCACCCACTTCCTCACGCCCTACAGCTCCTGCGGCGGCCTCCACCCCGGCGGCGCCCACCTCGCCGCCGCCTGCGAAGGTACGCCGCCTCCTTCCCGCCCTCCCTCTCTCTCTACGTGCCGATTTTCTGTGTTCGCTTTTGTGCTTACCTAGCACGTAGTTTCCCATGTCTTCACGGGTCGCTAGTGCTCCGATTTGGGTCGGTTCCCTCGCAGTTCTGCCGGATCTGTCGGCACGGCCCGCGGCGTCGGGTTCTCGCCGTCTCCCGTGGCGAGCGACCTGCGCAGCGCGCGCACGGCCTAGCTAGCCTCATACCGCTGTACCTTGAGATATACAGGGCGATTTAGGGTCTACTTTGAGTGTTTCGTGATCGTAGAATGCATGTGCCACTCGCGATTATTTCATCGGTTTTAGATCTGTGCTTGTTCCCGCGAGTTAAGATGGATCTAGTAGCGCCGTACGCAGACGCGGAGGCCTTGCGGTCTCGAGTTATTTTATCTACTGTCGTTCGACTATGGTATATGCCTGCTTCCTTTTGAGTCAGTTTGTCGTGCAGTAGTAGTAGTCATGTCCACGCCTTCTTGTTTTGAGGCGATCATCGTCGAGATACGTTTCCTGCTACAGATATGAGGAGCCCTGCAACGCAGCTTTGCTTTCTGCGGTAGCTTCTGCCTTGTTTTTGTTCTGTGCACGTCTTGGTTGGTCAAAACTAATAGCGCTTGCTGTTCGATCGACAGAGCAAAAGCTTGCTGTGCTTTTCGCTCTGTCGTTTCTCCCTCTTTTGCCAAACATTTCCATGTTGATCCTCTGGTGTGGTACTACTTTTGTGCATGCGGTGAAATCAAATGGATCGCCTATTGGCAGAGAAGCAGCAGCAGCAACAGATAGCTGGCTGTCTCGCAGCTTTGACAGAATCGGCATGTGGCCATCTGTCGCCATCCACCCTTTATTTTCTTGTTGCGCACGTCGTCACCTCCTTCTTTTTTTCACTGTACTTTTTTACTTTTGAGTTGAAATACACGTCGCCGCAAGCAGACAGCGGGTACGACCCCTGTTTCTCTCTCAGGCTGCATCTCGTTTTGTAAAAACTGTGTTGATTTATCTATGCCTATGTGATCGGCCTTTACTGACATGTAGTACTTTGGATCGAATTCGCAGACGCGCGGCCTCCTCAGCAGCAATACTGCACTGCTTCCACATGCGGTGGTGTTCGTCCGGGCGCGCACCCCGCCTTCGCCTGCAAAGGTATACGTGCACAGTGCCTTCCTCCCATCTTCGTGTAGATTCAGAGTTCCGTTGTATTAGCCATAGCTTTTGGCTTTGTAGTGCCATATTTCCACTTCACTGTGTTCCTAAATTGTTGTTGTACTGTTGATTTTGTACGCAGTCGTGGGACACGCTCCCCTGGGCGCCGTCTTCGGCAGCTTCACACGCCCCTCCCCACCTCGACGTAAGAATCCTTTGTCATTTTCGTTCGGCTTTGTGAGATTTGAGGACTTCAACGTTGAACTTTCTTTATCGCTGATATGCAGGCAAACTTCAAGAGCTGAAGTGCGATCCGTTTTCACTGGGAAGCAAACTGGTCTCAGCATGCGGGGATGACCAGCATCCATCCCTGCCATGCTGCGAATTCATCATTAACACAGTCGACGAATACTGCGTTTGCGATGTCATTGAGGTTACTGAGGTGACAAGTGCAGGTATTAGCGTCTCTATGATATGGACATTCTACAGTATCTGTGGGGGCACCAGGCCTATTCCCGCCGATACGACAGTATGCCATGAACAGTCACCACCTCCCCCTCCTCCTGTGAGTCCACCGCCCCCACCACCATCTCCCGGACCCCCGGCCTCCACGGGTGACTCTGTACTGAAGAGATGCATGGACACTATCTCTCATGCGCTGACCGAGGCGGTGGTGGGCTCTTATGCCATGTCGGGGTTGCTGGTCGTGTCAGTTGGTACTGGCATCGCCGTGTGGGTTTGGAAGAAATATTCAGATAAGAACAGTATGTTTAAGTTCTTTTTTTTCTTCTTAAATATTCTTTTATTTGTAATGCATGCAATCAACCTTATATGATTCTGACTACTCTCATTTCTGAAATAACTTGCGCAGGGGAGCCGGCGCATCTTCATGGAGAACTGGAGTTGCAGCCAGTACGTGCCGGACAGCAGTCTACTATCATCGGCACTGGAGCTGCACGTCTGCGGAGGCCAATGACATCAGCGCAAACCACTGTTCCGAGCACCCCATCCATCCCGGCTGCGACTGCGAGCGCCCCGTCCATCCCGGCTGCGACTGCGAGCGCCCCGTCCATCCCGGCTGTGAGCGCCCCACCGGAGCTACTTTCCGCTCCTGCCCCCCGGCTAGCCATCCTAGAGTAGGCAAGAGTATGTGAGGCTCAGTGTCAAACCATTGTTGATTCATTCGAGCAGAACTTATTTAGCCCTGAGTTCCATTAGTGTCAAACCTCTTCATATGAATCTCTTGCATGCTGTTTCGTGCTCGACGAGATATTTTATCCGTTTTGTGAAACTACTTTGCCCCTTCAAAAAAAATTGGTGTTTCGTCAATGTGGATGGTCCTTACCTAAACGACTGCATGCGTTATTCTTCTTTCGATGTCTTCAATTTGAGTGACTCGATGATTTTCCTCGCAGTGGCGTGCTCGCTGCACGACTTTGATGAATAAAACAGTTCACCGTCCTGTGAATCACACCATGCCGTGCTCACATGTATGGCCATGGAGTAAAAGCTGTGCGTGACCGTGATGCGTGGCAAGTTAAAAAACATGACTCGACCTGACCTGACCTGCCGCACGATTCCCTACACTATTGCCACGAATTTCACTGTTGTGCCTAGTGCATCTCCATCTCCTATGGTCAGAACCGCGAGTATACATTCAGACGGAGCTGTGCGGCAACGCCAACCGCCATCTGAGCAGTTCAAACCATAATTTCTCCGCAAAACGGAATCAAACAAAGAGACATTTGCACAAGTGCAGACACGAGCCAAGTAGAACTCCAACACCCCGGCCCACCCAAAACAGAGGCGGAGCCCGCATTTTTGTAGTTTTTTTAACACAATACAGACGCAAGCGCTCATATACACGCGCATACACACACCCCTATAAACGCACACACGCACACCCTACCCCTATGAGCACCTCCGAAGAACTTAGCCGGCATATCATCTTGAAATTTACGAAGGCACCGTAGGCACCTTGTCGTCGACCCGCGCCGGGCCCGAGTCCCCGCGCCGCCGAGCTCCCCGCGGCCGCCGCCTCCACCGCCCGGCGATGCTCCGCCCCGCCGCCTCTTCACGTCGCCCGCCGCCCGCCGCCTACTCCGGTGCCGGCCGCCGCCGTCGGCCGCGGCCCCGCGCCGCCCCGCTACCGCCGCCCGCGCCCTCGCAGGCGGGCCCGTGCTCCGCCGTCCGGCCGCCCCCTCGCCCCACGCCGCCGGGCTTCTCCTCCACTCCGGCCACCGCTGCCCCCGTACTCCGGCGGCCCGAGCCAAACCCTAGCCCGATCCAGATCGGGTCAATCCCGGAGGTTGACTTTCTTTTCCCCTCCCCTCGAATTCTCTAAGTCCTTTAACTTTCACAGCATATTGTCTTATTCATCATTGCATAACTCTCTGCATGTAGCTCCGTTTCGTGCGTGTAATATGTCAAATGTTCGTCTCGTGATGCTCTACATTTTGTTCCATTGCACCATGTTCTTTAGAGGCCATCTTGATGCCCAAATCTCGTTGCAAGAGTGCTAGTTGCTGTTATCTGCTGTTACTTATCAGAACTTGGAGATTTGTCATTTTTGTATCATTTAATCTGTGCATCTTATGGGCATGAGCTCTACATGTGTTTTGTTGTATGCCATGCCATCTTTCCAGTGGTGTATGCCATGTATTTTTGTGATCTCTGTGGTGACTAGCACAAGCATGCAAACTAGGCCCCATAATGTTTCTGATTTCAGGGACTTAGTGATTTCTCTAAGTCTTTGTCTGCTGTTATTTTGTTGCCATGTAAACTTGATGCTACAGAGAGATCCATGCATATTTTGAAGATGTTCAGTAAGGATGTTTTGTAGATATTGTTGTAATTGATCCATTCCTGCCCTTGTTTGCAATTATGGAGTGCCATAGCATGACTCAATCTTGCTCTACTTTTGCTATAAAAGATTTCTGGCAGATTGTTTACGTGTTATTCAGTTTTGCCAAGCCTGTTGTAGTTGTTTCATACATGCTATGTATTTGCTATTGCCATGGATAGCTTCATAAACATGCCATCTTGCTGTAGGTATGCTTGTTTTGTCATGCATTGCTTTGTGGTGAGTGCATCAAGCTCACCAAGATGCCTTCATAATGTCTGTTTCTGCCATGCTCTGTTTTCTGCTAAGTCTGGAACCTGTTAACGAAACTTGCTATGTTTACATGGGTGCCATCATATCTTCTGGTCCTTTTTGGCTTATGGTCAGTAAGGTACTTTTGTCTTATGCATTTAGTAGAATACTGCCATGCCTTGTTTTGCCATGTTAAGTTCCTGTAGCATGTTGTTTGCTAGCTCTAATCTTTGCAACCTGATGTTATTTCTGTCATGTCCAGTAATTTCTGCTAAGTCTGTGAACCTGTTATTATTTGCAATTTTGCCATGTCCTTTTGAGCATGTTCTATTGATTTCTGGAGATAGCTCAGTGTTCATGTTTTGTTGTGCTTTAACTTATAATGGGCTAAGTTGGGACACCCCTGCAGGGTATAAACTTTCGAGAGCCGTGCCCGCGGTTATGTGGCAGATGGGAATTTGTTAATATCTGGTTGTAGAGAACTTGACACTTGACCTTAATTAAAACGCATCAACCGCGTGTGTAGCCGTGATGGTCTCTTCTCGGTGGAGTCCGGGAAGTGAACACGGTTTCTGGGTTGTGTTTGACGTAAGTAGGAGTTCAGGATCACTTCTTGATCATTGCTAGTTTCACAACCGTTCCGTTGCTTCTTTTCTCGCTCTTCTTTGCGTAAGTTAGCCACCATACATGCTTAGTCGCTGCTGCAACCTCACCACCTTATCCTTTCTTTTCCCATTAAGCTTTGCTAGTCTTGATACCCATGGTAATGGGATTGCTGAGTCCTCGTGGCTCACAGATTACTACACCACCAGTTGCAGGTACAGGTTGTACGATGATCATGACGCGAGAGCGATGTTGTTTGTTTTGGAGTTCTTCTTCTGCTTCTTCTTCGATCAGGGGATAGGTTCCAGGTCGGCAGCCTGGGCTAGCAGGGTGGATGTCGTTGGAGTTTCTGTTTGTGTTTCATCCATAGTCGGATGTTGATCTCATGTATGATATATTGATGTATTCTTGCGGCATTTGTATGCCTTGTATGTATCCCCAAATATTATGTAATGTTGATGTAATGATATCCACCTTGCAAAAGCGTCTTCAAGATGCGCTTCTATCCTTGGTGGGACCTTCGTGTTCCTTTAGGATAGGGTCGCATCTTGGGCGTGACAAGTTGGTATCAGAGCCTCGACCGACCCTAGGAGCCCCCCCTTTTTTGATCGTGTAGTTTGGCCGTTGTTGAGTCTAGAAGAAAACTTTTCGGAGTCTAGTTATATCGGAGAGTAGGAATTCTATTTACTCCTCTGCCCCTTCGTCGCTCTGGTGAGAAATCTTGACGTAGGTGTTTTGAACTATTCCTCTTCCCCTTCAAATTTTTTTAGGATCACGTGGTTAGTTTTCGTTCGTTGTCCATCCTCTTTTCAATCCAACGCATTTCTCTTCGAGTGTTTTCGGTCCTCGTCGTCTTTTGCGAGATCAGTCCTCCAGTTATTTCCCTTCCGATGTCGTTTTCCCTGTCCAAAGTTGTCCTTGTTTTTCCCACCCGCCCTCCCTCCTTCTTCTCGGAACCGGAGTCTGTAATCGAGTATCCATCCTACTCGTGCGAAGTCTTTGCATTCTCTCCTCAATTATTTCAACCGATGCTTTTCTCTTCAAAGCTATTCGTCGATTTCCCCTTCCAAGTTGCCGTTGTTTTTCCCGCCCTCCCACCCCTTTTATTCCCGGAGTCTGAGTCTCTTTCGAGCAGCAATTTCATTCGTGCGGAGCCTCTTCAGTTTTTCCTCAATTGTCTCAACCGGTGTATTCTCGCCGCGTTTGACATTCTTCATCTCTTTTTCTTTCGGGTGGACTCAATTCAAGTTTTTCGGTGTTGATCATATTCTTTTCCTTGGATCAAGTGTTTCCCATTGCTCGTTCCCCCCTCGTCATTTAATCGTTCCGGAGTGATGAAGACATCTCAGAAGAATAGCGTTTGCATTCAATTAATTCGAGGTCGTCACCTCATTCTAATATTTCAATTGTTCCGGTGCATCGTCTATCTGATCAACAATCTTTTTCAACGGTGTTTCCTTTTAGTGGGCCCTAACCCACAGGTCTTTTTCCAGGATCTTACCTGACTCTTCTAATTTTCCGGAGCTATTCTCAAATCCTTTTTGAAGTTTGACGTAAGTATGTATTTCATCAGTCAGACGTTTTTCCAAGATCAATTTCAAATTCTTTCATGTTCGCGCCAACATTCTTCTCCCGGAGCATCTCAACAACTTTGGTGTTCTTATCCGTTCTCCGATCATTCTATATTCGTGCCCCTTCGTTCATTTACATATTCTTCCGGTGCTTCGTTCAAGTATGTTTCAATCAGCTCGCGATCTTTTCTTTCAATTGCATCTTGATTCCCTCATGTATATTCGTGCTTTTCCTATTTTTCCCGGTGAGTCATCCTCCTTCGTCAGTCAATTTTTGAATTCTAACGGTGGTTCGTTCAAGATTCCTTCTGTTGTTATCATATCAATTAATTCGTTCTTTCCTAATCCTACCGGTGGTTCACGAAGACTTTCTCAAGTTTTGCGCTATATTTTCCCCTTAATTTTTCCAACGAGAATAAGTAGTATGTAAATCCATTGTTTCTCATGGATTTAATTGATGAAGGATAAGCATAACATAATTCTTATCCTTTTTCCTTCGTGGTCAAGTTGATTAATTCTTTTCTCGGAGATTGTCGTGATGAGTGATTTCTCGGTTCTAAATTGTTCATCTCTTCTTTTCCCGGAGTTCTAAGCTTCTCGCCGGTTTCGTCGCAAACTTCCATCCAAATCATCGCAAGGATTTAATCTTATCCCTTCCATCCCCCAATTTTACCTCGTCATCCTTTTGTTACCGGAGTTCTTACGGTGGTTCGTCACGATTTAATCCATCCTTCAAGAGTTCTTCAAGATTCTTATCGAAGGAGCTCAAGTACCTTTCCTTCTTACTTTTCGAAGTGCAATTAATTCTTCGTATTCTTTTGAAGTGGAGTTTTGCATTTATTCGTTCTTCTCAGCTATCCTATCATTTCCGTTTGTGGTCGGTTATCACATCAAAATCTTGAGAGGTTATCTATAAGTCCACAACAAGCTTATTCTTTTGTTGTCGAATTGCCAACACTCCGTTAAATCCTTTCTTCTAAGGTTGCTTTCGATTTCATTCGTGGCACAAGTTGTCATTTTCTTCCCCGTTCTTCTGATTCTATTAATTCAAGTCTTCCGGAGATTTTGTGTTGTTCCTCAAGTCAAGTATCATCCCATTTATCAAGTTCATGTTCTATTCTCTCCTTGTTCAGCCGGAGTGCTGCATAAATTCCTTCGTTTATTCCTTTTCGATTTTGTTCCAACCGGAGTGATTTCAAATTCAGTCTTATTCCTTAAGCTTTTGCTTCTTGTCTCATTCAACATTCCTCTTTCCTACTCGAGTGTTCTTGATTTTTTTCATTCTCATGGTTTTGTTCTTATTTCACCTCATCCCCTTTTTTCCTTCCCTCTCGGTCCTAAGATCTCCGGACGAGATCTCTTGTTAGTGGAGGAGTGTTGTAACGCCACGGATCCGATGCGCGAGGTGTCTGCCAGTTATTCGCTGTCGTTGCCATGTCATTTGCTTGCGTGTTGCATTTTGTCATGTCATCGTCTGCATTTCATATCACGTCATCATGTGCATTGCATTTGCATGCGTGTTCGTCTCATGCTTCCGAGCATTTTCCCCGTTGTCCGTTTTGCAATCCGGCACTCCGTTGTCACCCGGCGCCCCCTCTTGTCTTCTTTTCGTGAGCGAGTGTTGAACGTTCTCGGAATGGGTCAAAGCTTGTCAAGTGGCCTTGGTATACCACCGGGAGGCCACCGGTCAAGTTTCGTTCCATTTGGAGGTCGTTTGGTACTCCAACGGTTAAGCGGGCATCCGCAAAGTCCGTTTGTGTGTTGCAGCAAAACCCCCTTTCAAACAGCCCCAAAACCCCTCTAATTCTCCTCCATGCTCTCGGTCGTTCGATCACGATCGCGTGGGCAAAAACCGCACCCCATTTGGACTCTCCTAGCTCCCTCTACCTATAAATATGTGCCTCCCCCCGAAATTCGTGGATGAAACCCTAACATCTTCCTCCTCGCGCCACCGGACGCGTCTCCCTCGCCGCCCGGACATGTCCGCCGCCCTTAGCCGTCGCCCCCGCGCCAATCAGAAGCCGCATCGTGGCAAGCGCCGCCGCGCGCCGCCGCGGGCCCGCGAGGCTCGAGGCCGGCCCGCCCGTCCCCGCGCCGGGCCCGAGTCCCCGCGCCGCCGGGCTCCCTCGCGCCGCGCCCCGCGGCCGCCGCCTCCGCCGCCCGGCGATGCTCCGCCCCGCCGCCTCTTCACGTCGCCCACCGCCCGCCGCCTACTCCGGTGCCGGCCGCCGCCGTCGTCCGCGGCCCCGCGCCGCTCCGCTCCCGCCGCCCGCGCCCTCGCCGGCGGGCCCGTGCTCCGCCGTCCGGCCGCCCCCTCGCCCCACGCCGCCGGGCTTCTCCTCCACTCCGGCCACCGCTGCCCCCGTACTCCGGCGGCCCGAGCCAAACCCTAGCCCGATCCAGATCAGGTCAATCCCGGAGGTTGACTTTCTTTTCCCCTCCCCCTCGAATTCTCTAAGTCCTTTAACTTTCACAGCATATTGTCTTGTTCATCTTGCATAACTCTCTGCATGTAGCTCCGTTTCGTGCGTGTAATATGTCAAAATGTTCGTCTCGTGATGCTCTACATTTTGTTCCATTGCACCATGTTCTTTAGAGGCCATATTGATGCCCAAATCTCGTTGCAAGAGTGCTAGTTGCTGTTATCTGCTGTTACTTATCAGAACTTGGAGATTTGTCATTTTTGTATCATTTAATATGTGCATCTTATGGGCATGAGCTCTACATGTGTTTTGTTGTATGCCATGCCATCTTTCCAGTGGTGTATGCCATGTATTTTTGTGATCTCTGTAGTGACTAGCACAAGCATGCAAACTAGGCCCCGTAATGTTTCTGATTTCAGGGACTTAGTGATTTCTCTAAGTCTGTCTGCTGTTATTTTGTTGCCATGTAAACTTGATGCTACAGAGAGATCCATGCATATTTTGAAGATGTTCAGTAAGGATGTTTTGTAGATATTGTTGTAATCGATCCATTCCTTCCCTTGTTTGCAATTATGGAGTGCCATAGCATGACTCAATCTTGCTCTACTTTTGCTATAAAAGATTTCTGGCAGATTGTATACGTGTTATTCAGTTTTGCCAAGCCTGTTGTAGTTGTTTCATACATGCTATGTATTTGCTATTGCCATGGATAGCTTCATAAACATGCCATCTTGCTGTAGGTATGCTTGTTTTGTCATGCATTGCTTTGTGGTGAGTGCATCAAGCTCACCAAGATGCCTTCATAATGTCTGTTTCTGCCATGCTCTGTTTTCTGCCAAGTCTGGAACCTGTTAACGAAACTTGCTATGTTTACATGGGTGCCATCAATCTTCTGGTCCTTTTTGGCTTATGGTCAGTAAGGGACTTTTGTCTTATGCATTTAGTAGAATACTGCCATGCCTTGTTTTGCCATGTTAAGTTCCTGTAGCATGTTGTTTGCTAGCTCTAATCTTTGCAACCTGATGTTATTTCTGTCATGTCCAGTAATTTCTGCTAAGTCTGTGAACCTGTTATTATTTGCAATCTTGCCATGTCCTTTTGAGCATGTTCTATTGATTTCTGGAGATATCTCAGTGTTCATGTTTTGTTGTGCTTTACCTGTACATCATGTCCATGCCATTGTTTTCATGTTGGGTTGCTGTAGCTTACTGTTTTGATGCTTTCTATATGCCTAGTTGCTGTTTTGGACAGATTGTTGCTATGACTTGTTTGGAGTGTATGTGTTGCACCGTTGCTCCGTTTTGATCATGCTCTATATGAAACTTGGTTAGTTTTGCATGTAGTCTCATATTATCATGTTGCATCCTTGTTTTGAGGTGTTTGCTTGATGGTTGTATGCATTTTGCATCAATGCCATGTTACCTTGTTTTGCTCATATCTTCTAGGCCGTAGCTCCGAACCTAATGAACTTTATATGTAACTTGACTAGAATTTCGTGTAGATCATCATGGTGCTCTTTAATTTGCTGTTTAACAACTTCAAATTAAGGTTTATTCAGTTCTGGACCAATTTTGAAATTTGCATATGAGGACTTACCGGAATTGTTATATGTTGTTTCCGGCCTCATTTAAACTTGCCTTGGTGTGTTGTTCTTGTATGCATCATCTCTTGTCACGAGTAGCTTCATATAGCCTTGTCATGCATCATACTTGGTTGAGCATCATGCCTTGTTCATGTGTGGTGTGTTTACCTTGTTGTGTGCTTCTTCTCGATAGCTCCCGTGTCGTTGCGATCGTGAGGATTCGTTCGTCTTCGTGGCTTCTTCTTCTTCATGGACTCGTTCTTCTTCCTAGCGGGATTTCAGGCAAGATGACCGTCACCTTGGATCTCATTACTATCATTGCTATGCTAGTTGCTTCGTTCTATCGCTTTGCTGCGCTACCTATTCACTTGCTCTTCAAGCCTCCCAAATTGCCATGAACCTCTAACCTTTGTCACCCTTCCTAGCAAACCGTTGTTTGGCTATGTTACCGCTTTGCTCAGCCCCTCTTATAGCGTTGCTAGTTGCAGGTGAAGATGAAGTTTGCGCCATGTTGGATTATGTTTATGTTGGGATATCACAATATCTCTTATATTATTAATGCATTTATATACTTGGTAAAGGGTGGAAGGCTCGGCCTTATGCCTGGTGTTTTGTTCCACACTTGCCTCCCTAGTTTCCGTCATACCGGTGTTATGTTCCCAGAGTTTGCGTTCCTTACACGGTTGGGTGATTTATGGGACCCCCTTGAAAGTTCGCTTTGAATAAAACTCTTCCAGCAAGGCCCAACCTTGGTTTTACCATTTGCCTCACCACCACCTACTTTTCCCTTGGGAGTCGCTCTCTCGAGGGTCATCTTTATTTAGCCCCCCCCCCCCCGGGCCAATGCTTGTCTAAGTGTTGGTCCGAACTAGAGCCCTTTGCAGCGCCACCTCGGGGAAACTTGAGGTCTGGTTTTAGTTGTACGGATTGCTCATCCAGTGTTGCCCTGAGAACGAGATATGTGCAGCTCCTATCGGGATGTCGGCGCATCGGGCGGCTTTGCTGGTTTTGTTTTACCATTGTCGAAATGTCTTGTAACCGGGATTCCGAGACTGATCGGGTCTTCCCGGGAGAAGGAATATCCTTCGTTGACCGTGAGAGCTTATAATGGGCTAAGTTGGGACACCCCTGCAGGGTATAAACTTTCGAGAGCCGTGCCCGCGGTTATGTGGCAGATGGGAATTTGTTAATATCCGGTTGTAGAGAACTTGACACTTGACCTTAATTAAAATGCATCAACCGCGTGTGTAGCCGTGATGGTCTCTTCTCGGCGGAGTCCGGGAAGTGAACACGGTTTCTGGGTTATGTTTGACGTAAGTAGGAGTTCAGGATCACTTCTTGATCATTGCTAGTTTCACGACCGTTCCGTTGCTTCTTTTCTCGCTCTTCTTTGCGTAAGTTAGCCACCATACATGCTTAGTCGCTGCTGCAACCTCACCACCTTATCCTTTCTTTTCCCATTAAGCTTTGCTAGTCTTGATACCCATGGTAATGGGATTGCTGAGTCCTCGTGGCTCACAGATTACTACACCACCAGTTGCAGGTACAGGTTGTACGATGATCATGACGCGAGAGCGATGTTGTTTGTTTTGGAGTTCTTCTTCTGCTTCTTCTTCGATCAGGGGATAGGTTCCAGGTCGGCAGCCTGGGCTAGCAGGGTGGATGTCGTTGGAGTTTCTGTTTGTGTTTCATCCGTAGTCGGATGTTGATCTCATGTATGATATATTGATGTATTCTTGCGGCATTTGTATGCCTTGTATGTATCCCCAAATATTATGTAATGTTGATGTAATGATATCCACCTTGCAAAAGCGTCTTCAAGATGCGCTTCTATCCTTGGTGGGACCTTCGTGTTCCTTTAGGATAGGGTCGCATCTTGGGCATGACAAGAAATAAATGCGAGCACCAGGACTTGAACCCTGGTGGGCTTGGCCTTTTCTCCTATTCCCTCTCCCTTCCCCCTTTTCCCCCTCCGAAAGAAGGAAAAAGAGGGGGGGGGGGGGGGGGGTGGGGCGAGTGGAGTTCTAGTAGGACTCCCCCCTCCCTTGGCGCGCCCCTGGTGGCCGGCCTCCTCCCCTCCTCCTTTATACACGGGGGCGGGGGGCACCCCAAAGCACATCAATTGTTTAGCCATGTGCGGTGCCCCCCCCCTTTACCGTTTACTCCTCCGGTCATATTGTTGTAGTGCTTAGGCGAAGCCCTGCACGGATCACTTCACCAACATCGTCATCACGCCGTCGTGCTGACGGAACTCATCGACTCCATCGACACTCTGCTGGATCAAGAGTTCGAGGGACGTCATCGAGCTGAACGTGTGCAGAACTCGGAGGTGACATATGTTCGGTACTTGATCGGTTGATATGAGAAGACGTTCGACTACATCAACCGCATTAAGTTAACGCTTCCGCTTTCGGTCTACGAGGGTATGCGGACACACTCTCCCCTCTCGTTGCTATGCATCTCCTAGATATATCTTGCGTGAGCGTAGGATTTTTTTTTAAATTACATGCTACGTTTCCCAACAGTGTTTCCGTGCACAATTCCTCACTCTTTTCTGCCATCCGGCGGAAAATCAAAAGTTCTTAGAAATTGTGGAATTTGACATAGTTAGAGCTATGCTTTAGTATCCTCTCCACCCAGTTCCCGCCCTTTTCCCCCACTCTCTTCTTTCCTCCCGCGCCGACGCATGGAGCCAAAGGAGACCCTGCCAGAGACGGTTGTGGAGGATCCAAGCATCGCGCTTGCCCGAAAGATCAACTCGGCGACACGACAAAATCACTACATCAAAGCAAAGGCTGCAAAGGTGGAAATGCTCAAGAAGCAGAACATCGACGGAGGGCGTGGTGGTGGCGGAAATGGCGGTGGGTGTGGTGGTAGCGGACGTGGTGGAGGTCATGTCTGCCTTCCTCGCCGACCGTGCTGACGCCGCCATGGCCAGAGCATTATAAGGCCCCGTACTACTATGCTGCCAAGCAGCTAGGTAGGCAGTCCTCGGCACTCGTGGCCGGACAAGTGCGCTAAATTTGCGACGTCAACGTGGCGCCGCTGCTTTCCTCAGTGTTCGTCGCCGCAGGCACAGCAGGCGCAGACGCCTGTTGGGGAGCAGATGGATGCACGTACACTGTTTGCTGGTATGTCTAAAGCGGCCAACCTGGCGTACGACATCGCGGACAGGGAGATGTTTGACATGATCCACGAGGGAACTGGAGGAGAGGTGGCTATGAGGATAGGCAGTTGAATGACTCGGAGCCCACCCCCTACGGCACCTACACCCAAACGGGCACGCAGCAGGGCCACAACCAGTCCAACACCTACACCCAGCCGGGCACGGAGCAGGACTACCCAGTCCGGCACCAACACCCAACTGGGCACGGACTACACATCAGCATGATTGGGCTGCCGGAAAGCAGGAGGAGGACGGCAAGGACGATGATCTGGATGATTTTGGTGGCCATACGAAGAAGGGGTAGAGGACAAAGCTTCACCATGCATTTTGACATAACTTCTGGGCCAACGTTTACACTTCGTTTCATGAACACAAACATTTCACGCCCTACTCCGACGCGGTCGTCCGCAACCGTGAATCGCAGTCCGTGAAACAGAAATAAAACTAGAAAAAAGCTTATTATGCACTAGTCCTCACACGGCGACGATAGTAAGAGAAGGACTGGACCGGCCTGTCTAAGATAATTAAGGAGTAGATCACATCTGGTTTTGCAAACCTACTAGCAGGTTCCTGAACCGTTTTTGGACTGGTTTTCTGTTTTTTTTTTGTTTTTTTTCATTTTTTGTTTCTATTCTTTTTTGCCGTTTTTGTTTTGTTTTGTTTTCTTTATGATTTTGTTCAAAATTTCACAACTTTTCAAAATTTGTTCAGGATTTTTAAATAACGTTTCCATTTTAAAATTTGTTCAGAAATTTTAGAAAATTGTTCGTGTTTTCAAATTTTGTTCGGGAGATTCAACAAATGTTCCCGTTTCAAAATTTGTTCGAAAAATTCAAGAAAATTTTCGTATTTCTAATTGTTGTCCAGTAGTTTCAAAAGTTCTTTGCTAATTTCAAATAATACTCATGTGTCAATTTTTTAGGAGTTCAAAAAAAGGTTTGCAAATTTTAAAAAAATGTTCGTGTTTTCAAATTTTGACTAGGAGTTCAAAAAAATGTTCCGATGTTTCAAAAATGTTTGCGTATCTAAAAATTGTTTTTCAGTTTGAAAAATGTTCTGGTTTTCGAAGAAATGTTCGTGTTTTCAATTTTGTGGGGGAATAAAAATGTTCCTGTTTCCTAAAATTGTTTGCACTTTTCAAAATGTTTGAGTTTTTCAAATTGTATTCACAATTTTTCACAGTGTTCTTGGTTCCATAAAACAATCAAGTTTTTTTTTATCAGGGAACTGTTTTGCGTTCTAATTTTAAAATGCGTTCGGATCCCCAATCGATTTGGTTATTAAGGTAGTTCGGTAGCTCAACTAGCTAGCAGCACTTCATCGGAGGCTCGCGCTCGCTGATTTGATCACTTCTTAGCGCATTATTTTTCGAGCATTGCTGGTTTGATCCCTGCGTAGCGCAATTTTTTTGAGCGCTGCATTTTGGTTCTGTACTCTACCGTAGAGAGCGGCAGATAGGATCTCCCATCGGCACACGTGTCGGTGGACGAAGTCGAATGCGGCTGGCTAGGGTAACCCAACCAAAGCGCCCTCATATGTCGGCGGAGGCAGGCCCATGAGACCTCGTAGCCCGAGGCATAGGCGGAGCTACCTATATTTTTTGCAGGGGCCATGGCACCCCCCCCCCCCCCCAACCTTAACAAAATGTCCGAAGATCTTTTTTTGGAAATGCCTAGTTAGAAAGAAAAAAAGTATAGTCTTTGGCCCCCTCAAGATTGTTGTATTTGCCTTTCGCCCCTTCAGAGATGTTGTTATTTGACCATACATGTGCTAGGTTGCTACGGTTGTTAGATAGTGAATTGTGGTTTACAAACTGCCGACTCAATTGGTGGTTCTGTGCATAACATGGCCTGTTATCGTTTGATGCGATGTCCTGATTCATTAGCAGTTGTTCTGTGCATAACATGGCCTGTGCACTCTGAACAATGAACTTTGTCCTTCAATTTGCTTATCCGGTGGTGACTCCTGGTGTGCTTGCCTTGTTACTGAAAACAACAATTCAGAGTGTCCAAGACAGCCATAGATAGCACTTCTTTTTTAGCAGAACCTTATATAGCAGTTGCTTCTGGACAAGCATGTGTAATGATTCACCAATACAAACGACCAGATTACCAACAGCAATGAATCTGGACCACGCTGCCACAAGGCTATTTCATTGACCAATGAAAGTTTTATTTGTTGGGCAGTGAACACAAGTTCTAGTTCTGTAACTCAACTGCTTGATAGAATAAACAGATTAAGCATAAGGGGGAAAGTTCAATGCCTGTTATTTGGTTTTTGTGTTTCTCTTGTTTATTTGAACCTTGCCTGCTTATAGTATATGTAATTTCAGTTATTTTTGTCTATGTCTTACAAGTACTCCCTCCGTCCGGAAATACTTGTCCTAAAAATGGAGAAAATGGATGTATCTATAACTAAAAAAAGTCTAGATACATTCATTTCTAAGACAAGTATTTCCCGACGGAGGGAGTATATGACCAAACTCACGCTCTGTGCTACTACAGCTGCTCTAACTACAAACTGTAGTTGATGATTAGTGCACATTCTGTCACACAATCAAGGTAAAGACCCTCAAAACCTCTACAACAGGCACGCTACTCAATTTGATTTAGATGTAACACTGTGCAATCAATGTACCCATTTTCCTATCATGGCGGCTATCTCATCCAGCCATCCTCTTGGCCTCCTCCTCCTCCTCCGGGCATCACGTGCGGCGACGGCAAGTCCATGGAGCATGTGGCCAGGTTTATGTGATCCAAGCCAGCGGCAGAGCCACCATGGTCGTCCTTGTAGAATACAATGTCAGATTCAGGCATGGCCATTCCCGTCCTTCTCGACCATCCTACCTGCGGCAGGACGGGCCGCGGCGGCCATGGATTTCCGACCCGATGTGGCCATGGGAAGGAGAGGACGACGAGGTGTTTGGGCGCGCGGCGGACATGGCTGTAGTTTCGCTCGGTGCAGCGAGCGCTGCTGGACCATAAACGTGGCCACCAATCAGATCACGGGGACAGTGCTCGGCTATGATAGAACTTGATCGGGTCACCGCTCGACGGGGAAGCAGAATCTGCAATTACTGTTGTTTATCTGATCGGAAGCGATAATAGATGCATAATTGACGAGAGCCGGGATTGCTCACATGATGAGCCGAGATCACACGACGTTTGGAGCCGAGCGTTCGTTTCCAAGCCGAGTGAAGCCACGAACGGAGGGGAGGAGCAGATACCGTCGGATCGGGAGGTGGGACACGTGGGAGCATCTGGGAGAGGGTATGCACGAGATGGAGTTTGCAACCGGTATGCACACAATTTTTTTCCGCATTTCTTCTCTAGCTCCGCCACTGGCCCGAGGCATGCACATCATGCACTGTGGGGCCACTCAATGCCCACTGTAGCCCGGGTTGGTCTCTCTTTTTTTAACTCCTGCGTACTGCACCTCCGCAACAGTCGCCGAACGCGCCTCCAAGCCCGACAGGGTCCCCGGAGCCGTCGAGCCACTGCGGGAATGCGAGGCCGCAGCCATGGCCCGGTCAAGGAAGTGCCCCAGCATGGCCGGCGGCGTGACCCGACGCTGCGGCAGCGGCCCCCTCCATCTGCGACACATCCTCAACCCCGTCGGTGATGAGGGCGATTTCCGTCCGGGCAACCCTACCGGCGCGGAGACGACCGGCGAAACAGAACGCTGCCGATCCGTGTGCGACAGCGCCCTCCGCATAAGTAATTTTACCGGAGCCGGGATGTATCGGTGTTGGATCCACCCTTCATCCATTTCATCAAGATCAGTGCGATCTCCGTCCGTATAAACAAGTAATTGCAGCACCAATTCTATACACTGATAATATAAGTGTGGGTCTCTTTGCATGCAACAACTTTTGTCAGGGGAAAGGACACTTGCATGCATGATACACATATTATCGCTCTCTCTCCTCATGCAAGACCTCCATTTAATTTCTTTGGGGAAATTTGGATGATAAATATGCTTTGAATCTAAACACTGTTCTTGAACAAAACTATATATTTGAATTCAGGGCGACGAGACCTTTTGAAACAAGATCAATCAAGGATACATTTGAACTAGTTTTAATTTTACTGTTTCACTCAGTTCGAAAGAATATAATTTCACTCATTTTAAAATAAGTATTTCACTAATTTGAAAAGGCACATTTCACTCCTTTGAGAAAAACAATTTTCACGTGTTTAAAAGAAGTTTAACTCATTACAAAATCACCTGGTTCGCGTATATATATTTCAGTTGTCTTCGAAATCACATCCCTAAAACATTAAAAGGTTTCACTATTTCATATAAGTGATATCTACTGTTTCAAACATTTTCACAAACTGGAATATGGAACTTACAAACTAACTTCACCCTCCATCTGCGACACATCCTCAACCCCGTCGGCGACGAGGGCGATTTCCGTCCGGGCAACCCTGCCAGCGCGGAGACGATCGGCGAAACAGAACGCTGCCGATCCGTGTGCGACAGCGCCCTTCGAATAAGTAATTTTACCGGAGCCGGGATGTATCGGTGTTGCATCCACCCTTCATCCATTTCGTCAAGATCAGTGCGGTCTCCATCCGTATAAACAAGTAATTGTAGCACCAACTCTATACACTGATAATATAAGTGTGGGTCTCTTTGCATGCAACAACTTTTGTCAGGGAAAAGGACACTTGCATGCATGGTACACATATTATCGCTCTCTCTCTCTCTCCTCATGTAAGACCTCCATTCATTTCTTTGGGGAAATTTGGAAGATAAATATGATTTGAATCTAAACGATGTTCTTGAAAAGAACTATATATTTGAATTCAGGGCGACGAGACCTTTGAAATAAGATCTGTCAAGGATATATTTGAACTAGTTTTAATTTTACTGTTTCACTCAGTTCGAAAGAATATAATTTCACTCATTTCAAAATAAGTATTTCATTAATTTGAAAAGGCACATTTCACTCCTTTGAGAAAAACAATTTTCATGTGTTTAAAAAAAGTTTCACTCATTACAAAATCACCTGGTTCGCGTATATATATATTTCAGTTATCTTCGAAATCACATCCATAAAACATTAAAAGGTTTCACTATTTCATATAAGTGATATCTACTGTTTCAAACATTTTCACAAACTTGAATATGGAACTTACAAACTAACTTCACCCATTTGATTTCACTCCTTTTAAATAGCTCATTTTAGTTATTTAAAAAACCAATTTCACTCAATTGAAAAAACAAATTCACTCGCTTTATAAAACAGATTTTGCTCGTTTCGAAAATTATATTTCACTCATTTCAAGAAACAATTCCACTCATGCAGACAATATTTCATAAAGTTGGTTTCACTCAATTCGAAAAACCTATTTCACTTAATTCGGAAAAAAAGTATTTCACTTCTTCCAAAAAAAGTATTTCACTAATTAGAAAAGGCACATTTCGCTCCTTTGAGAAATCTATTTTTCATCTGTTAACAAATATTTCACTAATTACAAAAACACTTGGTTCACTTATTCTAAATAAACCGATTTCACTTATTTCAGAACACATTTCACTGAGTTCACCTATTTCAGAAACACATGATTCATATATTTGAAAATAACATTCTCAAATATTTCAAATTACTGATTTCACTCATTTTAGAGAAAATAATTTCACACAATTAAGAAAACAAGTTTCAGTTGTTTGAAAATACATATTTCACTCAGTAAAAAAGCTTATTTTGGAAAAGTGAGCTTGTTTATTTTAAAACACATATTTCACTTGTATCAAATAACTAGTTTCAAAAGTTTGAAATAAAAACTTTCACGTATTTCACACCGGAACATCTGTCATGTGTATGAAAAAAAGATTTCACTCACTTCAGAAAATTAATTTCACTTATTTTAGAAAGGTTATTTCACTTATTTCAAAAGAAATATCATTTGTAAAACAATGTCACTCGCTTCAAAACAATATTTCACTCAGTTCAAAAATATTTCACTTATTTCAAAACATGGATTTTTAACATAATCATTCAACATAAATTTGATTGAAACGGCAAAATTGAAACTAGTTTAAATGCATTGAAGATGGTGTTGTTCGAAAGGTCTCGCCGCTAGGAATTCAAATATATAAAAAGTTTCAAAAATAAGTTTAAATAAGTTTATAGCTTAAAGATATGAATGATTGAAATTATCAAAAGAGAAATAAAAGGACATGAATTTAGTGAGGAAGAGACGAGAGTGATTGTGTCTGTGTCATGCATGTTGGGGAGGAGAGAGAATATGTGTCATGCATGCGTGGATGGGATGGATGTGATCACTGATTTGATTTAAGTGCTGAAATACGAACATATGAGTTCGACAATATAGAGATATACATATGGAGTAGGACCACAGCTGCACAGATTTTAAAGACACTGTATGGTGGATGATGTACCGGTACATACCTGAATCGGTAAAAAGAGGTTTGCGCAGCACAGCGCCCTCCTGCACCGCGCATGCTGAATGTTTCAAGAAGAGAAAAATTCACTCTAGGTCACTAAACTTGAGTCGGGTGACACATTAGGACCACTACTTCAAAATATCCAAACTGTGACGCCCGGATAATTAAGCTACAGTGAATCTCTGCTAATGATGCCACGTCACCTCGGTTACTGTTGATAAACTCGCGTTGATTCGAAACCGATTCAAATTTAAATTCAAAATCAAGTCAAATGATAAAGCTTTTCAAATATTAAAACTAAATTGTTCGGGTTGTGCCAAATAATGCATAGGTAATTATGGCAGAGAAACCACACTTTTATAAAATGTCTCAATACTCTAAAATGAGTAAAACAGTAGCAAAAATAATTATTTAAATGCTTTTGAAATGATAAACAATTACAAACTATTATATTTAGGTGCCAAGTTAATTGTGGCAGTGGTATAATTACTATTACTAATTTAGGAGCTAACTATATGTTTTACAAAACTAAAACAATTTTAAAGATGAAATAAACAGAAAAGTAATTGAAAGATAAAAGAAAAACAAAAAATTCAAAAGGATAAACCCCCACCCCCGGCCCAACTGGACCAGCCGACCCAGCAGGCCACAATGGCCGGCCCAACTGGCCCAACCGGCCACCCCCTCATCCCTTATCCACCCACCCGGTGAAACCCTAACCCCCCACCGACGCCCCACTCGCCCCCCACTCCCCCACGATCCCCTACTCCTCTCTCCCCTCAGATCCAGATCGGGCGCCCCTGGCGCCGATCGACACCGACCCCGTCGCCGCCCGTAGCCCCGAGTCGACGGACCACCTCGCCGTCGGACGCACCTCGTCTCGGAGCCGCCCCCGCCGCGCCGAACCTCCCCGGTCCGCCATCGTAACCGCCGCATGGATGCAGCTGCCCCCTGGCGCCGCCCCGACGACCGCGCCCCGCCACCTCGACGACCCTCGCCGGAGCCGCCCCGCGTTGCCTCGTCCTCGTCCTCCTCCCCATCGGACGTCCCCGCGCCTCGACGCCCTCCCTGCTCGCCAACGCCTCGCTGCCGCCACCTGGAGCGCCTCCGCCTGGACCACCCCGAGCCCGCTGCCCTTCTCGACCGGCCCCCTGTGAGCCGCCGCCTCCCCTCCTCCCTCTCTGCTCCCGCGCCTTGGTCGTGCTGGCCGCGAGCCCCGCCACCGCACCTGCTTGCGCTCGCGCGCCCCGTAGCGCTTGTCGCCGCCTCCGCTCCGTATTCCCTCCCGTGGCGCCGCCCGAGTCTGCCCACCTGCCGCCGCTGCCGGCGGCCGGCTGCACCAGCCGCGCCGCTCGGCCCTGCTCCTGCCGCGCCTCGCTCCTGGGCGGGCTGCGGCTTCATCCGCAGCCGCGCCCGCACGCCCGACCCACTATGGCCCTTAGGGCCTATGACAGCTGGGCCCGCCCCCTATGACAATGACATGTGGGGCCCATGCCCAGAAAGTTTTAAATAAAAAAGAATTTAAAATAATAATAATAAAATTATTAATTAATTAATTAATTAACCAAATTAATTATGTCTAATTAACCTAATTAACTAAATCTGATTAATCTGTACATTAAACTAATTAACTAGGTTAATTAGTTGTCAGTCAATGACATGTGGGCCCCCTGTCAAGTTTGACCAGTCAAACTGTTGACTGGGTTGACCCAGTCCATGACAGGTGGGTCCTGTTTCACCCTGTTGACCAGTCAACAGTTGACTGGTCAAATGCTGACTGGACCCCCTTGACCCCACCTGCCAGCCACACATACATTCTGTTGGGTACAATTCTGTGTACCCATAGCAATTTGACGTTCAATTTTCAAATTAAAACAAATTAGAAAATGTTTTAAAACTTTACAAATTAATATAAAATAATCCGTAGCTCAGATGAAAATAATTTCTACATGAAAGTTGCTTAGAACGACGAGACGAATCCGGATACGCAGCCCGTTCGTCCGCCACACATCCCTAGCATAGCAAACTCGCAACTTTTCCCGTTCGATTCATTTGTCCGAAAACGCGAAACACCGGGAATACTTTCCCGGATGTTTTCCCCCTTCGTCGGTATCACCTCCTACCGCGTTAGGGCACACCTAGCACCGCGCATTGTCATGTCTTCCATCGTCATGCTTATGTTTGCATTATATTTATTGTTTCTTCCCCCTCTTCTCTCCGGTAGACTACGAGACCGACGTCGCTGCTGGTGCCCCGACCGACTACGCTGTTGACGACCCCTCCTTCTCGGCTGAGCTTCCAGACAAGCCCCCCCCTTGATCACCCGATATCGCCTATTCTTCTCTATACAGCTTGCATTAGAGTAGTGTAGCATGTTACTGCTTTCGGATAATCCTATTCTGCTGCATAGCCTGTTAATGTTGCTAGAGTTGTTACCCTTACCTGCTATCCTACTGCTTAGTATAGTATGCTAGTGTTCCATCAGTGGCCCTACACTCTTGTCCGTCTGCCATGCTATACTACTGGGCCGTGATCACTTCGGGAGGTGATCACGGGTATATACTATATACTTTATATACATGACACATGTGGTGACTAAAGTCGGGTCGGCTCGTTGAGTACCCGCAAGTGATTCTGATGAGGGGGCTGAAAGGACAGGTGGCTCCATCCCGGTAGAGGTGGGCCTGGGTTCCTGACGGCCCCTGACTGTTACTTTGTGGCGGAGCGACAGGGCAGGTTGCGACCACCTAGGAGAGAGGTGGGCCTGGCCCTGGTCGGCGTTCGCGGATACTTAACACGCTTAACGAGATCTTGGTATTTGATCTGAGTCTGGCCATTTGGTCTATACGCACTAACCAACTACGCGGTAACAGTTATGGGCACTCGGCGTCGTGGTATCAGCCGAAGCTCTTCTTGACGTCAGCGACGGAGCGGCGCGCGCCGGATTGGACTGGAACGCCTGCTAAGCTAGGTCTGCTTCCGGCCGCGTACGCAACGTGCAGGTGTGCAATGGGCGATGGGCCCAGACCCCTGCACGCATAGGATTTAGACCGGCGTGTTGACCTCTCTGTTGAGCCTAGGTGGGGCTGCGACGTGTTGATCTTCCGAGGCCGGGCATGACCCAGAAAAGTGTGTCCGGCCAAATGGGATCGAGCGTGTTGGGTTATGTGGTGCACCCCTGCAGGGAAGTTTATCTATTCGAATAGCCGTGTCCCTCGGTAAAAGGACGACCCGGAGTTGTACCTTGACCTTATGACAACTAGAACCGGATACTTAATAAAACACACCCTTCCAAGTGCCAGATATAACCCGGTGATCGCTCTCTAACAGGGCGACAAGGAGGGGATCGCCGGGTAGGATTATGCTATGCGATGCTACTTGGAGGACTTTAATCTACTCTCTTCTACATGCTGCAAGATGGAGGCTGCCAGAAGCGTAGTCTTCGACAGGATTAGCTATCCCCCTCTTATTCTGGCATTCTGCAGTTCAGTCCACTGATATGGCCCTTTACACATATACCCATGCATATGTAGTGTAGCTCCTTGCTTGCGAGTACTTTGGATGAGTACTCACGATTGCTTTTCTCCCTCTTTTCCCCTTTCTATACCTGGTTGTCGCAACCAGATGCTGGAGTCCAGGAGCTAGAGATCCCGAGGATGATTCTACATGGAGTTTGGTTTCGAGGAGTAGTTAGGAGGTCCCAGGCAGGAGGCCTTGCCTTTTGGATCGTTGCTACATTTGTGCTAGTCTTCTTAAGGCAAACTTGTTTAACTTATGTCTGTATTCAGATATTGTTGCTTCCGCTGACTCGTCTATGATCGAGCACTTGTATTCGAGCCCTCGAGGCCCCTGGCTTGTATTATGATGCTTGTATGACTTATTTATGTTTAAGAGTTGTGTTGTGATATCTTCCCGTGAGTCCCTGATCTTGATCGTACACGTTTGCGTGCATGATTAGTGTACGATTGAATCGGGGGCGTCACACAAACTACGGTCTAAGTACTTGCGCTAGGGGTTCACTTTGGTCCATGTATACGATTTTGTGTACGTATTTGCTGACTTGGCCGAGTTAGCGGCCGCCAGCTAGCTTTGACCGCCACCTGGTCGTTCCTTCGGTGAATACTAGTCCTTCCGGGTTTTTTTGCAAAAACGGCAGGACCATTAAACCAGCCCACCTGGCCGGACCGCACCAGCTCGCTCGCTGTCTCCCTCTCCTCCCGCACCCGCTCGCTTTCTCCCTCTCCTCCTGCACCCTCTCTGCTCGTCGTCGCTGCCTAGGTCCTCGAGCTCGTCGGCATCGACGATGGCTCGATGAGCACGTCGTCAGACACTGAGTTGCCGCCGTCCGCGCCGTTCGGGAGGGGCCTGCGCGAAGTCCCTCTTGCTCCTACGCATCGTCATGATGATGCCTCGCCACCCCTGTACATCAAAGGATGTAATCAAAGAAAGGCTGGCATTTTGCCAAATCTAGCAGAGAGAACAACAAGAAGGGGTCCAAGGGCCATTCCTGATGATGTGTCAGATGATGAACTTGTTCTGCCACAACAAGATGATGGCTAAGGTACACAGGAGGATGTTCATGTCACACAAGATTATGGTCAAGTTACATAGGAGGAGGTCCATGTTGATGGCCAAGTTACACATGAGGAGGTCCATGTTGATGGCCAAGATACACATGAGGACGTCATTGTCACACAAGATGATGGAGCAGATACACCAATTGTTTTTCAGGCAAATTCTTCACTTTTGTCCCTTCCTTTTTTTAGTTGTATTTCTCAGGCCCATTCCTTTTTTGTTGTACTGATGCTAACATGTGATGATTGTTTTGCACAGGTGCAGCACTTTGGATTTACAATGCTGGATAGGATGCAACAATCCAGACCTGTTCCTAGAGACGATACTGAAAGCATTTTGCCAGATTCATCATTCATCTCACTGGCAGCAAGTTCTCACACTTCAGCACAGACAACAACAGCTACAAATGAAGGCAACCAGACCATGAAGTTGCTGAAGATGAAAAGAGAGAAGGAAAGACAGATGGCAGCTAGGAGAGATGCAGCACTTGAGGCCATGAATGAGATGGCAGAGAACAAAGCAGAGGAGGCAGAAGCAAAAAGGCAAGAAATTGCAAGGAGGAAAGCAGAGAAGTCAAAAAGAAGAAGAAGAGCAGCACAAGAGAAGAAAGCTATGGAACCTGCAGCAAGGCTGGAAGCTGCAGCAGCAAGAAAAGCTGCATTGCAAGAAGAGAAGGAGGCCAGAGCCCTTGAAGCAATGGCAGCTAATGCAGAGGCAACGCTGAAGAGAAAAGAAGATCAAGAAGCAAAGAGAACTATGGCAGCTCTGAAGAGAAAAGAAGATCAAGAAGCAAGGAAGAAACAGCAAGAAGAGGCCAAGAGAATAAGAGCTGAGCAAAGAAAGCAAGCAGGGCCAAGTGACATGTGCCCAAGAAGCTGAAGAGAGTGAACATGTTTGATGAGTTTAGATGATTCAGTGATGTTGCACTTGTAATTTTTTTGGCAAAAACTACAATGAGACTCTTTCAAACTGTTGGTGTTGAGATGATTCAGTGTTGTTGCACTTGTAAATTTTTGGCAAGACTCTTTCAAACTGTTGGAGTTGAGATGATTCAGTGCTATTGCACTTGTAAATTTTTGGCAAAAACTACAATGAGATGATTCAGTGTTGTTGCACTTGTAATATTTGTACTCATTCTAAACCCTAATCATTGAATTCAAAATGAAAACTGTTAGAGTGGTTTTGTACTTATCTCTTCACTGGTTTTTGTACTTAACTGCATAAAATAAAAGAATAAAAAAACAAAAACAAAAAAGGGGTCACCTGGGTCTCGAACCCAGGACCTATGGTATTGAACGTTGGGGGCAATGCCAATGGGGTAAGTACTAGTGCTTTGATCAAGGGCAGGTACTAAACTAACTATTTAGTAGTTGGTAGTGGCCCAATGGCCCATGCCTTTTTGGTTTCCTTCTCTGCTCTTTAAGCCCACCCACCCACCGCTCCACTCTCCACTCACATCCAGTCCACAGTCCACCCACGTCGCCTCGGTTACCCCGCTACCAAACCCTCACTCCACCATCAAGAAAACCCTCGCCGCCGACCACCACACCGCCGCCGCCGACATGGAGAACAGCCCCTCCTGGCAGAGGGTCATCGGTGACCTCGCAGGAGACGACACGGCGATGCGCGCGGACCTGGCGGAGCTCGGCAAGTGGTTCCCAAGCATTGCAATGCTGCGTCACCACCGCGCGTGGCCTCCTCAAGCTCATGACCGACGACGAGCTGGACCGCGCCATCACCGACCCCTTCGGTATCCCTTCTGCGCTCCTCCTCTGCCTCGCGGTGCAGGAGACGCGTGTTGGGGAACGTAGCAGAAATTCAAAATTTCTACGCATCACCAAGATCAATCTATGGAGTAATCTAGCAACGAGGGGAAGGGGAGTGCATCTACATACCATTGTAGATCGCGAGCGGAAGCGTTCAAGATAACGGGGTTGATGGAGTCGTACTCGTCGTGATCCAAATCACCGATGATCCTAGCGCCGAACGGACGGCACCTCCGCGTTCAACACACGTACGGAGCAGCGACGTCTCCTCCTTCTTGATCCAGCAAGGGGGGAGGAGAGGTTGATGGAGATCCAGCAGCACGACGGCGTGGTGGTGGAAGTAGCGGGATTCCAACAGGGCTTCGCCAAGCGCTGCGGGAGGAGGGAGATGTGTCACGGGAGGGAAAGGGAGGCGCCAGGGCTTAGGTCTTGCTGCCCTCCCTCCCCCCACTATATATAGGGCCAAGGGAGAGGGGGGGCGCAGCCTTGGCCCTTCCTCCAAGGAAGGGTGCGGCCAAGGAGGAGTCCATCCTCCCCAAGGCACCTCGGAGGTGCCTTCCCCCTTTAGGACTCTCCCTTTATCTTATCTCTTGGCGCATGGGCCTCTTGGGGCTGGTGTCCTTGGCCCATATAGGCCAAGGCGCACACCCCTACAGCCCATGTGGCCCCCCGGGGCTGGTGGACCCCTTGGTGGACCCCCAGACCCCTTTCGGCACTCCCGGTACAATACCGATAATGCGCGAAACCTTTCCGGCGACCAAAATAAGACTTCCCATATATAAATCTTTACCTCCGGACCATTCCGGAACCCCTCGTGACGTCCGGGATCTCATCCGGGACTCCGAACAACTTTCGGGTTACCGCATACTAATATCTCTACAACCCTAGCGTCACCGAACCTTAAGTGTGTAGACCCTACGGGTTCGGGAGACACGCAGACATGACCGAGACGACTCTCCGGTCAATAACCAACAGCGGGATCTGGATACCCATGTTGGCTCCCACATGCTCCTCGATGATCTCATCGGATGAACCACGATGTCGAGGATTCAATCAATCCCGTATACAATTCCCTTTGTCAATCGGTATGTTACTTGCCCGAGATTCGATCGTCGGTATCCCGATACCTTGTTCAATCTCGTTACCGGCAAGTCTCTTTACTCATTCCGTAACACATCATCCCGTGATCAACTCCTTGGTCACATTGTGCACATTATGATGATGTCCTACCGAGTGGGTCCAGAGATACCTCTCCGTTTACACGGAGTGACAAATCCCAGTCTTGATTCGTGCCAACCCAACAGACACTTTCGGAGATACCTGTAGTGCACCTTTATAGCCACCCAGTTACGTTGTGACGTTTGGTACACCCAAAGCATTCCTACGGTATCCGGGAGTTGCACAATCTCATGGTCTAAGGAAATGATACTTGACATTAGAAAATCTCTTAGCAAACGAACTACACGATCTTGTGCTAGGCTTAGGATTGGGTCTTGTCCATCACATCATTCTCCTAATGATGTGATCCCGTTATCAACGACATCCAATGTCCATGGTCAGGAAACCGTAACCATCTATTGATCAACGAGCTAGTCAACTAGAGGCTAACTAGGGACATGGTGTTGTCTATATATCCACACATGTATCTGAGTTTCCTATCAATACAATTCTAGCATGGATAATAAACGATTATCATGAACAAGGAAATATATATAATAATAACCAATTTATTATTGCCTCTAGGGCATATTTCCAACAGTCTCCCACTTGCACTAGAGTCAATAATCTAGTTCACATCACCATGTGATTAACACTCACAGGTCACATCACCATGTGACCAACATCCAAAGAGTTTACTAGAGTCAACAATCTAGTTCACATCACTATGTGATTAACACTCAATGAGTTATGGTTTGATCATGTTATGCTTGTGAGAGAGGTTATTAGTCAACGGGTCTGAACCTTTCAGATCCGTGTGTGCTTTACGAATATCTATGTCATCTTGTGGATGCTACCACGCGCTACTTGGAGCCATTTCAAATAACTGCTCTACTATACGAATCCGGTTTACTACTCAGAGTCATCCGGATTAGTGTCAAAGTTCGCATCGACGTAACCCTTTACGACGAACTCCTTTTCACCTCCATAATCGAGAAAATTCCTTAGTCCACTAGATACTAAGGATAAGTTCGACCGCTGTCATGTGATCCATTCCCGGATCACTATTGTACCCCTTGACCAACTCATGGCAAGGCACACTTCATGTGCGGTACACAGCATAGCATACTGTAGAGCCTACGTCTAAAGCATAGGGGACGACCTTCGTCCTTTCTCTCTCTTCTGCTGTGGTCAGGTCTTGAGTCTTACTCAATACTCACACCTTGTAACACAGCCAAGAACTCCTTCTTTGCTGATCTATTTTGAACTCTTTCAAAATCATGTCAAGGTGTGCGTTCTTTGAAAGTATCATCAGGCGTCTTGATCTATCTCTATAGATCTTGATGCCCAATATGTAAGCAGCTTTATCTAGGTCTTCCTTTGAAAAACTCCTTTCAAACAACCCTTTATGCTTTCCAGAAATTCTACATCATTTCGGATCAACAATATGTCATTCACATATACTTATCAGAAATGTTGTAGCGCTCCCACTCACTTTATTGTAAATACAAGTTTCTAACAAACTTTGTATAAACCCAAAAACTTTGATCACTCCATCAAAGCGTATATTCTGACTCCGAGATGCTTGCTCTAATCCATGGAAGGATCGCTGGAGCTAGCATACCTTTTAGCATCCTTAGGATCAACAAAACCTTTCTGATTGTATCACATACAACCTTTCCTTACGAAAACTGGTAAGGAAACTTGTTTTTGACATCCATCTGCCAGATTTCATAAATGCAGCTAATGCTAACATGATATCGACGGACTTAAGCATCGCTACAGATGAGAAAATCTCATCGTAGTCAACTCCTTGAACTTGTGAAAATACTCTTTGGTGGACCCCCGGACCCCTTTCGGCACTCCCGGTACAATACCGATAATGCGCGAAACCTTTCCGGCGACCAAAATAAGACTTCCCATATATAAATCTTTACCTCCGGAACCCCTCGTGACGTCCGGGATCTCATCCGGGACTCCGAACAACTTTCGGGTTACCGCATACTAATATCTCTACAACCCTAGCGTCACCGAACCTTAAGTGTGTAGACCCTACGGGTTCGGGAGACACGCAGACATGACCGAGACGACTCTCCGGTCAATAACCAACAGCGGGATCTGGATACCCATGTTGGCTCCCACATACTCCTCGATGATCTCATCGGATGAACCACGACGTCGAGGATTCAATCAATCCCGTATACAATTCCCTTTGTCAATCGGTATGTTACTTGCCCGAGATTCGATCGTCGGTATCCCGATACCTTGTTCAATCTCGTTACCGGCAAGTCTCTTTACTCGTTCCGTAACACATCATCCCGTGATCAACTCCTTGGTCACATTGTGCACATTATGATGATGTCCTACCGAGTGGGCCCAGAGATACCTCTCCGTTTACACGGAGTGACAAATCCCAGTCTCGATTCATGCCAACCCAACAGACACTTTCGGAGATACCTGTAGTGCACCTTTATAGCCACCCAGTTACGTTGTGACGTTTGGTACACCCAAAGCATTCCTACGGTATCCGGGAGTTGCACAATCTCATGGTCTAAGGAAATGATACTTGACATTAGAAAAGCTCTTAGCAAACGAACTACACGATCTTGTGCTAGGCTTAGGATTGGGTCTTGTCCATCACATCATTCTCCTAATGATGTGATCCCGTTATCAACGACATCCAATGTCCATGGTCAGGAAACCGTAACCATCTATTGATCAACGAGCTAGTCAACTAGAGGCTTACTAGGGACATGGTGTTGTCTATATATCCACACATGTATCTGAGTTTCCTATCAATACAATTCTAGCATGGATAATAAACGATTATCATGAACAAGGAAATATATATAATAATAACCAATTTATTATTGACTCTAGGGAATATTTCCAACAACGCGCTCCGACGACCCGAGGCAGCAAGCCCGGTGGTGGATGTATCGGTCCGCCACCGCACCGCAGCAGCCGGATCCTTTGCGCATTGGCTCACGAACGGAGCGCGTCCACAACGTCGACCTGGCCGTCCCCACGCCTGTCAACACAGCCTACTGGGACCACTACCATCCCGATCTACTCGGGCGTGACGACGTCTCCGACACTGAGTCGTCCGACTCTGGCTCTGACGACGACTCTGGCTACGCCGCCGACTCGTCTTAGTCGACTAGCTGGGAGGAGATGGAGGTTATTGTCCTCTCTGACGACGAGCCGGAGGTCAAGGTGGCGGCGCCCGTCGTCCCCGAGCCGGAGGTGCAGATGGTGGCAGCGCCCGTCGTCCCCGAGCCGGAGGTGCAGATGGTGGCGCCGTCACCAGGGAGGGTGACAATCACCGCCCCATTGACGTCGAGCTGCTTCCAGATGTTGCTGACATCGCCAAGCAGGAGGTGGAGGTGGTCTTGGGCCTGGAAGCACAGGTGGACGTTGCAGCGCAGCTAGAGAGGAAGAAGAAGAGGAAGGTGATAGTTGACATGGAGGTTCGCTGCTCGGAGCGCCTCTAGAAGATGAAGAACTGAAGATGAAGAGGAAGGTGACAGTTGACATGCAGTTGCAGGCATGAAGAAGATGAAGTTGCAGTAGTTAGGTATGCTATTACATGGTGGCTATTTTCTGTAGGTAATTGCAATACAGTTCAAACATTAGGACAAGTCTTCATATTACTGACATATTATCCATTACAACAAGCAATTCAACCAAGACTTCATACTGAGCAAACAAGAGATCTCTACACTGGCATTTAGTATGCTCAATTTAGAACAAGAGATCTCTTAGAACACCTACACCTACTCATTTAACAACACTTCACTTCTTCATAATTAAGGTAAAACACATCACACAAAGTACTATAACAAAAGCCATCAGCAGCTTTAGCAGCAGCAAAATCTCTCTGCCTAATCCTAACACCATAGCAATTTCCTGCTTGGTAGCATACTTATTCTCACTGGAACTGGCATAATTAGCTCTGCCTACAGTGCCTCTTCCAGCCATGCCCCTTCCAGCTGTGCTTCTGCCTGCCATTGATTCAGTCCTCTGCCTCTAAAGCTCTTCCCTCCTGTCCTCGGCTGCACCAATTGCATCTACAGCAGCATCACCAACCAGACGCCTTGTTTCAACCAGATGCTCCACATATTCAAGCTCCCAGTGCCAGAAATCACAAGTGACCTGAGAAAAAAATTACATCTTTATTCACCTATAGAGTGACAGTGAAGTTCAGAGTGCATGAATCAATGGAAACTAGTTAACCAACTAGTTCTGTCAGTAATTTTGCAACCAAGGTCAGTCTAAACTACTGTATTAATCACAGCAATGACTAGTTAACCAACTAATGTGCCTAATTTTATCAGTGCTCTGCTTCTATACACTGTTGTTGCATGAATTAGGATCAAGCTAGGAACTGGCACTTGCAGTGTGGTTGACGCACTTGTAGAAGATCCATCCTTCGTGCTCATCGGTGCTAGACCGGTAGAGCCTCACCTGATCGCCGCAATCCGGGCACCCGATCAATGGTACAGCAACGGAGCGGCCACACAATGCATTGCGAAGGGAGCTAGAAGACGACATGACAGCGGGGACGGAGGCGGTGGAGGAGGGCGTCGGCAATGGCTGCGGCGGCGGAGGGCGTCGACGTCGGCAATGGCTGCGGCGACTGGGACATGAGTTGGGCTAGGGTTGGGACGAGAGAAAGAGGAGAGCGAGGGGGTAAGCGAGCGGCCAACCAGGTGCGACCAGGTGCGCGGCGGTCCGACCAGGTCATGCCGTTTTGCAAAAAAAAAAAAACCGGATAGACTAGTATTCACCGAAGGCACGACCAGGTGGCGGTCAAAGCGAGCTGGCGGCTGCTGACTCGGCCAAGTCAGCAAATACGTACACAAAATCGTATACATGGACCAAAGTGAACCCCTAGCGCAAGTACTTGCCGTAGTTCGGGTATTTTGAAGTAGTGGTTCAAATGTGTCACCCGGCTCAAGTTTAGTGAATAGGCAGTACAATGCATTGCACTTGTGTCCATCCACAGTGGGGTAATTAAATAAGGGAAAGGATACAGAGAGAGAGATACGTGGATTTTTCCTAACGCATTGCGCGCATAACTCGTATCTCAACCGCACATCAACCGTGCTGTCAAATCAACTAGGCCCACCACATTGTCAGCTTTGCATGGTATCCCAGCGTCCCACAATTTTTGGCAGAGTGTATATGGAGATGTATTCCATCAGATTCGGCAGGTGGTGGGACCAAGTCTATTGATTCGGCTGTCCTCGTCCTTCACATGCATCTTATCCCTCCCTGCCGTCTTTTATGCTTCAGATCTAACCATACCACTCCTTAGTTTATCTGCTAAGTATGGCCTGACATTATTGAATAATGAAAAAGAGCAATGTAAAGTCCTATAATGGTTTATATGGCAGAGATTTAGAACACGCATGATAGTATAAAGTTCTTCGGAGTACCCGAACAAAGTTCTTCAGAGTATGCATCAGCATTAACAAAAACGTACTCCGAAGTGACCCAGCCAATAGTTCAACAATAAAATAATCCCTGGGTGGCCACAGGAGCATGTGCGGCGCTGTCACATCTGCTCAGCTAGCCATGCTGCGGCTAGCTCTTGCTATCTATCCATCTCTTCAACACAAAATTGCACTATAAACATATATTCACCATATCTTTTGAATGTATTATGAAAATTCAAATTCATTTATTTAGTTGAATTTTATATGACGAGATCTTCGCAACAAGTCCAATATCAGTATATTTTAACTCTAAATATATTGAGCATTAACAAAAACTTCACTAATCAATTTGTAACTGTTGTGTGGCTAACGGTGGGATCAATCCTTGGGACTGATTTATATCCCAACAAATCTCTCACAGTATTATTCTTGGTGCAATGTGTTCTTCCCGGATGGGGTCAAGTTTTATACTTTTGGGTTGGCAGCAAATTGCTGGGCTATTTGAAACATTAAAGTTCTTTAATATTGAGTGCATATGGTGGAGCGCAAGAGGCCCGCCTTCGAGTACATATGGCCGTTATCTCTAAAGTTCTTTGCGGACAACTATAAGAGGACCACAGCCAAGAAACTTAAGAAAGTAATGCTTATATTCGGACAGAAAAACTTAAGAAAGTAATGCATATGTCTGCAGTCTAAAATTATCAGAAGTTCATACATCCAAAGCAAATTACCAAAGAAAAAGAATCTGAAGAAAGTAATGCCATAACGATGGATGCCATAACAATACCATTGCAAGTTCTCCTCCCCCTCGTTTCTTTCTCCATCCACCGCCCCCTTTTGCAGAGAGTGGCGTCGAGCGGCCACTGCGACAGTGATGGCGGAGCACTTGGTTGTGGCGCCGTTGCCATCCCCTTCGCCGGCTGCGCATTCGCCTTGCAGTGAGGTTGGCACCTGCCTGATGGGCTCGCCAGTTAGATACAACGTTATACGCGATTTAGCCCGATTTGAAACGGCTTGCCCGAAACTTAGTACTGACACGTAAATTTTTTGAAAACTGGTATCAATTCACCAATACCGTCTCAAATGTGGTACTATCGTGTAATTTACTCATCCCCGTTCGAACCCAACGGGTTGAACGAGCCCCTGACTCGCGCCCTGATCGGGGGCGCCCAACCAAACCATGGTTGGTGGGCCCCTATGACCCACGCTATATAAACAAAGGTGGGGTTCGGGGCACGTGATACGAGGTTCGCCGCTGCCACAAACTCCACCGAAATCCCCTATCGATCTAGGGTTAGCTCGGTGCTCACGGGAAACACTCCACCGCCGTCATCTTTCTGTCAGCGCGGTCGTGACCATCTCACCACGATGGCCTCTGGCTCGACTTCATCAACCCAAGGAGAAGGTAGGACTGCCGTAAATACCTAAGCCTACACGATCCAGAGGATCTATCAATGGTATCAGCCAGATTGGTTTAGGGTTTTCGGTGGAAAAGAAATCAAAGGAAAAGAAATCCCGTCCCCCCAAGAACCCTAGACAGGGCAAAGAGCTCATCGGAGTCGGGCCCTGCCGGCAAAGAGCGCCGCCGCAAGGCCGCGCCGTTCGTCTCGATCCCGAATCGCATCGGCAGGCCGAGGATTCACGAAGAAGAACTCCAGCCCAAGAGGTGCAAAAGTCTGTCCCATGAACCTTTTTTCACAAAATAAAAGACATTTACATGATTACGTATAAAGCAAGGGGGTTTTTTGTAAAAAAACATGCCAGTTGGCACCTGCCTGATGGGCTCGCCAGTTAGATACAACGTTATACGCGATTTAGCCCGATTTGAAACGGCTTGCCCGAAACTTAGTACTGACACGTAAATTTTTTGAAAACTGGTATCAATTCACCAATACCGTCTCAAATGTGGTACTATCGTGTAATTTACTCATCCCCGTTCGAACCCAACGGGTTGAACGAGCCCTTGACTCGCGCCCTGATCGGGGGCGCCCAACCAAACCATGGTTGGTGGGCCCCTATGACCCACGCTTTGTTTATTTTATTTATTTGTCGAATTCGATGAAAACTTGTAATGGAGTCCGATTCGGTCGTTGAAATTGCTAACAGAAAAAAAGTCTGTCCCATGAACCTTTTTTCACAAAATAAAAGACATTTACATGATTACGTATAAAGCAAGGGGGTTTTCTGTAAAAAAAACATGCCAGTTGGCACCTGCCTGATGGGCTCGCCAGTTAGATACAACGTTATACGCGATTTAGCCCGATTTGAAACGGCTTGCCCGAAACTTAGTACTGACACGTAAAATTTTTGAAAACTGGTATCAATTCACCAATACCGTCTCAAATGTGGTACTATCGTGTAATTTACTCATCCCCGTTCGAACCCAACGGGTTGAATGAGCCCCTGACTCGCGCCCTGATCGGGGGCGCCCAACCAAACCATGGTTGGTGGGCCCCTATGACCCACGCTTTGTTTATTTTATTTATTTGTCGAATTCGATGAAAACTTGTAATGGAGTCCGATTCGGTCGTTGAAATTGCTAACAGAAAAAAAGTCTGTCCCATGAACCTTTTTTCACAAAATAAAAGACATTTACATGATTACGTATAAAGCAAGGGGGTTTTCTGTAAAAAAAACATGCCAGTTGGCACCTGCCTGATGGGCTCGCCAGTTAGATACAACGTTATACGCGATTTAGCCCGATTTGAAACGGCTTGCCCGAAACTTAGTACTGACACGTAAAAATTTTGAAACTGGTATCAATTCACCAATACCGTCTCAAATGTGGTACTATCGTGTAATTTACTCATCCCCGTTCGAACCCAACGGGTTGAACGAGCCCCTGACTCGCGCCCTGATCGGGGGCGCCCAACCAAACCATGGTTGGTGGGCCCCTATGACCCACGCTTTGTTTATTTTATTTATTTGTCGAATTCGATGAAAACTTGTAATGGAGTCCGATTCGGTCGTTGAAATTGCTAACAGAAAAAAAGTCTGTCCCATGAACCTTTTTTCACAAAATAAAAGACATTTACATGATTACGTATAAAGCAAGGGGGTTTTTTGTAAAAAAACATGCCAGTTGGCACCTGCCTGATGGGCTCGCCAGTTAGATACAACGTTATACGCGATTTAGCCCGATTTGAAACGGCTTGCCCGAAACTTAGTACTGACATGTAAATTTTTTGAAAACTGGTATCAATTCACCAAAACCGTCTCAAATGTGGTACTATCGTGTAATTTACTCATCCCGTTCGAACCCAAAGCGTCCTGATCGGGGACGCCCAACCAAACCATGAACCTTTTTTCACGAAATAAAAGACATTTACATGATTAAGTTTAAAGCAAGGGGTTTTTTGTAAAAAAAACATGCCAGTTGGCGCCTGATGGGCTCGCCAGTTAGATACAACTTTATACGCGATTTAGCCCGATTGTTGAAACGGCTTGCCCGAAACTTAGTACTGACACGTAAATTTTTTGAAAACTGGTATCAATTCACCAATACCGTCTCAAATGCAGGATTCGAACTCGCGACCTATTGCACGCTGGAGTCCCGCGCTGGCCACCACGCCGCAGCGACGCTCGTGTTAGAATGCAGGCAAGATTTGTTTTTATACTTTTCTCCGACACGCTGGGCCGGTGGTTGAGCCCAGCGACACTACGCGCACTAACTTACTGTTTTTCCATAATCATGGTATTAATACATTTTATTTTTGCGATTACTTATTAGTATTATTAATTTTTTTGAGACTAGAACACACGCACAGTCAACATTTTATGTGTCTTCACTCAGGACTACTAGCATGCACAATTATCATGTATCCTCGTTATATTATTCAAATACAAAACTATTAAAAAATATGCTTGACACACAGTTTTTTTTGAGTTACTCGTATATTGATTGTATTTAAAATATGTCCAACATATATTATCAAATGGACGTATTTCTTGAAATGCAAGAATGATTTTACAAAATAATTTTTAATACATGCTGAACATATTTTGAAATAAACATTGTTGAAAAAATTCATCATGTATTAAGAAAATCTTCACCATAAATTAAAAAAAGTTCAGTGGAATTATGTAAAATGTTAATCATATCTTAAAAAACAAATTCAACATATATTACAAAAATGTTCAACGTAGATTAACAAAAGTTCATTATAGTAAAAAAATGTTCACATTTTGTAAAGAAAAGTTCATCTCCATTAAAAAAATGTTTACTTTACGCTAAAACATGCTCAGCGAATATTAAATAAATGCCCATCTGTATTTGAAAACATGTTCAACATATACTGAAGCCTAACTTTAAAAATGTTCAGTAAGTATGTTAAAAATCCAGGATAATAGCCAACCTAGTGAATGAAAAAAGAAGAAGAAAAAAGAAAGAAAAAACAAAAAAAAAAGCCGAAACCAGAAACAAAACTAAAGCATACTAAGAGAAATGGAATGAAAAGAAACCTGGGCACCCCTCAAAAAAAACCTGGGCAACGAACGAGCTCCAGCGCGTGCGCTGAAAAAAAGCGAAACGGAAAAACAAACTGCAGGTTACGCTGGCCCAACCGCCGGCCCAGCGTGCTTCAGTATAAAGCAAAACGAGCGTATAAAATATGTTAGCGCCTCTGTGGCGTTGTGGCTAGCACGCCCAGCCTCTGTGCGACCGGTCGCGAGTTCGAATCATGGCAGGGCGTGATTTTTCGTTTCTTTTTATTTATTGTCCAATTCGACTGAAATTTCAATCGAGCCCGTGGAAAACTTACGAACGAAAAAAAAAGTCCCTCAGAGGACCTTTTTCCCGCAAAAAAAAAAGACGTTCATGTGATTGAGTATAAAGTAGGGGGGTTTTCTGCCAAAAAACATGTCATGCAGGCACCTGACAGGCGGGCCCGGCTGGTCAGATACACCGTCAGCACGTATTTATACATGATTTAGCCCAATTTGCAACGGCTTGCTCGAAACTTGGTATTGACACGTAAAAATTTTGAAAACTGGTATCAATCCGCCAACACTGCCCCAATATGGTATTATCGTGTAAACTGCCTCAAATGTTGTATTATCGTGTAATTTACTCAAACGGGGATAGATCAACCTTAACACAAAGCTCCCATAAGCGCCGCATGTTCCACACCGGGGCGTCAGGCGCGGGTGCGGCGTGTGGAGGCTGCGGCATCGGAGGCGCGGGCACGTAGTACGGGGTCCCATAGCTCGGCTGCTCGTATGGAGGAGCACCGTACTGGAGCGGCGCATGAGCGGCGGCGTACTGGAGCGGCGCATACGCCGTGTAGGCGTGCCCCGGGCGCAAACCAAGAAGACCCGGTGCTGGACCAGGACGGGGCGGAGGAGGCAGCGCGACCGGGTAAGCATACACATGCCCAGTCCATGGCGGCGGCGAGCCGTTGGCGCCCTGGTAGCCACCATTGTTGGTGTACCGGCGCCGCTTATTGTGCCCCTGGTTCGGCGAGGGTGAGCCGGGCCCGGGCTTGCCGCTGCTCCCGAGTCCAGGCGCCGGAGGCTTGGAGTGGCTCCCGAGGTGCCGCGGGTGCTGGTGGACGCGTGAAGGCAGCGAGGGCACCATGGGAGCCGGAGCCGAGGAGATCAGCGCCGGCCGTCATCTCATCCTGCAAAAACATGCCGATGGCAGCATCAAAAGGAACGGGTATCGTCGACTTCTCTATTATCTTGGCCGTCATCTGGTGCTTCTCCTTGTTGATCCCGCGGAGGAGCTGGATAACAAGTTCGTCGTCGTCGATGATTTTGCCGGCGTTCCACGCGCAGACCGTCGGCGACCGCCTTAAGATCGGCACAGAAGGAGGAGACGGAGGCGTCCCCTTTCTTGATGGCGTAAAGCTCCGTCTTGAGGTAGAATTGCCGGGAGCGCTTGTTGTTGAGGAAGAGGGCCTCGATCGACGACCAAAGCTCGAAGGCAGTGGCGCCCCGGTCGAGGATGAAGCCGCAGAGCCCCGGATGCATTGTCCCGTAGAGCCACTTTTTGATGGCCTTGTTGCAGATCTTCCACGGCACGTCGCCGCGGCGGTCGGTGAAGTCCGGCGCGAAGTGATCGGCGACACGCCGCCGCCGCCGCTTCCTCCCCGGCGGCCTCCTCCCCTCCTTCTCCTCCCCTTCCGGCGTCCACAACCCCTCTTCCCCACGGTCCCCTGCCCGTGGTCACCACCCCGCTCCCCATCCAAGCTGCGCCGCCCATCCCTGGTTTCTACCAGACTCCGGCGATGGCTAATGCTCTTCGGCCAATATTCATCACCACCTCAACGTGAAGCTGGACATGAAGGGCACGCACTCGAGACGGTGAATTAATGGGAATGGCTAGAAATCAGTCAGCTGAATTTTTTGTTTGAGGCCAGTTGATTTTTGCACCGTTGGATTAAAAATCAATGGCCCACAGTCTTCTTCAACCTCTGGACACACCCCCTTCCTTGAGCTGACAGCCACCACCGGCCTAACCGCCGGCCCCCGCCGCCCGCCACACCACCGCCCCCCACCACCGCCGTCGACCACCGCCCTCACCCTGAACCCTAAGATACACACTGGGGTGATGACGGTGGCCCCTTCCTTCTCTCCGGCGAGCCCCCACCCCCTTCTCCTTACTTCTTCTTCCCTCATTTAGAAATCGATTGACGCTGAATTGAAATCAGCTGACTGATGTGCAGCTAAACTGAATTAAATAAGGGAAGGGATACAGGGACACAGAGAGGGAGAAGGCGTCAGACTAACAGCCGATCCTAATCCTACGTGAGTGAGGCGGCTGCATGCATGGCGCATGCACAAGATAAGGCTGACTTTTTTTTTGCGAGGTTAAAAAGAGTTTTATTTGATCACACCGGTAGACTAGCTAACTAACTGTAGTCTTACACTGAAGCATCTCCATCTGCGACTTCAGAAGGTGTTCCCGGCGACGAAGATGGTGCCTCTCCCAGAACCGTGATGCCGGCGTCGATCCAGAACTGCTACAATCTCCTCCTCCATCTTCCTCCTGCTCACCACCGGAGTCCACTCCGGGTTATCCTCGCGAATGAAGCTGTTCATCTAATGTATATCTATAAATAAATCAGATTCGTTGGAATGAAACTTGAAAAATTAGAACTAGCCTATAGTTTCGTTGTTTTCTTATATTACTGATGCATGATACAAAACCTTTGAACCACAATTCTATTGGCAGTTACTAGAGTCCTGACCATGAATGTGTTTGCTTATTTCTCGGTAGATCAACAGCGTACCTCGGATTAATTCTAACAGCTGCGCCGTACACATCAAAGATAGACGGATATCATAATTGGACAGGGATAGACGGGTAGCATAAAGGACATGGAAGAAGAGAAACGTGGCATTCGGCACATACAACTAGTAGTAGTAACTGTACAGCCCATACACCGACTTATATATATATTCTCAAACAACAACTGAACACAATACATTATATATTCATACATTTTTTTTATTCTTACAGCATCCATCCATACATTTCTTGATTGGTACACTAACTGGAACAATACAGTTCTACTAGTACATTTCTTTGTAATTAACAGAATACATCAAGTACTCTGGCTTAAATGTAAAACAACATAGTACTACATCTATAAATTGAATTTCATGGTCCTTTGTAAGAAGAGCAGCACATCTCTAGCTGCCTGGGGACTGTTGGCATGGATCTTTTTGAATTCTGCAATGTCCTGTGGACTATTGGTCCAACTTTTGCGACCACTCTCCTCCCACCATTGGAGCGCACGAGACAGCGAACCCCAATGTACAACGTACGGTGCCTCCTCTTCAAGCATGTAGATTGGTCGAGCGTTGTCCCACTCGTTCTTCAGTCGTCTGTTTAGCTGATCAAATCTGTGTCCTTCACTAAAGGTGACGATTAGTGTTACCAGCGCGGACCTAAGGTCCTTCCTTGGCGTGGTGCGAGGATTATAGTTTGCCAACGTCCGGAATGCACCCAAGGTGGCAGCTTTGCCCAAGGGTACTAGATGCAGTTGCAGGTGTGACATTCTGCTGCCGTTTGGGAACAATGGCAGAAGCTCTGGGTAAGTGTGGTGAACGGGCAGTTCCCTGGAGCCAGGCACGATTGGCTCGAATCTTCTGAAATGGTTCCACTGGAGAGTGGTATCTTTGAAACCCGGGACGTACAGGTCATCGTCGCACAGGGCGAGGGTGGCTGTACGCCCAGGCACGTTGTCAACCATGTTTATCATGATAAACCGGTTAGGAAGGGCTTCGAAATCAGGCCGCCGTGGGGCAAGAAACCTGCGCAACAGAACCTGTGGTGGGTTGCGACTGTACGCTACGAACTGCCTAGACAAAAGGCCAGACACGCCGGTGAACGAGTCGCTCGAGACATTATATTGTACATTCAGTACATTGACTGGGTCTAGTGCGTGGTGGAAGGGGAGGGAGAAGAAGAAGAAGAAGAAGAAGAAGAAGAAGAAAAGAATGCGGCAAATTAACGACATGGTGAAGTGAAGTGTGTGGTGCACCAGTGACTATGGTGCACTGAAGGAGACACGGATCAACACTTCTATTTATGTGGTGATGGTGCCATCTCAAGTTCTCAACCGCGCCTGCCAAGAAGTGTGAAAACAAGAAAAGGAGAGGCCAAGAAGTGTGAAAACAAGAAAAGGAGAGGCCAAGAAGTGTGATTTTTTTGGTGTAACGAACAGTGTAGGTGCCAACAAGCGTGTCGTTGTCGGGGTGTTAGGTCTGTCGAGGACGAGGGAGGGCCATTTCGCCTGCCATCTTCTTCACCGCCGTCACCTTCTCGCCCGGACATGGAAGAGGGAGATCCGCGAGCTCGTTCTTCCTCCTCGCCTACGGCTAGCAAGGGGCTTGGCCGCATCCGGAGACGAGACGACCATGGCGCGGACCCCTCCCTCAACCTTGGGTCATGCCGCCCGTGGCGCTCGGAGAATTCCCGCCGGCATGCGTGTCCGGCTGCACCGTCCTCGTTGCCGGCGCCGTGCATGGTGACGAAGCCCTACCGGTTTTCGCCTCCTCGTCGCGCAGCTCCACGTCCGCCGATGCCCTCCGCCGTCCCTTCCCGCGCTCTCTGACAGGAGCGGCGCCTCCTGCCTGCAGCAGCTCCGGGCCCCCACCTACGACCGGTCCCGTCGCCTCCCGCTCTGCGCCTGCCAACCGGGCGGTGGCTCCCGGGCGGGCTACCACTGTTCAGCACGCAGCTGTGGGTGGCCAGCTTCTGCCCATCGTCTGGGCCGCCCCGCTCCGGTGTGCCGGCGCGTCACCCCGTCTTCCCGGTCACTTCTGTGCCGGCGAGTTGTGGTGCCACAGCCACGGGTACATTCCAGGCCGCCCATACTTCCGGCGCGTCGTCTTGTCGGGCAAGAAGAACAAGGGCAGGCGCAAGCCCACGGCTTCGGCGTCTCCACCACCGCACCCTGCTGCCCGGCGGCGACGGTTCCCAGCACCTCGACCGCCGTCTATGTCGCCGCTGCCCCCGGTGCTCCCGTCGCTGTGCCCAATGCAAAAGAGAAAGTTGCACCTGAGCGGCGATGTTGCTACGTACTGTACATGCGCTATCATGTGCGTTCAAGTGGCGTCGTGCTACGTGCACCGCCAGCTTTTCTGAACGCATGTCACATGCAGCTTGAGATTAGCAGTAGTTGACCAAGCCTACATGAACAGTAAGTGACACAGGTGGGAATCCTGCAGCTAGCCGGTAGCACTGTACGTCCACATGCATGAACACTTCTCTCACATTTGACATGCATGCGCCATGCACAGTCACTCACTCTCTCCTCACATGCACCGGCTCTCTCTCCTCACACACGCTCTCTCTCACCTGCTTGCACACTTGCACAAGCTTCTCCCTCTCACTTCATTAGAAAAAGCTCTTTCTCTCCCTCCCACTTCTCTAGAAAAAAATAGAGCTTTCTCTCTCTTCAAAATGAGTTAGTTTGCACTTAACCAATAGAAAAAATAGGGCTCTCTCTCTTTTGACCGTCAACGTTCAACGGTCGTCGCCCCGCCATCTGACGTGGTACCCAATGGAGCTGTCCTTCCGGTAGATGCCTTATTGTTGGACAAATGATTTGGCGATTTATATCGAGTTGTACGCCAATCCGTTAGTCGTGTTGGCCAAAGAGCTTCTTACGGACAGACGCGTATATTTTCTGCTTACAAGTTATTTGGATCACTGTGTTTCATGTAGTCAGACGCACATAGCTATCGTTGACATGTGTCGTCGCTCTTGTAGGAGCCGAATGGCCGATAGAAGAGTCTGTTTACATGTCAGGCACACTAACAATCCGTTGTTGTGCGTCATGATTTATTACGAAGAAGCCAACCCGTTAGTTGTGTTTGGGTAGTCAAACCGGTAATTATGCCAGCATCCTAGATTCCTAGTCACCTCCCATCAAAAGTCGCGGTCTACGCTACTGGACCTACGAGCGGCTCCTGTTCGTCCCCCTCTCGCCTCCTTCTTCTTCTTCTTCATCATCCGCCACAACAACCCCTTCCTCTCCCCCCGTTCTTAGAGCATCTCTAGCAGACCCCTTAAAACCGCGACACTTATAAGCGAGATAACGGCAGAGAAAATCGTGTTTTGAGGGCAATATTCTCTTTTATCGCTCGGGTTTGCGGGCTCTGTTCCGCGCGCTTCCAATTTCGGCCCTCAAACCGTAAAAGCACACAAATGAATTGACCGCCATTTTGAACAAACAAAACATAAGAATTCAAACATGATCTTGCCACCACCACACAATTTTGGCGTCATTTAAACATAGTTTTTGTGCCACAACCCAAAAGACATCGCACCCGTCATCACTCCATCATCATCATCACAAGATGAAATCTTCACCGCCATCATTGCCACCACCATTTGCCGAACCACCATGCTCACCGAACATTGGCAGCGCATGGCCTCTTGAGCCTTCTTCTGGGGTAACTCCTTTTTTGCCTCCAATGTCTTGATCACCAATATCTCATTCGACTTGACCATGTCATCTAGCTTCTCCCGCAAGCTTAATGCCTCCGTTTCCTTCTTGATCATGTCTTTGGCCTTCTTGTTTCCATCGGGCTTGTTTTTATTTCTTGGGCCATCGTCCTATTCATCATCATCATCCATATTTGTGAATGCACCTCTCTTCGATGGGGATTCTTTGTCAATCACCTTTCACTTCTCGCTATCTTTGAGAAGTTCCCAACAATGCTTTAGTCGAAATGCCTTTTTGCATGAAGCTTCCATGTCCTTGTACCTTTGTTGCTCAATTTTGTCATACAAAATGGAAACAATGTCAAATTATGCAACCGCTCCGAGTTGTACAAAATATTTGCGCTAGTTGGGACATGAAGGCCCCCCTTTAGTACCGGTTCGGCACGAACCGCCACTAAAGGTCCACCACGTGGCGTGAGCTCGCGCCGTGGTATGGGGGACCTTTAGTACCGGTTGGTACTAAAGGTATTTTTTTTGATTTTTTTTATTTTTTTGTTTTCAATTTTCTGAATTATTTGATGATTTAGTCTCTAATCACCCCTCTTAACTGCTCAAGTGTGGATCACTCACTCCAAATCGTCTAACTTCCCGGCCGGTCACCCATCCTCTCACTCCCCCAGCCTGAGCACACTTAACTTCGGAGTTCTATTCCCCCTACTTTCTAAGTCTGCACTTGTTGTTTTCCTCACAAATGTAAGCTGTCAATCCTATTAACCCTCAGAATTTTAGCTTGAGCATTAGGTCACACGTTTCACCGTTTGAGTTTGAAACTATTATTCTAAAAAACAGTAATTATTAAGTAACACTAATATTTCTTGAATAAGTTTGACCATAGTTTGACCAGATTTGACCAAAATTCAAAAAATTGAAATAATTATTTAGTAACACTAATATTCTTGAATAATTATGTAGTAACATTAATAGTTTGACCAGATTTAACCAAAATAAAAAAACTGAAATTTGAGCATATCTTTTTTTCCTTTTGGAATTTGAGGATTCTAAAAAATTGCAAACAGGTCGTAGGCAGTCAAAATCGGATGCGGATTTTTGTGCTGAATTTTTTGATATATTATACATTTTTTTCGACATCGTATGCAAAAGTTATAGCCGTTTTACATTTTCCCTACACTTTTTGCAAAACATGTCCAAATTTAAGTTTTCAAATTTTCCTAACTAGTAGATGTAGTAATATAACTACCTCTCGAAGGATTTTATTTTTTGAAGTTTTTATCATTTTCTTTTGATTTTTTTCAAAACTGAAATGGCGATACACGCGGGGGGGGGGGGGGGGGGGGGTAGAGTTTGAAAATTGCCCTATAGTCCCGGTTTGTGTCTGACACCTTTAATACCAGTTCGTGACACAAAACGGTACTAAAGGTTAGCCCTTTAGTACCGGTTTGTGACACAAACCGGTACTAAAGGTGATCGTGGCACGAACCAGTACTAAAGGTTCAACACGAACCGGCATTAATGCATAGCCGTTCGAACCGGCACTAATGGTACCATTAGTACTGGGCTGAAATCAAACCGGGACTAATGTGTCTCACATTAGGTCCTTTTTCTATTAGTGAAGCAAGCAGCCTAACGGCTACAAATCGGCTTGATAACGTCCCAACGACCTTGAAGAGTCCGAAAGGTGTGGGCGTCTTGGTGGGATACTTTGCCATCATGTGGAGGATTTGATCCTCGATCCTTTGCCAATATTGCTTCGCAGTTTAGTCGGTGCCGGTGCACGCATCAAGAGACACCGACTCCCATGTTGGGGAACGTAGTAATTTCAAAAAACTTCCTATGCACACGCAAGATCATGGTGATGCATAGCAACGAGAGGGGAGAGTGTCGTTCACGTACCCTCGTAGACCATAAGCGGAAGCGTTATGACAACGCGGTTGATGTAGTCGTACGTCTTCACGATCGACCGATCCAAGTACCGAACGTACGACACCTCCGCGATCTGCACACGTTCAGCTCGGTGACGTCCCACGAACTCACGATCCAGTAGAGCTTCGAGGGAGAGTTCCGTCAGCACGATGGCGTGATGACGGTGTTGATGAAGCTACCGACGCAGGGCTTCGCCTAAGCACCGCTACGATATGACCGAGGTGGATTATGGTGGAGGGGGGCACCGCACACGGCTAAAGATCAATGATCAACTTGTGTGTCTATGGGGTGCCCCCCTCCCCCGTATATAAAGGAGTAGAGGAGGGGGAGGGCCGGTCCTCTCTTGGGCGCGCCATAGGGGAGTCCTACTCACCCAATTCATATTGGGCTTGGGGGGGGGGCCCTCCTAGGCTTCCTCCTCCTCTATTCCACTAAGGCCCAATAAGGCCCATACACTCCCCGACGAATTCCCGTAACTCTCCGGTACTCCTATAAATACCCGAATCACTCGAAACCTTTCCGATGTCCGAATATAGTCATCCAATATATCGATATTTACGTCTCGACCATTTCGAGACTCCTTGTCATGTCCCCGATCTCATCCGGGACTCCGAACTACCTTCGGTACATGAAAACACATAACTCATAATATAAATCATCACCGAACGTTAAGCGTGCGGACCCTACAGGTTCGAGAACTATGTAGACATGACTGAGACACGTCTCCAGTCAGTAACCAATAGCGGAACCTGGATGCTCATATTAGCTCCTACATATTCTACGAAGATCTTTATCGGTCAAACCGCATAACAACATACGTTGTTCCCTTTGTCATCGGTATGTTACTTGCCCGAGATTCGATCGTTGGTATCTCAATACCTAGCTCAATCTCGTTACCGGCAAGTCTCTTTACTCGTTCCGTAATGCATCATCCCGCAATTAACTCATTAGTCACATTGCTTGCAAGGCTTATAGTGATGTGCATTACCGAGAGGGCCCAGAGATAGCTCTCCGACAATCGGAGTGACAAATCCTAATCTTGTTCTATGCCAACTCAACAAGTACCATCGGAGACACCTGTAGAGCACCTTTATAATCACCCAATTATGTTGTGACATTTGGTAGCACACAAAGTGTTCTTCCGGTAATCGGGAGTTGCATAATCTCATAGTCATAGGAACATGTATAAGTTATGAAGAAAGCAATAGCAACAAACTAAACGATCAAGTGCTAAGCTAACGGAATGGGTCAAGTCAATCACATCATTCTCTAATGATGTGATCCCGTTAATCAAATGACAACTCATGTCTATGGTTAGGAAACACAACCATCTTTGATTCAACGAGCTAGTCAAGTAGAGGCATACTAGTGACATTATGTTTGTCTATGTATTCACACATGTACTAAGTTTCCGGTTAATACAATTCTAGCATGAATAATAAAAATTTATCATGATATAAGGAAATATAAATAACAACTTTATTATTGCCTCTAGGGCATATTTCCTTCAGTCTCCCACTTGCACTAGAGTCAATATTCTAGTTCACATCATCATGTGATTTAACACCAATATTCACATCTGTATGTGATTAACACCCATAGTTCACATCGTCATGTGACCAACACCCAAAAGGTTTACTAGAGTCAATAATCTAGTTCACATCGCTATGTGATTAACACCCAAAGAGTACTAAGGTATGATCATGTTTTGCTGGTGAGAGAGATTTAGTCAACGGGTCTGTCACATTCAGAGCCGTATGTATTTTCCAAATATTCTATGTCTACAATGCTCTGCACGGAGCTACTCTAGCTAATTGCTCCCACTTTCAATATGTATCCAGATTGAGACTTAGAGTCATCTGGATCGGTGTAAAAGCTTGCACCGATGTAACTCTTTACGACGAACTCTTTTATCACCTCCATAATCGAGAAACATTTGCTTAGTCCTCACCAAGGTTATTCTTGACCGCTGTCCAGTGATCTACTCCTAGATCAAAATTGTACTCCCTTGCCAAACTCAAAGCAAGGTATACAATAGGTCTGGTATACAGCATAGCATACTTTATAGAACCTATGACAGAGGCATAGGGAATGACTTTTTGAAGGAAATATGCCCTAGAGGCAATAATAAAGTATTATTTATTTCCTTATATCATGATAAATGTTTATTATTCATGCTAGAATTGTATTAACCGGAAACATGATACATGTGTGAATACATAGACAAACAGTGTGTCACTAGTATGCCTCTACTTGACTAGCTCATTAATCAAAGATGGTTATGTGTCCTAGCCATGGACATGAGTTGTCATTTGATTAACGGGATCACCTCATTAGGAGAATGACGTGATTGACTTGACCCATTCCGTTAGCTTAGCACCCGATCGTTTAGTATGTTGCTATTGCTTTCTTCATGACTTATACATGTTCCTATGACTATGAGATTATGCAACTCCCGTTTACCGAAGGAACACTTTTTGTGCTACCAAACGTCACAACGTAAATGGGTGATTATAAAGGTGCTCTACAGGTGTCTCCAAAGGTACTTGTTGGGTTGGCGTATTTCGAGATTAGGATTTGTCACTCCGATTGTCGGAGAGGTATCTCTGGGCCCACTCGGTAATGCACATCACTATAAGCCTTGCAAGCATTGTGACTAATGAGTTAGTTGCGGGATGATGTATTACGGAACGAGTAAAGAGACTTGCCGGGAACGAGATTGAACTAGGTATCGAGATACCGACGATCGAATCTCGGGCAAGTAACATACCGATGACAAAGGGAACAACGTATGTTGTTATGCGGTCTGACGGATAAAGATCTTCGTAGAATATGTAGGAACCAATATGAGCATCCAGGTTCCGCTATTGGTTATTGACCGGAGAGGTGTCTCGGTCATGTCTACATAGTTCTCGAACCCGTAGGGTCCGCACGCTTAAAGTTACGATGACAGTTATATTATGAGTTTATATGTTTTGATGTACCGAAGGTTGTTCGGAGTCCCGGATGTGATCACGGACATGACGAGGAGTCTCGAAATGGTCGAGACATAAATATTGATATATTGGACGACTATATTCGGACACCGGAAGTGTTCCGGAGAAGTTTCGGATAAAACCGGAGTGCCAGAGGGGTTACCGGAACCCCCCGGGGAAATATTGGGTCTTAGTGGGCCTTGAGGGGAGAGAGAGGGCAGCGGCCAGGAGGTGGCGCGCCCCCTCCCATGAGGAGTCCGAATTGGACTAGGGGAGGGGGGCACAGCCCCTCTTTCCCTCTCCCTCTCCCTCTCTTTCCTTCCCCCCTCTCTTCCTAGTTGGACTAGGAAAGGGGAGTCCTACTCCTACTAGGAGGAGGACTCCCCCCTCTCCTTGGCGCGCCCAAAGGCAGCCGGCCTCCCCCTTGCTCCTTTATATACGGGGGCGGGGGGCACCTCTACACACAATTGATATACGATATTTCAGCCGTGTGCGGTGCCCCCCTCCACCATATTACACCTCGATAATATCGTTGCGGAGCTTAGGCGAAGCCCTGCGTCGGTAGAACATCATCATCGTCACCACGGCGTCGTGCTGACGAAACTCTCCCTCAACACTCGGCTGGATCGGAGTTCGAGGGACTGTTGGAAATATGCCCTAGAGGCAATAATAAATGGTTATTATTATATTTCTTTGTTCATGATAATTGTCTATTATTCATGCTATAATTGTATTGTCCGGAAATCGTAATACATGTGTGAATACATAGACCACAACGTGTCCCTAGTAAGCCTCTAGTTGACTAGCTCGTTGATCAACAGATAGTCATGGTTTCCTGACTATGGACATTGGATGTCATTGATAACGGGATCACATCATTAGGAGAATGATGTGATGGACAAGACCCAACTTAAGCATAGCATAAAAGATCCTGTAGTTTCGTTTGCTAGAGCTTTTCCAATGTCAAGTATCTTTTCCTTAGACCATGAGATCGTGCAACTCCCGGATACCGTAGGAGTGCTTTGGGTGTGCCAAACGTCACAACGTAACTGGGTGACTATAAAGGTGCATTACGGGTATCTCCGAAAGTGTCTGTTGGGTTGGCACGGATCGAGACTGGGATTTGTCACTCCGTGTGACAGAGAGGTATCTCTGGGCCCACTCGGTAATGCATCATCATAATGAGCTCAATGTGACTAAGGCGTTAGTCACGGGATCATGCATTGCGGTACGAGTAAAGAGACTTGCCGGTAACGAGATTGAACAAGGTATTAGGATACCGACGATCGAATCTCGGGCAAGTAACATACCGATTGACAAAGGGAATTGCATACGGATTGATTGAATCCTCGAAACCGTGGTTCATCCGATGAGATCATCGTGGAACATGTGGGAGCCAACATGGGTATCCAGATCCCGCTGTTGGTTATTGACCGGAGAGGCGTCTCGGTCATGTCTGCATGTCTCCCAAACCCGTAGGGTCTACACACTTAAGGTCCGGTGACGCTAGGGTTGTAGAGATATATGTATGCGGAAACCCGAAAGTTGTTCGGAGTCCCGGATGAGATCCCGGACGTCACGAGAGGTTCCGGAATGGTCCGGAGGTGAAGAATTATATATAGGAAGTCCAGTTTCGGCCACCGGGAAAGTTTCGGGGGTTACCAGTATTGTACCGGGACCACCGGAAGGGTCCCGGGGGTCCACCGGGTGGGGCCACCTATCCCGGAGGGCCCCGTGGGCTGAAAGTGGAAGGGAACCAGCCCTTAGTGGGCTGGGGCGCCCCCCCATGGGCCTCCCCCCATGCGCCTAGGGTTGGGAACCCTAGGGGGGAGCTTCCCCCTTGCCTTGTGGGGCAAGGCAACCCCTTCCCCCCCTTGGCCGCCGCCCCCCCTTGGAGATCCCATCTCCCTGGGCTGGCACCCCCCCAGGGGGCCTATATAAAGGGGGGGAGGGAGGGCAGCAACCTACAGCCTTGGGCGCCTCCCTCCTCCCCTGCAACACCTCTCTCTCTCTCTCGCAGAAGCTCGGCGAAGCCCTGCCGGAGACCCGCTACATCCACCACCACGCCGTCGTGCTGCTGGATCTCCATCAACCTCTCCTTCCCCCTTGCTGGATCAAGAAGGAGGAGACGTCGCTGCACCGTACGTGTGTTGAACGCGGAGGTGCCGTCCGTTCGGCACTCGGTCATCGGTGATTTGGATCACGGCGAGTACGACTCCGTCATCCACGTTCATTGGAACGCTTCCGCTCGCGATCTACAAGGGTATGTAGATGCACTCCCTTCCCCTCGTTGCTAGTATACTCCATAGATGCATCTTGGTGAGCGTAGGAAAATTTTAAATTATGCTACGATTCCCAACAATGGCATCATGAGCCAGGCCTATGCGTAGTTACTATGCACGAGTAGAACACAAAGCAGTTGTGGGCGTTGAGTTTGCCAATTCTTCTTGCCGCTACTAGTCGTTTCTTGTTTCGGCGGCATTGTAGGATGAAGCGGCCCGGACCGACCTTACACGTACGCTTACGTGAGACTGGTTCCACCGACTGACATGCACAAGTTGCATAAGGTGGCTAGAGGGTGTCTGTCTCTCCTACTTTAGTCGGAACGGATTCGATGAAAAGGGTCCTTATGAAGGGTAAATAGAAATTGGCAAATCACGTTGTGGTCATACGTAGGTAAGAAACGTTCTTGCTAGAAACCTACAAACCACGTAAAAACTTGCAACAACAATTAGAGGACGTCTAACTTGTTTTTGCAGCAAGTGCTATGTGATGTGATATGGCCAGAAGATGTGATGAATGATATATGTGATGTATGAGATTGATCATATTCTTGTAATAGGAATCACGACTTGCATGTCGATGAGTATGACAACCGGCAGGAGCCATAGGAGTTGTCTTTATTATTTTGTATGACATGCGAGTCATTGAATAACGCCATGTAAATTACTTTACTTTATTGCTAAACGCGTTAGCCATAGAAGTAGAAGTAATCGTTGGCGTGACGACTTCATGAAGACACAATGATGGAGATCATGGTGTCATGCCGGTGACGAAGATGATCATGGTGCCCCGAAGATGGAGATCAAAGGAGCATAATGATATTGGCCATATCATGTCACTATTTGATTGCATGTGATGTTTATCATGTTTTTGCATCTTATTTGCTTAGAACGACGGTAGCAAGTAGGATGATCCCTTATAATAATTTCAAGAAAAGTGTTCACCCTAACTGTGCACCGTTGCGAAGGTTCGTTGTTTCGAACCACCACGTGATGATTGGGTGTGATAGATTCTAACGTTCGAATACAACGGGTGTTGACGAGCCTAGCATGTATAGACATGGCCTCGGAACACACGCAATACACTTAGGTTGACTTGACGAGCCTAGCATGTACAGACATGGCCTCGGAACACGGAGGACCGAAAGGTCGAGCATGAGTCGTATAGAAGATACGATCAACATGAAGATGTTCACCGATCTTGACTAGTCCGTCTCACGTGATGATCGGACACGGCCTAGTTAAACTCGGATCATGTTTCACTTAGATGACTAGAGGGATGTCTATCTGAGTGGGAGTTCATTAAATAATTTGATTAGATGAACTTAATTATCATGAACTTAGTCTAAAATCTTTACACTATGTATTGTAGATCAAATGGCCAACGTTGTCCTCAATTTCAACGCGTTCCTAGAGAAAACCAAGCTGAAAGATGATGGCAGCAACTATACGGACTGGGTCCGGAACCTGAGGCTCATCCTCATAGTAGCCAAGAAAGATTATGTCTTAGAAGCACCGCTAGGTGATGCACCAATCCCACAGAACCAAGACGTTATGAACGCTTGGCAATCACGTCCTGATGATTACTCCCTCGTTCAGTGCGGCATGCTTTACAGCTTAGAACCGGGTCTCCAAAAGCGTTTTGAGAAACATGGAGCATATGAGATGTTCGAGGAGCTGAAACTGGTTTTTCAAGCTCATGCCCGGGTCAAGAGATATGATGTCTCCGACAAGTTCTTCAGCTGTAAAATGGAGGAGAACAGTTCTGTTAGTGAGCACATACTCAGAATGTCTGGGTTGCACAACCGCTTGTCTCAGCTGGGAGTTAATCTCCCGGATGACGCGGTCATTGACAGAATCCTCCAGTCGCTTCCACCAAGCTACAAGAGCTTTGTGATGAACTACAATATGCAGGGGATGGAAAAGACCATTCCCGAGGTATATTCAATGCTGAAATCAGCGGAAGGGGAGATCAGAAAAGAACATCAAGTGTTGATGGTGAATAAAACCACCAAGTTCAAGAAGGGCAAGGGTAAGAAGAACTTCAAGAAGGACGGCAAGGGAGTTGCCGCCCCCGGTAAACCAGTTACTGGGGAGAAGTCAAAGAATGGACCCAAGCCCGGGACTGAGTGCTTTTATTGCAAGGGAAGTGGTCACTGGAAGCGGAACTGCCCCAAATATTTAGCGGACAAGAAGAAGGCCGGCAACATCCAAGGTATATGTGATATACAAGTAATTGATGTGTACCTTACCAGTACTCGTAGTAGCTCCTGGGTATTTGATACCGGTGCGGTTGCTCATATTTGTAACTCAAAGCAGGAACTATGGAATAAATGGAGACTGGCAAAGGACGAGGTGACGATGCGCGTCGGGAATGGTTCCAAGGTCGATGTGATCGCTGTCGGCACGCTACCTCTGCATCTACCCACGGGACCTGAATGTAGCAGATCCGTTGACTAAACCTCTCCCTAGGGCAAAACATGATCAACGCCAGGACGCAATGGGTGTTCGATTCATCACAATGTAACTAGATTATTGACTCTAGTGCAAGTGGGAGACTGTTGGAAATATGCCCTAGAGGCAATAATAAATGGTTATTATTATATTTCTTTGTTCATGATAATTGTCTATTATTCATGCTATAATTGTATTGTCCGGAAATCGTAATACATGTGTGAATACATAGACCACAACGTGTCCCTAGTAAGCCTCTAGTTGACTAGCTCGTTGATCAACAGATAGTCATGGTTTCCTGACTATGGACATTGGATGTCATTGATAACGGGATCACATCATTAGGAGAATGATGTGATGGACAAGACCCAACTTAAGCATAGCATAAAAGATCCTGTAGTTTCGTTTGCTAGAGCTTTTCCAATGTCAAGTATCTTTTCCTTAGACCATGAGATCGTGCAACTCCCGGATACCGTAGGAGTGCTTTGGGTGTGCCAAACGTCACAACGTAACTGGGTGACTATAAAGGTGCATTACGGGTATCTTCGAAAGTGTCTGTTGGGTTGGCACGGATCGAGACTGGGATTTGTCACTCCGTGTGACAGAGAGGTATCTCTGGGCCCACTCGGTAATGCATCATCATAATGAGCTCAATGTGACTAAGGCGTTAGTCATGGGATCATGCATTGCGGTACGAGTAAAGAGACTTGCCGGTAACGAGATTGAACAAGGTATTGGGATACCGACGATCGAATCTCGGGCAAGTAACATACCGATTGACAAAGGGAATTGCATACGGATTGATTGAATCCTCGACACCGTGGTTCATCCGATGAGATCATCGTGGAACATGTGGGAGCCAACATGGGTATCCAGATCCCGCTGTTGGTTATTGACCGGAGAGGCGTCTCGGTCATGTCTGCATGTCTCCCAAACCCGTAGGGTCTACACACTTAAGGTCCGGTGACGCTAGGGTTGTAGAGATATATGTATGCGGAAACCCGAAAGTTGTTCGGAGTCCCGGATGAGATCCCGGACGTCACGAGAGGTTCCGGAATGGTCCGGAGGTGAAGAATTATATATAGGAAGTCCAGTTTCGGCCACCGGGAAAGTTTCGGGGGTTACCAGTATTGTACCGGGACCACCGGAAGGGTCCCGGGGGTCCACCGGGTGGGGCCACCTATCCCGGAGGGCCCCGTGGGCTGAAAGTGGAAGGGAACCAGCCCTTAGTGGGCTGGGGCGCCCCCCCTTGGGCCTCCCCCCATGCGCCTAGGGTTGGGAACCCTAGGGGGGAGCTTCCCCCTTGCCTTGTGGGGCAAGGCAACCCCTTCCCCCCCTTGGCCGCCGCCCCCCTGGAGATCCCATCTCCCTGGGCCGGCGCCCCCCCAGGGGGCCTATATAAAGGGGGGAGGGAGGGCAGCAACCTACAGCCTTGGGCGCCTCCCTCCTCCCCTGCAACACCTCTCTCTCTCTCGCAGAAGCTCGGCGAAGCCCTGCCGGAGACCCGCTACATCCACCACCACGCCGTCGTGCTGCTGGATCTCCATCAACCTCTCCTTCCCCCTTGCTGGATCAAGAAGGAGGAGACGTCGCTGCACCGTACGTGTGTTGAACGCGGAGGTGCCGTCCGTTCGGCACTCGGTCATCGGTGATTTGGATCACGGCGAGTACGACTCCGTCATCCACGTTCATTGGAACGCTTCCGCTCGCGATCTACAAGGGTATGTAGATGCACTCCCTTCCCCTCGTTGCTAGTATACTCCATAGATGCATCTTGGTGAGCGTAGGAAAATTTTAAATTATGCTACGATTCCCAACAGGGACGTCATCGAGCTGAACGTGTGCTGAACTCGGAGGTGCCGTGCGTTCGGTACTTGATCGGTCGGATCGTGAAGACGTACGACTACATCAACCGCGTTGTGTTAACGCTTCCGCTTTCGGGCTACGAGGGTACATGGACAACACTCTCCCCTCTCGTTGCTATGCATCACCATGATCTTGCGTGTGCGTAGGAATTTTTTTGAAATTACTACGTTCCCCAACAATGGCATCCGAGCCTGGTTTTATGCGTTGATGCTATGCACGAGTAGAACATAAGTGAGTTGTGGGCGATATAAGTCATACTGCTTACCAGCATGTCATACTTTGGTTCAGCGGTATTGTGAGATGAAGCGGCCCGGACCGACATTACGCGTACGCTTACGCGAGACTGGTTTCACCGTTGCGAGCACTCGTTGCTTAAAGGTGACCGGCGGGTGTCTGTCTCGCTCACTTTAGTTGAACCGAGTGTGGCTACGCCCGGTCCTTGCGAAGGTTAAAAGAACACCAACTTGACAAACTATCGTTGTGGTATTGATGTGTAGGTAAGAACGGTTCTTGCTAAGCTCGTAGCAGCCACGTAAAACTTGCAACAACAAAGTAGAGGATGTCTAACTTGTTTTTGCAGGGCATGTTGTGATGTGATATGGTCAAGACATGATGTGATATAATTTGTTGTATGAGATGATCATGTTTTGTAACCGAGTTATCGGCAACTGGCAGGAGCCATATGGTTGTCGCTTTATTGTATGAAATGCAATCGCCATGTAATTGATTTACTTTATCACTAAGCGGTAGCAATAGTCGTAGAAGCAATAGTTGGCGTGACGACAACGATGCTGCGATGAAGATCAAGGTGTCGAGCCGGTGACGATGGTGATCATGACGGTGCTTCGGAGATGGAGATCACAAGCACAAGATGATGATGGCCATATCATATCACTGATATTGATTGCATGTGATGTTTATCTTTTATGCATCTTATCTTGCTTTGATTGATGGCAGCATTATAAGATGATCTCTCACTAAAATTTCAAGATAAAAGTGTTCTCCCTGAGTATGCACCATTGCGAAAGTTCTTCGTGCTGAGACACCACGTGATGATCGGGTGTGATAGGCTCTACGTTCAAATACAACGGGTGCAAAAACAGTTGCACACGCGGAATACTCAGGTTAAACTTGACGAGCCTAGCATATGCAGATATGGCCTCGGAACACGGAGACCGAAAGATCGAGCGTGAATCATATAGTAGATATGATCAACATAGTGATGTTCACCATTGAAACTAGTCCATCTCACGTGATGATCGGACATGGTTTAGTTGATTTGGATCACGTAATCACTTAGATGATTAGAGGGATGTCTATCTAAGTGGGAGTTCTTAAATAATATGATTAATTGAACTTGAATTTATCATGACTTAGTACCTGATAGTATCTTCCTTGTGTATGTTAATTGTAGATAAATGGCCCGTGCTGTTGTTCCGTTGAATTTTAATGCGTTCCTTGAGAAAGCAAAGTTGAAAGATGATGGTAGCAATTACACGGACTGGGTCCGTAACTTGAGGATTATCCTCATTGCTGCACAGAAGAATTACATCCTGGAAGCACCGCTAGGTGCCAGGCCTCCTGCAAGAGCAACACCAGAAGTTATGAACGTCTAGCAGAGCAAATCTGATGACTACTCAATAGTTCAGTGTGCCATGCTTTACGGCTTAGAACCGGGTCTTCAACGACGTTTTGAACGTCATGGAGCATATGAGATGTTCCAGGAGTTGAAGTTAATATTTCAAGCAAATGCCCGGATTGAGAGATATGAAGTCTCCAATAAGTTCTACAGCTGCAAGATGGAAGAGAATAGTTCTGTAAGTGAGCATATACTCAAAATGTCTGGGTATAATAATCACTTGATTCAACTGGGAGTTAATCTTCCGGATGATAGCGTCATTGACAGAATTCTTCAATCACTGCCACCAAGCTACAAGAGCTTCGTGATGAACTATAACATGCAAGGGATGAATAAGACAATTCCCGAGCTCTTCGCAATGCTAAAAGCAGCGGAGGTAGAAATCAAAAAGGAGCATCAAGTGTTGATGGTCAGTAAAACCACTAGTTTCAAGAAAAAGGGCAAAGGGAAGAAGAAGGGGAACTTCAAGAAGAACAACAAGCAAGTTGTTGTTCGGGAGAAGAAACCCAAGTCTGGACCTAAGCCTGAAATTGAGTGCTTCTACTGCAAGCAGACTGGTCACTGGAAGTGGAACTGCCCCAAGTATTTGGCGGATAAGAAGGATGGCAAGGTTAACAAAGGTATATGTGATATACATGTTATTGATGTGTACCTTACTAATGCTCGCAGTAGCACCTGGGTATTTGATACTGGTTCTGTTGCCAATATTTGCAACTCGAAACAGGGGCTACGGATTAAGCGAAGATTGGCTAAGGACGAGGTGACGATGCGCGTGGGAAATGGTTCCAAAGTTGATGTGATCGCGGTCAGCACGCTACCTCTACATCTACCTTCGGGATTAGTTTTAGACCTAAATAATTGTTATTTGGTGCCAGCGTTGAGCATGAACATTATATCTGGATCTTGTTCAATGCGAGACGGTTATTCATTTAAATCAGAGAATAATGGTTGTTCTATTTATATGAATAATATCTTTTATGGTCATGCACCCTTGAAGAGTGGTCTATTTTTAATGAATCTCGATAGTAGTGACACACATATTCATAATGTCGAAGCCAAAAGATGCAGAGTTGATAATGACAGTGCAACTTATTTGTGGCACTGCCGTTTAGGTCATATCGGTGTAAAGCGCATGAAGAAACTCCATACTGATGGACTTTTGGAATCACTTGATTATGAATCACTTAGTACTTGCGAACCGTGCCTCATGGGCAAGATGACTAAAACACCGTTCTCCGGAACTATGGAGAGAGCAACAGATTTATTGGAAATCATACATACAGATGTATGTGGTCCGATGAATATTGAAGCTCGTGGCGGATATCGTTATTTTCTCACCTTCACAAATGATTTGAGCAGATATGGGTATATCTACTTAATGAAACATAAGTCTGAAACATTTGAAAAGTTCAAAGAATTTCAGAGTGAAGTTGAAAATCATCGTAACAAGAAAATAAAGTTTCTACGATCAGATCGTGGAGGAGAATATTTAAGTTACGAGTTTGGTTTATATTTGAAACAATGCGGAATAGTTTCGCAACTCACGCCACCCGGAACACCACAGCGTAATGGTGTGTCCGAACGTCGTAATCGTACTTTATTAGATATGGTGCAATCTATGATGTCTCTTACTGATTTACCGCTATCGTTTTGGGGTTATGCTTTAGAGACGGCTACATTCACTCTAAATAGGACACCATCGAAATCCATTGAGACGACGCCTTATGAACTATGGTTTGGCAAGAAACCAAAGTTGTCGTATCTTAAAGTTTGGGGTTGCAATGCTTATGTGAAGAAACTTCAACCTGATAAGCTCGAACCTAAATCGGAGAAATGTGTCTTCATAGGATACCCAAAGGAGACTGTTGGCTACACCTTCTATCACAGATCCGAAGGCAAGACATTCGTTGCTAAGAATGGATCCTTTCTGGAGAAGGAGTTTCTCTCGAAAGAAGTGAGTGGGAGGAAAGTAGAACTTGATGAGGTAACTGTACCTGCTCCCTTATTGGAAAGTAGATCATCACAGAAACCAGTTTCTGCGACACCTACACCAATTAGTGAGGAAGTTAATGATAATGATCATGAAACTTCAGATCAAGTTATTACTGAACCTCGTAGGTCAACTAGATCAAGATCCGCACCAGAGTGGTATGGTAATCCTGTTCTGGAGGTCATGTTACTAGACCATGACGAACCTACGAACTATGAAGAAGCGATGATGAGCCCAGATTCCGCAAAATGGCTTGAAGCCATGAAATCCGAGATGGGATCCATGTATGAGAACAAAGTATGGACTTTGGTTGACTTGCCCGATGGTCGGCAAGCCATTGAAAATAAATGGATCTTCAAGTAGAAGACTGACGCTGATGGTAATGTTACTATCCATAAAGCTCGACTTGTTGCGAAAGGTTTTCGACAAGTTCAAGGGATTGACTACGATGAGACCTTCTCACCCGTAGCGATGCTTAAGTCTGTCCGAATCATGTTAGCAATTGCCGCATTTTATGATTATATGAAATTTGGCAAATGGATGTCAAAACTGCATTCCTGAATGGATTTCTGGAAGAAGAGTTGTATATGATGCAACCGGAAGGTTTTGTCGATCCAAAGGGAGCTAACAAAGTGTGCAAGCTCCAGCGATCCATTTATGGACTGGTGCAAGCCTCTTGGAGTTGGAATAAACGCTTTGATAGTGTGATCAAAGCATTTGGTTTTATACAGACTTTTGGAGAAGCCTGTATTTACAAGAAAGTGAGTGGGAGCTCTGTAGCATTTCTGATATTATATGTGGATGACATATTGCTGATTGGAAATGATATAGAATTTCTGGATAGCATAAAGGGATACTTGAATAAGAGTTTTTCAATGAAAGACCTCGGTGAAGCTGCATATATATTAGGCATTAAGATCTATAGAGATAGATCAAGACGCTTAATTGGACTTTCACAAAGCACATACCTTGACAAAGTTTTGAAAAAGTTCAAAATGGATCAAGCAAAGAAAGGGTTCTTGCCTGTACTACAAGGTGTGAGATTGAGTAAGACTCAATGCCCGACCACTGCAGAAGATAGAGAGAAGATGAAAGATGTTCCCTATGCTTCAGCCATAGGCTCTATCATGTATGCAATGTTGTGTACCAGACCTGATGTGTGCCTTGCTATAAGTTTAGCAGGGAGGTACCAAAGTAATCCAGGAGTGGATCACTGGACAGCGGTCAAGAACATCCTGAAATACCTGAAAAGGACTAGGGATATGTTTCTCGTTTATGGAGGTGACAAAGAGCTCATCGTAAGTGGTTACGTTGATGCAAGCTTTGACACTGATGCGGACGATTATAAATCGCAAACCGGATACGTATTTACATTGAACGGTGGAGCTGTCAGTTGGTGCAGTTCTAAGCAAAGTGTCGTGGCGGGATCTACGTGTGAAGCGGAGTACATAGCTGCTTCGGAAGCAGCAAATGAAGGAGTCTGGATGAAGGAGTTCATATCCGATCTAGGTGTCATACCTAGTGCATCGGGACCAATGAACATCTTTTGTGACAATACTGGTGCAATTGCCTTAGCAAAGGAATCCAGATTTCACAAGAGAACCAAGCACATCAAAAGACGCTTCAATTCCATCCGGGATTTAGTCCAGGTGGGAGACATAGAAATTTGCAAGATACATACGGATCTGAATGTTGCAGACCCGTTGACTAAGCCTCTTCCACGAGCAAAACATGATCAGCACCAAGACTCCATGGGTGTAAGAATCATTACTGTGTAATCTAGATTATTGAGTCTAGTGCAAGTGGGAGACTGAAGGAAATATGCCCTAGAGGCAATAATAAAGTATTATTTATTTCCTTATATCATGATAAATGTTTATTATTCATGCTAGAATTCTATTAACCGGAAACATGATACATGTGTGAATACATAGACAAACAGTTTGTCACTAGTATGCTTCTACTTGACTAGCTCGTTAATCAAAGATGGTTATGTTTCCTAGCCATAGACATGAGTTGTCATTTGATTAACGGGATCACCTCATTAGGAGAATGACGTGATTGACTTGACCCATTCCGTTAGCTTAGCACCCGATCATTTAGTATGTTGCTATTGCTTTCTTCATGAATTATACATGTTCCTATGACTATGAGATTATGCAACTCCCGTTTACCGGAGGAACACATTGTGTGCTACCAAACGTCACAACGTAAATGGGTGATTATAAAGGTGCTCTACAGGTGTCTCCAAAGGTACTTGTTGGGTTGGCGTATTTTGAGATTAGGATTTGTCACTCCGATTGTCGGAGAGGTATCTCTGGGCCCACTCGGTAATGCACATCACTATAAGCCTTGCAAGCATTGTGACTAATGAGTTAGTTGCGGTATGATGTATTACGGAACGAGTAAAGAGACTTGCCGGTAACGAGATTGAACTAGGTATCGAGATACCGACGATCGAATCTCGGGCAAGTAACATACCGATGTCAAAGGGAACAACGTATGTTGTTATGCGGTCTGACTGATAAAGATCTTCGTAGAATATGTAGGAACCAATATGAGCATCCAGGTTCCGCTATTGGTTATTGACCGGAGAGGTGTCTCGGTCATGTCTACATAGTTCTTGAACCCGTAGGGTCCGCACGCTTAAAGTTACGATGACAGTTATATTATGAGTTTATATGTTTTGATGTACCGAAGGTTGTTCGGAGTCCCGGATGTGATCACGGACATGACGAGGAGTCTCGAAATGGTCGAGACATAAAGATTGATATATTGGACGACTATATTCGGACACCGGAAGTGTTCCGGAGAAGTTTCGGATAAAACCGGAGTGCCGGAGGGGTTACCGGAACCCCCCGGGGAAGTATTGGGTCTTAGTGGGCCTTGAGGGGAGAGAGAGGGCAGCGGCCAGGAGGTGGCGCGCCCCCTCCCATGAGGAGTCCAAATTGGACTAGGGGAGGGGGGCGCAGCCCCTCTTTCCCTCTCCCTCTCCCTCTGTTTCCTTCCCCCCCTCTCTTCCTAGTTGGACTAGGAAAGGGGAGTCCTACTCCTACTAGGAGGAGGACTCCCCCCGTCTCCTTGGCGCGCCCAACGGCAGCTGGCCTCCCCCTTGCTCCTTTATATACGGGGGCAGGGGGGCACCTCTACACACAATTGATATACGATATTTTAGCCGTGTGCGGTGCCCCCCTCCACCATATTACACCTCGATAATATCGTTGCGGAGCTTAGGCGAAGCCCTGCGTCGGTAGAACATCATCATCGTCACCATGCCGTCGTGCTAACGAAACTCTCCCTCAACACTCGGCTGGATCGGAGTTCGAGGGACGTCATCGAGCTGAACGTGTGCTGAACTCGGAGGTGCCGTGCGTTCGGTACTTGATCGGTCGGATCGTGAAGACGTACGACTACATCAACCGCGTTGTGTTAACGCTTCCGCTTTCGGTCTACGAGGGTACGTGGATGTGACACCCAAGTTTTTATTTGGATTTTTCAAAAGATTTTTATTTGACTTGAGGGGAGTGATTTAAAATTTTCCTCAAGAGAACACTCACTCTCAAATATTTTTCTTTATGGCAAAAGTTTTATTTGGATTCAACCAAGATCTGTTTTTGGTCTTGGAGGTTCTTGCTTTTCACTTGGACTCAAGACAAAATGTTTTTCATTTGGGAAAATAACTTTTGAAAATCTCTTTGAATTTGCACTATGGCTTTTGGAAAGTCCTTTGCCACTTTCAACAATTCATTCTTGCCATGGCATTAGGGCAAATCCTCTCTCCTAACCACTTCCTCACCTTTGGATCATGATTTGCATCAAATCCAGCAAGTTGAACCTCCCCATGTGATTATTTCCATGCAAATTCTATTCAAATAAATTTCCGCCTTCTTTTCTAGCACTTGGGGATTTACAAAGGAACTCCACTTTCTGTCTTGATTTTTGACACCAAACCTTTTTCCCCTCCTAGTCCTTTGAACCCTCAACCAAGAACCATGAAGATCCACTGGTCTTCAGTTCAAAAGTTTCAAACTACACCTGCTGCAAGTTTGGACCAGATTTGACAAATTTGGTGAAATTCATTCAAAACCTTCTCCAAAAATTCCAAGTAAAATCAGGCAGCCCCTGGGTGCTTTGAGTGGTCATCTCACCAAGTTACAGCTCCAGAAAAATTTATCTCATAGCCAAATCCTTCTGTCGAACACCTGTAGTGCACTGTCTATGTCAAGTTCAGAAAGTTCAGTGAACACTGCAATGGCTTGCTGTCGTTTTCTTCAGAGAAGAACGTCGATCTCGCCAGTGCCGCCGCGTCGCCTTGCTCCTCGTCCCCGCCCTCTTGTTCCTGCACCGCACGAACGCCTGGTGCCTTGCGAGCGTCGGCGACGAGCAGCAGAAGGTGCGCCGCCCCGTGACCGACGCCGGCGGCGGCTTTGCGGGCGCCAGCGAGAGACACGGCGCCGACGACGCCACCCAGCGCCGCCCAAACCACCGGAGCCCGCCGCGTGGCCTTCCACTCCCCCGAATACGCTGCCGCTCTCGTTGTGAACCGCAGGGCATGGAGCGCGCTCTCTGCCGCCGTTGAGCCCGTGCGGTCACCTCACCGTGGACCGACGCCATTACGCCAAGACCATCTTCGTTTAGCTGTGAAACGACTCCAGTAACCTCCACTGATGCTGCCTGGCCGCTCAACCCACCTGCCAATCCACTGCTCCGCCGTAATCGCTCGCCGGAGATTCTCCGTTCACGGCCAGCCCGTCGATCTGCCTATAAATAGAGGCCCCGAGCTTCAACTCGAGCACCCACCATCCCTGCACTCCCCCTAGAGCAAGCCTAGCCACTGGTAGAGCCCCGAGGAGGTCTCCTTCCTCGACTCCGGCCGCCGCGACCCGCCACGGGATCCAGCCCGATTCGCCCCCGTGTGTGCTCCTCCGCCCCCATTCTCTTGCCAGTAGCTTCACCTTGCATCCCTCGTTCTGACCCGCGCCTCAATTCGTAGTTTGCAGCCCTCCACCGGAGTTCCCCATCCTCACCCGAGCCGCCGTCCGCCGGAGATAGTGTCGCCGTCGACGTGGTGCTCCCCGTTGGACGAGTCCACCACCCACCGACGCGGAAGAAGACGCTGAAACTCTTGGTACCCTCCGTTTCTCCAAACTCGCCGTGGTTCGACGCCGGCGTCCACCGCAGCCTTCGGGCGCCGGCGAGCTTTTCAAACCTGACATGTGGACCCCGCGTGTCAGCCTCTGTTCTTTTATTCGCGAACCGTTTTCTGTTGGCGCCTTCGGGCAAAATACGTTTTCTACTTTGCGCTTGCGCATTCCCAACCGAAGCGTTTTCTGTTTTCTCACTTAAAACCCTGGAACTTTTCTGTTTCATTACAGATAAGTCCCTGGACAGAAACCTTTATAACTTTTTAATAAAAAGGAATTTTTGAGTGATTCTTTTTCTGACAATCTTCAAATTTTGTCTAGTTTTTTATGGGATTTATTTGGAAAATATTTGGAAAAGTTTCTGTGCAAGTGTTGGTTTTCATGTTAGTACCCGTTTCGTGATTGCTGTAGGTTCCGGAAGGGGTGAAGGAGCCGCGAACTTCGCCGAGCTAGACTCCGACTTCTCCGAACCAGGCAAGCATGTTTTGAACATTTGATATGACAGGTGTTTTACATGTTCACGTGAGAGTTTGTGCGTGGCATATGAGTGTCGGTAAATACCTCGTTGCTTGTGTGGCAACGACCCGGTTGTTCCAAAGTTGTGATGATCTCTGATGAGAGATGGCCTAATCATGTGGTGATATGAAGGGCAGCAAGGTGGTACTGTTATAGCATACCAGCCTTGCGTCATCCGACTTCCTCCGACGTTAACGTGGTTGGAGCCACGCTACCGTTCTTTCCCCTTTCCGTGCTACCACATGTCTCATTGCCAGGATGCGGTTTAGTAAGTTGGTAACCTCTTTCCGTGTACACACCAAACAGAGAGGCCGGGATGATGGTACCTTGGCCCAGGATTAAAGCCAGTCATCCGGTCAGGGGGCATGGGTGTTTCCGGTTGGGACCGAGAGGGGGGGCACCCCCTTAGAGTGCGCGTATAGAAATTTGATCCCATGCTACGCGAGGTTGTAGCCTCCCCGTCTCAAGGTTTTTCTTGAACGTCGCCGAGGGTGATCCCTAGCTTCGGATGGTTTAATTGGGTGTGTACTGGTTAGACGTGTTTCTTCCAAAACACCGTAGACGGAACTAGTCCCCGTGACTACTGAAATCCGTTGGCTGTGGTTAAGTACAAACTCTGCAGAGTCAAATTCTCTCCAAATCATCGTATCCATGATCAGTAGTGTAAACATTATATCCATATCTATCCGTGTGAAAAACTTGTCCCCGGTGAACAAGCTCAAATGGTAAATTCAGATTCATTGTTATTCCTGTGGATGGACTAACCTTATGTTTGTCTCATGCTTGTGATAAATTATGTTCCCGAACTATTGTATTATTGAGCTACAATATAAGCCCTTTATGAGACGTCGCGCAGACGTCCGACTGTGGCGTGTACTCGTTTCTCACCTTAAATATAAGCCCTTTGTGTGATGTCGCTCAGACGTCCGACTGCGGCATGCACTGTCTTTATTTTCTGTTATAAGCCCTTTATGTGGTGTCGCCCCGACGCCCGACTGTGGCATTACTATTCTGCATTTTCCGCTCGAGGAATCTTTCAGACACTCGTTTGGCACCCGCATTATTATTCTGCATTTTCCGCTCGAGGAGTCTTTCAGACACTCGTTTGGTACCTGTATTATTATTCCGCATTTTCCGCTCGAGGAGTCTTTCAGACACTCGTTTGGTACCTGTATTATTATTCCGCATTTTCCGCTCGAGGAGTCTTTCAGACACTCGTTTGGCACCAGTATTACTATTCTGCAGTTTCCGCTCGAGGCGTCATTCAGACCCTCGCTTGGCACCCAGTATTTATTATCTCTATGTCTGATCGCACTGGTTAACTTGTTCATGTGCTTCATGTATTTATATTTGTTATACCTTATGTCCGAACTGTCTTGCGAGTACTTTCATAGTACTCACCTGGCTTGTTGATTTGGCCAGATGTTGACGAAGGCGATCTCTTGGATGAAGAGTTTGATAGCGCGTCCGATGCCTAGAGGAGTCCCAGTCAGTCCTGCGCGATCCCGGATTTTGGCCACTTGTATTGTATACGCTTCCGCCACTCGCAACAAGTCTTCCCGAGCCTCACTCCGACGCTCGATGAGTTGTAGTCTTCTGGAATAATATCACTCGCCTCGCGATGATATTTCCACCACCGTTATTATCGTGAGTTAGTAGTTTGCCACCCTATCCGCCGTCTCGTTTTAGCGGCGTGCTTGTAATAAATTGTTGGGCAGTCTCTGCTCAACCTTGTATTATATTTAGTACTCCTGGTATTTTTTTCTTCTGTGACCAAGATATTGTCTACCAGTGAGAAGGAATTCTTCCTCGCTGGTCCGTAAAAGGGATTGGTCTCTCAATAATTATTTTATTGAAAAACCGGTCGTGACAAGCTTGGTATCAGAGCCAGGCTAACTGTAGGAAGCCACTAGGTGCGATCGCTAATTGGTTATTAGCGTCTTTTGTGCTTTTTCAGCATTTTGCAATTGTAGCTATTTTCTGTTGGTCATCATAAATTTATGACATGACTACTCAGAATTTTTGCCTATTTTTGTAGATGGCTGGCAGCAGCTGTGAGAATCGAGTGTTCACCAACGTGCCCGAGGGGTTTGTCAAGCTCCTCGTCTCCATCACCAAGCTCGCGATCGGGCCAGCAGCTCGCCCGGAGTTCACACTCTATCAGCACAAGCTCAGTGACGACGTGTCCATGCACCAGGCTGTGGTGCAATTCAAGGGAGGACGTTCTGCTGCTCGCCACTTCCGTTTTGTGGGAAGGGCCATGCCTACGGAGAGGCATGCCATGCAGATGGCTGCCCGTGAGGCGATAGCTCGCCTTCGGGACATCCTTCCTACGATGAAGACTCGTCGCTACCGCTACCTCCCATGCCATGTGCCATACACCAGCCACTATGCGTTTGCCTGCCATCGGGGAGAACGAGATGAAGCCATCGAGATGGTTGTGGAGTATCTCAAGGCTCTGGAGGAGTCTTTCGACAACCTCGTAGATGATCTTGTGGCTGCCCGCATGGACTTAGTCCGGGGCGGTCCTGCCAGCAGGAAGGAGCTTCTCCACACGGCGCCACCCCTGACATTCGTCTCGTCTTCAGCCTCGTATGCACCGGCCGTTTTGGCCACTGCTCGCCGTCTACCTACCACTGAGGAGCTCGACCGAGTCATCGCCCCTACTCCAGTCAGAGCCGCACCGCCTGCCGCACACGCTCTACCACCAGTCGCCCCCGCACCATCACCGCAGCGCAGCGTCACGCGCCAGGAGCCAGCTAGAGAGGAGGAGGTTGACTCTCCTGGACCGCTGAGCCTTGCCATCGGCAAGGGGAAGGAGATCCTCACCATCTCCGACTGAGAGCACAGAGTAGCCGCGTATTATGCCTGCTTGTATGATGTGTTGTTTTATCTGTACGCTAGTTTGTATTGGTGTGTTTGCTGCCTTCCGGAGTAGTACGCTAGCTTTTAATAACATGTCAGGATTGTGTACGCGCATCCTGAGTGTTGTATCTTGTGTTTGCTTTTCGCATGTAAGATTTATGTTAAGCACTTCTTCTCCATGGAAAATCATTTGTGTTTCTTTGAAAACCTTGAAGCCTTTTGATTATTGCCCTTGCGAGATTTTTTTTGTGCTACACAATTTTTCTCATGGGTTTTCCAAATAATACCCCAGACTAGAAAAATGTCTCGCCCGTGGACTCGCTCCATGCCCAATCAGCCAGAAGATGTTTACGGGACACAGACCAGCAACAATTTCACTCAGGGTCAGTCCAGCCAACAAGACAGCGAAGCAGCACTGTCTCAAGTATGCCGTCTCTTCGAGCAAAGCCAGCAACAACACCAAGAGATGATGAACCATGTCATCAACATGGGAAACCACCGTGAACCCTATCAACCCCATTCCAAGTTATCTGAGTTACAGAAGACTCACCCCTCAACTTTTGCTCACACCGACAGACCGCTGGAAGCCGATGATTGGCTTCGTGAGATTGAAAGGAAACTGATTATTGCTCAGTGCTCAGATCATGAGAAGGTACTTTATGCACCACACTACCTTACTGGAGCAGGTGCAGCATGGTGGGAAAACTTCCTACACATGCATCCCAGGGAACACAACATCACCTGGGAAGAGTTCAAGGAAGGCTTCCGTGGGGCACACATCCCCAGGAGCATCCTAAAGATCAAGAAGAGAGAGTTCGATGACCTGAAGCAAAGAGGCATGTCAGTGACAGAGTACAATGGTCAGTTCACCCAGCTGTCTCGTTATGCCTACGACGAGCACATGACAGAAAGTAAGAAGATGGAAAAAATTCCTGGACGGCCTGGCACCGGCACTGAGATGCCAACTGATTGTGCACACCTTTCCGGATTTTAAAACACTGGTGGACAAGGCCATCACCTTGGAAAATGAGCGCCGTAGTCTAGAAGATATCCGTAAGCGGAAGAGGGACAAGATGACTCTTACCCGCAGCAACCGAGGCAAGACTGAGGTCCCAAGGACAGACAAAAGGAGATCCACGACTACTGACCAAGGCCTGTCGGACAATTTCATGCCAGGGACAAGGAGTTCACATACCGTCCAGGGGTCACCTGCTATGCTTGTGGTCAACAAGGGCATTATGCTAAACAGTGCCCGAAGCCAAGAGACTCGGCACCCAAGCCGAACAATGGTGGAAACAATCCAACCCCCAAGCGCAACAACTTCAACCCCAGCAACAACCACAGGAAGGGTCACCTAAACCATGTGACCAGGGAAGAAGCGCAGAATGCCCCAGACATCGTGCTCGGTACGTTCCCTGTCAACACAGTACCTGCCACGGTTTTGTTTGATTCTGGAGCTTGCCATTCGTTCGTTTCGAAGAGTTTTGTTTCGCAACACGGTTTTCCGATACTTCCCTTGGAAAAATCTATGATCATCAAGTCCCCGGGAAATAAGCAAATCGCTCAGGGTTACTGCCAAGGAGTGGTCATTGAGTTCGAAGGACTACAATTCCACGCGAATCTCAGAGTGTTGGAAAGTAAAGGACTGGATGTCATTTTAGGGATGGACTGGTTGACCACCAACAAAGGATTCATCGACTGTTTCAATCGAACAGTGATTCTCACTCACCATCACGGCAAGACTATAAGAGTTTCCGCTCAAGAAAGGCCACGATCACAGCAGCCAAAGCTGAACAAAATGGACATTGCAGAACTGAGAAAAGTTCCAGTGGTATGCGAGTTTCCTGATGTATTCCCTGAAGAACTACCAGGCATGCCACCAGACCGAGAGATTGAATTCAGCATTGAACTAGCACCTGGCACCGCTCCCATCTATAAGAAGCCTTATAGAATGGCACCCTCAGAATGGGTGGAATTAAAGAAGCAGATAAAGGAGTTGTTGGACAAAGGATTTATTCGAGCCAGCTCCTCGCCGTGGGGTTCGCCCGTGTTGTTCGCCAAGAAGAAGGATGGGACACTGAGGCTGTGCATAGACTACCGAGCCCTCAATATGGTCACCATCAAAAACAAATATCCGATGCCACGAATAAATGATTTGTTTGACCAGCTCGCACAGGCCAAGGTATTTTCAAAGATTGATTTGAGATCAGGATACCATCAACTGAAGGTACGGACAGAGGATATCCCCAAGACAACATTCACTTCCAGATATGGCTTATACGAGTTCACAGTGATGCCTTTTGGACTAACGAACGCCCCCGCATATTTCGTCCACCTCATGAACAAAGTATTCATGAAATTCATGGACAAATTTGTGGTGGTATTCATTGACGACATTCTGGTTTACTCGAGGACACCAGAAGAGCATGCTGAACACCTCAGAATTGTTTTGGGAGAATTGAGGAAACATCAGTTGTACGCCAAGTTTAGCAAGTCGAATTTTGGCTAAGACAAGTTGGTTTCTTGGGCCATATACTGAACCAAGAAGGCGTGGCCGTAGACCCAGAAAAGGTCAAGGCCATACTGGACTGGAAGCCACCCGCCAATGTTACTGATGTGCGAAGTTTTCTGGGAATGGCCGGGTATTACAGAAGATTTATTGAAGGGTTCTCCACTGTGGCGAAACCCATAACACAGTTACTCAAGAAGGACAAGAAGTTTGTATGGACGGAAGCATGCGAACAGAGCTTCCAAGAACTCAAGAAGAAGCTGACAACCGCACCTGTCTTAACTGTGCCAGACATACACAAGAGCTTTGAAGTGTATTGTGACGCGTCCCGAAAAGGTCTCGGATGCGTGCTAATGCAGGATGGCAAGGTTGTCGCATATGCCTCCAGGCAGCTGCGAAAACATGAGGAAAATTACCCAACACATGACCTGGAGCTAGCAGCAGTCATACATGCACTCAAGGAGTGGAGGCACTTTCTGTTGGGAAATCGCTGTGAAATATATACAGACCATAAGAGCCTCAAATATATTTTCACACAGCCAGAGCTGAATTTACGCCAACGACGCTGGTTGGAACTAGTCAAGGACTATGACGTCGGTATTCACTACCATCCAGGGAAAGCAAATGTAGTGGCCGATGCCCTTAGTCGAAACCCCAGCCCGGACAGTGACGGTCAGCAAAATTTGAGGCCTGAGTTTCAGCGAGAGTTCGCTAGGCTCAACATGATGTTAGTCTCCGAGGGCACCGTATCGAACCTGGAGATACAACCCACCCTGGTGGATCAAATCAAGAAGGCTCAGTAGGGACATCCCAACATCGAGGGCATAAAGAAGAAAATGAGTCTTCGTAAGACTTCCGAGTTCGTCACCGACAGTGAAGGAACATTATGGTACCGAGACAGACTTTGCGTACCTAACATTGAGGAACTCAAGCAACAGATCTTGACGGAGAGCCACACCGCTCCATACTGGATTCATCCTGGAGGAACCAAAATGTACAAGGACATTCAGGAAAGATTTTGGTTGCACGGTATGAAAAGATATATAGCCACATTCATTGCTTGTTGCAATTCGTGTCAGCGCATCAAGGCCGAGCATCAAAAGCCAGCAGGGCTACTCCAACCAAACAGGATACCAGAGTGGAAATGGGATGAAATAGGAATGGATTTCATCGTCGGATTACCCCGATCACAACGTGGGAATAACGCCATATGGGTCATCACAGACCGACTAACCAAGGTTGCTCATTTCATTCCCGTGAAGACTACCTACTCCACCCAAAGACTGGCAAAACTTAATCTCTCTTGTATAGTTTGCTTGCACGGAGTCCCAAGGACTATAATATCAGACTGAGGCACCCAATTTGTCTCCAAATTTTGGGATCACCTACAACAAGCTCTGGGCACGCAACTAACTTTCAGTACAGCATACCACCCTCAGACTGATGGACAGACGGAACGTGTGAACCAGATCCTAGAGGATATGCTAAGAGCCTGTGTGCTCACCTATGGATCCAGTTGGGAAGAGAGTTTGCCGTATGCCGAATTTGCTTACAACAACAGTTACCAAGCCAGCTTGCAAATGGCACCCTTTGAAGCATTGTACGTACGAAGGTGTCGTACCCCATTGGATTGGTCAGAGACAGGTGACAGCCGTATCTTCGGCCCAGATATGCTTAAAGAGGCCGAGGAGAAAGTTAAACAAATCCGGGACAGACTCAAGACAGCACAGAGCCGCCAAAAGAGCTACTATGATCAGAAGCACTGTGAGGTCAGCTTTGAACCCGGTGATTCCGTATACCTCCGAGTATCTCCTATGAGGGGTCTGCAACGGTTCAGAATAAAGGGGAAGCTAGCCCAAAGATTTATTGGACCATTTTGTGTAAAGGCACGAAGAGGCACGGTGGCCTACCAACTAGATCTCCCCAAGGAGCTGTCAGACGTCCATGACGTGTTCCACGTCTCACAGTTAAGAAAATGTGTGAGCAACCCAGAAAAACATGTACCTCATGAGGACATTGATATACAACCAGATCTCACCTACAGAGAAAGACCAGTAAAGATTTTAGAAGAGTCTGAACGGAGGACCCGTCAGAAAACAACAAGATTTTTCAGGGTTCAGTGGAGCAACCACACTGAGGATGAAGCTACATGGGAAAGGGAGGATTTCCTTCGGGCAGAGTATCCATATCTATTTGAGGATCAGCAGAAATCTCGAGGACGAGATTTTTCCTAAGGGGGTAGGTGTTGTGACACCCAAGTTTTTATTTGGATTTTTCAAAAGATTTTTATTTGACTTGAGGGGAGTGATTTAAAATTTTCCTCAAGAGAACTCTCACTCTCAAATATTTTTCTTTATGGCAAAAGTTTTATTTGGATTCAACCAAGATCTGTTTTTGGTCTTGGAGGTTCTTGCTTTTCACTTGGACTCAAGACAAAATGTTTTTCATTTGGGAAAATAACTTTTGAAAATCTCTTTGAATTTGCACTATGGCTTTTGGAAAGTCCTTTGCCACTTTCAACAATTCCTTCTTGCCATGGCATTAGGGAAAATCCTCTCTTCTAACCACTTCCTCACCTTTGGATCATGATTTGCATCAAATCCAGCAAGTTGAATCTCCCCATGTGATTATTTCCATTCAAATTCTATTCAAATAAATTTCTGCCTTCTTTTCTAGCACTTGGGGATTTACAAAGGAACTCCACTTTCTGTCTTGATTTTTGACGCCAAACCTTTTTCCCCTCCTAGTCCTTTGAACCCTCAACCTAGAACCATGAAGATCCACTGGTCTTCAGTTCAAAATTTTCAAACTACACCTGCTGCAAGTTTGGACCAGATTTGACAAATTTGGTGAAATTCATTTAAAACCTTCTGCAAAAATTCCGAGTAAAATCAGGCAGCCCCTGGGTGCTTTGAGTGGTCATCTCACCAAGTTACAGCTCCAGTAAAATTTATCTCATAGCCAAAACCTTCTGTCGAACACCTGCAGTGCACTGTCTATGTCAAGTTCAGAAAGTTCAGTGAACACTGCAGTGGCTTGCTGTCGTTTTCTTCAGAGAAGGACGTCGATCTCGCCAGTGCCGCCGCGTCGCCTTGCTCCTCGTCCCCGCCCTCTTGTTCCTGCACCGCACGAACGCCTGGCGCCTTGCGAGCGTCGGCGACGAGCAGCAGAAGGTGCGCCGCCCCGTGACCGACGCCGGCGGCGGCTTTGCGGGCGCCAACGGGAGACACGGCGCTGACGACGCCACCCAGCGCCGCCCAAACCATCGGAGCCCGCCGCGTGGCCTTCCACTCCACCGAATACGCTGCCGCTCTCGTCGTGAACCACAGGGCGCGGAGCGCGCTCTCTGCCGCCGTTGAGCCCGTGCGGTCACCTCACCGTGGACCGACGCCATTACGCCAGGACCATCTCTGTTTAGCTGTGAAACGACTCCAGTAACCTCCACTGATGCTGCCTGGCCGCTCAACCCACCTGCCAATCCACTGCTCCGCCGTAATCGCTCGCCGGAGATTCTCCATTCACGGCCACCCCGTCGATCTGCCTATAAATAGAGGCCCCGAGCTTCAACTCGAGCACCCACCATCCCTGCACTCCCCCTAGAGCAAGCCTAGCCACTGGTAGAGCCCCGAGGAGGTCTCCTTCCTCGACTCCGGCCGCCGCGACCCGCCACGGGATCCAGCCCGATTCGCCCCCGTGTGTGCTCCTCCACCCCCATTCTCTTGCCAGTAGCTTCACCTTGCATCCCTCGTTCTGACCCGCGCCTCAATTCGTAGTTTGCAGCCCTCCACCGGAGTTCCCCATCCTCACCCGAGCCGCCGTCCGCCGGAGATAGTGTCGCCGTCGACGTGGTGCTCCCCGTTGGACGAGTCCACCACCCACCGGCGCGGAAGAAGACGCTGAAACTCTTGGTACCCTCCGTTTCTCCAAACTCGCCGTGGTTCGATGCCGGCGTCCACCGCAGCCTTCGGGCGCCGGCGAGCTTTTCAAACCTGACATGTGGACCCCGCGTGTCAGCCTCTGTTCTTTTATTCGCGAACCGTTTTCTGTTGGCGCCTTCGGGAAAAATACATTTTCTCCTTTGCGCTTGTGCATTCCCAACCGAAGCGTTTTCTGTTTTCTCACTTAAAACCCTGGAACTTTTCTGTTTCATTACAGATAAGTCCCTGGACAGAAACCTTTATAACTTTTTAATAAAAAGGAATTTTTGAGTGATTCTTTTTCTGACAATCTTCAAATTTTGTCTAGTTTTTTATGGGATTTATTTGGAAAATATTTGGAAAAGTTTCTGTGCAAGTGTTGGTTTTCACGTTAGTACCCGTTTCGTGATTGCCGTAGGTTCCGGAAGGGGTGAAGGAGCCGCGAACTTCGCCGAGCTAGACTCTGACTTCTCCGAACCAGGCAAGCATGTTTTGAACATTTGATATGACAGGTGTTTTACATGTTCACGTGAGAGTTTGTGCGTGGCATATGGGTGTCGGTAAATACCTCGTTGCTTGTGAGGCAACGACCCGGTTGTTCCAAAGTTGTGATGATCTCTGATGAGAGATGGCCTAATCATGTGGTGACATGAAGGGCAGCAAGGTGGTACTGTTGTAGCATACTAGCCTTGCATCATCCGACTTCCTCCGACGTTAACGTGGTTGGAGCCACGCTACCGTTCTTTCCCCTTTCCATGCTACCACATGTCTCATTGCCAGGATGCGGTTTAGTAAGTTGGTAACCTATTTCCGTGTACACACCAAACAGAGATGCCGGGATGATGGTACCTTGGCCCAGGATTAAAGCCAGTCATCCGGTCAGGGGGCATTGGTGTTTCCGGTTGGGACCGAGAGGGGGGGGGCACCCCCTTAGAGCGCGCGTATAGAAATTTGATCCCATGCTACGCGAGGTTGTAGCCTCCCCGTCTCAAGGTTTTTCTTGAACGTCGCCGAGGGTGATCCCTGGCTTCGGATGGTTGAATTGGGTGTGTACTGGTTAGACGTGTTTCTTCCAAAACACCGTAGACGGAACTAGTCCCCGTGACTACTGAAATCCATTGGCTGTGGTTAAGTACAAACTCTGCAAAGTCAAATTCTCTCCAAATCATCGTATCCATGATCAGTAGTGTAAACATTATATCCATATCTACCCGTGTGAAAAACTTGTCCCCGGTGAACAAGCTCAAATGGTAAATTCAGATTCATTGTTATTCCTGTGGATGGACTAACCTTATGTTTGTCTCATGCTTGTGATAAATTATGTTCCCGAACTATTGTATTATTGAGCTACAATATAAGCCCTTTATGAGACGTCGCGCAGACGTCCGACTGTGGCGTGTACTCGTTTCTCACCTTAAATATAAGCCCTTTATGTGATGTCGCTCAAACGTCCGACTGCGGCATGCACTGTCTTTATTTTCTGTTATAAGCCCTTTATGTGGTGTCGCCCCGACGCCCGACTGTGGCATTACTATTCTGCATTTTCCGCTCGAGGAGTCTTTCAGAAACTCGTTTGGCACCCGCATTATTATTCTGCATTTTCCGCTTGAGGAGTCTTTCAGACACTCGTTTGGTACCTGTATTATTATTCCGCATTTTCCGCTCGAGGAGTCTTTCAGACACTCGTTTGGTACCTGTATTATTATTCCGCATTTTTCGCTCGAGGAGTCTTTCAGACACTCGTTTGGCACCAGTATTACTATTCTGCAGTTTCCGCTCGAGGCGTCATTCAGACCCTCGCTTGGCACCCAGTATTTATTATCTCTATGTCTGATCGCACTTGTTAACTTGTTCATGTGCTTCATGTATTTATATTTGTTATACCTTATGTCCGAACTGTCTTGCGAGCACTTTCATAGTACTCACCTGGCTTGTTGATTTGGCCAGATGTTGACGAAGGCGATCTCTTGGATGAAGAGTTTGATAGCGCGTCCGATGCCTAGAGGAGTCCCAGTCAGTCCTGCGCGATCACGGATTTTGGTCACTTGTATTGTATACGCTTCCGCCACTCGCAACAAGTCTTCCCGAGCCTCACTCCGACGCTCGATGAGTTGTAGTCTTCTGGAATCATATCACTCGCCTCGCGATGATATTTCCACCACCGTTATTATCGTGAGTTAGTAGTTTGCCACCCTATCCGCCGTCTCGTTTTAGCGGCGTGCTTGTAATAAATTGTTGGGCAGTCTCTGCTCAACCTTGTATTATATTTAGTACTCCTGGTATTTTTTTCTTCTGTGACCAAGATATTGTCTACCAGTGAGAAGGAATTCTTCCTCGCTGGTCCGTAAAAGGGATTGGTCTCTCAATAATTATTTTATTGAAAACCGGTCGTGACAGTGGACAACACTCTCCCCTCTTGTTGCTATGCATCACCATGATCTTGCGTGTGCGTAGGAATTTTTTTGAAATTACTACGTTCCCCAACACTTTTCATTCTCTTTCTATTTTCTGCCATGGTCGGTTTTTGAGTCTTACTCAACTTCACACCTTCCAACACAGGCAAGAACTCCTTCTTTGATTGTTCCATTTTGAACTACTTCAAAATCTTATCAAGGTATGTACTCATTGAAAAATCTTATCACGCGTTTTGATCTATCTCTATAGATCTTGATGCTCAATGTGTAAGCAGCTTCACCGAGGTCTTTCTTTGAAAAACTCCTTTCAAACACTCCTTTTATGCTTTCCAGAAAATTCTACATCATTTCCGATCAACAATATGTCATTCACATATACTTATCAGAAAGGTTGTAGTGCTCCCACTCACTTTCTTGTAAATACAGGCTTCATCGCAAGTCTATATAAAACTATATGCTTTGATCAACTCATCAAAGCGTATATTCCAACTCTGAGATGCTTGCACCAGTCCATAGATGGATCGCTGGAGCTTGCACATTTTGTTAGCACTTTTAGGATCGACAAAACCTTCTGGTTGCATCATATACAACTCTTCTTTTAAGAGATCCATTAAGGAATGTAGTTTTGACATCCATTTGGCAGAGTTCATAATATGTGACAATTTGCTAACATGATTTGGACAGACTTAAGCATCGCTACGAGTGAGAAAATCTCATCGTAGTCAACACCTTGAACTTTGTCAAAAACCTTTTTCGACAAGTCTAGCTTTGAAGATAGTAACACTACTATCAGCGTCCGTCTTCCTCTCGAAGATCCATTTATTTTCTATGGCTTGCCAACCATCGGGCAAGTCAACCAAAGTCCACACTTTTTTCTCATACATGGATCCCATCTTAGATTTCATGGCGTCAAGCCATTTCACGGAATCTGGGCTCATCATTGCTTCCTCATAGTTCGTAGGTTCATCATGGTCTAGTAACATGACTTCCAGAATAGGATTACCGTACCACTCTGGTGCGGATTGTACTCTGGAAGATCTATGAGGTTCGGTAATAACTTGATCTGAAGTTTCATGATCATCATCATTGGCTTCCTCACTAATTGGTGTAGGAATCACTGGAACTGGTTTCTGTGATGAACTACTTTCCAATTTGGGAGAAGGTACAGTTACCTCATCAAGTTCTACTTTCCTCCCACTCACTTCTTTCGAGAGAAACTCCTTCTCTAGAAAGGATCCATTCTTAGCAACGATCTTGCCTTCGGATCTGTGATAGAAGGTATATCCAACAGTTTCCTTTGGGTATCCTATGAAGACGCATTTCTCCGATTTGGGTTCGAGCTTATCAGGTTGAAACTTTTTCACATAAGCATCGCAGCCCCAAACTTTAAGAAACGACAACTTTGGTTTCTTGCCAAACCACAATTCATAAGGCGTCGTCTTAACGGATTTTGATGGTGCCCTATTTAAAGTGAATGCAACTGTCTCTAATGCATAACCCGCAAACGATAGTGGTAAATCGGTAAGATACATCATGGATTGCACCATATCCAGTAAAGTGCGGTTACGACGTTCGGACACACCATTACGCTGTGGTGTTCCATGTGGCGTGAGCTGTGAAACTATTCCACATTGTTTTTAAATGAAGGCCAAATTCGTAACTCAAATATTGTCCTCTACGATCAGATCATAGAAACTTTATTTTCTTATTACGATGATTCTCCACTTCACTCTGAAATTCTTTGAACTTTTCAAATGTTTCAGACTCTTGTTTCGTTAAGTAGATATACTCATATCTGCTCAAATCATCTGTGAAGGTCAGAAAATAACGATACCCGCCACGAGCATCAACACTCATTGGACCGCATACATCGGTATGTATTATTTCCAATAAGTCACTAGCTCGTTCCATTGTTCCGGAGAACGGATTTTAGTCATCTTGCCCATAAGGTACGGTTCGCAAGCATCAAATGATTCATAATCAAGTGATTCCAAAAGTCCATCTTTATGGAGTTTCTTCATGCGCTTTACACCGATATGACCCAAACGGAAGTGCCACAAATATGTTGCACTATCATTATTAACTTTGCATCTTTTGGCATCAATATTATGAATATGTGTATCACTACGATCAAGATTCAATAAACCATCAATATTGGGTGTATGGCCATAGAAGGTTTTATTCATGTAAACAGAATAACAATTTATTCTCTGTCTTAGATGAATAATCGTATCACAATAAACATGATCTAATCATATTTTATGCTCAACGCAAACACCAAATAACATTTATTTAGGTTCAACACTAATCTCGAAAGTATAGGGAGAGTGCGATGATGATCATATCAATCTTGGAACCACTTCCAACACACATCGTCACTTCACCCTCAACTAGTCTCTGTTTATTCTGTAACTCCTGTTTCGAGTTACTAATTTTTAGCAACCGAACAAGTATCAAATACCCAGGGGCTACTATAAACACTAGTAAGGTACATATCTAACCTGTATATCAAATATACCCTTGTTCACTTTGCCATCCTTCTTATCCACCAAATATTCAGGGCATTTCCACTTCCAATGACCATTTCCTTTGTAGTAGAAGCACCCAGTTTCAGGCTTTAGTCTAGCTTTGGGGTTCTTCACGGAAGTGACAACTTGCTTGCCATTCTGCTTGAAGTTCCATTTTCTTTCCCTTTGCCCTTTTCTTGAAACTCATGGTGTTGTCAATCATCAACACTTTGATGCTCTTTCTTGATTTCTACCTTCGTCGATTTCAGAATCACGAAGAGCTCGGGATTCATTTTCGTCATCCCTTGCATACTATATTTCATCACGAAGTTCCAGTAACTTGGTGATGGTGACTAGAGAACTCTGTCAATCACTATCTTATCTGCAAGATTAACTCCCACTTGATTCAAGCGATTGTAGTACCCAGACAATCTGAGCACATGCTCACTGCTTGAGCTATTCTCCTCCATATTTTAGCTATAGAACTTGTTAGAGACTTCATATCTCTCAACTCGGGTATTTGCTTGAAATATTAAGTTCAACTCTTGGAACATCTAATATGGTCCATCACGTTCAAAACGTCTTTGAAGTCCCGATTCCATGCTGTAAAGCATGGTGCACTAAACTATCAAGTAGTCATCATATTGAGCTAGCCAAACGTTCATAACGTCTGCATCTGCTCCTGCAATAGGTCTGTCACCTAGCGGTGCATCAAGGACATAATTCTTCTGTGCAGCAATGAGGATAAACCTCAGATCACGGACCCAGTCCGCATCATTGCTACTATCATCTTTCAACTTAGTTTTCTCTAGGAACAATATAAAAACATAGGGAAGCAACAACGCGAGCTATTGATCTACAAGATTATTTGCAAAATACTATCAGGACTAAGTTCATGATAAATTAAAGTTCAATTAATCATATTACTTAAGAACTCCCACTTAGATAGACATCCCTCTAATCATCTAAGTGATCACGTGATCCAAATCAACTAAACCATGTCTGATCATCACGTGAGATGGACTAGTTTTCAATGGTGAACATCACTATGTTGATCATATCTACTATATGATTCACGCTCGACCTTTCGGTCTCAGTGTTCCGAGGCCATATCTGCATACGCTAGGCTCGTCAAGTTTAACCCGAGTATTTCTGCGTGTGCAAAACTGGCTTGCACCCGTTGTAGGTGAACGTTGAGCTTATCACACCCGATCATCACGTGGTGTCTCAACACGACGAACTTTGTCAACAGTGCATACTCAGGGAGAACACTTATACCTTGAAATTTAGTGAGAGATTATATTATAAAGCTACCACCGAACTAAGCAAAATAAGATGTATAAAAGATAAACATCACATGCAATCAAAAATATGTGACATGATATGGCCATTATCATCTTGTGCCTTTCATCTCCATCTCCAAAGCATCGTCATGATCTCCATCGTCACCGGCATGACACCATGATCTCCATCATCTTGATCTATATCAATGTGTCGTCACATGGTCATCTCGCCAACTATTGCTCTTGCAACTATTGCTATCGCATAGCGATAAAGTAAAGCAATTATTTGGCGCTTGCATCTTATGCAATAAAGAGACAACCATAAGGCTTCTACCAGTTGCCGATAACTTCAACAAAACATGATCATCTCATACAACAACTTATCTCTCATCACGTCTTGACCATATCACATCACAACAAGCCCTGCAAAAACAAGTTAGACGTCCTCTACTTTGTTGTTGCAAGTTTTACGTGGCTGCTACGGGCTTAGCAAGAACCATTCTTACCTACGCATCAAAACCACAACGATATTTCGTCAAGTTAGTGATGTTTTAACCTTCAACAAGGACCGGGCGTAGCCACACTCGATTCAACTAAAGTTGGAGAAACTGACACCCGCCAGCCACCTGTGTGCAAAGTGATACATCTTCGTCGTATCTATAATTTTTGATTGTTCCATGCCAATATTATTCAACTTTCATATACTTTTGGCAACTTTTTATATTATTTTTGAGACTAACATATTGATCCAGTGCCCAGTGCCAATTCCTGTTTGTTGTATGTTTTATGTTTCACAGAAACCCAATATCAAACGGAGTCCAAACGGGATAAAAACGGACGGAGATCATTTTTGGAATATTTAAGATTTTTGGGAAGAAAAATCAACGCGAGACGGTGCCCAAGGGGGCCACGAGGCAGGGGGGCGCCCCAGGGGGGCAGGCGCGCCCCTGACCCTCATGGGCACCCCTTAACGCGGTTGACGCTCTTCTTTTGCCGCAAGAAAGCTAATTTTCGGAGAAAAATCTGGGCGAAGGTTTCAATCCAATCGGAGCTACGGATCTCTGGATATAAAAGAAACGGTGAAAGGGCAGAATCTGAGAACGCAAAAACAGAGAGACAGATCCAATCTCGGAGGGGCTCTCGCCCCTCCCACGCCATGGGTGCCAAGGACCAGAGGGGAAACCCTTCTCCCATCTAGGGAGAAGGTCAAGGTAGAAGAAGAAGAAGAAGGGGGGGTGAAGGAAATATGCCCTAGAGGCAATAATAAAGTTATTATTTATTTCCTCATATCATGATAAATGTTTATTATTCATGCTAGAATTGTATTAACCAGAAACATAATACATATGTGAATACATAGACAAACATAGTGTCACTAGTATGCCTCTACTTGACTAGCTCATTGATCAAAGATGGTTGAGTTTCCTAACCATAGATATGAGTTATCATTTGATCAATGGGATCACATCATTAGAAGAATGATGTGATTGACTTGACCCATTCCGTTAGCTTAGCACTTGATCGTTTAGTATGTTGCTATTGCTTTCTTCATGACTTATACATGTTCCTATGACTATGAGATTATGTAACTCCCGCTTACCGGAGGAACACTTTGTGTGCTACCAAACGTCACAACATAACTGGGTGATTATAAATGTGCTCTATAGGTGTCTCCGAAGGTACTTGTTGAGTTGACGTATTTCGAGATTAGGATTTGTCACTCCGATTGTCGAAGAGGTATCTCTGGGCCCTCTCGGTAATGCACATCACTATAAGCCTTGCAAGCAATGTGACTAATGATTAAGTTGCAGGATGATGCATTACATAAGGAGTAAAGAGACTTGCCGGTAACGAGATTGAACTAGGTATTGAGATACCGACGATCGAATCTCGGGCAAGTAACATACCGATGACAAAGGGAACAACGTATGTAGTTATGCGGTTTGACCGATAAAGATCTTCGTAGAATATGTGGGAACCAATATGAGCATCCAGGTTCCGCTATTGGTTATTGAACGGAGACATGTCTCGGTCATGTCTACATAGTTCTCGAACCCGTAGGGTCCGCACACTTAAAGTTTGGTGACGATCGGTATTATGAGTTTTTGTGTTTTGATGTACCGAAGGTAGTTCGGAGTCCCGGATATGATCACGAACATGACGAGGAGTCTTGAAATGGTCGAGACATAAAGATCGATATATTGGATGACTATGTTCGGACACCGGAATGGTTTCGGAAGGTTTCGGACATATACCGGAGTACCGGGGGGTTACCGGAAACCCCCGGGGGGTTTATTGGGCCTCATGGTCCCTAGTGGAGAAGAGGAGGGGCGGCTAGGGCAGGCCGCGCGCCCCCTCCCCCTCTAGTCCGAATTGGACAAGGAGGGGGGGGGCGCCGCCCCTTTCCTTCCTCTCTCTCTCTCCCTTCCTTCCCCTCTCCTACTCCAACAAGGAAAGGAGGAGTCCTACTCTCGGTGGGAGTAGGACTCCCCCCTTTGGCGCGCCCTCCTTGGTCGGCCGCCTCTCCCCCCTTGCTCCTTTATATACGGGGGTAGGGGGGCACCTCTAGACACACAAGTTCATCTGTTGATCTCTCCCAGCCGTGTGCGGTGCCCCCTTCCACCATATTCCACCTCGGTAATATCGTAGCGGTGCTTAGGCGAAGCCCTGCGTCGGTAGCATCATCAACACCGTCATCACGCTGTCGTGCTGACGAAACTCTCCCGCAAAGCTCTGCTGGATCGGAGTTCGTGGGACGTCATCGAGCTGACCATGTGCTGAACTCGGAGGTGCCGTACGTTCGGTACTTGGATCGGTCGGTTCGTGAAGACGTACGACTACATCAACCGCGTTGTGCTAACGCTTCCACTTTCGGTCTACGAGGGTACGTGGACAACACTCTCCCCTCTCGTTGCTATGCATCACCATGATCTTGCGTGTGCGTAGGATTTTTTTTGAAATTACTACGTTCCCCAACAGTGGTATCCGAGCCAGGTTTGATGCGTAGATGTTATATGCACGAGTAGAACACAAGTGAGTTGTGGGCGATACAAGTCATACTGCTTACCAGCATGTCATACTTTGGTTCGGCGGTATTGTTGGATGAAGCGGCCCGGACCGACATTACGCGTACGCTTACGCGAGACTGGTTCTACCGACGTGCTTTGCACATAGGTGGCTGGCGGGTGTCAATTTCTCCAACTTTAGTTGAACCGAGTGTGTCTACGCCCGGTCCTTGGGAAGGTTAAAACAGCACTAACTTGACGAACTATCGTTGTGGTTTCGATGCGTAGGTAAGAACGGTTCTTGCTCAGCCCGTAGCAGCCACGTAAAACATGCAACAACAAAGTAGAGGACGTCTAACTTGTTTTTGCAGGGCATGTTGTGATGTGATATGGTCAAGACATGATGCTAAATTTTATTGTATGAGATGATCATGTTTTGTAACAAAGTTATCGGCAACTGGCAGGAGCCATATGGTTGTCGCTTTATTGTATGCAATGCAATCGCCCTGTAATTGCTTTACTTTATCACTAAGCGGTAGCGATAGTCGTAGAAGCAATAGTTGGCGAGACGACAACGATGCTACGATGGAGATCAAGGTGTCGCGCCGGTGACGATGGTGATCATGACGGTGCTTCAGAGATGGAGATCACAAGCACAAGATGATAATGGCCATATCATATCACTTATATTGATTGCATGTGATGTTTATCTTTTATGCATCTTATTTTGCTTTGATTGACGGTAGCATTATAATATGATCTCTCACTAAATTTCAAGACAAAAAGTGTTCTCCCTGAGTATGCACCGTTGCCAAAGTTCGTCGTGCCGAGACACCACGTGATGATCGGGTGTGATAATCTCTACGTTCATCTACAACGGGTGCAAGCCAGTTTTGCACACGCAGAATATTTGGGTTAAACTTGACGAGCCTAGCATATGCAGATATGGCCTCAGAACACTAAGACTGAAAGGTCGAGCGTGAATCATATAGTAGATATGATCAACATAGTGATGTTCACCATTGAAAACTACTCCATTTCACGTGATGATCGGTTATGGTTTAGTTGATTTGGATCACGTGATCACTTAGTTGATTAGAGAGATTTCTATCTAAGTGGGAGTTCTTAAGTAATATGATTAATTGAACTTAAATTTATCATGAACTTAGTACCTGATAGTATTTTGCTTGTCTATGTTGTTGTAGATAGATGGCCCGTGCTGTTGTTCCGTTGAATTTTAATGCGTTCCTTGAGAAAGCAAGGTTGAAAGATGATGGTAGCAATTACACGGACTGGGTCCGTAACTTGAGGATTATCCTCATTGTTGCACAGAAGAATTACATCCTGGAAGCACCGCTAGGTGCCAGGCCTGCTGCAGATGCAACTGACGACGTTAAGAACGTCTGGCAGAGCAAAGATGATGACTACTCGATAGTTCAGTGTGCCATGCTTTACGGCTTAGAACCGGGACTTCAACGACGTTTTGAACGTCATGGAGCATATGAGATGTTCCAGGAGTTTAAGTTAATATTTCAAGCAAATGCCCGGATTGAGAGATATGAAGTCTCCAATAAGTTCTACAGCTGTAAGATGGAGGAGAATAGTTCTGTCAGTGAACATATACTCAAAATGTCTGGGTATAACAATCACTTGATTCAACTGGGAGCTAATCTTCCGGATGATAGTGTCATTGACAGAATTCTTCAATCACTGCCACCAAGCTACAAGAGCTTCGTGATGAACTATAATATGCAAGGGATGAACAAGACAATTCCCGAGCTCTTCGCAATGCTAAAGGCTGCGGAGGTAGGAATCAAAAAGGAGCATCAAGTGTTGATGGTCAACAAGACCACCAGTTTCAAGAAAAAGGGTAAAGGGAAGAAGAGGGGGAACTTCAAGAAGAACGGCAAACAAGTTGCCGCTCAAGAGAAGAAACCCAAGTCTGGACCTAAGCCTGAGACTGAGTGCTTCTACTGCAAGCAGACTGGTCACTAGAAGCGGAACTGCCCCAAGTATTTGGCGGATAACAAGGATGGCAAGGTGAACAAAGGTATATGTGATATACATGTTATTGATGTGTACCTTACCAGAGCTCGCAGTAGCACCTGGGTATTTGATACTGGTTCTGTTGGTAATATTTGCAACTCGAAACAGGGACTACAGATTAAGTGAAGACTGGCTAAGGACGAGGTGACGATGCGTGTGGGAAATGGTTCCAAAGTCGATGTGATCGTCGTCGGCACGCTACCTCTACATCTACCTTTGGGATTAGTTTTAGACCTAAATAATTGTTATTTGGTGCCAGCGTTGAGCATGAACATTATATCTAGATCTTGTTTGATGCGAGACTGTTATTCATTTAAATCTGAGAATAATGGTTGTTCTATTTATATGAGTAATATCTTTTATGGTCATGCACCCTTCAAGAGTGGTCTATTTTTGTTGAATCTCGATAGTAGTGATACACATATTCATAATGTTGAAGCCAAAAGATGCAGAGTTGATAATGATAGTGCAACTTATTTGTGGCACTGCCGTTTGGGTCATATTGGTGTAAAGCGCATGAAGAAACTCCATACTGATGGACTTTTGGAATCACTTGATTATGAATCACTTGGTACTTGCGAACCATGCCTCATGGGCAAGATGACTAAAACGCCGTTCTCCGGAACTATTGAGCGAGCAACAGATTTGTTGGAAATCATACATACTGATGTATGTGGTCCGATGAATATTGAGGCTCGCAGCGGGTATCGTTATTTTCTCACCTTCACAGATGATTTGAGCAGATATGGGTATATCTACTTAATGAAACATAAGTCTGAAACACTTGAAAAGTTCAAAGAATTTCAGAGTGAAGTGGAAAATCATCATAACAAGGAAATAAAGTTTTACAGCTGATCGTGGAGGAGAAAATTTGAGGTACGAGTTTGGTCTACATTTGAAACAATGCGGAATAGTTTTACAACTCACGCCACCCGGAACACCACAACATAATGGTGTGTCCGAACGTCGTAATCGTACTTTACTAGGTATGGTGCGATCTATGATGTCTCTTACTAATTTACCGCTATCGTTTTGGGGTTATGCTTTAGAGACGGTTGCATTCATGTTAAATAGGGCACCATCAAAATCCGTTGAGATGACGCCTTATGAACTATGGTTTGGCAAGAAACCAAAGTTGTCGTTTCTTAAATTTGGGGCTGCGATGCTTATGTGAAAAAACATCAACCTGATAAGCTCGAACCCAAATCGGAGAAATGTGTCTTCATAGGATACCCAAAGGAAACTGTTGGGTACACCTTCTATCACAGATCCGAAGGCAAGACATTCGTTCTAAGAATGGATCCTTTCTAGAGAAGGATTTACTCTCGAAAGAAGTGAGTGGGAGGAAAGTAGAACTTGATGAGGTAACAGTACCTGCTCCCTTATTGGAAAGTACTTCATCACAGAAACCGGTTCCTGTGACGCCTACACCAATTAGTGAGGAAGCTAATGATATTGATCATGAAACTTCAGATCAAGTTACTACCAAACCTCGTAGGTCAACCAGAGTAAGATCCACACCAGAGTGGTATGGTAATCCTATTCTGGAGGTCATGTTACTTGACCATGGCGAACCTACGAACTATGAGGAAGCGATGATGAGCCCAGATTCCGCAAAATGGCTTGAGGCTATGAAATCTGAGATGGGATCCATGTATGAGAACAAAGTATGGACTTTGGTTGACTTGCCCGATGATCGGCAAGCCATCGAGAATAAATGGATCTTCAAAAAGAAGACTGACGCTGATGGTAATGTTACTGTCTACAAAGCTCGACTTGTTGCGGAAGGTTTTCGACAAGTTCAAGGGGTTGACTACGATGAGACTTTCTCACCCGTAGCGATGCTTAAGTCTGTCTGAATCATGTTATCAATTGCCGCATTTTATGATTATGAAATTTGGCAAATGGATGTCAAAGCTGCATTCCTGATTGGATTTCTGGAAGAAGAGTTGTATATGATGCAACCAGAAGGTTTTGTCGATCCGAAATGTGCTAACAAAGTGTGCAAGCTCTAGCGATCCATTTATGGACTGGTGCAAGCCTCTCGGAGTTGGAATAAACGCTTTGATAGTGTGATCAAAGCATATGGTTTTATACGGACTTTTGGAGAAGCATGTATTTACAAGAAAGTGAGTGGGAGCTCTGTAGCATTTCTGATATTATATGTGGATGACATATTGTTGATTGGAAATGATATAGAATTTCTGGATAGCATAAAAGGATACTTGAATAAAAGTATTTCAATGAAAGACCTCGGTGAAGCTGCTTATATATTGGGCATCAAGATCTATAGAGATAGATCAAGACGCTTAATTGGACTTTCACAAAGTACATACCTTGATAAAGTTTTGAAAAAGTTCAAAATGGATCAAGCAAAGAAAGGGTTCTTGCCTGTAATACAAGGTGTGAAGTTGAGTCAGACTCAATGCCCGGCCACTGCAGAAGATATAGAGAAAATGAAAGATGTTCCCTATGCTTCAGCCATAGGCTCTATCATGTATGCAATGCTGTGTACCAGACCTGGTGTGTGCCTTGCTATTAGTTTAGCAGGGAGGTACCAAAGTAATCCAGGAGTGGATCATTAGACAGCGGTCAAGAACATCCTGAAATACCTAAAAAGGACTAAGGATATGTTTCTCGTTTATGGAGGTGACAAAGAGCTAGTCGTAAATGGTTACGTCGATGCAAGCTTTGACACTGATCCGGATGATTCTAAATTGCAAACCGGATACGTGTTTATATTGAATGGTGGAGCTGTCAGTTGGTGCAGTTCTAAACAAAACGTCGTGGCAGGATCTACGTGTGAAGCGGAGTACATAGCTGCTTCGGAAGCAGCAAATGAAGGAGTCTGGATGAAGGAGTTCATATACGATCTAGGTGTCATACCTAGTGCAACGGGTCCAATGAAAATCTTTTGTGACAATACTGGTGCAATTGCCTTGGCAAAGGAATCCAGATTTCACAAGAGAACCAAGCACATCAAGAGACGCTTCAACTCCATCCGTCATCAAGTATCAGAGGGAGACATATAGATTTGCAAGATAAATACGGATCTGAATGTTGCAGACCCGTTGACTAAGCCTCTTCCACGAGCAAAACATGATCAGCACCAAGACTCCATGGGTGTTAGAATCATTACTGTGTAATCTAGATTATTGACTCTAGTGCAAGTGGGAGACTGAAGGAAATATGCCCTAGAGGCAATAATAAAGTTATTATTTATTTCCTCATATCATGATAAATGTTTATTATTCACGCTAGAATTGTATTAACCAGAAACATAATACATGTGTGAATACATAGACAAACATAGTGTCACTAGTATGCCTCTACTTGACTAGCTCATTGATCAAAGATGGTTGAGTTTCCTAACCATAGATATGAGTTATCATTTGATCAATGGGATCACATCATTAGAAGAATGATGTGATTGACTTGACCCATTCTGTTAGCTTAGCACTTGATCGTTTAGTATGTTGCTATTGCTTTCTTCATGACTTATACATGTTCCTATGACTATGAGATTATGTAACTCCCGCTTACCGGAGGAACACTTTATGTGCTACCAAACATCACAACGTAACTGGGTGATTATAAAGGTGCTCTACAGGTGTCTCCGAAGGTACTTGTTGAGTTGACGTATTTCGAGATTAGGATTTGTCACTTCGATTGTCGGAGAGGTATCTCTGGGCCCTCTCGGTAATGCACATCACTATAAGCCTTGCAAGCAATGTGATTAATGAGTTAGTTGCGGGATGATGCATTACATAACGAGTAAAGAGACTTGCTGGTAACGAGATTGAAGTAGGTATTGAGATACCGACGATCGAATCTCGGGCAAGTAACATACCGATGACAAAGGGAACAACGTATGTAGTTATGCGGTTTAACCGATAAAGATCTTCGTAGAATATGTGGAAACCAATATGAGCATCCAGGTTCCGCTATTGGTTATTGGCTGGAGACGTGTTTCGGTCATGTCTACATAGTTCTCGAACCCGTAGGGTCCGCACGCTTAAAGTTTGGTGAAGATCGGTATTATGAGTTTTTGTGTTTTGATGTACCGAAGGTAGTTCGGAGTCCCGGATATGATCACGGAAATGACGAGGAGTCTCGAAATGGTTGAGACGTAAAGATCGATATATTGGATGACTATGTTCGGACACCGGAATGGTTTTGGAAGGTTTCGGACATATACCGGAGTACCGGGGGGTTACCGGAAACCCCCGGGGGGTTTATTAGGCCTCATGGGCCCTAGTGGAGAAGAGGAGGGCAGCTAGGGCAGGCCGCGTGCCCCCTCCCCCTCTAGTCCGAATTGGACAAGGAGGGGGGGGGCGGCGCCCCCCTTTCCTTCCTCTCTCTCTCCCTTCCTTCCCCTCTCCTACTCCAACAAGCAAAGGAGGAGTCCTACTCCCGGTGGGAGTAGGACTCCCCCCCTTTGGCGCGCCCTCCTTGGCCGGCCGCCTCTCCCCCCTTGCTCCTTTATATACGGGGGCAGGGGGCACCTCTAGACACACAAGTTGATCTGTTGATCTCTCCCAGCCGTGTGTGGTGCCCCCCTCCACCATATTCCGCCTCGGTAATATCGTAGCGGTGCTTAGGCGAAGCCCTGCGTCGGTAGCATCATCAACACCATCATCACGCCGTCGGGCTAACGAAACTCTCCCGCAAAGCTCTACTGGATCGTAGTTCGTGGGACCTCATCAAGCTGAACGTGTGCTAAACTCGGAGGTGCCGTACGTTCGGTACTTGGATCGGTCGGATCGTGAAGACGTACGACTACATCAACCGCGTTGTGCTAACGCTTCCGCTTTCGGTCTACGAGGGTACATGTACAAATCTCTCCCCTCTCGTTGCTATGCATCACCATGATCTTGCGTGTGCGTAGGAATTTTTTTGAAATTACTACGTTCCCCAACAGGGGGCTCTCTCCCCCTCGCTTCCGGTGGCGCCGGAACGCCGCCGGGGGCCATCATCATCACCGCGATCTACACCAACACCGCCATCATCTTCACCAACATCTCCATCACCTTCCCCCATCTATATTCAGCGGTCCACTCTCCCGCAACCCACTGTACCCTCTACTTGAACATGGTGCTTTATGCTTCATATTATTATCCAATGATGTGTTGCCATCCTATGATGTCTGAGTAGATTTTTGTTGTCCTACCGGTGATTGATGAATTGCTATGATTGGTTTAATTTTCTTGTGGTTATGTTGTTGTCCTATTGTGCCCTCCGTGTCGCGCAAGCATGAGGGATTCCCGCTGTAGGGTGTTGCAATATATTCATGATTCGCTTATAGTGGGTTGCTTGAGTGACAGAAGCATAAACCCGAGTAAGGGGGTTGTGGCGTATGGGATAAAGGGGACTTGATGCTTTAATGCTATGGTTGGGTTTTACCTTAATGATCTTTAGTAGTTGCGGATGCTTGCTAGAGTTCCAATCATAAGTGCATATGATCCAACAAGAGAAAGTATGTTAGCTTATGCCTCTCCCACATAAAACTTGCTATCGGTCTAGTAAAGTAGTCAATTGCTTAGGGACAATTTCACAACTCCTACCACCACTTTTCCACCCTCGCTATATTTAATTTATTGTTTCTCTATCTAAACATCCCCTTGTTTTTATTTACGTGCTCTTTATATTCTTGCAAACCTAGCCAACAACACCTACAAAGTACTTCTAGTTTCATACTTGTTCTAGGTAAAGCGAACGTTAAGCGTGTGTAGAGTTGTATCAGGGGTCGATAGAACTTGAGGGAATACTTGTTCTACCTTTAGCTCCTCGTTGGGTTCGACACTCTTACTTATCGAAAGAGGCTACAATTGATCCCCTATACTTGCGGGTTATCAAGACCTTTTTCTGGCGCCGTTGACGGGGAGTCATAGCGTGGGGTGAATATTCTCGTGTGTGCTTGTTTGCTTTATCACTAAGTAATTTTTATTTGCTATTCTTAGTTGTTTTCTATCTTTAATTATGGGTAGGAAACGCAAAATACCAAAAAAATTAGTTGTACCTACTGAACGAATGGTTGAAGATCCACTCAAAATCTATCACACTCCTGAAGCTTTTTACTTGGATCATCTTTGATCCCTTTGTGCTCGTGCTGAAACCCCAAATAGCTTAGTTGAGGGCAAATCTTTAGATGAGCATGCCTGTTATGTGCGACACCGTATATCTGAAAAAGGGAAACTTTTACTGGATCAAATTCATCGTTTGCAATGCTATGCTTGGAATTTATGTGAAATATATGATGTTACTTGTTATTCTGAAAACCCTAAGAAACACCTTCCCTACCAATGTGAGTTTATTGATAATGGGATCGTATCTTTGTATGCTAAGGGTGTTTATAATTACTATGATGTTCAACAAATTGAAGAATTTGTTGCTTTTAAGGGTGCTTATGAAATTGCTTCTTTGATTGAAACGTATCTTTACAAATTTGAAAAAAATTCCATACTTAAATATTCTTATGATAATTATGCTTCTAATGCCTATGTTAAACCATATATTGAGAACTCCTCCGCTGTCCAAGAAGAGACTAATATTTTGAAGGAGTCTATGGAAGAAGAAATTGATGAAACTGTGAGCTCATTGGATGAAAAGGATGATGAGGAGAGCGAAGAACAAAAGGAGGAAGAGCGGATTAGCTACCCGTGCCCACCTTCTAATGAGAGTAACTCTTCAACTCATACATTGTTTGATTTCCCTTCGTGCTTACCGAAGGATGATTGCTATGATGATTGTTATGATCCCGTTGATTCTCTTGAAATATCCCTTTTTGATGATGCTTGCTATGCTTGTGGCCAAGATGCCAATATGAATTATGCTTATGTAGATGAACTTGCTATAGTTCCTTATGTTAAACATGAAATTGTTGCTATTGCACCCACGCATGATAGTCCTATTATCTTTTTGAATTCTCCAAACTACACTATATCGGAGAAGTTTGTGCTTATTAAGGATTATATTGATGGGTTGCCTTTTACCATTGCACATGATAATTTTGATGAATGTGATATGCATGTGCTTGCTGCTCCTACTTGAAATTGTTATGAGAGAGTAACTATATCTCCACCTCTCTATGTTTCCAATATGATAAAATTGCAAGAAACTGCTTATACTATGCATTGGCCTTTACTATGTGTGCATGAATTGTTCTTTTATGACATGCCGATGCATAGGAAGAGAGTTAGCCTTCGTCATTGCTTGATATATGTTACTTTGTGCTCACTACTAAATTACAAATCATTGTTAATTAAAATTGGCTTTGATATACCCTGGGATCCGGGTGGATCCATTACTTGAGCACTATATGCCTAGCTTAATGCCTTTAAAGAAAGCGCTGCCAGGGAGACAACCCGGAAGTTTTAGAGAGTCATTTATTTCTGTTGAGTGCTTTTATATAGTTTAAAAACAAAAAAATAAAGAGGGGAACCCAAAACTTTTCAAAAAGGAAAGTGAAAGTGAGAAAGACAAGCATTGTTGAAGTGGGCGAGCTCCTTGAACTTTGTTCATGCTCACAAAAACTTTGTGAATCTTAATTACATAAAATTTTCATCAAAAATAATTATCCCCTTGTACAATTCCATTGTATTATAATGTAACATCCCAAATTTTCAATTTGGAATGTTATACATTAGATCATCATTGCATAGCATATTTTATTGCATTTTGGCAAAATCCTCGAAAATCCTAAGCAACTCAAGGACCCTCGGAGAGAGTTGGGGAATTTATCGTGGTTTTCATATTTGATTTTTATCAAATAATGAAACGAGGATTTTGGTTTTAATTATTTTTCTCTCCGAAAAATATTTCATATTAAAATAAATGAGAGGAGAATATATGACTTCTCCAAAATAATTGAAATATTGGAGGAAAAATATTAAAATCAAATATTTGATTTTATTCGGATTTTATTTGCAATTTTAATTGCATTAGAAAAATTGCACGTTTTCAAAACTGCATTTTTGGGCCAAGAAAATGTTCATCTCGTTCTAATTATTTTAGTTAGACGGTGAAAATTTGTTTTGGGATTTTTGTATTTTTATTTATTTTTCTATGATTTTTTTAGGTTTGGCGAATTTTTTTTTTAAAGAAACGCCCGAGCGTGCCGACTGGGTCGAAGCCCAACCGACGGCCCAGCTGCCCAGCGCCCCGTCTCCCTCCCGAGCACGGCTCCCGCCGCCGCCCGTGTCCCTCCAGGACACGTCGCCGCGCCTTGCCCCCTCACCCACGGCACCCCCTCCCCCTCCTATAAGTACCGCCCGCCGCCGCCCCTCTCCCTCAACCCGTTCCCGCCCCGACCCGCACCCGCCGACGCCGGAGGAGCCCGACGCCGGAGCCCCGACGCCCGAAGCCGCGCGAGGAGCCGCCGCCGGAGCTCCCGAACGCCGCCTCCCGTCGTCGCCCGTCGTCTCCCCGAGCCCCGCCGCACCCGAAGACCCCGCCGGAGCCCCGTCCCGCTCGCCGGAATACCTCGCCGGAGGTATAACCGAGCCGCCAACCGAACCGCCCGGTTTTTTTTTAAAACCGCTCGGTTTATTTTTTTTCGAAACCCTAGGTTTATTTTTTTAGATCGGTTTATTTTTTTGGTTTAGTTAATTAGTGAAAGTTCACCGATCCGTTCGTTTTAACGAACGTGTTCACCGGTTAGCCGCAGTTAACGAACGTCCGTTCGTTTGACTGTTCGTCAGTTTTCCTTTTCGTCGGATTTTCCGCGGTTTCCCAGATCGCGATTTCTGATGTATTTTTCGTTTTGGTTTATCTTTTCGCTCGTTTATCGGAATCAGGTGATTCAAGCGCCTAGTGTTTCGTCTCGAAATTCTCTTTCCGTTTAACCAACTCAAACAAGTTTTTGCTACTGTAAAATTTGACTTAGATCCAGATTAGTACATGAAGCTTGTTTCTTTCGCCGTTTGACTTTCGTTGCTTCGTTTGATTCGATTCTTTTTGCAAACCGGAGTTCTTAAGTTGAACTTTCTGGTTAGATCTTTTATTTGAGTTTTACTTGTGCATTTGATGAGTGCTTATTGTATGCTTGTTTGTTTGCGATAGAGTACCCGGAGTGCGCCGCTTGCTACTTCGAATCTCTATGTTTCACGGATCATCAGCAAGGCAAGTAACACTTTGATCATACCTCTTTTACTACCCAGTTTTATTGCATTAGACCAATCCTCAAACATTGCATGGTTAGGATCTAATTAAATTGTGGGTATTGGGAAGTAGTTGAGGTAGTACCTATTACCTGTTTTATTATCAAACCCTTGGGAGTTACTTCTACGTTGCTTATATTGTTGTGCTATGCTAGTAGACGTGGATTGGGTTTGAGTGTATCCATGACAGATGTGAGATTGTTAATATATGGTTAAACTTAAGGTGGCAACTAAAACTCACATCTGGGTGGATTGAGGTACCTGGGTATTCCAGGATTGCTTGTTTTTTTCTTTTGGACCGCCACCCAGGTTCAAAGGGATCATGAGATTTTTCATGCTAGAAACTTCCGTGTGCAGCCACAAGCTATTATGGGCTCTAGCATATTTGAGTAGGTTACATGATCTCTTGAAGAGGTGGGCTAGCAGATGTAGGGGAAAGTAGGTGTAACTGTCCACCCGGAGTAAAGAGTTATTGTTTCTGAAAGACTGTGTCTCGGTCATCCGTTTCTCAAACATCATGTAGTGCGAGAATCAAGCCGAGGCAATCGAGTCTTGTGGGGAAAAGTGCGCAAACCTCTGCAGAGTGTACAAACTAATCATGATTAGCCGTGTCCCCGGTTATGGACATCTTGAGTATCTAGTACTTGGATTATCATGTGAATCTCATCATGTTACTTTAATTAATTTTGTTGGGTTAATGATGATACTTAATTGGGATTGAGATGATGTCAACCATCTCAATGTTTAACAACCACCATGATAGTTAAATAAAATTTATTCCTTTGCAGTAGGGAAAAATTGGCTTTTCACAAAACTGTAACCATAGAGCCTTCTACCAGCCATATATGCATGTAGTATAGCATCATTCTGTTCATTACTCTCTATGTGTTACATTGCCAGCATATTCCATGTGCTAACCCGTTTCGGGCTGCAACGTTTCATGTTGCGGATTTTTCAGACGACGAGTAAGGTGCCTTAGGTCGTGTTCTTATACTCAGTGATGCCGTTGGAGTTGATGGACTCACTTATCTTCCAAGTCTTCCGCTGTTATCGTATTTAGATGGCCTTAAGCCATATTTATCATACTTATTTCTCTTTTGAGATACTCGTTGTAATAAGTGTGTGATTGCTACTCTGTTATAAATCCTCCATTTGTACTGTGCGTGTCAGCATTACTGATCCAGGGATGACACTGGTGCACAGCAGCACAGACTGTTTGAGGTCTGGTCGCTACAAAGACGCTGACTGTAGGACACGACCACTAAGCTTAAACCCTAGAACACTACTCTCTTCTCATTTCTGACTCCTCTCCACTTTCTACTCTTTTAGGAATGGCGGATGCAAGGAACAAGTTCATGAAACCGGATGAAGAGACACCTTTTGGACGACACTTGAAGGAAGTCACTAAGTATCTGAACATCGGAATACCAAGCTTCACCGGAACCTACAACGCCACACTACCAGAAGAGGAACGCTGGAAGATTCAAGTTCAAGTTCCAGGAAGGACGTTTACGCCAGTCACTGAGCCTATAGAGTTTTCCTTTGATGCACCAACCTGGAGTTTAGGGAAGAGCATGGCAGCCCACATCTCTATGGGACGCATTGGATAAGTCTACCACAGGGAGCTTAAGGATACTATTTATCAGATTTGTGGACGCCAAGATGAGCAATGGGAGATGATCAGCACCAAGAAGGATGGATCAATTGCAGCTTTCATCCAGGAGCAAAACCAACACATTCGTCGCCAGGAGAACCAGATGTGCGCAGACATGATAGATCTGAAGAAGGCATTGACCAAGATCATGGAGTTGGAGGAAGAACTCAAGTCTACGCGCGATGGATATGAGGAAGAGATCGCCACGTTGTTGGAAAAGAATGACGACCTGATAAAAAAGATCGGAGTATTCATGGGAGACCCAGCACCAGGAGAAGATGATGATTCTACTTGCCCGGATAACTACATCATCATCGACGACACCGACCCGGACCCCAGTGAAGATGACTTTGTTGATGAAGCTGGAGCAGATATCATGGAGTCTTCGACTGATCAAAATTTCTAGTAGACCCCCATAATCAGTAGTAGTATTTCCCCCATGTATATAGTATAGTCCGAGCACTTTGTAACGATAGTTAGATCGATTGTATGCCTTGTTTGATTGAGTGATATTGATTGTGTTTGTCTCATGAGCATATGGGTAGTGTTTTCCCTCTAGACCTCATTCTATTCTAAATTCTCATCTTTTCTAAACCTATCAGATGCCTCCGAGACGCGACAACGGATTTGTTTTTCCACCGGAGATCACTCAGTTTATTCAGCAGCAGAATGCCCTGATGCAAGTGTTAGTACAGAACCAAGGCAACAACAACAACAACAACAACAACCCACCACCACCACCTGTTGATCACTTAGCCCGTTTCTTGAGGCTAAATCCGCCGGTGTTTTCCAGCAGCACCGAGCCGATTGTTGCAGATGATTGGCTCCGCAAAGTTGGAAGGGAGTTGACCACTGCAGGATGCACAGATGCGGAGGGAGTGCGATTTGCCGCACATCAGCTTGATGGACCCGCAACATCATGGTGGGAGAATTACACAGCCACACACCCTATTAACACTGTCATATGGGACCAGTTTTAGCAAGCTTTCCATACTGCCCATGTTTCAGCAGGAGCTATGGCCCTGAAGAAGCATGAGTTTCGCAACCTACGCCAAGGAGGACGCACCGTAGGCCAGTATGTGGAGGACTTTAGTAAGTTAGCACGTTATGCTACAGATGACGTTGCTACAGATGCAGCCAAGCAGGAGAAGTTTCTCGAAGGACTGAATGATGAGCTGAGCATGCAGTTGATGGTAGCAACCTTCAACAACTACCAGGAGTTGGTAGATAAAGCTCTCATGATTGAAGGGAAGCAACAGAAGATTGAAAACCGTAAGAGGAAGTATGGACAAGGGAAGTACAATTCTGGAGCTCAGCAGAAGCCACGTTTTACCCCGAAATCGGGAGGACAGTTTCAGCATACCCATGGAGGAGGTAGTTCGCACAACCATAATGGCCCCAAGAATGGTAATGGGAATGGAGGAAGCAACGGCCAGAACCGTACCAACCCTTCAACCCCAGCTAAGAGAGACCTGAGCCAAGTCACTTGCTTTAAGTGCCAGAAGACTGGACATTATGCCAATGAATGTCCTAAAGCCTAGAATGGAAATGTCGATGGAAGCTCTGGGAAGAAGCCGAACCCTTTTAACAAAGGAAAAGTGAACCACGTTTACGTGGAGGAGGTTGAAGCACAGCCTGATGCAGTAATAGGTAAGTTTTTGGTTAAGTCATTTACTGCACTCGTTCTTTTTTATACTGGTGCATCGCATTCATACATATCAAGGGGATTTGTGGATAAGTTTAAGTTGCCCAGCAAAGTTCTCAGAACACCTATGCTAGTAACCTCGCCAGGAGCAGAGTATATGGCAAGCCAAGGATGTTTTCAGATGCCATTGGCCATAGGTAGGCATGTTTTCCCCTCAGACCTAATAGTCTTGGAGTCGCAAGGTTTGGACGTAATATTGGGTATGGATTGGCTATCGATGTACGGAGGAAACATCGATTGCGCCAGTAAGACGATTTTGCTTACCACCCCAGAAGGGAGAAGGATTAAGTATGTATCCCGGCATGTGCCGAAGAGGACTCAAGTAAATTCCTTATCAGGAATTGTACAGGAAGAAGTACCAGTGGTGAAGGATTACCCGGATGTATTTCCAGAAGAGTTGCCAGGCATGCCACCAGATAGAGACATAGAGTTTTTGATTGAACTTTTGCCAGGCACAGGGCCGATATCTAAGAGACCGTACAGGATGCCCGCTAAGGATTTGGAAGAAATTAAGAAGAAGATTAAGGAGTTACTGGATAAAGGCTATATTCGCCCAAGTTCTTCACCTTGGGGATCACCCGTACTTCTAGTGGAGAAGAAAGATGGATCGTTGAGGATGGTTGTCGATTATCGAGGATTGAATGAAGTGACCATCAAAAATAAGTACCCACTGCCGATGATCAATGATTTGTTTGACCGATTACAAGGAGCTAAGGTATTTTCCAAGATCGATCTACGATCAGGATACCATCAATTAAAGATTCGAGAGCAGGATATACCTAAGACGGCTTTTACCACCAGGTATGGGCTATATGAGTATACCGTTATGTCATTTGGTCTGACTAACGCACCTGCCTATTTCATGAACCTGATGAACAAAGTGTTTATGGAGTTTTTGGATAAGTTCGTCGTAGTGTTCATTGATGATATTTTGGTCTACTCAAAGAATGAAGAGGAGCATAAGGAACATTTGCGTTTGGTACTTGAGAAGCTCAGAGAACATCAGTTGTACGTCAAGTTCAGCAAATGTGAGTTTTGGTTGAAGGAAGTTGGATTCCTCGGACATGTTATATCCGAAGAAGGAATAGCAGTAGACCCCACCAAAGTCGACACTGTGACAAACTGGGAATCACCCGCATCAGTTGGAGAGATCCGGAGTTTTCTTGGACTTGCAGGATACTACCGGAGGTTCATTGAGAATTTCTCGAGGATTGCTAAGCCCATGACAGAGCTGTTAAAGAAGGACACCAAATTCAATTGACTGAGGAATGCGAAGCTAGTTTCCAAGAGTTGAAGAAACGTTTGGTTACATCACCAGTGTTGATTCTGCCAGATCAACGCAAGGATTATGAAGTATATTGCGACGCTTCACGTCGAGGACTTGGAGCAGTGCTAATGCAGGAGGGAAGAGTTGTTTCATATGCTTCACGACAACTTAAAACCTATGAGAAGAATTATGCCACCCATGATTTGGAGTTAGCAGCCGTAGTGCATGCGTTGAAGACATGGAGACATTTTCTCATCGGAAATCACTGTGCGGTGTACACGGATCACAAGAGTTTGAAGTACATTTTCATGCAGAAGGAGTTGAATCTCAGGCAAAGGAGATGGTTGGAGCTCATTAAGGATTATGATATGAGATTGCATTATCACCCCGGGAAGGCTAACGTAGTAGCAGATGCGTTGAGCCGCAAGAGCCATGTCAACACACTCGTGACCGGAGAGTTACCGAAATTATTAGCCAAGGATCTTCGCGAGCTATGTTTGGAGATAGTTCCAAGAGGCTATTTAGCAACGTTGGAGATTCAGTCTACCTTGATGGAAAAGATCAGGGAAGCTCAAAAGACAGACAAGGAGATTGCAGAAATAAAGAAAAGGATGAGTAAAGGAAAAGCCAAGGGATTTCGTGAGGATGAGCACGATACCTTATGGTTTGAGGACCGCGTTTATGTGCCCAATGATCCGGAGATCAGGAAGTTGATCTTGCAAGAGGCCCATGATTCACCGTATTCGATTCACCCAGGAAATACCAAGATGTATTTGGATTTGAAGGATATTTTCTGGTGGACCGGAATGAAGAAAGATATTGCAGAGTATGTAGCAGTTTGCGATGTATGTCAGAGAGTGAAGGCAGAGCATCAGAAGCCAGCAGGATTGCTACAGCCATTGCCGATACCCGAATGGAAGTGGGATAAACTAGGCATGGATTTTATCATGGGATTGCCCAGGACTCATTCAGGCTATGACTCGGTATTGGTTGTAGTCAATCGTTTGACGAAAGTAGCTCATTTCATCCCAGTGAAGACCACTTACACCAGTGCTAAGTTGGCAAAGATATACATGACCAGGATCGTATGTCTGCATGGAGTTCCGAGGACCATTGTATCAGATAGAGGAACCCAGTTTACTTCAAAGTTTTGGAATCAGTTACATGAAACTTTGGGTACCAGGCTAGAATTCAGTACAGCCTTTCATCCACAGACAGATGGACAGACCGAGAGAGTCAATCAGATTTTGGAAGATATGCTGAGAGCTTGTGCGCTAGATTATGGATCTAGTTGGGACGACAATTTGCCGTATGCAGAGTTTTCTTACAACAACAGTTACCAATCCAGTTTGAAGATGGCCCCTTTCGAAGCTTTGTACGGAAGGAGGTGCAGAACACCATTGTTGTGGAACGAAGTTGGAGACCGCCAGTTGTTTGGACCAAATTTGATTAAGGAATTAGAACAGAAGGTGAAGTTGATTCGCGATAGGCTCAAGGTAGCCCAGTCCAGGCAGAAGAGTTATGCGGATTCTAAACGCAAGGAGACAGTTCACGAAATCGGAGACAGAGTTTACCTACGAGTATCACCACTTCGAGGAGTTAAGCGCTTTGGAGTTAAAGGAAAGTTAGCGCCACGTTTTGTAGGACCATACACAATTTTGGAGCGTATGGGAGAAGCTGCTTACAAACTGGAATTGCCTGAAGGATTGTCAGGAGTTCATGATGTATTTCACGTTTCCCAGTTGAAGAAGTGCCACACAGAGATGGCTGAGATACCACTGAGAGATACAGTGCCGTTGGAATCGATTCAGTTGGAAAGTGATTTGACCTATGAGGAGAAACCAGTTAAGATTCTCGAGTATGCCAGCCGAGTCACCCGCAGCAAGGTTATCAAGTTCTGCAAAGTTCAGTGGAGTCACCACACTGAAGATGAAGCCACCTGGGAGCGAGAGGAAGATCTACGGAAGAACCACTCTCACCTATTTTCTAGCCAACCCGAATCTCGAGGGCGAGATTCATCTTAAGGGGGGTAGGTTTGTAACATCCCAAATTTTCAATTTGTAATGTTATACATTAGATCATCATTGCATAGCATATTTTATTGCATTTTGGAAAAATCCTCGAAAATCCTAAGCAACTCAAGGACCCTCGGAGAAAGTTGGGGAATTTATCGCGGTTTTCATATTTGATTTTTATCAAATAATGAAACGAGGATTTTGGTTTTAATTATTTTTCTCTTCGAAAAATATTTCATATTAAAATAAATGAGAGGAGAAAATATGACTTCTCCAAAATAATTGAAATATTGGAGGAAAAATATTAAAATCAAATATTTGATTTTATTCGGATTTTATTTGCAATTTTAATTGCATTAGAAAAATTGCACGTTTTCAAAACTGCATTTTCGGGCCAAGAAAATGTTCATCTCATTCTAATTATTTTAATTAGACGGTGAAAATTTGTTTTGGCATTTTTGAATTTTTACTTATTTTTCTACGATTTTTTTTAGGTTCGGCGAAATTTAAAAAAAAAGAAACGCCCGAGCGCGCCGACTGGGCCGAAGCCCAGCCGACGGCCCAGCTGCCCCGCGCCCCGTCTCCCTCCCGAGCACGGCTCCCGCCGCCGCCCGTGTCCGTCCAGGACACGTCGCCGCCGCCGCCTTGCCCCCTCCCCCACGGCACCCCCTCCCCCTCCTATAAGTACCGCCCGCTGCCGCCCCTCTCCCTCACCCCGTTCCCGCCCCGACCCGCACCCGCCGACGCCGGAGGAGCCCGACGCCGGAGCCCCGACGCCCGAAGCCGCGCGAGGAGCCGCCGCCGAAGCTCCCGAACGCCGCCGCCCGTCGTCTCTCCGAGCCCCGCCGCACCCCGCCGCACCCGAAGACCCCGCCGGAGCCCCGTCCCGCTCGCCGGAATACCTCGCCGGAGGTATAACCGAGCCGCCGACTGAACCGCCCATCTTTTTTTAAAACCGCTCGGTTTATTTTTTTTCGAAACCCTAGGTTTATTTTTTTAGATCGGTTTATTTTTTTGGTTTAGTTAATTAGTGAACGTTCACCGATCCGTTCGTTTTAACGAACGTGTTCACCGGTTAGCCGCAGTTAACGAACGTCCGTTCGTTTGACTGTTCGTCAGTTTTCTTTTTCGTCAGATTTTCCGCAGTTTCCCAGATCGTGATTTCTGATGTGTTTTTCGTTTTGGTTTATCTTTTCGCTCGTTTATCGGAATCAGGCGATTCAAGCGCCTAGAGTTTCGTCTCGAAATTCTCTTTCCGTTTAACCAACTCCAACAAGTTTTTGCTACTGTAAAATTTGACTTAGATCCAGATAAGTACACGAAGCTTGTTTCTTTCGCCGTTTGACTTTCGTTGCTTCGTTTGATTCGATTCTTTTTGCAAAGCGGAGTTCTTAAGTTGAACTTTCTGGTTAGATCTTTTATTTGAGTTTTACCTGTGCATTTGATGAGTGCTTATTGTATGCTTGTTTGTTTGCGGTAGAGTACCCGGAGTGCGCCGCTTGCTACTTCAAATCTCTAGGTTTCACGGATCATCAGCAAGGCAAGTAACACTTTGATCATACCTCTTTTACTACCCAGTTTTATTGCATTAGACCAATCCTCAAACATTGCATGGTTAGGATCTAATTAAATTGTGGGTATTGGGAAGTAGTTGAGGTAGTACCTATTACCTGTTTTATTATCAAACCCTTGGGAGTTACTTCTACGTTGCTTATACTGCTGTGCTATGCTAGTAGACGTGGATTGGGTTTGAGTGTATCCATGACAGATGTGAGATTGTTAATATATGGTTACACTTAAGGTGGCAACTAAAACTCACATCTGGGTGGATTGAGGTACCTGGGTATTCCAGGATTGCCTGTTTTTTTCTTTTGGACCGCCACCCAGGTTCAAAGGGATCATGAGATTTTTCATGCTAGAAACTTCCGTGTGCAGCCACAAGCTATTATGGGCTCTAGCATAGTTGAGTAGGTTACATGATCTCTTGAAGAGGTGGGCTAGCAGATGTAGGGGGAAGTAGGTGTAACTGTCCACCCGGAGTAAAGAGTTATTGTTTCTGAAAGACTGTGTCTCGGTCATCCATTTCTCAAACATCATGTAGTGCGAGAATCAAGCGGAGGCGATCGAGTCTTGTGGGGAAAAGTGCGCAAACCTCTGCAGAGTGTACAAACTAATCATGATTAGCCATGTCCCCGGTTATGGACATCTTGAGTATCTAGTACTTGGATTATCATGTGAATCTCATCATGTTACTTTAATTAATTTTGTTGGGTTAATGATGATACTTAATTGGGATTGAGATGCCGTCAACCATCTCTATGTTTAACAACCACCATGATAGTTAAATAAAATTTATTCCTTTGCAGTAGGGAAAATTTGGCTTTTCGCAAAACTGTAACCATAGAGCCTTCTACCAGCCATATATGCATGTAGTATAGCATCATTCTGTTCATTACTCTCTATGTGTTACATTGCCAGCATATTCCATGTGCTGACCCGTTTCTGGCTGCAACGTTTCATGTTGCAGACTTTTCAGACGACAAGTAAGGTGCCTTAGGTCGTGGTCTTATACTCAGTGATGCCGTTGGAGTTGATGGACTCACTTATCTTCCAAGTCTTCCGCTGTTATCGTATTTAGATGGCCTTAAGCCATATTTATCATACTTATTTCTCTTTTGAGATACTCGTTGTAATAAGTGTGTGATTGCTACTCTGTTATAAATCCTCCATTTGTACTGTGCGTGTCAGCATTACTGATCCAGGGATGACACTAGTGCACAGCAGCACAGACTGTTTGAGGTCTGGTCGCTACATATAAAAATAATGTGCTAAGGTTTGCCTTTAGGATGTTTACAATGTTTGTTGGTTTGTACGGTGCAAGACAGAAACTTTGGCTGTAGTGCTCGATTTTACATTTTTTACTGGAATGTCAAACGGTTCTGATTCTTTTTGAAATGTCTTTCTGCACAAATATTTTATTTTTCCAAATTTTGGTAGAATTTTTGGTGTACCAGAAGTATGGTTAATGTTCAGATTGCTGCAGACTGTTCTGTTTTTGACAGATTCTTTTTTTTGATGCATAGTTTGCTTGTTTTGATGAATCTATCAATTTATATCAGTGGATTAAGCCATGGAAAAGTTATATTACAGTAGACACAATGCAAGAACAAAATATTAATTGGTTTGCAACAGTACTTAGAGTAGTGATTTTCTTTATTATACTAACGGATCTTACCGAGTTTTTGGTTGAAGTTTTGTGTGGATGAAGTGTTTGGTCGAGGAGGTCTCGTATGAGGAAAAGGAAGAGAGGCAAGAGCTCAAGCTTGGGGATGCCCAAGGCACCCCAAGTAAATATTCAAGGAGACTCAAGCGTCTAAGCTTGGGGATGCCCCGGAAGGCATCCCCTCTTTCTTCAACAAGTATCGGTATGTTTTCGGATTCGTTTCGTTCATGCGATATGTGCAAGTCTTGGAGCGTCTTTTGCATTTAGTTTTCATTTTTCTTTTATGCACCATGATGGTATGAGATAGTCCTTGGTTGATTTATAGAATGATCATTGCACTTCACTTAAATCTTTTGAGTATGGCTTTATAGAATGCTTCATGTGCTTCACTTATATCATTTGAAGTTTGGATTGCCTGTTTCTCTTCACATAGAAAACCGCCATTTGTATCTTTTGCTTCACTTATATTTGTTAGAGTGTGGGCATATCTTTTGTAGAAAGAATTAAACTCTCTTGCTTCACTTATATCTATTTAGAGAGATGACCGGAATTGGTCATTCACATGGTTAGTCATAAAATCCTACATAAAACTTGTGGATCACTGAATATGATATGTTTGATTCCTTGCAATAGTTTTGCGATATAGAAATGATAATATGTGGGAGGTACTAGTAGATGGTTGTGTTTAGTAAGGATATTGGTGTTAAGGTTTGTGATTCCCGAAGCATGCACGTATGGTCTACTAACTATGTAACCAAATTGGAGCACATTGTATTTTGATTGTTTATCTTTGCGTGAAGGTCGGGGGCGCGTGATGGTTAACTCCTACCAACCTCCCCCCTAGGAGTATGCGTGTAGTACTTTGTTTCAAGGGCTAATAAATTTTTGCAATAAATATATGAGTTCTTTATGACTAATGTTGAGTCCATGGATTATACGCACTCTCACCCTTCCATCATTGCTAGCCTCTTCGGTACCATGCATTGCCCTTTCTCACCTCGAGAGTTGGTGCAAACTTCGCCGGTGCATCCAAACCCCGTGATATGATACGCTCTGTCACACATAAGCCTCCTTATATCTCCCTTAAAACAGCCACCATACCTACCTATCATGGCATTTTCATAGCCATTCCGAGATATATTGCCATGCAACTTCCATCATCATCATATACATGACTTGAGCATTCATTGTCATATTGCCTTGCATGATCGTAAGATAGCTAGCATGATGTTTTCATGGCTTGTCCGTTTTTTTGATGTCATTGCTACGCTAGATCATTGCACATCCCGGTACACCGCCGGAGGCATTCATGTAGAGTCATATCTTTGTTTTAGTATCGAGTTGTAATATTGAGTTGTAAGTAAATAAAAGTGTGATGATCATCATTATAGAGCATTGCCCCATTCAAAAAAAAGAGAGGCCAAAGAAGCCTAAATAAAAAAGGGGGTCAAAGAAGCCCATTCAAAAAAAGAGAAGGTGCAATGTTACTATCCTTTTACCACACTTGTGCTTCAGAGTAGCACCATGTTCTTCATATAGAGAGTCTCCTATATTGTTACTTTCATATACTAGTGGGAATTTTCATTATAGAACTTGGCTTGTATATTCCAACGATGGGCTTCCTCAAATGCCCTAGGTCTTCATGAGCAAGCAAGTTGGATGCACACCCACTTAGTTTCAGTTTGAGCTTTCATACACTTATAGCTCTTAGTGCATCCGTTGCATGGCAATCCCTAGTCCTCGCATTGACAGCAATTGATGGGCATCTCCATAGCCCGTTGATTAGCCGCGTCGATGTGAGACTTTCTCCTTTTTTGTCTTCTCCGCATAACCCTCACCATCATTCTATTCCACCTATAGTGCTATATCCATGGCTCACGCTCATGTATTGCGTGAAAGTTGAAAAAGTTTGAGAATACTAAAGTATGAAACAATTGCTTGGATGACACCTGGATAGGCATGAGGGGTACCTTGTGTTAAGAAAAGGGAGCATACAAGACTATATGATTTTGTAGGGATAACGTTCTGAAGCATTGATATTTTTGAAAGACATGATTGTTTGTTGGGATGCCCTAAGTATTATCGTTTTTATGTCAAATGATAGACTATTGATTTGAATCACTCATGTCTTAATATTCATGCCATGATTAGATATCTGATCAAGATTATGCTAGGTAGCATTCCACATCAAAAATTATCTTTTTATCATTTACCTACTCGAGGACGAGCAATTAAGCTTGGGGATGCTGATACGTCTCCGTCGTATCTGTAATTTTTTATTGTTCCATGCCAATATTATTCAAATTTCATATACTTTTGGCAACTTTTTATATTATTTTTGGGACTTACATATTGTTCCAGTGCCCAGTGCCAGTTCCTGTTTGTTGCATGTTTTATGTTTCGCAGAAACCCAATATCAAACGGAGTCCAAACGGGATAAAAATGGACGGAGATCATTTTTGGAATATTTAAGATTTTTGGGAAGAAAAATCAACGCGAGACGGTGCCCGAGGGGGCCACGAGGCAGGGGGCGCGCCCCTGACCCTCGTGGGCATCCCGTAAGGCGGTTGACGCTCTTCTTTTGCCGCAAGAAAGCTAATTTTCGTAGAAAAATCTGGGTGAAGGTTTCAATCCAATCGGAGTTACGGATCTCCGGATATAAAAGAAACAGTGAAAGGGTAGAATCTGAGAACGCAGTAACAGAGAGAGACAGAGAGACAGATCCAATCTCGTAGGGGCTCTCGCCCCTCCCACACCATGGGAGCCAAGGACCAGAGGGGAAACCCTTCTCCCATCTAGGGATAAGGTCAAGGAAGAAGAAGAATAAGGGGGGATCTCTTCCCCTCGCTTCCGGTGGCGCCGGAACGCCGCCGGGGGCCATCATCATCACCGCGATCTACACCAACACCGCCATCATCTTCACCAACATCTCCATCACCTTCCCCCATCTATATTCAGCGGTCCACTCTCCCGCAACCCGTTGTACCCTCTACTTGAACATGGTGCTTTATGCTTCATATTATTATCCAATGATGTGTTGCCATCCTATGATGTCTGAGTAGATTTTTGTTGTCCTACCGGTGATTGATGAATTGCTATGATTGGTTTAATTTGCTTGTGGTTATATTGCTGTCCTATTGTGCCCTTCGTGTCGCGCAAGCGTGAGGGATTCTCGCTGTAGGGTGTTGCAATATGTTCATGATTCGCTTATAGTGGGTTGCTTAAGTGACAGAAGCATAAACCTGAGTAAGGGGGTTGTGGCGTATGGGATAAAGGGGACTTGATGCTTTAATGCTATGGTTGGGTTTTACCTTAATGATCTTTAGTAGTTGCGGATGCTTGATAGAGTTCCAATCATAAGTGCATATGATCCAAGAAGAGAAAGTATGTTAGCTTATGCCTCTCCCACATAAAACTTGCTATCGGTCTAGTAAAGTAGTCAATTTCTTAGGGACAATTTCACAACTCCTACCACCACTTTTCCACCCTCGCTACATTTACTTTATTGTTTCTTTATCTAAACAGCCCCTAGTTTTTATTACGTGCTCTTTATATTCTTGCAAACCTAGCCAACAACACCTACAAAGTACTTCTAGTTTCATACTTGTTCTAGGTAAAGCGAACGTTAAGCGTGCGTAGAGTTGTATCGGTGGTCGATAGAACTTGAGGGAATATTTGTTCTACCTTTAGCTCCTCGTTGGGTTTGACACTCTTACTTATCGAAAGAGGCTACAATTGATCCCCTATACTTGTGGGTTATCACAAAGCACATCGGTACAACCAGTCTCGCGTAAGCGTACCCGTAATGTCGGTCCGGGCCGCTTCATCCAATAATACCACCGAATCAAAGTATGACATGCTGGTAAGCAGTATGACTTGTATCGCCCACAACTCACTTGTGTTCTACTCGTGTGTATAACATCGACGCATAAACCTGGCTCTGATACCACTGTTTGGGAACGTAGTAATTTCAAAAAAATTCCTACACACACGCAAGATCATGGTGATGCATAGCAACGAGAGGGAAGAGTGTCATTCACGTACCCTCGTAGACCGTAAGCGGAAGCGTTATGACAACGCGGTTGATGTAGTCGTACGTCTTCAGGATCGACCGATCCAAGTACCGAACGTACGGCACCTCCGCGATCTGCACACGTTCAGCTCGGTGACGTCCCATGAACTCACGATCCAGTAGAGCTTCGAGGGAGCGTTTCGTCAGCACGACGGCATGATGACGGTGTTGATGAAGCTACCGACGCAGGGCTTCGCCTAAGCACCGCTACGATATGACCTAGGTTGATTATGGTGGAGGGGGGCACCGCACACGGCTAAAGATCAACGATCAACTTGTGTGTCTATGGGGTGCCCCCCTCCCCCGTATATAAAGGAGTAGAGGAGGGGGAGGGCCGGCCCTCTCTTGGGCGTGCCATAGGGGAGTCCTACTCCCATCGGGTGTAGGATTCCCCCCCCCCTTCCAAGTTGGAGTAGGAGAGGTAGGAAAGAGGAGGGAGAGAAGAAGGAAAGGGGGCCGGCCCCCTCACCCAATTCGGATTGGGCTTGGGGGGCCTCCTAGGCTTCCTCCTCCTCTATTCCACTAAGGCCCAATAAGGCCCATACACTCCCCGGCGAATTCCCGTAACTCTCCGGTACTCCGATAAATACCCGAATCACTCGAAACCTTTCGGATGTCCGAATATAGTCATCCAATATATCGATCTTTACGTCTCGACCATTTCGAGACTCCTCGTCATGTCCCCGATCTCATCTGGGACTCCGAACTACCTTCGGTATATCAAACCACACAACTCATAATATAAATCGTCACCGAATGTTAAGCGTGCGGACCCTACGGGTTCGAGAACTATGTAGACATGACCGAGACACGTCTCCGGTCAATAACCAATAGTGGAACCTGGATGCTCATATTGGCTCCTACATATTCTACGAAGATCTTTATCGGTCAAACCGCATAACAACATATGTTATTCCCTTTTTCATCGGTATGTTACTTGCCCGAGATTCGATCGTTGGTGTCTCAATACCTAGCTCAATCTCGTTACTGGCAAGTCTCTTTACTCGTTCCGTAATGCATCATCCCGCTGCTGGGGAACGTAGCAGAAATTCAAAATTTTCTACGCATCACCAAGATCAATCTATGGAGATTCTAGCAACAAGAGAGGGAGAGGATGAGCATCTTCATACCTTTGAAGATCGCTAAGCGGAAGCGTCACTAGAACGCGGATGAGGGACTCGTACTCGCGGTGATTCAAATCGCGGAAGATCCGATCTAACGTCGAACGGGCAGCGCCTCTGCATTCAACACACGTACAGCCCGGGGACGTCTCCTCCTTCTTGATCCAGCAAGGGGAGAGGAGCAGTTGCAGGAGAGCTCCGACAGCACGCAGCGTGGTGGTGGAGCTTGCAGTTCTCCGGTAGGGCTTCGCCAAGCACTACGGAGGAGGAGGTGGAGTTGGAGAGGGGGAGGGTTGCGCCAGGGGAAGGGTATGGCAGCCCTCCCACCACCCACTATTTATAGGGGGAAGGGGATGGAAGCCCTCCCACCCCCCCACTATTTATAGGGGGAAGGGGAGAGGGGGCCGGCCCCCTTAGATCTCATCTAGGGGCGGCGGCGGCCAAGGGGGGAGCTTGCCCCCCAAGTTGGTGGGAGGCGCCCCCACCCCCTAGGGTTTTCAACCCTAGGCCCTTTGGGCCCTAGGGGGGCGCACCAGCCCACTAGGGGGCTGGTTCCCACCCTTGTTCAGCCCACTCTAAGTCCCCCATGGCAAGTGGACCCACCCGGTGGACCCCCGGACACCTTTCGGTGGTCCCGGTACAATGCCTGTAACCCCTGAAATTATTCCGGTGACTCAAACTGGACTTCCCATATATAAATCTTTACCTTTGGACCATTCCGGAACTCCTCGTGACTTCTGGGATCTCATCCGGGACTCCGAACAACATTCGGTAACTGCGTACTAATTCCCATATCAACTCTAGCTTCACTAAACCTTAAGTGTGTAGACCCTACGGGTTCGGGAATCATGCAGACATGACCGAGAAAGCTCTCCGGCCAATAACCAACAGCGGGATCTGGATACCCATGTTGGCTCCCACATGTTCCGCGATGATCTCATCGGATGAACCACGATGTCGGGGATTCAAGCAATCCCGTATACAATTCCCTTTGTCAATCGGTACGTTACTTGCCCGAGATTCGATCGTCGGTATCCCAATACCTCGTTCAATCTCATTACCGGAAAGTCACTTTACTCGTTCTGTAATGCATGATCCCGTGACTAACTACTTAGTCACATTGATCTCATTATGATGATGCATTACCGAGTGGGCCCAGAGATACCTCTCCGTCATACGGAGTGACAAATCCCAGTCTCGATTTGTGCCAACCCAACAGACACTTTCGGAGATGCCTTTAGTGTACCTTTATAGCCACCCAGTTACGTTGTGACGTTTGGTACACCCAAAGCATTCCTACGGTATCCGGGAGTTACACAATCTCATGGTCTAAGGAAATGATACTTGACATTAGAAAAGCTTTAGCAAATGAACTACACGATCTTGTGCTACGCTTAGGATTGGGTCTTGTCCATCACATCATTCTCCTAATGATGTGATCCCGTTATCAATGACATCTAATGTCCATGGTCAGGAAACCATGACCATCTATTGATCAATGAGCTAGTCAACTAGAGGCTCACTAGGGACATGTTGTGGTCTATGTATTCACACATGTATTACGGTTTCCGGTTAATACAATTATAGCATGAACAATAGACAATTAACATGAACATGGAAATATAATAATAACCATTTTATTATTGCCTCTAGGGCATATTTCCAACAGTCTCCCACTTGCACTAGAGTCAATAATCTAGTTACATTGTGATGAGTCGAACACCCATAGAGTTCTGGTGTTGATCATGTTTTGCTCGTGGAAGAGGTTTAGTCAATGGATCTGTGACATTCAGATCCGTATGCACTTTACAAATATCTATGTCTCCATCTTGAACATTTTCACGAATCGAGTTGAAGCGACGCTTGATATGCCTGGTCTTCTTTTGAAACCTGGGCTCCTTGGCAAGGGCAATAGCTCCAGTGTTGTCACAGAAGAGAGTCATCGGGCCCGACGCATTGGGAATAACTCCTAGGTCGGTAATGAACTCCTTCATCGAGATTGCTTCATGTGCTGCCTCCGAGGCTGCCATGTACTCCGCTTCACATGTAGATCCCGCCACGACGCTTTGCTTGCAACTGCACTAGCTTACTGCCCCACCATTCAAAATATACACGTATCCGGTTTGCGACTTGGAGTCATCCAGATCTGTGTCGAAGCTAGAATCGACGTAACCCTTTACGACGAGCTCTTCATCACCTCCATAAACGAGAAACATATCCTTAGTCCTTTTCAGGTACTTCAGGATATTCTTGACCGTTGTCCAGTGTTCCATGCCAGGATTACTTTGGTACCTCCCTATCAAACTCACGGCAAGGTTTACATCAGGTCTGGTACACAGCATGGCATACATAATAGACCCTATGGGTGAGGCATAGGGGATGACACTCATCTTTTCTCTATCTTCTGCCATGGTCGGGCTTTGAGCCGTGCTCAATCTCACACCTTGCAAAACAGGCAAGAACCCCTTCTTGGACTGATCCATATTGAACTTCTTCAATATCTTATCAAGGTATGTGCTTTGTGAAAGACCTATGAGGCGTCTCGATCTATCTCTATAGATCTTGATGCCTAATATGTAAGCAGCTTCTCCAAGGTCCTTCATTGAAAAACACTTATTCAAGTAGGCCTTTATGCTTTCCAAAAGTTCTATATCATTTCCCATCAATAGTATGTCATCCACATATAATATGAGAAATGCTACAGAGCTCCCACTCACTTTCTTGTAAACTCAGGCTTCTCCATAAGTCTGCATAAACCCAAACGCTTTGATCATTTCATCAAAGCTAATGTTCCAACTCCGAGATGCTTGCACCAGCCCATAGATGGAGCGCTGGAGCTTGCATAACTTGTTAGCATTCTTAGGATCAACAAAACCTTCCAGCTGCATCATATACAATTCTTCCTTAAGGAAACCGTTAAGGAATGCCGTTTTGACGTCCATTTGTCATATCTCATAATCATAGAATGCGGCAATTGCTAACATGATTCGGACGGACATCAGCTTCGCTACGGGTGAGAAGGTCTCATCGTAGTCAACCCCTTGAACTTGTCGATAACCCTTAGCGACAAGCCGAGCTTTATAGATGGTCACATAACCATCCGCGTCAGTCTTCTTCTTAAAGATCCATTTGTTTTCTATGGCTCGCCGATCATTGGGCAAGTCTGTCAAAGTCCATACTTTGTTTTCATACATGGATCCTATCTCGGATTTTATGGCTTCAAGCCATTTGTTGGAATTTGGGCCCGCCATCGCTTCTTCATAGTTCGAAGGTTCACCGTTGTCTAACAACATGATTTCCAGGACAGGGTTGCCATACCATTCTGGTGTGGAACGTGTCCTTGTGGACCTACGAAGTTCAGTAGGAACTTGATCAGAAGTACCTTGATCATCATCATTAACTTCCTCTCTAGTCGGTGCATGCACCACAGAAACATCTTCCTGAGCTGCGCTACTTTCCGGTTCAAGAGGCAGTACTTCATCAAGTTCTACTTTCCTCCCACTTACTTCTTTCGAGAGAAACTCTTTCTCCAGAAAGGACCCGCTCTTGGCAACAAAGATCTTGCCTTCGGATCTGAGGTGGAAGGTATACCCAATGGTTTCCTTAGGGTATCCTATGAAGACGCATTTTTCTGACTTGGGTTCGAGCTTTTCAGGTTGAAGTTTCTTGACATAAGCATCGCATCCCCAAACTTTTAGAAACGATAGCTTAGGTTTCTTCCCAAACCATAATTCATACGGTGTCACCTCAACGAATTTAGACGGTGCCCTATTTAAAGTGAATGTGGCTGTCTCTAAAGCGTATCCCCAAAATGATAGCGGCAAATCGGTAAGAGACATCATAGATCACACCATATCCAACAGAGTGCGATTACGACATTCGGACACACCATTACGCTGAGGTGTTCCAGGCGGCGTGAGTTGTGAAACAATTCCACATTTTCTTAAGTGCGTACCAAATTCGTGACTCAAATATTCTCCCCCATGATCTGATCGTAAGAACTTTATTTTCCTGTCACGTTGATTCTCCACCTCACTCTGAAATTCCTTGAGCTTTTCAAAGGTCTCAGACTTGTGTTTCATTAAGTAGACATACTCATATCTACTTAAGTCATCAGTGAGGGTGAGAACATAACGATAGCCACCTCAAGCCTCAACGCTCATTGGACCACACACATCAGTATGTATGATTTCCAACAAGTTGGTTGCTCGCTCCATTGTTCCGGAGAACGGAGTCTTGGTCATCTTGCCCATGAGGCATGATTCGCATGTGTCAAATGATTCATAATCAAGAGACTCCAAAAGTCCATCTGCATGGAGCTTCTTCATGCGTTTGACACCAATGTGACCAATGCGGCAGTGCCACAAGTATGTGGGACTATCATTATTAACCTTACATCTTTTGGTACTCACACTATGAATATGTGTAACATCACGTTCGAGATTCAATAAGAATAAACCATTGACCAGCGGGGCATGACCATAAAACATGTCTCTCAAATAAATAGAACAACCATTATTCTCGGATTTAAATGAGTAGCCATCTCGCATTAAACGAGATCCAGATACAATGTTCATGCTCGAAGCTGGCACTAAATAACAATTATTGAGGTTTAAAACTAATCCCGTAGGTAAATGTAGAGGTAGCGTGCCGACGGCAATCACATCGACCTTGGAACCATTCCCGACGCGCATCGTCACCTCGTCCTTCGCTAGTCTCCGCTTATTCCGCAGCTCCTGTTTTGAGTTACAAATATGAGCAACCGCACCGGTATCAAATACCTAAGAGCTACTACGAGTACTAGTAAGGTACACATCAATAACATGTATATCACATATACCTTTGGTGTTGCCGGCCTTCTTGTCCGCTAAGTACTTGGGGCAGTTCCGCTTCCAGTGGCCATTTCCCTTGCAATAAAAGCACTGAGTCTCGGTCTTGGGTCCATTGTTTGGCTTCTTCCCGGCAACTGATTTACCGGGCGCGGCAACTCCTGTCACGACCGGTTTTTCAATAAAATAATTATTGAGAGACCAATCCCTTTTACGGACCAGCGAGGAAGAATTCCTTCTCACTGGTAGACAATATCTTGGTCACAAAAGAAAAATACCAGGAGTACTGAATATAATACAAAGTTGAGCGGAGACTGCCCAACAATTTATTACAAGCACGCCGATAAAACGAGACGGCGGATAGGGTGGCATACTACTAACTCACGATAATAACGGTGGTGGAAATATCACCGCGAAGCGAGTGATATGACTCCTGAAGACTACAGCTCTTCGAGCGTCGGAGTGAGGATCGAGGAGACTTATTACGGGTGGCGGAAGCGTATATAATACAAGTGACCAATATCCGGGATCGCGCAGGACTGACTGGGACTCCTCTAGGCATCGGACGCGCTATCAAACTCTTCATCCAAGAGATCGCCTTCGTGAACATCTGGCCAAATCAACAAGCCAGGTGAGTACTATGAAAGTACTCGCAAGACAGTTCGGACATAAGATATAACAAATGTAAACAAGAAGCATATGAACAAGTTAACCAATGCGTTCAGACATAGAGATAATAAATACTGGGTGCCAAGCGAGGGTCTGAATGACTCCTCGAGAGGAAGCTGCAGAATAGTAATACTGGTGCCAAACGAGGGTCTGAATGACTCCTCGAGCGGAAAATGCAAGAATAATAATACTGGTGCCAAACGAGGGTCTGAATGACTCCTCGAGAGGAAAATGCAAGAATAATAATACTGGTGCCAAACGAGGGTCTGGATGACTCCTCGAGAGGAAACTGCAAGAGTAAGACTGCCACAGTCGGGCGTCGGGGCGACACCACATAAAGGGCTTATAACAGAAAATAAAGGCAGTGCATGCCACAGTCGGACGTCTGAGCGACATCACATAAAGGGCTTATATTTAAAGTAAGAAACAAAAACACGCCACAGTCGGACGTCTGCGCGATGTCACATAAAGGGCTTATATTGTAGCTCGATAATTCAATAGTTCGGGAACATAAATTATCACAAGTATGAGACAAATATAAAGTTAGTCCATCCACAGGAATAATAATTAAACTGGATTTACCACTTGAGCTTGTTCACCGGGGACAAGTTTCTTTCCACGCGGATAGATATGGATATACTGATTTCACTACTGGATCATGGATACGATGACTTGGAAGAATTTGACTCTGCAGAGTTTGTACTTAACCACAGCCAACGGATTTCAGTAGTCACGTGGACTAGTTCCGTTTACGGTGTTTTAGAAGAAACACGTCTAACCAGTACACACCCAATTCAACATTCCGAAGCCAGGGATCACCCTCGGCAACGTTCAAGAAAAACCTTGAGACGGGGAGGCTACAACCTCGCGTAGCATGGGATCAAATTTCTATACGCGCGCTCTAAGGGGGTGCCCCCCCTCTCGGTCCCAACCGGAAACACCCATGCCCCCTGACCGGATGACTGGCTTTAATCCTGGGCCAAGGTACCATCATCCCGGCCTCTCTGTTTGGTGTGTACACGGAAAGAGGTTACCAACTTACTAAACCGCATCCTGGCAAATGAAACATGTGGCAGCACGGAGGGGAAAAGAACGATAACGTGACTCCGTCAACGTTAACGTCGGAAGTAGTCGGATGACGCAAGGCTGGTATGCTACAACAGTACCACCTTGTTGCCCTTCATGTCACCACATGATTAGGCCATCTCTCATCAGAGATCATCGCAACTTTGGAACATGCGGGTAGTTGCCTCACAAGCAACGAGGTATTCACCGACACTCATATGCCACGCACAAACTTTCACGCAAACATGTAAAACACCTGTCATATCAAATGTTCAAAACATGCTTGCCTGGTTCGGAGAAGTCGGAGTCTAGCTCGGCGAAGTTCGCGGCTCCGTCACCTCTTCCGGAACCTACGGCAATAACGAAAACGGGTACTAACGTGAAAACCAACGCGTGCACAGAAACTTCTCCAAAAACTTTCCAAATAAATCTCATAAAAAACTAGACAAAATTTTAAGATTGTCAGAAAAAGAATCACTCAAAAATCCATTTTTATTAAAAAGTTATAAAGGTTTCTGTCCAGGGACTTATCTGTAATGAAACAGAAAAGTTCCAGGGTTTAAACTGAGAAACCAGAAAACGCTTCAGTAAGAAATGCGCTAGCTAAAGAGGGAAGGCGTATTTTGCCCGAAGGCGCCAACAGAAAACGGTTCGAGGGAGAATATAACAGAGGCTGACATGCGGGGTCCACATGTCAGGTTTGAAAAGCTCGCCGGCGCCCGAAGACTGCGGTGGACGCCGGCGTCGAACCACGGCGAGTTAGGAGGATCGAAGGGTACCAAGAGCTTCAGCTTGTTCTTCCGCGTCGGTGGGTGGTGGACTCGACCAACGGGGAGCACCACGTCGACGGCGACACTTTCTCCGGTGGACGGCGGCTCGGGTGATGGTGGGGAACTCCGGTGGAGGGCTGCAAACTTCGAATTGAAGCGTGGGTCAGAAGGAGAGATGTATAGTGAAGCTACTGGCAAGAGATGAGAGGCGGAGGTGCACACACGGGAGCGAATCGAGCTGGATCCCGTGGCGGGTCGTGGCAGCCGGAGTTGAGGAAGGAGACCTCCTCGGGGCCCTTCCAGTGGCTAGGCGTGCTCTAGGTGGAGTGCAGGGATGGTGTGTGCTTGAGTTGAAGCTCGGGGCCTCTATTTATAGGCGGATCGACGGGGTGGCCGTGAACGGAGAATCTCCGGCGAGCGATTACGGCGATGCAGTGGATTGGCAGGAGGTTTGAGTGGCCAGGCAACATCAGTGGAAGTTACTGGTGTCATTGCCCCGCTAATCTCGGCTGGTCTTGGCGTAACGGCGTCGGTCCACGGTGGGGTGGCCGCACAGGCACGTCGGCGGCAGAGAGCGCGCTCCGCGCCCTGCGGTTCACGACGAGAGTGGCAGCGCGTTCGGGGAAGTGGAAGGCCACGCGGCGAGCTCCGGTGGCTTGGGCGGCGCTGGGTGGCGCCGTCAGCGCCGTGCCTCTCGCTGGCGGCCGCAAAGCCGCCGCTGGCGTCGGTCACGGGGCGGCGCACCTTCTGCTGCTCGTCGCCGACGTCCGCAAGGTGCCAGACGCTCGTGCGGTGCAGGAACAAGGGGGAGGGGACGGGGAGCAAGGCGACATCGAGGCACTGTCGAGATCGACAACAAGCTGTGAAGAAAACGACAGTAGCACTGCAATGTTCTCTGAACTTTACTGAACCTGAGTTTGACAATGCACTGCAGGTGTTCGACAGAATGATTTGGCAATGAGAAAAAATTTCCTGAGGCTGGGACTTGGTGAGGTGACCACTCAATGCACCCAGAGGCTGCCTGATTTTACTTGGAATTTTTGGAGGAGGTTTGAATGAATTTCACCAAATTTGACAAATCCGGTCCAAACTTGCAGCAAGTGTAGTTTGAAAAATTTGAACTGAAGACCAGTGGATCTTCATGGATCTTGGTTGAGGGTTCAAAGGACTAGGAGGGGAAAAATGTTTGGGGGCAAGAATCAAAGTAGAAAGTGTAGCTCCTTTGCAAATCACCAATGGCTAGAAAAGAAGACAGAAATTTGTTTGAATAAGATTTAAATGGAAAAAAATCATATGGGGAGGTTCAACTTGCTGGATTTGATGCAAATCATGGTCCAAAGGTGAGGGAAGGGTTAGGAGAGAGTATTTGCACTAAGGCCATGGCAAGAGGGAATTGTTGAAAGTGGTAAAGGATTATTTCAAAAGCCATAGTGCATTTTCAAAGAGGTTTTCAAAAGGCATTTTCCCAAGTGAAAGGCATTTTGTCTTGAGTCCAAATAAAAAGCAAGAACCTCCAAGACCAAAGACAGATCTTGGGTGAATCCAAATAAAACTTTTGCCACAAAAAAAATATTTGAAAGGGAGAGTTCTTTTGAGGAAAAAATTTAAATCACCTCCCTCAAGTCAAATAAAATCTTTTGAAAAATCCAAATAAAAACTTGGGTGTCACAACACCTACCCCCTTAGGAAAAATCTCGTCCTCGAGATTTCTGCTGATCCTTAAATAGATATGGATACTCTGCCCGGAGAAAATCTTCCCTTTCCCATGTAGCTTCATCCTCAGTGTGGTTGCTCCACTGAACCCTGAAAAATTTTGTCGTTTTCTGACGGGTCCTCCTTTCAGATTCTTCCAATATCTTTACTGGCCTCTCTCTGTAGGTGAGATCTGGTTGCATATCAATGTTCTCATGAGGTACATGCTTCTCCGGGTTACTCACACATTTTCTCAATTGTGATACGTGGAATACGTCATGGACGTATGACAGCTCCTTGGGTAGGTCTAATTGGTAGGCTACCGTGCCTCTTCGTGCCTTTACACAAAATGGTCCAATAAATCTCGGGGCTAGCTTCCCCTTAATTTTGAACCGTTGTAGACCCCTCATAGGAGATACTCGGAGGTATACGGAATCACCGGGTTCAAAGCTGACCTCATGATGCTTCTGATCATAGTAGCTCTTTTGTCGGCTCTGTGCTGTCTTGAGTCTGTCCCTGATCTGCTTAACTTTCTCCTCGGCCTCTTTAAGCATGTCTGGGCCGAAGATACGGCTGTCACCTGTTTCTGACCAATTCAGTGGGGTATGACACCTTCGTCCGTACAATGCTTCAAAGGGTGCCATTTGCAAGCTGGCTTGGTAACTGTTGTTGTAAGCAAATTCGGCATACGGCAAACTCTCTTCCCAACTGGATCCATAGGTGAGCACACAGGCTCTTAGCATATCCTCTAGGATTTGGTTTACACGTTCCGTTTGTCCATCAGTCTGAGGGTGGTACGCTGTACTGAAAGCTAGTTGTGTGCCCAGAGCTTGTTGTAGGTGATCCCAAAATTTGGAGACGAATTGTGTGCCTCGGTCTGATATTATAGTCTTTGGGACTCCATGCAAGCAAACTATCCGGGAGAGATAAAGTTTGGCCAGTCTTTGTGTGGAGTAGGTAGTCTTCACGGGAATGAAATGAGCAACCTTGGTTAGTCGGTCTGTGATGACCCATATGGCGTCATTTCCGCGTTGTGATCGGGGTAATCCGACAATGAAGTCCATTCCTATTTCATCCCATTTCCACTCTGGTATCCTGTTTGGCTGGAGTAGCCCTGCTGGCTTTTGATGCTCGGCCTTGATGCGCTGACATGAATCGCAACAAGCAATGAATGTGGCTATATCTCTTTTCATACCGTGCCACCAAAATCTTTCCTGAATGTCCTTGTACATTTTGGTTCCTCCAGGATGGATCGAGTATGGAGCGGTGTGGCTTTCGGTTAAGATTTGTTGCTTGAGTTCCTCAATGTTCGGTACGCAAAGTCTGTCTCCGTACCATAATGTTCCTTCACTGTCTGTGATGAACTCTGAAGCCTTGCCAAGGTTCATTTTCTTCTTTATACCTTCGATGCTGGGATGTCCCTGTTGAGCCTTCTTAATTTGTTCCACCAGGGTGGGTTGTATCTCCAGATTTGATACGGTGCCTTCAGAGACTAACACCATGTTGAGCCTAGCGAACTCTTGCTGAAACTCAGGCCTCAAGTTTTGCGGACCGTTATTGTCTGGGCTGGGGTTTCGACTAAGGGCATCTGCCACTACATTTGCTTTCCCTGGATGGTAGTGAATGCCGACATCATAGTCCTTGACAAATTCCAACCAGCGTCGTTGGCGTAAATTTAGCTCTGGCTGTGTGAAAATATATTTGAGGCTCTTATGGTCCGTATATATTTCACAGCGATTTCCCAACAGAAAGTGCCTCCACTCCTTGAGTGCATGTATGACGGCTGCTAGCTCCAAATCATGTGTTGGGTAATTTTCCTCATGTTTTCGTAGCTGTCTGGAGGCATATGCGACAACTTTGCCATCCTGCATTAGTACACATCCGAGACCTTTTCGGGACGCGTCACAATAAACTTCAAAACTCTTGTGTATGTCTGGCACAGTTAAGACCGGTGGGGTTGTCAGCTTCTTCTTGAGTTCTTGGAAGCTTTTCTCGCATGCTTCCGTCCATACAAATTTCTTGTCCTTCTTGAGCAACTGTGTTATTGGTTTTGCCACAGTGGAGAATCCTTCAATAAATCTTCTGTAATATCCGGCCATTCCTAGGAAACTCCGCACATCTGTAACATTGGCGGGTGGCTTCCAGTCAAGTATGGCTTTGACTTTTTCTGGGTCTACGGCCACGCCTTCTTGGTTCAATATATGGCCTAAGAAACCAACTTGCCTTAGCCAAAATTCGCACTTGCTAAATTTGGCGTACAACTGGTGTTTTCTCAATTCTCCCAAAACAATTCTGAGGTGCTCAACATGCTCTTCTGGTGTCCTTGAGTAAACCAGAATATCGTCAATGAATACCACCACAAATGTGTCCATGAATTTCATAAACACTTTGTTCATGAGGTGGATGAAATATGCAGGGCGTTCGTTAGTCCAAAAGGCATTACTGTGAACTCGTATAACCCATATCTAGAGGTGAATGCTGTCTTGGGGATATCTTCTGTCCGTACTTTCAGTTGATGATATCCCGACATCAAATCAATTTTTGAGAATACCTTGGCTTGTGCGAGCTGGTCAAACAAATCATTTATCCGTGGCATCGGATATTTGTTTTTGATGGTGACCATATTGAGGGCTCGATAGTCTATACACAGTCTCAGTGTCCCATCCTTTTTCTTTGCGAACAACACAGGCGAACCCCATGGTGAGGAGCTGGCTCGAATAAATCCTTTGTCCAATAATTCCTTTATCTGCCTCTTCAACTCCACCAGTTCTGAGGGTGCCATTCTATAAGGCTTCTTATAGATGGGAGCGGTGCCAGGTGCTAGTTCAATGCTGAATTCTATCTCTCGGTCTGGTGGCATGCTTGGTAGTTCTTCAGGGAACACATCAGGAAACTCGCATACCACTGGAACTTTTCTCAGTTCTGCAATGTCCATTTTGTTCAGTTTTGGTTGCTGTGATCGTGGCCTTTCTTGAGCGGAAACCCTTATAGTCTTGCCGTGATGGTGAGTGAGAATCACGGTCCGATTGAAACAGTCAATGAATCCTTTGTTGGTGGTCAACCAGTCCATCCCTAAAATGACATCCAGTCCTTTACTCTCCAACACGATGGATTTGCTTGGAATTGTAGTCCTTCGAACTCAATGACCACTCCTTGGCAGTAACCCTGAGCGATTTGCTTATTTCCGGGGGACTTGATGATCATAGATTTTTCCAAGGGGAGTATCGGAAAACCATGTTGTAAAACAAAACTCTTCGAAACGAACGAATGGGAAGCTCCAAAATCAAACAAAACCGTGGCAGGTACTGTGTTGACAGGGAACGTACCGAGCACGATGTCTGGGGCATTCTGCGCTTCTTCCCTGGTCACATGGTTCAGGTGACCCTTCCTGTGGTTGTTGTTGGGGTTGAAATTGTTGCGCTTGGGGGCTGGATTGTTCCCACCATTGTTTGGCTTGGGTGCCGGGTTCCTTGGCTTTGGGCACTGTTTAGCATAGTGCCCTTCTTGACCACAAGCATAGCAGGTGACCCCTGGACGGTATGTGTACTCCTTGTCCCTGGCATGAAACTGTCCGACGGGCCTTGGATCAGTAGTCGTGGATCTCCTTGCGTCTGTCCGTGGAACCTCAGTCTTGCTTCGGTTGTTGCGAGCAAGAGTCGTCTTGTCCCTCTTCCGCTTACGGATATCTTCCAGACTACGGCGCTCATTCTCCAAGGTAATGGCCTTGTCCACCAGAGTCTTAAAATCCGGAAAGGTGTGTACAATCAGTTGGCATCTTAGTGCTGGTGCCAGGCCGTCCAGGAATTTTTCCTTCTTCTTGCTTTCTGTCATGTGCTCGTCGTAGGCGTAACGAGATAGCTGGGTAAACTGACCATTGTATTATGTCACTGACATGCCTCTCTGCTTCAGGTCATCAAACTCTCTCTTCTTGATCTTTATGATGCTCCTGGGGATGTGTGCCCCACGGAAGCCTTCCTTGAACTCTTCCCAGGTGATGTTGTGTTCACTGGGATGCATGTGTAGGAAGTTTTCCCACCATGCTGCAGCTGCTCCAGTAAGGTAGTGTGGCGCATAAAGAACCTTCTCATGATCTGAACACTGAGCAATAATCAGTTTCCTTTCAATGTCACGAAGCCAATCATCGGCTTCCAGCGGCCTATCGGTGTGAGCAAAAGTTGAGGGGCGAGTCTTTTGTAACTCAGATAACTTGGAATGCTGTTGATAGGGCTCACAGTGGTTTCCCATATTGATGACATGATTCATCATTTCTTGGTGCTGTTGCTGGCTTTGCTCGAAGAGACGGCATACTTGAGACAGGGCTGCTTCGCTGTCTTGTTGACTGGACTGACCCTGAGTGAAATTGTTGCTAGTCTGTGTCCCATAAACCTCTTCTGGCTGATTGGGCATGGAGCGAGTCCACGGGCGAGACATTTTTCCAGTCTGGGGTATTATTTGCAAAACCCATGAGAAAAACTGTGTAGCACAAGGAAAATCTTGCAAAGGCAACAATTTTAAAAGACCTCAAGGTTTTTCAAGAAAACATAAACGATTTTGCACGGAGAAGAACTGCTTAGCATATATCTTACATGCGAAAAGCAAACACACGATACAGCACTCAGGATGCGCGTACACATTCCTGACATGTTATTTAGGCTAGCGTACTACTCCGGAAGGCAGCAAACACACCAATACAAACTAGCGTACAGAAAAAAAAACACATCATACAAGCAGGCATAACGCGCGGCTACTCGGCGCTCTCAGTCGGAGATGGTGAAGATTTCCTTTCCCTTGCCGATGGCAAGACTCAGCGGTCCAGGAAAATCAACCTCCACCTCCTCTCTAGCTGGCTCCTGGCGCGTAACGCTGCGCTGTGGTGACGGTGCGGGAGCGGCAGGTGGTAGAGCGGGTGCGGCAGGCGGTGCGGCTCTGACTGGAGTAGGAACGATGACTCGGTCGAACTCCTCAGTGGTAGGCAGACGGCGAGCAGTGGCCAAAACGGCCGGTGCATAAGAGGCTGAAGACGAGACGAATGTCAGAGGCGGCGCCGTGTTGAGAAGCTCCTTCCTGCTGGCAGGACCGCCCCGGACTAAGTCCATGCGGGCAGCCACAAGATCGTCTACGAGGTTGTCGAAAGACTCCTCCAGAGCCTTGAGATACTCCATAACCATCTCGATGGCTTCATCTCGTTCTCCCCGATGGCAGGCGAATGCATAGTGACTGGTGTAGGGCACATGGCATGGGAGGTAGCGGTAGCGACGAGTCTTCATCGTAGGAAGGATGTCCCGAAGGCGAGCTATCGCCTCACGGGCAGCCATCTGCATGGCATGCCTCTCCGTAGGCATGGCCCTTCCCACAAAACGGAAGTGGCGAGCTGCAGAATGTCCTCCCTTGAATTGCACCACCACTTGGTGCATAGACACGTCGTCGCTGAGCTTGTGCTGGTAGAGTGTGAACTCCGGGCGAGCTGCTGGCCCGATCGCGAGCTTGGTGATGGAGACGAGGAGCTTGACAAACCCCTCGGGCACGTTCGTGAACACTCGATTCTCACAGCTGCTGCCAGCCATCTACAAAAGTAGGAAAAAATTCTCAGTAGTCATGTCATAAATTTATGATGACCAACAGAAAATAGCTACAATTGCAAAATGCTGAGAAAGCACAAAAGACGCTAATAACCGATTAGCGATCGCACCTAGTGGCTTCCTATAGTCAGCCTGGCTCTGATACCAAGCTTGTCACGACCGGTTTTTCAATAAAATAATTATTGAGAGACCAATCCCTTTTACGGACCAGCGAGGAAGAATTCCTTCTCACTGGTAGACAATATCTTGGTCACAGAAGAAAAATACCAGGAGTACTGAATATAATACAAAGTTGAGCAGAGACTGCCCAACAATTTATTACAAGCACGCCGATAAAACGAGACGGCGGATAGGGTGGCATACTACTAACTCACGATAATAACGGTGGTGGAAATATTACCGCGAAGCGAGTGATATGACTCCTGAAGACTACAGCTCTTCGAGCGTCGGAGTGAGGCTCGAGGAGACTTATTACGGGTGGCGGAAGCGTATATAATACAAGTGACCAATATCCGGGATCACACAGGACTGACTGGGACTCCTCTAGGCGTCGGACGCGCTATCAAACTCTTCATCCAAGAGATCGCCTTCGTCAACATCTGGCCAAATCAACAAGCCAGGTGAGTACTATGAAAGTACTCGCAAGACAGTTCGGACATAAGATATAACAAATGTAAACAAGAAGCATATGAACAAGTTAACCAGTGCGTTACATAGAGATAATAAATACTGGGTGCCAAGCGAGGGTCTAAATGACTCCTCGAGAGGAAGCTGCAGAATAGTAATACTGGTGCCAAACGAGGGTCTGAATGACTCCTCGAGCGGAAAATGCAAGAATAATAATACTGGTGCCAAACGAGGGTCTGAATGACTCCTCGAGAGGAAAATGCAAGAATAATAATACTGGTGCCAAACGAGGGTCTGGATGACTCCTCGAGAGGAAACTGCAAGAGTAAGACTGCCACAGTCGGGCGTCGGGGCGACACCACAAAAAAGCTTATAACAGAAAATAAAGGCAGTGCATGCCACAGTCGGACGTCTGAGCGACATCACATAAAGGGCTTATATTTAAAGTAAGAAACAAAAACACGCCACAGTCGGACGTCTGCGCGACGTCACATAAAGGGCTTATATTGTAGCTCAATAATTCAATAGTTCGGGAACATAAATTATCACAAGTATGAGACAAATATAAAGTTAGTCCATCCACAGGAATAATAATTAAACTGGATTTACCACTTGAGCTTGTTCACCGGGGACAAGTTTCTTTCCACGCGGATAGATATGGATATACTGATTTCACTACTGGATCATGGATACGATGACTTGGAAGAATTTGACTCTGCAGAGTTTGTACTTAACCACAGCCAACGGATTTCAGTAGTCACGTGGACTAGTTCCGTTTACGGTGTTTTAGAAGAAACACGTCTAACCAGTACACACCCAATTCAACATTCCGAAGCCAGGGATCACCCTCGGCAACGTTCAAGAAAAACCTTGAGACGGGGAGGCTACAACCTCGCGTAGCATGGGATCAAATTTCTATACGCGCGCTCTAAGGGGGTGCCCCCCCTCTCGGTCCCAACCGGAAACACCCATGCCCCCTGACCGGATGACTGGCTTTAATCCTGGGCCAAGGTACCATCATCCCGGCCTCTCTGTTTGGTGTGTACACGGAAAGAGGTTACCAACTTACTAAACCGCATCCTGGCAAATGAAACATGTGGCAGCACGGAGGGGAAAAGAACGATAACGTGACTCCGTCCACGTTAACGTCGGAAGTAGTCGGATGACGCAAGGCTGGTATGCTACAACAGTACCACCTTGCTGCCCTTCATGTCACCACATGATTAGGCCATCTCTCATCAGAGATCATCGCAACTTTGGAACATGCGGGTAGTTGCCTCACAAGCAACGAGGTATTCACCGACACTCATATGCCACGCACAAACTTTCACGCAAACATGTAAAACACCTGTCATATCAAATGTTCAAAACATGCTTGCCTGGTTCGGAGAAGTCGGAGTCTAGCTCGGCGAAGTTCGCGGCTCCGTCACCTCTTCCGGAACCTACGGCAATAACGAAAACGGGTACTAACGTGAAAACCAACGCGTGCACAGAAACTTCTCCAAAAACTTTCCAAATAAATCTCATAAAAAACTAGACAAAATTTTAAGACTGTCAGAAAAAGAATCACTCAAAAATCCCTTTTTATTAAAAAGTTATAAAGGTTTATGCCCAGGGACTTATCTATAATGAAACAGAAAAGTTCCAGGGTTTAAACTGAGAAACCAGAAAACGCTTCGGTAAGAAATGCGCTAGCTAAAGAGGGAAGGTGTATTTTGCCCGAAGGCGCCAACAGAAAACGGTTCGAGGGAGAATATAACAGAGGCTGACATGCGGGGTCCACATGTCAGGTTTGAAAAGCTCGCCGGCGCCCGAAGACTGTGGTGGACGCCGGCATCGAACCACGGCGAGTTAGGAGGATCGGAGGGTACCAAGAGCTTCAGCTTGTTCTTCCGCGTCGGTGGGTGGTGGACTCAACCAACGGGGAGCACCACGTCGACGGCGACACTTTCTCCGGCGGACGGCGGCTCGGGTGATGGTGGGGAACTCTGGTGGAGGGCTGCAAACTTCGAATTGAAGCGCGGGTCAGAAGGAGAGATGTATAGTGAAGCTACTGGCAAGAGATGAGAGGCGGAGGTGCACGCACGGGAGCGAATCGAGCTGGATCCCGTGGCGGGTCGTGGCGGCCGGAGTCGAGGAAGGAGACCTCCTCGGGGCCCTTCCAGTGGCTAGGCGTGCTCTAGGTGGAGTGCAGGGATGGTGTGTGCTTGAGTTGAAGCTCGGGGCCTCTATTTATAGGCGGATCGACAGGGTGGCCGTGAACGGAGAATCTCCGGCGAGCGATTACAGCGATGCGGTGGATTGGCAGGAGGTTTGAGTGGCCAGGCAGCATCAGTGGAAGTTACTGGTGTCATTCCCCCGCTAATCTCGGCTGGTCTTGGCGTAACGGCGCCGGTCCACGGTGGGGTGGCCGCACGGGCACGTCGGCGGCAGAGAGCGCGCTCCGCGCCCTGCGGTTCACAACGAGAGTGGCAGCGTGTTCGGGGAAGTGGAAGGCCACGCGGCGAGCTCCGGTGGCTTGGGCGGCGCTGGGTGGCGCCGTCAGCGCCGTGCCTCTCGCTGGCGGCCGCAAAGCCGCCGCTGGCGTCGGTCACGGGGCGGCGCACCTTCTGCTGCTCGTCGCCGACGTCCGCAAGGTGCCAGACACTCGTGCGGTGCAGGAACAAGGGGGAGGGGACGGGGAGCAAGGCGACATCGAGGCACTGTCCAGATCGACAACAAGCTCTGAAGAAAACGACAGTAGCACTGCAATGTTCTCTGAACTTTACTGAACCTGAGTTTGACAATGCACTGCAGGTGTTCGACAGAATGATTTGGCAATGAGAAAAAATTTCCTGAGGCTGGGACTTGGTGAGGTGACCACTCAATGCACCCAGAGGCTGCCTGATTTTTCTTGGAATTTTTGGAGGAGGTTTGAATGAATTTCACCAAATTTGACAAATCCGGTCCAAACTTGCAGCAAGTGTAGTTTGAAAAATTTGAAATGAAGACCAGTGGATCTTCATGGATCTTGGTTGAGGGTTCAAAGGACTAGGAGGGGAAAAAGGTTTGGGGGCAAGAATCAAAGTAGAAAGTGTAGCTCCTTTGCAAATCACCAATGGCTAGAAAAGAAGACAGAAATTTGTTTGAATAAGATTTAAATGGAAAAAAAATCATATGGGGAGGTTCAACTTGCTGGATTTGATGCAAATCATGGTCCAAAGGTGAGGGAAGGGTTAGGAGAGAGTATTTGCACTAAGGCCATGGCAAGAGGGAATTGTTGAAAGTGGTAAAGGATTATTTCAAAAGCCATAGTGCATTTTCAAAGAGGTTTTCAAAAGGCATTTTCCCAAGTGAAAGGCATTTTGTCTTGAGTCCAAATAAAAAGCAAGAACCTCCAAGACCAAAGACAGATCTTGGGTGAATCCAAATAAAACTTTTGCCACAAAAAAAATATTTGAAAGGGAGAGTTCTTTTGAGGAAAAAATTTAAATCACCTCCCTCAAGTCAAATAAAATCTTTTGAAAAATCAAAACTTGGGTGTCACAACTCCCTTGTCGTCCTTCTTGAAGTTCTTTTTACCCTTGCCTTTCTTGAAACTAGTGGTCTTATTCACCATCAACACTTGATGTTCCTTTTTGATTTCCACCTCCGCTGATTTCAGTATTGAATATAACTCGGGAATGGACTTCTCCATCCCTTGCATATTGCAGTTCATCACAAAGCTCTTGTAGCTAGGTGGGAGCGATTGGATGATCCTGTCAATGACCGAGTCATCTGGGAGATTAACTCCCAACTGAGACAAACAGTTGTGTAACCCGGACATAGTGAGTATATGCTCACTGAGAGAATTTTTTTCCTCCATCTTACAACTGTAAAACTTGTCGGAGACTTCATATCTCTCGACCCGGGCATGAGCTTGGAAAACCATTTTAAGCTCTTGGAACATCTCATATGCTCCGTGCATCTCAAAAACGCTTTTGGAGTCCCCGGTTCTATGCTGTAAAGCATGCCGCACCGAACCAGGGAGTAATCATCACTACGCGACTGTCAGGCGTTCATAACGTCTTGAGTTGCTGGGAAAATGGGTGCTTCACCTAGCGGTGCTTCTAGGACATATGCTTTCTTGGCAGCTATGAGGATGATCCTCAAGTTCCGGACCCAGTCCGTATAGTTGCTACCATCGGCTTTCAGCTTGGTTTTCTCTAGGAAGCGTTGAAGTTGAGGGCAACATTAGCATGGGCCATTTGATCTACAAGACATATTGCAAAGATTTTAGACTAAGTTCATGATAATTAAGTTCATCTAATCAAATTATTTAATGAACTCCCACTCAGATAGACATCCCTCTAGTCATCTAAGTGATACATGATCCGAGTCAACTAGGCCATGTCCGATCATCACGTGAGACGGACTAGTCATCATCGGTGAACATCTTCATGTTGATCGTATCTACTATACGACTCATGTTCGACCTTTCGGTCTCTTGTGTTCCGAGGCCATGTCTGTACATGCTAGGCTCATCAAGTCAACCTAAGTGTTTTGCATGTCTAAATCTAGCTTACACCCGTTGTATGCGAATGCTAGAATCTATCACACCCGATCATCACGTGGTGCTTCGAAACAATGAACTTTCGCAACAGTGCACAGTTAGGGGGAACACTTTCTTGAAATTTTATGAGGGATCATCTTATTTATGCTACCGTCGTTCTAAGCAAATAAGCTGTAAAAACATGATAAACATCACATGCAATCAAGTAGTGACATGATATGGCCAATATCATTTTGCTCCTTTTGATCTCCATCTTCAGGGCGCCATGATCATCATCGTCATCGGCATGACACCATGATCTCCATCATCATGTCTTCATGAAGTTGTCTCGCCAACTGTTACTTCTACTACTATGGCTAACGGTTAGCAATAAAGTAAAGTAATTACATGGCATTTTCATTGACACGCAGGTCATACAATAAATTAAGAGAACTCATATGGCTCCTGTCGGTTGTCATACTCATCGACATGCAAGTCATGATTCCTATTACAAGGACATGATCAATCTCATACATCACATATATCAATCATCACATCCTTTTGGCCATATCACATCACACGGCATATGCTGCAAGAACAAGTTAGACGTCCTCTAACTGTTGTTGCAAGTTCTTTACGTGGCTGCTATAGGTTTCTAGCAAGAACGTTTCTTACCTACGCCAAAACCACAACGTGATATGCCAATTGCTATTTACCCTTCATAAGGACCCTTTTCATCGAATCCGATCCGACTAAAGTGGGAGAGACAGACATCCGCTAGCCACCTTATGCAACTAGTGCATGTCAGTCGGTGGAACCTGTCTCACGTAAGTGTACATGTAAGGTCGGTCCGGGCCGCTTCATCCCACGATGTCGCCGAATCAAGATAAGACTAGTAATGGTAAGTAAATTGACAAAATCGATGCCCACAACAACTTGTGTTCTACTCGTGCATAGAAACTACGCATAGACCTAGATCATGATGCCACTGTTGGGGATCATTGCAGAAATTAAAAAAATTCTACGCATCACCAAGATCAATATATGGAGTAACTAGCAACGAGAGAGAGGGGAGTGCATCTTCATACCCTTGAAGATCGCGAGTCGGAAGCGTTGCAAGAACGCGGATGAAGGAGTCGTACTCGTAGCGATTCAGATCACGGTGGATTCCGATCTAAGCGCCGAACGTAGCAGAAATTCAAAAAAATTTACGCATCACCAAGATCAATCTATGGAGATTCTAGCAACAAGAGAGGGAGAGGATGAGCATCTTCATACCTTTGAAGATCGCTAAGCGGAAGCGTCACTAGAACGCGGATGAGGGAGTCGTACTCGCGGCGATTCAAATCGCGGAAGATCCGATCTAACGCCGAACGGACGGCGCCCCCGCGTTCAACACACGTACAACCCGGGGACGTCTCCTCCTTCTTGATCCTGCAAGGGGAGAGGAGAAGTTGAGGGAGAGCTCCGGCAGCATGACGGCGTGGTGGTGGAGCTTGCAGTTCACCGGCAGGGCTTCGCCAAGCAGTACAGAGGAGGAGGTGGAGTTGGAGAGGGGGAGGGCTGCGCCAGGGGAAGGGTATGGCGGCCCTCCCACCCCCCCCCCCCCACTATTTATAGGGGGAAGGGGAAGGCAGCCCTCCCACACACACACACCCCCACTATTTATAGGGGGAGGGGAGAGGGGGCCGGCCCCCTTAGATCTCATCTAGGGGGGGGGGGGGCGGCGGCCAAGGGGGGGGGGGGCGGCGGCCAAGGGGGGGAGCTTGCCCCCCAAGTTGGTGGGAGGCGCCCCCACCCCCTAGGGTTTTCAACCCTAGGCGCCTTGGGCCCTAGGGGGCGCACCAGCCCACTAGGGGGCTGGTTCCCACCCTTGTTCAGCCCACTAAGTCCCCCGTGGCAGGTGGACCCACCCGGTGGACCCCCGGACACCTTTCGGTGGTCCCGGTACAATACCAGTAACCCCCGAAATTATTCTGGTGACTGAAACTGGACTTCCCATATATAAATCTTTACCTCCGGACCATTCTGGAACTCCTCGTGACGTCTGGGATCTCATCCGGGACTCCGAACAACATTCAGTAACTGCGTACTAATTCCCATATCAACTCTAGCATCACTGAACCTTAAGTGTGTAGACCCTACGGGTTCGGGAATCATGCAGACATGACCGAGACAACTCTCCGGCCAATAACCAACAGCGGGATCTGGATACCCATGTTGGCTCCCACATTTTCCATGATGATCTCATCGGATGAACCATGATGTCGGGGATTCAAGCAATCCCGTATACAATTCCCTTTGTCAATCGGTACGTTACTTGCCCGAGATTCGATCGTCGGTATCCCAATACCTCGTTCAATCTCGTTACCGGCAAGTCACTTTACTCGTTATGTAATGCATGATCCCGTGACTAACTACTTAGTCACATTGAGCTCATTATGATGATGCATTACCGAGTGGGCCCAGAGATACCTCTCCGTCATACGGAGTGACAAATCCCAGTTGTTGGGGTTATAATTGGTGGGTATAAACTGCCCAGGAGGGGTCGGTTTATCCTTAGAGAGTTTACCAATATTGAAGCCCATGAAGTTATAGAAGACGGCGACTTATGAAGTCAACTTAACAAGGAAGCCCAAGGCCCAGAGGCGGGTTAGGGCCCATAGACATAAACCGCCATAGGCGTATAACTTGTAATGTAAGGTAGGAAACAATAGATACCGAGCCGGACACGTTTATGAACCGGCCTCGGGAATCAGTAGACCGACGGGCATCTACCTATGTATATAAAGGGACGACCCGGCGGCGGTTTAGGGACAAGAAACAACAACTCGAGAGCCAGGTTACGCGTATTCGCTCCCTGGTTATCGAAACCCTAGCAATTCCACCTCAACTATATCGTAGGCTTTTACCTTCACCGCAAGGGGCCAAACCAGTATAAACTCCCCGTGTCCTTTGTCCGGTTTAACCCCTTTAAGCTAATCTCGTTGTGATGGCTCCATGACTAAGTCCTCACACTAGGACATCTGACGTGACAATTCCACGACAGTTAGCGCCCACCGTGGGGCTATCGCACGATGGTTTCAAGTTCTTAGAGGGCAATTTCGAAGGACTCAAGGGATACGCAGTGGGCCAGATGACCAAGAGTCGTCGCGGCAAGCTCTACATCGACGACGCAGGCTGGAGCCCCGACGCCGGCTCAATTGAGTACGGGTACCGGGTCCCTTTCGGAGGAATTCATGTCTTCATTGGCAAGATCGGCGAACCGGGCCCTGATCCGGACATCTGCGCCGACCTCATCGAGACAGCTCAGCGTGCAAGCCCCGCCCGAGTTCAACCCGCCATGAAGCATGCTTTCGTAGGATTCATCAATGGTGCAGAATCTGAACCAGTATCCGACGGTGAGACAGTTGTCTACTCAGATGGCGAGTCATCCACCGGTGAGACCGAGTCATTGTACCAACTGCCAGATGGCCGGTTTGGGGCTGTTCCGATGGCGACAGTATTCCGGACCCCCTTGAACCACCAAACCGGGTTGCGATCTTCATGGCCGGTACGCAGCCCATGCAGCACTCCTCAGCTGCGGCGGCAATAATTTCCGGGTCGGCGGCCGGGGCAGGAGGCCCCGCACGCCCGCCGGCTCAAGTCCTGTCCGGGTTATTGGACGCCTTGACGACATTGTTGACCACAGAGGTTAACCCAGATAATCGGGATCACCATAACGCGGAGGTCACAAAACTGCGAGATCAGATAGCTCAGGCCAAGGAGGACATGGCGGCTGAGGAGACCAGGATGGCTGAGGAGCGGGCCGCTTTGCATGCTCAGGCACAACGGATTCAGTCAGAAAATTACCGGCTCATGCTGGATCAGAACGCTTCAAACGACGTGATGAGGAGGAGGCATCGGTCTCGTCTACCACCAGTTTATGAAGCAATGAATCTCTTTAACACGCCAGGAGCGGGAACCAGTAACCTGGCAGCGGTAAACCGGGTCGAAGCACCTGGGACAGGAGCGCCGGATCAGCCACGGACGACGGACCCGCCTCGACATAACAATGACCCGCCTCAGTACGTGCCAACACCACCGGGTCGCTTTTCTACCCCTTTGGATAAGATGATCGCTGCAGCGTCGCGATTGGCAGCTATTCCAATGGAAGGCGAGTCTCCGACAGCGGTTGAGACACGACGGGCCAGAGATCTCCTTCAAACGGCTTTGGTTTAGCAGCAGGCTTATTCATATAGTCGAGACAGGATTCATTCCACCCCTCGCCCGAGCCGGAGTTACAGCAGGCATATTGAAGAACCGGCTTTTGGGGATATAACTATTGGTATGACCCGCCAGGAGGGGCCGGGTCATACCATCAAGTATTCTTGAATACCAAGACCAAGGTTGAAGATGGCGGCCCAGTTAAGGGTCCAAAGCCCAGAGGTGACTTAAGGCTCGTAGTGATAAACCGCCATATGTACGTGACTTGTGTTGCAAGGCAAGAATAGTTAAGAGACCGAGCCAGACACTGTTTATGAGCTGGCCGGGACTCTGTGAGCCGCTGGGCGTCGACCTCTATATATAAAGGGACGACCCGGCGGCGGTTCAGGGAAAGTAAGATCAGATCGAGAGCTAGGTCAAGCGACTCCGCTCCCTAGTTATCAAGTCATAAGCAATCCCACTCAAAACTGGATCGTAGGCTTTTACCTTCACCGTAAGGGGCCGAACCAGTATAAACCTCGTGTCCTTTGTCCCGATTAACCCCTTTAAGCTTCCTAGTTGCGATGGCTCCACGACTAAGTCCTTTCACTAGGACATCTGACGTGACAATTCCACGACACCGGCCGTGTCAAGCAGTGGACGGAACCATAATCCGCCCCGTGGGCCTAACCCGTCAGGGGGGAGCTGATGCTCAGAACATAGTGGACCAGGGCAGAGCGCGTCGAGAAGCGAGTTAGCTGCGCACTATGCGGAACGTCAGCCTACTCCGGTTCGTGCAACAACTTCAACAGAGCCAGGTGTGACCTTTAGAAATTTGGGTGTACCGTGTTTAGTGCCGGCCTTGCGCAATGAGCGTTTGCCCAAGGATTTCAAGGGTCCTCTCAAGGTGCCTAATTATATAGCCGATTTATCTCCCGAGGCGTGGATTGAGAGTTATGAGATGGCCATGGAACTGTTGGATGTTAGTGAAGCTGCGTGTGCTAAGTATTTCCCCCTGATGGTGGAAGGCACGGCCCGGACTTGGTTAAAGGGGCTCCCAGCTAACTCCATCGGATCATGGGCCGAGTTAAAGGCCCGGTTTATCCAGAATTTTAAAGACACATGCAAGCAGCCCATGTCAATTGTGGACTTGGCCGCCTGTGTCCAAGAAGAAGGTGAATCGACGACTCATTGGGTGCGCCGGGTCTCAACGATTCTGCACTCTTCGGATCGTATCAATGCCGATTTAGCGGTCTTGACGTTAGAAGGCAATTGTCGTTTCAAGCCCCTGAAGCAGAAGCTGGGGAGGCTTAAACGTCATTGTAATGACATGGGGACAATCATGGCGGCCTTGGTTAAGTACGCTGACTCTGATGGTACCAAGGACCCCGAGTCTGATGATGAAAAGCCGAGGAAGGGAAAGAGGAGCAGCAACACCAAGGGGCAGCAGCTTAATCCGGCAAACCAAGGAGGCAATGGTAAGCACAAGGCTGAGAATAATTTTGACTTTGTGGCTAACACCAATGCGCAGAATAATAATCAACGCCATAAGGGTAAACCGCCCCCACAGAACGGACCGTCAGGCATCAATCTTGGGCATCTATTAAACCAGCCCTGCCCAAGACACGGGACGAAGGAAAGGCCGTCCTGACATCTCTGGAAAGATTGCCTCATCATGGAGTTCAAAAATTCGAATTTTTACCAAGATGGTCAAGGACCAGGCGGCGGTTCAGGATCCGGTTTGCATGGACCGGGTTATGGTGGAGGCGGTTCAAGCTCGGGATTCCAAGGTAATCCGAGCAATCAAAACAACTAGGGTGGTTACAACCAGCAGAATAATCAGGGAAATCAGCAACAGTCGGCTTATCAGAGCAACCCGAAGCAGTTGAACAGTGGGCAGTATCATGTCTTCACCACTAGCTTATGCAAGCATGACCAGAAGCTTCATAAGAGGGCAGTAAATTCGGTTGAACCGGCAGTCCCATGTTATTTGTGTTGGTCTGAATAGCCCATCGTTTGGAGCCGAGAGGATAACCCGCCACGAGTTGATAATACGGGTCACCTGGCGTTGGTAGTGGCACCACAGGTTGGAGGGTATAAGTTCACAAAGGTACTCATGGACGGAGGGAGCAACATCAATATCCTCTATTATGAGACCTTCCGTCGCATGGGGCTGACAGATAAAAATCTTAAACTGTCAAACACTGTTTTCCATGTTGTGGTGCCTGGTAAATCGGCATACCCGGTTGGTAAGATAGCTCTGGAGGTTGCGTTTGGAGATGATCATGATTCCAGATCAGAAACCTTAACCTTTGAAGTGGTGAAGATTAAGAGCCCTTATCATGCTCTGTTTGGACGGCCGGCTTATGCTAAGTTCATGGCCCGGCCTTGTTATGTTTATCTGCAGCTCAAGATGCCGGGTCACCATGGGACCATCATAGTACATGGGAGCCAGAAGATAGATTTGGAGTGTGAAGAGGGCGATGCAGCTTACGTCGAGTCGGTTTGCGCAACTGAGGAGTTGAAATTTTATAAGGACAATGTTGATCCGGCGGATATGACATCTTTGAAAAAGCCAACTACAGAGCATGATCCGGCCTTGAAGTTTAAATCGGCTGACGAGACCAAATTGGTTGATTTTGTTCCTGGCAATTCATCCAAGCAGTTCAGCGTCAGTACTAACTGGATCCGAAATAGGAAAGCGCGCTCATCGAGTTCATCTGTGAGAATCGGGACATCTTTGCATGGAAACCTTCTGACATGTCAGGTGTACCGAGGGAACTCGCTGAGCACACTCTCAATATTGATCCCAAGTTTAAACCGGTCAAGCAGTTTCTTCGCCGCTTCAATGAAGAAAGGCACAAGGCCATTGGTGAGGAGGTAGCCCGGCTTTTGGCGGCTGGGTTTATCATTGAGGTTTTTCATCCTGAGTGGCTGGCTAACCCGGTGCTGGTGCTTAAGAAGAATGGCACTTGGCGCATGTGTGTGGATTACACGGATCTGAACAAGGCTTATCCAGCTGATCCTTTTGCTCTCCCTCGTATTGATCAGATTATTGATGCTACGGCTGGTTCTGAGCGCTTGAGTTTGGATGCTTATTCTGGTTATCATCAGATCAAGATGGCAGTTAAGGACCAGGAGAAAACAGCTTTTATAACTCCCTTTGGAGCCTTCTGTTATGTGTCTATACCTTTCGGGCTCAAGAGTGCCCAGGCGACTTATCAGCAATGCGTGCAGAATTGCCTTCACAAGCAGATTGGGCGCAATGTTCATGCTTATGTGGATGACATTGTGGTGAAGTCCAGGAAGAAGGAGACATTGATAGATGATTTGAAGGAAACCTTTGATAACCTCCGGGTTTATAAAATGATGCTTAACCCGGCCAAGTGCGTCTTCGGTGTACCGGCAGGCAAACTCTTGGGTTTTTGGTGTCTAACAGGGGCATTGAAGCTAATCCGGAGAAGATCAAGGCTATCACTTCTCTGGCTAAACCGGCGTGTATCAACGATGTACAACATGTGGTGGGTCGTATCGCGGCTCTGAGCCGGTTTATCAGCCGATTGGGAGAGAAAGCTAGCCCTTTATACCAGATGATGAAAAAGACAAACAACTTTGTCTGGAGTGATGCTGCTGATGCGGCGTTGGAGGACTTGAAGAAGCAGTTAGCCGAGCCACCTGTTCTCGCTGCCCCCGTTGATAAAGAGCCATTGCTGTTATATGTGGCTGCTAACGCCGGGCTGTCAGTGTGGCTATTGTGGTGGAGCGCAAGGAGGCAGGTAAGGAGTATCCGGTTCAGAGGCCGGTTTATTATATAAGTGAGGTGCTTATTGAGTTGAAGCAGAGATATCCACACTGGCAGAAGCTTGTGTATGGAGTTTTTATGGCGAGCCGGAAGCTTAAGCAATACTTTCAGGGCCATCCCATCACTGTGGTCAGTTCCGCTCCTTTGGGAGATATCATCCAGAACAGGGAGGCAACTGGCCGAGTTGCTAAGTGGGCTATCGAGCTTGGACCTCACGGGTTAAAATATATGCCTCGTACGACCATCAAGTCCCAAGCGCTCGTGGACTTCATCAATGACTGGACAGAGTTGCAGGCGCCGGAGGATAAACCGGATAACACATACTGGACTATTCACTTCGACGGGTCCAAGCAATTGGAGGGCTCGGGGGTGGAGTTGTTTTTACTTCCCCTCGAGGTGACAAATTTTGTTATGTTCTCCGCTTGATGTTTCCTTGTACTAACTATGCAGCTGAGTATGAGGCCCTGCTCCACGGTCTTCGGGTGGCTAAGGAAATGAACTTAATCCGGGTACGATGCTTTGGGGACTCCGATTTAGTGGCTCGGCAAGTCTCTGGTACTTGGGATTCTAAGGATCCACTCATGGCGGATGTTATTGCTGGTCACCTCAAGGGTTACCAGGTCGAGCACATTGATCGGCGCAAAAATGAAGCAGCGGACGCTTTAAGCCGGCTGGGGTCTCAGTGTAAACCGGTGCCGCCCAATGTCTTTCTTGACGTTTTGCATAACCCGTCGGTCAAACTGCCTACGGAGGAGGATCTGGCTGTTCCTGACCCGGAGGCTCAATTGGTGGCGGTTCTTCATGTTATCCCTGATTGGACGGTGCCGTATTTGGCGTATATGACCAGGGGCGAGTTACCTGAGGACGAAATTTTTGCCAGGCAGATAATCCGGCGGTCCAAGTCCATGACTATTGTCAACGGCGAGTTACATCACTTCAGTGTCTCGGGGGCGTTTCAGCGTTGTAGTTCTCCTGAAGAAGGCTGTGAGATTTTGCGAGAAATCCACGAAGGGGATTGTGGTCATCATGCCGGTTCAAAATCCCTTGTGGCTAAAGCTTTCCGACACGGTTTCTATTGGCTAACGGCTCATGCTGATGCTGAGAATTTGGTCAGGAAATGTGACGGTTGTCAGAAGTTTTCACGTCGAGCCCATGTTCCGGCTCAGGATTTGAGGATGATTCCAATCACTTGGCCCTTTGCAACTTGGGGGCTTGATATGGTAGGGCCTTTTAAGAGGTCCAAGGATAAGAAGACCCACCTTTTGGTGGCAGTTGATAAATTCACTAAATGGATAGAGGCGGAGCCAGTCAGCAAGTGTAATGCAGCTACGGCGGTTCAATTCATGAAGAAGGTGATTTTCCGCTTTGGTTTTCCACACAGCATCATAACAGATAATGGCACGAACCTCTCCAAGGGTGCTATGGAAGACTTTTGTCAATGTGAGCACATTCGGCTTGATGTGTCATCAGTGGCTCACCCCCAGTCTAATGGTCAAGCTGAGAGAGCTAATCAAGAAATGCTGAAAGGCATCAAGCCCCAGCTTATGGTTCCTTTGCAGAGGACGCCGGATTGTTGGGTGGAAGAGTTGCCTTCTGTATTATGGAGCATTAACACCGCCCCTAATAGATCTATAGGTTATACACCTTTCTTCATGGTTTACGGGGCAGAAGCAGTTCTCCCCAGTGACATACGCCATGACTCGCCTCGGGTGGCAGCTTATGTTGAAGCGGAAAACGAACAAGCACGTCAAGACGCATTGGGCATGTTAGATGAAAAACGGGACATAGCGGCGGCTTGTTCGGCGATTTATCAGCAAGATCTGCGGCGTTATCACAGCCGCCGAGTTAAAACCAGAGCTTTTCAAGAAGGCGACTTAGTGCTCCGGCTTATCCAGGATCAGACCGATATGCACAAGTTATCCCCACCTTGGGAAGGACCCTTTGTGGTCAGCAAGAATCTGAACAACGGGTCATACTACCTTATCGATGTTCGAGAGCACAAAGACTCACGCAAATTGGAGGAGGAGACCCGCCGGCCGTGGAATATTGCTCATCTTCGGCCTTATTACACCTGAGCCGTAGGCTCTTCTGATGTACATATTTTGACAATTTATATATTATGATCAATATAATAAACCGGCATGCCTGCTAAAGGAGGGCCTCTGTCGCTTTTCTCTTTAATGAGTTTTTGGGTTTTCCGTTTTATAAAGTGAAGTTATAATTACTCTTTGATCCGGCTTATTGGCCACAAAAACCAAAAAAACAAAAAAAAACTTGGGGGCTTGTAACCCATGTTATGGGGACCAAAGAGAGTCTGTTGTAAAAAGCACAACTCAAACATAGGTATCCCTTGAGCACAACTCAAAATATTGCTTGGGGGCTCTTTTGGTTCTAAAGAACAGAAGTGGCTATAACCCCTGTGATAGGCTATAAAAGCCAGGCTTGGAAGCCAGGTGTATTCACCTAAAACCCCGGGTCATCCTGCCTGTATTCCGGAAGCTTCTCCATCAGGTAATCCTGATTGACCTGGCAAACTCTTAACAGTCAATCTTTTTCTAGCAAAGACCCTGAACTTGTTAAGGTTAAAATGTCGTTTCGTCATGAGAGGGCACGGTTTACGGATAGCAAGGAGAAGCTCAGGCTGTTACAGCCGCCTTCCTTGAAACTTGGATAATTCGGCCTGTGATGCTTGATGTACTCTGACCCTGCGTACTCCTGATAAGTCTATCTTTAAATAAGAACTAAATTTATCCGGGTTAAAATGTCGAAGTGGTAGTGTGAGTGCCGGCTCACGGAAAGCGCGTACCTTCGAGTGGTTAATACTAGTTTCATTGAAGAAGATATTTTGGCTCGGCGGCCTATGAAAGCCTTGGATTTTTTCTGTTGATTTTGCTTTGAATGTCGTTTTGCAATTTTTTCTTTTATGACACAAAAATTACATGGTTGCAAACCAAGTAAGGCTTATAAAGCTTCATGAGTTGCATATATGGCAATAAATGGGTGTTTATTAACCCGGCCTGGTTTCTGACTATAAGTTACCAGTATGAAAGGAAGGTAATCCGGTGTTTATTAACCCGGCTTGGTATTAAACCGGAAATATGCTTATTACACTAGCTTGATAAATCAGCAGTGAACACATATCACAGGTATGTTGTATATTGTTATTTTCAGTCCTACATCGGTTATAAACTATGTGGTTGGGCATGATAACCCGTCTAGCGGTAAACCGCCAAGATGCAACTTATCTGTTATGCAGGAACAGATTCTACAAAAACCAAAGTATCATGAGCAAACATAGCATTATCATAGCATGGCGGATTAACAGTGTCATGCAATGTGCACGATGACACATCAGATCCAAGAAGTTTTCAACTAGCCTATTACACGGCACTTTTATGCCCAAAAGACTAAATCTTGCAAAACGAAGAAGTTAAACCGGCCACCGGTTTATGCATCAACGGCGGGCTGGCTTGATGGTTGCGGATCATCTTGCGCCGGTTCTTCCTCCTCCTCTCTATCCAGTGGCTGGTAGTCAGTGGTTGACCAATCAATCCCAGTTAAGGCTCTGAACATAGCTTCATCGCTTATAAGATTGGAGGGGTCAACTTCAGGAGCATAAGTATGCTTACGAATTGGCGGAATAAGAGTGGGAGATTCGTAGCTCGGCGCATTGACCCTCTTGTTGTGGGAATCATAAATCGATTGATAAAACGAAAGATTAGTCTCTTCAGCTAACTTACTCGCCAACGGGCGCATCTCCCTCGTCAAAGCCTGAAGATCTTCATTATCAAATTCTGATCCGTCCTCCTTGATGCTTGGATAACCATCCCCTATGTCAGCTGGATCAAGATCAGATATCCATGCTTTAGTACGGGTCAGTGCGGTAAGAGCGCCAGCCCTTGCAGCTGATCGTTTAGCTCTTCAAACCGGGCAGACATCATCGACAGCTTCTCTAAAGTATCCTTGATCAAAGTTGGGGGCGGTTTGTTGTGAGAAGCTGTGCAGATAATCCGTTGTGTGCCGGTATACAGTTGCTCTATCAGTGTATAGGCAGCCTTCAATTTCTTCTGCATATCAGAGCCCAGATGCGTAATGCGAGATCCTGCATCATCACGGATATCGGTAAACCGGCGATTTATGGAATAATGAAATTTGAAAGGTTGTGAAGAAATTACTTACTAAAGACAACAACAGTCATAGCATTTATTTGTTATTTCAAGTTGGTTAACTCTTCCGCCACCGGTTTAAGGGCTGTGTCAGCATCTTCAGCTTTCTTCAGCAAAGTTGTTTTTTCTGCCTCCCAGCCTAGACGCTCATTCTTGAAGTTTTCCTTCAGTTGTTCCATGGCTGCTAAAGCGCCAGTCAGCTCCTCATTTGCCTTGGAAGTTCCTGCTTGCTGGGTATTGATATTTTCCTCAAGGTCGACGATTTGGGATTCTTTTTTGTCCAGCTCAGCCTGCAAGAGGTACTTTATGAGTTGACAAAATAAATTTTAAGTCCCAAGTACATAACAAGTTATACACTTGGCACTTGGGGGCTAATGCCTATCGCATCTTATTAACAATATGGCAAAGTCCCAAAGCTCAATACAAGTATTAATCTTGGCACTTGGGGGCTAATGCCTATTTGCTCAAGTATAAAGTTGTGGATCTTTTCTTTTGATGATAAACCGGTTTCTCAAGGTATTCAACAAGAAGTGTGAGCCTTACAACATGAACTCCTGGTTCATCTTGAAGAAGATAAACCGGCCCTTGAGGGATACACAGGTGAAATTGAATTATTGTTCTATGAAGTCCCGGTTCATCTTGAAGAGATAAACCGGCCCTTGAGGGCTACACAGGCAAAATTGAAGGATCATTATTTTACGAAGTCCCGGTTTGAATGGGTATTGCCAAACCGGCCCTTGGGGGCTACTGGAGTTGATATTATAAATAGATCAGAAGGAAGGAATACTTATGAAGAGTTCAACATGATTTACCTCATATCGCTCTTTCATCATGTTCACTAAACCGGCTTCGTAGTCACGGTTGGTGTACAGACGGTTCAAAAATCCAGAATGAATGTCTTGGGCGCTGAGGTGAGCGTAGCTGTCCAAATCCGCCTTCCAATTGCCCTTATCAACATCAGTTTTTTCCTCTTTGGCGCTGTGTTTGGACAAGGCTATGGGGTTGCCAGGGGAGATGTAACCAATGCCAGTAACAACAACATCGTCATCAGCACCTTTAGCTGGGCTTGGCGGATCATCAGCATGAGCCGATGGATCAATATCCATGTGCTCAGCTTTAGTCGCTTGATCCGGCAACGACTGGCCGTCAGGAATATTGTCAACATGTGGGTGTGACGGTTCATGAGTTTTTTCCGTTTCATCCCGAATGGGGTCTTCAGCCGGTTTGTTCACTTTGGCCTTCTTTCTGGCTCTAGCTTTGGCCCTGGAAAATAATAAGTATGCATCAGAAAAGTGCAAGGATAAAAAATATAAAGGTATGACGGGTTAGTGAAATCTGCTCACCCAGGAACCGTTTTAAGGGTTGGAAGCTTCGTCCCTGTTGATTCGCCAGAAGATGAATGGGAGGTTCCCTGGTAATTCGAGTCGGACGGATTAAGAGGATGTCGGACATAACCCGCCCTAGGACAAGGTGTATCAGAAGTACAAGAGACCTCTTGGCGGCGTTTACGAACCGGAGTGTTCGGAAAACCGGAGGAAGTAACCACTTGGCCGCTATGCCGGGTTGTGCGGCGAGCTTCATGCTGTTGTGTCCTCAAAAGAAAGTGTGGATCCAAATAAGCTAGAGGGTGTGAAAATCTTACTTTCCGGACTGCTTGACGGGTTTTTGGTGTTGGCAGAGGATCTGAGTTGGAAGAAAGAGTAATTACCTCTACATCACCAGCACGGCTAGCCTCCGCATCATCCTGATAATGATCATTGTCAATGAGGTGTATGAAAAAAGAGCCAAGAGAATCAAGTTCTACCTCTGACTCCGGATCATCAAGGTCTTCATCATTGTTCAAGCCAGGGGATTCGGCAGTTTTCTTCTTTGCAGGTTTCTTTGTAACTTTGGTCTTAATGCGAGGCGTTTTTGCCGGTTTATCCTGCGGCTTCTTCTTCCAGAACGGATCATCACCCTGTAAAGATGGACAAAAAGTTATAAAGAAATATTTAAGAGGGCTCAAATTAAGACAAGAATGATGCAATTCTTACAGCTCGCGGTTTATTGGAAACACAGAAAGGACTAAGCCCTGTCTTGCTGCACTCAGACACCGGTTCATCTAGCATCTTCTTAACAGCTTCAGTAATCTCCTCATCATTTAGCTGAATATCAATGTGCCGCTGAGGGTCTTTGACATCCCCTGTGTACTCGCACATTAAACCGGGGCGACGGCTCAAGGGCAAGATACTCCAAGAGACCCAACAATGGACAAAGTCGACGCTAGTTAAACCATTTGCCATAAAGGCTCGGAGCTTTGAAAGCTGTGGTGCATACTTAGCTCGTTCCTTTGCAGTGAGTCGTTGGGGAAATGGATGTGTATTGGTAAGCCGGTGAGCACGATAACCCGACAGAGGATTTTCATCAGCTGGAGCTGTGTTTCGACAATAAAACCAAGTCTGATTCCAGTCTTTGGGGTGGCTATGATGCTTGGCGTGAGGGAAACTAACATCTTTCCTTTTCTGAATTGAAACTCCGCCAAGTTCAGTATTGGGCCCATCCGTAAATTCAGTACGGCATTTTAAGTAAAAGAAGTCTCTGAATAATTCAACAGTAGGTTCTTCTTGCAGGTAAGCCTCACAAAACACTTGAAAATTGCAAATATTGGACACGGAGTTCGGTCCAATATCTTGAGGGCGGAGCTGGAAGCTAGCAAGCACGTCACGGAAGAATTTTGATCCGGGAGGGCTAAACCCTTGACCCAGATGATCAGTAAACACAATCACCTCTCCATCCTTGGGTTCAGGAGGATTTTCTGGACCGGGGGCTCTCCAGTGGATGATTTCCTTACTCGTTAAAGCGCCGGTTGCAACACACCCGTTCAGCTGCTCTTCCGTAACCCGGGAAGGAACCCAGTTGCAAGCATAAAATTGTTTGGCCATATGTTAAACAGGACCTGAAGGAAGATTGGTGCCGGTTTAAGAAAATCATGATCAACTGCTAAAAGTAAAGGGGCAGGAAATATTCAAGTGTGAAAGAGTTATAAACCGGAGATATACATTATCAGCTTGCAGAGATAAGCAGTTTGCGGTTTAAGAGGGGACTAATGGTATATTGCCGGGTTATGATTCAAAGGTTAAACCGCCCGCACAGTTGCCAAATTTCAGATCTATGAGTGAAAAATTGCTAAGTGTTGCAGAAACAGATTTTACAGATTGATGCTATAATTTTGGATCTGCCGCAGTTCAAAAAAGGGAGAAAATTTTGAAACCCTAAGTTGTGACAGCAGAGCAGTTCATGGATTCAGATGGGATCTCTTGCAAAGGGGGAGGCCTTCAAATATTAAAAATGCGCGCTAAGATCAGTAGCACGCGCGATAAATACTAGGCCTTGCATCAAAAAGCTACAAGACAAGGGAAGCAAAAGGAATGGGGATGAATTACCGAAGAACTTGAGAACACCTTAATGCAGATCTAGGGTAAGAGAAAGAGGAGACTCACTGAAGCTGTTGAACAGCGGAGAGGCGCGAACGAATTCTGGTGCGTTCAGGTCGATGCAGCGGCCAAGGATGGTGCAACGGTTGAAGGTCGACGGCGGCAGCGGAGCTTCAAGGTTCGAGCGTCGCGAGGTTGATGATGAGACGAAGAGGCACGGAGGGGGAAAAAGAAAAAGGGACCCTTCGGTTCTATTTATAAGGAGAATGGATAAAGGACAGGCGCGGGAATCGAGGAGGACAAAAAAGCGGGGTTGTAGGCGCCTCGATTTTCGGAGACCCATTAAAGAAAAGAGGATGCATTAAAATATTTAGGTTCTGTGAAGAGTTAATGGCAAGTGACGTCACGGTGAGTTATCATGGTTTCAGAGGATGACGTCATGGTGAGTTATGAAAACCTTATGACAGAAATGAAGGAGGGATTTTTTCTAAGTGTTGAAGATTGATGTGAATAGGTTCAAATCAACCTGGGGCCTAATGTTGGGGATATAACTGGTGGGTATGAACCGCCCAGGAGGGGCCGGTTTATCCTCAGAGAGCTTACCAATATTGAAGCCCATGAAGTTATAGAAGACGACGACTTATGAAGGGAACTTAACAAGGAAGCCCAAGGCCCAGAGGCGGGTTAGGGCCCATAGACATAAACCGCCATAGGCGTATAACTTGTAATGTAAGGTAGGAAAGAATACATACCGAGCCGGACACGTTTATGAACCGGCCTCGGGATTCTGTAGACCGACGGGCGTCAACCTGTGTATATAAAGGGACGACCCGGCGGTGGTTTACGGACAAGAAACAACAACTCGAGAGCCAGGTTACGTATTCGCTCCCTGGTTATCGAAACCCTAGCAATTCCACCTCAACTGGATCATAGGCTTTTACCTTCACCGCAAGGGGCCGAACCAGTATAAACTCCCCGTGTCCTTTGTCCGGTTTAACCCCTTTAAGCTAATCTCGTTGCGATGGCTCCACGACTAAGTCCTCACACTAGGGCATCTGACGTGACAATTCCACGACACCAGTCTTGATTCGTGCCAACCCAACAGACACTTTCGGAGATGCCTGTAGTGTACCTTTATAGCCACCCAGTTATGTTGTGACGTTTGGTACACCCAAAGCATTCCTACGGTATACGGGAGTTACACAATCTCATGGTCTAAGGAAATGATACTTGACATTAGAAAAGCTTTAGCAAACGAACTACACGATCTTGTGCTACGCTTAGGATTGGGTCTTGTCCATCACATCATTCTCCTAATGATGTGATCCCGTTATCAATGACATCTAATGTCGATGGTCAGGAAACCATGACCATCTATTGATCAACGAGCTAGTCAACTAGAGGCTCACTAGGGACATGTTGTGGTCTATGTATTCACACATGTATTACGGTTTCCGGTTAATACAATTATAGCATGAACAATAGACAACTAACATGAACAAGGAAATATAATAATAACCATTTTATTATTGCCTCTAGGGCATATTTCCAACACCCGCAACTAACTCATTAGTCCCATTGCTTGCAAGGCTTATAGTGATGTGCATTACCGAGAGGGCCCAGAGATACCTCTCCGACAATCGGAGTGACAAATCCTAATCTCGATCTATGCCAACTCAACTAGTACCATCGAAGACACCTATAGAGCACCTTTACAATCACCCAGTTACGTTGTGATGTTTGGTAGCACACAAAGTGTTCTTCCGGTAATCGGGAGTTGCATAATCTCATAGTCATAGGATCATGTATAAGTTATGAAGAAAGCAATAGCAACAAACTAAACGATCAAGTGCTAAGCTAACGGAATGGGTCAAGTCAATCACATCATTATCTAATGATGTGATCCCGTTAATCGAATGACAACTCATGTCTATGGTTAGGAAACACAACCATCTTTGATTCAACGAGCTAGTCAAGTAGAGGCATACTAGTGACATTATGTTTGTCTATGTATTCACACATGTACTAAGTTTCCGGTTAATACAATTCTAGCATGAATAATAAACATTTATCATGATATAAGGAAATATAAATAACAACTTTATTATTGCCTCTAGGGCATATTTCCTTCATCCCAAGCCTTGATCAAAACTTTATCTTCCAATGGAGTGTAGTTCTTCAATCTTGTGCATTCTGCTTGCGCTTCGTCGTACAACCCCTCGTCAACCTCCTCCACATCATCTTCTTCCCCGTGACCGTGCACACCAACATCCATCTCGTTGTAACCATACTCACCAATCGGGGCTTGATCGATGTCGACATTGTTGGCATCCAACATTTGCACAAAGTCGGCAATCGCATCATGCATACCGGCGCTACAATTGCGCTCGACAAGTCACGTACAAGAGGAATGAACTAAAATGAAAGAAGTGCAGGAAATCAAAGAATCGTACCTTGCGCCCATTCCATGGAACACCTCGGGGGCGGCAGCAGGGCCATCGATGGGCATCCTCGAGGCAGCACTTGTCGGAGCAATCGGCGCGCCCTGGTGGCTCATGGAGCCCCTGGCCCACTTCTAATGCCCATCTTCTGGTATATAAGCCTATTTGACCTAAAAATAGAGAGGACTTTCGGGATGAAGCACCACCATCTCGAGGTGGAACCTGGGCAGGAGCACTTTTGCCGGGGATACTTCCCTCCTGGAGGGGAAAATCGAAGCCACGATCATCACCAACAACCCTCTCAACGTGGGAGGACCAATCTTCATCAACATCTTCACCAGCACCATCTTATCTCAAACCCTAGTTCATCTCTTGTATTCAATCTTTGTCTCAAAACCTCTTATTGGTACCTGTGTGTTGTGATTGCTCTTTGACTATGGCGCCAGAAAAGCTCATGTCTGCTAAGACTATGTTGGTATTTCCCCAAAGAGGAAGGGATGATGCAGCATAGCGACGGTAGGTATTTCCCTCAGTGATGAAACCAAGATTATCGAACCAGTAGGAGAACCAAGAAACACAACATAACCAGCACCTGCACACAAATAACAACACCTCGCAACCCGACGTGTTAAAGGGGTTGCCAATCCCTTTCAGGTAACGATGCCAGAAATTTGTAATAGATTGAAATAATAGATCGCAAATAAAATAAAGTGTAGCAAAGTATTTTTGTATTTTTGGTTTAATAGATCTGAATAAAAATGCAAAGGAAAAGTAGATCGCAAGCAAATATATGAGAAAGAAGACCCAGGGGTCGTAGGTTTCACTAGTGGCTTCTCTCGAGAAAAATAGCAAATGGTGGGTAAACAAATTACTGTTGGGCAATTGATAGAACCTCAAATAATTATGACGATATCCAGGCAATGATCATTACATAGGCCTCACGTCCAAGATTAGTAGACCGACTCCTGCCTGCATCTACTACTATTACTCCACACATCGACCCCTATCCAACATGCATCTAATGTATTAAGTTCATGGAAAAACGGAGTAATGCAATAAGAACGATGACATGATGTAGACAAGATCTGTTTATCTATTGCGTAGATATAGATCCCATCTTTTTATCCTTAGTAGCAACGATACATACGTGTTGTTTCCCTTTCTGTCACTGGGATCAAGCACCATAAGATCGAACCCACTACCGGGCACCTCTTCCCATTGCAAGATAAATAGATCAAGTTGGCCAAACAAAACCCAAATATCGGAGAAGAAATACGAGGCTATAAGAGATCATGCATATAAGAGATCAAAGAAACTCAAATAACTTTCATGGATATAAAAAGATATAACTGATCATAAACTCGAAGTTCATCAGATCCCAACAAACACACTGCAAAAAGAGTTACATCATATGGATCTCCAAGAGACCATCGTATTGAGAATTCAGCGAGAGAGAGAGAAAGCCATCTAGCTACTAACTACGGACCCGAAGGTCTACAAAGAACTACTCACGCATCATCGAGGAGGCACCAATGGAGGTGCTGAACCCCATCCGAGATGGTGTCTAGATTGGATCTGGTGGTTCTGGACTCTGCGGCGGTTGGACGAATATTTTGTCGACGCCCCTAGGGTTTCTGGATTTTTGGGGTATTTATAAAGCAAAGAGGCGGTCCGGGGGCACCCGAGGTGGGCACAACCCACCAGGGCGCGCTTGGGCCTCCTGGTGCGCCCTGGTGGGTTGTCACCTCCTCGGGAATCTCCTCAGGTGCAACCAGGGCCCAACTTCTTCCTTTTGGTCCATAAAAAATCATCGTAAAGTTTCGTGGCATTTGGACTCCGTCTGATATTGATTTCCTGCGATGTAAAAAACATGCAGAAAACAGCAACTGACACTTGGCACTATGTCAATAGGTTAGTACCAAAAAATGATACAAACTGACTATAAAATGATTATAAAACATTCAAGATTGATAATAAAACAGCATGGAACAATCAAAAATTATAGATACATTGGAGACGTATCAGGTTGCTAGTAGTAATGATTACATCTTGTAGTTGATGCTAGTTGGTTTATTTGGTGGAAGATTATATGTTCAGATCTATTATGCTATTCAATACTTCTCTAATCTTGAACATGAACATGATTTGTGAGTAGTTACTTTTGTTCTTAAGGACATGGGAGAAGTCTTGTCATAAGTAATCATATGAATTTGGTATTCGTTCGGTATTTCGATGATACGTGTGTTGTTGTTTCCCTTAGTGGTGTTATGTGAATGTCGACTACATGACACTTCATCATCTTTGGGCCTAAGGGAATGTGTTGTGGAGTAGTTATTAGATGACGGGTTGCTAGAGTGACAGAAACTTAAACCCTAGTTTATGTGCTATTCCGTAAGGGGCTGATTTGGATCCATATGTTTCATGCTATGGTTAGATTTATCTTAATTCTTTTTTCATAGTTTCCGGATGCTTGCGAGAGGGGGTAATCATAAGTGAGAGGCTTGTTCAAGTAAGAATAATACCCAATCATCGATCCACCCACATATCAAATTATCAAAGTAACGAAAGCGGATCAAACCAACATGAATAAAGTGACTAGATGAAATTTCCGTGTGTCTTCAAGTACTCTTAGCTTATTATAAGAGACCATTCCGTCCTGTCCTTCGCTACAAAAAGGATTGGGCAACTTTGCTGCACCTTTGCTACCGCTACTATTACTTACTCGCTACAAATTATCTTGCTATCAAATAACTTGCTACCAACAATTTCAGTGCTTGTAGAAATTACCTTGCTGAAAACTGCTTGTCATTTCCTTCTGCTCCTTGTTGTGTTCGACACTCTTACTTATCAAAAGGACTACGATTGACCCCCTATACTTGTGGGTCATCAGTCTTCTCCAAGGGAATAATAATACGGCCTATTATCAGAGAGTGGCGAATGGGAAGAGAAGAAAGAAAATCATATACTCTTTAGATGATAATGGGGTTCTAGTGGAAGGCACCGAGAATATTCTAAAACTTGCCACAAGCTGTTATAAGGAGTTGTTTGGACCGGCTCCTCGCAACATGTTCCCAATTGCCACAGACTTGTGGGATGAGTCTGAAAAATTGTCCTCCATGGACAATGACATCCTTACTAGGCTGTTTTCTGAGGAGGAAGTTGGGAAGCTCTGGCCCATGATCAATTGATTCGCATCTGTTTCCTACATCACGTCCTCGCCAAACCTCCAGAAAAGAGCTTCGGCCACCATCTGTTCATCGAAGAAGCTATAGGCACCGATCACTCCAGGCCATTGGTGGCGCCGCGGGTGCTGCCCATGACCGACCACATCCTCGCGTCCATCCTTGACCGTCTCGCGCCACGCAGTCTCGCCACTTCCCTCTGCGTCTGCAAACGCTGGTGCACCATCATCGACGAGATGTATGAGGTAACAGATGCAGCTTGTGCAACACCTAACTACAATCGTGCATACTCATTGATGCAGCTTGTGCTCATATTAGGTTCTGCGTGGGGCCCCGCACGCGTGCACGGTGAGTCGATCTCAAAACCGAACGGAATCCTGTCTCCTCTCTCTCATCTACATTAATATCGTTGCAAGCGCTAGCCCCTGATCCATGAATATAATTTTTCAAATCCAAACTTTTTCATCGAATTCAAAAAATGTTCATCATATTTTTCAAATTGAGATCATTTTATATTCATGAACATTTTTTACATATTCGTGAACATTTTTTTGAAATTGCGTGCAGTTTTTTTTTGGAACTCGTGAACAAGTTTGTTTTCATAGGCGAACATTGTTTGAAATTCAGGAATAACTTTCGAAATTCAGAAACATTTTGCTGATTTTGATGCACATTCTTTGAATCCATGAATATTTCTTTAAAACAGTAGACATTATTTGAATTTTAACATCTTTTAGAAATTTGGGACCAATTTTTTGAAATTCACGAACATCTTTTTTTGGAATTTTAAACATTTAAAAAAATCATGAACATTTTTTTAATATAAAAACATTTTTTTCTGAAATCACGGCCTTTTAATCGCTTAACGCTTTTAAAAATTCATAAACATTTTTTGAATTCACAAAACAATTCATAAAAATTTTTTAAACCACAAACATTTTATGATTTCTGGAACATGTTTTCAAAGTTCAGTCTTCTATAGATATGGATTTTTTTTAAATTCCAAAATATTTTAAAGAAGAAAAAACAAAACAAAACTGGAGGGGAGAGGTTGTGCTCTGGCTCGTTAGCCAGCGCGTCACGCGCCAAATATGTGCACCGGCGGCCCGCACACGAGCGCTCCAACGCGTGCACGACTCTCCCCTCTCACCGAATGTCACATGCCGATTACACCCGCGAGCCTGTCACCCCGCACACATACCCATAGCGCCTATCGATCGACACAAGGCACGTCCGCGAACGAAGTAAAATTACACGTTTGGTTCTCCGAATCTCTGGCGCATACGATTTGTACCGCAACTCGAGTAAAGCTCCAATACGACCCCTATACATGCAAATACATTACATTCCATGATACCTCTACATTCCCCTCGAGGATAGATTGTTTTGCCGCCGCGACATGGCACAACATTTTACGAAAAAAAAACTAGCTTGTTTAGAAATAAATGCGAGCTCCACCGTGTTCCTGGTTCATTATTGTAGAAAAATAAACGAAACAGAGGCTGCGCCGGTTCATTATTATTGTAGAAATAAACGATACAGAGGCGCGCACCAACCACTTCGCCAAGGTAAGTTTGTTGGCCAGTGTCCATCGCTATTCTTTATATTTAGTTACAAAGGTAGTAGATGAGAATTGGAAAATCCGTAAAAAGAAAACATAATGTTCTTATTCCGGTTCTGGGAATATTCCCTAGAATGTTCTTTCACCTTTTTACCTATTTTGTTGTCTTTTCTGGTTTTTGTCCCTTTGTTTGCTGCCTGTTTTCTTTTTTTATTTCTTCTTCTACTTTTTTGTTTGCTTTTATATAATTTTTCAAGGCCATGAAGATTTTTAAAAAAAATATTATAAACATTTCAAAATTAAAGATTTTTTAAAATTCAAGATTTTTTTTTGATTTCGTGAATATTTTCTAAAATCCAGGAACATATATTTTCCAATTCACAAATATTTTAAAAATGAAGAAGATTTATAAAATAAAGAGCGAGCGGGCGATGAGGATGTGGCGCTACGCTACCTATATACAACCTACCTAGCGTCTCGGATTGCAAGGTGGTAGAGGCAATCGGATTGCAAGGTGGTAGAGGCAATCAAGACAGGCACGTCGGCTTCATATGGCGCAATTGTGCTTGAAATAAGGGATCGATCTAGCTTTTTTTCTTCTTGATTGATTAGCCATGAATTTAGAACCTCCAATGTCGAGGCTCACAAACTTGCAAAGCATGCTTTAACGCTGGGTACTGGCTGCCATGCTTGGTTAGGTCAGCCCGGAGATCTTGTTTTCGTCTCTGTAAACCTCGTGACGGATGAATAAAAAGCTTTATGGGTTTGCCTAAAAAAACCTAGCGTCTCGGACCCGTCAAAAAAAAAAACCTAGCATCTCGGGAGAACGTATCCTGTGTAACCGAGCAATTCATGCACCAGGTGCTCCGATGGAGCAGCAGCCCTTCGATGAAAAAGAGAGGGACAAGATGCAGTGCACTGGGAGCTGCTGGTACTTTTGTGCAAAACGAACCTTGAAGTGCAACACATTAGCCGGTCCTTTCATAAGTCATTGTTCCTTTGGACACAACACATTAGCCATCACTTATGGTTTGCATAGGGATGATAAATTCATTTAACATTCTAATGCACCTTTCATACAAAAGAAAAGAACACATACAGAGGAAATAAAAAAATAGGATGGGAGCCGGTTGTTAAAATCGTCTTCTGTAAGAATTCATATCCCTGAACATAATTTATACAAGTCAAATAAAAATGCACCCTGAATATTATCCTCACAATTATTATTTTTCAGATAACTCTCCTATCCAACATGGTGTGTACGGAAAAGACTTTCCGATCCAATGCGCGTGTAACTTGCCCAAGCACTGTACTTTAGAGCTACTAAAATCATAAGCAACTGCCGTGTCTCGTGACATCCACAAGAAGACAATCTCTTTATATGGATGAAATCCAAGGAAATAGACTTCTTCAAAATGCATGTGGTCAGAATTAACCTTAAGATCTTGAGTCTCAAGGATAAAACCCTTGCTGTAGTCCCATTCAGCATTATCTTCCGTTAGTCCTTGCTTAACATCTTCATCAAAACAATTACCTCTCAGAAAGATCCAAGGTCTAAGGTTTTGATCCTTGTGCTTTTTTTTGTTGGGGAATCCATCCTTATACTTGACCAAAGAAATTTTTGCCATCACTGGCGCAAATTTGATATCATTCTTTAACTCCCACCCCATTCTACCACAAGATTCATCCAGCAACCAAACCTGAAACTGGTGCTGAAGATTATGATAAATCAAAGCACAGTACACCCCCTTGTTTGATTTTCCAAGATAAAGATGTGCAGAACCATTCATCTTGCCCCCAGCTGGCGATTTAATCACTTGATACGCACCATCCGATAATGTTATGCTGCAAATTAAGTTGAGACGCCAACGGGTGAATATAAAATATATGCATGTTAATAAGAACATATATGAACAAATTGAGTTTCGAACTTGAATTATGTATTTTGGCTTGGTCAAAATTAAGCAAGTTTGATTTAGGAAAAACCCGCAACATCTTCAATTATATACTTTTTGGAACAGAGGTATTATAATTTACTGTATTAAGCAACGAGTTACATCAAACCCTAAATAAATCAAAATCTATAGTAGAAAAGAAGCTAAACCTAACTAATTAAATTAAGAGCGGGCCGGGTGAGTGAATGCATATACATACCGCATGATGGAGTCATTTTGACAGTGCACATAAAGCGCCCCTTTCCAGTAGACGGTGTAACGGCGTTGGAACTCTGTATATTGCTGCATGTCGGCGATGGTGCCTGCAGCCTCTCCTCTGCGGAGGAACGACCTCTCCTCCCATCTCCATGTCCTGGAAGAGAAGACTCGTATTGCACATGACGAGGGCGGCCACTCCGATTCCTCCGTAAATATTGTCGCCGTGGGATCAAGCTTGCAGGGGACGCTAGGAACCATATATACCTCATAGTCGGGGGACATGGTGGGGTCAAAGGCAAGGCAGACGTCGTCGTAGAAGCCCTCCATCCCACTCTCGGTGCACCACGGCGGAGGCGGAGGCAGGCGCACCCATTGCCGGGTGGCCGGGTTGACCACCATGTTGCCCCAGAGCAGGAGGAGTCCGTTGCAGTGATTCTCGATGATGCATAAACCCTCTTCCCTGTCGGTGTAGTCAAGGTTTGCGTCGATCCTGCGAGTTGTCAGCGGGTTTGCGAAGAGCTTTGGGGGGTCGCCGCAGAGGACGTCTATCTCCATGAAGAAGATCCCGTAGAGCGAGAGCGGGAGGAGGTCCGTCCGCAGCAGGCGGCGACCGTCGACGACGGCGCGCCAGCCTTTGCAGACGCAGCGGGACGCAGCGAGGCTGCGTGGCTCGAGACGGCGGAGGACGCACGCGAGGATGTCGTCGGGCAGCAGCTGCGCGTGCGCCGCCACACCGGCCATGGATTGATCGCGATGATCGCCGGCTTCCATGTGAATCGATCGGGTGATGATCGATCGGCGCAGCTCTTGCTCGGGGACTCTATACGAGACGTATCGATGGAGGCGCTAGCTCTTGCAAAAAGGTTGGGTATTATAAGAGGAGACGGGCTAGGGCTAGCTCTTCCGATCCGGGGAGACGTCGGTCGGTCGGTCGTACGTCGATACAGCTAGCGCGGCCACGTACGCGCTTGCACGTCGAATCAACGGCTGGCATGCATGCCGTCGCGCGTCGTGACTGGCTGGAAAGCGTACGCGTTCGTGCGTTAGCTTTATATATACGGTTTCCTTTTTGAACTACAATAGATGTAGATCACATAATAGATATGTTTGCCCGTTCAAAAAGGAGATATCTTATACTTATTCTTTCCCTAATCCCTATCCCTAATCTTTCTCTGTCTCTATCTCTATCTCTATCTCTATTCTTTATTCTCTATTCTCTATTCTCTATCTCTAATCTCTAATAATATACTAACTCTAAGTCATGATTATTCTAATAGGCCTCTGGCAGGAAGACTCAAGGCGAGCTCGGGCGTGGCAATAGAAAAAGGACCAGCGTCCATGGTGGACACAGGAGCAGGGAGGAAGGAGGAGGCTCGTCGGATTGAGGCCGGGGTCCACGGCAAGGTGCAGGCTACGGCGTGGGGCTCGACAGCTGCAGCCATGGTCGACAGCCATGGTCCAGGCTCGGGAGCAAGGGCAGCGACGACGCGTCTGGGCATGGCGCAGGCGAGGAGAGAAAGATGGAGAGGAGCCTTCAGTGTTCATCTGAATCATCTCGGCAGCAAAGCTCACATGGCGACGGAGGCGCACGTGGTGTTTGCATGTTGCTCATCCCATGGCCTCCCTCCAGGCATATGCTCTCGTGGCCACATGAGCCCCTGGGCGGCGTAAATACACGGCGTGCGTGCATGGAGTATGCACCAAGTACAAGTTTGATGGAGTAGCAGCTCCTTGACTAATCTTTGTCCAAAGTTTCAAAGCAATGATCGGTACGGCATATAAAATTTGAAGCACAATGCTAAAGTTTCAAATTTTCAATGATCAGTATGGTAGGCGGACAGGCTTTATGAGTGCAAGTGGGCTGGAAAAACACAAAACGGTGTGCTAAATATAGTCCCATGGAGCAGATGAATATTTTGCATCCCATGGTTTGCCTCCTAGCTACATCATGTGCGACGCACCCATCCCCGCGTCGCCAACCCTAGGCGACACGGAGGGCGACCACGCCGCCGGCCCTAGGCCCCCTCCCCTTGCCTCCTCCGTCCTGCCGCCGCCCGAGGTCTCACCGACGAAGCCTGGCCTATGATGGCGGCGGCGGGGCCTTATCCCTCGTGCGGTGGTCGTGTTTTTTCCGGGCGGCGGCGGCACATCGTTCGACGCAGATCCGGCGGCAAGGAGCGGCGGGATCCCTAGGGCATGCGTGACGGTGGAGTCAGCGGAGGCGCAACCTCCCCGCGGCGGAGTCACCCCTGTGGCGGCGGCCAAGATTGCCAATCTGGTCTTGCCCAGATGGGCTTGGGCGGGCCGGCGGTTCCGGTGTGCATCTACAGGCGAGCACGGTGGGCCTGACGGCGCCGGCTGTAAGCACCGTGGTGGTGCCATGGCCGGTCAGGCAGCGGCGGCCTGGATCCCTTTCGTCCGGTCCCCGGCAGAGATGGCGGCAGTCCGTGCACGAGATGCTTGAGGGAGGATCTTCGAACCGATCTGGGTGAAAAACCTGCTCTCGGCTAGCTGTAAGGCCGGCGGTGGCGGCGCTGTCTGCGTCATTCCCTTCTTGAAGGCATCGCCATGGAGAAATTCAAGGCCACTCTATGCTACCTCTGGGGGAAACTCTAGATCAGTAGATCAGATGACGGCGGTGCTATGGTGTCGTTTCCCTCTTGGGGGCGTCATTCGTGGAGGTGTACACGGACCGAGGGACCAGTGGAAGGCTTTTTGGTGGAGCGGTGCTTCAACTTACACATTGATGGCGACGGATCTTGGCGGCATGGCGCCATGAAGACTCGACGTCTGATGCGCGGAGATGGACTCGCGCAGGGAGGTGGCGCTGTCTGGCGTCGTGGTGGCGTCGACGGCAGCTAGACCAGGTAAGGTTGATGCAGCAGTACAACACTGAAGATGGATTGGTGGCAGGTGGCTGTGGCGGCCTCATACCCGGCAGGCGTCCTGGTTGAGAAGTGCGCCGGACTGGTGGGTGCCCATACGTTGCAGGCGTCCTGGTTGGGACCTCAGGTCTTAGATGGTAGGTTTGGCTGCGAGGTCTGTTTTGGTATTAGGCCTAGACTATTAGCATCCCTTCATCAACTGGATAGAAGTAGCAACAGATGTTGCCTAGACGGTGGCTTTAGTCTGACTGTTGTATTACTTTGCAAGGTCTTGTGTGAATAATTAATAAAGTGGCTGCATGCATCGTCCAGATGCAGAGGCCGGGGGTCCTCCTCCATTTCTAAAAAAAATGTGCGATGCGTGCTGCTTGCTATGGAGGCTCCCTAACATCTGCCACGTGTGGTAATTTTAAAGCAGTTGATATTTTTCTACTTCATTCTTCCTACACTATTTTTCCCCATATAATCCTCTATTTTTGGTCATGATATAGTAGCATAAAATGAAGCTATTTCGATGTGCTCGGGTTAACATCTTGGTTGGTCATCACATAGACATGCATATTTAATAATTTAATTGATGACCTGAAAAATAAGTACAATTTACAATATATTTGGAGTGGTCTCTGATGTCCAATTTGATGTGTTAATGTTTTAATAGGATATTGCAAACAGATAATGCTTTATAGGGAACATATTTGGAGTTGATATTGCTAATCAACAAAGAAAGTGCAGCTTGTGATAGTGGTATGTGTGCACAGCAATTTTGCATTAAAATAAAGATATGGAAAGGTAGAAGCATGCGAATTGGAAGCTACAACTCAACAATGCATTATGAAAGATAAACTCTCAAATACCACACAAACCCTTAAATCTATATCTTATACCCGTTGCAACGCACGGGCCTTTTTGCTATAATAATAAAGCACGGATTGACTTTGTCGGGTTCACCGTCACACCTTTTTTACATGAAGGTCCCTGTGGTTTTTTAGAATGTACCCGCACTCCAGAAAAACGTTTAGCTCCAGAAGTCCAACTCCCTGGCTGTCCCGTCCGCACGTATCGAATAGTCCCACCGTGCCCCCATACAACAAAATCCACCGATTTATATACTTTTGTAGATTGGCTGTCAACAAGCCAAGCAACAGGAGCTCCATGAGATTGACCGGAACAATGATGATTGCCCAGAGCAGAGCAGGGGCCGGTAGCCGGAGAAACAGGAGCATCAGGGGCGCCCTTGGGTGTGAGGCAGGACCGCAGGAGGGGGTGTCCCCCGGCGAGGACAGGTGCGAGGCGAGGGGTGGAGGAGGTCGACCGGACTCCAGCGGCGGACTGAGGGCAGGCGCCGGCCATGGTTGCGCCGTTCCTGTCAAGGCAGAACAGAGGGAGGACCTAGATGGACGCGGGGGCGACGGCTGCACGTGCGACGGGAGCAGTCAGGGATCACAGAGCCTAGCGGTGCTAGCAGGGGAGGAAGGAGCAGTCGAGCGATGGCCGACCTGCTTGCGGGGTTAGGTTACAGACGCTGGGAATGGGCCTGCTGGGACGTCTTGGCCCAACTCGTGCCGGCCTGTTTCTCACGTGCGTTTCTTCCGTAGAAAAAAGTAGCTGCATAAACGAAATAGAAAACTAGCGTGCGTTGGATCACTCTACTTTTTTTTAAAGCTGATTTGGGCTAAATATGTTAGGCATGCCGTATACAAATTCGTGGGTGGAAAACTTGAAGTCTAAGTCTAGGATATTTTCACGAATTTATTGGTGGAAAACTGAAAGTCTTGGCGTAGCCGGTGTTGGAGCTGTCGATCGAACAAAGGAGTCATGCATCAACATCTAGATTCATCCCCTAACGATTTATCCACCATCCTCTACTCCCGGCCCCGATTGAGGTGAAGGTCTTCAAAGAGTGTGTTGAAGCGCGCTAACGACGTTGGTGTTGGTGCCTGTGTAATGGGTGGTCTAGCCGAAGAGGGGAAAGGGTAATAAGAAGGAAAGGAGGGATTTCGAGGATTGAAAGCAAAAAATAGGGAAGTGGGGAAGCTGTCCCGTAATAACAAGGAAAGGAGGGATTCGAGGAAAAAAGTGGGAAGCCAGCCGTCCCGTAATAAGAAGAAAGTGTCCTACTAAGGAAGAATGGAGAGAACATAGAAGGAAAGGAGGGATTCTGGGAATTGACAATAAAGAAGGAAAGAGAGGGATATCTGGGATTGAGAGAAAAATAGCCTGGTGATTCTTTGTCATTTGTTTTGTCCCGTAATGAGTTGATTGATATCTAAAAAGATTATGGGAACAAAGTAAACCAGCTAGAAATCAATCAAAAGTCGACCCCCTAAAAAAAATTCATCCTCTGCCACGAGCTATAATCCCACAAACGAAGTTTTTACCCCGTCCATAACTCGAGAGAAAATTATGTTAGAATTTTTAACACCTGCAAAAAAAACTATGTCTAAGTCATAATAAAAAATTGTTTATTTATTGTTCATGTAGAATATTTTTTTTGAGAATTATAATGAAAATGATAGTACCGGTTAAAAATAGGTGCTTGCTTGTTAGACACGAATAGTGCTATGCTACACATTCCCTAAACCTAGCCAACATTGGTTCATGAAAATTCGTGTTTCCTACGAAGTGAAGCAAAAAAACATTATACTAAAATGGACTTTACAATTTACGGTATAATGTGATATGTTTTGCGCATCACTAAGCAACTCCAACAAAGGCATGAAGAGATACTCACAACCACGTAGATATTTCTATGATTTAAATTCCACACACCTATTTTTATGATTTAAATTCCACACACCTTCAGTACACTTCTGAAATACATGCATATTTTTTCTACAGTACATATTTTCATGGCAGCCGATTTCAAAGAGTTTGTTCATGTCATCATGCCCGGCGTTGTGTCGTGAAATGAGAGGGGATTAGGGAAGTGTGGTTTTTATTCACCCGCTGCAACGCACGGGTATTTGTGCTAGTATAATATAAAGCACGGATTGAGTCCGTCGGGTTCACCGTTACAATACGCTTTTTTCGTGATTTTACACTTTCAGTTTGAATGTAAAACATATACACGAGGTGGTACTAATTCGAGGAACCCGCCCAGTAAATCAGGCCCGTTGGCGAACGCAGCGCCCGCTGCGTAGCTTGACTGGGCCTGGCCCAGTAACGCTTGCTCTCGCTGGCTGGCTCCTCCCACTCGCCCGCTCGCTGCCCCCCCGCCGCTCCCTCGATCCCTGGCTCCCCTCGATTGTTTTTTTTCTCTATGGCTAAATTGCTACAGTACATACTCATTTTCTTAAGGAAAAAAACCAGTTGGCTAGAGTTAAAAGATAAACCAGTTGGCTATAGTATGTACTCTTGTGCTTAGAAAAAAGTTCATCGATTTTGAAAAAGTTCGTCGAATTTGCCAAAAAGTTCATCGAATTTGAAAAAAAACATTGAATCTGAAAAATAGTTCATCAAATTTCAAAAAAGTTCATCAAAAATTTTAAAAAAGTTCATCGAATTTGGAAAAAAAGTTTGTCAAATTAAAAAAAAAGTTCATCAAATTTCAAGAAAGTTCATCGAATTTGAAAAATTTTTGTTGAATTCAAAAAAAGTTCATCAAATTCGAAAAAAAGTTCATCAAATCTGAAGAAAAAAAAATCAAATTTGAAAAAAGTTCATCGAATTTGGTAAAAGTTCATCGATTTTGAAGAAAAAAGTTCACGAATTTAAGAAAAAAGTCTATCGAATTTAAAAAAAGTTCATTAAACTTGGAAAATGTTCATTGAATTTGAAAAAGTCTTCCATGCCGGCATAGTCAAGGTTTGCGTCGATCCTGCGACTTGTCAGCGGGTTTGTGAAGAGCTTTGGGGGGTTGCCGCAGAGGACGTCTATCTCCATGAAGAAGATCCCGTAGAGCGAGAGCGGGAGAAGGTCCGTTCGCAGCAGGCGGCGAGCGTCAATGACGTCGCGCCGGCCTTTGCAGAAGCAGCGCGGCGCGAGACGGCCGAGGACGCACGTGAGGATGTCGTCGGGCACGGGCAGCACCTGCGCCGCCATCAGGGCCATGGAGATCAGATGAGTTATTTTACCCAAAACCACCACACTTGAGGCTAGGGTAACCACTTGGTACCACATTGAAGATAGATCACAAAAAACTACCGGAAATGTGCCTAATGCGTATCGCGGAGCACTGATAGTCGGATAACCTCGCGAAAACAGTCAAACTGACTGGTTGGGCCCACCTGTAAGGCTAGATTAACGTATGGGACGCACTTCAATTTCCTTCCGCGGAGCGTTGACTCGCTCGCCATCCCGATTCGATCATTTTTTTTTCAAATTCATTTTTTGGGTTTCCAAGTCAAAATCAAAACCAAACAACTCGTGCGCTGGTGCACGCATATGCCCGATCCGATCCGCTTGGAGTGGGACCCACTCGCGACGCTCTCTCTCTCTCATTCCCCGTGCTTCCTTCCTTGGCTTTCTTCTTCGTCGCCGTCGCGATTTCCGCCCGCCGTGACGACCTCACACGATAGGCGACGCCGGCCGTCATCCACTCCGGCGAGGCGATCCTCACACGCACCTACGTGCACGCGGCCGGAGCATGGACAACGTATTTGCACGATCACCACGCCACGGTGGCCATGCCATTGCCAGGCATGCATGCATGCTCCGGCTCGCAACGCCCGGCCGGCGTTGACGATCGAAAGCACATAGTTAAATTTAAGGGAAAAGTCTAAAATAAACCTTGAACTTATAGACGAAAGCTAAATTGAACCCTGAACTCTCAATTCCTGAACTCAGCACACTGAACTCTCTGATCCCGGTCTATTTTGAACCTTGAGAGGATTTAGCTGGTATTCGCTGAATTGGGCCGGCCTATTAGTAGTTGCTCTCGCTGCTCTGGTTTTCTTTATTTTTTTAATTTTGTTTCTGTTTGTTTTTTCTTTCTTTTTTCATTCGTTTTATTTTGTATTTTCTTTAATGTACTTTGTTCTTTTTCTATTTTTTCTTTATTCATTATACTTTTCTTTTTTTCTTCATATTGTTTTTCGCTTTTATTCTGTTTCTTTATTGGTAACTGGTTTTCTTTTTTATACAAGTCTAATTATTATCAGTACCCTATGTACATTTTTAGCGCAGACATAAAATGTGTTTTGGTACACTTTCGACATTTTACAAATACATTACGTACATTTTTAAAAATACATGTTTTCCATTATTTTTTGAATACACAGTAATATTTTTCCAGATACACGTTATACATTTTCTTAACGACAATAAACATTTCATAAACTACATGGACATTTTAAATTTGTATGCATTTTTTCAAACATTTTTAAAATTGTATGCATTTTTTTCAAACACATGTCACATATAGTCTTTTAAGGGTATGACACATTTTTCTACATCATGCAAACATTTATTTTACATTGTATATACTTTTTTAAAAATGTCACAAGCACAGTTTTTGAATCACACGAATATTATTTTATGTTGTACATTTTTTATTGAAATGCCACATACATTTATCTAAACTCGTGATATTTTTTAGATGTCACAAACATTTTCTTTACACATTTGTTCATGTTTCAATTTTTGTTCCCAGTTTTACAATTTTCAAAAAGTGTTCGCACTTTCAAATTTTCTTCAGGTTTCAAAAATATTTATGTTTCAGAAAGTGTTCGCTTTTTCAAAATTGATTGCTTTTTAAAAAAAATGTTGTTTTATTAAAGTATTCAGGATTTTCAAAAAGTGCTCCCACTTTATAAAATGTCCGGACATTTCCAAAATTGTTTATGTTTTCTTAAATACATCGGGCCTTTATTATATTAGTTGTGCGTATTTTTGGCTAGCGGGATGAGCTCGATTCAGCCAGGTCCCAAGTTCGATTCAGCCCGAGACGTATTTGTTACTTCGCGCTTTAATGAACAGAAGACTTTTTACGTCGCGCGCCTTAAGGAAAATTTAAAAAAAAAACTCCCTTCGTGCCTGATGGGCCGGCCCAGTTGAGTGCACATCCAACAATCCCGGGATTTAACATGCCACGTCGACAATCCCTGTTTGGAAACTCACTCAAGGTTGGAAATAGACCGGGATCTGAGAGTTCGGTGTGCTGATTTTCGGGATTTGAAGTTTAGGGTTCGATCTAGCTTCCGTCTACAAGTTCAAGGTTTATTTTAGACTTTTTCCTAAATTTAAGGCGGCCTCTTATTTGGGCTGCCGCATCGTGCCGTGCCGAGTCTTCTCCGGCGTGGGCGCTGAGCACGCCTGACGCTAGCTCCAACGTCCTCCTCGCTGACACCGACGACGACTTTTCTTTCTTTGCAGACGACACAACAAGAGAGGGAGAGACGAACCGGCCGCCAATTCCGACTCCGGCGACCCTTTCCTTTCCCGCCGTCTTCGCTGGCCATTATATTATCTCCTTTCCCGCCGTCTTCGCTGGCCAAAGGATCCATCATGTCCATCACGCGGAAGCCACGCACGTCCAAGTCGCTGTCCTCTACAACGGCATGCAAATGCAAGCTAGGGCCACTGGCTCCATCGATCGACTCCTTCCTCTCTGGCGCCGCCGTCCACTCCGGCGAGGTGATCCTTTTTTTTTTTATCAAAGAAGAGCTTCCTCCTTCCGATTTTCATCACTGAAAACCAACATCGAACCAGAGTATGGCGAGATGATCCTCACACGCACGTACGTGCACGCGGCCTCCGCAAATAAGCAGATCATCGACATGCATGCACGTACACCACATGTACTGTACTGTACATGCATCCGGGCACGTACACCACACGTGCATGCATCACGGGGACGATCGAGGCGGTAGACGCGCATCGCCATGCCGCGATCGATTATATTTGAGCCACCCAAAAACCTCCGCCGACCACCTCCGTTTCTTTGAAATTGTGTGTTATGTGTTTTACAGTACAGCTTTTAGCCTTTTACACATGATGTAACCTTTTGCCTGCTAGCTTTCTTGAATCTTTCCGCCTTGGTGGATGAAACATCCACTAAGCTTATTTCAAAGAAACCATCCTTTTCTCTTATTTACAGGAAAAAACGCCCCTTTAGCTTAGGAGGGTGCTCTAGTTGTAATTCTCTGTACTCGTAGAAAGTAATCTCCATTCAGTTCCAATGCTAGACTTCTCTGAATTCATTTTTGTTTATTTTTTTATATGTGAACATGAAAGGGCTTCTTTGAATATATTTTTCCTGTCTTTATGTGAGTTCCTTCAGCCGTTGTTTGTGATACAAGAGTCGTAGCGACACAGTATTATTACCTCTTACAGTTTTATCATTGTTCATTTAATAGCTAGTGGTTGACAGTATTAAGAGATTATAAATTGGCCAAGTTTATGTGGTATCCTATCGATGTCTACTTTGGCTCATTTGGAGCTGTGATGAATTTTGCACCAACTTGAAGGCCTTATATTTGTTCAAACCATGCCATACTGTTGTAGGCCAAGTTTTTCTAAGATTGTTTTTCTCAATTCCCTCTTTGACATGTCCAACCTTTAAGTTTCATAGTAAAAGAACAAGATAGCTGAAAAATTGCATCTTTAGATGCAAAATTATGTGGTATGCTAGCTCCAATCTTTTGCAGTATATATGCTGCTGTAATTAGTCCCTGGCTTTTGTGAATCTTCTAGTCTTGGTGTGCTGAAACATCCGTTTAGCTTATTTCTAAGAAACACCCATTTAGCTTATTTATAGGAAAACATCCATTTAGCTTAGTAACAAAAGAAGTTCTTGTTGTAACTCTCTCTTCTCTATATTCGCAGAAAATAATATCCTGTCAATTGCAAGCCGGGCTCTGACTTCCAGTTTTTCATGAGTTTATTTGTTTATCTTGATGATATGTGAACATGCAAATCTTCTTATTTTTATTTTTTCTACCTGCACATGTAATTCTTGGTTGAACAAATATACCCATGAATAAAGTTATATTTTTGCAATTTCTTTCAGAGACGACATAAAGTTAATTAGTTTTACTGTTCTAAACAGCTCGTTCACTTACTCATGTGGTTGCATCTGGTGTGTTGTAGGCCAAGGACCTGCATAGGATGTATTGGGCTCAGAAGAATCTTGCCTTCTTCGCAGGAGTGGCTACCACGATGGCCCATCACTCTCGTCTTCTCCTCCGCTGCGGAGGACAAGCTGCGGTGAGCAGCAGAGGAGGCGTCTCATTCCTGCATAGGGTGGGGCTTGGCCATCTTCTTCACCCAGCACTAGCACCAGCACCACCGCCGTCAGAGGCAGTGAAGAGCAGCAGCTGCAGGCGCCGTACGACCATGGCCCGGTGCAACCAGCCATCTCCGGCAAGCTCACACCGCTGCACCACCAGAAGATCCAGGATGGCAACGGCCAAGTTCTACGACGGTGGTAAAGCGATGTCCTTTCCTTCCTGACTTCCATCTTGCAGCGCTTTAATATTCCCCTGGCTAGCTCGTTTGGTTTGGTTTGGTCTGGGGGTGCTTCGATCCATGTAGTTTGGAGGTGGTTTCAGTTCACTGGGACAGTCATGGATGGAACAGATGAAACATATTTTTTTTGTTCTGATGTAACAAGTTCATCATCTAGAAACAATTATTTTGACCTGCTGGACATAATCAGTTTCCCAATTGGGAATTGCTACGTCCCTCTTTCCAACACAATTTCATGTCATGTATATTAAGAACTGATAGCACAACATCTTACAACCACATTAGACCGACGGCGCGTGCACAGGACAGCGCGATTACATCATACGAGTACTTCTTAGTTGCTCCCCAGACAGGTTACAGGAGCTTTAGGGGAATATATAAACTATAAACGCTGCATGCAGGATGTCAAGCCACGGTTTGTGACGCAGCCATGGGTTCGTCCTCGCCGTTGTTGTGGAAGCTCAGGAGGCCGCGGCGACCGTTGAGCCCCTCCGCCAGAGCCTGCACCAAGATCAGGACGCCCTCCTTCACCGCGTCTGCTTCGGCGTCCAGGACAGCCGACCTCGGGGGAGGTGGCTGACGAAGCGGCAGGGCCCTCTGCAGGGACTCGTCGAGCTCGACGAAGCTCTGGTTTTGCAGCTGGAATGAAATCTCTTTGAAAGTGGTGGTGGCATGGGATTGGGCGAGGAGGGGACAGAGGAGCAGAAGCAGAAGGGCGAACGTGATCTTGGCCATGCTTGTTGCTTGCCTCTGCGAATCAGAATGTGGATGTGGTTGGTGTCTGTCTGCTGTCGCTTGACTGGAGCCTGCAGGGAGATGGGATTATATACGGTTTATCAGGTAAGACCAAGAAGTGTGACTTGTTGTTTGGCAAGAAGACAAAGAAGTGTGACTCTTTGTACCTGTTTATTAAAATGTACTCCAATTTACCTGTTTATTTCCAGAGAGGAGAAATTTCTTTTGGAGTTGGCTATGAGCCATCTTTTGCTGATATAAGTTATGCATTTCAAGTAGCCCTAAAGAGAGTTAATCTTAGCTCCAGAGATAAAAGTTCTGGTGCAGCAAACCAACCGCCTAAAAAGGAGCGCAGCTTGCCATGGTGGGATGACATCAGATACTACATCCATGGAAAGACAGTTTTGTATTTCAATGAGACAAAATGGAAGATCCTGGCAACAACTAATCCTTATGAGAAGGTAGACAGACTGCAAATTGTTTCTGAATACATGGAAATCCAGCAAACGGATGGGCATGTAGATGTCTCTGCAAAGGAATTCGGGATGTATATCAGTAGCTTAGAGAGTATGATGAAGAATTGCAGCTTAAAAGTGCCATCTGGCGTGCCCAGGCCTTTTATTTATGCTCCTTTGTTCTCTCTTAATGTGATTATCGACTGGCAGCCCTTTGAATCATTATCTGCATGCATTCCCTATTGAGGGTGAGCCAAGGAAGAAGGTTTATATATAATCCATTTCGATCTACTTATCTCTCTCTTAGGTGGAACTTCTCCCTTAGACCTTTGCAGGTGCAGTCTGATAATGGCACATCATCTCCCTGCTCTGCTATGCAAACAATTCAATGCTATGTGGGTCTGCCTTTGGTAGTTGCTCCAAAATAGCTGATGTTGATTTCCCTAGAATGAACCTGGGTGCTCATGACCTTGCTTGGGTTTTCAAATGGTGGAGCTTAAACTAGAGCCCCCCACACAAACTGCGTTCTTTCTCTAGATGGCCTCGATATAAAATTCCTCGAGCTGCTAGATCTGGTAACCTCTCAATGGATAAAGTTTTGGTTGAGTTCTTTTTCCGGGTTGATGCTACTCCCTGTTGCATAAGACATGCCACTTTAACTGAAGATGATCCTGCCAGTGCCAGTGGCTTGACCTTTAAAATGTCAAGTTTGAAGTATGAAATGTGGTAGTTCTTTGTCAAATACTCACAACCTCCTGATGCTAGCATTAATATATAGTGAAACAATGGATTGTATATTTTCTTCCGAAACAGAATCACAATCAGTCCAGGACGTCTGTATGGAGATGAGTTGGGTAAAAATCACAGGAAGATTATCATTTGAATCAATGAAATCAGTTACTCAAGTTTGAAAACTTGCTCTTCAGATTTCTTGTGATGTACAGAATTGGTCGGTGTAGGTTAACAAACCTGTCCAGCAAAACGATGCACGCCCTGGCCAAAACTTGCCTGATGTCTGCGAGTACCTACGGAGGGTGCTCGATCTGGCGGTGTCGTGCTCGAGGACTATAGATGATAGAATCGGGAGATCGAGATGGCGATGGCAAACCCAAGGATTTGTAGGAAAAACCTGGTCCAGGCTGCAGCGGTCAGAAAGTGGACTCGTCTCTGCCACGAGGCAGAGTCCCTCCCTACTGCATCTTCAGGGAAATACCGGAGAAGGAGGACATCGATGATTGGGCCAAGATGGAGGCTTCGTTCCACCATGAAGGGAGTACCGCGAGGGGCTGCAAGCCATACGGAATGGCATCAGTGGCGGCGCGACCTGTTTCGCCGACGACAAGAGGAGAGATCTGGGATGGGAATTAAACGAGACAAGATTAAACGTGAACGGAGCCAGATTAGACGTGATTCACAACTAATCTGACGGCTGAAAAGGCTCAAAAATGACAATCGAACGGCCGATGGTACGAGAGGGCTGGAAAAGTGCGCAGTTTTAATGTATCTACATATTAAGTACGAGGGAAACAACTTTAGAAATAACTCTTGTGATGTTGTTTTTCTAACTGAACAAAAGACCTTCTCAGAACACATTTCTTTAGATGCTACCATGCAAGAACATCACATCTTTCACATTGGAGCATCACAAGCATGCACATCAACTGTACAACGACTGCCCCTCTGAACTACAAAACAGTCGCATACTAATTGTTTTGGCAAGTGTACATTCTTGCTTACATGCATGGTACCAAAAAACCCGGACAAGCTCCAGTTTTTCTAAATTATGTTCAGGGATATAAATTCTTATACAAGACGATTTTAACAACCGGCTCCGATTCTATTTTTATTTCCTCTATATGTCTTCTTTTCTTTTGTATGAAGGGTGCATTAGAATGCTATAAATGAATTTACCATGCATATGCAAACTATAAGTGATGGATGTGCTATGCTTGTACTTGTTGTGTCCACAGGAACAATGAGTTATGAAAGGACCAACTGATGTGTTGTTTGCATCGACGGGATATTTGTTTACATGCTAATCTCTAAGTAGCGACCAAAGGCCCCAGCCCCAAGGACACTCCCTCCCTGGGGCGACATGGGTGGCGACCCAACCCCTCCTCCTCATCCTTCGCATCGACATCACCAGTGCCTCCGTCGGGCAAAGCTCGCGATGCTGGGGGTGGTGTCAGTGTTAGTTCAAGAATTACTCCATGGTGTGGTTCGGTTGTGTTGTCCTTCTGCTACGATTGTGTGGTTTTCCCTTAATGAATATGAGCGAGGTCGCGGCTTGATCTTGTAGATTTGTAGCAGTTAGGCTCCCTCATTGGGTTGCGGAGGTGCAGAGGTATGAGGCTCTAGGCAAAAGCTTTGGATTCAATGGGGGTCACTATCGGCGATGAGAGTACTCGTGTGCGTCTTCTCCCTCCTTGGAGGCATTACCGAAGAGTACTTCCCTCATTACTGGACTGTGATCGCTCTAAGTGGGAGCAACAATGGTGGTTGTTGGCATGGACCGGTTTATTTGCTGAAAATAGTCCTAAACGACTAGTGCGACAGGATTACAAATATTCCAACAGCCCTGACACTGACACGATGAATAAATTGAAAGTCTTTTCGGATACGATTGTGTCAATCCTATATAATTCCGACTAGCAAAAAGGCCCGTGCGTTGCAACGGGAGAAAAAAAATCACATCCTAAAATAAATATGACTCAAGTGCCCCATCCACACGGGTCCATCCATGTTGGCATATGTCACTGCTTATACTCCTTTTGTGTGTTCTATAATTGCAATGAATGATAGCTAAAATGACAAAACTAATTTGAGGGGAAGCTAAAATGACAATTTTAAACTTATTAGACACAACATTCTCATAACATGCAGAAAATAAAAAATAGGTAAACACTCGTGTTGGAATCTACCTAAACAATAGAAAAAAACATTGGCATACTTTAAAAAATAAAAAATAAATTTTCTGAAACACACATACTTTGCTACATTGATCTGCACGAAAATTAGTTGAAAATCGAGTAGTTTGTGTCACACCCATGAAAAACTCTCACTACGACTCCATGTGCATTAGTGACGGGCGCAAACGGATCGATAGAGACAGGCTTCTTCCCAGTGGCGTCCAGGAGAATAGCATGTCCGATAATGGTCATTGGCTGGTCGACGCGGTAAGACATGAGGCGGCGTTGTGCACCACACGCACCTTGTCCACGTCCTCAAGGGGATGGCCCTCCAGCACCGATCAACGCACACATATTCCTCCTACTATTTGCCCGTGTATTGCAACGGGAATAACAATGAGAAAACAATTCATGGATGGGCAATGGACATGATGAACTTGTACTACTTGTGATGCATCATCAATCAATTTGCACTATTATTAAAAAAGTGTCACAACCTTTGGCATCAGCAGGGGCGTAGCATTAATCATTCTAGCCGAAATCATGTAATTTGAAATGGATTTGATTTCCAAAACATGAATTTAAAATTCAACTAAAGAGAATTATGTTTTCTTGGTGTATACATTTCAGTGGTGTCCCCATAATCAAAATATACTACAGATTTTCAGTCAAAAAACATTTTTCATTGTTTAAATAAAACCATTTCAAAGTTGTGCCGCTCTGTGAGTTTTGAGCCATGCTCTTACGTATTTTTGTGCAACTAGGCGATGATAGTAGAAAATGATAAACATGCCAAATCTGGGTCAGAAGAGTGCAAGAAGGCACCTGTCAATAGCAGTGGACCATTTACTGTCGATAAAATCTGGAGCGGGTACACTTAGCACAGTCTGCATTGCAGACTTCCCTCATCAAATCCATTGCAACTCGTGCAGTGATAACCAGAAATATTAATATAAATAATTAAAATGCGGACAAAGGACATATTATGCGTCAATCATGAACAGTTTGTTGCCAGAAGATCATGTATTGTTGTACTCAAGGCAATTATATGCTAGGTCTCCCATTGAAGAATGTGGCTGTCAATTGCCACTGAGAACTACAAGTATCATGTAGTTGTGCATGGTAAGCTTCTTGAAAGAATTACTCAATGCAAGCTTGTTACTGGGATGGATTATGCAAAACTCACCTCTATCCATGTTATGTGAGAGAAATTCTAGCAGAACTTGAGTTACTTCCGCTGCATCATCAATGAATTTGCACTATCCTAAGAAATTATATGTATCACAGTCTTTGGCATGAACCACGCTGAACTACAATGCTCTTATCCTCTCTACTCTCTGTTCAATACTTGTCTCTTTTTTCTTATCTAAATTGAAAAAGAAATGTCACCATGGTGATAAACATTTATGCTAGAGCCACAAAATTTAATACCTATATCTTTTTTGTCTATCTACAATGCAATATTACGAATGGCATAACTTCAAACAGAGAAGATTAGACTTGATTAGATTTAGAACTGATTTTCAGTAATCTTCCTGTGTCGTGGGGTACCATGTTCCCTTGAAACTAATATCAACAAAATAAATGTCTTACTCCAAAGTCTTGAGGAACATAATAAAGATACACAAAGGGAATTAATAAAGAGTAATCCAAAAGAAGAACTAATCAATTGAAAGGTACCCAGATTGTATGAGGAATGAGACAACACTTTCATTAACATGTCAGACCAGGATGAACCAATCTAACAATAGGCAAATAAATAGAGGAACTCCACTGTGGAAAGAGTGGTTGATTACTTTTCATGCTTATTCCCCAATAGGTATTTTTATCAGATGGATCAAATGAACTCTATCCATAACCCGCCATTCTTGGTATGGTTTGTGGCACAAGATGGTGGTGTTGCACTCCTGCAATTGACATGTGGTTAAAGTATGACCAGCAGCTACATTCACCTCAACATAAATCAGAAGGCAAATCCCCACAAAAGAAAATTCAAAAGACATGTAATAATTGATAGAAACCTAGATCAAACTGAGTAAGAAATACCTTAGATTAAGCATTCATAATTTGGTTTTGTAGTAAAAATCATAACTTGGTCAGAAAATAAAATACCTAAGACTCTGTTGTATGGGATTTAATAATATGTCATGCACTGTATCCTAAATTCAGGACCAAAGGATATGTTCTTAGATTATAAATATAATTCTATCAATTTTCCAACTTTAAATCTCCACAATCATGTGAAGGAAATAATCATCGCTATCTATTTTCATTAGGCATTACCTCAAACACATGGGTGAGCAAGTCCAACAGGTAGATGGAGGGATGGCTGGAATTGGGCAGAGTAGAAAAGGGCACGTTGCAAAAGTTTGTTCTGTTGGGAGGGGAGGAGCAATGCTTGCAGCTGGCTATCTATTTTATACTCGATATGTCGTTGACAACCAAGTGAAGCTGCTGCAACTTGTAAGGTGCACGCATGGTGGGTGTCTTGCCATAGTTGCAGCCATACTAGGGAAACAAATAACCTGCATACTAATAATGAACATACTCAGAAAATGCATGCAAGGACTGAATACATGAAAGTAAAAAATTGTCGACCTTGCGCCACTGCTACTGTATCATTGTAACAATAAGAATTTACACCCACATCTTGTAGAAAGAAATCTGCACACAATATTAGCTATCATTACTTGAGACCAAAAGTAAGTACCTTTAGCGGTCATCTCTCACATAGAATTATATCTCGTTTTCAGCTTTTCTGCACAATCATCTGCAGAGAAACAACCATAGAGTAGATCTTTTCTTTAAGCATTACCAAATCTCCACCTTCATCTGAAAGGAAATAACAATTTGCATAGCTATTTTATGTAAGCATTTACCTCAAACACATGAGTAGGTCCAAGTGTCCAACAGGTAGACGGCAAAGGGGATGACTGAATATTTTGTAATCGTCATGTCGTCCAAGGCGAAGTGAGGCTGCTGCTGCTTGTAAGGTACGCGCATGGTGGGCGTCCTGCCGTGGTTGCAGAACGCTGATCTTTCCCTCGCGTGGGGCCGCAATTCCAGCCCGCAGATGGCCGGCGAGCCACCGGCGAGCAGCAGCAGGACAACTGCCAGACCTCACTGCTCCCTTCTCTCTCCCTCCGGCCTCCCATCTCCTTCCTCACGTGCTCCCTTTTCTCTCACGCTCATCTCTCTCTTCCCTCACAGTTACCCGACACCATGCCGCGCCCGCCAACCGTCCTGCTCCGAGCTCCGGCCGCCTTCCTTGCAGATCCACCGCATGAGCGCTACTTCCCACCGGATCCGGCGAGATTCGGCAAGTCCTTGCCGACCGCGCCACCGCAGGCCCTTGCAATGCCGCCTCCGGTTTCGCCTCTCCTCCATGCCTCTGCTCGCAATTATGGAGGGGGTATCTAGTCATGGAAGGGAGATGGAGGTGTTTGGGTTGCAGCCGCGTCGGCAAGATGGCAGAGGTGCGGCCGCGGCGGCGAGATGGCGGAGGTGTGGCGGTGGCAGCGATGGCGCGAGGATGGCATGGCTTGGGCACGGGTGAGGGGTCGAGGAGGCATATGCGTACGGGTGTTCTGTTTTTTTTCCAGCGAACCGTTTTTTCTTTTGTGTATGGACTACGGGTTGAATTCTCAGAAATGGGGGATTGTTTTGCAAAATTACCGCGACGGTGAACCAGGCAGACTCAACTCGTGCTTTATTATTACTAGTACAAATGCCCGTGCGTTGCACTGGGCGAAAAAAAGCACAACCAGCTTTATATGCCATTGTGCATCATTTTTATCCCCAATTTTAATAAATGTCCATAACAAGGTTAAACATGAAAAATTCTTTTTTTTAATAAAAGTTCACATTTTCATAAAAAATGGAACAGTTTTTAAGAATAGTTAATGTTTTCATGAAAATTGAAACATTTCTCTAGAAAAGAACATTTTTTTATGGAAAAAAACTTTTTTGAACCGATGTTTCATTTATCACCCGGTGCAACGCACGGGCATTTGTTTGGTGGGAAGAGTTTATTCGTTTTTTAACTATTTGGGTTTAGCCCAAACAAAGCACTTGACGTTAACTTTTATTAAAATAAGGACGCACGAACTCATCTTCCTTATCGTTCCCCATTTCAAGTCTCCCTTGTTGAAGTGCTCTGCGCCGCCACCGCCCGCGTCATGTCTACCTCCTTTGTCGACATGGACCTATCCCTTCCTCCCGTGGTGCGCCGTAATGGAGGGTTCCCCATGGGGTTAGGGGGGAGGGGTGCGAGTAGTCGCCGTTTGGTGCCCTGTCCGGTGTGTTCGCCCTGTCCATCACAACCCCTACCAGCTGCAGTCGGAGTTGATCAATTGTTCGTCCAAAGCAGCATATATGACCATGAATGTAAATGAAACATTAAAAGGCGACAAAACTACTTTTTGCCGAATAATACACCACCGCAATTATGGGAGTCCAGTTAACGATTTTAATTGAAACTGAAGCCATTATCAAATATATGCACACAATAATAAAAGCACCACAGTAGCAACTAAAGGGTTTGATTTCAGTCAAGGAATATAGCATTACATCAATAGCAAAACATGATGATATTTGTGGAAAATAATAATAAGAGCACTACAACTGCTAGTAAAAGCAATATATATCCATGATAATTTGAACCAGCACATAGGACCACCATCAACCACAACATACTGTTAAACAGTACATGTCTAAATTTTATGAAAGCTAGAAACTGAAATTCATTTACAGCCAACAATTTGTAATTGACCCTACTGGTCAACATCCAGTGAATTATGAGATACCATTTCTTTTCCTACATAACTAAAGGCACCATCAGGGATGCCAGCCAACAGAGAAGCTTCTTTTTTCAGAAATCGCACGCATGTCCTGTTTTGATAGAATGGAAGTTAGCACCACCAAGTAAATCAATCTTAGAAAAAGAATAAAGTTTCGAGATGAGCTTACATTATCAGTTTGCACAAATTTATTGTCATATCTTTTCTTACGGATTCATATTGGAGAATAAAATTGTCCCGGAATCAACAAAATGTTCAGATTACTTTACAAAGATCATCATTGTTTGTTAATATGAAACCTTATGAATCGTATGTACGTCTCCCAGCCGCGAGTCACCACCTCTCTTCCGTCCATTTTAGAAGCTTCGCCATTCACCATGATGTGTCTGAGCCACTGCCATCAATTTCTTTGAAAACTTTGATAGATAGATTAGATAGATAGATAGTGCACTAAAAGAGAAAAAATTCATAAGAAAAGTAACGTATACACCTGATATCCTAACTACCAAGAATCAAACTGTGGTAAAACAAAACTAATACATACCATGGCTATCCAACAACACAGAGTAGTGACAAATCTGAACCGGGTCCCCTTCCATAGGATCTGATATACCTTCAGGCTGATTAACTCTAGGTGTTGTATGAACTCTGAAAGTCTGAATCAACTCATGTGCAACTTTTGACGATGGTGCAAATGGAGAGGCGTCACAAGATTGGATCCTTATCCTGCTATATACTGTAGTACAGTTAAAGCAAATAAGCTAAGAAATTAGACAGCAGGATGAAGGTGCACCACACCATCCAATTCTGAAAAGGTGGCGGCTAATGGTCTTCCTCGTTGAATCCATAAGGGGTATGCTTTTCTATCCTTGAACTAAGCTGAAACTCAAGAGCTCTAAAATCTGAACGAAAAAACTTGATTTCTTGGAAGGAGGGCCACTGTACCAAATCATGTTGCCTCGCCCGTGCATCACCGAAGCTGGGGCACACATTGGAGCAGTGGCATTTGCGACGCCCAGCAGCGGGGTCACATCTCATCCCCATCAGCTCAAATCAAAACAGAAGGCAAATTAGCCAAGACAGTTCGAAGACTTATTATTACTAGTAGAAATGCACGTGTGTTGCACCGGGCGACAAAAAAGGTACAACCTGCTTCATGTGCCATTTTGCACCAGTTTTTATATCCAATTTTAATAAACGTCGATAATAATATTGAACGTGGAAATTTTCTTATTTTTAATAAAATTTAATGTTTTCATTAAAAATGTAACACCTTTTGAAGAATAGTTAACATTTTTATGAACATTGTAACATTTCTCTATAGATTAACATTTTTTAATAGATGTTTTTTTTGAAAAGAATGTTTTTCGGTTGTACATTTTGAAATGGTTTTTTTTAGTAAGAAGTGAGTTTTGGGGGAACTTTTAAGTGTTTTAAAAAAGTATGAACATATTTTTTTGAAATATTTTGAACTATTTTATGTGTTAAACTTTTGGGCATTTTTGTTTGGTAATTTTTACAGATGGTTGGTTGTTTGGTTGAAAGTGCTTTTTTTAACTATTTGGGCTTGGCCCAAACAAAATAGTTAACGTACACAGAAGGACTCACGAACTATCTCCCTACACTTACTCTAGTTAACGTACATGATATGCCTCTCGTTGTCTTCCCCTCCCTCTCTCGCTTGTAATGGCATGTCAGCCCACCACCATAATTTCTGAAGTTAATTTCGTCCTTCCTTCCTCCAGGATAAATTCCCTACTTCCTTTTTTATTGAGACCCACGCCTCGTCCTTTTCTATTGTTTGTTGCTTGCTGATTTCTAGGAAACTCGTGGAAGTATATAAATTGGTGGATGTTATTATTAAAAAGGCAAGGTGGGACTATTCCATTAAGCAACAAACCTATTTTTTATCACAACCAAGATCTGGTTGAGGTGGCTGCAGTCTTCGTGACGGGAGGTGAGTCCGTGGGTTCGAACCCTCACACGAACACGTATTGTGACGGTAAACCCGACAAACTCAATCCGTGCTTTATTATTAGGGAAAGACTAGCACAAATGCCCGTGCGTTGCATCGGGTGAAAAAAAAACCACACTTTCCTAACCCAATTGCTCAAGACCCCCTCCCATTCCACGACACACCGCCAGGCATGATGACATGAACAAACTCTTTGAAATCCTCCATGCTTCCATGAAAATATGTACTGCAGAAAAAATATGAACGTATTTCAGAAGTGTACTGAAGATGTGTGGAATTTAAATCATAGAAATATCTACCTGGTTGTGAGTATCTCTTCATGCGTTTGTTGGAGTTGCTTAGTGATGCCCAAAACATATCGCATTATACCGTAAATAGTAAAGTCCATTTTACTACAATGTTTTCTGCTTCACTACGGAGGTAACACGAATTTTCATGAACCAATGTTGGCTAGGTTTAGGGACTGTGTATCATAGCACTATTCGTGCCCAACAATACAGCACCTATTTTTAACCGGTACTATCTTTTTCATTATAATTCTCAAAAATTTATTGTACATGAACAATAAATAAACAATTGCTTTATTATGACTTAGACATAGTATTTTCTAACATAATTTTTGTTGGAAATATGCCCTAGAGGCAATAATAAATGGTTATTATTATATTTCTTTGTTCATGGTAATTGTCTATTGTTCATGCTATAATTGTATTGTCCGGAAATCGTAATACATGTGTGAATACATAGACCACAACGTGTCCCTAGTAAGCCTCTAGTTGACTAGCTCGTTGATCAACAGATAGTCATGGTTTCCTGACTATGGACATTGGATGTCGTTGATAACGGGATCACATCATTAGGAGAATGATGTGATGGACAAAGACCCAATCCTAAGCACAACATAAAAGATCGTGTAGTTTCGTTTGCTAGAGCTTTTTCAATGTCAAGTGTCTTTTCCTTAGACCATGAGATCGTGCAACTCCCGGATACCGTAGGAGTGCTTTGGGTGTGCCAAACGTCACAACGTAACTGGGTGACTATAAAGGTGCACTACGGGTTTCTCCGAAAGTGTCTGTTGGGTTGGCACGGATCGAGACTGGGATTTGTCACTCCGTGTGACGGAGAGGTATCTCTGGGCCCACTCGGTAATGCATCATCATAATGAGCTCAATGTGACTAAGGCGTTAGTCACGGGATCATGCATTGAGGTACGAGTAAAGAGACTTGCTGGTAACGAGATTGAACAAGGTATTGGGATACCGACGATCGAATCTCGGGCAAGTAACATACCGATTGACAAAGGGAATTGTATACGGGATTGATTGAATCCTCGACACCGTGGTTCATCCGATGAGATCATCGTGGAACATGTGGGAGCCAACATGGGTATCCAAATCCCGCTGTTGGTTATTGACCGGAGAGGCGTCTCGGTCATGTCTGCATGTCTCCCGAACCCGTAGGGTCTACACACTTAAGGTTCGGTGACGCTAGGGTTGTAGAGATATGTGTATGCGGAAACCCGAAAGTTGTTCGGAGTCCCGGATGAGATCCCGGACGTCACGAGGAGTTCCGGAATGGTCCGGAGGTGAAGAATTATATATAGGAAGTCAAGTTTCGGCTACCGGGAAAGTTTCGGGGGTTACCGGTATTGTACCGGGACCACCGGAAGGGTCCCGGGGGTCCACCGGGTGGGGCCACCTATCCCGGAGGGCCCCGTGGGCTGAAGTGGGAAGGGAACCAGCCCCTAGTGGGCTGGGTGCCCCCCATGGGCCTCCCCCCCTGCGCCTAGGGTTGGGAACCCTAGGGTGGGGGGGCTTCCCACTTGCCTTGGGGGGCAAGGCACCCCCCTGGCCGCCGCCCCCCCACCCTAGATGGGTTTGGCTGGCGCCCCCCTCCCAAGGGGGCCTATATAAAGGGGGGGGGGGGAGGGAGGGCAGCAACGATTACAGCCTTGGGCGCCTCCCTCCTCCCCTGCTATACCTCTCCCTCTCGCAGAAGCTCGACGAAGCCCTGCCGAGACCCGCTACATCCACCACCACACCGTCGTGCTGCTGGATCTCCATCAACCTCTCCTTCCCCTGGCTGGATCAAGAAGGAGGAGACGTCGCTGCACCGTACGTGTGTTGAACGCGGAGGTGCCGTCCGTTCGGCACTCGGTCATCGGTGATTTGAATCACGGCGAGTACGACTCCGTCAACAATGTTCATTGGAACGCTTCCGCTCGCGATCTACAAGGGTATGTAGATGCACTCCTTTCCCCTCATTGCTAGTATACTCCATAGATGCATCATGAGCCAGGCCTATGCGTAGTTACTATGCACGAGTAGAACACAAAGCAGTTGTGGGCATTGAGTTTGCCAATTCTTCTTGCCGCTACTAGTCTTTTCTTGTTTCGGCGGCATTGTGGGATGAAGCGGCCCGGACCGACCTTACACGTACGCTTACGTGAGACAGGTTCCACCGATTGACATGCACTAGTTGCATAAGGTGGCTAGCGGGTGTCTGTCTCTCCTACTTTAGTCGGAACGGATTCGATGAAAAGGGTCCTTATGAAGGGTAAATAGAAATTGGCAAATCACGTTGTGGTCATACGTAGGTAAGAAAACGTTCTTGCTAGAAACCTACAAACCACGTAAAAACTTGCAACAACAATTAGAGGACGTCTAACTTGTTTTTGCAGCAAGTGCTATGTGATGTGATATGGCCAGAAGATGTGATGAATGATATATGTGATGTATGAGATTGATCATATTCTTGTAATAGGAATCACGACTTGCATGTCGATGAGTATGACAACCGGCAGGAGCCATAGGAGTTGTCTTTATTATTTTGTATGACCTGCGTTGTCGGGACCCCGATTCCAAGTCACACCGATCTAGCCCGTAACACCTCATATCACTTTGCGGCCTCACGCACGGTACTCCCACGGGTGTCGCCTTACCATGGCCCGGGACCGTTTGCGCCTTTTGGCTCGCGTATATGACAATGTCGCTAGCATCCATATGACAGAGAACCCGGGCCGACATGGCTAGTCGTGAACCCAAAGCGGCACTAACGTATGGGGACAGGCATACATGAATCAACATCGAACGTGTCGGTCAGCAGCGTGCGAATCCGGGCTGTAGCGCTGGGCTAACAGGACTCCGGGAACCCGGGCTGTAGCAGGCTAGGCAGGACTCCGGATGTCACCGCGTGACATTTCCTCGAAGGGACAGACACAGGAACGATATGAAACACATGCCGGCCAGTCAAGTGTCCAGAGCAGTAGTGCTGGGCTAGCAGGACTCCGGTGAACCGGGCTGTAGCGGACTACTATGGCTCAAGGAGGCACTAGACTACATTTCCCCATAAGAGAGGCTGCTAAGGATAGACAACTAGATCATCGGATCCCACACATACCAAGCATTTCAATCATACACACAATATGCTCGATATATGCAAATACAACATGGCATCACAACAAGACTCTACGACTCAGAGTATTTATTCATTAGGCTCCGAAGAGCCAGATATTACAAACATGGGTCTCATGACCCAACATTCAGAGCATACAAGTCAAAGCACATGCGGAAGCTTAACATGTCTGAGTACAGACATCTACAAATGAAAAAGGCTGAGAAGCCTGACTATTTACTAGATCCTGCCGAGGGCACAAGATCGTAGCTGAGGTATCAAGCTAAACGTCGAAGTCCACACGGAACTACTAGCGAGACTGACGTCTCTCTGCAAAGCATAAAATAAGCAAACGTGAGTACAAATGTACCCAGCAAGACTTACATCAGAACTATCTACATATGCATCGGTATCAACAAAAGGGGGTAGTGGAGTTTAACTGCAGCAAGCCAGCTTTGACTCAGTGGCTAACCTGAACTACGACTGCAAGTAACTCTTTTGAGGTGGCGCACACGAGTGCACATATTCACCATATCAATACTCCACTATGGATCCGCTCCCGTCTCCCTACGAGAACGCCATCCATAGCACTCACGCTTATCTTGCGCATTTTAGAGTATCCACTTTCACTTGTCTATGAACTGTTATAGGCAACCCAGAAGTCCATTTCCGCGAACACGGCTATTCGAATAGATCATATTAACCCTGCAGGGGTGTACTTCGACACACACGCTCTCACCACTTACCGCCGTTTACACGACATGTACTCGGCAACCTTCAAGCGGAAGCCCAGCGAGGGTGTCGGCCGCAGCCTACCTAAACGCTCAAGTCTCTAGTCCAGGTTTATCGCCTATTCAGGTTCCATCCGCAGGGAGTCCGGCCGAGGTTTCCACATACGGCCCCGAACGATGTGTGCGGGGTTCCGAGACACCAAACGGGCGCCCGGCATGCCCGGCCACGTGCCTACCGCATCACAGCCCACCCCTCCGGTCAGCGCTGCCCACGGCCTCCAGCATACTACAAACACCAGAAATTACTTGCAACTCCTGGACAGAGGACAAGGGTGATTAAGAAGCCGAGAGGGTCCATTGGTTTCGAGCCCAATGCGTGGTAGTAACTGTATCATGGATCACAAACACAGAACTCAGTTCCTGAGGACGGCTGCAATGAGACAACCCACCATGTACTCCTACATGGCCTCTCACCGCTACCTTTATCAAATCGTGTTCACACACTTAGCTCACACACAGTAGGACATGTTCTCAACTTTCCAATTCATCCCCGATGAATCAGACCTGACACAACTCTAAGCAATAGCAGGCATGACAAACAAGCATGAATGAGTAGGCACATCAGGGCTCAAACAACTCCTACTCATGCTAGTGGGTTTCATCTATTTACTGTGGCAATGACAGGTCATGCAGAGGATAAGGGGTTCAACTACCGCAACAAGTAACAGTTGAATCGTTGTTGTCCTAATGTAGTAAAAGAGAGCAGGAGCGAGAGAGTGGGATTGTATCGGAATGAACAAGGGGGTTATGCTTGCCTGGCACTTCTGAAGATAGCATTGAGTCTTCATTAGTGTCATCGAACTCATCGTCGGAAACACGGCTATCGAGAGGGGACAATACCGGCAATAGAGAGGAAACACAATCAATGCAATGCACAATATGATGCATGATCATGACATGGCAATATGAATGTGTTTTGAGCTAATGCAGCTAGCAACATATTAAATGGAGTTGGTTTGAACCTTAGGTTCAAATTCAAACTCCATATAAGACATTTCAAATGCCATTTATTCAAATTGTCATATACAGTGGCTATAAGTTGTTTAAACATGCATGAGGATGCCATAAACTGATTCTTTGGATTTTTCTGATAATTTTTCATATATAAATCATTTCATTTGGAGCTATGGTTGAATTTCTATGAATTTTAGAAGTTAGGGCATTTTCTGGAATTTTCTGAATTATTTCAAAACCAGAAAATGATTAACTGCGTCAGCATTAGGTCATGCTGACCTCAGCAGGTCAACGGACCCGTTCCAGGTCAAACCTGACCAGTGGGGTCCACTGGTCAGTGAGACAGTCACTAATCCCGCGTTGACTAGCACTTTGACCTGCTGCGGGGCCCATTGTCAGTGGCTAAGGGCGGCTGAGCTGGCAGGGATTAGCGCTAATGACTGCGCCACGTCGGTCCTCGCCGGAGTTTCACCGGCGACAACCAAAACTGCGGCGGCAACTCGCCGGACTTGAGCTACAGACGGCGGTTGGACGCGCGGAAACCACCAGGAGGTAGCCCACGCTCTTCTGCATCCAGGGGAGGTGTCAGAAGGTCGCGGGGTGGCCTGGTTCGCCAGCGGCGAGCATTTGGGTGGCCGCCGGAGCTCGGGCAATGGCGGAGATGGCGCTATAGGGCACGGCAGGGCGAACCCGTGGGTGCTTCAGGTTCACAGGAGCGCGGCGAGCGCGCTGGTGATGCTCGGGCGAGCGGCCGAGCTCAGGAGCACGGAGCTCGTTGGCAATGGCGGCGGCGAGCTTCGGTGCTCATGGGGAATGGTGCTACGGCAACCAAACGGGGACAGGGTTAGGGGGAAATGACCGGGGGCTCACCGCGGTCACGAAGAGGTTCTCGGCGAGCTCGGGGAGGCACGGACGGCATCGGAATTTGGCGGCGGCGATGCACGGCCGAGCGCGGAGACGACGGGTCGATGGCGAGGCGACAGGGCGTCCGGCGATGCTCGCGTTGAGGGGGAGCTTCAAGGCGTCGAGGCGGAGCTCGTGGACTCATCGGCGGGGCGAGGGGTGGCCGGTGGCCGTGGTGGAGCTCGTCGGTGGCGGCGGTGCGGTTTGGTGAGGTGGGGAACAGCGAGGGAGAGGGAACCAGAGAGCGAGGGAGAAGTGAGAGGGGGTCGGGGAGGTGCCGTGGCACTCGTGGAGGCGTCCAGAAGCGGCGGAAGCAGGAGGTGGCCTCGCGCGCGGCGACCACACGCCCGGCGTCCCTCTGGCGTCCTTCTGGCGCGAGGTGGGAGACGGTGGCGGCTCTGGTGGGCTGGGCCAGCTCCTGGGCCGTGGTGGGGCGCCAGGTATGTCCAGGTGAGGGGCCCAGTGGCCTTCTCTCTCTCTCTCTTACTTAATTGTTTCTGTTTTCTAGTTTAATTTGTTTCTGTTTTCTATTTATTCTGTTTTGTTTTGATTTAGTAAAATACTAAACCATTTTATAAAATCCTAGAAATAATTAGGGGTGCTGTCTGAATTATTCCAGTGACCCATAACAATTTCCAACATTATTTGAACATTTAAATTATTTATAGCATTTAAATGCCCAAAAGTCAAATACAATAAGATTTAATTCAAAAATCCAGGATGGCCTAGAAATAGGTGCATCATTTTTGGCAGAGGTTTTCACCTTTAACAAAAATCATGAACTTTTCTAAAGGGCATTTGGGTTCATTGAAGATATTGTTTATTTGAACCTAGTTGAATGCATTTGGTGCTAGGGTTTCAACATCCCCATTTCAAGTTTCTTTGAAAATTAAACATGATGACATGAGGAACAAGCAAAAGTCAAACAAGGGCTGATCTGGGGCTGTGACAGCTCACCCCCACTAAACAAGAATCTCGTCCCGAGATTCAAGACGTGAGGTAAGAAGACAGAGGGACACAAGCTAACACCATCTTCATGATCCAATTGCTCTTCGCGAAGATTTGATCCGTTGCTTCAATTAACGTTGACGTCCTTGCTTTCGAGATCTTCATCCGACACGATGACGATAGAGAGGGAAACTCTACAGGATCGATCTTCTTGAAGATCGGGCACTCAAGGTCAACTCATGGAGTGAGACGTTGAAACATCTCTTGAGCTGAGACTCAACACATACATCGAGAGAGGGATGAAGTGAAACAGAGAACGAAGATTCAAGTTGATAAGCACAATTCCACGCTGAATAAGACGACGCATGGTTTCAAAGTAGCGAGGAGATAATTGCCATGACTCCATAACGGGGCACCTTAGGGAAGGGTGACTCGTAGAACTATTCCTTAAGTGGCAAAAAGACTTACTTTTGATATAGAGATCATTGAAACTCTTTATACCAGCTTAAGGCAAATCACAGCAATCGTTTGGCGGAGTTCGAAGGAATGGCATACTCGGACTAGAATGGATGATGTGAGCTACCTTGTTGAAGACAATGCAAGGGATGATTTTCTTATCACTGGAAATGGTCGGAACCCCTGATGGGACCACTTTTAAAGATGGTCCTTATCAGTAATTACTGGGAAGGGTAATCCAAGGTAGGATGGCACAATGACGGTGCAAGCTGGGAACAAAAATGCAAATGCTAGGAATGATTCTAGTAACTGGGGAGGAGCTCAACAGTAGAGAGTGAATCTACTGTTTGAAAGGTTTGGCATAACCGAAGGAAACTGGGAACAATTCTAGTTAGTGCTGATGATAACACCTAGTGCTTGTGCGTGCTCTCAAGAACTTGAGCATTTCCATATTCATCACGGTTTTACCAACATCCGTGTCGAGGATCCTGGCAACACATCATACTACCATGATGATTAGTGATGGAGGATGCAGGTGCAAGGGAGGAAAACACTTTCTCAGATTTCACCTTAGCGAAGCCAAGGGAGCAAAATCTGGATGATCGACCGAGAGACATTTAGCACTCCGCTTCTAATGTTCTCCTTGATGTTCTAGCGTAACCCGTTAGATGTGGTTTGGTATCTTGAACATCAAGTAGTAGGTCGGACTTCGGGAGCGCAGGAATCCATAGGGAATAACTAGTGGAATAAATCCGAAGAAATCCTTATGGGGAGGTGGCCAACTTCCTCAATCAAGATACTACAGTAATAGGCCTTCCGGCTAGATGTGTTGGCCACGACATCCACTTTACCGGTTATCGAGAGGGCAATATTATAATCCTTGGGAAATGTTCCAACCATCATATCTGCCTGAGATTCAGATCTAGTTGGTTTCAGTATATTCCAGACTGCATGTCTGGAAAAGAAAGTTTGCAACACAAATCGACGAGAAGACGTTGCAAGATTCTCGGGAGATGGACTACGGTAGTAAGCTCCAAAACATGAGCTGGTTCTGCTGCAAACATGTGAACACGTTGTCCCAGACAAGCATGCCCACATGGTAGTCTTACAATGAAACACTACCGAGTTCTGGTTGGGAACCATCAACGAGGATATCAAAGTTCTTTCATAAGTCCGGATTAGCTCTTATGAAGGAACTCCTTCTCCTTAAACAAGTCAGTTAGTGGCTTGGTGTGCTAGGGAACTCATATGGAATGAAGATGATCAGTCTAACAGACCACGGAATACTTCGCACGTGCATAACTGACTTGGGACGATTCCAGAGGAGGTAGAAACATGCTTTCTCAGATTCACGGCGGCAACTTGCATCAAATGCACATGAATTAGAGGAATTCACTCCTTTCATCCAAACATAGGCTTCATGAACGGATCACGAAGATAATGCTTATAAAGTTTCCAATACTAGCTGGATGTTCAACACGAGTCATGGAGAAGGTAGCAGTGTTGCTGATGGGCTCAACAACAATTCATCCAGGTTTCCATGGAGATGGAATTCCATGATTATGTGAACAAGTGATAGCATTGGTCAGATCCAAAGGATATAATGGTGTATGCTCGAGGGATCAACCACGAGTAAGACAACATTACGAACACCATTGGCTCTGATTTGATTTGACGGTAGCCCATACTCAAATCAAAGTTTGGACAAGACAATAGATCCAACAACTGATCACAGGGACCAATCGATGAAGATATCATCTATCTTCAACACACGCAAATATATCCCTTGAAATGAATTAAGCTGGCAAGCTTTTATCTTCCAACTCTCCAAGTTGTTGTTTAGCTTGACCAACCAGCTCAGGGTAATCCAACACGGATTCTTGGAGAAGGGGTGGTTTACAAGAAACCAACTTGTTCACGAACTCAACATATCGTCAGGGACAACCTGGTGGTACTTCCAAGAAGATATTTGGAAAATCACGATCCACCGACATGTTATTAAGATCGAGAACAATCTTGCTTTTCAGGCAAGATGATATGACCGAATATGCAAGGACGGACACTATCCTAACTCATTGATCGAAAAGTGCACCGGGAATAAGGACTAGGTAGCACGATCAATCTTAGGATGATGATTTAATAACCAACACGCTAAGAGTGAGAGTATTGTCCATTAACTACCAAGCAACAGGGTTGCTAGGAGTATAGATTTCACACACCACGATTCACTTGTCAGTATTCCGGTTACAATAACACGGAGACCGAGGAATGAATAACGATGGCCAGAAGTATCACTGCAGCAAGAATTCATAAGGGTTGGTGCAATCCTCATGAGATTCCTGACATAAAGAGGGTAATACTCCAAGGTAGAACAGAACAAAAACTGGATTGGCATTTGATCTGTGGAATACAACTACTTTGACCCAATCCCAGAGATGGACGAGGTACTGGAGTTTGTTTCTCCTAGTCATTCTGGAATAGAATGGCTTGACGGACCACAAGAATAATAAGCATCGATAACACGGATGCACAATTACTCCTGACTATCAATTGATAGACGAGGGCCAGAAAATAACTAAAGAGAGACAACTCAAAGGAACATATGTTTTTCTAAGTTGTGGATGCATGGATTAGTATGTCGAACAAATTCAACATATTTCTTCCGGATAACCCATGCAGAAAGGTAGGACTGGCAGAGTCACAATATAAATGGAGTACTCCTCAAGAGCGCCCTGGTTGTGATCTTTTGGTTAAAAGAACTTCTGCCATGATGGTTCATGGTATTGGAAGAATGAAATACCACGGACCTCGAGGACTAATGCAAAGGTTACTAATATCTTAAGGGAACTAGCAAACACTAGCTACACGAGTTAAGTAGAGTGAATCTTGGGTTCAAGAACCCAGAAATAGAATGCCTACTAACTAAATGGCATCACAGGATGCTTTCAAGAATAGTGGCCAGAATCACCACACTGGGGATGCGAGCATTGCTAGATTACTAAGTGGTCCTCTAAGACACCTAGGGTCATAATAATAACTCCAACATACACGACGAGGTAATGGAGTACCTCAACAGACCGATTAGTGTGCTTAATCCGGCCCAAAAGGACATCAGGTACGGGAGGAAGGAATTTGCAAATGCATCAGACTGTTTAGAAACCTGGGATGACTCGGACAGCATAACGGCTGTAAATGCTCAAAGGATTTGAGACATCCTACAAAATGGCGGCATAACCACTCAACATCACAATATAAACTTCCGGGACCAATGGTCAACATACGGAAGTAGTAGGAACTGAACTGAGGCTTAAATCCATTAATCCTATGAGTCTACGGATTAGTAACACGTGATCCTGATAGAAAGATGGGAAGCCTAGTTCTTAATCCCCGTAGAATGAGAAGAGGGTGACTCAGATTAGAGGGCATAAGGTAAAGGAGTAAAAAAAAAGCCTTACGTTCCCTTCCACAATCAATTCCCTTACATAACTAAAGCATTTCTAGACACAACTTCGACCAGTTTGGCTTGGTAATCCTACAGGCAGTCAGGCTCTGATACCAACGCTGTCGGGACCCCGATTCCAAGTCACACCGATCTAGCCCGTAACACCTCATATCACTTTGCGGCCTCACGCACGGTACTCCCACGGGTGTCGCCTTACCATGGCCCGGGACCGTTTGCGCCTTTTGGCTCGCGTATATGATAATGTCGCTAGCATCCATATGACAGAGAACCCGGGCTGACATGGCTACTCGTGAACCCAAAGCGGCACTAACGTATGGGGACAGGCATACATGAATCAACATCGAACGTGTTGGTCAGCAGCGTGTGAATCCGGGCTGTAGCGCTGGGCTAACAGGACTCCGGGAACCCGGGCTGTAGCAGGCTAGGCAGGACTCCGGACGTCACCGCGTGACATTTCCCTGAAGGGACAGACACAGGAACGATATGAAACACATGCCGGCCAGTCAAGTGTCCAGAGCAGTAGTGCTGGGCTGGCAGGACTCCGGTGAACCGGGCTGTAGCGGACTACTATGGCTCAAGGAGGCACTAGACTACATTTCCCCATAAGAGAGGCTGCTAAGGATAGACAACTAGATCATCGGATCCCACACATACCAAGCATTTCAATCATACACACAATATGCTCGATATATGCAAATACAACATGGCATCACAACAAGACTCTACGACTCAGAGTATTTATTCATTAGGCTCCGAAGAGCCAGATATTACAAACATGGGTCTCATTACCCAACATTCAGAGCATACAAGTCAAAGCACATGCGGAAGCTTAACATGTCTGAGTACAGACATCTACAAATGAAAAAGGCTGAGAAGCCTGACTATTTACTAGATCCTGCCGAGGGCACAAGATCGTAGCTGAGGTATCAAGCTAAACGTCGAAGTCCACACGGAACTACTAGCGAGACTGACGTCTCTCTGCAAAGCATAAAATAAGCAAACGTGAGTACAAATGTACCCAGCAAGACTTACATCAGAACTATCTACATATGCATCGGTATCAACAAAAGGGGGTAGTGGAGTTTAACTGCAGCAAGCCAACTTTGACTCAGTGGCTAACCTGAACTACGACTGCAAGTAACTCTTTTGAGGTGGCGCACACGAGTGCACATGTTCACCATATCAATACTCCACTATGGATCCGCTCCCGTCTCCCTACGAGAACGCCATCCATAGCACTCACGCTTATCTTGCGCATTTTAGAGTATCCACTTTCACTTGTCTATGAACTGTTATGGGCAACCCAGAAGTCCATTTCCGCGGACACGGCTATTCGAATAGATCATATTAACCCTGCAGGGGTGTACTTCGACACACACGCTCTCACCACTTACCGCCGTTTACACGACATGTACTCGGCAACCTTCAAGCGGAAGCCCAGCGAGGGTGTCGGCCCCAGCCTACCTAAACGCTCAAGTCTCTAGTCCAGGTTTATCGCCTATTCAGGTTCCATCCGCAGGGAGTCCGGCCGAGGTTTCCACATACGGCCCCGAACGATGTGTGCGGGGTTCCGAGACACCAAACGGGCGCCCGGCATGCCCGGCCACGTGCCTACCGCATCACAGCCCACCCCCCCGGTCAGCGCTGCCCACGGCCTCCAGCATACTACAAACACCAGAAATTACTTGCAACTCCTGGACAGAGGACAAGGGTGATTAAGAAGCCGAGAGGGTCCATTGGTTTCGGGCCCAATGCGTGGTAGTAACTGTATCATGGATCACAAACACAGAACTCAGTTCCTGAGGACGGCTGCAATGAGACAACCCACCATGTACTCCTACATGGCCTCTCACCGCTACCTTTACCAAATCGTGTTCACACACTTAGCTCACACACAGTAGGACATGTTCTCAACTTTCCAATTCATCCCCGATGAATCAGACCTGACACAACTCTAAGCAATAGCAGGCATGACAAACAAGCATGAATGAGTAGGCACATCAGGGCTCAAACAACTCCTACTCATGCTAGTGGGTTTCATCTATTTACTGTGGCAATGACAGGTCATGCAGAGGATAAGGGGTTCAACTACCGCAACAAGTAACAGTTGAATCGTTGTTGTCCTAATGTAGTAAAAGAGAGCAGGAGCGAGAGAGTGGGATTGTATCGGAATGAACAAGGGGTTATGCTTGCCTGGCACTTCTGAAGATAGCATTGAGTCTTCATTAGTGTCATCGAACTCATCGTCGGAAACACGGCTATCGAGAGGGGACAATACCGGCAATAGAGAGGAAACACAATCAATGCAATGCACAATATGATGCATGATCATGACATGGCAATATGAATGTGTTTTGAGCTAATGCAGCTAGCAACATATTAAATGGAGTTGGTTTGAACCTTAGGTTCAAATTCAAACTCCATATAAGACATTTCAAATGCCATTTATTCAAATTGTCATATACAGTGGCTGTAAGTTGTTCAAACATGCATGAGGATGCCATAAACAGATTCTTTGGATTTTTCTAATAATTTTTCATATATAAATCATTTCATTTGGAGCTACGGTTGAATTTCTATGAATTTTAGAAGTTAGGGCATTTTCTGGATTTTCTGAATTATTTCAAAACCAGAAAATGATTAACTGCGTCAGCATTAGGTCATGCTGACCTCAGCAGGTCAACGGACCCGTTCCAGGTCAAACCTGACCAGTGGGGTCCACTGGTCAGTGAGACAGTTACTAATCCCGCGTTGACTAGCACTTTGACCTGCTGCGGGGCCCATTGTCAGTGGCTAAGGGCGGCTGAGCTGGCAGGGATTAGCGCTAATGACTGCGGCACGTCGGTCCTCGCCGGAGTTTCGCCGGCGACAACCAAAACTGCGGCGGCAACTCGCCGGACTTGAGCTACAGACGGCGGTTGGACGCGCGAAAACCACCAGGAGGTAGCCCACGCTCTTCTGCCTCCAGGGGAGGTGTCAGAAGGTCGCGGGGTGGCCTGGTTCGCCGGCGGCGAGCACTTGGGCGGCCGCCGGAGCTCGGGCAATGGCGGAGATGGCGCTATAGGGCACGGCAGGGCGAACCCGTGGGTGCTTCAGGTTCACAGGAGCGCGGCGAGCGCGCTGGTGATGCTCGGGCGAGCGGCCGAGCTCAGGAGCACGGAGCTCGTTGGCAATGGCGGCGGCGAGCTTCGGTGCTCGTGGGGAATGGTGCTACGGCAACCAAACGGGGACAGGGTTAGGGGGAAATGACCGGGGGCTCACCGCGGTCACGAAGAGGTTCTCGGCGAGCTCGGGGAGGCACGGACGGCATCGGAATTTGGCGGCGGCGATGCACGGCCGTGCGCGGAGACGACGGGTCGATGGCGAGGCGACAGGGCGTCCGGTGATGCTCGCGTTGAGGGGGAGCTTCAAGGCATCGAGGCGGAGCTCGTGGACTCATCGGCGGGGCGAGGGGTGGCCGGTGGCCGTGGCGGAGCTCGTCGGTGGCGGCGGTGCGGTTTGGTGAGGTGGGGAACAGCGAGGGAGAGGGAACCAGAGAGCGAGGGAGAAGTGAGAGGGGGTCGGGGAGGTGCCGTGGCACTCGTGGAGGCGTCCAGAAGCGGCGGAAGCAGGAGGTGGTCTCGCGCGCGGCGACCACACGCCCGGCGTCCCTCTGGCGTCCTTCTGGCGCGAGGTGGGAGACGGTGGCGGCTCTGGTGGGCTGGGCCAGCTCCTGGGCCGTGGTGGGGCGCCAGGTATGTCCAGGTGAGGGGCCCAGTGGCCTTCTCTCTCTCTCTCTTACTTAATTGTTTCTGTTTTCTAGTTTAATTTGTTTCTGTTTTCTATTTATTCTGTTTTGTTTTGATTTAGTAAAATACTAAACCATTTTATAAAATCCTAGAAATAATTAGGGGTGCTGTCTGAATTATTCCAGTGACCCATAACAATTTCCAACATTATTTGAACATTTAAATTATTTATAGCATTTAAATGCCCAAAAGTCAAATACAATAAGATTTAATTCAAAAATCCAGGATGGCCTAGAAATAGGTGCATCATTTTTGGCAGAGGTTTTCACCTTTAACAAAAATCATGAACTTTTCTAAAGGGCATTTGGGTTCATTGAAGATATTGTTTATTTGAACCTAGTTGAATGCATTTGGTGCTAGGGTTTCAACATCCCCATTTCAAGTTTCTTTGAAAATTAAACATGATGACATGAGGAACAAGCAAAAGAAAACAAGGGCTGATCTGGGCTGTGACATGCGTGTCATTGAATAACGCCATGTAAATTACTTTACTTTGTTGCTAAACGCGTTAGCCATAGAAGTAGAAGTAATCGTTGGCGTGACGACTTCATGTAGACACAATGATGGAGATCATGGTGTCATGCCGGTGACGAAGATGATCATGGTGCCCCGAAGATGGAGATCAAAGGAGCATAATGATATTGGTCATATCATGTCACTATTTGATTGCATGTGATGTTTATCATGTTTTTGCATCTTATTTGCTTAGAACGACGGTAGTAAGTAAGATGATCCCTTATGATAATTTCAAGAAAAGTGTTCCCCCTAACTGTGCACCGTTGTGAAGGTTCGTTGTTTCGAAGCACCACGTGATGATCGGGTGTGATAGATTCTAACGTTCGAATACAACGGGTGTTGACGAGCCTAGCATGTACAGACATGGCCTCGGAACACACGCAATACACTTAGGTTGACTTGACGAGCCTAGCATGTATAGACATGGCCTCGGAACACGGAGGACCGAAAGGTCGAGCATGAGTCGTATAGAAGATACGATCAACATGGAGATGTTCACCGATCTTGACTAGTCCGTCTCACGTGATGATCGGACACGGCCTAGTTAAACTCGGATCATGTTTTCACTTAGATGACTAGAGGGATGTCTATCTGAGTGGGAGTTCATTAAATAATTTGATTATATGAACTTAATTATCATGAACTTAGTCTAAAATCTTTACACTATGTCTTGTAGATCAAATGGCCCACGTTGTCCTCAATTTCAACGCGTTCCTAGAGAAAACCAAGCTGAAAGATGATGGCAGCAACTATACGGACTGGGTCCGGAACCTGAGGATCATCCTCATAGCAGCCAAGAAAGATTATGTCTTAGAAGCACCGCTAGGTGAAGCACCAATCCCAGAGAACCAAGACGTTATGAACGCTTGGCAGCAGCGTGCTGATGATTACTCCCTCGTTCAGTGCGGCATGCTTTACAGCTTAGAACCGGGTCTCCAAAAGCGTTTTGAGAAGCATGCAGCATATGAGATGTTCGAGGAGCTGAAAATGGTTTTCCAAGCTCATGCCCGGGTCGAGAGATATGAAGTCTCCGACAAGTTCTTCAGCTGTAAAATGGAGGAGAATAGTTCTGTTAGTGAGCACATACTCAGAATGTCTGGGTTGCACAACCGCTTGTCTCAGCTGGGAGTTAATCTCCCGGATGATGCGGTCATTGACAGAATCCTTCAGTCGCTTCCACCAAGCTACAAGAGCTTTGTGATGAACTTCAATATGCAGGGGATGGAAAAGACCATTCCCGAGGTATATTCAATGCTGAAATCAGCGGAGGTGGAGATCAGAAAAGAACATCAAGTGTTGATGGTGAATAAAACCACTAAGTTCAAGAAGGGCAAGGGTAAGAAGAACTTCAAGAAGGACGGCAAGGGAGTTGCCGCGCCCGGTAAACCAGTTACTGGGAAGAAGTCAAAGAATGGACCCAAGCCTGAAACTGAGTGCTTTTATTGCAAGGGAAGTGGTCACTGGAAGCGGAACTGCCCCAAATACTTAGCGGACAAGAAGGCCGGCAACGCCAAAGGTATATGTGATATACATGTAATTGATGTGTACCTTACCAGTACTCGTAGTAGCTCCTGGGTATTTGATACCGGTGCGGTTGCTCATATTTGTAACTCAAAACAGGAACTACGGAATAAACGGAGACTGGCGAAGGATGAGGTGACGATGCACGTCGGGAATGGTTCCAAGGTCGATGTGATCGCCGTCGGCACGCTACCTCTGCATCTACCTACGGGATTAGTTTTAAAACTCAATAATTGTTATTTAGTGCCAGCTTTGAGCATGAACATTGTATCTGGATCTCGTTTAATTCGAGATGGCTACTCATTTAAATCCGAGAATAATGGTTGTTCTATTTATATGAGAGATATTTTTTATGGTCATGCCCCGCTGGTTAATGGTTTATTCTTGATGAATCTCGAACGTGATGTTACACATATTCATAGTGTGAATACCAAAAGATGTAAACTTGATAACGATAGTCCCACATACTTGTGGCACTACCGCCTTGGTCACATTGGTGTCAAGCGCATGAAGAAGCTCCATGCAGATGGACTTTTGGAGTCTCTTGATTACGAATCATTTGACACGTGCGAACCATGCCTCATGGGTAAGATGACCAAGACTCCGTTCTCCAGAACAATGGAGCGAGCAACCAACTTATTGGAAATCATACATACCGATGTGTGCAGTCCAATGAGTGTTGAGGCTCGCGGAGGATATCGTTATGTTCTCACTCTCACTGATGACTTAAGTAGATATGGGTATGTCTACCTAATGAAACACAAGTCTGAAACCTTTGAAAAGTTCAAGGAATTTCAGAGTGAGGTTGAGAATCAACGTGACAGGAGAATAAAATTCTTACGATCAGATCGTGGTGGAGAATATTGAAGTCACGAATTTGGTGCACACTTAAGGAAATGTGGAATAGTTTCACAACTCACGCCGCCTGGAACACCTCAGAGAAACGGTGTGTCCGAACGTCGTAATCGCACTCTATTGGATATGGTGCGATCTATGATGTCTCTTACCGATTTACCACTCTCATTTTGGGGCTATGCTTTAGAGACTGCCGCATTCACTTTAAATAGGGCTCCATCGAAATCCGTTGAGACGACACCGTATGAATTATGGTTTGGGAAGAAACCTAAGCTGTCGTTTCTAAAAGTTTGGGGATGGGATGCTTATGTCAAGAAACTTCAACCTGAAAAGCTCGAACCCAAGTCGGAAAAATGCGTCTTCATAGGATACCCTAAGGAAACTATTGGGTATACCTGTTGGAAATATGCCCTAGAGGCAATAATAAATTTGTTATTATTATATTTCCTTGTTCATGATAATCGTTTATTATCCATGCTAGAATTGTATTGATAGGAAACTCAGATACATGTGTGGATACATAGACAACACCATGTCCCTAGTAAGCCTCTAGTTGACTAGCTCGTTGATCAATAGATGGTTACGGTTTCCTGACCATGGACATTGGATGTCGTTGATAACGGGATCACATCATTAGGAGAATGATGTGATGGACAAGACCCAATCCTAAGCCTAGCACAAGATCGTGTAGTTCGTTTGCTAAGAGCTTTTCTAATGTCAAGTATCATTTCCTTAGACCATGAGATTGTGCAACTCCCGGATACCGTAGGAATGCTTTGGGTGTACCAAACGTCACAACGTAACTGGGTGGCTATAAAGGTGCACTACAGGTATCTCCGAAAGTGTCTGTTGGGTTGGCACGAATCGAGACTGGGATTTGTCACTCCGTGTAAACGGAGAGGTATCTCTGGGCCCACTCGGTAGGACATCATCATAATGTGCACAATGTGACCAAGGAGTTGATCATGGGATGATGTGTTACGGAACGAGTAAAGAGACTTGCCGGTAACGAGATTGAACAAGGTATCGGGATACCGACGATCGAATCTCGGGCAAGTAACATACCGATAGACAAAGGGAATTGTATACGGGATTGATTGAATCCTCGACATCGTGGTTCATCCGATGAGATCATCGTGGAACATGTGGGAGCCAACATGGGTATCCAGATCCCGATGTTGGTTATTGACCGGAGAATGTCTCGGTCATGTCTGCGTGTCTCCCGAACCCGTAGGGTCTACACACTTAAGGTTCGGTGACGCTAGGGTTATAGAGATATTAGTATGCGGTAACCCAAAAGTTGTTCGGAGTCCCAGATGAGATCCCGGACGTCACGAGGAGTTCCGTAATGGTCCGGAGGTAAAGATTTATATATGGGAAGTCTTATTTTGGTCGCCGGAAAAGTTTCGCACTTTATCGGTATTGTACCGGGAGTGCCGAAAGGGGTCCGGGGGTCCACCAGCCCCGGGGGGCCACATGGGCTGTAGGGGGTGCGCCTTGGCCTATATGGGCCAAGGGCACCAGCCCCAAGAGGCCCATGCGCCAAGAAATAAGAAAAAAGGGAGAGTCCTAAAGGGGGAAGGCACCTCCGAGGTGCCTTGGGGGGGAAGGACTCCTCCCTGGCCGCACCCTTCCTTGGAGGAAGGGCCAAGGCTGCGCCCCCCTCTCCCTTGGCCCTATATATAGTGGGGGGGAGGGAGGGCAGCAATACCTAAGCCCTGGCGCCTCCCTCTCCCTCCCGTGACACCTCTTCCTCCCCGCTTGCGCTTGGCGAAGCCCTGCCGGGATCCCGCTACTTCCACCACCACGCCGTCGTGCTGCTGGATCTCCATCAACCTCTCCTCCCCCCTTGCTGGATCAAGAAGGAGGAGACGTCGCTGCTCCGTACGTGTGTTGAACACGGAGGTGCCGTCCGTTCGGCACTAGGATCATCGGTGATTTGGATCACGACGAGTACGACTCCATCAACCCTGTTCTCTTGAACGCTTCCGCTCGCGATCTACAAGGGTATGTAGATGCACTCCCCTTCCCCTCGTTGCTAGATTACTCCATAGATTGATCTTGGTGATGCGTAGAAAATTTTGAATTTCTGCTACGTTACCCAACAATACCTTCTCACTACAGGAAACAGCTACTTTGCCGTCTGCCATAGCGGACGGCAAAGGCTCGAAAGGCGGACGGCAAAGACCTTTGCCGTCAGCCGCGGACGGCAAAAGGCTCCGGCAAAGAACGCTACGGTAAACAGCTCCTTTGCCGTCTGCTTCCTGGCGGCGGACGGCAAAGGCTCTTTGCCGTCTGCGGCGGACGGCAAAGAGGGCGGACGGCAACAATTGCGCTGTCAGTCCGTTAAGTGGCTAACGGCAGACCTTTGCCGTCCGCCGCAGACGGCAAAGAGCCTTTGGTGTTTGCCGTCCGCCTTATGATGTCATCTACACGTCACTAGATGGCAGGTTCTTTGCCGTCTGCCACTGATGGCAAAGTGCAGGTTCTTTGCCGTCTGCCACGGACGGCAAAGTCTTTGCCGTCTGCCACTGTAGGCAAACTGACCTAATGGGTCAGCTCCCAGGAAGCACAGTTGGCTGCCACGTGGCTTCTTTGCCGTCCGCGGCAGACGGCAAAGAGCTCTTTGCCGTCGGCGGCAGACGGCAAAGAGCCTGCATATTGTCTGTTTTTTCTGTTTTTTATTAAATCCCACAATTTGCAGCACATATCACATATATAAGTTTCATATCCAGCACATATCCAACACATATCTAGCACATAAGTTTCATATCACATCAGTTTCATCCATACACATTGTTTCATCCAACACATATCACATATCACATAAGTTTCATATCACATATCACATCAGTTTCATCCATATCCAACACATATCTAGCACATATATATTACAATGCAAAGTGTCATGAAGATAGCAAGCTAGATACAATGCAAAGTTTCATCAAAGGAAAAGCAAGCACTCCATCATAGCAAGCTAGCTTCCATCAAGTGAATGAAATCTGCAAAATGGTAAATAAGAAAGTTAGAAATAGGTGACTAGAACAAGAAGAAGACTAGAACAAGAAGAAGACTAGAACAAGAAGAAGACTAGAACAAGAAGTATATGTCATTTATGAGCCAACTTAGGTGAAATGGATCATATATGAGCTAACTAAGTTGAAATGGGTTGTTTATGAGCTAACTTAGTTGAAATGGATCATTTATGAGCTAACTTAGTTGAAATGGGTCGTTTATGAGCTAACTAAGGTGAAGGGCATCGTTTTTGAGCTAAGTAAGGTGAAATGGGTCATTTTGGAGCTAACCTAGGTGAAATGGGTCATTTTGGAGCTAACCTAGGTGAAATGGGTCATTTTAAAGCTAACGTAGGTAAAATGGATCATTTAGGAGCTCATCTACGTAAAATGGGTCATTTTAGAGCTAATTTAGTTGAAATGGATCTTTTTGAGCTAACTTAGGTGAAATGGACCATTTAAGAGCTAATTTAGGTGAAATGGATCGTTTTTTAGCTCACTTAGGTCAAATGGATCGTTTATGAGCTAAATTAGTTGAAATGGATCATTTATGAGATAACCTAGGTAAGATGGGTCATTTTGGAGTTAACCTAGGTGAAATGGGCCATTTTAAAGCTAACGTAGGTAAAATGGATCATTTAGGAGCTAATGTAGGTAAAATGGGTCATTTTTGAGCTAACTTGGATGAACTGCATCATTTATAAGCTAACCTAGGTAAAATGGGTCATTTTGGAGGAAAATAAGCTAACTCTAGGTCATTATGGTAAGCATATTGGAGGAAATAAAGCTAAGTCTAGGTCTTTATGCATTTGTTAAGCAAAACACTAGAGAAACTTACCGTGATCAGGGAGGTGTAGGAGCGGGGTGGCTAGTGCCGCTACCTGGAGAAGGATCGTGCGATGCGTTTCTGGAGTTAAGCTGCACCAAAGATCATTTCCAATGTCTTGTTAGCATTACGACACTCAAATGTTAAGACTACCAAGTAATGTCCATTCAAACTAAACTCACTGTGCTCCCAGGAGCAATCACTGGCATCGGCGGAGCGGGCTGACCGGACTTCTCGCACACAGACTGCACATTTGGTTTTCAGAACAGAGTCATACTATTTAGTAATGAGACTCAAATGTTAAGACTAGCAAGTAATCTGCAGAAGAAACTTACCACAAGGAGCTCGTACATGGCCCTTGCCTGCATGTCATTCCGTGCCCTCTCCTCCTCCATCATCTTTCTCGTCCTCTCCTCCATCTCCCGCTGCCTCTCCGCCGCCTCCGCCAGAAGTTTCTCCGTTCTATCTCTCTCAGTCTGTATAGCAGCCTGCAACACCACTCACATGACCATTTGTAATCATTGATGGAAGCGCACACAATGTAATGGAGAAAGATAACTGAGTACGTATCACTAACCTTGATGGCGAGTTGCACTGGCCGTTCACGAGGCCTTATCTCAGGAGCGGAGCTCGACTGGCGCGCCTTGATCTCCGGGAGAGTGCTAGGACAACGGATAAGTCCATCTCCAATGGCTATGGAGCCATGGGACCTCCCGCCACCAGATATCATCACCAGCTCTGGATCAATGGGACCCTGGCTCGGGTTAAAGTCCTCCCCTTTCCTCGCCTTCCCCTCATCTCTATATCTCACGAGCTTGTTGTGGGAGGAGATGTTGGTGAAGTTGTTTGCATCATCGAGGTCAGACTGAGAGAAAGCCTTGACTTTCTTGTAAGAGCCAGTGTAAGCCTCTAGTTGACTAGCTCGTTGATCAATAGATGGTTACGGTTTCCTGACCATGGACATTGGATGTCGTTGATAATGGGATCACATCATTAGGAGAATGATGTGATGGACAAGACCCAATCCTAACCCTAGCACAAGATCGTGTAGTTCGTTTGCTAAGAGCTTTTCTAATGTCAAGTATCATTTCCTTAGACCATGAGATTGTGCAACTCCCGGATACCGTAGGAATGCTTTGGGTGTACCAAACGTCACAACGTAACTGGGTGGCTATAAAGGTGCACTACAGGTATCTCCGAAAGTGTCTGTTGGGTTGGCACGAATCGAGACTGGGATTTGTCACTCCGTGTAAACGGAGAGGTATCTCTGGGCCCACTCGGTAGGACATCATCATAATGTGCACAATGTGACCAAGGAGTTGATCACGGGATGATGTGTTACGGAACGAGTAAAGAGACTTGCCGGTAACGAGATTGAACAAGGTATCGGGATACCGACGATCGAATCTCGGGCAAGTAACATACCGATAGACAAAGGGAATTGTATACGGGATTGATTGAATCCTCGACATCGTGGTTCATCCGATGAGATCATCGTTGAACATGTGGGAGCCAACATGGGTATCTAGATCCCGCTGTTGGTTATTGACCGGAGAACGTCTCGGTCATGTCTGCGTGTCTCCCGAACCCGTAGGGTCTACACACTTAAGGTTCGGTGACGCTAGGGTTATAGAGATATTAGTATGCGGTAACCCGAAAGTTGTTCGGAGTCCCGGATGAGATCCCGGACGTCACGAGGAGTTCCGGAATGGTCCGGAGGTAAAGATTTATATATGGGAAGTCTTATTTTGGTCGCCGGAAAAGTTTCGCACTTTATCGGTATTGTACCGGGAGTGCCGAAAGGGGTCCGGGGGTCCACCAAGGGGGTCCACCAGCCCCGGGGGGCCACATGGGCTGTAGGGGGTGCGCCTTGGCCTATATGGGCCAAGGGCACCAGCCCCAAGAGGCCCATGCGCCAAGAGATAAGAAAAAAGGGAGAGTCCTAAAGGGGGAAGGCACCTCCGAGGTGCCTTGGGGGGGAAGGACTCCTCCCTGGCCGCACCCTTCCTTGGAGGAAGGGCCAAGGCTGCGCCCCCCCTCTCCCTTGGCCCTATATATAGTGGGGGGAGGGAGGGCAGCAATACCTAAGCCCTGGCGCCTCCCTCTCCCTCCCGTGACACCTCTTCCTCCCCGCTTGCGCTTGGCGAAGCCCTGCCGGGATCCCGCTACTTCCACCACCACGCCGTCGTGCTGCTGGATCTCCATCAACCTCTCCTCCCCCCTTGCTGGATCAAGAAGGAGGAGACATCGCTGCTCCGTACGTGTGTTGAACGCGGAGGTGCCGTCCGTTCGGCGCTAGGATCATCGGTGATTTGGATCACGACGAGTACGACTCCATCAACCCCGTTCTCTTGAACGCTTCCGCTCGCGATCTACAAGGGTATGTAGATGCACTCCCCTTCCCCTCGTTGCTAGATTACTCCATAGATTGATCTTGGTGATGCGTAGAAAATTTTGAATTTCTGCTACGTTACCCAACAGTGGCATCATGAGCTAGGTCTATGCGTAGTTTCTATGCACGAGTAGAACACAAAGTAGTTGTGGGCGTCGATTTTGTCAATTTACTTGTCGTTACTAGTCTTATCTTGATTCGGCGGCATCGTGGGATGAAGCGGCCCGGACCGACCTTACACGTACTCTTACGTGAGACAGGTTCCACCGACTGACATGCACTAGTTGCATAAGGTGGCTAGCGGGTGTCTGTCTCTCCCACTTTAGTCAGATCGGATTCGATGAAAAGGGTCCTTATGAAGGGTAAATAGAAATTGGCATATCACGTTGTGGCTTTTGCGTAGGTAAGAAACGTTCTTGCTAGAAACCCATAGCAGCCACGTAAAACATGCAACAACAATTAGAGGACGTCTAACTTGTTTTTGCAGGGTATGCTATGTGATGTGATATGGCCAAAAGGATGTGATGAATGATATATGTGATGTATGAGATTGATCATATTCTTGTAATAGGAATCACGACTTGCATGTCGATGAGTATGACAACCGGCAGGAGCCATAGGAGTTGTCTTTATTTTTTTGTATGACCTACGTGTCATTGAATAACGCCATGTAAATTACTTTACTTTATTGCTAACCGTTAGCCATAGTAGTAGAAGTAATAGTTGGCAAGACAACTTCATGAAGACACGATGATGGAGATCATGGTGTCATGCCGATGACGAAGGTGATCATGCCGCACCTCGAAGATGGAGATCAAAAGGCGCAAGATGATATTGGCCATATCACGTCACCTTATGATTTGCATGTGATGTTTATCATGTTTACATCTTATTTGCTTAGAACGACGGTAGCATAAATAAGATGATCCCTCACTAAAATTTCAAGAGACGTGTTCCCCCTAACTGTGCACCGTTGCGAAGGTTCGTTGTTTCGAAGCACCACGTGATGATCGGGTGTGATAGATTCTAACGTTCGAATACAACGGGTGTTGACGAGCCTAGCATGTACAGACATGGCCTCGGAACACATGCAAAACACTTAGGTTGACTTGACGAGCCTAGCATATACAGACATGGCCTCGGAACACAAGAGATCGAAAGATCGAACATGAGTCGTATAGTAGATACGATCAACATGGAGATGTTCACCGATGATGACTAGTCCGTCTCACGTGATGATCGGACACGGCCTAGTTTGACTCGGATCATGTATCACTTAGATGACTAGAGGGATGTCTATCTGAGTGGGAGTTCATTAAATAATCAAGATGAACTTCATTATCATGAACATAGTCAAAAGGTCTTTGCAAATTATGTCATAGCTTGCGCTTTAGTTCTACTGTTTAAGATATGTTCCTAGAGAAAATTTAGTTGAAAGTTGGTAGTAGCAATTATGCGGACTGGGTCCGTAAACTGAGGATTGTCCTCATTGCTGCACAGAAGGCTTATGTCCTTAATGCACCGCTCGGTGTGCTGAACCTCAGCGTCGTCTGTAGATGTTGCGAAACATCTGACATACACGTTTTGATGACTACGTGATAGTTCAGTGCGTATTGCTAACGGTTTAGAATTGTGGAACCAAAGACGGTTTTGAAACGTCGCAGAACATATGAGATGTTCCAAAGACTGAAATTGGGATTTCAGACTAGTGCCCACGTCAAGAGGTATGAGACCTCTAACAAGTTTCTTAAACCTGCAAACTAAGGGAGAAAAGCTCAATCGTTGAGCATGTGCTCAGATTGTTTGAGTACTGCAATCGCTTGAATCGAGTGGGAGTTAATCTCCCAGATGAGATAGTGATGGTTCTCCATAGTCACTTCCACCAAGCTAGTAGAGCTTCGTGATGAACTATAACATATCAGGGATAGTTATGATGATCCTTGAGCTATTCGCGATGTTTGACACCGCGAAAGTAGAAATCAAGAAGGAGCATCAATTGTTGATGGTTAGTACAACCACTAGTTTAAGAAGGGCAAGGGCAGAAGGGATACTTCATGAAACAACAAATCATTTGCTGCTCTAGTGAAGAATCCCAAAGTTGAACCCAAACCCGAGACTAAGTGCTTCTGTAATGAGGGGAACGGTCACTGAAGCAGTACTACCCTAGATACTTGGTAGATGAGAAGGCAGGCAAGGTCGACAGAAGTATATTGGATATACGTTATATGAATGTGTACTTTACTAGTACTCCTAGCAGCACTAGGGTATTAGATACCGGTTCGGTTGCTAAGTGTTAGTAACTCGAAATAAAAGCTGCGGAATAAACGGAGACTAGCTAAAGGTGAGATGACGATAAGTGTTGGAAGTGTTTCCAAGGTTGATGTGATCAAGCATCGCATGCTCCCTCTACCATCGAGATTTGGTGTTTGCGTTGAGCATGATTGGATTATGTTTATCGCAATTCATTTAAGGAGAATAATGGTTACTCTGTTTATTTGAATAATACCTTCAATGGTCTTGCACCTAAAATGATTCTCGATCGCAGTGATACACATGTTCGTGCCAAAAGATATAAAATAGTAATGATAGTACCACATACTTGTGGCACTGCCATTTGAGTCATATTGGTATATATGCATGAAGAAACTCCATGCAGATGGATCGTTTGGACTCACTTGATTTTGAATCACTTGAGACATGCAAATCATACCACATGGGCAAGATGACTGAAAGGCCTCGTTTTCAGTAAGATGGAACAAGAGAGCAACTTGTTGGAAGTAATACATTTTGATGTGTGCGGTCCAATGAGTGCTGAGGCATGCAGTGGATATCGTTATGTTCTTACTTCACAGATGATTTGAGTAGATGCTGAGTGTATTTACTTGATGAAACACAAGTCCGAATTATTGAAAGGTTCAAGTAATTTCAGAGTGAAGTTGAAGATCGTCGTGACAAGAGGATAAAATGTCTGTGATATGATCATAGAGATGAGTATCTGAGTTACGAGTTTGGCACACAATTAAGACATTGTGGAAAGTGTTTCACAATTAATGCCGCCTGGAACACCACAGTGTAATGGTGTATCCGAACATCATAACTGCACCCTATTGGATATGGTGCATACCATGATGTCTCTTATCGAATTACCACTATCATTTATGGGTTAGGCATTAGAGACAACCGCATTCACTTTAAAAGGGGCACCACGCAATTCCGTTGAGACGACACCGTTTAGAGAAACCTAAGTTGTCGTTTCTTAAAAGTTTGGGGCCGAAGCTTATGTGAAAAAGTTTCAGGCTGATAAGCTCGAACCCAAAGCGGATAAATACATCTTCATAAGTGTAACACCCCGAGAATCATGCTACAGTAGCTCTCTGTGATTAAGCTAATCATGTTGCTAAGCAGGGCTTGATCACATTGGAATCACATTTCCTTTCAAACTCCTAACTTAAACTTCAATTAAATTTAAAGTGGAAAATAAAAGTTGTCAAAATTGAAAACTAAAATGTTCATTAAATGACAAATAATTCTGAAGCAATTATAAAATTGTAACTAAACTTAAATGGATTAGTTAAGTGACCCTAACAACCTCAAACTTTGGCGAGCAACAACATTTAATAACCTTTTAATTAATCTAAATTCAATACGGATTAGTATTTCACCCAAACTAGTTTTTGGTGCAAGGATCTGATGCACTGCAACTTATAAGCTAGCTCCCATATTTTATAAATACCATTTAGGTGCTAAACATTTTTGCAAACAAAAAAAATAATAAAGAAAAGAAAAGAAAAGGAACCCCCCCCCCTCACTGGACCAGGCGGCCCAGCTCACAGGCCACCTGGCCCAGCTGGCCAACTACCAGCCCACAGCCCCTCCCTGGGTCGCCTCCCCCCCTGTTCCCCCGACTGGGGAAGCAACAGGGGCCCGTCCCCGCCCGACCACCTCGCCGGCGCCGACGCCGGGAGGGGATAAGGCCGCCCCGTCGCCTTGGCCTCCACCCATCTCTCCCACTTGCCCCCCCTCTCACCCGCCTCTGCGCCTCCCAGATCCACACGCTCCCCCCCTCTGTCTCGCTCACCCGCCTCACCCGAGCGCCATCGCCGACGTGCCGCCGTCGTTCCCGCAGCCACCGACCATCGTTCGCCACTCCGACAAGTCCGGGAGCTCCGTCGTGGTTCGCCTCTTCTTCCTCGACACTGGATCGGGACCGGGAGCGCCACCGCCGTCGCATTTTTCCTCTTCCCCATCTACGGCCACAGCGCGACCTCGCCGTCGACCTGCTCCACCGGTTCTCCCCGCGCCCGCTGCCGAGACCCTACGCTCTCAGAGTGAGCTCCACCTCCTCCTCCTCCCCTCACTAGCTCACCGCATCCCATAGCTCGCTCCCCCGTCACGCTCACCCTCCCGCCGCCCTGCTGCGTCACCGCCGTGGCCACGGCTGCCATGGCCCCCGTCCGAGCCCTCCGTCGTGCTCCTGGTGTTCCCAGGAGCCCGGCGAGCCCTTCCTCTCGCCCTCTTGTGCCCCCTAGCCCATTCCCGACGTGGCCCCGAGCGCCGTCGCCGCCCATGCTCGCCGCCGATGGGTATTCCGGCCGTCCCCGGGCGAGCCACCACCACCATCCGACATGGCGCCGTGCGCGTGTTCGAACGGTGCCAACCGCACGCGAAACGGCCGCCCCTAGCACGATTCCGGTGAGGTCCCGAGCGCCTCCGCCGTTGATTTGGTCGCCGGAGCTCCTCCGGCGCCGGCCCTGACCTGGCGTGGCGTGGGGCCCGCCCAGTGCCGCTGACAGTGGGCCCCCGCGCCTCTGTTTGACTGCGTTGACCGTGGTCAACGCGGGGTACTATTCCCCAGCCACTGACATATAGGCCCCACCACCTAATTAGGTTAGTTAAACGTCTTTTAAAAATAAACTTAATTAGTTAAAACCTGATCAGTCACTGACAGGTGGGCCCAGTAGTTTTACTAACTAAATTTAGATTAGTTTGAACTCTGTTTAACCCACTGTCTATGACAGGTGGGTCCCCCGTGTAAGTTTTCACCAGTCAACTGGACTGTTGACTGCCGACCTCACTCATACGTCATGCTGACGTCATATCCCTTTTCTGTTAATTAAATAATTCCAGAAATTCAAATAATCTTTGAAAATTCATATCTTTTAAACCGTAACTCGGATGAAAATGTTTTCTACATGAAAGTTGCTCAGAACGACGAGACGAATCCGGATTCGCAGTCCGTTCGTCCACCACACCTCCCTAACATATCGAACTCGCAACTTTCCCCCTCCGGTCCGTCTGTCCGAAAACGCAAAACATCGGGAATACTTTCCCGGTTGTTCCCCCCCTTCGCCGGTACCACCTACTGTCGCGTTAGGACACACCTAGCACTGCTCATTGTCATGTCACGCATCGTCATGTTTATGTTTGCATTGTATTTACTGTTTCTTCCCCCTCTTCTCTCCGGTAGACTACGAGACCGACACTGCTGCTGCCCAGTTCGACTACGGAGTTGACGACCCCTCCTTCTTGCCAGAGCAACCAGGCAAGCCCCCCCCCCTTGATCACCAGATATCGCCTATTCTTCTCTATACTGCTTGCATTAGAGTAGTGTAGCATGTTACTGCTTTCCGTTAATCCTATCCTGATGCATAGCCTGTCATTGATGCTACAGTTGTTACCTTTACCTGCAATCCTACATGCTTAGTATAGGATGCTAGTGTTCCATCAATGGCCCTACACTCTTGTCCGTCTGCCATGCTATACTATTGGGCCGTGATCACTTCGGGAGGTGATCACGGGTATATACTATATACATTATATACATGACACATGTGGTGACTAAAGTCGGGTCGGCTCGTTGAGTACCCGCAAGTGATTCTGATGAGGGGGCTGAAAGGACAGGTGGCTCCATCCCGGTAGAGGTGGGCTTGGGTTCCTGACGGCCCCCGACTGTTACTTTATGGCGGAGCGACAGGGCAGGTTGAGACCACCTAGGAGAGAGGTGGCCCTGGCCCTGGTCGGCGTTCGCGGATACATAACACGCTTAACGAGTTCTTGGTATTTGATCTGAGTCTGGACATTTGGTCTATACGCACTAGCCATCTACGCGGGAGTAGTTATGGGTATCCCGGCGTCGTGGTATCAGCCGAAGCCTTCGTGACGTCAGCGACTGAGTGGCGTGCGCCGTGTTGGACCGCTTTGACGTAACCGCCGTGATCGTGTGGGTTGCTAAGTCTGCTCGTGGCCGCGTTCGCAACGTGCAGGTGTGCATAGGGCGATGGGCCCAGACCCCTGCGCGCTTAGGATTAGACCGGCGTGCTGACCGCTCTGTTGTGCTTAGGTGGGGCTGCGACGCGTTGATCTTACGAGGCCGGGCATGACCCAGAAAAGTGTGTCCGGCCAAATGGGATCGAGCGTGTTGGGTTATGTGGTGCACCCCTGCAGGGAAGTTTATCTATTTGAATAGCCGTGTCCCTCGGTAAAAGGACGACCCGGAGTTGTACCTTGACCTTATGACAACTAGAACCGGATACTGAATAAAATACACCCTTCCAAGTGCCAGATACAACCCGGTGATCGCTCTCTAACAGGGCGACGAGGAGGGGATCGCCGGGTAGGATTATGCTATGCGATGCTACTTGGAGGACTTCAATCTACTCTCTTCTACATGCTGCAAGATGGAGATGTCCAGAAGCGTAGTCTTCGACAGGACTAGCTATCCCCCTTTTATTCTGGCATTCTGCAGTTCAGTCCACTGATATGGCCCTTTACACATATACCCATGCATATGTAGTGTAGCTCCTTGCTTGCGAGTACTTTGGATGAGTACTCACGGTTGCTTTTCTCCCTCTTTTCCCCTTTCTATACCTGATTGTCGCAACCAGATGCTGGAGTCCAGGAGCTAGAGGTCCCGAGGATGATTCTACTTGGAGTTCGGCTTCGAGGAGTAGTTAGGAGGTCCCAGGCAGGAGGCCTGCGCCTCGTTCGATCTGTATCCCAGTTTGTGCTAGCCTTCTTAAGGCAAACTTGTTTAACTTATGTCTGTACTCAGATATTGTTGCTTCCGCTGACTCGTCTATGATCGAGCACTTGTATTCGAGCCCTCGAGGCCCCTGGCTTGTATTATGATGCTTGTATGACTTATTTATGTTTTAGAGTTGTGTTGTGATATCTTCTCGTGAGTCCCTGATCTTGATCGTACACATTTGCGTGCATGATTAGTGTACGGTCAAATCGGGGGCGTCACAAGTTGGTATCAGAGCCAACTGCCTGTAGGAATCCCCCTTTCCAACTCCTTGGCCGAAGTCGAGTCTAGTCATTGAAAAACTTTTACTAACATGGTTGTGTGGCTTACGAGCCCACGTCGCCATTGGGTGGTATTAGGATCTTTTACTCCTTGTCTATACTCTGGGACTCTGATCTCTTTTCTACTCGGGTTAAATGAATTTTGCTAAATCTAACATTAGGATCTCGTTATCACTTTCACCCGGAGAGCCCTTATTACTGATGATCGTCTGCTGCACGTGAAGACCCTGAAGATACTCTCCGCTGATAACCCGAGAACTTGTGTTCATTGCTTTTGCAATTCCCTTTCATCGATAAACTCCTATGAATAACCACGTATACTCGCCATTCATACAATGTTTCCCAATTGATCTTGTTATTACAAGATACCCCGAAATTATCTCTGTTGTTCCGAGAATCATTGAGCTTACTGGCTTGCTGTTCTTTGACACCTGAATACCCCTACGGATAATCCTCGCACTTACCGAGTATCCACTCATCCCCAGTTGATTCAGGTATTTCACAAAAGTGTGCAAAATATCATTCGATTTTCTGAAAATCTTCAGGAGCCTTTTTGCCCTTGAAATTCTTGCTTACTTGCATTATGATTAATCTTAAGTCTCGTAATCTTATTGGCATCTCTTGTCATTATCATTTTGAGTCCGTTGATTCAATTTGTTGCAAATGCTCGCAATCCTCAATCATATCCTAGAATTCATTCTTCCGGCTCAGACGCCATTCTAAACGTGAGCTGGATCTCGACCTATGAAATTGCCATCGATGGTACCCCTAAGCCTACTCAACTTATCCATCCTTGATCAGAGCGTTGCTTCTGCCCCCTGATTTGGAAATCATAATTCCTTTGCATTTGAACTTTGAGTTAGTCAGTTGTTTCTATAATCAGATCTCCTGGCATTCTTCCTCCTCTGGTTGAGTACCGATGCTCACATCAGATCCCTTGTGGACCATCGGTTCCTTTGTTGGATTTTATCCGACAGTGTCCTTCATAATGAATAACCTTGTGAGCCTTTCCATGGGTATATAATGCCTTTGGTAAATTGTATCATCTGTTTTTGCACAATGCTCTTCTTTCGAGCTTGTAATATTTACACCGAAGTTTGTGGTATATGTTCCTAAGATGCCTTGATGGGTTGAACCTATACCTTCCCTAAAAACCGTATGAACCCGAAGGTTTTCACAAGCCATACCCTTCTGGTATTTTACCAGATAATTTTCTACCATACAACTTCATCGAACGCGAGAAGTGAATGAAAGGTTATGCATTGAAGAAGTGGGAGTTGACCTTGAACTTTGCGTTCATGCCCATGGACCCGATGTAGATCTTATCATTAAAGCTTTTCTTAAATTAATTATTCCATTGGTATAAGTTCATCTTATATCTGGGATCTGGCCTTTTTCAATCATGGTTCCGACCATGTTCTCCTTTAAATACCATTTCTCGTACAAGTTTAAGCACTTGTCTTCTGTAAGAGCAATACCCCAGTCCAACCTCTACTTTGGTTTGTCGTCGAGTATTACCCCCTGGCATCTCGAGATTATCACAGAACTGCATAACTTCTTATGAGTTCTCCATCAAGTATTACATTCTCATGGATTCCAATTTTTCACGGGCTCCGAGTTATTAAACACTCAAGGACATCGATAACTGAATCGAGTCCGCATCATGATTAAACAACTCTTAATAATCTCCTTTGTTTACGAGTTCGTACTCGATCACGTCATCCCTAGCCTGCTCGGCTATGTTATTATCGTGCCGATTTTAACTGTGCTACCTGGTCTTTATTCCCGGAGCACCACCTTCGACGCTGAGCTAAGCTTACGTCGATTTTCCTCGTCATATCATTTCGCCTTGAACAACAAGCTTGATTTCGAGTTTGTGTCGTACCCCTGGTTCCAATAACTTTTCGCTTCATCATTCCTTTGACTTGATGTCATCGCCGATCGATTACCTCTTCATAAATTCTCGCTACAAATGTGTCGTGAACATCATCAACATTCTGAGCTCTTCCAAGATATCTATCGAATTCTGGATGAGAAATACCATCCTTGCCCTCGATGATTTGTTTTATCATCGACCATTTTGTCGCCTTCCATTCAACACAAACTTGTTCGTGTTTTGTGTTGTACCTTCATTTCCTTGCTATCTAGCTTATGACATGTTCTACCTTGGAGTATTACCATCTTTTATGTCAAGTATGTCGTAAGAATTTCACCACCTCGTATGACATCTTGGTACAGTGATACTTCTCCCCATCACCATTCTTTCTTGGTCCCCGTGTTGTTTCTAAAAGGAATACCGACCAATGGTATATGGTGTGTGAATTCTAAACTTCTAGCAACCCTATTGCTTTGAAGTTATTGGTCTATAGTTTCATTCTACGTCTATGGCTTAATGAATCATCATTCGAACATTGATTGTGCTACCTAGCCCATATTTCGGGTGCACATTTCAACCAATGTTTAACTATGTATGTTTTCCTCGAGCATACATCATTAAGTCATTTGATCTAGCTAATGTTATCTCCTTGTTCACATAGTGGTGGAAATCCATTTTTTGGAAATCTCAATGGATTGTCGCTGAGTCAATCAGTCACCTCCTCACCTCTCCTTGATGTAATGGTGAACCCAGGTCTGGAACTCGCATCCATAGTTCATCTCCCGAGAATCTTCGATGTCGTTTCGACAATTTGTGTTGCACCTTTCTTCTCAGGCCTCCTAAGTCTGAGTTATCCTGACACCAATCAGATCTGAATCTCGGTCAGATATGATGGTTGGAACATATTTCCAAGAGTTATAACATTGGCCTGTTTATGACCCGGTAAGGTGATGATACCCGGCACACCTGGCGGGAGGACCTATTGTTATAAGTTTTCCCTTTTAGCAAGGTTAGCTGTTCTTCCATGAGGAAATTGTAAGACTTATTCTATAAGTTGTTCCTGATGGATCCTTTTTGTTTCCAAAGTCTGATCTTCACCTGTTGACCATGTCAATGCTATCTCGAAGCATGTCTATGGTACTTCGATTTTCAACAGGAACATTTGAAGCCCAATGCTAAATGTTTCCTGCTCAATTATCCAAACACCGTTGTATGGGTAATGTCATGAAATTTCTCTCCCCTACCTAAAGAGTTTTCTACATTATATCCTGTCATGAATATCATGCTCAGCTTGTCCTTGGGAAGGATATAACCTTGAAATATGTGTTTAAACACATTTTCCTTTCCATTCTTCTGTTTAATCTGATAATCATATTTTCCTTTCCATTGTGTGGTTTAACCTTTCTGGTGAACTATATGATTTAAGCAGTAATATTCTCCTGCTTATGTAAACACCTCGGTGTACAACTCTGTCAGTAAGACCCTGTTATTATTGTTGGTGACATTTCGGTGACCACCGATGGACGAGAACTTTGCCTAATGGTCCGCCTCGTTTCAACGAGCAGGAAAATGGTTCTCTTCGTCCCTCGCCCTTGGTACCGACGATGTTGCTGACATATAACTGATAGGCTACCCTCTGCCATGCCTTGCTATCATGATTGTGCAAGATGTCACCGCCCTTCCTACTTTTAACCCACATGGTGGGCCCATAACCCACAGTTCCACAGGATCGAAACCTGACTCTCCTGTGCACCCCCTGTTCCCAAATTTATTCATCGCGCGTGGCCTCGTATGTAATTCACGGACCACCGTCCTACTGATCTATACTGGCATCAGACATAATACTTATTCCGATTGCTTTGAACCCCTTTCACACTTTGTTTCAGGCTTCGAACGATTGCCTACCCGTTTGAAACTTCTCATGGTACTTTCTTACTTGCTCTCGGCTTTTCTTAAGGTTTAGTTCGAGAGATACTTTCCGCCACCTTCCCCGATGATATTGACCAGATAGTAAACCCTGCAGAAGTCTGTTCTTCCAGAATACCCCCTTACTCTGTCGTAAGTACGATGTAGTTCCCGAAGAAAGGACGACAACTTTATCATAACGACCTGAAGCAGAGAAATGAAGACATCAACGTAGTGGATAGACCTCTTCGAGAAGAGCAACCAACACCGAGAAGACCCATTAGAATTTCGTAACCAAATCCCTTCCCCCTTGCTCCCGCTCCTAAATCTCGGGACGAGATTTCTTGTAGTGGAGGAGACTTGTAACACCCCGAGAATCATGCTACAGTAGCTCTCTGTGATTAAGCTAATCATGTTGCTAAGCAGGGCTTGATCACATTGGAATCACATTTCCTTTCAAACTCCTAACTTAAACTTCGATTAAATTTAAAGTGGAAAATAAAAGTTGTCAAAATTGAAAACTAAAATGTTCATTAAATGACAAATAATTCTGAAGCAATTATAAAATTGTAACTAAACTTAAATGGATTAGTTAAGTGACCCTAACAACCTCAAACTTTGGCGAGCAACAACATTTAATAACCTTTTAATTAATCTAAATTCAATACGGATTAGTATTTCACCCAAACTAGTTTTTGGTGCAAGGATCTGATGCACTGCAACTTATAAGCTAGCTCCCATATTTTATAAATACCATTTAGGTGCTAAACATTTTTGCAAACAAAAAAAATAATAAAGAAAAGAAAAGAAAAGGAACCCCCCCCCCTCACTGGACCAGGCGGCCCAGCTCACAGGCCACCTGGCCCAGCTGGCCAACTACCAGCCCACAGCCCCTCCCTGGGTCGCCTCCCCCCTGTTCCCCCGACTGGGGAAGCAACAGGGGCCCGTCCCCGCCCGACCACCTCGCCGGCGCCGACGCCGGGAGGGGATAAGGCCGCCCCGTCGCCTTGGCCTCCACACATCTCTCCCACTTGCCCCCCCTCTCGCCCGCCTCTGCGCCTCCCAGATCCACACGCTCCCCCCCTCTGTCTCGCTCACCTGCCTCACCCGAGCGCCATCGCCGACGTGCCGCCGTCGTTCCCGCAGCCACCGACCATCGTTCGCCACTCCGACAAGTCCGGGAGCTCCGTCGTGGTTCGCCTCTTCTTCCTCGACACTGGATCGGGACCGGGAGCGCCACCGCCGTCGCATTTTTCCTCTTCCCCGTATACGGCCACCGCGCGACCTCGCCGTCGACCTGCTCCACCGGTTCTCCCCGCGCCCGCTGCCGAGACCCTACGCTCTCAGAGTGAGCTCCACCTCCTCCTCCTCCCCTCACTAGCTCACCGCATCCCATAGCTCGCTCCCCCGTCACGCTCACCCTCCCGCCGCCCTGCTGCGTCACCGCCGTGGCCACGGCTGCCATGGCCCCCGTCCGAGCCCTCCGCCGTGCTCCTGGTGTTCCCAGGAGCCCGGCGAGCCCTTCCTCTCGCCCTCTTGTGCCCCCTAGCCCATTCCTGACGTGGCCCCGAATGCCGTCGCCGCCCATGCTCGCCGCCGATGGGTATTCCGGCCGTCCCCGGGCGAGCCACCACCACCATCCGACATGGCGCCGTGCGCGTGTTCGAACGGTGCCAACCGCACGCGAAACGGCCGCCCCTAGCACGATTCCGGCGAGGTCCCGAGCGCCTCCGCCGTTGATTTGGTCGCCGGAGCTCCTCCGGCGCCGGCCCTGACCTGGCGTGGCGTGGGGCCCGCCCAGTGCCGCTGACAGTGGGCCCCTGCGCCTTTGTTTGACTGCGTTGACCATGGTCAACGCGGGGTACTATTCCCCAGCCACTGACATATAGGCCCCACCACCTAATTAGGTTAGTTAAACGTCTTCTAAAAATAAAGTTAATTAGTTAAAACCTGATCAGTCACTGACAGGTGGGCCCAGTAGTTTTACTAACTAAATTTAGATTAGTTTGAACTCTGTTTAACCCACTGTCTATGACAGGTGGGTCCCCCGTGTCAGTTTTGACCAGTCAACCGGACTGTTGACTGCTGACGTCACTCATACGTCATGCTGACGTCATATCCCTTTTCTGTTAATTAAATAATTCCAGAAATTCAAATAATCTTTGAAAATTCATATCTTTTAAACCGTAACTCGGATGAAAATGTTTTCTACATGAAAGTTGCTCAAAACGACGAGACGAATCCGGATGCGCAGTCCGTTCGTCCACCACACCTCCCTAACATATCGAACTCGCAACTTTCCCCCTCCGGTCCGTCTGTCCGAAAATGCAAAACATCGGGAATACTTTCCCGGCTGTTCCCCCCCTTCACCGGTACCACCTACTGTCGCGTTAGGACACACCTAGCACTACTCATTGTCATGTCACGCATCGTCATGTTTATGTTTGCATTGTATTTACTGTTTCTTCCCCCTCTTCTCTCCGATAGACTACGAGACCGACACTGCTGCTGCCCAGTTCGACTACGGAGTTGACGACCCCTCCTTCTTGCCAGAGCAACCAGGCAAGCCCCCCCTTGATCACCAGATATCGCCTATTCTTCTCTATACTGCTTGCATTAGAGTAGTGTAGCATGTTACTGCTTTCCGTTAATCCTATCCTGATGCATAGCCTGTCATTGATGCTACAGTTGTTACCTTTACCTGCAATCCTACATGCTTAGTATAGGATGCTAGTGTTCCATCAATGGCCCTACACTCTTGTCCGTCTGCCATGCTATACTACTGGGCCGTGATCACTTCGGGAGGTGATCACGGGTATATACTATATACATTATATACATGACACATGTGGTGACTAAAGTCGGGTCGGCTCGTTGAGTACCCGCAAGTGATTTTGATGAGGGGGCTGAAAGGACAGGTGGCTCCATCCCGGTAGAGGTGGGCCTGGGTTCCTGACGGCCCCCGACTGTTACTTTATGGCGGAGCGACAGGGCGGGTTGAGACCACCTAGGAGAGAGGTGGGCCTGGCCCTGGTCGGCGTTCGCGGATACATAACACGCTTAACGAGTTCTTGGTATTTGATCTGAGTCTGGCCATTTGGTCTATACGCACTAGCCATCTACGCGGGAGTAGTTATGGGTATCCCAGCGTCGTGGTATCAGCCGAAGCCTTCGTGACGTCAGCGACTGAGTGGCGCGCGCCGTGTTGGACCGCTTTGACGTAACCGCCGTGATCATGTGGGTTGCTAGGTCTGCTCGCGGCCGCGTTCGCAACGTGCAGGTGTGCATAGGGCGATGGGCCCAGACCCCTGCGCGCTTAGGATTAGACCGGCGTGCTGACCGCTCTGTTGTGCTTAGGTGGGGCTGCGACGCGTTGATCTTACGAGGCCGGGCATGACCCAGAAAAGTGTGTCCGGCCAAATGGGATCGAGCGTGTTGGGTTATGTGGTGCACCCCTGCAGGGAAGTTTATCTATTCGAATAGCCGTGTCCCTCGGTAAAAGGACGACCCGGAGTTGTACCTTGACCTTATGACAACTAGAACCGGATACTGAATAAAATACACCCTTCCAAGTGCCAGATACAACCCGGTGATCGCTCTCTAACAGGGCGACGAGGAGGGGATCGCCGGGTAGGATTATGCTATGCGATGCTACTTGGAGGACTTCAATCTACTCTCTTCTACATGCTGCAAGATGGAGATGTCCAGAAGCGTAGTCTTCGACAGGACTAGCTATCCCCCTTTTATTCTGGCATTCTGCAGTTCAGTCCACTGATATGGCCCTTTACACATATACCCATGCATATGTAGTGTAGCTCCTTGCTTGCGAGTACTTTGGATGAGTACTCACGGTTGCTTTTCTCCCTCTTTTCCCCTTTCTATACCTGATTGTCGCAACCAGATGCTGGAGTCCAGGAGCTAGAGGTCCCGAGGATGATTCTACTTGGAGTTCGGCTTCGAGGAGTAGTTAGGAGGTCCCAGGCAGGAGGCCTGCGCCTCGTTCGATCTGTATCCCAGTTTGTGCTAGCCTTCTTAAGGCAAACTTGTTTAACTTATGTCTGTACTCAGATATTGTTGCTTCCGCTGACTCGTCTATGATCGAGCACTTGTATTCGAGCCCTCGAGGCCCCTGGCTTGTATTATGATGCTTGTATGACTTATTTATGTTTTAGAGTTGTGTTGTGATATCTTCTCGTGAGTCCCTGATCTTGATCGTACACATTTGCGTGCATGATTAGTGTACGGTCAAATCGGGGGCGTCACAATAAGAATACCCAAAACAGTTGGGTATACCTCCTATTTCAGATCTGGAAGCAAAAGTAATTGCTTCTAGAAACAGGTCCTTTCTCGAGGAAAAGTTTCTCTCGAAAGAATTGAGTGGGAGGATGGTAGAGACTTGATGAGGTTATCGAACCATAACTTCAACTAGTGTGTAGCAGGGCACAGGAAGTTGTTCCTGTGGCACCTACACCAATTGAAGTGGAAGCTTATGATAGCGATCATGAAACTTCGGATCAAGTCACTACCAAACCTCGTAGGACGACGAGGATGCGTAATACTTCAGAGTAGTACGTGATCCTGTCTTGGAAGTCATGTTGTTGGACAATGATGAACCTATGAGCTATGGAGAAGCGATGGTGGGCCCATATTCCGACAAATGGTTAGAAGCCGTGAAATCCGAGATAGGATCCATGTATGAGAACAAAGCATGGACTTTGGTGAACTTGCCCGTTGATCGGCAAGCCATTGAGATAAATGGATCTTTAAGAAGAAGACGGACATGGACGGTAATGTTACCGTCTATGAAGCTCGACTTGTGGCAAAGAGTATTTTCACAAGTTCAAGGAGTTGACTACGATGAGATTTTCTCATCCGTAGCGATGCTTAAGTCCGTCGGAATCATGTTAGCATTAGCTGCATTTATGAAATCTGGCAGATGGATGTCAAAACAAGTTTCCTTACCAGTTTTCGTAAGGAAAGTTTGTATGTGATACAATCAGAAAGGTTTTGTCGATCCTAAGGATGCTAAAAGGTATGCTAGCTCCAGCGATCCTTCCATGGACTAGAGCAAGCATCTCGGAGTCAGAATATACGCTTTGATGAAGTGATCAAAGTTTTTGGGTTTATACAAAGTTTGTTAGAAACTTGTATTTACAATAAAGTGAGTGGGAGCGCTACAACATTTCTGATAAGTATATGTGAATGACATATTGTTGATCCGAAATGATGTAAAAATTTCTGGAAAGCATAAAGGGTTGTTTGAAAGGAGTTTTTCAAAGGAAGACCTGGATAAAGCTGCTTACATATTGGGCATCAAGATCTATAGAGATAGATCAAGACGCCCGATGATACTTTCAAAGAACGCACACCTTGACATGATTTTGAAAGAGTTCAAAATAGATCAGCAAAGGAGTTCTTGGTTGTGTTACAAGGTGTGAGTATTGAGTAAGACTCAAGACCTGACCACAACAGAAGAGAGAGAAAGGACGAAGGTCGTCCCCTATGCTTTAGACGTAGGCTCTACAGTATGCTATGCCGTGTACCGCACATGAAGTGTGCCTTGCCATGAGTTGGTCAAGGGGTACAATAGTGATCCGGGAGTGGATCACATGACAGCGGTCGAACTTATCGTTAGTATCTAGTGGACTAAGGAATTTTCTCGATTATGGAGGTGAAAAGGAGTTCGTCGTAAAGGGTTACGTCGATGCGAACTTTGACACTAATCCGGATGACTCTGAGTAGTAAACCGGATTCGTATAGTAGAGCAATTATTTGAAATGGCTCCAAATAGCGCGTGGTAGCATCCACAAGATGACATAGATATTCGTAAAGCACGCACGGATCTGAAAGGTTCAGACCCGTTGACTAATAACCTCTCTCACAAGCATAACATGATCAAACCAGAACTCATTGAGTATTAATCACATAGTGATGTGAACTAGATTGTTGACTCTAGTAAACTCTTTGGATGTTGGTCACATGGTGATGTGACCTGTGAGTGTTAATCACATGGTGATGTGAACTAGATTATTGACTCTAGTGCAAGTGGGAGACTGTTGGAAATATGCCCTAGAGGCAATTATAAATTGGTTATTATTATATTTCCTTGTTCATGATAATCGTTTATTATCCATGCTAGAATTGTATTGATAGGAAACTCAGATACATGTGTGGATACATAGACAACACCATGTCCCTAGTAAGCCTCTAGTTGACTAGCTCGTTGATCAATAGATGGTTACGGTTTCCTGACCATGGACATTGGATGTCGTTGATAACGGGATCACATCATTAGGAGAATGATGTGATGGACAAGACCCAATCCTAAGCCTAGCACAAGATCGTGTAGTTCGTTTGCTAAGAGCTTTTCTAATGTCAAGTATCATTTCCTTAGACCATGAGATTGTGCAACTCCCGGATACCGTAGGAATGCTTTGGGTGTACCAAACGTCACAACGTAACTGGGTGGCTATAAAGGTGCACTACAGGTATCTCCGAAAGTGTCTGTTGGGTTGGCACGAATCGAGACTGGGATTTGTCACTCCGTGTAAACGGAGAGGTATCTCTGGGCCCACTCGGTAGGACATCATCATAATGTGCACAATGTGACCAAGGAGTTGATCATGGGATGATGTGTTACGGAACGAGTAAAGAGACTTGCCGGTAACGAGATTGAACAAGGTATCGGGATACCGACGATCGAATCTCGGGCAAGTAACATACCGATAGACAAAGGGAATTGTATACGGGATTGATTGAATCCTCGACATCGTGGTTCATCCGATGAGATCATCGTGGAACATGTGGGAGCCAACATGGGTATCCAGATCCCGATGTTGGTTATTGACCGGAGAATGTCTCGGTCATGTCTGCGTGTCTCCCGAACCCGTAGGGTCTACACACTTAAGGTTCGGTGACGCTAGGGTTATAGAGATATTAGTATGCGGTAACCCAAAAGTTGTTCGGAGTCCCGGATGAGATCCCGGACGTCACGAGGAGTTCCGTAATGGTCCGGAGGTAAAGATTTATATATGGGAAGTCTTATTTTGGTCGCCGGAAAAGTTTCGCACTTTATCGGTATTGTACCGGGAGTGCCGAAAGGGGTCCGGGGGTCCACCAGCCCCGGGGGGCCACATGGGCTGTAGGGGGTGCGCCTTGGCCTATATGGGCCAAGGGCACCAGCCCCAAGAGGCCCATGCGCCAAGAAATAAGAAAAAAGGGAGAGTCCTAAAGGGGGAAGGCACCTCCGAGGTGCCTTGGGGGGGAAGGACTCCTCCCTGGCCGCACCCTTCCTTGGAGGAAGGGCCAAGGCTGCGCCCCCCTCTCCCTTGGCCCTATATATAGTGGGGGGGAGGGAGGGCAGCAATACCTAAGCCCTGGCGCCTCCCTCTCCCTCCCGTGACACCTCTTCCTCCCCGCTTGCGCTTGGCGAAGCCCTGCCGGGATCCCGCTACTTCCACCACCACGCCGTCGTGCTGCTGGATCTCCATCAACCTCTCCTCCCCCCTTGCTGGATCAAGAAGGAGGAGACGTCGCTGCTCCGTACGTGTGTTGAACACGGAGGTGCCGTCCGTTCGGCACTAGGATCATCGGTGATTTGGATCACGACGAGTACGACTCCATCAACCCTGTTCTCTTGAACGCTTCCGCTCGCGATCTACAAGGGTATGTAGATGCACTCCCCTTCCCCTCGTTGCTAGATTACTCCATAGATTGATCTTGGTGATGCGTAGAAAATTTTGAATTTCTGCTACGTTACCCAACAATACCTTCTCACTACAGGAAACAGCTACTTTGCCGTCTGCCATAGCGGACGGCAAAGGCTCGAAAGGCGGACGGCAAAGACCTTTGCCGTCAGCCGCGGACGGCAAAAGGCTCCGGCAAAGAACGCTACGGTAAACAGCTCCTTTGCCGTCTGCTTCCTGGCGGCGGACGGCAAAGGCTCTTTGCCGTCTGCGGCGGACGGCAAAGAGGGCGGACGGCAACAATTGCGCTGTCAGTCCGTTAAGTGGCTAACGGCAGACCTTTGCCGTCCGCCGCAGACGGCAAAGAGCCTTTGGTGTTTGCCGTCCGCCTTATGATGTCATCTACACGTCACTAGATGGCAGGTTCTTTGCCGTCTGCCACTGATGGCAAAGTGCAGGTTCTTTGCCGTCTGCCACGGACGGCAAAGTCTTTGCCGTCTGCCACTGTAGGCAAACTGACCTAATGGGTCAGCTCCCAGGAAGCACAGTTGGCTGCCACGTGGCTTCTTTGCCGTCCGCGGCAGACGGCAAAGAGCTCTTTGCCGTCGGCGGCAGACGGCAAAGAGCCTGCATATTGTCTGTTTTTTCTGTTTTTTATTAAATCCCACAATTTGCAGCACATATCACATATATAAGTTTCATATCCAGCACATATCCAACACATATCTAGCACATAAGTTTCATATCACATCAGTTTCATCCATACACATTGTTTCATCCAACACATATCACATATCACATAAGTTTCATATCACATATCACATCAGTTTCATCCATATCCAACACATATCTAGCACATATATATTACAATGCAAAGTGTCATGAAGATAGCAAGCTAGATACAATGCAAAGTTTCATCAAAGGAAAAGCAAGCACTCCATCATAGCAAGCTAGCTTCCATCAAGTGAATGAAATCTGCAAAATGGTAAATAAGAAAGTTAGAAATAGGTGACTAGAACAAGAAGAAGACTAGAACAAGAAGAAGACTAGAACAAGAAGAAGACTAGAACAAGAAGTATATGTCATTTATGAGCCAACTTAGGTGAAATGGATCATATATGAGCTAACTAAGTTGAAATGGGTTGTTTATGAGCTAACTTAGTTGAAATGGATCATTTATGAGCTAACTTAGTTGAAATGGGTCGTTTATGAGCTAACTAAGGTGAAGGGCATCGTTTTTGAGCTAAGTAAGGTGAAATGGGTCATTTTGGAGCTAACCTAGGTGAAATGGGTCATTTTGGAGCTAACCTAGGTGAAATGGGTCATTTTAAAGCTAACGTAGGTAAAATGGATCATTTAGGAGCTCATCTACGTAAAATGGGTCATTTTAGAGCTAATTTAGTTGAAATGGATCTTTTTGAGCTAACTTAGGTGAAATGGACCATTTAAGAGCTAATTTAGGTGAAATGGATCGTTTTTTAGCTCACTTAGGTCAAATGGATCGTTTATGAGCTAAATTAGTTGAAATGGATCATTTATGAGATAACCTAGGTAAGATGGGTCATTTTGGAGTTAACCTAGGTGAAATGGGCCATTTTAAAGCTAACGTAGGTAAAATGGATCATTTAGGAGCTAATGTAGGTAAAATGGGTCATTTTTGAGCTAACTTGGATGAACTGCATCATTTATAAGCTAACCTAGGTAAAATGGGTCATTTTGGAGGAAAATAAGCTAACTCTAGGTCATTATGGTAAGCATATTGGAGGAAATAAAGCTAAGTCTAGGTCTTTATGCATTTGTTAAGCAAAACACTAGAGAAACTTACCGTGATCAGGGAGGTGTAGGAGCGGGGTGGCTAGTGCCGCTACCTGGAGAAGGATCGTGCGATGCGTTTCTGGAGTTAAGCTGCACCAAAGATCATTTCCAATGTCTTGTTAGCATTACGACACTCAAATGTTAAGACTACCAAGTAATGTCCATTCAAACTAAACTCACTGTGCTCCCAGGAGCAATCACTGGCATCGGCGGAGCGGGCTGACCGGACTTCTCGCACACAGACTGCACATTTGGTTTTCAGAACAGAGTCATACTATTTAGTAATGAGACTCAAATGTTAAGACTAGCAAGTAATCTGCAGAAGAAACTTACCACAAGGAGCTCGTACATGGCCCTTGCCTGCATGTCATTCCGTGCCCTCTCCTCCTCCATCATCTTTCTCGTCCTCTCCTCCATCTCCCGCTGCCTCTCCGCCGCCTCCGCCAGAAGTTTCTCCGTTCTATCTCTCTCAGTCTGTATAGCAGCCTGCAACACCACTCACATGACCATTTGTAATCATTGATGGAAGCGCACACAATGTAATGGAGAAAGATAACTGAGTACGTATCACTAACCTTGATGGCGAGTTGCACTGGCCGTTCACGAGGCCTTATCTCAGGAGCGGAGCTCGACTGGCGCGCCTTGATCTCCGGGAGAGTGCTAGGACAACGGATAAGTCCATCTCCAATGGCTATGGAGCCATGGGACCTCCCGCCACCAGATATCATCACCAGCTCTGGATCAATGGGACCCTGGCTCGGGTTAAAGTCCTCCCCTTTCCTCGCCTTCCCCTCATCTCTATATCTCACGAGCTTGTTGTGGGAGGAGATGTTGGTGAAGTTGTTTGCATCATCGAGGTCAGACTGAGAGAAAGCCTTGACTTTCTTGTAAGAGCCAGTGTGGGCCATGGCATACAGGTCGTACACCTCTGGCACCTTATCCGCCTTATTGTGGCGTGCCTGAAAGAGAGAAACAATGAAAATTAGTAATTAAAGGGCTCAAGCTAGCATGATGAATGAATTGCATGAATCATGAAGCAAACCACATACCCAGTTACGCCCGAACTGATATAAGTTGGAGCTGCCTTGATGGTGTGGCACACCTTCCATTTGGGCACGTTTGTCCTTGGCCTGGTTGTGGAGGGCTAGCCATTCTTGTGAGCACCACTCATCGACCAACACCTCCCAACAATCCATCCGATCCGCACACCATCTCGGAGGCGCCTAAGTTAGCAAATAGAAACTTGAGCGCTACGGCTAAGAATTACTAAATGAAGGAACTTAAGTAGAAGGCCTTAAGAATTACCTTCATGTACTGCTCCTTACTCAGGAACTTATCGCGGCACGCCGGCTTGGTCTTCTTGATACCACGCAAGGCGTAGTAGTCTCGAACAGCCTGCACCCGAGCCTCGTGCCGTAAGTTCTGGAGTAGGCGCTTGCAGACGTTCTGGATAACATTTGCGCAGTCCTCCTCATATCCCTCCTCACACATATAGAATGTCTGCAATCAAATGAGACAATATTGATTAGTACAATTAATAACTAGCTAGTTGAAGATTTTGAAATGTGTAAAGGAGAAATTACCCAGAACGTCCTGATCACCATGTCTGCCCTCGTGTCGCACACGACACCGTCGATAATGACATCCGGCGGGGCCGGGGCAGCCACGTAGTGCTCCCAGCTCAACCCAAGCTCTGGAAGCCGACCCTCACCAGGCAACGTGACAAACCCCGGGAAGTTTTGCCGGCAAAGAACTCCAAGGACGGAGTTGGGCCGGCGGACACTATGATGGTGGTCCCAACCCCTGCAGCATGACAAGGCCAACGCATTAGTTATTTGAAGAAACGTGAATGCAGAAGGTACAAAAATATTAAATGCACTTACGTACCTCTCCCCATCAGGGAAGATCAACCACCTCTGCTCGCGGGTCGCCGGCACGGACGGGAGCCGTGTAGCACCACGCTGGTAGACGGTGCCACCCTCCTCCTCAAGATCAGTCGGCTCCCCGCCATCATCAGCATGGCCACTCGGCTCCTTGGGCTGATCCGGCCAGGTACCCCATCCGGACGTGTGCTCCTCCGGGGTGTCGTGGGCCGAACTCTCATGGGCCGAAGGCCAGTCGACCCGAGGCTCGTGGGCCCAAGACCCGTGGACCGGAGGCTCGTGGACCGGAGTCCGTGTAGCCTCCTCCTCGGACGAGTCCACCCTAGCAGTCACGTGCTCGGGTGAAACTGCTGGGGGTGGCGGCGACGAAGGCGCCCTAGGAGTCACCCTACCTCCTCTCCCGCGACCACGTGCCCCACCTCCTCTCTTCCTACCTCGTCCCCTGCTGGGCACCGCGGTGGACGAAGAAGGGCCCGGCGGTGTGGACATACTGTCCAGCAACGCTCGGCGAAGAGGTACGTCTGGAATCGAAGACCTCAGACCACGCGCCGAGGAAGAAGGGGCCTTGGCGCGCTCCCGACCAGCGCCCACCATCTTTCAACACCTGCCATGACAAACAGTAAACGAAATTAGTACAACATAAAAAAAAGACCGACATGAATAATAATATGTGTATCACTTAAGTGTATCATCATCAAGTACAACATTAAAAAATTTAATACCTGACACTACTAATAATCTCGATCAGCATCATCAATAAATGCATAATCATCATCATCACTATAATCAATGACGGGCTCATAGGGTTCAGTGGCATCAACATGTGCAAGGCCACCTTGACGTAATCGGTCAAGCAATGACAGGTCATCCGCAGCAGTAACCTCTTCTTGTTCTGGCTCTTCTTGTTCCTCCTCTGGGGTGATGTCGGATTCACTGTCGCTGTCTACTTCAATGTTTTGGGGTGAAGTATAGCGGTTCTTGAAACGCTTTTTGGAAAGACGTGTCTCTTGGAAGAATTCTCCTTCATATGTGTCTGGGTTAATGTGAGGTTCATAATCCTCTTCCTTTGGGGGAGATAGTCTAGCATGTGGCGGCACTTCATAAACGACATCCCAACCTTTCAGATTTGGATTAGTTTGGCAGGCCCACGGTAGATAGAATACTTGGGTCGCCTGTTGAGCCGTAATATAGACAACAGGAACATCTAAATGGGTGCTTTGGTTGATTTCAACTAGCCCTATATGTTCATGAGTTCTTCTAGTCTCCTTCGGCTGAAACCAATAACATTTGAAGACTACGACATTCGGTGGGTTTTCACCATAGAATAGAAGTTCATAAATTGCTTCAACTCTCCCATAATACTCGGTACCTCCTTCGCCGATAGCAGATACACAACAATTTGTAGACTTTCGGTCGGCCATAGATAGCTCTTTGCCATAGGTACGAAAGCGATACCCGTTGATGTCGTATTTGTCAAATGAACGGACCTTATAGTCAAAACCATTAGCGACTTGTCTCAATTCGGCGTCCATAGACTCTGAATTAGCCTACAAGTTTAATATGAAAGGATTGTTGCATTACGCACAAATTAGCGAATGAAACCGGGATAGCCGCCTACAAATTAGCCTACAAGTCTAATAGAAATTACCGTTTGTTTGAACCAAGAGATGAAACCGGGATAGCCGCCACCTTGCTTTGCGAGAAGCTCATACTCTTCGACAGAATCCTTTTGGATCACCGCTCCATACGAGAATAAGGCGACGTATCGACTGTATGAAATATCCAGGAATAAGAGCAGTTCAAAGGAAATAGAAGTTGCGAAACTATGTACCGAGAACTTACTCGATGTACGGCCGCACTTCTATCAGGTTGTTGAAGATATACAACGAAACGGTCCGCCATTGTTCGTTATCCAAAGATACTGGATTTGAAACACTGGCTGGTGCGAGATTCCCTTTGAATAGGCTGAGGTTGGATCCACCCTTTTTAGGGTCGTCAGCATTGTACCGAGGCTTCGGATTATGCAAATGACGATTTTTGGCTTCGTAGTGTGCTGTCACGAAGTTTGCCGCCTCCTCAGTGATGAATGCCTCAGCCATCGATGCTTCAATTCTACGTTTATTTTTACATTTTTGTCGAAGCGTCTTCTGCATCCTCTCAGTTGGGTAGCACCAACGATTTTGCACGGGCCCCCCCAATCTTGCCTCGGTCGGGAGATGCAAAATCAAATGTTGCATTGGATTAAAGAAGCCCGGTGGAAAGATCTTCTCTAACTTGCAGATCAACTCCGGCGCCAACTCTTCCATTTCTTCTAGCACGCCAGGCGATAGTTCTTTCGCACAAAGAACACGGAAGAAATAGCTGAGTTCTGCCAGTACTAGCCATTCATCCTCAGGGATGAAGCCACGCAACATCACCGGCATTACCCGCTCAATCCATATGTGCCAATCATGACTCTTGAGACCAAATATCTTCAATTTATCAAGACTGGCTCCCCTCTGTAGATTCGCTGCATACCCATCGGGGAACATCAACTGCATTTTCACCCACAAGATAATTTCCCTCATAGCCGGCCTTCCAAGATTGAACCATGCCTTTGGCTTCGTCCAGTTCTGCTTTCCTTTCGGTTCTTTCATGTTTTGTAACGGCCTATCACATAGCGCCTCCAGATCGACTCTAGCCTTAGTATTATCCTTTGACTTCCCATCTATGCCGAACAATGTACCAAAAAGTGCCTCGGCGATATTCTTCTCAGTGTGCATCACGTCGATGTTGTGTGGGCAAAGGAGGTCTTTGAAGTAAGGCAGATCCCATAAGCATGTTTTGTGAGTCCAGGCGTGCTTAGAATTATACCCCTTGAAGTACCCTGGACGCTCGGGATCTGGCTCGAGAGCGTTTAACTGATCCAGGATCTGTTGGCCTGTCAATGCATGTGGTGCAGAGTTTTTGACAACTCTACCTCTGATGAAGTTCTTCTTGTCTTTCCTGAACTTATGGCGAGGATTCAGGAACTCTCTATGCATGTCGAAGCAAGAAAACTTGCGACCGGCCTGAAGCCAACGAAACTCAAGAGCTCCCTTGCATGTGGGGCACGGGAACCTTCCATGCACACACCAGCCAACGAATAGCGCATACGCCGACAAGTCATGCGTCGAGTACATGTACCAGACACGCATTATGAAGTTCCGTTTGCTATAGGCATCGTATGTCTTGAACCCATTATCCCAGGCTTCTTGCAATTCGTCCTTAAGCGGTTGCATGTACACATTCATATTTTTCCCCGGATAGTTGGGCCCTGGAATTATCAACGTCGGGAAAATGTTCTTTCTTTGCATAATCTGTCCGGGGGGGAGATTGAGTGGAAAGACAAATACGGGCCAACAACTGTATTGGGCTGCCGTCATACCAAACACACTGAACCCATCCGTGCTGATGCCGACTCGAGGATGCCTCGGATCTGCCGCTTTGTCACCATGTAATTCATCAAACTTTTTCCACGCAACACCATCCGATGTGTGTACAATCATCAGATTCCCATCTGCATCTAGTTCGGTTCTTTTGCCCGTTTTGTGCCATGTCATCTGTCTGGCCGTCTCTTCGACCATGAAAAGACGTTGAAGTCTTGGTACGATTGGCATATACCGAAGAACACTAACGGGGATTTTGGTCTGTGTCTTCTCACCCATACCGTTGTCTACCACAACATACCTGGAAGACTTGCAAATGGGACAACAGTTCAAGTCCGCATAGTCAAGCCTAAACAAGACACATCCTTTCTCACAGGCATGTATCTTATCATAGGGCATCTTCAGTGCACGGAGGATTTTGTCCGACTGGTACAGGTTTGCAGGCATTACATGGCCTTTGGGTAGAAAGCGTCCAAATACTGTCATCATTGCATCGTAGCATTCTCTGCCCAAGTTGAACTGAGCCTTCAGAGCCATTACTTGTGAGATGGCATCCAACTCACAAAGCTCAGTGTGCTCATGGAGCGGACGTTTTGAAGACTCCAACATTTCATTGAAGGCCTTTGCAGATTCCTCCATCTCCTCGTCCGAATCCCGAGCATCATCAAAGTCTTGCACCATGTTTTCCATACCGGTACCATGCTCGTCGGTGCGACGACGATCCACCTCAGCTCGGTCACGTTGGGCAGACTCACCATGAAATGTCCACACCGTATAATCGGGCGTAAAACCACTCTTCTGCAGGTGTTTGCCCATTTCAGCCTCTGTCCTCTTTTCCCAATTGCTGCACCGTAAACAGGGGCACCAGGTTTTCCTCTGGCCATTTGCAAATGCGGCTCACACAAACCCCTTGGTTTTTGTGAACCATTCAGTGCTCCATTTGTTCTGACCAGTGTGACCGGTGTACATCCACGCACGATCACTCATCTTGACTTTCAGAGCTACTAGACACACAACAAATATATATATATAATTCACCATGTATGTATTCATCAGTTGATCTACTTTGTCAATTTTATTACGTCCATGCAACCTACACTCTAATAGGTAATGATAGGTCCTAATCCCACCCGAGTATGTTTAGATTGGGTTCATTTTCCCATGCTATGCCCCGGATCCTACGCAAAATTTCGGCAGCACCTCCCCGCTGTTCTCCTGATACACGTCTCTGCAATAAACAGAGAGGATGTGTACCCGGAGAACAACAGGGGAGGCACTGACGAAATTTATGCGTCGGATCCGGAGCAAAGCATATGGGAAAACGAACCCAATCTAAACATACTCGGGCTGTCCATGGATAGCGTTGGACAATTCGAAAGAATCAAGGTTATAAATATGCAAATGCATGCATATTTATAACTACGACGCTTTCGAACGGGAGACACATATTGGTTACGCATACTGATGATTCAAGACACATATATATCTAGCTATCAAGTTTCATCGGAATAGATCAAATAATTAATGGGGGAGGAGGACATGTCATTTGTGCTCGCCCACGAACGAAGGGGCAGAGCTCGTCAAACGCACGGCGAGGTCGTCGAACACCAAACCTCGCAGCGATGAAACAACTGCACATTTAAAACTACCCGATCAACACAATTATATATGATGTTTTTCATAACAAAATCGAAAGATATATGACCTAACTAATAATTCACAAATATATGACCCCGTCGGCTTCTGGAAGGCCAAAGAACACCTTTTCGGGGTCGGGGTCTCGGGGTCGGGGTGTCGGGTCGGGGTGCCGTGTCGGTGTCGGGGTCGGGGTGTCGGGTCAGGCTCGGGGTCGGGGTGTCGGGGTCGAGGTCAGGGTCGGGGTCGGGGTCTCGGGGTCGGGGTGTCGGGGTGTCGGGGGTGTCGTGTCGGGGGTCGGGGTGTCGTGTCGGTCTCGGGGTGCCGTGTCGGGGTCGGGGTGTCGTGTCGGTCTCGGGGTGCCGTGTCGGGGTCGGGGTCTCGGGGTCGGGGTCTCGGGTCGGGGTGCCGGGTCGGGGTCGGGGTGCCGTGTCGGTGTCGGGGTCGGGGTGTCGGGTCAGGCTCGGGGTCGGGGTGTCGGGGTCGGGGTCGGGGTCGGGGTCTCGGGGTCGGGGTCTCGGGGGTGTCGTGTCGGGGGTCGGGGTGTCGTGTCGGTGTCGGGGGTCGGGGTGCCGGGTCGGGGTGCCGTGTCGGTGTCGGGGTCGGGGTGTCGGGTCAGGCTCGGGGTCGGGGTGTCGGGGTCGGGGTCGGGGTCGGGGTCGGGTTCTCGGGGTCGGGGTGTCGGGGGTGTCGTGTCGGGGGTCGGGGTCGGGTTCTCGGGGTCGGGGTGTCGGGGGTGTCGTGTCGGGGGTCGGGGTGTCGTGTAGGTGTCGGGGTGCCGTGTCGGTGTCGGGGTGCCGTGTTGGGGTCGGGGTGCTGTTTCGGGGTCGGGGCTTCGGGGTGTCTCCTCCTCCTCTTCTTCTTCTTCTTCTTCTTCTTCTTCTTCTTCTTCTTCTTCTTTCTCCTCCACCTCCTCCTCCTCCTCCTCCTCCTCCTCCTCTTCTTCTTCTTCTTCTTCTTCTTCTTCTCCTTCTCCTCCTCCTCCTCCTCCTCCTCCTCCTCCTCCTCCTCTTCTTCTTCTTCTTCTTCTTCTTCTTCTTCTTCTTCCCCCTTCTACTTAACCTAAACCTAAACTAACCTAAACTAAAAACCTAAACTAATTAAAACTAAACTATTTAAACTAATTAAACCTAAACTTAAACAGAAAAAAACAAAAAAACAAAAAAAACAAAAAAACAGAAGAAAAAAGAGGGAGGAGGGGCTCACTGTGGGGGAGGGCCGGGGCGGGGCCGGCGACGGAGGGCCGGGGCGGGGCGGTGGAGGAGGCGGGGCGGCGGGGGGCCGGGGCGGGGCGGTGGAGGAGGCGGGGCGTCGGGAGCCCGGCCGGCGGGGGGCCGGGGCGGCGAGGGGGATGGGGGCGGGGGGCCGGGGCGGGGCAGTGGAGGAGGCGGCGGGGGGCGCGGGGCGGCGGGGGGCCGTGGCGGCGGTGGGGCGCGGGGCGGCGGGGGGCCGGGGCGGGGGGGCGACGGGGCGGTGGGGCGGCGGGGAGCCGGGGCGGCGGGGAGCCGGGGCGGCGGGGCGACGGGGCGGCGAGGGCGAGGGGCGGCGGCGCGCGGCGGGCGGCGGCGGCGGCGGTGGGGTGGGAGGAGAAGGGCGAGGCGAGGACGAAGTGAATAACGGGCGGGGGGTACCTGCCGTTAGGCAAGTGCCCTCTTTGCCGTCCGCCAGCCTTTGCCGTCCGCCTTTCTGCCTCTTTGCCGTCCGCTGGCAGACGGCAAAGAGCTGGCAGATGGCAAGGAGCTTCTTTGCCGTCAGCCTTTTCTTTGCCGTCTGTTTATGTGTAGCTGATGGCAAAGAGCTTCTTTGCCGTCAGCTTGCAGACGGCAAAGAGCTGGCAGATGGCAAATTAGCTGATTCCAGTAGTGTCTATCTCAGATCCGAAGGCAAGATCTTCGTTGCCAAGAACGGGTCCTTTCTGGAGAAGGAGTTTCTCTCGGAAGAATTGAGTGGGAGGAAAGTGGAACTTGATGAGGTGATAGTTACCCCTTCCGTACCGGAAAGTAGCGCAGCGCGGGAAAATGTTCCTATGGTGCCTACACCGACTGGGGAGGAAGTTAATGATGATGATCATGAAGCTTCGGATCAAGTTGCCACTGAACTTCGTAGGTCCACAAGGACACGTTCCGCACCAGAGTGGTACGGCAACCCTGTCCTGGAAATCATGTTGTTAGACAACGGTGAACCTTCGAACTATGAAGAAGCGATGGTGGGCCCGGATTCCGACAAATGGTTAGAAGCCATGAAATCTGAGATAGGATCCATGTATGAAAACGAAGTATGGACTTTGACTGACTTGCCCGATGATCGGCGAGCCATAGAAAATAAATGGATCTATAAGAAGAAGACAGACGCGGATGGTAATGTGACCATCTATAAGGCTCGACTTGTCGCTAAGGGTTATCGACAAGTTCAAGGGGTTGACTACGATGAGACTTTCTCACCCGTAGCGAAGCTGAAGTCCGTCCGAATCATGTTAGCAATTGCCGCATACTATGATTATGAGATATGGCAGATGGACGTCAAAACGGCATTCCTTAACGGCTTCCTTAAGGAAGAGTTGTATATGATGCAGCCGGAAGGTTTTGTCGATCCTAAGAATGCTAACAAAGTATGCAAGCTCCAGCGCTCAATCTATGGGCTGGTGCAAGCATCTCGGAGTTGGAACATTCGCTTTGATGAGATGATCAAAGCATTTGGGTTTACACAGACTTATGGAGAAGCCTGTGTTTACAGGAAAGTGAGTGGGAGCTCTGTAGCATTTCTCTTATTATATGTGGATGACATATTATTGATGGGAAATGATATAGAATTCTTGGAAAGTATAAAGGCCTATTTGAATAAGTGTTTTTCAATGAAGGACCTTGGAGAAGCTGCTTATATATTAGGCATCAAGATCTATAGAGATAGATCGAGACGCCTCATTGTTCTTTCACAGAGTACATACCTTGACAAGATATTGAAGAAGTTCAATATGGATCAGTCCAAGAAGGGGTTCTTGCCTGTATTGCAAGGTGTGCAATTGAGCATGGCTCAATGCCCGACCACGGCAGAAGATATAGAAAAGATGAGTGTCATCCCCTATGCCTCGGCCATAGGGTCTATTATGTATGCCATGCTGTGTACCAGACCTGATGTAAACCTTGCCGTAAGTTTGGTAGGAAGGTACCAAAGTAATCCCGGCATGGAACACTGGACAGCGGTCAAGAATATCCTGAAGTACCTGAAGAGGACTAAGGATATGTTTCTCGCTTATGGAGGTGACGAAGAGCTCGTCGTAAAGGGTTACGTCGACGCTAGCTTCGACACAGATCTGGATGACTCGAAGTCACAAACCGGATACGTGTATATTTTGAATGGGGGAGCAGTAATCTGGTGCAGTTGCAAGAAAAGCGTCGTGGCGGGATCTACATGTGAAGCGGAGTACATGGCAGCCTCGGAGGCAGCACAGGAAGCAGTCTGGATGAAGGAGTTCATTACCGACCTAGGGGTGATTCCTAATGCGTCGGGCCCGATGACTCTCTTCTGTGACAACACTGGAGCTATTGCCCTTGCGAAGGAGCCCAGGTTTCACAGGAAGACCAGGCATATCAAGCGTCGCTTCAACTCCATTCGTGAAAGTGTTCAAAATGGAGACATAGATATTTGTAAAGTACATACGGACCTGAATGTAGCAGATCTGTTGACTAAACCTCTCCCTAGAGCAAAACATGATCAACACCAGGACGCAATGGGTGTTCGATTCATCACAATGTAACTAGGTTATTGACTCTAGTGCAAGTGGGAGACTGTTGGAAATATGCCCTAGAGGCAATAATAAATGGTTATTATTATATTTCTTTGTTCATGGTAATTGTCTATTGTTCATGCTATAATTGTATTGTCCGGAAATCGTAATACATGTGTGAATACATAGACCAGAACGTGTCCCTAATAAGCCTCTAGTTGACTAGCTCGTTGATCAACAGATAGTCATGGTTTCCTGACTATGGACATTGGATGTCGTTGATAACGGGATCACATCATTAGGAGAATGATGTGATGGACAAAGACCCAATCCTAAGCATAGCATAAAAGATCGTGTAGTTTCGTTTGCTAGAGCTTTTCCAATGTCAAGTGTCTTTTCCTTAGACCATGAGATCGTGCAACTCCCGGATACCGTAGGAGTGCTTTGGGTGTGCCAAACGTCACAACGTAACTGGGTGACTATAAAGGTGCACTACGGGTTTCTCCGAAAGTGTCTGTTGGGTTGGCACGGATCGAGACTGGGATTTGTCACTCCGTGTGACGGAGAGGTATCTCTGGGCCCACTCGGTAATGCATCATCATAATGAGCTCAATGTGACTAAGGCGTTAGTCACGGGATCATGCATTGCGGTACGAGTAAAGAGACTTGCCGGTAACGAGATTGAACAAGGTATTGGGATACCGACGATCGAATCTCGGGCAAGTAACATACCGATTGACAAAGGGAATTGTATACGGGATTGATTGAATCCTCGACACCGTGGTTCATCCGATGAGATCATCGTGGAACATGTGGGAGCCAACATGGGTATCCAGATCCCGCTGTTGGTTATTGACCGGAGAGGCGTCTCGGTCATGTCTGCATGTCTCCCGAACCCGTAGGGTCTACACACTTAAGGTTCGGTGACGCTAGGGTTGTAGAGATATGTGTATGCGGAAACCCGAAAGTTGTTCGGAGTCCCGGATGAGATCCCGTACGTCACGAGGAGTTCCGGAATGGTCCGGAGGTGAAGAATTATATATAGGAAGTCAAGTTTCGGCTACCGGGAAAGTTTCGGGGGTTACCGGTATTGTACCGGGACCACCGGAAGGGTCCCGGGGGTCCACCGGGTGGGGCCACCTATCCCGGAGGGCCCCGTGGGCTGAAGTGGGAAGGGAACCAGCCCCTAGTGGGCTGGGCGCCCCCCCATGGGCCTCCCCCCCTGCGCCTAGGGTTGGGAACCCTAGGGTGGGGGGGCTTCCCACTTGCCTTGGGGGGCAAGGCACCCCCCTGGCCGCCGCCCCCCCACCCTAAATGGGTTTGGCCGGCGCCCCCCCTCCCAAGGGGGCCTATATAAAGGGGGGGGAGGGAGGGCAGCAACGATTACAGCCTTGGGCGCCTCCCTCCTCCCCTGCTACACCTCTCCCTCTCGCAGAAGCTCGACGAAGCCCTGCCGAGACCCGCTACATCCACCACCACGCCGTCGTGCTGCTGGATCTCCATCAACCTCTCCTTCCCCTTGCTGGATCAAGAAGGAGGAGACGTCGCTGCACCGTACGTGTGTTGAACGCGGAGGTGCCGTCCGTTCGGCACTCGGTCATCGGTGATTTGAATCACGGCGAGTACGACTCCGTCAACAACGTTCATTGGAACGCTTCCGCTCGCGATCTACAAGGGTATGTAGATGCACTCCTTTCCCCTCGTTTCTAGTATACTCCATAGATGCATCTTGGTGAGCGTAGGAAAATTTTAAAATTATGCTACGATTCCCAACAATTTTTCCCGATGATTATAAACAATAAATAAATAATTCTAGCATAATTTTCTCTCGTGTTATGGACGGGGCAAAACTTCGTTCGTGGGATTATAGCTGGTGGCAGAGGATGAATTTTTTTTGAGGGGGGAGACTTTTGATTGATTTTAGCTCGTTTACTTTGCTCCCACAATCTTTTTAGAGATCAATCCAAAACAAATGACAAAAGATCACCAGGCTATTTTCTCTGTCAATCCCAGAAATCCCTCCCTTTCCATCTTTATTATCAATTCCCGGAATCCCTCCTTTCCTTCTGTGTTCTCTCCGTTCTTCCTTATTAGGACACTTTCTTCTTATTACGGGACGTCTGGCTTCCCACTTTTTTCCCGGAATCCCTCTTTCCTTGTTATTACGGGACAGCTTCCCACTTTGCTTTCAATCCCCGAATTCCCTCCTTTCCTTCTTATTACCGGAAGGGTTCCCACTTTCCTATTTTTCTTTGTTGTCAATCCCGGAAAACCCTTCTTTCCTTCTTTATTTTTAGGACGAGAGAACTGGTGTATCACCTGCTCCCGTGAAAAGAGATCCATCATGTTTGAAAGAAGCGTAGTGGAGAAAATCATACCCAACAGAACCATAAGGAATCAAGCATTCTACAAGAAGAATGAGGACAAAATGCACATAAGAGGCTGGTGTGCTGCTTGCTTTCTTCAGACAGTGTGAAAGTATGCAAATATGAAGTATTGACCTGTTTGCTAATTGCAATGGCATTATTTTCTGGTATTGGAGACCGTGCACCCCAAGGGCCTTAGAAATTGACAAAAACCTGGGGGGCGCCGTGGGCGGAGGCGGAGGAGATGTAGGAAGATAGCAAGAAGGACCGTCGCTGGAGGCGGCGGCGAGGAGGACTTCCGGGTCGGGTTCGTCACGTTGGTCGTAGAAGACAGCGCGGAAGAGGGTGCGACAGGAGAGGTCGCGCTCTCGCAGGATGCCCTGCCGGTCCGCTGCCTCGTCCCACTCGCGCGCGTCGAGTCCTCGCTGTGCCTGCACCGTCGCCGTCGCCGTCGCCATCGGCATCTCCTCGCGGGCAGATCCTATATGACGCCCGTGTGCGTCCGGTCGTCGCTGCTTCGCTGAAGCGAAGCGAGCGAACGACGCAACACGGGCCGGCCCACTTCGAACCAATACCCGGTTTTGGGAACCTTCTAGTAGGTTCCCTGAACCGGTTTTTTCTTTTGCCGGTTTTTCCCGTTTCCTTTTTCCCTTCTTCTGTTTTTTTCTGCTTTTGTTTCTATTTATTTCCTTTTTCCTTTTCCTTCATTTTATCATTTTTCGTTTTTATGTTTATACTTTGTTTTCAAGAAAAATGTTTTGAAATCACAAATTTTGTTTGTGATTTCAAAAAGTGTTCACATTTTTCAAATTTATTCACTTTTTCAAATTTTGTTCATAATTTGAAATTGTTCAGTGTATATCACAAGAATGTTCAATGGGTATTTAGATGTTTTTCAGCGCATAACTGTTCAATGTGTAGTTAAAAATTGTTCAGATTATATTACGAAAATTGTTCAATGTTCAGATTGTGATATGCACTGAAATAATTTGAAACATATTCAATGTACATTTTACAATTGGTCGTCGTATATAATTTTTTTGTTCATGTTTTCATTAATTGTTCACATTTTAACACTTTTTCGAGTTTTAAATTTCTTCAAGAAAACATTAATCATTTTTTGAATGAAGATTGAAAAAATGGACCTGCCGTCGTCCATAGTACTTTCAACTTTCGCTGTACTATAGTACCAATCCAAGTCGCTAGCTGCAGTGGCTGCCGTCGCAACTATCCAGCAAAAGGTGCCAGGTTCGAATCCTACCAGCGGTTCTATTTTTCCTTCGTTGCATTTTTCTCGTACTTTCGCTTGTGACCTGGCAATGGGCCGGCCTGTTTGACGCTAATTCTTGCTGAATCCTATTCGGCGCCTTAAGCGCACACCCCTCTGTACACTTCTTTTTGTAGCTGGGCCGGCCCGTTCTACTGATTTCTGTTTGTAAAACAAAAACTAGCGCGTGCGTCTGGTTTCGAACTGCGGACCTCCTGGTTAATACATTCTACGCTAAACACCTTGCTACGTCCACCTACCCTGCTCAGTAGAAACTTCTTCCGTCTTTTCATCTTACGTCTTTTTCTTTTTTCTATTTCTTTTTTCTTTGCTCTCTTTTCCTTTTTCTTTTATCATTTGTTCTTTTTTATTGGGAATGGTTTTGTTCGGTTTTTTTTTCTTTAATGCTAATGAAAGAATTTTTTTAAACCATTGAACTTTTTTCGAAATTGATGAACTTTTATCAAATTGAATGAACTTTTTCAAAACCGAATGAACTTTTTTTCAAATTCAATGAACACTTTTTTTAAATTCGATAGACTTTTTTCTTAAATTCGTGAACTTTTTTCTTCAAAATCGATGAACTTTTTTCAAATTCGATTTTTTTTCCTTCAGATTTGATGAACTTTTTCCATATCCGATGAACTTTTTTTCGAATTTGATGAACTTTTTTTGAATTCAACAAACTTTTTTCAAATTCAATGAACTTTCTTGAAATTTGATGAACTTTTTTTTTAATTTGACAAACTTTTTTTCCAAATTCGATGAACTTTTTTAAAATTTTGATGAACTTTTTTGAAATTTGATGAACTATGTTTCAGATTCAATGTTTTTTTTCAAATTCGATGAACTTTTTGGCAAATTCAACGAACTTTTTCAAAATCGATGAACTTTTTTCTAAGCACAAGAGTACGTACTATAGCCAACTGGTTTATCTTTTAACTCTAGCCAACTGGTTTTTTTGAAGAAAATGAGTATGTACTGTAGCAATTTAGCCATAGAGAAAAAAAGACAATCGAGGGGAGCCAGGGATCGAGGGAGCGGCGGGGGGCAGCGATCGAGTGAGCCACCGGGGCAGCGAACGGGCGAGCGGGAGGAGCCAGCCAGCGAGAGCAAGCGTTACTGGGCCAGGCCCAGTCAAGCTACGCAGCGGGCGCTGCGTTCGCCAACAGGCCTGATTTACTGGGCGGGTTCCTCGAATTAGTACCACCTCGTGTATATGTTTTACATTCAAACTGAAAGTGTAAAATCACGAAAAAAAGCGTATTATGACGGTGAACCCGACGGACTCAATCCGTGCTTTATTATATACTAGCAAAAGGGCCCGTGCGTTGCAACGGGAAAAATAAATGTGTCCATCAAAACGCCCATCGGTGGCTTGACAACATCCTTGGAGGCAGGTAGGTGCATGCCGAGGTCTAGAAGAAATACATATCATACTTTAGTCCCCATACGCAAAAATATGCCAGTGTGTTGCAACGGGAATAAAAGAATATCCCGGCTGAATCCTTCTTCATGGAAAATTCTAAAGAATTCTTGGCCTTGGGTAATTCCACATGAAAAAATGCTAAGGATTGAAATAGAGAGGGCTTATAAATCATTTACATTTGTAGTTCTTTGATTTGGAAGTTTCATAAATCGAGTGAACACTAAAATTATAAGAGCTATGGATTGAAGGTTGCTTAATATTTCCAATGGTCAAGCAAGTCAATGAAGACGACATTATGTGGATGGTCAAGTTACATATCTAAACACAACCATTTATTTGGCGTTAGTGTTTGGAGTGCCTCAAAAACGACACCTTAACACCAAAGGAGGAAGTGAATCTTTTTTTGGGGGATCCCATGTGCTTCGCTCATACGGGCCATCCTCGCCGTCGACGTCACCGCCGCCGAACCCAAGGCACAAAGATGGGCGGCATGATGGGCACGGCAGAGCACATCCGCATGTGCCCGTGCATTGAGCAGCGGAAGGCGGAGGGAGTGTGTGAGACTTCCGTTGCTGCTAGGGTTTGAGAGGGAAGGAATATTTGGATAATAACTAAATGTTGATCTGGTTACACCCCAAACAGATCATATTCAACTATTTTAATGAGAAGATGAGCTAGACATTGACATATGTGATATGGACAGGAAATTTGAAACATTAAAGAAAAAAATGCTGCAATAATTATAAGAACAGAACACTCCCAAGGATATTTTTTGAATTACCTACTTTATAAAATGATATCAATGACCTTAATGTAAACAACATGTCTTAGAATAGTTTTCTACAGAAAACATGTCATAAAATAGTTCATGGCCATGGGCTGCCAAAAAACATATGTAAAGCGGATCCCTTCCAAGGTTCGAACGGTTCTTTGAACCATCTATCACAATGAAAATTTGCATAATCTAAAGCAGCACGCGGCATACGTCTAGCTAATATGACTCATATGGAACAATAAATCATTTTTGTATGTTGATCAATCAAGCAAATAATTAAACTGAAATTCTATTTATATTGAACACTCAATTCCATCTCGGTAAAAATGAAAACTGAAATTCAATGCACTTCATTGCTACGATGAGCTTTACATGTATTTTTCTTCATAATGTACTCTTCCTCATAGCAACATCTCCTGCTGGAAACGGATTCCTCTGCCTTGCCAGTCAAAACTGCAGCCTTCTCGCTACTGTTGCTTCCATTGACAGATACTGAGTGTACCAAACAATTGGCACAGCGAGCGGAGAAACTTTACATAAGTAGGAAAAGTGTTTCAGGGGGAGAAGAAACTAAGATATGCTCTCTATGGTGTCAACCATCCTAAGCTTTTGATTCAGGCTCGCAGCCAAGTGTGCAGCTCGTCGATTATTAAGTTGCAGGATCTGATGAAGTCGCTCGCCTTGCCATTGAAACTCCTACTGTTTCTCTCCTTCAAATTCTTCCACCAAAATAAGCATGCAAACGGCCCAGAAATCTTTATGACGATGCTAGCGATGTTGTAAAGAATATTTAGCCATCACTGTAGCAGGGAATGAGTGTCATATGATCATAGCTTGGCTGTTGGCTGAAACGATAACTGAATTTGATCAGAAAGAATCCCTAAACAGCAGCAGAAAAAGGGAAGGTTGCAAATAAGTGTACAATACACTCAAAGCGCATAATCCCATTTGTTGATGGATTTGCCAACCCTACGTCCTTGTGCAGGAACCATGCGAGCTGTTTGCGTGGCGCACAATGGATCAACCACCACTGTTGAATATGCTTCTTCTCGGCCAACATCTCGTGCATCTCGACCAGCATCCACCTTCGGCGCGCCTTCCCCGACCACGGCAGCCGCCCCCTCCTCTACCTCAGCAACAACATGCACCTTTTCTAAGGCCTTCTTCATGCTCGCATTAGAATTTTCTATGCGAAGCAAGTTAACACCAGCTTCACAAAAAAATCCTAGCTTAACTAATTTGCATAAACCATGAAGTCTATAGAAAGTTCCATGTGTTAGGCTGAAAAAATAACACATCAGAACTCCAAAAAGAATGATAGTTTGATGTTTTAACTAATCCGTTAAGAATGGAGTGCATTCAAATGGAAAAATGAATCGCATAAAAGACTACTTACCTTCTTCCAGTAGTACAGAAGCACATGATATTCAGTTCAGGGAGGGCGAGGCATCACCCACCGTCTTTTTTTCAGGGACTACAGTCTGCTTAAGCCAGCCTGGACCACTTCATAAAATTGAGAACTATACAAAGACAAATTATACACTGGGATTAATAGAAAAGAAAAGGAAGGAAAAAATAGAATCTCATAGATAGGTGATACAACATAGTGCTCCAATCCGTCAAGAGCCCTCTCTTAATTCCATTTGAATACCTGTTGGACCACAACATAAGATCATCAGCAATCTTGCTAGCAGTAATGTGCAATTCCACAGAAACATCAGGGAAGAGCTTGTAGTTCCCGCGTCTCCATATATTCCAGAGGACCACGATAAGCACAGTAGAGTGAATATCGTCGGAATAATTTTTCTTCCTAGAGATATTTGACTGAATCAACATTGAGTGGATGAAAATTTTGAAGTTCAGACCACAGCAATGCTAGGGACGAGCAACTGATTAACATATGAGCAATATTCTCTAATTCATTAAAGAAAGGAAAATTGACTGACTGCCATATGAGCACTATACAATCTCGCCTATTTGGTGCACCTAATTCATCTCAGAGAAACACACAATTCGCTAGAAAAATAATGCCAAGCCCAATAGTACTGAGCCATACCATTCAATTCATGCTCTTGATCTCACCCTGCCGGCATCTTTGCTCAGGCCGAGTTCGCATAGTAGTCCCTCACCAACGATCTCAAACAGTACTGCCCAGGTAACCTCACCAACCAGAGAAACACTTGATCATTGTGTTCATAGATGAGTTGGATGAATGTGAAACTGAACCCAGCTGAAAAATAATGAAAATCTGAAGTAAACTGACCCAAAATAAAATCTAAGCCTTTCTATGCATGGCAATGGAGATGAGTTGAATGTGATAGAGCGGATATATTTTGAAGAGCAGCAACAATTGCATCATGACTTGGGGCGAGGGGATCCATGGTGGTCGTTCCACCACGACGCCTCTCCCCATCGCTCGGCCATGGCATCGGCAACCCCCAGCGCTTATCTATGGCGTCGGTCGCCTCCACAACCACGACGCCCCTCCACGACGTGGCCGTTGCGCTGGAGCACACTCACGACGACATCTGCATGGTGCATGGCGACGTGTCGGCCTCCAAGTACGTGCTCCTCGACGAAGACGGACGTACGAGGCTCTGCGACCTGGGGTCGGGCTGTGAGGGCACCTTCCCGGCCACCGTCGCGCCCGCCTGGGGCGCGTCAGCGATGGGATCGCCAGTTTACGCGGACCCCTTCTTCCTCCGCACGGGCATCATGTCCAAGAAGTCTGACTTGTACGGCTTCAGCGTGCTGCTGTTCGAGGCCGTCACTGGCTCGCCGGCTACTGGAGCACCGGGCCAGGACGTCAATGGCAAGTACTTGGCGCCGAAGGTGCCGCGCGTGACGGCGGTCGGGGTGGCGGGGCTCATGGATGGCAGGCTGGGCGACGATCACGACACCATGGAGGCGGGCGACGTTGCACCGATCACCGTCGATCATGTCGTGGCACAGGTGCGAGCAGCCCTCGCGGAGAAGGTGGCGATGGCCATCGCGGGGATGGACGACAACGATATGCGTCGGCGCCCGCCGTGTACCTGACGACCCACTTTAGCGCCATTGTGTCCGGATGGCCTTTCGCTAGGGGCCGATTACCAGGGTAATGTGTTGATGTTGGAGAGGTATTTAAGAGATGGGAAACTCGGGCGTGAAATTTTGCCTACCTAGTCGGACGGACGAACATGTTGGGATGGGCTTCTCTAAAACCAAACGACGAACAAAAGAAAACGACGTCCGAAAACTACATAGCCCAGGTCGGCTTAGCGTGCGTGCGAACGAACCCATCATGTAGGTTCCCTGAATTAGTACCACCTCGAGTATATGTTTTAAATTCAAACTGAAAGCGTAAATTCACGTGAAGAAGCGTATTGTGACGGTGAACCCACGGAGTCAATCCGTGCTTTATTATTAGGGAAAGATATATCATTGCATGCTACATTTTTTGTTTATATGATTTAGACCATATTTGTAGTGCATTGCATGTAATTGTAGTGCATTTGTGCATGTATGATTGAGACCATATTTTTTCATACTGTAGGAAGAAGTGAAACGTAACTATGTGGAATGGGTAGACCCGGAGTGGTCAGTGGCTATGAAGTTCTGCCTCAGAGACCCGTGGTGTTGGGGAACGTAGTAATTTCAAAAAAATTCCTACGCACACGCAAGATCATGGTGATGCATAGCAACGAGAGGGGAGAGTGTTGTCCACGTACCCTCGTAGACCGACAGCGGAAGCGTTATCACAACGCGGTTGATGTAGTCGTACGTCTTCACGATCTGACCGATCAAGTACCGAACGCACGGCACCTCCGAGTTCTACACACGTTCAGCTCGATGACGTCCCTCGAACTCCGATCCAGCCGAGTGTTGAGGAAGAGTTTCGTCAACACGATGGTGTGGTGACGATGATGATGTTCCACCGGCGCAGGGCTTCGCCTAAGCTCCGCAACGGTATTATCGAGGTGTAATATGGTGGAGGGGGGCACCGCACACGGCTAAGAGATCTCAAGGATCAATTGTTGTGTGTCTGGGGTGCCCCCCTGCCCCCGTGTATAAAGGAGCAAGGGAGGAGGAGGCCGGCCCTAGGAGGGGGCGCACCAAGTGTGGAGTCCTACTAGGACTCCCTAGTCCAGGTAGGATTCCACCTCCCATATGGAATAGGAAAAGAGGAAGGGAAAAAGAGAAGGAAGGAAGGGGGCGCCCCCCTTCCCTAGTCCAATTCGGACCAGACCAAGGGGAGGGGTGCGGCCACCCTTGAGGCCCTTTTTCTTCTTTCCCGTATGGCCCAATAAGGCCCAATACGTATTCCCGTAACTCTCCGGTACTCCGAAAAATACCCGAATCACTCGGAACCTTTCCGAAGTCCGAATATAGTCGTCCAATATATTGATCTTTACGTCTCGACCATTTCGAGACTCCTCGTCATGTCCCCGATCTCATCCGGGACTCCGAACTCCTTCGGTGCATCAACATACATAAACTCATAATAAAACTGTCATCGTAACTTTAAGCGTGCGGACCCTACGGGTCCGAGAACTATGTAGACATGACCGAGACACGTCTCCGGTCAATAACCAATAGCGGGACCTGGATGCCCATATTGGCTCCCACATATTCTACGAAGATCTTTATCGGTCAGACCGCAAACAACATACGCTGTTCCCTTTGTCATCAGTATGTTACTTGCCCGAGATTCGATCGTCGGTATCTCGATACCTAGTTCAATCTCGTTACCGGCAAGTCTCTTTACTCGTTCCATAACACATCATCCCGCAACTAACTTATTAGTCACAATGCTTGCAAGGCTTATAGTGATGTGCATTACCGAGTGGGCCCAGAGATACCTCTCCGACAATCGGAGTGACAAATCCTAATCTCGAAATACGCCAACCCAACAAGTAGCTTTGGAGACACCTGTAGAGCACCTTTATAATCACCCATTTACGTTGTGACGTTTGGTTGCACACAAAGTGTTCCTCCGGTAAACGGGAGTTGCATAATCTCATAGTCATAGGAACATGTATAAGTCATGAAGAAAGCAATAGCAACATACTAAACGATCGGGTGCTAAGCTAACGGAATGGGTCAAGTCAATCACGTCATTCTCCTAATGAGGTGATCTCGTTAATCAAATGATAACTCATGTCTATGGCTAGGAAACATAACCATCTTTGATTAACGAGCTAATCAAGTAGAGGCATACTAGTGACACTCTGTTTGTCTATGTATTCACACATGTATTATGTTTCCGGTTAATACAATTCTAGCATGAATAATAAACATTTATGATGATATAAGGAAATAAATAATACTTTATTATTGCCTCTAGGGCATATTTCCTTCAGTCTCCCACTTGCACTAGAGTCAATAATCTAGTTTACACAGTAATGATTCTTACACCCATGGAGCCTTGGTGCTGATCATGTTTTGCTCGTGGAAGAGGCTTAGTCAACGGGTCTGCAACATTCAGATCCGTATCTATCTTGCAAATTTCTATGTCTCCCACCTGGACTAAATCCCGGATGGAATTGAAGCGTCTTTTGATGTGCTTGGTTCTCTTGTGAAATCTGGATTCCTTTGCCAAGGCAATTGCACCAGTATTGTCACAAAAGATTTTCATAGGACCCGATGCACTAGGTATGACACCTAGATCGGATATGAACTCCCTCATCCAGACTCCTTCATTTGCTGCTTCCGAAGCAGCTATGTACTCCGCTTCACATGTAGATCCTGCCACGACGCTTTGTTTAGAACTGCACCAACTGACAGCTCCACCGTTCAATGTAAATACGTATCCGGTTTGCGATTTAGAATCGTCCGGATCAGTGTCAAAGCTTGCATCAACGTAACCATTTACGATGAGCTCTTTGTCACCTCCATATACGAGAAACATATCCTTAGTCCTTTTCAGGTATTTCAGGATGTTCTTGACCGCTGTCCAGTGATCCACTCCTGGATTACTTTGGTACCTCCCTGCTAAACTTATAGCAAGGGACACATCAGGTCTAGTACACAGCATTGCATACATGATAGAGCCTATGGCTGAAGCATAGGGAACATCTTTCATTTTCTCTCTATCTTCTGCAGTGGTCGGGCATTGAGTCTTACTCAATCTCACACCTTGTAGTACAGGCAAGAACCCTTTCTTTGCTTGATCCATTTTGAACTTCTTCAAAACTTTGTCAAGGTATGTGCTTTGTGAAAGTCCAATTAAGCGTCTTGATCTATCTCTATAGATCTTAATGCCTAATATATATGCAGCTTCACCGAGGTCTTTCATTGAAAAACTCTTATTCAAGTATCCCTTTATGCTATCCAGAAATTCTATATCATTTCCAATTAGTAATATGTCATCCACATATAATATCAGAAATGCTATCGAGCTCCCACTCACTTTCTTGTAAATACAGGCTTCTCCAAAAGTCTGTATAAAACCAAATGCTTTGATCACACTATCAAAGCGTTTATTCCAACTCCGAGAAGCTTGCACCAGTCCATAAATGGATCGCTGGAGCTTGCACACTTTGTTAGCTCCTTTTGGATCGACAAAACCTTCCGGTTGCATCATATACAACTCTTCTTCCAGAAATCCATTCAGGAATGCAGTTTTGACATCCATTTGCCAAATTTCATAATCATAAAATGCGGCAACTGCTAACATGATTCGGACAGACTTAAGCATCGCTACGGGTGAGAAGGTCTCATCGTAGTCAATCCCTTGAACTTGTCGAAAACCTTTTGCAACAAGTCGAGCTTTATAGACAGTAACATTACCATCAACGTCAGTCTTCTTCTTGAAGATCCATTTGTTTTCAATGGCTTGCCGACCATCGGGCAAGTCAACCAAAGTCCATACTTTGTTCTCATACATGGATACCATCTCGGATTTCATGGCTTCAAGCCATTTTGCGGAATCTGGGCTCACCATCGCTTCTTCATAGTTCGTAGGTTCGCCATGGTCTAGTAACATGACCTCCAGAACAGGATTACCGTACCACTCTGGTGCGGTTCTTGATCTAGTTGACCTACGAAGTTCAGTAATAACTTGATCTGAAGTTTCATGATCATTATCATTAACTTCCTCACTATTTGGTGTAGGTGTCGCAGAAACTGATTTCTGTGATGATCTACTTTCCAATAATGGAGCAGGTACAGTTACCTCATCAAGTTCTACTTTCCTCCCACTCACATCTTTCGAGAGAAACTCCTTCTCTAGAAAGGATCCATTCCTAGCAACGAATATCTTGCCTTCGGATCTGTGATAGAAGGTATACCCAGCAGTCTCTTTTGGGTATCCTATGAAGACACATTTCTCCGATTTGGGTTCGAGCTTATCAGGTTGAAGTTTCTTCACATAAGCATCGCAACCCCAAACTTTAAGATACGACAACTTTGGTTTCTTGCCAAACCATAGTTCATAAGGCGTGGTCTCAACGGATTTTGATGGTGCCCTATTTAACGTGAATGCAGCCGTCTCTAAAGCATAACCCCAAAACGATAGCGGTAAATCAATAAGAGACATCATAGATCGCACCATATCTAGTAAAGTGCGATTACGACGTTCGGACACACCATTACGCTGTGGTGTTCCGGGTGGCGTGAGTTGCGAAACTATTCCGCATTGTTTCAAATGTAGACCAAACTCGTAACTCAAATATTCTCCTCCACGATCTGATCGTAGAAACTTTATTTTCTTGTTACGATGATTTTCAACTTCACTCTGAAATTCTTTGAACTTTTCAAATGTTTCAGACTTATGTTTCATTAAGTAGATATACCCATATCTGCTTAAATCATCTGTGAAGGTGAGAAAATAACGATATCCGCCACGAGCCTCAATATTCATCGGACCACATACATCTGTATGTATAATTTCCAACAAATCTGTTGCTCTCTCCATAGTACCGGAGAACGGTGTTTTGGTCATCTTTCCCATGAGGCACGGTTCGCAAGTACCAAGTGATTCCAAAATTCCATCAATATGGAGTTTCTTCATGCGCTTTACGCCGATATGACCCAAACGGCAGTGCCACAAATAAGTTGCACTGTCATTATTAACTCTGCATCTTTTGGCTTCAACATTATGAATATGTGTATCACTACTATCGAGATTCATTAAAAATAGACCACTCTTCAAGGGTGCATGACCATAAAAGATATTATTCATATAAATAGAACAACCATTATTCTCTGATTTAAATGAATAACCGTCTCGCATTAAACAAGATCCAGATATAATGTTCATGCTCAACGCTGTCACCAAATAACAATTACTTAGGTCTAATATTAATCCCGAAGGTAGATGTAGAGGTAGCGTGCCGACGGCGATCACATCGACTTTGGAACCATTTCCCACGCGCATCATCACCTCGTCCTTAGCCAATCTCCGCTCAATCCGTAGCCCCTGTTTCGAGTTGCAAATATTAGCAACAGAACCAGTATCAAATACCCAGGTGCTACTACGAGCATTGGTAAGGTACACATCGATAACATGTATATCACATATACCTTTGTTAACCTTGCCATCCTTCTTTTCCGCCAAAAACTTGGGGCAGTTCCGCTTCCAGTGGCCAGTCTGCTTACAGTAGAAACACTCAGTTTCAGGCTTAGGTCCAGACTTGGATTTCTTCTCCTGAACAGCAACTTGCTTGTTGTTCTTCTTGAAGTTTCCTTTCTTCTTCCCTTTGCCCTTTTTCTTGAAACTAGTGGTTTTACTGACCATCAACACTTGATGCTCCTTTTTGATTTCTACCTCTGCAGCCTTTAGCATTGCGAAGAGCTCGGGAATTGTCTTACTCATCCCTTGCATATTATAGTTCATCACAAAGCTCTTGTAGCTTGGTGGCAGTGATTGAAGAATTCTGTCAATGACGCTATCATCCGGAAGATTAACTCCCAGTTGAATCAAGTGATTGTTATACCCAGACATTTTGAGTATATGCTCACTGACAGAACTATTCTCTTCCATCTTGCAGCTATAGAACTTATTGGAGACTTCATATCTCTCAATCCGGGCATTTGCTTGAAATATTAACTTCAACTCGTGGAACATCTCATATGCTCCATGACGTTCAAAACGTCGTTGAAGACCCGGTTCTAAGCCGTAAAGCATGGCACACTGAACTATCGAGTAGTCATCAACACGTGACTGCCAGGCATTCACAATGTCTGCAGTTGCTGGTGCAGGTGGTACACCTAGCGGTGCTTCCAGGACGTAATTTTTCTGTGCAGCAATGAGGATAATCCTCAAGTTACGGACCCAGTCCGTGTAATTGCTACCATCATCTTTCAACTTTGCTTTCTCAAGGAATGCATTAAAATTCAACGGAACAATGGCACGGGCCATTTATCTACAATTAACATAGACAAGCAAGATACTATCAGGTACTAAGTTCATGATAAATTTAAGTTCAATTAATCATATTACTTAAGAACTCCCACTTAGATAGACATCTCTCTAATCATCTAAGTGATTACGTGATCCAAAGCAACTAAACCATGTCCGATTAACACGTGAGATGGAGTAGTTTCAATGGTGAACATCACTATGTTGATCATATCTACTATATGATTCACGCTCGACCTTTCGGTCTCTGTGTTCCGAGGCCATATCTGTATATGCTAGGCTCGTCAAGTTTAACCTGAGTATTCCGCGTGTGCAACTGTTTTGCACCCGTTGTATTTGAACGTAGAGCCTATCACACCCGATTAACACGTGGTGTCTCAGCACGAAGAACTTTTGCAACGGTGCATACTCAGGGAGAACACTTTTATCTTGAAATTTTAGTGAGAGATCATCTTATAATGCTACCGTCAATCAAAGCAAGATAAGATGCATAAAGGATTAACATCACATGCAATCAATATAAGTGATATGATATGGCCATCATCATCTTGTGCTTGTGATCTCCATCTTCGAAGCACCGTGCTTGTGATCTCCATCTCCGAAGCACCGTCATGATCACCATCGTCACCGGTGCGACACCTTGATCTCCATCGTAGCATCGTTGTCGTCTCGCCAACTTATTGCTTTTACGACTATTGCTACCGCTTAGTGATAAAGTAAAACTATTACATGGCGATTGCATCTCATACAATAAAGCGACAACCATATGGCTCCTGCCAGTTGCCGATAACTCGGTTACAAAACGTGATCATCTCATACAACACATTATATCACATCATGTCTTGACCATACCACATCACAACATGCCCTGCAAAAACAAGTTAGACGTCCTCTACTTTGTTGTTGCAATTTGTACGTGGCTGCTACGGGCTTAGCAAGAACCGTTCTTACCTACGCATCAAAACCACAACGATAGTTTGTCAATTGGTGCTGTTTTAACCTTCGCAAGGACCGGGCGTAGCCACACTCGGTTCAACTAAAGTGAGAGAGACAGACACCCGCCAGCCACTTTTAAGCAACGAGTGCTCCGAACGGTGAAACCAGTCTCGCGTAAGCGTACGCGTAATGTCGGTCCGGGCCGCTTCATCTCACAATACCGCTGAACCAAAGTATGACATGCTGGTAAGCAGTATGACTTATATCGCCCACAACTCACTTGTGTTCTACTCGTGCATAGCATCAACGCATAAAACCTGGCTCTGATACCACTGTTGGGGAACGTAGTAATTTCAAAAAATTTCCTACGCACACGCAAGATCATAGTGATGCATAGCAACGAGAGGGGAGAGTGTTGTCCACGTACCCTCGTAGACCGACAGCGGAAGCGTTATCACAACGCGGTTGATGTAGTCGTACGTCTTCACGATCCGACCGATCAAGTACCGAACGCACGGCACCTCCGAGTTCTACACACGTTCAGCTCGATGACGTCCCTCGAACTCCGATCCAGCCGAGTGTTGAGGGAGAGTTTCGTCAGCACGACGGCGTGGTGACGATGATGATGTTCCACCGGCGCAGGGCTTCGCCTAAGCTCCGCAACGGTATTATCGAGGTGTAATATGGTGGAGGGGAGCACCGCACACGGCTAAGAGATCTCAAGGATCAATTGTTGTGTGTCTGGGGTGCCCCCCTGCCCCCGTATATAAAGGAGCAAGGGAGGAGGAGGCCGGCTCTAGGAGGGGGCGCACCAAGTGTGGAGTCCTACTAGGACTCCCTAGTCCTAGTAGGATTCCACCTCCCATATGGAATAGGAAAAGAGGAAGGGCAAAAGAGAATGAAGGAAGGGGGCGCCCCCCTTCCCTAGTCCAATTCGGACCAGACCAAGGGGAGGGGTGCGGCCACCCTTGAGGCCCTTTTTCTTCTTTCCCGTATGGCCCAATAAGGCCCAATACGTATTCCCGTAACTCTCCGGTACTCCGAGAAATACCCGAATCACTTGGAACCTTTCCGAAGTCCGAATATAGTCGTCCAATATATCGATCTTTATGTCTCAACCATTTCGAGACTCCTCGTCATGTCCCCGATCTCATCCGGGACTCCGAACTCCTTCGGTGCATCAACATACATAAACTCATAATAAAACTGTCATCGTAACTTTAAGCGTGCGGACCCTACGGGTTCGAGAACTATGTAGACATGACCGAGACATGTCTCCGGTCAATAACCAATAGCGGGACCTGGATGCCCATATTGGCTCCCACATATTCTACGAAGATCTTTATCGGTCAGACCGCATAACAACATACGTTGTTCCCTTTGTCATCAGTATGTTACTTGCCCGAGATTCGATCGTCGGTATCTCGATACCTAGTTCAATCTCGTTACCGGCAAGTCTCTTTACTCGTTCCGTAACACATCATCCCGCAACTAACTTATTAGTCACAATGCTTGCAAGGCTTATAGTGATGTGCATTACCGAGTGGGCCCAGAGATACCTCTCCGACAATCGGAGTGACAAATCCTAATCTCGAAATACGCCAACCCAACAAGTACCTTTGGAGACACCTGTAGAGCACCTTTATAATCACCCATTTACGTTGTGACGTTTGGTAGCACACAAAGTGTTCCTCCGGTAAACGGGAGTTGCATAATCTCATAGTCATAGGAACATGTATAAGTCATGAAGAAAGCAATAGCAACATACTAAACGATCGGGTGCTAAGCTAACGGAATGGGTCAAGTCAATCACGTCATTCTCCTAATGAGGTGATCTCGTTAATCAAATGACAACTCATGTCTATGGCTAGGAAACATAACCATCTTTGATTAACGAGCTAGTCAAGTAGAGGCATACTAGTGACACTCTGTTTGTCTATGTATTCACACATGTATTATGTTTCCGGTTAATACAATTCTAGCATGAATAATAAATATTTATCATGATATAAGGAAATAAATAATACTTTATTATTGCCTCTAGGGCATATTTCCTTCACGTGGAGCATGTATGACGAGAAGCTGAGACGGAATGTTAAAAATGCTGAAGAAAATTTCAAGTTAATTGGAGAAAAGAGGAGGACGGAGGAAGAGCTGAGATTTTTCAAAATGGACTTTGCTAAAATGGTGGCTGATAAGGAGGATGCTCTCACACAGTTGGGCAATGCAAGATTGTCACTTAGCGATCTCAAAGAGGAGCTGGAGAAGAATAAGATGGTAGACCATGGTTGTGCCAATCTACATCAGGTCCTGAGGGCAAAGGCTGAGAAAGACCGGGGCCGGGTGGTTCTAGAGAGAGACCAAGTGATGAGAGAAAGGGACCAGCTGAAGCAAGAGAAAAAAACTTGAGTATATTATTGCAGATTTTCTCAAACAGAAACATGGGTACGTTGATAAGATCAAGAAGCCGAAGGAGATTTGTGATGACAACCTTGGCAGGTCCTCCGCCATCTTCAGAGCAGATTGAGGTGACAACCTTGGCAGGTCCTCCGCCATCGACGCCATCACGACGCCAAACGACGACCTCCACCTACGCGAGCTTTGGCAGGTCCTCCGCCATTGACGCCACCACGACGCCAGCCAACGACCTCCACCTACGCGAGTCCATCTCCAAGCAACGGACGTAAATCCATGCTAGGATAGGGATGCACCGCCGCCGTCGCCCACCACCCACAAGCGCCACCCAACCCCAAGGTTCCCAAAGCGGCTCCTTCAAGAAGGCAACGGCGCCGTGAGCGCCGCCGCCCCCCAACAAAGTTAGGGCTTTCACCCGGGAGACCTAGGGGAAGGTAAAGTGAGGAGATCAGTCCATACCGACGCCTCCAAGGAGGGGAACGGCGCCCTGAGGCGTCGCCGTCGGCGCGGCCGGTCATGGCCGGCCAGGGATTTCGCCCTAACTAGATCTCCGCCACCAGCAGCGCCTCCTGTACAGAACCGGCGACCAAGAGGAAGCGCGACCCGACCAGGCTAGCCCGCACGCCGAACAGGGGAAGAGGGGAGGCGCCAGATCGCGTGCCCCGGCCGCCGCAGAAGCTGCCGCCGACCGCCAACGACCACCGTATCCCGCCGCCCGCGCGGCCGGGACACCAGATCCACCGCCCGCACGGCTGCTAGCCGGCCGTGCCTTGCCAATGGAGCCGCCGCTCCAGATCCGGGGTTTCCCACGCAGAAGTAGGGCAACCGAGGCCCCGCCGCCACCATCCTTGGCGCCCCAGGCTTGCCCGGCGGCTGCCTCAGGCGGCGGCGAGGAGGTGGGACGAGGTGGGGAGGGGGCCGCGGCGACGCGGCTAGGGTTACCCGCCGCCGTCGGGAGAGGCGTCACGGGGGACGCGGGGGAGGAGATCAGTTCGGGTGGGAGGCCGGGGCTGCGCCTTGAGCACTGCTCGGTATGGGGAACCGAGAGCGGCGAGGGAAATCCCGGTGGTGACAGGCAACCGGCAATGACAAGCACCTCTTTAGTGTTATTAATTTCGTGGAGCACTTCATGTAGGACAGCCACCCCAACGCATAAAGGAAATAGGCCAGGGCAAGGATCGATCAGAATCCAGCTATGGCTTTGTCGTTTCCGGGTCACGGTCGGAATCGCGTGCGCCGGCTGGGACGCGGATACGCGCATTAGCCACGGCCCCCTGGAATATATACTAGCAAAAGAGCCCGTGCGTTGCAACGGGAGAGAAAATATAACACACGCTCTTAACCCCACAACCATCACTCAAGACCACAATAGGTCCATCTCCTTTATTTTTGCAAGGCATCATATTTGTGTTGCCGCTTATCCTCCTTCTCACCCTCGCCGGCGATGGCCACGGTATTCACACAAAACAAAACAAAAACGTGTTTGAATATGGTTAATCCTAAGGTGTCTCTCTCTCCCTCTCTCTCCTCCCTCTCCCTCTCTCTCTCTCCCCTCCCTCTCCCCTCCCTCTCCCCCCCCTCTCTCTCTCTCTCTCTCTCGCTTTCTCTCACTCTTGCGATGAGAAATCTGTTGTTTTCCCCTGCAACATTTTTCAGAGGTATGCGTGTGTAGTTATCATTGTTTTCTTTTCCCTATATGGTTAGTGGGGTGTTTATTTGCAATCCGGATCGCCGCCGGTACGAAAAAAAGGATCTTGCGCTATAAATTATAAGTTTGCTTCCAAAACAATATTTTAAAAATATTTAACAGGTAAAATTAACATCATATTAAGATTCCATACATTTTTCTAATAAAATTTCATATATAATATGTTAAAATCGAAGTTGCGGTAAAAAAGATACGGATAATTTAGAAAATCATTTGTTTGACTTAAATATATTCCAAAGTAATATTTAAAAATACATAACAGGTAAAAATAATCTCATATTTATATTCTACATATTTTTCTAATCAAATGTCATATATAACATGTTCAAATTGGAGTTACGGTTTAAAAGATATGGATGATTTAAAGAAACATTGTTTGACTTAAATCTGATCCGCGGATGAATTACCTAAAACATCAGGGGTTCGAAAAATGTAAAATAACGGTTCGGGTGTGATTTAAATCCGGACTGCGGGTTGATTTCAAGAAAACACAGGAACTTTGATGTAAAATATGAAAAAATGATTCGCTTTAACTTAAAACAGGACTGCGGGTTGAATTCTCTGAAATAGAGGGACTTTTTTAAAAAATGCCATGACGAACGAAAGAAACTCAATTTGCTTTATTATTAGGTAAAGATATGCAAGAGCTATCCCACCATCGACATATATTACATACTCCCTATACTCCCTAAGTCCCATAATAATAATAATAATAATAAGTCCCATAATATAAAATTATTTTCCATCATCATCCGTCTCTGTTTCACAAGGAAGGTATACACACTGATCAATCCATGGCCCTAGTGCCGGCGCAGCTGCTGCCTGACGACATCCTCGCTTGCGTCCTCGGCTGTCTCGCGCCGCGCAGCCTCGCCGCGTCCCGCTGCGTCTGCAAAGCCTGGTGCGCCGTCATCGACGAGTACCGCCTGCTGCGGACGGACCTCTTCCCGCTCACGCTTCACGGGATCTTCTTCATGGAGGAGCTCTGCCCAGACCCCCCAAAGCTCTTTGCAAACCCATTCACAAAGCACAGGATCGGCGACGCAAGCCTTGGTTATGTCGAGAACGACGAGGGCTCATTTATCCAGAATCACTGCAACGGGCTTCTCTTGCTTTGGAACCACCTCGTGGTCAACCCGGCGACTCGGCAATGGGTGCGTCTGCCTCCGCCCCCTGCCTCGGTGCACCGGGATGGAGGACTTCGGCAACGACGTGTGCCTTGTTTATGACCCCACCGTATCGCCGCACTACGATGTGCTCCATATTCCTTGCGTCCCCTACGGTCTTCTTGATTGCGCAACAACAATATTCACGGAGGAATCCGAGTGGCCGCCCTCCGCCTACGCAATACAAGTCTTCTCTTCAATGACATGGAGATGGGAGGAGAGGTCGTTGGCCCGGAGAGGAGAGGCTGCAGGGACCATCGCTGACATGGAGCCATATAGGGATTATGAACACTGTTACGCCGTCTACTGGAAAGGAGCCATCTATGTGCATTGTCAAAATGACTCCATTTTACGGTATGCATCCGTGCCCTGGTCATCACTTTAATCATGTTATTTGTTTTTAAGAAGATGAAACTCATCTCACCGGACTAGTCTCTCTGTTTCACAACGTAGCTAGTGCATATTTAGTCTAGATAAATATTCAAACATGTTTACGTTTGACCAAGTTTGAAGAATATAAACTAGATATGTCTAAATCATTTAATAAATAAAATATAAATATACACTTTGTGATGAATCTGATGATACTTAATTTTGGATTTTGAATGATGATATTTTCTTCTATAAGTTTTATAAACATATATAGACACGCTTGACTTTCTAAAAATCAAATATTATCATGGAGCACAAGTACTAGTATCTCTTAACAGGCATCTTATCTTCATCCATCTGATATGTTTGCAGCATAACCTTATCAGACGGTTCGTATGAAGTGATTAAATCGCCAACAGGAAGTAAAATGGAAGATTCTACCAATCTTCATCTAGGGAAATCAAAGAAGGGGGTGTACTGCACTTTGATTTATAATGATATCTGGGGGGACTTCAGATTTGGTTGCTTACTGAATCATGTGGTAAATGGGAGTGGGTGCTAAAGAATGACATCAACTTTGCGGCAGCGGTGGCAAAATTTTCTTGGTTTTCTCGTGATGAAAACCAAGGACCGTGGATCTTACAGAAAGGTGATTGTGATGAAGATGTTAAGGAAGCACCAGTGCAAGATAACTATGAATGGGGCTTCGACAATGGTATTATCCTTGCGGCTGAAGATAAGGTTGAATCTGACGATATGAATTTGGGAGTGCTTTATTTCCTTGGATTTCATCCATACAAAGAGATTGTCTTCCTACGGACACAAGCGAGGGTAGTTGCTTATGATTTCAGTAGATTGAAAGTACAAGACTTGGGCCAGTTCCTGTACAGTGTGTAGGAAGTGTTTTCCCATACACACCATGCTGGACGGGAGATATATCTGAAAAGAATTAACTCTGCAGAGAGGGAATATATCCGGGGTGTTTTTTTTGAAGGAATACCAGGGTGTAGGGTGTGTTTTAAATGACTTGTAATCTATATATGTTCATGAATGCTTAAAGAAGATAATTGTAACAATCTACTCCGATCTTGATTCTATTTCTTTCGTACATTTTTTTTATGGAATGTGCATTAGAATATATTGAATGGTTTTACCAAGCATATGCGAACAATCGGCCGCGGATGTGCTAGCTTGTACTTGTTGCTCCCAAACAAATAATGGATTATGAAAGGACCGACTAATGTGTTGTTTGAGATGCTTATTTATTTTGAGACGGAGAAAGTAGTAATTATCTGAATCACATCACAGAGAGATAGATGAGCGTTTAAGCAAAACGTTGATCGTCAACATGCATCGATCTCCTATGCATATGCAAACCATAAGTGATGGATGTGCTATGCTTGTACTTGTTGTGTCCAAAGGAACATCTGATAACACAACACATTATAACCACAATAGACCGACGGCGCGTGCACAGGACAGAGCGATTACTGATAGACCTTTGGATCAGGGTAGGCTAGTAGATCCGGTGAACCTACCTTGTCCGGCAGTGGATGAACTCGAGCCGGAGGCCATCGTGGTGCTGGGGCGCACGGCGATGGCGGAGAGTGGGCGAGGTGGTGGAGCTTCCCGTGAGCACCGCGCTAACCCTAGATCGGTAGGGATTGTTGGTGGGGTTTGTGGCAGCGATTAACCTTGTGAATAGCGCCCCGGCCCCCACCTCTGTTTATATAGCGCGGGTCACAGGGGCCCACCAACCATGGTTTGGTTGGGCGCCCCCGATCAGGGCGCGAGTCAGGGGCCCGTTCGACCCGTTGGGCTCGAACGGGAGAGAGATCAACCTAACATTCTCCCCCTTGATCTCAACTTTACTTTTAACTTTATACTTTCTAGTTTATCTGTTTCAATCACATATTGGTACATAGAGCATGTTTCATCGTCACGGCTTAATTGCCATTAGAATAATACAGCTACAACATACTTTATGTTCAGAAACAAATTTTGTTCCTTTTGGGCCTATCCAGGAATCATAAGGCTTTCCCTTAAACCCATGCCGGCTAAGTGTTCCTTGAACACATTGGGTGGTAAGCCTTTCGTTAGCGGATCTGCAAGCATATCCTTTGTCCTTATATGCTCGAGACTTATAGTTTGATCCTGGATTTTATCTTTCACAACATAATACCTTATCTCTATTGTTTTGGCAGCATTACTCGACTTGTTGTTGTGAGCGTAAAATACCGCGGGCTGGTTGTCGTAGTACATCTTTAGTGGTTTGTGAATACAATCTACCACTTTCAAGTCGGGTATAAATTTCTTTAGCCATATCGCCTGCCCCGTGGCTTCGAAGCATGCTATGAATTCTGCATACATCGTGGATGATGCAACTATCGACTGTTTGGAGCTTTTCCACGAAATAGCTCCCCCGGCGAGGGTGAATATGTATCATGACGTGGATTTTCTATCATCTCTGTCCCCTGCAAAATCTGCGTCTGAATACCCTTTTATCTCTAGGGAATCACTTCTCCTGTATATTAGCATGTAGTCCTTCGTGCCTTGCGCATAACGCAGTGCTTTCTTTACCATCTTCCAGTGCTCTAGGCCTGGATTCTCTTGATATCTACCGAGTACCCCGGTGATAATAGCTAAGTCAGGGCGAGTGCACACTTGTGCATACTGTAAGCTGCCAACTGCCGAAGCATATGGTACTGCTTTCATTTGATCGATCTCATACTGGTTCTTGGGACATTGGAATTTCCCAAAACTATCGCCCTTGACTATTGGAGCAGGTGTGGCTTTACTCGCATGCATATTATACTTTTTAAGAATCTTTTCTAAATATGCTTTCTGAGATAGTCCTAAGACTCCATTGTTCCTATCTCGGTGAATTTCTATGCCCAAAACATATGATGCTTCACCAAGATCTGTTATGTCAAAATTTGAGGATAAGTATTTCTTTGTTTCTTGTAGTAGACTAACATCACTACTAGCAAGCAGGATATCATCCACATACAAGATTAGGAAAATATATTTCCCATTTTTAAACATTGCATAAATGCAATTATCCTCAATATTTTCTTTAAATCCAAAACTTTTAATCGTTTGATTAAACTTTAGATACCACTGCCGAGAGGCTTGTCTTAATCCATAAATGGATTTCTTCAGGCGGCATCCCATATTTTCCTTGCCTTCCATGATAAAACCCTTGGGTTGTTTCATGTAGACCTTTTCTTTTAAATCACCATTCAGAAATGCCGTCTTAACATCCATTTGATGTAACTCTAAATTAAAATGAGCAACTAATGTCATTATGATTCTGAAGGAATCCTTACATGAGACTGGAGAAAATGTCTCATTGTAATCTATCCCTTCTCTTTGTGTAAATCCTTTTGCCACGAGTCGTGCTTTATACTTTTCTATATTCCCTTTAGAGTCATACTTAATTTTATAGACCCATTTACAGCCTACTGTTTTGGCTCCTTTGGGAATTTCCTCTAAGTCCCAAACATCTTTGGAACTCATTGATTTCATCTCGTCTTCCATTGCCTTCATCCAGTTCGATGAATGAGGGCTTCTCATGGCTTCTTCATATGAGGTGGGATCTTTTTCCATATGAACCATTTCTGTGTTATAAACTTTAAAGTCAGTAGAAATAGCTGACTTTCTTGGTCTTGTAGACCTTCTAAGGGCCTCAGTTTCTGGCACATTTTGTGCCTCAACTTCTGGCACTTCTTCTAAAATTTGCTGTTGCACCTCCCTTTCATGCTCAACAACGGGTTCAGTCGGCTCCTGACGGACAGGTTCCGGGTCTTCCCCCATAGCTGTCATGGGTGGAGTTGCAACTGGTAGTGAGAAAAATGGCTCCTGAATCATCGGATTAGGTGCATGCACCCTCTTCTCCTCAAGATCAATTTTCCGAGCTACCAAGCTCCCCCTCATCATTTCGTCCTCTAAGAAGACTGCATGTCTCGTTTCTACAAACTTTGTATATCTGTCAGGGCAGTAGAAACGAAAACCTTTTGATCTGTCTGGATAGCCAATGAAGTGGCAACTTACTGTTTTGGTATCTAACTTTGCAATGTTTGGATTAAACATTTTGGCCTCAGCAGGGCACCCCCACACCTTGAAGTGTTGTAGGGAGGGCACCCGTCCTGTCCATAGCTCGTACAGTGTTTTGGGCACCGACTTGCTTGGTACTCTATCGAGAATGTGAATGGTGGTTTTAAGCGCCTCCATCCATAATCCCAATGGCAAGTTGGAATAACTCATCATGCTGCGCACCATATCCATAAGTGTACGGTTGCGCCTTTCAGCTACTCCATTCTTTTCTCTCAGAGTGGGATACATTAAAAGCACATGAGTTATCATATTTTTCTCTTGCCAAAATTTCTCCCGCCATACGGGATTTTGGACATAATATTATGTCAGCTTTACCCCGTTACGCAGGTATTTTCCCAGACTTTTTTCGCCATGCAGGTTTTATCATAATCATCTTTTCCCGCCATGCAGGTAATTCCCTGTAAGGGAACATAAATGCCAGAATTGGCTCTTTTGACTGCATATTCAATCATCAAATTTAGGAATAAATCTGAATGCTCTTTGACACACATGCTTGATCCGACGTTGGTCAAATTAAACACGCATGTTACTTTTTTCATCTCAAATCATGTTGACTGAAAAAACTTCTTCATAGAGAGTACATGAAAGACATTCATCAACCAAGACTCTGAATGATCTATCTCTTTTCTTTTTATGCCATTCTTTAGAGAGAACATACTCCCTCACGTTATGACTTTTCTTGGTCATCTTTTGGGTCACAAGTACCCAGCCATTCGCTTTCACGAATGAAAGCATGCAAAACTTTTAGTCCGAGAAAACTTAGCCAATAATCAACAATGATGGGCATACAAAATAACCCTACGTTGGTCTGGTTAAAAGAAATGCACATTAAACTTTTGAAACTTTCTTTTATATTCTAAATCACCATTGTGGCAGAATTAGAATAAACATCATCCTTATACATTATTCCATATCACCGTTGGGCGGAAATGGAAATAATGCATATAACTTATAAACAATGTGATGATAGTATTTCTATTAAACAACTTTGCTAAGAATTAATCTTCACCATCAACTTTATTGCAGCGGGAACAAGAAATATACATTTCTCTAGTTCAGGAACATTTCTTGATCTTTATCCGTTCTCTGAAAATTGACCACTTTGATACAAAACTTATCAGAGATTTAAACTTTGAACATAAGACTCATAGAATTATAGCATTGTTATCATCAACATTGGTCAAAAAATAACAATACCACATTTTAACTTTAAAACAAATATCTTTCTTTTGTCATAGTGGAAACTATCTGCATCTTATTTCACCCACAGGGGAAAAACATTGCTAAGAACATTTCTTCCAATTAAATTTTCCCGTTGGTTCCAATTTAATTGGAGGATAAAACTTTTACTTTGCAACGGAAGCTTTACAATATTCTATTCAAAAACAATTATGTACTCTTTTACTCTCTAAGCAATTTTAACCGGTTGGTTCAAAAATGCATTAGAGAAGCAACAATTTAATATCTTACTTTAGTTCGATTCACTTTTAAAAGCGCACCTTTAAATTTCAATAATAAAACATGATCATGTTATTAACAACGTTGGTCATACAAATAACATAATCATATTCATTAAAATATTCACTTTAACATGCTCTTAAAAAACTTAATTCTTTTTAAACTTTTATTTTCTTTGTAAAAGAGCACTATTAACTATTTACGCAGCGGAAAATCATGAATAAAAATTCATGAACTTTTACTCTTTACAGAAACTTTTTCTTTGACAGAATAAAAAATTATGAACTTTTTAATTTCTACATAAACTTTTACTTTATAAAATACATAAACTTTTCTTTTTGGAATTTTTCTATTCTCTGAGAAAACAAAAATTAGCTGCAGCAGAGCCCGCGGCCTGGCCTGCACTCCGCTCGCGGCTGTGGCCTCGGCCCAAAAACAGCACGCGCGCGCCGCAGCGGAAGGAGCCGGCCCACGGCCTGGCCTGCGCGCCGCCCGCGGCTGTGGCCTCGGCCCAGCGCTGGCACGCGCGCTGCTGCCGCCGGCCTTCCTCTCTTGCGGCCCAGTGGCCCAGGGCGGGGCTAGGGTTTCGATCGGCAGCGTCGGTTTTGATCGGACGGTCAAGCGGGCCTTGCGCCCAAACAAAACCTGCCCACCGCGCCGTTCGGGACGAAACCTAATCCGTTCGCCCGATTCTTTCCCCCTCGTCTCTCGTCGCGCCGCTCGCCTCTGGCTGAGCACGGGGATGCGCCCCGGCCGCCCTTGGCCAGCCGCCGGCGACGGCAGCGGTTCCACCGCGCCACGCCCGCGCCTCCTTTCCCTTCCCCCTTTCTGTTTCTTTCTTCTGGTCTCGCTCCCGCGGCGGCGGATCTCGCCCGCTACCGGCCGAGTGGAGTGGCCCGTCGGCGACGGCGCGCCGGCGCGCGACGCCACCGCCACGAGCTCCTCACCTCTTTTCCTTCCTCCCTCTTTCCACCGAAGCCAGTGAGAGAGAGGGATCAGAGACGCGAACAGAGCCCTGCTCTGCTCCTCTGTGCGTGCGATACAGCGGCGCCTCCCCCGTCCCCCTTGCCGGTGCGCGCGAGCTCCCGAAGGAGAGCGCGTCGCCGTCAAGCGGTGCGGTGGTGGTGCCCTTTTGCCCCCTTGGAGAGGCTGTGTTCTTCTTCCCCGCACCTCGGCTTGCCGATGCGTGTGGGGATCGAGAGGAACGGCGCGGCCGGAGCAGCGGCGCAACTTTTCTTTGAGATGTCTTTGCCCTCTTTTTGCTTTTAGGGTTCTTGGGGTAGGGGATTTCCTTTTCTTTTTCTGTTTTTGTTTCTTTGTACCGAAATCAACTAGCCCGATCTGGCTAATACCATTGATAGACCTTTGGATCGGAGTAGGCTAGTAGATCCGGTGAACCTACCTTGTCCGGCAGTGGATGAACTCGAGCCGGAGGCCATCGTGGTGCTGGGGCGCACGGCGATGGCGGAGAGTGGGCGAGGTGGTGGAGCTTCCCGTGAGCACCGCACTAACCCTAGATCGGTAGGGATTGTTGGTGGGGTTTGTGGCAGCGATTAACCTCGTGAATAGCGCCCCGGCCCCCACCTCTGTTTATATAGCGCGGGTCACAGGGGCCCACCAACCATGGTTTGGTTGGGCGCCCCCGATCAGGGCGCGAGTCAGGGGCCCGTTCGACCCGTTGGGCTCGAACGGGAGAGAGATCAACCTAACAATTACATCATAGAGTACTTCTTAGTTGCTCCCCAGACAGGTTAATTAGTGGAGCTTTAGGGGAATTAACTGTAAACGCTGCAGGATGTCAAGCCACGGTTTCCTTTGGAGACGCCGCGGGTTCCTCCTCGCCGTGGTTGCGGAAGCTCAGGAGGCCGCGGCGAGCGTTGAGCCCCTCCGCCAGAGCCTGCATCATGATCAGGAGGCTCTCCTTCACCGCATCTGCTTCGGCAGCGTCCAGGACAACCGGCCTCGGGGGAGGTGGCTGACGAAGCGGCAGGGCCCTCTGCAGGGCCTCGTCAAACTCAAGGAAGCTCTGGTTTTGCAGCTGCACATCCATCACTTATGGTTTGCATAGGGATGGTAAATTCATTTAACATTCTAATGCACCTTTCATACAAAAGAAAAGAACACATACAGAGGAAATAAAAATAGGATGGGAGCCGGTTGTTAAAATCGTCTTCTATAAGAATTCATATCCCTGAACTTAATTTATACAAGTCAAATAAAAATGCACCCTGAATATTATCCTCACAATTATTATTTTTCAGATAACTCTCCTATCCAACATGGTGTGTACGGAAAAGACTTTCCGATCCAATGCGCGTGTAACTTGCCCAAGCACTGTACTTTAGAGCTACTAAAATCATAAGCAACTGCCGTGTCTCGTGACATCCACAAAAAGACAATCTCTTTATATGGATGAAATCCAAGGAAATAGACTTCTTCAAAATGCATGTGGTCAGAATTAACCTTAAGATCTTGAGTCTCAAGGATAAAACCCTTGCTGTAGTCCCATTCAGCATTATCTTCCGTTAGTGCTTGCTTAACATCTTCATCAAAACAATTACCTCTCAGAAAGATCCAAGGTCTGAGGTTTTGATCCTTGTGCTTTTTTTTGTTGGGGAATCCATCCTTATACTTGACCAAAGAAATTTTTGCCATCACTGGCGCAAATTTGATATCATTCTTTAACTCCCACCCCATTCTACCACAAGATTCATCCAGCAACCAAACCTGAAACTGGTGCTGAAGATTATGATAAATCAAAGCACAGTACACCCCCTTGTTTGATTTTCCAAGATAAAGATGTGCAGAACCATTCATCTTGCCCCCAGCTGGCGATTTAATCACTTGATACGCACCATCCGATAATGTTATGCTGCAAATTAAGTTGAGACGCCAACGGGTGAATATAAAATATATGCATGTTAATAAGAACATATATGAACAAATTGAGTTTCGAACTTGAATTATGTATTTTGGCTTGGTCAAAATTAAGCAAGTTTGATTTAGGAAAAACGCGCAACATCTTCAATTATATACTTTTTGGAACAGAGGTATTATAATTTACTGTATTAAGCAACGAGTTACATCAAACCCTGAATAAATCAAAATCTATAGTAAAAAAGAAGCTAAACCTAACTAATTAAATTAAGAGCGGGCCGGGTGAGTGAATGCATATACATACCGCATGATGGAGTCATTTTGACAGTGCACATAAAGCGCCCCTTTCCAGTAGACGGTGTAACAGCGTTGGAACTGTGTATATTGCTGCATGTCGGCGATGGTGCCTGCAGCCTCTCCTCTGCGGAGGAACGACCTCTCCTCCCATCTCCATGTCCTGGAAGAGAAGACTCGTATTGCACATGACGAGGGCGGCCACTCCGATTCCTCCGTAAATATTGTCGCAGTGGGATCAAGCTCGCAGGGGACCCTAGGAACCATATATACCTCATAGTCGGGGGACACGGTGGGGTCAAAGGCAAGGCAGACGTCGTCGTAGAAGCCCTCCATCCCACTCTCGGTGCACCGCGGCGGAGGCGGAGGCAGGCGCACCCATTGCCGGGTGGCCGGGTTGACCACCATGTTGCCCCAGAGTAGGAGGAGTCCGTTGCAATGATTCTCGATGATGCATAAACCCTCTTCCGTGTCGGCGTAGTCAAGGTTTGCGTCGATCCTGCGACTTGTCAGCGGGTTTGCGAAGAGCTTTGGGGGGTCGCTGCAGAGGACGTCTATCTCCATGAAGAAGATCCCGTAGAGCGAGAGCGGGAGGAGGTCCGTCCGCAGCAGGCGGTGGCCGTCGACGACGGCGCGCCAGCCTTTGCAGACGCAGCGGGACGCGGCGAGGCTGCGTGGCTCGAGACAGCGGAGGACACACGCGAGGATGTCGTCGGGCAGCAGCTGCGCGTGCGCCGCCACACCGGCCATGGATTGATCGCGATGATCGCCGGCTTCCATGTGAATCGATCGGGTGATGATCGATCGGCGCAGCTCTTGCTCGGGGACTCTATACGAGACGTATCGATGGAGGCGCTAGCTCTTGCAAAAAGGTTGGGTATTATAAGAGGAGACGGGCTAGGGCTAGCTCTTCCGATCCGGGGAGACGTCGGTCGGTCGGTCGTACGTCGATACAGCTAGCGCGGCCACGTACGCGCTTGCACGTCGAATCAACGGCTGGCATGCATGCCGTCGCGCGTCGTGACTGGCTGGAAAGCGTACGCGTTCGTGCGTTAGCTTTATATATACGGTTTCCTTTTTGAACTACAATAGATGTAGATCACATAATAGATATGTTTGCCCGTTCAAAAAGGAGATATCTTATACTTATTCTTTCCCTAATCCCTATCCCTAATCTTTCTCTGTCTCTATCTCTATCTCTATCTCTATTCTTTATTCTCTATTCTCTATTCTCTATCTCTAATCTCTAATAATATACTAACTCTAAGTCATGATTATTCTAATAGGCCTCTGGCAGGAAGACTCAAGGCGAGCTCGGGCGTGGCAATAGAAAAAGGACCAGCGTCCATGGTGGACACAGGAGCAGGGAGGAAGGAGGAGGCTCGTCGGATTGAGGCCGGGGTCCACGGCAAGGTGCAGGCTACGGCGTGGGGCTCGACAGCTGCAGCCATGGTCGACAGCCATGGTCCAGGCTCGGGAGCAAGGGCAGCGACGACGCGTCTGGGCATGGCGCAGGCGAGGAGAGAAAGATGGAGAGGAGCCTTCAGTGTTCATCTGAATCATCTCGGCAGCAAAGCTCACATGGCGACGGAGGCGCACGTGGTGTTTGCATGTTGCTCATCCCATGGCCTCCCTCCAGGCATATGCTCTCGTGGCCACATGAGCCCCTGGGCGGCGTAAATACACGGCGTGCGTGCATGGAGTATGCACCAAGTACAAGTTTGATGGAGTAGCAGCTCCTTGACTAATCTTTGTCCAAAGTTTCAAAGCAATGATCGGTACGGCATATAAAATTTGAAGCACAATGCTAAAGTTTCAAATTTTCAATGATCAGTATGGTAGGCGGACAGGCTTTATGAGTGCAAGTGGGCTGGAAAAACACAAAACGGTGTGCTAAATATAGTCCCGTGGAGCAGATGAATATTTTGCATCCCATGGTTTGCCTCCTAGCTACATCATGTGCGACGCACCCATCCCCGCGTCGCCAACCCTAGGCGACACGGAGGGCGACCACGCCGCCGGCCCTAGGCCCCCTCCCCTTGCCTCCTCCGTCCTGCCGCCGCCCGAGGTCTCACCGACGAAGCCTGGCCTATGATGGCGGCGGCGGGGCCTTATCCCTCGTGCGGTGGTCGTGTTTTTTCCGGGCGGCGGCGGCACATCGTTCGACGCAGATCCGGCGGCAAGGAGCGGCGGGATCCCTAGGGCATGCGTGACGGCGGAGTCAGCGGAGGCGCAACCTCCCCGCGGCGGAGTCACCCCTGTGGCGGCGGCCAAGATTGCCAATCTGGTCTTGCCCAGATGGGCTTGGGCGGGCCGGCGGTTCCGGTGTGCATCTACAGGCGAGCACGGTGGGCCTGACGGCGCCGGCTGTAAGCACCGTGGTGGTGCCATGGCCGGTCAGGCAGCGGCGGCCTGGATCCCTTTCGTCCGGTCCCCGGCAGAGATGGCGGCAGTCCGTGCACGAGATGCTTGAGGGAGGATCTTCGAACCGATCTGGGTGAAAAACCTGCTCTCGGCTAGCTGTAAGGCCGGCGGTGGCGGCGCTGTCTGCGTCATTCCCTTCTTGAAGGCATCGCCATGGAGAAATTCAAGGCCACTCTATGCTACCTCTGGGGGAAACTCTAGATCAGTAGATCAGATGACGGCGGTGCTATGGTGTCGTTTCCCTCTTGGGGGGCGTCATTCGTGGAGGTGTACACGGACCGAGGGACCAGTGGAAGGCTTTTTGGTGGAGCGGTGCTTCAACTTACACATTGATGGCGACGGATCTTGGCGGCATGGCGCCATGAAGACTCGACGTCTGATGCGCGGAGATGGACTCGCGCAGGGAGGTGGCGCCGTCTGGCGTCGTGGTGGCGTCGACGGCAGCTAGACCAGGTAAGGTTGATGCAGCAGTACAACACTGAAGATGGATTGGTGGCAGGTGGCTGTGGCGGCCTCATACCCGGCAGGCGTCCTGGTTGAGAAGTGCGCCGGACTGGTGGGTGCCCATACGTTGCAGGCGTCCTGGTTGGGACCTCAGGTCTTAGATGGTAGGTTTGGCTGCGAGGTCTGTTTTGGTATTAGGCCTAGACTATTAGCATCCCTTCATCAACTGGATAGAAGTAGCAACAGATGTTGCCTAGACGGTGGCTTTAGTCTGACTGTTGTATTACTTTGCAAGGTCTTGTGTGAATAATTAATAAAGTGGCTGCATGCATCGTCCAGATGCAGAGGCCGGGGGTCCTCCTCCATTTCTAAAAAAAATGTGCGATGCGTGCTGCTTGCTATGGAGGCTCCCTAACATCTGCCACGTGTGGTAATTTTAAAGCAGTTGATATTTTTCTACTTCATTCTTCCTACACTATTTTTCCCCATATAATCCTCTATTTTTGGTCATGATATAGTAGCATAAAATGAAGCTATTTCGATGTGCTCGGGTTAACATCTTGGTTGGTCATCACATAGACATGCATATTTAATAATTTAATTGATGACCTGAAAAATAAGTACAATTTACAATATATTTGGAGTGGTCTCTGATGTCCAATTTGATGTGTTAATGTTTTAATAGGATATTGCAAACAGATAATGCTTTATAGGGAACATATTTGGAGTTGATATTGCTAATCAACAAAGAAAGTGCAGCTTGTGATAGTGGTATGTGTGCACAGCAATTTTGCATTAAAATAAAGATATGGAAAGGTAGAAGCATGCGAATTGGAAGCTACAACTCAACAATGCATTATGAAAGATAAACTCTCAAATACCACACAAACCCTTAAATCTATATCTTATACCCGTTGCAACGCACGGGCCTTTTTGCTATAATAATAAAGCACGGATTGACTTTGTCGGGTTCACCGTCACACCTTTTTTACATGAAGGTCCCTGTGGTTTTTTAGAATGTACCCGCACTCCAGAAAAACGTTTAGCTCCAGAAGTCCAACTCCCTGGCTGTCCCGTCCGCACGTATCGAATAGTCCCACCGTGCCCCCATACAACAAAATCCACCGATTTATATACTTTTGTAGATTGGCTGTCAACAAGCCAAGCAACAGGAGCTCCATGAGATTGACCGGAACAATGATGATTGCCCAGAGCAGAGCAGGGGCCGGTAGCCGGAGAAACAGGAGCATCAGGGGCGCCCTTGGGTGTGAGGCAGGACCGCAGGAGGGGGTGTCCCCCGGCGAGGACAGGTGCGAGGCGAGGGGTGGAGGAGGTCGACCGGACTCCAGCGGCGGACTGAGGGCAGGCGCCGGCCATGGTTGCGCCGTTCCTGTCAAGGCAGAACAGAGGGAGGACCTAGATGGACGCGGGGGCGACGGCTGCACGTGCGACGGGAGCAGTCAGGGATCACAGAGCCTAGCGGTGCTAGCAGGGGAGGAAGGAGCAGTCGAGCGATGGCCGACCTGCTTGCGGGGTTAGGTTACAGACGCTGGGAATGGGCCTGCTGGGACGTCTTGGCCCAACTCGTGCCGGCCTGTTTCTCACGTGCGTTTCTTCCGTAGAAAAAAGTAGCTGCATAAACGAAATAGAAAACTAGCGTGCGTTGGATCACTCTACTTTTTTTTAAAGCTGATTTGGGCTAAATATGTTAGGCATGCCGTATACAAATTCGTGGGTGGAAAACTTGAAGTCTAAGTCTAGGATATTTTCACGAATTTATTGGTGGAAAACTGAAAGTCTTGGCGTAGCCGGTGTTGGAGCTGTCGATCGAACAAAGGAGTCATGCATCAACATCTAGATTCATCCCCTAACGATTTATCCACCATCCTCTACTCCCGGCCCCGATTGAGGTGAAGGTCTTCAAAGAGTGTGTTGAAGCGCGCTAACGACGTTGGTGTTGGTGCCTGTGTAATGGGTGGTCTAGCCGAAGAGGGGAAAGGGTAATAAGAAGGAAAGGAGGGATTTCGAGGATTGAAAGCAAAAAATAGGGAAGTGGGGAAGCTGTCCCGTAATAACAAGGAAAGGAGGGATTCGAGGAAAAAAGTGGGAAGCCAGCCGTCCCGTAATAAGAAGAAAGTGTCCTACTAAGGAAGAATGGAGAGAACATAGAAGGAAAGGAGGGATTCTGGGAATTGACAATAAAGAAGGAAAGAGAGGGATATCTGGGATTGAGAGAAAAATAGCCTGGTGATTTTTTGTCATTTGTTTTGTCCCGTAATGAGTTGATTGATATCTAAAAAGATTATGGGAACAAAGTAAACCAGCTAGAAATCAATCAAAAGTCGACCCCCTAAAAAAAATTCATCCTCTGCCACGAGCTATAATCCCACAAACGAAGTTTTTACCCCGTCCATAACTCGAGAGAAAATTATGTTAGAATTTTTAACACCTGCAAAAAAAACTATGTCTAAGTCATAATAAAAAATTGTTTATTTATTGTTCATGTAGAATATTTTTTTTGAGAATTATAATGAAAATGATAGTACCGGTTAAAAATAGGTGCTTGCTTGTTAGACACGAATAGTGCTATGCTACACATTCCCTAAACCTAGCCAACATTGGTTCATGAAAATTCGTGTTTCCTACGAAGTGAAGCAAAAAAACATTATACTAAAATGGACTTTACAATTTACGGTATAATGTGATATGTTTTGCGCATCACTAAGCAACTCCAACAAAGGCATGAAGAGATACTCACAACCACGTAGATATTTCTATGATTTAAATTTCACACACCTATTTTTATGATTTAAATTCCACACACCTTCAGTACACTTCTGAAATACATGCATATTTTTTCTACAGTACATATTTTCATGGCAGCCGATTTCAAAGAGTTTGTTCATGTCATCATGCTCGGCGTTGTGTCGTGAAATGAGAGGGGATTAGGGAAGTGTGGTTTTTATTCACCCGCTGCAACGCACGGGTATTTGTGCTAGTATAATATAAAGCACGGATTGAGTCCGTCGGGTTCACCGTTACAATACGCTTTTTTTCGTGATTTTACACTTTCAGTTTGAATGTAAAACATATACACGAGGTGGTACTAATTCGAGGAACCCGCCCAGTAAATCAGGCCCGTTGGCGAACGCAGCGCCCGCTGCGTAGCTTGACTGGGCCTGGCCCAGTAACGCTTGCTCTCGCTGGCTGGCTCCTCCCACTCGCCCGCTCGCTGCCCCCCCGCCGCTCCCTCGATCCCTGGCTCCCCTCGATTGTTTTTTTTTCTCTATGGCTAAATTGCTACAGTACATACTCATTTTCTTAAGGAAAAAAACCAGTTGGCTAGAGTTAAAAGATAAACCAGTTGGCTATAGTATGTACTCTTGTGCTTAGAAAAAAGTTCATCGATTTTGAAAAAGTTCGTCGAATTTGCCAAAAAGTTCATCGAATTTGAAAAAAAACATTGAATCTGAAAAATAGTTCATCAAATTTCAAAAAAGTTCATCAAAAATTTTAAAAAAGTTCATCGAATTTGGAAAAAAAGTTTGTCAAATTAAAAAAAAAGTTCATCAAATTTCAAGAAAGTTCATCGAATTTGAAAAAAGTTTGTTGAATTCAAAAAAAGTTCATCAAATTCGAAAAAAAGTTCATCAAATCTGAAGAAAAAAAAATCAAATTTGAAAAAAGTTCATCGAATTTGGTAAAAGTTCATCGATTTTGAAGAAAAAAGTTCACGAATTTAAGAAAAAAGTCTATCGAATTTAAAAAAAGTTCATTAAACTTGGAAAATGTTCATTGAATTTGAAAAAGTCTTCCATGCCGGCGTAGTCAAGGTTTGCGTCGATCCTGCGACTTGTCAGCGGGTTTGTGAAGAGCTTTGGGGGGTCGCCGCAGAGGACGTCTATCTCCATGAAGAAGATCCCGTAGAGCGAGAGCGGGAGAAGGTCCGTTCGCAGCAGGCGGCGAGCGTCAATGACGTCGCGCCGGCCTTTGCAGAAGCAGCGCGGCGCGAGACGGCCGAGGACGCACGTGAGGATGTCGTCGGGCACGGGCAGCACCTGCGCCGCCACCAGGGCCATGGAGATCAGATGAGTTATTTTACCCAAAACCACCACACTTGAGGCTAGGGTAACCACTTGGTACCACATTGAAGGTAGATCACAAAAAACTACCGGAAATGTGCCTAATGCGTATCGCGGAGCACTGATAGTCGGATAACCTCGCGAAAACAGTCAAACTGACTGGTTGGGCCCACCTGTAAGGCTAGATTAACGTATGGGACGCACTTCAATTTCCTTCCGCGGAGCGTTGACTCGCTCGCCATCCCGATTCGATCATTTTTTTTTCAAATTCATTTTTTGGGTTTCCAAGTCAAAATCAAAACCAAACAACTCGTGCGCTGGTGCACGCATATGCCCGATCCGATCCGCTTGGAGTGGGACCCACTCGCGACGCTCTCTCTCTCTCATTCCCCGTGCTTCCTTCCTTGGCTTTCTTCTTCGTCGCCGTCGCGATTTCCGCCCGCCGTGACGACCTCACACGATAGGCGACGCCGGCCGTCATCCACTCCGGCGAGGCGATCCTCACACGCACCTACGTGCACGCGGCCGGAGCATGGACAACGTATTTGCACGATCACCACGCCACGGTGGCCATGCCATCGCCAGGCATGCATGCATGCTCCGGCTCGCAACGCCGCCCGGCCGGCGTTGACGATCGAAAGCACATAGTTAAATTTAAGGGAAAAGTCTAAAATAAACCTTGAACTTATAGACGAAAGCTAAATTGAACCCTGAACTCTCAATTCCTGAACTCAGCACACTGAACTCTCTGATCCCGGTCTATTTTGAACCTTGAGAGGATTTAGCTGGTATTCGCTGAATTGGGCCGGCCTATTAGTAGTTGCTCTCGCTGCTCTGGTTTTCTTTATTTTTTTAATTTTGTTTCTGTTTGTTTTTTCTTTCTTTTTTCATTCATTTTATTTTGTATTTTCTTTAATGTACTTTGTTCTTTTTCTATTTTTTCTTTATTCATTATACTTTTCTTTTTTTCTTCATATTGTTTTTCGCTTTTATTCTGTTTCTTTATTGGTAACTGGTTTTCTTTTTTATACAAGTCTAATTATTATCAGTACCCTATGTACATTTTTAGCGCAGACATAAAATGTGTTTTGGTACACTTTCGACATTTTACAAATACATTACGTACATTTTTAAAAATACATGTTTTCCATTATTTTTTGAATACACAGTAATATTTTTCCAGATACACGTTATACATTTTCTTAACGACAATAAACATTTCATAAACTACATGGACATTTTAAATTTGTATGCATTTTTTCAAACATTTTTAAAATTGTATGCATTTTTTTCAAACACATGTCACATATAGTCTTTTAAGGGTATGACACATTTTTCTACATCATGCAAACATTTATTTTACATTGTATATACTTTTTTAAAAATGTCACAAGCACAGTTTTTGAATCACACGAATATTATTTTATGTTGTACATTTTTTATTGAAATGCCACATACATTTATCTAAACTCGTGATATTTTTTAGATGTCACAAACATTTTCTTTACACATTTGTTCATGTTTCAATTTTTGTTCCCAGTTTTACAATTTTCAAAAAGTGTTCGCACTTTCAAATTTTCTTCAGGTTTCAAAAATATTTATGTTTCAGAAAGTGTTCGCTTTTTCAAAATTGATTGCTTTTTAAAAAAAATGTTGTTTTCTTAAAGTATTCAGGATTTTCAAAAAGTGCTCCCACTTTATAAAATGTCCGGACATTTCCAAAATTGTTTATGTTTTCTTAAATACATCGGGCCTTTATTATATTAGTTGTGCGTATTTTTGGCTAGCGGGATGAGCTCGATTCAGCCAGGTCCCAAGTTCGATTCAGCCCGAGACGTATTTGTTACTTCGCGCTTTAATGAACAGAAGACTTTTTACGTCGCGCGCCTTAAGGAAAATTTTAAAAAAAAACTCCCTTCGTGCCTGATGGGCCGGCCCAGTTGAGTGCACATCCAACAATCCCGGGATTTAACATGCCACGTCGACAATCCCTGTTTGGAAACTCACTCAAGGTTGGAAATAGACCGGGATCTGAGAGTTCGGTGTGCTGATTTTCGGGATTTGAAGTTTAGGGTTCGATCTAGCTTCCGTCTACAAGTTCAAGGTTTATTTTAGACTTTTTCCTAAATTTAAGGCGGCCTCTTATTTGGGCTGCCGCATCGTGCCGTGCCGAGTCTTCTCCGGCGTGGGCGCTGAGCACGCCTGACGCTAGCTCCAACGTCCTCCTCGCTGACACCGACGACGACTTTTCTTTCTTTGCAGACGACACAACAAGAGAGGGAGAGACGAACCGGCCGCCAATTCCGACTCCGGCGACCCTTTCCTTTCCCGCCGTCTTCGCTGGCCATTATATTATCTCCTTTCCCGCCGTCTTCGCTGGCCAAAGGATCCATCATGTCCATCACGCGGAAGCCACGCACGTCCAAGTCGCTGTCCTCTACAACGGCATGCAAATGCAAGCTAGGGCCACTGGCTCCATCGATCGACTCCTTCCTCTCTGGCGCCGCCGTCCACTCCGGCGAGGTGATCCTTTTTTTTTTATCAAAGAAGAGCTTCCTCCTTCCGATTTTCATCACTGAAAACCAACATCGAACCAGAGTATGGCGAGATGATCCTCACACGCACGTACGTGCACGCGGCCTCCGCAAATAAGCAGATCATCGACATGCATGCACGTACACCACATGTACTGTACTGTACATGCATCCGGGCACGTACACCACACGTGCATGCATCACGGGGACGATCGAGGCGGTAGACGCGCATCGCCATGCCGCGATCGATTATATTTGAGCCACCCAAAAACCTCCGCCGACCACCTCCGTTTCTTTGAAATTGTGTGTTATGTGTTTTACAGTACAGCTTTTAGCCTTTTACACATGATGTAACCTTTTGCCTGCTAGCTTTCTTGAATCTTTCCGCCTTGGTGGATGAAACATCCACTAAGCTTATTTCAAAGAAACCATCCTTTTCTCTTATTTACAGGAAAAAACGCCCCTTTAGCTTAGGAGGGTGCTCTAGTTGTAATTCTCTGTACTCGTAGAAAGTAATCTCCATTCAGTTCCAATGCTAGACTTCTCTGAATTCATTTTTGTTTATTTTTTTATATGTGAACATGAAAGGGCTTCTTTGAATATATTTTTCCTGTCTTTATGTGAGTTCCTTCAGCCGTTGTTTGTGATACAAGAGTCGTAGCGACACAGTATTATTACCTCTTACAGTTTTATCATTGTTCATTTAATAGCTAGTGGTTGACAGTATTAAGAGATTATAAATTGGCCAAGTTTATGTGGTATCCTATCGATGTCTACTTTGGCTCATTTGGAGCTGTGATGAATTTTGCACCAACTTGAAGGCCTTATATTTGTTCAAACCATGCCATACTGTTGTAGGCCAAGTTTTTCTAAGATTGTTTTTCTCAATTCCCTCTTTGACATGTCCAACCTTTAAGTTTCATAGTAAAAGAACAAGATAGCTGAAAAATTGCATCTTTAGATGCAAAATTATGTGGTATGCTAGCTCCAATCTTTTGCAGTATATATGCTGCTGTAATTAGTCCCTGGCTTTTGTGAATCTTCTAGTCTTGGTGTGCTGAAACATCCGTTTAGCTTATTTCTAAGAAACACCCATTTAGCTTATTTATAGGAAAACATCCATTTAGCTTAGTAACAAAAGAAGTTCTTGTTGTAACTCTCTCTTCTCTATATTCGCAGAAAATAATATCCTGTCAATTGCAAGCCGGGCTCTGACTTCCAGTTTTTCATGAGTTTATTTGTTTATCTTGATGATATGTGAACATGCAAATCTTCTTATTTTTATTTTTTCTACCTGCACATGTAATTCTTGGTTGAACAAATATACCCATGAATAAAGTTATATTTTTGCAATTTCTTTCAGAGACGACATAAAGTTAATTAGTTTTACTGTTCTAAACAGCTCGTTCACTTACTCATGTGGTTGCATCTGGTGTGTTGTAGGCCAAGGACCTGCATAGGATGTATTGGGCTCAGAAGAATCTTGCCTTCTTCGCAGGAGTGGCTACCACGATGGCCCATCACTCTCGTCTTCTCCTCCGCTGCGGAGGACAAGCTGCGGTGAGCAGCAGAGGAGGCGTCTCATTCCTGCATAGGGTGGGGCTTGGCCATCTTCTTCACCCAGCACTAGCACCAGCACCACCGCCGTCAGAGGCAGTGAAGAGCAGCAGCTGCAGGCGCCGTACGACCATGGCCCGGTGCAACCAGCCATCTCCGGCAAGCTCACACCGCTGCACCACCAGAAGATCCAGGATGGCAACGGCCAAGTTCTACGACGGTGGTAAAGCGATGTCCTTTCCTTCCTGACTTCCATCTTGCAGCGCTTTAATATTCCCCTGGCTAGCTCGTTTGGTTTGGTTTGGTCTGGGGGTGCTTCGATCCATGTAGTTTGGAGGTGGTTTCAGTTCACTGGGACAGTCATGGATGGAACAGATGAAACATATTTTTTTTGTTCTGATGTAACAAGTTCATCATCTAGAAACAATTATTTTGACCTGCTGGACATAATCAGTTTCCCAATTGGGAATTGCTACGTCCCTCTTTCCAACACAATTTCATGTCATGTATATTAAGAACTGATAGCACAACATCTTACAACCACATTAGACCGACGGCGCGTGCACAGGACAGCGCGATTACATCATACGAGTACTTCTTAGTTGCTCCCCAGACAGGTTACAGGAGCTTTAGGGGAATATATAAACTATAAACGCTGCATGCAGGATGTCAAGCCACGGTTTGTGACGCAGCCATGGGTTCGTCCTCGCCGTTGTTGTGGAAGCTCAGGAGGCCGCGGCGACCGTTGAGCCCCTCCGCCAGAGCCTGCACCAAGATCAGGACGCCCTCCTTCACCGCGTCTGCTTCGGCGTCCAGGACAGCCGACCTCGGGGGAGGTGGCTGACGAAGCGGCAGGGCCCTCTGCAGGGACTCGTCGAGCTCGACGAAGCTCTGGTTTTGCAGCTGGAATGAAATCTCTTTGAAAGTGGTGGTGGCATGGGATTGGGCGAGGAGGGGACAGAGGAGCAGAAGCAGAAGGGCGAACGTGATCTTGGCCATGCTTGTTGCTTGCCTCTGCGAATCAGAATGTGGATGTGGTTGGTGTCTGTCTGCTGTCGCTTGACTGGAGCCTGCAGGGAGATGGGATTATATACGGTTTATCAGGTAAGACCAAGAAGTGTGACTTGTTGTTTGGCAAGAAGACAAAGAAGTGTGACTCTTTGTACCTGTTTATTAAAATGTACTCCAATTTACCTGTTTATTTCCAGAGAGGAGAAATTTCTTTTGGAGTTGGCTATGAGCCATCTTTTGCTGATATAAGTTATGCATTTCAAGTAGCCCTAAAGAGAGTTAATCTTAGCTCCAGAGATAAAAGTTCTGGTGCAGCAAACCAACCGCCTAAAAAGGAGCGCAGCTTGCCATGGTGGGATGACATCAGATACTACATCCATGGAAAGACAGTTTTGTATTTCAATGAGACAAAATGGAAGATCCTGGCAACAACTAATCCTTATGAGAAGGTAGACAGACTGCAAATTGTTTCTGAATACATGGAAATCCAGCAAACGGATGGGCATGTAGATGTCTCTGCAAAGGAATTCGGGATGTATATCAGTAGCTTAGAGAGTATGATGAAGAATTGCAGCTTAAAAGTGCCATCTGGCGTGCCCAGGCCTTTTATTTATGCTCCTTTGTTCTCTCTTAATGTGATTATCGACTGGCAGCCCTTTGAATCATTATCTGCATGCATTCCCTATTGAGGGTGAGCCAAGGAAGAAGGTTTATATATAATCCATTTCGATCTACTTATCTCTCTCTTAGGTGGAACTTCTCCCTTAGACCTTTGCAGGTGCAGTCTGATAATGGCACATCATCTCCCTGCTCTGCTATGCAAACAATTCAATGCTATGTGGGTCTGCCTTTGGTAGTTGCTCCAAAATAGCTGATGTTGATTTCCCTAGAATGAACCTGGGTGCTCATGACCTTGCTTGGGTTTTCAAATGGTGGAGCTTAAACTAGAGCCCCTCACACAAACTGCGTTCTTTCTCTAGATGGCCTCGATATAAAATTCCTCGAGCTGCTAGATCTGGTAACCTCTCAATGGATAAAGTTTTGGTTGAGTTCTTTTTCCGGGTTGATGCTACTCCCTGTTGCATAAGACATGCCACTTTAACTGAAGATGATCCTGCCAGTGCCAGTGGCTTGACCTTTAAAATGTCAAGTTTGAAGTATGAAATGTGGTAGTTCTTTGTCAAATACTCACAACCTCCTGATGCTAGCATTAATATATAGTGAAACAATGGATTGTATATTTTCTTCCGAAACAGAATCACAATCAGTCCAGGACGTCTGTATGGAGATGAGTTGGGTAAAAATCACAGGAAGATTATCATTTGAATCAATGAAATCAGTTACTCAAGTTTGAAAACTTGCTCTTCAGATTTCTTGTGATGTACAGAATTGGTCGGTGTAGGTTAACAAACCTGTCCAGCAAAACGATGCACGCCCTGGCCAAAACTTGCCTGATGTCTGCGAGTACCTACGGAGGGTGCTCGATCTGGCGGTGTCGTGCTCGAGGACTATAGATGATAGAATCGGGAGATCGAGATGGCGATGGCAAACCCAAGGATTTGTAGGAAAAACCTGGTCCAGGCTGCAGCGGTCAGAAAGTGGACTCGTCTCTGCCACGAGGCAGAGTCCCTCCCTACTGCATCTTCAGGGAAATACCGGAGAAGGAGGACATCGATGATTGGGCCAAGATGGAGGCTTCGTTCCACCATGAAGGGAGTACCGCGAGGGGCTGCAAGCCATACGGAATGGCATCAGTGGCGGCGCGACCTGTTTCGCCGACGACAAGAGGAGAGATCTGGGATGGGAATTAAACGAGACAAGATTAAACGTGAACGGAGCCAGATTAGACGTGATTCACAACTAATCTGACGGCTGAAAAGGCTCAAAAATGACAATCGAACGGCCGATGGTACGAGAGGGCTGGAAAAGTGCGCAGTTTTAATGTATCTACATATTAAGTACGAGGGAAACAACTTTAGAAATAACTCTTGTGATGTTGTTTTTCTAACTGAACAAAAGACCTTCTCAGAACACATTTCTTTAGATGCTACCATGCAAGAACATCACATCTTTCACATTGGAGCATCACAAGCATGCACATCAACTGTACAACGACTGCCCCTCTGAACTACAAAACAGTCGCATACTAATTGTTTTGGCAAGTGTACATTCTTGCTTACATGCATGGTACCAAAAAACCCGGACAAGCTCCAGTTTTTCTAAATTATGTTCAGGGATATAAATTCTTATACAAGACGATTTTAACAACCGGCTCCGATTCTATTTTTATTTCCTCTATATGTCTTCTTTTCTTTTGTATGAAGGGTGCATTAGAATGCTATAAATGAATTTACCATGCATATGCAAACTATAAGTGATGGATGTGCTATGCTTGTACTTGTTGTGTCCACAGGAACAATGAGTTATGAAAGGACCAACTGATGTGTTGTTTGCATCGACGGGATATTTGTTTACATGCTAATCTCTAAGTAGCGACCAAAGGCCCCAGCCCCAAGGACACTCCCTCCCTGGGGCGACATGGGTGGCGACCCAACCCCTCCTCCTCATCCTTCGCATCGACATCACCAGTGCCTCCGTCGGGCAAAGCTCGCGATGCTGGGGGTGGTGTCAGTGTTAGTTCAAGAATTACTCCATGGTGTGGTTCGGTTGTGTTGTCCTTCTGCTACGATTGTGTGGTTTTCCCTTAATGAATATGAGCGAGGTCGCGGCTTGATCTTGTAGATTTGTAGCAGTTAGGCTCCCTCATTGGGTTGCGGAGGTGCAGAGGTATGAGGCTCTAGGCAAAAGCTTTGGATTCAATGGGGGTCACTATCGGCGATGAGAGCACTTGTGTGCGTCTTCTCCCTCCTTGGAGGCATTACCGAAGAGTACTTCCCTCATTACTGGACTGTGATCGCTCTAAGTGGGAGCAACAATGGTGGTTGTTGGCATGGACCGGTTTATTTGCTGAAAATAGTCCTAAACGACTAGTGCGACAGGATTACAAATATTCCAACAGCCCTGACACTGACACGATGAATAAATTGAAAGTCTTTTCGGATACGATTGTGTCAATCCTATATAATTCCGACTAGCAAAAAGGCCCGTGCGTTGCAACGGGAGAAAAAAAATCACATCCTAAAATAAATATGACTCAAGTGCCCCATCCACACGGGTCCATCCATGTTGGCATATGTCACTGCTTATACTCCTTTTGTGTGTTCTATAATTGCAATGAATGATAGCTAAAATGACAAAACTAATTTGAGGGGAAGCTAAAATGACAATTTTAAACTTATTAGACACAACATTCTCATAACATGCAGAAAATAAAAAATAGGTAAACACTCGTGTTGGAATCTACCTAAACAATAGAAAAAAACATTGGCATACTTTAAAAAATAAAAAATAAATTTTCTGAAACACACATACTTTGCTACATTGATCTGCACGAAAATTAGTTGAAAATCGAGTAGTTTGTGTCACACCCATGAAAAACTCTCACTACGACTCCATGTGCATTAGTGACGGGCGCAAACGGATCGATAGAGACAGGCTTCTTCCCAGTGGCGTCCAGGAGAATAGCATGTCCGATAATGGTCATTGGCTGGTCGACGCGGTAAGACATGAGGCGGCGTTGTGCACCACACGCACCTTGTCCACGTCCTCAAGGGGATGGCCCTCCAGCACCGATCAACGCACACATATTCCTCCTACTATTTGCCCGTGTATTGCAACTGCAACGGGAATAACAATGAGAAAACAATTCATGGATGGGCAATGGACATGATGAACTTGTACTACTTGTGATGCATCATCAATCAATTTGCACTATTATTAAAAAAGTGTCACAACCTTTGGCATCAGCAGGGGCGTAGCATTAATCATTCTAGCCGAAATCATGTAATTTGAAATGGATTTGATTTCCAAAACATGAATTTAAAATTCAACTAAAGAGAATTATGTTTTCTTGGTGTATACATTTCAGTGGTGTCCCCATAATCAAAATATACTACAGATTTTCAGTCAAAAAACATTTTTCATTGTTTAAATAAAACCATTTCAAAGTTGTGCCGCTCTGTGAGTTTTGAGCCATGCTCTTACGTATTTTTGTGCAACTAGGCGATGATAGTAGAAAATGATAAACATGCCAAATCTGGGTCAGAAGAGTGCAAGAAGGCACCTGTCAATAGCAGTGGACCATTTACTGTCGATAAAATCTGGAGCGGGTACACTTAGCACAGTCTGCATTGCAGACTTCCCTCATCAAATCCATTGCAACTCGTGCAGTGATAACCAGAAATATTAATATAAATAATTAAAATGCGGACAAAGGACATATTATGCGTCAATCATGAACAGTTTGTTGCCAGAAGATCATGTATTGTTGTACTCAAGGCAATTATATGCTAGGTCTCCCATTGAAGAATGTGGCTGTCAATTGCCACTGAGAACTACAAGTATCATGTAGTTGTGCATGGTAAGCTTCTTGAAAGAATTACTCAATGCAAGCTTGTTACTGGGATGGATTATGCAAAACTCACCTCTATCCATGTTATGTGAGAGAAATTCTAGCAGAACTTGAGTTACTTCCGCTGCATCATCAATGAATTTGCACTATCCTAAGAAATTATATGTATCACAGTCTTTGGCATGAACCACGCTGAACTACAATGCTCTTATCCTCTCTACTCTCTGTTCAATACTTGTCTCTTTTTTCTTATCTAAATTGAAAAAGAAATGTCACCATGGTGATAAACATTTATGCTAGAGCCACAAAATTTAATACCTATATCTTTTTTGTCTATCTACAATGCAATATTACGAATGGCATAACTTCAAACAGAGAAGATTAGACTTGATTAGATTTAGAACTGATTTTCAGTAATCTTCCTGTGTCGTGGGGTACCATGTTCCCTTGAAACTAATATCAACAAAATAAATGTCTTACTCCAAAGTCTTGAGGAACATAATAAAGATACACAAAGGGAATTAATAAAGAGTAATCCAAAAGAAGAACTAATCAATTGAAAGGTACCCAGATTGTATGAGGAATGAGACAACACTTTCATTAACATGTCAGACCAGGATGAACCAATCTAACAATAGGCAAATAAATAGAGGAACTCCACTGTGGAAAGAGTGGTTGATTACTTTTCATGCTTATTCCCCAATAGGTATTTTTATCAGATGGATCAAATGAACTCTATCCATAACCCGCCATTCTTGGTATGGTTTGTGGCACAAGATGGTGGTGTTGCACTCCTGCAATTGACATGTGGTTAAAGTATGACCAGCAGCTACATTCACCTCAACATAAATCAGAAGGCAAATCCCCACAAAAGAAAATTCAAAAGACATGTAATAATTGATAGAAACCTAGATCAAACTGAGTAAGAAATACCTTAGATTAAGCATTCATAATTTGGTTTTGTAGTAAAAATCATAACTTGGTCAGAAAATAAAATACCTAAGACTCTGTTGTATGGGATTTAATAATATGTCATGCACTGTATCCTAAATTCAGGACCAAAGGATATGTTCTTAGATTATAAATATAATTCTATCAATTTTCCAACTTTAAATCTCCACAATCATGTGAAGGAAATAATCATCGCTATCTATTTTCATTAGGCATTACCTCAAACACATGGGTGAGCAAGTCCAACAGGTAGATGGAGGGATGGCTGGAATTGGGCAGAGTAGAAAAGGGCACGTTGCAAAAGTTTGTTCTGTTGGGAGGGGAGGAGCAATGCTTGCAGCTGGCTATCTATTTTATACTCGATATGTCGTTGACAACCAAGTGAAGCTGCTGCAACTTGTAAGGTGCACGCATGGTGGGTGTCTTGCCATAGTTGCAGCCATACTAGGGAAACAAATAACCTGCATACTAATAATGAACATACTCAGAAAATGCATGCAAGGACTGAATACATGAAAGTAAAAAATTGTCGACCTTGCGCCACTGCTACTGTATCATTGTAACAATAAGAATTTACACCCACATCTTGTAGAAAGAAATCTGCACACAATATTAGCTATCATTACTTGAGACCAAAAGTAAGTACCTTTAGCGGTCATCTCTCACATAGAATTATATCTCGTTTTCAGCTTTTCTGCACAATCATCTGCAGAGAAACAACCATAGAGTAGATCTTTTCTTTAAGCATTACCAAATCTCCACCTTCATCTGAAAGGAAATAACAATTTGCATAGCTATTTTATGTAAGCATTTACCTCAAACACATGAGTAGGTCCAAGTGTCCAACAGGTAGACGGCAAAGGGGATGACTGAATATTTTGTAATCGTCATGTCGTCCAAGGCGAAGTGAGGCTGCTGCTGCTTGTAAGGTACGCGCATGGTGGGCGTCCTGCCGTGGTTGCAGAACGCTGATCTTTCCCTCGCGTGGGGCCGCAATTCCAGCTCGCAGATGGCCGGCGAGCCACCGGCGAGCAGCAGCAGGACAACTGCCAGACCTCACTGCTCCCTTCTCTCTCCCTCCGGCCTCCCATCTCCTTCCTCACGTGCTCCCTTTTCTCTCACGCTCATCTCTCTCTTCCCTCACAGTTACCCGACACCATGCCGCGCCCGCCAACCGTCCTGCTCCGAGCTCCGGCCGCCTTCCTTGCAGATCCACCGCATGAGCGCTACTTCCCACCGGATCCGGCGAGATTCGGCAAGTCCTTGCCGACCGCGCCACCGCAGGCCCTTGCAATGCCGCCTCCGGTTTCGCCTCTCCTCCATGCCTCTGCTCGCAATTATGGAGGGGGTATCTAGTCATGGAAGGGAGATGGAGGTGTTTGGGTTGCAGCCGCGTCGGCAAGATGGCAGAGGTGCGGCCGCGGCGGCGAGATGGCGGAGGTGTGGCGGTGGCAGCGATGGCGCGAGGATGGCATGGCTTGGGCACGGGTGAGGGGTCGAGGAGGCATATGCGTACGGGTGTTCTGTTTTTTTTCCAGCGAACCGTTTTTTCTTTTGTGTATGGACTACGGGTTGAATTCTCAGAAATGGGGGATTGTTTTGCAAAATTACCGCGACGGTGAACCAGGCAGACTCAACTCGTGCTTTATTATTACTAGTACAAATGCCCGTGCGTTGCACTGGGCGAAAAAAAGCACAACCAGCTTTATATGCCATTGTGCATCATTTTTATCCCCAATTTTAATAAATGTCCATAACAAGGTTAAACATGAAAAATTCTTTTTTTTAATAAAAGTTCACATTTTCATAAAAAATGGAACAGTTTTTAAGAATAGTTAATGTTTTCATGAAAATTGAAACATTTCTCTAGAAAAGAACATTTTTTTATGGAAAAAAACTTTTTTGAACCGATGTTTCATTTATCACCCGGTGCAACGCACGGGCATTTGTTTGGTGGGAAGAGTTTATTCGTTTTTTAACTATTTGGGTTTAGCCCAAACAAAGCACTTGACGTTAACTTTTATTAAAATAAGGACGCACGAACTCATCTTCCTTATCGTTCCCCATTTCAAGTCTCCCTTGTTGAAGTGCTCTGCGCCGCCACCGCCCGCGTCATGTCTACCTCCTTTGTCGACATGGACCTATCCCTTCCTCCCGTGGTGCGCCGTAATGGAGGGTTCCCCATGGGGTTAGGGGGGAGGGGTGCGAGTAGTCGCCGTTTGGTGCCCTGTCCGGTGTGTTCGCCCTGTCCATCACAACCCCTACCAGCTGCAGTCGGAGTTGATCAATTGTTCGTCCAAAGCAGCATATATGACCATGAATGTAAATGAAACATTAAAAGGCGACAAAACTACTTTTTGCCGAATAATACACCACCGCAATTATGGGAGTCCAGTTAACGATTTTAATTGAAACTGAAGCCATTATCAAATATATGCACACAATAATAAAAGCACCACAGTAGCAACTAAAGGGTTTGATTTCAGTCAAGGAATATAGCATTACATCAATAGCAAAACATGATGATATTTGTGGAAAATAATAATAAGAGCACTACAACTGCTAGTAAAAGCAATATATATCCATGATAATTTGAACCAGCACATAGGACCACCATCAACCACAACATACTGTTAAACAGTACATGTCTAAATTTTATGAAAGCTAGAAACTGAAATTCATTTACAGCCAACAATTTGTAATTGACCCTACTGGTCAACATCCAGTGAATTATGAGATACCATTTCTTTTCCTACATAACTAAAGGCACCATCAGGGATGCCAGCCAACAGAGAAGCTTCTTTTTTCAGAAATCGCACGCATGTCCTGTTTTGATAGAATGGAAGTTAGCACCACCAAGTAAATCAATCTTAGAAAAAGAATAAAGTTTCGAGATGAGCTTACATTATCAGTTTGCACAAATTTATTGTCATATCTTTTCTTACGGATTCATATTGGAGAATAAAATTGTCCCGGAATCAACAAAATGTTCAGATTACTTTACAAAGATCATCATTGTTTGTTAATATGAAACCTTATGAATCGTATGTACGTCTCCCAGCCGCGAGTCACCACCTCTCTTCCGTCCATTTTAGAAGCTTCGCCATTCACCATGATGTGTCTCAGCCACTGCCATCAATTTCTTTGAAAACTTTGATAGATAGATTAGATAGATAGATAGTGCACTAAAAGAGAAAAAATTCATAAGAAAAGTAACGTATACACCTGATATCCTAACTACCAAGAATCAAACTGTGGTAAAACAAAACTAATACATACCATGGCTATCCAACAACACAGAGTAGTGACAAATCTGAACCGGGTCCCCTTCCATAGGATCTGATATACCTTCAGGCTGATTAACTCTAGGTGTTGTATGAACTCTGAAAGTCTGAATCAACTCATGTGCAACTTTTGACGATGGTGCAAATGGAGAGGCGTCACAAGATTGGATCCTTATCCTGCTATATACTGTAGTACAGTTAAAGCAAATAAGCTAAGAAATTAGACAGCAGGATGAAGGTGCACCACACCATCCAATTCTGAAAAGGTGGCGGCTAATGGTCTTCCTCGTTGAATCCATAAGGGGTATGCTTTTCTATCCTTGAACTAAGCTGAAACTCAAGAGCTCTAAAATCTGAACGAAAAAACTTGATTTCTTGGAAGGAGGGCCACTGTACCAAATCATGTTGCCTCGCCCGTGCATCACCGAAGCTGGGGCACACATTGGAGCAGTGGCATTTGCGACGCCCAGCAGCGGGGTCACATCTCATCCCCATCAGCTCAAATCAAAACAGAAGGCAAATTAGCCAAGACAGTTCGAAGACTTATTATTACTAGTAGAAATGCACGTGTGTTGCACCGGGCGACAAAAAAGGTACAACCTGCTTCATGTGCCATTTTGCACCAGTTTTTATATCCAATTTTAATAAACGTCGATAATAATATTGAACGTGGAAATTTTCTTATTTTTAATAAAATTTAATGTTTTCATTAAAAATGTAACACCTTTTGAAGAATAGTTAACATTTTTATGAACATTGTAACATTTCTCTATAGATTAACATTTTTTAATAGATGTTTTTTTTGAAAAGAATGTTTTTCGGTTGTACATTTTGAAATGGTTTTTTTTAGTAAGAAGTGAGTTTTGGGGGAACTTTTAAGTGTTTTAGAAAAGTATGAACATATTTTTTTGAAATATTTTGAACTATTTTATGTGTTAAACTTTTGGGCATTTTTGTTTGGTAATTTTTACAGATGGTTGGTTGTTTGGTTGAAAGTGCTTTTTTTAACTATTTGGGCTTGGCCCAAACAAAATAGTTAACGTACACAGAAGGACTCACGAACTATCTCCCTACACTTACTCTAGTTAACGTACATGATATGCCTCTCGTTGTCTTCCCCTCCCTCTCTCGCTTGTAATGGCATGTCAGCCCACCACCATAATTTCTGAAGTTAATTTCGTCCTTCCTTCCTCCAGGATAAATTCCCTACTTCCTTTTTTATTGAGACCCACGCCTCGTCCTTTTCTATTGTTTGTTGCTTGCTGATTTCTAGGAAACTCGTGGAAGTATATAAATTGGTGGATGTTATTATTAAAAAGGCAAGGTGGGACTATTCCATTAAGCAACAAACCTATTTTTTATCACAACCAAGATCTGGTTGAGGTGGCTGCAGTCTTCGTGACGGGAGGTGAGTCCGTGGGTTCGAACCCTCACACGAACACGTATTGTGACGGTAAACCCGACAAACTCAATCCGTGCTTTATTATTAGGGAAAGACTAGCACAAATGCCCGTGCGTTGCATCGGGTGAAAAAAAAAACCACACTTTCCTAACCCAATTGCTCAAGACCCCCTCCCATTCCACGACACACCGCCAGGCATGATGACATGAACAAACTCTTTGAAATCCTCCATGCTTCCATGAAAATATGTACTGCAGAAAAAATATGAACGTATTTCAGAAGTGTACTGAAGATGTGTGGAATTTAAATCATAGAAATATCTACCTGGTTGTGAGTATCTCTTCATGCGTTTGTTGGAGTTGCTTAGTGATGCCCAAAACATATCGCATTATACCGTAAATAGTAAAGTCCATTTTACTACAATGTTTTCTGCTTCACTACGGAGGTAACACGAATTTTCATGAACCAATGTTGGCTAGGTTTAGGGACTGTGTATCATAGCACTATTCGTGCCCAACAATACAGCACCTATTTTTAACCGGTACTATCTTTTTCATTATAATTCTCAAAAATTTATTGTACATGAACAATAAATAAACAATTGCTTTATTATGACTTAGACATAGTATTTTCTAACATAATTTTTGTTGGAAATATGCCCTAGAGGCAATAATAAATGGTTATTATTATATTTCTTTGTTCATGGTAATTGTCTATTGTTCATGCTATAATTGTATTGTCCGGAAATCGTAATACATGTGTGAATACATAGACCACAACGTGTCCCTAGTAAGCCTCTAGTTGACTAGCTCGTTGATCAACAGATAGTCATGGTTTCCTGACTATGGACATTGGATGTCGTTGATAACGGGATCACATCATTAGGAGAATGATGTGATGGACAAAGACCCAATCCTAAGCACAACATAAAAGATCGTGTAGTTTCGTTTGCTAGAGCTTTTTCAATGTCAAGTGTCTTTTCCTTAGACCATGAGATCGTGCAACTCCCGGATACCGTAGGAGTGCTTTGGGTGTGCCAAACGTCACAACGTAACTGGGTGACTATAAAGGTGCACTACGGGTTTCTCCGAAAGTGTCTGTTGGGTTGGCACGGATCGAGACTGGGATTTGTCACTCCGTGTGACGGAGAGGTATCTCTGGGCCCACTCGGTAATGCATCATCATAATGAGCTCAATGTGACTAAGGCGTTAGTCACGGGATCATGCATTGAGGTACGAGTAAAGAGACTTGCTGGTAACGAGATTGAACAAGGTATTGGGATACCGACGATCGAATCTCGGGCAAGTAACATACCGATTGACAAAGGGAATTGTATACGGGATTGATTGAATCCTCGACACCGTGGTTCATCCGATGAGATCATCGTGGAACATGTGGGAGCCAACATGGGTATCCAAATCCCGCTGTTGGTTATTGACCGGAGAGGCGTCTCGGTCATGTCTGCATGTCTCCCGAACCCGTAGGGTCTACACACTTAAGGTTCGGTGACGCTAGGGTTGTAGAGATATGTGTATGCGGAAACCCGAAAGTTGTTCGGAGTCCCGGATGAGATCCCGGACGTCACGAGGAGTTCCGGAATGGTCCGGAGGTGAAGAATTATATATAGGAAGTCAAGTTTCGGCTACCGGGAAAGTTTCGGGGGTTACCGGTATTGTACCGGGACCACCGGAAGGGTCCCGGGGGTCCACCGGGTGGGGCCACCTATCCCGGAGGGCCCCGTGGGCTGAAGTGGGAAGGGAACCAGCCCCTAGTGGGCTGGGTGCCCCCCATGGGCCTCCCCCCTGCGCCTAGGGTTGGGAACCCTAGGGTGGGGGGGCTTCCCACTTGCCTTGGGGGGCAAGGCACCCCCTGGCCGCCGCCCCCCCACCCTAGATGGGTTTGGCTGGCGCCCCCCTCCCAAGGGGGCCTATATAAAGGGGGGGGAGGGAGGGCAGCAACGATTACAGCCTTGGGCGCCTCCCTCCTCCCCTGCTATACCTCTCCCTCTCGCAGAAGCTCGACGAAGCCCTGCCGAGACCCGCTACATCCACCACCACACCGTCGTGCTGCTGGATCTCCATCAACCTCTCCTTCCCCTTGCTGGATCAAGAAGGAGGAGACGTCGCTGCACCGTACGTGTGTTGAACGCGGAGGTGCCGTCCGTTCGGCACTCGGTCATCGGTGATTTGAATCACGGCGAGTACGACTCCGTCAACAATGTTCATTGGAACGCTTCCGCTCGCGATCTACAAGGGTATGTAGATGCACTCCTTTCCCCTCATTGCTAGTATACTCCATAGATGCATCATGAGCCAGGCCTATGCGTAGTTACTATGCACGAGTAGAACACAAAGCAGTTGTGGGCGTTGAGTTTGCCAATTCTTCTTGCCGCTACTAGTCTTTTCTTGTTTCGGCGGCATTGTGGGATGAAGCGGCCCGGACCGACCTTACACGTACGCTTACGTGAGACAGGTTCCACCGATTGACATGCACTAGTTGCATAAGGTGGCTAGCGGGTGTCTGTCTCTCCTACTTTAGTCGGAACGGATTCGATGAAAAGGGTCCTTATGAAGGGTAAATAGAAATTGGCAAATCACGTTGTGGTCATACGTAGGTAAGAAAACGTTCTTGCTAGAAACCTACAAACCACGTAAAAACTTGCAACAACAATTAGAGGACGTCTAACTTGTTTTTGCAGCAAGTGCTATGTGATGTGATATGGCCAGAAGATGTGATGAATGATATATGTGATGTATGAGATTGATCATATTCTTGTAATAGGAATCACGACTTGCATGTCGATGAGTATGACAACCGGCAGGAGCCATAGGAGTTGTCTTTATTATTTTGTATGACCTGCGTTGTCGGGACCCCGATTCCAAGTCACACCGATCTAGCCCGTAACACCTCATATCACTTTGCGGCCTCACGCACGGTACTCCCACGGGTGTCGCCTTACCATGGCCCGGGACCGTTTGCGCCTTTTGGCTCGCGTATATGACAATGTCGCTAGCATCCATATGACAGAGAACCCGGGCCGACATGGCTAGTCGTGAACCCAAAGCGGCACTAACGTATGGGGACAGGCATACATGAATCAACATCGAACGTGTCGGTCAGCAGCGTGCGAATCCGGGCTGTAGCGCTGGGCTAACAGGACTCCGGGAACCCGGGCTGTAGCAGGCTAGGCAGGACTCCGGATGTCACCGCGTGACATTTCCTCGAAGGGACAGACACAGGAACGATATGAAACACATGCCGGCCAGTCAAGTGTCCAGAGCAGTAGTGCTGGGCTAGCAGGACTCCGGTGAACCGGGCTGTAGCGGACTACTATGGCTCAAGGAGGCACTAGACTACATTACCCCATAAGAGAGGCTGCTAAGGATAGACAACTAGATCATCGGATCCCACACATACCAAGCATTTCAATCATACACACAATATGCTCGATATATGCAAATACAACATGGCATCACAACAAGACTCTACGACTCAGAGTATTTATTCATTAGGCTCCGAAGAGCCAGATATTACAAACATGGGTCTCATGACCCAACATTCAGAGCATACAAGTCAAAGCACATGCGGAAGCTTAACATGTCTGAGTACAGACATCTACAAATGAAAAAGGCTGAGAAGCCTGACTATTTACTAGATCCTGCCGAGGGCACAAGATCGTAGCTGAGGTATCAAGCTAAACGTCGAAGTCCACACGGAACTACTAGCGAGACTGACGTCTCTCTGCAAAGCATAAAATAAGCAAACGTGAGTACAAATGTACCCAGCAAGACTTACATCAGAACTATCTACATATGCATCGGTATCAACAAAAGGGGGTAGTGGAGTTTAACTGCAGCAAGCCAGCTTTGACTCAGTGGCTAACCTGAACTACGACTGCAAGTAACTCTTTTGAGGTGGCGCACACGAGTGCACATATTCACCATATCAATACTCCACTATGGATCCGCTCCCGTCTCCCTACGAGAACGCCATCCATAGCACTCACGCTTATCTTGCGCATTTTAGAGTATCCACTTTCACTTGTCTATGAACTGTTATAGGCAACCCAGAAGTCCATTTCCGCGAACACGGCTATTCGAGTAGATCATATTAACCCTGCAGGGGTGTACTTCGACACACACGCTCTCACCACTTACCGCCGTTTACACGACATGTACTCGGCAACCTTCAAGCGGAAGCCCAGCGAGGGTGTCGGCCGCAGCCTACCTAAACGCTCAAGTCTCTAGTCCAGGTTTATCGCCTATTCAGGTTCCATCCGCAGGGAGTCCGATCGAGGTTTCCACATACGGCCCCGAACGATGTGTGCGGGGTACCGAGACACGAAACGGGCGCCCGGCATGCCCGGCCACGTGCCTACCGCATCACAGCCCACCCCTCCGGTCAGCGCTGCCCACGGCCTCCAGCATACTACAAACACCAGAAATTACTTGCAACTCCTGGACAGAGGACAAGGGTGATTAAGAAGCCGAGAGGGTCCATTGGTTTCGAGCCCAATGCGTGGTAGTAACTGTATCATGGATCACAAACACAGAACTCAGTTCCTGAGGACGGCTGCAATGAGACAACCCACCATGTACTCCTACATGGCCTCTCACCGCTACCTTTATCAAATCGTGTTCACACACTTAGCTCACACACAGTAGGACATGTTCTCAACTTTCCAATTCATCCCCGATGAATCAGACCTGACACAACTCTAAGCAATAGCAGGCATGACAAACAAGCATGAATGAGTAGGCACATCAGGGCTCAAACAACTCCTACTCATGCTAGTGGGTTTCATCTATTTACTGTGGCAATGACAGGTCATGCAGAGGATAAGGGGTTCAACTACCGCAACAAGTAACAGTTGAATCGTTGTTGTCCTAATGTAGTAAAAGAGAGCAGGAGCGAGAGAGTGGGATTGTATCGGAATGAACAAGGGGGTTATGCTTGCCTGGCACTTCTGAAGATAGCATTGAGTCTTCATTAGTGTCATCGAACTCATCGTCGGAAACACGGCTATCGAGAGGGGACAATACCGGCAATAGAGAGGAAACACAATCAATGCAATGCACAATATGATGCATGATCATGACATGGCAATATGAATGTGTTTTGAGCTAATGCAGCTAGCAACATATTAAATGGAGTTGGTTTGAACCTTAGGTTCAAATTCAAACTCCATATAAGACATTTCAAATGCCATTTATTCAAATTGTCATATACAGTGGCTGTAAGTTGTTCAAACATGCATGAGGATGCCATAAACAGATTCTTTGGATTTTTCTGATAATTTTTCATATATAAATCATTTCATTTGGAGCTATGGTTGAATTTCTATGAATTTTAGAAGTTAGGGCATTTTCTGGAATTTTCTGAATTATTTCAAAACCAGAAAATGATTAACTGCGTCAACATTAGGTCATGCTGACCTCAGCAGGTCAACGGACCCGTTCCAGGTCAAACCTGACCAGTGGGGTCCACTGGTCAGTGAGACAGTCACTAATCCCGCGTTGACTAGCACTTTGACCTGCTGCGGGGCCCATTGTCAGTGGCTAAGGGCGGCTGAGCTGGCAGGGATTAGCGCTAATGACTGCGGCACGTCGGTCCTCGCCGGAGTTTCGCCGGCGACAACCAAAACTGCGGCGGCAACTCACCGGACTTGAGCTACAGACGGCGGTTGGACGCGCGGAAACCACCAGGAGGTAGCCCACGCTCTTCTGCATCCAGGGGAGGTGTCAGAAGGTCGCGGGGTGGCCTGGTTCGCCAGCGGCGAGCACTTGGGCGGCCGCCGGAGCTCGGGCAATGGCGGAGATGGCGCTATAGGGCACGGCAGGGCGAACCCGTGGGTGCTTCAGGTTCACAGGAGCGCGGCGAGCGCGCTGGTGATGCTCGGGCGAGCGGCCGAGCTCAGGAGCACGGAGCTCGTTGGCAATGGCGGCGGCGAGCTTCGGTGCTCGTGGGGAATGGTGCTACGGCAACCAAACGGGGACAGGGTTAGGGGGAAATGACCGGGGGCTCACCGCGGTCACAAAGAGGTTCTCGGCGAGCTCGGGGAGGCACGGACGGCATCGGAATTTGGCGGCGGCGATGCACGGCCGTGCGCGGAGACGACGGGTCGATGGCGAGGCGACAGGGCGTCCGGTGATGCTCGCGTTGAGGGGGAGCTTCAAGGCATCGAGGCGGAGCTCGTGGACTCATCGGCGGGGCGAGGGGTGGCCGGTGGCCGTGGTGGAGCTCGTCGGTGGCGGCGGTGCGGTTTGGTGAGGTGGGGAACAGCGAGGGAGAGGGAACCAGAGAGCGAGGGAGAAGTGAGAGGGGGTCGGGGAGGTGCCGTGGCACTCGTGGAGGCGTCCAGAAGCGGCGGAAGCAGGAGGTGGTCTCGCGCGCGGCGACCACACGCCCGGCGTCCCTCTGGCGTCCTTCTGGCGCGAGGTGGGAGACGGTGGCGGCTCTGGTGGGCTGGGCCAGCTCCTGGGCCGTGGTGGGGCGCCAGGTATGTCCAGGTGAGGGGCCCAGTGGCCTTCTCTCTCTCTCTTACTTAATTGTTTCTGTTTTCTAGTTTAATTTGTTTCTGTTTTCTATTTATTCTGTTTTGTTTTGATTTAGTAAAATACTATACCATTTTATAAAATCCTAGAAATAATTAGGGGTGCTGTCTGAATTATTCCAGTGACCCATAACAATTTCCAACATTATTTGAACATTTAAATTATTTATAGCATTTAAATGCCCAAAAGTCAAATACAATAAGATTTAATTCAAAAATCCAGGATGGCCTAGAAATAGGTGCATCATTTTTGGCAGAGGTTTTCACCTTTAACAAAAATCATGAACTTTTCTAAAGGGCATTTGGGTTCATTGAAGATATTGTTTATTTGAACCTAGTTGAATGCATTTGGTGCTAGGGTTTCAACATCCCCATTTCAAGTTTCTTTGAAAATTAAACATGATGACATGAGGAACAAGCAAAAGAAAACAAGGGCTGATCTGGGCTGTGACATGCGTGTCATTGAATAACGCCATGTAAATTACTTTACTTTGTTGCTAAACGCGTTAGCCATAGAAGTAGAAGTAATCGTTGGCGTGACGACTTCATGTAGACACAATGATGGAGATCATGGTGTCATGCCGGTGACGAAGATGATCATGGTGCCCCGAAGATGGAGATCAAAGGAGCATAATGATATTGGTCATATCATGTCACTATTTGATTGCATGTGATGTTTATCATGTTTTTGCATCTTATTTGCTTAGAACGACGGTAGTAAGTAAGATGATCCCTTATGATAATTTCAAGAAAAGTGTTCCCCCTAACTGTGCACCGTTGTGAAGGTTCGTTGTTTCGAAGCACCACGTGATGATCGGGTGTGATAGATTCTAACGTTCGAATACAACGGGTGTTGACGAGCCTAGCATGTACAGACATGGCCTCGGAACACACGCAATACACTTAGGTTGACTTGACGAGCCTAGCATGTATAGACATGGCCTCGGAACACGGAGGACCGAAAGGTCGAGCATGAGTCGTATAGAAGATACGATCAACATGGAGATGTTCACCGATCTTGACTAGTCCGTCTCACGTGATGATCGGACACGGCCTAGTTAAACTCGGATCATGTTTTCACTTAGATGACTAGAGGGATGTCTATCTGAGTGGGAGTTCATTAAATAATTTGATTATATGAACTTAATTATCATGAACTTAGTCTAAAATCTTTACACTATGTCTTGTAGATCAAATGGCCCACGTTGTCCTCAATTTCAACGCGTTCCTAGAGAAAACCAAGCTGAAAGATGATGGCAGCAACTATACGGACTGGGTCCGGAACCTGAGGATCATCCTCATAGCAGCCAAGAAAGATTATGTCTTAGAAGCACCGCTAGGTGAAGCACCAATCCCAGAGAACCAAGACGTTATGAACGCTTGGCAGCAGCGTGCTGATGATTACTCCCTCGTTCAGTGCGGCATGCTTTACAGCTTAGAACCGGGTCTCCAAAAGCGTTTTGAGAAGCATGCAGCATATGAGATGTTCGAGGAGCTGAAAATGGTTTTCCAAGCTCATGCCCGGGTCGAGAGATATGAAGTCTCCGACAAGTTCTTCAGCTGTAAAATGGAGGAGAATAGTTCTGTTAGTGAGCACATACTCAGAATGTCTGGGTTGCACAACCGCTTGTCTCAGCTGGGAGTTAATCTCCCGGATGATGCGGTCATTGACAGAATCCTTCAGTCGCTTCCACCAAGCTACAAGAGCTTTGTGATGAACTTCAATATGCAGGGGATGGAAAAGACCATTCCCGAGGTATATTCAATGCTGAAATCAGCGGAGGTGGAGATCAGAAAAGAACATCAAGTGTTGATGGTGAATAAAACCACTAAGTTCAAGAAGGGCAAGGGTAAGAAGAACTTCAAGAAGGACGGCAAGGGAGTTGCCGCGCCCGGTAAACCAGTTACTGGGAAGAAGTCAAAGAATGGACCCAAGCCTGAAACTGAGTGCTTTTATTGCAAGGGAAGTGGTCACTGGAAGCGGAACTGCCCCAAATACTTAGCGGACAAGAAGGCCGGCAACGCCAAAGGTATATGTGATATACATGTAATTGATGTGTACCTTACCAGTACTCGTAGTAGCTCCTGGGTATTTGATACCGGTGCGGTTGCTCATATTTGTAACTCAAAACAGGAACTACGGAATAAACGGAGACTGGCGAAGGATGAGGTGACGATGCACGTCGGGAATGGTTCCAAGGTCGATGTGATCGCCGTCGGCACGCTACCTCTGCATCTACCTACGGGATTAGTTTTAAAACTCAATAATTGTTATTTAGTGCCAGCTTTGAGCATGAACATTGTATCTGGATCTCGTTTAATTCGAGATGGCTACTCATTTAAATCCGAGAATAATGGTTGTTCTATTTATATGAGAGATATTTTTTATGGTCATGCCCCGCTGGTTAATGGTTTATTCTTGATGAATCTCGAACGTGATGTTACACATATTCATAGTGTGAATACCAAAAGATGTAAACTTGATAACGATAGTCCCACATACTTGTGGCACTACCGCCTTGGTCACATTGGTGTCAAGCGCATGAAGAAGCTCCATGCAGATGGACTTTTGGAGTCTCTTGATTACGAATCATTTGACACGTGCGAACCATGCCTCATGGGTAAGATGACCAAGACTCCGTTCTCCAGAACAATGGAGCGAGCAACCAACTTATTGGAAATCATACATACCGATGTGTGCAGTCCAATGAGTGTTGAGGCTCGCGGAGGATATCGTTATGTTCTCACTCTCACTGATGACTTAAGTAGATATGGGTATGTCTACCTAATGAAACACAAGTCTGAAACCTTTGAAAAGTTCAAGGAATTTCAGAGTGAGGTTGAGAATCAACGTGACAGGAGAATAAAATTCTTACGATCAGATCGTGGTGGAGAATATTGAAGTCACGAATTTGGTGCACACTTAAGGAAATGTGGAATAGTTTCACAACTCACGCCGCCTGGAACACCTCAGAGAAACGGTGTGTCCGAACGTCGTAATCGCACTCTATTGGATATGGTGCGATCTATGATGTCTCTTACCGATTTACCACTCTCATTTTGGGGCTATGCTTTAGAGACTGCCGCATTCACTTTAAATAGGGCTCCATTGAAATCCGTTGAGACGACACCGTATGAATTATGGTTTGGGAAGAAACCTAAGCTGTCGTTTCTAAAAGTTTGGGGATGGGATGCTTATGTCAAGAAACTTCAACCTGAAAAGCTCGAACCCAAGTCGGAAAAATGCGTCTTCATAGGATACCCTAAGGAAACTATTGGGTATACCTGTTGGAAATATGCCCTAGAGGCAATAATAAATTTGTTATTATTATATTTCCTTGTTCATGATAATCGTTTATTATCCATGCTAGAATTGTATTGATAGGAAACTCAGATACATGTGTGGATACATAGACAACACCATGTCCCTAGTAAGCCTCTAGTTGACTAGCTCGTTGATCAATAGATGGTTACGGTTTCCTGACCATGGACATTGGATGTCGTTGATAACGGGATCACATCATTAGGAGAATGATGTGATGGACAAGACCCAATCCTAAGCCTAGCACAAGATCGTGTAGTTCGTTTGGTAAGAGCTTTTCTAATGTCAAGTATCATTTCCTTAGACCATGAGATTGTGCAACTCCCGGATTCCGTAGGAATACTTTGGGTGTACCAAACGTCACAACGTAACTGGGTGGCTATAAAGGTGCACTACAGGTATCTCCGAAAGTGTCTGTTGGGTTGGCACGAATCGAGACTGGGATTTGTCACTCCGTGTAAACGGAGAGGTATCTCTGGGCCCACTCGGTAGGACATCATCATAATGTGCACAATGTGACCAAGGAGTTGATCACGGGATGATGTGTTACGGAACGAGTAAAGAGACTTGCCGGTAACGAGATTGAACAAGGTATCGGGATACCGACGATCGAATCTCGGGCAAGTAACATACCGATAGACAAAGGGAATTGTATACGGGATTGATTGAATCCTCGACATCGTGGTTCATCCGATGAGATCATCGTTGAACATGTGGGAGCCAACATGGGTATCCAGATCCCGCTGTTGGTTATTGACCGGAGAACGTCTCGGTCATGTCTGCGTGTCTCCCGAACCCGTAGGGTCTACACACTTAAGGTTCGGTGACGCTAGGGTTATAGAGATATTAGTATGCGGTAACCCGAAAGTTGTTCGGAGTCCCGGATGAGATCCCGGACGTCACGAGGAGTTCCGGAATGGTCCGGAGGTAAAGATTTATATATGGGAAGTCTTATTTTGGTCGCCGGAAAAGTTTCGCACTTTATCGGTATTGTACCGGGAGTGCCGAAAGGGGTCCGGGGGTCCACCAAGGGGGTCCACCAGCCCCGGGGGGCCACATGGGCTGTAGGGGGTGCGCCTTGGCCTATATGGGCCAAGGGCACCAGCCCCAAGAGGCCCATGCGCCAAGAGATAAGAAAAAAGGGAGAGTCCTAAAGGGGGAAGGCACCTCCGAGGTGCCTTGGGGGGGAAGGACTCCTCCCTGGCCGCACCCTTCCTTGGAGGAAGGGCCAAGGCTGCGCCCCCCCTCTCCCTTGGCCCTATATATAGTGGGGGGAGGGAGGGAAGCAATACCTAAGCCCTGGCGCCTCCCTCTCCCTCCCGTGACACCTCTTCCTCCCCGCTTGCGCTTGGCGAAGCCCTGCCGGGATCCCGCTACTTCCACCACCACGCCGTCGTGCTGCTGGATCTCCATCAACCTCTCCTCCCCCCTTGCTGGATCAATAAGGAGGAGACATCGCTGCTCCGTACGTGTGTTGAACGCGGAGGTGCCGTCCGTTCGGCGCTAGGATCATCGGTGATTTGGATCACGACGAGTACGACTCCATCAACCCCGTTCTCTTGAACGCTTCCGCTCGCGATCTACAAGGGTATGTAGATGCACTCCCCTTCCCCTCGTTGCTAGATTACTCCATAGATTGATCTTGGTGATGCGTAGAAAATTTTGAATTTCTGCTACGTTACCCAACAGTGGCATCATGAGCTAGGTCTATGCGTAGTTTCTATGCACGAGTAGAACACAAAGTAGTTGTGGGCGTCGATTTTGTCAATTTACTTGTCGTTACTAGTCTTATCTTGATTCGGCGGCATCGTGGGATGAAGCGGCCCGGACCGACCTTACACGTACTCTTACGTGAGACAGGTTCCACCGACTGACATGCACTAGTTGCATAAGGTGGCTAGCGGGTGTCTGTCTCTCCCACTTTAGTCAGATCGGATTCGATGAAAAGGGTCCTTATGAAGGGTAAATAGAAATTGGCATATCACGTTGTGGCTTTTGCGTAGGTAAGAAACGTTCTTGCTAGAAACCCATAGCAGCCACGTAAAACATGCAACAACAATTAGAGGACGTCTAACTTGTTTTTGCAGGGTATGCTATGTGATGTGATATGGCCAAAAGGATGTGATGAATGATATATGTGATGTATGAGATTGATCATATTCTTGTAATAGGAATCACGACTTGCATGTCGATGAGTATGACAACCGGCAGGAGCCATAGGAGTTGTCTTTATTTTTTTGTATGACCTGCGTGTCATTGAATAACGCCATGTAAATTACTTTACTTTATTGCTAACCGTTAGCCATAGTAGTAGAAGTAATAGTTGGCAAGACAACTTCATGAAGACACGATGATGGAGATCATGGTGTCATGCCGATGACGAAGGTGATCATGCCGCACCTCGAAGATGGAGATCAAAAGGCGCAAGATGATATTGGCCATATCACGTCACCTTATGATTTGCATGTGATGTTTATCATGTTTACATCTTATTTGCTTAGAATGACGGTAGCATAAATAAGATGATCCCTCACTAAAATTTCAAGAGACGTGTTCCCCCTAACTGTGCACCGTTGAGAAGGTTCGTTGTTTCGAAGCACCACGTGATGATCGGGTGTGATAGATTCTAACGTTCGAATACAACGGGTGTTGACGAGCCTAGCATGTACAGACATGGCCTCGGAACACATGCAAAACACTTAGGTTGACTTGACGAGCCTAGCATATACAGACATGGCCTCGGAACACAAGAGATCGAAAGATCGAACATGAGTCGTATAGTAGATACGATCAACATGGAGATGTTCACCGATGATGACTAGTCCGTCTCACGTGATGATCGGACACGGCCTAGTTTGACTCGGATCATGTATCACTTAGATGACTAGAGGGATGTCTATCTGAGTGGGAGTTCATTAAATAATCAAGATGAACTTCATTATCATGAACATAGTCAAAAGGTCTTTGCAAATTATGTCATAGCTTGCGCTTTAGTTCTACTGTTTAAGATATGTTCCTAGAGAAAATTTAGTTGAAAGTTGGTAGTAGCAATTATGCGGACTGGGTCCGTAAACTGAGGATTGTCCTCATTGCTGCACAGAAGGCTTATGTCCTTAATGCACCGCTCGGTGTGCTGAACCTCAGCGTCGTCTGTAGATGTTGCGAAACATCTGACATACACGTTTTGATGACTACGTGATAGTTCAGTGCGTATTGCTAACGGTTTAGAATTGTGGAACCAAAGACGGTTTTGAAACGTCGCAGAACATATGAGATGTTCCAAAGACTGAAATTGGGATTTCAGACTAGTGCCCACGTCAAGAGGTATGAGACCTCTAACAAGTTTCTTAAACCTGCAAACTAAGGGAGAAAAGCTCAATCGTTGAGCATGTGCTCAGATTGTTTGAGTACTGCAATCGCTTGAATCGAGTGGGAGTTAATCTCCCAGATGAGATAGTGATGGTTCTCCATAGTCACTTCCACCAAGCTAGTAGAGCTTCGTGATGAACTATAACATATCAGGGATAGTTATGATGATCCTTGAGCTATTCGCGATGTTTGACACCGCGAAAGTAGAAATCAAGAAGGAGCATCAATTGTTGATGGTTAGTACAACCACTAGTTTAAGAAGGGCAAGGGCAGAAGGGATACTTCATGAAACAACAAATCATTTGCTGCTCTAGTGAAGAATCCCAAAGTTGAACCCAAACCCGAGACTAAGTGCTTCTGTAATGAGGGGAACGGTCACTGAAGCAGTACTACCCTAGATACTTGGTAGATGAGAAGGCAGGCAAGGTCGACAGAAGTATATTGGATATACGTTATATGAATGTGTACTTTACTAGTACTCCTAGCAGCACTAGGGTATTAGATACCGGTTCGGTTGCTAAGTGTTAGTAACTCGAAATAAAAGCTGCGGAATAAACGGAGACTAGCTAAAGGTGAGATGACGATAAGTGTTGGAAGTGTTTCCAAGGTTGATGTGATCAAGCATCGCATGCTCCCTCTACCATCGAGATTTGGTGTTTGCGTTGAGCATGATTGGATTATGTTTATCGCAATTCATTTAAGGAGAATAATGGTTACTCTGTTTATTTGAATAATACCTTCAATGGTCTTGCACCTAAAATGATTCTCGATCGCAGTGATACACATGTTCGTGCCAAAAGATATAAAATAGTAATGATAGTACCACATACTTGTGGCACTGCCATTTGAGTCATATTGGTATATATGCATGAAGAAACTCCATGCAGATGGATCGTTTGGACTCACTTGATTTTGAATCACTTGAGACATGCAAATCATACCACATGGGCAAGATGACTGAAAGGCCTCGTTTTCAGTAAGATGGAACAAGAGAGCAACTTGTTGGAAGTAATACATTTTGATGTGTGCAGTCCAATGAGTGCTGAGGCATGCAGTGGATATCGTTATGTTCTTACTTCACAGATGATTTGAGTAGATGCTGAGTGTATTTACTTGATGAAACACAAGTCCGAATTATTGAAAGGTTCAAGTAATTTCAGAGTGAAGTTGAAGATCGTCGTGACAAGAGGATAAAATGTCTGTGATATGATCATAGAGATGAGTATCTGAGTTACGAGTTTGGCACACAATTAAGACATTGTGGAAAGTGTTTCACAATTAATGCCGCCTGGAACACCACAGTGTAATGGTGTATCCGAACATCATAACTGCACCCTATTGGATATGGTGCATACCATGATGTCTCTTATCGAATTACCACTATCATTTATGGGTTAGGCATTAGAGACAACCGCATTCACTTTAAAAGGGGCACCACGCAATTCCGTTGAGACGACACCGTTTAGAGAAACCTAAGTTGTCGTTTCTTAAAAGTTTGGGGCCGAAGCTTATGTGAAAAAGTTTCAGGCTGATAAGCTCGAACCCAAAGCGGATAAATACATCTTCATAAGTGTAACACCCCGAGAATCATGCTACAGTAGCTCTCTGTGATTAAGCTAATCATGTTGCTAAGCAGGGCTTGATCACATTGGAATCACATTTCCTTTCAAACTCCTAACTTAAACTTCAATTAAATTTAAAGTGGAAAATAAAAGTTGTCAAAATTGAAAACTAAAATGTTCATTAAATGACAAATAATTCTGAAGCAATTATAAAATTGTAACTAAACTTAAATGGATTAGTTAAGTGACCCTAACAACCTCAAACTTTGGCGAGCAACAACATTTAATAACCTTTTAATTAATCTAAATTCAATACGGATTAGTATTTCACCCAAACTAGTTTTTGGTGCAAGGATCTGATGCACTGCAACTTATAAGCTAGCTCCCATATTTTATAAATACCATTTAGGTGCTAAACATTTTTGCAAACAAAAAAAATAATAAAGAAAAGAAAAGAAAAGGAACCCCCCCCCCTCACTGGACCAGGCGGCCCAGCTCACAGGCCACCTGGCCCAGCTGGCCAACTACCAGCCCACAGCCCCTCCCTGGGTCGCCTCCCCCCTGTTCCCCCGACTGGGGAAGCAACAGGGGCCCGTCCCCGCCCGACCACCTCGCCGGCGCCGACGCCGGGAGGGGATAAGGCCGCCCCGTCGCCTTGGCCTCCACCCATCTCTCCCACTTGCCCCCCCTCTCGCCCGCCTCTGCGCCTCCCAGATCCACACGCTCCCCCCCTCTGTCTCGCTCACCCGCCTCACCCGAGCGCCATCGCCGACGTGCCGCCGTCGTTCCCGCAGCCACCGACCATCGTTCGCCACTCCGACAAGTCCGGGAGCTCCGTCGTGGTTCGCCTCTTCTTCCTCGACACTGGATCGGGACCGGGAGCGCCACCGCCGTCGCATTTTTCCTCTTCCCCATCTACGGCCACAGCGCGACCTCGCCGTCGACCTGCTCCACCGGTTCTCCCCGCGCCCGCTGCCGAGACCCTACGCTCTCAGAGTGAGCTCCACCTCCTCCTCCTCCCCTCACTAGCTCACCGCATCCCATAGCTCGCTCCCCCGTCACGCTCACCCTCCCGCCGCCCTGCTGCGTCACCGCCGTGGCCACGGCTGCCATGGCCCCCGTCCGAGCCCTCCGTCGTGCTCCTGGTGTTCCCAGGAGCCCGGCGAGCCCTTCCTCTCGCCCTCTTGTGCCCCCTAGCCCATTCCCGACGTGGCCCCGAACGCCGTCGCCGCCCATGCTCGCCGCCGATGGGTATTCCGGCCGTCCCCGGGCGAGCCACCACCACCATCCGACATGGCGCCGTGCGCGTGTTCGAACGGTGCCAACCGCACGCGAAACGGCCGCCCCTAGCACGATTCCGGTGAGGTCCCGAGCGCCTCCGCCGTTGATTTGGTCGCCGGAGCTCCTCCGGCGCCGGCCCTGACCTGGCGTGGCGTGGGGCCCGCCCAGTGCCGCTGACAGTGGGCCCCCGCGCCTCTGTTTGACTGCGTTGACCGTGGTCAACGCGGGGTACTATTCCCCAGCCACTGACATATAGGCCCCACCACCTAATTAGGTTAGTTAAACGTCTTTTAAAAATAAACTTAATTAGTTAAAACCTGATCAGTCACTGACAGGTGGGCCCAGTAGTTTTACTAACTAAATTTAGATTAGTTTGAACTCTGTTTAACCCACTGTCTATGACAGGTGGGTCCCCCGTGTAAGTTTTCACCAGTCAACTGGACTGTTGACTGCCGACCTCACTCATACGTCATGCTGACGTCATATCCCTTTTCTGTTAATTAAATAATTCCAGAAATTCAAATAATCTTTGAAAATTCATACCTTTTAAACCGTAACTCGGATGAAAATGTTTTCTACATGAAAGTTGCTCAGAACGACGAGACGAATCCGGATTCGCAGTCCGTTCGTCCACCACACCTCCCTAACATATCGAACTCGCGACTTTCCCCCTCCGGTCCGTCTGTCCGAAAACGCAAAACATCGGGAATACTTTCCCGGTTGTTCCCCCCCTTCGCCGGTACCACCTACTGTCGCGTTAGGACACACCTAGCACTGCTCATTGTCATGTCACGCATCGTCATGTTTATGTTTGCATTGTATTTACTGTTTCTTCCCCCTCTTCTCTCCGGTAGACTACGAGACCGACACTGCTGCTGCCCAGTTCGACTACGGAGTTGACGACCCCTCCTTCTTGCCAGAGCAACCAGGCAAGCCCCCCCCCTTGATCACCAGATATCGCCTATTCTTCTCTATACTGCTTGCATTAGAGTAGTGTAGCATGTTACTGCTTTCCGTTAATCCTATCCTGATGCATAGCCTGTCATTGATGCTACAGTTGTTACCTTTACCTGCAATCCTACATGCTTAGTATAGGATGCTAGTGTTCCATCAATGGCCCTACACTCTTGTCCGTCTGCCATGCTATACTATTGGGCCGTGATCACTTCGGGAGGTGATCACGGGTATATACTATATACATTATATACATGACACATGTGGTGACTAAAGTCGGGTCGGCTCGTTGAGTACCCGCAAGTGATTCTGATGAGGGGGCTGAAAGGACAGGTGGCTCCATCCCGGTAGAGGTGGGCTTGGGTTCCTGACGGCCCCCGACTGTTACTTTATGGCGGAGCGACAGGGCAGGTTGAGACCACCTAGGAGAGAGGTGGCCCTGGCCCTGGTCGGCGTTCGCGGATACATAACACGCTTAACGAGTTCTTGGTATTTGATCTGAGTCTGGACATTTGGTCTATACGCACTAGCCATCTACGCGGGAGTAGTTATGGGTATCCCGGCGTCGTGGTATCAGCCGAAGCCTTCGTGACGTCAGCGACTGAGTGGCGTGCGCCGTGTTGGACCGCTTTGACGTAACCGCCGTGATCGTGTGGGTTGCTAAGTCTGCTCGTGGCCGCGTTCGCAACGTGCAGGTGTGCATAGGGCGATGGGCCCAGACCCCTGCGCGCTTAGGATTAGACCGGCGTGCTGACCGCTCTGTTGTGCTTAGGTGGGGCTGCGACGCGTTGATCTTACGAGGCCGGGCATGACCCAGAAAAGTGTGTCCGGCCAAATGGGATCGAGCGTGTTGGGTTATGTGGTGCACCCCTGCAGGGAAGTTTATCTATTTGAATAGCCGTGTCCCTCGGTAAAAGGACGACCCGGAGTTGTACCTTGACCTTATGACAACTAGAACCGGATACTGAATAAAATACACCCTTCCAAGTGCCAGATACAACCCGGTGATCGCTCTCTAACAGGGCGACGAGGAGGGGATCGCCGGGTAGGATTATGCTATGCGATGCTACTTGGAGGACTTCAATCTACTCTCTTCTACATGCTGCAAGATGGAGATGTCCAGAAGCGTAGTCTTCGACAGGACTAGCTATCCCCCTTTTATTCTGGCATTCTGCAGTTCAGTCCACTGATATGGCCCTTTACACATATACCCATGCATATGTAGTGTAGCTCCTTGCTTGCGAGTACTTTGGATGAGTACTCACGGTTGCTTTTCTCCCTCTTTTCCCCTTTCTATACCTGATTGTCGCAACCAGATGCTGGAGTCCAGGAGCTAGAGGTCCCGAGGATGATTCTACTTGGAGTTCGGCTTCGAGGAGTAGTTAGGAGGTCCCAGGCAGGAGGCCTGCGCCTCGTTCGATCTGTATCCCAGTTTGTGCTAGCCTTCTTAAGGCAAACTTGTTTAACTTATGTCTGTACTCAGATATTGTTGCTTCCGCTGACTCGTCTATGATCGAGCACTTGTATTCGAGCCCTCGAGGCCCCTGGCTTGTATTATGATGCTTGTATGACTTATTTATGTTTTAGAGTTGTGTTGTGATATCTTCTCGTGAGTCCCTGATCTTGATCGTACACATTTGCGTGCATGATTAGTGTACGGTCAAATCAGGGGCGTCACAAGTTGGTATCAGAGCCAACTGCCTGTAGGAATCCCCCTTTCCAACTCCTTGGCCGAAGTCGAGTCTAGTCATTGAAAAACTTTTACTAACATGGTTGTGTGGCTTACGAGCCCACGTCGCCATTGGGTGGTATTAGGATCTTTTACTCCTTGTCTATACTCTGGGACTCTGATCTCTTTTCTACTCGGGTTAAATGAATTTTGCTAAATCTAACATTAGGATCTCGTTATCACTTTCACCCGGAGAGCCCTTATTACTGATGATCGTCTGCTGCACGTGAAGACCCTGAAGATACTCTCCGCTGATAACCCGAGAACTTGTGTTCATTGCTTTTGCAATTCCCTTTCATCGATAAACTCCTATGAATAACCACGTATACTCGCCATTCATACAATGTTTCCCAATTGATCTTGTTATTACAAGATACCCCGAAATTATCTCTGTTGTTCCGAGAATCATTGAGCTTACTGGCTTGCTGTTCTTTGACACCTGAATACCCCTACGGATAATCCTCGCACTTACCGAGTATCCACTCATCCCCAGTTGATTCAGGTATTTCACAAAAGTGTGCAAAATATCATTCGATTTTCCGAAAATCTTCAGGAGCCTTTTTGCCCTTGAAATTCTTGCTTACTTGCATTATGATTAATCTTAAGTCTCGTAATCTTATTGGCATCTCTTGTCATTATCATTTTGAGTCCGTTGATTCAATTTGTTGCAAATGCTCGCAATCCTCAATCATATCCTAGAATTCATTCTTCCGGCTCAGACGCCATTCTAAACGTGAGCTGGATCTCGACCTATGAAATTGCCATCGATGGTACCCCTAAGCCTACTCAACTTATCCATCCTTGATCAGAGCGTTGCTTCTGCCCCCTGATTTGGAAATCATAATTCCTTTGCATTTGAACTTTGAGTTAGTCAGTTGTTTCTATAATCAGATCTCCTTGCATTCTTCCTCCTCTGGTTGAGTACCGATGCTCACATCAGATCCCTTGTGGACCATCGGTTCCTTTGTTGGATTTTATCCGACAGTGTCCTTCATAATGAATAACCTTGTGAGCCTTTCCATGGGTATATAATGCCTTTGGTAAATTGTATCATCTGTTTTTGCACAATGCTCTTCTTTCGAGCTTGTAATATTTACACCGAAGTTTGTGGTATATGTTCCTAAGATGCCTTCATGGGTTGAACCTATACCTTCCCTAAAAACCATATGAACCCGAAGGTTTTCACAAGCCATACCCTTCTGGTATTTTACCAGATAATTTTCTACCATACAACTTCATCGAACGCGAGAAGTGAATGAAAGGTTATGCATTGAAGAAGTGGGAGTTGACCTTGAACTTTGCGTTCATGCCCATGGACCCGATGTAGATCTTATCATTAAAGCTTTTCTTAAATTAATTATTCCATTGGTATAAGTTCATCTTATATCTGGGATCTGGCCTTTTTCAATCATGGTTCCGACCATGTTCTCCTTTAAATACCATTTCTCGTACAAGTTTAAGCACTTGTCTTCTGTAAGAGCAATACCCCAGTCCAACCTCTACTTTGGTTTGTCGTCGAGTATTACCCCCTGGCATCTCGAGATTATCACAGAACTGCATAACTTCTTATGAGTTCTCCATCAAGTATTACATTCTCATGGATTCCAATTTTTCACGGGCTCCGAGTTATTAAACACTCAAGGACATCGATAACTGAATCGAGTCCGCATCATGATTAAACAACTCTTAATAATCTCCTTTGTTTACGAGTTCGTACTCGATCACGTCATCCCTAGCCTGCTCGGCTATGTTATTATCGTGCCGATTTTAACTGTGCTACCTGGTCTTTATTCCCGGAGCACCACCTTCGACGCTGAGCTAAGCTTACGTCGATTTTCCTCGTCATATCATTTCGCCTTGAACAACAAGCTTGATTTCGAGTTTGTGTCGTACCCCTGGTTCCAATAACTTTTCGCTTCATCATTCCTTTGACTTGATGTCATCGCCGATCGATTACCTCTTCATAAATTCTCGCTACAAATGTGTCGTGAACATCATCAACATTCTGAGCTCTTCCAAGATATCTATCGAATTCTGGATGAGAAATACCATCCTTGCCCTCGATGATTTGTTTTATCATCGACCATTTTGTCGCCTTCCATTCAACACAAACTTGTTCGTGTTTTGTGTTGTACCTTCATTTCCTTGCTATCTAGCTTATGACATGTTCTACCTTGGAGTATTACCATCTTTTATGTCAAGTATGTCGTAAGAATTTCACCACCTCGTATGACATCTTGGTACAGTGATACTTCTCCCCATCACCATTCTTTCTTGGTCCCCGTGTTGTTTCTAAAAGGAATACCGACCAATGGTATATGGTGTGTGAATTCTAAACTTCTAGCAACCCTATTGCTTTGAAGTTATTGGTCTATAGTTTCATTCTACGTCTATGGCTTAATGAATCATCATTCGAACATTGATTGTGCTACCTAGCCCATATTTCGGGTGCACATTTCAACCAATGTTTAACTATGTATGTTTTCCTCGAGCATACATCATTAAGTCATTTGATCTAGCTAATGTTATCTCCTTGTTCACATAGTGGTGGAAATCCATTTTTTGGAAATCTCAATGGATTGTCGCTGAGTCAATCAGTCACCTCCTCACCTCTCCTTGATGTAATGGTGAACCCAGGTCTGGAACTCGCATCCATAGTTCATCTCCCGAGAATCTTCGATGTCGTTTCGACAATTTGTGTTGCACCTTTCTTCTCAGGCCTCCTAAGTCTGAGTTATCCTGACACCAATCAGATCTGAATCTCGGTCAGATATGATGGTTGGAACATATTTCCAAGAGTTATAACATTGGCCTGTTTATGACCCGGTAAGGTGATGATACCCGGCACACCTGGCGGGAGGACCTATTGTTATAAGTTTTCCCTTTTAGCAAGGTTAGCTGTTCTTCCATGAGGAAATTGTAAGACTTATTCTATAAGTTGTTCCTGATGGATCCTTTTTGTTTCCAAAGTCTGATCTTCACCTGTTGACCATGTCAATGCTATCTCGAAGCATGTCTATGGTACTTCGATTTTCAACAGGAACATTTGAAGCCCAATGCTAAATGTTTCCTGCTCAATTATCCAAACACCGTTGTATGGGTAATGTCATGAAATTTCTCTCCCCTACCTAAAGAGTTTTCTACATTATATCCTGTCATGAATATCATGCTCAGCTTCTCCTTGGGAAGGATATAACCTTGAAATATGTGTTTAAACACATTTTCCTTTCCATTCTTCTGTTTAATCTGATAATCATATTTTCCTTTCCATTGTGTGGTTTAACCTTTCTGGTGAACTATATGATTTAAGCAGTAATATTCTCCTGCTTATGTAAACACCTCGGTGTACAACTCTGTCAGTAAGACCCTGTTATTATTGTTGGTGACATTTCGGTGACCACCGATGGACGAGAACTTTGCCTAATGGTCCGCCTCGTTTCAACGAGCAGGAAAATGGTTCTCTTCGTCCCTCGCCCTTGGTACCGACGATGTTGCTGACATATAACTGATAGGCTACCCTCTGCCATGCCTTGCTATCATGATTGTGCAAGATGTCACCGCCCTTCCTACTTTTAACCCACATGGTGGGCCCATAACCCACAGTTCCACAGGATCGAAACCTGACTCTCCTGTGCACCCCCTGTTCCCAAATTTATTCATCGCGCGTGGCCTCGTATGTAATTCACGGACCACCGTCCTACTGATCTATACTGGCATCAGACATAATACTTATTCCGATTGCTTTGAACCCCTTTCACACTTTGTTTCAGGCTTCGAACGATTGCCTACCCGTTTGAAACTTCTCATGGTACTTTCTTACTTGCTCTCGGCTTTTCTTAAGGTTTAGTTCGAGAGATACTTTCCGCCACCTTCCCCGATGATATTGACCAGATAGTAAACCCTGCAGAAGTCTGTTCTTCCAGAATACCCCCTTACTCTGTCGTAAGTACGATGTAGTTCCCGAAGAAAGGACGACAACTTTATCATAACGACCTGAAGCAGAGAAATGAAGACATCAACGTAGTGGATAGACCTCTTCGAGAAGAGCAACCAACACCGAGAAGACCCATTAGAATTTCGTAACCAAATCCCTTCCCCCTTGCTCCCGCTCCTAAATCTCGGGACGAGATTTCTTGTAGTGGAGGAGACTTGTAACACCCCGAGAATCATGCTACAGTAGCTCTCTGTGATTAAGCTAATCATGTTGCTAAGCAGGGCTTGATCACATTGGAATCACATTTCCTTTCAAACTCCTAACTTAAACTTCGATTAAATTTAAAGTGGAAAATAAAAGTTGTCAAAATTGAAAACTAAAATGTTCATTAAATGACAAATAATTCTGAAGCAATTATAAAATTGTAACTAAACTTAAATGGATTAGTTAAGTGACCCTAACAACCTCAAACTTTGGCGAGCAACAACATTTAATAACCTTTTAATTAATCTAAATTCAATACGGATTAGTATTTCACCCAAACTAGTTTTTGGTGCAAGGATCTGATGCACTGCAACTTATAAGCTAGCTCCCATATTTTATAAATACCATTTAGGTGCTAAACATTTTTGCAAACAAAAAAAATAATAAAGAAAAGAAAAGAAAAGGAACCCCCCCCTCACTGGACCAGGCGGCCCAGCTCACAGGCCACCTGGCCCAGCTGGCCAACTACCAGCCCACAGCCCCTCCCTGGGTCGCCTCCCCCCCTGTTCCCCCGACTGGGGAAGCAACAGGGGCCCGTCCCCGCCCGACCACCTCGCCGGCGCCGACGCCGGGAGGGGATAAGGCCGCCCCGTCGCCTTGGCCTCCACACATCTCTCCCACTTGCCCCCCCTCTCGCCCGCCTCTGCGCCTCCCAGATCCACACGCTCCCCCCCTCTGTCTCGCTCACCTGCCTCACCCGAGCGCCATCGCCGACGTGCCGCCGTCGTTCCCGCAGCCACCGACCATCGTTCGCCACTCCGACAAGTCCGGGAGCTCCGTCGTGGTTCGCCTCTTCTTCCTCGACACTGGATCGGGACCGGGAGCGCCACCGCCGTCGCATTTTTCCTCTTCCCCATATACGGCCACCGCGCGACCTCGCCGTCGACCTGCTCCACCGGTTCTCCCCGCGCCCGCTGCCGAGACCCTACGCTCTCAGAGTGAGCTCCACCTCCTCCTCCTCCCCTCACTAGCTCACCGCATCCCATAGCTCGCTCCCCCGTCACGCTCACCCTCCCGCCGCCCTGCTGCGTCACCGCCGTGGCCACGGCTGCCATGGCCCCCGTCCGAGCCCTCCGCCGTGCTCCTGGTGTTCCCAGGAGCCCGGCGAGCCCTTCCTCTCGCCCTCTTGTGCCCCCTAGCCCATTCCTGACGTGGCCCCGAATGCCGTCGCCGCCCATGCTCGCCGCCGATGGGTATTCCGGCCGTCCCCGGGCGAGCCACCACCACCATCCGACATGGCGCCGTGCGCGTGTTCGAACGGTGCCAACCGCACGCGAAACGGCCGCCCCTAGCACGATTCCGGCGAGGTCCCGAGCGCCTCCGCCGTTGATTTGGTCGCCGGAGCTCCTCCGGCGCCGGCCCTGACCTGGCGTGGCGTGGGGCCCGCCCAGTGCCGCTGACAGTGGGCCCCTGCGCCTTTGTTTGACTGCGTTGACCATGGTCAACGCGGGGTACTATTCCCCAGCCACTGACATATAGGCCCCACCACCTAATTAGGTTAGTTAAACGTCTTCTAAAAATAAAGTTAATTAGTTAAAACCTGATCAGTCACTGACAGGTGGGCCCAGTAGTTTTACTAACTAAATTTAGATTAGTTTGAACTCTGTTTAACCCACTGTCTATGACAGGTGGGTCCCCCGTGTCAGTTTTGACCAGTCAACCGGACTGTTGACTGCTGACGTCACTCATACGTCATGCTGACGTCATATCCCTTTTCTGTTAATTAAATAATTCCAGAAATTCAAATAATCTTTGAAAATTCATATCTTTTAAACCGTAACTCGGATGAAAATGTTTTCTACATGAAAGTTGCTCAAAACGACGAGACGAATCCGGTTTCGCAGTCCGTTCGTCCACCACACCTCCCTAACATATCGAACTCGCAACTTTCCCCCTCCGGTCCGTCTGTCCGAAAATGCAAAACATCGGGAATACTTTCCCGGCTGTTCCCCCCCTTCGCCGGTACCACCTACTGTCGCGTTAGGACACACCTAGCACTACTCATTGTCATGTCACGCATCGTCATGTTTATGTTTGCATTGTATTTACTGTTTCTTCCCCCTCTTCTCTCCGATAGACTACGAGACCGACACTGCTGCTGCCCAGTTCGACTACGGAGTTGACGACCCCTCCTTCTTGCCAGAGCAACCAGGCAAGCCCCCCCTTGATCACCAGATATCGCCTATTCTTCTCTATACTGCTTGCATTAGAGTAGTGTAGCATGTTACTGCTTTCCGTTAATCCTATCCTGATGCATAGCCTGTCATTGATGCTACAGTTGTTACCTTTACCTGCAATCCTACATGCTTAGTATAGGATGCTAGTGTTCCATCAATGGCCCTACACTCTTGTCCGTCTGCCATGCTATACTACTGGGCCGTGATCACTTCGGGAGGTGATCACGGGTATATACTATATACATTATATACATGACACATGTGGTGACTAAAGTCGGGTCGGCTCGTTGAGTACCCGCAAGTGATTTTGATGAGGGGGCTGAAAGGACAGGTGGCTCCATCCCGGTAGAGGTGGGCCTGGGTTCCTGACGGCCCCCGACTGTTACTTTATGGCGGAGCGACAGGGCGGGTTGAGACCACCTAGGAGAGAGGTGGGCCTGGCCCTGGTCGGCGTTCGCGGATACATAACACGCTTAACGAGTTCTTGGTATTTGATCTGAGTCTGGCCATTTGGTCTATACGCACTAGCCATCTACGCGGGAGTAGTTATGGGTATCCCAGCGTCGTGGTATCAGCCGAAGCCTTCGTGACGTCAGCGACTGAGTGGCGCGCGCCGTGTTGGACCGCTTTGACGTAACCGCCGTGATCGTGTGGGTTGCTAGGTCTGCTCGCGGCCGCGTTCGCAACGTGCAGGTGTGCATAGGGCGATGGGCCCAGACCCCTGCGCGCTTAGGATTAGACCGGCGTGCTGACCGCTCTGTTGTGCTTAGGTGGGGCTGCGACGCGTTGATCTTACGAGGCCGGGCATGACCCAGAAAAGTGTGTCCGGCCAAATGGGATCGAGCGTGTTGGGTTATGTGGTGCACCCCTGCAGGGAAGTTTATCTATTCGAATAGCCGTGTCCCTCGGTAAAAGGACGACCCGGAGTTGTACCTTGACCTTATGACAACTAGAACCGGATACTGAATAAAATACACCCTTCCAAGTGCCAGATACAACCCGGTGATCGCTCTCTAACAGGGCGACGAGGAGGGGATCGCCGGGTAGGATTATGCTATGCGATGCTACTTGGAGGACTTCAATCTACTCTCTTCTACATGCTGCAAGATGGAGATGTCCAGAAGCGTAGTCTTCGACAGGACTAGCTATCCCCCTTTTATTCTGGCATTCTGCAGTTCAGTCCACTGATATGGCCCTTTACACATATACCCATGCATATGTAGTGTAGCTCCTTGCTTGCGAGTACTTTGGATGAGTACTCACGGTTGCTTTTCTCCCTCTTTTCCCCTTTCTATACCTGATTGTCGCAACCAGATGCTGGAGTCCAGGAGCTAGAGGTCCCGAGGATGATTCTACTTGGAGTTCGGCTTCGAGGAGTAGTTAGGAGGTCCCAGGCAGGAGGCCTGCGCCTCGTTCGATCTGTATCCCAGTTTGTGCTAGCCTTCTTAAGGCAAACTTGTTTAACTTATGTCTGTACTCAGATATTGTTGCTTCCGCTGACTCGTCTATGATCGAGCACTTGTATTCGAGCCCTCGAGGCCCCTGGCTTGTATTATGATGCTTGTATGACTTATTTATGTTTTAGAGTTGTGTTGTGATATCTTCTCGTGAGTCCCTGATCTTGATCGTACACATTTGCGTGCATGATTAGTGTACGGTCAAATCGGGGGCGTCACAATAAGAATACCCAAAACAGTTGGGTATACCTCCTATTTCAGATCTGGAAGCAAAAGTAATTGCTTCTAGAAACAGGTCCTTTCTCGAGGAAAAGTTTCTCTCGAAAGAATTGAGTGGGAGGATGGTAGAGACTTGATGAGGTTATCGAACCATAACTTCAACTAGTGTGTAGCAGGGCACAGGAAGTTGTTCCTGTGGCACCTACACCAATTGAAGTGGAAGCTTATGATAGCGATCATGAAACTTCGGATCAAGTCACTACCAAACCTCGTAGGACGACGAGGATGCGTAATACTTCAGAGTAGTACGTGATCCTGTCTTGGAAGTCATGTTGTTGGACAATGATGAACCTATGAGCTATGGAGAAGCGATGGTGGGCCCATATTCCGACAAATGGTTAGAAGCCGTGAAATCCGAGATAGGATCCATGTATGAGAACAAAGCATGGACTTTGGTGAACTTGCCCGTTGATCGGCAAGCCATTGAGATAAATGGATCTTTAAGAAGAAGACGGACATGGACGGTAATGTTACCGTCTATGAAGCTCGACTTGTGGCAAAGAGTATTTTCACAAGTTCAAGGAGTTGACTACGATGAGATTTTCTCATCCGTAGCGATGCTTAAGTCCGTCGGAATCATGTTAGCATTAGCTGCATTTATGAAATCTGGCAGATGGATGTCAAAACAAGTTTCCTTACCAGTTTTCGTAAGGAAAGTTTGTATGTGATACAATCAGAAAGGTTTTGTCGATCCTAAGGATGCTAAAAGGTATGCTAGCTCCAGCGATCCTTCCATGGACTAGAGCAAGCATCTCGGAGTCAGAATATACGCTTTGATGAAGTGATCAAAGTTTTTGGGTTTATACAAAGTTTGTTAGAAACTTGTATTTACAATAAAGTGAGTGGGAGCGCTACAACATTTCTGATAAGTATATGTGAATGACATATTGTTGATCCGAAATGATGTAAAAATTTCTGGAAAGCATAAAGGGTTGTTTGAAAGGAGTTTTTCAAAGGAAGACCTGGATAAAGCTGCTTACATATTGGGCATCAAGATCTATAGAGATAGATCAAGACGCCCGATGATACTTTCAAAGAACGCACACCTTGACATGATTTTGAAAGAGTTCAAAATAGATCAGCAAAGGAGTTCTTGGTTGTGTTACAAGGTGTGAGTATTGAGTAAGACTCAAGACCTGACCACAACAGAAGAGAGAGAAAGGACGAAGGTCGTCCCCTATGCTTTAGACGTAGGCTCTACAGTATGCTATGCCGTGTACCGCACATGAAGTGTGCCTTGCCATGAGTTGGTCAAGGGGTACAATAGTGATCCGGGAGTGGATCACATGACAGCGGTCGAACTTATCGTTAGTATCTAGTGGACTAAGGAATTTTCTCGATTATGGAGGTGAAAAGGAGTTCGTCGTAAAGGGTTACGTCGATGCGAACTTTGACACTAATCCGGATGACTCTGAGTAGTAAACCGGATTCGTATAGTAGAGCAATTATTTGAAATGGCTCCAAATAGCGCGTGGTAGCATCCACAAGATGACATAGATATTCGTAAAGCACGCACGGATCTGAAAGGTTCAGACCCGTTGACTAATAACCTCTCTCACAAGCATAACATGATCAAACCAGAACTCATTGAGTATTAATCACATAGTGATGTGAACTAGATTGTTGACTCTAGTAAACTCTTTGGATGTTGGTCACATGGTGATGTGACCTGTGAGTGTTAATCACATGGTGATGTGAACTAGATTATTGACTCTAGTGCAAGTGGGAGACTGTTGGAAATATGCCCTAGAGGCAATTATAAATTGGTTATTATTATATTTCCTTGTTCATGATAATCGTTTATTATCCATGCTAGAATTGTATTGATAGGAAACTCAGATACATGTGTGGATACATAGACAACACCATGTCCCTAGTAAGCCTCTAGTTGACTAGCTCGTTGATCAATAGATGGTTACGGTTTCCTGACCATGGACATTGGATGTCGTTGATAACGGGATCACATCATTAGGAGAATGATGTGATGGACAAGACCCAATCCTAAGCCTAGCACAAGATCGTGTAGTTCGTTTGCTAAGAGCTTTTCTAATGTCAAGTATCATTTCCTTAGACCATGAGATTGTGCAACTCCCGGATACCGTAGGAATGCTTTGGGTGTACCAAACGTCACAACGTAACTGGGTGGCTATAAAGGTGCACTACAGGTATCTCCGAAAGTGTCTGTTGGGTTGGCACGAATCGAGACTGGGATTTGTCACTCCGTGTAAACGGAGAGGTATCTCTGGGCCCACTCGGTAGGACATCATCATAATGTGCACAATGTGACCAAGGAGTTGATCATGGGATGATGTGTTACGGAACGTGTAAAGAGACTTGCCGGTAACGAGATTGAACAAGGTATCGGGATACCGACGATCGAATCTCGGGCAAGTAACATACCGATAGACAAAGGGAATTGTATACGGGATTGATTGAATCCTCGACATCGTGGTTCATCCGATGAGATCATCGTGGAACATGTGGGAGCCAACATGGGTATCCAGATCCCGATGTTGGTTATTGACCGGAGAATGTCTCGGTCATGTCTGCGTGTCTCCCGAACCCGTAGGGTCTACACACTTAAGGTTCGGTGACGCTAGGGTTATAGAGATATTAGTATGCGGTAACCCAAAAGTTGTTCGGAGTCCCGGATGAGATCCCGGACGTCACGAGGAGTTCCGTAATGGTCCGGAGGTAAAGATTTATATATGGGAAGTCTTATTTTGGTCGCCGGAAAAGTTTCGCACTTTATCGGTATTGTACCGGGAGTGCCGAAAGGGGTCCGGGGGTCCACCAGCCCCGGGGGGCCACATGGGCTGTAGGGGGTGCGCCTTGGCCTATATGGGCCAAGGGCACCAGCCCCAAGAGGCCCATGCGCCAAGAAATAAGAAAAAAGGGAGAGTCCTAAAGGGGGAAGGCACCTCCGAGGTGCCTTGGGGGGGAAGGACTCCTCCCTGGCCGCACCCTTCCTTGGAGGAAGGGCCAAGGCTGCGCCCCCCTCTCCCTTGGCCCTATATATAGTGGGGGGAGGGAGGGCAGCAATACCTAAGCCCTGGCGCCTCCCTCTCCCTCCCGTGACACCTCTTCCTCCCCGCTTGCGCTTGGCGAAGCCCTGCCGGGATCCCGCTACTTCCACCACCACGCCGTCGTGCTGCTGGATCTCCATCAACCTCTCCTCCCCCCTTGCTGGATCAAGAAGGAGGAGACGTCGCTGCTCCGTACGTGTGTTGAACGCGGAGGTGCCGTCCGTTCGGCACTAGGATCATCGGTGATTTGGATCACGACGAGTACGACTCCATCAACCCCGTTCTCTTGAACGCTTCCGCTCGCGATCTACAAGGGTATGTAGATGCACTCCCCTTCCCCTCGTTGCTAGATTACTCCATAGATTGATCTTGGTGATGCGTAGAAAATTTTGAATTTCTGCTACGTTACCCAACAATACCTTCTCACTACAGGAAACAGCTACTTTGCCGTCTGCCATAGCGGACGGCAAAGGCTCGAAAGGCGGACGGCAAAGACCTTTGCCGTCAGCCGCGGACGGCAAAAGGCTCCGGCAAAGAACGCTACGGTAAACAGCTCCTTTGCCGTCTGCTTCCTGGCGGCGGACGGCAAAGGCTCTTTGCCGTCTGCGGCGGACGGCAAAGAGGGCGGACGGCAACAATTGCGCTGTCAGTCCGTTAAGTGGCTAACGGCAGACCTTTGCCGTCCGCCGCAGACGGCAAAGAGCCTTTGGTGTTTGCCGTCCGCCTTATGATGTCATCTACACGTCACTAGATGGCAGGTTCTTTGCCGTCTGCCACTGATGGCAAAGTGCAGGTTCTTTGCCGTCTGCCACGGACGGCAAAGTCTTTGCCGTCTGCCACTGTAGGCAAACTGACCTAATGGGTCAGCTCCCAGGAAGCACAGTTGGCTGCCACGTGGCTTCTTTGCCGTCCGCGGCAGACGGCAAAGAGCTCTTTGCCGTCGGCGGCAGACGGCAAAGAGCCTGCATATTGTCTGTTTTTTCTGTTTTTTATTAAATCCCACAATTTGCAGCACATATCACATATATAAGTTTCATATCCAGCACATATCCAACACATATCTAGCACATAAGTTTCATATCACATCAGTTTCATCCATACACATTGTTTCATCCAACACATATCACATATCACATAAGTTTCATATCACATATCACATCAGTTTCATCCATATCCAACACATATCTAGCACATATATATTACAATGCAAAGTGTCATGAAGATAGCAAGCTAGATACAATGCAAAGTTTCATCAAAGGAAAAGCAAGCACTCCATCATAGCAAGCTAGCTTCCATCAAGTGAATGAAATCTGCAAAATGGTAAATAAGAAAGTTAGAAATAGGTGACTAGAACAAGAAGAAGACTAGAACAAGAAGAAGACTAGAACAAGAAGAAGACTAGAACAAGAAGTATATGTCATTTATGAGCCAACTTAGGTGAAATGGATCATATATGAGCTAACTAAGTTGAAATGGGTTGTTTATGAGCTAACTTAGTTGAAATGGATCATTTATGAGCTAACTTAGTTGAAATGGGTCGTTTATGAGCTAACTAAGGTGAAGGGCATCGTTTTTGAGCTAAGTAAGGTGAAATGGGTCATTTTGGAGCTAACCTAGGTGAAATGGGTCATTTTGGAGCTAACCTAGGTGAAATGGGTCATTTTAAAGCTAACGTAGGTAAAATGGATCATTTAGGAGCTCATCTACGTAAAATGGGTCATTTTAGAGCTAATTTAGTTGAAATGGATCTTTTTGAGCTAACTTAGGTGAAATGGACCATTTAAGAGCTAATTTAGGTGAAATGGATCGTTTTTTAGCTCACTTAGGTCAAATGGATCGTTTATGAGCTAAATTAGTTGAAACGGATCATTTATGAGATAACCTAGGTAAGATGGGTCATTTTGGAGTTAACCTAGGTGAAATGGGCCATTTTAAAGCTAACGTAGGTAAAATGGATCATTTAGGAGCTAATGTAGGTAAAATGGGTCATTTTTGAGCTAACTTGGATGAACTGCATCATTTATAAGCTAACCTAGGTAAAATGGGTCATTTTGGAGGAAAATAAGCTAACTCTAGGTCATTATGGTAAGCATATTGGAGGAAATAAAGCTAAGTCTAGGTCTTTATGCATTTGTTAAGCAAAACACTAGAGAAACTTACCGTGATCAGGGAGGTGTAGGAGCGGGGTGGCTAGTGCCGCTACCTGGAGAAGGATCGTGCGATGCGTTTCTGGAGTTAAGCTGCACCAAAGATCATTTCCAATGTCTTGTTAGCATTACGACACTCAAATGTTAAGACTACCAAGTAATGTCCATTCAAACTAAACTCACTGTGCTCCCAGGAGCAATCACTGGCATCGGCGGAGCGGGCTGACCGGACTTCTCGCACACAGACTGCACATTTGGTTTTCAGAACAGAGTCATACTATTTAGTAATGAGACTCAAATGTTAAGACTAGCAAGTAATCTGCAGAAGAAACTTACCACAAGGAGCTCGTACATGGCCCTTGCCTGCATGTCATTCCGTGCCCTCTCCTCCTCCATCATCTTTCTCGTCCTCTCCTCCATCTCCCGCTGCCTCTCCGCCGCCTCCGCCAGAAGTTTCTCCGTTCTATCTCTCTCAGTCTGTATAGCAGCCTGCAACACCACTCACATGACCATTTGTAATCATTGATGGAAGCGCACACAATGTAATGGAGAAAGATAACTGAGTACGTATCACTAACCTTGATGGCGAGTTGCACTGGCCGTTCACGAGGCCTTATCTCAGGAGCGGAGCTCGACTGGCGCGCCTTGATCTCCGGGAGAGTGCTAGGACAACGGATAAGTCCATCTCCAATGGCTATGGAGCCATGGGACCTCCCGCCACCAGATATCATCACCAGCTCTGGATCAATGGGACCCTGGCTCGGGTTAAAGTCCTCCCCTTTCCTCGCCTTCCCCTCATCTCTATATCTCACGAGCTTGTTGTGGGAGGAGATGTTGGTGAAGTTGTTTGCATCATCGAGGTCAGACTGAGAGAAAGCCTTGACTTTCTTGTAAGAGCCAGTGTGGGCCATGGCATACAGGTCGTACACCTCTGGCACCTTATCCGCCTTATTGTGGCGTGCCTGAAAGAGAGAAACAATGAAAATTAGTAATTAAAGGGCTCAAGCTAGCATGATGAATGAATTGCATGAATCATGAAGCAAACCACATACCCAGTTACGCCCGAACTGATATAAGTTGGAGCTGCCTTGATGGTGTGGCACACCTTCCATTTGGGCACGTTTGTCCTTGGCCTGGTTGTGGAGGGCTAGCCATTCTTGTGAGCACCACTCATCGACCAACACCTCCCAACAATCCATCCGATCCGCACACCATCTCGGAGGCGCCTAAGTTAGCAAATAGAAACTTGAGCGCTACGGCTAAGAATTACTAAATGAAGGAACTTAAGTAGAAGGCCTTAAGAATTACCTTCATGTACTGCTCCTTACTCAGGAACTTATCGCGGCACGCCGGCTTGGTCTTCTTGATACCACGCAAGGCGTAGTAGTCTCGAACAGCCTGCACCCGAGCCTCGTGCCGTAAGTTCTGGAGTAGGCGCTTGCAGACGTTCTGGATAACATTTGCGCAGTCCTCCTCATATCCCTCCTCACACATATAGAATGTCTGCAATCAAATGAGACAATATTGATTAGTACAATTAATAACTAGCTAGTTGAAGATTTTGAAATGTGTAAAGGAGAAATTACCCAGAACGTCCTGATCACCATGTCTGCCCTCGTGTCGCACACGACACCGTCGATAATGACATCCGGCGGGGCCGGGGCAGCCACGTAGTGCTCCCAGCTCAACCCAAGCTCTGGAAGCCGACCCTCACCAGGCAACGTGACAAACCCCGGGAAGTTTTGCCGGCAAAGAACTCCAAGGACGGAGTTGGGCCGGCGGACACTATGATGGTGGTCCCAACCCCTGCAGCATGACAAGGCCAACGCATTAGTTATTTGAAGAAACGTGAATGCAGAAGGTACAAAAATATTAAATGCACTTACGTACCTCTCCCCATCAGGGAAGATCAACCACCTCTGCTCGCGGGTCGCCGGCACGGACGGGAGCCGTGTAGCACCACGCTGGTAGACGGTGCCACCCTCCTCCTCAAGATCAGTCGGCTCCCCGCCATCATCAGCATGGCCACTCGGCTCCTTGGGCTGATCCGGCCAGGTACCCCATCCGGACGTGTGCTCCTCCGGGGTGTCGTGGGCCGAACTCTCATGGGCCGAAGGCCAGTCGACCCGAGGCTCGTGGGCCCAAGACCCGTGGACCGGAGGCTCGTGGACCGGAGTCCGTGTAGCCTCCTCCTCGGACGAGTCCACCCTAGCAGTCACGTGCTCGGGTGAAACTGCTGGGGGTGGCGGCGACGAAGGCGCCCTAGGAGTCACCCTACCTCCTCTCCCGCGACCACGTGCCCCACCTCCTCTCTTCCTACCTCGTCCCCTGCTGGGCACCGCGGTGGACGAAGAAGGGCCCGGCGGTGTGGACATACTGTCCAGCAACGCTCGGCGAAGAGGTACGTCTGGAATCGAAGACCTCAGACCACGCGCCGAGGAAGAAGGGGCCTTGGCGCGCTCCCGACCAGCGCCCACCATCTTTCAACACCTGCCATGACAAACAGTAAACGAAATTAGTACAACATAAAAAAAAGACCGACATGAATAATAATATGTGTATCACTTAAGTGTATCATCATCAAGTACAACATTAAAAAATTTAATACCTGACACTACTAATAATCTCGATCAGTATCATCAATAAATGCATAATCATCATCATCACTATAATCAATGACGGGCTCATAGGGTTCAGTGGCATCAACATGTGCAAGGCCACCTTGACGTAATCGGTCAAGCAATGACAGGTCATCCGCAGCAGTAACCTCTTCTTGTTCTGGCTCTTCTTGTTCCTCCTCTGGGGTGATGTCGGATTCACTGTCGCTGTCTACTTCAATGTTTTGGGGTGAAGTATAGCGGTTCTTGAAACGCTTTTTGGAAAGACGTGTCTCTTGGAAGAATTCTCCTTCATATGTGTCTGGGTTAATGTGAGGTTCATAATCCTCTTCCTTTGGGGGAGATAGTCTAGCATGTGGCGGCACTTCATAAACGACATCCCAACCTTTCAGATTTGGATTAGTTTGGCAGGCCCACGGTAGATAGAATACTTGGGTCGCCTGTTGAGCCGTAATATAGACATCAGGAACATCTAAATGGGTGCTTTGGTTGATTTCAACTAGCCCTATATGTTCATGAGTTCTTCTAGTATCCTTCGGCTGAAACCAATAACATTTGAAGACTACGACATTCGGTGGGTTTTCACCATAGAATAGAAGTTCATAAATTGCTTCAACTCTCCCATAATACTCGGTACCTCCTTCGCCGATAGCAGATACACAACAATTTGTAGACTTTCGGTCGGCCATAGATAGCTCTTTGCCATAGGTACGAAAGCGATACCCGTTGATGTCGTATTTGTCAAATGAACGGACCTTATAGTCAAAACCATTAGCGACTTGTCTCAATTCGGCGTCCATAGACTCTGAATTAGCCTACAAGTTTAATATGAAAGGATTGTTGCATTACGCACAAATTAGCGAATGAAACCGGGATAGCCGCCTACAAATTAGCCTACAAGTCTAATAGAAATTACCGTTTGTTTGAACCAAGAGATGAAACCGGGATAGCCGCCACCTTGCTTTGCGAGAAGCTCATACTCTTCGACAGAATCCTTTTGGATCACCGCTCCATACGAGAATAAGGCGACGTATCGACTGTATGAAATATCCAGGAATAAGAGCAGTTCAAAGGAAATAGAAGTTGCGAAACTATGTACCGAGAACTTACTCGATGTACGGCCGCACTTCTATCAGGTTGTTGAAGATATACAACGAAACGGTCCGCCATTGTTCGTTATCCAAAGATACTGGATTTGAAACACTGGCTGGTGCGAGATTCCCTTTGAATAGGCTGAGGTTGGATCCACCCTTTTTAGGGTCGTCAGCATTGTACCGAGGCTTCGGATTATGCAAATGACGATTTTTGGCTTCGTAGTGTGCTGTCACGAAGTTTGCCGCCTCCTCAGTGATGAATGCCTCAGCCATCGATGCTTCAATTCTACGTTTATTTTTACATTTTTGTCGAAGCGTCTTCTGCATCCTCTCAGTTGGGTAGCACCAACGATTTTGCACGGGCCCCCCCAATCTTGCCTCGGTCGGGAGATGCAAAATCAAATGTTGCATTGGATTAAAGAAGCCCGGTGGAAAGATCTTCTCTAACTTGCAGATCAACTCCGGCGCCAACTCTTCCATTTCTTCTAGCACGCCAGGCGATAGTTCTTTCGCACAAAGAACACGGAAGAAATAGCTGAGTTCTGCCAGTACTAGCCATTCATCCTCAGGGATGAAGCCACGCAACATCACCGGCATTACCCGCTCAATCCATATGTGCCAATCATGACTCTTGAGACCAAATATCTTCAATTTATCAAGACTGGCTCCCCTCTGTAGATTCGCTGCATACCCATCGGGGAACATCAACTGCATTTTCACCCACAAGATAATTTCCCTCATAGCCGGCCTTCCAAGATTGAACCATGCCTTTGGCTTCGTCCAGTTCTGCTTTCCTTTCGGTTCTTTCATGTTTTGTAACGGCCTATCACATAGCGCCTCCAGATCGACTCTAGCCTTAGTATTATCCTTTGACTTCCCATCTATGTCGAACAATGTACCAAAAAGTGCCTCGGCGATATTCTTCTCAGTGTGCATCACGTCGATGTTGTGTGGGCAAAGGAGGTCTTTGAAGTAAGGCAGATCCCATAAGCATGTTTTGTGAGTCCAGGCGTGCTTAGAATTATACCCCTTGAAGTACCCTGGACGCTCGGGATCTGGCTCGAGAGCGTTTAACTGATCCAGGATCTGTTGGCCTGTCAATGCATGTGGTGCAGAGTTTTTGACAACTCTACCTCTGATGAAGTTCTTCTTGTCTTTCCTGAACTTATGGCGAGGATTCAGGAACTCTCTATGCATGTCGAAGCAAGAAAACTTGCGACCGGCCTGAAGCCAACGAAACTCAAGAGCTCCCTTGCATGTGGGGCACGGGAACCTTCCATGCACACACCAGCCAACGAATAGCGCATACGCCGACAAGTCATGCGTCGAGTACATGTACCAGACACGCATTATGAAGTTCCGTTTGCTATAGGCATCGTATGTCTTGAACCCATTATCCCAGGCTTCTTGCAATTCGTCCTTAAGCGGTTGCATGTACACATTCATATTTTTCCCCGGATAGTTGGGCCCTGGAATTATCAACGTCAGGAAAATGTTCTTTCTTTGCATAATCTGTCCGGGGGGGAGATTGAGTGGAAAGACAAATACGGGCCAACAACTGTATTGGGCTGCCGTCATACCAAACACACTGAACCCATCCGTGCTGATGCCGACTCGAGGATGCCTCGGATCTGCCGCTTTGTCACCATGTAATTCATCAAACTTTTTCCACGCAACACCATCCGATGTGTGTACAATCATCAGATTCCCATCTGCATCTAGTTCGGTTCTTTTGCCCGTTTTGTGCCATGTCATCTGTCTGGCCGTCTCTTCGACCATGAAAAGACGTTGAAGTCTTGGTACGATTGGCATATACCGAAGAACACTAACGGGGATTTTGGTCTGTGTCTTCTCACCCATACCGTTGTCTACCACAACATACCTGGAAGACTTGCAAATGGGACAACAGTTCAAGTCCGCATAGTCAAGCCTAAACAAGACACATCCTTTCTCACAGGCATGTATCTTATCATAGGGCATCTTCAGTGCACGGAGGATTTTGTCCGACTGGTACAGGTTTGCAGGCATTACATGGCCTTTGGGTAGAAAGCGTCCAAATACTGTCATCATTGCATCGTAGCATTCTCTGCCCAAGTTGAACTGAGCCTTCAGAGCCATTACTTGTGAGATGGCATCCAACTGACAAAGCTCAGTGTGCTCATGGAGCGGACGTTTTGAAGACTCCAACATTTCATTGAAGGCCTTTGCAGATTCCTCCATCTCCTCGTCCGAATCCCGAGCATCATCAAAGTCTTGCACCATGTTTTCCATACCGGTACCATGCTCGTCGGTGCGACGACGATCCACCTCAGCTCGGTCACGTTGGGCAGACTCACCATGAAATGTCCACACCGTATAATCGGGCGTAAAACCACTCTTCTGCAGGTGTTTGCCCATTTCAGCCTCTGTCCTCTTTTCCCAATTGCTGCACCGTAAACAGGGGCACCAGGTTTTCCTCTGGCCATTTGCAAATGCGGCTCGCACAAACCCCTTGGTTTTTGTGAACCATTCAGTGCTCCATTTGTTCTGACCAGTGTGACCGGTGTACATCCACGCACGATCACTCATCTTGACTTTCAGAGCTACTAGACACACAACAAATATATATATATAATTCACCATGTATGTATTCATCAGTTGATCTACTTTGTCAATTTTATTACGTCCATGCAACCTACACTCTAATAGGTAATGATAGGTCCTAATCCCACCCGAGTATGTTTAGATTGGGTTCATTTTCCCATGCTATGCCCCGGATCCTACGCAAAATTTCGGCAGCACCTCCCCGCTGTTCTCCTGATACACGTCTCTGCAATAAACAGAGAGGATGTGTACCCGGAGAACAACAGGGGAGGCACTGACGAAATTTATGCGTCGGATCCGGAGCAAAGCATATGGGAAAACGAACCCAATCTAAACATACTCGGGCTGTCCATGGATAGCGTTGGACAATTCGAAAGAATCAAGGTTATAAATATGCAAATGCATGCATATTTATAACTACGACGCTTTCGAACGGGAGACACATATTGGTTACGCATACTGATGATTCAAGACACATATATATCTAGCTATCAAGTTTCATCGGAATAGATCAAATAATTAATGGGGGAGGAGGACATGTCATTTGTGCTCGCCCACGAACGAAGGGGCAGAGCTCGTCAAACGCACGGCGAGGTCGTCGAACACCAAACCTCGCAGCGATGAAACAACTGCACATTTAAAACTACCCGATCAACACAATTATATATGATGTTTTTCATAACAAAATCGAAAGATATATGACCTAACTAATAATTCACAAATATATGACCCCGTCGGCTTCTGGAAGGCCAAAGAACACCTTTTCGGGGTCGGGGTCTCGGGGTCGGGGTGTCGGGTCGGGGTGCCGTGTCGGTGTCGGGGTCGGGGTGTCGGGTCAGGCTCGGGGTCGGGGTGTCGGGGTCGAGGTCAGGGTCGGGGTCGGGGTCTCGGGGTCGGGGTGTCGGGGTGTCGGGGGTGTCGTGTCGGGGGTCGGGGTGTCGTGTCGGTCTCGGGGTGCCGTGTCGGGGTCGGGGTGTCGTGTCGGTCTCGGGGTGCCGTGTCGGGGTCGGGGTCTCGGGGTCGGGGTGTCGGGTCGGGGTGCCGGGTCGGGGTCGGGGTGCCGTGTCGGTGTCGGGGTCGGGGTGTCGGGTCAGGCTCGGGGTCGGGGTGTCGGGGTCGGGGTCGGGGTCTCGGGGTCGGGGTCTCGGGGGTGTCGTGTCGGGGGTCGGGGTGTCGTGTCGGTGTCGGGGGTCGGGGTGCCGGGTCGGGGTGCCGTGTCGGTGTCGGGGTCGGGGTGTCGGGTCAGGCTCGGGGTCGGGGTGTCGGGGTCGGGGTCGGGGTCGGGGTCGGGTTCTCGGGGTCGGGGTGTCGGGGGTGTCGTGTCGGGGGTCGGGGTCGGGTTCTCGGGGTCGGGGTGTCGGGGGTGTCGTGTCGGGGGTCGGGGTGTCGTGTAGGTGTCGGGGTGCCGTGTCGGTGTCGGGGTGCCGTGTTGGGGTCGGGGTGCTGTTTCGGGGTCGGGGCTTCGGGGTGTCTCCTCCTCTTCTTCTTCTTCTTCTTCTTCTTCTTCTTCTTCTTCTTCTTCTTCTTCTTCTTCTTTCTCCTCCACCTCCTCCTCCTCCTCCTCCTCCTCCTCCTCTTCTTCTTCTTCTTCTTCTTCTTCTTCTTCTCCTTCTCCTCCTCCTCCTCCTCCTCCTCTTCTTCTTCTTCTTCTTCTTCTTCTTCTTCTTCTTCTTCTTCTTCTTCTTCTTCCCCCTTCTACTTAACCTAAACCTAAACTAACCTAAACTAAAAACCTAAACTAATTAAAACTAAACTATTTAAACTAATTAAACCTAAACTTAAACAGAAAAAAACAAAAAAACAAAAAAACAGAAAAAAAAAGAGGGAGGAGGGGCTCACTGTGGGGGAGGGCCGGGGCGGGGCCGGCGACGGAGGGCCGGGGCGGGGCGGTGGAGGAGGCGGGGCGGCGGGGGCCCGGCCGGCGGGGGGCCGGGGCGGGGCGGTGGAGGAGGCGGGGCGTCGGGAGCCCGGCCGGCGGGGGGCCGGGGCGGCGAGGGGGATGGGGGCGGGGGGCCGGGGCGGGGCAGTGGAGGAGGCGGCGGGGGGCGCGGGGCGGCGGGGGGCCGTGGCGGCGGTGGGGCGCGGGGCGGCGGGGGGGCCGGGGCGGGGGGGCGACGGGGCGGTGGGGCGGCGGGGAGCCGGGGCGGCGGGGCGACGGGGCGGCGAGGGCGAGGGGCGGCGGCGCGCGGCGGGCGGCGGCGCGCGGCGGGCGGCGGCGGCGGCGGTGGGGTGGGAGGAGAAGGGCGAGGCGAGGACGAAGTGAATAACGGGCGGGGGGTACCTGCCGTTAGGCAAGTGCCCTCTTTGCCGTCCGCCAGCCTTTGCCGTCCGCCTTTCTGCCTCTTTGCCGTCCGCTGGCAGACGGCAAAGAGCTGGCAGATGGCAAAGAGCTTCTTTGCCGTCTGTTTATGTGTAGCTGATGGCAAAGAGCTTCTTTGCCGTCAGCTTGCAGACGGCAAAGAGCTGGCAGATGGCAAATTAGCTGATTCCAGTAGTGTCTATCTCAGATCCGAAGGCAAGATCTTCGTTGCCAAGAACGGGTCCTTTCTGGAGAAGGAGTTTCTCTCGGAAGAATTGAGTGGGAGGAAAGTGGAACTTGATGAGGTGATAGTTACCCCTTCCGTACCGGAAAGTAGCGCAGCGCGGGAAAATGTTCCTATGGTGCCTACACCGACTGGGGAGGAAGTTAATGATGATGATCATGAAGCTTCGGATCAAGTTGCCACTGAACTTCGTAGGTCCACAAGGACACGTTCCGCACCAGAGTGGTACGGCAACCCTGTCCTGGAAATCATGTTGTTAGACAACGGTGAACCTTCGAACTATGAAGAAGCGATGGCGGGCCCGGATTCCGACAAATGGTTAGAAGCCATGAAATCTGAGATAGGATCCATGTATGAAAACGAAGTATGGACTTTGACTGACTTGCCCGATGATCGGCGAGCCATAGAAAATAAATGGATCTATAAGAAGAAGACAGACGCGGATGGTAATGTGACCATCTATAAGGCTCGACTTGTCGCTAAGGGTTATCGACAAGTTCAAGGGGTTGACTACGATGAGACTTTCTCACCCGTAGCGAAGCTGAAGTCCGTCCGAATCATGTTAGCAATTGCCGCATACTATGATTATGAGATATGGCAGATGGACGTCAAAACGGCATTCCTTAACGGCTTCCTTAAGGAAGAGTTGTATATGATGCAGCCGGAAGGTTTTGTCGATCCTAAGAATGCTAACAAAGTATGCAAGCTCCAGCGCTCAATCTATGGGCTGGTGCAAGCATCTCGGAGTTGGAACATTCGCTTTGATGAGATGATCAAAGCATTTGGGTTTACACAGACTTATGGAGAAGCCTGTGTTTACAGGAAAGTGAGTGGGAGCTCTGTAGCATTTCTCTTATTATATGTGGATGACATATTATTGATGGGAAATGATATAGAATTCTTGGAAAGTATAAAGGCCTATTTGAATAAGTGTTTTTCAATGAAGGACCTTGGAGAAGCTGCTTATATATTAGGCATCAAGATCTATAGAGATAGATCGAGACGCCTCATTGTTCTTTCACAGAGTACATACCTTGACAAGATATTGAAGAAGTTCAATATGGATCAGTCCAAGAAGGGGTTCTTGCCTGTATTGCAAGGTGTGCAATTGAGCATGGCTCAATGCCCGACCACGGCAGAAGATATAGAAAAGATGAGTGTCATCCCCTATGCCTCGGCCATAGGGTCTATTATGTATGCCATGCTGTGTACCAGACCTGATGTAAACCTTGCCGTAAGTTTGGTAGGAAGGTACCAAAGTAATCCCGGCATGGAACACTGGACAGCGGTCAAGAATATCCTGAAGTACCTGAAGAGGACTAAGGATATGTTTCTCGCTTATGGAGGTGACGAAGAGCTCGTCGTAAAGGGTTACGTCGACGCTAGCTTCGACACAGATCTGGATGACTCGAAGTCACAAACCGGATACGTGTATATTTTGAATGGGGGAGCAGTAATCTGGTGCAGTTGCAAGAAAAGCGTCGTGGCGGGATCTACATGTGAAGCGGAGTACATGGCAGCCTCGGAGGCAGCACAGGAAGCAGTCTGGATGAAGGAGTTCATTACCGACCTAGGGGTGATTCCTAATGCGTCGGGCCCGATGACTCTCTTCTGTGACAACACTGGAGCTATTGCCCTTGCGAAGGAGCCCAGGTTTCACAGGAAGACCAGGCATATCAAGCGTCGCTTCAACTCCATTCGTGAAAGTGTTCAAAATGGAGACATAGATATTTGTAAAGTACATACGGACCTGAATGTAGCAGATCTGTTGACTAAACCTCTCCCTAGAGCAAAACATGATCAACACCAGGACGCAATGGGTGTTCGATTCATCACAATGTAACTAGGTTATTGACTCTAGTGCAAGTGGGAGACTGTTGGAAATATGCCCTAGAGGCAATAATAAATGGTTATTATTATATTTCTTTGTTCATGGTAATTGTCTATTGTTCATGCTATAATTGTATTGTCCGGAAATCGTAATACATGTGTGAATACATAGACCAGAACGTGTCCCTAATAAGCCTCTAGTTGACTAGCTCGTTGATCAACAGATAGTCATGGTTTCCTGACTATGGACATTGGATGTCGTTGATAACGGGATCACATCATTAGGAGAATGATGTGATGGACAAAGACCCAATCCTAAGCATAGCATAAAAGATCGTGTAGTTTCGTTTGCTAGAGCTTTTCCAATGTCAAGTGTCTTTTCCTTAGACCATGAGATCGTGCAACTCCCGGATACCGTAGGAGTGCTTTGGGTGTGCCAAACGTCACAACGTAACTGGGTGACTATAAAGGTGCACTACGGGTTTCTCCGAAAGTGTCTGTTGGGTTGGCACGGATCGAGACTGGGATTTGTCACTCCGTGTGACGGAGAGGTATCTCTGGGCCCACTCGGTAATGCATCATCATAATGAGCTCAATGTGACTAAGGCGTTAGTCACGGGATCATGCATTGCGGTACGAGTAAAGAGACTTGCCGGTAACGAGATTGAACAAGGTATTGGGATACCGACGATCGAATCTCGGGCAAGTAACATACCGATTGACAAAGGGAATTGTATACGGGATTGATTGAATCCTCGACACCGTGGTTCATCCGATGAGATCATCGTGGAACATGTGGGAGCCAACATGGGTATCCAGATCCCGCTGTTGGTTATTGACCGGAGAGGCGTCTCGGTCATGTCTGCATGTCTCCCGAACCCGTAGGGTCTACACACTTAAGGTTCGGTGACGCTAGGGTTGTAGAGATATGTGTATGCGGAAACCCGAAAGTTGTTCGGAGTCCCGGATGAGATCCCGTACGTCACGAGGAGTTCCGGAATGGTCCGGAGGTGAAGAATTATATATAGGAAGTCAAGTTTCGGCTACCGGGAAAGTTTCGGGGGTTACCGGTATTGTACCGGGACCACCGGAAGGGTCCCGGGGGTCCACCGGGTGGGGCCACCTATCCCGGAGGGCCCCGTGGGCTGAAATGGGAAGGGAACCAGCCCCTAGTGGGCTGGGCGCCCCCCCATGGGCCTCCCCCCCTGCGCCTAGGGTTGGGAACCCTAGGGTGGGGGGGCTTCCCACTTGCCTTGGGGGGCAAGGCACCCCCCTGGCCGCCGCCCCCCCACCCTAGATGGGTTTGGCCGGCGCCCCCCCTCCCAAGGGGGCCTATATAAAGGGGGGGGAGGGAGGGCAGCAACGATTACAGCCTTGGGCGCCTCCCTCCTCCCCTGCTACACCTCTCCCTCTCGCAGAAGCTCGACGAAGCCCTGCCGAGACCCGCTACATCCACCACCACGCCGTCGTGCTGCTGGATCTCCATCAACCTCTCCTTCCCCTTGCTGGATCAAGAAGGAGGAGACGTCGCTGCACCGTACGTGTGTTGAACGCGGAGGTGCCGTCCGTTCGGCACTCGGTCATCGGTGATTTGAATCACGGCGAGTACGACTCCGTCAACAACGTTCATTGGAACGCTTCCGCTCGCGATCTACAAGGGTATGTAGATGCACTCCTTTCCCCTCGTTGCTAGTATACTCCATAGATGCATCTTGGTGAGCGTAGGAAAATTTTAAAATTATGCTACGATTCCCAACAATTTTTCCCGATGATTATAAACAATAAATAAATAATTCTAGCATAATTTTCTCTCGTGTTATGGACGGGGCAAAACTTCGTTCGTGGGATTATAGCTGGTGGCAGAGGATGAATTTTTTTTGAGGGGGGAGACTTTTGATTGATTTTAGCTCGTTTACTTTGCTCCCACAATCTTTTTAGAGATCAATCCAAAACAAATGACAAAAGATCACCAGGCTATTTTCTCTGTCAATCCCAGAAATCCCTCCCTTTCCATCTTTATTATCAATTCCCGGAATCCCTCCTTTCCTTCTGTGTTCTCTCCGTTCTTCCTTATTAGGACACTTTCTTCTTATTACGGGACGTCTGGCTTCCCACTTTTTTCCCGGAATCCCTCTTTCCTTGTTATTACGGGACAGCTTCCCACTTTGCTTTCAATCCCCGAATTCCCTCCTTTCCTTCTTATTACCGGAAGGGTTCCCACTTTCCTATTTTTCTTTGTTGTCAATCCCGGAAAACCCTTCTTTCCTTCTTTATTTTTAGGACGAGAGAACTGGTGTATCACCTGCTCCCGTGAAAAGAGATCCATCATGTTTGAAAGAAGCGTAGTGGAGAAAATCATACCCAACAGAACCATAAGGAATCAAGCATTCTACAAGAAGAATGAGGACAAAATGCACATAAGAGGCTGGTGTGCTGCTTGCTTTCTTCAAACAGTGTGAAAGTATGCAAATATGAAGTATTGACCTGTTTGCTAATTGCAATGGCATTATTTTCTGGTATTGGAGACCGTGCACCCCAAGGGCCTTAGAAATTGACAAAAACCTGGGGGGCGCCGTGGGCGGAGGCGGAGGAGATGTAGGAAGATAGCAAGAAGGACCGTCGCTGGAGGCGGCGGCGAGGAGGACTTCCGGGTCGGGTTCGTCACGTTGGTCGTAGAAGACAGCGCGGAAGAGGGTGCGACAGGAGAGGTCGCGCTCTCGCAGGATGCCCTGCCGGTCCGCTGCCTCGTCCCACTCGCGCGCGTCGAGTCCTCGCTGTGCCTGCACCGTCGCCGTCGCCGTCGCCATCGGCATCTCCTCGCGGGCAGATCCTATATGACGCCCGTGTGCGTCCGGTCGTCGCTGCTTCGCTGAAGCGAAGCGAGCGAACGACGCAACACGGGCCGGCCCACTTCGAACCAATACCCGGTTTTGGGAACCTTCTAGTAGGTTCCCTGAACCGGTTTTTTCTTTTGCCGGTTTTTCCCGTTTCCTTTTTCCCTTCTTCTGTTTTTTTCTGCTTTTGTTTCTATTTATTTCCTTTTTCCTTTTCCTTCATTTTATCATTTTTCGTTTTTATGTTTATACTTTGTTTTCAAGAAAAATGTTTTGAAATCACAAATTTTGTTTGTGATTTCAAAAAGTGTTCACATTTTTCAAATTTATTCACTTTTTCAAATTTTGTTCATAATTTGAAATTGTTCAGTGTATATCACAAGAATGTTCAATGGGTATTTAGATGTTTTTCAGCGCATAACTGTTCAATGTGTAGTTAAAAATTGTTCAGATTATATTACGAAAATTGTTCAATGTTCAGATTGTGATATGCACTGAAATAATTTGAAACATATTCAATGTACATTTTACAATTGGTCGTCGTATATAATTTTTTTGTTCATGTTTTCATTAATTGTTCACATTTTAACACTTTTTCGAGTTTTAAATTTCTTCAAGAAAACATTAATCATTTTTTGAATGAAGATTGAAAAAATGGACCTGCCGTCGTCCATAGTACTTTCAACTTTCGCTGTACTATAGTACCAATCCAAGTCGCTAGCTGCAGTGGCTGCCGTCGCAACTATCCAGCAAAAGGTGCCAGGTTCGAATCCTACCAGCGGTTCTATTTTTCCTTCGTTGCATTTTTCTCGTACTTTCGCTTGTGACCTGGCAATGGGCCGGCCTGTTTGACGCTAATTCTTGCTGAATCCTATTCGGCGCCTTAAGCGCACACCCCTCTGTACACTTCTTTTTGTAGCTGGGCCGGCCCGTTCTACTGATTTCTGTTTGTAAAACAAAAACTAGCGCGTGCGTCTGGTTTCGAACTGCGGACCTCCTGGTTAATACATTCTACGCTAAACACCTTGCTACGTCCACCTACCGTGCTCAGTAGAAACTTCTTCCGTCTTTTCATCTTACGTCTTTTTCTTTTTTCTATTTCTTTTTTCTTTGCTCTCTTTTCCTTTTTCTTTTATCATTTGTTCTTTTTTATTGGGAATGGTTTTGTTCGGTTTTTTTTTCTTTAATGCTAATGAAAGAATTTTTTTAAACCATTGAACTTTTTTCGAAATTGATGAACTTTTATCAAATTGAATGAACTTTTTCAAAACCGAATGAACTTTTTTTCAAATTCAATGAACACTTTTTTTAAATTCGATAGACTTTTTTCTTAAATTCGTGAACTTTTTTCTTCAAAATCGATGAACTTTTTTCAAATTCGATTTTTTTTCCTTCAGATTTGATGAACTTTTTCCATATCCGATGAACTTTTTTTCGAATTTGATGAACTTTTTTTGAATTCAACAAACTTTTTTCAAATTCGATGAACTTTCTTGAAATTTGATGAACTTTTTTTTAATTTGACAAACTTTTTTTCCAAATTCGATGAACTTTTTTAAAATTTTGATGAACTTTTTGAAATTTGATGAACTATGTTTCAGATTCAATGTTTTTTTTCAAATTCGATGAACTTTTTGGCAAATTCAACGAACTTTTTCAAAATCGATGAACTTTTTTCTAAGCACAAGAGTACGTACTATAGCCAACTGGTTTATCTTTTAACTCTAGCCAACTGGTTTTTTTGAAGAAAATGAGTATGTACTGTAGCAATTTAGCCATAGAGAAAAAAAGACAATCGAGGGGAGCCAGGGATCGAGGGAGCGGCGGGGGGCAGCGATCGAGTGAGCCACCGGGGCAGCGAACGGGCGAGCGGGAGGAGCCAGCCAGCGAGAGCAAGCGTTACTGGGCCAGGCCCAGTCAAGCTACGCAGCGGGCGCTGCGTTCGCCAACAGGCCTGATTTACTGGGCGGGTTCCTCGAATTAGTACCACCTCGTGTATATGTTTTACATTCAAACTGAAAGTGTAAAATCACGAAAAAAAGCGTATTATGACGGTGAACCCGACGGACTCAATCCGTGCTTTATTATATACTAGCAAAAGGGCCCGTGCGTTGCAACGGGAAAAATAAATGTGTCCATCAAAACGCCCATCGGTGGCTTGACAACATCCTTGGAGGCAGGTAGGTGCATGCCGAGGTCTAGAAGAAATACATATCATACTTTAGTCCCCATACGCAAAAATATGCCGGTGTGTTGCAACGGGAATAAAAGAATATCCCGGCTGAATCCTTCTTCATGGAAAATTCTAAAGAATTCTTGGCCTTGGGTAATTCCACATGAAAAAATGCTAAGGATTGAAATAGAGAGGGCTTATAAATCATTTACATTTGTAGTTCTTTGATTTGGAAGTTTCATAAATCGAGTGAACACTAAAATTATAAGAGCTATGGATTGAAGGTTGCTTAATATTTCCAATGGTCAAGCAAGTCAATGAAGACGACATTATGTGGATGGTCAAGTTACATATCTAAACACAACCATTTATTTGGCGTTAGTGTTTGGAGTGCCTCAAAAACGACACCTTAACACCAAAGGAGGAAGTGAATCTTTTTTTGGGGGATCCCATGTGCTTCGCTCATACGGGCCATCCTCGCCGTCGACGTCACCGCCGCCGAACCCAAGGCACAAAGATGGGCGGCATGATGGGCACGGCAGAGCACATCCGCATGTGCCCGTGCATTGAGCAGCGGAAGGCGGAGGGAGTGTGTGAGACTTCCGTTGCTGCTAGGGTTTGAGAGGGAAGGAATATTTGGATAATAACTAAATGTTGATCTGGTTACACCCCAAACAGATCATATTCAACTATTTTAATGAGAAGATGAGCTAGACATTGACATATGTGATATGGACAGGAAATTTGAAACATTAAAGAAAAAAATGCTGCAATAATTATAAGAACAGAACACTCCCAAGGATATTTTTTGAATTACCTACTTTATAAAATGATATCAATGACCTTAATGTAAACAACATGTCTTAGAATAGTTTTCTACAGAAAACATGTCATAAAATAGTTCATGGCCATGGGCTGCCAAAAAACATATGTAAAGCGGATCCCTTCCAAGGTTCGAACGGTTCTTTGAACCATCTATCACAATGAAAATTTGCATAATCTAAAGCAGCACGCGGCATACGTCTAGCTAATATGACTCATATGGAACAATAAATCATTTTTGTATGTTGATCAATCAAGCAAATAATTAAACTGAAATTCTATTTATATTGAACACTCAATTCCATCTCGGTAAAAATGAAAACTGAAATTCAATGCACTTCATTGCTACGATGAGCTTTACATGTATTTTTCTTCATAATGTACTCTTCCTCATAGCAACATCTCCTGCTGGAAACGGATTCCTCTGCCTTGCCAGTCAAAACTGCAGCCTTCTCGCTACTGTTGCTTCCATTGACAGATACTGAGTGTACCAAACAATTGGCACAGCGAGCGGAGAAACTTTACATAAGTAGGAAAAGTGTTTCAGGGGGAGAAGAAACTAAGATATGCTCTCTATGGTGTCAACCATCCTAAGCTTTTGATTCAGGCTCGCAGCCAAGTGTGCAGCTCGTCGATTATTAAGTTGCAGGATCTGATGAAGTCGCTCGCCTTGCCATTGAAACTCCTACTGTTTCTCTCCTTCAAATTCTTCCACCAAAATAAGCATGCAAACGGCCCAGAAATCTTTATGACGATGCTAGCGATGTTGTAAAGAATATTTAGCCATCACTGTAGCAGGGAATGAGTGTCATATGATCATAGCTTGGCTGTTGGCTGAAACGATAACTGAATTTGATCAGAAAGAATCCCTAAACAGCAGCAGAAAAAGGGAAGGTTGCAAATAAGTGTACAATACACTCAAAGCGCATAATCCCATTTGTTGATGGATTTGCCAACCCTACGTCCTTGTGCAGGAACCATGCGAGCTGTTTGCGTGGCGCACAATGGATCAACCACCACTGCTGAATATGCTTCTTCTCGGCCAACATCTCGTGCATCTCGACCAGCATCCACCTTCGGCGCGCCTTCCCCGACCACGGCAGCCGCCCCCTCCTCTACCTCAGCAACAACATGCACCTTTTCTAAGGCCTTCTTCATGCTCGCATTAGAATTTTCTATGCGAAGCAAGTTAACACCAGCTTCACAAAAAAATCCTAGCTTAACTAATTTGCATAAACCATGAAGTCTATAGAAAGTTCCATGTGTTAGGCTGAAAAAATAACACATCAGAACTCCAAAAAGAATGATAGTTTGATGTTTTAACTAATCCGTTAAGAATGGAGTGCATTCAAATGGAAAAATGAATCGCATAAAAGACTACTTACCTTCTTCCAGTAGTACAGAAGCACATGATATTCAGTTCAGGGAGGGCGAGGCATCACCCACCGTCTTTTTTTCAGGGACTACAGTCTGCTTAAGCCAGCCTGGACCACTTCATAAAATTGAGAACTATACAAAGACAAATTATACACTGGGATTAATAGAAAAGAAAAGGAAGGAAAAAATAGAATCTCATAGATAGGTGATACAACATAGTGCTCCAATCCGTCAAGAGCCCTCTCTTAATTCCATTTGAATACCTGTTGGACCACAACATAAGATCATCAGCAATCTTGCTAGCAGTAATGTGCAATTCCACAGAAACATCAGGGAAGAGCTTGTAGTTCCCGCGTCTCCATATATTCCAGAGGACCACGATAAGCACAGTAGAGTGAATATCGTCGGAATAATTTTTCTTCCTAGAGATATTTGACTGAATCAACATTGAGTGGATGAAAATTTTGAAGTTCAGACCACAACAATGCTAGGGACGAGCAACTGATTAACATATGAGCAATATTCTCTAATTCATTAAAGAAAGGAAAATTGACTGACTGCCATATGAGCACTATACAATCTCGCCTATTTGGTGCACCTAATTCATCTCAGAGAAACACACAATTCGCTAGAAAAATAATGCCAAGCCCAATAGTACTGAGCCATACCATTCAATTCATGCTCTTGATCTCACCCTGCCGGCATCTTTGCTCAGGCCGAGTTCGCATAGTAGTCCCTCACCAACGATCTCAAACAGTACTGCCCAGGTAACCTCACCAACCAGAGAAACACTTGATCATTGTGTTCATAGATGAGTTGGATGAATGTGAAACTGAACCCAGCTGAAAAATAATGAAAATCTGAAGTAAACTGACCCAAAATAAAATCTAAGCCTTTCTATGCATGGCAATGGAGATGAGTTGAATGTGATAGAGCGGATATATTTTGAAGAGCAGCAACAATTGCATCATGACTTGGGGCGAGGGGATCCATGGTGGTCGTTCCACCACGACGCCTCTCCCCATCGCTCGGCCATGGCATCGGCAACCCCCAGCGCTTATCTATGGCGTCGGTCGCCTCCACAACCACGACGCCCCTCCACGACGTGGCCGTTGCGCTGGAGCACACTCACGACGACATCTGCATGGTGCATGGCGACGTGTCGGCCTCCAAGTACGTGCTCCTCGACGAAGACGGACGTACGAGGCTCTGCGACCTGGGGTCGGGCTGTGAGGGCACCTTCCCGGCCACCGTCGCGCCCGCCTGGGGCGCGTCAGCGATGGGATCGCCAGTTTATGCGGACCCCTTCTTCCTCCGCACGGGCATCATGTCCAAGAAGTCTGACTTGTACGGCTTCAGCGTGCTGCTGTTCGAGGCCGTCACTGGCTCGCCGGCTACTGGAGCACCGGGCCAGGACGTCAATGGCAAGTACTTGGCACCGAAGGTGCCGCGCGTGACGGCGGTCGGGGTGGCGGGGCTCATGGATGGCAGGCTGGGCGACGATCACGACACCATGGAGGCGGGCGACGTTGCACCGATCACCGTCGATCATGTCGTGGCACAGGTGCGAGCAGCCCTCGCGGAGAAGGTGGCGATGGCCATCGCGGGGATGGACGACAACGATATGCGTCGGCGCCCGCCGTGTACCTGACGACCCACTTTAGCGCCATTGTGTCCGGATGGCCTTTCGCTAGGGGCCGATTACCAGGGTAATGTGTTGATGTTGGAGAGGTATTTAAGAGATGGGAAACTCGGGCGTGAAATTTTGCCTACCTAGTCGGACGGACAAACATGTTGGGATGGGCTTCTCTAAAACCAAACGACGAACAAAAGAAAACGACGTCCGAAAACTACATAGCCCAGGTCGGCTTAGCGTGCGTGCGAACGAACCCATCATGTAGGTTCCCTGAATTAGTACCACCTCGAGTATATGTTTTAAATTCAAACTGAAAGCGTAAATTCACGTGAAGAAGCGTATTGTGACGGTGAACCCACGGAGTCAATCCGTGCTTTATTATTAGGGAAAGATATATCATTGCATGCTACATTTTTTGTTTATATGATTTAGACCATATTTGTAGTGCATTGCATGTAATTGTAGTGCATTTGTGCATGTATGATTGAGACCATATTTTTTCATACTGTAGGAAGAAGTGAAACGTAACTATGTGGAATGGGTAGACCCGGAGTGGTCAGTGGCTATGAAGTTCTGCCTCAGAGACCCGTGGTGTTGGGGAACGTAGTAATTTCAAAAAAATTCCTACGCACACGCAAGATCATGGTGATGCATAGCAACGAGAGGGGAGAGTGTTGTCCACGTACCCTCGTAGACCGACAGCGGAAGCGTTATCACAACGCGGTTGATGTAGTCGTACGTCTTCACGATCTGACCGATCAAGTACCGAACGCACGGCACCTCCGAGTTCTACACACGTTCAGCTCGATGACGTCCCTCGAACTCCGATCCAGCCGAGTGTTGAGGAAGAGTTTCGTCAACACGATGGTGTGGTGACGATGATGATGTTCCACCGGCGCAGGGCTTCGCCTAAGCTCCGCAACGGTATTATCGAGGTGTAATATGGTGGAGGGGGGCACCGCACACGGCTAAGAGATCTCAAGGATCAATTGTTGTGTGTCTGGGGTGCCCCCCTGCCCCCGTGTATAAAGGAGCAAGGGAGGAGGAGGCCGGCCCTAGGAGGGGGCGCACCAAGTGTGGAGTCCTACTAGGACTCCCTAGTCCTAGTAGGATTCCACCTCCCATATGGAATAGGAAAAGAGGAAGGGAAAAAGAGAAGGAAGGAAGGGGGCGCCCCCCTTCCCTAGTCCAATTCGGACCAGACCAAGGGGAGGGGTGCGGCCACCCTTGAGGCCCTTTTTCTTCTTTCCCGTATGGCCCAATAAGGCCCAATACGTATTCCCGTAACTCTCCGGTACTCCGAAAAATACCCGAATCACTCGGAACCTTTCCGAAGTCCGAATATAGTCGTCCAATATATTGATCTTTACGTCTCGACCATTTCGAGACTCCTCGTCATGTCCCCGATCTCATCCGGGACTCCGAACTCCTTCGGTGCATCAACATACATAAACTCATAATAAAACTGTCATCGTAACTTTAAGCGTGCGGACCCTACGGGTCCGAGAACTATGTAGACATGACCGAGACACGTCTCCGGTCAATAACCAATAGCGGGACCTGGATGCCCATATTGGCTCCCACATATTCTACGAAGATCTTTATCGGTCAGACCGCAAACAACATACGCTGTTCCCTTTGTCATCAGTATGTTACTTGCCCGAGATTCGATCGTCGGTATCTCGATACCTAGTTCAATCTCGTTACCGGCAAGTCTCTTTACTCGTTCCATAACACATCATCCCGCAACTAACTTATTAGTCACAATGCTTGCAAGGCTTATAGTGATGTGCATTACCGAGTGGGCCCAGAGATACCTCTCCGACAATCGGAGTGACAAATCCTAATCTCGAAATACGCCAACCCAACAAGTAGCTTTGGAGACACCTGTAGAGCACCTTTATAATCACCCATTTACGTTGTGACGTTTGGTTGCACACAAAGTGTTCCTCCGGTAAACGGGAGTTGCATAATCTCATAGTCATAGGAACATGTATAAGTCATGAAGAAAGCAATAGCAACATACTAAACGATCGGGTGCTAAGCTAACGGAATGGGTCAAGTCAATCACGTCATTCTCCTAATGAGGTGATCTCGTTAATCAAATGATAACTCATGTCTATGGCTAGGAAACATAACCATCTTTGATTAACGAGCTAATCAAGTAGAGGCATACTAGTGACACTCTGTTTGTCTATGTATTCACACATGTATTATGTTTCCGGTTAATACAATTCTAGCATGAATAATAAACATTTATGATGATATAAGGAAATAAATAATACTTTATTATTGCCTCTAGGGCATATTTCCTTCAGTCTCCCACTTGCACTAGAGTCAATAATCTAGTTTACACAGTAATGATTCTTACACCCATGGAGCCTTGGTGCTGATCATGTTTTGCTCGTGGAAGAGGCTTAGTCAACGGGTCTGCAACATTCAGATCCGTATCTATCTTGCAAATTTCTATGTCTCCCACCTGGACTAAATCCCGGATGGAATTGAAGCGTCTTTTGATGTGCTTGGTTCTCTTGTGAAATCTGGATTCCTTTGCCAAGGCAATTGCACCAGTATTGTCACAAAAGATTTTCATAGGACCCGATGCACTAGGTATGACACCTAGATCGGATATGAACTCCCTCATCCAGACTCCTTCATTTGCTGCTTCCGAAGCAGCTATGTACTCCGCTTCACATGTAGATCCTGCCACGACGCTTTGTTTAGAACTGCACCAACTGACAGCTCCACCGTTCAATGTAAATACGTATCCGGTTTGCGATTTAGAATCGTCCGGATCAGTGTCAAAGCTTGCATCAACGTAACCATTTACGATGAGCTCTTTGTCACCTCCATATACGAGAAACATATCCTTAGTCCTTTTCAGGTATTTCAGGATGTTCTTGACCGCTGTCCAGTGATCCACTCCTGGATTACTTTGGTACCTCCCTGCTAAACTTATAGCAAGGGACACATCAGGTCTAGTACACAGCATTGCATACATGATAGAGCCTATGGCTGAAGCATAGGGAACATCTTTCATTTTCTCTCTATCTTCTGCAGTGGTCGGGCATTGAGTCTTACTCAATCTCACACCTTGTAGTACAGGCAAGAACCCTTTCTTTGCTTGATCCATTTTGAACTTCTTCAAAACTTTGTCAAGGTATGTGCTTTGTGAAAGTCCAATTAAGCGTCTTGATCTATCTCTATAGATCTTAATGCCTAATATATATGCAGCTTCACCGAGGTCTTTCATTGAAAAACTCTTATTCAAGTATCCCTTTATGCTATCCAGAAATTCTATATCATTTCCAATTAGTAATATGTCATCCACATATAATATCAGAAATGCTATCGAGCTCCCACTCACTTTCTTGTAAATACAGGCTTCTCCAAAAGTCTGTATAAAACCAAATGCTTTGATCACACTATCAAAGCGTTTATTCCAACTCCGAGAAGCTTGCACCAGTCCATAAATGGATCGCTGGAGCTTGCACACTTTGTTAGCTCCTTTTGGATCGACAAAACCTTCCGGTTGCATCATATACAACTCTTCTTCCAGAAATCCATTCAGGAATGCAGTTTTGACATCCATTTGCCAAATTTCATAATCATAAAATGCGGCAACTGCTAACATGATTCGGACAGACTTAAGCATCGCTACGGGTGAGAAGGTCTCATCGTAGTCAATCCCTTGAACTTGTCGAAAACCTTTTGCAACAAGTCGAGCTTTATAGACAGTAACATTACCATCAACGTCAGTCTTCTTCTTGAAGATCCATTTGTTTTCAATGGCTTGCCGACCATCGGGCAAGTCAACCAAAGTCCATACTTTGTTCTCATACATGGATACCATCTCGGATTTCATGGCTTCAAGCCATTTTGCGGAATCTGGGCTCACCATCGCTTCTTCATAGTTCGTAGGTTTGCCATGGTCTAGTAACATGACCTCCAGAACAGGATTACCGTACCACTCTGGTGCGGTTCTTGATCTAGTTGACCTACGAAGTTCAGTAATAACTTGATCTGAAGTTTCATGATCATTATCATTAACTTCCTCACTATTTGGTGTAGGTGTCGCAGAAACTGATTTCTGTGATGATCTACTTTCCAATAATGGAGCAGGTACAGTTACCTCATCAAGTTCTACTTTCCTCCCACTCACATCTTTCGAGAGAAACTCCTTCTCTAGAAAGGATCCATTCCTAGCAACGAATATCTTGCCTTCGGATCTGTGATAGAAGGTATACCCAGCAGTCTCTTTTGGGTATCCTATGAAGACACATTTCTCCGATTTGGGTTCGAGCTTATCAGGTTGAAGTTTCTTCACATAAGCATCGCAACCCCAAACTTTAAGATACGACAACTTTGGTTTCTTGCCAAACCATAGTTCATAAGGCGTGGTCTCAACGGATTTTGATGGTGCCCTATTTAACGTGAATGCAGCCGTCTCTAAAGCATAACCCCAAAACGATAGCGGTAAATCAATAAGAGACATCATAGATCGCACCATATCTAGTAAAGTGCGATTACGATGTTCGGACACACCATTACGCTGTGGTGTTCCGGGTGGCGTGAGTTGCGAAACTATTCCGCATTGTCTCAAATGTAGACCAAACTCGTAACTCAAATATTCTCCTCCACGATCTGATCGTAGAAACTTTATTTTCTTGTTACGATGATTTTCAACTTCACTCTGAAATTCTTTGAACTTTTCAAATGTTTCAGACTTATGTTTCATTAAGTAGATATACCCATATCTGCTTAAATCATCTGTGAAGGTGAGAAAATAACGATATCCGCCACGAGCCTCAATATTCATCGGACCACATACATCTGTATGTATAATTTCCAACAAATCTGTTGCTCTCTCCATAGTACCGGAGAACGGTGTTTTGGTCATCTTTCCCATGAGGCACGGTTCGCAAGTACCAAGTGATTCCAAAATTCCATCAATATGGAGTTTCTTCATGCGCTTTACGCCGATATGACCCAAACGGCAGTGCCACAAATAAGTTGCACTGTCATTATTAACTCTGCATCTTTTGGCTTCAACATTATGAATATGTGTATCACTACTATCGAGATTCATTAAAAATAGACCACTCTTCAAGGGTGCATGACCATAAAAGGTATTATTCATATAAATAGAACAACCATTATTCTCTGATTTAAATGAATAACCGTCTCGCATTAAACAAGATCCAGATATAATGTTCATGCTCAACGCTGTCACCAAATAACAATTACTTAGGTCTAATATTAATCCCGAAGGTAGATGTAGAGGTAGCGTGCCGACGGCGATCACATCGACTTTGGAACCATTTCCCACGCGCATCATCACCTCGTCCTTAGCCAATCTCCGCTCAATCCGTAGCCCCTGTTTCGAGTTGCAAATATTAGCAACAGAACCAGTATCAAATACCCAGGTGCTACTACGAGCATTGGTAAGGTACACATCGATAACATGTATATCACATATACCTTTGTTAACCTTGCCATCCTTCTTTTCCGCCAAAAACTTGGGGCAGTTCCGCTTCCAGTGGCCAGTCTGCTTACAGTAGAAACACTCAGTTTCAGGCTTAGGTCCAGACTTGGATTTCTTCTCCTGAACAGCAACTTGCTTGTTCTTCTTCTTGAAGTTTCCTTTCTTCTTCCCTTTGCCCTTTTTCTTGAAACTAGTGGTTTTACTGACCATCAACACTTGATGCTCCTTTTTGATTTCTACCTCCGCAGCCTTTAGCATTGCGAAGAGCTCGGGAATTGTCTTACTCATCCCTTGCATATTATAGTTCATCACAAAGCTCTTGTAGCTTGGTGGCAGTGATTGAAGAATTCTGTCAATGACGCTATCATCCGGAAGATTAACTCCCAGTTGAATCAAGTGATTGTTATACCCAGACATTTTGAGTATATGCTCACTGACAGAACTATTCTCTTCCATCTTGCAGCTATAGAACTTATTAGAGACTTCATATCTCTCAATCCGGGCATTTTCTTGAAATATTAACTTCAACTCGTGGAACATCTCATATGCTCCATGACGTTCAAAACGTCGTTGAAGACCCGGTTCTAAGCCGTAAAGCATGGCACACTGAACTATCGAGTAGTCATCAACACGTGACTGCCAGGCATTCACAATGTCTGCAGTTGCTGGTGCAGGTGGTACACCTAGCGGTGCTTCCAGGACGTAATTTTTCTGTGCAGCAATGAGGATAATCCTCAAGTTACGGACCCAGTCCGTGTAATTGCTACCATCATCTTTCAACTTTGCTTTCTCAAGGAATGCATTAAAATTCAACGGAACAATGGCACGGGCCATTTATCTACAATTAACATAGACAAGCAAGATACTATCAGGTACTAAGTTCATGATAAATTTAAGTTCAATTAATCATATTACTTAAGAACTCCCACTTAGATAGACATCTCTCTAATCATCTAAGTGATTACGTGATCCAAAGCAACTAAACCATGTCCGATTAACACGTGAGATGGAGTAGTTTCAATGGTGAACATCACTATGTTGATCATATCTACTATATGATTCCCGCTCGACCTTTCGGTCTCTGTGTTCCGAGGCCATATCTGTATATGCTAGGCTCGTCAAGTTTAACCTGAGTATTCCGCGTGTGCAACTGTTTTGCACCCGTTGTATTTGAACGTAGAGCCTATCACACCCGATTAACACGTGGTGTCTCAGCACGAAGAACTTTTGCAACGGTGCATACTCAGGGAGAACACTTTTATCTTGAAATTTTAGTGAGAGATCATCTTATAATGCTACCGTCAATCAAAGCAAGATAAGATGCATAAAGGATTAACATCACATGCAATCAATATAAGTGATATGATATGGCCATCATCATCTTGTGCTTGTGATCTCCATCTTCGAAGCACCGTGCTTGTGATCTCCATCTCCGAAGCACCGTCATGATCACCATCGTCACCGGTGCGACACCTTGATCTCCATCGTAGCATCGTTGTCGTCTCGCCAACTTATTGCTTTTACGACTATTGCTACCGCTTAGTGATAAAGTAAAACTATTACATGGCGATTGCATCTCATACAATAAAGCGACAACCATATGGCTCCTGCCAGTTGCCGATAACTCGGTTACAAAACGTGATCATCTCATACAACACATTATATCACATCATGTCTTGACCATACCACATCACAACATGCCCTGCAAAAACAAGTTAGACGTCCTCTACTTTGTTGTTGCAATTTGTACGTGGCTGCTACGGGCTTAGCAAGAACCGTTCTTACCTACGCATCAAAACCACAACGATAGTTTGTCAATTGGTGCTGTTTTAACCTTCGCAAGGACCGGGCGTAGCCACACTCGGTTCAACTAAAGTGAGAGAGACAGACACCCGCCAGTCACTTTTAAGCAACGAGTGCTCCGAACGGTGAAACCAGTCTCGCGTAAGCGTACGCGTAATGTCGGTCCGGGCCGCTTCATCTCACAATACCGCTGAACCAAAGTATGACATGCTGGTAAGCAGTATGACTTATATCGCCCACAACTCACTTGTGTTCTACTCGTGCATAGCATCAACGCATAAAACCTGGCTCTGATACCACTGTTGGGGAACGTAGTAATTTCAAAAAATTTCCTACGCACACGCAAGATCATAGTGATGCATAGCAACGAGAGGGGAGAGTGTTGTCCACGTACCCTCGTAGACCGACAGCGGAAGCGTTATCACAACGCGGTTGATGTAGTCGTACGTCTTCACGATCCGACCGATCAAGTACCGAACGCACGGCACCTCCGAGTTCTACACACGTTCAGCTCGATGACGTCCCTCGAACTCCGATCCAGCCGAGTGTTGAGGGAGAGTTTCGTCAGCACGACGGCGTGGTGACGATGATGATGTTCCACCGGCGCAGGGCTTCGCCTAAGCTCCGCAACGGTATTATCGAGGTGTAATATGGTGGAGGGGAGCACCGCACACGGCTAAGAGATCTCAAGGATCAATTGTTGTGTGTCTGGGGTGCCCCCTGCCCCCGTATATAAAGGAGCAAGGGAGGAGGAGGCCGGCTCTAGGAGGGGGCGCACCAAGTGTGGAGTCCTACTAGGACTCCCTAGTCCTAGTAGGATTCCACCTCCCATATGGAATAGGAAAAGAGGAAGGGCAAAAGAGAATGAAGGAAGGGGGCGCCCCCCTTCCCTAGTCCAATTCGGACCAGACCAAGGGGAGGGGTGCGGCCACCCTTGAGGCCCTTTTTCTTCTTTCCCGTATGGCCCAATAAGGCCCAATACGTATTCCCGTAACTCTCCGGTACTCCGAGAAATACCCGAATCACTTGGAACCTTTCCGAAGTCCGAATATAGTCGTCCAATATATCGATCTTTATGTCTCAACCATTTCGAGACTCCTCGTCATGTCCCCGATCTCATCCGGGACTCCGAACTCCTTCGGTGCATCAACATACATAAACTCATAATAAAACTGTCATCGTAACTTTAAGCGTGCGGACCCTACGGGTTCGAGAACTATGTAGACATGACCGAGACATGTCTCCGGTCAATAACCAATAGCGGGACCTGGATGCCCATATTGGCTCCCACATATTCTACGAAGATCTTTATCGGTCAGACCGCATAACAACATACGTTGTTCCCTTTGTCATCAGTATGTTACTTGCCCGAGATTCGATCGTCGGTATCTCGATACCTAGTTCAATCTCGTTACCGGCAAGTCTCTTTACTCGTTCCATAACACATCATCCCGCAACTAACTTATTAGTCACAATGCTTGCAAGGCTTATAGTGATGTGCATTACCGAGTGGGCCCAGAGATACCTCTCCGACAATCGGAGTGACAAATCCTAATCTCGAAATACGCCAACCCAACAAGTACCTTTGGAGACACCTGTAGAGCACCTTTATAATCACCCATTTACGTTGTGACGTTTGGTAGCACACAAAGTGTTCCTCCGGTAAACGGGAGTTGCATAATCTCATAGTCATAGGAACATGTATAAGTCATGAAGAAAGCAATAGCAACATACTAAACGATCGGGTGCTAAGCTAACGGAATGGGTCAAGTCAATCACGTCATTCTCCTAATGAGGTGATCTCGTTAATCAAATGACAACTCATGTCTATGGCTAGGAAACATAACCATCTTTGATTAACGAGCTAGTCAAGTAGAGGCATACTAGTGACACTCTGTTTGTCTATGTATTCACACATGTATTATGTTTCCGGTTAATACAATTCTAGCATGAATAATAAATATTTATCATGATATAAGGAAATAAATAATACTTTATTATTGCCTCTAGGGCATATTTCCTTCACGTGGAGCATGTATGACGAGAAGCTGAGACGGAATGTTAAAAATGCTGAAGAAAATTTCAAGTTAATTGGAGAAAAGAGGAGGACGGAGGAAGAGCTGAGATTTTTCAAAATGGACTTTGCTAAAATGGTGGCTGATAAGGAGGATGCTCTCACACAGTTGGGCAATGCAAGATTGTCACTTAGCGATCTCAAAGAGGAGCTGGAGAAGAATAAGATGGTAGACCATGGTTGTGCCAATCTACATCAGGTCTTGAGGGCAAAGGCTGAGAAAGACCGGGGCCGGGTGGTTCTAGAGAGAGACCAAGTGATGAGAGAAAGGGACCAGCTGAAGCAAGAGAAAAAAACTTGAGTATATTATTGCAGATTTTCTCAAACAGAAACATGGGTACGTTGATAAGATCAAGAAGCCGAAGGAGATTTGTGATGACAACCTTGGCAGGTCCTCCGCCATCTTCAGAGCAGATTGAGGTGACAACCTTGGCAGGTCCTCCGCCATCGACGCCAAACGACGACCTCCACCTACGCGAGCTTTGGCAGGTCCTCCGCCATTGACGCCACCACGACGCCAGCCAACGACCTCCACCTACGCGAGTCCATCTCCAAGCAACGGACGTAAATCCATGCTAGGATAGGGATGCACCGCCGCCGTCGCCCACCACCCACAAGCGCCACCCAACCCCAAGGTTCCCAAAGCGGCTCCTTCAAGAAGGCAACGGCGCCGTGAGCGCCGCCGCCCCCCAACAAAGTTAGGGCTTTCACCCGGGAGACCTAGGGGAAGGTAAAGTGAGGAGATCAGTCCATACCGACGCCTCCAAGGAGGGGAACGGCGCCCTGAGGCGTCGCCGTCGGCGCGGCCGGTCATGGCCGGCCAGGGATTTCGCCCTAACTAGATCTCCGCCACCAGCAGCGCCTCCTGTACAGAACCGGCGACCAAGAGGAAGCGCGACCCGACCAGGCTAGCCCGCACGCCGAACAGGGGAAGAGGGGAGGCGCCAGATCGCGTGCCCCGGCCGCCGCAGAAGCTGCCGCCGACCGCCAACGACCACCGTATCCCGCCGCCCGCGCGGCCGGGACACCAGATCCACCGCCCGCACGGCTGCTAGCCGGCCGTGCCTTGCCAATGGAGCCGCCGCTCCAGATCCGGGGTTTCCCACGCAGAAGTAGGGCAACCGAGGCCCCGCCGCCACCATCCTTGGCGCCCCAGGCTTGCCCGGCGGCTGCCTCAGGCGGCGGCGAGGAGGTGGGACGAGGTGGGGAGGGGGCCGCGGCGACGCGGCTAGGGTTCCCCGCCGCCGTCGGGAGAGGCGTCACGGGGGACGCGGGGGAGGAGATCAGTTCGGGTGGGAGGCCGGGGCTGCGCCTTGAGCACTGCTCGGTATGGGGAACCGAGAGCGGCGAGGGAAATCCCGGTGGTGACAGGCAACCGGCAATGACAAGCACCTCTTCCTTAGTGTTATTAATTTCGTGGAGCACTTCATGTAGGACAGCCACCCCAACGCATAAAGGAAATAGGCCAGGGCAAGGATCGATCAGAATCCAGCTATGGCTTTGTCGTTTCCGGGTCACGGTCGGAATCGCGTGCGCCGGCTGGGACGCGGATACGCGCATTAGCCACGGCCCCCTGGAATATATACTAGCAAAAGAGCCCGTGCGTTGCAACGGGAGAGAAAATATAACACACGCTCTTAACCCCACAACCATCACTCAAGACCACAATAGGTCCATCTCCTTTATTTTTGCAAGGCATCATATTTGTGTTGCCGCTTATCCTCCTTCTCACCCTCGCCGGCGATGGCCACGGTATTCACACAAAACAAAACAAAAACGTGTTTGAATATGGTTAATCCTAAGGTGTCTCTCTCTCCCTCTCTCTCCTCCCTCTCCCTCTCTCTCTCTCCCCTCCCTCTCCCCTCCCTCTCCCCCCCTCTCTCTCTCTCTCTCTCTCTCTCGCTTTCTCTCACTCTTGCGATGAGAAATCTGTTGTTTTCCCCTGCAACATTTTTCAGAGGTATGCGTGTGTAGTTATCATTGTTTTCTTTTCCCTATATGGTTAGTGGGGTGTTTATTTGCAATCCGGATCGCCGCCGGTACGAAAAAAACGGATCTTGCGCTATAAATTATAAGTTTGCTTCCAAAACAATATTTTAAAAATATTTAACAGGTAAAATTAACATCATATTAAGATTCCATACATTTTTCTAATAAAATTTCATATATAATATGTTAAAATCGAAGTTGCGGTAAAAAAGATACGGATAATTTAGAAAATCATTTGTTTGACTTAAATATATTCCAAAGTAATATTTAAAAATACATAACAGGTAAAAATAATCTCATATTTATATTCTACATATTTTTCTAATCAAATGTCATATATAACATGTTCAAATTGGAGTTACGGTTTAAAAGATATGGATGATTTAAAAAAACATTGTTTGACTTAAATCTGATCCGCGGATGAATTACCTAAAACATCAGGGGTTCGAAAAATGTAAAATAACGGTTCGGGTGTGATTTAAATCCGGACTGCGGGTTGATTTCAAGAAAACACAGGAACTTTGATGTAAAATATGAAAAAATGATTCGCTTTAACTTAAAACAGGACTGCGGGTTGAATTCTCTGAAATAGAGGGACTTTTTTAAAAAATGCCATGACGAACGAAAGAAACTCAATTTGCTTTATTATTAGGTAAAGATATGCAAGAGCTATCCCACCATCGACATATATTACATACTCCCTATACTCCCTAAGTCCCATAATAATAATAATAATAATAAGTCCCATAATATAAAATTATTTTCCATCATCATCCGTCTCTGTTTCACAAGGAAGGTATACACACTGATCAATCCATGGCCCTAGTGCCGGCGCAGCTGCTGCCTGACGACATCCTCGCTTGCGTCCTCGGCTGTCTCGCGCCGCGCAGCCTCGCCGCGTCCCGCTGCGTCTGCAAAGCCTGGTGCGCCGTCATCGACGAGTACCGCCTGCTGCGGACGGACCTCTTCCCGCTCACGCTTCACGGGATCTTCTTCATGGAGGAGCTCTGCCCAGACCCCCCAAAGCTCTTTGCAAACCCATTCACAAAGCACAGGATCGGCGACGCAAGCCTTGGTTATGTCGAGAACGACGAGGGCTCATTTATCCAGAATCACTGCAACGGGCTTCTCTTGCTTTGGAACCACCTCGTGGTCAACCCGGCGACTCGGCAATGGGTGCGTCTGCCTCCGCCCCCTGCCTCGGTGCACCGGGATGGAGGACTTCGGCAACGACGTGTGCCTTGTTTATGACCCCACCGTATCGCCGCACTACGATGTGCTCCATATTCCTTGCGTCCCCTACGGTCTTCTTGATTGCGCAACAACAATATTCACGGAGGAATCCGAGTGGCCGCCCTCCGCCTACGCAATACAAGTCTTCTCTTCAATGACATGGAGATGGGAGGAGAGGTCGTTGGCCCGGAGAGGAGAGGCTGCAGGGACCATCGCTGACATGGAGCCATATAGGGATTATGAACACTGTTACGCCGTCTACTGGAAAGGAGCCATCTATGTGCATTGTCAAAATGACTCCATTTTACGGTATGCATCCGTGCCCTGGTCATCACTTTAATCATGTTATTTGTTTTTAAGAAGATGAAACTCATCTCACCGGACTAGTCTCTCTGTTTCACAACGTAGCTAGTGCATATTTAGTCTAGATAAATATTCAAACATGTTTACGTTTGACCAAGTTTGAAGAATATAAACTAGATATGTCTAAATCATTTAATAAATAAAATATAAATATACACTTTGTGATGAATCTGATGATACTTAATTTTGGATTTTGAATGATGATATTTTCTTCTATAAGTTTTATAAACATATATAGACACGCTTGACTTTCTAAAAATCAAATATTATCATGGAGCACAAGTACTAGTATCTCTTAACAGGCATCTTATCTTCATCCATCTGATATGTTTGCAGCATAACCTTATCAGACGGTTCGTATGAAGTGATTAAATCGCCAACAGGAAGTAAAATGGAAGATTCTACCAATCTTCATCTAGGGAAATCAAAGAAGGGGGTGTACTGCACTTTGATTTATAATGATATCTGGGGGGACTTCAGATTTGGTTGCTTACTGAATCATGTGGTAAATGGGAGTGGGTGCTAAAGAATGACATCAACTTTGCGGCAGCGGTGGCAAAATTTTCTTGGTTTTCTCGTGATGAAAACCAAGGACCGTGGATCTTACAGAAAGGTGATTGTGATGAAGATGTTAAGAAAGCACCAGTGCAAGATAACTATGAATGGGGCTTCGACAATGGTATTATCCTTGCGGCTGAAGATAAGGTTGAATCTGACGATATGAATTTGGGAGTGCTTTATTTCCTTGGATTTCATCCATACAAAGAGATTGTCTTCCTACGGACACAAGCGAGGGTAGTTGCTTATGATTTCAGTAGATTGAAAGTACAAGACTTGGGCCAGTTCCTGTACAGTGTGTAGGAAGTGTTTTCCCATACACACCATGCTGGACGGGAGATATATCTGAAAAGAATTAACTCTGCAGAGAGGGAATATATCCGGGGTGTTTTTTTTGAAGGAATACCAGGGTGTAGGGTGTGTTTTAAATGACTTGTAATCTATATATGTTCATGAATGCTTAAAGAAGATAATTGTAACAATCTACTCCGATCTTGATTCTATTTCTTTCGTACATTTTTTTTATGGAATGTGCATTAGAATATATTGAATGGTTTTACCAAGCATATGCGAACAATCGGCCGCGGATGTGCTAGCTTGTACTTGTTGCTCCCAAACAAATAATGGATTATGAAAGGACCGACTAATGTGTTGTTTGAGATGCTTATTTATTTTGAGACGGAGAAAGTAGTAATTATCTGAATCACATCACAGAGAGATAGATGAGCGTTTAAGCAAAACGTTGATCGTCAACATGCATCGATCTCCTATGCATATGCAAACCATAAGTGATGGATGTGCTATGCTTGTACTTGTTGTGTCCAAAGGAACAACTGATAACACAACACATTATAACCACAATAGACCGACGGCGCGTGCACAGGACAGAGCGATTACTGATAGACCTTTGGATCAGGGTAGGCTAGTAGATCCGGTGAACCTACCTTGTCCGGCAGTGGATGAACTCGAGCCGGAGGCCATCGTGGTGCTGGGGCGCACGGCGATGGCGGAGAGTGGGCGAGGTGGTGGAGCTTCCCGTGAGCACCGCGCTAACCCTAGATCGGTAGGGATTGTTGGTGGGGTTTGTGGCAGCGATTAACCTTGTGAATAGCGCCCCGGCCCCCACCTCTGTTTATATAGCGCGGGTCACAGGGGCCCACCAACCATGGTTTGGTTGGGCGCCCCCGATCAGGGCGCGAGTCAGGGGCCCGTTCGACCCGTTGGGCTCGAACGGGAGAGAGATCAACCTAACATTCTCCCCCTTGATCTCAACTTTACTTTTAACTTTATACTTTCTAGTTTATCTGTTTCAATCACATATTGGTACATAGAGCATGTTTCATCGTCACGGCTTAATTGCCATTAGAATAATACAGCTACAACATACTTTATGTTCAGAAACAAATTTTGTTCCTTTTGGGCCTATCCAGGAATCATAAGGCTTTCCCTTAAACCCATGCCGGCTAAGTGTTCCTTGAACACATTGGGTGGTAAGCCTTTCGTTAGCGGATCTGCAAGCATATCCTTTGTCCTTATATGCTCGAGACTTATAGTTTGATCCTGGATTTTATCTTTCACAACATAATACCTTATCTCTATTGTTTTGGCAGCATTACTCGACTTGTTGTTGTGAGCGTAAAATACCGCGGGCTGGTTGTCGTAGTACATCTTTAGTGGTTTGTGAATACAATCTACCACTTTCAAGTCGGGTATAAATTTCTTTAGCCATATCGCCTGCCCCGTGGCTTCGAAGCATGCTATGAATTCTGCATACATCGTGGATGATGCAACTATCGACTGTTTGGAGCTTTTCCACGAAATAGCTCCCCCGGCGAGGGTGAATATGTATCATGACGTGGATTTTCTATCATCTCTGTCCCCTGCAAAATCTGCGTCTGAATACCCTTTTATCTCTAGGGAATCACTTCTCCTGTATATTAGCATGTAGTCCTTCGTGCCTTGCGCATAACGCAGTGCTTTCTTTACCATCTTCCAGTGCTCTAGGCCTGGATTCTCTTGATATCTACCGAGTACCCCGGTGATAATAGCTAAGTCAGGGCGAGTGCACACTTGTGCATACTGTAAGCTGCCAACTGCCGAAGCATATGGTACTGCTTTCATTTGATCGATCTCATACTGGTTCTTGGGACATTGGAATTTCCCAAAACTATCGCCCTTGACTATTGGAGCAGGTGTGGCTTTACTCGCATGCATATTATACTTTTTAAGAATCTTTTCTAAATATGCTTTCTGAGATAGTCCTAAGACTCCATTGTTCCTATCTCGGTGAATTTCTATGCCCAAAACATATGATGCTTCACCAAGATCTGTTATGTCAAAATTTGAGGATAAGTATTTCTTTGTTTCTTGTAGTAGACTAACATCACTACTAGCAAGCAGGATATCATCCACATACAAGATTAGGAAAATATATTTCCCATTTTTAAACATTGCATAAATGCAATTATCCTCAATATTTTCTTTAAATCCAAAACTTTTAATCGTTTGATTAAACTTTAGATACCACTGCCGAGAGGCTTGTCTTAATCCATAAATGGATTTCTTCAGGCGGCATCCCATATTTTCCTTGCCTTCCATGATAAAACCCTTGGGTTGTTTCATGTAGACCTTTTCTTTTAAATCACCATTCAGAAATGCCGTCTTAACATCCATTTGATGTAACTCTAAATTAAAATGAGCAACTAATGTCATTATGATTCTGAAGGAATCCTTACATGAGACTGGAGAAAATGTCTCATTGTAATCTATCCCTTCTCTTTGTGTAAATCCTTTTGCCACGAGTCGTGCTTTATACTTTTCTATATTCCCTTTAGAGTCATACTTAATTTTATAGACCCATTTACAGCCTACTGTTTTGGCTCCTTTGGGAATTTCCTCTAAGTCCCAAACATCTTTGGAACTCATTGATTTCATCTCGTCTTCCATTGCCTTCATCCAGTTCGATGAATGAGGGCTTCTCATGGCTTCTTCATATGAGGTGGGATCTTTTTCCATATGAACCATTTCTGTGTTATAAACTTTAAAGTCAGTAGAAATAGCTGACTTTCTTGGTCTTGTAGACCTTCTAAGGGCCTCAGTTTCTGGCACATTTTGTGCCTCAACTTCTGGCACTTCTTCTAAAATTTGCTGTTGCACCTCCCTTTCATGCTCAACAACGGGTTCAGTCGGCTCCTGACGGACAGGTTCCGGGTCTTCCCCCATAGCTGTCATGGGTGGAGTTGCAACTGGTAGTGAGAAAAATGGCTCCTGAATCATCGGATTAGGTGCATGCACCCTCTTCTCCTCAAGATCAATTTTCCGAGCTACCAAGCTCCCCCTCATCATTTCGTCCTCTAAGAAGACTGCATGTCTCGTTTCTACAAACTTTGTATATCTGTCAGGGCAGTAGAAACGAAAACCTTTTGATCTGTCTGGATAGCCAATGAAGTGGCAACTTACTGTTTTGGTATCTAACTTTGCAATGTTTGGATTAAACATTTTGGCCTCAGCAGGGCACCCCCACACCTTGAAGTGTTGTAGGGAGGGCACCCGTCCTGTCCATAGCTCGTACAGTGTTTTGGGCACCGACTTGCTTGGTACTCTATCGAGAATGTGAATGGTGGTTTTAAGCGCCTCCATCCATAATCCCAATGGCAAGTTGGAATAACTCATCATGCTGCGCACCATATCCATAAGTGTACGGTTGCGCCTTTCAGCTACTCCATTCTTTTCTCTCAGAGTGGGATACATTAAAAGCACATGAGTTATCATATTTTTCTCTTGCCAAAATTTCTCCCGCCATACGGGATTTTGGACATAATATTATGTCAGCTTTACCCCGTTACGCAGGTATTTTCCCAGACTTTTTTCGCCATGCAGGTTTTATCATAATCATCTTTTCCCGCCATGCAGGTAATTCCCTGTAAGGGAACATAAATGCCAGAATTGGCTCTTTTGACTGCATATTCAATCATCAAATTTAGGAATAAATCTGAATGCTCTTTGACACACATGCTTGATCCGACGTTGGTCAAATTAAACACGCATGTTACTTTTTTCATCTCAAATCATGTTGACTGAAAAAACTTCTTCATAGAGAGTACATGAAAGACATTCATCAACCAAGACTCTGAATGATCTATCTCTTTTCTTTTTATGCCATTCTTTAGAGAGAACATACTCCCTCACGTTATGACTTTTCTTGGTCATCTTTTGGGTCACAAGTACCCAGCCATTCGCTTTCACGAATGAAAGCATGCAAAACTTTTAGTCCGAGAAAACTTAGCCAATAATCAACAATGATGGGCATACAAAATAACCCTACGTTGGTCTGGTTAAAAGAAATGCACATTAAACTTTTGAAACTTTCTTTTATATTCTAAATCACCATTGTGGCAGAATTAGAATAAACATCATCCTTATACATTATTCCATATCACCGTTGGGCGGAAATGGAAATAATGCATATAACTTATAAACAATGTGATGATAGTATTTCTATTAAACAACTTTGCTAAGAATTAATCTTCACCATCAACTTTATTGCAGCGGGAACAAGAAATATACATTTCTCTAGTTCAGGAACATTTCTTGATCTTTATCCGTTCTCTGAAAATTGACCACTTTGATACAAAACTTATCAGAGATTTAAACTTTGAACATAAGACTCATAGAATTATAGCATTGTTATCATCAACATTGGTCAAAAAATAACAATACCACATTTTAACTTTAAAACAAATATCTTTCTTTTGTCATAGTGGAAACTATCTGCATCTTATTTCACCCACAGGGGGAAAACATTGCTAAGAACATTTCTTCCAATTAAATTTTCCCGTTGGTTCCAATTTAATTGGAGGATAAAACTTTTACTTTGCAACGGAAGCTTTACAATATTCTATTCAAAAACAATTATGTACTCTTTTACTCTCTAAGCAATTTTAACCGGTTGGTTCAAAAATGCATTAGAGAAGCAACAATTTAATATCTTACTTTAGTTCGATTCACTTTTAAAAGCGCACCTTTAAATTTCAATAATAAAACATGATCATGTTATTAACAACGTTGGTCATACAAATAACATAATCATATTCATTAAAATATTCACTTTAACATGCTCTTAAAAAACTTAATTCTTTTTAAACTTTTATTTTCTTTGTAAAAGAGCACTATTAACTATTTACGCAGCGGAAAATCATGAATAAAAATTCATGAACTTTTACTCTTTACAGAAACTTTTTCTTTGACAGAATAAAAAATTATGAACTTTTTAATTTCTACATAAACTTTTACTTTATAAAATACATAAACTTTTCTTTTTGGAATTTTTCTATTCTCTGAGAAAACAAAAATTAGCTGCAGCAGAGCCCGCGGCCTGGCCTGCACTCCGCTCGCGGCTGTGGCCTCGGCCCAAAAACAGCACGCGCGCGCCGCAGCGGAAGGAGCCGGCCCACGGCCTGGCCTGCGCGCCGCCCGCGGCTGTGGCCTCGGCCCAGCGCTGGCACGCGCGCTGCTGCCGCCGGCCTTCCTCTCTTGCGGCCCAGTGGCCCAGGGCGGGGCTAGGGTTTCGATCGGCAGCGTCGGTTTTGATCGGACGGTCAAGCGGGCCTTGCGCCCAAACAAAACCTGCCCACCGCGCCGTTCGGGACGAAACCTAATCCGTTCGCCCGATTCTTTCCCCCTCGTCTCTCGTCGCGCCGCTCGCCTCTGGCTGAGCACGGGGATGCGCCCCGGCCGCCCTTGGCCAGCCGCCGGCGACGGCAGCGGTTCCACCGCGCCACGCCCGCGCCTCCTTTCCCTTCCCCCTTTCTGTTTCTTTCTTCTGGTCTCGCTCCCGCGGCGGCGGATCTCGCCCGCTACCGGCCGAGTGGAGTGGCCCGTCGGCGACGGCGCGCCGGCGCGCGACGCCACCGCCACGAGCTCCTCACCTCTTTTCCTTCCTCCCTCTTTCCACCGAAGCCAGTGAGAGAGAGGGATCAGAGACGCGAACAGAGCCCTGCTCTGCTCCTCTGTGCGTGCGATACAGCGGCGCCTCCCCCGTCCCCCTTGCCGGTGCGCGCGAGCTCCCGAAGGAGAGCGCGTCGCCGTCAAGCGGTGCGGTGGTGGTGCCCTTTTGCCCCCTTGGAGAGGCTGTGTTCTTCTTCCCCGCACCTCGGCTTGCCGATGCGTGTGGGGATCGAGAGGAACGGCGCGGCCGGAGCAGCGGCGCAACTTTTCTTTGAGATGTCTTTGCCCTCTTTTTGCTTTTAGGGTTCTTGGGGTAGGGGATTTCCTTTTCTTTTTCTGTTTTTGTTTCTTTGTACCGAAATCAACTAGCCCGATCTGGCTAATACCATTGATAGACCTTTGGATCGGAGTAGGCTAGTAGATCCGGTGAACCTACCTTGTCCGGCAGTGGATGAACTCGAGCCGGAGGCCATCGTGGTGCTGGGGCGCACGGCGATGGCGGAGAGTGGGCGAGGTGGTGGAGCTTCCCGTGAGCACCGCACTAACCCTAGATCGGTAGGGATTGTTGGTGGGGTTTGTGGCAGCGATTAACCTCGTGAATAGCGCCCCGGCCCCCACCTCTGTTTATATAGCGCGGGTCACAGGGGCCCACCAACCATGGTTTGGTTGGGCGCCCCCGATCAGGGCGCGAGTCAGGGGCCCGTTCGACCCGTTGGGCTCGAACGGGAGAGAGATCAACCTAACAATTACATCATAAGTACTTCTTAGTTGCTCCCCAGACAGGTTAATTAGTGGAGCTTTAGGGGAATTAACTGTAAACGCTGCAGGATATCAAGCCACGGTTTCCTTTGGAGACGCCGCGGGTTCCTCCTCGCCGTGGTTGCGGAAGCTCAGGAGGCCGCGGCGAGCGTTGAGCCCCTCCGCCAGAGCCTGCATCATGATCAGGAGGCTCTCCTTCACCGCATCTGCTTCGGCAGCGTCCAGGACAACCGGCCTCGGGGGAGGTGGCTGACGAAGCGGCAGGGCCCTCTGCAGGGCCTCGTCAAACTCAAGGAAGCTCTGGTTTTGCAGCTGCACATCCATCACTTATGGTTTGCATAGGGATGGTAAATTCATTTAACATTCTAATGCACCTTTCATACAAAAGAAAAGAACACATACAGAGGAAATAAAAATAGGATGGGAGCCGGTTGTTAAAATCGTCTTCTATAAGAATTCATATCCCTGAACTTAATTTATACAAGTCAAATAAAAATGCACCCTGAATATTATCCTCACAATTATTATTTTTCAGATAACTCTCCTATCCAACATGGTGTGTACGGAAAAGACTTTCCGATCCAATGCGCGTGTAACTTGCCCAAGCACTGTACTTTAGAGCTACTAAAATCATAAGCAACTGCCGTGTCTCGTGACATCCACAAAAAGACAATCTCTTTATATGGATGAAATCCAAGGAAATAGACTTCTTCAAAATGCATGTGGTCAGAATTAACCTTAAGATCTTGAGTCTCAAGGATAAAACCCTTGCTGTAGTCCCATTCAGCATTATCTTCCGTTAGTGCTTGCTTAACATCTTCATCAAAACAATTACCTCTCAGAAAGATCCAAGGTCTGAGGTTTTGATCCTTGTGCTTTTTTTTGTTGGGGAATCCATCCTTATACTTGACCAAAGAAATTTTTGCCATCACTGGCGCAAATTTGATATCATTCTTTAACTCCCACCCCATTCTACCACAAGATTCATCCAGCAACCAAACCTGAAACTGGTGCTGAAGATTATGATAAATCAAAGCACAGTACACCCCCTTGTTTGATTTTCCAAGATAAAGATGTGCAGAACCATTCATCTTGCCCCCAGCTGGCGATTTAATCACTTGATACGCACCATCCGATAATGTTATGCTGCAAATTAAGTTGAGACGCCAACGGGTGAATATAAAATATATGCATGTTAATAAGAACATATATGAACAAATTGAGTTTCGAACTTGAATTATGTATTTTGGCTTGGTCAAAATTAAGCAAGTTTGATTTAGGAAAAACGCGCAACATCTTCAATTATATACTTTTTGGAACAGAGGTATTATAATTTACTGTATTAAGCAACGAGTTACATCAAACCCTGAATAAATCAAAATCTATAGTAAAAAAGAAGCTAAACCTAACTAATTAAATTAAGAGCGGGCCGGGTGAGTGAATGCATATACATACCGCATGATGGAGTCATTTTGACAGTGCACATAAAGCGCCCCTTTCCAGTAGACGGTGTAACAGCGTTGGAACTGTGTATATTGCTGCATGTCGGCGATGGTGCCTGCAGCCTCTCCTCTGCGGAGGAACGACCTCTCCTCCCATCTCCATGTCCTGGAAGAGAAGACTCGTATTGCACATGACGAGGGCGGCCACTCCGATTCCTCCGTAAATATTGTCGCAGTGGGATCAAGCTCGCAGGGGACCCTAGGAACCATATATACCTCATAGTCGGGGGACACGGTGGGGTCAAAGGCAAGGCAGACGTCGTCGTAGAAGCCCTCCATCCCACTCTCGGTGCACCGCGGCGGAGGCGGAGGCAGGCGCACTCATTGCCGGGTGGCCGGGTTGACCACCATGTTGCCCCAGAGTAGGAGGAGTCCGTTGCAATGATTCTCGATGATGCATAAACCCTCTTCCGTGTCGGCGTAGTCAAGGTTTGCGTCGATCCTGCGACTTGTCAGCGGGTTTGCGAAGAGCTTTGGGGGGTCGCTGCAGAGGACGTCTATCTCCATGAAGAAGATCCCGTAGAGCGAGAGCGGGAGGAGGTCCGTCCGCAGCAGGCGGTGGCCGTCGACGACGGCGCGCCAGCCTTTGCAGACGCAGCGGGACGCGGCGAGGCTGCGTGGCTCGAGACAGCGGAGGACACACGCGAGGATGTCGTCGGGCAGCAGCTGCGCGTGCGCCGCCACACCGGCCATGGATTGATCGCGATGATCGCCGGCTTCCATGTGAATCGATCGGGTGATGATCGATCGGCGCAGCTCTTGCTCGGGGACTCTATACGAGACGTATCGATGGAGGCGCTAGCTCTTGCAAAAAGGTTGGGTATTATAAGAGGAGACGGGCTAGGGCTAGCTCTTCCGATCCGGGGAGACGTCGGTCGGTCGGTCGTACGTCGATACAGCTAGCGCGGCCACGTACGCGCTTGCACGTCGAATCAACGGCTGGCATGCATGCCGTCGCGCGTCGTGACTGGCTGGAAAGCGTACGCGTTCGTGCGTTAGCTTTATATATACGGTTTCCTTTTTGAACTACAATAGATGTAGATCACATAATAGATATGTTTGCCCGTTCAAAAAGGAGATATCTTATACTTATTCTTTCCCTAATCCCTATCCCTAATCTTTCTCTGTCTCTATCTCTATCTCTATCTCTATTCTTTATTCTCTATTCTCTATTCTCTATCTCTAATCTCTAATAATATACTAACTCTAAGTCATGATTATTCTAATAGGCCTCTGGCAGGAAGACTCAAGGCGAGCTCGGGCGTGGCAATAGAAAAAGGACCAGCGTCCATGGTGGACACAGGAGCAGGGAGGAAGGAGGAGGCTCGTCGGATTGAGGCCGGGGTCCACGGCAAGGTGCAGGCTACGGCGTGGGGCTCGACAGCTGCAGCCATGGTCGACAGCCATGGTCCAGGCTCGGGAGCAAGGGCAGCGACGACGCGTCTGGGCATGGCGCAGGCGAGGAGAGAAAGATGGAGAGGAGCCTTCAGTGTTCATCTGAATCATCTCGGCAGCAAAGCTCACATGGCGACGGAGGCGCACGTGGTGTTTGCATGTTGCTCATCCCATGGCCTCCCTCCAGGCATATGCTCTCGTGGCCACATGAGCCCCTGGGCGGCGTAAATACACGGCGTGCGTGCATGGAGTATGCACCAAGTACAAGTTTGATGGAGTAGCAGCTCCTTGACTAATCTTTGTCCAAAGTTTCAAAGCAATGATCGGTACGGCATATAAAATTTGAAGCACAATGCTAAAGTTTCAAATTTTCAATGATCAGTATGGTAGGCGGACAGGCTTTATGAGTGCAAGTGGGCTGGAAAAACACAAAACGGTGTGCTAAATATAGTCCCGTGGAGCAGATGAATATTTTGCATCCCATGGTTTGCCTCCTAACTACATCATGTGCGACGCACCCATCCCCGCGTCGCCAACCCTAGGCGACACGGAGGGCGACCACGCCGCCGGCCCTAGGCCCCCTCCCCTTGCCTCCTCCGTCCTGCCGCCGCCCGAGGTCTCACCGACGAAGCCTGGCCTATGATGGCGGCGGCGGGGCCTTATCCCTCGTGCGGTGGTCGTGTTTTTTCCGGGCGGCGGCGGCACATCGTTCGACGCAGATCCGGCGGCAAGGAGCGGCGGGATCCCTAGGGCATGCGTGACGGCGGAGTCAGCGGAGGCGCAACCTCCCCGCGGCGGAGTCACCCCTGTGGCGGCGGCCAAGATTGCCAATCTGGTCTTGCCCAGATGGGCTTGGGCGGGCCGGCGGTTCCGGTGTGCATCTACAGGCGAGCACGGTGGGCCTGATGGCGCCGGCTGTAAGCACCGTGGTGGTGCCATGGCCGGTCAGGCAGCGGCGGCCTGGATCCCTTTCGTCCGGTCCCCGGCAGAGATGGCGGCAGTCCGTGCACGAGATGCTTGAGGGAGGATCTTCGAACCGATCTGGGTGAAAAACCTGCTCTCGGCTAGCTGTAAGGCCGGCGGTGGCGGCGCTGTCTGCGTCATTCCCTTCTTGAAGGCATCGCCATGGAGAAATTCAAGGCCACTCTATGCTACCTCTGGGGGAAACTCTAGATCAGTAGATCAGATGACGGCGGTGCTATGGTGTCGTTTCCCTCTTGGGGGGCGTCATTCGTGGAGGTGTACACGGACCGAGGGACCAGTGGAAGGCTTTTTGGTGGAGCGGTGCTTCAACTTACACATTGATGGCGACGGATCTTGGCGGCATGGCGCCATGAAGACTCGACGTCTGATGCGCGGAGATGGACTCGCGCAGGGAGGTGGCGCCGTCTGGCGTCGTGGTGGCGTCGACGGCAGCTAGACCAGGTAAGGTTGATGCAGCAGTACAACACTGAAGATGGATTGGTGGCAGGTGGCTGTGGCGGCCTCATACCCGGCAGGCGTCCTGGTTGAGAAGTGCGCCGGACTGGTGGGTGCCCATACGTTGCAGGCGTCCTGGTTGGGACCTCAGGTCTTAGATGGTAGGTTTGGCTGCGAGGTCTGTTTTGGTATTAGGCCTAGACTATTAGCATCCCTTCATCAACTGGATAGAAGTAGCAACAGATGTTGCCTAGACGGTGGCTTTAGTCTGACTGTTGTATTACTTTGCAAGGTCTTGTGTGAATAATTAATAAAGTGGCTGCATGCATCGTCCAGATGCAGAGGCCGGGGGTCCTCCTCCATTTCTAAAAAAAATGTGCGATGCGTGCTGCTTGCTATGGAGGCTCCCTAACATCTGCCACGTGTGGTAATTTTAAAGCAGTTGATATTTTTCTACTTCATTCTTCCTACACTATTTTTCCCCATATAATCCTCTATTTTTGGTCATGATATAGTAGCATAAAATGAAGCTATTTCGATGTGCTCGGGTTAACATCTTGGTTGGTCATCACATAGACATGCATATTTAATAATTTAATTGATGACCTGAAAAATAAGTACAATTTACAATATATTTGGAGTGGTCTCTGATGTCCAATTTGATGTGTTAATGTTTTAATAGGATATTGCAAACAGATAATGCTTTATAGGGAACATATTTGGAGTTGATATTGCTAATCAACAAAGAAAGTGCAGCTTGTGATAGTGGTATGTGTGCACAGCAATTTTGCATTAAAATAAAGATATGGAAAGGTAGAAGCATGCGAATTGGAAGCTACAACTCAACAATGCATTATGAAAGATAAACTCTCAAATACCACACAAACCCTTAAATCTATATCTTATACCCGTTGCAACGCACGGGCCTTTTTGCTATAATAATAAAGCACGGATTGACTTTGTCGGGTTCACCGTCACACCTTTTTTACATGAAGGTCCCTGTGGTTTTTTAGAATGTACCCGCACTCCAGAAAAACGTTTAGCTCCAGAAGTCCAACTCCCTGGCTGTCCCGTCCGCACGTATCGAATAGTCCCACCGTGCCCCCATACAACAAAATCCACCGATTTATATACTTTTGTAGATTGGCTGTCAACAAGCCAAGCAACAGGAGCTCCATGAGATTGACCGGAACAATGATGATTGCCCAGAGCAGAGCAGGGGCCGGTAGCCGGAGAAACAGGAGCATCAGGGGCGCCCTTGGGTGTGAGGCAGGACCGCAGGAGGGGGTGTCCCCCGGCGAGGACAGGTGCGAGGCGAGGGGTGGAGGAGGTCGACCGGACTCCAGCGGCGGACTGAGGGCAGGCGCCGGCCATGGTTGCGCCGTTCCTGTCAAGGCGGAACAGAGGGAGGACCTAGATGGACGCGGGGGCGACGGCTGCACGTGCGACGGGAGCAGTCAGGGATCACAGAGCCTAGCGGTGCTAGCAGGGGAGGAAGGAGCAGTCGAGCGATGGCCGACCTGCTTGCGGGGTTAGGTTACAGACGCTGGGAATGGGCCTGCTGGGACGTCTTGGCCCAACTCGTGCCGGCCTGTTTCTCACGTGCGTTTCTTCCGTAGAAAAAAGTAGCTGCATAAACGAAATAGAAAACTAGCGTGCGTTGGATCACTCTACTTTTTTTTAAAGCTGATTTGGGCTAAATATGTTAGGCATGCCGTATACAAATTCGTGGGTGGAAAACTTGAAGTCTAAGTCTAGGATATTTTCACGAATTTATTGGTGGAAAACTGAAAGTCTTGGCGTAGCCGGTGTTGGAGCTGTCGATCGAACAAAGGAGTCATGCATCAACATCTAGATTCATCCCCTAACGATTTATCCACCATCCTCTACTCCCGGCCCCGATTGAGGTGAAGGTCTTCAAAGAGTGTGTTGAAGCGCGCTAACGACGTTGGTGTTGGTGCCTGTGTAATGGGTGGTCTAGCCGAAGAGGGGAAAGGGTAATAAGAAGGAAAGGAGGGATTTCGAGGATTGAAAGCAAAAAATAGGGAAGTGGGGAAGCTGTCCCGTAATAACAAGGAAAGGAGGGATTCGAGGAAAAAAGTGGGAAGCCAGCCGTCCCGTAATAAGAAGAAAGTGTCCTACTAAGGAAGAATGGAGAGAACATAGAAGGAAAGGAGGGATTCTGGGAATTGACAATAAAGAAGGAAAGAGAGGGATATCTGGGATTGAGAGAAAAATAGCCTGGTGATTTTTTGTCATTTGTTTTGTCCCGTAATGAGTTGATTGATATCTAAAAAGATTATGGGAACAAAGTAAACCAGCTAGAAATCAATCAAAAGTCGACCCCCTAAAAAAAATTCATCCTCTGCCACGAGCTATAATCCCACAAACGAAGTTTTTACCCCGTCCATAACTCGAGAGAAAATTATGTTAGAATTTTTAACACCTGCAAAAAAAACTATGTCTAAGTCATAATAAAAAATTGTTTATTTATTGTTCATGTAGAATATTTTTTTTGAGAATTATAATGAAAATGATAGTACCGGTTAAAAATAGGTGCTTGCTTGTTAGACACGAATAGTGCTATGCTACACATTCCCTAAACCTAGCCAACATTGGTTCATGAAAATTCGTGTTTCCTACGAAGTGAAGCAAAAAAACATTATACTAAAATGGACTTTACAATTTACGGTATAATGTGATATGTTTTGCGCATCACTAAGCAACTCCAACAAAGGCATGAAGAGATACTCACAACCACGTAGATATTTCTATGATTTAAATTTCACACACCTATTTTTATGATTTAAATTCCACACACCTTCAGTACACTTCTGAAATACATGCATATTTTTTCTACAGTACATATTTTCATGGCAGCCGATTTCAAAGAGTTTGTTCATGTCATCATGCTCGGCGTTGTGTCGTGAAATGAGAGGGGATTAGGGAAGTGTGGTTTTTATTCACCCGCTGCAACGCACGGGTATTTGTGCTAGTATAATATAAAGCACGGATTGAGTCCGTCGGGTTCACCGTTACAATACGCTTTTTTTCGTGATTTTACACTTTCAGTTTGAATGTAAAACATATACACGAGGTGGTACTAATTCGAGGAACCCGCCCAGTAAATCAGGCCCGTTGGCGAACGCAGCGCCCGCTGCGTAGCTTGACTGGGCCTGGCCCAGTAACGCTTGCTCTCGCTGGCTGGCTCCTCCCACTCGCCCGCTCGCTGCCCCCCCGCCGCTCCCTCGATCCCTGGCTCCCCTCGATTGTTTTTTTTTCTCTATGGCTAAATTGCTACAGTACATACTCATTTTCTTAAGGAAAAAAACCAGTTGGCTAGAGTTAAAAGATAAACCAGTTGGCTATAGTATGTACTCTTGTGCTTAGAAAAAAGTTCATCGATTTTGAAAAAGTTCGTCGAATTTGCCAAAAAGTTCATCGAATTTGAAAAAAAACATTGAATCTGAAAAATAGTTCATCAAATTTCAAAAAAGTTCATCAAAAATTTTAAAAAAGTTCATCGAATTTGGAAAAAAAGTTTGTCAAATTAAAAAAAAAGTTCATCAAATTTCAAGAAAGTTCATCGAATTTGAAAAAAGTTTGTTGAATTCAAAAAAAGTTCATCAAATTCGAAAAAAAGTTCATCAAATCTGAAGAAAAAAAAATCAAATTTGAAAAAAGTTCATCGAATTTGGTAAAAGTTCATCGATTTTGAAGAAAAAAGTTCACGAATTTAAGAAAAAAGTCTATCGAATTTAAAAAAAGTTCATTAAACTTGGAAAATGTTCATTGAATTTGAAAAAGTCTTCCATGCCGGCGTAGTCAAGGTTTGCGTCGATCCTGCGACTTGTCAGCGGGTTTGTGAAGAGCTTTGGGGGGTCGCCGCAGAGGACGTCTATCTCCATGAAGAAGATCCCGTAGAGCGAGAGCGGGAGAAGGTCCGTTCGCAGCAGGCGGCGAGCGTCAATGACGTCGCGCCGGCCTTTGCAGAAGCAGCGCGGCGCGAGACGGCCGAGGACGCACGTGAGGATGTCGTCGGGCACGGGCAGCACCTGCGCCGCCACCAGGGCCATGGAGATCAGATGAGTTATTTTACCCAAAACCACCACACTTGAGGCTAGGGTAACCACTTGGTACCACATTGAAGGTAGATCACAAAAAACTACCGGAAATGTGCCTAATGCGTATCGCGGAGCACTGATAGTCGGATAACCTCGCGAAAACAGTCAAACTGACTGGTTGGGCCCACCTGTAAGGCTAGATTAACGTATGGGACGCACTTCAATTTCCTTCCGCGGAGCGTTGACTCGCTCGCCATCCCGATTCGATCATTTTTTTTTCAAATTCATTTTTTGGGTTTCCAAGTCAAAATCAAAACCAAACAACTCGTGCGCTGGTGCACGCATATGCCCGATCCGATCCGCTTGGAGTGGGACCCACTCGCGACGCTCTCTCTCTCTCATTCCCCGTGCTTCCTTCCTTGGCTTTCTTCTTCGTCGCCGTCGCGATTTCCGCCCGCCGTGACGACCTCACACGATAGGCGACGCCGGCCGTCATCCACTCCGGCGAGGCGATCCTCACACGCACCTACGTGCACGCGGCCGGAGCATGGACAACGTATTTGCACGATCACCACGCCATGGTGGCCATGCCATCGCCAGGCATGCATGCATGCTCCGGCTCGCAACGCCGCCCGGCCGGCGTTGACGATCGAAAGCACATAGTTAAATTTAAGGGAAAAGTCTAAAATAAACCTTGAACTTATAGACGAAAGCTAAATTGAACCCTGAACTCTCAATTCCTGAACTCAGCACACTGAACTCTCTGATCCCGGTCTATTTTGAACCTTGAGAGGATTTAGCTGGTATTCGCTGAATTGGGCCGGCCTATTAGTAGTTGCTCTCGCTGCTCTGGTTTTCTTTATTTTTTTAATTTTGTTTCTGTTTGTTTTTTCTTTCTTTTTTCATTCATTTTATTTTGTATTTTCTTTAATGTACTTTGTTCTTTTTCTATTTTTTCTTTATTCATTATACTTTTCTTTTTTTCTTCATATTGTTTTTCGCTTTTATTCTGTTTCTTTATTGGTAACTGGTTTTCTTTTTTATACAAGTCTAATTATTATCAGTACCCTATGTACATTTTTAGCGCAGACATAAAATGTGTTTTGGTACACTTTCGACATTTTACAAATACATTACGTACATTTTTAAAAATACATGTTTTCCATTATTTTTTGAATACACAGTAATATTTTTCCAGATACACGTTATACATTTTCTTAACGACAATAAACATTTCATAAACTACATGGACATTTTAAATTTGTATGCATTTTTTCAAACATTTTTAAAATTGTATGCATTTTTTTCAAACACATGTCACATATAGTCTTTTAAGGGTATGACACAATTTTCTACATCATGCAAACATTTATTTTACATTGTATATACTTTTTTAAAAATGTCACAAGCACAGTTTTTGAATCACACGAATATTATTTTATGTTGTACATTTTTTATTGAAATGCCACATACATTTATCTAAACTCGTGATATTTTTTAGATGTCACAAACATTTTCTTTACACATTTGTTCATGTTTCAATTTTTGTTCCCAGTTTTACAATTTTCAAAAAGTGTTCGCACTTTCAAATTTTCTTCAGGTTTCAAAAATATTTATGTTTCAGAAAGTGTTCGCTTTTTCAAAATTGATTGCTTTTTAAAAAAAATGTTGTTTTCTTAAAGTATTCAGGATTTTCAAAAAGTGCTCCCACTTTATAAAATGTCCGGACATTTCCAAAATTGTTTATGTTTTCTTAAATACATCGGGCCTTTATTATATTAGTTGTGCGTATTTTTGGCTAGCGGGATGAGCTCGATTCAGCCAGGTCCCAAGTTCGATTCAGCCCGAGACGTATTTGTTACTTCGCGCTTTAATGAACAGAAGACTTTTTACGTCGCGCGCCTTAAGGAAAATTTAAAAAAAAAACTCCCTTCGTGCCTGATGGGCCGGCCCAGTTGAGTGCACATCCAACAATCCCGGGATTTAACATGCCACGTCGACAATCCCTGTTTGGAAACTCACTCAAGGTTGGAAATAGACCGGGATCTGAGAGTTCGGTGTGCTGATTTTCGGGATTTGAAGTTTAGGGTTCGATCTAGCTTCCGTCTACAAGTTCAAGGTTTATTTTAGACTTTTTCCTAAATTTAAGGCGGCCTCTTATTTGGGCTGCCGCATCGTGCCGTGCCGAGTCTTCTCCGGCGTGGGCGCTGAGCACGCCTGACGCTAGCTCCAACGTCCTCCTCGCTGACACCGACGACGACTTTTCTTTCTTTGCAGACGACACAACAAGAGAGGGAGAGACGAACCGGCCGCCAATTCCGACTCCGGCGACCCTTTCCTTTTCCGCCGTCTTCGCTGGCCATTATATTATCTCCTTTCCCGCCGTCTTCGCTGGCCAAAGGATCCATCATGTCCATCACGCGGAAGCCACGCACGTCCAAGTCGCTGTCCTCTACAACGGCATGCAAATGCAAGCTAGGGCCACTGGCTCCATCGATCGACTCCTTCCTCTCTGGCGCCGCCGTCCACTCCGGCGAGGTGATCCTTTTTTTTTTATCAAAGAAGAGCTTCCTCCTTCCGATTTTCATCACTGAAAACCAACATCGAACCAGAGTATGGCGAGATGATCCTCACACGCACGTACGTGCACGCGGCCTCCGCAAATAAGCAGATCATCGACATGCATGCACGTACACCACATGTACTGTACTGTACATGCATCCGGGCACGTACACCACACGTGCATGCATCACGGGGACGATCGAGGCGGTAGACGCGCATCGCCATGCCGCGATCGATTATATTTGAGCCACCCAAAAACCTCCGCCGACCACCTCCGTTTCTTTGAAATTGTGTGTTATGTGTTTTACAGTACAGCTTTTAGCCTTTTACACATGATGTAACCTTTTGCCTGCTAGCTTTCTTGAATCTTTCCGCCTTGGTGGATGAAACATCCACTAAGCTTATTTCAAAGAAACCATCCTTTTCTCTTATTTACAGGAAAAAACGCCCCTTTAGCTTAGGAGGGTGCTCTAGTTGTAATTCTCTGTACTCGTAGAAAGTAATCTCCATTCAGTTCCAATGCTAGACTTCTCTGAATTCATTTTTGTTTATTTTTTTATATGTGAACATGAAAGGGCTTCTTTGAATATATTTTTCCTGTCTTTATGTGAGTTCCTTCAGCCGTTGTTTGTGATACAAGAGTCGTAGCGACACAGTATTATTACCTCTTACAGTTTTATCATTGTTCATTTAATAGCTAGTGGTTGACAGTATTAAGAGATTATAAATTGGCCAAGTTTATGTGGTATCCTATCGATGTCTACTTTGGCTCATTTGGAGCTGTGATGAATTTTGCACCAACTTGAAGGCCTTATATTTGTTCAAACCATGCCATACTGTTGTAGGCCAAGTTTTTCTAAGATTGTTTTTCTCAATTCCCTCTTTGACATGTCCAACCTTTAAGTTTCATAGTAAAAGAACAAGATAGCTGAAAAATTGCATCTTTAGATGCAAAATTATGTGGTATGCTAGCTCCAATCTTTTGCAGTATATATGCTGCTGTAATTAGTCCCTGGCTTTTGTGAATCTTCTAGTCTTGGTGTGCTGAAACATCCGTTTAGCTTATTTCTAAGAAACACCCATTTAGCTTATTTATAGGAAAACATCCATTTAGCTTAGTAACAAAAGAAGTTCTTGTTGTAACTCTCTCTTCTCTATATTCGCAGAAAATAATATCCTGTCAATTGCAAGCCGGGCTCTGACTTCCAGTTTTTCATGAGTTTATTTGTTTATCTTGATGATATGTGAACATGCAAATCTTCTTATTTTTATTTTTTCTACCTGCACATGTAATTCTTGGTTGAACAAATATACCCATGAATAAAGTTATATTTTTGCAATTTCTTTCAGAGACGACATAAAGTTAATTAGTTTTACTGTTCTAAACAGCTCGTTCACTTACTCATGTGGTTGCATCTGGTGTGTTGTAGGCCAAGGACCTGCATAGGATGTATTGGGCTCAGAAGAATCTTGCCTTCTTCGCAGGAGTGGCTACCACGATGGCCCATCACTCTCGTCTTCTCCTCCGCTGCGGAGGACAAGCTGCGGTGAGCAGCAGAGGAGGCGTCTCATTCCTGCATAGGGTGGGGCTTGGCCATCTTCTTCACCCAGCACTAGCACCAGCACCACCGCCGTCAGAGGCAGTGAAGAGCAGCAGCTGCAGGCGCCGTACGACCATGGCCCGGTGCAACCAGCCATCTCCGGCAAGCTCACACCGCTGCACCACCAGAAGATCCAGGATGGCAACGGCCAAGTTCTACGACGGTGGTAAAGCGATGTCCTTTCCTTCCTGACTTCCATCTTGCAGCGCTTTAATATTCCCCTGGCTAGCTCGTTTGGTTTGGTTTGGTCTGGGGGTGCTTCGATCCATGTAGTTTGGAGGTGGTTTCAGTTCACTGGGACAGTCATGGATGGAACAGATGAAACATATTTTTTTTGTTCTGATGTAACAAGTTCATCATCTAGAAACAATTATTTTGACCTGCTGGACATAATCAGTTTCCCAATTGGGAATTGCTACGTCCCTCTTTCCAACACAATTTCATGTCATGTATATTAAGAACTGATAGCACAACATCTTACAACCACATTAGACCGACGGCGCGTGCACAGGACAGCGCGATTACATCATACGAGTACTTCTTAGTTGCTCCCCAGACAGGTTACAGGAGCTTTAGGGGAATATATAAACTATAAACGCTGCATGCAGGATGTCAAGCCACGGTTTGTGACGCAGCCATGGGTTCGTCCTCGCCGTTGTTGTGGAAGCTCAGGAGGCCGCGGCGACCGTTGAGCCCCTCCGCCAGAGCCTGCACCAAGATCAGGACGCCCTCCTTCACCGCGTCTGCTTCGGCGTCCAGGACAGCCGACCTCGGGGGAGGTGGCTGACGAAGCGGCAGGGCCCTCTGCAGGGACTCGTCGAGCTCGACGAAGCTCTGGTTTTGCAGCTGGAATGAAATCTCTTTGAAAGTGGTGGTGGCATGGGATTGGGCGAGGAGGGGACAGAGGAGCAGAAGCAGAAGGGCGAACGTGATCTTGGCCATGCTTGTTGCTTGCCTCTGCGAATCAGAATGTGGATGTGGTTGGGGTCTGTCTGCTGTCGCTTGACTGGAGCCTGCAGGGAGATGGGATTATATACGGTTTATCAGGTAAGACCAAGAAGTGTGACTTGTTGTTTGGCAAGAAGACAAAGAAGTGTGACTCTTTGTACCTGTTTATTAAAATGTACTCCAATTTACCTGTTTATTTCCAGAGAGGAGAAATTTCTTTTGGAGTTGGCTATGAGCCATCTTTTGCTGATATAAGTTATGCATTTCAAGTAGCCCTAAAGAGAGTTAATCTTAGCTCCAGAGATAAAAGTTCTGGTGCAGCAAACCAACCGCCTAAAAAGGAGCGCAGCTTGCCATGGTGGGATGACATCAGATACTACATCCATGGAAAGACAGTTTTGTATTTCAATGAGACAAAATGGAAGATCCTGGCAACAACTAATCCTTATGAGAAGGTAGACAGACTGCAAATTGTTTCTGAATACATGGAAATCCAGCAAACGGATGGGCATGTAGATGTCTCTGCAAAGGAATTCGGGATGTATATCAGTAGCTTAGAGAGTATGATGAAGAATTGCAGCTTAAAAGTGCCATCTGGCGTGCCCAGGCCTTTTATTTATGCTCCTTTGTTCTCTCTTAATGTGATTATCGACTGGCAGCCCTTTGAATCATTATCTGCATGCATTCCCTATTGAGGGTGAGCCAAGGAAGAAGGTTTATATATAATCCATTTCGATCTACTTATCTCTCTCTTAGGTGGAACTTCTCCCTTAGACCTTTGCAGGTGCAGTCTGATAATGGCACATCATCTCCCTGCTCTGCTATGCAAACAATTCAATGCTATGTGGGTCTGCCTTTGGTAGTTGCTCCAAAATAGCTGATGTTGATTTCCCTAGAATGAACCTGGGTGCTCATGACCTTGCTTGGGTTTTCAAATGGTGGAGCTTAAACTAGAGCCCCCCACACAAACTGCGTTCTTTCTCTAGATGGCCTCGATATAAAATTCCTCGAGCTGCTAGATCTGGTAACCTCTCAATGGATAAAGTTTTGGTTGAGTTCTTTTTCCGGGTTGATGCTACTCCCTGTTGCATAAGACATGCCACTTTAACTGAAGATGATCCTGCCAGTGCCAGTGGCTTGACCTTTAAAATGTCAAGTTTGAAGTATGAAATGTGGTAGTTCTTTGTCAAATACTCACAACCTCCTGATGCTAGCATTAATATATAGTGAAACAATGGATTGTATATTTTCTTCCGAAACAGAATCACAATCAGTCCAGGACGTCTGTATGGAGATGAGTTGGGTAAAAATCACAGGAAGATTATCATTTGAATCAATGAAATCAGTTACTCAAGTTTGAAAACTTGCTCTTCAGATTTCTTGTGATGTACAGAATTGGTCGGTGTAGGTTAACAAACCTGTCCAGCAAAACGATGCACGCCCTGGCCAAAACTTGCCTGATGTCTGCGAGTACCTACGGAGGGTGCTCGATCTGGCGGTGTCGTGCTCGAGGACTATAGATGATAGAATCGGGAGATCGAGATGGCGATGGCAAACCCAAGGATTTGTAGGAAAAACCTGGTCCAGGCTGCAGCGGTCAGAAATTGGACTCGTCTCTGCCACGAGGCAGAGTCCCTCCCTACTGCATCTTCAGGGAAATACCGGAGAAGGAGGACATCGATGATTGGGCCAAGATGGAGGCTTCGTTCCACCATGAAGGGAGTACCGCGAGGGGCTGCAAGCCATACGGAATGGCATCAGTGGCGGCGCGACCTGTTTCGCCGACGACAAGAGGAGAGATCTGGGATGGGAATTAAACGAGACAAGATTAAACGTGAACGGAGCCAGATTAGACGTGATTCACAACTAATCTGACGGCTGAAAAGGCTCAAAAATGACAATCGAACGGCCGATGGTACGAGAGGGCTGGAAAAGTGCGCAGTTTTAATGTATCTACATATTAAGTACGAGGGAAACAACTTTAGAAATAACTCTTGTGATGTTGTTTTTCTAACTGAACAAAAGACCTTCTCAGAACACATTTCTTTAGATGCTACCATGCAAGAACATCACATCTTTCACATTGGAGCATCACAAGCATGCACATCAACTGTACAACGACTGCCCCTCTGAACTACAAAACAGTCGCATACTAATTGTTTTGGCAAGTGTACATTCTTGCTTACATGCATGGTACCAAAAAACCCGGACAAGCTCCAGTTTTTCTAAATTATGTTCAGGGATATAAATTCTTATACAAGACGATTTTAACAACCGGCTCCGATTCTATTTTTATTTCCTCTATATGTCTTCTTTTCTTTTGTATGAAGGGTGCATTAGAATGCTATAAATGAATTTACCATGCATATGCAAACTATAAGTGATGGATGTGCTATGCTTGTACTTGTTGTGTCCACAGGAACAATGAGTTATGAAAGGACCAACTGATGTGTTGTTTGCATCGACGGGATATTTGTTTACATGCTAATCTCTAAGTAGCGACCAAAGGCCCCAGCCCCAAGGACACTCCCTCCCTGGGGCGACATGGGTGGCGACCCAACCCCTCCTCCTCATCCTTCGCATCGACATCACCAGTGCCTCCGTCGGGCAAAGCTCGCGATGCTGGGGGTGGTGTCAGTGTTAGTTCAAGAATTACTCCATGGTGTGGTTCGGTTGTGTTGTCCTTCTGCTACGATTGTGTGGTTTTCCCTTAATGAATATGAGCGAGGTCGCGGCTTGATCTTGTAGATTTGTAGCAGTTAGGCTCCCTCATTGGGTTGCGGAGGTGCAGAGGTATGAGGCTCTAGGCAAAAGCTTTGGATTCAATGGGGGTCACTATCGGCGATGAGAGTACTCGTGTGCGTCTTCTCCCTCCTTGGAGGCATTACCGAAGAGTACTTCCCTCATTACTGGACTGTGATCGCTCTAAGTGGGAGCAACAATGGTGGTTGTTGGCATGGACCGGTTTATTTGCTGAAAATAGTCCTAAACGACTAGTGCGACAGGATTACAAATATTCCAACAGCCCTGACACTGACACGATGAATAAATTGAAAGTCTTTTCGGATACGATTGTGTCAATCCTATATAATTCCGACTAGCAAAAAGGCCCGTGCGTTGCAACGGGAGAAAAAAAATCACATCCTAAAATAAATATGACTCAAGTGCCCCATCCACACGGGTCCATCCATGTTGGCATATGTCACTGCTTATACTCCTTTTGTGTGTTCTATAATTGCAATGAATGATAGCTAAAATGACAAAACTAATTTGAGGGGAAGCTAAAATGACAATTTTAAACTTATTAGACACAACATTCTCATAACATGCAGAAAATAAAAAATAGGTAAACACTCGTGTTGGAATCTACCTAAACAATAGAAAAAAACATTGGCATACTTTAAAAAATAAAAAATAAATTTTCTGAAACACACATACTTTGCTACATTGATCTGCACGAAAATTAGTTGAAAATCGAGTAGTTTGTGTCACACCCATGAAAAACTCTCACTACGACTCCATGTGCATTAGTGACGGGCGCAAACGGATCGATAGAGACAGGCTTCTTCCCAGTGGCGTCCAGGAGAATAGCATGTCCGATAATGGTCATTGGCTGGTCGACGCGGTAAGACATGAGGCGGCGTTGTGCACCACACGCACCTTGTCCACGTCCTCAAGGGGATGGCCCTCCAGCACCGATCAACGCACACATATTCCTCCTACTATTTGCTCGTGTATTGCAACGGGAATAACAATGAGAAAACAATTCATGGATGGGCAATGGACATGATGAACTTGTACTACTTGTGATGCATCATCAATCAATTTGCACTATTATTAAAAAAGTGTCACAACCTTTGGCATCAGCAGGGGCGTAGCATTAATCATTCTAGCCGAAATCATGTAATTTGAAATGGATTTGATTTCCAAAACATGAATTTAAAATTCAACTAAAGAGAATTATGTTTTCTTGGTGTATACATTTCAGTGGTGTCCCCATAATCAAAATATACTACAGATTTTCAGTCAAAAAACATTTTTCATTGTTTAAATAAAACCATTTCAAAGTTGTGCCGCTCTGTGAGTTTTGAGCCATGCTCTTACGTATTTTTGTGCAACTAGGCGATGATAGTAGAAAATGATAAACATGCCAAATCTGGGTCAGAAGAGTGCAAGAAGGCACCTGTCAATAGCAGTGGACCATTTACTGTCGATAAAATCTGGAGCGGGTACACTTAGCACAGTCTGCATTGCAGACTTCCCTCATCAAATCCATTGCAACTCGTGCAGTGATAACCAGAAATATTAATATAAATAATTAAAATGCGGACAAAGGACATATTATGCGTCAATCATGAACAGTTTGTTGCCAGAAGATCATGTATTGTTGTACTCAAGGCAATTATATGCTAGGTCTCCCATTGAAGAATGTGGCTGTCAATTGCCACTGAGAACTACAAGTATCATGTAGTTGTGCATGGTAAGCTTCTTGAAAGAATTACTCAATGCAAGCTTGTTACTGAGATGGATTATGCAAAACTCACCTCTATCCATGTTATGTGAGAGAAATTCTAGCAGAACTTGAGTTACTTCCGCTGCATCATCAATGAATTTGCACTATCCTAAGAAATTATATGTATCACAGTCTTTGGCATGAACCACGCTGAACTACAATGCTCTTATCCTCTCTACTCTCTATTCAATACTTGTCTCTTTTTTCTTATCTAAATTGAAAAAGAAATGTCACCATGGTGATAAACATTTATGCTAGAGCCACAAAATTTAATACCTATATCTTTTTTGTCTATCTACAATGCAATATTACGAATGGCATAACTTCAAACAGAGAAGATTAGACTTGATTAGATTTAGAACTGATTTTCAGTAATCTTCCTGTGTCGTGGGGTACCATGTTCCCTTGAAACTAATATCAACAAAATAAATGTCTTACTCCAAAGTCTTGAGGAACATAATAAAGATACACAAAGGGAATTAATAAAGAGTAATCCAAAAGAAGAACTAATCAATTGAAAGGTACCCAGATTGTATGAGGAATGAGACAACACTTTCATTAACATGTCAGACCAGGATGAACCAATCTAACAATAGGCAAATAAATAGAGGAACTCCACTGTGGAAAGAGTGGTTGATTACTTTTCATGCTTATTCCCCAATAGGTATTTTTATCAGATGGATCAAATGAACTCTATCCATAACCCGCCATTCTTGGTATGGTTTGTGGCACAAGATGGTGGTGTTGCACTCCTGCAATTGACATGTGGTTAAAGTATGACCAGCAGCTACATTCACCTCAACATAAATCAGAAGGCAAATCCCCACAAAAGAAAATTCAAAAGACATGTAATAATTGATAGAAACCTAGATCAAACTGAGTAAGAAATACCTTAGATTAAGCATTCATAATTTGGTTTTGTAGTAAAAATCATAACTTGGTCAGAAAATAAAATACCTAAGACTCTGTTGTATGGGATTTAATAATATGTCATGCACTGTATCCTAAATTCAGGACCAAAGGATATGTTCTTAGATTATAAATATAATTCTATCAATTTTCCAACTTTAAATCTCCACAATCATGTGAAGGAAATAATCATCGCTATCTATTTTCATTAGGCATTACCTCAAACACATGGGTGAGCAAGTCCAACAGGTAGATGGAGGGATGGCTGGAATTGGGCAGAGTAGAAAAGGGCACGTTGCAAAAGTTTGTTCTGTTGGGAGGGGAGGAGCAATGCTTGCAGCTGGCTATCTATTTTATACTCGATATGTCGTTGACAACCAAGTGAAGCTGCTGCAACTTGTAAGGTGCACGCATGGTGGGTGTCTTGCCATAGTTGCAGCCATACTAGGGAAACAAATAACCTGCATACTAATAATGAACATACTCAGAAAATGCATGCAAGGACTGAATACATGAAAGTAAAAAATTGTCGACCTTGCGCCACTGCTACTGTATCATTGTAACAATAAGAATTTACACCCACATCTTGTAGAAAGAAATCTGCACACAATATTAGCTATCATTACTTGAGACCAAAAGTAAGTACCTTTAGCGGTCATCTCTCACATAGAATTATATCTCGTTTTCAGCTTTTCTGCACAATCATCTGCAGAGAAACAACCATAGAGTAGATCTTTTCTTTAAGCATTACCAAATCTCCACCTTCATCTGAAAGGAAATAACAATTTGCATAGCTATTTTATGTAAGCATTTACCTCAAACACATGAGTAGGTCCAAGTGTCCAACAGGTAGACGGCAAAGGGGATGACTGAATATTTTGTAATCGTCATGTCGTCCAAGGCGAAGTGAGGCTGCTGCTGCTGCTTGTAAGGTACGCGCATGGTGGGCGTCCTGCCGTGGTTGCAGAACGCTGATCTTTCCCTCGCGTGGGGCCGCAATTCCAGCTCGCAGATGGCCGGCGAGCCACCGGCGAGCAGCAGCAGGACAACTGCCAGACCTCACTGCTCCCTTCTCTCTCCCTCCGGCCTCCCATCTCCTTCCTCACGTGCTCCCTTTTCTCTCACGCTCATCTCTCTCTTCCCTCACAGTTACCCGACACCATGCCGCGCCCGCCAACCGTCCTGCTCCGAGCTCCGGCCGCCTTCCTTGCAGATCCACCGCCTGAGCGCTACTTCCCACCGGATCCGGCGAGATTCGGCAAGTCCTTGCCGACCGCGCCACCGCAGGCCCTTGCAATGCCGCCTCCGGTTTCGCCTCTCCTCCATGCCTCTGCTCGCAATTATGGAGGGGGTATCTAGTCATGGAAGGGAGATGGAGGTGTTTGGGTTGCAGCCGCGTCGGCAAGATGGCAGAGGTGCGGCCGCGGCGGCGAGATGGCGGAGGTGTGGCGGTGGCAGCGATGGCGCGAGGATGGCATGGCTTGGGCACGGGTGAGGGGTCGAGGAGGCAGATGCGTACGGGTGTTCTGTTTTTTTTCCAGCGAACCGTTTTTTCTTTTGTGTATGGACTATGGGTTGAATTCTCAGAAATGGGGGATTGTTTTGCAAAATTACCGCGACGGTGAACCAGGCAGACTCAACTCGTGCTTTATTATTACTAGTACAAATGCCCGTGCGTTGCACTGGGCGAAAAAAAAGCACAACCAGCTTTATATGCCATTGTGCATCATTTTTATCCCCAATTTTAATAAATGTCCATAACAAGGTTAAACATGAAAAATTCTTTTTTTTAATAAAAGTTCACATTTTCATAAAAAATGGAACAGTTTTTAAGAATAGTTAATGTTTTCATGAAAATTGAAACATTTCTCTAGAAAAGAACATTTTTTTATGGAAAAAAACTTTTTTGAACCGATGTTTCATTTATCACCCGGTGCAACGCACGGGCATTTGTTTGGTGGGAAGAGTTTATTCGTTTTTTAACTATTTGGGTTTAGCCCAAACAAAGCACTCGACGTTAACTTTTATTAAAATAAGGACGCACGAACTCATCTTCCTTATCGTTCCCCATTTCAAGTCTCCCTTGTTGAAGTGCTCTGCGCCGCCACCGCCCGCGTCATGTCTACCTCCTTTGTCGACATGGACCTATCCCTTCCTCCCGTGGTGCGCCGTAATGGAGGGTTCCCCATGGGGTTAGGGGGGAGGGGTGCGAGTAGTCGCCGTTTGGTGCCCTGTCCGGTGTGTTCGCCCTGTCCATCACAACCCCTACCAGCTGCAGTCGGAGTTGATCAATTGTTTCGTCCAAAGCAGCATATATGACCATGAATGTAAATGAAACATTAAAAGGCGACAAAACTACTTTTTGCCGAATAATACACCACCGCAATTATGGGAGTCCAGTTAACGATTTTAATTGAAACTGAAGCCATTATCAAATATATGCACACAATAATAAAAGCACCACAGTAGCAACTAAAGGGTTTGATTTCAGTCAAGGAATATAGCATTACATCAATAGCAAAACATGATGATATTTGTGGAAAATAATAATAAGAGCACTACAACTGCTAGTAAAAGCAATATATATCCATGATAATTTGAACCAGCACATAGGACCACCATCAACCACAACATACTGTTAAACAGTACATGTCTAAATTTTATGAAAGCTAGAAACTGAAATTCATTTACAGCCAACAATTTGTAATTGACCCTACTGGTCAACATCCAGTGAATTATGAGATACCATTTCTTTTCCTACATAACTAAAGGCACCATCAGGGATGCCAGCCAACAGAGAAGCTTCTTTTTTCAGAAATCGCACGCATGTCCTGTTTTGATAGAATGGAAGTTAGCACCACCAAGTAAATCAATCTTAGAAAAAGAATAAAGTTTCGAGATGAGCTTACATTATCAGTTTGCACAAATTTATTGTCATATCTTTTCTTACGGATTCATATTGGAGAATAAAATTGTCCCGGAATCAACAAAATGTTCAGATTACTTTACAAAGATCATCATTGTTTGTTAATATGAAACCTTATGAATCGTATGTACGTCTCCCAGCCGCGAGTCACCACCTCTCTTCCGTCCATTTTAGAAGCTTCGCCATTCACCATGATGTGTCTGAGCCACTGCCATCAATTTCTTTGAAAACTTTGATAGATAGATTAGATAGATAGATAGTGCACTAAAAGAGAAAAAATTCATAAGAAAAGTAACGTATACACCTGATATCCTAACTACCAAGAATCAAACTGTGGTAAAACAAAACTAATACATACCATGGCTATCCAACAACACAGAGTAGTGACAAATCTGAACCGGGTCCCCTTCCATAGGATCTGATATACCTTCAGGCTGATTAACTCTAGGTGTTGTATGAACTCTGAAAGTCTGAATCAACTCATGTGCAACTTTTGACGATGGTGCAAATGGAGAGGCGTCACAAGATTGGATCCTTATCCTGCTATATACTGTAGTACAGTTAAAGCAAATAAGCTAAGAAATTAGACAGCAGGATGAAGGTGCACCACACCATCCAATTCTGAAAAGGTGGCGGCTAATGGTCTTCCTCGTTGAATCCATAAGGGGTATGCTTTTCTATCCTTGAACTAAGCTGAAACTCAAGAGCTCTAAAATCTGAACGAAAAAACTTGATTTCTTGGAAGGAGGGCCACTGTACCAAATCATGTTGCCTCGCCCGTGCATCACCGAAGCTGGGGCACACATTGGAGCAGTGGCATTTGCGACGCCCAGCAGCGGGGTCACATCTCATCCCCATCAGCTCAAATCAAAACAGAAGGCAAATTAGCCAAGACAGTTCGAAGACTTATTATTACTAGTAGAAATGCACGTGTGTTGCACCGGGCGACAAAAAAGGTACAACCTGCTTCATGTGCCATTTTGCACCAGTTTTTATATCCAATTTTAATAAACGTCGATAATAATATTGAACGTGGAAATTTTCTTATTTTTAATAAAATTTAATGTTTTCATTAAAAATGTAACACCTTTTGAAGAATAGTTAACATTTTTATGAACATTGTAACATTTCTCTATAGATTAACATTTTTTAATAGATGTTTTTTTTGAAAAGAATGTTTTTCGGTTGTACATTTTGAAATGGTTTTTTTTAGTAAGAAGTGAGTTTTGGGGGAACTTTTAAGTGTTTTAAAAAAGTATGAACATATTTTTTTGAAATATTTTGAACTATTTTATGTGTTAAACTTTTGGGCATTTTTGTTTGGTAATTTTTACAGATGGTTGGTTGTTTGGTTGAAAGTGCTTTTTTTTAACTATTTGGGCTTGGCCCAAACAAAATAGTTAACGTACACAGAAGGACTCACGAACTATCTCCCTACACTTACTCTAGTTAACGTACATGATATGCCTCTCGTTGTCTTCCCCTCCCTCTCTCGCTTGTAATGGCATGTCAGCCCACCACCATAATTTCTGAAGTTAATTTCGTCCTTCCTTCCTCCAGGATAAATTCCCTACTTCCTTTTTTATTGAGACCCACGCCTCGTCCTTTTCTATTGTTTGTTGCTTGCTGATTTCTAGGAAACTCGTGGAAGTATATAAATTGGTGGATGTTATTATTAAAAAGGCAAGGTGGGACTATTCCATTAAGCAACAAACCTATTTTTTATCACAACCAAGATCTGGTTGAGGTGGCTGCAGTCTTCGTGACGGGAGGTGAGTCCGTGGGTTCGAACCCTCACACGAACACGTATTGTGACGGTAAACCCGACAAACTCAATCCGTGCTTTATTATTAGGGAAAGACTAGCACAAATGCCCGTGCGTTGCATCGGGTGAAAAAAAAACCACACTTTCCTAACCCAATTGCTCAAGACCCCCTCCCATTCCACGACACACCGCCAGGCATGATGACATGAACAAACTCTTTGAAATCCTCCATGCTTCCATGAAAATATGTACTGCAGAAAAAATATGAACGTATTTCAGAAGTGTACTGAAGATGTGTGGAATTTAAATCATAGAAATATCTACCTGGTTGTGAGTATCTCTTCATGCGTTTGTTGGAGTTGCTTAGTGATGCCCAAAACATATCGCATTATACCGTAAATAGTAAAGTCCATTTTACTACAATGTTTTCTGCTTCACTACGGAGGTAACACGAATTTTCATGAACCAATGTTGGCTAGGTTTAGGGACTGTGTATCATAGCACTATTCGTGCCCAACAATACAGCACCTATTTTTAACCGGTACTATCTTTTTCATTATAATTCTCAAAAATTTATTGTACATGAACAATAAATAAACAATTGCTTTATTATGACTTAGACATAGTATTTTCTAACATAATTTTTGTTGGAAATATGCCCTAGAGGCAATAATAAATGGTTATTATTATATTTCTTTGTTCATGGTAATTGTCTATTGTTCATGCTATAATTGTATTGTCCGGAAATCGTAATACATGTGTGAATACATAGACCACAACGTGTCCCTAGTAAGCCTCTAGTTGACTAGCTCGTTGATCAACAGATAGTCATGGTTTCCTGACTATGGACATTGGATGTCGTTGATAACGGGATCACATCATTAGGAGAATGATGTGATGGACAAAGACCCAATCCTAAGCACAACATAAAAGATCGTGTAGTTTCGTTTGCTAGAGCTTTTTCAATGTCAAGTGTCTTTTCCTTAGACCATGAGATCGTGCAACTCCCGGATACCGTAGGAGTGCTTTGGGTGTGCCAAACGTCACAACGTAACTGGGTGACTATAAAGGTGCACTACGGGTTTCTCCGAAAGTGTCTGTTGGGTTGGCACGGATCGAGACTGGGATTTGTCACTCCGTGTGACGGAGAGGTATCTCTGGGCCCACTCGGTAATGCATCATCATAATGAGCTCAATGTGACTAAGGCGTTAGTCACGGGATCATGCATTGAGGTACGAGTAAAGAGACTTGCTGGTAACGAGATTGAACAAGGTATTGGGATACCGACGATCGAATCTCGGGCAAGTAACATACCGATTGACAAAGGGAATTGTATACGGGATTGATTGAATCCTCGACACCGTGGTTCATCCGATGAGATCATCGTGGAACATGTGGGAGCCAACATGGGTATCCAAATCCCGCTGTTGGTTATTGACCGGAGAGGCGTCTCGGTCATGTCTGCATGTCTCCCGAACCCGTAGGGTCTACACACTTAAGGTTCGGTGACGCTAGGGTTGTAGAGATATGTGTATGCGGAAACCCGAAAGTTGTTCGGAGTCCCGGATGAGATCCCGGACGTCACGAGGAGTTCCGGAATGGTCCGGAGGTGAAGAATTATATATAGGAAGTCAAGTTTCGGCTACCGGGAAAGTTTCGGGGGTTACCGGTATTGTACCGGGACCACCGGAAGGGTCCCGGGGGTCCACCGGGTGGGGCCACCTATCCCGGAGGGCCCCGTGGGCTGAAGTGGGAAGGGAACCAGCCCCTAGTGGGCTGGGTGCCCCCCATGGGCCTCCCCCCCTGCGCCTAGGGTTGGGAACCCTAGGGTGGGGGGGCTTCCCACTTGCCTTGGGGGGCAAGGCACCCCCCTGGCCGCCGCCCCCCCACCCTAGATGGGTTTGGCTGGCGCCCCCCCTCCCAAGGGGGCCTATATAAAGGGGGAGGGGGGAGGGAGGGCAGCAACGATTACAGCCTTGGGCGCCTCCCTCCTCCCCTGCTATACCTCTCCCTCTCGCAGAAGCTCGACGAAGCCCTGCCGAGACCCGCTACATCCACCACCACACCGTCGTGCTGCTGGATCTCCATCAACCTCTCCTTCCCCTTGCTGGATCAAGAAGGAGGAGACGTCGCTGCACCGTACGTGTGTTGAACGCGGAGGTGCCGTCCGTTCGGCACTCGGTCATCGGTGATTTGAATCACGGCGAGTACGACTCCGTCAACAACGTTCATTGGAACGCTTCCGCTCGCGATCTACAAGGGTATGTAGATGCACTCCTTTCCCTTCATTGCTAGTATACTCCATAGATGCATCATGAGCCAGGCCTATGCGTAGTTACTATGCACGAGTAGAACACAAAGCAGTTGTGGGCGTTGAGTTTGCCAATTCTTCTTGCCGCTACTAGTCTTTTCTTGTTTCGGCGGCATTGTGGGATGAAGCGGCCCGGACCGACCTTACACGTACGCTTACGTGAGACAGGTTCCACCGATTGACATGCAGTAGTTGCATAAGGTGGCTAGCGGGTGTCTGTCTCTCCTACTTTAGTCGGAACGGATTCGATGAAAAGGGTCCTTATGAAGGGTAAATAGAAATTGGCAAATCACGTTGTGGTCATACGTAGGTAAGAAAACGTTCTTGCTAGAAACCTACAAACCACGTAAAAACTTGCAACAACAATTAGAGGACGTCTAACTTGTTTTTGCAGCAAGTGCTATGTGATGTGATATGGCCAGAAGATGTGATGAATGATATATGTGATGTATGAGATTGATCATATTCTTGTAATAGGAATCACGACTTGCATGTCGATGAGTATGACAACCGGCAGGAGCCATAGGAGTTGTCTTTATTATTTTGTATGACCTGCGTTGTCGGGACCCCGATTCCAAGTCACACCGATCTAGCCCGTAACACCTCATATCACTTTGCGGCCTCACGCACGGTACTCCCACGGGTGTCGCCTTACCATGGCCCGGGACCGTTTGCGCCTTTTGGCTCGCGTATATGACAATGTCGCTAGCATCCATATGACAGAGAACCCGGGCCGACATGGCTAGTCGTGAACCCAAAGCGGCACTAACGTATGGGGACAGGCATACATGAATCAACATCGAACGTGTCGGTCAGCAGCGTGCGAATCCGGGCTGTAGCGCTGGGCTAACAGGACTCCGGGAACCCGGGCTGTAGCAGGCTAGGCAGGACTCCGGATGTCACCGCGTGACATTTCCCCGAAGGGACAGACACAGGAACGATATGAAACACATGCCGGCCAGTCAAGTGTCCAGAGCAGTAGTGCTGGGCTAGCAGGACTCCGGTGAACCGGGCTGTAGCGGACTACTATGGCTCAAGGAGGCACTAGACTACATTTCCCCATAAGAGAGGCTGCTAAGGATAGACAACTAGATCATCGGATCCCACACATACCAAGCATTTCAATCATACACACAATATGCTCGATATATGCAAATACAACATGGCATCACAACAAGACTCTACGACTCAGAGTATTTATTCATTAGGCTCCGAAGAGCCAGATATTACAAACATGGGTCTCATGACCCAACATTCAGAGCATACAAGTCAAAGCACATGCGGAAGCTTAACATGTCTGAGTACAGACATCTACAAATGAAAAAGGCTGAGAAGCCTGACTATTTACTAGATCCTGCCGAGGGCACAAGATCGTAGCTGAGGTATCAAGCTAAACGTCGAAGTCCACACGGAACTACTAGCGAGACTGACGTCTCTCTGCAAAGCATAAAATAAGCAAACGTGAGTACAAATGTACCCAGCAAGACTTACATCAGAACTATCTACATATGCATCGGTATCAACAAAAGGGGGTAGTGGAGTTTAACTGCAGCAAGCCAGCTTTGACTCAGTGGCTAACCTGAACTACGACTGCAAGTAACTCTTTTGAGGTGGCGCACACGAGTGCACATATTCACCATATCAATACTCCACTATGGATCCGCTCCCGTCTCCCTACGAGAACGCCATCCATAGCACTCACGCTTATCTTGCGCATTTTAGAGTATCCACTTTCACTTGTCTATGAACTGTTATAGCAACCCAGAAGTCCATTTCCGCGGACACGGCTATTCGAATAGATCATATTAACCCTGCAGGGGTGTACTTCGACACACACGCTCTCACCACTTACCGCCGTTTACACGACATGTACTCGGCAACCTTCAAGCGGAAGCCCAGCGAGGGTGTCGGCCGCAGCCTACCTAAACGCTCAAGTCTCTAGTCCAGGTTTATCGCCTATTCAGGTTCCATCCGCAGGGAGTCCGGCCGAGGTTTCCACATACGGCCCCGAACGATGTGTGCGGGGTTCCGAGACACCAAACGGGCGCCCGGCATGCCCGGCCACGTGCCTACCGCATCACAGCCCACCCCTCCGGTCAGCGCTGCCCACGGCCTCCAGCATACTACAAACACTAGAAATTACTTGCAACTCCTGGACAGAGGACAAGGGTGATTAAGAAGCCGAGAGGGTCCATTGGTTTCGAGCCCAATGCGTGGTAGTAACTGTATCATGGATCACAAACACAGAACTCAGTTCCTGAGGACGGCTGCAATGAGACAACCCACCATGTACTCCTACATGGCCTCTCACCGCTACCTTTATCAAATCGTGTTCACACACTTAGCTCACACACAGTAGGACATGTTCTCAACTTTCCAATTCATCCCCGATGAATCAGACCTGACACAACTCTAAGCAATAGCAGGCATGACAAACAAGCATGAATGAGTAGGCACATCAGGGCTCAAACAACTCCTACTCATGCTAGTGGGTTTCATCTATTTACTGTGGCAATGACAGGTCATGCAGAGGATAAGGGGTTCAACTACCGCAACAAGTAACAGTTGAATCGTTGTTGTCCTAATGTAGTAAAAGAGAGCAGGAGCGAGAGAGTGGGATTGTATCGGAATGAACAAGGGGGTTATGCTTGCCTGGCACTTCTGAAGATAGCATTGAGTCTTCATTAGTGTCATCGAACTCATCGTCGGAAACACGGCTATCGAGAGGGGACAATACCGGCAATAGAGAGGAAACACAATCAATGCAATGCACAATATGATGCATGATCATGACATGGCAATATGAATGTGTTTTGAGCTAATGCAGCTAGCAACATATTAAATGGAGTTGGTTTGAACCTTAGGTTCAAATTCAAACTCCATATAAGACATTTCAAATGCCATTTATTCAAATTGTCATATACAGTGGCTGTAAGTTGTTCAAACATGCATGAGGATGCCATAAACAGATTCTTTGGATTTTTCTGATAATTTTTCATATATAAATCATTTCATTTGGAGCTATGGTTGAATTTCTATGAATTTTAGAAGTTAGGGCATTTTCTGGAATTTTCTGAATTATTTCAAAACCAGAAAATGATTAACTGCGTCAACATTAGGTCATGCTGACCTCAGCAGGTCAACGGACCCGTTCCAGGTCAAACCTGACCAGTGGGGTCCACTGGTCAGTGAGACAGTCACTAATCCCGCGTTGACTAGCACTTTGACCTGCTGCGGGGCCCATTGTCAGTGGCTAAGGGCGGCTGAGCTGGCAGGGATTAGCGCTAATGACTGCGCCACGTCGGTCCTCGCCGGAGTTTCGCCGGCGACAACCAAAACTGCGGCGGCAACTCACCGGACTTGAGCTACAGACGGCGGTTAGACGCGCGGAAACCACCAGGAGGTAGCCCACGCTCTTCTGCATCCAGGGGAGGTGTCAGAAGGTCGCGGGGTGGCCTGGTTCGCCAGCGGCGAGCATTTGGGCGGCCGCCGGAGCTCGGGCAATGGCGGAGATGGCGCTATAGGGCACGGCAGGGCGAACCCGTGGGTGCTTCAGGTTCACAGGAGCGCGGCGAGCGCGCTGGTGATGCTCGGGCGAGCGGCCGAGCTCAGGAGCACGGAGCTCGTTGGCAATGGCGGCGGCGAGCTTCGGTGCTCATGGGGAATGGTGCTACGGCAACCAAACGGGGACAGGGTTAGGGGGAAATGACCGGGGGCTCACCGCGGTCACGAAGAGGTTCTCGGCGAGCTCGGGGAGGCACGGACGGCATCGGAATTTGGCGGCGGCGATGCACGGCCGTGCGCGGAGACGACGGGTCGATGGCGAGGCGACAGGGCGTCCGGCGATGCTTGCGTTGAGGGGGAGCTTCAAGGCGTCGAGGCGGAGCTCGTGGACTCATCGGCGGGGCGAGGGGTGGCCGGTGGCCGTGGTGGAGCTCGTCGGTGGCGGCGGTGCGGTTTGGTGAGGTGGGGAACAGCGAGGGAGAGGGAACCAGAGAGCGAGGGAGAAGTGAGAGGGGGTCGGGGAGGTGCCGTGGCACTCGTGGAGGCGTCCAGAAGCGGCGGAAGCAGGAGGTGGCCTCGCGCGCGGCGACCACACGCCCGGCGTCCCTCTGGCATCCTTCTGGCGCGAGGTGGGAGACGGTGGCGGCTCTGGTGGGCTGGGCCAGCTCCTGGGCCGTGGTGGGGCGCCAGGTATGTCCAGGTGAGGGGCCCAGTGGCCTTCTCTCTCTCTCTTACTTAATTGTTTCTGTTTTCTAGTTTAATTTGTTTCTGTTTTCTATTTATTCTGTTTTGTTTTGATTTAGTAAAATACTAAACCATTTTATAAAATCCTAGAAATAATTAGGGGTGCTGTCTGAATTATTCCAGTGACCCATAACAATTTCCAACATTATTTGAACATTTAAATTATTTATAGCATTTAAATGCCCAAAAGTCAAATACAATAAGATTTAATTCAAAAATCCAGGATGGCCTAGAAATAGGTGCATCATTTTTGGCAGAGGTTTTCACCTTTAACAAAAATCATGAACTTTTCTAAAGGGCATTTGGGTTCATTGAAGATATTGTTTATTTGAACCTAGTTGAATGCATTTGGTGCTAGGGTTTCAACATCCCCATTTCAAGTTTCTTTGAAAATTAAACATGATGACATGAGGAACAAGCAAAAGTCAAACAAGGGCTGATCTGGGGCTGTGACAGCTCACCCCCACTAAACAAGAATCTCGTCCCGAGATTCAAGACGTGAGGTAAGAAGACAGAGGGACACAAGCTAACACCATCTTCATGATCCAATTGCTCTTCGCGAAGATTTGATCCGTTGCTTCAATTAACGTTGACGTCCTTGCTTTCGAGATCTTCATCCGACACGATGACGATAGAGAGGGAAACTCTACAGGATCGATCTTCTTGAAGATCGGGCACTCAAGGTCAACTCATGGAGTGAGACGTTGAAACATCTCTTGAGCTGAGACTCAACACATACATCGAGAGAGGGATGAAGTGAAACAGAGAACGAAGATTCAAGTTGATAAGCACAATTCCACGCTGAATAAGACGACGCATGGTTTCAAAGTAGCGAGGAGATAATTGCCATGACTCCATAACGGGGCACCTTAGGGAAGGGTGACTCGTAGAACTATTCCTTAAGTGGCAAAAAGACTTACTTTTGATATAGAGATCATTGAAACTCTTTATACCAGCTTAAGGCAAATCACAGCAATCGTTTGGCGGAGTTCGAAGGAATGGCATACTCGGACTAGAATGGATGATGTGAGCTACCTTGTTGAAGACAATGCAAGGGATGATTTTCTTATCACTGGAAATGGTCGGAACCCCTGATGGGACCACTTTTAAAGATGGTCCTTATCAGTAATTACTGGGAAGGGTAATCCAAGGTAGGATGGCACAATGACGGTGCAAGCTGGGAACAAAAATGCAAATGCTAGGAATGATTCTAGTAACTGGGGAGGAGCTCAACAGTAGAGAGTGAATCTACTGTTTGAAAGGTTTGGCATAACCGAAGGAAACTGGGAACAATTCTAGTTAGTGCTGATGATAACACCTAGTGCTTGTGCGTGCTCTCAAGAACTTGAGCATTTCCATATTCATCACGGTTTTACCAACATCCGTGTCGAGGATCCTGGCAACACATCATACTACCATGATGATTAGTGATGGAGGATGCAGGTGCAAGGGAGGAAAACACTTTCTCAGATTTCACCTTAGCGAAGCCAAGGGAGCAAAATCTGGATGATCGACCGAGAGACATTTAGCACTCCGCTTCTAATGTTCTCCTTGATGTTCTAGCGTAACCCGTTAGATGTGGTTTGGTATCTTGAACATCAAGTAGTAGGTCGGACTTCGGGAGCGCAGGAATCCATAGGGAATAACTAGTGGAATAAATCCGAAGAAATCCTTATGGGGAGGTGGCCAACTTCCTCAATCAAGATACTACAGTAATAGGCCTTCCGGCTAGATGTGTTGGCCACGACATCCACTTTACCGGTTATCGAGAGGGCAATATTATAATCCTTGGGAAATGTTCCAACCATCATATCTGCCTGAGATTCAGATCTAGTTGGTTTCAGTATATTCCAGACTGCATGTCTGGAAAAGAAAGTTTGCAACACAAATCGACGAGAAGACGTTGCAAGATTCTCGGGAGATGGACTACGGTAGTAAGCCCCAAAACATGAGCTGGTTCTGCTGCAAACATGTGAACACGTTGTCCCAGACAAGCATGCCCACATGGTAGTCTTACAATGAAACACTACCGAGTTCTGGTTGGGAACCATCAATGAGGATATCAAAGTTCTTTCATAAGTCCGGATTAGGTCTTATGAAGGAACTCCTTCTCCTTAAACAAGTCAGTTAGTGGCTTGGTGTGCTAGGGAACTCATATGGAATGAAGATGATCAGTCTAACATACCACGGAATACTTCGCACGTGCATAACTGACTTGGGACGATTCCAGAGGAGGTAGAAACATGCTTTCTCAGATTCACGGCGGCAACTTGCATCAAATGCACATGAATTAGAGGAATTCACTCCTTTCATCCAAACATAGGCTTCATGAACGGATCACGAAGATAATGCTTATAAAGTTTCCAATACTAGCTGGATGTTCAACACGAGTCATGGAGAAGGTAGCAGTGTTGCTGATGGGCTCACCAACAATTCATCCAGGTTTCCATGGAGATGGAATTCCATGATTATGTGAACAAGTGATAGCATTGGTCAGATCCAAAGGATATAATGGTGTATGCTCGAGGGATCAACCACGAGTAAGACAACATTACGAACACCATTGGCTCTGATTTGATTTGACGGTAGCCCATACTCAAATCAAAGTTTGGACAAGACAATAGATCCAACAACTGATCACAGGGACCAATCGATGAAGATATCATCTATCTTCAACACACGCAAATATATCCCTTGAAATGAATTAAGCTGGCAAGCTTTTATCTTCCAACTCTCCAAGTTGTTGTTTAGCTTGACCAACCAGCTCAGGGTAATCCAACACGGATTCTTGGAGAAGGGGTGGTTTACAAGAAACCAACTTGTTCACGAACTCAACATATCGTCAGGGACAACCTGGTGGTACTTCCAAGAAGATATTTGGAAAATCACGATCCACCGACATGTTATTAAGATCGAGAACAATCTTGCTTTTCAGGCAAGATGATATGACCGAATAAGCAAGGACGGACACTATCCTAACTCATTGATCGAAAAGTGCACCGGGAATAAGGACTAGGTAGCACGATCAATCTTAGGATGATGATTTAATAACCAACACGCTAAGAGTGAGAGTATTGTCCATTAACTACCAAGCAACAGGGTTGCTAGGAGTATAGATTTCACACACCACGATTCACTTGTCAGTATTCCGGTTACAATAACACGGAGACCGAGGAATGAATAACGATGGCCAGAAGTATCACTGCAGCAAGAATTCATAAGGGTTGGTGCAATCCTCATGAGATTCCTGACATAAAGAGGGTAATACTCCAAGGTAGAACAGAACAAAAACTGGATTGGCATTTGATCTGTGGAATACAACTACTTTGACCCAATCCCAGAGATGGACGAGGTACTGGAGTTTGTTTCTCCTAGTCATTCTGGAATAGAATGGCTTGACGGACCACAAGAATAATAAGCATCGATAACACGGATGCACAATTACTCCTGACTATCAATTGATAGACGAGGGCCAGAAAATAACTAAAGAGAGACAACTCAAAGGAACATATGTTTTTCTAAGTTGTGGATGCATGGATTAGTATGTCGAACAAATTCAACATATTTCTTCCGGATAACCCATGTAGAAAGGTAGGACTGGCAGAGTCACAATATAAATGGAGTACTCCTCAAGAGCGCCCTGGTTGTGATCTTTTGGTTAAAAGAACTTCTGCCATGATGGTTCATGGTATTGGAAGAATGAAATACCACGGACCTCGAGGACTAATGCAAAGGTTACTAATATCTTAAGGGAACTAGCAAACACTAGCTACACGAGTTAAGTAGAGTGAATCTTGGGTTCAAGAACCCAGAAATAGAATGCCTACTAACTAAATGGCATCACAGGATGCTTTCAAGAATAGTGGCCAGAATCATCACACTGGGGATGCGAGCATTGCTAGATTACTAAGTGGTCCTCTAAGACACCTAGGGTCATAATAATAACTCCAACATACACGACGAGGTAATGGAGTACCTCAACAGACCGATTAGTGTGCTTAATCCGGCCCAAAAGGACATCAGGTACGGGAGGAAGGAATTTGCAAATGCATCAGACTGTTTAGAAACCTGGGATGACTCGGACAGCATAACGGCTGTAAATGCTCAAAGGATTTGAGACATCCTACAAAATGGCGGCATAACCACTCAACATCACAATATAAACTTCCGGGATCAATGGTCAACATACGGAAGTAGTAGGAACTGAACTGAGGCTTAAATCCATTAATCCTATGAGTCTACGGATTAGTAACACGTGATCCTGATAGAAAGATGGGAAGCCTAGTTCTTAATCCCCGTAGAATGAGAAGAGGGTGACTCAGATTAGAGGGCATAAGGTAAAGGAGTAAAAAAAAGCCTTACGTTCCCTTCCACAATCAATTCCCTTACATAACTAAAGCATTTCTAGACACAACTTCGACCAGTTTGGCTTGGTAATCCTACAGGCAGTCAGGCTCTGATACCAACGCTGTCGGGACCCCGATTCCAAGTCACACCGATCTAGCCCGTAACACCTCATATCACTTTGCGGCCTCACGCACGGTACTCCCACGGGTGTCGCCTTACCATGGCCCGGGACCGTTTGCGCCTTTTGGCTCGCGTATATGACAATGTCGCTAGCATCCATATGACAGAGAACCCGGGCTGACATGGCTAGTCGTGAACCCAAAGCGGCACTAACGTATGGGGACAGGCATACATGAATCAACATCGAACGTGTCGGTCAGCAGCGTGTGAATCCGGGCTGTAGCGCTGGGCTAACAGGACTCCGGGAACCCGGGCTGTAGCAGGCTAGGCAGGACTCCGGACGTCACCGCGTGACATTTCCCTGAAGGGACAGACACAGGAACGATATGAAACACATGCCGGCCAGTCAAGTGTCCAGAGCAGTAGTGCTGGGCTAGCAGGACTCCGGTGAACCGGGCTGTAGCGGACTACTATGGCTCAAGGAGGCACTAGACTACATTTCCCCATAAGAGAGGCTGCTAAGGATAGACAACTAGATCATCGGATCCCACACATACCAAGCATTTCAATCATACACACAATATGCTCGATATATGCAAATACAACATGGCATCACAACAAGACTCTACGACTCAGAGTATTTATTCATTAGGCTCCGAAGAGCCAGATATTACAAACATGGGTCTCATGACCCAACATTCAGAGCATACAAGTCAAAGCACATGCGGAAGCTTAACATGTCTGAGTACAGACATCTACAAATGAAAAAGGCTGAGAAGCCTGACTATTTACTAGATCCTGCCGAGGGCACAAGATCGTAGCTGAGGTATCAAGCTAAACGTCGAAGTCCACACGGAACTACTAGCGAGACTGACGTCTCTCAGCAAAGCATAAAATAAGCAAACGTGAGTACAAATGTACCCAGCAAGACTTACATCAGAACTATCTACATATGCATCGGTATCAACAAAAGGGGGTAGTGGAGTTTAACTGCAGCAAGCCAACTTTGACTCAGTGGCTAACCTGAACTACGACTGCAAGTAACTCTTTTGAGGTGGCGCACACGAGTGCACATGTTCACCATATCAATACTCCACTATGGATCCGCTCCCGTCTCCCTACGAGAACGCCATCCATAGCACTCACGCTTATCTTGCGCATTTTAGAGTATCCACTTTCACTTGTCTATGAACTGTTATAGGCAACCCAGAAGTCCATTTCCGCGGACACGGCTATTCGAATAGATCATATTAACCCTGCAGGGGTGTACTTCGACACACACGCTCTCACCACTTACCGCCGTTTACACGACATGTACTCGGCAACCTTCAAGCGGAAGCCCAGCGAGGGTGTCGGCCGCAGCCTACCTAAACGCTCAAGTCTCTAGTCCAGGTTTATCGCCTATTCAGGTTCCATCCGCAGGGAGTCCGGCCGAGGTTTCCACATACGGCCCCGAACGATGTGTGCGGGGTTCCGAGACACCAAACGGGCGCCCGGCATGCCCGGCCACGTGCCTACCGCATCACAGCCCACCCCCCCGGTCAGCGCTGCCCACGGCCTCCAGCATACTACAAACACCAGAAATTACTTGCAACTCCTGGACAGAGGACAAGGGTGATTAAGAAGCCGAGAGGGTCCATTGGTTTCGGGCCCAATGCGTGGTAGTAACTGTATCATGGATCACAAACACAGAACTCAGTTCCTGAGGACGGCTGCAATGAGACAACCCACCATGTACTCCTACATGGCCTCTCACCGCTACCTTTATCAAATCGTGTTCACACACTTAGCTCACACACAGTAGGACATGTTCTCAACTTTCCAATTCATCCCCGATGAATCAGACCTGACACAACTCTAAGCAATAGCAGGCATGACAAACAAGCATGAATGAGTAGGCACATCAGGGCTCAAACAACTCCTACTCATGCTAGTGGGTTTCATCTATTTACTGTGGCAATGACAGGTCATGCAGAGGATAAGGGGTTCAACTACCGCAACAAGTAACAGTTGAATCGTTGTTGTCCTAATGTAGTAAAAGAGAGCAGGAGCGAGAGAGTGGGATTGTATCGGAATGAACAAGGGGGTTATGCTTGCCTGGCACTTCTGAAGATAGCATTGAGTCTTCATTAGTGTCATCGAACTCATCGTCGGAAACACGGCTATCGAGAGGGGACAATACCGGCAATAGAGAGGAAACACAATCAATGCAATGCACAATATGATGCATGATCATGACATGGCAATATGAATGTGTTTTGAGCTAATGCAGCTAGCAACATATTAAATGGAGTTGGTTTGAACCTTAGGTTCAAATTCAAACTCCATATAAGACATTTCAAATGCCATTTATTCAAATTGTCATATACAGTGTCTGTAAGTTGTTCAAACATGCATGAGGATGCCATAAACAGATTCTTTGGATTTTTCTGATAATTTTTCATATATAAATCATTTCATTTGGAGCTACGGTTGAATTTCTATGAATTTTAGAAGTTAGGGCATTTTCTGGATTTTCTGAATTATTTCAAAACCAGAAAATGATTAACTGCGTCAGCATTAGGTCATGCTGACCTCAGCAGGTCAACGGACCCGTTCCAGGTCAAACCTGACCAGTGGGGTCCACTGGTCAGTGAGACAGTTACTAATCCCGCGTTGACTAGCACTTTGACCTGCTGCGGGGCCCATTGTCAGTGGCTAAGGGCGGCTGAGCTGGCAGGGATTAGCGCTAATGACTGCACCACGTCGGTCCTCGCCGGAGTTTCGCCGGCGACAACCAAAACTGCGGCGGCAACTCGCCGGACTTGAGCTACAGACGGCGGTTGGACGCGCGAAAACCACCAGGAGGTAGCCCACGCTCTTCTGCATCCAGGGGAGGTGTCAGAAGGTCGCGGGGTGGCCTAGTTCGCCGGCGGCGAGCACTTGGGCGGCCGCCGGAGCTCGGGCAATGGCGGAGATGGCGCTATAGGGCACGGCAGGGCGAACCCGTGGGTGCTTCAGGTTCACAGGAGCGCGGCGAGCGCGCTGGTGATGCTCGGGCGAGCGGCCGAGCTCAGGAGCACGGAGCTCGTTGGCAATGGCGGCGGCGAGCTTCGGTGCTCGTGGGGAATGGTGCTACGGCAACCAAACGGGGACAGGGTTAGGGGGAATGACCGGGGGCTCACCGCGGTCACGAAGAGGTTCTCGGCGAGCTCGGGGAGGCACGGACGGCATCGGAATTTGGCGGCGGCGATGCACGGCCGTGCGCGGAGACGACGGGTCGATGGCGAGGCGACAGGGCGTCCGGTGATGCTCGCGTTGAGGGGGAGCTTCAAGGCATCGAGGCGGAGCTCGTGGACTCATCGGCGGGGCGAGGGGTGGCCGGTGGCCGTGGTGGAGCTCGTCGGTGGCGGCGGTGCGGTTTGGTGAGGTGGGGAACAGCGAGGGAGAGGGAACCAGAGAGCGAGGGAGAAGTGAGAGGGGGTCGGGGAGGTGCCGTGGCACTCGTGGAGGCGTCCAGAAGCGGCGGAAGCAGGAGGTGGTCTCGCGCGCGGCGACCACACGCCCGGCGTCCCTCTGGCGTCCTTCTGGCGCGAGGTGGGAGACGGTGGCGGCTCTGGTGGGCTGGGCCAGCTCCTGGGCCGTGGTGGGGCGCCAGGTATGTCCAGGTGAGGGGCCCAGTGGCCTTCTCTCTCTCTCTCTTACTTAATTGTTTCTGTTTTCTAGTTTAATTTGTTTCTGTTTTCTATTTATTCTGTTTTGTTTTGATTTAGTAAAATACTAAACCATTTTATAAAATCCTAGAAATAATTAGGGGTGCTGTCTGAATTATTCCAGTGACCCATAACAATTTCCAACATTATTTGAACATTTAAATTATTTATAGCATTTAAATGCCCAAAAGTCAAATACAATAAGATTTAATTCAAAAATCCAGGATGGCCTAGAAATAGGTGCATCATTTTTGGCAGAGGTTTTCACCTTTAACAAAAATCATGAACTTTTCTAAAGGGCATTTGGGTTCATTGAAGATATTGTTTATTTGAACCTAGTTGAATGCATTTGGTGCTAGGGTTTCAACATCCCCATTTCAAGTTTCTTTGAAAATTAAACATGATGACATGAGGAACAAGCAAAAGTCAAACAAGGGCTGATCTGGGCTGTGACATGCGTGTCATTGAATAACGCCATGTAAATTACTTTACTTTGTTGCTAAACGCGTTAGCCATAGAAGTAGAAGTAATCGTTGGCGTGACGACTTCATGAAGACACAATGATGGAGATCATGGTGTCATGCCGGTGACGAAGATGATCATGGTGCCCCGAAGATGGAGATCAAAGGAGCATAATGATATTGGTCATATCATGTCACTATTTGATTGCATGTGATGTTTATCATGTTTTTGCATCTTATTTGCTTAGAACGACGGTAGTAAGTAAGATGATCCCTTATGATAATTTCAAGAAAAGTGTTCCCCCTAACTGTGCACCGTTGCGAAGGTTCGTTGTTTCGAAGCACCACGTGATGATCGGGTGTGATAGATTCTAACGTTCGAATACAACGGGTGTTGACGAGCCTAGCATGTACAGACATGGCCTCGGAACACACGCAATACACTTAGGTTGACTTGACGAGCCTAGCATGTATAGACATGGCCTCGGAACACGGAGGACCGAAAGGTCGAGCATGAGTCGTATAGAAGATACGATCAACATGGAGATGTTCACCGATCTTGACTAGTCCGTCTCACGTGATGATCGGACACGGCCTAGTTAAACTCGGATCATGTTTTCACTTAGATGACTAGAGGGATGTCTATCTGAGTGGGAGTTCATTAAATAATTTGATTATATGAACTTAATTATCATGAACTTAGTCTAAAATCTTTACACTATGTCTTGTAGATCAAATGGCCCACGTTGTCCTCAATTTCAACACATTCCTAGAGAAAACCAAGCTGAAAGATGATGGCAGCAACTATACGGACTGGGTCCGGAACCTGAGGATCATCCTCATAGCAGCCAAGAAAGATTATGTCTTAGAAGCACCGCTAGGTGAAGCACCAATCCCAGAGAACCAAGACGTTATGAACGCTTGGCAGCAGCGTGCTGATGATTACTCCCTCGTTCAGTGCGGCATGCTTTACAGCTTAGAACCGGGTCTCCAAAAGCGTTTTGAGAAGCATGCAGCATATGAGATGTTCGAGGATCTGAAAATGGTTTTCCAAGCTCATGCCCGGGTCGAGAGATATGAAGTCTCCGACAAGTTCTTCAGCTGTAAAATGGAGGAGAATAGTTCTGTTAGTGAGCACATACTCAGAATGTCTGGGTTGCACAACCGCTTGTCTCAGCTGGGAGTTAATCTCCCGGATGATGCGGTCATTGACAGAATCCTTCAGTCGCTTCCACCAAGCTACAAGAGCTTTGTGATGAACTTCAATATGCAGGGGATGGAAAAGACCATTCCCGAGGTATATTCAATGCTGAAATCAGCGGAGGTGGAGATCAGAAAAGAACATCAAGTGTTGATGGTGAATAAAACCACTAAGTTCAAGAAGGGCAAGGGTAAGAAGAACTTCAAGAAGGACGGCAAGGGAGTTGCTGCGCCCGGTAAACCAGTTACTGGGAAGAAGTCAAAGAATGGACCCAAGCCTGAAACTGAGTGCTTTTATTGCAAGGGAAGTGGTCACTGGAAGCGGAACTGCCCCAAATACTTAGCGGACAAGAAGGCCGGCAACGCCAAAGGTATATGTGATATACATGTAATTGATGTGTACCTTACCAGTACTCGTAGTAGCTCCTGGGTATTTGATACCGGTGCGGTTGCTCATATTTGTAACTCAAAACAGGAACTACGGAATAAACGGAGACTAGCGAAGGATGAGGTGACGATGCACGTCGGGAATGGTTCCAAGGTCGATGTGATCGCCGTCGGCACGCTACCTCTGCATCTACCTACGGGATTAGTTTTAAAACTCAATAATTGTTATTTAGTGCCAGCTTTGAGCATGAACATTGTATATGGATCTCGTTTAATTCGAGATGGCTACTCATTTAAATCCGAGAATAATGGTTGTTCTATTTATATGAGAGATATTTTTTATGGTCATGCCCCGCTGGTTAATGGTTTATTCTTGATGAATCTCGAACGTGATGTTACACATATTCATAGTGTGAATACCAAAAGATGTAAAGTTGATAACGATAGTCCCACATACTTGTGGCACTGCCGCCTTGGTCACATTGGTGTCAAGCGCATGAAGAAGCTCCATGCAGATGGACTTTTGGAGTCTCTTGATTACGAATCATTTGACACGTGCGAACCATGCCTCATGGGTAAGATGACCAAGACTCCGTTCTCCAGAACAATGGAGCGAGCAACCAACTTATTGGAAATCATACATACCGATGTGTGCGGTCCAATGAGTGTTGAGGCTCGCGGAGGATATCGTTATGTTCTCACTCTCACTGATGACTTAAGTAGATATGGGTATGTCTACCTAATGAAACACAAGTCTGAAACCTTTGAAAAGTTCAAGGAATTTCAGAGTGAGGTTGAGAATCAACGTGACAGGAGAATAAAATTCTTACGATCAGATCGTGGTGGAGAATATTTAAGTCACGAATTTGGTGCACACTTAAGGAAATGTGGAATAGTTTCACAACTCACGCCGCCTGGAACACCTCAAAGAAACGGTGTGTCCGAACGTCGTAATCGCACTCTATTGGATATGGTGCGATCTATGATGTCTCTTACCGATTTACCACTCTCATTTTGGGGCTATGCTTTAGAGACTGCCGCATTCACTTTAAATAGGGCTCCATCGAAATCCGTTGAGACGACACCGTATGAATTATGGTTTGGGAAGAAACCTAAGCTGTCGTTTCTAAAAGTTTGGGGATGGGATTCTTATGTCAAGAAACTTCGACCTGAAAAGCACGAACCCAAGTCGGAAAAATGCGTCTTCATAGGATACCCTAAGGAAACTATTGGGTATACCTGTTGGAAATATGCCCTAGAGGCAATAATAAATTTGTTATTATTATATTTCCTTGTTCATGATAATCGTTTATTATCCATGCTAGAATTGTATTGATAGGAAACTCAGATACATGTGTGGATACATAGACAACACCATGTCCCTAGTAAGCCTCTAGTTGACTAGCTCGTTGATCAATAGATGGTTACGGTTTCCTGACCATGGACATTGGATGTCGTTGATAACGGGATCACATCATTAGGAGAATGATGTGATGGACAAGACCCAATCCTAAGCCTAGCACAAGATCGTGTAGTTCGTTTGGTAAGAGCTTTTCTAATGTCAAGTATCATTTCCTTAGACCATGAGATTGTGCAACTCCCGGATTCCGTAGGAATACTTTGGGTTTACCAAACGTCACAACGTAACTGGGTGGCTATAAAGGTGCACTACAGGTATCTCCGAAAGTGTCTATTGGGTTGGCACGAATCGAGACTGGGATTTGTCACTCCGTGTAAACGGAGAGGTATCTCTGGGCCCACTCGGTAGGACATCATCATAATGTGCACAATGTGACCAAGGAGTTGATCACGGGATGATGTGTTACGGAACGAGTAAAGAGACTTGCCGGTAACGAGATTGAACAAGGTATCGGGATACCGACGATCGAATCTCGGGCAAGTAACATACCGATAGACAAAGGGAATTGTATACGGGATTGATTGAATCCTCGACATCGTGGTTCATCCGATGAGATCATCGTTGAACATGTGGGAGCCAACATGGGTATCCAGATCCCGCTGTTGGTTATTGACCGGAGAACGTCTCGGTCATGTCTGCGTGTCTCCCGAACCCGTAGGGTCTACACACTTAAGGTTCGGTGACGCTAGGGTTATAGAGATATTAGTATGCGGTAACCCGAAAGTTGTTCGGAGTCCCGGATGAGATCCCGGACGTCACGAGGAGTTCCGGAATGGTCCGGAGGTAAAGATTTATATATGGGAAGTCTTATTTTGGTCGCCGGAAAAGTTTCGCACTTTATCGGTATTGTACCGGGAGTGCCGAAAGGGGTCCGGGGGTCCACCAAGGGGGTCCACCAGCCCCGGGGGGCCACATGGGCTGTAGGGGGTGCGCCTTGGCCTATATGGGCCAAGGGCACCAGGCCCATGCGCCAAGAGATAAGAAAAAAGGGAGAGTCCTAAAGGGGGAAGGCACCTCCGAGGTGCCTTGGGGGGGAAGGACTCCTCCCTGGCCGCACCCTTCCTTGGAGGAAGGGCCAAGGCTGCGCCCCCCCTCTCCCTTGGCCCTATATATAGTGGGGGGAGGGAGGGCAGCAATACCTAAGCCCTGGCGCCTCCCTCTCCCTCCCGTGACACCTCTTCCTCCCCGCTTGCGCTTGGCGAAGCCCTGCCGGGATCCCGCTACTTCCACCACCACGCCGTCGTGCTGCTGGATCTCCATCAACCTCTCCTCCCCCCTTGCTGGATCAAGAAGGAGGAGACATCGCTGCTCCGTACGTGTGTTGAACGCGGAGGTGCCGTCCGTTCGGCGCTAGGATCATCGGTGATTTGGATCACGACGAGTACGACTCCATCAACCCCGTTCTCTTGAACGCTTCCGCTCGCGATCTACAAGGGTATGTAGATGCACTCCCCTTCCCCTCGTTGCTAGATTACTCCATAGATTGATCTTGGTGATGCGTAGAAAATTTTGAATTTCTGCTACGTTACCCAACAGTGGCATCATGAGCTAGGTCTATGCGTAGTTTCTATGCACGAGTAGAACACAAAGTAGTTGTGGGCGTCGATTTTGTCAATTTACTTGTCGTTACTAGTCTTATCTTGATTCGGCGGCATTGTGGGATGAAGCGGCCCGGACCGCCCTTACACGTACTCTTACGTGAGACAGGTTCCACCGACTGACATGCACTAGTTGCATAAGGTGGCTAGCGGGTGTCTGTCTCTCCCACTTTAGTCAGATCGGATTCGATGAAAAGGGTCCTTATGAAGGGTAAATAGAAATTGGCATATCACGTTGTGGCTTTTGCGTAGGTAAGAAACGTTCTTGCTAGAAACCCATAGCAGCCACGTAAAACATGCAACAACAATTAGAGGACGTCTAACTTGTTTTTGCAGGGTATGCTATGTGATGTGATATGGCCAAAAGGATGTGATGAATGATATATGTGATGTATGAGATTGATCATATTCTTGTAATAGGAATCACGACTTGCATGTCGATGAGTATGACAACCGGCAGGAGCCATAGGAGTTGTCTTTATTTTTTTGTATGACCTGCGTGTCATTGAATAACGCCATGTAAATTACTTTACTTTATTGCTAACCGTTAGCCATAGTAGTAGAAGTAATAGTTGGCAAGACAACTTCATGAAGACACGATGATGGAGATCATGGTGTCATGCCGGTGACGAAGGTGATCATGCCGCACCTCAAAGATGGAGATCAAAAGGCGCAAGATGATAGTGGCCATATCACGTCACCTTATGATTTGCATGTGATGTTTATCATGTTTACATCTTATTTGCTTAGAACGACGGTAGCATAAATAAGATGATCCCTCACTAAAATTTCAAGAGACGTGTTCCCCCTAACTGTGCACCGTTGCGAAGGTTCGTTGTTTCGAAGCACCACGTGATGATCGGGTGTGATAGATTCTAACGTTCGAATACAACGGGTGTTGACGAGCCTAGCATGTACAGACATGGCCTCGGAACACATGCAAAACACTTAGGTTGACTTGACGAGCCTAGCATATACAGACATGGCCTCGGAACACAAGAGATCGAAAGATCGAACATGAGTCGTATAGTAGATACGATCAACATGGAGATGTTCACCGATGATGACTAGTCCGTCTCACGTGATGATCGGACACGGCCTAGTTTGACTCGGATCATGTATCACTTAGATGACTAGAGGGATGTCTATCTGAGTGGGATTTCATTAAATAATCAAGATGAACTTCATTATCATGAACATAGTCAAAAGGTCTTTGCAAATTATGTCATAGCTTGCGCTTTAGTTCTACTGTTTAAGATATGTTCCTAGAGAAAATTTAGTTGAAAGTTGGTAGTAGCAATTATGCGGACTGGGTCCGTAAACTGAGGATTGTCCTCATTGCTGCACAGAAGGCTTATGTCCTTAATGCACCGCTCGGTGTGCTGAACCTCAGCGTCGTCTGTAGATGTTGCGAAACATCTGACATACACGTTTTGATGACTACGTGATAGTTCAGTGCGTATTGCTAACGGTTTAGAATTGTGGCACCAAAGACGGTTTTGAAACGTCGCAGAACATATGAGATGTTCCAAAGACTGAAATTGGGATTTCAGACTAGTGCCCACGTCAAGAGGTATGAGACCTCTAACAAGTTTCTTAAACCTGCAAACTAAGGGAGAAAAGCTCAATCGTTGAGCATGTGCTCAGATTGTTTGAGTACTGCAATCGCTTGAATCGAGTGGGAGTTAATCTCCCAGATGAGATAGTGATGGTTCTCCATAGTCACTTCCACCAAGCTAGTAGAGCTTCGTGATGAACTATAACATATCAGGGATAGTTATGATGATCCTTGAGCTATTCGCGATGTTTGACACCGCGAAAGTAGAAATCAAGAAGGAGCATCAATTGTTGATGGTTAGTACAACCACTAGTTTAAGAAGGGCAAGGGCAGAAGGGATACTTCATGAAACAACAAATCATTTGCTGCTCTAGTGAAGAATCCCAAAGTTGAACCCAAACCCGAGACTAAGTGCTTCTGTAATGAGGGGAACAGTCACTGAAGCAGTACTACCCTAGATACTTGGTAGATGAGAAGGCAGGCAAGGTCGACAAAAGTATATTGGATATACGTTATATGAATGTGTACTTTACTAGTACTCCTAGCAGCACTAGGGTATTAGATACCGGTTCGGTTGCTAAGTGTTAGTAACTCGAAATAAAAGCTGCGGAATAAACGGAGACTAGCTAAAGGTGAGATGACGATAAGTGTTGGAAGTGTTTCCAAGGTTGATGTGATCAAGCATCGCATGCTCCCTCTACCATCGAGATTTGGTGTTTGCGTTGAGCATGATTGGATTATGTTTATCGCAATTCATTTAAGGAGAATAATGGTTACTCTGTTTATTTGAATAATACCTTCAATGGTCTTGCACCTAAAATGATTCTCGATCGCAGTGATACACATGTTCGTGCCAAAAGATATAAAATAGTAATGATAGTACCACATACTTGTGGCACTGCCATTTGAGTCATATTGGTATATATGCATGAAGAAACTCCATGCAGATGGATCGTTTGGACTCACTTGATTTTGAATCACTTGAGACATGCAAATCATACCACATGGGCAAGATGACTGAAAGGCCTCGTTTTCAGTAAGATGGAACAAGAGAGCAACTTGTTGGAAGTAATACATTTTGATGTGTGCAGTCCAATGAGTGCTGAGGCATGCAGTGGATATCGTTATGTTCTTACTTCACAGATGATTTGAGTAGATGCTGAGTGTATTTACTTGATGAAACACAAGTCTGAATTATTGAAAGGTTCAAGTAATTTCAGAGTGAAGTTGAAGATCGTCGTGACAAGAGGATAAAATGTCTGTGATATGATCATAGAGATGAGTATCTGAGTTACGAGTTTGGCACACAATTAAGACATTGTGGAAAGTGTTTCACAATTAATGCCGCCTGGAACACCACAGTGTAATGGTGTATCCGAACATCATAACTGCACCCTATTGGATATGGTGCATACCATGATGTCTCTTATCGAATTACCACTATCATTTATGGGTTAGGCATTAGAGACAACCGCATTCACTTTAAAAGGGGCACCACGCAATTCCGTTGAGACGACACCGTTTAGAGAAACCTAAGTTGTCGTTTCTTAAAAGTTTGGGGCCGAAGCTTATGTGAAAAAGTTTCAGGCTGATAAGCTCGAACCCAAAGCGGATAAATACATCTTCATAAGTGTAACACCTCGAGAATCATGCTACAGTAGCTCTCTGTGATTAAGCTAATCATGTTGCTAAGCAGGGCTTGATCACATTGGAATCACATTTCCTTTCAAACTCCTAACTTAAACTTCAATTAAATTTAAAGTGGAAAATAAAAGTTGTCAAAATTGAAAACTAAAATGTTCATTAAATGACAAATAATTCTGAAGCAATTATAAAATTGTAACTAAACTTAAATGGATTAGTTAAGTGACCCTAACAACCTCAAACTTTGTCGAGCAACAACATTTAATAACCTTTTAATTAATCTAAATTCAATACGGATTAGTATTTCACCCAAACTAGTTTTTGGTGCAAGGATCTGATGCACTGCAACTTATAAGCTAGCTCCCATATTTTATAAATACCATTTAGGTGCTAAACATTTTTGCAAACAAAAAAAATAATAAAGAAAAGAAAAGAAAAGGAACCCCCCCCCCCTCACTGGACCAGGCGGCCCAGCTCACAGGCCACCTGGCCCAGCTGGCCAACTACCAGCCCACAGCCCCTCCCTGGGTCGCCTCCCCCCCTGTTCCCCCGACTGGGGAAGCAACAGGGGCCCGTCCCCGCCCGACCACCTCGCCGGCGCCGACGCCGGGAGGGGATAAGGCCGCCCCGTCGCCTTGGCCTCCACCCATCTCTCCCACTTGCCCCCCCTCTCGCCCGCCTCTGCGCCTCCCAGATCCACACGCTCCCCCCCTCTATCTCGCTCACCCGCCTCACCCGAGCGCCATCGCCGACGTGCCGCCGTCGTTCCCGCAGCCACCGACCATCGTTCGCCACTCCGACAAGTCCGGGAGCTCCGTCGTGGTTCGCCTCTTCTTCCTCGACACTGGATCGGGACCGGGAGCGCCACCGCCGTCGCATTTTTCCTCTTCCCCATCTACGGCCACAGCGCGACCTCGCCGTCGACCTGCTCCACCGGTTCTCCCCGCGCCCGCTGCCGAGACCCTACGCTCTCAGAGTGAGCTCCACCTCCTCCTCCTCCCCTCACTAGCTCACCGCATCCCATAGCTCTCTCCCCCATCACGCTCACCCTCCCGCCGCCCTGCTGCGTCACCGCCGTGGCCACGGCTGCCATGGCCCCCGTCCGAGCCCTCCGCCGTGCTCCTGGTGTTCCCAGGAGCCCGGCGAGCCCTTCCTCTCGCCCTCTTGTGCCCCCTAGCCCATTCCTGACGTGGCCCCGAACGCCGTCGCCGCCCATGCTCGCCGCCGATGGGTATTCCGGCCGTCCCCGGGCGAGCCACCACCACCATCCGACATGGCGCCGTGCGCGTGTTCGAACGGTGTCAACCGCACGCGAAACGGCCGCCCCTAGCACGATTCCGGTGAGGTCCCGAGCGCCTCCGCCGTTGATTTGGTCGCCGGAGCTCCTCCGGCGCCGGCCCTGACCTGGCGTGGCGTGGGGCCCGCCCAGTGCCGCTGACAGTGGGCCCCCGCGCCTCTGTTTGACTGCGTTGACCGTGGTCAACGCGGGGTACTATTCCCCAGCCACTGACATATAGGCCCCACCACCTAATTAGGTTAGTTAAACGTCTTTTAAAAATAAACTTAATTAGTTAAAACCTGATCAGTCACTGACAGGTGGGCCCAGTAGTTTTACTAACTAAATTTAGATTAGTTTGAACTCTGTTTAACCCACTGTCTATGACAGGTGGGCCCCCCGTGTCAGTTTTCACCAGTCAACTGGACTGTTGACTGCTGACGTCACTCATACGTCATGCTGACGTCATATCCCTTTTCTGTTAATTAAATAATTCCAGAAATTCAAATAATCTTTGAAAATTCATATCTTTTAAACCGTAACTCGGATGAAAATGTTTTCTACATGAAAGTTGCTCAGAACGACGAGACGAATCCGGATACGCAGTCCGTTCGTCCACCACACCTCCCTAACATATCGAACTCGCAACTTTCCCCCTCCGGTCCGTCTGTCCGAAAACGCAAAACATCGGGAATACTTTCCCGGCTGTTCCCCCCCTTCGCCGGTACCACCTACTGTCGCGTTAGGACACACCTAGCACTGCTCATTGTCATGTCACGCATCGTCATGTTTATGTTTGCATTGTATTTACTGTTTCTTCCCCCTCTTCTCTCCGGTAGACTACGAGACCGACACTGCTGCTGCCCAGTTCGACTACGGAGTTGACGACCCCTCCTTCTTGCCAGAGCAACCAGGCAAGCCCCCCCCTTGATCACCAGATATCGCCTATTCTTCTCTATACTGCTTGCATTAGAGTAGTGTAGCATGTTACTGCTTTCCGTTAATCCTATCCTGATGCATAGCCTGTCATTGATGCTACAGTTGTTACCTTTACCTGCAATCCTACATGCTTAGTATAGGATGCTAGTGTTCCATCAATGGCCCTACACTCTTGTCCGTCTGCCATGCTATACTATTGGGCCGTGATCACTTCGGGAGGTGATCACGGGTATATACTATATACATTATATACATGACACATGTGGTGACTAAAGTCGGGTCGGCTCGTTGAGTACCCGCAAGTGATTCTGATGAGGGGGCTGAAAGGACAGGTGGCTCCATCCCGGTAGAGGTGGGCCTGGGTTCCTGACGGCCCCCGACTGTTACTTTATGGCGGAGCGACAGGGCAGGTTGAGACCACCTAGGAGAGAGGTGGGCCTGGCCCTGGTCGGCGTTCGCGGATACATAACACGCTTAACGAGTTCTTGGTATTTGATCTGAGTCTGGACATTTGGTCTATACGCACTAGCCATCTACGCGGGAGTAGTTATGGGTATCCCGGCGTCGTGGTATCAGCCGAAGCCTTCGTGACGTCAGCGACTGAGTGGCGCGCGCCGTGTTGGACCGCTTTGACGTAACCGCCGTGATCGTGTGGGTTGCTAGGTCTGCTCGCGGCCGCGTTCGCAACGTGCAGGTGTGCATAGGGCGATGGGCCCAGACCCCTGCGCGCTTAGGATTAGACCGGCGTGCTGACCGCTCTGTTGTGCTTAGGTGGGGCTGCGACGCGTTGATCTTACGAGGCCGGGCATGACCCAGAAAAGTGTGTCCGGCCAAATGGGATCGAGCGTGTTGGGTTATGTGGTGCACCCCTGCAGGGAAGTTTATCTATTTGAATAGCCGTGTCCCTCGGTAAAAGGACGACCCGGAGTTGTACCTTGACCTTATGACAACTAGAACCGGATACTGAATAAAATACACCCTTCCAAGTGCCAGATACAACCCGGTGATCGCTCTCTAACAGGGCGACGAGGAGGGGATCGCCGGGTAGGATTATGCTATGCGATGCTACTTGGAGGACTTCAATCTACTCTCTTCTACATGCTGCAAGATGGAGATGTCCAGAAGCGTAGTCTTCGACAGGAATAGCTATCCCCCTTTTATTCTGGCATTCTGCAGTTCAGTCCACTGATATGGCCCTTTACACATATACCCATGCATATGTAGTGTAGCTCCTTGCTTGCGAGTACTTTGGATGAGTACTCACGGTTGCTTTTCTCCCTCTTTTCCCCTTTCTATACCTGATTGTTGCAACCAGATGCTGGAGTCCAGGAGCTAGAGGTCCCGAGGATGATTCTACTTGGAGTTCGGCTTCGAGGAGTAGTTAGGAGGTCCCAGGCAGGAGGCCTGCGCCTCGTTCGATCTGTATCCCAGTTTGTGCTAGCCTTCTTAAGGCAAACTTGTTTAACTTATGTCTGTACTCAGATATTGTTGCTTCCGCTGACTCGTCTATGATCGAGCACTTGTATTCGAGCCCTCGAGGCCCCTGGCTTGTATTATGATGCTTGTATGACTTATTTATGTTTTAGAGTTGTGTTGTGATATCTTCTCGTGAGTCCCTGATCTTGATCGTACACATTTGCGTGCATGATTAGTGTACGGTCAAATCGGGGGCGTCACAAGTTGGTATCAGAGCCAACTGCCTGTAGGAATCCCCCTTTCCAACTCCTTGGCCGAAGTCGAGTCTAGTCATTGAAAAACTTTTACTAACATGGTTGTGTGGCTTACGAGCCCACGTCGCCATTGGGTGGTATTAGGATCTTTTACTCCTTGTCTATACTCTGGGACTCTGATCTCTTTTCTACTCGGGTTAAATGAATTTTGCTAAATCTAACATTAGGATCTCGTTATCACTTTCACCCGGAGAGCCCTTATTACTGATGATCGTCTGCTGCACGTGAAGACCCTGAAGATACTCTCCGCTGATAACCCGAGAACTTGTGTTCATTGCTTTTGCAATTCCCTTTCATCGATAAACTCCTATGAATAACCACGTATACTCGCCATTCATACAATGTTTCCCAATTGATCTTGTTATTACAAGATACCCCGAAATTATCTCTGTTGTTCCGAGAATCATTGAGCTTACTGCCTTGCTGTTCTTTGACACCTGAATACCCCTACGGATAATCCTCGCACTTACCGAGTATCTACTCATCCCCAGTTGATTCAGGTATTTCACAAAAGTGTGCAAAATATCATTCGATTTTCCGAAAATCTTCAGGAGCCTTTTTGCCCTTGAAATTCTTGCTTACTTGCATTATGATTAATCTTAAGTCTCGTAATCTTATTGGCATCTCTTGTCATTATCATTTTGAGTCCGTTGATTCAATTTGTTGCAAATGCTCGCAATCCTCAATCATATCCTAGAATTAATTCTTCCGGCTCAGACGCCATTCTAAACGTGAGCTGGATCTCGACCTATCAAATTGCCATCGATGGTACCCCTAAGCCTACTCAACTTATCCATCCTTGATCAGAGCGTTGCTTCTGCCCCCTGATTTGGAAATCATAATTCCTTTGCATTTGAACTTTGAGTTAGTCAGTTGTTTCTATAATCAGATCTCCTTGCATTCTTCCTCCTCTGGTTGAGTACCGATGCTCACATCAGATCCCTTGTGGACCATCGGTTCCTTTGTTGGATTTTATCCGACAGTGTCCTTCATAATGAATAACCTTGTGAGCCTTTCCATGGGTATATAATGCCTTTGGTAAATTGTATCATCTGTTTTTGCACAATGCTCTTCTTTCGAGCTTGTAATATTTACACCGAAGTTTGTGGTATATGTTCCTAAGATGCCTTGATGGGTTGAACCTATACCTTCCCTAAAAACCGTATGAACCCGAAGGTTTTCACAAGCCATACCCTTCTGGTATTTTACCAGATAATTTTCTACCATACAACTTCATCGAACGCGAGAAGTGAATGAAAGGTTATGCATTGAAGAAGTGGGAGTCGACCTTGAACTTTGCGTTCATGCCCATGGACCCGATGTAGATCTTATCATTAAAGCTTTTCTTAAATTAATTATTCCATTGGTATAAGTTCATCTTATATCTGGGATCTGGCCTTTTTCAATCATGGTTCCGACCATGTTCTCCTTTAAATACCATTTCTCGTACAAGTTTAAGCACTTGTCTTCTGTAAGAGCAATACCCCAGTCCAACCTCTACTTTGGTTTGTCGTCGAGTATTACCCCCTGGCATCTCGAGATTATCACGGAACTGCATAACTTCTTATGAGTTCTCCATCAAGTATTACATTCTCATGGATTCCAATTTTTCACGGGCTCCGAGTTATTAAACACTCAAGGACATCGATAACTGAATCGAGTCCGCATCATGATTAAACAACTCTTAATAATCTCCTTTGTTTACGAGTTCGTACTCGATCACGTCATCCCTAGCCTGCTCGGCTATGTTATTATCGTGCCGATTTTAACTGTGCTACCTGGTCTTTATTCCCGGAGCACCACCTTCGACGCTGAGCTAAGCTTACGTCGATTTTCCTCGTCATATCATTTCGCCTTGAACAACAAGCTTGATTTCGAGTTTGTGTCGTACCCCTGGTTCCAATAACTTTTCGCTTCATCATTCCTTTGACTTGATGTCATCGCCGATCGATTACCTCTTCATAAATTCTCGCTACAAATGTGTCGTGAACATCATCAACATTCTGAGCTCTTCCAAGATATCTATCGAATTCTGGATGAGAAATACCATCCTTGCCCTCGATGATTTGTTTTATCATCGACCATTTTGTCGCCTTCCATTCAACACAAACTTGTTCGTGTTTTGTGTTGTACCTTCATTTCCTTGCTATCTAGCTTATGATATGTTCTACCTTGGAGTATTACCATCTTTTATGTCAAGTATGTCGTAAGAATTTCACCACCTCGTATGACATCTTGGTACAGTGATACTTCTCCCCATCACCATTCTTTCTTGGTCCCCGTGTTGTTTCTAAAAGGAATACCGACCAATGGTCTGTGGTGTGTGAATTCTAAACTTCTAGCAACCCTATTGCTTTGAAGTTATTGGTCTATAGTTTCATTCTACGTCTATGGCTTAATGAATCATCATTCGAACATTGATTGTGCTACCTAGCCCATATTTCGGGTGCACATTTCAACCAATGTTTAACTATGTATGTTTTCCTCGAGCATACATCATTAAGTCATTTGATCTAGCTAATGTTATCTCCTTGTTCACATAGTGGTGGAAATCCATTTTTTGGAAATCTCAATGGATTGTCGCTGAGTCAGTCAGTCACCTCCTCACCTCTCCTTGATGTAATGGTGAACCCAGGTCTGGAACTCGCATCCATAGTTCATCTCCCGAGAATCTTCGATGTCGTTTCGACAATTTGTGTTGCGCCTTTCTTCTCAGGCCTCCTAAGTCTGAGTTATCCTGACACCAATCAGATCTGAATCTCGGTCAGATATGATGGTTGGAACATATTTCCAAGAGTTATAACATTGGCATGTTTATGACCCGGTAAGGTGATGATACCCGGCACACCTGGCGGGAGGACCTATTGTTATAAGTTTTCCCTTTTAGCAAGGTTAGCTGTTCTTCCATGAGGAAATTGTAAGACTTATTCTATAAGTTGTTCCTGATGGATCCTTTTTGTTTCCAAAGTCTGATCTTCACCTGTTGACCATGTCAATGCTATCTCGAAGCATGTCTATGGTACTTCGATTTTCAACAGGAACATTTGAAGCCCAATGCTAAATGTTTCCTGCTCAATTATCCAAACACCGTTGTATGGGTAATGTCATGAAATTTCTCTCCCCTACCTAAAGAGTTTTCTACATTATATCCTGTCATGAATATCATGCTCAGCTTGTCCTTGGGAAGGATATAACCTTGAAATATGTGTTTAAACACATTTTCCTTTCCATTCTTCTGTTTAATCTGATAATCATATTTTCCTTTCCATTGTGTGGTTTAACCTTTCTGGTGAACTATATGATCTAAGCAGTAATATTCTCCTGCTTATGTAAACACCTCGGTGTACAACTCTGTCAGTCTAACAGACCACGGAATACTTCGCACGTGCATAACTGACTTGGGACGATTCCAGAGGAGGTAGAAACATGCTTTCTCAGATTCACGGCGGCAACTTGCATCAAATGCACATGAATTAGAGGAAGTCACTCCTTTCATCCAAACATAGGCTTCATGAACGGATCACGAAGATAATGCTTATAAAGTTTCCAATACTAGCTGGATGTTCAACACGAGTCATGGAGAAGGTAGCAGTGTTGCTGATGGGCTCACCAACAATTCATCCAGGTTTCCATGGAGATGGAATTCCATGATTATGTGAACAAGTGATAGCATTGGTCAGATCCAAAGGATATAATGGTGTATGCTCGAGGGATCAACCACGAGTAAGACAACATTACGAACACCATTGGCTCTGATTTGATTTGACGGTAGCCCATACTCAAATCAAAGTTTGGACAAGACAATAGATCCAACAACTGATCACAGGGACCAATCGATGAAGATATCATCTATCTTCAACACACGCAAATATATCCCTTGAAATGAATTAAGCTGGCAAGCTTTTATCTTCCAACTCTCCAAGTTGTTGTTTAGCTTGACCAACCAGCTCAGGGTAATCCAACACGGATTCTTGGAGAAGGGGTGGTTTACAAGAAACCAACTTGTTCACGAACTCAACATATCGTCAGGGACAACCTGGTGGTACTTCCAAGAAGATATTTGGAAAATCACGATCCACCGACATGTTATTAAGATCGAGAACAATCTTGCTTTTCAGGCAAGATGATATGACCGAATAAGCAAGGACGGACACTATCCTAACTCATTGATCGAAAAGTGCACCGGGAATAAGGACTAGGTAGCACGATCAATCTTAGGATGATGATTTAATAACCAACACGCTAAGAGTGAGAGTATTGTCCATTAACTACCAAGCAACAGGGTTGCTAGGAGTATAGATTTCACACACCACGATTCACTTGTCAGTATTCCGGTTACAATAACACGGAGACCGAGGAATGAATAACGATGGCCAGAAGTATCACTGCAGCAAGAATTCATAAGGGTTGGTGCAATCCTCATGAGATTCCTGACATAAAGAGGGTAATACTCCAAGGTAGAACAGAACAAAAACTGGATTGGCATTTGATCTGTGGAATACAACTACTTTGACCCAATCCCAGAGATGGACGAGGTACTGGAGTTTGTTTCTCCTAGTCATTCTGGAATAGAATGGCTTGACGGACCACAAGAATAATAAGCATCGATAACACGCATGCACAATTACTCCTGACTATCAATTGATAGACGAGGGCCAGAAAATAACTAAAGAGAGACAACTCAAAGGAACATATGTTTTTCTAAGTTGTGGATGCATGGATTAGTATGTCGAACAAATTCAACATATTTCTTCCGGATAACCCATGCAGAAAGGTAGGACTGGCAGAGTCACAATATAAATGGAGTACTCCTCAAGAGCGCCCTGGTTGTGATCTTTTGGTTAAAAGAACTTCTGCCATGATGGTTCATGGTATTGGAAGAATGAAATACCACGGACCTCGAGGACTAATGCAAAGGTTACTAATATCTTAAGGGAACTAGCAAACACTAGCTACACGAGTTAAGTAGAGTGAATCTTGGGTTCAAGAACCCAGAAATAGAATGCCTACTAACTAAATGGCATCACAGGATGCTTTCAAGAATAGTGGCCAGAATCATCACAGCGGGCATGCGAGCATTGCTAGATTACTAAGTGGTCCTCTAAGACACCTAGGGTCATAATAATAACTCCAACATACACGACGAGGTAACGGAGTACCTCAACAGACCGATTAGTGTGCTTAATCCGGCCCAAAAGGACATCAGGTACGGGAGGAAGGAATTTGCAAATGCATCAGACTGTTTAGAAACCTGGGATGACTCGGACAGCATAACGGCTGTAAATGCTCAAAGGATTTGAGACATCCTACAAAATGGCGGCATAACCACTCAACATCACAATATAAACTTCCGGGATCAATGGTCAACATACGGAAGTAGTAGGAACTGAACTGAGGCTTAAATCCATTAATCCTATGAGTCTACGGATTAGTAACACGTGATCCTGATAGAAAGATGGGAAGCCTAGTTCTTAATCCCCGTAGAATGAGAAGAGGGTGACTCAGATTAGAGGGCATAAGGTAAAGGAGTAAAAAAAAAGCCTTACGTTCCCTTCCACAATCAATTCCCTTACATAACTAAAGCATTTCTAGACACAACTTCGACCAGTTTGGCTTGGTAATCCTACAGGCAGTCAGGCTCTGATACCAACGCTGTCGGGACCCCGATTCCAAGTCACACCGATCTAGCCCGTAACACCTCATATCACTTTGCGGCCTCACGCACGGTACTCCCACGGGTGTCGCCTTACCATGGCCCGGGACCGTTTGCGCCTTTTGGCTCGCGTATATGACAATGTCGCTAGCATCCATATGACAGAGAACCCGGGCTGACATGGCTAGTCGTGAACCCAAAGCGGCACTAACGTATGGGGACAGGCATACATGAATCAACATCGAACGTGTCGGTCAGCAGCGTGTGAATCCGGGCTGTAGCGCTGGGCTAACAGGACTCCGGGAACCCGGGCTGTAGCAGGCTAGGCAGGACTCCGGACGTCACCGCGTGACATTTCCCTGAAGGGACAGACACAGGAACGATATGAAACACATGCCGGCCAGTCAAGTGTCCAGAGCAGTAGTGCTGGGCTAGCAGGACTCCGGTGAACCGGGCTGTAGCGGACTACTATGGCTCAAGGAGGCACTAGACTACATTTCCCCATAAGAGAGGCTGCTAAGGATAGACAACTAGATCATCGGATCCCACACATACCAAGCATTTCAATCATACACACAATATGCTCGATATATGCAAATACAACATGGCATCACAACAAGACTCTACGACTCAGAGTATTTATTCATTAGGCTCCGAAGAGCCAGATATTACAAACATGGGTCTCATGACCCAACATTCAGAGCATACAAGTCAAAGCACATGCGGAAGCTTAACATGTCTGAGTACAGACATCTACAAATGAAAAAGGCTGAGAAGCCTGACTATTTACTAGATCCTGCCGAGGGCACAAGATCGTAGCTGAGGTATCAAGCTAAACGTCGAAGTCCACACGGAACTACTAGCGAGACTGACGTCTCTCTGCAAAGCATAAAATAAGCAAACGTGAGTACAAATGTACCCAGCAAGACTTACATCAGAACTATCTACATATGCATCGGTATCAACAAAAGGGGGTAGTGGAGTTTAACTGCAGCAAGCCAGCTTTGACTCAGTGGCTAACCTGAACTACGACTGCAAGTAACTCTTTTGAGGTGGCGCACACGAGTGCACATATTCACCATATCAATACTCCACTATGGATCCGCTCCCGTCTCCCTACGAGAACGCCATCCATAGCACTCACGCTTATCTTGCGCATTTTAGAGTATCCACTTTCACTTGTCTATGAACTGTTATAGCAACCCAGAAGTCCATTTCCGCGGACACGGCTATTCGAATAGATCATATTAACCCTGCAGGGGTGTACTTCGACACACACGCTCTCACCACTTACCACCGTTTACACGACATGTACTCGGCAACCTTCAAGCGGAAGCCCAGCGAGGGTGTCGGCCGCAGCCTACCTAAACGCTCAAGTCTCTAGTCCAGGTTTATCGCCTATTCAGGTTCCATCCGCAGGGAGTCCGGCCGAGGTTTCCACATACGGCCCCGAACGATGTGTGCGGGGTTCCGAGACACCAAACGGGCGCCCGGCATGCCCGGCCACGTGCCTACCGCATCACAGCCCACCCCCCCGGTCAGCGCTGCCCACGGCCTCCAGCATACTACAAACACCAGAAATTACTTGCAACTCCTGGACAGAGGACAAGGGTGATTAAGAAGCCGAGAGGGTCCATTGGTTTCGGGCCCAATGCGTGGTAGTAACTGTATCATGGATCACAAACACAAAACTCAGTTCCTGAGGACGGCTGCAATGAGACAACCCACCATGTACTCCTACATGGCCTCTCACCGCTACCTTTACCAAATCGTGTTCACACACTTAGCTCACACACAGTAGGACATGTTCTCAACTTTCCAATTCATCCCCGATGAATCAGACCTGACACAACTCTAAGCAATAGCAGGCATGACAAACAAGCATGAATGAGTAGGCACATCAGGGCTCAAACAACTCCTACTCATGCTAGTGGGTTTCATCTATTTACTGTGGCAATGACAGGTCATGCAGAGGATAAGGGGTTCAACTACCGCAACAAGTAACAGTTGAATCGTTGTTGTCCTAATGTAGTAAAAGAGAGCAGGAGCGAGAGAGTGGGATTGTATCGGAATGAACAAGGGGGTTATGCTTGCCTGGCACTTCTGAAGATAGCATTGAGTCTTCATTAGTGTCATCGAACTCATCGTCGGAAACACGGCTATCGAGAGGGGACAATACCGGCAATAGAGAGGAAACACAATCAATGCAATGCACAATATGATGCATGATCATGACATGGCAATATGAATGTGTTTTGAGCTAATGCAGCTAGCAACATATTAAATGGAGTTGGTTTGAACCTTAGGTTCAAATTCAAACTCCATATAAGACATTTCAAATGCCATTTATTCAATTGTCATATACAGTGGCTGTAAGTTGTTCAAACATGCATGAGGATGCCATAAACAGATTCTTTGGATTTTTCTGATAATTTTTCATATATAAATCATTTCATTTGGAGCTACGGTTGAATTTCTATGAATTTTAGAAGTTAGGGCATTTTCTGGAATTTTCTGAATTATTTCAAAACCAGAAAATGATTAACTGCGTCAGCATTAGGTCATGCTGACCTCAGCAGGTCAACGGACCCGTTCCAGGTCAAACCTGACCAGTGGGGTCCACTGGTCAGTGAGACAGTCACTAATCCCGCGTTGACTAGCACTTTGACCTGCTGCGGGGCCCATTGTCAGTGGCTAAGGGCGGCTGAGCTGGCAGGGATTAGCGCTAATGACTGCGCCACGTCCGTCCTCGCCGGAGTTTCGCCGGCGACAACCAAAACTGTGGCGGCAACTCGCCGGACTTGAGCTACAGACGGCGGTTGGACGCGCGGAAACCACCAGGAGGTAGCCCACGCTCTTCTGCATCCAGGGGAGGTGTCAGAAGGTCGCGGGGTGGCCTGGTTCGCCGGCGGCGAGCACTTGGGCGGCCGCCGGAGCTCGGGCAATGGCGGAGATGGCGCTATAGGGCACAGCAGGGCGAACCCGTGGGTGCTTCAGGTTCACAGGAGCGCGGCGAGCGCGCTGGTGATGCTCGGGCGAGCGGCCGAGCTCAGGAGCACGGAGCTCGTTGGCAATGGCGGCGGCGAGCTTCGGTGCTCGTGGGGAATGGTGCTACGGCAACCAAACGGGGACAGGGTTAGGGGGAAATGACCGGGGGCTCACCGCGGTCACGAAGAGGTTCTCGGCGAGCTCGGGGAGGCACGGACGGCATCGGAATTTGGCGGCGGCGATGCACGGCCGTGCGCGGAGACGACGGGTCGATGGCGAGGCGACAGGGCGTCCGGCGATGCTCGCGTTGAGGGGGAGCTTCAAGGCGTCGAGGCGGAGCTCGTGGACTCATCGGCGGGGCGAGGGGTGGCCGGTGGCCGTGGTGGAGCTCGTCGGTGGCGGCGGTGCGGTTTGGTGAGGTGGGGAACAGCGAGGGAGAGGGAACCAGAGAGCGAGGGAGAAGTGAGAGGGGGTCGGGGAGGTGCCGTGGCACTCGTGGAGGCGTCCAGAAGCGGCGGAAGCAGGAGGTGGCCTCGCGCGCGGCGACCACACGCCCGGCGTCCCTCTGGCGTCCTTCTGGCGCGAGGTGGGAGACGGTGGCGGCTCTGGTGGGCTGGGCCAGCTCCTGGGCCGTGGTGGGGCGCCAGGTATGTCCAGGTGAGGGGCCCAGTGGCCTTCTCTCTCTCTCTTACTTAATTGTTTCTGTTTTCTAGTTTAATTTGTTTCTGTTTTCTATTTATTCTGTTTTGTTTTGATTTAGTAAAATACTAAACCATTTTATAAAATCCTAGAAATAATTAGGGGTGCTGTCTGAATTATTCCAGTGACCCATAACAATTTCCAACATTATTTGAACATTTAAATTATTTATAGCATTTAAATGCCCAAAAGTCAAATACAATAAGATTTAATTCAAAAATCCAGGATGGCCTAGAAATAGGTGCATCATTTTTGGCAGAGGTTTTCACCTTTAACAAAAATCATGAACTTTTCTAAAGGGCATTTGGGTTCATTGAAGATATTGTTTATTTGAACCTAGTTGAATGCATTTGGTGCTAGGGTTTCAACATACCCATTTCAAGTTTCTTTGAAAATTAAACATGATGACATGAGGAACAAGCAAAAGTCAAACAAGGGCTGATCTGGGGCTGTGACATGCGTGTCATTGAATAACGCCATGTAAATTACTTTACTTTGTTGCTAAACGCGTTAGCCATAGAAGTAGAAGTAATCGTTGGCGTGACGACTTCATGAAGACACAATGATGGAGATCATGGTGTCATGCCGGTGACAAAGATGATCATGGTGCCCCGAAGATGGAGATCAAAGGAGCATAATGATATTGGTCATATCATGTCACTATTTGATTGCATGTGATGTTTATCATGTTTTTGCATCTTATTTTCTTAGAACGATGGTAGTAAGTAAGATGATCCCTTATGATAATTTCAAGAAAATTGTTCCCCCTAACTTTGCACCGTTGCGAAGGTTCGTTGTTTCGAAGCACCACGTGATGATCGGGTGTGATAGATTCTAACGTTCGAATACAACGGGTGTTGACGAGCCTAGCATGTACAGACATGGCCTCGGAACACACGCAATACACTTAGGTTGACTTGACGAGCCTAGCATGTACAGACATGGCCTCGGTACACGGAGGACCGAAAGGTCGAGCATGAGTCGTATAGAAGATACGATCAACATGGAGATGTTCACCGATCTTGACTAGTCCGTCTCACGTGATGATCGGACACGGCCTAGTTAAACTCGGATCATGTTTTCACTTAGATGACTAGAGGGATGTCTATCTGAGTGGGAGTTCATTAAATAATTTGATTATATGAACTTAATTATCATGAACTTAGTCTAAAATCTTTACACTATGTCTTGTAGATCAAATGGCCCACGTTGTCCTCAATTTCAACGCGTTCCTAGAGAAAACCAAGCTGAAAGATGATGGCAGCAACTATACGGACTGGGTCCGGAACCTGAGGATCATCCTCATAGCAGCCAAGAAAGATTATGTCTTAGAAGCACCGCTAGGTGAAGCACCAATCCCAGAGAACCAAGACGTTATGAACGCTTGGCAGCAGCGTGCTGATGATTACTCCCTCGTTCAGTGCGGCATGCTTTACAGCTTAGAACCGGGTCTCCAAAAGCGTTTTGAGAAGCATGCAGCATATGAGATGTTCGAGGAGCTGAAAATGGTTTTCCAAGCTCATGCCCGGGTCGAGAGATATGAAGTCTCCGACAAGTTCTTCAGCTGTAAAATGGAGGAGAATAGTTCTGTTAGTGAGCACATACTCAGAATGTCTGGGTTGCACAACCGCTTGTCTCAGCTGGGAGTTAATCTCCCGGATGATGCGGTCATTGACAGAATCCTTCAGTCGCTTCCACCAAGCTACAAGAGCTTTGTGATGAACTTCAATATGCAGGGGATGGAAAAGACCATTCCCGAGGTATATTCAATGCTGAAATCAGCGGAGGTGGAGATCAGAAAAGAACATCAAGTGTTGATGGTGAATAAAACCACTAAGTTCAAGAAGGGCAAGGGTAAGAAGAACTTCAAGAAGGAAGGCAAGGGAGTTGCCGCGCCCGGTAAACCAGTTACTGGGAAGAAGTCAAAGAATGGACCCAAGCCTGAAACTGAGTGCTTTTATTGCAAGGGAAGTGGTCACTGGAAGCGGAACTGCCCCAAATACTTAGCGGACAAGAAGGCCGGCAACGCCAAAGGTATATGTGATATACATGTAATTGATGTGTACCTTACCAGTACTCGTAGTAGCTCCTGGGTATTTGATACCGGTGCGGTTGCTCATATTTGTAACTCAAAACAGGAACTACGGAATAAACGGAGACTGGCGAAGGATGAGGTGACGATGCACGTCGGGAATGGTTCCAAGGTCGATGTGATCGCCGTCGGCACGCTACCTCTGCATCTACCTACGGGATTAGTTTTAAAACTTAATAATTGTTATTTAGTGCCAGCTTTGAGCATGAACATTGTATCTGGATCTCGTTTAATTCGAGATGGCTACTCATTTAAATCCGAGAATAATGGTTGTTCTATTTATATGAGAGATATTTTTTATGGTCATGCCCCGCTGGTTAATGGTTTATTCTTGATGAATCTCGAACGTGATGTTACACATATTCATAGTGTGAATACCAAAAGATGTAAAGTTGATAACGATAGTCCCACATACTTGTGGCACTGCCGCCTTGGTCACATTGGTGTCAAGCGCATGAAGAAGCTCCATGCAGATGGACTTTTGGAGTCTCTTGATTACGAATCATTTGACACGTGCGAACCATGCCTCATGGGTAAGATGACCAAGACTCCGTTCTCCAGAACAATGGAGCGAGCAACCAACTTATTGGAAATCATACATACCGATGTGTGCGGTCCAATGAGTGTTGAGGCTCGCGGAGGATATCGTTATGTTCTCACTCTCACTGATGACTTAAGTAGATATGGGTATGTCTACCTAATGAAACACAAGTCTGAAACCTTTGAAAAGTTCAAGGAATTTCAGAGTGAGGTTGAGAATCAACGTGACAGGAGAATAAAATTCTTACGATCAGATTGTGGTGGAGAATATTTAAGTCACGAATTTGGTGCACACTTAAGGAAATGTGGAATAGTTTCACAACTCACGCCGCCTGGAACACCTCAGAGAAACGGTGTGTCCGAACGTCGTAATCGCACTCTATTGGATATGGTGCGATCTATGATGTCTCTTACCGATTTACCACTCTCATTTTGGGGCTATGCTTTAGAGACTGCCGCATTCACTTTAAATAGGGCTCCATCGAAATCCGTTGAGACGACACCGTATGAATTATGGTTTGGGAAGAAACCTAAGCTGTCGTTTCTAAAAGTTTGGGGATGGGATGCTTATGTCAAGAAACTTCAACCTGAAAAGCTCGAACCCAAGTCGGAAAAATGCGTCTTCATAGGATACCCTAAGGAAACTATTGGGTATACCTGTTGGAAATATGCCCTAGAGGCAATAATAAATTTGTTATTATTATATTTCCTTGTTCATGATAATCGTTTATTATCCATGCTAGAATTGTATTGATAGGAAACTCAGATACATGTGTGGATACATAGACAACACCATGTCCCTAGTAAGCCTCTAGTTGACTAGCTCGTTGATCAATAGATGGTTACGGTTTCCTGACCATGGACATTGGATGTCGTTGATAACGGGATCACATCATTAGGAGAATGATGTGATGGACAAGACCCAATCCTAAGCCTAGCACAAGATCGTGTAGTTCGTTTGGTAAGAGCTTTTCTAAAGTCAAGTATCATTTCCTTAGACCATGAGATTGTGCAACTCCCGGATTCCGTAGGAATACTTTGGGTGTACCAAACGTCACAACGTAACTGGGTGGCTATAAAGGTGCACTACAGGTATCTCCGAAAGTGTCTGTTGGGTTGGCACGAATCGAGACTGGGATTTGTCACTCCGTGTAAACGGAGAGGTATCTCTGGGCCCACTCGGTAGGACATCATCATAATGTGCACAATGTGACCAAGGAGTTGATCACGGGATGATGTGTTACGGAACGAGTAAAGAGACTTGCCGGTAACGAGATTGAACAAGGTATCGGGATACCGACGATCGAATCTCGGGCAAGTAACATACCGATAGACAAAGGGAATTGTATACGGGATTGATTGAATCCTCGACATCGTGGTTCATCCGATGAGATCATCGTTGAACATGTGGGAGCCAACATGGGTATCCAGATCCCGCTGTTGGTTATTGACCGGAGAACGTCTCGGTCATGTCTGCGTGTCTCCCGAACCCGTAGGGTCTACACACTTAAGGTTCGGTGACGCTAGGGTTATAGAGATATTAGTATGCGGTAACCCGAAAGTTGTTCGGAGTCCCGGATGAGATCCCGGACGTCACGAGGAGTTCCGGAATGGTCCGGAGGTAAAGATTTATATATGGGAAGTCTTATTTTGGTCGCCGGAAAAGTTTCGCACTTTATCGGTATTGTACCGGGAGTGCCGAAAGGGGTCCGGGGGTCCACCAGCCCCGGGGGGCCACATGGGCTGTAGGGGGTGCGCCTTGGCCTATATGGGCCAAGGGCACCAGCCCCAAGAGGCCCATGCGCCAAGAGATAAGAAAAAAGGGAGAGTCCTAAAGGGGGAAGGCACCTCCGAGGTGCCTTGGGGGGGAAGGACTCCTCCCTGGCCGCACCCTTCCTTGGAGGAAGGGCCAAGGCTGCGCCCCCCCTCTCCCTTGGCCCTATATATAGTGGGGGGGAGGGAGGGCAGCAATACCTAAGCCCTGGCGCCTCCCTCTCCCTCCCGTGACACCTCTTCCTCCCCGCTTGCGCTTGGCGAAGCCCTGCCGGGATCTCGCTACTTCCACCACCACGCCGTCGTGCTGCTGGATCTCCATCAACCTCTCCTCCCCCCTTGCTGGATCAAGAAGGAGGAGACATCGCTGCTCCGTACGTGTGTTGAACGCGGTGGTGCCGTCCGTTCGGCGCTAGGATCATCGGTGATTTGGATCACGACGAGTACGACTCCATCAACCCCGTTCTCTTGAACGCTTCCGCTCGCGATCTACAAGGGTATGTAGATGCACTCCCCTTCCCCTCGTTGCTAGACTACTCCATAGATTGATCTTGGTGATGCGTAGAAAATTTTGAATTTCTGCTACGTTACCCAACAGTGGCATCATGAGCTAGGTCTATGCGTAGTTTCTATGCACGAGTAGAACACAAAGTAGTTGTGGGCGTCGATTTTGTCAATTTACTTGTCGTTACTAGTCTTATCTTGATTCGGCGGCATCGTGGGATGAAGCGGCCCGGACCGACCTTACACGTACTCTTACGTGAGACAGGTTCCACCGACTGACATGCACTAGTTGCATAAGGTGGTTAGCGGGTGTCTGTCTCTCCCACTTTAGTCAGATCGGATTCGATGAAAAGGGTCCTTATGAAGGGTAAATAGAAATTGGCATATCACGTTGTGGCTTTTGCGTAGGTAAGAAACGTTCTTGCTAGAAACCCATAGCAGGCACGTAAAACATGCAACAACAATTGGAGGACGTCTAACTTGTTTTTGCAGGGTATGCTATGTGATGTGATATGGCCAAAAGGATGTAATGAATGATATATGTGATGTATGAGATTGATCATATTCTTGTAATAGGAATCACGACTTGCATGTCGATGAGTATGACAACCGGCAGGAGCCATAGGAGTTGTCTTTATTTTTTTGTATGACCTGTGTGTCATTGAATAACGCCATGTAAATTACTTTACTTTATTGCTAACCGTTAGCCATAGTAGTAGAAGTAATAGTTGGCAAGACAACTTCATGAAGACACGATGATGGAGATCATGGTGTCATGCCGGTGACGAAGGTGATCATGCCGCACCTCGAAGATGGAGATCAAAAGGCGCAAGATGATATTGGCCATATCACGTCACCTTATGATTTGCATGTGATGTTTATCATGTTTACATCTTATTTGCTTAGAACGACGGTAGCATAAATAAGATGATCCCTCACTAAAATTTCAAGAGACGTGTTCCCCCTAACTGTGCACCGTTGCGAAGGTTCGTTGTTTCGAAGCACCACGTGATGATCGGGTGTGATAGATTCTAACGTTCGAATACAACGGGTGTTGACGAGCCTAGCATGTACAGACATGGCCTCGGAACACATGCAAAACACTTAGGTTGACTTGACGAGCCTAGCATATACAGACATGGCCTCGGAACACAAGAGATCGAAAGATCGAACATGAGTCGTATAGTAGATACGATCAACATGGAGATGTTCACCGATGATGACTAGTCTGTCTCACGTGATGATCGGACACGGCCTAGTTTGACTCGGATCATGTATCACTTAGATGACTAGAGGGATGTCTATCTGAGTGGGAGTTCATTAAATAATCAAGATGAACTTCATTATCATGAACATAGTCAAAAGGTCTTTGCAAATTATGTCATAGCTTGCGCTTTAGTTCTACTGTTTAAGATATGTTCCTAGAGAAAATTTAGTTGAAAGTTGGTAGTAGCAATTATGCGGACTGGGTCCGTAAACTGAGGATTGTCCTCATTGCTGCACAGAAGGCTTATGTCCTTAATGCACCGCTCGGTGTGCTGAACCTCAGCGTCGTCTGTAGATGTTTCGAAACATCTGACATACACGTTTTGATGACTACGTGATAGTTCAGTGCGTATTGCTAACGGTTTAGAATTGTGGCACCAAAGACGGTTTTGAAACGTCGCAGAACATATGAGATGTTCCAAAGACTGAAATTGGGATTTCAGACTAGTGCCCACGTCAAGAGGTATGAGACCTCTAACAAGTTTCTTAAACCTGCAAACTAAGGGAGAAAAGCTCAATCGTTGAGCATGTGCTCAGATTGTTTGAGTATTGCAATCGCTTGAATCGAGTGGGAGTTAATCTCCCAGATGAGATAGTGATGGTTCTCCATAGTCACTTCCACCAAGCTAGTAGAGCATCGTGATGAACTATAACATATCAGGGATAGTTATGATGATCCTTGAGCTATTCGCGATGTTTGACACCGCGAAAGTAGAAATCAAGAAGGAGCATCAATTGTTGATGGTTAGTACAACCACTAGTTTAAGAAGGGCAAGGGCAGAAGGGATACTTCATGAAACAACAAATCATTTGCTGCTCTAGTGAAGAATCCCAAAGTTGAACCCAAACCCGAGACTAAGTGCTTCTGTAATGAGGGGAACGGTCACTGAAGCAGTACTACCCTAGATACTTGGTAGATGAGAAGGCAGGCAAGGTCGACAGAAGTATATTGGATATACGTTATATGAATGTGTACTTTACTAGTACTCCTAGCAGCACTAGGGTATTAGATACCGGTTCGGTTGCTAAGTGTTAGTAACTCGAAATAAAAGCTGCGGAATAAACGGAGACTAGCTAAAGGTGAGATGACGATAAGTGTTGGAAGTGTTTCCAAGGTTGATGTGATCAAGCATCGCATGCTCCCTCTACCATCGAGATTTGGTGTTTGCGTTGAGCATGATTGGATTATGTTTATCGCAATTCATTTAAGGAGAATAATGGTTACTCTGTTTATTTGAATAATACCTTCAATGGTCTTGCACCTAAAATGATTCTCGATCGCAGTGATACACATGTTCGTGCCAAAAGATATAAAATAGTAATGATAGTACCACATACTTGTGGCACTGCCATTTGAGTCATATTGGTATATATGCATGAAGAAACTCCATGCAGATGGATCGTTTGGACTCACTTGATTTTGAATCACTTGAGACATGCAAATCATACCACATGGGCAAGATGACTGAAAGGCCTCGTTTTCAGTAAGATGGAACAAGAGAGCAGCTTGTTGGAAGTAATACATTTGGATGTGTGCAGTCCAATGAGTGCTGAGGCATGCAGTGGATATCGTTATGTTCTTACTTCACAGATGATTTGAGTAGATGCTGAGTGTATTTACTTGATGAAACACAAGTCTGAATTATTGAAAGGTTCAAGTAATTTCAGAGTGAAGTTGAAGATCGTCGTGACAAGAGGATAAAATGTCTGTGATATGATCATAGAGATGAGTATCTGAGTTACGAGTTTGGCACACAATTAAGACATTGTGGAAAGTGTTTCACAATTAATACCGCCTGGAACACCACAGTGTAATGGTGTGTCCGAACATCATAACTGCACCCTATTGGATATGGTGCATACCATGATGTCTCTTATCGAATTACCACTATCATTTATGGGTTAGGCATTAGAGACAACCGCATTCACTTTAAAAGGGGCACCACGCAATTCCGTTGAGACGACACCGTTTAGAGAAACCTAAGTTGTCGTTTCTTAAAAGTTTGCGGCCGAAGCTTATGTGAAAAAGTTTCAGGCTGATAAGCTCGAACCCAAAGCGGATAAATACATCTTCATAAGTGTAACACCCCGAGAATCATGCTACAGTAGCTCTCTGTGATTAAGCTAATCATGTTGCTAAGCAGGGCTTGATCACATTGGAATCACATTTCCTTTCAAACTCCTAACTTAAACTTCAATTAAATTTAAAATGGAAAATAAAAGTTGTCAAAATTGAAAACTAAAATGTTCATTAAATGACAAATAATTCTGAAGCAATTATAAAATTGTAACTAAACTTAAATGGATTATTTAAGTGACCCTAACAACCTCAAACTTTGGCGAGCAACAACATTTAATAACCTTTTAATTAATCTAAATTCAATACGGATTAGTATTTCACCCAAACTAGTTTTTGGTGCAAGGATCTGATGCACTGCAACTTATAAGCTAGCTCCCATATTTTATAAATACCATTTAGGTGCTAAACATTTTTGCAAACAAAAAAAATAATAAAGAAAAGAAAAGAAAAGGAACCCCCCCCTCACTGGACCAGGCGGCCCAGCTCACAGGCCACCTGGCCCAGCTGGCCAACTACCAGCCCACAGCCCCTCCCTGGGTCGCCTCCCCCCCTGTTCCCCCGACTGGGGAAGCAACAGGGGCCCGTCCCCGCCCGACCACCTCGCCGGCGCCGACGCCGGGAGGGGATAAGGCCGGCCCGTCGCCTTGGCCTCCACCCATCTCTCCCACTTGCCCCCCCCCTCTCGCCCGCCTCTACGCCTCCCAGATCCACACGCTCCCCCCCTCTGTCTCGCTCACCCGCCTCACCCGAGCGCCATCGCCGACGTGCCGCCGTCGTTCCCGCAGCCACTGACCATCGTTCGCCACTCCGACAAGTCCGGGAGCTCCGTCGTGGTTCGCCTCTTCTTCCTCGACACTGGATCGGGACCGGGAGCGCCACCGCCGTCGCATTTTTCCTCTTCCCCATCTACGGCCACCGCGCGACCTCGCCGTCGACCTGCTCCACCGGTTCTCCCCGCGCCCGCTACCGAGACCCTACGCTCTCAGAGTGAGCTCCACCTCCTCCTCCTCCCCTCACTAGCTCACCGCATCCCATAGCTCGCTCCCCCGCCACGCTCACCCTCCCGCCGCCCTGCTGCGTCACCGCCGTGGCCACGGCTGCCATGGCCCCCGTCCGAGCCCTCCGCCGTGCTCCTGGTGTTCCCAGGAGCCCGGCGAGCCCTTCCTCTCGCCCTCTTGTGCCCCCTAGCCCATTCCCGACGTGGCCCCGAATGCTGTCGCCGCCCATGCTCGCCGCCGATGGGTATTCCGGCCGTTCCCGGGCGAGCCACCACCACCATCCGACATGGCGCCGTGCGCGTGTTCGAACGGTGCCAACCGCACGCGAAACGGCCGCCCCTAGCACGATTCCGGTGAGGTCCCGAGCGCCTCCGCCGTTGATTTGGTCGCCGGAGCTCCTCCGGCGCCGGCCCTGACCTAGCGTGGCGTGGGGCCCGCCCAGTGCCGCTGACAGTGGGCCCCCGCGCCTCTGTTTGACTGCGTTGACCGTGGTCAACGCGGGGTACTATTCCCCAGCCACTGACATATAGGCCCCACCACCTAATTAGGTTAGTTAAACGTCTTTTAAAAATAAACTTAATTAGTTAAAACCTGATCAGTCACTGACAGGTGGGCCCAGTAGTTTTACTAACTAAATTTAGATTAGTTTGAACTCTGTTTAACCCACTGTCTATGACAGGTGGGTCCCCCGTGTCAGTTTTCACCAGTCAACTGGACTGTTGACTGCTGACGTCACTCATACGTCATGCTGACGTCATATCCCTTTTCTGTTAATTAAATAATTCCAGAAATTCAAATAATCTTTGAAAATTCATATCTTTTAAACCGTAACTCGGATGAAAATGTTTTCTACATGAAAGTTGCTCAGAACGACGAGACGAATCCGGATACGCAGTCCGTTCGTCCACCACACCTCCCTAACATATCGAACTCGCAACTTTCCCCCTCCGGTCCGTCTGTCCGAAAACGCAAAACATCGGGAATACTTTCCCGGCTGTTCCCCCCCTTCACCGGTACCACCTACTGTCGCGTTAGGACACACCTAGCACTGCTCATTGTCATGTCACGCATCGTCATGTTTATGTTTGCATTGTATTTACTGTTTCTTCCCCCTCTTCTCTCCGGTAGACTACGAGACCGACACTGCTGCTGCCCAGTTCGACTACGGAGTTGACGACCCCTCCTTCTTGCCAGAGCAACCAGGCAAGCCCCCCCCCCCTTGATCACCAGATATCGCCTATTCTTCTCTATACTGCTTGCATTAGAGTAGTGTAGCATGTTACTGCTTTCCGTTAATCCTATCCTGATGCATAGCCTGTCATTGATGCTACAGTTGTTACCTTTACCTGCAATCCTACATGCTTAGTATAGGATGCTAGTGTTCCATCAATGGCCCTACACTCTTGTCCGTCTGCCATGCTATACTATTGGGTCGTGATCACTTCGGGAGGTGATCACGGGTATATACTATATACATTATATACATGACACATGTGGTGACTAAAGTCGGGTCGGCTCGTTGAGTACCCGCAAGTGATTCTGATGAGGGGGCTGAAAGGACAGGTGGCTCCATCCCGGTAGAGGTGGGCCTGGGTTCCTGACGGCCCCCGACTGTTACTTTATGGCGGAGCGACAGGGCAGGTTGAGACCACCTAGGAGAGAGGTGGGCCTGGCCCTGGTCGGCGTTCGCGGATACATAACACGCTTAACGAGTTCTTGGTATTTGATCTGAGTCTGGACATTTGGTCTATACGCACTAGCCATCTACGCGGGAGTAGTTATGGGTATCCCGGCGTCGTGGTATCAGCCGAAGCCTTCGTGACGTCGGCGACTGAGTGGCGCGCGCCGTGTTGGACCGCTTTGACGTAACCGCCGTGATCGTGTGGGTTGCTAGGTCTGCTCGCGGCCGCGTTCGCAACGTGCAGGTGTGCATAGGGCGATGGGCCCAGACCCCTGCGCGCTTAGGATTAGACCGGCGTGCTGACCGCTCTGTTGTGCTTAGGTGGGGCTGCGACGCGTTGATCTTACGAGGCCGGGCATGACCCAGAAAAGTGTGTCCGGCCAAATGGGATCGAGCGTGTTGGGTTATGTGGTGCACCCCTGCAGGGAAGTTTATCTATTTGAATAGCCGTGTCCCTCGGTAAAAGGACGACCCGGAGTTGTACCTTGACCTTATGACAACTAGAACCGGATACTGAATAAAATACACCCTTCCAAGTGCCAGATACAACCCGGTGATCGCTCTCTAACAGGGCGACGAGGAGGGGATCGCCGGGTAGGATTATGCTATGCGATGCTACTTGGAGGACTTCAATCTACTCTCTTCTACATGCTGCAAGATGGAGATGTCCAGAAGCGTAGTCTTCGACAGGACTAGCTATCCCCCTTTTATTCTGGCATTCTGCAGTTCAGTCCACTGATATGGCCCTTTACACATATACCCATGCATATGTAGTGTAGCTCCTTGCTTGCGAGTACTTTGGATGAGTACTCACGGTTGCTTTTCTCCCTCTTTTCCCCTTTCTATACCTGATTGTCGCAACCAGATGCTGGAGTCCAGGAGCTAGAGGTCCCGAGGATGATTCTACTTGGAGTTCGGCTTCGAGGAGTAGTTAGGAGGTCCCAGGCAGGAGGCCTGCGCCTCGTTCGATCTGTATCCCAGTTTGTGCTAGCCTTCTTAAGGCAAACTTGTTTAACTTATGTCTGTACTCAGATATTGTTGCTTCCGCTGACTCGTCTATGATCGAGCACTTGTATTCGAGCCCTCGAGGCCCCTGGCTTGTATTATGATGCTTGTATGACTTATTTATGTTTTAGAGTTGTGTTGTGATATCTTCTCGTGAGTCCCTGATCTTGATCGTACACATTTGCGTGCATGATTAGTGTACGGTCAAATCGGGGGCGTCACAAGTTGGTATCAGAGCCAACTGCCTGTAGGAATCCCCCTTTCCAACTCCTTGGCCGAAGTCGAGTCTAGTCATTGAAAAACTTTTACTAACATGGTTGTGTGGCTTACGAGCCCACGTCGCCATTGGGTGGTATTAGGATCTTTTACTCCTTGTCTATACTCTGGGACTCTGATCTCTTTTCTACTCGGGTTAAATGAATTTTGCTAAATCTAACATTAGGATCTCGTTATCACTTTCACCCGGAGAGCCCTTATTACTGATGATCGTCTGCTGCACGTGAAGACCCTGAAGATACTCTCCGCTGATAACCCGAGAACTTGTGTTCATTGCTTTTGCAATTCCCTTTCATCGATAAACTCCTATGAATAACCACGTATACTCGCCATTCATACAATGTTTCCCAATTGATCTTGTTATTACAAGATACCCCGAAATTATCTCTGTTGTTCCGAGAATCATTGAGCTTACTGCCTTGCTGTTCTTTGACACCTGAATACCCCTACGGATAATCCTCGCACTTACCGAGTATCCACTCATCCCCAGTTGATTCAGGTATTTCACAAAAGTGTGCAAAATATCATTCGATTTTCCGAAAATCTTCAGGAGCCTTTTTGCCCTTGAAATTCTTGCTTACTTGCATTATGATTAATATTAAGTCTCGTAATCTTATTGGCATCTCTTGTCATTATCATTTTGAGTCCGTTGATTCAATTTGTTGCAAATGCTCGCAATCCTCAATCATATCCTAGAATTCATTCTTCCGGCTCAGACGCCATTCTAAACGTGAGCTGGATCTCGACCTATCAAATTGCCATCGATGGTACCCCTAAGCCTACTCAACTTATCCATCCTTGATCAGAGCGTTGCTTCTGCCCCCTGATTTGGAAATCATAATTCCTTTGCATTTGAACTTTGAGTTAGTCAGTTGTTTCTATAATCAGATCTCCTTGCATTCTTCCTCCTCTGGTTGAGTACCGATGCTCACATCAGATCCCTTGTGGACCATCGGTTCCTTTGTTGGATTTTATCCGACAGTGTCCTTCATAATGAATAACCTTGTGAGCCTTTCCATGGGTATATAATGCCTTTGGTAAATTGTATCATCTGTTTTTGCACAATGCTCTTCTTTCGAGCTTGTAATATTTACACCGAAGTTTGTGGTATATGTTCCTAAGATGCCTTGATGGGTTGAACCTATACCTTCCCTAAAAACCGTATGAACCCGAAGGTTTTCACAATCCATACCCTTCTGGTATTTTACCAGATAATTTTCTACCATACAACTTCATCGAACGCGAGAAGTGAATGAAAGGTTATGCATTGAAGAAGTGGGAGTCGACCTTGAACTTTGCGTTCATGCCCATGGACCCGATGTAGATCTTATCATTAAAGCTTTTCTTAAATTAATTATTCCATTGGTATAAGTTCATCTTATATCTGGGATCTGGCCTTTTTCAATCATGGTTCCGACCATGTTCTCCTTTAAATACCATTTCTCGTACAAGTTTAAGCACTTGTCTTCTGTAAGAGCAATACCCCAGTCCAACCTCTACTTTGGTTTGTCGTCGAGTATTACCCCCTGGCATCTCGAGATTATCACGGAACTGCATAACTTCTTATGAGTTCTCCATCAAGTATTACATTCTCATGGATTCCAATTTTTCACGGGCTCCGAGTTATTAAACACTCAAGGACATCGATAACTGAATCGAGTCCGCATCATGATTAAACAACTCTTAATAATCTCCTTTGTTTACGAGTTCGTACTCGATCACGTCATCCCTAGCCTGCTCGGCTATGTTATTATCGTGCCGATTTTAACTGTGCTACCTGGTCTTTATTCCCGGAGCACCACCTTCGACGCTGAGCTAAGCTTACGTCGATTTTCCTCGTCATATCATTTCGCCTTGAACAACAAGCTTGATTTCGAGTTTGTGTCGTACCCCTGGTTCCAATAACTTTTCGCTTCATCATTCCTTTGACTTGATGTCATCGCCGATCGATTACCTCTTCATAAATTCTCGCTACAAATGTGTCGTGAACATCATCAACATTCTGAGCTCTTCCAAGATATCTATCGAATTCTGGATGAGAAATACCATCCTTGCCCTCGATGATTTGTTTTATCATCGACCATTTTGTCGCCTTCCATTCAACACAAACTTGTTCGTGTTTTGTGTTGTACCTTCATTTCCTTGCTATCTAGCTTATGATATGTTCTACCTTGGAGTATTACCATCTTTTATGTCAAGTATGTCGTAAGAATTTCACCACCTCGTATGACATCTTGGTACAGTGATACTTCTCCCCATCACCATTCTTTCTTGGTCCCCGTGTTGTTTCTAAAAGGAATACCGACCAATGGTCTGTGGTGTGTGAATTCTAAACTTCTAGCAACCCTATTGCTTTGAAGTTATTGGTCTATAGTTTCATTCTACGTCTATGGCTTAATGAATCATCATTCGAACATTGATTGTGCTACCTAGCCCATATTTCGGGTGCACATTTCAACCAATGTTTAACTATGTATGTTTTCCTCGAGCATACATCATTAAGTCATTTGATCTAGCTAATGTTATCTCCTTGTTCACATAGTGGTGGAAATCCATTTTTTGGAAATCTCAATGGATTGTCGCTGAGTCAATCAGTCACCTCCTCACCTCTCCTTGATGTAATGGTGAAACCAGGTCTGGAACTCGCATCCATAGTTCATCTCCCGAGAATCTTCGATGTCGTTTCGACAATTTGTGTTGCGCCTTTCTTCTCAGGCCTCCTAAGTCTGAGTTATCCTGACACCAATCAGATCTGAATCTCGGTCAGATATGATGGTTGGAACATATTTCCAAGAGTTATAACATTGGCCTGTTTATGACCCGGTAAGGTGATGATACCCGGCACACCTGGCGGGAGGACCTATTGTTATAAGTTTTCCCTTTTAGCAAGGTTAGCTGTTCTTCCATGAGGAAATTGTAAGACTTATTCTATAAGTTGTTCCTGATGGATCCTTTTTGTTTCCAAAGTCTGATCTTCACCTGTTGACCATGTCAATGCTATCTCGAAGCATGTCTATGGTACTTCGATTTTCAACAGGAACATTTGAAGCCCAATGCTAAATGTTTCCTGCTCAATTATCCAAACACCGTTGTATGGGTAATGTCATGAAATTTCTCTCCCCTACCTAAAGAGTTTTCTACATTATATCCTGTCATGAATATCATGCTCAGCTTGTCCTTGGGAAGGATATAACCTTGAAATATGTGTTTAAACACATTTTCCTTTCCATTCTTCTGTTTAATCTGATAATCATATTTTCCTTTCCATTGTGTGGTTTAACCTTTCTGGTGAACTATATGATCTAAGCAGTAATATTCTCCTGCTTATGTAAACACCTCGGTGTACAACTCTGTCAGTCTAACAGACCACGGAATACTTCGCACGTGCATAACTGACTTGGGACGATTCCAGAGGAGGTAGAAACATGCTTTCTCAGATTCACGGCGGCAACTTGCATCAAATGCACATGAATTAGAGGAAGTCACTCCTTTCATCCAAACATAGGCTTCATGAACGGATCACGAAGATAATGCTTATAAAGTTTCCAATACTAGCTGGATGTTCAACACGAGTCATGGAGAAGGTAGCAGTGTTGCTGATGGGCTCACCAACAATTCATCCAGGTTTCCATGGAGATGGAATTCCATGATTATGTGAACAAGTGATAGCATTGGTCAGATCCAAAGGATATAATGGTGTATGCTCGAGGGATCAACCACGAGTAAGACAACATTACGAACACCATTGGCTCTGATTTGATTTGACGGTAGCCCATACTCAAATCAAAGTTTGGACAAGACAATAGATCCAACAACTGATCACAGGGACCAATCGATGAAGATATCATCTATCTTCAACACACGCAAATATATCCCTTGAAATGAATTAAGCTGGCAAGCTTTTATCTTCCAACTCTCCAAGTTGTTGTTTAGCTTGACCAACCAGCTCAGGGTAATCCAACACGGATTCTTGGAGAAGGGGTGGTTTACAAGAAACCAACTTGTTCACGAACTCAACATATCGTCAGGGACAACCTGGTGGTACTTCCAAGAAGATATTTGGAAAATCACGATCCACCGACATGTTATTAAGATCGAGAACAATCTTGCTTTTCAGGCAAGATGATATGACCGAATAAGCAAGGACGGACACTATCCTAACTCATTGATCGAAAAGTGCACCGGGAATAAGGACTAGGTAGCACGATCAATCTTAGGATGATGATTTAATAACCAACACGCTAAGAGTGAGAGTATTGTCCATTAACTACCAAGCAACAGGGTTGCTAGGAGTATAGATTTCACACACCACGATTCACTTGTCAGTATTCCGGTTACAATAACACGGAGACCGAGGAATGAATAACGATGGCCAGAAGTATCACTGCAGCAAGAATTCATAAGGGTTGGTGCAATCCTCATGAGATTCCTGACATAAAGAGGGTAATACTCCAAGGTAGAACAGAACAAAAACTGGATTGGCATTTGATCTGTGGAATACAACTACTTTGACCCAATCCCAGAGATGGACGAGGTACTGGAGTTTGTTTCTCCTAGTCATTCTGGAATAGAATGGCTTGACGGACCACAAGAATAATAAGCATCGATAACACGCATGCACAATTACTCCTGACTATCAATTGATAGACGAGGGCCAGAAAATAACTAAAGAGAGACAACTCAAAGGAACATATGTTTTTCTAAGTTGTGGATGCATGGATTAGTATGTCGAACAAATTCAACATATTTCTTCCGGATAACCCATGCAGAAAGGTAGGACTGGCAGAGTCACAATATAAATGGAGTACTCCTCAAGAGCGCCCTGGTTGTGATCTTTTGGTTAAAAGAACTTCTGCCATGATGGTTCATGGTATTGGAAGAATGAAATACCACGGACCTCGAGGACTAATGCAAAGGTTACTAATATCTTAAGGGAACTAGCAAACACTAGCTACACGAGTTAAGTAGAGTGAATCTTGGGTTCAAGAACCCAGAAATAGAATGCCTACTAACTAAATGGCATCACAGGATGCTTTCAAGAATAGTGGCCAGAATCATCACAGCGGGCATGCGAGCATTGCTAGATTACTAAGTGGTCCTCTAAGACACCTAGGGTCATAATAATAACTCCAACATACACGACGAGGTAACGGAGTACCTCAACAGACCGATTAGTGTGCTTAATCCGGCCCAAAAGGACATCAGGTACGGGAGGAAGGAATTTGCAAATGCATCAGACTGTTTAGAAACCTGGGATGACTCGGACAGCATAACGGCTGTAAATGCTCAAAGGATTTGAGACATCCTACAAAATGGCGGCATAACCACTCAACATCACAATATAAACTTCCGGGATCAATGGTCAACATACGGAAGTAGTAGGAACTGAACTGAGGCTTAAATCCATTAATCCTATGAGTCTACGGATTAGTAACACGTGATCCTGATAGAAAGATGGGAAGCCTAGTTCTTAATCCCCGTAGAATGAGAAGAGGGTGACTCAGATTAGAGGGCATAAGGTAAAGGAGTAAAAAAAGCCTTACGTTCCCTTCCACAATCAATTCCCTTACATAACTAAAGCATTTCTAGACACAACTTCGACCAGTTTGGCTTGGTAATCCTACAGGCAGTCAGGCTCTGATACCAACGCTGTCGGGACCCCGATTCCAAGTCACACCGATCTAGCCCGTAACACCTCATATCACTTTGCGGCCTCACGCACGGTACTCCCACGGGTGTCGCCTTACCATGGCCCGGGACCGTTTGCGCCTTTTGGCTCGCGTATATGACAATGTCGCTAGCATCCATATGACAGAGAACCCGGGCTGACATGGCTAGTCGTGAACCCAAAGCGGCACTAACGTATGGGGACAGGCATACATGAATCAACATCGAACGTGTCGGTCAGCAGCGTGTGAATCCGGGCTGTAGCGCTGGGCTAACAGGACTCCGGGAACCCGGGCTGTAGCAGGCTAGGCAGGACTCCGGACGTCACCGCGTGACATTTCCCTGAAGGGACAGACACAGGAACGATATGAAACACATGCCGGCCAGTCAAGTGTCCAGAGCAGTAGTGCTGGGCTAGCAGGACTCCGGTGAACCGGGCTGTAGCGGACTACTATGGCTCAAGGAGGCACTAGACTACATTTCCCCATAAGAGAGGCTGCTAAGGATAGACAACTAGATCATCGGATCCCACACATACCAAGCATTTCAATCATACACACAATATGCTCGATATATGCAAATACAACATGGCATCACAACAAGACTCTACGACTCAGAGTATTTATTCATTAGGCTCCGAAGAGCCAGATATTACAAACATGGGTCTCATGACCCAACATTCAGAGCATACAAGTCAAAGCACATGCGGAGGCTTAACATGTCTGAGTACAGACATCTACAAATGAAAAAGGCTGAGAAGCCTGACTATTTACTAGATCCTGCCGAGGGCACAAGATCGTAGCTGAGGTATCAAGCTAAACGTCGAAGTCCACACTGAACTACTAGCGAGATTGACGTCTCTCTGCAAAGCATAAAATAAGCAAACGTGAGTACAAATGTACCCAGCAAGACTTACATCAGAACTATCTACATATGCATCGGTATCAACAAAAGGGGGTAGTGGAGTTTAACTGCAGCAAGCCAGCTTTGACTCAGTGGCTAACCTGAACTACGACTGCAAGTAACTCTTTTGAGGTGGCGCACACGAGTGCACATATTCACCATATCAATACTCCACTATGGATCCGCTCCCGTCTCCCTACGAGAACGCCATCCATAGCACTCACGCTTATCTTGCGCATTTTAGAGTATCCACTTTCACTTGTCTATGAACTGTTATAGCAACCCAGAAGTCCATTTCCGCGGACACGGCTATTCGAATAGATCATATTAACCCTGCAGGGGTGTACTTCGACACACACGCTCTCACCACTTACCACCGTTTACACGACATGTACTCGGCAACCTTCAAGCGGAAGCCCAGCGAGGGTGTCGGCCGCAGCCTACCTAAACGCTCAAGTCTCTAGTCCAGGTTTATCGCCTATTCAGGTTCCATCCGCAGGGAGTCCGGCCGAGGTTTCCACATACGGCCCCGAACGATGTGTGCGGGGTTCCGAGACACCAAACGGGCGCCCGGCATGCCCGGTCACGTGCCTACCGCATCACAGCCCACCCCCCCGGTCAGCGCTGCCCACGGCCTCCAGCATACTACAAACACCAGAAATTACTTGCAACTCCTGGACAGAGGACAAGGGTGATTAAGAAGCCGAGAGGGTCCATTGGTTTCGGGCCCAATGCGTGGTAGTAACTGTATCATGGATCACAAACACAAAACTCAGTTCCTGAGGACGGCTGCAATGAGACAACCCACCATGTACTCCTACATGGCCTCTCACCGCTACCTTTACCAAATCGTGTTCACACACTTAGCTCACACACAGTAGGACATGTTCTCAACTTTCCAATTCATCCCCGATGAATCAGACCTGACACAACTCTAAGCAATAGCAGGCATGACAAACAAGCATGAATGAGTAGGCACATCAGGGCTCAAACAACTCCTACTCATGCTAGTGGGTTTCATCTATTTACTGTGGCAATGACAGGTCATGCAGAGGATAAGGGGTTCAACTACCGCAACAAGTAACAGTTGAATCGTTGTTGTCCTAATGTAGTAAAAGAGAGCAGGAGCGAGAGAGTGGGATTGTATCGGAATGAACAAGGGGGTTATGCTTGCCTGGCACTTCTGAAGATAGCATTGAGTCTTCATTAGTGTCATCGAACTCATCGTCGGAAACACGGCTATCGAGAGGGGACAATACCGGCAATAGAGAGGAAACACAATCAATGCAATGCACAATATGATGCATGATCATGACATGGCAATATGAATGTGTTTTGAGCTAATGCAGCTAGCAACATATTAAATGGAGTTGGTTTGAACCTTAGGTTCAAATTCAAACTCCATATAAGACATTTCAAATGCCATTTATTCAAATTGTCATATACAGTGGCTGTAAGTTGTTCAAACATGCATGAGGATGCCATAAACAGATTCTTTGGATTTTTCTGATAATTTTTCATATATAAATCATTTCATTTGGAGCTACGGTTGAATTTCTATGAATTTTAGAAGTTAGGGCATTTTCTGGAATTTTCTGAATTATTTCAAAACCAGAAAATGATTAACTGCGTCAGCATTAGGTCATGCTGACCTCAGCAGGTCAACGGACCCGTTCCAGGTCAAACCTGACCAGTGGGGTCCACTGGTCAGTGAGACAGTCACTAATCCCGCGTTGACTAGCACTTTGACCTGCTGCGGGGCCCATTGTCAGTGGCTAAGGGCGGCTGAGCTGGCAGGGATTAGCGCTAATGACTGCGCCACGTCCGTCCTCGCCGGAGTTTCGCCGGCGACAACCAAAACTGCGGCGGCAACTCGCCGGACTTGAGCTACAGACGGCGGTTGGACGCGCGGAAACCACCAGGAGGTAGCCCACGCTCTTCTGCATCCAGGGGAGGTGTCAGAAGGTCGCGGGGTGGCCTGGTTCGCCGGCGGCGAGCACTTGGGCGGCCGCCGGAGCTCGGGCAATGGCGGAGATGGCGCTATAGGGCACAGCAGGGCGAACCCGTGGGTGCTTCAGGTTCACAGGAGCGCGGCGAGCGCGCTGGTGATGCTCGGGCGAGCGGCCGAGCTCAGGAGCACGGAGCTCGTTGGCAATGGCGGCGGCGAGCTTCGGTGCTCGTGGGGAATGGTGCTACGGCAACCAAACGGGGACAGGGTTAGGGGGAAATGACCGGGGGCTCACCGCGGTCACGAAGAGGTTCTCGGCGAGCTCGGGGAGGCACGGACGGCATCGGAATTTGGCGGCGGCGATGCACGGCCGTGCGCGGAGACGACGGGTCGATGGCGAGGCGACAGGGCGTCCGGCGATGCTCGCGTTGAGGGGGAGCTTCAAGGCGTCGAGGCGGAGCTCGTGGACTCATCGGCGGGGCGAGGGGTGGCCGGTGGCCGTGGTGGAGCTCGTCGGTGGCGGCGGTGCGGTTTGGTGAGGTGGGGAACAGCGAGGGAGAGGGAACCAGAGAGCGAGGGAGAAGTGAGAGGGGGTCGGGGAGGTGCCGTGGCACTCGTGGAGGCGTCCAGAAGCGGCGGAAGCAGGAGGTGGCCTCGCGCGCGGCGACCACACGCCCGGCGTCCCTCTGGCGTCCTTCTGGCGCGAGGTGGGAGACGGTGGCGGCTCTGGTGGGCTGGGCCAGCTCCTGGGCCGTGGTGGGGCGCCAGGTATGTCCAGGTGAGGGGCCCAGTGGCCTTCTCTCTCTCTCTTACTTAATTGTTTCTGTTTTCTAGTTTAATTTGTTTCTGTTTTCTATTTATTCTGTTTTGTTTTGATTTAGTAAAATACTAAACCATTTTATAAAATCCTAGAAATAATTAGGGGTGCTGTCTGAATTATTCCAGTGACCCATAACAATTTCCAACATTATTTGAACATTTAAATTATTTATAGCATTTAAATGCCCAAAAGTCAAATACAATAAGATTTAATTCAAAAATCCAGGATGGCCTAGAAATAGGTGCATCATTTTTGGCAGAGGTTTTCACCTTTAACAAAAATCATGAACTTTTCTAAAGGGCATTTGGGTTCATTGAAGATATTGTTTATTTGAACCTAGTTGAATGCATTTGGTGCTAGGGTTTCAACATACCCATTTCAAGTTTCTTTGAAAATTAAACATGATGACATGAGGAACAAGCAAAAGTCAAACAAGGGCTGATCTGGGGCTGTGACATGCGTGTCATTGAATAACGCCATGTAAATTACTTTACTTTGTTGCTAAACGCGTTAGCCATAGAAGTAGAAGTAATCGTTGGCGTGACGACTTCATGAAGACACAATGATGGAGATCATGGTGTCATGCCGGTGACGAAGATGATCATGGTGCCCCGAAGATGGAGATCAAAGGAGCATAATGATATTGGTCATATCATGTCACTATTTGATTGCATGTGATGTTTATCATGTTTTTGCATCTTATTTTCTTAGAACGACGGTAGTAAGTAAGATGATCCCTTATGATAATTTCAAGAAAAGTGTTCCCCCTAACTGTGCACCGTTGCGAAGGTTCGTTGTTTCGAAGCACCACGTGATGATCGGGTGTGATAGATTCTAACGTTCGAATACAACGGGTGTTGACGAGCCTAGCATGTACAGACATGGCCTCGGAACACACGCAATACACTTAGGTTGACTTGACGAGCCTAGCATGTACAGACATGGCCTCGGAACACGGAGGACCGAAAGGTCGAGCATGAGTCGTATAGAAGATACGATCAACATGGAGATGTTCACCGATCTTGACTAGTCCGTCTCACGTGATGATCGGACACGGCCTAGTTAAACTCGGATCATGTTTTCACTTAGATGACTAGAGGGATGTCTATCTGAGTGGGAGTTCATTAAATAATTTGATTATATGAACTTAATTATCATGAACTTAGTCTAAAATCTTTACACTATGTCTTGTAGATCAAATGGCCCACGTTGTCCTCAATTTCAACGCGTTCCTAGAGAAAACCAAGCTGAAAGATGATGGCAGCAACTATACGGACTGGGTCCGGAACCTGAGGATCATCCTCATAGCAGCCAAGAAAGATTATGTCTTAGAAGCACCGCTAGGTGAAGCACCAATCCCAGAGAACCAAGACGTTATGAACGCTTGGCAGCAGCGTGCTGATGATTACTCCCTCGTTCAGTGCGGCATGCTTTACAGCTTAGAACCGGGTCTCCAAAAGCGTTTTGAGAAGCATGCAGCATATGAGATGTTCGAGGAGCTGAAAATGGTTTTCCAAGCTCATGCCCGGGTCGAGAGATATGAAGTCTCCGACAAGTTCTTCAGCTGTAAAATGGAGGAGAATAGTTCTGTTAGTGAGCACATACTCAGAATGTCTGGGTTGCACAACCGCTTGTCTCAGCTGGGAGTTAATCTCCCGGATGATGCGGTCATTGACAGAATCCTTCAGTCGCTTCCACCAAGCTACAAGAGCTTTGTGATGAACTTCAATATGCAGGGGATGGAAAAGACCATTCCCGAGGTATATTCAATGCTGAAATCAGCGGAGGTGGAGATCAGAAAAGAACATCAAGTGTTGATGGTGAATAAAACCACTAAGTTCAAGAAGGGCAAGGGTAAGAAGAACTTCAAGAAGGAAGGCAAGGGAGTTGCCGCGCCCGGTAAACCAGTTACTGGGAAGAAGTCAAAGAATGGACCCAAGCCTGAAACTGAGTGCTTTTATTGCAAGGGAAGTGGTCACTGGAAGCGGAACTGCCCCAAATACTTAGCGGACAAGAAGGCCGGCAACGCCAAAGGTATATGTGATATACATGTAATTGATGTGTACCTTACCAGTACTCGTAGTAGCTCCTGGGTATTTGATACCGGTGCGGTTGCTCATATTTGTAACTCAAAACAGGAACTACGGAATAAACGGAGACTGGCGAAGGATGAGGTGACGATGCACGTCGGGAATGGTTCCAAGGTCGATGTGATCGCCGTCGGCACGCTACCTCTACATCTACCTACGGGATTAGTTTTAAAACTTAATAATTGTTATTTAGTGCCAGCTTTGAGCATGAACATTGTATCTGGATCTCGTTTAATTCGAGATGGCTACTCATTTAAATCCGAGAATAATGGTTGTTCTATTTATATGAGAGATATTTTTTATGGTCATGCCCCGCTGGTTAATGGTTTATTCTTGATGAATCTCGAACGTGATGTTACACATATTCATAGTGTGAATACCAAAAGATGTAAAGTTGATAACGATAGTCCCACATACTTGTGGCACTGCCGCCTTGGTCACATTGGTGTCAAGCGCATGAAGAAGCTCCATGCAGATGGACTTTTGGAGTCTCTTGATTACGAATCATTTGACACGTGCGAACCATGCCTCATGGGTAAGATGACCAAGACTCCGTTCTCCAGAACAATGGAGCGAGCAACCAACTTATTGGAAATCATACATACCGATGTGTGCGGTCCAATGAGTGTTGAGGCTCGCGGAGGATATCGTTATGTTCTCACTCTCACTGATGACTTAAGTAGATATGGGTATGTCTACCTAATGAAACACAAGTCTGAAACCTTTGAAAAGTTCAAGGAATTTCAGAGTGAGGTTGAGAATCAACGTGACAGGAGAATAAAATTCTTACGATCAGATTGTGGTGGAGAATATTTAAGTCACGAATTTGGTGCACACTTAAGGAAATGTGGAATAGTTTCACAACTCACGCCGCCTGGAACACCTCAGAGAAACGGTGTGTCCGAACGTCGTAATCGCACTCTATTGGATATGGTGCGATCTATGATGTCTCTTACCGATTTACCACTCTCATTTTGGGGCTATGCTTTAGAGACTGCCGCATTCACTTTAAATAGGGCTCCATCGAAATCCGTTGAGACGACACCGTATGAATTATGGTTTGGGAAGAAACCTAAGCTGTCGTTTCTAAAAGTTTGGGGATGGGATGCTTATGTCAAGAAACTTCAACCTGAAAAGCTCGAACCCAAGTCGGAAAAATGCGTCTTCATAGGATACCCTCAGGAAACTATTGGGTATACCTGTTGGAAATATGCCCTAGAGGCAATAATAAATTTGTTATTATTATATTTCCTTGTTCATGATAATCGTTTATTATCCATGCTAGAATTGTATTGATAGGAAACTCAGATACATGTGTGGATACATAGACAACACCATGTCCCTAGTAAGCCTCTAGTTGACTAGCTCGTTGATCAATAGATGGTTACGGTTTCCTGACCATGGACATTGGATGTCGTTGATAACGGGATCACATCATTAGGAGAATGATGTGATGGACAAGACCCAATCCTAAGCCTAGCACAAGATCGTGTAGTTCGTTTGGTAAGAGCTTTTCTAAAGTCAAGTATCATTTCCTTAGACCATGAGATTGTGCAACTCCCGGATTCCGTAGGAATACTTTGGGTGTACCAAACGTCACAACGTAACTGGGTGGCTATAAAGGTGCACTACAGGTATCTCCGAAAGTGTCTGTTGGGTTGGCACGAATCGAGACTGGGATTTGTCACTCCGTGTAAACGGAGAGGTATCTCTGGGCCCACTCGGTAGGACATCATCATAATGTGCACAATGTGACCAAGGAGTTGATCACGGGATGATGTGTTACGGAACGAGTAAAGAGACTTGCCGGTAACGAGATTGAACAAGGTATCGGGATACCGACGATCGAATCTCGGGCAAGTAACATACCGATAGACAAAGGGAATTGTATACGGGATTGATTGAATCCTCGACATCGTGGTTCATCCGATGAGATCATCGTTGAACATGTGGGAGCCAACATGGGTATCCAGATCCCGCTGTTGGTTATTGACCGGAGAACGTCTCGGTCATGTCTGCGTGTCTCCCGAACCCGTAGGGTCTACACACTTAAGGTTCGGTGACGCTAGGGTTATAGAGATATTAGTATGCGGTAACCCGAAAGTTGTTCGGAGTCCCGGATGAGATCCCGGACGTCACGAGGAGTTCCGGAATGGTCCGGAGGTAAAGATTTATATATGGGAAGTCTTATTTTGGTCGCCGGAAAAGTTTCGCACTTTATCGGTATTGTACCGGGAGTGCCGAAAGGGGTCCGGGGGTCCACCAGCCCCGGGGGGCCACATGGGCTGTAGGGGGTGCGCCTTGGCCTATATGGGCCAAGGGCACCAGCCCCAAGAGGCCCATGCGCCAAGAGATAAGAAAAAAGGGAGAGTCCTAAAGGGGGAAGGCACCTCCGAGGTGCCTTGGGGGGGAAGGACTCCTCCCTGGCCGCACCCTTCCTTGGAGGAAGGGCCAAGGCTGCGCCCCCCCTCTCCCTTGGCCCTATATATAGTGGGGGGGAGGGAGGGCAGCAATACCTAAGCCCTGGCGCCTCCCTCTCCCTCCCGTGACACCTCTTCCTCCCCGCTTGCGCTTGGCGAAGCCCTGCCGGGATCTCGCTACTTCCACCACCACGCCGTCGTGCTGCTGGATCTCCATCAACCTCTCCTCCCCCCTTGCTGGATCAAGAAGGAGGAGACATCGCTGCTCCGTACGTGTGTTGAACGCGGTGGTGCCGTCCGTTCGGCGCTAGGATCATCGGTGATTTGGATCACGACGAGTACGACTCCATCAACCCCGTTCTCTTGAACGCTTCCGCTCGCGATCTACAAGGGTATGTAGATGCACTCCCCTTCCCCTCGTTGCTAGACTACTCCATAGATTGATCTTGGTGATGCGTAGAAAATTTTGAATTTCTGCTACGTTACCCAACAGTGGCATCATGAGCTAGGTCTATGCGTAGTTTCTATGCACGAGTAGAACACAAAGTAGTTGTGGGCGTCGATTTTGTCAATTTACTTGTCGTTACTAGTCTTATCTTGATTCGGCGGCATCGTGGGATGAAGCGGCCCGGACCGACCTTACACGTACTCTTACGTGAGACAGGTTCCACCGACTGACATGCACTAGTTGCATAAGGTGGTTAGCGGGTGTCTGTCTCTCCCACTTTAGTCAGATCGGATTCGATGAAAAGGGTCCTTATGAAGGGTAAATAGAAATTGGCATATCACGTTGTGGCTTTTGCGTAGGTAAGAAACGTTCTTGCTAGAAACCCATAGCAGCCACGTAAAACATGCAACAACAATTAGAGGACGTCTAACTTGTTTTTGCAGGGTATGCTATGTGATGTGATATGGCCAAAAGGATGTGATGAATGATATATGTGATGTATGAGATTGATCATATTCTTGTAATAGGAATCACGACTTGCATGTCGATGAGTATGACAACCGGCAGGAGCCATAGGAGTTGTCTTTATTTTTTTGTATGACCTGCGTGTCATTGAATAACGCCATGTAAATTACTTTACTTTATTGCTAACCGTTAGCCATAGTAGTAGAAGTAATAGTTGGCAAGACAACTTCATGAAGACACGATGATGGAGATCATGGTGTCATGCCGGTGACGAAGGTGATCATGCCGCACCTCGAAGATGGAGATCAAAAGGCGCAAGATGATATTGGCCATATCACGTCACCTTATGATTTGCATGTGATGTTTATCATGTTTACATCTTATTTGCTTAGAACGACGGTAGCATAAATAAGATGATCCCTCACTAAAATTTCAAGAGACGTGTTCCCCCTAACTGTGCACCGTTGCGAAGGTTCGTTGTTTCGAAGCACCACGTGATGATCGGGTGTGATAGATTCTAACGTTCGAATACAACGGGTGTTGACGAGCCTAGCATGTACAGACATGGCCTCGGAACACATGCAAAACACTTAGGTTGACTTGACGAGCCTAGCATATACAGACATGGCCTCGGAACACAAGAGATCGAAAGATCGAACATGAGTCGTATAGTAGATACGATCAACATGGAGATGTTCACCGATGATGACTAGTCTGTCTCACGTGATGATCGGACACGGCCTAGTTTGACTCGGATCATGTATCACTTAGATGACTAGAGGGATGTCTATCTGAGTGGGAGTTCATTAAATAATCAAGATGAACTTCATTATCATGAACATAGTCAAAAGGTCTTTGCAAATTATGTCATAGCTTGCGCTTTAGTTCTACTGTTTAAGATATGTTCCTAGAGAAAATTTAGTTGAAAGTTGGTAGTAGCAATTATGCGGACTGGGTCTGTAAACTGAGGATTGTCCTCATTGCTGCACAGAAGGCTTATGTCCTTAATGCACCGCTCGGTGTGCTGAACCTCAGCGTCGTCTGTAGATGTTTCGAAACATCTGACATACACGTTTTGATGACTACGTGATAGTTCAGTGCGTATTGCTAACGGTTTAGAATTGTGGCACCAAAGACGGTTTTGAAACGTCGCAGAACATATGAGATGTTCCAAAGACTGAAATTGGGATTTCAGACTAGTGCCCACGTCAAGAGGTATGAGACCTCTAACAAGTTTCTTAAACCTGCAAACTAAGGGAGAAAAGCTCAATCGTTGAGCATGTGCTCAGATTGTTTGAGTACTGCAATCGCTTGAATCGAGTGGGAGTTAATCTCCCAGATGAGATAGTGATGGTTCTCCATAGTCACTTCCACCAAGCTAGTAGAGCATCGTGATGAACTATAACATATCAGGGATAGTTATGATGATCCTTGAGCTATTCGCGATGTTTGACACCGCGAAAGTAGAAATCAAGAAGGAGCATCAATTGTTGATGGTTAGTACAACCACTAGTTTAAGAAGGGCAAGGGCAGAAGGGATACTTCATGAAACAACAAATCATTTGCTGCTCTAGTGAAGAATCCCAAAGTTGAACCCAAACCCGAGACTAAGTGCTTCTGTAATGAGGGGAACGGTCACTGAAGCAGTACTACCCTAGATACTTGGTAGATGAGAAGGCAGGCAAGGTCGACAGAAGTATATTGGATATACGTTATATGAATGTGTACTTTACTAGTACTCCTAGCAGCACTAGGGTATTAGATACCGGTTCGGTTGCTAAGTGTTAGTAACTCGAAATAAAAGCTGCGGAATAAACGGAGACTAGCTAAAGGTGAGATGACGATAAGTGTTGGAAGTGTTTCCAAGGTTGATGTGATCAAGCATCGCATGCTCCCTCTACCATCGAGATTTGGTGTTTGCGTTGAGCATGATTGGATTATGTTTATCGCAATTCATTTAAGGAGAATAATGGTTACTCTGTTTATTTGAATAATACCTTCAATGGTCTTGCACCTAAAATGATTCTCGATCGCAGTGATACACATGTTCGTGCCAAAAGATATAAAATAGTAATGATAGTACCACATACTTGTGGCACTGCCATTTGAGTCATATTGGTATATATGCATGAAGAAACTCCATGCAGATGGATCGTTTGGACTCACTTGATTTTGAATCACTTGAGACATGCAAATCATACCACATGGGCAAGATGACTGAAAGGCCTCGTTTTCAGTAAGATGGAACAAGAGAGCAACTTGTTGGAAGTAATACATTTTGATGTGTGCAGTCCAATGAGTGCTGAGGCATGCAGTGGATATCGTTATGTTCTTACTTCACAGATGATTTGAGTAGATGCTGAGTGTATTTACTTGATGAAACACAAGTCTGAATTATTGAAAGGTTCAAGTAATTTCAGAGTGAAGTTGAAGATCGTCGTGACAAGAGGATAAAATGTCTGTGATATGATCATAGAGATGAGTATCTGAGTTACGAGTTTGGCACACAATTAAGACATTGTGGAAAGTGTTTCACAATTAATGCCGCCTGGAACACCACAGTGTAATGGTGTATCCGAACATCATAACTGCACCCTATTGGATATGGTGCATACCATGATGTCTCTTATCGAATTACCACTATCATTTATGGGTTAGGCATTAGAGACAACCGCATTCACTTTAAAAGGGGCACCACGCAATTCCGTTGAGACGACACCGTTTAGAGAAACCTAAGTTGTCGTTTCTTAAAAGTTTGGGGCCGAAGCTTATGTGAAAAAGTTTCAGGCTGATAAGCTCGAACCCAAAGCGGATAAATACATCTTCATAAGTGTAACACCCCGAGAATCATGCTACAGTAGCTCTCTGTGATTAAGCTAATCATGTTGCTAAGCAGGGCTTGATCACATTGGAATCACATTTCCTTTCAAACTCCTAACTTAAACTTCAATTAAATTTAAAGTGGAAAATAAAAGTTGTCAAAATTGAAAACTAAAATGTTCATTAAATGACAAATAATTCTGAAGCAATTATAAAATTGTAACTAAACTTAAATGGATTATTTAAGTGACCCTAACAACCTCAAACTTTGGCGAGCAACAACATTTAATAACCTTTTAATTAATCTAAATTCAATACGGATTAGTATTTCACCCAAACTAGTTTTTGGTGCAAGGATCTGATGCACTGCAACTTATAAGCTAGCTCCCATATTTTATAAATACCATTTAGGTGCTAAACATTTTTGCAAACAAAAAAAATAATAAAGAAAAGAAAAGAAAAGGAACCCCCCCCCTCACTGGACCAGGCGGCCCAGCTCACAGGCCACCTGGCCCAGCTGGCCAACTACCAGCCCACAGCCCCTCCCTGGGTCGCCTCCCCCCCTGTTCCCCCGACTGGGGAAGCAACAGGGGCCCGTCCCCGCCCGACCACCTCGCCGGCGCCGACGCCGGGAGGGGATAAGGCCGCCCCGTCGCCTTGGCCTCCACCCATCTCTCCCACTTGCCCCCCCTCTCGCCCGCCTCTGCGCCTCCCAGATCCACACGCTCCCCCCCTCTGTCTCGCTCACCCGCCTCACCCGAGCGCCATCGCCGACGTGCCGCCGTCGTTCCCGCAGCCACCGACCATCGTTCGCCACTCCGACAAGTCCGGGAGCTCCGTCGTGGTTCGCCTCTTCTTCCTCGACACTGGATCGGGACCGGGAGCGCCACCGCCGTCGCATTTTTCCTCTTCCCCATCTACGGCCACCGCGCGACCTCGCCGTCGACCTGCTCCACCGATTCTCCCCGCGCCCGCTGCCGAGACCCTACGCTCTCAGAGTGAGCTCCACCTCCTCCTCCTCCCCTCACTAGCTCACCGCATCCCATAGCTCGCTCCCCCGCCACGCTCACCCTCCCGCCGCCCTGCTGCGTCACCGCCGTGGCCACGGCTGCCATGGCCCCCGTCCGAGCCCTCCGCCGTGCTCCTGGTGTTCCCAGGAGCCCGGCGAGCCCTTCCTCTCGCCCTCTTGTGCCCCCTAGCCCATTCCCGACGTGGCCCCGAATGCCGTCGCCGCCCATGCTCGCCGCCGATGGGTATTCCGGCCGTCCCCGGGCGAGCCACCACCACCATCCGACATGGCGCCGTGCGCGTGTTCGAACGGTGCCAACCGCACGCGAAACGGCCGCCCCTAGCACGATTCCGGTGAGGTCCCGAGCGCCTCCGCCGTTGATTTGGTCGCCGGAGCTCCTCCGGCGCCGGCCCTGACCTAGCGTGGCGTGGGGCCCGCCCAGTGCCGCTGACAGTGGGCCCCCGCGCCTCTGTTTGACTGCGTTGACCGTGGTCAACGCGGGGTACTATTCCCCAGCCACTGACATATAGGCCCCACCACCTAATTAGGTTAGTTAAACGTCTTTTAAAAATAAACTTAATTAGTTAAAACCTGATCAGTCACTGACAGGTGGGCCCAGTAGTTTTACTAACTAAATTTAGATTAGTTTGAACTCTGTTTAACCCACTGTCTATGACAGGTGGGTCCCCCGTGTCAGTTTTCACCAGTCAACTGGACTGTTGACTGCTGACGTCACTCATACGTCATGCTGACGTCATATCCCTTTTCTGTTAATTAAATAATTCCAGAAATTCAAATAATCTTTGAAAATTCATATCTTTTAAACCGTAACTCGGATGAAAATGTTTTCTACATGAAAGTTGCTCAGAACGACGAGACGAATCCGGATACGCAGTCCGTTCGTCCACCACACCTCCCTAACATATCGAACTCGCAACTTTCCCCCTCCGGTCCGTCTGTCCGAAAACGCAAAACATCGGGAATACTTTCCCGGCTGTTCCCCCCCTTCACCGGTACCACCTACTGTCGCGTTAGGACACACCTAGCACTGCTCATTGTCATGTCACGCATCGTCATGTTTATGTTTGCATTGTATTTACTGTTTCTTCCCCCTCTTCTCTCCGGTAGACTACGAGACCGACACTGCTGCTGCCCAGTTCGACTACGGAGTTGACGACCCCTCCTTCTTGCCAGAGCAACCAGGCAAGCCCCCCCCCCTTGATCACCAGATATCGCCTATTCTTATCTATACTGCTTGCATTAGAGTAGTGTAGCATGTTACTGCTTTCCGTTAATCCTATCCTGATGCATAGCCTGTCATTGATGCTACAGTTGTTACCTTTACCTGCAATCCTACATGCTTAGTATAGGATGCTAGTGTTCCATCAATGGCCCTACACTCTTGTCCGTCTGCCATGCTATACTATTGGGCCGTGATCACTTCGGGAGGTGATCACGGGTATATACTATATACATTATATACATGACACATGTGGTGACTAAAGTCGGGTCGGCTCGTTGAGTACCCGCAAGTGATTCTGATGAGGGGGCTGAAAGGACAGGTGGCTCCATCCCGGTAGAGGTGGGCCTGGGTTCCTGACGGCCCCCGACTGTTACTTTATGGCGGAGCGACAGGGCAGGTTGAGACCACCTAGGAGAGAGGTGGGCCTGGCCCTGGTCGGCGTTCGCGGATACATAACACGCTTAACGAGTTCTTGGTATTTGATCTGAGTCTGGACATTTGGTCTATACGCACTAGCCATCTACGCGGGAGTAGTTATGGGTATCCCGGCGTCGTGGTATCAGCCGAAGCCTTCGTGACGTCGGCGACTGAGTGGCGCGCGCCGTGTTGGACCGCTTTGACGTAACCGCCGTGATCGTGTGGGTTGCTAGGTCTGCTCGCGGCCGCGTTCGCAACGTGCAGGTGTGCATAGGGCGATGGGCCCAGACCCCTGCGCGCTTAGGATTAGACCGGCGTGCTGACCGCTCTGTTGTGCTTAGGTGGGGCTGCGACGCGTTGATCTTACGAGGCCGGGCATGACCCAGAAAAGTGTGTCCGGCCAAATGGGATCGAGCGTGTTGGGTTATGTGGTGCACCCCTGCAGGGAAGTTTATCTATTTGAATAGCCGTGTCCCTCGGTAAAAGGACGACCCGGAGTTGTACCTTGACCTTATGACAACTAGAACCGGATACTGAATAAAATACACCCTTCCAAGTGCCAGATACAACCCGGTGATCGCTCTCTAACAGGGCGACGAGGAGGGGATCGCCGGGTAGGATTATGCTATGCGATGCTACTTGGAGGACTTCAATCTACTCTCTTCTACATGCTGCAAGATGGAGATGTCCAGAAGCGTAGTCTTCGACAGGACTAGCTATCCCCCTTTTATTCTGGCATTCTGCAGTTCAGTCCACTGATATGGCCCTTTACACATATACCCATGCATATGTAGTGTAGCTCCTTGCTTGCGAGTACTTTGGATGAGTACTCACGGTTGCTTTTCTCCCTCTTTTCCCCTTTCTATACCTGATTGTCGCAACCAGATGCTGGAGTCCAGGAGCTAGAGGTCCCGAGGATGATTCTACTTGGAGTTCGGCTTCGAGGAGTAGTTAGGAGGTCCCAGGCAGGAGGCCTGCGCCTCGTTCGATCTGTATCCCAGTTTGTGCTAGCCTTCTTAAGGCAAACTTGTTTAACTTATGTCTGTACTCAGATATTGTTGCTTCCGCTGACTCGTCTATGATCGAGCACTTGTATTCGAGCCCTCGAGGCCCCTGGCTTGTATTATGATGCTTGTATGACTTATTTATGTTTTAGAGTTGTGTTGTGATATCTTCTCGTGAGTCCCTAATCTTGATCGTACATATTTGCGTGCATGATTAGTGTACGGTCAAATCGGGGGCGTCACAAGTTGGTATCAGAGCCAACTGCCTGTAGGAATCCCCCTTTCCAACTCCTTGGCCGAAGTCGAGTCTAGTCATTGAAAAACTTTTACTAACATGGTTGTGTGGCTTACGAGCCCACGTCGCCATTGGGTGGTATTAGGATCTTTTACTCCTTGTCTATACTCTGGGACTCTGATCTCTTTTCTACTCGGGTTAAATGAATTTTGCTAAATCTAACATTAGGATCTCGTTATCACTTTCACCCGGAGAGCCCTTATTACTGATGATCGTCTGCTGCACGTGAAGACCCTGAAGATACTCTCCGCTGATAACCCGAGAACTTGTGTTCATTGCTTTTGCAATTCCCTTTCATCGATAAACTCCTATGAATAACCACGCATACTCGCCATTCATACAATGTTTCCCAATTGATCTTGTTATTACAAGATACCCCGAAATTATCTCTGTTGTTCCGAGAATCATTGAGCTTACTGCCTTGCTGTTCTTTGACACCTGAATACCCCTACGGATAATCCTCGCACTTACCGAGTATCCACTCATCCCCAGTTGATTCAGGTATTTCACAAAAGTGTGCAAAATATCATTCGATTTTCCGAAAATCTTCAGGAGCCTTTTTGCCCTTGAAATTCTTGCTTACTTGCATTATGATTAATATTAAGTCTCGTAATCTTATTGGCATCTCTTGTCATTATCATTTTGAGTCCGTTGATTCAATTTGTTGCAAATGCTCGCAATCCTCAATCATATCCTAGAATTCATTCTTCCGGCTCAGACGCCATTCTAAACGTGAGCTGGATCTCGACCTATCAAATTGCCATCGATGGTACCCCTAAGCCTACTCAACTTATCCATCCTTGATCAGAGCGTTGCTTCTGCCCCCTGATTTGGAAATCATAATTCCTTTGCATTTGAACTTTGAGTTAGTCAGTTGTTTCTATAATCAGATCTCCTTGCATTCTTCCTCCTCTGGTTGAGTACCGATGCTCACATCAGATCCCTTGTGGACCATCGGTTCCTTTGTTGGATTTTATCCGACAGTGTCCTTCATAATGAATAACCTTGTGAGCCTTTCCATGGGTATATAATGCCTTTGGTAAATTGTATCATCTGTTTTTGCACAATGCTCTTCTTTCGAGCTTGTAATATTTACACCGAAGTTTGTGGTATATGTTCCTAAGATGCCTTGATGGGTTGAACCTATACCTTCCCTAAAAACCGTATGAACCCGAAGGTTTTCACAAGCCATACCCTTCTGGTATTTTACCAGATAATTTTCTACCATACAACTTCATCGAACGCGAGAAGTGAATGAAAGGTTATGCATTGAAGAAGTGGGAGTCGACCTTGAACTTTGCGTTCATGCCCATGGACCCGATGTAGATCTTATCATTAAAGCTTTTCTTAAATTAATTATTCCATTGGTATAAGTTCATCTTATATCTGGGATCTGGCCTTTTTCAATCATGGTTCCGACCATGTTCTCCTTTAAATACCATTTCTCGTACAAGTTTAAGCACTTGTCTTCTGTAAGAGCAATACCCCAGTCCAACCTCTACTTTGGTTTGTCGTCGAGTATTACCCCCTGGCATCTCGAGATTATCACGGAACTGCATAACTTCTTATGAGTTCTCCATCAAGTATTACATTCTCATGGATTCCAATTTTTCACGGGCTCCGAGTTATTAAACACTCAAGGACATCGATAACTGAATCGAGTCCGCATCATGATTAAACAACTCTTAATAATCTCCTTTGTTTACGAGTTCGTACTCGATCACGTCATCCCTAGCCTGCTTGGCTATGTTATTATCGTGCCGATTTTAACTGTGCTACCTGGTCTTTATTCCCGGAGCACCACCTTCGACGCTGAGCTAAGCTTACGTCGATTTTCCTCGTCATATCATTTCGCCTTGAACAACAAGCTTGATTTCGAGTTTGTGTCGTACCCCTGGTTCCAATAACTTTTCGCTTCATCATTCCTTTGACTTGATGTCATCGCCGATCGATTACCTCTTCATAAATTCTCGCTACAAATGTGTCGTGAACATCATCAACATTCTGAGCTCTTCCAAGATATCTATCGAATTCTGGATGAGAAATACCATCCTTGCCCTCGATGATTTGTTTTATCATCGACCATTTTGTCGCCTTCCATTCAACACAAACTTGTTCGTGTTTTGTGTTGTACCTTCATTTCCTTGCTATCTAGCTTATGATATGTTCTACCTTGGAGTATTACCATCTTTTATGTCAAGTATGTCGTAAGAATTTCACCACCTCGTATGACATCTTGGTACAGTGATACTTCTCCCCATCACCATTCTTTCTTGGTCCCCATGTTGTTTCTAAAAGGAATACCGACCAATGGTCTGTGGTGTGTGAATTCTAAACTTCTAGCAACCCTATTGCTTTGAAGTTATTGGTCTATAGTTTCATTCTACGTCTATGGCTTAATGAATCATCATTCGAACATTGATTGTGCTACCTAGCCCATATTTCGGGTGCACATTTCAACCAATGTTTAACTATGTATGTTTTCCTCGAGCATACATCATTAAGTCATTTGATCTAGCTAATGTTATCTCCTTGTTCACATAGTGGTGGAAATCCATTTTTTGGAAATCTCAATGGATTGTCGCTGAGTCAATCAGTCACCTCCTCACCTCTCCTTGATGTAATGGTGAACCCAGGTCTGGAACTCGCATCCATAGTTCATCTCCCGAGAATCTTCGATGTCGTTTCGACAATTTGTGTTGCGCCTTTCTTCTCAGGCCTCCTAAGTCTGAGTTATCCTGACACCAATCAGATCTGAATCTCGGTCAGATATGATGGTTGGAACATATTTCCAAGAGTTATAACATTGGCTTGTTTATGACCCGGTAAGGTGATGATACCCAGCACACCTGGCGGGAGGACCTATTGTTATAAGTTTTCCCTTTTAGCAAGGTTAGCTGTTCTTCCATGAGGAAATTGTAAGACTTATTCTATAAGTTGTTCCTGATGGATCCTTTTTGTTTCCAAAGTCTGATCTTCACCTGTTGACCATGTCAATGCTATCTCGAAGCATGTCTATGGTACTTCGATTTTCAACAGGAACATTTGAAGCCCAATGCTAAATGTTTCCTGCTCAATTATCCAAACACCATTGTATGGGTAATGTCATGAAATTTCTCTCCCCTACCTAAAGAGTTTTCTACATTATATCCTGTCATGAATATCATGCTCAGCTTGTCCTTGGGAAGGATATAACCTTGAAATATGTGTTTAAACACATTTTCCTTTCCATTGTGTGGTTTAACCTTTCTGGTGAACTATATGATCTAAGCAGTAATATTCTCCTGCTTATGTAAACACCTCGGTGTACAACTCTGTCAGTAAGACCCTGTTATTATTGTTGGTGACATTTCGGTGACCACCGATGGACGAGAACTTTGCCTAATGGTCCGCCTCGTTTCAACGAGAAGGAAAATGGTTCTCTTCGTCCCTCGCCCTTGGTACCGACGATGTTGCTGACATATAACTGACAGGCTACCCTCTGCCATGCCTTGCTATCATGATCGTGCAAGATGTCACCGCCCTTCCTACTTTTAACCCACATGGTGGGCCCATAACCCACAGTTCCACAGGATCGAAACCTGACTCTCCTGTGCACCCCCTGTTCCCAAATTTATTCATCGCGCGTGGCCTCGTATGTAAGTCACGGACCACCGTCCTACTGATCTATACTGGCATCAGACATAATACTTATTCCGATTGCTTTGAACCCCACACTTTGTTTCAGGCTTCGAACGATTGCCTACCCGTTTGAAACTTCTCATGGTACTTTCTTACTTGCTCTCGGCTTTTCTTAAGGTTTAGTTCGAGAGATACTTTCCGCCACCTTCCCCGATGATATTGACCAGATAGTAAACCCTGCAGAAGTCTGTTCTTCCAGAATACCCCCTTACTCTGTCGTAAGTACGATGTAGTTCCCGAAGAAAGGACGACAACTTTATCATAACGACCTGAAGCAGAGAAATGAAGACATCAACGTAGTGGATAGACCTCTTCGAGAAGAGCAACCAACACCGAGAAGACCCATTAGAATTTCGTAACCAAATCCCTTCCCCCTTGCTCCCGCTCCTAAATCTCGGGACGAGATTTCTTGTAGTGGAGGAGACTTGTAACACCCCGAGAATCATGCTACAGTAGCTCTCTGTGATTAAGCTAATCATGTTGCTAAGCAGGGCTTGATCACATTGGAATCACATTTCCTTTCAAACTCCTAACTTAAACTTCAATTAAATTTAAAGTGGAAAATAAAAGTTGTCAAAATTGAAAACTAAAATGTTCATTAAATGACAAATAATTCTGAAGCAATTATAAAATTGTAACTAAACTTAAATGGATTAGTTAAGTGACCCTAACAACCTCAAACTTTGGCGAGCAACAACATTTAATAACCTTTTAATTAATCTAAATTCAATACGGATTAGTATTTCACCCAAACTAGTTTTTGGTGCAAGGATCTGATGCACTGCAACTTATAAGCTAGCTCCCATATTTTATAAATACCATTTAGGTGCTAAACATTTTTGCAAACAAAAATAATAATAAAGAAAAGAAAAGAAAAGGAACCCCCCCCCTCACTGGACCAGGCGGCCCAGCTCACAGGCCACCTGGCCCAGCTGGCCAACTACCAGCCCACAGCCCCTCCCTGGGTCGCCTCCCCCCCTGTTCCCCCGACTGGGGAAGCAACAGGGGCCCGTCCCCGCCCGACCACCTCGCCGGCGCCGACGCCGGGAGGGGATAAGGCCGCCCCGTCGCCTTGGCCTCCACCCATCTCTCCCACTTGCCCCCCCTCTCGCCCGCCTCTGCGCCTCCCAGATCCACACGCTCCCCCCCTCTGTCTCGCTCACCCGCCTCACCCGAGCGCCATCGCCGACGTGCCGCCGTCGTTCCCGCAGCCACCGACCATCGTTCGCCACTCCGACAAGTCCGGGAGCTCCGTCGTGGTTCGCCTCTTCTTCCTCGACACTGGATCGGGACCGGGAGCGCCACCGCCGTCGCATTTTTCCTCTTCCCCATCTACGGCCACCGCGCGACCTCGCCGTCGACCTGCTCCACCGGTTCTCCCCGCGCCCGCTGCCGAGACCCTACGCTCTCAGAGTGAGCTCCACCTCCTCCTCCTCCCCTCACTAGCTCACCGCATCCCATAGCTCGCTCCCCCGTCACGCTCACCCTCCCGCCGCCCTGCTGCGTCACCGCCGTGGCCACGGCTGCCATGGCCCCCGTCCGAGCCCTCCGCCGTGCTCTTGTGCCCCCTAGCCCATTCCCGACGTGGCCCCGAATACCGTCGCCGCCCATGCTCGCCGCCGATGGGTATTCCGGCCGTCCCCGGGCGAGCCACCACCACCATCCGACATGGCGCCGTGCGCGTGTTCGAACGGTGCCAACCGCACGCGAAACGGCCGCCCCTAGCACGATTCCGGCGAGGTCCCGAGCGCCTCCGCCGTTGATTTGGTCGCCGGAGCTCCTCCGGCGCCGGCCCTGACCTGGCGTGGCGTGGGGCCCGCCCAGTGCCGCTGACAGTGGGCCCCTGCGCCTCTGTTTGACTGCGTTGACCATGGTCAACGCGGGGTACTATTCCCCAGCCACTGACATATAGGCCCCACCACCTAATTAGGTTAGTTAAACGTCTTTTAAAAATAAACTTAATTAGTTAAAACCTGATCAGTCACTGACAGGTGGGCCCAGTAGTTTTACTAACTAAATTTAGATTAGTTTGAACTCTGTTTAACCCACTGTCTATGACAGGTGGGTCCCCCGTGTCAGTTTTGACCAGTCAACCGGACTGTTGACTGCTGACGTCACTCATACGTCATGCTGACGTCATATCCCTTTTCTGTTAATTAAATAATTCCAGAAATTCAAATAATCTTTGAAAATTCATATCTTTTAAACCGTAACTCGGATGAAAATGTTTTTTACATGAAAGTTGCTCAAAACGACGAGACGAATCCGGATACGCAGTCCGTTCGTCCACCACACCTCCCTAACATATCGAACTCGCAACTTTCCCCCTCCGGTCCGTCTATCCGAAAATGCAAAACATCGGGAATACTTTCCCGGCTGTTCCCCCCCTTCGCCGGTACCACCTACTGTCGCGTTAGGACACACCTAGCACTGCTCATTGTCATGTCACGCATCATCATGTTTATGTTTGCATTGTATTTACTGTTTCTTCCCCCTCTTCTCTCCGATAGACTACGAGACCGACACTGCTGCTGCCCAGTTCGACTACGGAGTTGACGACCCCTCCTTCTTGCCAGAGCAACCAGGCAAGCCCCCCCTTGATCACCAGATATCGCCTATTCTTCTCTATACTGCTTGCATTAGAGTAGTGTAGCATGTTACTGCTTTCCGTTAATCCTATCCTGATGCATAGCCTGTCATTGATGCTACAGTTGTTACCTTTACCTGCAATCCTACATGCTTAGTATAGGATGCTAGTGTTCCATCAATGGCCCTACACTCTTGTCCGTCTGCCATGCTATACTACTGGGCCGTGATCACTTCGGGAGGTGATCACGGGTATATACTATATACATTATATACATGACACATGTGGTGACTAAAGTCGGGTCGGCTCGTTGAGTACCCGCAAGTGATTATGATGAGGGGGCTGAAAGGACAGGTGGCTCCATCCCGGTAGAGGTGGGCCTGGGTTCCTGACGGCCCCCGACTGTTACTTTATGGCGGAGCGACAGGGCAGGTTGAGACCACCTAGGAGAGAGGTGGGCCTGGCCCTGGTCGGCGTTCGCGGATACATAACACGCTTAACGAGTTCTTGATATTTGATCTGAGTCTGGACATTTGGTCTATACGCACTAGCCATCTACGCGGGAGGAGTTATGGGTATCCCGGCGTCGTGGTATCAGCCGAAGCCTTCGTGACGTCACTGACTAAGTGGCGCGCGCCGTGTTGGACCGCTTTGACGTAACCGCCGTGATCGTGTGGGTTGCTAGGTCTGCTCGCGGCCGCGTTCGCAACGTGCAGGTGTGCATAGGGCGATGGGCCCAGACCCCTGCGCGCTTAGGATTAGACCGGCGTGCTGACCGCTCTGTTGTGCTTAGGTGGGGCTGCGACGCGTTGATCTTACGAGGCCGGGCATGACCCAGAAAAGTGTGTCCGGCCAAATGGGATCGAGCGTGTTGGGTTATGTGGTGCACCCCTGCAGGGAAGTTTATCTATTTGAATAGCCGTGTCCCTCGGTAAAAGGACGACCCGGAGTTGTACCTTGACCTTATGACAACTAGAACCGGATACTGAATAAAATACACCCTTCCAAGTGCCAGATACAACCCGGTGATCGCTCTCTAACAGGGCGACGAGGAGGGGATCGCCGGGTAGGATTATGCTATGCGATGCTACTTGGAGGACTTCAATCTACTCTCTTCTACATGCTGCAAGATGGAGATGTCCAGAAGCGTAGTCTTCGACAGGACTAGCTATCCCCCTTTTATTCTGGCATTCTGCAGTTCAGTCCACTGATATGGCCCTTTACACATATACCCATGCATATGTAGTGTAGCTCCTTGCTTGCGAGTACTTTGGATGAGTACTCACGGTTGCTTTTCTCCCTCTTTTCCCCTTTCTATACCTGATTGTCGCAACCAGATGCTGGAGTCCAGGAGCTAGAGGTCCCGAGGATGATTCTACTTGGAGTTCGGCTTCGAGGAGTAGTTAGGAGGTCCCAGGCAGGAGGCCTGCGCCTCGTTCGATCTGTATCCCAGTTTGTGCTAGCCTTCTTAAGGCAAACTTGTTTAACTTATGTATGTACTCAGATATTGTTGCTTCCGCTGACTCGTCTATGATCGAGCACTTGTATTCGAGCCCTCGAGGCCCCTGGCTTGTATTATGATGCTTGTATGACTTATTTATGTTTTAGAGTTGTGTTGTCATATCTTCCCGTGAGTCCCTGATCTTGATCATACACATTTGCGTGCATGATTAGTGTACGGTCAAATCGGGGGCGTCACAATAAGAATACCCAAAACAGTTGGGTATACCTCCTATTTCAGATCTGGAAGCAAAAGTAATTGCTTCTAGAAACAGGTCCTTTCTCGAGGAAAAGTTTCTCTCGAAAGAATTGAGTGGGAGGATGGTGGAGACTTGATGAGGTTATTGGACCATAACTTCAACTAGTGTGTAGCAGGGCACAGGAAGTTGTTCCTGTGGCACCTACACCAATTGAAGTGGAAGCCTATGATAGTGATCATGAAACTTCGGATCAAGTCACTACCAAACCTCGTAGGACGACGAGGATGCGTAATACTTCAGAGTAGTACGTGATCCTGTCTTGGAAGTCATGTTGTTGGACAATGATGAACCTATGAGCTATGGAGAAGCGATGGTGGGCCCATATTCCGACAAATGGTTAGAAGCCGTGAAATCCGAGATAGGATCCATGTATGAGAACAAAGCATGGACTTTGGTGAACTTGCCCGTTGATCGGCAAGCCATTGAGATAAATGGATCTTTAAGAAGAAGACGGACATGGACGGTAATGTTACCGTCTATGAAGCTCGACTTGTGGCAAAGAGTATTTTCACAAGTTCAAGGAGTTGACTACGATGAGATTTTCTCATCCGTAGCGATGCTTAAGTCCGTCGGAATCATGTTAGCATTAGCTGCATTTATGAAATCTGGCAGATGGATGTCAAAACAAGTTTCCTTACCAGTTTTCGTAAGGAAAGTTTGTATGTGATACAATCAGAAAGGTTTTGTCGATCCTAAGGATGCTAAAAGGTATGCTAGCTCCAGCGATCCTTCCATGGACTAGAGCAAGCATCTCGGAGTCAGAATATACGCTTTGATGAAGTGATCAAAGTTTTTGGGTTTATACAAAGTTTGTTAGAAACTTGTATTTACAATAAAGTGAGTGGGAGCGCTACAACATTTCTGATAAGTATATGTGAATGACATATTGTTGATCCGAAATGATGTAAAAATTTCTGGAAAGCATAAAGGGTTGTTTGAAAGGAGTTTTTCAAAGGAAGACCTGGATAAAGCTGCTTACATATTGGGCATCAAGATCTATAGAGATAGATCAAGACGCCCGATGATACTTTCAAAGAACGCACACCTTGACATGATTTTGAAAGAGTTCAAAATAGATCAGCAAAGGAGTTCTTGGTTGTGTTACAAGGTGTGAGTATTGAGTAAGACTCAAGACCTGACCACAGCAGAAGAGAGAGAAAGGACGAAGGTCGTCCCCTATGCTTTAGACGTAGGCTCTACAGTATGCTATGCCGTGTACCGCACATGAAGTGTGCCTTGCCATGAGTTGGTCAAGGGGTACAATAGTGATCCGGGAGTGGATCACATGACAGCGGTCGAACTTATCCTTAGTATCTAGTGGACTAAGGAATTTTCTCGATTATGGAGGTGAAAAGGAATTCGTCGTAAAGGTTTACGTCGATGCGAACTTTGACACTAATCCGGATGACTCTGAGTAGTAAACCGGATTCGTATAGTAGAGCAATTATTTGAAATGGCTCCAAATAGCGCGTGGTAGCATCCACAAGATGACATAGATATTCGTAAAGCACGCACGGATCTGAAAGGTTCAGACCCGTTGACTAATAACCTCTCTCACAAGCATAACATGATCAAACCAGAACTCATTGAGTATTAATCACATAGTGATGTGAACTAGATTGTTGACTCTAGTAAACTCTTTGGATGTTGGTCACATGGTGATGTGACCTGTGAGTGTTAATCACATGGTGATGTGAACTAGATTATTGACTCTAGTGCAAGTGGGATACTGTTGGAAATATGCCCTAGAGGCAATTATAAATTGGTTATTATTATATTTCCTTGTTCATGATAATCGTTTATTATCCATGCTAGAATTGTATTGATAGGAAACTCAGATACATGTGTGGATACATAGACAACACCATGTCCCTAGTAAGCCTCTAGTTGACTAGCTCGTTGATCAATAGATGGTTACGGTTTCCTGACCATGGACATTGGATGTCGTTGATAACGGGATCACATCATTAGGAGAATGATGTGATGGACAAGACCCAATCCTAAGCCTAGCACAAGATCGTGTAATTCGTTTGCTAAGAGCTTTTCTAATGTCAAGTATCATTTCCTTAGACCATGAGATTGTGCAACTCCCGGATACCGTAGGAATGCTTTGGGTGTACCAAACGTCACAACGTAACTGGGTGGCTATAAAGGTGCACTACAGGTATCTCCGAAAGTGTCTGTTGGGTTGGCACGAATCGAGACTGGGATTTGTCACTCCGTGTAAACGGAGAGGTATCTCTGGGCCCACTCGGTAGGACATCATCATAATGTGCACAATGTGACCAAGGAGTTGATCACGGGATGATGTGTTACGGAACGAGTAAAGAGACTTGCCGGTAACGAGATTGAACAAGGTATCGGGATACCGACGATCGAATCTCGGGCAAGTAACATACCGATAGACAAAGGGAATTGTATACGGGATTGATTGAATCCTCGACATCGTGGTTCATCCGATGAGATCATCGTGGAACATGTGGGAGCCAACATGGGTATCCAGATCCCGCTGTTGGTTATTGACCGGAGAACGTCTCGGTCATGTCTGCGTGTCTCCCGAACCCGTAGGGTCTACACACTTAAGGTTCGGTGACGCTAGGGTTATAGAGATATTAGTATGCGGTAACCCGAAAGGTGTTCGGAGTCCCGGATGAGATCCCGGACGTCACGAGGAGTTCCGGAATGGTCCGGAGGTAAAGATTTATATATGGGAAGTCTTATTTTGGTCGCCGGAAAAGTTTCGCACTTTATCGGTATTGTACCGGGAGTGCCGAAAGGGGTCCGGGGGTCCACCAGCCCCGGGGGGCCACATGGGCTGTAGGGGGTGCGCCTTGGCCTATATGGGCCAAGGGCACCAGCCCCAAGAGGCCCATGCGCCAAGAGATAAGAAAAAAGGGAGAGTCCTAAAGGGGGAAGGCACCTCCGAGGTGCCTTGGGGGGGAAGGACTCCTCCCTGGCCGCACCCTTCCTTGGAGGAAGGGCCAAGGCTGCGCCCCCCTCTCCCTTGGCCCTATATATAGTGGGGGGGAGGGAGGGCAGCAATACCTAAGCCCTGGCGCCTCCCTCTCCCTCCCGTGACACCTCTTCCTCCCCGCTTGCGCTTGGCGAAGCCCTGCCGGGATCCCGCTACTTCCACCACCACGCCGTCGTGCTGCTGGATCTCCATCAACCTCTCCTCCCCCCTTGCTGGATCAAGAAGGAGGAGACGTCGCTGCTCCGTACGTGTGTTGAACGCGGAGGTGCCGTCCGTTCGGCACTAGGTTCATCAGTGATTTGGATCACGACGAGTACGACTCCATCAACCCCGTTCTCTTGAACGCTTCCGCTCGCGATCTACAAGGGTATGTAGATGCACTCCCCTTCCCCTCGTTGCTAGATTACTCCATAGATTGATCTTGGTGATGCGTAGAAAATTTTGAATTTCTGCTACGTTACCCAACAATACCTTCTACCTCAGATCCGAAGGCAAGATCTTCGTTGCCAAGAACGGGTCCTTTCTGGAGAAGGAGTTTCTCTCGGAAGAATTGAGTGGGAGGAAAGTGGAACTTGATGAGGTGATAGTTACCCCTTCCGTACCGGAAAGTAGCGCAGCGCGGGAAAATGTTCCTGTGGTGCCTACACCGACTGGGGAGGAAGTTAATGATGATGATCATGAAGCTTCGGATCAAGTTGCCACTGAACTTCGTAGGTCCACAAGGACACGTTCCGCACCAGAGTGGTACGGCAACCCTGTCCTGGAAATCATGTTGTTAGACAACGGTGAACCTTCGAACTATGAAGAAGCGATGGCGGGCCCGGATTCCGACAAATGGTTAGAAGCCATGAAATCTGAGATAGGATCCATGTATGAAAACGAAGTATGGACTTTGACTGACTTGCCCGATGATCGGCGAGCCATAGAAAATAAATGGATCTATAAGAAGAAGACAGACGCGGATGGTAATGTGACCATCTATAAGGCTCGACTTGTCGCTAAGGGTTATCGACAAGTTCAAGGGGTTGACTACGATGAGACTTTCTCACCCGTAGCGAAGCTGAAGTCCGTCCGAATCATGTTAGCAATTGCCGCATACTATGATTATGAGATATGGCAGATGGACGTCAAAACGGCATTCCTTAACGGCTTCCTTAAGGAAGAGTTGTATATGATGCAGCCGGAAGGTTTTGTCGATCCTAAGAATGCTAACAAAGTATGCAAGCTCCAGCGCTCAATCTATGGGCTGGTGCAAGCATCTCGGAGTTGGAACATTCGCTTTGATGAGATGATCAAAGCATTTGGGTTTACACAGACTTATGGAGAAGCCTGTGTTTACAGGAAAGTGAGTGGGAGCTCTGTAGCATTTCTCTTATTATATGTGGATGACATATTATTGATGGGAAATGATATAGAATTCTTGGAAAGTATAAAGGCCTATTTGAATAAGTGTTTTTCAATGAAGGACCTTGGAGAAGCTGCTTATATATTAGGCATCAAGATCTATAGAGATAGATCGAGACGCCTCATTGTTCTTTCACAGAGTACATACCTTGACAAGATATTGAAGAAGTTCAATATGGATCAGTCCAAGAAGGGGTTCTTGCCTGTATTGCAAGGTGTGCAATTGAGCATGGCTCAATGCCCGACCACGGCAGAAGATATAGAAAAGATGAGTGTCATCCCCTATGCCTCGGCCATAGGGTCTATTATGTATGCCATGCTGTGTACCAGACCTGATGTAAACCTTGCCGTAAGTTTGGTAGGAAGGTACCAAAGTAATCCCGGCATGGAACACTGGACAGCGGTCAAGAATATCCTGAAGTACCTGAAGAGGACTAAGGATATGTTTCTCGTTTATGGAGGTGACGAAGAGCTCGTCGTAAAGGGTTACGTCGACGCTAGCTTCGACACAGATCTGGATGACTCGAAGTCACAAACCGGATACGTGTATATTTTGAATGGGGGAGCAGTAATCTGGTGCAGTTGCAAGAAAAGCGTCGTGGCGGGATCTACATGTGAAGCGGAGTACATGGCAGCCTCGGAGGCAGCACAGGAAGCAGTCTGGATGAAGGAGTTCATTACCGACCTAGGGGTGATTCCTAATGCGTCGGGCCCGATGACTCTCTTCTGTGACAACACTGGAGCTATTGCCCTTGCGAAGGAGCCCAGGTTTCACAGGAAGACCAGGCATATCAAGCGTCGCTTCAACTCCATTCGTGAAAGTGTTCAAAATGGAGACATAGATATTTGTAAAGTACATACGGACCTGAATGTAGCAGATCTGTTGACTAAACCTCTCCCTAGAGCAAAACATGATCAACACCAGGACGCAATGGGTGTTCGATTCATCACAATGTAACTAGGTTATTGACTCTAGTGCAAGTGGGAGACTGTTGGAAATATGCCCTAGAGGCAATAATAAATGGTTATTATTATATTTCTTTGTTCATGGTAATTGTCTATTGTTCATGCTATAATTGTATTGTCCGGAAATCGTAATACATGTGTGAATACATAGACCAGAACGTGTCCCTAGTAAGCCTCTAGTTGACTAGCTCGTTGATCAACAGATAGTCATGGTTTCCTGACTATGGACATTGGATGTCGTTGATAACGGGATCACATCATTAGGAGAATGATGTGATGGACAAAGACCCAATCCTAAGCATAGCATAAAAGATCGTGTAGTTTCGTTTGCTAGAGCTTTTCCAATGTCAAGTGTCTTTTCCTTAGACCATGAGATCGTGCAACTCCCGGATACCGTAGGAGTGCTTTGGGTGTGCCAAACGTCACAACGTAACTGGGTGACTATAAAGGTGCACTACGGGTTTCTCCGAAAGTGTCTGTTGGGTTGGCACGGATCGAGACTGGGATTTGTCACTCCGTGTGACGGAGAGGTATCTCTGGGCCCACTCGGTAATGCATCATCATAATGAGCTCAATGTGACTAAGGCGTTAGTCACGGGATCATGCATTGCGGTACGAGTAAAGAGACTTGCCGGTAACGAGATTGAACAAGGTATTGGGATACCGACGATCGAATCTCGGGCAAGTAACATACCGATTGACAAAGGGAATTGTATACGGGATTGATTGAATCCTCGACACCGTGGTTCATCCGATGAGATCATCGTGGAACATGTGGGAGCCAACATGGGTATCCAGATCCCGCTGTTGGTTATTGACCGGAGAGGCGTCTCGGTCATGTCTGCATGTCTCCCGAACCCGTAGGGTCTACACACTTAAGGTTCGGTGACGCTAGGGTTGTAGAGATATGTGTATGCGGAAACCCGAAAGTTGTTCGGAGTCCCGGATGAGATCCCGGACGTCACGAGGAGTTCCGGAATGGTCCGGAGGTGAAGAATTATATATAGGAAGTCAAGTTTCGGCTACCGGGAAAGTTTCGGGGGTTACCGGTATTGTACCGGGACCACCGGAAGGGTCCCGGGGGTCCACCGGGTGGGGCCACCTATCCCGGAGGGCCCCGTGGGCTGAAGTGGGAAGGGAACCAGCCCCTAGTGGGCTGGGCGCCCCCCCATGGGCCTCCCCCCTGCGCCTAGGGTTGGGAACCCTAGGGTGGGGGGGCTTCCCACTTGCCTTGGGGGGCAAGGCACCCCCCTGGCCGCCGCCCCCCCCACCCTAGATGGGTTTGGCCGGCGCCCCCCCTCCCAAGGGGGCCTATATAAAGGGGGGAGGGAGGGCAGCAACGATTACAGCCTTGGGCGCCTCCCTCCTCCCCTGCTACACCTCTCCCTCTCGCAGAAGCTCGACGAAGCCCTGCCGAGACCCGCTACATCCACCACCACGCCGTCGTGCTGCTGGATCTCCATCAACCTCTCCTTCCCCTTGCTGGATCAAGAAGGAGGAGACGTCGCTGCACCGTACGTGTGTTGAACGCGGAGGTGCCGTCCGTTCGGCACTCGGTCATCGGTGATTTGAATCACGGTGAGTACGACTCCGTCAACAACGTTCATTGGAACGCTTCCGCTCGCGATCTACAAGGGTATGTAGATGCACTCCTTTCCCCTCGTTGCTAGTATACTCCATAGATGCATCTTGGTGAGCGTAGGAAAATTTTAAAATTATGCTACGATTCCCAACAATTTTTCCCGGTGATTATAAACAATAAATAAATAATTCTAGCATAATTTTCTCTCGTGTTATGGACGGGGCAAAACTTCGTTCGTGGGATTATAGCTGGTGGCAGAGGATGAATTTTTTTTTAGGGGGTAGACTTTTGATTGATTTTAGCTCGTTTACTTTGCTCCCACAATCTTTTTAGAGATCAATCAACTCATTATGGGACAAAACAAATGACAAAAGATCACCAGGCTATTTTCTCTGTCAATCCCAGAAATCCCTCCCTTTCCATCTTTATTATCAATTCCCGGAATCCCTCCTTTCCTTCTGTGTTCTCTCCGTTCTTCCTTATTAGGACACTTTCTTCTTATTACGGGACGTCTGGCTTCCCACTTTTTTCCCGGAATCCCTCTTTCCTTGTTATTACGGGACAGCTTCCCACTTTGCTTTCAATCCCCGAATTCCCTCCTTTCCTTCTTATTACCGGAAGGGTTCCCACTTTCCTATTTTTCTTTGTTGTCAATCCCGGAAAACCCTTCTTTCCTTCTTTATTTTTAGGACGAGAGAACTGGTGTATCACCTGCTCCCGTGAAAAGAGATCCATCATGTTTGAAAGAAGCGTAGTGGAGAAAATCATACCCAACAGAACCATAAGGAATCAAGCATTCTACAAGAAGAATGAGGACAAAATGCACATAAGAGGCTGGTATGCTGCTTGCTTTCTTCAAACAGTGTGAAAGTATGCAAATATGAAGTATTGACCTGTTTGCTAATTGCAATGGCATTATTTTCTGGTATTGGAGACCGTGCAACCCAAGGGCCTTAGAAATTGACAAAAACCTGGGGGGCGCCGTGGGCGGAGGCGGAGGAGATGTAGGAAGATAGCAAGAAGGACCGTCGCTGGAGGCGGCGGCGAGGAGGACTTCCGGGTCGGGTTCGTCACGTTGGTCGTAGAAGACAGCGCGGAAGAGGGTGCGACAGGAGAGGTCGCGCTCTCGCAGGATGCCCTGCCGGTCCGCTGCCTCGTCCCACTCGCGCGCGTCGAGTCCTCGCTGTGCCTGCACCGTCGCCGTCGCCGTCGCCATCGGCATCTCCTCGCGGGCAGATCCTATATGACGCCCGTGTGCGTCCGGTCGTCGCTGCTTCGCTGAAGCGAAGCGAGCGAACGACGCAACACGGGCCGGCCCACTTCGAACCAATACCCGGTTTTGGGAACCTTCTAGTAGGTTCCCTGAACCGGTTTTTTCTTTTGCCGGTTTTTCCCGTTTCCTTTTTCCCTTCTTCTGTTTTTTTCTGCTTTTGTTTCTATTTATTTCCTTTTTCCTTTTCCTTCATTTTATCATTTTTCGTTTTTATGTTTATACTTTGTTTTCAAGAAAAATGTTTTGAAATCACAAATTTTGTTTGTGATTTCAAAAAGTGTTCACATTTTTCAAATTTATTCACTTTTTCAAATTTTGTTCATAATTTGAAATTGTTCAGTGTATATCACAAGAATGTTCAATGGGTATTTAGATGTTTTTCAGCGCATAACTGTTCAATGTGTAGTTAAAAATTGTTCAGATTATATTACGAAAATTGTTCAATGTTCAGATTGTGATATGCACTGAAATAATTTGAAACATATTCAATGTACATTTTACAATTGGTCGTCGTATATAATTTTTTTGTTCATGTTTTCATTAATTGTTCACATTTTAACACTTTTTCGAGTTTTAAATTTCTTCAAGAAAACATTAATCATTTTTTGAATGAAGATTGAAAAAATGGACCTGCCGTCGTCCATAGTACTTTCAACTTTCGCTGTACTATAGTACCAATCCAAGTCGCTATTTGCAGTGGCTGCCGTCGCAACTATCCAGCAAAAGGTACCAGGTTCGAATCCTACCAGCGGTTCTATTTTTCCTTCGTTGCATTTTTCTCGTACGACTTGTGACCTGGCAATGGGCCGGCCTGTTTGACGCTAATTCTTGCTGAATCCTATTCGGCGCCTTAAGCGCACACCCCTCTGTACACTTCTTTTTGTAGCTGGGCCGGCCCGTTCTACTGATTTCTGTTTGTAAAACAAAAACTAGCGCGTGCGTCAGGTTTCGAACTGCGGACCTCCTGGTTAATACATTCTACGCTAACCACCTTGCTACGTCCACCTACCGTGCTCAGTAGAAACTTCTTCCGTCTTTTCATCTTACGTCTTTTTCTTTTTTCTATTTCTTTTTTCTTTGCTCTCTTTTCCTTTTTCTTTTATCATTTGTTCTTTTTTATTGGGAATGGTTTTGTTCGGTTTTTTTTTCTTTAATGCTAATGAAAGAATTTTTTTAAACCATTGAACTTTTTTCGAAATTGATGAACTTTTATCAAATTGAATGAACTTTTTCAAAACCGAATGAACTTTTTTTCAAATTCAATGAACACTTTTTTTAAATTCGATAGACTTTTTTCTTAAATTCGTGAACTTTTTTCTTCAAAATCGATGAACTTTTTTCAAATTCGATTTTTTTTCCTTCAGATTTGATGAACTTTTTCCATATCCGATGAACTTTTTTTCGAATTTGATGAACTTTTTTTGAATTCAACAAACTTTTTTCAAATTCGATGAACTTTCTTGAAATTTGTTGAACTTTTTTTTTAGTTTGACAAACTTTTTTTCCAAATTCGATGAACTTTTTTAAAATTTTGATGAACTTTTTTGAAATTTGATGAACTATGTTTCAGATTCAATGTTTTTTTTCAAATTCGATGAACTTTTTGGCAAATTCGACGAACTTTTTCAAAATCGATGAACTTTTTTCTAAGCACAAGAGTACGTACTATAGCCAACTGGTTTATCTTTTAACTCTAGCCAACTGGTTTTTTTGAAGAAAATGAGTATGTACTGTAGCAATTTAGCCATAGAGAAAAAAAGACAATCGAGGGGAGCCAGGGATCGAGGGAGCGGCGGGGGGCAGCGATCGAGTGAGCCACCGGGGCAGCGAACGGGCGAGCGGGAGGAGCCAGCCAGCGAGAGCAAGCGTTACTGGGCCAGGCCCAGTCAAGCTACGCAGCGGGCGCTGCGTTCGCCAACGGGCCTGATTTACTGGGCGGGTTCCTCGAATTAGTACCACCTCGTGTATATGTTTTACATTCAAACTGAAAGTGTAAAATCACGAAAAAAAGCGTATTATGACGGTGAACCCGACGGACTCAATCCGTGCTTTATTATATACTAGCAAAAGGGCTCGTGCGTTGCAACGGGGAAAATAAATGTGTCCATCAAAACGCCCATCGGTGGCTTGACAACATCCTTGGAGGCAGGTAGGTGCATGCCGAGGTCTAGAAGAAATACATATCATACTTTAGTCCCCATACGCAAAAATATGCCGGTGTGTTACAACGGGAATAAAAGAATATCCCGGCTGAATCCTTCTTCATGGAAAATTCTAAAGAATTCTTGGCCTTGGGTAATTCCACATGAAAAAATGCTAAGGATTGAAATAGAGAGGGCTTATAAATCATTTACATTTGTAGTTCTTTGATTTGGAAGTTTCATAAATCGAGTGAACCCTAAAATTATAAGAGCTATGGATTGAAGGTTGCTTAATATTTCCAATGGTCAAGCAAGTCAATGAAGACGACATTATGTGGATGGTCAAGTTACATATCTAAACACAACCTTTTATTTGGCGTTAGTGTTTGGAGTGCCTCAAAAACGACACCTTAACACCAAAGGAGGAAGTGAATCTTTTTTTGGGGGATCCCATGTGCTTCGCTCATACGGGCCATCCTCGCCGTCGACGTCACCGCCGCCGAACCCAAGGCACAAAGATGGGCGGCATGATGGCCACGGCAGAGCACATCCGCATGTGCCCGTGCATTGAGCAGCGGAAGGCGGAGGGAGTGTGTGAGACTTCCGTTGCTGCTAGGGTTTGAGAGGGAAGGAATATTTGGATAATAACTAAATGTTGATCTGGTTACACCCCAAACAGATCATATTCAACTATTTTAATGAGAAGATGAGCTAGACATTGACATATGTGATATGGACAGGAAATTTGAAACATTAAAGAAAAAAATGCTGCAATAATTATAAGAACAGAACACTCCCAAGGATATTTTTTGAATTACCTACTTTATAAAATGATATCAATGACCTTAATGTAAACAACATGTCTTAGAATAGTTTTCTACAGAAAACATGTCATAAAATAGTTCATGGCCATGGGCTGCCAAAAAACATATGTAAAGCGGATCCCTTCCAAGGTTCAAACGGTTCTTTGAACCATCTATCACAATGAAAATTTGCATAATCTAAGGCAGCACGCGGCATACGTCTAGCTAATATGACTCATATGGAACAATAAATCATTTTTGTATGTTGATCAATCAAGCAAATAATTAAACTGAAATTCTATTTATATTGAACACTCAATTCCATCTCGGTAAAAATGAAAACTGAAATTCAATGCACTTCATTGCTACGATGAGCTTTACATGTATTTTTCTTCATAATGTACTCTTCCTCATAGCAACATCTCCTGCTGGAAACAGATTCCTCTGCCTTGCCAGTCAAAACTGCAGCCTTCTCGCTACTGTTGCTTCCATTGACAGATACTGAGTGTACCAAACAATTGGCACAGCGAGCGGAGAAACTTTACATAAGTAGGAAAAGTGTTTCAGGGGAGAAGAAACTAAGATATGCTCTCTATGGTGTCAACCATCCTAAGCTTTTGATTCAGGCTCGCAGCCAAGTGTGCAGCTCGTCGACTATTAAGTTGCAGGATCTGATGAAGTCGCTCGCCTTGCCATTGAAACTCCTACTGTTTCTCTCCTTCAAATTCTTCCACCAAAATAAGCATGCAAACGGCCCAGAAATCTTTATGACGATGCTAGCGATGTTGTAAAGAATATTTAGCCATCACTGTAGCAGGGAATGAGTGTCATATGATCATAGCTTGGCTGTTGGCTGAAACGATGACTGAATTTGATCAGAAAGAATCCCTAAACAGCAGCAGAAAAAGGGAAGGTTGCAAATAAGTGTACAATACACTCAAAGCGCATAATCCCATTTGTTGATGGATTTGCCAACCCTACGTCCTTGTGCAGGAACCATGCGAGCTGTTTGCGTGGCGCACAATGGATCAACCACCACTGCGGAATATGCTTCTTCTCGGCCAACATCTCGTGCATCTCGACCAGCATCCGCCTTCGGCGCGCCTTCCCCGACCACGGCAGCCGCCCCCTCCTCTACCTCAGCAACAACATGCACCTTTTCTAAGGCCTTCTTCATGCTCGCATTAGAATTTTCTATGCGAAGCAAGTTAACACCAGCTTCACAAAAAAATCCTAGCTTAACTAATTTGCATAAACCATGAAGTCTATAGAAAGTTCCATGTGTTAGGCTGAAAAAATAACACATCAGAACTCCAAAAAGAATGATAGTTTGATGTTTTAACTAATCCGTTAAGAATTGAGTGCATTCAAATGGAAAAATGAATCGCATAAAAGACTACTTACCTTCTTCCAGTAGTACAGAAGCACATGATATTCAGTTCAGGGAGGGCGAGGCATCACCCACCGTCTTTTTTTCAGGGACTACAGTCTGCTTAAGCCAGCCTGGACCACTTCATAAAATTGAGAACTATACAAAGACAAATTATACACTGGGATTAATAGAAAAGAAAAGGAAGGAAAAAATAGAATCTCATAGATAGGTGATACAACATAGTGCTCCAATCCATCAAGAGCCCTCTCTTAATTCCATTTGAATACCTGTTGGACCACAACATAAGATCATCAGCAATCTTGCTAGCAGTAATGTGCAATTCCACAGAAACATCAGGGAAGAGCTTGTAGTTCCCGCGCCTCCATATATTCCAGAGGACCATGATAAGCACAGTAGAGTGAATATTGTCGGAATAATTTTTCTTCCTAGAGATATTTGACTGAATCAACATTGAGTGGATGAAAATTTTGAAGTTCAGACCACAGCAATGCTAGGGACGAGCAGCTGATTAACATATGAGCAATATTCTCTAATTCATTAAAGAAAGGAAAATTGACTGCCTGGCATATGAGCACTATACAATCTCGCCTATTTGGTGCACCTAATTCATCTCAGAGAAACACACAATTCGCTGGAAAAATAATGCCAAGCCCAATAGTACTGAGCCATACCATTCAATTCATGCTCTTGATCTCACCCTGCCGGCATCTTTGCTCAGGCCGAGTTCGCATAGTAGTCCCTCACCAACGATCTCAAACAGTACTGCCCAGGTTACCTCACCAACCAGATAAACACTTGATCATTGTGTTCACAGATGAGTTGGATGAATGTGAAACTGAACCCAGCTGAAAAATAATGAAAATCTGAAGTAAACTGACCCAAAATAAAATCTAAGCCTTTCTATGCATGGCAATGGAGATGAGTTGAATGTGATAGAGCGGATATATTTTGAAGAGCAGCAACAATTGCATCATGACTTGGGGCGAGGGGATCCATGGTGGTCGTTCCACCACGACGCCTCTCCCCATCGCTCGGCCATGGCATCGGCAACCCCCAGCGCTTATCTATGGCGTCGGTCGCCTCCACAACCACGGCGCCCCTCCACGACGTGGCCGTTGCGCTGGAGCACACTCACGATGACATCTGCATGGTGCATGGCGACGTGTCGGCCTCCAAGTACGTGCTCCTCGACGAAGACGGACGTACGAGGCTCTGCGACCTGGGGTCGGGCTGTGAGGGCACCTTCCCGGCCACCGTCGCGCCCGCCTGGAGCGCGTCAGCGATGGGATCGCCAGTTTACGCGGACCCCTTCTTCCTCCGCACGGGCATCATGTCCAAGAAGTCTGACTTGTACGGCTTCGGCGTGCTGCTGTTCGAGGCCGTCACTGGCTCGCCGGCTACTGGAGCACCGGGCCAGGACGTCAACGGCAAGTACTTGGCGCCGAAGGTGCCGCGCGTGACGGCGGTCGGGGTGGCGGGGCTCATGGATGGCAGGCTGGGCGACGATCACGACACCGTGGAGGCGGGCGACGTTGCACCGATCACCGTCGATCGCGTCGTGGCGCAGGTGCGAGCAGCCCTCGCGGAGAAGGTGGCGATGGCCATCGCGGGGATGGACGACAACGATATGCGTCGGCGCCCGCCGTGTACCTGACGACCCACTTTAGCGCCATTGTGTCCGGATGGCCTTTCGCTAGGGGCCGATTACCAGGGTAATGTGTTGATGTTGGAGAGGTATTTAAGAGATGGGAAACTCGGGCGTGAAATTTTGCCTACCTAGTCGGACGGACGAACATGTTGGGATGGGCTTCTCTAAAACCAAACGACGAACAAAAGAAAACGACGTCCGAAAACTACATAGCCCAGGTCGGCTTAGCGTGCGTGCGAACGAACCCATCATGTAGGTTCCCTAAATTACTACCACCTCGAGTATATGTTTTAAATTCAAACTGAAAGCGTAAATTCACGTGAAGAAGCGTATTGTGACGGTGAACCCACGGAGTCAATCTGTGCTTTATTATTAGGGAAAGATATATCATTGCATGCTACATTTTTTGTTTATATGATTTAGACCATATTTGTAGTGCATTGCATGTAATTGTAGTGCATTTGTGCATGTATGATTGAGACCATATTTTTTCATACTGTAGGAAGAAGTGAAACGTAACTATATGGAATGGGTAGACCCGGAGTGGTCAGTGGCTATGAAGTTCTGCCTCAGAGACCCGTGGTGTTGGGGAACGTAGTAATTTCAAAAAAATTCCTACGCACACGCAAGATCATGTTGATGCATAGCAACGAGAGGGGAGAGTGTTGTCCACGTACCCTCGTAGACCGACAGCGGAAGCGTTATCACAACGCGGTTGATGTAGTCGTACGTCTTCACGATCTGACCGATCAAGTACCGAACGCACGGCACCTCCGAGTTCTACACACGTTCAGCTCGATGACGTCCCTCGAACTCCGATCCAGCCGAGTGTTGAGGGAGAGTTTCGTCAGCACGACGGCATGGTGACGATGATGATGTTCCACCGGCGCAGGGCTTCGCCTAAGCTGCGCAACGGTATTATCGAGGTGTAATATGGTGGAGGGGGGCACCGCACACGGCTAAAAGATCTCAAGGATCAATTGTTGTGTGTCTGGGGTGCCCCCCTGCCCCCGTATATAAAGGAGCAAGGGAGGAGGAGGCCGGCCCTAGGAGGGGGCGCACCAAGTGTGGAGTCCTACTAGGACTCCCTAGTCCTAGTAGGATTCCACCTCCCATATGGAATAGGAAAAGAGGAAGGGAAAAAGAGAATGAAGGAAGGGGGCGCCCCCCTTCCCTAGTCCAATTCGGACCAGACCAAGGGGAGGGGTGCGGCCACCCTTGAGGCCCTTTTTCTTCTTTCCCGTATGGCCCAATAAGGCCCAATACGTATTCCCGTAACTCTCCGGTACTCCGAAAAATACCCGAATCACTCGGAACCTTTCCGAAGTCCGAATATAGTCATCCAATATATCGATCTTTACGTCTCGACCATTTCGAGACTCCTCGTCATGTCCCCGATCTCATCCGGGACTCCGAACTCCTTCGGTACATCAACATACATAAACTCATAATAAAACTGTCATCGTAACTTTAAGCGTGCGGACCCTACGGGTTCGAGAACTATGTAGACATGACCGAGACACGTCTCCGGCCAATAACCAATAGCGGGACCTGGATGCCCATATTGGCTCCCACATATTCTACGAAGATCTTTATCGGTCAGACCGCATAACAACATACGCTGTTCCCTTTGTCATCAGTATGTTACTTGCCCGAGATTCGATCGTCGGTATCTCGATACCTAGTTCAATCTCGTTACCGGCAAGTCTCTTTACTCGTTCCGTAACACATCATCCCGCAACTAACTTATTAGTCACAATGCTTGCAAGGCTTATAGTGATGTGCATTACCGAGTGGGCCCAGAGATACCTCTCCGACAATCGGAGTGACAAATCCTAATCTCGAAATACGCCAACCCAACAAGTAGCTTTGGAGACACCTGTAGAGCACCTTTATAATCACCCATTTACGTTGTGACGTTTGGTTGCACACAAAGTGTTCCTCCGGTAAACGGGAGTTGCATAATCTCATAGTCATAGGAACATGTATAAGTCATGAAGAAAGCAATAGCAACATACTAAACGATCGGGTGCTAAGCTAACGGAATGGGTCAAGTCAATCACGTCATTCTCCTAATGAGGTGATCTCGTTAATCAAATGACAACTCATGTCTATGGCTAGGAAACATAACCATCTTTGATTAACGAGCTAATCAAGTAGAGGCATACTAGTGACACTCTGTTTGTCTATGTATTCATACATGTATTATGTTTCCGGTTAATACAATTCTAGCATGAATAATAAACATTTATCATGATATAAGGAAATAAATAATACTTTATTATTGCCTCTAGGGCATATTTCCTTCAGTCTCCCACTTGCACTAGAGTCAATAATCTAGTTTACACAGTAATGATTCTTACACCCATGGAGCCTTGGTGCTGATCATGTTTTGCTCGTGGAAGAGGCTTAGTCAACGGGTCTGCAACATTCAGATCCGTATGTATCTTGCAAATTTCTATGTCTCCCACCTGGACTAAATCCCGGATGGAATTGAAGCGTCTTTTGATGTGCTTGGTTCTCTTGTGAAATCTGGATTCCTTTGCCAAGGCAATTGCACCAGTATTGTCACAAAAGATTTTCATAGGACCCGATGCACTAGGTATGACACCTAGATCGGATATGAACTCCCTCATCCAGACTCCTTCATTTGCTGCTTCCGAAGCAGCTATGTACTCCGCTTCACATGTAGATCCTGCCACGACGCTTTGTTTAGAACTGCACCAACTGACAGCTCCACCGTTCAATGTAAATACGTATCCGGTTTGCGATTTAGAATCGTCCGGATCAGTGTCAAAGCTTGCATCAACGTAACCATTTACGATGAGCTCTTTGTCACCTCCATATACGAGAAACATATCCTTAGTCCTTTTCAGGTATTTCAGGATGTTCTTGACCGCTGTCCAGTGATCCACTCCTGGATTACTTTGGTACCTCCCTGCTAAACTTATAGCAAGGGACACATCAGGTCTAGTACACAGCATTGCATACATGATAGAGCCTATGGCTGAAGCATAGGGAACATCTTTCATTTTCTCTCTATCTTCTGCAGTGGTCGGGCATTGAGTCTTACTCAATCTCACACCTTGTAGTACAGGCAAGAACCCTTTCTTTGCTTGATCCATTTTGAACTTCTTCAAAACTTTGTCAAGGTATGTGCTTTGTGAAAGTCCAATTAAGCGTCTTGATCTATCTCTATAGATCTTAATGCCTAATATATATGCAGCTTCACCGAGGTCTTTCATTGAAAAACTCTTATTCAAGTATCCCTTTATGCTATCCAGAAATTCTATATCATTTCCAATTAGTAATATGTCATCCACATATAATATCAGAAATGCTATCGAGCTCCCACTCACTTTCTTGTAAATACAGGCTTCTCCAAAAGTCTGTATAAAACCAAATGCTTTGATCACACTATCAAAGCGTTTATTCCAACTCCGAGAGGCTTGCACCAGTCCATAAATGGATCGCTGGAGCTTGCACACTTTGTTAGCTCCTTTTGGATCGACAAAACCTTCCGGTTGCATCATATACAACTCTTCTTCCAGAAATCCATTCAGGAATGCAGTTTTGACATCCATTTGCCAAATTTCATAATCATAAAATGCGGCAACTGCTAACATGATTCAGACAGACTTAAGCATCGCTACGGGTGAGAAGGTCTCATCGTAGTCAATCCCTTGAACTTGTCGAAAACCTTTTGCAACAAGTCGAGCTTTATAGACAGTAACATTACCATCAGCGTCAGTCTTCTTCTTGAAGATCCATTTGTTTTCAATGGCTTGCCGACCATCGGGCAAGTCAACCAAAGTCCATACTTTGTTCTCATACATGGATCCCATCTCGGATTTCATGGCTTCAAGCCATTTTGCGGAATCTGGGCTCACCATCGCTTCTTCATAGTTCGTAGGTTCGCCATGGTCTAGTAACATGACCTCCAGAACAGGATTACCATACCACTCTGGTGCGGTTCTTGATCTAGTTGACCTACGAAGTTCAGTAATAACTTGATCTGAAGTTTCATGATCATTATCATTAACTTCCTCACTATTTGGTGTAGGTGTCGCAGAAACTGATTTCTGTGATGATCTACTTTCCAATAATGGAGCAGGTACAGTTACCTCATCAAGTTCTACTTTCCTCCCACTCACATCTTTCGAGAGAAACTCCTTCTCTAGAAAGGATCCATTCCTAGCAACGAATATCTTGCCTTCGGATCTGTGATAGAAGGTATACCCAGCAGTCTCTTTTGGGTATCCTATGAAGACACATTTCTCCGATTTGGGTTCGAGCTTATCAGGTTGAAGTTTCTTCACATAAGCATCGCAACCCCAAACTTTAAGATAAGACAACTTTGGTTTCTTGCCAAACCATAGTTCATAAGGCGTCGTCTCAACGGATTTTGATGGTGCCCTATTTAACATGAATGCAGCCGTCTCTAAAGCATAACCCCAAAACGATAGCGGTAAATCAATAAGAGACATCATAGATCGCACCATATCTAGTAAAGTGCGATTACGATGTTCGGACACACCATTATGCTGTGGTGTTCCGGGTGGCGTGAGTTGCGAAACTATTCCGCATTGTTTCAAATGTAGACCAAACTCGTAACTCAAATATTCTCCTCCACGATCTGATCGTAGAAACTTTATTTTCTTGTTACGATGATTTTCAACTTCACTCTGAAATTCTTTGAATTTTTCAAATGTTTCAGACTTATGTTTCATTAAGTAGATATACCCATATCTTCTTAAATCATCTGTGAAGGTGAGAAAATAACGATATCCCCACGAGCCTCAATATTCATCGGATCACATACATCTGTATGTATAATTTCCAACAAATCTGTTGCTCTCTCCATAGTACCGGAGAACGGTGTTTTGGTCATCTTGCCCATGAGGCACGGTTCGCAAGTACCAAGTGATTCCAAAATTCCATCAGTATGGAGTTTCTTCATGCGCTTTACACCGATATGACCCAAACGGCAGTGCCACAAATAAGTTGCACTGTCATTATTAACTCTGCATTTTTTGGCTTCAACATTATGAATATGTGTATCACTACTATCGAGATTCATTAAAAATAGACCACTCTTCAAGGGTGCATGACCATAAAAGATATTATTCATATAAATAGAACAACCATTATTCTCTGATTTAAATGAATAACCGTCTCGCATTAAACAAGATCCAGATATAATGTTCATGCTCAACGCTGTCACCAAATAACAATTATTTAGGTCTAATATTAATCCCGAAGGTAGATGTAGAGGTAGCGTGCCGACGGCGATCACATTGACTTTGGAACCATTTCCCACGCGCATCGTCACCTCGTCCTTAGCCAATCTCCGCTCAATCCGTAGCCCCTGTTTCGAGTTGCAAATATTAGCAATAGAACCAGTATCAAATACCCAGGTGCTACTACGAGCATTGGTAAGGTACACATCGATAACATGTATATCACATATACCTTTGTTAACCTTGCCATCCTTCTTTTCCGCCAAAAACTTGGGGCAGTTCCGCTTCCAGTGGCCAGTCTGCTTACAGTAGAAACACTCAGTTTCAGGCTTAGGTCCAGACTTGGATTTCTTCTCCTGAACAGCAACTTGCTTGCTGTTCTTCTTGAAGTTTCCTTTCTTCTTCCCTTTGCCCTTTTTCTTGAAACTAGTGGTTTTACTGACCATCAACACTTGATGCTCCTTTTTGATTTCTACCTCCGCAGCCTTTAGCATTGCGAAGAGCTCGGGAATTGTCTTACTCATCCCTTGCATATTATAGTTCATCACGAAGCTCTTGTAGCTTGGTGGCAGTGATTGAAGAATTCTGTCAATGACGCTATCATCCGGAAGATTAACTCCCAGTTGAATCAAGTGATTGTTATACCCAGACATTTTGAGTATATGCTCACTGACAGAACTATTCTCTTCCATCTTGCAGCTATAGAACTTATTGGAGACTTCATATCTCTCAATCCGGGCATTTGCTTGAAATATTAACTTCAACTCGTGGAACATCTCATATGCTCCATGACGTTCAAAACGTCGTTGAAGACCTGGTTCTAAGCCGTAAACATGGCACACTGAACTATCGAGTAGTCATCAACACGTGACTGCCAGGCATTCACAATGTCTGCAGTTGCTGGTGCAGGTGGTACACCTAGCGGTGCTTCCAGGACGTAATTTTTCTGTGCAGCAATGAGGATAATCCTCAAGTTACGGACCCAGTCCGTGTAATTGCTACCATCATCTTTCAACTTTGCTTTCTCAAGGAACGCATTAAAATTCAACGGAACAATGGCACGGGCCATTTATCTACAATTAACATAGACAAGCAAGATACTATCAGGTACTAAGTTCATGATAAATTTAAGTTCAATTAATCATATTACTTAAGAACTCCCACTTAGATAGACATCTCTCTAATCATCTAAGTGATTACGTGATCCAAAGCAACTAAACCATGTCCGATTAACACGTGAGATGGAGTAGTTTCAATGGTGAACATCACTATGTTGATCATATCTACTATATGATTCACGCTCGACCTTTCGGTCTCTGTGTTCCGAGGCCATATCTGTATATGCTAGGCTCGTCAAGTTTAACCTGAGTATTCCGCGTGTGCAACTGTTTTGCACCCGTTGTATTTGAACGTAGAGCCTATCACACCCGATTAACACGTGGTGTCTCAGCACGAAGAACTTTTGCAACGGTGCATACTCAGGGAGAACACTTTTATCTTGAAATTTTAGTGAGAGATCATCTTATAATGCTACCGTCAATCAAAGCAAGATAAGATGCATAAAGGATTAACATCACATGCAATCAATATAAGTGATATGATATGGCCATCATCATCTTGTGCTTGTGATCTCCATCTTCGAAGCACCGTGCTTGTGATCTCCATCTCCGAAGCACCGTCATGATCACCATCGTCACCGGCGCGACACCTTGATCTCCATCGTAGCATCGTTGTCGTCTCGCCAACTTATTGCTTTTACGACTATCGCTACCGCTTAGTGATAAAGTAAAACTATTACATGGCGATTGCATCTCATACAATAAAGCGACAACCATATGGCTCCTGCCAGTTGCCGATAACTCAGTTACAAAACATGATCATCTCATACAACACATTATATCACATCATGTCTTGACCATACCACATCACAACATGCCCTGCAAAAACAAGTTAGACGTCCTCTACTTTGTTGTTGCAAGTTTTACGTGGCTGCTACGGGCTTAGCAAGAACCGTTCTTACCTACGCATCAAAACCACAACGATAGTTTGTCAAGTTGGTGCTGTTTTAACCTTCGCAAGGACCGGGCGTAGCCACACTCGGTTCAACTAAAGTGAGAGAGACAGACACCCGCCAGTCACCTTTAAGCAACGAGTGCTCCGAACGGTGAAACCAGTCTCGCGTAAGCGTACGCGTAATGTCGGTCCGGGCCGCTTCATCTCATAATACCGCTGAACCAAAGTATGACATGCTGGTAAGCAGTATGACTTATATCGCCCACAACTCACTTGTGTTCTACTCGTGCATAGCATCAACGCATAAAACCTGGCTCTGATACCATTGTTGGGGAACGTAGTAATTTCAAAAAAATTCCTACGCACACGCAAGATCATGGTGATGCATAGTAACGAGAGGGGAGAGTGTTGTCCACGTATCCTCGTAGACCGACAGCGGAAGCGTTATCACAACGCGGTTGATGTAGTCGTACGTCTTCACGATCCGATCGATCAAGTACCGAACGCACGGCACCTCCGAGTTCTACACACGTTCAGCTCGATGACGTCCCTCGAACTCCGATCCAGCCGAGTGTTGAGGGAGAGTTTCGTCAGCACGACGGCGTGGTGACGATAATGATGTTCCACCGGCGCAGGGCTTCGCCTAAGCTCCGCAACGGTATTATCGAGGTGTAATATGGTGGAGGGGGGCACCGCACACGGCTAAGAGATCTCAAGGATCAGTTGTTGTGTGTCTGGGGTGCCCCCCTGCCCCCGTATATAAAGGAGCAAGGGAGGAGGAGGCCGGCTCTAGGAGGGGGCGCACCAAGTGTGGAGTCCTACTAGGACTCCCTAGTCCTAGTAGGATTCCACCTCCCATATGGAATAGGAAAAGAGGAAGGGAAAAAGAGAATGAAGGAAGGGGGCGCCCCCTTCCCTAGTCCAATTCGGACCAGACCAAGGGGAGGGGTGCGGCCACCCTTGAGGCCCTTTTTCTTCTTTCCCGTATGGCCCAATAAGGCCCAATACGTATTCCCGTAACTCTCCGGTACTCCGAAAAATACCCGAATCACTCGGAACCTTTCCGAAGTCCGAATATAGTCGTCCAATATATCGATCTTTACGTCTCGACCATTTCGAGACTCCTCGTCATGTCCCCGATCTCATCCGGGACTCCGAACTCCTTCGGTGCATCAACATACATAAACTCATAATAAAACTGTCATCGTAACTTTAAGCGTGCGGACCCTACGGGTTCGAGAACTATGTAGACATGACCGAGACATGTCTCCAGTCAATAACCAATAGCGGGACCTGGATGCCCATATTGGCTCCCACATATTCTACGAAGATCTTTATCGGTGAGACCGCATAACAACATACGTTGTTCCCTTTGTCATCAGTATGTTACTTGCCCGAGATTCGATCGTCGGTATCTCGATACCTAGTTCAATCTCGTTACCGGCAAGTCTCTTTACTCGTTCCGTAACACATCATCCCGCAACTAACTTATTAGTCACAATGCTTGCAAGGCTTATAGTGATGTGCATTACCGAGTGGGCCCAGAGATACCTCTCCGACAATCGGAGTGACAAATCCTAATCTCGAAATACGCCAACCCAACAAGTACCTTTGAAGACACCTGTAGAGCACCTTTATAATCACCCATTTACGTTGTGACGTTTGGTAGCACACAAAGTGTTCCTCCGGTAAACGGGAGTTGCATAATCTCATAGTCATAGGAACATGTATAAGTCATGAAGAAAGCAATAGCAACATACTAAACGATCGGGTGCTAAGCTAACGGAATGGGTCAAGTCAATCACGTCATTCTCCTAATGAGGTGATCTCGTTAATCAAATGACAACTCATGTCTATGGCTAGGAAACATAACCATCTTTGATTAACGAGCTAGTCAAGTAGAGGCATACTAGTGACACTCTGTTTGTCTATGTATTCACACATGTATTATGTTTCCGGTTAATACAATTCTAGCATGAATAATAAACATTTATCATAATATAAGGAAATAAATAATACTTTCTTATTGCCTCTAGGGCATATTTCCTTCACGTGGAGCATGTATGACGAGAAGCTGAGACGGAATGTTAAAAATGCTGAAGAAAATTTCAAGTTAATTGGAGAAAAGAGGAGGACGGAGGAAGAGCTGAGATTTTTCAAAATGGACTTTGCTAAAATGGTGGCTGATAAGGAGGATGCTCTCACACAGTTGGGCAATGCAAGATTGTCACTTAGCGATCTCAAAGAGGAGCTAGAGAAGAATAAGATGGTAGACCATGGTTGTGCCAATCTACATCAGGTCCTGAGGGCAAAGGCTGAGAAAGACCGGGGCCGGGTGGTTCTAGAGAGAGACCAAGTGATGAGAGAAAGGGACCAGCTGAAGCAAGAGAAAAAAAACTTGAGTATATTATTGCAGATTTTCTCAAACAGAAACATGGGTACGTTGATAAGATCAAGAAGCCGAAGGAGATTTGTGATGACAACCTTGGCAGGTCCTCCGCCATCTTCAGAGCAGATTGAGGTGACAACCTTGGCAGGTCCTCCGCCATCGACGCCATCACGACGCCAAACGACGACCTCCACCTACGCGAGCTTTGGCAGGTCCTCCGCCATTGACGCCACCACGACGCCAGCCAACGACCTCCACCTACGCGAGTCCATCTCCAAGCAACGGACGTAAATCCATGCTAGGATAGGGATGCACCGCCGCCGTCGCCCACCACCCACAAGCGCCACCCAACCCCAAGGTTCCCAAAGCGGCTCCTTCAAGAAGGCAACGGCGCCGTGAGCGCCGCCGCCCCCCAACAAAGTTAGGGCTTTCACCCGGGAGACCTAGGGGAAGGTAAAGTGAGGAGATCAGTCCATACCGACGCCTCCAAGGAGGGGAACGGCACCCTGAGGCGTCGCCGTCGGCGCGGCCGGTCATGGCCGGCCAGGGATTTCGCCCTAACTAGATCTCCGCCACCAGCAGCGCCTCCTGTACAGAACCGGCGACCAAGAGGAAGCGCGACCCGACCAGGCTAGCCCGCACGCCGAACAGGGGAAGAGGGGAGGCGCCAGATTGCGTGCACCGGCCGCCGCAGAAGCTGCCGCCGACCGCCAACGACCACCGTATCCCGCCGCCCGCGCGGCCGGGACACCAGATCCACCGCCCGCACGGCTGCTAGCCGGCTGTGCCTTGCCAATGGAGCCGCCGCTCCAGATCCGGGGTTTCCCACGCAGAAGTAGGGCAACCGAGGCCCCGCCGCCACCATCCTTGGCGCCCCAGGCTTGCCCGGCGGCTGCCTCAGGCGGCGGCGAGGAGGTGGGACGAGGTGGGGAGGGGGCCGCGGCGACGCGGCTAGGGTTCCCCGCCACCGTCGGGAGAGGCGTCGCGGGGGACGCGGGGGAGGAGATCAGTTCGGGTGGGAGGCCGGGGCTGCGCCTTGAGCACTGCTCGGTATGGGGAACCGAGAGCGGCGAGGGAAATCCCGGTGGTGACAGGCAACCGGCAATGACAAGCACCTCTTCCTTAGTGTTATTAATTTCGTGGAGCACTTCATGTAGGACAGCCACCCCAACGCACAAAGGAAATAGACCAGGGCAAGGATCGATCAGAATCCAGCTATGGCTTTGTCGTTTCCGGGTCACGGTCGGAATCGCGTGCGCCGGCTGGGACGCGGATACGCGCATTAGCCACGGCCCCCTGGAATATATACTAGCAAAAGAGCCCGTGCGTTGCAACGGGAGAGAAAATATAACACACGCTCTTAACCCAACAACCATCACTCAAGACCACAATAGGTCCATCTCCTTTATTTTTGCAAGGCATCATATTTGTGTTGCCGCTTATCCTCCTTCTCACCCTCGCCGGCGATGGCCTCGGTATTCACATAAAAAAACAAAAACGTGTTTGAATATGGTTAATCCTAAGGTGTCTCTCTCTCCCTCTCTCTCCTCCCTCTCCCTCTCTCTCTCCCCTCCCTCTCCCCTCCCTCTCCCCTCGCTTTCTCTCACTCTTGCGATGAGAAATCTGTTGTTTTCCCCTGCGACATTTTTCAGAGGTATGCGTGTGTAGTTATCATTGTTTTCTTTTCCCTATATGGTTAGTGGGGTGTTTATTTGCAATCCGGATCGCCGCCGGTACGAAAAAAACGGATCTTGCGCTATAAATTATAAGTTTGCTTCCGGTACGAAAAATATTTAACAGGTAAAATTAACATCATATTTAGATTCCATACATTTTTCTAATAAAATTTCATATATAATATGTTAAAATCGAAGTTGCGGTAAAAAAGATACGGATAATTTAGAAAATCATTTGTTTGACTTAAATATATTCCAAAGTAATATTTAAAAATACATAACAGGTAAAAATAATCTCATATTTATATTCTACATATTTTTCTAATCAAATGTCATATATAACATGTTCAAATTGGAGTTACGGTTTAAAAGATATGGATGATTTAAAAAAACATTGTTTGACTTAAATCTGATCCGCGGATGAATTACCTAAAACATCAGGGGTTCGAAAAATGTAAAATAACGGTTCGGGTGTGATTTAAATCCGGACTGCGGGTTGATTTCAAGAAAACACAGGAACTTTTATGTAAAATATGAAAAAATGATTCGCTTTAACTTAAAACAGGACTGCGGGTTGAATTCTCTGAAATAGAGAGACTTTTTAAAAAAATGCCATGACGAACGAAAGAAACTCAATTTGCTTTATTATTAGGTAAAGATATGCAAGAGCTATCCCACCATCGACATATATTACATACTCCCTATACTCCCTAAGTCCCATAATAATACTAATAATAATAATAATAATAATAATAATAATAATAAGTCCCATAATATAAAATTATTTTCCATCATCATCCGTCTCTGTTTCACAAGGAAGGTATACACACTGATCAATCCATGGCCCTAGTGCCGGCGCAGCTGCTGCCTGACGACATCCTCGCTTGCGTCCTCGGCTGTCTCGCGCCGCGCAGCCTCGCCGCGTCCCGCTGCGTCTGCAAAGCCTGGTGCGCCGTCATCGACGAGTACCGCCTGCTGCGGACGGACCTCTTCCCGCTCACGCTTCACGGGATCTTCTTCATGGAGGAGCTCTGCCCGGACCCCCCAAAGCTCTTTGCAAACCCATTCACAAAGCACAGGATCGGCGACGCAAGCCTTGGTTATGTCGAGAACGACGAGGGCTCATTTATCCAGAATCACTGCAACGGGCTTCTCTTGCTTTGGAACCACCTCGTGGTCAACCCGGCGACTCGGCAATGGGTGCGTCTGCCTCCGCCCCCGCCTCGGTGCACCGGGATGGAGGACTTCGGCAACGACGTGTGCCTTGTTTATGACCCCACCGTATCGCCGCACTACGATGTGCTCCATATTCCTTGCGTCCCCTACGGTCTTCTTGATTGCGCAACAACAATATTCACGGAGGAATCCGAGTGGCCGCCCTCCGCCTACGCAATACAAGTCTTCTCTTCAATGACATGGAGATGGGAGGAGAGGTCGTTGGCCCGGAGAGGAGAGGCTGCAGGGACCATCGCTGACATGGAGCCATATAGGGATTATGAACACTGTTACGCCGTCTACTGGAAAGGAGCCATCTATGTGCATTGTGAAAATGACTCCATTTTACGGTATGCATCCGTGCCCTGGTCATCACTTTAATCATGTTATTTGTTTTTAAGAAGATGAAACTCATCTCACCGGACTAGTCTCTCTGTTTCACAACGTAGCTAGTGCATATTTAGTCTAGATAAATATTCAAACATGTTTACGTTTGACCAAGTTTGAAGAATATAAACTAGATATGTCTAAATCATTTAATAAATAAAATATAAAATATACACTTTGTGATGAATCTGATGATACTTAATTTTGGATTTTGAATGATGATATTTTCTTCTATAAGTTTTATAAACATATATAGACACGCTTGACTTTCTAAAAATCAAATATTATCATGGAGCACAAGTACTAGTATCTCTTAACAGGCATCTTATCTTCATCCATCTGATATGTTTGCAGCATAACCTTATCAGACGGTTCGTATGAAGTGATTAAATCGCCAACAGGAAGTAAAATGGAAGATTCTACCAATCTTCATCTAGGGAAATCAAAGAAGGGGGTGTACTGCACTTTGATTTATAATGATATCTGGGGGGACTTCAGATTTGGCTGCTTACTGAATCATGTGGTAAATGGGAGTGGGTGCTAAAGAATGACATCAACTTTGCGGCAGCGGTGGCAAAATTTTCTTGGTTTTCTCGTGATGAAAACCAAGGACCGTGGATCTTACAGAAAGGTGATTGTGATGAAGATGTTAAGGAAGCACCAGTGCAAGATAACTATGAATGGGGCTTCGACAATGGTATTATCCTTGCGGCTGAAGATAAGGTTGAATCTGACGATATGAATTTGGGAGTGCTTTATTTCCTTGGATTTCATCCATACAAAGAGATTGTCTTCCTACGGACACAAGCGAGGGTAGTTGCTTATGATTTCAGTAGATTGAAAGTACAAGACTTGGGCCAGTTCCTGTACAGAGTGTAGGAAGTGTTTTCCCATACACACCATGCTGGACGGGAGATATATCTGAAAAGAATTAACTCTGCAGAGAGGGAATATATACGGGGTGTTTTTTTTTGAAGGAATTTTTTTTTTGAAGGAATACCAGGGTGTAGGGTGTGTTTTAAATGACTTGTAATCTATATATGTTCATGAATGCTTAAAGAAGATAATTGTAACAATCTACTCCGATCTTGATTCTATTTCTTTCGTACATTTTTTTTATGGAATGTGCATTAGAATATATTGAATGGTTTTACCAAGCATATGCGAACAATCGGCCGCGGATGTGCTAGCTTGTACTTGTTGCTCCCAAACAAATAATGGATTATGAAAGGACCGACTAATGTGTTGTTTGAGATGCTTATTTATTTTGAGACGGAGAAAGTAGTAATTATCTGAATCACATCACAGAGAGATAGATGAGCGTTTAAGCAAAACGTTGATCGTCAACATGCATCGATCTCCTATGCATATGCAAACCATAAGTGATGGATGTGCTATGCTTGTACTTGTTGTGTCCAAAGGAACAACTGATAACACAACACATTATAACCACAATAGACCGACGGCGCGTGCACAGGACAGAGCGATTACTGATAGACCTTTGGATCAGGGTAGGCTAGTAGATCCGGTGAACCTACCTTGTCCGGCAGTGGATGAACTCGAGCCGGAGGCCATCGTGGTGCTGGGGCGCACGGCGATGGCGGAGAGTGGGCGAGGTGGTGGAGCTTCCCGTGAGCACCGCGCTAACCCTAGATCGGTAGGGATTGTTGGTGGGGTTTGTGGCAGCGATTAACCTCGTGAATAGCGCCCCGGCCCCACCTCTGTTTATATAGCGCGGGTCACAGGGGCCCACCAACCATGGTTTGGTTGGGCGCCCCCGATCAGGGCGCGAGTCAGGGGCCCGTTCGACCCGTTGGGCTCGAACGGGAGAGAGATCAACCTAACATTCTCCCCCTTGATCTCAACTTTACTTTTAACTTTATACTTTCTAGTTTATCTGTTTCAATCACATATTGGTATATTGGTACATAGAGCATGTTTCATCGTCACGGCTTAATTGCCATTAGAATAATACAGCTACAACATACTTTATGTTCAGAAACAAATTTTGTTCCTTTTGGGCCTATCCAGGAATCATAAGGCTTTCCCTTAAACCCATGCCGGCTAAGTGTTCCTTGAACACATTGGGTGGTAAGCCTTTCGTTAGCGGATCCGCAAGCATATCCTTTGTCCTTATATGCTCGAGACTTATAGTTTGATCCTGGATTTTATCTTTCACAACATAATACCTTATCTATATTGTTTTGGCAGCATTACTCGACTTGTTGTTGTGAGCGTAAAATACCGCGGGCTGGTTGTCGTAGTACATCTTTAGTGGTTTGTGAATACAATCTACCACTTTCAAGTCGGGTATAAATTTCTTTAGCCATATCGCCTGCCCCGTGGCTTCGAAGCATGCTATGAATTCTGCATACATCGTGGATGATGCAACTATCGACTGTTTGGAGCTTTTCCACGAAATAGCTCCCCCGGCGAGGGTGAATATGTATCCTGACGTGGATTTTCTATCATCTCTGTCCCCCGCAAAATCTGCGTCTGAATACCCTTTTATCTCTAGGGAATCACTTCTCCTGTATATTAGCATGTAGTCCTTCGTGCCTTGCGCATAACGCAATGCTTTCTTTACCATCTTCCAGTGCTCTAGGCCTGGATTCTCTTGATATCTACCGAGTACCCCGGTGATAATAGCTAAGTCAGGGCGAGTGCACACTTGTGCATACTGTAAGCTGCCAACTGTCGAAGCATATGGTACTGCTTTCATTTGATCGATCTCATACTGGTTCTTGGGACATTGGAATTTCCCAAAACTATCGCCCTTGACTATTGGAGCAGGTGTGGCTTTACTCGCATGCATATTATACTTTTTAAGAATCTTTTCTAAATATGCTTTCTGAGATAGTCCTAAGACTCCATTGTTCCTATCTCGGTGAATTTCTATGCCCAAAACATATGATGCTTCACCAAGATCTGTTATGTCAAAATTTGAGGATAAGTATTTCTTTGTTTCTTGTAGTAGACTAACATCACTACTAGCAAGCAGGATATCATCCACATACAAGATTAGGAAAATATATTTCCCATTTTTAAACATTGCATAAATGCAATTATCCTCAATATTTTCTTTAAATCCAAAACTTTTAATCGTTTGATTAAACTTTAGATACCACTGCCGAGAGGCTTGTCTTAATCCATAAATGGATTTCTTCAGGCGGCATCCCATATTTTCCTTGCCTTCCATGATAAAACCCTTGGGTTGTTTCATGTAGACCTTTTCTTTTAAATCACCATTCAGAAATGTCGTCTTAACATCCATTTGATGTAACTCTAAATTAAAATGAGCAACTTATGTCATTATGATTCTGAAGGAATCCTTACATGAGACTGGAGAAAATGTCTCATTGTAATCTATCCCTTCTCTTTGTGTAAATCCTTTTGCCACGAGTCGTGCTTTATACTTTTCTATATTCCCTTTAGAGTCATACTTAATTTTATAGACCCATTTACAGCCTACTGTTTTGGCTCCTTTGGGAATTTCCTCTAAGTCCCAAACATCTTTGGAACTCATTGATTTCATCTCGTCTTCCATTGCCTTCATCCAGTTCGATGAATGAGGGCTTCTCATGGCTTCTTCATATGAGGTGGGATCTTTTTCCATATGAACCATTTCTGTGTTATAAACTTTAAAGTCAGTAGAAATAGCTGACTTTCTTGGTCTTGTAGACCTTCTAAGGGCCTCAGTTTCTGGCACATTTTGTGCCTCAACTTCTGGCACTTCTTCTAAAATTTGCTGTTGCACCTCCCTTTCATGCTCAACAACGGGTTCAGTCGGCTCCTGACGGACAGGTTCCGGGTCTTCCCCCATAGCTGTCATGGGTGGAGTTGCAACTGGTAGTGAGAAAAATGGCTCCTGAATCATCGGATTAGGTGCATGCACCCTCTTCTCCTCAAGATCAATTTTCCGAGCTACCAAGCTCCCCCTCATCATTTCGTCCTCTAAGAAGACTGCATGTCTCGTTTCTACAAACTTTGTATATCTGTCAGGGCAGTAGAAACGAAATCCTTTTGATCTGTCTGGATAGCCAATGAAGTGGCAACTTACTGTTTTGGTATCTAACTTTGCAATGTTTGGATTAAACATTTTGGCCTCAGCAGGGCACCCCCACACCTTGAAGTGTTGTAGGGAGGGCACCCGTCCTGTCCATAGCTCGTACAGTGTTTTGGGCACCGACTTGCTTGGTACTCTATCGAGAATGTGAATGGTGGTTTTAAGCGCCTCCATCCATAATCCCAATGGCAAGTTGGAATAACTCATCATGCTGCGCACCATATCCATAAGTGTACGGTTGCGCCTTTCAGCTACTCCATTCTTTTCTCTCAGAGTGGGATACATTAAAAGCACATGAGTTATCATATTTTTCTCTTGCCAAAATTTCTCCCGCCATACGGGATTTTGGACATAATATTATGTCAGCTTTACCCCGTTACGCAGGTATTTTCCCAGACTTTTTCCGCCATGCAGGTTTTATCATAATCATCTTTTCCCGCCATGCAGGTAATTCCCTGTAAGGGAACATAAATGCCAGAATTGGCTCTTTTGACTGCATATTCAATCATCAAATTTAGGAATAAATATGAATGCTCTTTGACACACATGCTTGATCCGACGTTGGTCAAATTAAACACGCATGTTACTTTTTTCATCTCAAATCATGTTGACTGAAAAAACTTCTTCATAGAGAGTACATGAAAGACATTCATCAACCAAGACTCTGAATGATCTATCTCTTTTCTTTTTATGCCATTCTTTAGAGAGAACATACTCCCTCACGTTATGACTTTTCTTGGTCATCTTTTGGGTCACAAGTACCCAGCCATTCGCTTTCACGAATGAAAGCATGCAAAACTTTTAGTCTGAGAAAACTTAGCCAATAATCAACAATGATGGGCATAAAAAATAACCCTACGTTGGTCTGGTTAAAAGAAATGCACATTAAACTTTTGAAACTTTCTTTTATATTCTAAATCACCATTGTGGCAGAATTAGAATAAACATCATCCTTATACATTAATTCCATATCACCGTTGGGCGGAAATGGAAATAATGCATATAACTTATAAACAATGTGATGATAGTATTTCTATTAAACAACTTTGCTAAGAATTAATCTTCACCATCAACTTTATTGCAGCGGGAACAAGAAATATACATTTCTCTAGTTCAAGAGCATTTCTTGATCTTTATCCGTTCTCTGAAAATTGACCACTTTGATACAAAACTTATCAGAGATTTAAACTTTGAACATAAGACTCATAGAATTATAGCATTGTTATCATCAACGTTGGTCAAAAAATAACAATACCACATTTTAACTTTAAAACAAATATCTTTCTTTTGTCATAGTGGAAACTATCTGCATCTTATTTCACCCACAGGGGAAAAACATTGCTAAGAACATTTCTTCCAATTAAATTTTCCCGTTGGTTCTAATTTAATTGGAGGATAAAACTTTTACTTTGCAACGGAAGCTTTACAATATTCTATTCAAAAACAATTATGTACTCTTTTACTCTCTAAGCAATTTTAACCGGTTGGTTCAAAAATGCATTAGAGAAGCAACAATTTAATATCTTACTTTAGTTCGATTCACTTTTAAAAGAGCACCTTTAAATTTCAATAATAAAACATGATCATGTTATTAACAACGTTGGTCATACAAATAACATAATCATATTCATTAAAATATTCACTTTAACATGCTCTTAAAAAACTTAATTCTTTTTAAACTTTTATTTTCTTTGTAAAAGAGCACTATTAACTAATATATATGCAGCTTCACCGAGGTCTTTCATTGAAAAACTCTTATTCAAGTATCCCTTTATGCTATCCAGAAATTCTATATCATTTCCAATTAGTAATATGTCATCCACATATAATATCAGAAATGCTATCGAGCTCCCACTCACTTTCTTGTAAATACAGGCTTCTCCAAAAGTCTGTATAAAACCAAATGCTTTGATCACACTATCAAAGCGTTTATTCCAACTCCGAGAGGCTTGCACCAGTCCATAAATGGATCGCTGGAGCTTGCACACTTTGTTAGCTCCTTTTGGATCGACAAAACCTTCCGGTTGCATCATATACAACTCTTCTTCCAGAAATCCATTCAGGAATGCAGTTTTGACATCCATTTGCCAAATTTCATAATCATAAAATGCGGCAACTGCTAACATGATTCGGACAGACTTAAGCATCGCTACGGGTGAGAAGGTCTCATCGTAGTCAATCCCTTGAACTTGTCGAAAACCTTTTGCAACAAGTCGAGCTTTATAGACAGTAACATTACCATCAGCGTCAGTCTTCTTCTTGAAGATCCATTTGTTTTCAATGGCTTGCCGACCATCGGGCAAGTCAACCAAAGTCCATACTTTGTTCTCATACATGGATCCCATCTCGGATTTCATGGCTTCAAGCCATTTTGCGGAATCTGGGCTCACCATCGCTTCTTCATAGTTCATAGGTTCGCCATGGTCTAGTAACATGACCTCCAGAAGAGGATTACCATACCACTCTGGTGCGGTTCTCGATCTAGTTGACCTACGAAGTTCAGTAATAACTTGATCTGAAGTTTCATGATCATTATCATTAACTTCCTCACTATTTGGTGTAGGTGTCGCAGAAACTGATTTCTGTGATGATCTACTTTCCAATAATGGAGCAGGTACAGTTACCTCATCAAGTTCTACTTTCCTCCCACTCACATCTTTCGAGAGAAACTCCTTCTCCAGAAAGGATCCATTCCTAGCAACGAATATCTTGCCTTCGGATCTGTGATAGAAGGTATACCCAGCAGTCTCTTTTGGGTATCCTATGAAGACACATTTCTCTGATTTGGGTTCGAGCTTATCAGGTTGAAGTTTCTTCACATAAGCATCGCAACCCCAAACTTTAAGATAAGACAAATTTGGTTTCTTGCCAAACCATAGTTCATAAGGCGTCGTCTCAACGGATTTTGATGGTGCCCTATTTAACATGAATGCAGCCGTCTCTAAAGCATAACCCCAAAACGATAGCGGTAAATCAATAAGAGACATCATAGATCGCACCATATCTAGTAAAGTGCGATTACGATGTTCGGACACACCATTATGCTGTGGTGTTCCGGGTGGCGTGAGTTGCGAAACTATTCCGCATTGTTTCAAATGTAGACCAAACTCGTAACTCAAATATTCTCCTCCACGATCTGATCGTAGAAACTTTATTTTCTTGTTACGATGATTTTCAACTTCACTCTGAAATTCTTTGAATTTTTCAAATGTTTCAGACTTATGTTTCATTAAGTAGATATACCCATATCTTCTTAAATCATCTGTGAAGGTGAGAAAATAACGATATCCCCACGAGCCTCAATATTCATCGGACCACATACATCTGTATGTGTAATTTCCAACAAATCTGTTGCTCTCTCCATAGTACCGGAGAACGGTGTTTTGGTCATCTTGCCCATGAGGCACGGTTCGCAAGTACCAAGTGATTCCAAAATTCCATCAGTATGGAGTTTCTTCCTGCGCTTTACACCGATATGACCCAAACGGCAGTGCCACAAATAAGTTGCACTGTCATTATTAACTCTGCATTTTTTGGCTTCAACATTATGAATATGTGTATCACTACTATCGAGATTCATTAAAAATAGACCACTCTTCAAGGGTGCATGACCATAAAAGATATTATTCATATAAATAGAACAACCATTATTCTCTGATTTAAATGAATAACCGTCTCGCATTAAACAAGATCCAGATATAATGTTCATGCTCAACGCTGTCACCAAATAACAATTATTTAGGTCTAATATTAATCCCGAAGGTAGATGTAGAGGTAGCGTGCCGACGGCGATCACATTGACTTTGGAACCATTTCCCACGCGCATCGTCACCTCGTCCTTAGCCAATCTCCGCTCAATCCGTAGCCCCTGTTTCGAGTTGCAAACATTAGCAACAGAACCAGTATCAAATACCCAGGTGCTACTACGAGCATTGGTAAGGTACACATCGATAACATGTATATCACATATACCTTTGTTAACCTTGCCATCCTTCTTTTCCGCCAAAAACTTGGGGCAGTTCCGCTTCCAGTGGCCAGTCTGCTTACAGTAGAAACACTCAGTTTCAGGCTTAGGTCCAGACTTGGATTTCTTCTCCTGAACAGCAACTTGCTTGCTGTTCTTCTTGAAGTTTCCTTTCTTCTTCCCTTTGCCCTTTTTCTTGAAACTAGTGGTTTTACTGACCATCAACACTTGATGCTCCTTTTTGATTTCTACCTCCGCAGCCTTTAGCATTGCGAAGAGCTCGGGAATTGTCTTACTCATCCCTTGCATATTATAGTTCATCACGAAGCTCTTGTAGCTTGGTGGCAGTGATTGAAGAATTCTGTCAATGACGCTATCATCCGGAAGATTAACTCCCAGTTGAATCAAGTGATTGTTATACCCAGACATTTTGAGTATATGCTCACTGACAGAACTATTCTCTTCCATCTTGCAGCTATAGAACTTATTGGAGACTTCATATCTCTCAATCCGGGCATTTGCTTGAAATATTAACTTCAACTCGTGGAACATCTCATATGCTCCATGACGTTCAAAACGTCGTTGAAGACCTGGTTCTAAGCCGTAAACATGGCACACTGAACTATCGAGTAGTCATCAACACGTGACTGCCAGGCATTCACAATGTCTGCAGTTGCTGGTGCAGGTGGTACACCTAGCGGTGCTTCCAGGACGTAATTTTTCTGTGCAGCAATGAGGATAATCCTCAAGTTACGGACCCAGTCCATGTAATTGCTACCATCATCTTTCAACTTTGCTTTCTCAAGGAACGCATTAAAATTCAACGGAACAATGGCACGGGCCATTTATCTACAATTAACATAGACAAGCAAGATACTATCAGGTACTAAGTTCATGATAAATTTAAGTTCAATTAATCATATTACTTAAGAACTCCCACTTAGATAGACATCTCTCTAATCATCTAAGTGATTACGTGATCCAAAGCAACTAAACCATGTCCGATTAACACGTGAGATGGAGTAGTTTCAATGGTGAACATCACTATGTTGATCATATCTACTATATGATTCACGCTCGACCTTTCGGTCTCTGTGTTCCGAGGCCATATCTGTATATGCTAGGCTCGTCAAGTTTAACCTGAGTATTCCGCGTGTGCAACTGTTTTGCACCCGTTGTATTTGAACGTAGAGCCTATCACACCCGATTAACACGTGGTGTCTCAGCACGAAGAACTTTTGCAACGGTGCATACTCAGGGAGAACACTTTTATCTTGAAATTTTAGTGAGAGATCATCTTATAATGCTACCGTCAATCAAAGCAAGATAAGATGCATAAAGGATTAACATCACATGCAATCAATATAAGTGATATGATATGGCCATCATCATCTTGTGCTTGTGATCTCCATCTTCGAAGCACCGTGCTTGTGATCTCCATCTCCGAAGCACCGTCATGATCACCATCGTCACCGGCGCGACACCTTGATCTCCATCGTAGCATCGTTGTCGTCTCGCCAACTTATTGCTTTTACGACTATCGCTACCGCTTAGTGATAAAGTAAAACTATTACATGGCGATTGCATCTCATACAATAAAGCGACAACCATATGGCTCCTGCCAGTTGCCGATAACTCAGTTACAAAACATGATCATCTCATACAACACATTATATCACATCATGTCTTGACCATACCACATCACAACATGCCCTGCAAAAACAAGTTAGACGTCCTCTACTTTGTTGTTGCAAGTTTTACGTGGCTGCTACGGGCTTAGCAAGAACCGTTCTTACCTACGCATCAAAACCACAACGATAGTTTGTCAAGTTGGTGCTGTTTTAACCTTCGCAAGGACCGGGCGTAGCCACACTCGGTTCAACTAAAGTGAGAGAGACAGACACCCGCCAGTCACCTTTAAGCAACGAGTGCTCCGAACGGTGAAACCAGTCTCGCGTAAGCGTACGCGTAATGTCGGTCCGGGCCGCTTCATCTCATAATACCGCTGAACCAAAGTATGACATGCTGGTAAGCAGTATGACTTATATCGCCCACAACTCACTTGTGTTCTACTCGTGCATAGCATCAACGCATAAAACCTGGCTCTGATACCATTGTTGGGGAACGTAGTAATTTCAAAAAATTTCCTACGCACACGCAAGATCATGGTGATGCATAGTAACGAGAGGGGAGAGTGTTGTCCACGTATCCTCGTAGACCGACAGCGGAAGCGTTATCACAACGCGGTTGATGTAGTCGTACGTCTTCACGATCCGATCGATCAAGTACCGAACGCACGGCACCTCCGAGTTCTACACACGTTCAGCTCGATGACGTCCCTCGAACTCCGATCCAGCCGAGTGTTGAGGGAGAGTTTCGTCAGCACGACGGCGTGGTGACGATAATGATGTTCCACCGGCGCAGGGCTTCGCCTAAGCTCCGCAACGGTATTATCGAGGTGTAATATGGTGGAGGGGGGCACCGCACACGGCTAAGAGATCTCAAGGATCAGTTGTTGTGTGTCTGGGGTGCCCCCCTGCCCCCGTATATAAAGGAGCAAGGGAGGAGGAGGCCGGCTCTAGGAGGGGGCGCACCAAGTGTGGAGTCCTACTAGGACTCCCTAGTCCTAGTAGGATTCCACCTCCCATATGGAATAGGAAAAGAGGAAGGGAAAAAGAGAATGAAGGAAGGGGGCGCCCCCTTCCCTAGTCCAATTCGGACCAGACCAAGGGGAGGGGTGCGGCCACCCTTGAGGCCCTTTTTCTTCTTTCCCGTATGGCCCAATAAGGCCCATACGTATTCCCGTAACTCTCCGGTACTCCGAAAAATACCCGAATCACTCGGAACCTTTCCGAAGTCCGAATATAGTCGTCCAATATATCGATCTTTACGTCTCGACCATTTCGAGACTCCTCGTCATGTCCCCGATCTCATCCGGGACTCCGAACTCCTTCGGTGCATCAACATACATAAACTCATAATAAAACTGTCATCGTAACTTTAAGCGTGCGGACCCTACGGGTTCGAGAACTATGTAGACATGACCGAGACATGTCTCCAGTCAATAACCAATAGCGGGACCTGGATGCCCATATTGGCTCCCACATATTCTACGAAGATCTTTATCGGTGAGACCGCATAACAACATACGTTGTTCCCTTTGTCATCAGTATGTTACTTGCCCGAGATTCGATCGTCGGTATCTCGATACCTAGTTCAATCTCGTTACCGGCAAGTCTCTTTACTCGTTCCGTAACACATCATCCCGCAACTAACTTATTAGTCACAATGCTTGCAAGGCTTATAGTGATGTGCATTACCGAGTGGGCCCAGAGATACCTCTCCGACAATCGGAGTGACAAATCCTAATCTCGAAATACGCCAACCCAACAAGTACCTTTGAAGACACCTGTAGAGCACCTTTATAATCACCCATTTACGTTGTGACGTTTGGTAGCACACAAAGTGTTCCTCCGGTAAACGGGAGTTGCATAATCTCATAGTCATAGGAACATGTATAAGTCATGAAGAAAGCAATAGCAACATACTAAACGATCGGGTGCTAAGCTAACGGAATGGGTCAAGTCAATCACGTCATTCTCCTAATGAGGTGATCTCGTTAATCAAATGACAACTCATGTCTATGGCTAGGAAACATAACCATCTTTGATTAACGAGCTAGTCAAGTAGAGGCATACTAGTGACACTCTGTTTGTCTATGTATTCACACATGTATTATGTTTCCGGTTAATACAATTCTAGCATGAATAATAAACATTTATCATAATATAAGGAAATAAATAATACTTTCTTATTGCCTCTAGGGCATATTTCCTTCACGTGGAGCATGTATGACGAGAAGCTGAGACGGAATGTTAAAAATGCTGAAGAAAATTTCAAGTTAATTGGAGAAAAGAGGAGGACGGAGGAAGAGCTGAGATTTTTCAAAATGGACTTTGCTAAAATGGTGGCTGATAAGGAGGATGCTCTCACACAGTTGGGCAATGCAAGATTGTCACTTAGCGATCTCAAAGAGGAGCTAGAGAAGAATAAGATGGTAGACCATGGTTGTGCCAATCTACATCAGGTCCTGAGGGCAAAGGCTGAGAAAGACCGGGGCCGGGTGGTTCTAGAGAGAGACCAAGTGATGAGAGAAAGGGACCAGCTGAAGCAAGAGAAAAAAAACTTGAGTATATTATTGCAGATTTTCTCAAACAGAAACATGGGTACGTTGATAAGATCAAGAAGCCGAAGGAGATTTGTGATGACAACCTTGGCAGGTCCTCCGCCATCTTCAGAGCAGATTGAGGTGACAACCTTGGCAGGTCCTCCGCCATCGACGCCATCACGACGCCAAACGACGACCTCCACCTACGCGAGCTTTGGCAGGTCCTCCGCCATTGACGCCACCACGACGCCAGCCAACGACCTCCACCTACGCGAGTCCATCTCCAAGCAACGGACGTAAATCCATGCTAGGATAGGGATGCACCGCCGCCGTCGCCCACCACCCACAAGCGCCACCCAACCCCAAGGTTCCCAAAGCGGCTCCTTCAAGAAGGCAACGGCGCCGTGAGCGCCGCCGCCCCCCAACAAAGTTAGGGCTTTCACCCGGGAGACCTAGGGGAAGGTAAAGTGAGGAGATCAGTCCATACCGACGCCTCCAAGGAGGGGAACGGCACCCTGAGGCGTCGCCGTCGGCGCGGCCGGTCATGGCCGGCCAGGGATTTCGCCCTAACTAGATCTCCGCCACCAGCAGCGCCTCCTGTACAGAACCGGCGACCAAGAGGAAGCGCGACCCGACCAGGCTAGCCCGCACGCCGAACAGGGGAAGAGGGGAGGCGCCAGATTGCGTGCACCGGCCGCCGCAGAAGCTGCCGCCGACCGCCAACGACCACCGTATCCCGCCGCCCGCGCGGCCGGGACACCAGATCCACCGCCCGCACGGCTGCTAGCCGGCTGTGCCTTGCCAATGGAGCCGCCGCTCCAGATCCGGGGTTTCCCACGCAGAAGTAGGGCAACCGAGGCCCCGCCGCCACCATCCTTGGCGCCCCAGGCTTGCCCGGCGGCTGCCTCAGGCGGCGGCGAGGAGGTGGGACGAGGTGGGGAGGGGGCCGCGGCGACGCGGCTAGGGTTCCCCGCCGCCGTCGGGAGAGGCGTCGCGGGGGACGCGGGGGAGGAGATCAGTTCGGGTGGGAGGCCGGGGCTGCGCCTTGAGCACTGCTCGGTATGGGGAACCGAGAGCGGCGAGGGAAATCCCGGTGGTGACAGGCAACCGGCAATGACAAGCACCTCTTCCTTAGTGTTATTAATTTCGTGGAGCACTTCATGTAGGACAGCCACCCCAACGCATAAAGGAAATAGACCAGGGCAAGGATCGATCAGAATCCAGCTATGGCTTTGTCGTTTCCGGGTCACGGTCGGAATCGCGTGCGCCGGCTGGGACGCGGATACGCGCATTAGCCACGGCCCCCTGGAATATATACTAGCAAAAGAGCCCGTGCGTTGCAACGGGAGAGAAAATATAACACACGCTCTTAACCCAACAACCATCACTCAAGACCACAATAGGTCCATCTCCTTTATTTTTGCAAGGCATCATATTTGTGTTGCCGCTTATCCTCCTTCTCACCCTCGCCGGCGATGGCCTCGGTATTCACATAAAAAAACAAAAACGTGTTTGAATATGGTTAATCCTAAGGTGTCTCTCTCTCCCTCTCTCTCCTCCCTCTCCCTCTCTCTCTCCCCTCCCTCTCCCCTCCCTCTCCCCTCGCTTTCTCTCACTCTTGCGATGAGAAATCTGTTGTTTTCCCCTGCGACATTTTTCAGAGGTATGCGTGTGTAGTTATCATTGTTTTCTTTTCCCTATATGGTTAGTGGGGTGTTTATTTGCAATCCGGATCGCCGCCGGTACGAAAAAAACGGATCTTGCGCTATAAATTATAAGTTTGCTTCCGGTACGAAAAATATTTAACAGGTAAAATTAACATCATATTTAGATTCCATACATTTTTCTAATAAAATTTCATATATAATATGTTAAAATCGAAGTTGCGGTAAAAAAGATACGGATAATTTAGAAAATCATTTGTTTGACTTAAATATATTCCAAAGTAATATTTAAAAATACATAACAGGTAAAAATAATCTCATATTTATATTCTACATATTTTTCTAATCAAATGTCATATATAACATGTTCAAATTGGAGTTACGGTTTAAAAGATATGGATGATTTAAAAAAACATTGTTTGACTTAAATCTGATCCGCGGATGAATTACCTAAAACATCAGGGGTTCGAAAAATGTAAAATAACGGTTCGGGTGTGATTTAAATCCGGACTGCGGGTTGATTTCAAGAAAACACAGGAACTTTTATGTAAAATATGAAAAAATGATTCGCTTTAACTTAAAACAGGACTGCGGGTTGAATTCTCTGAAATAGAGAGACTTTTTAAAAAAATGCCATAATGAACGAAAGAAACTCAATTTGCTTTATTATTAGGTAAAGATATGCAAGAGCTATCCCACCATCGACATATATTACATACTCCCTATACTCCCTAAGTCCCATAATAATACTAATAATAATAATAATAATAATAATAAGTCCCATAATATAAAATTATTTTCCATCATCATCCGTCTCTGTTTCACAAGGAAGGTATACACACTGATCAATCCATGGCCCTAGTGCCGGCGCAGCTGCTGCCTGACGACATCCTCGCTTGCGTCCTCGGCTGTCTCGCGCCGCGCAGCCTCGCCGCGTCCCGCTGCGTCTGCAAAGCCTGGTGCGCCGTCATCGACGAGTACCGCCTGCTGCGGACGGACCTCTTCCCGCTCACGCTTCACGGGATCTTCTTCATGGAGGAGCTCTGCCCGGACCCCCCAAAGCTCTTTGCAAACCCATTCACAAAGCACAGGATCGGCGACGCAAGCCTTGGTTATGTCGAGAACGACGAGGGCTCATTTATCCAGAATCACTGCAACGGGCTTCTCTTGCTTTGGAACCACCTCGTGGTCAACCCGGCGACTCGGCAATGGGTGCGTCTGCCTCCGCCCCCGCCTCGGTGCACCGGGATGGAGGACTTCGGCAACGACGTGTGCCTTGTTTATGACCCCACCGTATCGCCGCACTACGATGTGCTCCATATTCCTTGCGTCCCCTACGGTCTTCTTGATTGCGCAACAACAATATTCACGGAGGAATCCGAGTGGCCGCCCTCCGCCTACGCAATACAAGTCTTCTCTTCAATGACATGGAGATGGGAGGAGAGGTCGTTGGCCCGGAGAGGAGAGGCTGCAGGGACCATCGCTGACATGGAGCCATATAGGGATTATGAACACTGTTACGCCGTCTACTGGAAAGGAGCCATCTATGTGCATTGTGAAAATGACTCCATTTTACGGTATGCATCCGTGCCCTGGTCATCACTTTAATCATGTTATTTGTTTTTAAGAAGATGAAACTCATCTCACCGGACTAGTCTCTCTGTTTCACAACGTAGCTAGTGCATATTTAGTCTAGATAAATATTCAAACATGTTTACGTTTGACCAAGTTTGAAGAATATAAACTAGATATGTCTAAATCATTTAATAAATAAAATATAAAATATACACTTTGTGATGAATCTGATGATACTTAATTTTGGATTTTGAATGATGATATTTTCTTCTATAAGTTTTATAAACATATATAGACACGCTTGACTTTCTAAAAATCAAATATTATCATGGAGCACAAGTACTAGTATCTCTTAACAGGCATCTTATCTTCATCCATCTGATATGTTTGCAGCATAACCTTATCAGACGGTTCGTATGAAGTGATTAAATCGCCAACAGGAAGTAAAATGGAAGATTCTACCAATCTTCATCTAGGGAAATCAAAGAAGGGGGTGTACTGCACTTTGATTTATAATGATATCTGGGGGGACTTCAGATTTGGCTGCTTACTGAATCATGTGGTAAATGGGAGTGGGTGCTAAAGAATGACATCAACTTTGCGGCAGCGGTGGCAAAATTTTCTTGGTTTTCTCGTGATGAAAACCAAGGACCGTGGATCTTACAGAAAGGTGATTGTGATGAAGATGTTAAGGAAGCACCAGTGCAAGATAACTATGAATGGGGCTTCGACAATGGTATTATCCTTGCGGCTGAAGATAAGGTTGAATCTGACGATATGAATTTGGGAGTGCTTTATTTCCTTGGATTTCATCCATACAAAGAGATTGTCTTCCTACGGACACAAGCGAGGGTAGTTGCTTATGATTTCAGTAGATTGAAAGTACAAGACTTGGGCCAGTTCCTGTACAGAGTGTAGGAAGTGTTTTCCCATACACACCATGCTGGACGGGAGATATATCTGAAAAGAATTAACTCTGCAGAGAGGGAATATATACGGGGTGTTTTTTTTTGAAGGAATTTTTTTTTTGAAGGAATACCAGGGTGTAGGGTGTGTTTTAAATGACTTGTAATCTATATATGTTCATGAATGCTTAAAGAAGATAATTGTAACAATCTACTCCGATCTTGATTCTATTTCTTTCGTACATTTTTTTTATGGAATGTGCATTAGAATATATTGAATGGTTTTACCAAGCATATGCGAACAATCGGCCGCGGATGTGCTAGCTTGTACTTGTTGCTCCCAAACAAATAATGGATTATGAAAGGACCGACTAATGTGTTGTTTGAGATGCTTATTTATTTTGAGACGGAGAAAGTAGTAATTATCTGAATCACATCACAGAGAGATAGATGAGCGTTTAAGCAAAACGTTGATCGTCAACATGCATCGATCTCCTATGCATATGCAAACCATAAGTGATGGATGTGCTATGCTTGTACTTGTTGTGTCCAAAGGAACAACTGATAACACAACACATTATAACCACAATAGACCGACGGCGCGTGCACAGGACAGAGCGATTACTGATAGACCTTTGGATCAGGGTAGGCTAGTAGATCCGGTGAACCTACCTTGTCCGGCAGTGGATGAACTCGAGCCGGAGGCCATCGTGGTGCTGGGGCGCACGGCGATGGCGGAGAGTGGGCGAGGTGGTGGAGCTTCCCGTGAGCACCGCGCTAACCCTAGATCGGTAGGGATTGTTGGTGGGGTTTGTGGCAGCGATTAACCTCGTGAATAGCGCCCCGGCCCCACCTCTGTTTATATAGCGCGGGTCACAGGGGCCCACCAACCATGGTTTGGTTGGGCGCCCCCGATCAGGGCGCGAGTCAGGGGCCCGTTCGACCCGTTGGGCTCGAACGGGAGAGAGATCAACCTAACATTCTCCCCCTTGATCTCAACTTTACTTTTAACTTTATACTTTCTAGTTTATCTGTTTCAATCACATATTGGTATATTGGTACATAGAGCATGTTTCATCGTCACGGCTTAATTGCCATTAGAATAATACAGCTACAACATACTTTATGTTCAGAAACAAATTTTGTTCCTTTTGGGCCTATCCAGGAATCATAAGGCTTTCCCTTAAACCCATGCCGGCTAAGTGTTCCTTGAACACATTGGGTGGTAAGCCTTTCGTTAGCGGATCCGCAAGCATATCCTTTGTCCTTATATGCTCGAGACTTATAGTTTGATCCTGGATTTTATCTTTCACAACATAATACCTTATCTATATTGTTTTGGCAGCATTACTCGACTTGTTGTTGTGAGCGTAAAATACCGCGGGCTGGTTGTCGTAGTACATCTTTAGTGGTTTGTGAATACAATCTACCACTTTCAAGTCGGGTATAAATTTCTTTAGCCATATCGCCTGCCCCGTGGCTTCGAAGCATGCTATGAATTCTGCATACATCGTGGATGATGCAACTATCGACTGTTTGGAGCTTTTCCACGAAATAGCTCCCCCGGCGAGGGTGAATATGTATCCTGACGTGGATTTTCTATCATCTCTGTCCCCCGCAAAATCTGCGTCTGAATACCCTTTTATCTCTAGGGAATCACTTCTCCTGTATATTAGCATGTAGTCCTTCGTGCCTTGCGCATAACGCAATGCTTTCTTTACCATCTTCCAGTGCTCTAGGCCTGGATTCTCTTGATATCTACCGAGTACCCCGGTGATAATAGCTAAGTCAGGGCGAGTGCACACTTGTGCATACTGTAAGCTGCCAACTGTCGAAGCATATGGTACTGCTTTCATTTGATCGATCTCATACTGGTTCTTGGGACATTGGAATTTCCCAAAACTATCGCCCTTGACTATTGGAGCAGGTGTGGCTTTACTCGCATGCATATTATACTTTTTAAGAATCTTTTCTAAATATGCTTTCTGAGATAGTCCTAAGACTCCATTGTTCCTATCTCGGTGAATTTCTATGCCCAAAACATATGATGCTTCACCAAGATCTGTTATGTCAAAATTTGAGGATAAGTATTTCTTTGTTTCTTGTAGTAGACTAACATCACTACTAGCAAGCAGGATATCATCCACATACAAGATTAGGAAAATATATTTCCCATTTTTAAACATTGCATAAATGCAATTATCCTCAATATTTTCTTTAAATCCAAAACTTTTAATCGTTTGATTAAACTTTAGATACCACTGCCGAGAGGCTTGTCTTAATCCATAAATGGATTTCTTCAGGCGGCATCCCATATTTTCCTTGCCTTCCATGATAAAACCCTTGGGTTGTTTCATGTAGACCTTTTCTTTTAAATCACCATTCAGAAATGTCGTCTTAACATCCATTTGATGTAACTCTAAATTAAAATGAGCAACTTATGTCATTATGATTCTGAAGGAATCCTTACATGAGACTGGAGAAAATGTCTCATTGTAATCTATCCCTTCTCTTTGTGTAAATCCTTTTGCCACGAGTCGTGCTTTATACTTTTCTATATTCCCTTTAGAGTCATACTTAATTTTATAGACCCATTTACAGCCTACTGTTTTGGCTCCTTTGGGAATTTCCTCTAAGTCCCAAACATCTTTGGAACTCATTGATTTCATCTCGTCTTCCATTGCCTTCATCCAGTTCGATGAATGAGGGCTTCTCATGGCTTCTTCATATGAGGTGGGATCTTTTTCCATATGAACCATTTCTGTGTTATAAACTTTAAAGTCAGTAGAAATAGCTGACTTTCTTGGTCTTGTAGACCTTCTAAGGGCCTCAGTTTCTGGCACATTTTGTGCCTCAACTTCTGGCACTTCTTCTAAAATTTGCTGTTGCACCTCCCTTTCATGCTCAACAACGGGTTCAGTCGGCTCCTGACGGACAGGTTCCGGGTCTTCCCCCATAGCTGTCATGGGTGGAGTTGCAACTGGTAGTGAGAAAAATGGCTCCTGAATCATCGGATTAGGTGCATGCACCCTCTTCTCCTTAAGATCAATTTTCCGAGCTACCAAGCTCCCCCTCATCATTTCGTCCTCTAAGAAGACTGCATGTCTCGTTTCTACAAACTTTGTATATCTGTCAGGGCAGTAGAAACGAAATCCTTTTGATCTGTCTGGATAGCCAATGAAGTGGCAACTTACTGTTTTGGTATCTAACTTTGCAATGTTTGGATTAAACATTTTGGCCTCAGCAGGGCACCCCCACACCTTGAAGTGTTGTAGGGAGGGCACCCGTCCTGTCCATAGCTCGTACAGTGTTTTGGGCACCGACTTGCTTGGTACTCTATCGAGAATGTGAATGGTGGTTTTAAGCGCCTCCATCCATAATCCCAATGGCAAGTTGGAATAACTCATCATGCTGCGCACCATATCCATAAGTGTACGGTTGCGCCTTTCAGCTACTCCATTCTTTTCTCTCAGAGTGGGATACATTAAAAGCACATGAGTTATCATATTTTTCTCTTGCCAAAATTTCTCCCGCCATACGGGATTTTGGACATAATATTATGTCAGCTTTACCCCGTTACGCAGGTATTTTCCCAGACTTTTTTCGCCATGCAGGTTTTATCATAATCATCTTTTCCCGCCATGCAGGTAATTCCCTGTAAGGGAACATAAATGCCAGAATTGGCTCTTTTGACTGCATATTCAATCATCAAATTTAGGAATAAATATGAATGCTCTTTGACACACATGCTTGATCCGACGTTGGTCAAATTAAACACGCATGTTACTTTTTTCATCTCAAATCATGTTGACTGAAAAAACTTCTTCATAGAGAGTACATGAAAGACATTCATCAACCAAGACTCTGAATGATCTATCTCTTTTCTTTTTATGCCATTCTTTAGAGAGAACATACTCCCTCACGTTATGACTTTTCTTGGTCATCTTTTGGGTCACAAGTACCCAGCCATTCGCTTTCACGAATGAAAGCATGCAAAACTTTTAGTCCGAGAAAACTTAGCCAATAATCAACAATGATGGGCATACAAAATAACCCTACGTTGGTCTGGTTAAAAGAAATGCACATTAAACTTTTGAAACTTTCTTTTATATCTAAATCACCATTGTGGCAGAATTAGAATAAACATCATCCTTATACATTATTCCATATCACCGTTGGGCGGAAATGGAAATAATGCATATAACTTATAAACAATGTGATGATAGTATTTCTATTAAACAACTTTGCTAAGAATTAATCTTCACCATCAACTTTATTGCAGCGGGAACAAGAAATATACATTTCTCTAGTTCAGGAACATTTCTTGATCTTTATCCGTTCTCTGAAAATTGACCACTTTGATACAAAACTTATCAGAGATTTAAACTTTGAACATAAGACTCATAGAATTATAGCATTGTTATCATCAACATTGGTCAAAAAATAACAATACCACATTTTAACTTTAAAACAAATATCTTTCTTTTGTCATAGTGGAAACTATCTGCATCTTATTTCACCCACAGGGGGAAAACATTGCTAAGAACATTTCTTCCAATTAAATTTTCCCGTTGGTTCCAATTTAATTGGAGGATAAAACTTTTACTTTGCAACGGAAGCTTTACAATATTCTATTCAAAAACAATTATGTACTCTTTTACTCTCTAAGCAATTTTAACCGGTTGGTTCAAAAATGCATTAGAGAAGCAACAATTTAATATCTTACTTTAGTTCGATTCACTTTTAAAAGCGCACCTTTAAATTTCAATAATAAAACATGATCATGTTATTAACAACGTTGGTCATACAAATAACATAATCATATTCATTAAAATATTCACTTTAACATGCTCTTAAAAAACTTAATTCTTTTTAAACTTTTATTTTCTTTGTAAAAGAGCACTATTAACTATTTACGCAGCGGAAAATCATGAATAAAAATTCATGAACTTTTACTCTTTACAGAAACTTTTTCTTTGACAGAATAAAAAATTATGAACTTTTTAATTTCTACATAAACTTTTACTTTATAAAATACATAAACTTTTCTTTTTGGAATTTTTCTATTCTCTGAGAAAACAAAAATTAGCTGCAGCAGAGCCCGCGGCCTGGCCTGCACTCCGCTCGCGGCTGTGGCCTCGGCCCAAAAACAGCACGCGCGCGCCGCAGCGGAAGGAGCCGGCCCACGGCCTGGCCTGCGCGCCGCCCGCGGCTGTGGCCTCGGCCCAGCGCTGGCACGCGCGCTGCTGCCGCCGGCCTTCCTCTCTTGCGGCCCAGTGGCCCAGGGCGGGGCTAGGGTTTCGATCGGCAGCGTCGGTTTTGATCGGACGGTCAAGCGGGCCTTGCGCCCAAACAAAACCTGCCCACCGCGCCGTTCGGGACGAAACCTAATCCGTTCGCCCGATTCTTTCCCCCTCGTCTCTCGTCGCGCCGCTCGCCTCTGGCTGAGCACGGGGATGCGCCCCGGCCGCCCTTGGCCAGCCGCCGGCGACGGCAGCGGTTCCACCGCGCCACGCCCGCGCCTCCTTTCCCTTCCCCCTTTCTGTTTCTTTCTTCTGGTCTCGCTCCCGCGGCGGCGGATCTCGCCCGCTACCGGCCGAGTGGAGTGGCCCGTCGGCGACGGCGCGCCGGCGCGCGACGCCACCGCCACGAGCTCCTCACCTCTTTTCCTTCCTCCCTCTTTCCACCGAAGCCAGTGAGAGAGAGGGATCAGAGACGCGAACAGAGCCCTGCTCTGCTCCTCTGTGCGTGCGATACAGCGGCGCCTCCCCCGTCCCCCTTGCCGGTGCGCGCGAGCTCCCGAAGGAGAGCGCGTCGCCGTCAAGCGGTGCGGTGGTGGTGCCCTTTTGCCCCCTTGGAGAGGCTGTGTTCTTCTTCCCCGCACCTCGGCTTGCCGATGCGTGTGGGGATCGAGAGGAACGGCGCGGCCGGAGCAGCGGCGCAACTTTTCTTTGAGATGTCTTTGCCCTCTTTTTGCTTTTAGGGTTCTTGGGGTAGGGGATTTCCTTTTCTTTTTCTGTTTTTGTTTCTTTGTACCGAAATCAACTAGCCCGATCTGGCTAATACCATTGATAGACCTTTGGATCGGAGTAGGCTAGTAGATCCGGTGAACCTACCTTGTCCGGCAGTGGATGAACTCGAGCCGGAGGCCATCGTGGTGCTGGGGCGCACGGCGATGGCGGAGAGTGGGCGAGGTGGTGGAGCTTCCCGTGAGCACCGCACTAACCCTAGATCGGTAGGGATTGTTGGTGGGGTTTGTGGCAGCGATTAACCTCGTGAATAGCGCCCCGGCCCCCACCTCTGTTTATATAGCGCGGGTCACAGGGGCCCACCAACCATGGTTTGGTTGGGCGCCCCCGATCAGGGCGCGAGTCAGGGGCCCGTTCGACCCGTTGGGCTCGAACGGGAGAGAGATCAACCTAACAATTACATCATAGAGTACTTCTTAGTTGCTCCCCAGACAGGTTAATTAGTGGAGCTTTAGGGGAATTAACTGTAAACGCTGCAGGATGTCAAGCCACGGTTTCCTTTGGAGACGCCGCGGGTTCCTCCTCGCCGTGGTTGCGGAAGCTCAGGAGGCCGCGGCGAGCGTTGAGCCCCTCCGCCAGAGCCTGCATCATGATCAGGAGGCTCTCCTTCACCGCATCTGCTTCGGCAGCGTCCAGGACAACCGGCCTCGGGGGAGGTGGCTGACGAAGCGGCAGGGCCCTCTGCAGGGCCTCGTCAAACTCAAGGAAGCTCTGGTTTTGCAGCTGCACATCCATCACTTATGGTTTGCATAGGGATGGTAAATTCATTTAACATTCTAATGCACCTTTCATACAAAAGAAAAGAACACATACAGAGGAAATAAAAATAGGATGGGAGCCGGTTGTTAAAATCGTCTTCTATAAGAATTCATATCCCTGAACTTAATTTATACAAGTCAAATAAAAATGCACCCTGAATATTATCCTCACAATTATTATTTTTCAGATAACTCTCCTATCCAACATGGTGTGTACGGAAAAGACTTTCCGATCCAATGCGCGTGTAACTTGCCCAAGCACTGTACTTTAGAGCTACTAAAATCATAAGCAACTGCCGTGTCTCGTGACATCCACAAAAAGACAATCTCTTTATATGGATGAAATCCAAGGAAATAGACTTCTTCAAAATGCATGTGGTCAGAATTAACCTTAAGATCTTGAGTCTCAAGGATAAAACCCTTGCTGTAGTCCCATTCAGCATTATCTTCCGTTAGTGCTTGCTTAACATCTTCATCAAAACAATTACCTCTCAGAAAGATCCAAGGTCTGAGGTTTTGATCCTTGTGCTTTTTTTTGTTGGGGAATCCATCCTTATACTTGACCAAAGAAATTTTTGCCATCACTGGCGCAAATTTGATATCATTCTTTAACTCCCACCCCATTCTACCACAAGATTCATCCAGCAACCAAACCTGAAACTGGTGCTGAAGATTATGATAAATCAAAGCACAGTACACCCCCTTGTTTGATTTTCCAAGATAAAGATGTGCAGAACCATTCATCTTGCCCCCAGCTGGCGATTTAATCACTTGATACGCACCATCCGATAATGTTATGCTGCAAATTAAGTTGAGACGCCAACGGGTGAACATAAAATATATGCATGTTAATAAGAACATATATGAACAAATTGAGTTTCGAACTTGAATTATGTATTTTGGCTTGGTCAAAATTAAGCAAGTTTGATTTAGGAAAAACCCGCAACATCTTCAATTATATACTTTTTGGAACAGAGGTATTATAATTTACTGTATTAAGCAACGAGTTACATCAAACCCTAAATAAATCAAAATCTATAGTAAAAAAGAAGCTAAACCTAACTAATTAAATTAAGAGCGGGCCGGGTGAGTGAATGCATATACATACCGCATGATGGAGTCATTTTGACAGTGCACATAAAGCGCCCCTTTCCAGTAGACGGTGTAACGGCGTTGGAACTCTGTATATTGCTGCATGTCGGCGATGGTGCCTGCAGCCTCTCCTCTGCGGAGGAACGACCTCTCCTCCCATCTCCATGTCCTGGAAGAGAAGACTCGTATTGCACATGACGAGGGCGGCCACTCCGATTCCTCCGTAAATATTGTCGCCGTGGGATCAAGCTCGCAGGGGACGCTAGGAACCATATATACCTCATAGTCGGGGGACACGGTGGGGTCAAAGGCAAGGCAGACGTCGTCGTAGAAGCCCTCCATCCCACTCTCGGTGCACCGCGGCGGAGGCGGAGGCAGGCGCACCCATTGCCGGGTGGCCGGGTTGACCACCATGTTGCCCCAGAGCAGGAGGAGTCCGTTGCAGTGATTCTCGATGATGCGTGAACCCTCTTCCCTGTCGGTGTAGTCAAGGTTTGCGTTGATCCTGCGACTTGTCAGCGGGTTTGCGAAGAGCTTTGGGGGGTCGCCGCAGAGGACGTCTATCTCCATGAAGAAGATCCCGTAGAGCGAGAGCGGGAGGAGGTCCGTCCGCAGCAGGCGGCGGCCGTCGACGACGGCGCGCCAGCCTTTGCAGGCGCAGCGGGACGCGGCGAGGCTGCGTGGCTCGAGACGGCGGAGGACGCACGCGAGGATGTCGTCGGGCAGCAGCTGCGCGTGCGCCGCCACACCGGCAATGGATTGATCGCGATGATCGCCGGCTTCCATGTGAATCGATCGGGTGATGATCGATCGGCGCAGCTCTTGCTCGGGGACTCTATACGAGACGTATCGATGGAGGCGCTAGCTCTTGCAAAAAGGTTGGGTATTATAAGAGGAGACGGGCTAGGGCTAGCCGTCCGATCTGTTTGTGCTTTATTTTTCATGCTCGAGTGATCGCACGCGTCGCGATCGATCCGTGTCCCTCGTATTGTCTTGTCGGGCTGGGAGGCCTACAACGAAGCGCAATTATTTTTTGGTATTTTTGTTGGGCCGCCGTCGCCCCAGTCGCATGTCACCCATCGACTCGTAATTAAGAATTTGTGTGTTTGTCGAGGGACCCCAGTTGCAAGTCAACCATCGACTCGCAACTGGGGGGGCGTTCTCAATGTGTGTTTGTCGTGGGCTCCCAATTGTAAGCCAACCATTGACTCACAACTCGTGAAGGTGGGGGAGGGGAGTGTGTTTCTACGGGTCCACTTGCATGTCAACCATTGACTCGCAACTAGGGTTGTGTTTGTGTGTTTGTCGAGGGTCCTCGGTTGCATGTCAACCATCACCTCGCAACTAAGGGTGTGTGTGTGTTTGTTGGGGCCCTCAGTTGCAAACCGACCATCGACTCGCAACTATGGGTGCTTTTGTGTGTTTGTCATGCTCCCCAGTTGCATGTCAACCATCAACTGGCAACTAAGTGTGTGTGTGTGTGTGTGTGTGTTTCTATGGTGGCCCCCAGTTGCATGTCAACCATCGACTCACAACTAGGTGTGTGTGTGTGTGTTTATCGAGGGTCCCCAGTTGCAAGCCGACCATCGACTCACAACTAGGGGTGTCTGTATTGTCGAGGGTCCCCATTTGCATGCCGAGCATCGACTCGCAACTAGGGGTGTGTGTGTTTGTCAAGGGTCCCCAGTTGCATGCCGAGCATCGACTCGCAACTACGAGGTGTGTGTTTGTCGAGAGTCCCTAGTTGCATGTCAACCAATGACTCACAACTAGGGGGGTGTGTGTGTTTGTCGAGGATCCCTAGTTGCATGTCAACCATCGACTCGCAACTAGGGGGGTGTGTGTTTGTCGAGGGTCCCTAGTTGCATGTCGAGCATCGACTCGCAACTAGGGACGGTGTTTGTGTGGGTTTGTCGCGGTCCCCAGTTGCATGTCGCCCATCGACTCGCAACTAGGGGTGTGTGTGTGTGTTTGTCGAGGGTCCCCAGTTGCAAGCCGACCATCGACTTACAACTAGGGGTGTCTGTATTGTAGAGGGTCCCCATTTGCATGTCGAGCATCGACTCGCAACTAGGGGTGTGTGTGTTTGTCGAGGGTCCCCAGTTGCATGCCGAGCATCGACTCGCAACTACGAGGTGTGTGTTTGTCGAGAGTCCCTAGTTGCATGTCAACCAATGACTCACAACTAGGGATGTGTGTGTGTTTGTCGAGGATCCCTAGTTGCATGTCAACCATCGACTCGCAACTAGGGGTGTGTGTGTTTGTCGAGGGTCCCTAGTTGCATGCCGAGCATCGACTCGCAACTAGGGACGGTGTTTGTGTGGGTTTGTCGCGGTCCCCAGTTGCATGTCTCCCATCGACTCGCAACTAGGTGTGTGTGTGTGTGTGTTTGTCGAGGGTCCCCAGTTGCAAGCCGACCATCGACTCACAACTAGGGGTGTCTGTATTGTTGAGGGTCCCCATTTGCATGCCGAGCATCGACTTGCAACTAGGGTGTGTGTGTGTTTGTCAAGGGTCCCCAGTTGCATGCCGAGCATCGACTCGCAACTACGAGGTGTGTGTTTGTCGAGAGTCCCTAGTTGCATGTCAACCAATGACTCACAACTAGGGGTGTGTGTGTGTTTGTCGAGGATCCCTAGTTGCATGTCAACCATCGACTCGCAACTAGGGGTGTGTGTGTTTGTCGAGGGTCCCTAGTTGCATGTCGAGCATTGACTCGCAACTAGGGACGGTGTTTGTGTGGGTTTGTCGCGGTCCCCAGTTGCATGTCGCCCATCGACTCGCAACTAGGGGTGTGTGTGTGTGTTTGTCGAGGGTCCCCAGTTGCAAGCCGACCATCGACTTACAACTAGGGGTGTCTGTATTGTCGAGGGTCCCCATTTGCATGTCGAGCATCGACTCGCAACTAGGGGTGTGTGTGTTTGTCGAGGGTCCCCAGTTGCATGCCGAGCATCGACTCGCAACTACGAGGTGTGTGTTTGTCGAGAGTCCCTAGTTGCATGTCAACCAATGACTCACAACTAGGGATGTGTGTGTGTTTGTCGAGGATCCCTAGTTGCATGTCAACCATCGACTCGCAACTAGGGGTGTGTGTGTTTGTCGAGGGTCCCTAGTTGCATGCCGAGCATCGACTCGCAACTAGGGACGGTGTTTGTGTGGGTTTGTCGCGGTCCCCAGTTGCATGTCTCCCATCGACTCGCAACTAGGTGTGTGTGTGTGTGTTTGTCGAGGGTCCCCAGTTGCAAGCCGACCATCGACTCACAACTAGGGGTGTCTGTATTGTTGAGGGTCCCCATTTGCATGCCGAGCATCGACTTGCAACTAGGGGTGTGTGTGTGTTTGTCGAGGGTCCCCAGTTGCATGCCGAGCATCGACTCGCAACTACGAGGTGTGTGTTTGTCGAGAGTCCCTAGTTGCATGTCAACCAATGACTCACAAGTAGGGGTGTGTGTGTGTTTGTCGAGGATCCCTAGTTGCATGTCCACCATCGACTCCAACTAGGGGTGTGTGTGTTTGTCGAGGGTCCCTAGTTGCATGCCGAGCATCGACTCGCAACTAGGGACGGTGTTTGTGTGGGTTTGTCGCGGTCCCCAGTTGCATGTCGCCCATCGACTCGCAACTAGGAGTGTGTGTGTTTGTCGAGGGTCTCTAGTTGCATGCTGAGCATCGACTCGGAACTAGGGGGTGTTTTATCGTGGCCTCTAGTTGCAAGCCGACCATCGACTCGCAACTAATGGTGTTTGTCGAGGATCCTCATTTGCATGACGACCATCGACTCGCAACTACGGGGTGTGTGTGTTTTGTCGTGGGGTCTCCAGTTGCATGTCGACCATCGACTCGCAACTACGGGTGTGTGTCTCTGTTTGTTGAGGGTCCCAAGTTGCGAGTTGATCAAGTTGCATGTCAACCATCGACTCGCAACTAGGGGTGTGTGTGTTTGTCGAGGGTCCCTAGTTGCATGCCGAGCATCGACTCGCAACTAGGGACGGTGTTTGTGTGGGTTTGTCGCGGTCCCCAGTTGCATGTCTCCCATCGACTCGCAACTAGGTGTGTGTGTGTGTGTTTGTCGAGGGTCCCCAGTTGCAAGCCGACCATCGACTCACAACTAGGGGTGTCTGTATTGTTGAGGGTCCCCATTTGCATGCCGAGCATCGACTTGCAACTAGGGGTGTGTGTGTGTTTGTCGAGGGTCCCCAGTTGCATGCCGAGCATCGACTCGCAACTACGAGGTGTGTGTTTGTCGAGAGTCCCTAGTTGCATGTCAACCAATGACTCACAAGTAGGGGTGTGTGTGTGTTTGTCGAGGATCCCTAGTTGCATGTCCACCATCGACTCCAACTAGGGGTGTGTGTGTTTGTCGAGGGTCCCTAGTTGCATGCCGAGCATCGACTCGCAACTAGGGACGGTGTTTGTGTGGGTTTGTCGCGGTCCCCAGTTGCATGTCGCCCATCGACTCGCAACTAGGAGTGTGTGTGTTTGTCGAGGGTCTCTAGTTGCATGCTGAGCATCGACTCGGAACTAGGGGGTGTTTTATCGTGGCCTCTAGTTGCAAGCCGACCATCGACTCGCAACTAATGGTGTTTGTCGAGGATCCTCATTTGCATGACGACCATCGACTCGCAACTACGGGGTGTGTGTGTTTTGTCGTGGGGTCTCCAGTTGCATGTCGACCATCGACTCGCAACTACGGGTGTGTGTCTCTGTTTGTTGAGGGTCCCAAGTTGCGAGTTGATCAAGTTGCAAGTCAACCATCGACTCGCAACTAGGGTGTGTGTGTGTGTGTTTGTCGAGGGTCCCTAGTTGCATGACGACCATGGACTCGCAACTAGTGGTATGTGTGTTTGTCAAGGGTCCCCAGTTGTATGCCGATCATCGACTCGCAACTAGGTGGTGTGTGTGTGTGTTTTCGTGGGTCCCCAGTTGCATGTCGACCATCGACTCGCAACTAAGGGTGTGTGTGTGTGTTTGTCGAGGGTCCCCAGTTGCAAGCAGACCATCAACTCGCAACTAGGGGTGTGTGTGTTTGTCGAGGTTCCCTAGTTGCAAGCAGACCATCGACTCGCAACTAGGCGAGTCTGTGTTTGTCGAGGCTCCCCAGTTGCATGTCGACCATCGACTCACAACTAAGGGTGTTTGTGTTTGTCGAGGGTCCCCAGTTGCATGTCAACCATTGACTCGCAACTAGGGGTGTCTATGTTTGTCGAGGGCCCCCAGTTGCATGCCGAGCATGGACTCGCAACTAGGGGTGTGTGTGTTTGTTGAGGGTCCCCAGTTGCATGACGAGCATCGACTCGCAACTACAAGGTGTGTGTTTGTCGAGAGTCCCTAGTTGCATATCAACCATTGACTCACAACTAGGGCTGTGTGTGTTTGTCGAGGGTCCCTAGTTGCATGTCAACCATTGACTCGCAACTAGGGGTGTGTGTGTTTGTCGAGGGTCCCTAGTTGCATGCCGAGCATCGACTCGCAACTAGGGGCGGTGTTTGTGTGGGTTTGTCGCGGTCCGTAGTTGCTTGTCGCCCATCGACTCGCAACTAGGGGTGTGTGTGTTTGTCGAGGGTCTCTAGTTGCATGATGAGCATCGAATCGGAACTAGGGGTGTTTTGTCGTGGCCTCTAGTTGCAAGCCGACCATCGACTCGCAACTAATGGTGTTTGGCGAGGGTCCTCATTTGCATGACGACCATCGACTCGCAACTAGGGGAGTGTGTGTTTTGTCGTGGGTCTCCAGTTGCATGTCTGACCATTGACTCGCAACTACGGGTGTGTGTCTCTGTTTGTTGAGGGTCCCCGGTTGCAAGTCGACCATCGACTCGCAACTAGGGTGTGTGTGTATGTTTGTCGAGGGTCCCTAGTTGCATGACGACCATGGACTCGCAACTAGGGGTATGTGTGTTTGTCGAGGGTCCCCAGTTGTATGCCGATCATCGACTCGCAACTAGGTGGTGTGTGTGTTTTGTCGTGGGTCCCCAGTTGCATGTCGACCATCGACTCGCAACTAAGGGTGTGTGTGTGTTTGTCGAGGGCCCCCAGTTGCAAGCAGACCATCAACTCGCAATAGGGGTGTGTGTGTTTGTCGAGGTTCCCTAGTTGCAAGCAGACCATCGACTCGCAACTAGGCGAATCTGTGTTTGTCGAGGCTCCCCAGTTGCATGTCGATCATCGACTCGCAACTAAGGGTGTTTGTGTTTGTCGAGGGTCCCCGGTTGCTGAAGATACATGCATGCCCTAATGACTGCATCCTCTACCGCGGTGCGTACGAGGATTTGAACGCATGCCCGGTATGTGGTGCATTGCGGTATAAGATCAGACGAGATGAGCCTGATGATGTTGACGACGAGCCCCCCCTCTTCCTGCGAAGGTGATGTGGTATGCTCCTATAATACCACGGTTGAAACGACTATTCAGAAACAAAGAGCATGCCAAGTTGATGCGATGAAACAGTGAGGACCATAAGAAAGACGGGAAGTTGAGAGCACCCGCTGACGGGTCGCAGTGGAGAAAAACCGAGAGAAAGTACCGGGTTGAGTTTGCAGGAATCCTAATCCTATAGCAAATTCCTGTAAACCAAAGACGACTTAACATGACACTACCAGGGTGTTTCTTCAGTAACTATTACAACACAAGATCAACTGCAAAAATTTATGCATTCATCCACAGCAAAAACGGCGAAAATGGCATGAGCAATGAGACAAGGACTTTTGTTCTCATGATACTGTTACATAATTTGTGAGAAGGCCTCTTATTTAACTTACAAGGCCAAAACATAATGCCAGCTACATCTGAAATTCTTTACCGATACACCTGACTACAACAATACATATTTTCCTCCGCTGTCTCCGCCGCCCTACTATGTACAAGGGGGAGTTTTTTTTTCCCAGAGCCACCCCAAAGACTATGCACCTCCTCACAGCAGGTAGAAGTAGTACTGTACATCGCCGGCGGAATAGTTGCTTCTTGTGTTCACCCGGTGAAGGGGTTCGCGACAAACCGCAAGTCATTGTGCTGCCTGTTGAATAGATATCATGGCCGGCCTGCATTGCTTCGCTACTCATGGAAGTCCTCATAAGACGACTCTGACGAATCGCTCTGGTACGGTGTTGTTTCACGCGGGCTAGACGGGAGAGAATCTTGCATTGCTGGTCCTACCACAAAACCAAAAGATAAAAATGTCAGTCCTACATGTGACGAGGATACTTTCCAGGGCAGTGGCGACTTCTGCTCTGCAGTGCATAGTTTCGGCGTGTAAGGGATACCTATGATCTTTTGCCCTCTCGGGCGGAACTTTCTTCGGAGGAGCTTCTTAGCTTTTGTAATTGTGAGCTGTCTAGCAAAAGGATACTCGCCATCACTCTCACTCCCCTCGTCATGGTATTCATTATCTCCATCGCCTCGCATTGCCCGCACCACAAATGCCTTTGCTCTACGGCGCTGCGAATTGAATAGCCCTCTAATCGATGTGACAAATCCATCACCTGCACCGTCACCTGGCCTCTTCAACCATGATACTGGGAACTGATCAGGTTTTCCATGATGGCTGCCATCACTGTCGCTGAAATTAAGATCATTTTCTGGAACAGTACCATCAAGTGTTTCCCTCTGGTTCTGGGCCTTAAACTTCTTCCCCTGTTCAAGACCATAAAATCAGCAATTCTCTTAAGTAATAAAGGGGATAAGGTTTTCCAAAACATGTGGACACAACCATTAATATTTAACATAATCATGAAAAGAAGCTACATGCTAAATCAAAGGGAAGTCAAATAGCAAAGAGGCCATGCCATCTCTGAATATGTTCGTTTCCATAACAAGGAATGGATACTCGTCTTACCTGCATCCCAGTCACCGACTTTAGAACACCCCAAATAATATGCTTTTTAACTCTTGAGAACAACCTCCTCCATGTACCAGTAAATTCTACACGGTGAAAAGTATCCATAAGCAGCCTTAGGTCATTTATTGCAAGCCTCGATCCCTCGTAAGTAACAAGAAGTTCAACCTACAGTGTCAGCAAGTTTTAGTCACATTAGACCGAAATATTAGATATAGACGTCTCCAGATGCAATGATATAGAGATATATTAACCTGGCTAATCTTGATATTATGAAATTCCATCAATTTCCGAGCTCTTGGCCGCTTCTCATCATGGGATTTCCCTGTTTTCTTTTCCTCGTGAGATAAACGGCCAGACTTCATCGATTTGGGATCTTTAGTCTTACTCCTGAACATCTCAGTAGCAGCAACAGTGTTCTCTGCCATAGAATAGCCGTCGCTTTTTGAAGAAATGTTCGAAGGATTCAGTAGCGATACCACATCATTATTTGTGGTATTTTCTGTCGCACTTTCTTCCCAGGCCTTTCCAAATGAAGATGTCCGTCCCAACTCCGGATGTGAACCGCATACCATATTGGCCTTTAGACTCTGCAACTTGGATACCTGCATGCAGTTGACCTATTCTGTGATATAGAGACCAATAATAGAAGAAAATTCCATCTGACAGGAGACGACACGAGTAGCTTTAGCACTTCTTTTCAATTGAAGGCGTGCTTAAATACTATAGTGAGCTTCATAGCTCTATCAGGCTGGTTGGGCCCAGCTCTGTACAAGTGATTAGACCAGAATGACACTATAACTCAGAGGCACCAAACTTGGACCAATTCTACATATTAGTGTCATTGAAATATCCTAGGTTGCTCTTATGTGACTCACCTGCGGATTGTCTCCATGTGAACCTTGCCAACTTGAGACGTTTACTGCAGTACCTGATCTCCCAGGAAGCTCATGCTCCCTGACAGAATAGCTGGTAGAAGCAACAGCATCAGCACCAGAAGATACTCTTCTAGTTCTTCTAGATCCAGTTGATGTTGAGACCCTCCAAATATCCTTTTACACCCAATCAAAATATCAGAAATGAAAATTATATCAACAGAAAACTAAGCGAACAAGGTGTAGAAATAATAAACATGGGAGATGTGACGAAGCATGATTTACGGCTTACCTGACGTCTTTGAGAATCATCTTCCTCAGGAAAGAAATAATCCCACATCATTCTATACATTGTTTCCGGGAGGTATATTTTCAATGGGTATATCTCCACCTGCAAAGCTCGATCGTGAATACAGAAACATAACTAGTGAAGTAGCAGTATAAATCATATATAGAGTGCACCAAATGTTTCAGTGGAGTCTAGTCATGAAATGCTTAGAGCAGCTTGTAAATGTGTAATGACAGCAATGCAGCAATCGGATAAAAATATTACTACCACCATCCTTTTTTTTTCCATCACACTTTGATCTCATGATTCTACATTATAAGGTATGTATGCATCACTAACTACACAACCACGATCTTACACCTTCCAAAAGTATTTCAGGGGAAAACAGAAATATAGGGAACGGAATGTATTAAAGGAGCATATTTTTATGTGGCCAATCTCAAGTACTGTGTATTGGTACAAAAGTGTGAAAGTTCTGGCAGCAGAGGTTTTAAAACAAAATATGTTCTGCACGGAGTAAACACTTCAGTACTACATGAATCTTGTCGAAGCAAACAAGCAGGTAAAAATATTAGAAGTATAAAACAATACATATGGTTACAGGTAATTGGATGTTTACATGGACAGCTTAGTTCGAACAAAATTAAATACTCGTTGCATGGCCAAAACAGGCAGATAAATACCACTGAAAACATGCATAAAGTAGGAATGTATAAACTACCATAAACGATCTGGACAGAAAAATCTAGTATTGTAGTGGATGACGAATGCAAAGAGAATTCCAAAGTATCTACGGGGAGAAACTGAATTCAGATAGACAATTTGGACAATTGTATTCGCTTTTCATGTCATTCTAACGGGTTTCCCTTTCATGGATTACTTTCCTTTTTCTGCTCAATAACTGATTCTAGACATCTCTACAGATCAATTAAATTTGTTTTGTTACGCTAATCCATGTGACTTATGATATGGTGTCATTAAGCTACATCTTGGATTTTAGAACCTTTAGCACAGTCATTGCTCATTTTAGCTTGGCGCAAAATAAGATAATTAGTCCACATACAAACTAACCTGAAAGAGGTGTTCAGACTAAAAAAACTAACCTGAAAGAGCTCAAGAGGGGAATTTCCATCCTTCGGAGCACCTTGCTTCGCGTCCACACGAAGCATGACACCTCTGCAATAGAATGCAGTTAACATCATTTGCTGAAACCCCAGTTGAGGTACTGGGAGGTTTTAAGAATTATAAAGTAACTGAGAACAGACTGCCCACTAATGTGACATTGCATTAAAAAGTGAATTGAGTGTGAGACTCAGACTAGTTGAACATGGTATATATACGTTAATAATATGATGAATAACCAATGATAGAGATAAAGCCAAAATTAGGCCCTTACTTTTCTGGAGGTGCATTCCATGCAGACAACAATGTATCACATTTGGCACTAGCCATGCAATTCCTCACAACGAAATACTTAGTCGTAAACCGAGCAACACCAATGTCTTTGTAGTCACGATCAAAATCATATACCTGCAAATATTTCAAAAATGAATGATTGAACAACCAGAATAGTTAGTCGATTGGAAAGTACTACAAATCACTAGGGGAAAAGGTAGTTTGAGAAAATCTTCAGATTGTGAAACATGAGTTATAGGCTTATAGCCAAAAGAATAAAATAAAGTTGCAGTAAATTAATGCATTGGGGTTGGCACGTGGTACATACAAAAGACAGTAATGAAACTACAAACAAAGAACTGTTCCACAAAAGTTTGAACACATACCATATCACTGATCTCAGCTTCGGCAAAAGTATTCCCATCTGCAAGCATGCTCCATACAACTTTGCTGATTTTCATAGAGATTCGCATGGCACAAGATGGGGTTTTGTTCTTTTCTTTTTCCATCAAGCGTAACTGGGCAGCTTTTTGTAGTGCTTTCCTTAACGCAGAAGATGCAAATTTTCGAGATTTCTGGAGATTTAGAAGGTCTCTCTTCAGTCCTTCCACCTGATTACAGTATAATATCAGTCAAACCTTGTACAGAAACTACACTCTGGTAACTGGAAGTTTTGACTCCTATGTTTGAAGCTGATATAGAGCAAACAGAATCAATAGAGTGTATTTCAGTCTGAGATGTTTTTGGTATGAGGAATAGATACATGTACTTGGATCTAACAACACACATAACAGAAAGTGAGTACATGCTATCTTTACCCCTATAAATATTAAAGCAGGGGATGGTCCGTATGCCGTCCACCTCCTCCCTTCCACTGAATGCAACTTCCTGACTATTCAGGTGGTCTCTTTATGATTTTCACCATCTTGTCTTAATGTTTGCAAAATATGTCATATCAAAATTAACTTGTTTTTTCACTCCAAGTCAGTTTTTCTGGCCATGAATTTTATATGTATACTGATGTGCCACATGATTAGATATTTATTACTACCATAGAAACACACAGCAATTCAGCTAGTATGAGTAGATTTGCTACCAAACACAAAAGTACTTTGATGTTATTATAATGATATAGGCACCATAAAAAATACATTATTTATTTGGAACAGGCCATACAAAGTTTTGAAAAATTACCAGTGATGCTTTCTCACTGTTAATCATCCAGAACGAATTATCCTTTTCCGCAGAAAGATGGTCGATATGACTATCACCAGTTCCAGCTAAGGATCTTATATCATCAAGCAATAACTTTCTCTCCCTTTCTCGCTGTTCGAGATTAATTTTTGCAAGCTCCACCTCTTCTACTCCATCAGGAACCACCTCATCAGCCTCTTCTTCAACATCTTCGTCATCCGATGGATACTGAAGACTGTTTTTCCTAGGCCTGTGCCAGAAAGATTAACGAGAAATGAGGACGAATTTTGAGATACTGCTAACTCGTTAAATAGGTCCTGTTTTAAATAATTACGAGTGAAAATTACCCCAAAAAAGATGTAAAGGCACAAACCTTTATTCAAAAAAGAGTGGTAAAACCGTAAAAGATTCCTTGCCTCTTTGAAATATCAACCGAACATGTGTCATTCACATGGTGTGTAGATCAAGGTGTAAAACAACTAAAATTTTGGCACATGGTGCAAGAGGCCTCTATCCACAAAATGACAGTGTTTATTTAGTTAAAAATGTGCCTTTTATGAAACAATATTATGCCGTTGTATAGTAACTTCATTAATCTTTAGGGCGAGCTCGATGACCACATACTGAAAGCCACAAACATAAGTAATTCAGCATAAGAAAAAGGTCCATGAACCTAGAAGGAATCTTACTTGGGAAGTCTTGCGAACAGGAGATTGCTAAGCACATCCAACATAACTTGAAACTGGCGTGAAGTCATTGTTGCGGTAATGTTTGGAGAATTGAAACGTAACTCCTTTAATGGCTTAACCTGGATCATTAAATACAATAAACAGAAGAACATTACTTCATGCATATAGTTTTCCTAGACTGGACCCAGTACAAACTCACAGACATTGGGATTGGCCTGTATCCTTAAGACTCTTAGCTTTACCTTCAAGTCTGCAGTTCCACCCTTGTGACGAGTATAACGGAAGTACATCTGGCAAGGCATAAATACTCTCTCTAGCAAGGCCCCTGTGCGCTTCAATTTCTCCGAACTACCAAGAATACGAGGAAGCCACTGTAGGCCTGCACCAGGGTCCACATCAGTCGGTGCAACATGAGCCTGAACATCTTTCAGAATCACGGAGAGATCAGCTTTTTTCCAGGTCATTTCAGGTTGTGGTTCGGGAATATGTAGACTGCTTGTCCCCAGTGCTTGCTCTAGCATCTCTTTCCCAACATGAACAACTGAATGAAATGAACGTGCCATAACACGCCCACTAGCTGCAGCAAGTAGAAATCTACCCTGGTACATATAACACAAACTTCAGTTCCTTGCCAAAAAAGCCATACAACTATTATTGCAATAAATCATAATCTACATGAGCCTGATACATAAACACCAATTCCATGGCCCCTTCGCGTCACTACCACACCAAAGGGAAATAAAAATTACCAAACAGAGCAACTATACGTTCATACACACCCAGAACCCACAAGAGAAACAAAACTAAGGCACAAAGAGATACAGTGTTCATGACAGCCGAGGTGGTTCTGAAGTTTCGCAAAATTACTGTATCGGATACTGGATATTCCCTGATACTAGGAAATATTGGAGAAAGTGGGGGATACCCCTCCAATAATTCTAGAGCAGATAACTCCTCATTTGAAGCCTGTCGCAACGCACAGCACCCAACTAAATCTACATGGTTATATCAGTTGTTCAGAGTAAGAAGTGATATTTATTCAAATTCCTATGCTAAGTTGGATATAGATGATTTGTTAGTTTTTCTTGAGTGCATAACGTCTCTTGTGTTACTAAAATGGGTCAGTAAAACAGATGGTATCGAAGTGTATAGTAAATTACACGATCAATTGGATATGGTTTCATCAATGTATGGTAATCCCCTTCATGCATCCGTATACGTTTTGTATCATTGTTATATATATAATGTATTGGCATATTGCTGTTTTGAGGCAAAATGTAACCTTAAGTGGGTTATAAATGAAAGAACATGCTGCGGGGCCCCAAACTGACCTATACTGGTGACACTCAAAAACTACCAACATATATGATATTTAAGGTGTTGAATAAAGACTCGCAACGAGCGCAACCTCGTGTTTAGTTGCCATTATGACTTTGGAACCTGAACAGACCGCCGGTATTAATTTTTTATCATTAGTCAAAGGACAGAACATAAGTATTTCAAGATCACTTACATTGGCATCTTCAGAATGTAGGTTGAACTGGGGCTTGACAACATTAACCATAAAATGGAGATTCCCTCCTTTATCCAAATCATCGAACATGCCATACTTCACTGCAGGATGGACAAAAAGAAGATTTAGCCAAAAAGGTAGCAGGAATCTGTAATAATTCCAATAGCTTTGTAATTTTGAACTGACACTAGTGAAAGAAATGAAGCCTGCAACTTTTGGTACCACATGAAACATCTAGCATAAGTAAGCATACCTGCTATATCAGAGGAGCGATTGGGTTTACTATGCAATGGAGAAGTAGAGCCCAGAGCTTCAGCATGCTGCACCGAAGGAGAACCAGCATGGGTAGAAGAGGTAGCATCTTGAGCTAATCTAGAGCTATCTGCATTCTGCCTTTCCTCGATCATCTTTCTTTGTGCATATTGCCGCGAAGGCGAGGGTTTTGGAGGTTCAAATGCTTTGGAAATTCCTCCAACCCATGACCAAACTGCATCACGATTCTCAATGGTCCATAAAAGTCTAAGACCGTACACAAACACCCGTTGACAATTATCTGCCAACACCACATTGAAACCATCATCATCATCACTATGCTCAGATAGACTATGGTCGCTTTCACTGCCATTCTCAAACTCAGATCTGACATATGTTATCTCAAGATTCCGACCAGCATCCTGCCATTCCATAAGCCTTGCAGGATCTGCCTTTGGAGCTTGTCTTCTTATTGTGAAATAATCAGAGGACAAGAGGAAACCATCCTCATGTTTTTCTTGAAAACTGCCCATGGTGCATTTATCTTTGCCCTGTGACGGCAGGGTAGTAGTCTTTAATTTGGACACATTTTCAACTGAGGATGAGTTAACATCTCGCACTAGATAAACCTCTGGCCTGTATAGATCAAGACCGCGATAAACTAGATCCAGAGGTTCACGCTTACAATCAAATGTGTATTTCTGTTTACCTCGACTGTAACACAATTCATACTTCAAACTTGACATTTTAAAGGTCAAGCCACTGGCAGGATCATCTTCAGTTAAAGTGGCATGTCTTATGCAACAGGGAGTAGCATCAACCCGGAAAAAGAACTCAACCAAAACTTTATCCATTGAGAGGTTACCAGATCTAGCAGCTCGAGGAATTTTATATCGAGGCCATCTAGAGAAAGAACGCAGTTTGTGTGGGGGGCTGTAGTTTAAGCTCCACCATTTGAAAACCCAAGCAAGGTCATGAGCACCCAGGTTCATTGTAGGGAAATCAACATCAGCTATTTTGGAGCAACTACCAAAGGCAGACCCACATAGCATTGAATTGTTTGCATAGCAGGGAGATGATGTGCCATTATCAGACTGCACCTGCAAAGGTCTAAGGGAGAAGTTCCACCTAAGAGAGAGATAAGTAGATCGAAATGGATCATAAACCTTCTTCCTTGGCTCACCCTCAATAGGGAGTGCATGCAGATAATGATTCAAAGGGCTGCCAGATTCACACTGCCAGTCGATAATCACATTAAGAGAGAACAAAGGAGCATAAATAAAAGGCCTGGGCACGCCAGATGGCACTTTTAAGCTGCAATTCTTCATCATACTCTCTAAGCTACTGATATACATCCCGAATTCCTTTGCAGAGACATCTACATGCCCATCCGTTTGCTGGATTTCCATGTATTCAGAAACAATTTGCAGTCTGTCTACCTTCTCATAAGGATTAGTTGTTGCCAGGATCTTCCATTTTGTCTCATTGAAATACAAAACTATCTTTCCATGGATGTAGTATCTGATGTCATCCCACCATGGCAAGCTGCGCTCCTTTTTAGGCGGTTGGTTTGCTGCACCAGAACTTTTAACTCTGGAGCTAAGATTAACTCTCTTTAGGGCTACTTGAAATGCATAACTTATATCAGCAAAAGATGGCTCATAGCCAACACCAAAAGAAATTTCTCCTCTCTGGAAATAAACAGGTAAATTGGAGTACATTTTAATTGCTGGTGTGGTACCACTGGCAGAACGTAACATTTTGACTTTGTGCCATCTGCCAATATATACATCTTGGTGTATTTGGGGTTGAAAACATGTTGCCTGCAAGTAGATACAATGGGAAACAAAAACACAAAATACTCTGAATAAGACTTGCATCCAAATATGTAACAACCAGATCTAAATGTCCGTACAAGAACTCGTATCTGGCAGGTATTTGCAGAGTTAAAGCTTTCAGGAGTGAGCTTGATTTTTGTGTATGTTCCAAAAAAAATTAGCATACCCTTATGTTTTAGTAAGTATATCTCAGTCATATAACTCTTAGATGTGAAATAGGGGAATTTTGAGTCATCCATTACCATGAAAAGCTAGCTGAAGATAATATGCTAAACAATATGAAGTGTGATCTAATTATTAGTGTAAACTAGTTTAATCAGGTCTGTCAAAACACAATGCAAAGGGATTGAAAATAGATAGCATAGGAACAGAAAAGAAACAACAGATCCAAGTATCGTACTTTCCATCTAAGCATGTAACAAATCATTAACGGCTCATTAGCTCTATGTTTTAACATATATCGAAGTAAACTCTCAACACAAAAAGGAGAAGGTGGGTGCTATGAGTTCCAGCCTTATATGAAACAAGGCATGCATATGAAATGAAATGTGCACAAAACCAAAAAGTAACAAAGCTATAATCATGCATAAAATTAACTTGGGAACATGAATGAGCAATACAAATAAAGAATTTGATGGACCTCACCTGCTGGGCAAGCACAACACGGCCTTGACATTTCCCACTGGTTGCAGAAAAGAGAGGAGATGTATAGTCTCTCACTTGTATGACCAAGGACCCTGCAAGGAGAGCAATATCACTCCCATATAGTCGAGAGAATGGTATGTGTTCCTCCTGACAAACAGGGTCGACTCCCTTTATAAATTCAACCATCTCTGTTGCTCCACCATTTATTCTGGTCAAAGTAATATCAAGTTCAGAAGCAGAAAGTGAAAGAAGTGAAGCTCTCCGTGAACTTGGCTTGAATCCAGCTTGAAAACCTTCTGCGCACGCCCCCGACCCTTCCGCAAATACCTTCTTTTGACAAGCCACATAATACGATCGAAATGCTTTCTTATGGATTTCTTCCCGCAGCCTTTGAAGAGCTGCAGTGTCATGCACGTCAACCTCTATTCCCTCATATATAAATTTTCCCTCAGAGCTGCAGTGGTTAGAATCTACACTTCCTGATATAGCATCATCAAGAAATTTTAATCTAACACCTGATTCACAGGTTTTGTTCCTCATCAAATAGTAATGTTCATCGAGCCAACCTTGTATGGGCTCCTCCTCTATTTCTGCCGTGAGTTTACGCAACACGAACTTTACAGATCCAAAACTGGAAGCTCCAGACTTAACCTTCTTCGAGTTCTCTTTGCCATCAGGAAACAATATACTTCTTTTGGCAGCAGAAACAAGCTTTAGAGCACGAATCATATCTTCAACGGCATCCTCTATGGCACGCAATGGTAACCTGAATGGCATGCAAATATGAACATCTAGCCCTTGAACGACCCAATCTCTCTTGGGTGATGGTTCAACCTTTGCACTGAGCGAATTTGCAGTACTGAAAGGAATACATGAGATCTGTATTCGTGTGCTGTTTAGAACCCTGGCACCATTAAGGCTGACAGAAAGACCCTCCGATAGTACACCTATCTTGGCATTCTCAGTGAAGATAGATTGTACATGCATGTTTGCTTCGACACCATCTGCGAGCTCAGCAGATATTCTCAACACTTCCACATCAACGGCAAAAATTGAACCTCTTTTGTCAGACTTCTGAGGTTTCACTGAACCAGCAGTTATGTTGACATGCTCATTCTCCTTGATACTGCCAGTTCCAGTCATCAGCTTCTCGGAACTCTGAATCTTGTTATGATGCAGGAACCACTTAAAGCGGATAAAGGTCTCAAAGAGTGCTAAATGAGCATCAGGTTCCCATCTGATATTAATGTCTGTTGCACTGAAGAGGGAACAAACAGCGACATCTGTAAGGCCACCGGATCGGCGAACAATTTTAGCATTCTGCATATCTAGTAAGGTCACTTTGACACCAGAGCTGTGATCCTCCTCGTACATTGCTTTCACCCGTTCCAATTCTGCTTGTGTTGACTTTTTCTCCTTGTCTACACATACAGCGAGATGAGAGATAACTAAAGATGAGGTGAACCTCAAGTTGCGGCCAATGCCAGGTGGTTCCGAAGTTATACTTGCCGTACGTTGCGTGCCATCAGCAGAAACATCAACAATTACTTGACCACCTTGAGTGCCATAGTTGACGCGCTTTGGATCAGCAATTGGCATATTTAATATATTGATATCACCACTGTAAGTAATAGAGAACTTTTGTAGGCTTAATTTCAATATTTCAATGCCTTTTGTTTTCTTTTTCCGTCTCTCCTCCAAATCCTTTTCTTTATCCTTCTCACGAGAGGATGAAAGGTTCTTAAATAGATCCCTAAAGGACATCAAATTGAGCAGAAGAGATTCTAAATGCTTGAAACCAAACTTTACTCCTATGCCACTGATATCAATGGAAAATACAAGTGCAAGTCTACTAGTTTCAGCCATATCTTGGACCTCAATTTCTCTGTACCCCCAGTCAAGGCTCACCCGAGCAATGTGCATTAAGGAGCCAGAGTAAGTATCAACACCAAATATGTTTTCCTTCAAGAATTCCCTATACCCATCTTCCATGTGCACCAGCATTTCACCAAGTTCAGTGTGTATCTGAATCCCCTTGCTGGCAATGTTATTTGCAAATACATGTGATGACTGGCAACAAGCCTGCAAAATGAAAAGAACATATGAACTGGAAGGAAGATGATGCTTATAATAAACAATCAATGCATAAACAAATTGTAAGGAATACCGTAAAAGATTACTAAAGTTACTTTGGCATGCTCAGAGAAACTTGCACCCTATTGTCAAAAGACCAAGTGCTATTAACCGTAAAAGGGATACCAAAAAAACTACTTTCACAAGTTCAGAGGACTTGCACCACACTGCAGAAGAACTATGTGCTATCAAGACATGGAAAGTAGAGATAAGAAAAGAAACTAGTTACTACTCCCTCCGTCCCATAATATAAGACGTTTTTTGACACTACACTAGTGCCAAAAAAGGTCTTACATTATGGGACAGAGGAAGTAGATAGCATGTGTTCATGGCCCATAATGAGAGTTCATCCACAATACTAACACTTGCCTGCACAGCCGCACTACCAACTTTTTCAAAAAAAATGCTAGACCTCTAGTACATCTAGACTAAATTAGGCATCTGCATCTGCACACACCAACCAGTAGATTAAACTATCACCAATCAATTAACTCTTGACACCAAACACCAATATATATATATATATATTAGACAAACAGGGTGGCCAAAAGCCCCCCGGTTCCATTGATCACAACGAACACAATCCATAATCGATGCCACGACAAAAGAAATACTGTTTACAATCCATAAGAGTCATCTACATAAAACAAGTGCTGCGCAGAACAAACCTTATCTTAAATTGAATCTCGAGAGAACTTACATGATATAATACCAACCCACTAGGGCTGTAAAGCATGACAGTCATTTCTGGGGCAGAAACTGTGCAAGTCCACATAATTGGCTTGATCTCCTTTGTTTGAGAAATTTCTTGATGAGAGTTTGCCTTTGAAAGCTTCATTCCTTTGGTTCTCGAAGAATGAAGGCGCATCCATGGCATCAATCTGCTCAACATAAGATTGCATTGTGTACCACCAAGCTTGGCATCGATTTCAGCTCTGATTGGAAGAAGCGGCTGAAAGGAAGTCATACTTTATAGCTCTAAAGGGCAGTTGCAATAGCCAATCAACTAAAGTGAACAAAGATGCTTACATCCAACGGAATATCCAAAGAAGCTACCACAGCAACTTTAAGAACTTCCAACAGAGAGCTTGAGCCTTCTCTAACTAACTGGAAGGCAACAAAGTTAAAAGTGATGATTGATGAATAGCTACTGAAAGTATAACGAGAATCTTAGATGAAGCAATAGAGAAGTACATGGATCTCACTAAGAACAATCTGAACATCGAAGTGCGGTGTAGCTTCCTCTAGATCATCCTGTGGCAGGGATATCGTACTAGTAAAGTGAATCCCCATAACATTGTTATCAACACTAAGCCCTTCCCCCAGGTGTGTAAACTTCACATCAAGCTTCGGCAGACTGAAGCTAACCTTCCAAAGAACAAATATAATATTTAGCAATACTTTTCAGGTACAGCCGAGCATAAGCAAGTAAAAAAATACAGCTCTTCATTGATTTTCGACTGCCAAAAGAAGAACTGTAAATTTTAGTATCGCGTGTGGACATATGCCACAGTATCATGATTAAGCTCGCGACAAGCCACGTGCCAACAAATCTTGCTAACAATTACAAAGTTGAGGGCCTACTATCTAGTTTTCTCTTGCACTTCAAAACATCAGCAAAACACGCATAACAAGCCTTGTTATCTCAGGCAAAGCAGTTCATTTAACAAGTGAGAAGTTAAAAGGATTTGGCTCTGCCTATGCATGATTGATATATTCCCAACACTGATCATTATAAAGTAGGCAAGCTTTTAGCTTACGGAACCAGCACCCATCCTACTCATGCAATGAGAAACATGACAAGATCAACCTCAATCTATGTTGCGGATTAAAATACATGGTTACCAACTACTAATGGAAGTCTCCAAGTCCTAAGACTATTCATGCAACAACAAAAATGGCCTCCAGCCATTTTCAGAAGTAGCACAGCAGAATACCCAAAGCAGCTCTACCTGGACAACTACATCAGGTGACTTGCATCAAATGCACATGACAGTGCAGTTAACAGTCAAATCAGGTATACAATTAATACTGCAGGAGTTGTGTTGATGTTTGCAAAGCCTCCCTCCTGATAAAATCTTGTCCATGCTGCAATATTATGTGCTGGTTCGAAAGAATTTGTGTTTCTAAGAGACTGAAATGCTAGCTAAGCAGGACACTCACAGGAGAAGTGAAAAGCAAGATTATGAATGTGAGTTGGGGCTGCAACTAGGCTTACAAAAGATACCGAACAGAATCACAGTTGTTGCAAGCACAAACGAACATTAGTGTGCTGTAGTAAACGAACATTAGTGTGCTGTAGTAAATGAACTGAATAATTGTCATTTAGCCTACACTAGAAACTTTCAGTGCTAACAAACCTTATCTGGAAATGCAAGCATCTGCTTCTTTAATGCTGGTAGAATAGATTTGCTTTTTGAGGACTGTTTAGTTGAAGAAGTACCAGCGATAGCATCTCCAGCATTCTCAGAGCCACCATTATTCTCTGGCTTTGCATTCTTGTAAAAGAGTCGTTCATCGATGTTGGCAGTAACATCTCCACATTTCAATTCAAGATTAACAATTTTAACACCTCTTTCCCTGTCAAAAAACTATCAATTTATGAATACACACAAGAAAAGTAAAAGGCTATTGAAACCTAAATATGATAAAGATACAAGGTGTCAAGGCATTGCTTGGCCAATTGAGAAACACGATTTTCGTATCCTAGCTATATTATCTAAATATGAAACTGTTTTCGCATTACTTTGAACCAACTGAAAATTAATCAACAGAAACTAAATTGAGAATAATCTACAGCTTATCAGAAATTGTATATGACTTCCATAACAATTAGAGACCCATGTGTTTTAATCCACATTTACAATCCAAAATATCAATTAACAAAATGTGCACCCAATATAACAGTTACCAAGAACAAAATAACTCACTTTTCATGACCAAACTCACAAATTACCAACAAATCTTCACAAACAAATGGTGCCAAAAATTTCTCAGAACTTGATAGAGAAGCTTGATCAGACTGGAAAGTATCAAGCTGATTACCGCTGCCCACCGGATCAGCAATCAGCCCAAAATCTCCAAGGTGTACATTTAAAGGTAATATGTGCAACTTGACACCAAGAATATGATTAGGTCCAGCGATTTTAAATGTATCCAACTTTAGCTCTTTGATGTCAACAGCACCATCTGGTACCTGCATCATTGTTGTGGAAATAACAATTATAAATAACAGCACAGAACGGCAAACAGCCAAACACAAAAGGTATGCTTCAGTCAGCAAACGGTGCACCCAGCACATCTCAGTGGTTGGGTGATGTCTTCTGCTGAGATGCATTTCAGGAGAAAAAATTGAATATGGAAGACAGAACGCCAGAAAAACTATGCCAATTAAACAATTATTATGCTGCATGTTATACTGGTGACCCATGCACATGAATGCTTAGTTTAGCGGCCTAAAGCTCCTAAAAACACAACAATACCAGTTGGTGAAAACTTTACACTGGCCCCACCTTTTAGATTGTGTACATGGCCATAAAGGCACATGTAACATGCAGAAAGTTAAGCCAATGATGGGTATTGTAGTCTAACTAGGTAACCTTTTACTACTATCAAAATATGTTCTTTCCTAGTCTTTCTGGACTCTCTCTATAGTTCCCTTGTAACAGAGTTGTCACTTTGAACTAGTGGGAAATAAGGAATAACAGGAAATATAATAGATTATACATGTAAAGCTACCAATCTGAACTAAATTCAACAGTAGAACTGTTTGAATGCAGATTGCAGAGGGAACAAAATATTGAATGTCGAAACACTAGATGTGTTATTGTCATACAGAAGTTAAAAACAAGCAAAATGCATACACACATCAAATTTTGAAATATAAGGCAATAGCAAGATAAGAAGGTTACCTTGATCATCAGATCTGCCACAGAAACTGATAAAAGTCTAGCCATACTTGATGTTATCAACCATTTCCCTTTTCCCGTGGAGCGAGGCTTTGATGGTTTGCTTGTCTTTTTGCTTCGCGAAGATGATCTAGTTACAATTTCAAGATCACTTATCAGCAGTTGCACCTTTGGATCCTTGGAAAGGACACCGAAACTTAGTTTGACCAGTGACTTGCGGAAACTTAGTTTTATTTCACCAATTGAAACAGATTCAAGAGGACCCTGTGAAGAAGAAAAGGTAGCACAAATGAGTTAGCAAGCAAGTAATCAAATGCATGTTCACCAACAAACATCAAATGATTTTGATTTTTAGCTATTAACTATGTAAGTATACTATGACAGGAAAGATGGTATGGCCATCTCCACTACAAGTAGACAAAAACCAGCATGAAATGAGAGTTTTAGCATAAGTCAAGACCTTTTTTGTTATAAAAAATAAATATTCTGCAATTTCAAGGTAATAACGTTTGTTATCTCCTTCCCGCTATTTTATTCATGGAGCCACTAGGATGGTGTTCATCAGGATAATTGTATTGATACCTTATGCGTTGACAATGGTTAACAATTTATTTCATTTTAGAGGGTATGCAACATCCGTAAGTTAAGTGATCTTAGGCAACCCGGCTACATTGTGGGAAAGCATAAATTTTAACTGTTCATATCACGAACATGAAAAGCATTAGATAATGATCTGCTTGAAAGTGCAACAAAGCATGAAAACTAGCAAAGCCCTGACAAAGTAGCAAAAGTAATAGCACCAGATTGCGTGTAGAAAAAGGAACTGAATACACCAAACCAAGTTGTTCTAAATTAAAAACGAAGTGAAAAGGCTTGGAACAGACAGTCATGAACTTGCAAACTCAAGCAACATAGAAGTTTGAGATGAAAGACAAACCTTGCTGAACTTTATGGTTACATCACGCAAGCAATTGAAGCCAGCAACTCGAAACACAACGGAAGCACGTAATACACGGCTCAAGAACCAAGCTAACAATCTTGCGGCAAACCTGCAACGAATCCAAACACAGAATGAATAGACGTTTTCCTACAGAGTTTTTTTGTTACGAAAAAATAAAATGTTGAAGTATTCAAGCGATAGAACATTCAACTTTTACCGGCATCACATTATCTCAAGAGCTAGAAGAATAAGTTGTTTGTGGCATATTTATCCCATTATGTCGTTGAACAAATGTTTTGTGTGCGACTGGCGCTAAATCAGTACAGTAGAATGACAATTGAAAAGTCGAGATAAGTCAAATCCTCTTTCATGACATGTCACTTGTTTCTTCCATAACAAAGAAGTAGTACAAATACATGTTACAACAAACAGGATTAAACCATTAGCCACAACAAAATGGAAAGCCTGGGATTTACCGTTAGATGTTCAACAAGGTTTATTTACATGATATGGTATATCATGTGAACAGTAATGTGAACTGATTGGGTTAGAATTTACAGATGGTCCCATCATTGAGAAACTAGGTATGCGGTTAAGATAGTATCCACAAATAGCATACGAATCTTGAACACACCACTATAATTAAGTAATTAACCATAAAGCACGCGGAAGGCAAGAAAAGGTAAGCTACTACATGGTCCTATAATACAAGTCTATGAATTTTGGTAGATGGGCACGAAACGCATAATGACGAATTTTACCAACACACCATCCACCAAAACGCAAGAGCTCTCAGTTATCGGACCAGATCACCACTGTGCTGCCAATTAGTGCCAACTAGGGGGTAAACGTGGAGAAGTTTGCAATTGACTATCCAGATGGATAAATGAAGCCCCGATCTCGCTTGGATCTTACTACCAACCAGTAGCTCGGAAAGCAGCACACGCTGCCCCGATGAGATCAAATGGCTAGCATATACACACCCTTAGACACTGAAGACCTGAAACATAGCACTGCAAAACCCCAACCAAACCCACACCACGGAGAGCTCCCCAGACGGAAGCAGCCTCCCATGAGGCCCCAGTTCACTGCTGCCGCTGCTAGTGGAGTGGCACTAAGTAAGCCACTTCAGTCGTCGGCTAGGAACCACCAACCACTCAATCAATTAACCAACCAACCCCGGAACTGAGAATCCGACTCTCGACGAGCAGCGGCGCTAAGCAGCAGGCGGTGCCCGGAGGCGAATGCCCGGATTCCCCCCGCGGGAAGCCCGGAAACCAAGCTCGGCGCGCGCGGGATCCCGCCCCCGGCATTCCTGGCGGTTTCCAGAGCGCGTGCGTGGAGGAGGAGGAGGGCGGCTTACGTGAAGACGACCCAGCCGACGACGGAGACGGCGAGGAACACCGAGAAGAACTTGACCGGCGAGGACGCCATGCCCGCCCCGTCGGGCGGCCGGATCCGCTCGCTCAGGCCGCCCGGATCCGGGGGGCCGACATGGGCTCCGCCGACGCGCGCGGGCGGCGGGATCGGGAACCCTAGCTCCTCCGGGGCGGGGGAGCGAGCAGGCCGGCGGCTGACCGCCGGGGGTGGAGGGAGCGAGCGATCTCGCTTGGGGAGTCGCGTGGAGAGCTGTTGCTTCGGGGGATGTGTCAGAGTCAGAGGGGGGTGGGGGGTGGGGTGAGGGAGAAGACAAGTAGGAGTACAGTAGCGGCGGCACTGCCCAAAGCTTTGGGCTTCTCGTCTTTTTGGGCACCATGGTCCTCTCCTCCTAGCAAAAGACAAATTAAGGCTTGGGGCACCAATTTTGATGCATACATAAACATTTTCTTTTTCGCGAACACGCAAAGTATTTGCGCGTCGTTTCATTATTAAAGGAGAAGGGAGAAATAGTTAATTCTTGACGACGGTGATGCAAGCCCCCCATGGTCGGAGAACAACGACTTGCCCCTATGGCGATTGGCCTCTGTGTCGTTCCTCCCCTCCTCCCCCGCCCTTGAGCGCCTCCGACCTCCCCGTTGCTCGCAGCCGGCGTCAGTAGGAGGGGTGAATCTTGTTCTATGTGTGTGGTGGTAGGTTCTCTTTGTTGCCAGATAAAGCTGACCTGGGTGTTTCTCTCGTGCTTTTTCTACTCTCAACTACAGTTGTGAAGGCCGGAGAAGAGTGGCTGGAGCTTCTGACATGGCTAACGAGCTCATCACCATCGGAGTTTGAAGCAAAGACACGCCGCTTGCTGAAGCCTAGCCTCGGCGATTGAAGGGAGGTCTTTGTCGATCCAGTGGCTGCTCTGGCCGAAGGACGGCCACCCATGTTCCTCCCGGGCCCAGATGCCTATAGGGAAGCGATGCACTGTTTGCTTACAGGTTGTGGTTTGTTGCTATGGAAGTCTCGCCACCCCGAGTGGCTCCGTCCCCCGTGACGGCGAGGTGGAATCCAAGCGGGGGTTGAGGACCCTGTTGTGTCTCACTATCTTGGTTCGGGGCCCTTCCTGCAAAGTCAAGGGCTTGTTTGTATTTTTTCACAAGCAGCAACAATAAAAAAACACTACTATATTATAATTAACGGTCATATAATGTTTCTAGTGCCATGTGAGCTCTTGTTCGTGCATACAACCATAGATCCATCCCATTGCTCATCACTCAAACTCCATTGGTATTGAAGGTGAGATATGCAACCCCAAAGGACAAAAAAAAATTGGTACTCAAACTGATAGCCAATGAGTTCCAACATCTAAGTGCATGTGCACAGACTCATCTCGCAAAGACTATTTACCATTTGGTCAGAGATCGGAAGCTAATAATTACTCTGGTAGAAATCAAGCACACACACAAAAAGGCAACCCTAGCAGAGGGGAGGGGCACGGCGATGGGGGGGTGGGGGGGGGGGGGAGGGGGCGTCGCCTCCTCCGGTAGCGCTCTCTGCCCTTCGTCTCTAGGCCGCCAAAGTGAGTGCTGACATTTCATGCAAGAGGTTTGCTTCCACGGGGTGAGACGAGAGGGCTGGCTCCCGACGTTTTCCATGTGGCTTGGGAGGGTAACAAACCAATCCAGCCTTAACCGAAGACACCTATAGGGCAGACCGGGGTTGAATAGGATCAGTAGGTTGGGCATAACTAAACAAGGCCTTAACAATATCTTTGATCCTACACCCTCTTGTGCCATTTTGTTCGTAGACAAATTGGACAATAAGCATAGATGACAAAATTTAAAAGGAATTGGGTTGCATCTCTTGGTGTTTATCCCCTCAATATATCAAGCTTCCTAGGAGAACGGACGTTTGGTGACCGAGCTCATTGGATCTCAAAAAATTTAAAAATTCAAAACTCCAACTATACAATTTCAAAAAAAAAAACGTGCAATAAAATGCGTTTTGTAAAAAAAATCATGGCTTGAATATCATGTGTTAAAATGCCCCAGATTTGGCACAGTCAGCGTATTTTGCTCTGAAAATTTACCCACATGTGTTTTATGCCTTCATGTATATCTGTATTTTTTCAGATTTTTTTGGAACATAAAAATGTGACTTTTGATGAAATTTATTTTTTTTCAAAAGCAATTTTCAGTTTCCTACCTCCAAACAAAATATTTATTCTAACAAAGAAACAAAATAAATCCTTCTAAGCTCCGATAGCATTGTGTATCACAATCGACACAAATAAAACTTAATCTATTTTTTCTTTGAGAACCTATTCATGGAGCAAGTTAAAGGCATTCAAAATGCATTTAAAATCACAAATTCAAACACAATTGTGGCTCAGTTCACATTAAAACACTACCATGGTACAAGGTTCAACAACACCAAGCAGCAAAAGAACAGCCAACCAGTCATATCTGCTAACTAAAGAGGCACCGCAACACTAGCCAACACATCCCAGATGGGTTTTACTCAGACAATGAAGCTAGAGATAGAGTACATGGCCGCGCCGCTGTGGGAGACGCGGCAATATGGGAGGCACCAATTTTATCAGTCGCTGCGGGCAGGAGAAGCTTCAGGGGACCTTGAGCGCGACCCCACGGGTGATCCTGAGGATTGCCTGGGTGACCTACGGGTGCGTGGAGGTGATCCTTCAGTGTCAGATGGTGGTGACCTCCTGTGAACATATATAGAACCAATGAGAAGAGTTTTCACTATATGACCACAGGTTTACTCTAGGGCCTTTTATGAGAATATGCATATTCCAGAAGTAAAGGACAACTTGACTAGAATTTCATAGGGTAACTCTGCAGCGTGCATTACAGACAATCTGGCATGCAAAAGCAGTTGCTAAAGGAGATGAGGGCAGATATCCACAGTGCGCATTAGAAACAATTTGGCATATGAAAAAGAAAAACGGCTGTTGTTAAAGAAAATAAAGGTGGATCCAGCACTTCCTAGTCTCTAATGAGAAGCTCATGTCCTTGTAAAAGGAACACAAAACAATAATTCCACGTGCTAGCAAATTGGCTCCGGAGTTTATAAAGCAAATATGGGAGGAAGATGGAGGCATATAAAATACCTATTCATTCACAACACTAAACTTGGTGCTGACAATTAGCTATGGAGTTCATAAAGCAGTAAAGACAGAGCTACAGTAAACTTGAAACACTCGGAAGCCTAGAATATCCATTACTTTCAAAAAAAAAATAGAACTTACTTTCCATTAGTATCAGCATCACGCTCACCACCACCTCTACCAGCAGGAGAATAGGATCTCCGCTCGTCTTCTTCATGCCCCTTTGGCAGACGCCTAGGAGACTGTGTGTGATGTGATCTTGGTGGGGAAGCAGAGTAGTCATCTCGCCGTCTTGGAGCAGGAGAGTATGACCTTTTAAAAAATAATTAAATATTTAGCAGAGAGTTGATGGATTCATGAATGACAGGGGAGTAGCTTTAGCAATGTCACATGAGAAGCAAAACTACGTGACCTACTGTTGCCCTACCTTGACCTTGACCGAGGACGGCCCCGATAGCGAGGAGAGTAGGAGCGTGAACGGGAACGAGACCTCCCTGAAATTCGTGAGAACACACATAATTTGTCAACTGGTACTGCAGGAAAAATAATTTGAAATATTCAGAACACAGTAAACTGCAGATTTCACTCTTCTGCAATCTGCAATAGGCAGCTACCAGTATCGCAAAATAAAGATTTGTGCATAATGGAGCCTTTCCTAAGATTTAGCACTGGTGCACTCTGTCCATTAAAGCCTCCATCTAACTGATGTCTGTTTGCAAGGTACTCGATGTTTACTTAACTAGAGGGTGCAAAAAGATCCAAAATCACATGCTATGCAAAAGAACAATTATATGAACGCTAGGAACAAATAAATAACTTCCAGCAACTGCAGGGTTGCAAGTTGCAACCTGTTAGGCGTAGCAGACATAATGCATTCTTCTCTGCAAAAAGATCTAAATTGGTCTATCTACATGCAACTGCAAGGTCTAAACTGGGATAAACAGCCTAATAGAATGAAGCTTTCAGAATTCTAGATTGGCATTTCAGAGTACGCAGGACTGCAAATCATACAACATTAATGATTTCATTTCCTAAAAAAACAATGACGTAAGGAAGTACCATAACGAGAATGACGCCTTTCAGGTTCACCAGAATACCCCCTGCGAAGCAACCAGTGCAAATGAGCACATAACATAAGATAAGAATTTCACAAGAATGGAATAACATACCTGATTCTAGCCCTATTACGCATATCATCTGGCCTTTTCCGTGACTCGGAAGCAACAACAACAGTTATCTCTCGGCCACAAAATACTGTGTGGTTCAAGTGATATTGTGCATCAGAGGCGTCATAAGGGTCAACAAACTCCACAAATGCAAACCCTCGGGGCTCCCTGTGATAACAATTCCATTAGACAAAGTAGGATAAAGGAAAATATAATGGGATAACAGACAAAAGAGAGCATGAAGATTCATAAAGAGTGTGTGTGCCTCTCATGTTACCATCACAGTTCAAATGCAGTGTGCCCTCTATGATTCTTGACGAAGCACAGTCAACAACTTACACACATTTCCCATCAAACATGAAGCAAGTGTTGCAAAACACAGCTATATGTCCAGGCCCTAGTATCCAAGTTTCTTGTACAAATTTCTTGTATAATGACTAAGTACGGTGATCCTCATAAAGAGCATCTTCGTAAAATCATTCGCTTCAAGTTCCTCAATGTTTGAAAAGTCTCAAAAGTACTTGAAATGAACTTCGCTTCTTTTAATCTTCTCATGGACTACCCAATACAACTCTCTTTATCTTCTCTTCACGAAACTAATTTTCTCAAATCAAATCTTTGTCTTCATAGAAGAACTTCTTCATTAGGACAAGACTCTATCTTGCCAAGCAAATGAATTGTTAGGAATATTAAAAAAAAAACATTCTTCAACTAATCAATGGATTGTACTTGCATCAAACCAATACTACCCTGGCAATTATTTCAGAAAAAGAAACTATCATAGAGATGGATGAATACGCAAGACAAGGTAATGTAAGCATTTCCAGATTGGTTAATCACACATTCTAGTGACAGAAATTAATCACCGAAGCACATGAACAGACTGCAATGACTAGAGCATTTTCATTGGGCCTAAACGTTAATGCACAAACATGGTTGCAAACCAAAATCACACCAAATCTGAAAGATATGCTCACAACATCTCTTCATGAAAAAAAGGCTGGGATTACCAATCTTATGCAACAACAATGTAGATAAGCATTCAAAGTCCTTTTTTTTCTATATTTCATATTATCATGGGAAAGCAAGGCCAAAATTGTTTGCCAAATGCAAATAAATTATGGGATACATAAAGCCTACCTGGTGTAATAATCCTTTGGTAGGTACACATCCCGAACAGGACCAAACCTTTCAAAAGGAACCCGCAGATCCTCCGGCCTGCCACAGATAAGAGAACAAAACTAAGGTCAATACCTTGCGAAGTGAAATATTCTTCTTTCGTGAAAAACTAAGTCATCAGTAAAGCTGTATCCATGTCACAGTTTTCCTACCTGCAGCTCAATGGGATGTTGCGGACCAAGAGGCTTCCTGAACCCTGCTCCCTCCGTCCTCCATATCCCCTCCTCGGGGGACTTCTACCTCTGCCACCATATCCCCTCCTTGGGGGACTCCGGTATTGGGGACTGTACCTCCTCATTGCTTTGCCTGTAATTACATACATAACACGACATGTTACGGCCCTCTTTGATTTCAGAATTCCAAAAGCACAGAGAGAGTTAAAAATTGTAGGAGTTGGATGCTATGGCATGTTAAGTCATAGATTGAAAACACTGAAGATGGTAATGATTTAATGTTATATAAGGTGTTTGGTCGCACCACAGGAATAACACATGAATTTTCTTGCAGGATTATTGGGTGTTTGTCATGGCTGTCATGAAGACAAAGCAAAATTTCCTATGGACTAGCATGCAAGTTAGCACATAAGAAACTTTTCTATGGCTTTCAATACCAAGAATCAAACAATCTCTACGGCAAGTTCCAGACAATGCGGCGTCAACCAACCTATTGCCACATAGTACGGCGTAACATGAACAGCGTGACGAGCCTCTCTGGGGCAAGATTCGATATTTCCAGCGGGCGATGAGACTTCAGGAGTCAAAACTGAAGACCGCGGGATTGCCCCGGGAGGACCAGCAAGGAACCCGCCGAATACGCCGGGGATCTAAGCCCGCGCGCCGCAGACCTAGGGTTTCCGGCGAAAGACCATGCAAGCACCCGTACGCGTAGGAACGAACGCTCTCGCGGGCACGCGGATACAGGGGGGAGGGAGGAGAGCGCGGTACCTGCCGGGGTGAGTCCGGTGATCGCCGGGAGGTTCCGCCGCAGCCGCCGACGCCGCGATTGTGCGAAGGGAAAGAGAGGGCGAGAGAGGTGGGGGTGGCGAGGACGCGATATGTAGAAAGGGTGGGCTTGCTATCTTGTGGGCCTGTACTGTAACCCTATTTTGAGTTTCAGTCAGATTGGCTAACTTGCACGCAAGTCCACAGGAAATTTTGCCAGACGTGCGTGCGCAGGCCCAGTTCATCGCTGGCACTGAGCATGAACGTTTCCTACGATCTTCTTATTTTTCAGTGTTTACCTTTTATTTTCTAAAAATAAAATAAGATCAAATATATATATATATATATATATATTTAAAACAATAATTTAAAAAATCAAAAAAATGTGTTGAAATTTCTGAATATTTGTTTTTGAAAATGCTAATATTTTTTTTTAAATGTGAATACTTTTTTAGATGCTGGCATTTTGTGAGATTCAGAACATTTTTCTAAAATGATTTTTTTTCTAAAAAAGAAAAACTGGAATTTTCAAAAAGGGAAAAAAATATATGGCTAAGTTCAAATTATAACCCTTAAGTTCAGTTTGGTCTAAGTTCCATCCTCAACTCTCAAAACCATTTAAAAGGCAACCATCTCAATGTTTTGACTAGTTTTGAACTAGGTGGCGCCACATCACCTAGAAAACAGATACGTACAACCCAACATGTCATATTCTTCCCATCTCTTTCCCCACCCATATCCCTTCTCCCTCTTCCCTTTGCCATCTCGCCAAACGGGGAACATATGTTGTGGCCGTTGGTCAGCGACAATAGCAGGAGCCCAAGTTTCAACATCCGAGGCAAGAGCAATGTCCAGCCATTGGCGCACCCAGCGTGTGTGCAAGGTGTGCCGTGACACACCCAGATATTTAAGAAATTATTTTTTACCATGTAGTATTTTTGGCCCAAATCAAATAGCACAAGCCCAGCCCACTTCACGTGAGCGGTTGAGCGAGCCAAAGCCCAGAAGAGGCAGCAGGGTCAGGCGCAGCGCAGCACAGCAACCTAATCCACCCCACTGCGCTCGGGCGCTCGGCTCCTTCCACCAGGCCGCGCCGCCGCCAGTAGCCAGGACGCACCGGCGCCGCCGCCAGTCCACTCCACCAGCCACCCGGACTAAATCAAGAGATGGGACTAGCTAGACCCGGCGACACTCGTTGGGGTTCTCATTTCAAAACCATTATGCACATTGTTAGCATGTATTCCACAATCCTTGAAGTACTTGATGCTATTGGAAAAGATCCTTCACAAAAAAGTGAGTGGACAAGAATACGTGGAGTTGCTCAAGCCTTTGAATCATTTGACTTTGTTTTCAATCTGCACTTGATGCTTGTTATTCTTGGCTATACAAATGAGTTGTCCAAATCTTTGCAAAAGAGGGATCAAGATATTGTCAATGCAATGACACTTGTTAGTTTGGCAAAGAGTAGAATGCAACACATGAGGTCCCATGGTTGGGAAGAATTTCTTGCAAAGCTAACCTTATTTTGCAACAAACATGACATTCAAGTTCCTTTGTGGGAGGATATTTATGAGCGTAATCGAAGATCACGTCGGTATTATGAAGTACAAACAAATGATGATCGTTATAGAAGAGAAGTATATCTTGGTGTCATTGATCAAACCATTCAAGAGCTTGACAATCAGTTTGATGAGGTTAATACGGAGTTGCTTATTTGCATGTCGGCTTTGAATCCCCTCAATTCATTTGCTTCTTATGATGCACTCAAGGTAATGAGACTTGCTGAATTCTATCCCATGGACATTTCAAGCACAGATTTGATAAGGCTAGAATTTCAACTTACTAATTTTATTGACGATATGAGACAAGATGATAGGTTTAGAAATGCAAGTAGTATTGGTGAGCTCTCTATTATGCTTGTTGCAACAAAGAAGCATGTTCTTTATGATTTGGTCTACTTACTCATCAAATTGATATTGATTTTACCGGTGGCGACAACGAGTGTTGAAAAAGTATTTTCAGCAATGAATCTAGTGGAAAATAAGTTGAGGACTACTATGAGTGATGATCGCTTGAATGATTGCTTGGTGACATTTATTGAACGGGATGTGTTCATGGAAGTAAGCGAAGATGAATAGTTGATGCTTTCATGGCAATGCAAAGTAGAGTTACCTAGTGATGTAATTTTTTACTTGTGCTTTTTTCATGTAAGACTACTCGTATTGTAATTGAGCACATTTAAGATATATTTTGTGAACTAAATTGTTGTGAGATTTGCATTAAGCTACTCATATTATTATTTTGCCATATTTTGTCTGACACATGGATTAGGTGGGGAAAAAATTTAGGGTGTGCACACCCTTCATTTTTTTCCTGGGTCCGCCACTGCGTCCAGCGAAGGTAGCCAGGCAATAGCACACGTAGCCTAGTCATGAGATAGCCAGGGATGGCTCCTACAGTTGCGAACTCAATCCCGGACGATGATGGTGGCCACCGAGCTCGCGCGCTATCGCCCCTGATGGTCGCTGGCGAGGAGTGAAAAAATATAGCGATTCGGTGTTGGACGACAGTGCGGCGGCGGGCAGTTGTAAAGGGTTGCGCGTTACTCAACAACACGTGCGCCGGACGTTGTCCTAGTATGGACAACTGTGTGGTTTTGAAATTTGTACGATAGTGTGGCGTCGGATCGGTGCACACAAGTGAGCGCCTACAAAGGTGCGCTCTTGCTCCACGAAGTGCACCAGACCCCCCCCCCCCCCCCCCCCCCCCCCCCCCCCCCCCCGGTGAGCGGCATCAATATGGCGGCAGAGGCGAGATATCCCCTACCGCGGAGAAGTCGATGGTGGGGATCCAAAAGGAGAGAGCACAGAGCAAGAAGAGATGGAGAAGACAATGGCATGTGGGGCCATGTTTATTTTCTCACTGACTGGCGCCACCTAGGAGAAAACCAAAGCCAACAAAAACAGTAGAGAGCTGAGGGGCGGGGATGTAATCTGAGCTCTCGGATAAGTTGGTGCGGGGTAAAATACGCTGGGCAGTTTTTAACAAGAAAAACATGCGATAAGCACTCTACCATTTGTACTAGTAGTGGACTTCTTATCACTGCCGAGTGATTGCCGACGCAACGCGACGAGCCGCCGGCGGCAGGCTGGCCACTCGTCGGGCGTACGCACATGTCATGTCTCTGGTGGAGTAGACCGTACCCGTGCCAAATCATTTCAAAACCAAGTCACGCACAACACAGGCGTGAGAAGGACAGAGTGGGTTTTTCCCCCGCATGCAACAGGCCGTGTTCAACTCCAAAAGATTCGGCTAAAAAGGGAACTTCAACAGGACTCGTCAATTTGTTTTGTTTTATTTTGTTTATTAAAGAACAATGTTGAACGACTTACATGGCCTTTCTATTTAACCTGCTTTTTTTTCTAATATAAATTCATGATCCACCCACCTCATCCAAAAGTCTTAACCAATTGTGAGGCGGACAATATACTTCAACACTACCCCTCATGTCTAATGAGTTATGGGCCTTACACATGGGATCAATATACTTCAACACTACCCCTCATGTCTACTCCTAATATTACTGTTTTTAATACTACATTGTCATTGTCTTGTACTCGAGAGATCTTGGCTCCGATACTTATATTAGATTCATGCTTCAATGGGTACATTTCCCTAAGATCCCATGGTTGTCGTCTTGCAAAGAGTTGGGTTAGAGTTGACGATCATAGGTCGGTTACAATTGCTAGCTTAATTTGTTTTCTTTCTAGAGTCGTGTCTTTCTTGCTTTATTTCTTAGTAAACATACATATATCTCTCCTCTGCATGTGCACGATTTCAAAATGTCAAGTTTTTTTTTTCGAGAATGAATGTCGAGATATATTACCCATCTTAGTCCATCATTTTTACTTTTGAGCTAATAGTTGCTTGACAAGAAAAATATCGATCCACAATGGGGACTTGCAACGACAACCAAGGCATGTCTCATAAGATCATGACTTCGTAGTCATCTATTCCTGGATTTATTTCAGGATTTCAGGCGGCACGCTTTCAGTGGGAGGAGATGTTCCCGTCGACGACGAGGCGCCTACGGTGACTTCGTAAATCTCAAGATGATATGCCGGTTCAGTCTCTCGAAGGTGCTCATAGAGGTAGGGTGTGTGTATGCGTTCATAGGGGTGAGTGTATGCGCGTATGTATGAGCGCTTGCGTATGTACTATGTTAAGAAAAAGACCATGACTACGAAGTCATTTAATCGGTATTAAAATTGTCTTTATATTTGCGAAAATTGCTTTTGGAGGCATCCATTTGCAATTTTGAAAATTCATAATTCAACGTTTCAAAAAATTATGGAAAAAATACATATATACAGGGAGGCATAATATACATGTATGTAAATTTCAGGACAAAATACGTTGAAATGAGGGTTCTGCAAAACAAATTGGGTTTTTCAGCACATGATACTATTCATACTCAAAGTCCATTAATTTGCTTTTTTGTACATGTCTCATTTCAAGGTATTTCATTCTCAATTTTCACACACATATACATTTTGCCCTTGTATACTTGCATTATTTTTTCAGATTATTTTGAAACCAGAAAGTTTGAATTTTGATATTTTTCAAAAAATTCATGCTCCATGGAGTCCGGTCACCAAAATGCCCCACTTCTATAGTTGTTGCTTTGTTTACCAAGGTCGTATGTGTGTACCCCCCCCCCCCCCCCCGCGGCCAAAAAAGGGTGTATGTGTGTATAACTAGTAGTTTTTGGGTTGGGGTTGACTTATGCATTCTTGGAGACATAACAAAAAGGTTTAACATCCCTAAAAAAGGTTTAGCATATTATCCGGTTTTTAAAATTATTTTGTTTTCTTGTTATTGACGAATTTATATTACTGGATCTAGAATTGCAATATTGAAAGTGTTGTAGTCCAGGAAATGCTATTGCAATTTCGTCTATGGATTATAATGTCAAATCGCAATACATAAAGTGTGCAAATTTAGCAGAACATTGATGCAACTTTTAGTCCACAAGTTATTTATGTAATAAGACTAGTTAATTGTTGCTAAAATATGCTATACTGAATTTACCTTTTACTTTATGCGAAAAATAGCCGTGAGAGTAACTTCTTGTAGGTGTAGCGACCCTCAGTGATACTTCATCTTGTCTGATAGGCAACTAGTCTAATTAATGTTATTAGAGTCGCCACTGATAAACCGATCTTTTATGCATGTCGTCATACCCAATTCGAGACATTTAGAGGCATCCAGTTGATGAACGCCTTTTGATCTTGCTCGTGCCACCGATGCAAGGTTTGAGGGCCTGTTTTGTTGGTCGCATCATTTTTTATCATTATGGGAACCTGGTCGGTAGAGGCTATTTTAGGTGATACGAGTTATGAGCCATGTTTTGCACGTTGTTTGGTTTCTATATTGCTTTTCCTCGCATGGGAGCAGAAACACAAGCAAGACCTTTTGGTTGCATCTCTGTGCTCGCTAGATGCAACATTCGACTGTTTGGTTAAGTGCGCACAATGGTTACTCTCACCTCTTGTTCACATGGTGAACTTATCTCACACCATCACCCCTAAACAACTTCAACTATGAGCGTCAAAATAAATAGCTTACAACATGAGAGTTGCGTGGAACAAGGAGATGGAGTTCGTGGTCAAAGAAAATTTCAAACGATCGACCGTGTGCGATGAATTTGATTAAACTTCTCTAAAATAACAGGCATGCATGAACATGTTAGTACAATACAACAGGATTAACACAAAATGTTTGTGAGATGACAAGATGAAGATACACCTCAAGGGAAATTTCAACGGTCGACCATGTGCGATGAATTTGACAAAAATCATCTATAAAGGTTTTTAACACAAACACAAAACTGAAGATTTACAGTCAATGAAAATAGAAACCGATCACGGGAATGGAATCACAACTTGATGTACATTTTTTTCCGTTTAGAGGTTATCTCGAATCGAAACACCGTTGTATGATTGAAAGGGATTAGATGAAGGAGATTAAGGTGGTCAGAACTAAAACATGTGGAAAGGGCTCGTACCCAGCAGCACCGCAGCTTTTATGCGCTCCCTTGAGTCTAGCTCGTTGGAAACGACCGATTCAGTTGTTCCTCCGATGCTAAGGCGAGGGTTGTTTTAAGGAGTGTGTGATACAGGTAACACGAACACAACCAAAAGGGGCAAATCTGATCCAATGAAGTTTGATCCATTGGGTGTGGGCAGCCAAACAAGACACTACCGACTCAGCGCAATAGCGATTGGAATCACAAGCAATAAGGGCAGCTCCAACACGGATCACTTAATATCTAAACACTTCCAATCATCCAACGCTAGTCACCAAATGTCCAATGACTGGTCCGGGCGTCCCAATTTACTCAAATCGCCCTCAAAACCAGGGGGAGTTTTAAGGGAGTCTAGATGTCCAAGGGACCCACTATTCATTGGACCATATCTCCCCCACACATCCACTGGTCGCCGCACACCACCACGCCTACGACCGCCGCTATGGGCAAGAAGACTGATGCTGAGAAGTGGTCGCCCGCGCGTGACTCTTAATCTAGGGGCAGCTCCCTAAACCAGGTGTAGCTCTGGGAGTTGGTTCCCTGGCAGACGGACTGGGTGCCGCTCTCAAAGGAGGAGGTGTAGACGTTTGATGAGGGGCGAGCGGAGGAGGCCGCCCTCATCACCAAGGAGGAAGGGATCGCTGTTATGTGTTATAGGTCGTGCAAGAGGATCCTGCCCTAGATGAGTACCCGGATCAGACATTTGATGACTCTGGTTGGGTGACTAAGAGCATCTATATCCGAACTCCTCAAACGCCCCCCTATACGTCTAGGAGGACGCCCCAGTTAATGATCGGTCACAAAGTCACGACCCAGGCGCACCACTCATACCGCCCCTATATGTCAGTGCTGACCGACACCCCTCATATCCAGCCAATATCTGGGTGGACATGGGGAGGCCCAGACGCGCCTGAGTGCGTCCGACACGCTCGATCTGGCCCACGCTGGCCTACCCTGACCTCGCATATATTCATCCCTATAGGCATCCTGGTTAAAACCCTAGCTAGTCCACTCCACTCTACTCCAAGCTCTTTTCCGACCATCTTAGGTTTTCTCTGGCATGGAGGGCAACGGATCTGACTCCGAGATCTCCTGATCCATCAACTGGGACCTCGTCCCATGCGGAGACAAGAAGGAGATGGTCGTTCGCATGGCTCTCCGCCGCTCTCGGGAGGAGTGCAACCAACCATGATCAAACTAGATCTGACGGGGATCCATTGCGTCCACGCAAATGGCACTTGGATCCACCGAGGCTGGTGGCTCGAGGCGCCTGACTGTGGCATCATCGGATGCGATGACCACCATCTGGCATCACAACTCCAGGGTGGGGGTCCAGGATGGCAGCGCACCCCTTCGGTGGCGCCTCATCCCCGCAGCGTCAAGCTCTGAGTCAGAGGTCAATGCCGGTATGGGTCACGGCCCGTCCACTGCGAACGCGCGGCGTGCACTGCTACTTGTGAGCTGCGTTGGGAGTTCCCCGAAGAGGAGGAGATGATGCAGTATAGTAGAGATAAGTATTTTCCTCAGATGAAAACCAAGGTTATCAATCTAGTAGGAGAACCAAGCAACACTATGTAAACAGCACCTGCACACAAACAAAAAATACTTGCAACTCAACGCATAGAGGGGTTGTCAATCCCTCAACGGTTACGAGAAAGATTAAATTGTATAGTTTTTGATTAATAGATGTGACAAAAATACAAAATTAAATAAATAAAAGGAAATTACAGCAAGGTATTTTTAGGATTTTTATATGATAAAAGATAGACCCGGAGGCCATAGTTTTCATAGAGGCTTCTCTCGAGAAAATAGCATACGGTGGGTAGACAAATTATTGTTGAGCAATTGATAGAAAAGAAAATAATTATGACGATATCCAAGGCAATGATCAAACATATAGGCATCACGTCCAAGATTAGTAGACCGAAGCGATTCTGCATCTACTACTATTACTCCACATATCGACCGCTATCCAGCATGCATCTAGTGTATTAAGTTCATGGAAAAATGGAGTAATGCAGTAGGCAAGATGACATGATGTAGACAAGATAAACTCATGTATGAATAAACCCCATCTTTTTACCCTTAACAACGACGATACATATGTGTCATGTCCCCTTCTGTCATTGGGATTGAGAACTGCAAGATCGAACCCATTACAAAGCACAACTTCCCATGACAAGATAAATCAATCTAGTTGTCCAAACAAACCAATAAATCAGAGAAGAAATACGAAGCTATATTAATCATGCATAAACAACTTCAGAGAAAACTCAAATAATATTCATGGATAGATCTGATCATAAATTCGCAATTCATCGGATCTCAACAAACACACCGTAAAAGTCATTACATCAAATAGATCTCCAAGAACAACACGGAGAACATTGTATTGAGAAACATCGAGAGAGAAGAAGTCATCTAGCTACCAACTATGGACCCGTAGGTTTGTGGTAAACTAATCACGCATCATCGGAGGGGCATCAAGGTTGATGAAGAACCCCTCCGTGATCGATTCCCCCTCCGGCAGAGTGCCAGAAAGGGACCCCAGATGGGATCTCTCGAGAACAGAGGCTTGCGGCGGCGGAAAAAGTATTTCGTGGACTCCCCTGTAGGTTTTCTGATTTTAGAGTATTTATAGAGGCGGAGTTAGGTCAAATGGAGCCACATGGGTCCCACCACCCATCAGGGCGCCATGATGGGTGGTGGGCCCATGCTCCCACGTCTGGTCTTCTCCCAAAGCTTCTAGTGTCTCTTATGTCTAGAAAAAAAATCTTCAAAAAGTTTCGTGGCATTTGGACTTTGTTTAGTACTGATATTCTGCGAAATAAAAAACAAGCAAAAAACAACAACTGACACTGGGCACTAAGTTAGTAGGTTAGTCCCAAAAATGATATAAAGTTGCTTATAAATGTATATAAAACATCCAAGATTGATACTACAATAGCATGGAACAATAAAAAATTATAGATACGTTGGAGACGTATCATGCACGTCGTGCGAGGCAAAGGGCGCGGGATGCCATGCCAGTCCTCGAGGCAGTGTCGCATGCCGCCTTGGACGAGGAAGCCTTTCATGCTCGCATCATCGAGAAGCGAAAAAAGGGGGACGACACGCGCCCTTGCAAGGGAGCAAAGCCGGGCGTCCGTGCCATGGCCGGATGCCCTGTTTCTTTAGTTGCCTCAAAGCTCAGGATCTCCCCATGTTTCTTCTGCAGAGAACAATCCGAACTGAGGCAATCTTTTCGGATTCGCTCCGCCTTACAGCCTTGCTTCCCATTGTCATTGCCATTGTAGCACGTGTGTGCCCCCCCCCCTACCCAAAGAGGAGAAGGGGGAAGGCAGTGAGGGGTCAGACAACTCTGGCAGTGAGCAGATCAGACACAATCCATTTTGCATCCTCGAGCGCTACTTTCACAACAAAGACGACAAGGGCAACAACAAGGGCAAGGGCAACACAGGATGAACTTTCTCCATAGCTTTAGTATGAAGAACATGACAAATTTTGACAGTCTGATGGCATGTATGATGTAGTAAAACATGCCAATTTTTGATAGTCCGATGACATGCATCATGCAGCAGTCGAACGATATGCGTGGGATCGAGATGCATGTGATTGTATGGATCTGAGGATTTTCTAATGAGGTACCCGACGGTGGGCCCCGACAAATGAAGGGATGGCCAGTTATTGTCCGCGGACACATAGTTAGGTCCGCCGTAGTTGCTCTAACATCATGCCTGTGTACACGCACACATGTGAACAATGTTCATGGACTTTTTTGCGAAAATGATTAGATCTATTATAAAAGTTCAGCCGAAGTACAAAATATCTCAAACATAATAAAAAAATACATTTAGATTTTGAGACCATCGAACGACCATTGTTGGCGCCAGAACGAGTCACCGACGCGTCGCTGTCGCCACTCGTCTACCGGAGCCGACTTGACCTTGTCAATGACAGTCGGAAAGTTTTCATGCACGTGCTCCTAAGGAGCAACACCCTCGAGCCACAATCGTCGCCGTTGAACCCTTATATAGATCTGAAGCACCTAACACCAAATATCGCCACATAACGAGAAACGCTAACCTCATAGTCCCAAGGAGACGACAGGAATCTACGCCGGAGCATCGTCGACTACCTGCAGAGGAACAAACTCAAGGAGAACCGGAGCCCGGAAGGCAAACTCGAAGAAGAAGCGTTGTCATCCGTCCGGGCGCAACACCCGTGAGGACTAAAAAACTCTAACCTAAACTACTAACCGGAGCGAAAGCACCAAGATTCCCTCACGGCCACCAGAGCGACAGACAGATGGAAGACGAATCCATGGGCTGGTCAGTGAAGTTTGGAGGAGCAGAGTTTGTTCTAGCCGCCTAGGATTGGGGGAGGAAAGAATAGAGGAAATCCACAGACATTTGATTCCATCTATTTGCTGAATCGCGTTGAAATTGCCCTAAGAGCATCTACACGTGTGGTCACCAAATACAGCCTCTCAAATGCCCGCGGACGCGCCACCTTCAAACGCCCGGGGACGCCCCATCCTCGAACACCCTCAGACGTGCCAAGACGCGTCCATGGTCACTGGCGGGACACCCCCTAAAGCTTGCGTCCACGTCCGAGTATCTTATACCCGGCCTACGTTTAAACTATATATGAGGGGCGCCAGACAGCAAGACGTTTGAGATCGGTTTGAGACATCCCAGTGAGCGAGATTTTTTGACCGATCCGACCGCCCGTGCGTTTGAGTCCGGTTTAAGACGCCCGGCTATACATGCTATAACCACGCCGAACCCGTTGGCCGGAGACGGTGACTAGGACAGGGCTGTGGAAGAGCGGTCCCCGTCGACGGCACCCGGCGGCGGCGGCAACTCGGTAAAGTTCACCCTCGGTCCCTCCGGCCTCTCCTCCTACTCCATGATCAATCAAATCACAAGTCGCAAGCCTAGCGCTGTTGTTTATTGATGAGTAGGGCGCCCATGACCTCTTGATGCCGCTGCCCACTAGGGAGGCGTTGAGGTCCCCCATGAATGCAGGCCCAGCGGCCAGCGCCTTGCCCTGTCATTTGGTGCGGACACGAAGCCGGTTTAGTGGGGACCGTGTACCTATCGCACGGAAACAACAAGGGAAATCCACAGCTGCAATGAGTACCAGCGAAATCTGCACAGGATCTAGACAGATCTTTGCTAAAAAAAAATCATCTGGGCGTAATATATCATCACAAGGAGTCGTTGGGAAGAGAAAAGTAACAATACACAGCCCCCGGCAGCCAGCACCACCACGTTGATCAATAGTAGAGCCAATTGCTGGTAGTACGTAGCCTGTGCGTTGTAACGGAAGAACACATGTCCCTAACCCAATAAATATAACTTAAAATCCTGCCTCCTTCCACACATATATAGTTCAACCTTGGGCTGATTCGAGCAGCGGTAGTGGTCGTTCAATGGTCGCGTGTGTCGCTCTCTTTTTTTTTGCAAATAGTGTAAATTCCGTGTGCCGCTTAAATATAATATTTCCTTCGTTATAAAATGTAAGATTTTTGGCACTATCATAGTAAATTCTGTGTTCTGCTCCGCTGTTAAGTAAATTCCATGCCGCTCCGTTGTTAGACTATCCACAGTGGGAATAAAATAGATGGCAAAACAGATGATGTGGCGAGTAATTAATAAGAAAAGAGAGGCATGTGGTAACATAGCTAGTTAATATAACATCACACATACCAAGACAAGATGAGTCTACAACCTAATAAATAAAGTGTTGCATGACATTACACATATGTTACTCCCCACTATAGAGGTAGTATCATACATATGATACTAGTGTATGATACTCCTCGCTATGACCAGCCTTATACCTTTTTCTATTTTTGCTCATTTATGGTGCCCAGCACGATGGACGTGTCCATGTCCAGCTATCGCTCATGCCTCCATTCACATGGCAGAATTATCTCACAAATGAGGCCCATTGTTACGAATTATTGATTCTCGAGGATGTTTATTGATTCTAAATTGTAGACCTGTATAAATTGGTAAGACATGATGTAATTGAGCGAGGTGCGGAATTTTCTTTTGGAGCTCGGCCTCCATGGAGGCCTCTAAATTCAAATTTCAAATTTTATCATAATTCATATTTTTACATTTCAAAAAATACTGAAAACAAATACAAATATGCATGAAGGCATAATACACATGTGCGTAAATTTTCAGAGCAAAATACGTTGAAATGAGGGTTGTGCAAAAAAAAACAAATTTGGGGCATTTTAACACAGGATAATGTTCATCCTTCTAAGCCATGAATTTGTCTTTTGTATAGATTGCATTTTAAGGTATTTCATCCTAAAAATTCACACACATACACATAACATCCTTGTTTACTTGCACAATCTTTTTAGTTTTTTTTTAAACCGAAAAGTTCAAATTTTTCAAAATTTACGAGCTCCAATGAGCTCGGTCACCAAAACGACGTTCTCAGTGAGGTGATACTATTTAATAAGAAAACAAACCTTGTATTTTACACAATAATGTGTTACCTTGGTTGGTCGCAACCTTTGGGCTTGACCCGCAACATCAAGAGTTTGATCCCTCGTGAAGAAGGCTATTTTTTCCTGGGCTACCTCCACTCGGTGGGTAATTTTTCTTTGGGCTGGTTTAGCTGCTAGTGGAGCGGGCCAACAGCAATAGCTAAGGCTGTGTTTGGCACCAAGTATTTTTTGAAGTTTTAGGAGAATACTATGGTTTTCTTAAAAAGCCATGGTTTTAAAGACTTTGATGCGTTTGGCGTTAACAAATACTTTAGGTTACAAAACCGTAGTATCTACAAAACTGGTGTTTTTTTTGCAGTATCTAAAAAAGAGGTCTGGACCTCTTTTTTCAAACTGAGCAACACTCACGCCTAGCTGGTCTTAGAAAGATTGGCTTGCCAAACACTCTGTAGTTTTGCTAAAGTAGATGGAACTGTAGTATCTAGAAATCGAGGTATTCATTGCCCATGCATTGCAATACCATAGTTTTGGATTACTGTGGTCTTAGAAATATCGTGCTCCCAGACTAAGCCTTAAGCGTCAGCGAAGCCCAAGTGAGGCGACGTATCTGAGTAAAATTGAAGCGAAACGAACTAGAGACATACGAAGGAACCATCCAGCGTAGTGTCTCCTCAAATGGAGCTAGAAGCCATGGACGCGAAGGAACCATCCATTTTGTCCTTAACAAATATTCAACTACCACCAGATCAGGATCCCACCACTATGATCATATGGGCGGGAAGAAGATACCTTTTTGGAGGGAATGAAATTCATAAAACCACCACAATCTTGTCCTAACTAGCAAATAACCACCACAATTCAAAACATGACACAACACACCGAATGCTATTGTTGACAGTGAAAAAAAAAACACCGAGGAAATATTTGAGTAAGTTTTGACGTGGCAACGGGTGTGACGGTGCGCATTAGCAACCAAAGAGGGGGCGCCAACGGTAGCATGCTCACTTGATCACTCTCACTCTCTCGCTCCCGCTCTCACTCGATGTCGACGCTGACGCTGCTCCTCCTCGCCACTACCATGTGATGCCTTCATGGAAAGACGAAGAGGAGAGGAGCGACGGCGGCCTCTAGTATACCGGCATGGACATAGATTTGTGGGTAAGGCTTTCGAAGGGTTTGGGTTAGGGTTAGGGTTTGTATTTGGATTTTTTTTTCAGATCTCATTCGAGCCTCGCCGGAAGGATTTGTTGGTTAATCTAGATGTTGTGAATGCAGGAGAACCCTGAGACCATTGTGGATGCCTCTTTCTCTGGGACAATAGCTTATCCATCCATCAAATGCAAGCTTCACCTCGCCAGTGCTAAGAACTGTGTGGCATTTGATGGCATAGAAAATGGGAGGAGGTTTTACGGTTGTGGTGCGGAGGTAAGTAGTGATGGACTTGTTGTTCTAGCTTAGCACTTTTGCTCTGTAAATGAGTCATAGTGCACAAAATTGGATTTAGGTGCTATCGATCCTATTGTTCATAGTATTGATGGTAGTTTCAGTCTGTAGGTATTTGATTAAGTGTGTACTTATATGTTTAATTAACTTGTTATCTGAATTGTTGAATCTTGTTGTTTAATAAAAAGATGGTAGTTTCACTTAATTTAACTGAATCCAGTTGTTAAGGAAAAAGTTGATAGTTTCACTGAATCTTGCTGTTGAAGATGTGAAGAGAAAGATGATAGTTTTGTCCTGCAGTGGTAGTTTATTCTGACTAGTTAACTGAATTTAACCACTGTTGAAGATGTCAACAAAAAGATTGTATTTTCAGCCCATGGAAGTTAATGACGGTATATATTAGGCCCATATATGTAACATGCCATGGAAGCTAATGACGGTAGTGGTATAGTTTTTAGATCCACTTATCTTAGTTTTAAGGCCCAATGCAAACATGGTGGTTAGGTGTTAGATTGCTATCGTGTGGGTTATGACCCTTGTTCATTCTATATTATGCTAGTGTGTTATGACGAAATTATCCGTTAAATATTTAATTCTAGTTAAGATGAATGTGTTGAGTATTGTTCCTAGTTTATGTTTGTGATCTTGTGATGCAGACTAGAATATGATTACCATTCTTTGTCAAATGGGCCTCTTTTTACTGCTAATAAAACCCGCCTATCAAACAGCCACCACCCACCCCTGGAGTGTCAATATAAACCCCTCCCCACATACCCTAGACCCCATACCACACCCAGCTGTGATGGATCCTAGTTTAGGATAAATCATTGATGAAGAGGAGGAGGAGGATGCACCAGTGCTGAGGGCACCCACGCTGGTGACACATAGGCGGCCGACACAGAGGGCACCGGCTAGGAGGGAGCAAAGGGTTCCAACGGCCACAGGCTATGCCCTGGAGTATAGGCACATGATACGTCTCTGATATATCTATAGTTTTTGATTATTTCATGCTATTATCATACCACTTTTACATATTTCTTGGAAATAATTTATACTATTTCTATTTGGACTAAACTATTAACCAAGTGCCAAAGGCCAGTTCCTGTTTTCTATTATTTTGAGGTTTTTAGGAGAAAAATTCACGGAGCCGGAATGACCTGAAAATTTACGTGGTTTTTTGTGGAATATATCTGAATTTTTGGCGCAAAAATAAATGCAAGAAGAGGCCCATGGGCCTCGCAAGCCAGGGGGACGCACCTCCTAGGGCACATGGAGGTGGCTTGTGAAGAGACCGCTCTCCTTTGAGCATAAGGAAGCTAATTATGAGAAAAAATCGTGTTAAAATTTCAGCCCAGTTGGAGTTAGGGAACTCCGGCTATAAAAGAAACGGTGTTCGGCCCCAAAACAAAACCAGAACAGAGAAGAAACACTAGATAAAAAGAGGAGGTGAAATCCAATCTTGGAGGGGATCCCGCCCCTCGAGGGCTATGGAGACCAAGGACCAGAGGGGGGACCCTTCTCCCATCTAGGGGGAAGGCCAAGCAAGAATAAGAAGGAGGGGGTCTCCCCCCTCTCTCACGGTACCGCCGGAGCGCTGCCGGGGGAACCATCATGACGATGATCTACTCCAACAACTTCGCTGCTGATACGTCTCCAACATATCTATAATTTTTGATTGTTCCATGCTATTATATTATCCATCTTGGATGTTTTATGGGCTTTACTATACACTTTTATATTACTTTTGGGACTAACCTATTAACCCAGAGCCCAGTGCCAGTTCCTGTTTTTTCCCTTGTTTCAGTGTTTCGAAGAAAAGGAATATCAAACGGAGTCGAAACGGAATGAAACCTTCTGGAGAAGTTATTTTTGGAAGGAAAGCAACCCGGGAGACTTGGAGTCCACGTCAAGAAAGCAACGAGGAAGGCACGAGGCAGGGGGGCGCGCCCACCCCCCTGGGCGCGCCCTCCACCCTCATGGGCCCCTCGTGGCTCCCCTAACGTACTTCTTTCACCTATATATATATATATATATATATATATATCCATATACCCTAAAACGATCGGGGAACAGAATAGATCGGGAGTTCCGCCGCCGCAAGCCTCTGTAGCCACCAAAAACCAATCCGAGACCCTGTTCCGGCACCCTGTCGGAGGGGGGATCCCTCACCGGTGGCCATCTTCATCATCCCGGCGCTCTCCATGACGAGGAGGGAGTAGTTCACCCTCGGGGCTGAGGGTATGTACCAGTAGCTATGTGTTTGATCTCTCTCTCTCTCTCTCGTGTTCTTGATTTGGCATGATCTTGATGTATCGCGAGCTTTGCTATTATAATTGGATCTTATGTTTCTTATCCCCCTCTACTCTCTTGTAATGGATTGAGTTTTCCCTTCGAGGTTATCTTATCGGATTGAGTCTTTAATGATTTGAGAACACTTGATGTACGTCTTGCCGTGCGTATCTGTGGTGACAATGGGATATCACGTGATTCACTTGATGTATGTTTTGGTGATCAACTTGCGGGTTCCGCCCATGAACCTATGCATAGGGGTTGGCACACGTTTTCGTCTTGACTCTCCGGTAGAAACTTTGGGGCACTCTTTGAGGTTCTATGTGTTGGTTGAATAGATGAATCTGAGATTGTGTGATGCATATCGTATAATCATACCCACAGATACTTGAGGTGACATTGGAGTATCTAGGTGACATTAGGGTTTTGGTTGATTTGTGTCTTAAGGTGTTATTCTAGTACAAACTCTAGGGCTGTTTGTGACACTTATATGAATAGCCCAACGGATTGACTGGAAAGAATAACTTTGAGGTGGTTTCGTACCCTACCATAATCTCTTCGTTTGTTCTCCGCTATTAGTGACTTTGGAGTGACTCTTTGTTGCATGTTGAGGGATAGTTATATGATCCAATTATGTTATTATTGTTGAGAGAACTTGCACTAGTGAAAGTATGAACCCTAGGCCTTGTTTCCTAGCATTGCAATACCGTTTACGCTCACTTTTACCACTTGCTACCTTGCTGTTTTTATATGTTCAGATTACAAAAACCTATATCTACCATCCATATTGCACTTGTATCACCATCTCTTCGCCGAACTAGTGCACCTATACAATTTACCATTGTATTGGGTGTGTTGGGGACACAAGAGACTCTTTGTTATTTGGTTGCAGGGTTGTTTGAGAGAGACCATCTTCATCCTACGCCTCCCACGGATTGATAAACCTTAGGTCATCCACTTGAGGGAAATTTGCTACTGTCCTACAAACCTCTACACTTGAAGGCCCAACAACGTCTACAAGAAGAAGGTTGCGTAGTAGACATCAGCTGCCGTCATTAACAACTTTCTCCCTCTCCATTCAGCGTTGTATCCTCTGTCACCCCGCTATAATCTCTACTTGAACATGTTGCTCTATGCTATATATTATTATCCAATGGTGTGTTACACCTCAATTATGTTTGAGTAGTTTTTTTTGTCCCGCGGGCTAATTGTGGTATGATATGGTTGATATGAGTTGTATATTATTATGGTGCTATCCTATGGTGCCCGCCATGTCGTGCAAGCGTACGGGTTCCTGCTGTAGGGTGTCGCAATATGCTAATGATTTGCTTATAGTAGGTTGCGTGAGTGACTAGAAGCCTAAACCCGAGTTCCTGAGTTGTTGCATATGGGATCAAAGGGGACTTTTAACTTACTGCTATGGTTGGGTTTTACCTTAATGAATCTTTAGTAATTGCGGATGCTTGCTAGAGTTTCAATCATAAGAACATGTGATCCAAGTACAAAAAGTATGTTAGCTTAAGCCTCTACCTCATAAGTATGATGAGTATCACTATCGTGTCATATTCAATTGCCTAGGGACAAAAATTTTCTCATTGATCTTCAAAAACCTTTACTTTATTGTTCTTTTATTAAAATTTGAAACAACAACTAACTCTTTATTATCTTGCAAAGCTATCTTTCAATTCTTGCAAACTACTTTTATTTCTTGTTCTAGGTAAAGCGGACGTTAGTGTGCGTAGAGTTGTATCGGTGGTCGATAGAACTTGAGAGAATATTAATTCTACCTTTAGCTCCTTGTTGGGTTCGACACTCTTATTTATTGAAAATGCTACAACTAATTGTTGGGGATCGTAGCAGAAATTTAAAATTTTCTACGCATCACCAAGATCCATCTATGGAGTTTACTAGCAACGAGAAGGAAGGAGTGCATCTACATACCCTTGTAGATCGCGAGCGGAAGCGTTCAAGTGAACGGGGTTGATGGAGTCGTACTCGTCGTGATCCAAATCACCGATGACCGAGCGCCGAACGGACGGCACCTCCGCGTTCAACACACGTATGGAGCAGCGACGTCTCCTCCTTCTTGATCCAGCAAGGGGAAAGGAGAGGTTGATGGAGATCCAGCAGGACGACGGCACGGTGGTGGAAGTAGCGGGGATCCGGCAGGGCTTCGCCAAGCGCAAGCGGGAGGGAGAGGTGTCACGGGAGGGAGAGGGAGGCGCCAGGGGCTGTGGTAGTGCTGCCCTCCCTCCCCCCACTATATATAGGCCCCCTGGGGGGGGCGCCAGCCCTGGGGATCCCATCTACATGGGGGGCGGCGGCCAAGGGGGGAAACTTGCCCCCCAAGCCAGGTGGGGCGCCCCCCACCCCCAGGGTTTCCAACCCTAGGCGCAGGGGGAGGCCCATGAGGGGTGCACCAGCCCACCAGGGGCTGGTTCCCCTCCCACTTCAGCCCATGGGGCCCTCCTGGATAGGTGGCCCCACCCGGTGGACCCCCGGGACCCTTCCGGTGGTCCCGGTACAATACCGGTGACCCCCGAAACTTTCCCGGTGGCCGAAACTGGACTTCCTATATATAATTCTTCACCTCCGGACCATTCCGGAACTCCTCTTGACGTCCGGGATCTCATCCGGGACTCCGAACAACTTTCGGGTTTCCACATACTAATATCTCTACAACCCTAGCGTCACCGAACCTTAAGTGTGTAGACCCTACGGGTTCGGGAGACATGCAGACATGACCGAGACGACTCTCCGGTCAATAACCAACAGCGGGATCTGGATACCCATGTTGGCTCCCACATGTTCCACGATGATCTCATCGGATGAACCACGATGTCGAGGATTCAATCAATCCCGTATACAATTCCCTTTGTCAATTGGTACATTACTTGCCCGAGATTCGATCGTCGGTATCCCAATACCTTGTTCAATCTCGTTACCGGCAAGTCACTTTACTCGTACCGTAATGCATGATCCCGTGACCAACCACTTGGTCACTTTGAGCTCATTATGATGATGCATTACCGAGTGGGCCCAGAGATACCTCTCCGTCATACGGACAAATCCCAGTCTCGATTCGTGCCAACCCAACAGACACTTTCGGAGATACCCGTAGTGCACCTTTATAGCCACCCAGTTACGTTGTGACGTTTGGCACACCCAAAGCACTCCTACGGTATCCGGGATTTGCACAATCTCATGGTCTAAGGAAATGATACTTGACATTGGAAAAGCTCTAGCAAACGAACTACACGATCTTTGTGCTATGCTTAGGATTGGGTCTTGTCCATCACATCATTGTCCTAATGATGTGATCCCGTTATCAATGACATCCAATGTCCATAGTCAGGAAACCATGACTATCTGTTGATCAACGAGCTAGTCAACTAGAGGCTCACTAGGGACACGTTGTGGTCTATGTATTCACACATGTATTACGATTTCCGGATAACACAATTATAGCATGAACAATAGACAATTATCATGAACAAGGAAATATAATAATAACCATTTTATTATTGCCTCTAGGGCATATTTCCAACAGTCTCCCACTTGCACTAGAGTCAATAATCTAGTTACATTGTGATGAATCGAACACCCATAGAGTTCTGGTGTTGATCATGTTTTGCTCTAGGGAGAGGTTTAGTCAACGGATCTGCTACATTCAGGTACGTATGTACTTTACAAATATCTATGTCTCCATTTTGAACACTTCCACGAATGGAGTTGAAGCGGCGCTTGATATGCCTGGTCTTCCTGTGAAACCTGGGCTCCTTGGCAAGGGCAATAGCTCCAGTGTTGTCACAGAAGAGACATCGAGATTGCTTCTTGCGCTGCCTCTGAGGCCGCCACGTACTCCGCTTCACAAGTAGATCCCGCCACGACGCTTTGCTTGCAACTGCACCAGCTTACTGCCCCTCCATTCAAAATATACACGTATCCGGTTTGTGACTTCGAGTCATCCAGATCTGTGTCGAAGCTAGCGTCGACGTAACCCTTTACGACGAGCTCTTCGTCACCTCCATATACGAGAAACATATCCTTAGTCCTTTTCAGGTACTTCAGGATATTCTTGACCGCTGTCCAGTGTTCCATGCCGGGATTACTTTGGTACCTTCCTACCAAACTTACGGCAAGGTTTACATCAGGTCTGGTACACAGCATGGTATACATAATAGACCCTATGGCCGAGGCATAGGGGATGACACTCATCTTTTCTCTATCTTATGCCGTGGTCGGGCATTGAGCCGTGCTCAATTGCACACCTTGAAATACAGGCAAGAACCCCTTCTTGGACTGATCCATATTGAACTTCTTCAATATCTTGTCAAGGTACGTACTTTGTGAATGACCAATGAGGCGTCTTGATCTATCTCTATAGATCTTGATGCCTAATATATAAGCAGCTTCTCCAAGGTCCTTCATTGAAAAACACTTATTCAAATAGGCCTTTATACTTTCCAAGAATTCTATATCATTTCCCATCAATAGTATGCCATCCACATATAATATGAGAAATGCTACAGAGCTCCCACTCACTTTCTTGTAAACACAGGCTTCTCCATAAGTCTGTGTAAACCCAAACGCTTTGATCATCTCATCAAATCGAATGTTCCAACTCCGAGATGCTTGCACCAGCCCATAGATGGAGCGCTGGAGCTTGCATACCTTGTTAGCATTCTTAGGATCGACAAAACCTTCCGGCTGCATCATATACAATTCTTCCTTAAGAAAGCCGTTAAGGAATGCCGTTTTGACGTCCATTTGCCATATCTCATAATCATAGAATGCGGCAATTGCTAACATGATTCGGACGGACTTCAGCTTCGCTACGGGTGAGAAAGTCTCATCGTAGTCAACCCCTTGAACTTGTCGATAACCCTTGGCGACAAGTCGAGCCTTATAGATGGTCACATTACCATCCGCGTCTGTCTTCTTCTTAAAGATCCATTTGTTTTCTATCGCTCGCCGATCATCGGGCAAGTCAGTCAAAGTCCATACTTCATTTTCATACATGGATCCTATCTCGGATTTCATGGCTTCTAGCCATTCGTCGGAATCTGGGCCTGCCATTGCTTCTTCATAGTTCGAAGGTTCACCGTTGTCTAACAACATGATTTCTAGGACAGGGTTGCCGTACCACTCTGGTGCGGAACGTGTCCTTGTGGACCTACGAAGTTCAGCAGTAACTTGATCCGAAGCATCATGATCATCATCATTAACTTCCTCCCCAGTCGGTGTAGGCACCACAGGAACATCTTCCCACGCTGCGCTACTTTCCGGTTCGGAAGGGGTGACTATCACCTCATCAAGTTCCACTTTCGTCCCACTTACTTCCTTCGAGAGAAACTCTTTCTCCAGAAAGGACCCGTTCTTGGCAACAAAGATTTTGCCTTCGGATCTGAGGTAGAAGGTATACCCAATGGTTTCCTTAGGGTATCCTATGAAGACGCATTTTTCCGACTTGGGTTCGAGCTTTTCAGGTTGAAGTTTCTTGACATAAGCATCGCATCCCCAAACATTTAGAAACGACAGCTTAGGTTTCTTCCCAAACCATAATTCATACGGTGTCGTCTCAACGGATTTCGACGGAGCCCTATTTAAAGTGAATGCGGCAGTCTCTAAAGCATAGCCCCAAAATGAGAGCGGTAGATCGGTAAGAGACATCATAGATAGCACCATATCCAATAGAGTGCGATTACGACGTTCGGACACACCATTTCGCTGAGGTATTCCAGGCGGCGTGAGTTGTGAAACTATTCCACATTTCCTTAAGTGTGTGCCAAATTCGTGACTCAAATATTCTCCTCCACGATCTGATCGTAAGAACTTTATTTTCCTGTCACGTTGATTCTCAACCTCACTCTGAAATTCCTTGAACTTTTCAAAGGTCTCAGACTTGTGTTTCATTAGGTAGAGATACCCATATCTACTCAAGTCATCAGTATGTATGATTTCTAATAAGTTGGTTGCTCGCTCCATTGTTCCGGAGAACGGAGTCTTGGTCATATTACCCATGAGGCATGGTTCGCACGTGTCAAATGATTCGTAATCAAGAGACTCCAAAAGTCCATCTGCATGGAGCTTCTTCATGCGCTTGACACCAATGTGACCAAGGCGGCAGTGCCACAAGTATGTGGGACTATCGTTATCAACTTTACATCTTTTGGTATTCACACTATGAATATGTGTAACATCACGTTCGAGATTCATTAAGAATAAACCATTGACCAGCGGGGCATGACCATAAAACATATCTCTCATGTAAATAGAACAACCATTATTCTCGGATTTAAATGAGTAGCCATCTCGCATTAAACGAGATCCTGATACAATGTTCATGCTCAAAGCTGGCACTAAATAACAATTATTGAGGTTTAAAACTAATCCCGTAGGCAAATGTAGAGGTAGCGTGCCGACGGCGATCACATCGACCTTGGAACCATTCCCGACGTGCATCGTCACCTCGTCCTTCGCCAGTCTCCGCTTATTCCGCAACTCCTGTTTTGAGTTACAAATATGAGCAACCGCACCGGTATCAAATACCCAGGAGCTACTATGAGTACTGGTAAGGTACACATCAATTACATGTATATCACATATACCTTTGGTGTTGCTGACCTTCTTGTCCGCTAAGTATTTGGGGCAGTTCCGCTTCTAGTGACCACTTCCCTTGCAATAAAAGCACTCAGTCTCAGGCTTGGGTCCATTCTTTGGCTTCTTCCCGGCAACTGGCTTACCGGGCGCGGCAACTCCCTTGCCGTCCTTCTTGAAGTTCTTCTTACCCTTGCCTTTCTTGAACTTAGTGGTTTTATTCACCATCAACACTTGATGTTCCTTTTTGATCTCCACCTCCGCTGATTTCAGCATTGAATATACCTCAGGAATGGTCTTTTCCATCCCCTGCATATTGAAGTTCATCACAAAGCTCTTGTAACTCGGTGGAAGCGACTGAAGGATTCTGTCAATGACCGCGTCATCCGGGAGATTAACTCCCAGCTGAGACAAGCGGTTGTGTAACATAGACATTTTGAGTATGTGCTCACTGTCAGAACTATTTTCCTCCATTTTACAACTGAAGAACTTGTCGGAGACTTCATATCTCTCGACTCGGGCATGAGCTTGGAAAACCATTTTCAGCTCTTCGAACATCTCATATGCTCCGTGTTTCTCAAAACGCTTTTGGAGCCCCGGTTCTAAGCTGTAAAGCATGCCGCACTGAACGAGGGAGTAATCATCAACACGTGACTGCCAAGCGTTCATAACGTCTTGGTTCTCTGGGATGGGTGCATCACCTAGCGGTGCTTCTAGGACATAATCTTTCTTGGCAGCTATGAGGATGATCCTCAGGTTCCGGACCCAGTCCGTATAGTTGCTGCCATCATCTTTCAGCTTGGTTTTCTCTAGGAACGCGTTGAAGTTGAGGGCAGCGTGGGCCATTTGATCTACAAGACATATTGTAAAGATTTTAGACTAAGTTCATGATAATTAAGTTCATCTAATCAAATTATTCAATGAACTCCCACTCAGATAGACATCCCTCTAGTCATCTAAGTGAAACATGATCCGAGTCAACTAGGCCGTGTCCGATCATCACGTGAGACGGACTAGTCAATATCGGTGAACATCTTCATGTTGATCGTATCTTCTATACGACTCATGCTCGACCTTTCGGTCTTCCGTGTTCCGAGGCCATGTCTGTACATGCTAGGCTCGTCAAGTCAACCTAAGTGTATTGCGTGTGTTCCGAGGCCATGTCTGTACATGCTAGGCTCGTCAACACCCGTTGTATGCGAACGTTAGAATCTATCACACCCGATCATCACGTGGTGCTTCGAAACAACGAACCTTCGCAACGGTGCACAGTTAGGGGGAACACTTTCTTGAAATTATTATAAGGGATCATCTTACTTACTACCGTCGTTCTAAGCAAATAAGATGTAAAACATGATAAACATCACATGCAATCAAATAGTGACATGATATGGCCAATATCATTTTGCTCCTATTGATCTCCATCTTCGGGGCGCCATGATCATCTTCGTCACCGGCATGACACCATGATCTCCATCATCGTGTCTTCATGAAGTTGTCACGCCAACGATTACTTCTACTTCTACGGCTAACGTGTTTAGCAATAAAGTAAAGTAATTTACATGGCGTTATTCAATGACACGCAGGTCCTACAAAAAATAAAGACAACTCGTATGGCTCCTGCCGGTTGTCATACTCATCGACATGCAAGTCGTGATTCCTATTAGAAGAACATGATCAATCTCATACATCACATATATCTCATTCATCACATCCTTTTGGCCATATCACATCACAAGGCACATGCTGCAAAAACAAGTTAGACGTGCTCTAATTGTTGTTGCATGTTTTTACGTCGCTTCTATAGGTTTCTAGCAAGAACGTTTCTTACCTACGTAAAACCACAACGTGATATGCCAATTTCTATTTACCCTTCATAAGGACCCTTTTCATCGAATCCGTTCCGACTAAAGTGGGAGAGACAGACACCCGCTAGCCACCTTATGCAACTAGTGCATGTCAGTCGGTGGAACCTGTCTCACGTAAGCGTACGTGTAAGGTCGGTCCGGGCCGCTTCATCCCATAATGCCGCCGAAACAAGATAAGACTAGTAGTGGCAAGAAAAATTGACAACATCTACGCCCACAACAAGTTTGTGTTCTACTCGTGCATAGTAACTACGCATAGGCCTGGCTCATGATGCCACTGTTGGGGATCGTAGCAGAAATTTAAAATTTTCTACGCATCACCAAGATCCATCTATGGAGTTTACTAGCAACGAGAAGGAGGGAGTGAATCTACATACCCTTGTAGATCGCGAGTGGAAGCGTTCAAGTGAACGGGGTTGATGGAGTCGTACTCGTCGTGATCCAAATCACCGATGACCGAGCGCCGAACGGACGGCACCTCCGCGTTCAACACACGTACGGAGCAGCGATGTCTCCTCCTTGTTGATCCAGCAAGGGGAAAGGAGAGGTTGATGGAGATCCAGCAGCACGACGGCGTGGTGGTGGAAGTAGCGGGGATCCGGCAGGGCTTCGCCAAGCGCAAGCGGGAGGGAGAGGTGTCATGGGAGGGAGAGGGAGGCGCCAGGGGCTGTGGTACTGCTGCCCTCCCTCCCCCCCACTATATATAGGCCCCCTGGGGGGGGCGCCGGCCTTGGGGATCCCATCTACATGGGGGGCGGCGGCCAAGGGGGGAAACTTGCCCCCCAAGCCAGGTGGGGCGCCCCCCACCCCTAGGGTTTCCAACCCTAGGCGCAGGGGAGGCCCATGGGGGGTGCACCAGCCCACCAGGGGCTGGTTCCCCTCCCTCTTCAGCCCATGGGGCCCTCCGGGATAGGTGGCCCCACCCGGTGGACCCCCGGGACACTTCCGGTGGTCCCGTTACAATACCGGTGACCCCCGAAACTTTCCCGGTGGCCGAAGCTGGACTTCCTATATATAATTCTTCACCTCCGGACCATTCCGGAACTCCTCGTGACGTCCGAGATCTCATCCGGGACTCCGAACAACTTTCGGGTTTCCGCATACTAATATCTCTACAACCCTAGCGTCACCGAACCTTAAGTGTGTAGACCCTACGGGTTCGGGAGACATGCAGACATGACCGAGACGACTCTCCGGTCAATAACCAACAGCGGGATCTGGATACCCATGTTGGCTCCCACATGTTCCACGATGATCTCATCGGATGAACCACGATGTCGAGGATTCAATCAATCCCGTATACAATTCCCTTTGTCAATCGGTACGTTACTTGCCCGAGATTCGATCGTCGGTATCCCAATACCTTGTTCAATCTCGTTACCGGCAAGTCACTTTACTCGTACCGTAATGCATGATCCCGTGACCAACCACTTGGTCACTTTGAGCTCATTATGATGATGCATTACCGAGTGGGCCCAGAGATACCTCTCCGTCATACGGAGTGACAAATCCCAGTCTCGATTCGTGCCAACCCAACAGACACTTTCGGAGATACCCGTAGTGCACCTTTATAGCCACCCAGTTACGTTGTGACGTTTGGCACACCCAAAGCACTCCTACGGTATCCGGGAGTTGCACAATCTCATGGTCTAAGGAAATGATACTTGACATTGGAAAAGCTCTAGCAAACGAACTACACGATCTTTGTGCTATGCTTAGGATTGGGTCTTGTCCATCACATCATTCTCCTAATGATGTGATCCCGTTATCAATGACATCCAATGTCCATAGTCAGGAAACCATGACTATCTTTTGATCAACGAGCTAGTCAACTAGAGGCTCACTAGGGACACGCTGTGGTCTATGTATTCACACATGTATTACGATTTCCGGATAACACAATTATAGCATGAACAATAGACAATTATCATGAACAAGGAAATATAATAATAACCATTTTATTATTGCCTCTAGGGCATATTTCCAACACTAATCCCCTATACTTGTGGGTTATTAGCGCAACTCTCGGATAGGATCTCAGGGCCCTTCAATGAAGCAGAGTACGAGCAGTGCTTCCCAATGACCGCACTCATACCTATGACCAAATCTTCCAGTGGGCGAGAAGGCAGACAAGCCTAGCTCCACATCCAACTACAAGGTGGCGTTGGTCCAATTTCCTTTACCCCTGAAGATGTTTGTATGAATCTTTTATTCAACTGTCTCTGAATTCAGTTACCTCTGATGTTAGTCAATTATCTGTGATGTACCATAATATGTGATGTATCAGACTTTGCTCACGAGTCTGAATTTGTTTGTCAATTATCTTTGATGTATCAGGCATGGTGAATGTGTTGGTGTTTTGGCAAACCAATTAGATCATTGTATTGGTAAATTATGGTCTAACAACACAATCCAATCTTCTATTTGTTTGAATTTGTGCATCTTCTGGTGTAAGAGACATCAAACATCTTGTAGTCTAATGTCATTATTCTAAAGCAAATGGCTAAACCCAAATCATAACAACATGATCACAACATTCTCGTTTCAGACATCTAAGAACAAATACCAGAATCACCACAACATGATCACCTGTATTATCAATAACTAACAACTTGTAGCTCACAGTTTCAACAACAATAGTAAACAACATGCCCATAAGCCTTGTTGGATGATACACCCTTTCCTTGCCCATAAGTCTCAATTTTCTAATAACAAAAAGGTCTTCTCATGATTTTCTTCTCATCCTCTCTCCTATTTCTCCATTAAGCGAAGTTCCTCGATTGGTAGAAATCAACAAAACATAAATGCAAGCAAATATGCATATATAACTCAAACATACTAATTTATGAACTAAAACAATGCACTGCATCCACTCCCAAATCTATATTTCAGACTAGTATGGGGACTGTCAATTGTATCGTTTAGACTAAAATATGTCTGGACTAGTTCATACTAAAATATGAACTAAAACAGTCCACTACACCCACTCCCAAATATACAATTTGGAATAATTGTTCAATAATTCGTTGAATCAACACACACTGATCGCTCTCAATGCACCCAATCGACACTGCCCTAACCCTAAGTTCCAAACTGACCACAAACCCTAATTCCCACACAAACACAAACCATAATACCCAAATCCTAGGTCTAAACCTAATTTCCAAATAGAAAGAGAGATAAGTGAAACAACTCCTCCTACGGGTGAGTGCCACCACAGCCGTGCTTCAGCAGTGGTGACAAGGAATGGAAGATGTTGTTACCACAACAATTGCCCTTGTTGCCGTCGTGGTGTGCTGTGCCCCCTCCCCCATCGCCATCGCCGTGGTGGGCTGTTATGCCCCCTCTACTGCTGACAGGGGGAGGAGAACGACGGGGGAGAGAGTGAGCCAACCCCGCGCCTCAGACCGAGAGTGCCGCCCCGACCGATCCGTTAATGATCATTAATGCCCGCCGTCACACCCGTCGCCAAGCTTTGCCACGTCAAAACTCACTCAAAAGTTTCATCGATGTTTTTACCACTATCAAAGATAATGCGTTTTGTCAGGTTTTGAATTCCGGTATTTTTTCTAATTAGGACATGAATGTGGTGGTTTTATGCATTTGACTCTTCTAGATCGGGCTAGAGCCGCATGTTAGGCGTTACAGGGCGGGGTTTGTACCCCCAAGACGGCAAGCCAAGACACATGATCTTATAACTGATGCCATCTCGCACGCATACCCTTCTCAGTCGCCATGACCACCCTTTACAACCGCGAGAATAATCCGTTGGAGAAAGGGGCGTGCAATACAACACAACCACCTCGCTAACCATCCGGGTAGCCATGTCACAACACTAGTAGAAAACAGAGCTTTGGTTCTGGCCTGGCTAGCCCATTAGTCCCAGTTCAGTCATGAACCGGGTCCCATGGGGGCATACGTCCCAGTTCGTGCGCCCAGGGGGCCGGCCGGGCCTCGTGGGGCGTTGGTCCCGGTTCGTCTGGACCCTTTTGTCCCGGTTCTAGACACGAACCGGGACAAATGGGCCTCGCTCCTGGCCCACATCCATTGGTCCCGGTTCGTGGCTGGAACCGGGACCAAAGGGTGGCCTTTAGTCCCGGTTCCAGCCACGAACCGGGACCAATGAGGTGGCTATATATACCCTCGCCCGCGAGCAGAGCACTCCATTTCTCTGTTTTTTTCTGGCCGGCGAGGGGAGGGCTTTGTGGTGCTCTAGCTCACCTCCTATGCACATGAGGTGTTCGATGAAATGCCCGAGCCACACTACCTAAGCTTTCTCCTCTCCAAACTCGACCTCCAAGCTCCATTTTCCTCAAGATTTGTCTAGGTTTAGCGGTCCGTCACGTCCCGTCCCCGTCTTCACCGCCGTCGATCGCCCGCGCCGATCTTGTCGCCGGCACCACCGTGGTGAGCCTCTTGTTCTTATCTTCTTTCTGAAAGGAAAAAATTCTTAGTTGTATGATTAGATAGATACTTGTCTAATTTTCTTACTTTTATTATTGCTTGTTATTATATAGTGCGATGGTTTTGGTATCTGCCCCCGTCGGTCCTCGTCCTGTCTATGATTCGGATGTGGTATATATTATCTTTTATAACTATTTGGTTCATTTATTGTTTATGACAATTATGCCGACCAATGTGACATAGATTTTATTTATCTAGGACGTATGTGAAACGGAAATTCCAACCGACCCTATTGTCGAGAGGTTAAATTTAGTTGAAGAAGAAAACAATTACTTGAAGAAAAAAATAAAAAAAATTGAGGAGAAGATGATATTGGAGTTGCATGTTGCGGATGTCGTCGATGATCACAAGATCAAGATGGATGCAATGCGCTTGAAGATTAGAAAGATTAGAAAATATGCCATTCATACCGAGGCTTGGTATCATTATGCCGTTGGATCAATTGTTACCTTGGTTGCGATTATGATCGCATTTGTTGTTGCATTGAAATGTTTTACATAGTTTCAATGTATGATTTAATTAGATGCTCTGGAGAGCTATATGTTGTTTAATGAGAACTATGTATGTACTTTGGTTTTAATGTGATGATGAACTTCTATTAATTTGGTCACTTATCTATTCATGATGTTTTGTAATGATTTTTGACACACTTAATTATATATAATGCACGCAGATGAACCGACAACGGATGTACGGTGACAGACACATCTCCGAGTGCATTAAGGGCGTGCATAATTTTCTCGAAGTGGCTGAGGAAAACAAGCAGAATGGTTTTATGTGTTGTCCATGCCCTATATGTGGGAAAACAAAGTCTTATTCTGACCGGAAAATCCTTCACACCCACCTGTTTTATAAGGGTTTCATGCCACACTATAATGTTTGGACCAAGCACGGAGAAATAGGGGTTATGATGGAAGACAGCGAAGAAGAAGAGGACAATGACAACTATGTGCCCCCTGAATACAGTGATGCTGCAACTAGGGGTGGGCATAAAAACCAACGAACCGAAGACTGAACCGGTGTCGAAACCGAATAAACCGAATTTTGGGTTTTTTCTACAGTCACAGGAAAATTCGGTTTTCAGGTCCACTAACCGAACAGAGTTCGGTCAGTTCAGTTTTCTTCCCGGTTACAACAACCGAATAATACGAGTCAGCGTCTAAAAACGTAAAGAACAACGCAAAAGTAGGCGCATCGAACGGCGGGAGCCATGCCCGGGAGTCACGACCACTATTGCTTGAAGAGCTCGCCCACGATCGCATTTCTTTAGAGTTCCCACGATCGCACGCACTGCGCGCGTCTCGCATTACCTGGGCTTACTAGACGAAACATGCAAGGCCCAGCTCACGTGGGCTCTTTGGTCAATGATGTGTACGGTCGTGCTGCGTGCAAGGATACATCTCACCAGGACAGTTTGTTCCTTTTTAGTCCCACCTCACCCGACCTAGGAGATGAGCCAAGTATGTTTGCCTATATAAGAGGGTGCCACTCCTGCTGCAATTTCAAGCGCAAGTACTTCAAGCGTGTTCCTTCGGTATAAAACCGAAAACCGCACCGAATATTAGGTTAACCGAATTTTCGGTTAGCAATTTTCACCTACCATTTTGGGTTTTTGGTTTTACTAACTGAATTTGAAGAAAAACCGAATGGTAGATACCGAATTTTCGGTTTATACCGAACGCCCACCCCTAGCTGCAACAGGGGGAAGCTGCTGAAGATCAAGAGGAACCAGACGATGTGCCCGATGATGATCTCCGCCGGGTCATTGTTGATGCAAGGAGACTGTGCGAAAGTCAAAAGGAGAAGCTGAAATTCGATCGCATGTTAGAGGATCACAAAAAAGGGTTGTACCCCAATTGCGAAGATGGCAACACAAAGCTCGGTGCCGTACTGAAATTGCTACAGTGGAAGGCAAAGAATGTTGTGCCTGACAAAGGATTTGAGAAGCTACTGAAAATATTGAAGAAGAAGCTTCCAAAGGAAAACGAATTGCCCGACAGTACGTACGCAGCAAAGAAGGTCGTATGCCCTCTAGGATTGGAGGTGCAGAATATACATGCATGCCCTAATGACTGCATCCTCTACCGCAGTGCGTACGAGGATTTGAACGCATGCCCGGTATGCGGTGCATTGCGGTATAAGATCAGACGAGATGACGCTGGTGATGTTGACGGCGAGCCCCCCAGGAAGAGGGTTCCTACCAAGGTGATGTGGTATGCTCCTATAATACCACGATTGAAATGTCTGTTCAGAAACAAAGAGCATGCCAAGTTGATGCGATGGCACAGAGAGGACTGTAAGAAAGACGGGAAGTTGAGAGCACCCGCTGACGGGTCGCAGTGGAGAAAAATCGAGAGAAAGCACTGGGCTGAGTTTGCAGGTGACCCAAGGAATGGTTTAAGCGTGGATGGCATTAATCCTTTCGGGGAGCAGAGCAGCAATCACAACACCTGGCCCGTGACTCTATGTATGTTTAACCTTCATCCTTGGATGTGCATGAAGCGGAAGTTCATTATGATGCCAGTTCTTATCCAAGGCCCTAAGCAACCCGGCAACGACAGTGATGTGTACCTAAGGCCATTAGTTGAAGAACTTTTACATCTGTGGAATGGAAAAGGTGTACGTGTGTGGCATGAGCACAAACAGGAGGAATTTAACCTGCATGCGTTGCTGTCTGTAACCATCAACGATTGGCCTGCTCTCAGTAACCTTTCAGGACAGACAAACAAGGGATACCACGCATGCACGAACTATTTAGCTGACATCGAAAGTATATACTTGGACAAATGCAGGAAGAATGTGTACCTGGGCCATCGTCGATTTCTTCGGACCAACCATCAATGTCGAAAGAAAGGCAAGCGTTTCAAAGGTGAGGCAGATCACTGGAAGAAGCCCGCCATGCGTACCGGTGATCACGTACTTGCTATGGTCAATGATTTACACGTAATATTTGGAAAGGGTCCCAGCGGACTATCTGTTCCGAATGATGCTGAGGGACGCGCACCCATGTGGAAGAAGAAATCTATATTTTGGGACCTACCCTACTGGAAAGACCTAGAGGTCTGCTCTTCAATCGACGTGATGCACGTGGCGAAGAACCTTTGCGTGAACCTGCTAGGCTTCTTGGGCGTGTATGGGAAGATAAAAGATACACCGGAGGCACGGGAGGACCTGCAACGTTTGCACGAAAAAGACGGCATGCCTCCAAAGCAGTATGAAGGTCCTGCCAGCTACGCTCTTACCAAAGAAGAGAAGGAAATCTTCTTTGAATGCTTGCTCAGCATGAAGGTCCCGTCTGGCTTCTCGTCGAATATAAAGGGAATAATAAATATGCCAGAGAAAAAGTTCCAGAACCTAAAGTCTCATGACTGCCACGTGATTATGACGCAACTGCTTTCGGTTGCATTGAGGGGGCTTCTACCGGAAAACGTTCGATTAGCCATTGTAAAGCTATGTGCATTCCTCAATGCAATCTCTCAGAAGGTGATCGATCCAGAAATCCTACCAAGGCTAAGGAGTGATGTGGCGCAATGTCTTGTCAGTTTCGAGCTGGTGTTCCCACCATCCTTCTTCAATATCATGATGCACGTCCTAGTTCATCTAGTCAACGAGATTGTCATTCTGGGCCCCATATTCTATACAATATGTTCCCCTTTGAGAGGTTCATGGGAGTCCTAAAGAAATATGTCTGTAACCGCGCTAGGCCAGAAGGAAGCATCTCCATGGGCCATCAAACAGAGGATGTCATTGGGTTTTGTGTTGACTTCATTCCTGGCCTTAAGAAGATTGGTCTCCCTCAATCGCAGTATGAGGGGAGACTGACTAGAAAAGGCATGCTTGGAGGGGACTCAATAATATGTAGGGACGGGCATTCTTGGTCTCAAGCACACTACACAGTTCTACAGAACTCTACCTTGGTGACCTCGTATGTCGATGAACACAAGAACAGTCTGCGCTCCAAACACCCGGAGCAGTGCGACAACTGGATTACATGTGAACACACCAGGACTTTCGGCAGTTGGTTGGAAACACGTCTCAGAGGTGACAACACTGTTTGTGATGAGCTGTACTCGTTGTCCAAGGGACCATCTTCGACTGTATTGACTTACAAAGGATACGAGATAAATGGGAATACATTTTACACAGTCGCCCAAGATCAAAAGAGCACCAACCAAAACAGTGGTGTCCGCTTTGATGCAGCAACCAAGAGGGGAAAGGACACATATTATGGTTACATAGTGGACATATGGGAACTTGACTACGGACATGATTTTAAGGTCCCTTTGTTTAAGTGCAAATGGGTCAATCTGTCAGGAGGCGGGGTACAGGTAGACCCACAGTACGGAATGACAACAGTGGATCTGAACAATCTTGGGTACACAGACGAACCATTCGTCCTAGCCAATGATGCGGCGCAGGTTTTCCATGTGAAGGACATGTCTACCAAACCGAGAAAAAGAAAAGATAAGGAAGCGAATACATCATACGATGAGCCAAAGCGCCACATAGTTCTTTCAGGAAAAAAGACATCGTGGGAGTGGAGTGCAAGATAGACATGTCTGAAGATTATGAAAAGTTTCATGAAATTCCTCCCTTCAAAGTCAAGGCTGACCCAAGCACTCTGTTAAGCGATGAAGAATATCCATGGTTACGACGCAATAAGCAAAGGACACAAGCGAAGAAAAAGTGAAGACAGATGAAGTCAGAAAGGGTTGAAAAATGATGATTTGGCTTTGAATGGTTCATTTTGAACACACAAAAAGTCTGGAGTTCAAATAAGTTCAAAAAATGAAATCCCTTTGTAACAGATGAGTTTTCATCCAAAACCCTGATACTTCGAAAGAGATTGTCCATTTTGTACACGAAGTGCATCCAGTTTTTGGCGTAACCCTCTCAACTTTTTAGCACATGCTATGTGGGTGAAATGATGATATCATGCCAATTTTCAACCTCTTCAGAGTTCATTTGAAGTGCTTTTCAATTTCAGGGTCATTTAGCTAAAAAAAAATCAGTAAATGCATGAAAAATAACAGATGAAGTCAGAAAGGGTTGAAAATTGATGATGTGGCTTTGAATGGTTCATTTTGAACACACAAAAAGTCTAGAGTTCAAATAATTTCAAAAATGAAATCCCTTTGTAATAGATGAGTTTTCGTCCGAAATCCTGATTCTTCGAAAGAGATTGTCCATTTTGTACACGAAGTGCATCCAGTTTTTGCCGTAACCCTCTCAACTTTTTAGCACATGCTATGTGGGTGAAATGATGATACCATGCAAATTTTCAACTTCTTCAGAGTTCATCTGAAGTGCTTTTCAATTTCAGGATCATTTAGCTCAAAGAATGAACTAATATAAAAAGAATGAACTGGAAAACTTTTATGAAACTCTAATAGCAAAAATAACAAACTAAAAGAATGAACTAGAAATCTTTAATGAAACTCTAATAAAAAAGGAATGAACTAGAAAACTTTAATGAAACTCTAATAGCAAAAGGAATCAACTAAAAAGCTTTTATAAACCTTTAGTATTATTGAAACTAAAATTATATAAAATTTATGCAACTAAAATTATAAAAGTATTTTCTGTTCAAAACATTAAAAGCAAAAAGAATTTTCATAAAGAACTTTTTTTGTTAGAAACTTTAATAGCAAAAAGAATTATCATAAAGTTTTTTGTTAGAAACTAAAATAACAAAAACTGTTTTTGAATATAATGATAAAACACAGTAATATTAAATAGCAGGTGATAACCCACAAGTATAGGGATCAATTGTAGCCTCTTTCGATAAGTAAGAGTGTCGAACCCAACGAGGAGCTAAAGGTAGAACAAATATTCCCTCAAGTTCTATCGACCACTGATACAACTCTACGCACGCTTGACGTTCGCTTTACCTAGAACAAGTATGAAACTAGAAGTACTTTGTAGGTGTTGTGGGATAGGTTTGCAAGATAATAAAGAGCACGAGAATATAAACTAGGGGCTGTTAAGATAAAGACACAACAAAGTAAATATAGCGAGTGTGGAAAAGTGGTGGTAGGAGATGCGAAATTGTCCCTAAGCAATTGACTACTTTACTAGACCGATAGCAAGTTTCATGTGGGAGAGGCCACTGCTAGCATGTCATCCCTTACTTGGAATTCTATGCACTTATGGTTGGAACTATTAGCAAGCATCCGCAACTACTAATGTTCATTAAGGTAAAATCCAACCATAGCATTAAGATATATTGGTCCCCCTTCAATCCCGTATGCATCAATTTCTATGCTAGGTTGAAGCTTCTGTCACTCTTGCCCTCCAATACATAGTCCTATCAACATACAACTAACCCTATGGTGTGATCCACGTGCGCGCTCATATGATGGGCACCAAAGGACAGCAACATAACTACAAGCAAATTAAATCAATCATAGCAACTCATCAACCACCGATAGGACAACGAAAATCTACTCAGACATCATAGGATGGCAACACATCATTGGATAATAATATGAAGCATAAAGCACCATGTTCAAGTAGAGGGTACAGCGGGTTGCGGGAGAGTGGACCGCTGTAGATAGAGGGGGGAAGGTGATGGAGATGTTGGTGAAGATGGCGGAGGTGTTGGTGAAGATCGCGGTGATGATGATGGTGGCCACGGCAGCGTTCCGGCGCCACCGGAGGAGAGGGGGAGAGGGGCCCCCTTCTTCCTCTTCTTCCTTGACCTCCTCCCTAGATGGGAAAGGGTTTCCCCTCTGGTCCTTGGCCTCCATGGCATGGGAGGGGCGAGAGCCCCTCTGAGATTGGATATGTCTCTCTGTTTTCTCTCTGTTTCTGCGTTCTCCTCTGCTGCCCTTTCACCGTTTCGTATATATATGGAGATTCGTAACTCCAATTGGACTGAAACCTTCGCCGTGAATTTTTACCAAAAAATAGCTTTCTTGCGGCTGAAGAAGGGCATCAACCGCCTTACGGGTGGCCCACGAGGGTCAGGGGCGCGCCCCCTGCCTCGTGGCCACCTCGGGCACCGTCTCGCGTTGATTCTTCTTCCGAAATTCTCCAAATATTCCAAAAATATTCTCCGTCCGTTTTTATCCCGTTTGGATTCCGTTTGATATGGATATTCTGCGAAACATAAAACATGCAACAGACAGGAACTGGCACTGGGCACTGGATCAATATGTTAGTCCCAAAAATAGTATAAAAAGTTGCCAAAAAGTATATGAAAGTTGCATAATATTGGCATGGAACAATAAAAAATTATAGATACGACGGAGACGTATCAGCATCCCCAAGCTTAATTCCTGCTCGTCCTCGAGTAGGTAAATGATAAAAAAGATAATTTTTGATGTGGAATGCTACCTAGCATAATCTTGATCATGTATCTAATCATGGCATGAATATTAAGACACGAGTGATTCAAAGCAATAGTCTATCATTTGACATAAGACAATAATACTTCAAGCATACCAACCAAGCAATTATGTCTTATCGAAATAACATAGCCAAAGAAAGCTCATCCCTACAAAATCATATAGTCTGGCTATGCTCCATCTTCACCACACAAAGCATTCAAATCATGCACAACCCCGATGACAAGCCGAGCAATTGGTTCATACTTTTTAACGCGCTTCAGCCTTTTCAACCCTCACGCAATACATGAGCGCAAGCCATGGATATAGCACTATAGGTGGAATAGCGTATGATGATGGGGGTTATGTGGAGAAGACAAAAAAGGAGAAAGTCTCACATCGACGCGGCTAATCAATGGGCTATGGAGATGCCCATCAATTGATGTCAATGTGAGGAGTAGGGATTGCCATGCAACGGATGCACTAAGAGCTATAAGTGTATGAAAGCTCAAATTGGAAACTAAGTGGGTGTGCATCCAACTTGCTTGCTCATGAAGACCTCGGGCATTTGAGGAAGCCCATCATCGGAATATACAAGCCAAGTTCTATAATGAAAATTCCCACTAGTATATGAAAGTGATATCTCAAGAGACTCTCTATATGAAGAACATGGTGCTACTTTGAAGCACAAGTGTGGTAAAAGGATAGTAACATTGCCCCTTCTCTCTTTTTCTCTCATTCATTTTTTCTATTTTTTGGTGGGCTTCTTTGGCCTCTTTTTTTATTTGGGCTTCTTTGGCCTCTTTTATTTATTTTTAAAGTTCGGAGTCTCATCCCGACTTGTGGGGGAATCATAGTCTCCATCATCCTTTCCTCACTGGGGCAATGCTCTAATAATGATGATCATCACACTTTTATTTACTTACAACTCAATATTACAACTCGATATCTAGAACAAAGATATGACTATATATGAATGCCTCCGGCGGTGTACCGGGATGTGCAATGATCTAGCGTAGCAATGACATCAAAAAACGGACAAGCCATGAAAACATCATGCTAGCTATCTTACGATCATGCAAAGCAATATGACAATAGATGCTCAAGTCATGTATATGATAATGATGGAAGTTGCATGGCAATATATCTCGGAATGGCTATGGAAATGCCATGATAGGTAGGTATGGTGGCTGTTTTGAGGAAGATATAATGAGGCTTATGTGTGACAGAGCGTATCATATCACGGGGTTTGGATGCACTGACGAAGTTTGCACCAACTCTCGAGGTGAGAAAGGGCAATGCACGGTACCGAAGAGGCTAGCAATGATGGAAGGGTGAGAGTGCGTATAATCCATGGACTCACATTAGTCATAAAGAACTCATATACTTATTGCAAAAGTTTATTAGCCCTCGAAGCAAAGTACTACTACGCACGCCCCTAGGGGGATAGATTGGTAGGAAAAGGCCATCGCTCGTCCCCGACCGGCACTCATAAGGAAAGCAATGAAAGAACACCTCATGCTCCGACTTCGTTACATAACGGTTCACCATACGTGCATGCTACGGGACTTGCAAAGCTCAACACAAGTATTCCTCAATTTCACAATTACTCAACTAGCACGACTCTAATATCACCACCTTTATATCGCAAAACTATTGCAAGGAATCAAACATATCATATTCAGTGATCTACAAGTTTTACGTAGGATTTTATGACTAACCATGTGAATGACCAATTCCTGTCATCTCTCTAAACAGATATAAGTGAAGCAAGAGAGTTTAATTCTTTCTACAAAAGATATGCCCACGCTCTAACAAATATAAGTGAAGCAAAAGAGCATTCTACAAATGGCGGTTGTCTAAGTGAAGAGAAACAGACAATTCAAACTTCAAATGATATAAGTGAGGCACATGAAGCATTCTATAAAGCCATACTCAAAAGATATAAGTGAAGTGCAATGAGCATTTGATAAATCAACCAAGGACTATCTCATACCAGCATGGTGCATAAAATAAAAGTGAAAACTAAATGCAAAAGACGCTCCAAGATTGAACATATCGCATGAACGAAACGAATCCGAAAACATACCGATACTTGTTGAAGAAAGAGGGGATGCCTTCCGGGGCATCCCCAAGCTTAGACGCTTGAGTCTCCTTGAATATTTACTTGGGGTGCCTTGGGCATCCCCAAGCTTGAGCTCTTGCCTCTCTTCCTTCTTCTCACATCGAGACCTTCTCGATCATCGAACACTTCATCCACACAAAACTTCAACAGAAAACTCGGTAAGATCCGTTAGCATAATAAAGAAAATCACTACTCTAAGTACTGTTGCAAACCAATTCATATTTTGATTTTGCATTGTGTATACTGTAATATAGCTTTTTCATGGCTTAATCCACTGATATAAATTAATAGTTTCATCGAAACAAGCAAACTATGCATCAAAAACAGAATCTGTCTAAAACAGAACAGTCTGTAATAATCTGAACATTCACCATACTTCTGATACTTTAAAAATTATACCAAAATTAGGAAAAATAAAAAATTTGTATATAAAGACAGTGCAAAAAGAATCAGAACCATTTGACGTTCCAGCAAAAAATGAAAAATCGAGCACTACAGCCAAAGTTTCTGTCCTGCACCGTACAAACCAACAAGCATTGTAAACATCCTAAAGGCAAACCTTGGCACATTATTTTTATAATACAATGGAATTGTACAAGGGGATAATTATTTTTGTTGAAAATTTTCTGTAATTAAGATTCACAAAGTTCCCATGGGCATGAACAAAGTTCAAGGACGTCCCCCACTTTCACAATGCTCGTCTATCTCACTTTCACTTTTCTTTTTGAAAAAGTTTTGGGTTCCCCTCTTTATTTTTTTTGTTTTTAAACTATATAAAAGCACTCAACAGAAATAAATGACTCTCTAAAACTTCCGGGTTGTCTCCCTGGCAGCGCTTTCTTTAAAGCCATTAAGCTAGGCATATAGTGCTCAAGTAATGGATCCACCCGGATCACAGGGTATATCAAAGCCAATTTTAATTAACAATGATTTGTAATTTAGTAGTGAGCACAAAGTAACATATATCATACAACAACGAAGTCTAACTCTCTTCCTATGCATCGGCATGTCATAAAAGAACAATTCATGCACATCAAGTAAAGGCCAATGCATAGTATAAGCAGTTTCTTGCAATTTTATCATGTTGGAAACGTAGAGAGGTGGAGATATAGTTCCTCTCTCATAATAATTGCAAGTAGGAGCAGCAAGCACATGCATATTATATCTATAAAAATCATCATGTGCAACGGTAAAAGGCAACCCATCAATATAATCCTTAATAAGGGCAACTTCTCCGATATAGTGTAGTTTGGAGAATTCAAAAAGATAATATCATGCGTGGGTGAAATAGCAACAATTTCATGTTTAACATAAGGAACTATAGCAAGTTCATCTCCATAAGCATAATTCATATTGGCATCTTGGCCACAAGCATAGCAAGCATCATCAAAAAGGGATATTTCAGGAGAATCAATGGGATTATAACAATCATCATAGCATTCATCCTTCGGTAAGCACGAAGGGAAATTAAACAATGTATGAGTTGAAGAGTTACTCTCATTAGAAGGTGGACACGGGTAGCTAATCCACTCTTCCTCCTTTTGTTCTTCGCTCTCCTCATCATCTTTTTCATCCAATGAGCTCATAGTTTTAGTAATTGCTTCTTCCATAGACTCCTGCAAAATATTAGTCTCTTCTTGGACAGCGGAGACTTTCTCAATAAGTGCATTAATATCATAATTGTATTCATAATTCTCATAACAATATTTAAGTATAGCTAAATTTTCAGGTCTATAAACCGAATCATCAAAATCTTCAAACTCTTTAAACATAGAATCAATTTCATAAGCACCCATAAAAGCAACAAATTCTTCTATTTGTTCCACATCATAGTAATCATAGATACCATTAGCATAAGAAGCTAAGGTTTTATTATCATTAAATTTGCATGAAAAGGGAAGGTGTGGAGCCTTCATCCTAGAGCAACAAGTATAATCATATCTCAAGCATAGTTGCCTAGCATACCACTTCAACATATAAATTTGATACCATAATAGTTTCCCTTTTTGTGTCAAGCGATAATCCCTAAAGTATTCACGTTGATCCAACGTTACTCCCATTACAAAGTTGAATGGGGTTTTCTCAGTATTATCAAAGTAGTACATAATATCTATCACGTAATGAGCATCAAGGGTTTTAGGAGGTTCCCCATCTCCATGAGCAGCAATTACACCTAATTTTTTTGGTATTTCGTGTTCCATATCCATAACTAAAGATAGAGAACAACTAAGAACAGCAAATAAAAATTACTTAGTGATAAAGCAAACAAGCACACACGAGAATATTCACCCCACGCTATTGCTCCCCGGCAACGGCGCCAGAAAAAGGTCTTGATAACCCACAAGTATAGGGGATCAATTGTAGCCTCTTTCGATAAGTAAGAGTGTCGAACCCAACGAGGAGCTAAAGGTAGAACAAATATTCCCTCAAGTTCTATCGACCACTGATACAACTCTACGCACGCTTGACGTTCGCTTTACCTAGAACAAGTATGAAACTAGAAGTACTTTGTAGGTGTTGTGGGATAGGTTTGCAAGATAATAAAGAGCACGAGAATATAAACTAGGGGCTGTTAAGATAAAGACACAACAAAGTAAATATAGCGAGTGTGGAAAAGTGGTGGTAGGAGATGCGAAATTGTCCCTAAGCAATTGACTACTTTACTAGACCGATAGCAAGTTTCACGTGGGAGAGGCCACTGCTAGCATGTCATCCCTTACTTGGAGTTCTATGCACTTATGGTTGGAACTATTAGCAAGCATCCGCAACTACTAACGTTCATTAAGGTAAAACCCAACCATAGCATTAAGATATATTGGTCCCCCTTCAATCCCGTATGCATCATTTTCTATGCTAGGTTGAAGCTTCTGCCACTCTTGCCCTCCAATACATAGTCCTATCAACATACAACTAACCCTATGGTGTGATCCACGCGCGCGCTCATATGATGGGCACCAAAGGACAGCAACATAACTACAAGCAAATTAAATCAATCATAGCAACTCATCAACCACCGATAGGACAACGAAAATCTACTCAGACATCATAGGATGGCAACACATCATTGGATAATAATATGAAGCATAAAGCACCATGTTCAAGTAGAGGGTACAGCGGGTTGCGGGAGAGTGGACCGTTGTAGATAGAGGGGGGGAAGGTGATGGAGATGTTGGTGAAGATGGTGGAGGTGTTGGTGAAGATCACAGTGATGATGATGGTGGCCACGGCAGCGTTCTGGCGCCACCAGAGGAGAGGGGCCCCCTTCTTCCTCTTCTTCCTTGACCTCCTCCCTAGATGGGATAAGGGTTTCCCCTCTGGTCCTTGGTCTCCATGGCATGGGAGGGGCGAGAGCCCCTCCGAGATTGGATCTGTCTCTCTGTTTCTGCGTTCTCCTCTGCTGCCCTTTCACCGTTTCGTATATATATGGAGATCCGTAACTTCGATTTGACTGAAACTTTCGCCGTGATTTTTTTACCAAAAATTAGCTTTCTTGCGGCCGAAGAAGGGCATCAACCGCCTTACGGGTGGCCCACGAGGGTCAGGGGCGCGCCCAGGGGGGAGGGGGGCAGGCATGCCCCCTGCCTCGTGGCCACCTCGGGCACCGTCTCGCGTTGATTCTTCTTCCGGAATTCTCCAAATATTCCAAAAATATTCTTCGTCCGTTTTTATCCCGTTTGGATTCCGTTTGATATGGATATTCTGCGAAACATAAAACATGCAACAGACAGGAACTGGCACTGGGCACTGGATCAATATGTTAGTCCCAAAAATAGTATAAAAAGTTGCCAAAAAGTATATGAAAGTTGCATAATATTGGCATGGAACAATCAAAAATTATAGATACGACGGAGACGTATCAGCAAGAAAAAGAATCACTCCAAAATCTATTTTATAGTAAAGTTAATCACAAACTAGTGATTCACACAAATTTCAAAGAATTCAAATTTAAACTATTCAAATAGGAAAACTAATGGCACTAACAAAAAGTTTATAATTTTTATTACCTAAAAGCAAAAAGAATCACTCAAAAATAGTAAGTATTTTGTTGTAAGTAGAAACAAAATAAAATAAATAAAGTAAAAAAGAAAACAAAAAAACTGGAAAGAGAATGCCACCTACTGGGCCACCACGGCCTGAATATGACTAGAAACCTAACCATGGGCCAGGATTCAGGCCCGCAGCAGGCCCAGTAGGCCCACGGGCAAGGAGTGACAGAGTAGGCCCGAAAGCCTGCAGTTGAGAGGAGCTCGAGAGGGAGGGCGCAACAACGCTTATAAACCACTCTCGAGCTCTCTCAACTAGCGAGGTGGGACTAAACATCCCACCGCATTGCGCCAGTTCCAGCACAAGGCCTTTGGTCCCGGTTCATGGCTCGAACCGGGGCTAAAGGGTGCCTTTGGTCCCGGTTGGTGGCACCAACCGGGATCAATACCCCCTTTAGTCCCGGTTAGTGCCACCAACCGGGACCAAAGGTCTCTGTTTCCCGCCCGGTTGGTGGCACGAACCGGGACCAAAGGTGGGCATTGGTCCCCGTTGGTGCCACGAACCGGGACCAAAGCTTCATGTATATAAGAAACACTTGTGAAAATTTTCATTTTCATCTCGCAGTTCCCTCCTCGACCCCGACGACGCCGACCGCCGCCAGGCTGCCCCGACACCGTCAGGCTGCTCCACCTCGCCATCGTCGACGACGCCGTCATGCCCGCCCCGCCGCCGCTGCCGCCCGGCCCGCCGCTGCCCGCCCCGCCGCCGACGCCACCCGGCCCGACGCCGACGCCGCCCCGCCTGCCCCTGCCCGCCCCGACGCCGACGCCGCCCCGTCCTGCCCCCCCGACGCCGATGCCGCCCCGGCCCGACGCTGACGCCGCCCCGACGCCGCCTGGCCCGCCCCTGCCCGCCCCGACGCCTCCTCTGTGAGCACCGCGCCCCTGCCCCGCCGCCGCCGCGTTGCTTTTTTATATATGCTTTTTTTGTTATATATATATGCTTTATTTTTATATGTATGTATGTATGTATTTTTTAAATTTTTTATATGTATGGAAAAGAGGAAGAAGGAAGAAGGGAAGAAAAAGAAGGAGAGGAAAAAGGGGAGAAAAAAGAGAAGAAGAGGAGAAAAAATAAGAAGAGAAAGAAGGAGAAGAAGAAGAGAAGAAGAAGAGGAGAAAAAAATATAAGAAGAGGAAGACGAAGAAGAAAAAAGGATAAGAAGAAGGAATAGAGGATTAATCTATTTTTTTTCTTCTCCTCTATTCCTTCTTCTACTCCTTTTTTTCTTCTTCTTCCTCTTCTTAATTTTTATCGGGAACGAGGGTGTCGAGGATCGCCGAGCGGTCGAGGGTCGGGAACTAGGGTAGAGGGTCAAGGGTCGCCGAAGGTTCGAGGGTCGATGGTCATCGAGGGGTCAAGGGTCGAGGAACGCCGAGGGGTCGATAGGTTGACTTGTGTCAAAGTATTGAAGAAATCCATGGCTTCATCATTAGCCGGAAGTTACCAGGGCATGATGGTACGAAGTTCTCCAAAGTTATTTTGGAACGGAGTCCCGGATAGGATAATTCGCCTTTTGGTACGAATTTCAGCAAAGGCCTTCCAAATAGCGATATTCGGAAGGCTCTTGCTGAACTTTGTACCAAAAAGCGAATTATCCTATCTGGGACTCCGTTCCAAAATAACTTTGGAGAACTTCGTACCATCATGCGCCTGTTACTTTCGCCTAATGATGAAGCCATGGTTTTGTTGAATCCTTTGACACTCGACAAACGTGACATGAGGGGGTCGAGGCTCAGGGACTAGGGTAGAGGGTCGTGGATCGCCGAGCGGTCGAGGGTCGTGAACTAGGGTAGAGGTTCGAGGGTCGCCAAGGGGTCGAGGGTCGAGGGTCGCCGAGGGTTTGAGGGTCGAGGGTTGAGGATCGCCGAGGGGTTGAGAGGTTGCCTTGTGTCAAAGTATTGAAGAAATCCATGGCTCAATCATTAGCCGGAAGTAACCGGGGCATGATGGTACGAAGTTCTCCAAAGTTACTCTGGAACGGAGTCCCGAATAGGATAATTCGCCTTTTGGTACGAATTTCAGCAAAGGCCTTCCAAATAGCGATATTCGGAAGGCTCTTGCTGAACTTTGTACCAAAAAGCGAATTATCCTATCTAGGACTCCGTTCCAAAATAACTTTGGAGAGCTTCGTACCATCATGCGCCTGTTACTTTCGCCTAATGATGAAGACATGGTTTTGTTGAATCCTTTGACACTAGACAAACGTGACATGAGGGGGTCGAGGGTCGGGAACTAGGGTAGAGGGTCGTGGATCGCCGAGCGGTCGAGGGTCGTGAACTAGGGTAGAGGGTCGAGGGTCGCCGAGGGGTCGAGGGTCGTCCAGGGGTCGAGGGTCGTCGAGGGGCCACCCCAAACCCTAGAAGCATTGTCGAGGCCACCCAAATTTACCAAGTTAAAAGAGCGTTATCGTCGAGGCCACCCCAAACTCTAGAAGCGTTGTCGAGGTCACCCCAAACCCTAGAAGCATTACCGAGGCCACCCAAATTTACCAAGTTAAAAGAGCGTTGTTGTCGAGGCCACCCCAAACCCTAGAAGCGTTGTCGAGGCCACCCCAAACCGTAGAAGTGTCGAGCTAGCTAGGTCTATGTTTGCCACTAATAATATATCCATCTGTCATGTTTGTATATTAATTGCCATGTTGTAATATTTGCAGAAACTATGGAGCACCGAGACTTCGAAGCAGAACAGTTGTTGGGGGACATAATCCTCGACGGAGGTGATGTCATGTCGTATCTCAACGACACCGATGGTCTGGAAGGAGAGGGTGAAGCAGGCTCCGGTGATCGAACAATGGAGGTGGAAGGACATGATCATGATGGCGTCGGTGACCGAATGCCGGTGGAAGAAGAAGACCGTGATGACGGCTCCGGTGAGCGAACGGAGGAAGGAGCTACTGCAAAGTCTGGCAAGGTATATATATTAATTAAGCCTGTGTTGACTAGCTAATTGATGCATTAATTGTTTTGGTATGTACGCATATTAACTCTCTTCTTTCTTCTTTTCTAGCCCTCTGGATCGAGCCAAACTTCAGTATCGAGACGAGGCCCGAAGAAAAGGTTGCGCCAGGATGAAAGGTTCACGACCACAGCAATCAAGGGCGATGGCCAACCGATTGAACCCAGCTGGACCAAGGAAGCATTTTCTGCTCAGTGCGGGGTTCTTGTTAGGGACATGATCCCGATCAGCATCCACCAATGGAATAAGCCTACGAGCAAAGACCCTCAAGTGTCTTATGTCAATGATAGACAGAAAGATGATCTTTGGACCGAGCTGAAGGCAAATTTCACCCTACCGCTAGAGGAGGATCCGGGATAAGCCTGTTATAGAGCCATTTGTCAAGGATCATGCTCTTAAGAAGATGGCAGATGTATTCAGGAGGTGGAAGAATGAGTTGAAATCAACGTTTGTCGACAAAGGGAAGACTCCAGAATTCACCGACCGATTTGAGAAGATAAGAGATCACTGGGACACATTTATGGCCCACAAGACATCGGAGAAGAGTAAGAAGATGTCAGCGACAAACAAGTTAAATGTTGCAAAGAAGGAGCATCACCATCGCACGGGGTCAGGTGGCTACCTCAAAGCCCGGACTGTTGTGGGACAAGGCTGAGAAGGACCTGCTTGATAAAGGGGTCGAACCAGAGACATTGAACTGGCCAGACCGTTTAAGGACTTGGTTCTTCGGGGTTGGGGGAACCTTGGACCCTGAAACAGGGAAGTGCCATTGAAAGAATGAGCAACTTAAAATACCGGTCAAGAAGCTTCAGAAGTATATCACCGCAGCGCAGGAAGGGACGTTCGTTCCCGACAGAGAGAACGACCAGCTCACATAGGCCCTCGGCAATCCTGAGCACCCAGGACGAACACGAGGCACGACAGGCTCCGTTGCATGGAAGGTTGGGTTTCCCAGCGCAGGCGGTTACAAAAGCCGGGGGAGGAGGAGGAAAGTGGAGCTGACCGAACTACAGAAGCTGAATGCATGGGTACAAGCGCTAGAGGAACAAGCAATTCAGAGCCAGCGACCTGCCGAAGCTACCCCGCCATCTCAGCGGAGAAGCAGCATGGCTTCCACCAAGCTCCTTCAGCAGCCTGACTTCACGGCTCCCAGCTACCCCGTGGATGCTGTCATGGAGGCTCAAGATTGCCACCTTATGACGCAATGGCAGCACCTCAAAGTCAAGGCGGCTGTCGGCTCAGTTGCACCTCCTGAACCCAGCGCAACTTTTCACTGCCTTCCGATTCCACAAGGTTATGCTGTTGTGATGGTCGATGAAATAATGGAGGGATTTTAGGAGCTCGAGCTTGATCACCCTACCGGTGAAGGGGAGACTCAGCTGGGTCTTGCTCCGAAGACTCCATGTCTATGGCGGAAGGAGCTCATCAACCTTCCGAACTAGACGCCTCCTCCTCCTCCTCCGGCGAGCCAGGGCACTCCGCCTCCTCCTCCGGCGAGTGATCAGGGCACTCCGCCTCCTTCTCCGGCTGCTCAGGCGCGTGGCGGCACTCCGCCTCCTTCTTCGATTGCTCAGGCACGTGGCGGCACTCCGCCTCCTTCTTCGCCTGCGCCGGCGCGTCCGAGCAACCCGCCTCCTCCTCCGCCTCATCAGCAACAGCGGAAGACAATCGCCGCCGCTCCGGCTGCTCCGGCGCGTCGTAGCACTCCGCCTCCTTCTTCTCCGCCTAGTAAGCAACGAAAGAAGACAGCCGTAGCTGCTCCGGCTGCTCCGGCATCTAGCAGTACAGCCAGAGGCGGGAGGCAATACAGATTCAGTCCATTTCTCAAGCCTCTAGAGAAGTTACCATACGAGATGACCGAGAAGGAAAACGCGGAGATCTGTCAAGCCTATGTGAAGGATTGTTTTGCAAAGAAACATCCACCTCTGGAGGAGAAGATAGATAAGGTGAAAGTTCAGCGCACATTGGATGCCCTGAAGCGACCACCACCTTCTCCGCCGCAAACCAACTACGATCGTATTATTGAAAGGTCATATAAGGAAGCGTCCCAGTCAGGACGTACTTGCAGTGATCGAAGGTTAGCAGAACGAAGAAGTGGGAAAAAATTACCTAGCTCGGCGAACAAGCAAACCAATCGTGGCCCCCGCTCAAGGTGTCTAGCGATATCGTCGCTAATCATCCGGGGATGGTGCCCGGTACCAATCCTGGAGATTACCTGCCCGACGATGCACATTTTTATACAATGGAGGTGGACGAATTTAAATACTGGCACGGGAAGCCTCTCGTCAAACCTGGTCATCCTCCTCTAACAACGATGATGCGAAGATTCCATGAGTGGTACATGGACACCTGCAGCAAGTCTGGGAAGGATACTTTGACGCTGAGAGTTAAAGAGGAGCACGACCTCGTTGGAATTGATCTGTTGTCTGTTCCATTTGAGGAGTTCTTCCAGTTTTTCAATCAAAAGCCTCTCGTCACTTGCTACTGTCTGTAAGTACTACTTCTGTAATTAAGTCTATATATATAGCTCAGCTCTTTCATTGCATGTATATATAATTATCCTCACTATAATATGCAGATTGAAGACCGCCGAATGCAAGAAAAGACAAATCAGTGATATTGGGTTCATTAACACAAATATCATAGATGAATGGAATGTTAAACATGATGCCAAACAAACCGAGGCCAACTTGTTGGGGATCATTGCAGAAATTTAAAATTTTCTACGCATCACCAAGATCCATCTATGGAGTTTACTAGCAACGAGAGGGAAGGAGTGCATCTACATACCCTTGTAGATCGCGAGCGGAAGCGTTCAAGTGAACGGGGTTGATGGAGTCGTACTCGTCGTGATCCAAATCACCGATGACCGAGCGCCGAACGGACGGCACCTCCGCGTTCAACACACGTATGGAGCAGCGACGTCTCCTCCTTGTTGATCCAGCAAGGGGGAAGGAGAGGTTGATGGAGATCCAGCAGCACGACGGCGTGGTGGTGGAAGTAGCGGGGATCCCGGCAGGGCTTCGCCAAGCGCAAGCGGGAGGGAGAGGGAGGCGCCAGGGGCTGTGGTGCGGCTGCCCTCCCTCCCCGCCACTATATATAGGGGTCCTGGGGGGTGCCGCCCCCCCGGAAATCCCATCTGAGGGGGGGGGGGGGGGTGCGGCGGCCAAGGGGGGGACTTGCTCCCCAAGTCAGGTGGGCGCCCCCACCCCCAGGGTTTCCAACCCTAGGCGCAGGGGAGGCCCATGGGGGGCGCACCAGCCCACCAGGGGCTGGTTCCCTTCCCACTTCAGCCCATGGGGCCCTCCGGGATAGGTGGCCCCACCCGGTGGACCCCCGGGACCCTTCCGGTGGTCCCGGTACAATACCGGTAACCCCCGAAACTTTCCCGGTGGCCGAAACTGGACTTCCTATATATAATTCTTCACCTCCGGACCATTCCGGAACTCCTTGTGATGTCCGGGATCTCATCCGGGACTCCGAAAAACTTTCGGGTTACCGCATACTAATATCTCTACAACCCTAGTGTCACCGAACCTTAAGTGTGTAGACCCTACGGGTTCGGGAGACATGCAGACATGACCGAGATGACTCTCCGGTCAATAACCAACAGCGGGATCTGGATACCCATGTTGGCTCCCACATGTTCCTCGATGATCTCATCGGATGAACCACGATGTCGAGGATTCAATCAATCCCGTATACAATTCCCTTTGTCAATCGGTAAGTTACCTGCCCGAGATTCGATCGTCGGTATCCCAATACCTCGTTCAATCTCGTTACCGGCAAGTCACTTTACTCGTACCGTAATGCATGATCCCATGACCAACCACTTGGTCACTTTGAGCTCATTATGATGATGCATTACCGAGTGGGCCCAGAGATACCTCTTCGTCAAACGGAGTGACAAATCCCAGTCTCGATTCGTGCCAACCCAACAGACACTTTCGGAGATACCCGTAGTGCACCTTTATAGCCACCCAGTTACGTTGTGACGTTTGGCACACCCAAAGCACTCCTACGGTATCCGGGAGTTGCACAATCTCATGGTCTAAGGAAATGATACTTGACAATTGGAAAAGCTCTAGCAAACGAACTACACGATCTTTGTGCTATGCTTAGGATTGGGTCTTGTCCATCACATCATTCTCCTAATGATGTGATCCCGTTATCAATGACATCCAATGTCCATAGTCAGGAAACCATGACCATCTGTTGATCAACGAGCTAGTCAACTAGAGGCTTACTAGGGACACGTTGTGGTCTATGTATTCACAAATGTATTACGATTTTCGTATAACACAATTATAGCATGAACAATAGACAATTATCATGAACAAGGAAATATAATAATAACCATTTTATTATTGCCTCTAGGGCATATTTCCAACAGTCTCCCACTTGCACTAGAGTCAATAATCTAGTTACATTGTGATGAATCGAACACCCATAGAGTTCTGGTGTTGATCATGTTTTGCTCTAGGGAGAGGTTTAGTCAACGGATCTGCCACATTCAGGTCCGTATGTACTTTACAAATATCTATGTCTCCATTTTGAACACTTTCACGAATGGAGTTGAAGCGACGCTTGATATGCCTGGTCTTCCTGTGAAACCTGGGCTCCTTGGCAAGGGAAATAGCTCCAGTGTTGTCACAGAAGAGAGTCATCGGGCCCGACGCATTGGGAATCACCCCTAGGTCAGTAATGAACTCCTTCATCCAGATTGCTTCTTGCGCCGCCTCTGAGACCGCCATGTACTCCGCTTCACATGTAGATCCCACCACGACGCTTTGCTTGCAACTGCACCAGCTTACTGCCCCTCCATTCAAAATATACACGTATCCGGTTTGTGACTTAGAGTCATCCAGATCTGTGTCGAAGCTAGCGTCGACGTAACCCTTTACGATGAGATCTTCGTCTCCTCCATATACGAGAAACATATCCTTAGTCCATTTCAGGTACTTCAGGATATTCTTGACCGCTATCTAGTGTTCCATGCCGGGATTACTTTGGTACCTACCTACCAAACTTACGGCAAGGTTTACATCAGGTCTGGTACACAGCATGGCATACATAATAGACCCTATGGCCGAGGCATAGGGGATGACACTCATCTTTTCTCTATCTTCTGCCGTGGTCGGCCATTGAGCCGTGCTCAATTACACACCTTGCAATACAGGCAAGAACCCCTTCTTGGACTGATCCATATTGAACTTCTTCAATATCTTGTCAAGGTACGTACTCTGTGAAAGACCAATGAGGCGTCTTGATCTATCTCTATAGATCTTGATGCCTAATATATAAGCAGCTTCTCCAAGGTCCTTCATTGAAAAACACTTATTCAAGTAGGCCTTTATACTTTCCAAGACTTCTATATCATTTCCCATCAATAGTATGTCATCCACATATAATATGAGAAATGCTACAGAGCTCCCACTCACTTTCTTGTAAACACAGGCTTCTCCGTAAGTCTGTGTAAACCCAAACGCTTTGATCATCTCACCAAATCGAATGTTCCTACTCCGAGATGCTTGCACCAGCCCATAGATGGAGCGCTTGAGCTTGCATACCTTGTTAGCATTCTTAGAATCGACAAAACCTTCCGGTTGCATCATATACAATTCTTCCTTCAGAAAGCCGTTAAGGAATGCCGTTTTGACGTCCATTTGCCATATCTCATAATCATAGAATGCGGCAATTGCTAACATGATTCGGACGGAATTCAGCTTCGCTACGGGTGAGAAAGTCTCATCTTAGTCAACCCCTTGAACTTGTCGATAACCCTTGGCGACAAGTCGAGCCTTATAGATGGTCACATTACCATCCGCGTCTGTCTTCTTCTTAAAGATCCATTTATTTTCTATGGCTCGCCGATCATCGGGCAAGTCAGTCAAAGTCCATACTTCGTTTTCATACATGGATCCTATCTCGGATTGCATGGCTTCAAGCCATTTGTTGGAATCCGGGTCCACCATTGCTTCTTCATAGTTCGAAGGTTCACCGTTGTCTAACAACATGATTTCCAAGACAGGGTTGCCATACCACTCTGGTGCGGAACGTGTCCTTGTGGACCTACGAAGTTCAGCAGTAACTTGATCTGAAGCTTTATGATCATCATCATTAACTTCCTCCCTAGTCGGTGCAGGCACCACAGGAACATCTTCCCGCGCTGCGCTACTTTCCGGTTCGGAAGGGGTGACTATCACCTCATCAAGTTCCACTTTCCTCCCACTAAGTTCTTCCGAGAGAAACTCTTTCTCCAGAAAGGACCCGTTCTTGGCAACAAAGATTTTGCCTTCGAATCTGAGGTAGAAGGTATGCCCAATGGTTTCCTTAGGGTATCCTATGAAGACGCATTTTTTCGACTTGGGTTCGAGCTTTTCAGGTTGAAGTTTCTTGACATAAGCATCGCATCCCCAAAATTTTAGAAACGACAGCTTAGGTTTCTTCCCAAACCATAATTCATACGGTGTCGTCTCAACGAATTTTGACGGAGCCCTATTTAAAGTGAATGCGGCAGTCTCTAAAGCATAGCCCCAAAATGAGAGCGGTAGATCGGTAAGAGACATCATAGATCGCACCATATCCAATAGAGTGCGATTACGACGTTCGGACACACCATTTCGCTGAGGTGTTCCAGGCGGCGTGAGTTGTGAAACTATTCCACATGTCCTTAAGTGTGTGCCAAATTCGTGACTCAAATATTCTCCTCCACGATCTAATCGGAAGAACTTTATTTTCCTGTCACGTTGATTCTCAACCTCACTCTGAAATTCCTTGAACTTTTCAAAGGTCTCAGACTTGTGTTTCATTAGGTAGAGATACCCATATCTACTCAAGTCATCAGTGAGAGTGAGAACATAACGATAGCCTCCGAGAGCCTCAACACTCATTGGACCGCACACATTGGTATGTATGATTTCCAATAAGTTGGTTGCTCGCTCCATTGTTCCGGAGAACGGAGTCTTGGTCATCTTACCCATGAGGCATGGTTCGCACGTGTCAAATGATTCGTAATCAAGAGACTCCAAAAGTCCATCTGCATGGAGCTTCTTCATGCGCTTGACACCAATGTGACCAAGGCGGCAGTGCCACAAGTATGTGGGACTATCGTTATCAACTTTACATCTTTTGGTATTCACACTATGAATATGTGTAACATCACGTTCGAGATTCATTAAGAATAAACCATTGACCAGCGGGGCATGACCATAAAACATATCTCTCATATAAATAGAACAACCATTATTCTCGGATTTAAATGAGTAGCCATCTCGCATTGAACGAGATCCTGATACAATGTTCATGCTCAAAGCTGGCACTAAATAACAATTATTGAGGTTTAAAACTAATCCCGTAGGTAAATGCAGAGGTAGCGTGCCGACGGCGATCACATCGACCTTGGAACCATTCCCGACGCGCATCGTCACCTCGTCCTTCACCAGTCTCCGCTTATTCCGCAGCTCCTGTTTTGAGTTACAAATATGAGCAACAGCACCGGTATCAAATACCCAGGAGCTACTACGAGTACTGGTAAGGTACACATCAATTACATGTATATCACATATACCTTTGGTGTTGCCGGCCTTCTTGTCCACTAAGTATTTGGGGCAGTTCCGCTTCCAGTGACCACTTCCCTTGCAATAAAAGCACTCAGTCTCAGGCTTGGGTCCATTCTTTGGCTTCTTCCCGGCAACTGGCTTACCGGGCGCGGCAACTCCCTTGCCGTCCTTCTTGAAGTTCTTCTTACCCTTGCCTTTCTTGAACTTAGTGGTTTTATTCACCATCAACACTTGATGTTCCTTTTTGATCTCCACCTCCGCTGATTTCAGCATTGAATATACCTCAGGAATGGTCTTTTCCATCCCCTGCATATTGAAGTTCATCACAAAGCTCTTGTAACTCGGTGGAAGCGACTGAAGGATTCTGTCAATGACCGCGTCATCCGGGAGATTAACTCCCAGCTGAGACAAGCGGTTGTGTAACATAGACATTTTGAGTATGTGCTCACTGTCAGAACTATTTTCCTCCATTTTACAACTGAAGAACTTGTCGGAGACTTCATATCTCTCGACTCGGGCATGAGCTTGGAAAACCATTTTCAGCTCTTCGAACATCTCATATGCTCCGTGTTTCTCAAAACGCTTTTGGAGCCCCGGTTCTAAGCTGTAAAGCATGCCGCACTGAACGAGGGAGTAATCATCAACACGTGACTGCCAAGCGTTCATAACGTCTTGGTTCTCTGGGATGGGTGCATCACCTAGCGGTGCTTCTAGGACATAATCTTTCTTGGCAGCTATGAGGATGATCCTCAGGTTCCGGACCCAGTCCGTATAGTTGCTGCCATCATCTTTCAGCTTGGTTTTCTCTAGGAACGCGTTGAAGTTGAGGGCAGCGTGGGCCATTTGATCTACAAGACATATTGTAAAGATTTTAGACTAAGTTCATGATAATTAAGTTCATCTAATCAAATTATTCAATGAACTCCCACTCAGATAGACATCCCTCTAGTCATCTAAGTGAAACATGATCGGAGTTAACTAGGCCGTGTCCGATCATCACGTGAGACGGACTATTCAACATCGGTGAACATCTTCATGTTGATCGTATCTTCTATACGACTCATGCTCGACCTTTCGGTCTTCCGTGTTCCTAGGCCATGTCTATACATGCTAGGCTCGTCAAGTCAACCTAAGTGTATTGCGCGTGTTCCGAGGCCATGTCTGTACATGCTAGGCTCGTCAACACCCGTTGTATGCGAACGTTAGAATCTATCACACCCGATCATCACGTGGTGCTTTGAAACAACGAACCATCGCAACGGTGCACAGTTAGGGGGAACACTTTCTTGAAATTATTATAAGGGATCATCTTACTTACTACCGTCGATCTAAGCAAATAAGATGTAAAACATGATAAACATCACATGCAATCAAATAGTGACATGATATGGCCAATATCATTTTGCTCCTTTGATCTCCATCTTCGGGGCGCCATGATCATCTTCGTCACCGGCATGACACCATGATCTCCATCATTGTGTCTTCATGAAGTTGTCACGCTAACGATTACTTCTACTTCTATGGCTAACGTGTTTAGCAATAAAGTAAAGTAATTTACATGGCGTTATTCAATGACACGCAGGTCATACAAAAAATAAAGACAACTCCTATGGCTCCTACCGGTTGTCATATTCATCGACATGCAAGTCGTGATTCCTATTACAAGAACATGATCAATCTCATACATCACATATATCTCATTCGTCACATCCTTTTGGCCATATCACATCACAAGGCATATGCTGCAAAAACAAGTTAGACGTCCTCTAATTGTTGTTGCAAGTTTTTTTATGTGGCTTCTATAGGTTTCTAGCAAGAACGTTTCTTACCTACGTAAAACCACAACGTGATATGCCAATTTCTATTTACCCTTCATAAGGACCCTTTTCATCGAATCTGTTTCGACTAAAGTGGGAGAGACAGACACCCGCTAGCCACCTTATGCAACTAGTGCATGTCAGTCGGTGGAACCTGTCTCACGTAAGCGTACGTGTAAGGTCGGTCCGGGCCGCTTCATCCCACAATGCTGCCGAAACAAGATAAGCCTAGTAGTGGCAAGAAAAATTGACAACATCTACGCCCACAACTGCTTTGTGTTCTACTCGTGCATAGAAACTACGCATAGGCCTGGCTCATGATGCCACTGTTGGGGATCGTTGCAGAAATTTAAAATTTTCTACGCATCACCAAGATCCATCTATGGAGTTTACTAGCAACGAGAGGGAAGGAGTGCATCTACATACCCTTGTAGATCGCGAGCGGAAGCGTTCAAGTGAACGGGGTTGATGGAGTCGTACTCGTCGTGATCCAAATCACCGATGACCGAGCGCCGAACGGACGGCACCTCCGCGTTCAACACACATACGGAGCAGCGACGTCTCCTCCTTCTTGATACAGCAAGGGGGAAGGAGAGGTTGATGGAGATCCAGCAGCACGACGGCGTGGTGGTGGAAGTAGCAGGGATCCCGGCAGGGCTTCGCCAAGCGCAAGCGGGAGGGAGAGGTGTCACGGGAGGGAGAGGGAGGCGCCAGGGGCTGTGGTGCGGCTGCCCTCCCCCCCACTATATATAGGGGTCCTGGGGGGGTGCCGCCCCCTGGAGATCCCATCTGAGGGGGGGAGGGGGCGGCGGCCAAGGGGGGGACTTGCTCCCCAAGTCAGGTGGGCGCCCCCCCACCCCCAGGGTTTCCAACCCTAGGCGCAGGGGAGGCCCATGGGGGGCGCACCAGCCCACCAGGGGCTGGTTCCCTTCCCACTTCAGCCCATGGGGCCCTCCGGGATAGGTGGCCCCACCCGGTGGACCCCCGGGACACTTCCGGTGGTCCCGGTACAATACCGGTAACCCCCGGAACTTTCCCGGTGGCCGAAACTGGACTTCCTATATATAATTCTTCACCTCCGGACCATTCCGGAACTCCTCGTGACGTCCGGGATCTCATCCAGGACTCCGAACAACTTTCGGGTTACCGCATACTAATATCTCTACAACCCTAGCGGCACCGAACCTTAAGTGTGTAGACCCTACGGGTTCGGGAGACATGCAGACATGACCGAGACGACTCTCCGGTCAATAACCAACAGCGGGATCTGGATACCCACGTTGGCTCCCACATGTTCCTCGATGATCTCATCAGATGAACCACGATGTCGAGGATTCAATCAATCCCGTATACAATTCCCTTTGTCAATCGGTACGTTACTTGCCCGAGACTCGATCGTCGGTATCCCAATACCTCGTTCAATCTCGTTACCGGCAAGTCACTTTACTCGTACCGTAATGCATGATCCCGTGACCAACCACTTGGTCACTTTGAGCTCATTATGATGATGCATTACCGAGTGGGCCCAGAGATACCTCTCCGTCAAACGGAGTGACAAATCCTAGTCTCGATTCGTGCCAACCCAACAGACACTTTCGGAGATACCCGTAGTGCACCTTTATAGCCACCCAGTTACGTTGTGACGTTTGGCACACCCAAAGCACTCCTACGGTATCCGGGAGTTGCACAATCTCATGGTCTAAGGAAATGATACTTGACAATTGGAAAAGCTCTAGCAAACGAACTACACGATCTTTGTGCTATGCTTAGGATTGGGTCTTGTCCATCACATCATTCTCCTAATGATGTGATCCCGTTATCAATGACATCCAATGTCCATAGTCAGGAAACCATGACCATCTGTTGATCAACGAGCTAGTCAACTAGAGGCTTACTAGGGACACGTTGTGGTCTATGTATTCACACATGTATTACGATTTCTGAATAACACAATTATAGCATGAACAATAGACAATTATCGTGAACAAGGAAATATAATAATAACCATTTTATTATTGCCTCTAGGGCATATTTCCAACACAACTTGCTACGATCGTTGCTTCAAAATCAAAACAAAGATAAAATACTCTTTCCTTACAACTTCAAGTGAGTGTTACTGTCTTGTGCTTATTCGGTTTCCTTTATTACTCGAGGTTATAGTAATGTAATTGATGATGAGTTATGCATGCGTGCGCAACTTCCACTTTATTCTGCTAGAGATTAAGCTTGAGCAGGGACTAGTAACCGTCATAGACTCGAGACGAAAAGATCCCGAGGAGTATGCGGCCAGGACTAAAATGCTCGAGAAGTAAGTTCAATCGATCATTATCGCACCATATCGGCAATTTTGTTCATTTCCTGATATCAAGTAATTGTTTTCTTTGTCTGGCAGGGTTTGGAAAACGTTCACCGCAGAAGCTCCGGCACTGCCGGGGGAGCTGCGATTTACACACCCGAAAGTAAGTACTACTAGCTAGTTCCGCGCATCTCCCATTGATTCTAGCTAGTTTCATCAATACCATTTAGCATGCTTGCTTATCAGTTTGATTGACCTTTATTTCTTGTAAAGTGGTTGTGGCAGGAACCCGGGAATAATTACTGTGGATACTACGTTTGCGAGTTCATCCGCCACACGACCTATGAGCGGGGCTACTCTAAAAAACAATTAGAAGTACGTAAGCAATAATATTCACAATTTTATTTTATTACCATCATTTGTGTTGAGTTTCATTCATATATATTTATTGACCCCCTTCTTCAAATTAGATGTTTCAGATGCGGGATGAACTCCTACCACAAGATCGCATACGAGCAATTCAAGAGGAATTGGCGGGATTCTTTCTTGACCACGTCATTGATAAAGACGGAGAATACCATGTGGAACTTGAGTTCAGATGTTAGGGGATTGTAAGAGATCTTATATTGTATATATGTAGCCAGTAGCGTCGGATAGATATACGAAAACTTGTTGTTCGACCAATCTCTCGGAGAAGGAGAGGTCGATCACTTCTCTCTGTATATGTTCATGACGATCTTCTGTACTTAATGGTTTCCTTCATTTGCTTACTAGCTAGCTAGCGTGTCGAGTCCTCTCTATACGTATAGTACGTAGCGTCGACCAAGCATGGAGATAAGAGAGGACACTTCTCTCTATTAGCTAGCTAACACAATATATGAAACCCCTAAATTAACCCTACAAAACCCCCAACCCCCCCTTAAAAAAAACAAAAACTCCAGCCCCTGAACTGCTGACGCGTGGATGTCTTTTGGTCCCGGTTGGTGCTACCAACCGGGACAAAAGGCCCTCCTGCCTAGGCAAGCCGCAGCGGCCACGTGGAGCCCCATCTGTCCCGGTTCGTAGAAGAACCGGAACTAAAGGTATTGGGCTTTAGTACCGACCCTTTAGTCCCGGTTCTGGAACCGGGACAAAATGGGTCTTATGAACCGGGACAAATGAGCCTTTTTCTACTAGTGCAAACTCAACCCTGTTTCATACTCCTCAATAAAACCCTATCCCGTGAACCAATCTACGGTTGGATGGGAATGACTAATGAGGACAGTGGTAACCCCAACCCACGAGGGTTCAAATCCCCGTGCTCACATCATTCCGGGATTTCCGGCGATGCACGTTCAAGCAGACGTTCCCGTCGACTACGAGGCGCATGTTGTGACTTCGTCAACCTCAAGATGATATGTGTCTGCATCTGGCGTTATGAAAAAATAAAAATAAAACCCTCTCCCAACAAATCAGTTTTAGACTTTGTGTCACATCACATAATCCCAGCAATAATGAAAAGCCAGACCCAGCACAGCCTGACACAACATCACATAATTAAAACCATAAGCAAGCTCCACGATATATCAAATCAAATCAAATCAACACGCGTTACGGTGTAAGACAACAAGAAGAAGCACCTCGAAGGAGGCCGTGGTGGTGGTGGTGGTGGACGCACCGCCAAACAAACAAACCAAATGCCTCCCCAACAGCTCTCCCCGGTTTGGATTAAAGCCTAAACCCGCCTCCGAACGCCCCCCACCCCACCCCACCCCACCACCCAATTATCCCGTCCCGTCCCATCCCCGCTAACAGCAGCAGCAATAAAGAACACCAAGAAAGAAAAAAGAGGGAAATTTTCCGCCGCATTATCATATGCTGGTATAACAGTTGTTAGTGGTTGGTGCCCGCTTTGTTTACCCATTTATTGTTTGGACCCGAGAAGAAGCAGCAGCAGAAGGTTGAAGAAGCAGCAGCAGCAAAGAAAGATATTGTAATCTCGGGTGGGAGGGATCTGATTTTGTCCCCGTGCCGGAGGAGAGAGAGAGGGAGAGAGAGGAGCAAAGATTCACCGATTTTCTTTCTCCTCTCCGCCGCTCTGTCTCTCTCCTTCCGCTATCCCCAGCCAAGATCAGCTTGCGGGGCTCGTGACAGCAATCCCTCTGCCGGCCGCTGCCTGTCCCCCGCCCTCAGGTCACCCTCCCTTTCCCCAATATTCTATCCCCCTCTCCGCATCATTGCCCCCCCTCCGCTGGCCGCGGCGGCGGCGGCAGGGGCAGAAATTCCTCGCGCATATTCGCTTGATTTTGCTGCTCTGGTTCTTGCTGCTGCTTCTTTGCTTCGGGGAATTGGGTTGTCTGATCTGAGTGGGTGCAACTGCAACCGCAACCGCAACCGATCCTTTTTCTTTATTTTTCTTTCTTTCTGTGTGGTGCTGCTGTTATCGGCTCCAATGATTGGTTGGTGAGCTTTTCTTGGCTTTTGAGTGCGGCGATAGGTATGTGGCTAGCCAGTCTCTCTGAATTACGGGGCCTCTTCTTGGTGTTTCTGCCTGGGTTCTTCAGTTCAGGAGCTGGGAGAGATTGGTAGCCCTGGCTGTGGATTTTAGTGCAGCCTAGAGTTGGGATTCTTGAGGAACTGAAGGTATTTGGGGGTTTTGGCCGCAAGTTCTTGGTTCCCCTGTTTTTGATGCCTGAAGAAATTATCCCCTCCTCACCTCTTTGGTATGGAATTCTTGGTTATCCCCTTAGAATTCGGTGTTTCTTATGCGGTATTGGTAGCTCAATCTGAGTTTCTGGTTGCTTCCCCTCCCCCAGCTACCAGTGGAGCTGGCTTTGGGGCTTGGTTACAGTGGGAACCCTTCCATCTTTGTTTGCTGATCCTTGAATCTTTCTTTCATTGGATGCCTTGATGAAACCCATGCTGATAAAGCCCTGCACCATTTGTTCTTCCGAAATCACTATGCTATCTTGTTTGCTATCTTGTATTATCTGTGCAACGGAACTCTGAGCTCTTGTCATCAGAATTTTAAGCTATTATATTCATCTTTTGCGTGTGACAACTGACAACAAGGCTGCGCCTTGGACATTGCTCCTGGTTCACCACTCCCACCTCTGTCGTATCATTGAAAATTACTTAAAATCCGAGCTGCATACAAGTATGAAAGTAGTTTCTATCTAGCCAGCCATCTGATGCCATTTCATTCATCTCTTCTTCCAGAATCATCCTGAATCATCCGTGCACGCCCGTATCTTCGGTGGTTGCTGCTGAGCTGGTGAAGGAGCCCCCGAGGAGTCCTGCGCACGCCTCGGCCATCAATAATTGATCAGACAAGGTATTGCCGGTCAGCACATAATCGTATTTCATTCAAGAACAGGCAAAAGAATAATGTTTTCTTCAGAATGATGCAGTTTTCTGGTTTGGTGGTTCCTTTGGGTGGCTTTGGCCCCTTTGGATGGTTGTGTTATTCTGGTGAAACATAAGGAATTTTCCACCGCATTCTCACCATCTTGGTGAGGAAGGTGCAAACGGCCAAGAACCTAGCTGAGCTGAGCTCATAGATGGCGGACCACCTGTACCTTTAGCCTGCAAACAAGCATCTCGCACTGTCACATTGTGTTGTCTTGTTTCCTGAGCATTGGTGCCTGTTTCTTCCATGGTACAAATGTGAAAAACAAAAATGGAACACAACGGTGGTAACTGCTGCCAAAGAGTACAAATGTGAGGTCCTGGGCTTAAATCACTCGTGATGGCTACTGTGTGTGTGTCTGTGTGTGTGTGTATCTTGTGCCCTTGCAGAAGAGACACGGCCTGAGTTTTTTTTTTCTGGAAAAAGAGAGATAAGGAATTACTATTGGTTGCATCCTCTCTTACTGTTTGAGGATAGAAGTACTTCCTTTTTCAGTTGGTTATCCTTCTTCAGTGCTATGCCCAACCCTTACTCATTTTTCCCTTTGCAGGCAGGTCAATTAAATTTTGATTGGGTTGACTTCACAAGTGGCATGCAGTTGCTTCATAAGTGAGCAGTCAAAGTTGTGACATGTCTAATTATTACTCAAGCCCAGGTGACGAAAGGGACCCGCAAACCATGTACTCACCAGACACGGGAAATGCGTCGTATCCCGTGCCGTCAGCCCTGGGGAACTTGCTCTATTCAAACAATGCATCTTCTGGACCATACACGGAATTCAGTGGCATTATCCAGCCTCAGCAGAATTTCATGGAGCTGCATGGCCATCCTTCAGAACATTCATCATCAAGGGAACCTCCTAACATGGTCACCTCGCTTACAGAGCAAAGCTCCTTCGCTCCTGTCAAAGATATGAGGAATGAGATGTTAATGCATTTCATGGATGGTGCACAGAGTGGTGGTGGTGGTGGTGATCTCATCCACAATGATGCCCATAGCAGCGCACAGCTTGATTTCGGCTTGTTGAACAACCCCAGTTCGGCGAGTGTTCCATCAGCACCAGGCCAAGGATTGTCCCTGAGCCTCAACACACATATCCTGGCACCTTCATACCCATACTGGTCCCCAAAGCCTGACTTACTGGCAACCCAATCTTACCAGGGTGATGAAAACGGAATGAAGAATATGCAGTCGGAGGCCTCACGGGCAATCAGGAATTCAAAGTATCTAAAGGCAGCACAAGAATTGCTTGACGAGATCGTCAGTGTTTGGAAGAGTATAAAGCAAAACGCGCAGAAAGACAAGGTTGAAGCAGGAAAAATGGATGGCAAAGACGCCGATGAGGTGTTGAAAAGTGAGGGGGTATCTTCTAACCCACAGGAGTCTACTGCCAATGCGGAACCTGAGATTTCTGCGGCTGAGAAACAAGAGCTCCAGAATAAGATGGCGAAACTTTTGGCCATGCTGGATGAGGTTTGTGAGACTGCCACCATAATTTACTGTCGAAATCAAACTGAAATGCCATGAAGATTTACCTTTGCTTGACTAATCACTTCAAATATACCATATGGGCTAACTTGATTTTTTGTACTCCAGTCTAAAGTTCCATAAAAATAAACTTTATTTGGTGACAGTTGCAGTTCAGAGTTTCTTTATTTTTCTCAAGAAACGCAGCTCAGAGTTTGTCATATCTCAGAAGTCAACTTGCAATGTCCTATCTTTGTTCTTAGAAAAGGCGGTGGTTGGGATTGGAATCCCACCCAATCAAGGGGCATGGACTTAATATTGACTAGAGTAACATAAACGGGTCATGATCCAAAGTTCATTCAGAATGGTTGGTTTCTAACTAGAAATTCATACATGGGGCTCCTTGAAGAAGTCGGGAGAGATGGTTCAAAAGTTTCTAAGTGGGTCTAGGCTTCTTAAGAAACCTTAGCTGCCTATATACCAACATATAACAAGGCTTAAGCTTGTGCATGCAAGTTTTTAGCTAAAGAGTCTCCAAGGAAGTACTAAGCATAGTTGGAGTAGGAACTGGAACATATATCTAACTACTATATGCTGATTAATTAGATCACCACAAAGTTCAGAAGTAAGTCATGTTAAAAATCCTATTAAAATGTCAAGTGGGCGGGAACCTAAAAGGTAAATCTCTGAGGAGCTGTCAGGAAGAATGGTATTTGTTGGTAAAGTTTTGGTATCTGAATCAGATTTGAACTAAATACAGAAACTTTGCTGAGAAATAATACTCTTTCAAAAAGGCACTCAGCAAGACAGATGTGTCCTTAACACAGGCTAAACAGGGATAGTGACTTAACTGGCAACCTGAATGCGGTGTTCTTATTTTTCAGTTAGTAGTTAGTACTTACTACACATCACATCCTCAATGAACTATTCTGAACACCAAGCTATCTTTTTTCTCAGGTTGACCGAAAGTACAAGCATTATTTCCATCAAATGCAAATTGTAGTGTCGTCTTTCGATATGATTGCTGGGTCTGGAGCTGCCAAACCTTATACCGCAGTTGCCCTTCAGACAATATCGCGGCATTTCCGATGTCTGAAGGATGCTATCAACGACCAGGTTAATGTTATCCGAAAGAAACTGGGAGAGGAGGATAATTCATCGGGTAGAGAGGGCAAGTTAACTCGCCTCCGTTACATTGATCAGCAGTTAAGGCAACAACGAGCTTTCCAACAGTATGGTATGCTACAGCAAAATGCCTGGAGGCCACAGAGGGGACTGCCTGAAAACTCAGTTTCAATTCTTCGTGCTTGGCTGTTTGAACACTTCCTTCACCCGTAAGTTGCTTATTTCTCATATACTTATCGCCACTTGCCCCTTTTCGCTTTTATTCTGAAGACACCGTTATATTTTTCAGGTATCCAAAAGATTCAGAAAAGCTAATGCTAGCGAGGCAAACTGGTTTAACAAGAAGTCAGGTATTTATGATCTTACCAAGATATCGCCACAATAAATGATTGGCATGCCTTGTTAGTACTAAAATCAATACGCACAAATAGGGGTTCGTAACTCATCTTGGTAATATGCAAGTGGTGCAAATTCTGAATCATGCTGCAGGGTTACTACTCTACTAGCATGTAGTATGTCGATAACCTGCAAATAGGCAAAATTATATTTGTTAAGTTCTGCATCAATAAACAACTTGTATTCTAGGAGAATTGGATATTTGGCTTTGAAAAATTGTGCAAATGACTTCTGGAAGACTTTGCATTCTGTGAAATGAAATCCGTTTGCTGAACTTACTTTACATCCTTCATTGTCCTAGATTTCGAACTGGTTCATCAATGCCCGTGTCCGCCTATGGAAACCGATGATCGAAGACATGTACAAAGAAGAGACCGGGGAGGCAGAGCTCGACTCAAACTCCTCCTCGGACAACTTACCAAGAAGCAAGGACAAAATGGCGTCTTGTGAAGACAAGGAAGATCTGAAATGCTCCATGAGCCAGGGTCAGGCTTACCAAACCGGTGAATTCAAAGCCAACATGGAGATGGCGGGTCTCACCGGAGCGCCGTCCAGCTTCCACAACGAGGCAAACTCTGACGACGGCTTCATGAACCTGCTGTTGAAGGACCAAAGACCGGGTGAGGCGGACGGCGGTCTCCTCCATGGCGACGAGAGCGCGCGGTTCATGGCCTACCATTTGGCGGAGCTCGGGGGATATCAGAACAGCAATGTGTCGTTGACGCTAGGATTGCAGCACGCCGAGAACAACCTTTCTGCTCCGAACGCTCACCGGCCAGGGTTCACGGCCGGCGGGGAGGAAGATATCTACAACACCGCCGCGGCTCATCCCGGCGCTGGCGCCGCCGTGGCCTCTTCGGACTATGAGTCGACGAACCAGCTGGATCAACGGCAGCAGTTTGAGCCGTCGCCCCTGCTGCACGATTTCGTGGCCTGAATGAACTGAAACGCTCGTCGGTGAACATTGGATGGAGATGATGATTATTTTGTACACCCTCTGTAAACTAATGTAAGAGCGTTTAGATCACTACTTTAGTACTCTAAACGCTCTTATATTAGTTTACGGAGGGAGTAATTTTGTAGGGCCATGATAATAACGTGCCTGGAAAAGCATGGAAATTGTAGCTGTAGTTGCATTTGGTATAGAAGAGAGAGGGTATAGCATGAAATGTATTATAAATTTGTGGGGGTGGGGTAAATAATTTTTGTAAAGATGATGGGTTATACGTGTAAAAGGTTATGACTGAAGACGAACCATCCTGTAAAAAAGTTACGGTAACGGATACTTCTGGTCAGTTATCTATCGGGCAGCCGGTGGTTGAACGAAAAGCAGAAGGACAAACCTGTAAAAATGCAATGCAGGGAACGCTTCAGATTGTGTGTGTGCATGTCAGAGCATCTCCAACCGGAGCAGCCCATACACCCTGTAGTACCAGCTTAGAAAAAAGTAATATCATTAGTGGTGTTTGAACTTGACACGGATGTTCACTTTAGTGCCTGAACTTGATAAATATGGCAAATCTTTAGTGTCTAAACTTCAAAAATATGTCAAACTAGTTCTAAACCTTGACATGAACACGGTGTTAATCCCATTTGAAGACGTAAATTACGCTGATATGGCACCGTATTCGGCTGACATGGCATGGGTCCACTTCTAGCAACGGATCAGAATTTTAGTTAAATACTACTACTGGGTCCTGCCTGTCAGTACAGAAGGAAAATTGAAATGAAAAATGGTACCTGAAGCGTGCGAGAGACCTGTGCTAGCCACTCTAACACAGCTTTATGAGATAACAAAGGCCCCTTAGTCTTAATGTACTCTACTGCGAAATACAAAGCTTGTGCTACTTAAATGGGTTGCACTCAGTACGGCCCATTTAGTGTATGCTAATTTTAAAAGTAAACTGTAAAAAGTCTGTAACTCATAATCACAGTAACACAAATGAAGTTTAACTATTCGTGCGGTATTAGTAATTGTAAATGTTATACATTAAACTAAGATAACTAACTTTAAAAAAATGTTCATGTAATTAAAAATATTCATGTAATTAAAAATATTCATGTATTATTTTAGAAAAATTCATATAATTGAAATAATATATATTAATTATAAAGATGTTTGCGTAATATTAAATATTGCAAATATTTTAACGTTACAGTTCATAAATATAATTTTAGTTATACAAACATTTATAAATATTTTTGTACAGTATTAAATATTGCAAATGTTTTTAACATTATAGTTCATAAATATAATTTAAGTTATACAAACATTTGCATAATCATGCACACATTTTTAAATAAGTATGTTGTTTACTAATTCACCTGTGGATTATATTTACATTATATAAAAATTATGAATATAAGCCATGAGTGAAATTATACACAAGTGAACATGCATAAATATTTAGTAAAACAATTATCCATAAATTTCTATAAATTAAGTATAACCATGCATGTATAAAAACGTTTATATTCGCTATATATTTATAAATAATAATAATTTTTAAAAATAATCCATGACTATATATTTGAAATTTTTGTAGTTAGTAAACATTTTGAAACACTCATGGATTTTATTTAAATAGTATTTTCTAAATAATACCTGAATATTTCTAAAACTTACAGGAACATTTTTAGTAAGCTATTTTATTGCATACATCTATGTATTTAGTTTGTGTGCACAAGAATATTTGTGTACCACAAATATTTATAACTTACAACATGGCAAGGGCCTGGTTTATAGATTTTTTAAATAACACGTGTTTATTATCGTTATAATCTACAGACGTTTTACATTTTTCTTCTAAAAAATGATGTCTGCAAAATTCACAGTAGTATGTGTATTAGTGTGATTATAATTTACTCTCTCCGTTTCTAAATATAAGTCTTTATAGAGATTTCACTATGGACTAGATACGGAGCAAAATGAGTTAATCTACACACTAAAGTGCATCTATATACATCCGTATCTGCTTCATAGTGAAATCTCTACAAAGACTTACATTTAGGAACGGAGGGAGTACATATTTGCATGAAAACTTGTATGGTGGAGTGGCCATTGGAGGCCGCCTGCACTCTTCAAGTCGAACCCTACCGGCACTGTTTTTCGTTTCCTAGTTGCGACAGACAGGACCCAATAATCATAAAAACATAGTCATTTGACTAAAATCCTGTTTCGTGCTACAAATGGATCCCAAGCCACGCCAGCACATTTTACGTCTACGAATGGCTTTAGTACCGTATTTACACATTCATGCCAAGCTTTAAAACTAGTTCGACATATTTTTTAAGTTCAGACACTAAAGTGAACATCCCTACAAGTCTAGGCACCAGTGGTGATATTAACTCTTTAAAGAAACGGACCGGATCTGCAATTGGACCGGAAAAAACCAGAACCGGCGACCTTGGCGTTTTTATAAGTTAATAAGACCGTGCTACAACTGGACCGGAGAAAACCGGTGAATAAAGCGGGCATTTGAACCGGTTTCGTGTCCAGTTTTAGAACTAGTTCAACGTATTTTTAAAGTTCAGGCACTAAAGTGAACATCCGTAAAAGGTTTAGGCACCAGTGGTGATATTACCTCTTTAAAAAACCGGACCGGACCTGCAGTTGGACCGGGAAAAACCAGAACCGGTCAACTGCACCAGAGAAAACCGGTCAAACTGGCTGGTTTTCTAGAAATCCGGTGATTAAATCGGGCATTTGAACCGAAAAAACCCAGCAAAATGATTAATGCAAAATTTCAAAGAAGTGGGATTCGATCCCGGAGCACATAGGAAAAGGAGTTGCATGCTAATGGCCCAATAACTAACTCGGTCATGCTACTTTGTTGTCTATTATGATGAAGTAATTTTATTTGACTACTGTTTAACACTATATTAGCATATATAAATATTACTAAACATATACTCCCTCTATCCTAAAATAAGTGTCTTAACCTTAGTACAATTTTACTAAAGTTAGTACAAATTTGAGACACTTATTTTGGGACGGAGGGAGTATTATTTTACGTAGAAGACCGGATGATGAACCGGTGAACCTGCGGTCCAACTGGTAAAAACCTGAACCGATGGGCTCACCGGTTCGATCTCCGTTTCGGTTTTTTAAACTATGCAGCCTGGACACTCCCCGGCCAAAAAAATTCCAAAGCGCCACCCAATCGAACCCCCATCAAACTCAACCAAATGTCTGGTCGTCTGACACCCTCAAATCCAACCCATATATTTGGCGGATTTGTGGTCGTCCGAACGCGTTTGCCACGTCGGATTTGACAAGCCGGACCCACCCCAAATCCATTGACAAGATGGACCATCCTCTCTTCTGCATATGTCCTCCCCTTTCTCCCGCGTTCGCTCCATCGCCTTGTTCGCGTCATCGCTGCCGACCTCCTCCTCCTTCCTAGCGATAAATGTCCGCACTTCCCGCGCCATGGAGGATGGGTCGGCGGAGTCTGTGGGGGTCCCTACCACTGAAAACAAAGCAAAGATCATCGCCCACGGGACCAAAGTGCAAATGAGAAGGCAGGCAAGAACGCCGTTGACACGGAGTTCACCACGTCCATGTTAGTGTTTTCCACCACACCACGGCCGCAACCGCATGCGCGCTCTCGGCCACACCATGGCCTTATGTCATTCCGGCTTCGCAACGGGCGGACATCTCAGATGGCTTCAAGCAAGAAGCAGACACCTCCCAGACACGTTATACGAGTCGCCGCAACTTCAGCGGTCGCAAACAACGTCGGGAATCTTTGGCGCTGGACAACAACCGTTCGATGATATTCCTTAACAAAATAGTTAGTTTGCCCCATAAGCAATTTTTTTTATTAATTTTAGGATTGTAGTTTCATTGTGATGCATCTTTAGGACTCATTCATGATGGACATGATAAATGATGGCCAAGCTCCTCCAAATTATGAGGTGGGTGATCAAAATTTGCCTTTTGTTTGATGTTGGACGTACAACCATCACGCACTAAAAAAAGGTGAAGGCAAGAGGAAATGTATACTCAACCCACGAATATGACTTGTTGTGTAAAGTTTGGTTGGCCATAAGCATGGATCATATTTGTGGAACCGAGTCAAAGAGCTCAACATATTTGAAAAAAATCCGTGCATGGTACCATGAACACAAGCACTACGTGGAGATGCATCCAATCCATACCACCGCAATGAAGGCTCTTTCCAACATAGATGAGTCGTCATCGGGGAGTCCGTGAACAAGTTTTGTGGTTTCTATGCACAAGTGGTGAATAGGCACCAAAGTGGCATTGGACTTGATAGCCATGTAAGTTTAGTTTGTTTCACATTGGTCATTTATCTTTGTTGCTTGCTTCGTTTCTTGCATTATGTTGAAGTGTGATTTTTGCTTGCTAGATGGGGTTGACCTCCACTTTGTACCATCAATGAGAAAAAAGTTATTCACTATGACCCATTGTTGGGTGCAATTGAATGGGAAACTAAAGTGGTCAAACCTCTTTGAATATCTCAAGAACCCAGTCAAGGAGATGAAGAACAACGATGGCACAAGCTATTACCAATCTATTGGATTGGATGATGACGATGAGCCAAGTGGAGGGGACAAACATGGGACCGAGCTAGAGAGGAATAAACAGTTGACGGGGAGGAATTGGAAGAGTGATAGCGTTAGAGATATATTTGAGTTACATGTATTTGGTAGTCTAGGATTTATAATCCGTCTCCTACTTTATCTTTAGGAGAGGCTTCTTGCCCTCCAAGTCTGTACTCCTAGATATACTCGCCCCTGAGGCTCAATACAACATCCATCATATTCCGCCAATCCCTCTCTATTCCCTTCTAACATGGTACTAGCAACAAGTTCCTAGACCTAGCCACCACACGCTTCTGCACCGCGCCGCCCCCAGGGAGGTCGATCTCCATGATCTCCGCCGGGCCGTGTGACCCGTAGCAGGGTTCGTTCGCCGATTTGTGATCGATTGACCAGGTGAGTTTTGCTGATCTCTTCCGGTTTTCTCCGTGCCGGTCGTTTAGCCGGTATTTTCTTTTTTGGTTCACCGATCATAGATCGGATTGCGTCACCCACCATCGCCGTCGACCCCCCGCGCGCCTCTACTCCGAGATTGGCGTGACCCCCTAGCTTCCACTCTGATCCGGCGGCTTCGCGAGACACGCCGGCTCGTGATGGCCGTCGTTTGCGCGTTTGCTGCCCGTCGGTCTACACCGGTCGTCGCCGCCTCTACTTCAACGTCGGCGCGACCACCCGGTCTCTTCTCCGACTGGACGGCCTCGCGCGATGCGATGGCCTTCACGGCCATCGGCCGCGCATCTGCCCGTTGGTCGCTTTGCGCCGGCCATCGTCGTCCTGCTCCGAACAGACTCCTGCATCACCTACCGTCTCCACCGCTGCCGTATGGCCGTCGGTGCCGCGTTGGTCGCTCGGGCTTGACCGCTCGGGCGTCGGCGTTGTGTTGACCGCTCGGGCGCCGAGCGCTAGCCGCTCGTCCGCACGTCGTTCCCCGTCGGCCGTTGTCACCTAGGTCTGCTCGACCATCTTGCTTCACCGTCCGCACCGCTGTCATCATCACCGAGCAGCATCCCCAGTCTCGTGTGCGGTCGTATTAGTCACCCGCCTGCCTGCGATCCGCTCAATCCGCTCCGTGCCACCGACCTGGTAAGTCAGTTGCACGCGCCTCTGTAGGTCACATGAAGGCTGTCACCGAGTACGGCGCGCCCCTCCACCGATCGAGCAACAGGGTGCCGCTGCGTCGCCCCATCGGGTCGCAGCCCCGTGGTTCTCCCCGCGGCTGCACCGGCCCACACGTCACCGCCGCGTCGCCCCTTCGGGTTGTAGCGCCATGGCACGCGGTCCCCGCTGCCCGAGGCCGTTCCCATGGTTGCAAAGACCCGCGCACCGCCGCTGCGCCGCCCATCGGGCCGTAGCGTCGTGGCACGCGGTCCACGCCGCTGCCCCGACCCGCCTGCTGCCGCCGCGTCGACCCTTCGGGCCATAGCGCCGTAGCCTGCGGTCCACTCTCTTGTCCCCGCGCGTCGACTTGCATGTGTTACGCGCTGCGCCACCTCCCTTGGCGTGGGAACGCCACCGTCCGCGCCGGTCTTCGTCATGTTGTCGGGTTCCTCGCCTACTTCGAGCACCGCCGCCTCGCTCCTTACATAGCCTCCGCCGCCGATGTCCACCCCCTTCATCTTTGTGCAGCACCAGCTCATTGCCAGCGTCGTCGTCATCTTCCCCGACCACTTCATCTACTCCGACCACCGTTGGCAACATCGGCCCCACACCGATTGGCGTCGCAACCGTCGTCGAGTCCTCTGCTAGCCACCTCAACATGGCGTACAGCTCGTGCAGGTCTCTCATCTATGCATGCCCGGTGCTGGAAACACCGATGCGTGGCGTCGTCCACGACGTGTCCCCGGGCCTAGCAAGCCTGGTGCGGCGCTTCGTCAACTTCATCTTTGTCCGTCTACGCATGTCAGATGCTGGCAACACTGACGCATGCCTTTGTCTACAATGTGTCCCCGGGTTTGGCAAACCCGGCGCGACGCCTCGTCAACATCGTCTTCTTCCTGGCGCACCACTACCTCAACACTACTGTGCCCATGACTAACATGGCGCCTCCTTGCGCCCGCGGCTCCAGGTGACTTCCTCGACACCGGCCACCCCGACCCGACATCGACTACGGCATTCTTCGCATGGCTACCTCGTCACGGCTACACCCAGGGCCGGTCCTGATATTTCAGGGGCCTAGGGCGAAATTACAACCAGGGGCCCCTACTATAAAGATCAAAATAATAATCTCATTTTTTAGTTCATTCCTTTACTTAACTTATTATTGTCTATTGTTCCAAAATAAAACAGAAATTGTAAATGATGTATTCCTTTACTTAATTAGACAAATCGAATACGTGATAGAGGGCAAACATCAAGATGAAAGGTTTATAAAGTTCAAAAGCTTCATTTGCAGCAATAAAAGATCATTTACCTACCTGATGGCTATGGGAGTCTGAGTGGCTTTATTATATAACCATGCTTGGATTGAAGTTATGCGTGTAAGAATAGCTGAGACCTTCTTCCAATTTTTAAGTTAAATTTGCAGTCATGATGATTTGGAGAGAGAATGCAAAGAACGACAATCGAACACATAGCAGGCAATTTTTTGAATAGATAAGGCGATTGGTGTTGTGTTGACAAAGTCCAGATTGAAGTAAGAAATAGAGCAACGGGCACACGAAATCAAAATTTTGTACTGCATCATATGCGAGACCTTCTAAGATCTGACTGCTGCTGCACCATATGAACGTGACCAACTAGAAAGAGGAGGTTAGGGATGACCTTATAAGTGGGGTGGCTTCGTCTTGCACATCAGAGGCATCTCACGAACGCGGGATAACACAACGGGCCCGGCGACCTGGAGGAAGACCAGCCGGCCGCATGGCGGAGAGCGATCTACATCGGCGGCGTGTCTCACGATCGGGGCCCTCGGGGGAATAGCATCGTTGCGAAGCGGCGAACTCGCGATGGAAAGAAGGAAAACATGACCACTCGTGGACTACGTGCGTCTAGGTCGCTGCCTCCATGGGCTCCTTGCGAACCCTGGAGGGGCCCCTAGATTTCGGGGGCCCTGGGCGGCCGCCCCCCTGCCACCCCCTCAGGGCCGTCCCTGGCTACACCACCCACACTCTCGGGTACCTCGGGAACGGCGCAAAGGGCTATCACCTCGCTTGAGCAACTCATCGGCTTCCTCTACAGTCCACGCGTCCGCGACGCGACAGCCCGTCGACTGCTATTCTCTCCAGTCTGACCATCGCGATGCTCCTGTTGTTCGCAAGGCTACCGCTACGACTGCGGGGGGATGTTAGAGATATATTTGGGTTACATGTATTTGGCAGTCTAGGATTTGTAATCCGTCTCCTACCTTATCTCTAGGAGAGGCGTCTTGCCCTTAAAGTCTGTACTCCTATATATACTCGCCCGTGAGGCTCAATACAACATCCATCATATTCCGCCAGCCCCTCTATTCCCTTCTAACAGATAGGGTCATGCATGACGGTGGGGCAAGCAAAATGTCCACCCCATGGGCATGCATCTTATGCAACAAGGGGGAGATATTGAAGAAAATTAAGGAGAAAAGAAAGGAGGTGGAGAGATACAAGCTCTTCCTGGATGTGCAAAGGGGGAGGATGGAGTTCAACCAAGAGACACTTGGGTAGAGATAAACATGGAGAAGGAAGAGAATGAAAAGAAATGGAGCTTGAGAAGGCGAATACATATGAGACAATTGAGCTGGAGAAAGAAAAGATGAGCCTTGCAAGGATCATAAAGGAGTCAAGAATTATGTTGGCCGGCACTAGTCCCATGAACGATAATTGCAAAAGTGGTTCACCAACAAGAAGAAGGAGATCAACACAACAAGTGCAACAACGAGGGTGATTGATTCATTTGTGTATTATCTATGTATGAATTGTTGAATTTTATTTATCCTGGATTATTTTGGATTGTGTTGAATTCTTGAATTAGTTGTGTTCTGTATGATCTATGTGCATGGCTTTGTATGGATTCTAGGTTTTAGATACAAAGCATGTGGTTGTCGGACGGACAAATAAAGGCATCCACCAGGGAATCAATCGCGTGAGGGTGTTGTTGATAGACGGAGCTCTGGTCGGATCCTATACGCAGACATATAGAAGTCAGATTAGGCAAGTCTAGTTGATCATGCTAGTTCGGCGTTCCAAAACGAGTTGATGCATTTTGCGATGCTTCGAGATTGCTAATGCAAAAAATGAAAAAAGCTAGTTTTAGTTTTTAGTGATATAAGGGCATCTCCAACCCGGGTCAACAATGCATCCATAAATGTCTTTTTTCAAAAAGGAGGATTATCCCCATCCTCTGCATCAAGTGATGCACACAACCTATTAAATAAAGTATGTATCAACAAAGTATGAAAATCATCTTGAGTGCACAAGCAAAAGCAAATCATAAAACAAAAAACCACAACCTGCAAAAATAGGACAAGATGCCTAAACACCCATCCTATTACTGGATCCCATCCAAACCGGTTGTACGTATCGCGTGCTACCGTTTCCCAGCGGTTGCATCCAAATACCATACGCTCCTTGACTTCCGCACGGCTGAGTAATGGCCACGTACGTGTCCATGCAGATACCCTGAAGATACCCGCAAATATTTTCACATATTGGTTCGGTTAAAAATAACGTCGTTCTGACAGCTCCAAATAGCCCAAAGCAATGCACAAACTCTCACGTGATTTTCCGTCATTGTATTAGGCTCAACCCCAATTAACCAGTTGCTGGACAAATTGGAGATGGTACCATAAGTGGAAAGACATTAAAGGACACTGTATTTTTCATCACAATAACCTGGCTAGTGGGCATTTGAAACAAATGTTGAATCATTTCCTCCTGATCATAAAAGCAACATCGTTTACCACCCTCCCGCCTACGTTTCGTCAAGTTATCCTTAGTCAAATCACTCTCTTGTGCCCAAACCAAATAAATACCTTGATTTTTAAAGCACCTTAAATTTTCAAATATGGAGCGACCTAGGGATTGGTCCAATATTAATCAAGTCGATATACATAGATTTGACTGAGAATACACCTGAAACTGAAAGTTTCCAGCGGAATGTATCTGGCACATTAGACAGGTTGACCTCCATCAACCTACGTGTTAAATGTATCCATCTATCCCATCATTCCCCCACTAGTGCCCACCAAAACTGAATATTTAGGGAAACTGAACCTAATATTGTACTCACAGAGGTATCTTGTATAATATTATAAAGTGTTGGATACTGGAAGGCTAAATGCATCTCCCACAACCAAGTATCCTCTCAGAATCTAGTAGACCATTGCCAACGATAAATTTACTCCTGCTAAACAAAGCAACCTTTGTCTTCATCAACCCCTTCCAAAAAGGAGAATCATTTGGTTGTGTTGTAACTTGTGCTAGAGTTTTGAAATGCAGATACTTGTTATGCATTAACTATATCCACATCCCATCCTCTTCTATCGAAAGCCGATATAACAATTAGTAAGTAGACACTTGTTCTTTACTTCGAGATTCTCAATACCCCAACCCCCTTGGTCTTTCGTTTTACAAACTATGTCCCACTTAGCAAGTCTGTACTTAGGCTTATTCTCATCACTTGTGAAAAAAATCTTGATCGATAAAAGTCCAACCTTTCCGTACACCTACAGGAACCTCAAAGAAGGATAACAGGAACATCAGCATGCTTGTAAGCACATAATTAATAAGAATAAGCCGACCCCCATAAGACATATGCTTGCCCTTCCAACAATTTAGTTTTTTTTCTCAAATCAATCTTCAGTACACTTCCATTATTCTTTGTTGGTCAACTTTCGGTGATGAATTAGGATCCCTAGATAACTAAAAGGTAGGGAGGCCAGTCCGCAGCCGAACAACTATCTGTAGTTTTCTTGTTCCTCCTTGGCGCGTCCAAAACAAACAGTTCATTTTTATGAAAATTTATTTTTATCCCAATAGTTGTTCGAATAGACGTAAAACCAACTTCATATTCCTAGCTTTTGTCATGTGATGTTCCATGAAAATAATTGTATCATCAGCATGTTGTAGTATGAACACCTCATCGACAAGATGTGGGATGAGCCCTCCTACTTGGCCTGCCTCATTGACTCTACCAATGAGGATTGCCAGCATATCTGCAACAACGTTGAACAGGACAGGGGACGTTTGATCCCCCTGCCGCAGTCCCTTTTGTGTCTAGAAATAGTGACCACCACCATCATTTACCTTGACCTGAACACTACCCCCCTTTACAAAGTATTCGACATGCTTCCTCCAGGCCGTATCAAAATGCTTCATACACAAGGCTTGCTGCAGAAATGCCCACTTAACATTTTCATAAGCTTTCTCGAAATCCACTTTGAAGACAACTCCATCAAGTTTCTTTGAGTGAATTTTGTGTAAGGTTTCATGTAGCACAACAACGCCCTCTAAAATGTGTCGCCCAGACATGACAATAGTTTAAGTCGGCTGAACCACAGTATGCACAATATGTGTGAGACGATTAGTGCCCACTTTGGTAAAAAATAATCTTAAAGCTAACATTGAAAAAACAGACCGGTCTGAATTTCTCAATGCGAACCGCCTCCTCCTTCTTCGAAAACAAAGTATTTGTCCCAAAGTTAATCTTAAATAATTGAAGCTGGCCAGTAAAAAGATCATGGAACATGAGCATCAGGTCCCCTTTAATAATATCCCAACACTTCCTATAGAACTCCACCGAAAAATCATTCGGTCCAGGTGCCTTATTGTTTTTCATTTGTGCGATCGCTTCGTACACCTTCTTTTCCGTAAACAGAGCATTGAGCGCCTCATTCTCATCGGCACTGAGTTGTGGTATATCCTCAACTAAATCATCATCCAACGACACAAAATTCTCCATTGGGGCTTCATAAATGTCTTGACTGAACCATCCGAACATTCTCAGCCTCCAACACGGATCACCTAAAATAGGACGGATTGGTTCGGACATCTGAAATTTCACATACCGACGCCAAGTTGGGGAGCTCTGGGAGAGTTCAGATGTCCGTCACATTGGACTCCGACATCCCAGACACATCCTCTCCGATCGTCCCGCTCTAGAACCGTTCGCACGTTCACACCGTTTGACTGGTCGTCCATCTACCCGCATTCACGCTAGTGCGCCATTTGAGAAGCCTACTTCAACTGCCGTATTGAACCTTTGCCGGTCCGCTTGCCTCAGCTATTTAAAGCCGGACGGCCACCCTGCAAATTTGCACCTCCAAGCCTATTCTCCCACCGTCTACCATCTGAGCTCATAGTTCGCGTCCACCGTCACCATAGTGCAGTCAAAGTGAGTATCTGGTGCTACCGAGGCTTAAATGCTACAGTGATACGGGCATCTGGGCCGTCGGATTCTTAGATTGGACGGCATCCGGGAGTTGTTGGATCTGCTGGACCTATGCGCAATTTTTGGACTCCTCGTACGGCTTTTTGCAAATGTTGCAAAGTTATTGAGAGCCGTCAGATCTTAGAATCCAATGGCTCAGGAGCTTGTATCATGGTAGCACCTAAAACCTGGTAGCACTAGATATTTTCCTAGTGCGGCCATTGGCTATGTAAAAGTTAATTTAAAAATCAAAGAAAAATGGTGTTTGCGGTCTTTTGAGGACACGATTGGATGACCTTCGCCCAATCAGCCGCCTAAAGACAAGTTGAGAGTTTCCGCAAATATTTGTTGTTGTGTGTTTGGTGACTTGCTTGCATTGAAGTTGTCGTGTGAAAATCGCCTCAGGCATTATTTTACCGGAGTTTGAGTACTCCACCTTCTAAAAATACGGTTTTGAGATTTGATTAAAATCAGGCATAGTAAAGTTTGATCATGTCTATCTATCACAATGCCAAATCGATATCATCAGATGCATTATGAAATTATTTTTTATATTGTATGATCATAGTATTGTATATATTGATGTTTTTAAATTATAATTTAGGTCAAACTTTGTGAAGTTTGACTTTACACAAATTTTATATGTGAAGTAGAAAGAATCGGAGGAATTACCATGGTCTTGCCTGCATCAGCATGGCTTCAAGCCGGCATGCTGTCCTCCTGTCTAGCTACTTGTGGAAATGGCTTGTCTGTCAGGCAAACCTGGTCATTTCCACGACTTGGTAGGCCGTGTCGGTGCAGTGTGCGGCCAGCCGGGGACCGGCTAGCATTTGTATTTGTACGAGTAAATGCGCTCTGCCGCCGCGGCTGCCTCGTCAGCCCGGGAACATCATAGTATTAACTCATCACGACGGATTATATTAATCAACAGGGAAAGTATCTGGTGATATGAAATCTTGCATGCTCCATGCTCCAAATTTACATATTTTGAAAAATTCTGAAAAAGAACACGAATGTTCACAACACATAAGTCTACAACCCCTCTTTTTTATGAAAAGGGGTTCCCCGCCCCATTTTTATTAAAAACGAGGCAAGCAAAACACAATAGATTGTTCCCAGCTCTCGGACCAGGCCAAAGTAGCAAGGCCAGAAGAAAGAAAGATCATGCAGTTTTAAATAGGTAAATATCAGCAGCCTACAAATAAAATAGCAACCCGAGCAAAAACACAAACTCTAGCTGGAATAGCATCTTCTCAGAGCAACTCCAAAAGAAGGTTCATGTACATCACCATATCCACTTGTAGGGAGGCTCACGTCCATGTGATTCTCACGAACTCGCCTCTTCGTTGGTCCTGGAAGGGCGTTCTCATGAGCAATTGTGAGGCTTTTCTCTCCGTGTTTTGACTCTTTTGATCAAGTTTAGCAGGATCTGAGCCCCATCTGAAAATATTTCGAGATCTGACCCTTTACCTATCGTCATGGGTCCTGACGGTAGGGTTGAACAAGCTACCGCTGTGGCCACCGGCGATAGCGCGGCAGCCTCCGTCAACCCGCCGTTTGTGGGGTCTAGCCACTCTACCGCCAAGGGTTATGGCGGTAGCGTGGCTAAAGCTACCGCCGAGGGGGGCGGCGGTAAGCTATGGCGCGCATTGCCTTCGTGGGTTCGTTCTATGACAGAAAACGCCCGGTTTTGGGCGGTAGGTTTACACACCCTACCGCCACACCCGACAGTGGTAGGGTGTGCCTGGCGCAGCATCAGTTCTGTGACTGAAAAGGGTGAGTTAGGTGCGGTAGGATTTCACATCCTACCACCAAGGTGCCTGGCGGTAAGCTGTGAAATCCTACCTCCGTGGTACCTGGCGGTAGGGTCCTCACCCACTTTTTTTCAACAAGAGCTTGACTATTTCAATTACAACTATGCAAATAGTGTTTGCATATGACAGATAAACACACAACAGCAAAATAGTTTTTGCATATGAAAATATGATGACTTCATTCGCTATATATAGCAAATCGACGCATCCAATAAGTTCAAATATCAAATAGGTTCAACATAGTAAAATAGGTAGCAATAACACAAAACCGAGTAGTTCAACATGGCCCAACTTGTATAACTAAGAAAGTTCAACAAGGCACATCACTCTAGTTCCTCCCCCTCCCCCTCTTGGCGGGACGCTCCTCGTTTCTCTTCGAGCGGCCTTCGTCCGGCTTCTTCGGGCGACGACGAGGAACCGGTTTCTAAAACGGGGATGGACTCTTCCAGTCGATCTTCGGAACTTTCCCTCTCTTCTCCTGGGTTGGCTGAGTCGGTTGAGATCCGTCATCATCGTCGTACTCCTCCTCATCACCTTCTTCGTCGTACTCCTCCTCATCACCTTCTTCATCGTCACCTCCTTCCTCTTCTCCCTCTTCTTCCTCTTCCTCCTCGTAATCTTCTCTCTGATCATCTCCTTCCTCGGTCTCGTCAACAAGGCGAGACGACGAGGCGGCATGGCTCGAGGAACCTCCGTCGGCGTGGCTTGATGAAGCTAGGGCATGTGTCGACCCACCAGGAGCAGGACCATGCACGTCAACCGAGGCAGCGCACCCAAGCATGCCCGCTAGCCTGTGGAAATGGTTCATGATCTTCTGCAAAAACAAATATAGAAGAGAATGGCTTGGATCAGGTTTAGGGTTGCAAATAAGTAAGAAATGGCATGGATCAAATTTGCATTGCTCGAATAGAATGCTATGAGGCTTAAAGTTACCTTCATCGCTTCCATCAGCTTGTTGTCACCCTCCATGGTTCCGGGGTCAGAACTTAGCACATTCGAGCCATCGAAAATGTTTCTGTTCAGCTCCGCGGCCTGCAAATCCAAGGATCATTAATAAGTTAGCGAGAATGACCATGTCATCATCATTAGCACTTAGCTCGAATGCATTTCAACAAAACTTACCACTCTGTTCATCAAGGGTGCATATTCCTGAAATCACCTTGCATATCTCTGAGGTTTCTCTTGTATGCTTCATCCTCAGAGTCCTCCGCCTCCTACAGTAATGTCATGTCTGCTTTCGTCCACCGTGCTCAGACGCAAACAAAACTTGATGCCATCGTCATACCAATTCATGTGCCTCTCATACACATTCCATCAAATGCCTGACCTCTCCCCGTGTTTGTGGAACGTCCTCTCGTCCCACATTGTCACAAAAGACTTGTGCTCTTCGGCCCAGTCCACTATCGACTGAGAATACTGCCTGCTCTTCCTGCATAGGGGCATAACAAACAAGAAAACACAAAAGACCATAATAACGTTAAACTTAACGAAAGCACTGTAAAAGGGATGGCAGCCCATACTTGTGAAGGTCGTAACCACCGGTGTCGTGGGGCCTTGCCGGCAGTGTGTGCTGCAATACGCCAAATTGCGTGGCCACGCACTGTGGTAGGTGCCATTCGACGGCATACACGCATATCAGCGGGACAATGCACCGGAAGAGAAGGTGGTCCCGCTCGCACATCTCGTTCAGCTCGAACCCCCAAGCTCTATCGTGGTACGACCACCAGTTAACCTATAGAAAGACTGTTTAGCAACCGTGAAAGTGGCTACATTAAAATACTAGCTCGCTCATTGATATACCTAAAAAGATGTCAGGTTGTCGAGCTCGTTGGTGAAGGCCTTGTACAACGCACTACCCTTGCCGGAGAAGACTTTAACCGTGTCCCAAGAGTAGGCAACGGTAGGGTATCGAGCAGTGTCGCCATCTTCTCTATACCCTGTCCACTCTGTCCGTTGCAGTTTCTTAGGACGACCAACCGACAGCCGCTCCCAATTCCAAATCGAGAGGGCCCAGACACACCCACACATCCCAGGCGTTTTCTCGGTCATCTTCGTTGCGTCGTTCAGCTACAAACAACAATAGATGATTAGATGACGCAATTTAAAGCAGCACACACATACGTGAGATATATGATGTCTTACCGAACAATAGAGGTACGTGAGGTCGGCGGACCCCTAGCTGTACCCTGCATCCTAGTCGGCCAGGAAGTCCAGGTACATCCATAGGGCGTTGTCCCCCGAGCAGTTTGGAAAGACCACCTCTGTGAGAACAAACCACAGGTAGGCCCTCGCATACTGCTCCACGGTCCTCGGATCCGCATCTTGGGGGCATTCGGCCTGGTGGGTTATGAGCCAGGGCAATGGTACACCGGACGTTCGGTTACTCTTGATGGCAGGGCAGTCGCCGATGAGGGCGGTAACCCTGGCCGGCCAGTTCTTCCTATCCACGCGCCCAATGAGAGCATGGCCGCCAACGGTCCACCAACACTGTGAGAGCCGTGTGGACAAGCGTCGGTGGCGTACACTTGAACTGGAGCACGAAACCAAGAGCCCGGCTCTCCTGTAATACAGCTCGTAGCGGTTGTCGTACTTCATCTCTTTGACCTTGGTGTGGCCCCTCATACGTAATGGCGGAAGCATCTGCCAATGTGCACATGAAAATAGTTAGTAAAAACTTTTGTGAAGGCAAAATTTTGATGCAAGAAGTTAGATCAGTGTTATTTACCACTCCATTCTCGATGTAACGGGTGCGATGACCGTTATCGAATGTCGGGTCAAGCATTGTGTGATTAGTGTTGATCGCCGGACCAATGGGGGGCCTCCTGAAACAACAACATTTTGTGATCAACATATAATCATCATATCATATTAAACCGTTCAACTAACATCAATCATATAATATTCACCAATTGTAAAAAAATACTATGAACATGAACTAGGGTTCATCTTCAAACTAGTTAACCAATCCTTTCAATCCATCATATCACATTGACTAATCATATCATATTCAACTAACATAAGCATAAGCATAAAAAAATATAACATCCACATGATTAATTCATTCATATAAATTTCTCCAACAACATCCACTATACATCATGCATCACATCATATTAACATGCATCATAGCAAAACACACATACAATTTAACCATCCAACATGCATCATATCATATTTTTTTCAAAAACAAAAAAACATGAACTAGGGTTCATCTTAAGCATATTTTCTCAAACACCATCCACTATACATCATGCATCATAGCATATCAACATGCCTCATATCAAAACAAATTCCTCCAACATGCATCATATCAAAAAAAAATCCTTCAAAAAAATATGAACTAGGGTTAATCTTCACACTACCATTCCAACTAGATTAGAGTTCATATCCAACACAATAGAACATCTAGAATCAAGCAAAAACAATCCTAGGGTACAAAAGATTTAAATCTAGTTCAAAAATAGGGGTGCTTTGAATCAAATAATGTGATGAATCGGAAGCTATTTGACAAAACTAGTTGGAGGGATCGGAGGAGCTTACTTTTCTCGTTTCGGGGCCGTCTCGATCCGCAAAAACGGTGAAGAAACAATGAAGATCCGAGGAGGGGGTGGAGGAGATGAGAGAGGGGGCGAGAGAGAAGAACTCTATGTTCTTCGCCGGCTAGGTGGGGGAGATGGCGGTGGGGCGGCCGGCCCGCTGGCGCATAACTGTCCAGACCCTATCGCCGGGGCCCGTGGTGGAAGGATAAGACAGGCTACCGCCAGGACCAGCGTCGGTAGGGTGGGACGGAGGGGGGCGGCGGCTGTGTAGGCTGCTGACGTGGTTTAGTTCCCTACCACCGAAGGCCCTGGTGGTAGGCTACGTAATCCTACCGCCGAGCCCCCTGGCGGTAGGAAAAAGGGTCTGATCATGAAAAAAGACCGAACCGGGGTCAGATCCGGCTAAACTTGACCAAAAGGGTCAAAACACGAAAAAAGCCCAATTGTGAGTCATCGCAGAGGACCTTCCAGCACTGCGCCTATTTGTCCCAACAGGAATCTTACATCTTTCAAGACCAAGCCCTAAAAGAACATCTCGTTACGTACAGTGCACAAGCTCCATAAGGGGATCTTCAACGGTGACCCACAAATTTTCTCCCGCATCCATCCACGGATAGGGGACCATTCCGCGGACATGGATGCAGAAGGCCGCCATCTAACCGTAGCCGCATACATTTCAAACTCCTTTTCAACAAACCAGATGAAATTCATGCAAACACGACCGGATTTCATATAAACATGACGAATTTCATTACATTTACATCAACTAAGCGGTGCTCGTCCGGCTCTAGAGGTATAATTAATACTTAATCTAAATGATTGCCGGCGCCTATTCCCCGTGTCCGGCCATGAGCCCCGAGAACTAAAGTTTTGCCTTCTCCAGTTCCGCCTCGGCGCTCTCCAGCTCCGCCTTCGGAGACCCGGAAAGTGAAGCTGCCCGCCTCCACGCTGCCACCAAGAGACTAATCGGCCACCGATGCTCAGCCCAACAAGCTTGGCGTTGATGGGAGGGTAGGAGCGGTGGCCTTCTAGGGACCCGAGTAGCGGCGACCTACCGTGCACTACTCTTCCTCGCTGCCGGCGGCGCCCGCGGACATGCCAACTTCGTGGTCGTGGTGGAGGGGGACGACCTCGGCGGAGCCAATGATGTCGTCCTCGTAGTCGGTCTCGCCGAACACCGCCTTGTCATCACACTCCTTGTAGGCGACCGCCACCTTCGCCGCCCGCTAGCGATACCGCCAGCATGCGAGCCGGATTTCGTGGGCGGTGCGGCAGGTGTCGAGCAGCACTGCCTGCTCCGCTGGGTCCGCATCCAATGCAATCGCCCTGTCGGCGGAGAGCTGCTCCTCCGCCTGTAGGTGCTCCTGGAGGAGTTGGTGGTTGTAGGCGGCGGCGGCTTGCGCCTCCCGAAACTGCTCCTCCCGCACCATGTCCATGTAATGGGCACAAGCCTCACCGATGGTCATGGTGCAATCCACCGCACGAGGGTGGCACCGAGGAGGAGGAGGGTGGCACCGGCTCATCCTCGGCCATGTCCTCCATTGAGATGTCGTCATTCTCCAGTTGCCTGCCGGCAGCAATGGCAGCCAACTCCTTCTTCTGGTGTAGCATCAGCCCATCCCAGAGAGCTTTGGCGGGGGAGGAATCCATGGTGGGAGTGGTATGGAGAGGGATCAGGGGCAGATGATTGCGACTATGGCCGGGACAACAATTTATATAGCAATGGTGGGTGACAGAGGACGGACGAGTCGCACCGGAGTAGGCGCCTCGGCAACTGCGTGTTATTAATGTGGGTGGCAGACGAACGGACGGGCGGCCGTCGTGTCGTTTGAACGTGGAGCAGTCACTTGCACTGGGAAGCGGCGCGGGAGGCGCTCTCTCGGCTGGCGCACCACTCCAATGTTGGCGCCAGTGAGCAGTTGCGTCCGCTCTGGCCGGGCATGAATGCAGGCACTGACGCTCTAGAGCGGCACTGACCGTTTTGGGTCAGAAGCGGGCTTGGTTGCTGTCAGACGCCCGCAAAGCCCCCCCAACCATGTTTGTCTTTGGTTTACAGGCGAAAGTATGTCCGGACCGCGCCGCGGACCGATACAGGCCTGTGTTGGATGGCTTCCGTGGTCCGGACATCGCGGTCCGGATGTATGCGGGAGTTTTGAGGGTCGCCGTTGGAGATTCCCTAAGGAAGCAACACAAGCCATATTAGAGACAATACTTTTCTTGGAAATAGGGAATGCATAAACATCAGTTAAGACTTCTCAAATAGCTTGAGGAACAATGTGATGGAAATATGCCCTAGAGGCAATAATAAAGTTGTTATTATTATAATTCCTTATTCATGATAAAGGTTTATTATTCATGCTAGAATTGTATTGATCGGAAACTTAAATACATGTGTGGATACATAAACAAATACCGTGTCCCTAGTAAGCCTCTACTAGACTAGCTCGTTGATCAAAGATGGTTAAGGTTTCCTAACCATAGACATGTGTTGTCACTTGATAACGGGATCACATCATTAGGAGAATGATGTGATGGAAAAGACCCATCCATTAGCTTAGCATATGATCATTCACTTTATTGCTATTGCTTTCTCAATGTCAAATACATATTCCTTCGACTATGAGATCATGCAACTCCCGGATACCGGAGGAATACCTTGTGTGCTATCAAATGTCACAACATAACTGGGTGATCATAAAGATGTTCTACAGGTATCTCTGAAGGTGTCTGTTGAATTGGCATGGATCGAGATTAGGGTTTGTCACTTCGTGTATCGGAGAGGTATCTCTGGGCCATCTCGGTAATACAGCATCACAGGAAGCTTGCAAGCAAAGTTACTAAGGAGTTAGTTACATGATGATGTATTATGGAATGAGTAAAGAAACTTGCCGGTAACGAGATTGAACTAGGTATGTAGATACCGACGATTAAATCTCGGGCAAGTAACATACCAACAGACAAAGGGAACTACATATGTTGTCATAAAGGTTCGACCGATAAAGATCTTCGTAGAATATGTAGGAACCAATACGGGCATCCAGGTCCCGCTATTGGTTATTGACCGGAGAAGCGTCTCGGTCATGTCCACATCATTCTCGAACCCATGGGGTCCACACACTTAACGTTCGTTGATGATATAGTAGTATATGAGTTATGTATGTTGGTGACTAAATGTTGTTCAGAGTCCTGGATGAGATCACGGACATGACGAGGAGCTCCGGAATGGTCCGGAGGTGAAGATTGATATATAGGATGATATGGTTAGGCCAAGGTGTAAGGCCCACGAGGCTTTAGGTCAGTGCAAAAGGAAGTTTTGCATACGTCGAGGCCCATGGCGTCTGGGCCAGACGCCGAGGACTGTGGCGTCTGGGCCAGACGCCGAGGACTGTGGCGTCTGGTCCTGGAAGTCCGAGAAGGACTCTTCCTTGCGGGCTAAACCGACATTGAGGAGGCTTTTACTCCAAGTTTCAACCCCAGGGCTCAACATATAAATAGAGGGGCAGGGCTAGCACCCAAGACACATCAAGATTCACCAAGCCGTGTGCCGGCAACCCTGTCCCCTCTAGTTTATCCTCCATCATAGTTTCCGTTGTGCTTGGCGAAGCCCTGCGGAGATTGTTCTTCACCACCACCTTCACCACGCCGTCGTGCTGCCGGAACTTATCTACTAATTCACCTCTCTTGCTGGATCGAGAAGGCGAGGACGTCATCAAGCTGAACGTGTGCTGAACTCAGAGGTGCCATACGTTCGGTACTTGATCGGGACGGATCGTGAAGGTGTGCGACTACATCAGCCGCGTTGATTAGCGCTTCCGCTTAGTGATCTTCAAGGGTATGAAGATGCTCTCCCCCTCTCGTAGCTATGCATCTCCATGGATAGATCTTACGTGTGCGTAGAAATTTTTTGTTTTCCATGCACGTTCCCCAATAGTGGTATCAGAGCCAGGTTATTCGTAGATGATATGCATGAGAAGAACACAAAGAAGTTGTGGGTGGTGATGTTCATACTGCTTACCACCAACGTCTTATTTTTATTCAGCGGCATTGTGGGATGAAGCGGCCCGGACCAACCTTACATGTCCACGTACATGAGACCGGTTCCACCGGCAGACATGCAACTTGTTTTGCATAAAGGTGGCTAGCGGGTGTCTGTTTCTCCTACTTTAGTTGAATCGAATTTGACTACGGCCGGTCCTTGAAGAAGGTTAAAACAGCAAACTTGATAATCACCGTTGTGGTTTTGCGTAGGTAAGAACGGTTCTTGCTAGTTGCCCGTAGCAGCCACGTAAAACTTGCAACAACAAAGTAGAGGACGTCTAACTTGTTTTTGCAGGGTATTTTGTGTTGTGATATGGTCAAGATGTGATGTGATATACGTTGTTGTATGAGATGATCATGTTTTGTAATATCGACAACCGGCAGGAGCCTTAGGGTTGTCTCTTAATTATTGTATGAAATGCAAGTGCCATGTAATTGCTTTACTTTATTGCTATGCGTTAGCAATAGTTGTAGAAGGAATAGTTGGAGAGACGACCCCGACGTAACGATGGAGATCAAGGTGTCGAGCCGGTGATGATGGAGATCATGACGTTGCTTTGAAGATGGAGATCAAAAGCACAAGATGATGATGGCCATATCATGTCACATATTTTTTGATTGCATGTGATGTTTATCCTTTATGCATCTTATTTTGCTTAGAATGGCGGTGGCATTATAAGATGATCCCTTCACTAAATTTCAAGATAAAGTGTTCTCTCTGAGGATGCACCGTTGCCAAAGTTCGTCATTTCGAAGCACCTCATGATGATCGGGTGTGATAGACTCTACGTTCTCATACAACGGGTGTAAGACAGTTTTGCACATGCAGAATACTTGGGTTAAACTTGACGAGCCAAGCATGTACAGACATGGTCTCGGAACACTGGAGACCGAAAGTTCGAACATGAGTCATATACTAGATATGATCAACATGGAGATGTTCACCATTGATGACTACCCCATCTCACGTGGTGATCGAACATGGGTTAGTTGATTTGGATCATGTATCACTTAGATAACTTGAGGGATGTTTATTTAAGTGGGAGTTCATTAGTAATTTGATTAATTAAACTTAATTTATCATGAACTTAGTCTTAATAGTTTTGCATATCTATGTTGTAGATCAATGTCCCGCGCTCCCGTTCCCCTGAATTTTAATGCGTTCCTAGAGAAAGCTCAATTGAAAGATGATGGTAGCAACTACACGGACTGGGTTCGTAACTTGAGGATTATCCTCATTATTGCATAGAAGAATTATGTCCTTGATGCACCGCTAGGTGACAGGCCTGCTGCAGGAGCTACTGCAGATGTTATGAATGTCTGTCAGACTCGATCGGATGACTACTCAATAGTTTAGTGTGCCATGCTTTACGGCTTAGAACCGGGACTTCAAAGACGTTTTGAATGTCACGGAGCATATGAGATGTTCCAAGAGCTGAAGTTGATATTTCAAGCTAATGCCCGGGTTGAGAGATATGAAGTCTCCAACAAGTTCTATAGCTGCAAGATGGAGGAGAATAGTTCTGTCAGTGAACACATACTCAAAATGTCTGGGTATCATAACCACTTGACTCAGCTGGGGATTAATCTTCCAGTTGAGAGTGTTATTGATAGAGTTCTTCAGTCAGTGCCACCAGGCTACAAAGGCTTCGTGATGAACTATAATATGCAAGGGATAACAAAAACAATTCCCGAGCTCTTCGCAATGCTGAAATCGGCAAAGGTAGAAATCAAGAAGGAGCATCAAGTGTTGATGGTTAACAAGATCACTAGTTTCAAAAAAAGGGCAAGGGGAAGAAAGGGAACTTCAAGAAGAATGGCAAGCAAGTTGCCACTCTCATGAAGAAGCCCAAAGCTGGACCCAAGCCTGAAACTGAGTGCTTCTACTGCAAAGGGAATGGTCACTGGAAGCGGAACTGCCCCAAATACTTGGCGGATAAGAAGGATGGCAAAGTGAACAAAGGTATATTTGATATACATGTTATTGATGTGTACCTTACTAATGCTCTTAGTAGTGCTTGTGTATTTGATACTGGTTCCGTTGCTCATATTTGCAACTGGAAACAGGAGCTAAGGAATAAATGAAGATTGGCTAAGGACGAGGTGACGATGCGCGTCGGGAATGGTTCCAAGGTCGATGTGATCGTCGTCGGCACGCTACCTCTACATCTACCTTCGGGATTAGTTTTAGACCTCAGTAATTGTTATTTGGTGCCAGTGTTGAGCATGAGCATTATATCTGGATCTTGTTTATTGAGAGACAGTTATTCATTTAAATCAGAGAATAATGGTTGTTCTATTTATATGAGTAATATCTTTTATGGTCATGCACCCTTGATGAATGGTCTATTCTTGTTGAATCTCGGTCGTAGTGATACACATATTCATAATATTGATGCCAAAAGATGCAAAGTTGATAATGATAGTGCAACATACTTGTGGCACTGACGTTTAGGACATATTGGTGTAAAGCGCATGAAGAAACTCCATGCGTATGGACTTTTGGAATCACTTGATTATGAATCATTTGATACTTGCGAACCATGCCTCATGGGCAAGATGAATAAAACTTTGTTCTCCGGAACAATGGAGCGAGCTAATGACTTATTGGAAATAATACATACTAATGTATGCGGTCCGATGAGTGTTGAGGCACGCGGCGGGTATCGTTATTTTCTAACTTTCACAGATGATTTGAGTAGGTATGGGTATATCTACTTGATGAAACACAAGACTGAAACATTTGAAAAGTTCAAGGACTTTCAGAGTGAAGTAGAGAATCATCGTAACAAGAAAAGAAAGTTTCTACGACCTGATCACGGAGGAGAATATTTGAGTTATGAGTTTGGCCTTCATTTAAAACAATGTGGAATTGCTTCACAACTCACGCCACTTGGAACACCATAGAGTAATGGTGTGTCCGAACATCGTAACCGTACTTTATTAGATATGGTGCATCCTATGATGTCTCTTACTGATTTACCACTGTCGTTTTGGGGTTATGCATTAGAGACAGCCGCATTCACGTTAAATAGGGCACCGTCTAAATCCGATGAGACGACACCGTATGAACTATGGTTTGGCAAGAAACCTAAGCTGTCGTTTCTTAAAGTTTGGGGATGCGACACTTATGTAAAAAAGGCTTCAGCCTGATAAGCTTGAACCCAAATCAGAGAAGTTCGTCTTCATAGGATACCCTAAGGAAACTATTGGGTACACCTTCTACCACTGATCCGAAGGCAAGATCTTTGTGACCAAGAACCGGTCCTTTCTAGAGAAGGAGTTTCTCTCGAAAGAAGTGAGTGGGAGGAAAGTAGAACTTGATGAGGTAATTATACCTTCTCTCGAATTAGAAAGTAGCACATCAGAGAAAACTGTTCCCGTGATGCTTACACCAACTAGAGAGGAAGCTAATGATGATGATCATGAAACTTCAGATCAAGTTACTACTGGACCTCGTAGGTCGACCAGAGCACGTTCCGCACCAGAGTGGTACAGTAATCCTGTCCTGGAAGTCATGTTATTAGACCATGGCGCACCTACGAACTAAGAAGAAGGTATGATGAGCCCAGATTCCGATAAATGGCTTGAGGCCATGAAATCTGAGATAGGATCCATGTATGAGAACAAAGTATGGACTTTGGTGGACTTGCCCGATGATCGGCAAGCCATTGAGAATAAATGGATCTTCAAGAAGAAGACAGACGTTGATGGTAATGTCACTATCTAAAAAGCTCGACTTGTCGCAAAAGGTTTTCGACAAGTTCAAGGGGTTGACTACGATGAGACTTTCTCACCCGTAGCGATGCTTAAGTCAGTCCGAATCATGTTAGCATTTGCCGCATTTTATAATCATGAAATCTGGCAAATGGACGTCAAAACTGAATTCCTTAATGGATTTCTTAAAGAAGACTTGTATATGATGCAACAAGAAGGTTTTGCCGATCCTAAAGGTGCTAACAAAGTGTGCAAGCTCCAGCAATCCATCTGTGGACTGGTGCAACCATCTCGGAGTTGGAATATACGCTTTGATGAGGAGATCAAAGCATATGGTATTATACATACTAATGGTGAAGCCTATATTTACAAGAAAGTGACTGGGAGCTTGATAACCCACAAGTATAGGGGATCATTTTTAGCCTTCTTCGATAAGTAAGAGTGTCAAACCCAACGAGGAGCTAAAGGTAGAACAAATATTCCCTCAAGTTCTATCGACCGCCGATACAACTCTATGCACACTTGACGTTTGCTTTACCTAAAACAAGTATGAAACTATTTTGAAAGAATAAAACTACGAGTACTTTGCGAGAATAAAAATACGAATAAATTGCAAGATAATAAAAGTGGATAGCTTTTGTCAACAAGAAAGTCATTTGTCCCTAGGCAATCGATAACAAGTACCGGTAATCATTCTTGTAATTTTATATGAGGGAGAGGCATGAGCTAACATACTTTCTTTACTTGGATCATATGCACTTATGATTGGAACTCTAGCAAGCATCCGCAACTACTAAAGATCATTAAGGTCGTGAAACCCAACCATAGCATTAAGTATCAAGTCCTCTTTATCCCACACGCAACAACCCACCTACTCGAGTTTAAGCTTCTGTCACTCTCGCAAACCACCATAAGCGAATCATGAACGTATTGCAACACCCTACAGTGGGGGCCCCTCACGTTTGCGCGAGACAGAGGGCACCGTAGGACAGCACCATAAATAAAATATACAATCATACCAACCAAGATCACGATTAACCCATGGGACAAAACGGATCTACTCAAACATCATAGGATAGTCAAATATCATTGGGAAATAATATATGGAGTTGAGCACCATGTTTAAGTAGAGATTACAGCGGGGAGAAGGGGTGTTACACCGCTGCATAGAGGGGGAGAGAGTTGGTGTTGACTGTAGCAAGATTGTTGATGTAGATTGTCGTCACGATCCTAGCCCAGGCGGCGTTCCGACGCCACCGGGAGAGAGGGGGGGAGAGCCCCCTCCTTCTTATTCTTCCTTGGCCTCCCCCTAGATGGGAGGAGAGTTCCCCCTCTGGTCCATGGCCTCCATGGCGCGGAGGGGCAGGAGCCCCTCCGAGATTGGATCTACCTCTATGTTCTCTTCTGTTTCGCATTCCCCAGATCTGGCCCTTCACGGTTTCTTAAATTCCCGGAGATCCATAACTCTGATTGCGCTGAAATTTTTACACGATTTTTTCCATAAATTATCTTTCTTGTGCCAGAAGAAGGGCCCCAACCGACCTTCGAGGAGGGCACAAGATACCTGGGTGCGCCAGGGGGTGCCCAGCGCGCCCTGGTGGGTTACGGTCACCGTAGGGCCCCGTTTGCGTTGATTCCACCTCCCAAAAATCACATATATTCCAAAATAATTCTTCGTAAAAGTTTTATCGCGTTTGGACTACGTTTGATATGGATTTTCTGCGAAACAAAAAACATGCAACAAACAGGAACTGGGACTGGGCACTGGATCAACAGGTTAGTCCAATAAATCATATAAAAAGTTGCCAAAAATATGTAAAAGTTGTATAATATTGGTATGAAACAATCAAAAATTATAGATACGACAGAGACGTATCAGCATCCCAAGCTTAATTCCTGCTCATCCTCAAGTAGGTAAATGATAAAAAAAGATAATTTTTGATGTGGAATGCTACCTAGCATAAACTTGATCATATGTCTAATTATGACATGAATATTAAGACATAAGTGATTCAAAGCAATAGTCTATAATTTGACATAAAGACATCAATACTCAGGCATCCCAACAAACAATCGTGTCTTTCAAAATATCGATGCTAAAGAAAGATATCCCTACAAAATCATATAGTCTTGTCATGCTCTGTCTTCTTAACACAAAGTATTTATCAGGCACAACCCCGATGACAAGCCGAGCAATTGGTTCATAATTTTTAACCCGCTTCAGCTTTTTCAACCCTCATGCAATACATGAGCGCGAGCCATGGATATAGCACTACGGGTGGAATAGAGTATGATGATAGGGGTAAATATAGAGAAGACACAAAAAATAAGAAAGTCTCACATCGACGCGGCTAACCAACGGGCTATGGAGATGCCCATCAATTGATATCAATGCAAGGAGTAGGGATTGCCATGCAACGGATGCACTAAGAGCTATAAGTGTATGAAAGCTCAATATGAAAACTAAGTGGGTGTGCATCCAACTTGCTTACTCATGAAGACCGCGAGCATTTGAGGAAGCCCATCATCGGAATATACAAGCCAAGTTCTATAATGAAAAATTCCCACTAGTATATGAAAGTGACTACATAGGAGACTCTCTATATGAAAAACATGGTGCTACGTTGAAGCACAAGTGTGGTAAAAGATAGTAACAATGCCCCTTCTCTCTCTTTTTTGCTTTTTTTTTCTTTTTTTCTTTTTTTCTCTCATTGTCCGGAGTCTCATCCCGACTTGTGGGGGAATCATAATCTCCATCATCCTTTCCTCACTGGGACATGCTCTAATAATGAATGATGATGATCATCACACTTCTATTTACTTATTACTCAAAAGAAATAAAAATTACAACTCAATACCTAGAACAAAATATGACTCTATATGAATGCCTCTAGTAGTGTACCATGATGTGCAATGATCTAGCGTAACATGTATAAAAAATGATGCACGATGGCTGAGCCACAACTACTATGTTAGCTATATGATCATGCAAAGCAATATGACAATGAATGCTCAAGTCATCAAAACAGAAGCGGTGGAAGTTGCATGGCAATATATCTCGGAATGGCTATGGAAAAGCCATAATAGGTAGGTATGGTGGTTGTTTTGAGGAAGATATAATAAGGCTTATGTGTGATAGAGCGTATCATATCACGGGGTTTGGATGCACCGGCGAAGTTTGCACCACGTCTCGAGGTGAGAAAGGGCAATGCACGGTACCATAGAGGCTAGCAAATTGCGGAAAGGTAAGAGTGCGTATAATCTATGGACTCACATTAGTCATAAAGAACTCATATACTTATTGCAAAAGTTTATTAGCCCTCGAAGCAAAGTACTAGTACGCATGCCCCTAGGGGGATAGATTGGTAGGAAAAGACCATCGCTCGTCCCCGACCGCCACTCATAAGGAAGACAATCAATAATAAATCATTCTCCAACATCATAGCATAACGAGAGACTGTACGTGCATGCTTCGGGAATCACAAACCTTAACACCAATATTCTTACTAACCACAACCATTTACTAGTACCTCCCACATATTCCACTTTTATATCGAAAACTATTGCAAGCAATCAAACGTATCATATTCAATGATCCACAAGTTTTATGTAGGATTTTATGACTAACCATGCAATTGACCAATTCATGTTGACTCTCTGAATAGATATAAGTGGAGCATGAGAGTTTAATTCTTTCTACAAAAGACCATGCTCTAACAAATATAAGTGAAGCAAAAGAGCATTCTACAAACAACGGTTTTCTATGTGAAGAGAAACAGGCAATCCAAACTTCAAATGATATAAGTGAAGCACATGAAGCATTCTGTAAAACCATACTCAAAAGATATAAGTGAAGTGCAATGAGCATTCTATAAATCAACCATGGAATATTTTATACCAGCATGGTGCATAAAAGAAAAATAAAAAATAAACACAAAAGACGCTCCAAGATTTACACATATCACGTGAACGAAACGAAGATGAAAACATACTGATACTTGTTGAAGAAAGATGGGATGCCTTCCGGGGCATCCCCAAGCTTAGACGCTTGAGTCTCCTTGAATATTTACTTGGGAGGTGCCTTGGGCATCCCCAAGCTTGAGCTCTTGCCTCTCCTCCTTCTCCGCATATCGAGACCTCCTCGATCTTTGATCACTTCATCCACACAAAACTCAACAGAAAGCTAGGTAAGATCCATTAGTATAATAAAGCAAATCACTACTCTAAGTACTGTTGCAAACCAATTCATATTTTGTTTTTGCATTGTAGCTACTGTAATATAACTTTTCCATGGCTTATACCACCGATAGAATCGATAGTTTCACCAAAACAAGCAAAACAATGCATCAAAAATAGAATCTGTCTTAAACAGGACAGTCTGTAGCAATCTGAACATCTACCATATTTCTGGTACCCCAAAAATTCTGAAAATTTAGGACGAAATAAAAAATTTGTATAGAGATAGTGTGCGAAAAGTTTCAGAACCTTTGGACGTACCAGTAAAAAATGAAAATTCACGCGCTACAGCCAAAGTTTCTGTTTCTGCACCGCACATACCAACAAGCAATCTAATCATCCTAAAGGCTAACTTTTTTTGAATATTTACTGTAGGGTAAAAGCCCCACAACCTAAAGGCAAACCTTGGCACAATAATTTTACAATACAAAGGATTTGTACAAGGGGATAATTATTTTTGTTGAAAAGTTTCTGTAATTGAGATTCACAAAGTTTCCATGAGGCTGAACAAGTTTAAGGGGCTCCCCCACTTCAACAATGTTCGTCTCTCTCACTTTCACTTTCCTTTTTGTGAAGTTTTAAGTTCCCCTCTATAGTTTTTGTTTTTAAACTTTATAAAAGCACTCAACATAAATAAAATGACTCTCTAAAACTTTCGGGTTCTCTCCCTGGCAGAGCTTTCTTTAAAGCCATTAGGCTAGGCATAAAGTGCTCAAGTAATGAATCCACCCGGATCCCAAGGTATATCAAAGCCAATTTTAATTAGCAATGATTTGGCATTTAGTAGTGAGCACAAAGCAACATATATCAAGCAATGACAAAGTCTAACTCTCTTCTTATGCATCGGCATGTCATACAAGAACAATTCATGCACATCAAGTAAAGGCCAATACATAGCATAAGTAGTTTCTTACAATTTTATCGTGTTGGAAACATAGAGAGGTGGAGATGTAGTTCCTCTCTCATAATAATTGCAAGTAGGAGCAGCAAGCACATGCATATTACACTAATCAAAATCATCATGTGCAACGGTAAAAGGCAGCCCCTCAATATAATCCTTAATAAGAACAAACTTCTCCGATATAGTGTAGTTTGGAGAATTCAAAAAGATAATAGGACTATCATGTGTGGGTGCAATAGCAACAATTTCATTCTTAATATAAGGAACCATAGCAAGTTCATCTCCATAAGCATAATTCATATTGGCATCATGGCCACAAGCATAGCAAGCATCAAGTTCATCAAAGAGGGATATTTCAAACGAACCAATGGGATCATCGCAATTATCATAGCATTCATCCTTCGGTAAGAACGAAGGGAAATTAAACAATGTATGAGTTGAAGAGTTACTCTCATTAGAAGGTGGGCACGAGTAGCTAATCCGCTCTTCCTCCTTTTGTTCTTCGCTCTCCTCATCATCTTTTTCATCCAATGAGCTCATAGTTTCATCAATTTCTTCTTCCATAGACTCCTGCAAAATGTTAGTCTCTTCTTGGACAACGGAGAAGTCCTCAATATATGGTTTAATATAAGCATTAGAAGAATAATTTTCATAGCAATATTTAAGTATGGCAAAATTTTCAGATTTGTAAAGAGTAGCATCATACTTTTCAATCAAAGAACCAATTTCATAAGCACCCTTAAAAGCAACAAATTCTTTGACTTGTTCAACATCATAATAATTATAAACACCTTTGGCATAAGAAGATACGATTCCATTATCACTAAACTCACATTGTTAGGGAAGGTGTTTCTTAGGGTCTTCAGAACAACAAGTAAAATCATATATTTCACATAAATTCCAAGCATAGCATTGCAAACGATGAATTTGATCCAGTAAAAGTTTCCCTTTTTGAGATAACCGGTGTCGCACATAATAAGCATGCTCATCTAAAGATTTGCCCTCAACTAAGCTAGTTGGGGTTACATCACGAGTAGTATGATAGATTTTGGGTGGTTCTACAACCATTGGTTTAGTAGGTACAACTAATTTTTTTGGATTTCGCGTTTCCTATCCATAACTAAAGATAGAAAAAAGAGCACAAAATAAAAACTACTTAGTGATAAAGCAAACAAGCACACACGAGAATATTCACCCCCACGCTATTGCTCCCTGTCAACGCCGCCAGAAAAAGGTCTTGATAACCCACAAGTATAGGGGATCGTTTGTAGGCTTCTTCGATAAATAAGAGTGTCGAACCCAACGAGGAGCTAAAGGTAGAACAGATATTCCCTCAAGTTCTATCGACCACCGATACAACTCTACGCACACTTGATGTTTGCTTTCCTAAAGCAAGTATGAAACTAATTTGCAAGAATAAAACTATGAGTACTTTGTGAGAATAAAACTATGAATAAATTGCAAGATAATAAAAGTGGATAGCTTTTGTCAACAAGAAAGTCATTTGTCCCTAGGCAATCGATAACAAGTACCGGTAATCATTCTTGTAATTTTATATGAGGGAGGCATGAGCTAACATACTTTCTCTACTTGGATCATATGCACTTATGATTAGAACTCTAGCAAGCATCCGCAACTACTAAAGATCATTACGGTCATGAAACCCAACCATAGCATTAAGTATCAAGTCCTCTCTATCCCATACGCAACAACCCACCTACTCGGGTTTAAGCTTCTGTCACTCTCGCAACCCACTATAAGCGAATCATGAACGTATTGCAACACCCTACAGTGGGGGACCCTCGCGTTTGCGCGAGATGGAGGGCACCGTAGGACAGCACCATAAATAAAATATACAATCATACCAACCAAGATCACGATTAACCCACAGGACAAAACGGATCTACTCAAACATCATAGGATAGCCAAATATCATTGGGAAATAATATATGGAGTTGAGCACCATGTTTAAGTAGAAATTACAGCGGGGAGAAGGGGTGTTACACCGCTGCATAGAGGGGGAGAGAGTTGGTGTTGACGGTAGCAAGATTGTCGATGTAGATCGCCGTCACGATCCTAGCCCCGGCAGCGTTCCGGCGCCACCGGGAGAGGGGGGAGAGAGCCCCCTTCTTATTCTTCTTCCTTGGCCTCCCCCCTAGATGGGAGGAGAGTTCCCTCTCTGGTCCACGGCCTCCATGGCAGCGGAGGGTCAGGAGCCCCTCCGAGATTGGATCTCCCTCTCAGTTCTCTTTTGTTTCGCGTTCCCCAGATCTGGCCCTTCACGGTTTCTTAAATTCCCGGAGATCCGTAACTCCGACTGTGCTGAAATTTTTACACTATTTTTTTCCATAAATTATATTTCTTGCGCCAGAAGAAGGGCCCCAACCGACCTTCGAGGAGGGCACAAGATACTGGTGGGTTGTGGTCACCGTGGGCCCCCGTTTGCATTGATTGCACCTCCCAAAAATCACATATATTCCAAAATAATTCTCCGTAAATTTTTATCGCGTTTGGACTTTGTTTGATATGGATTTTCTGCGAAACAAAAAACATGCAACAAACAGGAACTGGCACTGGGCACTGGATCAATAGGTTAGTCCAATAAATCATATAAAAAGTTGCCAAAAAGATGTAAAAGTTGTATAATATTAGCATGAAACAATCAAAAATTATAGATACGACGGAGACGTATGAGAGCTCTGTAGCATTTCTGATATTATATGTGGATGACATTTTTTTGATTGGAAATGATATAGAATTTCTGGATAGCATAAAAGGATACTTGAATAAGAATTTTTCAATGAAAGACCTCGGTGAAGCTGCTTATATATTGGGCATCAAGATCTGTAGGGATAGATCGAGGCGCTTAATAGGACTTTCACAAAGCACATATCTTGACAAAGTTTTGAAGAAGTTCAAAATGGACCAGTCAAAGAAAGGGTTATTGCCTGTGTTACAAGGTGTGAAATTGAGTCAGACTGAAAGCCCGACCACTGCAGAAGATAGAGAGAAAATGGAAGTCGTTCCTGCCTCAGCCATAGGTTCTATCATGTATGCTATGCTGTGTACCAGACCTGATGTGTGCCTTGCCATAAGTTTGGCAGGGAGGTACCAAAGTAATCCAGGAGTGGATCACTAGACAACGGTCAAGAACATCCTAAAGTACCTGAAAAGGACCAAGGATATGTTTCTCGTTTATGGAGGTGAGGAAGAGCTCATCGTAAACGGTTACATCGATGCTAGCTTCGACACGGATCCGGATGACTCTAAGTCACAAACCGGATACGTATTTATATTGAATGGTGGAGCTATCAGTTGGTGCAGTTCCAAGCAGAGCGTCGTGGCGGGATCTACGTGTGAAGAGGAGTACATAGCTGCTTCGGAAGCAAGGCATGAAGGAGTCTGGATGAACGAGTTCATATCCGATCTGGTGTAATACCCAGTGCATCGGGTCCAATGAAAATCTTTTGTGACCACACTGGAGCAATTGCCTTAGCGAAGGAGTCCAGGTTTCACAAGAGAACCAAACACATCAAGAAACGCTTCAACTCCATTCATGAAAAGGTCAAGGATGGAGACATAGAGATTTGCAAAGACATACGGATCTGAATGTAGCAGACCCATTGGCTAAGCCTCTTCCGCGAGCAAAACATGATCAACACCAAGACTCCATGAGTGTTAGATTCATTACAATGTAATCTAGATTATTGACTCTAGTGCAAGTGGGAGACTGATGGAAATATGCCCTAGAGGCAATAATAAAGTTGTTATTATTATATTTCCTTATTCATGGTAAAGGTTTATTATTCATGCTAGAATTGTATTGATCGAAAATTTAAATACATGTGTGGATACATAAACAAATACCGTGTCCCTAGTAAGACTCTACTAGACTAGCTCGTTGATCAAAGATGGTTAAGGTTTCCTAACCATAGACATGTGTTGTCACTTGATAACAGGATCACATCATTAGGAGAATGATGTGATGGACAAGACCCATCCGGTAGCTTAGCATATGATCGTTCAGTTTATTGCTATTGCTTTCTCAATGTCAAATACATATTACTATGAGATCATGCAACTCCCGGATACCGGAGGAATACCTTGTGTGCTATCAAACGTCAGAACGTAACTGGGTGATCATGAAGATGGTCTATAGGTATCTATAAAGGTGTCTGTTGAGTTGGCATGGATCGAGATTAGGATTTGTCACGCCGTGTATCGGAGAGGTATCTCTGGGCCATCTCGGTAGTACAACATCACAAGAAGCTTGCAAGCAAAGTGACTAAGGAGTTAGTTACGGGATGATGTATTACGGAACGAGTAAAGAGACTTGCCAGTTACGAGATTGAACTAGTATGTAGATACCGATGTTCGAATCTTGGGCAAGTAACATACCAACTGACAAAGGGAACTACGTATGTTGTCATAAAGGTTCGACCGATAAAGATCTTCGTAGAATATGTAGGAACCAATATGGGCATCCAGGTCCCGCTATTGGTTATTAACCGAAGAAGCGTCTCAGTCATGTCCACATCATTCTCGAACCCGTAGGGTCCGCACGCTTAACGTTCGTTGACGATATAGTATTATATGAGATATGTATGTTGGTGACCGAATGTTGTTCGGTGTCCTGGATGAGATCACGGACATGACAAGGAGCTCCGGAATGGTCTGGAGGTAAAGATTGATATATAGGATGATATGGTTAGGCCAAGGGGTAAGGCCCACGGGGCTTTAGGTCGGTGCAAAAGGAAGTTTTGCAGAGGTCAGGGACCAAACGCTGGAGACCCTGGCGTCTGACCCTAGGCCAGATGCTGAGGCCCATGGCGTCTGGGCCTGACGCCGAGGCCCATGGCGTCTGGTCCTGGAAGTCCGAGAAGGACTCTTCCTTGCGGGCTAAACCGACTTTGAGGAGGCTTTTACTCCAAGTTTCGACCCCAGAGGTCAACATATAAATAGAGGGGCAGGGCTAGCACCCAAGACACATCAAGATTCACCAAGCCGGGTGCTGGCAACCCCGTCCCCTCTAGTTTATCCTCCATCATAGTTTCCGTTGTGCTTGGCGAAGCCCTGCGGAGATTGTTCTTCACCACCACCGTTACCACGCCATCGTGCTACCGGAACTCATCTACTACTTCTCTCTTGCTGGATCGAGAAGACGAGGACGTCATCGAGCTAAACATGTGTTGAACGCGGAGGTGTCGTACTTTCGGTACTTGATCGGGACGGATCGTGAAGATGTGCGACTACATCAACCGCATTGATAAACGCTTCCGCTTAGTGGTCTTCAAGGGTATGAAGATGCTCTCCCCCTCTCGTAGCTATGCATCTCCATGGATAGATCTTGCGTGTGCGTAGAAATTTTTTGTTATCCATGCAACGTTCCCCAACACAATGCAATGAAACATAAGATGAGGAACATATTCAAGTTCATTACAATATAAGTAGGTTAGATCTTGCACATGTTGTCTCTTACAAAGATTATATCTGGTAAGTGCTTTGTTTTTAACAACAGCCACAAGAACACATGAATGTTAGGAGGGACAGGAATCTTCCAAAGAAAGGCTTCCGTTAACCAAACAGGGCCTTCAGGATTACAAGAAGGGACACAAGATTGTAACAAAATAAGCAGTAGTTGCCAATATCCACATCTCCTAAAAGAGCGTTTGAGATTGCATCCATCCCAGACCTGAGCTACAATGCAATTTGGTTGTTGGCAAATGTCAAAAACATCCCAAAACTGTGTTTTCAACATGTTGTCGCCCGCCAAAATTTCATGCCAAAAACTAATCTTAATGCCATCACCCAAAGTCCATCTATAGAAAGGCCTAACAACTGCAAAGGCCCAAGTGAGCCCTTTCCAAAAGGGGGAACCCACATTTTTCTTATACCACATCACGAACACAGTAGGTTTAAATATTATATTTATGGTGAATAAGTGATAGTCAATTTTTGTTGCATCCTGAAAATATCTCTTGGCCAAAGATCCAAGCAATGCAAGCTTAAACTCCCTAAGACTAGGAATACCTAAAACTCCAAAATCTTTCTTTTGTGACACAAGCCCCCAATTGTCCAAGTGATACTTAAGATCATCACCAAAATTCCCCCACAAAAAGAGAAGAAATAGCCTTGATATCCCATTTAGGGGATTTAACAATAGACATAAGATACATGGGAGCACTAGCATGCAAGTAGGAAGCAAAATAAGATGGTTTCATAACTGGGCAAGTTCCCTCACCAGCCACAAATTCTGTTGGCCAAAGATGCGAGCAACGCAAACTTAAACTCCCTAAGATTAGGAATGCCTAAACCTCCAAAATATTTCTTTTGGGACACAAGGCCCCAGTTATCCAAGTGATACTTATAATCGTCACCACCATTCCCCCACAAAGGGAGAGCCATCTGAGAAGAAATAGCCTTGATATCCCATTTAGGGAATTTAACAATAGACATAAGATACATGGGAACACTAGCAATGCAAGTACGAAGCAAAACAAGATGGTTTCATAACCGGGTAACTTCCCTCACCAGCCATAACTGAGCAATGCGAGCAAAGCCACTAGAAACGAGCCCTGACGTCGTGCGTGGGTGATAGGAGGGGTGGACGAGGGGGCTCGACTGCCACGGCGGCGAGCCGCCTCACAAGTGCTGCAACGATGATGAGCCTGGGAGCTCCTCTAATGCAGGGTCGAAACCCTAAGGCCGATCTTTCACGAAATGGAGAGGATCCTACGAAAAACACGAGGGGAAATGCGAGAGAAAGACACTCAAATCAACGAGAACAATCACACATGTGCTAGATCCATGACCATAAAGGGTGATACAAGATCCAAACGCAACAAAGGACGATACAAGAGGTGGTAGTTTTTCTCCGTGAGGAGGTCTTGAGGGGTCTTCCCGTGAGGGGTCTTGAATCCACTTGGGGGATCTTCTCCGTAGAGGTCGTGAACTCTGATGGAGAAGGTATCAAGTGGATGAGCAAAGCTCTATCTCTCAAATGAGCTAATCCTTTGCTAACCCTAATAACAGGGAGGAGGAGAAGTATATATAGTCTAGGGTCACGAAAGGGTACATGGGCTTCGGCCCAACACGCAGTCAACACACAGGCGTCGGACGTCCGACAGTTACCGGTCGTCCGGTCTCTCGCGGGGTCTCGGACGTCCGGTAATTGTCGGATTTCCGACGTTTTGGCTCTGATCAGGCGGCGTCGGGTTTTCGGTGGGTGTCGGACGTCCGGAGCATCGGTCGTCCGGTGGCCTCCATACTTCCGACATTTTGCTTTTGTGATGGTGGTGCTGGTCGTCCGGAGGGGCTCGGTCGTCCGGTGGCTGCAGGGTGTCGGACGTTCAGTCGGTGTCGGTCGTCTGGCCGCTGGAGTGTGCGTAGGCTAGGGCTCGGCTGTTCGACTGGTGCCTCCAGGCGTCGGACGTCCGACAGGTGCCGGTCGTCCGGGGGCTGTAGCTTCCTAGTAGTTCCTCTTGGTCCTTCTACTTGGTGTCCTCGCCGTCTTGTCCGTTGAGTGTAGCTGTCCTGTGGCTTCCCTCCAAGTACCTGATCACACATAGGGTCTCGGCTTGAGGTAGTAGCCATGTCTCATATGTAGAAGGTGGTAGTTCGGAGAGGAGTGAGTTCACCTTAGTTGCGATAGCCTTTGCTCGAGCTCTTGTCATTGGTCCAAGTGATGTCGTGGGAGACGTAGGTAGGTCCATGGGGATGACCGTGGGATGCTCTGCATCATCTCCCCCCCGCCCCTTGGGAAAGATCCGACCTCGGATCGAAAGACTCATCACCATGGTATGGAGAGAGATCCTTGATGTTGAAGACGTCGCTCGCGTTGTACTTGTCATGTGGTAAGTTGATCTTGTAAGCATTGTTGTTGTAGCATGCTAGCACCTTGAAGGGTCCGTCGGCTCGAGGTAGAAGTTTGGACTTGCGTTCGTTGGGGAAGCGGTCCTTCCGAAGGTGTAGCCACACAAGATCTCCAATGTTGAATATCATGGGTTGCTTGTTGATGTTGAGCTTGGTCGCGAGTCGTTGTACGTGGCGCTCGATGGTGTGCCTTGTATCTTCATGCATCTTCTTGAGGTAGCTCACTCGTGCACTTGTGTCCATGTTGATGCGCTCTTGTAGTGGAAGAGGTAGAATGTCCAATGGGGACAACGGGTTGAAGCAGTAGACGACCTCGAAGGGGGACTTGCTGGTAGTAGAGTGTCGTGCTCGATTGTAGGCGTACTCGGCGATGGGTAAACACTCTTCCCACTCCTTGATGTTGTTCTTGATCAATAGGCGTAGGAGAGTAGATAGCGTCCGGTTCGTGACCTCTGTTTGGCCTTCGGTTTGAGGATGGTATGCCGAAGAGAACAAGAGCGTGATTCCGAGCTTGGCGCATAGTGTCTTCCAAAAGTAATTTAGGAACTTGACGTCGCGGTCTAAGACAATCATCTTTGGCACTCCATGTAGGCGCAAGATTTCCCTACAAAAGAGATTTGCAACATGTGAAGCATCGTCTATCTTGTTGCATGGGATGAAATGAGCCATTTTAGAGAATCGGTCCACAACATCAAACATGAAATCTTTGCCATTTCTAGTTCTAGGGAAACCAATCACAAAGTCCATACTAATATCTTCCCATGGGTGATACGGAATAGGAAGTGGCATATTGAGACCATGGGATTGAGCTTTAGACTTAGCTTTGCAACATGTAGAGCATCGGTTGGTGAAACGTGAGACGTCGCGGAACATCTTGGGCCAAAAGTAGTTCTTTGAGAGCGTAGAGAATGTCTTGTCGCGTCCAAAGTGTCCCATAAGTCCGCCTCCATGAGATTCTTGCAAAAGTAACAAACGAAGAGAAGACTCGGGGATATGATGTCTACTACGCAACATTCTCCTTGTAGACGTTGTTGGGCCTCCAAGTGTAGAGGTTTGTAGGACAATAGCAAATTTCCCTCAAGTGGATGACCTAAGGTTTATCAATCCGTGGGAGGTGTAGGATGAAGATGGTCTCTCTCAAACAACCTTGCAACCAAATAACAAAGAGTCTCTTGTGTCCCCAACACACCCAATACAATGGTAAATTGTATAGGTGCACTAGTTCGGCGAAGAGATGGTGATACAAGTGCAATATGGATGGTGGATATAGGTTTTTGTAATCTGAAAATATAAAAACAGCAAGGTAACTAATGATAAAAGTGAGTGTAAACGGTATTGCAATGCTAGGAAACAAGGCCTAGGGTTCATACTTTCACTAGTGCAAGTTCTCTCAACAATAATAACATAATTGGATCATATAACTATCCCTCAACATGCAACAAAGAGTCACTCCAAAGTCACTAATAGCGGAGAACAAACGAACAGATTATTGTAGGGTACGAAACCACCTCAAATTTATTCTTTCGGATCGATCTATTCAAGAGTTCGTACTAGAATAACACCTTAAGATACAAATCAATCAAAACCCTAATGTCACCTAGATACTCCAATGTCACCTCAAGTATCCGTGGGTATGATTATACGATATGCATCACACAATCTCAGATTCATCTATTCAACCAACACAAAGAACTTCAAAGAGTGCCCCAAAGTTTCTACCGGAGAGTTAAGACGAAAACGTGTGCCAACCCCTATGCATAAGTTCATTGAACCCGCAAGTTGATCACCAAAACGTACATCAAGTAGATCATGTGAATATCCCAATTTCACCACAGATAAGCACGGCAAGACATACATCAAGTGTTCTCAAATCCTTAAAGACTCAATCCGATAAGATAACTTCAAAGGGAAAACTCAATCCATTACAAGAGAGTAGAGGGGGAGAAACATCATAAGATCCAACTATAATAGCAAAGCTCGCGATACATCAAGATCATATCACCTCAAGAACACGAGAGAGAGAGAGAGAGAGAGATCAAACACATAGCTACTGGTACATACCCTCAGCCCCGAGGGTGAACTACTCCCTCCTCGTCATGGAGATCGCCGGGATGATGAAGATGGCCACCGGTGAGGGATCCCCCCCTCCGGCAGGGTGCCGGAACAGGGTCCCGATTGGTTTTTCATGGCTCTGGAGGTTTGCGGCGGCGGAACTCCCGATCTATTGTGCTTCCCGATGTTTTTAGGGTATATGGACATATATAGGCGAAAGAAGTCGGTCAGGGGAGCCACGAGGGGCCCACGAGGGTGGGAGGCGCGCCCAGGGGGGTAGGGCGCGCCTCCCTGCCTCGTGGCTTCCTCGAAGCTTCCCTGACGTCTACTCCAAGTCTCCTGGATTGCTTCCGTTCCAGAAATAACTCTCCCGAAGGTTTCATTCCGTTTGGACTCCGTTTGATATTCCTTTTCTTCGAAACACTGAAATAGGCAAGAAAACAACAATTTGGGCTGGGCCTCCGGTTAATAGGTTAGTCCCAAAAATAATATAAAAGTGTTTAGTAAAGCCCATAAACATCCAAAACAGATAATATAATAGCATGGAACAATCAAAAATTATAGATACGTTGGAGACGTATCAGGATACAAAGTTTGTTAGCTCTCATAAGATAATCATCTTTGATGTAATATCGTTCCCAAGGCGTATACGTCAAACATATGGCATAAGGAATAGCAAAAGTAGGATCATGCGCATACAAGTCTTTTATGTGCTCAAAGCCAATGACATTTAAATCAAGTTGGGTAACAAGCATGCATCTATAGGAAAGAGCATCTGCCACAACGTTTTCCTTACCTTTGATGTACTTGATGACATAAGGAAATGACACAATGAATTCACTCCACTTAGCATGATGCTTGTTCAACTTAGTTTGACCCTTAAGGTACTTAAGTGTTTCATGATCAGTGTGGAGAATGAACTCATGAGGGCGGAGATAATGCTCCCAAACATGCAAGACTCTAATTAAAGCATATAGTTCTTTGTCATAGATGGGGTAATTGAGTTGCGCTCCGGAAAGTTGTTCACTAAAGAAAGCTATGGGGTGTTTCTCTTGCATCAACACGCCTCCTATGCCGTAACCGCTAGCATTGCAATGTATCTCAAATGGTTTATCAAAGTTGGGTAATGCAAGCAAAGGGCCATGCGTAAGCAAATTATTAAGCTCATTGAATCCGGTATCTTGAGATGGTCCCCAAACAAATGGTGCATTTTTCTTACTCAAGGCATGTAAAGGTGAAGCGATTGTGGTAAAATCCTTCACGAATCTATGATAGAAACTGGCTAAGCCAAGGAAACTTCGCACTTGTTGCAAGTTGGTTGGTTGTGGCCAAGTTTAATTAGCATTGATCTTAGATTTATCTATATGAACACCCTTCGAAGACACAACGAAACCCAAGAAAACAAGCTTATCAACACCAAAAAGGCATTTTTCCATATTAGCATAAAGGCGCTCTTTTCTAAGAGTTTGCAAAACGGTTCTAACATGGGTGACATGACCTTTAAGAGATTTGCTAAAAACAAGTATGCCGTCGAAATAGACCACAACGAATACACCAATGTAGGGCCTAAGAACAAAATGCATGACGCGCATGAAAGTACCGGGTGCTTCAGATAAACCCATTGGCATGACCAACCATTCATACAAGCCAAACTTGGATTTCAAAGCGGTTTTCCATTCGTCACCTTCTTGGATGTGTATTTGATAGTAGCCAATTTTAAGATCAATTTTAGAGAAAATGGTGGCTCCGCTAAGCTCATCTAGCACATCATCAAGGCGTGGAATGGGGTATCGATAACGAACGGTGATAGCATTGATAGGACGACAATCGGAACACATGCGATATGTACCATCTTTCTTTGGAACAAGGATTACCGGTACGGCACATGGGCTCAAGCTTTCTCGTACATGGCCATTGTCGATGAGTTGTTGTACTTGCCGTTGGATCCCCTTGGTTTCTTCGGGATTGACGCAGCATGGTGCCTTGTTAGGAAGAGGTGCTAGGGGGATGAGGTCGATGCGGTGTTCGATGCCTCGAAGAGGAGGTAGACCCGGAGGTAGCTCGTCGGGGAATACATCTTGGAATTCCTGCAATAGAGAAGATAACACTAAAGGTAGATTGTGAGAGGTGTTAGTTTTTGTTGCCTCGTCCTTGCACAAAAGGACATAGTGCATAACACTTGATGGGTTCTCACACACTTCTCTCATCTCACTTTTGGTAGCAAATAGAACTAGGTTTTTCTTGTCGCTCATCGTGGAGGCACTCATTTTTGGCTTGTGGCTCTCACTCCCTTTAGGGTGGCTCACTCTCTCACTATTCTCTCCATGATGTGTGGTTGCTTGCTTGTCGGCGATCACTTGACTTGGTGACATAGGTCGTAGCACGTACTCCTTTCCCTTCATCTTGAAGCTATAGTGATTGGTACGCCCGTTGTGGATGACGCCACGGTCGAATTGCCATGGTCACCCAAGTAGGAGATGGCAAACGGACATCGGAACGACATCACACTCCAAAGAGTCTTTGTATGCTCCTATCTTGAAGGAAACTTGCACGGTGTGCTCTACTTGTATAGCACCGGAGTCGCTTAGCCATTGGACCTTGTAGGGACGAGGATGCTTCATCTTGACCAAGTGGAGCTTGGAGCATAGTTCTTCACTCGCGAAGTTATGGCAACTTCCTCCGTCGATGATGACCTTCACAGACCTTCCATTGATGCCCGCCTTGGCGTGGAAGATATGGCATCTTTGGTCTTCGTCTTGTTGATGTTGAAGTGTCAAGATTTTGGAGACAACGAGAGCGGGGCTCGAATCTTCGTCACAAAAGACTTGATCATCTTCATCCTCATTCACGCGCCGGTGCATGGCCACTTGCTCAAGGGCTTCCATTTTCTCTTCACTCATGGAGTCATAGGTGCTGTCGTCGTTGAGGATCATGGTGCGCTTGTTGGTACACTCGAAGGACTTGTGGCCTCGGCCGCCGCATGTGAAGCACTTGATGGAACTTGTCTTGATGGTCTCATCCGGTGGAGTTGTAGATGATGAAGCTCTCGGCTTGAAGTTGCTTGTAGTAGGAGGACGACTTCAGGATGTCGAAGTTTTCTTGTAACTTGACTTGTCGCCGTTGCTTGTAGAAGGTTTGGTTGAGGTAGAAGGTGTTGGAGTCGTTGAAGCTTGGTTGTTGGAGTTGTAGTTCTTGGAAGAGTACTTTGCATACTTGAAGTCATCTTGCACTTGTCGCTCCGCTTTGGTAGCTTGGTGTACTAGCTCGATAAGGTTGGAGTAAGGTTGGAAGTCGAAGATCTTCTTGATAGGATGATTGAGTCCATTCAAGAAACGTGCATAGTTTGCTCATCATCTTCCGTGACATTTGCTCGAATCATGGAAATTTCCATTTCCTTGTAGTACTCTTCAACGCTCTTTGTTCCTTGCTTGAGGAGTTGTAACTTTTTGAAGAGGTCGCGGTTGTAGTAGGTTGGCACAAAGCGCGCTCTCATGACATCCTTCATCTGATCCCAAGTTGTGATTGGTGGTTCACCTCTTGCTTCTCGGCGTTCAATGGTTTGCTCCCACCAAATGAGGACATAGTCTTGGAACTCAAGGGATGCCATGGCGATCTTCTTCTCTTCCTCATAGGTGTGCAAACGAAAGATCTTGTCAACCTTCAATGCCCATGAAAGATACTCTTCGGGGTCATTGCTTCCGGTGAACTTGGGCATAGTGAACTTGAGCTTGCCATAGCGTTGCTCTTCATTGTGTTGGGGTCAAGGGTGATGACGTCCTTGACGTGGAGGATTGTCACCCTCAACTTGGTCTAGGCGTGGAGGATTCCCATTGTCTTGTTGCTCTTGACGGACTTGTGGTTCTTGTCTAGCTTGTGGAGGAACTTGTGGGACTTGTCGGTGCAATCGTGCTTGATAGTTCCTCTCTTGAACTTCATCGCAAAGTGCTTCTTCTTGCTCACGAGTATGTCGGTTGCGTGCGGCGACAGCGCGACTTGTTTCTCGGAGGGCACGTTGCACCTCAAGTGCTTGAGCTTCACGCCATTGTTGTTGTTGACGGAGAGCTTCGGCGTCTTGCTCGTCTTGGTGTTGGCGTGCTCGCTCTTCCTCGTGTTGGCTAGGCGTTGTCGTTCTTGTGCTTGCGCAAGAGTAGCTTGATTTTGGCGATGCCGATGTTCTTGCTCGCCAAGTTGTTCTTGTGGACGATTGTCGTGTAGAGGATTGCGGTTTGCTTGACGGTCTTGGTGTGTGGCTCGACGTAGAGTGTTCGATGTCGGTGTACTTGAGCCGGAGATGGTGTCGTCGGAATGTTGACTCGAGCGGCTCCGTCTTGAATATGACGAAGTGGTAGAAGAGCGGTTGACCAACAAGGCACGAATCTCACCCATTCTTGCATTACTCTCTTGTTTTTGTTCGTCGAGCTTGTTGTCGAAGTATTCTCTTGTACGTTGCTCAGAATGTCGCAAGTCGGTGGCGAGGTTGTCGATGCGGTCGCTCAATGCTTGTTGTTCTTGATGCAAAGCTCTTTGTGCGCCGAAGAGGTGGTTCTTGGTGACGTAGGTGTTCGGGTCCTTGTCTAGCTCGATGAAGAGTGGGTTGGTAGAAGTAGTTGTCCTATCCATCATTCCAAGTAATTGTGTGAGTGGGAGAAAGGGAAAAACAATACCAAATGTACCTTGACCGATGTTGAGAATGGATCAAAGATCACTCAATGATGTAACAAGGAAATAGAACAATTGGTACCGTATCTTGTCAATCTCTCACACCTACACACATAAAGCTTTTGGTGGAGCTTGGTTAGGATGGTGGACCAAATTTATGCAATTGTTAGTGAGACTCAATAATGTTGAAAAAGATTCGCAAATTTGCAAATGCAACAAGTAGACCAATAGCAAGATATGTCACACGGAAACACACACACGGATAGATAGATGGGGTCATGCAACCAAGGAATGAGCCAAAATGTGGAATCCACGAAATGCTCCTGTTGCACAACGCTAGAGAGACGCTAGCTTGATTGCACAATAGGCGGATAAGAGAATTGTGCACAACCTACTAAGCAAAATGCAATGACTTCTATCCCAAGTATGTTCTATGTATGGTGTTTCGATGATATGATCCAAGATGATCGAGTATGACAATCTTAATGTAGTATGATGCTATGGTTCTTGCTTAAAAGCTCTTTGCTTATCTTTTCCTTTTGCTTAAAAGCTGGTTTGGCTCTTTCTCTTTTGAGCTTTCTTTGGCCTCTTATGCAAAACTTCACGAACCAAGATAGCAATTGTGTATATGCGAGGACAACCTTGTGACACAAGAGATGATACCAAGATATGTATACCAATGATGTGATATATGCAATGACCACTAATGTGCACAAGTAACGTTGCCAGCAATACTCAAATGGCTAGTCTCGATAGGTAAGTGACGCGAAAATGGGCTATGGGGTTATCAATGCAATGGCAAGAATGTACAATGATGGGATACCACGATACCAAGATGATATAGAGGTTACCGTTCTTGCTTACGGTGAAGGTGTCAAAATTGTGAAGTGGTCGATGTCGATGACGAAGATGAGCGGCGGTGATGTCGTCGAACCGTCCCTAAGTAGCCGAAACACGTTAGGAAACGGTCGCAACTCAAATTCTCAAAGACCAAATGTGTCAAAAATTGTCGGAATTGGTAGCGGGTAAGCGATGGTGGTTGCGGAAAGTGTAGTGGTATGGGAGTGCGTATGCGGAAGTGGAAGTGGAGCGGTGGGATTGAACAAAGTTCAATTTCGTCAGGGTTCGTCGGATGTCCGGTGGTGGTCGTCGAACGTTCGGTGGCTGTCGGACGTCCGGTGCCTGGGCGATTTCGGGCACGTGATGAACTCTAGGGTTCGTGGTGCATATGTAAAAGTTCGTGCAAAATTGGACGAATTTGTGGATGAAAATGGTGGAGATGGTGGGGGAAAGATAGATCCACTCGTGTCAAAGCAAATCCATGGATCAAATCCAACAAAACTTCATCACACCAACAAATCACCAAAAAATTGGGGCTATTTTGGTGGGGAATTTTCGAAATTGGGACAAAATCAACAAAACAAGGGTAGGGGCTCCAAATTCGTGATCAACCAAGGCTCATGATACCAAGATGATGCATGGTGGAAACCCTAGGGCCGGTCTTTCACGAAATGGAGAGGATCCTACGAAGAACATGAGGGTAAAACGTGAGAGAAAGACACTCAAATCAACGAGAACAATCACACATGTGCTAGATCCATGAACATAAAGGGTGATACAAGATCCAAATGCAACAAAGGACGATACAAGAGGCGGTAGTTCTCCGTGAGGAGGTCTTGAGGGGTCTTCCTGTGAGGGGTCTTGAATCCACTTGGGGGATCTTCTCCGTAGAGGTCGTGAACTCCGATGGAGAAGGTATCAAGTGGATGAGCAAAGCTCTATCTCTCAAATGAGCTAATACTTTGCTAACCCTAATAGGAGGGAGGATGAGGAGTATATATAGTCTACGAAAGGGTACATGGGCTTCGGCCCAACACGCAGTCAACACACAGGCGTCGGACGTCCGACAGTTACCGGTCGTCCGGTGTCTCGCGGGGGCTCGGACGTCCGGTAAGTGTCGGATTTCCGACGTTTTGGCTCTGATCAGGCGGCATCGGATTTTTGGTGGGCGTCGGACGTCCGGAGTGTCGTCGTCCGGTGGCCTCCATACCTCCGATGTTTTGGTTCTGTGATGGTGGTTCCGGTCATCCGGAGGGGCTCGGTCGTCCGGGGGCTGTAGCTTCCTGGTAGTTCCTCTTGGTCCTTGTACTTGGTGTCCTCGTTGTCTTGTCCGTTGGGTGTAGCTGTCCCGTGCCTTCCCTCCAAGTACCTGATCTCACATAGGGTCTCCGCTTGAGGTAGTAGCCATGTCTCATATGTAGAAGGTGGTAGTTCGGAGAGGAGCGAGTTCACCTTAGTTTCGATAGCCTTTGCTCGAGCTCTTGTCATTGGTCCAAGTGGTGTCGTGGGAGACGTAGGTAGGTCCCTGGGGATGACCGTGGGATGCTCCGCATCATCCTCCCTCCGCCCGCCGGTGGAGGAGTGGCACAAGGAGCAGGCGTGGAAGCACAGCGCGTTGTCCCGTGGCTCCGGCCAGCACGCATGGACCAACTTTGACCACCTCCACCGGATCTTCGATCCCGCGATCCAGCGCCTCCGGGCGGCGGAGCGTGCTTGGTTCAACGAGAAGGACGCGGCCGTCACAGGGGATGAAGCTGCAGCGGTGTGGGTGCCGGCGTTGAGGGAGGAGTACGACCTCGCCTTCGTGCTCTCCAACTCCCACATGGAGCACCACCTCAGTGTTGGCAACTCCGGTGATGGTGATGACGAGTAGATCTAGTTTAATTTTTGTTTTATACTAGTATGACCTATGTTTTAAGTATGAACTCCGGTGATGTTTAAGTATGAACTGTGTTTTTAGTTTGCAATCCGGTGATGTTTTAAGTATGAACTCCAGTGATGTTTTAAGCGGCGTGAACTGCTAGTTTGAATATGTCGTATGTGTTTCAGTTTGTTTGCGGGATCTGTCATATGTCTCGACATCCGTCGTACCATAAATTCCGTTTACGGGATACCGTAAATGAGATTTACAGGACAACGGTTTGCGGGATCCGCTAGAGATGCTCTTACACACTAGGCAGAGGAATCGCTGGAAGCAGAACGGCCAGACATCCGGCACCTGCTGTCACCGATTGTGTGACCTCCGACTTGAACGTGTCAAGTAGGCAAGTTAAGCTAGGTAAGCTGGGCATCGTCAAAGATGACCGCGTTATGGTGCTTCCAAATGAACAAAGCCGCCAGCACCCTATACCCATCAACCTTTCAGATTCTGTAGTAGATGCTTTTGGCCAAACTGAACCCAGCTGTTAAGTTTGGGCCTCCCTGTGGCACTTTGCACACATGATACTATTTACTACCCAAGATGTACAGTTGAGCTGAGGCGATACGCGTGCCGTGGCATCATCATGTACTAGTAGAAGACAAGGGACGGAAGGTGATGAAAGGCGTGCGGGCATTGATTCGATTGGTCAAACTGAAACGTGGTCAGTTCACAGCTCAAATCAGGTCAGTTTGAACGGCACTGTAGGGATCGCCTGAACGAATAAAAAGCCGCCCCTCTGCCCCAAAAGAAAGAGCAACAAACAGCGCCACCACGCCGCCCCTGCTGCTGCTGCTGCTAGCTTAGGATCAGTCCAATCAATCACTCTCCAGTGACATCGATGGACACCTCCAGAAACTGTTTTTGTTTGTTTGTTTTGACCTCCTCCTCCCCTCCTCCTTTAGGGCAATCCCCAAAAAGCCAACAAATATTCGATTAAGATTGTCCGGATATTGTTTGGCCTCCAACTCCACGCATTAAATGTTCACAAAATGGTTTGGATGTTGAAAATCCTACAGACTGTTCTCAAAACGGGGGAGGAGGCGCTGCCATGGGGGTGTTTTCCTTCTTGGAGGCGCTGCCATGGCCTTTATCTCCGCCTCTCTTCGAACTCACAAAAAACCCTAGGCCCGGATCTTCGGACCGGACGACGACGCCCTTCTTCTTCATGAAGGCGACATCTTGATCGCTCGTGGCGTTCCCGTGGATGGCTTTGGTGATGTTGAACGTCTCGTTGGTTTTGGCTTGCCTCTCTAGTTTGGAGTTTCGTGGGTTTACTTGTGTTGTCTTTTCTGTTTGGACCGAGACCGAGCATCCTCTTTCTCTCTGCTCTGGCATCATGTTCATGCTTTCTTGTGTTCGTGTCATTTGTTGTATTCTTCATTGTTCTCATTCTCTTTACTTCTATCAATGAAAAGATATGCAATCTTTGCGTATTTACAACCCGTCTTCCACTTATCTCTTTCTTCTTTGGGTTCGTCTGATACATTCAGATTTGAGGGACACGGTTGGGATGGCCGAGTTGTCCACGGACACGTCCGAACGCATCCATGGTGTCCGCTCGGTGATTGCCGTTGGAGATGCCCTCGCACCACGACCCCCATCTCTCTCTCTCTCCCCAGCATGCAGCCATGACTGAATTAAGGACTTGTTGATGTATGATGTGTCTATCCATTTATGTGCATCGCGGACCTGTCAGGCTGCTGCTCACCTTTAGCATGCATGCATGGCGCAAGTAGGAGTACTGAGGCAGCAGCATGCAGCGGATCAATTGCTACGGAGTGCTTTGCTTGTCATGTCATGCATGTGGAGGCGCGCGCGCACACACACACCATGAGGCATGAACCAAGCAAGCATGCATCAACAGGCACAGAAGCTGCAGGCAGCCAGAAGAAAAAAGTCACTGGTCTTTCCATAGATTAGGACAGCTACACAAGGCAGCACAGCACAGCATTGAGGTCGATTCTACTACACTACGCCTCTACCAAGGCCGGACCGAGGGCCCCTACCACGACCATGTGTGTGTGTGTGTGGCTTTGCAGCCAGGCCAACACACATACACATACACAGAGAGAGAGAGAGCTCGCATATGACATGAGGCATGGTTGCACTCCCCAAGAAAGAAAGGCTGGGCTAGATAGATACCCGGCCAGTAGTAGCAGAGGCTGTGGGCTGTGGCGGTACTAGATAGATACCAGTAGTAGACATGGAGGGCATGCAGTAGAGGAGGTATAGGTGATGAGGAGGAGACAGGAGGACATGTAATTACAGTGCCAAAAGACAGAGCTTGCTAGCTTGCTTGCACCGAAGTCACAGTGCCAAAAGCCTCTTCCCTCCCTCCTATGGTTGGTGCCGTCGTTTCAATGCAAACACACATTGTCCAACGGAGGCTCCTCTACACTAGAGCACACAGTAGAGCTGTGGAGTGCAGTATACAGGGCAGATACACACTGCCTGCGTATGTGTATGTGCATGGACCATGACCAGCACAGTAGCTACCACTCTATATATATCTTCTCCTGCCAAGCCAAGCCAAGCCAAGCCCCTTTGAACCTGCCTCCCTCTCTCCCTCTCTCTCTCTCTCCGGTAGCTCGTATACCATTGTGCTTCTGCACCAGCTCGGTAGCTCTACTCTGGAGCACCGGTCTACCACTCACCTCTCTTCACCGGCCGGCCAGGGCAACAGCTAGAGGAGGTATGCATGCATGCATGCATGGACACATTTACGCTGATGCTTGTTCATCATCATGTACTAATCAGTTCAGTTCATCCTCATGCACTAATCAGTTCAGTTTACGATGATGATATGTTTTCTTGATAAGCTAATGAACGATGGTCAGTGGCGGTGGTGGTGGTAGGTAGGGAGACATGGTGACCAAGCGCCTCCAGGAAAGCGGCTCGCCGAAGCAAGCTCGTCCTGTCGCCACCGACAGCGCCAACGGCCCGCTGATGCTGCTCCGTCTGCGGGAGCACTGCTGCCGCGAGCACCACCCGGCTGCCTCGCCCGCTGGCCCGCTGGCGCTCACGCTCGGCGCCCCGGCGGCGACTGCCGACGACGTCTGCCGCCGGTGTTGCTGCGCGCGCGACGAGGACGCGGACGCGCCGGCTCTGGCGCCTGGGGTTATGCCGTCCGTGGACTCGGTGCTGCGTGGCTCCCGGTACCTGAGGCCCGTGCAGGAGCTGCTGCGCGACGCGGTCTCCGCCGTCGTCGGCGGGGACGACGACGACGAGAGCGCTGGGGGAGGCAGCGAAGACGAGGCGGCCGGCGAACAGGCTCTCCGAGAGATCCGTCTGCGGGCGGCAGCGACGCGCCGCCGCGGGATCCAAGCCAGGAGCGACGGCGGCGCCGGCGCGGTGCATGCCAAGCTCCTCGGCCTTCTCAGCGAGGTCAGTCCGCACTATTCCATTGCATTATCAGCTAGTGATATAATCTGTCTCTTCTTCCCTCGGCTAGCTAACCCCATGGCCATGGCGGCTAATCGACTTCTCGCAGCTGGAGGGCCGGCAGGAGCACTACTTCCAGGAGCTGAGCCGCGTGGCCTCGTCCTTCGAGCCGGCGCTGGGGCCCGCCGCGACGGCCGGGTACACGTCGCTCATGTCGCGGGCCATGACGCGCCACTTCGGGAACCTGCGCCGCGCCATCCTCCGCAAGCTCGCCGCCGTCATCACAAGGCCGGCGCCGGCGCCGAGGGCGACGCTGTGGGCGAACGATGACAGCGAGGAGGAGGAGGAGGACGAAGACGACGACGAGTACGACCCCGCGCAGACGGAGGACGTGGTGAGCCGGCTGGTCCGGCGGACGAAGCAGGCCGCGGCGGCGCGGGCGGCGGAGCAGGTGTGCAAGCCGCTGAGGGGCCTGCCGGAGGGGTCGGTGGCCGTGCTCCGGGCCTGGCTCTTCAACCATTTCCTAGATCCGTGAGTGCCCACCCTAGCTGCTTAGCACTAACAAAGCTCTGTCTGCCATGCATCCCGACATAGTATAACCTATAAACTTTTGACGCTCCTTCCATTTCAAAATAATTAAAGTTTTAGATTTGTCCTTCGTTAAGTTTGACCGAGTTTATACAAAAATATACCAACATCTATACAATAAATTTGCTTCACTAGATTCATTATGAAATATCTGTATGTGTAGATCTTAGCACATTTTTTCGAATAGACTTGGTCAAAATTCAAACAGATTGGCTTAATTAGGACAATCCTAAAATTTGGGTTATTTTGGAACGAAGGGATATTTGTAGATATTAAAAATTTTCTCAATAACCTTGGTCAAATTCAAATATAGACAAGTTTTGACCTTTAAAAAATCAATACACCTTATGTTTCGGAACAGTCGAGTACGGTCGTTGAAAAACATTTAGATTCAAAAAAGCATCACTCGAAACATGAAGATATTGAGATTCAGTAATTGAAAGTAGCATTCGAGACATCCAAAGCTAGTTGACAGACACTCGGCTGTGTGTGTTTTGCTGCAACGTGAAGCAGGTACCCCAGCGACAGCGAGAAGCTGAGGCTGGCCGTGAGCACGGGGTTAACCAGAAGACAGATATCCAACTGGTTCATCAACGCGCGGGTGCGGCTGTGGAAGCCCATGGTCGAGGAGATGTACGCCGACGAGTTCTCCGACGTCTCCTCCAGGGACGACGACGCGGCGCCCTCTCAATGAGCTGAGCACACCTCCTTCCTTGGGACGGACGCAAGATTCAGTTTTCCTTGGCCGGAGATGGGTCGATCTTCCGTCAACTTAACCCGAATTTTTCCTTTTTGATGTGATCTTTCTTCGGTCAGTTCCATGTGTTTTTTGGTCTAGTAGCGATTCATGGGACTGTTCATCGTGTTGCTGTTTGTAGTTGGGTAGTGAAGCTCTTTTTGCCAGAGCTTGAGTGAGTGACAGCCAGGCTATCGCCACGGCGCCCTACTTGATGATGAAATCCATCTTTACCCTGGAGATTCTACGGCATGTAATGTCACTTGTGATTCCAGCTGTTTGAGATGAGATGTCTCTAGTTCAACTGACACCAATGCCTTCCTCGAACAAAAAACTGACAGCATTACCAGCAAACTAAACTGCTAACTGGTTATTATGACCTAAATTCAGCTTAATCATGTATCTTTTTGAAACTGGGGACAGGATCTGGTGCTTACTCTGCTACCCCGGGCAGCGATTCAGGTCAGAGGATTTACCATTCCGGTCAGTCCATGACTCTGTTTTCAAAATTGGGGTACAGAAATAAGCCACATACATGACTCTCTTTTCAAAATTGGGGTACAGAAATAAGCCACATAAGGGTGAGCGAGTACATCTTCGCCTACAGGAGGGCGGTTTCGAAGCTTCTACCGCGGAGCAGAGCACACACGCTTAGCCGCCGCCACCACCCTCGGAGAAACTCAATGGAGCAACAACGGAAACTTCTATCGACGAACGGATCACGACAGAAGGTACACAAACTGAAGGAGCAATGCCCATCCAGATAGATGACCAACATCGTGGTCCTCTTTCGCTGCACGCAGGAAAGGAAACGTCCACTTCCACTACACCTAGGGTTTACTGCGGCATTCTGCGATAGCGCCATTGACAGGCAAACCAGAGTCCATAGTGCTCTGTTACTCAGTACGGTACCAAAAAGAAGATGAGTGTGTTTCCTGGCACTAGGATAAATATTTACACGAAACGGGGCAGGGCGATCCACGGTTTTCCTCTAATCGGATGGCTTGGAGCCTTTTCTAGCCAAGTGATCCTTCTTCATTTCCTCGACCGCCTCCCTGCAAACATGAGCCAAGTTAAGTTCGTTCCCTGATTGGCGCCCGGTTTAGACCAGTCTGCAAGTGTGCATCAACAAACAACCCTCCCCGCCCCCCACCACCCAAACACCCCAAAAAAAATCCCATCAGTGGGGAGATTCTTGGAAAATAGCTTACATGAAAACTTCCTCCATCTCGGCGTTTCCAGGGTCCAGCTGCAGTCCAGCCATGAATGCATCACAAGCTCCTTTGTAGTCCTACCAATGGGAGGTTCGGCAGATTATAGTCTGTATACAGGGAGATGCCATGCAACCAAGTGCAAGGTGAGTAATCTGTGTGACTTATCTGACCTCGACCGACATGAGAGCAGCTCCTTTCCTGTAGTAACCTTTGATCCATTCCGGACGCAGTTTTATGCAAGTGTTAGCAGCGTGCAAAGCCTTATCTGCTTCAGTCATTTGCAGGTAGCAAAGGCTCCTGTTTGAGTACAGCGCCGCATCACTAGGATCCAGCTCAATCGCCTACATCAAAACAGAGAATTGAAAATGGTGAGGGACGTGTCATAAGCAAACAAGTCTTTTGAGCAAAAGAACGGAACAGCATATGTCTGTTATAACTTGCACAGGGCTACTTATGTATGCCTGACAAGAGCCAAGTTTACCAAAGTTAACAAGATAACACTGGTTCCGCAAGTCCATGCCTGTGACTATCAGCAATAACATTAGGGCTGTTCACACTTTATGATGGTTCTGAACTGAAACTGAGAACCAATATAGCGAGAGAGCTGCTGAAGCTGGTTTGAACCGTTCCCAGCAGCCATGGCTGTTGAAGGTTTCCAAACAACATAACAGGTGTCCAGACTTGACTGGAGAGTGGAGATCTTGTAATACTGTCGTGGATTCAACAATCATTGTACTTCACAGAGTTACTTGGCTTATATCTAGACATATTATACCTGGCGACGGTGTCAAATAAGTACACTCTTGATTCCATCAATGAACAGACATTTTGAAAAAGAAACCCCAATGTTTGTATAATGAGAGGATAAGGTGTACTGTAGAACTTCCATGCATATGCTGATATGCATCTTGCAAAGACCTTAGAGTAGCATAACCAATACTACATCATTCTTCAGATCACTACTAACCTCGGAGTAGAACTTTGACGCGCCATGATAGTCCTTTCTCTTAATAGCTTTCTCGGCATATGATTTCAACTGAACTTTTGTATTTTTTTCATGCTTAACCTAAATCATAGAGACAAATTAAGACAAGCAAAATATACATACAAAATGTACAATGTTCACTGAAGATTAAAGAAGTTTATTTTTGTGCCAAAAAAGACATTGTTTGACGATGAAACTTCATATAACAATGGAAGACTCATAACCAACTAGGTTGTACTGTTTGTTTAACCAAGCCGTACAGTTGTAGACAGATGATTAGAGGAGAGAGTTTGGGATGGATTTTCCACTGGGCAATGAAATGCACGTCTTTGCATCAAAATTGAAGTCTACATATAACACTCACTCATGTCCATCTCTGATTTTTCTTTGGAAAATGTTCAAATGACGAAAGATACTTTTTTGAGCCAGGAGCAAGCACTCCTGAGCTCTCTTAGTAGTTACCAAAGTTAAAAATAGCGGGCTACGGCAAAAAGTGACAGCCCCAAAATAAGCTAAATAGGAGCTAAAGCACCACTAAATGGTACTCCCTCCGTCTCATAATATAAGAACGTTTTTGTAAGCTAACACTTGCAAAAACGTCTTATATTGTGGGACAGAGGGAGTATTTACCAAGGGAGTATGTAGGAAAAGTTTGTGTCAAACTAAGAGTTCTTATCTTAGTTATATCCAACCCAGCATCAACTGCACCCAAGTATTCTAGAGTTCATGTCCAATTAGGAGTCCTAAGATGGAATGAGTGGTTTGGTTGAGATTTCTTGCATCCAAGGGATCATCTTTCTATTGTACTTGATATTTATAATATAGGGATATTAGTAAATTTCTGGAGTAAATCAGACCAAATCCTCAATTGTCAAGGACTGGAGTGAATAAGAAACAATCTTGCTCAGTGACAGATAAGATCTGAGAGGATTATCAGTCGTTTGATCAAGGGACGATACATGATTTACTTCATTCATCAGATGACTCAGGGGTAGATTTGCATGTGAGAACCGAAATAGTAGGAAATAGGTGTTACATGCTAGATATGTCCCCGATCCCCTAGATAATAGCAGTGACTAAGAAAACTGCAAGCACTAGAAGACACAATCAGGTAAAAATGCAACAAAACTCATACAAATATGTGTGATATTAGGGTCTGCACCAACCTTCGACAGGTACTGGACGCAATCAGTTAAGCCATAACGTTTTGCTATTACCAACGGAGTTTCTCTATTAGCAGAATTTACATCTGCGCCTGCCTGTAGATATGGATCATATAAAATCAGAAGTTATGGACTATGCAATGCATGTGATAGATTAATATCATAAGAAAACTATATGTATTAACATGAGGTCAAGGTGGACAGTTACCAGACCTCCACAAGCAGCTTGACACACTTCAGTGAAGTAGATTCAGGTACTCCTGAATCGGTACCATGAAGTGCTTCAGTCAGCGGAGTACTTCCCTCTTCTGAGACCTTGTTCGGCTACATTTTTTATTACAGAAAATCTTTAGTGTAAAATACGACTTCGATATAGGCAGATATTGAATGCTTAAAAATAATAGATGGAAATTAGAACATAGAGACACACAACATGTTTCAGTTCTCATGATTCTCCTTTTATCTGGAAGTGGGATGACAGAACTATCATTAGCCATGCTAATGACAGTTTGCAATAAATATTTTATATAGATTGCTAAGCCTCAGCTGCAAAGACAGTTCTGTCAACCTAACCAGTGTTTATGACATAGTAATAGTACAAGACAGAATAACACTATGCTAATCAAATAAGAAATGCACATGTTAAAGCAGGAATCTATCCAGCTTCTGCATAGGAACAAGGGGATCCCAAGCTGTACATTTAACATAAAAATCTGCTACGACATCATGAAAGAACTGAAGATCACACAGCTAAGAAAAGTAAGCAATGGTACAGAGTAGCATGAAGTATGACCTGCGGAAAAGCCATCTGAACCGCCATTTTAGCTAAGTACTCTATATGTGATTTTGAACTAATATTAGTTAGAACTTAGAAATATAAGAGATGAAAATCTACAGCTACGATAAAAGGCTGTGAGAAGACCAAGGCTTGGAACCGCAATCCAACATACTAAATGTTGATGAATCTGCATTCTAACAAGGTAGCATATAAAGCTCAAATACAAAAACATGAAATGTACTTATTACATCTGCATGGTGCCCAACAGAACTTTCATGACACCAATCATCCCGTAGCCAGCAGCGAAATGTAGTGGTGTCAGACCAAGATAAGCTACATCAATACTAGCTCCTCTAGATAGCAACAATCGTGCTGCTTCATCACGTCCTAGACATAGTGCAGAAAAAAAAAAGAGATAATGTTACAATGAAAAATAAGCATTTCTCATACAACAATAGAAATGTATTCTTAAACATCATCAAGAACCACCACCTGCATGCCTCGGCTAGAGGCCAGGCATGAGTTAACAACGTCATGATTATTTTGCTGAAACTATTTAAGAGACACGACATGGATAGGGGTGTCATAAACAGGGGTGCGTGGAAGTTAGCTATCCAAGTGCCAGGACCATAACTAGGTTTCGAGATCTTGTAGGTTTCAACTCTAGCTTACCCCAACTTGTTTGGGATTGAAAGGCAATGTTGTTATTTTTCATTTATAAGGGATATGCCAATGCTACAGAACCGGAAAAAACAAGCACAAAATAAGAGCAAAGTATTAATCCATAGGGAGAACAAATAAGACCATACATATGTTATCGTTTTGTTATAAGGAGACACAAACACAAAATATGACCATACATGTTAGCTTTTTTTACTGGGGACCGGTCGTATTAGTTCGTAGGGAGAACAAACTGAACTGAAACTGTAAATGCCACCATCTACTATATGGCCCCCAGCTCCAAAGTCACGCGACCAAGTTCATCTAATATGCCATGAAAATGAAACAAAATAAGTAGGAATACTAGTTTGCTAATTATCAGAACCAGACTGAACATCGCCTCAGTGAGGGTTTGAAATGCAATTTGTAAGCTGTTGGATAGCACCAAAAATCAGCATGAGCTGTGCAAAATAGTCAAATCGATTTCTTATAAACTACACTTTTGGTAGAAGTGCAAGAATTCAGCGTCTAAGATAGAACAAAAACTAGAAGCCACACAAATGATCAAATTGCATTAGTGAGGAGTCGAAGACTGTTCAGGAGAACAATGAACCACTCCTTTAAATCTTGTTTGCACAGCAACCAACTCTAAAGACAGAAAGCTTAGTGTCTGCGCAGAAGAGACCATGTTTTGCAGCATGGTGAAGAGGATAATGGCCTGAATTGGCTGGCTTATTTGGATCGGCCCCCTTGTCCAGAAGGTACCTCATAACACGCATTCTTCCATCTGCTGCAGCGGCAGCCAAAGCAGTTACACCTGCCAATATAAAATCAAAAACAAGTAACTAGTGCTTAGAGTATCTGAAACTGATGCGGTGAATGAATTTACTGAAATATACACAAACTAAAAGATCGTGCACGCTAGCAACATTGCGAAATTGGGCTTAACCATAATAACATGAACAGAATCAATCAGCACAGAGAAAGCGCACGCATACCGGCTTGGCTGCCAGCATTGACATCGAAGCCCAGCTCCTCCACCATGCACCTGACGGCGTCCAGTTTCCCCAAGCGTGCCGCCGTCTGCATCGGGCCCGCGCCCACTAGACACACATCGGCGAGCCAGGCCATCCCCTCCGCGTCCCTGCCGCTCGCCAGCTCTTCAGAACAACGCCGAGAAATCTGAGGTGAGAGACATGGACGGCGGCGCTACATTGCAGAGCGAAAGGAGCAGACGCACGCGCGGACCGCCCCGTCCATTCCCCCGAAACCAAACCCTAGGCCGCATTGGAGGGAGGGGGCGGCGCGCGGACGTGCGCGGCCAGACGATTGGCGGATTGGATCGAGGGGGAGGTCGCTCACCCCTGAGGCGGGGAAGGTCGCCCTGGAAGGCCGCGTCGAAGAAGTCCATCTGCGGCGAGCCCTCGGCTGGGAGGCGTGGGTACCGCCGTACGGACGGTCGCGTCGAATGGCTCTCTCGAAGCCGAGCGCAACTCTAAAGTCTGCGCACTCCATTGCCGCCAGCGACGGGCCCTGCCGCCTCGCCGCCGCCTCGGAGAGTGGAGAGTTTGGGAGGGTTTGGGGAAGCGGAAGAAGCGGCGCCGAATATTGAAGTCGCTCAAAGGAACAAAATGCAGAGGACCACTCGTGCGGATTCTCCTAATAAAACAAAAAACAGACTTTATACTATGCAAACAGCCCGTAAAGTCGTTTTGTATTTAGGAACAAAGGGAGTACTAAGAGCATCCACAGTCGGGCGCCTAAACCTTCATGTACACTCGGACGGGCTGATTGATCAGTGACTGGTCGAAAAACACCCAGACAGGCGCCTCAAACCGGCCTCAAACGTCCGGCCTGACCGGCGCGTTTGCCACATCGAATCCGGCCTAAATTGGCCCACGCGACCTCACATATATTTGTCCCCTACCGTTCCCCGGACCAAACCCTAGCCACTCCACCACCCAAACTCCTGTCCGGCGATCTCCGGCATGACGGGCAACGGATCCTAGTCGCACACCTTCAGATCCGTCAACCCGAAGCTCATCCCACGTGGCCCCGAGGAGGAGATGACCGTCCAGCTTGCGCTCTGCCACTCCCGGGAAGAGGCCACCCGGCGGCGATGCTCGGACTCCTTCCGTCGGGTATCCACCGCGTCCGCCCAAATGGCGCATGGATCCTCCGCGAGGTGTGGCATCGCTGCCTCATCGGAGGTGGTGCGGTCCGTCTCACGTCTGAACACGGCGGCGGACACGCAACCCTTCCGTTGACGCGACGAGGCGGAGGTGAATGCACCATGGGCATCGTATGACGCAAACATGGGCGCGGCGTGCAGACCGGTCATTGACCAATAAAAAGAAAACCAACCCACCAGGGCGCTTCAAACCGACCTCAAACGCCCGGGCTGTCCGGGCACGCACAGGCGCATCCGTCATGTCAGCCCGGCCCACCACCGACCCCACGCCGTCCCCACGAAAAATCCCAATTCGTCCCCTCTCCAAACCATAGCTCTCTCGCTCTGTCCTCTCCTCTTCCCTCTCCGATTCCGATCGAATCCAGCGCGATGTCGAGCTCCGGCAGCCACTCGGGCTCCGACCTCGACGTCGACAAGGAGCTGGCCAAGGATAGTGAGGTCTTTTTTTTTCTAGTGTCATCTGATATTCCGATTGATGCCGGGCTTGTGAGTATAGAGAGGCAATGCTTCTAACTTGATCAGTGAAAACGAACTGTTGCACACAAGATCACAAACTGATAGTGTCATAGTGTGATGCATCGTACAAACGTTCTGATTTCTGAGAGCTCCAGCACATCATGAACCGTAAGATCATACATAAATTTGGTGATAGCTAGGCTGACAGATAGCTGCCAATTTTGGTGATAAAACTGAACCAAGTTACATACGGTTTGGTGATATAAAACAGAACCAAGCTGTAAACGGCGCAATTCAAAAACCAATCTCACAGCTACAGTGTACGTTTTACTAAATATTGTGTACAAAACGGGAAATTCAGTGAAATCCCATAGGGATGCAGGCGGTGGCTGGCTTAGCACAATCGCCCGCGTACGTTGTTGCAGCAGCTCAGTGGGTGTTGCGGCCGCGCCCCTTGCGTGCCTGTTTTTCTCTAGCTGGATGGCTTGAAGCATTTTCTCTTTTTCTGGCCAAGTCATCCTTTTTCATCGCCTCAACTGCCTCCCTGCAACCAGGAAACAAAACAAAACTGTTTTCAGCCCTTCAATCTAGGCATAGAATGTAATTTACCCTCACAAACACAAGCATCTCAATTCAAGAAACAACGGAGGAGTTGGAGTTTCCTTCTTATTAGAAAAGGCTGAAACATAATTTAGGAGCTTACTGGAATACTTTCTCCAACTCGGTGTTTCCAGGGTCCAGTTTCAGTCCGGCTTCGAACGCATCACATGCTTCTTTGTACTCCTAAAGATGGACAGCTAGGCAGATTATACGAGTGGAGGTGGTGACATACACACACACAAGTGCAAGTCAGGAAAACTAGCTAGGATTCTCACCTTGAGCGACATAAGAGCAGATCCTTTCCTGTAGTAACCTTTTAACCATTCAGGACGCAGTTTTATGCAGGTGTTAGCATCACGCAAAGCCTTATCTGCTTCAGTCATTTGCAGGTAGCAAAGGCTCCTGTTTGCGTACAGCGTCGCATCATTAGGGTCCAGCTCAATTGCCTGCATATCAGCAATAACATACAGGTTAACAAGACAATACTGATTCCAAGCATATCAGCAATAACATACAGGTTAACAAGACAATAATGATTCCAAGTATATCAGCAATGACAAACAGGTTTATTTAGTGATGCTTCAAGTTGGTATCAGTATGAACATGAGAACTGAGGTTTCTCAAACCTCTGGACCTATGACTGCTGAAGCTTTATTCTTTTCAAATAAGAGAGGGCTGCTGAAGCCATATTTGTTTGTACTGTTGCCAGAGCTAGTGCCTTAATGGCTGTCAAAGGTTTACAGACAACACGAATGTACAACACATCTCAAATTCGTCCGGAGTAGCAGTACAGATAGATATTTGGCTTATAGTTGGACAGATTATCAACTGAAATAATTTAAATGGTGGAAGTCCTGTCAACAATATCAAAACATATAATAAAATACTCCCTCTGTACAACATAAGTAGAAATGTATGTTTATTGCAGGAAAGGTGAAAAAAGTTTTGCGCACATGCATATTTTAAGTAGCATAAATCCAAACAAACAAATACTACTGTTTTTACTTCCCACCTTATTTTTGTTAACAACGGCAGTTATAGGAAATAACACAAAAGAGATAGATTAAACAACCATATAGCTCAGGTCAACAAGTAATGCTACAAAGATCGAGTATTCCTCGCGTGCACACTTTCTTCACATCAATACTGACCTCGCTGTAGAATGCTGACGCGCCACGGTAATTCTTCCTCTTAACAGCTATGTCACCACATAGTTTCAGCTCAGCCTTTGTACTTTTATCATCTTGCTCATCCTAAATCATGGACAATATTAGTTAAGCCACGCAAAATAAAGATGCAAAACGTACAAGGTTCATGAAGATTGAAAAGGTTAACTGAGAAAGCAGACTGACAGTACGCAGATCGATTCTCTGAACTTGACCAAGTCATGCACAGTTGAAACACAAAAATATCAACTCGCCTGTTTTTTTTTTCAGAAACAGAGAGAGAAGGAAGCGCGACATCTGAAAATATATACGCTGCAAACTGGGTCTTTAGACACTAGTGCCTCGAAGAATTAGCCTAAAAGGTGCTGCAAAACTCGCATTTGGCTTGAGACATCCATCAAAGGCCGGCCCGTTAAGCAAACATTGGACAATTTTGGGCAAGACACATGCGTTTGGGCGGAAGGGGATGGAACCAACTTCCAGCCGTGAATGGCGAAGAAGCGGACCCCAAACCAGCAGAGACGGAACCCGAAAGTGAACTGGGGGATGAAGTAAACTCACCATCCTTCTGCCTGCTCTCTGTTGCCTTGTCCGAGACGATGGTAAAAGAGAACAATCTGATCGTCTCGTTGCACACTGCTGCTGGGTTTCTGGGCTTTCGGCCTGTTATTAACGATGAGCTGGGCTTCAAAAATTAATCATCTACCCATTGCAGCCTAATCGCTATCAGGCGAAGCAAATTCGTCGGGGTGGAGACAGACTAGACTAGCACACACCGCCGAGAGTGGTGGAGTCGAGGGTCGGGTATGGTGGCGCTGGCGCGGCGATCTTCCTCTCCGATGCGGGGTGGGAGGGGGAGGAGAACGGCGGTCGCCGCAGTGGCGAGGAACGGTGGCGGCGATTTAGGTCTCGGGTCGGGTGTGGCCAGGCTGTGCGGCTTCCCTGAATCAGCAGCGATGTGCGGGATTGCAGGCCTTGGGCAGCAGCTGGGCCTTTGCGTGCAAATCAATAGCCCACCTAGGTCCGTACTTGGCCCAGGGCGCCACTATGTCTCCCAAATCTCTCTAATCTAATTAAAGACTACTTTGTCTCAAAAAATAATAGTACTTCTAACTTGATCAGAGAGTTTAGAGAGGCAATGCTTCTAACTTGATCAGTGAAAACGAACTGTTGTACACAAGGATCACAAACTGTTATTAGTGTCATAATGTGATGCATCGTGCAGACGAAATTCAAGAATCACATGGGAGAAATAGCATGGTGTTCAACAGTTATCTGTAATTGCATGCTTCTTCTATAGTTTTTTTTATACCCAACAGGTATATTTGTTCTGCTTCCATGTTTTCAGAGGTGGCCTGGTGCTGCTCCCGGTCTGCATTTTCATTGTAAATACAGTAGTTTAGCAAGATAAGTCATGCTATTCATGTTTCTTGTTTTGAAACTACCAATGACACATTCATGGCCAAAATGTTTCCTCTAACTTTATAATGATTCAATCATTCAGTACTCATCATCCTTTCATCATAACAGAACAAATAATGCAGTTCAGACGGACAAAAATAAAATGAGAACCGTTAATAACCAGAGTACTAACAAACACTTCCAAAAGTTCAAAGCAACCACTGTTGATAATACAGTTCACTGTTAAATCAACCACTTTTTGCGTCAAAGTGTGAGCACTCTGGGTAAAGCTTTTTTGCTTGATGGCCAGCCCTTATCGTCTTGTTGGAGTGGATTATGGCAAACGACTCAACCCCCGCAGTGATTCTCTTCTTCGGTGAAATCTTCTGCCTTTTAGTCCAGGCGAACCTGGTGGGCTTCTTGTCCTGGCAGTCGCCACACTCCAACTCCAACCTACTATAGAGGAACACATCCTCTAGATTGACCGCCGCCACCATAACACGTCTGACATAATTAACAACATAATCTTCAGATTCAAACCCAAAGATGACGAGTGTGACCAAACTGTGGTGTTGGAAATCAGCTGCAGCCGCGCTCCACTCTACACCCTTGTTCTCACTATACGATTCCTTTTTTCTCTTCTCCTCATCCATTTCCATTGAACACAAATCATCCCAGACCTGCATCTCAGCAATAGGACAAAGATAAAAATAAACTGTCTATAGACATATATACCTGGTAAGAAAACCATGAAAAACTAATATTAAGCACATGTGGCTAAAAGAGAACTTTAGGAAAGCACATACTGTCATGTATAGCTCCTTCAGTAAGGGTGCAGCTTCAAGAATAAACATTGTCCAGGTGAGATCATACCCTTCAGGAAGTTTAACAAGGTTCACAAACCTTAGTTGGCGGAACACAGATGCCAGATCTTGCGTTGGACATTCTGGCTGCACCCAAATAAGCAAATAATATACACATGATAAGATGAGCAGAGCAGAGAAAAAGTGAAGCCACAGCTAGGAAAGCAACAATCTTTATTACTACACTGTTCTGTGCTATACATGATAGTTCAGCTATGAAATTGACTACATCTTACATGCATACTGACCAGACTTGCCTAACAGAAGCACAAACACAAATGGACACTCTGCAGTTGTATCAGACACACCACCACAAGACCTGCTGTGTGCGTCATAATTCTTAGCAGCGACCATTACGACCGTGCAATGCCAAGATTGCTAGCGACAAGGATTTGAGGAGGACAAGACGGTAGCTATCGACAAGGATTCAAGAAGGACGAGATGTCACGGTAGTGGTTGTAATATTAGTCGAGACGAATCTGAAAAAATTGAGTCGAGATGTGGAGATATGATGGATTTTGCAAAAAAAAATCCAGTAAATTTTTGATACAGAGAACATATCGGTGTGCATGTACTGATTGCACTTGCTTCATGGCGCAATACGTTTATCCTGCTATGAAAAATGTATTATTTTTTATTAGAGAAGGGGGGGTCCAAGGCAGAGATAGTGAGTAGAAGAAAAGTTATCTACCATAAAAGACGACAAGGTCACATGACATGCACTGATTGCATTTGCTTTATGGCGCAATATGTTTATCCTTCTATTAAAAATGTATTATTTTTTATTGGAGAAGGGGGCTTCAATGGCAGAGATAGTAGGAAGAAGAAAAGTTATCTACCATAAAAAAAGTCACATGACATGCACGACGATCCTAATGTTACATGTTAGACATGTTTTTAAAGGAAAGGGGTTCCAACAAAAAAAGAAATGTCTCGCTATGGCAGGAAAACGAGTAGTAAGGGGAGGGCCCGGCAGAAAAAAGAGAGTGCATCGTGTGGTGGGGGGTTTTGTGTTAAGACCACGTGTTGGTGATAACAGTCGGATAGTCTGGACAACCATATTTCTCCTCCAGAGTAATGCTACATCTACGGGAAGTTCTTTTACGGGTTCAACGGACTATCGACTGTGGACCAACAGGATTTAAGATCAGGGAAGGATGGGACAACCCTAGCTGAAAATCAGGGGGAGAAAGATTAGTTAGAAGGAGATTTTCTAAAACTCTCGTAAGGGTCCGTGCGTCTAGGATTATTGTCTCCTTCATATATGGTATGTATTTAAGGTAGTCCAGACTATTCAGATGGATAAATTTTATGAAGACAAATTCATTCTTATGCATTGTGGGCCTTCTACTAGTCATTGTAAATACAGTAGTTTAGCTAGATAAGTCATGCTATTCATGTTTCTTGTTTTGAAACTACCAATGACACATTCATGGCCAAAATGTTTCCTCTAACTTTATAAGAATTCAATCATCCAGTACTCCTCATCCTTTCATCATAACAAAACAGATAATGCAGTTCAGACGGACAAAAATAAAATGAGAACTGTTAATAACCAAAGTACTAACAAACACTTCCAAAAGTTCAAAGCAACCACTGTTGATAATACAGTTCACTGTTAAATCAACCACTTTTTGCGTCAAAGTGTGAGCACTCTGGGTAAAGCTTTTTTGCTTGATGGCCAGCCCTTATCGTCTTGTTGGAGTGGATTATGGCAAACGACTCAACCCCCGCGGCGATTCTCTTCTTCAGTGAAATCTTCTGCCTTTTAGTCCAAGCGAACCTGGTGGGCTTCTTGTCCTGGCAGTCGCCACACTCCAACTCCAACCTACTATAGAGGAACACATCCTCTAGATTGACCGCCGCCACCATAACACGTCTGACATAATTAACAGCATAATCTTCAGATTCAAACCCAAAGATGACGAGTGTGACCAAACTGTGGTGTTGGAAATCAGCTGCAGCCGCGCTCCACTCTACACCCTTGTTCTCACTATACGATTCCTTTTTTCTCTTCTCCTCATCCATTTCCATTGAACACAAATCATCCCAGACCTGCATCTCAGCAATAGGACAAAGATAAAAATAAACTGTCTTTAGACATATATACCTGGTAAGAAAACCATGAAAAACTAATATTAAGCACATGTGGCTAAAAGAGAACTTTAGGAAAGCACATACTGTCATGTATAGCTCCTTCAATAAGGGTGCAGCTTCAAGAATAAACATTGTCCAGGTGAGATCATACCCTTCAGGAAGTTTAACAAGGTTCACAAACCTTAGTTGGCGGAACACGGATGCCAGATCTTGCGTTGGACATTCTGGCTGCACCCAAATCTGCAAATAATATACACATGATAAGATGAGCAGAGCAGAGAAAAAGTGAAGCCACAGCTAGGAAAGCAACAATCTTTATTACTACACTGTTCTTTGCTATACATGATAGTTCAGCTATGAAATTAACTACATCTGTGACGCCCCCGATTTGACCGTACACTAATCATGCACGCAAATGTGTACGATCAAGATCAGGGACTCACGGGAAGATATCACAACACAACTCTAAAACAAAAATAAGTCATACAAGCATTATAATACAAGCCAGGGGCCTCGAGGGCTCGAATACAAGTGCTCGATCACAGACGAGTCAGCGGAAGCAACAATATCTGAGTACAGACATAAGTTAAACAAGTTTTCCTTAAGAAGGCTAGCACAAAGTAGCAACGATCGAAAAGGCAAGGCCTCCTGCCCGGGACCTCCTAACTACTCCTCGAAGCCGAACTCCATGTAGAATCATCCTCGGGATCTCTAGCTCCTGGACTCCAGCATCTGGTTGCGACAATCAGGTATAGAAAGGGGAAAAGAGGGAGAAAAGCAACCGTGAGTACTCATCCAAAGTACTCGCAAGCAAGGAGCTACACTACATATGCATGTGTATATGTGTAAAGGGCCATATCAGTGGACTGAACTGCAGAATGCCAGAATAAGAGGGGGATAGCTAATCCTGTCGAAGACTACGCTTCTGGCAGCCTCCATCTTGCAGCATGTAGAAGAGAGAAGATTGAAGTCCTCCAAGTAGCATCACATAGCATAATCCTACCCGGCGATCCCCTCCTCGTCGCCCTGTTAGAGAGCGATCACCGGGTTGTATCTGGCACTTGGAAGGGTGTATTTTATTCAGTATCCAGTTCTAGTTGTCATAAGGTCAAGGTACAACTCCGGGTCGTCCTTTTAGCGAGGGACACGACTATTCGAATAGATAAACTTCCTTGCAGGGGTGCACCACATAACCCAACACGCTCGATCCTATTTGGCCGGACACACTTTTCTGGGTCATGCCCGGCCTCGCAAGATCAACGCGTCGCAGCCCCACCTAAGCACAACAGAGCGGTCAGCACGCCGGTCTAATCCTAAGCGCGCAGGGGTCTGGGCCCATCGCCCTATGCACACCTGCACGTTGCGTACGCAGCCGGAAGCAGACCTAGCCTAGTGGCGTTCCAGTCCAATCCGGCGCGCGCCACTCAGTCGCTGACGTCAAGAAGGCTTCGGCTGATACCACGACGCCGGGATACCCATAACTACTCCCGCGTAGATGGCTAGTGCGTATAGACCAAATGGCCAGACTCAGATCAAATACCAAGATCTCGTTAAGCGTGTTAAGTATCCGCGAACGCCGACCAGGGCCAGGCCCACCTCTCACCTAGGCGGTCTCAACCTGCCCTGTCGCTCCGCCACAAAGATCCACTTGCGGGTACTCCTACGAGCCGACCCGACTTTAGCCACCACATGTGTCATGTATATAGTATATAAGTATATACCCGTGATCACCGCCCAAGTGATCACGGCCCGATAGTATAGCACAGCAGACGGACAAGAATGTAGGGCCACTGATGGAAAACTAGCATCCTATACTAAGCATGTAGGATTGCAGGTAAAGGTAACAACAGTAGTAGCAAGGATAGGCTATGCATCAGGATAGGATATCGGAAAGCAGTAACATGCTACACTACTCTAATGCAAGCAGTATAGAGAAGAATAGGCGATATCTGGTGATCAAGGGGGGGGGGCTTGCCTGGTTGCTCTGGCAAGTAGGAGGGGTCGTCAACTCCATAGTCGAACTGGGCAGCAGCAGTGTCGGTCTCGTAGTCTACCGGAGAGAAGAGGGGGAGGAAACAGTAAATATAATGCAAACATAAGCATGACGATGCGTGACATGACAATGAGCAGTGCTAGGGGGTGTCCTAACGCGACAGTAGGTGGTACCGGCGAAGGGGGGAACATCCGGGAAAGTATTCCCGATGTTTCGCGTTTTCGGACAGACGGACCGGAGGGGGCAAGTTGCAAGTTCGATAGGTTAGGGAGGTGTGGTGGATGAACGGACTGCGTATCCGAATTCGTCTCGTCATTCTGAGCAACTTTCATGTTGAAAATATTTTAATCCGAGTTACGGATTAAAAGATATGATTTTCTAAAGATTTTATTAATTTCTGGAATTTAATTAATTATTTAATTTAATTCGAAATTTGGATTTATGACATTAGCATGATGTCATGCTGACATCAGCAGTCAACATTGACCGTTGACCTGGTCAACCTGACAGATGGGTCCCACCTGTCAGGGACTGTTTAGCTAATTAACAGTGATTAATTAGGTTAACTAGTTATTAGGTTAATTAAGTTTAACTTAACAGGATTAATTAAGTTAATTAATTATCTTAATTAATTATCTTTATTATTTATTTATTTATTATTATTTTAATTATTTATTTTTATTAATTTAATTTATTATTTTTATTATTTATTATTAATATTTAAAGTTTTAAAACATTTTCTAAATTGTTTTAATTCGAAATTAAATGTTAAATTGCTACGGGTACACAGAGAGTGTACCCAGCTATTTGTATGTGAGGATGACAGTGGGTCCCAGTTGACTGCTCAGTCAGCAGTTGACTGGTCCCTGTTGACTGGTCAAAGTGGGCCACGGGGTCCCACCTACCATTGACTGGGCTAGTCCTAGTCAGTAGTTTGACTGGTCAAAGGGCCCAGTGGGGCCCGAGTGTCATTGAGTGATTTGTTTAACAGACTTTTAAACAAAACCGATGAGATTAATTAGGACTGTGGGGTCCGATGTCAGTGGCTGTTAGGGATTTGGTTAGGGGGGTTAATGACGTCCACGTCATCGTGGTTAACGCCGGCGAGGAGTTACAGTGCGCCGGCGACGGCAGCAACGCGGGAACCCGCCGAGGCTTGCGCTACGGGCGTCGGTTCGATGCGCGAAGGGGACCGATGGGTAGCTAGGGGTCGACCACGTCGACCGGTGGTCCCGGGGCGGCCGGACTTGGCCGGCGTCGACGGCGGAGTCGACATCCGCGGCGGCACGGGCGGCTACCGGAACAGGCGCGGTGGGGCGATGCGAGGCGGGCAGCGGGCGGGTACGGCGCGGGGAAGGGAGAAGGGACTGGAGGCCGGAGGTGGCCTCACCGGCGTTGGAGAGAAGCGGGGCGGCGAGGCTCGGGGGCGACCGTTGTGGAGGAGGATGGGGACGAGGCGTCGTCGCCGTGTCGGGGAGGCGGACGCAGTCCGGCGGGGAGGAGGACGGGGACGCGGCGACGGCGGGGCAGCGTCAGGCGAGGTCAGCTCCGGGCGGCGGCGGTCCGGTGATGGGGCCACGGGTGGTGGCTCGTGCCGGGGTTGTCGAGGCCGACGCGGGGAGGCGAGGTGGCGGAGGTCGTCGCCGGCGGGCGGCTCATCCACGGCCGCCGGGTCGCCGGATGGTGCGGGGCTCGAGAGCGGGTGCTCCAGAGCCCAGGGTGGCGGCGATGGTGTGTGTGTGTCGCGTGCGTGCGGGAGGGGGGGCGGCGCCAGGAGGGAGACGAGGGAGTGGGGAAGTGGGGGGTTACGGCTAGGGTTTACTGGTGGGGGGCCTAGTAGGCCAGGGGCGCGGGGGGGTTGGGCCGGCAGGCCGCTCGGCCACACGGCCAACTGGGCCAAGGCCCAGTCAGGGGGGGCAGTTGTTTTTCCTTTTCTTTTTTTGTTTGTTTTAGTTTTAGTTCTTTTTCCTTTTCTGTTTTATTTTAGTTACACTTTATTCTTAGTTCAGTAAAACATGACAATAGCTCCAAATTAGTGTTCCAAAACAACCCACTACCCTAAAAAGTTTTACCTCAAGATAAAATAGTTTATGATTTTATAAAATATCAAAGGCATTTATTTAATAGTTTTACCTACTGTTTTAATCATTTAAGTGCATTTAAACTTTTTATAAAAATGTTGTTTCTTCACCATAACTACCTACACAATATTTGTCACGATCCGAACATTTTAGTTTTAACATCTGAAATCTTTTGTTGTTTGCTTTTATTTAAATTTTGAATTTGTTTCGGTTCTGAACCATCGAGAGTTTATCAACAGTAACGGGGTGACGTGGCATCGTTAACGAGGGATTACTGTAGCTTAATTATCCGGGCGTCACAATTCTCCTCCACTACAAGAAAGCTCGTCCCGAGATTTAGGAGGTGGGTAAGGGGGAAAGTTCTGGTTACGAAATTATAACGGATCTTCTCGAAGAAGTTAATCCCTTTCATTGATGTCTTCAATTCTTTATTCCTATGCATCATGATGATGTTGTCGTCCTTTCTTCGGGGAACTCCATCGTACTTACGAATAGGTAAGGGGCAGCTCTTCAACGATAGGATGTTATAAGGGAAAATCATCTGGGGGGTTATCCCAAGAATGAACATATGAGTATCTCTCGAGTTGAACAAATGAAACATATCGAGAGCAGAGTAGGACAGTGCAATAAGAAGTTTCGAGCGGATAGGCAATCGTTCATTGCCTGAAACAGAGTGAAAAGGGGTTCAGAGCAACGGGAATAAGTATTGTGTCCGATACCAGAATTGATCACTTGGGACGGTGGCCCGTGAATTACATACGAGGCCACGCGCGATGAATAAATTTGGGAACAGGGGGTGCACAGGAGAGTCAGGTTTCGATCCTGTGGAACTGTGGGTTATGGGCCCACCATGTGGGTTAAAATAGGAAGGGCGGTGATATCTTGCACGATCATGATAGCAAGGCATGTCAGAGGGTAGCCTGTCAGTTATATGTCAGCAACATCGTCGGTACCAAGGGCGAGGGACGAAGAGAACCATTTTCCTGCTCGTTGAAACGAGGCGGACCATTAGGCAAAGTTCTCGTCCATCGGTGGTTACCGAAATGTCACCAACAATAATAACAGGGTCTTACTGACAGAGTTGTACACCGAGGTGTTTACATAAGCAGGAGAATATTACTGCTTAGATCATATAGTTCACTAGAAAGGTTAAACCACACAATGGAAAGGAAAATATGATTATCAGATTAAACAGAAGAATGGAAAGGAAAATGTGTTTAAACACATATTTCAAGGTTATATCCTTCCCAAGGACAAGCTGAGTATGATATTCATGACAGGATATAATGTAGAAAACTCTTTAGGTAGGGGAGAGAAATTTCATGGCATTACCCATACAACGGTGTTTGGATAATTGAGCAGGAAACATTTAGCATTGGGCTTCAAATGTTCCTGTTGAAAATCGGAGTACCATAGACATGCTTCGAGATAGCATTGACATGGTCAACAGGTGAAGATCAGACTTTGGAAACAAAAAGGATCCATCAGGAACAACTTATAGAATAAGTCTTACAATTTCCTCATTGAACAACAGCTAACCTTGCTAAAAGGGAAAACTTATAGCAATAGGTCCTCCCGCCAGGTGTGCTGGGTATCATCACCTTACCGGTGTTGGGAATCGTAGCATACTTTTAAAATTTTCCTACGTTCACCAAGATGCATCTATGGAGTGTACTAGCAACGAGGGGAAGGGAGTGCATCTACATACCCTTGTAGATCGCGAGCGGAAGCGTTCCAATGAACGTGGATGACGGAGTCGTACTCGCCGTGATCCAAATCACCGATGACCGAGTGCCGAACGGACGGCACCTCCGCGTTCAACACACGTACGGTGCAGCGACGTCTCCTCCTTCTTGATCCAGCAAGGGGGAAGGAGAGGTTGATGGAGATCCAGCAGCACGACGGCGTGGTGGTGGATGTAGCGGGTCTCGTGCAGGGCTTCGCCGAGCTACTACGAGAGAGAGAGAGGTGTTGCAGGGGAGGAGGGAGGCGCCCAAGGCTGTTGTTTTCTGCCCTCCCTCCCCCCTTTATATAGGCCCCTGGGGGGGCGCCGGCCCCAAGAGATGAGATCTCAAGGGGGGCGGCGGCCACAAGGGGGGGAAGGGGTTGCCTTGCCCCCCAAGGCAAGGGGGAACTCCCCCCTAGGGTTCCCAACCCTAGGCGCATGGGGGGAGGCCCAAGGGGGGCGCCCCAGCCCACTAGGGGCTGGTTCCCTTCCACTTTCAGCCCACGGGGCCCTCCGGGACAGGTGGCCCCACCCGGTGGACCCCCGGGACCCTTCCGGTGGTCCCGGTACAATACCGATAACCCCCGAAACTTTCTCGGTGGCCGAAACTGGACTTCCTATATATAATTCTTCACCTCCGGACCATTCCGGAACCTCTCGTGACGTCCGGGATCTCATCCGGGACTCCGAACAACTTTCGGGTTTCCGCATACATATATCTCTACAACCCTAGCGTCACCGGACCTTAAGTGTGTAGACCCTACGGGTTCGGGAGGCATGCAGACATGACCGAGACGCCTCTCCGGTCAATAACCAACAGCGGGATCTGGATACCCATGTTGGCTCCCACATGTTCCACGATGATCTCATCGGATGAACCACGGTGTCGAGGATTCAATCAATCTGTATGCAATTCCCTTTGTCAATCGGTATGTTACTTGCCCGAGATTCGATCGTCGGTATCCCAATACCTTGTTCAATCTCGTTACCGGCAAGTCTCTTTACTCGTACCGCAATGCATGATCCCGTGACTAACGCCTTAGTCACATTGAGCTCATTGTGATGATGCATTACCGAGTGGGCCCAGAGATACCTCTCCGTCACACGGAGTGACAAATCCCAGTCTCGATCCGTGCCAACCCAACAGACACTTTCGGAGATACCCGTAGTGCACCTTTATAGTCACCCAATTACGTTGTGACGTTTGGCACACCCAAAGCACTCCTATGGTATCCGGGAGTTGCACGATCTCATGGTCTAAGGAAAAGATACTTGACATTGGACAAGCTCTAGCAAACGAAACTACACGATCTTTTATGCTATGCTTAGGATTGGGTCTTGTCCATCACATCATTCTCCTAATGATGTGATCCCGTTATCAATGACATCCAATGTCCATAGCCAGGAAACCATGACTATCTGTTGATCAACGAGCTAGTCAACTAGAGGCTTACTAGGGACACTTTGTGGTCTATGTATTCACACATGTATTACGATTTCCGGACAATACAATTATAGCATGAATAATAGACTATTATCATGAACAAAGAAATATAATAATAACCATTTATTATTGCCTCTAGGGCATATTTCCAACAGTCTCCCACTTGCACTAGAGTCAATAATCTAGTTACATTGTGATGAATCGACCACCCATTGCGTCCTAGTGTTGATCATGTTTTGCTCTAGGGAGAGGTTTAGTCAACGGATCTGCTACATTCAGGTCCGTATGTACTTTACAAATATCTATGTCTCCATTTTGAACACTTTCACGAATGGAGTTGAAGTGACGCTTGATGTGCCTGGTCTTCCTGTGAAACCTGGGCTCCTTCGCAAGGGCAATAGCTCCAGTGTTGTCACAGAAGAGAGTCATTGGGCCCGACGCATTGGGAATCACCCCTAGGTCGGTAATGAACTCCTTCATCCAGACTGCTTCCTGTGCTGCCTCTGAGGCTGCCATGTACTCCGCTTCACATGTAGATCCCGCCACGACGCTTTGCTTGCAACTGCACCAGCTTACTGCTCCTCTCTTCAAAATATACACGTATCCGGTCTGAGACTTCGAGTCATCCAGATCTGTGTCGAAGCTAGCGTCGACGTAACCCTTTACGACGAGCTCTTCGTCACCTCCATAAACGAGAAACACATCCTTAGTCCTCTTCAGGTACTTCAGGATATTCTTGACCGCTGTCCAGTGTTCCTTGCCGGGATTACTTTGGTACCTTCCTACCAAACTTACGGCAAGGTTTATATCAGGTCTAGTACACAGCATGGCATACATAATAGACCCTATGGCCGAGGCATAGGGGATGACACTCATCTGTTCTATATCTTCTGCCGTGGTCGGGCATTGAGCCGTGCTCAATTGCACACCTTGCAATACAGGCAAGAACCCCTTCTTGGACTGATCCATACTGAACTTCTTCAATATCTTGTCAAGGTATGTACTCTGTGAAAGACCAATGAGGCGTCTTGATCTATCTCTATAGATCTTGATGCCTAATATATAAGCAGCTTCTCCAAGGTCCTTCATTGAAAAACACTTATTCAAATAGGCCTTTATACTTTCCAAGAATTCTATATCATTTCCCATCAATAGTATGTCATCCACATATAATATGAGAAATGCTACAGAGCTCCCACTCACTTTCTTGTAAACACAGGCTTCTCCATAAGTCTGTGTAAACCCAAACGCTTTGATCATCTCATCAAAGCGAATGTTCCAACTCCGAGATGCTTGCACCAGCCCATAGATTGAGCGTTGGAGCTTGCATACTTTGTTAGCATTCTTAGGATCGACAAAACCTTCCGGCTGCATCATATACAACTCTTCCTTAAGGAAGCCGTTAAGGAATGCCGTTTTGACGTCCATCTGCCATATCTCATAATCATAGTATGCGGCAATTGCTAACATGATTCGGACGGACTTCAGCTTCGCTACGGGTGAGAAAGTCTCATCGTAGTCAACCCCTTGAACTTGTCGATAACCCTTAGCGACAAGTCGAGCTTTGTAGATGGTCACATTACCATCTGCGTCCGTCTTCTTCTTAAAGATCCATTTGTTTTCTATGGCTCGTCGCTCATCGGGCAAGTCAGTCAAAGTCCATACTTTGTTTTCATACATGGATTCTATCTCGGATTTCATGGCTTCTAGCCATTTGTCGGAATCCGGGCCCGCCATCGCTTCTTCATAGTTCGAAGGTTCACCGTTGTCTAACAACATGATTTCCAGGACAGGGTTGCCGTACCACTCTGGTGCGGAACGTGTCCTTGTGGACCTACGAAGTTCAGCAACTTGATCTGAAGCTTCATGATCATCATCATTAACTTCCTCCCCAGTTGGTGTAGGCACCACAGGAACATTTTCCCGCGCTGCGCTACTTTCCGGTTCAGAAGGGGTGACTATCACCTCATCAAGTTCCACTTTCCTCCCACTCAATTCTTTCGAGAGAAACTCCTTCTCTAGAAAGGACCCGTTCTTGGCAACGAATATCTTGCCTTCGGATCTGAGGTAGAAGGTATACCCAATAGTTTCCTTAGGGTACCCTATGAAGACGCATTTTTCCGATTTGGGTTCGAGCTTTTCAGGTTGAAGTTTCTTGACATAAGCATCGCATCCCCAAACTTTTAGAAACGACAGCTTAGGTTTCTTCCCAAACCATAATTCATACGGTGTCGTCTCAACGGATTTCGATGGAGCCCTATTTAAAGTGAATGCGGCAGTCTCTAAAGCATAACCCCAAAATGAGAGCGGTAAATCGGTAAGAGACATCATAGATCGCACCATATCCAATAGAGTGCGATTACGACGTTCGGACACACCATTTCTCTGAGGTGTTCCAGGCGGCGTGAATTGTGAAACTATTCCACATTTCCTTAAGTGTGTACCAAATTCGTGACTTAAATATTCTCCACCACGATCTGATCGTAAGAATTTTATTTTCCTGTCACGTTGATTCTCAACCTCACTCTGAAATTCCTTGAACTTTTCAAAGGTTTCAGACTTGTGTTTCATTAGGTAGACATACCCATATCTACTTAAATCATCAGTGAGAGTGAGAACATAACGATATCCTCCGCGAGCCTCAACACTCATTGGACCACACACATCGGTATGTATGATTTCCAATAAGTTGGTTGCTCGCTCCATTGTTCCGGAGAACGGAGTCTTGGTCATCTTACCCATGAGGCATGGTTCGCACGTGTCAAATGATTCGTAATTAAGAGACTCCAAAAGTCCATCTGCATGGAGCTTCTTCATGCGCTTGACACCAATGTGACCAAGGCGGCAGTGCCACAAGTATGTGGGACTATCGTTATCAACTTTACATTTTTTGGTATTCACACTATGAACATGTGTAACATCACGTTCGAGATTCATCAAAAATAAACCATTGACCAGCGGGGCATGACCATAAAACATATCTCTCAAATAAATAGAACAACCATTATTCTCAGATTTAAATGAGTAGCCATCTCGAATTAAACGAGATCCAGATACAATGTTCATGCTCAAAGCTGGCACTAAATAACAATTATTGAGGTTTAAAACTAATCCCGTGGGTAGATGCAGAGGTAGCGTGCCAACGGCGATCACATCGACCTTGGAACCATTCCCGACGCGCATCGTCACCTCGTCCTTTGCCAGTCTCCGTTTATTCCGTAGTTCCTGTTTTGAGTTACAAATATGAGCAACCGCACCGGTATCAAATACCCAGGAGCTACTACGAGTACTGGTAAGGTACACATCAATTACTAGTATATCACATATACCTTGGGTGTTGCCGGCCTTCTTCTTGTCTGCTAAGTATTTGGGGCAGTTCCGCTTCCAGTGACCACTTCCCTTGCAATAAAAGCACTCAGTCTCGGGCTTGGGTCCATTCTTTGACTTCTTCCCGGCAACCGGCTTACCGGGCGCGGCAACTCCCTTGCCGTCCTTCTTGAAGTTCTTCTTACCCTTGCCCTTCTTGAACTTAGTGGTTTTATTCACCATCAACACTTGATGTTCTTTTCTGATCTCTACCTCAGCTGATTTCAGCATTGAATATACCTCGGGAATGGTCTTTTCCATCCCCTGCATATTGTAGTTCATCACAAAGCTCTTGTAGCTTGGTGGAAGCGACTGGAGGATTCTGTCAATGACCGCGTCATCCGGGATATTAACTCCCAGCTGAGACAAGCGGTTGTGCAACCCAGACATTCTGAGTATGTGCTCACTAACAGAACTGTTCTCCTCCATTTTACAGCTGAAGAACTTGTCGGAGACATCATATCTCTCGACCCGGGCATGAGCTTGGAAAACCAGTTTCAGCTCCTCGAACATCTCATATGCTCCATGTTTCTCAAAACGCTTTTGGAGACCCGGTTCTAAGCTGTAAAGCATGCCGCACTGAACGAGGGAGTAATCATCAGCACGCTGCTGCCAAGCGTTCATAACGTCTTGGTTCTCAGGGATTGGTGCTTCACCTAGCGGTGCTTCTAAGACATAATCTTACTTGGCTGCTATGAGGATGATCCTCAGGTTCCGGACCCAGTCCGTATAGTTGCTGCCATCATCTTTCAGCTTGGTTTTATCTAGGAACGCGTTGAAATTGAGGACAACGTGGGCCATTTGATCTACAATACATAGTGTAAAGATTTAGACTAAGTTCATGATAATTAAGTTCATATAATCAAATTATTTAATGAACTCCCACTCAGATAGACATCCCTCTAGTCATCTAAGTGAAACATGATCCGAATTCGACTAGGCCGTGTCCGATCATCACGTGAGACGGACTAGTCAAGATCGGTGAACATCTCCATGTTGATCGTATCTTCTATACGACTCATGCTCGACCTTTCGGTCCTCCGTGTTCCGAGGCCATGTCTGTACATGCTAGGCTCGTCAAGTGAACCTAAGTGTATTGCGTGTGTTCCGAGGCCATGTCTGTACATGCTAGGCTCGTCAACACCCGTTGTATTCGAACGTTAGAATCTATCACACCCGATCATCACGTGGTGCTTCGAAACAACGAACCTTCGCAACGGTGCACAGTTAGGGTGAACACTTTCTTGAAATTATTATAAGGGATCATCCTACTTGCTACCGTCGTTCTAAGCAAATAAGATGCAAAAACATGATAAACATCACATGCAATCAAATAGTGACATGATATGGCCAATATCATCATGCTCCTTTGATCTCGATCTTCGGGGCACCATGATCATCTTTGTCACCGGCATGACACCATGATCTCCATCATCATGATCTCCATCATTGTGTCTTCATGAAGTTGTCACGCCAACGATTACTTCTACTTCTATGGCTAACGCGTTTAGCAACAAAGTAAAGTAATTTACATGGCGTTATTCAAAGACACGCAGGTCATACAAAATAATAAAGACAACTCCTATGGCTCCTGCCGGTTGTCATACTCATCGACATGCAAGTCGTGATTCCTATTACAAGAATATGATCAATCTCATACATCACATATATCATTCATCACATCTTCTGGCCATATCATATCACATATATCACTTGCTGCAAAAACAAGTTAGACGCCCTCTAATTGTTGATGCAAGTTTTTTACGTGGTTTGTAGGTTTCTAGCAAGAACGATTTCTTACCTACGTATGACCACAACGTGATTTGCCAATTTCTATTTACCCTTCATAAGGACCCTTTTCATCGAATCTGTTCCGACTAAAGTAGGAGAGACAGACACCCGCTAGCCACCTTATGCAACTAGTGCATGTCAGTCGGTGGAACCTGTCTCACGTAAGCGTACGTGTAAGGTCGGTCTAGGCCGCTTCATCCTACAATGCCGCCAAAACAAGAAACGACTAGTAGCGGCAAGAAGAATTGGCAAACTCAACACCCACAACTGCTTTGTGTTCTACTCGTGCATAGTAACTACGCATAGACCTGGCTCTGATACCACTGTTGGGAATCGTAGCATAATTTTAAAATTTTCCTACGTTCACCAAGATGCATCTATGGAGTGTACTAGCAACGAGGGGAAGGGAGTGCATCTACATACCCTTGTAGATCGCGAGCGGAAGCGTTCCAATGAACGTGGATGACGGAGTCGTACTCGCCGTGATCCAAATCACCGACGACCGAGTGCCGAACGGATGGCACCTCCGCGTTCAACACACGTACGGTGCAGCGACGTCTCCTCCTCCTTGATCCAGCAAGGGGGAAGGAGAGGTTGATGGAGATCCAGCAGCACGACGGCGTGGTGGTGGATGTAGCGGGTCTCGTGCAGGGCTTCGCCGAGCTACTACGAGAGAGAGAGGTGTTGCAGGGGAGGAGGGAGGCGCCCAAGGCTGTTGTTTTCTGCCCTCCCTCCCCCCTTTATATAGGCCCCTGGGGGGCGCCGGCCCCAAGAGATGAGATCTCAAGGGGGGGGGGGGGGCGGCCACAAGGGGGGGAAGGGGTTGCCTTGCCCCCCAAGGCAAGGGGGAACTCCCCCCCTAGGGTTCCCAACCCTAGGCGCATGGGGGGAGGCCCAAGGGGGGCGCCCCAGCCCACTAGGGGCTGGTTCCCTTCCACTTTCAGCCCACGGGGCCCTCCGGGACAGGTGGCCCCACCCGGTGGACCCCCGGGACCCTTCCGGTGGTCCCGGTACAATACCGATAACCCCCGAAACTTTCCCGGTGGCCGAAACTGGACTTCCTATATATAATTCTTCACCTCCGGACCATTCTAGAACCTCTCGTGACATCCGGGATCTCATCCGGGACTCCGAACAACTTTCGGGTTTCCGCATACATATATCTCTACAACCCTAGCGTCACCGGACCTTAAGTGTGTAGACCCTACGGGTTCGGGAGGCATGCAGACATGACCGAGACGCCTCTCCGGTCAATAACCAACAGCGGGATCTGGATACCCATGTTGGCTCCCACATGTTCCACGATGATCTCATCGGATGAACCACGGTGTCGAGGATTCAATCAATCCGTATGCAATTCCCTTTGTCAATCGGTATGTTACTTGCCCGAGATTCGATCGTCGGTATCCCAATACCTTGTTCAATCTCGTTACCGGCAAGTCTCTTTACTCGTACCGCAATGCATGATCCCGTGACTAACGCCTTAGTCACATTGAGCTCTTTGTGATGATGCATTACCGAGCGGGCCCAGAGATACCTCTCCGTCACACGGAGTGACAAATCCCAGTCTCGATCCGTGCCAACCCAACAGACACTTTCGGAGATACCCGTAGTGCACCTTTATAGTCACCCAGTTACGTTGTGACGTTTGGCACACCCAAAGCACTCCTACGGTATCCGGGAGTTGCACGATCTCATGGTCTAAGGAAAAGATACTTGACATTGGACAAGCTCTAGCAAACGAAACTACACGATCTTTTATGCTATGCTTAGGATTGGGTCTTGTCCATCACATCATTCTCCTAATGATGTGATCCCGTTATCAATGACATCCAATGTCCATAGCCAGGAAACCATGACTATCTGTTGATCAACGAGCTAGTCAACTAGAGGCTTACTAGGGACACTTTGTGGTCTATGTATTCACACATGTATTATGATTTCCGGACAATACAATTATAGCATGAATAATAGACTATTATCATGAACAAAGAAATATAATAATAACCATTTATTATTGCCTCTAGGGCATATTTCCAACAACCGGGTCATAAATAGGCCAATGTTATAACTCTTGGAAATATGTTCCAACCATCATATCTGACCGAGATTCAGATCTGATTGGTGTCAGGATAACTCAGACTCAGGATGCCTGAGAAGAAAGGTGCAACACAAATTGTCGAAACGACATCGAAGATTCTCGGGAGATGAACTATGGAAGCGAGTTCCGAACAAGGGTTCATTTCATCAAGGAGAGGTGAGGAGGTGACTGATTGACTCAGCGACAATCCATTGAGATTTCCAAAAGATGGATTTCCACCACTATGTGAACAAGGAGATAACATTAGCTAGATCGAATGACTTAATGATGTATGCTCGAGGAAAACATACACAGTTAAACATTGGTTGTTAGGTGCACCCGAATATGGGCTTAGGTAGAATGATCAATGTTAGAATGGTGATTCGATAACCAATGGTCTAAGAATGAAATATCGACCATTAACTTCAAAGCAATAGGGTTGCTAGAAGTTTTGAAGTCGCACATCATAGTTCAATTGTCGGTATTCAGGTTAGAAACAACATGGGGATCATAAAACAAATGGAGATGGCGAGAAGTATTACTATATCAAGAATTCTCAAGAGGTGGAGAAATTCTCACAATATCCTTGACATGAAGGACAGTCACACTTCAATGTAGAACATAACATAAGCTAGATAGGAAAGAGCTCCATATCATGATCAAGTCTGAATTGGAGTGGGGGGGGGCAATAACGTTGCCGATGATAACACAAATCATCGAGGGGCAAGGATGGTATTTCTCATCCTGAATTTCGACTGATATCCTGGAAGAGCTCAAAATGTTGGTGCTGATCACGACACATTTGTCGAGAGATTTCATGAAGATGTAATCTATCGGCGATGACATCGAGTCAGAGGAATGATGAAAGCGATAGGTTAATGGAACCAAGGGTACGGCACAAACTTGAAATCAAGCTTGTTGTTCAAGGCGAACTAATATGACGAGGAAGATCGACGTAAGCTTAGCTCATCATCGAAAGTTGTGTTCCGGGAAGGACCGGGTAGCACAGTTAAAAAGTTTTCACGATAAGGATATAGCCGATAAGGCTAGTAATGACTTGAAGGATTATTAAACTCGTAAGCAACAAGAATTACTTAGAGTTATTGAATCGGAGTGCGGAATCGATTCACTTGTCGGTGTTCTCGAGTGACTAATAACTCAGAGCCCGTGGAAAATTGGAATCAGTGAGAATGTAGCACTTGATGAAGAACTCATAAGAAGTTATGTAGTTCCATGATAATCTCGAGATGCCAGGGGGTAATACTCGACGACAGATCAAGGTAGAGGCTGGACTAGGGTATTGCTCTGCAGAAGACAAGTGCTCAACTTGTATGAGAAATGGTATTTAAAAGAGAACATGGTCGGAACCATGATTGAAAAAGGCCAGATCCTAGATATAAGATGAACTTATACCAATGGAACAATTTAATTTAAGAAAAGCTTTAATGATAAGATCTTCATCGGGTCCATGGGCATGAACGCAAAGTTCAAGGTCGACTCCCACTTCTTCAATGCATAACCTTTCATTCACTTCTCGCGTTCGATGAAGTTGTATGGTAGAAAATTATCTGGTAAAATACCAGAAGGGTATGGCTTGTGAAAACCTTCGGGTTCATACGGTTTTTTTTAGGGAAGGTATAGGTTCAACCCATCAAGGCATCTTAGGAACATATACCACAAACTTCGGACTAAATATTACAAGCTCGAAAGAAGAGCATTGTTCAAAAATAGATGATACAATTTACCAAAGGCATTATATACCCATGGAAAGGCTCACAAGGTTATTCATTATGAAGGACACTGTCGGATAAAATCCAACAAAGGAACCGATGGTCCACAAGGGATCTGATGTGAGCATCGGTACTCAACCAGAGGAAGGAGAATGCAAGGAGATCTGATTATAGAAGCAACTGACTAACTCAAAGTTCAAATGCAAAAGAATTATGATTTCCAAATCATGGGGTCAGAAGCAACGCTCCGATCAAGGATGGATAAGTTGAGTAGGCTTAGGGGTACAATCGATGGCAATTTGATAGGTCGAGATCCAGCTCACGTTTAAAATGTCGTCTGAGCCGGAAGAATGAATTCTAGGATATGATTGAGGATTGCGAGCATCGCAACAAATTGAATCAACGGACTCAAAATGATAATGACAAGAGATGCCAATAAGATTACGGGACTTATGGGATTAACCATAATGCAAGCAAACAAGAATTTCAAGAGCAATAGGCTCCTGAGGATTTTCGAAAGATCGAATAGTATTTTGAAGACTATTGTGGAATACTTGAATCAACTGGGGATGACCGGATACTCGGTAAGTGCGAGAAATTATCCGTAGTGGTATTCATGTGGCAAAGAACAGCAAGGCAGTAAGCTCAAAAGATTCTCGGAGCAGCAAAGAGAATTTCGGGGTATCTTGTAATAACAAGATCAACTGGGAAACATTGTATGAGTGGCGAGTATACGTGGTTATCCATAGGAGTTTATCGATGAAAGGGAATTGCAAAAGCGATAAACACAAGTTCTCGGGTTATCAGCGGAGAGTATCTTCAGGGTCTTCACGTGCAGCAGACGATCATCAGTAATAAGGGGCTCTCCGGGTGAAAGTGATAACGAGATCCTAATGTTAGATTTAGTAAAATCATTTAACCCGAATAGAAGAGAGATCAGAGTCCCAGAGTATAGGAAGGGAGTAAAAGATCCTAATACCACCCAATGGCGATGTGGGCCCGTAAGACACACAGCCATGTTAGTAAAAGTTTTTGAAATGTCTAGACTCGACTTCGGCCAAGGAGTTGGAAAGGGGGATTCCTACAGGCAGTCGGCTCTAATACCAACTTGTGACGCCCCCGATTTGACCGTACACTAATCATGCACGCAAATGTGTACGATCAAGATCAGGGACTCACGGGAAGATATCACAACACAACTCTAAAACAAAAAGTCATACAAGCATTATAATACAAGCCAGGGGCCTCGAGGGCTCGAATACAAGTGCTCGATCACAGACGAGTCAGCGGAAGCAACAATATCTGAGTACAGACATAAGTTAAACAAGTGTGCCTTAAGAAGGCTAGCACAAAGTAGCAACGATCGAAAAGGCAAGGCCTCCTGCCCGGGACCTCCTAACTACTCCTCGAAGCCGAACTCCATGTAGAATCATCCTCGGGATCTCTAGCTCCTGGACTCCAGCATCTGGTTGCGACAATCAGGTATAGAAAGGGGAAAAGAGGGAGAAAAGCAACCGTGAGTACTCATCCAAAGTACTCGCAAGCAAGGAGCTACACTACATATGCATGTGTATATGTGTAAAGGGCCATATCAGTGGACTGAACTGCAGAATGCCAGAATAAGAGGGGGATAGCTAATCCTGTCGAAGACTACGCTTCTGGCAGCCTCCATCTTGCAGCATGTAGAAGAGAGAAGATTGAAGTCCTCCAAGTAGCATCGCATAGCATAATCCTACCCGGCGATCCCCTCCTCGTCGCCCTGTTAGAGAGTGATCACCGGGTTGTATCTGGCACTTGGAAGGGTGTATTTTATTCAGTATCCAGTTCTAGTTGTCATAAGGTCAAGGTACAACTCCGGGTCGTCCTTTTAGCGAGGGACACGGCTATTCGAATAGATAAACTTCCCTGCAGGGGTGCACCACATAACCCAACACGCTCGATCCCATTTGGCCGGACACACTTTTCTGGGTCATGCCCGGCCTCGTAAGATCAACGCGTCGTAGCCCCACCTAAGCACAACAGAGCGGTCAGCACGCCGGTCTAATCCTAAGCGCGCAGGGGTCTGGGCTCATCGCCCTATGCACACCTGCACGTTGCGTACGCGGCCGGAAGCAGACCTAGTCTAGTGGCGTTCCAGTCCAATCCGGCGCGCGCCACTCAGTCGCTAACGTCAAGAAGGCTTCGGCTGATACCACGACGCCGGGATACCCATAACTACTCCCGCGTAGATGGCTAGTGCGTATAGACCAAATGGCCAGACTCAGATCAAATACCAAGATCTCGTTAAGCGTGTTAAGTATCCGCGAACGCCGACCAGGGCCAGGCCCACCTCTCACCTAGGCGGTCTCAACCTGCCCTGTCGCTCCGCCACAAAGATCCACTTGCGGGTACTCCTACGAGCCGACCCGACTTTAGCCACCACATGTGTCATGTATATAGTATATAAGTATATACCCGTGATCACCGCCCAAGTGATCACGGCCCGATAGTATAGCACAGCAGACGGACAAGAATGTAGGGCCACTGATGGAAAACTAGCATCCTATACTAAGCATGTAGGATTGCAGGTAAAGGTAACAACAGTAGTAGCAAGGATAGGCTATGCATCAGGATAGGATATAGGAAAGCAGTAACATGCTACACTACTCTAATGCAAGCAGTATAGAGAAGAATAGGCGATATCTGGTGATCAAGGGGGGGGGCTTGCCTGGTTGCTCTGGCAAGTAGGAGGGGTCGTCAACTCCGTAGTCGAACTGGGCAGCAGCAGTGTCGGTCTCGTAGTCTACCGGAGAGAAGAGGGGGAGGAAACAGTAAATATAATGCAAACATAAGCATGACGATGCGTGACATGACAATGAGCAGTGCTAGGGGGTGTCCTAACGCGACAGTAGGTGGTACCGGCGAAGGGGGGAACATCCGGGAAAGTATTCCCGATGTTTCGCGTTTTCGGACAGACGGACCGGAGGGGGCAAGTTGCGAGTTCGATAGGTTAGGGAGGTGTGGTGGACGAACGGACTGCGTATCCGGATTCGTCTCGTCATTCTGAGCAACTTTCATGTTGAAAATATTTTAATCCGAGTTACGGATTAAAAGATATGATTTTCTAAAGATTTTATTAATTTCTGGAATTTAATTAATTATTTAATTTAATTCGAAATTTGGATTTATGACATCGGCATGATGTCATGCTGACATCAGCAGTCAACATTGACCGTTGACCTGGTCAACCTGACAGATGGGTCCCACCTGTCAGGGACTGTTTAGCTAATTAACAGTGATTAATTAGGTTAACTAGTTATTAGGTTAATTAAGTTTAATTAGTTTAACTTAACAGGATTAATTAAGTTAATTAATTATCTTTATTATTTATTTATTTATTATTATTTTAATTATTTATTTTTATTAATTTAATTTATTATTTTTATTATTTATTATTAATATTTAAAGTTTTAAAACATTTTCTAAATTGTTTTAATTCGAAATTAAATGTTAAATTGCTACGGGTACACAGAGAGTGTACCCAGCTATTTGTATGTGAGGATGACAGTGGGTCCCAGTTGACTGCTCAGTCAGCAGTTGACTGGTCCCTGTTGACTGGTCAAAGTGGGCCACGGGGTCCCACCTACCATTGACTGGGCTAGTCCTAGTCAGTAGTTTGACTGGTCAAAGGGCCCAGTGGGGCCCGAGTGTCAATGAGTGATTTGTTTAACAGACTTTTAAACAAAACCGATGAGATTAATTAGGACTGTGGGGTCCGATGTCAGTGGCTGTTAGGGATTTGGTTAGGGGGGTTAATGACGTCCACGTCATCGTGGTTAACACCGGCGAGGAGTTACAGTGCGCCGGCAATGGCAGCAACGCGGGAACCCGCCGGGGCTTGCGCTACGGGCGTCGGTTCGATGCGCGAAGGGGACCGATGGGTAGCTAGGGGTCGACCACGTCGACCGGTGGTCCCGGGGCGGCCGGACTTGGCCGGCGTCGACGGCGGAGTCGACATCCGCGGCGGCACGGGCGGCTACCGGAACAGGAGCGGTGGGGCGATGCGAGGCGGGCAGCGGGCGGGTACGGCGCGGGGAAGGGAGAAGGGACTAGAGGCCGGAGGTGGCCTCACCGGCGTTGGAGAGAAGCGGGGCGGCGAGGCTCGGGGGCGACCGTTGTGGAGGAGGATGGGGACGAGGCGTCGTCGCCGTGTCGGGGAGGCGGACGCAGTCCGACGGGGAGGAGGACGGGGACGCGGCGACGGCGGGGCAGCGTCAGGCGAGGTCAGCTCCGGGCGGCGGCGGTCCGGTGATGGGGCCACGGGTGGTGGCTCGGGCCGGGGTTGTCGAGGCCGACGCGGGGAGGCGAGGTGGCGGAGGTCGTCGCCGGCGGGCGGCTCATCCACGGCCGCCGGGTCGCTGGATGGTGCGGGGCTCGAGCGCGGGTGCTCCAGAGCCCAGGGTGGCGGCGATGGTGTGTGTGTTGTGTGTGTCGCGTGCGTGCGGGAGGGGGGGGGGCGGCGCCAGGAGGGAGACGAGGGAGTGGGGAAGTGGGGGGTTACGGCTAGGGTTTACTGGTGGGGGACCTAGTAGGCCAGGGGCGCGGGGGGGTTGGGCCGGCAGGCCGCTCGGCCACACGGCCAACTGGGCCAAGGCCCAGTCAGGGGGGCAGTTGTTTTTCCTTTTCTTTTTTTTGTTTGTTTTAGTTTTAGTTCTTTTTCCTTTTCTGTTTTATTTTAGTTACACTTTATTCTTAGTTCAGTAAAACATGACAATAGCTCCAAATTAGTGTTCCAAAACAACCCACTACCCTAAAAAGTTTTACCTCAAGATAAAATAGTTTATGATTTTATAAAATATCAAAGGCATTTATTTAATAGTTTTAGCTACTGTTTTAATCATTTAAGTGCATTTAAACTTTTTATAAAAATGTTGTTTCTTCACCATAACTACCTACGCAATATTTGTCACGATCCGAACATTTTAGTTTTAACATCTGAAAACTTTTGTTGTTTGCTTTTATTTAAATTTTGAATTTGTTTCGGTTCTGAACCATCGAGAGTTTATCAACAGTAACGGGGTGACGTGGCATCGTTAACGAGGGATTACTGTAGCTTAATTATCCGGGCGTCACAACATCTTACATGCATACTGACCAGACTTGCCTAACAGAAGCACAAACACAAATGGACACTCTGCAGTTGTATCAGACACACCACCACAAGACCTGCTGTGTGCGTCATAATTCTTAGCAGCGACCATTACGACCGTGCAATGCCAAGATTGCTAGCAACAAGGATTTGAGGAGGACAAGACGGTAGCTATCGACAAGGATTCAAGAGGGACGAGATGTCACGGTAGTGGTTGTAATATTAGTCGCGACGAATCTGAAAAAATTGAGTCGAGATGTGGAGATATGATGGATTTTGCAAAAAAAATCCAGTAAATTTTTGATACAGAGAACATATCGGTGTGCATGTACTGATTGCACTTGCTTCATGGCGCAATACGTTTATCCCGCTATGAAAAATGTATTATTTTTTATTAGAGAAGGGGGGTTCCAAGGCAGAGACAGTGAGTAGAAGAAAAGTTATCTACCATAAAAGACGACAAGGTCACATGACATGCACTGATTGCATTTGCTTTATGGCGCAATATGTTTATCCTTCTATTAAAAATGTATTATTTTTTATTGGAGAAGGGGGCTTCAATGGCAGAGATAGTAGGAAGAAGAAAAGTTATCTACCATAAAAAAAGTCACATGACATGCACGACGATCCTAATGTTACATGTTAGACATGTTTTTAAAGGAAAAGGGTTCCAACAAAAAAAGAAATGTCTCGCTATGGCATGAAAACGAGTAGTAAGGGGAGGGCCCGGCAGAAAAAAGAGAGTGCATTGTGTGGTGGGGTGTTTTGTGTTAAGACCACGTGTTGGTGATAAGAGTCGGATAGTCTGGACAACCATATTTCTCCTCCAGAGTAATGCTACATCTACGGGAAGTTCTTTTACGGGTTCAACGGACTATCGACTGTGGACCAACAGGATTTAAGATCAGGGAAGGATGGGGCAACCCCAGCTGAAAATCAGGGGAGAAAGATTAGTTAGAAGGAGATTTTCTAAAACTCTCGTAAGGGTCCGTGCGTCTAGGATTATTGTCTCCTTCATATATGGTATGTATTTAAGGTAGTCCAGACTATTCAGATGGATAAATTTTATGAAGACAAATTCATTCTTATGCATTGTGGGCCTTCTACTAGTCATTGTAAATACAGTAGTTTAGCTAGATAAGTCATGCTATTCATGTTTCTTGTTTTGAAACTACCAATGACACATTCATGGCCAAAATGTTTCCTCTAACTTTATAAGAATTCAATCATCTAGTACTCATCATCCTTTCATCATAACAGAACAGATAATGCAGTTCAGACGGACAAAAATAAAATGAGAACTGTTAATAACCAAAGTACTAACAAACACTTCCAAAAGTTCAAAGCAACCACTGTTGATAATACAGTTCACTGTTAAATCAACCACTTTTAGCGTCAAAGTGTGAGCACTCTGGGTAAAGCTTTTTTGCTTGATGGCCAGCCCTTATCGTCTTGTTGGAGTGGATTATGGCAAACGACTCAACCCCCGCGGTGATTCTCTTCTTCAGTGAAATCTTCTGCCTTTTAGTCCAGGCGAACCTGGTGGGCTTCTTGTCCTGGCAGTCGCCACACTCCAACTCCAACCTACTATAGAGGAACACATCCTCTAGATTGACCGCCGCCACCATAACACGTCTGACATAATTAACAGCATAATCTTCAGATTCAAAGCCAAAGATGACGAGTGTGACCAAACTGTGGTGTTGGAAATCAGCTGCAGCCGCGCTCCACTCTACACCCTTGTTCTCACTATACGATTCCTTTTTTCTCTTCTCCTCATCCATTTCCATTGAACACAAATCATCCCAGACCTGCATCTCAGCAATAGGACAAAGATAAAAATAAACTGTCTTTAGACATATATACCTGGTAAGAAAACCATGAAAAACTAATATTAAGCACATGTGGCTAAAAGAGAACTTTAGGAAAGCACATACTGTCATGTATAGCTCCTTCAGTAAGGGTGCAGCTTCAAGAATAAACATTGTCCAGGTGAGATCATACCCTTCAGGAAGTTTAACAAGGTTCACAAACCTTAGTTGGCGGAACACAGATGCCAGATCTTGCGTTGGACATTCTGGCTGCACCCAAATCTGCAAATAATATACACATGATAAGATGAGCAGAGCAGAGAAGAAGTGAAGCCACAGCTAGGAAAGCAACAATCTTGAGTTACCTTTTCGGACCTAAACCCCAACTTCAGAACTCGTGGAGAGGAACTGCCAAGAAACCTACTTAACTTGACCATCTTGTTGTAACCAAGGGCAACATTTGTGAGGCTTACAGACTCGAGCAATGGAACATAACCAAGAACCAGTGGATCTTGGAAATCTATCCAATCGTCAAAGACTATGTGTGTGAGTCGAGGGAGCCAGTTCAGCTTAACTTGCTCGAGACGACAATATACGATACAGAGCTCACTGAGATTAGCGTGTTCAACTTGCAGGGTGCTACTTTCTGGTAAACAAATATCTAATGTTGTTGTACCTTATACTCTTGTGCTGGCTATCAATGTGGTTGATGCGATTATGCCATTAGCGCATAGTGTTCCTTTGCATGCCCTTACCTGCTCTTAAGTTTTACATAGACGAGTAATAGTATTGAGATTGTGTCCTCAGATTCAGCAATTATAATGTTTGTTGTGATTTCTCTTCAGCCTGTCCACCTTGTAATCTCGGTTTTATGTGTAACAATTTCAATTAATTGTAGGATGCATGGAAGCTGCTGAAGGCTCACGAAGAATTGGTCTCTTCCGAAGATTGGTGTCCGCCCGGCTCTGCGCCAAGGGTGTGTCGTGTCGCGCAGCAGATGGAAATTGGGAGACTGTAATTCGAAAGAGGGCCTGATTCTGATTGTAATCCGGGAAGGACTGCTTTTCTTTTTCTTCTTTTGAGATCCATTTTTTGGAATTCAAAATTTTGGTCACATTTTTTAAATTATGTAAGTTTCGTTTCAACATCTATTTCACAAATACAATTTTTAGTGTTTTCTACAAAAGTTTGGGAATTTCATAAAATGTTCGCATTTTTAAAAATGTCTCCAGAATTTCCAAGATGTTCCGTTTTTAAATTTTGGACATAAATTCAGAAAAAAAATCTATTTCCGTAAAAATTGCTAGGCTGCGGGCTGTGCTGAACAAAAGAAAGGCCGCTGTGTTTAGGTGGCTTAACTAGGCCGCTGGCTGAGCTGTGCTTCAGCCCACGTAGAAAAATCTTTGAAAAGGGCGTTTTGCTGGCTATGGTCTGTGTTGTGCTTCCACCTATACATACATGCTGATCTAAAAAAAAACATATACACACATGTCCACAAGTTTAAAAAAGTTCGTATTTTCAAAAATGTTCAGGGATTTCAAAAAATGTTTGCATTTTCAAAAAATTTGTTTGTTGATTTCAGAAAATGTTTTTGTTTAAAAAATAGTTCTCAGATTCAGAAAATGTTTGTGTTTTCAGGAAAATGTTCGTGTTGTTCAGAATTTCAAAATTGTTCACAGGGTCGAAAATTATTCAGAAATTTAAAAACTAGTTTAGTTTGAAAATTTTATTCATAATTTAGAAAATATTGATGTTTTATAAAAATAATCATTTTTCACAAAAAAAAACATATTCAAAATTTTCAAGAAATGTTCAACTCTGCCGCTGCTTACATTTCTTAAAAACTTCGTGCTGCTCACTTGGTTACAAAAGGTCATGGTTTCAGTGTCTTGGTGCGCGAGGTCAGGAGTTCCAATCCCTCTTCATCGTACGCATTTTGCGATTTGTTGCTCGTACAGTGCCAGAAAATGGGTCGAACAACAAGGTTTCGTATGTGCGCATCGAGAGTCTATGAGACGCAAAATGCGGCAGGCAAGATCTCCCAATGCGTGTTTGCGACGCTATGTATGTTGCGTCGCGAGTCTATTTGCCAAAAAATGTGGCAGATAGGAGTTCCCGGTGCGCGTTTGGTCGACAAGTGTCAACCTACGCGGTAAATAGGAGACGTCGTTATTCTAGGTTTGCTAGGCTGCAGGTTGTGATGAAGAAAAATAAGGCCGCTCTGTTCAATGGGCTTTACTAGGCCGTAGGCTGTGCTGCGCTTCAACCTATACATACATGTTGGTCTAAAATATATATACACGCGTGCAAAAGTTCAAAAAAAGGTACAGATTCTTGGAACATTGACACATAGGTCCCACTACTCACTTATCCATGTTCTCATGATTAGATATATTACATGAAAAAATACGAGCGCCACACAATTGCAGTTTCATATGACCCTACTATATTCGTCGTGCAAAATACCAAACTATCATAGAATTTAGTAGCCAAGAGGCACCATATGGTGGACACGATTCAGTGACATTCTCTTTGATTAATGCATGATGGCAATGATTACGTGTCCGTCCCAGATCCGCAGTAAGTCACGGGTCCGTGGTAAGCAGTGACATTAGGTACAAAAGTCAAGCATTAGGCATTTTTAATGATGGTTTCAGCCATCGTCACGGGGATATGCGTTGTAGTATCTGAGTTTTCTTGTAGTCATGAGTGCATATCCTGGTATTTGCCGCATGCGGATAGGTAGGGACCAAGCTAGGAATCATATGCAAGGGGACTAATAGAAGAGGTACAAAAGGTTGGAAGGTGCAAACATATAAGTTGAGAACATTTTGAGCTGACGGTATAGGGGTATTTCTAAAAGAATAAAAAATGGGACCAGCTAGGCCACGATCAACTGAATTTCATTTTTGGGCTAGTCACACTTTTTAGCATCTTGTAACCCCACGTATTCCACTCGGGCTCGTGCCTTCCCTTCACCAGCAAGAGGATGTGACGCCTGAGCACACACATGCATACGACACACCACATAAAGCATGCACAATCGCCCACATGGCACGCAAAAAAGCCCACATGCACAATACACAGAGAAACATCACATGCACGGCATGCCCAACATCGACTATTTCTGTCATGCGGATCTAGCAGAATTAAAACTAAAAATACAAAAAAACATTATTTAAGGAAAAATGAATTATAAGGGTATTTATATTACCTAAAATATGAAAGAAAATGAAAAATGGGGCGACGATGTCTTGGGCATTTGAATTATTATTTTTGCTTCAATAAAATCATTCTTCACCATTTAATCTAGATCCAAAGGCCTAGGTGGCTTCTTTCTCCACCCTTATTCTCCCCCCCCCCCCATATTAAAATTGAAATAAAGACTAAAAACCAAACAATGAACTTTTCTAAATAATAGTGAATTAGTGGCATTGGTTACCCTTAAACAAGAAAGAAACTGACAAAAACTTGCACACAATTTACATGGAAAATACACATTTTTATAATATGCAATAATAACCCTATTATACACCTAAAGAATAGATGAACAAAAAACCAAGAACTTTAAGAATGGTGATGACAGGAACAAATTAGTGGCAATTGCATTCCCTTTAAGAAGAAAGAGAGAATAAAAACAATTAATAACAAAATTTGCACATAATTTACAGAAAGAATGTGCTTTTTTAAGATATGCAAGAATAAGAATGTAATAGTGAAATTTTCGCAGAAAAGAATCTTTGGAGCCAATAAATCTAAGAATGGTGTTGATAGGAATGAACTAATGACAATTGCATTACTCTTTAAGCAGAAAGAGAATAAAAAAATGACAAAATTTGCACACAATGTACACAAAAAATGTGCTTTTTTATAATATGCAAAAATAAGAATGTAATAGTGAAACTTTCATAAAAAAGATTTTTTTTTTCAAACAAGTAATAAATTAGTAGCGTTGCATTACCCTTAAAAAAGAAAGAAACTAAAATGAAAATAAAATAAAAAACAAAATAATGAAGTTTACCTAAGAAATGAATTGCTGGTACTGGGATTACCCTTTAAGAATAAAGAAAATAGAAACAAATAATGAAAAAAATGCACACAGTTTGCACGAAAAATGCACTTCTATAATATGCAAGAATAAGCATATTCTAGTGAAAGTTTTGAAAACAATAGGTTTTCTTAGAAGGAACGAATCAATGGGATTGCTACTACCCTTATAAAAGAGTGATTGCACAAGGACCTGTTCCAGAGTCTACATTCATTTCTGTTGCCCAACTATTGGTGAATCAAAACCAAGGGAGCACAAGCACCAATCAGTAACGAGAGATGGTCAAGAAGTTGCTTGCCTTAAAAAAAGCAAAGAGACAAAGACTTAGAAGATAAGAAAATTGCTATACTTGCAGCAAGGAGAGAAGAACAGGAAAAGAAGGAACAAGAAGCTTCCAGGAAGAGACATAAGCAAGAGGAGAAGAAGCCAGCAGAGGCAGGGAGGAAGAGTCAGGCAGCTGCTCAGAACAGAGAGTAGAGGAAAGAAGAAGCAGCAATAAAAAGCAGGCTTAAACAGAGACAAGGCCGATTATTTTGGAGGTTAAGAGAACTGTAGCTTCTGAGTACAAAGCAAGGAAAGAGGCTGAGAAGAAGGCTAAAAAAGAACAAGAAGCTGCCAAGAAGCTAGCAGAGAAAGAAGCTGCTGTAACAAAAAAAGCAGAGAAGAAAGCAGAGAAAGAGGCTGCTGCAGCACAAAGAAAGGAGGAGCTTAGGCTGCTATCTATTGCAATGGGTAAAAGACATGTTGATTCACAACAACAATAAGGTGATGAGGCAAGGCAGCATAAGAAGGCCAGCAGAATATCCATGTTTGATATCTTCAGGTGATGAGATAGTGATGCATTAGAAGGTCAACAGAACATCCATGTAGTATCCAATGTAGTCATTTTGCTCCAATGCAGTATGTACTCAATGGTAATGTAGGAAAATGTTGCCATTGATCCATAATGATGTAGACACATGAGTATGGATCAATTGTTGCTCATTTTGTAATCAGTACTAGAAGGTACTTAATGCCCTAGTTATGACAATGCTTAATGCTCTGGTTATGACAATGCCCTGGATATGACAATGGTCAAATTTGTCCTCTTCAATTTGGCAGCAGATGCATTCTTATTTTCTTGGCAAATTTGACAACATATGCATACTCATATCTATGAACAACATTCTTCTCACCATTGTCCTCTTCAATTTCGCAGCAGATGCATACTTATTTTCTTGGCAAAATGCACACCAATGTTCTAGAAGCATCATACTAATTCATATTTCCTTGTCAAATTTGTCCTCTACAATTTGGCAGCATACATCAATATATTGTGCCGAAATTGACAACATCATCTAGCTTTGCAATGTACACACACAAGCCAAATATGATAACATAAAAAGGATAACTTCATATGACAGCAAGATGATCCATTAACTTTCATTTGCATTAAAAGATTATCACTTGCATTACATAGCGCAATAGCATCACATACAACGCAAAAGATTGTCACTTGCCACTGACAACAGTACCACATACTACCAGTTCATATCCTAAACAAACTAGGCATTGCCACTGACATATCTAACAACACAAAGCACCAGTGAAATAGCTGCAAGCACTGCATCAACTCCATCACTTCTTCACCAGTAACATAGCTACAAGTACTGCAAGTACAATGATTGTCGCCATCGGTGCCTTCATCATCACCAACGTTTCATTGCCTAACCCTAGGAGTGCCTATGCTTGCTGCTTGCTCATGCTACCTGCAAATCTTCCATGAATTCCATCTTCAATGCCTGGAAGCATAGGGCTTTCATCAACTGCACCTGCAAATCTTCGACTCCTTGCTCGCATCAGCTCTTCCCTCCTATCCTCTGCAGCTCCTAATGCATCTACGGCTTCATTGCCAACGAGAAACTGCTTATCCAGCAGGTAGGCAACGTATCCAACTCCCAATGCCAGAAATGGTCCTAAATATCAAAAGAAACGAACAATCACCATGACAAGTTCCACAAAAATCGACCAAAAGGAAGAACTAGGGATGCACTCCACTTACACCGACATGACACCTGTAGAAGACCCACCCGTCGTCATGCTTCTCCGTGCTCGAGAAATAAAACTTCATGCGAGTCGGCAAGAAGGGCATCTGATGAGCGGCACCACAACCGAACGGCCGCCGAGCGATGACCTGGCCGAGCTTGTCGACATGGCGGAGCCAAGCAACCTCGAAGACGCGTCCAGAGGGCGGCAGCAAGCAATCTCCAACGGGGAGAGGGCGGCAGTAAGCAGCAGGGAGAGGCCGGTAGTACAAACGCGGCGGCGCTGGCAGAGTGGGGAATTAGGAGTTAGGGATTCCGCTGCAACTTCTAGATTTCAGGGTGGTCGATGGAAATTACATGCGCCAGCTAATTTACAAAAATATCCCCGAGCGGGCCGACGTGGACGCCACTGACTGGTCAAACCGAGCGGTGACGGGTGGCATACGCGATATAGTGGCTGTACAAACACGTCTTGTCGTATTTGATGACTGTATTGGCCATATTTCTAAGTACAGTGACACAAAGCGAGCTTTCTTCGCAAGTTTGGTGACTGCCAATGCATTTTACTCTTTATAAAACTCATTAGTGAGGCTGCCAGGTCCTGGACTTCTGTTGCCTGGCGATCTATTAATTGCAGAGTCATTTTCTGCCCAATAGAAGGGCTCATCAAGCATTTTGAGGTCAGTTTTCTCATGTAATTTGTGGGTTCTAAAACTGGAAGTGATATGGAAGTATGACCAAGCAGCCGTGCTTTGCCTTCCACCATGCAGTAGACGGTGCTCTTCCTCCGTGTGAAGACAAAAGCTCAAGCTATGGGAGAGCACTGTAGTTCATGACGTGGGCAACGAAAGCGGGGGCAGACCGCAATTATTTATTACGTTTACTGGGTTTTGAATCCTGAACCTTTTGATTACAAGTTTATACATCTAACCAGTTCACCCCATGAGCTCAGGCTGATGGGAAAAGGTGGGCAGTGCATTCAGACGGCCGAACATTATACTCCAACATGTACTTTGTTGCCACTTGCTACAATTAATCTTCAGATCCTTGATAAGTTTTTTCTGGAGTCTTGAGGGTCACTCTATGTAAATATTGATCTAGCTCACAATAATGAGGTAACAATATTGCACTTCTAAAAAAGTTTGCTTCTTCCTAGGAAACTGACATAGTTTTATTCGATCCAAATCAAATGATAAAAAATTTCATCAATTCCTTGTGTAATCTATGAAAGTGGCATATATTTACCCTGATTAGTCAGCTTGATCGATATATCTCATTTTTGTATTATTGTAATTTGTATTCGATGAAAACTTTATAGCGCAATTCCACATACACTTCTAAATAGTTTTTATTTAATCTTTTAAGGGTTAACCTTGCATCTTAATAGTTGCAAGGTTACCCAACCATTTTATTTTGCAAGAAACTTCTGATCTTTCATCAACTATCAAGATAGTATAAAGAACATCAGAAGTATAAATTACATCCAGATTCGTTGACCACTTAGTGATGAATACAAGCACCGAAGAGAGCCAAAAGCGCGCCGCCGTCATCGCCCCTCCCTCATTGGAGCCAGGTTGCCCAACTGTTTCACACCAAAAGAAAGATATGAAGAGGCAGAAGCAGACGGATTGAGAGTGACAGCTTAGTAGTGCATCATAGTTGGTTGGTAAAATCTCCAATACCACGCGGAATCTTGAAATTATTTTGTATCTATTGTATACATGGACTATTTTGGTTAAATTTAAATGCAGGTCTACATTTTCTTCCGTTGCAACGTACTAACATGTCCCTATATGTGCTAGTTTTAATTGTATAAATTAATCGCCCTAGTGATCAAGATCTACAGTATGATGCGACCAGATCCGTTGTAACCGCCGATCGACTCTCTGGGTCTCTGACTGATTTATAGGTTAATTAACGCCTAGTAACGAGTGATGCATCGGGTTAAAAACTCAAAAGTTTGTGCTCTCTAATCCACCGAAGTAGTGGTTTAATCCGCCAGTTAACGCAAAGCATGCACGTGACCATCATGCATATATATGTAGGCGTGCAGGGCACGTCATGCATGCCCCAATGCCTGCACGTGATTCACTGTCGCCGTGGATGAGCTTCACCAACCCAGACGAGTACAATAAATAAATAAATAAATAAATATATATATATATATATATATATATATATATATATATATATATATATATATATATATATATATATATATATATATACTTCCGAGGCGGCAGACACGGTGCACACATTGGGTCATGGCGTCACGTGATTTTTGACTCGATGATCTCTGCCTAGATGAGATCTACTGTCTCTCACTGCCTCCAGTACAATGTAAAATCTCTCGCAAAAAAAAAAGTACAATGTAAAATCAGTGGTGCCTTAATCGTCGACAGCTGCAACTAGTACGTTTCTACAAAAAACTGCAGCTATGTAAAAGAACTAATGGAACGGAAGCGCATACAAAATATTCACATGCACTGTCAAGAAGCAATAAGACCAGGAAATGTCTACTTGCTTCCCACGATCGCTAAGCCTCGAACAAGCCCATATTTTGTACAGTCCTTTATGCATAAGTTAACAACACTTGAAAGTATAACATTGAGAGGAACGTCTAATTGGTGCTGCACTTAATGGTAAATTGTGATCTGAACTATTGAGGTTAGTTAGACAGTGCATACTCAATTAAATTTTAGAAGCAATGTTATTTTCATATATCTCTTTCCTATAATTCGTCACACATAGTTTATGCAGAAATTCCGAATTTTTATTTGTCATTTCCTACATCAAAATACTTGATACGCATGTGATCACGATGCATGGCTAGTATCTGTCACAACTGCGACTGCAGAATTGTATACAATCGCAGGGAGTTTTGCACTCCCAAAATGGTATGGAGATCCACAATATGTGGGGACACTTAAACCACTGTCAGTTTTTAACTTAGCGAATGTCACCATAGTGTGGATGTACATCTAGATCTGAAGCAATGGCGTGGCTACATAGATATGTTTATCAAGCTCGTGATCCTGATCCGAAGCAACAAGATCACATAAATTAAGTTTGGCAGCATGCACTTGCCTGATGGGTTCACTTCCAGAATTCAAAATTCCATAGTACTACCTCCGTCCGGAATTAACCGTTGTTGAAATGAGCGTAACTAAGCGTGTTTTAGTGTGTAAATACACTCATTTCAGCGACAGTTAATTCCGGACGCGGACGGAGGGAGTGTAGGCGCTCAAACAACCCGGTGGTGCCTAACATGCCTATAAATTGCCTCCCTTCACTCCATCTCATTCCACACCCAACCCACACAAGAACCCTAGACACCAAACCAGCTTTCCTTACTCTCGAATCTCGATCAGCATGGCCAAGGCAAACCCTTCATATTACCAAACCACCGCTGCGGTTAGCGCACCGGTCCAGTACCAGGAGCATCTCTTCCACCTGTTTGTGCAGCAGCAGCTCGAAGCAACAAATGGTGCTAACCAGCTCATTACAGTGAACCCAAAGCTTCCCCAAGGGTTCGGTGTCACCGTTGCTACTGACTGGGACATCCGTGATGGTCCTGAAATCACGGCAAAAGTTGTTGCGCGTGCACAAGGCCTGCATCAAGGGTCCGGCAAGAGCAGCGGAGCCTGGTTTATGTCGTTCAACACAGTGTTCACCGATGAGAGGTTCGCCATGCATGCATTTTTCAGAAAATGTTCCCTTTGAACTTATGTTGCCATACTTATTTCTTTTTTGCGTGTGTGATGCTTACAAACTTGTGTTTTAGGTTTAAGGGGTCCTCCCTCAGTGTGCAAGGACATTTGGTTTCCGACGAAGGCGAATGGGTAGTTACGGGTGGAACTGGCGAGTTCGCTTTTGCACAAGGTGTTGTCACCTACAAGAAAATCAAGGAATTGGCAGGTGGAAACATCAGAGAGCTTCGTTTCCGTGTTGTGTGCTTCAACTTCCCAAAGCCGGTGAGATTCATTTTTCCTCGTCTTCTTTCTTAATCTATTAAATTGTGGAAGCTTAGCTAGCTAATTTGTATTTTTGTCATGGTTTGGACACATGCAAAATGTGAGTACATCATTCTACTTCTAATTAGCTCTAACACACACACACACACATGTATATTTATGTGCAGAACACCCTGACAAAGGTTGGGCCGTGGGGTGGGAATGGAGGGACACCATTTGAAATCCCACAGGCAGAGCTACCTCAGCGTCTAGAAAGTGTCACAATTCAGAGTGCCGAAGTTATTGATTCCATTGCCTTCACCTACATCGGCCTAGACGGCGCAAGGCGGACAGTCGGTCCATTTGGTGGCGGCGGCGGGACTAAGCAGCCGGTGAGTGAAATTTTGGATTTGTTGAATAATGGGCTCAGGTCATGGATCACATATAGAATAATGTTGACAATCTGACACCACATATTTACTCCCTTGTGGTGCTTAATAACACTAGGAGCGAAGGCAAATAATATATGGTGTTATAATCACTTGCACATTCCTTCCCTTACAGATCCTGCAGCTTGGTCCTTCGGAGAGCCTGAAGGAAATATTTGGCACAACCGGTAACTTTCTAGGATTGAATATTGTCACATCACTTTCCATTGTCACCAATGTTAAGACATATGGACCATTCGGAAAACAATCCGCGGGTAATACCCCTTTCCGTACCACTGCGCCAGACCGTCACAGCATTGTGGGCTTCTTCGGGCGGGCTGGCCAATTTGTTGACCAGCTTGGAGCTTATGTGCGCCCAACCCCAAATTAGTAGAAGCAAGTGTTTCTTAAGAAGACCTAGTGCTTTACCCGTCATCTTTCCGCTTCTCAGTGTTCCAGCAATAAGAAGGGCGGCATATATATGCTGTCCTAGTCTCATGTACTACTTGCTTTCATTTTTATCTTCTATGCCTTTTGGCTATCGGCTCGGTGTGGCCTTAGAAATAAAGTTCTTATTAATAAGAGTGTTGAATGTAATCTTATCCCTGCGTCATGTTCAATATATGTGCTAATGAATATAGCTTATTGATAAGAGTGTTGAATGTAATCTTATCCCTGTGTCATGTTCAATATATGCACTAATGAATATAGTGAAGTACTGCTACGGGCTGCACATACCTGATATTTGGGAGAGCCCATCAGACATAATAAAATGAAAGTATATTCTCATCAAGCATGCATCGTTAAAAAATAATATGGGCATTGCAACATCATGCTTATTCATAAAAGATAGAGGATCAAACTCTCAAAATTCTCAAACACGAACTAACCACTTGGTCATGAGCCTGCTTCAAAACTGTAGTTGCCTAATAATATAATTAAGGAATTTTAAAACTACCGAAATAAACTATCCTAGCCTAGCCTCCATGAGCAATGGACAGGTTTTTATGAGTTGAGCCTCCACATCTCAAATAAAATGTCAAACTCCCAATGGCTATCTAGGTTACTCCACACAGTTAGAGAATGTAGTTCTTGATCCAATGTGCACGACAACATGAAGTGGTTACATGTACTTTGTGACTGTATTGATGACTTGAGTACATATGGATTCTGTCTAAGAGACCTTTGAAAAGTTCGGTAAGAAGATCAAACTTCTATGATTAGATTGTGAAGGCGAGTACCTGAGCTACGAGTTTGATGATCACCTGCAAAGTCGTGGAATAGTTCCACAACTCACTCCTCTAGGTCTAGCACAGAGAAACAATGCACCAGAATGGATGAATCGCACCTTGTTGGACATGGTTCGGTCGATGACGAGTCAATCTGATACTCTGATCTACCGTTGACATTATGGGGTTGTGCTCTAGAGATGGCGAATTTCACAATAATTAGGGTGCCACCAATTAATGGAGAAAGGCGAAATAGGTTGGAGTATATACCAAGAATTAGACTCATATGATTGATATATATGGTTGGCATACTCGTATACAACCCAGCCCACATCCGGATGTAAGCATCGATCTGGCACCCTGCATGCATTTGCACTATAATAATCTTGCATCTTCATATGCATCTTTTCTCTCGAGAAGATGCACTTGGGCCATCCGTTCCAAACTGGAAACAATACATTTTGAACATCTGATCTGATCTGACCTCGTGTAGAGAAACTTTCAGCTAGTTTATAGCCAATTGTGATGAGCTACGCCATCGTCATTGCTAATCTCGTGCAAGGCAGTTGTCATGGGAACTTGGGAATCGCATACTCAATCTGATCTAGTTGGCCTATTGCCGCGAGCATTTCTTGTACATGACGCCATCGTCAGTATCAATCACGTGCAATTTGGAAGTTGCATACTCAAGCTGATCAAGTTTGTCGTGCTCCAGCCTTGGTTGAGTATTTCTCACCTAAGTCACCTTACAAATGCCACGTACAGTTCACGTATCACTTAAGATCCAGTATGGTGTACTTTTGGTGGACAGGATGCACCCAAAATTTACAATATTATTATATTTTCATTGTATTACGATGAACACCCAAAACCGGAAACAAGCTATTCATATTCCCTCCTGTCCTTTTTACTCCGCGTATTAGATTTGTGTCAAGTCAAACTTCGCAAAATTTGACCAAATTTATGTTAAAATATATAACTACATTCCATAATGAATCCAACAATATTGGTTTGGCATTGTGAATGTTGATACTTTTTTCTATAAACTTGATCAAAGTAAAGATCCTTTGACTTCGGTCAAAACTTATATGCAGACTAAAAAGGACCGGAGGAAGTATGAACAGTTCTGTGATGGCCGTCAAACAACATTTATCTATGCTATTTGCCATATTTCGAGGTGCATTTCTTGTACATACCCAAAAAAGGTTTCACCCGCTTTATAAGCAACCATCACCAAATCATCCAATACAACGTACACACTCAAGGAAAGATACAAAGACGCTGAAACCAGTAACACTACACCATACAACTCCAAGCCAACAACACATGAACAATAAGCATCACTATGGAGTCGCCGGGGCCTTCAACCGTGGACAAGCTACCGCAATGAGACGAAGCCGTGCATGATGAAGCATGGGCTCCAAGATGGCGCCTTCAGGAAGGGAACGATACCGAAGCGCTGCCACCGCTCAATCCAAGGATCAATGTTTGCCACGGAGCACCACGATGAACAATGAGAACCATAACGACACCTTCAAGAAGGGGATGACTCCAGAACGCTGCCGTCGACGGCATGGCAAGTCAGAATGAGTTTTCATCCCAACCAACACTCGTCATCCCCAAATTATGGTACGGTCTACCGCACCACCGCCATCGAACGTCACACCCTGGCCACCACGCCGCCCACACGGCCATGGTCACAAGACAGTGCCCGAGCCACATTCTCCGCCCCTGAGCACCGTGGCCCCCACCACCAATGCTGTCGTCCCGGTATCCATGGCACCAACTCCATCCCTGCCCCAGGATGTAACCAAGATGAAAAAAGGGATGGGCGGGAAGGCACCTTCTTCCCTGCCCCTGAACAGCACTAGGTCCATGCCCGGCCAGAGCTGGCATACACCCCCCCGCCTTGCCCCCACCCTAGCAAATGCGAGCTCCCCGGTGGAACACCGCCACTAGACGGGAGGCAAGGATGACGTCATGGCCCCTTGAAACAGATCACCCCTCAACGGTGGACAGATAGGGGAAAAGTACAGCCCTTTGGCGCATCCTGCACAAGCACAACTTGGGAATGGAGTGGAGACAACCACATGAGCCACTCGACAACAGATAGATGCCAGAGCACGCCCAGCCGCCGCTGCAGAATGACCCGAACCACCACCATGCGCCACATCCACGCAGTCGCAGCCCACATCCACGCAGTCACAGCCCACATCCACGCAGGGACCCAAAGGGCCACTACCACCACCCCGCGTTGCACCCGACGAATAGGGGTCAAATCCGGACGAATCTGACTAGACTGGTGCCCAACACGCACCTCCACCTGATCTGACGCCGCTTCAGCCAAAGAGCTGAGGAGGGAGAGGCCGATCACCCCCGTCACTCCACCACCCTCACTAGTCGTATGCCACTACAGGGGCAGCCGCCCGTGACCCATGCCGCCAATTGCTCGCCCCGCATGAGGCCATATCAGGCTGGGTCGCGCACCGCAAGCCATCATCTCTGACCTGAGCGGGCACCCTGCTACGTCGCCCGTCACACCGCCTGTTAGAAATATGCCCTAGAGGCAATAATAAATTGGTTATTATTATATTTCCTTGTTCATGATAATCGTTTATTATCCATGCTAGAATTGTATTGATAGGAAACTCAGATACATGTGTGGATACATAGACAACACCATGTCCCTAGTAAGCCTCTAGTTGACTAGCTCGTTGATCAATAGATGGTTACGGTTTCCTGACCATGGACATTGGATGTCGTTGATAATGGGATCACATCATTAGGAGAATGATGTGATGGACAAGACCCAATCCTAACCCTAGCACAAGATCGTGTAGTTCGTTTGCTAAGAGCTTTTCTAATGTCAAGTATCATTTCCTTAGACCATGAGATTGTGCAACTCCCGGATACCGTAGGAATGCTTTGGGTGTACCAAACGTCACAACGTAACTAGGTGGCGATAAAGGTGCACTACAGGTATCTCCGAAAGTGTCTGTTGGGTTGGCACGAATCGAGACTGGGATTTGTCACTCCGTGTAAACGGAGAGGTATCTCTGGGCCCACTCGGTAGGACATCATCATCATAATGTGCACAATGTGACCAAGGAGTTGATCACAGGATGATGTGTTACGGAACGAGTAAAGAGACTTGCTGGTAACGAGATTGAACAAGGTATCGGGATACCGACGATCGAATCTCGGGCAAGTACTATACCGGTAGACAAAGGGAATTGTATACGGGATTGATTGAATCCTCGACATCGTGGTTCATCCGATGAGATAATCGAGGAGCATGTGGGAGCCAACATGGGTATCCAGATCCCGCTGTTGGTTATTGACCGGAGAGTCGTCTCGGTCATGTCTGCGTGTCTCCCGAACCTGTAGGGTCTACACACTTAAGGTTCGGTGACGCTAGGGTTGTAGAGATATTAGTATGCAGTAACCCGAAAGTTGTTCGGAGTCCCAGATGAGATCCCGGGAGTCACGAGGAGTTCCGGAATGGTCCGGAGGTAAAGATTTATATATGGGAAGTCTTGTTTTGGTCGCCGGAAAGGTTTCACGCATTATCGGTATTGTATCGGGAGTGCCGAAAGGGGTCGGGGGTCCACCAAGGGGGTCCACCAGCCCCGGGGGGGGGCACATGGGCTGTAGGGGTGTGCGCTTTGGCCTATATGGGCCAAGGGCACCAGCCCCAAGAGGCCCATGCGCCAAGAGATAAGGAAAAGGGAGAGTCCTAAAGGGGGAAGGCACCTCCGAGGTGCCTTGGGGAGGATGGACTCCTCCCTGGCCGCACCCTTCCTTGGAGGAAGGGCCAAGGCTGCGCCCCCCCTCTCCCTTGGCCCTATATATAGTGGGGGGAGGGAGGGCAGCAATACCCAAGCGCTGGCGCCTCCCTCTCCCTCCCGTGACACATCTCCCTCCTCCCGCAGCGCTTGGCGAAGCCCTGTTGGAATCCCGCTACTTCGACCACCACGCCGTCGTGCTGCTGGATCTCCATCAACCTCTTCTCCCCCCTTGCTGGATCAAGAAGGAGGAGACGTCGCTGCTCCGTACGTGTGTTGAACGCGGAGGTGCCGTCCGTTCGGCGCTAGGATCATCGGTGATTTGGATCACGACGAGTACGACTCCATCAACCCCGTTCTCTTGAACGCTTCCGCTCGCGATCTACAAGGGTATGTAGATGCACTCCTTCCCTCTCGTTGCTAGTAAACTCCATAGATTAATCTTGGTGATGCGTAGAAAATTTTGAATTTCTGCTACGTTCCCCAACAGTGGCATCATGAGCTAGGTATATGTGTAGTTCCTATGCACGAGTAGAACACACAGTAGTTGTGGGCATCGATTTTGTCAATTTACTTGCCGTTACTAGTCTTATCTTGATTCGGCGGCATCGTGGGATGAAGCGGCCCGGACCGACCTTACACGTACTCTTACGTGAGACAGGTTCCACCGACTGACATGCACTAGTTGCATAAGGTGACTAGCGGGTGTCTGTCTCTCCCACTTTAGTCGGATCGGATTCGATGAAAAGGGTCCTTATGAAGGGTAAATAGAAATTGGCATATCACGTTGTGGCTTTTGCGTAGGTAAGAAACGTTCTTGCTAGAAACCCATAGCAGCCACGTAAAACATGCAACAACAATTAGAGGACGTCTAACTTGTTTTTGCAGGGTATGCTATGTGATGTGATATGGCCAAAAGGATGTGATGAATGATATATGTGATATATGAGATTGATCATGTTCTTGTAATAGGAATCACGACTTGCATGTCGATGAGTATGACAACCGGCAGGAGCCATAGGAGTTGCCTTAATTTATTGTATGACCTGCGTGTCAATGAAAACGCCATGTAATTACTTTACTTTATTGCTAACCGTTAGCCATAGTAGTAGAAGTAATAGTTGGCGAGACAACTTCATGAAGACACGATGATGGAGATCATGGTGTCATGCCGGTGACGAAGGTGATCATGCCGCGCCTCGAAGATGGAGATCTAAGGTGCAAGATGATATTGGCCATATCACGTCACCTTATGATTTGCATGTGATGTTTATCATGTTTACATCTTATTTGCTTAGAACGACGGTAGCATAAATAAGATGATCCCTCACTAAAATTTCAAGAGACGTGTTCCCCCTAACTGTGCACCGTTGCGAAGGTTCGTTGTTTCGAAGCACCACGTGATGATCGGGTGTGATAGATTCTAACGTTCGAATACAACGGGTGTTGACGAGCCTAGCATGTACAGACATGGCCTCGGAACACATGCGAAACACTTAGGTTGACTTGACGAGCCTAGCATGTACAGACATGGCCTCGGAACACAAGAGACCGAAAGGTCGAACATGAGTCGTATAGTAGATACGATCAACATGGAGATGTTCACCGATGATGACTAGTCCGTCTCACGTGATGATCGGACACGGCCTAGTTTGACTCGGATCATGTATCACTTAGATGACTAGAGGGATGTCTATCTGAGTGGGAGTTCATTAAATAATCAGATGAACTTCATTATCATGAACATAGTCAAAAGGACTTTGCAAATTATGTCATAGCTTACGCTTTAGTTCTACTGTTTAAGATATGTTCCTAGAGAAAATTTAGTTGAAAGTTGGTAGTAGCAATTATGCGGACTGGGTCCGTAAACTGAGGATTGTCCTCATTGCTGCACAGAAGGCTTATGTCCTTAATGCACCGCTCGGTGTGCTGAACCTCAGCGTCGTCTGTAGATGTTGCGAAACATCTGACATACACGTTTTGATGACTACGTGATAGTTCAGTGCGTAATGCTAACGGTTTAGAATTGTGGCACCAAAGACGTTTTGAAACGTCGTAGAACATATGAGATGTTCCGAAGACTGAAATTGGGATTTCAGACTAGTGCCCACGTCAAGAGGTATGAGACCTCTGACAAGTTTCTTAAGCCTGCAGACTAAGGGAGAAAAGCTCAATCGTTGAGCATGTGCTCAGATTGTCTGAGTGCCACAATCTCTTGAATCGAGTGGGAGTTAATCTTCCAGATGAGATAGTGATGGTTCTCCATAGTCACTGCCACCAAGCTATTAGAGCTTCGTGATGAACTATAACATATCAGGGATAGATATGATGATCCTTGAGCTATTCGCGATGTTTGACACCACGAACGTAGAAATCAAATAGGAGCATCAATTGTTGATGGTTAGTAAAACCACTAGTTTCTAGAAGGGCAAGGGCAAAAGGGATACTTCATGAAACAGCAAATCATTTGCTGCTCTAGTGAAGAATCCCAAGGTTGAACCCAAACCCGAGACTAAGTGCTTCTGTAATGAGGGGAACGGTCACTGAAGCAGAACTACCCTAGATACTTGGTAGATGAGAAGGCAGGCAAGGTCGAGAGAAGTATATTGGATATAAATTATATGAATGTGTACTTTGCTAGTGCTCCTAGAAGCACCAGGGTATTAGATACCGGTTCGGTTGCTAAGTGTTAGTAACTCGAAATAAAAGCTGCGGAATAAATGGAGACTAGCTAAAGGTGAGATGACGATGTGTGTTGGAAGTGTTTCCAAGGTTGATGTGATCAAGCATCGCATGCTCCCTCTACCATCGAGATTGGTGTTTGCGTTGAGCATAAACATGATTGGATTATGTTTATCGCAATACGGTTATTCATTTAAGGAGAATAATGGTTACTCTTTTTATTTGAATAATATCTTCAATGGTCTTGCACCTAAAATGAATCTCGATCGCAGTGATACACATGTTCGTGCCAAAAGATATAAAATAGTAATGATAGTACCACATACTTGTGGCACTGTCATTTGAGTCATATTGGTATAGAACGCATGAAGAAGCTCCATGTAGATGGATCTTTGGACTCAGTCGTTTTTGAAAAGATTGACACATGCGAACCATGTCTATTGGTATATATGCATGAAGAAACTCCATGCAGATGGATCGTTTGGACTCACTTGATTTTGAATCACTTGAGACATGCAAATCATACCACATGGGCAAGATGACTGAAAGGCCTCGTTTTCAGTAAGATGGAACAAGAGAGCAACTTATTGGAAGTAATACATTTTGATGTATGCAGTCCAATGAGTGCTGAGGCATGCAGTGGATATCGTTATGTTCTTACTTCACAGATGATTTGAGTAGATGCTGAGTGTATTTACTTGATGAAACACAAGTCTGAATTATTGAAAGGTTCAAGTAATTTCAGAGTGAAGTTGAAGATCGTCGTGACAAGAGGATAAAATGTCTGTGATATGATCATAGAGATGAGTATCTGAGTTACGAGTTTGGCACACAATTAAGACATTGTGGAAAGTGTTTCACAATTAATACCGCCTGGAACACCACAGTGTGATGGTGTGTCCGAACATCATAACTGCACCCTATTGGATATGGTGCATACCATGATGTCTCTTATCGAATTACCACTATCGTTTATGGGTTAGGCATTAGAGACAACCGCATTCACTTTAAATAGGGCACCACGCAATTCCGTCGAGACGACAACGTTTAGAGAAACCTAAGTTGTCGTTTCTTAAAAGTTTGGGGCTGCGATGCTTATGTGGAAAAGTTTCAGGCTGATAAGCTCGAACCCAAAGCGGATAAATGCATCTTCATAGAATACCCAAAACAGTTGGGTATACCTCCTATTTCAGATCTGGAAGCAAAAGTAATTGCTTCTAAAAACGAGTCCTTTCTCGAGGAAAAGTTTCTCTCGAAAGAATTGAGTGGGAGGATGGTGGAGACTTGATAAGGTTATTGAACCGTCACTTCAACTATTGTGTAGCAGGGCACAGGAAGTTGTTCCTGTGGCACCTACACCAATTGAAGTGGAAGCTTATGATAGTGATCATGAAACTTCGGATCAAGTCACTACCAAACCTCGTAGGTCGACAAGGATATGTACTACTCCTGAGTGGTACAGTAATCCTGTCTTAGATATCATGTTGTTAGACAATACTGAACCTACGAGCTATGGAGAAGCGATGGTGGGCCCATATTCCGACAAATGGTTAGAAGCCATGAAATCCGAGATAGGATCCATGTATCAGAACAAAGCATGGACTTTGGTGAACTTGCCCGATGATCGGCAAGCCATTGAGATAAATGGATCTTTAAGAAGAAGACGGACGTGGACGGTAATGTTACCGTCTATCAAGCTCGACTTGTGGCAAAGAGTATTTTCACAAGTTCAAGGAGTTGACTACGATGAGATTTTCTCATCCGTAGCGATGCTTAAGTCCGTCGGAATCATGTTAGCATTAGCTGCATTTATGAAATCTGGCAGATGGATGTCAAAACAAGTTTCCTTACCAGTTTTCGTAAGGAAAGATTGTATGTGATACAATCAGAAAGGTTTTGTCGATCCTAAGGATGCTAAAAGGTATGCTAGCTCCAGTGATCCTTCCATGGACTAGAGCAAGCATCTCGGAGTCAGAATATACGCTTTGATGGAGTGATCAAAGTTTTTGGGTTTATACAAAGTTTGTTAGAAACTTGTATTTACAATAAAGTGAGTGGGAGCGCTACAACATTTCTGATAAGTATATGTGAATGACATATTGTTGATCCGAAATGATGTAAAATTTCTGGAAAGCATAAAGGGTTGTTTGAAAGGAGTTTTTCAAAGGAAGACCTGAATAAAGCTGCTTACATATTGGGCATCAAGATCTATAGAGATAGATCAAGACGCTGATGATACTTTCAAAGAACGCACACCTTGACATGATTTTGAAAGAGTTCAAAATAGATCAGCAAAGAAGGAGTTCTTGGCTGTGTTACAAGGTGTGAGTATTGAGTAAGACTCAAGACCTGACCACAGCAGAAGAGAGAGAAAGGACGAAGGTCGTCCCCTATGCTTTAGACGTAGGCTCTACAGTATGCTATGCTGTGTACCGCACATGAAGTGTGCCTTGCCATGAGTTGGTCAAGGGGTACAATAGTGATCCGGGAATGGATCACATGACAGCGGTCGAACTTATCCTTAGTATCTAGTGGACTAAGGAATTTTCTCGATTATGGAGGTGAAAAGGAGTTCGTCGTAAAGGGTTACGTCGATGCGAACTTTGACACTAATCCGGATGACTCTGAGTAGTAGACCGGATTCGTATAGTAGAGCAGTTATTTGAAATGGCTCCAAGTAGCGCGTGGTAGCATCCACAAGATGACATAGATATTCGTAAAGCACACACGAATCTGAAAGGTTCAGACCCGTTGACTAATAACCTCTCTCACAAGCATAACATGATCAAACCAGAACTCATTGAGTGTTAATCACATAGTGATGTGAACTAGATTGTTGACTCCAGTAAACTCTTTGAATGTTGGTCACATGGTGATGTGACCTGTGAGTGTTAATCACATGGTGATGTGAACTAGATTATTGACTCTAGTGCAAGTGGGAGACTGTTAGAAATATGCCCTAGAGGCAATAATAAATTGGTTATTATTATATTTCCTTGTTCATGATAATTGTTTATTATCCATGCTAGAATTGTATTGATAGGAAACTCAGATACATGTGTGGATACATAGACAACACCATGTCCCTAGTAAGCCTCTAGTTGACTAGCTCGTTGATCAATAGATGGTTATGGTTTCCTGACCATGGACATTGGATGTCGTTGATAACGGGATCACATCATTAGGAGAATGATGTGATGGACAAGACCCAATCCTAAGCCTAGCATAAGATCGTGTAGTTCGTTTGCTAAGAGCTTTTCTAATGTCAAGTATCATTTCCTTAGACCATGAGATTGTGCAACTCCCGGATACCGTAGGAATGCTTTGGGTGTACCAAACGTCACAATGTAACTGGGTGGCTATAAAGGTGCACTACAGGTATCTCCGAAAGTGTCTGTTGGGTTGGCACGAATCGAGACTGGGATTTGTCACTCCGTGTAAACGGAGAGGTATCTCTGGGCCCACTCGGTAGGACATCATCATCATAATGTGCACAATGTGACCAAGGAGTTGATCACGGGATGATGTGTTACGGAACGAGTAAAGAGACTTGCCGGTAACGAGATTGAACAAGGTATCGGGATACCGACGATCGAATCTCGGGCAAGTACTATACCGGTAGACAAATAGAATTGTATACGGGATTGATTGAATCCTCGACATCGTGGTTCATCCGATGAGATCATCGAGGAGCATGTGGGAGCCAACATGGGTATCCAGATCCTGCTGTTGGTTATTGATCGGAGAGTCGTCTCGGTCATGTCCGCGTGTCTCCCGAACCCGTAGGGTCTACACACTTAAGGTTCGGTGACGCTAGGGTTGTAGAGATATTAGTATGCGGTAACCCGAAAGTTGTTCGGAGTCCCGGATGAGATCCCGGACGTCACGAGGAGTTCCGGAATGGTCCGGAGGTAAAGATTTATATATGGGAAGTCTTGTTTTGGTCGCCGGAAAGGTTTCGCGCATTATCGGTATTGTACCGGGAGTGCCGAAAGGGGTCCGGGGGTCCACCAGCCCCGGGGGGCCACATGGGCTGTAGGGGTGTGCGCCTTGGCCTATATGGGCCAAGGGCACCAGCCCCAAGAGGCCCATGCGCCAAGAGATAAGGGAAAGGGAGAGTCCTAAAGGGGGAAGGCACCTCCGAGGTGCCTTGGGGAGGATGGACTCCTCCCTGGCCGCACCCTTCCTTGGAGGAAGGGCCAAGGCTGCCCCCCTCTCCCTTGGCCCTATATATAGTGGGGGGGAGGGAGGGCAGCAATACCCAAGCCCTGGCGCCCCCCTCTCCCTCCCGTGACACATCTCCCTCCTCCCGCAGCGCTTGGCGAAGCCCTGTTGGAACCCCGCTACTTCCACCACCACGCCGTCGTGCTGCTGGATCTCCATCAACCTCTCCTCCCCCCTTGCTGGATCAAGAAGGAGGAGACGTCGCTGCTCCGTACGTGTGTTGAACGCGGAGGTGCCGTCCGTTCGGCGCTAGGATCATCGGTGATTTGGATCACGACGAGTACGACTCCATCAACCCCGTTCTCTTGAACGCTTTCGCTCGCGATCTACAAGGGTATGTAGATGCACTCCTTCCCTCTCGTTGCTAGTAAACTCCATAGATTGATCTTGGTGACGCGTAGAAAATTTTGAATTTCTGCTACGTTCCCCAACACCGCCATCACGGCGCCGACGTCGCCCAACACCGATGCACTGCTACGTTGACGTGCCCGTCACCTAGCGCGGCACCCAGGCCCGCGTCGAGCCACCCGCACGAGGGGACGAGAACTCCTTGTCCCCGGCCGTGCCGACCGGCCTTTGCTCGGTCGCGTCCTCTGGTAGCAGCAAGGAAGGGCAGGAGCGGTGGGGGGCTCCAAAGGTGGTGGCTAGGGTTAGCTTCAAACGCTTGTGGGAGCGTCGCGAGAGGTGGGAGGGAGGGGAAAGACCGCACTTCATGTACATCGCACCATCCTCGCGTGCAGTTAACATAGGAACTTACCATTCGGCACAATGGTTAGCTACTTCAAAGCAATGGGAAAAAACATAGGAACTTGAGACTTGCATATTCAGAGTAATCAAGTTGGCTTTGGTACCATGGTTGCACATGCTGGGGAGCTACTATTGGACGCTCTTTGTGTCAAATAGAAGGGTTGTCGCACAAAGGGCCTCATCTTGGTGGGTCGGATCATCCTTGAACTGTTGCGCGAGTCCGGAGCGAGCAAGCCAAATGATAGTATAGCGAACTGGGGCTACTGTAGCAATCATATTTTTTAACTGTTGAGATTTTTTTAAACGCCAACATATTTTTGAACACTTATTGAAAATGTAAATATTTCAATGACAAACATTTTTTGAGAAAGTATTTTTTTAAATGAAAACATGTGTTGTATTTGTGCAGAATTTTCGAAATTCTTAACAATTTTTAAAACATGGTGTAACACGGATATTTTTTGAATCTGTGAATAATTTTTAAAAATAGACTTTCTAAATTTGGAACAATATTTGAAATAAAAAAAATTTAAACGCGGTGATTTTTGAAATTAAGAACAATTTTTAAAATGTCCAAAAAGTCGAAGTTTTTTTGGAAAAAAATTCCAAAGAAAACCGGTAAAACAAAAAACATAAAAATGCCAAAACCAGTAAAAGAAAAAATTGGTTAAAACCTTCTAAAATGCTCCGAAAACCATGCTGGTAGCAATTCTTTTGTTAAATGGGCCGACCTATCTCATTTGTGGGTCACTTGTGCCGCCTGTGCGAAGGAGAAAGCCGCAAATAGGAATTGCCCACGTGTTGGACTATACTAGTAGCAATATATGGGCACATATAACAACAGATCGTTTTGTGTTTGGGAAAATAAAATAGTACTATTATTGTTGCCATATTGAGACAAGTCTACAATAACATATATCCCTAGACTGGTGCCTGCTAGCTAAGAAGGTTGGGCCAGCTAAGTAAAAAGAAATGAGAAAACAAATAAAATGGATGAAAAAAATAGTTTGGCATGGTTTTAGTACCTTTCCAAAACCGGAAGAGTGATCCTACGCTACCTGGGCTGGCCCAAACCACGTAGCGAGCAATGGGCGGTGCGCGTGGAATTCTCTAATTAAGGCTTATTGCGTCAAGTTGTCTATCAAACACATAGGAACAAGCGAGCGAGCATGTAACCGAACCATTTAAAGCCTTAGCTAGGTTTTTCTCTGCTGGACTCCACCAGTTTTGGGAACGGTTTCTGAACTGTTTATCTTTTTGGAGGGGGTTACTAGTTTTTCAGTTCTTCCAGTTTTCTTTTGTTTCTTAAACAACATATTTTGGAACCTTCTAGTAGGTTCATGATTTTTTTTATGTTTGATCATTTATGGTTTTCACCTTTTTCTGTTTTTACTTTTTTTTTCTAATTTTTCTGTTAATGTTTTTCATAAATTTATGGTTTTGGAATTTTGTTTTTTTAATTCCTAATTTTGTTCACGTTTTATAATTTAAAAAAAAACTGTTTCAAAATTGGTATCACAAATTCAAAATTTAATTTCCCCCAGAATAAAAAATCCGTTTTCAAAAGTTTTCATAAATTAAGAAAAGTTCACATTTCCGTAAAAAGTTTGGGGGATTTCAAAAAAAATTCTGTTCTATAAAAACAGAATTTAAAAATGTTTCCGTTTTCTAAATTTGTTCATGGATTAAAAAAAGTTCATGCTTTCAAAAAATGTTCAGGTATTTTAAAAAGTTCGCATTTTCAATTTTTGGTTCATGGGTTTCAAAAAATGATTTTGTTTCAAGCAAAATCAGATTCGTAAAATGGTCGCATTTTTCAGGAAATTGTTCTCAGAAATGTTCATACTGTTCCAAATTTCAAAGATTGTTCTCATTTTCAAAAATTATTCACGGAGTCCAAAAACGTCTGGGAATTTAGAAGTAACGAGTTTTTAGAAATTTATTCATAACTTTGAAAAATATTCGTGTTTCAAAAAAATCTTTTTTGATAAAAAAAAGACGTTCAAAATTTTCAAGAAATGTTCAGATCTGTCACTGCCTATAGTTCTCGAAACTCTGTCTGCTCATTTGGTTACAAAAGTTCAGTGGTTTTAGTGGCTAGGCGAGCGCACCTAACAACAGGAGGTCAGGAGTTCAAATGCTTCATCATGCGCACAGATTTTATGATTTTTTGCTTGTACAGTTCCAAGAAATGGGTCTGGTGCCAAGGCTATGTATGTGTGTGTCGCGAGTCTATTTGCCGCATTAAGAAGCAAACAGGAGCTCCCGATGCGCATTTGCAGGGCTACCTAAGTGTGCGTCACGAGTCTATTTGCTGCAAAATGCGGCAGATATGAGTTCCTGGTGCGCGTTTGGTCGACAACTGTCGACCTTTGCGGTAAATCGGAAACGCCATTATATTATTCTAAACTTGCTAGGCTGTCGGGTGCCGGCTATGCTGAAGAAAACAAAGGCTGCTCTGTTCAATGGGCATTACTTTTTTTCAGGGAATTCAGTGGGCATTACTAGGTCGCTGGCTGAGCTGTGCTTCAGCCCACTTAGAAAAATCTAAAGAGAGGGCGTTTTGCTGGCTATGGGCTGTGTTCCGCTTCGATCTATACATGCTGGTGTTAAAAAAAACATATACACACATGTTCACAGATTCAAAAAAGTTCATGTTTTTGAAAAATGTTCAAGTATTCCAAAAAATGTTTGCAATTTCAAAAATTTGTTTGCGGATTAAAGAAATCATTTAAAAACTTGTTGTTAGATGCAAAAATTGTTCCGGTTTTTCAGGAAATTGTTCCTAGAAATATTCAAGTTTTTCAGAATTTCAAGAATTGTTCCAATTTTCAAAAATAGTTTACGGGATCCAACAATAACAGGGAATTAAAAATGAGTTCTGTAATATTTATTGGTAAATTTTTTAATTATCTGCGTTTCAAAAAATATACATTTTGCGTAAAAAGACACATTCAAAATTTGCATAAAAATGTTCAAATCGATCGCTGCTTATAGTTCTTGAAAACTCCGTGCTGCTCGTATGGTTACAAAAGTTTAGTGGTTTCAGTGGCTAGGTTTGAGCGCGTAACAACATGAGGTCAGGATTTCAAATCCCTCTTCATGCGCACGGATTCTGTAAATTTTTTCTTGTACAGAGCCAGAAAATGGTGGGGCAGCAAGGCTACGTATGTGTGCATCGCGAGCCTATTTGCCGCAAAGTGCGGCAGATAGGAGCTCCCAGTGCATGTTTGCAAGGCTACATATGGGTGCGTTGTGAGTCTATTGCCGCAAAATGCGGTAAATAGGAGTTCCCAGTGCGTGTTTGGTCTGACAAGTGACGGCCTACGCGGTAAAAAGGACACGCCATTATTCTAGGCTTGCTAGGCTGTGGGCAGTGCTGAAGAAAAGAAAGCCTGTTTTGTTTAAGTGGCTTTACTAGGCCCCACGTAGAAAAATCTAAAGAAAGGGCGTTCTTCCAGCTACGGACTGTGTTGTGCTTTGCCATATACATACATGCTGGTCCAAAAAATGTATATACACACATGTTCAAAAATTCAAAAAAAAAAGTTGTGTTTTCAAAAAAAGTTCATGGATTTCAAAAAATGTTCGCATTTTCAAATTTTGTTTGTTTATTGTAAAAAGATGTTTCAAAAATTGTTCTCAGATTCAGAAAATGTTTCTGTTTTCAGGAAATTGTTCTTAGAAATGTCCGCGTTGTTCAGAATTTCAAACATTGTTCCCGTTTTAAAAATTGTTCACGGGGGGTCCAAAGTTGTTCAGAAAATTCAAAGTTAATCGAGTTTTAAGAATTTATTCATAATTTTAGAAAATATTCACGTTTCAAAAATAATCATTTTTCATAAAAAAACACGTTCGAAATTTTCAATAAATGTTCAAATCCGTTGCTGCTTACAGTTCTTAAAAACTTCATGCTGCTCATTTGGTTACAAAAGTTCATGGTTTCAGTGGCTAGGTGCTCGAGGTCAGGAGTTCCAATCCCTCTTCATGCGTACAAATTTTGTGATTTTTTGCTCGTACGGTACCAGCAAAAGGGCCGGGCAGCAAGGCTGCATATGTGTGCATCAAGAATCTATGTGCCGCAAAATGCGGCAGACAGGATACCCCGGTGTGTGTTTGCAAGGCTATGTATGTGTGTGTCGCGAAGTCTATTCGCCACAAAATGCGGCAGATAGGAGTTCCCGGTGCGCGTTTGGTCGACAAGTGTCAACCTACGCGGTTGAAAGAGCATGGTGCCCCATGTGTGGTTTTGGTAATTGATGATATTCTCTATGGACTACTGATTGCCTTGAGTTATATTCGTAGGATTTGTCCATAGGCACTTCTTGAAGTCCATCTGTTGGTTTCAATTAGTTTACGTGGTGACCAAGGTGTTATTCAAGGAATTATCCAATGATTGGGCATAGAGAAGACATGATACAAGGTTGATCACGACTAAGTCAAAGAATGAATCAAGTTGATCAACACACAAAGCGTACAAGATGTACCGAGGGGATTAGGTGATCCCATGGTATGGTAAGCATTGTCCATTACACTTTGTGTACTAACCCATGGTCTACGTGAGAGTGCTATGTGGGGTTAGGTATATTTCCATGGGTTTGCGTCAAGAGGAAGATCTCACACAACCCATGAAGGATGACATCAAGTGGTGATCGTCATCAAGGTTGCGGTGTGCAAGTTCAGGGGTGCATTGCAAAGAGATCAAGGGCTTGAAGCTTACCGTTCATTGTGGTGGCAATGGACTTGTGAAGATGTGCGGAAGAGTGGCTCACCCATAGTAGAGTATGGGGGAGCAATCAACTAGCTTCATCGAGCCAACGCAATCAAGAAAGATGGTCCAACTTGAGGAAGTCAAGATCGTCATCATCTAGCTCAAGTGGACTATGTGCAAGATAAAGGTTTTCCATTGATACATTTTCTATTTTAACGGTCCCGCGGTGATAGTTTGGAGACCGGATTATAGGATCAATTGACGTACTATCAAGGGGGCTCTCAAGTTAGTAGCTTGATCGTATCGTTCGTAGAGAGCTCAAACCATTACATCCTTGCATCATCTTCCTTGATTCTTGTTTGCTGTTTCTCTTTGTCAGTTTTAGAGGTTATGATCATCTTCATGACAAGCTCAAGTTCATCAAAAACGGAGTTCATATATGCATCTTCTATGATGTTTACGATGTTAGAGTTTTTGTCGGTTCTTCATTCATAGAGGTTTCACACCTCTATATCATAGGCATACTCCCCCTGCCACTTCTACTATCACTGTTGGATGGTATTTGTCGTCATCTATCCAACAAGCTTGAGTTTGCTCAATTCGAAGCTCATTTGCAAAAGTTATGGCAGTTTAGGTTTTATTGTATCCATCTGTTTTCTGTGCATGTGTCCTAAAAGCCTCAAGCGGCAGTACCGCTTTTGGCAGCGGTAGTACCGCTTATAAGCGGTAGTACTGTTGTCCAGTTCCGCATGTACTACCGCTGCTTCTGGGGACTCGACTTTTCATGTCGGGGTTGCATGGCAGTGGAACGGTAGTACGAGCGGTAGTACCGCTTATAAGCGGTAGTACTGCCCGCCCACTACCACTCCACTTCCGCTTACTTCTGGACTCGTTATGCTCGCAGTGGTGGTAGGGTGGCAGTGGGTGCGCGACACTACGGCTTCTAAGCCGTAGTGCCGCTCTCTTGAGCGGTCGTACTGCTGTTGTGGTACTGTCTCTCTCATTTGTTCCTACTCTGCCTTTGTGGGCTCCTGAGCTGCAACCCCAAGCAGTTGTATCGCTGGGGCGAGCGGTAGTACCGCTCCGGCAGCACTACCCCCTCGAGACTCCTCGCCATTGCACTGCTCTATGGGTACTGTCGTCCGAGCGGTAGTACCATGATACGTCTCCAACGTATCTATAATTTTTTATTGTTCCATGCTATATTATATTCTGTTTTGGACATTATTGGGCTTTATTATACACTTTTATATTATTTTGGGACTAACCTATTAACCCAGAGCCCAGTGCCAGTTCCTGTTTTTTTTTCCTTGTCAGTGTTTCGAAGAAAAGGAATATCAAACGGAGTCCAAACGGAATGAAACCTTCGGGAGAAGTTATTTTTGGAGAGAAAGCAATCCAGGAGACTTGGAGTGCACGTCAGGGGATCAACGAGGAGAGCACGAGGCAGGGGGCGCGCCCACCCCCCTGGGCGCGCCCTCCACCCTCGTGGCTCCCCTTACCGACTTCTTTCGCCTATATATCTCTATATACCCTAAAACCTTCGGGGAACAGAATAGATCGGGAGTTCCGCCGCCGCAAGCCTCTGTAGCCACCAAAAACCAATCGGGACCCTGTTCCGGCACCCTGCCGGAGGGGGGAACCCTCACCGGTGGCCATCTTCATCATTCCGGCGCTCTCCATGACGAGGAGGGAGTAGTTCACCCTCGGGGCTGAGGGTATGTACCAGTAGCTATGTGTTTGATCTCTCTCTCTCGTGTTCTTGAGGTGATACGATCTTGATGTATCGCGAGCTTTGCTATTATAGTTGAATCTTATGATGTTTCTCCCCCTCTACTCTCTTGTAATGGATTGAGTTTTCCCTTTGAAGTTATCTTATCGGATTGAGTCTTTAAGGATTTGAGAACACTTGATGTATGTCTTGCGTGGGATACCCGTGGTGACAAATGGGGTATTCTATTGATCCACTTGATGTATGTTTTGGTGATCAACTTGCGGGTTCCGCCCATGAACCTATGCATAGGGGTTGGCACACGTTTTCGTCTTGACTCTCCGGTAGAAACTTTGGGGTACTCTTTGAAGTACTTTGTATTGGATTGAATAGATGAATTTGAGATTGTGTGATGCATATCGTATAATCATACCCACGGATACTTGAGGTGACATTGGAATATCTAGGTGACATTAGGGTTTTGGTTGATTTGTGTCTTAAGGTGTTATTCTAGTACGAACTCTTGAATAGATCGATCAGAAAGAATAACTTTGAGGTGGTTTCGTACCCTACCATAATCTCTTCGTTTGTTCTTCGCTATTAGTGACTTTGGAGTGACTCTTTGCTGCATGTTGAGGGATATTTATATGATCCAATTATGTTATTATTGTTGAGAGAACTTGCACTAGTGAAAGTATGAACCCTAGGCCTTGTTTCCTAGCATTGCAATACCGTTTACGCTCACTTTTATTACTTGTTACCTTGCTGTTTTTATTTTTTCAGATTACAAAAACCTATATCTACCATCCATATTGCACTTGTATCACCATCTCTTCACCGAACTAGTGCACCCATACAATTCACCATTGTATTGGGTGTGTTGGGGACACAAGAGACTCTTTGTTATTTGGTTGCAGGGTTGTTTGAGAGAGACCATCTTCATCCTACGCCTCCCACGGATTGATAAACCTTAGGTCATCCACTTGAGGGAAATTTGCTACTTTCCTACAAACCTCTGCACTTGGAGGCCCAACAATGTCTACAAGAAGAAGGTTGTGTAGTAGACATCAAGCTCTTTTCTGGCGCCGTTGCCGGGGAGGCTAGGTAAGCGGCACTCACACCCCGTCAACTAAGCTCTTTCTGGCGCAGTTGCCGGGGAGGTGAGTGCTTGAAGGTATATCTTTAGATCTTGCAATCGAATCTTTTAGTTTCTTGTTTTATCACTAGTTTAGTTTATAAAAGAAAACTATAAAAAAAATGGAATTGAGTTTACCTCATACGCTTCATCTTTTTAATATCTTTCGTGAGTATGATGGAAAGGAAAATTGTGCCAAAGTGTTAGAAGAAGAATGCATTAAAATGTTTGGCACTACATCTTTGAATGATGAGCATGATTGCAATGTTGTTAGTATGAACTCTTTGAATATCCATAGTACTAATGATGATTGCACTAGTTATGATGAAAATGTCTCCTATAAACATGTCAATTTTTGTGGAGTGCATTGGGTTTGCAAGTACACACCAAATAGGGAAGATAGATATTGCAAGAGGCATAAGCATTTGGAAACTAAATGGTTGCAAGAAAGGCTAAATGTTAGTGCTGAAAATTTAAAATTTCTTAGCCATACTTGTGAACTTTGCAATGAACATGGTCATTTAAATATCAAATGCAAATTGTTTCATGATCGAATCGTGTCCAAAAATTGTGATGACTTGATTTCCCTTGCACATTATAATGAACTTAGTTTGCTTTTGGGTTATGAAGAAATGAAACGTCAAACTAAGATTATTCCAGAATATAACCTCGAGAAATTCCTCGATATTGATCTAGAAGAAATTTATATGTATTGTGCGGTGAATTGCATTGAAAATCCTTATATTGCCAATTACATAAAGAAAAGAAAGCAAATAGAAGATGAAGAGAACACTCATGAAAGGGAAGAGACTTCCCAATATCCTCCTATTATTTCTTATGATGAATCAGGTAACGAGGAGGAGCTTTCTATTCAACCAATCTCATCAATAAGGAGCTCAAAAAATAGGGATAAACCCGTACATAATGTGAAGAAGAAAAGAAAAAAAGAAGAGAGGTAAAAAGATATCTCTCCCAAATAATGTTGCTCCTATTATTGTTGTGCCTCATGAAAATGAATCAAAAATAATTGAGGAAGATGATGCACTTGATGATGATCTCGTTATGCCTATTGCTTGTTGTGATGATTATGATTGGGAAGATAATGATACTTCTTATGATCTTGAAAATCCTTTTGGCACTTGCTTGGAAGAATATGATAATTACTATACTATTGGTGCTATCCATACTATTAATGAGAGTGATTATGCTTATTATATGAAAAAGGCCCAAGCTTGGGGATGCTATGTTTGATGAAGATGATGTTTTTGAGAATATATTTGCTGCAATTAATGTTTGTCCCAAGCTTGGGGATGCTACGTTTAATGAAGATGATATTTTTAGTCTCCCAAGTTTTGATATGCAAATTTATAATAATGATAGCATGCCTCCTACTTATGATGATTATATTGATGAAAGTGGGTTTGGAAGAGTGTCAACTTTAGGAAGTAATGATCCCACTATTTTGGAGGATATTGAATCTTATAATATTTATGAAAGTGGATTTGGAGAGGTCATGACTTTATTCAGTGATGATTCCACTATCTTGGAAGAGGTCTCAATTGATTATGATGAGAACAAAGTTGCTACTTATGATGATTATTGTGATGATACTTATGCTATAAAAAGTAGTGATGATTATATTTATAAAACTTGTCATGATTATGAGTACCCTTTTTCTGAACATTACTCTTTTAATGTGGAAACAATTTATAGTATTCGAGTCTCTTATGATACTCCCACTATTCCAAAAGACAAGAATTTTGCTTATGTGGAGAGTAGTAAAATTTCTATGCAAGTAGATCATGAAAAGAATGCTTTAGGTGCTGGTTATATTGTTGAATTCGTTCATGATGCTACTAAAAATTATTATGAGGGAGGAATATATTCTTGTAGGAATTGCAATAATATCAAGTTTCCTCTCTATGTGCTTAAAATCTTGAAGTTATGCTTGTTTTACCTTCCTATGCAAGTTGATTCTTGTTCCCATAAGTTGTTTGCTCACAAAATCCCTATGCGTAGGAAGTGGGTTAGACTTAAATGTGCTAGTCATATTCTTCATGATGCTCTCTTTATGTTTCAATTCTTATCTTTTATGTGAGCATCATTGAAATCATCATGCCTAGCTAGGGGCGTTAAACGATAGCGCTTGTTGGGAGGCAACCCAATTTTATTTTAGTTTCTTGCTTTTTGGTTCTGTTTAGTAATAAATAATACTTCTAGATTCTGTTTAGATGTGGTTTTATGTTTTAATTAGTGTTTGTGCCAAGTTAAACCTATAGGATCTTCTTGGATGATAGTTATTTGATCTTGCTAAAAATTGCAGAAACTTTATGTTCACAAAAATAATTGTTAAACATCACCAGAACGTGATAAAATATTGATTCCAATTGCTGATGATCAATAAACAAATTGTATAGGTCGTCCTATTTTGGCTGAATTTTTGGAGTTCCAGAAGTTTGCGTTAGTTACAGATTACTACAGACTGTTCTGTTTTTGAGAGATTCTGTTTTTCGTGTGTTGTTTGCTTATTTTGATGAATCTATGGCTAATAAAATAGTTTATAAACCATAGAGAAGTTGGAATACAGTAGATTTAACACCAATATAAATAAATAATGAATTCATTACAGTACCTTGAAGTGGTGTTTTGTTTTCTTTCGCTAACGGAGCTCACGAGATTTTCTGTTAAGTTTTGTGTTGTGAAGTTTTCAAGTTTTGGGTAAAGGATTTGATGGATTATGGAACAAGGAGTGGCAAGAGCCTAAGCTTGGGGATGCCCAAGGCACCCCAAGATAATCTAAGGACACCAAAAAGCCAAAGCTTGGGGATGCCCCAGAAGGCATCCCCTCTTTCGTCTACTTCCATCGGTAACTTACTTGGAGCTATATTTTTATTCACCACATGATATGTGTTTTGCTTGGAGCGTCTTGTATTATTTGAGTCTTTGCTTTTTAGTTTACCACAATCATCTTTGCTGGACACACCTTTTGAGAGAGACACACATGATTCGGAAATTATTAGAATACTCTATGTGCTTCACTTATATCTTTTAGAGCACGGTGGTGGTTTTGTTTTATAGAAACTATTATTCTCTCACACTTCACTTATATTATTTTTAGAGTCTTAAACAGCATGGTAATTTGCTTAAATAATCCTAATATGCTAGGTATTCAAGACTAGTAAAAAAACTTTCTTATGAGTGTGCTGAATACTAAGAGAAGTTTGATGCTTGATGATTGTTTTGAGATATGGAGGTAGTGATATTAAAGTTGTGCTAGTTGAGTAGTTGTGAATTTGAGAAATACTTGTGTTGAAGTTTGCAAGTCCCATAGCATGCACATATGATAAACGTTATGTAGCAAATTTGAAACATGAGGTGTTCTTTGATTGTCCTCCTTATGAGTGGCGGTCGGGGACGAGCGATGGTCTTTTCCTACCAATCTATCCCCCTAGGAGCATGCGCGTAGTGCTTGGTTTTTGATGACTTGTAGATTTTTGCAATAAGTATGTGAGTTCTTTATGACTAATGTTGAGTCCATGGATTATACGCACTCTCACCTTTCCATCATTGCTAGCTTCTTCGGTACCGTGCATTGCCCTTTCTCACATTGAGAGTTGGTGCAAACTTCGCCGGTGCATCCAAACCCCGTGATATGATACGCTCTTTCACACATAAACCTCCTTATATCTTCCTCAAAACAGCCACCATACCTACCTATTATGGCATTTCCATAGCCATTCCGAGATATATTGCCATGCAACTTTTCACCGTTCCGTTTATCATGACACGTTCATCATTGTCATATTGCTTTGCATGATCATGTAGTTGACATAGTATTTGTGGCAAAGCCACCATTCATAATTCTTTCATACATGTCACTCTTGATTCATTGCATATCCCGGTACACCGCCGGAGGCATTCATATAGAGTCATACTTTGTTCTAGTATCGAGTTGTAATCATTGAGTTGTAAATAAATAGAAGTGTGATGATCATCATTTTCTAGAGCATTGTCCCAAGTGAGAAAAAAAGAGAAAGGCCATAAAAAAGAAGAAGGCCCAAAAAAATGAGAGAAAAAGAGAGAAGGGACAATGTTACTATCCTTTATACCACACTTGTGCTTCAAAGTACCACCATAATCTTCATGATAGAGAGTCCCTTGTTTTGTCATTTTCATATACTAGTGGGAATTTTTCATTATAGAACTTGGCTTGTATATTCCAACAATGGGCTTCCTCAAATGCCCTAGGTCTTCGTGAGCAAGCAAGTTGGATGCACACCCACTTAGTTTCTTTTGTTGAGTTTTCATGCATTTATAGCTCTAGTGCATCCGTTGCATGGCAATCCCTACTCCTTGCATTAACATCAATCGATGGGCATCTCCATAGCTCATTGATTAGCCTCGTTGATGTGAGACTTTCTCCTTTTTTGTCTTCTCCACATAAACCCCATCATTATATTCTATTCCACCCATAGTGCTATATCTATGGCTCACGCTCATGTATTGCGTGAAGGTTGAAAAAAGTTTGAGATTACTAAAGTATGAAACAATTGCTTGGCTTGTCATCGGGGTTGTGCATGATGAGAGCATTCTTGTGTGACGGAAATGGAGCATGAATAAACTATATGATTTTGTAGGGATGAACTTTCTTTGGCCATGTTATTTTGAGAGGACATAATTGCTTAGTTAGTATGCTTGAAGTATTATTATTTTTATGTCAATATTGAACCTTTATCTTGAATCTTTCGGATCTGAATATTCATACCACAATTAAGAAGAATTACATTGAAATTATGCCAAGTAGCATTCCACATCAAAAATTCTGTTTTTATCATTTACCTACTCGAGGACGAGCAGGAATTAAGCTTGGGGATGCTTGATACGTCTCCAACGTATCTATAATTTGTGATTGTTCCATGCTATATTATATTCTGTTTTGGACATTATTGGGCTTTATTATACACTTTTATATTATTTTTGGGACTAACCTATTAACCCAGAGCCCAGTGCCAGTTCCTGTTTTTTTCCCTTGTCAGTGTTTCGAAGAAAAGGAATATCAAACGGAGTCCAAACGGAATGAAACCTTTGGGAGAAGTTATTTTTGGAGAGAAAGCAATCCAGGAGACTTGGAGTGCACGTCAGGGGATCAACGAGGAGAGCACGAGGCAGGGGGCGCGCCCTCCACCCTCGTGGGCCCCTCGTGGCTCCCCTTACCGACTTCTTTCGCCTATATATCTCTATATACCCTAAAACCTTCGGGGAACAGAATAGATCGGGAGTTCCGCCGCCACAAGCCTCTGTAGCCACCACCCTGCCGGAGGGGGGAACCCTCACCGGTGGCCATCTTCATCATCCCGGCGCTCTCCATGACGAGGAGGGAGTAGTTCACCCTCGGGGCTGAGGGTATGTACCAGTAGCTATGTGTTTGATCTCTCTCTCTGTCTCTCTCGTGTTCTTGAGGTGATACGATCTTGATGTATCGCGAGCTTTGCTATTATAGTTGGATCTTATGATGTTTCTCCCCCTCTACTCTCTTGTAATGGATTGAGTTTTCCCTTTGAAGTTATCTTATCGGATTGAGTCTTTAAGGATTTGAGAACACTTGATGTATGTCTTGCGTGGGATACCCGTGGTGACAATGGGGTATTCTATTGATCCACTTGATGTATGTTTTGGTGATCAACTTGCGGGTTCCGCCCATGAACCTATGCATAGGGGTTGGCACACGTTTTCGTCTTGACTCTCCGGTAGAAACTTTGGGGTACTCTTTGAAGTACTTGTGTTGGATTGAATAGATGAATTTGAGATTGTGTGATGCATATCGTATAATCATACCCACGGATACTTGAGGTGACATTGGAGTATCTAGGTGACATTAGGGTTTTTGTTGATTTGTGTCTTAAGGTGTTATTCTAGTACGAACTCTTGAATAGATCGATCAGAAAGAATAACTTTGAGGTAGTTTCGTACCCTACCATAATCTCTTCGTTTGTTCTCCGCTATTAGTGACTTTGGAGTGACTCTTTGCTGCATGTTGAGGGATATTTGGATGATCCAATTATGTTATTATTGTTGAGAGAACTTGCACTAGTGAAAGTATGAACCCTAGGCCTTGTTTCCTAGCATTGCAATACCATTTACGCTCACTTTTATTACTTGTTACCTTGCTGTTTTTATATTTTCAGATTACAAAAACCTATATCTACCATCCATATTGCACTTGTATCACCATCTCTTCGCCGAACTAGTGCACCCATACAATTCACCATTGTATTGGGTGTGTTGGGGACACAAGAGACTCTTTGTTATTTGGTTGCAGGGTTATTTGAGAGAGACCATCTTCATCCTACGCCTCCCACGGATTGATAAACCTTAGGTCATCCACTTGAGGGAAATTTGCTACTTTCCTACAAACCTCTGCACTTGGAGGCCCAACAACGTCTACAAGAAGAAGGTTGTGTAGTAGACATCATACCACTCTCCTAAGCGGTAGTACTGCTTATGTGCGGGCTGTGAGTATAACGGTTGGATTTGGGGGTTCCTATATAAGGGGGTCTTCTTCCCCATTGAACCTTATCCCTTGAGCTCGTGTTTCACCCTCATTGTTGACCTTCTTCGAGCTTGCTATCTCTCAATCCCTCCAATGTTTCTTGCTAGTTCTTGAGGGAAAAGAGAGAGGAGATCTAGATCCACATTTCCACCAATCACTTTCTCCTCTAAGTGAGGGGAACCCCTTGGATCTAGATCTTGGAGTTATTTGTGTTCTCTTCTTTGTTCTTCCTCCATAGCATTAGTATTTATGGTGGGATTTGGGAGAGAAGGACTTGGGCACTTTGTGTGCCCTTGCCGTTGCATTTGGTGCATCAATTTGAGTTCTCCACGGTGATACGTGGAAGTGAAAGGTGAGAAGCTTATTACTCTTGGGTGTTTGGGAACCCTTGAGCTTGTTCCTCTTGGGTGCTTTGATGCCCTAGACGGTTGGTGTCGTGGAGCTCAGTCATTGTGGTGGAAAGTTTGGGAACAAGCTCGGGGTCTCCAATTAAGTTGTGGAGATCGCCCCGAGCGATTTGTACGGGTTGCGGTGACCGCCCCCAAGGGTTTCCATTTGTACGGGTTCGATGACCGCCCTCAAGGGTCCCTTAGTGGAATCACGGTATCTTGCATTGTGCGAGGGCATGAGGAGATTACGGTGGCCCTGGTGGCTTTTTGGGGAGCATTGTGCCTCCACACCGCTCCAAACGGAGTTTAGCATCCGCAAGGGTGTGAACTTTGGGATACATCGTCATCTCAGTGTGCCTCGGTTATCTCTTACCCGAGCCCTTTACTTTGTGATAGCCATATTGTTTCATGTTATATATCTTCCTATCACTTAGTTGTCTATCTTGCTTAGCATAAGTTGTTGGTGCACATAGGTAGCCTGGTCGATTTAGGTTTTGTGCTTGACAAATTAAACGCTAGTTTTATTCCCCATTTATTCAAGCCTAAACCGTAATTATTTTAAAGCGTCCATTCACCCCCCCTCTAGGCGACAACGGTAAATAGGAGACATCGTTATTCTAGGCTTGCTAGGCTGCGGGCTATGCTGAATAAAAGTAAGGCCGCTGTGTTCAGTGGGCTTTACTAGGCCGTTGGCTGAGCTGTGCTTCAACCTATACATACATGTTGGTCTAAAAAAACATATACACCGTGTAAAAGTTCAAAAAACGCACAGATTCTTCTCTTTTATTAAGATTATTATTGGAACATTGACACAAAGGTCCTACTACTCACTTATCCATGTTCTCGTGATTAGGTATTACATGAAAAAATACGAGTGTCACACAACTGTAGTTTCATATGACCCTACTATATTCTTCATGAAAAATACCAAACCATCACGGAATTTAGTAGCGAGGAGGCGCCATATGGTTGATGCGATTCAATGACATTCTCTTTGAATAATGCATGACTACAACGATTATGTGTCCGTCATATATCTGCGGTAAGTCACGGATCAGCGGTAAGCAATGACACTAGGTTAAAAAAGTCACGCATTAGGTATTTTTCGTGATGGTTTCAGCCATTGTCACGGGGATTTGCGTTGCAGTATCTCAGTTTCCTTATAGTCATGAGTGCATATCCTGGTATTTCCCCCACGTGGATAGGTAGGGACCAACTTAAGAATCATGTGCAAGGGGGCTAATAGAAGAGGTAAAAAAGGCTGGAGGGGGCAAACATATAAAATGAGAGCATTTTGTGCTCAGAATATAGGGGTGTTTCTAAAACAATAAAATATGGGACCGACTAGGGTACAGTCGACTGTATTTTATTTTTGGGCCAATCACATTTTTTTACCATCTTGTAGCCCCACGTATTCCACCCGGCCTCATGCCTTCCCTTCACCACCCGACCCCTGAGCACACACACATGCATACAACACACCACATAAAGCATGCATAATCGCCCACATGCCCACGAAAAAAGCCCACATGGATGTGCACACACAGGCACAATACACAGAGACACATTACATACATGGCACGCTCAACATTGACTTTTTCTGTCATACAGATTGAGCAGAATTAAAACTAAAAAATACAAAAAGCATTATTTAAGAAAAAATGAATTAAGGGCATTTATATTACCTAAAATAAGAAAGATACTGAAAAACGGGGCGACAATGTGTTAGGCGTTTGAATTTGTTTTTGGCGTCAATAAAATCGTTCTTTGCCATTTAATCTAGATTCAAAGGCCTAGCTGGCTTCTTTTGTTGGGGATCGTTGCAGAAATTAAAAAAATTCTATGCATCACCAAGATCAATCTATGGAGTCATCTAGCAACAAGAGAGAGGAGTGCATCTACATACCCTTGTAGATCGCGAGCGGAAGCGTTCAAGTGAACGGGGTTGATGGAGTCGTACTCGTCGTGATCCAAATCACCGATGACCGAGCGCCGAACGGACGGCACCTCCGCGTTCAACACACGTACGGAGCAGCGACGTCTCCTCCTTCTTGATCCAGCAAGGAGGAAGGAGAGGTTGATGGAGATCCAGCAGCACGACGGCGTGGTGGTGGAAGTAGCGGGATTCCAACAGGGCTTCGCCAAGCGCTGCGGGAGGAGGGAGATGTGTCACGGGAGGGAGAGGGAGGCGCCAGGGCTTGGGTGCTGCTGCCCTCCCTCCCCCCTCTTTATATAGGGGTCCAGGGGGGCGCCGGCCCCCTGAGATCCCATCTCAAGGGGGGCGGCGGCCAAGGGGGGGACTTGCCCCCCAAGTCAAGTGGGGCGCCCCCCACCCCTAGGGTTTCCAACCCTAGGCGCAGGGGAGGCCCAAGGGGGGCGCACCAGCCCACCAGGGGCTGGTTCCCTTCCCCACTTCAGCCCATGGGGCCCTCCGGGATAGGTGGCCCCACCCGGTGGACCCCCGGGACCCTTCCGGTGGTCCCGGTACAATACCGGTGACCCCCGAAACTTTCCCGGTGGCCGAAACTGGACTTCCTATATACAATTCTTCACCTCTGGACCATTCCGGAACTCCTCGTGACGTCCGGGATCTCATCCGGGACTCTGAACAACTTTCGGGTTACCGCATACTAGTATCTCTACAACCCTAGCGTCACCGAACCTTAAGTGTGTAGACCCTACGGGTTCGGGAGACATGCAGACATGACCGAGACGACTCTCCGGTCAATAACCAACAGCGGGATCTGGATACCCATGTTGGCTCCCACATGTTCCATGATGATCTCATCGGATGAACCACGATGTCGAGGATTCAATCAATCCCGTATACAATTCCCTTTCTCAATCGGTACGTTACTTGCCCGAGATTCGATCGTCGGTATCCCAATACCTTGTTCAATCTCGTTACCGGCAAGTCACTTTACTCGTACCGTAATGCATGATCCCGTGACCAAACACTTGGTCACATTGAGCTCATTATGATGATGCATTACCGAGTGGGCCCAGAGATACCTCTCCGTCATACGGCGTGACAAATCCCAGTCTCGATTCGTGCCAACCCAACAGACACTTTCGGAGATACCCGTAGTGCACCTTTATAGCCACCCAGTTACGTTGTGACGTTTGGCACACCCAAAGCACTCCTATGGTATCCGGGAGTTGCACAATCTCATGGTCTAAGGAAATGATACTTGACATTTGGAAAAGCTCTAGCAAACGAACTACACGATCTTGTGCTATGCTTAGGATTGGGTCTTGTCCATCACATCATTCTCCTAATGACGTGATCCCGTTATCAATGACATCCAATGTCCATAGTCAGGAAACCATGACTATCTGTTGATCAACGAGCTAGTCAACTAGAGGCTCACTAGGGACATGTTGTGGTCTATGTATTCACACATGTATTACGATTTCCGGATAACACAATTATAGCATGAACAATAGACAATTATCATGAACAAGGAAATATAATAATAACCATTTTATTATTGCCTCTAGGGCATATTTCCAACAGTCTCCCACTTGCACTAGAGTCAATAATCTAGTTACATTGTGATGAATCGAACACCCATAGAGTTCTGGTGTTGATCATGTTTTGCTCTAGGGGGAGGTTTAGTCAACGGATCTGCTACATTCAGGTCCGTATGTACTTTACAAATATCTATGTCTCCATTTTGAACACTTTCACGAATGGAGTTGAAGCGACGCTTGATATGCCTGGTCTTCCTGTGAAACCTGGGCTCCTTGGCAAGGGCAATAGCTCCAGTGTTGTCGCAGAAGAGAGTCATCGGGCCCGACGCATTGGGAATAACTCCTAGGTCGGTAATGAACTCCTTCACCCAGATTGCTTCTTGTGCTGCCTCTGAGGCCGCCATGTATTCCGCTTCACATGTAGATCCCGCCACAACGCTTTGCTTGCAACTGCACCAGCTTACTGCCCCACCATTCAAAATATACACGTATCCGGTTTGTGACTTAGAGTCATCCAGATCTGTGTCGAAGCTAGCATCGACGTAACCCTTTACAGCGAGCTCTTCGTCACCTCCATAAACGAGAAACATATCCTTAGTCCTCTTCAGGTACTTCAGGATATTCTTGACCGCTGTCCAGTGTTCCATGCCGGGATTACTTTGGTACCTTCCTACCAAACTTACGACAAGGTTTACATCAGGTCTGGTACACAGCATGGCATACATAATAGGCCCTATGGCCGAGGCATAGGGGATGACACTCATCTTTTCTCTATCTACTGCCGTGGTCGGACATTGAGCCGTGCTCAATTGCACACCTTGCAATACAGGCAAGAACCCCTTCTTGGACTGATCCATATTGAACTTCTTCAATATCTTGTCAAGGTACGTACTTTGTGAAAGACCAATGAGGCGTCTTGATCTATCTCTATAGATCTTGATGCCTAATATATAAGCAGCTTCTCCAAGGTCCTTCATTGAAAAACACTTGTTCAAGTAGGCCTTTATGCTTCCCAAGAATTCTATATCATTTCCCATCAATAGTATGTCATCCACATATAATATGAGAAATGCTACAGAGCTCCCACTCACTTTCTTGTAAACACAGGCTTCTCCATAAGTCTGTGTAAACCCAAACGCTTTGATCATCTCATCAAATCGAATGTTCCAACTCCGAGATGCTTGCACCAGCCCATAGATGGAGCGCTGGAGCTTGCATACCTTGTTAGCATTCTTAGGATCGACAAAACCTTCCGGCTACATCATATACAATTCTTCCTTAAGAAAGCCGTTAAGGAATGCCGTTTTGACGTCCATTTGCCATATCTCATAATCATAGAATGCGGCAATTGCTAACATGATTCGGACGGACTTCAGCTTCGCTACGGGTGAGAAAGTCTCATCGTAGTCAACCCCTTGAACTTGTCGATAACCCTTAGCGACAAGTCGAGCCTTATAGATGGTCACATTACCATCCGCGTCTGTCTTCTTCTTAAAGATCCATTTATTTTCTATGGCTCGCCGATCATCGGGCAAGTCAGTCAAAGTCCATACTTCGTTTTCATACATGGATCCTATCTCGGATTGCATGGCTTCAAGCCATTTGTTGGAATCCGGGCCCGCCATCGCTTCTTCATAGTTCGAAGGTTCACCGTTGTCTAACAACATGATTTCCATGACAGGGTTGCCGTACCACTCTGGTGCGGAACGTGTCCTTGTGGACCTACGTAGTTCAGCAGTAACTTGATCTGAAGCTTCATGATCATCATCATTAACTTCCTCCCCAGTCGGTGCAGGCACCACAGGAACATCTTCCCGCGCTGCGCTACTTTCCGGTTCGGAAGGGGTGACTATCACCTCATCAAGTTCCACTTTCCTCCCACTCACTTCTTTCGAGAGAAACTCTTTCTCCAGAAAGGACCCGTTCTTGGCAACAAAGATCTTGCCGTCGGATCTGAGGTAGAAGGTATACCCAATGGTTTCCTTAGGGTATCCTATGAAGACGCATTTTTCCGACTTGGGTTCGAGCTTTTCAGGTTGAAGTTTCTTGACATAAGCATCGCATCCCCAAACTTTTAGAAACGACAGCTTAGGTTTCTTCCCAAACCATAATTCATACGGTGTCGTCTCAACGGATTTCGACGGAGCCCTATTTAAAGTGAATGCGGCAGTATCTAAAGCATAGCCCCAAAATGAGAGCGGTAGATCGGTAAGAGACATCATAGATCGCACCATATCCAATAGAGTGCGATTACGACGTTCGGACACACCATTTCGCTGAGGTGTTCCAGGCGGCGTGAGTTGTGAAACTATTCCACATTTCCTTAAGTGTGTGCCAAATTCGTGACTCAAATATTCCCCTCCACGATCTGATCGTAAGAATTTTATTTTCCTGTCACGTTGATTCTCAACCTCACTCTGAAATTCCTTGAACTTTTCAAAGGTCTCAGACTTGCGTTTCATTAGGTAGACATACCCATATCTACTCAAGTCATCAGTGAGAGTGAGAACATAATGATAGCCTCCGCGAGCCTCAACACTCATTGGACCGCACACATCAGTATGTTTGATTTCTAATAAGTTGGTTGCTCGCTCCATTTTTCCGGAGAACGGAGTCTTGGTCATTTTGCCCATGAGGCATGGTTCGCATGTGTCAAATGATTCATAATCGAGAGACTCTAAAAGTCCATCAGCATGGAGCTTCTTCATGCGCTTGACACCAATGTGACCAAGGCGGTAGTGCCACAAGTATGTGGGACTATCGTTATCAACTTTACATCTTTTGGTATTCACACTATGAATATGTGTAACATCACGTTCGAGATTCATTAAGAATAAACCATTGACCAGCGGGGCATGACCATAAAACATATCTCTCATATAAATAGAACAACCATTATTCTCGGATTTAAATGAGTAGCCATCTCGCATTAAACGAGATCCAGATACAATGTTCATGCTCAAAGCTGGCACTAAATAACAATTATTGAGGTTTAAAACTAATCCCGTAGGTAAATGTAGAGGTAGCGTGCCGACGGCGATCACATCGACCTTGGAACCATTCCTGACGCGCATCGTCACCTCGTCCTTTGCCAGTCTCCATTTATTCCGCAGCTCCTGCTTTGAGTTACAAATATGAGCAACCGCACCGGTATCAAATACCCAGGAGCTACTATGAGTGCTGGTAAGGTACACATCAATAACATGTATATCACATATACCTTTGGTGTTGCCGGCCTTCTTGTCCGCTAAGTACTTGGGGCAGTTCCGCTTGCAGTGACCACTTCCCTTGCAATAAAAGCACTCAGTCTCAGGCTTGCGTCCATTCTTTGGCTTCTTCCCGGCAACTGGCTTACCGGGCGCGGCAACTCCCTTGCCGTCCTTCTTGAAGTTCTTCTTACCCTTGCCTTTCTTGAACTTAGTGGTTTTATTCACCATCAACACTTGATGTTCCTTTTTGATCTCCACCTCCGCTGATTTCAGCATTGAATATACCTCAGGAATGGTATTTTCCATCCCCTGCATATTGAAGTTCATCACAAAGCTCTTGTAGCTCGGTGGAAGCGACTGAAGGATTCTGTCAATGACCGCATCATCCGGGAGATTAACTCCCAGCTGAGACAAGCGGTTGTGTAACCCAGACATTTTGAGTATGTGCTCACTGACAGAACTATTTTCCTCCATCTTACAACTGAAGAACTTGTCGGAGACTTCATATCTCTCGACCCGGGCGTGAGCTTGGAAAACCATTTTCAGCTCTTCGAACATCTCATATGCTCCGTGTTGCTCAAAACGCTTTTGGAGCCCCGGTTCTAAGCTGTAAAGCATGCCGCACTGAACGAGGGAGTAATCATCAGCACGCTGCTGCCAAGCGTTCATAACATCTTGGTTCTCTGGGATGGGTGCTTCACCTAGCGGTGCTTCTAGGACATAATCTTTCTTGGAAGCTATGAGGATGATCCTCAGGTTCCGGACCCAGTCCGTATAGTTGCTGCCATCATCTTTCAGCTTGGTTTTCTCTAGGAACGCGTTGAAGTTGAGGGCAACATTAGCGTGGGCCATTTGATCTACAAGACATATTGTAAAGATTTTAGACTAAGTTCATGATAATTAAGTTCATCTAATCAAATTATTCAATGAACTCCCACTCAGATAGACATCCCTCTAGTCATCTAAGTGAAACATGATCCGAGTCAACTAGGCCGTGTCCGATCATCACGTGAGACGGACTAGTCAACATCGGTGAACATCTTCATGTTGATCGTATCTTCTATACGACTCATGCTCGACCTTTCGGTCTTCCATGTTCCGAGGCCATGTCTGTACATGCTAGGCTCGTCAAGTCAACCTAAGTGTATTGCATGTGTAAATCTTGCTTACACCCGTTGTATTCGAACGTTAGAATCTATCACACCCGATCATCACGTGGTGCTTCGAAACAACGAACCTTCGCAACGGTGCACAGTTAGGGGGAACACTTTCTTGAAATTATTGCGAGGGATCATCTTATTTAAGCTACCTCCGTTCTAAGCAAATAAGATGTAAAACATGATAAACATCACATGCAATCAAATAGTGACATGATATGGCCAATATCATTTTGCTCCTTTTGATCTCCATCTTCGGGGCGCCATGATCATCTTCGTCACCGGCATGACACCATGATCTCCATCATCGTGTCTTCATGAAGTCGTCATGCCAACGATTACTTCTACTTCTATGGCTAACGTGTTTAGCAATAAAGTAAAGTAATTTACATGGCGTTGTTCAATGACACGCAGGTCATACAAAAATAAAGACAACTCCTATGGCTCCTGCCGGTTGTCATACTCATCGACATGCAAGTCGTGATTCCTATTACAAGAACATGATCAATCTCATACATCACATATATTTCATTCATCACATCCTTTTGGCCATATCACATCACAAGGCATATGCTGCAAAAACAAGTTAGACGTCCTCTAATTGTTGTTGCAAGTTTTTTACATGGCTGCTATAGGTTTCTTAGCAAGAACGTTTCTTACCTACGCCAAAACCACAACGTGATATGCCAATTTCTATTTACCCTTCATAAGGACCCTTTTCATCGAATTCGTTCCGACTAAAGTGGGAGAGACAGACACCCGCTAGCCACCTTATGCAACCAGTGCATGTGAGTCGGTGGAACCTGTCTCACGTAAGCGTACGTGTAAGGTCGGTCCAGGCCGCTTCATCCCACGATGCCGCCGAAACAAGATAAGACTAGTAGTGGCAAGAAAATTGACAACATCTACGCCCACAACAAGTTTGTGTTCTACTCGTGCATAGAAACTACACATAGACCTAGCTCATGATGCCACTGTTGGGGATCGTTGCAGAAATTAAAAAATTTCTACGCATCACCAAGATCAATCTATGGAGTCATCTAGCAACGAGAGAGAGGAGTGCATCTACATACCCTTGTAGATCGCGAGCGGAAGCGTTCAAGTGAACGGGGTTGATGGAGTCGTACTCGTCGTGATCCAAATCACCGATGACCGAGCGCCGAACGGACGGCACCTCCGCGTTCAACACACGTACGGAGCAGCGACGTCTCCTCCTTCTTGATCCAGCAAGGAGGAAGGAGAGGTTGATGGAGATCCAGCAGCACGACGGCGTGGTGGTGGAAGTAGCGGGATTCCAACAGGGCTTCGCCAAGCGCTGCGGGAGGAGGGAGATGTGTCACGGGAGGGAGAGGGAGGCGCCAGGGCTTGGGTGCTGCTGCCCTCCCTCCCCCCTCTTTATATAGGGGTCCAGGGGGGGCGCCGGCCCCCTGAGATCCCATCTCAAGGGGGGGCGGTGGCCAAGGGGGGGACTTGCCCCCCAAGTCAAGTGGGGCGCCCCCCCACCCCTAGGGTTTCCAACCCTAGGCGCAGGGGAGGCCCAAGGGGGGCGCACCAGCCCACCAGGGGCTGGTTCCCTTCCCCACTTCAGCCCATGGGGCCCTCTGGGATAGGTGGCCCCACCCGGTGGACCCCCGGGACCCTTCTGGTGGTCCCGGTACAATACCGGTGACCCCCGAAACTTTCCCGGTGGCCGAAACTGGACTTCCTATATACAATTCTTCACCTCTGGACCATTCCGGAACTCCTCATGATGTCCGGGATCTCATCCGGGACTCCGAACAACTTTCGGGTTACCGCATACTAGTATCTCTACAACCCTAGCGTCACCGAACTTTAAGTGTGTAGACCCTACGGGTTCGGGAGACATGCAGACATGACCGAGATGACTCTCCGGTCAATAACCAACAACGGGATCTGGATACCCATGTTGGCTCCCACATGTTCCACGATGATCTCATCGGATGAACCACGATGTCGAGGATTCAATCAATCCCGTATACAATTCCCTTTCTCAATCGGTACGTTACTTGCCCGAGATTCGATCGTCGGTATCCCAATACCTTGTTCAATCTCGTTACCGGCAAGTCACGTTACTCTTACCGTAATGCATGATCCCGTGACCAAACACTTGGTCACATTGAGCTCATTATGATGATGCATTACCGAGTGGGCCCAGAGATACCTCTCCGTCATACGAAGTGACAAATCCCAGTCTCGATTCGTGCCAACCCAACAGACACTTTCGGAGATACCCGTAGTGCACCTTTATAGCCACCCAGTTACGTTGTGACGTTTGGCACACCCAAAGCACTTCTATGGTATCCGGGAGTTGCACAATCTCATGGTCTAAGGAAATGATACTTGACATTTGGAAAAGCTCTAGCAAACGAACTACACGATCTTGTGCTATGCTTAGGATTGGGTCTTGTCCATCACATCATTCTCCTAATGACGTGATCCCGTTATCAATGACATCCAATGTCCATAGTCAGGAAACCATGACTATCTGTTGATCAACGAGCTAGTCAACTAGAGGCTCACTAGGGACATGTTGTGGTCTATGTATTCACACATGTATTACGATTTCCGGATAACACAATTATAGCATGAACAATAGACAATTATCATGAACAAGGAAATATAATAATAACCATTTTATTATTGCCTCTAGGGCATATTTCCAACATCTTTCTCCACCCTTCTTCTCCCCCTATATTGAAACTTAATAAAGACTAAAAAACAAAGAATAAAAAAAATTAAAGAAGAATGAATTAGTGTCATTGGTTACCCTTAAACAAGAAAGAAACTAGCAAAAACTTAAAACAAAAACCTACACACAATCTAAATGGAAATTACACTTTTTTATAATATGCAATAATAACCCTATTATACACCTAAAGAATATATGAACAAAAACCAAGAACTTTAAGAACGGTGTTGATAGGAATGAATTAGTGGCAAATGCATTGCCCTTTAAGAAGAAAGAGAATAAAAACAAATAATGACAAAATTTGCACATAATTTACACAAAAATTTGCTTTTTTATAATATGCAAGAATAAGAATGTAATAATGAAATTTCGTAGAAAAGAATCTTTGGAACCAATAAATCTAAAAATGGCATTGATAGGAATGAATTACTGGCAATTGCATTGCCCTTTAAGCAGGGATTGAAAAAAATGACAAAATTTGCACACAAAAATTGTGTTTTTATAGGGTTAATTAGATAAATGCCACTCCAATTATGGCGATTCATAAAAGTGCCACTGCAATTTCCAAACTTGAAAAATGCCACTACAATTTTTGCAAACTTTGAAAACCACCACTCCAAACTTCAAAAAATGCCACTGGAAATGGCATGAAATGGCATTTTTCAAAGTTTGGAAACTGCAGTGGAATTTCTTGGAATCGCCAGATTTGAAGTGGCATTTATCAATTAACCATTTTTTATAATATGTAAAAATAAGAATGTAATAGTGAAACTTTCACAAAAGATAAGTTTTCAAACAAGGAATGAATTAGTAGCATTGCTATTACACCTAGAAAAAGAAAATAAAACTAAATCAAAATCAAAATAATTAAGTTTACCTAAGAATGGATTATTGGCACTGGGATTATCCTTTAAGAAGAAAGCAAACTGAAAGTGCAACTATCTCTGGGTGGTTTTGGTAATTCCTAACAACATATAGCTCATTGAGCTAATGCTATTTCAAGATAGATATTTCAGGAAAGCTTAATGATTGGCATGGCATGGATTAGAAAGTGGACCCTTCAAAATGCTAAGGACAAAAGATTGGCTGAAGCTCAAAGCACAAGACTCTACATTTTCTATTTTAGTGATCCAAGATCACATTGAGTCTATAGGAAAAGCCAATACTATTAAGAAGGGATGAGGTGTTGCTTAATGAGGTGCTTGCTCAAGATGCTTAGTGATATGCTCCAAAACCCTCCACTACTTTCTCATATCCACATATGTCCCAAACCAAAAGTCCAACTCGGCCCCACCGATTCTTTCTATCCGGAGCCACCGAGTTCACTTGACATAGCCACTGCCAGAAACCCTAGTCTTTTCGGTCTCACCCATAGGGATCTCGGTCTCACCGAGATGGGATTGTAATCTCTCTGTTTCCCTTCATAACGTTTCGGTCCAACCGAGATGACCGATCGGTCCCACCGAGATTGCAATGCAAACTCTCTGTTTCCTTTTTGTAACGTTTCGGTCCCACCGAGATGAGCGAATCGGACCCACCGAGTTTGCCTGACCAACTCTCTGTTAGTCTATTACCAAAATCGGTCACACCGAGTTTGTGTAATCGGTCTCACCGAGATTACGTTATGCCCTAACCCTAATGATATCGGTCCCACCGAGTTGACATGTCGGTCCCACCGAAACACCTAACGGTCACATTATGAACCAATTCGGTCTGACCGAGTTCTCTGATTCGGTCCCACCGAGTTTGGTGATTTGTGTGTAACGGTTAGATTTTGTGTGGAGGCTATATATACCCGTCCACCCACTCTTCATTCGTGGAGAGAGCCATCAGAACATGCCTACACTTCCAATACATATTTTCTGAGAAAGAACCACCTACACTTGTGTTGAGGTCAAGATATTCCATTCCAACCACATAAATCTTGATCTCTAGCCTTCCCCAAGTTGCTTTCCACTCAAATCTTCTTTCTACCAAATCCAATCCTATGAGAGAGAGTTGAGTGTTGGGGAGACTATCATTTGAAGCACAAGAGCAAGGAGTTCATCATCAACACACCATTTGTTACTTCTTGGAGAGTGGTGTCTCCTAGATTGGCTAGGTGTCACTTGGGAGCCTCCGACAAGATTGTGGAGTTGAACCAAGGAGTTTGTAAGGGCAAGGAGATCGCCTACTTCGTGAAGATCTACCCTAGTGAGGCAAGTCCATCGTGGGCGGCGGCCATGGTGGGATAGACAAGGTTGCTTCTTCGTGGACCCTTCGTGGGTGGAGCCCTCCGTGGACTCGCGCAACCGTTATCCTTCGTGGGTTGAAGTCTCCATCAACGTGGATGTACGATAGCACCACCTATCGGAACCACGGATAAAAAATCTCCATGTCAACATTGCGTTTCCTCCCTCAAACTCCTCCCTTTACCTTCATATGCAATTGTTTTACATTCCGCTGCTATACTCTTAGAATTGCATGTGTAGGTTGATTGCTTGACTTGTGCTAAGTTGTTAAAATCTACCAAGAACTAAAATTGGGAAAAGGCTAGATTTTTATTTGGTCAAGTAGTCTAATCACCCCCCCTCTAGACATACTTTCGATCCTACAAGTGGTATCAGAGCTTTGGTCTCCATTTGCTTTGATTTCCATAGCTTTTGGTGGTCATAGCCTTGGTTTCACAACCTAGGAGAGTATGGCGTCTAGCGAGGGAAATTACCACCGTAGAGGTCCTTACTTTGATGGTACAAATTTTGCTAGTTGGAAGCATAAGATGAAAATGCATATTCTTGGACATAACCCTGCCGTTTGGACTATTGTGTGTATTGGCTTGCAAGGTGAATTCTTTGACGGGAGAGAACCAAACCGTGAAGCTACCGCGGAAGAATTGAAGATGCTACAATACAATGCTCAAGCTTGTGATATTCTCTTCAATGGATTGTGCCCCGAAGAATTCAACAAAATCAGCCGTCTTGAGAATGCAAAGGAAATTTGGGATACTTTGATTGATATGCACGAAGGTACCGACTCCATCAAGGAATCCAAATTGGATGTGTTTCAAAGTCAACTTGACAAGTTCAAAATGAAGGATGGTGAAGGTGTCGCCGAAATGTACTCTAGGCTTGCTCTCATCACAAATGAGATTGCCGGCTTAGGAAGTGAAGAGATGACCGACAAATTCATCATCAAGAAGATCCTAAGAGCCTTGGATGGAAAATATGATACCGTGTGCACATTGATCCAAATGATGCCCAATTACAAAGATCTCAAGCCAACGGAAGTCATTGGAAGAATTGTTGCTCATGAGATGTCACTCAAGGATAAGGAAGAGCTTCACAACAAGTCTAGTGGTGCTTACAAAGCTTCGTGCGATGCTCCCACATCATCAAGTGAGAAACAAACCTTCAATGAAGAATTGAGCCTAATGGTCAAGAACTTCAACAAGTTCTACAAGAGTAGAAGCAAAGAAAGAAGTTCCAAGTCAAGGTCCTACAATGATAAAAGATCTTCTAGTTGTGAGCGTAATTGCTACAATTGTGGAAGGCCCGGACACTACTCAAATGAGTGTACGACACCCTACAAAAGAAGAGAAGATTCTCCCAAAAGAAGAAGTAGAAGAGAAGAATCACCACCAAGAGAAAGGAGGAGTAGAGATGCTCGTTATGAACGAAGACCCTCTCGGAGAAGCAAGGACTCGGAAAGGAAGGAAAAGTCATCAAGGAGCTACACAAAAAGAAGACATCAAGCTCATGTTGTTGAATGGGTATCCGGCTCCGACTCCGACAATCACTCCGACTCCGAATATACTCAAGATGAAGGTGTTGCCGGTCTAGCACTTGTGTCAACCAACTCCTACGACATATTTGACTCACCAAATGAAGGAATTGGAAGATGCTTCATGGCCAAAGGTCCAAAGGTAACACATCTCGAGTATGTTGATTTCAATAGTGATGAAGATGATTTGCTAGGTGATGATGATTTACTTGTTGACAACTCTAGTGATGAAGACTATGATGAAACGTCAATGAATCATGCTAATCAAGATAAAACGAATGATGATGATAAGAAGGAGATTGACCGTCTAACTAAAGAACTAAACACTCTTAAGTTAGCTCATGAAACTACCTTGGAAAATCATTGAGAACTTTTAAAGACTCATGATAAGCTACGCTTTGAAAAGCTCAACCTTGAGCAAGAGCATGAGTTTTTAAAGGCAGTCAATGATGATCTTCGCAAGAAAAGTTCTTACATTGCCAAGCGTTTACTCTTGTCTACTTACATGCCACAAGTTAAAACTAGCAACAAGAACAAGAAAGATGCTTCATCTAGTAGTAACAACAATCATGCTAAATCCAATATTGTTGCTTCTAGTAATTCTCTTGATTCCACTAATGATTCTCTTAGCCAAGTTACACTTGAGCAAGAAAATAGCTTATTGAAGGGAATTATAGAGAAAGGTGTTTACAAGAGCCTTGCCGGAAGTAAGCAATTTGAGGAAATTGTGCGCAAGCAAGGAAGACACCAGAAGAATCAAGGTGTTGGTTTTGAACGAAAGTTCAATGCCAATGGAGTTGAGTGGGAAGAAGATCAATACCCCAAGACGAAGTTTGTTCCTCAACAAGAGAAGTATGATCCTACTTCTTTCAAAGGGACACAAGCTCAAGATGATCTTCCACCACAAGACTACAAGCAAAAAGGCAAGGACAAGCTTCAAGAGGAAATTGATGCATTTGAAGAAGCACCTAAGGCCTTGGTCAAGTGGGCTCCCAAGACTACATCAAGTTCTACTTCATCAAGTACAACTACAACTCCAAGGATTCCCATCAAGATGGTGTGGATCCAGAAGAAGAAGAAGAACTAGAGAGTTCTTGAGGGTGACTCCGCCAACATACTTCACTCTTATCATTTTGGCAAGAACAAGTGCAAACAACTTCCATATCTTGCAGTAGTTCAAGGAGTCACAAACCCTCTTGTTGGTAAGACAAGGGACAAGGTAACCTAATGCTTTCATGGACATCGTCTTGTGTATGCATCACTCTATGTCTATGGATATCCTTGTTTGTTCCTTGTGGGACTAACCCGTGTAGGTATTGAAAGTGCAACTCACTCCAAAGGATTGCTCCAAATGATCTACATCAACATTGAGCATCTACATCTTCAACACCTACATGAAGTCATCTTCGACAAAACCCAAGGTTAGTTCATCCCTCTAAGGGGGGATATCACATCTAGGGGGAGCTTTACTCTAATCAATTGAGTCAAAGCAACTCTAATGGTGTGAACACATCAATGCTTTATGTAAAAGTGATAACCCCACTTGAGCTTAAACGATGAGTATGACCTATGATCAAATGTTCTCATTTGACTCCTAAGTCAATATACTCATATATAGATGACCTAGTCATTGCCAAATTGCTTGATAGATGCTAGAGTGTTTGTGCATGCTTTGTCACATATTTCATTTGCCATTTTATTGTGTGAGCATGTTGGTTGCATATTTCACTCATTCGAGGACATCCATCTGTTGTTTTGATTGTTTGGCTCTTTCTCTTTTGCCAAATGGATGGACAAGAATGCCTAAGAACTCCCTCTAGCTATCTATGCTTTTCTCGTCTCAAACTCTATTCATGCTACATCACAAAGTTTGATCAAGTCAGATTCGAACCACTCTGTGTGAGGAGCACTCGGAGTTCCCGATTCGTCATAGACTTAAACCTCCAAAACCTCTTTGTGCATCTCGGTCTGACCGATTCATTACTTTCGGTCCTACCGAGTCACTAAGTTGATCTAGGGTTTTCAATCTCGGTGCAACCGATTAGAACTTTTCGGCCACACCGAGTTGCAGTAACTGCTTGCAGTTTTGCATCTCGGTGCCACCGAGTCGTTCCACTCGGTCCCACCGACAGGGCCAGGTTATATATACCAACGGGCCAAATTTTGGAAATTTTTCCGAACCCTCTCGCCCGCGCATAACCCGCTCTGCCTCTTCGGGTCTCCGGATCGTCCTCTCGTCGCCAGCGACCTCCCGCCGCTGGTCTCCACCGCCGTCAACGGAAATCCTCACCACCGTTGCCGTCGTAGCAAGTTCGTCGCCGAACTAGGGTACGAACTTGACCTTTGTGCTAATCCCTAACTCCGATTCTTAGCACATTGCTTTGCCATGATCTTTGCCACGATTGAAATCATCTTGTCCAGCGAAAACATCCCGTATATTAGTTTTGAAAATTTAGGGTTAGGTCTCCGCCGAATTCATCTCGGACCGACCGAGTTGTAGAAATCGGTCTCACCGATTTTGGCCTAGGCCAAAGCACACGCGTTTTCGGTCTGACCAAAAACTGCAAATCGGTGTCACCGAGTTCGATTCTTTGTGAAACCCTAGCAGTCTCGGTACCACCGAACTGTGACTCGGTCTGACCGAGTTCACTAGTTTAGGTTCTAAAAGCTGCTTCGGTATCACCGAGATTACAAATTGGTAGATCCGAAATGCTTTCTATGAAGAACTAAAACTAAGTTTTTAAGTCATCCTTTTTGCAAAACTTCTGTACTTTGTGATGCTCATCCACTCTACCTCATCTATAACCTATTCACAGGGTCTGCTGTCAGAGTATTTGCAGAGATGTCAAACCAAAGTGACAGCCAGAACAATTCAGAAGAGCAGGTTCAGTTGAGTGAGGGCACTAGTCCCTCTAGCAGCTATGATGAGGGCAGCAGGAGCACACCAAGCAATCTGCCAAAGGCTGCCACAAGGACAAGGAAGAAGAGAAAATAAAGGGTCAAGAAGACCATTGCCAGAGTTATTGGGAAGCCATCAATGATGAGAGATTCTGAAGAAGAGGAAGAGGAAGAGGATGCTGCACCAGCACCCAAAGCACAAAAGCTTATGGGAGATGCAATTAAATCAGGGGCTGCTCCATCAAAGCCCAAAGCTGCTCCCAAGGCTGCTGCTCCAGCTCCAAAGCCAAAATCCAAGAGAAGCACTAGGAACATACCTGCTGAAGAGAAGAACAAGGCCCCAGTGCCTCAAGCTGCTGAAGAAGAAGAAGATGATTCTGTTGTGCTGAGGAAGCTAAAGCCCAAGATCCCTGACCACACTGATGCACACCCAGTTGCAGAGAATATGAAAATCAGGAAGGATGCAGGATTGAGACTATGGAGAGAGTCTGATCCCTATGCTATCAGGAGAAGGACTGATGTGGACTACAGATTCCACACTAAGTAACAACAGGACTTCTATGAGACTATTCTGCTTGACAAGAAGCCCATTGTGTGTGACATGAGATGGGTTGACTGGGAGTTCATCAAGGAGAATGAAGATCACTTCCCTGGTGTGCTTGATAGCTTCAAGGCATGTGGAGTGGACACTTTTGTTGCCCAGAAGCTCACCAAGTGGAATGATGAGCTCATCATGCAGTTTTACTCCACTGCCCACTTCTATCCAGATGGAAGAATAGTGTGGATGTCTGAGGGTAGTAGGTACCAATCTACAGTTGATGAGTGGGCCAAGCTCATAAATGCTCCTGAGGAACATGAGGATGACTTGGGCATTTATGCATAGAAGAAGAAAGGCCACAACAGTATGGCCAACATGTACAAGGAGATCCCAGATGCTGCTTTGGATACACACAAGTTTGGATATGTACACTATCTGTTGTCTGGTCTGCCAACTATCAACTGGATCTTAAGGCACACACTGCTACCCAAGTCAGGTGATCACAAGATGATCAGAGGACATGCCATCAACTTGTTGCACATATTTGATGTCCCACAGAAGTTCAAAGTCATGAGCCTGGTTGTTAAAACAATCAAGAGGACTGCAGCTGATCAGAAGAGAAGTTGTGGGTATGCCCCACACATTCAGGAGCTCATCAACTCAAAGATGGGCAAATGCAAGCGCATCTTGGATAAGGAGCACCTGCCCATCTATCCTGAATTTGAAGATGACACTGTTGTGATGAATGAGAATGAACCGTCTTCAGCTCAAGCACATGAAAAGAGAGAGAAGGCTAAGGCAGAGAAGGCTGCAAAGATGCCAACTGTGGAAGAGGCATCTCAGGTATTCTTGAAGAGCAAGCAAGACCAGCTTGGATATCTGATTCAATCCACCCTGAGGATTGAGAAGGGCTTGGCCACCCTGACCAAGAACCAGGAGAGCTTGGAAAGGATTATTGAGACAAAATTCTATGACCTTGATGTCAAGGTAACAGAGATCCAAACTGCAGTTGAGCAACTTTAGGAGAAAGCAGAGGAGAAGAAGGGCAGGTCTACCACAGATGCTTTTGCCAGAGTGCCCATAGGACAGAGATCTGCTGCAGTGCCAGTGACAGACACTAGAGCCACAGCATCAGCACCAGCAGCTACAGCTCCAGTTCCACCTCCAGCAGCTACTCCACCAGCTCCAGCTACTTCATCAGAAGCCTTCGTCCTTGGAGTTCTCTCAACACCTCCTACCGAAGATCAAGCCTGAGAGTCGTTTAGCACTATGCATTTTTGAACTTTTTGGTAACTTGTTGCCAAAGGGGGAGAAAAATGTATAGATCATAGGCTTCGAGAGAGAGAGTGTTGGTTTTTATCTCTCTTTGCACTTATTTGGTTTGGTTTGAAACTTTATTGTGTGCTTGTGATGCTACTTTATGTTCTTGTGAGATACTTGTTGATCATGTGTTTGATCATATGCTACCCTTAATGCTTGTTGGATGATACTATCTTTATATCCTCTTATGATCATTCACTTTGCTTGGTGATGAGTGCATGTGTTTTAACTTCTATCATTTTGAGCGCTCCACCAAGATGTATGTGACATGGAAGAGTAACCCATGATCCTAATCGATTGTGCATTTGCATTCAAAAGAAAATTTTAAATAATGCACAAATTTAGGGGGAGCTCTTGCTTATCACATACTTCTCAAAGCGACGATGTTTTTTCAATACTATTTATCATTTGTCGAAGCTTTGATCTATATGTTGTCATCAATTACCAAAAAGGGGGAGATTGAAAGTGCAACTATCCCTGGGTGGTTTTGGTAATTCCTAACAACATATAGCTCATTGAGCTAATGCTATTTCAAGATAGATATTTCAGGAAAGCTCAATGATTGGCATGGCATGGATTAGAAAGTGGACCCTTCAAAATGCTAAGGACAAAAGATTGGCTGAAGCTCAAAGCACAAGACTCTACATTTTCTATTTTAGTGATCCAAGATCACATTGAGTCTATAGGAAAAGCCAATACTATTAAGAAGGGATGAGGTGTTGCTTAATGAGGTGCTTGCTCAAAATGCTTAGTGATATGATCCAAAACCCTCCACTACTTTCTCATATCCACATATGTCCCAAACCAAAAGTCCAACTCGGCCCCACCGATTCTTTCTATCCGGAGCCACCGAATTCACTTGACATAGCCACTGCCAGAAACCCTAGTCTTTTCGGTCTCACCGATAGGGATCTCGGTCTCACCGAGATGGGATTGTAATCTCTCTGTTTCCCTTCGTAATGTTTCGGTCCAACCGAGATGAGCGATCGGTCCCACCGAGATTGCAATGCAAACTCTCTGTTTCCTTTGCATAACGTTTCGGTCCCACCAAGATGAGCGAATCGGACCCACCGAGTTTGCCTGACCAACTCTCTGTTAGTCTATTACCAAAATCGGTCACACCGAGTTTGTGTAATTAGTCTCACCGACATTACGTTATGCCCTAACCCTAATGATAGCGGTCCCACCGAGTTGACATGTCGGTCCCACCGAAACACCTAACGGTCACATTATGAACCAATTCGGTCTGACCGAGTTTCTCTGATTCGGTCCCACCGAGTTTGGTGATTTGTGTGTAACGGTTAGATTTTGCGTGGAGGCTATATATACCCCTCCACCCACTCTTCATTCGTGGAGAGAGCCATCAGAACATGCCTACACTTCCAATACATATTTTCTAAGAGAGAACCACCTACACTTGTGGTGAGGTCAAAATACTCCATTCCAACCACATAAATCTTGATCTCTAGCCTTCCCCAAGTTGCTTTCCACTCAAATCTTCTTTCTACCAAATCCAATCCTATGAGAGAGAGTTGAGTGTTGGGGAGACTATCATTTGAAGCACAAGAGCAAGGAGTTCATCATCAACACACCATTTGTTACTTCTTGGAGAGTGGTGTCTCCTAGATTGGCTAGGTGTCACTTGGGAGCCTCCGACAAGATTGTGGAGTTGAACCAATGAGTTTGTAAGGGCAAGGAGATCGCCTACTTCGTGAAGATCTACCCTAGTGAGGCAAGTCCTTCGTGGGCGACGGCCATGATGGGATAGACAAGGTTGCTTCTTCGTGGACCCTTCGTGGGTGGAGCCCTCCGTGGACTCGCGCAACCGTTACCCTTCGTGGGTTGAAGTCTCCATCAACGTGGATGTACGATAGCACCACCTATCGGAACCACGGATAAAAAATCTCCGTGTCAACATTGCGTTTGCTCCCTCAAACTCCTCCCTTTACCTTCATATGCAATTGTTTTACATTCCACTGCTATACTCTTAGAATTGCATGTGTAGGTTGATTGCTTGACTTGTGCTAAGTTGTTAAAATCTGCCAAGAACTAAAATTGGGAAAAGGCTAGATTTTTATTTGGTCAAGTAGTCTAATCACCCCCCCTCTAGACATACTTTCGATCCTACACAAACTAAAAAATAATGAAAAAAATGCAGACAATTTGCACAAAAAAAGCACTTTTTCTAATATGCAAGAATAAGCATATTATATTGATTTTTTTGCAAACAATAGGTTTTCTTAGAAGGAATGGATTAGTGGCATTACTATTACCCTTATAGAAGAAAGAAAATGTAATAAAAACTAAAAAAGGTTACTAAGGAAGGATGAATTGGTGGCATTGGTCTTACCCTTTAAGAAGAAAAAGGAAATAAAAAACTACTCCCTCCGTTCCATATTATTTGACACTCAAACGGATGCATCTAACCGTATTTCAGTGCTAGATACATCCGTTTGAGGGTCAACTAATATCTATCGGAGAAATTAAAACAAATCAAAATAATAATAATAATTAAGGATGAATGAATTAGTGGCACTGGTGTTATTCTATAAGAAGAAAGAAAATGAAAATAAAAACAAAAACGAAAAACTTGCACACCATTTTGCACTAAAATTGTGATTTTTTCAGATGGAAAAAATAACCATATAATAGTGCAATTTTTGCACTCTAGTATAATTTACATATTGCATGGCGCTTGCATTCATACTTATGCGAAAAATGGAAAATGAAATTTCCTAAGAAAAAATGAATTGGTGGCATTGGTATTACCCTCTAACAAAAGGGAAATGAAAAAAATAAAGGCAAAATTTGCACACATTTTACATATTGCGCTTTCTTATTTTTATTTTTTTTAACACAGTACAGACGCAAGCGCTCATATACACGCACATACACTCACCCGTATGAATGCACACATTGGGCTTTGTTATGATATGCAAGGATAAGCATATAATGGTGGAATGTTCGCAAATAAGAAGTTTCTAAAAAAGAGTGAATTGGGTGTGTTGGTATTACACTTAAGGAAGAAAGAAATGAAATGAAAACTAAAGCAAAATGAAAAATGAAATTTTCTAAGAATTAATGAATCGGTGACATTGGTATTAAACTTTAAGAATAATAAAACAATACAAAAAACCTTTAAAATACTAGCACGCAATTGTAAGAACTAGAAATAAATTTTTCTAATGAATAATGAATTAGTGGCATTGATATTACTCTTTAAGACGAAAAACAAAATGAAAAACATAAAAACAAATGAATTAGTGACATTGCTATTACCTTCCAAGAAGAAGAAAACAACATTTAAAGTAAGCGAAATAATGACAAAATTTGCACACAACACCGAAATTTCATTGTTTTAATAATATGCAAAAAAGAAATTTATAATAGTTAAATTTTGTAAAAAAAAAGGAGTTTTCTAACAAGGAATGTATTATGTTTTTTGAACCGGGCTTACCCCCTTTACATTACGAAGAACGGAAATACAACTATTTCAGAAACATTCAGGAGGAGAGAAAAAGAGAGGTAGCAAATTGAACGCACAGCTAGGAAACCCGCCGCATTCGCCCACCGTCAAAACGAATGCTATGGGGTGAAAACCTGACAGCACCCAAGTACCTAACCCTATTACACGCCCAAAAGACTGCAGGGCAACATCACCCAGGACATCTGGGGAACCAAAAGGAATCGTCTAGCATACGAAAGACCAAAAGCAGCGAGCAGTAGTAATCTAAGCCTGCGTTTTCAACTAAACAGCAAGAGCATAGCCAGCAACAGCAGCGACGTATCAACAGGTCTTCAGATCACCAAATCACCAGGAGAGAACACCCCCCGCATCATAGACCGCCCGTGTGGATTCTTCACAGAGCTTCATCAGCTTCATCGTGTTCGATCTAATCATCTCAACGCCTTGACGTAGCTTCATTGCTTCCCCCTTTGGTTGGAGACCTGCCCAGTATAAAAGAAAAGAACAAACCAATAACACAATCTCAAAAGGAGATTTGATCACGAAAATCCATCTCTGCACCCGAGCTCATCTGCACCCGCGCTGACGAAAAAAATCAAAACAAATACTAGAAAAATTCAAAAAATTCCAATTTTTTTGTGTGGTAGACAATTTGTTGCGTGAGACCCGCTCCAAATTTCAAGTTATTTGGATTTATGAGAAGCTCTCAGCAAAAGAGACAAATTGGGGGTCTGTAAAAATGTTTACTATTCATGTACTGTTTTGACCCGATTTGTTTTTTTTTCTGAGAGCTGCTCAGATGTCCAAATGACTAGAAATTTGGAGCGGGTCTCACGCATCAAATTTTCTACCACACAAAAAAAATTGGAATTTTTTGAATTTGTTTTGTATTGTTTACGAATTATTTTCTAAGCGGGTGCAGATGAGCCTGGGCACCGAAACGCCCTACTCATTTGATCATTTTTTTTTTCAAAAGTAGCCCTGTTGCGTGCCAGCGAGATAGCCCAAGCCACCGCCGCCAGTCCGACCATATGGAATTCTGTTTCAACAGGGAGAAATCTATGACACCAAACATAATATTGCCAATAATCATTAGGACACAAATCAGTCCCAAATACCACCCCAATCGACCTCCAGACCACACGAGCCACGGGACAAGTAAAAAAGAGGTGGGTGGCAGTACAAGGAATGTATTATCCTTTCAGAAAAAACAAAATGAAACAAAAACATCACACAACTTTGCACTTGAGTTGCACTCTTTTTATGCAAAGAATAGGAATACAGTAGTGCAATTTTTTGCATATATTGTATATTATTTACGTGTATACATTTACACTCATCCAACATCCCAAAAATAACCATAAAAGAAAAGGAAAATCAACTAATAAAGAAAAGGGGAAAAAACAAAAGATATACGCATAGAAACAGAATCTTAGAGCATTTCTAACCGATCCCCTATATCAACTTAGTGGCCTTTTACTCCACTAAGTTTGACCTAGCCGATCCCCTATACGGTTTAGTGGAGTAAACATTTTACTTCATCCTTAAAAATCTGAGTATATTTACTCCATCCCTACGCGGTCGAGTAAAATCGGCGCCTCTTCTCCCCGCCTCCTCTTCTCCCCCCACACCACCGCCGACGCGCCCCCCGCCCTCCCCCGCCCCTCCGATGGCCAGACGTGGTGTCTGCCGATCCGCAGTGCAGATCCGTGCCGCCACGCGCGCGGGTCGTCCTCCGCGGGCTCTTCATCGAGCCACCGTGTCGGTCGCCCAATCCGCCCGCCGTCGCGCCCTATGCTGGTTTGAGGACTTCCCCGTCCTCCCTCCGCCCTGACAGCTGACGAGGACCTACCTCGGGGTCCGGCAGCGGCACTGGGGGATGTGGATGGCCGAATCACGGATCGGGAGACCCACATCCCGCGGTGGCTCGGAACCTTCCACTCGGCCGAGCTCGCGGCCATGGAGTACGACCACTGGCAGGTCCCCTACCACGGCGCGACGGCCCGACTCAACTTCCCCTTCGGCACGGCTTCGATCCACCTTGTCTCGCCGGAGCCGGGGGTAGTGAGCTCGGCTGTGGCGCGGGAGGACTGTGAGGCGAGGGAAACCTCGAGGCCGAGGCCGTCAACGAGGCCTACATGGAAGAGCTCCGCCGGGAGCACCCGGAGCTCATGGAGGCGGAGCGGATGACCTTTGCCGATGCCGGCGGTGAGGTTATCGTTATCCCATCTGACAACGAGGTCGAAGGCGGCGAGGATAGCGGCGAGGTGGGTGGCGATGATGAGGAGATTGACATCGAAGAGTGCAGGAGTGTCTTCCCCAACGACCCCGGCGATGGCACCGGCCCGGACCCGGCTCACGGCACACCGTACCTGACGAGGAAGGATTGGCTCGACCTCCACTTCGACCGGAAGTAGTTTAGTTGCTTTTAGTTTAGTTTAACTTTATGTTTTAGTTTGGTTGTGCAAAAACTATCTACGTTTATGTTTGAATGCATGTTACTTTTGGTTCAAATTGCTTTGAACTTGGTTCAAATTAGTGGAGTATATATACTAATTTTTAGGGGATCGGCTAGAGATGCCCTTAGAGCAGCAATCAATAGCCAAAAAATCGACTGACCCAAATTTAATTTTCAAGCGACTTATCGTATAGCTAAAGTGATGATAGGAAAAGAAAATGATGAGGGAAGATATGCCCTTCCGTTGGATCCATTTATGACTCCTTGGAACGAACGAAACCTGACGCGCGCTCGTCTTTGAGCACACCGAGCACGGTTGGCGACGAAGTTGCTTCCGCGAGGCAGGTTGGTGGAGGCTTGGCATTCAAAATGTGACCCTGTCCGGACTTGGCAATGGTAGCCCTGCACGCATGTCCCATCGGTGACCGCTCCGCCCCCACGTACGTACGAGAGTGCGTGCGCGCCATGACCCGCCGCCCCGTCGACGTGATCGACAGGGAAAGCATCCAAAACCAAAGTGGCCGGGACGGATGACACTGGCTGGCCAACGTACGCCCGAGAAAGACGAGCCGCAGGGTGAGGCACGCACCGGCAATGCCCCTAGAGATATAGCTAGGGCTGCTGGAGATAGATAGATAGATATGGCTTTGCATGACGCCAACCACAGCACCAGCAGTACCTCGAGCTTTGGCTGCTTCCCAAAGTTGACTCCTCCTAAAGCACTACGTACGTCAAAGACGAGGCTGCAGGCCATACCATAGCGGCATAGCCACCGAGACGTACGAGGAGGAAGGGAGAAGAGGCACGAGAGGAATGGGGGAGGGCGCGCCATGCAGCTTCACGCCGCGGCGCCGGGGGGTGCTGTGGCGCGGCCTGGGCCTCGGCCGGCGCCGTAAGCTCCAGGTCGCCCGGCTCGGCGGCGGCAGGGCAGGCGGTGGCGGTGGCCGTTGCCACGGGCTCCTGCGGCGGCTCCGCCTGCGCTGGCTCCGGCGCGCCGTCCGCAAGCTGGCCGCGATCTACATGGCGGCGCTGGCAGGTCCGCCGGCGTCGTCGTCGTGCCCTGCGTGGGTCGGCGTGGAGCCCTGCTTCGCCACGCCGTTCATCTTCGTCCCCAACGCCCCGCGGTTCTTGTGAAGCCGCCGGGCAGAGCTTTTAGGAGGAGCCGACCGATGGCCGTGATCTTGGCATGATTTGCGTGCGCAAAACTCTGCTTGATTCCTGTCCTTGCTGTCCTTAGTTTCGTTTGGACGCAAAATGAGAGAAGGAAGATGTAAAATCAGTATATGAATGGGTGTTCTTCCCTTGTAATTAACCACCGGCCATCGATAAGTTTCTTCGTTTTTCTGTACCGGCCGTGCTTGCGCATATGTTGTTCCCGTTGTCATCTCAAATTTCTCAATAACTCGCTTTAAACAAATACTCATTCGAACCTTGCAGGTAAAAAAAACAAAAACTCTCGGTTCAAAAGTACTACTATAAAGTGCATTAATTCTTTTTAAATCAAATTTCTCTACATTTGACCAAGTTTATATGACAGGATTACATTGACAACTTCCTGGCCGCTGCTTCTACAAGTTTCTGGGTTTAAACAAGTTTGCTCCACTCAGAGAAGACTTCGGCACCTCTGAAAATTTGCATGTATTTCCTAATGGTTTATGCTAGTTAATATGTCCTCTTGCCTTTTCATCACACAAAAAAGTAGGCAATTGTGGGATTTTCAAAAGGAGTCTTTTAACCGGTATTGCAATCCACATTTGAAAATCAAACTCTGGCATTTCAAAGAGTACCGTGCCATAGAATCACAGGGGGGAAATCAAACTCTTCAGGGGGAAAGACCGGCCCATAGAATCACATCTCAGATCGCCACAGTACGGGATCAATCAACCCTATCCTCGAGAGCACACCACGTAAATAGGACGCGAACATGTTAGCATGTCACGGATAGTCTGACATAGTGTAACTTTAGTTGCATTTGACCCTTCGACTCGCCATACGCTAGACATGCAACCAAGGGTCATGTGTATGCATGAGCGTCTACATCAAACTCTACACAGGTTCCACTACGAAACTACGATCAAACCACCGATACAGAATCAAAAGGAACGCAACGAGGCATGTGCAGACAGAGCAATGCCGACCTAATCTGTGGACTCGATGTTTCCTCCAGCAGCTTGATCCTTTGACATCGCCTCCCAAGCCTCCCTGCGGACAGAAGGGTATCAGTCAAACACTCATGAGAAATTGAAACTTCGAATTGAATAATGGAGGGCTGTATGCATCACTCGGTGATGAGAGGCCGAGGGTGTTATCCCTCTTTCGGGGGGGGGGAGGCGAATGAGAAATGACGATAGATACAAATATACTCCCAAGCTTCTGCAAGATATATATGTTGTCGTGGATATATGCTGCACAGATCAGTCAGCGGTGTATGTGTGCGTGTGGTGCACTGACGTGTTAGTGGTCATGTGGTACCAACCAATGATGTGCTAGCATTTGGGCAGAACAGGGAGCATCATCGCCAGACAAAATTAGTCATGATGAGCTCTGTTGCTATGAATTTTTCCTGGAATCCTGAAAGCAGCTGATGAGGTTCCCACGATGCATAAGACTAGCCTGCTGAATTTCCCCTCACCTCGGAGTGCCCACATGGTTCCACCACCCCACAAGGTTGCCACAATTATGCGGTACTGTCAGTTTCGTGTTTCCGCAGTTGCTAAACTTATGAAGACTTGGTCATTGTATGAAAGCAACAGCAACAGCATGCATTACTGAGATGGGCTGCGTCCAAATGATTTCTCCTAACACAAACCTTGTGTCAGATGAATATAAAAGATAAGACACATTACCGCAATGCTTTCTTAATCTCATTGTTCCCAGGATCCAGTTCCAATCCATCTTGGAAAGCTTCGGATGCTTCCTCGTACTCCTGTCGACAACAGAACGTTGGACAGATGAATCGACACCAAATGTAAAAAAGGGCAACAGATAACTACCAAACTGTTGAAGGTTTCTGACCTTGAGCGACATATGAGCAGCTCCTTTCCGGTAGTAACCTTTCGCCCACTCGGGTTTTCTTGCAATGCAAAGATCAGCATCCAGCAAAGCCTTCTGTGGCTTGCCTATTTTTAGGTAGCAAAGGCTCCTATTTGAATACAATGTTTCATCTAAATACCTTAGTTCAAGTGCCTGCATTAAATTGAAGACCAAAATACATAATATGAGTCATGCCCCAGAATAAAACTATCGACTAGAGAGGATTTTACTTGGCGGTCATTTTAAACTTTGGTAGTTTCTGTACTCTAGTATGCAGCAGTGAAGATTACATCGCATTTTTTGGGACAAAAGGCAGACAGCGCTACTTTGCAAATTTCGCCAGCAAAGCTAATTTTCCTTCTAATTTATCTTATTCTTTGTAGGTTACTCATGAAATTATTCTAACACAAACCTGGAAGACATCCTAGAGTTGATCCAACATGTAGTTTACATAGTGGAAATGAATAAAATAAATATTGGAAAACTCTCATTCTGTGGTCGTACTTGCAGAAAACCTTGAGTATTTTGGCATGTGGCATATAACCCCAGGCTATATTATCTTGATGTAAAGGTCTTTGGTTAATGCCACAAGGGTTATAAGGTGGCCCCAGCTGCACCACCAAGTTATCTGCCTCTCCCTAGCATGGAGGCAATCTGATGTGCCAATATAATAGTACGTTATTAGTGCAATTCAGATAGCTACATGCATACAGATCAAGACGTTCTTGTTAGGAATAAGCAACTTGTATTCCCATGAGGCCATAGGCCGATATATATACATGTACAGGTGTGTAACATATGCAGGAAACCCCTTATACAACGGGATAAATACAAAGGGGTACATGACCTATATTATAACTCTAACACCCCCCCTCAAACTCATGGTGGAGGAACAACACTGAGTTTGGAGAGATAAAAGCCATGTTGCGCTCTAGTCTGGGCCTTCGTCAGGAAATCCGCCAACTGTAACACTGGCACATGGTGGAGGAACAACACTGGCACATACTGAAGAGCAATAACCTGATCCTGCACAGCAGTGCGCACATAGAAAGCATCAACACCAATATGCTTGGTGAGCTCATGCTTCACAGGATCGCGCGCAATGCTAATAGCACCTGTACTATCGGATAAGAGCATAGTCGGTGTAGTGACAGAAACACCAAAATCTTGAAGTAACCACCGTAACCAAGTCACCTCTGCCGTCAAAAGAGCCATAGCTCGCAACTCAGCCTCAGCACTCGAACGGGAAACTGCAATCTGTTTCTTCGTCTTCCAAGCAATGAGTGAACCGCCAAGAAAAACACAGTAAGCAGAAAGTGAACGGCGATCAGAAGGATCACTAGCCCACGTAGCATCCGCATAGGCCTGAAGCTGTAAAGAACTGGAGCTAGGAAAGAAGAGACGGTGAGAGATCGTGCCCCGAAGATATCGGAGAACACGAAGGAGATGACTATAATGGACCGATGTGGGAGCAGAGACAAACTGACTCAGAATATGAACCGGATAAGAGATGTCCGGACGAGTGACAGCTAGATAGACAAGACTGCCAACAAGATGACGATAACGCGTCGGGTCAGGAAGAGGGTCACCATCAGTAGCACGGAGGTGAACATTGAGCTCCATAGGAGTCTCAACAGTGCGCTCGTCAGAAAGAGCAGCACGAGCAAGAAGATCCTGGATATACTTTTCCTGGGATATAAAAAAGCCATCAGAGGTAGAAGAGACTTCAATCCCAAGAAAGTAGCGAAGAGGTCCAAGATCAGACATAAGAAACTGCTCACTAAGACGGGCCTTTACAAAGGCAATATACTCAGGGTCATCCCCAGTGATGACCATATCATCAACATAGAGAAGAAGAAGAGTCCGGCCACGAGGAGAAAGATGAATAAACAATGCGGGATCATGAGCACTTGCGAAAAAACCAGCAGTAGTGACCACAGAAGCAAAACGCTCAAACCAGGCCCGAGGGGCTTGCTTAAGGCCATAGAGAGAGCGACGAAGACGACACACCATGCCATCAGGAACAGAATACCCAGGGGGTGGCTGCATGTACACCTCCTCACGCAGTTCACCATTAAGAAAAGCATTCTTAACATCAAGCTGAGATATTGTCCAGTGGCGTGCAGAGGCAACAGCAAGAAGTGTACGAATAGTGGTCATATGGGCCACAGGAGCAAAAGTCTCATCATAATCACGACCATACTCCTGCTGAAAACCACGAGCCACGAGACGAGCTTTGTGACGCTCAAGAGAACCATCGGAGCGAGTCTTAACCTTGTAGACCCACTTACAAGTGATGGGACGGACTCCAGGAGGAAGAGAAACAAGATCCCAGGTACCAGTGCGTTCAAGAGCAGCAAGCTCCTCTGCCATCGCAAACTGCCATTCAGGATGAACAACAGCCTGACGGTAAGAAGTCGGCTCAAGAACAGCAGCACCAGCGGAGGGAAATCCAAAGCGATCAATAGGCGGACGAGGACGAGAACGCAAGCCATAAGTAGGCTGAGAGGAAGAGGACGACCCATCCAAGGAAACATCCACAGGTCGTGAACGACGAGTGTAATGCTGAGGAAAAGATGGAACAAGAGAAGGAGGAATCGCCAAGGTAGAATCAGGGGGTGGCGACGAAGAAGTCACCGGAGATGAAGGTGTAGAATCCGGTGACAGGCTCGGTGAGGAGACCGGAGAAGATGGCGGCGAATCGACGAGTGGTGGAGAAGCAAAGGGAGTGGAACGAATAGGCACAGGCACGACGGGAGTGATAGGGGAGTCAGGAAAAGTGAGGAAAGAGATGTCCTCCACTGAAAACAGCGAAGAAGATGGGCGTGGATAAAAAGGACGAGACTCATCAAAAGTCACATCTCGAGAGATACGCATCCGACGACCAACAGGATCCCAACAACGATAGCCCTTATGCTCATCACTGTAGCCTAAGAAGACACACTCAACAGACTGAGCGGTTAGTTTGGTGCGTTCGCGAGGGGCAAGAAGAACATAGCAAACACAACCAAACAAGCAAAGCATCGAATAATCGGGAGAACGATCAAACAGACGCTCAAAAGGAACACCACCCTGCAAAGCAGCAGATGGCTGAAGGTTGATGAGATAGACGGAAGTGGAGATAGCCTCGGCCCAAAAATGAGGCGGAAGAGAGGCGGCGATCATCATAGCACGAGCCGTCTCAAGAAGGTGACGATGCTTGCGCTCAGACACACCATTCTGAGCATGAGCACCAGGACAAGAGAACTGGGCAAGAGTACCCTGTTCAGCAAGGACACCACGCAACATCTTAGAGATATACTCACCAGCGGAGTCAGCACGAAAACACGAATGGGCGAAGAGAACTGAGTATGAACCATGGCAGCAAAACGCTTATAAATAGACAACACCTCACTACGTGAAGTCATGAAATAAAGCCATGTGTAACGAGAAAAATCATCGATGAAAATAATATAGTATTTATGACCACCTTTCGAAGTGAAAGGAGCCGGACCCCATACATCAGAATGGACTAAATCGAAAGGACGCTGAGACACTGACTCGCTATGGGAATATGGTAACTGAATCTGCTTGCCAAGACGACAACCCTGACACTCTAAAGAGACATCTCCTGAGACAGACCCCAGAAGACCTCGACGAACTAAAGACGATAATCGAGAACCACACAGATGACCAAGTCGATGATGCCACTGCTTGAAGGAACCAGTAACAGAAGCGACAGCAGCGGAGGAACTGGCGATGGTGGTGGCAGCGGAAGGAACATGAAGCCAGTCCAACTCCCAAAGACCCTGAGAATCACGGCGGCGAGGGCCAGCCCCAACCAGAGTGTGCGTGCGACGATCCTGGACAGAACAAGAGTCAACATCAAGGATGACACGACAACCAGAATCAGTAAGTTGACCAGCAGAAAACAGATTCATGGTAAGTCGAGGAACATGAGCAACATCAGGAACAGAATAAGAAGGAGTAGAAAGATGGCCTCTACTAGTAACAGAAAGTGGAGTACCATCAGCAATGAAGACATGAACAAGAGAATCCAGCGAGCGAAGAGAAGACAAAGCGGAAGAATGAGAAGACATATGAAAAGAAGCTCCAGAATCCAGAACCCATGGGGATGTACCTGACTGTGTAGAGGGCGGGGGCTCAGTGCGGGAAGCATCAGTCACAGAACCAGCAGTACCCGTCGAGGAAGAACCTGAAGCCGCGAGCAGACGCTTAAGTCTCAGAATATCCTGCTCAGTCAAAGCAATGGCTGAAGCTGGCGAGGGAGATGATGAAGGCCCTGAGGAGGATGATCGCGCCTTGCGCAGGTGTTTCCGCTTTGTGTAGCACTAGGACTCAATATGACCATCATTGTTGCAGTAGTCACAATGTGAACGGGGCCGACCTGAGCCTCCAGAAGGAGTGGGCAAGAGCGGCGGAGCACTCGAGCGAGAATGGGGCGGTGCAGCAGGTGGAGTGGAAGAAACCCGAGTAACGAGCACAGAGGGAACCTCCAGCAAACCAGCACCACGTAGGCGAGTCTCCTCAGCACGAATCTCGGAGAGCGCCTCCATGAGAGAAATACGGCCACGAGCAAACAACTGAGCACGCCGGGGCTCAAACTCCTTACGGAGCCGAGACAGGAACTCGTAGACGCGATGAAACTCCAAATCGACCTGGACAGCCTGGCAGCAGGGGCAAGTACGACAACCAGCACTGCGGAGAGAATCAAGCTGGCGCCAGATAGCAGAACTCTGTGCATAAAAGTCATCAACAGTAGAGTCACCCTGCTGAAGAGCATGCTCCTGACGAACCACAGAAAGATATAAGGCATCACCAGAGGGCTCATAGCGCTGACGAAGACAGGTCCACATCTGGAAGACAGTAGGAAGACCCAGAAACTCAGAAGCAAACTGAGGCAGAACACTAGCAGTGAGAACAGCTGCAGCACGAGCATCATCATCAAGCCACTGAGTGTAAACAGACAAAGCACCATGATACGTCTGAAGAGCCTCCTCATAAGCCAAAGCCCTCTCATCATAGGCACGATCAGCAGCCTCATCAGCAATCTTAGCCGCATCCTTGGCGGCGTGATTAGCATCCGTAGGAAAAACCAGTGGAGTCGGCGGAGTAGGGGCCACCGGAGGAACCGGACGTGGCGGACAGCAGACCTCGCCAGAAAGAACACCCCAGAGACGGATGCCACGCATGTGAATGCGCATGAAGCCAGCGAACTCGGTGTAGTTAGTACCATCAAAGATCACCGGACAGCGAGGGACAGAAACATAGCCCGATGCAGCAGTCATTTTTTTTTGGAGAGACCCGTAAGCAGAGGAACCACCGAACAGCAGGCGGAAGACCACGGGAGACCACGCGCGAACGGCGGCCGCGGGAGGGGCGGACGAGTACGGGCGGGCGCGGGGCCAAGCACGGGGAGCGCAGTACGGGGGCGCGCGAGGGAGAGCACAAAGGCCCGCAGGTCGCGGTGGCCGAGCACGGGGAGAGCTGCGGCGGCGGCCGACTTCGAGCGGGAGGGAGCTTCGGCGGGAGGGAGCTGCGGCGGCGTCAGCGGCTGCGGGAGCGGGAGGGAGCGTCGGCGGGAGGGAGCTTCGAGCGGGAGCAGCCGCGGTCGACGACGACTTCGAGCGGGAGGACAGCGACTTCGAGCGGGAGCAGCGGCGGCCGACTCGATCGGGACGGATCAATAGCACGAGTTGCAGCGTGCAAAAAATTGACCTAGCTCTAATACCATGTTAGGAATAAGCAACTTGTATTCCCATGAGGCCATAGGCCGATATATATACATGTACAGGTGTGTAACATATGCAGGAAACCCCTTATACAACGAGATAAATACAAAGGGATACATGACCTATATTATAACTCTAACAATTCTCTCCAGCATAACAACTCCTGTGCCTGCCCAAAAGCGAAAACTTGCGTTCTCGTAGCGTCACCACTCGGTACTGCACCAACCCAGCCAAAGAGCCAGACACACTGCCCAAGTTTGATTGATTGGCACGAACATGGCCCAAACTCGAGGAAAGAAGATATGTCCTAGTGCATTGGTTTGTTCGTGTATTAATACCATCAGATAGTATATTGGATAATTAGGCGTGGACTGGTGGAGAGCTCTTCTTAGCAGGCAGCATAACATGAGGCGGATCAGTCGGTTTCTGGAATAATATGCAGCAACAGTGAATGGAATAGTCCATATCATTGACTAATACGCTCCTATGCTGGGATGGAGGCACGAGGCATCGGATGGCCCAGCAGGTGGCACTGGCACCTGAAGCCATCATACTTATAAATTTAAACACATGTGGTTTGCTGAAACTTTGTCATGACACTAAGTTGTATGCCTTGTATCTATACTGGGAATATGCACTGTTAGGAATAGTCACATAAATAACATACTTACAAACTAAGAACTTTGTCTAGACTGGGAACTTTGTCATGCACTGTTGTATGCCTTGTATCCAAGTGAGTATAGAAAGAATAAAGTTACAACTCGCAGTAGAACATGCAGAGTTGTTAAGTTTTAAAACAACAAGAGGGGTCAAAACCCTACCAAGTTATTTCACCAGACTAGATAACTCACCAAGTATGATTAAGTTCCTCTTGAGAAACAGCTAGCACTTGCCATTTACCAACCGCAAGCACTGGGGCCAGACAATGCTGAGGGGGTGCACGTTGAAATTACTGAAACTCACAGGTTCCAGACCAAGGTGCAATATCACAGTATCAAAACATTTCACAAAAAGGAAAACAAGCGGCCCGTTCAAATACATTAATAACACCATCAAACAAAATTCGACTCCGCTCCGCACAAGTGCAGAGTAAACCGAAGGTACAACCATATAGTTCAACAACAATGTAGTCTAACAAACAAAGCGGAACACAGAGCAAATGCCAGATAAAAATAAAATTGCAATAGATAGTAGTATCTCCAGCTGCCAGATTGACACTGAAGCCTCCCCCGATGCCCAGCACGAAAAATGGCAGTGATCCAATAGTTCCTGCATAAGGATAAAATGAAAGGGCTGAGCTTCAACCTTACAATAAACATGTGGATGTAGCTCAAGCAATACTTTACAAACTTCTCTATAAGATCCTGGAGTGCTTGCATCACCAATCACAAGTTTATAATGACGATGCTTTTACATATCAATTGAGGAAATTACTAATCCAATTTGACAGTACAGTATAATCCATAAACAGAAATCTCAGCTAACTACACCGCAACCAATTGACTACAAGATCAGTGCTGGTTCTAACATTTGCATTCGGTTTACAAAATCAGCATAATTTCAAGATTAATAACCCTATCCATATGGGGAAAACAGAAAGATTTGTTAACTAGGTGGAAGAATAACCAAGTGAAAGCACAGTTTCCGTACCTGATCGAGTGATTGCAAGCAGCAACGTCCACATTGACTGGTTTATCGCCTCTGGGTCTTTCCAACTCCTCGTTTTCCAGAGAAGAGATGCTTCGGTTTCAAGGTGGGGATGACGCGATCCGCCTCTCCACGGCGAGCCTCCTTGTTCCTGTTCTTGACAGAGTCCCTCGATTTCTTGATGGCCTTCTTCTTTTGAGCAACGTCCCGGATCCCGTCACCTGGTACGACCTCTTCAATTGGTCGTGATTTGGACCTAGACCTCGACCTCGTACGCAGCTTCTTGTCGGAGTTCGGGCTTCGCTATTACTTGGCAGCCAAGACGGGACCTGAAAAAGGTTATTTAACAGATTATTCTTGATCCTAACATTTAACATATAACAATTAACAATTTTCTTTTAGGAAGTAATACTATAGTACAAAGCCACAATGGCGTTTATACATCTACAGCCTACCTGTATGGCCATGTGGGATAGCATAATTAGCTATTCTATCAATTAGTTCTATCTGATTTCCGTTCATCGCTAATAGCCTAATACAAGGCCTCATTCGGTTTGAAGGATTCTCATAGGCAAAACATAGGAACGGGGATTCCAGAGGAAAACTTCCATTAAATGCATTGGGTTTGTAGGAAACGGGTGCAGTATTCCTTAGGAATACTATTAATTTCCTGTGTTTTTGGAGGAAACTACACATCCCCTCAAAGCTCATTTTTTGCGTAGGAATGAGGCAATGCAATTCCCGAGGATGGCAAGTGCTATCCTATCATACTCCTGTACTACTTTTGAGTCCTACACTTTGGTTTCCTCCAAACCCTGAACCTCCTGGTTGACACTGTAGCACTACTTATATGGTTCCTAAAGGTTGCATATATAGATGCTGGAAGGATTTTTTTCACAATGGCGCAATGAATAAGTACTCCCTCCATCCCATAATATAAGATCGTTTTGCAAGCAACTTGCAAAACGATCTTATATTATGGGACGGAGGGGGTAGATTTTAAGATATTTCGATATGCTTGTTTGTATGACACATAGATACTACTAAACTTGAGGGGTTCATAAAAGATGGATAAACAAAAAAGAATCCTTTAGCAGATAGATATCCACTTACGTTTCTGTCAGCCCAAATGCAAGGTCAAGCATATCATTTTCCTCATCTGTTGGATCCTCTAGCTTGTTATAGTCCTTTACATCCTGGATAAGATTCAATTTGCTAGTCAGAAGAACTTTCAGCTTCTATAACTGAAGATTAAAAAACAGCATGGGTTATATCTACAACATACCATAACTATGACATGACAAGTGGAACATGCGAGCGACCCTTCACATGCTCCTGCAGTAACCAAAAATCCAAAATACTAGGCAAGGTTATCACCTACAACTGAAATCAGCTGACAAGATCTTAAAAGGACACATTAATATGCCTATTTAAAAAGTGATCAAAGATAGTAACATGATGTAACAGACAGTGCATGTGATGGGGTGTGAGGTGAATAGACAGATAGTTTAAAAACCTTCAAGTTCTATGTCATTTTCATGAGCAGCTTCTAACATGGACATTCCGACAGGAACACGTATCGTTTTCTCAGTGCCATCCTTGTTCACAAATGTTACAGAGATTCTGCACATGGAAGAGAAAATTGCTCTTGTCAGAAGACCAGTTCTTTACTCCATGTCAAATATTTCTCAAAGCTGAATACTAACATTCAGTAAAACCGATCACGCTATTTCCTCAACATGTGGAAGGAGCAGCCCATCAGAAGGCGATAAATGTTAACAAAGAAAAATAAAATTAGGAGATGGTCTGGACTAATATACTGCTTACTCCAAAGATACAAAGATGCCTAGGTGTTTAAATTTCATGCTGCATAAAAAAATGGAAGAAGACAAACACACTCACTTCTCCTTGTCGTCACCGCCTTCATCATGATGACTACTTGTTGTTGCGGTGGAGAAGAGGATGCTCTTCTGAAAAACAAAGACCAGTGCAAATGATAAATCATCACTTCTGTACACACAAACAGATTTCACCAGAAGGTTTTTTTTAACAAGCAGAAGGCAGTGTTTGCTTGCACATATGTGGAGGCGGCAAAACGATATAGAGGTAGAGAAAAGAAAATCTTTACTTTTTGAAAAAACTTCAAAATGAATCTGAAACACAAAGTACTGTGTGCATCATGTATAGAAAAACAATTCTATTGATGCTTTGGTTATATTCTCGGCCGCAGCAGGAACAGAAGGCAATAGGCAATAACATATTCTATACTAGCAATCACAACGATTATAACAGTACAAAAGGACTAACCGCTGGGGCTGAATGCCGGCTGAGACCTCGGTAGTAATTGCTGCTATGGCTTGACAAGTTTCCTGCTGCAAGAAGTCAACGATTTGAGAATGCAGAACCAAATAATACCTTCACCAAACTAGGCATGTGTAAACCCGGAAGGTTTCTCAAAATAAGCAATCAAGAAACATGACGAGACAGTTTTGGTGGGCTGAAAACCAGGATCAAAAGAGGATTCATTGAACTGCTTGGGAAAACCTCACTAAACCAAAAGTTCAAGGAGGTGTTGGATTCAGAGACTCGATGCTTTTTAACCAGGCTTTGCTCGCTAGACAAGCCTGGTGTCTTCTCACTTACCCAAACACTTTATGTGAAAGACTCCTCAAGATCATATACTACCCAAGAGGGAACCTCATTGATACAGTTTTAAAAAATGATGCATCGCCTGGCTGAAGGGGAATTGAACATGGCCTCGACCCTCTTAAAAAGGCAATTATCTGGAGGATTAGGGATGGAAGTAAAGCTCATATTTGGAGGGACAATTGGCTGCCAAGGAATCCTAACCTAAAGATCAGTTCAGAAAGGGGAAGTTTAAGATTATCTTGAGTCAAACAACTGTTGATCCCAGGAAGAAAAGAGTGGAACACTCAACTGATTGCAAGAACTTTTCTCCTACACGACACTGATCAAATCCTGAATATTCACCTCTTCGAGTATAAATTTGAAGATTTCATAGCCTGGAACTATGAGAAAAATGGTATGCTCTCCGTCAAAAGTGCTTATAAACTGGCTTATAACCTCACTGTTGAGAGTCCTGTGCAGGAGGGTGCGAGTAGAGCAGGTGACTGTTCTAGACCTATTTGGCGTAATATTCGGTCTGCCCCTATGCCTAATAAAGTTCATGCTTTCGTCTGGCGCTTAGCTGCTGATAACTTGGCTACGAAGAGAAACAAACTGAAACATACCCTGGAGGTTAATAGTCCATGCTCTATATGTGGTGTTGCAGAAGAAGATAGTTTTCATGCAGTGGTTAACTGTACAAAGGCAAGAGCTCTTCGTATGGAAGTTAAAAAGGTGTGGGATATTCCTGAAGAATCTCAGTTTGCTTATACAGGAAAAGATTGCTGCTGATCTTGATTGCAAATCTGAGTAAGGAGACCAGGGGGCTGGTCCTCCTTCTTTTGTGGAGAGCGTGGCACCTGACAAACGATTGAATCCACAATAAAAGAGAAGCTCGCATAAAAGATTCAGTTATTTTTCTTCAAAACTATATAGCTAGTCTCAATATGTCCTCGCATAAAAGATTCAGTTATTTTTCTCCAAAACTATATAGCTAGTCTCAATATGTGCAGCTTAAAGCTGCTGGGTGACTATAAAGGCAAAATGAACAGTCGATGTTTGAGCCTGGAATTAGTACACTGACACCAGCAGAGGACGTGTACAGCCGAAATGAACCCAGTGAGATGTTGTGTTGGTTGGCGCCATTATCCGGCTGGACGAAAACTAATGTAGACGGATCCTTCTCTCCAGCGACAGGTGAAGCTAGCATTGGTTTTGCGGCTAGAAGGTCTGACTGTTCTGTCCTCTTTGTGCAGCTCTTCTGTTACTTGCTCGGATGCAGAAAATCTGAGCTGTTAGCTACCAAAAAGAAGGAATTGTAGTTGCAAATACCTGATGCCAGGGCCCCTTTTCCAGTGAAACTTATTGTGCCTATGAATGCTAAAGGGAGCAACAGGCCCAGAAAATGCGGGCTTATCAACAAAATCATAAGTGTTCGGAGTCAAGTTGCAGACATCCAGTTTGTGTGAGCAAAGAGAGAGTTTAATAAAGTTGGCCATGAATTAGCGCTGAACGCTAGAATTATTGGTTTGGTAGGGTTCTGGCTTAATTCTACTCCTGACTAATGTCGGGCATTGGTTTCTGAAGATTCTAAGAACCTTATGGCTTCAATCAAACAAAGCTCTCTCTTCAGTGACAAAATAAAATAAAGAATATGACTCCCAACTCAGGAATCGGCTAACATAAACAGTGGCTATCTCATTACAATGGTAACCACAAAGAATTGGGTCCAAGCGCAGCGTGCTTCACGTATGCATCACATTTATACAAATTCACGTTCTTCGGACATTCCTAATTAGGTCCAAGCACAACCATTTTCTCCTAATTCCTAATGTAACAGATGTAGTGTAGCAGGAAGGGGTGGAGAGACACCAACCAGCTCTGGTCTCGCGCACGAGCCGCGCCCCGAGTTGAGAGATCCTGGAGAGCATGGCAGCAGCGGAGCCTACTGCCTCCGAACCCTAGAGGAACAATTCAAGAAACCACGAATCAGCACCACAAACGCCGGGCTGCAGGCCCAAAGAATCACCACGCAGAAGCAAGAGAGACAGTCTAGCAGCGGGAGCGATGGATCAAGGGAAAATCAGGAGCGGCGGAGGAGACGAACCTCGCGGAAGCGGTGGGAGCCAGCCGCCGGTCTCCTTCCACGGCGGCGGGAAGGGGGGAGGTAGGCGGCGGATGTGGTGGAGGAGGCTGGCTGAGCCGTGGTCGATTCTCGAACCACCGCCGCCTCCAGTACCGTGGGCCGTAGGTAAGTGGGCTGGAGAATGGCCGTTAGATGGGCCGAGAGGAAAGCCCGTTAGCTAGCACATAAGAGCCCGGAGGAAACCCTTCCCTAAACCCTCCTCTTTCCTCCTCCCCACTCCGTCCGCCGCCGGACGCCCGCCGCCTCCACCGAGGCGAAACCTACGTCCCGCCGCCGCCGCCTCACGCCGTAAGTAGCCGCCGACTTTCCCCTCCGCTCTCCGCTTCCGTCCCTGCGTGCCGACCGTCTCGCATAGCCGTGTACCCGTGATGATCCTCGCGGATGTCTGCGGATGTGGACTTTACTTGTGTAGATTTGTGGACTTGGTTCAACATGCCCATGCTCGTCCCTGGTTGAATCTCTCAAGAGTTTGCGAATAGAGCAATTGCTTCTGTTTTGCGCCATGTCTCGTATCTGACTGTAGGATTTGTAACAAGCGGCTCAATAAGGGTTGGCTGATTTGATGCAGAAGATAGGGGATGGTTGATTAGTAGTTTTCTAATTTGATATTATTATGATTGATTCAAGGCTGCCGGCTAGTTTAGCTGCAGCCGATTTAGACACCTGGCGTGGTATTTTGTCAGTAGTTGGAACTACTGCTGCTGTCTTCCTGCTTTTATTTGTGGTAATTTTGTAAAATCCATCAAGTATTTGACGCGATGAGAATGAAAAGCATGCATGTGTTGCTGTTGCACTTCCTCCTATGAGAGGATGTTTCCACCATGTAAGAATGGTGTGAGTGTTTCAGATCCTGAGTTAGTGTTCTGGTCTGATGCAACCAGTTGACCATACTAGTGGTTCAACTATTTTTAGCTACTGAGAAAGAAACCGGACCTTGACTTGCTGGTATCTAGGTGTGTAGATGTTCTTTTTTTCTTTCATATAAGAACGGTGTGCATGTTTAAGGTCCTGACTTATTCTCCTGGCCCTTTTGTCTTATGTATTTTATAAATCAAAGGTTTCCTTGTGTGTAAATAGGATGCACTGATAATGATGGGCATGAATCTATAGTCTTCACATGATTTTAGATAGATGTTTTTTATGCGGTGCTTGCTAGATTTCTCCCTGGCTATGTTTTTTGGAAATTGTGATTTCTTGCATTTGCTTGTACCCGTTTTTCCGCATTGGTTTTTTCACCTGTTTATCTACATAGGATTGACATGACATTTGTTTGTATCACAGGAATAAGTAGCCAAGCTTTACATCGGCAAGATGGTGCAGTATAATTTCAAGAAAATCACTGTTGTCCCTCCTGGGAAGGACTTCATTGACATAATCTTGTCCCGCACTCAGAGGCAAACACCAACTGTTGTCCACAAGGGCTATGCTATCAACCGCATTCGCCAGTTCTATATGCGCAAGGTTCGCTATACCCAGCAGAACTTCTATGAAAAGCTGTCCACCATCATCGATGAGTTCCCCAGACTGGATGACATCCACCCTTTCTATGGCGATCTCCTTCATGTGCTCTACAACAAGGATCACTACAAACTTGCCTTGGGTCAGATCAATACAGCTAGAAATATCATTGCAAAGATCTCCAAGGACTATCTGAGGCTGCTCAAGTATGGAGACACCCTGTACCGGTGCAAGTGCCTGAAGGTAGCTGCACTAGGTCGCATGTGTACTGTTCTAAAGCGTATCAGTCCTAGTTTGGCATACCTGGAGCAGATCAGGCAGCACATGGCCAGGCTTCCATCAATTGACCCAAACACCCGTACTATCTTGATTTGTGGGTATCCAAATGTTGGGAAGAGCTCTTTCATGAACAAGGTTACGAGGGCTGATGTGGACGTACAGCCTTATGCTTTCACAACAAAATCCCTTTTTGTTGGCCATGCAGATTACAAGTATCTGCGGTACCAAGTGATTGACACTCCAGGGATCCTTGATCGTCCTTTTGAGGACAGGAACATCATAGAGATGTGCAGTATCACCGCTCTTGCTCACTTGAGGGCTGCTGTGCTGTTCTTCTTGGACATCTCTGGTTCTTGTGGGTACACTATTGCTCAGCAAGCTGCACTCTTCCACAGTATTAAATCCTTGTTCATGAATAAGCCTCTGGTCATTGTGTGCAACAAGACTGATCTGCAGCCGCTTGACGGGCTTTCTGAAGAGGACATGAAGCTGGTGATGGAGATGAAGTCAGAGGCTATGAAGACTATACCTCAAGGTGGAGATCCTAGTGAAGAGGGTGTTTTGTTGACTATGAGTGCTTTAACAGATGAGGGTGTGATGGCTGTTAAAAATGCTGCATGTGAGAGGCTTCTTGAGCAGAGGGTGGAGATCAAGATGAAGTCAAAGAAGATCAATGACTGCTTAAACAGGTTTCATGTTGCTATGCCCAAGCCTCGTGACAACAGAGATAGGCCTACTTGTATTCCTCAGGCTGTTCTTGAAGCTCAAGCGATTGCTGCTGCAAAGGAAAAGAAGAAACTTGAGAGGGACCTTGAGAATGAGAATGGAGGTGCTGGAGTCTATTCCGCCAGTCTCAAGAAGCATTACTTGTTGGCTGATGATGAATGGAAGGAAGATATTCTCCCTGAGATATTGGATGGCCATAATGTTGCTGATTTCCTGGATCCGGATATCTTGGAAAGGTGTGAGGAGCTGGAAAGGGAGGAGGGTCTTCGTCTTGAAGAAGAGGCTGCTCAGGATGCTTTCATGATTGATGGCCATGATGAATTAACTGAAGAACAGCGAGAGATATTGGGTAAGATTAGGAAGAAGAAGGCAATGCTCATCCAAGAGCATAGGATGAAGAAGAGTACTGCAGAGAGCCGTCCTATTGTTCCAAGGAAGCATGACAAGGATAGGAAGTTCACAACCAAGAGACTGGGCAGGCAACTCACATCCATGGGCGTTGATCCTACTGCGGCTGTGAACCGACTTCGCAGCCAGTCAAGAGGCCGTAAGCGTGAGAGGTCACTGAGCAGAGCTGATGGTGACGACGCTATGGACGTTGATGGCCAGCACTCCGACAAGAAGCTGCGTACGAGGTCGAGGTCTAGGTCCAAATCACGACCAATTGAAGAGGTCGTACCAGGTGACGGGATCCGGGACGTTGCTCAAAAGAAGAAGGCCATCAAGAAATCGAGGGACTCTGTCAAGAACAGGAACAAGGAGGCTCGCCGTGGAGAGGCGGATCGCGTCATCCCCACCTTGAAACCGAAGCATCTCTTCTCTGGAAAACGAGGAGTTGGAAAGACCCAGAGGCGATAAACCAGTCAATGTGGACGTTGCTGCTTGCAATCACTCGATCAGGTACGGAAACTGTGCTTTCACTTGGTTATTCTTCCACCTAGTTAACAAATCTTTCTGTTTTCCCCATATGGATAGGGTTATTAATCTTGAAATTATGCTGATTTTGTAAACCGAATGCAAATGTTAGAACCAGCACTGATCTTGTAGTCAATTGGTTGCGGTGTAGTTAGCTGAGATTTCTGTTTATGGATTATACTGTACTGTCAAATTGGATTAGTAATTTCCTCAATTGATATGTAAAAGCATCGTCATTATAAACTTGTGATTGGTGATGCAAGCACTCCAGGATCTTATAGAGAAGTTTGTAAAGTATTGCTTGAGCTACATCCACATGTTTATTGTAAGGTTGAAGCTCAGCCCTTTCATTTTATCCTTATGCAGGAACTATTGGATCACTGCCATTTTTCGTGCTGGGCATCGGGGGAGGCTTCAGTGTCAATCTGGCAGCTGGAGATACTACTATCTATTGCAATTTTATTTTTATCTGGCATTTGCTCTGTGTTCCGCTTTGTTTGTTAGACTACATTGTTGTTGAACTATATGGTTGTACCTTCGGTTTACTCTGCACTTGTGCGGAGCGGAGTCGAATTTTGTTTGATGGTGTTATTAATGTATTTGAACGGGCCGCTTGTTTTCCTTTTTGTGAAATGTTTTGATACTGTGATATTGCACCTTGGTCTGGAACCTGTGAGTTTCAGTAATTTCAACGTGCACCCCCTCAGCATTGTCTGGCCCCAGTGCTTGCGGTTGGTAAATGGCAAGTGCTAGCTGTTTCTCAAGAGGAACTTAATCATACTTGGTGAGTTATCTAGTCTGGTGAAATAACTTGGTAGGGTTTTGACCCCTCTTGTTGTTTTAAAACTTAACAACTCTGCATGTTCTACTGCGAGTTGTAACTTTATTCTTTCTATACTCACTTGGATACAAGGCATACAACAGTGCATGACAAAGTTCCCAGTCTAGACAAAGTTCTTAGTTTGTAAGTATGTTATTTATGTGACTATTCCTAACAGTGCATATTCACTAAATTTCAGCAAACCACATGTGTTTAAATCCCAGTCTAGACAACTTTGTCATGAACTAAATTTCCCAGTCTAGACAAAGGCATACAACAGTGCATATTCCTAACAGCTGAAACTATAAGTACTATAGCATCTACGGTTATATGTCACACATGTGGTTTTGCATAATTTGCTATGTTTATAATCCAGCTAGCTATTTCAGTTCCGAACCGTATTAGTTATGCAGCCAGCAATTCTCGGTTAACTAAAAGGTCAGCAAAACACAAACTGTGCCACCAACTGTCAGAGTGCTCAACCAGCTGCATCCGAGGCCTAGCCTTTGTAGGCTGCTCGCTTCTTATGAAAAAACAACCTCAGTGCAAGTGCCAATGGGTTCGAAAAAGAAAAGCATGACCAAATAGGTTGCACCAACACTGAATATGAAACATAAGTGTGACTTCATAAGACACGTAAAATAGCATTGAAATGGAATCAATGTTAGTATGCAAGCACGTACCTTAGTGTAGAGCTTTGAAGCGCCAAGGTAGTCATTTCTCTTAACTGCCTCTTTTCCTTGAGATTTCAGCATGGCTACTTTATTGTTGATCTTGTTACAAGACTCTTCCTAAATCATGAACATAAATTAGGGGAAAATAAGGTTAGACTTCAAAATGACATCACGAGGAGCAGCAATTCTGGAAAAATGGCACACCAGCAGATCACTGAAAATAGTAATGATTTCAGTCATTGGAATATTTAAATATTTTCAATGCTTGCAGAGGACTGCAACAGAGTTTCTCACTTATTTAATGCTAGGAGACGTTGTTTCTTGAGACCAGGCAACACCAGTTGTCATGAAAAACTTAATAGCACACATGCAGGTGAAAAATACTCTTTGCCTTTTGAACGTTTTGAATGTCAGGACAGGCAACTGGGACAGGCTGTCATGGCCAACCAGTGGCAGCCTAGGGGCACAAGTGCAGATATCACCGGATTGTAGCAGGAACGGAGGATGCAACCAGAGTTGGGGATAAGGGAGTTATTTGAATCAAGTGCTGCAATGGAGTATTCCCTGGGAGTGTTATTTGTTGAAATTCTTAATGTCATTTTCAAGTCAAGTGTGTAATTTGTGATATTATACCTCTAAATAAACATAACTAGTAAGTTGCCCATGTATTGCTACAGAACAATAAATATGCTACAACAGGTGAATGATATCATATCATGTATTTCAGGGTGATGAAAGAAATATATAAAGGGCACGACAAGTTTTGTCTTTAGCTATGTAACTCGAACTACTGGCATCAATTTAAAAGGGTAATAAAGTGGACAACTGCACACTTTAACAACGTTTGTGCGGTGTGAACGGCATGTTATGCCTCCTCTACATCCGGCATCAACTTAGATAAGAATAATAGTATTAGGATATTCACAATATCGACCTTTTATACATAGAGTGAAGAGATGTACAAATACATTGGTCAAACGGATGTACTCCCTCTGTCCCAAAATAAGTGTCTCAACCTTTTATACATAGAGTGAAGAGACACTTATTTTGGGACGGAGGGAGTATTATTTTTGTTAGGAGTGCGCTGGTTTGGAGAGGTTAAGAAGAGATGTTTCGTAACAATGGACCTACACATGCACCAACTTATGTTCTTATATAACAATTTAGAGTAGAGTTGCATAGATAGTTCATAGTTCCAATCATGTCTTGCTCTCACCTCACCTATTACTCCTCAGTGATCACCCTCCATGAGTTCTTTCATTCAGTTTCCTTCCTCCTATCACCATCTGCCCTCCAGATTTATTTTCAGCGCTCATCCCCCCCCCCCCCCCCCCCCCCCCGGGTCTCCTCCATTCTCCACTCTTCTCTGGTGCTGCTATGCCAACACCCGGTTCCAGCATATCTCTCGGCCATATATATTATTTTCATCTTCTCTATCTTTGATTAATATCCACTAGGTTCATGTGGGAGACATGCAGCAATGGTGACATTCACCCCCAACCCCTCCCCCTCCCCCTATTTTTGTCAATTTGAAGCCTATGCACAGAAGTTTGTAATAAAGGTGGAGGGGCATATAAACAATCATAGAAATGTATAATGATTTGAGAACTTTCAAGTCAAGTCAAACCTTAGAAATTGAGCATCTTGACTTCTCGTGAGCAATAATTCCTTCCACAGTCCAGTTTGCCATTGCTCTGATGGGAGAAGTGAAAGGAAATAGAATCTCCACATGGCTTCTTCTTCCAGAACTTGCAGCAATTTGTATTGGCATCCGGCCATGCTGTGAAGTAACAAAACAAAGAAGATACACTTAATGGAAAGAACATATTTCAATATGCCACATCAGCAAACTTAATAGCTTGATTAACAAGGATATGGTGGAAGGGATTTTCCATTGGAATATATTCATCAAGAGAATTCATTAAGTTCTGCTAAGTGCTGATTATAACATACAAAGAAAATAAAAAGATAGTTACAATACAGCATCGTGAAAACAAGCAATTCCATGTGAACCCAACATGGGTGTGCGCAATGTGTAGACAGATATAATCATACACGTGCAACTCTATGCCACAAGCACGCACCCGTGGACTGTGCATAAAAAATATACCATATGCATTAGATTTCCCACCACGGTAAGAACAGCAAGAAATTAGGAAGAACAAAAGTTCACCTGTTCATCTGGAATGTTAGGATCCGCGCCAGCCTCCAGCAAGTACTTAATGCAGTCAGCCAAACCAACCGTAGTTGCCACCACCAAGGGAGTACTTGGATGAGCAGAATTCACATCAGCGCCAGCCTGTGTACCCATATTATGCAAAGCAAAATGCCATGCACACAGCAGATCATATAACTAGAGGGATCAACTAACAAAACAACCTATATTACTCTACAATAACAAATCGGTTCCTGCCTAATCATAAGATGTAAGGAAAAAAAGCAAACAGGATACCAGACCTTTGACAAGTAGCTTCACACATTCCAATGAATCAGATTCACTCACTCCATGTTTAGTACAATGAAGAGCCGTAACAAGAGGGGTACCTGAAACTTCTGAAACCTTGTTTGGCTACAAATTTAAGAGAACAAAATCACTTCCTACATAAAAGTGACATAATTCAACAGGTCACAGCAATACAACTACAGATACAACAAGAACATAATAATACACAGGTCACACGTTTCGACTGTATACAGCAGCATAATATGTAACTCATATTCGTGCACTCTGTATTACCTGAGATTGCCAAAACAAAACAAAAAACCTAAATTTGGTACTCCCTCCATCTAGGTGTGTAAGTCATCTTACGATGTGCACCGCGACCAAGGCGGAGAGGAAAACAAGAAAACTTAATGTTTTTTTGCTAATTAATAGCATTGCATGCAATGAACTAACCACTGCATGATCACCATATTCTACCAGATCATCATCATCACTATCCTCTTCATTGTCCATCACTGCCGCTTTCCTGTTCAAACAAGTCTCCTTCGCTCTTTCCTTCTTGTTCTTCCTAAACATTTCAATTTCATTTCTCCTTTTCTCCTCCATTTCTTGCTCTATTAACAGTTGCTCCTCTGAATTGTCAGTCACATGGTATTCTTTCACTACTGCATCACCTAAAGCAGGTTCCAGGCTCACATTTATTCTGCTCTGCTGTGTGTCAAACTGCAAGGGCACTGGCTCTTGTTCTCCTCCTGCATCACAACTCTCAGCTTCTACATGCACATTTTCAGCATTGAACAACACTCCTTCATCATCAATCTGATACAGTTTGGGCTCTCCAATTTGTTCTATTGGGGTCTGCATCTCAATGACATTAACACTGGTATTTATATTGGGAACTTTCTCTGCACTGGCCCTAACTATTGTCACATTCAATATCTTGTTATTCTGCTCTGCTATGTGGTCTAAAATTTCCTCTAACTTATCATCATCATCTATTTCTTCCATTCCTTCAATCCCTAGCCCAGGGTCCCTCACATAATACATATAATCTCTAAAACCATACCCTTCTGTCTCCATAAGTGCTACCAAATTGTAATATGTGATGTCTGACATCATCATACTCCTTTCAATATTATCTCTGTCATGAAAATGCATCCTCAATTCCCAAACCTCATCTTCAAGACTGCAAATAATAATACAATAGTGCACTATAAGTACTTAAGGAAAACTGAAGCAAGCTAGTACAGAACAGAGCAGAACATCATTTGAGTGCAACAATTCATATCCTTCTATTTACAAAAACCCTAGTTGTAAGCATCTAATTAAAGAACTATATCATTCTAAGTACAGAACTATAACACACACAAACCCTAGAACTACAACACACACAAACCCTAGAACTACATTAACCCTAACCCTAGCAACAGAAGGGAATGTGATTGGGGAGGGGAATGGGACTGGGATCTCACTAGACGCCGCCGAAAGCTGAAGCAATGTGCTAGCTTCCAACTGGATTTGCCTTCACCGACGCGCCGAATGATCTGGCCGCCCTGAATTCCACCGAGTACTGCAGGTCCTCCTCCTCATCTTCTTCTGTCGTCGCCTTCGTAGGGTTCGAGCTCCCGCACGTCTCGCCAGTGGATGGCTGGGCGCCGCCGCCAGCATCGCTCGACTTCGCCGGACTCATGTCTGCGGCGGGGGGCGGGGACGGTGCGCCGCACGACCGGGAACAGGGGAGAATAAGGGGGAAACGGGGGAAGAAGACGGGGGATAAGAGGAAACAGAACGAACGGCGCCGTCTAACAGCGTCTAACGGCTGTCCGACCAGCTGACAGCGCCACGTCGGCAAAAACCGGGCCCCACCTGTCATAAATCCACTTATCGGTGCCCGATCCACCGATCAGTGGTATTTGCAAATTGTTTACAAGAGAGTTGGTGTTTTTTGCCAAGAAACTGTAACATAGTGATTTCTGCTAACCTAGCCCTCAAACTGGTGGTTTTCTGCAATTTACTCGTGGAAATTTGACTTCACGTCCCCTTGAGCACGCACGCTCATCACGGCAGTACAACAAACACAAAAAATAATAAAAATTACATCCAGGTTTATAGACCACCTAGCGATGACTATAAACACTGAAGCGAGTCGAAGGTGTGCCGCTGTCGTCGCCTCTTCCTCACCGAAGCCAGGCAAAATTTGTTGTAGTAAACGGTCGTCGTGCTAAGACCTCATAGAACCAGCAACCGTCGTCGAAAAGAGTAGCGTAGATGATCCAACTGAAGACACACAAATGTAAATGAACAATCCACCAGAGGCAGATCCGCCGGGAGACACACGCCCACCGCTGATGCTAGATGCACCACCGAAACAGGGATAGGCAGGAAGAACCTTGTTCCATCTCCAAGGAGCCGCCATTGTCTCGCCTTTCGGAGCAAGACACAAAACCTAACAAAACTCGCAAACACATCTAAAAACGGAGCTCTCGCACCGGCAAGGCCCGGGATCCACCACGTCCATATTGCTCTAAGGCCACCGGAGATGAGGCAGGCCGGTGATGACCCACAAGTATAGATAATCGCAACAGTCTTGGAGTGTAGTATTTCACTCAAATTTATTGATTCGGCACAAGTGGAGCTATATTTATAAGCTTTAACAGTTGAGTTGTCAATTCAACCACACCTGAAAAGTTATTTCTCTGCAGTAAAGTGTTTACTAGCACAGTAGTTTGATAGTTTTGATAGTAGTGGTAACAATAGCAATAATAACAACTGTAGTTTAGCAAACACAATATGAGAAAAACATAGGCATTGGATCAGTGATGGATATTTGTTTGGATGACATTCATCGTATTATTGAGTTGTCAATAATATTATTGTGTTTGATAATATGACGTGTGTTACCTGATTGTCAAAAAGAAAATATGTATTAGCTAAGACGGCATTGTTCTCGGGTTTTTTTAGCTCCGTGAGTAGCATTTTTTTTAGAAACCCGTTGTAATAGATGGACGTTCTACTAGTAAAAAGACGTTGAGGATGTGAGAGAGGCGACACCAAACATAGGTGCGTACAATTGCCAATCAATTGTTTTTTTTTTTGAAAAATTCGTTAAATCAAAAGATGTTCACAGATTTTAAAAATCATGCATTGTTGAAAATGTTGCGAATTAAAAAAACATGTTTAAAAAAGTGGATTTAACAATACTCTTGGATTTCAAAAAATATTCACATATTTGAAATAAAGTTTGCAAAAAAAATGTTCACAAATTTAAAAATCATTCATTGTTGAAAATGTTGCGAATTAAAAAAACCATGATTTTTTAAAAAGTGAATTAAACAATATTGTTGGATTTCAAAAACTATTCACAGATTTGAAATAAAGTTTGTAAAAGAAATGTTCACAAATTTGAAATGTACATTGACTCTAAAAATATTCATGAATTTAGAAAAATGTTCAATGTTTTTTTTAAGTTGACAATTGTTTTTAAATGTTCATGAATCATAATCGTAAAAAAAGGAATCCTCAACAAATGACACATTTTTTTTAAAAAAAACACACACTTTACTTTTTTGTTTTGAGGATACACACACAATCTCTTACTTGTGTTTTTTTTTCTTGTCGTATGGCCTTACTTGTGTAGACGGTATGAGATGTTTGTGGTGCAGGGAGTTGTTAGGCAGCGAATTTGCCCATCGCGTGTCAAGGAGGGCTTCAGTATGGTCTACCGCTATTCTGCATTTGTATGACCGTCAGTATGTTCGCGTTTTTATGTTTGTGAGGAACAAGAACACACTTGCACTTGACACGCCTTCAGCATGCAACATAGAAGTATCGGTAAGGAGAAAACCGATTCGTCCATCACAAAGTACCCCTCCATAAAGGAACATAAGAGTATTTAGATCACTACTTTAGTGATCTATAAACGTATATGCTACGGGACGTTACACACATTTTAAAGGAACCGAGCATTCACGGCTCGACACCACTTCTCCCTGTGTTTAGAACCAAAAGGCAGGGAGAAGAACGCCACTTCATCACACGTACACAGAACCGGAAGCCCGAGAGGAGCACCACCGAACCGAACCATGCATGAACTCGCCCACGAAGGCTCTAATCAGACCGGGCCTGCGCTTTGTCGATCCGAATGTTGCTTCTTCATTGCCTCAATCGCCTCCCTGAAAATGCCAGGTATAACCAACTGTTAAGGCCTCCAAGGTAGCCAACATTTATGCTTTACAGTGTTGCAACAACAAAATAAAGAAGTCGACAAAAAATATATGTTAATGATAGGGCGTACAAACAATGGGATCAAACAGACATGATTTACTTGCTTAACTCTGGCCAGAATTATATGCACAATAATAACATGAATGAAAAGGGTACGTTTGGAATCAAATCTCGGTGCTATTTAAACCAAACCCTTGCTCCGAGAACAGATCTTCAAGAAAACAAAGACGACAGATGGAAGGCCTACCAGAATGCGTCGTGAATCTCCACGCTTGCAGGATTCAGTTTCCCTCCAGCCAGGAATGCATCACATGCTTCTTTACACTCCTGAAAGAATGATGAAAACAAGAAGCAGATTAGATTGTCTAAATGGGGCCGGAGTGACGTGTAAAGCAGCAAAAGAATGCCAGACTGCAATTTTTATCTCACCTTGAGCGACATGAGGGCAGCTCCCTTCCGATAGTAACCCTTCGCCCAATCAGGCTGCACATTTACACATGCGATGGCATCAGCCAAAGCATCATGCGCTTGGCCGCTCTTTAGATGGCAAAGGCTCCTGTTGGAATAAAGCGTTGCATCTTCAGGATCCACTTTGATTGCCTGCATCGAAACAAACCATATGGTTAATTCTCAAAAGGCAAGCACAACTTGGGTAAAAAAAAAGGAAGAATCACAATCCATCATCCCAGAATCAAGTAAGAAATCATAATTCATTTTCATTCATGATGAATAGCTAGCAGTGCACTATAGAAATGGAAACAGAGCGCTCTGGTAGTATATGATATGATGGTGCGACAATATACTACCTCACTGTAGAATTTTAATGCAGCAGCGTAGTCCTTCCGCTCGACTGCTTTTGCACCGAGTAATTTCAGTTCAGCCTTTTTATCTTTATCACCTCCCTTGTCCTATACCAATAAAAAACATGCATATCAGCAGCAGGTATCTTGTGTAAAAATAAGCACTATGTAACCAATCGGCTTTAAAATAGGGAAGATGTCCAATGATATTACCTTGGCACAGGGCTTCTTTGGTGCACCAGAGTCTTCTTTCTTGGTTACTACTTCTGCATTTAATTTCAGCTGAAAATTGCTGTCTTTATCACTTTGCTTACCCTTAATCATAATATTGAGCACGCCATGACACATAAAAAAATTTCAAGTTAACAGACATGAAGAAGCTTAAGTGACAGCTTTAAAAAACTCAAACTAGCAATATTCAAGCACTTTATTCAGAGCAACAATCTTTTTCCACTTGAACTCATGGGCAGTTTAGACATAAACAATTGGAATGCCCTAATTGCGGCACTTCCTCTACAAGACACAGCTTCGCACCTCAAAACCGACCAAAAATGGGTGTGGATATCTGCAGCAAAATTTACTTGGCAGGCTTGCATGAGTAAATATCAGGATGTAATCTCCATGAGCAACCCATTTATGTTCTGGCTTCTTTTAAGCAGATACTAGCATTCTGTTTTAATATTGGGTTCCCTATTGAGTATTGGCCACAGTTTCACCATTGTGTGTTCACGTCCTGAAGTTTTTTTTTCTAAATTAGGTAACAATGTAATTAAATGATATTTCCGAACTTATATTTCTACATATATTCTTAGTTAGCTGCTAGGAAAATTTAGCGGAAAACATACATGGTCAAGACTAAACAGAACAGATAACAAACAACTTACTTCACACTTAGGCCGCGTTCGGCTCCTCTCCGCTCCCTCCACTCCGCTCCGGAGCGGACGAGCCTCTAGCTCATTTTTACGGAGCGGCCTAAACTGAGCTCCACAACTCCGCGGAGTCGGAGCGGATGGGATGGATTCCGAACACGGCTTTAATCTCAGAACAGGAAAATATAAGGTGCCACAAATTGGGGTGTCGAAGTAATTGAGCTTAGATTTTAATTCCTACCTTGTTTGATTGCCTTAACTTTTCATGGGCAATGATTCCTTGAACACTCCAGTTTGACACAGATTGAATGGGCAATGTGAAAGGAAACAGAATCTCAACAAGCTTTCTTCTTCCAGAGTTTGCAGCCATTTCTATTGGTGCCATACGGCCCTGTTATGTAACAAAAACAGAACAAGGCAGAGATAGTTTTATACTCCCTCCATTTTTATTTACTCCACATATTAGGTTTGTCTAAAGTCAAACTTTATATACTTTCAACAAGTTTGTAGAAAAATATATTAACATATACAACCAAATATATATCATTGGATTCATCACTGCATATATTTTCATATAATACAAATTTGTTACTGTAAATGCTCATACTGTTTTTCTACAAACTTGGTCAAACTTTATAAAGTTTGACTTCAGTCAAAGCTAATATCGGAGTAAATAAAAACGGAGGGAGTACCATGATTACAATGTGTCAACATAAAACTTATGGTCCATCTGGTTAGGATGTTAAAAACAAAAGGATAGAGCAAAGCAGCAATAACCAAGATATAGCATTTCCTCGTGCTCCAAGAGTTGGCAACACAACATCATTGGAAACAATTTTTAAATACCAGTTCAATGATATATCTTTTATGGAATATAATTAATATTTGATTAGTCAAACTGATGGTCAAATTAAGTATCAAAATGTGTGCGGGCTTTGTAAACCTTGGAGGGGGTACCAATGACCATAAAAATCAATTAACAACAGTAATAGCAAGAATCAAGAACTTACTTGATTGCTTGGAATATTGGCATCTGCGCCAACCTCCAGCAAATACTCAACACATTCAGATAAGTCTTTGCTAGTTGCTATCACCAATGGAGTATCAGGATTTGCACAATTCAAATCGGCACCAGCCTGTGGAATAATAAGATAAATGAGTGTATGGACATTTCCAGTTTACATAAGAAACAGGAATCCAGTAAATAAATCCCTATTGGGTTCCTGAACCATTTATAAGATAAAAAAAGGAGGGTGAAGTGTCCACCAGACCTTGACAAGGAGCTTCATGCACTTTAAAGCATCAGACTCAGTAATTCTACCAGAAGCAACACAAAGAACTGCAGCCATGGGTGTGCCTAAATCTGCCGAAACCGTGTTTGGCTACATGTTTTTAGAGAAAGAGGTCAATTGACAGGTAGTGATGCTCCTAAACTACTAAATATTAAATTAAATTATGATTACATCTGCATTGTGCTGCAATAAAATCTGCATGATGCCAGACTTCCCATAAGAGGCAGCGACATGTAGCGGTGTCCCTTCAGAAGAGAATACATCAACACTAGCTCCTTTTGACAGCAAGAGTCGTACCAGTCGGTTATTCCCTAGGTAAAAAAGCAGTGGCATGAAGAATAATATTTTATTTCAGTCGGTTATTTAAGAACAAATGGACAGAAAAATAGATCAGGACTATATCATTCAAGTAAAGTATGTTTCGTTCAAGATATCCACATACCCTAGTGCACATGCCAAACTTTATCTAAGAACACGCAAATACACGATTGAATTCAATGTCATGTTGGAGAGTACAAAGAGCCAAAGAGGTAGAAAACTGAATCCATGAGGACTGTTACACATGTTAGGCATAATGTAAATATGCAGTCTAAAAACAAAGTGACAATGGTCATTCAACCAGATCATCAGGACATTAAATATAAAGAGGCACTAATATTAACAATTTTCTTTCGTGAGCAAAAAATAGTAAGTATATATTTATGTTGTTAATAGGTGCAGAAAGAGAACCTTCTTTTGTAGCGTAGTGCAGAGGAGTAAATCTTTTGTTGTCTTGCTTATTGGGATTAGCACCTTTGTCAAGCAAATACTCCACAGTAACTGATTTATCACGCAACACCGCACAAGCCAAAGGTGTCATGCCTGCCAATGGTAAAAATTAAGCAATGTAATCAGATCTTACATAAATGACTTACCAGACTATCACAGTATAATGTGAAGCATAAAGTTAAGCAAACACATCATAGTGTACAGAACACAATTACAACCTGAAAGTGCGAAAGCCAGAGTTCAAGTGTTCAACACATTATCAGTGTTTGCATGGGAGCGGCGTTTTGGCTCCTGGGAGCACATGCTCCCGGGTGAACAGTACAACGAAAAAAATAGTAAATGTTTTTAAAAAAAATTGTAGATGATTGTGTTGGTGTCGCAAGCCTGCTTGAGAATTTTCATGTGGAATGGAGCAGCAGTATTTCATTGGTGAAAAAAACAAATTTGGGGTGACATTTGGTCTTCGATTTGTTTTTTTTTTTTTGCACAGGACAAAATGCTTAACCTTTTTGCCTCAAAATTTACAGGTAGCATTCGTATGTGACAAAGATCACAAAAAAAAATGTCTCAATTTTTTTTACACTTGAGAAAAAAATTGGCCAGGGAGCATGTGCTACCGGGAGCCAAATTGAATTTCCGTGTTTGCATGTCATTTATAACGGTAGCATGCCAACACTACGGAATAGTAAACAAACGATACGGTACGAGAAACCAGAGGGTCGATTTTTGGAAAAAAAATCTTTCAGAATGGGAGTTTAGAAATATTATAAGGGACACATTTACATCATACTATATAACAGCTTGCATTACGTCACCAACAAAAACAAATTAATGAACCATTTAATCTAGCAAGAATACACACTGCAGATACCTGAATCATCATTAGCTTCAGTATTGATGTCAAACCCAAGCTGCTCCACCAAGTATTGGCATGTCTCAATCTTCCCCGTGCATGCTGCCTCATGCAGTGGCCCCATGTCCTCCATCTTCACAGAGTCATTCGACTCACTGCGGTCCCCATCCGCGCCACCAAATATAGTGGGTGGAGCAACTGTAGGACAACCATTATTTTGGCAAAATAAAGGGGTTACTCTGTAATATCTATAATGTACAAATATACCAAAATAATAATTGGACAAAGACGTGAGCTTGTACCAGGCTCCCAGCCTGCTCCCGAACTACCCTTCCTACATTCTCTCCCCCAAGGTCCCAATGAGCTCAACCTATCCACTCCTAGATAGCCCGAGATTGCAAAATAACAAACAACAAGCAGAATGGTGCTATACAGCAGCTTCAACATGGGGCGAATCCATTGACACCGCTACGACCAGTGGAGAGACCAGACTTTGGTGATTGAGCAGATAAATCAGGGATGCGGCAGGGAGTGCTAACCTCCTTCGACACCTTGGTGTCCATTCTAAAGTCTCCATTATTCAACGCCTTGCTGATTTCTGTGCTATTTGTACAAAAATGGAGATTGCGCTGAGTTGAATGTCTATTTGTATGAAATGTGAAGAAAACCACCTAAAACATGACGAGTAAAATATGCCAATTCGAGAACTTCGTGGGCCACACAGAGAATTGCGGAGTGTGATATGATTTCCACTAAATTAGTGTGATATACTTTCTACAGCATCGCATTTGTTGTGAAATGAAACTTGCTCATGTGGATCTTGATTTTCTTTTCCCCATTGAACCATTGTTTTAAGCTTGGTGGGCCCATTATTTTAATCCTAGGCTCCTAGCTCCACCATTGTCAACCAACTCTTCAAAACACAATTTAAAGGGCATGTTCCTCTATCTTTTAGTACTAGTTGAAGGACTGTCAGCATAATGGTTGTCCGTATATAGATGTGTTGTTGTTTTCTTAAACATTTTAGCGACAGGTCGTCCATAGACACAATTTATTTTGACGATTTGGATGATACGGCAATGACAAATTCTTGAGATTTGGATGCTAGGACGACACAGCAATTGATTTTGTGTCTTAGGCATACTTTTCCAACTTTTAGATTCGGATAATGTTGTGAGCGAAATCGAGTGTGGTTGGTGAATGACTGGACGCCGCATCTCCTACAGTTACTGTTAGTAATGCAGATGATGGCCCTCTTAGCTAGCTTTGAGACCGAGACCCAAACCCTTGCTAGAAAGGGGGGGAAAACAAGCCAATTTCGGCAGGGGGTGGGAAGGCGGGGGATTGATTTCTCACAGAAGATTTTGTTGGGGTCGACGCCCGACTCGGCGATGTGGCGGGTCACGGCCTCCGACGAGAGCATGCGATCCAGCCCTTCCCTCTGCTCCGGACCTAGACGCATGCACACAGAGGAACGAGCAGCGCCGGCGGCGGCGGCCGTCAGAGGCCTTGACTCCGACGGATCGAGGAGGAGGAGAAGTTAAACAAGATCGGGGCTCAAAGTACTCATGTAGCCCACCCTATCCTGGGAGGGGAAGTAGGCCATGCCCGACGAGACGTTCTGGAAGCTCCCCGGCACGAACCCGTCGAAGCGCTCCCGCCCCCGCCGAAGGTCGCGGCCGCCGCCTCCGCCTCCACCGCGGGCGCCGCCGCCGCCGTCACCGCGACCCTGCTTGAGGCACCTCGCTTTCCCCATCGAGCACCTAGAAGCGATGGGCGGGGGACTCTGTTTTCAAGGCGACGCTTAGGCGTCAGAGCGCTCGGGGACGTCAAGGCGTCGTCGTCGCCTTAGTTTTCTATCTAAGGCGTTCGCCTTGTGCTGTTGAGGCGTCCAAGGCGCCGCTTTAGTTGATTTTGGACGCCCTGGACATGCGTGGGCAGGTTGAGCGGGAACCAGCAGCTGGCGCGCGCCAGAAAGAGGAATTCGCAGGAGGGAAGAGAAATTGGGCGGGAGAGAGGGGGTAAACAGAGGCAGGAGAGAGAGGGGAACACACCCGTGACTCCAAATCGAGGGGAAAAGAGAGAGGCGCTCTCTCCTCTCACGCCGCCGGCCCAGATCCGCTCCTCCTCCGCCGGCCTCCCCCTCTCCGGCCAAGCTCCTCCTCCGCAGGCCCTTCCCCTCTCCGGCCAAGATCCATCTCCGCCGGCCCTCCCCCTCTCCGACCAAGCTCCTCCGCCGCCGGCAGCCCTCTCCCAAGGCTGCCATATTAGTACCCCTAGCGCCTAATAATAAGTGTCTAAGGCGTCGCCTCGCCTCGCGCTTTGAGCGCCTAGGCATTGAGGCGCCCCCCAGCACCTTAAAGCACCTGGACGCCTTGAAAACATAGGTGGGGGGGTTTGGGTTGCTTGGGTTTTCGAGGCGGATGCTTCGGGGGCAACGCGCCCACAGCCGGCCTACTTTATCCCGAGGCCACCCACCCTGCGCGGCGCTAGTCGCGGAAACTTTTCCCTTTTCGTTTGGGCTTCCAGGTCCGGGAGAGCAAAGTAATGTCACTCCCTTCTCGCCGGCATGGCATGGCGCGCATGCAACGACGTGTGTGAATGATGATGTTAGTAACAATGTTATGTTAAATTCGAAAAGAAGAACAATGTTATGTACTCTGCACCTCCCTTCACGGCCAAAATCACTGTCTTGCGTTTAAATCGCCTACACATAGCTTTGGTCTTATATGACTTTGCTATTGCCGGCGTGTTTTTTGTGTGTGCATTGGTGTTGGCGATGCAAGGCTGGGTGCGTGCTCTTAGGGTATGTATTCTCTTGATGCTCCTTTTTGAGCAAATAAACTCCACCCTTTGTTGAAAAAAGTCTGATACACTTACTTTCTGTAGCATCGCCTTTGCTATGAAATGAAACTTGCTCATATGGGTCTTAATTTTTTTTCATTGGACCATTATTTTAGCTTAGTGGGCCCATTATTTGAATCCTAGGCTCCTAGCTCCACCACTGTCAACCAACTCTTCAAAACACAATTTAAAAGGTATGTTTCTCTGTCTCTAATACTACTTGAAGTGTAGACTGTATCATAATGGTTGTCCGTAGATGTGTTGTTGCTTGCATACATGTGTTGGATGCAATGGAAATTTATGTTATTTGCATACACGTGTTAAATGCTTTGTACTCTCTAACCCCCCCCCCCCCCCCCTTCTCTCTTCTGCTATGTAAAGAGTGAAGTGCATTGTAGGTCCCTGAACTATTTCAGGGGCGTCACCTAGGTCCTCAAACTATGAAAATCATCATCCAAGTCCTCAAAGTGCAGTGTGTCATCTAGGTCCAAAATCAGTTCAACACCAAAGTAGTCTAAGGATTATGTTGCCTAGCATGACAAACTTGCCGTAGTTCAAGGACCTGGATCATGATTTTCATAGTTTGAGGACCTACGTGACACCCTTGAAATAGTTCAAGGACCTGCTATGCGCTTCACTCACTCCTATGTAAATGTACCCTGGTTCAGGCTGGCGTGAGCTCGTCGTACAACCGTCAAAAACAAATTGTCCACAGATGCAATTTATTTTGATGATATGGCGATGACAAATTTCTGTGATTTGGCATGAGCTCGTCGTAGCGCTGAGCAATTTACATTTTTATGTTAGACAAACTTTAACTTTAAAATTCATGCAGCGAGAGCTAAATCGTGTAGTCGGTCAATGGTTGAATGCACTATCGATCTCCTACTGTTAGTGATGCAGATGATGGTCCTCTTGGCTCTGAGATAGGTATAGGGTTAGACTAAAAAACATGTATTCATTCACTAATTTCCTCCAGGAGAAGGCGGAAACCACATTCACGTGCACAACCCCCACAATGCACGCGCGCGCGGCACAGATCCAAACAAACCCTTTCTAGGTGAAGAGAGAAAAACAGGCCAATTTCGGCAGGGGGTGGGATTCTCGGTTTCTCACAGAAGATTTCGCTGGGGTCGACGCCCGACTCCGCGATGTGGCGGCGCACCATCTCCGAGGTGAGCATGCGATCCAGCCCTTCCCTCTGCTCCTGACCTGGATGAGCAAGCAGAGGAGCAAACAGCGCCGGCGGCGGCGGCCATCAGAGACGTCGGCTCCAACGGATCTAGAAGGACAAGGGACGAGGAAAACGAAGGAGACAGGACCGGAGACGACGTACTCATGTAGCCCACCCGGTCCTGGGAGGGGAAGTAGGCCATGCCCGACGAGACGTTCTGGAAGCTCCCCGGCGCGAACCCGTCGAAGCGCTCCCGCCCCCGCTGGAGGCCGCGGCCGCCGCCTCCGCCACCGCCGCCACCGCCGCCGCCTCCGCCACCGCCGCCGCCGCGACCCTGCTTGAGGCGCCTCGCTTTCCCCATCGAGCGCCCTTGAGGTGGGGGTTTGGGTTGCTTGGGTTTTCGAGGCGGATGCTTCGGGGGCAGCGCGCCCACACACTTACCCTGGCGCGAGCGTGCGGCGCGGCGCTAGTCGCGGAAACTTTTCGTTTGGGCTTCCAGGTTCGGCCGAGCAGAGTAAGAGCATCTCCATCCGCGTCCACAACCGGCCCCTCCCAGACGTTTTTACCGCGCCGGCGTCAAAAAAAGGCCCAGTCGCCCTCCAGAAGCCCGTTTTTCGCCGGCTCGGGCCGAATCTGGTGTCGGCGGACCCAGGCAGAACCCGGCGTCCTGGGGCGCCTGGGGCGTCGGCACAAGCGAAAATGCGCGCATGGGTCCGCCCTGTCGGCGAGTCGAGCGCCTTTTCCCGCCGTTTCTCCCCGCTTTTCCCCAGTTCCCTCCCATTTTCTCCTTTCCTCCCGCCATTCTCTCTCCTGCTCGCCTCCCAGCCGGCCGCCATGGCACCGAAGAAGTACGTCGTCCCCCGCGCCGCGGCAACCGCGACCGCCTCCGTCGCCCAGCCAAAGCAGAGGAAGCCGAGGGCGCCGCCGTCCAAGCCGCCGGGCATGACAAACGCCGATTGGAGGGTAGAAGTACAGCGACGGGAGGCCGTCACCGCCGACCGGCGGAATAGGGCCCTCGCCAAGAAGGCCCGTGACAACGCGGCACGCGCGGCTGCGGGTGCCGCTGCCGCTTCCGCGGACCAGGCTGAGGCCGAGGCGGCACGCGCGGGGATGATGAATCCCCCCGGCAACCACGCGCCGTACGCGCCCTGGGGCCAGCAAGGTGTCGGGTCTCCGACGCCGCAGCCATGGGGATCGCCGGGCTACGCCGACGGGGACGTGCACGGTGGGTTCAACCCAAATGTCACGTTCCCCCATGGACACTCGGCCCAGTGCACGCCCTCGCCCGCCTTCACCGGCGTGTAGTACCCTCCATACAACTACTCGCCGCCCGCGTACGCATCCTCCCCGACGCCCCCTCTCCGCCGTTGTGCACTGCCCTTCTCGCACCTCGGCGATGCCGACGAGACCGACATGGACGACATCATCGCGGAAGGATCGGCCGCGGCCGCCGCGTCTCCCGGGTTCACCGCGGATGAGGCGGTGGATCTCAGCGGCGGCATGGACGGCGAGCTCGGCTACGTCTACGGCGACGAGGAGCAGGAGGAAGAGGACGAGGAGGAGGACGAGGACGAGGAGGAGCCGGCGAGGAGGCGCAAGAAGAAGAAGCGGACGGCCAGGTCAGCCGAGCCGCGCATCAAGTGGGCGTCCAAGGAAGAGGAATGCCTCGCCGAGGCATGGAAAGTCGTCTGCCTTGACCCGACCACCGGCGCGAACCAGAGCGTCGACACGTACTGGGCGCATCAAGGCCGAGTTCGACGAGCGCAAGCTCGTCGACCCCTACTTCAAAGGCGTCTACATGCAGCGCGGGTCGAAGGCGATGGCGAACCATTGGGGGCGCATCCAGGGGGCGTGCAACAAATGGCATAGTGTCGTCGAGGAGGTGGCCGCTCGCCCGGAGAGCGGCGCCAGCATTGAGGATCAGGTATGCCACGCCGGTCTCCCGCCTCTCTTCGCCGTGTGCGCCCGCCAACTGTTTGTTCGTCCCCGCGCAGTTGATGCGCATGTTCAGCCTGTATAGGCAGAGCAACAACGACGCCGAGTTCAAGTACCTCCACGTTTACAAGCGCATTGACAAGTGCGACAAGTGGGCGGAAGTCCGGCGCACCCTCGAGAAGGCCAAGGAGACATACAAGCCGGATGCGCCGGCTTCGGGCGCGTTAGAAGGGCGGCCGGACGGCAACAAAGGTGCCAAGAAGGGGAAACACGCCGACGCGGCCACCGCTCGCGTGGAGGAATCCATCCAGCACTGCCTCGCCGACGCACAGGCCCGGGCCGTCCTTTGTGAAGAGAAGACCGAGGCGCGGTGGTCGGCGTTGATGTCGACAAGCGCCATCAAGCTCGACCTACTCCGGACCAACGTCGCCGCGAAGAAGAGGAACACCGACCTGGCTTTCCTGCTGGGCGGGGCGGACATGCTCCAGAGCACCGACGAGGCGGTCAAGGCGTGGTACAGGGCGCATGTCGGCCTCATCCTGGACCAGCTTCCCTCGACAACGCCGCCCACGCCCACGACGACGCCGCCCACGCCCACGCGCACGCCGACGCCGCCAACAAGCCCGATCGATGATGCCGCCGAGACTGCCCGCAGCGCAGAAGCCACGCCGCCAAGCACAGAGACCCCGTCAAGCCCGCGCACGCCGACTCCGCCGACGCCGGAGGCCGACCTCGCCGTCTGATGCGCGTTTCTGTTCTGATTTTTGTACGCCGAACTTTTCATCGATCGCCGATCACCACTTGATCGCCGGATTGTGGCGTTTATTTTTGGGCGCGGGAATGAACTACGTTTGAATTTGCCAAGGCTGGGGCGCCTGGGGCCGTGGCTGGGAGCTAGGCCGCCCCTAGGGGCCGAACTAGCGCCGGCTCGCCCCCAGGGCGCAGTTTTTCGACGCCCTGGGGGGCCGAACGGCTGGAGATGCTCTAATGTCAGTCCCCCTTCTCGCCGGCATGGCATGGCGTGCATGCAACGGCGTGCGTGAACGATGATGTTTGTAACAATGTTTTGTTAATTCGAAAAGAAAAACAATGTTATGTACTCCCTCCGTTCCTAAATATTTGTCTTTCTAGAGGTTTCAAATGGTGACTACATACGGAACAAAATGAGTGAATCTACACTCTAAAATATGTCTATATACATCCGTATGTGGTGACCATTTGAAATCTCTAGAAAGACAAATACTCCCTCCGTTCCAAAATAGATGACCCAACTTTGTACTAAAGTTAGTATAAAGTTGAGTCATCTATTTTGGAACGGAGGGAGTATTTAGGAACGGAGGGAGTACTCTGTACCTCCCTTCACGGCCAAAATCGTTGTCTTGCGTTTAGAGCAACTCTAGCAGACCCCGCAAAAAGCCCCGACCCACAAAATAACCGCCAAAATGCGGGTCGGCGCGGAAAAATCTCGCCCGAACAGACCCCGCAAACGCGGCCGGCCCGCAAAAAAATTTGAGGGACGCGGCAAAAACTTGACCCCAACCCGCGAATACGCGGGTTTGCCCCCTCCCCCCCGGCCCGTCGGTGCCCTGCATATAGCGGGAGCGGTTGATGGGGAGGACATTTCAGCCCGCGCTTTTCCCCACCAACCACCTCCGCTCTCCCCGCCGCCCAAGATTCCGGCGAAAGTAGCCGGCGGAAGCACGTCGAAAGGCCGCCACACGCACGAGGTTGCCCTCTCTCCCTCCTGCGTTGGCGGGCCGAAAAGTTGCGGATCTGCGGCCCTTCATCGTGTGCCGCCGGATTTGGCTTTTCCGGCCGCCGGTGGCTGCGCCAAGCGATGGAATGATCGGGGAGCATCTCGCGCAGCCTCGGCAAGGTCGCATCGCCGCATGCAGGTACGGGTCCGTTATGCGGGGTCTGCATCTACGGCCGTCCGCGCCGGCCCGCAAAGTCGTTTTTCCGCGAACTGCAAACGCGTTCTGCGGGTCGGCGGGATGCGGGGTCTGCTAGAGATGCTCTTAGTGGAAGATTAACAAGATCTGACCCCGGTTTGAAAGTGTCTTCGTGTATGACCCTTTTTCTACCGCCAAACTACCTGGTCAATGGCGGTAGAACCTCGCCACATCACCCGGGCGTGGATGAACTGGATATGTGATTATGTGCAAACGTATGGATGGATGGATATGTGCTACGTTGTATGGATGCATATATATGTGCATATGTCATTGTCACCTAACTTTTTCTAACACAGGGCAACACCATTTTGGTGTATGATGATATTTGATAAATTGAAATGCATATGTATGGATAAATCATGAATGTGTGATGTTGCATTGTCATCTGTGTGTGGTGTTATGTAGGCTTTGTCCAAATACATGCATTTTAAGAGTCTTTGGCATGTGTGTGAAGATGAAATGCATATGTATGGAAGTATGGATGTTCTCTTATGTGTTTCAAGTATGCCTTATTCATTTTGATTGCAAGTGCAAATGTCAAATATTTGTTGTAAATTTTATGACTAAGTGTGGATTATTGTGTTGTGTAGGATGACCAATCAGCTGGCCAATGGTCCTCGGTATCATGGGCTTGAGGCCAGTTACGACGCCACTCACCGGGCGCAGTACATCAAGACTGGGCATGTAAGAACCCGTCGAAGCGCTCCCGCCCCCGCTGGAGGCCGCGGCCGCCGCCTCCATCTTCACCGCCGCCGCGGCCAGCACCGCGGCCCTGCTTGAGGCGCCTCGCTTTCCCCATGGGTGGGTTTGGGTTGCTTGGGTTTTCGAGGCGGACGCTTCGGGGGTGGCGCGCCCGCAGCCGGCCTACTTTATCCCGTGACCACCCACCCTGGCGCGAGCTGGCGGCGCGGCCCTAGTCGCGGAAACTTTTCCCTTTTCGTTTGGGCTTCCAGATTCGGAAGAGCAGAGTAATGTCACTCCCTTTTCGCCGGCATGGCATGGCATGCATGCAACGACGTCCGTGAACGATGATGTTTGTAACAATGTTTTGTTAATTCGAAAAGGAAGACAATGTTATGTATACTATGCCTCCCTTCACGGCCAAAATCGTTGGCTTCGCCTTTTAGTGGAAGATTAACGAGATCTGACCCCGGTTTGAAAGTGTCATCTTATATGACCCCTTTTCTACTGCCAAAATGCCTGGTCAACGGTGGTAGAGCCTTGCAACATCACCTGATCATGTCCACGTGTCAAAGGGGTCTACCGCCACTACCAGGGCCGACGGCGATACACCCCTAGAGGGGTAGGGCTGCAGGGGTCGCGTGCAGGCCACCTAGTGCGCCTTTCTTCTCTTGTTCGGAATGAACAGAGGAGAAACCTCCTCTCTCTCCTTCCCTCCATCCCCCCTCCCCCTCGGATATTGCCTGTTTTTGCTCCATTTTTTGTGTATCTTTACTACCCTACGTAGATCAAGGTATTCTCCTTCGATTCCCGTCCCAAAAATGTGACTAAATCTTGCTACTTTTTATGTAACTTTTAGCAATGTAGATGAGCCATAGTTCCTCGGATATCTTCAAATTCCAGCCATGTGAAATCATATTGGTTGTTGTGGTTGGTTTACGTGCAAATCTATAAGAATGTGTACTTATATTACATATATATTTCACTTGGATTTTAATATGTTTGGATGAATGTTTTGGAGATATTTTAAAAAAATGTATGGATGAATGTTAGAGATAATATTTTTTGTTAGTGGTAAAGTAAGGAAACGTGCATATGTATGGAAGCATGGATGTTTCTCTTATATGCATATGTATGGATGAATTGGGTCTGTGATTATGTGCATATGCATGAGATATGTGCATGTGCCATCGTCACCTAACTTCTCAGACAAATTGCAATACCATTTTGGTGTATGGTGATATTTGATAAATTGAAATGCATATGTACCGATAATGTGTGATGTTGCATTGTCATGCGTGTGGTGCTATGTAGGCTCTGTCCAAATACATGCATTTTAAGAGTCTTTGACATGTGTGTGAAGATGAAATGCATATGTATGCAAGTATAGATGTTCTCTTATGTGTTTCAGGTATGCCTTATTCATTTTGATTGCAAGTATAGATGTCAAATATTTGTTGTAAATTTTATGACTAAGTGTGGATTATTGTGTTACATAGGATGACCAATCACAATAAGCTAGCCAATGGTCCTTGGTATCATGGGCTTGAGGCCAGTTACAACGCCACTCATCCGACGCAGTATATCGAGACTAGGCATGTAAGAACCAAATATGCTTTTTTCAGTCAATTAGTAAGGTATTGACCACAACTTCTATAATTTTGACAGTTGTTAAAACCTTTGCGCAAGAGAGGCCACCAAACATCGTGCGAGATGCCATATGATGAACGGTTCGAGGAGTACTTCGAGAGAGCGGGGCTACTACCCATCGTCCTCCAGTTTAAACATGCCCCGCCCAAGATCAACCAACCGAAGTGCAGAACATGGTTTAGAGTCCATATTACCTCAACTGGGACACAAGTGTAAGGGGGGCAACACTAGTAGAAAACTGGGCTTTGGTCACAGGGCAATATTCACATTAGTCCCGGTTCAGTCACGAACCGGGACTAATGTGAGCATTGGTCCCGGTTCGTGCGGCCAGGGGCCTGCCGGGCCTCGTGGGGGCATTGGTCCCGGTTCGTCCGGCCCCTTTGGTCCCGGTTGGTGGGACAAACCGGGACCAATGGGCCTCGCTCCTGGCCCACCACCATTGGTCCCGGTTGGTGGCTTGAACCAGGACCAGAGGCTCACCCTTTGGTCCTAGTAGCGGTCAGAGTTTAGTCCCACCTCGCCAACCGAAGGGCGCTCACACCGGTTTATAAGCCCGTCCCTCTCTGCCTTGTTGAGCTCCTCTCAAAGTGAAAATAGATGCCCTTATACAGGGAATTTGACCTAAATTCAGAGTAAATTTCTTTGAATTTCATAGAAATTTATTATGGATGTAGGTTGAAGTTTCTCTATAGGCGCATCTATGTTCATTTTTTTATAGTAAATAAAATAAATAAACCTTAATAAAATAAATAAACCTTAATAAAATAAAATAAACTATAGTAAGTAAAATAAATAAACCTTAATAAAATAAATAAAAATAGCAGCAGTAAAATAAATAAAAATAGCAGCAGTAAAATAAATAAAAATAAAATAAACAAAGTAAAATACATAAGTAATTAGAAACAAAATGGAATAAAATAAATAAGTTTTTTGTTGTACGTAGAAACAAAACAAAATAAATAAAGCAAAAGAGAAAACAAAAAACAGGGGAAAAAATTATGCCACCTACTAGGCCACCACGGCCTGAATACGACTTGAAACCCATCCATGGGCCAGGATTCAGGCCCGCAGAAGGCCCAGTAGGCCCCATAGGCAAAGAGAACGGTTAGGCCCGAAAGCCTGCAGTTGAGAGGAGCTCGAGAGGGTGGGCGCAGCAGCGCTTATAAACCACTCTCGAGCTCTCTCAACTAGCGAGGTGGGACTAAACTTTTGACGCGGGGCAGCACAAGGCCTTTGGTCCCGGTTGGTGCCACCAACCGGGACTAAAGGGGGGCATTGGTCCCGGTTCGTGGCACCAACCGGGACCAATGCCCCCCCTTTAGTCCCGGTTGGTGCCACGAACCGGGACCAATGAGTTGCCTATATATACCCCATCGCCACAGCAGAGCACTCCACAGTGCTCTGTTTTTTCTGGCCGGCGAGGGGAGGGCATTTGGGTGCTCTAGCTCACCTCCTATGCACATGAGGTTTTCGATGGAATGTCTGAGCCACACTAGTTAATCTTTCTCCTCTCGAAACTCGACCTCCGAGCTCCATTTTCCCCGAGATTTGTCTAGGTTTAGCAGTCCGTCACGTCCCGTCCCCGTCTTCACCGCCGTCGATCGCCCGCGCCGATCTCGTCGCCAGCACCACCGTGGTGAGCCTCTTGTTCTTATCTTCTTTCTGAAAGAAAAAAATTCTTACTTTTGTTACTTTTATTATTCCTTCTTATTACATAGTGCGATGGTTTTGGTATCCGCCCCCGTCGGCCCTCGTCCTGTCTATGATTCGGATGTGGTATATATTATCTTTTTATAACTATTTGGTTCATTTATTGTTTATGACAAATATGCCGACCAACGTGACATAGATTTTATTTATCTAGGAGGTGGTTGAACCGGAAATTCCAACCGACCCTATTGTCGAGAGGTTAAATTTAGTTGAAGAACAAAACAATTACTTGAAGGAAAAAATAAAAAAAATGAGGAGGAGAAGATGATATTGGAGTTGCATGTTGCGGATGTCGTCGATGATCACAAGATCAAGATGGATGCAATGCGCTTGAAGATTAGAAAGATTAGAAAATATGCCATTCATACCGAGGCTTGGTATCATTATGCCGTTGGATCAATTGTTACCTTGGTTGCGATTATGATCGCATTTATTTTCGCATTGAAATGTTTTACATAGTTTCAATGTATGGTTTAATTAATTAGATGCTCTGGAGAGCTATATATATGTTGTTAGATGAGAACTATGTATGTACTTTGGTTTTAATGTGATGATGAACTTCTATTAATTTGGTCACTTAATTATCTATTCATGATGTTCTGTAATGGTTTTTGACACACTTAATTATATATAATGCACGCAGATGAACCGGCAATGGATGTACGGTGACAGACACACCTCCGAGTACATTAAGGGCGTGCATGATTTTCTCGAAGTGGCTGAGGCAAACAAGCAGAATGGTTTTATGTGTTGTCCATGCCCTACATGTGGGAATACGAAGTCTTACTCTGACCGGAAAATCCTTCACACCCACCTGCTTTACAAGGGTTTCATGCCACACTATAATGTTTGGACGAGGCACGGAGAAATAGGGGTTATGATGGAAGACGGCGAAGAAGAAGAGGACGATGACAACTATGTGCCCCCTGAATACGGTGATGCTGCAACGGGGGAAGCTGTTGAAGATCAAGAGGAACCAGACGATGTGCCCAATGATGCTGCAAGGGGGGAAGCTGCTGAAGATCAAGAGGAACCAGTGCCCGATGATGATGATCTCCGTCGGGTCATTGTCGATGCAAGGACGCAATGCGAAAGTCAAAAGGAGAAGCTGAAGTTCGTCGCATGTTAGAGGATCACAAAAAGGGTTGTACCCCAATTGCGAAGATGGCAACACAAAGCTCGGTACCGTACTGGAATTGCTGCAGTGGAAGGCAGAGAATGCTGTGCCTAACAAAGGATTTGAGAAGCTATTGAAAATATTGAAGAAGAAGCTTCCAAAGGATAACGAATTGCCCGACAGTACATACGCAGCAAAGAAGGTCGTATGCCCTCTAGGATTGGAGGTGCAGAAGATACATGCATGCCCTAATGACTGCATCCTCTACCGCGGTGCGTACAAGGATCTGAACGCATGCCCGGTATGCGGTGCATTGCGGTATAAGATCAGACGAGATGACCCTGGTGATGTTGACGGCGAGCCCCCCAGGAAGAGGGTTCCTGCGAAGGTGATGTGGTATGCTCCTATAATACCACGGTTGAAACGTCTGTTCAGAAACGAAGAGCATGCCAAGTTGATGCGATGGCACAGTGAGGACCGTAAGAAAGACAGGAAGTTGAGAGCACCCGCTGACGGGTCGCAGTGGAGAAAAATCGAGAGAAAGTACTGGGCTAAGTTTGCAGCTGACCCAAGGAACGTATGGTTTGGTTTAAGCGTGGATGGCATTAATCCTTTCGGGGAGCAGAGCAGCAATCACAGCACCTGGCCTGTGACTATGTATGTATAACCTTCCTCCTTGGATGTGCATGAAGCGGGAGTTCATTATGATGCCAGTTCTCATCCAAGGCCCTAAGCAACCCGGCAACGACATTGATGTGTACTTAAGGCCATTAGTTGAAGAACTTTTACAGCTGTGGAATGGAAACGGTGTACGTACGTGGGATGAGCACAAACAGGAGGGATTTAACCTGCACGCGTTGCTGTTTGTAACCATCAACGATTGGCCCGCTCCCAGTAACCTTTCAGGACAGACAAACAAGGGATACCACGCATGCACGCACTGTTTAGATGACACTGAAAGTATATACCTGGACAAATGCAGGAAGAATGTGTACCTGGGCCATCGTCGATTTCTTCCGACCAACCATCAATGTTGAAAGAAAGGCAAGCATTTCAAAGGCGAGGCAGATCACCGGAAGAAGCCCGCCATGCGTACCGGTGATCACGTACTTGCTATGGTCAATGATTTACACGTAATCTTTGGAAAGGGTCCCGGCGGACTAGCTGTTCCGAATGACGCTGAGGGACACGCACCCATGTGGAAGAAGAAATCTATATTTTGGGACCTACCCTACTGGAAAGAGCTAGAGGTCCGCTCTTCAATCGACGTGATGCACGTGACGAAGAACCTTTGCGTTAACCTGCTAGGCTTCTTGGGCGTGTATGGGAAGACAAAAGATACACCTGACGCATGGGAGGACCTGCAACGTTTGCACGAAAAAGACGGCATGCCTCCGAAGCAGTATGAAGGTCCTGCCAGCTACGATCTTACGAAAGAAGAGAAAGAAATCTTCTTTGCATGCCTGCTCAGTATGAAGGTCCCGACTGGCTTCTCGTCGAATATAAAGGGAATAATAAATATGCCAGAGAAAAAGTTCCAGAACCTAAAGTCTCATGACTGCCACGTGATTATGACGCAACTGCTTCCGGTTGCATTGAGGGGGCTTCTACCGGAAAACGTCCGATTAGCCATTGTGAAGCTATGTGCATTCCTCAATGCAATCTCTCAGAAGGTGATCGATCCAGAAATCATACCAAGGCTAAGGAGTGATGTGGCGCAATGTCTTGTCAGTTTCGAGCTGGTGTTCCCACCATCCTTCGTCAATATCATGACGCACGTCCTAGTTCATCTAGTCGACGAGATTGTCATTCTGGGGCATGTATTTCTACACAATATGTTCCCCTTTGAGAGGTTCATGGGAGTCCTAAAGAAATATGTCCGTAACCGCGCTAGGCCAGAAGGAAGCATCTCCATGGGCCATCAAACAGAGGATGTCATTGGGTTTTGTGTTGACTTCATTCCTGGCCTTAAGAAGATAGGTCTCCCTAAATCGTGGTATGAGGGGAGACTGACTGGAAAAGGCACGCTTGGAGGGGACTCAATAATATGCAGGGACAGATATTCTTGGTCTCAAGCACACTACACAGTTCTACAGAACTCTACCTTGGTGACCCCGTATGTCGATGAACACAAGAACAGTCTGCGCTCCAAACACCCGGAGCAGTGTGACGACTGGATTACATGTGAACACATCAGGACTTTCAGCAGTTGGTTGGAAACACGTCTCATAGGTGACACCACTGTTTGTGATGAGTTGTACTCGTTGTCCAGGGGACCATCTTCGACTGTATTGACTTACAAATGATACGAGATAAATGAGAATACATTTTACACGATCGACCAAGATCAAAAGAGCACCAACCAAAACAGCGGTGTCCGCTTTGATGCAACAACCGAGAGGGGAAAGGACACATATTATGGTTACATAATGGACATATGGGAACTTGACTACGGACATGATTTTAAGGTCCCTTTGTTTAAGTGCATGTTGGGAATCGTAGCATAATTTAAAATTTTCCTACGCTCACCAAGATGCATCTATGGAGTCTACTAGCAACGAGGGGAAAGGAGTGCATCTACATACCCTTGTAGATCGCGAGCGGAAGCGTTCCAATGAACGTGGATGACGGAGTCGTACTCGCCGTGATCCAAATCACCGATGACCGAGTGCTGAACGGACGGCACCTCCGCGTTCAACACACGTACGGTGCAGCGACATCTCCTCCTTCTTGATCCAGCAAGGGGGAAGGAGATGTTGATGGAGATCCAGCAGCACGACGGCGTGGTGGTGGATGTAGCGGGTCTCCGGCAGGGCTTCGCCGAGCTTCTGCGAGAGAGAGAGAGAGAGAGAGAGAGAGAGAGAGAGAGAGAGAGAGAGAGGTGTTGCAGGGGGAGAGGGAGGCGCCCAAGGCTGTAGGTTGCTGCCCTCCCTCCCCCCCTTTATATAGGCCCCCTTGGGAGGGGGGCCGGCCAAAACCCATCTAGGGTTGGGGGGCGGCGGCCAAAGGGGGGAAGGGGTTGCCTTGCCCCCCAAGGCAAGGGGGAAGCCCCCCACCCTAGGGTTCCCAACCCTAGGCGCATGGGGGGAGGCCCATGGGGGGGCGCCCAGCCCACTAGGGGCTGGTTCCCTTCCACTTTCAGCCCATGGGGCCCTCCGGGATAGGTGGCCCCACCCGGTGGACCCCCGGGACCCTTCCGGTGGTCCCGGTACAATACCGGTAACCCCCGAAACTTTCCCGGTGGCCGAAACTTGACTTCCTATATATAATTCTTCACCTCCGGACCATTCCGGAACCTCTCGTGACGTCCGGGATCTCATCCGCGACTCCGAACAACTTTCGGGTTTCCGCATACATATATCTCTACAACCCTAGCGTCACTGAACCTTAAGTGTGTAGACCCTACGGGTTCGGGAGACATGCAGACATGACCGAGATGCCTCTCCGGTCAATAACCAACAGCGGGATCTGGATACCCATGTTGGCTCCCACATGTTCCACGATGATCTCATCGGATGAACCACGGTGTCGAGGATTCAATCAATCCCGTATACAATTCCCTTTGTCAATCGGTATGTTACTTGCCCGAGATTCGATCGTCGGTATCCCAATACCTTGTTCAATCTCGTTACCGGCAAGTCTCTTTACTCATACCGCAATGCATGATCCCGTAAATAACGCCTTAGTCACATAGAGCTCATTATGATGATGCATTACCGAGTGGGCCCAGAGATACCTCTCCGTCACACGGAGTGACAAATCCCAGTCTCGATCCGTGCCAACCCAACAGACACTTTCGGAGATACCCGTAGTGCACCTTTATAGTCACCCAGTTACGTTGTGACGTTTGGCACACCCAAAGCACTCCTACGGTATCCGGGAGTTGCACGATCTCATGGTCTAAGGAAAAGATACTTGACATTGGAAAAGCTCTAGCAAACGAAACTACACGATCTTTTATGCTATGCTTAGGATTGGGTCTTGTCCATCACATCATTCTCCTAATGATGTGATCCCGTTATCAATGACATCGAATGTCCATAGTCAGGAAACCATGACTATCTGTTGATCAACGAGCTAGTCAACTAGAGGCTTACTAGGGACACGTTGTGGTCTATGCATTCACACATGTATTACGATTTCCGGACAATACAATTATAGCATGAACAATAGACGATTATCATGAACAAAGAAGTATAATAATAACCATTTATTATTGCCTCTAGGGCATATTTCCAACAGTGCAAATGGGTCAATCTGTCAGGAGGCGGGGTACAGGTAGACCCACAGTACGGAATGACAACAGTAGATCTGAACAATCTTGGGTACACTGACGAACCGTTCGTCCTAGCCAATGATGTGGCACAAGTTATCTATGTGAAGGACATGTCTACCAGACCGAGAAAAAGAAAAGATAAGGAAGCGAATACATCATACGATGAGCCAAAGCGCCACATAGTTCTTTCAGGAAAAAGGGACATTGTGGGAGTGGAGGGCAAGACAGACATGTCTGAAGATTATGAAAAGTTTCATGAAATTCCTCCTTTCAAAGTCAAGGCTGACCCAAGCATCCTGATAAACGATGAAGATTATCCATGGTTACGGCGCAATAAGCAAATGACACAAGCGAAGAAGAAGTGAAGACTTTCTCCCGCAACTATTATGATGATACCATGCCAACTTTGTAATAGACGAGTATGATACCATTGTCCGTTTTATACACGAAGTGCATCTAGTTTTTGCCGTAACCCTCTCAACTTTCTTGCACATGCTATGTGGATGAAATGATGATACCATGCCAACTTTCAACCTTTTCAGAGTTCATTTGAAATGCTTTTCAATTTTAGGGTCTTATAGCTCAAAATAATTAGTAAATGCATGAAAAATAACAAATGAAGTCAGAAAGGGTTGAAAATTGATGATGTGGCTTTAAATGGTGCATTTTGAACACACAAAAAGTCAGGAGTTCAAATAAGTTTTAAAAAATGAAATCCCTTTGTAACAGACGAGTTTCCGTATGAAATCCTGATACTTCGAAAGAGATTGTCCGTTTTGTACACGAAGTGCATCCAGTTTTTGCCGTAACCCTCTCAACTTTCTTGCACATGCTATGTGGATGAAATGATGATACCATGCCAACTTTCAACCTTTTCAGAGTTCATTTGAAATGCTTTTCAATTTTAGGGTCTTATAGCTCAAAATAATCAGTAAATGCATGAAAATGGTGCATGAAAAATAACAAATAAAATAAATAAGTAATTAGAAACAAAATAATATAAACTTTAATAAAATATATAAGTAGAAACAAAATAAAATAAACTTTAATAACATAAATAAAATTTATGAAACTAAAATTATCAAAGTATTTTCTGTTCAAAACATTATAAGCAACCTCTAGTATTATTGAAACTAAAATTATATAAAATTGATGCAACTAAAATTATCGAAGTATTTTCTGTTCAAAATCATTGAAAGCAAAAATAATTTTCATAAAAAACTTTTTTTGTTAGAAACTTTAATAGCAAAAGGAATTATCATAAAGTAAAGTAAATAAGTAATTAGAAACAAAATAAAATAAATAAGTTTTTTGTTGTAAGTAGAAACAAAACAAAATAAAAAAAGCAAAAAATAAAACAAAAAAACAGGCAAAAAATAAAAATTATGCCACCTACAAGGCCACCACGGCCTGAATACGACTAGAAACCCATCCATGGGCCAGGATTCAGGCTCGTAGAAGGCCCAGTAGGCCCACAGGCATGTACAAAGAGGTTAGGCCCGTAAGCCTGCTTTAGAAAGGAGCTCGACAGCTCAGGCGCACCGCACCTTATAAACAGGTGCGGCTCTCTCTCAGCTAGCGAGGTGGGACTAAACTCCCACCACCACGCCGTTGTGCAAGGCTGAAAGGATCGATACGGTCGACTAGAGGGGGGTGAATAGGAGACTACAAATTTTACTCTTTCTTGTCAATTTTAAGGCTTAGCGGATAAAAAGGGTTCACTAGATATGCAACTAGGTGAACACAACCTATATGACAAGCAAGCTCTAAGCTAAATATGCTAGGCAACAAACTAATTAGCAAGCCAACAAGCATACAAGGCTAAGTAAAGTGCGGGAAAGGATTAACCACAAGTGAGACGAGGACGCGGATTTTATCCTGAAGTTCACTCTTCCTTGGGGAAGAGCTACTCTCCGTTTGGAGCGGTGCCGGAGCCAAAGCTTGCGGAACGCCACCGAAGGCTCGCCGTAATCTCCGAGTCACCCCCAACGGATGAGCCTCGAATCACTCAGGGTTGGTCTTGAAGGCGACCACCACACCTTTACAAACTTCTCCGGAGCACACCACAAGCAAGGAAGCTTCCGGAGGAACCTCTAACCGCCTAGGAGCCCAAGCTCCAAGAGTAACAAGTCATGGTGGATGAATGTTGCGGGGAATGCGATTTGGTTTGGTCAAAGTGTAGATCGGGTCTTGCTCTCCCAATCCCCAAAGTTTCAACAAGATTGGGTGGAGGGATTGAGAGTAGTGAGCAAAATGGGGTGTAGCAATGGAGGAGCTCAACAAGACATTAGGGTTGAGGGATGGAGGAGGAAGAAGGGGGCTTATATAGTGTTCTTGGCCGGGAGGGGATTTCTGCCCGTTGGACCCCGTGCGCACGGGCCAAGTCAGCCCCGTGCGCACGGGGTGTCCAGTGAGTTTCGAGGTACCCCGTGCGCACGGGCCAAGTCAGCCCCGTGCGCACGGGGTGTCCCGAAATATTCTGACTACCCCGTGCGCACGGGGGTCAGAGACCCCGTGCACACGGGGTGTCCAGAAGATTTCTGATGAAACATCACAGGACACCACGGCAAAGCACACAATAAGTGGAATATCTGAGGAGGTGTAGGAGGGCTGGTGTATCTGTCTTGGAGGCATTCCCACACGACACTAATTTCACGAAGACCCCTCTTGATAGTGCGGTTTTACCTACGACTCAAATCGAACCAAAACGAAAAACCTTCGAGTCGCCGGTGACCACACCTTTGATCTTTTTGGACTGGGGGGTCGCACACCTCCATCAATGGACACCTTGGAACCAAAGTCCTGAGATAAACTTTAGCAACCAACATTAGTTCCACTAACCACATTGTCATCACACCAAAATATAATCTAAGTGATGCTTGCACTTTCAATCTCCCCCTTTTTGGTGCATTGATGACAATATGGTTAGGACATGGCATATAGGATACAACTTAAGTAAACAGCCATGTGACAATAGTTGATCAAAGGAGCTCCCCCTATATATGTGCAAGGAAAAAAATGCTTGAATATGCATCAAGCACACACATATGAGGCTCCCCCTAGATCCACATTGTCAAGGCATGCGATCAACATAATAAAACCCAACACGGTGCCTAGATCACATGCAAGTGTGGTGAGCAGAAAACGTGAGACTAACATATAGAAGTTTGATCATACTCCACAAGATATATCAACATAAGCATAGATAAATTCCATAAGGTAGATAGTCTCTCGCATAGACTAGGTAGCTCACGACCACACCGCGAAAGCAAGTAAATAAGAGTATCTCAAGCCAAATAAACACAACCAAAACAAACGAGGCCTTGAGATCTCACCCAACTGAAACCAACTAAATAAGAGTATCTCAAGCCAAATAAACACAACCAAAACAAACGAGGCCTTGAGATCTCACCCAACTGAAACCAACTGCAAACGCCCCTAATAGAACACTTCTCCCCCTTTGTCATCAAGACAACAAAAAGGGAAAAGGCGATACTAACGAGACTCTAGACAAGAGGAGGTGCGCTCGAAGCATCATCATCATCATCAAAATGACATCCCCCCAAGGGAAAAGAACGAGTTGTGGCCACACTGTCGATGTCCTCGGACCCTGGACCAACCTCCTCACCAGCTGCAGCACGCTCAGCCTTCTTCTGACGCCTCACCAGCTTGCCCTTGTTGATCTCCTTGACCTGACGGCGCTGAATGGACTGACACATTTTGAACATGTTGCTCACGGTCTTCAGAAGAGACTTCTTCTCCTCTCTGGTGAAACTGGCATCAGTAGCAACCTGCTTCCCTTTGCTACGCGGAATCCGCACATAGGATGAACATCCCTCAGTGTAGGTAGCACGATCCTCAGGCCTGGGGTTGCGCCCCTTCTTGGGAGGCACATATGGTGGAGGAGCAGCCGGAAGCCAGTTGGCATCACGCTTCGGAAAGGAGGTGCGGTACTTGGCAATGTACCTGGCGGGACAGACAGACTCAATCAAAGCTTGGATGAACGGAGCATAGATGCATGACTTGTTCTCCTGAACACACTGCCTGATCTCAAAGAACATGAAGTCCAGAACATCCACTTTCTTCTTGTTATGAAGGTAGACAAAGATGTCCAACATGGAGCTCCTCAGATTGTGAGAGTCCCCGGTCTTAGGATTAAGCGTGTACCTAAGAATGTGACGCATAGTATCATAGGTTGGCTTCAAATGTTTGATAGAACCGGTGGTGAAGGCCTTGTCTGGCTTGTAAGCAAAAGCAATCTCATCCTTCTCTCTACCTGTCTCACGAGCACGGCCATACTCAGGATGCTCCTCAGCAAAGAACTGATACGGAATGATGTCAGAGAACTTGGCCATGGAGGCCTCACACTCATATGTGCCAGACATCCAAGTCATAGTGCGAGCCTCATCACTGTGGAAGTATACGGTGGCAAAGAACTGCATCACAAGATCTTCACTGAACGGATGGTGGAAGGCGACGAACGGGATCAAGCCAAGCCTCCCAAGAGCATTATACACACCGGGATAGATATGATCATTGTCCCGAAGACCCTCCACACTGATTTGCTTGTGGGGGGCAAACTTGTTTTTCTTGGTCATGATCAGCTCAGAGAACACACGGTGTTGAAAATCACTCTTGAATATTGGGTCAACCCCTGCATCAGTGTTTGGCACATAGGGGAAATCCTGCCTGCGAGCCCAAAGCTCTGGCTTGGTCCACTTAGAGAGAGGTAGATTCTTGACATTCCGACCTCCTGGGAGCACATGTTCCTCTCCTTCCTCCTCATCAACATCATCAGCAGAATCATCCTCATCTTCTATCTCTGCATCTGCGGGGTTCTCATAGTGAGCATCTTCCTGCGAATCATACTCCTCTTCTGAATCCTCGGAGGCTTCAATCACTGGCTGCTTGGAGGCGGCACGGCGAACACGGCCCAGCTCAGAGCCCTAACCAATGCTTTCGGACGGCTAACGAGGAGCCAAAGTGAATTCCCTGGAACCTGCCTTGGTGCGCTTGCGACGGAGCTCGGACCTCTTGTCAGCAGAGTCTGAAACACAACAGCAACAAAACACAACAAACACGAGAGACACAAATAAGTACAAGTGCTCGAGAAGCTGGCGAGGAATGGAAGACAGAGAAGAAACAGGACTGGCACCACTGTGTACCCCGTGCACACGGGGGTCTGACCACCGTGGACACGGGGGTCCCGTGCGCACGGTACAAGGCCCGTGGACACGGGGGCCCCGTGCGCACGGTACAAGGCCCGTGGACACGGGGTTCGCCCAGCGGCAACCACTTCCAGATCGAGATCCGGGAGTGAGTGCGGCAGGGAGAACCGCCACAGTAATGCCCATCCGATTCTAGTCTACCACAAGGGAACGACTGGCCTAGACTAGTAGAAGAGGAAACCCTAGACTAATAAGGATCCAAGGAGGAAAAAGAAGGACAAGGGGAGGGGGATACCAGAGGAGGACCCCATCCCGGGAGATCTCCACGGAGCAGTGAAGTCCCACGGCGCACGGAGGAGCACCGGCGACAAGGAGGCGGCGGCGGCGGCCTGGAGACGATCTGGGGCGTGGAGGGGGCGACTGGGTGGGAAAGAACCCCAACCCCCCCACGTCCCACCTCTTCAGGGCCAGAAACCGCAGACCCCGTGCGCACGGGCTAAAGGCCCCATAAGCACGGAGGCCCGTGCGCACGGTACAAGGGCCCTGGGCACGGGGTATCCAGAGGATTTTGACAGGAAGAAGCTTGTTGGGTTATGGCTGAATGCAAATTCTTACCAAGACCCCAAAGAGCATTCCCGCCTCACTTCTGAACACGTCGCAGAAGAAATCCAACACTACTAGAAAGGAGTATGTGTAGCACTTGCACTGGAAGAGAATCGAGAAACACACACACATACCGAAACACGAACACAAGGACAAGAAGAACCACACATAAAAAAGAAAACGATCCAACCTCCAACGGAGGGCGGTGGCCGAAGCCACCATGTTTGAGTTTGTTTGGTATGGCACCGCGAAGATATGAACCTTGGGCCCAAGACCAATACTCATCTTTGAAGCACAAATGCCATCTTCAAATGGCTAATGTGAAAGATTTTGTTCAATTTATGCACTAGTAGGATAAGGTAGCTCATTAGTTGAGCTAGCTCCCCCTACTTAGGTGCCTACATCTAAAACAAGATACTAGTAGAGTATGTGTGTGTATGCAAGAACCTCAATCCAAGTTACTTATATCCACGATATTCAGCTCATGCCTTAACTCGCGGAATCTTGCTTCATCAAGTGGCTTGGTGAAAATGTCGGCAAGTTGCTTCTCGGTGTTGACATGGAATAAATCAATGTCTCCCTTGGCCACATGATCTCGAATGAAGTGATGACGAATCTCAATATGTTTGGTTCGGCTATGTTGCACTGGATTGTCGGCGATCTTGATTGCACTTTCATTGTCACAAAATAGAGGCACTTTGTCACATTTGACACCATAATCCATCAAAGTTTGCCTCATCCATAATAATTGTGCACAACAACTTCCTGCGGCAATGTACTCGGCCTCGGCGGTTGAAAGGGACACACAATTCTGCTTCTTTGAAGACCAACTTACCAATGACCTACCTAGGAATTGACATGACCCGGAAGTGGACTTGCGGTCTACCTTGTCTCCGGCCCAATCCGAATCCGAATATCCCAATAACTTGAAAGTTGCTCCTTTGGGATACCAAAGGCCCAAGTTTGGGGTATGAACCAAATATCGAAGGATTCTTTTCACTGCCGAAAAATGGCTCTCCTTGGGAGCGGATTGAAATCTTGCACACATACACACACTCAACATAATATCCGGCCTAGATGCACAAAGGTAAAGCAAAGAACCGATCATAGAGCGATATACCTTTTGATCCACATCTTTACCATTGGGATCAAGATTAAGTTGGCCATTTGTGGGCATGGGCGTCTTCATGGGCTTGACATCTTGCATTTTGAACCTCTTGAGCATGTCTTGAATATAAAGTGCTTGGTTGATGAAGGTTCCTCCTCTCAATTGCTTCACTTGAAATCCGAGGAAAAACTTCAACTCTCCCATCATGCTCATAGCAAATTCCTTGGTCATAAGATTCTCAAACTCAACGTTAATAGCATGGTTAGTGGAACCAAAAATAATATCATCAACATATATTTGGCACACAAACAATTCTCCTTTTACCCTCTTCGTGAAGAGAGTGGAATCTATTAACCCGATCTGGAACCCCTTCTCGCTTAAGAATGCCATAAGGTGATCATACCAAGCACGAGGTGCTTGTTTAAGTCCATAGAGCGCCTTATGGAGTTCATAAACGTGAGAGGGGTGATCGAGATCTTCGAAACCGGGAGGTTGTTTGACAAACACCAACTCCTTAAGAGGACCATTAAGAAATGCACTCTTCACATCCATTTGATACAATTTAAAATCATGATGTGAAGCATATGCAAGCAAGATACGAATGGACTCAAGACGGGCAACGGGGGCAAAGGTTTCACCGAAGTCCAAACCTTCAACTTGGGTGAACCCTTGTGCCACTAACCTTGCCTTGTTCCTAGTGACTTGTCCATGCTCATCTTGTTTGTTCTTAAAGATCCACTTTGTTCCAATGACATTATGATGTTCTTTGGGTCTTTTCACAAGAGTCCATACTTTGTTGCGGGTGAAGTTGTTGAGTTCTTCATGCATGGCATTTACCCAATCCGGGTCGTCAAGTGCATCTTCAACCTTAAGGGGCTCAACACAAGAGACAAACGAGTGATGTTCACAAAAGTTTGCCAAACGTCTACGAATAGTTACCCCTTTGTTGATGCTTCCATAAATGTTGTCGGTGAGATGTTGAAGATGCTTTAACTTGGCGGCCGCTTTTTGCACTTTGAGGGTAAGCTCTTCTTCACTTGGTTTTGAACTTGTGGAAGAAGCTTGGCCTTGAGAATGCTTTAGCCTTGGAGACACCCTTCTCTTCACAACCTCTAGTTCTTGATCACTTGGATGTGATGATGTGGAAGACACTTGAGGTTGGGATTGATCTTGATCTTGATCAAGAGCTTGACCTTGGGCCTCACGGATTGGTTCTTCGCCATTTGGTTGAGCTTGCCCTTGATCTTGCTCGGGAACATGAGGGACTTGATCTTGTTCTTGGATAGGTTCATGATTTCCCATAGCATCTTGACCTTGTGGTGGCGGTGATGACTTCCCTTGTGGAGAATCCACAAGAGGGGCTCTTACTCCTTCTTCTTCTACTTGGACTTGGGGTGTTTCTTGTGGACGAATGTGGCCTATCCCCATAGTCCTTATAGCTTGTGAAGGAGCCTCATCACCTACAACACTAGGAACAATTTGCTCCGCACGGGAACCGTTATCTTCATCAAACTCCACATTTACCGTTTCCTCAATACATCCGGTGGATTTGTTGAGAACACGGTAAGCATGAGAGTTTGATGCATATACAACAAATATGCCCTCATAAGTTTTAGGCACAAACTTAGCTAAACGGGATTTCTTATTTAGAATGAAACACTTACAACCGAATACTCGAAAGTATTTGACGTTAGGCTTTCTCCCGATTAGGAGTTCGTAGGGAGTCTTGTTCTTGAGCTTACGAAGATAAAGCCGGTTTGTAGCATGGCACGCGGTGTTGATGGCTTCGGCCCAAAGCTTGTATGGAGACTTGTACTCATCAAGCATGGTCCTTGCCATCTCAATGAGAGTCCGGTTCTTCCTTTCCGCAACACCATTTTGTTCGGGAGTGTATGGCGCGACATATTGATGCTTGATCCCCTCATCGCTCAAGAACTCGTTCATAGTGTAATTTTTGAACTCGGTGCCTTTGTCACTTCGAATTGCCTTGATCTCACAATTATGTTGACGTTGAGCTTCTTTGGCAAAGTTGATGAAGGTGTCTTGAGTTTCATCTTTACTCTTGAGAAAGAACACCCATGTATATCTTGTATAGTCATCGACAATGACAAGGCAATACCTCCTCCCTCCCAAACTATCATAAGATGGAGGCCCAAAGAGATCCAAGTGAATGAGCTCGAGAGGCCTCAAAGTGGTAATGATAGTCGTCACCTTATGAGCTTTTTCATGAAGTTTTCCGGCAATGCAAGCACTACAAGGACGATCTTTGGCAAAAGACACATTGGTTAGTCCAAGGATGTGCTCCTCCTTTAAGAGAGCTTGTAAATTTCTCATGCCAACGTGTGCTAGCCGACGGTGCCAAAGCCACCCCACGTCGGCCTTGGCCATTAGACATGTTGCAAGATAAGTTTTCTCATTTGAGAAATCAACCACGTAAAGGTTGTCTTCAACATGCCCAACAAAGACCACTTTGAGATTGCTTCTCTTAAAGACGGTCACATGAAATTCACCGAAATGAGAATCATAACCGGCACGTGCCAATTGAATCGTAGAAAGTAAATTGTAGTGAAGGGATTGAACAAGCATGACATTCAAGTGATGCATCACTAGAGATTACCACCTTGCCCAAACCCAATACCTTGCCCTTGCTATTGTCACCAAAAGAGATGTTTGAAGTGGCCTTGAGCGAATCAATGAACTCCACAAGCATCTCCCTCTCTCCGGTCATATGATTGGTGCAACCACTATCGATCACCCATTGTGTTCCACCGGAGGTATAGTCCTACAAGAATCAAGCTTTGATTTTAGGTCCCCATTTTGCAATGGGTCCTAGAGAGTTAGCAACAAGGGTCTTAAGAACCCAAATAGTCCAAGCATAATCATCATAGTTAGTGCCAACAAATTTAGCAAAGGTATAACCATCATCTCCTCTCATGAGGACATAAGATGGGTTGTTCTTGCCGGCAAACTCTTTGGGAATGGCCTTGTCCCTAGTGACCTTGCCATCCCCAACATTCCCTTTTTCCTTCTCCTTCTCCTTGTGTCCTTCATGAACAAATGCTATCTTTTGTTGGGGAGGAGTAGGACCGATCTTCTTCTTGTGGCTCTTCTTCTTGGTCTTCTTCTTCTTAGAAGAGGGGTCAAACCCAATTCCCTCCTTGGCAACACACTCCTTTTGGTTGCTCAAGAGGTCATTGAGGTTTTTCTCCCCTTGAATGCATGACACAAGCCCTTTCTCAATTTGGGCTTTTAACTTCTTATTCTCCTCTTGGAGAGAGGTGCAATCATGAGGAAAGTTAGCCGTACAAGATTCATCATTTAAATCAATATGAGGGACGGAAGTAAGAGCCTTAATGGTTGTAGCTTTAAGTTGAGCATAAGACTCGGTGAGGGCAATGAGGTCACCTTTGACAACCTTGGAACTAGTCACAAGGAGCTCATGTTCCTCAACAAGTCTAGTGTGATCAACTAGAAGCTTTTCAACCCTTACTTTAAGGGCATCTTTGTTCTCAAGAGCAAGTTGCAACGCATCATCGGTTTTAACGAAGTCAATTTTATGAGAAGACAAGGCTTCCTCAAGTGATGCTCTCATGACACTCTCTTCATGTAGCTCGTGCTCAAGGAGTTCGACTCTCTCTTTTCCTCTATGAGGAGGTTTTCAACGTTCTCAATAAAATCATCGCGTTCGGCGAGTGATTTAAGGAGATCGCTAAAACGAGCACGAGCTTCACCATGAAGAGTTTTCATGAAAGCCATCAAGGATTCCTCATCATTATCCACACCATCATCACACTCATCCTCCACTATCTCACATGAAACATTGGGAGTGTGGATGAAGGGTTTTAGAGATTTGGACTTTGTTTTTACCTCTTTGGCCATGAGGCAATGATGAGTGAACGGCTTGTCCTCGTTGGGAGAGTCGAAGAGGCCGGTGGTGGAGGAGGAGGTAGTGGCATGCATGGCAATGGCGGCCGTGCCCACATGATCATCATCATCATCATCTTCATCTCCGGACATGTACTCCTCATGAACAAGAGCCTTTTTATCTTTCCTCTTGGAAAACTTGGTGAACTTCTTCTTCTTGAGCACAAGCTTCTCGGACTTGTCTTCACGTCTCTCATAAGGACAATCGTGCACAAAATGTCTTGGGCTATCACAATTGTAGCATTTTCTTCGTCCAAACGATCTTCCTTGCAGATTCTTCCCTTTGTTTGCCATGGTCCCAGAATATTTCTTGACCAAGAGAGCCAAGTCTTCCGCAAAGTCATTTGCCGGGCATGAGGTGTCACCATCTTCCTCACAAGTCTCTTCAACAACTTCTTCATCCCTTGAGGGTTGGGAAACTACTTTCTTGGCCTTCAATGCAAGATTTGAGTTCTTGGTGGCTTGAGCTATGGCAAAGGTCTTCTTGGACTTGGTCTCCAAAAGAACATGAGTTGAGAAAGTGGATACAACTTGTGCCGCGGTCAACTTTTGATAGTCCGGGCGTTGATGTATCATCATCACCATGGTATGTTCCGTGAGAACCATAGCATCAATGAACTTGTCCTTAATGAAATCATCATTTGCCCAAGTGCACCCAAAGGTTCTCAAATTGAGCACAAGAGACTTCAACCTTCGATATACCTCTTCCGCGGACTCACCCTCATTTCTCACAAATAGGTTGACTTCTTGCTTGAGCAAAGCCAGCCGAGATCTTCGAATTGCTTCATCACCTTTGAGGGCCTCCTCAAGGCGATCCCAAATTTCCTTGGCGGTCTTGAGTAGAGCAATGGAGTCACTATAGTCATCGGTCACCACGGTGCGCAACATGTTGTGGGCGGTAGCATTGAGTTGATCATCAACCGCTTCTCTTGGAGTGAGATTCATGGGATCCTTGGGGTTGAAACCGTTGACCACAATCCACCATAGTTGTGTAGATGCACCGCGAATATGAGACTCCATATCTAGCTTCCACTTAGCAAACGCGTTAGCTTTCAAAGGGGGCGGAGGCCCCACAGGATTAATGCGAGGGTGCTGCAAGGGTTGTGGTGAGTAAAAGGGTTCCACGGCATTGTACTTGGGAACTTGAGTGCGAGCCGGGGATGCAAGAGGTTCTCTCGAATCATCCGCATCATGAACCGCATTTGGATCAAATGAGTTTGAGGCGGATGTCGAGGGCTTTAAGCGAGCATCAATTTCCTCCTTGACCGAGGAGCGAACTTCTTTCAACATAGCGGTTTTGAGGTCCGCAAACATTGAAAGAATATCGGCCGCGGTCAACGGGGCCCCCGGGTTAATGGGGGCAACGGGAGCAACGGCCGGAGCAACAAGTGCGTCGGCCGCGGCGGGGGGTAGGTTTTGACCATCCTCCGCAAGTGGTGCGTCACCTCCCTCATTCCCTAGATCGACCATATCCTCTAAGGTTGTAAAACCTTATATTAGAGCACGAGGCTCTGATACCAATTGAAAGGATCGATACGGTCGACTAGAGGGGGGGGTGAATAGGAGACTACAAATTTTACTCTTTCTTGTCAATTTTAAGGCTTAGCGGATAAAAAGGGTTCACTAGATATGCAACTAGGTGAACACAACCTATATGACAAGCAAGCTCTAAGCTAAATATGCTAGGCAACAAACTAATTAGCAAGCCAACAAGCATACAAGGCTAAGTAAAGTGCGGGAAAGGATTAACCACAAGTGAGACGAGGACGCGGATTTTATCCCGAAGTTCACTCTTCCTTGGGGAAGAGCTACTCTCTGTTTGGAGCGGTGCCGGAGCCAAAGCTTGCGGAACGCCACCGAAGGCTCACCGTAATCTCCTTCGAGTCACCCCCAACGGATGAGCCTCGAATCACTCGGGGTTGGTCTAGAAGGCGACCACCACACCTTTACAAACTTCTCCGGAGCACACCACAAGCAAGGAAGCTTCCGGAGGAACCTCTAACCGCCTAGGAGCCCAAGCTCCAAGAGTAACAAGTCATGGTGGATGAATGTTGCGGGGAATGCGATTTGGTTTGGTCAAAGTGTAGATCGGGTCTTGCTCTCCCAATCCCCAAAGTTTCAACAAGATTGGGTGGAGGGATTGAGAGTAGTGAGCAAAATGGGGTGTAGCAATAGAGGAGCTCAACAAGACATTAGGGTTGAGGGATGGAGGAGGAAGAAGGGGGCTTATATAGTGTTCTTGGCCGGGAGGGGATTTCGGCCCGTTGGACCCCGTGCGCACGGGCCAAGTCAGCCCCGTGCGCACGGGGTGTCCAGTGAGTTTCGCGGTACCCCGTGCGCACGGGCCAAGTCAGCCCCGTGCGCACAGGGTGTCCAGTGAGTTTCGAGGTACCCCGTGCGCACGGGGTCAGAGACCCCGTGCGCATGGGGTGTCCCGAAATATTCTGACTACCCCGTGCGCACGGGGGTCAGAGACCCCGTGCACACGGGGTGTCCAGAAGATTTCTGATGAAACATCACAGGACACCACGGCAAAGCACACAATAAGTGGAATATCTGAGGAGGTGTAGGAGGGCTAGTGTATCTGTCTTGGAGGCATTCCCACACGACACTAATTCCACGAAGACCCCTCTTGATAGTGCAGTTTTACCTACGACTCAAATCGAACCAAAACGAAAAACCTTCAAGTCGCCGGTAACCACGCCTTTGATCTTTTTGGACTGGGGGGTCGCACACCTCCATCAATGGACACCTTGGAACCAAAGTCCTGAGATAAACTTTAGCAACCAACATTAGTTCCACTAACCACATTGTCATCACACCAAAATATAATCTAAGTGATGCTTGCACTTTCAAAGGCCATTGGTCTCGGTTGGTGGCACGAACCGGGACCAATGCCACCCTTTGGTCCCGGTTCGTGGCACCAACCGGGACCAATGACCCCCCTTTAGTCCTAGTTGGTGCCACCAACCAGGACCAAAGGCCGCCGCTTCCCGCCCTTTGGGCTGCTGAAAAGAGGCCTTTGGTCCTGGTTGGTGGCACCAACCGGGACTAAAGGGGGGCATTGGTCCCGGTTGGTGCCATGAACCGGGACCAATGCTCTCAGTATATAAGAAAGCACTTAGCGTTTTTCAGATTCATCTCTGCATCAGTTCCCCCGCCCCGACGACGCCGCCAGGCTGCCCGAGCTCGCCCCGTCGACGCCGTCGCCGCCCTCTGCTGCCTCGTCGACGCGCAGCCGCCCCGCCCCGACCACGCCGTCGGCGGCCCGCCCCAACCACGCCGCGCGCCCCTGCCCCGACCACGTCGTCGTCGCCCCAGCTGCCCTGACCACGCCGCCGTCGCCTCTGCCTCGCCCTGCCCCGACCACGCCGCCGTCGCCTCTGCCCCTGCCCCGACCACGCCGCCGTCGCCTCTGCCCCTGCCCCGACGCGCCGCCGTCGCCTTGGTCAGGGCCGGCACTGCCCCCTTCCTCCCGATTTTTTTCTGCACATATATATGATGTTTTTTTCCTGATTATATGTATATGTATGAGTATATGTATGTGTGTATATCTGTTTATATGTCCTTTTTTAGATCTTTTTTTTGCATTTTTATAAAAATGTATATATGTATGTATATATGTTCTCTGTGTATATATATGTTCATGTATATATGCAAAAGATAGATTTTTAGAAAAGTTAGGATTTTTTTCTGTTCATAGATTTTTTTGGTGATATTAATTATTGTAGAATATGCAAATGTTTGTATATTCATATGAACAATGCATTAGGCAAAACCTTTACTTTTTCGAAATTTTCTATTTGAACATTTTTTTATGAATGAGAGGAAAAAGGAAAATAAGAAGAGGAAGAAAGGAGAAGAAGAGGAGAAATAAATAAGAAGAGGAAAAAAGAAGAAAAAGAAGAGGAGAAGAAGAAAGGAATAGAAGAGAAGAAGAAAAAATAGAAAAAAATTCTATTTTTTTCTTCTTCTCTCCTCTATTCCTTTCTTCTTCTCCTTTTTTTTCTTCTTTTTTTTCTTCGATCTTCTCCTCTATTCCTTTCTTCTTCTCCTCTTTTTATTTCTTCTTCATTTTCTTATGTTTTATCGGGTCTGTCGTCGTCGATATACCCCTCTCCCGATAACTTCAACACGAGGGGGGTCGATATACCCCCTCCCCGATAATATTATTTTCCCATGTACGTATGTCGTCGTTGTCGATATAACCCCGTCCCGATAACTTCAACACGTGGGGGGGGGTCGATATACCCCCTCCCCGATAACATTATTTTCCCATGTATGTATGTCGTCGTTGTCGATATATATAACTCCCTCCCAGATAACTTCGACATGATGGACGGTCGATATTTATACCCCCTCTTGACCGTGATAACTTATACCACGGGAGCACCCCCCGGCCCTCTCGCTCGACCAAAACTCTCGAGGACACCAAAACCCTAGAAAAAAACGATTTCGGTCTCCTACCCCCTCCCGCCGCGCCCCTACCCTTGAAGCGTTGCCGAGGCCACCCCAAACCCGGAATAAGCTAGGTCTACGTTTGCACTAATATATCCACCTGCTGTCATGTTTGTGTAATAATTGCCATGTTGTAATATTTGCAGAAACAATGGAGCACGGACGAGACGAGCAAGCAGAAGAGGTGTTGGGGGACATAATCTTAGCCGGAGGTGATATCTTGTCGTATCTTAACAACAATGATGGTCTGGAATAACAGGGTGAAGAAGCAGGCTACGGTGATCGAAGAGTGGAGGAGGAAAGACATGATTATGATGGCTCCGGTGACCCAATGCTGGTGCAAGAAGGAGCCCGTGGTGACGGCTCCGGTGACCGAACAGAGTCCGGCCAGGTAAATATATTAGTTAAGCCTGTGCTGACTAGCTAATTGATGCATTCATTGTTTTGGTATGTACACATATTAATTAACACTCGTCTTTCTTCTTTTTTCTAGCCCTCCGGATCGAGCACAACTTCGGTAAAGAGACGAGGCCCGAAGAGAAAGTTGCGCTCGGATGAAAGGTTTGAGATCACAGCAATAGCGCGCGACGGCCAACTGATTGAACCCATCCGGACAAAGGATGCATTTGCTGCTCAGTGCGGGGTTCTAGTTAGGGACAAGATCCCGATCAGCATCCACCAATGGTATAAGCCTAAGAAGGAAGACCCTGAGGTGTCTTATGTCAATGATATGCAGAAAGATGATCTTTGGACTGAGCTGAAGGCAAATTTCACCCTACCGCCAGAGGAGGATCCGGAGAAGCCAGTTAAAGAGCAATTAATCAAGTCTCATGCTCTTAAGAAGATGGCAGACCTATTCAGGAGGTGGAAGAATGAGCTGAAAACGTTTGTCGACAAAGAAGAGACACCAAAATTCATTGGCCGGTATGAGAAGATCAGAGATCACTGGCCCGCATTTGTGGCCCACAAGACAACGGAAAAGAGTAAGAAGATGTCAGCGACAAACAAGAAGAATGCTGCGAAGAAGAAGCTTCACCACCGCACGGGGTCAGGTGGCTACCTCAAAGCCCGGCCTAAGTGGGCCAAGGCTGAGAATGATCTGCTTGAAAAAGGGATCGAACCACAGACAATGAACTGGGCAGACCGTTGCCGGACTTGGTTCTTCGGGGCTGGCGGAACCTTGGACCCTGTATCAGGGAGGTGCGTTTGGACGAACGAGCTTTTGAGAATACCGGTCAAGAAGATTCAGCAATATATCGATGCAGCGCAGGAAGGGACGCTCGTTCCAAACAGAGAGAACGACGAGCTCACAATGGCCCTCGGGAATCCTGAGCACCCTGGACGGACACGAGGCACGCCAGGCTCCGTTCCGTGGAAGGCTGGTTTTCCGGACACAGGCGGTTACAAAAGCCAGGAGAGGAGGAAAAAAATGGAGCAGACCCAAATTCAGAAGCTGCACGAAAGGGTTCAAGCGCTAGAGGAACGAGACGACAATCGACATGCCGAAACTACCCCCGAAGCTACCCCGCCATCTCAGCGGAGAAGCAGCGTGGCTTCCACCGAGCTGCTTCAGCTGGAGCATGTCTTGACGGCTCCTGCTAGCTACCCCGTGGATGCTATCACGGAGTCTCAACATTGCCACCTTATGGCGCAATGGCAGAACTTCAAAGTCAAGGCGGTTGTTGGCTCTGTTTTACCTCTTGAACCCGGCGCAACCTACCACTGCCGGCCGATTCCAGAAGGATATGCTAGGGTGATGGTGGATGAAATAACGGAGGGATTTGAGGACCTCCAGCTTGACCACCCTACCGGTGAAGGGGAGACTCGGCTGGGTTTAGCTCTGAAGACTCCGTGCCTATGGCGGAAGGAGCTCATTAACCTTCCGAACTGGACGCCTCCGGCGAGTAAGGGCACTCCGCCGCCGCCTCCTCCTCCGGCGAGTGATCAGGGCACTCAGCCTCCTTCTCCGGCGCGTGGCGGCACTCCGCCTCCTCCTCCGGCGAGTGATCAGGGCACTCAGCCTCCTTCTCCGGCGTGTGGCGGCACTCCGCCTCCTTCTTCGCCAGCGCCGGCGTGCCAGAGCAGCCAGCCTCCTCCTTCTCCGCCTCGTCGGCAAGGGCGGAAGAGACCCGCCGCCGCTCCGGCTGCTCCCGGCGCGTCGTAGTCCTTCTCCTCCGCCTCGTAAGCAAGGAAAGAAGACAGCCGCAGCCGCTTCGTCTGCTCTGCCGGCGTCTAGCAGTACAGCTGCCAGAGGCGGGAGGCAATACAGATTCGGTCCTTCTCTGAAGACTCCAGAGAAGTTACCATACGAGAGGACCAAGGAGGAGAACGCGAAGATCGTGCGAGCTGAAGTGAAGAACTTCTTTGAAGGGGTGAAAGCAAAGAAACATCCACCTCCGGAGGAGAAGGTAGATCCGGTGAAAGCGAAGCGCACTCTGGATGCCCTAACAAAACCACCAAAGTCTCCGCCGAAAGGCAACTATAAGCGCATTATTGCAAAGACATTTGTCGAAGCGGAGCGGTCGGGAAGTACTGTCAGTGATCAAAGGTTAAAAGAACGACGAGCTGGGGAAAAAATTGCCCAGCTCGGCGAACAAGCGAACCAATCGTGCCCCCCGCTCAAGGTGTCTAAAGACATCGTCGCTAATGATCCGAGGATGGTGGCCAGTTATAGCAATCTTGGAGATTACCTGCCCGACGATGTACATTATGAAATCATGGAGGTGGACGAACACAAATACCATTACGGGAAGCCTCTTGTCAAAGATGAAAGATCTCTAACAACGATGATGCGAAGATTACATGATTGGTACATGAAAACCTGCAGAGAGTCTGATGGGATGAATACTTTGACGTTGAGAGTTAAACCGGAGCATGACCTCGTTGGAATTGAACTGTTGAATGTTCCATTTGAGGAGTTCTTCCAGTTTTTCAATCAAAAGGCCATCGATAAATCAACGATCACTTGCTACTGTGTGTAAGTAGTACTACTTCTGTCATTAAGTCTCTCTATATAGGTCGCTCTTTCATTGCATGTATTTATAATTATCCTCACTATATTATGCAGATTGAAGATCGCCGAATTGAAGAAAAGACAAATCGGTGATATTGGGTTCATTAACACAAATCTCATAGATGCATATACGGTTGAAAAACATGCCAAAGAAGCCGAGGCCAACTTGCTACGATCGTTGGTATTAAATCAAAACAAAGATATAATACTCTTTCCTTACAACATCAAGTGAGTGTTACTGTCTTGTGCATATTCGGTTTCCCTTATTAGTCCAGGTTATGGTAATGTAATTGATGACTTATGCATGCATGCGCAGCTTCCACTATATTCTCCTAGAGATTAAGCTTGAGAAGGGAGTAGTAACCGTCTTAGACTCGAGACGAAAAGATCCCCAGGACTATGCGGACATGACTCAAATGCTCGAGAAGTAAGTTAAATCGATCATTATCCACCATATCAGCAACTTTGTTCATTTCCTGATATCAAGTAATTGTTTTCTTTGTCTGGCAGGGTTTGGAGAAAATTCACCACAAAAGCTCCGGGACTGCCGAAGAAGCTGCAATTTAGACACCCGGAAGTAAGTACTATAGTAGCATGTTCCGCACATCTCCTAGTGATTCAAGCGCTAGTTTCATCAATACCATTTAGCATGCTTGCATATTAGTTAGATTGACCTCTATTTCTTGTAAAGTGGTTGTGGCAGGAACAAGGGAATGATTTCTGTGGATACTACGTTTGCGAGTCTATCCGCCACACGACCTGTGAGCGGGGCTACTCTGACGAACAATATGAAGTGCGTAAGCAATAATATTCACAATTTTATTTCATTACCATCATTTGTGTCGAGTTTCATTTATTCATATATATATATGTATTGACCCCCTTCTTCAAATTAGATGTTTCGGATGCGGGATGAACTCCTAGCAGAAGATCGTATGCGAGCAATTCAAGAGGAATTGGCGGCATTCTTCCTTGACCACGTGATCGCTGAAAACGGAGAATACTATGTGGACCCTGTGTTCTTACAATTTAATTAGGAGATTATATTGTAAGAGATAATTATTGTATATATGTAGCCGGAAGTGTCAGATAGATATACGAGAACTTGTTGTTCGACCAATCTCTCGGAGAAGGAGAGGTGGTCGATATCACTTCTTTCTGTATGCATATGTTCATGACGATCTTCTGTTTCCTTCATTTGCTTACTAGCTAGCGTGTCTAGTCCTCTCCATACGTATATAGTACGTAGCGTCGACCAAGCACGGAGATAAGAGAGGACACTTCTCTCTATTAATTAGCTAGCTAACACAATACATGAAACACCTAAATTAACCCCCCAAAACCCCCCACCCCCTCCCCTTTTCAAAAAAAAACAAAAACCCCAGCCCCTGAAATGCTGACGCGTGGATGCCTATTGGTCCCGGTTGGTGACACCAACCGGGACCAATAGGCCACCAACCGGGACCAAAGGCCCCCCTGCCTGGGCTGGCAGCAGCGGCCACGTGGAGGACCTTTTGTTCCGGTTCGTGTAAGAACCGGGACTAAAGGGTTAGGGCTTTAGTAACGACCCTTTAGTCCCGGTTCGAAAACCGGGACAAAAGGCCCTTACCAACCGGGGTAAAAGCCCCTTTTTCTACTAGTGCAAATAGCTGCACACAACCAAACATGCCCGAAATTCCAAGTTAAATGTTGAAATTTGCTTTCAATTAGAGCATCTCCAACAGATACCAAAAAAACAGCCGCCATGCCCGACAAACTGACATTTGAGGGACTTCAAAAACAGCTTATCTCTATTGTCTCGGAAAGAAAGATGCCCTATCTCTATACAGTGGCAAAAAAAAAATTACAACTACCCTAAAATTCTGCTACAAGTGTTGCAAACTTGCAGCACCTCTAGGAGCTGCCCTAAAGCCAAAAATGTCTTGGCGAAAACCCAACCACCATGGTGAAACTTCCTTGTTGCCGACCATCACCACCCCACGCCGAGGTTGGTTCTCACCGCCACAACTTCGTCGACCGCCCCTGGCCCCACCGCTCAAGACATTCAACACGCCCCCCCCCCCCCCCCACACACACACACACGACCACCACTGAATCCCATGAAGTCACCACCCAATTCCGACCGTTCCCCACTCCATTGCCGCCCTCCGACATCCATTGGCAGCCATCGCGACCCCCGCGTTACCATTAGCAAAGCCACTTCTCCTTGAAAGCTCTTGGCGCTCGGTCGGCGTGGCGCCGCCAAATTTGACCGCACCCCCCGATTCCCCTCCAACCTCTACCCCGCCCTCGCTGCATTTCCTCTACCTCTACGGACCAAAATCGAGCTCGACACTTGCAATTGTCATATCTGCCTCCCTGCCTCTCCACCATAGGATCTCATGTTTCAATTGCTTTCAAATTTTAGGTCATCAACTTATTTGAGATCATCCGTCCAGCCAATACCCTGTCAAACAAGTAATACCCACCCAACCGCTCATCGAAATCATTTCTTTTTCTTCCCAACCATGCAGAAAAGGCGAGCCAAAGATGGCTCCAATACGGCTAAGGCCCTGTTTGGGTTATCGTTTCCATTTCAAATACCCCTGTAAAACTTAGACCTCCACCAGTCGTTTTCATTTCTGGCAGGAAATAGCTCTTGGCCAGTAAGTTACACCTGTATTTAATTACATCGATGCCAAGCGCGGCCTAACTGGGAAAAAAGTTCAAAATGGCGCGCATCAGGAGCGTTCTAGACGGATTTGGATGAATTAAGTGCCAAAACTGATTAAAGCGCTCGCACACGCAAGCACCCATGGCCATGTAGCAACAACGCAACGTTTCACGGTTTCTCAGACAAAAACGAGATCACCAGACGTAAAACAAGCCGGAAGGGAACCAGTGAGCACAGCCGAAACCAGCCCGCCCATGCAGGCCCTAATCAGATTCAGATGAGCTGCCGCTGGACACAGCGTCAAGTTCCTCCTTCATTGCCGCAACGGCACCCCTGAAAATGTCAGACGTAGCACCGGTTATTATGGAGCCACCGTGGTGTTTTCAATTCAAGCTACGCAAGTTCAATATATTCCAAACTTCTTTTAAGAATATACTATTCCCTCCGTTCCTAAATATAAGACCTTTTAGACATTCCACTATGAACTACATAAGGATGTATATGGACATATTTTAGAGTGTAGATTTACTCATTTTGCTCCTTATGTAGTCTATAGTGGAATCTCTAAAAGGTATTATATTTAGGGACGGAAGGAATACCAAGCATTTCAGCTCAAATGTAATGATGCAACCAAATATACACCATGGGAATGCACATGATGACACTAACGACACGCTACGACAGTGCACCCGCTATGATAATAAATCATGCTTCACTTGATTATCAATTCTGCCAGAATAATGATATGCATAACATAACGACAAAGTTACGTATGGAGTCAAAGTTAAAACGAGTTATTATATTTAAAGGACCCTTGGAATTAGAAGACGTGTTGAAGAAAAAGAAAGGCGAGACGGGAAGAGTTACCAAAATGCTTCACGGATCTCCTGACTGGCAGGATCCAGCTTCATCGCAGCCATGTACGTGTCGCATGCTTCCTTGTGATCCTAGGATACAAGAACACAAAGCATATAGTTATTGTCTACATGAGGAGACGGTGTTGACATGTAAAACAGCAAGCTAAAGGCCAGCAATGCGCTGATTTTGTCTGACCTTGAGTGAAGGCAGCTCCTTTCCGCCAGTAACCTTTTGGCCAATCAGGCTGCAGCCTTATGCAAGCATTGGCATCCACCAGAGCATCATGTGCTTCACCAATCCTTAGATGGCAAAGGCTCCTGTTTGAATAGAGCGTTGCATCTTCAGGATCCACTTTGATTGCCTGCATCAAACCAAATCATGAGCACGATCCGCCATCCCAGAATCAAAGGGCTCAAACGGATAGAGCAACAATATACCTCACTGTAGAATTTTGATGCACCGGCGTAGTCCTTCTCCTCTACTGCTTTTGCACCAAGTGATTTCAGCTCAGCCTTCTTATCTTGACCTACCTTGTCCTACACCATTAAGAGAACATGTACTTAAGCCCTCTCTTCAGAGCAACAATTTTATCACTTCAATTCATAAGCATGTTTAGTTGAAAACAATTGGAATGCCCTAAACGTGGTACTTTCATCTCCAAGCAACAGTATTGGCAAAATTGTGCAATGATAACACCTAAAAACCAGTTAATAATGACAAATGAATATGCGCAGCAAAACATACTTGACTGACTTGCAGTGAGTAATATCATGATGTTCTGTTTCATGCGACCAGTTAATAGGATTATGTTTCTATTTTGTACTTGCTTCCCTCTTAACCAGAGTTTCACTATATGTGTTCAGGACTTCCTGATTTTATTTGCCAGACTAGACTATTAACATCGTCCCAGTGATGGTTCCGCACTACTATTTCTACATATTTGTTATTGTAGCTGCTACACAGATGCTGTTGAAAAAGAATATCACACCATAGCGAACGAATGACATGCACCTTATTTCACACATCTCACGAACAGGACAAACATAAGGTTCTACAAATTGTAACATCGAAATAAATGAGCTTTGAATTGAGTTTGTACCTTGTCCTTCAAGTGCTTTGATTTTACATGGGTAATGATTCCATCAACACTCCAGCTTGGCACACATTGAACGGGTTTGGTGTATGGAAATAGAATGTCCACGAGCTCTCTTCTTCCAGAGTCTGCAACGATTTCTATTGGTGTCGTACCACACTGTTATGTACAAAAAAGAACAGGAGGAAGATATTTATGGAGGATGATCGCAATGTGACAACAGAAACATAGGATACATCCAGCTAAAACAACACTGTGATACACTAAAGCAGCAATAATTAAGACATTCCACGTGTTCCAACAGTTACCAACACGACATCATCACCACAAGTAATAGTATTATGACCTTTTTTCACAAGTAATATTCTATAAATGGAATATCAAATGATACAAACTGGTTAGCTGCCTCTTCATGGAAAATACCAAGAACCACATACAACAGCAGCAGCAGCAGCACAGTCTTTCAGTGCCAAACAAGTTGGGGTAGGCTAGAGTTGAAAACCATGAGATATCAACTCTATCACGTATATCAACATTCCCCGATCCTTTCTTGTGTGGCCATATATTATCCATCTCAACATGCGCATCTCTGCTACACCTAGTTGTTGGGCATGTCGCCTTTTAGTTGGCCAACACTCAGCGACATACAACATCGCAGGTCGAATCGCCATCCTATAGAACATGTCTTTTGCCTTTTGTGGCACTCTCTTAACATAGAGAATGTCAGACGCTTGGCGCCACTTCATTCATCCAGCTTTGATTCAATGGCTCACATCTTCATCGATATCATCATCCTTCTACAGTGTAGGCGTCTGAAACATCATCATCTGCACTCCTATCCAGGCGTAGGCGTCTGAAACAGTCTTTGTCTCCTTAATAGCCTTTTGGTTTTGGACATCATCATTCCACTACCTGGTATCTTTAGCTTCGATTCTACTACTGGTCACTCCAAACTCCCCTAAAGCTACCTTCCGAATGCAAGTCGTCATCTTCATCCACATATTGTTTGCATCGCCTCCTTCCTCCCATGGGCCCTCCGTAATAACCCTCTCCTTGAAAGCTACCTCCCCCTTGAGCTTCCACCAGTTTGTTCTATATCCTGCTGGACACGAATCCAAAAGCAAAAATCAGCCACCACAAGCTTATGTTGAGGGACAACACTCTCTCCAGGTATCACCTTACAACCTACGCAAGGATGCATGTCTTCTCTTCTCAAGAGGACGAAATCAATTTGGCTCGAGTGTTTTCCACTACTAAGTCACTAGATGGGATTCTCTCTTTCTAAAAAGTACCCACGATCATGTCGTAGGCTAAAGCAAAGCTTAAGACATCCTCTCCTTCTTGATCCCTGCTGCCATATCCAAAGCCCCCCATGCACCCCTTCAAAATCTGTGTTAGATGTACCCACGTGGCCATTGATGAGGTCTCCTCCTATGAAGAGCTTCTCACCAATAGGTACACCGTACACTCCTAACCATGTCCTTCGGGCCTTCCCATAATTCCATCTTGGTGCTCTCGCTATGGCCTACTCGCAGAGCATACCCATTGAGAACTAAGTCCCCAATGACCAGCTTGACCAGGATAATCCGGTCCCCTTGCCTTTTGACGTCTACCACCCCCTTCTTGAGGCTCTTTAATCAAGATGCCTACTCCATTTCTGTTTGTAGTCGTCCCCGTGTACCACAACTTGAAGTCGGTATCCTCTACCTCCTTCGCCTTTTGTCCCTTCCATTTGGTTTCTTGCACGAATAGGATATCAACACCTCTCCTCACCGCTGCATCCACAAACTCCCGTAATTTACCCGTCAAGGACCCTATGTTCCAGCTACCTACGCAGATCCTACTAGGCTCGGCTAGCTTCCTTACCCTTCACACTCATCGAGTCAAATGCTAAGAACCACGCAACTTAAAAAAAATACTCATTATGTCCCATGGTTCTCCCCTTTTTTAAGACAAAACTAACAACCTTTTGACCACAATGTTTGTTTTCTGGAAACATGTAATATTCTTACAAGTTACAATAACATTCCACATAAAACTTAAATAAAAGTCAACTACCCGCCACTTGTTGCAGTAAAATCAAGACAAAAGGGGTATGCGTCCAGCTCGAGTCGAACGGTTGCATTCAATAATCCTGCCCCGTTCAAGTTGAATCAACAAGCCCCCCCCCCCCCCCCCCCCCCCCCCCGCATCAATCTCGAAGAGGGAAAAAACTTTCCATAAGATTTGTAAGGTTAGACATGACTTATCCACCGTGTCACAAGCATATGACACATTGAGCCAACAAAGGTACCATATGCATCAAGAATAACAAAAAATAAGAGGAACAAAGATTCACCTGCTCATCCGGAATGTTAGGATTTGCACCAGCCTCTAGCAAGTACTTAATACAATCAGCCAATCCATACGTAGCTGCCACCACCAAGGGAGTGTACGGATTAGCAGAATCCATGTCAGCACCAGCCTGTGGACGCATGTTATGCAAAGCAAAATGCCATGCATAAAACAGATAATGAAAAAAAGAATTAGATAACAAAACCCACTATATCTATATACTATACACACACACACACACACACACACAATCTAATGAGTTCCCGTCTAGAAATCAAGACATGAAGAAACAAGACAAACAGGATACCAGACCTTGACAAGTAGCTTGACACAGTTCAGTGAGTCAGATTCACTCACTCCATGCTTGGTAGAATTAAGAGCCATAAGTAGAGGGGTACATGAAACTTCTGACACCCTGTTTGGGTACAAATTAAAAAGAAGAAAATCAGTTTCCTAAGAAGTGACATAATTCAACAGTTACAGCAATAAGACTTCAAATACAACATAAGAACAGAAAACACAGGTTAGACGCATTTGACTATACACAGCCACATAATATGTCTGAACTCACATCCGTACATTAGCATTATTTTGGATTTGTAAAGCTATAAGTTACCAGCGAACTACCCTAAACTTGGCCACTATAGGTATTCCCATTATTCTGAACGTGAGGTGACTAGAAAATTTATGAATGAAGACATGTCAAAACAATACAGTAAAAACTTCAATACTTGTGAAAGTAGATTTGGTAAAATATCAAAGATAAGTCCAACATAACAGATGAAAACAAGCATATAAACCGTCTAGATTGCATCAAGTTGTCCAAATTGTCAATGAAAAAAGTATGGAATTTACACATTACATCTGCATGGTGGTCCAACAAAATCTTCAAAGCACCAGCATTCCCATAGTAAGAAGCAGTGTGCAGGGGCGTCCCATGAGCGCCATCTATATCCACACTGGCTCCTCTGGATAATAATAGACGCAGTGCACATTCATGCCCTAGCAAAACACACGAATAGCATGGGTGTCATAAAGAACAACCATTAAAAAGACACACAATAAGAGCTGGCTAAGACAAATATGCAATAAATTCCTATAAGATGTGCACTGAGCCACTAAAGAGTTCCATAACAACCTTTTCTTCCTGTAATAAGCCAAAACATTTGAAGATACAGACATCAGTTCACCATAAAATTCATTTGAGTTCCTCTAAGTTGTTACAAAAAAAATCTTTCAGAAATTGCAATGACAATCATGAGAAGATCAAAAGCAGAACCGACAACTGAACATTAATGGCACCTTAACCAGATGGGTCAATATTGTTACCCGGACACCCACGTCTTAAACTTATCAATGATATGTGTGGATCACTGGATCAAACATGGCTGTGTGCATTATGATGACGCAGAGGCCGGCTACCCCCTTTCGTTAAAAATGTGTGGATCAAACACCATTGCTTCAAAGCATGGTCTGAAAGAACCACTAGAATTAAATGCTGCCGGGATTGAAGGCTCATATTGACAACGGTAAGTAATGATTGTTAAGGAGTATTAGTATTAGGTCTAGGAGTCCTGTTAGGCTATGTTTCATTTCCTTGTACCCCAAGTCTTGTGTAATATTTATATGCCCCTTGGGCTATGCAATAGAGATAAATTGCATCATAACATGATATTAGAGCCTAGGTTTAGGTCTCCTCCGGACGCCCCAACTCGTCCTCCTCTTCCTATCGATTTTTTTTCGGTCTCCCGATCCAATCTCTCACGCCGCCGGTTTCTTCTGGCTGTCTGTCTCACCGCCGGCTGCTGCTCTGTCCTGACGCCGCGCATGCCTCCGCCTCTGGCCAACCTCCTTCAGCCCGCACGCGCTGCCCGCTTGCTCCGGCACCCCGCCCTGCAGTCCGCGTCACTCCGCCCTGCATGTCCACGCTCCTGCTGCAGGAGCGGCTGCAAGCGCTTGACAAGGCCAGGAGTGGCTGCTACTTCGTCCGCCTCCACCATCCGCAGGTCAACCCTGCCGCTCCTCCCTGCAGGTCCACGCCCCTGCTGCAGGAGCGGCTGCAAGCGCTTGACAAGGCCAGGAGTGGATGCTACTTCGTCCGCCTCCACCATCCGCAGGTTAACCCTGCTGCTCCTCCCATGACGCCGCCACCTCCCCAAGGTCACGTCGCTGCTGCTGCCACCCCAGGGCGCCGCCAGCTGCCGAATCCTGCTGCCTCTCTCTGGTCAACACCCGCCGATCCAGCCGCATGGATCAGCTCACCGCTCAATCCGCCAGCTCCGCGCCATTCCGTCCCAATTCAGGAGGCTTCCGATTCACTGGCCGTCCTTCGTCAACTGCTGCAGCGTCTAAACTGCTCTCCTACACCCGTGCATGAAGCTGCCTTTCTGGTCAATGGCCGCAACGTGTGCTTGCCCGCCCCCTGCTACGATCTGGCTGTCTCTTCTGCTCCGCTGCCATGGTTCCTGGACGCTGCGTTTTCGTATTTTGATTTGGTTCTTCTGGCTGATTGCCTGTGTTTAAAAAAAAAGACACGATTTTCTCGGGTGCCATGAGGATTCTGTAAAACAATTTCACCAACATAGCTTTAAGAAGATTGAGAGAAGAATGTTAAAGATAGGTACATAAAAGATTGTCGGGTGGTTTCTAGATTGCTGATCCTGAGGCCAGAACAGACCAGCCCAGCATAGAAAATATAGGGCAACAAATAAGTCAGTGGAACAAACTAACATGGAACAAAGAGTTACTGCACAACAGTGAAATTACCGGAAAGTATTTTCAATATTCAAAACCGGAAGGTTTGATGGTTACAGCTTCGCATTCACTTGTTCTTGTTTAGCAACAGATTAATATTCATGAAAATCACCAATGGATCAATGAGCTTATGCACAGAGAGAGAGAGAGAGAGAGAGAGAGAGAGAGAGAGAGAGACCATTTTTGGCAGCACAATGAAGAGGAGCAAAGCCTGTCCCATCTATCTTATTTGGATCGGCTCCATGGTTGAGAAGATATCTGGCAGCAACAAATTCTCCACACAACGCTGCACAACCCAAAGGTGGTGGACCTGCCAACAAACAAGTATTCTGTCAGGTCACCAATATATCTCGCTCTCTCATCTCAAAGGTGAAAACATTCAAGCTCTACTAATGTACAATACTATAAGGTATACATGTTTCTTTCTTACACGCATGTGCTGCCATTAGATAAATTCCTGTAAATGTGGCTGATAAACCACATTCCATGTAAATACTAAAAGATCCTCTCACCACCAGATAACCACATAAAACATGTAGTATGGTATGCGTGCATGAGCAGGCATGCCCACATGTGTGGTGTGTTCCAGTTTGCATGTTTGGAAAGGGAGGTAGATGCTCCCACGTGCTCTGAACTGCACTAAAAGATGTTATATGTGGAAGCATATTGACAAAATACCACATAAAAATGGTAAACAACTTTAAAGCCAGAATGTGATTAATTATATTAACAGAAAAACTAATCGGTGCAAGTGCCCAGATAGTTTTCCTATACAGCGGATTTCAATGTAGCGCCTCGCCTATAGGAAAGATGGTGTATGCATGTGGGGAACCTACCACTTCGTGCCGATGCCATCAGTGTTTATTGCTAAATTCAAAATTCAAAACAATTTATGTCCTAAACCACCAACCTGATTAACAACCCATCTTAATTGTTGAGTTCATCTCGGCAGAAGCTTCTAAACAAGATCCCATTTTGTCGCTACCAACTACCAGATGGTTACCAAGTAATAATGTATTTAAGCATTGCAATCTTGTGCAGTCTCAGAGAGTGAGAATTCAATTGTTGCCAGTAAGTAGGAGATGATATTAGACCATAGAAGTACCACCATGCAAGTCTTATATGAGTGGGAGAGTGATGTCCCTAATGTGGCAACCAAGCGTCTATAACCCAGTAACCAAGTGGCTATCACATGGTAACCAAGTCACTATAACCTAAAAACTACTGACAGAAAAAAAAGGTCATCAAAACATACCAACATGGGATCTAGTTTCAAAGATCTCGTCACAAGAATGCTAGTGGTGAAAACAGATCACCAATCAGGTACATGATTTGAGAGAAAAGATTTTGAAAATTCAAAATCAAGGTAATCTTCGCTGACATAATACTATGGATTGGTTTGCATGCTACATGCAAGTTAGATTACCGAGCTCGTGCCACCTTTATCGGCGGGCACCATATGGGAAGACTACCCGAGGGCCATGCATCAAACAGTTTGTCCTTCTATTTGTAACAAAGTAGAATATGTGTGATGATTAATTAATGTAATGGGAGCTACATATTTGATCATAAGAGCATCCCCAATAGCTTGTATGTATATGTGTTCGTAAATTTGTCCATGTCATCAACCAACAAGCTATCATACAATCATTCCAATAGAGTGTATATAAGAAAATGAGATAATAAATAGCTCTGCTTCCCCTTTGCACCTTGGAGCTGGATGCTAAAAATGACATAAAAAGTGAAAGGCTCTCAAAAGGACCTGCATCAGCATCATTTAGTTAAGCAGAAACACAAAAACATACATGCATTGAATTCAGCTTCCCAACGTGCCTTGAAAAAATAATATCAAGAACACCAGAGAAGTGCAAAACAGAGAAAAGAAACGGTGAAAACGTACAATTTGACAGCACAGCACCACTTGTTTCCACATGCAATTTCTGCTTTTAACATTCAGAATTAGATATGGCAATTGCATGCTAGAGCTAAAAAGAATATGTAAACAAAATAGCTAAGCCATTATCTGAGTTACATGTTGCATCAGACAGAACAGCTTACATGACAGTATGGCAATCCAAAATGCAGTAACTGATCTAGAAGAGGAAAAGCACGCACCACCACGGGAGCCACCGGCATTGACGTCAAGACGAAGCTCCTCTACCAGGTATTCGCAGACCTTCATTTGACGCGTGTATGAGGCCAATCCTAGCAGTCCAACGCCCTCTAGTATATCCATGTCAGCAAGGTTTGCTCTATCCTCCACATCCATTGCACGAACCAAATCTACATCACCCCAAAATGTGGCAGATAAGTTGTGATAAAATGCATATGAGAACTGTAAGTCTGCGACTCAGGTCCCAAAACAAAATGATTGCAGAATCTGGGTAAAATTGTCGATAAACATGGAAATTCAGCAGCCTAAAGCACCATGGTATAATCTCAAAACCAAATCTGGCCGAGAACCTCAGTTCATCACAAGGGTAGGTGCCACTACTTCCTTTTCAGGGGCAATTGGGTAGGTACCAACCACCACCATGGTGTGTCAGATGGCAAAAATAATCGTGATGATACACGTCCAGTACGCGCGAAGCAAACCAAGCGCTCCTGCAGGCAACAGGAGCCTCACGGGCAGGCGAGCGCGCCGCGGACGAGGCGGCGGGGGGCGGCGAGGCGTGCGGTGCGGTACGGGTACGGTACTCACCCTTGAGGCGGGGAACGTCGCCATCCAGGACCGCCGCGAGCAGCGCCCTCTCCGTCGGGCCGGGGCAGGCTGTAGGAAGCAGGGACCGAGTCAGCTCGCCGCCGTGGGAGACGAGGGAACGCGCGAGGCGGGGCTAGGGTTTCGCGCGGTGGCGGAGATGCGCGTACCGTCGAGCGTGGAGGCCAGGTCGAGGACGGGCTCGTCCGGGGACGACTGCGCCGCCCCCATTGTAGCGGGGCTTCCGCGGCGGGCGGCGGCCGGCGGCGGCTCCGGTGGCGGGGGCTCTCGGCGGTGGGTTCGAGGGGGAGAAGACGAGGAAGGGGAAATGGGGAGGAGAAGAAGCGGAAGCGGGAACGTGGGGAGCGAGCGAGGGAAAGTGAAATGGGCAGCCGGGCTTGTGCCACTTTTTTTTTCAATGGAAAAAGTTGAGGGAAAATGTGGGGATAGAAAATTTTCATCTGGGTGCATTTGGTTTTCGCGAAAGTCAATTATCACAAACCTTTTTTTTCGAAAATTATCACAAACTTTAATTAAAAGACAAATTTTTTGAACATCAGTACAGACGCAAGCACTCATACATACGCGCATACACTCACCCTTTTGAACGCACACACGCACACCCTACCCCTATGAGCACCTCCGAGAGAAGAGCCGGCAATGTCATCTTGAAATTTACGAAGTCACCGTAGGCGCCTCGTCGCAAAGCGCTCATACACACGCGCATACACTCATCCCTATGAACGCACACACGCACACACGCACACCCTACCCCTATGAGCACCTCCGAGAGACCGAGCCGGCATGTCATCTTAAAATTTACGAAGTCACCGTAGGCGCCTCGTCATCGACGGGAACGTCTCCTCCCACTGAAAGCGCATCGCCGGAAATCATTTTGTCACCGTAGGCGCCTTGTCGTCGACGGGAACGTCTCCTCCCACTGAAAGCGCATCGCCGGAAATCCTGACATAAATCCAGGAAATAATGCGAGCGCCAGGACTTGAACCCGGATGGGTTGGGATACCACTATCCCTCTAACCATCCAACCACAGGTTGGTTCGCAATCAAAGGACAAATTGATTGAGTAAACTATCTATCTCCACGATGCCAAATACATACATACCGCATGAAAACATGTTCCTTCATGAATATAATGTTTTTGATTTGGTATTTTAGGCGAGGACGTTTTTTCTGTAAATTTGGTCAGAATTTTCAAGGTTTGACTTTGACAACATCTTTTTCTGTTTTAGATGGACTTTGGAAATATCTAATACACACTATATTTTTTGGACGGTGGGGGTATTCTATTCATGCCTTCGGTTCGGAAAAACTGGGGCAAAGGAAAACAAAACTTGCTTCACTCGAGAACATAAAACAGAATGCATGTTAGGCACTCTCACAACCCTGATTGCAGACGGGGCGTTGCAAATAAATTATCATATGTCACCCTAAGCGTTCGTTTATTTCGGTTCGAGTAGTTCGGTTTATGGGTAATTCGGGTACTCGAAAATGGGAACAGAATTTTTTCTGTAAAAAAACCCCAAAATTTCGGTTTGGGTAATCCGGATACCCAGAAAACCCGAAATATTCAGAGCACACATCAGCTTTTTCGTATGAATAATTCAAGTAGTATGGGTAACATGACAGTGTGATAGTAGCATGAATAATTCGGGTAGTATGGGTATTTCGGATTTTTCAGACTGGAACCCGGAAACCGAATAGCCAAGAAATGAGAACCAAACCTTGACCCGATATCCGAATTACCTGACAATTCGGGTTCCGATAGCGGGTTAGGGTACCCAAATTCCCAGGGTGATATGTCCTCATCAGCTGTACCCTTCTCAATTTGTTGCCGTGTTGGTGTTGGTGATTCCACTGAGTGGTATGCCGACAAAATTCTTTAGCTTTTCATGTGCCATCAAACACTCTTTCACTCAGTTCATGTGGTTTTTTCTAGTCGTTGTGTTCCACGTCGCAAACAAAAGGAAATAAATGATCGGTGGTGTCTATTTCTTTTCTGATGATCCACTTTAGATTGAAGGCTTTCTTGGATAAATACAAGCGAGCCCAGGCTGAAGTTATTAGGACAACTATGCAGAGCGTCCGGCGATTCCAATGCCCACCCAACCCAGCCGCTCATCCAAATCATCATCCTTTTAAATTCTTCTCAACCATGCAGTGCGGCTAACTGAAAGAAGTTCAAAACGGCCTAGGGCATCTGTAGACGGATTTGGACGGACCAAACAGAGACGATAAAACAAGTTCAATCCAAAGCATCCATCACCAGAGTCTAGCAAAATACAGCACCATCCATGCTTCAAACAGATCGTCAAAGCACCAGACTAATTCAAAGCGCTCGCACGAGCAGCCATGGCCCATGTAGCAACAGCGCGGCGTTTCTAAGGAACTGAGCGCCACTTCGCCATACGTCCATGACAAAAAAGAGATCGACAGTTTCGCCAGACGTAAACACGCACGCAATGAGAAGCCTGGAAGGGAACCACTGGGCACGTCCACCCAGGCCGCGGCCCTAATCGGAGTCCGATGAGCTGCCGCTTTGTCCAGCGCCAAGTTCCGCCTTCATTGCCGCAACCGCCTCCCTGAAAATGGCGCAACAACCGTTGTTATGGAGCCTCCATGGTGGCCAGGGTTCAATTCAAACCGTGCAAACTTCAATGTATTCCAAAGAATGCACAAGATGCATGAAACTAGCAGTACACAACGACAGTGTGCAAGCAATACCAAAATAGTGACAGAGCTACATGTGGAGTTAAAACCAGGTTCTATTTAAGCAGTCCTTGGAATTAGAAGACATGTTCAGGAAAAGAAAGGCAAGATGGAAATACTCCGCATTGCAAGGTTAAGCGGAAAGAGTAATACCAAAATGCTTCATGCAGCTCCTGATTTGAAGGATCCAGTTTCACCGCAGCCATGTACGCATCGCATGCTTCCTTGTGATCCTAATGATTACAAAAAAAAAACGAAGCACATCATTGTCTACTGGGGGAGATGGGGTTGAAATGTAAAACAGCGAGTTAAAGGCTAGCCATGTGTGGTTTTGTCTGACCTTGAGCGCTGTTAAGGCAGCTCCTTTCCGGCAGTAACCCTTTGGCCAATCAGGCCGCAGCCTGATGCAAGCATCAGCATCCACCAGAGCATCATGTGCTTCACCAATCCTTAGATGGCATAGGCTTCTATTCGAATAGAGCGTTGCATCTTTAGGATCCACTTTGATTGCCTGCGTCAAACCAAATCCCAAGCACGATCCGTTATCCCAGAATCAAACCACTCAAACTCAAAAGGACAGAGCGTATACATCCATGCCCAACAGCCAACTATGTTACCACAAATATGGAACAGCTGCAACAATATACCTCGCTGTAGAATTTTGATGCACCGGCATAGTCCTTTTCCTCTACTGCTTTTGCACCAAGTGATTTCAGCTCAGCCTTCTTATCTTGAATTACCTTCTCCTACACCATTAAGAGAAGACATTTATATCCACAGTACCCATTTGATGCAGCTTTTATAGTGTGCTAGATGTGCAAGATATACATACCTCGGAAGAGGACTTCCGTGCACTGGCATCCTCTTTCCGCTTAACCTTGCTGTCCTTGTCACTTTGCTTAACCTTGCTGGCCTTATCACATTGCTTACCCTGAATCACGATGGTTAAGCATGTTAATAAGTACAAAACATGAAAGTTAACAAACATGGAGAAGCTCAATTAAACAACTTTTATAGAAGTAAGAACAGCAATACTTTTATAGAGCAACAATTTTATCACTTCAATTCGTAAGCATGTTTAATTACGAACAATTGGAATGCCTTAAACGTGGTACTTCCATCTCCAAGCAATGGCATTGGCAAAATTGTGCAATGAAAACACCTAAAAACCAGTAAATGATGGCAAATGAATATGCGCACCAAAACATACTTGACTGACTTGCAGTGAGTAACACCATGATGCTATCTCAATGGAACAACCTATTAAAAGTTCTGTTTCATGCAACCAGTTAATAGGATTATGTTTCTATTTTGTATTTGCTATTTTGCTTCCCTATTGACCAGAGTTTCACTATATATGTGTTCAGGACTTCCTGAATTTACTTGCCAGACTAAACTAGTCAACTTTGTCCAAGTGATGGTTCTGCAATACTGTTTCTACATATTTGTTATTTAGTAGCTGCTAGGCAGATTCCGTGGAAAAGAATATCACACCATCACAAACGAATGGCATTCACCTTATTTCATACATATCTCACAAACAGGAGAAACATAAGATTCTACAGATTGCGGCATCGAAATAAATGAACTTCAAATTGAGTTTGTACCTTGTCCTTCAAGTGCTTTGATTTTGCGTGGGTAATGATTCCATCAACACTCCAGTTTGACACACGTTGAATGGGTTTAGTGTATGGAAATAGAATCTCCACGAGCTCTCTTTTTCCAGAGTCTGCAGCGATTTCTATTGGTGTCGTACCATTCTGTTGTGTACAGGAGGAAAATATTTAGGATGATCGCAAATATGTTTTAACAGAGACACAGGATACATCCAATTAAAAACAAGTGTGATACAGTAAAGCAGCAATAATTAAGACATTCCCACGTGCTCCAACAGTTACCAACACGACATCATCACCACGAGTCTCAGTTTAGAAGTGCCAAGGATAATATTATTCAAGAAAAGCAAGTCACAAAAGTCAAAAACTTACATAGTTGCTTGGAATATTGGCATCTGCACCGACCTCCAACAAGTACTGGACACATTCAGTTAAGTCTTTGCTGGTTGCTATCACCAATGGAGTATCAGGAGTCGTGCAGTTCAAACCAGCACCAGCCTGTGGATACAACCAGTGTAATAAATGAATCTGTGTGGATATTTACACTTCCATAAAATTCAGAAATCCGGTACAACAAAAGCCACACTGGATTTCCCGCAGCAGTCAAGATAAAAAGAAGATGAATTGGTTACCGTACCTTGACAAGAAGCTTCATGCACTTCAAAGCAGCAGACACAGAAATTTTTCCAGCGACACAAATAACATCAGCACAAAGAACTGCAGCAGTCATGGGTGTTCCTAAATCTGAAAAAACCCTGTTTGGCTACAGGTATTTGCGCAACAAAGTCAGTTCCCATGAAAAAGCAAAATAATTCTACAGATACAGAATCAAAACATTAAACTACTTATTACATCTGCATCATGCTGCAATAAAGACTGGACGATGCCATAATTCCCATCCGACACAGCCACGTGTAGTGGTGTCCCTTCACAAGAGGATATATCAGCACTAGCTCCTTTGGATAGCAACAGTCGTACCAGCCCATCGTTTCCTAAGAAAAATGAGAAGTAAAGTATATTAATTACAATGAATACTAAGTTGTTTTAGACAATTCTTATTTTAGGACAATAAAGTAACACAGATCATAAGATCAGGACTACACTATTCAATTGAATAAAGTGATGTATTTTGAGGACAGAGATACACATACACAGTGCACATAGCTTCAAGTACAAACTGGCAAAATAAGCAATTGAATTCCATTTCATACTAGAGAGTAAACACATAAGAGGTAATAAAATATATCCAAGAGGCACGTTATACATGTCATAGTGCTTAGATGCAACAAACCGTCATGCTTTGAGTACAAAGTACTACAAACATATAGATATGCAGTCTAAAAACAAACTGGGCATGGCCATTACTCATTGGTAACCAGATCAGGCAGGGCCTCTAACAAAGAAAATGAGTAATAAGTGGCAAAAACATTTATGCAGCGACAAAATAGTAAAGATACAAATGTAAATAGGTGCTGAAAGAGAGAACCACCTTTCTTTGTAGCATAGTGCAGAGGAGAAAAGCCCACACTGTCTTGCTTATTCAGATTAGCGCCTTTGTCAAGCAAATACCTCACAGCAATTGCTTTACCACGCGCCACCGCACAAGCCAAGGGTGTCATGCCTGCCAGAGCATTCAAATAACTCAGATCAGACATCTTTGGCAGACAAACACAACATAATGTGAGTGAGGCATAAAAGTCCTACAAATGCGCCATCGCATACCGGACCGCAACTACAACTTTAACATATAACAATCCACACATCAGCACAATATATTTACAGATAATATAGCATTGCAAAATGCAAAATGCAAAGTTTATTGAGAAAATGCATGCACGAAATTAAGAACCTGCAGTGTAGGTTACACATGTACAGCAAACAATTTACTACATATAGAGATGAATGAGCCCACACAATACAGCATTTAATCTAGCATTGAGGAAGCAGCAGGGGCATATACCCGAATCATTGTTGGCATCAGCATTGATGTCGAACCCAAGCTCCTCCACCAGGTACTTGCAGGTGTCCATCCTCCCCGTGCCGGCCGCCTCGTGCAGCGGCCCATAGTCCTCCATCTCCTCGTTGTCCGACGAATCGCTGTCGCTCGCATTCACATTGTCCAACATCCCTACAAAACGCAGATTTCCCAAAGGAGCCACGTCAAGGCACAAGTTTTTTTGAGAAGTAAAATAAATCTTGCAGAAGCCAACATCAAGGGACCCAAGAGACAGGGACCAACAGTTGACCGCACAATGCTGGGCGAGAACCCTGGGAAAACCCAAACCCTAGCTAGAAGGAGGGAAAAAGGAGGGGCATTTCGCGGGGGGTGCTCACTCATGGCGCGGTCGGGGTCGACGACGTCCGAGGACTCGATGACGCGCTTAATCGCCTCCGACTGCTCGCTGTCTGGAAGCAAAAAAAACAGGGGCACACCGCCGGCCATTAGTTAGAGACCTCTACCCGGACAGATCGGAGGGAGAGGGCGACGGATATCGGTGGTGGCGCGACGGACGTACTCATGCGGCGCATCCCGAGGTGGGCGCCCATGAGGTTGACGCCGGCGGAGATGTAGTCCTTGCTCCCCGAAGCGGCCGCCGCTCCGGCAGACCCGCCCCCGCGGGGCCGGCCGCCGCCGGCGGCGACGGCGCGGCGCCTCCCCTTCGCCATGGAGCGCGGCCGCAGAACCCTGGAGGGCGGTGAGGGAGGGAGTGGGGTTGGGTCGGTGGGGGTTTGGATTCCGGTGTGTGGAGGCGGAAGCTTCGGGAAGGTGGCCGCTGCCGCTGCGTGCTTTATGGGATGGGATGGGATGGGAGGGGCGGGAACGTGGGAGAGAGATAGACTCGGGAGCGCGGGATGCGGGGGATCGGGCGCCACGTGTCGTAGCCGACGGTCGCGATCGTGCAGGGAGCAGGTGGGGGAGGGGTTTCCGCTACGCGGCACCGGAAATGGTGGCTACTGCTCGGGGGTTTTGAAATGGAAATGCTAGGCGTACATCCACTGCTTCCAAGCTCCAAGCTTGTTCAGGTGAACCATTCTCCCTCGCCCCTCTTCCGCGGTTTCTACCCGTGGGCGGTACCGTCCCTCCCCACCCCCTGCCGTTTCTGCTGTGGGTGGCACGGTCATCGGTTTGTCATGGCCGTGGATTCGCCTCCCTCTCTCCTTCGCCTCTCACCTGTTTGCCGCAATTTATGGTCGCGGGTCGGGAGGCCACGGATGTTGATTGTAGCGTTCACCGGCCATCATCACCGAGGGGAGAAACAAGATCGCCTCCCCCACTTATCTTTCCCATGTGTTGTCGTCCAGTTTTTATGTGGGTCGTTGCTAAATGTGTCACCATCTAGTGTGGGAATGCACATCACCGAGAGGACGTGCCCACACACCGACATGAGGATGGATGCATCAGTGAGGCACCGACGTACGGCGGCGAACGGGTGCAACGCACTGACGTGGCAAGTATTGACGACAGATCCAAATTTTATTCAAACTTTAATAGTTTCCAAAATATCCAGAAAAATCGTACCCCCTCCGTCCCATAGCATAGGAGCATTTTTTACACTAGCATAGTGTACAAAACGCTCTTATATGGAACGGAGGGAGTAGTAAATACTACATGTTTCCAGCGGTGATCTGGGAATATTCCAGTTTATCTAGAGAAAGGGGTTAAGAGATAATGATTTTTTTTCCTTGAGTGGACATTTAGTTTTCTCGTCGTTAACTTTGAGCCCACCCTCTGTTTTCCTCCTGGATCCGCCACTGTCTCTATGTATCTGTGCAAACACTATGAATATATAACGGTCACATCATATATATAAAATCAGTGCAGTTTCACGCCACACAGTCTTCAACTATTTCCAATCGAAGAGGAATTTGCAAGACCCGGTCTACATCAACGGGGTAGAGACATGAGCGGATTAGTGCTTCGTCCCACCGACCAGAGTGTGGGTCGATTAATTCTTCCACCTTTGTCAAGTAATTGCATCTCTTGTTCTTTTTTTTTTTGTTGAGAAACCTGGTACATCATTTAAACGTCCATAACATCCGGTACATCATAGGAGTGGCAATTAACCAAACATGTCTACCACCAAGACCTAGCCAAGCCTTAAGTAAATTATTAGCACATTCAAAATTCCTTTGTCAACATAATTGCATCTCTTGGTGGTTTGCAGGTCGCTCGGCCCGTGCTCTGGGCTCTGGAGTAGCACCGGCCACCAGCATTCAACTCCCTGGTGGGTGGTCAGCGGCAAACTGGGGCTGCGGATCCGGAGCGGCAGGCTCAATCATGGACGCTTGAAACACGGGCAGGGAAAGTGCGGGGCCCAACCCTGTGCCTGCAGCGGCAGCGGCTCATGCATGTCCATGGACGCACTCCTGAAGAACTAATCCAGTGGGCGGAGACTCGCCTCAGACTGTTCCTTCCTCATTGCCTCAACCGCCCCCCTGAAATTGCCAACCAATTAGAAATGTTTGTCAGTTAAACGCGATGAAATGGGATTAGAGATGCTCCGTCCGGTTTCGTTTCATAGTCCTCCTTTTGTTTGAACACGGAGCTAGCAAGTACTCCCTCCGTCTCATATTAGCTGTCGCTGAAATGGATGTATCTGGACCCTTCCTTTTTTTGTCGCGCAAGGAATGATATGCTACAGTACAATATGTAACTACGTACTACTGTACCAAACAGCGAGCAAAGTAAGATCAACTTTCATAGCGTGAAACCATCATACAAGCACCAAGGTTCGACAAAACACGGTCCATGACATCGCTGCTGCTTAAAGGCAATTTAATTAAGCAATCGTTGAAGAGCAGCTACAGAAGGAGTGCAATGCGGGATTTTATCAGTTATAAATGTCATCCAAATTTATTTAAAGAAATAATGATTTACGCACTTACGAAAACATAAAAATTAAGTCAAAACAGATAAATCAACCATGACTGTTTCCCTTTGGTGGAGTATGAAATCCAATTTGGAGAACCTCCCTTCAGTTATTTTCACTTTGCGGGAAAAATCACCCCCTGGACCCGCTCCGCTAGGGTTCCTACCCTCGCCGCCGCCGCCCCGACCTAGCCGCCCCGCTGCCGCCGGCCGCCGGGCGCGCGCCTCCCGGCCCGCCCCGCTCCCCCCCTCTCCTCCCCTCCCCTCCCCTCCCCTCCCGCAGCGCGCCCGCGCGCGCCCGGGGGGCTCCCCCCGCCGTCGCCGGCGAGCTCCATCGGGCAAAGCCCGGGGGGCGCGGCGACGGCGGGGCCTTCCATCCCCGTCCGCTTGTGGGCGCCGGCGCGGGGCGGCTCCTTCGAGCGGCGGCGCTGGACGTCCGCGGGATCCAGCGGCGCGGTGGCGGTTTCGCGGGGCAGCGGGGTGGCCTGCTGGTGGCGGCGCTCCGACGTCCCTCGTTCTGCGCGCGGGGCGGCTGCGGTGCTCCCGTCTCGGGAGGTGGCGCGCGACCGGTCTCTTGCCGGATCCGGTCGGATCTGGCTTTGGGGGCCGGCCGGCGGCGCCTGGCTCCGGTGGTGCGTGCTCGGCGGCTCCAGCGCTTGGAGCTCGCCGGGCGACGCGGGTAGGGCAGCGGCTGGGCGTGGCCGTTGCTCCGGCCATGGGCGGCGGCAGGGGTAGGTCTCGGTGGTGGCCTACCAGTGTCGTGGCGGCTTCACGGTGGCTCGATGGATCTGCCCGCGGCAACGGCCGGCTTCTTTGGCGTCGGTTTGTCCGCGTTCGGGCTGTCTCGACCTTCACCCCATCTCCTCGTCGCCCGGGCGCTACCCCCATCAATGGGCTGGTCCTCTCCCAGCTGCGGTCCACCGCTCGTCTCGCGCCCGATGCCGCAGGACCGAGCTCGTCTCGCGCACGATGCAGCAGGACCGAGCTCGTCTCGCGCACGGTGCAGCAGGACCGAGCTCGTCTCGCGCACGGTGCAGCAGGACCGACCTCGTCCCCCTCTCGGTGCTGCAGGACCGAGCTCGTCTCGCGCTTGGGGCAGCAGGATGGGTCGGTGGATGCCAGTTCTGGCCGACCTATTGGGTCTCGACGTTGGGGGTTGCCCAGGGGCGCGAAAGGTGGGACCTTTCCGCTCGTCCCTTCCGTTGGGGTGCGGCGGGTCTCGGGTGAGGTGGTGTCGAGGTCTTGGATGCTGGGGCGGCGGCCCTGGTGGTGGTTGCGCGGTGCTCTTGGGCAGAGCCCGTGCCTTGGTGCTACCCGGTCACCATGGTCGTGTGGGCGGCGTGGTTGCCGGGGTGTGGCGTTCGGTGGCGGTAAATATTGGCCGAGGTGAAAACCTGCTCTATCTTCGGACGGACCGGCGGCGGCGAAGATCGTTCCCTTCTTGAAGGCGTCGTCGCGGCTCTCATTGCCCGTCATGCGGCTCCGGGGGAAACTCTGATCCTTGGATCGGGAGGTGGCGGCGCTCCGGCGTCGTACCCTTCCTGAAGGCGCCGCCTTGGAGCGTATGGTTCGTCATATGTAGCTTCATCTCTTCGGGGCGGTAGTGCTAGGAGTGGTGTTGCTGCGCTCAGCGCCTATGTATCCTGTCCTGGGTGTGTGCGTGTGTTGCGGTGGCGTAGCGTGTGTTTGTACTGAATGCTTGTGGTTTGATGCTTTATATATAAAGCAGGGCGAAAGCCTTTTTCGGCAAAAATCACCCCCAAATTCTGATTCCTAAATCCTAATTAAGCTGTAACCTAGTTGTGTGAAACTAGTCAGTACATAGCGCAGACATGTAAATTAGGAAGGATGTTTAAAAATCAGTTCCCAGCTAATGTCGACTAGTTAATGTTACATTAGCAATACAGAAATAGAAGTGTTTTCCAATGGTTTTTCAGTAACAGCACTTACCTCCGTATAGAATTTTGATGCCGCAGCATAGTCCTTGCACTCAACTGCTTTTGCACCTTGTGATTTCAGCCAAGCCTTCCTATCTTTGTCACTTGACTTGTCCTACATTATTAAGAGAACTTGTACCAACATTAAATCGAAAAATAAGATGCCACAGGCTGTAAAATGTCGGAATAACGGATGTCTCATTCCCCGAACTAGTACAAAAAAACATGGTTTTCTTCATACAGCAGGATACATGCAGAGATATACTCAAGGTGAAATATTGTTAAAAAATAATAATCTATATACTTAAAAAGGGGATAGAAATATTAGTCAAAAGACACAAATCAACAGTAACTTGCTTTTGCTGGTATGTTAACTCCCGACCCTACACAGCTATACCTGTCAATTATAGCAGCACAACAAGCATTCTTAGATGTGGGAATCAGTAACCTGTATTGTGTGAACATGTACATTCGTAGGATGCCAAGCTATTGTTCACTACTTAGTGATGTCTTAGCAATATGAAAATAACAGTGCTCTCCAACAGCTTGTTCAGTAGAGGGCCATCGAAATGATTGCACAACAATATACCTCAGAATAGAATTTTGATGCAGCAACATAGTTCTTCCCTTCAGCAGCTTTTGCAACACTTGATTTCAGTGAAGCTTTGCTATCACTGTCACCTTTCTTAACCTAAATAATTAAACAAAACTTATGTTAAGATACGTTAAAAATTACAGATGCTGCAAAACTGTACTAAGGCAGGATAACCTGTCTTATTTCTCCTAGTAATAAGAATAGCTGATGACATATTAACTGTACAGAACTGAAGATGGCATTCTAACACAATGACATGGATTACTTTCATACATCACCCAACTATTAATATGCAGAGTAAATTTCCCAGTTCTCAATGAAATGATTCCAAATATCCCGTTTATTACACTGTATACCTCTGATGGATCCATCAAATATCCTATCTTAGCTCCATCCTATAGTTTTGACCCCAAAATGGATGGATCTAGGAAACTATCTATCTAGCTTTCAGACTATTATTCTTGAAAGCAGATCAAAGTGCTCTATCTATTCATCAACGAGATGAGTAGAGTTTGATTATTGCATCATCTTCTTGCATGGACTTGTCGCCAGCCATCTAAATTCTGGCAACAAGAGGCACCTGATACCAGTTTATACCAACAAAAAAACACTGCATAAATGTCCTTATTTGTTTTCCATCACTTCAATATCCATGTGTGTGAGAGAGAGGGTACCTTGGTTTCCCAAGCAGGCCAGGGTATGGAGGATAGAAAAAAGGAAAATACAAGGGCTGTGAGTTGAAAAAAATGACGCGAGAAGATTTTTGCAAAAACACGAAGATACATAATTTATAACATAATGCCATGAAAGACAACCAGTTTGAGACAAAACAAACAGTTATTTGGCTTGTGACATGTCTGGATCTAAAATTTCTCATGGAACTAGTAAAAACGTAACATCATTGGGCGCCTACAAACACTAAGCTAAACATGAAATTGCCCATATTGAAAAGCGAAGTCATGAATGATACTAGGTCTGGATCCAACAAGTGTCAGAGAAAACAACAATGATGTTAGAGCATCAAGTATCAAGGTTTAAGAACTAACATAAATTAGAAAAATAATTCACCTGCTTAGATGGAACATTGATATTTGCGCCAACCTCCAACAAGTATTTAACGCATGTGGTTAAGCCATTGTTAGTTGCTATCGCCAATGGAGTTTCAGGAGTTGTACAATTGACATCCGCACCAGCCTGTGGGTGAACAGACATAACATAAAACACATGGAGAATACAAAAGGTATCTTCCACCATAAGATTCGCTCAAGCAATCATAATGTGCAGAATGTGAACAGCACACCATACCTTGACAAGAAGTTTCATGCACTCTAAGCAAGTGGATCCATTCATTCTTTCAGGAGTAACATAGAGTGATGTGGTCAGGGGTGTACCAAGGTCCCATGAGACTTTATTCGGCTGCAATTTTAGTTTGAAAAACAAAAGTCACTTCCCAGGTTCCATATATGTTGGAGAAATATGATTCTAGGGATTGTATATGCATAAGAACTTGAGCTATGAAGAAAAGAAAATAGCTCAAATGGAAGAACATCAATTTACTAATTACATCTGCATGGTGCTCCAGCAAAATCTTCATAGCACTGAACTTCCCATGAGCTGCAGCGGCAACTAGAGGTGTCCCATGAGGAGAAGGTGCATCAACATTAGCTCCTTTCGATAGCAGCAGTCGTGCAATTTCATCACAGCCTAGCAAGAAAGGAGGCATCCACACAGTTTGAGTACCGTATCCACGACACATTGACAATTTTTTTATCAATTCAGAACAAATTCGTTTTGGGTATTATCACTCCCCCGCCGCATCCCAATCATAAACTAAAAGTGGGATGATCAACTCATAACCAGATCGGACAGCAATTCAACAGAGAAATATGATACTTGTCATATGCAACCATTTTTTACGGAGCAGAATGTGAAGAAATAGGCACCTGTTGCTACTGCTTCATGCAGAGGCGTCGTGCCGTTGGAGGAATCTTTTATGTTGGGATCAGCACCTTTTTCAAGAAAATACCTTGTGGCATTCACTTCCCCATGCCCCACCGCAAAAGACAAAGGCGTCGCACCTGCCAACAGAGCATTACAATCAAGCAATTTAGTCAAACATTGACACCCTGCCATACCGTAATAACAAACGGTTGGGCCTAAGAAATCTACTGCTGCCTTCTTCGCTCCCTTAGCATATGAAGGGATGCATATCACAAGCAATAATGAAGATTGAAATCTCACAGATATATACACTTGCAGGTGCATATAAACAAGTGGTGGTATAATTAATATTGCATCGGAAAACCTCATTCACAAGCATGTTTTTAGAAGGAGATCTTATAATCATCAGGTTTCACTAGCACAAGCTTATATTACGCGGCAAAAATATGTTTAAACGAAGTAATAAACTGAATGGTAAGAATTTAATTAACCAGCCCGTACACGAGAGATGAAACAAATAAGGAAATCCCTATAAATGGAACGCGTGGAATGAAGTAAGTAGCTTGCTTCCCAGACACAAGAGCTCAACTGAAACACACAAGCATTTAATTTCGAAGAGGCGCCGTACCAGAGCCGGGATTAGCAGCCTCGGAGTCGACATCAAATCCAAGCTCCTCCACCAAGTACTTGCAGATCCCCATATCACCCTTGGATGCTGCGGAATGCAATGCCCCAACGCCCCTGAACCTCACGTAGGCAAGCGACTCCCTGTCATCGTCGTCCATGCCATCTACCACGGCTTCAAGACGACCCAGATTTCAAAAGAACCACATTAAGGCACAGCCTCGCATATATATGATACAATTTCCAACAAGATTGTTGCATGAAACAAGATCAAGATACCCGGTAAACTGAGGGTAATATAAATGTACCTTCCGAAATCCAACTTAACATTACCAAAATACAGTAATATAGAAGGGCCCCAAAAGGGCGAAATCAATCAATAAAAGTGAACAGACCATCATCACATAGCATTAGCATTTAGCAACCACGGCTAAAATAAAACCCTAATCCAGAACAATGGCATTACGGAGGAGGATCTTACCCTTGAGGCGGTCCAGGTCGCCGTCCTCGCACGCGAAGAGGAACTGCTCCTGCGGCGGCCACTGCCAGCCGGTGCTACCTAGATCGCGCGCGCGACGAGCGGGAGGCCAGGAAGGAACACGTCAGGGGCCATGGTAGAGCGAATGAATCTCGCCCGAAATGGTGAGGCGAGACAGAGCGGAGGGGGTCGCGTGCGCACGCACGTACCCACGTCGGTGACGGTGGCCTGGAGGCCGAGGCGGGCGGCGGCGTCGGTGAGGGCGCGAGTCGCCGCTGCTCTCTGGAGGTCGCTCGCGCTCGCGCCGCCTCCTCCTCCTCCGGCGCCGCTAGGGATCCTCCCATTCTCCATGGCGGGACAGAGCTCGAGTAGGCTCTGGAAGCGTGCGGGCAGACGGTTGGGTTTAGCAGCGGTGGGGCGGTGGCTTCTAGGGGAAGCAAGGAAAGGGAGCCTCGGTGTGGGAGAAGGGAGAGGGAAGTGGGAGAGAGAAGGATGGGATGCGACGGGACGGGACGGGGTGCGGAGGCGTCAGTGGGAGGACCGTTGAGTTGACTGCGGTTGACGACGGAGAATCCGGGGAGGCGTGACGGTGCCCATGTGTTGGTGCACTGTGGCTGTGGGTGAGCGGAGTGATGGCGAGCTGCTTCTGCTGCAGCTATCACTTCAACGTAGTGGATGCATCGAGTGTGTGCCCAAAATAGTGTAGCAGAGTGTGGCTTGCGTGCGTGTCGCGCGCACCGCTACGTTTTTTTCTCTCCCGATGGCAAGAGAGTTTTATCATCCAGAACTATAACTATGTTAGTTGGGAGCTCCCGAGCGTTCTCAGAGTTTAGATCATTTTTTTGGCCGTTCGATCGATTTTTTGATGCGTTTTGCACCGTCGGATCACCCCACCGGTTGACATCGGCCGTCGGATCGAGTCCGTGACACTGCTACAATGAACAGTTTCACCCCCGCTGTAAAGATCTCGTGCCACCGCCGTTATTCCCGTGCCCCGCAGAGGGTATTTTTGTCTTTTCACATCTTAGGTCAACATGCGCCCTTCTCCTATTCGTTGCCTCATCCCCAATCAGCCGATCTCTCCTCCACTTCCCTCTCCCGCACATCTCTCTCCCATCCTCCCCGTCCGCCACACCATCGCCGCCGCCTACCCTCGGCGGGCGGCCCACCCCCTCCTCCTTCTCCGCCGTGGCGCGGTGCTCCGCGGCAACCTCTCGCTGGTCTGGCCGGTTTGAGCCCCTTCGCGCTGACCCCGACCCCCCTTCTTCCAAGCCGCCGCGGCCACCATCGACGGCGAGGGCCGCAGCAGGAGCAGGAGCACGGCGGGAAGGAGGAGAACGACCAGGGGAGGTCGAGCCGCCATCCGTCGCCGGCCCTCGACACCTCCTGTTCGACCACACAGTGGGAGCACCGGACCGTTGTCCTTGTGTTCGTGCTCCTCCAGGAAGAAGACGACCCAAGGTGAGCCGCCTCCGATCCATCTTGCGGAGGCAGCGGTGAGCGCCCTCTCCACTCCCCCGATTCTCTCTCTCTCTCTCTCTCTCTCTCTCTCTCTGACCGTTGCTTCTCCCGAACTGCAGGAGTTCTCCTCCTCAAGGTGTCAACCGTCCTCGATCTACTGCTCCTCCTTGGTCTTCTGCGATGGCTTCCTCGCGTGTCGGCGCTGGTTGAGATGCTTGTGGGATTCCCGCAGTTGATTTGCTAGGTTGCTTTTGATATGGTCACGGGACTCACGTTCGATTTTGCTGCAGGTTCCTTCCTGTCGTTGTTTGCATTTGTTGCGGATCAAGGTCGTCCTGACGTCTGCTACTGTTGTGAGGGAGGAAGAAAGCTTTCTGGTCGTGAGCATTTCCTTTATTTCCTCTTAATTCCTTTGGATGCATTTGGTGCTCGGATCTGCTTCGATCCCTGGGGTCTTTTGTTGCTTTGCAAACAACTCAATGGCAAGCCCAGATTCGTAGTTTTTTGTTTCTTCCTTCTTTCGTCCGTTGGCTGTAGGTTTGGCATGTGCTGCTGTTGTTTGATTATGCAGGACTACAATATTTGGCTGGCCTCACTGTTACCTTGGGTTATTTGCTGGTTTAGGTGCCTGGCTTGAGGATTAGTTGCTGGATTGTGTCAGTCTAAAGTGTGTCCCAGATTTGTTGGTTTCGGTGTTTAGGTTAAGTTGGGCTGATTAGTCTCTGATTTGGTTCTTTGGCTTGACGATTAATTGCATAGATGGCGTGGATTTAGTTCGGTTAGTCATGGGTTTAGGTGCTCATCTTGAGGATTGCTTGCCGGATGATTTGGCCATTTAGCGAGAGGGTTAACCGCATGGATGGCATGGCTTGTTAGTTAGGTTAGTCCCTGGTTTAGGTGCTCACCTTGATGATTACTTGTTGGATTAGGTGCTTACGTTGAGGATTGCTTCCTAGATTATATTAGTCTGAAGTGTGTCACATATTAGTTGGTCTGGGTGCTTGGCTTAAGGATTGACTTTTGAACTGGTTAGTCTCTGATTTGGTTCTTTGGCTTTAGGATTCACTACACGCTGAATTATGTAAGGCTAAAATGTGTCCCAAATTTGTTGGTTCGAGTGTTTGGCTTGAGGGTTGATTGTTGGTCTGGGTTAGTCTCTGATTTAGTTCTTTAGCTTAAGGATTGATTGCATGGCTGGTTAGTATAATGAAGATTAATTGTTGGTCTGGGTTAGTCTCTGATTTCGTTCTTTGCCTCAAGGATTAATTGGGTGGATTCATAGCTGCTATGACATCATTATAGTGGTGATGGATACTGTTGGTTGTGAGCTATTTCTAGGCTAGAAATTATTCCTTTTCTTATGAAGGTTAATTATATTCACAACATCATATTTTGGAAACGAGCGGTTATGATTTTTTTTAGTGTCAGGAGTGCAGTGGATTATGATCAATTAAGACAAATCTATGGACAATCATTACAAATGTGATTATTTCATTGCCTGCAAATTTAGTACGTACTCTTATTTCCAGGATCGTTGGTTGGTTCTATTGCTATTTATTGTGCAAGGACCCTCTTTTGCTGGCCTCGGTCTTCTGCACTGTGTACCCTCTTTTGTTGGCATCAGCCTTTGAGATGATTTGCCCGTGTGTGTGTGTGTGTGTGATCTTGGTATAATGATGTGATGAACTAATCGATCCTACTTAGAACATTTGATATAGTCTTCTTCCACGAATAATAAATCATGCATGTGTGGGAGGGTGAAGGGGGACAGGAGATAGGATCACTATTTACCCTTATTGTCGCTTTTACATGTTCTTCTGGTGGGTTTCTGACGATTTGGCTCTTGGATGCAGGGTGGGAACGAGGAGATGAGTCTCGTGGCGGTGAGCGGAACGGAGACAAGGATGGCGACTTGATGTTTTGGTGGTCTGATGCTTTTAGTCACCGCTCTCGTTCCCGAGGTGCTCCTTTATCTTGACCATGACTCTGATTTTTAGTTAGACACCATGTTTGCAGATTCAAGTTCCAAAATCAGGGTACATTTTTTTATTTTTGGTAAGCTTTAGTGATCTGAAATATGTAGAGTTTGGATTGGGGATATAAGCATTGTTAAACTAGGTTACATACTAGATTTTTCTGAATTTCTCCTCCTTTTCTGGTTCATTGCATGCATGTTTATGGTTAAACTAGGTTACATAGCTTCTGGTTTCCTACAAGTGAGCTATAAAATTAATATGGGTTGTTATCATTGCATGCATGTTTATTATGAACTTTACCTAAATTTGGTTGTGTATTGTGCAGGTGGTGGCCAAAGGCAAATGGTATAGAGCCTCCATGAGATTTTGAATTCTGCTTGATGCATATGGGAAAGGATATTGTGAACATTTGGTTCATTTTGGTTGTGGATTGACCTATGCTGTGCAAAGGAAACATGTTGTCACGCCTTCAAGTGAGATTCTATCCGATAAAAATGTGCACTCTTGACATGCTTAATCTTTGATGTTTTCGGCTTCAATTGTGAGGCTGCACTGCAATCCAAATCTCCTTTTGGGTATTGTGTCTTTGTAGCATAGGATACCTTCATAAGATATGGCTGGCCATATGTACTTACGGTTGCCCTGGTGGTTTACTTCCTGCTTAGTGCTTTGGGAGAGATATATGCATTTTGGTTCATATCCATGTCTGTAGGGTGTGCCCAATTTTCAGTGCACCGCAATACCTGTTTTGGTTAGTGATTTGGCAGAAATATGTGCAGCGGGTAGTAGTTGCTGCTTCCTAACAGAGGAAGTCTACCTACACAGATAATTAATCTATGTGTTCCAGAATTAGACCGCCTCCTCATTGTTTATAGATTCACCAAGCAATGATTGATGGGTTGCATAGTCCATTAGGTCACCTGCTTATTGTTTATATACGAAAAAAATAACAGTTCCTCCTTGCTGATAAAGGAAAGTTGGGTAGGAAGAAATCTAGGTAGACAACCTTCTGATTGTTTTTATATGCATCAAGCAATAGTTGGTACTCGTTGATTGCATTAATGGTAACTACAGAAACCTTTCCATGCTCAGCATTATCGGCGACCTCTCAGATTTGGAGTTGTACTTCGTTATTGTGAATGATGAATATGGTCAACAATCTGAAGAAGAGTCACCTTCTGCCGAGAGAGTGATGCGTGTTACTGCCGGGAGAGCTGCTTCTTGCCGGGAGAGTGATGTGTGTTACTAATCTCCTATTTAGCATTGCTCTAGGATCAGTAGTACCATATGAACGATCAAACATTTCATTCCTCCTTTTGTTCTAATGCAAATGCTTGCTTATGTGGTTGCAGATCGACTTGCGATGTGTTAAGCGGATGATTGTGTAACTGAACGATCAATCAGAGAAGAGTGTTTTTCCACCCAAAGTGAGGTGAGATGTTTCTGTTCATCTTGGTTGTACTTAAGATAAGATTTAGTTACAGATATTCATTAATCACCTAATGTATTTCTTTGCCAAGTGTGTAGTTAGAGCTAATGTGTCACTTGTTATTTTACATCCTTTATTCTTATTCCCTTTAACCTCCAAATGAAATACTCTACGAGATTTGTTGGTACTCCATTAACCAAATATCGCTGACAAAATGTGGTTCTCATTTCAGTTGAGAGAAAAATTGCATACTTTGTGAACCAACGGGAGATTCATCTTTAATATTATTCTTTAATCACTAAATCATATAGGAGATTCCTTTGGTGCCCCATTAACCAAATATTAGTATTACTAAAAAAACTGACAAAATGTTATTCTGGTTGCGACTGAGCCCTGCTGAGGCGAGGTCGCCCCTTTTACCCGGTTACATCCTCAATCGGTGAGTCCCTGACACCCCTCTCTTTATTGATTGATCCATATATCGCCAGGAAAGAATGGCCATCAGTTCAGCAACTTCAGCTACTGTTGGACTATGAATTATTGTTTTTTAGGGAAATTAATTACTCCTTGGAGAATCATAGATCCATGTTCTATTTTGTCATGTAAGTTAGGTTATAACTATGTAGTTACAACCACATATTTAGAATTGCAATAAAAAACAATTAATAATAGAAACAAGTCAATTATGCGACTCAGTTGCGTCTTTCTGCATATCAATCTTGGTTTAGGTCATTTATTATTTGATCCAGTGATTGTGTTGATGGCTTAGTTTCTATTTCTTCAGAAAGGCACAAATAGGATCACCTCTATCCAATTAAAGTTTAATCACCTCACATATACATCCTTTTTTTCAATATAGAGTTGTATTCAATTTGGCTAGGATGTAATCCCAGTGCTCCTTCAGTTATTCCCCAAGCAATCACATATTTGCAGTGTTCTTTTAGAAGAAATGTCTTCCTGCACAATACTATGTATGGCTAGCTGCTAGCTGTTGATTTATATTGATTTCTGTCAAAGCAATTGCAGTTATATAAACCTTAATGAGACATCTTTGAAGAGAGTTTAGCCATTTCATATTTCTCTTTCGGGCATGTGTTGGCATGAGATTAATACCAGCGACTCATGTGGTGGCTTACATGAGAAGTGTTACATGTCTTGGCATGATTTTATATAAGCTAGTAACACCGTTTTATTATCTGTCTGCCATAATTTATCAGTTTGGTTGTTATAAATCAGTTTTTCATCAAGCTCGTATCACTGTTTATTTGAATTCCTTGCATTTGTGATTAGCTGACGGTATAAGCATTATTTATCAAGTGAATTTGTAGACTGATGTACTTGCAGACTAATAATAGTATTGACATTTGCTTACTAACTAATGTCTCTGTAGCAGGCCAATTTGTGTGTTTTTGGTTGTGGCAGACCATTTTCAGTCAAATTGAGAAACAACCGCCTTTTGATCTCGGCCCATAACCAGCCGTGAAAGACGAGATGTTTATGCTGCCCTTCTACCTTCCTCCTTATCCCTACTTTTCCCCATCGCGTGTTGGGCTCTCTGGAGTAAATTAAACAGGAAACTATATGCTGAAAAGTGGGGTGATAAATATCCAGTTACTAAATTCACTAAAGTTGTGATCCCAATATTGTGAGCAAAATAGTGAAATGTCAGGGTTTGCTCTACTGCAAATTTGCAGTTTACTTTAACTTTGTTGTGATGAGCAATTCTGGTCTGACCAAACTAATAAATGCATGTGCTTTCCATGTTTTGTTCCCAGTAAGAAGTTGATTCTGTATTTTATGTATTTGTTGTGAGCTACTTTTAACTCTGATAAAGAATGTACATTGGATTGTTGCTTGCTGGTGTTCTTACATCTTTGAGCTGATGCTTTATTACCGGGTTGGGAGTGATCGCACGCGTAGGGGTGCGGCAAGCCACAATTTCTATCTGGTCTACGTTAGGCCTGTCGAGATGACTTCAGCTTCTGTCGTCATTTCTACCATCCAAGGATTTATCAGTTTGGTTGTTATAAATTGTCTGTAAGCTACTATGTGCTGTCGAATCTTTTATGCCTGAGATATTTAGGGCTAAACCTAACGGCGAAACATGCTTTCTATGTTCATGCATTGTTCAGAGGCTTCTTATTGTGTGTATATAAACATTTGGACCGGCACCCCGCGCCAAGGCGCGATACCGATTTAGTCACTTAAGATACATGGTGGGAGGAACCCAGCCTCCTTGGAGTTTAGAGCTTTCTGGCCGTTGGATCTCTCCTCCGACGCGTTTTCGACCGTCCGATCACGAGATGGAGGGATCTGGGACGTCGGATCAAACCGTGAAACTATAGATCGAAACAGTGTCCATACCGGGATGCCACCGCCTGTAGTTTTGATCGCCCACCGAGGGCATTCCTGGAATTTCTCTATGAGGGATAAAAGCTCAACGCCCATAGGATTTCTCCTCAATCGGCTTCCTCTCCGCTTCCTGTTCCACGCGAGGAGAGCCGCCGCCGCCCCTGCCCCCTCCCCTTCCACCCTAGCCGCCGGGTGCCATCGTGCAACGGCGAGACCGCCCTCCCATCCCCCTCTCCTCTCCATGGTCCTCGGCAGAGGCAGCACGAGCGACCGCCGCACCACTTCTATATGCATAGGGTCACAATCGAGAGGCGACAACTCGTCAATACAAGGTGCACCTCTACCAAGCCATACAACAGTTGTGCTCTCTGTACGGCTATACAATACCAACCGATGTGCTACCCTATTTTGCTCACGTTTAATTTTTGAAGGAATAAACTCTCGCTCAACCATGTGATGCCGAATCTCCGCTACCAAATGTCCATACGCCGACCTGGTAAGACTCTCCCCAGTCATAGCCGCCAGTGCCTCTGAGGAGTACGACTGAATGATGATAGGTAAGGTACAGTGTTGGATAGCTAGCGCCATACCCTGCATTATCGCATGTAGCTCCGCCTTCAACGCATCATTACAGTTAAAGATGCACCGGTAGGCCGTGAATATTACACTTCCATCCTGCCTTCGCAGTATCATCCCTGCCGCCGCCGATCCATCAGAATGTAGGAACGCTCCATCTACAGACAGAGCAGCTCGGTCAGCAGGTGGGTGCAGCCATGGCAATGGTTTGCCCGCTCCAAGCTGCTCGACGGTCATCTCATGAATCATTGCCATCTTTCCTTTGATAATCTCTTACATGGTGACCCTCCTGCACATATTCAGTGAGTTCATATAACTTTGAAGAAAGTCGGCCGTTGTCGCCAAGGATGGAACATCTTTCCCATGCGCTAAATCAGATCGCAAGGACCATATTCTCCAAAGCAGCATTATTGTACAGTCACGCATGCTATAATCACAATTTGCAAGGATGTTCAGGAGCCAATCTTTCCGCGCGGGCACCGGTACGGTTAGAGTCACTTGATAAATCTGGAACTAAAAACACATGCGGATGTGCCCGCGGGCATTATTCGGTCACATCCTAAACCTCAGTTAGCATACCTTAAATTCATACAAACTTATGCAACTACATAAACGATGAATTATACACATCGTCCGGCTACTACATCAGAACATGCCATCCGACTACCAAAATTTGGCGTGTTTACCCTACATGCTAGCTACGGAGAAGATCATCCACGACTGCTCTTGCCCTTTCCGGCGCCCTTGTCGTCCTTCTCGCGAAAGTAGAGGTCGAAAACACAGTAAGAATCGAGCCGGATCTGCTCATCATCAAAGTTGTCCGACCCGTCACTGTCCTGCTCACTACAAAAAACAGACACACCTATAACATTATGGGCCGAACAAAAACATTTTTTTGTCATGAAAGTGATGATAATTGTGACAAAAATACGTATCATCATGGATGTGGTGGGCTCATACTTATATGGAAAACAAATGAGATTTTCGTCATAGGCGGGCCGAAAGCACATGACATTCTTTTTTTTTGTTGCCGTCAAAATCATGGTAGAATTGAGGGCGAGAATTTTTCGGGGATTTCCCAGTATACGGTGGGTGGTCGGGCCCGAGCGAATGCAGTGTGGTTTGCGCGTTTTTCTTGTACGCGCGCATGTGCGAGCCCTTCATTAACTGAACCCAAGCGAGCTATTTGTTTATAGTACCCGATCGATCGATCCCTCTCGCACGTACTATACTACTGAACACAAGCGACCGATCACTCGGACCACGTACTGAACCTAAGCGATCCCTATGCTGCTTACTGAACCCGAGCGATCCCTTCACTGCTTACTGAACCTGATCGATGCGAGAGAGACTTGTGCACGTACGTAGTTTGCTAGCCTGATCGATCCATGCGTTGCATCAACCCCCCGCGTGAGACCTGAATTGACCTAGCCGGTTGACTGCCTCTTGATAAATAGTCCCCATTGCTGCCCCGCATGCGATACGTAGATGGAGTCAAGACCAACAACTGGTTGCATCGATCCAACCCTTCGTGCAATGTGTTGACCTAGCCGGTTGGTTGGTTGTGGATGAGCAGTCCCCGCTACTGCCACCCACGTGTACGCCCCACCCCACCGGTGTGGGTTGGATGAACAGTACCCGGCCATGCAGGCGGTTGCCGCTGGATGAAAGGACCCCGATCTATCGAGGAGGCCGTGTCGCGGTACCCCCACACCCTAGCCTGTTAGGGGTGGAAGAATAGGACCCTGTGGAGGCTGTAGGTAGTTGACGATGAATGAACAGTAGCCCGTGGAGTCCGTAGGAAGTAGATGGTGGATGACCAGTAGCCCGGGGAGTCCATTTTGTGGTACGCCACACCCTCCCGATGAATAGTACTTTGTTTCGACCGTAAGTAGTTGAACTGAACTCTGTTTCGTCTGTTTTACGGTACTCCACACCCCTTCAAATGAACAGGACCCCGTTTTCGACCGTAGGTGGTTGAACATAACTTTGTTTCATCTGTTTTGCGGTACGCCACACCCCCAACAGGTGCGGGAGGGGGTTCAATGAACAGGACCCCGTTTCGGTTGTTCCGTCCAAGTTGGTTGGCTCCCGATGAATAGGACGCATTTCGACCCAGTAGGTCGGTTCCTGATGCACATGACACTGTTTCGTCCGTTTCGACCTTTCCGATTGGCTGCCGATGAATAGGACGCCGTTGCTGCGCACCCCACCGTCCATGGAGCCAACCTGTTCAGTAAGCGAAGGGCTTGCACATAGTCACGTGCAACCACACATGCATCACTTGGGCCCGACCACCCACCCACCGTATACCGATCCCCGGAAATTTTCTCGCCTTCACTTCTATCATGATTTTTTATGTCATGGATGGCCCAAAAAATGTCATGCAGGTCCGCCTCTGGCCCGCCCAGGACCAAAAACCCAATTTCTGTCGTAGAAGTAGGTGTCCACCACATCCATGATGATATGTAATTAAATGTTTTCGTTCGGACCATAATGTCACATATATGTCTTTTATTTTTTTGTAGTGTGAGTTAACCGACGTGGAGAATGCTGGATGGTATTCTCATTTGATTGAAGAAGTGTCCTCCCTTATGATGCGTCAACTATATTGCAGATTCCAGTTAGTACGCGAAATGTAGAGGATTTCTGGTCCTGGAACTTTAAGAAGTCCGAAAGGTTCACCGTCAGATCAACATGCAACATACAAAATGATTGTTCAAACAAAGTAGAGAAAATTGGCTCGATGAGCGTGCGGGGTCCTCCAACACTTCTGCCTTTGAAAAATCTTGGGAGACGCTTTGGAAGGTAGTAGTACCAGCAAAATTGAAAATGTTTCTATGGAGACTAGCATAACATTCCCTCCAAACGGAAGATGTTCGGAAACATAGGAACATGAGCAGCGTTGATTATTGCTGCGTGTGTGGTATGCAAGATCTATGGCGTCACAGTCTCATCGAGTGCGCGATGGCGAGATGTGTGTGGTCTCTGGTTGATCCAGTGCTATTGGAACATATGATCGCCGCTTCGGAGGTTCTCCATGATGGAGGTTCTGCCGCATGAGGAGCTAACTCGTATGATGGTAACATTGTGGGCGATCTGGACGGCGAGAAGAAAACTCATCCATGAGGGTATATATCAGAGCCCCCTTTCCACTCACCTTGTTGTGACGAGTTCTATTTCACAACTTGATCAAGTTATCCCTTTGCTGACGCCAAACATCGGCCTTGCAAATCAGGGGGAGAAGAGATGGATGCCACCTCTTGTTGGATGTGTTAAGATGAATGTTGATGCGGGAGTATCTGTGAACCATAATATTGGGGCGGCTGCAGCAATTTGCCGTGACAGAGATGGCACATACTTAGAGTCATCAGTCCTGGTCACTAATGGTGGATCCTACTCCCTCCGGAGGCAATTGGTACAAAGTTGGTACAAAGTTGAGTCATCTATTTTGAAACGGAGGGAGTACTTCACTAGAGGCAATTGCATGCAGAGAAGCTCTGTTGTTGGCTGAAGACTTAGGGGTGCAACATCTTCATATTGCATCGAATTGCAAAGAAGTGGTGAAAAATATCAATTGTGTGGCAGGAGGATCTTATGGTGTCGTCATCAAGGAGATTAAGGAGATGGAGGAATCTTTTGTTTCATGCTCTTTTGTTCATGAATTTCGAGCTTCTAATTTTGAAGCTCATAGTTGTCTAGGCTAGGTGTTTCCCTACCACAGGGTAGACATTTGTGGTTAGGTGCTCCTCACGATCCATATGTAATACCTGTAAACATTACCTCGGTTTAATAAAGCCTAGCTGATTTTGCTCCCCCAAAAAATACAATTATAGCAGTACCGAAAGAAAATGTAGCACCAGAAATATACCTTGCTAGCTGTGTTTGCCTTCAACCGTTTTAGCCTCCATAAATATTAACAAATGTCCTTATGGCAATCGAAATTCTGCAGGATCCACTAGAGTTGCTCTTGCAAGCCCTGAGCGGAGGACCAATACATCTTGATCGGAAAACCAATGAAAACATCCAAGCTGCATCAAACACGCAGAAAAAAGAAGACATGCCGACTGCCGAGCGGCATTTGGTAACAGTTTCAGGTACTGATAAGAGCTCCCAGCATCCAAAGAGCGTTTTTGATCGTAACATGCAAAACCACTACACAAGTACGTTCTACCTTTTTACAGGTACATATACACAGAACGAACATTCCGAAAAGACTACTGTGGAAGCAGAAGCACTCCTGAAGAACTAATCCAGTGCGTAGAGACTCGGCTCAGACTGTTCCTTCCTCATTGCCTCAACCGCCTCCCTGAAATTGCCAACAGGAATTTGAAATCTCAGTCCTTTCACACGACGTGACGCGATGCAATGGTATTAGAAATGCTCCAGGTTGTTTCATTTTCACACAGCCATTTCATAGTCCCTTTGTTTGAAAATCAGACGGGAATGCTATTTTTTCGTCGCAAAAAGAATGATATGCCACAGTACAATATGCACTACCATACGGCGAGCAAGGTAACACTAACTTTCATAATGTGAAACCATCATACAAGCACCAAGGTTCGTAAAACATGGTCCATAATATCACTACTGTTTACAAGTAATTTAATTAATCAACCGTTGAAGAATAGCTATGGAAGGAATGAACTGGATTGTAATACCTATGCGCCTCCTGCATCTCCTTGCTGTTAGGCGCCAGTTTCATTCCAGCCGAGAACGCATCAGAGGCCTCTTTGTACTCCTAATAATGAAATCATCGTTCAAAGATTTTCTACAGGGCCGGAGGTGATGTATAAAGCAGCAAAAAAACATTTATTCTTACCAGAAGAGACATAAGGGCGGCTCCTTTACGGTAGTAACCTTTATGCCACTTAGGGTCCAGACTTATGCAAGCATTGGCATCCATCAAAGCATCATGTGCTTCACCACACTTCAGATGGCAAAGGCTCCTGTTCGAATACAACACCGCGTCAGCGGGATCCAGCTTGATTGCCTGCACCAAACCAAATGTTAAAAGACCACGAAGCACAACTTGTTTATTCCGGGATAAAACAAGAACCATGATCTGCTCCATTTGTGTTAACTAGTTAATCATACATTATTACATTAGCAATACAAAAATAAAAGTGTTTTACGTTGGGTTTTCAGTAACAGCGTTTTTGAGTATAACTGCCTCAAAATATACCTCTGTATAGAATTTTGATGCGGTGGCATAGTCCTTGCCCTCAACTGCTTTTGCACCTTGTGATTTCAGCCGAGCCTTCCTATCTTTGTCACTTGACTTGCCCTGCATTATTAAGAGAACTCGTACCAAATTAAACAGAAAAGTAAGATGCCACAGACTGTAAAATGCCGGAATAACGGATGTCTTATTTCCCAAACTAGTACAAAAAGCATGGTTTTCTTCAAACAGCAGGATACATGCCAAGATATACTCGAATCCAAATGAATGGGCAGAGCTTTCACTATAAGTGTTATATTCTCATCTAATATCCACGACTGTGATGTATTAGCAATATGGAAATAACAGTTCTCTCCCAACAGCTTGTTCAGTAAGAGGACCATTGAAAATGATTGCACAACAATATACCTCAGAACACAATTTTGATGCGGCAACATAGTTCTTCCCCCTAACAGCTTTTGCACCGCTTGATTTCAGTGGAGCTTTGCTATCACTGTCACTTTTCTTAACCTAAATCATTAAACAAAACTTATGTTAAGATGCTGCAAAACTGTACCAAGGCAGAATAACCTGTCTTATTTCTCCTATTAATAGAAACAGCTGGTGACATATTAACTGTACAGAACTAAGATGACATTCTAACACAAGGACACGAATTACTTCCATAAATTACCCACTCTTAATATGCAGAGTAAATTTCCCAGTTCTCGATGAAATGATTCCAAATATCCCACATTTATCTGAAAGGTGTGGCTACTCTGATGGATGGATCAAATCTCATATCTAGCTTTCCATCTTATAGTTATGTCCCCAAAATGGAAGGATCTAGGAAACTATCTATCTAGCTTTCTGACTATTATTTTTGAAAGCGGATCAAAGTGCTCTATCTATTCATCAAAGAGATGATTAGAGTTTGATTATTGCGTCTGATTGTATAGACTTGTCGCCAACCATCCAAATTCTGGCAACCAGAGGCACCTGATAGGCTGATACCAGTTTATACTTTATACCAAAAAAACGAACAAATAAATGTCCCCATTTGTCACTCCTACATCAGAAAATCCCAGCTGACAGTTTCTTGTTTGCAATAACCCTTCACTATTGTTTTCCATCACTTCAATGTCCATATGTGTGTGTGAGAGGGGTTTCCCAAGCAGGTCAGGGTATGGAGGATGCAAAAAAGGAAATACAGGGGCTGTGAGTGCAAAAAAATGACACGAGAAGTTTTTTGCAAAAATCAAAGATACATAATTTATGCAACCTCCTCTATAACATAATGTCATGACAGACAACTAGTGTGAGCAAAAGCAAACAGTTCTTGGGCTTGTGATATGTCTAGATCCAAAACTTCGCATGGAACTAGTAAAAACGTAACATCATTGGGCGCCTACAATTCTAACACTAAGCTAAACATGAAATTGCAAATATTAAAAAGTGAAGTCATGAATGATACAATGGAACAGCAACAGATCTCAGCAATAGGTTCATTCCGTCCAGATGACCTCCATGCTGGAAATCATCAGCACCTACTTTTTGGATAGGACTACTGGGGCTTCTAAACTGATTTTCTCTCCATGATTTTGTCTCAACGTCACTGAACCTCACATATTGAATACTACGATATGCACTGAAGGAGCAGTAAACAAGAAATACTACGATATGCACTGAAGGAGCAGTAAACAAGAAATACTACGATATGCACTGAAGGAGCAGTAAACAAGAAATACGATTTGAGTGCACTCCAAGATTTCCATGAGACATAACATAATCATCACCAGGACAAGTTTATGCAACAAGTGCCAGAGATAACAACAATGGTGTTAGAGCATCAAGTATCAAGGTTTAAGAACAAACATGAATTAGAAAAAATAATTCACCTGGTTAGCTGGAACATTGATATTGGCGCCAACCTCCAACAAGTATTTAAAGCATGTGGTTAAGCCATTGTTAGTTGCTATTGCCAATGGAGTTTCAGGAATTGTACAATTGACATCCGCGCCAGCCTGTGGGTGAACAGATATAACATAAAACACGTGGAGAATACAAAAAAGTATCTTCCGACATGAGATTCCATCAAGCAACCAAAATGTGCAGAATGTGAATTGCACACACACCTTGACAAGAAGTTTCACGCACTCTAAGCAGGTGGACTCATTCATTCTGTCAGGAGTAGCATAGAGTGCTGTGGTCAGGGGTGTACCAAAGTCCCATGAGACTTTGTTCGGCTGCAATTTTATTTTGAAAAAATACAAGTCACTTCTCAGGTCCCATATATGTTGAACAAATAGGATTCTAGGGATTGTATACGCATCAAAACTTGAGCTATGCAGAAAAAGAAGTAAGCTCAAGTGGAAGAACATCAATTTACTAATTACATCTGCATGGTGCTCCAGCAAAATCTTCATAGCATTGAACTTCCCATGGGCTGCAGCGGCAACTAGAGGTGTCCCATGAGGAGAAGGTGCCTCAACATTAGCTCCTTTCGATAGCAGCAGTTGTGCAATTTCATCACAGCCTAGCAAGAAAGGAGGCGTCCACACCGTTTAAATAGTTATATCCTATCAGTATACACAACATGTTGACAAGAAGGTTTTCAATTGCTGGACAAATTCATTTTGGGACATTTTTTTTAAAGAAGTCATGTAGTGGAACCATCACTTCCGTATTATCACTCCCGGGCTGCACCCCAATCATAAACACAAAGTTGGGACGGTCAACCTCATAACACAATTGGACAGCAACTCAACAGAGAAATATGACATCATATATATGCAACCAACTTTAACAGAGCAGAATGTGAAGAAATAGACACCTGTTGCTACTGCTTCATGCAGAGGAGTCGTGCCGGTGGAGGAACTTTTTGTGTTGGGATTAGCACCTTTGTCAAGAAAATACCACGCAGCAGTCATTTCCCCATGTGCCACCGCGAAAGACAAGGGTGTCGAACCTGCCAAGAGAATTACAATCAAGCAATTTTAGTCAAATAGCAACCGGTTGGGCCTAAGAAATCTACTGCCATTGTCTGCACTTCCTCAGCATCATATCACAAGCAATACTGAAGACTGAAATCTCACAGACACGCACATTTGCAGGTGCATATAAACAAAATGGTATAATTAATACTACATTCACAAGCATGTTTAGAGGGAAATCTTATAGTCATCAGGTCTCACTATCACAAGCTAATATTATGCGACAAAAATATATGAGAACTGAATAGTAAGATTATTATTTTTGAATTTTGAATAGTAATAATTTGATTAATTGGCCCTAACACGAGCAGATGGTCAGAGCATGAGAGATGAAACAAATAAGGAAATCCCTATAAATGGAACGCCAATAATCCACGTTCCATCTACGAATTGCGTCGTATGGTATGATTATGAAGTAGTAGTAGCTTGGTTCCCAGAAACAAGAACTGGAAAGGAACATTGGAGCATTTAATTTAGTAATTTCTGAGTGGCGTACGTTACGTACCAGAGCTAGCAACCGAGTCGACATCAAATCCAAGCTGCTCCACCAGGTACTTGCAGATGGCCATATCACCAGAGCCCGCTGCCGAATGCAACGCCCCACAGCCCTCGACCCTCACAGAGGCGAGCGACTCCCTGTCATCCTTGTCCATGCCATTTACCAAGGCTTCAAGACGACCCAGATTTCAACAGAACCACGTTAATTAAGGCACATCCTCATACTACATGATCCGATTTCCAACAAGAATGTTGCATGAAACAATATCAAAAGATACTCAATAAACGGATGGTGAAATGTACAGAAAACTACCCCACAAGAGCAAAATCAATCAATTAAAGCGAGCAGACCATCACATAGCACATAGCAGCACCATCAACTTATATATCATATACTGTAACTGTAAGTAGCAACCAACCACGGCTAAAAACCCTATCCAGAACAACGCCATCACGGAGGAGGATCTTAACCTTGGCCCGGCGCAGGTCGCCTTGCGAGCACGCGAGGAGGAACTGCATCTGCGGCGACCAGCCGCCGGTACCTACACGCGCGACGAGCAGGAGATTAAACCAGGAACGCACGCCGCCGTCAGGGACATGGAGGATCGCAGAGCGGATCTCGCCCGAAATGGCGGCGCGAAACGGGACAGAGAGAGGGGGGGTCGGTCGCGGCGCGGCGGCACGTACCGACGTCGGTGACCTCGAACCCGTGGCGGGCGGCGGCTTCGGCGAGGGTGAGCGCCGCGGCGGCTCGCTGGACGTCGCTCGCGCTCGCCGCCGGCGCGCGCCCTCCTCCGGCGCCGCGGCGGCTCTTCCCCTTCCCCATGGCGAGAGGCGAGAGGCTAGAGAGAGCTCGAGAAGGGTCTGGAAGCGGGCGGAGGGTCGGGTTTAGGGGTGGCGCGGTGGTGGCTTCGGTGGGAAGGAGCGGAAGAAGGGCGAGGGAAATGGGAGAGAGAAGCCCGGGACGAGGTGGATCGCTCGACGCGTGTCTCCACGGACGGTGAGGATGTGACGGGGCGGGGTGCGACGGGTTTGGCCGTGCGGAATCAGGGGGGCGTGCGCGCCGTTGACTGCGGTTGACGACGGAGAATCCGGGAGGCGTGATGGTTTCCAGGTGATACGAACGACCAAGCGTGGCATCACTGTACGTTGAATTAGGTAAACTTCAACGCGCCGATGCAAACGGACGCATATTTTATTCGTCTTTTATTCGTCTGGATTGTTGGTAGAGGCGGCGTTCGCTCCTTGTCCGTACATTTCTAGGCCGTCCAACCAGGCCGACCCATTTGATCCATTTCGGCCGGTTTTCTAATAAACATATTTTCATCATCAAAATAGCAAGCGGATGGCAAAATAAAGCTAGAAAATTGTTGCATAGTATTATATGCCATGCCGGCGTACATCATTGCGTTAAAACAATCGCATCTTGGACATGGCATGCATCTCGGCCCTAATTATGCAAAACGGACAAACATAAGATGATCGCGCATCTCGCTCGAGCATTAACTTTTGCTTCTTCTGCAACCAAACCTTTTTTTTCTTCTTGGGGGCATCCTGCTCAGTTGGCCTCATGATCTCTAGTTCGTTCGAGATTAGCGCGAGCTCTACCTCCTTGGCTCTTGATCAGGCATTGTCCTTCATTGCCTACTCTTTCTCTTGTCGCTTCCTCTCTTCTCTCTCTTCTCTCTTCTCAATTGACACCTCCTTTTGGGTCACGAATCCCTTCGAAGTTTCTTGCAATGCGAGTGTCGAAGCATCACGCTTTGAATCCACCTTGGATTTGGTCTTTTCCTTCTGCCTCTTCTCACTTTCACTTGGGCCGACAGACGATACAAGGAGCTAATTAGAGCATATTACAACGCAACACATACAACAATCTAAAGGAATCAAAGAGAGAGTATATCTTGTAAATGTCGATGCCCACTACACTCAATAACCTAAAACGACTAAGCAAAAGAGGTATCCTGGTTCAATCGACAGCTACGAGAAGAACGTTGTCGATGCTGCTCCACCGGGATGAGGGAACACAACTCCTTCCTTCTCTAATTCCGAAGAAGGACCCTACCCTCTCGTCATGGCTCGAAGGATGTCGCACCGGCAGCAAGAAGAGGCGCTCACCCGAGAGCTAAGCAAGGAGCTGGTTACGCGGCCACATGGAGACATCACGGCACACTGCTCGCTCGAAGCACGAAGCACACGACACAACCTACACCGTCGCCGTCCTCGGACACCTGAGCGAAGGGGAAAGCTACCGGGGGTAGGCAAAGAAGAAATGCAACTCCGAGGATAGGGAAACAACTGGTGTGCCGGTACAACGTGCGCCTGAGCGGAGAAAGAACCTGACACTCCCTGCCGTGGCCGAGCTATAGCCATCGAGGAGGGAAACCCGATTCCCCTTCCTCCCAGGGACGAGGACGTCAAACCATTGGGACTCGATGACGCAGGCTGGACTGGAGAGCACCGCCAACAAAGAAGACGACACACCTGCAAGAAAGAATAGTGCGCGCAATTACCACACAAGGCTCGGAGCCGCCGGTCACCTCCGCCCCAAGGCACCACCCTACCAAGACCAATTCCCCCAAACAACGTCTCCAAGGAGAACATGACGCACACGTCGCCGCCCAATCCACCATTGATTTTGATCTTTCACTCGGGAAAGAAGCCGGTGATGGGGAGGCAGTGTCCTCAACAACGCCTCAGGGGAGGAAAGCAGTGCCCTTGGGCGCCGCCACTGCCGTGGCCGAATTGGTTGGCCAGCGTTTCCCTAGGACCCGAGCGTACCACCATCACCATGCCAGTGAGAGAACCAGGACCAGAGGCCATCGAGAACCCTAGGTGGCAAGGAAGAGTGGGCCGGAGAGGGGAAAGGGGATCGAACCTACAAATCTCGATTTGAAAACCGAAGGTGCACCGACGCCTTGACCACCACCCGCCGACACCTCGTCGCGCCCACGCGGCCAAGAGATCCGGTCGCCAGCCCCAGCGAACATCATCTGCCGAAAGACACCGCCACCTCTCCACTCGGGAGCCCCGTCCCGCGATCGGAGTCCTTTGCCCGAGAGACAGAGCAACGCGAACCTCGCCACCACCTTCACCGGCGACTGCGCGAGCAAAGCCGACTTTCTTCTCTGATGACGGTGAGTGATTTGGAGGAGGATGCGTGGCGGAGAAAACGGGAACCGAGTCGCCCTCGAGAAGACGACGCGAGGGCCTGTTTCTTTTCACTCACTTTGCTATGTTATACTTTTTAAATAGCTCAATTATGTTAATCTGTGTGTTCCATCAAACATGCAAGCTGGCAATTCTTTAGATGTAAAATTCATTTTCAGGAGAAGCAAATTTTGACTGCGGAGTGCTTAAGTTTATTCCAATATTCCCTAAGACTGCAACATGGTTCCACTATATCTTATATTTGTTTAGTTTATTCACTATTTTACTTCAACCAAACATGCTTCATTCTTTCACCCATTTTTATTTCTAATGTTCGTGCTTCCTTTGCTTCATACACATGCCTCTTTTGTATAAATGGTTTATTGCACACAATGATATATGCTTCCTCCGCCCATCATGTTTCTATGGTCCTCGTTGTTCAACTTGATATATACTCCATGCGCTATCACTATCAATCCATGCTTCTTTTATTTTTCTTTGTGTTGCACATAATATATTTTTTTGACAGCATTCCACATAAATTTCACTATTTCTCACATATGTTTCCATGGTTTACCAATTGTATTCTGCAGCCGTTATTGAGTACGAGCTTCCTCCAGTTCTCATGTATCCTATGTACTGACAACAATATGGATATTGTCCACATTTTCAATGTATGCAATTATGGTTCACTATTTAGTTACATGTGTACCAATGGTGCTGGAATTTTGCATCAACCACCATTGATGTGTGATTCTTATTGTATAAACATTTTCTCTAAACCACACGTGCCACAACCACCGTGAGCATAGCTTCTTCTAATGAACTTTTATTTTACTAACATTTTCCCGATACATTTCCATTGCAAGTGTGTGCTTCCTTGTTTCTATTTGTTTTGTTTTGTTTATAGACATTTTTCTGCACCTGACTTTAGCCATGATCATCCCATTGCAATGAAAATTGTTGTTCATACCAAGAGATTTTTTTTCCAATGGCATACCAAGTGGTTTGTTCCAATTCTTCATGGTGATTGTTGCGCTTCCAGACGTGTTTTTTCACCAGTAATATGTTCAATCACACGAGAATTTGATGCTTCTAAGGGACTTTCGGTTGTGGTCATACTACAGAAAAGTGTTTACTATCATGCGAGCATTTCGTTTCAGAAAAATGTTTATTAGCATGTGATCAGTTTGTTCCAAAACGAAAATTATGCTTCAAATACCCTCAGTCTTTTCACCAAGCTTGTAACAACACTTATGGCTACGTGTTTAGTTAGGCTTTCCACACTGTGGTTCCATTTTTCTGATGGCAATCTAGCCAAATTGTGCGAAAAAGGGAAGGTACCCTCGGTCTTTCTTCAGTCATGTTTGGTTTGCGTACCATAATGTTTGCCACGAGTCGCGCCACACTTCTATTAGACCTATGGCCCATAGGTAAAATACACATCTTCCACTTACAAAAAATACTTTGGAGCTATGCAATTATAAAATATTACAGGGCAAGCATGCAGTTCTCAAATATGTTCCTCAATTCAAATTTGAAGTTTGAAAAAGCAAAATATAAATATACAAAGCAGCATAAAGTAGATAAATTGATGAAGCAGCATGGCATTGTTCCACACCAAAATAAATTGGAAGTGTATGAACGTATCAATATAAATTAAACAAGCAATTGTATACAAGTTAACACCTGAACTTGTGAAGAATCCCTTTGTATGGAACTTCAAACGTGAAAAGCAACAGTGAGAACCGGAGCCGCGGTATCAGAGAAATAATGTGCATAGCTCAGCTCTGTAGGAATTTAAAACCAACACCCTACCAGCACAATCGCATCGGACGGCAGATGCAAAACCCACTAAAGACCAAAGCCACCAGCTCCACCTTTCTCACATATTTTACCCACAATTCTCGGTTGGCGTCATTCATGGTATTTTGGGTCATAGAATACACTACCAAAAAGTGGAGTGGCAAGTACTCACTCCGTCCCATAATATAAGATGTTATTACAACCGATGAATACATTGGTTGTAATAACATCTTATATTATACTCGGAGGGAGTAAGAAATTGACTAAGAAACATGTGTCTCACACATCAGAAGGTAAAACTAAAATCATGTCTTAGACAACACAATGGCGTCCAAGGATAAACATATGGGCCTTTATGGTGGATAGTAGATACACCACAAGCTTGTGTGTGTTATTCACCATGCTTGCGCGGCTGACAGGTGTGCGCCGATTTGCCATATTTCTCCAGTATGACTAACTGCGGTCGTGAACTAAGCAGTAAATCAAACAAGTATGAAATGCATTAACTTCTGGAGGCAGACTTGTTATCATAAACCAGGCAGGACCAGCAGTCCAGCACTAAAGTGCTGCCAAGTTTACAATGTAGATACACAGTTAGGCATGCACGAATGATTAAGTTGAAACCGTCCATGTGAAAAAGTTTATGATGTACATGAAAATGTTTGACCATCAAAATGGGAACAACCAAAAGAATAGTTCACGATGAGCAGTATCTTAGACACTGCAAAACATAATTCTTAGTAGGCACATTTCACATAATCAAGTCAAAAAGAGTTTTGCTGGTGCATTTGTTCTCAACTGACAAGTGGCATGCACATAACCATTCCAATCTGTCAATCTAGTTACATCTTTTATATTCTACTTATATAGAAATATGTACAAGGATAGGTGTAAAAAGTAAATTACACAGGACATTGTGAATGCTTTGCGAGATGTAATGGGATTCCTCAAAAAAATTATGGGCTTATGAAGTTTGACTAAACTAGCCACACGTATGACTAAATTTTATGTGTTCCATGTTGACTAAATTTTATGTGTTCCATGGTAACACTATGCCTGTAAATATTCTCTCCTCTTGGAGAAATACCAATATGTATGCTGGTTCAAGAAATCGTGTACATTACCATGTTACTTCAGAGTAGGAAACATGCATATCCAGTAGATGCGCTCCACACATTCAGGAAAACTTGGTCCCTCGATTTCCAGAATGTCGAGGGTTGAGTGTATCCTGGGAAACATGAAAATAAAAATGCACACTCCCTTCGCAGGCATTATCCTGTTCAGGTTCAAAGGGACTTTCTCAGCCCATATCGCAACAATCCAGGCCAAGGGGCCTTAAGATCGTTGGGAATACAAGCACCCCTGGTGCAACTTTCATCACTAGCAATCCCATAATGATATGCAAAGACAATTATAACATAAGTAACACAACATAGAGTTCACTTTTATTACAACCCATAATCCATAATGACATTAAGAACTGACGCTAAGCAGCAGTAGCTTTATTGAGGCATATATCCTGCTTACCACCTCCTAACAGAAGATGGTAGAAGTGCTGCTGACAAACGACCTAGCCACCAAATCTGCATCACTTGGATCAGACGGCTGCCAAGGACATCTGCACAAAGTTTGTATTTCTGAATTCAGAGATTACATTAGAGAGATACAAAACATTGTCTATTTCACACTGGTACATTATACAAGTCAACGATAATCATCGTTTGTTAACTGCCTTAAACTTACAATTGGAAAAGGTCACTTCAATAAAAGTTCATTATGATGTCAACGTAATTGGTTCGAATTTAATGAATGGATCATTCAACCACATTGTCATGCTACTAAATGTTTGCTTAATTCGACCATTCTAAAACACAGTTTGTTTAATTCGACGCTGACTTTTTAAAAGAAGATAAAGTTTGCTCAGTGCTGGAAAAGTTTCACACTCTATGCAAATGGAACTAATCCATTGCATGACATCACAATGTAGAACTATGATCAAGCAGATCATGCAATGCAATTACGATATGTTCTAACTGATGGGATCATCCTTGGTTAGAATTATTACCTAGAGGATAAAAAACATATGTGGCTCCAAATTTAAATTGTGCTTTATTTTCTGAAATATTTCAGATGTAGGGGGAATAGCAGTATTATTATCATGTATAGTCTTCCCAAAGGGGAAAAGTTTTATGAGCGTCCTCTCCTACTTGCAAGACAATCTTTAAAAGATACACAACAAACTAACCTTATTTCTGAACTACGTAGCTTTCTGGCACATAGATTTCCCCTCCAGCTTCACCATGTTGTTCGCCACTAATTGTTTTTCTTGCAGCCAAAAATTCAGCACTCATCTCACTCATTCCTTGTCTCACCGCTTCCTCTACTGTCCCGTAACCATGTTCATCAGCATACTTTCTAATATCCTCGGTGATTTTCATCGAGCAAAACTTGGGACCACACATTGAGCAGAAATGTGCTACTTTGGCGCCATCAGACGGCAGTGTTTCATCATGGAAAGACATTGCAGTAACTGGATCCAGGGATAAAGCAAATTGGTCCAACCATCTAAACTCAAACCTTGCCTTGCTTAGTGCATCATCCCATGCTTGTGCATAGGGGTGACGCTTTGCCAAATCAGCAGCATGAGCAGCGATTTTGTAGGATATCACACCTGTCTTAACATCATCCCTGTTAGGCAACCCAAGGTGCTCCTTTGGTGTTACATAACAAAGAAGTGCAGTGCCAAGAGCCCCAATGTTGGCAGCACCAATGGCTGAGGTGATGTGATCATAACCAGGTGCAATATCAGTGGTCAATGGACCCAACGTATAGAAAGGTGCTTCGTTGCACCACTCCAGCTGTTTCTCCATATTTTCAGGAATCTTATGCATCGGAATATGCCCAGGACCTTCATTCATCACCTAGAAGTTAAGAAGTGTAAATATCAGAAAGACAACTCCTAAGTTTCGACTATTGAATAACATAGCAGATAGAAACAATTCATCGTTCAAAGCATAATACAGTTCCAAGTTCAACTGTTGAGTCACTAGGGCATAATAAATGATTGATCACTTAAAGCACCTTACAATCAAGAATTCGAATATTAGATCTCCGATATTTCCTCACGTGTTGGTTTCTGACAACTAATCTCTATGCAAGCTTATTCATTAAGGTAAGCTATGGTACCCTATAGATGTATATGTTTGTCTATACAATGTTTCAAAAACAATTGACCCATTAGGCAGCAGTGCAGAAATCTTGTTTTTAACTGAAAATGCAGAAACGTTGGATGATAAACAGCTAACATATATCCTAATAAAAGTGTTCTTTTACATGTAATATATAATCTGTCGATCTGGCGATCATCTTCAACTGTAGTGGAAAAACAAATCTTGTTTCTACTATTACCAGTTACTTGAAATATCCACTTATCTTATGCATATAGCAAGGTACAGTTTTGAATGGATAACGTAGTTAATAGTCTTGTGAGCAGAATTTATATCAAAGGTTGATTACTCGAAGCAGAATTTTATATCAAAGGTTGATTACTCGAAACTTATTTAGAACGTCATGTTGCTGATTATTGCAATAGAAAAAGAAAAGAAAAGCATAACTGTACATACTAGAATATTTGATATTGTAAAGGAAACAACTCTGCATGTTGAACTTCACTCCTATTATTCTCACCTGCACATCTTTCTCCCATGCTCGGCGAGTTAGTTCCCCCTGAGTCAGCAGTTCTGCAAACTGAGCACTATCATTAGCATCATAAATGGAACCAGGCCTCAGGCCATCACCAATAGATAATGCCACATCATACTGGTTACATATGTCAAGAATGTCATCCCAGTGCTCATAAGCAAAGTTCTCCTTGTGATACGTCAAGCACCATTTTGCATGGATTGATCCACCACGAGAAACTATGCCGGTCATTCTCTTTGCTGTGAGAGGAATATATCGAAGCAGCACACCAGCGTGGATGGTGAAGTAATCAACACCCTGCTCGGCTTGTTCAATTAAAGTGTCCCTAAAGACTTCCCAGCTCAGATCTTCAGCAATACCGTTAACTTTCTCAAGTGCTTGGTAAATAGGAACAGTTCCAATAGGAACCGAAGAGTTACGAATAATCCATTCCCGGGTCTCATGGATATGGCGCCCTGTTGAAAGGTCCATGACAGTATCTGCTCCCCACATTGTGGCCCACTGGAGCTTGTGGACTTCCTCCTCAATGGAGCTCACAACAGCAGAGTTCCCAATGTTAGCATTCACCTTTACAAGGAAGTTTCTTCCAACAATCATGGGTTCCAATTCCAGGTGCCTCTTGTTGGAAGGGATAATGGCTCGTCCACGGGCGACTTCTGACCGGACAAATTCAGGAGCAAGGTTCTCGCGTTTGGCACAGTACAGTATCTCCTCTGTTATGATTCCCTGCTTAGCATAGTACATTTGCGTGTAACGAGGACTACCCAACTTCTCTCTCCTGTCAATCCATTCCTTTCTTATCTTTGGGAGTCCTGTAAAAGTTTAATGCATGCTTATTACAAACTTACATTACTTGAATTGTATGTTCTGTTTTTAATTATATGGGATTAACGAAAGAATTATATTGGTATTTTTATTCTATCTAACTTTTTGAGGGACCTAAATAAACAGGAGGAAACTACTTTTTTTTTCTGAAGGAGTGGGGAGAACCCGAGTCCTGGACCAAAACCTTGTGCTCTACCAACATTTTTGGTTTTTTAAATTAAATATATCTTTATCTCTACTACTAGGAAAAAATATCAACAAAAAGAAACAACTCCAACTAAACAATAATGACGACATAGAGAAGACAAATCTCAACAAGGTAGAGCCAATGTGCTTACTAGGGTAATATGATTATTTTTATCCTTATCAAAGCACAGCCATTCAGTTAGGTAAACTTAAGAATGCGCAACAGTCTGAAATAATACAACTAAGAAAACACAAGACAAATATCTAGAGATATCCAATATATGATCATAAAAAGTTAATAGGTCTATTGTGCCTTTTCAACTATTTTCTAAGTCCAAAATCAACCCTCAACTCCAAAACCAGGAATCTGAATACCATCCGACTGTTGAAACAATGAAACTGTCCATTATTTGACTATAAGATGAACTTATTAACACACAAAAAGGGAAACATCAGAGCAATTCAAGGCACCAAAACTAATACGTGGTTGCATGAGAGCAATAATAGAAACACACCATGTAAGTTCCTATTGGACAGCTGATCTAGATGTTATGCTTATGAGTACAAACAGTCTACATGGTTTAGGACAGAGAATATGACAAGAGAGATAAGGCTAGTGAGTTACCGAGCCTTGGGCTTATGTTTTGTGGACCACTGGTGTCATATGTGTCGAAATGCCCGCTATCTCCGGTCAAATGGACTCTCCGAAATGGAACCTTCAGGGCATGACCTGTTTCCTCATGAACGACTTCACTGCAGAGCATAACCATGCCAAATATAAGATAAAACTGATACATTAGAACACAACAATATTGGCACACTCCCAGTACAGTTGCTAGGCGAAGCAAAAGCAGGAAGCATGCCTGCATTCTTTGGTGCTCCGTGGGAAGCAGTCTTCAAATGCTGGGAGCGGCAGAAATTCGGGAGCAGCAGGATCAACTGTGTGTTTCGTTTGCCTGGGTTTTGCTGGCTCTGCTACTGACTGATCAGTCACTGAAACTGCCTTGGGCCTTGAACAGGTGAGGCTAGCATTCCTGTCCTGCACATCTTGAGGGCGCGAAATGCCACCGAAACCAGGCAAAAGTGCAGTCTTGGGGAATTTCATGGTGTTGCAGCTATTGTTCATAGCCATTAGTGAAGAGAACGATGGTTGCAGCGCGGCCATTTCCTGTTCAAGGTACAGATTAGTAGATGCAGGCAATATGTTGCAATAGATTAGTGGATGCATATTTCATGACCGCAAACTACGTTACACAGTACGAGGATACGGATGCGGGGACACGGGAAAACGGGATTTTCCAAAAATGCATTTACAGGGATATGGCAAGTATATGTATATGGATGATGAATAAAATAGTTCAACAGTGAATCACGAACTAAATTAATACAACCTCCATCCGTAATTAAGATATACTCATTTCAGCGACAGTTAATTCTAGGCTGAGGGAGTAACATATAAGTATAAATTCATCGGACAATTCACAATTGATCAAAAAAGTTAATCCAGTGGATGGCGACGGACAGTTGATCCGACACAAGTAATCCACCGAAGCAAGAGATATATAGCAGTCCAGCAGAAGATGGACGAGACGCAAGATTGAGAATTTTTACGCCACTAGTGATAGACGACGAAACATGATGAACGTACTTGGCTTGGCAATGGAGCTTGCCTGCGAAATGGAGATGGACGGAGACAGGGAGACTTACGGCGAGGCGCTGCGTCGCTGCCGGCGGCGCGGAGAGATCGGCGAGAGTTGTAAGTGAGGGTTTGTTTTCGCGATCAGACGTTGATATAAGTTAATTATAAGGCAACCCACGTCGGCCTCCTGACGGGCTTTGGATCAAGTGGTAACAGCCCATACGTATCCTTGAGGTATCCCAGCCGTTTACTATATTTTTTTCCTTTTTCTTTAATTCAGAAAAAAGGGATACATCAGAGGATACGCGTATCCCGGGCGTATCCCCGTTCTGGCCGCGTATCCTGCACCGATTCGGCAAAGAGGTGCCGTATCCCTGCAGCAAATGCCAAAGATTGCAGTAGTACTGCTGTCTCTATTCAACTTTGATGCATTTTGTGCTCTTGTGAAAGAAAAACCTCGATGCAACAGGGAGCATTCTAATGACACGTTTTTGTAATTCCTGTGAAAAGATGAATGTTGAACCCTCCTTTACATTAAAAACAAAACAAAAAGGATGATTAAACACCCCCGGCCTCTGCACCGAGGTGATGCTTACATTTTAACTTTGTTATTATTACAGGAGGCTAGCTGTATCTGAACCACACGCTCCTACTGCCGATCTTGGGTCCTTTCTGCAACTACACAGCCACCGATCTCCAGGTTTAGACAGGGCAACATCACACTCACTCGATTGTGAGGTCTCCCAATTCCCATTACAAAACGGATTCTCTATGTTTTCTTCTTCTTTCACCAGGGACAGTTGGACATGGATCAATTGAACTGACACAAACGAAAAAGTACTCGCAATTCGCTTAGAAACCCAGCAAAAATTGGAGCAGCTTCCCACAAATTCAGACCCAAACAAGCATCCACTCTGACCGGGGCAGGGAGGGGCCTCACCTGAGAAACGGCGGATCCGGCGAGCGGCGCGGGAGGGCGGCCGGAAGCGTTGCTGACGGTGGGGAGAAGGGATGGGAGTGCGCACCTGGTCAGTGGTGCCGAGAGTGAGATTTTTTATAGAGGGTGCGGCGGATCCCGGAGCACGGGTGGCCACAGCTCGCCGCGGAGAGCGACAAGCCGCAACCGGACGTGGCGGGTGCCTGAGTGGGGGCGGCCAGCCAAAATGATGGGAAAACGACGCCAGCAGTGGCGCCAGATATTTCTCCCCGCCGGAGATATTTTCCTCGCGCTCGCGACAAGCGCGTCCACCTCCACGGAAAAGGCGGCCATGACGCCTCAACGGACACAGGATCGCGGGCTGATCGACGGAACAGCGTAGCTGACGGCGACTCGGCGGCGACGGTCGAATGCGGGCGGCCTGCCACGGCGCGGTCGCGGGGGACGGCGAGGGGCGTTGGGCGTGACAAGGCTTGGCTGGGCCTCTTGCGAGGCGCTTTAGAGCGGATGGGCTGGTAAAGTTTGTGTAGCCTACTGAGCTGGCCAGTGGAGCTATTGGGCTGCCCAATATGCGTTTCCCCCGGCTTGCCTTAAAAAACAATACCAGTATCTGCGTGTTTCTAAAAAAAAGTGTATGTGTGTGTGTTATATCTTCACCTAGCGTCCTAGCACCCCTAAAGAAAAAGAACCTACCGTCCTAGCCATAGGAAGCTATGGGGGTGTTTGGTTACAGGGACTTTTTTTGCGTTGGGACTAAAAAAAAAGTCCCTAGCAAACCAAACAGGGGGGACTTTTTTAGGACTTTTGCTAAAAGTCTTTAGAAGCATCACTTGAGAGTCTTTTTCAAAAAGTCCTAGGGACTAGAAAAAGTCTTAGGACTAGAGAACCAAACACCACCTATGTTTTCTCGTGTGTGTTTCCGGCGGTTCCTATGACCTATTTGGCACCGGGGAGGCAGGGAAACCACTTATCATCGTTCAAGTGAGTGCAAATTGTTTTCTCAATGTTAGTTTTCCATGTCCATGGGGGCGAGGTCTTGGTCTGGTCACCATGGCTGACACGGCACAAATTAGAAAGTCTATGGTGTTTTGGTGCCACGGATTTGATGGGTGATCATACGAACTTCGGCATGTTAAGGCAATGCAACAACAAGTTTGGGGCCGAGCTTGGTATGGTCAATGGTTCTTCCATTTTGCCCTTTTTTCTAATCTAGCAAGGAATAAAATGGTTCGACAACCTGACTAGCAAGAGGTTTGTACCTAGGGCCCATGCTTGGGGGGGGGGGGGCACCCCTATTTCTCGCTTTAAGCGAGCACAGGGGGCAGCCTCGAGCGAGGCCACAGCCTGTTTTTCCGGTTTATTTTTAGGTTTTTGGTTTCGTTTTCCGTTTTATTTTGTACTTTTGTTTATAATTTAAAATATTTTAAATATATTTATATATTACAAAAAGCTGTATAAAAATCATTTTGAAAATGTTAAATAAGTATTTGAAAAATATTGAACGAGTATTTGAAAAATATTATCAAGTATTCAAAACCAATGTTGAAAAAATGTTGAACAAGTATTTAAAAAATGTTAATGTAGCATTCAGAGAAATGCTGAACAAGTATTTGAAAAAATGTCGATCAAGCATACGAAAAATGTTGAACAAGTATTTGAAAAATGTTAATCAAGCATTTAGAAAAATGTTGAACAAATAGTTGAAAAATGTTAATCAAGCGTTCAAAAATGTTGAACGTGTATTTGAAAAATGTTGAACAAGGATTTAAAAAGAATGCTAATCAAGCATTCGAAAAATGTTGAACAAGTATTTGAAAAAAATGTTGATCATATATATATAAATGTTGAATAAGTGTTTGAAAAAAAATTATGGAGTATTTGAAAAATGTTGATCATGTATATAAGAATGTGGAATGAAAAATAAAAAATAACAAAGAAAAAACCCAAAAAAGGAAAACCAAAACTGGATAAGAAAAAAATAAAAAAAAGGAACAAAATGAAAAAAAGGAAAAAGAAAATGAAAAAAGTGTTGAAAACAAGAAAGAAAAAAAGAAGGAAAATGTGTAAAAGCCGACTCTTTCCCTTCTAATAGGTCATGCCTTACCTATTGTACATGAAATCGAGGCTAGCGGAGTGGTTAGCAATGCCGTCGGGCAACCAGGAGGTCGCAGGATCGATCCCTCGTAATTATTTTACTAAAAAGTTGATGTGACCAGCTGAAGGATTTTGGAAAGGTGTTTGGTTTCTTATTTATTACGGAAAGAATTGAAGTCTTTGTATGATAGCAATCTAAGGAAATTTCTCATACTAACTCGTCTAATGTTGATCTAGATGATTTTTTCTATGAAATAAAAGTATTGCAAGTAACTTGCCGGTCGATGAGGGAGGGTAATGGCGATGACGCGCCTTCGGCTCGCTCCAGTGCTTGTAGGCCAGATGGGGCATAGCCCGCCCAATATTTTAAAATTTGTACACAACTTTTTGTACTGTTGGGCCTTAGAACACCGACCCACAGGCTATTTCTTTCATTTTGGCCCGCTCAGCCCGCCAGAGTTGGGCTTCAAGCTCCACCACTGACTATTTTGGTACTGTTGGGCCTTAGAACACCGACCCATAGGCTATTTCTTTCATTTTGGCCCACTCAACCCGGCAGAGTTGGGCTTCAAGCTCCGCCACTGGCTAGGTGGTCTAGAACCTTGATGTAATTCTTACCTCTAGTGTTTTTTGTAGTATCACGACAGTAGATAAACAGATCGAAAGTTTTCTCGCAAAAAGACTTTCTAGTTGATTTGAGTCAACCCTTGAGATTCTTCAGTTTGTTACGGATGTACTTTCTCTGTTTCTAAATGTAAGCCTTTTTAGATATTTTACGGACTACATACGAAGCAAAATGAGTGAATCTACATTTTAAAATATGTCTATATACATCTGTATGTAATACATGTTGAAATCTCTAAAAGGGCTTATATTTAAAAACGGAGGGGGTAGATTGCTATCCAAATGTTTGGCACGTATGACCATCTCTGTACTATCGGTATATACTCTTGGTCGATGGTCATGCGTGACTTAGAGCTGGTACAGAGATGATGTTCGTCCAAGTCTAGCAAATGGAAAAAGACGAGGAGAAATTCGTAAGTGGAGTTGGAAAAGGTGACGCTACGTAGATACCAAAAGTAAAAAAGTGCAGGCCGAATGTCACCCGACACGGTCCGCTCGTCGTAGGATTCTTACCAACATTACACTATTACTTACGCGTAACAACCAACAATAATTTGAGTGGCCAAGTTGCATACAGTATCCGGATCCGCTTCAGCAAACTTTTTAGATACTTTGAAGGAAATATCAATCATCCACTATAGAGAAACACCAACGCTAATCTAATTAACAACAAAGAAACAAACCAATTCAGTTATGCAATTTTCTAAAGGTCTTTGACCTTACGCGGATCATTGGGTCTCGGGTGCCAATGCACCAAATTTTTCAAAAATACAAATTGCAAAAAAAAAGTATAAACTTTTTGAAAATAAACATGACCTAATGTCACACTCGTGCGTGACGTTTAGCAGAGGAATGGTTTTCATGGTATTCTGGCGAAAAAAGACAAAAGCAACATGAACACACTATACAAAAAGTTACTACTATTCAAGAGCGGCGTTTCTGCTCCCGGTCTCAGATGAGCCCGGGCAAAATCAAAAATTCGTTTGAAAGCAAAATGCTCATGTGCGTGATGTTCGTGCAAAAATTGGTGGAGTTTGGACATTAGAGAAGAGCGCGACAAAAAAGACAAATTTCGGATGTGTGAGTAAGGTTATTGTTCACGCAATTTTTGGACCGATTTTCTCTTTTTTGCCACGAGCTTCTCAGATATCCAAATGGGATGAAATTTTGCACAGATATCACACACGCGAACATCTTCCATACAAAAAGAATCAGATTTTTTTGAATTTTCTACTGTAGCTCAGGAGCAGATGAGCCCGGACGCCGAGTTGGATTTTCGCTGCTATTCACGTTTTTTTTATTTTTACTCGTAGTTTTGTTTTCTTACCCTGAACTAAGTCGACCGAAGTCATTCTTTCGTGAAACTATTTAATTTTAATTTTATACGAGTATAACACTAGATCATGTTTGTTTTTAAAAAAATAGAAACTTTTGCCTTGTCATGGCATTTCCGGTCTTCGACCCGATTATACTACTGGCTAGATTTTTCTGAATTGTCTGTGCGATTTTGATCACAGTCCAACTGTTCCGGAGTTTTGAGTACCACTCTACTTTGCTTTATTATTAATTAAGAGAAGAGAAAATAGAGTAATTAACTAGTCCATTTCTGTTAAATGTTCGTCCAAACACTATGTACACTTGCAGCTTGCACAAACACTCTAATTAATTAAAGCTGACAACAACAATCAACAAAAGAAAGATCTCCTAATTAAACCAGACCGATCAAAAAAGAGAGTGGATCGAAGGCGACCGTCAGTCATCACAAGACGGCGTCGATCCCGGTGTCCGGGCGGAGCAGGTCGTACTTGGCCCAGACGGCGTCGAGCGGGCAGGGCCGGCCGGCGTCGAGCCGGTCCCACGGCTTGCCCTTGCCGCTCCAGTGCAGGAGGCTGACGGGGCCGGCGTGGAGGCCGCGGCATAGCCCGCGGTAGTTGTCGCCGCCGAGGCCGTGCTGGTTCCAGCGGTGGTCGACGGCGGCGATGCGGCCGGCGAACACCAGGAGGAAGGGCGGCAGGGAGCCGAGCTCGTAGATGCGCACCCGCCGCTGCAGCTCCATCCACCCCTCGATCTGCGCCGTGTACCCCGCCGCCCGCCACCGCGGCAGGTCGAGCACCATGACGCCCGTGTTGAAGTAGCACGCGCGGCGCCCGCGGAAGGTCCGGGAGAGTGCCGGGCTGGCCCAGAACCCCGGCGTGAAGTAGGCGGTGAAGTTGGCGCCGCAGTACTCGGGCGCCGCCACCGCCGCGTTCCCCTGGAGCGGCGTGGCGGCGAGCGCGGCGACGTCGTCGGTGAGCACGACGTCCGAGTCCAGGTACACGACGCGGCGCACGCAGGGCGGCAGCGTGGTGGCCAGGTAGGAGCGCGCGTAGTTGAGCGGCCGGTCGAGCGCGCCGCGGACGGACGCCGAGATGCGGCCCGCCACCCGCGACTCGTCGAACGGGTACGCCCGGAACGCCAGCGACGGGAACGACGCGCGCACGGCGGCCACCAGCTCCGCCGTCCGGGAGGGCGACCCGGCGGCGGTGAGGAAGTGGAAGTGGACGGACTCCGGGCAGGAGGCGTGGCGCAGGACGGAGAGCACCGCGGCCATGGTGCCCCGCAGGTAGGACGCGTCCAGCGTCATCGCCACGTGCACGGCCGCGCGCGGCGAGCAGGCGCCGTCGTCCTTGCCGGACGCGGGCGGGAGCGGCGCCGGGCAGCGCGCGGAGGCCGAGTTGGTGAAGTGCGGCGCCTCCCTGAACCTGGGCAGGGGCGCGGCCGCGGCCGCCGCGCCGGCGGCGCAGAGGAAGAGCAAGACGAGGAGGCGCGACATGCTTGGCTACTGCTTGGTTTAGAAGGTGGTGCGTGCGGTGGCGCGTTGTTTGTGTGCGGGCATGAGAGCATGAGCATGAGCGCGCGGCCGACCGTGTTTTTATACGGGCGCGTGGCTGCGTGCGGCGTGCGGGAAAGGGGAGGCGTCAAATTTGGGTCAAAGGCTTGGAGAGGTAGGAGCGAAGGAAAGCGTGTTTGAAATCATGTGTAACACGCGCGTAACTTGGTAAAGAAAACCGGGTGAAAATGCCGGTAGGTCAAACGTGTCTACGTGTTCGACTATGGTCTATAGTATGGCATTGGGCAGCAAAATCGATATATTTGTACATGAGTGCAAATGTGATGCATCTTCCCGAATATCCAATTCTGAGCTTAAATTTGTTTTTTTTTCTAAAGTTACTCAATGTCCAAACAATTTAAAATTTGGAGCGGACATCACCCACCAATTATCTGTCATGGCAAAAAAAAGGAATTTTTTGAAATTTTCTACTATTTGTTTTGAATTTTTTATTCAGCATGGGTGCAGATGAGCCTGCGAGCCAAAACGCCTCACTCTGCATCTTTCATTTTACTTGTAATGAGCATTTGAAATCATGTGTTTCAGTGTACGTGGATATCAAATGCTTACCACTGTGAACTGTGTTTGTGGGAGCGGTGATAGTTTTCGTTCATAAAGCATCTACAGTTGGGCGCCCCAATTCCGTCTTAAACGTCCGGACGGACGGCCCAGTCACTAACCGGTCATGAAAAATGCGATCCATATAGGCTTTTTAAACGGGACTCAAACGTCCGAACTGACGGGCGCCCCTCATATCCAGCTCAAATATGGGGCGTATATGAGGGCGTCCGGGCGTGTCCCTCACGTCGGACTGATGATGGGGTCCCACAGGAAAACAGTCTTAAACCCGGCGGTCCGAAGCTTGTTTCCTTTGTCGGACCAATGTTGACGTTCCAGCGGGTCGCGTAGTGCCTACCCCGGCTATTTAAGCCGACCGCCGACACTGAAACTCAACCCGTCAATATTCCCTCCCCCCCACCACCTGGTCCGCCGCCATCACATTCCACTCTCCGCCCGCCACCACTAGCATCGAATGCCCCCACGTCGTCGGGTAAGGAGCTATCCATGTCTAATGCTGGAGCGCTGGCTGCAGCTCCTTAAGCAGATCTGGACAAGGCGCGAAGTCCGGGTCACTGCGGGGCTACCTCTGGATGCAGTGGATCCAGAGGAAGACTTGGAGGAGGAGGAGCCGAAGGAGGATGTGGGGGACGCTGGGGACGCGGATCTGCAGGCCATCCTCGGTTCCTTCCGCTCAGAGTCAGATGCGGAGGCTAGACAACGTTGTCAATAGGAGATGGAGGCAGAGCACTCTGCGGAGGAGGAGATGCTCGCGTACATGGATGGGGTCAAGGAGGAGGAGGAGCCCTCCTACGTGCCCTTCCACCCGGCGCCCTGCACCGACGTCGTGGACATCTCCGACAGCGAATCATAGCTAGGGTGTCTTAATACGTAGGTTTATTGGCATGATTTGTATGGATTTACGAGATGAAATATGAGAGACTCAAATACAGAGGAGCAAATTTAAAATGAGAGCGGTCACTGTCCGTGGGCATTTAATGGATCAAATTTGCCAAGTCCGACTGTAATGCTCTTACGTTCCTGCCCAAATGGGGCGGCTGATGACGACGACGCTTTCTCTTTGCTAGCCAAAATTTTGAAGTAAAAGTGGATTCAGCAATCGATGGAATACCGCCGGTGTGGTATCATCTATCCTTGGCAGTCGCACTCCCATCATTCATGTGCAACATGGGCACGAAGAAGGCGCGGCGTAGAAATGATTGCACTTCTCCTACACCAATCTTGTGTCGGTGAGAACCATGCAAGAGAGGTGTTTAAAAAAAAAAGAACCATGCAAGAGAGCAAGCGTTGGGTGACACGTCGTCCACCGGCCTGTGGCCTGGCTGCGGGACCTGGTCAAGTAGTACGTGCCACGTGGTAGCATGCTGCCCGATGCCAGATCTGTCTGTGCGAGCGAATCCTCCGGTACAATGTCCAGGCTCGCGTCTGCCCAAGGCGCGGCGGCGGTGGAGAGCTCTGCCCGAGGGTGAACGGCGATCTTGAGAATTATTATCAGTACTAGTAGTAAACCCAAGCGAGAAAGGAAAAACAATGTTGTCATGCTACGACGTAAGCATGGGCATATAATTTTTTTTGCCATGACATGCAAAATAATATCCCGAGCATCATAAATAAGGTGTACCCTCAATAAAAAGAACGCACTAATTTGAAACAACTCCTTATTCCGGATGGGCAGAAAAATGCAAATATTTATAATCAATCGAGATTTACTAAAGTACTTGTTTTATTTTATCTTACAAATGATGACTTATGAATGTCAACTAGACCAATTATGCACGCCCGACTCCTTACTTTGTTCCTTTGTCCTGAAAATCCCTTTGGCGAAAATATTGTCTCGGGTTGATGGAAGTTTATTTCCAAAAACACATGCCAAGTCTTTTTTTACGGGGGAACACTATGTCAAGTCCTGGTGCCGCTACTAACAACAGATGCTCTGCTTCGGTTGACTCTCATAAGCCCTTTCTAAAACGTAGAGGCCAGCCATTCACCGAGTGCGGTTGTGTCGGCTCGACATAAAGATTGAATGAAATGCGATTTGTCAAAAAAATACACAGAGTTATCGAGTTGCATCATGATTTGGCGTTGAGTTCTCTAGTGAAGATGCCCATCATTCATAAATTCTTACTGCGATCCTTTTATTCTGTCCAAGGTGAACTTATTAGGTGAAACCAAAGCCAATGTGCCGATGGTCCATGGGTTTAATAAAAAAGAGTTTCTACCATACACTTACCCATTTGTCCCACAGAAGGCAACACGCCAACAAGTCTAAGGCGACTTCCGCGAGCAGGTCAGACGGGTAAATGGTTGGTCAACTTTTAGGCGACTGTTAGGCACGTACACCTGGAGTCCACATCTCATCTCTCTTTTTTACCTTTTGATCGAGACCACGTCGATCCATTCAAACAAGCTTACCATGCCACCCCTCGAAAGCGCTATAACAGTAGTAGAAAAGCGCGGGAAAACCAGCGGAGTTGAGTGTGCGTCCCTCACAGAATCTGATCAGGTAAAATATCTCGGCGCGTACACGTACGCCGACTTGCGGCTCGCTCGCTCATGATGTGGGGCGAACGGCCGGGATATATTTCGAGGTCTACGTACCATAGCGTGTGACTACGAACTATGAACTATGACCCAGTACGCCGCGGTTGGACCATGGACTAGATAGTTAGTTATGCATACACTGATCGATCCAGGAGCAGCGCACGGATAATATCTAGGATACATTCTCAGTTTCTTTGTTTGCAAAAAACTTTCGATCTATTCATTCTCAATCATGACAGTACAAAGAAGATCAGAGGTTACTCGCAAAAACAAAGAACATCAGAGGTAATAAAAATTTCAAGCAGGTCCGTGGACCACCTAGCGACAATTATAAGCACTAGAACGAGCCGAATGCGCGCCGCCATCATTGCCCCCTCCCTCGCCAGAGCTGAGCAAACCTTGTTGTAGTAGACAGTAGGAAAGTTGTCGGGCTAAGACCTCATAGAACCAACGCACCAGAGCAGCAACCATATTCAATGGAGAAAATCGTAGATTGGAAGGATCAAACTTGTAAACACCCAAACGAAGACCAGATCCAAACAGATCCACCGAAGACCAGCACCGAAAGAATAAAATTTGAAAACTTATGGGGAGATATTGCCGCGCCGACGCAAGTACGATGAGACAACACCGGACATTCATTAGATCATCTTATTAATTATGACATGGTAGAGAAAATCAACTGGTACCGTTGGTTTAAACCCGTGACGAGCAAAATCCTCTGAATAAAACACACCATGAAAGCACGCAGATGGCATCTACCTTGCATGGTTGAATTTTTTTTTCATGGAAACCGAAGTATAAACGATGAATCGGGGGAGGGTGGTCAGGGGTAGTAAAGGGACGTCATGGGGAAGGATGGTTTGAATTATGGAACCTTGTTAGATGTTTCGTAAGAGAGTCACACGTCAAAAGGATTAATACTACTGTTAAACCCGAGTGAGAAAGGAAAACAACTATGTTTTCATGCTACGACGCAACCATGGGCAAATCAAAACTTTTGGCCATGACATGCAAAAAAGTATCTCGGGTGTCAAAAATAAGGTGTACCCTAAATAAAAGAACACATTAATTTGAAAACCACTCCTTATTCCGAATAAGCAAAAAAATACAAATGTTTATAATCAATCGAGATGTACTATAGTACTTGATTTATTTTATTTTATTTTACAAATGATGACTTATCAATGGCAACTCTACCATACACGTCTGACTCCTTTGGTTTTATTTTAAAAAGAAAGGACACCTCGACATTTGCAGCAAGTAATGTCAACGGCCTCTATAAACCACTTCTAACTTCTTTGTTTTTATTTTGAAAAGGAAGGACAGTCCGACCTTTTCAACGACTGATGCATGCAACATATTTTGATGAAATCTATTATTGCTTTTGTAGAACGAAAAATGTATTATTGTAAAGCATAATGTCTTCATGCTACAGCAATATGCAGCAAATGGTATAACTTATACATCACATATTCTTGTACCAGGTCATAAACCAAATCAGATGAATAAAGTACAAAGCATGGGCATCACATCTGTTATAAGCTGGGTCTCACTCAATATGCTATAGCAAACCAGAATTCATCCAATGCTTAATACCGCCATGGACCTTAGGGTAGTAGTAGTTTTGACCCCTCAAATCATTTTTATTCCTTATGGCTTTGTTTTAGCACTATGACCCAGTCTTAAGATTTTACTGCTACCCCTTTTCACAAAGTTCAGGGTGGGTCTTAAGTTACCTTTTTGGCATAAGATCCATGTTTTTTCAACGTTGGAGATGCCCCTCCACACGCCGTAATAAGAACTAAATCCGGATAAAATGGGTAGTCGTATGGATGAGTTATAATTACAAAAATCTCTCATCTTGTTATAAGCATGTGAGATTCCATACATCGTGCCATTGCTGACCGCAAATGCTCTCCTCAATTTGACTCCTGTAAGGCCTTACTAGAACGTAGGGGCCAGTCATTTGCTCAACGCGGTTGTCGAGTTGCACCATAGATTTGTCATTGACTTTTCTAAGTGAAGGTACCAGTTATTACTTGTTCCGCCGGGATTTATAACCCCTCTTGTATTTTTGGTCAAATTTTGATCATAGATTTAATTAACAAAATATAAGTTACACACCACAAAATTTATATAGTTGGATTCCTATTCGTGGGAAGTTTTGAATGGAATTATTTCTAATAAATAAAACATATAATTTATTGGTTAAATTTACAGCCAAAATTTGACACAAAATACAAGGCCGACTAATGAACCAAGACAGAGGGAGTGTGAAGAAGTTTTTGTTTTTTTAACTAGTATGAAGAAGTTCTTACCGCAATCCTATTGTTCTGTTACCGAAAAAGGATTTCCCCCCGCTTTGTATTCCAACGCAACCAGCCAACATAGGATACATCTCGACGCTGGGGCGAGCAGCACAACAAGCCCAAAGACAAAAAAAGAAGAAGAAACATAATGCCAACAACGACAGATCGACAAAGCGCGGAAGGCCCGCCACCGCTGCGCCCTTCGGAAACACCCCACCACCGCCCGAGGCTCCGAGTGCCGCATACCAAGCAGCACCTCCAAGAAGGTATGCGACGCCGACGACGCTGCTGCCCGGACAAGTCCTAGGGTTTCCCCCGGTATGCGGAGGAAAGTAGGGGATGGCTACCACCGAGGCCCTTCAAGAAGGAATGGTGGCACCCGCCGGTGTCACCGCATCGGCGCCGGACGAACCGGCAAGGATTTCTCCCGCACACCAAACACCACCGCCCATCCGGAGCCAACCATCCAAACTACCACCCAATGCGCCATCGCGGTTGCGCCGCCGCACACGCCGTCTCACTACGAGGACCACCACGAGGCCGAGAAGACCGGAGAGAAGCGTCACGCGACGAGAACAACAACACCAATGCCGAGCGGAAGGGAACCACCTCCACCGCCGTCGTGCGAGAAGTCGAGCCTCCGGCACTGTCGCGGTAGCCGACCGGACACGGCAGCGGGGCATACCAGGCCACCCCTGGCCCGGCCAGGCCCGAAACGGGCCCGCTAAGCCCCGCCGGCCGTGCTGCAGCAAGCTGGCATCGGTGCCGCCAGCCCCCGTCGCGCAACACCGCTCCCCTGCATCCCGGGAATCACGCCGCCAACCAGCCCCGGCGCCGGCCCGCCCAGGCCCAGATGGGCCCGTAGGGCCTAGATCTGGGCTGAGCGCCGCCGCCAGGACGAGCCACAGCGCCACCCCGCCGCCAACGACGACGCCGCCGCCCAGCCGCCCCCTGCTCTGCGACAGGGAACCCCGCCGCCAGCTGGACCGCCACCACCTAGGAGCACCCCCCGGTGCAACTCCGCCCGCGCCGGAGCCACCGGGAAGGGAAGGGCAGGAAGGCCGCCGCCACCAGCGACCCCGGGGCCAGGCCGGCGCGGGCGCCAGCGACGGCGGCGGGGAGGAAGGGGAGAGGGGGGCTGGAGGCGGGAGAGAGAGAGAGGTGCGCGGCCGGCTGCCCGCAGGGGGGCGACGCGGTCGCGAGAGAGGGCTCAGATTTTCTCTTCGTGATGAACCTCTCCGAAAGCCAGTTTACCTTGCCATCCCTATTGTTCTGTTCAAGATGAACTTGAGGGAAACCAAAGCCAATGTGCTCACCGACAATAAGCCGAGCTTCACCATGGGTTAAAAAAAAAAGAGTTTCTACCATACACGCACTCATGTCTCACAAAGGGCAACACACGCCAACAAGTCCAAGGTGACTTCCGCGAGCATGTCAAACGGGTAAACCGTTGGTCAACTTTTAGGCCACTGTTAGGCACGTACACCTGCCCGCGACGCGAGTCCACATTTTGTCTCTTCTTTTTTCACCTTTTGATCGAGACCACGCCCGTTCATTCACACGGCTTACCACGTCCCCCGGCCCCTCGAAAGCGCTAGAACAGCCGTGGAAAAGCGCGGGAAGGAAAACCAGCGGAGTCTTTTTTGTGCGTCCCTCACAGAATCTCCGGTAGTAAAATACTATCTCGGCGGCGCGTACACGTACTCGAGTAACTCGACTGCGGCTGATGATGGGGCGAACGGCCGGAATATATATATATATCCAGGTCTACGTAGCATAGCGTGTGACTACGACCCAGGACGCCGAGGTCGGACTATGGAGTAGATAGTTTGTTATGCATACACTGATCGATCCAGGAGCAGCACACGGGCAATATCTAGGATACATTCGAAATATGTAGCATGGTACAGATGATGCATTGCATTGGCAACATTGCATTTACACTGATCATCTCCATGTTATCCGGCAGATGAGAAGTATGAGAATGACGGATAGGCGCGAGTGGTACAAATGATGCGTTTCATTGGCAACATTGCACTTATGTCGCTTGCTATTCAGTTTTTACTATGCATTGCCTTTTGGAAGCCACGTCTTCTGATGAACAAAAGTGCAATTATTTTGACATGCGGCATGTATACCTTTTACTAGTTGGTGCAGTGCTCCGGTCGCTAGTCTACAGGGTCGCTAGGCAGTGGCCATTCCACTCATCGTAGATCGGCTTGCCCAACCCACTCCCCGGTCCGACTCAGTCGATCATCGATCCTTGCCCGTATAGTGCCGGCAACCTGCATCATCTTCCGTGAAGCTTCCCACTAGCCGCGCCCGCGCTCAGCATGCATGCCAATCATCCAACCCCCTCGTCCCATAATTTTGAGAGTAGACACCACTCTTTTCTCTTTGTTTTTGTGTGCAAACCACCCATGGAAATTCCCTAAAAAAAAAAAATATCCATGGACATGAAGAGCTTTTCTAGTACGTAAAAGTGAGCAAGCTAAAGCATTGCATCGGCGGTCCATGTACATCTACGTCCATGAAGAAAAGAAAGTTTGGATAGATACGATTCGGCGTTCCATGTACAGCCAAGTTCGGACAGCTACGTCCATGAATGAGGAAAAAGGTTTGGATAGATGCGAATCGGTGGTGCCCAAAGTACAAGTAAAAGATAACCGAAAATTCGAAGTCGCGGTAACAGTGCATTCATACACGGTGACGACTCTAAATTTTGATGATGATATACAAGCGTCTAAGAGCATCTACAGCCGGTCGCCCCAAACCCGCCTCAAACACCCAAGCGGCCCGTCTGGTCACTGACCGGCCACAAAATTTCGACTTAGACGAAAGTCTCAAAAGGGACCCAAATGCCCGAGCTAACCGGCACCCCTCATATCCAGCCAAAATATGGGGCGGATATGGGGCGCCCGTGCGCGTCCGCCACGTCGAACCCAGTCCACGCTGGCTCACCTGACCCCACATATATTCCTCTCCATCCACTCGTTGGATCAAACCCTAGCCACTTCACACTCCACTCCCATCCACTCCCTCCGCCACCCAAACTCACCTCCAGCGATCTCCGACCGTCTCCGGCATGACGGGCAGCGGATCCGAGTCCTTCACCTCTATATCCATCGACCCCGAGCTCATCCCACACGCCCCCGAGGAGGAGATGGTTGTCCGCTTGCGCTTCTCCGCTCCCGGGAGGAGGCCCGTGCTCGGCAGCGCTCGGACTCCTTCCGTCGGGAATCCATTGTGTCCGCCCAAATGGCGCATGGATCCGCGCTAGGTGTGTCGTCGCTGCCTCGCAGGAGGCGGTGCGGTCCGGCTCGCGTCCGAACGCGGTGGCGGGTATCGGTGTCAAAACCGGCAGATCTCGGGTAGGGGGACCCGAACTGTGCGTCTAAGGATCGAAGGTGACAGGAGGCGGGGGACTCGATGTTTACCCAAGTTCGGGCCCTCTTAATGGAGGTAATACCCTACTTCCTGCTTGATTGACTTTGATGAGTATAGGGGTTACAAGAGTTGATCTACCTCGAGATCGTAATGGCTAAACCCTAGATGTATAGCCTGTATGTTTTGCGATAGTCTCTACGGACTAAACCCTCCGGTTTATATAGGCACAGGAGGGGAATAGGGTTGTACAAAGTCGGTTTACAGAGGAAGGAAACTACACATCCGGACGCCAAGCTTGCCATCCACGCAAAGGAGAGTCCCATCCGGACACGGGAGAAGGCCTTCTATCTTGTATCTTCATGGCCCATCAGTCCAGCCCAGGTCACATAGGCCAGCTCCCCGAGGACCCCATAATCCAGGACTCCCTCAGTAGCCCTTGAATCAGGCTTCAATGACGACATGTCCGGTGCGCAGGTTATCTTCGGCATTGCAAGGCGGGTTCCTCCCCCGAATACTCCAAAGTGGTCTTTCGAACATGAGAACGGTATCCGGCTCTATTTAACAGTTACAACCCTCAACCGCAAGGGCACAATACTTAATCAAAAAACAAGTCATGTCTTATTGAACGCTTTACTGGCGAAACGTTACGTCTGACCACTTTATTATTTCGAACCGTTTTTCGGCCTCGCGTTTCGCGTTTTGAGACACGACCTCCGGTGACACGTCTTGTCAAAGCAGAGATAGTGTCCCCTTATCGCGGGATTCTCATCAATGCGGGTTTGGGTAACCCAACCGTGCCGTTCGCACGACCCCTTGGGAACAGGCGAGTTTTAAGGCTTAAGGGGGGGGTGCTCGATATTCACTTCCTTTATAAGAGGATAAGACCTCGTCGTTTTACCCCACGCCTTCTTCTTCCTCAGCCCTTCCCTCCTCGAGCTCCAGCGCCCATGTTTCGATCCTTTCCAACGCCACCAAACACTCCAGCCATGTCCGGATCCGGCTCTCAAGGCAAGTGGGTGGCTTCCTCCGTAACGGAGAAGGACGTCAAGGAGCTCCGAGAGGCGGGATACCTGAGTGCGGACGTTGCGCACAGGATCCCCACCAAAAAGCAGGTCATCCCCACCCCGGAGCCTGGTGAAAGGGTGGTATTCATCCCCCACTTCCTCCGCAGACTAGGGTTTCCCCTTCACCCTTTCGTCCGCGGCCTTACGTTCTACTACGGGCGGATTTCCATGATCTAGCCCCGAATTCTTTTCTCCACACCTCGGCGTTTATCGTCGTGTGCGAGGCGCTCCTCCGCATCCCCCCACACTTCGGCTTATGGCTCAAAGTTTTCAACGTGAAGCCGAAGGTGGTCGACGGGCAGCAGACGGACTGTGGTGGCGCCATGGTGAGCAAGCTCCCCAACGCCACCTGGACAAAGGGGGCCTTCGTGGAAACCGCCAAGATATGGCAACAGGAGTGGTTCTACATCACTGAACCCTGCGGCGCCAACTGGGCGGCCACTCCTGAGTTTAGGTCCGGACCCCCAATGCGGCTCGAGTCGTGGACCAACAAGGGTCTAGTATGGGGGTCAACGGACGAAGTGATGATGCTGCAAAAGCGCATCAAAAATATTATTGACAAGAACACCAGCCTCACTGACGTGATCCAGGTGATGTTATTCCGCCGGATCCTTCCCTGCCAGCGCCGGCCTCTCCACATGTGGGAGTTCAATCCGGAAGGACCGCGGACCCTACAGCGATTCTTCGGCACGACACACGGAGATCTGGAAGCTGCTTTTCAAGGCCCAGAAGAAGTGGCCGAAGACGACCGATGACATCGGCCTCGATTCACATTTTTAGAAGGGTGTATTAAAACTCCCATCCTTTAATCAGGGCTGGACAAGGAAGGCAGAGCGGATCAAATGTCCGGCTCCGCTGCCCGAAGACCCCGCTGACCCTTTGCTAACGAGGATCCGGTCCCGGCGCAGTACCAGGCGCCGGAGAAGAATGCCAAGAAGAAGGGCAAGGAGGCCAAAAGTGGCCTCCGCCGTAAAGGTACTTCGGACGTACTGTCCGAAGAGACCGAGGCTCATTCCTCCCACGAGGGAGATGAAGACGAGGAGGAGGAAGAAATCAACTCTCCCCCTAAGGGGAGGAAGAAGAAAAGGGCGGCCTCCGCAGATCCAGAGGCGGAGGCGTCCAAGAGGGGGAAGCTATCCCTTTCGGATGGCTCGGATTCATACACCGAAGCCACCCCCAAGCGGCGCCCTAGGGCAAAGCCCCTGGCCGAATCGCAAGTATTCAAAGATACCGTGCATATACCTGGTTTTACACCCTACGGTTGTAACACATTGAACTACGTGCTGCAGTCCGGCCCGCGATCTCCCCCAACGATCATCGTCTTCTGGGAATTCGCTAGGGCCGAACATGATGAAAAGCGAGACGCCTCCACAGGCCTCTCCGCCCACTACTACGGACAACACCGAAGTGTTGTCCCGAAGAACCTCTCCAGGCCATGGGGAGGTGCATGAGGCCGTCAAGGTGTACCAGAGGGTAATACATCTACCGCCGAAAACATGGAGGAACCGACCCCCATGGAGACCGGCGACGGGGGCCATGCCCAATTCGGCCCCCGACCGAATATAGTTCCGGAGATCCGCACGGCTCCGGAATCAGGCGAGCAGCCTCCTTTGAAAGAAGGAGGCGCGTCGACTCCACCGGCGACCTCTGTCAATCCAGGGGCGCCGGACACTCTGGTGGAAGCACTTCAGCGCGCTTCCATTGTGGAGGAACACCGTACCCTTATGGGTACGGTGGTCGAAAAGGTCCAGTCCGCTAAAAGCGGATTGAATGAAGCTTATACCAGCCTTCTCACAGGCTTTGAGGTTTGTGATGTAATATTCCTTTTATGTATATATACGAAAGGTATGCCTGATATAGATAGTAGCCCCTGAGACTCCATGCGGCTTTTGTAAAGAAGGGCCGAACAGAGGGTCAAACAGTATCCAAAGGAGATAACGTACGTATCTATTGTAATCAACAGGCTTTGCTGGGAGAGGCTGATACGTCTCCAACGTATCTATAATTTTTTATTGTTCCATGCTATTATATTATCCATCTAGGATGTTTTATATGCTATTTTATATGATTTTTGAGACTAACCTATTAACCTGGAGCCCAGTGCCAGTTTCTGTTTTTTTCTTGTTTTTGAGTATCGCAGAAAAGGAAAACCAAACGGAGTCCAATTGACCTGAAAATTGACGGAGATTATTTTTGGACCAGAAGAAGCCCACGAAGTATCGGAGATGGGCCAGAAGAGTCCCGAGGCACCCACGAGGGTGGGGGGCGAGCCCTACCCCCTGGGCGCGCCCCCTACCTCGTGGCCGCCTCGGAGACCCCCCTGACTTGTTCCCGACGCCAACACCTCTTATATATACCCAAACTTCCAGAACATAACCTAGATCGGGAGTTCCGCCGCCGCAAGCCTCTGTAGCCACCAAAAACCAATCGGGACCCTGTTCCGGCACCCTGCCGGAGGGGGGATCCCTCACCGGTGGCCATCTTCATCATCCCGGCGCTCTCCATGACGAGGAGGGAGTAGTTCACCCTCGGGGCTGAGGGTATGTACCAGTAGCTATGTGTTTGATCTCTCTCTCTCTCTCGTGTTCTTGATTTGGCACGATCCTGATGTACCGCGAGCTTTGCTATTATAGTTGGATCATATGATGTTTCTCCCCCTCTACTCTCTTGTAATGGATTGAGTTTCCCCTTTGAAGTTATCTTATCGGATTGAGTCTTTAAGGATTTGAGAACACTTGATGTATGTCTTGCATGTGCTTATCTATGGTGCAATGGGATATTCACGTGATCTACTTGATGTATGTTTTGGTGATCAACTTGCGGGTTCAGTGACCTTGTGAACTTATGCATAGGGGTTGGCACACGTTTTCGTCTTGACTCTCCGGTAGAAACTTTGGGGCACTCTTTGAAGTTCTTTGTGTTGGTTGAATGGATGCATCTGAGATTGTGTGATGCATATCGTATAATCATACCCACGGATACTTGAGGTGACATTGGAGTATCTAGGTGACATTAGGGTTTTGGTTGATTTGTCTCTTAAGGTGTTATTCTAGTACGAACTCTAGGATAGATCAAACGGAAAGAATAGCTTCATGTTATTTTACTACGGACTCTTGAATAGATCGATCAGAAAGGATAACTTTGAGGTGGTTTCGTACCCTACCATAATCTCTTCGTTTGTTCTCCGCTATTAGTGACTTTGGAGTGACTCTTTGTTGCATGTTGAGGGATAGTTATATGATCCAACTATGTTATTATTGTTGAGAGAACTTTCGCTAGTGAAAGTATGAACCCTAGGCCTTGTTTCAACGCATTGCAATACCGTTTACGCTCACTTTTATTACTTGTTACCTTGCTGTTTTTATAATTTCAGATTACAAAAACCTATATTTACCATCCATATTGCACTTGTATCACCATTTCTTCGGCGAACTAGTGCACCTATACAATTTACCATTGTATTGGGTGTGTTGGGGGACACAAGAGACTCTTTGTTATTTGGTTGCAGGGTTGTTTGAGAGAGACCATCTTCAACCTGCGCCTCCCACGGATTGATAAACCTTAGGTCATCCACTTGAGGGAAATTTGCTACTGTCCTACAAACCTCTGCACTTGGAGGCCCAACAACGTCTACAAGAAGAAGGTTGTGTAGTAGACATCAGCGGCTACCACTCAGGCCGCCGAAGTGTCCGAACTGAAGCGGAAGTTGGAGGAAAAGCAAGGTATGCAATACCTATGCATATCTGAGGTGATATGAATTCTTATTTGTTATCTGACTGATCTTTATGATTATGCTCATAGTTGATGCGTCTGAGGTCGAGACCCTCAAGAGCTTGCTGGCTGAAGCCAAGAAGGAGGCGGAGGAGGAACGAGCCGCCCGACGAAAACATGAATCGAGGGTGGAGGAAGTCCAGCAAGAGCTCAAGGATGCTATAAGTAAATGTGAGTCCTTGGAGCGCAAAATCTCGGATCGAGACTCCGAACTTGTTAAGGCCCTCCAAAGCATGAAGGAAACCCGGGTTGAAGCCCAAGGCGCCTACCGGGAGATCCAAGAGGCAAAGCAGATAGCGGCGGGTAAGGCCTTTACTATGCAAAGCAAATTTGTAGGGAGAAGGTACATCTTACTGACTCGGGTTTGGAGTTCTCCAGGAGCGTTTGCGGATCTTCCCCGGAGTGTTGCTGATGCTGCGGAGTTCTTCCGAGCCGAAGAGGGGAGCTCAACGGAGAAGCTGTTCTGGTCGTAGTACCTTGCGCCAGAGCATCCAGTACCCCTCAACGATCAGCTGAAGCAGTTGACCGAACTGCATAGGGTGACCGAATTGGCCATGAAGGATGTTATAGTCCGTCTTTTGCCAGCCGAGCCCATACCCGCAGCTACTTTGGACTTGTGAAGCGGCTAGTCAATGCCTGCCCCCGGTTTGACGCCATAAAGCGGTCGGTCTGTATCGAAGGTGCTCGGATGGCCTTCGCCCGTGTCAAGGTGCAGTGGGCGAAGATGAATGCCACCAAGCTTGCGACCGAGGGGCCACCCGCCGGCAAGGAGCATCGTACGCCGGAGAAGTACTTTGAAGAGGTCATGGAAGGCTCCCGCATTGTAGAGGGCCAGTGTTCGAAGGATATTATTTTTTGAATGAATGTATCCGTGCCTAGACTTTGTATTATGGAACAACTCCTTGTAATATATGTATGCTTTTGTCTGAAATTATTTTCCTCCCATGCAGACGTTTTTATTTCTGAGAGTTTACCAGTCGTCGGCTTCAGCCCCTACGTAGTTATTACGGGGGGTGTTCGGAGTAGCGCATGACTACACTTGACCCAACGTCTTGGTCCGTGAAGGAGGTGTCAGCGCGGCGAACCAGGCAATCGGACTATGAGGTTTTAGCACTCTTGCTTAACCAAAGAAGTTTGACAATGGGGCTATTAGCTAGCCCCTGGTGTGTATGCGGCTATCGTACTAGGACGCCTTAAGCGCATGACCAAACCGAGGCTGGTCCTTCATATAATACGGAAGAAATCGCAAGGGATTTATATTAAGTTGCCGAATAGCTGACCAGCTCTCGCCGGATCATGACAGTCAGTTTTCGGCTTTCTCTACTGAGGTGCTTGACCGGACGAACCGGAAGCACAATCGCAGTAGTTCTCCCTTTACTACCTTAGTCGAAAAAAGGAACGTAAGGTAGTAAGCACAGGAGCCAGGCAACCCAACTATTGACCAAAGACATGATTCGGAGCCGATGCATATAATGCTATATTCGGGACGCCGAAGTGTACTGTAAAAGTGTTCGGACTTCTTTGTTTAAAAAATGTATGTGGCCAGATGCAGCCCCTGGCGACTTGAATCACGCCAAGGTATGTGCGATAATCTGACGTAAAGAGGGGATACAGATTAGCAAAGAAGCCAATATCGCACGGGATTGGGCGAAGATGTTTCCATTATAGTCTGATTGGTACGTCAAAACATATTTTTACGGAGGATGCGATAAGCATCGAGGCTATTTTACATCCCGAATACAAGGGAAAGCTGTGTACAAGTCCTAAAGAGAAAAGGGTGATCTTGAAGATCCTTTGGACATTCTGTCGCATGTCTGCGCAGCTGTTCACCCTGGTGTATAATCCTTTGAGAGGATCTCATGATCGAGTATAAATAGGGAACCTGAAAAAAGGAGCCCTTGGCATCATCAAAAAGTGATGTGTGTCGTAAAGAACCTGAAAAGAAAAAATAAGAAGAAGAAAAAGAAAAAGATACGAGGGTCCGCATAGGGTCGAGCCGTATTGTGGACCTTGCTTGTGGTGTGCCTCCGTCCTTGCCCATGGTATTTTTAGTGTGTAGTTATGTACGCGCGGTATATATGCCGCTATGAAGTTCGGGTTCAGACGGGGGCCGGATTGCTAATCTAGCTCTGGACGAGCTGGACTGTACGGTCTGCAGGGTAGACCGGACTCGTTTGACAGTGTCCGGGGGCTTGACTGACGATGTAGTGTTCGGCTTAATGAGGCCAACCTATACTTTGGCTGCAAGGGCCGCGGTATGCTCCTCGGTACGGAGGGAGCGATCCGTGTTCCCATTGACTGTTATGACGCCGCGTGGTCCGGGCATCTTGAGTTTTAGATAAGCATAGTGCGGGACCGCATTAAAGCGGGCGAAGGCGGTTCTTCCGAGCAATGCGTGATAACCACTGCGGAAGGGGACGATGTCGAAGATCAAGCCTTCGCTTCGGAAGTTATCCGGCGAGTCGAAGACCACTTCCAATGTTACGGAGCCCGTGCAACGAGCTTCTACACCGGGGATTACCCCTTTAAAGGTGGTTTTAGTGGGCGTGACCCTTGATGGATCAATACCCACTTTGCGGACAGTGTCCTGATAAAGTAGGTTAGGACTGCTGCCGCCGTCCATAAGGACTCCCGTGAGATGGAATCCGTCGATAATTGGATCGAGGATCAATGCTGCCGAACCTCCGTGACGGATACTGGTCGGATGGTCCCTGCGATCAAAGGTGATCAGACAGGTTGACCATGGGTTGAATTTTGGGGCGACCGGCTCGACGGCGTAGACGTCCCTTAACGCGCGCTTGCGCTCCCTCTTGGGGATATGTGTGACATATATCATATTCACCGTTTTTACCTTGGGGGGGAATTTCTTCTGTCCCCCTGTCTTCGGTGGGCGAGGTTCTTCATCGTCGTCCTCGCTGGGCGACCCTTTCCCCTTGTGTTCGGTGTTTAATTTACCGGCCTGTTTAAAGACCCAACAACTTCTGTTGGTATGGTTGGCAGGCTTGTCAGGGGTGCCGTGAATCTGGCAAGGTCGATCGAGTATTCGGTCCAAGCTAGATGGACTGTCTTTGTTTCCTTTGAATGGCTTCTTCTGCTGACCGGATTTAGAGCCACTGAATCCGGCATTGACCGCCGTATCTTCGGTATCTGTACTGTTGTTTCAACGCTTGTGTTTGTTGCGTCGGGGCCTACCGTTGCCGTTTCTGGCTTCGGATGTGCCAGGGTCGCTGGTACTGTTGCTGCTTCGGGCTAGCCAGCTATCTTCGCCCGTGCAAAAGCGGGTCATGAGTGCGGTTAGGGCTGCCATGGATTTTGGCTTTTCTTGGCCGAGGTGTCGGGCGAGCCACTCGTCCCAGATGTTGTGCTTAAAGGTCGCGAGGGCTTCGGCGTCCGGACAATCCACAATTTGGTTCTTTTTAATTAAGAACCCGGTCCAGAGCTTCTGGGCTGACTCTCCGGGTTGCTGGACTATGTGACTAAGGTCGTCGGCGTTTGGAGGCCGGACATAGGTGCCTTGGAACTTGTCTCTAAAGACATCCTCCAAATCTTCCTAACTGCCAATAGAGTTTTCTGGGAGGCTGTTTAACCAGTGCCGTGTTGGTCCCTTGAGCTTCAGGGGGAGGTACTTGATGGCGTGGAGATCATCACCGCGAGCCATGTGGATATGGAGAAGAAAATCTTCGATCCATACTGCGGGATCTGTTGTTCCATCGTATGATTCAATGTTCATGGGTTTAAACCCTTCTAGGAACTGGTGCTTCATTACCTCATCGGTGAAGCATAAGGGGTGTGCGGCGCCTCTATATTGGGCGACATCGCGGCGGAGTTCAGATGATGTCCGTATGCGGTTTTCGGCCCGGGTGAGGTTGTGCTTATCGCGCCAGGCCTGATGGCCGTCCTCTCGGGTTGGGGTGCGCCCCTTTGATCCGTAGATTGATCTGATCTGACCGGCTCTATTGTCCAGGTCCTGTCGTAGGTCGTAGGTATGTCCTAGGGCCGCTGTCTTCCTGCCTCTAAGCCGGGGTGGTGCGGTCTGGTGTTCGGCCTGAGTGGCCGCTCTATCCCGTCCGCGCGGTGGCCGGTCAGGTTCGTCAGCAGCATTATACTTTGGCGGTATTGGCTCAAGGGCCTCGTCGTCAAATTGTGGTAGTAGCTCGCACTTCGGGTAGCTCTTTGTTGGGCGTTCGAGGCCGTACTCTTCGGCTGCCAGGACTTTAGTCCATCTGTCGTTGAGCGTATCCTGCTCGGCTTGAAGTTGCTGGTGCTTCTTTTTTAGGCTTCTCGCAGTGACAATTAACTGGCGCTTAAAGCGCTCTTGTTTGATGGGTTCCTCTGGCATGATAAAATCTTCGTCCCCAAGGCTTACATCATCCTCAGATATTGGTAGATAATTGCTATCTTCCGAGTCCTCGTTCCCGATTGGTTCGTCGGGGTTGACTTGCCCCTCCTCCCAATCATCTTGTTCGGATGTTGGTTCGACGGGGGGCTTCCTGGTCTTCAGCGTTCTCCAGAGTATTATTGTCTCCGGTGCCGGTATTGCTGTCCTTTTCGCGACGCGATTTCGAGCGGCGCCGTTGACGTCGACGCTTTGGTGGTGTCTCAACAGGCTTGTCCTCGACTGGATCATTCCCACCATTGCCGTCATCCTCTTTGGGTGTGCCCACCATGTATACGTCATATGTGGAAGTGGCTGTCCAGCGTCCGGTGAACGGCGGGTTTTGGTCTTGCTCATCTCCGGCATCGTCGTCCATATCGTCGATGTCTTCGGAGCCGTAGTCAAGCATGTCGGTTAAGTCCTCGACAGTGGCTATGAAGTGGGTGGTGGGTGGGACGTAAAATTTCCTGCTCTCGGCCCCTAGTCCGGGCTGGACACAATTCGGAAGCGATTCCTCTGTAATGGCGAGGGATCACATTAAGTCCAGAGCCTCGTTTAAGAGTGAGGTTTGGACGGGGGAGCGAGAGTCCGTGGAGCTGGGCGGGGCAGAAGTCTCCTGGCCGAGCTCAAGTGACGCGACCCTTGAGAGTTCGGAGCTGATATCCGGAGGTGAGTCCAGCTTTACGATGACAGAGGGAACCTGGTTTAACTCCGGGCCTGCTGGTAACGCAGTCCCCTCCGGATCTCCGGTGGCGAGCTCTATAGCTGCAGAGAGTCCGGTGGGCTCTAAACTCCCGTCTTCGGACCTGGTGATATGCTTCGGATCTAAGGCCAGAGCTGTGGTCGAGGCCGCGAACCCTTGGAAGATCAAGTCTCCTCGGATATCAGCGATATAGTTCAGATTTCCAAAACTGATCTGATGACCAGGGTCGAAGCTGTCGATTTGTTCGAGGTGGCCAATTGAGTTGGCACGCAGCGAGAAGCCGCCGGACACAAAAATTTGACCGGGGAGGAAAGTCTCCCCTGAAACAGCATCGTTGTGGATGATTGATCAGGCCATCGAACCTTCCGTCGACGACACAGAGGAACTCTTAGTGAAAGCACCAATATCGGTGTAAAAACCGGCAGATCTCGGGTAGGGGGTCCCGAACTTTGCGTCTAAGGATCGAAGGTGACAGGAGGCGGGGGACACGATGTTTACCCAGGTTCAGGCCCTCTTAATGGAGGTAATACCCTACTTCCTGCTTGATTGACTTTGATGAGTATAGGGGTTACAAGAGTTGATCTACCTTGAGATCGTAATGGCATAAACCCTAGATGTCTAGCATGTATGTTTTGTGATAGCCTCTACGGACTAAACCCTCCGGTTTATATAGGCACCGGAGGGGACTAGGGTTATACAAAGTCGGTTTATAGAGGAAGGGAACTACACATCCGGACGCCAAGCTTGCCATCCACGCAAAGGGGAGTCCCATCCGGACACGGGAGAAGGCCTTCTATCTTGTATCTTCACGGCCCATCAGTCCGGCCCAGGTCACATAGGCCGGCTCCCCGAGGACCCCATAATCCAGGACTCCCTCAGCGGGCGTGCAACCCCTCTGTTGGCGCGTCGAGCTTCAGGATGCACCATGGGCCTCGTCCGACGAGAACATGGCACGACGTGCCCGCCGTGCGAGGCAGCGGGCGCGGGAGGCGGCGGCAGCCCTCGCGGCGGTGGACGTCGGTGAGGCGGAGTCGCATTCTCCGACGCCCATATGGTGCAACAGTGCTGACGCCGCAACCGCGTCGTCGTGGACGTCATCGGCTCGTCCGAGGACGAATTCATCATCGATCCGACGTCCACCGGCACCGTTCGGGTTCCGGTGAGGAAGAGTAGGGCATGGGAGACGACGGTGCCTTGAGTCTCGTGAGCCGGCTCATGTTCCATGCCCTACTCTACCTTGCCGGCGTCCGAACCAACACTCTGAGGGGCGTCGCAGACCGCCGGACATGGGCACGGCGGAGCCGGACGAGCTCCACTTAAAGATTGATGTGTTGCGTGTAATAATACGGATTTTAGGTTTCTAATTTGAGGTATCCAGATGTGGAATGCATTATTTGAGACATGACCGGTCACTGTCTGCGGACACGCCTGGGCGCGTCCGCCGGCGTTTGAGGGGTCGGATTTACCAAGTCCAGCTGTAGATGCTCTAAATGAGTCAAGTATATCGATGTTTTTCTTTTCCAAACACAGTACAGACGCAAACACACAACATGCGTGCACACTCATCCCTATGAATAGGTACGCAAACTCTATTTTTATGAGCATCTTCGAGAGAACGTGCCGGTAGATCTTGCATCTTGTCTAGGATTTGAATCGGTGGTTTAGTTCCACGTAATAAAGAACTTAACAGAGGAAACCTTGTTTTGCTTTGTCTTCGTTCAGTTCATCGGCGTGGTCGGCACAAGAGGCTGAGGCTGGTGGCGATTCAGCAGAATAGCCTGGATGCAGACAAATTCACAGGTCTCGTTGCACATGCCACAGGGATTCTGCTTGTGTGTGGAGCAAGTGCAGTAGCGTCGCCGTTACAGTAGAAGATTCGGTCAAGTGGTGAGAGTTTCTGAGATAGCCAACAAAGATGAAATAGCCCATCTCCAACCTTCACAAACAAGCATAGACATAGATCCTACATTCAAATTTACCGATATTTGTACAAGAATGGCAACACCTTGAGCTTGCTGTCAAAAGGTACATGAACTGTCACTTTGTGCAAACATGAGAATTATTACATGTAAATGTACTCATCTACACTGTCCAATCTAGATTGATACAGGTTACAGACACGGGGGGATGACCTCCCAACAATTGTACACCACGTTTATCAAATCAAAGGAGTCAAAACTACAAAACATAGGATGATGTATCATGCAGAGGAAGACCATCCAGATCTAGATACACAAACTCCATGGACCCTTCATACAAACATTCGAACGAACAGAACTTATCTCCAATTTGGTAGAGATAAGCCTACACCAAGGTATGCTCTGGCAACTCCTACCAAACACCACCACAATTTTGATGATAGCGGTAACCAATTTAAGCTGCGAGGAGGCTTGCGATCACAAGAACCCCGACCATGATAAGAAGGGCCTTGAGGTAGACATCTGCCTGCTGCTGCTGCTGCCCTAGCGGCCCCTGGCGGGGGACGCCGTGGGCGTGCTGCCCGCCATGGAAGCCATGGCCATGACCAAACCCGTAGTGGAACCCGGCGGGCTGAGCATATGCAGCTGGATCTGGAAATCCATGCATCTGGAAGCTGAGCATAGGGAATAGGCCCCCAAATGCAGCCGAGAACGCATAGTTGCCCCACCGTCCATTCGCTAGCGGAACACCCGCCCCTGCACCCGCGCCCCCCATGCCCATGAACCATGGATTTGCATGGGCGTTGCCGAAATTGTTGTTAGGATCAGCTTGTTGGGCTGTCGCAGGCCTCTGGCCAGCTGGGCGTTGAGGAATGTCGACTCCAGGAGTGTTCTTTGACCTTGGGTCGACGCGGTCCTTGCCACGGCCATAAAGGGGGACAAGCTTGTCTTCTTCAACAATGGCCTTGCACACAGGGCACTCTGGTGTGTTTGCGTGCATGTGTAGCCATCTGTAGAGGCACGGCCAGCAGAATAGGTGACCGCAGAGAGTTACTATTGGCTCCTGTGGCAACTCAAAGCAAATATTGCACTCGAAGCTCCCTCCAGCTGCATCACTGCTGCTGCCACCGACTGCCGCTGATTCCCCAACATTGGCAGCCATCTTGAGGTTGCTAACGGTTGAAACCTGCGATTTCAAGTGATAACGATCACCAACACTGCTAGAAAGAGCTATGGCAAACACTACAAAGTTATTACAAACAGTAGAGAGTTACACCACATACAGCAACCTATTCTTTGCACGAGCCTCAGTCAGTACTATGAAACCTCCCAAAACCAAAAGGGTCTTGATTTTGGGCGAATGTGAAAATACATCATCCATGTAATAAATATGAAAAAAAAACTTAATCTAACAAGATTTTTTTTTCGAAACGGAAATCTAACAAAAAGATCACCTATAAAGATTGCTCATGGTTACAACTGTGCTAAAATACAGCTGCGTTGTATAATACTTCCTCCATCCGGAATTACTTGACGCTCTAGATGTAGACGCTCGAACAGATGTATCTAGACGTATTTTAGTGTTACATACATCCGGACATACGGAGTAAGAAATACTAATACATCTCTAATCATAAACATTTTAGTATTTAGCCTAACCCACAGGGCATTCAGCTAAATAAGGCACTTGATGATCAGGGACTCCCAGAAATGTTGATTTTGCTACTCAGGTGAGCATATTATTTTCTTACAAAATAATCTGAGTACCCACAGCAACAGAATCACTGATATAACCTACACCCTTTCAGCCCGCTCAAACAACAAAATTCCATGGATTATCCACAGAAGAATATTCATCAGACCCTCTAGAAATCAGACACGGCTACACCAGATCGATTTGAGTTCACAGTCCAGGCTCTAGAAGAAGATTAATTTCTAATAAACTACTCGGGAATATTGAATTGCTGAATCAATTCAATCTATTTCTTCAACAAACGGAAGGAAAATTCCCAATTTCCCCCAAATCACCAAGCCGCGCCCAGGGATCCAATTCCGAGCGCAAATCAGCACCCCGAAGCCTACCACTCAAGGCTCGCCTGGATCACCAGGACGCCGACAGGATACCCCCATGAATCGGCCAGCGGACGCAGCGAGAGACCCCATCGAACGAATCACATCCGCCCCCACAGGAAGCGAGTAAATCCTAAATCACGACGAAATTTCACGCGGAGCGACAGGGGGGGAGGGCAGGCGCCATTTACCTCGGGGGAGCGGCGAGCGGAGGCCGATCGGCGGGCGGCGGGCGGCGAGCGGCGAGCGGAGGCCTGCCTGCAAGGCGAATCGACGGCGATGGCCTGGACGGGACCACGACGGCCCTTAATAAAATCGGGGAGGGCGCGCGGCACGCCTGGAAGATTCCAGCAGAATCTGGACGCCTTCGCGGCGGGTCCGCGGTTTGGCCCGCTGAATTCCGGGGCGGGAGGCGTTTTCCGTGAAAGATTACGGAAACTGCCTTTTCTTTTTTCTTTTTTTTTTCTTTACGAAATGACACAGAAACTTCTTAGAAACGGCAGACACAGGGCACGCACTGAACTAGCGCCAGCCAGATGTAGGGTAGGAAAGATCAACCGTTCTCCCCAGCGGTTTTTTTCTTTTTTTGCGGGTAGTTGTTTTTTGACAACAACAAAACAAAGTCTCCCGGGCAGTTTGATTATCACGCGCGTGACCGACGGATTGGGTCTACGCATCGTCCTCCCATGTCTCGCACAGCGGCACCCGTGTGCCGCAGAGGATGCTCCCTTCTGCGGCAGCGCTCCTCTTCCACTCGCCGCGGTAGGATTCTCTAACCTCCAGCATAGGCCCTTCGGAGCATCGCGACACTTCAGCGAGTGGCCTCGTTGCATCGGCGAGTTACCTCGCTGAACCGATGACCCCTTGCTTGCAGCATCTATCTATATATCATGTAGAATGATGGCGCCCTCGTCGCAGATTCGACACGTAGCACGGTGGTGCTCCTCGTACCTTTGGACCACTACAACAATGGACCTTCCAGCATCTGGCTCGGAGCACGGCGACGCTCCTCGCAACTCTAGTCCGCAACAACCACGGGCCTTGAAGCATCTTGCTCAAAGCACGACAAGGCCCCTTGCAGCTCTGGTTCGCAGCACCTACGGGCCTTGCATCATCTCCCTCGAAGCACAGTGGCGCCCCTCGTAAATATGGTCACCAGCACCGCCTTGCAACATTTGCGGTGGGTCTCTCGTAGCAACATCACGTGCTTCTGGAGTGTCAATGGGCGGCCCCCTCTACAACAGCTCGTGTCGGGGCTTTCACCCCCTGAATCATTGGGTGGCCATCTCCCTCTCCTTGCAACAGCTCACGCCGAGATTTATAGCATCCCGATCATCTGCCTAAAGCAGCCACAACGGTGGCTGGTGGCTATCATCTTCGTGGCTTACGGCAACTGCGGGTTGCAACAACGCTAACAACACGAGCTACCTAGACGCGTGGTGGTCCGAGAGGTTCAAGAGCGGCGACGTGGGTGGCACAAGGCATTGTGTGTGGTGGTAGATACGGAGATGGAGAAGGGGCGGTGGGTAGAGGAGAGCGTTGAGAGGATTGGATCAGTGTAGAAAGACAACATAGTGGACCATAGGCTTTGGTAAAGGGGAAAGTGGTGTGTGGGTTCCATGGGGCACGTACCCTGTATACATGGCGGTTGATGCATCATAAAAAACTGTTCAATTGAAATGAAGTGATTTCTTTTGCGGGAATTGAAATGAAGTGATTTCCCACATTGAGAGGATGTCAAGATATGATTTGTCATGATGGCACAATGCTCCAAGAGTTGTCGTTGGGCAGCAGCCAACACAGCTGCATCGGAGTGCAAGCCTGCCTAGATAGGAACCGGCTCCTTTGACATATGCGATGAAAGGCCGGGAAGCTACAATACTACTCCCTCCATGCCATAATATAATAAGTTTTTGCAAACTTGAACGGAGGGACTACTTCCTTGTGTAAGATAGTGAAGGCAAGTCATAGAGGTGCAACGCATAATGTGGACAATCAACCTAGATACAATAATGTTCTGGTCGCTTTTCGTCTGCATGTAGCAGAGACAAGCCAGGGTATTCTAGCTCCCCTGACTTTACTTCATACATCACAAAATATGGATCCGCCGAGGTATGACTTGTCGTGACCAAGGTTTTGGATTTCAGCCGACGAAAGTGAAGTGTGGCTGAAATTTAACAATCTTGTCTGGGCCGACATAACTGAAAGCACAAGTGCTCCCTGGGTGATTTTGGTAATTAATGTGAACATATCTCTTGTTGTACTAATGCTTCTACCTAGTATGTTTCAGATAAGTTCAACAATGGAGTGGCATGGACTAGAGGATGTGGAACCCCTTTAAGATGCTGAGGACAAAGGATTGGCTCAAGCTCAAAACTCAGGACTCTACATTTTCTATTTTAGTGATCCAAGATCACATTGAGTCCATAGGAAAGCCAATACTATTAAGAGGGGATGAGGTGTTGCTTAATGGCTTGCTTGCTCAAAGTGCTTAGAGATATGCTCCAAAGCCCTCAACCACTTTCTCATATCCACAATATGTCCCAAACCAAAAGTCAAACTCGGCCCCACCGAAACGTTCTATCCGGCGCCACCGAGTTCTCTTGACATAGCCACTGCCACAAGCCCTGATCAATTCGGTCTCACCGAGATGGGCTTGCAAACTCTCTGTTGCCTACTACAATAATTTCGGTCTCACCGAGATATGCAATCGGCTCCACCGAGTTTGCTTGGCTAACTTTTTGTTTCGCTTATTACCCAAATCGGTCCCACCGAGTTTGAGTAATCGGTCGAACCGAGATGAGGCTTTACCCTAACCCTAGCACATCGGTCCCACCGAGTTGATCAATTCGGTCCCACCGAAATGCCTAACGGTCACATTATGAACTAAATCGGTCTGACCGAGTTCTCTGAATCGGTCCCACCGAGTTTGGTAAATTGTGTGTAACGGTTAGATTTTGTGTGGAGGCTATATATACCCCTCCACCCACTCTTCATTCATGAAGAGAGCCATCAGAACATGCCTACACTTCCAACATACATTTTCTGAGAGAGAACCACCTACACTTGTGTTGAGGTCAAGATATTCCATTCCAACCACATAAATCTTGATCTCTAGCCTTCCCCAAGTTGCTTTCCACTCAAATCTTCTTTCCACCAAATCAAATCCTGTGTGAGAGAGTTGAGTGTTGGGGAGACTATCATTTGAAGCACAAGAGCAAGGAGTTCATCATCAACACACCATTTGTTACCTCTTGGAGAGTGGTGTCTCCTAGATTGGTTAGGTGTCACTTGGGAGCCTCCGTCAAGATTGTGGAGTTGAATCAAGGAGTTTGTAAGGGCAAGGAGATCGCCTACTTCGTGAAGATCTACCCGAGTGAGGCAAGTCCTTCATGGGCGACGGCCATGGTGGGATAGACAAGGTTGCTTCTTCGTGGACCCTTCATGGGTGGAGCCCTCTGTGGACTCGCGCAACCGTTACCCTTCGTGGGCTGAAGTCTCTATCAACGTGGATGTACGATAGCACCACCTATCGGAACCACGGATAAAAAATCTCCGTGTCTCCAAATTGTGTTTGCACACTCCAATCCCATCCCTTTACATTCTTGCAACTTGCATGCTTTACTTCCGTTGCTCATATACTCTTGTCATGCTTGCTTGATATGTATTGTGAATGTTTAAACGTGTGCCAAAACTCCACTTCAACTTAAAGAATTTAAAAACTGCAACTTTTCTTACTTAGAGTCTATTCACCCCCCTCTAGACACCTCTTCTCGATCCTTTCAATTGGTATCAGAGCTTTGGTCTCCATGGCTTTGGTTTAATCACCATTGGAGGAAGATGGATGAGTCTACGTTGGGGAGTCTTAGACGTAGAGTGCCTATTCTTGATGGAGAGTTCTTTCATGAGTGGAAAAATGAGATGCTTGAGATTTTCAATGAATATCGTTTGAACAAGTACATTACTAGCCCTTGTGCACCTCATGTTGATCCTTTGCATCCTACCCTTGATGAGTCTATTGACATGATCCGCAATCTTAGAACTGTTAATCTTATCACTAGAGGCTTGCCTAGAAACTTGATTGGATGTTTGCCTACTCTTGATTGTGCCTACACTATATGGAGATTTCTTGAGGAAAGATTTCCAAACTATTCCTTGCAAAACTTAGATAAAATTCTTCACAAGTCTATTGCCTTGAGTAAGATGAACTCTAGTGATCCCAAGTTTGGTGATTGTCTATTTGAGCTTACCAATCTCATGCGTGCCAAAGGAGATGTTGAAATCATTAGCAATATCATATCCGAAGCTATTAGAATTCATAAAGGTGACCATTCTAATGATCATTTATCTAATGAATTACCCTCTCTAGGAATTGATCAAATACAAGACGATGTTGAACATGGATACTATGATGAGGATGATGATAGTGACTATGATCTTGACGATGCGATGAGACACTTTGGTCTTATGGCTAATCTTCGCGGCTACATGGCTGGAGGAAAGGAATGGGTCCTTGATAGTGGATATACTGATCATATGACCTGAGACAAAGATATGTTTCGTGAGCTTGCTGAAAACGACGGCCCTCGAAAGTATGTCACTTTTGGTGATAACTCAAAGGGTAAGGTGGTTGGCCTCGGTAAGGTGGCCATCTCACATGATAGCTCCATACAAAATGTCATGCTCGTTGAATCTCTTGGGTACAATTTACTTTTAGTATCTAGACTTGCTGATTTCGGCTTCAATGTCCTATTTACTGAAGTAGATTGCCAAGTGTTTCGAAGAGACAATCATAAAATGGTCTTTACCGGTATACGTAGAGGTGATCTTTACATTGTTGATTTCTCTAAAAAGGCTCAACCTAGAACTTGCTTAATTGCTAAATCTTCTAAAGGCTGGTTATGGCATAGAAGGCTAGGTCATGTGGGCATGCGAAATCTTGATAAGCTTATTAAAGGTGATCATATCCTTGGAGTAAAAAATGTTATATTTGACAAGGATAGACTTGTAGTGCCTGTCAAGCAGGAAAACAAGTTGGAGGGAGTCACCCCGTGAAGAACATCATGACCACGAGAAGACCGCTCGAGCTACTTCACATGGATCTCTTCGGTCCCAATGCCTACAAGAGTCTCGGTGGTAACTCATTTGGTCTAGTCATAGTCGATGATTTTTCAAGATTTATGTGGGTGTTCTTTCTTGATGATAAATCGCAGGTCCAAAATATCTTCAAAAACTTCGCTAGGAAGGCCCAAAATCAATTTGAAGTGAAGATCAAGAAGGTTCGGAGCGACAACGGAAGGGAGTTCAAGAATGCAAATGTGGATACCTTTCTTGACGAAGAGGGGATTTCACACGAGTTCTCGGCTACGTACACACCTCAACAAAATGGAGTTGTTGAGAGGAAGAACCGGACTCTTATTGAGATGGCAAGAACGATGCTTGATGAGTACAAGACTCCAAAACACTTTTGGGCGGAAGCGGTTGAGACAGCTTGTCATGCAACAAATCGCTTGTATCTTCACAAGCTACTCGGCAAGACGGCATACGACCTCCTCACCGGTAACAAACCTCAAGTTGGATACTTTTGAGTATTCGGCTCAAAGTGCTACATTCTTGATAAGCATCGTCGTTCTAAATTTGCTCCTAAATCTCATGAAGGTTTCCTACTTGGTTATGGCTCAAACTCTCACACTTACCGTGTCTACAACAATTTCACCCGAAAGGTTGAAGAGACGGTAGATGTGAAGTTTGATGAATCTAACGGCTCGCAAGTAGAGCAATTGCCAATTGATGTAGGAGACAAAGACCCTTCAGAAGCAATCCAAGACTTGTCTATTGGCAAGATTCGTCCAACGGATGTGAAGGAGAGTACCTCGTCCGTCCAAGTGGAAGCATCCACCTCACGACAAGGTGAACCAAGAGTTGATACGGAAGCATCCACAAGTGGGACACACCAAGACGAAGAGAACGAGGAAGTACACCAAGATGAACATCAACAACCTCCTTCTCCACCACGACAAGAGAACGACAACGTCAACAATGAAGAAGGCCAAGAAGAAGAACAAGATGAAGAGGATGTTCCACCCTGAGCCAAGCAAAATCTCCCACGAGTTCGAGCAAGAGTCGCCAAAGACCATCCCGTAGAGCAAATCTCCAATGATATCCAAACCGGGAGAATCACTCGCTCTAAAACTCGTTTGGCTAACTTTTGTGAACATAATTCATTCATCTCTAGCATTGAACCTATGAAGGTTGAAGAAGCATTAGAAGATCCGGATTGGATAAACGCCATGCATGAAGAGCTACACAACTTTGAGAGAAATCAAGTGTGGATATTGGTCGAGAAGCCCGACAACAACCACAACATCATTGGTACCAAATGGGTGTTTCGCAACAAGCAAGATGAAGATGGACAAGTTGTTCGCAACAAAGCACGTCTAGTCGCCCAAGGCTACACTCAATCGAAGGTATGGACTATGGTGAGACATATGCCCCCGTTGCTAGACTTGAGTCCATTCGCATCATACTTGCCTATGCAAATCATCATGAGATCACCTTGTACCAAATGGACATTAAAAGTGCTTTTTTAAATGGTGAAATTGAGTAGGAAGTTTATGTTAAGCAACCTCCTGGCTTTGTCAATCCTAAGAAACCTAATCATGTTTACAAACTTCACAAAGCTCTTTATGGTCTTAAACAAGCTTCTAGAGCGTGGTATAAATGCTTGACCAAGTTCCTTATTGAAAAAGGCTTTGAAATTAGAAAAATAGATTCTACTCTCTTCACTAAAAGGGTTAATGGAGAACTATTTGTGTGCCAAATTTATGTTGATGATATTATATTTGGTTTGACTAACCCTCATTTTAGTGAGAAGTTTGGAAAGCTAATGTCAGAGAAGTTTGAGATGTCTATGATGAGTGAACTCAAATTCTTTCTTGGTTTGCAAATCAAACAAACTAAGGAAGGTACCTTTGTCTCTCAAACAAAGTACACCAAGGACTTATTCACGAAGTTCAATATGCAAGAATGCAAAGGTATGACTACACCCATGCCTACTAGTGGACATCTTGATTTGACCTAAGATGGTGAACCGGTTGATCAAAAGGTCTACCGCTCCATGATTGGTTCATTGTTATATCTATGTGCCTCTCGTCCCGATATTATGCTAAGTGTGTGCATGTGTGCACGATATCAAGCGGCCCCTAAAGAATGTCATCTTAAGGCCGTGAAAAGGATAGTGAGATACTTAATACACACACCAAATTTTGGCATTTGGTATCCTAAGAGGTCTTCTTTCGATCTTGTTGGTTACTCCGATTCGGACTATGTCGGAGACAAGGTTGATAGAACGTCCACTTCGGGTACTTGTCAATTTCTTGGTAGATCTCTTGTGTCTCGGTCTTCCAAGAAACAAAACTCGGTATCCTTATCCACCGCCGAAGCGGAATACATTGCCGCTGGTTCATGTTGTGCTCAATTACTTTGGATGACCCAAATCTCAAGGACTATGGGATATATGTGAAACATGTTCCATTGCTTTGTGACAATGAAAGTGCTATCAAGATTGCTCACAATCCCATGCAGCATTCTCGAACTAAGCATATTGAAGTTCGTCATCATTTCATTCGAGATCACGTTGCCAAAGGGGACATTGATCTTAAGCATGTTCGCACCGATAAGCAATTGGCGGATATATTCACCAAACCGCTTGATGAGAAAGTCTTTTGCTGTTTGAGAGGTGAATTGAACATCATTGATGCTTCAAACTTGGAGTAGGAACTCCATTCGGATACATGCAAGGCATGAGCCTTTGACTAATCCTTGATATTTCTTTCATGTTGCTATTTATATGTCTTGGATATATTTGCACCCTTGCATGCTATCTAACCCTTGTAGGTACTTGGATGAATCTAAATCTATGAGATTGCAACCCACTCACATCTTGAGCAATTTCTACATCACCAAGTCTCTACACAATGGTGGTTGAAGACAAGGAAGCACGAAACCCTTCAAACATATCCTTTGACAAATTCTATATTAAGTTTTATGATTGTCATTTTGGATACACAAGTGCTCTTCCTTGCAAGACTAACCCATGTAGGTAGATGAACTCAAATTCCAAGTGGTGCTCCCAACTCTTGATGAGCTACATCAACCTTGAGCAACCCACACAAGTTCAGCTACATGATCAAGATCAACACCACCACCCAAGGTATGTTATTCCATCTTAGAGAAGCTTTACTCCAAGTCATGGGTCAAAGCAACTCAACAAGATGTGAATACATCAAGATGCTTAAACGAAAAATGGTAACCCCATTTTGAGCTTAAAACTATGAGTATGACCTATGATCAAGTGATCTCACTTGACTCCTAAGTCAATATACTCTAACATAGGTGACATTGTCACCAGCCAATTCTAAATGAAGTTCTCTTGTGTTTTTCTGTGCTCTTGCATTTGTCTCATGCATATTTGTTTCCCCTTTCAAAAAAACTTCATCTAGATTTCTTTTCTTTTTTCTGCTTTCCCTGCATCCAATTCTTTGCAAATCTTTCAGTTAATTTCTTGCAAATACTTGTGAGATTTTACCTGCCTAGTGAGCTGAGGTGACAAGTGTTTTCACTGTGATGAACTCGGTCACACCGGTTTGTTTCCTTCGGTCCAACCGAATTCTTTTGGCGCCACCGAAGCACACAACTCGGTGCCACCGATTTCACTGCAGGAAAGACAGCTTGCCACTTGTTCCTGCATTCTTTTTGCTCCAGCTCCACTCAATGATTCTTGTCCTCTACCAGCATCACATTCGACTTGCTGCTTTGTTCTGTGACTCAAGGACCAAACCCATTTGTAACAAAAATCCAGAAGAACCCTTCTTGGAAATTGATGTCAAAGGGGGAGAGAGAGATCACATCAAAGCTTAATCATTTCTATAGGGGGAGAGAATACTCAGGGAGAGAGTGTAAGAAACCCCAGATGCTTGGTGTTCAAGAGGAGAGAAGTCACATGTCTTTAAGAGGGGAAAGACATGTTCATATTTGATTGTTTGCATTAGCTCTGTCTCTTTTCTTTGCTCTGATTTTCTGTTCCCTATCTTCTCCCAGTATCCCATGCTAGATTCAGGGGGAGCAAGACATCTAAGGGAAGGAAATCCTTGAATTCATTGCACATCTTTACCTTTGGGGACATGTCTATATCCAATGGGGTACTCAGTACTCACTCTCTACATGTCATCCCAGTCTTGGTACTCTTGTGGTTTCTTTTGTTTGCTCTGGCTAGTAGGTGTATCTGTGTCATCTAACCTTGTTTACTCAGGTTCATTCCTTCCTAAGCCAACTCAAGACCACAAGGTAAGTATATGCATCACAGTCATGTGTATGAAGATTTCTTGCTGATGTACATACTGTTTGCAAGGACTCATGAGCATGAAGGTACATTTCCTATATTCACATCATTTGCTCTGATGCATATAGCCAAGATACATGTAACACATTGCTTACTCTGTCATGCTTATGCATTCACATGCTCCTATATTCCATATTTACATGATTGCATACATGTAGGGGGAGCCTATTGATACGTCTCCGTCGTATCTACTTTTCCAAACACTTTTGCCCTTGTTTTGGACTCTAACTTGCATGATTTGAATGGAACTAACCCGGACTAACGCTGTTTTCAGCAGAATTGCCATGGTGTTATTTATGTGCAGAAACAAAAGTTCTCGGAATGACCTAAAACTCCACGGAACATATTTTTGGAAAATATTAAAAATACTGGAAGAAGAATCCACGTCAGGGGGCCCACACCCTGTCCACGAGGGTGGGGGGCGCGCCCCCCTGCCTCGTGGGCCCCCTGACGCTCCACCGACCTCAACTCCAACTCCATATATTCGTGTTCAGGGAGAAAAAAATCAGAGAGAAGGATTCATCGCGATTTACGATATGGAGCCACCGCCAAGCCCTAAAACCTCTCGGGAGGGCTGATCGGGAGTCCGTTCGGGGCTCCGGAGAGGGGAATCCGCCGCCGTCGTCATCATCAACCATCCTCCATCACCAATTTCATGATGCTCACCGCCGTGCGTGAGTAATTCCATCGTAGGCTTGCTGGACGGTGATGGGTTGGATGAGATTTATCATGTAATCGAGTTAGTTTTGTTCGGGTTTGATCCCTAGTATCCACTATGTTCTGAGATTGATGTTGCTATGACTTTGCTATGCTTAATGCTTGTCACTAGGGCCCGAGTGCCATGATTTCAGATCTGAACCTATTATGTTTTCATGAATATATGCGAGTTCTTGATCCTATCTTGCAAGTCTATAGTCACCTACTATGTGTTATGATCCGGCAACCCCGAAGTGACAATAATCGGGACCACTCCCGGTGATGACTGTAGTTTGAGGAGTTCATGTATTCACTATGTGTTAATGCTTGGTCCGGTACTCTATTAAAAGGAGGCCTTAATATCCCTTAGTTTCCGCTAGGACCCCGCCGCCATGGGAGGGTAGGACAAAAGATGTCATGCAAGTTCTTTTCCATAAGCACGTATGACTATATTCGGAATACCTGCCTACATTACATTGATGAATTGGAGCTAGTTCTGTGTCACCCTATGTTATGACTGTTACATGATGAACCACATCCGGCATAATTCTCCATCACTGATCCAATGCCTACGAGCTTTTCACATATTGTTCTTCGCTTATTTACTTTTCCGTTGCTACTGTTACAATCACTACAAAACCCAAAAATACTACTTTTGCTATCGTTACCGTTACTTCCATATTACTTTGCTACTAAATACTTTGCTGTAGATGCTAAGTTATCCAGGTGTGGCTGAATTGACAACTCAGTTGCTAATACTTGAGAATATTCTTTGGCTTCCCTTGTGTCGCATCAATAAATTTGGGTTGAATACTCTACCCTCGAAAACTGTTGTGATCCCCTATACTTGTGGGTTATCACCTATGCATGTTACATGTCTTTCCAAAGCTTTACTTGTTATTCTCTATATCTTTATCTAAAGCTTTGATGTATGTTGTCATCAATTACAAAAAGGGGGAGATTGAAAGCACAAGTGCTCCCTGGGTGATTTTGGTAATTAATGTCAACATATCTCTTGTTGGACTAATGCTTCTACCTAGTATGTTTCAGATAAGTTCAACAATGGAGTGGCATGGACTAGAGGATGTGGAACCCCTTTAAGATGCTGAGGACAAAGGATTGGCTCAAGCTCAAAACTCAGGACTCTACATTTTCTATTTTAGTGATCCAAGATCACATTGAGTCCATAGGAAAGCCAATACTATTAAGAGGGGATGAGGTGTTGCTTAATGGCTTGCTTGCTCAAAGTGCTTAGTGATATGCTCCAAAGCCCTCAACCACTTTCTCATATCCACAATATGTCCCAAACCAAAAGTCAAACTCGGCCCCACCGAAACGTTCTATCCGACGCCACCGAGTTCTCTTGACATAGCCACTGCCACAAACCCTAATCAATTCGGTCTCACCGATGGGATCTCGGTCTCACCGAGATGGGCTTGCAAACTCTCTGTTGCGTACTGCAATAATTTCGGTCTCACCGAGATATGCAATCGGCTCCATCGAGTTTGCTTGGCTAACTTTTTGTTTCACTTATTACCCAAATCGGTCCCACCGAGTTTGAGTAATCGGTCGAACCGAGATGAGGCTTTACCCTAACCCTAGCACATCGGTCCCACCGAGTTGATCAATTCGGTCCCACCGAGTTGATCAATTCGGTCCCACCAAAATGCCTAACGGTCACATTATGAACTAAATCGGTCTGACCGAGTTCTCTGAATCGGTCCCACCGAGTTTGGTAAATTGTGTGTAACGGTTAGATTTTGTGTGGAGGCTATATATACCCCTCCACCCACTCTTCATTCGTGGAGAGAGCCATCAGAACATGCCTACACTTCCAACATACATTTTCTGAGAGAGAACCACCTACACTTGTGTTGAGGTCAAGATATTCCATTCCAACCACATAAATCTTGATCTCTAGCCTTCCCCAAGTTGCTTTCCACTCAAATCTTCTTTCCACCAAATCCAAATCCTGTGAGAGAGAGTTGAGTGTTGGGGAGACTATCATTTGAAGCACAAGAGCAAGGAGTTCATCATCAACACACCATTTGTTACCTCTTGGAGAGTGGTGTCTCCTAGATTGGTTAGGTGTCACTTGGGAGCCTCCGTCAAGATTGTGGAGTTGAACCAAGGAGTTTGTAAGGGCAAGGAGATCGCCTGCTTCATGAAGATCTACCCGAGTGAGGCAAGTCCTTCGTGGTCGACGGCCATGGTGGGATAGACAAGGTTGCTTCTTCGTGGACCCTTCGTGGGTGGAGCCCTCCGTGGACTCGCGCAACCGTTACCCTTCGTGGGTTAAAGTCTCCATCAACGTGGATGTACGATAGCACCACCTATCGGAACCACGGATAAAAAATCTCCGTGTCTCCAAATTGCATTTGCACACTCCAATCCCATCCCTTTACATTCTTGCAACTTGCATGCTTTACTTTCCGCTGCTCATATACTCTTGTCATGCTTGCTTGATATGTATTGTGAATGTTTAAACTTGTGCCAAAACTCCACTTCAACTTAAAGAATTTAAAAACTGCAACTTTTCTTACTTAGAGTCTATTTACCCCCCCTCTAGACACCTCTTCTCGATCCTTTCAATAATTTTCCAGCCAGAAAAATTTGGCCCGATTTGAATTTTTGGACTGTGAGGGTTATGTTGAACCTCGATTTGAATTTTTGGACCGTAAGGGTTATGTTGGACCTCGATTTGAATTTTTGGACCGTGAGGGTTATACAGAAACTGCCTTTTCTTTTCTTTTTCTTTCCTTTTTTTCTTGATGAAATGACACGGAAACTTCTTAGAAACGGCAGACACAGGGCACACACTGAACTAGCGCCAGCTAGATGTAGGGTAGGAAAGATCAACCGTCTCCCCAACATTTTTTTTGCGGTTAGTTGTTTTTTGACAACAACAAAAAAAAGTCTCCCAAGCAGTTTGATTATCACGTGCGTGACCGACGGATTGGGTCGACGCATCGTCCTCCCATGTCTCGCACAGTGGCGCATGTGTGTCGCAGAGGATGCTCCCTTATGCGGTAGTGCTGTTCTCCCGGTCGCCGTGGTAGGATTCTCTAACCTCCAGCATAGGCCCTTCGGAGCATCCCGACACTAGCGGCGAGTGGCCTCGCAGCATCCGCGAGTTACCTCGCTGAACCGATGACCCCTTGCTTGCAGCATCTATCTATATATCATGTAGAATGATGGCGCCCCCGTCGCAGATTCGACACGGTGGTGCTCCTCGTACCTTTGGACTACTACAACAATGGGCCTTCCAGCATTTGGCTCGGAGCACGGCGACACTCCTAGCAACTCTAGTCCGCAAAAACCACGGGCCTTGAAACATCTTGCTCAAAGCACGACGACACCCCTTGCAGCTCTGGTTCGTAGCACCTACAGGCCTTGCATTATCTTGCTCAAAGCACAGTGGCACCCCTCGTAAATCTGGTCAGCATCACCACCTTGCAACATTTGTGGTGGGTCTCTTGTAGTAACATCACATGCTTCTGGAGTGTCAATAGCCGCCCCCCTCTACAATAGCTCGTGTCGGGGCTTTCACCCCCCTGAAGCACCGGGTGGTCGTCTCCCTCTCCTTGCAATAGCTCGCGCTGGGATTTATAGCATCCTGGTCATCTGCCTAAAGCAGCCACAGCGGTGGCCGGTGGCTATCATCTTCGTGGCTTATGGCAACTGCGGGTTGCAACAACGCTAGCAACACAGACTACCTAGACGCGTGGTGGTCCGAGGGGTTCAAGAGTGGCGACAGGGGTGGCACAAGGCATTGTGTGTGGTGGTAGATAAGGAGAATGGAGAAGGGGCGGTGGGGAGAGGAGAGCGTTGAGAGGATTGGATCAGTCTAGAAAGACAACATAGTGGACCATAGGCTTTGGTAAAGGGGAAGTGGTGTGTGGGTTCCATGGGGCACATACCCTGTATACATGGCGGTTGATGCATCATAAAAAATAGTTCAATTGAAATGAAGTGATTTCCCACATTAAGCTGATGTCAAGATATGATTTGTCATGATGGCACAAGGCTCCAAGAGCTGTCGTTGGGCAGCAGCCAACGTAGCTGCATGGGAGCGCAAGCCTGCCGAGATAGGAACCAGCTCCTCTGACATATGCGATGAAAGGCCAGGAAGCTACAATACGTCAATACTACTCCCTCCGTGCCATAATATAAGAAGTTTTTGCAAGCTTGAACGAAGGGAGTACTTCCTTGTGTAAGATAGTGAAGGCGAGTCATAGAGGTGCAACGGATAATGTGGATAATCAACCTAGATACAATAATGTTTTGGTTGCTTTTCGTCTGCATGTAGCGAAGACAAGCCAGGGTATTTTAGCTCCCCTGACTTTACTTCATACGTCACAAAATATGGATCCATCGAGATATGACTTGTCGCAACCAAGGTTTTGGATTCCAGCCAATGAAAGTGAAGTGCGGCTGAAATTTAACAATCTTGTCTCGGCCGACACAATTTTCCAGCCAGAAAATTCGGTCCGATTTGAATTTTCGGACCGTGAGGGTTATGTTGGACCTCGATTTGAATTTTTGGACCATGAAGGTTATCTTGGACCTTTGATGTTGATTTTCAATCCCCAGTGCTAGGTCGCGAGAACTATATCTTGCGCTACACAAGATGGAAGATACTCTCGCTTAAGATTTTTACCTCGTATTGTAGCTACCATTTCGTTTGTTTTTCCCTTCACCGAGTTCGTTCAATCGAATGAGTTTGCTGGTTCGCTCGCCTCGCCCTATTTTTTCTTTGTTTCTTCATGTTTTTTGGTTTCTGTTGGTTTTCTTCGCGGGTTCTTTCATGGTTTCTTCATCGGTTTTCTTCGTTTTTTCTTTTTTCTTAGTGAAAGGTGTTGGAAATATGCCCTAGAGGCAATAATAAATGGTTATTATTATATTTCTGTGTTCATGATAATAGTCTTTTATTCATGCTATAATTGTATTGTCTGGAAATCGTAATACATGTGTGAATACATAGACCACAACCTGTCCCTAGTAAGCCTCTAGTTGACTAGCTCGTTGATCAACAGATAGTCATGGTTTCCTGACTATGGACATAGGATGTCACTGATAACGGGATCACATCATTAGGAGAATGATGTGATGGACAAGACCCAACCTAAGCATAGCATAAAAGATCGTGTAGTTTCGTTTGCTAGAGCTTTTCCAATGTCAAGTATCTTTTCCTTAGACCATAAGATCGTGCAACTCCCGGATACCGTAGGAGTGCTTTGGGTGTGCCAAACATCACAACGTAACTGGGTGACTATAAAGGTGCATTACGGGTATCTCCGAAAGTGTCTGTTGGGTTGGCACGGATCGAGACTGGGATTTGTCACTCCGTGTAAACGGAGAGGTATCTCTGGGCCCACTCGGTAATGCATCATCATAATGAGCTCAATGTGACCAAGGCGTTGGTCACGGGATCATGCATTGCGGTACGAGTAAAGAGACTTGCCGGTAACGAGATTGAACAAGGTATTGGGATACCGACGATCGAATCTCGGGCAAGTAACATACCGATTGACAAAGGGAATTGCATACGGATTGATTGAATCCTCGACACCGTGGTTCACCCGATGATATCATCGTGGAACATGTGGGAGCCAACATGGGTATCCAGATCCCGCTGTTGGTTATTGACCGGAGAGGCGTCTCGGTCATGTCTGCATGTCTCCCGAACCCGTAGGGTCTACACACTTAAGGTCCGGTGACGCTAGGGTTGTAGAGATATATGTATGCGGAAACCCGAAAGTTGTTCGGAGTCCCGGATGAGATCCCGGACGTCACGAGAGGTTCCGGAATGGTCCGGAGGTGAAGAATTATATATAGGAAGTCCAGTTTTGGCCACCGGAAAAGTTTCGGGGGTTATCGGTATTGTACCGGGACCACCGGAAGGGTCCCGGGGGTCCACCGGGTGGGGCCACCTGTCCCGGAGGGCCCCGTGGGCTGAAAGTGGAGGGGAACCAGCCCCTAATGGGCTGGGGCGCCACTTTGGGCCTCCCCCCATGCGCCTAGGGTTGGGAACCCTAGGGGGGGAGTTCCCCCTTGCCTTGGGGGGCAAGGCAACCCCTTCCCCCCTTGGCCGCCGCCCCCCCTTGGAGATCCCATCTCCAAGGGCTGCGCACCCCCCTTGGGGGCCTATATAAAGGGGGGGGAGGGAGGGCAGCACACTACAGCCTTTGGCGCCTCCCTCCTCCCCTGCAACACCTCTCTCTCTCGCGCAGAAGCTCGGCAAAGCCCTGCCGGAGAGCCGCTACATCCACCACCACGCCGTCGTGCTGTTGGATCTCCATCAACCTCTCCTCCCCCCTTGCTGGATCAAGAAAGGAGGAGACGTCGCTGCACCGTACGTGTGTTGAACGCGGAGGTGCCGTACGTTCGGCACTCGGTCATCGGTGATTTGGATCACGGCGAGTACGACTCCGTCATCCACGTTCATTGGAACGCTTCCGCTCGCGATCTACAACGGTATGTAGATCCACTCCTTTCCCCTCATTGCTAGTAGACTCCATAGATGCATCTTGGTGAGCGTAGGAAAATTTTAAAATTATGCTACGATTCCCAACAGTGGCATCATGAGCCAGGCCTATGCGTAGTTACTATGCACGAGTAGAACACAAAGAAGTTGTGGGCGTTGATGTTGCCAATTCTTCTTGCCGCTACTAGTCGTTTCTTGTTTCGGCGGCATTGTAGGATGAAGCGGCCCGGACCGACCTTACACGTACGCTTACGTGAGACAGGTTCCACCGACTGACATGCACTAGTTGCATAAGGTGGCTAGCGGGTGTCTGTCTCTCCTACTTTAGTCGGAACGGATTCGATGAAAAGGGTCCTTATGAAGGGTAAATAGAAATTGGCAAATCACGTTGTGGTCATACGTAGGTAAGAAATCGTTCTTGCTAGAAACCTACAAACCACGTAAAAACTTGCAACAACAATTAGAGGACGTCTAACTTGTTTTTGCAGCAAGTGATATATGTGATATGATATGGCCAGAAGATGTGATGAATGATATATGTGATGTATGAGATTGATCATATTCTTGTAATAGGAATCACGACTTGCATGTCGATGAGTATGACAACCGGCAGGAGCCATAGGAGTTGTCTTTATTATTTTGCATGACCTGCGTGTCATTGAATAACGCCATGTAATTTACTTTACTTTGTTGCTAAACGGTTAGCCATAGAAGTAGAAGTAATCGTTGGCGTGACAACTTCATGAAGACACAATGATGGAGATCATGATGATGGAGATCATGGTGTCATGCCGGTGACGAAGATGATCATGGTGCCCCGAAGATGGAGATCAAAGGAGCATGATGATATTGGCCATATCATGTCACTATTTGATTGCATGTGATGTTTATCATGTTTTTGCATCTTATTTGCTTAGAACGACGGTAGCAAGTAGGATGATCCCTTATAATAATTTCAAGAAAGTGTTCACCCTAACTGTGCACCGCTGCGAAGGTTCGTCGTTTCGAAGCACCACGTGATGATCGGGTGTGATAGATTCTTACGTTCGCATACAACGGGTGTTGACGAGCCTAGCATGTACAGACATGGCCTCGGAACACACGCAATACACTTAGGTTGACTTGACGAGCCTAGCATGTACAGACATGGCCTCGGAACACGGAGGACCGAAAGGTCGAGCATGAGTCGTATAGAAGATACGATCAACATGCAGATGTTCACCGATCTTGACTAGTCCGTCTCACGTGATGATCGGACACGGCCTGGTTGAGCTCGGATCATGTTTCACTTAGATGACTAGAGGGATGTCTGTCTGAGTGGGAGTTCATTAAATAATTTGATTATATGAACTTAATTATCATGAACTTAGTCTAAAATCTTTACATTATGTATTGTAGATCAAATGGCCCACGTTGTCCTCAATTTCAACGCGTTCCTAGAGAAAACCAAGCTGAAAGATGATGGCAGCAACTATACGGACTGGGTCCGGAACCTGAGGCTCATCCTCATAGTTGCCAAGAAAGATTATGTCTTAGAAGCACCGCTAGGTGAAGCACCAATCCCTGAGAACCAAGACGTTATGAACGCTTGGCAGCAGCGTGCTGATGATTACTCCCTCGTTCAGTGCGGCATGCTTTACAGCCTAGAACCGGGTCTCCAAAAGCGTTTTGAGAAACATGGAGCATACGAGATGTTCGAGGAGCTGAAACTGGTTTTTCAAGCTCATGCCCGGGTCGAGAGATATGATGTCTCCGACAAGTTCTTCAGCTGTAAAATGGAGGAGAACAGTTCTGTTAGTGAGCACATACTCAGAATGTCTGGGTTGCACAACCGCTTGTCTCAGCTGGGAGTTAATCTCCCGGATGACGCGGTCATTGACAGAATCCTCCAGTCGCTTCCACCAAGCTACAAGAGCTTTGTGATGAACTACAATATGCAGGGGATGGAAAAGACCATTCCCGAGGTATATTCAATGCTAAAATCAGCGGAAGGGGAGATCAGAAAAGAACATCAAGTGTTGATGGTGAATAAAACCACTAAGTTCAAGAAGGGCAAGGGTAAGAAGAACTTCAAGAAGGACGGCAAGGGAGTTGCCGCGCCCGGTAAGCCAGTTACCGGGAAGAAGTCAAAGAATGGACCCAAGCCCGAGACTGAGTGCTTTTATTGCAAGGGAAGTGGTCACTGGAAGCGGAACTGCCCCAAATATTTAGCGGACAAGAAGAAGGCCGGCAACACCCAAGGTATATGTGATATACAAGTAATTGATGTGTACCTTACCAGTACTCGTAGTAGCTCCTGGGTATTTGATACCGGTGCGGTTGCTCATATTTGTAACTCAAATCAGGAACTACGGAATAAACGGAGACTGGCAAAAGACGAGGTGACGATGCGCGTCGGGAATGGTTCCAAGGTCGATGTGATCGCCGTCGGCACGCTACCTCTGCATCTACCCACGGGATTAGTTATAAACCTCAATAATTGTTATTTAGTGCCAGCTTTGAGCATGAACATTGTATCTGGATCTCGTTTAATTCGAGATGGCTACTCATTTAAATCTGAGAATAATGGTTGTTCTATTTATTTGAGAGATATGTTTTATGGTCATGCCCCGCTGGTCAATGGTTTATTCTTGATGAATCTCGAACGTGATGCTACACATGTTCATAGTGTGAATACCAAAAGATGTAAAGTTGATAACGATAGTCCCACATACTTGTGGCACTGCCGCCTTGGTCACATTGGTGTCAAGCGCATGAAGAAGCTCCATGCAGATGGACTTTTGGAGTCTCTTGATTACGAATCATTTGACACGTGCGAACCATGCCTCATGGGTAAGATGACCAAGACTCCGTTCTCCGGAACAATGGAGCGAGCAACCAACTTATTGGAAATCATACATACCGATGTGTGCGGTCCAATGAGTGTTGAGGCTCGCGGAGGATATCGTTATGTTCTCACTCTCACTGATGATTTAAGTAGATATGGGTATGTCTACCTAATGAAACACAAGTCTGAAACCTTTGAAAAGTTCAAGGAATTTCAGAGTGAAGTCGAGAATCAACGTGACAGGAAAATAAAATTCTTACGATCAGATCGTGGTGGAGAATATTTAAGTCACGAATTTGGTACACACTTAAGGAAATGTGGAATAGTTTCACAACTCACGCCGCCTGGAACACCTCAGAGAAATGGTGTGTCCGAACGTCGTAATCGCACTCTATTGGATATGGTGCGATCTATGATGTCTCTTACCGATTTACCGCTCTCATTTTGGGGTTATGCTTTAGAGACTGCCGCATTCACTTTAAATAGGGCACCGTCTAAATCCGTTGAGACGACACCGTATGAATTATGGTTTGGGAAGAAACCTAAGCTGTCGTTTCTAAAAGTTTGGGGATGCGATGCTTATGTCAAGAAACTTCAACCTGAAAAGCTCGAACCCAAATCGAAAAAATGCGTCTTCATAGGATACCCTAAGGAAACTATTGGGTATACCTTCTACCTCAGATCCGAAGGCAAGATCTTCGTTGCAAAGAACGGGTCCTTTCTAGAGAAGGATTTTCTCTCAAAAGAATTGAGTGGGAGGAAAGTGGAACTTGATGAGGTGATAGTCACCCCTTCCGAACCGGAAAGTAGCGCAGCGCGGGAAAATGTTCCTGTGGTACCTACACCAACTGGGGAGGAAGTTAATGATGATGATCATGAAGCTTCAGATCAAGTTACTGAACTTCGTAGGTCCACAAGGACACGTTCCGCACCAGAGTGGTACGGCAACCCTGTCCTGGAAATCATGTTGTTAGACAACGGTGAACCTTCGAACTATGAAGAAGCGATGGCGGGCCCGGATTCCGACAAATGGCTAGAAGCCATGAAATCCGAGATAGAATCCATGTATGAAAACAAAGTATGGACTTTGACAGACTTGCCCGATGAGAGGCGAGCCATAGAAAACAAATGGATCTTTAAGAAGAAGACGGACGCAGATGGTAATGTGACCATCTACAAAGCTCGACTTGTCGCTAAGGGTTATCGACAAGTTCAAGGGGTTGACTACGATGAGACTTTCTCACCCGTAGCGAAGCTGAAGTCCGTCCGAATCATGTTAGCAATTGCCGCATACTATGATTATGAGATATGGCAGATGGACGTCAAAACGGCATTCCTTAACGGCTTCCTTAAGGAAGAGTTGTATATGATGCAGCCGGAAGGTTTTGTCGATCCTAAGAATGCTAACAAAGTATGCAAGCTCCAGCGCTCAATCTATGGGCTGGTGCAAGCATCTCGGAGTTGGAACATTCGCTTTGATGAGATGATCAAAGCGTTTGGGTTTACACAGACTTATGGAGAAGCCTGTGTTTACAAGAAAGTGAGTGGGAGCTCTGTAGCATTTCTCATATTATATGTGGATGACATATTATTGATGGGAAATGATATAGAATTCTTGGAAAGTATAAAGGCCTATTTGAATAAGTGTTTTTCAATGAAGGACCTTGGAGAAGCTGCTTACATATTAGGCATCAAGATCTATAGAGATAGATCAAGACGCCTCATTGGTCTTTCACAGAGTACATACCTTGACAAGATATTGAAGAAGTTCAGTATGGATCAGTCCAAGAAGGGGTTCTTGCCTGTATTGCAAGGTGTGCAATTGAGCACGGCTCAATGCCCGACCACGGCAGAAGATATAGAAGAGATGAGTGTCATCCCCTATGCCTCGGCCATAGGGTCTATTATGTATGCCATGCTGTGTACCAGACCTGATGTAAACCTTGCCGTAAGTTTGGTAGGAAGGTACCAAAGTAATCCCGGCAAGGAACACTGGACAGCGGTCAAGAATATCCTGAAGTACCTGAAGAGGACTAAGGATATGTTTCTCGTTTATGGAGGTGACGAAGAGCTCGTCGTAAAGGGTTACGTCGACGCTAGCTTCGACACAGATCCGGATGACTCGAAGTCACAGACCGGATACGTGTATATTTTGAATAGAGGAGCAGTAAGCTGGTGCAGTTGCAAGCAAAGCGTCGTGGCGGGATCTACATGTGAAGCGGAATACATGGCAGCCTCGGAGGCAGCACAGGAAGCAGTCTGGATGAAGGAGTTCATTACCGACCTAGGGGTGATTCCCAATGCATCGGGCCCAATGACTCTCTTCTGTGACAACACTGGAGCTATTGCCCTTGCGAAGGAGCCCAGGTTTCACAGGAAGACCAGGCATATCAAGCGTCGCTTCAACTCCATTCGTGAAAGTGTTCAAAATGGAGACATAGATATTTGTAAAGTACACACGGACCTGAATGTAGCAGATCCGTTGACTAAACCTCTCCCTAGGGCAAAACATGATCAACACCAGGACGCAATGGGTGTTCGATTCATCACAATGTAACTAGATTATTGACTCTAGTGCAAGTGGGAGACTGTTGGAAATATGCCCTAGAGGCAATAATAAATGGTTATTATTATATTTCTGTGTTCATGATAATAGTCTTTTATTCATGCTATAATTGTATTGTCTGGAAATCGTAATACATGTGTGAATACATAGACCACAACCTGTCCCTAGTAAGCCTCTAGTTGACTAGCTCGTTGATCAACAGATAGTCATGGTTTCCTGACTATGGACATAGGATGTCACTGATAACGGGATCACATCATTAGGAGAATGATGTGATGGATAAGACCCAACCTAAGCATAGCATAACAGATCGTGTAGTTTCGTTTGCTAGAGCTTTTCCAATGTCAAGTATCTTTTCCTTAGACCATGAGATCGTGCAACTCCCGGATACCGTAGGAGTGCTTTGGGTGTGCCAAACATCACAACGTAACTGGGTGACTATAAAGGTGCATTACGGGTATCTCCGAAAGTGTCTGTTGGGTTGGCACGGATCGAGACTGGGATTTGTCACTCCGTGTAAACAGAGAGGTATCTCTGGGCCCACTCGGTAATGCATCATCATAATGAGCTCAATGTGACCAAGGCGTTGGTCACGGGATCATGCATTGCGGTACGAGTAAAGAGACTTGCCGGTAACGAGATTGAACAAGGTATTGGGATACCGACGATCGAATCTCGGGCAAGTAACATACCGATTGACAAAGGGAATTGCATACGGATTGATTGAATCCTCGACACCGTGGTTCACCCGATGATATCATCGTGGAACATGTGGGAGCCAACATGGGTATCCAGATCCCGCTGTTGGTTATTGACCGGAGAGGCGTCTCGGTCATGTCTGCATGTCTCCCGAACCCGTAGGGTCTACACACTTAAGGTCCGGTGACGCTAGGGTTGTAGAGATATATGTATGCGGAAACCCGAAAGTTGTTCGGAGTCCCGGATGAGATCCCGGACGTCACGAGAGGTTCCGGAATGGTCCGGAGGTGAAGAATTATATATAGGAAGTCCAGTTTTGGCCACCGGGAAAGTTTCGGGGGTTATCGGTATTGTACCGGGACCACCGGAAGGGTCCCGGGGGTCCACCGGGTGGGGCCACCTGTCCCGGAGGGCCCCGTGGGCTGAAAGTGGAGGGGAACCAGCCCCTAATGGGCTGGGGCGCCACTTTGGGCCTCCCCCCCATGCGCCTAGGGTTGGGAACCCTAGGGGGGGGGGAGTTCCCCCTTGCCTTGGAGGGCAAGGCAACCCCTTCCCCCCTTGGCCGCCCCCCCTTGGAGATCCCATCTCCAAGGGCTGCGCACCCCCCTTGGGGGCCTATATAAAGGGGGGGAGGGAGGGCAGCACACTACAGCCTTTGGCGCCTCCCTCCTCCCTTGCAACACCTCTCTCTCTCGCGCAGAAGCTCGGCAAAGCCCTGCCGGAGAGCCGCTACATCCACCACCACGCCGTCGTGCTGTTGGATCTCCATCAACCTCTCCTCCCCCCTTGCTGGATCAAGAAAGGAGGAGACGTCGCTGCACCGTACGTGTGTTGAACGCGGAGGTGCCGTACGTTCGGCACTCGGTCATCGGTGATTTGGATCACGGCGAGTACGACTCCGTCATCCACGTTCATTGGAACGCTTCCGCTCGCGATCTACAACGGTATGTAGATCCACTCCTTTCCCCTCGTTGCTAGTAGACTCCATAGATGCATCTTGGTGAGCGTAGGAAAATTTTAAAATTATGCTACGATTCCCAACAAAAGGATCGATATGGTTGATTAGAGGGGGAGGGGTGAATAGGTAACTAACAATTTTTAGCTTTCTTTTACCAAATTAAACTTAGCATCAAAAAGGTTGTCTAGATGTGCAACTAGGTGAGCAACCTATATGATGCAACAACAACAAGCACACAAGCAATCAAGGGATATAACACTATGAAAACTTGCACAAGTAAAGGTAAGAGATAACCAAGAGTGGAACCGGTGGAGACGAGGATGTGTTACCGAAGTTCCTTCCCTTTGAGAGGAAGTATGTCTCTGTTGGAGCGGTGTGGAGGCACAATGCTCCCCAAGAAGCCACTAGGGCCACCATATTCTCCTCACGCCCTCACACAATGTGAGAAGCCATGATTCCACTATTGGTGCCCTTGAAGGCGGCAACCGAACCTTTACAAACAAGGTTGGGGCTCTCTCCACAACCGAATTGGAGGCTTCCAACGAAACCATGAAGCTTCACCACAATGGAATATGGCTCCGAGGTGACCTCAACTGTCTAGGGTGCTCAAACACCCAAGAGTACCAAGATCCGCAAGGGATTAGTGGGGGAATCAAATTTCTCTTGGTGGAAGTGTAGATTGGGGCCTTCTCAACCAATCCCTAGAAAATCAACAAGTTTGATTGGCTAGGGAGAGAGATCAGGCAAAAATGGGCTTTTGAATGGCAATGGAGCTTGGGGGGAAGAGGTCAACCCTAGGAAGAAGAAGACCCCCCCCCTTTATATAGGGCAACAAAATCCAACCGTTTTCTGCCCTGTGCCCGTAGCTAAGCGGTACTACCGCTTAGGCGGTACTACCCCGCACATGCCTAAAATACACATAGTGTACATACGGTAGTGCCGCCGGAGCGGTACTACCGCTGACCCTAACGGTACTACCGCCTAGGGTTTTTAGACCTGGAGAGGCAGCAGTGGTAGAGGGTGCCAGGGCGGCAGTACCATGTGAAGTGGTACTACCGTTCTAGTGCCGATCTACTATCGCTTAGCGCAAAGTGGGAATAGGAGCTTGCACAGAGGAAAACCCAGGGGTAGTGATGACGGTAGTACGGGCTGTAGTACCGCCAGAGCGGTACTACCATGCTACTGCCGCCCTACTACCGTGAAATGCAGACCGACAACAGAACGTTGCACGCTCGGGGAAACCCTAAGCGGTAGTGCCACGGAAGTACCCAGCAGTACTACCGAATAAGCGGTACTACCGTGGGCACTAGCGGTGCTACCGCTGGCAAGACACTGAAACACCACAGAAAACATGGAAACGCTCCAGAGAAGGGAAAGCAAGCTGTGGGTGCATATGGGGCTGTGTACGTGTTGATTCCACCCATACCTTTCCGAAGCGGACCCCCTCTTAATAGTACGGGTCTCCTACGACTCAAAACCACAAAAAAGAAATCATCGGGAAATAACCGTCTTCACTCTTTACCATCAAGGGGAGACAAACCGTCTCATGCCTATTGATATATTCTCTGAAAAGGTCAATGCACATGATTAGTCCGCAAAACGTATTGTCATCAATCACCAAAACCACTTAGGGAGAAATATGCCCTTACAATCTCCCCCTTTTTGGTGTATTGTTGGCAATACGGGATTTGCACATAGAGATATAAAACATGATCATAAGAAAACCCAAAATCTATAAAATATAGACAGGCTCCCCTAGATGTGTGCATTCTATAGATATGCTTTGGACTGCACAGCACACACACTAGGATCAACACTCCCCCCATATTTTATAGACAAGGCCATCCTTGCAACAAAATAAGAGACACTATGCATGGAAAGCAATAAGAACAATAAGCATAATCTCACGCACATAGGGATATAATAAGGATAACTAGGGTAGCATATGTCTTACACCATATGATAGAGTCTTGATACGTCTCCAACGTATCTATAATTTATGAAGTATTCATGCCATGTTTACAACAATTTTATATGGTTTTGGTATGATTTGCATGTAACTAACCCGGACTGACGCTGTTTTCAGCAGAACTACCGTGGTGTTGTTTTTTATGCAGAAATGAAAGTTCTCCAAATGAGCTGAAACTTTTTGACAATTTTTTTGGAACAAAAGAGACCCCCCGAAGCTTCGTGAGAGGGCCAGAAGAGCCACGAGGAGGGCACAACCCACCAGGGCGCGCCTGGTGGGCCTAGCTTGCCCCAGTGGGTTGTGCTCACCTCGAGGCCCATCTTAGCATGAAACCAACACCAAAAAATCCTATAAATAGAGAAACCATCAGGGGTTAACCTAGATCAGAAGTTCCGCCGCCGCAAGGCTCTGTAGCCACCAGAAACCAATCTAGACCCCATTCCGGCACCCTACCGGAGGGGGGGGGGGAATCATCTCTGGTGGCCATCTTCATCATCCCGGCGGCCACCACGATGAGGAGGGAGTAGTCCACCCTCGGGGCTGAGGGTTTGTACCAGTAGCTATGTGTTTAATCTCTCTCTCTCGTGTTCTTCAGATGTCACGATCTTGATGTATCGCGGGCTTTGTTAATAAAGTCGGATCATATTGTGTTCCCCCCTCTCTATCTTGTTGTGATGAATTGAGTTTTTCCCTTTGAGATTTCGTTGTTATCGGATTGAATACTTTTATGGATTTTTAGAACACTTGATATATGTCTTGCAATTGAATACTCGTGGTGACAATGGGGTATCATATTGATTCACTTGATATATGTTTTGGCATTCAACTCGCGGATTCCCGAGGTGACATTGGGGTAATCTATGCATAGGGGTTGATGCACGTTCTTGTCTTTGTTTCTCCGGTAGAAATCTTGGGGCACTCTTTGAAGTTCTTTGTGTTGGATTGAATATTATGAATCTGAATTTGCTCTGGTGTTATTTTAGTACGAACTCTTGGTTAGATCGATCGGAAAGAATAGCTTCGTGTTATTTTAGTACGAACTCTAGGATAGATTGATCGGAAGGAATAGCTTTGAGGTGGTTCCGTACCCTACAAACAATTCTGTCTTATGTTCTCCGCTAGATAGGAACTTTGGAGTGATTCTTCGTTGCACGTTGAGGGATGGTTATATGATCCAATTATATTAGCATTGTTGGGAGATTGCACTAGCGAAAGTACGGACCCTAGGCCTCATTTTCAAGCATTGCAATACCGTTTTTGTGCCTGTTTACTATTTGCTACCTTGCTGTTTTTATTTATTTAGATTATAAAAATATATTTCTACCATTCATATTACACTTTTATCACCATCTCTTCGCCGAACTAGTGCACATATACAATTTGCCATTGTATTGGGTGTGTTGGGGACACAAGAGATTTCTTGTATTTGGTTGCAGGGTCATTTCAGAGAGACCATCTTCATCCTACACCTCTCATGGATTGATAAACCTTAGGTCATCCACTTGAGGGAAAATTGCTACTGTCCTACAAAACTCTGCGCTTGGAGGCCCAACACGTGTCTACAAGAATAAAGTTGCGTAGTAGACATCAAGCTCTTTTCTGGCGCCGTTGCCAGGGAGGTGAGTGCTTGAAGGTATATTTTTAGATCTTGCAATCGAATCTTTTAGTTTCTTGTTTTATCACTAGTTTGGTTATAAAAGAAAACTACATAAAAAATGGAATTGAGGTTGCATGATATTATTGATCATCTCTATAATATCTTTCTTGAAAATGATGGAAAGGAAAATTGGGCTCAATTGATAGAAGAAGAATTCTATAAAATGTTTGGCATAAAATCCATGAATGATGAGCATGATTGCAATGTTGTTAGTATGAATTCTTTGAATATCCACGATGCTAATGATGTGCAAATCCACAAGCTTGGGGATGCTATGTTTGATCAAGATGATATTTTTAGTCCCCCAAGTTTTGATGAGAAAATTTATTATGATGAAAGCATGCCTCCTATCTATGATGATTATGGTGATGACATGTATGCTATAAAGAATAATGATAACCATGAAACTTGTCATCATGATTTTAATTTTCACTCTCATGATAGTTATTTTGTTGAGTTTGCTCCCACTACTATTGATGAGAAGAAATTTGCTTATGTGGAGAGTAATAAGTTTTCTATGCTTTTGTGTCATGAAAAGAATGCTTTATGTGATAGTTATATTGTTGAATTCATTCATGATGCTACTGAAAATTATTATGAGGGAGGAACTTATGCTTGTAGGAATTGCAATAATATCAAGTTTCCTCTCTATGTATTGAAAATATTGAAGTTATGCTTGTTTTGCCTTCCTATACTAGTTGATTCTTGTTCCCATAAGTTGTTTGCTCACAAAATCCCTATGCATAGGAAGTGGGTTAGTCTTAAATGTGCTTTCCATGTGATTCATGGTGCTCTTTTTCATGTTTCAATTCTTTACTTTTATGCGAGCATCATTGAACTCATCATGCCTAGCTAAAAGGAATTAAAGAAAAGCGCTTGTTGGGAGACAACCCAACACTTCTACCTACTTTTTTTTGTATGTTCACATGATTATGCTACTGTATTGATCATGTTTTATTGCTTTTGTTTCCATAAAGTACCAAGTAAATCCTATAGGATCATGTTGGGTGATAGTTGATTTGATCTTGCTGAAAAACAGAAACTTATGCGCTCACGAAAATAATTCCCATTTTTAACAGAAGAGTGCTTTTGAGTTGGTTCTTTTTGAAAAATATTAATATACAAATTTCTCACGTGTTCATAATTTTTTCATAATTTTTGGAGTAGCAGAAGTATGATAGTTATCCAGATCATTACAGACTGTTCTGTTTTTGACAGATTCTATTTTCAATGCATAGTTTGCTTGTTTTCTAGTTTCTATGGCTTATTGCTCAATATAAATTGTGGAAATGATATGCTAAAGTAGGAATTGTGTGGAAACAATTATTAATCTTGTCTTTGACAGTACCAAAGTGAAATGGTTTACTCTTTATCATACTAACCTATCTCAGAAAGTTCCGTTAAGTTTTGTGTGATTGAAGTTTTCAAGTTTTGGGTGAGATGTCGATATGAGGAGAATAAGGAGTGACAAGACCCTAAGCTTGGGGATTACCAAGGCACCCCAACATAATATTCAAGGAATATCCAAGCAACTAAGCTTGGGGATGCCCCGGAAGGCATCCCCTCTTTCGTCTCCAACATTATCGGTAACCTCACTTGGAGCTATGTTTTCATTCGTCACATGATATGTGTTTTGCTTGGAGCATCATTTTATTTTGTTAGGATTTGCTTTATGTTATTTATAATAATGCTTTGCATCTTTTATTTTAATAAAAGTGGCATTGATAGCCTTTGCCATGCTTATTTTACAAGTCTATATGTTTCTGTTTGAAAACAGAAAGTTTATCGATGTTGCAAAAATTCCCTAGAAAAGAAAGAATGTGATAAAATGTTGAAACTTTTTGCAAAATAAGCTCTGATAAATTTTCTAAAGTGTGGTAATTTTTTCGGAATTTTTGTAGTTAGGTAAGTATGATGAATATTGCATTCTTTACAGACTGTACTGTTTTGGCAGATTGCTGTTATGTTTGCATATGTTTGCTTGTTTAATGATTCTATTTGAGGATAGGAGTATTAAATATGCAGAGGAATTTAGTATGAAATGTTGAATAATAATTTTAGTGATTTGCTACAGTAGAGAATGATAAAGTTTTTGCATTGGTTTATACTAACTTATCTCACGAGTTCTTGTTGAGTTTTGTGTGGATGAAGTTTTTAAGATTGAGGGAAACCGTGATATAAAAGGAATTAAGGAGACACAAAAGCTCAACCTTGGGGATGCCCAAGGCATCCCAAGATAATATTTCAAGAAGTCTCAAGCATCTAAGCTTGGGGATGCCCCGGCAGGCATCCCACTTTTTTTTCTTCAACAAATATCGGTTAGTATCGGTTGAGCCTATGTTTTGCTTCTTCACATGATGTGTGCTATCCTTGAAATGTCATTTTATTTTGTTTTGCTTGCTGTTTTAATAAAGTACTTAGATCTGAGAGTTTTTAAACAAAATAGAGTCCTCAATTAGTTGCCAGGGAGGCTAGGTAAGCGGGAAGCCCCGTCAACGAAGCTCTTTTCTATGGAATTGCTCTAGTGCTTCACTTATATATTTTTGAGCATGGTGTGCTTTAGTATTTTTGAAGAAATTCTATCTTGCTTCACTTAAATTAATTTGAGAGAAAGAAATATTATGCTCATGATCTTCACTTATATTTGTTTGAGCTTATCAAAAGCAACACATGAAAATTAGTTCCAAAGTGAAAATTAGTTCCAAAGCAACACATTCTGGTGATTTTTAACAATTATTTTCGTGAACAGAAAGTTTCTGGAATTTTCAGCAAGATCAAATAATTATCATCCAAGAAGATCCTATAGGTTAAACTCGGCACAAACACTAATTAAAACATAAAAAAAATCTAACCAGAGGCTAGAACAAATATTTATTCCTAAACAGAAGCAAAAAGCAAAAAACAAAAAATAAAATTGGGTTGCCTCCCAACAAGCGCTATCGTTTAACGCCCCTAGCTAGGCATAAAAGCAAGGATAGATCTAGGTATTGCCATCTTTGGTAGGCAATCCATAAGTGGCTCTCATAATAGATTCGTAAGGTAATTTTATTTTCTTTCTAGGGAAGTGTTCCATGCCTTTCCTTAACGGAAATTGGAATCTAATATTCCCTTCCTTCATATCAATAATTGCATCGATCGTTCTAAGGAAAGGTCTACCAAGAATAATAGGACACGAAGGATTGCAATCTATATCAAGAACAATAAAATCTACGGGCACATAATTCCTATTTGAAATAATAAGAACATCATTAATTCTTCCCATAGGTTTCTTAATAGTGGAATCCGCAAGGTGCAAGTTTAGAGAGCAATCATCAAATTCATGGAAACCTAGTAAATCGCATAAAGTCTTTGGAATCGTGGAAACACTAGCACCCAAATCACACAAAGCATAGCATTCATGACCTTTAATTTTAATTTTAATAGTAGGTTCCCACTCATCATAAAGTTTTCTAGGGATAGAAACTTCCAACTCAAGTTTTTCTTCATAAGATTGCATCAAAGCATCAACGATATGTTTAGTAAAAGCTTTATTTTGACTATAAGCATGAGGAGAATTTAGCATGGATTGCAACAAGGAAATACAATCTATCAGAGAGCAATTATCATAATTAAATTCCTTGAAATCCAAAATAGTGGGTTCATTAATATCTAAAGTTTTGGTCTCTTCAATCCCACTTTTACCAATTTTTGCATCAAGATCTAAAAACGCCGAATTTTTGGAACGCCTTCTAGGTAAAGGTGGATCATATTCAGTCCCATCATTATCAAGATTCATATTTCTAAACAAAGATTTAATAGGGGACACATCAATAACTTTTAGATCTTCATCTTTATTTTCGTAGAAATTAGAAGAACACGCTTTCATAAAGCAATCTTTCTTAGCTTGCATCCTAGCGGTTCTTTCTTTGCACTCATCAATGGAAATTCTCATGGCTTTGAGAGACTCATTGATATCATGCTTAGGAGGAATAAATCTAAGTTTCAGAGAATCAACATCAAGAGAAATTCTATCAATGTTCCTAGCCAATTCATCAACTTTAAGCAATTTTTCTTCAAGCAAAGCATTGAAATTCTTTTGTGAATTCATAAATTCTTTAACACTAGTCTCACATTCAGAAGGCATCTTATTAAAATTTCCATAAGAATTTTTGTAGGAATTACCATAATTATTAGAGGAATTACTTGGATACGGCCTAGGATTAAAGTTTCCTCTATACGCATTGTTACCAAAATTATTCCTACCAACAAAATTCACATCCATAGATTCATTATTATTCTCAATCAAAGTAGACAAAGGCATATCATTAGGATCAGAAGAGACACTCTTAGTAGCAAGTAATTTCATAAGTTCATCCATCTTTCCACTCAAAACATTAATTTCTTCTATCGCATGCACTTTTTTATTAGTAGATCTTTTAGTGTGCCATTGAGAATAATTAACCATAATATTATCTAGGAGTTTAGTAGCTTCTCCTAAAGTGGTTTCCATAAAAGTGCCTCCCGCGGCCGAATCTAAAAGATTTCTAGAAGCAAAATTCAATCCGGCATAATTTTTTTGTCTAATCATCCACAAATTCAAACCATGAGTAGGGCAATTACGTATCATTAACTTCATCCTCTCCCAAGCTTGTGCAACATGTTCATGATCAAGTTGCTTAAAATTCATAATATCGTTTCTAAGAGAGATAATCTTAGTGGGAGGAAAATATTTAGAGATAAAAGCATCTTTGCACTTATTCCAAGAATCAATACTATTTTTAGGCAAAGACGAAAACCAAGCTTTAGCACGATCTCTAAGCGAAAATGGAAATAGCTTCAATTTAACAATATCATTGTCCACATCTTTCTTCTTTTGCATATCACACAAATCAACGAAGCTATTAAGATGGGTAGCGGCATCTTCACTAGGAAGGCCAGCGAATTGATCTTTCATGACAAGATTCAATAAAGCAGTATTAATTTCACAAGATTCAGTATCGGTAAGAGGAGCAATCGAAGTGCTAAGGAAATCATTGTTGTTGGTATTGGTAAAGTCACACAATTTGGTATTATCTTAAGCCATCGTGACAAGCAAGCAATCCAACACACGAGCAAACAAGAAGCGAGCGAAAAAGAGGCGAAGAGAAAAGAGAGGGCGAATAAAAACGGCAAGGGTGAAGTGGGGGAGAGGAAAATGAGAGGCAAATGGCAAATAATGTAATGCGGGAGATAAGGGTTTGTGATGGGTACTTGGTATGTTGACTTTTGCGTAGATTCCCCGGCAACGGCGCCAGAAATCCTTCTTGCTACTCTTGAGCACTGCGTTGGTTTTCCCTTGAAGAGGAAAGGGTGATGCAGTAAAGCAGCGTAAGTATTTCCCTCAGTTTTTGAGAACCAAGGTATCAATCCAGTAGGAGGCCACGCACGAGTCACTTGCACCTACACAAACAAATAAATCCTCGCAACCAACACGATAAGGGGTTGTCAATCCCTACACGGTCACTTACGAGAGTGAGATCTGATAGATATGATAGGATAATATTTTTGGTATTTTTGTGATAAAGATGCAAAGTAAAATAAAAGCAAAAATAAAAAAGCAATGGAAATAGCTTGTTGTTGGAAGATTAATATGATGTAAAATAGACCCGGGGGCCATAGGTTTCACTAGTGGCTTCTCTCATGAGCATAAGTATTACGGTGGGTGAACAAATTACTATTGAGCAGATGACAAAATTGAGCATAGTTATGAGAATATCTAGGTATGATCATGTATATAGGCATCACGTCCAAGAAAAGTAGACCGACTCCTGCCTGCATCTACTACTATTACTCCACACATCGACCGCTATCCAGCATGCATCTAGAGTATTAAGTTCATAAGAACAGAGTAACGCTTTAAGAAAGATGAGATGATGTAGAGGGATAAACTCATGCAATATGATATAAACCCCATCTTGTTATCCTCGATGGCAACAATACTATACGTGCCTTGCTGCCCCTACTGTCACTGGGAAAGGACACCGCAAGATTGAACCCAAAGCTAAGCACTTCTCCCATTGCAAGAAAGATCAATCTAGTAGGCCAAACCTAACTGATAATTCGAAGAGACTTGCAAAGATAACCAATCATACATAAAAGAATTCAGAGAAGATTCAAATATTGTTCATAGATAAACTTGATCATAATCCCACAATTCGTCGGTCTCAACAAACACACCGCAAAAGAAGATTACATTGAATAGATCTCCACAAGAGAGGGGGAGAACATTGTATTGAGATCCAAAAAGAGAGAAGAAGCCATCTAGCTAGTAACTATGGACCCGAAGGTCTAAGGTAAACTACTCACACTCCATCGGAGAGGCTATGGTGTTGATGTAGAAGCCCTCCGTGATCGATGCCCCCTCCGGCAGAGCTCCGGAACAGGCCCCAAGATGGGATCTCACGAGTACAGAAGGTTGCGGCGGTGGAATTAGGTTTTTGGCTCCGTATCTGGTAGTTTGGGGGTACGTAGGTGCATATAGGAGGAAGAAGTACGTCGGTGGAGCAACGTGGTCCCCACGAGGGTGGAGGGCGTGCCCAAGGGGTAGGCGCGCCCCCTACCTCGTGCCCTCCTGGTTGATGTCTTGACGTAGGGTCCAAGTCCTCTGGATCACGTTCGTTCCGAAAAATCACGTTCCCGAAGGTTTCATTCCGTTTGGACTCCGTTTGATATTCTTTTTCTGCGAAACTCTGAAATAGGCAAAAAACAACAATTCTGGGCTGGGCCTCCGGTTAATAGGTTAGTCCCAAAAATAATATAAAAGTGTATAATAAAGCCCAATAATGTCCAAAACAGAATATAATATAGCATGGAACAATCAAAAATTATAGATACGTTGGAGACGTATCATTGAGCTGTTCATAGAGGGCACGAGCTTCTCCAAAATATGCCTGGTACTTCTCCATGTGTGCCAGGTTGATTGACTTGGTCTTCACAAACAGGTTCTTCCTTGCCTTGAGCCGATCAAAGTACACAAGAGATTGGTCCTTGTTCCAGAACGGAGAGCCAACAAGAGAGGGATCCTGAGGAAGGAGGTAGGGATTTTGCTCACGGTATTGCAAATACTCATTTTGCTTCAACTCAGCAGCCGTCTTGACCGGTTCCTTCTTCTTGCGAGCAGCTGACTTGAAATTGGATTTGCCCTTGTTCCTGGTAGACTGACGATGAGCAGGCGGCAGTGTGGGGGCAACCTCTTCTTCATCTTCAGAATACACAATTCTGGCATGATAGGTGCGCCCACGCTTGGATGGGGGATTCGCATTCTTGCGACGAACCTTGGAGCTACTACCACCTGAAGAGACACAAAACCGCAAGGGAAAACATGAATACAAACTATGCATAAGCCAAGGAGAAACTAAAGTGAGAAAGGAAGGCTTAGGTGAGCATTCTGGAAACTGGGGCCTCGAGCGGTAGTACCGTGGAACTGGGGTGGTAGTACCGCTGTCCTGGAGCGGTAGCATCACTCTGGGAACTGACGCATGAAATCCCCATATCCGGTAGTACCGGAGGTCACAAGTTCAAAAATGCTCAACTAAAACTTCAATCCTCCTATCTAGCCGTCATTCAACGTCCTACTCAAGCCCCGATTTAGCCAAAAATCGAGAAACCAACATGCATTGCCCTAGAAGCCTAGATTCAAAGGATAGAACCATAGGAACAACGAAAGGGGGCAATACCGGGTTCCATGGCGAGAGGAGGCGGTGGGGAAGTTGTCCACCGGACGGAATCATTGAAGACGGCACGGAATCGGCCAGCTGGAGCGGCGACTGGGGCTGTTCTTCGTCGCCTATGAGAGAGAGAGAGAGGCGTGGGGAGGGAGAGTGAAAGGGTATGGGGGAGTTAGAACTCCCCTGCCCGATACTTACCCCCCACAACGTCCCGCTAAGCTGTAGTACTACTAGGAGTAGCGGTAGTACCGCCCCAATACTACAGCCGGGCAGGAGGCCCAGTAGTACCGCATGAGCGGTAGTACCACTGGACGGAATGGTAGTACCGCTCCCTTACATCGGTAGTACCACCGGCAGGGAGATAGAATAGCCCAGAACAGGAAAAATGGCTTATGCAAGACTAGGGTGGTTGAAGCATAGAGATAGGGTTGGGATGGAGACTCAAAAGGACAGCACAAGGAAGAGATACTCCAAGTTTGAAAGACAAATAAACCGAGAGCAACTTGGAGTAACTCAAAGCACAAACAACGCCCTAAGGAAACTACTCGAACAAGCACCTCTCAATGGAGGGCGGTGGCCGAGGCCACCTATGTTTGAGTCAATTGGTATGGCACCGTGAAGATTTTAACCTTGGGCCCATGACCAAAACTCGTCTTTGAAGCACAAGTACCATCAACAATGGCGAATGTGAAAGAGTTGATCAATTTATGCATAATGGGGAGGGAGAGTTCATTGAGAGAACAACACTCCCCCTAAGTCCATGCCTACACCTAAACAAGACAACAAGGTGAGTGTGGTGGGGTGTGCAAAGGTTCAAGCCACATTGCTCAAATCAATGCTATTTAACACATGCCTTAACTCTCGAAATCTTGCTTCATCCAAAGGCTTTGTGAAAATATCTGCAAGATTATCATGAGTGTTCACATAGTTGAGCTCAATCTCCCCTCGCCTAATGTGATCCCGAATGAAGTGATACCGAATCTCAATATGCTTCATCTTGAAGTGTTGCACCGGGTTGAGAGATATCTTGATGGCACTTCCATTGTCACACCAAAGAGGCACTTTGTCACAAATGACACAGTAATCCTTTAAAGTTTGCCTCATCCATAGAAGTTGAGCACAACAACTACCGGCGGCCACATACTCCGCTTCGGTGGAGGAGAGAGACACACAACTTTGCTTCTTAGAAGACCAACTCAACAAAGAGCAACCAAGAAATTGGCACTCTCCAGAAGTCGACTTCCTATCCACTTTGTCTCCCGCCCAATCCAAGTCCGAAAAGCCCACAAGTTTGAAGATTGCTCCTCTAGGGTACCATAAGCCAAAGTTTGGGGTATGAGCCAAATATTGAAAGATTCACTTGACCGCCACATAGTGGCTTTCCTTAGGTGAGGCTTGAAACCGTGCACAAATTCCCACACTCAACATGATATCCGGTCTAGATGCACAAAGGTAAAGCAAGGAGCCAATCATAGAATGATATACTTTTTGATCCACCGCTTTACCATTGGGATCAATGTCAAGTTGGAATTTGACGGGCATTGGAGTAGATGCCGGCTTGACATCACTTAGCTTGAATCTCTTGAGCATGTCTTGAGTGCATTTGGCTTGGTTGATGAAGGTTCCTTCTCTTCTTTGTTTGATTTTGAACCCGAGAAAGAACTTCAAGTCTCCCATCATGGACATCTTGAACTTCGAGGTCATGAGTGCGGCAAACTCCTCATTGAAAGCTTTGTTAGGAGAACCAAAGATAATATCATCAACATATAGTTGGCAAACAACTCCCCTTTGACCTTCTTAGTAAAAAGAGTGTGGTCAATTTTCCCAATTTCAAACCCACGATCTTGTAACAACTCGGTAAGGTGCTCATACCACACATGTGGGGCTTGTTTAAGGCCATAGAGTGCCTTATCGAGTTGGTACACATGATTGGGGAACTCGGGATCCTCAAACCCCGGGGGTTGTTTGACATACACCAACTCATTAATAGGACCATTAAGAAAAGCACTCTTCACATCCATTTGTTGCAACTTGAAGTTATGATGAGAAGCATAAGCAATCAACAAACGAATAGATTCAAGGCGAGCAACGGGAGCAAAGGTTTCACCGTAGTCGATACCCTCGACTTGGGAGTAGCCTTGTGCTACCAAATGAGCCTTGTTGCAAACAATAATCCCATGAGCATCTTGCTTGTTCTTGAATATCCACTTGGTTCCAATAACATTATGGTTCTCCTTTGGCCTTGGCACCAATCTCCACACCTTGTTGTGCTCGAAGTTGTTGAGTTCTTCATGCATGGCATTAAGCCAATCTGGATCCTCGAGCGCCTCATAGACCTTTTGGGGTTCAACACAAGAAACAAACGCGTGATGTTCACAATAGTTTGCTAATTGTCTACGAGTGCTTACCCCCTTTCTTAAGCTTTCAAGCATAGTCTTCATGAGATGATCTTTGGTGGTGAGCTTGGACGCGGCACGACGCTCCAATTCCTCCTCAAGAGAGAGTTGAGGAGTGGTAACTTGATCATCTTGAGCGTCGTCTTGAGCTTGTTCTTGATCTTGAGCTTGCTCTTGATCTTGAACTTGCTCGGTGGTAAGAACTTGACCTTGGGAATCACTTGATGGTTCACCATCATCTTGAGGTTGATCTTGCCCTTGATCTTGTTCATTTGGTTGAGGGCCTTCACTTTGTTCTTCGGAAGCGTGTGGGTCTTGGGTTGGTGATGGTTCCACTTGAGTGAAACATTGTCCTTCTCCTTCGGCCACAAGGGGTTCCTCAATGGGTAGGATAAGACCAACACCCATTCTTCTTATGGCTTGGGGAGGAATTTCATCACCTACATCACAAGTACCACTTTGCTCCACTTGGGAGCCATTATTCTCATCAAACTCCATGTTACACGTCTCCTCAATGAGTCTCGTGGACTTGTTGAGGAGACGGTAAGCATGATAGTTTGTAGCATAACCAACAAATATTCCCTCATGAGCTCTAGCCTCAAATTTAGACAAACGAACACCTTTTTCTTGAGAATGAAACACTTACAAACCGAACACCCGCAAGTACTTGAAGTTGGGCTTGTTGCCGTTGAGTATATCATATGGAGTCTTGTTCAAGCCTTTGCGGAGATAGAGCCGATTGGATGCATGCCAAGCGGTGTTGATGGCTTCGGCCCCAAAGTTGTATGGAGACTTGAACTCCGCCATCATGGTTCTTGCCGCGTCCATCAAAGTCTGGTTCTTCCTCTCCGCTACACCATTTTGTTGAGGGGTGTAAGGTGCGGAATATTGATGCTTGATCCCCTCATCACTAAGAAACTCATCCAAGGTGTAATTCTTGAACTCTGTCCCGTTGTCACTTCTTATCGTCAAGATTTTTGCATTCTGTTGACGTTGAGCTTCATTTGCAAAGTCGATGACGGTTTGTTGGGTCTCACTCTTCCTCTTGAAGAAATTGAAGGAAATATGCCCTAGAGGCAATAATAAAGTTGTTATTTATATTTCCTTATATCATGATAAATGTTTATTATTCATGCTAGAATTGTATTAACCGGAAACTTAGTACATGTGTGAATACATAGACAAACAGAGTGTCACTAGTATACCTCTACTTGACTAGCTCGTTGAATCAAAGATGGTTAAGTTTCCTAGCCATAGACATGAGTTGTCATTTGATTAACGGGATCACATCATTAGAGAATGATGTGATTGACTTGACCCATTCCGTTAGCCCAGCAATTGATCATTTAGTTTGTTTGCTATTGCTTTCTTCATGACTTATACATGTTCCTATGACTATGAGATTATGCAACTCCCGAATACCGGAGGAACACTTAGTGTGCTGATACGTCTCCAATGTATCTATAATTTTTGATTGTTCCATGCTATTATATTATCAATCTTGGTTGTTTTATATGCATTTATATGCTATTTTATATGATTTTTGGTACTAACCTATTAACCTAGAGCCCAGTGCCAGTTTCTGTTTTTCCTTGTTTTTGAGTATCACAGAAAAGGAAAACCAAACGGAGTCCAATTGACCTGAAAATTGACGGAGATTATTTTTGGACCAGAAGAAGCCCACGGAGTATCAGAGATGGGCCAGAAGAGGCACCCACGAGGGTGGGGGCGCACCCTACGCCCCTGGGGCGCCCCTACCTCGTGGCCGCCTCGGAGACCCCCCTGACTTGTTCCCGACGCCAAAACCTCTTATATATACAGAAACCCCCAGAACATAACCTAGATCAGGAGTTCCGCCGCCGCAAGCCTCTGTAGCGACCAAAAACCAATCGGGGCCCTGTTCCGGCACCCTGCCGGAGGAGGGTTCCCTCACTGGTGGCCATCTTCATCATCCCGGCGCTCTCCATGACGAGGAGGGAGTAGTTCACTCTCTTGTAATGGATTTGGCACGATCTTGATGTACCGCGAGCTTTGCTATTATAGTTGGATCTTATGATGTTTGTCCCCCTCTACTCTCTTGTAATGGATTGAGTTTTCCCTTTGAAGTTATCTTATTGGATTGAGTCTTTAAGGATTTGAGAACACTTGATGTATGTATTGCGTGGGATACCCGTGGTGACAATGGGGTATTCTATTGATTCACTTGATGTATGTTTTGGTGATCAACTTGCGGGTTCCGTGACCTTGGGAATCTATGCATAGGGGTTGGCACACGTTTTCGTCTTGACTCTTCGGTAGAAACTTTGGGGCACTCTTTGAAGTACTTTGTGTTGGTTGAATAGATGAATCTGAGATTGTGTGATGCATATCGTATAATCATACCCACGGATACTTGAGGTGACATTGGAGTATCTAGGTGACATTAGGGTTTTGGTTGATTTGTGTCTTAAGGTGTTGTTCTAGTACGAACTCTATGATAGATCGAACGGAAAGAATAGCTTCGTGTTATTTTACTACGGGCTATTGAATAGATCGATCAGAAAGAATAACTTTGAGGTGGTTTCGTACCCTACAATAATCTCTTCTTTTGTTCTCTGCTATTAGTGACTTTGGAGTGACTCTTTGTTGCATGTTGAGGGATAGTTATATGATCCAATTATGTTATTATTGTTGAGAGAACTTGCACTAGTGAAAGCATGAACCCTAGGCCTTGTTTCAACGCATTGCAATACCGTTTGTGCTCACTTTTATCATTAGTTACCTTGCTGTTTTTATATTTTCAGATTACAAAAACCTAGATCTACCATCTATATTGCACTTGTATCACCATATCTTCGCCGAACTAGTGCACCTATACAATTTACCATTGTATTGGGTGTGTTGGGGACACAAGAGACTCTTTGTCATTTGGTTGTAGGGTTGTTTGAGAGAGACCATCCTACGCCTCCCACAGATTGATAAACCTTAGGTCATCCACTTGAGGGAAATTTTCTACTGTCCTACAAACCTCTGCACTTGGAGGCCCAACAACGTCTACAAGAAGAAGGTTCTGTAGTAACATCAAGCAATTTCTGGCGCCGTTGCCGGGGAGGTGAGTGCTTGAAGGTATATCTTTAGATCTTGCAATCGAATCTTTTAGTTTCTTCTTTTATCACTAGTTTAGTTTATAAAAGAAAACTACAAAAAATGGAATGAAGGGTGCCTCATATGCTTCATCTTTTTAATGTCTTTCGTGAAAATGATGGGAAGGAAAATTGTGCTCAAGTACTAGAAGAAGAATTACATAGAATGCTTGGCATAAAATATGTGAATGATGAGCATGATTGCAATGTTGTTAGTATGAATTCTTTGAATACCCATGATGCTAATGATATGCAAAGCCACAAGCTTGGGGATGCTATGTTTGATGAAGATGATATGTTTAGTCCCGCAAGTTTTGATGAGCAAATTTATTATGATGAAAGCATGCCTCCTATTTATGATGATTATTGTGATGACACGTATGCTCTAAAGAATAAATATAACCATGAAACTTGTCATCATGATTTTAATTTTCAATTGGATTATGCTTCACATGATAGTTATTTTGTTGAGTTTGCTCCCACTAATATTGATGAGAATAAATTTGCTTATGTGGAGAGTAGTAAAATTTCTATGCATATAGATCATGAAAAGAATGCTTTATGTGCTGGTTATATGGTTGAATTAATTCATGATGCTACTGAAAATTATTATGAGAGAGGATCATATGCTTCTACATATTGCAATAATATCAAGTTTCCTCTCTATGTGTTGAAAATCTTGAAGATTTGCTTGCTTTGCTTTCCTATGCTAGTTGATTATTGCTCCCATAAGTTGTTTGCTCACAAAATCCCTATGCATAGGAAGTGGGTTAGGCCTAAATGTGCTTGTCATATGCTTCATGATGCTCTCTTTATGTTTTAATTCTTATCTTTTATGTGAGCATCATTGAAATCATCATGCCTAGCTAAAAAGGCAATAAAGAAAAGCGCTTGTTAGGAGACAACCCAATATTTACCTTTACTGTTTTTGTGTGTTCACATGATTATGCTACTGTAGTAATCATGTTCTATAGCTTTTCTTTCAATAAAGTGCCAAGTAAGACCTTTAGGATAGCTTACGGTGATAGTTGTGTTGATCCTGCTGAAAATCAGAAACTTTTGCGCCCAGTAAATTAGTTTTAATAATTCACAGAAACATGATTTTGATCTGATTCTTTTTGCTATGGATTGGTACACACATTTCTTAGGTTTTCCTAATTTGGTAGAATTTTTGGAGTTACAGAAGTATTCGAATGATACATATTACTACAGACCGTTCTGTTTTTGACAGATTCTGTTTTCTATGTGTTGTTTGCTTATTTTGATGAATCTACGAGTAGTATCGGAGGGTATGAACCATAGAGAAGTTGGAATACAGTAGATATTACACCAATATGAATTTAGAATGAGTTTACAACAGTACCTAAGTGGTGATTTATTTTCTTATACTAACGGAGCTTACGAGTTTTCTGTTAAGTTTTGTGTTGTGAAGTTTTCAAGTTTTGGGTAAAGATTCGATGGAGTATGGAATAAGGAGTGGAAAGAGCCTAAGCTTGGGGATGCCCAAGGCACCCCAAGGTAATATTCAAGGACAACCAAGAGCCTAAGCTTGGGGATGCCCCGGATGGCATCCCCTCTTTCGTCTTCGTTCATCGGTAACTTTACTTGGAGCTATATTTTTATTCACCACATGATATGTGTATTGCTTGGAGCGTCATTTTATTTTATTTAGTTTTGCTTGCTGTTTGAATAATATCCCAAGATCTGAAATTCTTAAATGTTAGAGAGTCTTCACATAGTTACATAATTATTCGACTACTCATTGATCTTCACTTATATCTTTTGGAGTTTTTTGTCATTTGCTCTAGTGCTTCACTTATATTATTTTGAGAGTCTTAAACAGCATGGTAATTTGCTTTGGTTATGAATTTAGTCCTAATATGATGGGCATCCAAGAGGGATATAATAAAAACTTTCATATAAAGTGCATTGAATACTATGAGAAGTTTGATTCCTTATAATTGTTTTGAGATATGAAGATGGTGATATTAGAGTCATGCTAGTTGAGTAGTTGTGAATTTGAGAGGTACTTGTGTTAAAGTTTGTGATTCCCGTAGCATGCACGTATGGTGAACCGTTATGTGATGAAGTCGGAGCATGATTTATTTATTGATTGTCTTCCTTATGAGTCGCGGTCGGGGACGAGCGATGGTCTTTTCCTACCAATCTACCCCCCTAGGAGCATGCACGTAGTACTTTGTTTCGATAACTAATAGATTTTTGCAATAAGTATGTGAGTTCATTATGACTAATGTTGAGTCCATGGATTATACGCACTCTCACCCTTCCACCATTGCTAGCCTCTCTAGTACCGCGCAACTTTCGTCGGTACCATAAACCCACCATTTACCTTCCTCAAAACAGCTACCATACCTACCTATTATGGCATTTTAGCCATTCTGAGATATATTGCCATGCAACTTTCCACCGTTCCGTTTATTATGACACGCTCCATCATTGTCATATTGCTTTGCATGATCATGTAGTTGACATCGTATTTGTGGCAAAGCCACCTTCACAATTCTTTCATACATGTCACTCTTGACTCATTGCTGTCAGGACCCCGATCCTAAGTCACACCGATCTAGCATGTAACACTTCATATCACTTTGCGGCCTCACGCATGGTATTCCCACGGGTGCCACCTTACCTGGCCCGGGACCGTTTGCGCCTTTTGGCTCACGTATATGATAGTGTCGCTAGCATCCATATGACAGAGAACCCCGGCCGACATGACTAGTCGTGAATCCAAAGTGGCACTAACTTACAGGGACAGTCATACATGACCCAGCAACGAACGTGTCGGTCATCAGCGAGTGAGTTCGGCTGTAGCAACTGGGCTAGCAGGACTCCGGGAATCCGGGCTGTAGCAGGCTAACAGGACTCCGAAAGACACCGCGTGACATTTCCCCGAAGGGGCAGACACAGGATCGAAGAAGGACATATGCCGACCAGTCTAAGTGTTCCGGAGTAGTAGCAATTGGGCTAACAGGACTCCGGTAAACCGGGCTGTAGCAGACTACCATGGCTCAGTGGAAGCACCAGACTACATTTCCCCGTAAGAGAGGCTACCAAGGATAGACAACTAGGTTGTCGGATCCCACACATACCAAGCATTTCAAATCATACACACAATATGCTCGATATGTGCAAATACAACATGGCATCACAACAAAATGTTGGGGAACGTAGTAATTTCAAAAAAAATTCCTACGCACACACAGGATCATGGTGATGCATAGCAACGAGAGGGGAGAGTGTGTCCACGTACCCTCGTAGACCGAAAGCGGAAGCGTTAGCACAACGCAGTTGATGTAGTCGTACGTCTTCACGATCCGACCGATCCAAGTACCGAACGTACGACACCTCCGAGTTCAGCACACATTCAGCTCGATGACGTCCAATGAAATCCGATCCAGCAGAGCTTCGAGGGAGAGTTCCGTCAGCACGACGGGGTGATGACGGTGATGATGATGCTACCGACGCAGGGCTTCGCCTAAGCACCACTACGATATGATCGAGGTGGATTATGGTGGAGGGGGGCACCGCACACGGCTAAGAGATCAAGAGATCAATTGTTGTGTCTCCAAGGGGTGCCCCCTCCCCGTATATAAAGGAGTGGAGGAGGGGGAGGGCCGGCCCTCTCTATGGCGCGCCCTAGGAGGAGTCCTACTCCCACTGGGAGTAGGATTCCCCCCTTCCAAGTAGTAGGAGTAGGAGTCAAGGAAAGGGGAGAGAGAAGAGAAGGAAGGAGGGAGCGCAACCCCTCCCCCTAGTCCAATTCGGACTAGGCCTTGGGGGGGGGGGGCGCAGCCTCTCCTCTCTCCTTCCCCTAAAGCCCAATAAGGCCCATATACTCCCCGGCGAATTCCCGTAACTCTTCGGTACTACGAAAATACCCGAATCACTCGGAACCTTTCCGATCTCCGAATATAGTCGTCCAAAATATCGATCTTTACGTCTCGACCATTTCGAGACTCCTCGTCATGTCCCCGATCTCATCCGGGACTCCGAACTACCTTCGGTGCATCAAAACACATAAACTCATAATATAACCGTCATCGAAACTTTAAGCGTGCGGACCCTACGGGTTCGAGAACTATGTAGACATGACCGAGACATGTCTCCGGTCAATAACCAATAGCGGAACGTGGATGGTCATATTGGTTCCCACATATTCTAGGAAGATTTTTATCGGTCAAACCGCATAACAACGTACGTTGTTCCCTTTGTCATCGGTATGTTACTTGCCTGAGATTCGATCGTCAGTATCTCAATACCTAGTTCAATCTCGTTACCGGCAAGTCTCTTTACTCGTTCTGTAATACATCATCCCGCAACTAACTCATTAGTTGCAATGCTTGCAAGGCTTAAGTGATGTGCATTACCGAGTGGGCCCAGAGATACCTCTCCGACAATCGGAGTGACAAATCCTAATCTCGAAATACGCCAACCCAACAAGTACCTTCGGAGACACCTGTAGAGCACCTTTATAATCACCCAGTTACGTTGTGACGTTTGGTAGCACACAAAGTGTTCCTCCGGTAAACGGGAGTTGCATAATCTCATAGTCATAGGAACATGTATAAGTCATGAAGAAAGCAATAACAACATACTAAATGATCAAGTGCTAAGCTAACGGAATGGGTCAAGTCAATCACATCATTCTCCTAATGATGTGATCCTGTTAATCAAATGACAACTCATGTCCATGGCTAGGAAACTCAACCATCTTTGATTAACGAGCTAGTCAAGTAGAGGCATACTAGTGACACTATGTTTGTCTATGTATTCACACATGTACTAAGTTTCCGGTTAATACAATTCTAGCATGAATAATAAATATTTATCATGATATAAGGAAATATAAATAACAACTTTATTATTGCCTCTAGGGCATATTTCCTTCAGTCTCCCACTTGCACTAGAGTCAATAATCTAGTTCACATCACCATGTGATTTAACACCAATAGTTCACATCACCATGTGATTAACACCCATAGTTCACATCGTCATGTGACCAACACCCAAAGGGTTTACTAGAGTCAATAATCTAGTTCACATCGCTCTGTGATTAACACCCAAAGAGTACTAAGGTGTGATCATGTTTTGCTTGTGAGAGAAGTTTAGTCAACGGGTCTGCCAGATTCAGATCCGTATGTATTTTGCAAATTTCTATGTCAACAATGCTCTGCACGGAGCTACTCTAGATAATTTCTCCCACTTTCAATATGTATCCAGATTGAGACTTAGAATCATCTGGATCAGTGTCAAAACTTGCGTCGACGTAACCCTTTACGACGAACCTTTTTGTCACCTCCATAATCGAGAAACATATCCTTATTCCACTAAGGATAATTTTGACCGCTGTCCAGTGATCTACTCCTAGATCACTATTGTACTCCCTTGCCAAAATCAGTGTAGGGTATACAATAGATCTGGTACACAGCATGTCATACTTTATAGAACCTATGGCTGAGGCATAGGGAATGACTTTCATTCTCTTTCTATCTTCTGCCGTGGTCGGTCTTTGAGTCTTACTCAATTTCACACCTTGTAACACAGGCAAGAACTCTTTCTTTGACTGTTCCATTTTGAACTACTTCAAAATCTTGTCAAGGTATGTACTCATTGAAAAAACTTATCAAGCATCTTGATCTATCTCTATAGATCTTGATGCTCAATATGTAAGCAGCTTCACCGAGGTCTTCCTTTGAAAAACTCCTTTCAAACACTCATTTATGCTTTGCAGAATAATTCTACATTATTTCCGATCAACAATATGTCATTCACATATAATTATCAGAAATGTTGTAGTGCTCCCACTCACTTTCTTGTAAATACAGGCTTCACCGCAAGTCTGTATAAAACTATATGCTTTGATAAACTTATCAAAGCGTATATTCCAACTCCGAGATGCTTCACTAGTCCATAGATGGATTGCTGGAGCTTGCATATTTTGTTAGCACCTTTAGGATTGACAAAACCTTCTGGTTGCATCATATACAACTCTTCTTTAATAAATCCATTAAGGAATGGAGTTTTGTTTATCCATTTGCCAGATTTCATAAAATGCGGCAATTGCTAACATGATTCGGACAGACTTAAGCATAGATACGAGTGAGAAACTCTAATCGTAGTCAACACCTTGAACTTGTCGAAAACCTTTTGCGACAATTCTAGCTTTGTAGATAGTAACACTACTATCAGCGTCCGTCTTCCTCTTGAAGATCCATTTAATCTCAATGGCTCGCCGATCATTGGGCAAGTCAATCAAAGTCCATACTTTGTTCTCATACATGGATCCCATCTCAGATTTCATGGCCTCAAGCCATTTTGCGGAATTTGGGCTCATCATGGCTTCCTCATAGTTCGTAGGTTCGTCATGGTCAAGTAACATGACCTCCAGAACAGGATTATCGTACCACTCTGGTGCGGATCTTACTCTGGTTGACCTACGAGGTTCCGTAGTAACTTGATCTGAAGTTTCATGATCATCATCATTAGCTTCCTTACTAATTGGTGTAGGTGTCACAGGAACCGGTTTTTGTGATGAACTACTTTCCAATAAGGGAGCAGGTACAGTTACCTCATCAAGTTCTACTTTCCTCCCACTCACTTCTTTCGAGAGAAACTCCTTCTCTAGAAAGGATCCATTCTTAGCAACGAATATTTTGCTTTCGGGTCCGTGATAGAAGGTGTACCCAACTGTCTCCTTTGGGTATCCTATGAAGACACATTTCTCCGATTTGGGTTCGAGCTTATCAGGTTGAAACCTTTTCACATAAGCATTGCAACTTCAAACTTTAAGAAACGACAACTTTGGTTTCTTGCCGAACCACACTTCATGTAGTGTCGTCTCAACGGATTTAGATGGTGCCCTATTTAACGTGAATGCAGCTGTCTCTAATGCATAACCCCAAAATAATAGTGGTAAATCGGTAAGAGACATCATAGATTGCACCATATCTAATAAAGTACGGTTACGATATTCGGACACACCATTATGTTGTGGTGTTCCAGGTGGCGTGAGTTGCGAAACTATTCCGCATTGTTTCAAATGAAGACCAAACTCGTAACTCAAATATTCTTCTCCACGATCAGATCGTAGAAACTTTATTTTCTTGTTACGATGATTTTCCACTTCACTCTGAAATTCTTTGAACTTTTCAAATGTTTCAGACTTATGTTTCATCAAGTAGATATACCCATATCTGCTTAAATTATCTGTGAAGGTCAGAAAATAACGATACTTGCCGCGAGCCTCAACACTCATCGGACCGCATACATCAGTATGTATTATTTCCAATAAGTCAGTTGCTCGCTCCATTATTCCGGAGAACGGAGTCTTAGTCATCTTGCCCATGAGGCATGGTTCGCAAGCATCAAGTGATTCATAATCAAGTGATTCCAAAAGTCCATTAGCATGGAGTTTCTTCATGCGCTTTACACCAATATGACCTAAACGGCAGTACCACAAATGAGTTGCACTATCATTATTAACTTTGCATCTTTTGGCTTCAATATTATGAATATGTGTATCACTACGATCGAGATCCAACAAACCATTTTCATTGGGTGTATGACCATAGAAGGTTTTATTCATGTAAATAGAACAACAATTATTCCCTAACTTAAATGAATAACCGTATTGCAATAAACATGATCAAATCATATTCATGCTCAAAGCAAACACCAAATAACACTTATTTAGGTTCAACACTAATCCCGAAAGTGTAGGGAGCGTGCGATGATGATCATATCAATCTTGGAACCACTTCCAACACACATCGTCACTTCACCCTTAACTAGTCTCTGTTCATTCTGCAACTCCCGTTTCGAGTTACTACTCTTAGCAACTCAACCAGTATCAAATACCGAGGGGTTGCTACGAACACTAGTAAAATACACATCAATAATCTGTATATCAAATATACCTTTGTTCACTTTGCCATCCTTCTTATCCGCCAAATACTTGGGGCAGTTCCGCTTCCAGTGACCAGTCCCTTTGCAGTAGAAGCACTTAGCCTCAGGCTTAGGTACAGACTTGGGCTTCTTCACTTGAGTAGCAACTTGCTTGCCGTTCTTCTTGAAGTTCCCCTTCTTCCCTTTGCCCTTTTCTTGAAACTAGTGGTCTTGTCAACCATCAACACTTGATGCTTTTCTTGATTTCTACCTTCGTCGATTTCAGCATCACGAAGAGCTTGTGAATCGTTTCCTTTTATCCCTTGCATATTATAGTTCATCACGAAGTTCTAGTAACTTGGTGATAGTGACTAGAGAACTCTGTCAATCACTATCTTATCTGGAAGATTAACTCCCACTTGATTCAAGTGATTGTAGTACTCAGACATTCTGAGCACACGCTCACTAGCTGAGCAATTCTCCTCCATCTTGTAGGCAAAGTACTGTCAGAGGTCTCATACCCCTCGACACGGGCACGAGTATGAAATACCAATTTCAACTCTTGGAACATCTTATATGCTCCGTGGCGTTCAAAACATTTTTGAAGTCCCGGTTCTAAGCTGTAAAGCATGGTGCACTAAACTATCAAGTATTCATCATACCGAGCTTTTGTCAAAACGTTCATAACGTCTGCATATGCTCCTGCAATAGGTCTGTCACCTAGCGGTGCATCAAGGACATAATTCTTCTGTGCAGCAATGAGGAAAATCCTCAGATCACGGATCCAATCCGCATCATTGCTACTAACATCTTTCAACTTAGTTTTCTCTAGGAACATATCAAAAATAAAACAGGGGAGCTAAACGCGAGCTATTGATCTACAACATAGATATGCTAATACTACCAGGACTAAGTTCATGATAAATTAAAGTTCAATTAATCATATTACTTAAAGAACTCCCACTTAGATAGACATCCCTCTAATCCTCTAAGTGATCACGTGATCCATATCAACTAAACCATGTCCGATCATCACGTGAGATGGAGTAGTTTCAATGGTGAACATCACTATGTTGATCATATCTACTATATGATTCACGCTCGACCTTTCGGTCTCAGTGTTCCGAGGCCATCACTACAAAAAAAGACACATCCGTGACATTTTGGGCCGAACGAATTTTTTTCCTGTCATACATATGACACTTCTATGATGATAATTGTGACAAAACCCGGTATCATCATAGATGTGGTGGGCTCCTACTTCTATGACAAAAAATCATGACAGAAAATGGGCTTTTCGTCCTGGGCGGGCCGGAGACGCAACTGCATGACATTCTTTGGGCCGTCCATGACGGAAAAAACCGTGGTAGAAGCGAGGGTGAGGAAAATTTCGGGGAGTTCCCGGTTACGGTGGGAGGTCGGGGGCCGAGCGATGCGCGTTTCTCTCGTACACGTACACGCGTGTGTGCGAGGCGTTGGCTCTAACTGAACCCGAGTGAGGCGTTGGGCTCTAACTAAACCCGAGCGATTGCACTGCAGGCTACGCGTTACTGAACCCAAGCGATCGATCGATGGCTGTTAACTGAACCCGATCGAGCGATTCCTTCGCTACTGCTGCTAACTGAAGCCGATCGATGCTGCCTCTGGGATGAACAGTGAGCGTTGCGGGGGGGGGGGGGTGGGTCTGGATGAACAGTGAGCGGTGGCGTTGCCTCTGGATGAACAGGACCCCGTGGTGTGGTGGAGGGCTTGATGAACAGTAGACGGTGGAGGGGTGCCCGTGGAGGGGTGGTTGAACAGGACCCCGTGGTGTGGAGGGCTGGATGAATAGTAGACGGTGGAGGGGTGCCCGTGGAGGGGTGGTTGAACAGTAGCCGGTGGAGTAGCGCGCGGTGGAGGCTGGATGAACAGGAGCCCATGGAGGCTGGAGGAGGTCGACGGTGGAGATGAACAGTATCCCGTGGAGTCCCGTTTTGCGGTACGCCACACCCCTCCCGATGAACAGGACCCCCGTTTCGACCGTAGGAGGTCCATTTCGTCCGTTTTGCGGTACGCCACACCCCTCCCGATCAACAGGACCCCCGTTTCGACCGTAGGAGGTCCGTTTCGTCCGTTTTGCGGTACGCCACACCCCTCCCGATCAACAGGACCCCCGTTTTGACCGTAGGAGGTCCGTTTCCTCCGTTTTGCGGTACGCCACACCCCTCCCGATCAACAGGACCCCCGTTTAGATCGTAGGAGGTCCGTTTCCTCCGTTTTGCGGTACGCCACACTCCTCCCGATCAACCCCTGTTTCGACCGTAGGAGGTCCGTTTTCTCCGTTTTGCGGTACGCCACACCCCTCCCCATGAACACGACGCATTCCGTTGCCTCCCCATGAACACGACGCATTCCGTTGCCTCCCCATGAACATGACGACGACGCTGTTTCTCCGTTCCGACCCAGCCATGTACACGAGCCCTGGCCGTACGTATGCGCGAGTAGGCGTTCAAGACCCTGCCCGTATGTACACATACGTGGCCGTATTTTCTTTCTTGCACCCTGGCCGCTGTACGTACGTGTACATGCTACGTGCGCGCCTCTACTACGACACGTACGCGCCTCTACTACGACATGTGCGCGCCTCTACATCCACCAGTATATATGTACGTACACGTTCGCGACCAGAATGACAATGCTACGTACGCTTCGACCAGGTGGGCCCCGACTGTCAGGCACTTCCTTGCCTGTGAAGATGTAGCTGGTGGGTCCCAGCAGTCAGGGGGGCGAATCGTTTTTTTTTGCCCGGACGCACTTCCTTGCGTGCGAAGATGTAGCTGGTGGGTCCCAGCAGTCAGGGGCAAACGTTTTTTTCATGAAATACGATGGCCCGTCTGGTGGGTCCCCGCTGTCAGGTGGAGGAATAATTATTTTGCACGTAATAAGGAGGCACTTCCTTGCTGCGGCCGTGGACCCAGCTGTCAGCCTCTCCACGTACAGTCCACGTCCGATGGAAGTCGTTCCTTGACCACGTTGACCACGCCGCGCCGAGGGCACCAGGGCGGTGGACGACGGCGAGGCCTAGGAAGGGGACGACGCGGAGCCGGGGAAGACGCGGCAGTGGATGCCCACGCGTAGAGTACGAGGGTTCACTGGTTCGCTGCGGTGTGAGGCTGCCGTCGCCGCAGAATAACAGGGGGTGTGGGTGAGTAGAGGGATGGCCTGGCCAGCGGTGGGAGTAGTAGGGGGCGGTGAGGCCTCCGTCGCATCGCAGCCGGCCATGGGAGGCAGGAGCACGAGGCACGACCGGCGCTGGTTTGGGCGGCTGGAGCAAGAAGACTAGAGGTTGAAGAAGCACTACGGCCGTTGGATGGACATCGTATGGTCACTGGAGCTAGAATCGTGCATATTGACTAAGTTGACAAAGCCCTCCATCCCCGTCAACTTAGTAGGCCCACAAGTCAGCCTGCCACTATACTGGGTCCCAGCTAACAGGGGGAGTATTCAATTTTTTTTGTGCGTAATAAGGAGGCACTTCCTTGCGTGCGAAGATATAGCCGGTGGGTCCGAGCCGTCAGCGGCGGCAACGTTTTTTTCGCGAAATACAGAGGCCCTTTCGGTGGGTCCCTGATGTCAGGTGGAGGAATCATTATTTTGCGCGTAATAAGGAGGCATTTCCTTGCGTGCGGCCGTGGACCCAGCTGTCGGCCTCTCCACGTACAGTCCACTTCAGATGCATGTCGATCGTTGACCACGTTGACCAGGCCGCGACGAGAGCACCAGGGCGGTGGACGACGGCGAGGCCTAGGAAGGGAACGACACGGAGGCAGGGAAGACTTGGCAGTTGTTTCCCACGCGGAGGGGAGTACGACTGTACGAGGGTTTACTGGTTCGTCTGCCGTCGCCGGAGAATAACAGCAGGTGTGGGTGAGTAGAGGGATGGCTAGGCCAGCGATGGGAGTACGATGGGGCGGTGAGGCCTGCGCGGCAGCAGAGCCGGCCGCGGGGAGGAGGGAGCAAGCAGTCCCACCGGCGCTTGTTTGAGCGGCTGGAGCAGGAAGAGCAGAGATTGAAGAAGCACGACGGCCGTTGGATGGCCATCCAACAGTCACTGCTTGTGCGTCAACCTTTTTTTAGGAAAGCCTCAAATATGTGGAAAACAGCATACAACCCATCTGCCATTATTTCTAATAATTTACAGCCCATTTGCTAATTATTAAGGTTTTTTTGAAGCCCATATTCTTTTTGTTAGCATTACAGCCCATATTGTGGCCACGGTTAAAAAATTATACGAAATTTTGCATATTTCGGTGCGGTCCGAACTGTTTTTAATCCCGAAATTTTGACTCACATTCAAACTGATTTTAAAAATAAATGTATATCAATATAAAATCCAATAAATTCTCCACGCATAAAAATTAATGTAATTTAAAATCTCAAAATGAAAAAAAAGATATTTGAAACTAATTGCCGGTTTGATGTGTTTTAAAAATGCACAACCCATTTCTCGTTACTGATGGGCCATTTTCTCGGCCAGCCGAATGAAAGCTCTCCTCGTCTTGAAAGATTTGCAGCCCAACAGGCCTGACAAAGCGACTTACTTGGCAAATCACAAAAAAACTGGGCTGTGGCCGTGGACCCAACTGTCAGCCTCTCCACGTACAGTACTCTTCCGATGGAAGTCGTTCCTTGACCACGTTGACCACGCCGCGCGGAGAGCACCACGGCGGCGGATGACGGCGAGGCCTAGGAAGGGGACAACGCGGAGCCGGGGAAGACGCGACAGTGGAAGCCCGCGCGGAGAGGAGTACGAGGGTTCACTGGTTCGGCTGCGGTGTGAGGCTGCCGTCGCCGCAGGGCCTGGCCAGCGGTGGGAATAGTAGGGTACGGTGAGGCCTCCGCGGCAGCACAGCCGGCCACGGGAGCCAGGAGCATGCGGCACGACCGGCGCTACTTTGGGCGGCTGGAGCAAGAAGACCAGAGGTTGAAGAAGCACTACGGCCGTTGGATGGACATCGTACGGTCACTGGAGCTAGAATCGTTCATATTGACTAAGTTGACAAAGCCCTTTGTCCCCGTCAACTTAGTAGCCCCACAAGTCAGCCTCCCACCAAGGTGGGTCCCAGCTAGCCGGGGGAGTATTCATTTTTTGTGCGTAATAAGGAGGCACTTCCGGTGGGTCCGAGCTGACAGCGGGGGGAACTTTTTTTCGCGAAATAGGGTGGCCCGTCAGGTGGGTCCCAGCAGTCAGGGGGCAAACATTTTTTTCGCAAAATACGGTGGCCCGTCCAGTGGGTCCCTGCTGTCAGTTGGAGGAATCATTATTTTCCGCGTAATAAGGAGGCACTTACTTGCTGCGGTCGTGGATCCAGCTGAGACTCTCCACGTACAGTATACTTCCGATGGAAGTCGTTCCTTGACCACGTTGACCTCGCCGCGTTCCGTTGCATGCATGCGTCCATGGGCGTGGTGCGTCCCCACTGTCAGCCTCTCACATACAGTCATCTTCCGATGACTCTCGGTTGTTGACCACATTGACCACACCGCGCCGAGCGCACCCAGACTGGAACGACCCGGAGATGGGGAAGACGGGGCAGTGGAGTCGCAGATGGAGAGGAGTGGGAAACTTCACTGGTTCGGGTGCACGGCAGCACAGCCGCGGTGCCGCCCACGGGAGACAGGAGCAAGAACAGAGGTTGAAGAAGGAGCACGGCTGTTGGATTAACATCCAACGGTCCAGCTGCTAGAATCATTTGTTGATTAAGTTGACAAAGCCGTGCGTACACGTCCGCTTAGTAGGCCCACAAGTCAGTCACCAAATCTTACGGGTCCCAGCTGTCAACGGGATGAATAATTTTTTTCACAAAACAAGGAGGCACTTCCTTCTGTGCGAAGATACAACCGGTGGGTCCCAGCTGTCAGGTGGAGAAATAAATTTTTTCGCAAAACAAGGAGGTCCCTCCTGTAGCTGGTTTGAATCCAAACCTAGACTATGACTATATATGGTGCTATGCTACTCTGCAAGTAATGAAACTGACATATCCAACGTTCGCTTCTCCTCTTCTCTACTTACTCTGCCTAGCATCAGAAGCTCTGGCCGCAGCAACCATGTCCGATGGCTGCTCATCCACCTGCTCTTCAGCAGGCAACAACCAGATATGCGCCAAGTCGCCACCCGTACCATCGCCTGTGGGTCTCATCACACCCCCGCCGGCACGCGCACCGCAGCCGATTCCTCATCGCAACCCGCTGCCGTTGGTGTGGTGCCACTGCTGCAAATCACGCAGAGTCATCCGTCGCGTCTCAACCACAATCCGCAACCCTGGCCGAGTCTTCTACAAATGCCCGAATCATGGGGTAATAATATGTTTAAGTGTTGTTCTGCTGCTTTCAGTTGCTAATTTTTTTAATAGTTTGGTTGATGATCTTCCAATTTGATTCGTGCAGAAAAGGGAAGATTCGTGTGATTTGTATTTCTGGAAAGTTGCTGATGTGGGGGAATGCAACTACGCTGATTATTTGGTTAGCCGAGGAATCCCAATACCAGCAGGTTGGGGTGTTGGACAAGTAACTGAAGGAACGGCAGAAGAGGAAGATGCAGAGCAGAAGGTTAAAGATGCAGTTCCTCTGATCATGGCCAAGCAACAGCTGCTGAACGGCCTTGACAGCAATGAGGAGATGAAAGAGCTTGTGAAGATAATGGGCAAAATCGATGTGCTTTGTAGGATGATTGTCTCTTTATTTGCAGTGTATGTAGCACTCGCGATGTATTCAGTGGCTACGACATGAGCACTTTGCTGAAACTAGTAATGAATGAAACCTGTGTAGCAGGCTGGGCGTAGTGTTGTGAACATCTAATGATTTCTATTAACGGAAATCAGGGGGTATCCCCTTTTGCTCATATAAATAAATAAATAGCAGAGGCCCTGTCGGGTCAGCTTTGTTCTCATTTGAAGACGTCGAGCAAATTGCAGTCCAACAACAAACTATGTCATCAAATTCAAGTTTCACAGCCAAATATGAGTACAACTAAACAACAATGTCATCATGTTTTAGTTGTCATACAATCACCAAACACAAATCAGCATACATAACAAGTGATGTTCTCACAACAAAATACTAAACAACATGTTCATCAGGTTTCAGTTGTCATAGCAAACACAATTTCACATAGTAGATAAAAAAACGTCTTCTGACGGGCAAATACGACAAAAGCAATGTAATCATCATCCGCAGCAGCAGCGTCAACATCTTCGCCATGTGTATCAATCTGAATCGTAATTCCCCACGGTGTCATCTTCTTCTTCGTCCTCAACGTCCTCGAACGTTGGCTTCTTCTTGATCATCTCTTGTATGTCCACAGCACGACAGGCAATCTTTTCACCGGCGTCATTGACGTGATGGTTCTCAAAGATATTAGGAACATCTGTGTTATCTTGTACATCAGGAGCAGTGTAAGCATCATCTTGTTGTGCAACTTCATTAAATGAATTCCTCTGCTCAAACCTTTGCAATACTCTCCAGTCATCGCTACGTGCAAATGTGTCTTCCAAGAAAAATATCTGTGTTGCTTGATTTGCCAGAATAAAAGGCTCGTTGGTCTGGTACGCCGCCTTGACATTGATGGATTTGAAATAATCATCAGCTCTGGGTTTTGCGATCCTGGAAAACAGGTTATACCAACGACAGCACAACAGAACCACACACCGATGATCCTCGAAACTGGAGATATACTGCAACTGAACAATGTCTGTTATGTTAGCATACATTTCAGTTGTCTCTTTGTCATACGTATCCGTGCTCATGATGGCACTGTTTTGTGTCTTCGTGCCTTCGTCTCGTGCAAGGGTGTTGTAGCGCACATCTCCAACAACGGAAGATTCGTAATGTCTTACCCGAGTATCAGGACCCATTGCTAGTGAGTAAAGGGCATCATCAACTGCCTGCCCATCCTCCCGCATCTTCTTAACCTATGGTTAGAAAATAGACAAGCTGATCATCTTATGTACTCAATATATTAAAAAAACTGACAGTGCACTTCAAAAGCTTACATGGTTCTTGAACCATTTCGCAAATCCTGCCATAACCAGTTTGTCAATGTTTCTTGGATTTTGCGGCAGTAACTCCTCTTTGTAGATGCTACACAACATAGTGATCGCGTCAAACATCTAAATATATAAGAATGTGCTGCAAGTTTAGTAGATTATGATGTATAAGCTGCAGTACTGCACTTACTTGATATAAGGTAGTATCTCAGGACAATTATTCAACACATACCAAACCATTTTGTCCAAATCTTTAGGTTTGTCCTCTTGTCGACTCTTCCCTGTAACTCGAACAGAATAATCGAAAACATTGAGCCCCGGATTGTCTTCACCCACCTCTTTGCTAAGCTGATCAGCTGTTTCAATGTATTTTGAGCAGAATGTCAACGCTTCTGTAGCAATGTAGGCCTCTGCAATGGAACCCTCAGGTCTAGCTCTGTTCCTAACATAGCACTTGAAAGTGCCTAGCCACCTTTCAATAGGGTACATCCAGCCATACTGTACTGGACCTCTAAGTAGTGCCTCATCAGGTAGATGAACAGCCAAATGCACCATCACATCAAAGAAGGCTGGAGGATATATCTTCTCAAGGTCGGATAGGATAGTTGGTATCTTGTCTCTAAGACGCTCCAAAGCATCTATCCTGATATTCCTACTGTAGAGTTCCCTGAAGAATTGTCCCAACTCTGCAACTGCTCTGTATAAGTCAGGGCGGCCCAATCCTCTAAGGATAACAGGTAAAACCCTTTGAAGTAGGACGTGACAGTCATGAGTTTTCAACCCTTGTACCTTGTTTCCATCTGCACTGACTCTCCTTTCAGGGTTGGAAGCAAATCCATGTGGGAATCTCACACGTGACAGGACCTCGCAGAATTCTTTTCTTTTTACCTTGTCCAAGACTTACACAGCTGGTGCCATTTCCCGTGGTTTACCTTCATCTTGCACCTGCAAATCCTTTCTGATACCCAGGTGTGTCAAATCAATCCTAGATTTTAAGGTATCTTTCGTCTTGCCTTCAATATTAAGAAGTGTGCCGATAATGCTGTCACACATATTTTTCTCGATGTGCATCACATCAAGATTATGCCGCAGATCCAAATCTTTCCAATACTCCAAGTCCCACAAAGTGGACCTGCGGGTAAACAATAATCTCTCTTCTACCCTGCCACACTTCCTTTTCCCGCTACCATTACCAGGATGGTTTCCTGGTGTAATATGCTTGACCTTCTCTAATTCCACTTGCAACTCATCGGCGGTGAGCCTCTTTGGCGCATCACGGTTTTCATGCTTTGCATTGAACACATGTCTTCGGTATTTTCTAGGATGCGACTTGTCCTTGGCAAGGAAACGTCAGTGTCCAATGTAACAGATCTTGCTAAGTATTGCGTATGACAGCGGATTCCTGTCACAGCGAACACATGCATTGTAACCATGTGTCGTTCGCCCTGACATAGTGCCCAAAGCCGGATAATCATGGATGCACCAAATTATAACAGCACGCAGAAAGAAATCAGTTGGTGGGCTGCTATATAGGTCTCGAGTGAGAACACCTTTCCATAGCTGTTGAAGTTCCTCCACAAGAGGCTCCATGAACAAATCAAAATCCTTTCCAGGACTTTTTGGACCTGGGATGAGCAAGGCCATCATGTAGTTTGATTCTTTGGTGCAGACATTTGGAGGCATGTTGTAAGGGATAACAAGCACTGGCCACATGCTATATGTGGCGCTCTGGTGGCCAAATGGGTTAAATCCATCTGAAGCTAAGCCAAGTCTAATGTGTCTCGGGTCAGCAGCAAACTCTTTGTGTTTATCATTGAAGCTTTTCCACTCACTACCATGAGATGGATGGCTCATTATATTCTGATCTCTGTACTCCTGGTTCCTAGAATGCCATAGTACATCCTCTCTTGTTTCAGCATCATGAAACAACCTCTACAATCTTGGTATAATTGGAAAATGTCTCAGAACATTATGAGGAATCCTCTTCATAGCATCGCCATCTTTCCATCTTGATGATTTGCATTTCAGGCATTTACTTAAGTTGGCATAATCCTTCTGGAAGAGAACACAATTATTCTTACAAACATGGATCATATCATATCCAATTCCAACTGCACGAAGGAAATTCTTCATTTTACTGTAGGTGTGTGGCAGCTCAGACGCATCTGGGAAAGATTCGCGGAAAGCAGCCAACATCGCATTCAATGATTTGTTGGTCATCCGCTCAGATGTCTTCACCTGAAGAAAGGTGACCATAGCTGAGAATACTGACAACTTATTTCCTGGGGTGACAGCAACGTTGCATTGTTCCAACATGCGGGCCCATCGTTTTTCTTGTGCAGGTGAAAGTTCACGGAATGCACGAGCATTTCGTAGCATTGTTTCAATGTTGGTCAAACTCACTGGCTCCGCCACCACCACCTCCTCCTCCTCTTCCACCTGAGCATCAGGCAGATCAAGATGGTGATCTGCTGCTTCCACGTAGTCAATAACATTGACGTTCACAGCTTCACCATGATGAACCCACCTAGTATATGTGACCGACATCCCATACAAGTGTAGATGATTTTGCACAGTTGACTGGGGTCTTGTAACTGAATTCATACAACTGCTACATGGGCAGAGCACATCTGATTTCGGACCACCGTACTCAGCTATGATAAAGTTCATGAAGTTTTCAACCCCCTCGACATATGCAGCGGAGAATCTTCGAGCAGAAGTTATCCAAGTCCTGTCCATCTGTTAGACATACAAATTAGTTCTTCTACTAGATATTATAGGAAAAACATATATGCTTTTTTATGAAGTCCAGAAAAAAATACCTAGGTCGATGTCTAAAGCTATGGCAAGATATTTGGATGAGCAGATCTAAGTAACGAAATATATGTAAAGCTAATTCAGCAAACAGATTTGAGTGCCAAATTATGGCAGGCTGTTTCAGCAGTCAATGAGGCCGAGCACACAACCATCGAACTATCGAAGGCCATCGCAGCAACAAAGATCGAGTATAAAACGGTGTAGAGCTATTTCACCTAACAGATTGGCTACTAGACCATGGCAATCTACGTCACAATAAATATATGGCAGGATATTTTAGCAACTAATCGGCCATGGCATGCCATCTCAGCTAAGCAGATTGAGTGCAGAACAGGGCAAGGAAGCTTCTTAAGCAGAGCATATTAACAGTAAACTACTTTGGCAAACAGTGAGATTAACAACGTCTATCAGCTAACATTCAGCGCTACACCGACATGAACGGGGACTCAGTCTAGAATGCGCGTACCGTGGGAGAAGCTGACCGCCGTGCGTCTCCACACGAACGTCGCCAGCGGTGGCGGCGCTGACCGCCGTGCGCCTCCACAAGAACGTAGCCAGAGGTGGCGGCGCGGCTAGAGGACGGCAGTCTATGAGAGCGTACTGTGGGAGCGAGAGGATCGCTGAACCGCGGCGCCGACGTATCAGCGTGGCGGGGAGGGTGGCTTTGGCGGAGCGAATGGAGTGGAGGGGGACAGGGGGGAGGTGGGTTTGGGGAATATTATTGGCTAGTTGGCCGAAGGGCGGTTGAATCGGATTTGGGGGGAATTTTTGGGTGTGTGTGGGGGGGGGGGAGGATTTTCGCGCGGTGGGCGGGGGGAGTTTGGCGCATGGTCGGTTTCTCCAAGTGCAGTCCCACGTGTCAGTGAAGAGGCAAGCCGAAGCGCGTTCCGTTTGCATGAGCCGTGTGCAGGACCAAACGTGTGTGGGGTGCAATGCGACCGCGACAGGAGTGCTGTGAGTGTACCGCCTTTTTTCCTTTTAAACTAGGTGCTTCGCCCCCTAAAAAAAAATTGTTGCTTCGCGCGATCCATCGATACTACTACTAGTAATCCGGTAATCCCGACTAAAACGGCGCGGCCGGGTCTTTTCCCGCGCGATATGCTGGGAGGTTGGCTTAGTTGGGTTTTTTAGGACGAGTAATGCTACACCTACGTAATCCTAGTTACGTAATTAACGTAACGTGAAACGTGTGAGCTGTTGATTGTAGATTGGGCGGAGGGAGGGGCCCACCACCATGAAAATCAGGGGAGGAGAGAGAGAGGCAATTTACGTTAACCCTTTCGTAGGTTCCCGTAGATGTAGAAAGATGTGAAATGCGTGAATGTGTAGTGGACGTACTATTGGAGTGCCTAAGATAATTTGTGTATGTATAGACCCTATGTGTTTATTTTACTTCGCATGTTAGATTTGTCTCGGTTCAATAAAAAGCAGAGTTGGTGATGATGGTGTGCCTGTCATCCTGCAATATAGGCCGTCCGTGTTGGGGATCGTAGCAGAAATTTAAAATTTTCTACGCATCACCAAGATCAATCTATGGAGTTTACTAGCAACGAGAGGGAAGGAGTGCATCTACATACCCTTATAGATCGCGAGCGCAAGCGTTCAAGTGAACGGGGTTGATGGAGTCGTACTCGTCGTGATCCAAATCACCGATGACCGAGCGCCGAACGGACGGCACTTCCGCGTTCAACACACGTACGATTGGGAAGACGTCTCCTCCTTCTTGATCCAGCAAGGGGGAAGGAGAGGTTGATGGAGATCCAGCAGCACGACGGCGTGGTGGTGGAAGTAGCGGGGATCTCGGCAAGGCTTCGCCAAGCTCAGCGAGAGGTGTCACGGGAGGGAGAGGGAGGCGCCAGGGGCTGTGGTGCGGCTGCCCTCCCTCCCCCTCCTTTATATAGGGCCCCCTGGGGGGCGCCGGCCCTGGGAGATCCCATCTCCAAGGGGGGGCTGCGGCCAAGGGGGTGGCTTGCCCCCCAAGCCAAGTGGGGCGCCCCCCACCCCTAGGGTTTCCAACCCTAGGCGCAGGGGGAGGCCCAAGGGGGGCACACCTGCCCACCAGGGGCTGTTTCCCTCCCACTTCAGCCCATGGGGCCCTCTGGGATAGGTGGCCCCACCCGGTGGACCCCCCGGGACCCTTCCGGTGGTCCCGATACAATACCGGTGACCCCTGAAACTTTCCCGGTGGCCGAAACTGGACTTCCTATATACAAGTCTTCACCTCCGGACCATTCCGGAACTCCTCGTGACGTCAGGGATTTCATCCGGGACTCCGAACAACTTTTGGATTTCCGCATACTAATATCTCTACAACCCTAGCGTCACCGAACCTTAAGTGTGTAGACCCTACGGGTTCGGGAGACATGCAGACATGACCGAGACGACTCTCCGGTCAATAACCAACAGCGTGATCTGGATACCCATGTTGGCTCCCACATGTTCCACGATGATCTCATCGGATGAACCACGATGTCGAGGATTCAATCAATCCCATATACAATTCCCTTTGTCAATCGGTACGTTACTTGCCCGAGATTCGATCGTCGGTATCCCAATACCTTGTTCAATCTCGTTACCGGCAAGTCACTTTACTCGTACCGTAATGCATGATCCCGTGACCAAACACTTGGTCACATTGAGCTCATTATGATGATGCATTACCGAGTGGGCCCAGAGATACCTCTCCGTCATACGGAGTGACAAATCCCAGTCTCGATTCGTGCCAACCCAACAGACACTTTCGGAGATGACCGTAGTGCACCTTTATAGTCACCCAGTTACGTTGTGACGTTTGGCACACCCAAAGCACTCCTACGGTATCCGGGAGTTGCACAATCTCATGGTCTAAGGAAATGATACTTGACATTTGGAAAAGCTCTAGCAAACGAACTACACGATCTTTTGTGCTATGCTTAGGATTGGGTCTTGTCCATCACATCATTCTCCTAATGATGTGATCCCGTTATCAATGACATCCAATGTCCATAGTCAGGAAACCATGACTATCTGTTGATCAACGAGCTAGTCAACTAGAGGCTCACTAGGGACATGTTGTGGTCTATGTATTCACACATGTATTACGATTTCCGGATAACACAATTATAGCATGAACAATAGACAATTATCATGAACAAGGAAATATAATAATAACCATTTTATTATTGCCTCTAGGGCATATTTCCAACAGTCTCCCACTTGCACTAGAGTCAATAATCTAGTTACATTGTGATGAATCGAACACCCATAGAGTTCTGGTGTTGATCATGTTTTGCTCTAGGGAGAGGTTTAGTCAACGGATCTGCTACATTCAGGTCCGTATGTACTTTACAAATATCTATGTCTCCATTTTGAACACTTTCACGAATGGAGTTGAAGCGACGCTTGATATGCCTGGTCTGCCTGTGAAACCTGGGCTCCTTGGCAAGGGTAATAGCTCCAGTGTTGTCACAGAAGAGAGTCATCGGGCCCGACGCATTGGTAATAACTCCTAGGTCGGTAATGAACTCCTTCACCCAGATTGCTTCTTGTGCTGCCTTTGAGGCCGCCATGTATTCCGCTTCACATGTAGATCCCGCCACAACGCTTTGCTTGCAACTGCACCAGCTTACTGCCCCACCATTCAAAATATACACGTATCCGGTTTGTGACTTAGAGTCATCCAGATCTGTGTCGAAGCTAGCATCGACGTAACCCTTTACGACGAGCTCTTCGTCACCTCCATAAACGAGAAACATATCCTTAGTTCTCTTCAGGTACTTCAGGATATTCTTGATCGCTGTCCAGTGTTCCATGCCGGGATTACTTTGGTACCTTCCTACCAAACTTACAGCAAGGTTTACATCAGGTCTGGTACACAGCATGGCATACATAATAGACCCTATGGCCGAGGCATAGGGGATGACACTCATCTTTTCTCTATCTTCTGTCGTGGTCGGGCATTGAGCCGTGCTCAATTGCACACCTTGCAATACAGGCAAGAACCCCTTCTTGGACTGATCCATATTGAACTTCTTCAATATCTTGTCAAGGTACGTACTTTGTGAAAGACCACTGAGGCGTCTTGCTCTATCTCTATAGATCTTGATGCCTAATATATAAGCAGCTTCTCCAAGGTCCTTCATTGAAAAAACACTTATTCAAGTAGGCCTTTATACTTTCCAAGAATTCTATATCATTTCCCATCAATAGTATGTCATCCACATATAATATGAGAAATGCTACAGAGCTCCCACTCACTTTCTTGTAAACACAGGCTTCTCCATAAGTCTGTGTAAACCCAAACGCTTTGATCATCTCATCAAAGCGAATGTTCCAACTCCGAGACGCCTGCACCAGCCCATAGATTGAGCGCTGGAGCTTGCATACCTTGTTAGCATTCTTAGGATCGACAAAACCTTCCGGCTGCATCATATACAATTCTTCCTTAAGAAAGCCGTTAAGGAATGCCGTTTTGACGTCCATTTGCCATATCTCATAATCATAGTATGCGGAAATTGCTAACATGATTCGGACGGACTTCAGCTTCGCTACGGGTGAGAACGTCTCATCGTAGTCAACCCCTTGAACTTGTCGATAACCCTTAGCGACAAGTCGAGCCTTATAGATGGTCACATTACCATCTGCGTCTGTCTTCTTCTTAAAGATCCATTTATTTTCTATGGCTCGCCGATCATCGGGCAAGTCAGTCAAAGTCCATACTTCGTTTTCATACATGGATCCTATCTCGGATTGCATGGCTTCTAGCCATTTGTCGGAATCTGGGCCCGCCATCGCTTCTTCATAGTTCGAAGGTTCACCGTTGTCTAACAACATGATTTCCAAGACAGGGTTGCCGTACCACTCTGGCGCGGAACGTGTCCTTGTGGACCTACGAAGTTCAGTAGTAACTTGATCCGAAGTACCTTGATCATCATCATTAGCTTCCTCTCTAGTCAGTGCAGGCATCACAGGAACATCTTCCTGAGCTGCGCTACTTTCCGGATCAAGAGGTAGTACTTCATCAAGTTCCACTTTCCTCCCACTTACTTCTTTCGAGAGAAACTCTTTCTCCAGAAAGGACCCGTTCTTGGCAACAAAGATCTTGCCTTCGGATCTGAGGTAGAAGGTATACCCAATGGTTTCCTTAGGGTATCCTATGAAGACGCATTTTTCCGACTTGGGTTCGAGCTTTTCAGGTTGAAGTTTCTTGACATAAGCATCGCATCCCCAAACTTTTAGAAACGACAGCTTAGGTTTCTTCCCAAACCATAATTCATACGGTGTCGTCTCAACGGATTTCGACGGAGCCCTATTTAAAGTGAATGCGGCAGTCTCTAAAGCATAGCCCCAAAATGAGAGCGGTAGATCGGTAAGAGACATCATAGATCGCACCATATCCAATAGAGTGCGATTACGACGTTCGGACACACCATTTCGCTGAGGTGTTCCAGGCGGCGTGAGTTGTGAAACTATTCCACATTTCCTTAAGTGTGTGCCAAATTCGTGACTCAAATATTCTCCTCCACGATATGATCGTAAGAACTTTATTTTCCTGTCACGTTGATTCTCTACCTCGCTCTGAAATTCCTTGAACTTTTCAAAGGTCTCAGACTTGTGTTTCATTAAGTAGACATACCCATATCTACTTAAGTCATCAGTGAGGGTGAGAACATAACGATAGCCACCGCGAGCCTCAACGCTCATTGGACCGCATACATCAGTATGTATTATTTCCAACAAGTTGGTTGCTTGCTCCATTGTTCCGGAGAACGGAGTCTTGGTCATTTTGCCCATGAGGTATGGTTCGCACGTTTCAAATGATTCGTAATCAAGAGACTCCAAAACTCCATCTGCATGGAGCTTCTTCATGCGCTTGCAATGTGACCAAGGCGGCAGTGCCACAAGTATGTGGGACTATCGTTATCAACTTTACATCTTTTGGTATTCACACTATGAATATGTGTAACATCACGTTCGAGATTCATTAAGAATAAACCATTAACCAGCGGGGCATGCCCATAAAACATATCTCTCATATAAATAGAACAACCATTATTCTTGAATTTAAATGAGTAGCCATCTCGAATTAAACGAGATCCTGATACAATGTTCATGCTCAAAGCTGGTACTAAATAACAATTATTGAGGTTTAAAACTAATCCCGTAGGTAAATGTAGAGGTAGCGTGCCGACGGCGATGACATCGACCTTGGAACCATTCCCGACGCGCATCGTCACCTCGTCCTTTGCCAGTCTCCGTTTATTCCGCAGCTCCTGCTTTGAGTTACAAATATGAGCAACCGCACCGGTATCAAATACCCAGGAGCTACTACGAGCGCTGGTAAGGTACACATCAATAACATGTATATCACATATACCTTTGGTGTTGCCGGCCTTCTTGTCCGCTAAGTACTTGGGGCAGTTCCGCTTCCAGTGACCACTTCCCTTGCAATAAAAGCACTCAGTCTCAGGCTTGGGTCCATTCTTTGGCTTCTTCCCAGCAACTGGCTTACCGGGCGCGGCAACTCCCTTGCCGTCCTTCTTGAAGTTCTTCTTACCCTTGCCATTCTTGAACTTAGTGGTTTTATTCACCATCAACACTTGATGTTCCTTTTTGATCTCTACCTCCGCTGATTTTAGCATTGAATATACCTCAGGAATGGTCTTTTCCATCCCCTGCATATTGAAGTTCATCACAAAGCTCTTGAAGCTCGGTGGAAGCGACTGAAGGATTCTGTCAATGACCACGTCATCCGGGAGATTAACTCCCAGCTGGGACAAGCGGTTGTGTAACCCAGACATTTTGAGTATGTGCTCACTGACAGAACTATTTTCCTCCATCTTACAACTGAAGAACTTGTCGGAGACTTCATATCTCTCGACCCGGGCATGAGCTTGGAAAACCATTTTCAGCTCTTCGAACATCTCATATGCTCCGTGTTGCTCAAAACGCTTTTGGAGCCCCGGTTCTAAGCTGTCAAGCATGCCGCACTGAACGAGGGAGTAATCATCAGCACACTGCTGCCAAGCGTTCATAACGTCTTGGTTCTCTGGGATTGGTGCTTCACCTAGCGGTGCTTCTTGGACATAATCTTTCTTGGCAGCTATGAGGATGATCCTCAGGTTCCGGACCCAGTCCGTATAGTTGCTGCCATCATCTTTCAGCTTGGTTTTCTCTAGGAACGCGTTGAAGTTGAGGGCAACGTGGGCCATTTGATCTACAAGACATATTGTAAAGATTTTAGACTAAGTTCATGATAATTAAGTTCATCTAATCAAATTATTCAATGAACTTCCACTCAGATAGACATCCCTCTAGTCATCTAAGTGAAACATGATCTGAGTCAACTAGGCCGTGTCCGATCATCACGTGAGACGGACTAGTAGACATCGGTGAACATCTTCATGTTGATCGTATCTTCTATACGACTCATGCTCGACCTTTCGGTCTTCCGTGTTCCGAGGCCATGTCTGTACATGCTAGGCTCGTCAAGTCAACCTAAGTGTATTGCGTGTGTAAATCTGGCTTACACCCGTTGTATTCAAACGTTAGAATCTCTCACACCCGATCATCACGTGGTGCTTCGAAACAACGAACCTTCGCAACGGTGCACAGTTAGGGGGAACACTTTCTTGAAATTATTGCGAGGGATCATCTTATTTAAGCTACCGTCGTTCTAAGCAAATAAGATGTAAAACATGATAAACATCACATGCAATCAAATAGTGACATGATATGGCCAATATCATTTTGCTCCTTTTGATCTCCATCTTCGGGGCGCCATGATCATCTTCGTCACCGGCATGACACCATGATCTCCATCATCGTGTCTTCATGAAGTTGTCACGCCAACGATTACTTCTACTTCTATGGCTAACGTGTTTAGCAATAAAGTAAAGTAATTTACATGGCGTTATTCAATGACTCGCGGGTCATACAAAAAATAAAGACAACTCCTATGGCTCCTGCCGGTTGTCATACTCATCGACATGCAAGTCGTGATTCCTATTACAAGAACATGATCGATCTCATACATCACATATATCTCATTCATCACATCCTTTTGGCCATATCACATCACAAGGCATATGCTGCAAAAACAAGTTAGACGTCCTCTAATTGTTGTTGCATGTTTTACGTGGCTTCTATAGGTTTCTAGCAAGAACGTTTCTTACCTACGTAAAAACACAACGTGATATGCCAATTTCTATTTACCCTTCATAAGGACCCTTTTCATCGAATCCGTTCCGACTAAAGTGGGAGAGACAGACACCCGCTAGCCACCTTATGCAACTAGTGCATGTCAGTCGGTGGAACCTGTCTCACGTAAGCGTACTTGTAAGGTCGGTCCGGGCCGCTTCATCCCACAATGCCGCCGAAACAAGATAAGACTAGTAGTGGCAAGAAAATTGACAACATCTACGCCCACAACAAGTTTGTGTTCTACTCATGCATAGAAACTACGCATAGGCCTGGCTCATGATGCCACTGTTGGGGATCGTAGCAGAAATTTAAAATTTTCTACGCATCACCAAGATCAATCTATGGAGTTTACTAGCAACGAGAGGGAAGGAGTGCATCTACATACCCTTGTAGATCGCGAGCGGAAGCATTCAAGTGAACGGGGTTGATGGAGTCGTACTCGTCGTGATCCAAATCACCGATGACCGAGCGCCGAACGGACGGCACCTCCGCGTTCAACACATGTACGGTTGGGAAGACGTCTCCTCCTTCTTGATCCAGCAAGGGGGAAGGAGAGGTTGATGGAGATCCAGCAGCACGACGGCGTGGTGGTGGAAGTAGCGGGGATCTCGGCAGGGCTTCGCCAAGCTCAGTGAGAGGTGTCACGGGAGGGAGAGGGAGGCGCCAGGGGCTGTGGTGCGGCTGCCCTCCCTCCCCCCTCCTTTATATAGGGCCCCCTGGGGGGGCGCCGGCCCTGGGAGATCCCATCTCCAAGGGGGGGGGGGGCGGCGGCCAAGGGGGTGGCTTGCCCCCCAAGCCAAGTGGGGCGCCCCCCCATCCCTAGGGTTTCCAACCCTAGGCGCAGGGGAGGCCCAAGGGGGGGTGCACCAGCCCACCAGGGGCTGGTTCCCTTCCCCACTTTAGCCCATGGGGCCCTCCGGGATAGGTGGCCCCACCCGGTGGACCCCCGGGACCCTTCCGGTGGTCCCGGTACAATACCGGTGACCCCCGAAACTTTCCCGGTGGCCGAAACCTGACTTCCTATATATAATTCTTCACCTCCGGACCATTCCGGAACTCCTCGTGACGTCCGGGATCTCATCCGGGACTCCGAACAACTTTTGGATTTCCGCATACTAATATCTCTACAACCCTAGCGTCACCGAACCTTAAGTGTGTAGACCCTACGGGTTCGGGAGACATGCAGACATGACCGAGACGACTCTCCGGTCAATAACCAACAGCGGGATCTGGATACCCATGTTGGCTCCCACATGTTCCACGATGATCTCATCGGATGAACCACGATGTCAAGGACTCAATCAATCCCGTATACAATTCCCTTTGTCAATCGGTACGTTACTTGCCCGAGATTCGATCGTCGGTATCCCAATACCTTGTTCAATCTCGTTACCGGCAAGTCACTTTACTCGTACCGTAATGCATGATCCCGTGACCAAACACTTGGTCACATTGAGCTCATTATGATGATGCATTACCGAGTGGGCCCAGAGATACCTCTCCGTCATACGGAGTGACAAATCCCAGTCTCGATTCGTGCCAACCCAACAGACACTTTCGGAGATGACCGTAGTGCACCTTTATAGTCACCCAGTTACGATGTGACGTTTGGCACACCCAAAGCACTCCTACGGTATCTGGGAGTTGCACAATCTCATGGTCTAAGGAAATGATACTTGACATTTGGAAAAGCTCTAGCAAACGAACTACACGATCTTTTGTGCTATGCTTAGGATTGGGTCTTGTCCATCACATCATTCTCCTAATGATGTGATCCCATTATCAATGACATCCAATGTCCATAGTCAGGAAACCATGACTATTTGTTGATCAACGAGCTAGTCAACTAGAGGCTCACTAGGGACATGTTGTGGTCTATGTATTCACACATGTATTACGATTTCCGGATAACACAATTATAGCATGAACAATAGACAATTATCATGAACAAGGAAATATAATAATAACCATTTTATTATTGCCTCTAGGGCATATTTCCAACAGTCTCCCACTTGCACTAGAGTCAATAATCTAGTTACATTGTGATGAATCGAACACCCATAGAGTTCTGGTGTTGATCATGTTTTGCTCTAGGGAGAGGTTTAGTCAACGGATCTGCTACATTCAGGTCCGTATGTACTTTACAAATATCTATGTCTCCATTTTGAACACTTTCACGAATGGAGTTGAAGCGACGCTTGATATGCCTGGTCTGCCTGTGAAACCTGGGCTCCTTGGCAAGGGCAATAGCTCCTGTGTTGTCACAGAAGAGAGTCATCGGGCCCGACGCATTGGTAATAACTCCTAGGTCGGTAATGAACTCCTTCACCCAGATTGCTTCTTGTGGTGCCTCTGAGGCCGCCATGTATTCCGCTTCACATGTAGATCCCGCCACAACGCTTTGCTTGCAACTGCACCAGCTTACTGCCCCACCATTCAAAATATACACGTATCCGGTTTGTGACTTAGAGTCATCCAGATCTGTGTCGAAGCTAGCATCGACGTAACCCTTTACGACGAGCTCTTCGTCACCTCCATAAACGAGAAACATATCCTTAGTTCTCTTCAGGTACTTCAGGATATTCTTGACCGCTGTCCAGTGTTCCATGCCGGGATTACTTTGGTACCTTCCTACCAAACTTACGGCAAGGTTTACATCAGGTCTGGTACACAGCATGGCATACATAATAGACCCTATGGCCGAGGCATAGGGGATGACACTCATCTTTTCTCTATCTTCTGCCGTGGTCGGGCATTGAGCCGTGCTCAATTGCACACCTTGCAATACAGGCAAGAACCCCTTCTTGGACTGATCCATATTGAACTTCTTCAATATCTTGTCAAGGTACGTACTTTGTGAAAGACCAATGAGGCGTCTTGATCTATCTCTATAGATCTTGATGCCTAATATATAAGCAGCTTCTCCAAGGTCCTTCATTGAAAAAACATTTATTCAAGTAGGCCTTTATACTTTCCAAGAATTCTATATCATTTCCCATCAATAGTATGTCATCCACATATAATATGAGAAATGTTACAGAGCTCCCACTCACTTTATTGTAAACACAGGCTTCTCCATAAGTCTGTGTAAACCCAAACGCTTTGATCATCTCATCAAAGCGAATGTTCCAACTCCGAGACGCCTGCACCAGCCCATAGATTGAGCGCTGGAGCTTGCATACCTTGTTAGCATTCTTAGGATCGACAAAACCTTCCGGCTGCATCATATACAATTCTTCCTTAAGAAAGCCGTTAAGGAATGCCGTTTTGACGTCCATTTGCCATATCTCATAATCATAGTATGCGGAAATTGCTAACATGATTCGGACGGACTTCAGCTTCGCTACGGGTGAGAAAGTCTCATCGTAGTCAACCCCTTGAACTTGTCGATAACCCTTAGCGACAAGTCGAGCCTTATAGATGGTCACATTACCATCCGCGTCTGTCTTCTTCTTAAAGATCCATTTATTTTCTATGGCTCGCCGATCATCGGGCAAGTCAGTCAAAGTCCATACTTCGTTTTCATACATGGATCCTATCTCGGATTGCATGGCTTCTAGCCATTTGTCGGAATCTGGGCCCGCCATCGCTTCTTCATAGTTCGAAGGTTCACCGTTGTCTAACAACATGATTTCCAAGACAGGGTTGACGTACCACTCTGGCGCGGAACGTGTCCTTGTGGACCTACGAAGTTCAGTAGTAACTTGATCCGAAGTACCTTGATCATCATCATTAGCTTCCTCTCTAGTCAGTGCAGGCATCACAGGAACATCTTCCTGAGCTGCGCTACTTTCCGGATCAAGAGGTAGTACTTCATCAAGTTCCACTTTCCTCCCACTTACTTCTTTCGAGAGAAACTCTTTCTCCAGAAAGGACCCGTTCTTGGCAACAAAGATCTTGCCTTCGGATCTGAGGTAGAAGGTATACCCAATGGTTTCCTTAGGGTACCCTATGAAGACGCATTTTTCCGACTTGGGTTCGAGCTTTTCAGGTTGAAGTTTCTTGACATAAGCATCGCATCCCCAAACTTTTAGAAACGACAGCTTAGGTTTCTTCCCAAACCATAATTCATACGGTGTCGTCTCAACGGATTTCGACGGAGCCCTATTTAAAGTGAATGCGGCAGTCTCTAAAGCATAGCCCCAAAATGAGAGCGGTAGATCGGTAAGAGACATCATAGATCGCACCATATCCAATAGAGTGCGATTACGACGTTCGGACACACCATTTCGCTGAGGTGTTCCAGGCGGCGTGAGTTGTGAAACTATTCCACATTTCCTTAAGTGTGTGCCAAATTCGTGACTCAAATATTCTCCTCCACGATATGATCGTAAGAACTTTATTTTCCTGTCACGTTGATTCTCTACCTCGCTCTGAAATTCCTTGAACTTTTCAAAGGTCTCAGACTTGTGTTTCATTAAGTAGGCATACCCATATCTACTTAAGTCATCAGTGAGGGTGAGAACATAACGATAGCCACCGCGAGCCTCAACGCTCATTGGACCGCATACATCAGTATGTATTATTTCCAACAAGTTGGTTGCTTGCTCCATTGTTCCGGAGAACGGAGTCTTGGTCATTTTGCCCATGAGGTATGGTTCGCACGTGTCAAATGATTCGTAATCAAGAGACTCCAAAACTCCATCTGCATGGAGCTTCTTCATGCGCTTGCAATGTGACCAAGGCGGTAGTGCCACAAGTATGTGGGACTATCGTTATCAACTTTACATCTTTTGGTATTCACACTATGAATATGTGTAACATCACGTTCGAGATTCATTAAGAATAAACCATTAACCAGCGGGGCATGCCCATAAAACATATCTCTCATATAAATAGAACAACCATTATTCTCGAATTTAAATGAGTAGCCATCTCGAATTAAACGAGATCCTGATACAATGTTCATGGTCAAAGCTGGTACTAAATAACAATTATTGAGGTTTAAAACTAATCCCGTAGGTAAATGTAGAGGTAGCGTGCCGACGGCGATGACATCGACCTTGGAACCATTCCCGACGCGCATCGTCACCTCGTCCTTTGCCAGTCTCCGTTTATTCCGCAGCTCCTGCTTTGAGTTACAAATATGAGCAACCGCACCGGTATCAAATACCCAGGAGCTACTACGAGCGCTGGTAAGGTACACATCAATAACATGTATATCACATATACCTTTGGTGTTGCCGGCCTTCTTGTCCGCTAAGTACTTGGGGCAGTTCCGCTTCCAGTGACCACTTCCCTTGCAATAAAAGCACTCAGTCTCGGGCTTGGGTCCATTCTTTGGCTTCTTCCCGGCAACTGGCTTACCGGGCGCGGCAACTCCCTTGCCGTCCTTCTTGACGTTCTTCTTACCCTTGCCTTTCTTGAACTTAGTGGTTTTATTCACCATCAACACTTGATGTTCCTTTTTGATATCTACCTCCGCTGATTTCAGCATTGAATATACCTCAGGAATGGTCTTTTCCATCCCCTGCATATTGAAGTTCATCACAAAGCTCTTGAAGCTCGGTGGAAGCGACTGAAGGATTCTGTCAATGACCGCGTCATCCGGGAGATTAACTCCCAGCTGGGACAAGCGGTTGTGTAACCCAGACATTTTGAGTATGTGCTCACTGACAGAACTATTTTCCTCCATCTTACAACTGAAGAACTTGTCGGAGACTTCATATCTCTCGACCCGGGCATGAGCTTGGAAAACCATTTTCAGCTCTTCGAACATCTCATATGCTCCGTGTTGCTCAAACCGCTTTTGGAGCCCCGGTTCTAAGCTGTCAAGCATGCCGCACTGAACGAGGGAGTAATCATCAGCACGCTGCTGCCAAGCGTTCATAACGTCTTGGTTCTCTGGGATTGGTGCTTCACCTAGCGGTGCTTCTAGGACATAATCTTTCTTGGCAGCTATGAGGATGATCCTCAGGTTCTGGACCCAGTCCGTATAGTTGCTGCCATCATCTTTCAGCTTGGTTTTCTCTAGGAACGCGTTGGAGTTGAGGGCAACGTGGGCCATTTGATCTACAAGACATATTGTAAAGATTTTAGACTAAGTTCATGATAATTAAGTTCATCTAATCAAATTATTCAATGAACTCCCACTCAGATAGACATCCCTCTAGTCATCTAAGTGAAACATGATCTGAGTCAACTAGGCCGTGTCCGATCATCACGTGAGACGGACTAGTCAACATCGGTGAACATCTTCATGTTGATCGTATCTTCTATACGACTCATGCTCGACCTTTCGGTCTTCCGTGTTCCGAGGCCATGTCTGTACATGCTAGGCTCGTCAAGTCAACCTAAGTGTATTGCGTGTGTAAATCTGGCTTACACCCGTTGTAATCGAACGTTAGAATCTATCACACCCGATCATCACGTGGTGCTTCGAAACAACGAACCTTCGCAACGGTGCACAGTTAGGGGGAACACTTTCTTGAAATTATTGTGAGGGATCATCTTATTTAAGCTACCGTCGTTCTAAGCAAATAAGATGTAAAACATGATAAACATCACATGCAATCAAATAGTGACATGATATGGCCAATATCATTTTGCTCCTTTTGATCTCCATCTTCGGGGCGCCATGATCATCTTCGTCACCGGCATGACACCATGATCTCCATCATCATGATCTCCATCATCGTGTCTTCATGAAGTTGTCACGCCAACGATTACTTCTACTTCTATGGCTAACGTGTTTAGCAATAAAGTAAAGTAATTTACATGGCGTTATTCAATGACTCGCAGGTCATACAAAAAATAAAGACAACTCCTATGGCTCCTGCCGGTTGTCACACTCATCGACATGCAAGTCGTGATTCCTATTACAAGAACATGATCGATCTCATACATCACATATATCTCATTCATCACATCCTTTTGGCCATATCACATCACAAGGCATATGCTGCAAAAACAAGTTAGACGTCCTCTAATTGTTGTTGCATGTTTTACGTGGCTTCTATAGGTTTCTAGCAAGAACGTTTCTTACCTACGTAAAAACACAACGTGATATGCCAATTTCTATTTACCCTTCATAAGGACCCTTTTCATCGAATCCGTTCCGACTAAAGTGGGAGAGACAGACACCCGCTAGCCACCTTATGCAACTAGTGCATGTCAGTCGGTGGAACCTGTCTCACGTAAGCGTACTTGTAAGGTCGGTCCGGGCCGCTTCATCCCACAATGCCGCCGAAACAAGATAAGACTAGTAGTGGCAAGAAAATTGACAACATCTACGCCCACAACAAGTTTGTGTTCTACTCATGCATAGAAACTACGCATAGGCCTGGCTCATGATGCCACTGTTGGGGATCGTAGCAGAAATTTAAAATTTTCTACGCATCACCAAGATCAATCTATGGAGTTTACTAGCAACGAGAGGGAAGGAGTGCATCTACATACCCTTGTAGATCGCGAGCGGAAGCGTTCAAGTGAACGGGGTTGATGGAGTCGTACTCGTCGTGATCCAAATCACCGATGACCGAGCGCCGAACGGACGGCACCTCCGCGTTCAACACACGTACGGTTGGGAAGACGTCTCCTCCTTCTTGATCCAGCAAGGGGGAAGGAGGTTGATGGAGATCCAGCAGCACAACGGCGTGGTGGTGGAAGTAGCGGGGATCTCGGCAGGGCTTCGCCAAGCTCAGCGAGGGGTGTCACGGGAGGGAGAGGGAGGCGCCAGGGGCTGTGGTGCGGCTGCCCTCCCTCCCCCCTCCTTTATATAGGGCCCCCTGGGGGGGCGCCGGCCCTGGGAGATCCCATCTCCAAGGGGGGGCGGCGGCCAAGGGGTTGGCTTGCCCCCCAAGCCAAGTGGGGCGCCCCCCCATCCCTAGGGTTTCCAACCCTAGGCGCAGGGGAGGCCCAAGGGGGGGCTGCACCAGCCCACCAGGGGCTGGTTCCCTTCCCCACTTTAGCCCATGGGGCCCTCCGGGATAGGTGGCCCCACCCGGTGGACCCCCGGGACCCTTCCGGTGGTCCCGGTACAATACCGGTGACCCCCGAAACTTTCCCGGTGGCCGAAACCTGACTTCCTATATATAATTCTTCACGTCCGGACCATTCCGGAACTCCTCGTGATGTCCGGGATCTCATCCGGGACTCCGAACAACTTTTGGATTTCCGCGTACTAATATCTCTACAACCCTAGCGTCACCGAACCTTAAGTGTGTAGACCCTACGGGTTCGGGAGACATGCAGACATGACCGAGACGACTCTCCGGTCAATAACCAACAGCGGGATCTGGATACCCATATTGGCTCCTACATGTTCCACGATGATCTCATCGGATGAACCACGACGTTGAGGGTTCAATCAATCCCGTATACAATTCCCTTTGTCAATCGGTACGTTACTTGCCCGAGATTCGATCGTCGGTATCCCAATACCTTGTTCAATCTCGTTACCGGCAAGTCACTTTACTCGTACCGTAATGCATGATCCCGTGACCAAACACTTGGTCACATTGAGCTCATTATGATGATGCATTACCGAGTGGGCCCAGAGATACCTCTCCGTCATACGGAGTGACAAATCCCAGTCTCGATTCGTGCCAACCCAACAGACACTTTCAGAGATGCCCGTAGTGCACCTTTATAGTCACCCAGTTACGTTGTGACGTTTGGCACACCCAAAGCACTCCTACGGTATCCGGGAGTTGCACAATCTCATGGTCTAAGGAAATGATACTTGACATTTGGAAAAGCTCTAGCAAACGAACTACACGATCTTTTGTGCTATGCTTAGGATTGGGTCTTGTCCATCACATCATTCTCCTAATGATGTGATCCCGTTATCAATGACATCCAATGTCCATAGTCAGGAAACCATGACTATCTGTTGATCAACGAGCTAGTCAACTAGAGGCTCACTAGGGACATGTTGTGGTCTATGTATTCACACATGTATTACGATTTCCGGATAACACAACTATAGCATGAACAATAGACAATTATCATGAACAAGGAAATATAATAATAACCATTTTATTATTGCCTCTAGGGCATATTTCCAACAGTCTCCCACTTGCACTAGAGTCAATAATCTAGTTACATTGTGATGAATCGAACACCCATAGAGTTCTGGTGTTGATCATGTTTTGCTCTAGGGAGAGGTTTAGTCAACGGATCTGCTACATTCAGGTCCGTATGTACTTTACAAATATCTATGTCTCCATTTTGAACACTTTCACGAATGGAGTTGAAGCGACGCTTGATATGCCTGGTCTGCCTGTGAAACCTGGGCTCCTTGGCAAGGGCAATAGCTCCAGTGTTGTCACAGAAGAGAGTCATCGGGCCCGACGCATTGGTAATAACTCCTAGGTCGGTAATGAACTCCTTCACCCAGATTGCTTCTTGTGCTGCCTCTGAGGCCGCCATGTATTCTGCTTCACATGTAGATCCCGCCACAACGCTTTGCTTGCAACTGCACCAGCTTACTGCCCCACCATTCAAAATATACACGTATCCGGTTTGTGACTTAGAGTCATCCAGATCTGTGTCGAAGCTAGCATCGACGTAACCCTTTACGACGAGCTCTTCGTCACCTCCATAAACGAGAAACATATCCTTAGTCCTCTTCAGGTACTTCAGGATATTCTTGACCGCTGTCCAGTGTTCCATGCTGGGATTACTTTGGTACCTTCCTACCAAACTTACGGCAAGGTTTACATCAGGTCTGGTACACAACATGGCATACATAATAGACCCTATGGCCGAGGCATAGGGGATGACACTCATCTTTTCTCTATCTTCTGCCATGGTCGGGCATTGAGCCGTGCTCAATTGCACACCTTGCAATACAGGCAAGAACCCCTTCTTAGACTGATCCATATTGAACTTCTTCAATATCTTGTCAAGGTACGTACTTTGTGAAAGACCAATGAGGCGTCTTGATCTATCTCTATAGATCTTGATGCCTAATATATAAGCAGCTTCTCCAAGGTCCTTCATTAAAAAAACACTTATTCAAGTAGGCCTTTATACTTTCCAAGAATTCTATATCATTTCCCATCAATAGTATGTCATCCACATATAATATGAGAAATGCTACAGAGCTCCCACTCACTTTCTTGTAAACACAGGCTTCTCCATAAGTCTGTGTAAACCCAAACGCATTCCGGTGAGGCCAAGCGTCTGGGTGCGTCATTAAGTCACCGGAGTTGGTTCCTCGTGCACCGAGCCTCTTAACGATGACATACGAACAGACGGCATGAATGCGGGCAGCTGGCGCCGGCTGGGAACGCACTGCGCGACGGTGTGAGGGACGAGGGTTTTGGTGTGCCAGGGTAGTCAGCTGCGGTCGTGGCAACGTTGGAGATGCCCTTTGCTCACATGCGATCCCCGCATGTCATTGAAAAAGCAAGACGACCCGGCATTGTCTCAGGTCCAGAGGATGCAGTTGGCCGCACTACACCACTCCGCGGACGCGTCACGGCGCCCCGTGCATCCTCGACGAGCCGGGTGTTGGGGTGTGTTTGGATTGTGGCCAAAGTGCACCTTACCAAAATTTTGCTCATGACCCAAAGATTGGTCTTTGTTTGAATGGTTGCCATTTTTTTGGCATGCCAATGAACTCTTGCCAACTCCAGTTCATTTTTCTTGCCAGTGTCGGCCAAATCATGGGCAACCAATACCTCAACCAAAATTTTGGTCATGACCCAAAGATTGGTCTTTGTTTGGATGGTTGCCATTTCTTTGGCATGCCAATGAACTCTAGCCAACCCTAGTTCATTTTTCTTGCCAATGTCGGCCAAATCATGGGCAACCAATACCTCAACCAAAATTTTGGCTACCCAATGCTTTGATGGGGCAACCTTGGGCACAAACCAAACATACCGTTGGTCGTGCCACAACACTAACGCCACCCTCGGCACACTGAAACCGACCGTGTCTAGCGACAATATGAGCATGTCGCTCACCGCGGTCGCCGTGTCTAGAGGCAGTGTTGGAGCTACGCCCCGTTGTTGGCCCCAACGACCCACATGAACGGTTGTCGGTGGCGTGGAGGTCGTGGGCCAGCTCCTCCATTGGACTAGTCTGCGCTACGTCGTCCCGACGGGTGTGCCCCACATGTCGGTTTCCCTGTTTTCCCGGCCATATTCGAGCGTCAGTGCTCCGCGTTGCGCATTAGGCCTTTCACTATGTAGGCCAAGCGAGACAACTTATTGTTTATTTGAGCCGTTCAAGTATAATGATGTGGCGTTTGCTTATTTCTCATTCCTCTCCAACCCTCTTCTCCATCGATCATGTCGCCCTCCAGTCGAGTCCATCCTCCCGCATGCCTCATTTGAACATTCCGCCGAGTATCATTCGCATGTACCCACCCTAGTCCTCTTTCAATAGATCTCCGGACCCCGAGATGAAATCGAGAGGGAACGAGTGGGGCACGTGATACCTAAGGCGGATTCAAAATTTTGAACCGGTGATCATAGCATCCACAAATCATATATAAAGGGTATTCAATGTTCGTTTCGTTTTTGAACGTACAATATACCCCCCCTATCCTTTCTAGTTTACATATAAGTTTTATGTGTAGTCAAAGTATCTCTACTTTGATCAAAAAGGTATCAACATTCAACAACGCCCAATCAATATTGTTAGATTCGTACGTACTCCTAGATTTGTACTCGAGATGGTTTCCAATTTGACTATTGACAAGATTAATAGTACATGAGATGTATAATGTGAAAATTATATCATTGGAAACTCCTTTCACATACGAATTTGACCGTATGCTTTGTGTAAGTTGCATGTCATATATTATTACTCTAACATTTGGTCAAAGTTAGCCTCGAAAAATGCATTAGACCCTGTATGCTTTGTGTAAGTTGCATGTCATATATTATTACTCTAACATTTGTGTAAGTTGCATGTCATATATTATTACTCTAACATTTGGTCAAAGTAGTATAGTGGAAGTGGATCCTCTGACGTAGGTATCCCTGCCTTACCCTCCCTTTCGGTCACTTACTGGCGGACCCCATGCTTGCTAGGCCCCGCATGTCAGTTACTCAATGGGTTCGGCCACGTCAGGGGATCCTCATCCGTAGTATACTCCCTCTGTTTTTATTTACTCCGCATAAAACGGAGGGAGTGGTGGTATAATAAATGACGCGGGCGGGGGAGGGGGAGGGACGTCGGTTTGCTCTCAACTGCGGTCCCACAAGCAAGCGAAAACGCAAGACGAAGCGCGTTCCATTCAGTGAGCGACGTGGAGGGTCCAGCATGCCGGGCTGCAACGCGAACGCGACAAGAGCGATGTACAGTCAAAACCGTTGACCGGTCGTCACCGGAACCACTATTCACACCAGAACCTTCGCTGCTCGGCCTACGCCAGGCACTGCCCTAAAACCACACCAAATCTCCAGCCCATTCCCCCACCTTTCGATCCCCTAGCCCGCATCAAGCGTCCCCTAGTTCGCCGGAAAGCCATGGTGCACCGCAAGATCACTTACTACAAGATGCTGACGCCGGAGCGCCGCGCAGAAATCGCGGCGGCGGTCGGCGCCACAGACCTCCGTTCCCAAGCTCGCTTTGCGGCGGGCCAATCCCCGAGTTCTCTGGAGCCAAGCTACGAGGAGGAGGAAGCTGATCCAATGTTCATGGTGGAGGTCGCGGCGCAGAAGGCCCCCGATGGGTATGAGACGATGAACGTCGACTTCGTGCCGGCGTCCGAGTCCCCCATGGTGCAGGCGGACCAGCGGTTCAACATGGCGATACTAAAGGAGGACCAGGAGGCAGAGGCTCAACTCGAGGCTCTCCTGCAGGCGGAACCGGATGTCGTGGATGTGAACCGGGCGGCGGAGGCTCAACTTGAGGCGGGGCACGCGGATGCCGCTGCCATCGAGGCCCTCCTGCAGGCGGAACCGGACGTCCTGGACTTGAACCGGGCGGCAGAGGCTCGACTCGACGCAGAGCGCGCGGATGCCGCTTTCATCGACGCCCTCCTGCAGGCGGAACCGGACGTCCTGGACTTGAACCGGGCGGCGGAGGCTCGACTCGACGCAGAGCGCGCGGATGCCGCTGCCATCGAGGCCCTCCTGCAGGCGGAACCGGACGTCCTCGACTTGAACCGGGCTGTGCTCTCGTCCGTGCAGAGCGCCCGCACGCTCCGCTTGAACGAGTAGCTGGAGGCTGAGGACAACCACGGTGCGGAGACACATGTCGGCAGCGACGGCTGGTTCGCGCCGGCAGCCAAAGACGACGAGGCCGTATCTTTCCGCAAGCAGTGACAATTTTTCTTTATGTTGTTGTTTTTATGGATCTTTTGTTGTGTAAAAACATATATTTGTTATGCAAGTCGCCTGACTTGGGTCAGTCTACCATTTCAGGCGGTTGGATGAATATCCTACGTCTCCTAACCCTTCTTTCCTTCTTCCTCACCTCTTCTTCGTCCCCAACAGACCACCGCACGGGCCGTACGGATACTCCCCAACATGCGGTTGTATAAACATACTCTATGAACGAAAATTATGTGTCAGCGATAGGATGGCTGAGTTTGGTTTGTTCACATGCGACAGCACGTGTCAGTGAGGGTGCGTTCCCTTGGTTGGGTTTGCGGCGTGCAGGAGCGACTGTGTGAGGATGCGGTGCGACCGCGGCGTGTAGGAGCGACCGTGTGAGGGTGCGGTGCGACCGCGACAGCCGTGCGCAAGTGTACCTCCTTCTCATTTTGAAAACTTTAGGCAAGCTTGGCAAAAATGTGTGGCGAAGTTTGGCAATGGAAGGCCTAGACCCAAATAGGATAAGTACGTACGTACTAGGAGTACTAGTGTTAAAAAAGAAAGGCGGGGTTTTCCTTCGCGGGATTTAATCGATACAAATCCTCGTTTCACGTGTCAATTAATGCGTATTTTTTCTCCAAAGACCAAAGAGCTAACCATCTCACTCCTCATCGCTTGATTAATGCAGCGCCATGCAAACCAACCTTCTCACTTCCGCATGCATGCAGGGGATATTAATGTCCTTGGTTGCTAACCCCATCAATTTTGCCTCGATTAGTGTTAGTGGCCCTTTGCAAATTGTAATTTTGATATACTGGCCTTGTGTACAAAAAAATGGGGGTAGTAACTATATTTGACTTCCTTCCCCATTGCGGTGACGTCGACGATATCTTTTTTTGGGTGGTTTGGCGAAGTGCGTTCGACGGAGAACACCATTGAGGGAGACCACGGTAAGTCGTTCGCAAGTGCCGCCTACAAGCCGAGACAACCGCCTTATTTGCATCCAGGAAGTCGTTTACTAGTACTACTAGGAGTACTAGTGCAGTGAGATGGTTTCTCGAAGAAGACGATGGAGAAGCGGAGTCAGCGAAGAGTGAAATGATGGTTGCTTCGTCCGTGCTTTTGTGATTTGACGCCTCACTGCTTTGTGATTTGTGATAGAAGGGACAGGGGAGTAGACTCTGTGCTCTATACTGTACTACATGCGTCCAAGCATGGGAGAAAGAGGAGAGACGGTGCATTTTTCTATTCCTTCAATCAATCAATCAGGGAGCTTCGGTTCCATCTTTTTGGCTTTGGCAACACCGTCCACAATGGTTCCCACGATGCCAAAAGCTATTTTCACATTTGGCTACACATTGTGGATGCCCTTAACCGTACCACTTGGTTTTGCTCCTGTGTGCTATCTATACAAATCTCAATTATATTGATCTAAAAAATTATAGAATCAAGATTAGTAAAAAGGAGGTGATTTTGCCGCGCGGATGGCGGGGGAGGTTTCTTATTTGAACAATGCTACATCCACGTAATGGTTTACGTAAAGTTACAAACTGATGTGATGTGGGACTATTTGATTGGATTAAAGGAGAGGATTAGGCCCACCCCACCTGAAAATCAGGGGGCATATATAGATTAGATGGAAAGTATAAGTAGCAGCTACGTAGCCCTTTGTAAGTCTAGGATTAGGCTTCTTATTTTCGGAGGACGTTGTCCTGGCGGTTTGCTAACATGCGGTCCCACATGTCAGTGCTTTACCAAGCCGATTCGCGTCCCACATGAGGCAGAACAACGGCAGAAGCAACACGTGGTTAAGTTGAAGAAGATGAGGGAGAAGCGGATTCATCAACGAGTGAAATGATGGTTGCTTCGTCCCTCCAACTTAACTGCGGGAAAGGTGCAGCTTATGATTTGACGCCTCATTGCTCATTACTACGCCGGCGCCATGACTGGGGTGCTTCACCCCGGCTGCTCTGCACTGTATTCCGGTATGGCACGTGGACCCGGTAGCTTGATGTCCCACATGTCGGCGAAAGGGACTAGAAGATTTATGAAAGCGAGCGCTCCACTCTTACGACGGAGGAGTAGACGACACGACGGCCCAGTGAACTGTCACTTGTAGTACTGTATAGTACTATAGTTTTGCTGTTTCGCACGATCCAGGAAAGGGCGGGATTTTTCCCGCGCGGTAGATGATACTGGCCATACATTTCGAAGGCAATTTTAATGTATGCAAACTGAATAATTATAAGTAACAATATGATATCTAGTAAAACTAAAAACACATATGATTTATTGTGTTAGAGTGTAGTAGTAGTGCTGTATTGCATAGTTGTTAGATGTAACATGCGAGAACGTGTAGAGATGTAGTTTTGGAGGGCCTACAGAGAGAAAAGCGTAATACGGTCACCGAACTTCAGAATAAGCTGATTACCTACACTATATACGTTTTGCGGTGATTATACGGTCACTTGCTCACAGTTCAGCATTGGATTGCACTCTGTTGACCGGCCAAATAGTCTGCGTGGCGCCATGTTGACTAGTTAAATTGACCACGTTCCTTGTGGGTCCCACCTATCAGTTCGCGTAGGCAAAAGGTCAGATAAATACAAATTTACGCAGGCGCGACAAGGCTCCAACCCGTGCGTGGGAATCACCTGGTTGTGTATGTGTCTGTCAGGGCCTGATGTGTGCGCATGCACGTGTAGGTTGAGCACTTGAGCGTGAGAGTGTGTGTTGGTCGTGTGGTGTACTGGTGTGTGCATGCATGCATGCGTGTGTGCGTGTGAGTGTTGTGTGCGTGCGTGTGAGTGTTGCGTGCGTGCGTGGCTGCGTGTGTACGTGTGAGTGTTGCGTGCGTGCGTGGGTGCATGTGTTTGTGTGAGTGTTGCGTGGATGCAGTTCGTGTGCATGCGTGCGTGTGTGTATAATCACCACACCAGCTCCTGTGTGTTAAAACAGACGGCTCAGCATACCAATACAAGGCCACCTTGTCCGCTGTGCCCGCGGTCATGACTTCGAACCACCGTCCAAATATTTTTTTTGTCGTCTGTTTTCATTCTTACTAGCAAGATGCCCGTGCGTTGCACGTAACATCAAGATGCATTTGTATGACTTGTTTACTTGTGAGAGAAAAGGATGAACGAGGGAAGGCCTTATTTGCAAATGTGGAGAGGTGTGTGGGTACCTTTTTGCAAAATTGCCATAGTTTCTTTCCTATCCGTCAGATATAAATCGGACGGCCTATATTGCAGGATGGCAGGCACACCATCATCACCAACTCTGTTTTTTATAAGAGTGTATTTTATGTATTTTATAAGAGTGTAGATGTAGAGTAGATACAAGTCGACAGGTGGGCACGGTGGTAGTGAGATAATGTGATGCAACACTAAAGGTGCCACGTGGAGCGTTTAACTGGTCAACTAGTCATGTCATGAGCAAATACAGAGTTGTACGGTGAGCCCGCGACTGTATAATAACCACTAAACGTAATGGTGACCGTAATGAGTGGATTCTGAAGTCCAATGTATCGTGCTTTCGCTTCAAATACAATGATCGTCATTGCATATATCGCGAGAGAAAGATGAAACATGCGTGAATTTTCTGGGGGCTTACTTTTAGAGGACCTGGAGATAGTTTTGTGTGCATACGTGAAAGGGGCGTACAGGGGGGGTATGCGATGGAGAGAGAGATGATCTTCATTTCTCTTTATTATGACTAACTTTGTATATAGTATAAAAATATACAAATTCATAGTGCGGAATAAATATCATTGTGGGCACCATGCAATGCAAATTAGCGTTCGTACTCCTCTATATAACTTTGTAATGTTGTATATATGTAGAAACTCTAAAATAATTTTTTGGCCACACTTTATTCAAAAGGAATGTTGTATGCGAAATAAAAGAGAGGGCTTTTTAGATCAATGGGGTACGTGATGTAACATGTGTGAATGTGTAGTTGATGCATTTGGCGGGGCCTAGAGAGGTATGTGTGTGTATTACGTATTCGAGAGAGGCATGGATAGAGGGGCCGACGGGGGGGGCGTGGGAGAGATAGCATGAGAAATGAGAGTGGTCTAGAGAGAGAGAGACGAATATGACGTCAAGACAAGAGATTCCATTCCCTTGAGTGTGTATATGCAAGGGGGGGAATAGAGGCACCAGGAGAAATTTTCTGTGTGTGTGGTGTTTGTGTTGGTATGTGTGGGTAAAGATAATGAGACGTGGGGGCAGAGGGTGTGTCACCGCGTGAGGTCCGGTGGGTCGAGGTGAGGCCCTTCGTTCGGTTCCGACCTGCGCCACATTGGTCGGCCCGTGACGCATTTAGGAAGACCCATGGATGACTAGTCGTACAAGACAAAGATAGCAGAATTGTGAAGGACTCTATGTCCACTGACAAAGCCGGCTAGGATTTGTAACCCTAGGTTCTCGGACTAAGGTAACCCCTTTATCTCTGATATTACTATTCATCCAACCTAACTTTAAGGGGCATCCTACAGAATGCTCTGCTAGAATCATACTCGTCGATTAGGAAGAGAGGTGTGAGACAATGCGTGAGAGACAGGCGTAAAGATAATGTGCGTACATGAGACACGTAGGCAGGTCCATGTATATAGAAAGGGTCGATGAGGATTGTGCGTGTGTATGTTTGCGAGAGGAAGAGTGCTTGTGATAAAGGTTAGTGAAAACAGTTGTAAATGGTTACGAGAGGGAGGGAGGGTTATATCTAGAGCATGTGTGCGAGAAAGACACCTCGGGAGAGAGTGTGTGAGCATGTGTGAGAGACCACCGATGGAGAGTGAAACTACACGTAAAAGACTGCTCTACACATTGATTAAAGATATACATTGTATCCAAATATTAGGATGGGATCATGATATTTGCAATTCGCGTAAGGGGCGGTCATTGATCCATCAGACATCTAGATTCTATCGAATTTGAGCATGTCTATGTTATTATTCGACACAATTGATCCACATAGTTAGTATTTTGAACTCCAGACAATGCATCGCTTTAGCAATCGAATATAAACGTGAGTATAGTTCATGTTGTGTGTGTAAAGCACATTATACATACGAAAGTTACACAATGGACATTATAAATAGCTACCTATGAACTAGCATACATTTGAATTCAACTTAAGGTGGTTTAAAAAAATCGAATTCAACATGAAGTCCATTCGATTATTTGAATTTGATATCATGGCATTTGTAAACCATACCTAAATTATGGGGGCACCAATCTTTGCTCTGATTTTGTACATAATAGCATATGTAGTCGTGTACAAAATAGATTCAAATTTAGCTCCTCCATTCCAAAATAATCATAGTTATAGGATTTTCAAGTGTCAAAATTTCAAAAAGAAGCGGATAATTTAATGAGGTTTTCAAACATACAAGGTCAAACATAACGTTGTCTATTTAGGTCAATCCTCATAGTTCAAGAGTACTCTAAACGTGAATGCTTGTGTTTCAAAATTTCGAACGAAGCGCCAAAAGAGCCTCTACTCGCCCGAAACCGCATGAGACCAATGTTTGGTAGTACAAGGAAATTACTTTTCTAATAACTCCGACCCGTGAAACCTACCGGCCCGACGTCCAAAGGTCTAAACCGGGGTAGGTTTGTAGCTTCATCTAGACGCCACGCAACCGCATCCGAAAAACATTCATACACAATGGCCGCCTAAGCACACATGCGCGTGGCCGAAATCGCTCCCGCCCACTATTTGGGACACCTGGGATTACCATCCTACCCCCGACCCGCAGTAGGTCCGAAATTTAAGAGGGGGGCAAAGTTTGTACTTTCCCCAAATTTCAAACAAGCGCGTCCCATCTTCTGTTCAAAAAAGCCAAAAACAAGCGCATCCCAGACCGAAACATGGTTCCCCCCCACCCGTCAGATTCCCCATTCGTACTCCGTGGGCGCCAAAACTACCTCTCCACCAGCCGCGAAACCCCGACGTCCTCCGTCCGCCACCCCATCCCACCCATCAACCGCCGCCCTCCTCCATCACGCCGGAGCCGATACCCCGACGTCGTCGTCCACCGCAACCTCAACCACAACGCCCTCCACGGCTAGTAGTTGAAGCCGAGGCCGAGCCGTCCGTACCCGAGCCAGTTCAACCACGCCGTCCTGCGCCTCACCGCTGCCGCTCCAACTTCGCCACCCTCCACCGCACCGGAGCTGTTCCTGCTACGCCGTCCTTCGCCGCCTCGGATCTGCTTCCCCTCCGCCGACATACGGCCACGGCAACATAGTCAACAATTTGGCCATGGGTTCGTCCAAGCCTGCACCCTCCAGAACATCGGTTTCCCCGGTAAAAAGAAGAAGATCGGCGCGACATGTGGAGGTGACCACACCGGCAACCGAAAAAGGTACTCCTCTTCCCTTATTCATGCAAATCTTACGTCTCTACTTGCACGGTATTCATCCCACAGAAGACACTAGTTGACCGCTTCTTCTTGATACTAGATGTTCCTAGTAACTCGCGATGCACAAGGTTTCTCCTCATATACTATTTCACCTTAGCTAGAGGTCCGTCGCCCCCCTGAATTTTAATTTCTGGCCAGTTGATTCCCAATTAACGGAAGCATTCCCCGGCGTAACAGGCGCTAGTACACCTATTACGCCGGGGAAGCAGTGCCTTGGTGTTTATCTTAGGGGCGTGTGCGGCCTAGGGCTACTGGCGCCCGATCTGGAGGTCGGCCAGGATTAAAGGGATGGCCTGGAGGCGCTGCCAAGCACGGCGGTGGTGTGAGGTCGATGGGAGGGCGGGGCGGCGGAGGCAGGGGTCTGGGCCGGTGGTCGCTGGCGGTTCGAGAAAGATCGTCAACAGTGACTGGCGGGAGGTAGAAGAAGGCCATCTGCCCGTTCCTTATAGATCAGACAATTCATTAAAAAAATCGACTGACCTATTTATTTTCAGTCGACTGTTATCTTAGATATGACCACATGTGGTGGTGTGCTGGAGGAGTACCTGCATTTCCTGTGCTCATATATTACAAAATCATACGGAGTAGAATCTAATTTTGTTTGCCATGCAATGTTGTAGAGCTATCATATGTCTCCTGTCATTTATTTTTCAGCCACCTGCTATCTGCTACTTTTACAGTGCACTAGTTCTACACACACTTCACCCTTACTCTCACTATTGTGTTTTTATGCAAGGGTATTTCAGACTCTGCTGCCATGAGAGAAGCCAAAAAGAAAAGAGAGAAGTCGCTCCAGCTTCGTGTGCGGTTAGGCAAGACACGTTACAGCGCTATAAAGGGTGCAGTGTCAGCAGATGGAGACGGTAAACGTAGCTCTGGAGTTGATGACCTCGCTCGCAATGAACCACCATCCCAGGTGCTTGCTTTAACTTTGCGGTGTCATATGTGGTTGCATGTTCCATATGGTGTCTAGCTTGTATTCGAAAGGCCGAAGTCCGTAAGATAAGGAAAGATATTTTTTTACATGAACCACCATCCCGTGAGCACCAGAAGACAAATAGCTAGTCAGGGCACTGGCCGAGCCAGTGACAAGCCCAGCAAAGATAGGCATCACCTGGAAGCCAACTAAAAAGCTACGATGGTGGCGAAGCAGACCGCCTCCCACCAGGCTCTCAGGTCCTAGATGATCATGCTCACCACTCCAGCCGGATGTCTTGCTTGTATTGCTTCCAATTTGGTTAAATTGCATCTGCTTAGCTTACACATTATACCTTTGAATATGACATGCCTTTCTGTTTTTGGTACATACTAGTACATCTGTGTATTAACCATGTTCTTACATCAAACTAATGTTCTTGTGTATCCCTCATCAATCACTTATGACGAGGCAGGCAGGCAAGGGGACTACTCCTCATTTAAAGAATGCAGCGTCAGCCTCCCGACATGATTCTCAAGAAACAGAAATGCTAGATGAAGATAGTGAACGTAGCTCTGTAGTTGATTACAGCATTTCCCCTACACTAGCATCGCAGGTGCTTGCTCTAACTTGGCAGCGTGATATGTGGTTGCATGTTGCATATGGTGTCTAGATTGTAATTCTTCCAATCTGGTTAAACTGCATGTGCTAGTCTGCTTAGCTTATACATTATACCTGTTAATGTGCCATGCCTTCCTGTATTTAGTACATAGTACATCTGTCTATTAAGCATGTCCTTACATAAAACTATTGTTTTTTTTGTATCCCGCATCAATCAACATGACGAGACACCTTTAGTATATGCAGTCCGATATTTGTTGCATCTTTCATATGATTTATAGCATGCGCTGCTTCTAATTTGTTGAAATTCCATTTATGATGGGACGCTTTTAACTTGGCAGAGTCATATTGGTTGCATCTTTCATGTGGTGTCTAGCTTGCATTGCTTCTTATTTGCTGGAATGGTTTCTGCTTAGTTTACACAAACAGTTGTGAACATGCCATGCCGTCCTGTTTTTCGTACATATTCCATCCTGGTATCATGTGTTTGCCTTACATCAAAGTAGTGATTGTCAGTATCATGCATGAATGAGTTCTGAAGAGAGAATTTTATTGCTTTTTCTTGTCGGTTTTACTTGACAATTCAAAATCAATAAAGCGGAAGGAAGTTAGCAAGGCAGCGGATAAAGGTGCTCCTTCCGAACGGAGGGCCTCTACAGTTTCTACTCCTCCACACCCCCAAGATGATTTCCAAGACAACACATGCATAGACACTCAACAAAGCTGTGTTTATGATGAGCACGTCTCCCCTAGTGCAGCATCACCGGTGCTCCCTCTAACTTGGCACTGTTATATGTGGTTGCATGTTATGTGTGATGTCTAGCTTGTATTGCTTCTAATTTTGTTGAATTCCATCTGCTTACTTGACACATTATACTTGAATAAGACACGTGTTCCTGTTTCTAGAACATACAATATCTGTCTATCACACCATGTTCTTACATCAAATTACTACTGTTGTGTAACCTGCAACAATCACTTATCATAAGACACGTTTGACTTCGGAGTGTGATATAGGTTACATCTCACATTCTTTTCTAGCTTGTACTACTAATTTGTTGAAATGTCACTTATGACGAGACAGTTTTAACTTGGTAGAGTGATATTCGTTGCATCTTTCATATGGTGTCTAGCTTTCATTGCTTCTAATTTGTTGAAATGCCTTCTCCCTAGTTTACACATCATAAGCTGTGAATATGCAATGCTGTGAATATGCAATGGCACTAATGACGAGAGACCTCTAACATGGTAGTGTGATGTTGTTTGCATCTTGCATATGATTTATTTCTTGTACTGCTTCACATTTGTTTAAACGCCATTTATGATGAGACACTGTTAACTTGGCAGAGCGATATTTGTAGCATCTTTCATATGGTGTCTACCTTCCATTGCATTGCTTCTAATTTGGTGAAATGTCTTCTTCTTAGTTTACACATCATAGTTCTGGTTATCTCTTCCATCCTGTTTTTCATACATATTACATCCTCCTATCATGTGGTTGTCTAACATCAAAGTTCAGTTCGTCTGCATCACGCATCAATTTGTTCTGAAGAACTAAATTGTTATTCGTTTTTCTTGTCAGCTTGACTTAACATGGCACAGAGAAAGAGGAAGAAACACAGAATGGCAGGGAATGAGAAGCGGATGAATCCTGCATATTCTGCTGGTACTGATGGTGCAATAGAAGGTCAAAGTCCAGCGGAAAATTCTACAAACACGGCATCCCATGCTACACGAGTTGCAAAAAAAGCCAAACAGAAACAAATAGCTGCCACCAAACAAGCAGAGACAGCCCTAGTTCTTGCAACACCTACCACAGTACTACCAGCTGCACGACTTACTCGTGCGTCAACTGAGCTAGCAGCATGTTCGCAAGCTCCCTTGCCACCTGACACTACTTCCCAAGCACTCTTGACACAAGACGAGTTGGTAATATCAGATGAACCTTGTGAGCTTCAACAGCAAGAAGGTAGTTGCTGGAGTCAAGTTACAGTTGCATGCTTCTTTATATGTAGTCTCACAGTTTGATGTACACTAACACTTCCTATGTTCGTTGTTGGACTAGCACCTAGGCGCAAGAGGAAACAAACATCAGGGATAATGCTCGATAGGTTAACTAAATCTAGAGGAGGAAGAATGGAGATCCGTTTTGAGGCAGGTTTAAAAAGGCCACGTGATGCTACAGAGTCAGCCAAGTTAGTATCAGAGGCAGCGGTTGCCGTTAGGTGTCATGTACGTATCCTCCCAACATGGATTCACTACAGGAATGACAAAGATGAAACCCAGTTCAACACCTTCCTCGACCATTTATCTGTAAGTATGGTTATGTATGGAAACTAGTAATATTGTCTTGCTCTGTCCCATACTTTCTAGGTTGCTGATAATGAGACTCCCATAATTTTCAACAGATGAGGTTCAAGTTGGATAGCCAAGATGATGCAACCAGACAAGCTTGCACCCATGTTTTCAAGTCTGCTCTGCAACAGTATCGGTATAATTTGAGGAAAACTCACTTTGAAGGCAAGGCTAACAGTGAACTTTCCCAAACATCTCCAGTGGAAAATGTATCGGATGAAGACTAGAGGGGCCTTGTTAAACACTGGTCTGATCCGAAGTATCAGGTACATTATATATATATGTGATCAGCTCACATGTTGAAGTCCTATTTACGCATGTGCCACACAAATCTATCTTCTTGTAGGTGAACTGTTCAAAGAACAAGGCCAACCGTACGAAAGTGAAATTCCAACAGACGACAGGATCTCGTAGCTATATTGCACACTGCGAGGCTCTTGTAATTAGCTGATGTTTCACTCTTTTCGCTGTACCATATTATCAGATCTATATTGACTTGTTCGAAATGCAGAGGAAAGCCCGCAAGGACCAAAAAGTACCTGAACCAAATGCTGTGGAAATCTTCAAGGACTGTCACACCAGCAAGAAGAAGGGCATGACTACACCAGTCAAAGCCACTGTTGTAAGTCCTTAATCCTCATGCCTTTTAAATACTACTTACTCTGACTTGTGCCTTGAACTGCATGGTTTGCAGCCAATGTCTATTACTCTTTTCAATTTTATACACAATTGTCTTAGTGTATCATTGCACCTTACAAGGTTTAAAAGAGAGGAGTGATGTTCCTTTGATCTTGACCCGTAATCTAGTACCGTGCTGGACTTGCCCACACAACGTTACAATTGCCTGTTTGTCTGTTCTCAGTTGTTTTGTGATATGAATGATGTCATACTATGCTTACCGTATTATAAACTTCGTCTCTTTATCCTTAGCCCTCAATACAATGTGAAGAAATAGACAATACATTAGCGATGGTACATGGTCATATGTTTGGAACCTGGTTTTATTATGTACTTTGCAATAAAATACAACTAATATTTTACATGGGTTCACCAGAATAAGTTCTGTATATAGACCAAAGCTATTTTGTTTGGTTTTGTTGCCTCCTTAATATCTTCTGTTCTGGTACTACTAATGTAAAACCTCAACTTTTCAGCAAGCTATGGAAAAAATGGTGGAACCGCCACCTTCTGAAGGTGGCGAGGCAACTATAACCGCAATGTCAGCTCTTGCTGCAGTGGGTTAGTACCTGTCCACTAACAGTGCCAAAAGCACGTTCCTGCATAATACTGGGTTGGTTGTTAAGGAAATATCGTCCAAACTGCCTCATGATCAAGATATGCAAGCTCAAAGCAATGTTGTATCTGCGCTCCAGACACAAGTCCATTCCCTAACAGAGACCCTTTGTGAAACAAGGAGAAACATTGCTCAATGTCGTCAAGATATGCATGGTTTTGAAACCAGACTATCGGACATTTGCTATGTTGTTCAGGAGCCTAGGGGAAATGAAGGCGGGGGTTATGATGCTCCATCGGACAATACAGCATGAAAACGTAACAGTCGGGTCAAATGAACTGAGCTTCTGAACTTCTGGTGGTGCATTTATCTGCTAGACTGTTAAGTTTTATGCCAACCTTCCTTTTGTTATATAGTTGTAATTTGTTTTGGTGCGATACAAAATTTATTCTTAACGTGCAGCCACCGGCTGAAGAAAACAGCAAGCCATTTTTGTATAGTGTAGGATGTTCCCTATATTTGCACTGGTGGCGATCTTTGATGCCGAGGGGATGTAATCTGTGCAATCGCCTTAATAGCCTAGCGTTAGTTTCGGCCTTATTTATTTCCTAGTCTTCTTTTTCCCTGGTTTGCTAGTGGCCGCAACTACCATGGGCCATATACGGGCCGTAGGATCCATGGGTCTCCTACGGGCCGTCGATAAATGGGCCTGTAATCGGTGGGCCTCGGGCCGTCGGATAAATGGGTCTACATGGGCCGTAATCGGGCATAATTGGTATCGGCCCAGCACGGTAATAGGCTGTTAACAGGTCGTAGGACAGCAAAGGCTTAATTCTGTCACAGACATAACGGGTCGTTAATGGGCCAGAATATAGGACGGGCTAGAAACGGCGCAACGGGTTAACAGGCCAGAAATGGGCCGACTCTTGCCATGGGCCGAATTTGGCCCATTAGGGTAACAGGCGAGTAACGGGCCGACTCTTGCCATGGGCCGAATTTGGCCCATTAGGGGAACAGGCCATTAACGGGCCGACTCTTGCCATGGGCCGAATTTGGCCCATTAGGGGAACAGGCCAGTAACGGGCCGGAAGTAATCGAGGGCCGAAAAGGAGCCCAAGAACGTATGGGCCGTCAATAGGCCGAAAGCTAACACGGGCTGGAAATGGCCTATGTAAATCACGGGCCGTTAACGGGTATAAAGAAAATTACTGTTCATTATGGGCTAGAGTCACTGTGGGCCTGTAAAGGGCCGAAAGATACGAAGGCCTCATATGGGCCGAAAGACGTCGTGGGCCATACATGGGCCGAAAGTGAAATGGGCTGGTGTTATATTCGACGGCCCACATGACTTTGTTGGGCCGATTTCCTTTAGGGCCTAACGGGCTGTGAGTTAACGGGCCGTAAAATGGGCTATTTGCAAAGAGACCGTTAACAGGCTTTTCATGGGCCAGCCCGTTAACTTTTGACCAAGTCAAACGGGCCGGCTTTGTAAGCTAAATGGGCCAGTGGTGGGCCGTGGCACGTGTCGACATATCATAGGCGCCTATCTGACCCACTGACGAGCTGACACGTGTTTCGTCCGGCCAATAAGAATTTTACACGTGGAAATTTCCCATTGGTTGGGGCTGTTAACGGGTTATCGGATCCAAAACCCGACCCGATAGCTTAACGGCGTTCCGTTACGGTGGATGCCACGTGTCGGTCACCCTTGACGAAAGCACTTCTGTGACGCGCGATTTATCGTCATGGAAGTGGACACTTCCGTGATGATAATTTTGGTAATGTCATGGAACACTTCTACGACAGCACAGGTATGACTATCTTGATTCTGTCATAAAATCATCATGGATGTACATGCATGACAAAAAAACACGACCTACTGTGACAAACACGTATCATCACGGAAGTGTATTTTTTTGTAGTGCATATCTGTTATATGCTAGGCTCGTCAAGTTTAACCTGAGTATTCTGCGTGTGCAACTGTTTTGCACCCGTTGTATTTGAATGTAGAGCCTATCACACCCGATCATCACGTGGTGTCTCAGCACGAAGAACTTTCGCAATGGTGCATACTCAGGGAGAACACTTATACCTTGATAATTTAGTGAGAGATCATCTTATAATGCTACCGTCAATCAAAGCAAGATAAGATGCATAAAAGATAAACATCACATGCAATCAATATAAGTGATATGATATGGCTATCATCATCTTGTGCTTGTGATCTCCATCTCCGAAGCACCTTCATGATCACCATCTTCACCGGCGCGACACCTTGATCTCCATCGTAGCATCGTTGTCGTCTCGCCAACTATTTCTTCTACGGCTATCGCTACCGCTTAGTGATAAAGTAAAGCAATTACAGGGCGATTGCATTGCATACAATAAAGCGACAACCATATGGCTCCTGCCAGTTGCCGATAACTCGGTTACAAAACATGATCATCTCATACAATAAAATATAGTATCATGCCTTGACCATATCACATCACAACATGCCCTGCAAAAACAAGTTAGACGTCCTCTACTTTGTTGTTGCAAGTTTTACGTGGCTGCTATGGGCTGAGCAAGAACCGTTCTTACCTACGCTTCAAAACCACAACGATAGTTCGTCAAGTTAGTGTTGTTTTAACCTTCTCAAGGACCGGGCGTAGCCACACTCGGTTCAACTAAAGTTGGAGAAACTGACACCCGTCAGCCACCTGTGTGCAAAGCACGTCGGTAGAACCAGTCTCGCGTAAGCGTACGCGTAATGTCGGTCTGGGCCGCTTCATCCAACAATAACGCCGAACCAATGTATGACATGCTGGTAAGCAGTATGACTTGTATCGCCCACAAGTCACTTGTGTTCTACTCGTGCATATAACATCTACGCATAAAACCAGGCTCGGATGCCACTATTGGGGAACGTAGTAATTTCAAAAAAAATCCTACTTACACGCAGGATCATGGTGATGCATAGCAACGAGAGGGGAGAGTGTGTCCATGTACCCTCGTAGACCGAAAGCGGAAGCGTTGGCACAACGCAGTTGATGTAGTCGTACGTCTTCACGATCCGACCGATCCAAGTACCGAACGTACGGCACCTCCGAGTTCAGCACACATTCAGCTCGATGTTGTCCCACGAACTCCGATCCATCAGAGCTTCGAGGGAGAGTTCCGTTAGCACGACGGCGTGATGACGGTGATGATGATGCTTTGAGGGAGAGTATCCACTTTCACTTGTCTATGAACTGTACAGGCAACCCAGAAGTCCTTTACCGCGGACGCGGCTATTCGAATAGATGATGTTAACCCTGCAGGGGTGTACTTCTTCACACATGCTCTCGCCACTTACCACCATGTACACGTCGTGTATCTCGGCAACCTTCAAGCGGAAGCCTGGCGAGGGAGTCGGCCACGAGCTGACTAACCACACAAGTCTCTAGTCCAGGTTTATCGCCTATTCGGGTTCCATCCGCAAGGAGATCCGGCCGGGGTGTCGCTCACGGCCCCAAACAATGAGAGCAGGGTTCCCGAGGCACCAAACGGGGGTCCCGGTACACCGTGCCTCGTATCTCTACCGCATCATAGCCCACCCCTAGGGTCAGTGCTACGCACGGCCTCCAACACATATCCTACAAACACCAGAAACTAGTTGCAACTATTAGACAGAGATCAAGGCGATTAATAAGTCGAGAGAGTCAATTAAGGATCCCAATGTGTGGTAGTAGCTATTCATGGATCACAAACACAGAACTCAGTTCCTGAGGACGGTTTCAATGAGACAACCAACCATGTACTCCTACATGGCCTCTCACCGCTACCTTTACCAAATCGTGTTGACACACTTAGCTCACACAGTAGGTCATGTTCATCACCATTCCAATTCATCCCCGATGAATCAGACCTGACTCAACTCTAAGCAGTAGCAGGCATGACAAACAAGCATGAATGAGTAGGCACATCAGGGCTCAAACAACTCCTACTCATGCTAGTGGGTTTCATCTATTTACTGTGGCAATGACAGGTCATGCAGAGGAAAGGGGTTCAACTACCGCATAATGTAACAGTTGAATCGTTGTTGTCCTAATGCAGTAAAAGAGAGCAGGAGCGAGAGAGTGGGATTGTATTGTAACCTATTAACCTAGAGCCCAGTGCCAGTTTTTGTTTTTTCCTTGTTTTTGAGTATCGCAGAAAAGGAAAACCAAACGGAGTCCAATTGACCTAAAAATTGAAGGAGATTATTTTTGGACCAGAAGAAGCCCATAGAGTATCGGAGATGGGCCACAAGAGTCCCGAGGCACCCACGAGGGTGGTGGGCGCACCCTGCCCCCCTGGGCGCGCCCCCTACCTCGTGGTCGCCTCGGAGACCCCCTGACTTGTTCCCGACGCCAAAACCTCTTATATATACAGAAACCCCTAGAACATAACCTAGATCGGGAGTTCCGCCACCGCAAGCCTCTGTAACCACCAAAAACCAATCGGGGCCCTGTTCCGGCACCCTGCCGGAGGGGGGGTCCCTCAACGGTGGCCATCTTCATCATCCCGGCGCTCTCCATGACGAGGAGGGAGTAGTTCACCCTCGGGGCTGGAGTGACTCTTTGTTGCATGTTGAGGGATAGTTATATGATGTCTACTACACAACCTTCTTCTTGTAGACGTTGTTGGGCCTCCAAGTGCAGAGGTTTGTAGGACAGTAGCAAATTTCCCTCAAGTGGATGACCTAAGGTTTATCAATCCGTGGGAGGCGTAGTTTGAAGATGGTCTCTCTCAAACAACCCTGCAACCAAATAACAAAGAGTCTCTTGTGTCCCCAACACACCCAATACAATGGTAAATTGTATAGGTGCACTAGTTCGGCGAAGAGATGGTGATACAAGTGCAATATGTATGGTAAATATAGGTTTTTGTAATCTAAAAATATAAAAACAGCAAGGTAACTAATAATAAAAGTGAGAGTAAATGGTATTGCAATGCTAGGAAACAAGGCCTAGGGTTCATACTTTCACTAGTGCAAGTTCTCTCAACAATAATAACATAATTGGATCATATAACTATCCCTCAACATGCAACAAAGAGTCACTCCAAAGTCACTAATAGCAGAGAACAAACGAAGAGATTATGGTAGGGTACGAAACCACCTCAAAGTTATTCTTTCGGATCGATCTATTCAAGAGTCTGTACTAGAATAACACCTTAAGACACATATCAACCAAAACCCTAATGTCACCTAGATACTCCAATGTCACCTCAAGTATCCGTGGGTATGATTATACGATATGCATCACACAATCTCAGATTCATCTATTCAAACCAACACAAAGTACTTCAAAGAGTGCCCCAAAGTTTCTACCGGAGAGTCAAGACGAAAACGTGTGCCAACCCCTATGCATAAGTTCAGAATGTTATGGAACCCGCAAGTTGATCACCAAAACATACATCAAGTAGATCACGTGAATATCCCATTGTCACCACAGATAAGCACATGCAAGACATACATAAAGTGTTCTCAAATCCTTAAAGGCTCAATCCGATAAGATCACTTCAAAGGGAAAACTCAATCCATTACAATAGAGTAGAGGGGGAGAACCATCATAAGATAAAACTATAATAGGAAAGCTCGCGATACATCAAGATCGTACCACCTCAAGAACACGAGAGAGAGAGAGATCAAACACATAGCTACTGGTACATACCCTCAGCCCCGAGGGTGAACTACTCCCTCCTTGTCATGGAGAGCGCCGAGATGATGAAGATGGCCACCAGTGAGGGATCTCCCCTCCGGCTGGGTGCCGGAACAGGGTCCCGATTGGTTTTCGGTGGCTACAAAGGCTTGCGGCGGAAGAACTCCCGGTCTAGGTTATTTTCTGGAGGTTTCTGTATTTATAGGAATTTTTGGCATCGAGAACAAGTCAGGGGGGTCTCCGGGCTGTCCACGAGGCAGGGAGGCGCGCCCAGGGAGGTGGGCGCGCCCCCACCCTCGTGGGCAACCCGGGACTCTTCTGGCCCAAATCTTTTACTCCATGGCCTTCTTCTAGTCCAAAAATAAGCTCCGTCAAGTTTCAGGTCAATTGGACTCCGTTTGGTTTTCCTTTTCTGCGATACTCAAAAAAAGGAAAAAAAAGAAACTGGCACTGTGCTCTAGGTTAATAGGTTAGTCCCAAAAATCATATAAAATAGCATATAAATGCATATAAAACATCCTAGAAGGATAATATAATAGCATGAATACTTCATAAATTATAGATACGTTGGAGACGTATCAGCATCCCCAAGCTTAATTCCTGCTCGTCCTCGAGTAGGTAAATGATAAAAGAAATAATTTATGAAGTGTGAATGCTAGCAAGTGCATAAGTTTGATCAATGATAGTTCCAATCACTTTTTCTAGCATCATTATATATCATAACAGTAGCTCAACTCATAAAAAATTTCATGATCAAGTAACAAGCTATTCACATGTTAAAGCATAGACCATAAACTTTCTTGAAAACTAACAAACTATGTTCTCCGTCATCAAACAATTGCAATTCATCTTATTTTCAGGAAGGGTCTATGTAAGAGCTTTGATTTAGCAAATCCCACATACTCAACTATCATATAGTCTTCCATGATTGCTACCACTTAAAGCATATTTTTAGAACAAATAGCATTCACCGAACACAGAGAAAGATAGGGCTTAATGTTTCGCCTCCCAACCTTTTACCTCAAGGGTAATGTCAACAATAATAATTCATGATCAAATATATTTGAATGGCCATATATGCTTAGATCTTTCCCCATCACATGATGCTTGCCAACTAAAGAGTAGGTTGGAATGAGAAGGAATACTACTGACTCTTGCATAAAAGTAAAAGATAGACCCTTCGCAGAGGGAAGCAGGGATTTGCAGAGGTGCCAGAGCTCGAAGCTTTAAAACAGAGATGAAAATATTTTTGAGAGGTATGCTTTCATTGTCAACATAACGACCAAGAGTTCCCAATATCTTCCATACTAGATAAATTATAGGCGGTTCCCAAACAGAAAGGTAAAGATTTTACTCCCCCTTCACCAACAATCACACTCCACGGCTTGTCCGAAACAACGGGTGTCGTCCAACTATCAACAATCCTGAGGGAGTTTGTTTAAATTATTTGCGAATTTGTTTTTGATCTTTTGATCATAGGACTGGGCATCCCAGTTACCATCCATTTTCTCGTGAATGATGAGCAGAGTCCACTCATCGTGAGAATAACCCACCTAGCATGGAAGATACTGACAGCCCCTAATCGCTACATGAGCGATTCGGGCATACAAAACAGATTATTATTTGAAGGTTTAGAGTTTGGCACATGCAAATTTACTTGGAACGGCAGGTAAATACCGCATATAGGTAGATATGGTGGATACTCATGGAAGAAACTTGGTTCAAGGAATTTGGATGCACAAGCAGTATTCCCGCTTAGTACTGATATTTTGGCTAGCAAAGGATTCTAAATAGCAAGCACCACATGTTAGAGGATCCATAACAATATAACTTCTATACAAATATACCCAAGAATAACTCATTATGTTGTCTTCCTTGTCCAACTTCAACTAATTTGCTCAGGTTTGAAAATAATTAATGGGGCTCACAATCATAGAAGATGTCCAAGATAGTATATTTATATGTGAAATCTCTCTTCCTTCAATATTCTTTCATGAATTGTTCAAGTGACCAATACAATGTTTGCTAACCTTCAAAAAAATTACCACCTCTACTTCTTATATGTGAAGGGATTACTCCCCATGGGATAAGCATATGAAACATATATAATTTCAGATTTATGATATTCAAATCATTTAACTATTTACTCATAGGATATAAGTGAAGTACACGAGTAAATGACAAACTACTCCAAAAAGATATAAGTGAAGATCAATGAGTAGTTAAATAATTATGTAGCTATGTGAAGACTCTCTCTCATTTAAGAATTTCAGATCTTGGTATATTATTCAAACAACAAACAAAACAAAATAAAACGACACTTCAAGGATAGCACTCATCATGTGAAGAAGCAAAAACTTAGGCTCAACCGATACTAACCGATAATTGTTGAAGAAGAAAGGTGGGATGCCTACCGGGGCATCCCCAAGCTTAGATGCTTGAGACTTTTTGAAATATTATCTTGGGGTGCCTTGGGCATCCCCAAGCTTGAGCTTTTGTGTCTCCTTAATTCCTCTCATATCACGGTTTCCTAAATCTCGAAAGCTTCATCCGCACCAAACTCAACAAGAACTCGTGAGATAAGTTAGTATAAACCAATGCAAAAACCTTATCATTTTCTACTGTAAAAAATCACTAAAATTATTATTCAACATTGCATACTAAATGCCTCTGCATATTTAATACTCCTATCCTCAAATAGAATCATTAAACAAGCAAACATATGCAAACAATGCAAACACAACAGCAATCTGCCAAAACAGTACAATCTGTAAAGAATGCAAGATTAATCATACTTCCCTAACTCCAAACATTATGAAATTTTACCACACTGTAGAAAATTTATCAGAGCTCAATATTTAAAAAGTTTCAACATTTTATCATATTCTGACTTTTCTAGGGAATTTTTGCAACAACGGTAAACTTTCTGTTTTGAAACAGCAACATGTATACTTGCAAAATAAAGATATCCTTGACATTTTTATTGAAACTAGAGATGCAAAACATTATTCTAAATAACAGCAAGCAAATACTAACAAAAGAAAATGACGCTTCAAGCAAAACACATATCATGTGGTGAATAAAAATATAGCTCCAAGTAAAGTTACCGATGAACGAAGACGAAAGAGGGGATGCCATCCGGGGCATCCCCAAGCTTAGGCTCTTGGTTGTCCTTGAATATTACCTTGGGGTGCCTTGGTCATACCCAATCTTAGGCTCTTGCCACTCCTTATTCCATAGTCCATCGAGTCTTTACCCAAAACTTGAAAACTTCACAACACGAAACTCAACAGAAAATCTTATGAGCTCCGTTAGTATAAGAAAATAAATCACCACTTAGGTACTGTTGTGAACTCATTCTAAATTCATATTGGTGTAATATCTACTGTATTCCAACTTCTCTATGGTTCATACCCTCCGATACTACTCATAGATTCATCAAAATAAGCAAACAACACATAAAAACAGAATCTACCAAAAACAGAACAGTCTGTAGTAATCTGTATCAAACGTATACTTCTGGAACTCCAAAAATTCTGAAATAAATTGGTGGACCTGAGGAATTTGTCTATTAATCTTCTTCAAAAAGAATCAACTTAAAAGCACTCCTCTGTAAAAAATGACAGCTAAACTCATGAGCGCAAAGTTTCTGTTTTTTACAGCAAGATCACATTAACTTCCACCCAAGTCTTCCCAAAGGTTCTACTTGGCACTTTATTGAAACAAAAGCTATAAAACATGATTAATACAGTATATTAATCATGTGAACACACAAAAACAGTAGGGGTAAATATTGGGTTGTCTCCCAACAAGCGCTTTTCCTTAATGCCTTTCTAGCTAGGCATGATGATTTCAATGATGCTCGCATAAAAGATAAGAATTGAAACATAAAGAGAGCATCATGAAGCATATTAATAACACATCTAAGTATAACCCACTTCCTATGCATAGGGATTTTGTGAGCAAACAACTTATGGGAACAATAATCAACTAGCATAGGAAGGCAAAACAAGCAAATCTTCAAGATTTTCAACACATAGAGAGGAAACTTGATATTATTGCAATATGTAGAAGCATATGATCCTCTCTCATAATAATTTTTAGTAGCATCATAAATGAATTCAACCATATAACCAGCACATAAAGCACTCTTTTCATGATCTACTTGCATAGAAAATTTATTACTCTCCACATAAGCAAAATTCTTCTCATTCGGAATAGTGGGAGCAAATTCAAGAAAATAACTATCATGGGATTGAAAATTGAAATCAAGATGAAAAGTTTCATTGTTATCATTATTCTTTATAGCATACGTGTCATCACAATAATCATCATAGATAGGAGGCATGCTTTCATCATAATAAATTTGCTCATCAAAACTTGGGGGACAAAAAATATCATCTTCATCAAACATAGCATCCCCAAGCTTGTGGCTTTGCATATCATTAGCATCATGGGTATTCAAAGAATTCATACTAAGAACATTGCAATCATGCTCATCATTCAAAGATTTAGTGCCAAACATTTTAATGCATTCTTCCTCTAGCAATTGAGCACAATTATCAGAATCCTTATTTTCACGGAAGACATTAAAAAGATGAAGCATATGAGGCAACCTCGATTCCATTTTTTTAGTTTTCTTTTATAGACTAAACTAGTGATAACACAAGAAACAATAAAAAGATTCGATTGCAAGATCTAAAGATATAACTTCAAGCACTCACCTCCCCGGCAACGGCGCCAGAAAAGAGCTTGATGTCTACTACGCAACCTTCTTCTTGTAGACGTTGTTGGGCCTCCAAGTGCAGAGGTTTGTAGGACAGTAGCAAATTTCCTTCAAGTGGATGACCTAAGGTTTATCAATCCGTGGGAGGCGTAGGTTGAAGATGGTCTCTCTCAAACAACCCTGCAACCAAATAACAAAGAGTCTCTTGTGTCCCCAGCACACCCAATACAATGGTAAATTGTATAGGTGCACTAGTTCGGCGAAGAGATGGTGATACAAGTGCAATATGGATGGTAGATATAGGTTTTTTGTAATCTGAAAATATAAAAACAGTAAGGTAGCAAGTGATAAAAGTGAGCAGTAATGGTATTGCAATGCTAGGAAACAAGGCCTAGGGTTCATACTTTCACTAGTGCAAGTTCTCTCAACAATAATAACATAATTGGATCATATAACTGTCCCTCAACATGCAACAAAGAGCCACTCCAAAGTCACTAATAGCAGAGAACAAACGAATAGATTATTGTAGGGTATGAAACCACCTCAAAGTTATTCTTTCGGATCGATCTATTCAAGAGTTCGTACTAGAATAACACCTTAAGACACATATCAACCAAAACCCTAATGTCACCTAGATACTCCAATGTAACCTCAAGTATCCGTGGGTATGATTATATGATATGCATCACACAATCTCAGATTCATCTATTCAAACCAACACAAAGTACTTCAAAGAGTGCCCCAAAGTTTCTACCGGAGAGTCAAGACGAAAACGTGTGCCAACCCCTATGCAGAAGTTCACAATGTTACGGAACCCGCAAGTTGATCACCAAAACATACATCAAGTAGATCACGTGAATATCCCATTGTCACCACAGATAAGCACATGCAAGACATACATAAAGTGTTCTCAAATCCTTAAAGACTCAATCCGATAAGATCACTTCAAAGGGAAAACTCAATCCATTACAAGAGAGTAGAGGGAGAGAACCATCATAAGATCCAACTATAATAGGAAATCTCGCGATACATCAAGATCGTACCACCTCAAGAACATGAGAGAGAGAGAGATCAAACACATAGCTACTGGTACATACCCTCAACCCCGAGGGTGAACTACTCCCTCCTCGTCATGGAGAGCGCCGGGATGATGAAGATGCCGGTGAGGGATCTCCCCTCCAGCAGGGTGCCGGAACAGGGTCCCAATTGGTTTTCGGTGGCTACAGAGGCTTGCGGCGGCGGAACTCCCGATCTAGGTTATTTTCTAGAGGTTTCTGTATTTATAGGAATTTTTGGCGTCGAGAACAAGTCAGGGGGGTCTCCGGGCTGTCCACGAGGCAGGGAGGCGCGCCCCCCACCCTCGTGGGCAGCCCGGGACTCTTCTGGCCCAACTCTTTTACTCCATGGCCTTCTTCTGTTCCAAAAATAAGCTCTGTCAAGTTTCAAGTGAATTGGACTCCGTTTGGTTTTCCTTTTCTGCGATACTCAAAAACAAGGAAAAAACAGAAACTGGCACTGGGCTCTAGGTTAATAGGTTAGTCCCAAAAATCATATAAAATAGCATATAAATGCATATAAAACATCCTAGAAGGATAATATAATAGCATGAATACTTCATAAATTATAGACACGTCGGAGACGTATCAGGGCCGGCCGGCCTCCCCCTTGCTCCTTTATATACGGGGGCAGGGGGCACCCTAGAAGACACAACAGGCAACTGTCTTACCCGTGTGCGGTGCCCCCCTCCACCATAATCCGCCTCAGTCATATCGTCGTAGTGCTTAGGCGAAGCCCTACGCCGGTAACTTCGTCATCACCGTCATCACGCCGTCGTGCTGACGAAGCTCTCCCTCGACACTCAGCTGGATCGAGAGTTCGTGGGACGTCACCGAGCTAAACGTGTGCAGATCGTGGAGGTGTCGTACTTTCGGTACTAGGATCGGTCGAATCGTGAAGACGTACGACTACATCAACCGTGTTGTCATAACGCTTCCGCTTACGGTCTACGAGGGTACGTGGACTACACTCTCCCCTCTCGTTGCTATGCATCACTATGATAGATCTTGCGTGTGCGTAGGATTTTTTTTGAAATTACTGCGTTCCCTAATAGAAATATACCCAAGTGTATCTTAAATAATCATCCACAATCACCAAGCAATACTTTCTACCCCCAAGACTATCAAAGGATGGAGGTCCAAAAAGGTCCATGTGAAGGAGCTCCAAGGGCCTCTTCGAGTAGATGATAGTCGTGGGTGGGTGAGCTTCTCATGTAGCTTTCCTTTGATACAAGCACTGCAAGCACGATCTTTGGCAAAAATAACATTTGTTAGTCCACGGACATGGTCCCCCTTGAGAATACTTTGCAAAGATCTCATATTGACGTGGGCTAAACGGCGATGCCAAAGCCATCCCACGTCTACTTTAGCCATTAGGCATGTCGCGGTCTTAGTGGGTCACTCCGAAAAGTTAATCACATAAAGACCGTTCTTGACATGCCCAACAAAGGCTACTTTAAGAGTCTTTCTCCACAAGAGGGCCACGGTATCAATATCAAAGAAAGTGGCAAAGCCCATGAGTGCAAGTTGACGAACGGAAAGTAAGTTGTATGCAAGGGACTCAACAAGCATGACTTTCTCGATCGTGAGATCATGAGAAATGACAACCTTGCCAAGACCCAATACCTTAGAAGATGAGGCATCACCCCACTCGACATTGGTGGGCATAGATGAAAAACCTTGTGCACGTCCACCACCAAGTCCTTGCTTCCGGTCATATGATTTGTGGCTCCACTATCGAGCAACCATGCCCCCCACCGGAAGCAAACACCTACAAGAGATCAATGCTTGGTTTTAGGTACCGATTTCATAATGGGTCATTTGATGTTAGTAACAAGGGTCTTAGGAACCCAGATAGACCATTCAATGTACTCATAAGAAGAACCAACAAATTTGGCATAAACATGCCCATGACTAGCACGACATAACACATAAGAAGGGTTAAAGTCGCCGGCTTTGTTGGAAGGAGTGGCGTTGCCCTTCTTGACACCACCACCCTTCGCATTGTTCTTCTTCTCCTTAGAAGTACCCTCTCCCTCCTTCACAAACATATGCTTGAGAGGAGGAGGTTGTATGGTCTTGTCATTCTTCTTCTTCTTCTTGGACTTGGGTGCAAACCCAATCCCCTCCTTGCCCACAACTTCCTTTTGATTGCTCAAAAGGTCATTGAGGTTTTTCTCACCTTGTATGCAAGACATAAGGCCTTTCTCAAATTGCCCCTTCAACTTGGCATCTCCTCCACAAGATGCACATGCTCATAACACGGGTTAGTAGCATTTGCATTATCAATTAAAACCATATGAGGAAAGGTGGCTTTCTCCTTGGTTAGCTTCACTTGGAGTTGATCATGAGACTCTTTGAGGCTAGCATGAGCACTCTTCAAGGCCTTGTGAGCCTTGTCAAGTATATCAAACTCCTCCTTGAGTCTAGCATGGTCAACCCCACGTTTGGCCTTCTCGGAATTGAGCACACGAGTGACAACAAGAGCATGATCAAGATCTTTCTTTAACTTAGCATGATCATCGTTGTGTGACTCCTCAAGAGCCAAACGATGACCATGCTCTTCCTCAAGCGCATTAGAGAGATCCGATATCTCATCGGCATAGTCACGACTATGCCCTTCCATCTTAGAGATGGTGTCTTCGTGAGCCTCGATCATGTCATTGGCTTCACCAAGTTGTTCCAAGAGAGCCACGAAGTTCTTCTTGGATTTACCCTTTAGCTTACTCATAAAAGACTCAAATTCATTTTCCTCTTTCTTCGTCCCCTCATTTTCATCAATGCAATCCGTCAAGGAAGGATTAGTGGTGATGGTAGTTTTGATGTTGGGGGTTACCTTGTTGGTGGCTTTAGCCATGAGGCACTTGGCGGTGATGTTCTCGTTGGGTGAATCGAAGAGGGACACCCGTGGAGTTGTTGCAATGGCAACGGAGGCCATAGCGACGATCTCACCATCTTCATCATCATCATCATCACCCTCATTGTACTCTTCTTGTGCCACCAACCCCTTGGGAGGAGTCTTCTTGGTGAAGTTGTTCTTGTTGGGGAAGGACTTGGCCTTGTCTTTTTCGGATAAGCTTGCCACCATTCTCTTCCCTCTTCTCGTATGGGCAATCCACAACAAAGTGACTCACATTGCCACAATTATAGCATGTCCTCACACGTTGCTTGCCCTTGGCGCCACTTGAGTTGTTCTTGTTGAAGTTGGGCCTTGAGTTATTCTTGCTCCAAAATTGTCGTGAAGCAAGAGCCATGTGCTCATGATATGCATATTTGGTATCTTCGGGGCAACTCTCCTCTTCTTCCTCTTCACCCTCTTCTTCCACACTAGCATTGGCCTTCAAAGCAAGGTTGGGCTTCTTTGATCATTGAGAACACAACGCCGCATTGTCGACGGTCTTGTCCAAGATCCTCATTGCAACAAACTCATCCAACACTTCACTTGAGGACAAGGCGTGAAAGTCCGTCCTTTGCGGATGACGGAGGACATGGCCTTATGGTAGGGCATCATGGCCTTGAGAAACTTGCGCTTGATCCAATTGTCATTTGTATCCTTGCTCCCATGATTACGGACTGAGACTGCGAGAGTGGTTAATCTTCGGTAAAGCTCTCGAGGTTCTTCATCCTCAATCATAGCAAACTCATCGGCTTCATCTTGTACCACTTCAAAGTTTGAGCGTTGAATACATGCGCTTCCCATGTAAATGGAAACAACATGCTGCCATGCTTCCTTGGCCACGGTGAAAGGTCGGAGGTGCGCAATATCTTCGAGAGGAATGGCTTCTTGGAGAATGAAGAGAGCGGACTCGTTGAATTGATGATCCGCGGCTTCTCTAGTAGTGAAGTTGCTTGGGTCGTGCGGGTAGAAACTTTGCTCAATAATTCTCCAAAGATTAGTAGAACTATGATTTAAATGACATTTAAAGCAATACACCCAAGAGGCAAAATCCTCATTTTTCACAAGTTTAGGAGGAGGACCAACACGATTCATACGTGTGGAGGGAACTGGTCCTCCATAGGTAAGTGGGGGTTCAACATGGGCAAAGATGACACTCCCACTTCTACCACTAGGCAAAGGAACGCCTAGGAACTTGATCACTAGTAGCTTCCCCCTTGTTGGAGTTAGCATCCGTCACCTTGTTAGTGGGATCAACCACTTCCAACGGTGCGGTGGATAATTTAAGACCATCAAGAAAATCCTTAAACATGCCTTTGACCTCGGTCGTCATGGAGGTTTTCAATGTGTCCAAAGCCGCATTGAACTCCTCATGAGAGACCGAGGATCCCCCATCAGCCGCAGGCAAGGTAGGACTTGCACCGGAGTGCTTCTCCACCTTGTCTGTGGTGTCAACCATACTCTTCGGACGGCAAAGTCCTTAACAAAGAGACGAGGCTCTGATACCAATTGAAAGGATCCATATGGTTGACTAGAGGGGGGTGAATAGGCAACTAACAATTTTTTGCTTTTCTTTACCAAATTAAACTTAGCATCAAAAAGGTTGTCTAGATGTGCAACTAGGTGAGCAACCTATATGATGCAACAACAACAAGCACACAAGCAAGCAAGGGATATAACACAAAAAAACTTGCACAAGTAAAGGTAAGAGATAACCAAGAGTGGAACCGGTGGAGACGAGGATGTGTTACCGAAGTTCCTTCCCTTTGTGAGGAAGTACGTCTCCGTTGGAGCGGTGTGGAGGCACAATGCTGTGAAGGCACAACGCTCCCCAAGAAGCCACTAGGGCCACCGTATTCTCCTCGCCCTCACATAATGCAAGAAGTCGTGATTCCACTATTGGTGCCCTTGAAGGCGGCAACCGAACCATTACAAACAAGGTTGGGGCTCTCTCCACAACCGAATTGGGGGCTTCACCACAATGGAATATGGCTCCGAGGTCACCTCAACCGTCTAGGGTGCTCGAACACCCAAGAGTAACAAGATCCGCAAGGGATTAGTGGGGGGAATCAAATTTCTCTTGGTGGAAGTGTAGATCGGGGCCTTCTCAACCAATCCCTAGAAAATCAACAAGTTTGATTGGCGAGGGAGAGAGATCGGCCAAAAATGAGCTTTTGAATGGCAATGGAGCTTGGGGGGGAAGAGGCCAACCCTAGGAAGAAGAAGACCCCCCCTTTTATATAGGGGAACAAAATCCAACCGTTTCCTGCCCTGTGCCTGCAGCTAAGCACTACTACCCCGCACAAGCCTAAAATACATAGAGTGTACATACGGTAGTGCCGCCGGAGCGGTACTACCGCTGACCCTAGCGGTACTACCGCCTAGGGTTTTTAGACCTGGAGAGGTAGCAGTAGTAGAGGGTGCTAGGGCGGCAGTACCATGCGAAGCGGTACTACCGTTCTAGTGCCGCTCTACTACCGCTTAGCGCAAAGTGGGAACAGGAGCTTGTACAGAGAAAAACCCCTCAAGCGGTAGTGGCAACGGTAGTACGGGCTGTAGTACCGCCAGAGCGGTACTACCATGCTATTGCCGCCCTACTACCGTGAAATGCAGACCGACAACAGAACGTTGCACGCTGGGGGAAACCCTAAGCGGTAGTGCCACGAAGTACCCAGCGGTAGTGCCACGAAGTACCCAGCGGTACTACCGCTGGCAAGACACCGAAACACCACAGAAAACATGGAAACGCTCCAGAGAAGGGAAAGGAAGCTGTGGGTGCATATGGGGTTGTGTACGTGTTGATTTCACCCATACCTTTCCGAAGCGGCCCCCCTCTTAATAGTACGGATCTCCTGCGACGCAAAACCACTAAAAAGAAATTGTCGGGAAATAACCGTCTTCACTCTTTACCATCGAGGGGAGACAAACCGTCTCGTGCCTATTGATATATTCTCTGAAAAGGTCAATGCACACGATTAGTCCGCAAAACGTATTGTCATCAATCACCAAAACCACTTAGGGAGAAATATGCCCTTACACTTAGATATACTGCGATCTTTGTTTTCTCATCGATTTTCTTCGTTATACTTTGGTTTTCCTTTTTTAATGGTTTTCTTTGTTTTTTATTTTACTTGGGTTTCTTTGTTTCTTTTATTTGTTTTCTTCTTGTTTTCTTTTTTGGTAGGTTTTCTCAGTACGAAATATACATTTTTAGTGTACACATGAAACATTTTTCAAATACATGATCTACATTTTTCTGATATATATGTTTTTGAACACTATTTCGAAAACACGGTCATCATTTTTCAAATACACATTTAACGTTTATCAAATACCTGATAAAAAATTTCAAAATACTTGCTGATTTTTTGTTCAAATGCTTGATTAACATTCTTATATACAAAATAAAAAAAACTTCATCATTTTTATCAATAAACGGTCAACAATTTTTCTGTACACATTTAACATTTTTCAAATGGTTGATTAACTTTTTTAAATATAAGATTAAAAGTTTTCTAATACATGGTCAACATTTTTTTCAATGAACATTTACCATTTTTTGAATGATTTATCAACATTTTCCAAATGTTTGATTAGCATTTTTGAAATACTTGTTCCATTTTTAAAAATGCTTGATTAATATTTTCAAATACATGCTCAAAATATTTCACCATTTTTAATACATGGTCAACATTTTTTCTATACACATTAAATATTATTTTAAAACTTGATTACCATTTTTTAAATATTTATTTAACATGTTATAAAAACATGATAAACTTTTTTCACACCAATTTTATATTTTTTGTATAAATTTTCCGTATACATGGTCAACATTTGTTCTGTACACATTTTACATTTCTAAATGCATAACTAACATTTTTTAAAACACATTTTTTAAATGCATAATTAACATTTTCAAAACATTATGAAGAGTATATGTTGTAATATATATGTTTAGAATTTTGGGAAGAGTAAACAAAGTAAAAAAAGGAAAAGAAAATTTAATCAAAAGGTTAAAAAAAAGAGGCAGTGGCCTCGCGCGAACTGGGCCGGGCCATTTAGGCTGCTGCCTTCAGCGAGAGCTGACTCTGTCTCGCTGCAAGTGAGACATAGTCGAGCCCGTGCTACGCTGTTAAACATGATATTTATTTGTCCTCTGGATGTACATGGTTTGACATATGTTTTTGTTCTACTTGATTTTAATTAATGATCAAATTTAAGCCAGTTTTCATTCAAAATGCAATTTTTTGTTTTGCCATTTTTGTTAGTGATTTCTTTCCTATAATCCCTCCCCAGTCCCCATCTTGTATGGGAACTTCTATGCACTGGGTTTGTCATTTAAAAGAGCCGAATCTCAGCTATCTGGTTCAGAGGCTATAAAAACACAAACCAAAAACCAAAATCTTGGTCGTGACAAGAGTCAGCAACTTCATGCACCTATAGTTTTTTCCCTTTTAAACGTAGAAAATAAGTTGCCTCCCTATGCGAGTTGAGACTTTGGACACTTGGAGCGACGTCGCCCGCCTCCCTTCTATTTTTTTCCTTTTAAACATCGCAAAATAAGTTGCCTCCCTTGTTAGATGTTTGGTAAGAGAGCCAGGAGTCAAAATTATTATTATTATTATTATTATTATTATTATTATTATTATTATTATTATTATTATTATTATTATTATTATTATTATTATTATTATTATTATTATTATTACTATTATTATTATTATTATTATTATTATTATTATTATTATTATTATTATTATTATTATTATTATTATTGCTACTACTACTATCAAACCCAATGAGAAAGGAATAACAATATGTGCAATATGTGCATGCTACGGCATAACCATGGGCAAATTAGAACTTTTGGTCACGACATGCAAAATAATATCTCAAGTGTCATAAATAAGGTGTACCCTCAATAAAAATGCAAATGCTTATAATCAATCGGGATGTACTATACTACTCGTTTTATTTTATTTTATTTTACAAATGATGACTTACGAATGTCAACTAGACCAATTACCAACACAGCTGCATCGCAGTGCAAGCTTGTCGAGATAGGAACCAGCTCCTGGACATATGCGATGAAAGGCCGGGAAGCTACAATACTACTCCCTACGTGCCATAATAATATAATAATAATAACTAGTTAAATGCCCGTGCCTTGCTATGGGCAAAAAATGTAACTAATGGATGAAGTCAATATAACATTTGGGAGTGGCAATTATGATATACCGCAAGGGTAGTGTATACCTCGATGACTTCCCACCACTAAACTTGTCCAGGGAGTAGGAAACTTGTCCAGGGAGTAGGGAGCCCATGCCGTGAAATGCAATTTGGCGTCAAACGTCCAACATTTTTTTAATGGCACATTCATATTCCATTAAGGCCCAGTTAAATCACCTGCCAACAAATGGTAGCATGGAAACTGTGGCCCTCCCCTGCACCCTTTGCTGCTAGTAAATGGGCTACCTGATTGCACACCCTCAGGAAAATTCAACTCGGTACTGGACAAAGAACAAAAAGAGCATGTATTTGATCTCTGAAAAATAGCTTACCAAGGCTTCAACTCTCATAGGCATTGAATGACACAGCCCTGATTAGGTTATTGCAATCAGTTGCAAGAATGATCCTTCCAATCCCCCTCAGCTCGGCCAAAAACAATGCCCTTTTCACCATGATTACTTCAGCATGCATAGCTTGACTTGCTTGGCTCAGATATCTAGCCGCGGCAAAGACCAGGCCAACTTCATGATCACGAGCTGCTTCACAATTAATCGTCACGTAATCCTCTAGAGGGGCTAAGTGCTTAGGGAGGCAGTTTCCTTTGTATCAGTAGCATGCTGCCTCACAAGAAATTGAAGCCTTGCCTACATTTTTTGTTAGAACCACGTCTAACATTGAAATAAAACAAACATGACTGATGTAAAACAACACCAACAGTTAGCTCTTCACCGTGTCAGGCAATCCCATGAGCCCAAGAATAGTATATCAAATCCAGAAGAAATAAAAATCATTTCATAATTAAGTAAACAATTCCAATGAAAACAAGTAAATTTTACAATTGCAGATCCTCTCCAACTCCTCCCTTTTGTTTACAAAAGAAATTCAGAATATAAAGCAACAAACCAAGAGTTTGAGTCCAAAAGAATTGGATCGTCCAACATCATTGCCTAAGTTGCCAGCTTGCTGCTGAGATATTGACTTTCTCAGAATGACAGAATAAGCAGCATAATCTTTCAACTGAAGAAGGCCAAGGCTGAAACCAATGTCTCCCTGAAAACTGACTTTTAGTTCTATGAATAAACACAATAAAAAAAGAAGAAATGACACAAATTATATTTAGGTTTACATGAACTGTAATATATTATATGATTACATAAATCACAACTTATATTATCTGATTGTATTTGATCAATTATATAGGAGTCACCCTAGTATCCAGTAATTTTGTTGTCTTTACTTCCAGTTTTAAAGATAAATATTATATGGGACAAAAGTAACCTATTTCTTCTCAAAATCTGTTAAATGCATCAGTTGTAAGTGTGAAAACCCCATATAATTAATGAGTAATGAAACACATGCATTCCTGTGAATAAAACAAAATTAATTTACTACAGCCTATGGATTGGCCTACTGTATTTTACTGGACAATCATATATCCTATATTATTATTTTTGCGGGGAATAATAAATCCAATACGATGTTAAACAGTGCCCATACAGGAGTGTGTAAAACAATTAGCTGAAAATGGATCACGGGTCTTAATTCAGTAGGGTGTGCCTGAGTTTCTTCTCACGTTCATATGCAGGACATAGGAGTACATGCTGCATTCTTGCTGCATTTCACAAAACAGAAGCATGTGAAAGCTAGCTACAAACATACTCTTGTTAGGATTTATTTTTTAGATAATGGTGCAGAGCAGGCGTACAAGTAAAAAATGAACTCCTTCTAATGCCTAGCAGAGCAGCGTAACAGCCACAAAGAAAATCCTTCTAATGCGTAGGATCAAAATAAATCGAAGAATAAGAACAGGGTTATCATGCCCAATTAATTTGCATCTTTGCAGATCATTTGCCTACTTTTTCCCAAGGAGATCCAGAATCCAGGGAATCAAGGAGCATATATGCGATGCAATACTTTCTCCTCAATGCCGAATGCCATTGACGTTGGCTAGAGGAGGAGAGGATGACGGCGCGCTGAAGAAGCCATTTTGAATGGCCCAGCATCCTTCAACTGTGCACAGCGTGAGGAACCTCGGTGGAAAATCAAGGAATAAGCTTATATTAGATCAAATCCATGCTTTTTGAAGTAAGGGTCCACATGATCAAGGGCTTGAAGTTTTGCTTTATTTTGAGAATTTCTAGGTTATTAGTCCTAAGGAGACAACGATATAGGAATTAGGGTGATTGGCGTTGACACCCATAGATGGGGTATAGGTGGAGATGAATCTATGATACTTCTATTGCAATCAAATCCAGGGCCATGATATTTATTTTCGAGTAACTTGGACTATGAGGAGGAAAAGCACAACCTTGGGCATCAGGCGTATCATTATACTCACAAATAAAATAACAAGCTAATTGGTATGGTAAAAATATTCAAATCTGTAGGAGAATCTAAATCAGGATTCAAATGTGCAGGAGAACATATATTGCCTGGCAATTTTCTGCCTTTTCCTAGCCCCTATTCTCCTGCCTGGTCTATAGCCAACCTCTTCATGCCTCCTACAGTTTCGGCAGAGAAAACTGCGATGTGAGACCACAGAAAGCGCTAATACTGTGATTTGATATATCAGGCTAAGTAGGTGCGAGGAACGACGGGTGTGAAGGACATCCTAGCGAACTAATTAGTGGCCGGTGGCAGCGATAATGGCGATCTGAACCTTAGCTTCGTGCAGACAGTGTGGAGGTCCTCGGGGAGCAGTGCGTACCTGAAGGGGGTGGTCGTGGAGCGTGTCGATGGAGAAGAATGAGTAGCATGCAGCGCCACCACCGGCGAGGATGTGCAGCCCGTAGACGGGAAAGGGGGCAGAGGAGACGAGGTCGTGGTGTGGTGGTGGCTACGGCGGCAGAAGGCACCCGAGGCATTGGGAGCAGGCGGCGCCGGCAGCGGCCAGCACGCGAGATCGGAGTTCCATTGCTGGCTAGAGGAGAGTGGTGAGGGATGGATCTGGATGGTTCTGGAATGGAGAGACAAGGGGTTTTCTGAAAATAATATGAAGAGAGTGCCGGGGTCTTTTTGCAAAAGTGCCAGAGCTCACATCTGATGCGTTAGATGCAGATCGGACGGCCGAGATTGATAGATGGCAGGCACACCATCATCACCAATTGTTCTTTTTATAGAGTAGAGATAATAATATTATTATTAAACCCAAGTGAGAAAGGAAAAACACTATGTGCATGCTACGACATAACCTTGGGCAAATCATCTTGGATGATATATCGGCTCAGTCTCTAAGAGATACTCATAGGGTAGGGCATGTGTGTGTGCGTTCATAGGGGTGAGTGTATGCACGTATGTATGAGCGATTGCATATGTACTGTGTTAAAAAAAAGACATAACCATGGGCAAATCAAAACTTTTGGTCATGACAGGCAAAATAATATCTCAAGTGTCATAAATAAGGTGTACCCTCAATAAAAATGCAAATGCTTATAACCAATCGAGATGTACTATAGTACTTGTTTTTATTTTATTTTATTTTATTTTACAAATGATGACTTATGAATGTCAACTAGACCAATTACCAACACAGCTGCATCCCAATGCAATCCTGCCGAGGTAGGAACTAGCTCCCGTGACATATGCGATGAAAGGCCGGGAAGCTACAATACTACTTCCTCCGTGCCATAGTATAAGAAGGTTTTGCAAGCTTGGATGGAGGGAGTACTTCCTTGTGTAAGACCGCGAAGGCAAGTCACATAGGTGTAACGGATAATGTGGATAATCACTGTAGATACAATAATGTTCTGGTTGCTTTTCGTCCGCATGTAGCAAAGACAAGGGGGTAGTGTAGCTCCCCTGAGTTTACTTCATACGTTACAAAATATGGATCCATCACATAGATGTCAAAATAGGATAAGGAAGAGGACCTTTCCAACATATGAACCGGCAAAAACTCCAACATAAAAAACACAATACAAGATGCATGCAAACTTCGTTCTCGGTGAGCTTGAATTTGACAAGAAGATGAACACAAACTCTAAAACCTCACATAGAGAAGAGTCAAATAAGAACCAAGAAGGATGATGCCAAGATGCAATGGTTTGAGCTTTCTACGAACGATATGATCAAGCTACTTACTCGACAGCCCCCTTGATAGTATGACTATTGATCCTATAACCCGGTCTCCTAACTAACACCATGAGACCGGTAAAATAGAAAATATGTTAATGACAAATCTTTGCCTTGCGCATGATCCACTAGAGCTAGATGATAACTATCTTGACGTCCTTTCTTGATTGCTCTAGCTCGATAAAGACTAGTAGATTGCTCTCTCGTGCTCCACTATGGGTGAGACATTCTTCAACACATGTTCAAAAGTCCATTGTCACCACAATGGACGGCAAGCTTCAAGCATGATCTCTTTGTGGTGCTCCATTTGAACCTGCAAACCGCAACCTTGATGACGATCACCACTTGATGTCATCCTTCATGGGTGAGGGAGTCCTGGATTATGGGTCCCCGGGCATCCGGGCTATGTGACATGGGCCGGACTGATGGGCCGCGAAGATACAAGATAGAAGGCCTTCCCCCGTGTCCGGATGGGACTCTCCTTTGCGTGGATGGCAAACTTGGCGTCCGGATGTGTAGTTTCTTTTCTCTGTAAACCGACTCTGTACAACCCTAGGCCCCTCCGGTGTCTATATAAACCGGAGGGTTTAGTCCGTAGAGGCTATCACAAATCATATAGGCTAGACATCTAGGGTTTAGTCATTACGATCTCGAGGTAGATCAACTCTTGTAACCCCTATACTCATCAAAGTCAATCAAGCAGGAAGTAGGGTATTACCTCCATTAAGAGGGCCTGAACCTGGGTAAACATCGTGTCCCCTGTCTCCTGTTACCTTCGATCCTCAGACGCACAGTTCGGGACCCCCTACCCGAGATCAGTCGGTTTTGACACCGACAATGGGTTATATGCCATCTTCCTTTTGATGCATGCCCATGGAAACATACATAACCCCACATGGAACTCTCACATAGATCATGGGTTACTACAAAAAGCATGATGGACAATGCTTACCATGTCATGAGATCACTTGATCCCACTCGGTACTTCTTCTATGCTTTGTGAGTTATATTCTCTTCATAAAGATGTTGTTTTGAAGTTAAACATGAATGTTCACACAAACTTCTTCTTCAAGATATCCTTGCAATAGGCTCAACTCTCATATGACCAATCTTTGGATAACTCCTTGAATAATACCCTGGTCAACACATAATCTTCTTCTGATAACCTTGAAACCAACAAATGGTCTTCAAGCAATGCCTATGGACAAACCCTTCAAATATAACCGAAGTTAACCATTAGTTCATAGAGATTGTCATCAATTACCAAAACCAAACATCGGGGCGCCATGCTCTTTCAGACGCTCCTAGCAACTCTAGTCCACAGCAACCACGGGTCTTGAAACATCTGGCTCAATGCATGACGAGGCCCCTTGCAGCACTGGTTCGCAGCACCTATGGGCCTTGCATCATCTTCCCCGAAGCACGACAACACCCCTCGTAGATTTGGTCAACAACAGTGCCTTGCAACATTAGCGGTGGGTCTCTCCTAGCAGTATCATGCGCTTGTGGAGTGTCAATACACCCCCCCCCCTCTACAACAGCTATAACAATCATGCATAATAAAGTTCAGAAAAGAACTAGTTAACGCGTCGGCAACACGACACCGTCCACGATGCTCCGGGTACGACTGTGGGAGGATGTCAGCCCGTCGGCTGCTATTTTTTCCAGTCTAACCGTCTGCGACACTCGTGTTGTTCTACGATTGCGGGGGATGTTAGAGATATATTTGGTAGTTAGGGATTGTCCATGATTAGATAGAAATTGTTTCCATCTTATCTCTAGGAGGTGTCTTAGTCCTCCAATTTTGGTACTCAAAATATACTCATCCTCGAGACTCAATAATATATTCACTGCATTACGCCAATCATCATCCTCTATTCCTCTTACAAAAAGAAATAACAGTAGTGTTGTTTCCCTTCCAAGCATCATCTATAAATAGGACAACGATTTTTTCAATACAAATCGTGCAAAGAGAAAGTTGGGGTTGCTGGGAACTTTGATGTATAAATGGACCACTGTAAATGCAAATCACTGCGAATTTAAGTGACTGATCCACAACATCTGCGGATTTTATTAAGCATTTGTTATGAATAAGATTTCGCTCTAGAGTTATTTTCTTATTATTACACGCGTGTGATGCGTGCGTCACCACTAACACAGTAGCCCTACGTAGCTTACAGTCGATTGAGCTTGATCGCCATGCTTAGGTCTGGACGATACATGTAGATAGGACCAGCGGGCCTATGATATGAGATCAGCCGACGTTGGGCGGCGGCACGCCACCGCCGCCGTCGTACGCCATGACGGGCGTGCCGCTCTCGTCGCTGGTGGGTATGTTGTAGGAGCAGCTGGCGGACGCCTCGAGCTGGTCCTGTGCCGCCGGCACCATGGCCGGCAGGTACTGGCCGTCGTCGGGCCCCAGGCAGTGCTGCATGAGAGGGAAGGGCGTGTTGGGGATGAGCGTGGAGAGCAGCTCGGTGCAGCTGTACGCCTGCCGCCACGGATCCGCCGTCTGGCTGCTGCCCCCGACGTCTCCGTCGCCGCCGTGCATTCCGGCCACCTGCGATTTGCCGTCGTACACGTCCGGGTCGCTGCCGAAAAGTAATAGAACTCGTACACATTAGCATTACTAATGACGTGTCAGGTACTCAGGTTGCCGTGTACCGTGTGCATAGTAGGCAATTATTCGTGCACGTGCCTGAGGTAGATCATCGGGTCCGTCCCGCCGAAGATCTGGTGGCCGGGGTTCTGCCCGTCGTCGGAGCCCCACAGCGCGGCGGCGTCGCCGGCGAACGTGCCCATGCCGCCGCCTTCCTCCGTCTTCATCGCGTGCACGTACATCTGCGCCTCGTTCCCGCCCTACAAAGCCATCGCCAAGACAATCTTCATGGGTAAAATGAAGAAATCTTCTGCGCATCAAACACATTGATGGTTGGCAATAATACGTAGGATCCCGCGCATTTTCCAGCGTGGAGATCCTACGCGTTTAAATGTGATCTCGAAGATGGCCGTACGTACCTGCATCCCGGGCGCCGTCGGGTCGAACGGGGCCAGGTTGCTCAGCAGGTAGTTCTGCAGCTCGATATATAGTTGCACAGACCGAATTATTCAAATGAGTTGCACATGAAACTCCGTTGTTTTTCCGAGGCAAATTTGTGGACATCATATATGTATGTACCTTCCTCTCGACGACGCGGGTGAGCATGTCCATGAGGAACTTCTCGCAATTGTCGATCTCAACCATGGAACCGAACGCGGCGGGGTCCGGCTCGAACAGCATGCACGCACACAGAGAACACACAAACACGATCAAGGTCGCGATCGCACGAACAAAGCGCTAAAGGGCCGGCGCGGGTCTTGGTTTGTACCTGAGGCGTTCCTCGGAGATCTGCAGCTGCTGCTGACACGCGTATATCTCCTTCTGAATCTCCTGCAATTCGTTGGAAGAATTCGACTGGTTAATAAGATGGTTTCCTTGTCGTCGAGACGTTATCTAACGTTACAAAATGCTAGGGCTCACCTCTACCTTCTCGTTCAATGCCCCCGGGCTGAAATTTGCGAGCAGAAAAAAGAACATAAACAAGATGTGAAATAGGAAAAAATTAACGAGAATATATATAGAGGGAACTGGAGCAAAGGTACAATGCATAGTACTTTGCTAGCTGTGTGGCCATGTCGCTCTCGCGCTTGAGCCTCTGGAGCATGCTGATGAGGTACTGCATGGGATTTGTCACACGAGCGATGGCTGAGTGGTCGATCATAGCCTCCTTCATTTTGGAAAAAAGAAGAATTGAAGATGAGTTGTTGCTTCTCTCACCTCTCGATTCTGGATGGGTCTGCGGTGGTGAAACGAAGAAAGCAAAATGTTTGAGAAAGGAGATCGACCGAAGTTCATTACACGGTGCATATATATGTGACTCACTCTCCCCGGTCGTTGTCGGACATGTTGAGGTACCGGAGAAGCACATCCTCCACCCTGCGGAACGACGAACGACGAGCGCGCGCGGCCATGCATGCACGCACGAGTCTCAGAAACGGAAACGAAAAAGGGGAATCAATGAAGGCAAAGGAGAAAGGAGAGGAGGACGGACCCGTGGCGGCCGGAGAAGGGGCAGAGGCGGCGGGAGGGGGAGAACATGAGGAGGGCGATGTCGATGTCGCAGAGGACGGAGAGCTCGTAGGCCTTCTTGATGAGCCCGTTCCGGCGCTTGGAGAAGGTCACGTGCCGGTTCGTGTTGTTCTCGATCCGCTTGATGGCCAGCTTCACGCGCCCCATCGTCGCCGGCGCCGGTCAGCGAGGTGAGGTGAGGTGAGCGGGCCGGGGCTAGGGGCGGGTGGTAGGAGGAGGTGAATGGCGGTGGCGATGGTGGGAGCGTGCGTGGCCCGTTGAGGGCGGGGGGTGGGCGGGCGGGAGCGCTCGTAGGAGCGGCGGAGACGGATCTGCCCTGGCGCATATGCCGAGCACCTGTAATAAAGATCCGACGCAGCGGCGGCGATTGCCCTGTGATTTGCTTGCTTGCATGTCGTCCCGTGCCGTGCTCATTGATGCGTGGCTTGCGGCTTGTCCAATGGGAAAGCCAGCATAGGAAACTCGAACCAGCGTGACAGCGCCAGGACACTTTACATAAAAAACTTGAAAATAATAATTAAATGTGTATAGGGAAAATATTTCTCATGCATACATAAAATATACAATGTGTTTGAAAAAAAAGGTGTTCATGTTTTTTTAAAATATAAATCAAGCATATTAAAAAATAAACAAGTATTTTTCAAATGTTAACTGTGTATAGAAAAAATGTTGACAATGTATTGAAAAAATGAAACCTGTATTTAAAAATTGTTAAACATGTATTAGAAATTTTTACTAGATATATAACAAATATGTACAATATGAAAAAAGTAGACATAAATAAGAGGTTTCTTTACATGCTCCCACTTACTTCCCCTTTTCACATAAGAGGTACTACCTCTCTCTCAGTTTACAGGGCGTGCGCGTACCCCTAGATCGTCAATTTGACCAACCTAATACAAGTCATATATTACAAAAAATATACCAACATAAACTTCGGAGTTTCTACTTTTAAAAGGTATAATTTTTGTGTTATATAGTTTATATTAGGATGATAAATTGGCAACCTAGGTATACGCGCAGGACTTGTAAACTGAAACGGAGGTAGTAAGTGTATAAAATAGATCTGAGCCGTTGATTGCATTAAATAGTGTGTATAATTAACTCTTACCTTCTTACCTCCCATGTGAAAAGTGGGGGGGGGGGGGAGGGGGGTAAGAGGGACCATGTTAAAGTTGCTCACAAAAAATAAGTTTTCAACAACTATTAATCATGTATTTTAAAATGTTAAACGTGTATATAAAAAATATTTTTTATGTATACAAAAAATGTTAAATATGTACTGAAAACATAGTTAACATGTGTTGAACAAAAAACAAACCGACAAAAATCAACAAAAAACAAAGCAAAAGAAGAAGCCTACTAAAAACAAAATAAAGATGAAAAACGAGAAAGAAAGAAACAAAAATGAAGAAAAAAAAGAAAGAAAGAGAAAAAAGTGAATACCGAGAAAGAAAGAAAGGACACCGAAGAAAAAAGGAAAAAAGAAGAAGAAATAAACGTAGAAAACTGGTGAAAATACAAAGAAAAAATAGAAACCAAAAAACTAATGAAAAAATGTGCCTTTTCGCTCAAGTAGGGCGCGCCTCCTATATTAACACGAACCCGACAGAGCCTCAATGGCTAGCAGCCCTACCTAGTATCGAAGAAACCTGGGATTGATCCCAGGGTGCTCCCTTTTCCCTATATCTTCTATATCTAAATAGCTAGCCCCCACTAACCTATTTCTCTCAACATGCCAGCATGACATCCTCATCAAGCAACATGCATTAGAAAAGGCCCACCTCAACATTCAATGAGTCATAGGAAATGGTCCACCTCAACATGCAAATAGGCATGAGATATTTAATAAATATTTTACAGAAGTACATGAATCAAACACAATAAAGCATATGTATTTTTAGTATTACCTCTCATATTATTTTTCTGAGTATTCATATTTCATACAAAATATCTTTGAAATATATTGCAGGATATCCCCGCAACAACGTGGGGGGTGTCATCTAGTTTCTATTGTTTTAAGTCCATGCTAAAGGGCAGAGCCTGGAATCGATCTCTGGATGCTCACTTTTCCTCTATTTCTACTCCCTTCGTTCCAAAATAGATGACTCAAAGGGAGTATTATTTTAAGTGTGCGCTAATGGGTCAGTCCATTAGCGCAGATCCTTCAGGCGAGAGATTCTTCGGTCTTGCTGTAAGGGATTTATAGCTCTCGCGGAGTACCTCGGCCTCAACTCTGGCAACCGGGGTCATGGGCCGGCCCAATACTAGAGATCATATTCTTTTTCAACTATTTTAAATAGTTTTATATAGTTATTCTTTTTTTCGTTTTTCATGTTTTTTTGTGTCCTTGTTTTTCTACATTTCTTCACTAATTTTCTTTAGTTTTTTGGCGATTATTCACGGTTTTCTTTTTTTTCTTTTATATTTTTTCTCTACATAAGTCTACTTTTACACAATGTGCTTTTTATCGTGTAGAAGCATTTTATATATAAATGTTGACCATTTTTTAAATAAACGATGTGCAATTTTCTAAAAATATACTTTTTGATCTTTTTTTAATACATGCTTAACATTGTAAAAATACAGGTGAAACATTTATAATAGAAAATACCATTTTTAACCTATGTGAGTAATCTTCCCTTTTTTATTTTTCAATTGTTTTCCAACACATTTTTATATTTTTCGTACACATTTTACAGTTTTCCTATATATAAGAAACATTTTGTTATACAAGTTTAAAAATTTCCGAATACATGATTAACATTTCTCCAAATACATGTTTTTGATGATTATTGTTTTCATAAAATTGTATGTTTTTGGTAGACATAAACAAATTCCTACACATTTAAAGTTTTTCAAAGACATGATTAACATTAATTTTTCAGACACATATTTGTGACATTTTTCAAAACTTTTTTAAGAAAATACATGTTAAATATTTTTCAAATACAGGTTGTAATATTTTTTTACAAACGATACAAAAAATGAAAATTATACCAACATTTTTTATATTGTATAAACATTTTAGAAAAATGCATGGACATATTTTTGAAATCGACAGGCATATTTGAAAATTTCATGTGCATTTTTTTAATTTTGTAATTAAACAAACATATTTTCAATATTATAAGCATATAGAAAATTTTGTATACATTTTTTTAAACACGTTAATGTTTGTAAAATGTCACATACATTTTTTTATTTCAATCATTTTTTTAATTAAGCTAACACTTTTTTCTAGTGTGTTAACATTTTTTAAAAATTCATGGTATTTCTTTTTAAGTTAATTTAATGTTTTGGAATATACTTATTTGCAATATTTCTCTATTTATTTCGTGGAATGACACATGACAGTGCTCTAGTTCATGTAATTAAGTACTTCCTGTGTCTCAAAATAACCGCCGTTGACTTAGTACTCCCTCGGATTCAAAATATGTGTCGTGGTTTTAATTAAAGTTTAGTTCAAACTTAAACTAAAATCACGACACTTATTTTGGATCAGATGAGTACAATTTACTGTAGTTATGGAACCCACGGGGTTTTTCCCCCCTACGCCAAGGCTAGGGTTTCCTATCCTCTCTGGCGATCCCATCGACTGAGAGTTCCCCTACCGATCGCTGATCTCCCTGCCTAGGGTTCGCGAGATCTCGGCCTGCGCATCTCACCTCGGTGGCTCGTGCGCGCCCTCTCTGCAATTGGTGATGGATCCGGTGGCCGATGCCCTGTCCGGGGCCAGCAGTGGCGGCGCCGCCGCCAAAGCCTCAGATCTTGGTGACTTCATGGAACAACTCAACCTAGAAGATGAAGATTTTGATGACCTGGTGATCGAGGAGGATGATCCGGCGGTTAACGAAGGAGTCCGCAGGCTAGCCCTAGCCAGGGTTCACACGGAAAAAACCTTCAGTCCGACGGCGTTCTACAAAGATATGCGTGCTGCTCGGAATACGGCGAAGCCTGTGAGGTTCAGACCCGTCGGACCGAACGTCTTCGTGGTGCAGGCGGCCTATCTTGGTGACTGGGAGCGCATGGTGGAACAAGGGCCATGGATCTTCAGGAATTGGGTGGTGCTTATGTCCCCATATGATGGTTTCACGAAGGCGGAGGAAGTGCCCATGCTATTTATGCCGATATGGCTTCAAATTCACAAGTTGCCCGATGGTTTTTGCAAGAAGAATATAGTGGAATCATTGTTGAGGAACTCTGGGGATATCCTGGAGATGAGGTTGAACAGGAATACCCATGGTGATTATGTGAGGGTTAGGGTTCGCCATGACATCCGCAGACCCCTCACAAAGTTTGTAAGCATTGTCAGAGGAAAGGAAAGGCAAGTGTTCCTAGTTCATTATGAAAAATTAGCTCGCTTCTGCAGTGTGTGTGGCCTAATTGGGTATGACTATAAGGAGTGTGGCTCCGGTGTTCATGAGGAGAAGGAGGAGAAGTTCGGACCTTGGCTGTATGCAGATGGGCCGACCAAAGCAAGATCGGATGAATTCGGAAGTGGCACTGACAAGCAAAAGCAGCAACAACATACACCACCGAAGGAGAAGGAAGTGCCGAAGGCCCTGGACCCAGAGCTAGGTGACACGGCAACCAGCCCTTTGAAGCATGTATCCAGGGACATGCAGGTGGATCCTGTGGCACGGAAACGGCTGGCTATGGAGCTGGAAGCTGTGGAAAAACAGAAGGGTGTCATGCCTACGACGCTGGCGCTGACTCAAGGTTTGGGGGAGGATGGTGGGGAGTACACCTCGCCTACCAACAGTTCAAACAACAAGAGACCAAGGATTAGTTCACAAGATGTGTCCGAAGAGAATTCGGTGGCCTTCTTCGAGGAGGACCGCCGGGCTCAATGAGTATCTTAATGTGGAACTGCCGGGGGGGTGAACCGCCGGACAATTCGTGAGGTTTTGGCCCTCTCAAAAGCCAATTCCCCGGGGCTGATTTTTCTATTTGAGACACGTCAAGCCTCAAGTAAGATGGAGAAGCTTAAGTGGAGATTACAAATGAAAGGATTCGCTGGTGTTTCAAGTGTTGGCCTCAGTGGGGGTCTAGCTTTATATTGTGATGAGAATTTGAAAGTAACCGTGTTAGATTCCTGTGCACGATATATGGATGTGAGAATAATTGATGTTGCTAATGATAAAACATGGAGAACTACCTTTGTGTACGGAGAGCCACGGGTGGAGCACCGTCATCACATGTGGAGCGCCCTATCAAATCTTCGGGTGGTGTCATCGGATCTGTGGCTGGTTTGTGGGGATTTCAATGAGGCTATGTGGCAACATGAACACTTTTCTCGCTCGCAACATTCTGAAAATCATATGCTCCTATTTCGGGATTGCTTGGTAGCTTGTGAACTCATGGACTTGGGTTTTTCTGGGACCCCGTTTACATATGATAATAGTTAGCAGGGGGAGAGGAATGTTCGGCTTCGACTGGATAGAGCATGTGCTGACGAGGCATTGAGGGACATTTTTCCATTTGCGCAAGTGGCGCACCTCGCCACCTCCTGCTCTGACCATGCCCCTGTCATGATCCGACTCGCACATGAGGAGCCAAGGCACACTAAAATAACTCCCAGGTATGAGATAATGTGGGAGCGGCACCCTGGGCTGGGGGATGTGATTGCTGAGATGTGGGGCAAGAGTAAGCCGAACGGGCTGTTGGGGATCGTAGCAGAATTTTAAAATTTCCTACGCATCACCAAGATCCATCTATGGAGTATACTAGCAACGAGGGGAAAGGAGTGCATCTACATACCCTTGTAGATCGCGAGCGGAAGCGTTCCAATGAACGGGGTTGATGGAGTCGTACTCGCCGTGATCCAAATCACCGATGACCGAGTGCCGAACGGACGGCACCTCCGCGTTCAACACACGACCGGAGCAGCGACGTCTCCTCCTTCTTGATCCAGCAAGGTGGAAGGAGAGGTTGATGGAGATCCAGCAGCACGACAACGTGGTGGTGGATGTAGCGGGATCTCGGCAGGGCTTCGCCAAGCTTCTGCGAGAGGGAGAGGTGTTGCAGGGGGAGAGGGAGGCGCCAGGGGTTGTGGTGCTGCTGCCCTCCCTCCCCCCCACTATTTATAGGACCCCTCGAGGGGGGGGGGGGCGCCGGCCCTGGAACCCATCTACATGGGGGGGGCGGCGGCCAAGGGGGAAGGGGGGGTGGCTTCCCCCCAAGCCAAGTGGGGCGCCCCCCATCCCTTGGGTTTCCAACCCTAGGCGCAGGGGGAGGCCCAAGGGGGGGCGCCCTAGCCCACTAAGGGCTGGTTCCCTTCCCACTTCAGCCCATGGGGCCCTCCGGGATAGGTGGCCCCACCCGGTGGACCCCCGGGACCCTTCCGGTGGTCCCGGTACAATACCGATAACCCCCGAAACTTTCCCGGTGGCCGAAACTGGACTTCCTATATATAATTCTTCACCTCCGGGCCATTCCGGAACTCCTCGTGACGTCCGGGATCTCATCCGGGACTCCGAACAACTTTCGGGTTTCCGCATACTAATATCTCTACAACCCTAGCGTCACCGAACCTTAAGTGTGTAGACCCTACGGGTTCGGGAGACATGCAGACATGACCGAGACGCCTCTCCGGTCAATAACCAACAGCGGGATCTGGATACCCATGTTGGCTCCCACATGTTCCATGATGATCACATCGGATGAACCACGATGTCGAGGATTCAATCAATCCCGTATACAATTCCCTTTGTCAATCGGTATGTTACTTGCCCGAGATTCGATCGTCAGTATCCCAATACCTTGTTCAATCTCATTACCGGCAAGTCTCTTTACTCGTACCGTAATGCATGATCCCGTGGCTAACTCCTTAGTCACATTGAGCTCATTATGATGATGCATTACCGAGTGGGCCCAGAGATACCTCTCCGTCATACGGAGTGACAAATCCCAGTCTCGATCCGTGCCAACTCAACAGACACTTTCGGAGATACCCGTAGTGTACCTTTATAGTCACCCAGTTACGTTGTGACGTTTGGCACACCCAAAGCACTCCTACGGTATCCGGGAGTTGCACGATCTCATGGTCTAAGGAAAAGATACTTGACATTGGAAAAGCTCTAGCAAACGAACTACACGATCTTTGAGCTATGCTTAGGATTGGGTCTTGTCCATCACATCATTCTCCTAATGATGTGATCCCGTTATCAATGACATCCAATGTCCATAGTCAGGAAACCATGACTATCTTCTGCCGTGGTCGGGCATTGAGCCGTGCTCAATTGCACACCTTGCAATACAGGCAAGAACCCCTTCTTGGACTGATCCATATTGAACTTCTTCAATATCTTGTCAAGGTACGTACTCTGTGAAAGACCAATGAGGCGTCTTGATCTATCTCTATAGATCTTGATGCCTAATATATAAGCAGCTTCTCCAAGGTCCTTCATTGAAAAACACTTATTCAAATAGGCCTTTATACTTTCCAAGAATTCTATATCATTTCCCATCAATAGTATGTCATCCACATATAATAAGAGAAATGCTACAGAGCTCCCACTCACTTTCTTGTAAACACAGGCTTCTCCATAAGTCTGTGTAAACCCAAACGCTTTGATCATCTCATCAAAGCGAATGTTCCAACTCCGAGATGCTTGCACCAGTCCATAGATGGAGCGCTGGAGCTTGCATACCTTGTTAGCATTCTTAGGATCGACAAAACCTTCCGGCTGCATCATATACAATTCTTCCTTAAGGAAGCCGTTGAGGAATGCCGTTTTGACGTCCATTTGCCATATCTCATAATCATAGTATGCGGCAATTGCTAACATGATTCGGACGGACTTCAGCTTCGCTACGGGTGAGAAAGTCTCATCGTAGTCAACCCCTTGAACTTGTCGATAACCCTTAGCGACAAGTCGAGCCTTGTAGATGGTCACATTACCATCCGCGCCTGTCTTCTTCTTAAAGATCCATTTATTTTTTATGGCTCGCCGATCATCGGGCAAGTCAGTTAAAGTCCATACTTCGTTTTCATACATGGATCGTATCTCGGACTTCATGGCTTCTAGCCATTTGTCGGAATCCGGGCCCGCCATCGCTTCTTCATAGTTCGAAGATTCACCGTTGTCTAACAACATGATTTCCAGGACAGGGTTGTCGTACCACTCTGGTGCGGAACGTGTCCTTGTGGACCTACGAAGTTCAGCAGTAACTTGATCCGAAGCTTCATGATCATCACCATTAACTTCCTCCCCAGTCGGTGTAGGCACCACAGGAACATCTTCCCGCGCTGCGCTACTTTCCGGTTCGGAAGGGGTGACTATCACCTCATCAAGTTCCACTTTCCTCCCACTCAATTCTTTTAAGAGAAACTCTTTCTCCAGAAAGGACCCGTTCTTGGCAACAAAGATCTTGCCTTCGGATCTGAGGTAGAAGGTATACCCAATGGTTTCCTTAGGGTATCCTATGAAGACGCATTTTTCCGACTTGGGTTCGAGCTTTTCAGGTTGAAGTTTCTTGACATAAGCATCGCATCCCCAAACTTTTAGAAACGACAGCTTAGGTTTCTTCCCAAACCATAATTCATACGGTGTCGTCTCAACGGATTTCGACGGAGCCCTATTTAAAGTGAATGCGGCAGTCTCTAAAGCATAGCCCCAAAATGAGAGTGGTAAATCGGTAAGAGACATCATAGATCGCACCATATCCAATAGAGTGCGATTACGACGTTCGGACACACCGTTTCGCTGAGGTGTTCCAGGCGGCGTGAGTTGTGAAACGATTCCACATTTCCTTAAGTGCGTACCAAATTCGTGACTTAAATATTCTCCACCACGATCTGATCGTAAGAATTTTATTTTCTTGTCACGTTGATTCTCAACCTCACTCTGAAATTCCTTGAACTTTTCAAAGGTTTCAGACTTGTGTTCCATTAGGTAGACATACCCATATCTACTTAAGTCATCAGTGAGAGTGAGAACATAACGATATCCTCCGCGAGCCTCAACACTCATTGGACCGCACACATCGGTATGTATGATTTCCAATAAGTTGGTTGCTCGCTCCATTGTTCCGGAGAACGGAGTCTTGGTCATCTTACCCATGAGGCATGGTTCGCACGTGTCAAATGATTCGTAATCAAGAGACTCCAAAAGTCCATCTGCATGGAGCTTCTTCATGCGTTTGACACCAATGTGACCAAGGCGGCAGTGCCACAAGTATGTGGGACTATCGTTATCAACTTTACATCTTTTGGTATTCACACTATGAATATGTGTAACATCACGTTCGAGATTCATCAAGAATAAACCATTGACCAGCGGGGCATGACCATAAAACATATCTCTCATATAAATAGAACAACCATTATTCTCGGATTTAAATGAGTAGCCATCTCGAATTAAACGAGATCCAGATACAATGTTCATGCTCAAAGCTGGCACTAAATAACAATTATTGAGGTTTAAAACTAACCCCGTAGGTAAATGCAGAGGCAGCGTGCCGACGGCGATCACATCGACCTTGGAACCATTCCCGACGCGCATCGTCACCTCGTCCTTCGTCAGTCTCCGTTTATTCCGCAGTTCCTGTTTTGAGTTACAAATATGAGCAATCGCACCGGTATCAAATACCCAGGAGCTACTACGAGTACTGGTAAGGTACACATCAATTACATGTATATCACATATACCTTTGGTGTTGCCGGCCTTCTTGTCTGCTAAGTATTTGGGGCAGTTCCGCTTCCAGTGACCACTTCCCTTGCAATAAAAGCACTCAGTCTCAGGCTTGGGTCCATTCCTTGACTTCTTCCCGGCAACTGGCTTACCAGGCGCGGCAACTCCCTTGACGTCTTTCTTGAAGTTCTTCTTACCCTTGCCCTTCTTGAACTTAGTGGTTTTATTCACCATCAACACTTGATGTTCCTTTCTGATCTCCACCTCCGCTGATTTCAGCATTGAATATACCTCAGGAATGGTCTTTTCCATCCCCTGCATTTTGAAGTTCATCACAAAGCTCTTGTAGCTCGGTGGAAGCGACTGAAGGATTCTGTCAATGACCGCGTCATCCGGGAGATTAACTCCCAGCTGAGACAAGCGGTTGTGTAACCCAGACATTCTGAGTATGTGCTCACTAACAGAACTATTTTCCTCCATTTTACAGCTGAAGAACTTGTCGGAGACTTCATATCTCTCGACCGTGGCATGAGCTTGGAAAACCATTTTCAGCTCTTCGAACATCTCATATGCTCCATGTTTCTCAAAACGCTTTTGGAGACCCGGTTCTAAGCTGTAAAGCATGCCGCACTGAACGAGGGAGTAATCATCAGCACGTGATTGCCAAGCGTTCATAACGTCTTGGTTCTCTGGGATTGGTGCTTCACCTAGCGGTGCTTCTAGGACATAATCTTTCTTGGCAGCTATGAGGATGATCCTCAGGTTCCGGACCCAGTCCGTATAGTTGCTGCCATCATCTCTCAGCTTGGTTTTCTCTAGGAACGCGTTGAAGTTGAGGACAACGTGGGCCATTTGATCTACAAGACATATTGTAAAGATTTTAGACTAAGTTCATGATAATTAAGTTCATATAATCAAATCATTCAATGAACTCCCACTCAGATAGACATCCCTCTAGTCATCTAAGTGAAACATGATCCGAGTTAACTAGGCCGTGTCCGATCATCACGTGAGACGGACTAGTCAAGATCGGTGAACATCTCCATGTTGATCGTATCTTCTATACGACTCATGCTCGACCTTTCGGTCCTCCGTGTTCCGAGGCCATGTCTGTACATGCTAGGCTCGTCAAGTCAACCTAAGTGTATTGCGTGTGTTCCGAGGCCATGTCTGTACATGCTAGGCTCGTCAACACCCGTTGTATGCGAACGTTAGAATCTATAACACCCGATCATCACGTGGTGCTTCGAAACAACGAACCTTCGCAACGGTGCACAGTTAGGGGGAACACTTTCTTGAAATTATTATAAGGGATCATCTTAGTTACTACCGTCGTTCTAAGCAAATAAGATGCAAAACATGATAAACATCACATGCAATCAAATAGTGACATGATATGGCCAATATCATTTTGCTCCTTTGATCTCCATCTTCGGGGCACCATGATCATCTTCGTCACCGGCATGACACCATGATCTCCATCATCATGATCTCCATCATTGTGTCTTCATGAAGTTGTCACGCCAACGATTACTTCTACTTCTATGGCTAACGCGTTTAGTAACAAAGTAAAGTAATTTACATGGCGTTATTCAATGACACGCAGGTCATACAAAAAATAAAGACAACTCCTATGGCTCCTGCCGGTTGTCATACTCATCGACATGCAAGTCGTGATTCCTATTACAAGAATATGATCAATCTCATACATCACATATATCATTCATCACATCTTCTGGCCATATCACATCACATAGCACATGCTGCAAAAACAAGTTAGACGTCCTCTAATTGTTGTTGCAAGTTTTTACGTGGCTTGTATAGGTTTCTAGCAAGAACGTTTCTTACCTACGTAAAACCACAACGTGATATGCCAATTTCTATTTAACCTTCATAAGGACCCTTTTCACCGAATCCGTTCCGACTAAAGTGGGAGAGACAGACACCCGCTAGCCACCTTATGCAACTAGTGCATGTCAGTCGGTGGAACCTGTCTCACGTAAGCGTACGTGTAAGGTCGGTCCGGGCCGCTTCATCCCACAATACCGCCGAAACAAGATAAGACTAGTAGCGGCAAGAAGAATTGGCAACATCTACGCCCACAACTGCTTTGTGTTCTACTCGTGCATAGTAACTACGCATAAACCTGGCTCATGATGCCACTGTTGGGGATCGTAGCAGAATTTTAAAATTTCCTACGCATCACCAAGATCCATCTATGGAGTATACTAGCAACGAGGGGAAAGGAGTGCATCTACATACCCTTGTAGATCGCGAGCGGAAGCGTTCCAATGAACGGGGTTGAAGGAGTCGTACTCGTCGTGATCCAAATCACTGATGACCGAGTGCCGAACGGACGGCACCTCCGCGTTCAACACACGTACGGAGCAGCGATGTCTCCTCCTTCTTGATCCAGCAAGGGGGAAGGAGAGGTTGATGGAGATCCAGCAGCACGACGGCGTGGTGGTGGATGTAGCGGGATCTCGGCAGGGCTTCGCCAAGCTTCTGCGAGAGGGAGAGGTGTTGTAGGGGGAGAGGGAGGCGCCAGGGGCTGTGGTGCTGCTGCCCTCCCTCCCCTCCACTATTTATAGGACCCCTCGAGGGGGGGCGCCGGCCCTGGAACCCATCTACATGGGGGGGGCGGCCAAGGGGGAAGGGGGGTGGCTTCCCCCCCAAGCCAAGTGGGGCGCCCCCCACCCCTAGGGTTTCCAACCCTAGGCGCAGGGGGAGGCCCAAGGGGGGGCGCCCCAGCCCACTAAGGGCTGGTTCCCTTCCCACTTCAGCCCATGGGGCCCTCCGGGATAGGTGGCCCCACCCGGTGGACCCCCGGGACCTTTCCGGTGGTCCCGGTACAATACCGATAACCCCCGAAACTTTCCCGGTGGCCGAAACTGGACTTCCTATATATAATTCTTCACCTCCGGGCCATTCCGAAACTCCTCGTGACGTCCGGGATCTCATCCGGGACTCCGAACAACTTTCGGGTTTCCGCATACTAATATCTCTACAACCCTAGCGTCACCGAACCTTAAGTGTGTAGACCCTACGGGTTCGGGAGACATGCAGACATGACCGAGACGCCTCTCCGGTCAATAACCAACAGCGGGATCTGGATACCCATGTTGGCTCCCACATGTTCCATGATGATCACATCGGATGAACCACGATGTCGAGGATTCAATCAATCCCGTATACAATTCCCTTTGTCAATCGGTATGTTACTTGCCCGAGATTCGATCGTCAGTATCCCAATACCTTGTTCAATCTCATTACCGGCAAGTCTCTTTACTCGTACCGTAATGCATGATCCCGTGGCTAACTCCTTAGTCACATTGAGCTCATTATGATGATGCATTACCGAGTGGGCCCAGAGATACCTCTCCGTCATACGGAGTGACAAATCCCAGTCTCGATCCGTGCCAACTCAACAGACACTTTCGGAGATACCCGTAGTGTACCTTTATAGTCACCCAGTTACGTTGTGACGTTTGGCACACCCAAAGCACTCCTACGGTATCCGGGAGTTGCACGATCTCATGGTCTAAGGAAAAGATACTTGACATTGGAAAAGCTCTAGCAAACGAACTACACGATCTTTGAGCTATGCTTAGGATTGGGTCTTGTCCATCACATCATTCTCCTAATGATGTGATCCCGTTATCAATGACATCCAATGTCCATAGTCAGGAAACCATGACTATCTTCTGCCGTGGTCGGGCATTGAGCCGTGCTCAATTGCACACCTTGCAATACAGGCAAGAACCCCTTCTTGGACTGATCCATATTGAACTTCTTCAATATCTTGTCAAGGTACGTACTCTGTGAAAGACCAATGAGGCGTCTTGATCTATCTCTATAGATCTTGATGCCTAATATATAAGCAGCTTCTCCAAGGTCCTTCATTGAAAAACACTTATTCAAATAGGCCTTTATACTTTCCAAGAATTCTATATCATTTCCCATCAATAGTATGTCATCCACATATAATAAGAGAAATGCTACAGAGCTCCCACTCACTTTCTTGTAAACACAGGCTTCTCCATAAGTCTGTGTAAACCCAAACGCTTTGATCATCTCATCAAAGCGAATGTTCCAACTCCGAGATGCTTGCACCAGTCCATAGATGGAGCGCTGGAGCTTGCATACCTTGTTAGCATTCTTAGGATCGACAAAACCTTCCGGCTGCATCATATACAATTCTTCCTTAAGGAAGCCGTTGAGGAATGCCGTTTTGACGTCCATTTGCCATATCTCATAATCATAGTATGCGGCAATTGCTAACATGATTCGGACGGACTTCAGCTTCGCTACGGGTGAGAAAGTCTCATCGTAGTCAACCCCTTGAACTTGTCGATAACCCTTAGCGACAAGTCGAGCCTTGTAGATGGTCACATTACCATCCGCGCCTGTCTTCTTCTTAAAGATCCATTTATTTTTTATGGCTCGCCGATCATCGGGCAAGTCAGTTAAAGTCCATACTTCGTTTTCATACATGGATCGTATCTCGGATTTCATGGCTTCTAGCCATTTGTTGGAATCCGGGCCCGCCATCGCTTCTTCATAGTTCGAAGATTCACCGTTGTCTAACAACATGATTTCCAGGACAGGGTTGTCGTACCACTCTGGTGCGGAACGTGTCCTTGTGGACCTACGAAGTTCAGCAGTAACTTGATCCGAAGCTTCATGATCATCATCATTAACTTCCTCCCCAGTCGGTGTAGGCACCACAGGAACATCTTCCCGCGCTGCGCTACTTTCCGGTTCGGAAGGGGTGACTATCACCTCATCAAGTTCCACTTTCCTCCCACTCAATTCTTTTAAGAGAAACTCTTTCTCCAGAAAGGACCCGTTCTTGGCAACAAAGATCTTGCCTTCGGATCTGAGGTAGAAGGTATACCCAATGGTTTCCTTAGGGTATCCTATGAAGACGCATTTTTCCGACTTGGGTTCGAGCTTTTCAGGTTGAAGTTTCTTGACATAAGCATCGCATCCCCAAACTTTTAGAAACGACAGCTTAGGTTTCTTCCCAAACCATAATTCATACGGTGTCGTCTCAACGGATTTCGACGGAGCCCTATTTAAAGTGAATGCGGCAGTCTCTAAAGCATAGCCCCAAAATGAGAGTGGTAAATCGGTAAGAGACATCATAGATCGCACCATATCCAATAGAGTGCGATTACGACGTTCGGACACACCGTTTCGCTGAGGTGTTCCAGGCGGCGTGAGTTGTGAAACGATTCCACATTTCCTTAAGTGCGTACCAAATTCGTGACTTAAATATTCTCCACCACGATCTGATCGTAAGAATTTTATTTTCTTGTCACGTTGATTCTCAACCTCACTCTGAAATTCCTTGAACTTTTCAAAGGTTTCAGACTTGTGTTCCATTAGGTAGACATACCCATATCTACTTAAGTCATCAGTGAGAGTGAGAACATAACGATATCCTCCGCGAGCCTCAACACTCATTGGACCGCACACATCGGTATGTATGATTTCCAATAAGTTGGTTGCTCGCTCCATTGTTCCGGAGAACGGAGTCTTGGTCATCTTACCCATGAGGCATGGTTCGCACGTGTCAAATGATTCGTAATCAAGAGACTCCAAAAGTCCATCTGCATGGAGCTTCTTCATGCGTTTGACACCAATGTGACCAAGGCGGCAGTGCCACAAGTATGTGGGACTATCGTTATCAACTTTACATCTTTTGGTATTCACACTATGAATATGTGTAACATCACGTTCGAGATTCATCAAGAATAAACCATTGACCAGCGGGGCATGACCATAAAACATATCTCTCATATAAATAGAACAACCATTATTCTCGGATTTAAATGAGTAGCCATCTCGAATTAAACGAGATCCAGATACAATGTTCATGCTCAAAGCTGGCACTAAATAACAATTATTGAGGTTTAAAACTAATCCCGTAGGTAAATGCAGAGGCAGCGTGCCGACGGCGATCACATCGACCTTGGAACCATTCCCGACGCGCATCGTCACCTCGTCCTTCGCCAGTCTCCGTTTATTCCGCAGTTCCTGTTTTGAGTTACAAATATGAGCAACCGCACCGGTATCCAATACCAAGGAGCTACTACGAGTACTGGTAAGGTACACATCAATTACATGTATATCACATATACCTTTGGTGTTGCCGGCCTTCTTGTCTGCTAAGTATTTGGGGCAGTTCCGCTTCCAGTGACCACTTCCCTTGCAATAAAGGCACTCAGTCTCAGGCTTGGGTCCATTCCTTGACTTCTTCCCGGCAACTGGCTTACCGGGCGCGGCAACTCCCTTGCCGTCTTTCTTGAAGTTCTTCTTACCCTTGCCCTTCTTGAACTTAGTGGTTTTATTCACCATCAACACTTGATGTTCCTTTCTGATCTCCACCTCCGCTGATTTCAGCATTGAATATACCTCAGGAATGGTCTTTTCCATCCCCTGCATTTTGAAGTTCATCACAAAGCTCTTGTAGCTCGGTGGAAGCGACTGAAGGATTCTGTCAATGACCGCGTCATCTGGGAGATTAACTCCCAGCTGAGACAAGCGGTTGTGTAACCCAGACATTCTGAGTATGTGCTCACTAACAGAACTATTTTCCTCCATTTTACAGCTGAAGAACTTGTCGGAGACTTCATATCTCTCGACCCTGGCATGAGCTTGGAAAACCATTTTCAGCTCTTCGAACATCTCATATGCTCCATGTTTCTCAAAACGCTTTTGGAGACCCGGTTCTAAGCTGTAAAGCATGCCGCACTGAACGAGGGAGTAATCATCAGCACGTGATTGCCAAGCGTTCATAACGTCTTGGTTCTCTGGGATTGGTGCTTCACCTAGCGGTGCTTCTAGGACATAATCTTTCTTGGCAGCTATGAGGATGATCCTCAGGTTCCGGACCCAGTCTGTATAGTTGCTGCCATCATCTTTCAGCTTGGTTTTCTCTAGGAACGCGTTGAAGTTGAGGACAACGTGGGCCATTTGATCTACAAGACATATTGTAAAGATTTTAGACTAAGTTCATGATAATTAAGTTCATATAATCAAATCATTCAATGAACTCCCACTCAGATAGACATCCCTCTAGTCATCTAAGTGAAACATGATCCGAGTTAACTAGGCCGTGTCCGATCATCACGTGAGACGGACTAGTCAAGATCGGTGAACATCTCCATGTTGATCGTATCTTCTATACGACTCATGCTCGACCTTTCGGTCCTCCGTGTTCCGAGGCCATGTCTGTACATGCTAGGCTCGTCAAGTCAACCTAAGTGTATTGCGTGTGTTCCGAGGCCATGTCTGTACATGCTAGGCTCGTCAACACCCGTTGTATGCGAACGTTAGAATCTATAACACCCGATCATCACGTGGTGCTTCGAAACAACGAACCTTCGCAACGGTGCACAGTTAGGGGGAACACTTTCTTGAAATTATTATAAGGGATCATCTTAGTTACTACCGTCGTTCTAAGCAAATAAGATGCAAAACATGATAAACATCACATGCAATCAAATAGTGACATGATATGGCCAATATCATTTTGCTCCTTTGATCTCCATCTTCGGGGCACCATGATCATCTTCGTCACCGGCATGACACCATGATCTCCATCATGATGATCTCCATCATTGTGTCTTCATGAAGTTGTCACGCCAACGATTACTTCTACTTCTATGGCTAACGCGTTTAGTAACAAAGTAAAGTAATTTACATGGCGTTATTCAATGACACGCAGGTCATACAAAAAATAAAGACAACTCCTATGGCTCCTGCCGGTTGTCATACTCATCGACATGCAAGTCGTGATTCCTATTACAAGAATATGATCAATCTCATACATCACATATATCATTCATCACATCTTCTGGCCATATCACATCACATAGCACATGCTGCAAAAACAAGTTAGACGTCCTCTAATTGTTGTTGCAAGTTTTTACGTGGCTTGTATAGGTTTCTAGCAAGAACGTTTCTTACCTACGTAAAACCACAACGTGATATGCCAATTTCTATTTAACCTTCATAAGGACCCTTTTCACCGAATCCGTTCCGACTAAAGTGGGAGAGACAGACACCCGCTAGCCACCTTATGCAACTAGTGCATGTCAGTCGGTGGAACCTGTCTCACGTAAGCGTACGTGTAAGGTCGGTCCGGGCCGCTTCATCCCACAATACCGCCGAAACAAGATAAGACTAGTAGCGGCAAGAAGAATTGGCAACATCTACGCCCACAACTGCTTTGTGTTCTACTCGTGCATAGTAACTACGCATAAACCTGGCTCATGATGCCACTGTTGGGGATCGTAGCAGAATTTTAAAATTTCCTACGCATCACCAAGATCCATCTATGGAGTATACTAGCAACGAGGGGAAAGGAGTGCATCTACATACCCTTGTAGATCGCGAGCGGAAGCGTTCCAATGAACGGGGTTGATGGAGTCGTACTCGTCGTGATCCAAATCACTGATGACCGAGTGCCGAACGGACGGCACCTCCGCGTTCAACACACGTACGGAGCAGCGATGTCTCCTCCTTCTTGATCCAGCAAGGGGGAAGGAGAGGTTGATGGAGATCCAGCAGCACGACGGCGTGGTGGTGGATGTAGCGGGATCTCGGCAGGGCTTCGCCAAGCTTCTGCGAGAGGGAGAGGTGTTGTAGGGGGAGAGGGAGGCGCCAGGGGCTGTGGTGCTGCTGCCCTCCCTCCCCCCCACTATTTATAGGACCCCTCGAGGGGGGGCGCCGGCCCTGGAACCCATCTACATGGGGGGGCGGTGGCCAAGGGGGAAGGGGGGTGGCTTCCCCCCAAGCCAAGTGGGGCGCCCCCCACCCCTAGGGTTTCCAACCCTAGGCGCAGGGGGAGGCCCAAGGGGGGGCGCCCCAGCCCACTAAGGGCTGGTTCCCTTCCCACTTCAGCCCATGGGGCCCTCCGGGATAGGTGGCCCCACCCGGTGGACCCCCGGGACCCTTCCGGTGGTCCCGGTACAATACCGATAACCCCCGAAACTTTCCCGGTGGCCGAAACTGGACTTCCTATATATAATTCTTCACCTCCGGACCATTCCGGAACTCCTCGTGACGTCCGGGATCTCATCCGGGACTCCGAACAACTTTCGGGTTTCCGCATACTAATATCTCTACAACCCTAGCGTCACCGAACCTTAAGTGTGTAGACCCTACGGGTTCGGGAGACATGCAGACATGACCGAGACGCCTCTCCGGTCAATAACCAACAGCGGGATCTGGATACCCATGTTGGCTCCCACATGTTCCACGATGATCACATCGGATGAACCACGATGTCGAGGATTCAATCAATCCCGTATACAATTCCCTTTGTCAATCGGTATGTTACTTGCCCGAGATTCGATCGTCGGTATCCCAATACCTTGTTCAATCTCGTTACTGGCAAGTCTCTTTACTCGTACCGTAATGCATGATCCCGTGGCTAACTCCTTAGTCACATTGAGCTCATTATGATGATGCATTACCGAGTGGGCCCAGAGATACCTCTCCGTCATACGGAGTGACAAATCCCAGTCTCGATCCGTGCCAACTCAACAGACACTTTCGGAGATACCCGTAGTGTACCTTTATAGTCACCCAGTTACGTTGTGACGTTTGGCACACCCAAAGCACTCCTACGGTATCCGGGAGTTGCACGATCTCATGGTCTAAGGAAAAGATACTTGACATTGGAAAAGCTCTAGCAAACGAACTACACGATCTTTGAGCTATGCTTAGGATTGGGTCTTGTCCATCACATCATTCTCCTAATGATGTGATCCCGTTATCAATGACATCCAATGTCCATAGTCAGGAAACCATGACTATCTGTTGATCAACGAGCTAGTCAACTAGAGGCTTACTAGGGACACGTTGTGGTCTATGTATTCACACATGTATTACGATTTCCGGATAACACAATTATAGCATGAACAATAGACAATTATCATGAACAAAGAAATATAATAATAACCATTTATTATTGCCTCTAGGGCATATTTCCAACACGGGCACCCAGGGGCGGTCCGGGATGCTATGAAGGAGATGATGCAAAAGCTGCGGGCATGGAGCAAGGAGAACTTCGGCCATGTGACCTCGGAAAGTGAAAAACTGCGGTCTGAATTGGCGGATATGCAGCTTCACGACGCGGATAGAGCGGCCATACGTCAGAAGATGTATCAGCTAGATGAGTTGCTATACCGTGAGGAGATGCTTTGGTTGCAGCGGTCACGTATTACTTGGCTCAAGGAGGGGGAGAGGAACACTTCTTATCTCCATCGGCGGGCTGTGTGGCGAGCGCGCCGAAACTATATTCAGCGGTTGCGGCGCTCCGACGGGACGTGGTGCTCGGCCCCCTCTGACATGGAGCTGATGGCTACATCATATTTCAAGGAGGTTTTCACTAAGGACCCGACCCTGACACCGGAGTCGGTCCTGGAGAATATATTGCCCAAAGTTTCTCAAGAGATGAATGATATGTTATATGCACCATTTTCTGAGGAGGAGGTATCCAATGCGCTCTTCCAAATAGGACCGTTGAAAGCACCAGGCACGGATGGATTCCCGGCTAGGTTCTATCAGCGCAGTTGGGCGGTAATGAAGGGTGAGATCACGGCGGCGGTGTTGGAATTCTTTAAAACAGGAATCATGCCAGAGGGCGTGAATGATACTGCTATTGTACTAATTCCGAAAGTGCCTTTTCCTAAGGAGCTCAAGGAGTTTCACCCAATAAGTTTGTGCAATGTGGTCTACAAAATTGTATCCAAATGCTTGGTGAATCGCCTCCGTCCTTTACTGGCGGACCTTATTTCTGAGAACCAGAGTGCTTTTATTCCTGGGCGGTTGATTTCTGATAATTCTATCATAGCGTTTGAGTGTATTCATCATATTCAGTCCATGAAGCAAAATAGTCCGGTTGCATGTGCATACAAGCTTGATCTATCAAAGGCGTCTGACCGAGTGGATTGGGATTTTCTCGAGAAGGCTCTAGTTAAGTGGGTTTCTTCTGCTATATGGATCAACTGGATCATGGCATGCGTTAAATCGGTAACATATTCGGTGAAGTTCAATGGGGAGTTACTTGAGGTGTTCTCCCCTTCGAGGGGCCTGCGACAAGGTGATCCATTATCTCCATTCCTGTTCCTTTTTGTCATTGATGCTCTGTCTGCTCTTATTTCCAAGTCTGTTGCTGACTTGAGGGGTGTGAGTATCTGTCAGGGTGCACCGGTTATATCCCACTTGCTTTTTGCGAATGACACAATGTTGCTCTTCGAGGCGTCGGGCCAGCAAGCTAGCATTGTCAAAGGTTTGTTGAACACATATACTTCAGCGACGGGTCAACTTATTAACCCAGAGAAGTGTTCCATCCTGTTTTCGGACAATTGTAACGCGACGGTGGCGGATGAGGTGAAGGGCCTATTGGAAATATCGCAGCAAGTGTTTGAGCCAAAATACTTAGGCTTACCGGTACCTGAAGGTAGAATACATAAAGGGCAATTCGAAACACTTAAGGAGTGGTTGAGAAAAAGATTGATAGATTAGAGTGAACAGTATCTGTCTGTGGGCAACAAGGAAATTATGATCAAAGCTATGGCGCAAGCCATTCCCACCTATGTTATGAGCGTCTTCAGATTGCCGGCCTCTGTCTGTGATGACTTAACACGGATGATGCGGCAGTATTGGTGGGGGTGGAGAGGTAGGAGGAAGATGGCGTGGCTGAGTTGGGAGAAAATGATGTTACCCAAGGCAATGGGTGGTATGGGATTTCGAGATATGAGAGCTTTCAACTAGGCTTTGCTTGCAAAGCAAGCTAGGAGTTTGTTTGATTGTCCACAGAGCCTATGTGCTAGACTTCTCAGAGCTAAATACTTTCCCCATGGTAATCTGCTAGACACAGTGTTCCCTGCTAGCTCTTCTGCTGTGTGGAAGGGGATTGCTCATGACCTTAAATTAGTAAAGAAGGGCATCATTTGGCGCGTGGGTGACGGTACTTTGATTAATACTTGGAGAGATGCTTGGATCCCAAGGGGCCACAACTTTCGACCAGTAACACCGAAACATAATTGCAGACTCAACTGGGTGGCAGATTTTCTCGATGAGCATGGTGCTTGGAATGTGCAGAGATTGCGGGAACACTTTTGGGACTTGGATGTCCGTGAGATTATGAAGATCCGCACCTCACCAAGGAACGGGCAAGATTTCCTAGCTTGGTCCCAGAGAGGAGCGGACAGTTCACGGTGCGGAGTGCATATCGCTTGGCTACGTTGGGCGCGGTTCCTGAGGTGGCGGGTGCGTCTAGCATCTCCCCAACAGGGGAGCGGCCGGTATGGCGGTGCATCTGGAGTGCGAGAGTGAATGAAATATGCCCTAGAGGCAATAATAAAGTTGTTCTTTATATTTCCTTATATCATGATAAATGTTTATTATTCATGCTAGATTGTATTAACCAGAAACTTGATACATATGTGAATACATAGACAAAACAGAGTGTCCCTAGTATGCCTCTACTTGACTAGCTCGTTGATCAAAGATGGTTATGTTTCCTGACCATAGACATGTGTTGTCATTTGATGAACGGGATCACATCGTTAGGAGAATGATGCGATGGACAAGACCCATCCGTTAGCTTAGCCTAATGATTGTTTAGTTTTATTGCTATTGCTTTCTTCATGACTTATACATGTTCCTCTGACTATGATATTATGCAACTCCCGAATACCGGAGGAACACCTTGTGTGCTATCAAACGTCGCAACGTAACTGGGTGATTATAAATATGCTCTACAGGTGTCTCCGAAGGTGTTTGTTGGGTTGGCATAGATCGAGATTAGGATTTGTCACTCCGTGTATCGGAGAGGTATCTCTGGGCCCTCTCGGTAATGCACATCACTATAAGCCTTGCAAGCAATGTGACTAATGAGTTAGTTGTGGGATGATGCATTACGGAACGAGTAAAGAGACTTGCCGGTAACGAGATTGAACTAGGCATGATGATACCGACGATCGAATCTTGGGCAAGTAACATGCCGATGACAAAGGGAATAACGTATGTTGTTATGCGGTTTGACCGATAAAGATCTTCGTAGAATATGTGGGAACCAATATGAGCATCCAGGTTCCGCTATTGGTTATTGACCGGAGATGTGTCTCGATCATGTCTACATAGTTCTCGAACCCGTAGGGTCCGCACACTTAATGTTCGATGATGATTTGTATTATGAGTTATGTGTTTTGGTGACCGAAGTTTGTTCGGAGTCCCGGATGAGATCACGAACATGACGAGGAGCCTCGAAATGGTCGAGAGGTAAAGATTCATATATTGGAAGGTTAATTCGGACATCGGAATGGTTCCGAGTGATTCGGGTATTTTTCCGGAGTACCGAGGGGTTACCGGAACCCCCCCCCCCCCCCCCCCCCCGGGGGGGGGGGGGAAGTATTGGGCCAACATGGGTGATAACCCACAAGTATAGGGGATCAATTATAGCCTCTTTCGATAAGTAAGAGTGTCAAACCCAACGAGGAGCTAAAGGTAGAACAAATATTCCCTCAAGTTCTATCGACCACCGATACAACTCTACGCACGCTTAACGTTCGCTTTACCTAGAACGAGTATGAAACTAGAAGTACTTTGTAGGTGTAACGGGATACGTTTGCAAGAATATAAAGAGCACATAAATAAAAACTAGGGGCTGTTTAGGTAAAGAAGCAATAAAGTTAGTATAGCGAGTGTGGAAAAGTAGTGGTAGGAGTTGTGAAATTGTCCCTAAGAAATTGACTACGTTACTAGATCGATAGCAAGTTTTATGTGGGAGAGGCCACTGCTAGCATCTCATCCCTGACTTGGAATTCTATGCACTTATGATTGGAACTATTAGCAAGCATCCGCAACTACTAACGTTCATTAAGCTAAAAACCAACCATAGCATTAAGATATATTGGTCCCCCTTCAATCCCGTATGCATCAATTTCTATACTAGGTTGAAGCTTCTATCACTCTTGCCTTCCAATACATAGTCCTATCAACATACAACTAACCCTATGGTGTGAACCACGCGTGCGCTCATATGATGGGCACCAAAGGACAGCAACATAACCACAAGCAAATTAAACCAATCATAGCAATTCACCAATTACCGATAGGACAACGAAAATCTACTCAGACATCATAGGATGGCAACACATCATTGCATAATAATATGAAGCATAAAGCACCATGTTCAAGTAGAGGGTACAACGGGTTGCGGGAGAGTGGACCGCTGAATATAGATGGGGGAAGGTGTTGACGATGTTGGTGAAGATGACGGAGGTGTTGGTGTAGATCACCGTCACACGATGATGGCCCCGGCGGTGTTCCGGCGCCACCGGGAGAGAGGGGGAGAGAGCCCCCCTTCTTCTTATTCCTCATTGACCTTCCCCCTAGATGGGAGAATGGTTTACCCCCTGGTCCATGGTTTCCATGGCGGCGGAGGGGCAAGAGCCCCTCCGAGATTGGATCTGTCTCTCTGTCTCTCTCTGTTTCGGCGTTTTTCTGCCTTCCAGATTCTAGCCTTTCACCGTTTCTTATATTCCCGGAGATCCGTAACTCTGATTGGGCTGAATTTTGGACACGATCTCTATCCGGATATTAGCTTTCTTGCGGCGAAAGAAGGGCACCAACCGCCTTACGGGGTGGCCATGAGGGCCCAGGGCGCGCCTGACCCCCTACCTCGTGGCCCCCTCGGGCATCATCTGGCGTTGATTCTTCTTCCAAAAAATCACATATATTCCAAAAAGAATCTCCGTCAGTTTTGATCCTGTTTGGACTCCGTTTGATATGGATTTTATGCGAAACAAAAAACATGCAACAAAAAGGAACTGGCACTGGGCACTGGATCAATATGTTAGTCCCAAAAATAGTATAAAAAGTTGCCAAAAGTATATGAAAGTTGTAGAATATCGGCATGGAACAATCAAAAATTATAAATACGACGAAGACGTATCAGCATCCCCAAGCTTAGTTCCTGCTCGTCCTCGAGTAGGTAAATGATAAAAAAGATAATTTTTAATGTGGAATGCTACCTAGCATAATCTTGATCATGTAATCTAATCATGGCATGAATATTAAGACACGAGTGATTCAAAGCAATAGTCTATCATTTGACATAAAAGAATTTAATACTCGGGCATCCCAACAAACAATCATGTCTTTCATAATATCAATGCTAAAGAACGCTATCCCTACAAAATCATATAGTCTTTTATACTCCCTTTTCTTAACACAAGGTACCCCTCATGCCCATCCCGGTGTCAGCCAAGCAACGGTTTCATACTTTACTTTTTCGAACCTTTTCAACTCTTCACGCAATACATGAGCGTGAGCCATGGACATAGCACTATGGGTGGAATAGAATATGATGATGGAGGTTGTGTGGAGAAGACAAAAAAAGGAGAAAGTCTCACATCGACGCGGCTAATCAACGGGCTATGGAGATGCCCATCAATTGATGTCAATGCGAGGAGTAGGGATTGCCATGCAACGGAAGCACTAAGAGCTATAAGTGTATGAAAGCTCAGACTGGAAACTAAGTGGGTGTGCATCCAACTTGCTTGCTCATGAAGACCTCGGGCATTTGAGGAAGTCCATCATCGGAATATACAAGCCAAGTTCTATAATGAAAATTCCCACTAGTATATGAAAGTGATAACTCAAGAGACTCTCTATATGAAGAACATGGTGCTACTCTGGAGCACAAGTGTGGTAAAAGGATAGTAACATTGTCCCTTCTCTCTTTTTCTCTCTTTTTTTTCTTTTTCTTTTTTTGTAGGCTTCTTTGGCCTCTTTTTTTGGGCTTCTTTGGCCACTTTTATTTTGATAACCTCACATGGGACAATGTTATAATAATTATGATCATCACACTTTTATTTACTTACAACTCAATATTACAACTCGATACTAGAACAAAGATATGACTCTATATGAATGCCTCCGGCGGTGTACCGGGATGTGCGATGATCTAGCGTAGCAATGACATCAAAAAATGGACAAGCCATGAAAACATCATGCTAGCTATCTTACGATCATGCAAAGCAATATGAAAATAAATGCTCAAGTCATGTATATGATGATGATGGAAGTTGCATGGCAATATATCTCGGAATGGCTATGGAAATGCCATGATAGGTAGGTATGGTGGCTGTTTTGAGGAAGGTATAAGGAGGCTTATGTGTGATAGAGCGTATCGTATCACGGGGTTTGGATGCACCGGCGAAGTTTGCACCAACTCTCGAGGTGAGAAAGGGCAATGCACGGTACCGAAGAGGCTAGCAATGATGGAAGGGTGAGAGTGCGTATAATCCATGGACTCAACATTAGTCATAAAGAACTCACATACTTATTGCGAAAAATCTATTAGCCCTCGAAGCAAAATACTACGACGCGTGCTCCTAGGGGGGAGGTTGGTAGGAGTTAACCATCGCGCGCCCCCGACCTTCACGCAAAGATAAACAATCAAAATACAATGCGCGCCAATTTGGTTACATAGTTAGGAGACCATACATGCATGCTTCGGGAATCACAAACCTTAACACCAATATTTTTACTAAACCACAAGCATTCACTAGTACCTCCCACATATTAGCATCTCTATATCGCAAAACTATTGCAAGGAATCAAACATATTATATTCAGAGATCTACAAGTTTATGTAGGATTTTATGACTAACCATGTGAATGACCAATTCCTGTCAACTCTCTAAATAGATATAAGTGAAGCAAGAGAGTTTAATTCTTTCTACAAAAGATATGCCCATGCTCTAACAAATATAAGTTAAGCAAAAGAGCATTCTACAAATGGCGGTTTTCTATGTGTAAGGAGACAGGCAATCCAAACTTCAAATGATATAAGTGAAGCACATGAAGCATTCTATAAAGCCATACTCAAAAGATATAAGTGAAGTGCAATGAGCATTCTATAAATCAACCATGGACTATCTCATACCAGCATGGTGCATAAAATAAAAATGAAAACTAAGCACAAAAGACGCTCCAAGATTTGCACATATCACATGAACGAAACGAATCCGAAAACATACCGATACTTGTTGAAGAAAGATGGGATGCCTTCCGGGGCATCCCCAAGCTTAAACGCTTGAGTCTCCTTTAATATTTACTTGGGGTTCCTTGGGCATCCCCAAGTTTGAGCTCTTGCCTCTCCTTCTTCTCCTCACATCGAGACATCCTCGATCTTCAAACACTTCATCCACATGAAACTCAACAGAAAGTTCGGTAAGATCTGTTAGTATAATAAAGCAAATCACTACTCTAAGTACTATTGCAAACCAATTCATATTTTGTTTTTGCATTGTAGCTACTGTAATATAACTTTTCCATGGCTTAATCCACTGATAGAAATGGATAGTTTCATCAAAACAAGCAAACTATGCATCAAAAACAGAATCTGTCTTAAACAGGACAGTCTGTAGTAATCTGAACATTCACCATACCTCTGGTACTCCAAAACTTCTGAAAAAATTAGGAAAAATAAAAAAAATTATAGAAAGACAGTGCAAAAATTTTAAGAACCGTTTACCGTTCCAGTAAAAAATGAAAAATCGCGTATTACAACCAAAGTTTCTGTCTTGCACCGCACAAACCAACAAGCAATGTAAACATCCTAAAGGCAAATATTGGCAAATTATTTTTATTTCGAAACTTTATAAAAGCACACAACAGAAATAAATGACTCTCTAAAACTTCCGGGTTGTCTCCCTGGCAGCGCTTTCTTTAAAGCCATTAAGCTAGGCATATAGTGCTCAAGTAATGGATCCACCCGGATCCCAAGGTATATCAAAGATAATTTTAATTAACAATGATTTGTAATTTAGTAGTGAGCACAAAGTAACATATATCATGTAATTACAAAGTCTAACTCTCTTCCTATGCATGGGCATTTCATAAAAGAACAATTCATGCACATCAAGTAAAGGCTAATGCATAGCATAAGCAGTTTCTTGCAATTTCATCGTGTTGGAAACATAAAGAGGCGGAGATGTAGTTCCTCTCTCATAATAATTGCAAGTAGGAGCAGCAAGCACATGCATATTATATCTATCAAAATTATCATGTGCAACGGTAAAATGCAACCCATCAATATAATCCTTAATAAGCACAAACTTCTCTGATATAGTGTAGTTTGGAGAATTCAAAAAGATAATAGGACTATCATGCGTGGGTGCACTAGAAACAATTTCATTCTTAACATAAGGAACTATAGCAAGTTCATCTCCATAAGCACCATTCATATTGGCATCTTGGCCACAAGCATAGCAAGCATCAAGTTCATCACAAAGGGGTATTTCAGAAGAATCAACGGGATCATAACAATCATCATAGCAATCATCCTTCGGTAAGCACGAAGGGAAACTAAACAATGTATGAGTTGAAGAGTTACTCTCATTAGAAGGTGGGCACGGGTAGCTAATCCGCTCTTCCTCCTTTTGTTCTTCGCTCTCCTCATCATCATCTTCATCCAATAAGCCCACAGTTTCATCAATTCCTTCTTCCATAGACTCTTGCAAAATATTAGTCTCTTCTTGGATAGCAGAGGAGTCCTCAATATATGGTTTAACATAGGCATTAGAAGCATAATTATCATAAAAATATTTAAGTATGGCAAAATTTTCAGATTTGTAAAGAGTAGCATCATACTTTCCAATCAGAGAAGCAATTTCATAAACACCCTTAAAAGCAACAAATTCTTCAATTTGTTGAACATCATAGTAATTATAAACACCCTTAGCATATGAAGATACGATTCCATTATCACTAAACTCACATTGGTAGGGAAGGTGTTTCTTTGGGTCTTCAGAACAACAAGTAAAATCATATATTTCACATAAATTCCAAGCATAGCATTGCAAACGATGAATTTGATCCAGTAAAAGTTTCCCTTTTTGAGATATGCGGTGTCGCACATAACAAGCATGCTCATCTAAGATTTGCCCTCAACTAAGCTAGTTGGGGTTTCAGCCCGAGCACATAGGGATCACAGATGATCCAAGTAAAAAGCTTCAGGAGTGAGATAGATTTTGAGTGGTTCTTCAACCATTGGTGTAGTAGGTACCACTATTTTTTTTGGTATTTTGCGTTTCCTACCCATAACTAAAGATAGAAAACAAGAGCACAAAATAAAAGGTACTTAGTGATAAAGCAAAGAAGCACACACGAGAATATTCACCCCACGCTATAACTCCCCGGCAACGGTGCCAAAAAAAGATCTTGATAACCCACAAGTATAGGGGATCAATTGTAGCCTCTTTTGATAAGTAAGAGTGTCGAACCCAATGAGGAGCTAAAGGTAGAACAAATATTCCCTCAAGTTCTATCAACCACCGATACAACTCTACGCACGCTTAACGTTCGCTTTACCTAGAACAAGTATGAAACTAGAAGTACTTTGTAGGTGTAACGGGATAGGTTTGCAAGAATATAAAGAGCACGTAAATAAAAACTAGGGGCTATTTAGGTAAAGAAGCAATAAAGTTAGTATAGCGAGTGTGGAAAAGTAGTGGTAGGAGTTGTGAAATTGTCCCTAAGCAATTGACTACGTTACTAGATCGATAGCAAGTTTTATGTGGGAGAGGCCACTGCTAGCATCTCATCCCTGACTTGGAATTATATGCACTTATGATTGGAACTATTAGCAAGCATCCGCAACTACTAACGTTCATTAAGGTAAAACCCAACCATACAATTAAGATAGATTGGTCCCCCTTCAATCCCGTATGCATCAATTTCTATGCTAGGTTGAAGCTTCTGTCACTCTTGCCCTCCAATACATAGTCCTATCAACATACAACTAACCCTATGGTGTGCACGCGCGCGCTCATATGATGGGCACCAAAGGACAGCAACATAACCACAAGCAAATTAAACCAATCATAGAAATTCACCAATTACCAATAGGACAACGAAAATCTACTCAGACATCATATGATGGCAACACATCATTGGATAATAATATGAAGCATAAAGCACCATGTTCAAGTAGAGGGTACAGCGGGTTGCGGGAGAGTGGACCGCTGAATATAGATGGGGGAAGGTGATGACGATGTTGGTGAAGATGACGGAGGTGTTGGTGTAGATCACCGTCACACGATGATGGCCCCGGCGGCGTTCCGGCGCCACCGGGAGAGGGGGGAGAGAGCCCCCCTTCTTCTTCTTCTTCCTTGACCTTCCCCCTAGATGGGAGAAGGGTTTACCCCCTGGCCCATGGCTTCCATGGCGGCGGAGGGGCGAGAGCCCCTCCGAGATTGGATCTGTCTCTCTGTCTCTCTGTCTCTATCTGTTTCTGCGTTTTTCTGGCTTCCAGATTCTGGCCTTTCACCGTTTCTTATACTCCCGGAGATCCGTAACTCCGATTGGGCTGAATTTTGGACACGATCTCTATCCGGATATTAGCTTTCTTGCGGCGAAAGAAGGGCACCAACCACCTTACGGGGTGGCCACGAGGGCCCAGGGCGCGCCTGACCCCTGCCTCATGGCCCCCTCGGGCATCGTCTCACGTTGATTCTTCTTCCCAAAAATCACATATATTCCCAAAAAATCTCCGCAGTTTTTATCATGTTTGGACTCCGTTTGATACAGATTTTCTACGAAACAAAAAACATGCAACAAACAGGAACTGGCACTGGGCACTGGATCAATATGTTAGTCCCAAAAATAGTATAAAAAGTTGCCAAAAGTATATGAAAGTTGTAGAATATTGGCATGGAACAATAAAAAATTATAGATACGACGGAGACGTATCAATGGGCCTAAGGGAGAGAGAGGGAAGCCCGCGGGGGGGGGGGGGGGGGGGGGGTGGCGCGCGGCCCCCTCCTAGGGAGTCTGAATAGGACAAGGAGGAGGGGCGCGACCCCCCCTTCCCTTTCCCTCTCCCTCTCCTTCCTTTTCCCTCCGGTGGAAGAAAGGAAAAGGGGGGGCCGAATCCTACTTGGACGAGGAGTCCAAGTAGGACTCCCCCCATGGCGCGCCCCTCCTGGCCGCCGGCCTCTCTCCCCCCTCCTTTATATATGTGGGCAGGGGGCACCCCAAAGGCACATCAATTGTTCTCTTAGCCGTGTGCGGTGCCCCCTCCACAGTTTACGCCTTCGGTCATAGCGTCGTAGTGCTTAGGCAAAGCCCTGCGTGGATCACATCACCATCACCGTCACCATGCCGCCGTGCTGACGGAACTCTCCCTCGACCCTCTGCTGGATCAAGAGTTCGAGGGACGTCATCGAGCTGAACGTGTGCTGAACACGGAGGTGCCGTACATTCGGTGCTTGGATCAGTTCGATCGTGAAGACGTTCGACTACATCAACCACGTTAACCTAACACTTCCGCTTTTGGTCTACGAGGGTATGTGGACACACTCTCCCCCTCTCATTGCTATGCATCTCCTAGATAGATCTTGCGTGATCGTACGAATTTTTTTGAAATTGCATGCTACGTTCCCCTACAGTGGCATCCGAGCCAGGTCTATGCGTAGATGATATGCACGAGTAGAACACAAAGAGTTGTGGGCGATAATAGTCATACTACTTACCACCAACGTCTTACTTTGATTCGGCGGTATTGTTGGATGAAGCGGCCCGGACCGACATTACATGACCGCGTTCATGAGACTGGTTCTACCGACGTGCTTTGCACACAGGTGGCTGGCGGGTGTCTGTTCTCCAACTTTAGTTGAATCGAGTTTGTCTACGGCCGGTCCTTGTTGAAGGTTAAAACAACACACTTGATGAAAAATCGTTGTGGTTTTGATGCATAGGTAATAACGGTTCTTACTAGAAGCCCGTAGCAGCCACGTAAAACGTGCAACAACAAAGTAGAGGACGCCTAACTTGTTTTTGCAGGGCATGTTGTGATGTGATATGGTCAAGACATGATGTGATATAAGTTATTGTATGAGATGATCATTTTTTGTAAAATTTATAGGCAACTGGCAGGAGCCTTATGGTTGTCGTTTTATTGTATGAAATGCAATCACCATGTAATTGCTTTACTTTATCACTAAGCAGTAGCGATAGTCGTAGAAGCAATAGTTGGCGAGACGACAACGACGCTACGATGGAGATCAAGGTGTCAAGCCGGTGACGATGGAGATCATGACGGTGCCTTGGAGATGGAGATCAAAGGCACAAGATGATGATGGCCATATCATGTCACATATTTTGATTACATGTGATGTTTATCTTTTATGCATCTTATTTTGCTTAGTACGGCGGTAGCATTATAAGATGATCCCTCACTAAATTTCAAGGTATAAGTGTTCTCCCTGAGTATGCACCGTTGCTACAGTTCGTCGTGCCGAGACACCACGTGATGATCGGGTGTGATAAGCTCTACGTTCACATACAACGGGTTGATAACCCACAAGTATAGGGGATCAATTGTAGCCTCTTTCGATAAGTAAGAGTGTCGAACCCAACGAGGAGCTAAAGGTAAAACAAATATTCCCTCAAGTTCTATCGACCACTGATACAACTCTACGCACGCTTAACGTTCGCTTTACCTAAAACAAGTATGAAACTAGAAGTACTTTGTAGGTGTTGTTGGATAGGTTTGCAAGAATATAAAGAGAACGTAAATAAAAACTAGGGGTTGTTTAGGTAAAGAAGCAATAAAGTTAGTATAGCCAGTGTGGAAAAGTGGTGGTAGGAGTTGCGAAATTGTCCCTAAGCAATTGACTACTTTACTAGACTGATAGCAAGTTTTATGCGGGAGAGGCCACTGCTAGCATGTCATCCCTGACTTGGAATTCTACGCACTTATGATTGGAACTATTAGCAAGCATCCGCAACTACTAACGTTCATTAAGGTAAAACCCAACCATAGCATTAAGATATATTGGTCCCCCTTCAATCCTGTATGCATCAATTTCTATGCTAGGTTGAAGTTTCTGTCACTCTTGCCCTCCAATACATAGTCCTATCAACATACAACTAGCCCTATGGTGTGCACGCGTGCGTTCATATGATGGGCACCAAAGGACAGCAACATAACCACAAGCAAATTAAACCAATCATAGCAATTCACCAATTACCGATAGGACAACGAAAATCTACTCAGACATCATAGGATGGCAACACATCATTGGATAATAATATGAAGCATAAAGCACCATGTTCAAGTAGAGGGTACAGCAGGTTGCGGGAGAGTGGACCGCTGTAGATAGATGGGGGAAGGTGATGAAGATGTTGGTGAAGATGATGACGGCGTTAGTTGTGACAGCCTGGTTTTTGCCCTCTCTCATTTGCTTGATTTTCTTTTGAAGTCATTTTGAAATTTGGAGTTTTTGAATCTTTTCATATGGACTTAAACAGTTGGGTACCCTTGGCTTTCACCCAAGTGCTTCATTTCCTCCCTAATCATCATTCCCCTTCTGATCCAACCCAAAATAATCTTTGGAATATTTTTCTTAAATGAAAAATATTCATTTTTCTCCCAAAAACCCTAGCCAGATCAATATGCTCCAAAGCAACCCCAATTTGTATGGCCCAGAAAAATCTGAGATAATTCACAAATATTCTTTGGACCCTAGGGCACCTTCCTGAGCAAAAATATTTCATCACTTTTTGGAATATTTTTGCTACAGAAAATATTTTCTGTTCTAGACAGAAATGGTGGTTTCTACAGCAACTACCATTTTACTTGCTCCATTGTGCCTGGGTTTTCTTGTGCATTTTCACCTTAGTAACTCTTGGCTAACCTCCAAAGCACAGCCTCTAACTCCCAGCCATTTGACCTCAGTAACTGTTCAAAGTTACTGACCAGAAACTTGGCATGTAAAAACTTCTCTACTGCACCTGGATCCAAACCAAACCGTGGTAACCTCTCAATCTACCATGAACAACACGCCAGACATGAAGTTTAGGCTTAGCTCGGCCTGATGTCATAGTCCACGCGGCGACCGCGTTCATCCAGGCGTGCTGGCATGCAGCCGACGCGCTCTGCGACGCGCCCGAGCCTCTGTTGCTCGCGTGCTCGCTTCCCCGCCTGCCTAAGCGTGCCAAACCTCGCCACCATCATCGTCTCAACGTCATTTACTCCCCCCTGGCGCTCACCGATGCCGGAGCTCGCCGCAGCGAGCACGGGCACGGTCCGGCCAACCCAACAGTGCGGTGCGCACTGTGCTCGTCGCCTTCCCCTCGTTCCTGTGTTCGTCCCCGTTCGCCAACAGTTGCCGCGTGAGCTGCGTCGCCTTCTCCCCCTCTCACTGAAGCCGCTCGTCGCCGGGCGCCATGGACAGGTGTCCACCGGCGGAGCCCGAACCTCCCTCTCTGCTCGCCTATAAATGGAGCCGCCCACAGCCTCCTCGAGCACCATCTAGCACTCCCACACACCCCACAAGCGAGTAGGAAGCCGTAGCCCGGCCGGGCAGGCCGCGGGCGCCGTCCTCGAGCTTGAGCTCGTCGGCGATCCCCTCTGGTCGCCGTGGTAGCTCCAGCCCCTCCCAGGCCAAGGCGATCCTTCCAGGGCCTCCGCCTCTCTCCGGTGAAGCCACCCGTCCCTCTGGAGCCCCTGGAGTAGCCTCTGCTCGCCGTCTTCCTCATCTCCGGCGATCACCGCGTTCTGCCTCCGCTTGCGAAGAAGATTCTGACGTCGTCCGACTGCCCCTAGCTATGCTACGGGTACGGGCAGGTGCGCCTCAACCCCGTCTCTCGATCCCTCCCTCTTGTTTTGCCCAAGGAGCCCTCGTCACCGGCGAGAGCTCCGGCGGAGCTGCGACTCCCTCTGTTTCCTTCTCCCTCTTCTTCTCACCTGACTAGTGGGGCCCACTAGTCAGCCACTCTGTATGCGCGCGAAGCGGTACGAGTGGTGGCGCCCCTGGGCTTTACGCCTTCGACGTCACCCCCCCCAGTCTGTTTATTTTTATTCAAATTCATTTGAATTGACAGAACACTTCAAACAGCCATAACTCTTCAACCATAAGTCCAAATGAATTGATTCTTTTTGCATTTTGTTCTTTGCAAAGAAATCTAGCAGCTCACCAAAGATGAGATTTTTCTGAGCTGTTTATAATTTCTCGTGATTTTCAGAAGTGTTCTTGATATTTTCTTTTTGTGCTTAAAATTATTTTTCAGAGGGTGAGGCTTGTCTTGAGGATCACCAGAAGGCTTGTGAACCTCATCTGCACTAAGGCAAGCCACATCAACATTTTCATGGTGCCATTTCAATATTTATGATTTTCTTACTTGAATGAAATGGTTAATCCATGCATTTAAATAACTATTGTGTTATTTGTATTCTGTTAAGTGTTTGTTAGTTAATATGCTTGATTTACAGAAGGTTGAAACTAACTTAGTTGGTAAAGCAAAGCTAAGATCTATTTGTGGTGATGATACAAATAATTTTTGTTATGCATGTTAGTAGTTGATTAAAGTTATTTTCTTGCATAAATAAAATAGTAAAAATCTGCTAGAAAATATTCTGTTAAGTACTTGTGTAGTCATTTTCCTTGACTTACAGAATGTTTTAACCTCACTTGGTTGGTAAAGAAAATTTGGAATTGTTTGTGGTATAATCTTTGCTATGCATGTCAGACATTAATCGGAGTTACTTTCTTGCATGAGAAAATAATAAACTTGCTGTAAAATATTTTGGTTTAAGTGTGAGTTACCCTGACCAGGAAAGCAAAATAAGTTGTTGAGGTTTATGCTTAGTGTGGATATGGTTGACATCAGTCAGTTTCGTTAATATGTGATGCATGTGTAGTTTTGCATTTCATGGCATGCTATGACACCGGTCATTTTCGTTTTAAGTTGAACCTGAACATAACTCAACTTGAATATATCGTTGACTGGGTCATGGTGCCGCTGAATCGAGTTTTTCCCAGTGCAACCACATTTGCCTTTGTGGGAAGGCCTTGATTCAGTCAATTGACATTGCCTCTGGTCGGTGCCTCCAACTAGGGAAGGTTACGTCGTGCTTACCCTGGCCCGGTAAGCAGACATAACCTTGTGTGCCCGTTGTTGAGATTATGGTACTGGGTCCCCGAGTGGGATCGTTTTGGCCACGACAGTGGTCGTTGTGTCTTTGGTAGACACGGGGTCACCCAGGACTAGCCCGTTGGGGATTGGGTCGGAGTGGCCGGGAGAGTGTCATGGCAATGGAAGGGTTTTGTCGGAATGCCGTTGGTCCACCCGAATGGGAGTGCGAGGCCATGGGTTCCGTGGTGTGGGTACAGTGTGCTACCTCTGCAGAGTGTATAATCTATCGATAGCCGAGTCCACGGTTACGGACACCTCGTAGTAGGTCCCACCATGAGTCAACGTTTAATAAAAATTGCACACTAAAGTTATGAACTTTGCACTATTGATGATGGCGGAAAGGCCATCGGGATGTTCGGGACCAAATATTGGTCGTGGTTGTGATCGCCGTAAGGATCACGGGTTACTCTTGTTAAGACCACGATGGTGGTTTGTTTTTGATCCGAGAATGATCACGGTTGGTAAGTCCGTCCCGAGGGACGTTCGAGCATGATCACAGCATGTTGGACATATAGTGTTGCATTATTATTAATTGGTTAATTATCATGATATTGTTTGCCATTATGATTATGCCTATTGTGAGCTTGCAAGTACATTCAATGTACTGACCTGGCGTGTCATGCCAGATTTCAGGAAAGTCTTGTTGGAGAGGAGCGCTGCTCGAGTCTAGATCGTGTCCACATCGGTGTCCCTGTGATATGGAGCTTCCACTACGACGTTATTCCGCTGCCGCGTAGTTGTTATGATCGAGGCCCCTTTATGTTCACTAAATAATGTACATATTGTTCAGCCGCACCAGGTGTGCCGCTTGGCCTCGACAACTGTTGTAATATAAACTCTGGTCCGCTAGCATCAATAAAGCGGTTGTTTTCTATACCAAGATGTTGTGCATTGCCAGAAGACATGGTCTCTGGGCTGGCAATGCATGGTAAACCGGTCGCTCTGAGCCGGGGTGCCACAACGCTTGGTATCAGAGCCGCGCTGACTGTAGGCCACGCTAGACTACGGCGTGTTAACTAGACGTTAGATACGAGTTTAAGTTGAGTGCCGGTAGCAATTGTAGCTGGTTGTTGCATTGCATGCATTTGGTTTATATTTTTATGCTAACCTGCTAATGGTTGTGAGTGTAGATGGCTCCGGTGCCGTATCCGTGCCAGTTGCAGCTGATGCTGTACACGTCACCGCACCTCCTTCGCAACGTGGCGTCGGCTGTACCCTCTCGGAGACGACCCAGTCTGTCGTGTGTACCGGGAGCATCTAGCTGATTCAGTGTATGAGTATCACGCAGTGGTCACTCTGCACACTAGTTCCAATTCCAGCTCTTACACTCGTACTTCTCGGAGCGGTTACGCCTCCACCGCTTGTCAGGCTGTCCAGTTTGCTGCATTCGAGGTCCTTGTCGAGCTTCGCTACAATGAGGTCCGAATGCAGAACCACCCAGGTTTCTTTTACTACCCTTCTCTGCGCGACAATGGTCATGTCCGTTTCCCTATCATTGATCCGGAGTCTGATAGTGTTGCTAGCCACCTTGCTCGTTATGTCACTGCTAGCTATCTTATGATCCACGAGCTGGCTCGAGAGCTGACTCGTGCCCGTACTGCTTTAGCCGCTGCTTTGGTCACTACTAGATCTGCCACTACTCCATCTTCTCTGGGATTTACCCCTTATATTCCAGCCAGTTCTAGTTCCCCTATTTCACCGGTTACTCCTCCGAGTAGCATGGGCGTCTCGGCCGTGAATCCTCTCAGTACTCCTGCCGAGTGGGTTTCACTTCTCGCTACTCCTGTAGCCCCGATGCTTCATCCTACCCCTGCCCCTGAGGGAGAGCCCTCGAGGCAGCGTCGTCGTGTTACCTTTAACCCGGAGGTTTCCGTTAACCACGTCAGTTCAGGATCCGAGACCGCTTCAGGGGAGGACACCGCAGCACCAGCAGAGCAGTAGTATCTTTGAGTATTCGCAGTCGTCCGGATGATGTACGCATGTAGTCGTACGAGTCATGATGTTTCGTTGCATGTATGAGAGTAGTTGAACCTGGCATGTTGTTTATCTTTCATGTATGAGTCTATGTATAATTATGTTGGGACTTTATTTGCCGCATTTTCTTCGCCCTTTTGTTTTCTTTCGGGATTTGTTGCTAGCTTTTCCCCAAATTTATTCTTGGATGTTTCTCATCTCGATTGCGTTGTCTTGGGAAAAATCCACAATAGGATGACGCGGGGAGGCAGCATTAGCAACGTTCGTGAGGGAACTCCTGTTCGCCATTCCGCACGGCAGGCAGGACATTCTCCCAAGCCGTACGTTCCGCCACCGCCTCCACCGCCAAATCTGCCCTCCACCGAGCAAATTCTGTGTATGTTTGAGGAAAGAAGGAACAATGATCTGATCAAAATATTAAGAAGTGTGCAAGCTATGGTTGGATAGAATGGAAATCAGAACGGTCATCACTCAAAGCTGTCAGATTTTCAGAGGACCAAGCCACCCAGTTTCAGTCAGATTGTTGACCCATTGGATGCGGACGATTGGTTGCGTACCATTGAGAAAAAGCTTGAGATTGCTCGTACTGAAGAAAATGAAAAAGTTCCATTTGCAACTCATTACCTTGAAGGCGCAGCTGCCATATGGTGGGAAAATGCAAAAGCCATGTGGCCTGTTGATGAAGAAATCACCTGGGAAAAGTTTAAGGATCAGTTCCGGAAATATCATATCCCTACTGGAGTTATGAAGACTAAGCAGCGTGAATTTCTCGCACTCGTCCAAGGAAATCAGTCTGTGGGTGAATATTTGCAAAAATTCAATCATCTGGCCCGTTACTCTCTTTATGACGTGGCCACCGAAGAAAGGAAGATTGACAGATTTCTTGGAGGCTTAAATCCGCAACTCCGGTGTACTCTCAGTATGCTTGTTTCCCAGATTTCCAAACTCTGGTGAACAAGGCTTTCATTGCTGAACGGGAGCACAAGCTTATATCAGATAATAGGCCTGTCAACAACGATAACAAGCGTAAGTTTGAGCCAAAGAAGGATGGGCAACCAGTGCAAAAGGCTCGTACCTGGCAGCAGACTCAGGTGGAATACAAGCCAAATTGGCAGCAGAATGTTAACAAGACCACCACTCAAGTCAAGAATGTCGTGACCAACCCAATGCATGAGGAGCGTCAGGCAATAATTCTTGCTTCAGTTGTGGGCAGAACGGACATTATGCCAGACAGTGTCCCAAGAACAACAAGGCGAATGCCCTAATCAGGCCACAAGTCAATTTTATGGAGTCATGCCCGACCCAGAAAAACGTCACTGGGTACGTGCATCATATCTCCGCCGATGAAGCCCAAGAGAAACCAGAAGTCGTCATTGGTATGTTTTCTGTTAATGACATACCTGCCGTAATTTTATTTGACTCTGGGGCTTCCCATTCTTTTATTTCTCGGAGTTTTGCTGCCCAAAACAAATTTCCTTGTACGCTTTTGGGCAAAAATATGTTGGTACAAACCCCGGGATCCATAATCAAGAGCAATCTGGTCTGCCGTGATCTGGAAATCAATATCAATGGAGTCTACTTCCCAACCTCTCTGATAATCATTGAGTCTGAAAAGTTGGATATTATATTGGGTATGAATTGGTTGACCCAATATCAAGTTTGCATAAACTGCGCAACACGAGAAGTCACTTTGACTAGTCTGAATGGGCAGACTACCAAATTCTATGCTCGCAAGAATATACCCAAGCAAGACTTGGTTTGCAGCGCTGTGGCTGAGTTGGAATTAATCCCTGTGGTCAGCGAGTACCCTGATGTATTTCCAGAAGAACTGCCAGGCATGCCACCAGATCGCGAACTGGAATTTGCAATAGATCTTGTGCCCGGAACTGCACCGTTATACAAGAAGTACTACCGGATGCCCTCATCAGAATTAGTGGAGCTAAAGAAACAGCTTGATGAACTGCTCCAGAAAGGATATATTCATCCCAGCTCTTCACAATGGGGATCACCTGCTATTTTCGTGGACAAAAAGGATGGCAGTCTCCGCATGTGCGTAGATTACCGCCAGCTGAATGAGGTCACCATCAAAAATAAATATCCACTGCCAAGGATTGATGATCTGTTTGATCAGCTCAGTGGGGCTAAAGTATTCTCTAAGATCGATTTACGGACCAGATATCATCAGCTCAAGTTTTAAAAGGAGGATATTTCTAAGACCGCATTCACTACTCGGTACGGTCTTTATGAATGTACCGTGATGTCCTTTGGTCCCACCAATGCCCCTGCTTTCTTCATGCATATGATGAACAAAGTGTTCATGGACTTCCTCGACAAATTCGTGGTAGTCTTCATCGATGACATCCTCATTTACTCCAAGGGTGAAGAAGAGCACAAGGATCACCTCCGAGCAGTGCTACAACGACTTCGCGACCATCAGCTATACGCCAAATTCAGTAAATGCGAATTTTGGCTCAAGCAAGTTGGGTTTCTCGGACATGTACTATCTGCCGAAGGTATAGCCATGGACCCGAGCAAAGTAAAGGATGTGGTCGATTGGGTGCCGCCCACGACCGTGACGCAGATCCGGAGTTTTCTCGGATTAGCTGGATATTACCGTTGTTTCATTGAAGGGTTTTCCAAGATTGCTAAACCCATGACGGAGCTGCTCAAAAAGGATAAGAAGTTTGAATGGACTGAGGATTGTGAGAAAAGTTTTAATGAGCTAAAGATACGTCTGACAACCGCACATGTGTTGACTCTTCCAGACATTTATCGCAGTTTTGATGTGTATTGCGACGCCTCCAGGCAAGGCCTTGGTTGCGTACTTATGCAAGACAGCAAGGTAGTAGCATATGCATCGCGACAGCTACGACCCCACGAGGAAAATTATCCTACTCATGATTTGGAATTGGCTGCGGTGGTTCATGCGCAAAAAATTTGGAGACACTACCTCATTGGAAAAAGGTGCCAAATTTTTACCGACCACAAAAGTCTCAAGTACATCTTTACTCAGCCAGATTTAAACCTCCATCAACGAAGATGGCTAGAGTTGGTCAAGGATTATGATCTTGGAATAAATTACCACCCGGGTAAGGCCAACGTGGTTGCCGATGCACTCAGTCGAAAACCCGTCAGCTTAAATGTCATATTGGAATCCTTGCCTCCCGAACTCCAAAAGGAGATCGCTCAGCTCAACCTGGTCATAGTGGATGCCGGCCTCGCTAATATTTTGGAAGTTACCCCCACACTTGAGGTAGAGATCCGCAAGGCCCAGCCAGCTGACGCTGAGCTGCAAAGACGTGCCAAGGGCCAAATGGCAGAACAGACCCCAGATTTCTCCAAGGACAAATTCGGTACCCTTCGATTCCGTGGACGGATTTGTGTACCCAATCAACCGGACTTAAGGAAGAAAATCCTGTCAGAAGCACACGAATCCTCATATTCCATTCACCCGGGAGGTACGAAAATGTATGAGGACCTTAGACAAATATTCTGGTGGGATGGAATGAAGAAAGACATTGCCTATTTTGTGGCCTGTTGCGACATATGTAACAAGGTGAAGGCAGAGCATCAGAAGCTAGCCGGACTCCTCCAACCGCTGCCAGTTTCACAATGGAAATGGGATGACATTTGTATGGATTTCATTACAGGATTGCCTAAGACTCAACGAGGCAATGATGCAATCTGGGTCATAGTGGACACCCTAACCAAGGTTGCTCACTTCATCCCGATCAACACCAGATACAGGGCAGATCAACTTGCACAGCTGTATGTATCCAGAATAGTCAGTCTGCATGGAGTACCCTGAACTATCACTTCCGACCGAGGTTCCCTGTTTACCTCCGCTTTTTGGTCACGCCTCCATCAAGCCTTGGGGACATCACTGAAATATAGTACTGCTTATCATCCCCAGACGGATGGACAGACAGAACGGGTAAATCAAATACTCGAAGATATGTTGCAAGCCTGTGCTTTAGCACAAGGACCCAAATGGGAAGACTGTTTGCCATATGCCGAGTTTTCCTATAACAACAGCTTCCAGACCAGTCTGAAAATGTCACCATATGAAGCTCTGTATGGCCGTAAGTGCCGCACTCCTTTAAATTGGTCTCAAACTGGAGATAGCCGTATCTTCGGAACAGATCTCATGATGAAAGCTGAGAAACAAGTTAAGGAAATCAGAGACCGATTGCAATTGGCCAAATCTCGACAGAAAAGTTATTATGATGCAAACCACCGACAGATCAATTTCGAACCCGGAGAACACGTATACCTTCGAGTCACTCCTATGAAAGGAGTCAAGAGATTTCAGACCTGTGGAAAGTTGGCACCCAGATTTATTGGTCCATTTCCGGTTATGTCTCGAGTGGGTACTGTTGCATATCGATTGGAACTACCTGTTGAATTGTCACACGTGCACAACGTGTTTCATGTTTCACAATTGAGACGATGCATATCCCCGCCTTAGAAAAGGACTGCTATGGCTGAGGTAGAGTTGGCAAATGATTTAACTTATGAAGAGAGACCGTTTAGAATTTTGGATCAGATGGAAAGGGTCACTCGTAGTAAAGTAAGGAGATTTTACAAAGTTCAGTGGGAGCATCACACAGAGTCAGAATCAACTTGGGAGCGGGAAGAATTTCTACAGTCGCATTATCCAGAGTGGTTTTCCCAAGCAACCGAATCTCGAGGAGGTTTGTGACAGCCTGGTTTTTGCCCTCTCACATTTGCTTGATTTTCTTTTGAAGTCATTTTGAAATTTGGAGTTTTTGAATCTTTTCATATGGACTTAAACACTTGGGTACCCTTGGCTTTCACCCAAGTGCTTCATTTCCTCCCTAATCATCATTCCCCTTCTGATCCAACCCAAAACAATCTTTGGAATATTTTTCTTAAATGAAAAATATTCATTTTTCTCCCAAAAACCCTAGCAGATCTATATGCTCCAAAGCAACCCCAATTTTTATGGCCCAGAAAAATCTGAGATAATTCACAAATATTCTTTGAACCCTAGGGCACCTTCCTGAGCAAAAATATTTCATCACTTTTTGGAATATTTTTGCTACAGAAAATATTTTCTGTTCTGTACAGAAATGGTGGTTTCTACAGCAACTACCATTTTACTTGCTCCATTGTGCCTGGGTTTTCTTGTGCATTTTCACCTTAGTAACTCTTGGCTAACCTCCAAAGCACAGCCTCTAACTCCCAGTTGTTTGACCTCAGTAACTGTTCAAAGTTACTGACCAGAAACTTACTTGGCATGTAAAAACTTCTCTACTGCACCTGGATCCAAACCAAAGCGTGGTAACCTCTCAATCTACCACGAACAACACACCAGAGATGAAGTTTAGGCTTAGCTCGGCCTGATGTCATAGTCCACGCGGTGACCGCGTTCGTCCAGGCGTGCTGGCATGCAGCCGACGCGCTCTGCGACGCGCCCGAGCCTCTGTTGCTCGTGTGCTCGCTTCCCCGCCTGCCTAAGCGTGCCAAACCTCGCCACCATCACCGTCTCAACGTCATTTACTCCCCCCGGCACTCGCCGACGCCGGAGCTTGCCGCAGCGAGCACGGGCACGGTCCGGCCAACCCAACAGTGCGGTGCGCACTGTGCTCGTCGCCTTCCCCTCGTTCCTGTGTTCGTCCCCATTCGCCAACAGTTGCCGCGTGAGCTGCGTCGCCTTCTCCCCCTCTCACTGACGCCGCTCATTGCCGGTCGCCGTGGACAGGTGTCCACCGGCGGAGCCCGAACCTCCCTCTCCGCTCGCCTATAAATGGAACCGCCCCCAGCCTCCTCGAGCACCATCCAGCACTCCCACACACCCCACAAGCGAGTAGGAAGCCGTAGCCCGGCCGGGCAGGCCGCGGGCCGCTGTCCTCGAGCTTGAGCTCGCCGGCGATCCCCTCTGGTCGCCGTGGTAGCTCCAGCCGCTCCCAGGCCAAGGCGATCCTTCCAGGGCCTCCGCCTCTCTCCGGTGAAGCCATCCCGTCCCTCTGGAGCCCCTGGAGTAGCCTCTGCTTGCCGTCTTCCTCATCTCCGGCGACCACCGCGTTCTGCCTCCGCTTGCAAGGAAGATTCCGACACCGTCCAACCGCCCCTAGCTACGCTACGGGTACGGGCAGGTGCGCCTCAACCCCCTCTCTCGATCCCTCCCTCTTGTTTTGCCCAAGGAGCCCTCGTCGCCGGCGAGAGCTCCGGCGGAGCTGCGACACCCTCTGTTTCCTTCTCCCTCTCCTTCTCACCTGACTAGCGGGGCCCGCTAGTCAACCACTCTGTACACGCGTGAAGCGGTACGAGTGGTGGCGCCCCAGGGCTTTACGCCTTCGACGTCACCCCCAGTCTATTTATTTTTTATTCAAATTCATTTGAATTTACAGAACACTTCAAATAACCATAACTCTTCAACCATAAGTCCAAATGAATTGATTCTTTTTGCATTTTGTTCTTTGCAAAGAAATCTAGCAGCTCACCAAAGATGAGAGTTTTCTGGGCTGTTTAGAATTTCTGGTGATTTTCGGAAGTGTTCTTGATATTTTCTTTTTGTGCTTAAAATTATTTTTCAGAGGGTGAGGCTTGTCTTGAGGATCACCAGAAGGCTTGTGAACCTCATCTGCACTAAGGCAAGCCACAGCAACATTTTCATGGTGCCATTTCAATATTTATGATTTTCTTACTTGAATGAAATGATTAATCCATGCATTTAAATAACTATTGTGTTATTCATCTTCTGTTAAGTGTTTGTTAGTTAATATGCTTGATTTACAGAAGGTTGAAACTAACTTAGTTGGTAAAGCAAAGCTAAGATCTATTTGTGGCGATGATAGAAATAATTTTTGTTATGCATGTTAGTAGTTGATTAAAGTTATTTTCTTGCATAAATAAAATAGTAAAAAATTGCTAGAAAATTTTCTGTTAAGTACTTGTTTAGTCATTTTACTTGACTTACAGAATGTTTGAACCTCACTTGGTTGGTAAAGAAAATTTGGAATTTTTTGTGGTATAATCTTTGCTATGCATGTCAGACATTAATCGGAGTTACTTTCTTGCATGAGAAAATAATAAACTTGCTGTAAAATATTTTGGTTTAAGTGCGAGTTACCCTGACCAGGAAAGCAAAATAAGTTGTTGAGGTTTATGCTTAGTGTGGTTATGGTTGACATCAGTCAGTTTCGTTAATATGTGATGCATGTGTAGTTTTGCATTTCATGGCATGCTATGACACCGGTAATTTTCGTTTTAAGTTGAACCTGAACATAACTCAACTTGAATATATCGTTGACTGGGTCATGGTGCCGCTGAATCGAGTTTTTCCCAGTGCAACCACATTTGCCTTTGTGGGAAGGCCTTGATTCGGTCCACTGACATTGCCTCTGGTCGGTGCCTCCAACTAGGGAAGGTTATGTCGTGCTTACCCTGGCCCGGTAAGCACGCATAACCTTGTGTGCCCGTTGTTGAGATTATGGTACCGGGTCCCCGAGTGGGATCGTTTTGGCCACGACGGTGGTCGTTGTGTCTTTGGTAGACACGGGGCCACCCAGGACTAGCCCGTTGGGGATTGGGTCAGAGTGGCCGGGAGAGTGTCATGGCAATGGAAGGGTTTTGTCGGAATGCCGTTGGTCCACCCGAATGGGAGTGCGAGGCCATGGGTTCCGTGGTGTGGGTGCAGTGTGCTACCTCTGCAGAGTGTATAATCTATCGATAGCCGAGTCCACGGTTACGGACACCTCGTAGTAGGTCCCACCATGAGTCAACGTTTAATAAAATTTGCACACTAAAGTTATGAACTTTGCACTGTTGATGATGGCGGAAAGGCCATCGGGATGTTCGGGACCAAATATTGGTCGTGGTTGTGATCGCCGTAAGGATCACGGGTTACTCTTGTTAAGACCATGATGGTGGTTTGTTTGTGATCCGAGAATGATCACGGTTGGTAAGTCCGTCCCGAGGGACGTTCGAGCATGATCACAGCATGTTGGACATATAGTGTTGCATTATTATTAATTGGTTAATTATCATGATATTGTCTGCCATTATGATTATGCCTGTTGTGATCTTGCAAGTACATTCAATGTACTGACCTGGCGTGTCATGCCAGATTTCAGGAAAGTCTCGTTGGAGAGGAGCGCTGCTCGAGTCTAGATCCTGTCCACATTGGTGTCCCTGTGATATGGAGCTTCCGCTACGACGTTATTCCGCTGCCACGTAGTTGTTATGATCGAGGCCCCTTTATGTGCACTAAATAATGTACATATTGTTCAGCCGCACCGGGTGTGCTGCTTGGCCTCGACAACTGTTGTAATATAAACTCTGGTCCGCTAGCATCAATAAAGCGTTTGTTTTCTGTACCAAGATGTTGTGCGTTGCCAGAAGACATGGTCTCTGGGCTGGCAATGCATGGTAAAACGGTCGCTCTGAGCCGGGGTGCCACATTAGTGAAGATTGCGGTGACGATGATGGCCCCGGCGGCGTTCCGGCGCCACCGGAAGCGAGGGGGAGAGAGCCCCCCTCCTTCTCCTTCTTCCTTGGCCTTCTACCTAGGTGGGAGAAGGGTTCTCCCTCTGGTCCTTGGTCTCCATGGCGTGGGAGGGGCGAGAGCCCCTCTGAGATTGGATCTGTCTCTATGTCTCTCTCTGTTTCTGCGTTCCCAGATCTGGCCTTTCACCGTTTCTTATATTCTCGGAGATCCGTAACTCCGATTGGGCTGAATTTTCGACACAATCTCTATCAGGATATTAGCTTTCTTGCGGTGAAAGAAGGGCACCAACCGCCTTACGGGGTGTCCACGAGGGTCAGGGGCGCGCCTGCCCCCCTGCCTCGTGGCCCCCTCAGGCATCGTCGCGCGTTGATTCTTCTTCCCAAAATTCATAAATATTCCAAAAAAATCTCTGTCAGTTTTTATCCCGTTTGGACTCCGTTTGATATGGGTTTTCTGCGAAACAAAAAACATGCAACAAACGGGAACTGGCACTGGGCACTGGATCAATATGTTAGTCCCAAAAATAGTATAAAAAGTTGCCAAAAGTATATGAAAGTTGTATAATATTGGCATGGGACAATCAAAAATTATAGATACGACGGAGACGTATCAGCATCCCCAAGATTAATTCCTGCTCGTCCTCGAGTAGGTAAATGATAAAAAATATAATTTTTGATGTGGAATGCTACCTAGCATAATCTTGATCATATAATCTAATCATGGCATGAATATTAAGACACGAGTGATTCAAAGCAATAGTCTATCATTTGACATTAAGACAATAATACTTCAAGCATACTAATAAAGGAATCATGTCTTTTCAAAATAACATGGCCAAAGAAAGTTATCCCTACAAAATCATATGGTCTGGCTATGCTCCATCTTCACCACACAAAGTATTTAAATCATGCACAACCCCAGTTTTAGCCAAGCAATTGTTTCATACTTTAGTATTCTCAAACTTTTTTCAACTTTCACGCAATACATGAGCGTGAGCCATGGACATATAGCACTATAGGTGGAGTAGAATATGGTGGTTGTGGAGAAGACAAAAAGGAGGAAGATAGTCTCACATTAACTAGGCGTATCAACGGGCTATGGAGATGCCCATCAATAGATATCAATGTGAGTGAGTAGGGATTGCCATGCAACGGATGCACTAGAGCTATAAGTGTATGAAAGCTCAAAAGGAAACTAAGTGGGTGTGCATCCAACTTGCTTGCTCACGAAGACCTAGGGCATTTTGAGGAAGCCCATCATTGGAATATACAAGCCAAGTTCTATAATGAAAAATTCCCACTAGTATATGAAAGTGAAAGCATAGGAGACTCTCTCTATGAAGAACATGGTGCTACTTTGAAGCACAAGTGTGGTAAAAGGATAGTAGCATTGCCCCTTCTCTCCTTTTCTCTCATTTTTCTATTTTGTCTTTTTTTGGTGGGCTTCTTTGGCCTCTTTTCTCTTTATTTGGGCTTCTTTGGCCTCTTTTATTTTTCATAAAGTCCGGAGACTCATCCCAACTTGTGAGGGAATCATTGCTTCCATCATCCTTTCCTCACATGGGACAATGCTCTAATAATGATGATCATCACACTTTATTTACTTACAACTCAATATTACAACTCAATAAAACTAATACATGATGACTCTATGAATGCCTCTGGTAGTGTACCAGGATGTGCAATGATCTAGCATAGCAAAGATATCAAAAAACGGACAAGCCATGAAAATATCATGCTAGCTATCTTACGATCATGCAAAGCAATATGACAATGAACGCTCAAGTCATGTATATGATGATGATGGAAGTTGCATGGCAATATATCTCGGAATGGCTATGGAAATGTCATAATAGGTAGGTATGGTGGCTGTTTTGAGGAAGGTATATGGTGGCTGTAATGCACCGGCGAAAGTTGCGCGGTACTAGACAGGCTAGCAATGGTGGAAGGGTGAGAGTGCGTATAATCCATGGACTCAACATTAGTCATCAAGAACTCATATAGTTATTGCAAAAGTCTAGAAGCTATTGAAACAAAGTACTACACGCATGCCCCTAGGGGAAGGGTTGGTAGGAGTTAACCATCGCGCGATCCCGACCTCAACACAAAGGATGGCAATCAAAAAATAAATCATGCTCCGACTTCATCACATAACGGTTCACCATACGTGCATGCTTTGGGAATCACAAACCTCAACACAAGTATTTCTACTAATCCACAATTACTCACTAGCACGACTCTAATATCATCACCTTTATATCGCAAAACTTTTGCAAGGAATCAAACATATCATATTCAGTGATCTACAAGTTTATGTAGGATTTTATGACTAACCATGTGAATGACCAATTCCTATCAACTCTCTAAATAGATATAAGTGAAGCAAGAGAGTTTAATTATTTCTACAAAAGATATGCCCACGCTCTAACAAATATAAGTGAAGCAAAAGAGCATTCTACAAATGGCGGTTTTCTATGTGAAGAGAAACAGGCAATCCAAACTTCAAATGATATAAGCGAAGCACATGAAGTATTCTATAAATCCATACTCAAAAGATATAAGTGAAGTGCAATGAGCATTCTATAAATCAACCATGGACTATCTCATACCAGCATGGTGCATAAAAGAAAAGTGAAACAAAATGCAAAATACGCTCCAAGATTTGCACATATCGCATGAACGAAACGAATCCGAAAACATACTGATACTTGTTGAAGAAAGATGGGATGCCTTCCGGGGCATCCCCAAGCTTAGACGCTTGAGTCTCCTTGAATATTTACTTGGGGTGCCTTGGGCATCCCCAAGCTTGAGCTCTTGTGTCTCCTCCTTCTCCTCATATTGATACCTCCTCGATCTTCGAACACTTCATCCACACAAAACTCAACAGAAAGCTCGGTAAGATCCGTTAGTATAATAAAGCAAATCACTACTCTAAGTACTATTGCAAACCAATTCATATTTTGTTTTTGCACTATAGCTACTGTAATATAAATTTTCCATGGCTTAATCCACTGATAGAAATCAATACTTTCATAAAAACAATCAAAACAATGCATCAAAAATAGAATATGTCTTAAACAGGACAGTCTGCAGTAATCTGAACATTCACCATACTTATGGTACTCCAAATATTCTGAAAAAATGGGAAAAATAAATAATTTGTATAGAAAGACATTGCAAAACGTTTCATAATCGTTTCATGTTCCATTAAAAAAATGAAAAATCGCGCACTACAGCCAAAGTTTCTGTCTTGCACCGCACAAACCAACAAGCAATGTAAACATCCTAAAGGCAAATCTTGGCACATTATTTTTATAATACAATGGAATTGTACAAGGGGATAATTATTTTTATTGAAAAGTTTCTGTAACTAAGATTCACAAAGTTTCCATGAGCATGAACAAAGTTCAAGGAGCTCTCCCACTTCAACAATGCTTGTGTCTCTCACTTTCACTTTCCTTTTTGAAAAGTTTTAGGTTCCCTCTTTATTTTTTTTGTTTTTAAACTTTATAAAAGCACTCAACAGAAATAAATGACTCTCTAAAACTTCCGGGTTGTCTCCCTGGCAGCGCTTTCTTTAAAGCCATTAAGCTAGGCATATAGTGCTCAAGTAATGGATCCACCCGGATCCAAAGGTGTATCAAAGCCAATTTTAATTAACAATGATTTGTGATTTAGTAGTGAGCACAAAGCAACATATATCAAGCAAAGACGAAGTCTAACTCTCTTCCTATGCATTGGCATGTCATGAAAGAACAATGCATGCACACACAGTAAAGGCCAATGCATAGTATAAACAGTTTCTTGCAATTTTATCGTATTGGAAACATGGAGAGGCGGAGATGTAGTTCCTCTCTCATAATAATCACAAGTAGGAGCAGCAAGCACATACATATTATATCTATCAAAATCATCATGTGTAGTAGTAAAATGCAACCCATCAATATAATCCTTAATAAGCACAAACTTCTCCGATATAGTGTAGTTTGGAGAATTCAAAAAGATAATAGGACTATCATGCGTGGGTGCAATAGTGCATAGTATAAACGGTTTCTTGCAATTTTATCGTATTGGAAACATGGAGAGGCGGAGATGTAGTTCCTCTCTCATAATAATCACAAGTAGGAGCAGCAAGCACATACATATTATATCTATCAAAATCATCATGTGTAGTAGTGAAATGCAACCCATCAATATAATCCTTAATAAGCACAAACTTCTCCGATATAGTGTAGTTTGGAGAATTCAAAAAGGTAATAGGACTATCATGCGTGGGTGCAATAGAAACAATTTCATTCTTAACATAAGGAACTATAGCAAGTTCATCTCCATAAGCATCATTCATATTGGCATCTTGGCCACAAGCATAGCAAGCATCAAGTTCATCAAAAAGGGGTATTTCAGAAGAATCAACGGGATCATAACAATCATCATAGCAATCATCCTTTGGTAAGCACGAAGGAAAATTAAACAATGTATGAGTTGAAGAGTTACTCTCATTAGAAGGTGGGCACGGGTGATCAATCCGCTCTTCCTCCTTTTGTTCTTCGCTCTCCTCCTCATCTTTTTCATCTAATGAGCTCACAGTTTCAGTAATTTCTTCTTCCATAGTTTCCTGCAAAATATTAGTCTCTTCTTGGTCAGCAGAGACTTTCTCAATAAATGCATCAATATCAGAATTGAATTCATAATTCTCATAGCAATATTTAAGTATAGCAAAATTTTCAGGTCTGTAAACAACATTATCAAGATTTTGACACTCTTTAAACAAAGATTCAATTTCATAAGCACCCATAAAAGCAACGAATTCTTCTATTTGTTCCACATCATAGTAATCATATATACCATTAGCATAAGAAGCCAATGTTTTATTATCATTAAATTTGCATGAAAAGGGAAGGTGTGGAGCCTTCATCCTAGAGCAACAAGTATAATCATATCTCAAGCATAGTTGCCTAGCGTTGAGGGAGTCCTGGATTAGGGGGTCCTCGGACAGCCGGACTATATCCTTTGGCCGGACTATTGGACTATGAAGATACGAGATTGAAGACTTCGTCCCGTGTCTGGATGGGACTCTCCTTGGCGTGGAAGGCAAGCTTGGCAATTCGGATATGTAGATCTCCTCCCTTGTAACCGACTCTGTGTAACCCTAACCCCCTCCGGTGTCTATATAAACCGGAGGGTTTAGTCCGTAGGACAAGGACAATCATAATCATAGGCTAGCTTCTAGGGTTTAGCCTCTACGATCTCGTGGTAGATCAACTCTTGTAATACTCATATCATCAAGATCAATCAAGCAGGAAGTAGAGCATTACCTCCATCGAGAGGGCCCGAACCTGGGTAAACATTGTGTCCCCCGCCTCCTGTTACCATCCGCCTTAGACGCACAGTTCGGGACCCCCTACCCGAGATCCGCCGGTTTTGACACCGACATTGGTGCTTTCATTGAGAGTTCCTCTATGCCGTCACCATAAGGTTTGATGGCTCCTTCGATCATCGACAACGATGTGATCCAGGGTGAGGTTTTTCTCCCCGGGCAGATCTTCGTATTCGGCGGCTTCATACTGCGAGCCAACTCGCTTGGCCATCTAGAGCAGATCGAGAGCTACGCCCCTGGCCATCAGGTCAGGTTTGGAAACTTAAACTATACTGCCGAGATCCACGGAGACTTGATCTTTGACGGATTCGAGCCTATGTCAGGTGCGCCGCACAGTCACGATGAGCATGACTTAGCTCTGCCGTCGGACGGTGTTCGGGAGATCACACCTGTGGCTACTCCAGCCCTCAATCCGGAGCAGATTGTGCCGTCCGAGGACGGGTGGATGGACCCCGCCACGGAGGCCGCACACTCAGCGGCGATAGAGCCGAATACTGACTTCACCTCCTATGAGACCTGTGTTGCCGGATCCTTGGATTCGTCCCCGGCCACGGGCTCCGAACCGCCTGCGTCCGTGCCTATCGAATCTGATTGGGCGCCGATCATGGAGTTTTCCTCCGCGGATATCTTTCAGCACTCGCCCCTCAGCGACGTGCTGAATTCATTAAGGTCTCTCTCCTTGTCAGGAGGCCCTTGGCCGAACTATGTCCGGCTCGAGTGGGAAGCGGACGACGAAGAAACTCGTTCCCCACCCACCACCCACTTAATAGCCACTGTCGACGACTTAACCGACATGCTCGACGGTATGGACGACGATGCAGGAGAAGAACAGGAACCACCGCCCATAGGGTGCTGGACTGCCACCTCATCTTATGATATATACATGGTGGACACCCCAAAGAAAGCGATGGCAATAAGGCAACGGAGGATAATCCTCTCGAGTAGCAAACTAAGCACCGGCGTCATCGGCGCCGCTCTAAGCCCCGCCATAGCAAAAGCAGCGATACCGGCACAAGAGACAATAACGATGCGGATAGTGCCGAAGACGAAGACAATCCCCTCCAGCCAGGCCTCGAGCGGGAGGATGGGCAAGCTAGCCCTAAGGAACAGGCAGCAGACGGAGAATTAGAGGATGACAATTACATGCATCTCTCCGAAGACGAGGTAAGCCTCGGCGACGAAGAATTTATCATGCCTGAGGATCCCGTCGAACAGGAGCGCTTCAAGCGCCGGCTTATAGCCACAGCGAAAGGCCTGAAGAAAAAGCAACAGCAACTTCAAGCTGACCAAGATCTGCTAGCGGATAGATGGACCGAGGTCCTAGCGGTCAAGGAATACGAACTCGAGCGCCCAACCAAAAGTTACCCAAAGTGCAGGTTGCTACCCCAACTCGAGGAGGAAGCATTAAAGCCTACGCCTCCAGCGTATGATGCAGCTGACCGGCCACCTCGTGGCCGAGACAAAGCGGCATATCAGGCCGAAGTCCAGCCCGCACCCCGCCGCCAGTTAAATAAAAATACCAAGGCCCGAGGTAACACGCAGGACCTGCGAGAAGTACTGGAAAACAAAGTAGGACATGCAAGATCGATCTACGGATCAAGGGGGCGCGCCCCAACGCGTGACGACGACCGTCACGCCGGATATACTAAAAGCAAATCCGATCGGGCCGAATACAGCAGAAGGGACTAGTATGAACTGCGTCGTGATATAGCCCGGCACAGAGGCGCCGCACACCCCCTATGCTTCACTGATGAAGTAATGGATCACGAATTCCCAGAAGGTTTTAAACCCGTGAACATCGAATCATATGATGGTACAACAGACCCCGCGGTATGGATTGAAGATTTCCTCCTCCACATCCACACGGCCCGCGGTGACGATCTACATGCCATCAAGTACCTCCCATTAAAACTCAAAGGACCTGCTCGGCATTAGCTTAATAGCCTGCAGGCAAACTCCATCGGCAGTTGGGAGAATTTGGAGGACGCATTCCTTGACAACTTCCAGGGCACTTATGTGTGACCACCGGATGCCGATGACTTGAGTTACATAACCCAACAGCCAGGGGAATCAGCCAGGAAATTCTGGACTCGGTCCCTAACTAAAAAGAACCAAATTGTCGACTGTCCGGATGTCGAGGCCTTAGCGGAATTTAAGCATAACATCCGCGACGAGTGGCTCGCCCGACACCTCGGCCAAGAAAAGCCGAAGTCCATGGCAGCCCTCACGACACTCATGACCTGCTTTTGTGCGGGCGAGGACAGCTGGCTGGCTCGCAGCAACAACACATCAAGAAATCCTGGCAATTCAGATGCCAAAGATAGCAACGGCAGGCCACGGCGCAACAGACACAAGAGCCGCAACAACGGTGACAACGCTGAAGACACGGCAGTTAACGCCGTATTCAGTGGCTCTAAATCCGGTCAGCGGAAAAAGCCGTTCAAAAGCAATCCGGGCCCGTCCAGCTTGGACCGCATACTCGATCGCTCGTGTCAAATTCACGGCACCCCTGATAAACCAGCCAACCACACCAACAGAGAATGCTGGGTGTTCAAACAGGCCGGCAAGTTGAATGCCGAAAACAAGGAAAAGGGGCTGCATAGCGACGACGAGGAGGAGCACCGGCCGCCGAACACAGGAGGACGGAAGAAATTTCCTCCCCAAGTGAAAACGGTAAACATGATATACGCAACCCATATTCCCAAGCGGGAGCGAAAGCGTGCACTGAGGGACGTCTATGCGATGGAGCCAGTCGCCCCAAAGTTCAACCCATGGTCTTCTGGTCCGATCACCTTCGATCGCAGGGACCACCCCACTAGTATCCGTCATGGCGGTTCTGCCACATTGGTCCTTGACCCCATCATTGACGGATTTCACCTAACTCGAGTCCTCATGGACGGTGGCAGCAGCCTGAACCTGCTCTATCAGGACACAGTGTGCAAAATGGGTATAGACCCCAAGAGGATCAAACCCACCAAAACCACCTTTAAAGGTGTCATCCCAGGTGTAGAGGCCTGTTGCACGGGCTCAATCACACTGGAAGTGGTCTTCGGATCTCCGGACAACTTCCAAAGCGAGGAGTTAATCTTTGATATCGTCCCCTTCCGCAGTGGCTATCACGCACTGCTCGGACGAACCGCATTTGCCAGATTCAATGCGGTACCGCATTATGCATACCTCAAGCTCAAAATGCCAGGACCTCGCGGGGTTATAACAGTTAATGGAAACACAGAACGGTCGCTCCGCACAGAGGAGCACACGGCGGCCCTCGCAGTAGAAGCGCAAAGCAGCCTTATGAGGCAAACCGCCAATTCGGCGAAAAAGACCCCGGACACCTTCAAGCGAGTCCGGGATACCCTGCAAGAGGATCGCCAGGCACGTTTAGAGCTCGCCTAGCAATCCGGCCTCCGTCCTAGTCCCAGTCAAGCGGCGAAATTTGTGCCGCGCGTACATAATTACGCACTCAAGATACCATGGGCATAGGCGGAGGCACGGCCATGGCACGGCCCACAATGCGGCTCAACCGCTTCAGGACCCGTATACCTTAAACATTTTCTTCCTTTCAGGCCCCTATTCTCTGCAGGCCCTCTCCGATTGTCTGATTATCGGACCCGTCACGGGAAGGAAACACCAAGGAAGCTAGAAGCTTTGACGTACAAGGGAATCCTCAGGTGGTCTCTGATAACGATCGATATACCTGTTTTGCATACCCACACGCAACTTGCCCTTGGATAGGACATGTCAAATAGTCCTATTTTTTATTTATTGCACTACATGTATGCATACGCTTTGACGTATCATTTAAATAACAATGTACAACATTAGCTCATTATTGCATTCTTTCATCTTTTTTCCCTGTCTGCTTATTTACGACAAATTGCACCCGTACATTCTGATACGTCCAGTGCGCCAGGGGCTTCAGTGTACCCCATAACATGGCATGAAAAGTCCGAACACTTTCGACAGTGCGGCACCCCGAACTTATAGCATTATATGCATCAGCTCCGAATCATGTCTTGGGTCAATAGTTGGGTTTGCCCGGCTCCCATGTTTTGGCACCTTACGTTCCGCTATATCGGCTAAGGTAGCACTGGGAGAACTACTGCGATTGTGTCCCGGTTATCCCGGACGAGCACCTCAGTAGAGAAAGCCGAAACTGACTGTCATGATGCGGCGACAGTTAGTCGCTGTTCGAGAGGTCTCAAATCCTTAAAGATTTTTTCCGCTTCGGGCGAGGAGTCGGCCTTGTCCGATTTAGGCGTACATAGCGCCCCAAGTTCGGCCTTCCGAATACTAGGGGCTTCGCCAAAATTTAAAATTGTAGACTTCTATGGCTAAGTGAGAGTGATAAACCTTTATAGTCCGATTGCCTGGTTCGTTGTGCTGAACACCTCCTTCGAAGGACCCAAAACTGGGATAAAGAGTGATCAGGTTTATCCCAAACACCTCAGTACTAGTTACATGGGGGCAGAAGCCGACGACTGGCCAACTCTCAAATTTTATAAACGGCCGCACATAAGGTAATATTTTAAATTAGCAAGCGTTACATAGCGCACATGAACTCGTTTCATATTACAGGATCACATGAGTACATTCATTCAAATATTACATCCTTAGCACATTCCTCTGCCACAAGGCGAGCACCCTTCAGGACACTGTCATAATACTTTTCGGGGTGGCGATGCTCCTTGCCCTCCGGCGGCCCCTCCTTCACCATCTTTTCGGCGTCCATCTTCGCCCAGTGCACTTTCGCTCGGGCAAAAGCCCTGCGCGCACCCTCAATGCAGACGGTCCGCTTTATGACTTAAACCGTGGGCAGGCGTTCACAAGCCACCTTACCAGGCCGAAATAGCTGCCAGGCAAGGGCTCGCCAGGCCACATCCGGACTATGAGACCCTTCATGGCCAGTTCGGCCGCCTTGTGAAGCTCGACCAGTTGCTTCAACTGGTCGCTCAAGGACATTGGATGTTCGGTCCCAGTATACTGAGACCAGAACAACTTCTCCGTCGAGCTCCCTCCCTCGGCCCGGTAGAACTCCGCGGCATCCAACACACTGCTGGGTAGATCTGCGAACGCTCCTGGAGAGCTCCGAATTCGGGTAAGTAAAAGGAAAGTTTCCTTCACATGCTTGCTTTGCATAATGAATGCCTTACCCGCCGCTATCTTCTTGACCGCCTCAATTTCCTGGAGGGCCTTTTGGGCTTCGGCCTTGGCATTCTGTGCATTCTCGAGGGCCTTCGCAAGCTCGGACCCTTGCGTCTTCGAGTCACGCTCCAAGGACTCGTATTTCTTGACAAACTCCTGGAGCTCTTGCTGAACCTCGCCGACTCGGGCCTCTTGCTTCTCGCTCTCGGCACGCTCCTTGGCCGCTTTGCCTTCGGTCTCGGACAGCGCCTTCTTCAGGGCCGCCACTTCGGTCGTGGCCCCTAGGAAAATTCATGACGATCCTGTGATCTAACAACCACCTTCCTTTTTCTTTATCAATAAACAGACGGGGTATTACTTACCTTTGTTCTCTTCGAGCTGCCTCTTGGTAAGGCCGAGCTCTTCCTCGGACCGCTCAAGGTCCCGCTTCAGTGCGGAGACCTCCGCCGTGCGAGCGGCAGCGGCCAGCAGCGAAGCCTGCTTATTCACATAGACATATTCTGATTAGACTCCTGTGATTATTATTCGATCCTCTGTTCGGCCTTTCTTTGTGAATACCAAATAGAGCATCAGGGGCTACTGTCTATGCTGTAACATTTTCTCATAATTTGATTACTTACCTCAAAGCCTGTTAGGAGGCTGGCACAGGTTTCAGTCAGTCCGCTTTTTGCGGACCGAACCTTCTTGACCACCGCACTCATGATAGTGCGGTGCTCTTCGTCAATGGAAGCGCCGCGAAGCGCTTCCAGCAAATTGTCCGATGCCTCTGGATGGACGGAGGCCATCGGCACAGACGGCTTGCCCCCCTTTGCGAGGGGTCGCCTGACAGAATCCGGAACCACTGGAGGTTTTGGCGCAGTATTCGGCTGGGGGCTAGATTTGCTGCCCCCGGCATTAGAGCCCATGGGAGTCTTGCCCCTCGTGCGCCCAGCATCTGGAACGTCGCCTTGGGGCGCCTCCGGAACTGTCTCCCCTTGGTTCAGTGCCCCTTGAGACAACACCTCGACGTCGTCTGTAGGGCGGGGAGAGGAGGCGGTCGGGAGTGAATCGTTGTTCATCTCCAACGGGCCCAAAGACTCATCCGAAGAGGATACATCGATATGGGCTTTTGATGGACTGCATAATCATGTTCGGCGTGATGAGAAGTAATAAACTAAACCATGCCAAGAACTATTATGGTATCCGAATAATTACGACTTCGCCAGGGGCTTATCCCTGGGTAACCACTCCTCGTCGCTAAAAGCGGCCGCTGTGGAGCAGTCCGGAAGGAGGGTTCTTCCCTTCTTGGACCCTTCGGCCTCCCCAGATGGGGCGGCCTTCCTTTCCTTGTCTACCCCGGCTAGGGGGGGGGAGAACTTTCCTCTTCCTCCTCCTCGTTTTCGTGGGAGGAGAGCGCATTAGTGTTATCGGACGATGAGTCCGATACAACCTTGCGCCGGAGACCTTTCCTGGTCCCCGCAGCCTTCTTCTTGGCCTTCTTCTCCGGCGCCTCATAGGGCGCCGGAACCAGCATCTCCGTTAAGAGAGCCCTTACCGGATCTTCGGGTAGTGGGGCCGGACAATCGATCCGCTCCGCTGTCGCGACCCAGTCCTGTTAAATGGCGTGGAGGCTTAGATCCCTCACATGATTATACTGGGAAAAGGAACATCTTATGAGATATAAGGAGCTTACCGGATTGGCATGGCGCTTCGCGCTGAGTCCGCGATCCTCGGTAAGGGGAGGAGGCACCTCAGCGGACTTGAACAGCACCTTCTAGATGTCTTGGTGCGTCGTGTCGAAGATCTCTCGCAGCGTCTGGTGCTTAGCCGGGTCGAACTCCCACATATTGAATGCCCGTCTTTGACACGGGAGGATCCGGCGGAAGAGCATGACCTGGACCACGTTGACAAGCTTGATTTTCTTGCTTATCATGTTTTTAACGCAGTTCTGGAGTCCGGTCAACTCCACCGATGAACCCCAGGATAGGCCCTTCTCTTTCCAGGAGGTGAGCCGCATGGGGATGCCGGATCGAAATTCGGGGGCCGCCACCCAGTTGGTGTCGCACGGCTCGGTGATGTAGAACCACCCCGAGCCTTCGAGCCAGGTGACGTTGGGCATTTTGCCCACCATGGCGCCTCCGCACTCCGCTTGCTGGCCGACCACCACCTTCGGTTTAATGTTGAAGGTCTTCAGCCACAGGCCGAAGTGGGGCTTGATGCGGAGGAAGGCCTCGCACACGACGATAAACGCCAAGATGTTGAGGATGAAGTTAGGGGCCAGATCATGAAATTCCAGCCCGTAGTAGAACATAAGCCCGCGAACAAATGGGTGGAGGGGAAATCCCAGCCCGCGGACGAAGTGGGTAAGGAATACAACCCTATCGTGGGGTTCTGGAGTAGGGACGATCTGCCCCACGTCCGGGAGCTGGTGCGCGATGTCCGCGGTCAGGTATCCTGCTTCCCGGAGCTTCATAATGTTCTCCTCCGTAAGGGAGGAGACCATCCACTTGCCTCCCGCTCCGGACATGTTTGGAATGGCTTTGCGGAGAAAATGGGAACTTGGGCGCTGGAGCTCGAGTGCGCAAGAATGGATGGGCAGGGAAGAAGAAGGCGTGGGTAAAAGAAAAAGAGGAGTCCTTGTCCCTTTATAAGGGCAATGGAAAACTATGCACCTCCCCACTTGCCTGGTGAGACTCGCTTATTTCCCAAGCGCCGTGATTGATGGCGCGGTTGGGTTACCACACCCGTATTGATGAGAATCCCGTGATAAGGGGACACGATCTCTGTTTCGACAAGACGTGCCAAGAAAACCGCCTCGCGATATGTGCAGTAGCTGGTTGAGAAAATGGTTCGAATAATGACCAGGCCGTGGCGTGGTGTCACGCTGTGAAATTTGTCAGCTGATTAGATTTGTGGAATATTATACTCTCTACGGTGGTATGTGGAATTTGATTTGCAGAGCGGGACAATCGATCCTTGTGTTCAAAATCTTCTATGGAGTATCCGGAGGAGGAACCCGCCTTGCAATGCCGAAGACAATCTGCGCGCTGGACTCATCGTCATTGAAGCCTGGTTTAGGGGCTACTGAGGGAGTCCTGGATTAGGGGGTCCTCGGACAGCATGACTATATCCTTTGGCCGGACTGTTGGACTATGAAGATACAAGATTGAAGACTTCGTCCCGTGTCCGGATGGGACTCTCCTTGGCGTGGAAGGCAAGCTTGGCAATTCGGATATGTAGATCTCCTCCCTCGTAACCGACTCTGTGTAACCCTAACCCCCTCTGGTGTCTATATAAACCGGAGGGTTTAGTCCGTAGGACAAGGACAATCATAATCATAGGCTAGCTTCTAGGGTTTAGCCTCTACGATCTCATGGTAGATCAACTCTTGTAATACTCATATCATCAAGATCAATCAAGCAGAAAGTAGGGTATTACCTCCATCGAGAGGGCCCGAACCTGGGTAAACATTGTGTCCCCCGCCTCCTGTTACCATCCGCCTTAGACGCACAGTTCGGGACCCCCTACCCGAGATCCGCCGGTTTTGACACCGACAAGCGTACCAATGCAACATATAAATTTGATCCCATAATAGTTTCCCTTTTTGAGTCAAGCGATAATCCCTAAAGTATTCACGTTGATCCAATGTGTCTCCCATTATATAGTTGAATGGGGTTTTCTCAGGATTATCAAAGTAGTACATAATATTTTTCACATAACCAGCATCGAGGGTTTTAGGAGGTTCCCCATCTCCATGAGTAGCAAGTAAACCTATTTTTTTGGTATTTCGTGTTCCATATCCATAACTAAAGATAGAAAACAACTTAGAACAGAAAATAAAAACTACTTAGTGATAAAGCAAACAAGCACACACGAGAATATTCACCCCACGCTATGACTCCCTGGCAACGGTGCCAGAAAAAGGTCTTGATAACCCACAAGTATAGGGGATCAATTGTAGCCTCTTTCGATAAGTAAGAGTGTCGAACCCAACGAGGAGCTGAAGGTAGAACAAATATTCCCTCAAGTTCTATCGACCACCGATACAACTCTACGCACGCTTAACGTTCGCTTTACCTAAAACAAGTATGAAACTAGAAGTACTTTGTAGGTGTTGTTGGATAGGTTTGCAAGAATATAAAGAGCACGTAAATAAAAACTAGGGGCTGTTTAGGTAAAGAAGCAATAAAGTTAGTATAGTGAGTGTGGAAAAGTGGTGGTAGGAGTTGCGAAATTGTCCCTAAGCAATTGAATACTTTACTAGACCGATAGCAAGTTTTATGTGGGAGAGGCACTGCTAGCATGTCATCCCTTACTTGGAATTGTATGCACTTATGATTGGAACTATTAGCAAGCATCCGCAACTACTAACGTTCATTAAGGTAAAACCCAACCATAGCATTAAGATATATTGGTCCCCCTTCAATCCCGTATGCATCAATTTCTATGCTAGGTTGAAGCTTCTGTCACTCTTGCCCTCCAATACATAGTCCTGTCAACATACAACTAACCCTATGGTGTGATCCACACGTGCGCTCATATGATGGGCACCAAAGGACAGCAACATAACCACAAGCAAATTAAACCAATCATAGCAATTCACCAATTACCGATAGGACAACGAAAATCTACTCAGACATCATAGGATGGCAACACATCATTGGATAATAATATGAAGCATAAAGCACCATGTTCAAGTAGAGGGTACAGCGGGTTGCGGGAGAGTGGACCGGTGTAGATAGATGGGGGAAGGTGATGAAGATGTTGGTGAAGATGACGGCGGTGTTGGTGAAGATTGCGGTGACGATGATGGCCCCGGCGGTGTTCCGGCGCCACCGGAAGCGAGGGGGAGAGAGCCCCCCTCCTTCTCCTTCTTCCTTGGCCTTCTCCCCAGGTGGGAGAAGGGTTCTCCCTCTAGTCCTTGGTCTCCATGGCGTGGGAGGGGCGAGAGCCTCTCCGAGATTGGATCTATCTCTCTCTGTTTCTGTGTTCCCAGATCTGGCCTTTCATCGTTTCTTATATCCCGAGAGATCCGTAACTCCAATTGGGCTGAATTTTGGACACGATCTCTATCCGGATATTAGCTTTGTTGCGGCGAAAGAAGGGCACCAACTGCCTTACGGGGTGTCCACGAGGGTCAGGGGCGCGCCCTCCTGCCTCGTGGCCCCCTCGGGCATCGTCTCGCGTTGATTCTTCTTCCCAAAATTCATAAATAGTCCAAAAAAATCTTCGTCAGTTTTTATCGCGTTTGGACTCCGTTTGATATGGGTTTTCTGCGGAACAAAAAAAATGCAACAAACAGGAACTGGCACTGGGCACTGGATCAATATGTTAGTCCCAAAAATAGTACAAAAAGTTGCCAAAAGTATATGAAAGTTGTATAATAATGGCATGGAACAATCAAAAAATATAGATACGACGGAGACGTATCACGGGTGCAAGCCAGTTTTGCACGTGCAGAATACTCGGGTTAAACTTTACGAGCCTAGCATATGCAGATATGGCCTCGGAACACTGAGACCGAAAGGTCGAACGTGAATCATATAGTAGATATGATCAACATAGAGATGTTCACCATTGAAAACTACTCCATCTCACGTGATGATCCGACATGGTTTAGTTGATATGGATCACGTGATCATTCAGATGACTAGAGGGATGTCTATCTAAGTGGGAGTTCTTTAGTAATATGATTAATTGAACTTTAATTTATCATGAACTTTGTCCTGATAGTTTTTGCATATCTATGTTGTAGATCAATAGCTCGTGTTGTAGCTCCCCTATGTTTTTGATATGTTCCTAGAGAAAACTAAGTTGAAAGATGATAGTAGCACTGACGCGGACTGGGTCCGTGATCTGAGGATTATCCTCATTGCTGCACAAAAGAATTATGTCCTTGATGCACCGCTAGGTGACAGACCTATTGCAGGAGCAAATGTAGATGTTATGAATGTTTGACAAGCTCGATATGATGACTAGTTGATAGTTTAGTGCGCCATGCTTTACGGCTTAGAACAGGGACTTCAAAAACGTTTTGAATGCCACGGAGCATATGAGATGTTCTAAGAGCTGGAATTGGTATTTCAGACTCATGCCCGAGTCGAGAGGTATGAGACCTCTGACAAGTACTTTGCCTACAAGATGGAGGAGAATAGCTCAACCAGTGAGCATGTGCTCAGAATGTCTGAGTACTACAAATCGCTTGAATCAAGTGGGAGTTAATCTTCCAGATAAGATAGTGATTGACAAAGAGTTCTCTAGTCACTATCACCAAGTTACTGGAACTTCGTGATGAACTATCATATGCAAGGGATAACGAAAATGATTCCCGAGCTCTTCGTGATGCTGAAATCAACGAAGGTAGAAATCAAGAAAGAGCATCAATTGTTGATGGTTAATAAGACCACTAGTTTCAATTAAAATGGCAAAGGAAAGAAAGGGAACTTCAAGAAGAATGGCAAGCAAGTTGCCACTCCCGTGAAGAAGCCCAAGTCTGGACCTAAGCCTGAAACTAAGTGCTTCTACTGCAAAGGGACTGGTCACTGGAAGCGGAACTGCCCAAAGTATTTTGGCGGATAAGAAGGATGGCAAAGTGAAAGGTATATTTGATATACATGTTATTGATGTGTACCTTACTAATGCTCATAGTAGCGCCTGGGTATTTGATACTGGTTCTGTTGCTCATATTTGCAACTCGAAACAGGGGCTACGGATTAAACGAAGATTAGCTAAGGACGAGCTGACCATGCGCGTGGGAAATGGTTCCAAAGTCGATGTGATCGTCGTCGACACGCTACCTCTATCTACCACCGGGATTAGTTTTAGACCTGAATAATTGTTATTTGGTGCCAGCGTTGAGCATGAACATTATATCTGGATCTTGTTTAATGCGAGATGGTTATTCATTTAAATCAGAGAATAATGGTTGTTCTATTTATATGAGTAATATCTTTTACGGTCATGCACCCTTGATAAGTGGTCTATTTTTATTGAATCTCGATTGTAGTGATACACATATTCATAATATTGAAGCCAAAAGATGCAAAGTTAATAATGATAGTGCAACTTATTTGTGGCACTGACGTTTAGGTCATATTGGTGTAAAGCGCATGAAGAAACTCCATGCTGATGGGCTTTTGGAATCACTTGATTACGAATCATTTGATGCTTGCGAACCATGCCTCATGGGCAAGATGACTAAGACTCCGTTCTCCGGAACAATGGAGCGAGCAACTGACTTATTGGGAATAATACATACTGATGTATGCGGTCCGATGAGTGTTGAGGCTCGCGGCGGGTATCGTTATTTTCTGACCTTCACAGATGATTTGAGCAGATATGGGTATATCTACTTGATGAAACATAAGTCTGAAACATTTGAAAAGTTCAAAGAATTTCATAGTGAAGTGGAAAATCATCGTAACAAGAAAATAAAGTTTCTACTATCTGATCGTGGAGGTGAATATTTGAGTTATGAGTTTGGTCTTCATTTGAAACAATGTGGAATAGTTTCGCAACTCACGCCACTTGGAACACCACAGCGTAATGGTGTGTCCGAATGTCGTAACCGTACTTTATTACATATGGTGCGATCTATGATGTCTCTTACCGATTTACCACTATCGTTTTGGGGTTATGCTTTAGAGACGGTTGCATTCACGTTAAATAGGGCACCATCTAAATCCGTTGAGATGACACCATATGAACTGTGGTTTGGCAAGAAACCTAAACTGTCATTTCTTAAAGTTTGGGGATGCGATGCTTATGTGAAAAAGCTTCAACCTGATAAGCTCGAACCCTAATCGGAGAAATGCATCTTCATAGGATACCTAAAGGAGACTGTTGGGTACACCTTCTATCACAGATCTGAAGGCAAGATTTTCGTTGCTAAGAATGGATCCTTTCTAGAGAAGGAGTTTCTCTCAAAAGAAGTGAGTGGGAGGAAAGTAGAACTTGATGACGTTATTGTACCTTCTCCCGAATTGGAAAGTAGTTCATCACAGAAATCAGTTCCAGTGATTCCTACACCAATTAGTGAGGAAGCTAATGATGATGATCATGAAACTTCAGATCAAGTTACTACCGAACCTCGTAGGTCAAGCAGAGTACGGTCTGCACCAGAGTGGTACGGTAATCCTGTTCTAGAAGTCATGTTACTAGACCATGACAAACCTACGAACTATGAGGAAGCGATGATGAGCCCAGATTCCACGAAATGGCTTGAGGCCATGAAATCTGAGATGGGATCCATGTATGAGAACAAAGTGTGGACTTTGGTTGACTTGCCCGATGATCGGCAAGCCGTAGAAAATAAATGGATCTTAAAGAAGAAGGCCGACGCTGACGGTAATGTTACTGTCTACAAAGCTTGACTTGTTGCGAAAGGTTTTCGACAAGTTCAAGGAGTTGACTACGATGAGACCTTCTCACCCATAGCGATGCTTAAGTCTGTCCGAATCATGTTAGCAATTGCCGCATTTTATGAAATCTGGCAAATGGATAACAAAATTGCATTCCTTAATGGATTTATTAAAGAAGAGTTGTATATGATGCAACCAGAAGGTTTTGTCATTCCTAAAGGTGCTAACAAAATGTGCAAGCTCCAGCGATCCATCTATGGACTAGTGCAAGCATCTCGGAGTTGGAATATACGCTTTGATGAGTAGATCAAAGCATATAGTTTTATACAGACTTGCGGTGAAGCCTGTATTTACAAGAAAGTGAGTGGGAGCACTACAGCCTTTCTGACAAGTATATGTGAATGACATATTGTTGATCGGAAATGATGTAGAATTTTCTGGAATGCATAAAGGAGTATTTGAAAGGAATTTTTTCAAAGAAAGACCTCAGTGAAGCTGCTTACATATTGGGCATCAAGATCTATAGAGATAGATCAAGACGCTTGATAAGATTTTTAATGAGTACATACCTTGACAAGATTTTGAAGTAGTTCAAAATGGAACAATCAAAGAAGGAGTTCTTGCCTGTATTGCAAGGTGTAAAGTTGAGTAAGACTCAAAATCCGACCACGGCAGAAAATAGAAAAAGAGAATGAAAGTCATTCCCTATGCCTCAGCCATAGGTTCTATAAAGTATGCTATGCTGTGTACCAGACCTATTGTGTACCTTGCCAAGAGTTTGGCAAGGGGGTACGATAGTGATCCAGGAGTGGATCACTAGACAGCGGTCAAAGTTATCCTTAGTTACCTAAGAGGACTAAGGAAATATTTCTCGGTTATGGAGGTGATAAAGAGTTCGTCGTAAAGAGTTACATCGATGCAAGCTTTTACACCAATCCAGATGACTCTGAGTCACAATCTGGATACGTACTGAAAGTGGGAGCAATTAGCTAGAGTAGCTCCATGCAGAGCATTGTAGACATAGAAAATTTGCAAAATACATACGGCTCTGAATGTGACAGACCCATTGACTAAACTTCTCTCACAACCAAAACATGATCACACCTTAGTACTCTTTAGGTGTTAATCACATAGCGATGTGAACTAGAATATTGACTCTAGTAAACCCTTTTTGGTGTTAGTCACATGGCGATGTGAACTAATCACATAAAGATGTGAACTATTGGTGTTAAATCACATGACGATGTGAACTAGATTATTGACTCTAGTGCAAGTGGGAGACTGAAGGAAATATGCCCTAGAGGAAATAATAAAGTTGTTATTTATATTTCCTTATATCATGATAAATGATTATTATTCATGCTAGATTTTATTAACCGGAAACTTGATACATGTGTGAATACATAGACAAAACAGAGTGTCCCTAGTATGCATCTACTTGACTAGCTCGTTGATCAAAAATGGTTATGTTTCTTGACCATAGAGATGTGTTGTCCTTTGATGAACGGGATCATATCATTAGGAGAATGATGTGATGGACAAGACCCATCCGTTAGCTTAGCATAATGATCGTTTAGTTTTATTGCCATTGCTTTCCTCATGACTTATACATGTTCCTCTGACTATGAGATTATGCAACTCCCGAATACCGGAGGAACACCTTGTGTGCTATCAAACATCGCAACATAACTGGGTGATTATAAAGATGCTCTACAGGTGTCTCCGAAGGTGTTTGTTGGGTTGGCATAGATCGAGATTAGGATTTGTCACTCCGTGTATCGGAGAGGTATCTCTGGGCCCTCTCGGTAATGCACATCACTATAAGCCTTGCAAGCAATGTGACTAATGAGTTAGTTGTGGGATGATGCATTACGGAACGAGTAAAGAGACTTGCCGGTAACGAGATTGAACTAGGTATGATGATACCGACGATCGAATCTCGAGCAAGTAACATACCGATGACAAAGGGAATAACGTATGTTGTTATGCGGTTTGACCGATAAAGATCTTCGTAGAATATGTGGGAGCCAATATGAGCATCCAGGTTCCGCTATTGGTTATTGACCGGAGATGTGTCTCGGTCATGTCTACATAGTTCTCGAACCCGTAGGGTCCGCACGCTTAACGTTCGATGACGATTTGTATTATGAGTTATGTGTTTTGTTGACCGAAGTTTGTTCGGAGTCCCGGAGGTAAAGATTCATATATTGGAAGATTATATTTGGACATCGGAATGGTTCCGAGTGATTCGGGTATTTTCCGGAGTACCGAGGGGTTACCGAACCCCCCCCCCCCGGGGAAGTATTGGGCCAACATGGGCCTAAGGGAGAGAGAGGGAAGCCCGCGGGGGGGTGGCGCGCGCCCCCCTCCTAGGGAGTCCGAATAGGACAAGGAGGAGGGGGCGCCCCCCTTCCCTTTCCCTCTCCCTCTCCTTCCTTTTCCCTCCGGCGGAAGAAAGGAAAAGGGGGGCGAATCCTACTTGGACTAGGAGTCCAAGTAGGACTCCCCCCATGGCGCGCCCCTCCTGGCCGCCGGCCTCTCTCCCCAATCCTTTATATACGTGGGAAGGAGGCACCCCAAAGGCACATCAATTGTTCTCTTAGCCATGTGCGGTGCCCCCTCCACAGTTTACGCCTCCGGTCATAGCGTCATAGTGTAGGCGAAGCCCTGCGCGAATCACATCACCATCACCGTCACCACGCCGTCGTGCTGACGGAACTCTCCCTTGACCCTCTGCTGGATCAAGAGTTCGAGGGATGTCGTCGAGCTGAACGTGTGCTGAACACGGAGGTGTCGTACGTTCGGTGCTTGGATCGGTTGGATCGTGAAGACGTTCGACTACATCAACCGCGTTAACCTAACGCTTCCGCTTTCGGTCTACGAGGGTACGTGGACACACTCTCCCCCTCTCGTTGCTATGCATCTCCTAGATAGATCTTGCGTGATCGTAGGATTTTTTTTTGAAATTGCATGCTACGTTCCCCTACAGAGAGTGCCACTTAAAATGAGGATTTTGGCCTGGAAGGTGGTTTCGGTGGCCCTAGCTACTAATGCGTGCAAGGAATATCGCCATATATCTACGAGGGATTCATGCCCCTTATGCACAAAGGAGAAGGATACCAGCTTCCATGCACTAGTTGCATGTGATCATGCACATGAGGTATGGCTGCATATGAGGTCGGTATGGAGATTACCTCGACAGGAATTGCTGCAAGACACAGGGCAGGATTGGCTTCTGAATGTTCTCGGAAACTATGATGAATTAAAGAGGGACTGTGTGATCATGTTGCTTTGGCGGATTTGGTCCCTTCGGTCCGACTTAACGCACGGGACGGAAGTGCCACCGGTGGCTGCTACAGTTTTATACTTGCAGAGTTATATGCAGTCGCTAGATCTCACCAGGAGGTATTCGACAGAAGAGATTATTAAGGGCAAGATGTCCATGGTGCAGGAGGAGCGTGTGGCTGCTCCGAGGATGCCTCAGGCCTCCCATGGCCGCGACCCCACCGGATCGGGTGGCTTTATCTGCCGACGGATCCTTCCTACAGGCAGATGGGGTCTGCTGCGGCTGGTATGATTCTGCGGAGGCATGATGGGAGTGTTATCTTTGCAACTTAGCGTTGTATATTCAATTGCAATGATGCACTGGAGGCGAAGCTACATGCGCTGATGCAGGGTATGGCGCTCGCTATTCAACACTGTGAGCTGCCTATCATCGTCCAGTCGGATTCCTCGGTGGCCCTCTCCGCTTTGACTGGTACCAGCTTGACCAGATCAGCCTATGGACACCTTGTTGCTGAGATTCGTCATCTTATGGTAGATAGAGTTTTTATTCCCTTGAAAATTAGTCGTGTGCAAAATAGGGTAGCAGATTGTTTGGCCCTGTATAGTCGTACAGAGAGCACTACTGTTGTATGGCTTGGGCGAGGTCCACCATGTGTGGAGGAACTCTTGCCTCTTGATTGTAACCCGATGAATATGGAATAAAACTCTTTTACCAGCGCAAAAAAGAGTACAATTTAGTGTAAATTTTTACTAAGTCAGCGACACTTATTTTGAAAAAGAAGTAAAATACGAACTAGCTTGGAAGCTACCTGGGCCGGCCCATTTATAGTGACGCCTCACGTGAGCTTACACTCGGTGTCGCACCAAGCGGGACATACCACGTGAAAGGGCCAACTCTTGATATTATTGGCGAAATACAAAAAAGAAAAACCACCACTGTGCAAGTGCAAGAAAAAACGTTGCACCATCGATGATACTGTCAACTAGTAGTATCTTTATGCATTTAGAATTGCTAATCCGACAAATTAAAATTTGTTCAGTGATAAATCGCTCACGGCCTAGTCAATCTATATTGTGGGCCATGTAATTAAGTGAGTGATTCTAAAAAATGCTCACGTGATCCCCACTTTCAAAAAACAATTTTCAAATTTTCATAAATTCTGAATTTATCTGTGATGTTCACAAGGCCTTTTTCTAGGAACCCTAAAAATGCCTTTTTTGTTATTCATTTTTAAAGGCAAATCTAGATGTGAATAGTGTTATTTTAAAAAAAGATTTTGTTTAGTTTCTCAGTGTGCATTTCTAATTTGGATCTAATTTTTTGGGGGGTTGTACACACATTCCTTGTGAAGATTAATTTTTCTATATTTTTGAAACATTTAAAATCATTTTTTAAATGTAAGCATGGGAGCATGCGAGGGTTGGAATCAATGGATATTGTTCTGTGAGACATATATAAGTGTTTGCAAAAAAATGGCAGCTACATACTCCTATTGTCTTCGGTTGCATATGTCTCCTTACGGATGTGAACACTTCTTGAGTTTTGGGAAAAAAATTACGTCATGATATTTTTCTTCTATTTTATGCAAGGTCACTTTTCTTCCACTATTACTCATATTATGATATCTGAAATTCTTTTCTGTCTAAATTTTACAGTATGGAAGTTTTATTATGTTTCTATTTTTGAGATCACATGCATTTTTTGTTTCACAATATTTCTTCTAATTTTTTATATTATCACATAAACATCTTATTTATAAATTTAATTTACACTTTTAATTATTATTTTAAAATACTATATTGATTTCTTCTTTCTAGTAATATTTATTATTTTACTGTCACTTTTGCTCTCTGACACAAATCATGATTAATAGTGGAACCAATCAAGGTTGCCAAGGAAGCATAAATTTAGAATAAGTGGGCCTGGAATAAATCAAGACTAGTGGAACAAATCATGGTTGCTAGTAGGTGTGGAGCACAAAATTTAGTTGAAGGATTCACTGGTTGACCTATTGTTAGGATTTGCATTAATTAATTAAGTGTAAAGTCTAATTTTACGCCGTCTCACACAAAATTATACCACTCAAATAAAGCATAATGAATTTAAATACGATATCACCTATCACATATAATTATCATATCAAAACAGAAAAGTGCAAGATATACCGGTTGGATTAAATTATAAAATCACTTTGCTTACATGTTGTAAATAGAGTAGTATCAACATAAAAGCTTCATATGCAATTTCGCATCTTACTGGAAACAATGAGAAAAGGATAAGTTAGTTTGGCTTGTTCAAAATAAGCATCATCAAGCCAAAGACACATATAAAGTCACTCACATTTTAAAGCATACCTTTTTGATCTTTCATCATGTTAAAATATCGAACACCACAACATTATGAAAAAATAATATTTTTCTACACATAACAAATTGGACAATCACTCATCAACTAACCTCCCATTTTATTGCGTAACTTTTTATTTGACACCATTCATAGATGAAAAGCCCCTCTAACAAATGCTATGGCAACTAGCTTTAGGAGTTGCTAGACTAAAGAAAAGTAACATCTTATTTGTCTACACCGTTGGAGTACCTTTCATGTGCTCAAAATTTTTAATGTATGTGCAAAGTCTAGAACCAAAATCTTTTTTAATCAAAACCATCTAGATAATACTCAACTAGATTCACCATGTTATCCAAGTTGAAAGTACTAAAAGAGTCTTATGTGTTGAAAGGAGCCATCTGACCATAAATGCAAAAATTACCTCATTGACATGGGCATAAAACTCTTGAATTTGTATTTCAATAAGAGAACTAAGAAACTCTATTTGATAATCATGGAGTCTTGTAATAGCGTTTTTTTGTTCGATTGACATATTGCTCGATGTGTTGTGTTCTGAATGAGATGTTCTTAACATAATATAGTGTGCATTTTTTATCTACAAGTAATTCATATCCATTCCCTTAGTTCTTGTAGTCTATTCCTTGTTGACCTCACACATGACATGGCATTTAGGATGTTTTGATCCATCTTTGTTAAAGAATGTGACAAAGTATTTGTGCTTCCTAATATATGCAACATAATGTGCAAAGAAAACACATAATCAAAGGTCTCAAAATACGCCACAAGACCATCCGTCTAAAATTTATTTTCATTTTGCCTTCTTTTCAACATATTTGAGAACAGAAATAACTCTCAAGAACAATTTCACAAGATTCAAGAGGGTTTTGTACCACGAACCCCAACGTGTGTCGCTAGCTTTTTAAAGAGTTTGATCTTGATTTAACCCCCTTTAATGCTAATTTCTCCAATTTCCTTGTACTTTGATTACCACATGTTAACATTTCTCTTTAATCATGTCTTCTGTTTTGCAAACATCCGCAACCAAAATTGTATAGAAGTAGTTAATGTACAATTTTTTTTTGCAATATCTTCATGCATCTTTGCTTTCAAGCCATTGACCTCACCATGAATATGTTGCTTGTCCCACCATAGCATTTGCATCCGAGTTGTTTTATGCTTAATGCGATACCATTGAATAATTTTTGAAGAGCATTGTTGAGACATATTGTTGATGTTTCCTACACATGTACAACTCCAAGTAATCATTCAATATAAATACATGCTTGCTATAATGTCTCAAAACAATCGACATGTGATTTTTCTCACACACATGAGAAGCTTCATCAATGAATAAAGTAAACACATTACCTAAAAATTCGTCAATAATAGAATCTAAAATTATCTGTGTGAAACAATAAGGAACTCATTAGAGGCCAACCATAACTTGTAAGAAGATAAAAATAGTATGTAATATAATTTAACAATGGTGTTGCCTTCACAAATATGTGGCAATTCCTTTTGGATATCTCCACATACCCACTCAAAGATTTTTTTAGAGCATTCCTCTAAACTATCTTCAGTATATCATCATTTTGATTTGCCAAAGTATATGTCAACTCTCGGGAGTTTCCCTTATTTTTTCTGACTTCTTTGATTCGTCATGACCTCGAAAAAGGTAATACTTGATGTAACAAGTATCTAACTGAATCAATTGAAGCATTAAGCATGTAAGACGAGTTACTTATCGAGAGCAACTTGAGTTGAATGATCGTGATTCATTAAAGCATCACATCTTTTTACCACTACATTATGAAGCTATTAACATTACCCTTACCGACATGGGTATCTAGTGTGCTTTCCTTCTACTGACATTGCAACCCTTGAGTGAAAATGCATCACCCTAAGCTTTTCCCATCGTTATAATCTTTTAAAGGTAACAACATAAAAAAAGAATCCTTATGCACCTTGTCACTATACTCAAAGCAACCACCATATTCATTGAACCACTTTGGATTGAATATTCGTTGAGCAAATCCAACCCCCCTCTCTGGATAATCAAAGTTAGGCGGTGACATGTAAGACCCTGTTTAAATATCGTTTCTTAATGTCATATTGTTTATTAGGACTTCTTGTATACTATGAAATTCTCTTTCGATCGGCCAGATCATAATGCAACTCATATGAATTAATTTCTCTCCAAATAGAAGGCTTCGGGAGATTACTTGCATCAACGACATTTGATGCATTTTGCCTACGTCTTATGGGTTAATTTGAAGTGTCTGCATCAACATCTGGCGCTGGTGATCGATTTGTCTTTGACAACTGTTGTTCCATAACCTAGATTAGTCAAAATAAAATGAATGAGCAAATAGAAGACTAGGGCAAAAGACATTGCCGTACTAGTTTACTAGGCTACATAGGATATGCACAAAAGAGAGGTGACATGGTGATATGATATTACCACCTCGAATTTGGCTACAATTGTCGTCTTGTCATTGGTGCCTCGCAACTGGCCGATTGGCGAACAACATAGGTGGGAAATAGATCGCCTAGTCAAGGAAGCGGATAACCAACACTAGTGGAAGAAAATAGTGTATACGGGCCATCACAACCACTATCGGAGGAAATGTCAGTTGCTAGTGGCACAGATTTGGCTAAGTAAAACAAAACTATAGTGTTCGTGGAATATATCATAATTGCTAATGGGGGGAAAACAAGATTAGTGCTCATGATATATTACTAAGAACGACAAAAGATTAGTCAAAAACATAGTTTCTTTCTTGGCTATGAACTAATCACGTCCACTAAAACAAACTTATAAGCTAGGTGGAACTTTTTTGAGTGTTTTGTAACAAACCAGTGCTCTATTAGGGCGAAGGCATCTACAAGGTCCTGTGTATATTTCAATCATGTGTAGCTCTGCTCGTCCTTGTAATCTTTCTTTTCCTCTTGACTATGCGCATAATTGCATAAGATCCCGCAACCGATTAAATTGAAAATCCAACTTGTAATAAAGTAAACACATGTGCATTAATGAGTTTTGTTTCTAAGCCTTCTCATTATCATACAAGATCCTCCCATTGCATTTTCTCGAAAAAAAACTTTATGTTGGGAGGGGTCTTATAGCAGTTAGTTGTTTATTACTTACCCCGTATCACCAACTCACTTCCAATAACAATTATACTTGTAGCATGAACCTACCTCTTGAGTCTTGACGGCTACGCGGTGCGACATAAATTCAACAACTTATATAAAAGGACCTAAGGAAAAAGTCCCAAAGCATGTCATACTGTCCTAGGTAGACGAATTATAGTTAAAGAATCCAACAACCATCCAACAAAGATGCAAGGTCATGTGTATATATGTCAATCACGTACTATTTCGTGTGTGTTTTTAGGAGCACAATATAGACGTAGACATTCTTTTCTCCCTGAATGTGTGCATAATTGATAAAATTGTACAATTGGTTAAGAATTAACCATGAAAAACCAAACGCACATGCATTCAATAAGTTTAGTACCTAAGCCTTGTTCATATGATAATCATTTGCTCGAAGGGGATTGCGAGGGATTAATTTCCCCCGTAAGTCAAATTCCTCTCCAAACCCCTTCAAACCTCTCCAATTCCCTTGAGGGGGGGATTAAACGAACAAGACCTCACGGAGTTTTCCTAAACCTTGTTCATATGCTAATCATTTGCTCGAAGGGGATTGCGAGGGGTTAATTCCCACGTAAGTCAAATTCCCTTGGGGGAGGGATTAAACGAATGAGACCTCAAGGAGTTTTCCTAAGCCTTGTTTATATGCTAATCATTTGCTCGAGGCAACTTGCGATTAGGAGGGACTTATAGAAGTGCTCATGATATATTACTAAGAACGGCAAAAGATTAGTAAAAAAAGTAGATTCTTTCTTGGCTATGAACTAATCACGTCCACTGAAACAAACTTATAGGCTAGGTGGAACATTTTTTAGTGTTTTGTAACAAACCAGTGCTCTATTTAAAGCAAATGCTAAGCCATGCCACATAAGCAAAGAGTTGATATGAAATGTTATTAAGGAGGAGTGAGATAGATGGTTTTGGTGTTGTCAAAAGGGCGAAGGCATCTACAAGGCCCTATGTATATTTCAATGTGTAACTCTGCTCGTCATTGTAATCTTTCTTTTCCTCTTGACCCCGCAAAAAAAAAAACGAACAGGACCTCAAGGAGTTTTCCTAAGCCTCGTCCATATGCTAATCATTTGCTCGAAGCAACTTGCGATTAGGAGGGGTCATGTAGAAGTGTCACCACCATTAACAATTCACTTCTAGCACCGAGCTACCTCCTGCCGGCTACGCGTAGCGTGACATGAATTTCAACAACCCATATAAAAGGACCCGAAGACAAAGCCCTCAAACCACGTCACACGGTCACATCCACACGAACTACTACAGCTAAAGAATCCAACAACCCATCCGCCGATCCCAAGTCTGCATACGTGATGGCATACGTGTCGTCGCGGCTCGGCCAGGCGCGCACGGCACGACCGGCCGGCCCCGTTCCACCACCCATTGACCGCCCTTTTCCACGTGTTCCTACCATTCCCGTCCAGTGCGCTGCACCCGGCCGCCAAGTCCCATTCAACTCTGACCAGACCAGAACGCCCGCGCACGCCCGCCTACATATGCAGCGCGCGCGCCCGCCGTGTCTCCTTGTCTGACAGCGCCGGCCGATCAAGCTCGCTCGCTCGCTCGCTCGCACCGACGACCAGGAGGAGCTCGAGGAGGACCGGTCGATGGAGCACGGCGAGGGGAGGCACGAGGCGGCGCTGAGGGCGGTGCAGAGGGCGCCGGCCAAGCCGTGGCGCGGCGCGGGCGCGGCGCCGCCTCCCAGGGTGTACCGGGTGGAGCCCCGGGACTTCCGGGAGCTCGTGCAGAGGCTCACCGGCGCCGGCACGGCGTCGTTGGCGACGACGACGCAGGCGCCGGCTCACGCGGCCGCGGCGCACGGGCGCGGGGAGGCCGCCCCCGTGGAGCAGTTCGACTACTCGTCGTGGTTCTCCGCGCCGCTGCTCAGCCCCGCGTCCATGCCGGCCGGCATGGACGGACACCATGGCGCTCTTCTGTAGGAGAGTTGTGCGTACCATGGCCGCCGCTCGCCACTCGGCACTTGTAAAATCGAGCTGAATGCCACAGCTCCATCGCTTCTTCCCTTCTCATTATTTTCTTTCAAGGGAGATGACACAGGACGGTGTTTTCGCTCGTGTACGTAATTGGGTATAATTCTTTATGCATAATAAACGAATTATTAGTTTGCTCTGCAATTCTCTGTTTCTTTCATGGGATGATACATGACAGTGTTTTGTTTGATGCAATTAAGTACTCCCTTTATCTCAAAATAATTGTTGCTGACTTAGTACTGCGTGCCTCGGTTCAAACTGAAACTAAAATCACGACACTTATTTTGGATCACATGGAGTATAATTTTAGTGTAAAGTTGTACTAAGTCAGCAACACTTATTTTGGAACGGACGGAGTATATGTTTTTATGAATAATAAGTGAATTAGTTTGCTATATGCAATTCTCTGTCTTTCTTGATCCCAATGATGACATATGCTTTGCTTCCTGCAGGCGTGTGATTATTCGGGTCATCATTAGCTACACTTTGTTATACTTTTATAATTGGCAAGATGAATCAGTCGTCCTCGTAGATAGAAAAATCTAGTTAGATGCCTAGAGTGTGGCATGTGGAAATTGTGTTCAAAAGTGACGTGGTTGGCGCCTACCCTTTTCTTCATCTCTCACATTTTCTCATCCTACTTGCATTTTTTTAGACCAGAAAGTCATTTTGTAAACAAATTGGTCTTAAAAAAATACCTCTTCACAAATGGGCCCAAGGAAAATTATTTGCATGATGTACCGATGTTGCACCTGGTTCACATCGCAGGAGCTAGAGAGACATTGTAACTGCATAAGAATAGTCACCTTAAGTTGTTAGGAGAAAACATCGAGAACAAAACAAAGACGGACGGCCGACCTAAAGAAGAAAGGTAAGGCCGGACGAGGAGACCCAACCCCGTGTCCATGGTGAAAGCACCATGACGTGGCTACCAACACCACCTGAATCGAGGCAGAAGCATCATAGTAGATGGCGCTCATCCACAATCAATGGATCATATTTGGGGGAATCCAAACTAACGACACGAGAGCACCAAAACCTACAAATGAGATCAAAACTTCCCACGGGAAGATCCATCATATGCCTTGTCTCACGGCACCGAAACCAGCCTCTGGAGGCATGGGGAGAGTCCGATGAAATTAGGTGAGGATGATGGTTGTGAGGCAGCTGGTGTTTTTCCTTGCATACTAAACATACCATATTGGTGCCTATGGATGTTTAGATTTTCTTAGACAACATTTTCTCCTATGTGTTGATCAACACTTATTCCTTATATAATTTATATGTCGGTTTTTGATAAGACCATCTACAGTCGGACTTAGAAAATCTACCGCCCTAAACACCCGCGGACGCGTCCAGTCAATGGCCGGGCGTGTCTGTTTTGAGCCCATATTTGTCCGTCCATGCAGCCAAACTCCTCACTCCCTCCCTCTCTCTCTCTCTCTCCCTCTCCCTCTCCCTCTCCCTCTCCCTCTCTCTCTCTCTCATATGTTCAGTCACTTGCACGTGATTTGTGAAGATGAAGAGAGAGAAATAAAATAATGAATAAAGAAAGAGAAAATGTGGTTCGGGTGGGCCGCGTCCTACGTGGTGGACTGACCGGGCGCGTCCAGGCGCATCCGCAAGCCCTTATATCCTCTCTAGACTTGTCTTCTCATTGTCCAACCTAACTTAAGACATGATCCCGGTGTATCTTCTCATTGTGATAAAAAACACACAATTACAATAGTTTTTTTTTCATGTGCATGTCATTTCGCCTCATGACTTAAAAATGTTACAATTTTTGTGCATATATCAAGCGCATGCAATGCAATAAAAGAATTATGCGTGCAAGAAGTTCCCATTTATATGCAACAAATTGTGGGAAGAAGATTCACATATGGAAGATACATAATCAACATGCACAAGATAAAAGAGAATACATGCAACAACACAAAAAGCACAATTGCGAATAGAACACAATATTTTGCACTAGAAGCCCCGACTCATTGCAACATATCAACCATATGTATATCACACCATCGACGAGCTTGCAACATGTCAAAAGAACTTCCATAATATCATAAATCCCGACATCGCTATTTTTATCATTAACATTTTGGGCCATTGTGAAAACTCAAAGCATTTGACTCGCTAATGATGAATTTTTCTTGTGGTGCCCCATCATCATTGATGAGGCAATGACGGATCATCTACCCCCGAAGGAACCATCTTTCCTCGGCCCAACAACACGGAGACCCCCTCCCCTTCGAGTACAATTCAAGTTTATCAGCAAAAAAAGGTGCAAATTCAAGTAGATTTGGTGTTTTGCCATGCTAAAAGAGGGGATTGTGGCACACAAAAACAAGTTGTACGGACAACTAAAATTAAACTTCTAGTTAAGGGCACATTTGTTTCAAAGAAAATTAGAGAAAATTGCAAGAACATGATTTATTTTTCTATGATTAGTACTATTCGTGTGTTTGATTCAAAGGAATGGGGCAAAGGAAAAATAGAGGAAGTCCAGTTTTGAATCCAGTTCAAAGGAAAAACGTAGGAATTCTAACATCTGCTTGCAACTCCTTTTCAAATCCCTATGCACGAAGAATGAGGCTAAGAACCTTAGGGCAACTCCAACGGGGATCACCCAATCGACCGCAAATATCCGGATCGGATGTCTGGACACTTTTAGCCATCCAATGGTGGTCACCAAATTTGTTCGGACCGGTCCGGACGTCTGAAGTCCCGCAAATCGACACCAAACTTCGAGAGGTTTGGGGGAGTCCGGAAGTCAGCCACGCTGGACTCCAACCACACGGACCCACCCAAAAAACTCCCTCCTATCACGTATGCTCTGACTTTACCACATTCACTCCGGTTGTTCGGCCTCCCGCCTACCCACATTCATGGAGGCGCGACGATCAAGACGCCTACATCGTCTTTAAAGCCAGCTAGGCCCCTCCTCTGCAAACCCATACCCACACAATCCTTCTCCTCTGCCACACATTCCTCGGTCGCACACTACCACACCTGCGGCCGCCACAATGGGCAAGAAGTCCAACACCAAGAAGTGGTCATTGGCGCGCGCCCTGGATCCAGGGCAGCTATGGATCTAGTTGGCGCCGCTGCCCATGGACTTTGGTGGCCTCGTCGTCCACGGCTTCATTCCCCATTGTCATGTCGGTTCCCCTGCGGCTGGACCGGGTGCCACTCTCAAGAGCAGATGTTGGACAAGGAGTAAGTGGAGGAGGAGGATCACCTTTATGCGGTAGAGGCCGCGGAAGAGGATCCAGCCCTTGAGGAGCACCCGGTTTGGAATTCCAAAACACACTCCATTGGTTGGATATCCAGCACGGTACCTGCTGATCCCGTATGAGGAGGAGGAAAGATCTCGCACACGGAGCTCATACCGGCCACCGGTGCTCCAGATTGGACGACGACGTCTTGAATGACGGTGCGGACGGCGATGGAGGTTCCGGCGGCCTAAGGCCACCCTACAAGCTCACCGTGTCGCAAGTTAGGATTAGTTTAAGTTTAGGTTGACCTTGTTTAAATTTCATCTGCTTGGTTGTAATAATTGAACTTTGCTTATATTTCGTCAATTTTGTCCTTGTTTCTGGATGTTCCGCTTCAAATGGCCTGGACATTTGGTGCCTATGATTGGCGCCCCGCCCGGACATCTGATGTCGTCTATTTGGTGATCCTTGTTGGAGTTACCCTTAGTGACATAATAACATTCTAACTGTACAATTTCATTTAGTTTGACCATGTTTATGTGTATTCATGTGTTTTTTCAATTCTTGTGAATCAAACATCCAGCTTTACATAATTCACGTGTTTACCATTTATCTGTTTTGGACGTGCATTTCTTTCCTATTCATATTCATGTGTTCTTGCGATTTCTGAGTTTTTAGAATCATGCAGCCAAAAGAGCCCCAAATAATTACTCATGGAGACGGAAGCTCTTTATCACCGTGAAGATGCAGACATTGGCAAGGAACTTCAATAGAGTTGTTTTTCAATCGCCTGAATTTTTACACACATATACATTTCATTCTTGCATACTTGCATACTTCTTCACATTTAAAACCAGAAGTTTGAATTCTGAATTTTTCAGAAAAAAATCGAGCTCCATGGAGCCGGGTCACCAAAACGCCCCCACTCGCTCATAATCTTGTGAAATTTACTGCATTTGAAGAAACAGCAAGACCCAAGAGTACCATGTCATGCATATCTCTCTGCTTATTTGTTCATAGTTCATAGCGATTCTGACACCCAGGAGGCGACGATATTACAGCTGATAAAATCATCGGGGAAGAAACATACGTTCACATAGTCGTATGCACGCTTCCTCTGCACATCACGCATGCTAGCTATGTATAATGCGGTGCTCACCGGCGCCATCGATGACCATGGAAGCCAAGGAGCCGCCGAGCTCCCCGTACGTACGTACGATCGATCGGCATTCAGCAGTAGGCGACGCACTTGGTCTTGCAGTCGACGGTGCAGCCGCCCCCGCCGCCGCCACCGCCGTACCCCTTGCCGGAGCCGCTGTATGAGGAGAAGCACTTCTTGGGGCACGTCAGCTTCTTCTTGTAGCAGGGGCCCTTCTCGGAGCAGACGGTGGTGGAGGCCGCCACGCCGCCGCGCGAGTACCCGCCGTCGGGCCCGCCGTAGCCCCCGCCCCACCCGCCCCCCATCCCGGGCACGGTGAACCCCGGGATGGTGCCGATTCCCGGGATGTTCGGCATCCCGCCTCCGCCGCCGACGCCGCCCGACCCCGGGGGCTTGGTGGCCGGCGGCACGTACGGCTTGGCCGGCTTCTTGCCGGCCGCCGGGCCCGAGGGGTGCTTGGGCTTCGCCTGGGCGGCGTCACGCGCGGCCAGGGCGGGGGTGCACGCGAGGCCGAGCAGCAGGAGGAGCGCGGCGGCGCGGCGAACGCCGGCCATCGTGGGCTCGTGTTCCGGCTCGAGGTTGTGTGCTTTTGATGGGGTGCTGCCGGCCGACTTGCCGCGTCGATGGTATGGTATGGTACCATGTGGGCTACCCGGGGTCGCCATTAAGTAGGGGAGGGACGGGACGAGATGGTCGATCGGCTCGGCACTGTGCGCGCGGAGGAGAGCGACGGGTCGGCGGGGCGGCGAGATGCGCATTGAAGGAGGGGAGCGGCGGCCGTGTGAGAGACGATCAGATGAGGGGGGTTGGGGCACTGACAGCGTCCACAGTAGTGCTACTGCATACAGCAGCGGCCTTGGCCAGCCCCTGTCAGGCACCAGCCTTGGCATGTGCACATTGATGGCGCTCGCAGGGCCGCGACCTTTGCGTCCATCTCCCTCGGCCACCGGCACCGGCACCGGCGCCTCCTCCCGTGTAGAGTACCGCCATGGGACGTGTCCATGGGTGTTGGTTCCGGAGGGGGAAATGGAGCGTGTGAGTCGCCGACAGGGATCATGGGAGGAATTGAAGGCGAAACAGAGCGATTGGTGCGTGATCTCGCAGGCTTCAGCACGCCCCTTCTTCAGGTCTTGGGCGCATTTATTGGTAAGGCTTTTATCTGAATCTGGATAGATGGGTGGGTGATGAGGTTGGAGGAGTTCAAGTGGTCAAGCAAATCCTATCTGCTCCGAGCCCTGTAGGAGCCTTAGACCCCGCATAAGTGGTCAAACCCGTAAAAAATTTACGTTTTACAGTTTTTTTGGGTGAAAAAAGTGTACAGTACAGAAACCGTAAAAGTAGTCCAACCCGTAAAATTTTTAAGGGCCACCGTAAATGCACACCCGAAACCCTTATCTTTGGAGGTTGGAAGGCCGAACATAGGGGGCCCCGTATACCGGTCAAACCTCGTCGGAGCAAACACGCCGCCGCGGAGTTTGCCGGAATCCGCCCTAAACTCGCCGGAATTCATCACCGCACATCGAAAAAGGCCGCTAGACGCCGCAATCGGTCGCCGCCGGTTCGAATTGGACGAGCTCGACATCGTCGTGGCCTCCCATGACCTCAGCCTGGCCGCCGGAATCCTCCCGACGTGGCAGGCAAAGGGGCACGGCTCGCCTGGCAATAGAGCAAGGCGCGGACGACGGAGGCGACGGGGCGTGGCCGGCAAGGCTGGGCGCGGACGACGGAGGCGACGGGGCGTGGCCGGCGAGGCCGGCACGGCCGGCTGGAGGAAGGGGCGGCAACGGCCGGACTGGAGGAAGGAGCTCTTTATTTCAGTTTTACAGTTTGTTTTACAGTATCTGATCGGCCGCGCTAGTTTTCGACCCGCAAACGCGATCTTCGTGAAACTGCAAACGCGTTTTGCGGGTCAAGTTTTTGCGGGGTCTGCTAGAGTTGCTCTTATACTTCTAGAAGAAGCCGTCAACAATGTCTGCGTACCCTTGTCATGGAGGACAGCACCTCACATTAGGTGCTCCCAATTTTGAAAATGCACATTTAAATGTTTCAAAAAATTCCAAAAAAATTTGTGGATGTTAGCATCACATGAATGTGCAATCCCTAAAAGTTTCAAATCTAAACTCGAAATACACATTGAGAAACAAAAAGGACAAATCATGTATGAATGTTTTGCGGAAAACCCTCCAAACATTCCCGAAATGACACTTTGGTCCACACCACGTGATGTTGTCACGTGCGCAGTAGCACCTGAGTCCATGTACCAGTCGCCTCCACCGACAGAGCTACTCGGCGACGGCGCGGAGTGCTAGGCAGCGAGGAGGGTGGGATCCCATGGCACAGGTACCGGCGGCGGCGGAAGGCCCCCGTAGGGCGGCGCCAGGGCTAGCGGGCCATAACCACCGAGGGGCAACGGCGCAAGGAGGGCGCCGTAGCCGGCGCCGGTCGACTGGTAAGGCGCGCCGATGAACCCCTGGTGGCTCGCGGGAAGAGCCTGCTGGTAGTTCGGCGCCCCCTCGGTGCCCTGGGCCGACTGCTGCTGCAGGCGGCGACGGCGGCCGCCACGCCGGGTGCGTCGGCCCCCTCATCCTTGCAGCTGCTGCTAGGGAGGCGCGGGTGGCGGCAACGGGGAACACCCGGCGGGTGCGGGAGGACGCGGCTGGTGGAGTGGGACCACCGCAGGTGGTGAAGTAGCCCAGTTAATCCATCGACGGGGCGGGCGGAGCATGGCCGCCGGCCATTGGCGTGGCCGGCTGCATGTGGGTGAAGGGAGTCGGTGCGTCTGCGTACATGTAGCCGACGAGAGATGACGCGGCAGGAGACATCGCAGTGGCGGCGGCGGCGTCTGGGGGAGGAGGCACGGCAGCGGCCAGGGAGGAGCGGCGGCGCGCGGTGGGGATGGGCGGCGGCACGGACCAGCGGCGGTGGCTGGGTGCGGCGGCGGCACAGACCAGCGCGGCGGCTAGAGGCGGCGGCGACTGGGTGCGGCGGCGGCGGGAGGATAGAGCGCGGCGGCGACGACGCATAGAGGATAGGACGCAGCGGCGGTGGCGGCGACGACGCATAGAGGATAGGACGCAGCGGCGGCGGCGGCGAGGTCAGCGGAAAGTGGCGGCAGCCGGCGCCGGCGGCGGCCGGAGAGAACCGGCGGCGGGGGCGGCGGCGGCGGGTGGAGGGAGCGGCGGCGGCGGCGCGATGGAGGCGCGGCGGCGGCGGCTAGGCTAGGGTAAGGATCGACTTGCGATAGATACCATGTAAAGAGATGTTTTGCCAATACAATAATCGTTGTGTTGATGGGGTGCTGGTGCACGTATATATAAGTACAGGATATGCTTCAACCTCAACTATACACGACTAGAAGGTGGGCCACAACACGTAATACATGCAACACAAAATACAACTCAACACATTCGATCTCAGATCGACGGCCAAGGTCGCGCGGGGCACCTAACGTGAGGTGCTCCCGTAGCACCAAATATTCTCCCAATAGTGCGCCACGGACTTTAGTTACTTTCATTTCTTTTTTTAGAGAATGTCGACATTTTATTGATTAAGGAGCAAAGTTACGCATAGTCTTCCGGATGCCATCCAAAGCAAAATGAAAAACACAAAGACCAGTAAGGTTCATAGACGACTTTGCTAAAACAATACGGTGCCAAGGAACATGCTTGAAGACCACCCAGGTGAAGCCGGTAGATGCTAGTCTTCCATTTCTCATAATGTAATTGGGGACTTGAGTTATTTTTCCTTTTCTCAGGCCTCTCTTGAAATGATCTTGTTCAACATTTTCTATCTTAATGTATTGGGCAGTGCTCATGCCATTCTCTTCAATAAAAAAACAATGTTTGTAAGAGCATCTCAAATAGCATGCCGAAATTTTGGATATCCAATAGGAGAGAGAAGAATCGAGTAGCCAAAATTTTCTGCCTTTTACATCATACCAAAACTAGATACCCATATTTCCAGAAAAAGATAAAACATAGAGATAACACATAGTTCATTGCATACTAAACCCAGTTGCACATTAAACATAAAAACATCACTAAATTAAACCCTACTACGATCATAATTAAACATCCCTGCCACTACATCGAGACTAAAACTAGCTATATTGTGATCAAAACTAGGTGCCCAAGAGGTCGGCCTCGTCATCGATGAGCTTGTCGAGCTCATTGAACATCTCCTCCTCCTCCTCCTCCTCCTCCTCCTCGGCGAGCTAACCGGGATCCTCGAACATCTCCTCACGCTCGCGTTGAAACAGGCGATCTCGCGGCGGTCGCGCTCTTTCTCCATGGACAAGAAGAACCATCGGTTCTCGGCGAGGATCTGTGGGTCCTCCTCGAGGAGTGAGGCCACGAAGGCAACGTCGCCGCGCTCGGGCGCGAGATGCGCCTTGGCTGTATGGTGCTTCTTCTGCTCGGCCCTGGAGACGAGCCTAACGGGAGGCGTGATGGTGGCGGCGGTAAGGAAGTTGAGCTTCACCCGACTCCCGAAAACGGGGAGCGGGGGCGTCATAGGGCGTGCATTGCCTCCCCGGCGATGGCGAATGTGCCAATCCACACGTGTGCCGCCGTGTTGGGGTTACAGATCTCCGCTGTCCACTTTTCTCCGGCCGGAGCCTCACGCCGCAGTACTTCAGCGGCGGCGCGGTGCTCATATATATGATATGATCAGGAGTCCTATGGAGGCTGTCTTCACTATTTGTTCTTTTTTGTTGTACTGGGCAGGTCTCTTGAAAGAAGATAACAAGATGAAGCTCCAAGAAGGAGTGCAGCAGGTGTTGAGGATGGCATCTACACTTGCTGAGCAGCTGAAGAACGCGGGAGGTGATGGTGAGGGGCACATTGTGGGCGCCTGATTCTATTGTGCGATATCTTGTTGATCTGTGCTGGCGAGTGGCGATTGCCTCTAGTCTTTTGAGGTACTCCAGCTGTGAATGCTACGTCCTATGCATGTTTAACTGTGGTGCTGATTTCCTTGGTTGTGACTGGGTGTTTTGTTATGAACTATGGTGGTAGTAGGTTTTTGCCCCGTAGGATATCTCTCGACAGCGAAGATATCGTAGCAGGTTACCTACCAGTGCCCTAACCCGCTTACCTCTTTGCCTTCATATTTGTATTGCTGTACTGTGATGTAAGAACTGGTTATATTTCTGCTGAGCAATTAGTGGAAAAGGGGTGAAAGCCCAGTTGTTATATCAGACACTTGTGTCGTGTTCTAACTCAGAAGGTTTTTTGCCTGCATCCTACAGATGATGAATCATAGAAGCCACGCAGCTGTAATTCGCTCCAAAAGACTCGTTTTCCTGGGTAGATAGTGTGATCATCATTTAACACATACGTAACTAATACAGGACATCCATGAGGCCGTTCAGTGTCATGGCATCCCATCCACGGCATGAAACCAACTGCTCGAAAACTCCATGAACAGCATATCCATACAGCCACAGACAACATCATATTTTTTTATTTTTTTTGAAAAGGGGGGATTCCCCGGCCTCTGCATCATCAGGTGGATGCATACGGCCACTTAGATAAATAAAATAGGTTCAACAATGTCGAAAAGTCGTAACAGACAACATCATATGACCCAACCGTTCTTGCAACATGCCAACATCGACCACTGAACTTATAATTACTAGCTAGTGGACACACACTTGTCACAACACGATGCAGAGACGGCAAACGCTAGAGAGGATACACAAAATGTCACTGAAATGTTCCTCAAAATACCATCTCTTGCAGGCCAAAAGGCATATGCCACCTGCATCTAGAATGATTTCACAAGATTAGCGGACAATTTGATGGGACGAATGTGAAGTGCAGAGATAAATTAGCCTCAATTTGCTCCAGGAAACATATTTGGGTTGCAGAAGACAGCAGTAGCTTGTTTACCTTCAGAGTTCAGAGCATATCAACCCTCGGCTTCTTCTTCTCCCACCTCCCCGTCCTGCACGAAGCCACCCCCCATCTCACAAACCCAGTCCCAGACCTCCACCGGCACGGGCATCACCGAGAGCCGGGCCTGCCGGATCAGCGCGAAGTCTTTCATCCCCTCCACCTCCCCCGCCGCCGCCGCCTTCTTGATCTCCCCGAGCGCCACGGGCCTCCGGAGCTCCCCGACGGCCCGCACGTCCACGGCGCCGCCGGCCCCCTCCCCGCCCTCGTACCACTCCCTGGCGACCTCGACGACGCCCACCACGCGGCGCGACGCGGCGCCGGCGCCGGAGTGGTAGAAGAGGCAGCGGTCGCCGCGGCGCATCGCGCGGAGGTAGTTCATGGCCTGGTGGTTGCGGACGCCGTCCCACGGCCCGACGCCCCCCGGCGCGCCCGCCTGGTCCGACCACGACCACTCCCCCGGCTCCGTCTTCAGCAGCCAGTACTTGCTTGCGGCGGGCGCTGCTCCTTTCTTGCCAGCGGCCGGCGCGGCTTTCTTGGTCGCGATGGGCCCGGCTTTCTTGCCGACGGCGGCCGCGGATTTCTTGCTGACGGCGGCCGCGGATTTCTTGCTGGCGGCGGTGGCGCCGCGAGCTGCTTTCCTCGGCATCCTGTGAGGTCTCAGGGCTGCGGCGATCGCCGGAGCAGGCAAGGATCTTATATTGGCGGGAAATTGGGCGCTAGGGATTGAGAATGCGCGGGGAATCCCTACCATGGCGACGGCTCCCGCTTCCCCTGCTCTCAAAGCCTAAAACGAAACGGCGGTCTAGATCGGGCCGTGCAGGGCTGGGCTCACAACAAGCCCACCTTTCTCTGGGCCACCAAATTGGCCGAGGTAAAGCCCAATAGGACAACCAAGCCGAACAAGCACTAAACGAGGACAAAAAAAAAAGCACTAAACGAGGAATCCCTAAAAAAAAGCACTCAACGAGGTTTTTCTCCCAAAAAAAAACACTCAACGAGGTTTTGCAGTTGGTACACCTATGAAAAAACGAGGTTTGGCAACAGTAGTGTGCACCAAAGAAATGAAACTGAATTCAAAAAAGGGTTTGACCAAAAAGGTTGTTTGGATTCGAATTCATTCTGTGCATGGTACACATGATACCTTCCAGTACCAAAGCTAGGGCACTAATACAAGCAAATCTAACAAAAACCAAGGCTATCTTTTTCTTACGGGAATAAACTTATATTACTCATCAAAGATTAATACAATCAGAGGCGCATAACTGTGCAACACCTGGGGGTCCTGCACCTAGCCATACGGCAGTACGACTATGTAATATACCAAAATTTGCTAAAAAAATGGCTCACCTTATTCTGACTACGTCGTACATGAGTAATATGGGTCTTCCTCTCCAAAAGCTTCTGTTTAATCTCTTGGACCAAGAAAACAAATCTTGATCTATCTTGCTTCTCACTTGTCACCATATAAATGGCCTCCAAACAATCAGTTTCAACTTGAAGAGGTAGATTTCTCCATTGCATAGATAGTGTGATTCCTTCCGACAGTGCACAAAGTTCAGATTCTAATGCATCCGTGCATGTTAGTAGGTGGCGGCATGCAGCGAGCACTGTATTGCCTATAGTATCTCGAGGAATCATACTCGTGGACGAAGAACCATCAGATGCAAGAAAAGATCCGTCAGTGTTCAGTTTAACAGAACCTTGCATCGGCGGTTCCCACTTCAGTTCAGTAGGTTCTATGGCATCCAACACTTGCTGCAGTATCTGTTCAGGTTCAAGTACAAACTTGCCTTTGATCAACTCATGCTCAGATTTTATATTCAGATTCATGATGGAAGAAACATAGCTGCACAAGAACCTCGTAGATACATCCAGTGGTGGCGCAGGTTTAGAGTGTACCACTTCGTTTCTTACATACCAAATGCGCCAAAGTAGCATAAAGAGCTGCATCTTTTGCACTTCATTGAGCTCACTTACCAAATGGAATGTCCATGCCCGGTATTCATTACCTTTCCAACATCCGGGATTGACCAAAACTTGTCCATTGCTCGCCAGAGAGACACGGCCATGGGGCATCTACACAGGGCATGGAAAGAATCCTCCATCTCCCTGTCACATACCGGGCAAGTGTCATAAATCTCTAAATGTCTGTGTTTCTTCAATGACTATGTTGGTAGTGAGTTTGTGGCCAAACGCCAAATAAAAACCTTCACTTTCGGTGGTGGGCCACCCCAGACTAGCTTCCAGCATGAGTGTTCACCATTTGGCGTTGAACTAGAGGATTCCTGATCGTTTCGGGTTCTTTCATCAAAAGCAATGCGATAAGCACTCTTCACTGAAAAGTTACCATTTTTCTCCCCAGCCCAAGAAAGCACATCATCCGAACTCCTAGTACAAGGCCGAACCTTCAGAATTTCGTGAGCGTCCAGCGGCAAGAATGGATGCACCAAGTCGTGATCCCAAGACCCATGTATATCCATCAACTCCGAAACCCAGCGCAGACGACATCTACCTTTCCTGGACACAACCTTATGGAAATCTGATCGAGGAATCCAATTATCTCTCCATATTTTAATTTTTGTTCCATTGCCCACCCGCCAAATTAGGCCCTTCTTCAGTAGTTGAAGACCATATTCGATACCTTGCCAAGTGGATGACAGATTTCCAGTAAACACAGTGTCTTGAAGATTTCCATTTGGGTAATATTTTGCTTTTAGAACACGAGCACACAAACTTTCTGGAAAAGCAATCAACCCCATGCCTGGCGAGCAAGTAGGGCTTGGTTAAAGAGCCTGGGGTCCCGGAAGCCAATCCCCCCTAAACTTTTTGGTTTTAGGAGGTGATCCCATGCCTTCCAATGTGTCTTTCATTTGCCCTTCTCGGAACCCCAATAATAATTCCTAATTAATTGGTTCAGATCATCACATAGGTAGGCATCCCTCTAATCATCTAAGTGATTACGTGATCCAAAGCAACTAAACCATGTCCGATTAACACGTGAGATGGAGTAGTTTCAATGGTGAACATCACTATGTTGATCATATCTACTATATGATTCACGCTCGACCTTTCGGTCTCTGTGTTCCGAGGCCATATCTGTATATGCTAGGCTCGTCAAGTTTAACCTGAGTATTCCGCATGTGCAACTGTTTTGCACCCGTTGTATTTGAACGTAGAGCCTATCACACCCGATTAACACGTGGTGTCTCAGCACGAAGAACTTTTGCAACGGTGCATACTCAGGGAGAACACTTTTATCTTGAAATTTTAGTGAGAGATCATCTTATAATGCTACCGTCAATCAAAACAAGATAAGATGCATAAACGATTAACATCACATGCAATCAATATAAGTGATATGATATGGCCATCATCATCTTGTGCTTGTGATCTCCATCCCCGAAGCACCGTGCTCGTGATCTCCATCTCCAAAGCATCGTCATGATCACCATCGTCACCGGCACGACACCTTGATCTCCATCGTAGTATCGTTGTCGTCTCGCCAAATAATTGCTTTTACGACTATCGCTACCGCTTAGTGATAAATTAAAACTATTACATGGTGATAGCATCTCATACAATAAAGCGACAACCATATGGCTCCTGCCAGTTGCCGATAACTCGGTTACAAAACATGATCATCTCATACAACAAATTATATCACATCATGTCTTGACCATATCACATCACAACATGCCCTGCAAAAACAAGTTAGACGTCCTCTACTTTGTTGTTGCAAGTTTTACGTGGCTGCTACGGGCTTAGCAAGAACCGTTCTTACCTACGCATCAAAACCACAACGATAGTTTGTCAAGTTGGTGCTGTTTTAACCTTCGCAAGGACCGGGCGTAGCCACACTCGGTTCAACTAAAGTGAGAGAGACAGACACCCGCCAGTCACCTTTAAGCAACGAGTGCTCCGAACGGTGAAACCAGTCTCGCGTAAGCGTACGCGTAATGTCGGTCCGGGCCGCTTCATCTCACAATACCGCTGAACCAAAGTATGACATGCTGGTAAGCAGTATGACTTATATCGCCCACAACTCACTTGTGTTCTACTCGTGCATAGCATCAACGCATAAAACCAGGCTCGGATGCCACTGTTGGGGAACGTAGTAATTTCAAAAAAATTCCTACGCACACGCAAGATCATGGTGATGCATAGCAACGAGAGGGGAGAGTGTTGTCCACGTACCCTCGTAGACCGACAGCGGAAGCGTTATCACAACGCGGTTGATGTAGTCGTACGTCTTCACGATCCGACCGATCAAGTACCGAACGCACGGCACCTCCGAGTTCTACACACGTTCAGCTCGATGACGTCCCTCGAACTCCGATCCAGCCGAGTGTTGAGGGAGAGTTTCGTCAGCACGACGGCGTGGTGACGATGATGATGTTCTACCGACGCAGGGCTTCGCCTAAGCTCCGCAACGGTATTATCGAGGTGTAATTTGGTGGAGGGGGGCACCGCACACGCCTAAGAGATCTCAAGGATCAATTGTTGTGTCTCTGGGGTGCCCCCTGCCCCCGTATATAAAGGAGCAAGGGAGGAGGAGGTCGGCCCTAGGAGGGGGCGCACCAAGTGTGGAGTCCTACTAGGACTCCCTTGTAGGATTCCACCTCCCATATGGAATAGGAAAAGAGGAAGGGAAAAAGAGAAGGAAGGAAGGGGGCACCCCCCTTCCCTAGTCCAATTCGGACCAGACCAAGGGGAGGGGGTGCGGCCACCCTTGAGGCCCTTTTCCTTCTTTCCCGTATGGCCCAATAAGGCCCAATACGTATTCCCGTAACTCTCCGGTACTCCGAAAAATACCCGAATCACTCGGAACCTTTCCGAAGTCCGAATATAGTCGTTCAATATATCGATCTTTACGTCTCGGCCATTTCGAGACTCCTCGTCATGTCCCCGATCTCATCCGGGACTCCGAACTCCTTCGGTACATAAAAACTCAATAAAACTGTCATCGTAACGTTAAGCGTGCGGACCCTACGGGTTCGAGAACTATGTAGACATGACCGAGACACGTCTCCGGTCAATAACCAATAGCGGGACCTGGATGCCCATATTGGCTCCCACATATTCTACGAAGATCTTTATCGGTCAGACCGCATAACAACATACGGTGTTCCCTTTGTCACCGGTATGTTACTTGCCCGAGATTTGATCGTCGGTATCTCGATACCTAGTTCAATCTCGTTACCGGCAAGTCTCTTTACTCGTTCCGTAATACATCATCCCGCAACTAACTCATTAGTCACAATGCTTGCAAGGCTTATAGTGATGTGCATTACCGAGTGGGCCCAGAGATACCTCTCCGACAATCGGAGTGACAAATCCTAATCTCGAAATACGCCAACCCAACAAGTACCTTTGGAGACACCTGTAGAGCACCTTTATAATCACCCATTTACGTTGTGACGTTTGGTAGCACACAAAGTGTTCCTCCGGTAAACGGGAGTTGCATAATCTCATAGTCAGAGGAACATGTATAAGTCATGAAGAAAGCAATAGCAACATACTAAACGATCGGGTGCTAAGCTAACGGAATGGGTCAAGTCAATCACGTCATTCTCCTAATGAGGTGATCTTGTTAATCAAATGACAACTCATGTCTATGGCTAGGAAACATAACCATCTTTGATTAACGAGCTAGTCAAGTAGAGGCATACTAGTGACACTCTATTTGTCTATGTATTCACACATGTATTATGTTTCCGGTTAATACAATTCTAGCATGAATAATAAACATTTATCATGATATAAGAAAATATCTAATACTTTATTATTGCCTCTAGGGCATATTTCCTTCAGTCTCCCACTTGCACTAGAGTCAATAATCTAGTTCACATCGCCATGTGATTTAACATCAATAATTCACATCACCATGTGATTAACACCCATAGTTCACATCTCTATGTGACCAACACTCAAAGGGTTTACTAGAGTCAATAATCTAGTTCACATCGCTATGTGATTAACACCCAAAGAGTACTAAGGTGTGATCATGTTTTGATTGTGAGATAATTTTAGTCAACGGGTCTGTCACATTCAGATCCGTAAGGATTTTGCAAATTTCTATGTCTACAATGCTCTGTACGGAGCTACTCTAGCTAATTGCTCCCACTTTCAATATGTATCTAGACCGAGACTTTAGAGTCATCTAGATTTAGTGTCAAAACTTGCATCGACGTAACCCTTTACGACGAACCTTTTGTCACTTCCATAATCGAGAAACATTTCCTTATTCCACTAAGGATAATTTTGACCGCTGTCCAGTGATCTACTCCTAGATCACTATTGTACTCCCTTGCCAAAATCAGTGTAGGGTATACAATAGATCTGGTACACAGCATGGCATACTTTATAGAACCTATGGCCAAGGCATAGAGAATGACTTTCATTCTCTTTCTATCTTTTGCCGTGGTCGGGCTTTGAGTCTTTACTCAATTTCACACCTTGTAACACAGGCAAGAACTCTTTCTTTGACTGTTCTATTTTGAACCATTTCAAAATCTTGTTAAGGTATGTACTCATTGAAAAAACTTATCAAGCGTCTTGATCTATCCTTATAGATCTTGATGCTCAATATGTAAGCAGCTTCACCGAGGTCTTTCTTTGCAAAAACAAACACTCCTTTATGCTTTGCAGAATAATTCTACATTATTTCTGATTAACAATATGTCATTCACATATACCTATCAGAAATGCTATAGTGCTCCCACTCACTTTCTTGTAAATACAGGCTTCACCGCAAGTCTGTATACAACTATATGCTTTGATCAACTTATCAAAGCGTATATTCCAACTCCGAGATGCTTGCACCAGTCCATTGATGGATCGCTGGAGCTTGCATATTTTGTTAGCACCTTTAGGATTGACAAAACCTTCTGGTTGTATCATATACAACTCTTCTTTAATAAATCCATCAAGGAATGCAGTTTTGTTTATCCCTTTGCCAGATTTCATAAAATGCGACAATTGCTAACATGATTCGGACAGACTTAAGCATAGATACGAGTGAGAAACTCTCATCGTAGTCAACATCTTGAACTTGTCGAAAACCTTTTTGCGACAATTCTAGCTTTGTAGATAGTGACACTACTATCAGCGTCCGTCTTCCTCTTGAAGATCCATTTAATCTCAATGGCTCGCCGATCATTGGGCAAGTCAATCAAAGTGCATACTTTGTTCTTCATACATGGATCTCATCTCAGATTTCATGGCCTCAAGCCATTTTGCGGAATCTGGGCTCACCATCGCTTCTTCATAGTTCGTAGGTTCGTTATGGTCTAGTAACATAACCTCCAGAACAGGATTACCGTACCACTCTGGTGCGGATCTTACTCTGGTTTACCTACGAGGTTTGGTAGTAACTTGATCTGAAGTTACATGATCATCGTCATTAACTTCCTCACTAATTGGTGTAGAAGTCACAGGAACAGATTTCTGTGATCCAATAAGGGAGCAGGTACAGTTACCTCATCAAGTTCTACTTTCCTCCCACTCACATCTTTCGAGAGAAACTCCTTCTCTAGAAAGGATCCATACTTAGCAACGAATGCCTTGCCTTCGGATCTGTGATAGAAGGTGTACCCAACTGTCTCCTTTGGGTATCCTATGAAGACACATTTCTCCGATTTGGGTTTGAGCTTATCAGGATGAAACTTTTTCACATAAGCATCGCAACCACAAAATTTTAAGAAACGACAACTTTGGTTTCTTGCCAAACCACAGTTCATAAGGCGTCGTCTCAACGAATTTTGATGGTGCCCTATTTAACGTGAATGCAGCCGTCTCTAATGCATAACCCCCAAAACGATTAGTGGTAAATTGGTAAGAGACATCATAGATTGCACTATATCCAATAAAGTACGGTTATGACGTTCGGACACACCATTATGCTGTGGTGTTCCAGGTGGCATGAATTTGTGAAACTATTCCACATTGTTTTAACTGAAGGCCAAACTCGTAACTTAAATACTCTTCTCCACGATCAGATCGTAGAAACTTTATTTTCTTGTTACGATGATTTTCTACTTCACTCTGAAATTATATGAACTTTTCAAATGTTTCAGACTCTTGTTTCATTAAGTAGATATACCCATATCTGCTCAAATCATCTGTGAAGGTCAGAAAATAATGATACCTGCTACGAGCCTCAATATTCATCGGACCACATACATCTGTATGTATGATTTCCAACAAATCTGTTGCTCTCTCCATAGTTCCGGAGAACGGCGTTTTAGTCATCTTGCCCATGAGGCACGGTTCGCAAGCATCAAGTGATTCATAATCAAGTGATTCCAAAATCCCATCAGTATGGAGTTTCTTCATGCGCTTTACACCAATATGACCTAAACGGCAGTGCCACAAATAAGTTGCACTATCATTATTAACTTTGCATCTTTTGGCTTCAATATTATGAATATGTGTATCACTACGATCGAGATCCAACAAACCATTTTCGTTGGTGTGTATGACCATAGAAGGTTTTATTCATGTAAACAGAACAACAATTGTTCTCTAATTTAAATGAATAACCGTATTGCAATAAACATGATCAAATCATATTCATGCTCAACGCAAACACCAAATAACACTTATTTAGTTTCAACACTAATCCCGAAAGTACAGGGAGTGTGCGATGATGATCATATCAATCTTGGAACTACTTCCAACACACATCGTCACCTCGCCTTTTACTAGTCTCTGTTTATTCTGCAACTCCCGTTTTCGAGTTACTACTCTTTAGCAACTGAACCAGTATCAATTACCGAGGGGTTGCTATAAACACTAGTAAAGTACACATCAATAATCTGTATATCAAATATACCTTTGTTCACTTTTACTAGTCTCTGTTTATTCTGCAACTCCCGTTTCGAGTTACTACTCTTAGCAACTGAACCAGTATCAATTACCGAGGGGTTGCTATAAACACTAGTAAAGTACACATCAATAATATGTATATCAAATATACCTTTGTTCACTTTGCCATCCTTCTTATCCACCAAATAGTTGGGGCAGTTCCGCCTCCAGTGACCAGTTCCTTTGCAGTAGAAGCACTTAGTCTCAGGCTTAGGTACAGACTTGGGCTTCTTCACTTGAGTAGCAACTTGCTTGCCGTTCTTTTTGAAGTTCCCCTCCTTCCTTTTGCCCTTTTCTTGAAACTAGTGGTCTCGTCAACCATCAACACTTGAAGTGGTCTCGTCAACCATCAACACTTAATGTTTCTCTTGATTTCTACCTTCGTCGATCTCAGCATCACGAAGAGCTCGGGAATTACTTTCGTCATCCCTTGCATATTATAGTTCGTCACGAAGTTCTACTAACTTGTTGATGGTGAATAGAGAATTCTGTCAATCACTATTTTATATGGAAGATTAACTCCCACTTGATTCAAGCGATTGTAGTACCCAGACAATCTGAGCACATGCTCACTTTGAGCGATTCTCCTCCATCTTTTAGCTATAGAACTTGTTGGAGACTTCATATCTCTCAACTCGGGTATTTGCTTGAAATATTAACTTCAACTCCTGGAACATCTTATATGGTCCATGACGTTCAAAACGTCTTTGAAGTCCCGATTCTAAGCTGTTAAGCATGGTGCACTAAACTATCAAGTAGTCATCATATTGAGCTAGCCAAACGTTCATAACGTCTGCATCACTCTTGCAATAGGTCTGTCACCTAGCGGTGCATCAAGGACATAATTTTTCTGTGCAGCAATGAGGATAATCCTCAGATCACGGATCCAATCCGCATCTTTGCTACTAACATTTTTCAACATAATTTTCTCTAGGAACATATCAAAAATAAACACAGGGAAGCAACAACGCGAGCTATTGATCTACAACATAATTTGCAAAATACTATTAGGACTAAGTTCATGATAAATTTAAGTTCAATTAATCATATTACTTAAGAACTCCCACTTAGATAGGCATCCCTCTAATCATCTAAGTGATTACGTGATCCAAAGCAACTAAACCATGTCCGATTAACACGTGAGATGGAGTAGTTTCAATGGTGAACATCACTATGTTGATCATATCTACTATATGATTCACGCTCGACCTTTCGGTCTCTGTGTTCCGAGGCCATATCTGTATATGCTAGGCTCGTCAAGTTTAACCTGAGTATTCCGCGTGTGCAACTGTTTTGCACCCGTTGTATATGAACGTAGAGCCTATCACACCCGATTAACACGTGGTGTCTCAGCACGAAGAACTTTTGCAACGGTGCATACTCAGGGAGAACACTTTTATCTTGAAATTTTATTGAGAGATCATCTTATAATGCTACCGTCAATCAAAGCAAGATAAGATGCATAAACGATTAACATCACATGCAATCAATATAAGTGATATGATATGGCCATCATCATCTTGTGCTTGTGATCTCCATCCCCGAAGCACCGTGCTCGTGATCTCCATCTCCAAAGCATCGTCATGATCACCATCGTCACCGGCACGACACCTTGATCTCCATCGTAGTATCGTTGTCGTCTCGCCAAATAATTGCTTTTACGACTATCGCTACCGCTTAGTGATAAATTAAAACTATTACATGGTGATAGCATCTCATACAATAAAGCGACAACCATATGGCTCCTGCCAGTTGCCGATAACTCGGTTACAAAACATGATCATCTCATACAACAAATTATATCACATCATGTCTTGACCATATCACATCACAACATGCCCTGCAAAAACAAGTTAGACGTCCTCTACTTTGTTGTTGCAAGTTTTACGTGGCTGCTACGGGCTTAGCAAGAACCGTTCTTACCTACGCATCAAAACCACAACGATAGTTTGTCAAGTTGGTGCTGTTTTAACCTTCGCAAGGACCGGGCGTAGCCACACTCGGTTCAACTAAAGTGAGAGAGACAGACACCCGCCAGTCACCTTTAAGCAACGAGTGCTCCGAACGGTGAAACCAGTCTCGCGTAAGCGTACGCGTAATGTCGGTCCGGGCCGCTTCATCTCACAATACCGCCGAACCAAAGTAAGCAGTATGACTTATATCGCCCACAACTCACTTGTGTTCTACTCGTGCATAGCATCAACGCATAAAACCAGGCTCGGATGCCACTGTTGGGGAACGTAGTAATTTCAAAAAAATTCCTACGCACACACAAGATCATGGTGATGCATAGCAACGAGAGGGGAGAGTGTTGTCCACGTACCCTCGTAGACCGACAGCGGAAGCGTTATCACAACGCGGTTGATGTAGTCGTACGTCTTCACGATCCGACCGATCAAGTACCGAACGCACGGCACCTCCGAGTTCTACACACGTTCAGCTCGATGACGTCCCTCGAACTCCGATCCAGCCGAGTGTTGAGGGAGAGTTTCGTCAGCACGACGGCGTGGTGACGATGATGATGTTCTACCGACGCAGGGCTTCGCCTAAGCTCCGCAACGGTATTATCGAGGTGTAATTTGGTGGAGGGGGGCACCGCACACGCCTAAGAGATCTCAAGGATCAATTGTTGTGTCTCTGGGGTGCCCCCTGCCCCCGTATATAAAGGAGCAAGGGAGGAGGAGGTCGGCCCTAGGAGGGGGCGCACCAAGTGTGGAGTCCTACTAGGACTCCCTTGTAGGATTCCACCTCCCATATGGAATAGGAAAAGAGGAAGGGAAAAAGAGAAGGAAGGAAGGGGGCACCCCCCTTCCCTAGTCCAATTCGGACCAGACCAAGGGGAGGGGGTGCGGCCACCCTTGAGGCCCTTTTCCTTCTTTCCCGTATGGCCCAATAAGGCCCAATACGTATTCCCGTAACTCTCCGGTACTCCGAAAAATACCCGAATCACTCGGAACCTTTCCGAAGTCCGAATATAGTCGTTCAATATATCGATCTTTACGTCTCGGCCATTTCGAGACTCCTCGTCATGTCCCCGATCTCATCCGGGACTCCGAACTCCTTCGGTACATAAAAACTCAATAAAACTGTCATCGTAACGTTAAGCGTGCGGACCCTACGGGTTCGAGAACTATGTAGACATGACCGAGACACGTCTCCGGTCAATAACCAATAGCGGGACCTGGATGCCCATATTGGCTCCCACATATTCTACGAAGATCTTTATCGGTCAGACCGCATAACAACATACGGTGTTCCCTTTGTCACCGGTATGTTACTTGCCCGAGATTTGATCGTCGGTATCTCGATACCTAGTTCAATCTCGTTACCGGCAAGTCTCTTTACTCGTTCCGTAATACATCATCCCGCAACTAACTCATTAGTCACAATGCTTGCAAGGCTTATAGTGATGTGCATTACCGAGTGGGCCCAGAGATACCTCTCCGACAATCGGAGTGACAAATCCTAATCTCGAAATACGCCAACCCAACAAGTACCTTTGGAGACACCTGTAGAGCACCTTTATAATCACCCATTTACGTTGTGACGTTTGGTAGCACACAAAGTGTTCCTCCGGTAAACGGGAGTTGCATAATCTCATAGTCAGAGGAACATGTATAAGTCATGAAGAAAGCAATAGCAACATACTAAACGATCGGGTGCTAAGCTAACGGAATGGGTCAAGTCAATCACGTCATTCTCCTAATGAGGTGATCTTGTTAATCAAATGACAACTCATGTCTATGGCTAGGAAACATAACCATCTTTGATTAACGAGCTAGTCAAGTAGAGGCATACTAGTGACACTCTGTTTGTCTATGTATTCACACATGTATTATGTTTCCGGTTAATACAATTCTAGCATGAATAATAAACATTTATCATGATATAAGGAAATATCTAATACTTTATTATTGCCTCTAGGGCATATTTCCTTCACATACGCCCATCAGGGGTTGGCAGTCCCAAGTATCTTTCTTCAAAGTTGACATTCACCACGTCAAGTATTTCCCTTATGTCATCTTGCACCATTGATGGGCATGCTGAACCGAACATGATGGAACATTTACTTGCATTTAGAAACTGTCCAGTGGTTGCTTCATAGTTTGCCATAATGCTTTTAACTTGGATTGCTTGTTCTCGGTTGGCCTTAAAAAATAACATGGTGTCATCCGCAAATAGCAGGTGTGAAATTCCAGGAGTGCGCCTACACACTTTTAATGGAGATATATTGCCCAAATCCTTTTCTCTTTCAAACAAAGCAGAGAGGCCATCAGCAACAAACAAAAACATATATGGGGATAGTGGATCACCTTGCCGCAGCCCTCTAGACGGTGCAAATGAATCCAGGATAGTTCCATTGAATTTCACGGAGTATCTCACAGAGGTGACGCATGTCATAACCCAGTCAACCCACCTATGAGCGAAACCAATCCTTTGCATCATCTGCTTAAGGTAATTCCAATCCACTCTATCGTAAGCTTTGGAGAGGTCAAGCTTGTAGGCACAAAAACTTTTTGTAGGGTCCTTTTCCTGCTTAATGTGATGGATGCATTCAAAGGCCAGCTGTGCATTATCCGTGATCATTCGCCCAGGGATGAAAGCACTCCGAGTTTCAGATATTATACCATCAAGCAGCAGCCTTAATCTGTTTACCAAGCATTTTGCAAGTACTTTGTATATTACATTACAAAGGCTAATAGGACGAAAATCAGTCAGTTTCTCAGGATTTTTTATTTTGGGAATCATAACAATGACCGTATCATTGACATCTGCAGGCAAAATTCCTATTGCAAAGAACTCTTTAACTGCAACTGTTACCTCAGTTTTAACCGTGGCCCAGTTTCTTCGGAAGAAACGTGTTGGGAACCCGTCCGGTCCCGGGGCTTTCAAAGGCCCTATCTGAAAGAGGGCATCAGCAATCTCTTCATCACTGAAATCAGCACATAACCTTTGATTTTCGACGTCCCCAATTTGAGCATGAAATAGGTTGAGAATTGGTTCACCATTCAAAGAGTAGTCTGCTTTGAACAACTCCTCAAAGTACGATGTGGCAGCAACGCCCATATCCTTTTGATGAGTATGTTCCACACCAAGGGCATCAACAAGCTTCTTTATTTTATTTTTCGAGCTCTCCAGATTGCCTTTGACTGGAAAAAATTTGTGTTACGATCACCTTCTTTCAGCCATGCAATTCTGGAACGTTGCAACCACATCATCTCCTCTCTATAGAGAAGCTCATTTAATTTGTCCTCCTCCCTTCGTAAGTCCATGTGGTCTGCATTCATGTTCATTAGCTCTTCCAAGCGAGAACGAGATTTCTCAATCTCCCTTGTGACATTCCCGAAATTTTCCTTGCTCCACTTATGTAAATTGTCCATCATTTTACTCAAAGCAGCGTGGATATCACCCAAAGTTTTCTTCTGTCCAGCACCCTCCCAAAAACTAGAGATTACTTCTGGAAGAGATTGCTCACGTTCCCACATCACCTCATACCGACGGGTTTTCATCACTGGTCTAGTAGTTTCCGGCGCCCCGATGATCAACAGAGGATAGTGGTCAGAACATGAAGTGGTCAAATGTTTAACCACCGCCGCACCGAAAATATCCCTCCATTCATTTGTCGCCGTAGCTCTATCCAAGCGCACTTCTACATTGGCCGATCCGCCTCTTTTATTATCATACGTATAAGGTACGCCAACAAAACCAAGATCAACTAAATCACAAATTTCAAGTGTATCTCGAAAGTCAAGCATCTGTTGTTGAGGCCTTGCGGTGTTAGAAAAATGCTCAAAGCTCCACATAGCCTCATTGTAATCACCTACAACTAGCCAAGGCAAATCAGATAGCGCTTTCATGTTTTGCAGAAGAGTCCACATACGGTGTCTGTTCTCGGTTCGAGGCTCACCATACACACAAGTTAGTCTCCAAGGGGGGTTGTTTGTACCTGCAGCGATGTGTACATCTATGCATCTCTCATTTGCACTCTGAACTGTGACGTCCAGATCATCATGCCAGTACAATGCTAGACCTCCACTATTTCCTTGGCTGTCCACACCTTCAAATACCCTAAGACCAAATCTGTTTCTGAAACTTTTCATTTTTTCTTTTGACTGTCTAGTCTCACAGAGAAACACCATCGTGGTAGAATGTGCACGCACATGGGCACAGATGTCGCGAACTGTCCGAGAGTTTCCCCCTCCCCGGCAATTCCAGCTTAGGAGATTCATTATCTCCGACAGAACTCCACTCCTTTTTTTGCGAAAGATAGAACTCCACTCTGCAGACGAAGCTGAACACAAAGAGAAAAGGTACCAGCTCCACCAAGTCCAATTGCAGCAGCACCTATAGAGATCACCGTATCGAACCTATGAGGCACTGGATCATCACTTCCCCATAAGAAACTCAACAAACCATGCACAGCATGCTCCTCCGATCAAATCCGTCCGAGCGGAAAACTAATCTACTACGGCGACCGTAGTAGAGAGAGAGAGACCAGCGACGACGCCTCACAGCGACGACCTGGGACAGCAGGTGCCGGCCCCCGCGCCGCCGCCAAAGAGGCAGCCGGCGGCGGACCAGCGGAAAACCTAGTCGCCTCCTAACGAGAAAAAACTGTTCGGCGTTAAGATGTGTGTATTACTCGATGTAGGCCGAGGAGGTTGTTGTTCTGGAGATCTACTTTTTTTTTGACAAAGCTGGAGATCTACTTAAAAGATGAGATACACCGCATCAAAAAAACCAAGGCTATCGAATAACCCAAGTACATTTTCTGAATTGTTTGTCTGTATTGAGATAAGTATGGCGACATTGACTCAGCGAAACATGAAAGATATCTCCGTTAAGTCGACCCATTTTGGCCTTCTTTTGCCGCCTGTTCTTGCTGCTGCTTCTCTGCCCAGTACTTCTGAAGCGGTGGTCCAAATATCACATTCCCAGAAATCACTCCAGCCCTGAGGCATTTGCAAGGGAGAATGACCACGTTAGAAGCAGGTATGCGACAACAATTCAACACAACAAAATAGCACTTTGCACAGACCGATGATAATTCGATAGCTGTAATGGAAATATCCACAGGAACGCACAACGGCATGAGTAATCATAAATGTGTAACAGCATCTGACCAGATCAATGATAGAAGATGCAGTTCTAGGGATGCAACCTTAACAATGTGATGCCCATTGTTACGCACGAACCACATTTTACAAGCAGTTTTCAACCCAATCTACCCATTAAACCTTGTGCCGGCCACATTACTGCAAAAAGACACATGCCACTACCAAAAGCTACTGAACAAAATAATGTGATTGCAGCATAAAATCCAAGGCATGCCTTTTTGTACTAGGGCAGTGGAAGTGTTTGCATTCTTTGGGAAAAAAAAATTGGGATCTTCGCCTCAACGAAATTAACAGCGGTTCAAGACAGTAACTAGGATGACCAGGTATCAATCATAACGGCAGCCATGTGACATGATTAGGAGAAGAGGGGAGAGAACATATAAGAGGGGGATATGGCCTTGAGAAAACTTAATATCTTGATTACCATATCCAACGGGTCCTTTATAAATAGATGTAGCCTGATAATCGAAACTAAGTATAGCAACCAGATCATCTCCCTAATTGGCTCAAATTACAAGCTAAAAGATAATGAAACATTCTAACTTACAGATAAGAGATCTTTACGCTTATCGGTGTGTACTGCTGGGCATTTTAGGCCATGTGGTATAAGGCATTCCCCACACAACAGGAAGCCTGCACTAAGAAACGCTTACTGATGCTGCTACCATGGAAAAGTCCTATTTCATGGCAAATTCTCAATCAGAGAACAGAAATACCAATAGATTGTCTTTGACAATTGTGCGATGACACTAGGCTGGGTTTGACCATCTGATAGGTTTGCACTACAAAACTGACACCGCCATCTGGTCAAGAACACTAGTACTTGGCAAACACTAGCAGCAGAATTTCAAGAAAGCACTGCTTTTGATGGGACGATAATTACCCCTTACACAGAGGGTTTCAAGAACAAATCTCCCGATGGCGATTCGATCATGCTACCTACAGTTGTTGCGCAGATAATACCGTCTGTTCTTTCGCAACCCCATCTACATCTAACCCATGCTCGAAACCAATTGGTTATTACCCTCCCCATCAGTAGGCAGGAACTTCAATCCTGGGCGAGAATAAAGTTATTTCTTTTCAAAAGAGCACGACGGAGGCCAATCACAGAAATAAAATCCCTTAACTATCGACTCCCAAGGCTGCAACTTGCAAAAAGGATCAAGAACAGCGCATAATATAGGGTCAGCGCTCAAGCTCAAGAACGCATCTAAACAGCGTCAGACTGGTAGGATGCGGCGACGCCGCAACAGATCTATGGCGAGATGCTACAGACGGGTGGGAGAAAATAAGGGAGGACTGAGTCTGACTCACACGACGGCGCCGGCGACGAGGGGGAAGGAAAGCCGCATCCTGATCTCCTCTTCTCCGCTCGTGGATTTCGTTTGCCCTCTCTTTTCTGGTCTGCGGAAGAAAGGGGAAAATGAGTTCGGAAGTATCAATCGCCTTCTGCACCGTCGGATTTCAGCATTGGTAGATTGGACCTGGGTGGGCCGTACGATTGAAGTCCGGTGGGTAATCAGGCCTCATCCGAGTCATCCCATTGTTTAATTTTGACTGACAGAGCAAACTGTGTCAAAAATGTTCTCTCAAAACAAAAAACAAGACATACAAAACATGTAAAAAACCATTAAACATTTAAATGTTGCGGAAAAACATATTCATTCAAATTATTGTTGAAATCACTTAGAGATTACTTCAAAGCGGAAAATTGCTTTCTCATTTCTTATGTGTGGGGTAGGTGAATGTGCGTACGTGAGAGGTACTTCCTCCGTCCGCGAATAAGTGTACATCAAGTTTTTGTTCTAAGTCAAAGTTTTTAAAATTTTGACCAACTTTATAGAAAACAGTAGTAACATATATGAAATCAAATTGATATATTATCAAAGTACATTTCAAAACGGATCTAGTGATACTAACTTGGTGTCATAAATGCTTTTACTTTTTTCTAGAAAGGTGGTCAAAGTTTTAAAACTTTGACTTAAGACAAAAACTAGATGTAAATTTATTCGCGGACGGAGGGAGTAGCACTCATTGGGACGAGCAGGGGTGTGGACGGCGGGTGTAGCGTAGGGCCATGCGGATATGGCTTGGGCAAATGGAGGTGGGCAGGACCAAGCCTTGCCACATTTTTTTGAACATAGTACAGACGCAAACGCTCATATACATGCGCATACACTCACCCCTATGAACGCACACCTTACCCCTATGACCACCTTCGAAAGACTGAGGCGGCATATCATCTTGAGATTTACGAAGTCACCGTAGGCGCCTCGTCGTCGACGGAAACGTCTCCTTGCACTGAATGTGCATCGCCGGAAATCCTGAAATAAATTCGGGAATAAATGCGAGCACCAGGATTTGAACCCTGGTGGGCTGGGGATACCACAGTCCCTCTAACCATCCAACCACAGGTTGGTTTGCCCAAGCCTTGCCACATGGGTCATGCTCCGCGGGCACGAATTTTCGGCATGGCACGAGTCCAACACAGCAGGCGAATAAAAGGGTTGGGCTAGCCTTCAGCCCACCATGGAACAAGGTCGATCCTTCATGTTAAGCCCTAAGGCTGACACGACATGACACTTTTATGGCCTGACACGACATTTTTATTCTCGGGCCGGCACGGCACGACTCAGAACCGGGCAACCGACGCGACATGCGGTCGGTCTATATGACACTTTGCCTCTTTAGAATTTTGCGTTCTTTTTCAAAAGTTATAATTTTGTTGTATTTTTCTTAACTTTCTAGTTCTTTTTTGAATTTTAAAGTGCGGAAGGCCCGGAAGGCGGAAAATGAACGCGGACCGGCCCGCAGCCGTGTCATGTCAGGCCAACCCTTTCTTTTTTTAGGGAAAGGCCTTCATGGCTAGTTTTATTAAAATTAAATAACGCTTACATCATCCGCAAGAAGTTCAGAAATAAAGATGGGAGGTGAGTCCAACCACATATTTGGTGGATCAACACGTCCAAACTGAGCTAGCTCATGAGCTACCATGTTCGTTTCGCGATTACAATGCTCTAGCAAGACCTTTCCGAAATCATGTAGTAGTGATCTGCATTCATCAAGTATCGGAGGTGCTAACATCGAATGCCCAGAATTCTGTTGGAGAGCTTCCACACCACAGTTAGATTGTCCATTTGGATCAATAATGTTGCAGCCAACTATATTGGCTAGTTTCAAGCCCTCAACAAGAGCAGCCGCTTCAGTCGACTCCACATCCGCTACGTGCTCAAGCCTTGCCATGGCAGCCGCTACGAACATGCCGCTACTATCCCGAATGATTGCACCACACGCACATGTGTTGTCATCCCATGAGAAGACCGCATAAGTCGCGTGTCAGGCCAATCCCCAAGCTTAGGCCTTTGTGTCATGCTCTTTTTGTTGGGGAACGTAGTAATTTCAAAAATTTCCTACGCACACGCAAGATCATGGTGATGCATAGCAACGAGAGGGGAGAGTGCTGTCCACGTACCCTCGTAGACCGAAAGCGGAAGCGTTAGCACAACACGGTTGATGTAGTCGTACGTCTTCACGATCCGACCGATCAAGTACCGAACGCACGGCACCTCCGAGTTCAGCACACGTTCAGCCCGATGACGTCCCTCGAACTCCGATCCAGCCGAGTGTTGAGGGAGAATTTCGTCAGCATGATGGCGTGGTGACGATGATGATGTTCTACCGCCGCAGGGCTTCGCCTAAGCACCGCTACAGTATTATCGAGGTGGACTATGGTGGAGGGGGGCACCGCACACGGCTAAAAGATCAAACGATCAATTGTTGTGTCTCTAGGGTGCCCCCCTGCCCCCGTATATAAAGGAGCAAGGGGGGAGGTGCGGCCGGCCAGGAGGGGGCACGCCAGGAGGAGTCCTACTCCCACCGGGAGTAGGACTCCCTCCCTATTCATTGTTGGATTAGGAGAAGAGGGGGAAAGAGGTGGAGGAGAAGAAGGAACGGGGGGGCGCCGCCCCCCTCTCCTTGTCCTATTCGGACTAGGGGGGAGGGGCGCGCGGCCCTTGCCCTAGCCGCCTCTCCTCTTCTCCACTAAGGCCCACTATGGCCCATTAACCCCTGGGGGTTCCGGTAACCCCTCCGGTACTCCGGTAAAATCCCGATTTCACCCGGAACACTTCCGATATCCAAATATAGGCTTCCAATATATCAATCTTCATGTCTCGACCATTTCGAGACTCCTCGTCATGTTCGTGATCACATCCGGGACTCCGAACAACCTTCAGTACATCAAAACATATAAACTCATAATATAACTGTCATCGAAACGTTAAGCGTGCGGACCCTACGGGTTCGAGAACTATGTAGACATGACCGAGACACGTCTCCGGTCAATAACCAATAGCGGAACCTGGATGCTCATATTGGCTCCCACATAATCTACGAAGATCTTTATCGGTCAGACCGCATAACAACATACGTTGTTCCCTTTGTCATCGGTATGTTACTTGCCCGAGATTCGATCGTCGGTATCTCAATACCTACTTCAATCTCGTTACCGGCAAGTCTCTTTACTCGTTTCGTAATACATCATCCCGCAACTAACTCATTAGTTGCAATGCTTGCAAGGCTTAAGTGATGTGCATTACCGAGTGGGCCCAGAGATACCTCTCCGACAATCGGAGTGACAAATCCTAATCTCGAAATACGCCAACCCAACAAGTACCTTCGGAGACACCTTTAGAGCACCTTTATAATCACCCAGTTACATTGTGACGTTTGGTAGCACACAAAGTGTTCATCCGGTAAACGGGAGTTGCATAATCTCATAGTCATAGGAACATGTATAAGTCATGAAGAAAGCAATAGCAACATACTAAACGATCGAGTGCTAAGCTAACGGAATGGGTCAAGTCAATCACATCAGTCTCCTAATGATGTGACCCCATTAATCAAATGACAACCCATGTCAATGGCTAGGAAACATAACCATCTTTGATTAACGAGCTAGTCAAGTAGAGGCATACTAGTGACACTCTGTTTGTCTATGTATTCACACAAGTATTACGTTTCCGGTTAATACAATTCTAGCATGAATAATAAACAATTTTATCATGATATAAGGAAATAAATAATAACTTTATTATTGCCTCTAGGGCATATTTCCTTCAGTCTCCCACTTGCACTAGAGTCAATAATCTAGATTACACAGTAATGATTCTAACACCCATGGAGCCTTGGTGCTGATCATGTTTTGCTCGTGGAAGAGGCTTAGTCAACGGGTCTGCAACATTCAGATCCGTATGTATCTTGCAAATATCTATGTCTCCCACCTGGACTAAATCCCGGATGGAATTGAAGCGTCTCTTGATGTGCTTGGTTCTCTTGTGAAATCTGGATTTCTTCGCCAAGGCAGTTGCACCAGTATTGTCACAAAAGATTTTCATTGGACCCGATGCACTAGGTATGACACCTAGGTCGGATATGAACTCCTTCATCCAGACTCCTTCATTTGCTGCTTCCGAAGCAGCTATTTATTCCGCTTCACACGTAGATCCCGCCACGACGCTTTGTTTAGAACTGCACCAACTGACAGCTCCACCGTTCAATGTAAACACGTATCCCGTTTGCGATTTAGAATCGTCCGGATCAGTGTCAAAGCTTGCATCAACGTAACCATTTACGATGAGCTCTTTGTCACCTCCATAAAGGAGAAACATATCCTTAGTCCTTTTCAGGTATTTCAGGATGTTCTTGACCGCTGTCTAGTGATCCACTCCTGGATTACTTTGGTACCTCCCTGCTAGACTTATAGCAAGGCACACATCAGGTCTGGTACACAGCATTGCATACATGATAGAGCCTATGGCTGAAGCATAGGGAACATCTTTCATTTTCTCTCTATCTTCTGCAGTGGTTGGGCATTGAGTCTCACTCAACTTCACACCTTGTAACACAGGCAAGAACCCTTTCTTTGCTTGATCCATTTTGAACTTCTTCAAAACTTTGTCAAAGTATGTGCTGTGTGACAGTCCAATTAAGCGTCTTGATCTATCTCTATAGATCTTCATGCCCAATATATACGTAGCTTCACCGAGGTCTTTCATTGAAAAACTCTTACTCAAGAATCCCTTTATGCTATTCAGAAATTCTATATCATTTCCAATCAGCAATATGTCATCCACATATAATATTAGAAATGCTACAGAGATCCCACTCACTTTCTTGTAAATACAGGCTTCTCCAAAAGTCTGTACAAAACCAAATGCTTTGATCACACTATCAAAGCGTTTATTCCAACTTCGAGAGGCTTGCACCAGTCCATAAATAGATCGCTGGAGCTTGCACACTTTGTTAGCTCCCTTTGGATCGACAAAACCTTCCGGTTGCATCATATACAACTCTTCTTCCAGAAATCCATTCAGGAATGCAGTTTTGACATCCATTTGCCAAATTTCATAATCATAAAATGCGGCAATTGCTAACATGATTCGGACAGACTTATATATCGCTACGGGTGAGAAGGTCTCATCGTAGTCAATCCCTTGAACTTGTTGAAAACCATTTGCAACAAGTCGAGATTTATAGACAGTAACATTACCGTCAGCGTCAGTCTTCTTCTTGAAGATCCATTTATTCTTAATTGCTTGCCGATCATCGGGCAAGTCAACCAAAGTCCACACTTTGTTCTCATACATGGATCCCATCTCAGATTTCATGGCCTCAAGCCATTTCGCGGAATCTGGGCTCACCATTGCTTCTTCATAGTTCGTAGGTTCATCATGGTCTAGTAACATAACTTCCAGAATAGGATTACCGTACCACTCTGGTGCGGATCTTACTCTGGTTGACCTACGAGGTTCAGTAATAACTTGATCTGAAGTTTCATGATCATCATCATTAACTTCCTAACTAATTGGTGTAGGTGTCGCAGAAACCGGTTTCTGCGATGAACTACTTTCCAATAAGGGAGCAGGTACAGTTACCTCATCAAGTTCTACTTTCCTCCCACTCACTTCTTTCAAGAGAAACTCCTTCTCCAGAAAGATTCCGAATTTAGCAACAAAAGTCTTGCCTTCGGATCTGTGATAGAAGGTGTACCCAACAATACCTTTTGGTATCCTATGAAGACACATTTCTCCGATTTGGGTTCGAGCTTATCAGGTTGAAGCTTTTTCACATAAGCATCGCTGCCCCAAACTTTAAGAAACGACAACTTTGGTTTCTTGCCAAACCACAGTTCATAAGGCGTCATCTGAACGGATTTTGATGGTGCCCTATTTAACGTGAATGCGGCCATCTCTAAAGCATAACCCCAAAACGATAGCGGTAAATCAGTAAGAGACATCATAGATCGCACCATGAGTACGATTACGATGTTCGGACACACCATTACGCTGTGGTGTTCCGGGTGGCGTGAGTTGCGAAACTATTCTGCATTGTTTCAAATGAAGACCAAACTCATAACTCAAATATTCTCCTCAACGATCAGATCGTAGAAACTTTATTTTCTTGTTACGATGATTTTCAACTTCACTCTGAAATTCTTTGAACTTTTCAAATGTTTCAGACTTATGTTTCATTAAGTAGATATACCCATATCTGCTCAAATCATCTGTGAAGGTGAGAAAATAATGATATCTGCCACGAGCCTCAATATTCATCGGACCACATACATCTGTATGTATGATTTCCAACAAATCTATTGCTCTCTCCATAGTTCCGGAGAACGGCGTTTTAGCCATCTTGCCCATGAGGCACGGTTCGCAAGTACCAAGTGATTCATAATCAAGTGGTTCCAAAAGTCCATCAGTATGGAGTTTCTTCATGCGCTTTACACCGATATGACCTAAACGGCAGTGCCACAAATAAGTTACACTATCATTATCAACTCTGCATCTTTTGGCTTCAATATTATGAATATGTGTATCACTACTATCGAGATTCAACAAAAATAGACCAATCTTCAAGGGTGCATGACCATAAAAGATATTACTCATATAAATAGAACAACCATTATTCTCTGATTTAAATGAATAACCGTCTCGCATCAAACAAGATCCAGATATAATGTTCATGCTTAACGCTGCACCAAATAACAATTATTTAGGTCTAAAACTAATCCCGAAGGTAGATGTAGAGGTAGCGTGCCGACCGCGATCACATCGACTTTGGAACCATTTCCCACGCGCATCGTCACCTCGTCCTTAGCCAATCTTCGCTTAACCCGTAGCCCCTGTTTCGAGTTGCAAATATTAGCAACAGAACCAGTATCAAATACCCAGGTGCTACTGCGAGCATTAGTAAGGTACACATCAATAACATGTATAACATGTATATCACATATACCTTTGTTCACCTTGCCATCCTTCTTATCCGCCAAATACTTGGGGCAGTTGCACTTCCAGTGACCAGTCTGCTTGCAGTAGAAGCACTCAGTCTCAGGCTTAGGTCCAGACTTGGGTTTCTTCTCCTGAACAGCAACTTGCTTGCTGTTCTTCTTGAAGTTCCCCTTCTTCTTCCCTTTGCCCTTTTTCTTGACCATCAACACTTGATGCTCCTTTTTGATTTCTACCTCCGCAGCCGTTAGCATTGCGAAGAGCTCGGGAATCGTCTTATCCATCCCTTGCATGTTATAGTTCATCACGAAGCTCTTGTAGCTTGGTGGCAGTGATTGGAGAATTCTGTCAATGACACTATCATCCGGAAGATTAACTCCCAGTTGAATCAAGTGATTGTTATACCCAGACATTCTGAGTATATGCTCACTGACAGAACTATTCTCCTCCATCTTGCAGCTATAGAACTTATTGGAGACTTCATATCTCTCAATCCGGGCATTTGCTTGAAATATTAACTTCAACTCCTGGAACATCTCATATGCTCCATGACGTTCGAAACGTCGTTGAAGTCCCGGTTCTAAGCCGTAAAGCATGGCACACTGAACTATCGAGTAGTCATCAGCTTTGCTTTGCCAGACGTTCTTAACATCGTTAGTTGCATCTGCAGCAGGCCTGGCACCCAGCGGTGCTTCCAGGACGTAATTCTTCTGTGCAGCAATGAGGATAATCCTCAAGTTACGGACCCAGTCCGTGTAATTGCTACCATCATCTTTCAACTTTGCTTTCTCAAGGAACGCATTAAATTCAACGGAACAACATCACGCGCCATCTATCTACTATCAACATAGACAAGCAAGATACTATCAGGTACTAAGTTCATGATAAATTTAAGTTCAATTAATCATATTACTTAAGAACTCCCACTTAGATAGACATCCCTCTAATCCTCTAAGTGATCACGTGATCCATATCAACTAAACCATGTCCGATCATCACGTGAGATGGAGTAGTTTCAACGGTGAACATCACTATGTTGATCATATCTACTATATGATTCACGCTCGACCTTTCGGTCTCCGTGTTCCGAGGCCATATCTGTTATATGCTAGGCTCGTCAAGCTTAACCTGAGTATTCCGTGTGTGCAACTGTTTTGCACCCATTGTATTTGAACGTAGAGCCTATCACACCCGATCATCACGTGGTGTCTCGGCACGAAGAACTTTCGCAACGGTGCATACTCAGGGAGAACACTTATACTTTGATAATTTAGTGAGGGGTCATCTTATAATGCTACCGTCAATCAAAGCAAGATAAGATGCATAAAAGATAAACATCACATGCAATCAATATAAGTGATATGATATGGCCATCATCATCTTGTGCTTGTGATCTCCATCTCCGAAGCACCGTCATGATCACCATCGTCACCGGCGCGACACCTTGATCTTCATCGTAGCATCGTTGTCGTCTCGCCAATCTTATGCTTCTACGACTATCGCTACCGCTTAGTGATAAAGTAAAGCATTACAGGGCGATTGCATTGCATACAATAAAGCGACAACCATATGGCTCCTGCCAGTTGCCGATAACTCGGTTACAAAACATGATCATCTCATACAATAAAATTTAGCATCATATCTTGACCATATCACATCACAACATGGCCTGAAAAAACAAGTTAGACGTCCTCTACTTTGTTGTTGCAAATTTTACGTGGCTGCTACGGGCTTAGCAAGAACCGTTCTTACCTACGCATCAAAACCACAACGATAGTTTGTCAAGTTGGTGCTATTTTAACCTTCGCAAGGACCGGGCGTAGCCACACTCGGTTCAACTAAAGTTGGAGAAACTGACACCCGCCAGCCACCTATGTGCAAAGCACGTCGGTAGAACCAGTCTCGCGTAAGCGTACGCGTAATGTCGGTCCGGGCCGCTTCATCCAACAATACCGCCGAACCAAAGTATGACATGCTGGTAAGCAGTATGACTTATATCGCCCACAACTCACTTGTGTTCTACTCGTGCATATAACATCAACGCATAAAACCAGGCTCTGATACCACTGTTGGGGAACGTAGTAATTTCAAAAATTTCCTACGCACACGCAAGATCATGGTGATGCATAGCAACGAGAGGGGAGAGTGTTATCCACATACCCTCGTAGACCAAAAGCGGAAGCGTTAGCACAACACGGTTGATGTAGTCGTATGTCTTCATGATCCGACCAATCAAGTACCGAACGCACGGCACCTCCGAGTTCAGCACACGTTCAGCCCGATGACGTCCCTCGAACTCCGATCCAGCCGAGTGTTGAGGGAGAGTTTTGTCAGCATGACGGCGTGGTGACGATGATGATGTTCTACCGACGCAGGGCTTCGCCTAAGCACCGCTGCAGTATTATCGAGGTGGACTATGGTGGAGGGGGGCACCGCACACGGCTAAAAGATCAAACGATCGTTGTGTCTCTAGGGTGCCCTCCTGCCCCCGTATATAAAGGAGCAAGGGGGAGGTGCGGCCGGCTAGGAGGGGGCACGCCAGGAGGGAGTAGGACTCCCTCCCTATTCCTTGTTGGATTAGGAGAAGAGGGGGAAAGAGGTGGAGGAGAAGAAGGAAAGGGGGGGGGGGGCGCCGCCCCCCTCTCCTTGTCCTATTCGGACTAGGGGGGAGGGGCGCGCGGCCCTTGCCCAGGCCGCCTCTCCTCTTCTCCACTAAGGCCCACTATGGCCCATTAACTCCCGGGGGGTTCCGGTAACCCCTCCGGTACTCTGGTAAAATCCCGATTTCACCCGGAACACTTCGGTTATCCAAATATAGGCTTCCAATATATCAATCTTCATGTCTCGACCATTTCGAGACTCCTCGTCATGTCCGTGATCACATCCGGGACTCCGAATAACCTTCGGTACATCAAAACATATAAACTCATAATATAATTGTCATCGAAACGTTAAGCGTGCGGACCCTACGGGTTCGAGAACTATGTAGACATGACCGAGACACGTCTCCAGTCAATAACCAATAGTGGAACCTGGATGCTCATATTGGCTCCCACATATTCTAAGAAGATCTTTATCGGTCAGACCGCATAACAACATACGTTGTTCCCTTTGTCATCGGTATGTTACTTGCCTGAGATTCGATCGTCGGTATCTCAATACCTAGTTCAATCTCGTTACCGGAAAGTCTCTTTACTCGTTTCGTAATACATCATCCCGCAACTAACTCATTAGTTGCAATGCTTGCAAGGCTTAAGTGATGTGCATTACCGAGTGGGCCCAGAGATACCTCTCCGACAATTGGAGTGACAAATCCTAATCTTGAAATACGCCAACCCAACAGGTACCTTCGGAGACACCTGTAGAGCACCTTTATAATCACCCAGTTACGTTGTGACGTTTGGTAGCACACAAAGTGTTCCTCCGGTAAACGGGAGTTGCATAATCTTGTAGTCATAGGAACATGTATAAGTCATGAAGAAAGCAATATCAACATACTAAACGATCGAGTGCTAAGCTAACGGAATGGGTCAAGTCAATCACATCATTCTCCTAATGATGTGACCCCGTTAATCAAATGACAACCCATGTCAATGGCTAGGAAACATAACCATCTTTGATTAACGAGCTAGTCAAGTAGAGGCATACTAGTGACACTCTGTTTGTCTATGTATTCACACAAGTATTACGTTTCCGGTTAATACAATTCTAGCATGAATAATAAACATTTATCATGATATAAGGAAATAAATATTAACTTATTATTGCCTCTAGGGCATATTTCCTTCACTTTTATGACGAAAAAGGGTTTCCCCCGCTTTATATTATAAAGCAAAGCACCAACAACCAACATCCAGAAGACAAGATCCAAGTTCAACAAAAAGAGAAAATAAGTCTGGCTGGGGGCACAACACAACAAACCCCAATGTCAAATAGCACTAGCTAATCCGGCTCCGGAGGCGGAGGGAGGAGTGGTGGCACGAGGGTGGAAACGGTGGAGCGGAGAGCAGCGATGAAGGTGGTGATGTCGTCCCGATGGCGCCGCTTGCTAAGCGGCCGCCAGAGCTGCAAGAAACCGCAAAATTTGTAGATGGCGTCAGTCGTCCGAAGCGGAATCACATGTTCGATCACAAGTTTGTTTCGCACGTTCCAAAGCGTCCATGTTAATGCACTAATCGCAACCCATAGGGCCGGTCTCGTCCTGCATGGAGTCGAGGACCTCCCGGAATAGGTACGGGAGATTGTCATGGCACCAATTGCCACCAACGGAGTCCCGGAAGCAACTCCACAAGAAGATAGCAGCCGGGCATCGGAGGAATATGTGATTCATGTCCTCAGGAACCTCACCAAGAGGACATGTCCCACCACTAGGGCCATTGCGCTTGCGAACCTCCGTTCCGGAAGGCAAGCGGCCACGCACCCATTGCCATAAGAAGATACGAATCTTCAGAGGCACTCTAATCTCCCAAATGAGAGTCAACTCCCGAGGTCCAGGAGTGGGCGCCAGGGCCTGGTATAAGGACTTGGTGGAGAAACGCCCATTAGGCTCTAAATGCCATGACAAGGCATCGGGCTCTAGGGACAGAGTATGCAGGGCGATGCACTCCAGAAACTCCTCCCATTGGCCCTGCTCCTGAGGGCCAAAGGTACGCCTAAAGGCCACACGAGCTAAGTCGTGTAGGGCCGCCCCAACCGTGAGGGGGTGGCACAAATTGAGAAAAGCATCTGGAAGCGCTCCACGAAATGCTTCGAGCCCGACCAGCGGTCTAGCCAGAAAAGCGTGTTCGAGCCCAAGCCAATCCACAGGACCGGTAGGAGTTGGATGATTGACTGCCAGAATTGGGAGCCACCCACCCTGGGAGCAAAGGCAAGAGGTTGGCCCCGCAAGTATTTGTTGCGGATGATGTGGAGCCAAAGACCACCGTCACCGGTCTCAATACGCCATAACCACTTGGAGAGCAAGGCAATATTCATCCGCTTTGAGGATATGACCCATAGCCCTCCTTGGTCTTTAGGTTTGCATATTTTTGACCACTTAACCATGTGGTAGTTCTGCTTATTCCCCTTTCCCGCCCAAAAAAACTGGGACTGGTACTTGGCGATCTCCTGATGCAGGGATTCGTTGAGACTATATTATCCCATTAGGAACATCAGGAGGCTAATCATAGAGGAGTTGATAAGCACAACCCTCGCGGCCTTTGAAAGCCATCGGCCTTCCCAAGGTTCCACATGGTGCTGAACCTTGGAAACCGTCGGCCGAAGATCCTTCTCCTGGATCCAGGAATCACTAATCGGTAAGCCTAGGTAGGTAGTCGGTAAAGAACCCAATTGGCAATTGAACTTATTTGCAATGCCGAGGGCCTCCTCCGCTGAATATCCTAAAGTCATTACCTCACTCTTGGCAAAGTTAATAGTGAGGCCAGACATCTCTTGGAAACAAAGCAGGAGGAATTTCAGGCTGGTGATATCTGCATCCGATCCTTCTATCATCAGGATTGTGTCATCAGCATACTGCAGATGGGTCAAGCCACCCCCAAGGACAAGATGGGGACAGATACCCCTAATATGCCCTGCCATCCTCGCACGATCAAGGATGGTAGCAAGGGCATTGATACGTCTCCAACGTATCTATAATTTATGAAGTATTCATGCTATTATATTATCTGTTTTGGATGTTTATGGGCTTTACTAAACACTCTTATATTATTTTTGGGACTAACCTATTAACCGGAGGCCTAGCCCAAATTGCTGTTTTATTGCCTATTTCAGTGTTTCGAAGAAAAGGAATATCAAACGGAGTCCAAACGGAATGAAACCTTCGGGAGAGTTATTTTTTGAACGGAAGCAATCCAGGAGACTTGGAGTAGACGTCAGGGAAGCTTCGAGGAAGCCACGAGGCAGGAAGGCGCGCCCTGAAGGAAATATGCCCTAGAGGCAATAATAAAGTTATTATTTATTTCCTCATATCATGATAAATGTTTATTATTCATGCTAGAATTGTATTAACCGGAAACATAATACATGTGTACATAGACAAACATAGTGTCACTAGTATGCCTCTACTTGACTAGCTCGTTAATCAAAGATGGTTAAGTTTCGTAGCCATGGACATGAGTTGTCATTTGATTAACGGGATCACATCGTTAGGAGAATGATGTGATTGACTTGACCCATTCCGTTAGCTTAGCACTTGATCGTTTAGTATGTTGCTATTGCTTTCTTCATGACTTATACATGTTCCTATGACTATGAGATTATGCAACTCCCATTTACCAGAGGAACACTTTGTGTGCTACCAAACGTCACAACGTAACTGGGTGATTATAAAGGTGCTCTACAGGTGTCTCCAAAGGTACTTGTTGAGTTGGCGTATTTCGAGATTAGGATTTGTCACTCCGATTGTCGGAGAGGTATCTCTGGGCCCTCTCGGTAATGCACATCACTATAAGCCTTGCAAGCATTGTAACTAACGAGTTAGTTGCGAGATGATGTATTACAGAACGAGTAAAGAGACTTGCCGGTAACGAGATTGAACTAGGTATTGAGATACCGACGATCGAATCTCGGGCAAGTAACATACTGATGACAAAGGGAACAACGTATGTTGTTATGCGGTTTGACCGATAAAGATCTTCGTAGAATATGTAGGAACCAATATGAGCATCTAGGTTCCGCTATTGGTTATTGACCGGAGACGTGTCTCGGTCATGTCTACATAGTTCTCGAACCCGTAGGGTCCGCACGCTTAAAGTTCGTTGACGATCGGTATTATAAGTTTATGTGTTTTGATGTACCGAAGATAGTTCGGAGTCCCGGATATGATAACAGACATGACGAGGAGTCTCGAAATGGTCGAGACATAAAGATCGATATATTGGACGACTATATTCGGACACCGGAAGTGTTCCGAGTGGTTTCGGAGAAAACCGGAGTGCCGGAGGGTTACCGGAACCCCCCCCCCCCCCCGGGAGAAATAATGGGCCTTATGGGCCTTAGTGGAGAGAGAGAGGGCCGGCCTAGGGCAGGCCGCGCGCCCCTCCCCCTCTGGTCCGAATTGGACTAGGAGAGGTGGGGTGGCGCCCCCTTTCCTTCTCCCTCTCCCCCTTCCTTTCCCCCTCCTAGTAGGAGTAGGACCTCTTTCCTACTCCTACTAGGAGGAGGACTCCTCCTCCTGGCGCGCCATAGAGGGCCGGCCGGCCTCCCCCCTTTCTCCTTTATATACGGGGGCAGGGGGCACCTCTAGAGACAACAATTGATCTCTTGATCTCTTAGCCGTGTGCGGTGCCCCCTCCACCATATTCCACCTCGATCATATCGTAGCGGTGCTTAGGCGAAGCCCTGCGTCGGTAGCAACATCATCACCGTCATCACGCCGTCATGCTGACGGAACTCTCCCGTGAAGCTCTGCTGGATCGGAGTTTGCGGGACGTCATCGAGCTGAACGTGTGCTGAACTCGGAGGTGCCGTACGTTCGGTACTTGGATCGGTCGGATCGTGAAGACGTACGACTACATCAACCGCGTTGTGCTAACGCTTCCGCTTTCGGTCTACGAGGGTACCTGGACAACACTCTCCCCTCTCGTTGCTATGCATCACATGATCTTGCGTGTGCGTAGGAATTTTTTTGAAATTACTACGTTCCCCAACACGCCCTACCCCCTGGGCGCGCCCCACCCTCATGGGCCCCTCGTGGCTCCCCTGACCGACTTCTTTCGCCTATATATGTCCATATACCCTAAAAACATGGAGGAGCACAATAGATCGGGAGTTCCACCGCCACAAGCCTCTGTAGCCACCAAAAACCAATCGGGGCCCTGTTCCGGCACCCTGCCGGAGGGGGGATCCCTCACCGGTGGCCATCTTCATCATCCCGACGCTCTCCATGACGAGGAGGGAGTAGTTCACCCTCGGGGCCGAGGGTATGAACTAGTAGCTATGTGTTTGATCTCTCTCTCTCTCTCGTGTTCTTGATTCGGCACGATCTTGATGTATCGCGAGCTTTGCTATTATAGTTGGATCTTATGATGTTTCTCCCCCTCTACTCTCTTGTAATGCATTGAGTTTTCCCTTTGAAGTTATCTTATCGGATTGAGACTTTACGGATTTGAGAACACTTGATGTATGTCTTGCAGGTGCTTATCTGTGGTGACAATGGGATATCACGTGATCTACTTGATGTATGTTTTGGTGATCAACTTGCGGGTTCCGTGACCTCGTGAACTTATGCATAGGGGTTGGCACACGTTTTCGTCTTGACTCTCCGGTAGAAACTTTGGGGCACTCTTTGAAGTACTTTGTGTTGGTTTGAATAGATGAATCTGAGATTGTGTGATGCATATCGTATAATCATACCCATGGATACTTGTGGTGACATTGGAGTATCTAGGTGACATTAGGGTTTTGGTTGATTTGTGTCTTAAGGTGTTATTCTAGTACGAACTCTATGATAGATCGAACGGAAAGAATAACTTCATGTTATTTTACTACGGACTCTTGAATAGATCAATCAGAAAGGATAACTTTGAGGTGGTTTCATACCCTACAATAATCTCTTCGTTTGTTCTCCGCTATTAGTGACTTTGGAGTGACTCTTTTTGCATCTTGAGGGATTGTTATATGATCTAATTATGTTATTATTGTTGAGAGAACTTGCACTAGTGAAAGTATGAACCCTAGGCCTTGTTTCCTAGCATTGCAATACCGTTTACGCTCACTTTTATCATTAGTTACCTTGCTGTTTTTATATTTTCAGATTACAAAAACCTACATCTACCATCCATATTGCACTTGTATCACCATCTCTTCGCCGAACTAGTGCACCTATACAATTTACCATTGTATTGGGTGTGTTGGGGACACAAGAGACTCTTTGTTATTTGGTTGCAGGGTTGTTTGAGAGAGACCATCTTCGTCCTACACCTCCCACGGATTGATAAACCTTAGGTCATCCACTTGAGGGAAATTTGCTACTGTCCTACAAACCTCTGCACTTGGAGGCCCAACAACGTCTACAAGGAGAAGGTTGCGTAGTAGACATCAGGCATCAACCACGAGGTTGAAAAGGAAAGGGGAGAAAGGGTCTCCCTGTCGGACACCCTGTTCCATGGGGAAGTAGGGGCCGACGGCCCCATTAATGTTGACCGCCGTGCGACCACTAGAGACTAGTTACATGATGCGGGCAATCGAATGGGGGTCAAAACCGCGACGAATCAAAACTTCCCGAAGGAAGGGCCAATGAACTGTATCATAAGCCTTGTGAAAGTCAATCTTGAAGAACACCGCACAAAGGTGTCTTCTTTTGACCTCGTGAAGGATCTCATGAAGCACAAGAACCCTGTCTAGAATGTACCTCCCCTTCGTGAAGGCGGACTGATTGGGGTGGTGTAGCCTAGGCGCTCTCAGGGCCGTGCTAGTGGCGTACCCTTTGGCCAAGATACGAAAAATCACGTTGATCACCGTGATAGTATAGAATTGTCGAATGTCCGAGGCCCCTTGGACCTTCAGGATAAGCAAAATAATCCCGTAGTTCAGCCAGGAGATATCAAGAGTACCTCTCGAGAACTTGAGGAACAAAGCAAGGACCTCGCACCTGATGGATTGCCAGAACACTTGGAAGAAGCGAACAGGCAAACCATCCGGTCCAGGGGCGGAGGATGGGTTCATGGATTCAACAACGGACTCAATCTCCTGGGGCCAATAGGTTAGCATTCTCCTGGGGAGAAACCAACTGATCCCCTATCCATAGATCCTCGGCTAGGGCGATGCCCCCTCTGGGGCGCTTAGCAAATAGTGCCTTATAAAAGCCATCAACATGACGACGGAGTTCATCCGGGTCCTGTATCAAGTGATCCCATCCCATAAGAGGGGGATGGTACAACGCCTACGGCGGCCATTCACGATGGCCTGGAAATATGTCGTATTGGCATCACCAAAGAGGGTGCAGTTCATGGATCCTCACTTCCTCCAGTATTCCTCCTCCTTGGAATAAATATCCATCAGTGAGTTATCCAAACTATAACAGAGAGCCCACTCCTCAGGGTTGAGACCGGCGCTATCCGCGCGAAGATCTAGGGCCTGGATCTCAGCCAAGATGGCGGCCTTCTGTACCCTAAGATCCCTGCCAGCGTTCGCTCCCCAACCTTTCATGAACTGCCGAGAACGCTTAGCGAGATAGTGCCAATCATCCAGGACATACATCGCTATGTGCGGCTCGGCTCTCGCCGCCTCCTGAAGGAAATATGCCCTAGAGGCAATAATAAAGTTGTTATTTATATTTCCTTATTTCATGCTAAATGTTTATCATTCATGCTAGAATTGTACTAACTGGAAACTTAGTACTATTGGGGAACGTAGTAATTTCAAAAAAATTCCTACGCACACGCAAGATCATGGTGATGCATAGCAACGGGAGGGGAGAGTGTTTTCCACATACCCTCGTAGACCGAAAGCGGAAGCGTTAGCACAACGTGGTTGATGTAGTCGTACGTCTTCACGATCCAACCGATCCAAGTACCGAACGTACGGCACCTCCGAGTTCAGCACACGTTTAGCTCGATGACGTCCCGCGAACTCCGATCCAGCAGAGCTTCACGGGAGAGTTCCGTCAGCACGACGGCGTGATGACGGTGATGATGTTGCTACCGACGCAGGGCTTCGCCTAAGCACCGGTATGATATGATCGAGGTGGAATATGATGGAGGGGGGGGGCACCGCACACGGCTGGGAGAGATCAACAGATCAACTTGTGTGTCTAGAGGTGCCCCCTGCCCCCGTATATAAAGGAGCAAGGGGGAGGCGGCCTGCCAGGAGGAGGGCGCGCCAAGGGGGGAGTCCTACTCCCACCGGGAGTAGGACTCCACCTTTCCTTGTAGGAGTAGGAGAAGGGAAGGAAGGGAGAGAGGAGGAGAAGGAAAAAGGGGGACGCCGCCCCCCTCCTTGTCCAATTCGAACTAGAGGGGGAGGGGGCGCGCGGCTGCCCTGGCCGCCCCACCTCTTCTCCCACTAAGGCCCATTAGGCCCAATATACTCCCCGGGGGGGGTTCCGGTAACCCCCCCGGTACTGCGGTAAATGTCTGAAACCTCCCGAAACACTTCCGGTGTCCGAACATAGTCGTCCAATATATCGATTTTTACGTCTCGACCATTTCGAGACTCCTCGCCATGTCCGTGATCATAACCGAGACTCCGAACTACCTTCGGTACATCAAAACACAAAAACTCATAATACGGATCGTCACCAAACTTTAAGCGTGCGGACCCTACGGGTTCGAGAACTATGTAGACATGACCGAGACACGTCTCCGGTCAATAACCAATAGCAGAACCTGGATGCTCATATTGGCTCCCACATATTCTACGAAGATCTTTATCGGTCAAACCGCATAACAACATACGTTGTTCCCTTTGTCATCGGTATGTTACTTGCCCGAGATTCGATCGTCGGTATCTCAATACCTAGTTCAATCTCATTACCGGCAAGTCTCTTTACTCGTTCCGTAATACATCATCCCGCAACTAATTCATTAGTTACAATGCTTGCAAGGCTTATAGTGATGTGTATTACCGAGTGGGCCCAGAGATACCTCTCCGACAATTGGAGTGACAAATCCTAATCTCGATATACGCCAACTCAACAAGTACCTTCGTAGACACCTGTAGAGCACCTTTATAATCACCCAGTTACGTTGTGACGTTTGGTAGCACACAAAGTGTTCCTCTGGTAAACTGGAGTTGCATAATCTCATAGTCATAGGAACATGTATAAGTCATGAAGAAAGCAATAGCAACATACTAAACGATCAAGTGCAAAGCTAACGGAATGGGTCAAGTCAATCACAATCAATCACATCATTCTCCTAATGATGTGATCCCGTTAATCAAATGACAACTTATGTCCATGGCTAGGAAACTCAACCATCTTCGATTAACGAGCTAGTCAAGTAGAGGCATAGTAGTGACACTATGTTTGTCTATGTATTCACACATGTATTATGTTTCCGGTTAATACAATTCTAGCATGAATAATAAACATTTATCATGATATGAGGAAATACATAATAACTTTATTATTGCCTCTAGGGCATATTTCCTTCAGTCTCCCACTTGCACTAGAGTCAATAATCTAGATTACACAGTAATGATTCTAACACTCATGGAGTTTTGGTGCTGATCATGTTTTGCTCGTGGAAGATGCTTAGTCAACGGGTCTGCAACATTCAGATCCGTATGTATCTTGCAAATCTCTATGTCTCCCACCTGGACTTGGTCCCGGATGGAATTGAAGCGTCTCTTGATGTGCTTGGTTCTCTTGTGAAATCTGGATTCCTTTGGCAAGGCAATTGCACCAGTATTGTCACAAAAGATTTTCATTGGACCCAATGCACTAGGTATGACACCTAGATCGGATATGAACTCCTTCATCCAGACTCCTTCATTTGCTTCTTCCGAAGCAGCTATGTACTCCGCTTCACACGTAGATCCTGCCACGACGCTTTGTTTAGAACTGCACCAACTGACAGCTCCACCGTTCAATGTAAACACGTATCCGGTTTGTGATTTAGAATCGTCCGGATCAGTGTCAAAGCTTGCATCGACGTAACCATTTACGACTAGCTCTTTGTCACCTCCATAAACGAGAAACATATCCTTAGTCCTTTTCAGGTATTTCAGGATGTTCTTGACCGCTGTCCAGTGATCCACTCCTGGATTACTTTGGTACCTCCCTGCTAAGCTAATAGCAAGGCACACATCAGGTCTGGTACACAGCATTGCATACATGATAGAGCCTATGGCTGAAGCATAGGGAACATCTTTCATTTTCTCTCTATCTTCTTCAGTGGTCGGGCATTGAGTCCGACTCAACTTCACACCTTGTAACACAGGCAAGAACCCTTTCTTTGCTTGATCCATTTTGAACTTTTTCAAAACTTTGTCAAGGTATGTGCTTTGTGAAAGTCCTATCAAGCGTCTTGATCTATCTCTATAGATCTTGATGCCCAATATGTAAGCAGCTTCACCGAGATCTTTCATTGAAAAACTCTTATTCAAGTATCCTTTTATGCTATCTAGAAATTCTATATCATTTCCAATCAGCAATATGTCATCCACAAATAATATCAGAAATGCTACAGAGCTCCCACTCACTTTCTTGTAAATACAGGCTTCTCCAAAAGTCTGTATAAAACCATATGCTTTGATCACATTATCAAAACGTTTATTCCAACTCCGAGAGGCTTGCACCAGTCCATAAATGGATCGCTGGAGCTTGCACACTTTGTTAGATCCCTTTGGATCGACAAAACCTTCCGGTTGCATCATATACAACTCTTCTTCCAGAAATCCATTCAGGAATGCAGTTTTGGCATCCATTTGCCAAATTTCATAATCATAAAATGTGGCTATTGCTAACATGATTCAGACAGACTTAAGCATCGCTAAGGGTGAGAAAGTCTCATCGTAGTCAACTCCTTGAACTTGTCGAAAACCTTTTGCAACAGGTCGAGCTTTGTAGATAGTAACATTACCGTCTGCGTCAGTCTTCTTCTTGAAGATCCATTTATTCTCTATGGCTTGCCGATCATCGGGCAAGTCAACCAAAGTCCACACTTTGTTCTCATACATGGATCACATCTCAGATTTCATGGCCTCAAGCCATTTTGCGGAATTTGGGCTCACCATCGCTTCTTCATAGTTCGTAGGTTCACCTTGGTCAAGTAATATGACCTCCAGAATAGGATTACCGTACCACTCTAGTGCGGATCTTACTCTAGTTGACCTACGAGGTTCGGTAGTAACTTGATCTGAAGTTTCATGATCAACATCATTAGCTTCCTCACTAATCGGTGTAGGTGTCACAGGAACCGGTTTCTGTGATGAACTACTTTCCAATAAGGGAGCAGGTACAGTTACCTCATTAGGTTCTACTTTCCTCCCACTCACTTCTTTCGAGAGAAACTCCTTCTCTAGAAAGGATCCATTCTTAGCAACGAATGTCTTGCCTTCGGATCTGTGATTGAAGGTGTACCCAACAGTTTCCTTTGGGTATCCTATGAAGACACATTTCTCCGATTTGGGTTCGAGCTTATCAGGTTGAAGCTTTTTCACATAAGCATCGCAGCCCCAAACTTTAAGAAACGACAACTTTGGTTTCTTACCAAACCACAGTTCATAAGGCGTCGTCTCAACGGATTTCGATGGTGCCCTATTTAACGTGAATGCAGCCGTCTCTAAAGCATAACCCCAAAACGATAGCGGTAAATAAGTAAGAGACATCATAGATCGTACCATATCTAGTAAAGTACGATTACGATGTTCGGACACACCATTACGCTGTGGTGTTCCAGGTGGCGTGAGTTGCAAAACTATTCTGCATTGTTTCAAATGTAGACCAAACTCGTAACTCAAATATTCTCCTCCACGATCAGATCGTAGAAACTTTATTTTCTTGTTACGATGATTTTCAACTTCACTCTGAAATTCTTTGAACTTTTCAAATGTTTCAGACTTATGTTTCATTAAGTAGATATACCCATATCTGCTCAAATCATCGGTGAAGGTGAGAAAATAACGATACCCGCCGCGAGCATCGATATTCATCGGACCACATACATCAGTATGTTTGATTTCCAATAAATCTGTTGCTCGCTCCATAGTTCCGGAGAATGACGTTTTAGTCATCTTGCCCATGAGGCATGGTTCGCAAGTACCAAGTGATTCATAATCAAGTGATTCCAAAAGTCCATCAGTATGGAGTTTCTTCATGCGCTTTACACCAATATGACCCAAACGGCAGTGCCACAAATAAGTTGCACTATCATTATCAACTCTGCATCTTTTGGCTTCAACATTATGAATATGTGTGTCACTACTATCGAGATTTAACACAAATAGACCACTCTTCAAGGGTGCATGACCATAAAAGATATTACTCATATAAATAGAGCAACCATTATTCTCAGATTTAAATGAATAACCGTCTCGCATCAAACAAGATCCAGATATAATGTTCATGCTCAACGCTGGCACCAAATAACAATTATTTAGGTCTAAAACTAATCCCGAAGGTAAATGTAGAGGTAGCGTGCCGACGGCGATCACATCGACTTTGGAACCATTTCCCACGCGCATCATCACCTCATCCTTAGCCAGTCTTCGCTTAATCCGTAGTGCCTGTTTCGAGTTGCAAATATTAGCAACAGAACCAATATCTAATACCCAGGTGCTACTGCGAGCTCTAGTAAGGTACACATCAATAACATGTATATCACATATACCTTTGTTCACCTTGCCATCCTTCTTATCCGCCAAATACTTGGGGCAGTTCCGCTTCCAGTGACCAGTCTGCTTGCAGTAGAAGCACTCAGTCTCAGGCTTAGGTCCGAACTTGGGTTTCTTCTCTTGAGCAGCAACTTGTTTGCTGTTCTTCTTGAAGTTCCCTTTTTCTTCCCTTTGCCCTTTTTCTTGAAACTGGTGGTCTTGTTGACCATCAACACTTGATGCTCCTTCTTGATTTCTACCTCCGCAACCTTTAGCATTGCGAAGAGCTCGGGAATTGTCTTATCCATCCCTTGCATATTATAGTTCATCACGAAGCTCGTGTAGCTTGGTGGCGGTGATTGAAGAATTCTATCAATGACACTATCATCCGAAAGATTAACTCCCAGTTGAATCAAGTGATTGTTATACCAGACATTTTGAGTATATGTTCACTGACAGAACTATTCTCCTCCATCTTGCAGCTGTAGAACTTACTGGAGACTTCATACCTCTCAATCCGGGCATTTGCTTGAAATATTAACTTCAACTCCTGGAACATCTCATATGCTCCATGACGTTCAAAACATCGATGAAGTCCCGGTTCTAAGCCGTAAAGCATGGCACACTGAACTATCGAGTAGTCATCAGCTTTGCTCTGCCAGACGTTCTTAACATCGTCGGTTGCATCTGCAGCAGGCCTGGCACCCAGCGGTGCTTCCAGGACGTAATTCTTCTGTGCAGCAATGAGGATAATCCTCAAGTTACGGACCCAGTCCGTGTAATTGCTACCATCATCTTTCAACTTTGCTTTCTCAAGGAATGCATTAAAATTTAACGGAACAACATCACGGGCCATCTATCTACAACAACATAGACAAGCAAAATACTATCAGGTACTAAGTTCATGATAAATTTAAGTTCAATTAATCATCTAAGTGATCACGTGATCCAAATCAACTAAACCATGTCCGATCATCACGTGAGATGGAGTAGTTTTCAATGGTGAACATCACTATGTTGATCATATCTACTATATGATTCACGCTCGACCTTTTGGTCTCAGTGTTCCGAGGCCATATCTGCATATGCTAGGCTCGTCAAGTTTAACCCGAGTATTATGCGTGTGCAAAACTGGCTTGCACCCATTGTAGATGAACGTAGAGCTTATCACACCCGATCATCATGTGGTGTCTCGGCACGACGAACTTTGGCAACGGTGCATACTCAAGGAGGACACTTTTATCTTTAAATTTAGTGAGAGATCATCTTATAATTCTACCGTCAATCAAAGCAAAAAAGATGCATAAAGGATAAACATCACATGCAATCAATATAAGTGATATGATATGGCCATCATCATCTTGTGCTTGTGATCTCCATCTCCGAAGCACCATCATGATCACCATCGTCACCGGCGTGACACCTTGATCTCCATCGTAGCATCGTTGTCGTCTCGCCAACTATTGCTTCTACGACTATCGCTACCGCTTAGTGACAAAGTAAAGCAATTACAGGGCGATTGCATTGCATACTATAAAGCGACAACCATATGGCTCCTGCCAGTTGCCGATAACTCGGTTACAAAACATGATCATCTCATACAATAAAATATAGCATCATGCCTTGACCATATCACATCACAACATGCCCTGCAAAAACAAGTTAGACGTCCTCTACTTTGTTGTTGCAAGTTTTACGTGGCTGCTATGGGCTGAGCAAGAACCGTTCTTACCTACGCATCAAAATCACAACGATAGTTCGTCAAGTTAGTGCTGTTTTAACCTTCTCAAGGACCGGGCGTAGTCACACTCGGTTCAACTAAAGTTGGAGAAACTGACACCCGCCAGCCACCTGTGTGCAAAGCACGTCGGTAGAACCAGTCTCGCATAAGCGTACGCGTAATGTCGGCCCGGGCCGCTTCATCCAACAATACCGCCAAACCAAAGTATGACATGCTGGTAAGCAGTATGACTTGTATCGCCCACAACTTACTTGTGTTCTACTCGTGCATATAACATCTACGCATAAACCTGGCTCTAATACCACTGTTGGGGAACGTAGTAATTTCAAAAAAAATCCTACGCACACGCAAGATCATGGTGATGCATAGCAACGAGAGGGGAGAGTGTTGTCCACGTACCCTCGTAGACCGAAAGCGGAAGCGTTAGTACAACGAGGTTGATGTAGTCGTACGTCTTCACGATCTGACCGATCCAAGTACCGAACGTACGACACCTCCGAGTTCAGCACACGTTCAGCTCGATGACGTCCCGCGAACTCCGATCCAGCAGAGCTTCACGGGAGAGTTCCGTCAGCACGACAGCATGATGACGGTGATGATGTTGCCACCGACGCAGGGCTTCGCCTAAGCACCGCTACGATATGACCGAGGTGGAATATGGTGGAGGGGGGCACCGCACACGGCTGGGAGAGATCAACAGATCAACTTGTGTGTCTAGAGGTGCCCCTGCCCCCGTATATAAAGGAGCAAGGGGGGGAGGCGGCCGGCCAGGAGGAAGGCGCGCCAAGGGGGGAGTCCTACTCCCACCGGGAGTAGGACTCCACCTTTCCTTGTAGGAGTAGGAGAAGGGAAGGAAGGGAGAGAGGAGGAGATGGAAAAAGGGGGGCACCGCCCCCCTCCTTGTCCAATTCGAACTAGAGGGGGAGGGGGCGCGCGGCTGCCCTGGCCGCCCCTCCTCTTCTCCCACTAAGGCCCATTAGGCCCAATATACTCCCCAGGGGGTTCCGGTAACGCCCCGGTACTCCGGTAAATGTCCGAAACCTCCCAAAACACTTCCGGTGTCCGAACATAGTCGTCCAATATATCGATTATTACGTCTCGACGATTTCAAGACACCTCGTCATGTCCGTGATCATATCCGAGACTCCGAACTACCTTCGGTACATCAAAACACAAAAACTCATAATACCGATCGTCACCAAACTTTAAGCGTGCGGACCCTACGGGTTCGAGAACTATGTAGACATGACCGAGACACGTCTCCGGTCAATAACCAATAGCGGAACCTGGATGCTCATATTGGCTCCCACATATTCTACGAAGATCTTTATCGGTCAAACCGCATAACAACATACGTTGTTCCCTTTGTCATCGGTATGTTACTTGCCCGAGATTCGATCGTCGCTCAATACCTAGTTCAATCTCGTTATCGGCAAGTCTCTTTACTCGTTCCATAATACATCATCCCGCAACTAACTCATTAGTTACAATGCTTGCAAGGCTTATAGTGATGTGTATTACCAAGTGGGCCCAGAGATACCTCTCCGACAATCGGAGTGACAAATCCTAATCTCGATATACGCCAACTCAACAAGTACCTTCGGAGACACCTGTAGATCACCTTTATAATCACCTAGTTATGTTGTGACGTTTGGTAGCACACAAAGTGTTCCTCTGGTAAATGGGAGTTGCATAATCTCATAGTCATAGGAACATGTATAAGTCATGAAGAAAGCAATAGCAACATACTAAACGATCAAGTGCTAAGCTAACGGAATGGGTGAAGTAAATCACATCATTCTCCTAATGATGTGACCCCGTTAATCAAATGACAACTCATGTCCATGGCTAGGAAACTCAACCATCTTCGATTAACGAGCTAGTCAAGTAGAGGCATAGTAGTGACACTATGTTTGTCTATGTATTCACACATGTATTATGTTTCCGGTTAATACAATTCTAGCATGAATAATAAACATTTATCATGATATGAGGAAATAAATAATAACTTTATTATTGCCTCTAGGGCATATTTCCTTCAAGTACATGTGTGAATACATAGACAAAACAGAGTGTCCTTGGTATGCCTCCACTTGACTAGCTCGTTGATCAAAGATGGTTATGTTTCCTAACCATAGACATGTGTTGTCATTTGATGAACGGGATCACATCATTAGAGAATGATGTGATGGACAAGACCCATCCGTTAGCTTAGCATTATGATCGTTTAGTTCTATTGCTATTGCTTTCTTCATGACTTATACATGTTCCTCTGACTATGAGATTATGCAACTCCTGAATATCGGAGGAACACCTTGTGTGCTATCAAACGTCACAACATAACTGGGTGATTATTAAGATGCTCTACAGGTGTCTCCGAAGGTGTTTGTTGGGTTGGCATAGATCAAGATTAGGATTTGTCACTCCGTGTATCGGAGAGGTATCTCTGGGCCCTCTCGGTAATGCACATCACTATAAGCCTTGCAAGCAATGTGACTAATGAGTTAGTTGCAGGATAATGCATTACGGAACGAGTAAATAGACTTGCCGGTAATGAGATTGAACTAGGTATGATGATACCGACGATCGAATCTCGGGCAAGTAATATACCGATGACAAAGGGAACAACGTATGTTGTCATGCGGTTTGACCGATAAAGATCTTCGTAGAATATGTAGGAGCCAATATGAGCATCCAGGTTCCGCTATTGGTTATTGACCGGAGATGTGTATCGGTCATGTCTACATAGTTCTCGAACCGGTAGGGTCCGCACGCTTAACGCTCGATGATGATTTGTATTATGAGTTATGTGTTTTGGTGACCGAAGGTTGTTCAGAGTCCCGAATGAGATCACGGACATGACAAGGAGTCTCAAAATGGTCGAGAGGTAAAGACTTTCATATATTGGAAGGTTGTATTCGGACATCGGAATGGTTCCGAGTGATTCGGGTATTTTTCCGGAGTACCGGGAGGTTACCGTAACCCCCCGGGGAAGTATTGGGCCAACATGGGCCTAAGGGAGAGAGAGGGAAGCCCACGGGGGTGGTCGCGCGCCCCCCTCCTAGGGAGTCCGAATAGGACAAGGAGGAGGGGGCGGCGCCCCCTGCCCTCTTACTCTCACTCTCCTTCCTATTCCCTCCGGTGGAGAAAGGAAAAGGGGGGGGGGGGCGAATCCTACTTGGACTAGGAGTCCAAGTAGGACTCCTCCCTTGGCGCGCCCCTCCTGGCCGCCAGCCTCCTCCCCCCTCCTTTATATACGGGGGCGGGGGACACCCAAAAGACACACCAAGATTTCTTTTAGCCGTGTGCTGTGCCCCCCTCCACAGTTTACGCCTCCAGTCATAGCGTCGTAGTGCTTAGGCGAAGCCCTGCGTGGATCACATCACCAACGCCGTCGCCACGCCGTCGTGCTGACGGAACTCTCCCTCGACCCTCTACTAGATCAAGAGTTCGAGGGACGTCATCGAGCTGAACGTGTGCTGAACACGAAGGTGCCGTACATTCGGTACTTGGATCGGTTGTATTGTGAAGACGTTTGACTACATCAACCGTGTTAACATAACGCTTCCGCTTTCGGTCTACAAGGGTACGTGGACACACTCTCCCCCTCTCGTTGCTATGCATCTCCTAGATAGATCTTGCGTGATCGTAGGAAATTTTTTGAAATTGCATGCTACGTTTCCCAACAGTGGCATCCGAGCCAGGTCTATGCGTAGATGATATGCACGAGTAGAACACAAAGAGTTGTGGGCGATAATAGTCATGCTGCTTACCACCAACGTCTTACTTTGATTCGGCGGTATTGTTGGATGAAGCGGCCCGGACCGACATTACATGACCGCGTTCATGAGACTAGTTCTACCGACGTGCTTTGCACACAGGTGGCTGGCGGGTGTCTGTTTCTCGAACTTTACTAGAAGCCCGTAGCAGCCATGTAAAACTTGCAACAACAAAGTAGAGGGCGTCTAACTTGTTTTTGCAATGCTTGTTGTGATGTGATATGGTCAAGACATGATGTGATATAAGTTTTTGTACGAGATGATCATGTTTCGTAAAAGTTATCGGCAACTGGCAGGAGCCTTATGGTTGTCGCTTTATTGTATGAAATGCAATCGCCATGTAATTGCTTTACTTTATCACTAAGCGGTAGCGATAGTCATAGAAGCAATAGTTGGTGAGACGACAACGATGCTACGATGGAGATCAAGGTGTCAAGCCGGTGACGATGGAGATCATGACGATGCTTTCGAGATGGAGATCAAAGGCACAAGATGATGATGGCCATATCATGTCACATATTATGATTGCATGTGATGTTTATCTTTTATGCATCTTATTTTGCTTAGTACGGCGGTAGCATTATAAGATGATCCCTCACTAAATTTCAAGGGATAAGTGTTCTCCCTGAGTATGCACCGTTGCTACAGTTCGTCGTGCCGAGACACCACGTGATGATCGGGTGTGATAAGCTCTACATTCACATACAACGGTTGCAAGCCAGTTTTGTATGCGCAGAATACTCGGGTTAAACTTGATGAGCCTAGCATATGCAGATATGACCTCGGAACACTGAGACCGAAAGGTCGAACGTGAATCATATAGTAGATATGATCAACATAGAGATGTTCACCATTGAAAACTACTCCATCTCACGTGATGATCGGACATGGTTTAGTTGATATGGATCACGTGATCATTTAGATGACTAGAGGGATGTCTATTTAAGTGGGAATTCTTTAGTAATATGATTAATTGAACTTTAATTTATCATGAACTTAGTACCTGATAGTTTTTGCATATCTATGTTGTTGTAGATCAATGGCCCGTGCTACCGTTCCCTTGAATTTTAATGCGTTCCTAGAGAAAGCTAAGTTGAAAGATGATGGTAGCAATTACACGGGCTGGGCCCATAACTTGAGGATTATCCTCATTGCTGCACAGAAGAATTACTTCCTGGAACCATCGCTAGGTGTGCCACCCCCCCTCCCCAGCAACTGCACACGTTGTGAACGCCTGGCAGTCGCGTGTTGATGACTACTCGATAGTTCAGTGTGCCATGCTTTACGGCTTAGAATCGGGACTTCAAAGATGTTTTGAACGTCATGGAGCATATGAGATGTTCCAGGAGTTGAAGTTAATATTTCAAGCAAATGCCCGAGTTGAGAGATATGAAGTCTCCAAAAAGTTCTATAGCTGCAAGATGGAGGAGAACAGTTCTGTCAGTGAACACATACTCAGAATGTCGGGGTACCATAACCACTTAACTCAGCTCGGAGTTAATCTTCCTGATGATAGTGTCATTGACAGAGTTCTTCAATCACTACTACCAAGCTATAAAGGCTTCGTGATGAACTATAATATGCAAGGGATGGAAAACACAATTCCCGAGCTCTTCGCGATGCTAAAGGCTGCGGAGGTAGAAATCAAGAAGGAGCATCAAGTGTTGATGGTTAACAAGACCAGTAGTTTCAAGAAAAAGGGCAAAGGGAAGAAGGGGAACTTTAAGAAGAATAGCAAGCAAGTTGCTGCTTCCGGGAAGAAGCCCAAGTCTAGACCTAAGCCTGAAACCGAGTGCTTCTACTGCAAAGGGACTGGTCAATAGAAGCGGAACTGCCCCAAGTATTTGGCGGATAAGAAGGATGGCAAAGTGAAAGGTATATTTGATATACATGTTATTGATGTGTACCTTACTAATGCTCGTAGTAGCGCCTGGGTATTTGATACTGGTTCTGTTGCTTATATTTGCAACTCGAAACAGGGGCTATGGATTAAACGAAGATTGGCTAAGGACGAGGTGACGATGCGCGTGGGAAATGGTTCCAAAGTCGATGTGATCGCCGTCGGCACGCTACCTCTACATCTACCGTCGAGATTAGTTTTAGACCTGAATAATTGTTATTTGGTGCCGGCGTTGAGCATGAACATTATATCTGGATCTTGTTTAATGCGAGACGCTTATTCATTTAAATCAAAGAATAATGGTTGTTCCATTTATATGAGTAATATCTTTTATGGTCATGCACCCTTGATGAGTGGTCTATTTTTATTGAATCTCGATTGTAGTGATACACATATTCATAATATTGAAGCCAAAAGATGCAAAGTTAATAATGATAGTGCAACTTATTTGTGGCACTGCCGTTTAGGTCATATTGGTGTAAAGCGCATGAAGAAACTCCATGCTGATGGGCTTTTGGAATCACTTGATGCTTGCGAATCATGCCTCATGGGCAAGATGACTAAGACTTCGTTCTCCGGAACAATGGAGTGAGCTACTGACTTACTGAAAATAATACATACTGATGTATGCGGTCCGATGAGTGTTGAGGCTCGCAGCGGGTATCGTTATTTCCTAACCTTCATAGATGATTTGAGCAGATATGGGTATATCTACTTGATGAAACATAAGTCCGAAACATTTGAAAAGTGCAAACAATTTCAGAGTGAAGTGGAAAATAATCGTAACAAGCAAATAAAGTTTCTACGATCTGATCGTGGAGGTGAATATTTGAGTTATGAGTTTGGTCTTCATTTGAAACAATGTGGAATAGTTTCGCAACTCACGCCACCTGGAACACCACAGCGTAATGGTGAGTCCGAACGTCGTAACTGTACTTTATTAGATATGGTGCGATCTATGATGTCTCTTACCGATTTACCACTATCGTTTTGCGGTTCTTTAGAGACGGCTGCATTCACGTTAAATAGGGCACCATCTAAATCCGTTGAGACGACACCATATGAACTGTGGTTTGGCAAGAAACCCAAGCTGTCGTTTCATAAAGTTTGGGGCTGCGATGCTTATGTGAAAAAACTTCAACCTGATAAGCTCGAACCCAAATCGGAGAAATGCGTCTTCATAGGATACCCAAAGGAGACTGTTGGGTACACCTTCAATCACAGATCCGAAGGCAAGATTTTCATTGCTAAGAATGGATCCTTTCTAGAGAAGGAGTTTCTCTCGAAAGAAGTGAGTGGGAGGAAAGTAGAACTTGATAAGGTAATTGTACCTTCTTCCGAGTTGGAAAGTAGTTCATCACATAAATCAGTTCCAGTGATGCCTACACCAATTAGTGAGGAAGTTAATGATGATGATCATGAAACTTCAGATCAAGTTACTACCGAACCTCGTAGGTCAATCAGAGTAAGTTCAGCACCGGAGTGGTACAGTAATCCTGTTCTAGAAGTCATGTTACTAGACCATGACGAACCTACGAACTATGAGGAAGCGATGATGAGCCCAGATTCCGTGAAATGGCTTGAGGCCATGAAATCTGAGATGGGATCCATGTATGAGAACAAAGTGTGGACTTTGGTTGACTTGCCCGATGATCGGCAAGCCATAGAAAATAAATGGATCTTCAAGAAGAAGACTGATGCTGACGGTAATGTTACTGTCTACAAAGCTCGACTTATTGCGGAAGGTTTTTGATAAGTTCAAGGAGTTGACTACGATGAGACCTTCTCACCCGTAGCGATGCTTAAGTCTGTCTGAATCATGTTAGCAATTGCCGCATTTTATGATTATGAAATCTGGCAAATCGATGTCAAAACTGCGTTCCTTAATGGATATCTTAAAGAAGAGTTGTATATGATGCAACCAGAAGGTTTTGTCGATCCTACAGGTGCTAACAAAGTGTGCAAGCTCCAGCGATCCATTTATGGACTGGTGCAAGCCTCTCGGAGTTGGAATATACGCCTTGATAGTGTGATCAAAGCATATGGTTTTATACAGACTTTTGGCGAAGCCTGTATTTACAAGAAAGTGAGTGGGAGCTCTGTAGCATTTCTAATATTATATGTGGATGACATATTGTTGATTGGAAATGATACAGAATTTCTGGATAGCATAAAAGGATACTTGAGTAAGAATTTTTCAATGAAAGACCTCGGTGAAGCTGCTTATATATTGGGCATCAAGATCTATAGAGATAGATCAAGATGCTTAATTGGACTTTCACAAAGCACATACCTTGATAAAGTTTTGAAGAAGTTCAAAATGGATCAGTCAAAGAAAGGGTTCTTGCCTGTGTTACAAGGTGTAAAGTTGAGTCAGACTCAATGCCCGACCACTGCAGAAGATAGAGAGAAAATGAAAGTCATTCCCAATGCCTCAGCCATAGGTTCTATTATGTATGCAATGCTGTGTACCAGACCTGATGCGTGCCTCGCTATAATATAGCAGGTAGGTACCAAAGTAATCCATGAGTGGATCACTGGACAGCGGTCAAGAACATCCTGAAATACCTGAAAAGGACTAAGGATATGTTTCTCGTTTATGGAGGTGACAAAGAGCTCGTCATAAATGGTTACGTCGATGCAAGCTTTGACACTGATCCGGATGACTCTAAGTCGCAAACCGGATACGTATTTATATTGAATGGTGGAGCTGTTAGTTGGTGCAGTTCCAAGCAGAGCATCGTGGCGGGATCTACGTGTGAAGCGGAATACAAAGCTGCTTCGGAAGCAGCAAATGAAGGAGTTTGGATGAAGGAGTTCATATCCGATCTAGGTGTAATACCTAGTGCATCGGGTCCAATGAAAATCTTTTGTGACAATACTGGAGCAATAGCCTTGGCGAAGGAATCCAGATTTCACAAGAAAACAAAACACATCAAGAGACGCTTCAGTTCCATCCGCGATCAAGTCAAGGAGGGAGACATAGAGATTTGCAAAATACATACGGATCTGAATGTTGCAGACCCGTTGACTAAGCCTCTTCCACGAGCAAAACATGATCAGCACCAAGACTCCATGGGTATTAGAATCATTACTATGTAATCTAGATTATTGACTCTAGTGCAAGTGGGAGACTGAAGGAAATATGCCCTAGAGGAAATAATATAGTTGTTATTTATATTTCCTTATTTCATGATAAATGTTTATTATTCATGCTAGAATTGTATTAACCGGAAACTTAGTACATGTGTGAATACATAGACAAAACAGAGTGCCCCTAGTATGCCTCTACTTGACTAGCTCGTTGATCAAAGATGGTTATGTTTCCTAACCATAGACATGTGTTGTCATTTGATGAACGTGATCACATCATTAGAGAATGATGTGATGGACAAGACCCATCCGTTAGCTTAGCATTATGATCGTTTAGTTTTATTGTTATTCTTTCTTCATGACTTATACATTTTCCTCTGACTATGAGATTATGCAACTCCCGAATACCGGAGGAACACCTTGTGTGCTATCAAACGCCACAACGTAACTGTGTGATTATAAAGATGCTCTACAGGTGTCTCCGAAGGTGTTTGTTGGGTTGGCATAGATCAAGATTGGGATTTGTCACACCGTGTATCGGAGAGGTATCTCTGGGCCCTCTCGGTAATGCACATCACTATAAGCCTTGCAAGCAATGTGACTAATGAGTTAGTTGCGGGATGATGCATTACGGAACGAGTAAAGAGACTTGCCGGTAACGAGATTGAACTAGGTATGATGATACCGAGGATCGAATCTCGGGCAAGTAGCATACCGATGACAAAGGGAACAACGTATGTTGTTATGCGGTTTGACCGATAGAGATCTTCGTAGAATATGTAGGAGCCAATATGAGCATCCAGGTTCCGCTGTTGGTTATTGACCGGAGATGTGTCTCGGTCATGTCTACATAGTTCTCGAACCCGTAGGGTCCGCACGCTTAACGTTCGATGACGATTTGTATTATGAGTTATGTGTTTTGGTGACCGAAGGTTGTTCGGAGTCCCAGATGAGATCACGGACATGACGAGGAGTCTCGAAATGGTCGAGAGGTAAAGATTCATATATTGGAAGGTTGTACTTGGACATCGGAATTGTTCCGAGTGATTCGGGTATTTTTCCGGAGTAGCGGGAGGTTACCGGAACCCCCCGGGGAAGTATTGGGCCAACGTGGGCCTAAGGGAGAGAGAGGGAAGCCCGCGGGGGTGGCCACGCGCCCCCCTCCTAGGGAGTCCGAATAGGACAAGGAGGAGGGGGCGGCGCCCCCCTTCCCTTTCCCTCTCCCTCTCCTTCCTATTCCCTCCGGTGGAGAAAGGAAGGGGGGGGCGAATCCTACTTGGACTAGACTCCAAGTAGGAACCCCCCCTTGGCGCGCCCCTCCTGGCCGCCGGCCTCCTCCCCCCTCCTTTATATACGGAGGCGGGGGGCACCCCAAAGACACACCAAGATTTCTCTTAGCCGTGTGTGGCGCCCCTCTCCACAGTTTACGCCTCCGGTCATAGCGTCGTAGTGCTTAGGCAAAGCCCTGCGCGGATCACATCACCAACACCGTCGGCACGCCGTCATGCTGACGGAACTCTCCCTCGACCCTCTACTGGATCAAGAGTTCGAGGAACGTCATCGAGCTGAATGTGTGCTGAACAAGGAGGTGCCGTACGTTCGGTACTTGGATCGGTTGGATCGTGAAGATGTTCGACTACATCAACCGCGTTAACATAACGCTTCCGCTTTCAGGCTATGAGGGTACGTGGACACACTCTCCCCCTCTCGTTGCTATGCATCTCCTAGATAGATCTTGCGTGATCGTAGGAATTTTTTGAAATTGCATGCTACGTTCCCCAACACCTCCCAACGCTCCTTGACCGCAGGGATGAAGCCTTCCTGCCGGAGCCAGAAGGATTCAAACCGAAACCGAGGAGGGGGTCGGGGATGCTCGTCAATCGACGATAGCATCAGAGGGACATGGTCAGAGCCAATGGGCGTGATCGCCTGGAGAGTAGCTAAAGGGAACCTAAGTTCCCAATCCGAGGATATAAATACCCGGTCAAGAACGCTCTGGGTGGGGGCCATCTGTCGATTAGTGTAGGTGAATCTAGCGCCCACCCTATCAAGTTCACGCAGGCCAAGATCAGCCACCCAGTCATTGAACCTCTGGATGCTGGATAGGTCAATTCTAGCATTACTCTTATCCTCCGCCGAGCGGAGGAGGTTAAAGTCCCCTCCCACAACAACGGGAAGGGAGGCTGAACCTATCTTGAGGCGAAGCTCCTCAAGAAAGGCCGGAGAGCGACGATGGTCAGCAAGGCCGTAAACCACTATCACCTCCCATTTGAAGTTAACGGCCTGCTCCCAGATCTCCATGCTGACAAAGAATTCACCACGGTCCATAGACCCAACGTCAAAGGTGGTATCCTTCACACCAAGAAGGATACCACCGGAGTGGCCAGCCACTCCACTAGATGGCAGCCAGTGCCATGCAAACAAATGCCTACTAAGGCCCTCAAGTTCAGCCAAGGAGAATTCAGTACGCATCATCTCCTGGATCACCACAATATCAATGGCTTCCTCACGCATGTATTCAATTAGCTGCCGACGACGGCCATCATGGCCGAAACCACGCAGGTTCCAGAATAACGCACGCATCTACTCGGCCTCAGGGTCCACTCTGGACCCAACTGTGGTGGAGGCACTAAGAGAACGGCGGAGCTGGGTAGTACGGGACCGAGTCCGTCCCCTAATCTCCCCCGGATCTAACTCCGGGATCTCACGGCGACGCGAAGGGCGGGGGGCAGGGATATCCGCACCCTCGGCCATAGAAGCCGCGCGAGCCCGGGCAGCCGCAAGGCGGCCTTCGAGGATCTCCCTAGCCTGGAGGGACACAATCTGTTCTAGGGCAGGACCCTTTTCCCCACGAAAACTATCGCTGAATCAATCGCAATCTAGCGAGGTGTCCCAAAGGTACACCCGCTAGCGCCGAGAAGGAATCATCACAGGTATCATAATCAATAGAAAGGTGTGTAGTACTGGAAGACGGGCCTGCATCGAGGTTACGGGCAGCGGCCCGACGAAGGGCTTTCTCCACCGCGTTGGGAGTCGTCCCGCCTGTCTGCGCAGAACCCAGGAGAGAGCTCTTCCGCGTGGAAGACGGTGGAGAGGAAGCCGACCGAGGGCGCCCCTTGGCGCGAGGAGGTCAAGTCGGCGGTGGGGCCGTCTCGGGGTCCGGGTCAGCCAACCCCAAGGACGGCACCACCACCGAAGTTGGAGCAGCTGGAGTCGGGGCGTCCGGAGCCGAGGCAGGGAGGTGAACAGGAGACGCAACCCGAGGGAAGGAGGGAGGGCACACGGCCAGGCTCTTATAAAAGGGTCGACACGGGTCGTGTCGTGTCAGGTCTTTTATAGGCGAGCTGTGCCTGCCCATATAGTCAGATTTGGCAGGAGGGAGGTGAAGGATGGAGTTGTGGACGTAGTGGTGGGCACAACTTAGGGTGATGGATTGTGATGTTCTCATGCTCGCTCTTGTTGTTGCTGATTGAATAACCAAGAGGCGGAGATTGAGGGGAATCTGTGCATTATGTGTATACCTACTGCTATTTGCGCTCCCAACCTAGGTGTGAGTTGATGTTGGATCACTACCGAGCTTGAAATCCTGCAACAATAAAGACAAAGCATCAAACTCACGGGAGGCGACCAAGGTTAGACGACCACGAAGATTCACAAGTAACCCATTTTTCATGATAGAGGCTAAAATGTTTATGTATGTGGCATGAAAAAAAAAGTTTGGAAGTGGTCGACAGAGGGTTTATCGATGAGCAAAGCCATGTGTCTAGACAAAACAAGGTAGTTGTCCCACCGTTTCGGAGGATAATGGAGTTCTTTTGGAGGAAACTGGTCATTGATAATTTTGTGGATGTAGGAAGGTTGTGGTGAAGTCGTAGGTATAGAGTTTGGGTGTTGTAGCCATATACCACTCTAACAAGGGCATGGAGGTGCGAGGAACAAGTCCAACAGCAAATTTCATGAGAGCATCTACAGCTGTAGGTTGCAAATTTGGGCCTTCAAACGTCCGCCGACATGCCCGCGGACAGTGATCGGGTAGGCCTCAAATTTTACCATTTGCAACCATATATTCTATTTTCAAAACATCTATTACATGGAGGGCCATGCACGACAATCATGCCGTCCGTCTCAGGCCGGCTGGCCTGTCAAAACACACACAGAATTGCTCATACTTATGATTTTTACATCCGTGTTAGTCCCACCTCACCGCGTGATGAGCTACTCGGCCGGCTTAAATAGTCGGGTCGTCCAGAAGCGATGAGCTTCTGACATCATTGCATCCTTTGTTAAGAAGATAGACTATTACTATGAATCTTCTATGCTTATCACATAGAAGATTCATAGTCACGTTTTATCTCCTTGACAAGGGAAACATTCATGTCAGTACTGCTTTTTGTGAATCACAATGTGTCGATCAAAATTGATGAACAAAAGAAAAATCTATTGTCATTGTAGTAGGGATACCAACGTATATGAACGAGGTGAACTTGACACTCGATGAACAGTCATTAATTGATGAAATGCAATCTAGTGTCAAGTTATCCCGTTCACACAGCGAGAATTGATAGACCTACACAACAACAGATAAGTTTGCCACCATCCGCCGGCGCGGCTATTTAAGCCGGCCGACATCCGCCTCGCGCGGCAATGTGGGACTAAAATTTAGGTGCACTGACGAGAGAGGAAGGAGTTTCTGTCGCTGCAGGTGGGACTGCTACGACCTACAGCGGGGTTGGCGGACGTGCCCGGACGCCCCCATATCCGCCCCATATTTAGGCTGGATATGAGGGGTGCCGGTCAGCACGGGCGTTTGAGACCCGTTTGAGGCGTCCTGCCGTCTAGGTCGAATTTTTGTGACCGTTTAGTGACCGGGCCATGTGCCCGGGCGCTTGAGGCGGGTTTGGGGCGTCCGGCTGTACATGCTCTGAGGCACATGTTTGGGTGTGAATATTTTGTGTGTCTATAAACCACCAAAAACTTTGGTTTCCAAACATTTTCCCAAGCGATTATTCATTCAGCTCATGTGCAACAAAGGCGAATATAGGGGAGATAATCTTATGGCAGAGGAGCCGCTGGAGTTGAACGGAAGCTAGGGGAGAATGGTTGTAGGGGCCTTTTTTTAGTCCACAATTAGGAGAACCTAGGCCAGCCAACCCACGGGCTCGAGGTTCAGTTCCATCGCTTTCAGACTTACAACAAGGTTCAGGTTGATCCCCCTTCCTGACTTCCTGTGCTGTGCATCCCTGCAGTTTTTCGTACCGTGCCCATTAGACTATCAGTCCAATTCGAAACTTGTCGCTCATACACTCGATGCTGACCCCTAAATTCAGGGAAAATACACATGAAACTTTTGCTGGCAACTGGCAAAGATGCATGCAGGATGGGGAGCTCCTCCTCCCGCCCTTTTCCTTGGGGCACCAGCACCACCATCATGCGTTCATGTGCTACTCACTCCGGCCATAATCCACACCCGTGACATTATTTATGTGTACCTAATGCGACCCCGTCCCTTCTCCTACTACAAAGGGAGACAGCAAAGGACACTAATGGCCGCTAGCCTTGCAACTCTTACACGGGCAAACTTTTCATAAGTACTAGCCACCAAATTGGATGCCGACCCTTTGTGCTGGCCAGTACTGGTAATGTTTTATGAAGTTATTAAAAAGGGCGAGTTAAGATTGAACGTTTGATGATAGGGAGGCGAGAGAGGTCAAGATCCTCTGCGGTAGTGTGGATGACATGTGGGGTTGAGTCCACTCGACAGAGATCATACTGAACAATGTGATATTACAAAGGATCGCAAGCCAGAGATGAGAGGTCGAGACCATTTGAGGTAGTGTAGATGACATGTGGGTTCGGGTCCACACGGCAGTGATCATACTACACAAGTAATACTGTAGAGGATCCAAAATACTCCCTCCGTCTCGAAATTTTGGGACGGAGGGAATATTAGATTCGACCGAGAGAAAATTAATTTTCTCAGTGTTCAGTTTCTTGCCGCCTCTGAGCTAATTAGTAATTAGCACATTATCTGCAGCAATTATCATAGGCAGTGATGCGTGCTTGCTTTTTACAAAGTTTGTCAAGGGCAAAACAGGAATGCAAAATGCAGCATTGGAGTAGCTTTAAGCCCTTTAGCCATTGGCGCCAATTAAGAACCTTCGTGCGCCGCTCACATTTTCCCTTTTAAACAACCCCCCAAAGAGTGGCCTCTGTTCCTTCCCTTCCCCTTCATCACATCACATCGACTGCTAGCCCAGCTCAGGTCATCATGGCGACGACGACGCTCACGTCAACCACCATCGCGTCGTCCCCGCGGCCGCCCGCCCCCTTGTGCGGCCGCTCCGGCTGGCAGCGTGCACGCCGCCCGCCGTCATCATCTTCATCCTCCGGTCAGGGCGGCTGCGCGCGGCCGCTGGACCGCGTGGCCGGGTGGGTCGGCGGCGGCATCGCCGCGGCCTTCTTCGCCTCCCTGGAGCGGTGCTCCTGCGTGAACGTCCGCACGCACGACGACCTCGACGACGACGAGCAGAGGGACTCCGTGGCGCCGCTGATGCTCTACGACGACGGCAACGACGACGAGGGCAGGGGGAGGAGCAGGAGGAGGTGCGGAGGAGGAAGCAGGAAGGGCAGGAGGAGCGGCGGCGGCGTGGGTTGCTACGGTGATCAAATTTGAATGGTCGATCGACGTCCAACGCTAATAAGAATCTGTACTAGCTTCTTGACGTTGATTCTTGAGCTTTGTTGCAAGCGCCCTTGTAAGTTTGATTAATGGTGTATGGATGATTGATTAACTGAGTCCAACTACATACTACCTTATGTACGTACAAGTGTAATTATAGGCTGTGAATTAGTAAATTCCATCACAGTGTATACCAAATGTTATGCTTCAATCGTATAGCAAAACAAAAGAAGTGGAGAAGATGTGAAATGCTATTTTTTTTTGTCCGAAAAAGACGTGATATGTTTAAGCTAGCATCGATTCTGATGCCCTCCTTGCATACTCTACTTGATGCCTTCGAGTTAGAAAATGGAGTAAAATATGAGAAGATTAAGTGGCCAGCGTAGCGTTAGTGTTACGGGTGCTTAGTGCTTACATTAAAAATAGCGCTGATGCTGTTCAAATATATTTGCAGCATGCACTAGATTCGATGCGGCGTTGTGTCGCTGAATTGCTGGACTTCAGGTACAGCTACTCAGCTAGCGACTCTGCTTTGGCCTGGGTTCTATCGGAAGTTAAGGCACTCCGTTAAACAGACCGTTCTGCCTTTCTTCAACGGTTTATACCACCTGATCTCGGACGTGGAACGTTTCAACAGAGCCTTCGTAGTTCGTAGTCCTACATCCAGAGTCTGAGACTGCGAGAACTCATGACACCTTCAGGCCTATTTCCCTGCAAAATTGTCCCCCTAAAGCCATTTAACATTTCTCAAATACATGATTACCATTTTTGAAAATTAATTTTTTATTTGTATTTTTTCATTCACATTGTACATTTTAACATACATCGATATTTTCTATACGCACTAAGAGAATTCAATTTTCTATACACATTAAAAAAATTCAAATTGATGATTAACATTTTTTTACTTATATTTTTTAGTTCTATTTTTCATACACATTGTACATTTTTCGTATACATCTTTTATAACTATATAAAATTTTAAAATGCATTATTAATATTTTTTAAAGTTTTTGTCAAGTATTTTTTGTAGTATATATATTTAGAATATTCGCAAGTATGAAAAAACGAAATCAACAGAGCCTACCGCGTGCTTTGCCGGTGAAGTCTAGCACTCGCCCGCAGGCGAGATTGCCTACATCTCGCCTCAAGCAAGACATAGGCTTTCCCTCATTTATAAACTTATCTTTACATTTTTTTTTGAGCAAAAAAGCTAAGCTTTATTCATTAGTTGGTATTGCTACCGGTATTACAGAAGTGTCATGTGGTAGCCCCAGCCAAAAATGTCGGCCATGAACCAACTTTACAGCATGCCTAGCTAATTTGTGAGGCTCAAAATTTGAGACTCTTGATTCAAACTTAAAACAGCAAGAACTAAACGAAGATTGCCACGAAGTTATCTCTTTCACCACTCCACCGTAGTTTCCACCTGATTTTTCCTTGATGTGCTTCACTACCTCTTGACAGTCCGACGCGATCACCATATTCTGTAGCCCCAGATCTTCAGCCAGAGATAAGCCTTCTCTGCATGCAAGAGTCTCAAGAGTAGGCGGATCTATCAATCCTCGAACGACGAACGCCGAGGATCCAAGATAGTCTCCGTTATTGTTCCTACACACTGCTGCGACTACTCCAACTCCTCGATAAACCGCGACGTCCACATAGATCTTGGCGCAGCCCGGCGTTGCCGGAATCCATCTTCTCGGTACTGCAGTCTTTGGTCTGATCACACGGTCCTGAACTTTGTTCTTCTCCTGCTCTAGCTCTGAGATGAAATGTGTGATGAACATATATGTCGATAGAGGGCTTTGATTTATTCCTTCATGTATTAGCTTTCGTCTCGCCCACCAAATGGCCGAGAGGGTGACCGCTACTATGATAAACTTATCATGTGAAAGTTGCTCGATCATGGCAAATAACCACCTCCTTGCGTTTTTTCCGGTGTTGCTCTGAAGTTCATCAATCAATTCTTGATCAACTAGTGACCAGACACAGCGAGCAGCAGTACACTCCAGCAGACTGTGCTTCCACGAGTCCGGAGTCCCACAAATAGAACATGTGCAGCTCGTACTCATATTCCGGTGCATTCTGACATCTTCCGTTGGGATAGACTGGCGCGCAAGCCTCCATAGAAATACCCGAATTTTAGCCGGAACCGTGGTCTTCCATAGTCGGACCCAAGCGAGCTCGTCCTCTCGGCGGTTAGACGTAGCCGGGTGTGACTCCAACCAGTCCTCCCTCCTCTTCTTGGTTTCAACTATCATGCGATCACACGACCGTACACTGAAGATGCCCGATTTCTCATACATCCAGGACCAGTAATCCGCCACATTCCTAAGGCAAACCGGGATCTGAAAGATTGCCTGTGCATCAAATGGCAGAAACACCTGATTCACCAGCTCCATATTCCAGCGTGCATTTCCTGAGTCAATTAATTCAGCCACTACTTGGGGTGGGTCTAGGACTCTAGAGACGAGTGGTCTCATTAATTCTTCCGCGGGATCCAATTTGTACTCCATATTTCCGTTTCTGATCCGTCCCCAATTCGCCTAATCAGGCCCTACTTCATAATATCCCTTCCTTCCAGAATAGACCTCCAAACCTGAGATGGATGGCTTCCGATATTGGCATGAAGGATTGAGCTGTTTGGGAAGTATACTGCTTTTAGAATTCGAGCACTAAGTGAATCCGGAGAGACCAAAACCCTCCAAGATTGCCGAGCCAGGAGAGCCAAGTTAAAGAGTTCAAAATCGCGAAAGCCAAGACCACCCATATACCTCGGCATTGTCATGCTATCCCAAGACACCCAATAGGGTTTCCTCTTCCCTTGTTTGCTGCCCCACCAAAAAGCTCTTATGGCTGAGGTTAACTTTTCACATAATCCTCTAGGCAGCTTGAAACAAGACATCGAGAAGACCGGAATGGCTTGTGCTACTGATTTGATAAGCACATCCTTCCCCGCAGCAGAGAGTGACTTCTCCATCCATCCTCTTATCTTGTTCCATAAGCGGTCAATAAGATACTTGAACGCTCCATTTTTGGATGAACCTACGTCCGTAGGCAGCCCCAAATATTTCTCACTAAGTTGTTCATTGGGAACTTGCAAGACTTGTTTCACCTGTTGTCTCACTGATTCTGGACATCCCTTGCTGAAGAAACATGACGATTTGTCCCTCTTTACTCTTTGACCAGAAGCCCTTGCATAAGTCTCCAATAAGAGAGAAACTTCTTCCGCCCCTTCCAAATTTGCTTTAAAAAACAGCAGGCTGTCATCTGCAAACAACAAGTGGTTTATCGGCGGAGCCGTTGAAGCCACTTTAATTCCTCCAAGGTTAGATGACTGAACACGAGATTTTAAGAGGCACGAAAGGCCCTCTGCTGCCAACAAAAACAAATAGGGTGAAATAGGATCCCCTTGACGGATACCACGAGTAGGGTTGAACTCTTCCAATTTTTCTCCATTAAACATAACTGAGAAGGAGACGGATGACACCATCCCCATCACAATATCCACCCAATTCCGAGTGAAACCAAGCTTCAACATAATTGCTCTGAGATAGTTCAATTCAACATGATCATATGCCTTCATCATATCCAACTTCAAAGCACACGACCTATGAACCTGGGCTTTGTTTCTCTTCATAAAATGAAGGCATTCGTAAGCAGCAATGATGTTATCCGTAATTAATCTATCCGGGACGAAGGCCGACTGCTCCTCAGAAATAATCTCCGGTAGTATTAACTTCAAGCGATTAGCTATCACTTTTGATGCAACCTTATACAATACGTTACACAAACTGATTGGACGAAATTGTGTAAGCAGCGTAGGGTTTTTAACCTTCGGGATGAGGACTAGCACCGTATTGTTGATCTCCTTTGCGCTTTCAGTACCCGAGACAATACGAAGTACCACTCTGGCAACCTCCTCAACAAACCTCCCAATGACGTTGAAAAAAGTGAGCGGGGAAACCATCGGGTCCGGGAGCCTTCGTCGGTTCCACATCATCTATTTAGAAAATGGGCTGACCCATGTAGGGTTACCTTTTTCTGTTCAGGGACACCTACACAATCCGGTTTTCTGAAGTTTCTAGAAGCTTCTGATGATTTTGGAAAGCTTCTAGAAGCTTCTGACCACATTTTATTTGCTTTCCTACTTTTCATTTAACTTTTTCATTTTAAATTTGCAAATTTTTAACTCATGACCTTTTTGAATTAGCAAACATTTTTATATTTGTGAATATTTTTAAAATGATAATTTTTTTTAAACTTGTGCACATATATTTTCAAATTCATGAAGTTTTTTAAAATCAATAACTTTTTCCAAACCAACGAACTTTTTCCTCCCAATTTGTGAACTTCTTTTAGAAAAGTCAACGGTCAATCAATCCACCGGTCAACTCTGGTCAGCAGAGCAAGCGAATGAGGGATAACGTGAACGAGCCAGCACCAAGGCGACAGGAGGCGCATGGCGCCCTTCGAGCAAGACACCCGGGCGCTTGCACACACATGTTTTTTTTATTTTATTTCCTTTTTAATTTTGAATGTTCGTGATTTATTATATTCAGGTTAGTTTTAAAATGGATTCATTTATATTTTAACTTAAAAAACTCTTCATGATTCAAAAAATATTCATGAGTTTAAGAAATGTTCACAAACTCAAAAAAGTTTGGGAATCGACAAAATGTTCATAAATTTGAAAAATATGTTCACGAGCAAAAAGTACATACATTTGGAAAATGTTTGCGAATCTAAAAGTCGTGAATATAGAAATTATGTTCATGATTTCAGAAACAAGAATTGAATTGATAAATTATACATGAATTTTGAAACATTGTAGGATTCGACTAAATGTTCTTAGTTAAGAAAATGTTTGTGAAAATTCGTTAAAATATTTGTGAATTGAGGAAATGTCAAGAATTCAAAAAATGTTCATGAATTCGAAAAAATGTTCTAGAAATTTGAATAAATGTTGATGAATCTTTTTAAACAAGTGTGAATCCAGAAAAAGTTCGTGCATTCAAAAAATGTCTGTGGGTATGAACATAGTGTTTGTGAATTCGAAAAATGTTGAGCACTTACAAAAATGAGAATATGAAAATATATTTACGAATTTGTAAAAAAGGTCATGATTTTAGAAATTTTATAATTTCTAAACCACCTGTAAAACGCAACAGATCCGAATGCCTTGGATGCCGTACATTCTGGATCGGATGACCTCTGTTGATCCCGCGAAAAGTTGTAGCGCTAGAGCCGCGTGGAGCTAGCCGTATGTGTCGCGTGTGTCCCTGTCAAATGGGCCTTAGCGCGCACCGTTTCCTTCTCCATTCGCCGCGGTCGCACGATCTCCACCTCCCGCCTCTTTTCCCCCGAACCAACTAATTCACATAATCAATCTAGGCGAGCGCGTGTTCAACGTTTGGTAACCGCGCCGCCATTCCTCTTCATCCCCTCTGCCCATCAGTTCCATCAGCGGCGAATCGAGGCGGGATCGCGGGCATCTATTCCTTCAGCGACGAATCGAGGAGGGGCCGTGGGCTGGTTTTGCGGCAGATGGCGGTCGATTTTGCGGCTGAGTTTCTTAGCCATCTTCCTGTTTTGCCGTTGATTTTGCATTTGTTGGCAGAGACTATATTACTCCCTCCATTTTTATATACAACACCACTTCGTTTTTCGTGTCAAATTTTGACTTATAATTTTGGTCAAGAACATACATTATCGAAAAGTTCTTGCAGTGACATACTTTTTATGGCATTATAACCCACATTTTATTGATAAAATTAGTGGTCAAAATTAGACATAAAAATGTGAAGTGGCCTTGTATTAGTATATGGAGGGAGTAGTATACACTAACTTATTTACATAGTGACCTAAAATATCTTATATTTCATTATAGAGGGAGTATTCACCAAAGCAAAAATCAACCCGAAATGTAAAAAGCAGGCAAATCCCAAAGGAGACTCCAAAGAGAGGACCAACGGCCCAGAGGTGCCCCTCGGCTGGACACCTGTTCCAAACCGCTCACATGCATGCAGACCTGAAAAGCTCGACCACAACAATCTGGATTTGATCGAAAGTAGGAGGAACACGCAGCTTTATACCGAAATTTGGATGCACCCCATGTGTTTGGCTACATTGCACGTACCTTTTGGCACTACAAAGCTAAAACCATGCAAAAGCATGGACCTAACACCAATCATATATACGTACGTTCATGCATGCAAGATAGCTGCAACTAACTAACTCTACATAGCCAAAGGGAGCCATCTGTCCACTGCATGCAAGCTTGCTGGGAACATTAGTTTTGTGTGAGGCTTTCATGTACTACCTAGCTAGGGCTGTCCGTTAGAGACACATCTCATTTGCTACCCACCACTAGTATTTGGAGACTTGATAAGTAAAGAGAGAAAAGAGGAAGAGATAGTACATTTCACCAACCTGTGTGCTAGCTAGCTAGTGACACTCATCGCAGGTTTTGACACTAGAAAAGGAATGGTGCATGCATCTGATCTCTTTTGATTTTTAGATCGGTGCCTGATATCTCGTGCTGCCCACTAACTAAGCTGCTGCACTCATCGTTGGAATGGGATGGGCATGCACATTGGCACAGCACTGCTTTCTTTACCCAAAAGGAGCTACATAGGAAAGCTTTAGTGAGACTGAGACCAGAGGTTGATAGGTACTTGCTGCGGCTGCATGCCCTGGAGATCGATCGATCGACCAACGTGTGGATGCTATCGATGCCAGCCCAAAGCAATTTTTTTCTTCTCCTTGCCCTACTCGTCCGTGGCTGGCTCTAAACCCCGAATGATTGGTGACACTGCGGCGACTAGGACTGGGTCGATCCGTAATTTTCATTGTGTGGTCTCTCTTGTGGCTGTGAGGCTTTGAGACAGTGTGGAGTGCGAGGGGTCATGCTGTCTCTGTTGGACAGTGGTGCACCATATGCATGCACCCTTCAGACCTTCACTGGAAGCTCATTTGCTTGCACTAAAGCCGTCGATTCTCGGTAGCAACAGACCCAATGAGATGCTACTTGCACTTGAAACGGATTTGAATATAGATCGATAGTCCCTTTCCTATTTTCTGGGTGCTACTGGAGGTCTGGTTAGTTCGTACTCCACTTCGCCAAAAAAATACTAAATATATATTATCTGCAACAACAACTTGATGATCAGTGATGGCCTGACGTACACTGCAATTGCAATTCTATTGGTCCTTCTAGCGGCCCGTCCCGACGCCGACGTCCGACGTCCAAGGTTTGCATGTCCCATGTCGCCGCTATCTTTTCTCGTTTCTTCTTCCTCCGTACGTAGCATGCATGGAGCCATGGATGGCAATGCAGGTCGGCAGCAGCACGGCGTCCGGCCCGGCCGACTACCGGTCACGTCGTTTGATCAAGCGTACCATGAGTGCACCCAAACGGACAGACAGTTACCAGCAGCTAGCCGTGCCCTACACCCATGGAGTATTGCTCGTTTAATTTATCTGGATCCCCCTGGCCGGATCTGCTTTAGCATATAGGTCGACCGAAATCATTAGATCCGGAGAGGGCGTAAATATCTCTGTCATTCCTTCGTGATTAAGCTCACTCTTTGCGGCTTTGGGTCGTATTCAATCAAAATCACGCAGAAACTTCAACAACGTGGTGCTACTCCCATGAACCCCTTCTTGTCTCATCTGAGCCTTGTCGACCAGCGTCACAGTGTGCATTATGCACGCCCACAGCACGTACAATGTTATTATCTTAGCAACCCACATTAGATAATTGCTCGGTTGGAAAAACTTCTCTTAACTAAGAGATGGTATGTCTAGTGAGAAAGTCATGTTAGCTTTCCATTGTATGAGATGTCTTCTCTAATCATCTCATAATTCTATGTAACATTAATTATTGACCTCACCCGAATATGCATGTAGTTTGGCTTGGCATTGGGAAAACATATTTCGGTTTAGAACATGCTTGTTTTGCTGCCGAAATTAGGCGAGTCAACGTGTTGCAGGCGAAAAATTGGCGATGCCAAGACTGGCCAAAAATTGGTGAATATATGAGGTCGGTCAGAAAAATAACCAACCAATCAGTAGGCAATATTTGGACAAATTCCAAATAGTGGCATGCCAATTTTCAAATCAACCCCCCGCAAAAAGTCAAATCAAACCAAGCATGCTCTTAGACCTTAGCTTATAGCCAGCTACTATATGTTTTATCCGAAACGTCTTTTTTTGCATTTCCTACAATAATATGCTCATAAAATCATAAAATGCAATAAGAGATGTTTCTAAAAATGATATAATTTTGCAAAAGTACCTTGTGCAGTCAAAACATACAAAATTATGCCGATCTCCCTCGGATTTAGTCCAGGTTGAGTAATAGATGCGTCTGGTTGCACTACAGTGCTCCCTCGGCCCCTCTTACCGCACCTAGTCCACTGCGAAGTTATCGCACACCCATATGGATCCACCTATATCATTTGGAGACAATATAATAATACAATTAGGGTAAAACTATATGAATAATAACTGAGGAGTGTGCGCATGCTATGCCTGCTGAGAGCACGTTGGACCGGTTTGTGCTCTCGGGTGGGTTGGATGGGGCCTCCGATTTTGATGTTCCGTGTTGGTGTGAGGTTAGGGCAGGCGGCCACAATCATGTGCACCCTCTTCATCATTTGATAGGTGTAGCGACTGCTGTTGCCAAAGAAGGTTGCTTCAGACTTGTTGATGTATTTGTTTGTAAGGTCTTGTCAAATAATTAATAAAATGGTTGTATGCATCGCCCTGATGCACCCTGTTCATCATTTGATAGGTGTAGCGACTACTGTTACCAAAGAGGGTTGCTTGAGACTTGTTGATATATTTGTTCGTAAAGTCTTGGAAAATAATTATTAAATGGTTGTATAATCGTCATGATGCAGAGGCCAGGGGTCATCCTCCTTTTCGAAAAAGAAACTAAGGAATAATGCAAGAATAACTTAAAAAGAGACAAATGTTGTCCAAACGTCGCAAACTCGCAATGGGAAAGCGGTGTCAAGTGGCTACGGGAGGAAATAGGAGAACCGAGCTACCTTGTGAAGGTCGAGCTCAGTTCGGACATACCTAGGGCTGAACTATTGTGTGTTTGGCCAGGATCTAGCGGCAGAGAGGAACTACGACAAATTCTATATTGCTAAAGATTGTAACGATGCTATTTGATGAATGAAATCCTCTTTACCGGTAAAAAAATGTAGCTGGCAATTCAAAAGATTATCTGCAACTTTTCCAACAATACGATGTACACTAATGAACTTGGACGGTCTATAGGCCTTTTAGCATATGCCTTAGCAATATTGGTTTGTTTTTAATCAAAATATACAATACCTAAAGTAGACAGCTCAGCAACCACTACAAAATGGTCCCACAAATGATTCAAAAAATCCCGGAAATGCCCCTCTAAAACCCTCTATAAATAGCACGGCTCTTCATTTCTTCCCTCCCTTTTCCCCCTTCTCCTTCCTAAATCACTGAATTACCACTCTACCCTTATCATGCCGTCCTCAAGTTCCGCTTCCGTTCAAGCCTTCGCGCCACAAAACCACGGGTTCGGAACGAACACGGAGCCAATTCCGATCGAAGATGCGGCAGCGGCCTCGCCGCCGGTGACGGATGCCTTTGTGGTCGGCGTCGACACCGCGGACGACGTCGACGGCCGGAGGCTCAGGCGGAAGATCTCCAACCGGGAGTCGGCGCGCCGGTCGCGCGCGCGCAAGCAGCGGCACCTCGACGACCTCCGCGCCCTGGCCGCAAGCCTGCGGGGCGGCCGCCGCGAGCTCGCGGCGCGCGTGCACGCCGCCCGAAGCCGCGTCACTATCGTCCTCCACGCCAACGACGAGCTCCGCGCGGAGGCCGCCGCCCTGAGCCGCCGCCTCGAGGTGGCGGCTCATCGCGCGCTCGCCCTGAACCAGCTGTACGCCGCGGCCGCCGGTCTCGGAGCCGGGACGTTCGAGCAGGCCGCTGCCTCGCTGATCGCCTGGAGCTGATAGGCGCCGTGCGTGCATGCATCATGCACGTGCACGGGTAGGGTCTACGTACTTTCTCTGGTAAACGGTAAAGAGAAGGCACGACGTACCGTGGGATAGCTAGCTAGCTTCATCAGTCCTGAAGTGAATGTCAAAGAAAAAAGCTTTCAGTCCTGAAGTCTTGTGATTGGGTAGATATATCAGTCACCAAGTAAAAGAACGGGACATAATGGCACGATTAATTCGTGACCGTTAAAGGCACAAAAAAAAGTTGGAATGTAATTTTACTAAACCAACATCTAAACCTTGTGTTCGTCGACTGGTTCCCCCTGTCCTGCCGGCTCCATATATATTTTCTCTTCTGAATTCTTGGTTATGCATTGCACGACCGAGTACGTACGTAGCACCATTCAGTGGTTCTGACATGAGCACTGGTATATCTCGCCTCAACTACAAACGCATAAATAGTGGTCTAAATTGATTATGGTGAGACGGATCTTGGCCGTTAATATTAGTGGAGGCGATCGACGATCTGTCGAGTCCCATGATTGGCCGTGTACGTGGTACTACGTCCTTGTTTAATTAGTGGTGGGGAGACAGGCCAGATGCTCTCTGCTTGCTTTCCAGGTTAGTTCAGCAGAGAGTAATGTAATGTAATGCGGCCCCTAGCTAAGCAAAAGCTGTCTGCTTTGGGCGTTAATATCGTTTTCGGGTGGGATTAGATTTGTATTTTGTGCGGGTGTCATGTCGCGCTCGCCACGTCGAAAGCGGGGAGCGGGGCGCTGCACGTCTCCGAATTCGTGGTTTAGATTCGGTAACGATCCTTTTCCGGTGATCGCATCCGATTATGCTTTGCGTTGCATACCTTAATCTCTCACCTCATCGCAAAGAAAGCAAAAAAAAGAGGAGAGAAGCCAACGTAATCTCGGCCTGGTGCATCGTTTTTTAGCTGAAGCGTAGCTAAGATGGTTAGGTTCCTCGTGATGGAACCAACCCATCAGGGTTCAAGTACTAGACTTTGTATTGGAGGTCGCATTTGTCTGAATTTATCTCAGTCATTTGGCGGCCTATCGACTACGAAGGCATCTGTAGCAACTTTGTCAATCTGAAGATGATATATCGGCTTAGTCTCTCGGAAGTGCTTATAAGATTAGGGTGTGTATGCATGCGTTCATACGGGTCAGTGTATGTGCATATCTTTGAGCGTATGCGGGTCTTTCTTAAAAAAAAATCTTACACATTATCAGTGGGATTGGCCCAACTAACCAGCTCAATTTATTTTCTGGGCTATTGGCCCAACTGACCAGCTAAGATTATGTTTTGGGCTATTGGCCCAACCTCACTTTGGATCCTTTTTTCTCGAAACACTTTGGATCCTTTCATTGCCTCAAAGAAAAAACTTTGATCCTTTCAGGCACAACTTCTCATTTCCCTCCAAGAGAGAGAGAGAGAGAGAGAGGGAGAAGGCACAAGCTCTCATGAACTCACTGCGAGCCTGCAAAAAAGTCACTGCTCCAACAACACCTTGTCCAAAAATTCAATTTTCTGATTTCTCGGTTTGGTGCGTACTGTGCGTCTGTGTGTGGTGAGTTGCTCTGTCACCTTGGCCTGCGCCTGGTGTGCCAAGCGCGGCAGTGGGCGTGGCCGTGGCTGGCAGGCAGGAGCAAAATGCAGCTCCACCTGGTGCGCAGTGCAGACAATCACGTTTCACAAGCTGGTGCAACTGCAGGCACGCAACATGGTCTGATCTGATCTCTCGGTTTCAGCGCGGAGATGTACCGCGTACGGGCGGGCATGGCGAGGTCGAAATGATGGGGCGGCAAGGAAAGAAACTACCCCACGTAGTAGCTAGCTAGCTAGCTAGCTGGGTCTTCTCCGGCCGGCCACGCGCTGGGGTCGGTACGGCGGCGAGCAGCCGATCGGCCCAGCTCCGGTCAACTCAGCGGCCGTCTCCGTCGTGAACCATCAGATCATTACCATCTTGGGAGAGATGTACAGTAGCATACCATTCCTTCCGGGTCTTCCCCCTCACCCAGCACGTACTACGGCCCTCACGCTTGCACAGTAGGCCTACGCTTCTGCTCGCGGTAAAATAACTCCCTTCGTTGCGTCTGTAATAGTACTACTAGATTCAGATTGAACCGTGACTCTACCTGCACCACTCATCAGATAATTATAGGTTAATGGGCAACTGATGCTGGTCAACGCTTGAGTGACCGCCGGCAACGGCGCTGCCGCAGCCTGCTCAAACATGCTCGCATTTTCAAATTTTCACATAAATGGAATGTCAGGCAGGCAGTCACTGTCTGAAAGTTGCAGGTTTTTGAAAAATGATAGTACTAGGACTAGCACAGGGCGACTGGTGCAAACATGAGCCGCTCCTGTGTTTGATCCTGTCGCGTTGAGCTGTGCGTCCATCACTCCTTGGAACTTTCAGCTGCCTGCCCTGCCTACTGGTAATAAATTTGTAGTGGTGGTAGCAACAGAAAGGGCCCCCGGCTCCCCAATGAGGAGGAGGGGAGGACTCACAGGCTTCATGGCCATGGCTTCGGTCTGTGTACCACAAAAGTTAACCAGAGGGTCGTAGTAGGGCCGGCGCCCAGCAGTGGCATCATTCATTCGCAAGCCAATGGAGCGGCCATGGAGATGGAGCCCTGTGATGTGCATCCAGTAGTGGTGGGAGCAGCTCTTGCGCCGGTTGCTGTTGACTGATGAGAGATTTGGGGGCCTCCACCTCCATTGGCAGTGATACGACTGCGACACTGCTGCCTTTGGACGTGTAAACTTCAGATCAGGAGTGTAAACTTGAGGGAAGGCTGGGTGAAAGAGTGTAAACTTGCAAGCAGTGCACGCGCTGGCTCGGCTTTGAATCTTCTCCTTGGGAAGCATCAGGGCAAAACTTGCAGTGCACGGGCACGCACGCGCCTGCAACCCGGCCCCGGCAGTGTTCTCCTGGAGTTTTATAGGCTCCATTTACCGATGCCTGCTCTGCGCCGCGCACATCTGCCGCGTCTCTCAGGTGCCATCCAATCCAACAAAGTTAGACTCCACCCCTCACTAAGCAAGTACAATAGAGCTGAGTCAGCGGGCTATAAGAAATAAATTAGTATATTTCTGCTTAGTTGGAGGAAAGAGAATAGGAGAAAGAAGGTAAGCGGGCTCTTCGTGAAGAGCCAGCTCTAGCACGTGCTCCTAGTCACTTTGTGAGAATGAAAGATGGGCCACATAATAAAAAAGTACTCCCTCCGTCCCATAATATAAGATCGTTTTTTACACTACACTACTAGTGTAGTGTAAAAAACGATCTTATATTATGGGACGGAGGGAGTAGTACACTATTTTGATTTACTATTGTACATGTTGACTATAAGATGGGTTGTAAATGACATGGCACTGGCTTATAGCCAGCAGCTGGCTATACTATTAACCATGCTCTAAGGCCAACTGCGCGCGACCCCAAACGGACGTCCGGATTGGTTTGTTTTCGTCCGTTTGGGGTGGCAATGGGTTCACCCATGTCCGTTTGGGGCCTTTGGGTTGTCGGTGCGCCCAACGCGCGGCCGCATCTCAAATCATGTCCGGAGTGGACGTGATTAAAAAACACAAAAACTAAAATAAAATGCTGAACAAATTAAATAAACGCAAACATGAAAACATAAAACATAAATTAACCATCACGGCCACAAAACGGCCCAGTTCCACGGTTCACATAACATAATTAATATAAAAAACAAAATAAAACCGCCGCCCATGCGCTCCTGCCGTGCCCGTCGATGCCATGGCCGTCGCCGTCTTCTCAGTGGCCGCCTTGTCGTCGTCGTCGCTGACGTGGTTGACGTAGTCCGGCGGCGTCCAGAGGTGGGACGGCGGTGCGTGGTACACGGGGGCGGGCTAGAAGGCGGGAGGTGCCTGCACCACCTCCTCCCGTGGCGACGCCTCCCGCTCCGGTGACCGCGGTGGCGTGGGGCACCAGTTCACGCCCCCACGGCGCTGGCCATCTCCGGAGCCGTGCACGACCAGCTCCACTGCTGGCCCACCAGGCCCGGGTGGAACGCGGCCACGGGCTCCTCCTCCATCACCTCCTCCGTCCTCAGCATCTCCAGCTCGGGGATGGCGACGTCGCCGGCCACAGAAAGGGCCATCATCTCCTCGAAGCCCTCCCATTGGCGCTCATCGTGCGTCTTCATGGAGTCCTCCATGACACGCTGCATGAGCCGGGCCTCCTCCTCCGCCGTCATGCGAGGAGGTGGTGGTGGCGACGGAGATGGTGAAGGCGACGGCGTGGGCGTGAGGCCGCGCACCCGCGTACGCCCGCGCACCTGGGGAGCAGCCACTCGGCGCTCTGGACGTGGCCGCCGCGGCCCCGACGAGGTTCCGGTGAAGAAAGAGGCGCGCCGCGTATCGTGCTCGTCCCGGAACCACGTGTCCCACAGGTCGGAGTCAGGGGCGTACCTGGGGTCGTAGTACAGGTCGTCCGGCAGGAGGCGGCGGCAGCGCTCGATCTCCTTGCGCCGCGCACGGCCGCTCAACGGGACCGACGGGATCGGCACCCGGTTGGCGGAGAGATGCCAGTTAGTGGGGAGGTGCACGTCACTCCAGGGGAGCGACGTCCTTGTCTCCCAATAACGACGGCATACATCCGCGTGGATGTAGTGCCGGTCGCGCTCGCCATCGGCCGTGGGGGCGATGGAGAATGTGGGCGGCACGGGGGTCTGACGCGGTGGTGATGCGGGCTCCTCTTTGACGCCGTGGCGGCGGCGGCCCGAGGACGAGCCAGCCTCAGAAGCGTGCTTCCCCTTGCGGCCGGTGTTCCAGAACCCCATGGCTGCGAGGCGGCCGGCCGGCGAGATCGTGGACGGGGAGAGGGAGAGCTAGGGTTTGCGCCGCGTCGGGTTTCAAGGAGGCGGCACGGGCTGGAGTGGGGAGGGTGGACGACGACCGGTCCACGGCTTCCCATTTAAGAAGGACGGCGGCCGTTCGCCTGGGCGGATGACAGGTGGGGCCGATCACGCGTGCGCATTAATGTCGGGCGGTGGCAGGTAGGTGGCCGCCTGCCAAGCGGCCCCGACGCGGACGAGCGACGCGTCCGTTTGCTGTCCGCCGCGACCCAAACCCAACGCATGTTTGCGCTCGAAATGGGTCGGCCCGGATACAAAACGGACCAGATGGGTCCAGGCCATCACGCGCTGGGCCATCTGGTTTGTCCATTTTGCCCCAAACGGACGGGGCCGGACGAGATGGGGTCGCGCGCTGGAGTTGGCCTAAGGTCCTTCCCAATACTCCATCATGGACAGTGCAACATAAAAATGACATGGCACAACAATTAAGGAGAGAGAGCACTTTGGTGACCCCAGGAAGACCAATGCCAAGCGCGTGGACCTAGGCAAACCACTTAAATGAAACAACTTGACCAATGCATGAAAGTTTTTTTTGCGGGGATGCATGAAAGATTTTAGGTGCTAACTCATTAAATAAAGTGAGCTTAGCAAAAACAAGTTAAGCACCTATGCTTTGGGGAGTTAAGTTGCTAAGCTATTTAATGCACTTAGCACCTCATCTAAGCACCTTTGCATTGGAAGAGGCCTAACCGTAGTGTTTCCCTGCTATCGGCGGTGGCGGTGATACAACTGCGAGACTCGTTTACTGGTCTATGATGACCCAAAAGTATAGGGGATCAATTGTAGCTCTTTTCGATAAGTAAGAGTGTAGAACCCAACGAGGAGCAGAAGGAAATGAAAAGTAGTTTTCAGTAAGGTAATGTCTGCAAGTGCTGAAATTGTAAGTAGCGGGTAGTTTGATAGCAAGATAATTTGTGACGAGCAAGTAACGATAATAGTAACAAATGTGCAGCAAGGTAGCCCAATCCTTTTGAGGCAAAGGACAGGCCAAAATGGTCTCTTATGATAATAAAAGCGTTCTTGAGGGTACACGGGAATTTCATCTAGTCGCTTTCATCATGTTGGTTCGATTTGTGTTTGCTACTTTGATAATTTGACATGTGGGTGGACCGGTGCTTAGGTGCTGTTCTTACATGAACAAACCTCCTACTTATGATTAACCCTTCCGCAAGCATCCGCAACTACAAGAAAAAGTATTAAGAATAAATTCTAACCATAGCATTAAACTTTTGGATCCAATCGGTCCCTTACGGAATAGCGCATAAACTGGGGTTTAAACTTCTGTCACTCTCGCAACCCATCATCTAATTGCTACTCCACAATGCATTCCCTTAGGCCCAAATATGGTGAAGTGTCATGTAGTCGACGTTCACATAACACCACTAAGGGAATCACAACATACATACTATCAAAATATCGAACACATATCAAGTTCACATGATTACTTGCAACATGATTTCTCCCGTGACCTCAAGAACAAAAGTAGCTACTCACAAATGATAAACATGTTCATGATCAGAGGGTTATTAAATAGCATAATGGATCTGAACATATAACCTTCCACCAAATAAACCATATAGTAATCAAGTACAAGATGTAATCAACACTACTATTCACCCACAAGCACCAATCTATAGTTTCGGTAACAAGATTGAACACAAGAGATGAGCTAGGGTTTGAGATGAGATGGTGCTGTTGAAGATGTTGATGGAGATTGCCCTCCCCAAGATGGGAGAGTTGTTGGCGATGATTTCCCCCTCCGGGAGGGAAGTTCCCCCGACGGAATCGCTCCGCCGGAGGGCAAAAGTGCTCCTGCCCAAGTTCCGCCTCGAGACGGCGGCGCTCCGTCCCTAAAGCCTTCTCCTTATTTTTTGTAGGTAAAAATGACTTATCTACCAGAAGATGGGCACTGGAGGTGGGCCGAGGAGGCCACAACCTTCAGGGCGCGCCTGGGATGCCTGGCGCGCCCATGTGGGTTGTGCCCACCTGGTGGCCCCCCTCTGGTGGTTATTTTCTCCAGTAATTCTTATATATTCCATAAAAAGTCCCCGTCAAGTTTCAGCTTGGTTGGAGTTGTGCAGAATAGGTGGCCTGACGTAGCTTTTCCAAGTCCAGATTTCCAGCTGTCGGAATTCTCCCTCTTGGTGTGTCCTTGCAAATTATGAGAGTAAAGGCATTAGAATTACTCCAAAAAGCATTATTATGAATAAAAACATTATAAATAACAGTAAGAAAACATGATGCAAAATGGACGTGTCAACTCCCCCAAGCTTAGACCTCGCTTGTCCTCAAGAGAAAACCGAAATAGAAAAACATGTCCACATGCTTTGAGAGAGAGGTGACGATAAAAACAAACTACGGACATAGAAACATCATGTTGATTATTATAACAACAACAAGATTAAACATAGGACTTTTATCATACACTTCTCATGAATAAGTAACAGTTCATCACATAATCGAAGTATAAAGCAAAAACTCTATTAGAAACCAACAAATTATGTTCTCAGTCAACTTTGCAACTACAATTCATCATCTTTTCAGGAAGGGTCACGTGTCGAAGCCTTTAGGCAAGTCCACATACTCAACCATCATATAGTCTTCTATGATTGCTAACACTCACCTCGTACCCATGAGCAAAACGTTTCAACCGGACACATAGAAAGATAGGGGCTTATAGTTTCGCCTCCCAACATACTCACCTCAAGGGTGATGTCAACAATAATATTCATGCTATCTATACTCAACTGGACATATGTGCCTAGATCTTTCCTCACCACATGATGCTTGCCAAAGGAGAAAAATAGAAAGGAATAGAAGGAAAACTTTGACTCTTTGCATAAAAGTAAATACATAAAACTAAAAGATATGCCCTTCGGAGAGGGAAGCATAGGTTGCCATGCGCTTATTTGTTTGTGTGCTCAATCCCTTAGTGCAAGAGAACGTCACGTTGTATTGCCCCTTAAGATACCTTTATTATGCAGTCTGTCACTTTTATTCTTTGTCATCCAAGTTCGTATAAGGCTCAATTTTCTCTTACACTAAATGATCTCACATTTTTAGAAGCAATTTTTATTACCTTTTTGCACCGATGACAACTTACTTGAGGGATCTTGCTCAATCCCTAGGTAGGTATGGTGGACACTTGAAAAAGATTTGGGTTTAAGGGTTTTTGGATGCACAATTAGTATCTCTACTTAGTGTGGAATTTTTGCCTAGCAAAGATAGGGGCAAACACCACATGTTGAAGGATCTATGACAATATGACTTCTATGTGAATATAAACAAACATAAACCATTAAGTTATCTTCCTTGTCCAATGTCAACAATTTTGGCATATAATATTTAATGAGGGCTCACAATCACAAAAGATTTCCAGAATAGTATATTTATATGTGAATATTCTCTTCCCTTATTAATTCTTTCATGAGTTGCATCATTGACTAATGCTATGTTTGTCAATCCCTAATAAAATTTCCTACTTATACTTTTCCTTATGTGGTGCCATCACCTACCATAGGATTAGTATATGATCTTATTGATTTATTTCCTTTCTTTTATTTATTTCCTTTCTCTTTTTCTTTCTTATTTCTTTTATTTATTTGCAACATGAAAGTAAATAAAGCAAAAACTCAAACTAAACTTTATTATATAACTTCCACACAATTACAAGGATAGATCACTAAGCAAAATCTCAAATAAGAAAGGATCGAACTAACTTTATTTCATCTAAAGCAAAAAGATCGAACTAAAATGATAGCACAATTTCTAGTATCTTTACTATTAAAGAGGAGTTGGTAGTGTCACCTCCACCTCCTCCCCACGCCCCGTTTCCTTTGGTTTTTTGGTAATCTCAACAGATAGTGCACAAAATAAAAAACAACATAAATAGAGTAACTTGAAATAATCAAAACAAAATTGGTTCTTCCCAAAAACATGTCATGCATTAACTCAATCAAATTAAAATAATCAATTCTTACCAAATTCTCAAATCAATATGAACTTTGTTTGCCTTCCCCTACCCATGCCCAAATCAACTGAAATCTTACCAAATCCTCAACTAAATCAAAACTTTCTCTGTCTTCCCCTACCCGTACTCAAATTAAATTAAATCTTATCATAATCTAGAATATGGTGACCGTAGGGTATACATCGGACATGATTGATGTTGGACCACTAGAATATTTATGCACCTCCTGTAGCCCACGGGAAAATAGGCAGTACATATCGAATCAATCTTGTCATCGGTGCCACCGTTCCTTCTATCACTCTAGCCCCTCACCTCATGTATTTTTTTGGGTACTAAATGACCCTTTTAGAAAGTAAATCCCTTCAATGACCCCTCAAAAAATTATTTCTACATCTGGCCCCAGGAGTCATGCCAAGCCGTTTGGAATGATTCATACACACAATGAAACCAAATCGTTTTGCTACATTACATGTACGAGCCACACCAAATGGTTTGGAGTGGCTTCCAGGCCGAAGGCGCCAAACCGTTTGGAGCAAATCATACACGCGACAAGTGTATGAGTCGCTCCAAATAGTTTGGCGGGACTACCAGGGACCTATTTTAAAATAAGATTTAGGAGAGGCCCCTAACACAATTAAGACATTAGGTTTGGGAAAGGATCCTTTAGTGTAACAACAATCCTACATCTACGAAGCGTTACAGAACTTTTTACGTAAGGTTCCTAGAAAACTCTATCGCCCCCCTAATTTTAGGAGGGTGGGGCCCCTTATCCCCCTTCTCCAATCATAGTTATCCATTTGGCAGCCTACGTAAAACACATAGTTTTATCTACGTGGATGTACCATTACTCTTAGTGTAAATAAGTGTAACTCTAACATGGATTAACAAAATGGACCTCATTAAATGTCAACGGACATGTCCGGACGTGTCCACGGACAACGATAAGGGCGCATGTCATCTGACCGTAGGCACCAAATGTACGCTTCCAGTTTTTTTTACTATACCCGTAGTACTAAGAAAATCATAAATTGCACAATCATAAGCAATTGAAAGATAAATATTTCAATGGAAAAATAATTCAAACAAAAATTACAATCCAAAATAGAATATTTCAAGTTTGAATTCAATTTAGTGGGGCACATGTTCTAATTGTCCCATATGAAACTCCCAAAGATGCCCAACAAGATCATTCTGGAACTACCCATGAGTTTCTCGATTGCGAATCTGATCATTTGGAGAAAATTCTCAAATGTTGCCGGATCCTACTTTTGAAGCTGGATAGGATCACCCGCGTTTTGAAAATCTAGACCGTGGCAAACTTCCGCACCCTCATCCTTCACCAACATGTTGTGCATGATCACACAAAGTTGTCATCACTTCCCACAATGTCTCTAGATCCTATAGTTTAGCAACTCCGTGAACAACTACAAAAATGGCTTGGAGCACTCCAAATATCCTCTCCACATTCTTTCTACAAGTTCTTTGTCTTTGAGGAAAGTGACGTTTTTGTTACCCCTTGGTTCGGAGATGGTCTTGACGAAAGTTGCACACGTAGGATAGATATCGTGACAAATATAGTATCACATGTTGTAGTCATGACCCTATTGATGCTATAGTTGCACTCACGAGCTTCACCTGCACACAACATTGCAAACAATAGAGACAATAGCACCACATTGATATCATTTTGAGACATATGCATGTCAAAGAAAGAGTGTCAAATCCGAAAGTCATGTGAGACAACTGCTTAAAGAATGATGGTGAGATTTTTGCAATTGCCTTGGAGTGCCTGTGTTGCGCATATGTACAATTATTCTGTTTCCAGTGCATGCAATCTATGGATCCGAGCAACCTGAAAACCCTCATGCTTCTCCAGTTGACATGAGCCTCATTGTAGTCGTGCACTTATGGTAACGATAGAACCCAATGGTTCCAATTGCACCTTTCTTTCAGGATGAAGTAATTATCATAAACCTGAACACCATGGTAGTTCCGATTGAACAGTTGTCGCCGCATCCGAAATTGAGAGTTGAAATAGGGCTCGAATAGCGCACCGAGGGCAAAGTAGTCATCCAACATCAGATGCCCCATGTGCACTATTATGATTCAACACTCGATGCCCATTTATTAACCCTGTGTAGTTGAGAACATGCTCCTTCACACGCACCGCGTCTGGAAGATCATCGTTGTTCCATCCTCATATTCCTCCTTCTCATGTGACTCATATTCCTCCTTCTTATGTGACGAAGACAACTACATGAACTTGTTGTGGAAGTACACCTCGTCTGAATCCATTGTGTTTGCTTCAAAGTAAACAATGATACATCCATTTTGCATCATGCTTTTATATCGATATTTATTGCATTATGGGTTGTTATTACACATTATGTCACAATACTTATGCCTTTTCTCTCTTATTTTACAAGGTTTACATGAAGAGGGAGAATGCCGGCAGTTGGAATCCTCGGCTGGAAAAGGAGCAAATATTAGAGACCTATTCTGCACAACTCCAAAAGTCCTGAAACTCCATGAAAGTCAGTTTTGGAATATATTAAAAATATTGGGCGAAGAAAGCACCAGAGGGGGGCCACCCACTGTCCACGAGGGTGGAGGGCGCGCCCTACCCCCCTGGGCGCGCCCCCTGCCTCGTGGAACACCTATAAGCCCCCCGATGCCCATCTTCTGGTATAAGGTGTCTTTTACCCTGGAAAAAATCAGAAGGAAGCTTTCGGGACGAAGCGCCACCGTCTCGAGGCGGAACCTTGGCGGAATCAATCTAGGGCTCCGGCGGAGCTGTTCTGCCGGAGAAACATCCCTCCGGGAGGGGGAAATCGTCACCATCGTCATCACCATCGATCCTCTCATCGGGAGGGGGTCAATCTCCATCAACACCTTCACCAGCACCATCTCCTCTCAAACCCTAGTTCATCTCTTGTATCCGATCTTTATCTCAAAACCTCAGATTGGTACCTGTGGGTTGCTAGTAGTGTTGATTACTCCTTGTAGTTGATGCTAGTTGGTCTATTCGGTGGAAGATTATATGTTCAGATCCTTTATGCACATTAATACCCCTCTGATTATGAACATGAAATGATTTGTGAGTAGTTATGTTTGTTCCTGAGGACATGGGAGAAGTCTTGTTATAAGTAGTCATGTGAATTTGGTATTCGTTCGATATTTTGATGAGATGTATGTTGTCTTTCCTCTAGTGATGTTATGTGAACGTCGACTACATGACACTTCACCATTGTTTGGGCCTAGGGGAAGGCATTGGGAAGTAATAAGTAGATGATGGGTTGCTAGAGTGACAGAAGCTTAAACCCTAGTTTATGTGTTGCTTCGTAAGGGGCTGATTTGGATCCATATGTTTCATGCTATGGTTAGGTTTACCTTAATTCTTCTTTCATAGTTGCGGATGCTTGCGAGGGGGGTTAAACATAAGTGGGATGCTTGTCCAAGGAAGGGCAGTACCCAAGACTCTTTTCTGGCGTCGTTGCCGGGGAGTGAAGCGCCTTTGGTAGGTGAAATTTGGTAAGGAGAAATTTATATAGTGTGCTGAAATTTACTGTCACTTGTTACTATGGAAAATAATCCTTTGAGGGGCTTGTTCGGGGTATCTTCACCCCGACCAGTAGAGCAAAGAGTTACTCCTCAACCTACTGAACCTACTAAAAATGTTTACTTTGAAATTCCTTCGGGTATGATACAGAAACTGCTAGCTAATCCTTTTACAGGAGATGGAACATTAGATCCCGATATGCACCTAATCTATGTGGATGAAGTTTGTGGATTATTTAAGCTTGCAGGTATGCCCGAGGATGTTATCAAGAAGAAGGTCTTCCCTTTATCTTTGAAGGGAAAGGCATTGACATGGTTTAGGCTATGTGATGATATTGGATCATGGAACTACAACCGATTGAAATTGGAATTTCATCAGAAGTTTTACCCTATGCATCTGGTTCATCGTGATCGTAATTATATACATAATTTTTGGCCTCGCGAAGGAGAAAGTATTGCTCAATTTTAGGGGAGGCTTAAGTCAATGTTATATTCATGCCCCAATCACGAGCTTTCAAGAGAAATTATTATTCAAAAAATTTATGCTCGGCTCTCTCTCAATAATCGCTCCATGCTCGATACTTCTTGTACTGGTTCTTTTCTGATGAAGACTATTGAATTCAGATGGGGTTTATTGGAAAGAATTAAGCAACTCTGAAGATTGGGAACTCGACGAAGGTAAGGAGTCAGGTATAACACCTAAGTTTGATTGTGTTAAATCTTTTATGGATACCGATGCTTTTCGTGAATTTAGCACTAAATATGGACTTGACTCTGAGATAGTAGCTTCTTTCTGTGAATCATTTGCTACTCATGTGGATCTCCCTGAGAAATGGTTTAAATATTATCCTCCCGTTGAAGTAAAAGTAGTTGAACCTATTAAAGTTGAAGAAAAGACTATCACTTTTTATAATGTTGATCCTATTGTTCCTACCACTTATATTGAGAAACCACCTTTCCCTGTTAGAATAAAGGATCATGCTAAAGCTTCAACTGTGGTTCGTAAGAGTAATGCTAGAACATCTACACCCTCTGAGCAAATTAAAGTTGAACCTAGTATTGCTATGGTTAAGGATCTCTTGGTCGATAATATTGATGGGCATGTTATTTACTTCTGTGATGAAGCTGCTAGAATTGCTAGACCTGATACTAAAAATAAACATAGACCTGTTGTTGGCATGCCTATTGTTTCTGTTAAAATAGGAGATCACTGTTATCATGGCTTATGTGATATGGGTGCTAGTGTCAGTGCAATACCTTATACTTTATATAAAGAAATTATGCATGATATTGCACCTGCTGAGATAGAAGATATCGGTGTTACTATTAAGCTTGCCAATAGAGATACTATTTCACCAATTGGGATTGTTAGAGATGTTGAAGTCTTGTGTGGGAAAGTTAAATATCCTACTGATTTTCTTGTTCTTGGTTCCCCACAAGATGACTTTTGTCCCATTATATTTGGTAGACCCTTCTTGAATACTGTTAATGCTAAGATAGACTGCGAAAAGGATATTGTTACTGTTGGCTTAGGGGATATGTCTCATGATTTTAATTTTGCTAAATTTCGTAGACAACCCCATGATAAAGAATTGCCTAGTAAAGATGAAATTATTGGTCTTACTTCTATTGTCGTGCCTCCTAATGATCCTTTAGAACAATATTTGCTAAACCATGAAAATGATATGTTTATGAATGAAAGAAGGGAAATAGATGAAGTATTCTTTAAACAGTGACCTCTTTTGAAACACAACTTGCCTGTTGAAATTTTAGGGGATCCTCCTCCACCCAAGGGTGATCCCATGTTTGAGCTTAAACCATTACCTGATACTCTTAAATATGCTTATCTTGATGAAAAGAGGATATATCCTGTTATTATTAGTGCTAACCTTTCAGAGCAGGAAGAAGAGAAATTATTGAAAACTCTGAAGAAGCATCGTGCTGCTATTGGATATACTCTTGATGATCTTAAGTGCATTAGTCCCACTCTATGCCAGCACAAAATAAAATTGGAGGAAGGCGCTAAACCGGTTGTTGATCACCAACGACGGTTAAATCCTAAGATGAAAGAAGTGGTAAGAAATGAAATACTAAAGCTTCTGGAGGCAGGTATAATTTATCCCGTTGCTGATAGTCAGTGGGTAAGTCCTGTCCATTGTGTCCCTAAGAAGGGAGGTATTACTGTTGTTCCTAATGATAAAGACGAATTGATCCCACAAAGAATTGTTACAGGTTATAGAATGGTAATTGATTTCCGCAAATTAACTAAAGCTAATAGAAAGGATCATTACCCTTTACCTTTTATTGATCAAATGCTAGAAAGATTATCCAAACATACACATTTTTGCTTTCTAGACGGTTATTCTGGTTTCTCTCAAATACCTGTGTCGAAAGAGGATCAGGAAAAGACCACTTTTACTTGCCCTTTCGGTACCTTTGCTTATAGACGTATGCCTTATGGTTTATGTAATGCACCTGCTACCTTTCAATGATGTATGACTGCTTTATTCTCTGACTTTTGTGAAAATATTGTTGAGGTTTTCATGGATGATTTCTCTGTATATGGAACTTCTTTTGATGATTGCTTAAGCAACCTTGATCGAGTTTTGCAGAGATGTGAAGAAACTAATCTTGTCTTGAATTGGGAGAAGTGCCACTTTATGGTTAATGAAGGTATTGTCTTGGGGCATAAAATTTCTGAAAGAGGTATTGAAGTTGATAAAGCTAAAGTTGATGCTATTGAAAAGATGTCGTATCCTAAGGACATTAAAGGTATAAGAAGTTTCCTTGGTCATACCGATTTTTATAGGAGGTTCATTAAAGACTTCTCAAAAATTTCTAGGCCTCAGACTAATCTCTTACAAAAAGATGTTCCTTTTATCTTTGATGATGATTTTGTAGAAGCATTTGAAGTACTTAAGAAAGCCTTGATTTTTGCACCTATTGTTCAGCCACTTGATTGGAATTTACCCTTTCAAATTATGTGTGATGCTAGTGATTATGCTGTAGGTGCTGTTCTAGGACAAAGAGTTGATAAGAAATTAAATGTTATCCAATATGATAGTAAAACTCTAGACAGTGCCCAGAGAAATTATGGTACTACTGAAAAAGAATTTTTAGCACTTGTATTTGCTTGTGATAAGTTCAGACCTTATACTGTTGATTCTAAACTAACTGTTCACACTGATCATGCTGCTATTAAATATCTTATGGAAAAGAAAGATGCTAAACCTAGACTTGTTAGATGGGTTCTCTTGCTACAAGAATTTGATTTGCATATTATTGATAGAAAGGGAGCTGAGAACCCCGTTGCAGACAACTTGTCTAGGTTAGAAAATGTTCTTGATGACCCACTACCTATTGATGATAGCTTTCCTAATGAACAATTAGCTGTCATGAATGCTTCTCGTACTGCTCCATGGTATGCTGATTATGCTAATTACATTGTTGCTAAATTTATACCACCTAGTTTCACATACCAACAAAAGAAAAAGTTTTTCTATGATTTAAGACATTACTTCTGGGATGATCCACACCTTTATAAAGAAGGAGTAGATGGTGTTATTAGACGTTGTGTACCTGAGCATGAACAGGAACAGATCCTATGCCAGTGTCACTCCGAGGCTTCTGGAGGACACCACGCTGGAGATAGAACTGCACATAAGGTATTGCAATCTAGTTTTTATTGGCCTACTCTTTTCAAAGATGCCCATAAGTTTGTCTTGTCTTGTGATGAATGTCAAAGAATTGGTAATATTAGTAGACATCAAGAAATGCCTATGAACTATTCACTTGTTATTGAACCATTTGATGTTTGGGGCTTTGATTATATGGGACCGTTTCCTTCCTCTAATGGGTATACACATATTTTAGTTGTTGCTGATTACGTTACTAAGTGGGCAGAAGCTATTCCAACTAGTAGTGCTGATCATAACACCTCTATTAAAATGCTTAAAGAAGTTATTTTTCTGAGGTTTGGAGTCCCTAGATACTTAATGACTGATGGTGGTTCACATTTTATTCATGGTGCTTTTCGTAAAATGCTTGCTAAGTATGATGCTAATCATAGAATTGCATCTCCATACCACCCACAGTCTTGTGGTCAAGTAGAACTGAGTAATAGGGAGATTAAATTAATTTTGCAAAAGACTGTTAATAGATCTAGAAAGAATTGGTCCAAGAAACTTGATGATGCATTATGGGCCTATAGAACTGCATATAAAAATCCCATGGGTATGTCTTCGTATAAAATGGTTTATGGAAAAGCATGTCACTTACCTCTCGAACTAGAACATAAGGCATATTGGGCCATTAAAGAGCTCAATTATGATTTCAAAGTTGCCGGTGAGAAGAGACTATTTGACATTAGCTCACTTGATGAGTCGAGAACCCAGGCCTATGAGAATGCCAAACTGTTTAAAGAAAAAGTTAAAAGATGGCATGACAAAAGGATACAAAAGCGTGAATTTAACATTGGCGATTATGTTCTGTTACTCTCATTTAAGATTTTTTGCAGGAAAACTCCTTTCTAAATGGAAAGTCCTTACGTTATCGAGGAGGTCTATCATTCCGGTGCCATAAAAATCAACAACTTCGAAGGCACAAATCCGAAGGTGGTGAACGGCCAAAGAATTAAACATTATATTTCAGGTAATCCCATAAATGTTGACACCAATGTTATTGATACCGTAACCCAGGAGGAGTACATAAAGGACACTTTCCAGAATTTTTCAAACTTCAAAAAGGAATAGGTATGTGGTACGGTAAGTAAACCGACTCCAAAACAGTTCTAATAGCATTTTTTCTCCGTCTTGGAATATTTAAGAAAATAGGAAAATAAGAAGTAGTCCGAAAGGGACACGAGGCATCCACGAGGGTGGAGGGCGCGCCCTACCCCCTGGGCGCGCCCCCTGCCTCGTGGGCACCTCGTGTGCTCTCCGGACTCCGTTTTCTTGCACGATACTTCTTTTGGTCGGCAAAAATTCATTATATAACCTCCCGAAGGTTTTGACCACCGTACCACGACACAATCCTTTGTTTTTGTTTTGAGTTGTTTCTACCGCATATTAGAGCAATATGTCATCTCAGGATTCGGAGGGAGAAAGCTATGTGGCTGATTACCTTGCAGACCCTAAAGTCTACGGGGACTTGGAGCATTGTGGTTGGACCACGGAGAAAGAAGAAGACTATGAACCTAGGGGAAAGGAGGAGACGAGCTCAGATGAAGATGAAATCCAATTACCTCAACCTGGGGACATGCATGTGGAGTTCATAAAGTCAAGCCTCCCTGATAGAGCAAAGAAACCTAAGATCAAGTTTATCCCTTTTCGCCTCTTGCAGGAGAACAAACAGGAACTATGCAAAAAGATATTAAGCCTTGAGCACGAGATTGATGACCCAAGGGAGCAAAATTCTATCCTCAAGCGCAAATTAAGGAAGAAGCCTACATCATCAACAACTCCATCATCACCACCTCCGAAGAAAGAGACATAAATACATGGGTATGGGCACTCCCCTTGGCAACTGCCAAGCTTGGGGGAGGTGCCCCGGTATCGTATCACCATCACACTTCTATCTTTACCGTTTTTCCTAGTTCAATCCTTTTGGTTATATCTTGATCTAGTAGAATAAACTTTAGTATGATCTAGCTTTGAGTTTTTGTCTTGATCCTTATCTATGTAATCGAGTCTGTGAGATATATATAATAAAGATTAGTCTTGAGTCGAGGGCTTGGTTATCTTGCTATGATCTTGAGGGAATAAAAAAAGAATAAAAAGAAATAAAGAGATCATATTGATCTTATGGAGAGTAATGACTTCACATATAAAGAGTATGATGAATAAAAATTGTTGAGAGCTGAAAAACATAGTCTTGGTCATCGTTGCAATTAATAGGAAGTAATAAAGAAAGAGAGGTTTTCACATATAAATATACTATCTTGGACATCTTTTATGATTGTGAGCACTCATTAAAATGTGACATGCTAAAAAGTTGATGTTGGACAAGGAAGACAACGTAATGGGTTATGTTTTCTTATATCTGAAATAAATTATATTGTCATGGATCATCCAACATGTTGAGCTTGCCTTTCCCCCTCATGCTAGCCAAATTCTTTGCACCAAGTAGAGATACTACTTGTGCTTCCAAATATCCTTAAACCCAGTTTTGCCATGAGAGTCCACCATATCTACCTATGGATTGAGTAAGATCCTTCAAGTAAGCTGTCATTGTTGCAAGCAATAAAAATTGCTCTCTAAATATGTATGATCTATTAGTGTGGAGAAAATAAGCTTTATACGAGCTTGTGATATGGAAGAAATAAAAGTGACGGACTGCATAATAAAGGTCCCTATCACAAGTGGCAATATAAAGTGACGTTCTTTTGCATTAAGATTTTTTGCATCCAACCATAAAAGCACATGACAACCTCTGCTTCCCTCTGCGAAGGGCCTATCTTTTATTTTGTCTTATACCTTTTACGAAAGTCATGGTGATCTTCACCTTTCCTTTTTTTACACTTTATCCTTTGGCAAGCACTATGTGTTGGAAAGATCCTGATATATATATATATATATATATAATTGGATGTGGGTTTTCATAAAGCATTATTGTGACGTTACCCTTGAGGTAAAAGGTTGGGAGGCAAAACTATAAGCCCCTATCTTTCTCTGTGTCTGATTAAAACTTCATACCCATAAGTATTGCGTGAGTGTTAGCAATTGTGAAAGACTAAATGATAGTTGAGTATGTGGACTTGCTGAAAAGCTCTTATATTGACTCTTTCCGATGTTATGATAAATTGCAATTGCTTCAATGACTGAGATTATAGTTTGCTAGTTTTTCAATGAAGTCTCTGATTCATACTTTACATTGTGAATAGATTGTTACTTTATCATAAGAAATCATATGAAAATATATATATATGTTGCTATTCTAAGAATGATCATGATGCCCTCATGTTCGTATTTTATTTTTTTCAACACCTCTATCTCTAAACATGTGGACATATTTTTCGATATCGGCTTCCGCTTGAGGACAAGCGAGGTCTAAGCTTGGGGGAGTTGATACGTCCATTTTGCATCATGCTTTTATATCGGTATTTATTGCATTATGGGCTGTTATTACACATTATATCACAATACTTATGCCTTTTCTCTCTTATTTTACAAGGTTTACATGAAGAGGGAGAATGCCGGCAGCTGGAATCCTAGGCTGGAAAAGGAGCAAATATTATAGACCTATTCTGCACAACTCCAAAAGTCCTGAAACACCACGAAAGTCAGTTTTGGAATATTTTAAAAATATTGGGTGAAGAAAGCACCAGAGGGGGGCCACCCACTGTCCACGAGGGTGGAGGGCACGCCCCCTGCCTCGTGGGCCAACTGGAAGCCCCCCGACGCCCATCTTCTGGTATAAGGTGTCTTCTGCCCTGGAAAAAATCAGAAGGAAACTTTCGGGACGAAGCCCCGCCGTCTCGAGGCGGAACCTTGGCGGAATCAATCTAGGGCTCCGGCGGAGCTGTTCTGCCGGGGAAACATCCCTCCGGGAGGGGGAAATCGTCACCATCGTCATCACCATCGATCCTCTCATCGGTAGGGGGTCAATCTCCATCAACATCTTCACCAACGCCATCTCCTCTCAAACCCTAGTTCATCTCTTGTATCCGATCTTTGTCTCAAAACCTCAGATTGGTACCTGTGGGTTGCTAGTAGTGTTGATTACTCCTTGTAGTTGATGCCAGTTGGTTTATTCGGTGGAAGATTATATGTTCAGATCCTTTATGCATATTAATACCCCTCTAATTATGAACATGAATATGATTTATGAGTAGTTATGTTTGTTCCTGAGGACATGGGAGAAGTCTTGTTTTAAGTAGTCATGTGAATTTGGTATTCGTCGTTCGATATTTTGATGAGATGTATGTTGTCTTTCCTCTAGTGGTGTTATGTGAACGTAGACTACATGACACTTCACCATTGTTTGGGCCTAGGGGAAGGCATTGCGAAGTAATAAGTAGATGATTGGTTGCTAGAGTGACAGAAGCTTAAACCCTAGTTTATGTGTTGCTTCGTAAGGGGCTGATTTGGATCCATATGTTTCATGCTATGGTTAGGTTTACCTTAATTCTTCTTCCGTGTTGCGGATGCTTGCGAGGGGGGTTAAACATAGGTGGGATGCTTGTCCAAGGAAGGGCAGTACCCAAGCACCGGTCCATCCACATATCAAATTATCAAAGTAACGAACGCGAATCATATGAGCATGATGAAAACTAGCTTGACGATAATTCCCATGTGTCCTCGGGAGCGCGTTCCTTTATATAAGAGTTTGTCCAGGCTTGTCCTTTGCTACAAAAAGGATTGGGACACCTTGCTGCACCTTATTTACTTTTGTTACTTGTTACCCGTTACGAATTACCTTATCACAAAACTATCTGTTACCGATAATTTCAGTGCTTGCAGAGAATACCTTACTGAAAACTGCTTGTCATTTCCTTCTGCTCCTCGTTGGGTTCGACACTCTTACTTATCGAAAGGACTACGATAGATCCCCTATACTTGTGGGTCATCAAACAACGAGAATACTTTTTTGGCAATGGCATTTTACCAAACAATTACCGCACGTGGTGTTCAGCATGGACATCATCGGCATGCAGTGGTGGATACCCAGGCTGCGGCCGGATCCGGGGTGGAATGACGACATTTTCCAAGGCGGTAATGCACCGGGTGGAGCAATGTTGGTCCGACAAGGCCTGGGTAACGGCCACGAGGGGGAGGTGCATGGTTGGGAAGGGCAAAGGGCTCTGGGTGTGGTTTTTGGGTGGCTAGGAGTGTTGGGGATTCACATAACAGGTAGGCCCACGAAGGGTCGAAATATCATAAATCATGCGGTCCACACAACATGTGGGTCCAGATAAATTTCATACAGACATACTCGGATGACCACCAAGTCACTCGGACGACAACAACCACTCGGAGCATAACACTCCACTTGACCAACTCATTCCACTCGGAGCACCTGATCTCACTCGGATATGCGAAGACCAGCAGTCGACAAGGCACTTGAAGCATCATCTCAGTAGTAGGCTGAGTTATGGCATTAACGCCCCCACTTTGTAACATAGGAGGCAAGGGGGTGGCGCACTCTATATAAGCCACCCCCACCACTAGACCAGGGGGCTTTTTTCTTCCACCTCTCCCTCTTTCTCACCATTTAGCTTGAGGCATGGAGATCCGTTCTCCGCCTCTCTCTCTCTCTCAAATACACCATGTAATCTCCGGATACATACTCAGATAAAAACAAAGCTCTCCGGAGCACGAGACGTAGGGCTGTTATCTCCACCGTGAGAGGCCCGAACTCGCTAAAACCACCGTGTCACCCATTTGCATCTCGATAGATCATGCTCCGTTATCCTATACCTTATTATTGTCAGAATCGTTCCCATGACAAGGAGTGTCAGAGTTTGACATGATGGACGTTCGTACTCCCTCCATGGCCGATCTGAATAATTTTGTAACCATTGTTGGATGACAAAAAGTATCCACACCGTTCGATCCAGTGTGGACGTTTAGGGCATCGCCAACGGCGACAATAAATTTCCTCCCACATCCGTCCGCGGACAGGGAGGGTCAGTCTGCGGACACGTACGTGGGAGATCGCCATCCAACGCTATTATGTATATGTCCGCTAGTAAAGGGAAAATTCAAATTCAAATTTAGTTTGATCCACACATCACGCCGGAGCGAATGCCCGATCACAACCAAAAAGAGGCAACTATGCTTAGTTTTTACAGGCCTGGATCCAAAAAAAATTAGTACGCAGTCAAATTTCTACCCTACCAGGCTGCAATTCCAGCCATCTGCTCCCCGGTCAAGGTGTTGTCGCTGTCACGTAGACAGCCTCTGCATCCGGCTCCGTTGCGTCCTCATTATCCGCCGTCGACAACCGATCTTTCTGCCGCTGCAACATCTGGTAGTGGACAGATTGCACAATCATTCTTGCGTCGGCATCCAAAAAGTCCACATTCAAGGTCAACATATTGGCGTCTTCCGTGTTGGCGGCGATCTTCACCTTCTCTTCCTCGAGCGCGACCTTCCTCTCTTCGATCATGGTCCTCCTCTCTTCGAGTTTGAGCTTCTTTTTCGTCGCCTCCGTCAGCAATTTGAACGTATCCGCCTTTTTCTCCTCCTTGAGGCCCGAGCGCTTCATGCATGCCACCTCCTTTGACAAGATGTCTTCGAACCTGTCCATCATCTTGGCCACCGCACTCTCTTGCTTCGCCCTATCCTCCTCCCACTTCTTCCCCCCCTTAAAAATCTTCTAACCTTCTTCAGCGGTTCTTGGGTTGGGTCAGTAGGGTCACCGGTTTCTTCCTCACTGGCTTGGGAAGCGGTCCTGGCTATGAAAAGTTTCCACTTCGATTGCCCATTCAACTATAGGAGATATGCCCTAGAGGCAGTAATATCAGTTATTTTGTATCTCCTGGTTTGTAATGAAGGTTTATGTTCCATGCTATAACTGCAATGATTCTCGAGTCTACAAATAAAACGAGGCTTGGAGGGAAACTCATGTGCACGTGTGGGATAATAAACGGTAAGATGTATTCCTAGTCAAACCTCTATGACTGGCTCAAGTATTGCATGATGATCCTGTTTTCCTGATCATGGGCATGACTATGTCGGCAATTTTGAGGGCACAATTATTAGTAGAACACTTGTGTTGAATCGACCCAATTTGATGTTATGCTATGAGATACATTGGTCACAAGTTAATGGTTAATAACACAGAGAAGTTAATGTTTACATAATTCCTTAGACCACGAGAGTATCGAGTTCCTTCATACTTGCTGCGTGAACTTTGGGGTTTGTTAAACGTCATCAGTAACTGGGTGGCTATTACGGCGGCTTACGGGTTCACGGAAAAGTATGGCAAGTAACGAGATAGCTCAAGATTGGGATTTTCTCCTCTGACGATGGAGAGATATACTCGGGCCCTCGCGGTGTAACGGTATCCATCATCGTCTGGCCAGACACATTGTGATTTGATCACTGGGATGCCGGAGCAACAGGAATAAAGTAAATCTCACCTCGGGTGTTTGTGACATATCGCGAAGCAACAGGAATAGCTCACGGCAAGTGGAGGTTCACTCGAATATTCATTCGTGTGGGTATAGGGGTCAATATGGGTGCCCACTGCTCCGATGTTGACCATTGATCGGAAGAGGTTCCAGGTCATGTCTATACTTCACCGAACCTATAGGGTCACACGCTTAAGGGTCATCTATCTGTTAAATACTAGACAGGGAATCTGAGAGAAAATCACCGAGAAAAGTTTCGGACAGCGGAAAAGCTCCGCAGAGAGAGGTCATTGGATGAGTTTCGATGAAACCGAAAAGTTGTTTCGGGATATACTATTAAGTCAAATTGGTTTCGGCACATGCCTGATAATTCTTGGAAGGTGCCATAATCATTCTGGAAACTTTTTGGAATTTTCCGGGATAAAAACAGGAAATGTTCCGGAGCTGCCGAAGCCACTTCAGATGCGTTTCGCAGATGAAAATCACTAAACCGGAATTGTTTCAGAAGGCGTTGAAAATTATTTTAGTGGGTACTGGAAATGTTCTAAGCCCACATAAATATTTTCTTCGGATGATTCTTTGGGCCTGTCGGATATGAACAGCGATTCACTCCCGACGGCCTCCTCCCCCCGCCCTACGGATGACGCCGAGGTGTTGTCCCGAAGGGCACTAAACCAAGGGGAGGCGGTTCCGGAGGCGCCCCAAGGCGACATCCGAGACGCTGGGCGCACAAGGGGCAAGACTCCCATGGGCCCTAATGCCGGGGGTAGCAAGTCTAGCCCCCAGCCGAATACTGCGCCGGAACCTCCAGTGGTTCCGGATTCTGTTAGGCGACCCCTCGCAAAGGGGGGCAAGCCGTCTGTGCCGACGGCCTCTGTCCATCCAAAGGCATCGGAGAACTTGCTGGAAGCGCTTCGCAGCGCTTCCATTGATGAAGAGCACCGCACTATCATGAGTGCGGTGGTCAAGAAGGTTCAGTCCGCCAAAAGCGGACTGACTGAAGCCTGTGCTAGCCTCCTAACAGGCTTTGAGGTAAGTAATCAAATTATGAGAAAATGTCACAGCATAGACAGTAGCCCCTGATGCTCTGTTTGGTGGTCGCAAAGAAAGGCCGAACAGAGGATCAAATAACAATCACAGGAGTCTAATCAAAATATGTCTATGTGAATAAGCAGGCTTCGCTGCTGGCCGCTGCTGCTCGCACGGCAGAGGTCGCCGCACTAAAGGGGGACCTTGAGCGGTCCAAGGAAGAGCTCGGCCTTACCAAGAGGCAGCTCGCAGAGAACAAAGGTAAGTAATACCCCGTCTGTTTATTGATAAAGAGAAAGTGGTTTGTAGATCATAGGATCATCATGAATTTTGATAGGGGCCTCGGCCGAAGTGGCGGCCCTGAAGAAGGCGTTGTCTGAGGCCGAAGGCAAGGCGGCGACGGAACGCGCCGAGTGCGAGAAGCAAGAGGCCCGAGTCGGCGAGGTTCAGCAAGAGCTCCAGGACTTTGTCAAGAAGTACGAGTCCTTGGAGCGTGACTCTAAGACGCAAGGGTCCGAGCTTGCGAAGGCCCTCGAGAACGCACAAAATGCCAAGGCCGAAGCCCAAAAGGCCCTCCAGGAAATTGAGGCGGCCAAGAAGATAGCGGCGGGTAAGGCATTCATTATTCAAAGCAAGCATGTGAAGGAAACTTTCCTTTTACTTACCCGAATTCGGAGCTCTCCAGGAGCGTTCGCAGATCTACCCAGCAGTGTGTCGGATGCCGCGGAGTTCTACCGGGCCGAAGAGGGGAGCTCGACGGAGAAGTTGTTCTGGTCTCAGTATACTGGGACCGAACATCCGATGGCCTTGAGCGACTAGTTCAAGCAACTGGTCGAGCTTCACAAGGCGGCCGAACTGGCCATGAAGGGTCTCATAGTTCGGATGTGGCCTGGCGAGCCCCTGCCTAGCAGCTACTTCGGCCTGGTAAAGCGGCTTGTGAATGCCTGCCCACGGCTCGAAGTCATAATGCGGTCCGTATGTATTGAAGGTGCACGCAGGGCCTTTGCCCGTGCGAAAGTGCTCTGGGCAAAGATGGATGCCGAAAAGCTGGTGAAGGAGGGGCCACTGGAGGGCATGGAGCTTCGCCACCCCAGACATTCTGAGTATGTGCTCACTGACAGAACTATTTTCCTCCATTTTACAGCTGAAGATCTTGTCGGAGACTTCATATCTCTCGACCCGGGCATGAGCTTGGAAAACCAATTTCAGCTCTTCGAACATCTCATATGCTCCATGTTTCTCAAAACGCTTTTGGAGCCCCGGTTCTAAGCTGTAAAGGATGCCGCACTGAACGAGGGAGTAATCATCAGCACGTGATTGCCAAGCGTTCATAACTTCTTGGTTCTCTGGGATGGGTGCTTCACCTAGCGGTGCTTTTAGGACATAATCTTTCTTGGCAGCTATGAGGATGATCCTCAGGTTCCGGACCCAGTCCGTATAGTTGCTGCCATCATCTTTCAGCTTGGCTTTCTCTAGGAACGCGTTGAAGTTGAGGGCAACGTGGGCCATTTGATCTACAAGACATATTGTAAAGATTTTAGACTAAGTTCATGATAATTAAGTTCATCTAATCAAATTATTCAATGAACTCCCACTCAGATAGACATCCCTCTAGTCATCTAAGTGAAACATGATCCGAGTTAACTAGGCCGTGTCCGATCATCACGTGAGACGGACTAGTCAAGATCGGTGAACATCTCCATGTTGATTGTATCTTCTATACGACTCATGCTCGACCTTTCGGTCTTCCGTGTTCCGAGGCCATGTCTGTACATGCTAGGCTCGTCAAGTCAACCTAAGTGTATTGCGTGTGTTCCGAGGCCATGTCTGTACATGCTAGGCTCGTCAACACCCGTTGTATGCGAATGTTAGAATCTATCACACCCGATCATCACGTGGTGCTTCGAAACAACGAACCTTCGCAAAGGTGCACAATTAGGGGGAACACTTTCTTGAAATTATTATAAGGGATCATCTTACTTACTACCGTCGTTCTAAGCAAATAAGATGCAAAACATGATAAATATCACATGTAATCAAATAGTGACATGATATGGCCAATATCATTTTGCTCCTTTGATCTCCATCTTCGGGGCGCCATGATCATCTTCGTCACCGGCATGACACCATGATCTCCATCATCGTGCCTTCATGAAGTTGTCACGCCAACGATTACTTCTACTTCTATGGCTAACGCGTTTAGCAATAAAGTAAAGTAATTTACATGGCGTTATTCAATGACACGCAGGTCATACAAAAAATAAAGACAACTCCTATGGCTCCTGCCGGTTGTCATATTCATCGACATGCAAGTCGTGATTCCTATTACAAGAATATGATCAATCTCATACATCACATATATCATTCATCACATCTTCTGGCCATATCACATCACAAGGCACATGCTGCAAAAACAAGTTAGACGTCCTCTAATTGTTGTTGCAAGTTTTTACGTGGCTTCTATAGGTTTTTAGCAAGAACGTTTCTTACCTACGTAAAACCACAACGTGATATGCCAATTTCTATTTACCCTTCATAAGGACCCTTTTCATCGAATCCGTTCCGACTAAAGTGGGAGAGACAGACACCCGCTAGCCACCTTATGCAACTAGTGCATGTCAGTCGGTGGAACCTGTCTCACGTAAGCATACGTGTAAGGTCGGTCCGGGCCGCTTCATCCCACAATACCGCCGAAACAAGATAAGACTAGTAGTGGCAAGAAAAATTGACAATATCTACGCCCACAACTGCTTTGTGTTCTACTCGTGCATAGTAACTACGCATAGGCCTGGCTCATGATGCCACTGTTGGGGATCGTTGCAGGATTTTAAAAATTTTCTATGCATCACCAAGATCCATCTATGGAGTGTACTAGCAACGAGGGGAAAGGAGTGCATCTACATACCCTTGTAGATCGCGAGCGGAAGCGTTCTAGTGAACGGGGTTGATGGGGTCGTACTCGCCGTGATCCAAATCACCGCTGACCGAGTGCCGAACGGACGGCACCTCCGCGTTCAACACACGTACGGAGCAGCGACGTCTCCTCCTTCTTGATCCAGCAAGGGGTAAGGAGAGGTTGATGGAGATCCAGCAGCATGACGGCGTGGTGGTGGAAGTAGCGGGGATCCCGGCAGGGCTTCGCCAAGCGCAAGCGGGAGGGAGAAGTGTCACGGGAGGGAGAGGGAGGCGCCAGGGGCTGTGGTATTGCTGCCCTCCCTCCCCCCCCACTGTTTATAGGGGCCCGGGGGGGCGCCGGCCCCCTGGAGATCCCATCTGAGGGGGGGGCGGCGGCCAAGGGGGGTGGCTTGCCCCCCAAGCCAAGTGGGGCGCCCCCCACCCCTAGGGTTTCCAACCCTAGGCGCAGGGGGAGGCCCAAGGGGGGCGCCCCAGCCCACTAGGGGCTGGTTCCCCTCCCACTTCAGCCCATGGGGCCCTCCGGGACAGGTGGCCCCACCCGGTGGACCCCCGGGACCCTTCCGGTGGTCCCGGTACAATACCGATAACCCCCGAAACTTTCTCGGTGGCCGAAACTGGACTTCCTATATATAATTCTTCACCTCCGGACCATTCCAGAACTCCTCGTGATGTCCGGGATCTCATCCGGGACTCCGAAAAACTTTCGGGTTTCCGCATACTAATATCTCTACAACCCTAGCGTCACCGAACCTTAAGTGTGTAGACCCTACGGGTTCGGGAGACATGCGGACATGACCGAGACGCCTCTCCGGTCAATAACCAACAGCGGGATCTGGATACCCATGTTGTCTCCCACATGCTCCACGATGATCTCATCGGATGAACCACGATGTCGAGGATTCAATCAATCCCGTATACAATTCCCTTTGTCAATCGGTACGTTACTTGCCCGAGATTCGATCGTCGGTATCCCAATACCCTGTTCAATCTCGTTACCGGCAAGTCACTTTACTCGTACCGTAATGCATGATCCCATGGCTAACTCCTTAGTCACATTGAGCTCATTATGATGATGCATTACCGAGTGGGCCCAGAGATACCTCTCCGTCATACGGAGTGACAAATCCCAGTCTCGATCCGTGCCAACTCAACAGACACTTTCGGAGATACCCGTAGTGCACCTTTATAGTCACCCAGTTACGTTGTGACGTTTGGTACACCCAAAGCACTCCTACGGTATCCGGGAGTTGCACGATCTCATGGTCTAAGGAAATGATACTTGACATTGGAAAAGGTCTAGCAAACGAACTACACGATCTTTTGTGCTATGCTTAGGATTGGGTCTTGTCCATCACATCATTCTCCTAATGATGTGATCCCGTTATCAATGACATCCAATGTCCATAGTCAGGAAACCATGACTATCTGTTGATCAACGAGCTAGTCAACTAGAGGCTAACTAGGGACATGTTGTGGTCTATGTATTCACACATGTATTACGATTTCCGGATAACACAATTATAGCATGAACAATAGACAATTATCATGAACAAGGAAATATAATAATAACCATTTATTATTGCCTCTAGGGCATATTTCCAACATCCCTTGTACGTCAAAGCTTCTAGCTTCCTTGGTGTTTCCTTCCCTTGACGAGTTCGACAATCAGACGATCGGAGAGGGCCTTCAGAGAATAGGGGCCTGAAAGGAAGAAAATGTTAAAGGTATACAGGTCCTGAAGCGGTTGAGCTACATTGTGGGCCGTGCCATGGTCGTGCCTCCGCCTGTGCCCATGGTATTTTGAGTGCATAATTATGTACGCGCGGCGTAAATTTCTCCGCTTCACTTGGGCTGGGACGGAGGCCGAATTGCTAGGCGAGCTCTAAACGTGCCTGGCGATCCTCTTGCAGGGTACTCCGGACTCGCTTAAAGGTGTCCGGGGTCTTTTTCGCTGAATTGGCGGTTTGCCTCATAAGGCTGCTTTGCGCTTCTGCTGCGAGGGCCGCAGTGTGCTCCTCCGTGCGGAGCGAGCGTTCTGTGTTTCCATTAGCTGTTATAACCCCGCGAGGTCCTGGCATTTTGAGCTTGAGGTATGCATAATGCGGTACCGAATTTAATCTGGCAAATGCGGTTCGTCCGAGCAGTGCGTGATAGCCACTTCGGAAGGGGACGATATCAAAGATTAACTCCTCGCTTCGAAAGTTGTCTGGGGATCCGAAGACCACTTCTAGTGTGATTGAGCCCGTGCAACAGGCCTCTACACCTGGGATGACACCTTTAAAGGTGGTTTTGGTGGGTTTGATCCTTGAGGGGTCTATACCCATTTTGCGCACTGTATCCTGATAGAGCAGGTTCAGGCTGCTGCCACCGTCCATAAGGACTCGAGTGAGGTGAAATCCGTCAGTGATGGGGTCAAGGACCAATGCGGCAGAACCGCCATGACGGATACTGGTGGGGTGGTCCCTGCAATCGAACGTGATCAGACAAGAAGACCATGGGTTGAATTTTGGGGCGACTGGCTCCATGCATAGACGTCCCTTAGTGCACGCTTCCGTTCCCGCTTGGGAATATGGGTTGCGTATATCATGTTCACCGTTTTCACTTGGAGAGGAAATTTCTTCTGTCCTCCTGTGTTCGGTGGCCGGGGCTCGTCCTCGTCGTCGCTATGCAGCCCCTTTTCCTTGTTTTCGGCATTCAACTTGCCGGCCTGTTTGAACACCCAGCATTCTCTGTTGGTGTGGTTGGCTGGTTTATCGGGGGTGCCGTGAATTTGGCACGAATGATCGAGTATGCGGTCCAAGCTGGACGGGCCCGGATTGCTTCTTTTGAACGGCTTTTTCCGCTGACCAGATTTAGAGCCACTGAATCCGGCATTAACTGTCGTGTCTTCAGCATTGTCGCCGTTATTGCGGCGCTTGTGTCTGTTGTGCCGTGGCCTGCCGTTGCTATCTTTGGCATCTGAATTGCCGGGGTCTCTCGATGTGTTGTTGCTGCGAGCCAGCCAGCTGTCCTCGCCCGCACAAAAGTGGGTCATGAGTGTCGTCAGGGCTGCCATGGACTTCGGCTTTTCTTGGCCAAGGTGTCGGGCGAGCCACTCGTCACGGATGTTATGCTTAAATGCCGCTAAGGCCTCGGCATCCGGACAGTCGACAATTTGGTTCTTTTTAGTTAGGAACCGAGTCCAGAATTTCCTGGCTGATTCCCCTGGCTGTTGGATTATGTGACTCAAGTCATCGGCATCCGGTGGTCGCACATAAGTGCCCTGAAAGTTGTCAAGGAATGCGTCCTCCAAGTTCTCCCATCTGCCTATGGAGTTTGCCGGCAGGTTATTGAGCCAATGCCGAGCAGGTCCTTTGAGTTTTAATGGGAGGTACTTGATGGCATGTAGATTGTCGCCGCGGGCCATGTGGATGTGGAGGAGGAAATCTTCAATCCATACCGCGGGGTCTGTTGTACCATCATATGATTCGATGTTTATGGGTTTAAAACCTTCCGGGAATTCATGATCCATTACTTCATCAGTGAAGCATAGGGGGTGTGCGGCGCCTCTGTGCCGGGCTATATCACGACGCAGTTCATACGTGTCTTGTCTGCTGTATTCGGCCCGGCCGGATTTTCTTTTAGTATATCCGGCGTGACAGTCATCGTCACGTGTTGGGGCGCGCCCCCGTGATCCGTAGATCAATCTTGCATGTCCTGCTTTGTTTTCCAATACGTCTCGCAGGTCCGCGTGTTACCCTGGGCCTTGGTATTTTTGTTTGATTGGCGACGGGGTGCGGGCTGGACTTCGGCCTGATATGCCATTTTGTCTCGGCCACGAGGTGGCCGGTCAGCCGCATCATACGCTGGAGGCGTAGGCTTTAATGCTTCCTCCTCGAGTTGAGGTAGCAACCTACGCTTTGCGTAACTTTTGGTTGGGCGCTCGAGTTCGTATTCCTCGACCGCTAGGACCTCAGTCCATCTATCCGCTAGCAGATCTTGGTCAGCTTTAAGCTGCTGTTGCTTTTTCTTCAGGCTTTTTGCTGTGGCTATAAGCCGGCGCTGGAAGCGCTCCTGTTCGACGGGATCCTCAGGCACGATAAATTCTTCATCGCCGAAGCTCACCTCGTCTTCGGAGAAAGGCATGTAATTTGTTGGAAATATGCCCTAGAGGCAATAATAAAATGGTTATTATTGTATTTCCTTGTTCATGATAATTGTCTATTGTTCATGCTATAATTGTATTATCTGGAAACCGTAATACGTGTGTGAATACATAGACCACAACATGTCCCTAGTAAGCCTCTAGTTGACTAGCTCGTTGATCAATAGATGGTTATGGTTTCCTGACCATGGACATTGGATGTCATTGATAACAGGATCACATCATTAGGAGAATGATGTGATGGACAAGACCCAATCCTAAGCATAGCACAAGATCGTGTAGTTCGTTTGCTAAGAGCTTTTCTAATGTCAAGTATCATTTCCTTAGACAATGAGATTGTGCAACTCCCGGATACCGTAGGAATGCTTTGGGTGTACCAAACGTCACAACGTAACTGGGTGGCTATAAAGGTGCATTACAGGTATCTCCGAAAGTGTCTGTTGGTTGGCACGAATCGAGACTGGGATTTGTCACTCCGTATGACGGAGAGGTATCTCCGGGCCCACTCGGTAATGCATCATCATAATGAGCTCATTGTGACTAAGGAATTAGCCACGGGATCATGCGTTACGGTAACGAGTAAAGAGACTTGCCGGTAACGAGATTGAACGAGGTATTGGGATACCGACGATCGAATCTCGGGCAAGTAACATACCGATAGACAAAGGGAATTGTATACGGGATTGATTGAATCCCCAGCATCGTGGTTCATCCGATGAGATCATCGTGGAACCTGTGGGAGCCAATATGGGTATCCAGATCCCGCTATTGGTTATTGGCCGGAGAGGTGTCTCGGTCATGTCTGCATGGTTCCCGAACCCGTAGGGTCTACACACTTAAGGTTCAGTGACGCTAGAGTTGTTATGGGAAATAGTATGTGGTTACCGAAGGTTGTTCGGAGTCCTGGATGAGATCCCGGACGTGACGAGGAACTCCGGAGTGGTTCGGAGGTAAAGATCGATATATTGGACGAAGGGTATTGGAGTCCGGAATTGTTCTGGGAGTACCGGGTGACGACCAGCGTGACCGAAAGGTGTTTCGGAGGCCCCGGCAAGCGTTTGGGGGCCTTATGGGCCAAGGGGAGGGGGCACACCAGCCCACTAAGGGGCTGTGCGCCCCTCCCAACCCCTCTCACGTAACGTGGAGAGGTGGGGCGCCTCCCCTAGGGCAGCCACCCCTCCCGGCTTGGGGGGGCAAGTTTCCTAGGGGTGGGGGCGCCCAAACCCATCTAGGGTTTCCCCTGTGGCCGCCGCCCCTCCCCTAGGGAACCCTAGGGCGCCTCCTCCACCCCCCTTCCCCCTATATATAGTGAGGGAGAGAGAGGGCAGCCGCACCCCTTGCCTGGCGCAGCCCTCTCCTCCTCCAACTCCTCCTCCTCCTCCGTAGTGCTTAGCGAAGCTCTGCCGGAGAACCACGAGCTCCATCGCCACCATGCCGTCCTGCTGTTGGAATTCTTCCTCAACTTCTCCTTTCCCCTTGCTGGATCAAGAAGAAGGAGACGTCCCCGGGCTGTAAGTGTGTTGAACGCGGAGGCGCCGTCCGTTCGGCGCTAGATCGGATCTTCCGCGATTTGAATCGCCGCGAGTACGACTCCATCAACCGCGTTCTTGTAATGCTTCCGCTTAGCGATCTTCAAGTGTATTAAGATGCACTCCCTCTCTCTAGTTGCTAGCATCTCCTAAATTGATCTTGGTGACACGTAGGAAAATTTTGAATTATTGCTACGTTACCCAACATAATTGTCATCCTCTGATTCTCCGTCTGCTGCCTGTTCCTTAGGGCTAGCTTGCCCATCCTCCCGCTCGAGGTCTGGTTGGAGGGGATTGTCTTCGTCTTCGGCACTATCCGTAGCGTTATTGTTTCTTGTGCCGGTATCACCGCTTTTGCTATGGCGGGGCTTAGAGCGGCGCCGTTGACGCCGGTGCTTAGATTGCTTCTCGAGGGGATTATCCTCTGTTACCTTATTGCCATTGCTCTCTTTGGGGGTGTCCACCATGTATATATCATATGATGAGGTGGCAGTCCACCGTCCTGTGGGCGGTGGTTCCTGTTCGTCTCCTGCATTGTCGTCCATACCGTCGATGTCTTCGGAGCCGAAATCGAGCATGTCGGTTAAGTCGTCGACAGTGGCTATCAAGTGGGTGGTGGGTGGGGAACGAATTTCTTCGTCGTCCGCTTCCCACTCAAGCCGGACATAGTTCGGCCAAGGGTCTCCTGACAAGGAGAGAGACCTTAATGAATTTAGCACGTCTCCCAAAGGCGAGTGCTGAAAGATATCCGCGGAGGAAAACTCCATGATTGGCGCCCAATCAGATTCGATAGGTACGGACGCAGGCGGTTCGGAGCCCGTGGCCGGGGACGAATCCAAGTGTCCGGCAACACAGGTCTCATAGGAGGTGAAATCAGTATTCGGCTCTATCGCCACTGAGCGTGCGGCCTCCGTGGCGGGGTCCATCCAGCCGTCCTCGGACGGCGCACTCTGCTCCGGATTTAGGGCCGAAGTAGCCACAGGTGTGATCTCCTGAACACCGTCTGACGACAGAGTTAAGTCATGCTCGTCGTGACTGTGTGGCGCACCTAACATAGGCTCGAATCCGGCAAAGATTAAGTCCCCGCGGATGTCTGCAGTATAGTTTAAATTACCAAACCTGACCTGACGGCCAGGGGCGTAACTTTCGATCTGCTCCAGATGGCCAAGCGAGTTGGCCCGCAGTGCGAAGCCGCCGAATACAAATATCTGTCCGGGGAGAAAAATCTCACCCTGGATCGCATCGTTGCTGATGATCGAAGGAGCCATCAAGCCTTACGGTGACGGCACAGTGGAACTCTCAATGAAAGCACCAATGTCGGTGTCAAAACCGGCGGATCTCGGGTAGGGGGTCCCGAACTGTGCGTCTAAGGCGGATGGTAACAGGAGGCGGGGGACACAATGTTTACCCAGGTTCGGGCCCTCTCGATGGAGGTAATACCCTACTTCCTGCTTGATTGATCTGATGATATGAGTATTACAAGAGTTGATCTACCACGAGATCGTAGAGGCTAAACCCTAGAAGCTAGCCTATGATTATGATTTATTGTTGTCCTACGGACTAAACCCTCCGGTTTATATAGACACCGGAGGGGGCTAGGGTTACACAGAGTCGGTTACAAGGGAGGAGATCTACATATCCAAATTGCCAAGCTTGCCTTCCACGCCAAGGAGAGTCCCATCCGGACACGAGACGAAGTCTTCAATCTTGTATCTTCATAGTCCAACAGTCCGGCCAAAGCATATAGTCTGGCTGTCCGAGGACCCCCTAATCCAGGACTCCCTCAATGTCCTTTCATCGACGATGTAAGGCACCTTACCGGTGGGGGTTCCGAGCTGCTTGGGGGCCTAGTAGTGCGTAGGCTTGTAATGCGTTGGCCACGACGGCATCTGTACTGTGGGCGCGACCGTTTGGCGACGTTCGCCACGACCACCATGCCCAACTCCATCATCAGGCCCACCGACGGCCAACCGCTTCTTGAGCTTCTCCTCGTTTGTGGCCTTCGCTTTGACGTGGCAAGCTTGCCGCGTAGCCGAGCTAATCTTTTGGGCAAGCGTGATGCTCGGATCCTCCGGCACCTCCATATCCGACGGTTCCATGCGTCGGCGGCAGAAGAAAGGAGAGGGTGGGAGAAAAGAGCGGGAATTGAACGGAGAGCGGCGGGGGGGGGTGGAGGAAAAGAGTGAGGGGTTTTGGCGTGGAAACAATGTGGATTACTACAAAATAGTGGGCTCCGCCTTCCTTTTGGGTGGGCCAGGGAGGGGGAGTTCAGAGAGCAACGTTTCGCGTGTCTGTACTCTTGCAAAACCCCTCACATTTGGTTCTGGTTTGCGGAAAAATCACGGTTCGAACAGAGTTACGAACCGATATAGGATCGCGTTGGAGCTTCTGTGATCTGGACGGATGTGGGTGGTTTAAGGATCGGTGTTGGAGATGCCCTTACGGGTGATTTGGTGATCTGGTTTGTGGTTTGCACTGGACTTGCCCTAAGAGCAACTCTAGCAGACCCTGCATCCGTCCCCGACCCGGCAAATAACCGCCAAAATGCGGGTCGGGGCGAAAAAACCTGCCCGATCAGACCCCGCATCCCGCCCCGGCCCGTAAAAAATTTTGAGAGGTGCGGCAAAATCCCGACCCCAACCCGGGAATACGCGGGTTCCCCCCTCGCGGCTGCGGTGCCCTGCATATAAGCAGAAGCGGTTGGTGGGGGGACATTTCAGCCCTCGCTTTCCCCACCAACCACCTCTCCTCTCCCCCCTCGCTCCGCCGGCGGGCCGCCGCCCAAGATTCCGGCGAAAGCAGTCGGCAAGAGCACGCCGAAAGGCTTCCACACACACTAGGCCTCCACTCTCTTCCCCCCTGCGTCGGCGGGCCGCCGGATTTGCGGATTTGCGGCACTTCGTCGCGGGCCGCCAGATTTGGCTTTTCCGGCCGCCGGTGGCTGCGCCAAGCGATGGAGTGGTCGGGGAGCATCTCCGGCAGCCCCGGCAAGGGCGCATCGCCGCATGCAGGTACGGGTTCGTCCTCCCGGCGCCGCCGACAATTTACGGGAATGGATTCGTCCGGCCGTCCACCGGGCTCGGCGCTCGCGCAGCGGCTCCGTGGCTCGCTGTTGCCGCTCATACAGTGCGACGATTGCACGCGGACAGTGCTGCGGCTTACTTCGGGCACGCCGAAGCACCCCGGATGGGTGTTCTTCAAATACGAAAACGACGGGGTACATGCGCTTGCAGTAGCTCATTGTGATAGCTCATTCTTTCGTTCAATTGCGGATCCTCATTCCGAACATGGTCATTCTTTTGTGTAGGAAGATGGATGCTCATTTTTGTTTTGGGAAGGCCAATACATTGATTTATTGATAGAAAGAAACTTAATAGATGTTGGTGCACTCCTTAGTAGAATCGAAGGCAATTATGCGACTGCATGTGCAACTAGAGGGGAAGCAACGTCTACTTCTTTTGAACCAAAGATGAAGAATGAAGAATGCAAGATCAAGAATCCGCAGATCAACAATGAGTGCATGGAGAAGATATTGCTTCAACTAATGGGAACAGTTATGGAAGTTGGAAATCTTCTAAAATGCATACTTGTGGTTCTTGTTTTCTTTAGTCTTGCTATTCTAGCAAAGATTTGGTGATGTCTAATGTATTCAATGTTGTTGAAAAAACAAAGAAGAGCATTATGTTAGATCAAATTAAGGTGTAAATTTAGGTTTTCCGCGCCGGGAGGAGCTGCGCCAGATCATACCCCGCAAAAAGCCGACCCGTAAAAAAGCATATTTCGCGAATATCCTTTTTGGTCCATTATGCGGGGTCTGCATCCGCGGACGTGCGCGCCGGCCCGCAAAAGCATTTTTCCGCGAACTGCAAAGACGTTTTGCGGGCCGGACGGATGCAGGGTCTGCTAGAGTTGCTCTAACTCTCACCTCCTCTCTCTCTTTTCCTTCTCCCTCCATGCTTGCCTCGGACCGCCGCATGACCACCACACACACCCTCACTCCTTTTCCCTACCCAACAACCGTGTCCCGGGGACCCCGATCAAGCAGAACGGACACACTGCACGACATAGCACAGAGCAGACACCTCCTTCTCCATCCCCAGCAATGACGGGGGTGAGTGAGCGGCGTTGTTGGGCGGATGTGGAGGCGGCGGCAGCTGGTAGAGTCGCCGGCAAAAAAGGGCGGCGGCGGCGACGAAGGAGGCGGGCGAGGGTTGCTCTTGGTTGGGGGGTGGCCAATGAGCCACCGACCAGCGGGCTCGGGGAGAGGAGAAGGCGAGCGTGCGCGCGTCCGTTGCGTGTCCGCGCCGACGCAAATCCGGCTCAAAAATGGGCCGGGAATGGGTCGCCCGCGGACGAAAAGCGGACGCGCGTCCGTTTGGGTCGGCGCGTTGGGCCGACTTTTCTGTCGGCGCCGACCCAAACGGACGGCGGCGGACGAAATGGGTCGCCCCATTGGAGTTGCTCTTACAGACCGATGTAGGACCGCGTTGGAGCTGCGGGTGGTTCGAGGGTCGGTGTTGGAGACGCCCTTATGGTTGATTTGGTGTTGGTTTTTTTTTTGAACGGGGTTGATTTGGTGATCTGGTTTGGGGTTTGCGCTGGACTTGCCCTAGCTCTCACCTCCTCTCACTCTTTTCCTTGTCCCTCCATGGCTGCCTCGGACCGCCGCATGACCACACACCTTTCCACTACCCAACAACCGTGTCCCGGGGACCCCGATCGAGCAGAGCAGACACACTGCACGACACAGCACCTCCTTCTCCATCCCCAGCCCAGCCCCAGCATATGAGAATACTATGATCCCTTCCCTCCCTTCCACTCCATCTTGGCTTCACCTCCCACACATGCGTACAAGAGAACCCACGCACTGACCCTCTCCCACCCCCAATCACCGCCGCCGCCTCCGCTTCAATGGACGGACGGAGCCACCCCCTTGCAATGCACTGAGCACACCGGCATTGCCGCCACCTCCTCGTGCTCTTAGTCAGTGAGCTACTGCGGGTTGTGTCGGCGTTTGTGTGCGGCTCCAAGAAGGGCCGGGAGCTAACCAGGAGCGGCAATGGCCGCCGGGAGGAGGCTGTCGGAGCTGCTCCAGGAGCAGCAGGAGCCGTTCCTCGTCGAGGCCGCCAAGATTCGGAGGCCGCGGCGCGGCCGTGGAGGCGGCGGCGGAGGAGGAGGAGGGGCTTGCTGCCCCGTGGCCGCGTGCCAGCGGCTGCTCAGGCTCTGCAACCACGGCTTCAAGAAGAGGAGCGGCAGCATTGGCGACCTGAGGTCCGCGCTGAGCAAGGCCATGAGGAGCGCGTTCCGCTGGGAAAATCTTGGCGGCGGGTGCTTCACCGGCGTCGGCGACCGCGAATTCCGCCGGCTGCGGCGCTCCGCCGGTCACAGCGGCGAATGCGATGCCCGTGCCATGGAGTTTGACGACGACGACGGCGACGGGTACGAGCGACAGGGAGCAGCGAGGTGGAAGACGGACATGGAGGTGGACTCGTCGCGGCAGCTCAGCCCGGTCTCCGTCCTGGAGCTGCACTCCGACGACGAGTCTCCGGTGCATTCCCGCTGTAAGCTCTCTTGTCTCAATTCATCACGCCATGGACCCAGTCTTGTCCAGTAGGCTGATTTTATCTTTCTTGTTTTGCTCTGTTCTTTGAACAACAGGGGAGGAGGACGAGAAGCCATCGACCTCCGGGAGCTCACCGTCAGCACCATCCTCAGACTTCCACGGCCCCACCTCGCCGTGCTTCACCTACGACGTCCACGGCGACAAGGCGCGCGCAATCTCAATGGAGGCGACAGAGGAAGAGGACGAAGAGACGGCCGGCAAGTCCATCTTGGAGCAGATCTCGTCGTGGGAGAGGATCGCAGGGGACATCTACAAGATCCCCGGGATGGTGGAGCTGGACCTGTCAGAGTCCGGGCAGCAATGGAGGGGGCTCCAGCCTGAGGTCAGGGAGATCGGCGCCAGGATTGAGACCCTCATCTTCGAGGAGATCAGGAGGGAGACCGTATGCGACATGCTCGCCTCACACTGTACATTATTTTCACCAGCAGCTTCTTGTTGACCAGACAGACAAATTGAGAGGGTTTGTGGGGTGGTTGAAATTTTACTAGTGCTAGCAGCAGAGGATTTGTGTAATGTGAGGCTTCTTGATGTGAAAATCATTTTGTTCCCCGGCTCCAAAGTCTTGGTCTGCTCTGCTCCTGGGGACTTGCTGGCTGGGTTTCCATGTTGTTTATTCTGCAAAAAGAAAAGGTAATCCTAGTAGTGCAATTGGTTTTGCAGGCAGGGGCAATCAAGCAGAAGAGAATTGTCCAGTTAATTAACGAAAAATTGACCGAAAACATAGGATACCCTACACAGTGAGCGGTGAAAGGGATGTTAATAACTACCTCACCAGCAGCAGCTAACAACACTAGCAAATCAATGCATAGACTTTGTAAGTATTCAACACTGTGAGCTTCCAAGCTGCAACCTATAGTTTTGGTTGGAGCATGGCCACATTGCCAGAGTGGGGCACTTGGCTCCCGTTCTAAATTGGCCAGCAGACAAAACCATTGAAATCGAGTGGACAAATCTGTGGCCCGGAGGCCACAAGATCAAAGCTGCGTGGCCAAGTGAAGAAAAGGGCATCATTGTTGGGATTCAATTCAGTTCGTCCGTGGTGCAGAAAAAATTAATTAATCAATCGGCACCACAATCCACATTTGGAATCTGAGCAGCATGCGCATTGAGGAGTTCCAGATGGAGCAAAGGCAAAGCAATGAGGCCCTGTGCAGCTGGTAAAAGGACAAGGCTGATTAGTTTAGGATGCACTTTCTGACCATGTGCTTGCATCTTGCTTGGTTACGGGGGTCAAAGTGGCAGTGGAGTGGTACCTTCTTTGAATCACACCGTGCTAGTTTGTGGCGGTGGTAGCAGTTGATTAGTTAATTAGTAGGTGACGGACAGTGGTGCTGCTAACAGGGACAGTAGACTGGCTAGTAGTACTACTGTTATACTTTTATCATTATCAGAAAGAAGTGGCAGTAGTGGTGGTAGTACAGCTACCACTCGTTGAAAGTTTGAACAGGTTGTTAGTGAGATGGTTCTCCTTTGGGGAAAGGTTATCAAGAAAGGTTAAGCCTTGGCTCTCACCATTAGGTCACGGCAATGGAAGAGCAATAAATAAATAAAAATGCAATAGTATAACATAGTGAACCCTGTCCCGACTTACAAACAAACAGAACTGAAATTCATATATATTTTTAGCTTGACTTTCCCTATCCCACGTCCCCCGCGCCCCCTCTTTGGTGGCGGCGGGGAACCGTAGCCCACCACCACCGCAGTCCCCTTCCAGCCACCCACCACCTCGCCGCCATCGGAGGAGCGGCCGGTGAAGCTCGCGCCAGCTCCCAGTATGGTGGCGGTGGGGCGTCTCGTCTGGCTACGGCTCCTTGCCGGCCCACCTGTTCCCCGGGTTGAGGGTGGTGTGCTCCTTTGCTGGTCTCGGGACGCCATTGTGGTGTCACAACGGCGCTCATTTCATATGCGGTCATGACTTCAAGGCGATGGCTTTTTGGTGTGCTTTCGGTGGTGTCTCCCCATGGGTGGTTTCCCCTTGCGGTGCGCTTGTTGGCATTCTGCGGCGCTTGCGCCCTTGCAATGGACCCCTTCCCAGTGTAGCTCCGTACCCGGCGGCACTCGACCTGCGTTTTTCAATGTCTTTGCTTGTCGTTGTCTCTTCCAGCAAGACGCCGACTACGCTACTCTGGAGGTTGAGTCTCCTCCAGCCTCTATGGCTGGCCAGTATCCTGATGGCCTCGGCCCTAGCAGCCTGGATCTGCGTCTCCTCCAGTTCTTGGCTTGCCGGTGTCGTCGGACGCCATCGGGTCCCTTGCATCGGCCCATTCGCTCCACCACCTTCATAGCCCCAGCCACTTCGCTGCCCCGCCCCTCGCCACGTCCGGCACGCCTCCCCTTCTGCTGGTGGTGGTCGACCTACGTTTGACTTCTAACTCTAGGTTCCTGGTCCGGTAGCTTTGGGATTGCTCTGACATAGACCAGGGAGAAATCCCTGCTTGGCTTGGTGGTGCTGGCAGCGGCAACACTAGCGAGTGTCGCCCCCTCCTTGGAGGTGTTGCCATGGTCTCTCTTTGCGCCTCTCTTCGAGCATTAGGGAAACTCTAGGTCTAATCCTTTGGATCGATCGATGATGGCGCCACGACGCCATTTTCCTTTCGCAGGGCGTCGTCTTGTGTGCTCGCGGCGTCCCCGGTGCTGGACTTGTGGTTGTTAGACTTCACATTGGTTTAGCTGTGTCGTTTGCTTGTTCGGGCCAAGCACCCGTTGTCTCGGCATCGTGTTCACGCCATCTCTTCGTTCGTGCATGTGATGTACTCCCTCCGTCCGGTAAAGAGTGTGCATTTGGTTTTAAAACTTGTCCACAAAATAGTGTACTTCTATCTTTTCAACGCACTTTAAAGTACTCCCTCCGTCTTGAAATATAAGAGCGTTTTTGAAACTACTCTAGTGTCAAAAACGCTCTTATATTATCGGATGGAGGGAGTAGAAAAAAATATTTCTCTCTTATCACACAGTAATCAAGACCAATAACATTCTACACATGGTCTCCTTAATTTCTACATGCAATTAGCTTATTGGGGTTGGGTAATTAAACAGGAGAGAGACGGTGTCTTGCACCTTTCCAATGCATTTTTTACTTCATTCCATAATTTGTCCTAAAATTTTTGTATGTACACTTTTCACCGGACGGAGGGAGTATCTCCGCTTGTACTTATTTATTTTTTATCAATGAAAAAGATTTGTACATACGGAAAACTATGTATTTTAGTAGAAGTTAGATGATGATCTTGTCTTTGGTTGGATCGCGTGGAGGGTCCGGCAGCTGTACTAGTACCTGAAATCGCAGCAAATCAAAACGGCGGTTAGAAGGGGACAAAGCCCATTTAATGAACGTTTCGCCATCAACACACACACATGCGGGCGGGCGGGCGAGCGTGGGCGCGCCGCGGAAATATTTATTAGCCTGATGCGATACCATCCTCCTCCCCGTCAACTTGTCTTCTCTGGAGCACCATGAGATGAACATGCGCTCTGAAATTTCAGTTTTTTCAGTCACATGCACCCTAGCATTTCTCTGATATTTATAATGCTGTGTTAAAAGAAAACGAGGCAGCTGGGTCGGTAAGTCGATCGTGCGACGTACGGTTCGAGGGATCACTGAGTCGACATGTACAGGTTGAAGAAAGAAACAAAGTACAGCTGATCTGCTTGGTTGAAACACGGCACGATAAACAGTTCGCCGTTGATGTACTGCCAGTACTAAAATCAGCCGTTGGCACGGGCGGACGATAAGATTTTTCAGCACGGCGGTCTTTGCGAGGACGCATGGATTGGACCGGTAAAACTTTACGCAGCTAGCGGCATTCATGGCGATGGGTGCTGCGCCCCGTACGGTCCCGGCGAGGAGCTAGCCGAAGAAGCGGTTGCTTTTCGGCCGGGGCGGCGACTCCGGCCTCGGCCGCCCGAGCGTGAGGGAGGGAGGAGCCGGTGAGTGAGTGGGCAAGGTCACGGTTCGGGGCTCCGGGCTCCAGCGCCAGCGCCAGCGCCAGTGGTGGCGCGGCGTCACGCCATGTGCGCCATTAATGGCGCGGCGGTGATGGCAGGTTGCTGCACGGTTGCCCCAACGCTGATAGCTGACCCACCCGACCCAAGCTGCACCCGCTGTGGGTGCGGTACGTTGGTGCGCACAGTAACGTACGCTTCCACCCGTCCCCTCCACGGCCGCCCACGGTACAATCATAGGCATAATCATGCATGCATGCAGTCGATCGATCGATCGATGGAGCCGTCCACTATTCCGTTCTCTCTCTCTCTCTCACTGTCTCACGTGCCGTACCATCACTGCACCAACGTGCCAAACTGGGCCGACTGGTGGTGCCACTGCCCACGTCTCCGGGAGAAACTTACGGGGTCGATGGAAGCGAGCGACACATGCGCGGACATTTCGGTCCACTCCAAGCTAGCCAGCCTCGGGTCAACAGTGTCAAGCCTGCTGGGGCGGCATTGGCATTGGCGTTGGCGTTGGCCGTGAGCGCCGTGCTAGCGTGGTAGGAGTAGTATAGTTCGTGGCGGCGATTCTGCCGTTCTGGGTGATTGTTTGTGGAGACAGTACAGATCAGGCGCAGCAAGCTACTAGCTTAGAGCAACTCGATTCATTTCATCCACGTGTGTGTCCGTTTGGATCATCGAGGGTAAAAGTCCGCTTTTCGTCCACTCAAATTTAAGACTCATTTGCGTCGGTGCGGACATGAAACAGATGCGCGCGGCGTCGCCAACTCCTCCCCTGACCTGCCAGTCGGTGGCACATAGGTCATTCCCTTCCACCATCATCGACAGCCTCGCCCACCCCACCATGCCGCCGCCAGCGCCCAGTTCCGGTGCCCCCTGCCCGCAGTCCTCGCACACACACCTCCCCCACACATCGCCACCTCCTACGTCGGCGCCCAGTTTCGGTGCCCCTGCCAGCAGTCCTTGCACACACACCGTCGCCACCACCGCCTCGCCGCCGGGCCACCGCAGCTTCCTCCCAAGCCAATGTCTCCACGAACACGAAGTCACCCCCCTTCCCCCCGCGCCCCCGGCCAGCTCCTTTGTTTGACGCCGCCACGCTCGCCTGCCGCCGCCGACCAGGTACCTGGTCCAGGGGAGGCGCGCGTTTCTTCGACGATGCCCGCAAGCTGTTTGACAATTTGCCCCAAAGGTACAAATGGACTCCGGCGACGAGTTCTTTTTCCACAATTTCATGTGCGACTCCGATGATTCCTCATCCGATGATGAGGAGATGGTGGCTGCCATGTTGGTCGTCCATGACCAACTTATTAGGCAGCGGCCATTGTTCCGGGGCTCGATCCCGGGGCACACTCCGGCATAATCGCAACCGAGAGAGTGGCCATTTCCTTCTTTGGAAGGACTATTTTGAGACACCCATCCCGCTCTTCAAAGATCACCAATTCCGGCGCCGTCTCCGCATGGCTAGGCATGTTTTCAACCGTATTCGGGAGGGGGTGGTCGGATATGATAAGTATTTCGCATGCAAGGAGGATGCCCTTGGAAAGATTGGTTTCTCCTCTTATCAGAAATGCATACGGAGTTCCAGGTGATCTCATTGATGAGTACGTCCGTATGAGCGAGTCCACGTGCCTAGAGTCCATGTACAGGTTATGCAAGGGGGTGATTGCAGTGTTTGGCCCTGAGTACTTGAGAGAGCCAAATGCTGCAGATACAACCCGTTTGTTGGCGATGAATGCGAGCAGAGACTTCCCAGGGATGCTTGGTAACATTCACTGTATGCATTGGGAGTGGAAGAACCGCCCTTCTACTTGGCAGGGGCAATATAGGGGCCATGTGAGGGCTTGCACTGTCATACTTGGGTGAAATGGCCTCACAAGATCTTTGGATCTGATACTCTTTCTTCGGCATTGGCCGGATCGCACAATGATATCAACGTGCTTCAACGCTCTCCGGTGTTTGCAAGTCTTGCCGAAGGCAACTGCCCGCCGGTGAATGTTAACATCAACGACCACAACTACAACAAAGGATACTACCTAGCTGACGGTATCTATCCTCAGTTGACTATTATTGTGAAGACAATCTCCAACCCTGTAGGAGAGGAGGAGATTTGAACAAGAGCAAGAGAGTGCTAGGAAGGATGTGGAGCGTGAGAGTGCTAGGAAGGATGTGGAACGAGCCTTCGGTATTCTCCAATCTCGGTGGGGCATCGTTCGGTATCCTGCTAGTACTTGGAAGACCAAGAAGTTATGGGAGGTGATGACTGCTTCTGTGATCATGCACAATATAATCGTAAAGGATAAGCGCCGGGAACGTATCAATGATCAAGGATTCAGTTCTAGGACGACAATGTTGTGCCCGAGTATGGAGGAGCGGCAACGTTTGCACGGTTCACTTAATTTCATCATCCAATGTGTGATTAGAGAACTCACATTTAGCTGCAAGATGATTTGGTTGAGAATATGTGGGCTCATGCTGGCAACAAATAGATGTATCTTTTTTCAAAATGTATTTGAGACAATTTAATTTTTATTCGTTTTGTAAACTGTGATATATTTATCTCGGTTATGGAACTATGCTATAGTTGTTTGCTTTTGAAACTACGTAAAATGTGTGTATATTAGTTGCAAAACGACGGCAAGCCGGCCGCACGGGCAAGTATGGGTCGGCGCGTCGGACACACTGCCGTCCCAAACAAAAACAGGGCGGCCGACCCAAGCGGATAAAGCGCGCGCCCGTTTATGACGGCACGTTGGAGTTGCTCTTAGAGTAGCACTGTGGTGATAGTAGATGGAGCCATGGAGGTCGACGAAGAACAGTGTTCATGACGTGGGTCTCAATTTGGCCTCGCAGCCTTCGCTTCTTTGCTTGCAATTTGGTCTTTCTCTAGGTCTAAGCGCTGATTAGAACCACGACCACTACCTGCTATCTGCGGCGAGATATCGAACGACCGACGGATCTGGCATGGCAGCTTGGGGCGTCGTCCACAGAGATGCGAACGAATGCACAGCTGGACCGCAGGCGGTGTCGACTGTAGAGTAGTAGTGGAGTCCTTTCCCTTCCGGCAGCGGCAGTTTGTTTGCTCGCTCGCACCCAGCCTTGGATGCCCTGTCGCAGCCCCCTCTTTGTCGTGGCCGTGCCGTGCGCTCCGGCCGGTCCGGGCCGGCCACTCCACACCCCTTCTTTCTACACGTGCATGCAGACGGACACGAGGGCGACAAAGCACCGAGCGCTGCGCCATAAGAGCATCTACAACCAGACCTCTTAAAGCCGTCTTATACATTCGGACGGGCTGCCCAGTCATGTTTTCTTGACCCAGACGGGCGACTCGAACGGCCCTCAAACGCCCGGGCTGTCTGACACTCCTCATATCCAGTCCAAATATGGGGCGGATATGAGGCGCCCGGGCACGCTTGTCACGTCGGACCCAACAGTCCGACCCCATCCCAAATTGCAGCAAATCCACCCCCGAGCTGCCGGATCCATTTTCTCTCTCCTCTCTTCTTCCTCCTCCGTGCCGTCCGGCTTGCAGCTCCGCTGCCGTTCCAAGGCTCTCCGCCGCCAGCTCCGAAAGAGCGCTCCCGTCCTCGCCGGCCCGGACGCCAACGTGGTATGTCCGGCAACTCGCCGGCTCCGCCTTGCGCTTAATGTGTTCGACACATTGACCGACCGAAATTATTGTGATCTTTGTTAGGTAAATGATGGATTGCGATGCTTCGTCGGACGAGGAGTATGGACCGACCGAGCTTGACCAAATGATTCAAGATGAGTTCTTCGATCCGTCATATTCAGACGAAGAAGTGGACATGATCATGCTCATGAGCATGCAAGAGAAAATAGACCAGCAAGTGGAGCATATTCTCAATTTCAAGAGCTCAATCAAAGGGAGAAGAGTGATCAACCAGTGTCCGGAGAACAAGTTAAAATCCCGGAAGATTAAGATGCGGCTCGGCTTATGAACTTTCTGCATATGCATCGGAATCTTCAAGATCAGCAGGTGCACACGCATCTATTCAATGATCTTGTGGAGCACACGCGGATTCACAATGGCAACCAAGAAGGCAATGCTTGAGTTTGGCACTTCAGATAAATTTTATGTAAACACTATGTGTGCTTGATACCAACAACAACTATTTACGTGCCACATTATGTTGCATGTTCGACGTACATGTATTTGCATGAATATGAGAATCCGAATTTAAGATATGTGGATGAACGGAACGAAATATGAGAACCCGTCCGGAGGCGTACCCGACCGCGTCCGCATGCGTTTGAGGAGCCGGATTTATCAAGTTCGGCTGTAAATACTCTAAACGAAACAAAACAAAGCCGCGGTTGGTTAATGCTCCCTACGTGCTGCAGCTGCCGCGTAGTAGTACGACCATAGCTTCCTGAGCATGTCCGACGACCATCGCGTGTCTCATGTTTATTTTGCCCTTTCTCCTCGTCCTCACATGGCTAGGTCGATCCTGTCTTCTTTGTAGCATCTGTTAACCTCTGGAATTACTCCTCTCGTGTCTTCTTGAGAGTAGAAGAAGGAAGCTTCAGCGAGCAGATATGCTTAGGGTGTTAATGTAGTACTGCGAGGCAGCAATCTGGTACTATAATTAATCTGGACTAACGATGGAACTTCCCTTGACATAACCAGATAGTACTAACAACATGCTCTAGGTTGTCATGTGTGAGCGGTGATCTTGCGGTACGTAAATCACGACGGCGGGTTTTTTTTTGGACGTGGTGGTTGCCATTTTTTGGTATCTTTTTCCGAGACAAGCCATTTTTGGGTATCTGACACTGGTTGCATTCATTTTAGCCGGCCCAACTTTGCGCTGGCCCATCGCATGCGTACTGGACATTCCTTCCCGCGTCTCTCGAAATCACTAATTAAAGAGTACTCGTTGCAAAGATCACTCCACTTTCCCAGGTCGCGACAAGTGGCGCATATGCAGCGCGCCACTTGTCGCAACCTGGGAGTTTTCCTTTTTTTCGTAGATCCGTTTTTTCAAAACGTTTTATCTCTTAAACCGTGCGTCCAAATCTCGAACCGTTTTTACCATTAGATTCCTCACGTCGAGATCTTCAAAACTAGATCCCATGTTGATAGGTTTTGACGAACTTTTTTTTCACGAAAAAAACCGGGCGAAAAAACCGAACTGGGAGCACGGTTTTTTCCCTTTCCGAAAGAGGCATGCCTGTGCCTCTCGCGAAATCACAACCGTGCCTCTCGTGGAAGCAAAACCGTGACTCTCGTGGAAGGAAAAAAACAGAAAACGCGTTTTTTTCCGTTTCCGAGATGCACAGCCGTGACTCTCGCGAAAAAAAAACAGAAAACGCGTATTTTTTCCCTTTTCGAGAGGCACGGCCGTGACTTTCGCGTAAGCACAACCGTGCCTCTCGCGGAAGCAAAACCGTGACTCTCACGAAAGAAAAAAATAACAGAAAACGCGTTTTTTTACGTTTCCGAAAGGCACGGCCGTGACTCTCGATAAAGCACAACTGTGCCTCTTGCGGAAGAAAAACCGCGACTTTCGCGAAATGGGGAAAAAAAGAAAACGCGTTTTTTCGCGCAAATTTTTTTTTCCGAATTTTTTTTGATCGAAAGCTAAGAAAGACCGGGGGAAAACCAAAACGTCGAAAAAACCAGAAAAAATCCGTTAAAAAAGCCGAAAACGCGTGCAGAAAAATAAAAAAAACAAAATCCGAAGGGAGCGTCCAGAGCGCGACACGTGGCGAATGGCTGAGAGCGCGCCAAGTGGCGTTGATCGTTGCGAGGCTCCCGAAGGAGCGCTCGTTAACTAGTTGTTCCCCGCGTCTCTTTCCCGAAATCACTAATTAAAGAGTACTCGTTGCAAAGAACACTCCACTTTCCCAGCTCGCGACAAGTGGCGCACATGCAGCGCATCACTTGTCGCAGCTTGGAGTTTTCCCTTTTTCGTAGATCCGTTTATTCAAAATGTTTTATCTTTTAAACCGTGCGTCCAAATCTCGAACCGTTTTCACCATTGAATTCCTCGCTTTGAGATCTTCAAAACTAGATCCCATGTTGATAGGTTTTGACGAACTTTTTTTTCATGAAAAAACCGAAACCGGGAGCACGGTTTTTTTCCCTTTTCGAAAGAGGCACGCCCGTGCCTCTCGCGAAATCAGACCCGTGCCTCTCGTGGAAGCAAAACCGTGACTCTCGTGGAAGGAAAAAAATAGAAAATGCGTTTTTTCCCGTTTCCGAGAGGCACGGCCGTGACTCTCGCGAAAGCACAACCGTGCCTCTCGCGGAAGCAAAATCGTGACTCTCGCGAAAAAAACAAAAAACGCGTATTTTTTCCCCTTTCTGAGAGGCACGGCCGTGGCTCTCGCGGAAGCAAAACCTTGACTCTCGCGTTAGAAAAAAAAACAGAAAACGCGTTTTGTTTTTCCCTTTTCGAGAGGCACGGCCGTGACTCTTGCGAAAGCACAACCGTGCCTCTCGCGGAAGTAAAACCGTGACTCTCGCGAAAGAAAAAAAAAACAGAAAACGTGTTTTTTTTTCGTTTCCAAAAGGCACGGCCGTGACTCTCGCTAAAGCACAACCGTGCCTCTCGTGAAAAAAACCGTGACTTTCGCGAAAGAAAACAAAAAAGAAAACGCGCTTTTTCGTGCTAATTTTTTTTTGAAATTGTTTTTTTATTGAAAAGCTAGGGAAGACCGGGGGAAAACCAAAACGTAGAAAAAACCCGGAAAAAACGTTTAAAAAGCCGAAAACGCGTGCGAAAAAATAAAAAAACAAAATCCGAAGGGAGCGTCCAGAGCGCGACCCGTGGCGAATGGCTGAGAGCGTGCCAAGTGGCGCTGATCGTTGTGAGGCTCCCGAAGGAGCGCTCGTTAACTAGTCGCTCCCTCTCTCTCCCCCGTTTATCATGTATATGAAAAGTTGCTCAAAAAAATCATGTATATGAAAAATGTATACAAAAAAATTATACAATGCCTATAAAAAAGAGTTGCTCATGTACTTAAATAATGATAATCAAGCATTCAAGAATGTAAATCAACAATTTAAAAATGTTAGATATGTATAGGAATTTTTTATCATCTATAAAAAATTATAATGTGTATGAAACAAGTTGATCATGTAATAAAATGTTTCTAGTGTATACCAAAAATGTAAAACATAGATTAAATAAATTTATAAGATATATGGCCTGTATTGAAAAAGTTCACCATGTCTTCAAAACATGTTAAACTTGTATTTTAAAAAATGTTAAAAGAGTATTAAGCAAAGGTATAAGATATATAGAAAAAATGTACAATGTGTATGGAAAAATATACAAAAAGTAGACATCAAAATATATAAGTTTTCACAAAATGTCAATCATGTATTGAAAAAATGTTAAATATGTCTATAAGATTTTTTTCCTATTGTTTATGAAAAATCTTAAATGTGTACTGAAAAAAGTTGACATGTGTTGAACAAAAATGCATATCCCATGCGGGTTGCCGTTGGAAATGCCCTCAGATCGGTCCTCCGGACTGTTCTCCAACAAGAAAAATAATCCGCTTTGTTTTGTTTCATGTATACGGAATGCATCGTTCAACATCCTTCGTTTCGTTTCGTTTTGTTTCATAGAGTATATACGGAATGCACTGCATGGATGTGTCTGTAAACCTGCGGCTTGCAGGGGGCATGCAAAGGGTAATTGCATGGTGCAACAGCGTCCGTCGTCATGTGCTCCAACAGTCGCCACTTGCACCGGCAGTTGTTGCCGAACTTAATTGGGCCGTCGAGACTGGTGCCGCCGCTGTCCACGTCTGCGCGCAAAGCATTTGGGGTCGAACGAAGCGTGCGAGCCAGCGCGCGAGCGACACACGCGCGTATTCCGGTCCAAGCTAGTCCAGTCCGTCTCTCTCGGGTCAAGCCTGCCGTGCTGGGCGGCATTGGAATAGGTCGTGAGCGCTGTGCTAGCGACTCCGCCATTCTGGGCGATTGTGCATACTGCATAGTACAGTACAGATCAGCCGTAGCAAGCTAGCTAGCTAGAGCTAGCACTGTGATGATAGCAGATGGAGGTCGACGAAGAATGGCTGTTTTGACCTTTTGGCATACAAATTCAGGATCTGACCCCAGTTTGAATTTTTTTCGAGATTTGATCCTTTTTCTTACCGCCAGGGGCTCTGGCGGTAGAGTTACACAGCCTAACGCCAGGGACCTGGCGGTAGGGTACTTATCCACGTCAGCCTCACCAAACGGCTGCCGTTTCGTGCTGTCGACCCTACCGCCAGGTCATCCGGCGGTAGGTTGTGTAACCCTACCGCCAATGTCCTTGGCGGTAAGTGCCGAACCGTTATAAGCCCGCGGGGGCCGGCTCGTGGGGCCCATCCACGAACCCAGCCCCCATCTTCTTCTCCCCTGCCGCCGCCCGCAAGAACAGATAGGGGAAGGCCTCTCTCATCCCATCCACTCCCCCCATCCGATCTTCTTCGTTTGTGAACGGTTTTTGCGGATCGAGATGGCTCCGAAACGAGAAAAGTAAGCTCTCTCAATCCCTCCAATTCGTTTTAGTTAAGAAGCTTTCGATTCGACGCATTATTTGGCACAAGATGAACCCTATTTCATCTAGTAGATTTTGATTTTTGTTGTTTTTAGGTTTGTTTAATTAGGAGTAATATGATGTTTGATGTAGTTGAATATGATTTATGTGGTGATGTGGTTGAAGTTGACTATGATAGAGCCTATTTTATATAGTTGATGAACCCTAGTTCATGTTAATATTTTTTGAATTATTTATTGATGTTTGATGTGGTTAAATATGTTTGAATATGATTGATGAGGTGATGTGGTGATGTGGTTGAATATGTTGGATTTGTTAACTAGTTTGAGGATAGAACCTATTTGGCACAAGATGAGGTGATGAGGTGATGTGGTGATGTGGTTTGAAGATGAATATGTTGGTAATTTTTATATATGTTTTTACAATTGTTGAATATGATTGGTTAATGTTCATATCCATAATAGGATAGAATAACTAGTTTGAAGATGAACCGTAGTTCATATTCATAATATTTTTTTACATTTGTTGAATATGATATGATTGATGTTAGTTGAACGGTTTAATATGATATGATTATATGTTCATAACAAAGTGTTCGTGTTTCAGGAGGCCCCCCATTGGTCCGGCGATCGACACTAATTACACTATGCTTGACCCGGCATTCGACAACGGTCATCGCGCACGTTACATCGAGAACGGAGTGGTAAATAGCACTGATCAACGTGTTGCATCACAATTTTGCCTTTTCAAAAGTTTTTTCTAACTATTTTCGTGTGCACATTGACAGATGCTTCCGCCATTACGTATGAGGGGCCACACCAAGGTCAAAGAGATGAACTACGACAACCGCTACGAGCCATATTACAGGAGAGCCGGGCTCTTGGGTTTCGTGCTCCAGTTCAAGCGTACGCCGCCGACGCTTGTCCACACGGCCCTCACAGCGTTGGTGGACCGTTGGCGGCCCGAGACGCACTCTTTCCATCTCCGATGTGGTGAGATGACGGTGACGCTCGAGGACTTCGCCATGATCACGGCCCTACCGATCAAGGGCCATGCTCTCATTGGGCGCGTGGATAGGAAGAACTGGCCGGACAGGGTTACCGCCCTCATCGGCGATTGCCCTCCCATCAAGAGTAACCGAACATCCGGTGTAGCACTGGCATGGCTCCTAGACCACCGGGCCGAATGCCCGCAAGATGCGGATCCGAGGACCGTGGAGCAGTATGCAAGGGCCTACCTGTGGTTTCTTCTCACAGAGGTGGTCTTTCCTGACTGCTCGGGGGACAACGCCCTATGGATGTACCTGGACTTCCTGGCCGACTGGGATGCAGGGTACAACTGGGGGTCTGCTGGCCTCGCGTACCTCTACCGTTCGGTAAGACGTCATACATCTCACCTATGTGTGTGGTTCTTTAAATTGCTTTAAATTGTGTCATTTGATCATCACTTGTTGTTTGCAGCTGGATGACGCAACGCAGAGGACCGAGAAAACATCTGGGATGTGTGGGTGTGTCTGGGCCCTCTCGATTTGGAGTTGGGAGCGGCTGCCGGTTGGTCGCCCTGAGAAACTGCCACGGACGACAGAGTGGACGGAGTATGGCGAGGATGGCGACAGTTCTCGATACCCTACCGTCGCCTATTCTTGGGACACGGTTAAGGTCTTCTCAGGCAAGGGAAGTGTGATGTACAAGGCCTTCACCAACGAGCTGGACAACGTGACATCTTTTCAGGTATACCAATGAGCGAGCTAGTTTTTAATGTTTATACTTTCACGGTTGCTAAACAATCTTTGTATAGGTTAACTGGTGGCCGTACCACGATAGAGCTTGGGGGTTCGAGCTGAACGAGATGTGCGAGCGGGACCGCCTTCTCTTCCGGTGCATTGTCCCGCTGATATGCGTGTACGCCGTTGAATGGCACCTACCACAACGCGTGGCGACACAAGTTGGCGTATTGCAACACACACCACCGGCAAGGCCCCACGACACCGGCGGTTACGACCTTCACAAGTATGTGCTGCCATCTCTTTACCGTGATTTCTTTAAGTTCAACGTTCTTATGGTCTTTTGTGTTTTTTTGTTTGTTATGCCCCTATGCAGGAAGAGCAGGCAGTATTCTCAGTCGATATTGGACTGGGCTGACGAGCACAAGTCTTTTGTGACAATGTGGGACGAGAGGACGTTCCGCAAAGATGGGGAGACGTCAGGCATTTGCTGGAATGTGTATGAGAGGCACATGAATTGGTATGACGATGGCATCGAGTTTCGTGTGCGTCTGAGGCCACGATGGACGGAAGCGGACATGGCATCACTTCAGGAGGAGGAGGACTCTGAGGATGAAGCATACAAGAGAAACCTAAGAGATATGCAAGGTGATTTCAGGGAGTATGCGCCCTTGATGAACAGAGTGGTAAGTTTTGTTGAAATGCATTCGAGCTAATGATGATGACATGGTCATTCTCGTTAACTTTTTAACGAACCTTGGATTTGCAGGCCGCAGAGCTAAACAGAAACATTTTCGACGACTCGAATGCGCTAAGTTCTGACCCCGGAACCGTGGAGGGTGACAACAAGCTGAGGGAAGCGATGAAGGTAACTTTAAGCTATAACGCAAATTTGATCCATGCCATGTTCTTACTTATTCGCAACCCTAAACCTGATCCAAGTCATACTCTACTATATTTGTTATTGCAGAAGATCATGAACCGTTGCCGCAAGCTAGTGGGCATGCTTGGTTGCGCTGCCTCGGTTGACGTGCATGTTCCTCCTCCTGGTGGGTCGACACGTGCCCTAGCTTCATCAAGCCACACCGGCGGAGGTTCCTCGAGCCATGCCGCCTCGTCATCTCGCCTTGTTAACGAGACCGAGGAAGAAGAGGAAGTGGACGAGGAGGAAGAGGAAGAAGAGGGAGAAGAGGAAGGAGGTGACGATGAAGAAGGTGATGAGGAGGAGTACGACGACGATGATGGACCTCAACCGACTCAGCCAACCCAGTCGAAGAGGGTATCTCATCCGCACCAGGATGTTCTGAGCCCATTACCGTTTCAGAAACCGGTTCCTCGTCGTCGCTCGAAGAAGCCGGATGAGGGCCGCTCGAAGACAAACGAGGAGCGTGCCGCCAAGAGGGGGAGGGGGAGGAACTAGTGATGTTGAACTTGCTAAGTTAAAGTAGTTGTCTTATGTTGAACTACTCGGTGTCCTGTTATTGCTACCTATGTTAGTAGTTGAACCTATTTTGATATGTTGAACTTAATGGATACATCGATTTTACTATCTATAAGTGTAAGGTTATCATAATTTCATATTCAAACACTTTTTGCTGTTGTGCTTATCTATCTGTGATATTGCTGTCATATTGAATTTGAAAAGAAGCAAGCAACTGAACTTGAAAAAATAAAACACAGGACCCTACCGCCACGGCCACTGGCGGTAGGGTCACACAGACTACCGCCAACCCCCCTGGCGGTAGTGTGAACCTACCGCGAGGGCACTTTCATATTTCGTCATGGAAAGTTTGGGAGGCAAAACCCAGCCACACCCTACCGCCAGGTGTACTGGCGGTAGGGTTAGACAGCCTACCATCAGGGTACCTGGCGGTAGGGTACTTATCCACGTCAGCTCGGGCAAACGGCCGCCGTCCCCCTCCGTCGCACCCTACCGCCAGGGCCCCTGGCGGTAGGCTGTGTAACCCTACCGCCAGAGCCCCTGGCGGTAGCGAAAGGGTCAAATCCCGAAAAAATTTCAAACTGGGGTCACATCCTGAATTTATATGCCAAAAGGGTCAAAACACGAAATTCAGCCACGAAGAATACTGTTCATGACGTGGCCTTAGGCCAACTCCAGCGCACCACCCCAAACGGATGTACGGTTTGGCCGGATTTCATCCCTTTGAGGCGGCGATGGGTTCGCCCATATCCGCTTGCGGCCGCTGGTTTGTCGGTGCGCCCAACGTGTGGCCGCACCACAAATCATGTCCAGGGTGGACGTGATAAAAACAAAAGCATAAAAACTAAAATAAAATGCCGAAAAAAAATAAATAAACGCAAATATAAAAACATAAAACATAAGTTAACCATCACGACCACAAAGCGGCCCAGTTCTACGGTTCACATAGACATAATTAACATAAAAACAAAATAAAACCGCCGCCCGCGCGCTCCTGCCGGGCCCGTCGATGCCGTGGCTGTCACCTCTTCAATGGCCGCCGTCGTCGTCGTCGTCGCTGACGAGGTCGACGTAGTCCGGCGGCGTCCAGAGGTGGGACGGCGGTGCGCGTTACACGGGGGCGGGCTGGAAGGCGGGAGGTGCCTGCACCACCTCCTCCCGTGGCGACGCCTCCCGCTCTGGTGAAGGAAATATGCCCTAGAGGCAATAATAAAGTTGTTATTTATATTTCCTTATATCATGATAAATGTTTATTATTCATGCTAGAATTGTATTAATCGGAAACTTAGTACATGTGTGGATATATAGACAAACAGAGTGTCCCTAGTATGCCTCTACTTAACTAGCTCGTTTATTAAAGATGGTTAAGTTTCCTAGCCATGGACATGTGTTGTCATTTGATGAACGGGATCACATCACTAGAGAATGATGTGATGAACAAGACCCATCCGTTAGCTTAGCACTATGATCATTTAGTTTATTGCTATTGCTTTCTTCATGACTTATACATGTTCCTATGACTATGAGATTATGCAACTCTCGAATACCGGAGGAACACTTAGTGTGCTATCAAACTTCACAACGTAACTGGGTGATTATAAAGATGCTCTACCGGTGTCTCCGATGGTGTTTGTTGAGTTGGCATAGATCGAGATTAGGATTTGTCACTCCATGTATAGGAGAGGTATCTCTGGGCCCTCTCGGTAATGATAATCACTATAAGCCTTGCAAGCAATGTGACTAATGAGTTAGTTGCGGGATGATGCATTACGGAACGAGTAAAGAGACTTGCCGGTAACGAGATTGAACTAGGTATGAGGATACCGACGATCGAATCTCGGGCAAGTAACATACCGATGACACAGGGATCTACGTATGTTTTATGCGGTTTGAACGATAAAGATCTTCATAGAATATGTAGGAGCCAATATGAGCATCCAGGTTCCTCTATTGGTTATTGACCGGAGATGTGTCTCAGTCATGTCTACATAGTTCTCAAACCCGTAGGGTCCGCACGCTTAACGTTCGATGATGATTTGTATTATGAGTTATGTGGTTTGATGACCAAAGGTTGTTCAGAGTCCCGGATGATATCACGGACATGACGAGGAGTCTCGAAATGGTCGAGACATAAAGATTGATATATTGGACCATGTTATTCGGACACCGGAAGTGTTCCAGATAGTTTCGGGTAAAAACGAAGTGCTAGAGGGGTTTTCGGAACCCACCGGGGGAACTAATGGGCCTCTATGGGCCTTAGTGGGAAGAGAGGAAGGGCCAGGAGGGGCTGGCCGCCCCCCCTTTGGGTCCGAATTGGACTAGGGGAAGGGGGCGGCGCCCCCCTTTCCTTCCGTTCCCCCTCTTCCTTCCTTCTTCCCCCTCTTCCTTAGGTGGAAACCTACTAGGACTTGGACTCCTAGTAGGATTTCCCTCTCCTTGGGCGCGCCCCTAGGGCCGGCCGGCCTCCCCCTCCTTCCTTTATATACGTGGGGAGGGGGCACCCTAGGACACACAAGTTGATCTTTTAGCCGTGTGCGGTGCCCCCCTCCACAGTTACACACCTCGGTCATATCGTCGTAGTGCTTAGGCGAAGCCCTGCGCCGGTAACTTCATCATCATCGTCGCCACGCTGTCGTGCTGACGGAACTCTTCCTCGGCCTCAACTGGATCAAGTGTATGAGGGACGTCATCGAGCTGAACGTGTGCTGAACACGGAGGTGCCGTACGTTCGGTGCTAGGATCAGTCGGATCGTGAAGACGTATGACTACATCAACCGCGTTGATAAACGCTTCCGCTTTCGGTCTACAAGGGTACGTGGACACACTCTCCCCGCTCATTGCTATGCTTCTCCTAGATAGATCTTGCGTGATCGTAGGATTTTTTTTGAAATACTACATTCCCCAACAGTGGCATCCGAGCCAGGTCTATGCGTAGATGTTATATGCACGAGTAGAACACAAAGAGTTGTGGCCGATAATAGTCATACTACTTACCAGCATGTCATACTTTGATTCGTCGGTATTGTTGGATGAAGCGGCCCAGACCGACATTACATGACCGCGTTCATGAGACTGGTTCTACCGCCGTGCTTCGCACACAGGTGGCCAGTGGGTGTCTGTTTCTCCTACTTTAGTTGAATCGAGTGTGACTACGCCCGGTCCTTGTTGAAGGTTAAAACAGCACACTTGACGAAAAATCGTTGTGGTTTTTGATGCGGAGGTAAGAACGGTTATTGCTAAGCCCGTAGCAGCCACGTAAAACTTGCAACAACAAAGTAGAGGACGTCTAACTTGTTTTTGCATGGCATGTTGTGATGTGATATGGTTAAGACATGATGATATATAAATTGTTGTATGAGATGATCATGTTTTGTAAAAGTTATTGACAACTGGCAGGAGCCTTATGGTTTTCGCTTTATTGTATGAAATGCAATCGCCATGTAATTGCTTTACTTTATCATTAAGCGGTAGCGATAGTCGTAGAAGCAATAGTTGGCGAGACGACAACGATGCTACGATGGAGATCAAGGTGTCAAGCCGGTGACGATGGTGATCATGATGGTGCTTTGGAGATGGAGATCAAAGGCACAAGATGATGATGGCCATATCATATCACTTATATATTGATTGCACGTGATGATTATCCTTTATGCATCTTATTCTGCTTAGGACGGAGGTAGCTGAAGGAAATATGCCCTAGAGGCAATAATAAAGTTATTATTTATTTCCTTATTTCATGATAAATGTTTATTATTCATGCTAGAATTGTATTAGCCGTAAACTTAGTACATGTGTGGATACATAGACAAACAGGGTGTCACTAGTATGCCTCTACTTGACTAGCTCGTTGAATCACAGATGGTTAAGTTTCCTAGCCATAGACATGAGTTGTCATTTGATTAACGGGATCACATCATGAGAGAATGATGTGATTGACTTGACCCATTCCGTTAGCTTAGCACTTGATCGTTTAATTTATTGCTATTGCTTTCTTCATGACTTAAACATGTTCCTATGACTATGAGATTATGCAACTCCCGAATATCGGAGGAACACTTTGTGTGCTACCAAACGTCACAACGTAACTGGGTGATTATAAAGGTGCTCTACAGGTGTCTCCGATGGTACTTGTTGAGTTGGCATAGATCAAGATTAGGATTTGTCACTCCGATTGTCGGAGAGGTATCTCTGGCCCTCTCGGTAATGATCATCACTATAAGCCTTGCAAGCAATGTGACTAATGAGTTAGTTGCGGGATGATGCATTACGGAACGAGTAAAGAGACTTGTCGGTAACGAGATTGAACTAGGTATTGAGATACCGACGATCGAATCTCAGGCAAGTAACATACCGATGACAAAGGGAACAACGTATGTTGTTATGCGGTTTGACCGATAAAGATCTTCGTAGAATATGTGGGAGCCAATATGAGCATATAGGTTCCGCTATTGGTTATTGACCGGAGATGAGTCTCGGTCATGTTTACATAGTTCTCGAACCCGTAGGGTCCGCACGCTTAACATTTGGTGACGATCGGTATTATGAGTTTATGTGTTTTAATGTACCGAAGGTAGTTCGGAGTCCCGGATGAGATCGGGGACATGACGAGGAGTCTCGAAATGGTCGAGACGTAAAGATCGATATATTGGACGACTATATTCGGACATCGGAAAGGTTCCGAGTGATTCGGGTATTTATCGGAGTACCGGAGAGTTACGGGAATTCGCCGGGGAGTATATGGGCCTTATTTGGCTTTAGGGGAGAGAGAGAGAGGGGCTGCCTAGGGCAGGCTGCGCGCCCCCCAAGGCCTAGTCCGAATTGGACTAGGGGGAGGGGCGGCGCCCCCTCCTTCCTTCTCTTCTTTCTTCCCCTTCCTTCTCTCCTACTCCTACTATTTGGAAAGGGGCGAATCCTACTCCCGGTGGGAGTAGGAATCCCTAGGGCGCGCCATAGTAGAGGGCCGGCCCTCCCCCTCCTCCACTCCTTTATATACGGGGGAGGGGGGCACCCCATAGAAACACAAGTTGATCATTGATCTTTTAGCCGTGTGCGGTGCCCCCCTCCACCATAATCCACCTCGGTCATATCGTAGCGGTGCTTAGGCGAAGCCCTACGTCGGTAGCATCATCATCACCGTCATCACGCTGTCGTGCTGACGGAACTCTCCCTCGAAGCTCTGCTGGATCGTGAGTTCATGGGACGTCCTCGAGCTGAACGTGTGCTGAACTCGGAGGTGTCGTGTGTTCGCTACTTGGATCGGTCGGATCGTGAAGACGTACGACTACATCAACCACGTTGTCATAACGCTTCCGCTTACGGTCTACGAGGGTACGTGGATGACACTCTCCCCTCTCGTTGCTATGCATCACCATGATCTTGCGTGTGCGTAGAATTTTTTTTTGAAATTACTACGTTCCCCAACAGTGGCATCCGAGCCAGGTTTATGCGTAGATGTTATATGCACGAGTAGAACACAAGTGAGTTGTGGGCGATAATAGTCATACTGCTTACCAACATGTCAATATTTGATTCGGCGGTATTGTTGGATGAAGCGGCCCGGACCGTCATTACGCGTACACTTACGCGAGACTGGTTCTACCGACGTGCTTCACACACAGGTGGCTGGCGGGTGTCAGTTTCTCCAACTTTAGTAGAATCGAGTGTGGCTACGCCCGGTCCTTGTTGAAGGTTAAAACAACACATACTTGACGAAAAATCGTTGTGGTTTTGATGCGTAGGTAAGAACGGTTCTTGCTCAGCCCGTAGTAGCTGACGATGATATGTACCTAGGGTAGGGTCATAGGCGTGTCCTAGAGACCCTCCCCAAGGACACTTACTTAAATTCAGAAGCATTCAAGGGATAACGTCGTCCACTCGACTAGAAGCGTTCCACTCGGAAGACACAAGTTCAGTCGACCAAGGAGTACTCACTCGACTGTAACAAGAATCACTCAACAGCTAGAAGATCTAAAGTCAGTCTGTATAGCAATGGTCAGGCGTTTACTCTGTAGACTTAATGGTCATTAATGTATCTTTATTGCTGGCGTTACCAGTAACACCCTATCTTTATGTACCTTAAACCCTGTGTAACTGAGGGTGGGAGGGGTCTGGCGAACTCTATATAAGCCACCCCCCTCCTCAGGGACAAGGGTTCGACCCCCTGTAACTCCACACACATAATCCAATTGACCGAGCTCCCGAGCACCGAGACGTAGTGCTATTACTTCCTCCGAGAAGGGCCTGAACTCGTAAATCTTGTGTGTACAACTTCACCATAGCTAGGATCTTGCCACCTCATACCTACCCCCCATTCTACTGTCAGTCTTAGAAGCACGATAGTTGGTGCCCACCGTGGGGCAGGTGTCTTAGCAACTTTCTGGCGAGGTTGCGATTTTTCCGATTCCTATCATCATGGTTTCCGGCGGTGGATTGGCTGAGGGCCGCGAGATCCGTCTCGGCGCACTCGTCTTCATCACCAACGACTCCGCTTGGCTCCAGGAGGCTCCACTCGACACCGAGGCGCTCCCCGTCCGCGGGGCGATGCACTTTCGTGCGTGCGTGCGCGGCGTCCTTCTGCAGCAACCGTCGACCAAGTATCAGTCGACTCCCGTGGTGTCCTCGCTCCCCGCTGTTCGTCGCTGCAAGCGATCCGATCGCTCACGGCTCCAGCGGTGGGTGAAACACGTGGTGGCACGCCAGTCGGCCACCCCCAAGTCGTGGCAATCAAGCCCGACGAATCACTCTATGGCATGTTCGATCTGTCGACTGGCTCCGTCGAGACCCTATCCGAGTGCGACAGCAGCGATCCCGCGGCTGAAGTCCTGATGGTCGACTCTCCGCGCAGCCCCCCTGGCATGTGCCGCAATGGCGGTGGCGATGGCGGTGGCGATCCGTCGCGCGTTCACGAAGAGTACCATCCTGAGACCCTTTCTTCGCAGCAGAGGGAAGAACTTCATGGCCGCAACATGGAGGCGCTCCACACTCCCATCGTTGGTGAGACTTCCGAGGCTCGGGCCTTGGAGGAGGCGCGCCTATCCACTTTGGCTGAGCGCACTCAGTTGGAGAATCTTCAGCATGCACTCGACGAGCGGGCTCATCGGCGGATCCCAGAGTCCAGTCAACGCGCCCGGCAGTTGTTCCCACCATAGCCTCAGGTATACCGCACTCCAATTCAGAATCTTACAGCTGTGACCCATATAGCAGAGTCCATTCAGCCTTCCCAGTCGGAGGCTAGAAGGATTTTGATGCAGATCCGGGCTCTACTCCGGGCAGCCGGAGAACAGAACACAGTAGTGTCTCAGTCGCGAGACGGAATCCATAGCAGATCTGTGATGGCGGATACAATAGTGCCCATCGCTGTGAACACAGTAGTGCCCACAGCCCAAGATCGCCTCTGAGGCGTGAGGGACGTGGGCATCGTCAAGAGCAGTACTTGGGTCAGAATCATGAGCAGTATGATAATCGAGTTGACCGCAATAACCGCCGTCGAGTGCCTACTCCCCCTCCGAGGGGCGGGTCATATATGTCCCGTCATCATGATGACAGGCGCCCGTACAGTGGTGAGCGGAGATTACCAGTCGATCCAAGAGAGCCTGGGTTTGATGCAAGATCAATTTTGGTACAAGGTCTGCTCGATAGGAACCGGGCACACAGAGATCACCCGAGTGGGAGCAGAGTACACGTTTCAGGCCCTGAGTGCTTTAGCAGAGCCATCAGAGCTGCTGAGATCCCTCCCAACTTCAGGTTGGTGACTGGGGTTAGCAAGTTTACCAGTGAATCGAAGCCTGACACTTGGCTCGAAGATTACCGAGTGGCTGTACAGATCGGCGGTGGAAATGATGAAGTAGCTATGAAGCATCTCCTCTGATGTTGGAAGGTTCGGCCAGAGCATGGCTGAATCAGTTGGCCCCAGGCAGTATTTTCAGCTGGGAGAACTAGCCCGAGTGTTTGTCAGGACCTTTAAAGGCACTTGCAAACGACCAGCAGGGTTGACAGAATTGCAACATTGTGTGCAGAAGCCGAATGAAACCTTGAGGGATTACATTCAGAGGTGGACCACTTTGCATCATACAGTGGAAAATGTATCTCAACGTCAAGCAGTTTGCGCCTTCAAGGAGGGCGTCAGGTATCGAGAGCTTAACCTGAAATTCGGTCGGACAGGAGACATCTCTCTGACTTGAATGATGGAGATAGCCACTCGGTTTGCCAATGGAGAAGAAGAGGATCGACTCCGCAGTGGGAAGGGCAAGCCAGTCGCCCAAGACACCGGAGGAGGTCGGAAGCAGAAGCGCAAGGCCGAGCCAGCAGCTCCTGGTGAAGCTTTGGTCGTGGGACAAGGAAAGTCCAAGGGGAAGCCCAAAGGGCCCTGGATCCCCAAGAAAGTAAAAGATCAAGCAGGAAATGATGTGATGGATTTGCCATGCCACATTCACACCAAGAAAGATGAAGAGGGTAATCTGATTTATCTGAAACACACCACTCGACAGTGTTGGCTCCTGATCCAACAATTCCGAGAGAAACAACCTAGTGAGAAGGAGAAGGAGTCGGATCAGGATGAGGACAAGGAAGAAGATGATGATGGTTTCCCCAACGTTAATTCCACTCTGGTGATTTTTGCTGGCATTGAAAGCAAGAGTCGACTGAAAGTCATCAATAGAGAAGTCAACATGGTTGCTCCGGCAACGCCAACATATCTAAAGTGGTCCAAGGTTCCCATCACATTCGACCAGTCTGACCATCCCCCGCGTGTTGCCACCCCAGGGAGGCAAGCGTTGGTGGTCGACCCAGTCGTTGGAGGCACCCGACTGACTAAAGTCCTGATGGATGGAGGCGGTGGTCTGATTATTCTGTATGTTGAGACCCTCCGAGGGATGGGCATTCCGATGTCCAAGCTCAGCGAAAGCAACATGCGATTCCATGGAGGCATCCCTGGGAAGAAAGCCGATTCACTCGGCCAGATTACACTCGACGTGGTTTTCGGTGATTCGACCAATTACCGTAAGGAAAAGTTGACATTTGAAGTTGTGGATTTTCATAGCGCCTATCATGCTATTCTGGGCAGGACCGCGTATGCTCGTTTCATAGCTCGACCATGTTACGTGTAGCTCAAGTTGAAGATGCCTGGCCCAAGGGGTGTGATCACAGTCACTGGCAATCGGCAGCGAGCTAAAGAGTGCTTCCAGAAGGGCTCAAAGATCGTCGATGAACAAATGGCAGCAGTTGAAATGGCAGAATACCAGAAGAATGCGGATCCGAGTGATTTGTTGAGAGCAAAGAAGCCTGCTTCAGATTCAGCATTTCAGTCGTCTGGTGAGACAAAGTCAGTTCATATTCACCCGACCGACCCCAATGCTGCTCCGACTCTTATCTCGTCAACACTCGACGGCAAATAGGAAGAAGCGCTCATCTAGTTCCTCCATGAGAACTGGGACATCTTCGCATGGAAACCTTCTGCATGCCGGGTGTGCCCAGGGAACTGGCTGAGCAACGTTTGCGAGTCGACCCAAAGGTAAAACTAGTCAAAGAGCATATTCGACGGTCCGCCGTACAGAAGAGAAAAGCAATTTGCGAGGAAGTGGCTCGACTCTTGGCAGCTGAGTTCATCCGAGAGATTTACCACTCCGAGTGGCTCGCCAATGTCGTCATGGTTCCTAAGAAAGATGATTCACTCCGCATGTTTATTGACTTCAAGCACATCAATCGGGCCTGCCCGAAGGATCACTTCCCTCTCCCTCACATCGATCAGATAGTCGACTCGACTGCGGGATGTGAGCGGTTGTCTTTTCTGGATGCATATTCCGGGTACCATCAGATCCGACTGTATGGACCCGATGAGATAAAAACAACTTTCATCACCCAATTCGGGTGCTTTTGTTATGTTACCATGCCCTTTGGTCTCAAGAATGCTGGCGCCACATTTATGCGTATGATACAGAAGTGCCTGCTCACTCAAATCAATCGGAATGTGGAAGCATACATGGATGACATCATGGTTAAGTCACGCAAAGGTTCCAACCTGCTGACTGACCTTGCTGAAACCTTTGCCCATCTGAGGAGATATGATATCAAGCTTAATCCATCAAAGTGTACATTTGGAGTTCCTGGTGGCAAGTTACTCGGATTCCTCGTTTCCGAACGTGGGATCGATGCAAACCTAGAGAAAGTTGGTGCAATCCTCCGAATGAAACGCTCCGTGCGTGTACACGATGTTCAGAAGCTTACTGGTTGTTTGGCCGCTTTGAGTCGATTCATCTCTCGTCTCGGTGAAAAGGCACTGCCTCTTTACCGACTGATGAAGAAATCTGACAAGTTCGAGTGGACTCCTGAAGCTGACACAACGTTTGCAGAGCTCAAAACCCTGCTTTCCACCTAGCCGGTGCTTGCTGCTCCAATCAGCAAAGAGCCTCTACTGCTTTATATTGCAGCCACTGGACAAGTTGTCAGTACAGTACTCACGGTCGAGCGGGAAGAAGAAGGCAAGGTCTACAAGGTTCAGCGCCCTATTTACTATATTTCTGAAGTTTTAACCCCATCCAAGCAGAGATATCCGCATTATCAGAAGCTTGTCTATGGGATTTACTTCACCACGGAGAAGGTTGCACATTACTTCTCGGATCATTCAATTATAGTCGTCAGCGACGCTCCATTGTCAGAGATATTGAATAACAGAGATGCAACTGGTCGAGTGGCTAAATGGGCGATTGAACTTCTTCCGCTGGATATCAAGTTTGAGGCAAAGAAAGCAATTAAATCCCAGGCAATAGCAGATTTTCTCGGCGAGTGGATTGAACAACAGCTGCCGACTCAGGTTCAGTCGGAACATTGGACAATGTTCTTCGACGGGTCCAAGATGTTGAATGGTTCAGGTGCTGGGGTAGTCCTGGTATCTCCGCGAAGCGATAAGCTCAGTTATGTTCTCCAGATTCACTTTGATTCCTCCAACAACGAAGCTGAATATGAAGCACTTTTATACGGGTTGCGTATGGCCATCTCACTCGGCGTCTGGCGCCTAATGGTCTACGGCGACTCAGATTTGGTGGTCAATCAGGTGATAAAGGAATGGGACGTCAGAAGTTCAGCTATGACCGGTTATTGCAATGCAGTGAGAAAACTGGAAAAGAAGTTTGAGGGGTTAGAGCTCCATCATATACCCCGACTGAAAAATCAAGCAGCCGATGACTTGGCAAAGATAGGTTCCAAGAGGGAGCCCATTCCCAGCAATGTGTTTCTGGAACATATTCACACACCTTCAACTCAAGAAGATCCCTTCACTGAAGAGCCCCCACAACCTAAGAGTGCCACTGATCCGACTAAAGTTGAAATCCCAGCCGTGGTCGACTTGGTCATGGAGGTTTTGGTCGTCATTCCCGACTGGACAGTGCCATACATTGCATATATTCTCAAGAAAGAACTCCCAGAGGATGAAGAAGAGGCTCGTCAGATCGTCCATCGATCCAAAGCCTTTACTGTGATGGGTGCACAGCTTTACAGAGAGAGTGTCACTGGAGTCAGTCAGAAATGCATCACACCAGAAGAAGGCCGAATGATTCTCAATGATATCCACTCAGGGACCTGTGGTCACCATGCGTCCTCTCGGACCATCGTGGCCAAAGCATACCGAGCTGGGTTTTACTGGCCACATGCTAATGAAATGGCAAAAGAAATCGTCGACAAGTGTGAGGGTTGCCAGTTCTACTCCAACATGTCCCATAAAACTTCTTCAGTTTTGAAGACCATTCCACTCATCTAGCCATTTGCTGTTTGGGGATTAGATATGGTCGGGCCCCTGAGGACTGGTAGAAGTGGCTTCACCCATGTGCTCGTAGCAGTCGACAAGTTCACCAAATGGATTGAGGCTAAACCCATCAAGAACCTCGAAGCAAGTACTGTTGTCAGCTTCATCAGAGAGTTAACGTTCAGATATGGAGTCCCACACAGCATTATCACAGATAATGGGTCAAACTTCGATTCAGATGAGTTCAAAGCTTTCTGCGCCTCCCAAGGCACTCGAGTCGACTATGCTTCAGTCGCCCACCCACAGTCGAATGGGCAAGCAGAAAGAGCAAACGGTTTTATCCTCAAAGGGCTGAAACTCCGATTGATGCGTGATCTCAAGCATGCTGCGGGCGCTTGGGTTGATGAACTACCATCAGTACTTTGGGGATTGAGAACAACTCCAAATCGGTCGACTTGTCGAACTCCGTTCTTCCTTGTCTACGGGGTTGAGGCTGTGCTTCCGAGTGACTTGCTTCACAATGCACCCCGAGTGGAACTTTTCTCAGAAGCTGAAGCAGAGCAAGCCCGGCAAGATGCTGTTGATCTTCTGGAAGAGGAAAGAGAGATGGCCTTAATAAGGTCGACCATTTATCAGCAAGACCTCCGTCGATTCCATGCTAGAAACGTGAGAGGTCGAGCATTCCAAGAGGGAGACCTGGTTCTCCGAGTGGATCAGCAACAGCCGCACAAGCTTGCTCCCACATGGGAAGGTCCCTTCATCATCACCAAGGTGCTCCACAACGGAGCATATCACCTCTACAACGTTGAGCACAATAAGGACGAGCCACATGCTTGGAATGCAGAGTTGCTCCGTCGTTTTTATACTTAAGCACTCAGTCTGTTGAGATGTAATAAGAAATGCCTTTTAGTTTGTTTATCAAAGACAGAGTTTCACAGTCCTCTAAATGATTGTCGTTGCTTATACATGTGTTTTAAATCCCCTAGTGGGTGGCTTAGCCGCGAATCCGTTTCGCCTAAGTATGAAAAAATCCTACTGAGTGAAGAGCAAGTCTCTCACTCGGAGGCTTAGCCGCGAATCCGTTTCGCCTAAGTGTGAAAAAATCCTACCGAGTGAAGAGCAAGTCTCTCACTCGGGGGCTTAGCTGCAGTCCTGTACTCGCCTAACTTTAAAGAAATCCCACCGAGTGAAGAGCAACCCTCTCCCTCGGGGGCTTAGCTGCAGTTTCGTACTCGCCTAAGTTCGAAAAAATCCCACCGAGTGAAGAGCAACCCTCTCACTCGGGGGCTTAGATGCAGTCCTGTACTCGCCTCAGTTTGAAAAAATCCTACCGAGTGAAGAGCAACCCTCTCACTCGGGGGCTTAGCTGTAGTTCTGTACTCGCCTAAGTTTGAAAAAATCCCACCGAGTGAAGAGCAACCCTCTCACTCGGGGGCTTAGCCGCAGTTCCGTACTCGCCTAAGTTTGAAAAAATCCCACCGAGTGAAGAGCAACCCTCTCACTCGGGGACTTAGCTGCAGTTCCGTACTCGCCTAAGTTAACACGTGCTCCAAGTGAAAGAACAATTCTCTCACTGGGGGACTTAGCCACACGCTCCATCCTTATCCGCAAGGACGACGAGGTGTAGGTCGACTGCGACCTTCTCCTCAGAGCTGCGCCAGAAATACAACATGCGCTCCATCCTTATCCGCAAGGACGACGAGGTGCAGGTCGACTGCGACCTTCTCCTCAGAGCTGCGCCACAAATACAACGTGCACTCCATCCTTATCCGCAAGGACGACGAGGTGCAGGTCAACTACGACCTTCTCCTCAGAGATGCGTCACAAATACAACGTGCGCTCCATCCTTATCTGCAAGGACGACGAGGTGCAGGTCAACTGCGACCTTCTCCTCAGAGCTGCACCACAAGTATAAAAGATTGTTCCAAGTGAAGAAACAAGTTCCACCCGAAGAATAGAAACAAGCATATTCAAAGATAAACCAAGTTCAGATAAATCCAGCGAAGTTCCGGGCAGCGAATAAAAGTGCTCAGGCGTCAAGCCTGAAGGAGTTTAACAGTTATAGATCACTCGGCATACCGAGGAAAATATAATCGGATCATAAATAGTTTGTTCACTCCGCAGGAGGAGGGCTAGCAGGCTCAACGAACTCGTCCAGGTCGATTCCGTCAGCAATCCGAGTGGCAGCGGCAATGAAAGTCTCCATGAAAGACTGGAAGTCAAGCCTCTTGGTATTGGCAACCTTGATTCCTACCAGCTTCTCTTCTCTAGCCTCTTTGCAGTGGACCCAAACCAAAGATAGAGCAACGTCGGTGCCACACCGAGCAGAAGATTTCTTCCATTCCTGCACTCGACTGGGAATCTCATTAAGTCGAGTCATAAAAGACTCGAGGTCATTCGGAAGCGTCGCCCTTGGCCAGAGTGTCGTGTCGATCCTCGACACCGCAACCTTCAGTCGGGCGAGGTAGTCAACAACGCCAGCAACACGGGATTCCAGTCTGAGTGTGTTCATGGCAGCTTCGTCCTTAACAGGAGGGAGGATGGGGTCCAAGCTTGTTTCAATTCGCCCAGTCTCTTCCTCGAAGTTCTGGCAGAATTCTACATACGCAACAAAACGACGAGTCAACAGCTATGCAACGAATCGACAGCGCCAAGTCAGTTAGATAAAGAAAGGTACCTTCAAGCATGATGAATAGCTTCTTGGCTAGCCCTCCCAGATAATTCTCCAGATCATATCTCTTGCGAGCGATGCCTTCCATTTTTTCGGTCAGATTCTTCTTGTCCTTCTTTAGATGAGTCGCCTCCTTATTGGCTTCATCAAGGGCAGTCTTCAGCTTGGCATTTTCTTCCTCCAGTTTACCGACTGAAGCCAGCTTCTGGTCGGCGAGTGCAGTTTTCTCTTCTGCTGCTTTCTGCGCGGTTGCAAGGTCCAGATCCTTCTTCGCCAGAGCCTGGTTCATTGTTTCTGAAAGAAATGACGCTTGGTTTAGAAGAAGTAAATGACACTCGGTTCAGGGACGAATCAGTCGACAAGTTTTTCATACCAGTGGCTTCATCCTTAGCCTTCTGCAGGTTTGTCTTGGCTAACTTCAGATCAAGATTGAGCTGGATCTGCTTCTTCTCCAAGTCAGCGAAACGGGTCCCGAGTTTACAAGATCTCTGCAAATAATGGATAGTCAGTCGACGAGAACAAAGGTTGATTCTTTCCGAACAATTAATACGACAAATACAGTTCTAAGACTACTGCCGAATCAAAACATTCAACAGTAGTCTCGGGGACTACACCCAATGGGTGCACTCAGCGTGCCCCCACTGGTTCGACTTTTCAATCGACTTGGTCCGTCCAGTCGAGAAAAAAATAGAGAGACAACAGCTGTTCTCAGACCACAGCCAACTACCAGCAGTTGACTACGGTCTCGGGGACTACACCCAGTGGGTGCACTCAGCGTGCCCCCACTGGATCAGATCCCACTCGACATGGTCCGCCCGGAAAGAGTGGAAGGACGATCAAAATAAATTCTGTTCAAAAGACCACTGCCGAGTCACAGCACTGGACAGTGGCCTCGGGGACTACACCCAGTGGGTGCACTCAGTGTGCCCCCACTAGTTCAAAGACACACTCGACGCTACCTAGTCAACTCAAGTGGAAAAACTATTCAGGAAAAAATTGCAACAACACCCACTTGGTGTGCAGATACAAGACAAAGCAGTTCTCAGATAGCATATCCTAACAGAACAATTATCAAGGTGAAGAAACAGTCGAGAAGACATTGACCTGGACGTTGGTATGAAGAGCAGAACTGGCATCATAGGCAGCTTGACTGGCCTCATGCACCACCTTCATTTGCTCCATCATAAGGCCCGCTTGGCAAATGGCTTCTCTAGCTGCAGCAGCTGGGTCCTCCAGGACATGGTGGGTGGCAAATATCGGAGATGGCGAGTCAGTCGCGGCAGCTTGAGGATCCGAGGCATGGAGCTGCAACGCCGAGCCAGAGGCCTGCGCAGCCGACGCTGAAGGACGCCTAGTCGACGTAGGATCAGCGAACGTAACAGAAGCCCGGTGAGGGTCTCCGGATCGCTGGGTCGACTGTTCTGGTACTGATGTCGTTTGCGATTTCTTGCCGGCTGGCGCCTTCCTGCCTGAAGTCCTGCTCCTCCGTTCCAAAGGCTGCTCGTCATCGTCATCAGGGAGATCGATAACGTTCGATGGTGCTGAAAGAAAAACTCGGTCGCAACAGTTCAGTCGACTACAGTTTGATTGACAAAATAAAGACAAGTTAGCATAAATCATACCTGCTTTCAAAGTAGCTGCATCTCCAGTCTCCTCATCCTGGCCCTTGTAAAGGTCCATAGAAGTCGCAGAAGTAGCAGCACTACAAGTTTCAAGATTCACTCGGTCAAACCATGAACTGAGTCGGCAGCAAAGGTCCTTGAGCAAAAGCGAGGACAAGGCACTTACGCAGAAGCGACGGGGACGTCGATCTTGATCTTGGGCAGGGTCTTCCGAGACTTCGATGCTGCAACTTTGGGCTGCTTTGGAGCCTTCTCAGTCGGCATGGCGGAAGAGGTCCGAGTGCGCTTGGAAGTCTGCCCAGTCGGCTTAGCCACCTTGCCACGAATACTCACTGGGTCATGCTGATGCTTGGAACGCCTTTCGTTGCGAGGTGGTGACTCGACTTCTTCGTCACTACTCGAATCCTCACTTTCCTCCTCCTCTTCTCCTCTGTCGGACTGCCAATCCATGCTTTTGCCTCCACTTTCTTCTCCTTCTTGGTACTTCTCTTGCTCTCTGTTCGGCATTGTGTATGTCTCCGTATAGATCTGCGAAGCAAAAGAGGTGAACAAAGGATGGTTGACTCGATAAGCAGCTGCAAATCCGAATGAAGAACGCTGAGAAATAAAGAATAGACCTAGTCTGGTTGGTTGTTGGCGTCGAATGGCAAAACTCTTCGGGACCCCCTGGGGTTATCCTTGTTTCATGTGATTCCTTGCACCCATTGCGCCACCATCTTTTCATCAACGTCCTCTGGATGGATCCGAGTGGAATCTTCAATTCCCGAGTACATCCACATTGAGTGATCACGAGCCTGGAGAGGCTGGATACGCCGACTGAGGAATACCTCGAGCAGATCCATACCAGTCACACCCTCACGGATCCGCTGAACTACTCGCTCCATCAACATGGCCACCTCCACCTTCTCTGCTGGGGTCACCTTCAAGGAAGTGGGTTTTTGGACTCGTTCCAAGGAAAAGGGAGGGAGACTAGTCGGATGACCAGGGGTCGACTTGTCTTTGCAATAAAACCAAGTCGACTGCCACCCTCTAACCGAGTGAGGGAGATTCATCGCGGGAAAACCACTCTTCCCCCTCATCTGGATACCCAAGCCCCCACACATCTGGATCACCTGGGTTCTCTCGTCACTCGGGCTAGCTTTTTTCACAGTCTGCGAGCGGCATGTGAAGATGTGCTTAAACAGACCCCAGTGCGGTCGACAGCCCAGGAAATTCTCACACAGGAAGACAAAGGGAGTGAGGTATGTGATTGTGTTGGGAGAGAAATGGTGGAGTTGAGCCCCGAAGAAGTTCAGAAAAGCACGGAAAAAGGGATGTGGGGGCAAAGAAAAACCGTGGTCGACGTGAGTGGCGAGTAAGACGCACTCACCCTCCTGAGGCTGCGGCTCAGTTTCATCCCCCGGGAGCCTCCAGGAATCATGCTCAATCAGCCCGCTCTCGGCCAGATCTTGCAAGTCATCCAGCTCGATTGTGGACTGGATCAAGTCGCCCTGGACCCAGCCGCGTGGCAAGGCGGATCTCGACGACGACCCGCTCCTGCTGGTCTTCTTCCCCTTCCCCTTCGCCGCCCCCTTCTTTGCACGCTCCAGCGCCGCCATCTTGTCCCTCGCCATCGCAGCAAGAGGTGCACGGGCAGGAGGCGGCGTTGAGAGCAGAAGCGGTAGCAGTGGAGAAGCGGAGGAGGAAGAAGGAGAAATTGGGGCACACTATGCAAAATTCCCCAACCCAACGCCTTATATGGAGTCGTTTCCGAGTGACTGACTGCTGGGCCCGGGCAATCCTGTCAAATCCTACAACTGTCGCTCGCTCGGTACGTGGCGAAAAAAGGTGGCGCGGAGATCGAGGCATCCGCGCTTAGTCCGCTCTGTTTACTGCGGCTCGCTCCGTCCCGCGCGCTTCTCCAAAATTCGAATCCCGCAAGATCCGGAAATGGCAGAGCAGACAATCACGCCGAAGATTTTATACCGTATCAACACTCGAAGTATATCAGCAAAGTGCACTCGACTATTTTAGAATGGATCAAGGCGACTGAAAATGAAGTCAAAGTTGCCACATGGTTCATCAGTCTAAGAAAAACGCTTCCGCAGCGTGTAACTGGATCAGAACCAACTACAACTCCTTTTTCCACTCGAACCCTGAACCATTCGGGGGCTAATGACGATGATATGTACCTAGGGTAGGGTCATAGGCATGTCCTAGACACCCTCCCCAAGGACACTTACTTAAAGTCAGAAGCATTCAAGGGATAACGTCGTCCACTCGACCAGAAGCGTTCCACTCGGAAGACACAAGTTCATTCGACCAAGGAGTACTCACTCGACCGTAACAAGAATCACTCGACAGCTAGAAGATCTAAAGTCACTCTGTATAGCAACGGTCAGGCGTTTACTCTGTAGGCTTAATGGTCATTCATGTATCTTTATTGCTGGCGTTACCAGTAACGCCCTATCTTTATGTACCTTAAACCCTTTGTAACTGAGGGCGGGAGGTGTCTGGCAAACTCTATATAAGCCACCCCCCTCCTCAGGGACAAGGGTTCGACCCCCTGTAACTCCGCGCACATAATCCAATCGACCGAGCTCCCGAGCACCGAGACGTAGGGCTATTACTTCCTCCGAGAAGGGCCTGAACTCGTAAATCTTGTGTGTACAACTTCACCATAGCTAGGATCTTGCCACCTCATACCTACTCCCCATTCTACTATCAGTCTTAGAACCACGACAGCAACCACGTAAAACTTGCAACAACAGAGTAGAGGACGTCTAACTTGTTTTTGCAGGGCATGTTGTGATGTGATATGGTCAAGACGTGATGAGATATAAGTTGTTGTATGAGATGATCATGTTTTGTTGAAGTTATCGTCAACTGGCAGAAGCCTTATGGTTATCTCTTTATTGCATAAGATGCAAGCGCCAAATAATTGCTTTACATTATCGCTATGCGATAGCAATAGTTGCAAGAGCAATAGTTGGCGAGACGATCATGTGACGACATGTTGATAGAGATCAAGATGATGGAGATCATGGTGTCATGCCGGTGACGATAGAGATCATGACGGTACTTTGGAGATGGAGATCAAAGGCGCAAGATGATCATGGCCATATCATGTCACATATTTTGATTGCATGTGATGTTTATCCTTTATGCATCTTATTTTGCTTAGTTCGGTGGTAGCATTATAAGATGATCTCTCACTAAATTTCAAGGTATAAGTGTTCTCCCTGAGTATGCACCGTTGTGACAGTTCGTCGTGCCGAGACACCACGTGATGATCGGGTGTGATAAGCTCTATGTTCACATACAACGGGTGCAAGCCAGTTTTGCACACGCAGGATACTCGGGTTAAACTTGACGAGCCTAGCATATGCAGATATGGTCTCGGAACACTGGAGACCGAAAGGTCGAGCGTGAATCATATAGTAGATATGATCAACATAGTGATGTTCACCATTGAAAACTACTCCATCTCACGTGATGATCGGACATGGTTTAGTTGATTTGGATCACGTGATCACTTAGATGATTAGAGGGATGTCTATCTAAGTGGGAGTTCTTAAGTAACATGATTAATTGAACTTTAATTTATCGTGAACTTAGTCCTGATAGTATTAGCATATCTATGTTGTAGATCAATAGCTCGCGTTTAGCTCCCATGTTTTATTTTTGATATGTTCCTAGAGAAAACTAAGTTGAAAGATGTTAGTAGCAATGACGCGGATTGGATCCGTGATCTGAGGATTATCCTCATTTGCTGCACAGAAAAATTATGTCCTTGATGCACCGCTAGGTGACAGACCGATTGCAGGAGCAGATGCAGACGTTATGAAGGTTTGGCAAGCTCGATATGATGACTACTTGATAGTTTAGTGCACCATGCTTTACGGCTTAGAATCGGGGCTTCAAAGACATTTTGAACGCCACGGAGCATATGAGATGTTCCAAGAGTTGAAATTAGTATTTCAGACTCATGCCCATGTCGAAAGGTATGAGACCTTTGACAAGCACTTTGCCCACAAGATGGAGGAGACAACCAGTGAGCATGTGCTCAGATTGTCTGGGTACAACAATTGCTTGAATCAAGTGGGAGTTAATCTTATTGATAAGATAGTAATTGACAAAGTTCTCTAGTCACTATCACCAAGTTACTAGAACTTCGTGATGAACTATAATATGCAAGGGATGACAAAAGTAATTCCCGAGCTCTTCGCGATGCTGAAATCAGTGAAGGTAGAAATCAAGAAAGAGCATCAAGTGTTGATGGTTAACAAGACCACTAGTTTCAAGAAAAGGGCAAAGGAATAGAAAGGGAACTTCAAGAAGAATGACAAACAAGTTGTCACTCCCGTGAAGAAACCCAAAGCTAGACTCAAGCCTGAAACTGAGTGCTTCTACTGCAAAGGAAATGTTCACTGGAAGTGGAACTTCCCCTAGACACTTGGCGGATAAGAAGGATGGCAAAGTGAACAAAGGTATATTGGATATACATGTTATTGACGTGCACTTTACTAGTGTTTATAGCAACCCCTTGGTATTTGATACTAGTTCAGTTGCTAAGAGTAGTAACTCGAAACGGGAGTTGCAAAATAAATAGAGACTAGTTAAGGGCGAAGTGATGATGTGTGTTGGAAGTGGTTCCAAGATTGATAAAGATCACCATCACACACTCCCTTTACCTTCGGGATTAGTGTTGAACCTAAATGTTATTTGGTGTTTGCGTTGAGCATGAATATGATTGGATCATGTTTATTGCAATGCGGTTATTCATTTAAATCAAAGAATAATTGTTGTTCTATTTACATGAATAAAACCTTCTACGGTCATACACTCAATATAAGCGGTTTATTGAATCTCGATCGTAGTGAACAATGGACCAAGCAACTGACATATTGGAAATAATACATACTGATGTATACAGTCCAATGAGTGTTGAGGCTCGGGGCGGGTATCGTTATTTTCTGACCTTCACAGATGATTTGAGCAGATATGGGTATATCTACTTGATGAAACATAAGTCTAAAACATTTTAAAAGTTCGGAGAATTTCAGAGTGAAGTAGAAAATCATCATAACAAGAAAATAAAGTTTCTACGATCTGATCGCGGAGACGAATATTTGAGTTACGAGTTTGGTCTTCATTTGAAGCAATGTGGAATAGTTTCGCAACTCACGCCACCTGGAACACCACAACATAATGGTGTGTCCGAACATCATAACCGTACTTTATTAGATATGGTGCGATCTATGATGTCTCTTACCGATTTACCACTATCGTTTTGGGGTTATGCATTAGAGACAGCTACATTCACGTTAAATAGGGCACCATCTAAATCCGTTGAGACGACACCGTATGAACTGTGGTTTGGCAAGAAACCTAAGCTGTCGTTTCTTAAAGTTTGGGGTTGCAATGCTTACGTGAAAAAGTTTCAACCTCATAAGCTCGAACCCAAATCGGAGAAGTGCGTCTTCATAGGATACCCAAAAAGAAAATATTGGGTACACCTTCTATCACAGATCCGAAGGCAATACATTTGTTGCTAAGAGTGGATCCTTTCTAGAGAAGGAGTTTCTCTCGAAAGAAGTGAGTGGGAGGAAAGTAGAACTTGATGAGGTAATTGTACCTGCTCCTGAATTGGAAAGTAGTTCATCACAGAAATCTGTTCCTGTGATGTCGGCGTTCTGGGAACGGGGGTTCCCAGACTAGCCTGCCTGCGGCCCACGGCGTGGCTCTGCGAGCGGGCCCGTACGGCCCATCTTCACCAACAAACATTCAAGACCCTCGCGAGGTGCCGAGCATCGCAGGCAGACGACACAAGACCTCCTCAGGAGCGGCCTCGCCAGGCCGGCTCGTGAGGGGCAGAGAGATCAAGGCAAGGAAAACCTTGTGAGGTTCTCGTGACGTGAGCCATGACGACCAAGGCCAGGCGGGCGCCAGCGCGCACAGTGTCCTTGTTTCCTCTTTGGTGCTAAGGGGGCAAGCGCAGGCGAGGATTACCAAGGCATCAAGCAAAGGTTTCCATATCGGTGCAACGAGACCAAGACCAGTAGGACGGCAAGACGGAGGTCACCATGGAGCCCAAGGCGGCGTCACCACCAGAGCCTTTGGCAGGCGAAGACCACCTTTAGTCAGGATAGCTTGTACTAGTTGTCCCCTTTCAAATTGGTCGTTGTGGCATCCCTACCCGCTCAATATTTGGGAAGAGGACCAGGGCCTCTATAAATAGGGCTTGCCACCATAGTAGGGGGCATCTCATCTGATCTCATCTCATCTTGAGCAATCCTCACCCACCCACAAGCTCACCGAGCACGAGAACACCTCTCCTCAGGAGGCTGTTCTTCCCTTGTACTGTTCATCATCAGCCCGTGAGGCAATCCACCACCACCACTTTGGAGTAGGGTATTACACCACAACGGTGGCTCGAACCAGTATAAATCTTGTGTCTCTTGTGTTGCGAATTCATCGAGCTAAGCCTAGAGATCGCGGTGAGGTTCGAGGGCATGATTTGGTAGGGGGAAATCTTTGTGCGCACCCGATTGTTCGAACCTTGAGGGTTTTGCCGGAACCCGAAATCCGACATTTGGCGCGCCAGGTAGGGTTGCGCCGGAGCTTCCCTTCCGTCGATCCGCGTCCCGTCGTCTCCATGGCGGACGCTCGCCGAGCACGCGCTGAGCGCCGGGCCGCCCTCGCCGCCCGCGTTGCTCAGACCGCTCCTATCGGCGGGCCTCCCCATCGTTCACCGTCGCCTGCCGCCAACGCCGCCACCGGCCCGGCGGGGAACGAGCAGCAAGCATCCTCAATGCACCCCTCAGTGTGGCGGGATGGCCGCACCGCCACTCCATCACTGACCCCGGCCGGTTCGTCGTCCCACGCTCGTCGCGCTCCCACGGATGCGCAGGCTGCGCTGCTCATGGCACGCGAGCTCCTGCGCTACCGCCTCGTCGACGACCTCTACGAGGACTGGCTTGACCGCATCGCCGAGCTCGTCAGCATCGCAGGGGGCTCCCCTGTGCCGTCCCCTTCGCTGCCTCGCCCTCCGCCAACTATAGGTGACGTAGCTCATGGGGCGCCTCCACCACCTCTGCCCCAAGACGGTGTCCTGGGGCCAAGACGCGCGGCTCCCCGGCGTGACCCTCCACGTCCGACGCCCGCGCGAGAGGAAAGAAGCTGCCAAGAAGTCCCACGGCCGCGGGAGAATGCTCCTGCACTCCTGGCACCGCTACGACAAGACCGTGCGCCCCTGCGGCGGCAGTGCGCGGGCATCAAGGCCAGGCTCCACATCAGCAAAGGGCCCCGATGGCCACCGCGGGCGGCCGCGCCTTCACTCCTGAGCTGCGTAGCGTCGCATGGCGGGGCAAGTTAAAGCCAGACCTGCCTCCGCGCTACGACGGCACCCCCGACCCCGCGGAGTTCCTGCAGATCTACGAGCTGAGCATCGAGGCGGCCAACGGCGACGAAAAAGTCATGGCGAACTGGTTCCCCATGGCTCTCAAGGATGGCGCCCGCTCGTGCCTCCTGAACCTGCCTCCCGGCTCCATCTCCTCCTAGAACGATATGCGTGACCGCTTCGTCGCCAACTTCCAGGGCACTTGCGACCGTCCCCCGGCCGCGGGTGACCTGCGCCGCGTCAAGCAATAGCCAGGGGAGACCCTCCAGAAGTACATCCAGCGCTTCAACAACGTTCGCCTCAAGATCTCCAAGGTGAGGACGAGGCCATCATCTCGGCGTTTTCTGACGGCGTCCGCGACGTCAAGATGAAGGAGGAGCTCGCCATTCACGAGGAGCTGTGCACGTCTCTGGAGTTATTCAACCTGGCGACCAAGTGCGCAAGAGCTGAGGAAGGACGCCTCTCCCTACTCGTGCTCCCGGCTGCCGACCTGGAGGGGAAGAAAGCGAAGGCCAAGGACGTGAAGTGCAAGGGAGCGGCCGTGCTCGCGGCGGAGCCGGACACCAAGCGCGGCAGGGACCATCCTGAGTCATCCCAAGAGCAGCCGACCGTTCTGCGCATTCCACAACGTGCACAGCCACAACACCAACGATTGTCAAGAGCTCAGGGCCATTCGCGACGGACGCTTCGGTCGGCGCCCCGAGCGCAACGACCGGGGCTGCGGCCAAGGAGGAGGACGTGGCGGAGGACGCTGGGACGACCGTGGCCCCCGCCAGGAGTGGCGCGACCGGCCTCGTGAGGACCGCTGGCAAGATCAGCCTCGCGAGGGCGCCTGAAGGGACCATCCTCATGAGGATCACCCCCAGGGCAACGCTGGCCTTCCTCCGCTGCCGCCACCACCAAGAAGGAACGATGACCACCATCAGGACGAGGGGGCTGGGGGCTTCCAGGAGCCGCGTGCTATCGCCTGCATCTTGGGCGGAGCTCAAGCCCCAGCCTCACAGCGTATCTTCAAGCAGTTTGCTCGCGAGGTGAATGCAGTCCTCCCCAAGCTCGAGGCCACGCGCCCGCTCAGATGGTCCAAGTGCGCTATTACCTTCAGCTCGGTCGACCAGCTCAAGTGCACGGCCACCGCTGGCGTCCTCCCGATGCTCTGTTCACCCGTCATCAGCAACATGCAAGTCACCAAGACTCTCATCGACGGCGGCGCAGGGCTCAACGTCTTGTCCGTCGAGATGTTCGACAACCTTCAAGTGCCCTATGATCAGCTTCAGCCTACCAAGCCTTTCTCAGGAGTGACCGACGGCTCCACCACCCCGATAGGGCAGTTCTGCCTCCCAGTCACCTTCGGGCAGCGCGACAACTACCGTACCTAGCTCATCGACTTCAACGTCGCCCACATCCGTCTGCCATACAACGCCATCCTTGGGTATCCAGCCCTGGCCAGTGACCCACCACGGCTACAACGTCCTCAAGATGCCAGGAAGCGGCGGAATCATCATAGTCCCCTACGAAGAAAGAGATGCGGTGTGCTCCGTCGAGCGCGCCTTCCAAGCCGTAGCAATCGAAGACCCTGACAGCAAGAGCGAGTACCCTCCTGAGGCCACTCCCAAGAAGAAGAAGCAGCTGCCCCGCGCAGGACCTTGGGGGAGCGGCGCCTCAAGCGGAGCCACGTCAGGATCAGCGCCCGCGCCTGGGGCGCCTCCCTCTCTTGCATAGGAAGGCGCGCCCGATGCCCTCCTCGGGCAGGGCTCAGGGGCTCTCTTCTGGAGGGCCTCAGACCTTGCCAACATCACGAGGGAGGCGCGCGGGCACCATTTGGAGGCGTGCTTTGCGGCACGTTTCCGTCAGAAGGACACAGGGCGAGGAGCGCCCAGCGCTCAGGAGTTCATTGCCAAGGCCACTCAGGAACTGCAGGATGCAAGGGCCATGCGCGGCGATCGCCGCCCACCTGGTGCAGCCCCCCATCCAGGCGAGGATGCTGGGATGCGCGTCTCCATCGACGTCCCAGGACTCAACAGGGCCGCGTCTCAGGAGCCCTTCTGGCCTTCGCGTGTGGGACGCTGCAAGGGCCAACCGCACAGCTACGTTCACATGCCATTCGGCCTGCCGAGCGTGGCATCCGCCTACCAGCGCAGCTTGCAGCGCATCCTGGCGGCTCAGGAGGCCACGCACCACACAGTCCTGGCGGAAATGGAGACGGTCCTCAAGGAACCGCCTGGACCCCCAGAGCCTCCTGAGGCTCAGGGCCTCGTCATGCATCTTCAGCTGCCCCAACACCCCTTCTACAACGGAACGGGTGACATTTTCCAAGTTTATTTAGCTGGGAGCGCCCTCAGGGCTGCATCATTCCCAGGCCGCGTGGGTCCGTCCCTGCGGCATGTATCCCATTTTTATGTCCTTAGCCTACCTTGTTGGGGGCGCCCCTCGCGCTGCATCATCCCCAAGCCGCTCGGGCCTAACCTAGTGGCATGTATCTCCCCTGCGTTTACTTAGGCCAATTTGCTTTCCATGCTTAACCCATCTATGACTATCACCTGCTTGATTGTCACCTACCACGGGAGCTGCTCACGCAGGCACGGCGCTTGTGCTCGGGTCCGTCCCTGCAACGTCGACATATCTGAGTGGTCGAGCTCTGGCCGCGGCACGCCCCGCACGCGCCACCTCACCAGGCCCTCAGTGCCTTCATTCTCTTGCGGAGCGACCAGTGGCCGGCCGGCAATTATAATGGCAACCTGCGCCCTACCTCGTGTTGACTTGCAGGAACCTCCCGAGGACCACAGCAAGCGGCGCCGCGAGCTCCCTCTTCTCCCACGTAGTCCGCTTGCGCGTTAAAAGGGGGGTTCCTGAGCATCGTGACTCAGGAGCTCCTACTGGCTCTCCAACCCTCACCTCCTGGCCTTGACCACTACATCGCGACCTGGCATACCAGCGGCGGCTGAGCTTGCTCGAGGGCCGGGACCTGAGGACGTAGAGCACAAAGGAGAACGTGAGGAAGGGGAGGAGACTCGTACGGGCCTGACCTGGCTATGCTACGACCACCGACGCACGAGTCTGGCGCCTCACGAAGGACCAACCATGGACTGTCGAGATAAGTTTCACGCTCGGGACAACTAGTCACTACGGCATAGAGTTCTCATTCAGGTTGCCCTATTATGGCAACGTAGCTTCCCTTTCCTACCTCTCGGTGGTCGCTTGCATGCTAAAGGGGACCTCCTGAGCATCACGTCTCAGGAGCTCTTACTGGACCTCGGGCCGCTCACCTCCTGGCCTTGACCACGACATCGCGACCTGGCATACCAGCGACGGCTGCAGCCCGCCTGGGGACCGGGACCTGTCAGCGTAGAGCACCAAGCCGTCGCGAGGTTGGAAAGGGGAAACCAAGCTGGAACAGGACACGCACTCGCACCACTTCATAATAAGGATAATATCAACAAAAGGTATTGCTAACCCTTCACACGCCCCCGCGGGGTACATCTTGATTCCTCGCAGGGAACAAAAGGAGGGAGCTTCAAGGAGCCCTATCTACACACGCTCCCGCGGCCGACGCCATCATCAACAGTGGGCCACGGGAGGCCGGCGCCAACCCCATCCAGATCAGCGACGGCGGCGACCGGACGCTGCAGCCTTGCTCCAGGCACGGCGAGAGCTCGGGGGCACGTAGTTGTCGTCGCTCGTCTCCGGAGGCTCATAGAGCTCGGGAGAATCGTTGGACTCCCAAGTGTCGCTGCTGCTTCCGGAGGAGCCGCTGGTGACGCGGACAGCAGGCCCAGCCCCTGCTGCGGCGCCGTCCTGACGGGCCCTTCCGGTGCAGCACTCCAGGAGACGGCCTTCCGTGTCGAAGACCTTGAAGGACAGCGTGGAGGCGCCGTCGTACTCGAAGTGGATCGTGAGGGCACCTTCCGCACGGCACACTCGAGCGACCTCGCCCCAGCCTCGGGTCATGAAGATCTTACCCGAGGAGACGGCTTCAACTTCCGCTCCAGTCGCCGGCACGTCGCAGTCGGCGTGCTGCAGCCAAAGCTCGAGGGGCCCCCTCGGTGGCATCTCGGCAGAGAAGAAGGAAGGGAAGCGGATCCAGGTGCGCGGGGGCATCGCCGCCCACAGCACGAGCTCGCGCGAGGAGTCCGCGGCATGGACTCCAGGGGCGACGACGCGCGCCACCGCGGCGCGGCGACCATGGCCACGGCGCACGCGGCGCCACTCGCCGCCTCTTCCCCCTGAGCCCTCGGCTTGGGCATACAGGGGTAACGGATACCCAGGAGGGGGCCGCTTGCATCAAGGCCTTATCACCTCCTGCATCGCCACCACGTTATGGCAGTGGACCGGCCTCTTCTTCAACGGAAGCAGCCCTGGCTCGTCGCGGGGAGTCATTCCCTCCTCCGCGGTGGAAAACCTTTGGATGGGCGCCATTGGTGTCGCTGCTAGTGATAGAGCAAAGGGGGAGAAGCGAGCGGAATGAGAAGAGATGGGCGACGTGGGCTCTGCCCCCTTCCCATTTATAGCAGGAGAAGGCCAACCTGCGCCCCCACGATCATAGGTAATGATGGTTTTTCCTTCCATGCAGCAGAGGCTCGTCAAGTCGGACAGTTGTCGAGGCAGCATGGGGAAGCGGAGACGCCCACGTCCAATCAACCGCCATGCGTCGACCAAGGCCGCAGGCTGTGGGGGGCCCGCGGCGCTCCGCACTTGCCCTTTGGCTTCGCCTCGAAGCCAAGTCCGAGTGCGCCTTGGGCCCGGGGGCTACTATCGACGTTCTGGGAACGGGGGTCCCCAAACTTGCCTACCTGCGGCCCACGGCGTGGCTCTGCGAGCGGGCCGTACGGCCCATCTTCATGAACAAACATTCAAGACCCTCGCGAGGGGCCAAGCCTCGCGAGGCGGACGACACAAGACCTCCTTAGGAGCGGCCTCACCAGGCCGGCTCGCGAGGGGCGGAGAGATCAAGGCAAGGCAAACCTCGTGAGGTTCTCGTGACGTGAGCCATCACGACCAAGGCCAGGCGGGCGCCAGCGCGCATAGTGTCCTTGTTTCCTCTTTGGTGCTAAGGGGGCAAGCGCAGGCGAGGAGTACCGAGGCGTTAAGCAAAGGTTTCCATATCGGTGCAACGAGACCAAGACGAGTAGGACGGCAAGACGGAGGTCACCGTGGAGCCCAAGGCGGCGTCACCACCAGAGCCTTTGGCAGGCGAAGACCACCTTTAGTCAGGATAGCTTGTACTAGTTGTCCCCTTTCAAATTGGCCGTTGTGGCATCCCTTCCCGCTCAATATTTGGGAAGAGGACCAGGGCCTCTATAAATAGGGCTAGCCACCATAGTAGGGGGCATCTCATCTGATCTCGTCTCATCTTGAGCAATCCTCACCCACCCACAAGCTCACCGAGCACAAGAACACCTCTCCTTGGGAGGCTGTTCTTCCCTTGTACTGTTCATCATCAGCCCGTGAGGCAATCCACCACCACCACACTGTAGTAGGGTATTACACCACAACGGTGGCCCGAACCAGTATAAATCTTGTGTCTCTTGTGTTGTGAGTTCATCGAGCTAAGCCTAGAGATCGCGGTGAGGTTCGAGGGTGTGATTTGGTAGGGGGAAATCTTCGTGCGCACCCTAGTGTTCGAACCTTGAGGGTTTTGCCAGAACCCATGATCCGACATGTGACTCCTACATTAATTAGTGAGGAAGCTAATGATGATGATCATGTAACTTCAGATCAAGTTACTACCGAACCTCGTAGGTCAACCAGAGTAAGATCCGCACCAGAGTGGTACGGTAATCCTGTTCTGGAGATCATGTTACTTGACCATGACGAACCTACGAATTATGAGGAAGCGATGATGAGCCCAGATTCCGCGAAATGGCTTGAGGCCACGAAATCTGAGATGGGATCCATGTATGAGAACAAAGTGTGGACTTTGGTTGACTTGCCCGATGATCAGCAAGCCATCGAGATTAAATGGATCTTCAAGAGGAAGACGGACGCTGATAGTAGTGTTACTATCTACAAAGCTCGAATTGTCGAAAAATGTTTTCGACAAGTTCAAAGTGTTGACTACGATGAGATTTTCTCACTTGTATCGACGCTTAAAAGTCTGTCCGAATCATGTTAGCAATTGCCGCATTTTATGAAATTTGGCAAATGGATGTCAAACCTGCATTCCTTAATGGATTTCTTAAAATAGAGTTGTATGTGATGCAACCAGAAGGTTTCGTCAATCCTAAAGGTGCTGACAAAGTTTGCAAAGCTCCAGCGATCCATCTATGGACTGGTGCAAGCATCTCGGAGTTGGGATATACGTTTTGATAGTGTGATCAAAGCATATAGTTTTATACAGACTTGCGGTGAAGCCTGTATTTACGAGGAAGTGAGTGGGAGCACTACAGTCTTTCTAATAAGTATATGTGAATGACATATTGTTGATCGGAAATGATGTAGAATTTTCTGGAAAGCATAAAGGAGTATTTCGAAAGGAGATTTTTTTCCAAAGAAAGACCTCGATGAAGCTGCTTACATATTGAGCATCAAGATCTATAGAGATAGATCAAGACGCTTGATAAGATTTTTCAATGAATACATGCCTTGACAAGATTTTGAAGAAGTTCAAAATGGAACAGTCAAAGAAGGAGTTCTTTCCTGTGTTGCAAAGTGTGAAGTTGAGTAAAGACTCAAAACCCGACCACGGCAAAAAATAGAAAGAGAATGAAAAGTCATTCCCTATGCCTCAGTCATAGGTTCTATGAAGTATGCTATGCTGAGTACCAGACCTATTGTGTACCTCACCATGAGTTTGGCAAGAGGGTACAATAGTGATCCAGGAGTGGATCACTGGACAGCGGTCAAAAGTATCCTTAGTAGAATAAGGATATGTTTCTCGGTTATGGAGGTGACAAAAAGTTCGTCGTAAAGGGTTACGTCGATGCAAGTTTTTGACACCGATCCAGATGACTCTAAGTCTCAATCTGGATACATATTGAAAGTGGGAGCAATTAGCTAGAGTAGCTCCGTGCAGAGCATTGTAGACATAGAAATTTGCAAAATACATACGGATCTGAATGTGGCAGACCCGTTGACTAAACTTCTCTCACAAGCAAAACATGGTCAGACCTTAGTACTCTTTGGGTGTTGATCACATGGCGATGTGAACTAGATTATTGACTCTAGTAAACCCTTTGGGTATTGGTCACATGGCTATGTGAACTATAAAGTGTTAAATCACATGACGATGTGAACTATTGGTGTTAAATCACATGGCGATGTGAACTAGATTATTGACTCTAGTGCAAGTGGGAGACTGAAGGAAATATGCCCTAGAGGCAATAATAAAGTTATTATTTATTTCCTTATTTCATGATAAATGTTTATTATTCATGCTAGAATTGTATTAACCGGAAACTTAGTACATGTGTGGATACATAGACAAACAGAGTGTCACTAGTATGCCTCGACTTGACTAGCTCATTGAATCAAAGATGGTTAAGTTTCCTAGCCATAGACATGAGTTGTCATTTGATTAACGAGATCACATCATTAGAGAATGATGTGATTGACTTGACCCATTCCGTTAGCTTAGCACTTGATCGTTTAGTTTATTGCTATTGCTTTCTTCATGACTTATACATGTTCCTATGACTATGAGATTATGCAACTCCCGAATACCGGAGGAACACTTTGTGTGCTACCAAACGTCACAACGTAACTGGGTGATTATAAAGGTGCTCTACAGGTGTCTCCGATGATACTTGTTGAGTTGGCATAGATCAAGATTATGATTTGTCACTCCGATTGTCGGAGAGGTATCTCTGGGCCCTCTTGTTAATGCACATCACTATAAGCCTTGCAAGCAATGTGACTAATGAGTTAGTTGCGGGATGATGCATTACGGAACGAGTAAAGAGACTTGCCGGTAACGAGATTGAACTAGGTATTGAGATACCGACGATCGAATCTCGGGCAAGTAACATACCGATGACAAAGGGAACAACGTATGTTGTTATGCGGTTTAACCGATAAAGATCTTCGTAGAATATGTGGGAGCCAATATGAGCATCTAGGTTCCGCTATTGGTTATTGACCGGAGATGAGTCTCGGTCATGTCTACATAGTTCTCGAACCCGTAGGGTCCGCACGCTTAACGTTCGGTGACGATCGGTATTATGAGTTTATGTGTTTTGATGTACCGAAGGTAGTTCGGAGTCCCGGATGAGATCGGGGACATGACGAGGAGTCTCGAAATGGTCGAGACGTAAAGATCGATATATTGGACGACTATATTCGGACATCGGAAAGGTTTCGAGTGATTCGGATATTTATCGGAGTACCGGAGAGTTACGGGAATTCGCCGGGGAGTATATGGGCCTTATTGGGATTTAGGGGAGAGAGAGAGAGGGGCTGCCTAGGGCAGGCCGCCCCCCAAGGCCTAGTCTGAATTGGACTAGGGGGAGGGGCGCCGCCCCCTCCTTCCTTCTCTTCTCTCTTCCCCTTCCTTCTCTCGTACTCCTACTACTTGGAAAGGGGGGAATCCTACTCCCGGTGGGAGTAGGACTCCGTTGGGCGCGCCATAGTAAAGGGCCGGCCCTCCCCCTCCTCCACTCCTTTATATACGGGGGAGGGGGGCACCCCATAGACACACAAGTTGATCATTGATCTTTTAGCTGTGTGCGGTGCCCCCCTCCACCATAATCCACCTCGGTCATATCGTAGCGGTGCTTAGGCAAAGCCCTGCGTCGGTAGCATCATCATCACCGTCATCACGCTGTCGTGCTGACGGAACTCTCCCTCGAAGCTCTGCTGGATCGTGAGTTCGTGGGACGTCACCGAGCTGAACGTGTGCTGAACTCGGAGGTGCCGTGTGTTCGGTACTTGGATCGGTCGGATCGTGAAGACGTACGACTACATCAACCGCCTTGTCATAACGCTTCCGCTTATGGTCTACGAGGGTACGTGGGCGACACTCTCCCCTCTCGTTGCTATGCATCACCATGATCTTGTGTGTGCGTAGGATTTTTTTTCTTGAAATTACTACGTTCCCCAACAATAGCATTATAAGATGATCTCTCACTAAATTTCAAGGTATAAGTGTTCTCCCTGAGTATGCACCGTTGCTACAGTTCGTCGTTCCGAGACACCACGTGATGATCGGGTGTGATAAGCTCTACGTTCACATACAACGGGTGCAAGCCAGTTTTGCACACGCTTAATACTCGGGTTAAACTTGACGAGCCTAGCATATGCAGATATGGCCTTGGAACACTGAGACCGAAAGGTCGAGCGTGGATCATGTAGTAGATATGATCAACATAGTGATGTTCACCATTGAAAACTACTCCATCTCACGCGATGATCGGACATGGTTTAGTTGATTTGGATCACGTGATCACTTAGATCATTAGAGGGATGTTTATCTAAGTGGGAGTTCTTAAGTAATATGATTAATTGAACTTTAATTTATCATGAACTTAGTACCTAATAGTATTTTGCATGTCTATGTTGTTGTAGATCAATGGCCCGTGCAACTATTCCTTTGAATTTTAATGCCTTCCTAGAGAAAGCTAAGTTGAAAGATGATGCTAGCAACTACACGGACTGGGTCCGTAACTTGAGGATTATCCTCATTGCTGCACATAAGAATTGCGTCCTGGAAGCACCGCTAGGTGCTAGGCCTGCTGCAGACGCTACTGATGATGTTAAGAACGTCTGGCAGAGCAAAGCTGATGACTACTCGATAGTTCAGTGTGCCATGCTTTACGGCTTACAACCGGGACTTCAACGACCTTTTGAACGTCATGGAGCATATGAGATGTTCCAGGAGTTGAAGTTAATATTTCAAGCAAATGCCCGGATTGAGAGATATGAAGTCTCCAATAAGTTCTACAGCTGCAAAATGCAGGAGAATAGTTCGTTCAGTGAACTTATACTCAGAATGTCTGGGTACCACAACCATTTGACTCAACTGGGAGTTAATCTTCCTGATGATAGTGTCATTGACAGAGTTCTTCAATCACTGCCACCAAGCTACAAAAGCTTCGTGATGAACTATAATATGCAAGGGATGGATAAGACAATTCCCGAGCTCTTCGCGATGCTAAAAGCTGCAGAGGTAGAAATCAAGAAGGAGTATCAAGTGTTGATGGTTAACAAGACCACTGATGATGTTAGCTAGGACTACGTCGATATTTCCCCCAAGAGGAGAGGATGATGTAGCACAACGACGGTAGGTATTTCCCTCAGTTATGAAACGAAGGTATCGAACCAGTAGGAGAACCAAGCAACAAAACGTAAACAACCCCTGCACACAAATAACAGCCACTGGCAACCCGACGTGTTAAAGGGGTTGTCAATCCCTTTCGGGTAACGGCGCCAGAAATGGCTAGTTGACGGGAGAAAATTATAATAGATTGAAATAATAGATCGCAAATAAAATAAAGTGCAGCAAGGTATTTTTGTATTTTTGGTTTAATAGATCTGAATAAAAACGCGAAGGAAAAGTAGATCGCAAGGCAAATATATGAGAAAGAAGACCCGGGGCCGTAGGTTTCACTAGTGGCTTCTCTCGAGAAAAATAGCAAACGGTGGGTAAACAAATTACTGTTGGGCAATTGATAGAAATTCAAAGGGACAATTGCATTTTTACCCCTAGTTGGTTCCTACCCACGGGTTTTGCCCTTACTTTTCGAGCTTGCTCAGTTTTGCCCTTACTTTTTCCGTCATGGTCCCTCGAATGCCCTTTGACCGTTTGACCAAAACTTTGAAAATTCATAACTAATTCATATGAACTCAGAAAAATGCAAATAAGATATCAAAGTGTTCAGATAAACATTACCTTTATGTGCATATCATTTGCACTCAGGACAAAAGCAGCCTTTAAACTACCTGAGGTAATTAATGATATTAACATTATTAAAAATAAAAAGGTATAAACAATATTTTTTTCATGAATAAAAATTACATGCAAATGTAGGTGATGTTTTCTGAACATCCAGATATCTTATTTGCATTTTTCTGAGTTCGTATCATCTTGTTAAGAATGTTCTAACGACTTTGACCATTATTTGGAAACTTTATAACAAGTTGATACGAACTCAGAAAAATGCAAATAAGATATCAGGATATTCAGAAAACATCACCTACATTTGCATGTAATTTTTATTCATGAAAAAATATTGTTTATACCTTTTTATTTTTAATAATGTTAATAACGTTAATTACGTCAGGTAGTTTAAAGGGTGCTTTTGTCCTGAATGCAAATGATGTGCGCATAAAGGTAATGTTTATCTGAACATTTTGATATCTTATTTGCATTTTTCTGAGTTCATATGAATTAGTTATGAATTTTCAAAGTTTTGGTCAAACGGTCAAAGGGCATTCGAGGGACCTCGACGGAAAAAGTAAGGGCAAAACTGAGCAAGCTCGAAAAGTAAGGGCAAAACCCGTGGGTAGGAACCAACTAGGGGTAAAAATGCAATTGTCCCAACTTCAAATAATCATGACGATATCCAGGCAATGATCATTACATAGGCATCACGTCCAAGATTAGTAGACCGACTCCTGCCTGCATCTACTACTATTACTCCACACATTGACCGCTATCCAGCATGCATCTAGTGTATTAAGTTCATGGAAAAACGGAGTAATGCAATAAGAATGATGACATGATGTAGACAAGATCCATTTATCTATTGCGGCAGATACTAGATCTCGTCTTTTTATCCTTAGTAGCAACGATACATACATGTCGGTTCCCTTTCTGTCACTGGGATCAAGCACCGTAAGATCGAACCCACTACCGGGCACCTCTTCCCATTGCAAGATAAATAGATCAAGTTGGCCAAACAAAACCCAAATATCGGAGAAGAAATAAGAGGCTATAAGAGATCATGCATATAAGAGATCAAAGAAACTCAAATAACATTCATGGATATAAAATGATATAACTGATCATATACTCGAAGTTCATCAGATCCCAACAAACACACCGCAAAAAGAGTTACATCATATGGATCTCCAACAGACCATTATATTGAGAATTCAGAGAGAGAGAGAGAGAGCCATCTAGCTACTAACTACTGACCCGAAGGTCTACAAAGAACTACTCACGCATCATCGGAGAGGCACCAATGGAAGTGGTGAACCCCTCCGTGATGGTGTCTAGATTGGATCTGGTGGTTCTGGACTCTGCGGCGGCTGGATGAATATTTCGTCGACGCTTTTAGGGTTTCTGGAATATTGGGGTATTTATAGAGCAAAGAGGCGGTCCGGGGGGTGCCCGAGGTGGGTACAACCCACCAGGGCGCGCCTGGGCCTCCTGGCGCACCCTGGTGGGTTGTCCCCTCCTCGGGACTCGCCCCAGGTGCCACCAGGGCCCATCTTCTTTCTTCTGGCCCATAAAAAATCTCCAAAAAGTTTCGGGGCATTTGGACTCCGTTTGATATTGATTTCCTGCGATGTAAAAAACATGCAGAAAACAGCAACTTGCACTGGGCACTATGTCAATAGGTTGGTACCAAAAAATGATATAAAATGAATATAAAATTATTATAAAACATCCAAGATTGATAATAAAATAGCATGGAACAATAAAAAATTATAGATATGTTGGAGACGTATCAGCATCCCCAAGCTTAACTCCTGCTCGTCCTCGAGTAGGTAAGTGATAAAAACAGGATTTTTGATGTGGAGTGTTGTCTATCAAATCATATCATATTCTTTTCTTTATAGCATGGACATTTGGACTTTTATGTGATTCAAAGCAATAGTCTAGTTTTGACATAATAATTTAGATACTCAAGCATATCAACAAGCAACCATGTCTTTCAAAATATCAATGCTAAAACAAGTTATCCCTAGCCTATCATGCTCAAACATTGATCCATTCATGAAACACACTCGAATATTAGCTACACCCAATACTTGAGTACGGTCATATTGCCTCTTAGTTGGTGCTTTTATAAGAGAAGATGGAGACTCAAATTCAAAAATAAAAATTGCATAAATTAAAGAAAGGCCCTTCGCAGAGGGAAGTAGGGATTTATAGAGGTGCCAGAGCTCAAAGCGAAAAAATTAGAGATAAAAACATTTTTAGAGGTGTATCCATCCCACCATGAAAACAACGTAGAGCTACGAACACTTTCCATGCTAGATATGCCATAGGCGGTTGCCAAACAGAAAATAAAGTTTATTCCTTTTTCGACCATACTTTCACTTTCCATGGCTAACCGTATCCACGGGTGCCTTCCATACCAACACTTTCCAAGGAATTTATTATTTGACAACATAAAGTAAATTCATTTTTGCATTTAGGGACTGGGAATCCCTAAAACCTTTGCCTTACTTTCGAGCAATGACAAGTGAATAAACACTCATCGTGAGAATAACACATCCAGCATGGAAAATATTAGCCACCCGTTACCGTTCCGCGAGCGAAACAAACACACATAAAAGAAGTTTATTTTGAAAATTAGAGATGGCACATGCAAATTTGTTTAGAACGACAAAAGAATACCGCATATAGGTAGATATAGTGGACTTATATGGCAAAACTGGTTTAAAGGATTTTGGATGCACAAGTAGAAATCATACTTAGTGCAAAATGAAGGCTAGCAAAAAGATTGAGAAGCGACCAACCAAGAAACGAATAATTTTGTGAAGAAAGCATTAAGCATAAGTAACACCGAATAATGCACCACAAGTAGGATATAATTCTCATTGCATGATTATTGACTTTCGTGCATGCATAGGGAATCACAAACCTTATCACCAATATTCTTACTAGAGCACAATTACTCATCAACATACCTCACATATCATATCATCATATCTCAAAACTATTACTAAGAATCAAGTTTATTTTGTCCAATGATCTTCATGACATTTTTTTCCTTTATCCTTCTTGGATATCTATCACTTTGGGACTAATTTTCATGTGTTGCTTTTCATAAGCTCAAACAAATATAAGTGAAGATCATGAGCATAACAATTTTCTTTCTCTCAAAATAATTTAAGTGAAGCAAGAGAGAATTTCTTCAAAATGTTACTAACTCTCAAACAAATCTAAGTGAAGCAAGAGAACATTTCTTCAAAAATAACAAGCACACCGTGCTCAAAAAGATATAAGTGAAGCACTAGAGTAAGTCCTAGCTCATAAAAGATTTAAGTGAAGCACAGAGATCAATTCTAACAAGTCATGACATAATTTTGGCTCTCTCAAATAGGTGTGTCCCGCAAGGATTGATGACTTGAAACACAAAATAAAGCAAGCAAAGACACATATCATACAAGACGCTTCAAGCAAAACACATATCATGTGACGAATAAAAATATAGTCTCATGTAAAATACCGATGGTTGTTAGAAGAAAGAGGGGATGCCACTCGGGGGCATCCCCAAGCTTAGTTGGTTGCTCATTCTTGGATAATAGCTTGGGATGCCGGGGCATCCCCAAGCTTAGGCTCTTCTATCCTTCTTTCATCCATCGTAAGATAACTCAAAACTTCAAAACTTCAATCACACAAAACTCAACAAAACCTTTGTGAGATCCGTTAGTAAAAGAAAGCAAACCACTACTATAAGTGTTGTGTAAAACCAACTCGTATTTTATTTTTGTATTATATCTACTGTATTCCAACTTTTCTATGGCAAAAACTCATCAAAGAAAACCATAGTGCCATCATAATAAGCACACAACACAAACAAAACAGAATCTGTCAAAACAGAACAGTCTGTAGTAATCTGATACTTTCGAATACTTCTGTAACTCAAAAAATTCTGAAAAATTAGGACGACCAGGGTAATTTGTATATTGATCTTCTGCAAAAAGAATTGGTATTTTATCACGTTCTGGTGATTTTTAACAACTATTTTTGTGAGCACCAAAGTTTCTGTTTTTTCAGCAAGATCAAACTATCACCCAAGAAGATCCTAAAGGCTTTACTTGGCACAAACACTAATTAAAACACAAAAAACACAATCATACCAGTAGCATAACTGTGTAAACACACAAGAACAGAAAGCAAAAAGCAGAAATAAATTTTATTCATTGGGTTGCCTCCCAACAAGCGTTATAGTTTTACGCCCTTAGCTAGGCATAAGATTTCAATGATGCTCGCATTAAAGATAGTAGTTGAAACACAAAGAGAGCATCATAAATCATGTGACAAACACATTTAAGTCTAACATACTTCCTATGCATAGGCATTTTATAAGCAAACAAATTATTAAGACAAGAAAAACCTAGCATATGCATGCACGGGAGAAGAATAAAACATTGACAGTCTCAACATGAAGAGAGGTAATTTAGTAACATGAAAATTTCTACAACAGTATTTTCCTCTCTCATAATAATTACATGTGGATTCAAATTCAACAATATAGCTATCACATAACATATTCTCTACATGATCCACATGCATGCAAAGTTGACACTCTTCCAAAATAGTGGGATCATCAAATAAAGTCATGACCTCTCCAAGCCCACTTTTATCAAAAATTTCACAAGATTGAACACTCTCCAAATACATGGGATTATTTTTACCTAAAGTTGACACTCTTCCGAACCCACTTTCAATAATATTGCAAACATATTCATCATGAGTCTTAAATAAACAATCAAGATCATAAGGATCATCATCACCCCAATCATGATCATTGCAATAAGTAGCGGACATAACAAAACAAGCATCCCCAAGCTTGGGGTTTTGCATATCACTAACACAATTGACATTAATAGAATTTCTAATAATATCATTGCAATCTTGCTTTTCATTCAAGGATCTATCATGAATCACTTCATAAATTTCTTCATCACAATTTTTAGATTCACAAATCTCAAGCAAAACTTCATAAACATAATCTAGTGCACTCAATTCACTAGCAATTGGTTCATCATAATTGGATCTTTTGAAAATATTAGCAAGTGGATGAGGATCCATAACAATATATTTTTAGCAAGCGAAGATGCAAGAAAATAGAAGGCACATGGCAACACAAGCAAACATGAGATCTGACGAGAAAAAGGCTAGCGAAAAAGAGGGCAAATAAAACGGCGAATTTTTGTGAAGTGGGGGAGAGGAAAACGAGAGGCAAATGGCAAATAATGTAAATTGCAAGGAGATGAGATTTGTGATTAGGAACCTGGTTTATGTTGAAGATCCTCCCCGGCAACGGCGCCAGAAATTCCCTTGATGATGTCAGCTAGGACTACGTCGGTATTTCCCCCAAGAGGAGAGGACGATGTGGCACAGCGACGGTAGGTATTTCCCTCAGTTATGAAACCAAGGTATTGAACCAGTAGGAGAACCAAGCAACAAAACGTAAACAGCCCCTGCACACAAATAACAGCCACTCGCAACCCGACGTGTTAAAGGGGTTGTCAATCCCTTTCGGGTAACGGCGCCAGAAATGGCTAGTTGACGGGAGAAAATTGTAATAAATTGAAATAATAGATCGCAAATAAAATAAAGTGCAGCAAGGTATTTTTGTATTTTTTGGTTTAATAGATCTGAATAAAAACGCAAAGGAAAAGTAGATCGCAAGGCAAATATATGAGAAATAAGACCCGGGGGCCGTAGGTTTCACTAGTGGCTTCTCTCGAGAAAAATAGCAAACGGTGGGTAAACAAATTACTTTTGGGCAATTGATAGAACTTCAAATAATCATGATGATATCCAGGAAATGATCATTACATAGCCATCACATCCAAGATTAGTAGACCGACTCCTGCCTGCATCTACTACTATTACTCCACACATCGACCGCTATCCAGCATGCATCTAGTGTATTAAGTTTATGGAAAAACGGAGTAATGCATTAAGAACGATGACATGATGTAGACAAGATCCATTTATCTATTGCGGCAGATATTAGATCTCGTCTTTTTATCCTTAGTAGCAATGATACATACGTGTCGGTTCCCTTTCTGTCACTAGGATCAAGCACCGTAAGATCGAACCCACTACCGGGCACCTCTTCCCATTGCAAGATAAATAGATCAAGTTGGCCAAACAAAACCCAAATATTGGAGAAGAAATACGAGGCTATAAGATATCATGCATATAAGAGATCAAAGAAACTCAAATAACTTTCATGGATATAAAAAGATATAACTGATCATAAACTAGAAGTTCATTAGATCCCAACAAACACAGCGCAAAAAGAGTTACATCATATGGATCTCCAAGAGACCGTTCTATTGAGAATTCAGCGAGAGAGAGAGAGAGAGCCATCTAGCTACTAACTACGGACCTGAAGGTCTACAAAGAACTACTCACTCATCATCGGAGAGGCACCCCTCTGTGATGGTGTCTAGATTGGATCTCGTGGTTCTAGACTCTGCGGCGGCTGGATGAATATTTCGTCGACACTTTTAGGGTTTCTGGAATATTGGGGTATTTATAGAGCAAAGAGGTGGTCCAGGGGGTGCCCGAGGTGGGCACAACCCACCAGGGTGTGCCTGGGCCTCCTGGCACGCCCTGGTGGGTTGTCCCCTCCTCGGGACTCCCCCCAGGTGCCACCAGGGCCCATCTTCTTCCTTCTGGCCCATAAAAAATCTCTAAAAATTTCGGGGCATTTGGACTCCGTTTGATATTGATTTCTGCGATGTAAAAACATGCAAAAACAGCAACTGGCACTGGGCACTATGTCAATAGGTTAGTACCAAAAAATGATATAAAATTATTATAAAACATCCAAGATTGATAATAAAACAGCATGGAACAATCAAAAAATTATAGATACGTTGGAGACGTATCAACCACTAGTTTCAAGCAAAAGGGCAAACGGAAGAAAGGGAACTTCAAGAAGAACGGCAAGCAAGTTGCTGCTCAGGTGAAGAAGCCAAAGTCTGGACCTAAGCCTGAGACTGAGTGCTTCTACTGCAAAGCGACTGGTCACTGGAAGCGGAACTGCCCCAAGTGTTTGGCGGATAAGAAGAATGGCAAAGTGAAAGGTATATTTGATATACATGTTATTGATGTGTACCTTACTAATCCTCGTAGTAGCGCCTGGGTATTTGATACTGGTTCTGTTGCTCATATTTGCAACTCGAAACAGGGGCTACGGATTAAGCGAAGATTTGCTAAGGACGAGGCGACGATGCCCGTGGGAAATGGTTCCAAAGTCGATGTGATCGCCGTCGGCACACTACCTCTACATCTACCTTCAGGATTAGTTTTAGACCTGAATAATTGTTATTTAGTGCCAGCGTTAAGCATGAACATTATATCTGGATCTTGTTTGATGCGAGACGGTTATTCATTTAAGTCAGAGAATAATGGTTGTTCTCTTTATATGAGTAATATCTTTTATGGTCATGCACCCTTGATGAGTGGTCTATTTTTGTTGAATCTCGATAGTAATGATACACATATTCATAGTATTGAAGCCAAAAGATATAAGTTTAATAATGACAGTGCAACTTATTTGTGGCACTGTCGTTTAGGTCATATTGGTGTAAAGCGCATGAAAAAACTCCATGTTGATGGGCTTTTGGAATCACTTGATTATGAATCACTTGATGCTTGCGAACCATGCCTCATCGGCAAGATGACTAAAACACCATTCTCTGGAACAATGGAGCGAGCAACAGACTTGTTGGAAATAATACATACTGATGTATGCGGTCCAATGAGTGTTGAGGCTCGCGGCGGGTATCGTTATTTTCTGACCTTCACAGATGATTTGAGCAGATATGGGTATATGTACTTGATGAAACATAAGTCTGAAACATTTGAAAAGTTCAAAGAATTTCAGAGTGAAGTAGAAAATCATCGTAACAAGAAAATAAAGTTTCTAAGATCTGATTGTGGAGGAGAATATTTGAGTTACGAGTTTGGTCTTCATTTGAAACAATGCGGAATAGTTCGCAACTCACGCACCCGGAACACCACAGCGTAATGGTGTGTTCGAACGTCATAACCGCACTTTATTAGATATGGTGCGATCTATGATGTCTCTTACTGATTTACCGCTATCGTTTTGGGGTTATGCTTTAGAGACGGCTGCATTCACATTAAACAGGGCACCATCTAAATCCGTTGAGACGACACCATATGAACTGTGGTTTGGCAAGAAACCCAAGTTGTCGTTTCTTAAAGTTTGGGGCTGCGATGCTTATGTGAAAAAGCTTCAACCTGATAAGCTCGAACCCAAATCGGAGAAATGTGTCTTCATAGGATACCCAAAGGAGACTATTGGGTACACCTTCTATCACAGATCCGAAGGCAAGATATTCGTTGCTATGAATGGATCCTTTCAAGAGAAGGAGTTTCTCTCGAAAGAAGTGAGTGGGAGGAAAGTAGAACTTGATGAGGTAATTGTACCTGCTCCCTTATTTGAAAGTACTTCATCACAGAAATCAGTTCCTGTGATTCCTACACCAATCAGTGAGGAAACTAATGATGATGATCATGAAACTTCAGATCAAGTTACTACCGAACCTCATAGGTCAACCGGAGTAAGATCCGCACCGGAGTGGTACGGTAATCCTGTTCTGGAGGTCATGTTACTTGACCATGACGAACCTACGAACTATGAGGAAGCGATGATGAGCCCAGATTCCGCGAAATGGCTTGAGGCCATGAAATCTGAGATGGGATCCATGTATGAGAACAAAGTGTGGACTTTGATTGACTTGCCCGATGATCGGCAATCCATAGAGAATAAATGGATCTTCAAGAAGAAGACTGACGCTGACGGTAATGTTACTCTCTACAAAGCTCGACTTGTTGCGAAAGTTTTTCGACAAGTTCAAGGAGTTGACTACGATGAGACCTTCTCACCCGTAGTGATGCTTAAGTCTGTCCGAATCATCGAGATTAGGATTTGTCACTCCGTGTATCGGAGAGGTATCTCTGGGCCGTCTCGGTAATGATCATCACTATAAGCCTTGCAAGCAATGGTGACTAATGAGTTAGTTGCGGGATGATGCATTACGGAACGAGTAAAGAGACTTGCCGGTAACGAGATTGAACTAGGTATGAGGATACGACGATCGAATCTCGGGCAAGTAACATACCGATGACAACGGGAACAACGTATGTTGTTATGCGGTTTGACCGATAAAGAACTTCGTAGAATATGTAGGAGCCAATATGAGCATCCAGGTTCCGCTATTGGTTATTGACCGGAGATGTGTCTCGGTCATGTCTACATAGTTATCGAACCCGTAGGGTCCGCACGCTTAACGTTCGATGACGATTTGTATTATGACTTATGTGATTTGATGGCCGAAGGTTGTTCGGAGTCCCGGATGAGATCACGGACACGACGAGGGGTCTCAAAATGGTCGAGACATAAAGATTGATATATTGCACCATGTTATTCGGACACCGGAAGCCAAAGGCTTCTCACTTTCTAAAGTAGTAAAAAGTGGATCCCCGCTTCGAGGCAGAAGTGTTCCGAATAGTTTCGGGTAAAAACGGAGTGCCTGAGGGGTTTCCGGAACCCCCCGGGGGAACTAATGGGCCTCTATGGGCCTTAGTGGGAAGAGAGAAAGGGCCAGGAGGGGCTGGCCGCGCGCCCCCCCTTTGGGTCTGAATTGGACTAGGGGAAGGGGGCGGCGCCGCCCTTTCCTTCCCTTCCCCCTCTTCCTTCCTTCTTCCCCCTCTTCCTTAGGTGGAAACCTACTAGGACTTGGAGTCCTAGTAGAGTTCCCCTCTCCTTGGGCGCGCCCCTAGGGCCAGCCGGCCTCCCCCTCCCTCCTTTATATACGTGGGAAGGGGGGCACCCTAGGACACACAAGTTGATCTTTTAGCTGTGTGCGGTGCCCCCCTCCAAAGTTACACACCTCGGTCATATCACTGTAGTGCTTAGGCGAAGCCCTGCGCCGGTAACTTCATCATCACCGTCGCCACGCCGTCGTGCTGACGGAACTCTCGCTCGGCCTCAACTGGATCAAGAGTACGAGGGACGTCATTGAGTTGAACGTGTGCTGAACACGGAGGTGCCGTACGTTCGGTGCTAGGATCAGTCGGATCGTGAAGACGTACGACTACATCAACCGCGTTGATAAACGTTTTCGCTTTCGGTCTACGAGGGTAGGTGGACACACTCTCCCCGCTTGTTCTATGCTTCTCCTAGATAGATCTTGCGTGATCGTAGGAATTTTTTTGAAATACTACGTTCCCTAACAGCGGCGTGGGGCACTAGTTCACGCCCCCACGGCGTCGGCCATCTCCGGAGCCATGCATGACCAGCTCCACTGCTGGCCCACCAGGCCTGGGTGGAACGCGGCCACGGGCTCCTCCTCCATCACCTCCTCCGCCCTCACCATCTCCAGCTCGGGGATGGCAACGTCACCGGCCGCAGAGAGGGCCATCATCTCCTCGAGGCCCTCCCATTGGCGCCCATCGTGCGTGTTCATGGAATCCTCCATGACACGTTGCATGAGCCAGGCCTCCTCCTCTGCTGTCATGCGAGGAAGTGGTAGTGGCGACGGAGATGGTCATGGCGACGGCGTGGGCGTGAGGCCGCGCACCCGCGTACGCCCGCGCACCTGGGGAGCAGGCGCGGCGCGCTCTCGACGTGGCCGCCGCGGCCCCGACGAGGTACCGGCGAAGAAAGAGGCGCGCCACACGTCATGCTCATCCCTTAGCCACGTGTCCTAGAGCCCGGAGTCGGGGGCGTACCTGGGGTCGTAGAAGAGATCGTCCGACAGGAGGCAGCGGCGGCGCTCGATCTCCGCGCGGCGCACACGGCCGCTCGTCGGGGCCGGCGGGATCGGGACACGGTCGGCGGAGAGATGCCAGTTATTGGGGGGTGCTCGTCGCTCCACGGGAGCGGCGTCCTCGTCTCCCAATAACGCTGGCATACATCCGCGCTGATGTACTGCCGGTCGCGCTCACCGCCGGCCGTAGGGCCGATGGTGAATGGGGCAGGCGCGGGGGCCCGACGCAGTGGTGATGCCGGCTCCTCTTTCACGGAGCCGCGGCGGCGGCGGCCCGAGGACGAGCCAGCCTCGCGGTCGTGCTTCCCCTTGCGGTTCCAGAACCGCATGGTTGCGAGGCAGCCGGCCGGCGAGATCGAGGACAGGGAGAGGGAGAGCTAGGGTTTGGGCCGTGTCGGGTTTTGAGGAGGCAGCACGGGCTGGAGTGGGGAGTGTGGACGACGACCGGTCCATGGCTTCGCATTTAAGAAGGACGGCGGCCGTTCGCTGGGCGGATGACAGGTAGGGCCGACTGCGTGTGCGGATTAATGTCGGGCGGTGGGAGGTAGGTGGCCGCCTGCCACGCGGCCCCAAAGCGGACGAGCGGCGCGTCCGTTTGCTGTCCACCGCGACCCATACCAGGCGCATGTTTGCGCTCGAAATGGGTCGGCCCGGACACAAAACGGATTAGATGGGTCCAGGCCGTCGCGCGCTGGGTCGTGTGGTCTGTCTGTTTTGCCCCAAACGGATGCGGGCGGACGGGATGGGGTCGCGCGCTGGAGTTGGCCTTAATCTGGCCTAGTTGCCTCACGCTGTTCATGGCGTGCACAAGTACTGTATTTCGCAGTGCAAAGCCAAGTCCTTTGCTTGCGATTTGTTCTTTTTTAAGTTTATTAAGAGAAACTTCAACGGGCCGATTCAAATGGATGCACACTTTGTTCATTTCATTTTTTATTCATTTGGGTCGGCTGCCTGCTCGTCGTTCGTCTGTGTTGGACCAGTGCACTCAATGGGCTGACTCAATTCTCGTCCGCGCAGGAAAGAATTTTATTTTAAAAAAGGCTCGCGGCCATGCCATCAACCGGTGTTAATGCCAGCGGCGGGCATACATGATAGCCTAAAAAAACACCACACAGTTCATGCTGGCGCACTTACTAGCGGCTGGCACATATGCCGGCACACAAAAAAGGACGGGAGTTCAACCACGTCATCTCGGCCGTGGTCATGCCGGCACACTTGCTAGCATACAAAAAAGATGACGCTCTCCGCCATAGATCAATCATCAAGTTTGAGCATGTTTGCCTGCATCTTCTCGAACCAAGGCCTCTTCCTCGGGGACACCGTGCTCAAGTCCACCTTCATGATCTCCACCCCCTTCAACATGCAAGAGAGCGCCACTTCTTTTGCGGGTCTCATGATGCATGCCGGCGGGGATCTCTTGCGGGCATTTCCTCTGGCCCTAGTGGATGATCCACCGGCCACATGTGTGGTGTTGAGGTCGATGGCCATGGGTGCGGGCGTGGCCGGCGCAACCACGCTCACCTCCGGCGAATAGTCCCCGGGAGAGGTGGAGAAACAGGAGGCTTGCGGGTGGGGATGGAAGTCGGGCGTCTGCGGCATGGCGGACGTGCGCGGCGACTCTGGTCGTGGCGAACGAACGGCCGACGAGCCCGTGCTGGTCTGGGTTGTCAAACCCTAGGTAGCTCGTGGCCGCAACGACGAGAGTGTTGTTCTCCTGCAATGGAGGCCTCCTGTTGTGCGGCGACGGCAAGGGCAGCGGTCGTCGCGGCTTCTAACTTGACGGCCTGCACCTGCCTCCGGCGAGCCCTCTTGGCCGGCTGCACGGCTCGCTGCGCGTCCGTCAGCTCGTTCTTCTTGGTTGGCGCTGCCGTTTGGCGGGCGGCGCGGGGCTTGGCGACGGTGGAGGCGAGGCCGGCGGCGACGTCGAGGATCAGCGCGTCGTTCATGGCAAGCGGACAGGAGTTCTTTTTCGGAAATAGAGGGAAATGGGGTGGTTGTGCCATCGACTGGCCGGCCAGGGGGGGAGGGGGAGGGAGAAGGGCGGGCGTTGCGCGCGTCTGCGACGGCGCAAACTTCACCCAAATTTGGGCCTGAAATTGATCGTGTATTTTTTTTGAACCGGGCTAACCCCCTTTCGATTACTTAGAACGGAAATACAAAGTTTGAAACATAGTCCAAGAACAGGGAGAAGGGAAGAGCGAGTTCAACGCACTGCCAGGAAACCCACCGCACTCGCCCGCCATCGAAACGAGTGCTATGGGGCGAAAACCTGAGCAGCACCGAAATAACGCTAGTCCTATTACAATAACAGGATGGGAAGCCATCTAAGAAATAGGCCTAAACAACACTCAGTTTTTAAAGATACACCCACTACGAAGCCACCCAGCGAACAAGTGCCAAAGGAGACCGACGACAGAGCACCCGCTCCAAATTCTTCACATTCCACCCTTGGATGCATCGCAGGTCCTCATCAACAGCAGGGTCCCGTTGCGTATCATCTCAGCACCCGCTCGAAGTTGCGTGACGTCGTCCCCCGCCTGTAGACCTGCCCAATACAAGAGAAAAGAAACTGCCGTGAAGACAATCTCAAAAGGAGATTTGATCATTTTTTTCTCAAAGGTAGCTTTGTTACGAGCTAGCCAGATGGACCAAGTAACTGCCCCAAGAGCCACGGTGTAAAACGAGTCGAAACCCGGCAGGAAGGAGTGACACCAAACAAAGAACTGCCAGTAGTTACGGGGGCATAAATCTGTCCCAAGAGTTACCCCAATCGATCGCCATACAACCCTAGCCACAGAACAATCAAAAAACAAATGTTGGGAAGTTTCAATTTGGTGGCAAAAGGAACACACAGGATTCCTTGGCCATTTTCGCGGTCGCTCCTGCGGATGCGTCGTCACGTTAGGCCAATTTTTATGCCTGTTTTATATTACAATGTAAATGAATATGCGCGAACTGTTTGGGTCCGCGTTGGAGTTGCTCTAAGTGCTCCCCGATGGTACGTGCTGCTGGAAACCGAAACCGCTCCAAAGAGTAGATTAAAACCACAACCACTAGCTGTCGTCTGCGGCGAGATATCCAACGATCGATCGTCCACGGATGCGAACGAATGCACAGCTGGACCGCAGGCAATGTAGACTGTAGAGTAGTAGTGGAGTCCTTTCCCTTCCGGCAGCAGCAGTTCGTTTTGCTCGCTCGCGCTCAGCCTCGGATGCCCTGTCGCAGCCCCCTCTTTGTCGTGGCCGTGCCGTGCGCTCCGGCCGGCCGGCCAAACCCTAAATCCACTACCCTTCTTTCTACACGTGCATGCAGACGGACACCGGAGCGACAAAGCACCGAGCGCTGCGTGCGCTATAATAAACAAAACAAAAACAAAGCCGCGGTTGATTAATGCTCCCTACGTGTTGCAGCTGCCGCGTACTAGACTACTGTCTACTAGTAGTACCATAACTTCTTAAGCATGTCCGACGACCATCGCGTGTCTCATGCTTATTTTGCCCCTTTCTCCTCGTCCTCACATGGCTAGATCGATCCTGTCTTCTTTGTCGCATCTGTTAACCCCTGGAATTACTCCTCTCGTGTCTTGTTGAGAGTAGAAGAAGGAAGGAAGCTTCAGAGAGCAGGAATGGGTGGTATAATTAATCTGGACTAACGATCGAACTTCCCTTGACATAACCAGATAGTACTAACAACATGCTCTAGCCTCTAGGTTGTCATGTGTGTGTGGTGCTGATCTTGCGGCAAGTAAATCACGATGGCGGTTATTTTACCTTTTGAACGTGCTGGTTGCCAATTTTGGGTCTGACACTGGTTGCATTCATTTTAACCGGCCCAACTTTGCGCTGGCCCCTCACATGCGTCCTATCCATTGGAAAAAGTCCAAAACAAACCTTCAATTTACAGGCGAAAGCTAAATCAAACCCCAAACTCTCAATCCCTGAAATCAGCACACCAAACTTTCTAATCCCGGTCTATTTTAAACCTTGACAGGACATAGCCGGGATTTGCTGAATTGGGCCGACCTAGTAGCGCAGTTGCTCGCGCGCGCGCGCACTAATCTGGTTTTTCTTAGTTTCTTCTTTTTTTCGTTCTCTTTTCTTTTTTCATTTTTACACATGTCTAATTTTTCTCAGTACCCAATGTACATTTTTAACGCACACATTAAATATTTTTGGATAAAATTTTGATATTATCAAATACATTATGTACATTTATAAATTAAATGTTTTCAAAAAAATTGAATACATGGTAATATTTTTCCAAATACATGTTTTACATTTTCTTAATGACAATATTTTTTTTCTAAAACTACACAAACACTCTTTTACATGGTTCAACATTTTTATATTTGCATACGCTTTTTGCAAGGACATGCCACATATAGGGGCTGTTTGGTTCCTAGCCACACCTTGCCACACTTTGCCACAACTAACCTTAGGCAAGTTTGACCAAGTTAGGTAGGTGTTTGGTTCTAGCCACACCTAAGGCAAGAATTTTTTTTTATGAGCAGTGAACCCCACATGTTATAGACACAAGAAATGTGGCAAGATTCTCTTAGGCAAGCCAAAGTGTGGCTAACAATTTGAGCAACTCAACTAAGGCAAGTGTGGCAAGTGTGGTAAAAACCATGTGGCAATATATGGCAATGATAGTCACAATGCAAACAGCCCCATATTCTGTTCAGGCTATGACACATTTTTTTACATCACGCAAACATTTTTTTACATTGTAGACACATTCTTTTGAACATGTCAAAAACACATTTTTTGAAACTCGTGAACATTCTTGAAATGTTACATTTTATTGAATGTATAAAACATTTTTTTGAATCACACAAATATTATTACACATTGTATAAACATTTGGATTGGCCCGTACATTTTTTAAAACTTGTGATATTTTTTAGATGTCACAAAATATTTTCAGGTTTCAGAAAATGTTTATGTATCAAAAAGTGTCCGCACTTTAAAATTTTGTTCAGGTTGCAGAAAAAAATTTATGTTTCAAAAAGTGTTTGCACTTTAAAATTTGTTCAGGTTTCAAAAAATGTTTATAAAGGTGTTCTCTTTTTCAAGAATTATTACGTCGCCCGTTAAGAAAAAGAAAGAAATAATTTTTACGTCGAGAGTTAAGGGAAAAAACTCGCTTCATGTATGGTGGGCTGGCACAGTCGAGTCCACTGCCAACAATCCCAAATATTTTTTAAATACATTATTTATGAAATTCCAAAAACAATATTTAAAAAATGTGATACAGTTTTGAAAATACGAAACATTTTTTTTAAATGCTAATAGAGTTTCAAAATTTCAAACAGTTTTTAAAAACAGCAAACGAATTGAATTTGTGCGAAAAATACAAAACAGAAACATTTTAACTTCTGAATAATTTTAGAAATTTGCGAACATTTTTTAAACCTCACAAATTCTTGTTGTGTTATAGTGGGCCGGCCCAAATTCTTGTCCATGACAGTAGCTGGAATTCCGGCTGGGATTGTAGTATTCCCAGTGTGCCAAACAGGTTTAGGGTCCAAAATAGACCGGGATTCTAAGTTCAGAGTGCCAATTTCCGGGATTCGAAGTTCAGGGTTTGATTTAGCTTTCGTCTACAACTTCAAGGTTTATTTTGGACTTTTTCCCCTATCCATTCCTCCCCGCGTGCTCGGCGGGCCAAAAACAGTATAACCCAGTTAGACCGTAATGACGGGACTACGTACACTGATCCGGTCGAACTGGCGGACATGGCCACGACCTTTTTACTCAAATCTGTACACGTCAGAAGAAACAATAGGTATGGAAGAGGTTTTATCGCACATACCCGTGAGGGTGGATGGCAATATGAATGCCCGCCTGAATGCAACATATAGTAAGGATGAGGTTAAGGAAGCTCGGTTTCAAATGTTCCCAACTAAAGCACCAGGGCCGGACGGTTTCCCGGCACACTTTTTTCAGAAAAATTGGGGCTTATGTGGTTATGAAGTAACAAGGATGATCATCAGAGTGCTTGATGGTGTGGACTCACCGGAGGAGATTAACAATGCGTTCATCGTTTTAATTCCTAAGATAGCAAGTCCAAAAGTTTTAGGACAATTTCGGCCGATAAGTCTTTGCAATGTGATCTATAAGATCGCTTCGAAGGTCTTAGCAAACAGGCTGAAAGTAATCCTCCCCGAGATCATTTCCGAAGAGCAGTCGGCTTTTGTCCCTGGTCGTCTCATCACAGGTAACTTCATTACAGCCTATGAATGTTTACATTATATGAAAACTAGGAGGGTGAAGGGAAACAGATACTATGCTTTAAAGTTGGATATGATGAAAGCGTATGATCGCTTGGAGTGGTCTTACTTGCGAGCTGTGATGATAAAGATGGGCTTTAGCCCCCGTTTTACTGATACGGTTATGAGATGTGTGACATCGGTCTCCTTTTCAGTTCTCTTTAATGGAAGGAGTCTGGATGGGTTTAAGCCCTCTCGAGGCTTGCGTCAGGGTGATCCTAGCTCGCCATATTTGTTCCTGCTAGCAGCAGAAGGGCTTTCATGTTTGTTGAAAGCCGGCGCAGGAGTACGTGGGATCACAGTCGCGCCGAATGCACCTGAAGTTAATCATCTGCTATTTGTGGACGACAGTTTGCTTTTCTTTGAAGCAACTGATGCGAGCGCCACTCGGATTGAGGAGTTACTAAGGATCTATTGCAATGCCTCGGGTTAGAGGGTAAACATGGAGAAGTCATCCATTTTCTTTAGTCAAGGAGTACCAAATGATGCTCGTAATTCCATCAAGAACATACTTTCTGTTCACAATGAATCATTGACAGAGAAATATCTAGGCTTGCCATCGGATGCGGGGAGAGCAAAAGAAGGGTCGTTTAAATACTTGAAAGATAGAATTTGGAAGAAGGTGCAAGGGTGGATGGAGAAGTGCTTATCGTCTGGTGGGAAAGAGGTACTTATTAAGTCCGTGGCCCAATCCATTCCAACGTATTCTATGTCATGCTTCAAATTGCCAAGGGGCTTGTGTGAGCATATCAATGGTATCATCAGGAAGTTCTGGTGGGGCAGCAAGAATGGCCAACGAAAAACTGCTTGGGTGTCATGGAAAACTATGTCCAAACCCAAGTTCATGGGAGGGTTGGGCTTCAGGGATTTGGAGTTGTTTAACCTAGCATTACTTGCACGCTAAGCTTGGAGGCTTCTACAGGACCCGGGTTCGCTCAGTGCTCGCGTTCTAAAAGCCAGGTACTTTCCAGACTGTCATCTTTTGGATGTCGTTTTGGGTGCAGGTCCATCCCAGGTCTGGCGCTCCATATTAGAGGGGAGGGATGTGCTAGCACAAGGGCTCATCAAGCGTATTGGATCGGGAAAACACACAAATATATGGCAAGATAACTGGCTTCCGAGAGACTACAAACTTCGACCGATATGTGCACAGTCGGCCAACCCGCCAAACCTAGTCTCGGATCTGATTAACCCCACCACCAGGTCATGGAACAAGCATGTGATCATGGAACACTTTATTGCTCCCGATGTTGAAGTTATTATGAACATACCATTGAGCACTCGGATTCAGGAAGATTTTTGGGCCTGGCACTATGATAAGAGGGGAGTCTTCTCGGTTCGATCGGCTTACCGAATGATATCTGCAGTCAAGACTCAGAGGGAGGACTGGCTCGATCATCGACCGGGGCACTCAAATATTGCAGCAGATAAGAGTTCTTGGTCGCAGCTCTGGAAAGTGCGGGTTCCTTCCAAGATCAGGGTGTTCGTATGGAGGTTAGCCCACAAGTCGATCCCTACGGGGCTTGTTCGACATGAGAGGAACATGGCGGATACACCGGCGTGCTCGATTTGTGGAGCCGAGGAGGATACCTGGCGTCACTCCCTGCTGAGCTGCCGCATGGCTAGATGCGTATGGGCCTTGGGTGATGATGAGCTTCTGGAACATGTGATATCAAACCAGAACGCCGACGCACGGCTGTGGTTGTTCTGGTTGTTTGAAACAACAAGCCAGCAGGATTTAATGCGTGTTCTAGTGACAATGTGGGCGATTTGGTGGGCTCGACGAAAAGCAATCCATGAGAATGAGTTTCAAAGCCCACTGTCGACCATGAGCTTTATCAGGCGGTTCTTGGAGGAGCTGGATATCGTGGAAGCTCAAAAGCCGCGATCATTTTCAGCGCATGCGGCACCGAGAACACGTGCATGGCTACCGCCAGATGGAGAAGCTGTGAAGCTTAACTGTGATGGCGCCATATCAACGCTGGGCGAGAAGGGAGCGGCTGCCGTGGTATGCCGAGATAAAACAGGGAAGTTTCTTGGAGCATCAGCACTAATTTTTGAGGACTTGATCGACCCGGCGAGCTTGGAGGCACACGCGTGCAGCGAGCCCTTGCCCTTGCCCGCGATTTGAATTTGCAGGAGCTGGTAATTGCATCAGATTGTTTAGAAGTGGTCTCCAACATAAAGCAACAAGCATCACCAGTGTATGCGCTGATTCTGCAGGACATACACATTAGCATGAACCTTTTTACTTCAGTTTTCTTTCGCTTTGAACATAGAGAAAATAATTTCGAGGCCCACTCGGTTGCAAAAGGAGCTGCGTCTCTGCCGGTGGGCCGCCACGTGTGGCTAGGGATCCTTCCTGAAATTGCGTGTATTCCGGATGTGATGAACTTTGAATAAATCCCTAGTTACCTTTAAAAAAAATCCATTCCTCCCCGCGTCTCTCTCTCCCTCGTCTATCAAGTATACAAAAAACGTATATAAAAGTCGTACAATGCCTATAAAAATGTTGATCATGTATTTTAAAAATGTTAATCAAGCATTTAAAGAATGTTAATTAGGTATTTGGAAAACTATTAATCAAACATTTAAAAATGTAAAATGTGTATAGAAAAATGTTTATTATGTATACGGAAAATATAAAAAAATATACAATGTGTATGAAAAATGTAGATCCTGTATAAAAAAGTTCCTAGTGTATATGAAAAATATATACCGTACATTAAATAAATATATAAGGAATATAACATGTATTGAAAAATGTTCACTGTGTATTCAAAACATGTTAAACTTGTATTTACATTTTTTTAAACATGTACTAAACAAATGTATAAGATATATAAAAAAATGTACAATGTGTATGGAAAAATATACAAAAAGGTAGACATCAAAATATATTAGTTTTAAAAAGCACCATGTATTTAAAAAAGCTAAAAATTTCTATAAGATTTACTTCTATTGCATACAAAAAATATTAAATGTGTACTGAAAAACTTAACGCGTGTTGAACAAAATAGGATAAAAATCAACAAAAAAAGAAAAAGGGAAAATCCAATAAAAACCAAAAAAAGAAGACAAAGAAAACCAAGGAATGAATGAAAACTGAAGAAAATCAATGCAAAATAATGGAAGGAGAGAAAGGAAAAACGAAGAAAAACCCAATGACAACCAAGAAAGAAACAAAGAAAAATGAAGAAAGTGATAAACAAAAACACCCAGAAAAACCCGAGAAAGAAACAAAGAAAAACCAATAAAAAAACCCATGAAACTGTGAAGGAAACAAAGAAAATCAGTGAAAAAAATAAAACAAATAAAATGGAGAAAACAAGTGAAGAAATAGGAAAAACAAAGAAATATAAAAAGGAAACGAAAAACATACAAAGATTAAAACTGGAAGAAAGGGACACAACTAAGGCAACGAACCACGGGAGCTATATCTCGCTTAGTGCCATAGATCCTTCCATCCCACCTGAAGCTTCATCCCTCACTATAGCTACTAGGCCGGCTTAATTCATCTGTTTTTTTATTCGCTGTGTTTCGTTCGGGTTCGCTGAGTTTCGTTCACAGGGTTTAGTTTGTCCCCCTAAAAAAAGGGTTTAGTTTGTGTTTTTCTTCCAATTATTTTTCTATGTAGGTTTCTGCTCCAGTTCTGGCCTTTTTTTTGCGTTGTTTTGTATTTTCATTGGATTTTTTAACTCTGTTCTGGTTTTCTTATTTTATTGAGGCTTCTTATGTTCTACCTATCTTTTATTTTTTGCATTGTTTTTCTGCAGTTGTCTTGTTTTATTTTTCTCTTTGTTTATATTTTATATTCTTTTTTATTTTTCCTTTCTTAGTTTCCATTAGTTTTCTCTATTTGTCTTTGGTTTTGTTTGTTTTTGAATTTTTTTTCTTTCATTCTTAGTTTTCATGGTTTTCTTCGGGTTTTCCACTTTTCTTCGTTTCGGAGGTGTTTCTTTTGATTCTTTCTTCCGTTTCTTTAGTTTTATTCAACAGATCACTACATTTTTCATACATATTTGCACATTTTACATTTACATCAGGAACAATTTTTTTGTATAATTTAATATTTTGTAAATACAGTATTACATTTGAACAAATTAATATTGATGACTACTTCTGTCATACACATTGTACATTTTGCCAGTATAGAACATTTTTAGTACATATTTAACATTTTTTAAATATATGATTAACATGTTTTATACACAATCAACATTTTTTAAAATTAAATTTTCATCTTCAAAAAATTCAATATATGTTCTAGACTTTTTGTATACATCGGGAAAATAATTGTACACATTTAGCATTTTTTAAATAGATTATTAATTTTTTTTCAAATATTTGTGTTTAAGGGCTATTTTTCGTAGACATTTTAAATTGTCGGTACACATTAGGTAAATTTTTATGGACGTTTAACATTTAAAAAAAAGATGATTAACATGTTTTTGTTACACAATCAACATTTTTAGAAATTTATATTTTTATGTTAACTTTTTTAATGCACATTCTACATTTTTGGTATATATCAGGAACATTTTTTGTACTTTATTGTTTTTGTGTAACAGATTATTGAAATTTTAAGAAAACATATATTGTTGGATATCTATTGTTTTCCATACACATTATACATTGTTTTTAACCATGAGGAACATTTTTGCTTTACACATTTAACATTTTTCAAATGCATGATTCACATTTCTAAAAAGTGCAGGTAAAGTTTGTTTTTGTAATATAGTACATGCTTAGAATATTTGGAAGTATAAACAAATGGAAGAAAGGTAATCAAAAACGAAAAAAGGTTAGAAAATGAAAATCGAGGAACTGGACTTCTGCACGCCTGAGCTAACCCAGTATGGCACTCGCTTCAGGCGAGCCTACCATCGAAATCACTTGAAGCGTGCGGAGCAAAAAAACACTCGTAGAAAACGTTCATATGAGTTAGATAAGGCATTCATTCAAGTACATCAAATGAAATGTTCATGGAAAAAACACTAAATGGATGATCATCTAAAAAAGTGCCCTGTCGTATATAGAAAACGTTCGGACGTCCAGTTCAGTGCAGGTAAAGTGATTTCGACTGAGGTAGTGCACGGTATAGGCGCCTCCGCAATGAACTCCGATTGAGCTAGTGCGGAGCAAAAAGACACTAATCATGTGCGGCCCCAATCGGAAGTGCTTCAGGCGAGACGAGAGCTATTCTTGCATTAAGCGAGATTAGCTGTCGCGGGTATTTAGCTCTTGCATCAACTTTTATGTACGACTGAACGAAGGACCACGCACCTCTTGGTGTATTAGGTTCGGCCCTTAAATCTTTTACTTTGTGTAGTTTAGTGTGTTTTCTAATCTTTTCATGCTTCAACGTCTACAAGTTAACGATCCAATTGCTGCATTATACTCCCTCCACTCATAAATATAAGATGTTTTAATTATTTTAATATAAACTACATACAGGAAGAAATGAGTGACCAAACACACAACCGAACCAGAAAAAAGATTGAACATCTTATATCTGTGAAAGGAGGGAGTAATTCCTTTTGTAGATGCGGTAAGGTATGGATGCCGGTGAGCCAAATAAGAAAGAAAAATATTAGAATTTGCCTTTCAAAATCATGAATGGAAAAATATTTTCATCTATGGTTAAAAATACTTACGTAACTTCTAACTTCATAAACATATTTCCGTTCTAGTTATTTTTGTAGCTTTAATATGATATTCTAGGACGCCGGTCTCAAATTCTAGTGCATTTTTCTTGAAGCTGATGAAAAATAGTCGTTTTATTTAGTAAAACCATAAATGGATAAAGACTTCTGTATGTTTTGAAAAATGTTAATGTAAATTCTACTTTAAAAAAAGTGCCCTGTCGTATATAGAAAACGTTCATATGAGTTAGATAAGGCATTCATTCAAGTACATCAAATGAAATGTTCATGTAATTTCCAAAAATTGAAATTGTTCCTACAAATAATACATCCATTGCTCATACAACCAAACTTCATTTTCTTCAAAATTTAACGTATGGTGTACCGTCAAAAAGCCACCTCTTGGCTGGGTGTTAAGATTGATAGTACTAGTACATAACTCTATCCAACAAGACTGAAATCTGATGTCCATATTTACACAACTATGTGTGTGTGTATCTCGGTATAATCTGTGGCATTCGTACACAAGTTTTGTCACCAAAGTTCAGAAGTTGGTCACATGTTCATGGGTCCTCGCCTTTTAGCTAAAAATTAAGGCCCTAATACCACTCTAAAAAACATGTGAGTGAATTTAAAACTCCAGAGTCCAGGATTCTGATTTGTTTGGCACTACTTCTCAGCCAGTAACGAATATGATCTGCACCACGGGACATCAGCAGTAGTACAAAATGGCAAAGAAAATCGTATAATACAAAAAACACCGGAAATGGTCAATCTGATGATCATCCATTTCAGGGGTTTTTGGTCAGCCTGACGACGCTCTCCTCTGCAACACCACAAGAGGTCTTGCAAGAGAGGCCGAGCCCAAGAGCGAACCTAAGCCCGGCCCACCCGAGCATCTTCTGGGCCTCGGTGTGCCCCCTGCCGGTCTTCCTGCCGCTGGCCGTGCAGGCGACGTAGGCCGCGAGGAACGGGTCCTCCTCCGGCCGGACGCCCCGTCGGCTGGACCTGCTCCTCGCCGCCTTCACCGGCGGCGACAGGGACGGCGCTCCGGGACCTCCCGGCGGAGGCGGCACGCGCAGCTGGTGCGTCCGTGCCTCCGCCTTCTTGGTGCTCTCCGGCGTAGTACTCCTTCCGCCGGAGGGCAGCTTCGTCGTCTCGGCCGCCGGGCTCTCCTTGGACACCCCCGGCTCCTGCTCCCAGGAGAACGCCACCGCCCCGCACGCCGCGACAGCTCCGGGCTCCTTGCCTATACCCATCTCCAGCTAGAGATCAGTGAATCACGCTAGCTAGCTCGTAGAATCCGAGATGAAGAAGACGAAGAGACGGCGTGGTCCGAGAGGAGGAAGAAGAAGAGCGGAGGTGGTAGCAGAGTGGTGCCGCCGTGCACGCGAAGCGCATGCTCGCGGTGGGGTCGAGAGGTCTGGTTCTTGGTTCGGTGGTATGCGGGTACGACGCGGTGCTAGCTGTAGCTGTACTACACAGGCCGGCGAGGAACGTGGCGGGTTTCCTGGAGGTTTTATAGCGGCGCAAACAGGGTTAGTTCGGCAAGGTTTGATCGGCCGACGGATGTGACGGCCGGGGGTCTCGGTCAGGAGCTCAGGACGGGTGGTGGCCGGCGCGTCCTTTTCCGCGTTCGGTTTCGCCTTTGTGGCATGTGGGAGATAGGATCGTGGAGCCCAAAACAGAACTGCATGCGCACGCACGCAAATCCGCCGGCGGCTAACCGTGTACCGGCAATACGGTTGCAGATGCCGCTGCATGCAGATTTGATCGACCTCGCACTCTGCCTGCAGCGAGGTTGGCTATCTGATCTTGATCTCGTCGCAGTTTGCGTGACAATGCTACCGGTTATCACGACCTCGGCGCTAGGTTACAGCGCAGGGGTCAGGACGCAGACCACGACTTCCATGCGTGCTACCTGTAGTCCGTAGAAAATGTAGGCTTGGGAGCCGCCAGAGGGCCGAGACAAATCAAGGGTTGTGATGCGTGTCATGGGCTCACGGGCGGGCCGACCTTTAGCTCGGAGAGCGCCAGCAATGGCTATTTTACTCGCGGCTCGCGGCGCATGTGACCCGGCGTTTTGTAGGGTCCAAGCCGGTTTTGGGATAGATGGAAGAACGAAAGATAATGACATTTCTTTTGTAATGTAGTGGCATTTCAATAATAACATACATAACATACTGTTGGGAAGTCTCGGAGGCAGGCCAACTGGCTTTTTGTAAAAGTGACGAGCCGTGCTACACGTCAATGTTGTATTGTTGTTAAGTTCTTGACGCTAATGTCAATATCTTTTTGGTTCTAGTCCTTCTCAACATCAACCACTCTAACCAAATACTACATGGTGCAACTTTGGCTCGTGTTTGGGTTGAATACTAGTACTACATAATTTGTGAAGTGTGTTGGATCAGTGTAGATTACCTCATACTCCCTCCGTTCCTATATATAAGGTGTATTTGTTTTTAGATAAAATTCCAGAATGTAAGGTGCATTTCTTCTAATTCCTCATAATTCCCTTGTTAGCCCTCTAGAAATAAAGAAAGTATCTCTCTCCTGATTATCCGTATCTCTCCTTGTAGTAAAAGAAGGAAACTATCTCTCTGTCGATTGCATGTATCTCTTACTTTCCTATAGTAACTGATTTACTTGCCACTAACCAATAAATTGGCCAAGGGTAACTTCGTCCTAACATGTCTATAATTATGTATCTTGGTCACCGTGTCGAAAATAATACACCTTACATAAAAGAACGGAGGGAGTAATTGCATATTTGAGAGAAACCTAATAGAAGATTTTTAATACTCACTTAGGAGGTCTCTTTGAATTGTATACAACTTTCATCTGAATGATTACAACTCTAGGAAATCCTTTCTATGAAAACCCTTTGGATCATGGGTTTGGATTATCAAATTGCTATGAAATTCATTCCTATGCCCCTTATTCTATAGGAATCTTAACATGAGTTTATATCTCGTCTTATTTCTTTAGTGCACCATCCAAAGGAGGTTGCTGCAGAACTCTTGCGGGGTTCCACGATACGTGACATTTAAATCATGCGTCTTCCCCATTTATGTGTTTTCATATTCCTAAAATCCAAATAGCATCTTAATCCTTTGTTTGGGTTTGCAAATGTTTGTGGGCTGCTCCACTAGCATTCGAGTCCATTTTGACGTAGCGGCCGCCGTTTTATGCTTCATTCCATGTTTTACTCCAGGGCACCATCTCCGGCATGGTGTCGATCCACATCTTCCTACCATTAGTGATAAAGTCGGACAACAACTCGTTTGAATGCTTCCACCTGATTAACTAAAAGTAAACTATGTGTGATTGTTATCACTTGCTCTATAGCTTCGTGATCGAGCATGGCGTGTGTCTGCTCCCATTGTTGGACCATCGCTATTCCCAAAGCAAAAGCTCCCCTTTTTCCTCGGTGGAGCTAACAACATTAAGCTCAACCATGCCATGGTAGCGGACTTCTCCTACACTAGGGGCTTGACCTACTCGATGATCCACATTCTTTACTTGTTTCTTTAGCGGCGGACACTTGCAACACTTCATCTACACACGTGGTTCTTAGTCTATTAGGATGTGTGTGTGTGTGTGTGTGTGTGTGTGTGTGTCCTTTTGTTCACCGTGTATTGCTCTACATGTTCTCCTCGTGTATGAGAGCTTTGGCATGTGTTCTTGCAAACATATCGGAGTACTCCCACACATGGGGTATTTCCAAATTTAAAAAAATCACCACATAAGTTATGAAAAAGGGCGCGTCCGGTGCTAAAAGATCATATCCGAGGTATTGGGAACATGAAAAAGGTTCAAAGTCTTGAGTCTCCTAGAACATTGCATAGGTCTTGCCCCGAACCATTCTCCTAGGGTTTCGAGTGGCTCTCGGCAGCGCGCGGGCGATTCCGATCTACTGCGGTGCAAGAGTTTCTTCTCTCTCAACCGCAATCTCCCAAGGAGGCCCTGATCGTTGACTACTCTCTCTGCTGCTCTCGGGGTGATTAAGGTGGGGCCTTGCGTCCCTGCCCATCCTTGGAGCGCGAGGACAGCGACGTGTTAGGGTTTTTGGGTTGGGTTGGCGGTCATGGCGAGCTCGGGATCAAGGACGAAGGACAGGGAGTCGATGGAGGAACAGATGGAACAGATGAGGCTGTCGGACAAGGAGAGCGCAAAGCTAGTGGTCGATGACCAGGATGAAGATACAGGAGCGCCATCTTGGGCGCTTCTGGGGAGAGTTTTGCATCCCAGGGTGCTGCATGTTAACACCATTCCGGATGCTCTGCGGCCTGCATGGGGAACCCCCCGGGGGCTGAATTTCGACTCGGTGGGTGAGAACACTTTAGTTGCCATCACAGAAGGGAAGCGGGATCGGGATCGAAAATGGGAAGGAGGCCCCTGGATGGTCGGAAAACATGCAGTGGTACTGGAGCTGTTTGATTGTAAGCCTAGGCCATCGGACTGGAAATTTGAGAGGATGTAGATTTGGGCTAGGGTCATTAACTTGCCCTTCAATTTGAGATACCCACCCTGGCATGGAAGAATTGCAGCAATGCTTTGAGTTGTCATAAAGATCGATGTTGATACAAAGGGTTTTGTGGGGAATCGCTAAGGGCGAGGATCTGGATCAAGGTGGACGAACCTTTGATGCGCTGGGTTCACCTAGAGTCGGCACGAACTAAGGAGAGTGTGCTCTATGATATACAATATGAAAATCTGCCGTACTTTTGTTTTTCCTGTGGGTTGCTAGGGCATGCTGATACGTTCTGTGCTAATCCGGTAGAGAGAGATGGTTTGGGTAGGCTGCCTTTCGGTGAAAAGATGAGGTGGCCAGGGACCAAGAAAATTTGGGGGAACACCTTTCAAAGGAATCAGGGCACAACATTTGGAGCAGATAGTTACTTTGAAGCAGAAACTAAGGAGGTTGAGAAGGGGGAAGAAGTAACGTCGCCAGCCAAATCTAGGCAAGGGAGAGTAAAGCAAACGGTCTATCAGTTCAATGCGCGCGCGGGGGGGGGGGGGGGGGGGGGTATGGCAGGACGAGGCAATCGATCTTATCGTGGCAGGGCCACGAGTAATAACCAAGTGAACAGAAAGATAAGCATGGATGGTAATGGGGCACCTAGCCCCCAGAACCAACTTATGTTAGTTGATCAGGAGACCCTGAATAAGAAACGTCTCATGGAGGGGGAGACATCCCAAACATCAGATGATAGTAGAGACTCAAAGAAGAAGAAGGCGGAGGAGAACTTAAGTCTGCTGGCGGCTGCGGAACAGCCCCGCCGGGACAAATGAATTGCCTAATTTGGAACTGTCGCGGGCTTGGGAACCCAAAGACAGTTCGAGAGCTTCGCAACATTGTGAGGCTGGAAGCTCCCTCCCTAGTCTTTTTATGTGAAAAAAGATCGAGGGAAATAGAGTGGCTGATTTGAAATCAAGGTTGGGTTTTCAAGGTTGTGTGCCAGTGAGCAGTAATGGTTTGAGTGGTGGTTTGGCGCTGTTTTGGTCTCAGGAAGTTGATGTGGAGTTGAACAACATGTCAGACCAACACATTGATGTCAAGGTAAAAAATGTTGGAGGTGATATGAAGGAGTGGAGATTTACATGCTTTTATGCCAAGGCTCGCAGGAGTGAGTGTTCCCAAAGTTGGGATCTTCTAAAAATGTTGAGAGCTCAGAGTGATCTTCCATGGCTTTGTGGAGGTGATTTTAATGAAGTATTAGATGGTGCTGAGTACTTTGGAGCAAATGAGAGAACAGAATGGCAAATGGCAGGGTTCCGAGAGACTGTTGATCAGTGTAATTTCCAGGATCTTGGATACAATGGAATTCCCTTCACATGGGACAATAGGCAAGAGGGCACTGCAAATGTTAAAGTTCGTCTTGACAGATTTCTTGCAGATCCGGCCTTTATCCAAATGTATTTGGATAATAGTGTCAAACACATTCCGTCACCGCGTTTAGACCATTGCTTTGTTTCTATCCGGTCTCGGCGGGCGGGAGAAGAGCAGCACAGAGGGTTGCGTCGCTTCATGTATGACGAGGCGTGGCAGAGAGAAGAGTCGCATGAAGCGGCCGTAGTGGATGGATGGAAAAAAGGGTCAGGAACTATGGGTCTGATGTCCCTGAATGAAGCACTTAAGGACATGCAAGTCCATCTCACGACATGGAAGGGGAAGAAGTTTGGAGATGTCGAACGAAAAATAAAAAAGGTGCGGAAGGAAATTAAAAAAGAAAAAGCACGATCTCTTTTTAGAGGATCGTCGCCGAGGGAGAGAGATTTGGCCAGCCAGCTTAAAGAGCTCCTGCATCGAGAGGAGATTATGGCAAGGCAAAGATCCCGATCTGACTGGCTCAGGGCAGGGGACCGGAATACTGGGTTTTTTCAGGCCCAAGTGAAGGCTCGCAGGAGCAGAAATAGGATCAACACGCTAGAAAAAGCGGATGGTACTTTGTGTCAAACCAAGGAAGAGATCTGGGAGGAGATACAAGGTTTTTATACGTCCCTATACAAGACTCGGGAGGAGGTAGATACACAAGCAATTCTGCACCATGTACCTTCGATGGTTTTGGCACAGATGAATGAAAGGCTGACCAGGCCGTTTCAGGCAAAGGAAGTGCATGTTGCACTGTTCGCAATGGCTCCATCAAAAGCACCAGGAGAGGATGGTTTCAACGCTGGTTTTTATCAGTGGCATTGGCCCTTAATAAAGGAAGATGTTACTGAGGCGGTGTTGAACTTCCTTAATGGAGGTCATCTTCCAGAGGTGATGAACAGAACGGTCATTGTTCTCATCCCCAAGTTAAAGAACGCTCGTAATATTACTCAATACAGACCGATTTCACTTTGTAATGTGATTTATAAGCTATATTCCAAAGTCTTGGCTAATCGCTTATGTGAGATACTTGATGAGATCATTGCGGAGGAACATAGTGCTTTTGTACCGGGGAGGTTAATAACAGATAATGTAATCACGGCATATGAATGTATTCATTTGATGAGGAGGAAGAAGGGGAAGCAAGAGTGGTGTGCAGTAAAGATAGATATGATGAAATCATATGATAGGGTGGAATGGACTTATCTCCAAGATGTTATGTTACAATTAGGTTTTGCGGAGGAGTGGGTTTCTTTAGTCATGAGATGTGTTACCTCGGTAAGTTTCCAAGTGAAAGTCAATGGAGAACTATTACCTTCTTTTAGCCCTTCAAGGGGATTCAGGCAGGGAGACCCGATCTCGCCATATCTGTTTCTTTTGCGTGTAGAAGGGCTCTCTTGCATGTTGAAGAATTATGATGGAGGATGGATTGATAGGGGGATCCGGGTGGGTTCTACAGCACCGTGGATCTCCCACTATTGTTTGCAGATGACTGTTTGGTTTCTATGAAAGCTGATGGCCGAAGTGCTACAAGACTCAATGAGATCTTACATACATATAGTGTGGGCTCAGGTCAGTGTGCAAACAAATTGAAAAGTTTAGTGTTTTTTAGCCCAAATACAGGGGCATCAACGAGGAGAGGAGTGAAGAATATCCTGCAAATTCAGAGAGAAGAAATGTCTGAAAAGTACTTGGGTCTTCCTACAGCAGCAGGTAGGATTACAGAGCAATCTTTTGAACATATTGTAGAACGCTCTAGATCCAATGTACAGGGATGGTGTGAAAAACAGCTATCAAGTGCAGCAAGAGAAGTCCTTCTTAAGTCAGTGATCCAAGCCTTATCGGCCTACTCTATGAGTGTTGGGGATCGTTGCAGAAATTAAAAAAAATTCTACGCATCACCAAGATCAATCTATGGAGAAACTAGCAACGAGCGAGAGGGGAGTGCATCTTCATACCCTTGAAGATCGCGATGCGGAAGCGTTACAAGAACGCGGATGAAGGAGTCGTACTCGCAGCGATTCAGATCGCGGTTGATTCCGATCTAAGCGCCGAACAACGGCGCCTCCGCGTTCAACACACGTGCAGCCCGGTGACGTCTCCCGCGCCTTGATCCAGCAAGGAGGAGGGAGAGGTTGGGGAAGACAACTCCAGCAGCAGCACGACGGTGTGGTGGTGGTGGAGCTGCGTGGTTTCCAGCAGGGCTTCGCCAAGCACTATAGAGAACGAGGATGTGGAGAGGTAGGGCTGTGCCGAGAGAGAGAGAGAGACTCGTGTCATTGGCAGCCCCAAAACCCCCACTATTTGTAGGAGGAGGGGAGGAGGGTGCGCCCCCTCTAGGGTTCCCACCCCTAGGGGGGCGGCAGCCCTAGATGGGATGGAGGGGGCGGCCAAGAGGGGGAGAGAGGGGGGGCGCGCCCTAGCGTGGGCCTTAGGCCCATCTGCGCCTAGGGTTTCCCCTAGCTGCGCCTTGGGCCCTGGTGGGAGGCGCACCAGCCCACTCAGGAGCTGGTCCCTTCCCACTCTTGGCCCATGCAAGCCTCCGGGGCTGGTGGCACCTCCCAGTGGACCCCCGGAACCCTCCGGTGGTCCCGGTACATTACCTGTGACGCCCGAAACACATCCGGTGGCCAAAACTCACTTCCTATATATTATTATTTACCTCCGGACCATTCCGGAACTCCTCGTGACGTCCGGGATCTCATCCGGGACTCCGAACAACATTCGGTAACCATGTACAAACTTTTCCTATAACCCTAGAGTCATCGAACCTTAAGTGTGTAGACCCTACGGGTTCGGGAGGCATGCAGACATGACCGAGACATCTCTCCGGCCAATAACCAACAACGGGATCTGGATACCCATGTTGGCTCCCACATGCTCCACGATGATATCATCGGATGAACCACGATGTCGGGGATTCAATCAATCCCTTACACAATTCCCTTTGTCTACCGGTATGATACTTGCCTGAGATTCGATCGTCGGTATCCCTATACCTTGTTCAATCTCGTTACCGGCAAGTCTCTTTACTCGTTCGTAACACATCATCCTGTGATCAACTCCTTGGTCACATTGAGCTCATTATGATGATGTCCTACCGAGTGGGCCCAGAGATACCCCTCCATCACACGGAGTGACAAATCCCAGTCTCGATTCGTGCCAACCCAAAAGACACTTTCGAAGATACCCGTAGTGCACCTTTATAGCCACCCAGTTACGTTGTGACGTTTGGCACACCCAAAGCATTCCTACGGTATCCGGGAGTTGCACAATCTCATGGTCTAAGGAAATGATACTTGACATTAGAAAAGCTTTAGCAGACGAACTACACGATCTTGTGCTATGCTTAGGATTGGGTCTTGTCCATCACATCATTCTCCTAATGATGTGATCCCGTTATCAATGACATCCAATGTCCATGGTCAGGAAACCGTAACCATCTATTGATCAACGAGCTAGTCAACTAGAGGCTCACTAGGGACATGTTGTGGTCTATGTATTCACACATGTATTACGATTTCCGGATAGCACAATTATAGCATGAACAATAGACAATTATCATGAACAAGGTGTTGGGGAACGTAGCAGAAATTCAAAATTTTCTACGCATCACCAAGATCAATCTATGGAATAACTAGCAACGAGAGAGAGGGGAGTGCATCTTCATACCCTTGAAGATCGCGATGCGGAAGCGTTGCAAGAACGCGGTTGGTGGAGTCGTACACGAAGCGATTCAGATCGCGGCCGAATCCGATCTAAGCACCGAACAACGGTGCCTCCGCGTTCAACAGACATGCAGCCCGGTGACGTCTCTCGTGCCTTGATCCAGCAAGGAGAGAGGGAGAGGTTGGGGAAGACTCAGTCCAGCAGTAGCACAACGGCATGGTGGTGATGGAGGAGCGTGGCACTCCAGCAGGGCTTCGCCAAGCACAGCGAGAGACAAGGAGGGAGAGGGGTAGGGCTGCGCCAAGAGAGAGGGAGACTCGTGTCTATGGCAGCCCCAAAACCCCCACTATATATAGGGGAAGGGGAGGGGCTGCGCCCCCATCTAGGGTTTTCCCCAGGGGTGGCGGCCAGCCCTAGATGCATCTGAGGGGCGGCCAGAGGGGGAGAGAGGGGGGCGCACCCTAGGTGGGCCTTAGGCCCATCTGAGCCTAGGGTTTTCCCCCTTCCCCCTTTCCATGCGCCTTGGGCCTCTTGTGGGAGGCGCACCAGCCCACCTAGGGGCTGGTCCCTTCCCACACTTGGCCCACGCAGGCCTCCGGGGTTGGTGGCCCCTCCCGGTGGACCCCCGGAACCCTCCGGTGGTCCCGGTACATTACCGGTGACGCCTGAAACTCTTCCGGTGGCCAAAACCTCACTTCCTATATATTATTCTTTACCTCCGGACCATTCCGGAACTCCTCGTGACGTCTGGGATCTCATCCGGGACTCCGAACTGTTGGGGATCGTAGCAGAATTTTAAAATTTTCTACGCATCACCAAGATCCATCTATGGAGTCTACTAGCAACGAGAGGGAAGGAGTGCATCTACATACCCTTGTAGATCGCGAGCGGAAGCGTTCAAGTGAACGGGGTTGATGGATTCGTACTCGTCGTGATCCAAATCACCGATGACCGAGTGCCGAACGGACGGCACCTCCGCATTCAACACACGTACGGAGCAACGACGTCTCCTCCTTGTTGATCCAGCAACGGGGAAGTGTTGGAAATATGCCCTAGAGGCAATAATAAATGGCTATTATTATATTTCTTTGTTCATGTTAATTGTCTATTGTTCATGCTATAATTGTATTATCTGGAAATCGTAATACATATGTGAATACATAGACCATAACGTGTCCCTAGTAAGCCTCTAGTTGACTAGCTCGTTGATCAACAGATAGTCATGGTTTCCTCACTATGGACATTGGATGTCATTGATAACGGGATCACATCATTAGGAGAATGATGTGATGGACAAGACCCAATCCTAAGCATAGCGCAAAGATCGTGTAGTTCGTTTGCTAGAGCTTTTCCAATGTCAAGTATCTTTTCCTTAGACCATGAGATCGTGTAACTCCCGGATGCCGTAGGAGTGCTTTGGGTGTACCAAACGTCACAACGTAACTGGGTGACTATAAAGGTACAGTACGGGTATCTCTGAAAGTGTCTGTTGGGTTGACACGGATCGAGACTGGGATTTGTCACTCCGTATGACGAAGAGGTATCTTTGGGCCCACTCGGTAATGCATCATCATAATGAGCTCAATGTGACTAAGGAGTTAGCCACGGGATCATGCATTACGGTACGAGTAAAGGGACTTGCCGGTAACGAGATTGAACAAGGTATTGGGATACCGACGATCGAATCTCGGGCAAGTAACATACCGATTGACAAAGGGAATTGAATACGGGATTGATTGAATCCTCGACATCGTGGTTCATCCGATGAGATCATCGTGGAACATGTGGGAGCCAACATGGGTATCCAGATCCCGCTGTTGGTTATTGACCGGAGAGGCGTCTCGGTCATGTCTGCATGTCTCCCGAACCCGTAGGGTCTACACACTTAAGGTTCGGTGACGCTAGGGTTGTAGAGATATTAGTATGCGGTAACCCGAAAGTTGTTCGGAGTCCCAGATGAGATCCCGGACGTCACGAGGAGTTCCGGAATGGTCCGGAGGTGAAGAATTATATATAGAACTCCAGTTTCGGCCACCGGGAAAGTTTCGGGGGTTATCGGTATTGTACCGGGACCACCGGAAGGGTCCCGGGGGTCCACCGGGTGGGGCCACCTATCCCGGAGGGCCCCGTGGGCTGAAGTGGGAAGGGAACCAGCCCCTAGTGGGCTGGGGCGCCCCCCCTGGGCCTCCCCCTGCGCCTAGGGTTGGAAACCCTAGGGGTGGGGGGCGCCCCACTTGCCTTGGGGGGCAAGCCACCCCCTTGGCCGCCGCCCCCCCTCAGATGGGATCTCCAGGGTGGCCGGCGCCCCCCCCCAGGACCCCTATAAATAGTGGGGGGGAGGAGGGCAGCAACACAACAGCCCCTGGCGCCTCCCTCACCCCCTGCAACACCTCTCCCTCCCGCTAGTGCTTGGCGAAGCCCTGCCGGGATCCCGCTACTTCCACCACCACGCCGTCGTGCTGCTGGATCTCCATCAACCTCTCCTTCCCCCTTGCTGGATCAAGAAGGAGGAGACGTCGCTGCTCCGTACGTGTGTTGAACGCGGAGGTGCCGTCCGTTCGGCACTCGGTCATCGGTGATTTGGATCACGACGAGTACGACTCCATCAACCCCGTTCACTTGAACACTTCCGCTCGCGATCTACAAGGGTATGTAGATGCACTCCTTTCCCCTCGTTGCTAGTAAACTCCATAGATGGATCTTGGTGATGCGTAGAAAATTTTAAAATTCTGCAACGATCCCCAACAGGAAGGAGAGGTTGATGGAGATCCAGCAGCACGACGGCGTGGTGGTGGAAGTAGCGGGGATCCCGGCAGGGCTTCGCCAAGGGCAAGCGGGAGAGAGAGGTGTCACGGGAGGGAGAGGGAGGCGCCAGGGGCTAAGGTACTGCTGCCCTCCCTCCCCCCCACTATTTATAGGGTCCCTGGGGGGCGCCGGCCCTGGGAGATCAGATCTCCAAGGGGGGCGGCGGCCAAGGGGGTGGCTTCCCCCCCAAGCCAAGTGGGGGGCGCCCCCACCCCTAGGGTTTCCAACCCTAGGCGCAGGGGAGGCCCAAGGGGGGGCGCACCAGCCCACCAGGGGCTGGTTCCCCTCCCACTTCATCCCATGGCCCCCCCCCGGAATAGGTGGCCCCACCCGGTGGACCCCCGGGACCCTTCCGGTGGTCCCGGTACAATACCAGTGACCCCCGAAACTTTCCCGGTGGCCGAAACTGGACTTCCTATATATAATTCTTCACCTCCAGACCATTCCGGAACTCCTCGTGACGTCTGGATCTCATCCGGGACTCCGAACAACTTTCGGGTTACCGCATACTAATATCTCTACAACCCTAGCGTCACCGAACCTTAAGTGTGTAGACCCTACGGGTTCGGGAGACATGCAGACATGACCGAGACGCCTCTCCGGTCAATAACCAACAGCGGGATCTGGATACCCATGTTGGCTCCCACATGTTCCACGATGATCTCATCGGATGAACCACGATGTCGAGGATTCAATCAATCCCGTATTCAATTCCCTTTGTCAATCGGTATGTTACTTGCCCGAGATTCGATCGTCGGTATCCCAATACCTTGTTCAATCTCGTTACCGGCAAGTCTCTTTACTCATACCGTAATGCATGATCCCGTGGCTAACTCCTTAGTCACATTGAGCTCATTATGATGATGCATTACCGAGTGGGCCCAGAGATACCTCTCCGTCACACGGAGTGACAAATCCCAGTCTCGATCCGTGTCAATCCAACAGACACTTTCAGAGATACCTGTAGTGTACCTTTATAGTCACCCAGTTACGTTGTGATGTTTGGTACACCCAAAGCACTCCTACGGCATCCGGGAGTTACACGATCTCATGGTCTAAGGAAATGATACTTGACATTGGAAAAGCTCTAGCAAACGAACTACACGATCTTTTGTGCTATGCTTATTATTGGGTCTTGTCCATCACATCATTCTCCTAATGATGTGATCCCGTTATCAATGACATCCAATGTCCATAGTCAGGAAACCATGACTATCTGTTGATCAACGAGCTAGTCAACTAGAGGCTTACTAGGGACACGTTATGGTCTATGTATTCACACATGTATTACGATTTTCGGATAATACAATTATAGCATGAACAATAGACAATTATCATGAACAAAGAAATATAATAATAACCATTTATTATTGCCTCTAGGGCATATTTCCAACAGTCTCCCACTTGCACTAGAGTCAATAATCTAGTTACATTGTGATGAATCGAACACCCATAGAGTTCTGGTGTTGATCATGTTTTGCTCTAGGGAGAGGTTTAGTCAACGGATCTGCTACATTCAGGTCCGTATGTACTTTACAAATATCTATGTCTCCATTTTGAACACTTTCACGAATGGAGTTGAAGCGACGCTTGATATGCCTGGTCTTCCTGTGAAACCTGGGATCCTTGGCAAGGGCAATAGCTCCAGTGTTGTCACAGAAGAGAGTCATCGGGCCCGATGCATTGGGAATCACCCCTAGGTCGGTAATGAACTCCTTTATCCAGATTGCTTCCTGTGCTACCTCTGAGGCCGCCATGTATTCCGCTTCACATGTAGATCCCGCCACAACGCTTTGCTTGCAACTGCACCAGCTGACCGCCCCACCATTCAAAATATACACGTATCCGGTTTGTGACTTAGAGTCATCCAGATCTGTGTCGAAGCTAGCATCGACGTAACCCTTTACGACGAGCTCTTCGTCACCTCCATAAACAAGAGACATATCCTTAGTCCTTTTCAGGTACTTCAGGATGTTCTTGACCGCTGTCCAGTGTTCCATGCCGGGATTGCTTTGGTACCTTCCTACCAAACTTACGGCAAGGTTTACATCAGGTCTGGTACACAGCATGGCATACATAATAGACCCTATGGCCGAGGCATAGGGGATGACACTCATCTTTTCTCTATCTTCTGCCGTGGTCGGGCATTGAGTCGTGCTCAATTGCACACCTTGCAATACAGGCAAGAACCCCTTCTTGGACTGATCCATATTGAACTTCTTCAATATCTTGTCAAGGTACGTACTCTGTGAAAGACCAATGAGGCGTCTTGATCTATCTCTATAGATCTTGATGCCTAATATATAAGCAGCTTCTCCAAGGTCCTTCATTGAAAAACACTTATTCAAGTAGGCCTTTATACTTTCCAAGAATTCTATATCATTTCCCATCAATAGTATGTCATCCACATATAATAAGAGAAATGCTACAGAGCTCCCACTCACTTTCTTGTAAACACAGGCTTCTCCATAAGTCTGTGTAAACCCAAATGCTTTGATCATCTCATCAAAACGAATGTTCCAACTCCGAGATGCTTGCACCAGCCCATAGATGGAGCGCTAGAGCTTGCATACCTTGTTAGCATTCTTAGGATCGACAAAACCTTCCGGCTGCATCATATACAATTCTTCCTTAAGAAAGCCGTTAAGGAATGCCGTTTTGACGTCCATTTGCCATATCTCATAATCATAGAATGTGGCAATTGCTAACATGATTCGGACGGACTTCAGCTTCGCTACGGGTGAGAAAGTCTCATCGTAGTCAACCCCTTGAACTTGTCGATAACCCTTAGCGACAAGTCGAGCCTTATAGATGGTCACATTACCATCCGCGTATGTCTTCTTCTTAAAGATCCATTTATTTTCTATGGCTCGCCGATCATCGGGCAAGTCAGTCAAAGTCCATACTTCGTTTTCATACATGGATCCTATCTCGGATTTCATGGCTTCTAGCCATTTGTCGGAATCCGGGCCCGCCATCGCTTCTTCATAGTTCGAAGGTTCACCGTTGTCTAACAACATGATTTCCAGGACAGGGTTGCCGTACCACTCTGGTGCGGAACGTGTCCTTGTGGACCTACGAAGTTCAGCAGTAACTTGATCCGAAGCTTCATGATCATCATCATTAACTTCCTCCCCAGTCGGTGTAGGCACCACAGGAACATCTTCCCGCGTTGCTCTACTTTCCGGTTCGGAATGGGTGACTATCACCTCATCAAGTTCCACTTTCCTCCCACTTACTTCCTTCGAGAGAAACTCTTTCTCCAGAAAGGACCCGTTCTTGGCAACAAAGATCTTGCCTTCGGATCTGAGGTAGAAGGTATACCCAATGGTTTCCTTAGGGTATCCTATGAAGACGCATTTCTCCGACTTGGGTTCGAGCTTTTCAGGTTGAAGTTTCTTGACATAAGCATCGCATCCCCAAACTTTTAGAAACGACAGCTTAGGTTTCTTCCCAAACCATAATTCATACGGTGTCGTCTCAACGGATTTCGACGGAGCCCTATTTAAAGTGAATGCGGCAGTCTCTAAAGCATAGCCCCAAAATGAGAGCGGTAGATCGGTAAGAGACATCATAGATCGCACCATATCCAATAGAGTGCGATTACGACGTTCGGACACACCGTTACGCTGAGGTGTTCCTGGCGGCGTGAGTTGTGAAACGATTCCACATTTCCTTAAGTGTGTACCAAATTTGTGACTTAAATATTCTCCTCCACGATCTGATCGTAAGAACTTTATTTTCCTGTCACGTTGATTCTCAACCTCACTCTGAAATTCCTTGAACTTTTCAAAGGTCTCAGACTTGTGTTTCATTAGGTAGACATACCCATATCTACTCAAGTCATCAGTGAGAGTGAGAACATAACGATAGCCACCGCGAGCCTCAACACTCATTGGACCGCACACATCAGTATGTATGATTTCCAATAAGTTGGTTGCTCGTTCCATTGTTCCGGAGAACGGAGTCTTGGTCATCTTGCCCATGAGTCATGGTTCGCATGTGTCAAATGATTCATAATCGAGAGACTCTAAAAGTCCATCTGCATGGAGCTTCTTCATGCGCTTGACACCAATGTGACCAAGGCGGCAGTGCCACAAGTATGTGGGACTATCGTTATCAACTTTACATCTTTTGGTATTCACACTATGAATATGTGTAACATCACGTTCGAGATTCATTAAGAATAAACCATTAACCAGCGGGGCATGACCATAAAACATATCTCTCATATAAATAGAACAACCATTATTCTCGGATTTAAATGAGTAGCCATCTCGCGTTAAACGAGATCCAGATACAATGTTCATGCTCAAAGCTGGCACTAAATAACAATTATTGAGGTTTAAAACAAATCCCGTGGGTAAATGTAGAGGTAGCGTGCCGACGGCGATCACATCGACCTTGGAACCATTCCCGACGCGCATCGTCACCTCGTCCTTCGCCAGTCTCCGCTTATTCCACAGCTCCTGTTTTGAGTTACAAATATGAGCAACCGCACCGGTATCAAATACCCAGGAGCTACTACGAGTACTGGTAAGGTACACATCAATTACATGTATATCACATATACCTTTGGTGTTGCCGGCCTTCTTGTCCGCTAAGTATTTGGGGCAGTTCCGCTTCCAGTGACCACTTCCCTTGCAATAAAAGCACTCAGTCTCAGGCTTGGGTCCATTCTTTGGCTTCTTCCCGGCAACTGGCTTACCGGGCGCGGCAACTCCCTTGCCGTCCTTTTTGAAGTTCTTCTTACCCTTGCCTTTCTTGAACTTAGTGGTTTTATTCACCATCAACACTTGATGTTCCTTTTTGATCTCCACCTTCGCTGATTTCAGCATTGAATATACCTCAGGAATGGTCTTTTCCATCCCCTGCATATTCAAGTTCATCACAAAGCTCTTGTAGCTTGGTGGAAGCGACTGAAGGATTCTGTCAATGACCGCGTCATCCGGGAGATTAACTCCCAGCTGAGTTAAGCGGTTGTGTAGCCCAGACATTCTGAGTATGTGCTCACTGACAGAACTGTTTTCCTCCATCTTACAACTGAAGAACTTGTCGGAGACTTCATATCTCTCGACCCGGGCATGAGCCTGGAAAACCATTTTCAGCTCTTCGAACATCTCATATGCTCCGTGTTGCTCAAAACGCTTTTGGAGCCCTGGTTCTAAGTTGTAAAGCATGCCGCACTGAACGAGGGAGTAATCATCAGCACGCTGCTGCCAAGCGTTCATAACGTCTTGGTTCTCTGGGATGGGTGCGTCACCTAGCGGTGCTTCTAGGACATAATCTTTCTTGGCAGCTATGAGGATGATCCTCAGGTTCCGGACCCAGTCCGTATAGTTGCTGCCATCATCTTTCAGCTTGGTTTTCTCTAGGAACGCGTTGAAGTTGAGGGCAACGTGGGCCATTTGATCTACAAGACATATTGTAAAGATTTTAGACTAAGTTCATGATAATTAAGTTCATCTAATCAAATTATTCAATGAACTCCCACTCAGATAGACATCCCTCTAGTCATCTAAGTGAAACATGATCCGAGTTAACTAGGCCGTGTCCGATCATCACGTGAGACGGACTAGTCAAGATCGGTGAACATCTCCATGTTGATCGTATCTTCTATACGACTCATGCTCGACCTTTCGGTCTTCCGTGTTCCGAGGCCACGTCTGTACATGCTAGGCTCGTCAAGTCAACCTAAGTGTATTGCGTGTGTTCCGAGGCCATGTCTGTACATGCTAGGCTCGTCAAGTCAACCTAAGTGTATTGCGTGTGTTCCGAGGCCATGTTTGTACATGCTAGGCTCGTCAACACCCGTTGTATGCGAACGTTAGAATCTATCACACCCGATCATCACGTGGTGCTTCGAAACAACGAACCTTCGCAACGGTGCACAGTTAGGGGGAACACTTTCTTGAAATTATTATAAGGGATCATCTTACTTACTATCGTCGTTCTAAGCAAATAAGATGCAAAACATGATAAACATCACATGTAATCAAATAGTGACATGATATGGCCAATATCATTCTGCTCCTTTGATCTCCATCTTCGGGGCGCCATGATCATCTTCGTCACCGGCATGACACCATGATCTCCATCATCATGATCTCCATCATTGTGTCTTCATGAAGTTGTCACGCCAACGATTACTTCTACTTCTATGGCTAACGCGTTTAGCAATAAAGTAAAGTAATTTACATGGCGTTATTCAATGACACACAGGTCATACAAAAAATAAAGACAACTCGTATGGCTCCTGCCGGTTGTCATACTCATCGACATGCAAGTCGTGATTCCTATTACAAGAATATGATCAATCTCATACATCACATATATCATTCATCACATCTTCTGGCCATATCACATCACAAGGCACATGCTGCAAAAACAAGTTAGACGTCCTCTAATTGTTGTTGCAAGTTTTTACGTGGCTTCTATAGGTTTCTAGCAAGAACGTTTCTTACCTACGTAAAACCACAACGTGATATGCCAATTTCTATTTACCCTTCATAAGGACCCTTTTCATCGAATCCGTTTCGACTAAAGTGGGAGAGACAGACACCCGCTAGCCACCTTATGCAACTAGTGCATGTCAGTCGGTGGAACCTGTCTCACGTAAGCGTACGTGTAAGGTCGGTCCGGGCCGCTTCATCCCACAATACCGCCGAAACAAGATAAGACTAGTAGTGGCAAGAAGAATTGACAACATCTACGCCCACAACTGCTTTGTGTTCTACTCGTGCATAGTAACTACGCATAGGCCTGGCTCATGATGCCACTGTTGGGGATCGTAGCAGAATTTTAAAATTTTCTACGCATCACCAAGATCCATCTATGGAGTCTACTAGCAACGAGAGGGAAGGAGTGCATCTACATACCCTTGTAGATCGCGAGCGGAAGCGTTCAAGTGAACGGGGTTGATGGAGTCGTACTCGTCGTGATCCAAATCACCGATGACCGAGTGCCGAACGGACGGCACCTCCGCGTTCAACACACGTACGGAGCAGCGACGTCTCCTCCTTCTTGATCCAGCAAGGGGGAAGGAGAGGTTGATGGAGATCCAGCAGCATGACGGCGTGGTGGTGGAAGTAGCGGGGATCCCGGCAGGGCTTCGCCAAGCGCAAGCGGGAGAGAGAGGTGTCACGGGAGGGAGAGGGAGGCGCCAGGGGCTAAGGTACTGCTGCCCTCCCTCCCCCCACTATTTATAGGGTCCCTGGGGGGGCGCCGGCCCTGGGAGATCAGATCTCCAAGGGGGGCGGCGGCCAAGGGGGTGGCTTCCCCCCCAAGCCAAGTGGGGGGTGCCCCCACCCCTAGGGTTTCCAACCCTAGGCGCAGGGGAGGCCCAAGGGGGGGCGCACCAGCCCACCAGGGGCTGGTTCCCCTCCCACTTCAGCCCATGGGCCCCCCGGGATAGGTGGCCCCACCCGGTGGACCCCCGGGACCCTTCCGGTGGTCCCGGTACAATACCGGTGACCCCCGAAACTTTCCCGGTGGCCGAAACTGGACTTCCTATATATAATTCTTCACCTCCGGACCATTCCGGAACTCCTCGTGACGTCCGGGATCTCATCCGGGACTCCGAACAACTTTCGGGTTACCGCATACTAATATCTCTACAACCCTAGCGTCACCGAACCTTAAGTGTGTAGACCCTACGGGTTCGGGAGACATGCAGACATGACCGAGACGCCTCTCCGGTCAATAACCAACAGCGGGATCTGGATACCCATGTTGGCTCCCACATGTTCCACGATGATCTCATCGGATGAACCACGATGTCGAGGATTCAATCAATCCCGTATTCAATTCCCTTTGTCAATCGGTATGTTACTTGCCCGAGATTCGATCGTCGGTATCCCAATACCTTGTTCAATCTCGTTACCGGCAAGTCTCTTTACTCGTACCGTAATGCATGATCCCGTGGCTAACTCCTTAGTCACATTGAGCTCATTATGATGATGCATTACCGAGTGGGCCCAGAGATACCTCTCCGTCACACGGAGTGACAAATCCCAGTCTCGATCCGTGTCAACCCAACAGACACTTTCAGAGATACCGGTAGTGTACCTTTATAGTCACCCAGTTACGTTGTGACGTTTGGTACACCCAAAGCACTCCTACGGCATCCGGGAGTTACACGATCTCATGGTCTAAGGAAATGATACTTGACATTGGAAAAGCTCTAGCAAACGAACTACACGATCTTTTGTGCTATGCTTATTATTGGGTCTTGTCCATCACATCATTCTCCTAATGATGTGATCCCGTTATCAATGACATCCAATGTCCATAGTCAGGAAACCATGACTATCTGTTGATCAACGAGCTAGTCAGCTAGAGGCTTACTAGGGACACGTTATGGTCTATGTATTCACACATGTATTACGATTTCCGGATAATACAATTATAGCATGAACAATAGACAATTATCATGAACAAAGAAATATAATAATAACCATTTATTATTGCCTCTAGGGCATATTTCCAACACGAACAACATTCGGTAACCACGTATATCTATTCCCTATAACCCTAGCGTCATCGAACCTTAAGTGTGTAGACCCTACGGGTTCGGGAACCATGCAGACATGACCGAGACGTTCTCCGGCCAATAACCAACAGCGGGATCTGGATACCCATGTTGGCTCCCACATGTTCCACGATGATCTCATCGGATGAACCACGATGTCGGGGATTCAATCAATCCCGTATACAATTCCCTTTGTCAATCGGTATGTTACTTGCCCGAGATTTGATCGTCGGTATCCCAATACCTCGTTCAACCTCGTTACCGGCAAGTCACTTTACTCGTTCCGTAACGCATGATCCCGTGGCTAACTCATTAGTCACATTGAGCTCATTATGATGATGCATTACCGAGTGGGCCCAGAGATACCTCTCCGTCATACGGAGTGACAAATCCTAGTCTCGATTCGTGCCAACCCAACAGACACTTTCGGAGATACCTGTAGTGCACCTTTATAGTCACCCAGTTACGTTGTGACGTTTGGTACACCCAAAGCATTCCTACGATATCCGGGAGTTGCACAATCTCATGGTCTAAGGAAATGATACTTGACATTAGAAAAGCTCTTAGCAAACGAACTACACGATCTTGTGCTATGCTTAGGTTTGGGTCTTGTCCTTCACATCATTCTCCTAATGATGTGATCCCGTTATCAATGACATCCAATGTCCATGGTCAGGAAACCATAACCATCTATTGATCAACGAGCTAGTCAACTAGAGGCTGACTAGGGACATGTTGTGGCCTATGTATTCACACATGTATTACGGTTTCCAGTTAATACAATTATAGCATGAACAATAGACAATTATCATGAACAAGGAAATACAATAATAACAATTTTATTATTGCCTCTAGGGCATATTTCCAATAGTCTCCCACTTGCACTAGAGTCAATAATCTAGTTCACATCACCATGTGATTAACACTCAAAGTTCACATCGCCATGTGACTAATACCCAAGAGTTTGCTAGAGTCAATAATCTAGTTCACATCACCATGTGATTAACACTCAATGAGTTCTAGGGTTTGATCATGTTATGCTTACGAGAGAGGTTTTAGTCAACGGGTCTGCAACATTCAGATCCGTGTGTGCTTTACAAATCTCTATGTCATCTTGTAGATGCAGCTACCACGCGCTACTTGGAGCTATTCCAAATAACTGCTCTACTATACGAATCCGGTTTACTACTCAGGGTCATCCGGATTAGTGTCAAAGTTTGCATCGACGTAACCCTTTACGACGAACTCCTTTTCCACCTCCATAATCGAGAAAATTCCTTAGTCCACTAGATACTAAGAATAAGTTCGACCGCTGTCATGTGATCCATTCCCGGATCACTATTGTACCCTTGACTAACTCATGGCAAGGCACACTTCAGGTGCGGTACCTAGCATAGCATACTGTAGAGCCTACGTCTTAAGCATAGGGGACGACCTTCGTCCTTTCTCTCTCTTCTGCCGTGGTCAGGTCTTGAGTCTTACTCAATACTCACACCTTGTAACACAGCCAAGAACTCCTTCTTTTCTGATCTATTTTGAACTCCTTCAAAATCTTGTCACGGTATGTATTCATTTGAAAGTACTATTAAGCGTTTTTGATCTATCCTTATAGATCTTGATGCTCAATGTTCAAGTAGCTTAATCCAGGTTTTCCATTGAAAAACACTTTTCAAATAACCTTGTATGCTTTCCAGAAATTCTACATCATTTCTGATCAACAATATGTTAACAACATATACTCATCAAAAATTATGTAGTGCTCCCACTCACTTCTTTGGAAATACAAATTTCTCATAAAGTTTGTAAAAACCCAAAATCTTTGATCATCTCATCAAAGCGTACATTCCAACTCCGAGATGCTTACTCCAGTCCTTAGAAGGATTGCTGGAGCTTTGCATACTTGTTAGCATCTTTCAGGATTGACCAAACCTTCTGGTTGTATCACATACAACCTTTCCTCAAGAAAATCGTCGAGGAAACAATGGTTTTTGACATCCTATCTGCAAGATTTCATAAATAATGCAGTAACTGCTAATATAATTCCAGCAGACTCTTAGCATTGCTACGAGTGAGAAAATCTCATCGTAGTCAACTCCTTGAACTTGTCGGAAAACATCTTAACGACAAGTCGAGCTTTCTTAATGGTGACACTTGCCATCATTGTCCGTCTTCCTTTTAAAATCCATCTGTACCTAACAGCCTTATGACCATCAAGTAGTTCTTCCAAAGTCTATACTTTGTTTTATAAATGGATCCTCTCTCGGATTTTATGGCCTCGAGCCATTCGTCGGAATCTGGGCCCACCGTCGCTTCTCAATAGCTCGTAGGTTCATTGTTGTCTAGCAACATGACTTCCAAGACAGGATTACGTACCACTCTGAAGTAGTACACATCCTTGTCGTCCTACAAGGTTTGGTAGTGACTTGATCTGAAGTTTCATGATCACTATCATAAGCTTCCACTTCAATTGGTGTAGGCGCCACAGGAACAACTTCTTGTGCCCTGCTACACACTAGTTGAAGTGACGGTTCAATAACCTCATCAAGTCTCCACCATCCTCCCACTCAATTCTTTCAAGAGAAACTTTTCCTCGAGAAAGGACCTGTTTCTAGAAACAATCACTTTGCTTCCGGATCTGAAATATGAGGTATACCCAACTGTTTTGGGTATTCTATGAAGATGCATTTATCCGCTTTGGGTTCGAGCTTATCAGCCTGAAACTTTTTCACATAAGCGTCGCAGCCCCAAACTTTTAAGAAACGACAGCTTAGGTTTCTCTAAACCATAGTTCATACGGTGTCGTCTCAACGGAATTGCGTGGTGCCCTATTTAAAGTGAATGCGGTTGTCTCTAATGCCTAACCCATAAATGATAGTGGTAATTCGATAAGAGACATCATGATATGCACCATATCCAATAGGGTGCAGTTATGATGTTCGGACACACCATCACACTATGGTGTTCCAGGCAGTATTAGTTGTGAAACAATTTCCACAATGTCTTAATTGTGTGCCAAACTCGTAACTCAGATATTCATCTCTATGATCATATCATAGACATCTTATCCTCTTGTCAGGACGATCTTCTACTTCACTCTGAAATTACTTGAACCTTTCAATAATTCAGACTTGTGTATCATCAAGTAAATATTCTCAGCATCTACTCAAATCATCTGTGAAGTAAGAACATAACGATATCCACCGTGTGCCTCAGCACTCATTGGACTGCACACATCAAATATATTACTTCCAACAAGTTGCTCTCTTGTTCCATCTCACTGAAAACGAGGCCTTTCAGTCATCTTGCCCATGTGGTATGATTTGCATGTCTCAAGTGATTCAAAATCAAGTGAGTCCAAACGATCCATCTGCATGGAGTTTCTTCATGCATATATACCAATATGACTCAAATAGTAGTGCCACAAGTATGTGGTACTATCATTACTATCTTATATCTTTTGGCATGAACATGTGTATCACTACGATCGAGATTCAATAAACCATTCATTTTAGGTGCAAGACCATTGAAGGTATTATTCAAAAGAGTAACCATTATTCTCCTTAAATGAATAACCGTATTGCGATAAACATAATCCAATCATGTCTATGCTCAACGCAAAAACCAAATAACAATTATTTAGGTTTAACACCAATCTCGATGGTAGAGGGAGCATGCGATGCTTGATCACATCAACCTTGGAAACACTTCCAACACATATCGTCATCTCATCTTTAGCTAGTCTCCGTTTATTCCGCAACTTTTATTTCGAGTTACCAACACTTAACAACCGAACCGGTATCTAATACCCTGGTGCTACTAGGAGTACTAGTAAAGTACACATTAATATAATATATATCCAATATACTTCTGTCAACCTTACCAGCCTTCTCATCTACCAAGTATCTAGTGTAGTTCTGCTTCAGTGACTGTTCCCCTCATTACAGAAGCACTTAGTCTCGGGTTTGGGTTCTACCTTGGGTTTCTTCACTAGAGCAGCAACTGATTTGCCGTTTCATGAAGTATCCCTTCTTGCCCTTGCCCTTCTTGAAACTAGTGGTTTTACTAACCATCAACAATTGATGCTCCTACTTGATTTCTACTTTCGCGGTGTCAAACATCGCGAATAGCTCAAGGATCATCCTATCTATCCCTGATATGTTATAGTTCATCACGAAGCTCTAGTAGCTTGGTGGCAGTGACTTTGGAGAACCATCACTATCTAATCTGGAAGACAACTCCCACTCGATTCAAGCGATTGTAGTACTCAGACAATCTGAGCACATGCTCAACGATTGAGCTTTTCTCCCTTAGTTTGTAGGCTTAAGAAACTTGTCGGAGGTCTCACACCTCTTGACGTGGGCACAAGCCTGAAATCCGAATTTCAGCCCTTGAAACATCTCATATGTTCCGCGACGTTTCAAAACGTCTTCGGTGCCTCAATTCTATACCGTTTTAACATTACGCACTGAACTATCACGTAGTCATCAAAACGTGTATGTCAGATGTTCGCAACATCTACAAACGACGCTCGAGGTTCAGCACACCGAGTGGTGCATTAAAGACATAAGCCTTCTGTGCAGCAATGAGGACAATCCTCAGTTTACGGACCCAGTCCGCATAATTGCTACTATCAACTTTCAACTAAATTTTCTCTAGGAACATATCTTAAACAGTAGAACTAAAGCGTAAGCTACGACATAATTTGCAAAGACATTTTGACTATGTTCATGATAATTAAGTTCATCTAATTATTTAATGAACTCCCACTCAGATAGACATCCCTCTAGTCATCTAAGTGATACATGATCCGAGTCAATTAGGCCGTGTCCGATCATCACGTGAGACGGACTAGTCATCGTCGGTGAACATCTTCATGTTGATCGTATCTTCTATACGACTCATGTTCGACCTTTCGGTCTCTTGTGTTCCGAGGCCATGTCTGTACATGCTAGGCTCGTCAAGTCAACCTAAGTGTTTCGCATGTGTAAATCTGGCTTACACCCGTTGTATGCGAACGTTAGAATCTATCACACCCGATCATCACATGGTGCTTCGAAACAACGAACCTTCGCAACAGTGCACAGTTAGGGGGAACACATCTCTTGAAATTTTAGTGAGGGATCATCTTATTTATGCTACCGTCGTTCTAAGCAAATAAGATGTAAACATGACAAACATCACATGCAAATCATAAAGTGACATGATATGGCCAATATCATCTTGCGCCTTTTGATCTCCATCTTCGAGGCGCGGCATGATCACCTTCGTCACCGGCATGACACCATGATCTCCATCATCGTGTCTTCATGAAGTTGTCTCGCCAACTATTACTTCTACTACTATGGCTAACGGTTAGCAATAAAGTAAAGTAATTACATGGCGTTTTTCATTGACACGCAGGTCATACAATAAATTAAGACAACTCCTATGGCTCCTGCCGGTTGTCATACTCATCGACATGCAAGTCGTGATTCCTATTACAAGAGCATGATCAATCTCATACATCACATATATCATTCATCACATCCTTTTGGCCATATCACATCACACAGCATACCCTGCAAAAACAAGTTAGACGTCCTCTAATTGTTGTTGCATGTTTTACGTGGCTGCTATGGGTTTCTAGCAAGAACGTTTCTTACCTACGCAAAAGCCACAACGGTGATATGCCAATTGCTATTTACCCTTCATAAGGACCCTCTTCATCGAATCTGATCCGACTGAAGTGGGAGAGACAGACACCCGCTAGCCACCTTATGCATCAAGTGCATGTCAGTCGGTGGAACCTGTCTCACGTAAGTGTACGTGTAAGGTCGGTCCGGGCCGCTTCATCCCACAATGCCGCCGAATCAAGATAAGACTAGTAACGGCAAGCAAATTGCACAAATCATCGCCCACAACTACTTTGTGTTCTACTCGTGCATAGAGTCTACACATAGACCTAGCTCATGATGCCACTGTTGGGGAACGTAGCAGAAATTCAAAAGTTTCTACGCATCACCAAGATCAATCTATGGAATAACCACTACAGGAAACAGCTACTTTGCCGTCTGCCACGGCGGACGGCAAAGGCTCGAAAGGCGGACGGCAAAGACCTTTGCCGTCAGCCGCGGACGGCAAAAGGCTCCGGCAAAGAAGGCTACGGTAAACAGCTGCTTTGCCGTCTGCTTCCTGGCGGCGGACGGCAAAGAGCCTTTGCCGTCTGCGGCGGACGGCAAAGAGGGTGGACGGCAATAATTGCGCTGTCAGTCCGTTAAGTGGCTAATGGCAGACCTTTGCCGTCCGCCGCGGACGGCAAAATTTCTCTGGTCTTTGCCGTCCGCCTTATGATGTCATCTACACGTCACTAGATGGCAGGTTCTTTGCCGTCTGCCACTGATGGCAAAGTGCAGGTTCTTTGCTGTCTGCCACGGACGGCAAAGTCTTTGCCGTCTGCCACTGTAGGCAAACTGACCAAATGGGTCATCTCCCAGGAAGCACAGTTGGCTGCCACGTGGCTTCTTTGGCGTCTGCGGCAGACGGCAAAGAGCTCTTTGCCGTCGGTGGCAGACGGCAAAGAGCCTGCATATTGTCTGTTTTTTCTGTTTTTTGTTAAATCCCACAAATTGCACAGAAAATATATATGACATATAGATATATTTCACAGGCATTCATCACATAAACAAGTTCATACATCATTTCATACATAAACAAGTTCCATCCATCATTTCATACATAAACAAGTTCCATCAATACATAAAGAAGCACTCCATAGCTAAGGTGACTAGAATGAGAAGACAAGAATGAGAAGACAAGAAGAAGAAGAGTAGAACAAGCACTCCATCCAGCACATAATGAAATCTGCAAAATGGCAAAATAAGAAAGTTAGAAATGGATCGTTTTTGAGGTAACTAAGGTGAAATGGATCGTTTTTGAGGTAACTAAGGTGAAATGGATCGTTTTTTAGCTCAATTAGGTCAAATGGATCGTTTTTGAGCTAACTTTGTTGAAATGGATCGGTTTTGAGCTAACTTTGTTGAAATGGATCATTTTTGAGCTAATTTAGTTGAAATGGATCTTTTTCAGCTAACTTAGGTGAAATGGATCATTTAAGAGCTAATTTAGGTGAAATGGATCTTTTTTAGCTCACTTAGGTCAAATGGATCGTTTATGAGCTAAATTAGTTGAAATGGATCGTTTATGAGATAACCTAGGTAAGATGGGTCATTTTGGAGTTAACGTAGGTGAAATGGACCATTTTAAAGCTAACGTAGGTAAAATGGATCATTTAGGAGCTAATCTACGTAAAAGGGGTCATTTTTGAGCTAACTTGGATGAACTGCATCATTTATAAGCTAACCTAGGTAAAATGGGTCATTTTGGAGGAAAATAAGCTAACTCTAGGTCATTATGGTAAGCATATAGGAGGAAATAAAGCTAAGTCTAGGTCTTTATGCATTTGTTAAGCAAAACACTAGAGAAACTTACCGTGATCAGGGAGGTGTAGGAGCGGGGTGGCTAGTGCCGCTACCTGGAGAAGGATCGTGCGATGCGTTTCTGGAGTTAAGCTGCACCAAAGATCATTTCCAATGTCTCGTTAGCATTACGACACTCAAATGTTAAGACTACCAAGTAATGTCCATTCAAACTAAACTCACCGTGCTCCCAGGAGCAATCACTGGCATCGGCGGAGCGGGCTGACCGGACTTCTCGCACACAGACTGCACATTTGGTTTTCAGAACAGAGTCATACTAGTTAGTAATGAGACTCAAATGTTAAGACTAGCAAGTAATCTGTAGAAGAAACTTACCACAAGGAGCTCGTACATGGCCCTTGCCTGCATGTCATTCCGTGCCCTCTCCTCCTCCATCATCTTTCTCGTCCTCTCCTCCATCTCCCGCTGCCTCTCCGCCGCCTCCGCCAGAAGTTTCTCCGTTCTATCTCTCTCAGTCTGTATAGCAGCCTGCAACACCACTCACATGACCATTTGTAATCATTGATGGAAGCGCACACAATGTAATGGAGAAAGATAACTGAGTACGTATCACTAACCTTGATGGCGAGTTGCACTGGCCATTCACGAGGCCTTATCTCAGGAGCGGAGCTCGACTGGCGCACCTTGATCTCCGGGAGAGTGCTAGGACAACGGATAAGTCCATCTCCAATGGCTATGGAGCCATGGGACCTCCCGCCACCAGATATCATTGGATTAAAGAAGCCCGGTGGAGTCTCGGGGTCGGGGTCGGGGTCTCGGGGTCAGGGTGTCGGGTCGGGGTGCCGGGTCGGGGTCGGGGTGCCGTGTCGGTGTCGGGGTCGGGGTGTCGGGTCAGGCTCGGGGTCGGGGTGTCGGGGTCGGGGTCGGGGTCGGGGTCTCGGGGTCGGGGTGTCGGGGTGTCGTGTCGGGGGTCGGGGTGTCGTGTCGGTCTCGGGGTGCCGTGTCGGGGTCGGGGTGTCGTGTCGGTCTCGGGGTGCCGTGTCGGGGTCGGGGTCTCGGGGTCGGGGTCTCGGGTCGGGGTGCCGGGTCGGGGTCGGGGTGCCGTGTCGGTGTCGGGGTCGGGGTGTCGGGTCGGGCTCAGGGTCGGGGTGTGGTGTCGGGGTGTGGTGTCGGGGTGTGGTGTCGGGGTGTTGTGTCGGGGTGTGGTGTCGGGGTTGGGGGGTCAGGGGGTCTTCTCATTCTTCTACTACTTCTACTTCTTCTCATTCTTCTACTTCTTCTCATCCCCCGTCTTCTTCTTCTTTCTCCTCCTCCTCCTCCTCCTCCTCCTCCTCTTCTTCTTCTTCTTCTTCTTCTTCTTCTTCTTCTCCTCCTCCTCCTCCTCCTCCTCCTCCTCCTCCTCCTCTTCTTCTTCTTCTTCTTCTTCTTCTCCTCCTCCTCCTCCTCCTCCTCCTCCTCTTCTTCTTCTTCTTCTTCTTCTTCTTCCCCCTTCTACTTAACCTAAACCTAAACTAAAAACCTAAACTAATTAAAACTAAACTATTTAAACTAATTAAACTAAATAACCTACACTAATTAATTCTAAACTGAAAAAACTTAAACTAAAAAACCTTATCTAAACAGAAAAAAAAACAAAAAAACAGAAGAAAAAAATGGGATCAAGGGGCTCACTGTGGGGGGCGGCGACGGGTCGGGGAGGGGCCGGCGACGGGGGGCCGGGGCGAGGCGGTGGAGGAGGCGGGGCGGCGGGGGCCCGGGCGGCGGGAGGCCGGGGCGGGGCGGTGGAGGAGGCGGGGCGGCGGGGGCCCGGGCGGCGGAGGGGCCGGGCGGCGGGAGGCCGGGGCGGGGCGGTGGGGGGCCGGGGCGGCGGGGGGCGCGGGGCGGCGGGGGGCCGGGGCGGCGGTGGGGCGCGGGGCGGCAGGGGGCCGGGGCGGGGGGCGACGGGGCGGTGGGGCGGCGGGGAGACGGGGCGGCGGGGGCGACGGGGCGGCGGGCGGCGGCGGCGGCGGGGTCGGAGGAGAAGGGCGCGCGAGAACGAAGTGAGTAACGGGCGGGGGGGTACCTGCCGATAGGCAAGTGCCCTCTTTTCCGTCAGCCAGCCTTTGCCGTCCGCCTTTTTGCCTCTTTGCCATCTGCTAGCGGACGGCAAAGAGGTGGGCCGTTAAGATTTTTTCAAACGAGCGAGGGGTGGGGGCCACCACACTCTTTGCCGTCTGCCAGCGGACGGCAAAGAGGTGGCTGATGGCAAAGAGCTTCTTTGCCGTCCGCTTACGTGTAGCTGATGGCAAAGAGCTTCTTTGCCGTCAGCTAGCAGACGGCAAAGAGCTGGCAGATGGCAAATTAGCTGATTCCAGTAGTGAACTAGCAATGAGAGAGAGGGGAGTGCATCTTCATACCCTTGAAGATCGCGATGCGGAAGCGTTGCAAGAACGCAGTTGGTGGAGTCGTACACGAAGCGATTCAGATCGCGGCCGAATCCGATCTAAGCACCGAACAACGGTGCCTCCGTGTTCAACACACATGCAGCCCGGTGACGTCTCCCGTGCCTTGATCCAGCAAGGAGAGAGGGAGAGGTTGGGGAAGACTCCGTCCAGCAGCAGCACAACGGCATGGTGGTGATGGAGGAGCCTGGCACTCCAGCAGGGCTTCGCCAAGCACTGCGAGAGACGAGGAGGGAGAGGGGTAGGGCTGCGCCAAGAGAGAGGGAGACTCGTGTCTATGGCAGCCCCAAAACCCCCACTATATATAGGGGAAGGGGAGGGGCTGCGCCCCCATCTAGGGTTTTCCCCAGGGGTGGCGGCCAGCCCTAGATGCATCTGAGGGGCGGCCAGAGGGGGAGAGAGGGGGGCGCACCCTAGGTGGGCCTTAGGCCCATCTGAGCCTAGGGTTTTCCCCCTTCCCCCTTTCCATGCGCCTTGGGCCTCTTGTGGGAGGCGCACCAGCCCACCTAGGGGCTGGTCCCTTCCCACACTTGGCCCACGCAGGCCTCCGGGGTTGGTGGCCCCTCCCGGTGGACCCCCGGAACCCTCCGGTGGTCCCGGTACATTACCAGTGACGCCCGAAACTCTTCCGGTGGCCAAAACCTCACTTCCTATATATTATTCTTTACCTCCGGACCATTCCGGAACTCCACGTGACGTCCGGGATCTCATCCGGGACTCCTAACAACATTCGGTAACCACGTATATCTATTCCCTATAACCCTAGCGTCATCGAACCTTAAGTGTGTAGACCCTACGGGTTCGGGAACCATGCAGACATGACCGAGACGTTCTCCGGCCAATAACCTACAGCGGGATCTGGATACCCATGTTGGCTCCCACATGTTCCACGATGATCTCATCGGATGAACCACGATGTCGGGGATTCAATCAATCCCGTATACAATTCCCTTTGTCAATCGGTATGTTACTTGCCCGAGATTCGATCGCCGGCATCCCAATACCTCGTTCAACCTCGTTACCGGCAAGTCACTTTACTCGTTCCGTAACGCATGATCCCGTGGCTAACTCATCAGTCACATTGAGCTCATTATGATGATGCATTACCGAGTGGGCCCAGAGATACCTCTCCGTCATACGGAGTGAGAAATCCCAGTCTCGATTCGTGCTAACCCAACAGACACTTTCAGAGATACCTGTAGTGCACCTTTATAGTCACCCAGTTACGTTGTGACGTTTGGTACACCCAAAGCATTCCTACGGTATCCGGGAGTTGCACAATCTCATGGTCTAAGGAAATGATACTTGACATTAGAAAAGCTCTTAGCAAATGAACTACACGATCTTGTGCTATGCTTAGGTTTGGGTCTTGTCCATCACATCATTCTCCTAATGATGTGATCCCGTTATCAATGACATCCAATGTCCATGGTCAGGAAACCATAACCATCTATTGATCAACGAGCTAGTCAACTAGAGGCTTACTAGGGACATGTTGTGGTCTATGTATTCACACATGTATTACGGTTTCCAGTTAATATAATTATAGCATGAACAATAGACAATTATCATGAACAAGGAAATACAATAATAACCATTTTATTATTGCCTCTAGGGCATATTTCCAACACAAGGAAATATAATAATAACCATTTTATTATTGCCTCTAGGGCATATTTCCAACAATGAGTTGTTTCAAACTCACAAAAGGTTTGTGCCGGAAAATTATGACAGTAATGTCCAAGTATTGGTGGGCAGGATCACTTGATAAGCGAGGGCTTCATTGGTAATCTTGGGAAGGCATGTCTACTTCAAAGATTAGAGGTGGTATGGGTTTTAGAGATTTGCAATTGTTCAATGATGCTATGCCAGCAAAGCAAGCTTGGAGATTGTTGGAAAAACCAGAGAGCCTTTGTGCATGAGTCCTGAGAGGACGGTATTTTCCAGATGGAAACTTTCTTGAGGCTGGATGTCCTAAGGGGGCATCGGCCACGTGGCGAGCAATATGCACAGGACGAACAACCTTGAAGGAGGGGCTAATTAAATATGAATTGGGAATGGGCGGACATCCGAGGTGTGTCATGATAGATGGATCTCAGGAACAAAAACGATGAAACCTCTCAGCCGTCTCGCGGATGATCCAGTGCATCTCGTTTCAGACCTGATTGACGACTGTACATGTAGTTGGAACGAAGACTTAGTTCGACGTTTGTTTATCGCCCCGGATGCGGAGGCGATTCTGAAAATGCCACGACCTAGAACATAACTTGATAATTTTTGGGCGTGGGAATGGGCACGCAATGGCGTATTTACAGTAAGTTCAGCATACAGGGGACTGCTTGAGCTGAAAATGGCAAGCTAACCTACGCCAAGTACCTCAACGCATGGGGAAGATCACTGGAAGCCACTGTGGAAATTGCCGGTCCAACCCAATGTTAGGGTGGTTTGGTGGCGAGTGCTAAATTTTTTGTCCCAACACATGGGGAGATGCTACGTAGACATATTAGAGAAGACGCAATATGTCCTATGTGTGGGATTGACATGGAAACGCTTTTTCATGCGTTGCTACAGTGCGATCATGCACTTTTGTTCTGGCGGGAAGCTGAGGACTTCTTCCAGGTAAATTTACCAAGGTTGCATCCCGCTACATGGTCTAAAGATATCCTGGATCACACTGTAATGAAGAAAGAGGATACATCAACCATAATCTTTGTGATGTGGGCAATCTGGACCAATTGTAACAAGTTTACACATAATGAGGTTCAGTTCCAGCCTCACAGATTAATGGAGATCATCAGGGATCATGTCCAAAGCCTGGATTTTCCAAAACCAGGAGTGGAGAGACCAGCTCAGAGGCACTCTTGGGAGGCGACGGAGCATGGTTGGATGAAACTAAATTCTGACGGGGCGGTTGATCAGATGCTGCAATGTTCTGGAACGAGAATAGTTGTGCGAGATGGAGCTGGCCAGTTCCTTACTGGCAGGTGTAACAAATACCAAGGGGCGCTTGATCCGTTAGCGATCGAGCTATTAGCATGTCGGGTATAATCCTAACAAGTGAACATGGCTATTAGCAAGTTGTGATTGAAACAGACTGTCAGGAAGTGGCACTTGCGTGGAGTAGAAGCGATGATCGCTCGGTTGGAGGTTATATCATCAGGGAGATGCATACTTATCTCCAAAATTTCCAGGGGTTTGATTTACGTTGGACTGGGCGGAATGCCAATGAGGCTGCCCATGCATGTGCGAAACATGCTCTTCAGATAGACTCTTTTACTTGTAATTTTGATGTACCCCCTGGTTTTCTGATTGACATTTTGCAATCAGAAGTGTTCCGCCAAAATGAATAGAAAGGCCTTGATGGCGGTTCTAAAAAAAAGTCACAAAAATGAACTAAGAAAAGTAGATGACAAAAAAAAGTTCAAATCCTAATTCATAATGCATCTTTAGTAATAAAAACAAAAAAATCTAGCTATGATTAGTAACTTTTTTTTGCGATGAAGCTATGATTAGTAACTAATTTAACTTGTATGTGGATTCGGTCTATTAGCACAACCAACGGCGAAAATGTAGTCTTCTTCTTCGTTTCTCGAGCTACATACTGATTTTCATTTGAAATTAGGTGTCGTAGCAATGTTATGGTTTTATTTCATATATTTTGCAACTTTTAAATAGGTTGTTCTCAGAAAAACTTTAAAAAAAATTAGGGGTGACAAACTTTTAAATATGTCAAAACTTATGGGCGTCGGGAGATCACTGTTATTTTTCTCTCGTGTACCCTGTTGTAATCTGGTCCAAGCTTTGGGGCCTGTAGGGTTAAAATGGGCTAAAAAACTTGTTCGGCGAGTTAAGTAACAACAGCTCGGCCCAGTCCCTTGACAGGCCGAATTGGGCCGAGCTTTAGCCGATTAGGGTTCTTCCCAGCGTTCTAGTGTGAGACCTGCAGCTTCCCCCCAATTGAATCAGCAGCTACCAGATCTGACCAGATCTCCTCCCTGATTCGACCAGGGATAAGCAAATTTCCGGCGAATTCCCCCCGCCCCTCTGCAATTTCTCGGCCTCGATTGTTGCCTCGTCGATCTCCGCAAAATCGATTGTAAATTTTCTTTTCCCCGATTATTATGCACGCACCCAATACGGATAGTATCTTGAGCCACCGCAGCCCGACGGATTGTTCGGGTGGCGATTTCGTTATCTTTCTCCATGTTCTTCGTAACATCTCTACGGTTTTACAGGAGTCGGGGTCATTTTGACGACCTGTAGCTTCCAGATTCGATGGCCATAATTGGTTTTCTCTTCCAGTTACTCCCAGATCAAGTTGCGGCTCTAATAGCCATAGCCCGAGAAATAGACTCCCTCGCACGCTGATAAATTTATTGCTCTTGCGATTTGTTCTTTGATTAATCTTGGTATCTACGTAATTGACATTTCGTTTTTTTAGTTTGGTTATTTCTGCGTTACTGTCAGGCCTGCGTATATGATTTCTCCATCTTTTTTTAGGATACTTAATTACAATTGTTCTTGTGTGGCTTTGATGACAACAAGATTACTTCCTCATACCTTAATTTCAGTTAAGGACCAAAGCTGATGACTTTATTTGTGCGTGTCTGAGCCTCTGCACTTTTTTTTTCCTGCAGTGCAGTTGTTTAAGTTTGGTTCTCTTATACAGTACTCCCTCCGTCCCATAATATAAGAACGTTTTGAAACTACATTAGTGTCAAAAACGTTCTTATATTATGGGACAGAGGGAGTACCTTCTTAAGCTGGTTTTTGTCTCGGATTTTGTTTCTTGTATTTTAGACGACAATTGTGTATTGCAGGAACTAGTTTGCGTGGCTGTGATGACAACTAGGTTACTTGTTCATAACTTAATTTCAGTTAAGGACCAAACCTGATGACTTTATTTGTGCTTGTCTGAGCCGTTGCACTTGTTTGTGTCTTGAGTGCAGCTGTTTAAATCTGGTTCTCTTCCAGTTGTTCTAAGGACCAAACCTTCTTAAGTTGGTTTGTCTGGATTCTTGTTCTTGTATTTTAGGCGACAATTGTGTATTAGAGGAACTAGCTTGCCTGGCTGTGATGACAACTAGATTACTTCTTCATACCTTAATTTCAGTTAAGGACCAAAACTGATGACTCTATTTGTGCGTGTCTGAGCCGGTGCACTTGTTTGTCTGTGCAGTGCACTTGTTTAAATTTGGTTCTTTTCTAGTTCTACTCCCTCCGTTCACAAATATAAGTTGTTTTGGAAATTTCAATATGGACTACATACGGACTGAAATGAGTGAACAAACACACTGAAACGTGTGTATATACATCCGATTCAGAAAAAGAAAAGGTTAGAACATCTTATATTTGTGAGCAGAGGGAGTACCTTGTAACGTTGGTTTTTGTCATGATTTTTGTTCTTGTGTTTTAGGTGACAAAATTGTGTAATAGAGGAACTGGTTTGCCTGGCTGTGATGACAATAAGATAACTTCTTCATACCTTAATTTCAGTTAAGGACCAAATCTGATGACTTTATTTGTGCGTGTCTGAGCCGGTACACTTGTTTGTCTGTGCAGTTATTTAAGTGATTCTGTCCTACCTTCTTAATCTAATTTTCGTCACAGATTTTGTTTCTTGTATTTGAGGCGACAATTGTGTATTAAAGGAACTCTGTGATGACAACAAGATTACTTGTTCATACCTTAATTTCAGTTGAGGACCAAAGCTGATGACTTCATTTGTGCGTGTCTGAGCCTCTGCACTTGTTTTCTTTTTCTGGAGTTCAGCTTTTCAAGTTTGGTTCTCTTATACAGTACCTTTTGTTATTTTTTGTCTCGATTTTGGTTCTTGTATTTTAGGTGACAATTGTGTATTGGAGGAACTAGTTTGCGTGGCTGTGATGACAACTAGATTGCTTGTTCATACCTTAATTTCAGTTAAGGACCAAATCTGATGACTTTATTTGTGCGTGTCTGAGCCGGCACACTTGTTTATATCTTGAGTGCAGCTGTTTAAATCTGGTTCTTTTCTACCTTCTTACATTGGTTTGTCTGGATGTTTGTTCTTGTATTTTAGGCAACAATTGTGTATTAGAGGAACTAGCTTGCATGGCTGTGATGACAACTAGATTACTTCTTTATACCTTAAATTTCAGGTAAGGACCAAATCTGATGACTCTATTTGTGCGTGTCTGAGCCGGTGCACTTATTTGTCTGTGCAGTGCACTTGTTTAAATTTGGTTCTCTTCTAGTTCTACACCCTCCGTTCACAAATATAAGTTGTTTTGGAAATTTCAATATGGACTACATACGGACTGAAATGAGTGAACAAACACACTAAAACGTGTGTATATACATACGATTCAGAAAAAAAAGAGATCATCTTATATTTGTGAGCGGAGGGAGTACCTTGTAACGTTTGTTTTTGTCATGATTTTTGTTCTTGTGTTTTAGGTGACAAAATTGTGTAATAGAGGAACTGGTTTGCCTGGCTGTGATGACAATAAGATAGCTTCTTCATATCTTAATTTCAGTTAAGGACCAAATCCGATGACTTTATTTTTTGCGTGTCTGAGCCGGTACACTTGTTTGTCTGTGCAGTTGTTTAAGTGATTCTGTCCTACCTTCTTAATCCGATTTTCGTCACAGATTTTGTTTCTTGTATTTTAGGCGACAATTGTGTATTAAAGGAACTAGTTTGCGTGGCTGTGATGACAACAAGATTACTTGTTCATACCTTAATTTCAATTGAGGACCAAATCTGATGACTTTATTTGTGCGTGTCTGAGCCGGCACACTTGTTTGTGTATGCAGTGCAGTTGTTTAAATTTGGTTGTCTTCTACCATCTTATGTTGGTTTTGTTTTAATTTTTGCTCTTGTATTTTAGGTGCAATTGTGTATTAGAGGAACTAGTTTTGCGTGGCTGTGATGACAACAAGATTACTTCTTCATACCTTAATTTCTGTTAAGGACCAAACCTGATGACTTTATTTGTGCGTGTCTGAGCCGGCGCACTTGTTTCTCTGTGCAGTTGTATAAGTTTGATTCTCTTCTACCTTCTTAAGCTGATTTTCGTCTCAGATTTTGTTTCTTGCATTTTACGCGACAATTGTGTATTAGAGGAACCAGTTTGGGAGGCTGTGATGACAGCTAGATTACTTGTTCATAACTTAATTTCAGTTAATACCAAATCTGACAACTTTATTTGTGCGTGTCTGAGCCGGCACACTTGTTTGTCTGTACAGTTGCTTAAGTTCGATTCTGTCCTACCTTCTTAAGTTTATTTTCGTCTCAATTTTCTGGTCTGTGTTTTAGGTGATGACAATTGTGTATTAGAGGAACTAGTTTGCGTGGCTGTGATGACAACAAGATTACTTCTTCATACCTTAATTTCAGTTAAGGACCAAAACTGATGACTTTATTTGTGCGTGTCTGAGCCGGAGCACTTGTTCTGTACTGTTTTTTAAGTTTCATCCTCTCCTACCTTATTAAGTTTTTTTGGTCTCAATTATTTGTTCTTGTATTTTAGGTGACAACTGTGTATTAGACGAACTAGCATATTGATTTTGCATTCTCCAGTATCTATTGTGGTTTAGGTAACATCACCAATGATTGTTCATGGGAGTTCCACAATTTTGGCAAGCCATTGCTTCTTGATAGCTATTGGCTTCAGTTACTCCCATATTGATGCAACGCAAGATAGCCCTTGTACCATGAATATTGTTGGACTTCGGGTTAGGCCTGCCTTCGACATATGCAAATATGCCTTTGTGCTTTGTACTGTGTTAGCTCGGTTTTGTATTTTTTTTTGTGTAAACTCAGTTTGGCATCTTCAGTTGTGATGTCCTTTTTATCTGCTTCTAGTGTTCTTGTCTAGCTGAGATATTCTGTTTCTTTATTTATCATTTGATGAGCTTTTTGCATATCTGAGCCAATGCTGCTTATTCTCGGTGTGCTCCTTGTTGCTAAACGTTTTGTACTATTTTGGTTTGGTTTGCCCAGGTTTTGTTTCTGATTAACCGTCTGTTAAAGGCACTTATTTCAACCCTGTGTATTTCTTGATTCTCATGCATTTGCAAACTAGATTAGGCAGATATGATCAATTCATCATATTCACTTTGCATTTTCATGTGTGATTGAGATCAAAATCGTTCTTATGGTTGATATTTCCGTACGGGCACAACAAAACAATGGTTTTTTCAGGAACTTGCTTCATAATGAGAAACTGGCAAAATTGAATAACATCGGCCCAAGAGAGACTGTATGATCGTCCTGTATAGGTAGCTAGCTGGATACTGTTCTTATCTGTTGGATGTCCTATTGATACGTATCTCTGTTGTAATACTCCTCACTGTATCAATCCTGTCCTGAACATGATCAATACAGGAGTATCAAATTTAAGGGCCATCACCATACCAGACATGGGTTCATTCTTTTGAACCATACCAGAGATGATAAACTGTCCTCATAAAATATGATAGAAGTTCCCAGAAATTGACTGTATAATTGTACTATGATTACTGGGCTCATTTAACCCGCAGTAAGTTGTTCAAGGCTTGATAACCAAATGACCCTCAATGTTTGTCAGGACGATTTGAATTGATATTCATCTGCTTGTTATATGATTATTTCAATATATGTTATTCCTTCTGAAGAGTTGCCAGTTATGGTTTTTGATGATGTGGTCTTGGACATTGACAAAACAGAACCATTGGTGTTATGGGCTCAAATAATATCAGAAAAGTTCCTTGGAACTACTGGATGGATATGAAGAAATGAATCCTTATAGTTTACCTGTTAAAAGATGTAGCCAATAAGCTTGATACAAGGCAAGCCATAATATTTTAGGATGCAGCCAAATTCCTAAACACTAAAAGTTGCAACTACTGGATATTACAAAACAGAAGACTGAAAATATGGAGAGAAGAACAAGCATGGATGGGTCACACATCTAAGCTACTTCATCCTGCTTCCATCAGCATTGTTCCCTTCCATGTTGAACTTTGCTATGTCTAGCTCTCCGTTTACTGCGAACTCACATTTCATGTTCATCAAGACTCAGTAACCAACCATATGATCTTGATTCACACTTATTGGTCAAGTCATCAGTGTTCTTGGAGTTTGTTAGGATTTCACCTAATGGCCCACCTTGAGGTATCTCCCAAGAGCTTGAGATGCAATCCTCCTGCACTTGCATCATGTTAGATGCAAGGCAGCTGATGTGTCGACCTTCTGTAGGTGAATAGAAAGTTGATGGCACTGAAGCATTGTTTTTCTGAGCCTCGATCTTGTCATTCTTATGCATGCTGAAATCTTGAAGGACTGATTGAAGGCACCCGCGATCATGGAGCGTCGTCGAAGAAACGTCCTTGCTGCTCTGCTGGTTGCTTCTTTCCCAGGGCTTCAATACTGTATTTGAGGAGATCGATTCACTATCGACTGCAGGGCTGAACTTATCTGGTTTGCTCTGTTGCTTCAGTTGAGAGAACAAGGACAATGTGTGTTGTTGATTAGTAGAATTCAGGAGTGGAGCACTGTTGCCTTCTTCAGGGTTGTTTCCCCTGGCTTTGCTCACCATTGCCCTGCAAATGAGTACAAGTGTTAAATCGAAATTATGACCTTGCAATAAAACTTAATTGTTTTTGCTTGTTTCTTTGCCTCCCTAACTTAGCAGTTGCATTTTTTAAAGTCACTCCATAGCTGTGAAATAGTTCTGATCCATATAAGAGACTAAAATTCAGTGCATACAAACCTGTTTAAATTATCTGTCCAATAGCTGACGCTCCCTGGCTTCAGTTCATCACCAGCTTTTGCTTTCTTACAGCCACCCTGTGAGACAGCGGCCGATAACGAGCCAGCAGCAGGCGTCTCTTTGGCGTTCTTCCTTGTTTGGTTTTCCACAGGCTTTCTTGAACGATGGCGGTTCCTATTGATGTGCCGCTCACAGTACTTGTGCTCGGCCATCGCCTCCTTTGAGCACCGCCATTTCTTGCCGTCTGTTCGACGGCATCTTCCAGGTTCCGGGTCAGAATCTGCATTGGTGAACCCTTGGTAGACAGGCCTCCAGGGCACTGCATTACAGAGAAGCAAATCATGCTCTGCTTGCATTTATAGTTGTATAACCAAGTAAGTAGGTAGTATTAAGGTTGTGCTTGATACATGTTAACTTGTTTGGAATATATTCTAACCAGTGATATGTATTCTTATTGGGGAATATTATAAATATGCAAAAACAATATTTGCTGACATGCTTTTAGATATCACGTGCAGGACAGACAGTACTTTCTCTCACATTTCCATCAAGAGAGATCTTTTACCGCATCACATTTACAGGCAAGTTATATCTACATACAACGTTGCCTGCATTTCTACCTCAGTAAAAAAAAGAGAGATGTGAGTACATGTTTTTGGCAGGATTCTTACTTCTATCGGAGGAGGGTCTGAAGCTTTTGCTGATGGAGATGAGCAGGCTGGAAGGTATGGGGGCCTTTGCATTGAGATACTTGTATATGAGGGCCTGGTGCTCCAGCTCCATCCACTGTGAAGGAGTGAAGGGCATCTTGCTCCTGGCCAGCAGCAGCCTCTGCTCATTGGACCTGCCAAAATCCATACCTAGATGCAAAAAAAGAAGAGGAAAACCCACTCAGCATGAGCAAAAATGCTCAGAGAAGCAGCAACCTTATCTTGAAAATATCCATGCGTGTAGTTATTTATTTGTTTCTTATTATTGCAGGCGCCGAGTCAAGACAAAAGTGTAGATAAAGCAGTAAAAAGAAGCAATGAAATGGAGCAGCCTTGGCCGAGGAGGAGGGGCCCAGTGGATGGGTAGATTCGAGCAAATCCCCATGGCCATGAGTCGAGCTGGTGGCGCTGGTGAGTGAGAGTGAGTGAGAGAGAGAGAGCTCATCAAGTGCTGGCTTTTGACCTTTTTCCTTTTATTTTTGAACATGGGAACAGTCGAACGCCAGAGCACTGCCCATCTATCATGGCTTGCAGAGAACAGATCGAGCGAAGATCATGCGAAAAATAAAGCGTGGAAGAGGGAGGAGCGGATCCAAGAAAGACCTGACGATGGAGGGGCGGCGGCCTTGGAGAAGCTGAGCATCTTCTGCTCGTCGAGGAAGGGGGAGGGGTAGGGGTAGGGGCAAGCGGCGGCCTGGGCGAAGCCGCCGCCGGATCTCGCGTCCTTGGTCGCCGGCGGCGTGTAGCCCAGCACCTGCCCGAGCTCCATGGCGGCGGCGGTGAGCTCAGGAAGCATTTGGGGGGAGCGGGGAGGGGGCGGCGGGCATTGCTGGAGCTGGAGGTACTGGGAGGGGGAGGCAGGGAGTGTGCCTCTTTGGGGGACTGGGGGTGGCCCTTAAATAGCAACGGCCTGTCTTTTCACTGCGGCCTTTTGCTTTGGATTGCTTTGCTCTCGTTTTCTTTCTCTCTTCATCGTTGGTGCTTTAGTGGCCGGTGACAGCGAGTGGTGGTAATGGCAATGGCAATGGCAATGGCAATGGCACGTATTTACACTGCACTGTGGTGGTGGATGTGCGCATAGTAGTGTCCGGCTCGTGGCCCACGGCTCTAGCCTCAATGGCTTGGAAGTACAGTGCTGATATTCCCCACTAGGTTTTTGCCAAGCATTTTGCGGAGTACTCCCTCCGGTCTTTTTTACTCCGTCTATGATATTTGTCCCAAGTCGAACACTAAAAAGTGAATATGAAAATTGAATGCCCGTCTATGAAAGTCTTTTTTACTCCGGATATGAAAATTGAATTAATGGCCCGTCTAGCGATGTTGATTTCGCATTGTGAGTGCCGATACTCTTTTCTATAAAGTTGGTCATGCTTTTTATGGGGTTTGACTTCAGACAAATTTTTTTATCGAAAGAGAGAGTACTCGTTTGAAATGAAATATCAATAAAAAATGTTGGTTGTACTTGTGGTACCTATCCGCAAGAGCCGGCAAGCCAGCTAGCCTTTTTTATGGCAATTAGTTGGGGTGCTGTAGTAACTTTGTGGTGGTACTAGCAGAGCAAGCAATGCGATTCCATAAGTACATGGCGGTAGTACGTGCTATCAACAATGAATTTCCTTGTGAGTACCTGCAATTACCCTACTAGTGCCCTTGTATGCTTGCAAGTGAATGAATGTCTCCCCCCAAACAGGCTGCACGGCCGCTCGCTTTCAAATCGAAATCGTCTTGAGCCCGGGCGTTAATGAAGGGCGACGCGTAGCTCTAGCTAGCTAGCTACGCATTCTTTCCCTAGGCTTGCTTCGTTCGTTCGTTCCCGAGTTTTCTCAAGTCAAGGGCAACAAGGCACGTGTTAACGCTCTTAGTGATAATACAGTCAGATATGGTAAACATGGAGTGCATTTCAAGAAAGTGATTGAGTACCACTAGTGACAAAGCAGAGCAGAGGAGAGCACGTGGATTCGCTTTCCCTCTGTCTGCCTGCGGCTACGGTGACCGGTGGCTGGGAGAAGAATCTCGGCGCCTCCGTTCCGGCTAGTGGTTTAGGTTAGAGTTTTAGTCCTCGCAGGTGCGGCGCTTGGGGGGACGGCGACGCTTCTTGTTCGAGCTTGTCTTGTGGGTTTCGATCCCACTCGAGTTCGTTCGTCCGTTTGGACGTAGTCGGCGGAGGTTCGGCGTGGATCCTTGCCGTCTGTTTGTGGCGATGAGGTTAGCGTTTCTCGTAGATTTGGTGTCGGATGCAGCGGCAGAGGTCGTTCGGTGATCTTGGAATCGTGATATGTTTTTCATTATGTTTGAGATGCTTTGTATTTCTGATAGAATTTCTATGTACATCTGATTTTTTATAAGAGAAAGGAAGAGAGAGCGGCGGGTATGTATGCGCACATCGGCACGCAAAGTACGGCGCGCGCAGGAGCGAGCTCTGGCAGTGCGGCTGCGTGGCGTGGCGTGCCGGCAGGAGGCCCCCATCCGCGTCGCATCACCCGTCACCCGTCTCGCGCGCCCTCTGCCTGCCTGCGCGGTCACGAGGTTGAGGTGACGCTTTTCAAGGCCCGCCTTCATTCATTGCGCCTCCCCCTTCCTCCCACGGCTTCGCTCGCTTGCGCTGGGCGTCCGTCCGCGTTGCCGCCCGTGCGCCGCTCGCCGCTCGCCGCCGGCACCCGGACGCAGTAAACAGCGGCGGCTCGCCGGCACGGCAGTGCGCTGCCAATGCTGCTCGTCTTGTATACCCTGAGGAATCACGTATGTGTGTGTGTGTGTGTACGTACGTACACGGACGGCGACGCATCACGCATACATGTCTCTTGCGGGCGGGCGGGCATCATGTGAGTTGAACAAGCGGTCTGGTCTGGTCTGGGTCCCCCCGTGCAGTCTCTTTGTTGCGAGCTTTGTCCTGTGTAGTAATAGCCCTAGCAAGTGCGCTCGCTTGTACTCCTTGGCCGGTTCCCGATTTATGTGACACCCGGGGAACGATGTGACCATTACGGTATCTCGCAGCTCCTTCATTTATTACCAAACAAGTTTCAAACAGGCCGGCCGGCCGGGGTTCATTTGCTTCTCCTGACCACCCACGGGGCACGGGCGCGGCCCTAGCTAGCCAAGAACGTCCAAGCTAAATAATTTCTCAAAAAGACAAGAAGGGAAAAGAAGGGATCCCCTAAACATCAATATAAATAGTAGAGCAGGACAAAACTGTTTGACGTGGTGGAGAAGGAGGCGACGATTCAATGTACACTAGCCCTCTTTTTCTTTTTGCTGATATAATGTACTCTAGCCCTAGCCCGTCCACCTATGGTTAGGCCTATCTATGGTGCGTGTTGTTCACACGCACCATAATACATCACCGTGAACTCTCAGTGTCAAGCATGATATGCAGGACACGTCGGAGTAAGAGCCTCGTCGAGAGCTTAGTGCGCTAGACACGCCGTCGAGGTTTTCTGATGACCCGAAACCCCACACGCCCGCGAGGGACCTGTCAGACCAGGCAACGGCTATGGTCTGCCATAGTCGACCTGGTCGCCCCTAGGCCTCGTGGATCGCTGCCCTGCAACAGGTAGAACAACGAAGAACGAGGAAGAAGAAAACTAGGGTAAATGAGAAAAGATAAAAGATAAAAGGTGAAAGATTGATGAGTGAATTGCAGAAAACATCGACATTGAAGGCTAGGGTTGCAGAAACCACACTTCTACAGTTTTGTGCCAAAACCACTAATTCTGAGACTTTTTTTTGCAAAAAACAATAGGTGGCGGCTTTGGCCCATTTGATGACGATTATGACAGGTGGGTCCCGCTTTTACCGACGTGGCATACCGGTTCACATGCAATGCCGTTAGACAGAGGATTTGTACAGATTTGCAAAACAGTCCATATAATTTTACATGTACACCCTTCTTCAAAAACTAAAAAAGCAATCAGCCCCGTTGCCTGCCTCCTCGTCTCTCCTTCCTGGAGGCCGCCGTCGACGACCACGGTGGCCATCTCCCTTGCTCTGCTCGCCGCACGCGCTGGAAGAAGTTGAGGCCGCCCTTGCTCTGCTCTTCCTTGCCGCTGCTCCCCTGCTTCTGCGGCGGCCATGCGCGGGCAGTGCCACTGCTCCTCATGCCCACGCGCGGCCATGCGTGGCCAGTGGCGCTGCTGCTCTTGCCCTTGCGCCTGAGGTTGTGCTCCTGTCGCGCGGATTGAGCAGTAGCAGAGCACCAGCTGTGGTGGTGCTCCTGTCACGCCCATGCGCGGCCAGCACCGCCGCGCGCCGTGCGTTGCTTTGCCTACCTGTGCGCCATGGCAGCAGTTGACGAGATCCACGCTGGGTCTGGTGCCGGGCGGGGGCGGTGGAGGTCGATGTGCCCCGATCCAACGTAGGGCAAACCTATTAATACATGACGGATTTCTCGTGACGTTCTAGGAAATCGTCATGGACTATGACAGTTTTCTCTTATCCGTCACATAAAGCGTCATGGAACAGCAGGATGCGACCGCCCTTAAAAAAGTTAGCCCTTTTATGATGGACGTCGATGAGCCGTCATGGAAACTGTCACAGATCAACTTGTTGGTCTATTCATTTTCTTTCTTTATGCACAATCCGGACCGTCACCGATGGCTCTCGCTGATGTTTCGTGTATGGTTCCTTTGTTGGCCCATATGTCAGCTGAATATGTAGTCTTTAACAGTCTAAAAAAAACTTAAAAAAATGGAGGACGCGCCAGAAATTTCGAGCGCGCGCGCGTGGACATGCAAAATTTTGAGTCGCCAACGTGGCCCATTGCAAAATTTTGGAGCCAGCCAATTTAACCCACGGTCAATGCCCATCTAACCTAATCCCCATTCTCTCCTCCGTTCCCTCAGCCGCCACAACTGCCCACTCCAGATTCTGGCGGTTCCGGCGGCTATCGCCGGCGCGGTGCACATCGCCGTGCTCGCCTCGCTCGGCTCCATCCTCCCCTCCAGCAAGATTTTCGCTTCCCGGCCTCTACCGCTCGCCAATAACCCACACCCATGCTAGGGTTTTGGCCTCTGCCATCGCCTTCCTCGTCGGTGCATCTCCGGCGACTCTTCTCCATTGCCTACAGCGCCCCCACGCGCGCCCTCACTTCCCGATGGCCTACCTCCAGCAGGGCGGCGCGGAGGACCTCCTCCCGCAGGATCCACGGACGCGGCGCACATTGGGGATGCCGGTCCTGGACGAGGGCGGGCATGGCGGTGCCGGAGGACATGGGGACGCGTGATACGTCCATTTTGCATCATGTTTTCCTACTGTTATTTATAATATTTTTATGCATAATAATGCTTTATGGAGTAATTCTAATGCCTTTTATCTCATAATATGCAAGGTTTACACAAAGAGGGAGAATGTCGGCAGCTGGAATTCTGGGCCTGGAAAAGCTACGTCAGACTTACCTATTCTGCACATCTCCAAATGAGCTGAAAATTTACGGAGAATTATTTTGGAACATATAAAAAATACTGTAGCAAATACCGGAGGGGGGGGGGGGGCACCTGCTAAGCACAAGACACCAGGGCACGCAAGGCCCCCCAGGCGCGCCCTAGTGGGTTGTGCTCAGCAAAAGGATTGGGCTACCTTGCTGCACTTTAGTTACCATTACCGTTAATTGCTATCAAACTACTCGTTACCGACAATTTCAGTGCTTGCAGAAAATACCTTGCTGAAAACCACTTGTCATTTCCTTCTGCTCCTCGTTGGGTTCGACACTCTTACTTATCGAAAGGACTACGATTGATCCCCTATACTTGTGGGTCATCAAAACTCTTTCCTGGCGCTTTTGCCGGGGAGTGAAGCGCTCTTGGTAAGTGAGAATTGGTGAGGAAAAATTATTACTACGTGCTGAAATTTATTGTCACTTGTTACTATGGAGAACCATCCTTTGAGGGGTTTGTTCGGGGTATCTTCACCTCGACCGGAAGCACAATTAGTTGCCCCTCAACCTACTATACCTACTGAAAATATTGGTTATGAAATTCCTTCGGGTATGATAGAACAACTGATAGCTAATCCTTATGCAGGAGATGGAACTGAACATCCTGATATGCACTTGATATATATGGATGAAATTTGTGTATTATTTAAGCTTGCAGGTTTATCCGGAGATGAAGCTAAGAAGAAGGTTTTCCCTTTATCTTTGAAGGGAAAAGCATTGACATGGTATATGCTATGCGATGATATTGGATCTCGGAACTGGAATCGATTGAAATTGGAATTTTACCAAAAAAATCATCCTATGCATCTAGTCATCGTGATCGGAATTATATATATAATTTTTGGCCTCATGAAGGAGAAAGTATCGCTCTAGCTTGGGGGAGGCTTAAGTCAATGTTATATTCATGCCCCAATCATGATCTCTCTAGAGAAATTATTATTCAGAATTTTTATGCTCGGCTTTCTCATGATGATCGATCCATGCTCGATACTTTTTGTACTGGTTCTTTTATGAAGAAGACTACTGAATTCAGGTGGGATCTTTTAGAAAGAATTAAACGCAACTCTGAAAATTGGGAACTCGACGAAGGTAAGGAGTCAGGTATTAAGCTTGAGTTTGATTGTGTTAAATCTACCGATGCTGTTCACAAGTTTAGCACTAAATATGGACTTGACTCTGAGATAGTAGCCTCTTTTTGTGAATCATTTGCTATTGATACGTCTCGAACGTATCTATAATTTTTTATTGTTCCATGCTATTGTATTATCCATCTTAGATGTTTTATATGCATTTACATGCTATTTTATATGATTTTTGGGACTAACCTATTAACCTAGAGCCCAGTGCCTGTTTCTGTTTTTTTCTTGTTTTTGAGTTCCGTGGAAAAGGAATATCAAACGGAGTCCAAATGAGCTAACAATTTACGGTGATTTTTATTGACCAGAAGAAGCCCCCGAAGCAAAATAGTTGGGCCAGAAGATCCATGAGGCATCCACAAGGGTGGAGGGCGCGCCCTACCCCCTGGGGGCGCCCTCCGGTCTTGTGGGCTCCTCGTGGACCCCCCTGACTTGTTCTCGACGCCAAAAGTTCCTATAAATATAGAAACCCCCAGAAATAAACCTATATCGGGAGTTTCACCACCGCAAGCCTGTGTAGCCACGAAAAACCAATCGGGAGCCCGTTCCGGCACCCTGCCGGAGGGGGAAACCATCACCGGTGGCCATATTCATCATCCCGGCGCTCTCCATGACGAGGAGGGAGTATTTCACCCTCGGGACTGAGGGTATGTACGAGTAGCTATGTGTTTGATCTCTCTCTCTCTCTCTCGTGTTCTTGATATGGCACGATCTTGATGTACCGCGAGCTTTGTTACTATAGTTGAATCATATGGTGTTTCTCCCCCTCTATCTTCTTGTGATGAATTGAGTTTTACGTCTGAGGTTTCACTATTATCGGATTGAATACTATTATGGATTTGAGAACACTTGATGTATGTCTTGCGTGGGATACCCGTGGTGACAATGGGGTATTCTATTGATTCACTTGATGTATGTTTTGGCACTCAAGTCACGGATTCCCGAGGTGACATTGGGGTAATCTTGCATATGGGTTGATGCATCTTTTCATCCTTGTTTCTCCGGTAGGAATCTTGGGGCACTCTTTGAGGTTCTTTATGTTGGATTCAATATTATTAATCTGAAGTTGTTTGATGCATATCGTATAATTGACCCACGGATACTTGTGGTGACATTGGAGTATCTAGGTGACATTAGGGTTGATTGATGTGTGTCATATGTAGTTATTTTACTATGAACTCTAGGGCTGTTTGTGACACTTATAGGAATAGCTCAATGGATTGATCGGAAAGAATAACTTTGAGGTGGTTTCGTACCCTACAAGCAATTTCATCTTATGTTCTCCGCGGTAGGAACTTTGGAGTGACTTTTGTCGCACGTTGAGGGATTGCCATATGATTTAATTATGTTATCATTGTTGAGAGAACTTGCACTAGTGAAAGTATGAACCCTAGGCCTTGTTTCCAAGCATTGCAATACCGTTTTTGCTCACTTTTGTTACTTTCTACCTTGCTGTTTTTATATTTTCAGATTACAAAAACCTATATCTACCATCCATATTACACTTGTATCACCATCTCTTCGCTGAACTAGTGCACCTATACAATTTACCATTGTATTGGGTGTGTTGGGGACACAAGAGACTCTTTGTTATTTGGTTGCAGGGTTGTTTGAGAGAGACCATATTCATCCTATGCCTCCCACAGATTGATAAACCTTAGGTCATCCACTTGAGGGAAATTTTCTACTGTCCTACAAAATTCTGCGCTTGGAGGCCCCACACGAGTCTACAAGAAGAAGGTTGCGTAGTAGACATCAAGCTCTTTTCTGGCGCCTTTGCCGGGGAGGTTAGTGCTTGAAGGTATATCTTTAGATCTTGCAATCGAATCTTTTAGTTTCTTGTTTTATCACTAGTTTAGTCTATAAAAGAAAACTACAAAAAATGGAATTGAGGTTGCCTCATATGCTTCATCTTTTTAATGTCTTTCGTGAAAATAAGGATTTCGATAATTGTGCCAAAGTGTTAGAAGAAGAATGCATTAAAATGTTTGGCATAAAATCTTTGTATGATGAGCATGATTGTAATGTTGTTAGTATGAATTCCTTGAATATCCATAATGCTAATGATATGCAACGCCACAAGCTTGGGGATGCTATGTTTGCTGAAGATGATATTTTTTGTCCCCCAAGTTTTGATGAGCAACAAATTTATTATGATGATAGCATGCCTCCTATTTATGATGATTATATTGACGAAAGTGGATTTGGAGAGGTCATGACTTTATTTAATGATGATTCCACTATTTCGGAAGAGGTTCCAATTGATTATGAGAACAAAGTTGCTATCTATGATGATTATTGTGATGACATGTATGCTATAAAGGATAATGATAACCAGGAAACTTGTCATGATGATTTTAATTTTCAATTGGATTATGCCTCACATGATATTTATTTTGTTGAGTTTGCTCCCACTACTATGAATGAGAAGATTTTGCTTATGTGGTGAGTAGTAAAATTTCTATGCTTGTGCATCATGAGAATAATGCTTTATGTGATGGTTATATTGTTGAATTCATTCATGATGCTACTGAAAATTATTATGAGAGAGGAACATGTGCTCTTACATATTGCAATAATATGAAGTTTTCTTTCTACGTGTTGAAAATCTTGAAGTTTTGCTTGCTTTACCTTCCTATGCTAGTTGATTCTTGCTCCCATAAGTTGTTTGCTCACAAAACCCCTATGCATAGGAAGTGGGTTAGACTTAAATGTGCTAATCATATTCTTCATGATGCTCCCATTATGTTTCAATTCTTATCTTCTATGTGAGCATCATTGAAATCATCATGCCTAGCTAGAAAGACATTAAAGAAAAGCGCTTGCTGGGAGACAACCCAATATTTACACCTACTGTTTTTGTGAGTTCACATGATTATGCTACCATAGTAATCATGTTTTATAGCTTTTGTTTCAATAAAGTGCCAAGTAAAGCCTTTGGGATAGTGTGGATGATAGTTGACTTGATTTTGTGCAAAAATAGAAACTTTTGCTCTCAGTCCAGGAATTTTGAAAATTCACTGGAACGTGCTTTTTATCTGAATTTTTTACACAAGATTGATATACAAATTGTCTAGATTTTCCTTAGTTTTCAGAATTTTTGGAGTTACAGAAGTATGATTTCAATTCAGATCTTTATAAACTATTCTGTTTTTGACAGATTCTGTTTTCGATGCATAGTTTGCTTGTTTTCTAGTTCCTATGGCTTATATTGCTTAATATAAATTGTAGAAATGATAGGGTAAAGTAGGCATCATGTGATAAAAATTATGAATCTTGTCTTGACAGTACCAAAGTGAATGATTTGTTCTATTATACTAACGGAGCTTACGAGTTTTCTGTTGAGTTTTGTGTTGTGAAGTTTTCAGGTTTTGGGTAAAGTTTTGATGGACTACAGAATAAAGAGTGGCAAGAGACTAAGCTTGGGGATGCCCAAGGCACCCCAAGGTAATATTCAAGGACAACCAAGCATCTAAGCTTGGGGATGCCCCGGATGGCATCCCCTCTTTCGTCTTCGTCCATCAGTAACCTTACTTGGACCTATATTTTTATTCACCACATGATATGTGTTTTGCTTGGAGCGTCATTTTATTTTTATTAGGATTTTCTTGCCATTTGAATAATATCCCAAGATCTGAAATTCTTAAATGTTAGAGAGGCTTCACAAAGTTACATAATTATTCGACTACTCATTGATCTTCACTTATATCTTTTGGAGTAGTTTGTCATTTGCTCCAGTGCTTCACTTATATCTTTTTAGAGCATGACGGTAGTTTTATTTTGAAGAAATTGTTGAACTCTCATGCTTCACTTATATCATTTTGAGAGTCTTTCTAAACAACATGGTAATTTGCTTTGGTTATGAATTTAGTCCTAATATAATGGGCATCCAAGAGGGATATAATAAAAACTTTCATATAAAGTGCATTGAATACTATGATAAGTTTGATTCCTTATGATTGTTTTGAGATATAAAGATGGTGATATTAGAGTCATGCTAGTGCGTAATTGTGGATTGTAGAAATACTTGTGTTAAAGTTTGTGATTCCCGTAGCATGCACGTATGGTAAACTGTTATGTAACGAAGTCGGAGCATGATTTATTTATTGATTGTCTTCCTTATGAGTGGCGGTCGGGGACGCGCGATGGTCTTTTCCTACCAATATATCCCCCTAGGAGCATGCGCGTAGTACTTTGTTTCAATGACTAATAGATTTTTGCAATAAGTATGTGAGTTCTTTATGACTAATGTTGAGTCCATGGATTATACGCAGTCTCACCCTTCCACCATTGCTAGCCTCTTTAGTACCGCGCAACTTTCGCTGGTACCATACACCCACCATATGCCTCCCTGAAAACAGCCCCCATACCTACCTATTATGGCATTTCCATAGCCATTTCGAGATATATTGCCATGCAACTTTCCACCGTTCCGTTTATTATGACATGCATCATCATTGTCATATTTCTTTGCATGATCATGTAGTTGACACCGTATTTGTGGCAAAGCCACCGTTCATAATTATTTCATACATGTCACTCTTGATTCATTGCACATCCCGTTACACCGCCGGAGGCATTCATATAGAGTCATATTTTGTTCTAAGTATCGAGTTGTAATTCTTGAGTTGTAAGTAAATAAAAGTGTGATGATCATCATTATTAGAGCATTGTCCCGGTGAGGAAAGGATGATGGAGACTATGATTCCCCCACAAGTCGGGATGAGACTCCGGACGAAAAAAGAGGCCAAAAAAAAATGAGAGAAGGCCCAAAAAAATGAGAGAAATGAGAGAAGGGGCAATGTTACTATCCTTTTACCACACTTGTGCTTCAAAGTAGCACCATGATCTTCATGATAGAGAGTCTCCTATCACATTACCAAACAAGTTTCAAAGAGGCCGGCCGGGGTTCATTAGCTTCTCCTGACCCACGGGGCACGGGTGGTGCCCTTAGCCAAGAGTGTCCAAGATAAAGAATTTCTCAAAGGGAAAAAGGGTAAATAAGAAATCCCCTACACTAAAAGCTGAAAATAAATGAAAAGATCAAGACTAAACAATTTAGCATGGAGAAGAAGGAGGCGACGATTCAATGTACTCTAGCCCTCTCTTTTTTCGGATAATGTACTCTAGCCCGTCCACCTACGGTTGGGCCTATCTATGGTGCGTGTTGTTCACACACAAACACATCGCCGGGAGCCCCCGGCGTCGAGCGTGATACGCACGACACGTCGGGGGTAGGAGCCTCGCCGAGAGCGCGATGCGCTAGACACGCCGGCGAGGCCTTCTGAGGACCCGAAACCCCACATGTCTGGGAGCGACCTGTAAGGTCGCGCAACGGCTATGGTTTGCCATAAGCCGACCTAGTTGCCCCTAGGCCTTGTGGATCGCTGCCCTGCAACAAGTAGAACAACGAAGAATGAGGAAGAAGAAAACTAGGGTAAATGACAAAAGATAAAAGATAAAAAAGTGATAGATTGATTGATCGATTGTGTGTTGTTCATTCGACCATCATTTCTTTCCTATTTATGAGGCGGCTGCACTTTTCATACAAAAAAGGTCTCCATATCCAAATTAACCAAACTCGGATTATACGTGGGCCTAAGACAACAGTTTGGTTTTTGAGATCCACAAGCCATAGACAAACTCGGATTAAAATGATCCAAAAAGCAAGTAAGAAATCTCATGTTGAACACTTTTTCATCGGCGGTCATCGTAAGAGTCGAATCTCTCCCGCCAAACAAGTGATGGCTGGCGGACATCACTTTTTATTTGTGGTCGGACCGCATTGTGTTGACTGTAACTTTTGCATGCGATCTTGGATTGAGAGCATTCAAATATCAAAATTGTTTGCCTCAACGAGAAGAAGATTTTCCATCTAATGTGATCTTTGGTGTGTAATCAGCCGAGCAACAACTTTCAACAACCCGAGCGCTATTTTAGCCCTCGAGATGAACTCAGATTGAGATGACCCAAACATTAAATTGTCAGTTTTGCTGGCACAAGGGTTTTCAAAGTGGACACTTATTAATTTGGGGCCCTTATTTTTTTGTCGTGATAGAATCCGGTATCAACATATGCCCCAATTTTTTTGGCAAAGCTCGTGTGCCAGAAAATAACTTGCATCGAGTTTGTTCCGAGGACGATGTTAACACTCCATTGGCCATTTTTATGTGCTAATGGCAATAAGTATATTCAACCATCTTTACACTTAGGACGATAATCGTGTATTGGATTAGCGATAAAAGTGCAGCTAATCGAATGTATAGGGATGTGGTAATACCCTCTCATGGCGTAAGAAATTATATTGCATATGTGGATCAAAATAATAACATGGAGGGTAACTAATCATACGTGAGGATGAATTGCATATCATGGGCATCGGCGGGATAGTTGAAGAATATGAATAATGTGTGAACCGTTGATACGTCTCCAACGTATATATAATTTTTGATTGTTCTATGCTATTATATATTCTGTTTTGGATGTTTAATGGACTTTATTATACACTTTTATATTATTTTTGGGACTAACCTATTAACCCAAGGCCCAGTGCAAATTGCTGTTTTTTTTGCCTATTTCAGTGTTTCACAGAAAAGGAATATCAAACGGAGTCCAAACGGAATGAAACCTTCGGGAGCGTGATTTTTGGAACAAACGTGATCCAGAGGACTTGGAGTGGACGTCAAGAAATCAACGAGGAGGCCACGAGGCAGGGAGGCGCGCCTGCCCCCCTGGGCGCGCCCCCACCCTCGTGGGCCCCTCGCAGCTCCATCGACCTACTTCTTCCTCCTATATATACCTACGTACCCCGAAACCATCCAGGAGCACCACGAAGCCCTATTTCCACCGCCACAACCTTCTGTACGCGTGAGATCCCATCTTGGGGCCTTTTTCGGCGCCCCGCCGGAGGGGGAATCGATCACGGAGGGCTTCTACATCAACACCATAGCCTCTCCGATGATGTGTGAGTAGTTTACCACAGACCTTCGGGTCCATAGTTATTAGCTAGATGGCTTCTTCTCTCTCTTTGGATCTCAATACAAAGTTCTCCTCGATCTTCTTGGAGATCTATTTGATGTAACTCTTTTTGCGGTGTGTTTGTCGAGATCCTATGAATTGTGGGTTTATGATCAAGATTATCTATGAACAATATTTGAATCTTCTCTGAATTCTTTTATGTATGATTGGTTATCTTTGCAAGTCTCTTCGAATTATCAGTTTGGTTTGGCCTACTAGATTGATCTTTCTTGCAATGGGACAAGTGCTTAGCTTTGGGTTCAATCATGCGGTGCTCGATCCCAGTGACAGAAGGGGAAACGAAACTTATTGTATTGTTGCCATCGAGGATAAAAAGATGGGGTTTATATCATATTGCTTGAGTTTATCCCTCTACATCATGTCATCTTGCCTAATGCGTTACTCTGTTCTTATGAACTTAATACTCTAGATGCATGCTGGATAGCGGTCAATGTGTGGAGTAATAGTAGTAGATGCACGCAGGAGTCGGTCTACTTGTCACGGACGTGATGCCTATATACATGATCATGCCTAGATATTCTCATAACTATGCACTATTCTATCAATTGCTCGACAGTAATTTGTTCACCCACCATAATACTTATGCTATCTTGAGAGAAGCCACTAGTGAAACCTATGGCCCCCGGGTCAATTTTCCATTATATAAGTTTCCAATCTATTTTTACTTTGCAATCTTTACTTTTAGTCTTTATCATAAAAATACCAAAAATATTATCTTAACATCTCTATCAGATCTCACTTTTGCAAGTGGCCATGAAGGGATTGACAACCCCTTTATCACGTTGGTTGCAAGGTTCTTATTTGTTTGTGTAGGTACGAGGGACTTGCGTGTGGCCTCCTACTGGATTGATACCTTGGTTATCACAAACTGAGGGAAATACTTACGCTACTTTGCTGCATCACCCTTTCCTCTTCAAGGGAAAACCAACGCATGCTCAAGAGGTAGCAAGAAGGATTTCTGGCACCGTTGCCGGGGAGATCTACGCTCAAGTCAAGACATACCAAGTACCCATCACAAACTCTTATCCCTCGCATTACATTATTTGCCATTTGCCTCTCGTTTTCCTCTCCCCCACTTCACCTTTGCCTTTTCTTCGCCTTCTTCCCGTATGTCTTTTTGTTTGTGTTTCCATGTGCCTTCTATTTGCTTGCATCTTTGCTTGCTAAAAATCTATTGATATGGATCCACTTAAAGTGTTCTACTTGGATCATCTTCAATCCTTATGCGCTCGTGCTAAAACCCCAACTAGCCTAGTTGATGGGAAATCTTTAGATGAGCATGCTCATTTTCTGCGTCACCGTTTGTCTGAAAAAGGGAGACTCTTATGGAATCAAATAAACAGGTTGATGTGTTATGCTTGGAATCTTTGTGAAATTTATGATTTTACTTGTTGCTCTAAGAACCCTAAAAAACACCTCCCCTACCTATGTGAGTTTAATGATAATGAAATCTTATCTTCTTATGCAAAGGGTGTTTATAGTTACTACGATATTGAACAAATTGAAGAATTTTTTGCTTTTAAGGGTGCTTATGAAGTTGCTTCTTTGATTGAAAAGTATGATACTACTCTCTACGAATCTGAAAATTTTGACATACTTAAATATTGCTATGAAAACTATTCTCATAATGTCTATGTCAAAGAATTTATTGAAAGAATGACCGGTGCTTCTGAAGAAAATAATGATATGCATGAATCTATAGATAATTATGATTCCGATGATTTGATTTAAATATCCCTTGATGACCATGATGCTTGCTATTCTTGTGGCCATGATACCAATATTTATGAAGATGAATTTGCAATAGTTCCTTATGTTAAACATGAGATCGTTGCTATTGCACCCATACATGATAGTTCCTTCGATGAAAAGCATGATTGCAATGATGTTACTATAAATTCTCTTGATGTCAATTGTGCTAATAATATGCAAAACCCTAAGCTTGGGGATGCTAGTTTTGCTATGTCTACTACTTGTTGCAATGATCATGATTGGGGTGATTCTTCTTATGATCTTGAAAATCTATTTAAGCCCCATGATGAATATGAGATTGATAATAGTGTTTGCAATAATATTGAAAGTGGGTTTGGAAGAGTGTCAATTTTAGATCCCACATATTTGGAGAATGTTCAATCTTATGGTATTTTTGATAAAAGTGGGTTTGGAGAGGTCATGACTTCAGTTAATGATAATCCCACTATTTTGGAAGAGTGTCAACTTCGCATGCATGTGGATCGTGTTGAGAATATGTTATGTGATAGCTATTTTGTTGAATTTGCCTGTGATCCTACATGTAATTATTATGAGAGAGGAAAGTATGGTTATAGAAATTTTCATGCTACTAAATTACCTCTCGTTATGTTGAGATTGCTATTGCTTCTTTCAGCTTCCTTGCATATGCTAGTTTTTGCTTGCCTTGATAATTTGTTTGCCTATAAGATGCCTATGCATATGAAGTATGTTAGACTTAGATGTGCTTGTCACGTGTTTTATGATGCTCTCTTTGTGCTTCAATTCTTGTCTTTCATGTGAGCATCATTGAAATCTCAATGCCTAGCTAGGGGCGTTAAACGATAGCGCTTGTTGGGAGGCAACCCAATTTTATTTTTGTTTCTTGATTTTTGGTTCTGTTTAGTAATAAATATTTGATCTAGCCTCTGGTTAGATGTGTTTTTATGTTTTAATTAGTGTTTGTGCCAAGTAGAACCTTTGGGAAGACTTGGGTAAAGTCTTTTTGATCGTACTGTAAAAAACAGAAACTTTAGCGCTCACGAGATTAGCTGCCATTTTTTTACTGGAGAGAGCTATTTAGTTGATTATTTTTGCAGATGATTAATAGACAAATTCCTCACGTCCAGCAATTATTTAAGAATTTTTGGAGTTCCATAAGTATACGTTTGATCCAGATTACTACAGACTGTTCTGTTTTTGACAGATTCTGTTTTTCGTGTGTTGTTTGCTTATTTTGATGAATCTATGACTAGTATCGGAGGGTATGAACCATAGAGAAGTTGGAATACAGTAGGTTTAACACCAATATAAATAAAGAATTAGTTCATTACAGTACCTTATGGTGGTGATTTGTTTTCTTATACTAACGGAGCTCATGAGATCTTCTGTTGAGTTTTGTGTTGTGAAGTTTTCAAGTTTTGGGTAAAGATTTGATGGATTATGGAATAAGGAGTGGTAAGAGCATAAGCTTTGGGATGACCAAGGCACACCAAGGTAAAATTCACGGACAATCAAAAGCCTAAGCTTGGGGATGCCCCGGAAGGCATCCCCTCTTTCGTCTTCGTCTATCGGTAACTTTACTTGGAGCTATATTTTTATTCACCACATGATATGTGTTTTGCTTGGAGCGTCTTGTATGATTTGAGTATTTGCTTTTTAGTTCACCACAATCATCCTTGCTGTACACACCTTTTGGGAGAGACACACGTTAATCGGAATTTATAAGAATACTCTATGTGCTTCACTTATATCTTTTGAGCTAAACAGTTTTGCTCTAGTGCTTCACTTATATCTTTTAGAGCACGGTGGTGGTTTTATTTTATAGAAGTTATTGATATCTCATGCTTCACTTATATTATTTTTACAGTCCTTTAGAACAGCATGGTAATTTGCTTTGGCTATAAAATTAGTCCTAATATGATAGGCATCCAAGATGGATATAATAAAAACTTTCATATAAGTGCATTGAATACTAAGAGAAGTTTGATACTTCATGATTGTTTTGAGATATGGAGATAGTGATATTAAAGTTGTGCTAGTTGATTAATTGTGAATTTGAGAAATACTTGTGTTGAAGTTTGCAAGTCCCGTAGCATGCACGTATGGTAAACGTTGTGTAACAAATTTGAAACATGAGGCGTTCTTTGATTGTCTTCCTTATGAGTGGCGGTCGGGGACGAGCGATGGTCTTTTCCTACCAATCTATCCCCCTAGGAGCATGCGCGTAGTGCTTGGTTTTTGATGACTTGTAGATTTTTGCAATAAGTATGTGAGTTCTTTATGACTAATGTTGAGTCCATGAATTATACGCACTCTCAACCTTCCATCATTGCTAGCCTCTTCGGTACCATGCATTGCCCTTTCTCACCTTGAGAGTTGGTGCAAAGTTTGCCGGTGCATCCAAACCCCGTGATATGATATGCTCTATCACACATAAACCTCCTTATATCTTCCTCAAAACAGCCACCATACCTACCTATTATGGCATTTCCATAGCCATTCCGAGATATATTGCCATGCAACTTTCCACCATTCCGTTTATTATCACACGCTTCATCATTGTCATATTGCCTTGCATGATCGTATAGTTGACATCGTATTTGTGGCAAAGCCACCATGCATATTATTTCATACATGTCACTCTTGATTCATTGCCCATCCCGGTACACCGCCGGAGGCATTCATATAGAGTCATATTTTGTTCTAGTGTTGAGTTGTAATCATTGAGTTGTAAATAAATAGAAGTGTGATGATCATCATTAATAGAGCATTGTCCCCAAAATAGAGAAAGGCCAAATAAAAAAAGAAGGCCCAAAAAAAGATAAAGAAGAAATAAAAAGGGACAATGCTACTATCCTTTTTCCACACTTGTGCTTCAAAGTAGCACCATGATCTTTATGATAGAGAGTCTCTTGTTTTGTCACTTTCATATACTAGTGGGAATTTTTCATTATAGAACTTGGCTTCTATATTCCAACAATGGGCTTCTGATACGTCTCCAACGTATCTATAATTTTTTTATTTTTCCATGCTATATTATATTCTGTTTTGGATGATTATTGGGCTTTATTATACACTTTATATTATTTTTGGGACTAACCTATTAACCGAGGCCCAGCCCAAATTGCTGTTTTTTTGCCTATTTCAGTGTTTCGAAGGAAAAGGATATCAAATGGAGTCCAAACGGAATGAAACCTTCGGGAATGTGATTTTCGGAACAAACGTGATCCAGAGGACTTGGAGTCTACGTAAAGCAATCAATGAGGAGAGCACGAGGCAGGGGGTGTGCCTACCCCCTGGGCGCGCCCTCCACCCTCGTGGGGCCCATGTTGCTCCACCGACGTACTTCTTCCTCCTATATATACCCATATACCCCGGAAACATCATATACGGAGCCAAAACCCTATTTCCACCGCCGCAACTCTCTGTACCCGTGAGATCCCATCTTAGGGCCTTTTCCGGCGCTCCGCCGGAGGGGGCATTGATCATGGAGGGCTTCTACATCAACACCATAGCCTCTCCGATGATGTGTGAGTAGTTTACCTCAGACCTTCGGGTCCATAGTTATTAGCTAGATGGCTTCTTCTCTCTCTTTGGATCTCAATACAAAGTTCTCCTCGATCTTCTTGGAGATCTATTCGATGTAATCTTCTTTTGCGGTGTGTTTGTCAAGATCCGATGAATTGTGGGTTTATGATCAAGTTTATCTATGAACAATATTTGAATCTCCTCTGAATTCTTTTATGTATGATTGGTTATCTTTGCAAGTCTCTTCGAATTATCAGTTTGGTTTGGCCTACTAGATTGATCTTTCTTGCAATGGGAGAAGTGCTTAGCTTTGGGTTCAATCTTGCGGTGCTCGATCCCAGTGACAGTAGGGGAAACGACACGTATTGTATTGTTGCCATCGAGGATAAAAAGATGGGGTTTATATCATATTGCACGAGTTTATCCCTCTACATCATGTCATCTTACTTAAAGCATTACTCTGTTCTTATGAACTTAATACTCTAGATGCATGCTGGATAGCGGTCGATGTGTGGAGTAATAGTAGTAGATGCAGGCAGGAGTCGGTCTACTTGTCGCGGACGTGATGCCTATATACATGATCATGCCTAGATATTCTCATAACTATGCTCAATTCTATCAATTGCTCGACAGTAATTCGTTTACCCACCGTGATACTTATGCTCTTGAGAGAAGCCACTAGTGAAACCTATGGCCCCCGGGTCTATCTTCCATCATATTAATCTTCCAACACTTAGCTATTTCTATTGCCGTTTATTTTACTTTGCATCTTTATCATAAAAATACCAAAAATATTATCTTATCATATCTATCAGATCTAACTCTTGTAAGTGACCATGAAGGGATTGACAACCCCTTTATCGCGTTGGTTGCGAGGTTCTTATTTGTTTGTGTAGGTGCGTGGGACTCGAGTGTGGTCTCCTACTGGATTGATACCTTGGTTCTCAAAAACTGAGGGAAATACTTACGCTACTTTGCTGCATCACCCTTTCCTCTTCAAGGGAAAACCAACGCAGTGCTCAAGAGGTAGCAAGAAGGATTTCTGGCGCCGTTGCCGGGGAGTCTACGCACAAGTCAAGACATACCAAGTATCCATCACAAACTCTTACCCCTCGCATTACATTATTTGCCATTTGCCTCTCATTTTCCTCTCCCCCGCTTCACCCTTGCCGTTTTATTCGCCCTCTCTTTTCCCTTCGTCGTTTTCTCGCTTGCCTTGTCTTTATGGCTAGTCCCTTATTAACTCCGTTGTCTCCCGATTTTGAAGTTCTTCACTTCAAACAAAGACAAGGAGAAACTTAAAAGATGCTTGGTTTAGAATGATGGAATCTTATCGAAATTGTACTCTAGAGGTGAACTTTAGAATTCTGCTTTGCAATTTTTATGTTGGATTAAATATGTCTCATAGACAACTCTTGGATTGCGTTGCCAAAGGCAATTTTATCGAAATTGATCCCAGTATTGGACATGAAATTATAGAAGGTATAGTGGGAACACTACCTCAACAAAAGGGGCCTCATCATACCCAGGAAGAAACACAAGTTTTTGAGAAAATTTGCGAAGTAACGAAAATTTTACAAAAATCTCTCGAACCTCTTCAGAGTGTTAGTGGAAATCTTCACCGCATGAACATGTTGATTACTCTTTGCAATAAGCGGTTGGATTCTTTAGATCTAAAAATCTCGGAATATGAGGGGAAGCGTAAAGAACCTCCCGGATTCGAGCATAACTCCGCTAAAAAATTAAAGAACCAAGATGATAACACTTAGATCTATCCTTGTTTTTATGCCTAGCTAGGGGCGTTAAACGATAGCGCTTGTTGGGAGGCAACCCAATTTTATTTTAGTTTTTTTGCTTTTTGCTTCTGTTTAGGAATAAATATTTGATCTAGCCTCTGGTTAGATTTGTTTTTATGTTTTAATTAGTGTTTGTGCCAAGTTAAACCTATAGGATCTTCTTGGATTATAGTTATTTGATCTTGCTGAAAATTCCAGAAACTTTCTGTTCACGAAAATAATTGTTAAAAATCACCAGAACGTGATAAAATACTGATTCCAATTGCAGTAGATCAATAAAAAAATTCCAGGTCGTCCTATTTTGGTAGAATTTTTGGAGTTCCAGAAGTTTGCGTTAGTTACAGATTACTACAGACTGTTCTGTTTTTGACAGATTCTGTTTTGCTTGTGTTGTTTGCTTATTTTGATGAATCTATGGCTAGTAAAATAGTTTATAAACCATAGAGAAGTTGGAATACAGTAAGTTTAACACCAATATAAATAAAGAATGAGTTCAGTACAGTACCTTGAAGTGGTGTTTTGTTTTCTTTTGCTAACGGAGCTCACGAGATTTTCTGTTAAGTTTTGTGTTGTGAAGTTTTCAAGTTTTGGGTAAAGATTTGATGGATTATGGAATAAGGAGTGGCAAGAACCTAAGCTTGGGGATGCCCATGGCACCCCGAGATAATCTAAGGACACCAAAAAGCCAAAGCTTGGGGATACCCCGGAAGGCATCCCCTCTTTTGTCTTCGTCCATCGGTAACTTTACTTGGAGCTATATTTTTATTCACCACATGATATGTGTTTTGCTTGGAGCGTCTTGTATGATTTGAGTCTTTGCTTTTTAGTTCACCACAATTATCCTCGCAAAGTACACCTTTGAGAGAGATACACATGATTCGGAATTTATTAGAATACTCTTTGTGCTTCGCATATATCTTTTGAGCTATATAGTTTTTGCTCTAGTTCTTAACTTATATCTTTTAGAGCACGATGGTGGATTTGTTTTATAGAAATTATTGTTCTCTCATGCTTCACTTATATCATTTTGAGAGTCCGACAAAACAGCACGGTAAATTTCTTTAATTGTGAAATTAGTCCTAATGAGCTAGGTATTCAAGATTAGTAAAACTTTCTTACGAGTGTGTTGAATACTAAGAGAAGTTTGATGCTTGATGATTGTTTTGAGATATGGAGGTAGTGATATTAAAGTTGTGCTAGTTGAGTAGTTGTGAATTTGAGAAATACTTGTGTTGAAGCTTGCAAGTCCCGTAGCATGCACGTATGGTAAACGTTATGTAACAAATTTGAAACATGAGGTGTTCTTAGATTGTCCTCCTTATGAGTGGCGGTCGGGGACGAGCGATGGCCTTCCTACCAATCTATCCCCCTAGGAGCATGCGCGTAGTGCTTGGTTTTTGATGACTTGTAGATTTTTGCAATAAGTATGTGAGTTCTTTATGACTAATGTTGAGTCCATGGATTATACACACTCTTACCTTCCATCATTGCTAGCCTCTTCGGTACCGTGCATTGCCCTTTCACACCTTGAGAGTTGGTGCAAACTTCGCCGGTGCATCCAAACCCCGTGATACGATACGCTCTATCACACATAAGCCTCCTTATATCTTTCTCAAAACAGCCACCATACCTACCTATTATGGCATTTCCATAGCCATTCCGAGATATATTGCCATGCAACTTTCCACCGTTTCGTTTATCATGACACGTTCATTATTGTCATATTGCCTTGCATGATCATGTAGTTGACATCGTATTTGTGGCAAAGCCACCATGCATATTATTTCATACATGTCACTCTTGATTCATGTCCCATCCCGGTACACCGCCGGAGGCATTCATATAGAGTCATACTTTGTTTTAGTATCGAGTTGTAATCATTGAGTTGTAAATGAATAGAAGTGTGATGATCATCATTCATAGATCATTGTCCCCCAAAAAAGAGAAAGGCCAAAAAAAGGAAGGCCCAAAAAAAAGAAAATAAAAAAGGGGCAATGCTACTATCCTTTTTCCATACTTCTGCTTCAAAGTAGCACCATGATCTTTATGATAGATAGTCTCTTTGTTTTGTCACTTTCATATACTAGTGGGAATTTTTCGTTATAGAACTTGGCTTGTATATTCCAACAATGGGCTTCCTCAAATGCCCTAGGTCTTCGTGAGCAAGCAAGTTGGATGCACACCCACTTAGTTTCTTTTGTTGAGCTTTCATACATTTTTTTAGCTCTAGTGCATCCGTTGCATGGCAATCCCTACTCCTTGCATTGACATCAATTGATGGGCATCTCCATAGCCCGTTGATTAGCCGCGGTGATGTGAGACTTTCTCCTTTTTTGTCTTCTCCACATAACCCCCATCATTATATTCTATTCCACCCATAGTGCTATATCCATGGCTCACGCTCATATATTGCGTGAAAGTTGAAAAAAGTTTGAGATTACTAAAGTATGAAACAATTGCTTCGCTTGTCATTGGGGTTGTGCATGATGAGAGTATTCTTGTGTGACGAAAATGGAGCATGACCAAACTATATGATTTTGTAGGGATGAACTTTCTTTGGCCATGTTATTTTGAGAAGACATAATTGCTTAGTTGGTATGCTTGAAGTATTATTACTTTTATGTCAATATGAAACTTTTATCTTGAATCTTTCGGATCTGAATATTCATACCACAAATAAGAGAATTACATTGAGAATTATGCCAAGTAGCATTCCACATCAAAAATTCTATTTTTATCATTTACCTACTCGAGGACGAGCAAGAATTAAGCTTGGGGATGCTTGATACGTCTCCAATGTATCTATAATTTTTGATTGTTCCATGCTATATTATATTCGATTATTGGGCTTTATTATACACTTTTATATTATTTTTGGGACTAACCTATTAACCGGAGGCCCAGCCCAAATTGTTATTTTTTTGCCTATTTCAGTGTTTCGAAGGAAAAGGATATCAAACGTAGTCCAAACGGAATGAAACCTTCGGCAACGTGATTTTCAGAACAAAGGTGATCCAGAGGACTTGGAGTCTACGTAAAGCAATCAACGAGGAGAGCACGAGGCAGGGGGCGTGCCTACCCCCCTGGGCGCGCCCTCCACCCTCGTGGGGCCCACGTTGCTCCACCGACGTACTTCTTCCTCCTATATATACCCATATACCCTGGAAACATCATATACGGAGCCAAAACCCTATTTCCACCGCCGCTACTCTCTGTACCCGTGAGATCCCATCTTGGGGCCTTTTCCGGCGCTCCGCCGGAGGGGGCATTGATCACGGAGGGCTTCTACATCAACACCATAGCCTCTCCGATGATGTGTGAGTAGTTTACCTCAGACCTTCGGGTCCATAGTTATTAGCTAGATGGCTTCTTCTCTCTCTTTGGATCTCAATACAAAGTTCTCCTCGATCTTCTTGGAGATCTATTCAATGTAATCTTCTTTTGCGGTGTGTTTGTCGAGATCTGATGAATTGTGGGTTTATGATCAAGTTTATCTATGAACAATATTTGAATCTCCTCTGAATTCTTTTATGTATGATTGGTTATATTTGCAAGTCTCTTCGAATTATCAGTTTGGTTTGGCCTACTAGATTGATCTTTGTTGCAATGGGAGAAGTGCTTAGCTTTGGGTTCAATCTTGCGGTGCTCGATCCCAGTGACAGTAGGGGAAACGACACGTATTGTATTGTTGCCATCAAGGATAAAAAGATGGGGTTTATATCATATTGCATGAGTTTATCCCTCTACATCATGTCATCTTACTTAAAGCATTACTCTGTTCTTATGAACTTAATACTCTACATGCATGCATGCTGGATAGCGGTCGATGTGTGGAGTAATAGTAGTAGATGCACGCAGGAGTCGGTCTACTTGTCGCGGACGTGATGCCCATATACATGATCATACCTAGATATTCTCATAACTATGCTCAATTCTATCAATTGCTCGACAGTAATTCGTTTACCCACCGTGATACTTATTCTCTTGAGAGAAGCCACTTGTGAAACCTATGCCCCCCGGTTCTATCTTCCATCATATTAATCTTCCAACACTTAGCTATTTCTATTGCCGTTTATTTTACTTTGCATCTTTATCATAAAAATACCAAAAATATTATCTTATCATATCTATCAGATCTCACTCTCGTAAGTGACCGTGAAGGGATTGACAACCCCTTTATCGCGTTGGTTGCGAGGTTCTTATTTGTTTGTGTAGGTGCGTAGGACTCAAGCGTGGTCTCCTACTGGATTGATACCTTGGTTCTCAAAAACTGAGGGAAATACTTACGCTACTTTGCTGCATCACCCTTTCCTCTTCAAGGGAAAACCAACGCAGTGCTCATGAGGTAGCAGCTTCCTCAAATGCCCTAGGTCTTCGTGAGCAAGCAAGTTGGATGCACACCCACTTAGTTTCTTTTGTTGAGCTTTCATCCATTTATAGCTCTAGTGCATCCGTTGCATGGCAATCCCTACTCCTTGCATTGACATCAATTGATGGGCATCTCCCTAGCCCATTGATTAGCCGCGTCAATGTGAGACTTTCTCCTTTTTTGTCTTCTCCACACAACCCCCATCATCATATTCTATTCCACCCATAGTGCTATGTCCATGGCTCACGCTCATGTATTGCGTGAAAGTTGAAAAAGTTTGAGATTACTAAAGTATGAAACAATTCCTTGGCTTGTCATCGGGGTTGTGCAAGATGAGAGCATTTTGCGTGACGAAAATGAAGCATGGCCAAACTATATGATTTTGTAGGGATGAGCTTTCTTTGGCTATGTTATTTTGAGAAGACATAATTGCTTGGTTAGTATGCTTGAAGTATTATTATTTTTATGTCAATATTAAACTTTTATCTTGAATCTTTTGGATCTAAACAGTCATGCCATAATAAAGAAAATTACATTGAGAAATATGCTAGGTAGCATTGCACATCAAAAATTCTGTTTTTATCATTTACCTACTCGAGGACGAGCAGGAATTAAGCTTGGGGATGCTTGATACGTCTCCAACGTATCTATAATTTTTGATTGTTCCATGCTATTATATATTCTGTTTTGGATGTTTAATGGGCTTTATTATCCACTTTTATATTATTTTTGGGACTAACCTATTAACCTAAGGCCAAGTGCTAATTGCTGTTTTTTGCCTATTTCAGTGTTTCGCAGGAAAGGAATATCAAACGGAGTCCAAACGGAATGAAACCTTTGGGAGCGTGATTTTTGGAACAAACGTGATCCAGAGGACTTGGAGTGGACGTTAAGAATTCAACGAGGAGGCCACGAGGCAGGGAGGTGCGCCCCCACCCTCGTGGGCCCCTCGCAGCTCCACCGACCTACTTCTTCCTCCTATATATACCTATGTACCCCGAAACCATCCAGGAGCACCACGAGTTCCACCGCCGCAACCTTCTGTACCCGTGAGATCCCATCTTGGGGCCTTTTTCGGCGCTCCACCGGAGGGGGAATCGATCACGGAGGGCTTCTACATCAACACCATAGCCTCTCCGATGATGTGTGAGTAGTTTACCACAGACCTTCGGGTCCGTAGTTATTAGCTAGATGGATTCTTCTCTCTCTTTGGATCTCAATACAAAGTTCTCCTCGATCTTCTTGGAGATCTATTTGATGTAACTCTTTTTGCAGTGTGTTTGTCGAGATCCGATGAATTGTGGGTTTATGATCAAGATTATCTATGAACAATATTTGAATCTTCTCTGAATTCTTTTATGTATGATTGGTTATCTTTGCAAGTCTCTTCGAATTATCGGTTTGGTTTGGCCTACTAGATTGATCTTTCTTGCAATGGGAGAAGTGCTTAGCTTTGGATTCAATCATGCGGTGCTCAATCCCAGTGACAGAAGGGGAAACGACACGTATTGTATTGTTGCCATCGAGGATAAAAAGATGGGGTTTATATCATATTGCTTGAGTTTATCCCTCTACATCATGTCATCTTGCCTAATGCGTTACTCTGTTCTTATGAACTTAATACTCTAGATGCATGCTGGATAGCGGTCGATGTGTGGAGTAATAGTAGTAGATGCACGCAGGAGTCGGTCTACTTGTCACGGACGTGATGCCTATATACATGATCATGCCTAGATATTCTCATAACTATGCACTATTCTATCAATTGCTCGACAGTAATTTGTTCACCCACCGTAATACTTATGCTATCTTGAGAGAAGCCACTAGTGAAACCTATGGCCCCCGGGTCAATTTTCCATTATATAAGTTTCCAATCTATTTTTACTTTGCAATCTTTACTTTTGGTCTTTATCATAAAAATACCAAAAATATTATCTTATCATCTTTATCAGATCTCACTTTTGCAAGTGGCCGTGAAGGGATTGACAACCCCTTTATCGCGTTGGTTGCAAGGTTCTTATTTGTTTGTGTAGGTACGAGGGACTTGCGTGTGGCCTCCTACTGGATTGATACCTTGGTTCTCAAAAACTAAGGGAAATACTTATGCTACTTTGCTGCATCACCCTTTCCTCTTCAAGGGAAAACCAACGCATGCTCAAGAGGTGTTGTTTTTTGTGTAGTGCACTACTGGCCGGCACGCTGCAGGAAATAGCCGCCCAAGACACAACCGAACACCTTCATGGATGCCTCTGGAGGAGGCTGAAACGAAGGGTTGGGCGTCGGTGGAGGGATGAGCTGCAGCGAGGAGGGCGCGCTCGGACGCCACGGCAAGCCTGTCGAAGCGCACTGTAGCCGACCCAGCTAAGAGCCCCCAGATCGCATCTTGGGTGGATCGGAACTGCGCCACCCAGGGGAGCCGCCGCTGGGGGAGGCCACCCGCACCGCCCAGCGAGTTGAAGAGGAGACAATAGGGGGTGGCCGCCCCGCCGTCAGTGGAGTCCGCCGGCACCGCCGAGGACATGATCTGGGGGTGGGGCGGGTGGAGGGGCGGAGGGCACTACTAGGGAAAACCTTATACAGAGAATCTTAGCAGTAGCGCCGGACAAGAAGGGGCGCTACTGCTAATTATCAGTAGCGCGGGCCGTAAACAGGCGCTGCTGCTATCGACTTAGTAGTAGCGCGGCTCGGTAGAACCACGCTACTACTAAAATTACCCGACCGTTCCCGCTACGCTAGGTTTAGAAGTAGCGCGCCCACATTAACCGGGCTACTGCTACTCTAATAGTAGTAGCGCGCTTTTTGTGTAGTGCGCTACTGCTAATTTTGAACCTTGCCACATGGCGGGCCCCGCTTAGCAATAATGCCTCTGCCAGAAGTGCGCTACTGCTATATTATTAGCAGTAGCGCATTTTACGCCCAGCGCTGCTGCTAAACCGCAGCCACCACCTTTTTCCTCCCCTCCCCCATCCTCTCTTCCTTCACTTTCCCCTAGCTCCCACCTCCTCTCTCCCTCACTTTGCTTCTTCCTCAATACTTTTCCCCCATTACTCTCCTTCTTCTACCTATCTTTCTCTCTCTTTATTACTCCTAGCTAACTACACCACCTCCATTAATGCATCTCCTTTCTCTTTTTCCTTCCCCCTCCACTAGTTGAACTTGTCTCCTCCCAAACTAGCTAGCTAGGTAGATCTAGCATTTAGTGAAGTGACCTATGTACCTCCATAACTAGATCTAGCCTTGTCAAGAAGAGCTTTGTCCACTTTTGATCATTCCATAGGTGTGTGTGGCGACACCTATCGACATCATCATCGCCGTGCTCGATCTCGAGATTGGTGATTAAAAATTTATGCTTTTGCAAGAATGGAAATATGTGTATGTGTCCGATATAACGTAATCGAGCGATATGATGGAAATTGTGTGTGTGGCATGAGTTGCCACCGAATTGTGCTTGTGAGTTGCCTATGTTTTGCTGAAATGTCGATTTATTTCCATTTCGGCGAATTCCGGGCAAACTCTATATGTCTAACCAAACAGGACATGAAATAATTCACATTTATGTTGTCTAACCAAACAGAATAGCAGGACATAATTTCAAATATATGATGGCTAATTAAACAGGATAGCATGACACAATTTCACATGTATGATGGCTAACTAAACAGGATAGAATGACATACTTCAAAATATGATGACTATGTAAATAGGATGACATGATATAACTATACGATGTGTCTATTAAAGTGGTTGGCATGCCATAAATCACAAACATGCCGTCGATGGAAACATGATGGCATGATATAATTCACGGATAGAATGACATAATTCAAAATATGATGACTATGTAAACAGGATGAGATGATATAACTATATTATGTCTTTAGAAAATGGGTTGGCATGCCATAATTCAGATACATGCTGTCTATGTAAACATCATGGCATGATATAATTCAAATATATGATTTATATACTAAGGAAGTGAGCAGAGGGAAATCGCATATATGATGTGTCAACTAAGGAGATGGCATTCAATATCGTGTATATGATGTAAAAACTAAGCATTGCAATACAACATATGCATGATATGAGTAATATAACCCTGCCAAGTTTGAGCATACACCTCAGGGGGATAATAGGACCGGTCATCTGCCTCTGAATCCTCCTCTGAAGAGCTATCTGTAACCAGCAAGATATCTGCTTTAGCAGGTAGCATTGTTTGCTCTGAAGACCTTGTTTTCACTCCAGATTTCTCCATCACCAATTCAAATGGCTGATGCACAGGAATAGCAGTTGAATATACAAACATTGTCAACAAAAGCAATGAGAAATACAAAAAAGGATGGCATGATATAATTCACATATATGACACTTGGCTAAACAGCATGGCATTGCATAATTCACATATATAATGCCTTGCGACAAGATATCGTTGCATAATTCACATATATAATGTCTTGCAACAAGATGGCATTGCATAATTCACATATATGGTAATTACACACTAAACATGTGGCATTCACACAAATCATGTCTAAACTAAGCAAATGACATAGCAATGCAAGCTATACGCACGATATGAGCAACATAACACTGCCAAGTTAGAGCATGCACCTCGGGGGGGGGGGGGGGATAGGACTGGTCATCTGTCTCTGAATCCTCCTCTGAGGAGCTATCTGTAACCAGCAAGACATGCGCTTCGTCAGATAGCATTGTCTGCTCTGAAGACCTTGTTTCCACTCCAGATTTTTCCATGACTGTGCCGAATGGCTGATGCACAAGAAGAGTAATTGAATGTACTAAAATTGTTGACAAATTTAACACGTAATAAAAAAATGATGTCATGATATAATTCACATATAAGATGATTGGCTAACCAGGGTGGCATTGCAAAATTCACATATATGATGCCTGGCTAAACAAGATGGCATTGCATGATTCACATATACGATAAAGAAACTAAACAGATGGCATTGACACAAAGCATGTCTAAACTAAGCAGATGACATCTTTGATGTATACAGTAAGCAATGCAAGGCACCATATGCATGATATTACCAACATCAGCATGCCAAGTTAGAGCGAAGACCTCATGGAGTAAATAGGGGTGGTCTTCTGCTTCTGAATCCCCCTCAGAACAATTATCTTCCTCTTGATTACGATCCGAAATGGGTGGAGGGGGGGCTGCCTTTGCGCCCACCATGGAGCGACGTCTGCATGAAATTTTATTGCCACGCAAGGCTCGTCTCTTTTGCTCTACATGTTCAGTTCCATTGTGTACAATAACTGACATGCATAGGAATAAAACATAGTGAGATTATGTAAGGAGTGCATGCACAAATCCAGAGTGAAGGTAGCAAACTGTCGATAGACCCAAAACCAATGATAGCAGGCAGATAATAGCTTTAGTTGAAAAATACAGATAATGGATCCTTTCATGTTTGTTTTCACCCAACATGAAACTCATAGTAGACACCCGAGATTAACCAGATTGTAGACAGATAGTACTGATTGCTGCCCCAATATGTACCCCACAACCATTTAAAAACTCAAGTTTCAGCATAAGTTTGGACCTGAGTTGGAGTCTAATAGGTGAACACGACGATAAAGTAGCATGTCATCATATTAAGCGATGCATAACATAAGCAGACACGGAAGAGTGCGACCTCTCTTGCGGACTCGTGTAGTCCTCAAGGTCATCTGCTTAGTTGATGATGGTAATGCAATTGTCGTGGCTGCCGGCGGCGGGGAAGAAGATATGAAGCGGCGAAAGACAGTTTGGAGAGCGGATCCCTGCTGTGGTGAACCCTTCCGTCGTTGGAGCAGCTGAGCTAGGGTGGAACACATCACCGCAGGAGCAGGACAAACCACACAAGGTTTTCTTTGACACATATCTGTAAAAGAAGTAATTGTGTAAGGGCTTGTTTGAATTTGAGGATTCTAACAATGCAAGGATAGGAAATAGACAGGAATAGGATAGGAATGCACGTGCAAAATAGAGAATTTAAAAACATAGGATTTCTGCCAATCTGGGTGTTTGGTTCACAAGAATTGGAAGATCACAGGATGCAAAGAAGCATGGTGAGATTAAGTCAAACCACGAGAAGTGTACAACCTCTTTGGCGAAGCCATGTCGATCTCAGCGTGATTGGGTTGGCCGGTGAGGATGCTCTGGCTGACTTGGCTGTCGGAGGAGGGGAAGAAGATCTTAGCCGTCTGGAGATGGAGCCCGAGGTACTGCTCCGCTGTGATGGATGGTTTCGTCATTGGAGCAGCTCCAGTGAGTTGTACGACGCCGAGGCTGAAGCAGGACAAGAGAGACAACGTTAACCTGAGTGGAATTCTAACAACATCTCCAATAGATGACGTAAAATACATAACCAAAAAGTGCTAGATGTATACATCAGCCGCTCATCTCTGAACTTTACTGTCGAAACTGAATTTAACTGTCGAAACTGAACTTAACTGTCGAAACTGAATTTTGCCGTCGAAACTGAATTTTACTGTCGAAACTGAACGCACTAGAGGTGAGGCTACACGTCACTCGACTGACTTTTTCATCTCTGGTCAGTCGATTTTGCAGCCGTTGGATACGAAATCAAGGGCTTGCAGTTCATCTTCAACCTCCACCCCCCTGACTTGCCAGCCACCACCGGCCAAACAGCCACCAGCCACCACCGGCCAAACAGCCGCCGCCCCCCCGCCGCCCGCTGCCGGCGGTGCGCCTCCCCGCCCGCCCCGAAAACACTCCCCACCGCCGGTCCGCCGCCCCCCCCGGCCATCCCTCTAGCCCCCCCCCCCCGTGCCGAGCTTTTTATCCGGCGATCCCCACGCCATCGCCCCACCACCGCCGGCGACCACCACCCCCACCCTGAACCCTAAGATAGATAGTGGGGTACCTCTTCGGTGAGCCCCCCTCCCCGCTGCGGCTTGTTCTTCCTTAACTCCGGCGAGCCCCCCCCCCCACCCCCTGAAAATCGACTGACCCAAAAGTCGATTCAGTCGACTGAAGTGTAGCTAAATCGAAGCAGCATCGCAAGCAAGAGCAAGAGCGAGAGAAGCAGCGCGAGCAAGAGTAGACCAGGCAGGGGACCGTGAGCAAGAGCAGAGCAGCAGCGCGAGCGAGAGCTAAAGTAGCAGCAACTCCTACTGATGTGGACGTCGCTGCCGAGGGAGCGATGCCGTGGAGGAAGTGGCCGGCGACGCCGCCGTGGATGGAGCCGCGCCGTGTCGGCTCCGGACCGAGCGCCGGCAGCACCGTGAGATCGAATCAAGAAGAAAATGCGGCGATTAGTGTACAACCTCTTTGGTGGCGCCGATTAGGCCGCAGCTACATCCGAGGAAACGGTGATGATGATGCTCTTCCGGTGGTGCAGGTGAAGACGGCGGTGTGGGAATGGAGGTGGCGCGAAAGACGAGGGGAACGTCGGGGCAGCTCCTTGGAGTTGGAGAACGGGGTGGCTGAACCGGCGGGACGACCAGACCGACAACGGATCCTCATCCGGTACGGTGGATGACGGACGTCTAGGTGTTGCTGTGGATAACGTCGTCGGGGGAGAGGCTCCGGCTGGGTGGCGGACGGAGGAGGGTGTGGGGCTTCGCGGGTTTTCCCGGCCTCGGTGTACGAGTGGGCGGATGGGATGGGAGTGGGGAACCATGGCTTAGGGACGCGCTTGTCCGAAATGTGGGGTAAGTTACGAAAGTACCCCCACCAATTTGAGGAGGTTCTTTCGATTCAGGGGTATCACGGGCATTTCGCGTGTCGGGATTTCACAGGAGGTGGGAGTTTTCGCGCGCGTTGTAATTTTGGAATAGCAAGGCGCGGGTTGAGATGGAGGGAGTTGTTGGAGCACAACGAGACAAAGATATATCTTAAATATTTCGGGCTAAATGAAATTTCCGAACAAGCCTAACGTGTACTATACCAAATCAATTCGCACTACAAATGTCATTCAAAACTTTGAATTCATTTTATGTTCAATTAAAATATTTCGCTACGTGTATAATGCATGCATCCTAGTACTCAAATGAATGTTTTAGTGCATTCCAAACATATATACTACCACTTCAATATGAACTAAATTTGAATTCGTTTCTCTATTTGAATAAGATCTACAATAATGATTGTTGTGAAGTCAAAGCATTTGAATTCGTTTCTCTATTTTAATAAGATCTACAATCGTCATTATTGTCAAGTTAAACCATCGTTTGTGTATTATCTTCACAGCACACCACATGATTAGTCTCGAGTTACATATTAACTATGTGTACTATATGAACTTGAACTCGATTTTTTGAATCCACTTTATGTTGATTTCAAATCATAGTACATTTCAAGCTATAGCTAGAGCTTCACAAACTAAACCATGTCTCATATGTATAATGTGTTTATCACATTATGTATGGTGCCCCGCCCCCTATGCCTACAAGTATTTAGATGTGAGTTGCAAACACCACACGTCACCACAAATTCAAATAAAATGTGAGAATGTTCGATATACAGTATTGTTTAGATTGTTCGATATTTAGTTGTAAGTTGCACGCCACACATTATCACAAATACAAATAAAATGTGAGATTGTTCGATGTATAGTATGGTTTAGATTGTTTGACATTTAGCTGTGAGTTGCAGACGCCATGCATTATCACATTATGGTATAACATGTGCAAAACCACAACACGCGTATCACCGCTATATTCATGCATGCATATGTTTAAAACACTATGATCTCCTATTCAAATATATGAATCCACTTTCATATCAAATTATGATCTTTGTTAGTCTCTTACACCCACACAATCCTCTAACCTTTGTAGCTACCACTAACTTTCTCTCATGCATGCACACGCCCTCCTCGCCCTCCCCCTCCCTCAGCATTCTATCCCTCGCGCACATTCATTTTTTTTCTTTAGGTCGTTCTCCCACTGTCTCCACAACTCCTTTCCGACACACACCGATCGATAAACCTCTCCAGCGATGTCTGCCTACAACATACACACGCACCTTCAATCTCCTCCTTTATGTGTCCTTGCCTCGTGTCTCTCATACGGTCCCACACACGTGTAAACTCTCGCCCCTCTTTTCATTGATATCACAACCGCACACGCCTCCCCCTATCTAGCTAGTAGCTGGGCCTCTCGCACCACCTCCTAGCTCCATTCTCTCTGTCTATCCGTCTCGCTGGGCCTTATTTGCCTCTAAGAAATGGACGTACACCGACCGATCTCCCGCTATACATATAGCTAGCTAGGTCCTTATAACTCGTTTTTCCCCACGCGTCGATCGATCTACCTCATTAGTTATGTCTCTCCCTTCCTCCGACAAACAACAATTGATCTACCGATCTAGTTAGGTTTGCTTACCAAACACATGGTTCCCCTTCATCATCCATGGATGTGTCCCGACAGATCTATCACGCACAGGCACACACAGAAACACATCCCCACTCTTATTGATAATATTGCAGTTCCACCCTCAGTTTGTCTAGTAGGCCTCTCCCACCATCTCCGAGAAGCAACTCCATCACCCATCCAGCACTCTACCCCTCTCCCTCCCTCTCTCTCTCCTCTCTCTCTGTCCCATCCTATTTCCCGTCCTTCAGTTATGTATGGATGTCGACCGATCTCCCTCAAGACATAGCTGGGTCTCTCCTTCTCAACACATATACGAGCCGTTCTACCTCTATAGTTAGGCCTCTGCCTACCCCTACCCCCACCCCCTCCCACACACACACCAATACATCGAGCGCTCTAGTCATGTCTCCCTGCCACACACAAACTTGACCTGTGCCCTCTGACGTTCCGGTAGCTAGGTCAGTCGCCCTATATATTTGACTTGCACACACACACAATTTCGATGGCTCTCTTCATCGATCTCGCACCCACCCACTTGATCCTCTCTTCGACTCTATCGATATCTATGACCCCTCCCTCTCTTCTCATGGATCGCCTAACCCTCTATATATGATATGGACAGGCCTCCATTTCACACACATTGCATGCAAAATTTTGTTTGAGATGTCATCGACACATATTCCCACAAATACATTCACGAAAGCAACCTCCCCCCCCAAACAAAAAACACTCATGAACGCACAAGCCATTTGTCTAGGTTTGTATCTCTCACACACACCCACGTAGGTGGGGGACGTGCACGAAGAGAAGAGGTGCACGCACGGCGCACGTACTCCCGCCTCTTTCCCAACCACACCCACGCGGGTACACGGTGGAGCTCATTTCTGTACGAAAAGGCAGCCCATGTGGTAATTTGACACGTGTACTGGTTGTCCACTAGATGGAGGGAGGATCGTCTACCACGGATGTTAAAAAAGAGGCAAACCATGCGGGGCCTACCTTAGAGGCAAGGCTCTATACACTGGAGTACTTTTGATGTGTCCCGTCAACTCGCAGAACGAGGAGAAGCTTGTTTAGTACGCCGTCTCCCCCGCCCACGGGCGCGGTGGCTCGCAGGATGAGGTGAAGCTTTCTTACTAGTAGTAGTACTGTATGCCTTACGCCCGCTCCCTCGCCCATGCGCGCGGTGGCTCGCAGGACGAGGAGAAAATTTTACTACTCCCTTCATTTACTCCTCGTCCCTTCTACCTTGGTTAGAGAGATTATCATATTGTTTGGAATATATATGTCCTTTAGTAGATTTCAATTTGAACTACTAGTACATACTCCAAACACTGATGTATATAGACGTATTTTAGAGTGTAGATTCACTCATTTTGCTCCGTATGTAGCATAAAGTTGAGACACTTATTTTGGAACGGAGGGAGTACATATTTGCTATGATCTGTCAATCATTGAGATGCAATAGCATGCATGTTAGTCTCCTTTGTATTTGATGAAATGTTGCAACGGGCAACCTTGGACGCAAGATACATGTAACAGAAGCTGGAAGCTTCATAGCATTGTACTATCTCGCTGATAAATTACAGTACGTACTATACAAGTACTTCCTCCGTTCCTAAATATAAGTCTTTGTAGAGATTTCACCATGAACCACATACGGATGTATATAGATGCATTTTAAGTGTAGATTCATTCATTTTGTTCTGTATGTAGTCCACCTAGTGGAATCTCTACAAAGACTTATATTTAGGAATGGAGGGAGTACTATGTAAAGAGTTAGGTCTCGCACGGTGTCCAGAAAATATGGTGATAGTGTGAGGTGGGCCATGTAATCACTGATCCTACGTGTTTTCACTGCTCTTGCACTCCTCCACCGTAAGAATGGAGAAAATTGTAATCTAGTAGTACGTCCTTTCGCCGAAAGCATGGGACATCCAGCAGTCCTACCACCTCAGTAATAATGACCAATGAGCCGTCAAATCACATAGACCCAGCAGTAAGTTGGACGGACGAAGCAACCATCACTCTTGAATCCGCTTCTCCCTTCAACGCAGGCGCCGGTGAGAGGTCGCGTCCGCTCTTCCCGGGCATGAATGCGGCACCGATTCTTTGGAGCGGCGCTGACCATTTCGGGCAGGAAGCGCGCGCGGGTGATGGAGGGGCTTTGGGTGGGCCAGGCTGGTCAGGAGCGGGCGTGGCAGCTGTCCGCATGTCCCTACCGGACGCCCGGAAACTAGAGGATGCACGACTCTCGCGGCTAAAATCGTACACTACACACCATCTCTCTGTAGGAGTAGGTCGATCTGTCGCTCTCTCTAACACACACATGGTGTTAAACACACACACGCACACGCACACGCACACACAGGTTCATAGAATAGGAAAATCATGCGAGTGCGAAGCCACAGGAAGTGAGATACAAATGGAGTACGTACAAGAAGAGAAGAGGTGACGAATATTCCATCAAACCTGGACCGAGGAGTAGTACTCCCTCCGTCTAGGTGTTAAGTCATCCTACGGAAATCAGATATTCCCAAAATGTTTAGGCGTCGTCCATTAACTTCGCATATTAATCCCCTCCTGGCCTCGTTGCTAGCGAGCGTTGTTACTTAGGGAGCGTTTGGATCCATAGCAAGAACAGCTTATAGCATAGCCGGGCAAGGTTAGGCGTTTGGAACTGTTAAAATATGTTAGCTTTTGTGGGCCAGCTAGCTTGGGTGGGCTAGAAAAACCTTGCTAGCTCAGCAGAGCCAGATCGGCTCGCTTCCGACGGCAAACTTCGCGTAGTAGTAACATATGCATGTTACTAGTCCAAGTTACTCACCACTATGACCAGCCTAAGCAATGTAACCAAATGCTCCTTACTCTGCCTTGTTATGTCCCCCGGAAACCCAATGCATGGAGCACAACTATGCGTTGATCAGTCAAGAAATCAAAGTCGGCTTGCATGCGGGTTAATACGTGGCCCTGCATGGTAGCTAAAACGGCATCTCTTAGTTGTTTGGATTAATTGTTGCGTTTAGAGACAGAAATCAGGGCTTTGATTGGAGGAATGACCGGTCAAGTTTCTCCTTCTCCTCCAATCTGCTTGCACCTTGGTCCCGCTGCACCTTCTAACGTGACTTATTACACCTAGACGGAGGGAGTCGTACAAGATACGGTGGCACACTGACTTAGGTCGAATACAAGTGCCCAAAATTGTGTGCATGTTATAATAAGGATTCACTTAAAATAGTACGTGAGCGAACAGAGGGATCAATTGGACAGTGTTCCCGAGCAGTAGCGAGATGTGTGAGGTAAGATACACCGCCGGCGCTTTTAATTTTTCTTATTAATTTGTTTGTTTCACCCTCTGACTGGTGGGACCCAACGTACTATGTGGAGAGAGGTAAGGTGACTAAGGCTGCATTATTTCTGCACCACTGTGGATAGTCTTACCACCAAAGCCACATGACACGATTATGATTTAAATCCCAATGACTCCCACACACACAAAAAACACGGCATGCTTGTCACACGAATGCAGGAATGTATAAAAGGTTATTTTCCTCTCGTTGAACATAACGGGAGGGTTGTGTAGCTGGTTAGCCTGTTCGCTCATCAAACTTGAGGTCTCGGGTTCGATAACTACACTTGAGCATAATTCGTGCCAGGAGGATTCTTTGACTGGTCAAAATGGATGGATACGGAGCTATACGATCTCGTAGTGACTGTATCATCACCTCATCACGTATAAGCTGCAGCCTCGGCGCTTGTTTTCTAGGGTTTGCACTCTTCACACTCTCTCCAGTATATATATACGCGTTGGAGCCTCAGAACTTGTAGTTGCTCTCTTCACACTCTCTCACCCTCTCCAGATCTAAACAAGACTTCGTTGGCATCTCTCTCTCTCTCCACTCACTGCAGGTCAAAGAGCCGGCAGGATCCGTCTGCCGGGAAGGGAAGGAGGCTTAACGCTGTCGCCGTCGGCGAGGGAGGGAATCCACTACCGGCGCAGCTGTTCACTTTCACCTAGCGGTGGCGCGGGAGGGCCTCCGACCCCTTCTTCTTCGCCGCTGTACATAGTGTGGGTCGAACGGCCTCCGGTCGCCCACCGAACCACACCCCAAGAACCTTAAGGTATAATTTACTTATTCCACATGCATTGCTCTAGCTGCATGTGGGCTTTTTCTGCTTTTGCACTCGAATCTAGGTGTTGGATCAAACAGGAAAGTTGTGGGGAAAGTTGTATACCATGAATCTAGGACGTGGTTCAAAGAGGAAAGGAATGGGGGAAAGTAGTGGGAAAATTTGTATAGCATGAATCTAGGACGTGGTTCAAAAAGGAAAGGAAGGGGGAAAGTTGTGGGGAAAGTTGTATCGCATGAATCTAAGACGTGGTTCAAAGAGGACATGAATGGGGGAAAGTAGCGGAGAAAGTTGTATAGCATAAATCTAGGACGTGGTTCACAGAGGAAAGGAAGTGGGGAAAGTACTAGTACAGACTGGCTATCCAGCACCTACGTTGGTCGAAAAGGGAAAACAATGACAAACGCAGTACGCACATCTGTAACGAACTGATCTTTTGTTTTGGGGGACAAGGCTGTAGAGTTTGAGCAGGACTAGATTTGCTGCGCTCACATAGGGAAAGGTGTCTAAAGATAACAAAACTGGAACCAACACAAATATGCTCCTTGGTTGTTTGTTCTTTGTTGCAACAGACTGTGCATCACCCCAGTACATCGGTAGATGCACATGGTGCTGGTGCGTCCACTGTCCCGTGCAACTCTTTAACTGTTGTTAATCTAAGGCCCTGTTTGGTTAAAAACTCCCTAGTCCCTACCTTCTTGGTTCCAGGGACTAAACATGGACTAGAGGTTATGAAATGACATGCTAAAAGACCATGTTACCCCTAGTAATGAACTAATAGAGACAAGGTGCGATGCGTGGCAGGGGCAACTGTTGGAAAAAGTCCCAAAAAGACTCTCCCTCGGGGTCTTCTTTCTTTAGTCCCAAATGCCCACTTTTATTCCCTAAAAGTCCCTCCTGTTTGGTTTAGATGGGACTGACATGGAGTTTTTTAGTCCCTCCACCAAAATGTCCCTGTAAACAAACACCCTCTAATAATGCCGCTGGAAAATTGATGCAATGCCACAGTTAAAAGCAAATTACATGTTTAATGAATTTTATTGTTAATATAATCTCTCTGTTAAGATTAATCAATGCCACCGTTTGAGAAATGCTACTGTCTTGCTTTCTTTCCCATTTAGATAAGGTAGATGCTTCTTTTTGTTGGCTTCTGTGTCATCCACCGTTATTGACCACTAGTTGTTTCCTTTGCACCTCTGTGTAAACAGGGTTATCTACTTCACCTCGTTGCCATTGTGACCTTTTGTTGCACTGCACAAAACACTTTTGTTTTAAGAGTGTTTTGTGCAGTTCAACCAAAATGTCACACCGACAACGTTGCTTGATTGCTTGATCTTAGTGGAACTGCACAAGAGGAGATCTTACTTCCTATCCGTGTTGGCAAATTTGGTTCAGATCTTCTTCTTGTGAGTTGTTTGAATTCCGCGTCATGAGAGGTCAGTACTAGCCTTCTTTCACATGATTCTGCAATGTGCTTTCATATGTTGTGCTACTTGTACGGTAATGTTGCTTGATTTTAGTGAACTGCACAAATGGAGACAAGACTTCCAATCTGTATGTGCACCGCAATATCCCATTAAGGTAAGATAAGGATATTTCACAACTATTGGCCTATATTTTGCCACTTTCATCAGAAAATTAATGTCATTGTTTAGTGCTATACTTGTGCAACCTGATTGACATGCCAAATCTTACATTGAAGGCGAAGCTTGTCTGTTATTGAACCAAGTGATGAAGGGGAAGAACAAGCGGAAGAAAAACAAAAATCAACTCCTGGTGCTGTAATGAAGCACTAGAACTGTGATGACACAAGTAATGATATAGTTTTGCATCTTAATTTATTGCTATGGCTGAAACGAGCAATTGTTTTGCCACTGATTTGATGCCACTCTTAATGTAATACGTAATTATCTCTACTTGTGCAAACAGGGATCTTCTTTGAAGATACCATATATTTTAGTGGAACTGCACAAGAAGATGGTTGAAACATTAATCTAATCGAGGAGTATATAGTAAGCATGGCCACCACAGTAGATAGCAACAGATGGTTCCGGAGAAGTGCTTCATCTGTATGCTCTACACAATAAGCCTCCTGACAAAGGTTGGTACTCGCCCACTGATTTCATCCATATGATTGAGCTTTGTCATCTCTATTGGTGTTGTGCTACTGTTTAGATACTGTCATCAAAAAGTGGTATTGTCCTTGAGAAGTGCTTCATCTGTGCTGTTTTAAATATTTCCTTTCCTTTTTTTTCGAGCAAATAGGGATGCTAGCATTTAGTTATCCTCTTGTCTTTGCACAACAGGATCATCCTCCTCTGAAGAAGAATATGGAGTACGTGAAGTGACTAGTTCCGATTATGCCAGGATGAAGAAGCCCTGTCTATCTTCTCATCAGAAGGAGCAGTTGAAGGATGGTTACATTACCCCCCACAAGACCAAACTAACTTCAGCTCAGAAGGACTGACAAATCTCCATTTTCTTGCTGTGATGCGCGATTACAATGTTGTTCTAGGATTCTTTCCGGTGAGTTCCATTTTTTCTAAAAGTGTGCTCTACATGGACCATGTAGGTGCCTGTTTAAACTGTCAATTCATAGTACAATTTGCTTTATACTAATCACTTTTTTGTATTTGTGCAAACAGGGGTGCTCAGCTTGATTTCAATGGGAACTGCACAAAATGTTCATGAATACATCGAATCATTCATTCCCACCACAAGAAAGGAGGTGCCGATAAGTTCAAGGCGTTGCAACATATAAGGGCGAAATCATACAAGCTACGCGCGAATTTGGTTGATTTTGGTGGAACTGCACAAAAATAATAGCTGGTTTATTTAGCACGAGCTGCCATGTCAATGTCTGAACTGATGGCAAACCCTGCCCATTCCACAATCGTAGTCATTTGATATTTTGGAATGGAAAAACCTTGTCAACTTTTGCTCATTGATTTTAGCAAGAAGACATGCGTTTGATATTTTTGAATGGGACGCCCTTTGCTGTCAGCAGCGTCGATCCATTCTTTCTTTATTCTTTAGTTGTGAAGTAAATATTGGCTCTGACATGTGAATCGCTGAGATGCATAATCATCGATTGTTTTGAATGTTCTCTATGAATTGCCAGGCCTGTGTGTTTGATTGCAATGTACAGGAACGCTAAAAAGCTGCTCAAACTCTTTGTACTCCTTCTGTTCCTTTTTACTTCGCACATTGTGAAAGTGCATACTTTTTTCTATAAGATTGGTCAAAGTAGAGATACTTTGACTGCAGACAAAACTTGTATGCAGACTAGAAAGGACCGGAGGGAGTACATGTGAAACTGCTGCAAACGAGGTGATCACCCTGGGAATAATGCTAGTACGTATTGTTTTGCATGTTCATCCAATGCCAGTGATACAAGAATTCAAACTAATCGAAATAAATTCATTCATACACGGTCGGATTTCATATAAACATGCCGGATTTCATTACATTTCATACATTCTTCAACTAAAAAGGGGTGCACTGGAGGTATAATTAATTAACCGAAGCTACCCACCTGTGTCCGCCTGAGCCGAACATAAGCTTCAGTGACTTAACTGCAGGTGCAGTTGCGTAACTGACATGTGGCCCAGATGGCTGTTGGGCCCACGTGTCAGTCAGCCAACTGCACCAGCATTTAAGTAGAAGCAGCGTCCTTCTCCAACATAGCTCTCTGACTCCACGTCGCCACCAAGAAGCTAACCGGCCGTCAGTGGTCAACCCGCCTAGCTTGTCATAGCGATTAGGGAAACTAGGAGCCCAATGATCAGGATCCCCACATGACAAACACCTTTCTTCTTGTCATTCTTCTTCTTGAAGTTCGTGTGTTGCACAGCCTTGTTCTTCCCATCAAACTTTGCTTTACCATCTAACTTGCCCTTGTTCTTGAACTTGTGGGGCTAGAAGTTCTTCTTCTGTACCAGATTGGCACTAGATCCTCCCTCAATTCCTCGAGCACGTGTGTCCTTTGCTCTTGCCTTTTCTTCCACATCAAGACTGCCAATGAGATCCACGAAGGAGGAAGCTTAGTGATGATACCTCCGGCAACAAACTTGTCCGGTAGCATACAACTGAAGGGCTCAAGTTCTCTAGCAAATGACTGTATCTCATGAGCTTGCTCAACCACGAAGCGCTCTTCAATCATCCTGTAATCATAGAATTGCTCCATGATGTACAGCTCAGTGCCAGCAACCGGAGGGTAGCAACGCTGGCCTTACTTGGACCCGAGCGGCGGCGACCTACCATGTTCTACTCTTCCTCGTTTTCTATGTGGCGCGGCCTCGTTGGCAGTGGGGCGGGGCCTCGGCGGAGCCGGCGATGTCCTCTGTCTCGTTGCCGGTGGGCGGCGCCTCGGCAGAGCGGGGGAAATCCTCCCCCTCGTTGCCGGCAGGGTGGGGCCTCGGCGGAGCCGGCGGTGTCCTCTGCCTCGTTGTTGGCGCCGTGGGGCCTCGTTGACGCCAGCGGAGCGGGGACTCGTCGGAGCCGGCATTGTCCTCTGCCTCGTCCTCGGTCTCGCCAAACAGCGCCTCGCCCGCTTCATCGCCCTCTTTGTAGGCGGCCGCAGCCTCTGCCACCCACATGCGGTACTGATGACCCACAAGTATAGGGGATCTATCGTAGTCCTTTCAATAAGTAAGAGTGTCGAACCCAAAGAGGAGCAGAAGGAAATGATAAGCGGTTTTCAGCAAGGTATTCTCTGCAAGCACTGAAATTATAGGTAACAGATAGTTTTGTGATAAGATAATTGGTAACGAGCAACAAGTAACAAAAGTAAATAAAGTGCAGCAAGGTGGCCCGATCCTTTTTGTAGCAAAGGACAAGCCTGGACAATTTCTTATATAATGAAAAGCGCTCCCGAGGACACATGGGAATTATCGTCAAGCTAGTTTTCATCACGTTCATATGATTCACGTTCGGTACTTTGATAATTTGATATGTGGGTGGACCGGTGCTTGGGTGTTATCCTTACTTGGACAAGAATCCCACTTATGATTGACTCCTATTGCAAGCATCCGCAACTACAAAAGAAGTATTAAGGTAAACCTAACCATAGCATGAAACATATGGATCCAAATCAGCCCCTTATGAAGCAACGCATAAACTAGGGTTTAAGCTTCTGTCACTCTAGCAACCCATCATGTACTTATTACTTCCCAATGCCTTCCTCTAGGCCCAAATAATGGTGAAGTGTCATGTAGTCGACGTTCACATAACACCACTAGAGGAGAGACAACATACATCTCATCAAAATATCAAACGAATACCAAATTCACATGACTACTAATAGCAAGACTTCTCCCATGTCCTCAGGAACAAACGTAACTACTCACAAAGCATATTCATGTTCATAATCAGAGGGGTATTAATATGCATAATGGATCTGAACATATGATCTTTCACCAAATAAACCAACTAGCATCAACTACAAGGAGTAATCAACACTACTAGCAACCTACATGTACCAATCCCAGATTTAGGGACAAGAGATGAACTAGGGTTTGAGAGGAGATGGTGCTGGTGAAGATGTTGATGGAGATTGGGCCCCTCCCGATGAGAGGGTCGTTGGTGATGACGATGGCGATGATTTTCCCCTCCCGGAGGGAAGTGTCCCCGGCAGAACAGCTCCGCCGGAGCCCTAGATTGGTTCCGCCAAGGTTCCGCCTCGTGGCGGCGGAGTCTCATCCTGAAAGGTTGCTTATGATTTTTCTTTGGACGAAAGACTTCATATAGCAGAAGATTGGCACCGGAGAGCCACCAGGGGGCCCACGAGGCAGGGGGCGCGCCCAGGGGGGTAGGGCGTGCCCCCACCCTCGTGCCTGGTGGGTGGCCCCCCTCTGGTATTTCTTTCGCTCAATATTTTTTATTATTTCCAAAAATAACTTTCGTGGAGTTTCAGGACTTTTGGAGTTGTGCAGAATAGGTCTTTAATATTTGCTCCTTTTCCAGCCCAGAATTCCAGCTGCCGGCATTCTCCCTCTTCATGTAAACCTTGTAAAATAAGAGAGAATAGGCATAAGTATTGTGACATAATGTGTAATAACAGCCCATAATGCAATAACGATATAAAGGCATGATGCAAAATGGACGTATCAACTCCCCCAAGCTTAGACCTCACTTGTCCTCAAGCGGAAGACGATAACGATAAATATGTCCACATGTTTAGAGGTAGAGGTGTCGATAAAATAAAATACGGACATGAGGGCATCATGATTATTCTTATAGCAACAACATATATGGATATCGTCATATGATTTCTTATACTCAAGTAATAATCTATTCACAATGTCAAGTATGAATCAGAAACTTTATTGAGAACTAACAAACTCTAATCTCAGTCATTGAAGCAATTGCATTTATCATAACATCGGAAAGAGTCTATGTAAGAGCTTTGCAGCAAGTCCACATACTCAACTATCATTTAGTCTTTCACAATTGCTAACACTCACGCAATACTTGTGGTTACGGAGTTTTAATCGGACACAGAGAAAGATAGGGGCTTATAGTTTCGCCTCCCAACCCAAGGGTAATGTCAACAATAATAGTTCATGCTAACTTACATCCAATTGGATATATATATATATATATCAGGATCTTTCCAACACAGTGTGCTTGCCAAAGGATAAAATGTAAAAAGGAAAGGTGAAGATCACCATGACTCTTGCATAAGATAGAAGATAAAAGTAGAAGATAGGCCCTTCGCAGAGGGAAGCAGAGGTTGTCATGCGCTTCTAGGGTTGGATGCACAAAATCTTAATGCAAAAGAATGTCACTTTATATTGCCACTTGTGATTTGGACCTTTATTATGCAGTCCGTCGCTTTTATTTCTTCCACATCACAAGATCGTATAAAGCTTATTTTCTCCCACACTAATAAGTCATACATATTTAAAGAGCAATTTTTATTGCTTGCACCGATGACAACTTACTTGAAGGATCTTACTCAATCCATAGGTAGGTATGGTGGACTCTCATGGCAAAGCTGGTTTCAAGGGTATTTGGAAGCACAAGTAGTATCTCTACTTGGTGCAAAGAATTGGCTAGCATGAGGGAGAAAGGCAAGCTCAACATGTTGGACGATCCATGACAATATACTTTATCTCAGATATAAGACAACATAACCCATTACGCTGTCTTCCTTGTCCAACATCAACTCTTTAGCATGTCATATTTTAATGAGTGCTCACAATCATAAAAGATGTCCAAGATAGTATATTTATATGTGAAACCTCTCTTTATTTATTACTTCCTATTAATTGCAACGATGACCAAAACTATGTTTGTCAACTCTCAACAACTTTTAATCATCATACTATCTCTATGTGAAGTCATTACTCTTCATAAGATCAATATGATCTGTTTATTTCTTTTTCTTTTATTCACTAATCAAGCCCTTGACTCAACACTAATCTTTATTATATATATAGCTCACGGACTCGATTACATATGAGGATCATAAAGCAAAACTCAAAACTAGATCATACTAAAACTTTATTCTACTAGATCAAGATATTACTAAAAGGATCGGACTAATAAAAACGGTAAAGATAGGAGTGTGATGGTGATACGATACCGGGGCACCTCCCCCAAGCTTGGCAGTTGCCAAGGGGAGTGCCCATACCCATGTGATTATATCTCCTTCTTCGGAGGTGGCGATGATGGAGTTGTTGATTATGTAACTTGTGCTTTCAGCTTCTTCATATTATAATTGAGGAGAGCAATTTCCTCCTTTAAATCATCGACCTCCGATTCCAGCTTCAAGATCTTGTCACATAAATCTCCTTTGCTTTTCTGTCAAAAACGAGAAGGAATAGATCGATTGTTATATAGTTTAGCCCTCTTAGGGAGACTAGACTTCTTGAACTTCACGTGCATATCCCCAGGTTGAGGTAGAGGGACATCCTCCTCCTCTGAGCTTGAATCTTTAATCCTCATCAAATGGGCATCCTCCTCCTCATCCGTAGTTCGACCACAAGGAGATAGATCCCCATAGGTCTTTGGGTCAGCAATGAGGTGTGAGACATAGCTCTCTCCGTCGGAATCCTGAGATGACATCTTGCTCCAAATCTGCTACAGAAACAGCTCGAAACAAAAGCAAAGGATATTTGCGTGATACGGTGGTCAAAACCTTCGGGAGATTATATAATGAATTTTTACCGGCCGAAAGAAGTATCGTGCAAGAAAACGAAGTCCGGAGAGCGCACGAGGTGCCCACGAGGTAGGGGGGCGCACCCAGGGGGTAGGGCGCGCCCTCCACCCTCGTGGAGGCCTCGTGCCCTTCCCGGACTGCATCTTATTTTTCTATTTTTCTAAATATTTCAAAACGGAGAAAAATTGCCATTAGAACTGTTTTGGAGTCGGTTTACTTACCGTACCACATACCTATTCCTTTTCGGAGTCTGAAACGTTTTGGAAAGTGTCCCTTATGTATTCCTCCGGGGTTACGGTTTCAATAACATTGGTTTCAACATTTATAGGATTACCTGAGATATAATGTTTGATTCTTTAACCGTTTACCACCTTCGGATTTGTGCCTTCGAAGTTGTTGATTTTTATGGCACCGGAACGATAGACCTCCTCGATAACGTAAGGACCTTCCCATTTGGGGAGAAGTTTTCCTGCAAAAAATCTTAGACGAGAGTTGTATAGCAATACATAATCACCTACATTAAACTCACGCTTTTGTATCCTTTTGTCATGCCATCTTTTAACTTTTTCTTTAAACAATTTAGCATTATCATAGGCTTGGGTTCTCCATTCATCAAGCGAGCTAATGTCGAATAACCTGTTCTCCCTGGCAAGTTTAAAATCATAGTTGAGCTCTTTAATAGCCCAATATGCCTTATGTTCTAGTTCGAGAGGTAAGTGACATACTTTTCCATAAACCATTTTATACGGAGACATACCCATAGGATTTTTGTATGCAGTTCTATAGGCCCATAATGCATCATCAAGTTTCTTGGACCAATTCTTTCTAGATCTATTAACAGTCTTTTGCAAAATTAATTTAAGTTCTCTATTACTCAATTCTACTTGACCACTGGACTATGGGTGATAAGGAGATGCAATTCTATGATTAACATCATACTTTGCCAGCATTTTACGAAAAGCACCATGACTAAAATGTGAACCACCATCAGTCATTAAATATCTAGAGACTCCGAACCTTGGAAAAATAACTTCTTTAAGCATTTTAATAGAAGTGTTATGATCAGCACTACTAGTTGGAATAGCTTCTACCCACTTAGTAACGTAATCAACAGCAACTAAAATATGTGTATATCCATTAGAGGCAGGAAACGGTCCCATATAATCAAAGCCCCAAACATCAAATGGTTCAATAAAAAGTGAATAATTCAAAGGCATTTCTTGACGTCTACTGATATTACCAATTCTTTGACATTCATCACAGGATAAGACGAACTTACGGGCATCCTTGAAGAGAGTAGGCCAATAAAAACCAGATTGCAATACCTTATGTGCAGTTCTATCTCCAGCGTGGTGCCCTCCATAAGCTTCGGAGTGACACTTGCGTAGGATCTATTCCTGTTCATGCTCAGGTACACAACGTCTAATAACACCATCTACTCCTTCTTTATAAAGATGTGGGTCATCCCAAAAGTAATGTCTTAAATCATAGAAAAACTTTTTGTTTTGCTGGTATGTGAAACTAGGTGGTATAAATTTAGCAACAATGTAATTAGCATAATCAGCATACCATGGAGCAGTAAGAGAAGCATTTATGACCTTCAGTTGTTCATTAGGAAAGCTATCATCAATAGGTAGTGGGTCATCAAGAACATTTTCTAACCTAGACAAGTTGTCTGCAACGGGGTTCTCAGCTCCCTTTCTATCAATAATATGCAAATCAAATTCTTGTAGCAAGAGAACCCATCTAATAAGTCTAGGTTTAGCATCTTTCTTTTCCATAAGATATTTAATAGCAGCATGATCAGTGTGCATAGTTACTTTAGAATCAACAATATAAGGTCTGAACTTATCACAAGCAAATACAACTGCTAAAAATTCTTTTTCAGTAGTGGCATAATTCCTCTGGGCATTGTCTAGAGTTTTGCTAGCATATTGAATAACATTTAATTTCTTATCAACTCTTTGCCCTAAAAAAGCACCTACAGCATAATCGCTAGCATCACACATAATTTCAAAAGGTAAATTCCAATTAGGTGGCTGAACAATAGGTGCAGAAATCAATGCTTTCTAAAGTATTTCAAATGCTTTTACACAATCATCATCGAAGACAAATGGTATATCTTTTTGTAATAGATTAGTCAGAGGCCGAGAAATTTTTGAGAAGTCCTTAATGAACCTCCTATAAAAGCCGGCATGACCAAGGAAACTTCTTATACCTTTGATGTCCTTGGGACACGACATCTTTTCAATAGCATCAACTTTAGCTTTATCAACTTCAATACCTCTTTCAGAAATTTTATGCCCCAAGACAATGCCTTCATTAACCATAAAGTGGCACTTCTCCCAATTCAAGACAAGGTTAGTTTCTTCACATCTCTGCAAAACTTGATCAAGGTTTCTTAAGCAATCATCAAAAGAGGATCCATAGCCGGAGAAATCATCCATGAAAACCTCACAAATCTTTTCACAAAAATCAGAGAATATAGCCATCATGCATCTTTGAAAGGTAGCAGGTGCATTACATAAACTAAAAGGAATACGTCTATAAGCAAAAGTACCGAAAGGGCAAGTAAAAGTCGTCTTTGATTGATCATCAGCTGACACAGGTATTTGAGAGAAACCAGAATAACCATCTAGAAAGCAAAAATGTGTATGTTTGGGTAATCTTTCTAGCATTTGATCAATAAAAGGTAAGGGGTAATGATCTTTTTTAGTAGCCTTATTTAATTTGCGGAAATCAATTATCATCCTATAACCTGTAATAATTCTTTGCGGAATCAATTCATCTTTATCATTAGGAACGACAGTAATACCTCCCTTCTTAAGGACACAATGGACATGACTTACCCACTGACTATCAGCAAGGGGATAGATTATACCTGCCTCAAGGAGCTTTAGTATTTCCTTTCTTACCACTTCTTTCATCTTAGGATCCAGCCGTCGTTGATGATCAATAACTGGTTTGGCATCTTTCTCCAAATTTATTTTGTGTTGGCATAGAGTAGGACTAATGTCCTTAAGATCATCAAGAGTATATCCAATAGCAGCACCGTGCTTCTTCAGAGTTTTCAATAATTTTTCTTCCTCCTTCTCTGAAAGCTTAGCACTAATAATAACAGGATATATCTTCTTTTCATCAAGATAAGCATATTTAAGGGTATTAGGCAAAGGTTTAAGCTCAAACACGGGATCACCCTTGGGTGGAGGAGGATCCCCTAGGATTTCAACAGGTAAGTTGAGTTTCAGAATAGGTCCCTATTTAAAGAATACTTCATCTATTTCCCTTCTACCATTCATAAACATGTCATTTTCATGATCTAGCAGATATTGTTCTAAAGGATCGTTAGGAGGCACAACAATAGAAGCAAGACCAATAATTTCATCTTTACTAGGCAATTCATCTTCACGGTGCTGTCTACGAAATTTAGAAAAGTTAAACTCATGAGACATATCACCTAATCCAATAGTAACAACATCCTTTTCACGGTCTATCTTAGCATTAACAGTGTTTAAGAAGGGTCTACCAAATATAATGGGACAAAATTTATCTTGTGGGGAACCAAGAACGAGAAAATCAGCTGGATATTTAGTTTTCCCACACAAGACTTCAACATCTCTAACAATTCCAATTGGTGAAATAGTATCTCTATTGGCAAGCTTAATGGTGACATCAATTTCTTCTAACTCATCGGGTGCAATGTCATGCATAATTTCTTTGTATAAGTCAATAGGTATTGCACTAGCACTAGCACCCATATCTCATAAGCCATGATAACAATGATCTCCTATTTTAACAGAAATAACAGGCATGCCTACCACAGGTCTATGTTTATCTTTAGCACAAGGTTTAGCAATTCTAGCAGTTTCATTACAGAAATAAATAACATGCCCATCAATATTATCAGCCAAGAGATCTTTAACAATAGCAATATTAGGTTCAACTTTAACTTGCTCAGGAGGTGTATAAGTTCTAATATTGCTTTTACGAACCATAGTTGAAGCTTTAGCATGATCCTTTATCCTAACAGGGAAAGGTGGTTTCTCAACATAAGCAGTAGGAACAATAGGATCATTATAAGTGATAGTCTTTTCTTCAACTTTAATAGGTGCAACTACTTTTACTTATATGGGAGGATGATATTTAAACCACTTCTCCTTAGGGAGATCAACATGAGCAACAAAAGATTCACAAAAAGAAGCTACTATCTCAGAGTCAAGTCCATATTTAGTGCTAAATTTACGGAAAACATCGGTATCCATAAAAGATTTAACACAATCAAACTTAGGTGTTATACCTGACTCCTTACCTTCGTCGAGGTCCCAATCTTCAGAGTTGCATTTAATTCTTTCCAATAAATTCCAATTGAATTCAATAGTCTTCATCATAAAAGAACCAGTACAAGAAGTATCGAGCATGGTGCGATTGTTGTCAGAAAGCCGAGCATAAAAATTTGAATAATCATTTCTCTTGAGAGCTCATTATTGGGGCATGAATATAACATTGACTTAAGCCTCCCCCAAGCTTGAGCGATGCTTTCTCCTTCGCGAGGCCAAAAATTATATATATAATTACGATCACGATGAACAAGATGCACAGGATAAAACTTCTGATGAAATTCCAATTTCAATCGCTTGTAGTTCCATGATCCCATATCATCACATAGCCTATACCATGTCAATGCATCTCCCTTCAAAGATAAAGGGAAGACCTTCTTCTTGATAACATTATCGGGCATACCAGCAAGCTTAAATAATCCACAAACTTCATCCACATAGATTAGGTGCTCATCAGGATGTAATGTTCCGTCTCCTGCAAAAGGATTAGCTAGCAGTTTTTCTATCATACCCGAAGGGATTTCAAAGTAGACATTTTTATTTTCAGTAGGTTCAGTAGGTTGAGGAGCAACTCTTTGCTCTACTGGTCGAGGTGAACATACCCCGAACAAGCCCCTCAGAGGATTACTTTCCATAGTAACAAGTGACAGTAAATTTCAGCACACTATATACTTTTTTTTCTTACCAAATTCTAGCTACCAAAGGCGCTTCACTCCCCGGCAACGGCGCCAGAAAAGAGTCTTGATGAACAACAAGTATAGGGGATCTATCGTAGTCCTTTCGATAAATAAGAGTGTCGAACCCAACGAGGAGCAGAAGGAAATGATAAGCGGTTTTCAGCAAGGTATTCTCTGCAAGCACTGAAATTATAGGTAACAGATAGTTTTGTGATAAGATAATTGGTAACGAGCAACAAGTAACAAAAGTAAATAAAGTGCAGCAAGGTGGCCCGATCCTTTTTGTAGCAAAGGACAAGCCTGGACAATTTCTTATATAATGAAAAGCGCTCCCGAGGACACATGGGAATTATCGTCAAGCTAGTTTTCATCACGTTCATATGATTCACGTTCGGTACTTTGATAATTTGATATGCGGGTGGACCGGTGCTTGGGTGCTATCCTTACTTTGACAAGCATCCCACTTATGATTAACACCTATTGCAAGGATCCGCAACTACAAAAGAAGTATTAAGGTAAACCTAACCATAGCATGAAACATATGGATCCAAATCATCCCCTTATGAAGCAACGCATAAACTAGGGTTTAAGCTTCTGTCACTCTAGCAACCCATCATGTACTTATTACTTCCCAATGCCTTCATCTAGGCCCAAATAATGGTGAAGTGTCATGTAGTCGACGTTCACATAACACCACTAGAGGAGAGACAACATACATCTCATCAAAATATCAAACGAATACCAAATTCACATGACTACTAATAGCAAGACTTCTCCCATGTCCTCAGGAACAAACGTAACTACTCACAAAGCATATTCATGTTCATAATCAGAGGGGTATTAATATGCATAATGGATCTGAACATATGATCTTTCACCAAATAAACCAACTAGCATCAACTACAAGGAGTAATCAACACTACTAGCAACCTACATGTACCAATCCCAGATTTAGGGACAAGAGATGAACTAGGGTTTGAGAGGAGATGGTGCTGGTGAAGATGTTGATGGAGATTGGGCCCCTCCCGATGAGAGGATCGTTGGTGATGACGATGGCGATGATTTTCCCCTCCCGGAGGGAAGTGTCCCCGGCAGAACAGCTCCGCCGGAGCCCTAGATTGGTTCCGCCAAGGTTCCGCCTCGTGGCGGCGGAGTCTCATCCTGAAAGGTTGCTTATGATTTTTCTTTGGACGAAAGACTTCATATAGCAGAAGATTGGCACCGGAGGGCCACCAGGGGGCCCACGAGGCAGGGGGCGCGCCCAGGGGGGTAGGGCGTGGCCCCACCCTCGTGCCTGGTGGGTGGCCCCCTCTGGTATTTCTTTCGCTCAATATTTTTTATTATTTCCAAAAATAACTTTCGTGGAGTTTCAGGACTTTTGGAGTTGTGCAGAACAGGTCTTTAATATTTGCTCCTTTTCCAGCCCAGAATTCCAGCTGCCGGCATTCTCCCTCTTCATGTAAACCTTGTAAAATAAGAGAGAATAGGCATAAGTATTGTGACATAATGTGTAATAACAGCCCATAATGCAATAAATAACGATATAAAGGCATGGTGCAAAATGGACGTATCAGGTACCGCCAGCACTTGAGGCGGCCCTCGCGGGCGGAGCGGAACGAGTCGAGCAGCGCCTCCTGCTCCGCCTGCTCCGCGGCGATCTGCTCCTCCGCCTGCAGGTGCTCCTGGAGGAGATGGTGGTTGTAGGCGGCGTCGGCCTGCGCCTCCCAGAACTGCTCCTCACGCTTCTTCCTTACCGTGTCCATATATTGGGCACGGGCCTCGCCGATGGTCATGGTGCAATGCACCGGCGAGGATGGCACGGAGGAGGGGCTGGGCGCCGGATCGTCGACTACCATGTTCTCCATTGGGACGTCGTCCTCCTCCGGCTGCCTGCCGGCCAGCCAGTCGGCAGCAATGGCTGCCATCTCCTTGTGGTCCGTCGTCCACCCGTCCCGAAGAGCGCTGGAGCGCGAGGAAGCCATGGTGGGCAGTAGTGGTGTGGACAGGAGAATAGGAACGGATGCGGATGACTGCGGCTATGGCCGACGCAGCAGTTTATATAGCAATGGTGGGCGGCGGAGGGACGGACGTGTGGCGCCGGAGTAGCCGCCTCGGCAACCGCGTATCATTAATATGGGCGGCAGAAGGACGGACGGACGACACTTGTGTCGTTTGAAGGTGGAGCAATCGCATGCACCGGGAAGCGGGGCGGGCGGCGCTGACCGTTTCGGGCGGAAAGCGCGCGCGGGCAAGGGAGGCGGTCTGAGTGGGCCAGGGCAGTCAGACTCGTTCTTGGCAGCGGGTCGGTCCAGCAACCGGACATGCTGGCTCGCCAGCTACCTCGCCGAGCTGAGCAACAACAATCAGACGATGGACGTAGCTTCCGACTAGGAGCCGGCGCCACTATCCAAGCCGGTTCATGCCGTGTTCACCATAGAGTAGGTGCGACCGCACTTCGACGCCCTAATGGCGGAAGAGCTACCAGCGCAGAAGGACCTGTGCTCCAACCTCCATCTCCTCAACGAGCACCGGTGAACAAGCGAACGACAATGCCGTCGCGGACATGTGGCCCTATGATCCTGGCTTCCCGAATGAGCAGCGGGCGCTGTATCAGACCATCCGTAGGGCCCGCGAGGCCCTCTCCGCCGTCCTTCGAGTTGTTGCGCTCGCTGTGGCGCCGCCGTCTCGCATTGTCAACATGGTCAACGGACATGAGGATGAGGAGATGACTTTACTTGGACAGGATGACAGTGGGGACCCACCAGGGCCATAGTCGCACGTACGCAAGTGCCTCCTTATTAGTATATAAAACTATATTTTTTTGCTTCCTCCTGGTTTACACATCACGGTCCCACACCATTGTCAACCTATGTAGTCAATAAACGATAGAATTGCACAAGAAGCGGCCGACAGCTGGGACCAAGCAGCTCGAGCAGTATTTGTGTTTTTGAGGTGTGAGCAATGCAGAGTTTTTCTTGAGCGATGTTTAGCCTAGATATTAATTTTTCTCCTCTGAACAACAACGAAAACATCACTGCAGCTATGAACTGGGCGGGCTGTGGCCCGTCTAGCCCAGGCCAGATATCCAGCCCAGATATTAATTTTTTTTCAAGCTGAAAATGGCTAGCCCAGCTATACTTTTTTTAGGAATACCCAGGCAAGGTCAAGTTGTTATTCTCCGCCCCGCTGGGCTGCAAATCTTTCCTAGGAGGGATGCATTAGGCTTAACAAGAAAATGAGCTTTAAGAAATAATAAATGGGATGTAATTATAAAAACTGGGCAGTAACTATAAAAAATGCACCAAACACGTAAATATTATAAAATATTATTTTTGGATATTGAAAATTTTAATTTCATTAATTGTTGCGAGTGCAATATTTCATTGGATTTTTACGTAATCTAAATTTATATTGAAATTGTATTTAATCTGACTAGAAATTTTGGGATAAAAATATTTTGGATCCCATCAAAATGTGGGAAATTTATTGAATTCTGTTTTGAACTGTTGGTTGAAATGGGCTGTACTTTTAACAAACTGTAAATGGGCTGTAGTAAATTCCATTAGAATTCAAAAATTGGCTGCACATTCTTACAAATCTCAAATGGGCTATAAGTTCTCTGCCACACACTTGTGGCCTTACTAAGTTGACGCGTCCCCTCAAAAAAAAGAGTTGACGCGTATGCAAGGCTTTGTCAACTTATAGTCAACACACGGTTCTAGCAGCAGTGGCCGTTGGATGTCCATCCAACGGATGCCGTGCTTCTTCTTCAATCTCGGATATTCTAGCTTCACCCGCCCAAAAAATTATTCCTCCCCCTGACATCTGGGGCGCACCGTTTCGGAAGCTGACCTGTGGGCCTACTAAGTTGACGCGTACCAAGGGCTTTGTCAACTTAGTCAATATAAACGATTCTAGCTGCAGTGACCATACGATGTCCATCCAACGGCCGTCGTGCTTCTTCAACCTCTGGTCTTCTTGCTCCAGCCGCCCAAAGCAGCGCCGGTCGTGCCGCCTGTTCCTGCCTCCCGTGGCCGGCTGTGCTACCGCGGAGGCCTCACCGCCCCCTACTACTCCCACCGCTGGCCAGGCCATCCCTCCACTCACCCACACCCCCTGTTATTCTGCGGCGATGGCAGCCTCACACCGCAGCCGAACCAGTGAACCCTCGTACTCCTCTCCGCGTGGGTATCCACTGCCGCGTCTTCCCCGGCTCTGCGTCGTCCCCTTCCTAGGCCTCACCGTCGTCCACCGCCGTGGTGCTCTCGGCGCGGCGTGGTCAATGTGGTCAACGACCGACTTCCATCGGAAGAGTACTGTACGTGGAGAGGCTGATAGCTGTGTCCACGGCCGCAGCAAGGAAGTGCCTCCTTATTACGCGCAAAATAATTATTCCTCCACCTGACAGCGGGGACCCACCGGACGGGCCACCGTATTTCGTGAAAAAAACGTTTCCCCCTGACTGCTGGGACCCACAAGCTACATCTTCGCACGCAAGTCCGGGCAAAAGAAAAACGATTCGCCCCCCTGACTGCTGGGACCCACTAGCTACATCTTCGCACACAAGGAAGTGCCTAATAGTCGGGACCCACCTGGTCAAAGCGTACGTAGCGTTGTCATTCTGGTCGCGAACGTGTACGTACATACTGGTCGATGTAGAGGCGCGCACGTGTCGTAGTAGAGGCGCGCACGTAGCATGTACACGCACGTACATCGGCCAGGGTGCAAGAAAGTAAATACGGCCACGTACGTACATACGGGAGGGGTCTCGAACGCCTAATCGGAATGAAACCTTCGGGAACGTGATTTTTGGAACGAACATGATCCAGGAGACTTGGACCCTACGTCAAGCAACCAACAGGGAAGCCACGAGGTAGGGGGGCGCGCCTAACCCCCTAGGGCGCGCCCTCCACCCTCATGGGCCCCCTGTTGCTCCACCAACGTACTTCTTCCTCCTATATATACCTACGTACCCCCAAACGATCAGATACGGAGCCAAAAACCTAATTCCACCGCCGCAACCTTCTGTACCGACGAGATCCCATCTTGGGGCCTGTTCCGGAGCTCCGCCGAAGGGGGCATCGATCACGGAGGGCTTCTACATCAACACCATAGCCCCTCCTATGAAGTGTGAGTAGTTTACCTCAGACCTTCGGGTCCATAGTTATTAGCTAGATGGCTTCTTCTCTCTTTTTGGATCTCAATACAATGTTCTCCCCCTCTCTCGTGGAGATCTATTCGAGGTAATCTTCTTATGCGGTGTGTTTGTTGAGACCGATGAATTGTGGGTTTATGATCAAGTTTATCTATGAACAATATTTGAATCTTCTGAATTCTTTTATGTATGATTGGTTATCTTTGCAAGTCTCTTCGAATTATCAGTTTGGTTTGGCCTACTAGATTGATCTTTCTTGCAATGGGAGAAGTGCTTAGCTTTGGGTTCAATCTTGCGGTGTCCTTTCCCAGTGACAGTAGGGGCAGCAAGGCACGTATTGTATTGTTGCCATCGAGGATAACAAGATGGGGTTTTATCATATTGCATGAATTTATCCCTCTACATCATGTCATCTTGCTTAAGGCGTTACTCTGTTCTTATGAACTTAATACTCTAGATGCATGCTGGATAGCGGTAGATGTGTGGAGTAATAGTAGTAGATGCAAGCAGGAGTCGGTCTACTTGTCTTAGACGTGATGCCTATATACATGATCATACCTAGATATTCTCATAACTATGCTCAATTCTGTCAATTGCTCAACAGTAATTTGTTCACCCACCATAAAATACTTATGCTTTTGAGAGAAGCCACTAGTGAAACCTATGGCCCCCGGGTCTATCTTCATCATATTAATCTTCCAACACTTAGTTATTTCCTTTGCTTTTATTTTACTTTGCATCTTTATCATAAAAATACCAAAAATATTATCCTATCATATCTATCAGATCCCACTCTCGTAAGTGACCGTGTAGGGATTGACAACCCCTTGTCGCGTTGGTTGCGAGGATTTATTTGTTTTGTGTAGGTGCGAGGGACTCACGTGTAGCATCCTACTGGATTGATACCTTGGTTCTCAAAAACTGAGGGAAATACTTACGCTACTTTGCTGCATCACCCTTTCCTTTTCAAGGGAAAACCAACGCAGTGCTCAAGAGGTAGCAAGAAGGATTTCTGGCGCCGTTGCAAGGGAGGTCTACGCAAAAGTCAACATACCAAATACCCATCACAAACCCTTATCTCCTGCATTACATTATTTGCCATTTTCCTCTCCCCCACTTCACCCTTGCTGTTTTATTCGCCCTCTCTTTTCCATTTGCCTCTTTTTGCCCGTCTCTTGTTTGCTCGTGTGTTGGATTGCTTGCTTGTCATGATGGCTCAAGATAATACCAAATTATGTGACTTTCCCAATACCAACAATAATGATTTCCTTAGCAGTCCGATTGCTCCTCTTACCAATACTGAATCTTGTGAAATCAATGCTGCTTTGTTGAATCTTGTTATGAAAGATCAATTCGCCGGCCTTCCTAGTGAAGATGCCGCTACTCATCTAAACAACTTCGTTGATTTGTGTGATATGCAAAAGAAGAAAGATGTTGATAATGATATTGTTAAACTGAAGCTATTTCCTTTTTCGCTTAGAGATCGTGCTAAAGCTTGGTTTTCGTCTTTGCCTAAAAATAGTATTGATTCTTGGAATAAGTGCAAAGATGCTTTTATCTCTAAGTATTTTCCTCCCGCTAAGATTATCTCTCTTAGAAACGATATTATGAATTTTAAGCAACTTGATCATGAACATGTTGCACAAGCTTGGGAGAGGATGAAATTAATGATACGTAAATGCCCTACACATGGTTCGAATATACAAAAAAATTATGCCGGATTGAATTTTGATTCTAGAAATCTTTTAGATTCGGCCGCGGGAGGCACTTTTACGGAAATCACTTTAGGAGAAGCTACTAAACTCCTAGATAATATTATGGTTAATTATTCTCAATGGGACACTGAAAGATCTACTAATAAAAAAGTGCATGCGATAGAAGAAATTAATGTTTTGAGTGGAAAGATGGACGAGCTTATGAAATTATTTGCTAGTAAGAGTGTCTCTTCTGATCCCAATGATATGCCTTTGTCTACTTTGATTGAGAATAATAATGAATCTATGGATGTGAATTTTGTTGGTAGGAATAATTTTGGTAACAATGCGTATAGGGGAAACTTTAAGTCTAGGCCTTATCCTAGCAATTCCTCTAATAATTATGGTAATTCCTACAACAATTCTGATGGAAATTTTAATAAGATTCCTTCTGAATTTGAGACTAGTGTTAAAGAGTTTATGAATGCGCAAAAGAATTTCAAAGCCTTGCTTGAAGAAAAATTGCTTAAAGTTGGTGAATTGGCTAGGAACGTTGATAGAATTTCTCTTGATGTTGATTCTTCAAAACTGAGATCTATTCCTCCTAAGCATGATATCAATGAGTCTCTCAAAGCCATGAGAATTTCCACTGATGAGTGCAAAGAAAGAACCGCTAGGATGCGTGCTAAGAAAGATTGCTTTATGAAAGCGTGTTCTTCAAATTTCTATGAAAATAAAGATGAAGATCTAAAAGTTATTGATGTGTCCCCTATTAAATCTTTGTTTTGCAATACGAATCTTGATAATGGTGGGACTGAATATGATCCACCTTTACCTAGAAGGCGTTCCAAAAAATCGGAGTTTTTAGATCTTGATGCTAAAATTAATAAAAGTGGGATTGAAGAGAACAATACCCTAGATATTAATAAACCCACTATTTTGGATTTCAAGGAATTTAATTATGATAATTGCTCTTTGATAGATAGTATTTCCTTGTTGCAATCCATGCTAAATTCTCCTCATGCTTATAGTCAAAATAAAGCTTTTACCAAACATATCGTTGGTGCTTTGATGCAATCGTATGAAGAAAAACTTGAGTTGGAAGTTTCTATCCCTAGAAAACTTTATGATGAGTGGGAACCTACTATTAAAATTAAGATTAAAGATCATGAATGCTATGCTTTGTGTGATTTGGGTGCTAGTGTTTCCACGATTCCAAAAACTTTGTGCGATTTGCTAGGTTTCCGTGATTTTGATGATTGCTCTCTAAACTTGCACCTTGCGGATTCCACTATTAAAAAACCTATGGGAAGAATTAATGATGTTCTTATTGTTGCAAATAGGAACTATGTGCTCGTAGATTTTATCGTTCTTGACATAGATTGCAATCCTTCATGTCCTATTATTCTTGGTAGACCTTTCCTTAGAACAATTGGTGCAATTATTGATATGAAGGAAGGGAATATTAGATTCCAATTTCCATTAAAGAAAGGCATGGAACACTTCCCTAGGAAGAAAATAAAATTACCATATGAATCTATCATGAGAGCCACTTATGGATTGCCTACCAAAGATGGCAATACCTAGATCTATCCTTGCTTTTATTCCTAGCTAGGGGTGTTAAACGATAGCGCTTGTTGGGAGGCAACCCAATTTTAATTTTAGTTTTTTGCTTTTTGCTTCTTTTTAGGAATAAATAATTGATCTAGCCTCTGGTTAGATGTGTTTTGAAGTTTTAAATAGTGTTTGTGCCAAGTTAAACCTATAGGATCTTCTTGGATGATAGTTATTTGATCTTGCAGAAAATTCCAGAAACTTTCTGTTCACGAAAACAATTGTTAAAAATCACCAGAACGTGATAAAATATTGATTCCAATTGCTGCTGTACAATAAACAAATTTTCCAGGTCGTCCTATTTTGGCTGAATTTTTGGAGTTCCAGAAGTTTGCGTTAGTTACAGATTACTACAGACTGTTCTGTTTTTGACAGATTCTGTTTTTCGTGTGTTGTTTGCTTATTTTGATGAATCTGTGGCTAGTAAAAGAGTTTATAAACCATAGAGAAGTTGGAATACAGTAGGTTTAACACCAATATAAATAAATAATAAGTTCATTACAGTACCTTGAAGTGGTCTTTTGTTTTCTTTCGCTAACGGAGCTCACGAGATTTTCTGCTGAGTTTTGTGTTGTGAAGTTTTCAAGTTTTGGGTGAAAGATTTGATGGATTATGGAACAAGGAGTGGAAAGAGCCTAAGCTTGGGGATGCCCATGGCACCCCCAAGATAATCTAAGGACACCAAAAAGCCAAAGCTTGGGGATGCCCCGAAAGGCATCCCCTCTTTCGTCTACTTCCATCGGTAACTTTACTTGGAGCTATATTTTTATTCACCACATGATATGTGTTTTGCTTGGAGCATCTTGTATGATTTTAGTCTTTGCTTTTTAGTTTACCACAATCATCCTTGCTGTACACACCTTTTGAGAGAGTCACACATGGTTCGGAAATTATTAGAATACTCTATGTGCTTCACTTATATCTTTTGAGTTATATAGTTTTTGCTCTAGTACTTCACTTATATCTTTTAGAGCACGGTGGTGGATTTGTTTTATAGAAACTATTGATCTCTCATGTTTCACTTGGATTATTTTGAGAGTCTTAAATAGCATGGTAATTTTCTTAAATAATCCTAATATGCTAGGCATACAAGATTTGTTAGAATTCTTATGAGTGTGTTGAATACTATGAGAAGTTTGATGCTTGATAATTGTTTTGAGATATGAAGATGGTGATATTAGAGTCATGCTAGTTGAGTAGTTGTGAATTTGAGAGATACTTGTGTAAAGTTTGTGATTCCCGTAGCATGCACGTATGGTGAACCGTTATGTGATGAAGTCGGAGCATGATTTATTTATTGATTGTCTTCCTTATGAGTGGCGGTCGGGGACGAGCGATGGTCTTTTCCTACCGATCTATCCCCTAGGAGCATGCGCGTAATACTTTGCTTTGATAACTTGTAGATTTTTGCAATAAGTATATGAGTTCTTTATGACTAATGTTGAGTCCATGGATTATACGCACTTTTCCTCCTTCCACCATTGCTAGCCTCTCTAATACCGCGCACTTTTCGCCGGTATCATACACCCACCATATACCTTCCTCAAAACAGCCACCATACCTACCTATCATGGCATTTCCATAGCCATTCCGAGATATATTGCCATGCAACTTACCACCGTTCCGTTTATTATGACACGCTCCATCATTGTCATATTGCTTTACATGATCATGTAGTTGACATTGTGTTTGTGGCAAAGCCACCGTTCGTAATTCTTTCATAGATGTCACTCTTGATTCATTGCATATCCCGGTACACCACCGGAGGCATTCACATAGAGTCATATTTTGTTCTAAGTATTGAGTTGTAATTGTTGAGTTGTAAGAAAATAAAAGTGTGATGATCATCATTTTTAGAGCATTGTCCCAAGTGAGGAAAGGATGATGGAGACTATGATTCCCCCACAAGTCAGGATGAGACTCCGGACAAAAAAAAAGAGAGGCCATAAAAAAGGCCCAAATAAAAAAATGATGAGAGAAAAAGAGAGAAGGGACAATGTTACTATCCTTTTACCACACTTGTGCTTCAAAGTAGCACCATGATCTTCATGATAGAGAGTCTCCTATGATATCACTTTCATATACTAGTGGGAATTTTTCATTATAGAACTTGGCTTGTATATCCCAGTGATGGGCTTCCTCAAAATGCCCTAGGTCTTCGTGAGCAAGCGAGTTGGATGCACACCCACTTAGTTTCTTTTGTTGAGCTTTCATATACTTATAGCTCTAGTGCATCCGTTGCATGGCAATCCCTACTCACTCACATTGATATCTATTGATGGGCATCTCCATAGCCCGTTGATACACCTAGTTGATGTGATACTATCTTCTCCTTTTTGTCTTCTCCACAACCACCATTCTATTCCACATATAGTGCTATGTCCATGGCTCGCGCTCATGTATTGCGTGAAGATTGAAAAAGTTTGAGAATGTCAAAAGTATGAAACAATTGCTTGGCTTGTCATCGGGGTTGTGCATGATTTAAATATTTTGTGTGGTGAAGATAGAGCATAGCCAGACTATATGATTTTGTAGGGATAACTTTCTTTGGCCATGTTATTTTGAGAAGACATAATTGCTTAGTTAGTATGCTTGAAGTATTATTATTTTTATGTCAATATGAACTTTTGTCTTGAATCTTTCAGATCTGAATATTCATACCACAATTAAGAAGAATTACATTGAAATTATGCCAAGTAGCACTCTGCATCAAAAATTCTGTTTTTATCATTTACCTACTCGAGGACGAGCATGAATTAAGCTTGGGGATGCTTGATACATCTCCAACGTATCTATAATTTTTGATTGCTCCATGCTATATTATCTTCTGTTTTGGACATTATTGGGCTTTATTATTCACTTTTATATTATTTTTGGGACTAACCTATTAACCGGAGGCCCAACCCAGAATTGTTGTTTTTTACCTATTTCAGAGTTTCGCAGAAAAAGAATATCAAACGGAGTCCAAACAGAATGAAACCTTCGGGAACGTGATTTTTGGAACGAACATGATCCAGGAGACTTGGACCCTACGTCAAGCAACCAACAGGGAAGCCACGAGGTAGGGGGCGCGCCTACCCCCTAGGGCGCGCTCTCCACCCTCGTGGGCCCCCTGTTGCTCCACCGACGTACTTCTTCCTCCTATATATACCTACGTACCCCCAAACGATCAGATACGGAGCCAAAAACCTAATTCCACCGCCGCAACCTTCTGTACCCACGAGATCCCATCTTGGGCCTGTTCCGGAGCTCCGCCGGAGGGGGCATCAATCACGGAGGGCTTCTACATCAACACCATAGCCCCTCCGATGAAGTGTGAGTAGTTTACCTCAGACCTTCGGGTCCATAGTTATTAGCTAGATGGCTTCTTCTCTCTTTTTGGATCTCAATACAATGTTCTCCCCCTCTCTCGTGGAGATCTATTCGATGTAATCTTCTTTTGCGGTGTGTTTGTTGAGACCGATGAATTGTGGGTTTATGATCAAGTTTATCTATGAACAATATTTGAATCTTCTGAATTCTTTTATGTATGATTGGTTATCTTTGCAAGTCTCTTCGAATTATCAGTTTGGTTTGGCCTACTAGATTGATCTTTCTTGCAATGGGAGAAGTCCTTAGCTTTGGGTTCAATCTTGCGGTGTCCTTTCCCAGTGACAGTAGGGGCAGCAAGGCACGTATTGTATTGTTGCCATCGAGGATAACAAGATGGGGTTTTTATCATATTGCATGAATTTATCCCTCTACATCATGTCATCTTGCTTAAGGCGTTACTATGTTCTTATGAACTTAATACTCTAGATGCATGCTGGATAGCGGTCGATGTGTGGAGTAATAGTAGTAGATGCAGGCAGGAGTCGGTCTACTTGTCTTGGACGTGATGCCTATATACATGATCATACCTAGATATTCTCATAACTATGCTCAATTCTGTCAATTGCTCAATAGTAATTTGTTCACCCACCGTAAAATACTTATGCTTTTGAGAGAAGCCACTAATGAAACCTATGGCCCCGGGTCTATCTTCATCATATTAATCTTCCAACACTTAGTTATTTCCTTTTCTTTTATTTTACTTTGCATCTTTATCATAAAAATACCAAAAATATTATCCTATCATATCCATCAGATCTCACTCTCGTAAGTGACCGTGTAGGGATTGATAACCCCTTATCGCGTTGGTTGCGAGGATTTATTTGTTTTGTGTAGGTGCGAGGGACTCACGCGTAGCCTCCTACTGGATTGATACCTTGGTTCTCAACAACCGAGGGAAATACTTACGCTACTTTGCTGCATCACCCTTTCCGGATCAAGGGAAAACCAACGCAGTGCTCAAGAGGTAGCAACTGTTCATCTCCACCGTCGACCCCCTCTAGCCTCCACGGGCTACTGTTCATCCACCGTCGACCTCCTCCAGCCTCCACCTGCGACTATTCATCCACGGGCTCCTGTTCATCCAGCCTCCACCGCGCGCTACTCCACCGGCTACTATTCAACCAGCCCTCTCCACGGGCTCCTGTTCAACCACCCCTCCATGGGCTACTGTTCATCCAGCCCTCCACCGTCTACTGTTCATCCAGCCCTCCACGGAGTGGTCATGTTCATCCAGCCCTCCACGGGGTCCTGTTCATCCAGCCCCAACCGGCTCGATCGATCGGGGTCCTGTTCATCCAGGGGCAACACCATGAGGTCCTGTTCATCCACCCCCACCGGGAACTGTTCATCCAAACCCCCCCAGCAACGCTCACTGTTCATCCAGAGGCAGCATCGATCGGCTTCAGTTAGCAGCAGTAGCGAAGGAATCGCTCGATCGGGTTCAATTAACAACCAATGATCGATCGCTCGGGTTCAGTAACGCATAGCCTGCAGTGCAATCGCTCGGGTTCAGTTAGAGCCCAACGCCTCGCTCGGGTTCAGTTAGAGCCAATGCCTCGCACCCACGCGCGTGCGTGTACGAGGGAAACGCGCATCGCTCGGCCCCGACCACCCACCGTAACCGGGAACACCCATCTACCACGGTTTTTTCCGTCATGGACGGCCCAAAGAATGTCATGCAGCTGCGTCTCCGGCCCGCCTAGGACGAAAAGCCCATTTTCTGTCATGATTTTTTGTCATAGAAGTAGGAGCCCACCACATCTATGATGATACCGGGTTTTGTCACAATTATCGTCATAGAAGTGTCATAAGTATGACAGGAAAAAATTTCGTTCGGCCCAAAATGTCACGGATTTAACTTTTTTTGTACTACCTGCTCATGACTGGTTTCATGGATGGCTATACTCGGTGGATAATTGAAGATGAGGATGATGATGTTGAGGACACCGACGGGGCAGGCAATGACGACACGGGGCAAGACGAAGAGTTGACCGATAATGGCGGCGGAGAAGGGGCCGGACATGGCGGCGGGGAAGAGATCGGACATGGCGGCGGAGAAGGGGCCGGACATGGCGGCGGAGAAGGGGCCAGACATGGCGGCAGATAAAATGTGGACTCCAAGCCGCAGACTTCGTCGGTACTAAGTTCAATCGTGCGGGACCCTCATGTTGAAGCACTGCTTCGCAAGGAGACGAGTATTGACAGAGCTGCTTCTAGAGAGGAGGCCAAGCTGCAGCAACTGGTGGTAGACTCGAACACTCCATTGTATGATGGTTGCGATCCCAAGGTGACCCGCTTGAGTTTCACGATCGAACTCCTGAAGACGAAGGCTAAAAACAAATGGACCGACACTATCCTCGATGAGCTTCTCAAGTACCTAAAGGATGTTATTCCCGCGGGTAATCTATGTCCTACTAGTGTGGATGAGGCCAAGAAGATCGTGTGCCCTCTTGATCTGCCGCACGTTAGATACCATGCATGCATCAACGATTGCAGAATTTATCGGAAGGAGCACGCGGAAAAAAACAACTATCCAGTGTGCAATGCTTCTCGATACAACAAGGCTAGGAAGAAATCTCCCCAGAAAGTTGTATGGTACTTACCGATCACTCACCGTCTGCAACATTATTTTGTAGATCCCAAGAAAGCAAAGCTCATGCGTTGGCACGCGGAGAGAACAAAGCCCAGCGAGGGAGATGATCTGAAGCTGAGACACCTCATGGATGGAAGCCAGTGGAGAGCGTTCATAACCCACAAGTATAGGGGATCGCAACAATTTTCGAGGGTAAAGTATTCAACCCAAATTTATAGATTCGACACAAGGGGAGCCAAAGAATATTTGCAAGTACTAGCAACTGAGTTGTCAATTCAATCACACCCGGAGATTAATTATCTGTAGCAAAGTGATCAGTAGCACAGTAATATGATAGCTTTGATAGTAGTGGTAGCAGCAATGGTAATGGTAACAGTGATAGTAATAGTTTTGTAGAAGTGACAATAGTAACAGCAGTAGTAAAAACTTAGCAAGATCAATATGTAGCAAAATCTTAGGCATTGGATCGGTGATTTGTTGGATGATATTCATCATGTGACAGTTACAACCTAGGGTGATACGGCACTAGCTCCAGTTCATAAATATAATGTAGGCATGCATTCCGTAAATAGTCATACGTGCTTAGGAAAAGAACTTGTATGACATCTTTTGTCCTATCCTCCCATGGCAGCGGGGTCCATAAGGAAACTAAGGGATATTAAGGCCTCCTTTTAATAGAGTACCGGAACAAAGCATTAGCGCATAGTGAATACATGAACTCATCAAATTACGGTCATCACCGGAAAGTATCCCGCATATTGTCACTACAGGGTTTACGGATCATAACATGTAATAGGTTACTATGATTTGCAAGATCGGATCTAGAACATAGATATAATGGTGATAACATAAACGGTTCAGATCTGAATTCATGGCACCCGGGCCCAAAGTGTCAAGCATTAAGCATAGCAAAGTCATAACAACATCAATCTCAGAACGTGGTGGATACTAGGGATCAAGTCCTAACAAAACTAACTCGATTACATGATGAATATCATCCAACTCCTCACCGACCAGCGAGCCTATGAAGGAATTACTCACTCCCGGTGGAGAGCATCATAGAATTGGTGATGGAGGAGGGTTGGTGATGATGAAGACCGAAGATTCCCCTCTCCGGAGCCCCAAACGGACTCCAGATCTGGCGTCCCGATGAAGAACGGGAGGTGACGGCGGCTCTGTATCGCGAAATGAGATAATTGTTCCTCCCTGATTTTTTCTCTCCGAAAATAGGATTTTATAGCGTCGGAGCTAGGGTTTGCGGGGCCACCAGGTGGGGACAACCCACCTGGGTGCGCCTGGAGGGGGCGTGCCCTGGTGGGTTGTGCCCACCCAGGTGCCCCCTCCGGTGGTTCTTGGCTCCAGAAATTCTTATTTATTGAACAAAAAATCCTCGCAAAGTTTCGTTCCAATCTGAGAACTTTTATTTCTGCACAAAAACAACACCATGGTAGTTCTGCTAAAAACAGCGTCAGTCCGGGTTAGTTTCATTCAAATCATGCAAATAAGAGTGCAAAACAGAGGAAAAGCGTTAGCAAATGTAGATACGCTGGAAACGTATCAAGCGTTCAACGGCGAATATCAGTATTTCGCATGTGATGCAAGGAACATGGTGCTCAACGCGTGTACCGATGGCATCAATCTGTTTGGCAACCAGAACACCAACCATAGCACATGGCCCATGTTTGTATGGATGTACAACCTCCCCCTGGTTGTGCATGAAGTTGAAGTACATACACATGAGCATGCTGATTCAAGGGCCGAAACAACCGGGAAATAATATTAATCTGTATCCAGGGCTACTTCAAGAGGAGTTAGACACGTTATGGAAAACACCGACCAAGACATGGGACGCCAGCAAAGGCGAGTATTTCCATATGAGAGCCGCGCTGATCACGACGGTGCACGACTATCTCGATTATGGATATGTCGCTGGCCAGGTGTGCCATGGATATTGCGGATGCATGCAGTGCATGGATGATACAACGTCTCAGCAGCTAACGTCAACGAAAGATGGCGGGTCTAGGAAAATCGTGTACATGGGGCATCGAAGATGGCTTGAGAAGGACGACCCGTGGAGAAACCGTGGAGATCTATTCAATGGCGAGGCTAAGCATCGAGGACCTCCACGTAAGTAGAGCGGCGCCAAAATCGAAGAGCTGTTGAAAGACTGGGAACAGTGCCCCGCGCTGGGAAAGACGATGAAAAAGGCGACGGAGCCGCTGCTGAAGGTATGGAAGACGAGGTCTACTTTTTGGGACTTGGAGTACTGGCACAAACTCGACACACCTCATTGCCTTGATCAAATGCATATCTATAAGAATGTCCTTGAGAGCTTGCTTGCGACAGTGATGAACATGCCGGATAAGACCAAGGAATAGCCAAAGGCAAGAAAAGACTTGCAAGATTTGAAAATCAGGGCAGATCTGCACATGCCTCCCCGTAAAAAGTCAGAGGAGACAGAGATGGAGACAGAGGCGCGGGAGAAGAAGGGCAAAAAAGTAAAGGAAGAGGATTATTGCGCCCCTTCTTGCTTCATCTTAAGTGCCTTACCGGAATCAAAGTTAGTTCCGGTTACTGTGCGAAGATAAGCAGATTTCTAGACACGAAGAAGAAAAGGTTTAGCGAGATGAAGTCCCATGACTGTCATGTGATGATGACGCAGATACTACATGTTGCCCTTGGAGGGATAATGGACAAGCACGTTCGTGACACGCTTATTGGTCTCTGCAACTTTTTCGACGTCATCTCTCGAAAGTCGATCAGTGTGAAGCAGCTCCGAAGGCTACAACAAGAGATCGTTGTGATATTAAATGAGCTTGAGATGTACTTCCCGCACGCGTTCTTTGACGTCATGGTGCATCTATTTGTCCATATTGTGGATGACATAATAGACCTGGGGCCGTCATTCCTGCACAACATGATGCCGTTTGAGAGGATGAATGGGATCATCAAAGGATTCGTTCGTAACATATCCCATCTGGATGGAAGCATCGTCCAGGGCTATCTGACACAAGAGTGCATCTCTTTCTGCGAGAATTTTCTGTATGGCGCAGACCGGCCACCTGGTGTTGGTTTGCCTATTAAGAAGCACGTGGGGAGGCTCAAAGGAGAAGGTCACTCCAATGGTCGCAGCGAACTGCATGTGGCCTATCTCAGATTGACGCAACGACTTTGACAAAGCAAACTTGGTAGTGCTACAACACCTAGACCAGGTAGATCCTTTCGTGACACTGCACAAAGAAACTATCACAAAGAAGTATCATGACCGGGGCGTATGCAGGACAGACGCCAAAGTTACTAGAGAGCACAACTCCACTTTCCTTTATTGGTTCAAGGAGCATATTCTTGCTAATCCCCCAGAAGAGGGCTCTAAGGACACATTGCTCATATACGCCTTAGCACATGCCCCTCGCCCAACCTCGTCACCTATCAGGCATACGATATCAAACACGTTCTACACGGAGGCCGAAGATATGAACAATGATTTTCAGAACTCAGATATGAACAAATTAGCTATAGCGCGCTTTGTTGAAACGCGCTGCTATGGTGACTTAACCCCCCCTCCCGCCGGTTTCCCGCCTCTGCTTCTTCCCCCAAATCCCCACACTCTCTCTTCTCCCCCTCGTCGCCGCCGTCGCCCGAGCGCCGACGTTGCACGCCCCCTCCCACACCGTGGCCCGGCCCTGACATCGACGCCGCGCGCCTCCTCCCTCGCCGTCGCGCCCCCTCCCTCGGTCGCTCGACCCTGACCTCGACGTCGGTCCGACCTCCTCCCCTCCCTACCTCAGCTGTCGTCGCGCCTGCCTCGCCGCCCTCGTCGGGCCTGCCTCCTCGCCGTCGACGCCCCTATCTCCTCACTGTCGACGCTCCAGCACCCTCTGTAAGCCCCCCACCGCTCCTCTCTCTCTCTCTGTGTCATTAGGGTTCTAGGGTTCTTAGGTTATGTTTTTAGCTAAGGCAGTAGGTTAATTAGGTTATGTTTTTAGTTAGGGCAGTAGGTTAATTAGGTTCTCAAGTTAATTTACCTAGGTGAATACTTTGCAAGAGGGCAGTAGGTTAGATTAGTTATTTGTTTTGCGGTGATGAATTTAGTATGAACCCTAGTTAATTAGTTGGTATGAACCCTAGTTAAAAAACATAATTAGTATGGGTTAATGAATTCTAGGTATTTTAGGTGTTTTAGGTGTAGTTAACAGAATTCTAGGTATTTAATTCTTTTTAGTTAAAGCAATTGTTGCTATTTAAATATGCAAAGTTCTATATTTTTCTTGCTGTTATATGCAAATTTGAAGTGGACATCTGATATGTCGACATGTGATTTGGACATGTGATGTTTGGAATTTGGACATATGATATTTTGGACATGTGATATTTGGAAAATGATGGTTATGTACAGGGTAAATGATTTGAGTGGCCTATGTTTTGCCGAAATGTTGATTCATTTCTGTTCCGGTGAATTTCAGGCGCTCGATATGTCCACTTTTTAGCAAAGGTCATGCCGAAATTTCCCGTGAATTTTGGCATGACTTGTGCTAGAAAGTAGGCATATTGAGTGCCGGGGTTTGCTGCGACGGGAATGAAATGGCATTCCGGCAAACCATAGACCTTTTTTATGTCATTTCTCATTTTATTATAGTTTTAGAATTAAACGAGGAGACTTAATCGTAGAAAACATGTCGAACAACGAAGAAACCGGGCCTTCTGACCAAGATGCAGACGAGATGGATTATGAGGTTGAACAACAGTAACTCGCCTTTTTGTCTGCTAAGCAGAATCAAGGTTTGCAGGGCGGCCTCGATGATGGTACTGACGCCGACATCGACACCGACGGCGTCGGCACCGATGGCGGCGCCGAGACCGGCGGGAAAGGTACCGTCGGGGAAGGTACCGGCGCCGAAGCCGCTACCGAAAAGAAGAAGCAGAAGAAGCAGAGGATACGAAAACCTAACAAACCCGACATCGGACGACTGGTGATCACAAAGATGGCCCCTGGCAAGTTTGAGCCATTAGAGCCGGAAGAACCTCGCAAGTGACATGGGAACCAAGTAGGATGCATCCTACAGGAATGCGCGAGCATCAATGACGATGACTTAAGGAGTAAAGAACATTTGAGGCAGTTGCTCCTGACGAAGTGGCATAAGAGATTCAAGTTCCCGACCGGGATGATAGCATATAACAACCGTGGGATGATCCGAAGATGAAAAAGATTAATAATCATGCCATGGGCATGTTCAGCAATGATTTGGCCTCCTGGAAAGGGATGGTGAAATGAGCTATTGAGGCTGAGGAACCCCTGTCCAAGATTCTGGAGAAAAATCCGACACTTACTGAAGAGGAGATCCAATAGTTCAAGGACACTTGCGCTACCGAGGCAGCCAAGGCTAAGGCTGCGAAATTCAAGAGCCTTTAGCAAAGGAACACGGGGAACCAACGCCTCGAAAGCCGTGGCTACCTTGGCAAAAGGCCCATATAGGATAAGGAGGACGCGGAACGTGAAGCCGCGGGTCTCTGATACGTCCATTTTGCATCATGTTTTCTTACTGTTATTTATAATGATTTTATCCATAATAATGCTTTTTGGAGTAATTCTAATGCCTTTTCTCCCATAATTTGCAAGGTACACACAAAGAGGGAGAATTTCGGTAGCTGGAAATGTGGACCTGGAAAAGCTACGTCAGGCCACCTATTCTGCAGAACTCCAAATGAGTTGAAACTTCACGGAGATTTTGTATGGATTATTTAAGAAATATTGGAGCCAATAAACACCAGAGGGGGCCCACCAGGTGGGCACAACCCACCTGGGAGTGCCAGGCCCCCCAGGGGCGCCCTGGTGGGTCGTGGCCTCCTCGGCCCACCTCCGGTGCCCATATTCTGGTATATAAGTGATTTTGACCTAGAAAAAATAGGGAGGAGGCTTTCGGGACGAAGCGCCGCTGTCTCGAGGCGGAACTTGGGCAGGAGCACTTTTGCCCTCCGGCAGAGCGATTCTGCCGGGGGAACTTCTCTCCCGGAGGGGGAAATCATCGCCATCATCATCACAAACAACTCTCCCATCTTGGGGAGGGCAATCTCCATCAACATCTTCACCAACACCATCTCATCTCAAACCCTAGTTCATCTCTTGTATTCAATCTTGTTACCGGAACTATAGATTGTTGCTAGGGGGTGACTAGTAGTGTTGATTACATCTTGTAGTTGATTACTATATGGTTTATTTGATGGAAGATTATATGTTCAGATCCATTATGCATATTAATACCCCTCTGATCATGATCATGTTTGTTGTTTGTGAGTAGTTACCTTTGTTCTTGAGGTCACGGGATAAATCATGTTGCAAGTAATCATGTGAACTTGATATGTGTTCGATATTTTGATAGTATGTATGTTGTGATTCCCTTAGTGGTGTCATGTGAACGTCGACTACATGACACTTCACCATATTTGGGCCTAAGGGAATGCATTGTGGAGTAGTAAATAGATGGTGGGTTGCGAGAGTGACAGAAACTTAAACCCCAGTTTATTCACTATTCCGTAACGGACCGATTGGATCCTAAAGTTTAATGCTATGGTTAGAATTTATTCTTAATACTTTTCTCGTAGTTGCGGATGCTTGCGGGAGGGTTAATCATAAGTAGTAGGTTTGTCCAAGTAAGAACAACACCTAAGCACCGGTCCACCCACATATCAAATTATCAAAGTAACGAACACAAATCGAACCAACATGATGAAAGTGACTAGATGAAATTCCCGTGTACCCTCAAGAACGCTTTGCTTATCATAAGAGACCGTTTTGGCCTGTCCTTTGCTGCATACTTTTCACTATTATCGTTACTTGCTCGTTACAAATTATCTTGCTATCAAACTACTTGTTGTGCCACCTACTGATCCTTTACAGCAATACTTGCTAGACCATGAAAATGATTTACATATGCATGAAAGAAATGAAATAGATAATATTTTCTTTGAACAACGTTCTCTACTTAAACACAATTTGCCTATTGAAACTCTAGGAGGTCCTCCTCCACCTAAGGGTGATTATGTGTTTGAATTAAAACAATTGCCAGACACTTTGAAATATGCTTATCTTGATCAAAAGAAGATATATCCTGTTATTATTGGTGCTAATCTTTCAGAACATGAAGAAGAAAGATTATTGAAAGTTCTAAGGATGCACCGAGCTGCTATTGGATATACTCTTGATGATTTAAAGGGCATTAGTCCCACTCTATGTCAGCACAAATTAATATGGAACCTGATGCTAAACCAGTTGTTGATCATCAACGTCGACTAAATCCAAAGATGAAAAAGAGGTGGTAAGAACGGAAATATTAAAACTTCTGGAAGTAGGTATAATTTATCCTATAGCTGATAGTAGATGGGTAAGTCCTGTTCATTGTGTCCCTAATAAAGGAGGTATTACTATTGTTCCTAATGATAAGAATGAGCTTATTCCACAAAGAATTGTTACAGGCTTTAGAATGGTAATTGATTTTAGAAAGTTAAATAAAGCTACTAGAAAAGATCATTACCCTTTGCCTTTTATTGATCAAATGCTTGAAAGGTTATCTAAGCACACACACTTTTGCTTCCTTGATGGATATTCTGGCTTTTCACAAATATCTGTTTCCCAACCTGATCAAGAAAAGACTACTTTTACTTGTCCCTTGGGAACTTATGCTTATAGACGTATGCCTTTTGGTTTATGTAATGCACCTGCTACCTTTCAAATATGTATGATGGCTACATTTTCTGACTTTTGTGAAAAGATTGTTGAGGTTTTCATGGATGATTTCTCTGTTTATGGGAAGTCTTTTGATGATTGTTTGAGCAATCTTGAGCGAGTTTTGCAGAGATGTGAACAAACAAGTCTTGTCTTGAATTGGGAGAAGTGCCACTTTATGGTTAATGAAGGCATTGTCTTGGGTCATAAAATTTCTGAAAGAGGTATTGAAGTGGACCAAGCAAAGGTTGATGCAATTGAGAAAATCCCATGTCCTAAGGACATCAAAGGTATTCGTAGTTTCCTAAGTCATGCTGGTTTCTATAGGAGGTTTACTAAAGACTTCTCTAAAATTTCTAGGCCTCTCACTAGTCTTTTGCAAAAGGATATCCCTTTTGTTTTTGATGATGATTGTCTTGAAGCCTTTGAAACACTCAAGAAAGCCATAATTACTGCACCTATTGTTCAACCACCTGATTGGAACTTGCCTTTTGAAATTATGTGTGATGCTAGTGATTATGCTGTTGGTGATGTTCTAGGACAAAGAGTTGATAAGAAATTGAATGTTATTCATTATGCTAGTAAAACTCTAGACAGTGCTCAAAGAAATTATGCTACTATTGAAAAAGAATTCTTAGCAGTGGTGTTTGCTTGTGATAAATTTAGACCTTATATTGTTGATTCCAAATTAACTGTTCACAAAGACCATGCTGCTATTAAATATCTTATGGAAAAGAAAGATGCTAAACCTAGACTTATTCGTTGGGTTCTCTTGTTGCAAGAATTTGATCTTCATATCATTGATAGAAAAGGAGTTGAGAACCCCGTAGCTGATAACTTGTGTAGGCTTGAAAATGTGCTTGATGACCCACTACCTATTGATGATAGTTTTCCTGATGAGCAGTTAGCTGCAATAAATGTTGGTAATAGTACTCCTTGGTATGCTGACTATGCTAATTATATTGTTGCTAACTATTTGCCACCTAGCTTTACATACCAACAAAAGAAAAAATTCTTCTATGATTTAAGACAGTACTTTTGGGATGACCCACATCTTTATAAAGGAGTTGATGGTATTATTAGACGTTGTGTACCTGAGCATGAACAGGGACAAATCCTCCAAAAATGTCACCCCGAGGCTTATGGAGGGCATCATGCTGGAGATAGAACTGCTCACAAGGTATTGCAATCTGGATTTTATTGGCCTACTCTCTTCAAGGATGCCCGTAAGTTTGTCTCATCTTGTGATGAATGCCAAAGAATAGGTAATATTGGTAAGCGTCAAGAAATGCCTATGAATTATTCACTTATTGTTGAACCATTTGATGTTTGGGGATTTTATTACATGGGACCTTTTCCTTCTTCTAATGGGTATACACATATTTTGGTTGTTGTTGATTATGTTGCTAAATGGGTAGAAGCTATTCCAACTAGTAGTGCTGATCACAACACCTCTATTAAAATGCTTAAGGAAGTTATTTTCCCAAGGTTTGGAGTCCCTAGATATTTAATGACTGATGGTGGTTCACACTTTATTCATGGTGCTTTCCATAAAATGCTTGCTAAGTATGATGTTAACCATAGAATTGCATCACCCTATTATCCTCAGTCTAGTGGTCAAGTTGAGCTTAGCAATAGAGAAATAAAATTAATTTTGCAAAAGACTGTTAATAGGTCCAGGAAGAATTGGTCTAAGAAATTAGACGATGCACTTTGGGCTTATAGAACAGCTTATAAAAATCCTACAGGGATGTCTCCTTATAAAATGGTTTATGGAAAAGCTTGTCATCTACCTCTTGAGTTAGAACATAAAGCATATTGGGCAGTTAAAGAACTCAACTATGATTTCAAACTTGCTGGTGAAAAGAGGTTATTTGATATAAGCTCATTAGATGAATGGAGAACCCAAGCTTATGAAAATGCAAAGTTATTCAAAGAAAAAGTTAAAAGATGGCATGACAAAAGAATCCAAAAGCGTGAGTTTAAAGTCGGAGAATATGTTCTTTTGTACAACTCTCGTTTCAGATTCTTTGCAGGCAAACTCCTCTCGAAATGGGAAGGCCCATATGTCATCGAGGAGGTTTACCGGTCCGGAGCCATCAAAATAAATAATTTCGAAGGCACTAACCCGAAGGTTGTCAATGGGCAACGAATAAACCATTATATCTCAGGTATGCCTATTAATGTTGAAAGTAATATTATCCAAACTTTGACACCGGAAGAACACATAAAAGAGTCCTTCCGGAACACTTCAGAATTGTGAAAATAAAGAGGTACGAGATACGGTAAGTAAACGGACTTCGAAAAATCTGCAAAAATATTTTTTATCAGTTTTGGAATATTTTAGAATTTTGGAAATAAAGGAGCTACCAGGAAGCGTCCCTTGGTGGGCACAATACACCATGGTGCGCCAGGCTTGCCTGGCGCGCCCAGGTGGGTTGTGCCCACCTGGGACACCTCCCGTACTCCGTTTCTCTTCTGTATACTTGTCCTGCAAGATAAAAATTCTATTTATACTTCCCGAACCTGTTAACCACCGTATCGCGAAGAAATCCTCTGTTCTCTTTTCTTACTGTTTCTGGTCAGATTTATAAAGCTTGGCATCATGTCTTCCTACTCCTCCAACAACATTGAAGAAGATGCTTGGCTGATGAAGATCGAGACGAAGAGGGAGGAGCCTACGGACACCGTCAAGGGAGGCAAGGGAAAGCAAGCCATCGTAAATCCATCCTCAGTGACAGCACAAGCACCGCTGGCCGAGGAGGAGGAAGAAGATATCCTTAAGCCTTACCTTACTCATCTTACCCTTGCTGAGACTGAAGTTTTTCGCATCATTGAAATAGTTCGCATACAGAATAAGTATCTCACTCGTGAAAATATTCTGCATCAAGAGCTTATTGTCCATCTCCGGAGCGTCATCTGTCGGCTGCAGGATCTCTTGACCCTTAAGGATAGGATCGCTTCATCATCTTCTTCACCACCATCATCTTCTTCATCACCCAAGGAGAACTAAGTATCGGGTATGGGCACTCCCCTTGGCTTCCGCCAAGCATGGGGGAGGTGCTCCAGTATCGTATCATCCCACTATCTTTTTACTTTTACTTATCTTAGTTCGATCTTTTTGCCTTAAATGAAATAAAGTTTAGTTTGATCCTTTCTTCTTTGAGGGTTTTCTTAGTGATCTATCCTTGTAATCGTGTGCAAGTTATATAATAAAGTTAGTTCAAGTTTATGCTTTCTTTACTTTCATGTTGCAAATAAAGAATAGAAATAAGAGAGAAAGAAAAAGAGAGAGGAAGCAAATAAAAGAAAGGAAATAAATCAATAAGACTATATACTAATCCTATGGTAGGTGATAGCACCACATAAGGAAAAGTATAAGTAAGAAAATTTTATTAGAGATTGACAAACATAGCATTAGTCAATGATGTAACTCATGAAAGAATTAATAAGGGAAGAGAAGATTCACATATAAATATACCATCCTAGAAATCTTTTGTGATTGTGAGCCCTCATCAAAATACTATATGCCAAAATTGTTGACGTTGGACAAGGAAGACAACTTAATGATTTATGTTTGTTTATATTCACATAGAAGTCATATTGTCATAGATCCTTCAACATGTGGTGCTTGCCCTATCTTTGCTAGCCAAAAATTCCACACTAAGTAGAGATACTACTTGTGCATCCAAAAACCCTTAAACCCAAATCTTTTTCAAGTGTCCACCATACCTACCTATGGATTGAGCAAGACCCCTCAAGTAAGTTGTCATCGGTGCAAAAAGGCAATAAAAATTGCTTCTAAATATGTGAGATCTTTTAGTGTAAGAGAAAATTGAGCGTTGTACGAACTTGGATGACAAAGAACAAAAGCGACAGACTGCATAATAAAGGTTGTCATCTTAAGGGGCAATACAACGTGACGTTCTCTTGCACTAAGGGATTGAGCATGCAAACAAATAAGCGCATGGCAACCTCTGCGTCCCTCTGCGAAGGGCCTATCTTTTACCTTTATGTATTTACTATTATGGAAAGAGTCAAAGTTTTCCTTCTATTCCTTTTTATTTTCTCTTTTGGCAAGCATCATGTGGTGAGGAAAGATCTAGGCACATATGTCCAGTTGAATATAGATAGAATGAGTTATTATTGTTGACATCACCCTTGAGGTGAGTATGTTGGGAGGCGAAACTATGAGCCCCTATCTTTCTATGTGTCCGGTTGAAATGTTTTGCTCATGGGTACGAGGTGAGTGTTAGCAATCATAGAAGACTATATGATGGTTGAGTATGTGGACTTGCTTTAAAAGCTCCGACATGTGACTCTTCCTAAAAAGATGATGAATTCTAGTTGCAAAGTTGACTGAGAACATAGTTTGTTGGTTTTTAATAGAGTTTTTGCTTTATACTTCGATTATGTGATGAACCGTTACTTATTCATAGGAAGTATATGATGCAAGTTTTATGATAAAGTTCTATGTTTAATTTTGTTGTTGTCATAATAATCAACATGATGCTTCTATGCCCGTATTTTTGTTTTTATTGACACCTCTCTCTCAAAGCATGTGGACATGTTTTTCGATTTCGGTTTTCGCTTGAGGACAAGCGAGGTCTAAGCTTGGGGGAGTTGATACGTCCATTTTGCATCATGTTTTCTTACTGTTATTTATAATGATTTTATCCCTAACAATGATTTTTGGAGTAATTCTAATGTCTTTCCTCTCATAATTTGCAAGGTACACACAAAGAGGGAGAATTCCGGCAGCTGGAATTTTGGACCTAGAAAAGCTACGTCAGGCCACCTATTCTGCACAACTCCAAATCAGCTGAAACTTCACGGAGATTTTTTATGGATTATTTAAGAAATATTGGAGCCAATAAACACCAGAGGGGGACCACCAGGTGGGCACAACCCACCTGGGCGCGCCAGGCCCCCCAGGCGCACCCTGGTGGGTTGTGGCCTCCTCGGCCCACCTCCGGTGCCCATATTCTGGTATATAGGTGACTTTGACCTAGAAAAAATAGGGAGGAGGCTTTCGGGACGAAGCACCGCTGTCTCGAGGCGGAACTTGGGCAGGAGCACTTTTACCCTCCGGCGGAGCGATTCCGCTGGGGGAACTTCCCTCCCGGAGGGGGAAATCATCGTCATCATCATCACCAACAACTCTCCCATCTTGGGGAGGGCAATCTCCATCAACATCTTCACCAGCAAAATCTCATCTCAAACCCTACTTCATCTCTTGTATTCAATCTTGTTACCGGAACTATAGATTGTTGCTAGGGGTGATTAGTAGTGTTGATTACATCTTATAGTTGATTACTATATGGTTTATTTGATGGAAGATTATATGTTCAGATCCATTATGCATATTGATACCCCTCTGATCATGAGCATGTTTGTTGTTTGTGAGTAGTTACCTTTGTTCTTGAGGTCACGGGATAAATCATGTTGCAAGTAATCATGTGAACTTGATATGTGCGATATTTTGATAGTATGTATGTTGTGATTCCCTTAGTGGTGTCATGTGAACGTCGACTACATGACACTTCACCATATTTGGGACTAAGGGAATGCATTGTGGAGTAGTAAATAGATGGTGGGTTGCGAGAGTGACAGAAACTTAAACCCCAGTTTATGCACTATTCCGTAAGGGACCGATTGGATCCTAAAGTTTAATGCTATGGTTAGAATTTATTCTTAATACTTTTCTCGTAGTTGCGGATGCTTGCGGGAGGTTAATCATAAGTAGGAGGTTTTTTCAAGTAAGAACAACACCTAAGCACCGGTCCACCCACATATCAAATTATCAAAGTAACGAACACAAATCGAACCAACATGATGAAGGTGACTAGATGAAATTCCCATGTACCCTCAAGAACGCTTTGCTTATCATAAGAGACTGTTTTGGCCTGTCCTTTGCCTCAAAAGGATTGGGCTACCTTGCTGCATACTTGTCACTATTATCGTTACTTGCTCGTTACAAATTATCTTGCTATCAAACTACTTGCTACTTACAATTTCAGCACTTGCAGACATTACCTTACTGAAAACTACTTGTCATTTCCTTCTGCTCCTCGTTGGGTTCGACACTCTTACTTATCGAAAAGAGCTACAATTGACCCCGTATACTTGTGGGTCATCAGTCTCCCAGACCCCTTCGCGAAGTTCACCAACCCCTTGGAGCGTGACTTCATCAGGGCCCGCTACAAGTGGGGCAAGGTAATTGATTAGAATACTGGTAATTATTCTTTTACCACCTTAGATTTAGCTTCAGATCAAGTCGACTACACATTCGTAAATGGTTCATGTTCCTTCTGCAGGAGAAGCAACACCAGCTTGCAGCCGAAAGCCAGTCTTCGTCGATGAGGCCCAAGTGGGACACCTCTCTCAACTGGGAACTTAAGGGACTCCCTTTGGACCAGCGGCCACAATATGGACGTGTGCACGGTGCCGGAGACAGCGCCACGTGGAAGGTCTTTTTACAATGAGGGCCCGGAGGACAAGAAGCAGAAAAAAAAAGTTTAGTCACGCGGACATCAACGAGAAGGTGAAGCTTGCGTTCGAGAAAAAAGCACTTGAGGACATGAAAAAGCAGCCGAGGAGAAAAATGAGTTGCTACAGCAGGCAGTCGCTGCATCTGTACATGCCTGCAGAAATGATTTCGCTACTAACTTGATCCCGGCTATCATCAACTAGACGAAGGAAAATCCAGACAAGACGGTAGATGATTTCCCCACACCTAGTTTCGTCGGGAGCAAGTCGGTGAACAACACCATCGCACCATCACCTGCTCATGCAACCGCGCCTGCTTCTGCACCCGCACCCGCTCATAGCAGCACGTCCTCAGTCTCTCGCGTGCTAGGCGGGCCTTCGTCTTTGGTCGAGCTCGACGCCCTCACGGTAATTACATGTCGCACCAACATATATCTAGAATATTCCATTTTTGTTGCCTTTCAGATGTTTTACGCCGCAGAGCCAGGCCCACGAAACCTCGTGCATCGTACTCTACTTGATCAAAGGCCAGAAGGTGGACGTGGGAAAGGCGGTGATAACGAAGCCCTTGGAACTCACGTTCCACGGCCAGCCGATGCTTGGTGGGCACTTCAGGGTTACCTTGTCGAGTGTGAAATCGGCGCACGAGGATTTGCCTCCTCCAGTACGGCTAGGGGGAGAGGACATTGAGACCCCGTCGCGGCTTGGAAACTACAAGGGTTGGGTGCTGCTATGGCCGAAGAATCTTCTTCGTTTGGAGCCGGCCGAGAGCACACCAATAACCAGGCATCAACAAGCAGGTATGAACACCACCACCCCAGCTATGCAATTACCAACGCCTGTAGTGCCGGATGAGAGCGGTGGATGACGTGATGAAGGTGGTCCAATAGTGGTTGATGTAATAGCCCCCGTAGAACAAAGAATGGATGATGAGACGGACGCGGACCCTCTTCGGTTCCTCAATACAGGAGCCTATGACGGTGACTTAGATATGATGAGTCAGCCATATGACGACTCGGCCTATCAGCATGCTGATGAGGATATGGATGATCTGCACAGGCAGGAATGTCCTAGCAGGGATTGCAAGAAGTCTCTCTTCATGCAATCCTCACAGGACACGCCTGAAGATGTCGCTTCAACACAGGCTCAACTAGCCATGGGTCGTACAGTGCTTAGCCCGACAACACTGGGGCAGGGGTTAAGGAAGGGTCTGGAAGGTCAGCCCAAGAAAAAGGAGAGGAAGAGACCGGGGAAGAGAGGCTCTGCTGCCTACAAACAAGCCAGAGCACATAGCAGCCAGACGGCGGATTTTGAAGAGCGTGTACCCGTCAAAGGTGCGGCCAATGACACCCTCCTTCTCTTCTTGGAGGGCCAGATTTATAGCTGATTTCTCCAGCATTGCTCACAGACTGCCTCCCCATAAGAAACATCTGATTGCTGACTTCCTAGACCCCATAGCATAGTCTCCCTTTGAGTCACGTTTTGTAAATTCTTATGTTCTTGTATAGTTCCCACGCTCCTCCCCCCATGTAACATCTAAACTTGTTTCCTTTGATTAATATAATTTTGCAGTAGGAGCTTTTCCTACTGTCTAACCTTCAAAAAAAAAGGTGCGGCCATGTTCCATGTCATGGGCGAGCCGATGCTACCGCCGAAACCGCTAGAGGCAATATGAGGGGATCTCAGGAGACTGCACGACCATGTGTTGTCGACTGAGAAAAGCCTACTAGCCCCAAAGGATACAGGATATCCGACATACGCGGCTCCTGTGCCTGAGGGGAAGTACTACGTCGACACACGACCCGCGGAGGTGTTCTTCCTGCAGTCTGAGCATATCATTGAGATGTTTCTGACAAGGCGGCTTGACTGTACAATCATCCGCCTTTTTGCGCTACATATGAGCTCTATCATGAAGAGAGAAGATGTCTCGCAAATCTGTGTGGCGGATCCATACTACATGCATGAGTCCTTCTTGAGTCTCGGCGACTTTGAGCGTAAAACTGCTAGGGAGTACCTCGAAAACTTCATGGTACAAAATAAGGACCAGGAAATGGTCCTCCTGCCTTATCATCCAAACTTCAATCAGTCCTTCTCACTCATATGGAGAATAATTTGAGGTGTTTTTTTTCGCAGCAACGGGCGCGTTGTCCTTATCGTTCTTTACCCGCGAGTCTCCCACTGAAGGAAATATGCCCTAGAGGCAATAATAAAGTTATTATTTATTTCCTCATATCATGATAAATGTTTATTATTGATGCTAAAATTGTATTAACCGGAAACATAATACATGTGTGAATACATAGACAAAACATAGTGTCACTAGTATGCCTCTACTTGACTAGCTCGTTAATCAAAGATGGTTGTATTTCCTATCCATGGACATGAGTTGTCATTTGATTAACGGGATCACATCATTAGGAGAATGATGTGATTGACTTGACCCATTCTGTTAGATTAGCACTTGATCGTTTAGTATGTTGCTATTGCTTTCTTCATGACTTATACATGTTCCTATGGCTATGAGATTATGCAACTCCCGTTTACCGGAGGAACACTTTGTGTGCTACCAAACATCACAACGTAACTGGGTGATTATAAAGTTGCTCTACCGGTGTCTCCGAAGGTACTTGTTGAGTTAGCGTATTTCGAGATTAGGATTTTTCACTCCGATTGTCGGAGAGGTATCTCTGGGCCCTCTCGGTAATGCACATCACTGTAAGCCTTGCAAGCAATGTGACTAATGAGTTAGTTGCGGGATGATGCATTACGGAACGAGTAAAGAACCTTGCCGGTAACGAGACTGAACTAGGTATTGAGATACCGACGATCGAATCTCGGGCAAGTAACATACCGATGACAAAGGGAACAACGTATGTTGTTATGCGATTTGACCGATAAAGATCCTCGTAGAATATGTAGGAGCCAATATGAGCATCCAGGTTCCGCTATTGGTTATTGACCGGAGACATGTCTCGGTCATGTCTACATAGTTCTTGAACCCGTAGGGTCCGCACGCTTAAAGTTTGGTGACGACCGGTATTATGAGTTTTTGTGTTTTGATGTACTGAAGGTAGTTCGGAGTCCCGAATATGATCACGGACATGATGAGGAGTCTCGAAATGGTCGAGACGTAAAGATCGATATATTGGATGACTATATTCGGACGCCGGAAGTACTCCGAGTGGTTTCGGAGAAAAACCGGAGTACCAGGGGGGTTACCGGAACCCCCCGGGGAGTTAATTGGGCCTCATGGGCCCTAGTGAGAGAAGAGGAGGGGCGACCAGGGCAGCCGCGCGCCCCCTCCCCCTCTATTTCGAATTGGACAAGGAGGGGGGGCGGCGCCCCCCTTTTTCCTTCTCCTCCTCTCTCCCTTCCTTCCCTCTCCTACTCCAACAAGGAAAAGGAGGAGTCCTACTCCCGGTGGGAGTAGGACTCCCCCCTTGGCGCGCCCTCCTCCTGGCCGGACGCCTCCCCCTTGCTCCTTTATATACGGGGGCAGGGGGCACCTCTAAACACACAAGTTGATCTATTGATCTATTCCAGCCGTGTGCGGTGCCCCCCTCCACCATATTCCACCTCGGTCATATCGTAGCGGTGCTTAGGCGAAGCCATGCGTCGGTAGTAACATCATCACCGTCATCACGCCGTCGTGCTGATGGAACCATCCCGTGAAGCTCTGCTGGATCGGAGTTCGCAGGACGTCATCGAGCTGAACGTGTGCTGAACTCGGAGGTGCCGTACGTTCGGTACTTGGATCGGTCGGATCGTGAAGACGTACGACTACATCAACCGCGTTGTGCTAACGCTTCCACTTTCGGTCTACGAGGGTACGTGGACAGCACTCTTCCCTCTCATTGCTATGCATCACCATGATCCTGAGTGTGCGTAGGAATTTTTTTGAAATTACTACGCTCCCCAACACCCACGCCGTGTATTTCGACCCTACCGGAAACTACTAGAAGCAGGACTACACCCACGTAATGAATATTCTAGATGATGCTCTCCAAGGCTTCAGCTTGAGGGGTGGCCACCTACTGATTAGGAAACAAAGGAACAAGAAGACGGGTTTCTGCTAGTGTTGACACCAGATTTTGGCATTGTCAAAACATAATTAAGAAGTCCTCAAATGGAAAAATGCTCAAAGTGAGAAAGTTTCGTACCATCGAAAGGAGAAACTTTCATATTTAGGTCATAGCCATCCAATTTCATCTCTAAGGCCAAAATTGTGTTCGAACTACTGAGATTTCGTATCCAGAACACTTTTCGGCTGATTACGCCCCGAAGATGGCTTCATATGGAAAACTTATCTATACGAGTTATCTTCTTCTCGTTGAAACGATCGATTTTGATATAAAGATCCTCCCAATCCAAGGTCGTATGCAAAAGTTAGAGCCCGCACAACACGACCCTCAAGTGAGCAAAACATGACGCCCTGAACCAGACACACATGTGGATATGTCTGATGAGTTGCGTGAATAACTAGTTGTTTTGCGTGAGCGATTTCGCCCTTAAGATGATCTCAAATTGAAAAACGTTAAAAACGAAAGTTGTTCGTCTCGTCGAAACGAGTAAATATGCTTTTGGGCACATTTTCATTCGAGGTCAATTACTGCCATAAAAAATACCCGCAAGGTACAGCCTGTTTAAACCGAACAGTTTTGAAAAGTTCGGACAAAACCAATCCGAATTTGACTAGAGTTTTGGGCGTGAATCCAAACCTTTTCCTTGCACGGAAAGTCCAGCCGCCTCTTATATACCTAAGGGGTGACGGCCGATTGAACAACAACACACAATTGCAAAACCCATCTACTTTTTACCCTAGTTTTACATCCCTCCCTTGTTCTTTCTCTCTCGTTCTTCGTTCGTTCTTCGTGTTGAAGGGCAGCGATCCTCGAGGCTCTAGGGGCGGGCGAACCGACCTAGGGCAACCCATAGCCGCCGCACGTCCAGACGGGGTCCCTCCCGGGCGCGTGGGGTTTCGGGTCCTGAAAAGCACCCGCCGGATTGCTTGCGTACCGCGCTTCCGGACGGGTCTCCTTCGACGTGAGCTGCGGTGCATCACCCTTGGCGTTGGAGGTACACGGTGACGTGTTCGTGTGTGAACACACTTTTTGGCGACTCCGCTGGGGACGAAAGATCAAGAATCATCATCAACCATGTCTAATCTCCCCAAGCCCTCAGAAGTTGACGCCGATAACATCATTAAGCCCGGTCTTGATGAACTATCGGATGAACATCGCCAAGCCTACGAAGCGCGCAAGAAGCAGCGTGAAGAGGCTTTTGAGGCGCTGAAGAAGAAGCGCGAGGAGGAGGATTTGGAAGCGTTTCTTGCAAGTTTCAAGAAGGACCGTCAAGGCAACATCACACCGGTTGGAAACGTCAATCTTCCTCCCCTCATCGACGAACAAGATGTAATCACTGTGAGTAAAGTTTTTTCTCCACAGCAAGTGGTTGTGATTGAAAGTCTTGTTAGTAAGGGTAATGTGATGGCATACAATTCTTTATGTGGCTAGTGCTAATGCTCAGAAAAATATGCCTCCATCATCTAGTGGTACTGTTGGTATATCTGAAAACCCTACTCCAATTTTACCTATTTCATCGGCACCACCTATGCAACCACAATATAATATGCCGTTGAATTTTTACCCTACTCAAACCAACCAGCTTGTGGCTGCACCTACATACCCTAATCCTATTATGAGTGTGCCCAATTCGACATCTATGCCGAATCACTTTGTCACACCACCCATAGGCGCAAGCATGTTTGGTCTTCTGCCGAATTATGGTTCGGCGCCCATCCCACAAGTTGCACCAATAGCTAGTACTCAGGTTGCTCCTATGTCATTGCCACAAACATCTTCATCTACCTCGGATCCAATTTTAGCTAAATTAAGGGAGGATTTGCATAAGATGTTTCTAGAAACTTTCGGAAACGAGCCGAAAGTAAAGAGTCGTGTGTACCAAAAGCCTTATCCTGAACACTTCGATGCAATTTCTTACCCTCAAGGTTATAAGATTCCTGATTTTGTTAAATTTAGTGGTGAGGGTACGAAAATAACTTGGGAGCATGTTAGTCAGTATCTAGCGCAGTTGGGTGAAGCAGGTTCCATAGAAGAATTGAAAATGCGTTTATTTCCATTATCTTTAACTGGTACCGCATTTTCATGGTTTGCTGCTTTACCACATGACTCAATTCTGTTATGGTCACAATTAGAGCAAAAGTTTCATGATCACTTTTATAGCGGCGATAATGAGCTAAAGTTGTCACATCTTACATCGGTTAGGCAAAAACATGATGAATCGGTCACCGATTATGTCAAAAGATTTAGAGATATAAAAAACCGATGTTATAGCTTAGTAATAACTGAGAGAGACTTGGCAGATCTTGTTCTTAATGGTTTGAAAACTCACATTAAAGAGAGGCTAGAAAGTTATGAGTTTTTGAGCATTAATCAAGTCTTACAAAAAGCTTTGGCTCAAGAGAATCGAAGTAAAGAGATTCATAGGTCTACAACCTATCGTCCTAGAATGCATATGGTTGAACACAATGATGATAATTCGGACGATGAGGTTGATGTTTATACTACTGAATTTGTTTGGTCTACAAAGGCCAGACCCTATACATGCAATGCTCTTAAGCCGATTCGCAAGAATCATGATGAGGAGATGAAGTTTACTTTTGATATATCTATGTGTGATTAAAATTTTGACGCCCTCTTGCAAGATAAGATGATTAGAGTATCACACACCATACCGCCGTTTGAGGAGCTGAAACGGCGTGCTTATTGCAAGTACCATAATTCATTTTCTCATGCTACTAATGATTGCAATGTTTTCCGACGACAGATACAATCGGCCATTAATGACGGACGATTGAATTTTGCTGAGATGCAAGTTGATAAACAGCCCTTCCCGATAAACACCATGGACTTGGAGGGAAAGAAAATGTTGATTCGGCCTAGCATAGCCGAATCTGCTAATAAAGATAATGTTGTTATTGGTGAAACCAGGAAAGGCAAGGAGGACGACAAAGTCTTGGGACGAGAGGTTGTGCTTGATAAGCAACCCGATGGTAAAGAAGTATTGGATCACCATAAAAAATCCTTCACTCGGGGGGGCAACCACAAGTACAAGAAGATACTCATGTTAGATTTATCAAGCCCAAGAATTCATAAGTTGGCAAGCGGGAAAAGAGTGAAGCTAAGCGCAAGCGAATCAGGCCAACTTTTGATATGTTGCTATCCAAATATGCAAGTCAAACGGCCGGTTCTAGCTCTAATCGGCCATCACATTCAAAGCGTTCAAGATTGCCTCTAGAGAAAGAGTTTCGACACTATGCAAGGCCATATGGGTCATGGGCACCTGCACCATGGATGTCACAACCCTGCTATGCGCCATATTACATGAGAGGCTTCAGTGGAGGATGGGGGCAGCCCCCAATGGCTCCTCATGCTTTTCATATGGGGCGGGCAGCACCTAGAAGGCCTGCTCGCGAGAGGCTTTATTATCCCGCACAAGGCTGTTTGAGCTATGGTGTTAATCGGCCAACAAAAATTTCTCCAAGTAAGGCCAACAAAAAAGTGTGGCGTGTTAAGTCACCTAATGCGGAAATTGCAGAATGTGACAAGCAAAAGGAGATCGAAAAGCCGGTTGTTGGTAATCTGGCTACTTCTAATGGTGATATTGTTATTGTTCAGCACGGTTCCATGGTTAATGATCATGAGGCGAGCACAAGCAAGACCAAACCAAGGGATCCCAAATATACTCAACCTAAGTGGTGTCCTCCCAGTTTAACTAAGACCATGAAAAGGAGATTACAATGCATGAGGAACCACGAGAAGGTAGGGCATCAAAAGGAGAGGCAAAGGGATGAATTGTTCAGTGAAATTCGGCCCATGGCACTCACAAAACAAGTGTGGAGGCCTAAACAAAAACAAAACACAGATGCTTCTACATTAGCTGCAGCAATACCTTCACCACCAAAAGAGGATGATGCGACCCCTATTACATCGTCCACACCACATGAAACATCCCCTTCAATTGAGGAAACTTTAAGCCCAATATACACATTGGGAGATGAAGATGTGATGGTGGATTATGAATCTACGTCGGTTCAGGAAGGTATGGATATTAATATGGTATATTACTTACCTGCCGAGTTTTGTGCTACAGGTGAAGAAGGGGAGGTAGCCCAGCTGGATTTTGGTCCTAAGAATGTTGTCTTCGAGAAGCCAAAAGAACCGGTGAAACACTTGAAGCCGTTGTACCTCAAAGGTCATATTAACGGATCGCCGGTTGCTAGGATGCTCGTTGATGGTTGTGCCGTGGTAAATCTTATGCCCTACTCGGTCTTCAAGAAGTTGGGGTTAGATGATGATGCATTGATGAAGACCAATATGGTACTTAATGGATTTGAGGGTAAAGAAAAGACAGAGGCCAAAGGTGTGATGTGCATGGAACTCACCGTGGGAAGTAAAACTTTGGCCGCCACATTCTTCATCGTTGAGGTGCAAGGTAACTATAATGTTATATTAGGCCGCGATTGGGTTCATGTTAACCAATGTGTGCCATCTACCATGCATCAATTCTTAATACAATGGGTCGATGATGAGGTAGAAGTCATTCACGCGGATAATTCGGCTTGTGTTGCTTTGGCCGATGCATCGGTGGATTGGAATCATCCCGATGTTACTTGCTTAATAGGACGTGACCTCTCGGAGTTTGATTTCTTTATTGCTACAAGGAACGGGTTCATTCCCATCTCTTTAAAGTCGATTGGTGGTAATCGGTTACAAGGTATGATGTGAACAAGAAGTTAAAATCAACGACCGATATATAACTATCGCCCTTAGCATAAACATGGCCGATACATGATTATCGCCCTAAGAAGAATAAATGGCCGATGAAGTGCTGACATCGTCCTTAGAACGAATACATTGTAAATTATTTTTCGGCACGCAAGTTTTGCCGAAAAACAGGGGGGCATGTGTTGACACCAGATTTTGGCATTGTCAAAACGTAACTAAAAAGTCCTCAAATGGAAAAATGCTCAAAGTGAGAAAGTTTCGTACCATCGAAAGGAGAAACTTTCATATTTAGATCATAGCCATCCAATTTCATCTCTAAGGCCGAAATTGTGTTCGAAGTACTGAGATTTCGTATCCAGAACACTTTTCTGCTGATTACGCCCCCAGGACGGCCTCATATGGATAACTTATCTATACGAGTTGTCTTCGTCTCGTCGAAACGATCGATTTTGATATAAAGACCGTCCCAATCCGAGGTCGTATGCAAAAGTTAGAGCCCGCACAACGCGACCCTGAAGTGAGCAAAACATGACGCCCTGAACCAGACACACATGTGGATATGTCTGATGAGTTGCGTGAATAACTAGTTGTTTTGCGTGACTGATTTCGCCCTGAAGATGATCTCAAATTGAAAAACGTTCAAAACGAAAGTTGTTCGTCTCGTCGAAACGAGTAAATATGCTTTTGGGCACATTTTCATTCGAGGTCAATTACTGCCATAAAAAATACCCGCAAAGTATAGCCAGTTTAAACCGAGCAGTTTTGGAAAGTTCGGACAAAACCAATCCGATTTTGACTAGAGTTTTGGGCGTGAATCCAAACCTTTTCCTTGCACGGAAAGTCCAGCCGCCTCTTATATACCTAAGGGGTGACGGCCGATTGAACAACAACACACAATCGCAAAACCCATCTACTTTTTACCCTAGTTTTACATCCCTCCCTTGTTCTTTCTCTCTCGTTCTTCGTTCGTTCTTCATGTTGAAGGGCAGCGATCCTCGAGGCTCTAGGGGCGGGCGAACCGACCTAGGGCAACCCACAGCCGCCGCACGTCCAGACGGGGTCCCTCCCGGGCGCGTGGGGTTTCGGGTCCTGAAAAGCACCCGCCAGATTGCTTGCGTACCGCGCTTCCGGACGGGTCTCCTTCGACGTGAGCTGCGGTGCATCACCCTCGGCGTTGGAGGTACATGGTGACGTGTTCGTGTGCGAACATCTACTTCTTGAGCTTGCATTGGTTTTTCCCATGAAGAGGAAAGGGTGATGCAGCAAAGTAGAGATAAGTATTTCCCTCAGTTAGAGAACCAAGGTATCAATCCAGTAGGAGACAACGCACAAATCACCAATACCTGCACAAACAATCAAACACTTGCACCCAACGCGATAAAGGGGTTGTCAATCCCTTCACGGTCACTTGCAAAAGTGAGATCTGATAGAGATAAATAAAACTAAACAAAAGATGAAGTAAATAGTTTTGGGTTTTTGGTTTATAGATCTTGAAAGTAAAAGATTGCAAAATAGTATATCGGAAACTTATATGATGGAAAATAGATCCGGGTGTTGGGAAACGTTGCATGGAAAACAAAAAAATTCTACGCTCACGCAATGATCTATCCATGGAGATGCATAGCAACAAGGGCGAGAGTGTGTCTAAGTACCCTCGTAGACCGTAAGCGGAAGCGTTTCACAACGCGGTTGATGTAGTCGAATTTCTTCTCACGTCAACCGATCACGTACCGAACGCACGGCACCTCCGCATTCTGCACACGTTCAGCTCGGTGACGTCCCTCACCTTCTTGATCCAGCAAGTCATCGAGGTAGTAGATGAGTTCTGCCAGCACGACGGCGTGGTGACGGTGATGGTGAAGTGATCTCCGTAGGGCTTCGCCTAAGCACTACGAAAATATGACCGGGGGTGTAAACGGTGGAGGGGGTGCCGCACACGGCTGAAAATTCATCTGGGGTGTGCTAGACGCCCCCTCCTCATATATATATAGGTGGGAGGGAGAGAGGAGAGGCCAAGGGCGGCCCAAGTAGGTCCGAATCCTACTTCGCCTCCTGCCCTTGGCCGCCCCCCCCCCCCCCGCCATGTTTGTCGGAGGGGGAAGGAAAGAAGGGGGGAGAGGGAAGGAAGTGGGAATCCTAATCCACACGTTCCTTTCCCTTCTCCCTTTCCTTCTCCTCGTTAGATCAGCCCATATGGGGGCGCACTAGCCCCTTGTGGCTGGTGCGTTTCCCCTATTGGCCCATAAGGCCCATATCTTTTGTCGGGAGTGCCCAAAACCCCTTCTGGTGACCCGATAAGTACCCGTATCCCCCGAAACACTTCCGGCGTCTGAATACCATTGTCCTATATATAAATCTTTACCTCTCGACCATTTCGAGACTCCTCGTCATGTCCGTGATCTCATTCGGGACTCTGAACAACATTCAGTCACCAAATCACATAACTCATATAATACTATATCGTCATCGAACGTTAAGCGTGCGGACCCTACGGGTTCGAGAACTATGTAGACATGAGCGAGACACCTCTCCGGTCAATAACAAATAACAGAACCTGGATGCCCATATTGGCTCCTACATATTCTACGAAGATCTTCATCGGTCGAACCGTTATGACAACATACAACATACGTAATTCCCTTTCTCCATCGGTATGTTACTTGCCCGAGATTCGATCGTCGGTATCTTCATACCTAGTTCAATCTAGTTACCGGCAAGTCTCTTTACTCGTCCCGTAATACATCACCTCGTGACTAACTCCTTAGTCATTTGCTTGCAAGCTTATGATGTGTATTACCGAGGGGGCCCAGAGATACCTCTCCGATACTCGGAGTGACAAATCCTAATCTCGATCAATGCCAACTCAGCAAAGACCTTCGGAGATACCTGTAGAGCATCTTTATGATCACCCAGTTACATTGTGACGTTTGATAGCGCACAAGGTATTCCTCCGGTATCCGGGAGTTGCATAATCTCATAGTCGAAGGAATATGTATTTGACATGAAGAAAGCAATAGCAATAAACTGAATGATCATTATGCTAAGCTAACGGATGGGTCTGGTCCATCACATCATTCTCCTAATGATGTGATCCCGTTATCAAATGACAACACATGTCTATGGTTAGGAAACCTTAACCATCTTTGATCAACAAGCTAGTCTAGCAGATCCTTACTAGGGACACGGTATTTGTTTATGTATTCACACATGTATTTAGGTTACCGACCAATACAATTATAGCATGAATAATAAACCTTTATCATGAATAAGAAAATATAAAATAACAACTTTATTATTGCTTCTAGGGCATATTTCCTTCAGTCTCCCACTTGCACTAGAGTTAATAATCTAGTTCACATCGCCATGTGAATAACACCCCTAGTTCACATCGCCATGTGATTAACACCCATAGTTCACATCGCCATGTGACCAACACACAAAGGGTTTACTAGAGTCAGTAATCTAGTTCACATCGCCATGTGATTAACACCCAAAGAGTACTAAGGTGTGATCATGTTTTGCTTGTGGAAGAGGCTTAGTCAACGGGTCTGCTACATTCAGATCCGTATGTATTTTGCAAATTTCTATGTCTATAATGCTCTGCATGGAGCTCATCTGGATAATTTCTCCCACTTTCAATACATATCCAGATTGAGACTTAGAGTCATCTTGATCGGTGTCAAAGCTTGCATCGACGTAACCCTTTAAAACAAACTCTTTATCACCTCCATAACCGAGAAACATTTCCTTAGTCCTGTTTAAGGTACCTAAGGATAATTTTGACCACTGTCCAGTGATCTACTCCTAGATCACCATTGTAACTCCTTGCCAAACTCATGGTAAGGCACACAATAGGACTGGTACACAACATGGCATACTTTATAGAACCTATGGCTAAGGCATAGGGAATGACATTCATTCTCTCTCTATATTCTGCCGTGGTCGGGCTTTGAGTCTTACTCAACTTCACACCTTGCAATACAAGCTAGAACTCCTTCTTTGACTGATCCATTTTGAACTCCTTCAAAATCTTGTCAATGTATGTACTCATTGAAAATCTTATCAAGCGTCTTGATCTATCTCTATAGATCTTGATGCCTAATATGTAAGAAGCTTCACTGAGGTCTTTCATTGAAAAATTATTATTCGAGTATCCTTTTATGCTATCTAGAAATTCTATATCATTTCCAACCAACAATATGTCATCCACATATAATATCTGAAATGCTACAAAGCTCCTATCACTTTCTTGTAAATACAGGCTTCACCGTAAGTCTATATAAAACCATATGCTTTGATCACCTCATCAAAGCGTATATTCCAACTCCGAGATGCTTGCACCAGTCCATGGATGGCTCACTGGAGCTTGCACACTTTCTTAGCACCTTTAGGATCGACAAAACCTTCTGGTTGCATTATATACAACTCTTCTTTAAGAAATCCATTAAGGAATGTAGTTTTGATGTCCATTTGCCAGATTTCATAATCATAAAATGCAGCAATTGCTAACCTGATTCGGACGGACTTAAGCATCGCTACGGGTGAGAAAGTCTCATCGTAGTCAACCCCTTGAACTTGTCGAAAACCTTTTACGACAAGTCGAGATTTGTAGACAGTAACATTACCATCAGCGCCAGTCTTCTTCTTGAAGATCCATTTATTCTCTATGGCTTGCCGATCATCGGGCAAGTCCACCAAAGTCCACACTTTGTTCTCATACATGGATCCTATCTCAGATTTCATGGCCTCAAGCCATCTATTGGAATCTGGGCTCATCATAGCTTCTTCATAGTTCGTAGGTTCGCCTTGGTCTAATAACATGGCTTCCAGAACAGGATTACTTTACCACTCTGGTGTGGATCGTGCTCTGGTTGACCTACGAGGTTCAGTAGCAACTTGATCTGAAGTTTTATGATCATCATCATTTGCTTCCTCTCTAGTTGGTGTAGGCATCACGGGAACGGATTTCTCTAATGTGCTACTTCCCAATTCGAGAGAAGGTACGATTACCTCATCAAGTTGTACTTTCCTCCCACTCACTTGTTTCGAGAGAAACTCCTTCTCTAGAAAGGACTCATTCTTAGCAACAAAGATCTTGCCTTCGGATCTGCGGTAGAAGGTGTACCCAATTGTTTCCTTAGGGTATCCTATGAAGACACACTTTTCCGATTTGGGTTCGAGCTTATCAGGCTGAAGCCTTTTGACATAAGTGTCGCAACCCCAAAATTTAAGAAACGATAGCTTAGGTTTCTTGCCAAACCACAGTTCATACGGTGTCACCTCAATGGATTTAGACGGTGCCCTATTTAACATGAATGCAGCTGTCTCTAATGCATAACCCCAAAACGATAGTGGTAAATCGGTAAGAGACATCATAGATCGCACCATATCTAATAAAGTACGATTATGACGTTCGGTCACACCATTATGCTGTGGTGTTCCAGGTGGCGTGAGTTGTGAAAAAATTCCACATTGTTTTAAATGAAGGCCAAACTCGTAACTCAAATATTCGCTGATCAGATCGTAGAAACTTTATTTTCTTGTTACTATGATTCTCCACTTCACTCTGAAATTCTTTGAACTTTTCAAATGTTTTAGACTTGTGTTTCATTAAGTAGATATACCCATACCTACTCAAATCATCTGTGAAGGTTAGAAAATAACGATACCCGCCGCGTGCATCAATACTTCATCGAACCGCATACATCGGTATGTATTATTTCCAATAAGTCATTAGCTCGCTCCATTGTTCCGGAGAATGGAGTTTTAGTCATCTCTTTCCCATGAGGCATGGTTTGCAAGTATCAAATGATTCATAATCAAGTGATTCCAAAAGTCCATCTGCATGGAGTTTCTTCATGCGCTTTACACCAATATGACCTAAACGGCAGTGCCACAAATATGTTGCATTATCATTATCTACTTTGCATCTTTTGGCATCAATATTATGAATATGTGTATCACTACGATCGAGATTCAGTAAACCATTCACATTGGGTGTATGACCATAGTAGGTTTTATTCATGTAAACAGAACAACAATTATTCTCTGACTTAAATGAATACCCGTATTGCAATAAACATTATCCAATCATATTCATGCTCAACGCAAACACCAAATAACTTTTATTTAGGTTCAACATTAATCCCGAGGGTAGAGGGAGTGTGCGATGGTGATCGTATCAACCTTGGAATCAATTCCAACACACATCATCACCTCACCCTTAACTAGTCTATGTTTATTCTGCAACTCCTGTTTCGAGTTACTAATCTTAGCAGCTGAACTGGTATCAAATACCCAGGGGTTACTACGAACACTAGCAAAGTACACATCGATAACATGTATATCAAATATATCTTTGTTCACTTTTCCATTCTTCTTATCCGCCAAGTATTTGGGGCAGTTCCACTTCCAGTGACCATTCCCTTTGCAATAGAAGCACTTAGTTTTAGGCTTGGGTCCAGTTTTGGGCTTCTTCATGGGAGTGGCAACTTGCTTGCCATTCTTCTTGAAGTTCCCTTTCTTTCCCTTGCCCTTTTTCTTGAAACTAGTGGTCTTGTTTAACCATCAACACTTGATGTTCTTTCTTGATTTCTACCTTCGCCGATTTCAGCATCGCGAAGAGCTCGGGAATCGTTTTCGTCATCCCTTGCATACTATAGTTCATCACGAAGTTCTAGTAGCTTGGTGACAGTGACTAGAGAACTCTGTCAGTCACTATCTTATCTGGAAGATTAACTCCCACTTGATTCAAGCAATTGTAGTACCCAGACATTCTAAGCACATGCTCACTGGCTGAGCTATTGTCCTCCATCTTGTAGGCAAACTACTTGTCAGAGGTCTCATACCTCCCGACACGGGCATGAGTCTGAAATACCAATTTCAGCTCTTGGAACATCTCATATGGTCCGTGGCGTTCAACACGTTTTTGAAGTCCCAGTTCTAAGCCGTAAAGCATGGCGCACTAAACTATTAATTAGTCATCATATCGAGCTTGCCAAACGTTCATAGCGTCTGCATCTGCTCCTGCAATAGGTCTGTCACCTAGCGGTGCATCAAGGACATAATACTTCTATGCAGTAATGAGGATAATCCTCGGATCACGGACCTAGTCCGCGTTATTGCTACTATCATATTTCAACTTATTTTTCTCTAGGAACATATCAAAAATAGGGAAGCTATCTTGCGAGCTGTTGATCTACAACATAGATATGCAAAAAAAACTATTAGGACTAAGTTCATGATAAATTAAGTTCAATTAATAAAATTACTAATGAACTCCCACTTAAATTAACATCCCTCAAGTTATCTGAGTGATACATGATCCAAATCAACTAACCCATGTCCGATCATCACGTGATATGGGGTAGTCATCAATGGTGAACATCTCTATGTTAATCATATCTACTATATGACTCGTGTTCGACCTTTCGGTCTTCAGTGTTCCGAGGCCATGTCTATACATTCTAGGCTCGTCAAGTTTAACCCAAGTATTCTACATGTGCAAAACTGTCTTACACCCGTTGTATGTGAATGTAGAGTCTATCACACCCGATCATCACATGGTGTCTCGAAACGACGAACTTTTGCAACAGTGCATACTCGGGAAGAACACTTAAATCTTAAAATTTAGTGAAGGGATCATCTTATAATGCTACCGTCGTTCTAAGCAAAATAAGATGCATAAAAGATAAACATCACATGCAATCAAAATATGTGACATGATATGGCCATCATCATCTCATGCTTTTGATCTCCATCGTCACCGGCTCGACACCTTGATCTCCATCGTTGCGTCGTGGTCATCTCACCAACTATTGCTTCTACAACTATTGCTAACGCATAGCGATAAAGTAAAGCAATTACATGGCGTTTGCATTTCATACAATAAAGTGACAACCATAAGGCTCCTGCCGGTTGCCGATAAATTACAAAACATGATCATCTCATACAATAACGTTTATCACATCATGTCTTGACCATATCACATCACAACATGCCCTGCAAAAACAAGTTAGACATCCTCAACTTTGTTGTTGCAAGTTTTACGTGGCTGCTATGGGCTTCTAGCAAGGACCGTTCTTACCTACGGCAAAAACCACAACGGTGATTTATCAAGTTTGCTGTTTTAACCTTCTTCAAGGACGAGCCGCGGTCAAATTCGATTCAACTAAAGTAGGAGAAACAGACACCCGCCAGCCACCTTTATGCAAAACTAGTTGCATGTCAGTCGGTGGAACCGGTCTCATGTGCATGGACATGTAAGTTGGTCCGGGCCACTTCATCCCACAATGCCGCCAAATCAAAATAAGACGTTGGTGGTAAGCAGTATGAACATCACCACCAACAACTTCTTTGTGTTCTACTCGTGCATATCATCTATGCATAGACCTGGCTCATGATGCCACTGTTGGGAAACGTTGCATGGAAAAAAAATCTACGCACACGCATAGCAACGAGGGGGAGAGTGTGTCTACGTACCCTCGTAGACCGTAAGCGGAAGCGTTTCACAACGCGGTTGATGTAGTCAAACTTCTTCTCACGTCAACCGATCAAGTGCCGAACGCACGGCACCTCCGCGTTCTGCACACGTTCAGCTCGGTGACATCCCTCGCCTTCTTGATCCAGTAAGTCGTCGAGATAGTAGATGATTTCCATCAACACAACGGCGTGGTGACGGTGATGGTGAAGTGATCTCCGCAGGGCTTTGCCTAAGCACTACGAAAATATGACCGGGGGTGTAAACGGTGGAGGGGCGTGCCGCACAGGGCTAACACTTCATCTGGGGTGTGCTAGGCGCCCCCTCCTCATATATATAGGTGGGAGGGAGAGGGGAGGGGCCAAGGGGCGCCCCAAGTAGGTCCGAATCCTACTTGGGCTCCTGCCCTTGGCTACGCCCCCCTGCCATGTTTGTCGGAGGGGGAAGGAAAGAAGGGGGATAGGGAAGGAAGTGGGAATCCTAATCCACACTTTCCTTTCCCTTCTCCCCTTTCCTTATCCTCATTAGGTCGGCCCATATGGGGGGCGCAGCAGCCCCTTGTGGCTGGTGCGTTTCCCCTCTTGGCCCATAAGGCCCATATCTTTTGCCACTGGTGCTCGGAAGCCCTTCCGGTGACCCGATAAGTACCCGGTACCCCCCGAAACACTTCCGGCGTCCGAATGCCATCGTTCTATATATCAATCTTTACCTGACGGCCATTTAGAGACTCCTCGTCATGTCCGTGATCTCATCCGGGACTCCGAACAACATTCGGTCACCAAATCACATAACTCATATAATACTATATCGAAATTGAACGTTAAGCGTGTGGACCCTACGGGTTTGAGAAATATGTAGACATGACCGAGACACCTCTCCGGTCAATAACCAATAGCAGAACCTGGATGCCCATATTGGATCCTACATATTCTACGAAGATCTTCATCGGTCGAACCGTTATGACAACATACGTAATTCCCTTTGTCCATCGGTATGTTACTTGCCCGAGATTCGATCGCCGGTATCTTCATACCTAGTCAATCTCGTTACCGGCAAGTCTCTTTACTCGTTCTGTAATACATCACCTCGTGACTAACTCCTTAGTCATTTGCTTGCAAGCTTATGATGTGTATTACCAAGAGGGCCCAGAGATACCTCTCCGATACTCAGAGTGACAAATCATAATCTAGATCTATGCCAACTCAATAAAGACCTTCGGAGATACCTGTAGAGCATCTTTATGATCACCCAATTACGTTGTGACGTTTGATAGCACACAAGGTATTCCTCCGGTATCCGGGAGTTGCATAATCTCATAGTCGAAGGAATATGTATTTGACATGAAGAAAGCAATAGCAATAAACTGAACGATCATTATGCTAAGCTAACGGATGGGTCTTGTCCATCACATCATTCTCCTAATGATGTGATCCCGTTATCAAATGACAACACATGTCTATGGTTAGGAAACCTTAACCATCTTTGATCAACGAGCTAGTCTAGTAGAGGCTTACTAGGGACACGGTATTTGTTTATGTATTCACACATGTATTTAGGTTTCCGATCAAACAACAATAGCATGAATAATAAACCTTTATCAGGAATAAGGAAATATAAAATAACAACTTTATTATTGCCTCTAGGGCATATTTCCTTCACCGGGGGCCATAGGTTTCACTTGAGGCTTCTCTCAAGATAGGAAATAATACGGTGGGTGAACAAATTACTGTCGAGCAATTGATTGAAAAGTGCAAAGTTATGACGATATCTAAGGCAATGATTATGAAATATAGGCATCACGTCAGTGTCAAGTAGACATACTCCTGCCTGCATCTACTACTATTACTCCACACATCGACCGACTCCTGCCTGCATCTAGAGTATTAAGTTCATGAAGAACAGAGTAACGCTTTAAGTAAGATGACATGATGTAGAGGAATAAACTCAAGCAATATGATGTAAACCGCATCATTTTATCCTCGATGGCAACATTACAATACGTGCCTTGCTACCCCTACTGTCACTGGGAAAGGACACCGCAAGATTGAACCGAAAGCTAAGCACTTCTCCCATTGCAAGAAAAACCAATCTAGTTTGCGAAACTAAACCGATGGTTCGAAGAGAATTACAAAGATATCAAATTATGCATTAAAGAATTCAGAGAAGATTCAAATAATATTCATAGATAAGCTGATCATAAATCCATAATTCATCGGATCTCGACAAACACACCACAAAAGAAGATTACATCGGATAGATCTCCAAGAACATCGAGGTAAACATGGTATTGAGAATCAAATAGAGAGAGAGAGAAGCCATCTAGCTACTAGCTATGGACCGGTAGGTCTGTGGTAAACTACTCATGCTTCATCGGAAGGGCAATAGAGTTGATGTAAAAGCCCTCCGTGATCGAATCCCCCTCCGGCAGGATGCCGGAAAAGGCCCCAAGATGGGATCTCACGGGAACAGAAGGTTGCGGCAGTGGAGAAGTGTTTTCGTGGATGCTTCTGGTGGTTTGGGAATATATGTGAATATATAGGAGGCAGAACTAGGTCAGGGGGTCACGAGGGGCCCACAAGGTAGGGGGCGCTCCCTCCACCCTTGTGGCCGCCTCGTGGCTCTTCTGACTTGCACTCCAAGTATCATGGGTGTCTTCTGGTCCAAGAAAAACCATCGCGAATGTTTTATTCCGTTTGGACTCCGTTTGGTATTCCTTTCCTGTGAAGCTCAAAAACAAGGAAAAACAGAAACTGGCACTGGGCTCTAGGTTAATAGGTTAGTCCCAAAAATAATATAAAATAGCATATTAATGCATATAATGAAGGAAATATGCCCTAGAGTCAATAATAAAGTTATTATTTATTTCCTTATATCATGATAAATGTTTATTATTCATGCTAGAATTGTATTAACCGGAAACATGATACATGTGTGAATACATAAACAAACAGAGTGTCACTAGTCTGCCTCTACTTGACTAGCTCGTTGATCAAAGATGGTTATGTTTCCTAGCCATAGACATGAGTTGCCATTTGATTAACGGGATCATATCATTAGGAGAATGATGTGATTGACTTGACCCATTCCGTTAGCTTAGCACTTGATCGTTTAGTATGTTGCTATTGCTTTCTTCATGACTTATACATGTTCCTATGACTATGAGATTTTGCAACTCCCATTTACCGGAGGAACACTTTGTGTGCTACCAAACGTCACAACGTAACTGGGTGATTATAAAGGTGCTCTACAGGTGTCTCCGAAGGTACTTGTTGGGTTGGCGTATTTCGAGATTAGGATTTGTCACTCCGAATTGTCGGAGAGGTATCTTTGGGCCCACTCTGTAATGCACATCACTATAAGCCTTGCAAGCATTGCAACTAATGAGTTAGTTGCACGATGATGTATTACGGAACGAGTAAAGAGACTTGCCGGTAACGAGATTGAACTAGGCATTGAGATACCGACGATCGAATCTCGGGCAAGTAACATACCGATGACAAAGGGAACAACGTATGTTGTTATGCGGTTTGACTGATAAAGATCTTCGTAGAATATGTGGGAGCCAATATGAGCATCCAGGTTCCGCTATTGGTTATTGACCGGAGACGTGTCTCGGTCATGTCTACATAGTTCTCGAACCCGTAGGGTCCACACGCTTAAAGTTCGATGACGGTTATATTATGAGTTTATGTGTTTTGATGTACCGAAGGAAGTTAGAAGTCCCGGATGTGATCACGGACATGACAAGGAGTCTTGAAATGTTTGAGACATGAAGATTGATATATTGGACAACTATATTCGGACACCGGAATGGTTCCGGGGGTTATTGGATATATACCGGAGTACCGGGGGGTTACCGGAACCCCCCCCCCGGAGGTTATTGGGCCTCATGGGCCCAAGTGGTGGAATAGGAGAGGCGGCCAAGGGGCAGCCGCGCGCCCCTCCCCCCCCCCCCCCCAAGTCCGAATTGGACAAGGAGGGGGGCGGCGCCCCCCCTTTCCTTTCCCCCTCTCTCTCCTTCCCTCTCCTCTCCTACTCCAACATGGAAGGGGGGAGTCCTACTCCCGGTGGGAGTAGGACTCCTCATGGGGCGCGCCAAGGGTGGCCGGCCCCCTCCCCCTCCTCCACTCCTTTATATACGGGGAGGGAGGCACCCCCTTGAGACACAACAATTGATCCCTTGGATCTCTTAGCCGTGTGCGGTGCCCCCCTCCACCATAATCCACCTCAGTAATATCGTAGCAGTGCTTAGGCGAAGCACTGCGTCGGTAGAACATCATCATCGTCACCACGCCGTCGTGCTGACAGAACTCTCCCTCAAAGCTCGGCTGGATCGGAGTTTGAGGGACGTCATCGAGCTGAAAGTGTGCTGAACTCGGAGGTGCCGTACGTTCAGTACTTGATCGGTCGGATCGTGAAGACGTACGACTACATCAACCGCATTGTGCTAACGCTTCCGCTTTCGGTCTACGAGGGTACGTGGACACACTCTCCCATCTCGTTGCTATGCATCACCATGATCTTGCGTGTGTGTAGGATTTTTTTTGAAATTGCTACGTTCCCCAACAGTGGCATTCGAGCCAGGTTTTATGCGTTGATGTTATATGCACAAGTAGAACACAAGTGAGTTGTGGGCGATACAAGTCATACCGCTTACTAGCATGTCACACTTCGGTTTGGCGGTATTGTTGGATGAAGCGGCCCGGACCGACATTACGCGTACGCTTACGCGAGACTGGTTTTACCGCCGTGCTATGCACACAGGTGACTAGCGGGTGTCAGTTTCTCCAACTTTAGTTGAACCGAGTGTGGCTACGCCCGGTCCTTGAGAAGGTTAAAACAGCACTAACTTGGCGAACTATCGTTGTGGTTTTGATGCGTAGGTAAGAACGGTTCTTGCTCAGCCCGTAGTAGCCACGTAAAACTTGCAACAACAAAGTAGAGGACGTCTAACTTGTTTTTGCAGGGCATGTTGTGATGTGATATGGTCAAGACATGATGCTATATTTTATTGTATGAGATGATCATCTTTTGTAACCGAGTTATCGGCAACTGGCAGGAGCCATATGGTTGTCGCTTTATTGTATGCAATGCAATCGCCCTGTAATTGCTTTACTTTATCAGCGATAGTAATAGAGGCAATAGTTGGCGAGACGATAACGGTGCTACGATGGAGATCAAGGTGTCGCGCCGGTGACGATGGTGATCATGACGGTGCTTCGGAGATGGAGATCACAAGCACAAGATGATGATGGCCATATCATATCACTTATATTGATTGCATGTGATGTTTATCTTTTATGCATCTTATCTTGCTTTGATCAACGGTAGCATTATAAGATGATCTCTCACTAAATTTCAACATAAAAGTGTTCTCCCTGAGTATGCACCGTTGCCCAAGTTCGTCGTGCCTAGACACCACGTGATGATCGGGTGTGATAAGCTCTACGTCCATCTACAACGGGTGCAAGCCAGTTTTGCACACGCAGAATACTCAGGTTAAACTTGACGAGCCTAGCATATGCAGATATGGCCTCGGAACACTGAGACCAAAAGGTCGAGCGTGAATCATATAGTAGATATGATCAACATAGTGATGTTCACCATTGAAAACTACTCCATTTCACGTGATGATCGGTTATGGTTTAGTTGATTTGGATCACGTGATCACTTAGATGATTAGAGGGATGTCTATCTAAGTGGGAGTTCTTAAGTAATTTGATTAATTGAACTTGAATTTATCATGAACTTAGTACCTGATAGTATTTTGCATGTCTATGTTTGTTGTAGATAGATGGCTCGTGTTGTTGTTCCGTTGAATTTTAATGCGTTCCTTGAGAAAGCAAAGTTGAAAGATGATGGTAGCAATTACACGGACTGGGTCCGTAACTTGAGGATTATCCTCATTGCTGCACAGAAGAATTACGTCCTGGAAGCACCGCTAGGTGCCAAACTTGCTGCAGGAGCAACACCAGATGTTATGAACGTCTGGCAGAGCAAAGCTAATGACTACACGATAGTTCAGTGTGCCATGCTTTACGGCTTAGAACCGGGACTTCAACGACATTTTGAACGTCATGGAGCATATGAGATGTTCCAGGAGTTGAAGTTAATATTTCAAGCAAATGCCCGGGTTGAGAGATATGAAGTCTCCAATAAGTTCTACAGCTGCAAGATGGAGGAGAATAGTTCTGTCAGTGAGCATATACTCAGAATGTCTGGGTATAACAATCACTTGATTCAACTGGGAGTTAATCTTCCGGATGATAGCGTCATTGAAAGAATTCTTCAATCACTGCCACCAAGCTACAAGAGCTTCACGATGAACTATAACATGCAAGAGATGGATAAGATGATTCCCGAGCTCTTTGCAATGCTAAAGGCTGCGGAGGTAGAAATCAAGAAAGAACATCAAGTGTTGATGGTCAATAAGACCACCAGTTTCAAGAAAAAGGGCAAAGGGAAGACGAAGGGGAACTTCAAGAAGAACAGCAGACAAGTTGCTGCTCAAGAGAAGAAACCCAAGTCTGGATCTAAGCCTGAGACTGTGTGCTTCTACTGCAAGCAGACTGGTCACTGGAAGCGGAACTGCCCCAAGTATTTGGCGGATAAGAAGGATGGCAAGGTGAACAAAGGTATATGTGATATACATGTTATTGATGTGTACCTTACCAGAGCTCGCAGTAGCACCTGGGTATTTGATACTGGTTCTGTTGCTAATATTTGCAACTCGAAACAGGGACTACGGATTAAGCGGACACTGGCTAAGGACGAGGTGACGATGCACGTGGGAAACGGTTCCAAAGTCGATGTGATCGCGGTCGGCACGCTACCTCTACATCTACCTTCGGGATTAGTTTTAGACCTAAATAATTGTTATTTGGTGCCAGCGTTGAGCATGAACATTATATCTGGATCTTGTTTAATGCGAGACGGTTATTCATTTAAATCTGAGAATAATGGTTGTTCTATTTATATGAGTAATATCTTTTATGGTCATGCACCCTTGAAGAGTGGTCTATTTTTTATGAATGTCGATAGTAGTGATACATATATTCATAATGTTGAAGCCAAAAGATGCAGAGTTGATAATGATAGTGCAACTTATTTGTGGCACTGCCGTTTGGGTCATATTGGTGTAAAGCACATGAAGAAACACCATACTGATGGACTTTTGGAATCACTTGATTATGAATCACTTGGTACTTGCGAACCATGCCTCATGGGCAAGATGACTAAAACGCCGTTCTCCGGAACTATGGAGCGAGCAACTGATTTGTTGGAGATCATACATACTGATGTATGTGGTCTAATGAATGTTGAGGCTCGCGGCGGGTATCGTTATTTTCTCACCTTCACAGATGATTTAAGCAGATATGGGTATATCTACTTAATGAAACATAAGTCTGAAACATTTGAAAAGTTCAAAGAATTTCAGAGTGAAGTTGAAAATCATCGTAACAAGAAAATAAAGTTTCTACGATCTAATCGTGGAGGAGAATATTTGAGTTACGAGTTTGGTCTACATTTGAAACAATGCGGAATAGTTTCGCAACTCACGCCACCTGGAACACCACAGCGTAATGGTGTGTCCGAACGTCGTAATCGTACTTTACTAGATATATAGTGCGATCTATGATGTCTCTTACTGATTTACCGCTATCGTTTTGGGGTTATGCTTTAGAGACGGCCGCATTCACGTTAAATAGGGCACCATCAAAATCCGTTGAGACAACGCCTTATGAACTGTGGTTTGGCAAGAAACCAAAGTTGTCGTTTCTTAAAGTTTGGGGCTGCGATGCTTATGTGAAAAAGCTTCAACCTAATAAGCTCGAACCCAAATCGGAGAAATGTGTCTTCATAGGATACCCGAAGGAAACTGTTGGGTACACCTTCTATCACAGATCCGAAGGCAAGACACTCGTTGCTAAGAATGGATCTTTTCTAGAGAAGGAGTTTCTCTCGAAAGAAGTGAGTGGGAGGAAAGTAGAACTTGACGAGGTAACTATACCTGCTCCCTTATTGGAAAGTAGTTCATCACAGAAACCGGTTCCTGTGACATCTATACCAATTAGTGAGGAAGTTAATGATGATGATCATGAAACTTCAGATCAAGTTGTTACTGAACCTCGTAGGTCAACCAGAGTAAGATCCGCACCAGAGTGGTATGGTAATCCTGTTCTGGAGGTTATGTTACTAGACCATGACGAACCTACGAACTATGAAGAAGCAATGGTGAGCCCAGATTCCGCAAAATGGCTTGAGGCCATGAAATCTGAGATGGGATCCATGTATGAGAACAAAGTTTGGACTTTGGTTGACTTGCCCGATGATCGGCAGGCCATCGAGAATAAATGGATCTTCAAGAAGAAGACTGACGCTGATGGTAATGTTACTGTCTATAAAGCTCGACTTGTTGCAAAAGGTTTTCGACAAGTTCAAGGGATTGACTACGATGAGACATTCTCACCCGTAGCGATGCTTAAGTCTGTCCGAATCATGTTAGCAATTGCCGCATTTTATGATTTTGAAATTTGGCAAATGGATGTCAAAACTGCATTCTTGAATGGATTTCTGGAAGAAGAGTTGTATATGATGCAACCGAAAGGTTTTGTTGATCCAAATGGAGCTAACAAAGTGTGCAAGCTCCAGCGATCCATTTATGGACTGGTGCAAGCCTCTCAGAGTTGGAATAAACGTTTTGATAGTGTGACCAAAGCATATGGTTTTATACAGACTTTTGGAGAAGCCTATATTTACAAGAAAGTGAGTGGGAGCTCTGTAGCATTTCTGATATTATATGTGGATGACATATTGTTGATCGGAAATGATATAGAATTTCTGGATAGCATAAAGGGGTATTTGAATAAGAGTTTTTCAATGAAGGACCTCGGTGAAGCTGCTTATATATTGGGATCAAGATCTATAGAGATAGATCAAGACGCTTAATTGGACTTTCACAAAGCACATACCTTGACAAAGTTTTGAAGAAGTTCAAAATGGATCAAGCAAAGAAAGGGTTCTTGCCTGTGTTACAAGGTGTGAAGTTGAGTAAGACTCAATGTGTGACGCCCCCGATTCAATCGTACACTAATCATGCACGCAAACGTGTACGATCAAGATCAGGGACTCACGGGAAGATATCACAACACAACTCTAAAACATAAATAAGTCATACAAGCATCATAATACAAGCCAGGGGCCTCGAGGGCTCGAATACAAGTGCTCGATCATAGACGAGTCAGCGGAAGCAACAATATCTGAGTACAGACATAAGTTATACGAGTTTGCCTTAAGAAGGCTAGCACAAACGAGGATACAGATCGAAAGAGGCGCAGGCCTCCTGCCTGGGATCCTCCTAACTACTCCTGGTCGTCGTCAACGGGCTGCATGTAGTAGTAGGCACCTCCAGTGTAGTAAGAGTCGTCGTCGACGGTGGCGTCTGGCTCCTGGGCTCCAGCATCTGGTTGCGACAACCAGGTAGAAAGGAAATGGGGAAAAGAGGAAGGAAAGCAACCGTGAGTACTCATCCAAAGTACTCGCAAGCAAGGAGCTACACTACATATGCATGGGTATATGTGTAAAGGGCCATATCGGTGGACTGAACTGCAGAATGCCAGAATAAGGGGGGATAGCTAGTCCTATCGAAGACTACGCTTCTGATTGTCATAAGGTCAAGGTACAACTCCAGGTCATCCTTTTATCGAGGGACATGGCTATTCGAATAGATAAACTTCCCTGCAGGGGTGCACCACATAACCCAACACGCTCGATCCCATTTGGCCGGACACACTTTTCTGGGTCATGCCCGGCCTCGGAAGATCAAAACGTCGCAGCCCCACCAAGGCACAACAGAGAGGTCAACACGCCGGTCTAAATCCTATGGCGCAGGGGTCTGGGCCCATCGCCCATTGCACACCTGCACGTTGCGAACGCGGCCGAAAGCAGACCTAGCCTAGTAGGCGTTCCAGTCCAATCCGGTGCGCGCCGCTCAGTCGCTGACGTCACGAAGGCTTCGGCTGATACCATGACGTCGAGTGCCCATAACTGTTCCCGCGTAGTTGGTTAGTGTGTATAGACCAAATGGCCAGACTCAGATCAAATACCAAGATCTTGTTAAGCGTGTTAAGTATCCGCGAACGCCGACCAGGGCCAGGCCCACCTCTCTCCTAGGGGGTCTCAACCTGCCCTGTCGCTCCGCCACAAAGTAACAGTCGGGGGCTGTTAGGAACCCAGGCCCACCTCTACCGGGATGGAGCCACCTGTCCTTTCAGCCCCCTCATCAGAATCACTTGCGGGTACTCAACGAGCTGACCCGACTTTAGTCACCACATGTGTCTTGTATATAAAGTATATAGTATATACCCGTGATCACCTCCCTAGTGATCACAGCCCAGTAGTATAGCATGGCAGACGGACAAGAGAGTAGGGCCACTGATGGAACACTAGCATCCTATTCTAAGCAGTAGGATAGCAGGTAAGGGTAACAGTTGTACCAACAATGACAGGCTATGCAGCAGAATAGGATTAACCGAAAGCAGTAACATGCTACACTACTCTAATGCAAGATGTATAGAGAAGAATAGGCGATATTTGGTGATCAAGGGGGGGCTTGCCTGGAAGCTCTGTTGTATCGGGAGAAGGGTCGTCGGTGACGTAGTCGTACTAGGTGGCATCAGCGCCGGTCTCGGGGTCTACCGGAGAAGAAGAGGGGGAAGAAACAATAAATATAATGCAAACATAAGCATGACGATGCATGACAAGACAATGCGCGGTGCTAGGTGTGCCCTAACGCGGTAGAAGGTGATACCGACGAAGGGGGAAACATCCGGGAAAGTATTCCCGGTGTTTCGTGTTTTCGGACAGAAGAACCGGAGGGGGATTGTTGCACGTTTGCTATGCTAGGGATATGTGGTGGACGAACGGGCTGCATATCCGGATTCGTCTCGTCGTTCTGAGCAACTTTCATGTACAAAGTTTTCCCATCCGAGTTATGGATTATTTTATATTAATTTTTAAAGTTTTAAATCATTTTCTAGAATTAACAGATTATTTTAATTCGAAATTGCATTTATGACGTCAGCATGACATCAGCAGTCAACTCTGACCGTTGACTGGTCAAACTGACACGTGGGTCCTACTGGTCATAGACTCGAGTTAGCTAACCCAGGTTAATTAGTTTAACTAATTAATTAGGTTAACTAATCTTAATTAGTTTGGTTAAATAGTTAATCAACTTAATTAATTCACTAATTAATTGATTAATTAATTATTAATTTTACTAATTTGTTTCATTTTCGTTTCTTTTTTTTAACGTTCTAGGCAGTGGGCCCCGTTTGGCAGTGGCCCAGAGGCCATAGCGGGCACGGGCGCTAGCCCGCGGGGGCGCACCCGACTGGGCAACAAGGGGCGGCTGGCGGGCGTGGGCGCCAGCGCGCCGGCGGCTGCGACCGGGCGGAGCATGGGGAGGGCCGCGGCTACCGACATGCAGCAGGGCGGCTGAAGGCGAGGCGCGGGGCGCGACGACGGCACACGGCGCGTGGCTGCGGGCGCGGCCATCGGGGCTGCACGGCGCCGAGCGCAGCGGTGGAGCGAGTGAGCCACTGGCGCGGGGGGGACGAGGCGTGCGCGCATCGGGCGCGGTCGGGGTTGAGCTAGCGGCGCACGAGCGGGAGCGCGGTGACAGTAGGGAGGGAAGATGGGGTCGGACGGGGAGGTCCTCACCCGCCCTGTAGAGGTGCATGGGTGTGCTCGGGGAGGGCCAGAGCTGCGGGGCGACGGCGAGTCGGCGTCGGGGCGGCGAGCACGACGCGGACGAGGTGGCGCGGGTCGGGCGGCGCCGGCGAGGCGACGGGTGGAAGACGAGCCGAGGCAGGGGTGCGGCGTCGAGGCGGCAGGGGCGTCTAGCGAGGCGGGGGTGAGGACGAGCGACGGAGACGAGGAGGGATGACCGGGCGACTGGGAATGTCGGCGAGGCGGTCAGAGGGGTCGCCGGCGCGGCGTCGAGCACGAGGGAGCTCCTCTCCCTCGGGGATTCATGTGTGCGCGCGAGCGCTCTTGTGGGTGGCGGCGGACCAGGGGGAGTGGGGATAGGTTAGGGTTTGGGGTCGGGGGAAGTGGTCTTGTAGGCCAGAGAGAGTGGGGTGGGCTGTGGGCTGGCCTGGCGAGCAGCTGGGCCGACTGGCCCAGTGGGGAGGGGGGTTCTCTTCTTTTATCTTTTTTTTGTTTTTTGTTTTGTATTTCCTTTTCTTTTCTTTATTTCTCTTTTCTGTTTTAATTCATTTTATGTATTTAGGTTTTTATAAAAGCATGGTTCCCTCACCATAAATACCTAAGCATTTATTTGCACACTCCGAACATTTTAGTTTAACATTTTGAAAACTTTTGTTGTTTGCCTCGAATTCGAATCATTTTGAACTAACGCGAGATTTGTCAACAGTAACGGAGGTAACGTGGCACCATTAGTGTGGGATTACTGTAGCTTAATTACTCGGGCGTCACAATTCTCCTCCACAACAAGAAATCTCGTCCCGGGATTTAAGAGGCGGACTAGAGGGAGAAGGTTCCGGTTACGAATCTCTAGCGAGTGTTCTCGGTCTTGGTTGCTCTTCTCGAAGAGGCCGATCCATAACCTTGATGTCTTCATTTCTCTGCTTCAAGTTCTCATGATGAAGTTGGCATCCTTTCTTTGGGAACTCCATCGTACTTACGAAAGAATAAAGGGGCTGGGAGAACAGACCTCTGCAAGGTTGACTAACTTGTTGATAACATCGGGGAAGGTGGGGGAAGTAACTCTCGAATTAAAAACCTTTAGAAAATATCGAGAGTAAGGCAAGAAGGTGTCATGAGAAGTTTCAAGCGGCAGGCAATCGTTCGATGCCTGAAACAGAGTGTGAAAGGGGTTCAAAGCAAACGGAATAAGTATTATGTCTGATGCCAGTATAGATCAGTAGGAAGGTGGTCCGTGAATTACATACGAGGCCACGCGTGATGAATAAATTTGGGAACAGGGGGTGCACAGGAGAGTCAGGTTTTGATCCTGTGGAACTATGGGTTATGGGCCCACCATGTGGTTAAAGTAGGAAGGGCGGTGACATCTTGCACGATCATGATAGCAAGGCATGTCAAAGGGTAGCCTGTCAGTTATATGTCAGCAACATCGTCGGTACCAAGGGCGAGGGACGAAGAGAACCATTTTCCTGCTCGTTGAAACGAGGCGGACCAATAGGCAAAGTTCTCGTCCATCGGTGGTTACCGGAATGTCACCAACAATAGTAACAGGGTCTTACTGACAGAGTTGTACACCGAGGTGTTTGCACAAGCAGGTAATTAATACTGCTTAGATCATAATGATCACCAGAAACGTTAAACCAACCAATGGAAAGGAAAATATGATTATCAGATTAAACAGAACAATGGAAAGGAAAATGTGTTTAAACACATATTTCAGGGGTATATCCTTCCCAAGGACAATGGTTAGAAGAGAACCATTTAGGTTAGGGAAGAGGAAGTTCATGACATTACCCAAACAACGGTGTTTGAATAATTGATAACGAAAATTTAGCATTGTGCTTCAAATGTTTTTATTGAAGATCGGAGTACCACAGACATGCTTCGAGATAGCATTGACATGGTCATTAGGTAAGATCAGGCTATGGATACACAAAGGATCCATCAGGAACAACTTATAGAGTAAGTCTTACAATTTCCTGGAAGAATAGCTAACCTTGCTAAAAAGGAAAACTTATAACAATAGGTCCTCTGGCCAGGTGTGTTAGGCATGACATCACCTTATCGGGTCATAAATAGACCAATGTTATAACTCTTGGAAATATGTTCCAACCATCATATCTGACCGAGATTCAGATCTGATTGGTGTCAGGATAACTCAGACTCAGGATGCCTGAGAAGAAAGGTGCAACACAAATTGTCGAAACGACATCGAAGATTCTCGGGAGATGAACTATGGAAGCGAGTTCCGAACAAGGGTTCATCATTAAATCAAGGAGAGGTGAGGAGGTGACTGATTGACTCAGCGACAATCCATTGAGATTTCCAAAAGATGGATTTCCACAACTATGTGAACAAGGAGATAACATTAGCTAGGTCGAATGACTTAATGATGTATGCTCGAGGAAAACATACACAGTTAAACATTGGTTGAAAGTGCACCCGAAATATGGGCTAGGTAGCACGATCAATGTTCGAATGATGATTCATTAAGCCATAGACGTAGAATGAAACTATAGACCAATAACTTCAAAGCAATAGGGTTGCTAGAAGTTTAGAATTTACACATCACAGACCATTTGTCGGTATTTCGTTTAGAAACAACACGGGGACCAAGAAAGAATGGTGATGGTGAGAAGTATCACTGTACCAAGAATTCTTAAGAGGTGGAGTAATGCTCACGACATTCTTGACATCAAAGATGGTAATACTCCACGGTAGAACATAACATAAGTTGGATAGCAGGGAAATCAAGATACAACACATATGAACAAGTTTGTGTTGGGGGGAGGCAAGAATGTTGTCGATGATAACACAATTCATCGAGGGGCAAGGATGGCATTTCTCATCCTGAATTTTGACACACAACTTGGAAGAAGTCAAATTGTTGACAATGATCACGACAAATTTGTCGAGAGGTTTTCAAGAAGATGTAATTGATCGACGATGACATCAAGTCAAAGGAATGATGAAAGCGAAAGGTTATTGGAACCACGGTTAGGACACAAACTCGGAATCAAGTTTGCTGTTCAAGGAGAAGTGATATGACGAGGAAGATCGATTGTAAGATTAGCTCACCGTCGCAATTTGTGCTCCGGGAAGAAGGACCCAGTAGCACAGTTAAAATTTAGCACGATAATGATATAGCCAATCAGGCTAGGAATGACGTGATCGAGTACAAACTCGCAAGTAAAGAAGATTACTAAGAGTTGTTTAATCGCGACGCGGACTCGATTCAGTTATCGATGTCCTTGAGTGTTTAATAACTCGAAGCCCGTGAAAAACTGTAATCAGTGAGAATGTAGTACTTGATGAAGAACTCATAAGAAGTTATGCAGTTCCGTGATAATCTCGAGATACCAGGGGGGTAATACTCGACGACAAACCAAAGTAGAGGTTGGACTGGGGTATTGCTCTGTAGAAGACAAGTGCTTAACTTGTACGAGAAATGGTATTTAAAGGAGAACATGGTCAGAACCACGATTGCAAAAGGCCAGATCCCAGATATAAGATGAACTTATACCAAGGGAATAATTAATTTAAGAGAAGCTTTTAATGATAAGATCTACATCGTGTCCATGGGCATGAACACAAAGTTCAAGGTCGACTCCCACTTCTCCAATGCATAACCTTTCATTCACTTCTCGCATTCGATGAAGTTGTATGGTAGAAAATTATCTGGTAAAATACCAGAAGGGTATGGCTTGTGAAAACCTTCGGGTTCATACGGTTTTTAGGGAAGGTATAGATTCAATCCATCGGGGCATCTTAGAAACATATACCTCAAACTTCAAGAGTAAAATCACCAGCTCAAAAGTAGAGTATGGTTATCAAGCAGAGGATACAAATTACCAAAGGCATTATATATCCATGGAAATGATCACAAGGTTATTGAATATGAAGGACACTGTCGGATAATAACCCAACAAGGGGTCTTGTGGTCTACAACGGAGCTGATGCGAGTATCGGTACTCTATCAGAGGAAGAAGGAACGAAAGGGCATCGGACTATAAAAACAACTGAGTAATTCAAAGCTGAAATGCAAAGGAATTATCATTTCCAAATCAAGGGATCAGAAGCCAATGGTCTGATTAAGAATGGATAAGTTGAATAGACTTAGGGGTACAATCGACGGCAATTTGATTGGTCGATAACCAGTTCACGTTTCAAATGACGTCTGAGCCGGAAGGATGAATTCTAGGCTCTGATTGAGGATTGCGAGCATTCGCAACAAATTGAATCAACGGACTCAAAATGATAATGACAAGAGATGCCAATAAGATTACGAGACTTAAGATTAATCATAATGCAAGTAAGCAAGAATTTCAAGAGCAAAAGTCTCCTGAGGATTTTCGGAAGATCGAATGGTATTTTGAACACTTTTTTGAAATACTTGAATCAACTGGGGATGAGCGGATACTCGGTAAGTGCGAGAATTATCCGTAGGGGTATTCAGGTGACAAAGAACAACAAGGCAGTAAGCTCAAAGGATTCTCGGAACAACAGAGAGAATTTCGGGGTATCTTGTAATAACAAGATCAACTGGGAAACATTGTATGAATGGCGAGTATACGTGGTTATCCATAGGAGTTTATCGATGAAAGGGAATTGCAGAAGCGGTGAACACAAGTTCTCGGGTTATCAACGGAGAGTATCTTCAGGGTCTTCACGTGCAGCAGACGATCATCAGTAATAAGGGGCTCTCCGGGGGAAAGTGATAACGAGATCCTAATGTTAGATTTAGCAAAATTCACTTAACCCGAATAGAAGAGAGATCAGAGTTCCAGAGTATAGACAAGGAGTAAAAGATCCTAATACCACCCAATGGCGACGTGGGCTCGTAAGCCACACAGCCATGTTAGTAAAAGTTTTTCAATGACTAGACTCGACTTCGGCCAAGGAGTTGGAAAGGGGGATTCCTACAGGCAGTCGACTCTGATACCAACTTGTGACGCCCCCGATTCAATCGTACACTAATCATGCACGCAAACGTGTACGATCAAGATCAGGGACTCACGGGAAGATATCACAACACAACTCTAAAACATAAATAAGTCATACAAGCATCATAATACAAGCCAGGGGCCTCGAGGGCTCGAATACAAGTGCTTGATCATAGACGAGACAGCGGAAGCAACAATATCTGAGTACAGACATAAGTTATACAAGTTTGCCTTAAGAAGGCTAGCACAAACGGGGATACAGATCGAAAGAGGCGCAGGCCTCCTGCCTGGGATCCTCCTAACTGCTCCCGGTCGTCGTCAGCGGGCTGCACGTAGTAGTAGGCACCTCCAGTGTAGTAAGAGTCGTCGTCGACGGTGGCGTCTGGCTCCTGGGCTCCAGCATCTGGTTGTGACAACCAGGTAGAAAGGAAAGGGGGGGAAAGAGGAAGGAAAGCAACCATGAGTACTCATCCAAAGTACTCGCAAGCAAGGAGCTACACTACATATGCATGGGTATATGTGTAAAGGGCCATATCGGTGGACTGAACTGCAGAATGCCAGAATAAGGGGGGGATAGCTAGTCCTGTCGAAGACTACGCTTCTGGCAGCCTCCATCTTGCAGCATGTAGAAGAGAGTAGATTGAAGTCCTCCAAGTAGCATCGCATAGCATAATTCTACCCGGCGATCCCCTCCTCGTCGCCCTGTTAGAGAGCGATCACCGGGTTATATCTGGCACTTGGAAGGGTGTGTTTTATTAAGTATCCGGTTCTAGTTGTCATAAGGTCAAGGTACAACTCTGGGTCGTCCTTTTACCGAGGGACACGGCTATTCGAATAGATAAACTTCCCTGCAGGGGTGCACCACATAACCCAACACGCTCGATCCCATTTGGCCGGACACACTTTTCTGGGTCATGCCCGGCCTCGGAAGATCAACACGTCGCAGCCCCACCTAGGCACAACAGAGAGGTCAGCACGCCGGTCTAAATCCTATGGCACAGGGGTCTGGGCCCATCGCCCATTGCACACCTGCACATTGCGAACGCGGCCGAAAGCAGACCTAGCCTAGTAGGCGTTCCAGTCCAATCCGGCGCGCGCCGCTCAGTCGCTGACGTCACGAAGGCTTCGGCTGGTACCACGACGTCGAGTGCCCATAACTGTTCCCGCGTAGTTGGTTAGTGCGTATAGACCAAATGGCCAGACTCAGATCAAATACCAAGATCTTGTTAAGCGTGTTAAGTATCCGCGAATGCCGACCAGGGCCAGGCCCACCTCTCTCCTAGGTGGTCGCAACCTGCCCTGTCGGTCCGCCACAAAGTAACAGTTGGGGGCCGTCAGGAACCTAGGCCCACCTCTACCGGGATGGAGCCACCTGTCCTTTCAGCCCCCTCATCAGAATCACTTGCGGGTACTCAACGAGCTGACTCGACTTTAGTCACCACATGTGTCATGTATATAAAGTATATAGTATATACCCGTGATCACCTCCCTAGTGATCACGGCCTAGTAGTATAGCATGGCAGACGGACAAGAGAGTAGGGCCACTGATGGAACACTAGCATCCTATTCTAAGCAGTAGGATAGCAGGTAAGGGTAATAACTGTAGCAACAATGACAGGCTATGCAACAGAATAGGATTAACCGAAAGCAGTAACATGCTACACTACTCTAATGCAAGCTGTATAGAGAAGAATAGGCGATATCTGGTGATCAGGGGGGGCTTGCCTGGAAGCTCTGTTGTACCGGGAGAAGGGTCGTCGGTGACGTAGTCGTACTCGGTGGCATCAGCGCCGGTCTCGGGGTCTACCGGAGAAGAAGAGGGGGAAGAAACAATAAATATAATGCAAACATAAGCATGACGGTGCATGACAAGACAATGCGCGGTGCTAGGTGTGCCCTAACGCGGTAGGAGGTGATACCGACGAAGGGGGGGAAACATCTGGGAAAGTATTCCCGGTGTTTCTCGTTTTCGGACAGATGAATCGGAGGGGGATTGTTGCACGTTTGCTATGCTAGGGATATGTGGTGGGCGAACGGGCTGCGTATCCGGATTCGTCTCGTCGTTCTGAGCAACTTTCATGTACAAAGTTTTCCCATCCGAGTTACGGATTATTTTATATTAATTTTTAAAGTTTTAAATCATTTTCTAGAATTAACAGATTATTTTAATTCGAAATTGCATTTATGACGTCAACATGACATCAGCAGTCAACTCTGACCGTTGAGTGGTCAAACTGACACGTGGGTCCTACTGGTCATAGACTCGAGTTAGCTAACCCGGGTTAATTAGTTTAACTAATTGATTAGGTTAACTAAACTTAATTAGTTTGGTTAAACAGTTAATCAACTTAATTAATTCACTAATTAATTATTAATTTTACTAAAAAAATTTCATTTTCGTTTTATTTTTTTAACGTTCTGGGCAGTGGGCCCCGTTTGGCAGTGGCCCAGAGGCCATAGCGGGCACGGACGCTAGCCCGCGGTGGCGCACCTGACTGGGCAACAAGGGGCGGCTGGCGGGCGCGGGCGCCAGCGCGCCGGCGTTGAGCTCCGGCGGCTGCGACCGGGCGGAGCATGGGAAGGGCCGCGGCTACCGACATGCAGCAGGGTGGCCGGAGGTGAGGCGCGGGGCGCGACGACGGCACACGGCGCGTGGCTCCGGGCGCGGCCATCGGGGCTGCACGGCGCTGAGCGCAGCGGTGGAGCGAGTGAGCCACTGGCGCAGGGGGGAACGAGGCGTGCGTGCATCGGGCGCGGTCGGGGTTGAGCTAGCGGCGCACGAGCGGGAGCGCGGTGACAGTGGGTAGGGAAGATGGGGTCGGACGGGGAGGTCCTCACCGGCCCTGTAGAGGAGCATGGGTGTGCTCGGGGAGGGCCAGAGCTGCGGGGCGACGGTGAGTCGGCGTCGGGGCGGCGAGCACGACGCGGACGAGGTGGCGCGGGTCGGGCGGCGCCGGCGAGGCGACGGGTGGACGACGACCCGAGGCAGGGGCGCGGCGTCGAGGCGGCAGGGGCGTCCAGCGAGGCGGGGGTGAGGACGAGCGACGGAGACGAGGAGGGATGACCGGGCGACTGGGAATGGCGGCGAGGCGGTCAGAGGGGTCGCCGGCGCGGCGTCGAGCACGAGGGAGCTCCTCTCCCTCGGGGATTCATGCGTGCGCGCGAGCGCTCCTGTGGGTGGCGGCGGACCAGGGGGGAGTGGGGATAGGTTAGGGTTTGGGGTCGGGGGAAGTGGCCTTGTAGGCCAGAGAGAGTGGGGTGGGCTGTGGGCTGGCCTGGCGAGCAGCTGGGCCGACTGGCCCAGTGGGGAGGGGGTTCTCTTCTTTTATCTTTTTTTTGTTTTTTGTTTTGTATTTCCTTTTCTTTTATTTATTTCTCTTTTCTGTTTTAATTCATTTTATGTATTTAGGTGTTGATAAAAGCATGGTTCCCTCACCATAAATACCTAAGCATTTATTTGCACACTCCGAACATTTTAGTTTAACATTTTGAAAACTTTTGTTGTTTGCCTCGAATTCAAAATTGAATTCGAATCGTTTTGAACTAACGCGAGATTTGTCAACAGTAACGGAGGTAACGTGGCACCATTAGCGTGGGATTACTGTAGCTTAATTACCCGGGCGTCACACAATGCCCGACCACTGCAGAAAATAGAGAGAAAATGAAAGATGTTCCCTATGCTTCAGCCATAGGCTCTATCATGTATGCAATGTTGTGTACCAGACCTGATGTGTGCCTTGCTATTAGTTTAGCAGGGAGGTACCAAAGTAATCCAAGAGTGGATCACTGGACAACGGTCAAGAACATCCTGAAATACTTGAGAAAGACTAAGGATATGTTTCTCGTTTATGGAGGTGACAAAGAGCTCGTCGTAAATGGTTACGTCGATGCAAGCTTTGACACTGATCCGGACGATTCTAAATCGCAAACCGGATACGTGTTTATATTGAACGGTGGAGCTGTCAGTTGGTGCAGTTCTAAACAAAGCGTCGTAGCAGGATCTACATGTGAAGCAGAGTACATAGCTGCTTCGGAAGCAGCAAATGAAGGAGTCTGGATGAAGGAGTTCATATCCGATCTAGGTGTCGTACCTAGTGATCGGGTCCAATGAAAATCTTTTGTGACAATACTGGTGCAATTGCTTTGGCAAAGGAATCCAGATTTCACAAGAGAACCAAGCACATCAAGAGACGCTTCAACTCCATCCGGGATCAAGTCCAGGTGGGAGACATAGAGATTTGCAAAATACATACGGATCTGAATGTTGCAGACCCGTTGACTAAGCCTCTTCCACGAGCAAAACATGATCAACACCAAGGCTCCATGGGTGTTAGAATCATTACTGTGTAATCTAGATTATTGACTCTAGTGCAAGTGGGAGACTAAAGGAAATATGCCCTAGAGGCAATAATAAAGTTATTATTTATTTCCTTATATCATGATAAATGTTTATTATTCATGCTAGAATTGTATTAACCGGAAACATGATACATGTGTGAATACATAGACAAACAGAGTGTCACTAGTATGCCTCTACTTGACTAGCTCGTTGATCAAAGATGGTTATGTTTCCTAGCCATGGACAAAGAGTTGTCATTTGATTAACAGGATCACATTATTAGGAGAATGATGTGATTGACTTGACCCATTCCGTTAGCTTAGCACTTGATCGTTTAGTATGTTGCTATTGCTTTCTTCATGAATTATACATGTTCCTATGACTATGAGATTATGCAACTCCCGTTTACCGGAGGAACACTTTGTGTGCTACCAAACGTCACAACGTAACTGAGTGATTATAAAGGTGCTCTACAGGTGTCTCCGAAGGTACTTGTTGGGTTGGCGTATTTCGAGATTAGGATTTGTCACTCCAAATTGTCGGAGAGGTATCTCTGGGCCCACTCGGTAATGCACATCACTATTAGCCTTGCAAGCATTGCAACTAATGAGTTAGTTGCGGGATGATGTATTACGGAACGAGTAAAGAGACTTGTCGGTAACGAGATTGAACTAGGTATTGAGATACCGACGATCGAATCTCGGGCAAGTAACATACCGATGACAAAGGGAACAACGTATGTTGTTATGCGGTTTGACCGATAAAGATCTTCGTAGAACATGTGGGAGCCAATATGAGCATCCAGGTTCCGCTATTGGTTATTGACCGGAGACGTGTCTCGGTCATGTCTACATAGTTCTCGAACCCGTAGGGTCCGCACGCTTAAAGTTCGATGACGGTTATATTATGAGTTTATGTGTTTTGATGTACCGAAGGAAGTTCGAAGTCCCGGATGTGATCACGGACATGACGAGGAGTCTCGAAATGTTCGAGACGTGAAGATTGATATATTGGACGACTATATTCGGACACCGGAATGGTTCCGGGGGTTATCGGATATATACCGGAGTACCGGTGGGAGTAGGACTCCTCATGGGGCGCGCCAAGGGTGGCCGGCCCCCTCCCCCTCCTCCACTCCTTTATATACGGGGAGGGAGGCACCCCCTTGAGACACAACAATTGATCCCTTGGATCTCTTAGCCGTGTGCGGTGCCCCCCTCCACCATAATCCACCTCGATAATATCATAGCAGTGCTTAGGCGAAGCCCTGCGTCGGTAGAACATCATCATCGTCACCACGCCGTCGTGCTGACGGAACTCTCCCTCAAAGCTCGGCTGGATCAGAGTTCGAGGGACGTCATCGAGCTGAACGTGTGCTGAACTCGGAGGTGCCGTACGTTCGGTACTTGATCGGTCGGATCGTGAAGACGTACGACTACATCAACCGCGTTGTGCTAACGCTTCTGCTTTCGGTCTACGAGGGTACGTGGACACACTCTCCCCTCTCGTTGCTATGCATCACCATGATCTTGCGTGTGCGTAGGAATTTTTTTGAAATTACTACGTTCCCCAACATATAAAACATCCAGAACAGATAATATAATAGCATGGAATAATAAAAAATTATAGATACATTGAAGACGTATCAGTTTCTCGCGTAAAACTAACTTCTGCTGCATTCATGTCCCAAAACCAAGCAAGAACGATGGATTCTACCTCCTCCATCTCATGATGGAGTTCAGAAGGGATCACCAAAAGCTTCGCATGACAAGCAGAAACGATGATCATATACGCAAGTGGGTAGATGACTTATTTCGCATCCAGAGGGACATTGCGACGATCATCATGAAAGAAGTCGTCAAAGAGAAGGGGAGGTTCCACCACGGCCCTATATCGCGAACTGACGTCCGAACTCGCATAGGCATGCAACGTCAGGACCTCACGCCGTTCAAGAAGCTAGGGTGCATCCTCGATGATTTGGAAGGATGGAACTTCTAGTGATTTACGATGTCGATGATGATGATATGTGTCGGTTGAACTTGTATAGTTTCTGTAGCGATGGAACTTTGTGATGTCCACGGTCCCTGCCGAACTTGCGTAACGCTACTTTGTTAGCTTGGATACGATGACCTGCGTACCCCTAGTTCATTAGTTTGCATACGATGAAACTGCGTTGATTATTTATATGTTTACTATATGATGCATCTAGTTGCTAACCCTTTCTTTTTCGTGTTGCTCAAGTATATTTTGTTGCATATGATTGTACATTCTCTTGATGAAGATGCATCTCTAACAGGTACCTAGATTCTTCATGGCGAAGAAGCAGTGCTATGTCGTGTACAAAGGGAAGGTTCCGGGAGTGTACGACGAGTGGCCTGAGTGTCAGGCGCAAGTGGAGGGTGCTCGGGCGCCAGCCATAAAGGCTTCAAAAGCAGACAAGAAGCAGAAGCTAGTTACTTGAGGTTCACGCTAGCGCGAGAGAGGACTCATAATCGCCGCCTCATGTACTGCATAGTTCCGCTCTCACTCATAGTGATAGCTCTTCTCGCGTATATCATTGTTTAGATGGATGACGATGTAGTTGCAAGTATTCGAGACTGGTATCGCTATTTTCGAGATGATGACGAGAGACCACTTTGTGTTGCATGATGATGACATGATTTGATGAGATTATTTGTATGTATATCCTTTAATTACATTTGTATGTGTATGATGATGACATTTGTATGTGCTAAATATTATTGTATAAAGCCTGTTCAAATACAAAAGAAATATGCAGGAAAAAATCAGAAACTAATAAAACTAGCAGTAGCGAGGGGAGTAAAGTTAGCAGCAGCGTGCCCGTAGCAGTAGCGCGGCTTAGTTCAAAGCGCTGCAGCTATTAGCAGTAGCGCGTTGATGTAAAGATCGCTACTACTACGCATGTATAGCAGTAGCGCGGGCCAACACGCGCTATTGCTACAGGTTAGCTGTAGCGTCGTATCAGTAGCGCGGGAGCCCGCGCTATTGATACACCTAATACCCGCGTTACTGCTTGGCTTTTCCCTAGTAGTGGGGGAGATGGAGGAGAAAAAAGGGCCCCGCCACCGCTATCCCAGGGCCCGTCGCAGCATTGCCGGCCAGCCCTCTGGCGATGGCGACGCGGGGGGGGGAGGGGGGAGAGGTGGGGCGGAAGGTGGTGGCCGGGCTGGCGGCGGCTGGGTTTTCCCGTGTCGCCTGGCTCGGGCAATGCGGGGGTCAGGGAGCCACTACCTCTTGCAGATTATTCTTATTTTGAGTACTTTCTTGGGGAACACATGCCATGTTTCTTCTTTTCAACTTCTATGCACTAAGATTTTGCAATTTCTTGTTTTGTGTATACTCTTAAGTGGGCTTTTAAGTAGACATGGTGGGTGCCCTTGCCCACCTACACCCTGAGGTGGATGTTTCCAACATTTCTCTTATATACTCCCTACATAAAGTAGTGATCCAAACGTTTTTTTTATTTTTTTAGAGGTATTAGAGCATCATAGTCTGACGCCCAAAACCCGCCTCAAACGCTCGGGCGGAAGGCTCCGTCACTGACTGGTCATGAAAATTCGACCCATACGGGCTCCTCAAACGGGTCTCAAACGTCCGGACTGACTGGCACATCTCGTATCCAGCCCAATTATGGGGCGGATATGGGGCGCCCGGGCACGTCCGTCACGTCGGACTGACGTCAGGGTCACACATGGAATCGCCCGAAAACCCGGCGGTCCGACGAGCGTCTCCTCCGATGGGGGCGGGGGGTATGAATGCCGCGTGGCGGCGCTCCGGCTCGCCACCCAAGGCCAAATCCGGCTATTTAAGCCAGCCGACGTCCCCAACCTTAGTCCATCCACCTCTTGCCTCTCCGTGCCGCCAGCCCGAGCCCATCCACCTCTCTCCCGCTCTGGCGCTCTTTCCATGCTCTCCGGCTTCGCCATGGTTCGGAAGAAGATAATCAGCTATGCCATGCTCACTCTTGAGCGCTGGTACCAGATCGAGCAGGAGATCCAGACGAGGTGCGCTGCGCACGCCGTCCGCATCGCTGTCGGGCTGCCTTCGAACTTGCCGAAGGAGGAGGGGAGGGGGGAGGAGCAGGCGGAGGAGGAGGCGGGAGAGGAGCAGCAGTCGGCTCCGATGGAGGTGGCGGATCCGGAGGAGGACGAGGAGGTGGAGCATCCGGAGGAGGAGCTGGCGCCGGCTCCGGGCTTCAACATGAAGGACGTGGAGGCGGAGTTCACCGTCGCCCAAGCGGACGAGATGGCGTAGCAGCAGGCCATCCTGGAGTCTATCCAGAATGAGGCCTATGTGGAGGCCAATCGGCGGTCCATCCGGCAGGAACGGGCGGCGACGGACGCCCTCTTCGAGGAGGTCGAAGCGAAGATGAATGCGGAGGTGCCACAGGAGCCGGAGCTGCGGCTGCCGCACATGTACCCGAAGCCGGATACAGAGATAATAGACATCTCCAACAAGGACCAGGCTAGTTGATCTACGTAGTACATAGGACTTTTCTTCTCTGCATGCTTTTTGATAGATTTAAAATTTCTAATATAATATATTTGGATGCAGATTGGACGCGTCCGCGATTTGCCTACACCGGCTGCCCTTAGAGCAACTCTAACGGGCCGACCCAAACGGACGACGCTTTTGTCCGTTTTTTGTCCGTTTAGGTCGGTCAGGCGAACACGGATGTCCGCTTCCGCGTTTGGGTCGGCGTGTGCGCCCAACGCTGGCCCGACCCATTTTAACGGCGCTAGAAAAAAATAACGCATGCTTTTTTTTTCTAGCGCGACGTCAAAATGGGTCGGCCCATCGTTGGGCGCACGCGCCGACCCAAACGCGGAAACGGACATCCGTGTCCGCCTGGCCGACCCAAACGAACAAAAGGCGGACAAAAGCGGCGTCCGTTTGGGTCGGGCCGTTGGAGTTGCTCTTACGTGCTGCTCGAGTACGACCCTACCAATGGACAAGCCTACTCGTGACTGTAGTTGTAGTTACTAGTCCTGCGTTGGGTCCACGGCAGCCGGAGAGAGTGCAACAAGGGGAAAAGGGGGGAAATATCAGGTGCTACCGGTTCTTAGGTGCTACCGTGATACGGACATTTGAAAGCCGTTGGATCTCAGATCCGACGGTGTTTGAGGAGTTATTGTATCTGCGCATAATTTTTAGACTCTAGGATGACGTTTCTGTAAAATGTTCAAGAGCTCCCGATAATCATCAAATCTGAAATCCAACGGTCCAGGAGCCCGTATCACGGTAGCACATAATGGCGAGTAGCACCTAATACTTTCCCGGGGAAAAGGAACCACATGCAAAGTGGACGAGCGACCCTGCCGCTGCACTGAGCCTGAAAATGCGTCATATTCGCGCCTCGCGAGTCGCAACGAGAGGATCAGCGAATGTTTTTGGTGCACTCCATTAATGTGACGGAGTAGATAGATAGATACGCTGCCTGACCGGGGATCCTGAAATCCTATCCCATGCCAATGCTCTCATTGCTACACTGCACACGTGGGTCACATCACAGTATCACACACGTACGTACGAACACAAGCCACTGGTGTGTGCACTGTGAATATACAGTGGCCGGCGCTCCCTACCACGGATCGATCGACCGCATTTAGGGAACGATGATACGCGGGGCCTGGCTGTTTACATTGCTTTGGGTTTTTAGCCGGCCTAGTCTTCTGTCCCGTAAGGGCATCTCCAGACCGTAAACCGGACACCGGATTCTTGCCGGACAGGCAGACCAGTCCACGGACATGGATGTGGAAGCCGGTCACCCAATGCTATCCGTATACATTTTAAATTAAATTTAAATAAACTTGACGAATTACATGCAAAACCGATGATTTTTATTCAAACCAGGCGAAAACATCTATATTTCAGGCATATTTTAACTAAACTATACCGTGATGCGGTAAAAACTAGTCTACCGCTGACTGCGGCGGATCGCGACTCCCATAACATGTCTTCCCTATATCCGGCAGCCCGCTCATCGGACTGTCGGATGCCCTGTAAGGATGAAAGCTTTTAAATTTGTGAACTCTTTTAAAATTTTGCAACACTGTTCAAAATTCACTAATATTTTTCAACTTTCTGAACTTTTTTAAAAAATTCATGATTTTTTAATTCGCACATTTTTTTTGAAATCCAAGATTCTAAATGCATGAACATCTTTTTGTTCAACGAACCCTTTCAAAAAAAAGCTAGTCGGTTTCTTATGAGGTTACAATGGAGCGACCGAAAAAGACTGAGCAAGCGAGCGGAGTAAGGCACCGGGCTAAACGACCGGCCGATGTGAGCGTTATAGAAGCAATTTCATAGTTTCAATATGAAATAAGAGCTCTTCAGGAACTCACACAATAATCACCGACTGACACTAATGTCAAAGTATGTAAAGACAACAAAATCACGCAGCGAACAACTCTACTCTCATTTTAGAACAAATGTAGTCTCCAACGGCATCCCAACACGATATTCAAATGAAAAAACACCTCCAAAACACAATTAAAATTCAAACCAACATAGATAAAACCAAAATGAAATAAACAAGTGCAATGACCTATCAGAGAAGAAGAACGACGCGACGCGACAAAGTGAGCGTTAGAGCATCTACAACTGGACCCCCATACCCGCCCCAAATGCCCGCACGGGCTGCCCGCACATTGATAGGACTCAAAAACCGCACCCAATCGGGCGCCCTAAATCCAGCCCAAACACCTGGACTGATTGGCAACCCCCGTATCCAGCCCAAACCTGGGGCGAATATGGGGACGACCGTACGCGCCAGGGCGTACCCACCACGTCGGATCCGGCCCACGCTGGCACACCTGACCCCACATAAAATGAACCCTATCTACACCTGCGGCCGAAACCCTAGCCGCATTCCACTCCTCTACCATCAAGTCCACTCCACCCTGCCACCCATACTCCCTCCGGCGATCTACGGCCTTCTCCGGTATGGCTGGCAGCGGATTTGACTCATACACCTCTAGATCTGTCGACCCCGAGCTCATCCCACACTACCCCGAGGAGGAGATGATTGTACGGCTTGCGCTCTGCCGCTCCCGGGAGGAGGCTGCCTAATGGCCGTGCTTGGAGTCCTTCCATCGGGAATCCATTGCGTCCGCCCAAATGGTGCATGGATACGTCGTGAGGTGTGTCGCCGGTGCCTCACTAGAGGCGGTGCCGTCCGTCTGGCGTCCGAACGCGTTGGCGGACGTATAACCCCTCCGTTGGCGCGCCGAGGCGGATGTGAACGCATGTGTGTCGTTCGGCGCAAATATGGCGTGACGCTCGCGGGCGCGGGAGACGGTGGCAACCCTCGCGGCGGTGGATGTTGGCGAGGCGGAGTCGCATTCTCCGTCGCCCCGTATGGTGCACCAGTCCAGGTGCCGCAACCGCGTCGTGGTGGACATCGCCGGCTCCTCCCATGACAGATCCATCATCGATCTCACGTCTGAGGCCTAGTTCTTTGACAGCCCCCCCCCCCCCCGCGTCGCCCCCGTCTCGGGCGACTCGGGCGGCTCCGCAAACCCTAGCCGCCAGGGTCACCACCACCTCCCTCCCTTCCCTCCGCCACCGCCGGAGGACGCCGCCGGGCTAAGCCCAGGGCCAACGGCGGTGGCGGAGGCTCTCCTCCCTGGATCGCGTCGGAGGGGGTGGGGCGGGACCTCCACGCGCGTGACGGCGCGGCGACGATCTGATCCATGGTGGCGCGACGGCGTGCTCTGGGCGGAGGCCTTGGGCGGCGGCGCGGTTGCCTGGTGGCGAGCCAGCGGCGGCGTGAAGAGGGCGTCGTGGAGGTCCGGGCTGGCCAGATCAGGATCCCGGGGCGGCGGCCCTGGACGGCGGCGGCGGGTGAAGCTCGGGCTTCCTGCGGCGGCATGGCGTGATGCAGTCCATATCCAAGGAGGATCTGCGTCGGCGATCTCGTGGTTTTGCCACGGATTGGTTCCGATCAGAGACGGTGATGAGCGTGCGGGATTCCATCTCGGCGGCTCTTGCGGTTTGGCCAGGTGGGCTGGGAGTCCTCCTCCCAGGCTCCAGTGGTGGCGCATTCAGGCAGTGGCCGGTGTGCCAGGGCTCCTACGGTGGCACTGCTGTCGCGGTTGGTCGCCAGATCTAGGCGGCTAAATCTGGGGCTTTGAAGGCGGTCGAGACAGTGCACAGGTTGTCGGGTGGATTTCTTGGGACGGATCCGAGTGAAAACTTGGTCTTCGACCAGAGCCGATGATGACGATGCCCTTATCATCGTTTCCTTCATGAAGGCATCATCGAGGTACAAATCCCAAACCCACCCAATACCTCCGGGGAAAACCCTAAATCAGTTGATCGGATGACGGCGGCATTCATGTGTCGTTACCCCCTTGGGGCGGCATTCTTGGAGATGCACTCGGGCTCGAGGGACCAGCGGATGGCTTCTTCGGTGGAGCGGTGTTTCTTTCTACATATTCATGGCGGCGGCTCTTGGCGGCATGGAGCAGCGGAGGCTTGGCGTCAGATGTGTGGTGATGGACACGCGCAGGAGGTCGACGCTGTCTGGCGTCGTGGTGGCGTCGGCGGCAGCTAGACCGGGCAAGGTTGATGCAGCAGTACAACCCTGAAGATGGATTGGTGGCAAGTGGCTGCAGCGGTCTCATACCCGGCAGGCGTCCTGGTTGAGGAGCACGCCGGACTGGTGGGTGCCCATACCCGGCAGGCGTCCTGGTTGGGACCTCGGGTCTTAGATGTTAGGTCTGGCTGCGATGTCTGTTTGATATTAGGCCCAGGCTATCAGCGCCCCTTCATCAATTGGATAGGTGTAGCGACAGTTGTTGCTTAGATGGTGGCTTTAGTCTTACTGTTGTATGACTTTATAAAGTCTTGTGAGAATAATTAATAAAGTGACCGCATGCATCGCCCAGATGCAGAGGCCGGGGGTCATCCTTCTTTTCTAAAAAAAATCGATCTCACGTCACCCGGCACCGTGAAGGTTACGGACTCCGACAACAAAGAGTAGGGCATGGAAGACGGCGGCGCCTTGAGTCCCACGAGCCGGCCGTGTCCCATGTCCTACTCTACCGCGCCGGCAGCCGGACCAACACTCTGGGGGGCGCAGCCAGCCGTCAAACATGGGCACAGCTGAGTCGGGCGAGCTCCGCTTAGATTAGGTTTTACGCTGCACGTAATAATATGGACTTGGCGATTTAGAAATGGTGTTTGCGGCTGTGGAATCAAATTTGTGTTGCCCAGTCATTGTACGGCCATCCGTGGACGTTTTAAGGGTCGGATTTAGGCAATTGCAGTTGTAGATGCTGTTAAGCCTTTATTAAGTGCCTACTATCTCTCGGCGCGCCCGACTTCATCAGTCAAAACAGAGAATGAACAGAAATCGTATGTCGCGCGTGCGTGTTTCTGTTGCAGGTTGCAGGAGGCTATGCTTAGCACGGCACGTTTGGATAGTCCCGGCCCCTTTTCCACTGGTTCCTTGCTTCCTTTTCAATAATAATAATAATTACCTCGCCGCAGTTACAGTACTTACGGGGACCGGCAGCGGGACCGGCGTCACGTACTCACGTACGTGATCGAGTATCGTACATGGGCCGGCTGGCGCGGGCAGGCATGTAGTAGTATTTGCGTACCTACAGTACAGCGCCATCAATGTCGTCATTGGGTTCTTCATGTGCCAAGCAACGCTCCTCTCGCTCTCTCTGTGGCTCTCTTTGTATCTTTACGGTGGAACTGTAGCGTACTCTCCGTGGGTATCAATTCCCACAGCGCCGTGGTTAATCACTACTCCCCGTATCTTAGCCCGCTGCAGGCCATGCATCATCTAGCTGCTCAGCTCTACGGCCGGTGGGTCACGGTCTCTGTCTCGTTCGAGTAAATACCCTCGGCGTACGTACACCTTTTTTCTTTTCTTTTGCCTTTCGGAAAGTAGGTAGCTAGCTAGGTAGACAGCTCGGCAAACACGTCCAAATCGTACTGCGGTACGTATTTTGGGCAATAATTCGACGAGTGATGCGAGGCAGAGGCCGCCTCATTTCAGTCCGGGTTTATTACTACGTGTGCATGCCACGCTTGTCGTGGATAGTACTGTACTACCTTGACAGGCAGGCCCCAGCCGGGGGAACAGTACCGTACCGGCCGTCCACCGTAGTTTGCTCTAAATGCGGCACGCTGCCATGCCATGCTCCCTCCCACGGGGTCGCGACGGAATCGTGTCTGCGGTCTGCCCGTCCGCACGGGATTGCACTACACTACACCGCACGAACAGCGCGTACACTGCCGCGTCGACCACGACGACGGCGAGCTCGCGTCTCGCCGTGTGACCCGTTTTGCAGCGGAGATGCTGCCATCAATCTCGGGCGCAAAAACGAGGATGTACCCAGGCAGGCATCGGAGGAGGAGATCGGTGTCCTCCACTGTCAGTGTCATGTAACATCCCAGTACATGTTCGGTACAAGTTTTCAGGAAACCTTGTGAGTTTCTGCAGGACATCGATCCTCTCCTACAAACGCATGCACCCGGCATTCGTATCAGCAGTTCAAACGAACTAATAATATTCGCGGCATCCCTGTCTATTCACATGCAGTACAACATTACGCTATTATACATACATATATTGTTTCTTCTTCCCCTCATCACAAAAAAACTGGCGTGCGTAAACCCTAGCAAGCAATGTGTTATTGTTCCTCAACATGTACGTCGGTTTCGTCGTATATCTCCTCCTGCGCGCCACACACACACAAAAAAACACAGTTAACATAGTACTGCAAAAAACAGTCTATACATGCTTGAGCTTAAACCAACCATGGTCTACGCCACATTGATTAACAGGATTTTTTTTGCGGGTAATTGATTTAACAGGTTTGGTACAACGATCATCAGTCAAGTACAGCACAATCTTACGTTGTTGACAAGGAGAACAACACCATTATGAGCGCGGATTTGAAATGTCACTTATCCTGTATATCATCCTTTGCAACAGGTGCACGTCGCATGCGTTGGACAAGGTAAAAACGACGAGCTCTTTGCGAGAACTAACCTGCAGCAGTTCTTCAATGACATCCTCCATGGTTATGATACCGACGGCTTCTTCATCCTCGCTCAGCGTGGGCAACGGCTCTTCGTGCACTTGGAGAACGTCCGACTGGTCTTTGGACCATTTCCCCCTCCTGCTTCCCGTGTTGGAGTTGAGGGTGTTGGGGTAGCTCTTCCACCTCCGCAGCGGGGTGAGACTCTTCGCAACCTTCTCACCCTGCTTCTCATCGATGGCGATGGCGACCTCTGTTTTTTGACACCAAAAGGAAGGACAACAAAGAGAAACTGAGGAAAACTGGACGGCAGCAGTTTACATATGCGTGCGTGCGACGTGCAAGTTCGGAAGAACCACGGACTGCCTTGGAGCTGCTCACCAAGAGATCCACCATCGATGCTGGGCTGCTTAGCTGGGTAGCTTGGAATGTTTTGCTTTATGACAACCGCCATGTGGCTGTGGCCCTTCTGGAATTCGTTTAGGATGTCATACAGGGGCATGTCTTCTGAAACGCTGAATTGTTTAACAAGGTGCAGAGATGTAAGCTGTACATACAAATACTTGGTACACAACTCCAGAATTTCCAATGAACAAAAATACACGTCCTTCTGTTCATGTATTCCACTTCACTCATTTCATTGAGAATTTTCTATTCATGTTGTCCACACGTGTTAAGAAATATGATCATGACTGTAACATGACAAGGACAACAAAACTCATCTACAACTCTATTATAGACCATCTCTGTTAATTCTGAATCCACCTTAAAGTGTTACTTAACAGAAGGAGAAAACGAGTTCACTTGAGCAGATATATGAAGCAAGTATGAGATCATTTTGTTTGTATTTTGACTTATATAGATCAGCCAGTGAAAGCCCTTTGTATTTAAATTACAGACCAGCGATTCACGGCCATTAATAGTTGCATATAACGGGAGTTACTCAACTATATTAAACAGCATAAATATATACATAAAATTTTGGACTATACCGTACCGAGGAATTTTGCGGATGGTTACGCTCTTTATGGGAATTTCATCATCAGGGTTAATGGATAATAAATTCTTCACCTGAAAATATATAGCAAGATGTAGATGAGTACAATACAATTGCCCACATGAAAGGTTACCAGTTACATTATTTGTATATAAAATAATACAAAATAAAAATCAAAATTTATACCCACATTATAACTATATCTATATTACATGCATAATTTACAGAACATATTGATCAGATAGACAAGATAAATACAGCAAAAGCACCACATCTTGTAAAAGGTGCAAACAGAAGTGTCAGTAGTACTGTCTGGTTTAAAGTATATTTACAACTTTACATGTCCGTACCTCATATAAATTAAAAGTTGAACTACTGTTAATGACTAATAACAAAACAGTGCGGTATCACTATATGATGGTCAAGGATAGCACGCAAATTTAATGCCTTCTTTCACAGAGCATGCCACGTGTGCACCTTAAGTCCTTAATGCGCAGTCACCTCTCTTGCAGATAATATGCAATCCTAGTTCAAATGCAGGTACACGGATACAAAAGCCTCCACTCTGGTCAGACTCTAAACTTGAGTCATACAAGTATCAAACTACTCTACCCAGGGCTGGCAACCCCAGTGCTCACCAATTTCCTGCCTTTTACCTACAGAGTAACTTGTGGATATCTATCTGGCCAGAAACTAAAGATCCTGGTCGATTTTGTGAATCCTGTTCTGCTCAAATATCATTGTCCAACAAGGCACAAACTGGTAGGTGCTAATTCCGAGGAAATAGAAAATACTAAAACCTTTCATCCAAATAAAAAACTGTGACAAAATTGCATATCAATTTGAAAGCAGAATATAGCATTACCAATATCAATCCAATAATGTTTGTATCCTTTTCATAATAAACTGGCACTCTGCTATGACCTTTCTCAATGACCTCTTGCATTAGTTTTCTGCACACAAGAGAACACAAATGATTGGACTATGTGCTAAACAGAACATCATGCACTTTAACAAAAGAGAAACATGCATAACTGTAGCCAATGTTTAATCGAATTCTTGTTCAATAAGACAATCCAGTACCTGTCGAGCTTTGCATTTATATCAATGACAAACGTATCACAAAGAGGTGTCATAGCATCTTTAGCTTTCTTTTCACTGAGCTCAAGAGCTCCAGCTATTATAGTTGTTTCATCGTGGGTTAACTCTCCACCTTTACCAGCCTGTTTAGTAATAAGATAAGTCGGAATTAAAAACTAGCAATGCAGGCTAAAGAGGATAAAGTGGCATGCCTGGTGAATAAAATAAATGGTGACAAGGATTATTTAGGGTGTGTTCAGTGACAAATATACTAGCTTGCAAAAGCAAAAAAAAATATTAAGATGCATCAAGCTAAAGGGGCAGCCCGGTGCACGTAGCTCCCGCTTGCACAGGGTCCGGGGAAGGGTCCGACCACTTGTATCGCCTGTTGATCTTCCATGTGACGAAGCAGCATGTATCCTCGGTTATTTGGTGACCAGATTGTCATGAATCAAGTTCGTTCTGCTAATAAATCTCAGACCAATCCAGAGAGTAAACGTGTAGACCAGAAGATCACCATGGTTTGGAACCTCTGGTTGGGATAATGGATTACACATGTTTTTCTAGCTACAATCGCATGATGTATCATCCAAACTAGCATCTAGAACCCACATGCCAAGTTCTGTGAAATCCATCCCTATCAGTATTTATAGCTACTTGTGAATGTGATCCTCTCTGTATCCTACCACAGACCAACCACCGTCTGCACATCAAAGATATTCAGACTTCACAGATCACTAACATATTCTCTGTTTCATGCGCAATTTTTTTTGGCGGAGTATATCACTATGGTCCGAAAATGCTTACAGTATTTAAGGAATGTGGATTCCATTTAAGAAGATATAGAAACTGCTATCATGAAGGTGTCCAAAATTGCATTTACTAGGCAGACACTACATAATGTGTGTGACCCTATATCATGTTTCCTGGATAGACGGTGAGCAGGAAGAGAGAAGTGGGCCTCAATATCTACTTACATAGAGAAATAAATACCTTACAACTGTCTAAGATCGACGCGGTCTCACGGTATTTCAATTTGAAAGATTAGATAATCCAGTTCTGTTACCTCATTTCCATGCAGTGTCACAAGTGTTTTTAGCTCAGCCCTACGGAAAAGTGCCGCTTTACCGTGACCAAGCACATGGTCCAGCAGCTGAAACAGAAAGGGCAAAAGTTCAAATCATGCATGTTCAATAACTCGTCCTGTAGATAATCGCATCGAGTCTAGGAGCATAGTAGTACCTTGGCGATCGGATATGCAACAGGGAAACAGATCCAAACAAGAACTCGGACTAACGGAGCAACCGAGGCACCAATTGCCAGCCCATACCGTGAGCAGATAGATTGTGGTATGATCTGTTTACACCAAATTATTAGCATAGCATACCCAGCAGCTGCGCATGACAAGTAAAGTTTTAACCACTCACCTCGCCGAACAGTAGGATCAATGTCACAGAGATCAAAACCGCACCCCAAGCAGTCACCAGGCTATCAAGGAAGATTGGCAGTGCCTAATATGCATCAAGAAGTTTGTTATCAGCTTACTTGACTTATATAGAGGGGGTGGCTTGAACATCATGAAGAGTACCTCCATGGCAGCAGCGTTGCAGATCAGAAGAGTGCATAGCAGAAGGTGCTGGTTTTTCACCACAGGCAATATCTTAGCTGCAAACAGAATGTTGTTATTAGCACCTAAGACATGACATTAGATGTTTCTGTTTGCATTTCAAACATGTGTCTCGTTAAGAACAATGTAGTGGGCGTGTTTCGCATTTCAATCAACTAAAGAAATAAGCCTAGAATTCATCATCAGTCTCCAATTATATCAGGGTTCAGTAATCACCCGGCGTAACGACAAAAAACCAAGATTATAAGAAGACCAGAGTATTTTTTTCCCCTAACTTGTGCTAACAGCGCCATCTCACATAATTTTCCATTTTCCTCCCTTGTACTGTGGCAGTGCTATGCTACGACCTCTCACTTTCCGAAAGAACAAGCCAGCGCACCGAGCGTACCATATGTCACCATCTCTATCTACTTGAACAGGACGCGAACAAACTAACGAGGTGACCAAGCCTCCCGATGAACAGCATGAATTCATCGAAGAAGACAAGAAAGAAAGAAAAGAAAAGGAAAGCACTCCTACAAGTTCCGGGACTTCCGGTCCACCCCCGACCACCGCTCCACGCCCCCCAACATTCACCATCTGATTTTGATTTCTCGGCGGAGCCGACGCCTGCAAGCTGTTCGGCGAAATGGCAAGCCGGCCCGGGCAGCAGAAACAGAGCAAACCCCAAACTGAAATAGTACTACCACCAAATCGGGCGCGGGGAAGCAGAGCGCGCGAAGGAATGGGGGCGGGGGCGGGAGGGGGAATGGCGCCGTCACCTGCGTACTTGCGGTCCTTGTCGGTGCCGGACTTGGCGAGGACCTCGAGGTCGACGAGGCTGAGGGACATGAGGCCGAGGGTGAGCCCGGACATGAGCCCCGCGAAGAGCACCAGCACCACGATGATGGCGATGTGCTCGAAGAAGGCCCCCCCGCAGCAGCGGTACTCCACCGCCATCCGCCGCCGACGAGCTTCCTTCCTTCCTTCCTTCCCCGCCACGCCTCTCCCCCTCCCCGAAGTTATTGAGCTCTGTTTTTTCTCCCTTTTTTTTTCCCAGGGAGGAGGGAGCCGTTCCGCTATTTGGACTGGGCGTGCGATGTGTGTGCAGAAGAAAGACGAGTGAGGCGACGCGTCACGCGACGGGGTGGCCGTGGCCCGAGGGGGTGGGGACGCGTGTCGGCATGACATGTGGGCCAGTAGGGGGGTCTTGGGTGGCCCCTGGCTGGCGGTTGGGCGGGCCCGCCGGGCAGCGAGCGGGAGTGTGCCTGCGGAAATTGCTGGAAGCACCTCCGTGGACCAGTTTGTTTACGGGCTGTCGGCGTGTGCCGGTGCTTCCGTGGGACGGGTCCATGGACAGCCTGCCCAACTCGTTCCATGCTTCCAACCATGATCTTTCTTTCTTTGGGAAAAGTTCATCAAAAATACAGGGCGTGTTAAATAGTACAAAAAATGCATTGGTGTTTTTGGATCACTGAACAACGTCGTTGGAACGAGCCATCGACACGCCGTTATCGCTGCTCTCGTACCAGAGCCACCCTGACTCTGTCGATGATAGTCGAGAAGTCTTCGTACACGTGCCCCTAAAGACCAGCGCTCTAAAGCCGCGGTTGCCGTCGTCGGACCCTTAATTCAATCTGAAGAGCTTGGCGCCATCTTATCGTCGCGAACACATCATGAGAAACCTTAACCTTTTTGACCCGAAGGGGCGGAATCTCCGTCTAGTTTGTCCCAATGGACGGGTCAACGAAAATCTCCGCCAAATCTCCACCTAATCTGTCCCAATGAACGAACTCAAAGAGCATCGGAGCCCCAAAAGCTGACTCATTGAAATACCGACATCCGACCGAGCGCCACCCTACGAGGACTAAAACCCTATAACATACCTATTAGACGGAGCCGAGGCTATTTCCATCGTTGACACCATCCGCTAGAACGGCAGGTGGGGGAAGATGAATCCACATTACCGCAAAAAAAAAAGAGACATATCCATCTCGCAACCATTATCTGAGGCCATAGACACGTGCTATCTATATCTACTACTTCCTCCGTCCCATAATATAAAAGCATTTTTGACGCTAATCGCTCTTATATTATGGGACGGGACTCTTTTATATCATGGGACGAAGGTAGGTAGGCAGGCAGGCATGCTTAGCCTAGCAAATTTGATATCATACTTTTTATATTGTCAAACTTGTTACAAGAGCCACAAATTTGATCTGGTACTTTTTATATTGTCAAACTTGCTACCCCGAGCCACCGAAAGCAAAGGAAGGCATTGGCAACCACGAGAATGACGGCCGACGGAAGTAGGAGCATAATATAGAAACAAGGATAATAATAAAGCTATACTAAAAGAAGAACGTGTGGTGTGCTGCACATGTGACAAAATATAAGCTGGCCTATGGACCGGCTCCACGACGTCGGCACATTGCTTGCATGCTGGGCGCGTGTGCGTGATTCCAGGCATGGTGCCGCGCACGTCTGCCGTGGCGAGACTACTACGTGATGGATCCACCGTAAGTGGCCGGTGCTCGGCATCTGATGCCACAGCTACGACCTCCGAGGCCGCACCGCGCTAGTAGCATCGTGGGCTGTTTCCCTTTTGGTAGAACCAACCGTGCGCGCCCGACATCTCCATGACTAGGATGTACGCTCGTACCTAACATCGACGCCCCACATAAAACAAATTACGTTGGCAGAAAGCAAAACCATGAAAGATTGAAGCTATGGCAAAGCAAACGAAGAGAGAAAAAACTGCAAGACAATCCAAACATTGGTCGACGAATTACAGCAATGACCATCCACGCTAGCCATCGTTTGACATCGCAAGGACAACAAGAAATATTCTCTAGCAGCAACACCTAAGGAACGACGCTCGAGCGTTGCCGTTGTCAGATTCAACCACCAAAAACCATATTCTGGGTTTTCACTTTGAATATCAGATCCGAGCAATGTAATGACGCAAAACCACCGGCATTGTCAGGTAGTATAACCGGTTGGAAATATGCCCTATGTGCAATAATAAAATATTATTTATTTCCATGTTCATAATTAATATTTATATTTCTGTGGTATAATTGCAATGATTCTTGAATCTCACTGACGCATCGCCACCGGAGGACGTCGGCCCAGCCAGAAACGCCACCGCCGCTGCTGCACATCCATACCCCCCCCCTCCCCCGCCGCCGCCTCCTCAAGCCGTCAATCGTAGATTGCATCTCACCACTAAAGGCTATGTGAGCAGAGACCTTCCCGCCACCACCTTCATCGACCAGTGACTAGACTTAGCCCAGTAACTAGTCTCTAGCAACGAGCTATAATAGGTTGTGTCTGTGTTAAAACAACCGTTTGGCTGCGATCTGCACCTGGGAGGTTGTAAACTTATGCTCCTTGGATCACCCTGATCGAGACTGATTAATAGAATGTCTTTCATCCCGCAAAAAAACTAGTATCTAGCAACGACAAGAGGAGTAGGAAGGCGGCCGTGGCTGCTGAGAAGGGAGAACGGGGCGGCGCCTGTTAGGAAGCTGTTATTTAACACGTTATGTCTTGATCTAAGAAAAGTTTTGTATAACTTCGGGTAATTTGTTAGTGTCATGTCACTACAAACTGTGTTCATCAATTCACTAGGAATGTGAAAGACACGTAATCGAGGTTAGGAGTCTCAAGGGTGATTGTATTATAGACTTCAACTTAGTATGAGAGAAACTATTCTTTCCATGGGTGAAATGCATGGGTTGGCTTCATTAATATTAAATCTTCGTGACTTTGATACATGTGTTCTTAGGTGCATATGTGTGTGCGTGTGCATGCACGCATTTGCGTTATACTCATTGCTGGAAAAACTATGGTTGTAGACCATGGAATTTTCTATGAACTGAGTTTATGATTCGTATGTTTTCCCTATAATGTAGTGAAATTCATGGATTTCCCAAGGTGCAATGAAGTCATGCTACATACATATGCAATGACATACAATTCACATGCTTCTTCAATTCAGCATTTATGAAACCTAGTGAATCAAATAGACCATTTTGAACGAATCTAATTGACCTTTATTTGAATAGGAATTAAAGAAGCAAATATAGTAAATACTCTATCCAGATCACAAATAAGTGATGCTTCCGACAAACTTCCATCCATGTCCTTTTAAAATGGACTACTAATACTATTTTAATTTATTATATTTTAAAATTTAAAACAATGTGTATATGTTTGTCTTGAAAAATTGTCTTCAAAATATATAAATTCTAGTTTGTTATATAGATGTACTATGGTAAAACTAATTATCAAAGTTTCATGCCAAATATCGTACCAAATAACGTGGTTTAAGAAACCGGCTTCTAATTAAGCTTACTAAAAACCAGCGTTTTATACATCTGCATACAAAAATACGAACTTGCAGATAGCAGTTGAAAATAGGTCATGTCAATTTTTCTTGTAACCACATAATATGCCAAGTTGCTGTAAAAATACCTTTGTATGCTTATTATTGTAGTTTTAGACATTGTTTTATCTTTTCAACAAGGAACAAAAATACTTCTAGTAAAAAAAAACCCGAACCTCCAAAAATCCACCTTGATGATTGAAGAACCGATGAATATTTGCCGAAAGAATGCATCACACTTCATATATAAATTTAAGGTGTACTTGATAGATCAAAACCAATTGTCGAGACGATAAACTAAAGCAATGTGAGGATTTCAGATAAAATATGATAACATTAACAAAGTAGAAAGTAACAACCTTTTGCATGTTAATTTGTTCGGGAACTTGTAGACCATTAGAACAGTGGGTTTGCACTGTCTTTGTATCTTGTATTATTATTATTTTGCATATTTTGTAAAAATATCTGATATTGCTGATATGAGTAGGCTATGACGTGTGTGAAACTACCGCCACATGATCAGTTATTATTCTTTTGATTTTGACGAGTGGGGCAACTCAAATCATTGTTGGAAGTCAAGGGTTTAAATTTGTCCGATTTTAGAGTTTAGAGATTAAAAATGTACTTTGCTAAGTGCAAGACAAATTTACGTAATACTTTTTGCTTTTAACATATATTGCTTTTATGTGAGCCTCCTTCGTGTGAATTCGTGAAGAGACGGATTCCCACATATATAAAGTCTAAAGCGCCAAGCAGCCAAAGTCATTCCTTAGAGAGAAAAAAGCAGCCAATAGATTACGTGCAATTATGCAACGCTTTCCGGTTTCCAGGGGCAGCTAGCTAATGTTGCACCCTCCCCGCAAAAAAAAAAGAAAAAGAAAAAAAAGCTAATGTTGCACCCAATTCTCTCTGCCCACGCGAAAAGACAGAAATAGCTTAAATCATGTTGATTCATCTTGTAGCCGCTTTTTCCTCGGGGCTAACTAATAAAAGCAACTATTCCCACAAAAAAAAATCAACTAAATAAAAATAGGAGAAAAAGGGTACGTTGGTACTGAAAATAAGATATTACGTACCACAAATCATCGTGATTTCGACTTCTAACCGCACCCTGTCCTCTCTGCAGTTTCTTAAAGGCTATGAAAATGACAGCACAAGGGCAATGGGTTACAGTCAAGATTGAACCGACGATTACTGATGCAGATCGATAATGACATGAGGTGCCAAAGCCTAAAGACATCGGTGGAGCTGCACGTACACTTTGCATCCTGTGAGCCGCATGTACATTTTACTTATGCTGGGTTTGTTTGTCTTTACTAGTTTGGTCACCGACCGCCGACCGACGTATGGCTAAAACATTATACAAAGCGCGTGGCCGTCAGTTTGAACACCTAACTAGAATTATTCACATTAATTTTGCCATTTCTCTCTTTCTCCTTGGAAGTGTAATTAGAATTATTTGCATTAACCATGTGGTTATGGATGTACATAAAAATACATGTGTTCTCTGTGCTCATGAATTAAATTAACTTTTTTGCATACCCGAGAAGGAAACCCAAATTTGATGCTATGTAAAAAGTAATTTTCTTTTCCCACCGTGGAGCAGAAAGCATGCACCAAGGGCATCTCCAACGTTGATCCACAAATTTGTTTCGGCATCCGTTCATAGACACGGATGCGGGAGCCAACCATCCAACACTGCCCGCATATATTTCAACCACTATTTGAACTAAACGGACGAAATTCATGCAAACACAACAGATTTCATATAAATCAGACAAAATTAATTACATTTTGGACATTTTTAACTAAAAACTATAGCAGACCTAATCTAAATGATCGCCGGCGCCCGTTCCCGGCCATGGGCCCCAAGAACTGAAACTCCGGCTTTTGCCTTCGCCTTCTCTAGTTTCGCCTCAGTGCTTTTCAGCTCTGCCTTCGTAGCCACTGCATCCGCATCCATGAGCCCAGAAAGTGAAATTGTCCGCCTCCACATCGCCGCCAAGCGGCTAACCGGTCGACGATGTTCAGCCCACCAAGCTTGACTTCAACGGGAGGGGAGGACGCGGTGGCATTCTTAGGACCCAAGCGGCGGTGACCTACCATGCACTACTCTGCTTCCTCACTGTCGGCGGTGCCCGCGAACGTGCGGCTTCGTGGTCGTGGCGGATGTCGCGGGTGAGCGATAGGAGTCGACCAGTGCCTCCTGCTCCGCCACGTCCATGTCCGGCACGATGGTCGTGCCGGTGGCGAGTTGCTCCTCCGCGCCGGTGCTCCTCGAAGAGGCTGAGGTTGTAGGCCTGGTCGGCCTGCACCTGTCAGAACTTGGTCTCCTGCTCCTCCCACAACATGTCTGTGTAGTGTGCACAAGCCTCGCTAATGGTGAGGCCGACATGCACTAACAAGGAGGGTGGCGCCGACTCGTCCTCCATCTGCCGGTCGGCCTGCCAGCCGACAACAATTGCGGCCATCTCTTTCTTCTGCTCTGAGAAGGTGGTGTCCCAGAGGGCTTTGGAGCGCGAGGAGGCCATGGTGAGCGTGGTGCAAAGAGGAGAAAGGGACCGGAGGAGAAGGACTGCGGTTATGGGCCGGGCTGGACTTTATATAGCGGGCGGATGGAAATGGGCCACGACGGTGTGGTTAATGATGAGCGGCGGGTGGTGTCGGAGTAGGTTCCTTGGAAGCCGCATATCATTAATGTAGGGCAACGGACCGTCGGTATGTCGTTTGAACGCAGAGCAGTCGCCTGCACCGGGAAGTAGTGCGGGTGGCGCTCTCTCGGCCGGCGCGTCACTTCAATGCCGGCAGCAATGAGAAGTCGTGTCCGCTCTGGCCGAGCATGAATGTGACACTAACACTCCGGAGTAGCGCTGACTGTTTCAGGCGGGAAGCTCGCGCAGGGCGAGGGATGGTGTTAATGGTGGGCCAGTGCAGTCAGAAGCAGACGTGCCAGCGCTCCGGGCGCTCACAAAGCCCCCCGCCTACTTTGTCTCCGGTTTTGTGGAAAAAAGTGCGTCCGGACCATCAAGCGGACTGATACAGGACCGCGTGGGATGCCAAAATACGTCCGGACCATCGAGCGGACCGATACATGACCGCGTTGGATGGCAACTTGAGCGAATTCCCTTATCACCAAAATCGCCACTATCCCCTTCTTCTCGCCATCTTGCAGCCGCCCGAGTATGTCGCGCGGGCAAAGCCGGCGCGGGTGTCTAGCTAGTTGCATGGACTTCGCACCGGTGCTCGCATTTCTCTGCTGGATTTTATTCAGACTTTTTTGTGATGTTCGTTCGGATTTTATTCAGACGTTCCTGCCGAGTACGAGACGCTTGTGGTGACTTGATCAATATGAAGATGTCACGTTGTCTCAGTATCTCAGAGGTGCTCATAGGGGTAGGGTGTCTGTGCGTGCGTTCATAGAGGTGAGCATGACATTTTAATATTAGCATTTTCCATTGTCGCATTTTCAAAATTCCAAAGATAAAAATGGCTTTTTTTTAATAACTCGTTCATTCTATCCCCGCATCTTTGAAATTCCGCGAATCAAAATGCCTAGAAAATGGCTCTAACGGTGATGATGTTCTTTCAATTTCCCCTAAAGAAAGTTATATTCTTTCGATTTCCCCTAGAAAAGTTATATTCTTTCAACTAAAAGAAAGAAAAACAGTGATATTCTTTTTTTGTTTTGTTTTAGAAGAACCACTATCGGTGATATTTTTTTTGAAGGGCACTATGTGTGATATTTAGTTCCCTGCGTGGCTGCAGCAACGGCCGAGAGGCCAGCCAACCGCATCCCCACCTCGCCCTTGTGGTTCCTACCCACGCCACTTTTTCCGGTAAGAAATCTTTCTCCCGTGTCTTCTTTGACTCCTCCTCCTCGCTAGTCGCCACACAGTCGTGCGCTTGAGTCGCTTTCCCTTTCCTCCGCTGCCTCCACCCACCAAATCCTTCCCGTCGAAACTTCCACCTCGGAGTCCACCGAATCCTCTCACGATCGCCAACAACTGCTACCCCCCCACACAACCATCGCTCCCCCAACCCCCATCCCGTCGCCCCAGCACCCCAATCCGGCCAACCGCCGCCGCGTCCCCGCCCCATTCCTCCCCATTCCGGCGGCGCTGTCGGCCGGAACCGGCCGCCGCTCCAGGCGATCGACCGGGCAGGCTGCTTCGCGCGCGCGGCGGACGGCTCCGGACTCCCGGTATCTCTCTCGCCCCCTCTCTCGCGCGCGCGTGTCTCGTTCTCTGAATTTGTTGTTGCTCTTGGTGTTTGATGGCGCAGGGTCTGGAGGAGGAATCCAGCGGCATTGCTGGATTCGGCGGCAGTCGTCGGCTCGGAGGAGGCGCCTGACTGGCTGGCAGGTGAGCAATGCTCTTCGTGTGGTTACAAGTCGGGCGCGGCGGGGGTCGAGTCTAGCAGACGGATTTGGTTGTTAGTTGTTAGTTGTTTGTTTGTGCGTGGCTTGCCAATCTTAGTACTAATAATACCGTGTGTGGTGATCTGGCGGGAGGCGGCCGAGTGCACTCCCGGAGTTTTGATTTTGGTTCGATGCGCGTTTTGGATTGGGTGAGGCGAGGTGTTTCTTAATTTGGTGGGTTAGGTGATTGGGCTATTCTAATGATCTAATCTAATCTTAGCCTGCGACGCTGGGTGAACCTACTCTGTAGGTATGTTGAGTGAACTAGACGCCATGGAGTCTCCCTCCCAGTCGATGAACTGGTTATTTCAGTCAAAAGGAGAAGAAAGAGCAACTGGATTAGGGTGACAATCTAATATTAGGATGCCAAATTGCGGCTGGCCGATGGAATGCTTGAACCTAACCTATATGCTATGTTCAGTAAAGGAGATGCTGTGGACACTTCTAGTTGATCAACTCTTGGCTATCCTCCAGTCAAAAGATGGAGAATAAAACCGGCCTTCTGAACCCGAACCAAAGTGGTTAGGGGATTGGCTGTTTCTAATCTTACCCTGCGACACTGCGGATAGATTGAGTGCCTGAACCTGTTCTGTATGTTGAGTGAACTAGACGTGATAAACTGGTTGGTTCAGTCAAAAGAAGAAGATAAAATAATTGGATCTGGGTGATATTCTAAGATTAGGACGCCACGTTGCGGGCAGATGGAATGCCTCAACCTATGTGTTCAGTAAAGCAGATGCTATGGGCTCTTCTAGTCGATGAACTGTTTGGCTTTTGAAGCTGAATAAACAGTATGAACTCTGAAGTGTTTAAGGGCCTGTCCAAGTGTTTAAACATTTTTCTGGCTGTGAAGTGAAATTGCTTAACTCACTGACAATGGCCAGATTTGTTTATCCTTTAGATTCTTCATTCATGTCTCCCATGGGATCTGTCAGATAAATATATTCCATTCTGTACTCTTTTACACTACAGTCAACCTCTTACATATAAGATTCACAGCTTTGTTTTAATCAAGCACTTCATCTGCTCCAGTTATATACTGATAAATAATGAAGCCACCTTGCTCCCTCTATTTCAACTTACAATGGATTCACTTTGTCTTTGTCCCATGTAAACATTTTCTTCATGTGGTGTTTAATTACGTAGGGTTTGGAGGAGGAATCGAGCGGCACTGCTGGATTCGGCGGCACTTGTCGTGTTGGAGGAGGTGTCTGACTGACAGGTGAGTAATACTCTTCGTGTGGTTAAAAGTCGTGATGAGCCGAGTCTGGTAGACGGATTTGGTGCTATGCTTGTTAGTTGTCTATGCGCGGTCTGCCAATCTTAGTAATAATGTGCATGGTGATCTGGCGGGAGATGTCTGAGTGCACTCCCGGTGTTTGATTTTGATTCGACGCGCGTTTTGGATTGGGCGAGGTGCTTCTTAATTTGGTGGGTTTGGTGATTAGGCTATTCTAATCTTAGCCTGCTGCGACGCTGGGACAACCTAATCTGTATGTATGTTGAGTTAAATAGACGCCATGGAGTCTCCCTCCCAGTCGATGAACTGGTTGTTTCAGTCGAAAGAAGAGGAAAGTGCGCCTGGATTAGGGTGATAATCTATTATTAGGATGCTACGCGGCGGCCGATAGAATGCCTGAACCTGACCTATATGTTATGTTCAGTAAAGCAGATGCTGTGGACACTTCTAGTTGATCAACTCTTGGTTATATCCCAGTCCAGTCAAAAGATGGAGAATAAAACTGGCCTTTTGAAGATGAACCCAAGTGCTTAGGCGATTGGCTATTCTAATCTTACTATCTTAGCCTGTGACACTGCGGATAGATTGAATGCCTGAACCTGATCTGTATGTTGAGTGAACTGGGCGCCCTGGACCCTCCCGGTCGATAAACTGGTTACTTCGGTTAAAAGAGGGAAAAAAAGGAGAACTGGCTTAGGGTGATATTCTAATATTAGGACGCCACGTTGCGGGCAGATCGAATGCCTCAACCTATGTGTTCAGTAAAGCAGATGCTATGGACTCTTCTAGTCCATGAACTGTTTGGCTTTTGAAGCTGAACAAATAGTATGAACTCTGAAGTGTTTAAGGGCCTGTCCAATTGCTTAATTCACTGTGATTCGTTGACAATGACAAGATTTCTTTATCCTTTAGATTCTTCATGTCTCCATGGGATCTGTCAGATATATATTCTCTTTTTAAAAGTTTGTCAGATATATATTCCATTCTGCCCTCTTTTACACTACAGTCAACCTCTTGTATCTGATATTCGCAGGCTTTGTTTTAATCAAGCACTTCATTTCCTGCAGTTATATATAGAAAATAGAGGTGAGATCTGCATCATGCATGCAAGCAAAGGGTGATGATGGTTGCATAGTTACAATGCAGTAACACAGCTTGGGCTAAATGCACGCACATACACAACTTATATGGCTTTAAGACTTTAACTAATTGGCATAATCTGCAGGGCCACCTAAGCTTTCTCCAGACCTAGTTTTGGGTAAGGATCCATCATTTGTTTGGCCGATATTCTTTCCGTCTTGGGTACTCAACCTTGATAGAAAGTTTTTATAAACATATGTACAAATAATTAGGGGCTTTCTTTGTATCCACAATAATTATTCAGATAACTACTTGAGAAAATATATAATACTTTGAAATTTAAATCCCACCGCATCTAGACCCATTTCAAATCTCAATTTCACACTGAAATCCCCCCAATCTACCTAGCAGCCACTTGTTCCCACCTCATTACAGGCTCCTGCAGTTGCCTTTGCACGCTACACTCTTGTCTCGTATTTCGGTGACCCCTACTGTTCAGTGTTCACCATCCATGGCAGGTTAATATTTTCCCAATAAAGAAAGATGCTTGTCATCTGAGCCATATTCGCTGGGCTTGATTTGAGTTTGGATCTGAACTATATTTTCTCTACTATAAATCTTCCGCTGCCTAATGCCAGTTATTTTGCTCCAAAATTTGTTACTCTTGTTTGAATATTTGCATGTCCTTAGCAATTGATGCTTCAACCATTCATTTAGCATCGCCCCATCTTCTTCTATATTGGGCTGCTCACTTTAAGTCAATCACGTGGGTTTGATTCTTCAGTCTTTGTAAAATTGATCTGTTTGACAAGAAAATAAAACAGAAAAGTTCAATATTAATCTGTAGTATTTGCTCAATTTTCAAGAGGGTTTCCTGTTAGTTCTACTCTTCTTTATCTTCACCAAATGCAATGGAATTGGCCAGCATGTGACTGTTTTTAGGTGGTGCATACTCATGTTTTAGTTTCTTTTGTGCACATTGGTAGAATGTGAATGCAGAATTAATTCAAGATAAAGTCTGTAAATCTTATATATATGTTATATGAAATTTCATAACCCAATTTTTTCTTGCAGGCGCCAACAGAGCTATGAAATATTTTGTATTCAGATGACATAAGGAGTATTGAGTCTTGTATATTTGTTTAGAAAGAGATGAAAGTTGGTGCTCTTCTGACCTCTGCTGGAATCAACATTGGTCTCTGTATACTTTTTCTGTCATTCTATTCCGTTCTGAGAAAGCAGCCGCAGAATGTTAAGGTCTATTTTGGGAGAAGGATTGCTGAGCAGCATAAGCGGCTCCGAGGGGCTTTTATTTTGGAGAGATTTGTTCCATCCCCTAGCTGGATTGTGAGAAGTCTGCAATGCACGGAAGATGAGATCGTATCTACTGCTGGGTTGGATGCAGTTGTTTTCAATAGAGTTCTAGTATTTAGGTGCATATATTTTTACTTTTGCTTTCTTTGCCTCTGCAATATTTACTGTTCAATGTTTATGATAGATATCTTTTGAGTTGTGCCAAGTAGAAGGTTCACTTTTGAAAATAGCAACATGCTGATGTGATTTTTAAGCTATATTGCTTTCACTTCTAATCATTGATATGTGAGTGACATGATTTTCCTCCTTAAAACTAGAAAAATTCAGAACATTTTAATATGAAAACCCAATAAGAAAATCGAATTAACTTTGTATAATTGCAGAAAAATAGGAATGTGATCTGATATCTTAATGTAGAGATGATAGAAACAACAAACTTAATAAATTTAAGCACCTCCTAGATCAAAATGAAACCGGTAGACTTAACTAGTCAAATGGACAATCTGAGGGATGTTTGTTACAGTTTAGTCCAATTTAATTACTTCTGTGTCCACAAGCATTATTTAATCGCCACCATTCTTGGTAGATGTGTGTTTCTTCTTTTTACAGATGATGTAAACATCTGTATACTAAAAGGAAACGTTATTATACTAGAAGCCTCTTTGCTATACTCCTGCTTATTGTATATCCTTCCACTTTATAGTTCCAACATCCAAATTCAGTTAGCTGATGTATGTTTTTTTTCAACAGCATACGCATATTCTCATTAGCTGCCATTCTTTGTTTATTTGGAGTTCTCCCCTTGAATTATTTTGGACAAGATATGCAGCATGAACAGATTCCTTCAGCATCATTGGAGACATTTACAATAGGAAATATGAAAGAGAAATCAATATGGTGAGCAATTGAACTTCTCTTATTTGGTTATGAGGAGGCTAACTTGGTTCATTGAATATGCCATCTTATATGTTTCATCTTTTGTTTAGCTGATTTATCCTTGTTCCGGTGTTACCTATGATCTACTCCCTCCGTTCGGAATTACTTGTCGTAGGAATGGATGTATCTAGACATTTTTTAGTTCTAGATACATCCATTTCTGCGACAAGTAATTTGGAACGGAGGGAGTAAGTTATTAGTTCTGTGTTTGTTGTATATACTGGTCACGTAATCATTTAGGCAGATTTCTTTGGAACTTATACTCTTGGATTTTGTTTGGTCATAACTGCAGGCTCTGGGTCCATTGCGTCGTGCTGTACATCATATCTGGTGTAGCTTGCTTTCTTCTATATATGGTACGCATCAGTAATTTTACCTTTCAAAATTACTTAAATGTTCATTTACCTTAATCTTCAGGAACCTTATTTGTAAAAAAACAATCCTGCATTGTTGCTTTAGGAATACAAGCATATTGCTAGACTGAGGTTGCTTCATCTTGTTCGAACAACGACCAACCGTAGCCAATTTACTGTCCTTGTCCGTGGGATACCAAAGTCAACTCATGAATCATTCAACAGCGCTGTTGAGAGTTTCTTTACATCGTACCATGCACCGAGTTACCTATCCCATCAAGTTGTTTATAAAGTTGGTAAACTTCAGAAGATAGTGGTAAGCAATATCTCATCAAGTTATGTGATATGTGGACTTTACCAACTTTCTATTCTCTTTTGTCGAAATGGAATGCTGCCGCCAGAGATTCCTGATTAAATATTGTTGTACTTATCTCCGCACTATCCTGTAATAATGAAATATTAAAACTGTTTGATAGCCACTGATAAACAAAAGTAGATCAGTGGTAGTCTGGTAGAGCACATGCACAAGCATTGTACTCATGGCAAGTCAAGGCAGCCCAGGGGTGCCATGGCGATAGTTAGGCGTTAAACAAAAATAATATCATATAGCAGAAAATGTGAAACTATACCTCATATTGTTTTTCCATACGCCTCCCAACAAGGGGAGCCGGATTCCACTATAAGCATAACGAACAGAGTTTTATTTCAAAACGAAAAAGAAACAAAAACTAAAAGAAATAAAGTCCAGACAACCAGCTACAAGGAATTAACCAGACCAGGCCACCACCCAAAAGACCTGAACACAAACAGCCAAGGTTCATAGCAAAACAGACGCTAGCACCAGCACAAAACAAAGTACTACAACCTTGCATCCCAGGATCCCACATAGCACCAAATGAGCTTTTTCAATAGGTACCAAAGTTACTGGCGGTCTTTCTCTCCTCGTCTAGACTGACCACCTTCATCTTCTTCCTCCGCCTCTGCAATGCTAAGAAGAGTATTGTTTGGAGAGGCACGGGCAGCTTCATGAGTCCTAACAGCAGAGTTACGGATCGCTGACGCCCCATCCAGCAGGTTTTGCTTATCACTATCCTTCATTTTAGGAGATTTAGAACTTAAATAACAAGTAACATCAACATAAAGGCAGCACCAGTTAACATCAATTAGCAACTAGCAAGTCCATACCATAGGACAACTATACAGCAAAGAGCAAACTGATACGTTGGTAGCATCTATCATGACCTGACATGACTTCAACACACGCCCTCAAGCCTCAAATCATTTTGTGTAGATTATGGAAAGTCTTCTTTCAACTTCACTGCTTCAACTTCGTCCTCCTCATCTGTATGTAGTTGCATGGCTTTAAACATCCCTGTGTTTAAGTAGTGGTGATCTCTTCACTAGGACTACTTGTCACCAATAATATTTTGCAACACGCAGAATCGTTATAGTTTTTTTAAAGCAATGCAAACCACCTTTATTGAACCAGCAAAGCAGGACTATAATTACCATAAAGCACTGCCAATGAGATTACAAGAGGCCGGTGAGCTGTTTGACCAGCACCATCTTTGCATATTGCTATTGGCTTGTCTAGAGCATCTCTCTGGCGGAACTCTTAAAACTCATGCTAAGCTCTTTGCGTAATCTCTGTAGTGCAACTGCACAGGACAATATGTCGAACTGAAATTCAGAATAGGCTCCTTACAAGTTTTAAGTGTACATGTATTTCTTTTGTTGGGTAATTCAAAACTATTATACATGCAACGCATGCTTTTATGATGCAGGATCATTCGTATATCACGAAGGAACTATTTTTCCTATATCACGAGGGAACTATTTTCAGATCTTTGAATCAATACCCTCATTGCATGTTCATAGTACTATCTGTTTGAAGTGATAGCTTATATCCTTACTTTTCAGACGGGTGCAAAGAAGGTTTATAGGAAGTTCAAGCATTTTAAGGGTACCACAGTCGATCAGACATGCAGATCCGTGACATATCGATGTTGTCTTTGTGGGGTGTCATCAAATTCGTTCCAGTTGTTGCCCACTGAAGAGCAAGAAAGGGAAAAACCTTGTGTGAAAAATTCAAACTTGAACTTACCTGCCGAGGTCAACTAGCTATCATTTGGTTCTTTGCTTACTATTATCCTCACTGAATTATTCTAATCTACTAATTTAATTGTGCTCACCGAATACAGGAATGTGCTGCTGCTTTTGTATTTTTCAAAACGCGGTATGCAGCGCTAATTGTATCCAAAATTCTCCAGACATCCAATCCTATGAAATGGGTCACTAGTCTGGCCCCAGAACCTAAAGACATGTACTGGTCAAATCTTTGGTTACCGTACAAGCAGCTTTGGATTCGCCGCATAGCTACACTTCTTGGTTCTATTGTTTTTATGTTCATTTTTCTTGTACCTGTGACATTTATACAAGGTCTAACTCAGCTGGAACAGCTGCAGCAAAGGCTCCCTTTCCTGAAAGGGTTATTGAAAGGGTAAGTAATCTTAACGCTTAGAACTCACCTTGTTATTATTAAATGCAGGGTCTAACTCAGCCGGAGCAGCTGCAGCAAAGGATCCCTTAATTTGTATTGACAATACAATGTGCGTTAATCAAAATGACTCAATTTGTTAGTAGGATTTAATCTAGGGTTGAGTATCCGAGATAACATTCAATTATGAGGCCTTCCCTTTCTCTAAAAAAGCTATCACAATTATGGCGGTGGTTCAAATTAATAGGTATAGTTTTGAGGCATATAGTTCATATTTTGTCGGTCCAATTCATGATCTAGGAATGCGCGCGTGCCTTATAAACCGGACGGGTGGGAGTACTGAAGTGTGGAGATATTGCAGTCTTTAATTTATCATTACAGCAAAATTTAACGATTATTAATTCTCCTGCAGGAAAATCATGACCCAGCTAGTAACTGGATACCTTCCCAGTGTGATCTTGCAAATATTTTTATATACTGTCCCCCCAACCATGATGATGTTTGCGACACTAGAGGGACCTATTTCTCACAGTGAGAGGAAGAAAAGTGCCTGTTGTAAAGTATTATACTTCACCATTTGGAATGTCTTCTTCGTCAACGTCCTATCAGGTTCTGCAATTAACCAACTGAATGCCTTATCAAGGCCAAAGGACATTCCAATGGAGCTTGCCAGGGCAATTCCTTTACAGGTGAATCGCATATTTATGTTCTGTTCGTGCAAAATATAAATATTTAAGTAGGTATATGCAGTGTATTTATTTGTTTTTAGGTTGAGTTCCTCCAGGTGCTCACTGCATTTTATTGATGACTTCTTTTTTTACTTCCATTTCAGGCTACCTTCTTTACCACCTATGTTCTGACTTCAGGATGGGCTAGTCTGTCGTCGGAAGTTATGCAACTCTTTGGTCTTATTTGGAACTTTGTAAGGAAATATATTCTGAGAATGAAAGAAGATAGCGATTTTATCCTCTCGTTTCCGTATCACACTGAACTACCAAAAGTTCTGTTGTTTGGACTATTGGGCTTCACATGCTCTGTGCTAGCACCTCTGATCTTGCCCTTTTTACTACTGTACTTCTTTCTTGCCTACATTGTGTACCGAAATCAGGTGAGTAACTAGATATAAACTTCAAATATTTAATTTGTTTGTAAACGAAGTTCTTATTTGAAGTCCACATGCATAATTTGGTCTATAATTATGAATAAAGTAAAAAAAAATATGTTCGAATGTGTATGCGATCATTTTGTCTGAAATTATTCTTTTATAATGGGCGAAATTTGAATTTGATAAATCCTCATGTGCTAGCTCCATTTTAGGTGAAATGCAATCTTTGTCTTGGATATACCCTTTGATATGTTTTCTCTGGTCTTGTATAACTTTATTGTGGTTAGATATCTTTTACTTAGTTATTTAACCTGAGTTTTAGGATAACTCAAACCGTTTTCCTAGTTCGTGATTTTGTTTACACTACAAAATATTCGTGGAAGAATGTGCTCTGTGCTCCTATAACCTAATGGGTTGGTAATGTACCATTTTCAGTTCATCAATGTTTATTGCACAAGATACGACACTGGTGGTCTATATTGGCCAATTGCATACAATGCAACAATATTCTCTCTGGTGCTCACCCAGATCATCTGCCTTGGTGTCTTTGGCCTTAAGGAATCCCCAGTAGCTGCAGGCTTCACCGTACCTCTTATCATCATCACTCTTTTATTCAACCAGTACTGTAGAATGCGTCTTCTGCCATTATTCGGGACTTTCCCTGCACAGGTTAGTATAATTTCTTTAACAATTGGTAGAATTTAACCTATATATACATTCAAAGGGATCCATGGCAAAACTTTTTATTCACCTTGGTGCCAATCTGCATTTTTATGCTTTCAACTGGGAGTACGTAACTTGCATAGTTGCATGTTTTATGTTCTGAATATTAGTTACTTGAAATGTGACTATATATAGTTCTTACTTGCCATTATTTGTTGTTGGACACACACAGGTTCTGATAGACATGGACAGAGAAGACGAGCAATCGGGCAGAATGGATGAGATTCATGAGGGCCTTCACGCCGCTTACTGTCAGTCCACCGACACGGAATCGGCCGATGACATATCTCTGGAAAGAGTTCAAGCTATCAGTACAACAGATGAAGATGGCAGCGGCAGCTCAGGCGAACCTAGGGGCAAAGAAAGTGTCGGACAACCAGTAAGTGACTTGTCTCACCCGACACTGAAAGGGCTCCCCGTTGAGCGGCTACGGCGCGCGGTGAGATCACTCGGTTTCATGATCAGATTGCAGAAGAGAGGCGTATCAGCGTAAGCCGTGGTTGGTGAATGTACAAACCGCATACAATGTGCACATAGAACAACACAGAGAGACCAAGATACACACATACGGATATTACGCTGCTCCAAGGAAAAAAAAATGGAGTGTCACCTGTTTTTCTTTTCTTTTGAAAGTCGATGTGTTTGCCTGTTTGGTTGCAAGGGTGCAATTCTGTGTTTAAATCGACGCCTGCGCGACTTTTCAGGCCATTTTTGGCCATGATGCACGGACCCTTGAATTGCTTGCCGCGGCTTTGCTGCATTGTAACCTCGGTTAAAGAAGTTGTTGTGAAAGAAAGCGGTCCATCCATGTCTACATGTGCCTTTGTTTTGTTCGACTGTTATGTGCCCGTGGCCCTGGGCTGAACTATGTATGCATGCTTTTATAGCGAGGTACTCCGTCCCAACTTACTTCGTCTATATACATCCATTTCTGCGACAAGTAATTCTGGACGGAGGTGTATAATTTTGAGTCGTGAAACCGAATCGAGCAGAGGAAGGTGGTGTTGCTGTTGGGGATTGGCAACGACGCAGTTCCACAGAGGAAGCATAACACGATGCCAAACGAAGAGCAACGAATGAGTCGCGATCGATTATTAGTTCCAATCCAGAATTATTATTACACCATACAAACTGGAGTACAAAGAGATACTAGTACTAGCAGACGAGGAAGTCAACGATCGGCCGGGGCAAGGCCGATCGATGCTCTTGTGAAGAAGAAGCAGAAGAATTGACCTTTTTTTTTTCTTGTGGCGAAGAAGCAAGAAAAATTGAACTGATCCCGTGAAGCAAGGCATCGGTGTGGCGGGCTGGCCTATGCCATGCTCAACTAAACTCAACTCATTGCTTTGATCGGTGCAACGAGAGCCATCACAGCTGTGTGCTCTGTGTCTGGGAAAATTGCAAGTGGCGCCACACAAGATCCGAGCAAGCAACTCATTACTTACCTCGTTCTGATTCCGTTCCGTCACACACCATGGCCCACCAGCAGACAAGGCCAGCGTAGACTCAGCTAAATTCCCTACTCCCTCTCCCTCAGTTACCCCTAGATTGTCAATTTAACCAACCTAATACTCCATCCGTTTCTAAATACAAGTCTTTTTAGTGATTTGAAATGGACAACCACATACGGATGTCTATAGACCTATTTTAGAATATAGATTCACTCATTTTGCTCCGTATATAGTCACTTGTTGAAATCTCTAGAAAGACCTATATTTAGGAACGGAGGAAGTACAAGTCATATATTATAAAAAATATTTCAATATAAACTTCAGGTGTTCTATTTCCAAACGGTATAATTTTTGTGTTATATAGTTTATATTAGGGTGATAAAATTGGCAACCTAGTATACGCGCTGGACTTGTAAACTGAAACAGAAAGAGTACTACGAAATGAGCTAACCTCATCGATTACGTCAGACAGTCGCGGGCTAATAAATTCTCTCGTTCAGATTCGGTTCCGTCGCACCATTAACACACACGCGCGCACGGCCGCGTAGACCCGCCGACCTCCACCGAGAAATGCATCTCGAGTTTCCCCGTCAATTCAGCTGTGTTTCTAATTCCACTGAAATTTGGAAACCAACGAAACCTGTCAAGCCTCGTGCTTTGACGATGGATCCGTGGAACCTATCAAAGCTCATGCTTTGAATTGACATACCACTTCTCCTTTTTTTTGGGCAAAATTGACAAATTTAAACTAAGGATGAAAGCACTTTACAAACTAAACTGTTTCAAATTATTTTTCCATTAATGGTTGCGTCCCAACAATGTTATTACGCATTTCCCTTTAATTTAAATGCATTAATGGCTTCATTTTCAAATTGATTCCACGCTTGATTTTCAAATTGTTTTTGCATTAATGGCTGCGCCCCACCAACTAGTACCATGTACGCATTCCCTTTAATAATAGAGATTAATGGTTGTGTCCAAACATCGACTACATACGCGTTCCCTTTAACAACGACTACCTACACATTCCCCTTTAGGCCTCATTTGGTTTGGAGGAATTATGTAGGATCTTCAGAGGATATGATTTCTATATATAAAAAATTCGTTTAGAGCCCTTTGGTGTGTAGGAATAGAATTCTATTCTTATGGAGGAATTTTTCACATTTCATAAAAGAATAAACATTACCTTGGACTTAATGATTTGTTTTTATGATGTGAACCGAAGAACGTCTACTTTCCTATTCCTATTCATAAGATTTGAGATATATGTTATCTAATTTCCTGTGACTTTCCCATTCCTACGATTTTCCTATCCTATGAACCAAAGGAGGCCTAATAGTAGCAGTACAGATTTATGGAGAGGAGACACTTTGGGAATTAATTTTTGTTGCTGCTTAAACCACCTTTTATTCATAAATATGTAGCCCCAAGAAATGGGGTGTCACTACAGATGGCTCCAAGGCATGTGGGTGCGAGTAACTACGTAGATCCCCAAGAACAGGGGTGCGAGTGCGTTGGATCGACCTAGGGGTTGGCAACCAGCAGGCCCAGCCAGAAAGCCAGAAAGCTCTAGTGATTGTCGGTGTTGCCATGATGTACGTGGACGTTGACTCGCCTTGGATGGGAATCATCTTGCTGCGGCAGTCGTCGACTCTCACCATGGCGTCCGAGTACACTTGCTCGAATGTCTGGAGGTCGCAGTCGGAGTTGTCCTCGAGCAACGTCTTGATGTTCTTGAAGCAAATCCGCGCATGGATGGCGTCATAAAAATGGTCAGATCTTGTATGGGATCAAGCCTACTTTGTCCAAAATCAAACACGTTGTTGTATGGGATCAAGCCCACATTGACGTGACCCAGCGACAGAGCTATGTTGCAGGCTAGGGGTGCCCCCCAGCCTTGAAGAGATCCCCGAAGATTTGTTTTGAAGGGCTTAAATTAGGAGAAAAAAATCTTTTGGCCTCCCAACTCTTCATCTCTTACGTTTCAAGGCATAATGAATGAGATTCACAAGGGTCTTGATTATGCTTTCTGCGAGTCTGAATGAATCCGCTGATGACATATCCCTGGAAAGAATTAGAACTATCAATACAACAGATGAAGATAGCAGCGGCAGCTCAGGTGAACCTAGCTGCAAAGAAAGCGTCGGCCAACCAGGACTAATAGCTTGATTTAGCCGCACTAATAGCTTGATTCAATACAACGACTACATACACATTTTCCCTTTAATTTAGCCGCATTAATAGCTTGATTTTTACAATGTGCACATAGGATAACACAGGGAGACCAAAATACACACATACGAATGTTACACGGCTCCAAGCAAGAAAATTGAGAGTTACCTGTATTTTTTCTGTTCTTTCGAAAGGTGGAACTATTGCCTGCACAACTCTTCAGGCCATTTTTGGCCATGCACAGACCCTTGAATTGGTTGCTGAGACTTGCATGCTCTGGTGATGCAATGATCAAGCATGCTCTGTTTTCGTGTAACCTCAGAGTTATACATGCTGAGTTGTTGTGAAAGAGAGCAGTCCATCCATTTCCATGTCTGTCTATCTACATGTGCCAAACTTGAAACTTGTTTTGTTCGGCTGTTATGTCATGTGCCCCTGGCCTGAACTATGGAGAGTATGCATGCTACTGTAGGTTGTACTGAATCGAGCATATGATATGATCCCAAATGAAAAACATCGAAAGACTTGCGATTATTGGCTACAATCCAGAATTATTGCACGATGGTAATACTACAAGATAGTACAAATGATGAAGAATCTATGCGCTAGCTGCTGCACGCGACGCGCCCGCCACCACGGCTTGGAATGGATCCGGCCGGAGAGGCGGAGCAAGTCAACGGGCGGCCACCAGCACGGCCGACGGCGACTCGCGCCTCACACCACATCACAGGATGGCGCAGGTGGAGGACTCCTGGACGGCGCCGGAGGTGGAGCCGGCGGCCTTGTCGCCGGCGGCGGAGACGCCGGGCCAGTCGCGGCAGGCGCAGTGCTGGCCCTCGGGGATCTGCCGGTGCACGGAGGCGACGTGGCGGCCGCACCCCGCCCACGTGGACTTGCCGCACGTGCCGCACTTCACCTGGTAGCACATCCTCGCGCTCGGCCGATTGCTCTGCTGCTGCTGGCTCTCCGGTGGCGATCGATGGATGGATGGAGCGATGGAGTCCGTGGCTTGAAGACGACTCGCTGGCTGAGCTATTTATGGACGGGCGGACGCTCGGCGCGGCGGCTTTCGCCTCTTGCTTTGGCCTGCTGTTCGGTTTAATTTAGTTCTCCGTTCCTACGTCCGCACAAGAATTGACTTTCTTTGTTGGCGAAGAAGCAGAAGAATTGAAATGGTCGTGTGAAACATGGGCTGGCCTATGCTATGCTAAGGCGTTCGTTTAGATGCTTATTGTAATTATCGTATGTGTTCAGCGACAACAAGGGACACGTGACGACGCGAGTCTAAAGCCATCAGAGCATCCACAGCCATACGTGGCAAATCCGGCCCCTCAAACGTCCGTGGACGCGCCCGTTGGCATTGACCGATCAGTTCTCAAGTTGCGTCGTCCACATCCACGTATCTCATATCCGATCCCCTATATTCATATTAAATCGTGCAACGTCGATAAAAACTACGTAGATCATGTGCTTACATAGAAATGAACATACAAATGCACAATCCGTTCATCAAAAGATCACAGCCGAATCTTCAATAGATCGCCAAAGTTCACATAACGGACATAATACGACGGACAAGTTTAAACTACACCTAAAAACTTGAATTTAAAGTGGAGAAGGCGGGTCTTCACCACTTCCTCGTCAGCCCTTTCCACTTCCGGTCGTCGGTGCAGTTGTAGGCGTCAGCGGCTGGTGGAGAATTGTCCGAGTCGTCAGACGAGGTGCCGTGGTCATCGTCAGAGGAGGACGAGTCGGAGAGGATGATGAGCCCTTTGAGCCGCCGGACGGCCCTGCCGCTTGAGCTTCGTCAGCCGAGCCGCCTCCGCCGCCTCGCGCTCGGACTACTCAATGGCAATCTGGAGCGCCTTGGCGTTCTTTCAGCGGAGCCACGGAGCGTCCTTCTCCGTCGTTGTAAGCGACCGGCAGTAGACCCAAGTGAAGAGCTGCTCGTCCTTGTTGGGCTCCGCCTGCATCCCGCGGCGGCGGCGCACAGACTGCTCCGCCGTGTCCCTCTCCCTTGCCCGCTGCCTCTCGCGGCGGGCGGCGGGCACAAGCACCCACCGCTGCCCACGTGGGGGAGCAGCAACCGGTTGGGCAGGGGACGACGTGGGGGACGAGTGGACGGCGCAACCCTCACGGAGCTGCGCGCGGTCCAGGAGGGGCCAGTGCCGGCGGGGGAGCTGCGGCGACATTGCAGATCCAGAGTTGTCGGCGTCCACCTTGGACCGCTCCAAGGCACGCGGAGGGCTAGCTCCTCGTCGACATCCAGGTCAAAGTCGGAGCGGCTGCCGGAGCTCGATATGGTCGTGTGATGGGATCGAAATCGGAGAGGGAGAGGAAAAGACGGAGCGAGAGAGGAGGGCGAGTGAGCTAGGGTTCCGAGCAAGGAGCCGGGTTGGTTTTTTTTGTGGAACAACGATGGGGTCATTTGTGGCCGGGTCTGTCAGGCGGACGCGTCCGAACCGTCTCATATCAATCCTACATTTGGGCTGGATATGAGGTGGGTGCCGGACAGACAGGCCATTTAAGGCCGGTTCGAGACGTGAATTGATTTTTTATGACCGGTCAGCTGACCGATTTGCCCGTTCGGACGTTGAGACTGGTTTGAGACGTTCGGACGTAGATGCTCTGCTATGTGCTGCTAAAATCGCAGGGGGCGCCGCACCGCAGAAGATTTGATGAAGCAACTCATTGCCTACCTCGTTCACATTCCGTTCCGTCACACACCAACACCATCAGCAGACAAGGCCGCGTAGACCCAGCTAAATGCGTAGTACGAAATTAGCTTGCCTCATCGATTACCTCAGCCGGTCGTGGGTTAATGAATTCTCCTTCAGTTTTGGTTCCATCGCACCATCAACGCACACGCACGGCCGCGTAGACCCGCCGACCTCCAGCCAGAAATGCGTCTCGAATTTCCCCGTCCATTCAGCGGTCTTTCAAATTCCACTGAAATGTGGAAAATCATCGAAGCCTGCCAAGCCTCGTGCTTTGACGATGGATCTGTGGAATCTGTACGTCAAAGCTCATGCTTTGACTTTGACCGAGAGATTCATAGTCGTTAAAAAAGGAACCAACCAAACGCCGATTTTCTCGTTGACCAAGTGGAAATTGTAGGAGTCCAGACTGTATCAATGAACAGAAAGAACACAGAGAGTACTGAGAATGGTGTGTTGGCTCCCGGAAGCACGCGCTCCCGCGTGAATAGTAAACGAATAAATTTAGTAAATATTTTAAAAATATTCTGAATTTTTTTATAGGTGTTCGTGTTAGTGTTGCGAGCATCCTTAGAAATTTTCATGCGAAACGGAGCAGCGGTGTTTCAACGGTGAAAAAACAAATTTAGGGTGGCATTTTTGGGTAACATTTGGTGTTTTTTTTTTGTTTTTTTGCACAGGCCAAAATGTTTAATCTTTTTGCCTACAAATTTGTATGTAGCATTTGCATGTGACACAAAACACCTAGAATATTTGTTGAATTTTTTTTGACATTTCAAAAAATATTTTCACGTGTAGGAGCGCGCTCCTAGGAGCACCAACGGATCTCGTACTAGGCTATCTTGATTTTGGCCTTCAATGTGAATCTCATGTATGGGCCGTGGCGATCCAACGTTCCAGGACCACCCGAGAAAAACCACCAACCACTATATTCACTATATTTCACTTACTGAGATATAAGGGGACCGGCCCAACCAGACTGGCATATTTTTTTCTTTTCTTGTTGCTTTATTTCGATTTTCATTCTATTATTTCCTTTATTTTCAATTTTTCTCTCCATATTTTAGGATTTCTTTATGCCCGCTCTCTTGTTTTTTTTTTCTTTCCCTTTATCTTTTACTATTATCACCTTTACCTTTTAGTTTTCGTCCATTCTATTTTAATTTATTTTGATTTTAGTTATCTTTAGGTTAGTCATACATGCACACTTTTATAAGATACATGAACCATTTTAGATGATTTTTTTGATACCTCTAATCATGCTAAAGCAAGCTCATAATTTTTTCATGAGTGTGAAAAATGTGCAGCGCATAAGAAAAGATTTCTTGTGTTGCTAAAAAATGCCTATGTGAAAATAAATGTCTGCAAAGTTATTTTTTTATAAAATTCTTTATGTACAAACAAATGTTCATATAGCTTGTAAAAGATGTCCATGTTTTCAAAAATAATGTTCACATAAATAAAAAAACTGTTCATGTCTCTTTACAAATAAACTAAAGTAAGATTTCCCAAAAGAACAGTGAAAAGAAAACAAAAACAAAAAGTGAAAAATAAAAAAAACAAGAAAGGAGAAAATGAAAAGGATTGCACTACTAGGCCCAATACATGTGGGCGAGCGCACCACAATACCTTGCAATATGTGAGGTATAGGTGGCGCCGAAAAAAACATGCGCGTCCCAATGTGGTTTCGCTGAACTGCGATCATCTGCTATTTTGTTGTTGTAAAAAATACAGTTGAATTTGTTGTCGTTGAATGTGCCCTAAGAAACCATAGTCTATTTTCCGGTTTCTATCATGTGAGCTTACTGTCTTTGAGTTAAGTAATCAAACATCTATTATGTGCATGTACTATATCCGTGTTTTGATTAATTGATCATAATACCATACATGAATATTGTATTGTGACTTCATTTATTCCTTTGTAGAATCGCAATACAAAGTTCTAAATATGTGATCTACTTTTTATATTTTTTCTCATTTAATATGCTAAAATAATGATATTATTTCTCTCTCATACATAATTGTAATATTACATCGTCCTTTTTATTAAGCGGACTACATGATACTCTTTTGATACTTGCAAGGAAAGTAGACCTGAGCATTGACCGGGTTGGGGCGGGTTTTGTGTCAGGCTCCTAAAAAAGTCTAGCTTTCGTATATAAAAATAATAACAACCCATTTTTGGGATTATAGAGTGCTATATTGTTTCGTAATGTAGTGTGTATAGATTTATTGAAAAGTCAAAATTTGCAAACTTTAACAAAAGTTTACAGAGAAAACTATTTATATCTATAATACCAAATATATAAATATGAAACTACATCTCATGATGAATCTAATGATATATGTTTGGCATTCTAGATGTAAATGTTTTTCTCCATAAACTTGGTCAAAGTTTATGAGGTTTGGCTTTTCAAAAAATCTGTATGCACTACAATATGAAATGGGGGAAGTACCATTTTCTGAAATATCCAAAAGAAAAAAACATGTTTCCCTGGGAGTTTGGGCAGGAAACCGAGGAATGATGCTGGCCAGGACGTCGGGCTTCGGGCCAGGCCTGCCGGGAGAGGTCACCCATGCTCAAGTTTAAGTAAAAAGATAATAGGGGTGGAGGGATCGGCTGGGTTGGGTTTTCATGACCAATCAGTTACCGGGCGGTCCGCCGCACAGACGTATAGGGATGATTTGGGGGTCCGGCTGTTTTTTTTTGAAGAGAGGCAAAAGATTTGCCTCATTCATTTAATAAGAGGAATAGAGTTTATGGTTGTGTTACAACACAGACAGCGCCACAACAACACAAATGAATGTGACCAACTACTCTCGCGTCATCAAGTATCCCAACTTTCTAGCACCCGCAGTTACCCAAAGCATGGCCTCCTTCTTGATGTTGGCGAGTAGGACCGTCGGTGGGGCACTCTTCTGACGGAACACTCGCGCATTCCTCTCATTCCAAATGGTCCAGGCGACGAGCATGGTGAGCGAGGCCATCGCCTTCCTGTTGGGGGTAAAGGGGGTAGATGCTCTTAGCCTGGTATAATGCCATTTGTTTAGTGCAGAGACCAGTGAGCGCTTTAGCACTTTATTACTACTTGCTTGTGCAAAATCAGGCGCGCCCTACATATGGCCCTACATTGATTAGTCCCGGAACCTGATCCGGCATGAGATGACCGACATGACACCAAGCATGTTCCATCTCCATGACACCAAGCATGCACAGCAGACAGCAATACGAGGCACGACCAGAATGCAGAAGCTCCGGGCAGCTAGCGAACTTCGACGCGGGGATCGTGCGCACAGTGGTCATGCCTCGTTCGCGGACTGGACCCGTAGCATAGGCGGCCCCGGATCGTGCATCTGTGGCCACGACGCGCGCGCCGGCCGGCCTTAGGTGGCGGTACGTAGGACGAACGGAACGCGGTCTCCGGCTGCCCGACCGCCGGAGCCAACGGCCCAACGTGTACGTGCCGTTCTTTCTCACACTGCAGAGCCCGGCTTGCATGAACGAACGGCCAAGGGCACGCCGCGTGTGGTCGTCTCAGCCCTCGCGCGCGCCGCGGCGAACCGGCGATCGACCTCACGGAGGGGACGGGGTCGGGATCGCGGAGGGCGACGCGACGATCCACACAAGACAAAGTAGAGCCACCTGTGCGTGCGTGTATATCGGCACGTGCCTGCCCTGGCGCTGTTGGACACTAGTAAAAAACAGGGCTTAGGTCACAGGGCAGTTTTCACATTAGCCCCGGTTCAGTCACGAACCGGGACTAATGTGAGCATTGGTCCCGGTTCTTGCGGCCAGGGGCCTGCCGGGCCTTGTGGGGGCATTGGTCCCGGTTCGTCCGGCCCCTTTGGTCCCGGTTGGTGGGACAAACCGGGACCAAAGGTCCACGCTCCTGGCCCACCACCCTTTAGTCCCGGTTCAAGTTGCGGCCAGTGTTTAGTCCCACCTCGCCAAACGAAGGGCGCTCACACCAGTTTATAAGCCCGTCCCTCTCTGCCTTTTAAAGTGAAAATAGATGCCGGGAATTTGACCTAAATTCACAGTAAATTTCATAGAAATTTATTATGAATTTAGGTTGAATTTTCTCTATAAGCGCATCTATTTTCTTTTTTTTATATTTATAAAACAAATAAACCTTAATAAAATAAATAAAACTAAATAAACCTTAATAAAATAAAATAAAATAAACTATAGTAACTACAATAAAAAAACCTTAATAAATTAAGTAAAAATAGCAACAGTAAAATAAATAAAAATAGCAGCAGTAAAATAAATAAAAATAAAATAATTAAAGTAAAATACATAAGTAATTAGAAATAAAATAAATAAGTTTTTTGTTGTAAGTAGAAACAAAACAAAACAAATAAAACAAAAGAGAAAAAAAACACGAGCCATCAACTCCATAACCGCCATATCTGGGATAGAGAAGGGCGTCCTCCCTTGAAGATCATGCGTCCTCCCTTGAAGGCGCCACCAGGGCCATGGACGCCTCATACACCGCCGCCGACGTGTTGTAGTGATGAGGTATCGTGCAGGATCTGACACAGGTCTTCAGGGGCACGACGGCCGGCCACAGCAGGCCCCTGCCATGGACGGCGCCGCCCGAGCCACAGCCGCTCGCCAGCTCGCCTCTGGAGCAGTCCAAGCTTATCCGCGAGCTCGTCCACTAGTGCCCATCGCCGCCACGACGTCCTGCAGGCTAGAGAACGGCGGTTCGCCGTTCTTATCCACGGCCGCCGTTGAAACCGACTCCGGCGGCCTATATAAGGAGCCCTGAAGTCCGTCCAGTCCCTCAGGCGACCTCAAGCCACCCCACCTAGCACCCCCATAGCAGGCAATCGACCAGGGAGGGTCTTCTTCCCCACCTCCGGCCAGTACAGCCGCCGCCGCCCTCCGGTCCATTCAGTCGCAACCAGAGCCCCCCGTCCGTATAGCACCACCATCCTCCTCCCCTCGACCGTGCGGAGCCGCCCAAACCCTGAGCTGCGTCGGGGAACCACCGTAGGCCAAAGCCCCAAACCTCCCGAAGCTGCCGTCCGCCGCGGAGCTCGCCGCCGGCGACTCCCTCCATCCCCGCCACCTCCTCGACCACCGGGAGGACCGCCCCGGCCTGGCGGATTCATCCCCGCCCTCAGGACCCCGCGAGGAGCCGCCGTTCGCCGGCGTTGATCGCCGGAGCCCCGCCTCTGTTCGGCCAGAGGAGGAAGGAGGCGGGGGCGACTGGTCAAACCTGACTAGTGGGCCCAAGGGACCCACTGTCAGTGACCCACGAGCCGGTCCACACGGGTTAAGTGGAGGATCTGACACAGGATCACCTTCAGGCAAGATGAATAGGTCTTTAGGGGCACGACGGCAGCGGCGGTGCCATGGCCGGGACTGGTGACGACGGCGGCGGCGAGCGAGCGGGAGGGTGGCGGCGGCTGCGTGCGAGTGGGAGGCCGGAGGATCACCACTCATTGTGCTCGACATATCACTACAAGAAACCTGTTAATCCATGACGGATTTCTAATGACATTTTTGGAAACTCTCATCGATGACCTGGTAAAACCCCACAAGCCTGGTGAAAGCCCGCTAAAGCCCGTCTAACTGTTCCCGTATAAAAACATAACCCTAAATTCCCTCCTCGGCCTCTGCATCGTGTCCCACAGCACGTCGCCACCCCTCGTCCCTCCCACAGCTCGTAAACCTTAATAAAATAAAATAAAATAAACTATAGTAACTACAATAAATAAACCTTAATAAATTAAGTAAAAATAGCAGCAGTAAAATAAATAAAAATAGCAGCAGTAAAATAAATAAAAATAAAATAATTAAAGTAAAATACATAAGTAATTAGAAATAAAATAAATAAGTTTTTTGTTGTATGTAGAAACAAAACAAATAAAGCAAAAGAGAAAAAAAACAGAGGAAAAAAATTATGCCACCTACTGGGCCACCACGACCTGAATACGACTAGAAACCCATCCATGGGCCAGGATTCAGGCCCGCAGAAGGCCCAGTAGGCCCACAGGCAAATAGTGACAGAATAGGCCCGTAAGCCTGCATTTGAGAGGAGCTCGAAGTGGTCAGCGCAGCTGCGCTTATAAACCACTGTCGAAGCCTCTCGGCTAGCGAGGTGGGACTGAACATCCCACCGCACCGCGCCAGTACCAGCACAAGGCCTTTGGTCCCGGTTGGTGCCACCAACCGGGACTAAAGGGGGCATTGGTCCCGGTTCGTGGCACCAACCGGGACCAAAGGCCTTTAGTCCCGGTTGGTGCCACCAACCGGGACCAATGAGTTCCCTATATATACCCCATCGCCACAGCAGAGCACTCCAGAGTGCTCTGTTTTTTTGGCCGGCGAGGGGAGGGCATTTGGGTGCTCTAGCTCACCTCCTATGCACATGAGGTGTTCGATGAAATGTCTGAGCCACACTAGTTAATCTTTGTCCTCTCGAAACTCGACCTCCGAGCTCCATTTTCCCCGAGATTTGTCTAGGTTTAGCGGCCCGTCACGTCCCGTCCCCGTCTTCACCGCCGTCGATCACCCGCGCCGATCTCGTCGCCAGCACCACCGTGGTGAGCCTCTTGTTCTTATCTTCTTTCTGAAAGGATAAAATTCTTACTTTAGATAGTTACTTGTCTAATTTTGTTACTTTTATTATTCCTTCTTATTACATAGTGCGATGGTTTTGGTATCCGCCCCCGTCGGCCCTCGTCCTGTCTATGATTCGGATGTGGTATATATTATCTTTTTATAACTATTTGGTTCATTTATTGTTTATGACAAATATACCGACCAACGTGACATAGATTTTATTTATCTAGGAGGTGGTTGACCGGAAATTCTAACCGACCCTATTGTCGAGAGGTTAAATTTAGTTGAAGAAGAAAACAATTACTTGAAGGAAAAAATAAAAAAAATTGAGGAGGAGAAGATGATATTGGAGTTGCATGTTGCGGATGTCGTCGATGATCACAAGATCAAGATGGATGCAATGCGCTTGAAGATTAGAAAATATGCCATTCATACCGAGGCTTGGTATCATTATGCCGTTGGATCAATTGTTACCTTGGTTGCGATTATGATCGCATTTGTTTTCGCATTGAAATGTTTTACATAGTTTCAATGTATGGTTTAATTAATTAGATGCTCTGGAGAGCTATATATATGTTGTTAGATGAGAACTATGTATGTACTTTGGTTCTAATGTGATGATGAACTTCTATTAATTTGGTTACTTAATTATCTATTCATGATGTTCTGTAATGGTTTTTGACACACTTAATTATATATAATGCACGCAGATGAACCGACAATGGATGTACGGTGACAGACACACCTCCGAGTACATTAAGGGCGTGCATGATTTTCTCGAAGTGGTTGAGGCAAACAAGCAGAATGGTTTTATGTGTTGTCCATGCCCTACATGTGGGAATACGAAGTCTTACTCTGACCGAAAAATTCTTCACACCCACCTGCTTTACAAGGGTTTCATGCCACACTATAATGTTTGGACGAGGCACGGAGAAATGGGGGTTATGATGGAAGACGGCGAAGAAGAAGAGGACGATGACAACTATGTGCCCCCTGAATACGGTGATGCTGCAACGGGGGAAGCTGCTGAAGATCAAGAGGAACCAGACGATGTGCCCAATGATGCTGCAAGGGGGGAAGCTGCTGAAGATCAAGAGGAACCAGTGCCCGATGATGATGATCTCCGCCGGGTCATTGTCGATGCAAGGACGCAATGCGAAAGTCAAAAGGAGAAGCTGAAGTTCGATCGCATGTTAGAGGATCACAAAAAAGGGTTGTACCCCAATTGCGAAGATGGCAACACAAAGCTCGGTACCGTACTGGAATTGCTGCAGTGGAAGGCAGAGAGTGCTGTGCCTGACAAAGGATTTGAGAAGCTATTGAAAATATTGAAGAAGAAGCTTCCAAAGGATAACGAATTGCCCGACAGTACATACGCAGCAAAGAAGGTCGTATGCCCTCTAGGATTGGAGGTGCAGAAGATACATGCATGCCCTAATGACTGCATCCTCTACCGCGGTGCGTACAAGGATCTGAACGCATGCCCGGTATGCGGTGCATTGCGGTATAAGATCAGACGAGATGACCCTGGTGATGTTGACGGCGAGCCCCCCAGGAAGAGGGTTCCTGCGAAGGTGATGTGGTATGATCCTATAATACCACGGTTGAAACGTCTGTTCAGAAACGAAGAGCATGCCAAGTTGATGCGATGGCACAGTGAGGACCGTAAGAAAGACGGGAAGTTGAGAGCACCCGCTGACGGGTCGCAGTGGAGAAAAATCGAGAGAAAGTACTGGGCTGAGTTTGCAGCTGACCCAAGGAACGTATGGTTTGGTTTAAGCGCGGATGGCATTAATCCTTTCGGGGAGCAGAGCAGCAATCACAACACCTGGCCCGTGACTCTATGTATGTATAACCTTCCTCCTTGGATGTGCATGAAGCGGAAGTTCATTATGATGCCAGTTCTCATCCAAGGCCCTAAGCAACTCGGCAACGACATTGATGTGTACCTAAGGCCATTAGTTGAAGAACTTTTACAGTTGTGGAATGGAAACGGTGTACGTACGTGGGATGAGCACAAACAGGAGGAATTTAACCTGCACGCGTTGCTGTTTGTAACCATCAACGATTGGCCCGCTCTCAGTAACCTTTCAGGACAGACAAACAAGGGATACCACGCATGCACGCACTGTTTAGATGACACTGAAAGTATATACCTGGACAAAAGCAGGAAGAATGTGTACCTGGGCCATCGTCGATTTCTTCCGACCAACCATCAATGTCGAAAGAAAGGCAAGCATTTCAAAGGCGAGGCAGATCACCGGAAGAAGCCTGCCATGCGTACCGGTGATCACGTACTTGCTATGGTCAATGATTTACACGTAATCTTTGGAAAGGGTCCCGACGGACTAGCTGTTCCGAATGACGCTGAGGGACACGCACCCATGTGGAAGAAGAAATCTATATTTTGGGACCTACCCTACTGGAAAGAGCTAGAGGTCCGCTCTTCAATCGACGTGATGCACGTGACGAAGAACCTTTGCGTGAACCTGCTAGGCTTCTTGGGTGTGTATGGGAAGACAAAAGATACACCTGAGGCACGGGAGGACCTGCAACGTCTGCACGAAAAAGACGGCATGCCTCCGAAGCAGTATGAAGGTCCTGCCAGCTACGCTCTTACGAAAGAAGAGAAAGAAATCTTCTTTGAATGCCTGCTCAGTATGAAGGTCCCGACTGGCTTCTCGTCGAATATAAAGGGAATAATAAATATGCCAGAGAAAAAGTTCCAGAACCTAAAGTCTCATGACTGCCACGTGATTATGACGCAACTGCTTCCGGTTGCATTGAGGGGGCTTCTACCGGAAAACGTCCGATTAGCCATTGTGAAGCTATGTGCATTCCTCAATGCAATCTCTCAGAAGGTGATCGATCCAGAAATCATACCAAGGCTAAGGAGTGATGTGGCGCAATGTCTTGTCAGTTTCGAGCTGGTGTTCCCACCATCCTTCTTCAATATCATGACGCACGTCCTAGTTCATCTAGTCGATGAGATTGTCATTCTGGGGCCCGTATTTCTACACAATATGTTCCCCTTTGAGAGGTTCATGGGAGTCCTAAAGAAATATGTCCGTAACCGCGCTAGGCCAGAAGGAAACATCTCCATGGGCCATCAAACAGAGGATGTCATTGGGTTTTGTGTTGACTTCATTCCTGGCCTTAAGAAGATAGGTCTCCCTAAATCGCGGTATGAGGGGAGACTGACTGGAAAAGTCACGCTTGGAGGGGGGGACTCAATAATATGCAGGGACGGATATTCTTGGTCTCAAGCACACTACACAGTTCTACAGAACTCTACCTTGGTGACCCCGTATGTCGATGAACACAAGAACAGTCTGCGCTCCAAACACCCGGAGCAGTGTGACGACTGGATTACATGTGAACACATCAGGACTTTCAGCAGTTGGTTGGAAACACGTCTGAGAGGTGACACCACTGTTTGTGATGAGTTGTACTCGTTGTCCAGGGGACCATCTTCGACTGTATTGACTTACAAAGGATATGAGATAAATGGGAATACATTTTACACGATCGCCCAAGATCAAAAGAGCACCAACCAAAACAGCGGTGTCCGCTTTGATGCAGCAACCGAGAGGGGAAAGGACACATATTATGGTTACATAATGGACATATGGGAACTTGACTACGGACATGATTTTAAGGTCCCTTTGTTTAAGTGCAAATGGGTCAATCTGTCAGGAGGCGGGGTACAGGTAGACCCACAGTACGGAATGACAAAAGTGGATCTGAACAATCTTGGGTACACTGACGAACCGTTCGTCCTAGCCAATGATGTGGCACAGGTTATCTATGTGAAGGACATGTCTACCAGACCGAGGAAAAGAAAAGATAAGGAAGCGAATACATCATACGATGAGCCAAAGCGGCACATAGTTCTTTCAGGAAAAAGGGATATTGTGGGAGTGGAGGGCAAGACAGACATGTCTGAAGATTATGAAAAGTTTCATGAAATTCCTCCCTTCAAAGTCAAGGCTGACCCAAGCATCCTGATAAACGATGAAGATTATCCATGGTTACGGCGCAATAAGCAAATGACACAAGCGAAGAAAAAGTGAAGACTTTCTCCCGCAACTATTATGATGATACCATGCCAACTTTGTAATAGACGAGTATGATACCATTGTCCGTTTTGTACAAGAAGTGCATCTAGTTTTTGCCGTAACCCTCTCAACTTTCTTGCACATGCTATGTGGATGAAATGATGATACCATGCCAACTTTCAACCTTTTCAGAGTTCATTTGAAATGCTTTTCAATTTTAGGGTCTTATAGCTCAAAATAATTAGTAAATGCATGAAAAATAACAGGCCAAAAATTAAAAATTATGCCACCTACTGGGCCACCACGGCCTGAATACGATTAGAAACCCATCCATGGGCCAGGATTCAGGCCCGCAGAAGGCCCAGTAGGCCCACAGGCATGTACAGAGAGGTTAGGCCCGTAAGCCTGCTTTAGAGAGGAGCTCGACAGCTTAGGCGCACCGCACCTTATAAACAGGTGCGGCTCTCTCTTAACTAGCGAGGTGGGACTAAACTCACCACCACGCCGCTGTGCAAGGCCATTGGTCCCGGTTGGTGGCACGAACCGGGACCAATTCCACCCTTTGGTCCCTGTTGGTGCCACGAACCGGTACTAATGAGGCTGTGGCCCCACGAGCACCTTTAGTACCTGTTCGTGGCATGAACCGGTACTAGAGTTTCTTACTAGCTAAGCAGTTTTTTAGTCCCACCTCGCTAGCTGAGAGGCACTAGGAGCGGTTTATAAGCCCTGAGTGCAGAGACGATGAAGAAGAGGCGCAATGCTCACGTTGCTTAGCTTCAAGCCTTGAGGAATAAGGTAGACTGCATCGAGCTATGTGCAGTGCAGTCTACACTATTCCGAAAGGCTTGAAGGAAATCAACGCGCATTGCGCCTCTTTTTTATTTTTAATCATTAAAAGCAAAAAGAATTTTCATAAAGAACTTTTTTTTGATAGAAACTTTAATAGCAGAAAGAATTATCATAAAGTAAAATAAATAAGTAATTAGAAACAAAATAAAATAAAATAAATAAGTTTTTTGTTGTACGTAGAAACAAAACAAAATAAATATAGCAAAAAAGAAAACAAAAAAACTAAATACAGCAAAAAGAATTTTCATAAAGAACTAATGGCACTAATAGAAAGTTTATATTTTTTCTAAAACTAATGGCACTAACAGACAGTTTATAATTTTGCTGACCTAAAAGCAAAAAGAATTAAAAATAAAGCAAAAAACAAAAGAAAATAAATAATGCAAAAAACAGAACCAAAAAACTGGATTTTTTTTAAATAACTGCCACCTATTGGGCCACCACGGCCTGAATACGGCTAGAAACCCAACCTGGGCCAGGATTCAGGCCCGCAGAAGGCCTAATAGGCCCACAGACAGCACAATGTGACATTAGGCCCGTAAGCCTGCATTTGAGAGGAGCTCGAGAGGGCAGCCGCAGTGGGGCTTATAAACCACTCCGAGCCCCTCTCAACTAGCGAGGTGGGACTAAACTTTTGGCCGCGGGCAGCGAAAGGCCTATGATCCCGGTTGGTGGCACCAACCGGGACCAATGCCCCCCCTTTAGTCCCGGTTGGTGCCACCAACCGGGACCAAAGGCCGCCGCTTCCCGCCCTTTGCGCTGCTGAAAAGGGGCCTTTGGTCCCGGTTGGTGGCACCAACCGGGACTAAAGGGGGGCATTGGTCCCGGTTGGTGCCACCAACCGGGACCAAAGGTGTTCCTATATAAGGCAACACTTGAGAAATTTTCAGATACCTCGCCAGTTGCCCCCGACGCCGCCAGGCTGCCCGTGCTCGCCGTCGCCGCCCGCTCCTCGTCGCCGTCGCCCCGCGCCCTTGCCTCGACGGGTCGCCGCCCGGTGCTCGTCGCCGTCGCCCTGCCCCCACGCGCCGCCCCGCCTCGTGCTCCCCTGCTCGCGCGCGCCGCCTCGGCGCCCCGAGCCCCCCTGCCCGGCCCGCGCGTGCTCGCCGGCGCCCTCGCCGCCCCCGCCCCGTCCCGCCCCCGCGCGCCGGCGCCCTCGCCGCCCCCGCCGTCGCCATCGTCCTAGCCGCCCCCGCTGTGAGAGCCGCCGCCCCGGCTCTGTTTTTTTATTAGTTAATTGTTTTTTGATCATATATATATATAATATAATGTATATGTGTATGTATGTGGCTATATGTTTTTGTTCATATGTGGCTATATGTTTTTTTATTTTTATTAGTTTAATTTTTTTGTTCATATGTGATGTATATGTGTATGTGGCTATAATGTATATGTGAACAAAAAAAAATTTGTATGTATGTAGATGTTCAAAATGTATGAATATATATGTCAAAAATGTTTTTTTGTTCATAGAAAGTTTTTTGTTCATATATAGAAAGTTTTTATATATGACAATGGATATATATTCGATATATATGAGAAATGATGATCCACATGGAAAAGTTTTATATATGCAAAAGTTACAATTTTAGAAAAGTTTTATATATCTAGCTAGGAAGGGAAGAAGAAGAAAAAGAAGGATAGGAAAGAAGAAAATAAGAAGAGGAAAGAAAGAAGAAGAGGAGAGGAAGAAGAGGAGAAATAAATAAGAAGAGGAAAAAAGAAGAAAAAGAAGAGGAGAAGAAGAAAAAATAGAATAGAAAAAATAGAAAATATTCTATTTTTTCTTCTTCTCCTCTATTCCTTTCTTCTCCTCTTTTTCTTCTTCTTTTTTTTCTTCAATCCTCTCCTCTATTCCTTTCTTCTTCTCCTCTTTTTATTTCTTCTTCGTTTTCTTATGTTTTATCGGGTCTGTCGTCGTCGATATATACCCCTCCCGATAACTTCAACACGAGGGGGGATAACTTCAACACGAGGGGGGGTCGATATACCCCCTCCCCGATAACATTATTTTCCCGTGTATATATGTCGTCTTGTCGATATAACCCCCTCCTGATAACTTCAACACGTGGGGGGGGGGGTCGATATACCCCCTCCCCGATAACATTATTTTCCCGTGTATGTATGTTGTCGTTGTCGATATTACCCCCTCCCGATAACTTCAACACGAGGGGGGATAACTTCAACACGAGGGGGGGGGTCGATATACCCCCTCCTCGATAACATTATTTTCCCGTGTATGTATGTCGTCGTTGTCGATATAAAACCCCCTCCCGATAACTTCAACACGTGGGGGGGGGGGTGGTCGATATACCCCCTCCCCGATAACATTATTTTCCCGTGTATGTATGTCGTCGTTGTCGATATATATAACTCCCTCCCAGATAACTTCGACATGATGGACGGTCGATATGTATACCCCCTCTCGACCGTGATAACTTATACCACGGGAGCACCCCCCGGCCCTCTCGCTCGACCAAAACTCTCGAGGACACCCAAACCCTAGAAAAAAACGATGTCGGTCTCCTACCCCCTCCCGCCGCGCCCCTACCCTTGAAGCGTTGCCTAGGCCACCCCAAACCCGGAATAAGCTAGGTCTACGTTTGCACTAATATATCCACCTGCTGTCATGTTTGTGTAATAATTGCCATGTTGTAATATTTGCAGAAACAATGGAGCACGGACGAGATGAGCAAGCAGAAGAGGTGTTGGGGGACATAATCTTCGCCGGAGGTGATATCTTGTCGTATCTTAACGACAATGATGGTCTGGAAGAACAGGGTGAAGAAGCAGGCTACAGTGATCGAAGAGTGGAGGAGGAAAGACATGATTATGATGGCTCCGGTGACCCAATGCTGGTGCAAGAAGGAGCCCGTGGTGACGGCTCCGGTGACCGAACAGAGTCCGGCCAGGTAAATATATTAGTTAAGCCTGTGCTGACTAGCTAATTGATGCATTCATTGTTTTGGTATGTACACATATTAATTAACACTCGTCTTTCTTCTTTTTTCTAGCCCTCCGGATCGAGCACAACTGCGGTAAAGAGACGAGGCCCGAAGAGAAAGTTGCGCTCGGATGAAAGGTTTGAGATCACAGCAATCGCGCGCGACGGCCAACCGATTGAACCCCTCCGGACAAAGGATGCTTTTGCTGCTCAGTGCGGGGTTCTAGTTAGGGACAAGATCCCGATCAGCATCCACCAATGGTATAAGCCTAAGAAGGAAGACCCTGAGGTGTCTTATGTCAATGATATGCAGAAAGATGATCTTTGGACTGAGCTGAAGGCAAATTTCACCCTACCGCCAGAGGAGGATCCGGAGAAGCCAGTTATAGAGCAATTAATCAAGTCTCATGCTCTTAAGAAGATGGCAGACCTATTCAGGAGGTGAAAGAATGAGCTGAAAACGTTTGTCGACAAAGAAGAGACACCAGAATTCATCGGCCGGTATGAGAAGATCAGAGATCATTGGCCCGCATTTGTGGCCCACAAGACATCGGAAAAGAGTAAGAAGATGTCAGCGACAAACAAGAAGAATGCTGTGAAGAAGAAGCTTCACCATCGCACGGGGTCAGGTGGCTACCTCAAAGCCCGGCCTAAGTGGGCCAAGTCTGAGAGGGATCTGCTTGATAAAGGGATCGAACCAGAGACAATGAACTGGCCAGACCGTTGCCGGACTTGGTTCTTCGGGGCTGGCGGAACCTTGGACCCTGTATCAGGGAGGTGTCGTTGGACAGACGAGCAACTTGCAATACCCGTCAAGAAGCTTAAGCACTATATCGATGCAACGCAGCAAGGGACGTTCGTTCCAGACAGAGAGAACGACGAGCTCACAATGGCCCTCGGGAATCCTGAGCACCCTGGACGGACACGAGGCACGCCAGGCTCCGTTCCGTGGAAGGCTAGTTTTCCGGACGCGGGCGGTTACAAAACCCAGGAGAGGAGGAAAAGAGGGGAGCAGATCCAAATTCAGAAGCTGCACGAAAGGGTTCAAGCGCTAGAGGAACGAGACGGCAATCGAGATGCCGAAACTGCCCCCGAAGCTACACCGCCATCTCAACGGAGAAGCAGCGTGGCTTCCACCGAGCTGCCTCAGTTGGAGCATGCGGCTCCTGCTAGCTACCCCGTGGATGCTATCACGCAGTCTCAACATTTCCACCTTATGGCGGAATGGCAGAACTTGAAAGTCAAGGCGGCTGTTGGCTCTGTTTTACCTACTGAACCCGGCGCAACCTACCACTGCCGGCCGATTCCAGAAGGATATGCTAGGGTGATGGTGGATGAAATAACGGAGGGATTTGAGGAGCTCCGGCTTGACCACCCTACCGGTGAAGGGGAGACTCGGCTGGGTTTAGCTCTGAAGACTCCATGCCTATGGCGGAAGGAGCTCATCAAGCTTCCGAACTGGACGGCTCCGGCGAGTAAGGGCACTCCGCCTCCTCCTCCGGCGAGTGATCAGGGCACTCAGCCTCCTTCTCCGGCGCGTGGCGGCACTCCGCCTCCTTCTCCGCCAGCGCCGGCGCGCCAGAGCAGCCAGCCTCCTCCTTCTCCGCCTCGTCAGCAAGGGCGGAAGAGACCCGCCGCCGATGCGGCTGCTCCGGCGCGTCGTAGTCCTTCTCCTCCGCCTCGTAAGCAAGGAAAGAAGACAGCCGCAGCCGGTCCGTCTGCTCTGCCGGCGTCTAGCAGTACAGCTGCCAGAGGCGGGAGGCAATACAGATTCGGTCCTTCTCTGAAGACTCCAGAGAAGTTACCATATGAGAGGACCGAGGAGGAGAACGCGAAGATCGTGCGAGCCGAAGTGAAGAACTTCTTTGAAGGGGTGAAAGCAAAGAAACATCCACCTCCGGAGGAGAAGGTGTTGGAAATATGCCCTAGAGGCAATAATAAATGGTTATTATTATATTTCTTTGTTCATGGTAATTGTCTATTATTCATGCTATAATTGTATTGTCCGGAAATCGTAATACATGTGTGAATACATAGACCACAACCTGTCCCTAGTAAGCCTCTAGTTGACTAGCTCGTTGATCAACAGATAGTCATGGTTTCCTGACTATGGACATTGGATGTCATTGATAACGGGATCACATCATTAGGAGAATGATGTGATGGACAAGACCCAATCCTAAGCATAGCATAAAAGATCGTGTAGTTTCGTTTGCTAGAGCTTTTCCAATGTCAAGTATCTTTTCCTTAGACCATGAGATCGTGCAACTCCCGGATACCGTAGGAGTGCTTTGGGTGTGCCAAACGTCACAACGTAACTGGGTGACTATAAAGGTGCACTACGGGTATCTCCGAAAGTGTCTGTTGGGTTGGCACGGATCGAGACTGGGATTTGTCACTCCGTGTGACGGAGAGGTATCTCTGGGCCCACTCGGTAATGCATCATCATAATGAGCTCAATGTGACTAAGGCGTTAGTCACGGGATCATGCATTGCGGTACGAGTAAAGAGACTTGCCGGTAACGAGATTGAACAAGGTATTGGGATACCGACGATCGAATCTCGGGCAAGTAACATACTGATTGACAAAGGGAATTGCATACGGATTGATTGAATCCTCGACACCGTGGTTCATCCGATGAGATCAACGTGGAGCATGTGGGAGCCAACATGGGTATCCAGATCCCTTTGTTGGTTATTGACCGGAGAGGCGTCTCGGTCATGTCTGCATGTCTCCCGAACCCGTAGGGTCTACACACTTAAGGTCCGGTGACGCTAGGGTTGTAGAGATATATGTATGCGGAAACCCGAAAGTTGTTCGGAGTCCCGGATGAGATCCCGGACGTCACGAGAGGTTCCGGAATGGTCCGGAGGTGAAGAATTATATATAGGAAGTCAAGTTTCGGCCACCGGGAAAGTTTCGGGGGTTACCGGTATTGTACCGGGACCACCGGAAGGGTCCCGGGGGTCCACCGGGTGGGGCCACCTATCCCGGAGGGCCCCGTGGGCTGAAATTGGAAGGGAACCAGCCCTTAGTGGGCTGGGGCGCCCCCCTTGGGCCTCCCCCCATGCGCCTAGGGTTGGGAACCCTAGGGGGGGGGCTTTCCCCTTGCCTTGGGGGGCAAGGCACCCCTTCCCCCCCACTTGGCCGCCGCCCCCCTTGGAGATCTGATCTCCCAAGGGCTGGCGCCCCCCCAGGGGTCCTATAAATAGTGGGGGGGAGGGAGGGCAACAATCTACAGCCTTGGGCGCCTCCCTCCTCCCCTGCAACACCTCTCTCTCTCTCTCTCTCTCTCTCTCTCTCTCTCTCTCTCTCGCAGAAGCTTGGCGAAGCCCTGCCGGAGACCCGCTACATCCACCACCACGCCGTCGTGCTGCTTGATCTCCATCAACCTCTCCTTCCCCCTTGCTGGATCAAGAAGGAGGAGACGTCGCTGCACCGTACGTGTGTTGAACACGGAGGTGCCGTCTGTTCGGCACTCGGTCATCGGTGATTTGGATCACGGCGAGTACGACTCCGTCATCCACGTTCATTGGAACGCTTCCGCTCGCAATCTACAAGGGTATGTAGATGCACTCCTTTCCCCTCGTTGCTAGTAGACTCCATAGATGCATCTTGGTGAGCGTAGGAAAATTTTAAATTATGCTACGATTCCCAACAGTGGCATCATGAGCCAGGTCTATGCGTAGTTACTATGCACGAGTAGAACACAAAGCAGTTGTGGGCGTTGAGTTTGCCAATTCTTCTTGCCGCTACTAGTCGTTTCTTGTTTCGGCGGCATTGTAGGATGAAGCGGCCCGGACCGACCTTACACGTACGCTTACGTGAGACAGGTTCCACCGACTGACATGCACTAGATGCATAAGGTGGCTAGCGGGTGTCTGTCTCTCCTACTTTAGTCGGAATGGATTCGATGAAAAGGGTCCTTATGAAGGGTAAATAGAAATTGGCAAATCACGTTGTGGTCATACGTAGGTAAGAAAACGTTCTTGCTAGAAACCTACAAGCCACGTAAAAACTTGCAACAACAATTAGAGGACGTCTAACTTGTTTTTTGCAGCAAGTGCTATGTGATGTGATATGGCCAGAAGATGTGATGAATGATATATGTGATGTATGAGATTGATCATATTCTTGTAATAGGAATCACGACTTGCATGTCGATGAGTATGACAACCGGCAGGAGCCATAGGAGTTGTCTTTATTATTTTGTATGACCTGCGTGTCATTGAATAAACGCCATGTAATTTACTTTACTTTGTTGCTAAACGCGTTAGCCATAGAAGTAGAAGTAATCATTGGCGTGACGACTTCATGAAGACACAATGATGGAGATCATGATGATGGAGATCATGGTGTCATGCCGGTGACAAAGATGATCATGGTGCCCCGAAGATGGAGATCAAAGGAGCATGATGATATTGGCCATATCATGTCACTATTTGATTGCATGTGATGTTTATCATGTTTTTGCATCTTATTTGCTTAGAACGACGGTAGTAAGTAAGATGATCCCTTATAATAATTTCAAGAAAGTGTTCACCCTAACTGTGCACCGTTGCGAAGGTTCGTTGTTTCGAAGCACCACGTGATGATCGGGTGTGATAGATTCTAACGTTCGAATACAACGGGTGTTGACGAGCCTAGCATGTACAGAGATGGCCTCAGAACACACGCAATACACTTAGGTTGACTTGACGAGCCTAGCATGTACAGACATGGCCTCGGAACACGGAGGACCGAAAGGTCGAGCATGAGTCGTATAGAAGATACGATCAACATGGAGATGTTCACCGATCTTGACTAGTCCGTCTCACGTGATGATCGGACACGCCCTAGTTAAACTCGGATCATGTTTCACTTAGAGGACTAGAGGGATGTCTATCTGAGTGGGAGTTCATAATCAGATGAACTTCATTATCATGAACATAGTCAAAAGGGTATTTGCAAATTATGTCATAGCTTGCGCTTTAGTTCTACTGGTTAAGATATGTTCCTAGAGAAAATTTAGTTGAAAGTTGGTAGTAGCAATTATGCGGACTGGGTCCGTAAACTGAGGATTGTCCTCATTGCTGCACAGAAGGCTTATGTCCTTAATGCACCGCTCGGTGTGCTGAACCTCAGCGTCGTCTGTAGATGTTACGAAACATCTGACATACACGTTTTGATGACTACGTGATAGTTCAGTGCGGTTTAGAATTGTGGCACCCAAGACGTTTTGAAACGTCGCAGAACATGTGAGATGTTCCGAAGACTAAAATTGGGATTTCAGACTTGTGCCCACGTCAAGAGGTATGAGACCTCTGACAAGTTTCTTAAGCCTACAAACTAAGGGAGAAAAGCTCAATCGTTGAGCATGTGCTCAGATTGTCTGAGTGCCACAATCGCTTGAATCAAGTGGGAGTTAATCTCCCAGATGAGATAGTGATAGTTCTCCATAGTCACTGCCACCAAGCTAGTAGAGCTTCGTGATGAACTATAACATATCAAGGATAGTTATGATGATCCTTGAGCTATTCGCGATGTTTGACACCGCGAGAGTAGAAATCAAGAAGGAGCATCAATTGTTGATGGTTAGTAAAACCACTAGTTTAAGAAGGGCAAGGGCAAAAGGGATACTTCATGAAACAGCAAGTCGTTTGCTGCTCTAGTGAAGAATCCCAAGGTTGAACCCAAACCCGAGACTAAGTGCTTCTGTAATGAGAGGAACGGTCACTGAAGCAGTACTACCCTAGATATTTGGTAGATGAGAAGGCAGGCAAGGTCGACAGAAGTATATTGGATATACATTATATGAATGTGTACTTTACTAGTACTCCTAGCAGCACCAGGGTATTAGATACCGGTTCGGTTACTAAGTGTTAGTAACTCGAAATAAAAGCTGCGGAATAAACGGAGACTAGCTAAAGGGGAGATGACGATATGTGTTGGAAGTGTTTCCAAAGTTGATGTGATCAAGCATCGCATGCTCCCTCTGCCATCGAGGTTTGGTGTTTGCGTTGAGCATGATTGGATTATGTTTATCGCAATACGGTTATTCATTTAAGGAGAATAATGGTTACTCTGTTTATTTGAATAATACCTTCAATGGTCTTGCACCTGAAATGAATCTCGATCGCCGTGATACACATGTTCGTGCCAAAAGATATAAGATAGTAATGATAGTACCACATACTTGTGGCACTGCCACTTGAGTCAAATTGGTATAAAACGCATGAAGAAGCTCCATATAGATGGATCTTTGGACTCACTCGTTTTGAAAAGATTGAGACATGCGAACCATGTCTATTGGTATGTATGCATGAAGAAACTCCATGCAGATGGATCGTTTGGACTCACTTGATTATGAATCACTTGAGACATGCAAATCATACCACATGGGCAAGATGACTGAAAGTCCTCGTTTTCAGTAAGATGGAACAAGAGAGCAACTTATTGGAAGTAATACATTTTGATGTACGCAGTCCAATGAGTGCTGAGGCATGCAGTGGATATCGTTATGTTCTTACTTCACAGATGATTTGAGTAGATGCTGAGTGTATTTACTTGATGAAACACTAGTCTGAATTATTGAAAGGTTCAAGTAATTTCAGAGTGAAGTTGAAGATCGTTGTGACAAGAGGATAAAATGTCTGTGATATGATCATAGAGATGAGTATCTGAGATACGAGTTTGGCACACAATTGAGACATTGTGGAAAGTGTTTCACAATTAATACCGCCTGGAACACCATAGTGTGATGGTGTGTCCGAACATCATAACTGCACCCTATTGGATATGGTGCATACCATGATGTTTCTTATCGAATTACCACTATCGTTTATGGGTTAGGCATTAGAGACAACCGCATTCACTTTAAAAGGGGCACCACGCAATTCCGTTGAGACGACACCGTTTAGAGAAACCTAAGTTGTCGTTTCTTAAAAGTTTGGGGCTGCGATGCTTATGTGAAAAAGTTTCAGGCTGATAAGCTCGAACCCAAAGCGGATAAATGCATCTTCATAGAATACCCAAAAACAGTTGGGTATACCTCCTATTTCAGATCTGGAAGCAAAAGTAATTGCTTCTAGAAACGAGTCCTTTCTCGAGGAAAAGTTTCTCTCGAAAGAATTGAGTGGGAGGATGGTGGAGACTTGATAAGGTTATTGAACCGTCGCTTCAACTAGTGTGTAGCAGGGCACAGGAAGTTGTTCCTGTGGCACCTACACCAATTGAAGTGGAAGCTTATGATAGTGATCATGAAACTTCGGATCAAGTCACCACCAAACCTCGTAGGACGACGAGGATGCGCACTACTTCAGAGTAATGCGTGATCCTGTCTTGGAAGTCATGTTGCTAGACAACAATGAACCTACAAGCTATGGAGAAGCGATGGTGGGCCCATATTCCGACAAATGGTCAGAAGCCATGAAATCCGAGATAGGATCCATGTATCAGAACAAAGCATGGACTTTGGTGAACTTGCCCGATGATCGGCAAGCCATTGAGATAAATGGATCTTTAAGAAGAAGACGGACATGGACGGTAATGTTACCGTCTATGAAGCTCGACTTGTGGCAAAGAGTATTTTCACAAGTTCAAGGAGTTGACTACGATGAGTTTTTCTCATCCGTAGCGATGCTTAGGTCCGTCGGAATCATGTTAGCATTAGCTGCATTTATGAAATCTGGCAGATGGATGTCAAAACAAGTTTCCTTACCAGTTTTCGTAAGGAAAGGTTGTATGTGATACAATCAGAAAGGTTTTGTCGATCCTAAGGTTGCTAAAAGGTATGCTAGCTCCAGCGATCCTTCTATGGATTAGAGCAAGCATCTCGGAGTCAGAATATACGCTTTGATGGAGTGATCAAAGTTTTTGGGTTTATACAAAGTTTGTTAGAAACTTGTATTTACAATAAAGTGAGTGGGAGCGCTACAACATTTCTGATAAGTATATGTGAATGACATATTGTTGATCCGAAATGATGTAATTTTTTTGGAAAGCATAAAGGGTTGTTTGAAAGGAGTTTTTCAAAGGAATACCTGGATAAAGCTACTTACATATTGGGCATCAAGATCCATAGAGATAGATCAAGACGCCTGATGATACTTTCAAAAGACAGCACACCTTGACATGTTTTTGAAAGAGTTCAAAATAGATCAGCAAAGAAGGAGTTCTTGGCTGTGTTACAAGGTGTGAGTATTGAGTAAGACTCAAGACCTGACCACAGCAGAAGATAGAGAAAGGACGAAGGTCGTCCCCTATGCTTTAGACGTAGGCTCTATAATATGCTATGCTGTGTACCGCACATGTAGTGTGCCTTGCCATGAGTTAGTCAAGAGGGTACAATGGTGATCCGGGAAAGGATCTCATGACAGCGGTCGAACTTATCCTTAGTACCTAGTGGAGTAAGGAATTTTCTCGATTATGGAGGTGAAAAGGAGTTCGTCGTAAAGGGTTACGTCGATGCGAACTTTGACACTAATCCGGATGATTCTGAGTAGTAAACCGGATTTTTATAGTAGAGCAATTATTTGAAATGGCTCCAAATAGCGCGTGGTAGCATCCACAAGATGACATAGATATTCGTAAAGCACACGGTTCTGAAAGGCTCAGACCCGTTGACTAATAACCTCTCTCACAAGCATAACATGACCAAACCAGAACACATTGAGTGATAATCACATAGTGATGTGAACTAGATTATTGACTCTAGTAAACTCTTTAGATGTTGGTCACATGGTGATGTGACCAGTGAGTGTTAATCACATGGTGATGTGAACTAGATTATTGACTCTAGTGCAAGTGGGAGACTGTTGGAAATATGCCCTAGAGGCAATAATAAATGGTTATTATTATATAGGAGAGGTGGTCGATATCACTTCTCTCTGTATGCATATGTTCATGACGATCTTCTGTTTCCTTCATTTGATTACTAGCTAGCGTGTCTACTCCTCTCCATACGTATATAGTGCGTAGCGTCGACCAAGCACGGAGATAAGAGAGGACACTTGTTCTCTCTATTAATTAGCTAGCTAACACAATATATGAAACACCTAAATTAACCCCCCAAAACCCATAAACCACCCCCTTCAAAAAAAAAAAATCTCAGCTCCTGCCAGGTGCTGACGCGTGGATGCCTATTGGTCCCGGTTGCCTATCGGTCCCGGTTGGTGGCACCAACCGCCACCAACCGGGACCAAAGACCCTCCTACCTGGGCTCCCCGCACCGGCCACGTGGACGGCCTTTAGTCCCGGTTCGTGTAAGAACCGGGACTAAAGCGCTAGGGCATTAGTAACGACCCTTTAGTCCCGGTTTCAGAACCGGGAATAAAGGCTCTTATGAACCAGGGTAAAAGCCCCTTTTCCTACTAATGGGACATGGATGGCTTCACCATGAAACACCTCGGAACGACGACGGAGGTGGGAGGATAGCCACAGCCCATTTAACACAGCGAGCGACCCGGGAACGAACGGCTAACACAAGGAGACGCTCATGTCAAAAACAAAAACACACACAAGGGGACGCTCCGCTTCGCGTCATGTGTTACAGTTTCAGGAAGGAAATCATCCCATATATTGCACGGTCGGAGCAGGGAGGGACCAGCTGCCTGCTAGCCGGCCGGGCCGACGTAGGAGCACCCTGACCTGCCTGCCGTATTTGTGGCGCGACGCCGACATCACAAGATGATCGCTCCGCGGCTTCCTTCCAACCGTGACCCAACGAATGATTGGCCGGCGATGCGTCTTGCTAGACAAGGAAGGAAGCCACGTGTCGAACTTTGAGCACCGGTAAACAGGGTTCATATACTTGATGGCATCCGTCCAAAAGACTAGAGCTTCTCTGAATTAAAGGATCTTTTATACTAGGGAAATTTTGTTTTTGCCTCCGAGGGAGGGTACGGACGGAAATCTGCACCGTCAACATGTATGTGTAGTGAATGATTAATACAAATATGGCAAATCATAACATACGATGCGATGTTATATACTGTATCATATAGACAGTTTGTCAATGTATGTATAGGCCGAGATCCGTCTGCAAATATCTATAGCTAATACTCTATCTGGAGACAGATAACCCGTCATGTATCCGCAAGGGGAGAGAAGATTCTACATAACTAATGCTACAAACCCATACTCCAGGGGTGGACTCCTCGCACATCATCATGAGAGCATCAAGGGTCGATGAAGATGATGAAGGCGTTGATTTCCTCCACCAGCAGAGTAGCGGGATAGGGCTTGAGATTGGATTGTCTCGAAACACAAAGTGACGTCGGCAGAAAAATACACCATAAATCTCTCCAGAGTTTTCAACGATATATAAACCCAACGAAGAAGACCAAGGGGCGGAGCCAATGTGTGGGCCCCACATGCATAAGCCATGCGCCCAAGCCCTCGGGCATGTGGGCCCAGGGGAGCCTCCCCAGATGGCTTTCTGTCGCAAGCCTCCTTTTAGCTTAGAACTCATCTCTGAATTTTCTCGAATCTGCCGCATGAAGATAATTTTTTTTATTTAGAAAATAGTATAAAACAATAACGGGCACTTTATCAATATATTCGTCCAAATAAAAGGTAAAACTTTGCATATCGATATCCCCACAACTTTTGTAAGTGCCTGCCAATAAGTAGCTGTTCTTTCCAAAATAGATGGTTCTAGGTGATGTACTATTTTACTAGCATGGGGTAGAAGACATTCCAAAGACCTATCTTCAAGCACATCACCCAGTTGTTGGGAAGCGAAACTATTGGATACAGAATATAATTCCATATACCCCCCTAACCAAAACTTCTTATGCTCAAACTTGTCGGGAAGCACTACTATTGGATAGAGAAAATAATTACATGATAAAATACAAACATTTATGCTATTTTTTATTTAATGGAAGTGTAGAAAAGTAATCTAATATAAATAAAAACAAAGCTAATAACAAGTAATATTAAATATATTGTAGTGCAACACATCATCCTGGATCACAATCATGTTAAACAACTCATGTAATCTTTGTATTGAGGTATGAGAGAGAACGGTGATACATCCACGTGATGGAATACTCACACCTCATAATGGGAGTAGTGGAAATGAATGGTTGATGAAGAAGGTGAAGAATCCACCCCCCCCCCCCCCCCCCCACCACCACCACGAGGTGCCGACGCATGGCTATAGATGGGCTTTGCTTCGGACAACAAAGTGGTGATAGAGACAAACTGCATCACATTTAGGATTGTGGTGGGGGGGGGGGGGGGGTATACATAAGCTCCCCTCCTCGAAAGAGGGTACATAGACCACCTATAGGGCCCACACGACCAGGCATTGCGACCCAAGGAGGGGGCCACACGGAGTCCACGGGCCTCCCCTATGATCCATCTTCGATAGGTGCAATGTTCTTTGATGTTATATTTTGGGGTCCAGAGTTTCCAACAATTACATGCACAAAAACATGCATTTGGCCTGTCCATCACTTTGTCAATATAGAAGATAAAGTATTTTTTTGTTTTGCTAAGAAAATGATATGGATTATTTTAAAATTATTTATGTCTAGGACACATAATCGCCCCTAAAGAATTGTATAAATTACCAACACTACGAATTGTGTACATATTGTAAAAGGTAATAGTAATGTTTCAACTAACTCTAATACTTTATTGCGTTCCAACATTGTAACTTATCTATAGCATGAGATTAGCAATGATGTGGCAAGGAATAACATGTTTAAATCAGGTGTAACATATACTTTTCATCTGTAGTTCAACAAATAATTAATATGTGGACTTAAGAAAATTCATGTGAGGTTTGTCTAAGTGCAACAATGTTGAACAATTGACTGTGATTTCTTTTTGATATACAAAGCACTACTGGTTGATGTGTTTTGGTACAGTTAAGGAGGAGGTGGCGGCCGCCTAGGGTAGATTGGGAGGAGCGCGTCGCCTGGCCAGCCCGTGGATGGCCATGTGCTGGAACGCTGGTCCAACAAATAATTAATATGCACAACTAAAAGAATAATGTGAGATATGTCTCACTGCTATAATGTTGAACCACCAGGTGTGATTTGTTTTCTGACATATGAAAGTCTACTTGTTATGATATACTACCTCTGATCCAAATTAATTGACACAACCTCTATACAATTTTCATTTTACATTTTATAGAGGCCGCGTCAATTAATTCGAATCGAAGGGAGTATATATTTTGGCACAGTTGTGAAGATTGAACGGATGTGATCATTTTAGGTATAACTATGTGGATCCAACGAATCCTATTTATTTAGGCACTACTATATCGATCTAATGTATGTGATAAGTTTAGGTATAGCTATATAGATCTAAATTCTATGATCCATTCATGTACAATAATATGACAAATGCAATCTGTCTAGGGACAATTATGCAGATCTAACTGGTACAGTTGTGAAGATTGAACGGATGTGATCATTTTAGGTATAACTATGTGGATCCAACGAATCCTATTTATTTAGGCACCACTATATCGATCTAATGATGCGATCAGTTTAGGTATAGTTATATAGATCTAAATGTTATGATCCATTCATGCACAGTAATATGACAAATGAACCTGTCTCTAGGGACAATTATGCAGATCTATCTGGTACAATCATGTACTCCCCCATCCCATAATACACATAACTCATACGATGTGTTTATAATCTACCAACAAAGTGATGGTCCACCAGATCGACGGCCGAACGTTTTTCTTTTCTTTTTTTAGGAACCTCTAGCACATCTCTTTCATTGTATAGTACTCCCTCCGTCTGGAAATACTTCTCAGATAAATGGATATATCTATATGTATTTTCGTTCTACATACATCCATTTTATCCATTTTCCGACAAGTATTTTCGCATGGAGGAAGTATATTTAAGATTGGAATATATGATTTCATGAATGTTTTTTTTTCAAATGTGTGATATACTGTAAAAGGTCCTCTTGAAATTGCGATTTTGCATAATTAACTCATACCTTTTCTGCTTGCTCACGACAGTGCAACCGTACACTTGATGAACAGCGCACTTAACAGCGACCATGTTGTTCCCTTCGATTATTGGACCCTTTTCCTCCTCACATATGACTGTCCAGCTACTGTGCTTCCCCGACAGTAACTGCAAACCAGACACAAGCTCACAAATCAATCTAGAATTTAAGGCAACTAAATAGACAACTTCCATTTGCCCTAAATAGGCTTCCTCCGACGATTAGACCTCGCCGGCCGAGTCATTAGCTGGACAAACCAACGCATGGATCAGCCCCCTCTTCTTGGGAGCGGCCCCAGAGCCGCAGCCATTACCCACAATGGATCAGCTCCCTCCTTCGTCGCAATGGATCAGTACGCAGCCTCTACATCAACTTCACCACCGGAAAAGGCGCCGATGGCAGCAGCGTTCCGGGCCCCGGAACTCTGTGGAGAGTCCAGCTACAACAGGAGATCATCTGACACGATCAAGGCCAAGATCATGTCCCACCCTCTCTATCCGGCTCTCCTCGGAGCCTTTATAGACTGCCGGAAAGTAGGTGCCATTCCAATTTGACATTAGACAGCTCGTATCTTGCTGCCCTGCTGTTTCTTATTTGGTTATTTGCTCTGACCCAAGGTCGGAGCGCCGCCGGAAGTTGTTGGTCGGCTCTCCTCCCTCTTCGACGAGCTCCGGCCAAATTCAGCCGACATGCAGGAACAGCCGGCGGACCCAGAGCTCGATCAGTTCATGGTAACAAGTATTACATGATTAGTTTAGCTAGCTGGAGCTTAATTATTTGCATACATGGATCTAGCGATATATATGCTTTTCTGTGTGTGTGTGTGTGCAGGAGACCTACCATGATATGCTGGTGATGTACAGTCAGGAGCTCACGAGGCAAATCCAAGTAGCCAATGAGCTCATGAGGAGCGCTGAAGCCCATATCGACTCATTTGCACCAGGTGTGTGCATGCTTAATTAATTACACCAAGTTATTTCTGCGGGCTTGTCTTTCTCGGTTTGGGAGTTTGGGATAATGCCAAGACTGTTGCAGCCTTGCGGGTTTCCTATACTTTATTTGTCATCTTTGTTTTTTGCGGCAATACTTTTTTTATGGAAACTTTCGATCTATTCATCTCCAATCATTGTACTACAATGAACACAAGAAATAATAAAAATATATCCAGATTCTGAGACCATCTAGCGATGACTAGAAACATTGAAGTCTATTTATCATCATCTATGAAAGAAAACAAGTGTCAGTGTAGCGTACCATGTGGTGTGTATAATTCCCGAACCTCTAGCTTAATTAGGACTCTTAAATGTCTTGAAGTGGTAAACTGTTATTGATAAGAAGGGAATTTGAGGCCAACATGGTATCAAGGTTGTCTGTGTGCATCTTGTGATCCAGATTCCGTGGTCCTCGCCTTATAAAAAAACATGGCAAAGGTGATATAACCGCAAGAAGTATAAATCGATCTCAGCATAGCAAGATGCGCACAGCCCCATCAAGTCGACAACCCCCCCAAAAAATAACAGTGTCATCGTCTGACATAAAAAAGATGAAGAATGTCTTAGGGCGCTGGGTTAAACAACTTGCACCCGAGCCATACACTAAACCAACATTCATGTGGGGTAAACACCTCTCTGATTAGGGATGTAAATTTGTGACCCTCAGGGTTCCCTCCGACTCTTCTTAGCTCAACCAAATGTAGTAAATTTATAAAAGTGGGGTGACTTCTGAAAATTTAGTTTATTTAGTTGAATTAAAGAGGGCTAGAGAATGCTCTAAAGGGTACCAATTTGCACCCCTATCCTTGATCATCTGCTCACACCGCATACATGCTAGTTTGAACAACTTCATGTGCTCCGACCGCTGAAGCATAGACCATCTATGGAACCAACACGTAAATGAGTGTATAACCTGCAAAGGAGTACAAGTCTTCTTTTTGTCAAAAATCATATCCTTCTTGGATAGCGAAAGAACCCAACATAAGGCACCACCCCCATCAACCAGGTGTCAAAAATATTATGCACATTACAATATGGATGTACATTTAAGGTCACCACGACTATAGACCAACCAACTCGAGCGGACTTGTATTCTGGTCACAATAAAAGACCAGAGTTTAGTAAACAAATATATAGGCACCTTTAGGGTAGAAATATGCGATTGTACATGTACTTAAGATACTAAGCTCCCTAGGGATGCTAGCTTCTGGTCTGCCGGGGCTTAAGGGGTCACTGATGGGACCAGTAATAAGGGAGTGAATCAATATATGTGTGTTACATTTATGTTTACTTCGAGGTGAATGTGTGACGCCCATATGTTAATTTATGTGTTACGTGTAATAACGGCACACCCACACACAAAACAATTTAGTATGCCTCACACACCAGACACCCTATCTCGCCAATGAAAAAGCAAACACAAATGTAATTAAAAGCCGCCTACCTCGGATGAAACACACAATATTAATGAAGCAACCAGCCATAATAGGCTGGAAAGAAAAACTTAACTCATGACTGAAGAATGGTGCGGCAAAACACGCATTGCCCTCTGCTGGTTATAGAAACATGTAACTGCCAAATTTTCATTAGACAGAAAACCCACTGACATCTCTTGAGTTAGCCAGAAGTATTTCTAATCAACTTAGGAACATATATGCCCCTTTGTTTTATTTTTTTATTTACCATAGCTATGTATGAAACTACTGTTGAACCGGGACATAATCAAGCTATAAGAGTTGCCACCTCAGTTTTTTTATGAGTTTGGGAGAGAGAAGAGGAGTGGATTGTAAACTTATAGTGGGCTGCAACATGGACTCCAACACACTTTGCGAGAGAACAAGATGGGTAAGATATTAGTGACATAATATGTAGAGCTAGCGTCTACCATATGGATATGCTTTTAGATTGACTATATATATATGATGTGGCGAAATAGAGCATTAGCCTTAGGAAAATACACATGAGCTCCTGGGTGCTCCACACCCCTATACGAATACTAAACATAAAAAATACCATTAAAAAGAAGATCTGAAATTGGAGATATCAAATATGGGTTCTCAATCTACTCCCGTGTGAAGTTTCGTGAAAAATACTAGGAAACGTATCCGTGGCGAATGAAATACTGTCCGAACAAAAATTCATCCAAACAGTTTTTTCCATACATAGGAAATTTTTGTCTTTTTTGGCACGAATATGCTTCCTGGTATTTTTTTCACGAAATTTCACATGGGAGTAGATTGGGAACCCAGGTTTGATATCCCAAAATCTCAGTTTTTTTAAAAAAATATTTAATTTTTGTATAGGGGTGTGGAGCACCCAGGTGGTACAAATCCGCTTCCATTAGCCTTGCTCTTAGAGCTAGGCTCATATATACCCCCTTCGTTTCAGTATACAAAACATGTTATTTTCAAAAGCCAAAGATTTCTATGTTTGATCAATTAAGTTTATAGAATGGTTATATTAGCATCTACAATATCAAATAAAGAAAATATAAATATATTTATGGTGGATCTAATGATACTGATTTGACGTTGTAGATATTGCAAATCAAACACAAAAACTTAGTTGTCCCAAATCTTGATTGGTGGCTAGATGCTCCATTATGAGAGTAAAAGCAAAAAAAGGACACAATGAGTACTGTATGAGACACCCATTGCCTTTTCTTCGAAAAGAGAAGCATGGAGGCACATGCATGCTGAAACGGCCCGTACGGCCACATGGCAAAGCAACTGCTGGCCAGCTACCCCGCTACCACACCACGGTTGCCATAGTTGAAAGCTGCAACACGACACAGTGACATCGAAAATGTTATACGGAACCATGGTTCGGCCGAACCTACGCTCGACACCATTGATTTCTGGACACTATTCATGAGGATTCATGCATGGTTGATGAAAAAATGCAGTTGGCATGCATGTCTATTCATAAGCATCCATGCATGGTTGATTAAAAAATGCAGTTGGCATGCGTGTCACAGATCCACATGTAATGAGATGTTAAATCGTACGGCATAGACCATAGGTTCGGCTAAACCATGGTCTTGAATCACTTCTCTCGCAGTGACATACTCCCGTCCCGTGTGAAGACGCCCGTTGATGCGTATGCATGGGTCGCCAGTGCACCATGCGCATGTTAGCCTAGGCGCTGCGGTTGCGATCTCGCCAGGCATACGTGTATGGCGTGTGAATGTCTGACTGAAATGTTCTCTGCCTCCGATGGCCGTACCGCCCGATTATTATCCAGCTTTTTTGTGCCTGCATGATTGGACATAGGATCAATTAGCTTGATCTGGAAGAGATCATGATCAGTTCGATGTTGGATGGTGTGGTGGTGGTGGTACGGTGGTGGGGCGTGCTAGCATGCATGTTCTGTGGTAATTTGGTGGTTACATGTGCAGCCAGCAGCCGATCGATGGTAGCAAAAGCAAACCGATCAATCTAGTGATAATATTTACTACTACGTCACTTTATAGCACACTACGTTCCTATCCTATCTAACGTTGGCTCGTTAGATGAAACTAATAAATTAGTGACCATATATGTCTTTGGTTATTTGCTTGATCGCCGTGTCTTAAGCAACTGGCGGCAACAACTACAACGAGTGCGAGGGTTCTTCCGAAGATGAGCAGGAGACCGGCGACGTCGCCGGCCTGCCTTCCGGCGAGGGCAAGCAGCTGACGAGCCAGCTCCTGGACAAGTACAGCGGCTACCTGAGAAGCCTCTGGAGGGAGCTCTCCGGGAAGAAGAAGAAGAGCGGCAGGCTGCCGAGGGAGGCGCGCCAGAGGCTCCTGCACTGGTGGCATCTGCACCACGGATGGCCCTACCCATCGGTACGTGCTTGGCTATGTACTTTTGGGTTCATGCATGCATGCAGATCGTTACGTATCTTGGTTGGAGCTTCAAAAGCGCTAATGGCGCCATACGTTCCAGGAACCGGAGAAGTTGGCGTTGGCGGAGTCGACGGGGCTCGACACGAGGCAGATCAACAACTGGTTCATCAACCAGAGGAAGCGGCACTGGAGGCCGGCGCCGCCGGCGATGGGTAGCAGGTTGCAGCACATCGACGCCGGTGCTTCCAGCAGCAGCTCTCCTGCCGTCCTTGGGATGGAAGGCCAGCAATTCACCGGACGGAGTGGGTATCCCGACGGTGGTCCGTTTTGAGACCCTAATCAGTCGACTGCATGCCCCGCATCGTGTGCTAGCTCGCTACCATTGTGCACGCGCGTATGGAGTACAACACGCACGCGCTTCCGGACGTGCATGCAGTAGATTCATTGCAAAGTGAAGTTTACATGTGTAATAATGGAGCGTAAATGAGATCAACTTTTTTTAGGCAAAATTGTATGGATCATGGGGTTCGACAAGCCAAATGTGCCGCCCCTGATCCAATGAATGTGAAAACTTGGCTAACCTATCAACATTGTCAAGGAGACGTAATGGCAGAAGCTTGGTCATTGCCTTGTATACGTACCATGCAAAATAATGGTTGCTACATGCTTTAGAGCCTCTTCCTGATATTGAGCGTTCAATGTTGCTTATGATGCTTTGGCGGGCGTGGCACACCCGTAACAAGGTGGTTCATCATGATTCTTGTATTACGCATGTTAATCGTAGCCAAAACAAAGTTAGTGATAGTATATCCAAATTTGCTCGTCTAGAAGGCAGAACCATGACTTGGATTGGCTCGGGTCCTTCGGATGCTATGGAGCTAGCTACGATTGATTGTATTTTTTTTTAAAAAGGGGGACTCCCCGGCCTCTGCATCAGAACGATGCATATGGCCACTTAGATAAATAAAATTGGTTCAACAATGTCGTAGAGTTGTAAAACAAAAAAAAGTCGAGCTCACATAGACCTCGACGCGAAAACAGAAAAAGGCCATAAAGCCACAATCGGCTGGCAGAAATAAAGATAGGAAAACTAATTGCCTATCCTATTACATGACCGCCATCCAAACCGGTTGAAGATATCCCGCGCTACCATCTCCCACCGGACAGATCCAGTAACCAAACGCTCCCTGGCCTCCGTCGGAGTGAGTAGGGACCACATACGGATCAACGCCGTAGCACGGAATACAACCTGCAAAAAATGAATAGTAGTTATTCTGTTAAAAGCCAAATCATTTCTCCAGTTCCAAATTGCCCATAACAACGCACAAACTCCTACACGAGTGTGTCTAGCTGTAACGGACTCTATCCCATCCAGCCACGTTCCAAATAACGACCCGACCGAACTCGGAGGAGTAATGTTAAAGGCAATTTGCACGGAACGCCACAAAATTCTTGCCAACGGGCACTCAAAGAAGAGATGCTTGATGGTTTCATCCCGATCACAGAAACTACACCTAGTAGATCCTGTCCAATTGCGCTTAACCAAGTTGTCCTTTGTTAGAATGACCTGTTTATGGACAAACCACATAAACACTTTAATTTTCAAAGGAACTTTGACTTTCCAAACATGTTTGGAGCTAGGAATGACACTCGAGTTAAGAACGTCGATGTACATCGACTTAACGGTAAATTGTCCAGACCTAGTAAGTTTCCAACACAACTGATTGGGCTGATGATGTAGCTGAACCTCCATCAGTCTACGCACCAGAGGAAGCCAAGCTTCCCATCTATTACCAACAAGCACCCTCCTAAACTGGATATTAAGGGGAGTGGCCTGCATAATCGTTGCCACTAGCGCATCACGGCGATGTACAATACGATGCAGAGTTGGGTACTGTAATGCCAAAGGTGTATCACCAAGCCAAGTGTCCTCCCAGAAGCGAGTTTCGTTGCCATCTCCGACAATAAACTTTGTTCTATTAAAGAAGGCTGCCTTAACTCTCATAAGCCCCTTCCAAAATGGCGAATCAGTTGGTCGCACTGTCACCAGTGACAAAGTTTTGGATTGCAGATACTTGTTACGAAGAATCTGTGCCCAAGTCGCATCAGTCTCAACTGATAGCTTATATAGCCACTTACTAAGCAGGCATCTGTTCTTGACCTCAAAATTCTCGATACCCAACCCCCCCGATCCTTAGGACGACAAATAATATCCCACTTGGCGAGTCTATACTTTCTCTTAAGATCATCAGTCTGCCAAAAAAAATCTTGATCGATAGAAGTCCAGCCTTTTCCTAACCCCAACTGGAACCTCAAAGAAAGATAGGAGGAACATCGGCAAACTTGTGAGCACCGAATTAATAAGAATTAACCAGCCTCCATAAGACATAAGTTTGCCCTTCCAGCAACTAAGTTTCTTTTCGAACCGATCTTCGATTGTATGAACTGCTACGATTGATTGTATGAACTGCTTCAGTTGAGTTATACACTATTTCACTCACAGAAAAAAAAACATTGTCATTCATGGCTCTGCTTGGGTTGGGCGAGCTTTGCTGCGCCATTGGTGTTGCTGGGTTTTTATAAATAAAAAAATTACTCTCTCCATTTCAAAATATAAGGTGTATTTTTTTGAAAAGTCAAACCTATTTAAGTTTGATCAAAACAATAGAGAAATATACCAATATCCATACATAATATCAAACTGTATCATTAGATTCATCATGAAATGATTTTTCGTATTTATATTTTGAAACCGAGGGAGTATTTGGTATGGTAAGTGGGAAAATGATGGAGTATGTTTATCATTTTATTTATAAGGCGGTGTTCTGGTGGTCTTTCACGTTGTGATTCTATGTTATCTGCTATGTGGGGAAAATATTCGCGTTGTGATTCTGTGTTATCTGCTCTGTGGGGAATTTTTTTGCATTCTGATTCTGCTATGTGGGGAAATTTTCTGTGTCGGTGTCTGCATGAACTATATGGATGCTACAATTTCACATGTTGACGTTTATTTTTTTTAGGTGGTGAGAGGATGCACGGGATTGGTATGTTTTTATAGGCCGGTTGATCCCGATTGATTTTAAAAATCATGAACCAAATGCAAAATTAAATACCCCGATTGAATAGAAAGCTCCACCATTAAGGAGCATAGTGAATTAAAAGAAATAAATGAAACAGCTTCATAATATCACATAGTTTTTAATGTAACCAGGGGGATTGTCCCTTCCATGTATTATACCACAGATAACAACAACCTTCATTCCATTCAGCTTCTTTGTAACAAACATCCAAACAAATGTATGTGTTCAATGCAAAGAATAATTTCACGTACAATAAGAGTGACTTTAGGAGATTCAGTCTCCAACACATGCTCATTGATGTACAAAATCACAAAAAATGGAAGAAAAAAAATCATCTTTATGGATGGTCATGTGGTATGGCAACCAGTTCACTTCATAGTTTGTGATTCCATTTTTTCATCCCAAGTACATGGATGCTTGGTTTGATCAGCAAAGTCAGGACACAAAATCTCTAAAGCGAAACAACTCATTATATATGAATCTCCTCAACTTCAGGTAAAACAGCCCTCCAAAATCTAGGGATCATTTTCACTGCTATAGAAGAGGTAAGGCAAAAATAAACTGCAAGATGATTGCTTAGTCTGCAGTGATTTACTACCTACTTGCAGCGAGAACAACGCCAGAGCATGATGCCTTGCCATCCGGAGACAATGGATACCTACTGTTTTAATATGCGATTATAGACTCAACCAGGTTCCTGTACCAAAGAAATCGGCACATGAAGCATAAGCGCTTTTGCTATCATTTTGTCCATAGCATTGAAACACTATAAAGAAGCTGAGCATGAAAGCAGAAGTTGTTCATCATAGTTCTAACTTAATTCCAAGAAGGAATCCATAAGATAAACCTGTGAACATAGAATTTTAGGCACCTGTTTGCCTTTTCTAATTTTACCTTTATTTTTTTTCGAAACGGAGGTAAAAGTTTTGCCTCATCCATTAATTAAGCTGGTAGGAACTAGGGTTCTACCGGGTCTAGGCCGGAGGGTGTAGGGAAAGGAGGGGGCTGGACGAGGGCGAACTCGCGGTCGCCGGCGGCTGGGCGCTGTCGTGCGCGAGGGAGGAGGCGGCGGCGTTGGCAGGAGGTGGCTAGGGTTAGGTCTCCCGGCTCCCTTCGGAAAGCCGAACAAATAATGATTGCTTCTTGCTTCATCTCAAAATAGGTCCTTACATGAGTTTATATAATCCTCCTAATGATACAATTGAGCTAAGCCCCTAACACGATAAGATAACTGGGCCAGGCCCCTAACTGCCTGGACTGTAATATATATGCCGCTCATAACATTTCTCCCCGCCTGCAAAAACAGCCCGTCCTCGAGCTGGAAGGCGGGGAAGCGCTTGCGGAACTCCTCGAGGTGATCAACCGTCGCCAAACACCTCCGCGGCAGCTTGGGCAGGCAGGTCGCCGAGGCCGGTGGCGGCGGCGTCCTCCTCCATGTAGTCCGCAACCTCCAGGCAGAAGAGACGCGGGCAGATGTGGCCGGGCATGTAGGGCTCGTCGCAGTTGAAGCACAACCCTTGGCGGCTACGCTCAAGTAGCTCGGCCGAGGTGAGCCGGCGGAATGGGCGCGCCGCGGTCACGGCGAGGGTTGCCGCGGAAGCCTGAGTAGGCCGACCCTGCGCGGGTACATCCGGCCAGGGTGGCGGCCTAGCGGCCTGGGACGGTGATGCCTGCTGGATGGCCACCGCGCGGCGCTCGAACGCGCGTGCGTAGTACATGGCCGTCTGGAGGTCCTGGGGTCCCTGCAACTCCACGTCCACGCGGATATGATCTGGCAGACCGCCGATGAAGAGTTCGGCCCGCTTGCGAGCCGTCACGCCGGGCGCGTGGCACGCCAGGGCCTGAAAGTGGTCGGTGAAGTCATGCATCGAGGTGAAGGGAAAGCGGCCCAACTCCGCCAGCCGGCTCCCGGGTATCGGCAGTCTGAAGCGAAGGAGGCAGAGCTCGCGAAGACACTCCCATGGGGGCATGCCGCCCTCGTCCTGCTCGAGGGCGTAGTACCACGTCTGGGCGGCGCCGCGGAGGTGATAAGAGGCGAGCCGTTGCCCCTGGAAGAACTGCTTGCACTGGTTGAGCCAGTTGAGGGGGTCCTCGGTGCCATCGTAGGTGGCGAAGTGGAGCTTGGCGAAGCGCGGCGGGGTTGGAGCCTAACCGCCGTGGGCGTACGACTGGGCGGTACGGGGCAGCGAAGAGGATGATGCCGGGTCGGTGGGCACCGGGGGACCCCCATGAAACGGCGGTCCGTCGAGGCCCGCGCAGGCACCCGCGGAGCCGGAGGGCCCGCCGTTGCAGGGTGGGCGCCGACTGTTCCCCGGCCATAGTGCAGACCGGCTGCGCTGTCGACCCGGCCAACCAGGCCAGAAGCGGTGACGGTGAGGGTGGGAATCGGACCTGCTGGATCAGAACGCTCGCCGCGCGCGGTCGTCGCCGACCCGGTGCTGCGCGGCGTGGGTGCCTGTGGCTGCAGCGGCTGCTGCAAGGGCGCGACGGGCGTGGCGGCGGCTGCATGTGGGCGACGGGCGGCCAGAGTGGAGTGCTGGCGGGGGGCGGCTGCAGCGGCAGCGGCTGCTGCATGGGGGTGATGGGCGTGGGGGGCGCCGTGAGAGCCGGCGACGGCCACTGCGTGTTGGAAATATGCCCTAGAGGCAATAATAAAATGGTTATTATTGTATTTCCTTGTTCATGATAATTTTCTCTTGTTCATGCTATAATTGTATTCACTGGAAACCGTAATACATGTGTGAATACATAGACCACAACATGTCCCTAGTAAGCCTCTAGTTGACTAGCTCGTTGATCAATAGATGATTATGGTTTCCTGACCATGGACATTGGATGTCATTGATAACGGGATCACATCATTAGGAGAATGATGTGATGGACAAGACCCAATCCTAAGCATAGCACAAGATCGTGTAGTTCGTTTGCTAAGAGCTTTTCTAATGTCAAGTATCGTGTCCTTAGACCATGAGATTGTGCAACTCCCGGATACCGTAGGAATGCTTTGGGTGTACCAAACGTCACAACGTAACTGGGTGGCTATAAAGGTGCACTACAGGTATCTCCGAAAGTGTCTGTTGGGTTGGCACGAATCGAGACTGGGATTTGTCACTCCGTATGACGGAGAGGTATCTCTGGGCCCACTCGGTAATGCATCATCATAATGAGCTCAATGTGACTAAGTAGTTAGTCACGGGATCATGCATTACGGAATGAGTAAAGTGACTTGCCGGTAACGAGATTGAACGAGGTATTGGGATACCGACGATCGAATCTCGGGCAAGTAACATACCGATTGACAAAGGGAATTGTATACGGGATTGATTGAATCCCCGACATCGTGGTTCATCCGATGAGATCATCGTGGAACATGTGGGAGCCAATATGGGTATCCAGATCCCGCTATTGGTTATTGGCCGGAGAGATGTCTCGGTCATGTCTGCATGGTTCCCGAACCCGTAGGGTCTACACACTTAAGGTTCGGTGACGCTAGAGTTGTTATGGGAAATAGTATGTGGTTACCGAAGGTTGTTCGGAGTCCCGGATAGGATCCCGGACGTCACGAGGAGTTCCGGAATGGTCCGGAGGTAAAGATTTATATATGGGAAGTCATCATACGGTCACCGGAAGTATTCGGGGGTATGCCGGTATTGTACCGGGGCCACCGAAGGGGTTCCAGGGGTCCACCGGGAGGGTCCACCTGCCCCGGAGGGCCTTATGGGCTGTAGGTGGAAGGGAACCAGCCCCTAAGTGGGCTAGGCACCAACCTCCCCCTAGGGCCCATGCGCCTAGGGTTGGGGGAAACCCTGGAGGGGCCCCCCCCCCTTGACTTGGGGGGCAAGCCACCCTCCCTGGCCGCCGCCCCTCCCACCAGATGGGATCTAAGGGGCCGGCCCCCCTCTCCCTTGCCCCTATATATAGTGGAGGGGTGGGAGGGCAGCCGCACCCCTGGCCTGGCGCAGCCCTCTCCTCCTCCAACTCCTCCTCCTCCTCCGTAGTGCTTAGCGAAGCTGTGCCGGAGAACCACGAGCTCCATTGCCACCACGCCGTCGTGCTGCTGGAGTTCTCCCTCAACTTCTCCTCTCCCCTTGCTGGATCAAGAAGGAGGAGACGTCCCCGGGCTGTACGTGTGTTGAACGCGGAGGCGCCGTCCGTTCGGCGCTAGATCGGATCTTCCGCGATTTGAATCGCCGCGAGTACGACTCCATCAACCGCGTTCTTGTAACGCTTCCGCTTAGCGATCTTCAAGGGTATGAAGATGCACTCCCTCTCTCTCGTTGCTAGCATCTCCTAGATTGATCTTGGTGACACGTAGGAAAATTTTGAATTATTGCTACGTTCCCCAACACTGCGACCACTGTAGGGTGGTGGCGGGCAGCGGCTGCAGCGGCAGCTGGGGGTGCAGCGGCCCAGCGAACGCCGCGGAGGCCGCCGAGTGCGGCGAGTACCACGGTAGGGCTGGCGGACCGGTCGCGGCAGCCGGCGGCGGGGGTGGCAGAGGCCCGTAGGGGCTGGCCAAGTACAGCCGGGTCTCCTGGACCCCGGTGACCTCCTCCGGGGTGTAGACGGTGGCGGGCGGCGGCAGCTGGGCGGTGGGGGCGCCGGAGGTGGGGACCAGCGGCGCGGGTGGGGAGGACAGCGACACGGTGGTGATGGGCAGCAGCGCGGCGGTGGTGGGCAGCGGTGCGGGTGGGGTGGGCGGTGGTGTAGAAGACATGATCGGAATCGAGCTAGCTGATACCAAAGTGGTAGGAACTAGGGTTCTACTAGGTCTAGGCCGGAGGGTGTAGGGGAAGGAGGGGGCTGGACGAGGGCGAACTCGCGGTCGCCGGCGGCTGGGCGCCGTCGTGCGCGAGGGAGGAGGCGGAGGCGTTGGCAGGAGGTTGAAGGAAATATGCCCTAGAGGCAATAATAAAGTTATTATTTATTTCCTTATATCATGATAAATGTTTATTATTCATGCTAGAATTGTATTAACTGGAAACATGATACATGTGTGAATACATAGACAAACAGAGTGTCACTAGTATGCCTCTACTTGACTAGCTCGTTGATCAAAGATGGTTATGTTTCCTAGCCATAGACATGAGTTGTCATTTGATTAACGGGATCATATCATTAGGAGAATGATGTAATTGACTTGACCCATTCTGTTAGCTTAGCACTTGATCGTTTAGTATGTTGCTATTGCTTTCTTCATGACTTATACATGTTCCTATGACTATGAGATTATGCAACTCCCGTTTACCGGAGGAACATTTTGTGTGCTACCAAACGTCACAACGTAACTGGGTGATTATAAAGGTGCTCTACAGGTGTCTCCGAAGGTACTTGTTGGGTTGGCGTATTTCGAGATTATGATTTGTCACTCCGATTGTCGGAGAGGTATCTCTGGGCCCACTCGGTAATGCACATCACTTAAGCCTTGTAAGCATTGCAACTAATGAGTTAGTTGCGGGATGATGTATTACGGAACGAGTAAAGAGATTTGCCGGTAACGAGATTGAACTAGGTATTGAGATACCGACGATCGAATATCGGGCAAGTAACATACCGATGACAAAGGGAACAACGTATGTTGTTATGCGGTCTGACCGATAAAGATCTTCGTAGAATATGTGGGAGCCAATATGAGCATCCAGGTTCCGCTATTGGTTACTGACCGGAGACGTGTCTCGGTCATGTCTACATAGTTCTCGAACCCGTAGGGTCCGCACGCTTAAAGTTCGATGACGGTTATATTATGAGTTTATTTGTTTTGATGTACCGAAGGTAGTTAGGACTCCCGGATGAGATCGGGGACATGACGAGGAGTCTCGAAATGGCCGAGACGTAAAGATCGATATATTGGACGACTATATTCGGACTTCGGAAAGGTTTCGAGTGATTCGGGTATTTATCGGAGTACCGGAGAGTTACGGGAATTCGCCGGGGAGAAGTATTGGGCCTTATTGGGCCATACGGGAATAGAGGAGAGAGGCCAAAAGGAAGGAGGCGCGCACCCCCCCTCTGGTCCGAATTGGACAAGGGGTGCAGCCCCCTTTTCCTTCTCCCTCTCCCCCTCTTTCCTTCTCTCCTACTCCAACAAGGAAAGGAGGAGTCCTACTCCCGGTGGGAGTAGGACTCCCCCCTTGGCGCGCCCTCCTCCTTGGCCGGCCGCCTCCCCCTTGCTCCTTTATATACGGGGGCAGGGGGGCACCCCATAGAGACAACAATTGATCGTTTGATCTTTTAGCCGTGTGCGGTGCCCCCCTTCACCATAGTCCACCTCGATAATACTGTAGCGGTGCGTAGGCGAAGCCCTGCGTCGGTAGAACATCATCATCGTCACCACGCCATCGTGCTGACGAAACTCTCCCTCAACACTCGGCTGGATCGGAGTTCGAGGGACGTCATTGGGCTGAACGTGTGCTGAACTCGGAGGTGCCGTGCGTTCGGTACTTGATCGGTCGGATCGTGAAGACGTACGACTACATCAACCGCGTTGTGCTAACGCTTCCGCTTTCGGTCTACGAGGGTACGTGGACAACACTCTCCTCTCTCGTTGCTATGCATCACCATGATCTTGCGTGTGCGTAGGAAATTTTTGAAATTACTACGTTCCCCAATAGTGGTATCCGAGGCTGGTTTTATGCGTTGATGTTATATGCACGAGTGGAACACAAGTGAGTTGTGGGCGATATAAGTCATACTGCTTACCAGCATGTCATACTTTGGTTGGCAGTATTGTTGGATGAAGCGGCCCGGACCGACATTACGCGTACGCTTACGCGAGACTGGTTCTACCGACGTGCTTTGCACACAAGTGGCTGACGGGTGTTAGTTTCTCCAACTTTAGTTGAACCGAGTGTGGCTACGCCCGGTCCTTGCGAAGGTTAAAACAACACCAACTTGACAAACTATCGTTGTGGTTTTGATGCGTAGGTAAGAACGGTTCTTGCTAAGCCCGTAGCAGCCACGTAAAATTTGCAACAACAAAGTAGAGGACGTCTAACTTGTTTTTGCAGGGCATGTTGTGATGTGATATGGTCAAGACATGATGCTAAATTTTATTGTATGAGATGATCATGTTTTGTAACCGAGTTATCGGCAACTGGCAGGAGCCATATGGTTGTCGCTTTATTGTATGCAATGCAATCGCCCTGTAATGCTTTACTTTATCACTAAGCGGTAGCGATAGTCGTAGAAGCATAAGATTGGCGAGACGACAACGATGCTACGATGAAGATCATGGTGTCGCGCCGGTGACGATGGTGATCATGATGGTGCTTCGGAGATGGAGATCACAAGCACAAGATGATGATGGCTATATCATATCACTTATATTGATTGCATGTGATGTTTATGTTTTATGCATCTTATCTTGCTTTGATTGACGGTAGCATTATAAGATGATCCCTCACTAAATTATCAAAGTATAAGTGTTCTCCCTGAGTATGCACCGTTGCGAAAGTTCTTCGTGCTGAGACACCACGTGATGATCGGGTGTGATAGGCTCTACGTTCAAATACAACGGGTGCAAAACAGTTGCACACGCGGAATACTCAGGTTAAGCTTGACGAGCCTAGCATATAACAGATATGGCCTCGGAACACGGAGACCGAAAGGTCGAGCGTGAATCATATAGTAGATATGATCAACATAGTGATGTTCACCATTGAAACTACTCCATCTCACGTGATGATCGGACATGGTTTAGTTGATATGGATCACGTGATCACTTAGAGGATTAGAGGGATGTCTATCTAAGTGGGAGTTCTTAAGTAATATGATTAATTGAACTTAAATTTATCATGAACTTAGTCCTGGTAGTATTAGCATATCTATGTTGTAGATCAATAGCTCGCGTTTAGCTCCCCTGTTTTATTTTTGATATGTTCCTAGAGAAAACTAAGTTGAAAGATGTTAGTAGCAATGATGCGGATTGAATCCGTGATCTGAGGTTTATCCTCATTGCTGCACAGAAGAATTATGTCCTTGATGCACCGCTAGGTGACAGACCTATTGCAGGAGCAGATGCAGACGTTATGAACGTTTTGACAAAAGCTCGGTATGATGACTACTTGATAGTTAAGTGCACCATGCTTTAAGGCTTAGAACCGGGACTTCAAAAATGTTTTGAATACCATGGAGCATATAAGATGTTCCAAGAGTTGAAATTGGTATTTCATACTCATGCCCGTGTCGAGAGGTATGAGACCTCTGACAGTACTTTGCCTACAAGATGGAGAAGAATAGCTCAACCAGTGAGCATGTGCTCAGATTGTCTGGGTACAACAATTGCTTGAATCAAGTGGGAGTTAATCTTCCAGATAAGATAGTAATTGACAGAATTCTCTAGTCACTATCACCAAGTTACTAGAACTTCGTGATGAACTATAATATGCAAGGGATGAAGAAAGTAATTCCCGAGCTCTTCGCGATGCTAAAATCGACGAAGGTAGAAATCAAGAAAGAGCATCAAGTGTTGATGGTTAACAAGACCACTAGTTTCAAGTAAAGGGACAAAGGGAAGAAAGGGGAACTTCAAGAAGAACAACAAGCAAGTTGCTGCTCAAGTGAAAAAGCCCAAGTCTAGACCTAAGCCTGAAACTGAGTGCTTCTACTGCAAAGGGACTGGTCACTGGAAGCGGAACTGCCCCAAGTATTTGGTGGATAAGAAGGATGGCAAAGTGAAAAAAGCTATATTTGATATACATGTTATTGATGTGTACTTTACTAGTGTTTATAGCAACCCCTCGGTATTTGATACTGGTTCAGTTGCTAAGAGTAGTAACTCGAAACGGGAGTTGCAGAATGAACAGAGACTAGTTAAGGGTGAAGTGACGATGTGTATTGGAAGTGGTTCCAAGATTGATATGATCATCATCGCACACTCCCTATACTTTCGGGATTAGTGTTGAACCTAAAATAAATGTTATTTAGTGTTTGCGTTGAGCATGAATATGATTGGATCATGTTTATTGCAATATGGTTATTCATGTAAGTTAGAGAATAATTGTTGTTCTGTTTACATGAATAAAACCTTCTATGGTCATACACCCAATGAAAATGGTTTGTTGGATCTCGATCGTGGTGATACACATTTTCATAATATTGAAGCCAAAAGATGCAAAGTTTATAATGATAGTGCAACTTATTTGTGGCGCTGCCGTTTAGGTCATATTGGTGTAAAGCGCATGAAGAAACTCCATGCTGATGGACTTTTAGAATCACTTGATTATGAATCACTTGATGCTTGCGAACCATGCCTCATGGGAAAGATGACTAAGACTCCGTTCTCCGGAACAATGGAGCGAGCAACTGACTTATTGGAAATAATACATACTGATGTATGCGGTCCGATGAGTGTTAAGGCTCACGGCAAGTATCGTTATTTTCTGACCTTCACAGATGATTTGAGCAGATATGGGTATATCTACTTGATGAAACACAAGTCTGAAACATTTGAAAAGTTCAAACAATTTCAGAGTGAAGTGGAGAATCATCGTAACAAGAAAATAAAAGTTTCTACGATATGATCGCAGAGGTAAAATATTTGAGTTACGAGTTTGGCCTTCAGTTAAAACAATGTGAAATAGTTTCACTACTCACGCCACCTGGAACACCACAGTGTAATGGTGTGTCCGAACGTCATAACCGTACTTTATTAGATATGGTGCGATCTATGATGTCTCTTACCGATCTACCACCATCGTTTTGGGGTTATGCATTAGAGACAACTGCATTCACGTTAAATAGGGCACCATCTAAATCCGTTGAGACGACACCGTATGAACTATGGTTTGGCGAGAAACCTAAGCTGTCGTTTCTTAAAGTTTGAGGTTGCAATGCTTATGTGAAAAAGTTTCAACCTGATAAGCTCAAACCCAAATCGGAGAAATATGTCTTCATAGGATACCCAAAGGAGACTGTTGGGTACACCTTCTATCACAGATCCGAAGGCAAGACATTCGTTGCTAAGAATGGATCCTTTCTAGAGAAGGAGTTTCTCTCGAAAGAAGTGAGTGGGAGGAAAGTAGAACTTGATGAGGTAACTATACCTGCTCCCTTATTGGAAAGTAGTTCATCACAGAAATCTGTTCCTGTGACTACTATACCAATTAGTGAGGAAGCTAATGATGATGATCATGTAACTTCAGATCAAGTTACTACCGAACCTCGTAGGTAAACCAGAGTGAGATCCGCACCAGAGTGGTACGGTAATCCTATTCTGGAGGTCATGTTACTTGACCATGACGAAACTACGAACTATGAGGAAGCGATGATGAGCCCAGATTCCACGAAATGGCTTGAGGCCATGAAATCTGAGATGAGATCCATGTATGAGAACAAAGTATGGAATTTGATTGACTTGCCCAATGATCGGCGAGCCATTGAGATTAAATGGATCTTCAAGAGGAAGACGGACACTGATAGTAGTGTTACTGTCTACAAAGCTAGAATTGTCGCAAAAAGGTTTTCGACAAGTTCAAGGTGTTTACTACGATGAGAGTTTCTCACTCGTATCTATGCTTAAGTCTGTCTGAATCATGTTAGCAATTGCCGCATTTTATGAAATCTGGCAAATGGATAAACAAAACTGCATTCTTTAATGGATTTATTAAAGAAGAGTTGTATATGATGCAACCAGAAGGTTTTGTCAATCCTAAAAGTGCTAACAAAATATGCAAGCTCCAGCGATCCATCTATGGACTGGTGCAAGCATCTCGGAGTTGGAATATACGCTTTGATAAGTTGATCAAAGTATATAGTTTTATACAGACTTGCGGTGAAGCCTGTATTTACAAGAAAGTGAGTGGGAGCACTACAACATTTTTGATAAGTATATGTGAATGACATATTGTTGATCGGAAATAATGTAGAATTATTCTGCAAAGCATAAAGGAGTGTTTGAAAGGAGTTTTTCAAAGAAAGGCCTCGGTGAAGCTGCTTACATATTGAGCATCAAGATCTATAGAGATAGATCAAGACGCTTGATATGTTTTTTCAATGAGTACATACCTTAACAAGATTTTGAAGTAGTTCAAAATGGAATAGTCAAAGAAAGAGTTCTTGCCTGTGTTACAAGGTGTGAAATTGAGTAAGACTCAAAGCCCGACCACGACAGAAGATAGAAAGAGAATGAAAGTCATTCCCTATGCCATAGGTTCTACAAAGTATGGCATGCTGTGTACCAGATCTATTGTATACCCTACCACTGAGTTTGGCAAGGGAGTACAATAGTGATCTAGGAGTAGATCACTGGACAACGGTCAAAATTATCCTTAGTGGAATAAGAATATATTTCTCGATTATGGAGGTGAAAAAAGGTTCGTCGTAAAGGGTGACGTTGATGCAAGTTTTTGACACTGATCCAGATGACTCTAAGTCTCAATCTGGATACATATTGAAAGTGGGAGCTATTATCTAGAGTAGCTCAGTGCAGAGCATTGTAGACATAGAATTTGCAAAATACTTACGGATCTGAATGTGACAGACCCGTTGACTAAAATTATCTCACAAGCAAAACATGATCACACCTTAGTACTCTTTGGGTGTTAATCACATAGCGATGTGAACTAGATTACTGACTCTAGTAAACCCTTTGGGTGTTGGTCAGATATCGATGTGAACTATGGGTGTTAACCACATAAAGATGTGAACTATTGATGTTAAATCACATGGCGATGTGAACTAGATTATTGACTCTAGTGCAAGTGGGAGACTGAAGGAAATATGCCCTAGAGGAAATAATAAAGTTATTATTTATTTCCTTATATCATGATAAATGTTTATTATTCATGCTAGAATTGTATTAAGTGGAAACATGATACATGTGTGAATACATAGACAAACAGAGTGTCACTAGTATGCCTCTACTTGACTAGCTCGTTGATCAAAGATGGTTATGTTTCCTAGCCATAGACATGAGTTGCCATTTGATTAACGGGATCATATCATTAGGAGAATGATGTGATTGACTTGACCCATTCTGTTAGCTTAGCACTTGATCGTTTAGTATGTTGCTATTGTTTTCTTCATGACTTATACATGTTCCTATGACTATGAGATTATGCAACTCCCGTTTATCGGAGGAACACTTTGTGTGCTACCAAACGTCACAACGTAACTGGGTGATTATAAAGGTGCTCTACAGGTGTCTCCGAAGGTACTTGTTGGGTTGGCGTATTTCGAGATTAGGATTTGTCACTCCGATTGTCGGAGAGGTATCTCTGGGCCCACTCGGTAATGCACATCACTTAAGCCTTGCAAGCATTGCAACTAATGAGTTAGTTGCGGGGTGATGTATTACAGAACGAGTAAAGAGATTTGCCGGTAACGAGATTGAACTAGGTATTGAGATACCGACGATCGAATCTCGGGCAAGTAACATACCGATGACAAAGGGAACAACGTATGTTGTTATGCGGTCTGACCGATAAAGATCTTCGTAGAATATGTGGGAGCCAATATGAGCATCCAGGTTCCGCTATTGGTTATTGACCGGAGACGTGTCTCGGTCATGTCTACATAGTTCTCGAACCCGTAGGGTCCGCACGCTTAAAGTTCGATGACGGTTATATTATGAGTTTATGTGTTTTGATGTACAGAAGGTAGTTCGGAGTCCCGGATGAGATCAGGGACATGACGAGGAGTCTCGAAATGGCCGAGACGTAAAGATCGATATATTGGACGACTATATTCGGACTTCGGAAAGGTTTCGAGTGATTCGGGTATTTATCGGAGTATCGGAGAGTTACGGGAATTCGCCGGGGAGAAGTATTGGGCCTTATTGGGCCATACGGGAATAGAGGAGAGAGGCCAAAAGGAAGGAGGCGCGCACCCCCCCTCTGGTCCGAATTGGACAAGGGGTGCAGCCCCCTTTTCCTTCTCCCTCTCCCCCTCTTTCCTTCTCTCCTACTCCAACAAGGAAAGGAGGAGTCCTACTCCCGGTGGGAGTAGGACTCCCCCCTTGGCGCGTCCTCTTCCTTGGCCGGCCGCCTCCCCCCTTGCTCCTTTATATACGGGGGCAGGGGGCACCCCATAGACACAACAATTGATCGTTTGATCTTTTAGCCGTGTGCGGTGCCCCCTCCACCATAGTCCACCTCGATAATACTGTAGCGGTGCTTAGGCGAAGCCCTGCGTCGGTAGAACATCATGATTGTCACCGCGCCGTCGTGCTGACAAAACTCTCCCTCAACACTCGGCTGGATCGGAGTTCGAGGGACGTCATTGGGCTGGACATGTGCTGAACTCGGAGGTGCCGTGCGTTCGGTACTTGATCGGTCGGATCGTGAAGACGTACGACTACATCAACCGCGTTGTGCTAACGCTTCCGCTTTCGGTCTACGAGGGTACGTGGACAACACTCTCCCCTCTCGTTGCTATGCATCACCATGATCTTGCGTGTGCATAGGAAATTTTTGAAATTACTACGTTCCCCAACAGAGGCGGCTAGGGTTAGGTCTCCCGGCTCCCATCGGGAAGCCGAGCAAATAATGATTGCTTCTTGCTTCATCTCAAAACGGGTCTTTACATGAGTTTATATAATCCTCCTAATGATGTAATTGGGCTAAGCCTCTAACACGATAAGATAACTGGGCCAGGCCCCTAACTGCCTGGACTGTAATATATATGCCGCTTATAACATAAGCAGAAGAGAGTTGCCCAGTTTATTAGTGGAAAACCGGGCGAAAACCAATACATCAAGGGCCAAGTCCACTCCACCACACACATCAAACAACACAAGGCCAAGCCCACACTCGCCGACAACATGCTGAAAGACAACAAGCCGCCATCCACCGCTGCAGGAATGAAGAATCCGTGACTACCATGAGAGGAGCAGTCACGGGACTGTCCTACCGAAATGAAGGACATGCACACCACATGACCTGCGCCCAAATGCATTAACATGCAAACGGCCAACATCGAAGGCAACCTCGTCGCCCACACGACACGAAGCCGGATCCCTCGAAGCCGCAATATCTCGGAGCCGCCGCCCCGACATCCATCGCTCCACTACGCCCTGCGCGATCAACCGACTCCACCTTCCGGGGCCGCCGCCCCGACATACCACCGCTCGCTCTCGAGCCACGACGCCGCACGACCCAGCCACCTGTGACCCGCGTTGCACAGGAAAACCGCCCGCAAACCACGGCCGTCGCACCGCTTTCAGGGCCGCCGCCCCGACATACCACCGCTCGCCCTCGAGCCACGACGCCGCACGACCCAGCCACCCGCAACCCACCTTCCGCAGGGAAACCGCCGGCAGACCACGGCCTTCGCATCGCTTCCGGGGCCGCCGCCCCGACATAAAGTCCAACCGTCCACACTGGAACGCGTTGACCGAGCCGACGACCTTGCCGCCCTCGCAGCTCAAGAACGCCGCCCAAGCCATGCTGAGCTGCAACCCTACCTCATGGAGCCGTCGCTGCATCGCTTCCCGAGACCGCCATCTCGGCGCCCAAGTCCGGGGCCGTTGCTCTGACATCCACTGACCCTGATGGTAGAGAGATCCCTCGCAACAGCCTCAACTGCCTCTCCCAAGCGACGCCTCCAAGGAGGGCACGACGTAGACGACGCCGCCGCCTGCTTCGGAGTACCAAAGCTAGGAATTTCATCCGGAGAGCCAAATCCATCGTGAGGCCGAAGGAGCTCCACAACGACGCCTTCAAGAAGGTAGACGACATCTGTAGGTGCCGCCGTCGCCGGTCCTGACCATGGTCAGGGCAATGCTTTCGCCGGAGCTCCTCGTCACACGACCGGATTGCGGAACCAGAGCACCATAGCCGCTCGGATCGCCGGAGAGCTCACCTCCACCACCTGCAGCCAACCACCACCACGCAAACCCCACCATCGCACCTCATGCGGCGACGAACTCCACGCCACTGCCGCTCCAGCCATGACAACAACCGCGCCATTGCAGCCACAATCCCGGGGCCGCCGCCCCGGCATCCGCACCTGGCCTGGAACCGCGGTCGCTCCTCCCTGGCACAGCACCGTGCCCGGCAGCCCCTTGATCCGCCCTGCAGCAGCACCGCTGCGCCGTACTCGAGCCATGGCGCCAGATCCGTGCAGCAGGATGCCGCCGCGCTCACCCAGCCAGATGCACGCCCGCGCGCATCAGCGCGCCCAGCCACCCCTTGTCGCAGCGGCCACGCGGCCCTCTGCACCTCCGCGAGCCACAGCCGCCACCCCACTTCTCCGCTGAGCACCGCTCCCGCCGCCGCACACCACCATTGAAGTCAGATGGGACCTTGAGATCCGCTCAAACCACGCCGCCATACGGCCCCACCGCCACCGACGCCGCCCGGGCTTTGCCCGGCGACGCCCTCCGTCGGCGGTGAGGGGAGAGGAGGAGAACGAGGGCCCCTAGGCAGCCGGAGTTTGGGCGCCCCGGTGCAGCCCGTGGAGCCGCACGGGAGCGAGATCTAGTTTTATTATCTTTATTTTTATATCGCATCATATTTGTTCCTCGAAAAAAAAAGTTCCTCGAAAAATATCGCATCATATTTCTGGAGACCCCTTGCATCAAGCTACACGACACAACAACTTTGTGGAGCACAACACCAAAGTTGACAAAACCGTAACATATTATCCTTCAAAAACATTGAAATGGAAATAAAAAATATATCTTTGGGCTGCTGCATAGTAAAGTGTGACATCTGCTGTAGAGAGCGTGAGATTGTGATACTTTAAGCCGGCAATGCTCTACAATATGTCAACTATCAAAATTCAAAGTAGAGAGAAAATAGCATCAACTGGCAAGTGAAGCAGATAAGTATTAACACAATAGGTTCATCAATGAGAATGATCGACGTCCCAACTCCCAAAGGACATTCGAAGATCCCAACCATGAAAACATCAGTTAAACCCAAAAAAAACAAATGAATACCTATCTTAGTAGGAGAAATGAAAGCTATGTTAATGTCCGTGATCCATCAGTACTGTATCCGATCCAAGAGCAATATCTTACCTAGGTCTTTTCTTCATATAATATTTAGTATCTCACGAATCAAATTTAGAAGTCAGAACAAAAGCAAGAAGAATTCAATGATAAACTACCCTGCATGACCTTCTAATGTAGTCTATCATTCATCAAGCAAACCAGTAAAACAGTAGTCAGGAAAGGGAAATTTGTAGGAAAACCCCACCCTAAAATCACTATGATAAATCAAGTCATTTCTTAAAGGTATCTTGATTTTGCAAATACCAAAAGTCAAAACTCACATCCTGGTAATTGTGGGAACCTTGGCAATCATTTCCATACAGAACTTTGCTAGGCTGCTACATCCAGAGTGGCACCAAAGCATATAGTTGCAAAATCAAAAAAATAACCGAACATGTTATAACTTCCTCTGTTTTGATAGTTACTGCGTCATTTTTGGGAGCAATGATCATGAAAAGATGAGAACCCACAATGCATAGGTAGACAAATTAGTCAACCAACACAACAAAACCATTACCTTAGCTATCAATCCATAGGAAGCTTGTCATAGTTATCCGTGGCTGTTGGACGCCACTCTCTCATCCTCCCATAAAAGAACATCGAAATGAGAAATCTTGAGAAGATCCAACAACCTGAGAGCCACCAGAGAGCACGACGGAGAAGGAAACTCACGGTCATGGCGGAGCACTTCTTGACGCCAAGTGGTTTCGAATTTTTGTCCAAAAAGACCACTTGCCGAGACGAATTGACAAAAAAGGACTACCTTTGGATCAATTTGGCAAAAAAGTACCCCACAGCCGTGGCGGCAGGTGTGGCAGCCGACGTGTGGCACCTGCCACCACGCGCCCAGGCGGCAGCCAGCGGATAACATGAATTGGCAGGCGCAGGCTGGCCGCGACAGAACCGTGATGGCATTGTGGGCCATGATACCAATGTATGAGGCGGCCTCAGCTGCTGCTGTTTTGCGGGCCACAGACAACGATGTTGTTGCTGCCGACGCGACAAGTCCGCTTTTTTTCTTTTTGCCACAAGTTTCCAGGGACGCTGGAATCCGATGCCTGTGGAATCCGATGCTGCGATGAAATTTGACGCCTTGTGCCGACACTCCCGTGTGTGTTTCCTTTATATGGATTGCACCTCCTGCGTAGACGCAGTCTCTCTCGCTGTCCTCAGTTTCTTTCTGCTCTCAAGTCACCAAGAACACAGAGCAAAATCAATTAATTGGTTTAGAGTTTGCAATTTATCTTTCTAATAATGTTCAAGCCGTCCTTGGTTCATGTTCATTGGCATGGGTAGTCTCTTTTCTGTGATTTCACAGGAAGTGTGTGTGCTAGCTAGCTTTTACAAGCAAACCAAATAGATCTGGTAACATCCATCCATAGGCATGGATCCTCAAACAAGGACATTGATTAGGCATGCGATCAACAGATCCTTCTTTCGATCCTCAAAGAACAAGATGCATTTAGTTTGATTGCATCTTTCAGCAACAATATATGCATACATACATTCATTGGCTGATGATTACATGTATCCACAGGGATTTGTCCACAACAAGATATAAATGAACCAAAAACATATGCATCATCCCAGCAAGGAAGGAAGGGTCCAGTCTTCACTTGTGGGGGTGACCAACTAAATAGGGATTTTCTTCGACAACCCAGATAAGATAGATCACCACACCGCGTAGAGCCAGACAGCTACTTCAGCTCCAGGTAGCCCTTCTTGAGCATATCAAACATCCCATTGGCTTGGCTTCCAGGTATTTCTTCATTTCTTCTCTTTAGATATTCTCTCGTCTCCTGTAATAAGAACATGAATTCAGAGAATCAAGTCAGGTTTCTCTAACAACACAATACAAGACAAAGATGCTGCTTATAACAACACAAATGACAGCAGGTTCAGATTGTACAACATCAGTCTAAACACAAGCTTTTACAACACCAAGCTCCAGTTGAAGCATTGCCAATCTGCTCTCAAATAAACAAGACCCCTTAATAATCACAAGTGAGAGTGGGAGGAGACCACAAAATCACCAGAACCGAGGACGTGGCAGCCACCACCCAATCGCGATGTGGGGAAAGTCGGAGTAGTGGCCAACAAGGAGGTAGCCCACCGAAGCCGTACTGTCTAGACACACAGCCAACGCCATACCGTCGGTGATGGCGTCCAAAACAAAGGGACGCGGCGGTAACCTTTCGGTCACCAAGCTACACCACCGTTGGGCACCTTTAGCGGCTGAAGTAGATCTCACGCGGGCAGGCCAATGGACTCGCTGGTGATGTTGAGCGCCTTCTTCCTCACGCACACGATCTCTATTGCACCTGCATGAGGAAACTACATCAGTGAAAAAGAGCAGACTGGACCTCGATTATTAATATAAAAAACTGAAACCCTCGATTATTAAGATATCAAGTATTTTATTTTTCTTATGAGGATGATCAGGCAAAGCATTAAGCAATTGGAGAAGCCTCCCCCAAGCTTGTGGGAGACTCTCTTCTTTAATTTGCACAAAGTTAAATATTTCCTGTAAGGCAGCTTGTTTCTTATGAACATGAAAATATTTTTCAGAGAAGTAGTAAATTATATCCTGGGGACTGCGCACACAACCAGGAGCAAGAGTATTATACCAAGTCTTAGTATCACCATTTAATGAGAACGGAAATAATTTGAGGATATAGTAATAGCTAATCTTCTCATCATGAGCAAATAGGGTGGCTATATCATTGAACTTAGTAAGATGTGCCACAACAGTTTCAGTTTTATAACCATAGAAAGGATCAGATTCAACCAAAGTAATTAACTCTGGGTCGACAGAGAATTCACAATCCTTATCATTAACAAAGATAGGTGAAGTAGCAAACTTAGGATCACATTTCATTCTAGCATTCAAAGATTTTTCTTTCAGTTTGCATAATAATTTCTTAAGATCATATTTATCATTGCAAGCAAGAAAGTCTCTAGTTGTCTCCTCATCCATAACATAACCTTCCGGTATCGTAGGAAATTCATATCCAGAAGAGCTAAGTCCAATAGGTGTTTCAAGATTTTCAGTTTCAAGCTCTTCATCAGTTTCAATAATTTCTTTCTCTCTAATTCTAGCAATTTGTTCATCAAGAAAATCAACTACTGGCACATCATCATCAAGCAAGGTACTAGCATCATCATGAGTAGCATTCATAGAAGTAGCATCATCAATAACTTGCGACATATCAGAGTTAATAGCATGTGGTGGTGTTGCAAGTTTACTTATAACAGAAGGTGAATCAAGTGCAGAACTAGATGGCAGTTCCTTACCTCCCCTCGTCTTAGAGGGAAAAAATCTTAGTCTTTGTATCCTTTAGATTCTTCATAGTGATAAATTGATAATAATCCCAAGTGACTCAACAAATATAGCTATGCTCCCCGGCAACGGCGCCAGAAAAAGGTCTTGATAACCCACAAGTATAGGGGATCGCAACAGTTTTCGAGGGTAGAGTATTCAACCCAAATTTATAAATTCGACACAAGGGAAGCCAAAGAATATTTGCAAGTATTAGTAGCTGAGTTGCCAATTAAAATCATGCAAATTAGAGTCCAAAACAAGAGCAAAAGCGTTAGAAAAAGTAGATACGGTGGAGACATATCACCCAGTTATTAAGTGATGTTTGATAGCACATAAAGTATTCCTCCGGTATCCAGCAGTGGCATAATCTCATGGTCTAAGAAATTGATACTTGATATGAAGAAAGTTGTAGCAAACAACTAAACGATCTAATACTAAGCTTACGGTTGGGTTTGTCCATCACATCATTCCCCTAATTATGTGATCCCGTTATTAAATGACAACTCATGTCCATGGTTAGGAAACCTTAACCATCTTTGATCAATGAGCTAGTCTAGTAGAGGCTTACTAGGGACACGGTGTAGTTTATATATTTACACATATATTTAAGTTTCCAGTCAATACAATTCTAGCATGAATAATAAACATTTATCATGAACGGTAAATATGATAATAACTATTTTATTATTGCCTCTAGGGCATATTTTCCAACAGCCTCCCACTTGCATTAGAGTCAATAATCTAGTTCACATCGCCATGTGATTAACACCCAATGCGTTTTGGGGTTTGATCATGTTTTGCTTGTGAGAGAGGTTTTAGTCAATGGGTCTCCTACGTTCAGATCCGTGTGTACTTTGCAAATCTCTATGTCATGCTAGATGCTGCTACCACGCTCCACTTGGACCTATTCCGAATGACTGCTCCACTATACGTGTCTGGTTAATGCCTCAGAGTGACCCTCACCCTCACTCAAGCCCCAAGTCCAAGTCGCACGCGCACCCCGCACACGGATGAATCACTACTCCTAGTATATATAGAGATAGAGATGGCTTTAGATGGTTGGGTTGAGCTTCGGAGAGGATGCCCATGGGCAGAGGGAAGACCATGCCACGGATCAATGATGTGGCACAAGCGAGACCGCATGATGATGATGGTAGGAGGCCATGCCACGGATTAATGAGGTGGCGCAAGCATCTGAAAACCAAACTAACTTTTCTAAGTCAATCAAGCAATTCTATTCTGCTTTTTTTAGGGTGTCCAAAATCAATTGTTCGAGAGTTTGCAATTTATATTTCTAATGTTCATGGCCACAATAATTAGGGTGTCAAAAATCAATTGTTCAGTTGTTTGTAATTTATATTTCTAATATTAATGGCCACAATAAGGAAGTTATCTTTATTCTGAATAACCTAGACACAAACCAGTCCAAAGCTCCATGATCTCTCTACCATTTTGTAACATTTGGAACTTAAAAACAACCATCTTCCTTGGGGAGTGTTGTGGCATATTGCCTTGCAGTACGTATTTTTCATGCAGCCATGTATGGAAGCTAAGGACTGAGCCTGGCCCGGACGCCATGCTTCGGGCCAGGCCTGCCGGGACGGGCCACCCATGAACAGGTTTAAGTAAAAGAGAGCATAGTGGTGGAAAGATTATGTGGCTCTCCTCTTATGCTAGTCCTTGGACCTAACAAGAACTTCTTGTGAGGGTTTCTCGTGCCACAGTCGCCACCGCAATCGGGAAAAATTAGGTCCACTCGCCTCCAAGTGCCATCTTGGTGCTGAGAGGTAATCTTCTAGCGTGGTTCTCCACATGGCCCGACAACTTCTACCTAACCACCTGCGCGCCTGCCACTTGGTGACAGGTCACTGCGCTCTCACCACCTGTCAGCGGGTTGCTGGCGGGTAGGTATGTGTAGCGTCAGGGAGCTTGGGGCTCGCCGGTCCTTGTGCTTGCCAGCAGTGTAGGAAGTTCATTCCCGAGAAGGCTTGCTTCCCGACAACCTTTGCCTTGATCAATCCTCAAGCCTTGGATGATCTTTAGAACTTCTAGATGACCTGCGTGGAGGTCTTCTTCACGGTATTGATCCACCATGTCTTGAGTGCTCTGGAATGGGCCCATCATCTGCCGCGTCCTTCCCGGCACAGAGGCTGCAACTTGCCGGTGCATGGTCAGGGGTATGAACACCCGTTGTTCACTACATCGGCAGATGGGCGACTCAAGGCGCTTTAAAAAACCATTGTTGGTAATGTTCGTATGAGTGAAACAGTGACAACATTGTTGCTCCAGTTTAATTGCAGTCTCTTTACCGAAGCCTTTGGAGTATTTCTTCGAGCAGATATTGATACCACGAAGAAGGTGTTTTTTAAGAGATCTCATTGTAATTCTTAGTCGACTTTGTATTTTCTTGAATTTTAAATCCAAAAATCAGTGTACCTGTAATTGTGATGTGTATGAATGAAGTTAAAGGTGCTTCTCGAAAAGAAAGAGCATAGAGGTGGACGGATGCAATTTGATCAGGCGCGCCCCTACATATGGCCGTACATCGATTAGTCCTGGAATCCTGTATGAGATGACCGACATGACACCAAGCATATTCCACCAAACATACACAGTACTCGAGGCACGACCAGAATGCAGACGTCTCCGGGCAGCCAGCGAGCTGGGCGCGGTGATCGTGCGCACCGTGGCCATGCCTCGCGCGCGGACTGGAGCCGTAGCAGAGGCGGCCGCGGCTCGTGCATCTGTGGTCACGATGCGCGCACCGGCCGGCCTCCGCTGGCTGCACGTAGGGCGAACGGAACGCGGTCTCCGGCTGCCCACACGCCGGCGGCAAGGGCAGTAGCAAGATTCGGGGGCGGGGATGGTGGAGCCAACGGCCCGACGCGTGCGTGCCATTCTTTCTCACACTGCAGAGCCCGGCTCGCATGAACGGCCAATGGGACGCCGCGGCGAATCGGCGGCCAGTCGACCTCACCTCACGGAGGGGACGGGGTCGGGGTCGCGGAGAGCGACGCGACGATCCACACAAGACAAAGTAGCGCCACATGTGCGTGCGTGCATGTATATCAGCACCTGCTTGCCCTGGCGCTGTTGTACGGCCACTCCATTCCATTCCATAGGACATGGATGGCTTCACCGCGAAGAACGTCGGAGCGACGGAGGTGGCGGGAGGACAGCCACGGCCCATTTGACACGGCGAGCGACCCGGGAACGGACGGCTAACCAAAAAGGGACGCACTGCTTCGCGTCATGCATTACTGTTTTAGGAAGGAAACCATATAGAAGTACGTACTACCTACTATTTCCGTATATAATTAATACGCAAATAATATCCTACCTACTATTTCCGTATAATTAATATATTACCTAATATCAACGTGCATTGCACGTACACAATTACTAGTTTTTTGAGGATTCAATACTATTAGGAAATCGCGGCTCATTAAGGGAAGGAAACATGATGTACATAAATAGGATTAAGGCCACACATACAAAATGGAGTCCTCAACTTCCACCCACACAAACCAATCTGTGGTTAGATGGTTAGGTGGATAGTGATATTTCCAGCCCGCCCGGGTTCAAATCCTGATGCTTGCATTTATTTCTGGATTTATTTTAGGATCTCTGACGATGGGTGTTCAGTGGGAGGAGACTGATATGTCGGTTTAGTCTTCTTTCGAAGATGGTCATAGGGGTAGGGCGTGCGTGTGTGTTCATATGAATGAGTGGGTATATATGAGTGCCTGCGTATGTACTGTATTAGAAAAAAAAACTCCACTCCTAAGCTATTAGAAAAAACAACGTGCCTTCTTTCCTTCAAAAGGAAACAAATTTTTATATACAAATAAAAAGTCATGCCCCACGTTTAAAAACTGTCCACTTCGCACGGTCTCAGGAAGACAAAATCCGCATCCGCGTTAATCCACAACAGTAAAATTAATTTAGCCATTAGATTTAAAATTTTATAGTCAAATCTATTAGAAATCATTCTTTCTTAAGGGAAGGGAACACGATATGCATAAATAGGATTAGGGCCACGCATACAAAAAGGAGTCCCCAACTCCCACGTCCAAGCTATGAAAAAAAACATGTCTTCTTTCCTTGGGAAACAAAGACGTACAAATAAAATTTAATTCATGCCCCGCACTAAAAAGTGCCAACTTCTCACAGTCTCAGCTCAAGCTCAGGAAACAAAATCCGCATCTGCGTTAATCCACATCAGCAGAACTAATTTAGCCATTAAATTTAAAATTTAATGGTCAATATATATTGGAAAATCCTGGCTCATTAAGGGAAGAGGTTGCCCTCCTTTTGGACAACTATTCATTCATACAAACTCTAAAGCAGTAAGAATTTATGTTTTTAATTTACACAATAATGCTGAAATAGAGTAGTTCCTAGCCTGTGCAGGCGCACGGGTTGATGACTAGTATATAGAATAGATATAGATAGAGATAGAAATAATAAAGATTTTTTTTGCGGAATACAATAATGAAGACCTGACAGATGCGATCTATGTAGGTAGGATTATGTAGATCCAGCTGGTATGCTATGGTTAAGTACACTTATTTAGATCTAACGGTTGTGAGTTACTAATAAGTAAACTGATGGACCAATGGATCGAGTACAATAATGTTGATCTAACAGTTGTGATATCCTAAGAGCAGGAGTATTTAACCAAAAACTACCACATTTCACGGACATGTGACAGAAAACTACCACTTTACGTTTTTATCCCAAAAACTACCACTTTTTTATTAATTCGTGGCAAAAAACTACCAAGTGTGAAAACTGCTCGTTTTGCCTGGGTTAAACACGAATCTGACTGCCCGACCCCACACATAAGCGGGCTAAAAATGCAATCGGGTCCCTAGTTTTTCTTAAAAAAAGCAATCGGGTCCTCCGCAACCGCCACCTCCACCTCCTGGCGCTCCCTAGACCCCCCCGCGCGAGGCTCCACCGGCGTCCCCCGCTGGATCCTGCTCCTCCGCATCAAGCCCAGCGCCGGCACAGGGGGCGGCGGCCGCGGTGCTCGGTGAGGCGGACCTGCACCGGGGCCGGCGGGCGTGGTGTTCGGCGAGGAGGGCCCAAAGCTGGGGGAGATGGAGGAGGGAGAGAGGAATGGAGGGGGAGGAGAAGAAGCGCCACGCGAGGCTCCACCGGCGTCCCCCGCCGTGTCGCCCCACGTCTTCTGTCGCTTTCATCTCCGGCAAGGCGAGCTCAGGGGAGGCGAGGCGGACCTGGACAGGGGGCACCGCTGACTGGGTGACGGCGCTCCACTCAAAGGCTCGGAAGGGCTGCGCCAGAGACAGGGCTTCGGCCACGACGCCCGTGCTCGCCTCCTGGACATCGCCAGGCGCCTCGGTCCCCTTCGATTCGATCCTGCGTGCCGCCGTACACCATTGTTGCTATCGGTGGAGAAGGAGGCGGAGGACCCGATTGCTTTTTTTTAAGAAAAACTAGGGACCCGATTGCATTTTTAGCCCGCTTATGTGTGGGGTCGGTCAGTCAGATTCGCGTTTAACCCAGGCAAAGCGAGCAGTTTCCACACTTGGTAGTTTTTTGCCACGGATTAATAAAAAAGTGGTAGTTTTCGGGACAAAAACGTAAAGTGGTAGTTTTCTGTCACATGTCCGTGAAATGTGGTAGTTTTTGGTTAAATACTCTAAGAGCAGAATTGATGATTTAATGATTGTTTTCCAAAAGGCGTGATCTGTACGTACAAAACTAAAATAACTCTTGAAACTATGATCTTTGGTTCTCTTTCTCTCTCTCAAAAAAAACTATGATCTTTGGTAGGATCGATTTTGCTCACGGCAGTGCAGCCGTGCACTTCATGAACAGCGCACTAACAGCGACTATATATGTTGTCCCCTTCGATTATTGGACCCTTTTCCTCCTCACATATGACTGTCCAGCTACTGTGCTTCCCGGACAGTAACTGCAAACCAGACGCACGCACACAAATCAATCCAGAATTTAAGGCAACAGAATAGAAAACTTCCATTTGCCCTAAATAGGCCTCCTCCGACGATTAGACCTCGCCGGCCGAGTCACCAGCCGGACAACCAACTCATGGATCGGCTCCCTCTTCCTGGGGGCGGCCCCGGAGCCGCAGCCAATACCCCTTTCTTCGTCGCGATGGATCAGCACGCAGCCTCTACATCGACTTCACCACCGGAAAAGGCGCCGCCCGCGGCGCCGCTCCCGGCACCAGAACACCGTGGAAAGTCCAGCTGCAACTGGAGATCATCTGACACGATCAAGGCCAAGATCATGTCGCACCCTCTCTATCCGGCTCTCCTAGGAGCCTTCATAGACTGCCGGAAAGTAGGTGCATATATAGACGAACACAGCTTGTATCTTGCTGCCGTGCTGTTTCTTATTTGGTTATTACCTCATCCCCAAGGTCGGAGCGCCGCCGGAAATCGTAGGTCGGCTCTCCTCCCTCGTCGACGAGCTCCAGCCAAGTTCAGATGACATGCAGGAACAGCCGGCAGACCCAGAGCTCGACCAGTTCATGGTAATATGATTAGCTTAGCTGGCTGAATTATTTGCATACATGGATCTAGCGATATGCTTTTGTGTGTATGTTCAGGAGACCTACCGTGATATGCTGGTGATGTACAGTCAGGAGCTCACGAGGCAAATCCAAGAAGCCAACGAGTTCTTGAGGAGTGCTGAGGCCCATATCGACTCGTTTGCACTAGGTGTGTGTGCATGCTTAATTATTACTCCCTCTGTAAACTAATATAAGAGCGTTTAAATAACTAAAAATAGTGATCTAAACCCTCTTATATTAGTTTACAGAGGGAGTACATTAAGTTGTTTTTGCGGGTTTATCTTTTTGGGGTTGGGAGTTTCGAACAGTGACAAGAAAGTTGCAGCCTTCCTATACTCGTACTTATTTGTCATCATCTATGAAAGAAAACAAGTGTCGCTGTAGCACTGTAGCGTGTACCATGTGGTGTACATGTATAATTCCCGAACCTCTAGCTTAATTATATAGGACTCCTAAGGCCTTATTTGATTCATAGGATTCCAAAACATGGGAATAGGAAAAACGTAGGATTGTAATGTCATGCCCATTTGAATTCTACAAGGTTGTAGTTTGTTTGATGATAGCATCACATGAAAACCGAAGGATTCTTACGAAGAGGTTTGAGTGGACACTAAAGTTCCTATGAAATGCAGTAGGAAATCCTTAGAAAAAAATTCATATAGGTTAAATCCTATGAATCAAAGGGGCCCTAAAAAAAAGATGAAGAATGTCTTGGGGCGCTGGGGTAGACAACTTGCACCCGAGCCATACACTAAACATGCATCCATGTGGGGTAAACATGATGTAAATTTGTGCCCCCCAGGGTTCCCTCCGACTCTTCTTAGCTCAACAAAATGTACCAAACATATAGGAGTGGGGTGACTTTTGAAAATTTAGTTTGTTTAGTTGAACTAAAGAGGGTCAGAGAATACTCTAAAGGGTACCAATGCTAGTTTAAGCAACTACATGTGCTCCGACCACTGAAGGATAGACCTTTTATGGAACCAACACGTAAATGAGTGTATAACCCGCAAAGGAGTACGAGTCTTCTTTTTGTCAAAAAGCACATCGTTCTTGGATAGCGAAAGAACCCAAGATAAGGCGTCACCCCAATCAAGATATGAGAGGAAAGCTTCTTATTGATACCCACAACCAGGTGTCAAAAATATTATGCACATTACAAGATGGATAAATTTAAGGCCACCTCGACTATAGACCAAACAACTTGAGCGAACTTGTATTCTGGTCACAATAAAATACGAGAGTTTAGTAAAGAAAATATAGGCACCTTTAGTGTAGAAACATGCGATTGTACATCTACTTAAGATACTAAGCTCCCTAGGAATGCTAGCTTCTGGTGTGTCGGGGCTTAAGGGGTCACTGATAGGGCCACTAATAAGGGAGCGGAAATCGATCTATGTGTGTTACGTTTGGGTCTACTTCTAGGTGAACGTGTGACACCCATATGTTAATTTATGTGTTACGTGTAAGAACAACACACCCACACACAAAACGATTTAGTATACCTCGCACACCAACTACCCTATCTAGCTAATGAAAACAAACAAACATAAATGTAATTAAAAGCCCGCCTACCTGTGGTGAAACACACAATGAAGCAACCAGCCGTAATAGCCTGAAAAAAAACTTAGCTCAGGACTGAAGAATGGCGCGGCAAAACAAACATCACCCTCTAGTGGTTGAACATGTAACAACCAAATTTTAATTAGATACAAAACCCACTGACATCTCTTGAGTTAGCAAGAAGTATTTCTAGTCAACTTAGAAACATATATGCCCCCTTGTTAAACCGGGACAAAACCCACTAACATTCTTTATTTATTTACCGTAGCTATCTATGAAACCACTGTTGAACCGGGCAATAATCGGGCCATAAGAGTTGCCACCTAGTTTTTTATGAGTTAGGGGGGGGGGGGGGGGGGGGGGGGAGAGGAGTGGATTATAAACTTATAGCCAGCTGTAATATGGACTCCAACACACTTTGCGAGAGAAGAAGATGAGTAAGACATTAGTGACATAATATGTAGAGCTAGCGTCTATCATATGGATGTGCTTTTAGATGACTATATATGATGTGGCGAAATAGAGCAAGCAGTTGGGTCTCTTAATTATTAGCCTTGCTTGCTCTTAGAGCTAGGTTCATATATACCCCCTTCGTTTCAGTATACAAGACATGTTGCTGTTTTCAAAAGCCAAACATTTATATGCTTGATCAAGTTTATAGAATGGTTATATTAGCATCTACAATATCAAATAAAGAAAATATAAATATATTTATGGTGTATCTAATGATACTGATTTGACATTGTAGATATCGCAAATCAAACACAAAACTTAGCTGTCTCAAATCTTGATTGCTAGCTAGATGCTCCATTATGAGAGTAGTCAGATCATGAGGAGTACTGTATGAGACACACATTGCCTTTTCTTCGAAAAGAGAAGCATGGAGGAGCATGCATGCTGAAACGGCCCGTACGGCCACATGGCAAGGCAACTGCTTGGCCAGCTACCCGCTACCGCACCAGGGTTGCCATGGTTGAACGCTGCAACACGACAGACACGCACAGTGACATACTCCCGTGCGGAGACGCCCGTTGATGCATGGGTCGACAGTTCATAGGCAGTGAGGCACCACACACACATGCATGGGCATGTGAACGTTGCGATCTCGCCAGGCATACATGCATGGGCATGTGAACGTCTGACTGAAATGTTCTCTGCCTCCGATGGCCGTACCGCCCGATTATTATCTAGCTTTTTGTGCCTGCATGATTGCACATATATAGGATCAGTTTGCTTGATCTGGAAGAGAGACCATGCATGGTCAGTTCGATGTTGGATCTTGGATGTCATGGTGGTGCTGGTGGGGCGTGCAGGCTTGTTCTGTGGTAATTTGGTGGTTACATGTGCAGCCAGCAGCTGATCAATGGTAGCAAAAGCAAACCCATAGATCTAGTGACAATATTTACGTCAATTTATAGTACACTACTCTCTCTCTCTCTCTGTCCGCGAAAACTTCTACCTTTTGCCCTTCAAAGTTTTAAAATTTTGACCAAATTTATAGAAAAAAGTAATAACATATATAACATCAAATTGATATATTATGAAAGTACATTTCAAAACGAATCTAGTGATACTAATTTGGTGTCATAAATACTGCTATTTTTTTATAAAGTTGATCAAATTTTAAAACTACGGCTCAGGACAATAGTTAGAAGTACACTTATTTGCTGATGGAGGGATCAATGTCATAACAGTCTCGCTAAGTCTCAGTCGACTGAGACTTCGTTATGTCTCAGTCGATACTATCTTCCTTTGATTTTGCATAGAGATTCGTGCAAAAATTTATTTTCAGTTTTTCGTTTTTCTTCTTGCATATTATATCACTTGACTGAGACTTGATTAAGTCTCAATCGACTGAGATCTAGCCACACCCATGTCATAAATGCTACTACTTTCTCCTATAAAGTTGGTCAAAATTTAAAACTTTGGACTTGGGACAAAAGTTAGAAGTACATTTATTCGCGGACGGAGACGGTATGTTTCTATCTAACTCTAACGTTGGCTCGTTAGAAGAAACTTATTAATTACTGACCATATGTTGGTTATTTGCTGGATCGCCGTGTCTTAAGCAACTGGCAACAACTACAACGAGTGCGGGGGTTCTTCCGAAGATGAGCAGGAGACCGGCGACGTCGCCGGCCTGCCTTCCGGCGAGGGCAAGCAGCTGACGAGCCAGCTCCTGGACAAGTACAGCGGCTACCTGAGAAGCCTCTGGAGGGACCTCTCCGGGAAGAAGAAGAAGAGCGGGAGGCTGCCGAGGGAGGCGTGCCAGAGGCTCCTGCACTGGTGGCAGCTGCACCAAGGATGGCCCTACCCATCGGTACGTGCTTGGCTATGTACGAGTGCTTTTGGGTTCATGCGTGCATGCATGGAGATCGTTACGTATCTTGGTTGGAGCTTCAAAAGCGCTAATGGCGCCACACGTGCGTGCATTCCAGGAACCGGAGAAGCTGGCGTTGGCGGAGTCGACGGGGCTCGACACGAGGCAGATCAACAACTGGTTCATCAACCAGAGGAAGCGGCACTGGAGGCCGGCGCCGCCGGCGATGGGTAGCAGGTTGCAGCACATCGACGCCGGTGCTTCCACCAGCAGCTCTCCTGCTGTCCTTGGGATGGAAGGCCAGCACTTCACCAGACGGAGTGGGTATCCCGACGGTGGTCCGTTGAGACCCTGATTAGTGGACATATACCATCGTATGCCATATATATACACACGTCCAGACGTGCATGCGGTAGATGTGATTCATTGCAGAGTGAAGTTCATGATGAAGCGTAAATAATGTGATCAACTCAACAATAATTTTTCCAACCATCAAGTTTTTTTTTTCTTTTGAGAAACTGTAAACCTTTATTTAGTATCAATGGTCATAGGAATATATATTATATTGGGCATAATAGAGAGCCACACATGACGTCCAAAAGGTAAAGAAGAAGCCGCCTTAACAAGAGAGTGAGCTGATCCATTGTGCTCCCGCTTCTCGTGAATGATCTTGAGCGCTCCAAATAACGTCCGTCCGGCGATGACTAATTTCTCGGAGGATGATGCATATAGGCCGTCGAAAACGATTGCGGAAGCTCCAAGGTAATTGTCGTACTTGTCTCGGCAGACTATTGTTGCTGCTCCGCGGGAACCACTCCTGGAGATACTACTGTCGACGTTAAACTTCACGCCGAGTTCATCAGGCGGCAGCCGACCCGTTCGTGGAACCAATGGTGAAGACGTATGCTGGATACCCAATGTTACAAGCAGGCCCCTGATGTCTGCATTTATGCTCCTGTGTTGAACATACGAGCCCTTAGAGCATCTCCAACAAGTGCCCAAAAACTGCTCCGCGCGTTAAAAACCGTCCTTTCTGGGCGCCGGAGACGCTCTAGCAGATGCTGCGAAATAGTGCGCGCGTAAAAAAATTTAACGCACACGCTTAAAAGCACTATCGCACGCTGCAAATGTTGGGCGCCAGATCGCGCACGCTTCATAATTTGCGCTGCGTGTTCTTTTGGGCGCGCGTTTTTGTGCATCTAGAAAACCAATGTTGACCGCAGCATGCTAAAAGCGCTACATTGGCGCTGTAAAACTATTTTAGCGCTCCGCCTCTCTTGGAGATGCTCTTGGGCAAAACTGAAGAACGAACCGGAACAACCTCCATGTCCTCCAGATTTTTTTGATGAAACAAGAGGTGCTCATAGGGCTCTGAAATTGTTCATCATGTATAGCCCGTCTCCTAGCCCACCAGATTCTCCACATAGTCACCAGCATACGCGTGATAATGTCCGAAGGGACCGTGTCCAAAAGCCAGAACATCCAGCTTTGCGTCCTCTGTACGGTTTGAAATGATCACTTCCGTTGGCTCCTCGCCTGCTAAAGCCCACACAAACATCTAGCCAAAGAGGGAATGTCGCCATGAGTCAAAAGATGAGTTGCAGACAGAGCATACTGCCTTATCTGCTATGTTCCTGTGATATCGGACGTCACCCGTGCGGAGAGACGTTTGAGCGAGCCGCCAAGCAAAGACTTTGAGTTTTTTTGATGGTCCATTCATGCCCCACAACTTGATCCATGAGTTCCAGTCGACATCCACACGGGAATGGCCCGGTACATGCTCTAGACAATCAACTAGGGAGTAGTTAAATAATGAGGCCGGTATAAGCCATCAGGCCCAGCTAGGTGTAAAAGAATGCAAAATATTGGGCGGGCCGGTATGGGCCAGCACTAGTAGAATCAGGGCTTTGCTCCAGGCCGGGCCAGCCCATTAGTCCCAATTCAGTCACGAACCGGGACCCATGGGGGCATAGGTCCCGGTTCGTGAGGCCAGGGGGCTGGCCGGGCCTCGTGGGGCATTGGTCCCGGTTCGTCTGGACCATTTGATCCCGGTTCCAGACACGAACAGGACCAATGGGCCTCGCTCCTGGCCCACAACCATTGGTCCCAGTTCGTGGCTGAAACCGGGACTACAGGTCCTTTAGTCCCGGTTCCAGCCGCGAACCAGGACCAATGAGATGCCTATATATACCCCCTCGCCCGTGAGCAGAGCAGTGGAGTGCTTTGTTTTTCTGGCCGGCCGTGGGAGAGCTTTGTGGTGCTGTAGCTCACCTCTATGCACATGAGGTGTTCGATGAAATGCCCGAGCCACACTTAAGCTTTCTTCTCTCGAAGCTCCTTGTCCAAGCTCCATTTTCCTCGAGATTTGTCTAGGTTTAGCGGTCCATCCTGTCCCGTCCCTGTCCTCACCGCCGTCGATCGCCCGCGCCGATCTCGTCGCCGGCACCACCGTGGTGAGCCTCTTGATCTTATCTTCTTTCTAAAAGAAAAAAGTTCTTACTTGTATGATTTAGATAGATACTTGTGTAATTTTCTTACTTTTATTATTGTTTGTTATTATATAGTTCGATGGTTTTGGTATCCGCCTCCGTCGGCCCTCGTCCTGTCTATGATTCGGATGTGGTATATATTATCTTTTATAACTATTTGGTTCATTTAGTGTTTATGACAATTATGCCGACCAACGTGACATAGATTTTTTTATCTAGGAGGTATGTGAACCGGAAATTCCAACCGACCCTATTGTCGAGAGGTTAAATTTAGTTGAAGAAGAAAACAATTACTTGAAGGAAAAATTGAAAAAAATTGAGGAGGAGAAGATGATATTGGAGTTACATGTTGCAGATGTCGTCGATGATCAAAAGATCAAGATGGATGCAATAGGCTTGAAGATTAGAAAGATTAGAAAATATGCCATTCATACGGAGGCTTGGTATCATTATGCCGTTGGATCAATTGTTACCTTAGTTGCGCTTATGATCACATTTGTTGTTGCATTGAAACGTTTTACATAGTTTCAACGTATGGTTTAATTAGATGCTCTGGAGAGCTATATGTTGTTCAATGAGAACTATGTATGTACTTTGGTTTTAATGTGATGATGAACTTCTATTAATTTGGTCACTTATCTATTCATGATGTTCTGTAATGGTTTTTGACACACTTAATTATATATAATGCACGCAGATGAACCAGCAATGGATGTACGGTAACAGACGCACCTCCAAGTACATTGAGGGCGTGCATAATTTTCTCGTAGTGGCTGAGGCAAACAAGCAGAATGGTTTTATGTGTTGTCCATGCCCTAGTTGTGGGAATACGAGGTCTTACTCTGACTCAAAAACCCTTCACACCCACCTGCTTTATAAGGGTTTCATGCCACACTATAATGTTTGGACCAAGCACGGAGAAAGAGGGGTTATGATGGAAGACAGCGAAGAAGAAGAGGATGATGACAACTATGTGCCCCCCTGAATACGGTGATACTGCAACGGGGGAAGCTGAAGATCAAGAGGAACCAGACGATGTGCCCGATGATGATCTTCGCTGGGTCATTGTTGATGTAAAGAGACAGTGCGAAAGTGAAAAGTAGAAGCCGAAGTTCGATCGCATGTTAGAGGATGACAAAAAAGGGTTGTACCCCAATTGCGAAGATGGCAACACAGAGCTCGGTACCATACTGGAATTGCTGCAGTGGAAGGCAGAGAATGGTGTACCTGGCAAAGGATTTGAGGAGCTACTAAAAATATTGAAGAAGAAGCTTCCAAAGGATAACGAATTGCCCGACAGTACGTACGCAACAAAGAAGGTTGTATGGCCTCTAGGATTGGAGGTGCAGAAGATACATGCATGCCCTAATGACTGCATCCTCTACCGCGGTGCGTACGAGGATTTGAACGCATGCCCGGTACGCGGTGCATTGTGGTATAAGATCAGACGAGATGACCCTGGTGATGTTGACGGCGAGCGCCCCAGGAAGAGGGTTCCTGCCAAGGTGATGTGGTATGCTCCTATAATACCACGGTTGAAACGTCTGTTCAGAAACAAAGAGCATGCCAAGTTGATGCGATGGCACAGAGAGGACCTTAAGAAAGACGGGAAGTTGAGAGCACCCATTGACGGGTCACAGTGGAGAAAAATCGAGAGAAAGTACTGGGAGGACTTTGCAGGTGACGCAAGGAACGTATGGTTTGGTTTAAGCGCAAATGGCATTAATCCTTTTGGGGAGCAGAGCAGCAATCACAGCGCCTGGCCCGTGACTCAATGTATCTATAACCTTCCTCCTTGGCTGTGCATGAAGTGGAAGTTCATTATGATGCCAGTTCTCATCCAAGGCCCTAAGCAACCCGGCAACGACATTGATGTGTACCTAAGGCCATTAGTTGAAGAACTTTTACAGCTGTGGAATGGAAACGGTGTACGTGTGTGGGATGAGCACAAACAGCAGGAATTTGACCTGCATGCGTTGCTGTTTGTAACCATCAATGATTGGCCTGCTCTCAGTAACCTTTCAGGACAGACAAACAAGGGATACCATGCATGCACACACTGTTTAGATGACACCAAAAGTACATACCTGGACAAATGCGGGAAGAATGTGTACCTGGGGCATCGTCGATTTCTTCCGACCAACCATCAATGTCGAAAGAAAGGCAAGCATTTCAAAGCCGAGGCAGATCACCGGAAGAAGCACACCATCCGTACCGGTGATCACATAGTTGCTTTGGTCAATGATTTACAAGTAATCTTTGGAAAGGGTCCCGGCGGACTATCTGTTCCGAATGACGCTGAGGGACGCGCACCCATGTGGAAGAAGAAATCTATATTTTGGGACGTACCCTACTAGAAAGACCTAGAGGTCCACTCTTCAATCAAAGTGATGCACGTGACGAAGAATCTTTGCGTGAACCTGGTAGGCTTCTTGGGCGTGTATGGGAAGACAAAAGATACACCGGAGGCACGGGAGGACAAGCAACGTGTGCACGATAAAGACGGCATGCCTCCAAAGCAGTATGAAGGTCCTGCCAGCTACGCTCTTACCAAAGAAGAGAAGGAAATCTTATTTGAATGCCCGCTCAGTATGAAGGTCCCGTCTGGCTTCTCGTCGAATATAAAGGGAATAATAAATATGCCAGAGAAAAAGTTCCAGAAACTAAAGTCTCATGACTGCCACGTGATTATGACGCAACTGCTTCCGGTTGCATTGAGGGGGCTTCTACCAGAAAATGTTCGATTAGCCATTGTGAAGCTATGTGCATTCCTCAATGCAATCTCTCAGAAGGTGATCGATCCCGAAATCCTACCAAGGTTAAGGAGTCATGTAGCGCAATGTCTTGTTAGTTTCGAGCTGGTGTTCCCACCATCCTTCTTCAATATCATGACGCACGTCCTAGTTCATCTAGTCGACGAGATTGTCGTTCTGGGCCCTGTATTTGTACACAATATGTTCCCCTTTGAGAGGTTCATGGGAGTCCTAAAGAAATATGTCCGTAACCGCGCTAGGCCAGAAGGAAGTATCTCCATGGGCCATCAAACAGAGGATGTCATTGGGTTTTGTGTTGACTTCATTCCTGACCTTAAGAAGATTGGTCACCCTCAATCGCGGTATGAGGGGAGACTGACTGGAAAAGGCACGCTAGGAGGAGACTCAATAATATGTAGGTGATACGTCTCCAACGTATCTATAATTTTTGATTGCTTCATGCTATATTATATGCTGTTTTGGATGAATAATAGGCTTTGTTATACACTTTTATATTATTTTTTGGGACTAACCTATTAACCGGAGGCCCAGCCTTAATTGCTGTTTTTTGCCTATTTCAGAGTTTCGCAGAAAAAGAATATCAAACGGAGTCCAAACGGAATGAAACCTTCAGGAACGTGATTTTCGGAACAAACGTGATCCAGAGGACTTGGACCCTACGTCAAGAAAGCAACCAGGAGGGCACGAGGCAGGGGGGCGCGCCCTCCACCCTCGTGGGGCCCACGTTGCTCCACCGGCGTACTTCTTCCTCCTATATATACCTACGTACCCCCAAACCAACAGAAGCATCCATGAAAACCTAATTCCACCGCCGCAACCTTATGTACCCGTGAGATCCCATCTTGGGGCCTTTTCCGGCGTCCTGCCGGAGGGGGCATTGATCACGGAGGGCTTCTACATCAACACCTTAGCCTCTCCGATGATGTGTGAGTAGTTTACCTCAGACATTCGGGTCCATAGTTATTAGCTAGATGGCTTCTTCTCTCTCTTTGGATCTCAATACAAAGTTCTCCATGATTCTCGTGGAGATCTATTCGATGTAACCTTCTTTTGCGGTGTGTTTGTTGAGACCGATGAATTGTGGGTTTATGATCAAGTTTATCTATGAACAATATTTGAATCTTGTCTGAATTATTTTATGTATGATTGGTTATCTTTGCAAGTCTCTTAGAATTATCAGTTTGGTTTGGCCTACTAGATCGATCTTTCTTGCAATGGGAGAAGTGCTTAGCTTTGGGTTCAAACTTGCGGTGTCCTTTCCCAGTGACAGTAAGGGCAGCAAGGCACGTATTGTATTGTTGCCATCGAGGATAACAAGATGGGGTTTATATCATATTGCATGAGTTTATCCCTCTACATCATGTCATCTTACTTAAAGCATTACTCTGTTCTTTTGAACTTAATACTCTAGATGCATGCTGGATAGCGGTCGATGTGTGGAGTAATAGTAGTAGATGCATGCAGGAGTCGGTCTACTTTTCGCGGACGTGATGCCTATATACATGATCATACCTAGATATTCTCATAACTATGCTCAATTCTATCAATTGCTCAATAGTAATTTGTTCACCCACCGTAATACTTATGCTCTCGAGAGAAGCCACTAGTGAAACCTATGGCCCCGGGTCTATTTTCCATCATATTAATCTTCCAACACTTAGCTATTTTTATTGCCTTTTATTTTACTTTGCATCTTTATTATAAAAATACCAAAAATATTATCTTATCATATCTATCAGATCTCACTTTTGTAAGTGACCGTGAAGCGATTGACAACCCCTTTATTGCGTTGGTTGCGAGGTTTTTATTTTTTTGTGTAGGTGCGAGGGACTTGAGCGTGGCCTCCTACTTGATTGATACCTTGGTTCTCAAAAACTGAGGGAAATACTTATGCTACTTTACTGCATCACCCTTGCCTCTTCAAGGGAAAACCAACGCAGTGCTCAAGAGGTAGCAGTAGGGACGGGCATTCTTGGTCTCAAGCACACTACACAGTTCTATAGAACTCTACCTTGGTGACCCCGTATGTCGATGAACACAAGAACATTCTGCGCTCCAAACACCCGGAGCAGTGCGACGACTGGATTACATGTGAACACATCAGGACTTTCGGCAGTTGGTTGCAAACACGTCTTAGGGGTGACAACACTATTTCTGATGAGCTGTACTCGTTGGCCAGGAGACCATCTTCGACTGTATTGACTTACAAAGGGTTCGAGATAAATGGGAATACATTTTACACGATCGCCCAAGATCAAATGAGCACCAACTAAAATAGCGGTGTCCGCTTTGATGCAGCAACCAAGAGGGGAAAGGACACATATTATGGTTACATAGTGGACATATGGGAACTTGACTATGGACATGATTTTAAGGTCCCTGTGTTTCAGTGCAAATGGGTCAATTTGTCAGGAGGCGGGGTACAGGTAGACCCACAGTACGGAATGACAACAGTGGATCTGAACAATCTTGGGTACACAGACGAACCATTCGTCCTAGCCAATGATGTGGCGCAGTTTTTCTATGTGAAGGACATGTCTACCAAACCGAGAAAAAGAAAAGATAAGGAAGCGAATACATCATACGATGAGCCAAAGCGCCACATAGTTCTTTCAGGAAAAAGAGACATCGTGGGATTGGAGGGTAAGACAGACATGTCTGAAGATTATGAAAAGTTTCATGAAATTCCTCCCTTCAAAGTCAAGGCTGACCCAAGCACCGTGTTAAACGATGAAGATTATCCATGGTTACGGCGCAATAAGCAAAGGACACAAGCGAAGAAAAAGTGAAGACTTTCTCTCCACAAGTATTATGATGATGCCTTTGATCTAGACTATCACTGCAGTTACATGTGAAGAAATGAAATGCCTTTTGTAACAGATGAGTTTTCGTATGAAACCCTGAGACTTCGAAAGAGATTGTCCGTTTTGTACACGAAGCACATAATTTTTTGCCGTAACCCTCTCTACTTTTTAGCACATGCTATGTGGTGAAATGATGATAACATGCCAACTTTCAACCTTTCCAGAGTTCATTTGTAGAGCTGTTCAATTTCAGGGTCATATAGCTCAAAAAAATCAGTAAATGCATGAAAAATAACAAATGAAGTCAGAAAGGGTTGAAAATTGATGATGTGGCTTTGAATGGTGCATTTTGAACACACAATAAGTCTGGAGTTCAAATAAGTTCCAAAAAATGAAATCCCTTTGTAACATATGAGTTTTCGTCCGAAACCCTGATACTTCGAAAGAGATTGTCCATTTTGTACACAAAGTGCATCTAGTTTTTGCCGTAACCCTCTCAACTTTTTAGCACATGCTATGTGGGTGAAATGATTATACCATGCAAACTTTCAACCTTTTCAGAGTTCATTCGTAGTGCTTTTCAATTTCAGGGTCATTTAGCTTACAAAAACAGTAAATGCATGAAAAATACCAGATGAAGTCAGAAAGGGTTTAAAATTGATGATGAGGCTATGAATGGTTCAATTTGAACACACAAAAAGTCTGGAGTTCAAATAAGTTCAAAAAAATGAAATCCCTTTGTAACAGATGAGTTTTCATCCGAAACCCTGATACTTCGAAAGAGATTGTCCATTTTGTGCACGAAGTGCATCCAGTTTTTGTCGTAACCCTCTCAACTTTTTAGCACATGCTATGTGGGTGAAATGATGATACCATGCCAACTTTCAACCTCTTCAGAGTTCATTTGAAGTGCTTTTCAATTTCAGGGTCATTTAGCTCAAACATTGAATTAAGAGCAAAAAGAATGAACTAGAAAACTTTTATGAAACTCTAATAGCAAAAATAATGAACTGAAAGAATGAACTAGAAAACTTTAATGAAACTCTAATAGCAAAAAGAATGAACTAGAAAACTTTAATGAAGGTCTAATAGCCAAAGGAATCAACTAAAAAGCTTTTATAAACCTCTAGTATTTTTGAAACTAAAATTATATAAAATTTATGCAACTAAAATTATCAAAGTATTTTTTGTTCAAAACATTAATGGCAAAAAGAATTTTCATAAAGAATTTTTTTGTTAGAAACTTTAATAGCAAACTGAAATAACAAAATCTGTTTTTGAATAAAACAGACATTTCAAATAACCTTAAAGTTACCAAATTGAATATAATTATAAAACATAGTAATATTAAATAGCAGGAAAAAGAATCACTCAAAAATCTATTTTTATAGTAAAGTTATTCACAAACTAGTGATTCACACAAATTTCAAAAAAATCAAATTTAAACTATTCAAATTGGAAAACTAATGGCACTAACTGAAATTTTATAATTTTTATTACCTAAAAGCAAAAAGAATCACTGAAAAACAGTAAGTATTTAACTGTAAGTAGAAACAAAATAAAATAAATAAAGAAAAAAAAGAAAACAAAAAACTGAATTTTTTTTAAAAAAATACTACCTACTGGGCCGCCACGGCCTGAATACGACTAGAAACCCAACCAGCTTGTTGGGCCAGGATTCAGGCCCGCAGCAGGCCCAATAGGCCCACAGGCAAGGAGTGACAGATTAGGCCCGAAAGCCTGCAGTTGAGAGGAGCTCGAGAGGGTGGGCGCAACAGCGCTTATAAACCACTCTCGAGCTATCTCAGCTAGCGAGGTGGGACTAAACATCCCACCGCATCGCGCCAGCACAAGGCCTTTGGTCCCGGTTGGTAGCACCAACCGGGACGAAAGGGGTGCATTGGTACCGGTTCGTGGCACCAACCGGGACCAATGCCCCCCTTTAGTCCCGGTTGGTGCCACCAACCGAGACCAAAGGTCCCTGTTTCCCGCACTTTGGGCTGCTGAAAACTGACATTTGGTCCCGGTTGGTGGTAGAAAAACAAGAATAGTCTATTTTTTCTTCTTCTCCTCTATTCCTTCTTCTTCTTCTCTTTTTTTTCTTATTCTATTTCTTTCTTCTTCTCCTCTATTCCTTCTTCTTCTCCTCTTTTTTTGTTCTTCTCCTCTATTCCTTCTTCTTCTCCTCTTTTTTCTTCTTCTTCTTCCTCTTCTTATTTTCTACCAGGAATGAGCGTGTCGAGGATCGCCGAGCGGTTGAGGGTCGGGAACTAGGGTAGAGGGTCGAGCGTTGTCGAGGGGTCGAGGGTCGTCGAGGGGTCGAGGGTCGAGGATCACCGAGGGATCGAGAGGGGGACGTCGATCAACTCCCTCTCGCTCGACCAACTCTCGAGGACACCCAAACCCTAGAAAAAACGTTGTCGATAACCCCCTCCCGCCCCTACCCGACAAACTCTCTCGAGATTTATAAGAGATTTATCAAGAATTCCCCCATTATGGATGTGCATAATTAAGTTGATCCATATTTTTCCTGATCTCATCTACGCTTCTATATGTACACGTTCTCTTGTGTCAAAGTATTGAAGAAATCCATGGTTTCATAATTAGCCGGAAGTACAGGTGCATGATGGTATGAAGCTCTCCAAAGTTACTTTGGAAAGGAGTCCTGATAGGATAATTCGCTTTTTGTTATGAAGTTCAGCAAAGACCTTCCAAATAGCGATATTCGAAAGGCTCTTGCTGAACTTCGTACCAAAAAGTGAATTATCCTATCAGGACTCCGTTCCAAAATAACTTTGGAGAGCTTCATACCATCATGCGCCTGTTACTTCCGGCAAATGATGAAGCCATGGTTTAATCCTTTGACACTAGACAACATGACATATAGAAGGGTAGATGAGATCAGGAAAAATAGGGACCATTTTCTGCACATCCAGAATGCCGCCATTTTGTTAAATCCCTTGTTTGACATTCATGAGAGAGGCGGTCCGGACGTCGGACATTCATGAGAGAGGCGGTCCGGGCCAAACCCTAGAAGCGTTGCCGAGGCCACCCAAACCCTAGAAGTGTCGAGGCCACCCAAATTTACCAAGTTAAAAGAGCGTTGTCGAGGCCACCCCAAACCCTAGAAGCGTTGTCGGGGCCACCCCAAACCCTAGAAGCATTGTCGAGGCCACCCCAAACCGTAGAAGCATCGAGGCCACTAATTAATATTCCTTGTTGTGATTAGCTAGCTAGGTCTATGTTTGCCACTAATATATCCATCTCTCATGTTTGTATATTAATTGCCATAATATTTGCAGAAACTATGGAGCAAAGAGACTTGGAAACAGAACAGTTGTTGGGGGACATAATCCTCGGCGGAGGTGATGTCTTGTCGTATCTCAACGACACCGATGGTCTGGAAGGAGAGGGTGAAGGCTCCAGTGATCGAACAATGGAGGAGGAAGGACATGATCATGATGGCTCCGGTGACCGAATGCCGATGGAAGAAGGAGACCATGATGACGGCTCTGGAGACCGAACGGAGGAGGGAGCTGTTGCAAAGTCTGGCGAGGTATATATATTAATTAAGCTTGTGCTGACTAGCTAATTGATGCATTAATTGTTTTGGTATGTACATATATTAACTCTTCTTTCTTATTTTATAGCCCTCCGGATCGAGCCAAACTTAGGTAACGAGACGAGGCCCGAAGAAAAAGGTTGCGCCAGGATGAAAGGTTCACGATCATAGCAATCTCGGACGATGGCCAACCGATTGAACCCAGGCGGACCAAGGAAGCATTTTCTGCTCAATGCGGGGCTATTGTTAGGGACATGATCCCGATCAGCATCCAGCAATGGAATAAGCCTAAGAATGAAGACCCTCAAGTTCCTTATGTCAACGATAGACAGAAACATGATCTTTGGACCTCGCTGAAGGCAAATTTCACCCTACCGCGAGAGGAGGATCCGAATAAGCCAGTTATAGAGCCATTGTTCAAGGCGTGTGCTCTTAAGAAGATGACAAATCTCTTCAGGAGGTGTAAGAATAAGTTGAAATCACCGTTTGTCGACAAAGGGAAGACTCCAGAATTCACTAGCCGATTTGAGAAGATAAGAGATCACTGGCCCGCATTTGTGGCCTACAAGACATCGGACAAGAGTAAGAAGATGTCAGAGACAAATAAGATAAATGCTGCAAAGAAGCAGTTTCACAATCGCACGGGTCAGGTGGCTACCTCAAAGCCCGGCCGTTATGGGACAAAGCTGAGAATGACTTGATTGCTAAAGGGGTCGAACCAGAGACATTGAACTGGCCAGACCGTTCAAGGACTTGGTTCTTCGGGGTTGGGGGAACCTTGTACCCTGATACAGGGAAGTGCGTTTGGACGGACGAGCAACTTGCAATACCCGTGAAGAAGCTTCAGAAGTGTATCGCCGCAGCGCAGCAAGGGACGTTCATTCCCGATAGAGAGAATGACAAGCTGACCGAGGCCCTCGGGAATCCTGAGCACCCTGGACGAACACGAGGCACGCCAGGCTCCGTTACGTGGAAGGTTGGGTTTCCTGGCGCAGGCGGTTACAAAACCCGAGAGAGGAAGAGGAAACAGGAGCTGAGCGAAATGCAGAAGCTGAATGCAAGAGTACAGAGCTAGAGGAACAAGTTGAGAGCCAGCGAGCTGCCGGAGCTACCCCAGAAGCTACCCCGCCATCTCAGCGAAGAAGCAGCATGGCTTTGATACGTCCATTTTGCATCATGCTTTTATATCGATATTTATTGCATTATGGGCTGTTATTACACATTATGTCACAATACTTATGCTTATTCTCTCTTATTTTACAAGGTTTACATAAGGAGGGAGAATGCCGGCAGCTGGAATTCTGGGCTGGAAAAGGAACAAATATTAGAGACCTATTCTGCACAACTCCAAAAGTCCTGAAACTCCACGAAAGTTATTTTTGGAAATAATAAAAAATACTGAGCGGAGGAAATACCAGAGCGGGCCCACACCCTGGCCACGAGGGTGGGGGGCGCGCCCTACCCCCCGGGCGCGCCCCCTGCCTCGTGGGCTCCCTGTTGGCCCTCCGGTGCCCATCTTCTGCTATATGAAGTCTTTTGTCTAAAGAAAAATCATAAGCAAGCTTTTGGGACGAGACTCCGCCGCCACGAGGCGGAACCTTGGCGGAACCAATCTAGGGCTCCGGCAGAGCTGTTCTGCCGGCGACACTTCCCTCCCGGAGGGGGAAATCATCGCCATCGTCATCACCAACGCTCCTCTCATCGGGAGAGGGCAATCTCCATCAACATCTTCACCAGCACCATCTCCTCTCAAACCCTAGTTCATCTCTTGTATCCAATTCTTGTCTCTAAGTCTGGGATTGGTACCTGTAGGTTGCTAGTAGTGTTGATTACTCCTTGTAGTTGATGCTAGTTGGTTTATTTGGTGGAAGACCATATGTTCAGATCCATTATGCATATTAATACCCCTCTGATTATGAACATGAATATTCTTTGTGAGTAGTTACGTTTGTTCCTGAGGACATGGGGGAAGTCTTGCTATTAGTAGTCATGTGAATTTGGTATTCGTTTGATATTTTGATGAGATGTATGTTGTCTCTCCTCTAGTGGTGTTATGTGAACGTCGACTACATGACACTTCACCATTATTTGGGTCTAGAGGAAGGCATTGGGAAGTAATAAGTAGATGATGGGTTGCTAGAGTGACAGAAGCTTAAACCCTAGTTTATGCGTTGCTTCGTAAGGGGCTGATTTGGATCCATATGTTTCATGCTATGGTTAGGTTTACCTTAATACTTCTTTTGTAGTTGCGGATGCTTGCAATAGGGGTTAATCATAAGTGGGATGCTTGTCCAAGTAAGGACAGCACCCAAGCACCGGTCCACCCACATATCAAATTATCAAAGTACCAAACGCGGATCATATGAACGTGATGAAAACTAGCTTGACGATAATTCCCATGTGTCCTCGGGAGCGCTTTTCTCTATATAAGAGTTTGTCCAGGCTTGTCCTTTGCTACAAAAAGGATTGGGCCACCTTGCTGCACTTTATTTACTTTTGTTACTTGTTGCTCGTTACCAATTATCCTATCACAAAACTATCTGTTACCTATAATTTCAGAGCTTGCAGAGAATACCTTGCTGAAAACCGCATATCATTTCCTTCTGCTCCTCGTTGGGTTCGACACTCTTACTTATCGAAAGGACTACGATAGATCCCCTATACTTGTAGGTCATCAAGACTTTTTTCTGGCGCCGTTGCCGGGGAGTGAAGCGCCTTTGGTAGGTGGAATTTGGTAAGGAAAAATTTATATAGTGTGCTGAAATTTACTGCCACTTGTTACTATGGAAAGTAATCCTCTGAAGGGCTTGTTCGGGGTATCTTCACCCCAACCAGTAGAGCAAAGAGTTGCTCCACAACCTACTGAACCTACTGAAAATGAAAATATCTACTTTGAAATTCCTTCGGGCATGTTAGAAAAACTGCTAGCTAATCCTTTTGCAGGAGAGGGAACAATGCATCCTGATGAGCACCTAATATATGTGGATGAAGTTTGTGGATTATTTAGGCTTGCAGGTGTGCCCGATGATGTTATTAAGAAGAAGGTCTTCCCTTTATCTTTGAAGGGAGATGCATTTACATGGTATAGGCTATGTGATGATATGGGATCATGGAACTACAAATGATTGAAATTGGAATTTCATCAGAAGTTTTATCCTATGCATCTTGTTCATCGTGATCGCAATTATATATATAATTTTTGGCCTCGCAAAGGAGAAAGCATCGCTCAAGCTTGGGGGAGGCTTAAATCAGTGTTATATTCATGCCCCAATCATGAGCTCCCAAGAGAAATAATTATTCAAAGTTTTCATGCTTGGCTTTCTGATAACAATCGCACCATGCTCGATACTTCTTGTGCTGGCTCTTTTATGATATAGACTATTGAATTCAAATGGGATTTATTGGAAAGAATTAAACGCAACTTTGAAGATTGGGATCTCGACGAAGGTAAGGAGTCAGGTATGACACCTAAGTTTGATTGTGTTAGATCTTTTATGGATACTGATGTTTTCCGTAAATTTAGCACTAAATATGGACTTGACTCTGAGATAGTAGCTTCTTTCTGTGAATCTTTTGCTGCTCTTGTTGATCTCCCTAAGGAGAACTGGTTTAAGTATCATCCTCCAATAGAAGTAAAAGTAGCTGCACCTATTAAAGTTGAAGAAAAGATTATCACTTATAATGATCCTATCGTTCCTACTGCTTATGTTGCGAAACCACCTTTCCCTGTTAGGATGAAAGATCACGCTAAAGCTTCAACTGTGGTTCGTAAAAGCAATATTAGAACCTATACACCTCATGAGCAAGTTAAAGTTGAACCTAATATTGCTATTGTTAAAGATCTCTTTTCTGATAATATTGATGGGCATGTTATTCATTTCCGTGATGAAACTGCTAGAATTGCCAAATCTTGTGCTAAAGATAAACATAGACCTGTGGTAGGCATGCCTGTTATTTCTGTTAAAATAGGAGATCATTGTTATCATGGCTTATGTGATATGGGTGCCAGTGCTAGTGCTATACCTCATGACTTATACAAAGAAATTATGCATGATATTGCACCTGCTGAGATAGAAGATATTGATGTTACCATTAAGCTTGCCAATAGAGATACCATATCACCCATTGGAATTGTTAGAGATGTTGAAGTCTTGTGTGGGAACACTAAATATCCTGCTGATTTTCTTGTTCTCGGTTCCCCACAAGATAGCTTTTGGCCCATTATATTTGGTAGACCCTTCTTGAACACTGTTAATGCTAAGATAGACTGCGAGAAGGATGTTGTTACTATTGGTTTGGGTGATATGTCTCATGAGTTTAATTTCTCTAAATTTCATAGACAACACCGTGAAGAGGAATTGCCTAGTAAGGATGAAATTATTGGTCTTGCTTCTATTGCCATACCTCCTAATGATCCTTTGGAACAATATTTGCTAGACCATGAAAATGATATGTTTATGAATGAAAGAAGGGAAATAGATGAAGTATTCTTTAAACAGGAACCCATCCTGAAACACAATTTGCCTGTTGAAATCCTAGGGGATCCTCCTCCACCCGAGGGTGATCCCGTGTTTGAGCCTAAACCGTTACCTGATACTCTTAAATATGCTTATCTTGATGAGAAAAAGACATCCTGTTATTATTAGTGCTAACCTTTCAGAGCATGAAGAACAGAGATTATTGAAAACTCTGAAGAAGCACTGCGCTGCTATTGGATATACTCTTGATGATCTTAAGGGCATTAGTCCCACTCTATGTCAACATAAAATAAATTTGGAGAAAGATGCCAAACCAGTTTGTGATCATCAACGACGGCTGGATCCTAAGATGAAAGAAGTGGTAAGAAAGGAAATACTAAAGCTCCTTGAGGCAGGTATAATTTATCCCGTTGCTGATAGTCAGTGGGTAAGTCCTGTCCATTGTGTCCCTAAGAAGGGAGGTATTACAGTCGTTCCTAATGATAAAGATGAATTGATTCCGCAAGGAATTATTACAGGTTATAGGATGGTAATTTATTTCCGCAAATTAAATAAGGCTACTAAAAAAGATCATTACCCCTTACCTTTTATTGATCAAATGCTAGAAAGATTATCCAAACGTACACATTTTTGCTTTATAGATGGTTATTCTGGTTTCTCTCAAATACCTGTGTCAGCCGATGATCAATCAAAGACCACTTTTACTTGCCCTTTCGGTACTTTTGCTTATAGACGTATGCCTTTTGGTTTATGTAATGCACCTGCTACCTTTCAAAGATGCATGATGGCTATATTCTCTGACTTTTGTGAAAAGATTTGTGAGGTTTTCATGGACGATTTCTCCGTCTATGGATCCTCTTTTGATGATTGCTTGAGCAACCTAGATCGAGTTTTGCAGAGATGTGAAGAAACTAATCTTGTCTTGAATTGGGAAAAGTGCCACTTTATGGTTAATGAAAGTATTGTCTTGGGGCATAAAGTTTCTGAAAGAGCTATTGAGGTTGATAAAGCCAAGGTTGATGCTATTGAAAAGATGCCATGTCCCAAGGACATCAAAGGTATAAGAAGTTTCATTGGTCACGCCGGTTTTTATAGGAGGTTCATTAAGGACTTCTCAAAAATTTCTCGGCCTCTGACTAATTTGTTACAAAAAGATATACCATTTGTCTTTGATGATGATTGCGTAGAAGCATTTGAAATACTTAAGAAAGCATTGATCTCTGCACCTATTGTTCAGCCACCTGATTGGAATTTACCCTTTGAAATCATGTGTGATGCTAGTGATTATGCTGTAGGTGCTGTTCTAGGGCAAATAGTTGATAAGAAATTAAATGTTATTCAATATGCTAGTAAAACTCTAGACAATGTCCAGAGAAATTATGCTACTACTGAAAAATAATTCTTAGCAGTTGTATTTGCTTGTGATAAGTTCAGACCTTATATTGTTGATTCTAAAGTAACTATTCACACTGATCATGCTGCTATTAAATATCTTATGGAAAAAAAGATGCTAAACCTAGAATTATTAGATGGGTTCTCTTGTTACAAGAATTTGATTTGCATATTATTGATAGAAAGGGAGCTGAGAACCCCATTGCAGACAACTTGTCTAGGTTAGAAAATGTTCTTGATGACCCACTACTTATTGATGATAGCTTTCCTGATGAGCAATTAAATGTCATAAATGCTTCTCATACTGCTCCATGGTATGTTGATTATGCTAATTACATCGTTGCTAAATTCATACCACCTAGTTTCACATACCAACAAAAGAAAAAGTTTTTCTATGATTTAAGACATTACTTTTGGGATGACCCACATCTTTATAAAGAAGGAGTAGATGGTGTTATTAGACGTTGTGTACCTGAGCATGAACAGGAACAGATCCTACGCAAGTGTCACTCCGAGGCTTATGGAGGACACCACGCTAGAGATAGAACTGCACATAAGGTATTGCAATCCGTTTTTTATTGGCCTACTCTCTTCAAGGATGCCCGTAAGTTTGTTTTATCTTGTGATGAAGGTCAAAGAATTGGTAATATTAGATGAATGTTGTTCGGAGTCCCGGATGAGATCCCGGACGTCACGAGGAGTTCCGGAATGGTCCGGAGGTAAAGATTGATATATAGGAAGTGAGGATTTGGCCACCGGAAGTGTTCCGGGCATCACCGGTAATGTACCGGGACCACCGGAAGGGTCCGGGGGTCCACCGGGAGGGGCCACCAGCCCCATAGGCTTGCGTGGGCCAATAGTGGGAAGGGACCAGCCCCTAGGTGGGCTGGGGAGCCCCCCACCAAGGCCCAAGGCGCCTCAAGAGAAGATGGGGGCAAACCCTAGGGCAGATGGGCCCTAAGGCCCACCCCAGGTGCGCCTCCCCCTCTCCCCCCGTTGGCCGCCACCCTAGATGGGATCTGAGGCTGCCGCACCCCTTGGGGTGGGAACCCTAGAGGGGGCGCAGCCCCCTCCCCTCCCCTATATATAGTTGAGGTCTAGGGGCTGCCCAATACATGAGTTATTCTCTCCCAGGCGCAGCCATACCTCTCTCCCTCCTCGTCTCTCGTAGTGCTTGGCGAAGCCCTGCTGGAGTTCCGCGCTCCTCCACCACCACCACGCCGTCGTGCTGCTGCTGGACGGAGTCTTCCCCAACTTCTCCTTCTCCCCTTGCTGGATCAAGGCGTGGGAGACGTCACCGGGCTGCACGTGTGTTGAACGCGGAGGCGACGTGGTTCGGCACTTAGATCGGAATCAACCGCGATCTGAATCGCTACGAGTACGACTCCTTCATCCGCGTTCTTGCAACGCTTTAGCTTAGCGATCTACAATGCTATGTAGATGCACTCCCCTTCCCCTCAGTGCTAGATTACTCCATAGATTGATCTTGGTGATGCTTAGAAAATTTTAAATTTCTGCTACGATCCCCAATAGTGGCATCATGAGCTAGGTCTATGCGTAGTTTCTATGCACGAGTAGAACACAAAGTAGTTGTGGGCGTCGATTTTGTCAATTTACTTGCCGTTACTAGTATTATCTTGATTCGGCGGCATCGTGGCATGAAGCGGCCCAGACCGACCTTACACGTACACTTACGTGAGACAGGTTCCACCGACTGACATGCACTAGTTGCATAAGGTGGCTAGCGGGTGTCTGTCTCTCCCACTTTAGTCGGATCGGATTCGATGAAAAGGGTCCTTATGAAGGTTAAATAGAAATTGGCATATCACGTTGTGGTTTTGGCGTAGGTAAGAAACGTTCTTGCTAAGAAACCTATAGCAACCACGTAAAAATTTGCAACAACAATTAGAGATGTCTAACTTGTTTTTGCAGCATATGCCGTGTGATGTGATATGGCCAAAAGGATGTGATGAATGATATATGTGATGTATGAGATTGATCATGTTCTTGTAATAGGAATCACGACTTGCATGTCGATGAGTATGACAACCGGCAGGAGCCATAGGAGTTGTCTTAATTTATTTATGACCTGCGTGTCAACATAAACGTCATGTGATTACTTTACTTTATTGCTAAACCGTTAGCCATAGTAGTAGAAGTAATAGATGACGAGACAACTTCATGAAGACACGATGATGGAGATCATGGTGTCATGCCGGTGACGACGATGATCATGGCGCCCCGAAGATGGAGATCAAAAAGGAGCAAAATGATATTGGCCATATCATGTCACTATTAGATTGCATGTGATGTTTATCATGTTTTACATCTTATTTGCTTAGAATGACGGTAGCTTAAATAAGATGATCCCTCACTAAAATTTCAAGAAAAGTGTTCTCCCTAACTGTGCACCGTTGTGAAGGTTCGTTGTTTCGAAGCACCATGTGATGATCGGGTGTGATAGATTCTAACGTTCGAATACAACGGGTGTTGACGAGCCTAGCATGTACAGACATGGCCTCGGAACACATGCGAAACACTTAGGTTGACTTGACGAGCCTAGCATGTACAGACATGGCCTCGGGACACGGAAGACCGAAAGGTCGAACATGAGTCGTATAGAAGATACGATCAACATGAAGATGTTCACCGATGATGACTAGTCCGTCTCACGTGATGATCGGACACGGCCTAGTCGATTCGGATCATGTATCACTTAGATGACTAGAGGGATGTCTATTTAAGTGGGAGTTCATTAAATAATTTGATTAGATGAACTTAATTATCATGAACATAGTCTAAATTGTCTTTGCAAATATGTTGTAGATCAATAGCTCGTGTTGTAGCTCCCTGTTTCAATACCTTCCTAGAGAAAGATTAAGCTGAAAGATATTGTAAGCATTGACGCGGACTAGGTCCGTTGCCTGAGGAGTGTCCTCACTGCTACACAGAAGGCTTATGTCTTTGATGCACCGCTCGGTGTGCCAACCCCTACAGCGTCGTCTGTGGATGTTATGAACATCTAACAGATACGTCCTGGTGACTACTTGATAGTTAAGTGCACCATACTTTACGGCTTAGAATTGGGATTCCAATGACGTTTTGAACGCCATAGAACATATGAGATGTTCCAAGAGCTGAAATTGGGATTTCAGGCTCATGCCCGTGTTGAGAGGTATGAGACCTCTGACAAGTTCCTTGCCTACAAGATGGAGGAGAATAGCTCAGCTAGTGAGCATGTGCTCAGAATGTCTGGGTGCTACAATCACTTGAATCAAGTGGGAGTTAAACTTCCAGATAAGATAGTGATTGATAGAGTTCTCTAGTCACTATCACTAAGCTACTAGATCTTCGTGATGAACTATGACATGCAAGGGATGGAGATGATCCCGGAGTTGCTCGCGGTGCTTAAGACCGCAAAAAGTAGAAATCAAGAAGGAGCATCAAGTGTTGATGGTTTAACAAGACCAGTGGTTTCAAGAAGGGCAAGGGCTAGAAGGGAAACTTCATGAATGGTAAACCAGCTGCCGCTCCAATGAAGGAACCCAAGGTTGAACCCAAACCCGAGACTAAGTGCTTCTATTGTAAGGGGAACGGTCACTGGTAGCGGAACTACCCCAAATGCATGGTAGATAAGAAGGCTGGCAACTTCAACAAAGTATATACGTGTTATTAATGTGTACCTTACTAGTACTCCTGGTAGCACCTGGGTATTGGATACCGGTTCAGTTGCTATTATTGGTGACTTGAAGCAAAAGCTACGGACTAAACGGAGACTGGCTAAGGGCGAGGTGACGATGTGTGTTGGAAGTGTTTGCAAAGTTGATGAGATCACCATCGCACGCTCCATCTGCCTTCAGGATTAGTATTGGACCTAGATAAATGTTATCAGGTGTCTACGTTGAGCGTGAATATGATTAGATCATGTTCATTGCAATACGGTTATTCATTTAAGTTAGAAAATAATGGTTATTCTGTTTACATGAATAATACCTTTCATGGTCATGCACCCTATGTGAATGGTTCATTGAATCTCGGTCGTGGTAATACACATGTTCACGCCAAAAAGATGTAGAGTTAATAATGATAGTACCACTTTCTTGTGACACTGCCGCTTAGGTCATTTTGGCATAAAATGCATGAAGAAACTCCATGCTGATGGATGTTTGGAGTCACTTGATTTTGAATCGCTTGACACATGCGAGCCATGCCTCATGGGCAGGATGACTAAGATCCCGTTTTCAGGTACAATGAAATGGGCAAGTGACTTGTTGGAAATCATACATGCTGATGTGCGTGATCCAATGAGAATTAAGGCGTGTGGTGGATATCGTTATTTTCTCATCTTCATTGACGATTTGAGTAGATATGGGTATATTTACTTAATGAAGCACAAGTCTGAAACGTTTGAAAAGTTCAAGCAATTTCAGAGTGAAGTTAAGAACCATCATAACAAGAAGATCAAATTCCTACGATCTGATCGAGGGAGAATTTCTGAGTTATGAGTTTGGCAATCACTTAAGACATTGTGGAATTGTTTCACAGTTGAAGCCACCTGGAACACCACAGCGAAATGGTGTGTCCGGACGTCGTAATCGAACCTTATGAGATATGGTGCGATCTATGATGTCTCTTAGAGATCTACCGCTATCATTTTGAGGTTATGCGTTAGAGACAGCTGCATTCACTTTAGATAGGGCACCATCTAAGTCCGTTGAGACGACGCCATATGAACATTGGTTTGGCAAGAAACCAAAGTTGTCGTTTCTTAATGTTTGGGGCTGCGATGCTTAAGGCTTCAGCCGGAGAAGCTCGAAGCCAAAGCGGACAAACACATCTTCATAGGATACCCAAAGGTGACAGTTGGGTATACCTTCTATCTTAGATCCAAGGGCAAATTGTTTGTCACAAGAACGGGTCCTTTCTCGAGAAGGAGTTTCTCTCGAAAGAATTGAGTGGGAGGAAGATAGAACTTGATGAGGTTGTTGAACCTCTACTTCAACCGGAAAGTAGTGCAACACAGAAAGATGTTTCTGTGGCGCCTACGTCTGTTGAAGAGGAAGTTAGTGATAGTGATCATGAAGCTTCGGATCAAGTTGCTATCGAACCTCGTAGGTCGACAAGGATATGTACTACTCCTGAGTGGTACGGTAATCCTGTCTTAGATATCATGTTGTTAGACAACAATCAACCTACAAGCTATGGAGAAGCGATGGTGGGCCCGTATTCCGACAAATGGTTAGAAGCCATGAAATCCGAGATAGGATCCATGTATCAGAACAAAGTATGGACTTTGGTGGACTTGCCCGATGATCGGCAAGCCATTGAGATAAATGGATCTTTAAGAAGAAGACGGACGTGGACGGTGATGTTACCGTCTATGAAGCTCGACTTGTGGCAAAGAGTTTTTCACAAGTTCAAGGAGTTGACTACGATGAGATTTTCTCACCCGTAGCGATGCTTAAGTCCGTCAGATTCATGTTAGCATTAGCTGTATTTTTCGATTATGAAATCTGACAGATGGATGTCAAAACAAGTTTTCTTACCAGTTTTCGTAAGAAAAAGTTGTATGTGATACAATCAAAGGTTTTGTCGATCCTAAGGATGCTAAAAGGTATGCTGGCTCCAGCGATCCTTCTATGGATTAGAGCAAGCATCTCGGAGTCGGAATATATGCATTGATGAAGTGATCAAAGTTTTTAGGTTTATACAATGTTTGCTAGAAACTTGTATTTACAAGAAAGTGAGTGGGAGCACTACAACATTTCTGATAAGTATATGTGGATGACATATTGTTGATCCGAAATGATGTAGAATTTCTGGAAAGCATAAACGGTTCTTTGAAAAGTGATTTTCAAAGGAAGACATGGATAAAGCTGCTTACATATTGGGCATCAAGATCTATAGAGATAGATCAAGACGCCCGATGATACTTTCAAAAGAACACACACCTTTGACATGATTTTGAAGGAGTTCAAAATAGATCAGTCAAAGAAGGAGTTCTTACCTGAGTTGTAAGGTGTGAAGTTGAGTAAGACTCAAAGCTTGATCACGGCAGAAGAAAGAGGAAGGACGAAGGTCGTCCCCTATGCTTTTGTCATAGGCTCTATACGGTATGCCATGATGAGTACCGCACCTGATTTGTGCCTTGCCACATGTCTGGCAAGAGGGTACAAAGGTGATCCAGGAGTGGATCACTGGACAGTGGTCAAAATTGTCCTTAGAGGAATAAGGAAATATTTCTCGGTTATGGAGGTGATAAAGAGTTCGACGTTAAGAGTTACGTCGATGCAAGCTTTAACACCTATCCGGATGACTATGAGTAGAAAAACCGGATATGTATAATGGAGCAAGCATTTGGAATAGCTCCAAGTGGAACGTGGTAGCAGCATCTACGATATGACATAAAGTTTTGCGAAGTACATGCAGATCTGATTGTTGCAGACCCGTTGACTATAACCTCTCTCACAAGCATAACATGATCAAACCCAGAACTCATTGAGTGTTAATCACATAGTGATGTGAACTAGATTATTGACTCTAGTAAACTCTTTGGATGTTAGTCACATGGTGATGTGACCTGTGAGTGTTAATCACATGGCGATGTGAACTAGATTATTGACTCTAGTACAAGTGGGAGATTGTTAGAAATATGCCCTAGAGGCAATAATAAATTGGTTATTATTATATTTCCTTGTTCATGATAATCGTTTATTATCCATGCTAAAATTGTATTGATAGGAAACTCAGATACATGTGTGGATACATAGACAACACCATGTCCCTAGTAAGCCTCTAGTTGACTAGCTCGTTGATCAATAGATGGTTACGGTTTCCTGACCATGGACATTGGATGTCGTTGATAACGGGATCACATCATTAGGAGAATGATGTGATGGACAAGACCCAATCCTAAGCCTAGCACAAGATCGTGTAGTTCGTCTGCTAAAGCTTTTCTAATGTCAAGTATCATTTCCTTAGACCATGAGATTGTGCAACTCCCGGATACCGTAGGAATGCTTTGGGTGTACCAAACGTCACAACGTAACTGGGTGGCTATAAAGGTGCACTACAGGTATCTCCGAAAGTGTCTGTTGGGTTGGCACGAATCGAGACTGGGATTTGTCACTCCGTGTAAACGGAGAGGTATCTCTGGGCCCACTCGGTAGGACATCATCATAATGTGCACAATGTGACCGAGGAGTTGATCACGGGATGATGTGTTACGGAACGAGTAAAGAGACTTGCCGGTAACGAGATTGAACAAGGTATCGGGATACCGACGATCGAATCTCGGGCAAGTACTATACCGGTAGACAAAGGGAATTGTATACGGGATTGATTGAATCCTTGACATCGTGGTTCATCCGATGAGATCATCATGGAACATGTGGGAGCCAACATGGGTATCCAGATCCCGCTGTTGGTTATTGGCCGGAGATATGTCTCGGTCATGACTGCATGGTTCCCGAGCCCATAGGGTCTACACACTTAAGGTTCGATGACGCTAGGGTTATAGGGAAAGTATGTACGCGGTTACCGAATGTTGTTCGGAGTCCCGGATGAGATCCCGGACGTCACGAGGAGTTCCAGAATGGTCCGAAGGTAAAGAATGATATATAGGAAGTGAGGATTTGGCCACCGGAAGTGTTCCGGGCATCACCGGTAATGTACCGGGACCACCGGAAGGGTCCGGGGGTCCACCGGGAGGGGCCACCAGCCCCAGAGGCTTGCGTGGGCCAATAGTGGGAAGGGACCAGCCCCTAGGTGGGCTGGGGCGCCCCCCACCAAGGCCCAAGGCGCGTCAAGAGAAGATGGGGGCAAACCCTAGGGCAGATGGGCCCTAAGGCCCACCCCAGGTGCGCCTCCCCCTCTCCCCCCTTTGGCCGCCACCCTAGATGGGATCTGGGGCTGCCGCACCCCTTGGGGTGGGAACCCTAGAGGGGGCGCAGCCCCCTCCCCTCCCCCTATATATAGTTGAGGTCTAGGGGCTGCCCAATACACGAGTTATTCTCTCCCAGGCGCAGCCATACCTCTCTCCCTCCTCGTCTCTCGTAGTGCTTGGCGAAGCCCTGCTGGAGTTCCGCGCTCCTCCACCACCACCACGCCGTCGTGCTGCTGCTGGACGGAGTCTTCCCCAACTTCTCCTTCTCCCCTTGCTGGATCAAGGCGTGGGAGACGTCACCGGGCAGCACGTGTGTTGAACGCGGAGGCGCCGTGGTTCGGCGCTTAGATCGGAATCAACCGCGATCTGAATCGCTACGAGTACGACTCCTTCATCCGCGTTCTTGCAACGCTTCCGCTTAGCGATCTACAATGGTATGTAGATGCACTCCCCTTCCCCTCGGTGCTAGATTACTCCATAGATTGATCTTGGTGATGCGTAGAAAATTTTAAATTTATGCTACGATCCCCAACAAATAGATCTAGAAAGAATTGGTCCAAGAAACTTGATGATGCATTATGGGCCTATAGAACTGCATATAAAAATCCTATGGGTATGTCTCCGTATAAAATGGTTTATGGAAAAGCATGTCACTTACCTGTCGAACTAGAACATAAGGCTTATTGGGCTATTAAAGAACTCAATTATGATTTCAAACTTGCCGGTGAGAAGAGGTTATTTGACATTAGCTCACTTGATGAATGGAGAGCCCAAGCCTATGAAAATGCCAAGTTGTTTAAAGAAAAAGTTAAAAGATGCCATGACAAAAGAATACATAAGCGTGAGTTTAATGTAGGTGATTATGTATTGCTATAAAACTCTCGTTTAAGATTTTTTGCAGGAAAACTTCTTTCTAAATGGGAAGGCCCTTACGCTATCGAGGAGGTCTATCGTTCCGGTGCCATAAAAATCAACAACTTCGAAGGCACAAATACGAAGGTGGTGAACGGTCAAAGAATAAAACATTACATCTCAGGTAATCCTATAAATGTCGAAACCAATGTTATTGAAACCGTAACCCCAGAGGAATACATAAGGGACACTTTCCAGAATGTTTCAGACTCCGAAAAGGAATAGGTATGTGGTACGGTAAGTAAACTGACTCCAAAACAGTTCTAATGGCAATTTTTCTTCGTTTTGGAATATTTAGAAAAATAGAAAAATAAGAAGTAGTCCGGGAAGGACACGAGGCCTCCACGAGGGTGGAGGGCGCGCCCTACCCTACTGGGTGCGCTCCCCTGCCTCGTGGGCACCTCGTGCACTCTCCGGACTCCATTTTCTTGCACGATACGTATTTTGGTCGGTAAAAATTCATCATATAATCTCCCGAAGGTTTTGACTCCTGTATCACGCAAATATCCTCTGTCTTGTCTCGAGCTGTTTTCTGTCAGGGTTGTCAAGGCCAGGCATCATGTCGTCCCCCTCCTCCAACAATGGTGACAACGATGCTTGGCTAATGAAGATAGAGCTGAAGAGGGAAGAACCCATGGAGATCAACAAGGATGAAGGGATCAAGAAGGCCACAGAGGACCAAGACCCTGAAGACAACCTTCAACTTGATCACAATCTTCTTACCCCAACTGAGATCGAAGCTTTCAAGATGATTGAATTAGCTCGTATACAAAACAAGTATCTCACACGTGAAAATATTTTGTTGAAGGAGCATATCGTTGCACTCAAGGGCATTATCCGCAAGTTGGAGGACCTCTTACGCTCGATGTGCGACTATCCATCATCACCTCCACCTTCTTCACCAGCAAAGGAGACATAACCACATGGGTATGGGCACTCCCCTTGGCAACTGCCAAGCTTGGGGGAGGTGCCCCGGTATCGTATCACCACCACATCTCCTATCTTTACCGTTTTTCTTAGTTCGATCCTATTAGTAATATCTTGTTTTAGTAGAATAAAGTTTTAGTATGATTTAGTTCTGATTTTTGTTGTATGATCTTTCTATGTAATCGAGTCCGTGAGCTATATATAATAAAGATTAGTGTTGAGTCAAGGGCTTGATTATCTTGCTATGATCTTGAGGGAATAAAAGAAAAAGAAAAGAATAAAAAGAAACAAAGAGATCATATTTATTTTATGGATAGTAATGACTTCACATAGAAAGAGTATGATGATTAAAAGTTGTTGAGAGTTGACAAACATAGCTTTGGTCATCGTTGCAATTAATAGGAAGTAATAAAGAAAGAGAGGTTTCACATATAAATATACTATCTTGGACATCTTTTATGATTGGGAGCACTCATTAAAATATGACATGCTAAAGAGTTGATGTTGGACAAGGAAGACAGCGTAATGGGTTATGTTTTCTTATATCTGAGATAAAGTATATTGTCATGGATCATCCAACATGTTGAGCTTGCCTTTCCCCCTCATGCTAGCCAAATTCTTTGCACCAAGTAGAGATACTACTTGTGCTTCCGAATATCCCTAAACCCAGTTTTGCCATGAGAGTCCACTATATCTACCTATGGATTGAGTAAGATCCTTCAAGTAAGTTGTCATCGGTGCAAGCAATAAAAATTGCTCTCTAAATATGTATGATTGATTGGTGTGGAGGAAATAAGCTTTATACGATCTTGTGATGTGGAAGAAATAAAAGCGACAGACTGCATAATAAAGGTTCATATCACAAGTGGCAATATAAAGTGACATTCTTCCGCATTAAGATTTTGTGCATCCAACCCTGAAAGCGCATGGCAACCTCTGCTTCCCTCTGCGAAGGGCCTGTCTTTTACTTTTATCTTCTACCTTATGCAAGAGTCATGGTGATCTTCACCTTTCCTTTTTACATTTTATCCTTTCGCAAGCACAGGATGTTGGAAAGATCCTGATATATATATCTAATTGGATGTAAGTTAGCATGAGTTATTATTGTTGACATTACCCTTGAGGTAAAAGGTTGGGAGGCGAAACTATAAGCCCCTATCTTTCTCTGTGTCCGATTAAAACTCCGTAACCACAAGTATTGCGTGAGTGTTAGAATTTATGAAAGACTAAATGATAGTTGAGTATGTGGACTTGCTAGAAAGCTCTGACATAGACTCTTTCTGATGTTATGATAAATTGCAATTGCCTCAATGACTGAAATTATAGTTTGTTAGTTCTCAATAAAGTTTCTGATTCATACTTTGCATTGCGAATAGATTATTACTTGAGCATAAGAAATCATATGACATTATCCATATATGTTGCTGTTATGAGAATAATCATGACGCCCTCATGTCCGTATTTTATTTTATCGACACCTCTACCTCTAAACATGTGGACATATTTATCGTTATCGGCTTCCGCTTGAGGACAAGCGAGGTCTAAGCTTGGGGGAGTTGATACGTCCATTTTGCATCATGCTTTTATATCGATACTTATTGAATTATGGGATGTTATTACACATTATGTCACAATACTTATGCTTATTCTCTCTTATTTTACAAGGTTTACATAAGGAGGGAGAATGCCGGCAGCTGGAATTCTGGGCTGGAAAAGGAGCAAATATTAGAGACCTATTCTGCACAACTCCAAAAGTCCTGAAACTCCACGAAAGTTACTTTTCGAAATAATAAAAAATACTGAGCGGGAGAAATACCAGAGGGGGCCCACACCCTGGCCACGAGGGTGGGGGACGCGCCCTACCCCCCTGGGCGCGCCCCCTGCCTCGTGGGCCCCCTGTTGGCCCTCCGGTGCCCATCTTCTGCTATATGAAGTCTTTCGTCCAAAGAAAAATCATAAGCAAGCTTTCGGGACGAGACTCCGCCGCCACGAGGCGGAACCTTGGCGGAACCAATCTAGGGCTCCGGCAGAGCTGTTCTGCCGGCGACACTTCCCTCCCGGAGGGGGAAATCATCGCCATCATCATCACCAATGCTCCTCTCATCGGGAGAGGGAAATCTCCATCAACATCTTCACCAGCAGCATCTCCTCTCAAACCCTAGTTCATCTCTTGTATCCAATGCTTGTCTCTAAGTCTGGGATTGGTACCTGTAGGTTGCTAGTAGTGTTGATTACTCCTTGTAGTTGATGCTAGTTGGTTTATTTGGTGGAAGATCATATGTTCAGATCCATTATGCATATTAATACCCCTCTGATTATGAACATGAATATGCTTTGTGAGTAGTTACGTTTGTTCCTGAGGACATGGGAGAAGTCTTGCTATTAGTAGTCATGTGAATTTGGTATTCGTTCGATATTTTGATGAGATGTATGTTGTCTCTCCTCTAGTGGTGTTATGTGAACGTCGACTACATGACACTTCCCATTATTTGGGCCTAGAGGAAGGCATTGGGAAGTAATAAGTAGATGATGGGTTGCTAGAGTGACAGAAGCTTAAACCCTAGTTTATGCGTTGCTTCGTAAGGGGCTGATTTGGATCCATATGTTTCATGCTATGGTTAGGTTTACCTTAATACTTCTTTTGTAGTCGCGGATGCTTGCAATAGGGGTTAATCATAAGTGGGATGCTTGTCCAAGTAAGGACAGCACCCAAGCACCGGTCCACCCACATATCGAATTATCAAAGTACCGAACGCGAATCATATGAACGTGATGAAAACTAGCTTGACGATAATTCCCATGTGTCCTCGGGAGCGCTTTTCTCTATATAAGAGTTTGTCCAGGCTTGTCCTTTGCTACAAAAAGGATTGGGCCACCTTGCTGCACTTTATTTACTTTTGTTACTTGTTGCTCGTTACCAATTATCCTATCACAAAACTATCTGTTACCTATAATTTCAGAGCTTGCAGAGAATACCTTGCTAAAAACCGCTTATCATTGCCTTCTGCTCCTCGTTGGGTTCGACACTCTTACTTATCGAAAGGACTACGATAGATACCCTATACTTGTGGGTCATCAGGCTTCCACCGAGCTCGTTCAGCAGCCTGACTTCACGGTCCTAGCTACCCCGTGGATGCTATCACGAAGGCTCAACATTGCCAGCTTATGACGCAATGGCAGAACCTCAAAGTCAAGGCGACTGTCAGCTCTGTTGCACGTCCTCAACCGAACGGAACTATTCACTGCCATCCAATTCCACATGGCTATGCTGTTGTGATGGTGGATGAAGTAACGGAGGGATTTGAGGAGCTCGAGCTTGACCACCCTAGAGGTGAAGGGGAGACTCATCTGGGTCTTGCTCTGAAGACTCCATGTCTATGGCAGAAGGAGTACATCAAGCTTCCGAACTGGACGCCTCCGCCTCCTCCTCCTCCTCCTCCGGTGAGTCAGGGCACTCCGCCGCCTCCTCCTCCTCCTCCGGCGAGTGATCAAGGCACTCCGCCTCCTTCTCCGGCTGCTCCGGCGCGTGAGGCCGTCACTCCGCCTCCTCCTTCGCCTCCTCCGGCGCGTCCGAGCAGTACGCCTCCTCCTCCGCCGCGTCAGCAACGGTGGAAGATAGACGCCGCCGCTCCGGCTCCTCCGGCGCGTCAGAGCACTCCGCCTCCTTCTCCGCCTCGTAAGCAACATCGGAAGAGAGACACCGCCGCTCCGGCGGCTAGCAGTACAGCCAGAGGCGGGAGGCAATTCGGATACGGTCCATCTCTCAAGCCTGTGGAAAATTTACCATATGAGAGGACCGATAAGGAAAACGAGGACATCTCTCGTGCCCATGTGAGGGACCATTTTGCAAAGAAACCTCCACCTCCAAAGGAGATGATAGATCCGTCTCCGCCACGCAGCGCACTATCAATGCCCTGAAGCGACCACCACCACCTCCGCCGGATTCCAACTATTTCCGCGCTCTTCAAAGTACATATCAAGATGCGCGGCGGTTAGGAACTACTTCCAGTGATAAAAGGTTAGTAGAACGAATAAGTGGGAAAAAATTCCCTAGCTCGGCGAACAGGCGAACCAATCATGCCCCAGGCTCAAGGTGTCTAGCGATATCGTCGCTAATCTGACGGGGATGGTGCCCGGTACCAATCCTGCTGATTACCTGAGCGATGATGTGGTGTTTGAAACAATGGAGGTGGACGAATTCAGATACTAGTACGGGAAGCCTCTCGTCAAACCTGATCATCCTCCTAACAACGATGATGTGAAGATTCCATGAATGGTACATGGAAACCTGCGGCGATTCTAGGAAGGATACTTTGACGCTAAGAATTAAAGATGAGAACGGCCTCGTTGGAATGGATCAGTTGTCTGTTACATTTGACGACTTATTCTAGTTATACAATCAAATGGCCCTCGACAAAACAATCTTGACTTGCTACTATCCGTAAGTACTACTTCTGTAATTAAGTCTCTTTATATAGCTCAGCTCTTTCATTGCATGTATATATAATTATCCTCACTATATTATTCAGATTGAAGATCGTCGAATGCAGAAAAGCACAAATCTAGGACATTGGGTTCATTAACCCAAATGTCATACATGAATGGACAGTTAAAAAGAATGTCATAGAAACCGAGGACAACTTGCTACAATCGTTGCTCAAAAATCAAAACAAAGATAAAATACTCTTTCCTTACAACTTCAAGTGAGTGTTACTGTCTTGTGCATATTCGGTTTCCCTTATTACTCGAGGTTATAATAATGTAACTGATGAGTTATGCATGCGTGCGCAACTTTCACTTTATTCCGCTAGAGATTAAGCTTGAGCAGGGAACAGTAACCGTCTTAAACTCGAGACAAAAAGATCCCCAGGAGCATGCGGACATGACTAAAATGCTCCAGAAGTAAGTTCAATCGATCATTATCGCACCATATCGGCAACTTTGTTCATTTCCTGATATCAAGTAATTATTTTCTTTGTCTGGCAGGGTTTGGAAAGAGTTCACCGCAATAGCTCCGGGACTGCCGGGGAGCTGTGATTTACACACCCGAAAGTAAGTACTACTTGCTAGGTCCGCGCATCTCCCGTTGATTCTAGATAGTTTCATCAATACCATCTATCATGCTTGATTATCAGTTTGATTGAACTTTATTTCTCGTAAAGTGCTTGTGGCAGGAAGGCGGTAATGATTTTTGTGGATACTATGTTTGCGAGTTCATCCACCACTCTACCTGTGAGCGGGGCTACACTGAAAAACAATATCAAGTGCGTAAGCAATAATATTCACAATTTTATTTTATTATCATCATTCGTGGTGAGTTTCATTCATATATATGTATTGAACCCCTTCTTTAAATTAGATCTGGAAGATGCGGGATGAACTCCTACCACAAGATCGCATACGAGCAATTCAAGAGGAATTGGCGGGATTCTTTCTTGACCACGTCATCAATAAAGCCAGAGAATACCATGTGGAAATTGATATAGAGATGAGATGTTAGGATTGTAAGAGATCTTATATTGTGTATATGTAGCTAGTAGCGTAGGATAGATATACGGAAACTTGTTGTTCGACAAATCTCTTGGAGAAACAGAGGTGCACTCCGGCCTCTCTGTATATGTTCATGACGATCTTGTGTACATAGTGGTTCCTTCATTTGCTTACTAGGTAGCGTGTCGAGTTCTCTCTATACGTATAGTAGCTAGCATCGACCAAGCACAGAGATAAGAGAGGTCACTTCTCTCTATTAATTAGCTAGCTAACATAATATATGAAACCCCTAAATTAAACCTCCAAAACCCCCTAACCCCCCCTTTCAAAAAAAACCCCAGATCCTGAGCTGCTGACGCGTGGATACCTTTCTGTCCCGGTTAGTGTTACCACCCGGGACTAAAGGCCCTCCTGCCTAGGCTCGCCGCAGCGGCCACATGGACCACCCACTAGTAGAAAAAACCCAATTGTCCCGGTTTATAAGGCCCATTTGTCTCGGTTAGGGAACCGGGACTAAAGGGTCGGTACTAAAGCCCAACACCTTTAGTCCCGGTCCTTATACCAATCGGGACAGATGGGGCTCCACGTGGCCGCTGCGGCTTGCCCAGGCAGGGGGGCCTTTGGTCCCGGTTGGTAGCACCAACCGGGACTAAAAGGCATCCACGCGTCAGCAGTACAGGGGCTGGGTTTTTTTTGAAAGGGGGTGGGGGTTTGGGGGTTTTGGGGGGTTTTGTAGGGTTAATGTAGGGGTTTCATATGTTGTGTTAGCTAGCTAATTAATAGAGAGAAGTGTCCTCTCTTATCTCCGTGCTTCGTCAACGCTACGTGCTATACGTATAGAGAGGACTCGACGCGCTAGCTAGTAAGAAAATGAAGGAAACCATTAAGTACAGAAGATCGTCATGAACATATACAGAGAGAAGTGATCGACCTCTCCTTCTCCGAGAGATTGGTCGAACAACAAGTTTTTGTATATCTATCCGACGCTACTGGCTACATATATACAATATAAGATCTCTTACAATATAATCCCCTAACATCTGAACTCAACTTCCACATGGTATTCTCCGTCTTTATTGATCACGTGGTCAAGAAAGAATCCCGTCAATTCCTCTTGAATTGCTCACATGCGATCTTGTGCTAGGAGTTCATCTCGCATCTGAAACATCTAATTTGAAGAAGGGGGTCAATACATATATATGAATGAATGAAACTCAACACAAATGATGGTAATAAAATAAAATTGTGAATATTATTGCTTACACACTTCATATTGTTTTTTAGAGTAGCCCCGCTCACAGGTCGTGTGGTGGATGGACTCGCAAACGTAGTATCCACAGTAATTATTCCCGGGTTCCTGCCACAACCACTTTACAAGAAATGGAGGTCCATCAAACTGGTAAGGAAGCATGCTAAATGGTATTGATGAAACTAGCGCTTGAATCACTAGGAGATGCGCAAAACTAGCTAGTAGTACTTAATTTCGGGTGTGTAAATCGCAGCTTCCCCGGCAGTCCCGGAGCTTGTGCGGTGAATTTTTTGCAAACCCTACCAGACAAAGAAAACAATTACTTGATATTAGGAAATGAACAAAGTTGCCGATATGGTGCGATAATGATCGATTTAACTTACTTCTCGAGCATTTCAGTCATGTCCGCATACTCCTGGGGATCTTTTCGTCTCGAGTCTAAGATGGTCACTAGTCCCTGCTCAAGCTTAATCTCTAGGAGAATATAGCGGAAGTTGCGCACGCATGCATAACTCATCAATTACATTACTATAACCTCGACTAATAAGGGAAACCGAATATGCACAAGACAGTAACACTCACTTGAAGTTGTAAGGAAAGAGTATTATATCTTTGTTTTGATTTATTACCAACGATCGTAGCAAGTTGGCCTCGGTTTCTTGGCCATGAAATTTAATCGTAAATTCATCTATGAGATTTGTATTAATGAACCCAATATCACCGATTTGTCTTTTCTTGCATTTGACGATCTTTAATCTGCATAATACAGTGAGGATAATTATATATACATGCAATGAAAGGGCTGACCTATATATAGAGACTTAATGACAGAAGTAGTACTTACAGACAGTAGCAAGTGACTGTTAACTTATTGAGGGCCTTTTGATTGAAAAACTAGAAGAACTCCTCAAATGGAACAGACAACAGATCAATTCCAACGAGGTCATGCTCCTCTTTAACTCTCAGTGTCAAAGTATCCTTCCCTCCAGACTCTCTGCAGGTTTTCATGTACCAATCATGGAATCTTCGCATTATCGTTGTTAGAGGAGGATGACCAGGTTTGACGAGAGGCTTCCCGTACTGGTATCTAAATTTGTCCACCTCCATTATATCAAAATGTGCGTCGTCGTCGTGCATGTAATCTGCAGGATTGGTACCGGCAAGATATTCGGATGATTAGCGACGATATCGCTAGACACCTTGAGCGGGGGGCACGATTGGTTCGCTTGTTCACCGAGCTGGGGAATTGTTTTCCCACTTCTTCGTTCTGCTAACCTTCAATCAGTACAAGTACTTCCCGACTGGGATGCTTCCTTATATGTCCTTTCAATAATGCGGTCATAGTTGGTTTGCGGCGGAGACAGTGGTGGTCGCTTCAGGGCATCCAAAGTGCGCTTCGCTTTCACCGGATCTATCTTCTCCTCCGGAGGTGGAGGTTTCTTTGCAAAAATGTCATTCACTTCGGCTTTACAGATCTTCGCGTTTTCCTCGTCCGTCCTCTCGTATGGTAACTTCTCTAGAGGCTTGAGAGATGGACCGAATCTGTATTGCCTCACGCCTTTGGCTGTACTGCTAGACGCCGGAGCAGCCGGAGCGGCTGCGGCTGTCTTCTTTCGTTGCTTAAGAGGCGGAGAAGGAGGCGGAGTGCTACGACGCGCCTGAGCAGCTGGAGCGGAGGCGGCTGTCTTCCACCCTTGCTGGTGAGGCGGAGGAGGAGGCGGGGTGCCCTGATCACTCACCGGAGGAGGAGGCGGAGTGCCCTGACTCGCCGGAGGACGAGGAGGAGGAGGCGGTGGCGTCCAGTTAGGAAGGTTGATGAGCTCCTTCCGCCATAGGCATGGAGTCTTCAGAGCAGAACCCAGCCGAGTCTCCCCTTCACCGATAGGGTGGTCAAGCTCGAGCTCCTCAAATCCCTCCTTTATTTCATCCAACATCACCCTAGCATATCCTTCTAGAATCGGAGGGCAGTGAAAAGTTGCGCCAGGTTCAGGAGGTGCAACAGAGCCGACAGTCGTCTTGACTTTGAATTGCTGCCATTGCATCATAAGGTGGCAATGTTGAGACTCTGTGATTGCATCCACGGGGTAGCTAGCAGGATCCATGAGGACAGGCCCCTGAAGCAGCTCAGTGGAAGCCACGCTGCTTCTCCGCTGAGATGGCGGGGTAGCTTCGGCAGGTCGCTTGCTGTGAACTACGTCTCATTCCTCCAGCGCTTGTACCCTTGCGTGCAGTGCCTGCAGTTGGGTCTGCTCCACTTTCCTCTTCCTCTCCCGACCTTTGTAACCGCCTGCGTCGGGAAACCCAGCCTTCCATGAAACGGAGCCTGGTGTGCCTCGTGTCCATCCAGGGTGCTCAGGATTCCCGAGGGCCATTGTGAGCTCGTCGTTCTCTCTGTCGGGAACAAATGTCCCTTGCTGCGCTGCGACGATATACTCCTGAAGCTTCGTGATGGGTATTCGCAGTTGCTCGTTCGTCCAAACGCACTTACCCGTTTCAGGGTCCAAGGTTCCCCAACCCCGAAGAACCAAGTCCTTGAACGGTCTGGCCAGTTCAACGTCTCTGGTTTGACCTATTTGTCAAGCAGGTCATATTCTCACCCTTCTCCCACAACGGTCGGGCTTTGAGGTAGCCACCTGACCCCGTGCGATGGTGATGCTCCTTCTTCGCAGCATTTTTCTTGTTTGTCACTGACATCTTCTTACTCTTGTCCGATGTCTTGTGGGCCACAAATGCGTCCCGGTGATCTCTGATTTTCTCAAACCGGCCGGTGAATTCTGGAGTCTTGTCTTTGTTGACAAACTTTGTTTTCAGCTCATTCTTCCACCTCCTGCATAGATCCGCCATCTTCTTAAGAGCATGAGCCTTGACCAATGGCTCTATAACTGGTTTCTCCAGATCCTCCTCTGGCGGTAGGGTGAAATTTTCCTTCCGCTCGGTCCAAAGATCATCTTTCTGCCTATCGTTGACATAAGACACCTCAGGGTCTTCGTTCTTAGGCTTATACCATTGGTGGATGCTGATCGGGATGATGTCCCTAACAAGAACCCCGCACTGAGCAGAAAATGCTTCTTTGGTCTGGATGGGTTCAATCTGTTGGCCATCGCGTGTGATTGTTGTGATCGTGAACCTTTCATCCTGGCGCAACCTTTTCTTCGGGCCTCGTCTCGTTACCGAAGTTTGGCTCTATCCGAAGGGCTAGAAAAGAAGAAAGAAGAGAGTTAATATGTGTACATACCAAAACAATTAATGCATCAATTAGCTATAGTCAGCACATGCTTTATTAATATATATACCTGGCCGGACTCCGTTCGGTCACCGGAGCCGTCGTCATGGTGTCCTTCTTCCACCGGCATTCGGTCACCGGAGCCATCATAATCATGTCCCTCCTCCTCCATTGTTCGATCACCGTAGCCTTCTTCTTCACCCTGTCCTTCTAGACCATCACTGTCGTTGAAATACGACAAGACATCAGCTCCGGCTGCGATTATGTCCCCCAACACCCGTTCTGCTTCCTCGTCTCATCCGTGCTCATAGTTTCTGCAAATATTACGACATAGCAATTATTATACAGACATGACAGATGGATATGTTAGTGGCAAACGTAGACCTAGCTAGCTAATCACAACAAGGAATCATATTAGTGGCCTCAACGCTTCTCTAGGGTTTGGGGGTGGCCTCGGCAACGCTTCAAGGGTTCGGGGTGGCCTCGACGACACCGCTCTTTTAACTTGGTAAATTTGGGTGGCCTCGGCAGCGCTTCTAGGGTTTGGGCTGGACCGCCTCTCTCATGATTGTCCGATATTTGTCTAGTGTCAAAGGATTCAACAAAACCATGTCTTCATCATTTGGCGAAAGTAACAGGCGCATGATGCTACGAGGCTCCCCAAAGTTGTTTTGGAACGGAGTCCCAGATAGGATAATTCGCGTTTTGGTACAAAGTTCAGGAAGAGCCTTCCGAATATCGCTATTTGGAAGGCCTTTGCTGAAATTCGTACCAAAAGGCGGATTATCCTATCTGGGACTTCGTTCCAGAATAACTTTGGAGAACTTCGTACCATCATGCCCCGGTTACTTCCGGCTAATGATGAAGCCATGGATTTCTTCAATACTTTGACACAAGGCAACCTCTCGACCCCTCGGCGATCCTCAACCCTCGACGACCCTCGACTCTCGACCCTCGACCCCTCGGGGACCCTTGACCCTCTACCCTAGTTCACGACCCTCGACCGCTCGGCGATCCATGACTCTCTACCCTAGTTCCCGACCCTCGACCCCCTCATGTCACGTTTGTCTAGTGTCAAAGGATTCAACAAAACCATGTCTTCATCATTAGGCGAAAGTAACAGGCGCATGATGGTACGAAGCTCTCCAAAGTTATTTTGGAACAGAATCCCAGATAAGATAATTCGCTTTTTGGTACAAAGTACAACAAGAGCCTTCCGAATATCGCTATTTGGAAGGCCTTTGATGAAATTTGTACCAAAAGGCGGATTATCCTACCCGGGACTCCTTTCCAAAACAACTTTGGAGAACTTCGTACCACCATGCCCCGGTTACTTCCACCTAATGATGAAGCCATGGATTTCTTCAATACTTTGACACAAGGCAACCTCTCGACCCCACGACGACCCTCGACTCTCGACCCTCGACCCCTCGGCGCCCCTTGACCCTCTACCCTAGTTCATGACCCTCCACCGCTCGGCGATCCACGACCCTCTACCCTAGTTCCCGACCCTCGACCCCCTCATGTCACGTTTGTCTAGTGTCAAAGGATTCAACAAAACCATGTCTTCATCATTAGGCGAAAGTAACAGGCGCATGATGCTACGAGGCTCTCCAAAGTTGTTTGGGAACGGAGTCCCAGATAGGATAATTCGCTTTTTGGTACAAAGTTCAGCAAGAGTCTTCCGAATATCGCTATTGGGAAGGCCTTTGCTGAAATTCGTACCAAAAGGCGGATTATCCTATCCGGGGCTCCGTTCCAGAACAACTTTGGAGAACTTCGTACCATCATGCCCTGGTTACTTCCGGCTAATGATGAAGCCATGGATTTCTTCAATACGTTGACACTAGGAAACCTCTCGACTCCTCGGCGATCCTCGACCCCTCGACGACCCTCAACCCTCGAACCCTCGGCCCCTCGACGACCCTCAAACCCTCGACCCTCGACCCTCAAACCCTCGACCCTAGAACCCTCGAACCCTCGACCCCACGACGATCCTCGACCCTCGAACCCTCGTTCCTCGACCCTCGAACCCTCGGCGACCCTCGACCCCTCGGTGACCCTCGACCCTCTATCCTAGCTTGTTCCCGACACTCGCCCCTTGAACCCTCGACGACCCCCTCCCCCCTCCTCATGTCGAAGTTATCGGGGAGGGCGTATATCGACCCTCCCTCATGTCAAAGTTATCGGTGAGGTGGTATATCGACAACGACATACCCGGTAAAAAATAAGAAGAGGAAGAAGAAGAAAAAAAGAGGAGAAGAAGAAAGGAATAGAGGAGAAGATTGAAGAAAAAAAAGAGGAGAAGGAGAAGGAATAGAGGAGAAGAAGAAAAAATAGAAAATATTCTATTTTTTCTTCTTCTCCTCTATTCTTTCTCCTTCTCCTCTTTTTTTCTTCTTATTTTTCTTCTTCTTCCTTCTTCCTTCTTCCTCTTTTCTTCTTTCCTTATTTTCCTTCCTCGACGACCCTAACCCTAAACAGTACAACTAACGACAATGACTTCATCTATGAACAATAAAAACATCATATGATATATGAAGAAAAAAAATCACATCTATGAACAAAAAAATCATATCATCATATATATATGAAGAAAAAACATCATATATGACGCTGAACAAAAAATCATCATATATGCATACTTATATATCCATACATATCAACATTACATCAACATATATGCAAAAAAACATCATATATATATGAGACGAAGGAGAGTCCCACCTGGACACGAGACGAAGTCTTCAATCTTGTATCTTCATAGTCCAACAGTCTGGCCAAAGTATATAGTCCGGCTGTCCGAGGACCCCCTAATCCAGGACTCCCTCAGTAGCCCCTGAACCAGGCTTCAATGACGATGAGTCCGGCGCGCAGATTGTCGTCAGCATTGCAAGGCGGGTTCTTCTCCAAATCTCGAGTACCTGTCGTAATGAGTAGTGTCCGACTTCCCATGAATGTTGCACTCCTCGGCTTCTGTGCTTTAATAATGGCTATCTCCACGTGTCGAGCGAATGCGAGAAGTTGGGGCATTTTTACATTTGCCACCCTAACCATGTAAGTAAATCGTCTATTTAAACAGACGGGGATCCTCAGATCCAGATCACACCATCCTCCCACAGCGAGTATCCCTCAGAGCGCGCCCGGAAAAGTCCACCCCATCATGGCCGGCCATCGCAGCTCCTCCTCTCGCTCCCGTAGCACTAAGCCAGCTAATTGGGAGAAGTGTTCCGTCCCCCACAGCCAATCAGTAGAGTTGCAGACCCAGGGGTTTCTCCCTCCTGCGTATATGGTCCCCGTCCGAGCCGGACTAGCCACTTATAATGGCGGGGAGCAAGCGTAGAGCTTTCCCAACCCATCCAGGGGGAGCGGGTATGCCTTGTCCCTTACTTATTGAGGGGACTCGGATTTCCAATCCATCCGTTCCTCTGCGGGCTCCTGGAGTTCTATGGCCTCGAGCTGCATAACTTTACTCCCGCCTCCATATTACACATCGCCGGCTACGTCGCCTTTTGCGAGCTGCTTCTGGGCTGCGAAGCTCATTTCGAGCTATGGAAGAGGCTATTCTGCCTCGTACCCCGTACACAGGAGGGGTCAATGTATCAAGTGGGCGGAGCCAAAATATGGCGCATCGCCGGGACCGGATACCTGTCCGGTACTCCGAAGAAGACATCCGAAGACTGGCCTTCGGAGTGGTTTTATATGGAGGGCGTCCCCCTTCCGGACCTTATTCGGATGGGCCTTCCTGAGTTTGATAATGCCCCTTTGAAGAAACGCCACAGCTGGCGCCCTCGGAGCCCCCAGGAGGAAGATAACAGAGAGGTCCTTTACCCGATGGGAAGGATAAAAACGCTGGCCAAATCAGGACTAACAATAGTCGAGGTTATGTGAATATGTATAATGCGGGGGGTGCAGCCACTTCAGTATCGGGGGAAACCCATGTGGCACTTCAATGGAGAAGACGATGCCACCCGGTGCGGTCGTAAAGGTCCGGACTCTGCCGCTACTCTAGCGAAAATACTGTCCGATTTGTACAAAGGAGAGGAAGAGGAGTTCATCCGCATTAAGCCACGGGATGGATTCTCCATGTACAACCCCCCAAACTGGGTGAGCTGCTACCTTTTACTCCAGACCTTCCCACATTCTTCATCATAAATATTTACCTTGCTATTTCATAGCAGGAACTGCGAAAAGCTGTGAGGGAGGTCCATAGCCCGTCTCCACAGCCAGAGGACCCTGACCGGGCCCTCGACCCTGGACTCGAAGAAGATCCGGACACATTTGTGGAGCTCGTCGACAGGACGTTCTATCAGTTAAGCTGCGATGGTGCCTTGGTGGCCATCATAGCCAATTATCCTGGCCTGCTCCCTGCATCGCATGTAAGTAAACTGGAGTCCCAACTTTCGAGAAGGATCCCTTCTTTGCACTTCACCCACCGCACACGTATTGCGTCTTACAAGGAAGGCCCTCGGGGCGCCATGCCGAACCCGCGGCGACTCATCAACAAGGGGCACTGAAGCCGGGTAGGCTTAAAAGGAAACCGGTCAGGACTGAGACGCCGTCGCAGAGGTATGAAAAAACCCTGCTCCGTGGTTTCGTCTTTAAAATATAATAACGTCCATGGTTCCTGGTAGAAAAAACGCTCGTCGGACCGTGTCCGGAGAGCCTGCCTGCCACGCCTCCACCAGCTGGACTCCAGAGCCGGACTTAGGGGCAGATGGTAACATGGGGACAACACCGGATGTTCCTCCTACAGAGGATGCGGATATGGCTGTCCGCTATGAATTCCGAACTGGAGAGCGCCATGAATCACAGGCGTCGCCGGGCCATACTCCGCGACCCTAGTTTCTGCGAAGAGGCGTTCGATGCCTTTAACTCAGGAGACGCGTACATCCGAGCTGCTCAAAATGGCCTTGCCAGAGCCACGGACCAGTATGTAAAGGATATACGGGTAAGAAAATCTGATAATTATGTATATCAGTAGCCCCTGAGACTTGAAACAGTTGGCACAACTGATTTAAGGATCATTATATGCGTAGGTTCTTACGGAGAAGAATACCTAGTTGTCTCAAGAGCTGGAGGAGTGCAAAGCCCAGCTATGGGCCGCAGTTGCCGGAATGGAGGAGTCCGAGAAGGCCCCATCTGGTAATACTTGTCTTGATCGAAAAGAATGAAATGACATGTACCAGTTAGTATTTGGCATGCATGCATATCTAACAATAGATTCAGCTGATAATCCCGGAGTGAATCCAAAGATCGTGCGAGGGGATGAGCAACATGCTCAACGATAGCTAGAGGCTGGCGAGCGCGTGCTTACGCGGGTTAGGCGGGAGAAAAACGATCTCCAAGATGCCAATACCCGGCTGGGCGTTGAACTGAAAGATGTTCGGGCCCAGCTCCCTGACTCCATAAAGGAGAATAAGAGGCTTCGACGCGGCATTTTTAGTAAGTGCTTGAACGAACTTTTATAGAGTTCAGCGAAGAAACCGGCTAACAGAGTTATATCTGTAGGTATGCTGACGGGTCGTCCCGAAGAGGAGATGCCCGGATTTGCGGGCGATCCTCTGCAAGAGCTCTCACAACTGCACGAACAAGTTCGGCATGTGATGCAGGGCATTGCCCAGGCCTTGTGGCCATCCGCCTCCCTGCCAGGAGGCATGGGGTAGCTCGTAGAGATGCTCAAGGGAGTGCGGCGGTGCTTCCGATTATGGAAGATATCGGCCTGCCGACATGGTGCAAGGGAAGCCTGGGCCATGGTGAAGACGCGATATACCAAGGCTGACCCGAACCACATGGCCGAGGTCGGACCTGTAGGGTCTGATGGGAAAGAGATCCCCGTTAGTCTGGTATATGACCAGGTAAAATTAGCCGCAAAGTATTCCCAATAGGATTGTAGGCTAGACAGCGTGTTGGATGGTATAGAACAAGAATTTAGTCAGTCTAAGTGACTGTGTACTTCAAATGACATATTTTGTCCCTAGCCGGATTGTAAATCATTTGTCATGGCGGACCTTTTCGCTTCGACCTCCGGTCCCGATAGTCCGGAGTGTATCCGAATACCCGCTCAGTTATGTAAAAACCGGGGTACGTGTGGAAACCAGGCATAGGGGTCATAAGTGCTTGAACAGACAAGTACCCAACTAGCTATGTTATATTACATGGATAGTAAGAAACATCTTCCAGGGAGAATAGTTCCGTTAAGGGTTCCTTTCCCTGGGTACGCATGCATTAATGTGCATGTCCGAACTGCGAAAAGAGGCGCATGATATAAACATCTGGGGTCATGTATTGCAATAAGTAAAAGTCATCCTTTGTTCACCGACCGAATATTCCCTTAAGAATGCTAGCTTTCGGCTTCACCCAGTCTGAGGTACACATCCGGCTGACCCGGCAGTAACAATCGCAGAGGTGCTCCCCTTATGCCCTAGCCGAATTAACGGGAACATAGGGCATAAACACAAGAGCCAGGCAACCCATCTTGGCCAAAACTTAAGTCATATCGATGCATATAATGGCGAAGAAAAGGTACATGTGGAAAGTAACACATGTGCAGGGGGCATAAATCCCGAAATATAATTATATTAAGCTTCTGTATAAGAAGCCCCCATGTATAATGAGCACGCACGGCGCGTCAAGATTGTGTAGTCAAGACACATTTTAAGCTTTTAAGGCCATGAAGAAAAAGGGAAGAAAGAAATAAAGAAAGACAGATAGCGGATATATATATATATATATATATATATATATATATATATATATATATATATATATATATATATATATATATATATAAAGGCGGAGGTAAGGAGACGAACACAGAGTCCGGCATTAGGCGTAAAACCTTCGGAGTCTAGCCGCGTTCCATGGGTTTTGCTCGAGTCGATTGTCCGATGCATCACGCAGACGGTACGCTCCACCGGTTAGAACTTTATCGATGATGAAGGGACCTTCCCATTTGGGCTTGAGCTTGTCCTTTTTCTTCTCTGGTAGGCGTAGAACGAGTTCGCCAACGTTATAAGTTTTGGCCCGTACTTCTCTGCTTTGATACCGTCAAGCCTGTTGCTGATAGAATGCAGAGCGGGCTTTTGCAACGTCACGCTCCTCCTCCAGGGCGTCTAAACTGTCCTACCGATCAAGCTCGGCTTCTTTCCCTTCGTACATGCGCACTCGAGGTGAGTCATGAATGATGTCGCAGGGCAGTACCGCCTCTGCGCCGTACACCATAAAAAACGGTGTGTATCCGGTAATGTGATTCGGCGTGGTCCGCAGCCCCCATAGTACGGAGTCGAATTCCTCAACCCAGTGCGTATCTGATTCCTTCAAGGATCACACTAATCTTGGTTTAATGCCGCTCATAATAAGACCATTTGCTCGTTCGACTTGACCGTTTGTTTGGGGGTGATAGACGGAGGCATAATCGAGCTTAATGCCCATGTTGCCGCACCAAGTTTTTACCTCGTCAGCTGTGAAGTTCGAGCTGTTATCGGTGATGATGCTGTGGGGGACACCATAATGGTGTACAACCCCTGATATGAAGTCTATCACTGGTCCGGACTCGGCCGTTTTAACTGGTTTGGCTTCAATCCATTTGGTGAATTTATCCACCATGACCAATAGGTACTTTTTCTTATGGCTTCCTCCTTTAAGGGGTCCGACCATATCAAGCCCCCAGACCGCGAAGGGCCAAGTAATGGGGATTGTTTGGAGAGCGGTAGGTGGCATATGGCTTTGGTTTGCAAAAAGCTGGCAACCGACGCAATGTTGGACGAGGTCCTGTGCGTCTGCTCGGGCTGTCGGCCAGTAGAAACCTGTACGGAAGGCCTTGCTTACAAGGGCCCGAGCTGCAGCGTGATGGCCGCTGAGTCCAGCATGAATTTCTGCCAAAAGTTGTCGTCCTTCCTCTTCGGAGATGCACCTTTGAAGTACTCCGGTAGCGCTTTTCTTATAAAGCTCTCCCTCGTGGACCTTGTAGGCTTTAGACCGCCGCACAATGCAACGTGCCTCGTTTGGGTCCTCAGGGAGTTCTTGCCTATTTAGGTAAGCCAAGAAGGGTTCTGTCCATGGGGCGATGACAGCCATAATCATGTGGGCCAAAGGTGTTATTTCGGTGGCGGAGCCTCCGATTACGTCAGAGTGTTCAGGATCTGGTGTTGTGGCCGGATCCGGGCTGTTGTTGCCGGTCTCCCCTTCCCACATCACGGATGGCTTAAACAGCCTTTCCAAGAAGATATTAGGTGGGACAGGGTCGCGCTTAGCGCCGATGCGGGCGAGGATATCCGCCGCTTGATTGTTTTCTCGGACCACATTGTGGAATTCGAGCCCCTCGAACCGAGCTGACATTTTGAGGACGGCATTGCGGTAAGCCGCCATTTTTGGGTCCTTGGCGTCAAAGTCTCCATTTATTTGAGATATTGCAAGGTTCGAATCCCCACGCACCTCTAGGCGCTGAATGCCCATGGAGACTGCCATCCGGAGACCATGCAACAGGGCCTCATATTCTGCTGCATTGTTGGAGTCTGTGTATAATATTTGGAGTACGTATTGGACTGTATCTCCGGTGGGGGATGTCAGGACGACGCCTGCCCCCAGACCAGCCAGCATCTTAGAGCCGTCTAAGTGCATGATCCAATTGGAGTACGCGCCGTACTCTTTAGGGAGTTCGGCTTCTGTCCATTCGGCGACGAAATCAGCTAGTACTTGTGACTTAATGGCTCACCGTGGTTTGTATGTTATGTCGAACGGGAGGAGCTCAATAGCCTATTTAGCAATCCGGCCCGTGGCATCGCGGTTATTTATTATGTCGTTGAGTGGTACTTCAGAGGCCACCGTAATTGAACACTCTTGAAAGTAGTGTCATAGTTTCCGGGATGTCATGAAGACCGCGTATGCTATCTTTTGATAATGTGGGTACCGTGATTTGCATGGAGTGAGGACAGTGGATACGTAGTATACCGACTTTTGAAGCGGGAACTTATGCTCGTCCGTCTCTCGTTCGACGATGAGCACTGCGCTTACAACCTGGTGTTTTGCCGCTATATATAACAGCATTGGTTCGCCGATATTTGGCGCGGCCAAGATTGGGTTGCTGGCCAAGAGGGCTTTTATTTCTTCCAATCCGGCCGTGGCCGCATCCGTCCACTCGAAGTGTTCGGTGCGTCGAAGAAGGCGAAAAAGAGGTAGTGCCTTTTCTCCCAATTGGGAGATAAAGCGGCTTAAGGCAGCCACACATCCAGTTAATTTCTGGATTTGCTTGAGGTCTGTTGGGATAGCCAACTGTGACAGAGCTCGGATTTTAGCCGAATTTGCTTCAATTCCTCTATTGGAAACGATGAAGCCCAAGAGCTTTCCGGCGGGCATGCAGAAAACGCATTTTTCCGGATTGAGCTTGATGTCATATGTTCGGAGATTGTCGAACGTAAGCCTCAAGTCGTCTATTAAAGATTCGACGTGTCTGGTTTTGATGACCACATTGTCTATGTATGCCTCCACTATTTTGCCGATTTGTGTTTCCAGGCATGTCTGAATCATGCGTAGATAGGTTGCACCGGCGTTTTTGAGCCCGAAAGGCATGGTGTTAAAACAGAAGGGGCCGTATGGAGTGATGAATGCCGTTGCGGCTTGATCGGACTCCGCAAACACAATGAGTCGTGTCCTACGGTAGCATCGATAATTTGATCGATGCGGGGAAGGGGATCCTTGGGGCAAGCCTTGTTAAGGTCCTTGAAATCGACACATAGGCGCCAGGATTTGTCTTTCTTTGGTACCATTACCAGGTTTGCTAGCCAGTCCGGATGTTTTATTTCTCTAATGAATCCGGCCTCGAGTAACTTGGCTAGCTCCTCTCCCATGGCTTGTCGCTTAGGCTTTGAGAAACGCCGAAGAGTCTGCTTGACCGGCTTGTATCCCTTTAGAATGTTTAGGCTATGCTCGGCCAGCCTGCGTGGGATTCCTGGCATGTCTGAAGGATGCCAGGCGAAGATGTCCCAACTCTCGCGCAAGAACTCCTGCAGTGGGGCGTCTGTTGTGGGGTTCAGCTGTGCCCCGATGGATGCTGTTTTTATAGGGTCCGTTGGGTGGACCTGGAATTTGACTATTTCGTCCGCTGGTTTAAAAGAGGTGGACTTGTGTCTTTTGTCGAGTATCACGTCGTCCCTGTCCACTGTGGAGCGCAGCGCAATTAGTTCTTCGGTCGCGGGGGCTTCGGATAACGCCTCGAGGGCCAGTGCGGCGGTTTTATTTTCGGCGTGGATTGCTATGTCCGGATCACTAGCTAGAGTGATGATTCCATTAGGCCCGGGCATCTTGAGCTTCATGTACCCGTAATGGGGTATAGCTTGGAAGATCGTGAATGCCTCCTGCCCTAAAAGTGCGTGGTATCCGCTGCTGAACGAGGCCACTTGGAATGTGATTTCTTTGGACCTATAATTCTCCGGCGTGCCGAATACCACATCTAGTGTGATTTTTCCCGCACATCATGCCTCCCGACTAGGGATGATTCCTCTGAAGGTCGTGCTACTTTGCTCGATGCGGCTCTTGTCTATTTCCATTCTGCTAAGAGTCTCCTCGTAGATGAGGTTTAATCCCCTGCCACCGTCCATCAGCACTTTAGTAAGCCGGAAGCCATCCACAATTGGACTAAGGACCAAAGCGGCTGGTGCTCGGGCTGTTCAGAATGAGGTTCGTCACTGGCATTTAAGGTTATGGCCGTATCGTTCCATGGATTTATTGCTGCAATGTGGCAGACTTCGGCGAGGCTGCGGAGTGCTCGCTTGCGCCTATTATTTGAGGCGAAAGTCTTGAAGACTGTCAATATTGTATTGTTATTTTCCACGGGATGGTGCTCTGTGGTATTGTTGATGAGGATATCCTCGCCGCTCTTCGCCACCTGCCGGAGTATCCAACATGCTCTAAGGCTGTGTGTTGGCATGGTATCCGGTATACTGTGAATTTTACATGGCCCATTGAGCCATCCCTCCAATACGGTTCCACGCCCTGTAGTTAGAGCCGGAGGATCCCAGAATTTTGTTTGGGTTTTCCAGGCGCTTTCCATCGCACGGTACTTCTGTACTATGGCCGCCAAGTCAGCGAAGTGTGCTATGTCACGGTGACTTATGGCGTTGAGGATTCCCTTGTCCGTGCAATTTTTGCAAAAGAATGATATTGCGTCTTCCTCGCGACAGTCCTTGACCTTGCTCATTACAAGGAGGAATCTGGCCCAATAGTGATGTACTATCTCTCGGGGCTCTTGTCTAATGTGGGAAAGTTCACTTATGTCTGGGTGGGTGGGTAGATTTAGGTCGAAACCCTGACCCGATCTGAGACCCAGGGGCAGAGGAGTTTCCGAGCTTGGAAGTTCGGGCTCCGGGATGTTGCCCAATTTTTCTGGCCCGCTGTCCGATTCTAGGTTCGAAGCTTGGGCCATGTCCTCCCGTAGACGGGTATTCGGCTCGGAGTGCTCGGGAATCCGGACATAGTTTGTCCTCAAAATAGAGGAAGAATCGTTGCATTGCTCCTCCATCACCGCTATCTGATGGGTGACCGGCGGAGAGTTAATCTCCCTTTGGTCGGGTTTAAGCCCGATCCGATCATAGTTCGTAGCGACTCCCAGGGCGGTGATGCGATCCAAGAGCTCATTCAAGGAAGAGAGCTCCATTGGATCCATCTGCTCGGTGAATCCCGAGCCGACGTGGAGGCTGTTTTTGATGACCCGAGAAGTCATCGTCGGCGCGACGGCCGAACAGGCGGTCATGACGAAGCCGCCTAGTTAGAGAGTTTGGCCTATAGCCAGGGCTCCCCCAGAGGTAATGTTGTCCTTGACAACAAGACGAGCCATCAAGCCTTATCGTGATGGCACAGTGGAACTCTCAATGAAAGCACCAATGTCGGTGTCAAAACCGGCGGATCTCGGGTAGGGGGTCCCGAACTGTGCGTCTAAGGCTAATGGTAACAGGAGGCGGGGGACACAATGTTTACCCAGGTTCGGGCCCTCTCGATGGAGGTAATACCCTACTTCCTGCTTGATTGATCTTGATGATATGAGTATTACAAGAGTTGATCTACCACGAGATCATAGAGGCTAAACCCTAGAAGCTAGCCTATGATTATGATTGTTGTTGTCCTACGGAATAAACCCTCCGGTTTATATAGACACCGAAGGGGTCTAGGGTTACACAGAGTCGGTTACAAGGGAGGAGATCTACATATCCTAATTGCCAAGCTTGCCTTCCACGCAAAGGAGAGTCCCACCCGGACACGGGACGAAGTCTTCATCCTTGTATCTTCATAGTCCAACAGTCCGGCCACAGTATATAGTCCGGCTGTCGAGGACCCCCTAATCTAGGACTCCCTCACCGGCCGGCCTCCCCCTTGCTCCTTTACATACGGGGGCAGGGGCACCCTAGAACACACAACAGACATATTGTCTTAGCCGTGTGCGGTGCCCCCCTCCACCATAATCCACCTCGGTCATATCGTTGCAGTGCTTAGGCGAAGCCCTGCGCCGGTAGCTTCATCATCACCATCATCACGCCGTCGTGTTGACGAAGCTCTCCCTCGACACTCAGCTAGATCGAGAGTTCATGGGACGTCACTGAGCTGAACGTGTGCAGATTGCGGAGGTGTCGTATATTCGGTACTAGGATCGGTCGAAACGTGAAGACGTACGACTACATCAACCGCGTTGTCATAACGCTTCCGTTTACGGTCTACGAGGGTACGTAGACAACACTCTCCCGCTCCTTGCTATGCATCACCATGATCTTGCGTGTGCGTAGGAAATTATTGAAATTATTGTGTTCCCCAACGGTAGTATCAGAGCCAGGTTTATGCGTAGATGTTATATGCACGAGTAGAACACAAATGAGCTGTGGGCGATAATAGTCATACTGCTTACCAGCATGTCATACTTTGATTCGGCGGTATTGTTGGATGAAGCGGCCCGGACCGACATTACGCGCACGCTTACGCGAGACTGGTTCTACCGACGTGCTTCACACACAGGTGGCTGGCGGGTGTCAGTTTCTCCAACTTTAGTTGAATCGAGTATGGCTACGCCCGGTCCTTGTTGAAGGTTAAAACAACACATACTTGACGAAAAATCGTTGTGGTTTTGATGCGTAGGTAAGAACGGTTCTTGCTCAGCCCGTAGCAGCCACCTAAAACTTGCAACAACAAAGTAGAGGACGTCTAACTTGTTTTTGAAGGGCATGTTGTGATGTGATATGGTCAAGACATGATGCTAAATTTTATTGTATGAGATGATCATGTTTTGGAACAGAGTTATCGGCAACTGGCAGGAGCCATATGGTTGTCGCTTTATTATATGGAATTTAATCGCCCTGTAATTGTTTTTACTTTATCACTAAGCGGTAGTGATAGTCGTAGAAACAATAGTTGGCGAGATGACAACGATGCTACGATGGAGATCAAGGTGTCACGCCGGTGACGATGGTGATCATGACGGTGCTTTGGAGATGGAGATCAAAGGCACAAGATGATGATGGCCATATCATATCACTTATATTGATTGCATGTGATGTTTATCTTTTATGGATCTTATTTTGCTTTGATTGACGGTAGCATTATAAGATGATCTCTCACTAAATTTCAAGGTACAAGTGTTCTCCCTGAGTATGCACCATTGCGAAAGTTCGTCGTGCCGAGACACCACGTGATGATCGGGTGTGATAAGCTCTACGTTCACATACAATGGGTGCAAGCCAGTTTTGCACACGCGGAATACTCGGGTTAAACTTGACGAGCCTAGCATATGCAGATATGGCCTCGGAACACTGACACCGAAAGGTCGAGCGTGAATCATATAGTAGATATGATCAACATAGTGATGTTCACCATTGAAATCTCACGTGATGATCGGACATGGTTTAGTTGATTTGGATCACGTGATCACTTAGATGATTAGAGAGATGTCTATCTAAGTGGGAGTTCTTAAGTAATATGATTAATTGAACTTTAATTTATCATGAACTTAGTACCTGATAGTATTTTGCATGTCTATGTTGTTGTAGATCAATGGCCCGTGCTACTATTCCTATTAATTTTAATGCATTCCTTGAGAAAGCTAAGTTGAAAGATGATGGTAGCAATTACACGGACTGGGTCCGTAACTTGAGGGTTATCCTCATTGCTGCACAGAAGAATTACGTCCTGGAAGCACCGCTAGGTGCATGACCCGCTGCAGGAGCAATACCGGAAGTTGTGAACGTCTGGCATAGCAAAGCTGATGACTACTTGATAGTTCAGTGTGCCATGCTTTACGGCTTAGAACCGGGACTTCAACGAAGTTTTGAACGTCATGGAGCATATGAGATGTTTCAGGAGTTGAAGTTAATATTTCAAGCAAATGCCCAGATTGAGAGATATGAAGTCTCCAATAAGTTCTACAGCTGCAAGATTGAGGAGAATAGTTATGTCAGTGAGCATATACTCAAAATGTCTGGGTATAACAATCACTTGATTCAACTGGGAGTTAATTTTCCTGATGATAGTGTCATTGACAGAATTCTTCAATCACTGCCACCAAGCTACAAGAGTTCGTGATGAACTATAATATGCAAGGGAAGAACAAGACAATTCCCAAGCTCTTCGCGATGATAAAGGCTGCGGAGGTAGAAATCACGAAGGAGCATCAAGTGTTGATGGTCAACAAGACCACCAGTTTCAAGAAAAAGGGTAAAGGGAAGAAGGGGAACTTCAAGAAGAATGGCAAGCAAGTTGCTGCTTAAGTGAAGAAGCCCAAGTCTGGACCTAAGCCTGAGACTGAGTGCTTCTACTGCAAAGGGACTGGTCACTGGAAGCGGAACTGCCCCAAGTACTTGGCCGATAAGAAGGATGGCAAGGTTAACAAAGGTATATGTGATATACATGTTATTGATGTGTACCTTATTAATGCTCGCAGTAGCACCTGGGTATTTGATACTGCTTCTGTTGCTAATATTTGCAACTCGAAACAGGGACTACAGATTCAGCGAAGATTGGCTAAGGACGAGGTGACGATGCGCGTGGGAAATGGTACCAAAGTCGATGTGATCGCCGTCGGCACGCTACCTCTACATCTACCTTCGGGATTAGTTTTAGACCTGAATAATTGTTATTTGGTGCCAGCGTTGAGCATGAACATTATATCTGGATCTTGTTTGATGCGAGACGATTATTCATTTAAATCTGAGAATAATGGTTGTTCTATTTATATGAGTAATATCTTTTATGGTCATGCACCCTTGAAGAGTGGTCTATTTTTTGTTGAATCTCGATAGTAGTGATACACATATTCATAATATTGAAGCAAAAAGATGCAGAGTTGATAATGATAGTGCAACTTATTTGTGGCGCTGCCGTCTGGGTCATATTGGTGTAAAGCGCATGAAGAAACTCCATTCTGATGGACTTTTGGAATCACTTGATTATGAATCACTTGGTACTTGCGAACCATGCCTCATGGGCAAGATGACTAAAACTCTGTTCTCCGGAACAATGGAGCGAGCAACAGATTTATTGGAAATCATACATACTGATGTATGTGGTCCGATCAATATTGAAGCTCGCGGCGGGTATCGTTATTTTCTCACCTTCACAGATCATTTGAGCAGATATGGGTATATCTACTTGTTGAAACATAAGTCTGAAACATTTGAAAAGTTCAAAGAATTTCAGAGTGAAGTGGAAAATCATCGTAACAAGAAAATAAAGTTTCTACGATCTGATCGTGGAGGAGAGTATTTGAGTTACGAGTTTGGTCTTCATTTTAAACAGTGCGGAATAGTTTCGCAACTCACGGCACCCGGAACACCACATCATAATGGTGTGTCCGAACGTCGTAACCGCACTTTATTAGATATGGTGCGATCTATGATGTCTCTTACTAATTTACCGCTATCATTTTGGGGTTATGCTTTAGAGACGGCTGCATTCACGTTAAATAGGGCACCATCTAAATCTGTTGAGATGACACCTTATGAACTGTGGTTTGTCAAGAAACCCAAGTTGTCGTTTCTTAAAGTTTGGGGCTGCAATGCTTATGTGAAAAAGCTTCAACCTGATAAGCTCGAACCCAAATCGGAGAAAGGTGTCTTCATAGGATACACAAAGGAGATTGTTGGGTACACCTTCTATCACAGATCCGAAGGCAAGACATTCATTGCTAAGAATGGATCCTTTCTAGAGACTGAAGGAAATATGCCCTAGAGGCAATAATAAAGTTGTTATCTATATTTGCTTATATCATGATAAATGTTTATTATTCATGCTAGAATAGTATTAACCGGAAACTTAGTGCATATGTGAATACATAGACAAACAGAGTGTCACTAGTATGCCTCTACTTGACTAGCTCGTTGAATCAAAGATGGTTAAGTTTCCTAGCCATAGACATGAGTTGTCATTTGATTAACGGGATCACATCATTAGAGAATGATGTGATTGACTTGACCCATTCCATTAGCTTAGCACTTGATCGTTTAGTATATTGCTATTGCTTTCCTCATGACTTATACATGTTCCTATGACTATGAGATTACGCAACTCCCGAATACCGGAGGAACACTTTGTGTGCTACCAAACGTCACAACGTAACTGGGTGATTATAAAGGTGCTCTACAGTTGTCTCAGATGGTACTTGTTGAGTTGGCATAGATCGAGATTAGGATTTGTCAGTCCGATTGTCGAAGAGGTATCTTTGGGCCCTCTCGGTAATGCACATCACTATAAGCCTTGCAAGCAATGTGACTAATGAGTTAGTTATGGGATGATGCATTATGGAACGAGTAAAGAGACTTGTCGGTAACGAGACTGAACTAGGTATTGAGATACCGACGATCGAATCTCGGGTAAGTAACCTACTAATGACAAAGGGAACAACATATGTTGTTATGCGGTTTGACCGATAAGGTCTTCGTAGAATATGTAGGAACCAATATGAGCATGCAGGTTCCGCTATTGGTTATTGACTGGAGATGTGTCTCGGTCATGTCTACATAGTTCTCGAACCCGTAGGGTCCGTATCCTTAACGTTCAGTGACGATCGGTATTATGAGTTTATGTGTTTTGATGCACCGAAGGTAGTTCGGAGGCCCGGATGTGATCACGGACATGACGTGGAGTCTCGAAATGGTCGAGACATAAAGATCGATATATTGTACAGCTATATTCGGACACCGGAAGTATTCCGGGTGATTTCGGAGAAAACCGGAGTGCCGGAGAGTTACCGGAACCCCCTAGGAATTTATTGGGCCCTTAGTGGGCTTTAGGGGAGAGAGAGGGCAGCAGCCAGGAGGCGCCCCCCCAAGGGAGTCCGAATTGGACTAGGGGAGGGGGGCGCGGCCCCTCTTTCCCTCTCCGTCCCCCTCTCCTTCCTTCCCCCTCCTAGTAGGACTAGGAAAGGAGGAATCCTACTCCTACCAGGAGGAGGATTCCTCCCCTCCTTGGCGCTCCCTAGGGCCGGCCGGCCTCCCCCCTTGCTCCTTTATATACGGGGGCAGGGGCACCCTAGAACACACAACAGACATATTGTCTTAGCCGTGTGTGGTGCCCCCCTCCACCATAATCCACCTCGGTCATATTGTTGAAGTGCTTAGGCGAAGCCCTGCGCCGGTAGCTTCATCATCACCGTCATCATGCCGTCGTGTTGACGAAGCTCTCCCTCGACACTCAGCTGGATCGAGAGTTCGTGGGATGTCACCGAGCCGAACGTGTGCAGGTCGCGGAGGTGCCGTACTTTGGGTACTAGGATCGGTCGGAACATGAAGACGTATGACGACATCAACCGCGTTGTCATAACGCTTCCGCTTACGGTCTACGAGGTACGTAGACAACACTCTCCCACTCGTTGCAATGCATCACCATGATCTTGCGTGTGCGTAGGAATTTTTGAAATTACTGCGTTCCCCAACAAGTAAGACCTCGTATTCCCACAGCTAGGGCATGGACAGCACATAAAACCATTCTGCTTGTTTGCCTCAGCCACTTCGAGAATATTATGCACGCAATTAACGTACTCGGAGGTGTGTCTGTCATCGGACATCCATTGCCGGTTCATCTGCGTGCATTATATATAATTAAGTGTGTCAAAAACCATTACAAAACATCATGGATAGATAAGTGATCAAATTAATAGAAGTTCATCATCACATTAAAACCAAAGTACATACATAGTTCTCATTGAACAACATATAGCTCTCCAGAGCATCTAATTAAACCATACATTGAAACTATGTAAAACATTTCAATGCAACAACAAATGTGATCATAATCGCAACCAAGGTAACAATTGATCCAACGACATATTTTCTAATCTTTCTAATCTTCAAAGGCATTGCATCCATCTTGATCTTATGATCATCGACGACATCCGCGACATGCAACTCCAATATCATCTTCTCCTCCTCTATTTTTTTATTTTTTCCTTTAAGTAATTGTTTTCTTCTTCAACTAAATTTAACCTCTTGACAATAGGGTCGGTTGGAATTTCCGGTTCACATACCTCCTAGATAGATAAAATTTATGTCACGTTGGTCAGCATAATTGTCATAAACAATAAATGAACCAAATAGTTATAAAAGATAATATATACCACATCCGAATCATAGACAGGACGAGGGCTGACGGGGGCAGATACCAAAACCATCGCACTATATAATAACAAGCAATAATAAAAGTAAGAAAATTAGACAAGTATCTATCTAAAGTAACAATTTTTTCTTTCAGAAAGAAGATAAGAACAAGAGGCTCACCACGGTGGTGCCGGCGACGAGATCGGCGCGGGCGATCGACGGTGGTGAAGACGGGGACGGGACTGACCGCTAAACCTAGACAAATCTCGGAGAAAATGGAGCTTGGAGGTTGAGCTTCTAGAGGAGAAAGCTTAACTAGTGTGGCTCGGACATTTCATCGAACTCCTCATGTGCATAGGAGGTGAGCTAGAGCACCACAAAGCTCTCCCCTCGCCGGCCAAAAAAAACAGAGCAGTGTGGACTACTCTGCTGCGGCGATGGGGTATATATTGTCAACTCATTGGTCCCGGTTCGTGGCAGGAACCGGGACTAAAGGCCCCCTTCTGTCCCGGTTCCTGCCACGAACTGGGACCAATTGCTGTGGGCCAGGAGCGAGGACCATTGGTCCCGGTTCGTGCCTGGAACCGGGACAAATGGGTCCAGACGAACCGGGACAGATGCCCCACGGGGCCCGGCCGGCCCCCTGGGCGCACGAACCGGGACGTATGCCCCCCATGGGTCCCGGTTCCAGACTGAACCGGGACTAATGGGCTGGCCAGGCTCCAACCAAAGCCCTATTTTCTACTAGTGACCATCTGTCCCGGTTCGTAACTGAACCGGGACTAAAGGTGTTGGGCTTTAGTCCCGATTCCTGAACCGGGGCTAATGGGCCTCTGGAACCGGGACAAATGGTGGGTTTTCTACTAGTGCAGGCCAAGTGAAGGTACTTCATTCCTTCTCTCAAGGCCCAGTTATGACTTCATTCTTCAATATTTTATGTGAATTAGCAGAATAGAGAGAGAGAGAGATTAACACGATTTATTAAAAATAAAATGGATTTTATGAGCTAACAACTACTACACGCCCGCCAACTATGTTTATTCCTACTTAACAACGGATCTAATTGCTACAACTAATACGATGATAGTCAAAAGTTACAAGCATATTCATGCAAAAAATACATTGATATGTGCCCATGTGTATTTATTCAAAGTTTCTCTCATGCTATGTATCTTGGATTCTGAGCATGGCTAAAGCTCCACTGCACATGCTGATCTCATTTTGCTTGACTAAGAATCAGAGGTTAAACCTTGACATTTTCTGCAATTTTTTAATAGGCCACATACATACATGGATGGACCTCTAATTGGGGTTGCATTTTAGCATATTGTAACTTAACTCGCTAGTATGTTTTGGCTAATGTACTCTCAAAAAAAGTATGTTTTGGCTAATGAGGCACTGAAACCTTTTTTATTCGACCGCAAAGAAAGAAAATCTTTTTTATGAACACATATCCTTCATAAATTATTATTTTTAGAAACGTACCATCCAAAACTAAAATGGGGGTAAAGCCAGTTTCACCTCCTAGGCCGAAAAATGTCCGGTTTCATCCGAGCGTTAGGTTGTGCACCATGGGGGCGTCTATTGGAATCAAGCCCTAGAGGCAATAACATTGTATTGTTATATTTTCATGTGTATAATTAAGAGTTTATATTCTACGCTATAACTGTTATGATCCTGAAATATGCGATTCAACGAAAAAACCATAAGCGGTAAAAATTGATTCCTATTTTTGCCTCTAGGACTAGCTGAAATGTTGTTTGTGATCGTGTTTTCGGATCTTGGGACATCGTTAAGTGTAACGATAGTCCAAAAGCAACTTTGAGAATATGACGTTGTCAGAGCGATCATATTGAATTGGCCCAACTTGTTTCATTATACTTTGAGATACCATTATCACAAGTCAATCATTAAAACACAGAGAGTGTTGGGGATATAACTACTGGGTATGACCCGCCCAGGAAGGGCCGGGTCATGCCACTGGAGGCTCATAATGACAAGGCCCATGAAGATGTTGAAGATGGCGGTTCGCGAAGCAGGCTTACTGGACGCCCAAGACCCAAAGGCGACTTAAGGCCCACAGGTGTGAACCGCCATATATGTATGACTTGTGTTGTAAGGCATGCGTAGTTAGTCACCGAGCCGGACATGTTGTGTATGAGCCGGCCGGGACTCCGTGAGCCGCCAGGCATCAACCTATGTATATAAAGGGACGACCCGGCGGCGGTTTAGGGCAAGAAACAAGAGATTGAAAGCTAGGTCAAGCGTATTCGCTCCCTGGTAATCGAAACCCATGCAATACCACCTCAAAATGGATTAGGCCTTTACCTTCACTGCCAGGGGCCAAACTAGTATAAACTCTCTGTGTCCTTTATCCCGTTTAACCCCTTTAAGCTAACCTAGTTGCGATGGCTCCACGACTAAGTCCTTCTGCTAGGACATCTACCGTGAAAATTCCACGACAGTTGGCGCTCACCGTGCGGCCAGCGCACGGTGGTTTCGAGTTCTTGAAAGGCAGCTTCGAAGGGATCAAGGGATATGCTGTAGGTCGGATGAGCAAGAGTCGTCGCGGCAAGCTCTACATCGATGATGTAGGCTGGGGCCCCGAGGCCGGCTCAATTGAGTACGGGTACTGGGTCCCCTTCGGCTGAATCCATGTCTTCATCAGCAAGATCGGCGAACCGGGCCCTGAGACGGACACCTGCACTGACATCATCGAGATGGCTCAGCGTGCACGACCCGCCCGGGTTCAACCCGCCGTGAAGCACGCCTTTGTTGGATTTATCCATGGGGCAGAATTTGAGGAAGGATGTGTGTCTGGCGGTGAGACGGCTATCTACTCTCATGGTGCGTCGTCCATAGGCGAGACTAATTCATTGTACCAACTACAAGACGGCCGGCTTGGGGGTTGTTCCGATGGCGATAGTATTCCGGAACCCTATGAGCCGCCGAACAGGGTCGCGATCTTCATGGCCGGTACATAGCCGGTGCTTGGTTCATCAACCACCGCGGCTATGACCTCCAGTTCAATGGTTGCGGCGGCGGCTGGTGCTAGCGGTTCTGTGCGCCCACCGACTCAAGTTCTCACAGCGTTGTTGGAGGATCTGGCGACTTTGATGGGGGTAGAAGTGACCCCGGACAACCAGGAACATCATAAGGTTGATGTGGCGAAGCTACGAGATGAGATCGCTCAGGCCAAGCAAGAGCGTGCGGCTGAGAACGCTAGGATGGCTGCAGAACGGGCTGCTTTGGATGCCTAGGCACAGCGGATTCAAGCGGATTCCTTCCGGCTCACATTGGATCAGAACGCTTCAAATGAAGTCATGAGGAGGAGGCATCATACTCGTTTGCCTTCGGTTTATGAGGCGAGAAACCTCTTTAACACGCCTGGAGTAGGGACCAGTGACCCGCCGGTGGTGACCCGGGCGATTGAACCACCTGGGACTGGATCGCCAGTTCAGCCACGTTTGAATAATACTCCGCCCTAGTATGTTCCGACGCCTCCGGGTCATTATTCTAACCCGTTGGATAATATGATTGCTGCGACAACACGACTGGCGGCTCTACCAATTGAAGGCGAGTCCCCAACAGCAATAGAGACACGGAGGGCCAGAGAACTTCTTCAGATAGCATTGGATCAACAGGCGGCTTATTCTCACAGACGTGAAAGGATTCACTCAACCCCTCGCCCAAGTCGGAGTTATAGTAGGCACATTGACTCACCGGCGGTTTCAAGCAGTGAACAACACCGTAACCAGCCTCGTGGACATGACCCGCGGTGGTGCCAATGCTCAGACTCTGGTGGATCAGGGTAGAGCGCGTCGGGAGGCCGAGCTGGCGGCTCAGCACACGGCTCATCAACATTTTCCGGCTTATCCGACAACTTCGATAGAGGCAGGCGTGACCTCTAGAACCTTGGGTGTGCCATGTTTAGTGTCGGCTCTGCATAATGAGCATTTTCCCAAGGATTTCAAGGGTCCTCGTAAGGTGCCTAACTACACAGCAGATCAACCCCCTGAAGCTTGGGTTGAAAGTTATGAGATGGAAATGGAGCTGCTGGATGTTGGCGATGCCGCATGTGCTAAGTATTTCACTATGATGTTGGATGGGACAACCCATACTTGGTTGAAAGGGCTGCCTGCCAACTCCATTGGATCATGGGCCGAGTTAAAAGCCCGGTTTATCCAGAATTTTAAAGACACGTGCAAGCAGCCTATGTCAATTGTGGATTTGGACTCCTGTGTCCAAGAAGAGGGCGAGTCAACAACCCATTGGGTGCGTCGGGTCTCAGCTATCCTGCATTCATCGGATCGCATCAATGCCGGCTCAGCAGTCTTGATGTTAGAGAAGAATTGCCGCTTCATGCCCCTTAAGCAGAAATTAGGACGGCTCAAACGCCACTGCAGTGACATGGGGGAGCTAATGGCGGCTCTAGTCAAGTATGCCAACTCTGATAGTACCAAGGACCCCGAGTCTGATGATGAAAAGTCGGGTGAGGGAAAGAAGAGTAGCAACACCAAGGGGCAGCAGCATAACCCGGCGAGTCAGGGGGGCAATGGTAAGCGCAAAGCTGATAGTAATTTGGATTTTTTGGCTAACACCAATACACATAATAATGGTCAGCGTCGTAAGGGAAAGCCACCTCCTCGGTTTGGAGGGCCAAATTTCAATCTTGAGGAGCTGATGAATCAGCCCTGCCCGAAGCATGGTACACGGGAAAAGCCGGCCGCTCACCTCTGGAAGGATTGCTTCATTATGAAGGAGTACAGAAAGTCAAATTTTTTCCAGAACAATCATGGGCCGAACGGCGGCTCGGGTTCCGGCTCTTATGGTCCGGGTTATGGTGGTGGCGGTTCAGATTCCGGTTTTCAAGGCCAAGGCAATCAGGGTAGTTATAATCAACAGTCTGGTCAGGAGAATTAGCAGCAGCAGTCTGGTTATCAAAGTAACCCAAAGCAGTTGAATAGTGGACAGTACAACATTTTCACCACGTGTTTATGCAAACGAGATTAGAAGCTCCATAAAAGGGCAGTGAACGCAGTTGAGCCGGTAATTCCCCGTTATTTACGGTGGTCTGAACACCCTATCCTTTGGATCCGTGAGGATCACCCGCCCCGGGTTGATAATCCGGGCCACTTGGCTTTGGTGGTGGCGCCTCAGGTTGGAGGATACAAATTCACTAAGGTACTTATGGATGGAGGTAGCAACATCAATATCCTTTACTATGATACTTTTCGTCGCATGGGATTGACTAACAAAAATCTTAAACCGTCCAATACTGTTTTCCATGGAGTGGTACCTGGTAAGTCGGCATACCCTGTGGGCAAAATATCTTTGGAGGTAGCCTTTGGAGATGAGTATGATTCAAGATCTGAGACGTTGACCTTCGAAGTGGTTAAAATCAAGAGCCCTTATCATGCTCTGTTTGGGCGGCCGGCTTATGCTAAGTTCATGGCAAGGCCTTGTTATGTTTATTTGCAGCTTAAGATGCCGGGTCACAAGGGCACTATCACGGTGCATGGAAGTCGCAAGATAGCCTTGGAGTGTGAAGAAGGCGATGCTGCTTACATTGAGTCTGTTTGTGCAACAGAGGAATTGAAATTTTACAAGGATAATGTTGACCCGGTAGATATGACATCTTTGAAGAAGCCAACCACAGAGCATGACCCCTTGTTGAAGTTTAAATCGGCTGATGACACTAAGCTATTTGACTTCGTTCCTAGCGATTCATCCAAGCAGTTCAGCATCAGTGCTAATCTAGATCTGAAATAGGAATGCGCACTCATCGAGTTCATCCGTGAGAACGAGGGCATCTTTGCATGGAAGCCTTCAGACATGCTAGGTGTACCGAGGGAACTCGTTGAGCACACTCTCAATATTGATCTAAAGTTTAGACCGGTCAAGCAATTCCTTCGCCGTTTCAATGAAGAGAGGCGCAAGGCTATTGGTGAAGAAGTGGCCCGGCTCTTGGCGGCTGGGTTCATTGTTGAAGTCTTTCATCCTGAGTGGCTGGCTAACCCGGTGCTCGTACTTAAGAAGAATGGCACTTGGCGTATGTGTGTGGATTACACAGACTTAAACAAGGCATGTCCATCTGACCCTTTTGCTCTCCCCGTATTGATCAGATTATTGATGCTACAGCGGGTTGTGAGCGATTGAGCTTTTTGGATGCTTATTCTAGTTATCATCACATCAAGATGGCAGTTAAGGACCAGGAGAAGACAACCTTTATCAGTCCCTTTGGAGCCTTCTGTTACGTGTCTATGCCTTTTGGGCTCAAGAGTGCCCAGGCGACTTACCAGCGGTGCGTGCAAAATTGCCTTCATGATCAGATTGGGCGCAATGTTCATGCTTACGTGGATGATATTGTGGTGAAGTCCAGGAAGAAGGAGACACTGATAGATCATTTGAAGGAGACCTTTGACAATCTCCGGGTCTACAAGATGATGCTTAACCCGGCCAAGTGTGTTTTTGTGTGCCAGCAGGAAAGCTCTTGGGCTTTCTGGTTTCTGAACGGGATATTGAAGCTAACCTGGAGAAAATTAAGGTTATTACTTCCCTGGCTAAGTCGGCATGTATTAATGATGTTCAGCGTCTGGCGGGTCGAATTGCACCCTTAAGCCGGTGCATAAGCCGGTTGGGTGAAAAGGCTATCCCTCTTTACCAGATGATGAAGAAGACAAATCATTTTGTTTGGAGTGATGCTGCTGCTCAGGAGTTTGAGGCCTTGAAGAAACAATTGGCTGAGCCGCCGGTTCTTTCTGCTCCCATTGATAAAGAGCCTTTGTTGTTATATGTGGCTGCCAATAGCCGAGCAGTCAGCGTGGAGATTGTGGTGGAAAGAATTGAGTCAGGCAAGGAATATCCGGTTCAGCGGCCGGTTTACTACATCAGTGACGTGCTTATTGAGTCCAAACAGAGGTATCGGCATTGGCAGAAGCTTGTATATGGGGTGTTCATGGCTAGTCGAAAGCTCAAGCAATATTTTCTGGGTCATCCCATCACTGTGGTTAGTTCTGCTCCTTTAGGGGGATATTATTGAAAAAAGAGAAGCCACAGGTCGGGTAGCCAAGTGGGCCATTGAGCTTGGACCTCATGGTTTGAAGTATATGCCTCGTACGACCATCAAGTCTCAAGCACTTTTGGATTTCATCAATGATTGGACAGAGCTGCAGATGCCTGAGGAGAAGCCGGATAGCACGTATTGGACTATTCACTTTGATGGATCCAGACAGTTGGAAGGCTCGGGGGCTGGAGTTGTTTTGACTTCCCCACGAGGTGATAAGTTTTGCTATGTTTTAAGGTTGATGTTCCCTTGTACTAACAATGCAGCTGAGTATGAGGCCTTGCTCCATGGTCTTCGGATGGCTAAGGCGATGAATCTAAGCCGGGTGAGGTGTTTTGGTGACTCAGACTTGGTGGCTCAGCAAGTTTCTGGCACTTGGGATTCTAAGGATCCGCTCATGGTGGCTTATCGCCGCGAGGTTGATGCTATTGCTGGTCATTTCAAAGGTTATCAAGTGGAACATGTTGATCGCAGAAAAAATGAGGCGGCTGATGCTTTGAGCCGGCTAGGGTCCTAGTGTAAGCCGGTTCCACCTAATGTTTTTTAGATATCCTGCATAACCCTTCAGTTAAGTTGCCTACAGAGGAAGATCTTGCTATTCCTGACCCGGAGGCACAATTGGTGGCGGCTCTTCACGTTATTCCTGATTGGACCGTTCCATATTTGGCTTATATGACCCGGGGCGAGTTACCTGAGGATGAAACTTTGGCCAGGCAGATAACCCGGCGGTCTAAGTCAATGACTATTGTCAATGGAGAGTTGCATCATCGTAGTGTCACAGGGGCGTTTCAATGTTGTGTTTCTCCTGAGGAGGGCCGTGAGATTCTTCGCTAGATTCATGAAGGAGATTGTGATGATCATGCCGGCTCTAAGTCTATCGTGGCCAAAGCTTTCCGTCATGGATTTTATTGGCTGGCGGCTCATGCTGATGCAGAGGACTTGGTCAGTAAATGTGATGGTTGTCAGAAATTCTCACGACAAGCTCATGTGCCGGCTCAAGAATTGAGGATGATTCCAATTGCTTGGCCATTTTCAGTTTGGGGGCTTGATATGGTTGGACCTTTCAAAAGGTCCAAGGATAAAAAGACCCACCTTTTGGTGGCAGTTGACAAATTTACAAAGTGGGTTGAAGCGGAGCTGGTTAGTAAGTGTGACACAGCAACGGCGGTTCAATTCATCAAGAAGGTGATTTTCTGTTTTGGTTTTCCCCACAGCATTATAACTGATAATGGCACTAATCTGTCCAAGGGTGCTATGAAAGAATTTTGTCAACGTGAGCATATTCGACTTGATGTATCATCAGTGGCTCATCCCTAGTCCAATGGTCAAGCCGAGAGAGCCAATCAAGAAATTTTGAGAGGCATCAAGCCCCGGCTTATGCTCCCTTTGCAGAGGACACCAGGTTGTTGGGTGGAGGAGTTACCCTCAGTACTATGGAGCATCAACACTACCACCAACAGATCTACGGGTTACACGCCCTTCTTCATGGTTTACGGAGCAGAGGTGGTCCTCCCTAAGGACATCCGTCACGACTCTCCCCGTGTGGCGGCTTATGTTGAAGCTGATAATGAAAAATCACGTCAGGATGCACTTGACTTGTTGGATGAGGAGCGTCACCTTGCGGCAGCTCGTTCGATGATTTACCAGCAAGATCTGCGCCGTTATCACAGCCGCCGGGTTAAAACCAGAACCTTTCAGGAAGGTGATTTGGTGCTCCGGCTTATCCAGGATCAAACTGATATGCACAAACTATCCCCACCTTGGGAAGGGCCCTTTGTGGTCAGCAAAAATCTGAACAATGGGTCATACTACCTTATCGATGTTCGAGACCACAAGGACTCACGCACATCGGAGGAGGAGACCCGTCGGCCATGGAATATTGCTCATCTCCGGCCTTATTACACCTGATCCACTGGCTCTTGTGATGTACATATTTTGACAATGTATATATTATAATGAATATAATAAAGCTAGCATCCCTGATAATTCAGGGCCTCTATCGTTTCATTTCTGAGAATAATGAGTCTTTATTGTCACTTCATATGGTCACTTGGGGGCTTCCTGCTCATTGAGCATCGCTATGACTACCCTTTTGATCCGGCTTACACGCCATGATTACAAAACACTTGGGAACTTCCTGCTCATTGAGCATAGCTATGATTACCCTATTCATCCGGCTTGTACGCCTAGAATGAAATATTACTTGGGGGCTCTTTGTGCAACGGACAAAAGTTTTTATGACCCTTGTGATAGGCTTGGAAGCCAGGTGTATTCACCTAAAAACCCGGGTTATCCTGCCTTTTTAAGTCTGCTACTCCGCCCAGATTGACTGGAATGACTCGCCATACTTTTGACAGTCAATCTTATATAGACCCTGAACTTGTCAAAGTTAAAACGACGATTGGTCATGTGAGGCCCGGCTTATAAGGTTGCATGAAGGTTTAACTCAGTGGCTGTGCGGCCCTTTGAAAGCACTTGACTTGAAGGTTTGGCAGCCTGTGAAAGCCTTGTTTTGTCTTTTGATTTATATTTGATTTGAACATTTTTTGAGGTTCATCTCTTGTGACATGTTAATACATGGTTGAAAACCGATGAGGGCTATGATGCCTTATGGTTCATATATGAATTTACCCAACGTTTATTAACCCGGCCTGGGTTTGGACTATAAGTCGCCAGTATATGATGATCTTATATACTTGGAAGCGATGTGCTCTAAGTTTTGGGATGTTACCCCTAGCTGCATACGGCGTTGTAAGCCGACGGTATATGTCAATTGAACAGGGCATTGTGCGCTCAATCTTTTGGGTTGTAACCCTTACTGCACAGGTATGATAAGCCGGTAGTGTGAGCAAATATCACAGGTATGATATTTTGTTATGACTATATATGGTTATGATTAAACCGACCCTGGTAATGGACTGTTTTGGTCACCAGTGGTTTTTATATAGGGTATTATGACCCGCTCTGGGGTAAACCGCCAGAGCACTTGTGATCTGTTTATGTGCAGGAAAAATAAAATCTGCTCTACATACTTGATGATATCATAAGCATAAATGGCAGATCTTCAACTGGCAGATCAGCAGTGTTATGCAAAACAAAACGTGCACAATGGCACGACAGATCAAGGGTTTAACTAGCCTATTACAAGGCATATGAAGGCCCAACGAGAATAAGTGTTTTGGAGATGTCAACACATCAAAGTATCCTGATTATTAAACCGGTTCATTACTGTTGGCGGGTTGAAGCCTCCGGGTCATCCTGCACCTCTTCTTCATCTTCAGCTCCTTGCTTATCCGTCAGCTGGAAGTCAGGCGTAGCCCAGTTGATACCAGTCAACGCTCTAAACACAGCTTCATCATCAATAAGGTTTTATGGATCAATGTCAGGAGCGAAGGTATGCTTACGAATCAGCGGGATGAAGTCCGTTGGCTGGTGAACCGGTGCTTTCACTTTCTTGTTTTCAGTGTCATAAGCCGCCTGGTATGTGGACAGATTGGTTTCATCAGCCAGCTTACTTGCTAAGGGGTGCATTGCTCTTGCTGTTTCTGCAAAGTCATCAGCACTGAAGGCAGATCCGTCTTCTTTGACGCTGGGGCAGCCATTGGCCAAATCTTCAGGATCAAGATCTGCTTCCATGCCTTTGCCGGGCTTAAGGCAGTCAAGGCGCCGGCTCTGGCAGCTCCCCGTTTTAAATCGTCAATCCTTCAGGGCAGCACGGATAACTGCTCCAGTGTGTCTTTGATGAGTGTCGAGGGAGATTTCTTGTGCAGTGTAGCAGCAATGGTCCGTTGGGCGCCAGTATACAACTATTCTACCAGAGTACAGACAGATTTAAGCCGGACGCGCATATCTGAGCCCAACTTAGCGCTCTGAGAACCTATATAAGTAAAGTCATGGGTAAGCCGGCACCCATTTATAATATGATTATTAAGATGCAAGGGAGACATGTTCTTACCAAAGATGGCTGATGACATGATATGGATCTGCAGCTTTAAGCCGGATAACTCGTCAGTCATCGGTTTAAGTGCGGCTTCAGCATCTTCCGCTCTCTTCAATAGAGCTGCTTTTTCAGTTTCCCAACCATCTTTGTCAGTATTGAAGTTTTGCTTGAACTGCTCAATGTTCTCTAAGGCAGTCTTCAATTCTGATTTAGCCTTGGATGTTTCAGATTGTTGAGTTTTTATATTGGCCTTCAGATCATTCAGCTGTGAGTCCTTCTCAGAAAGTTCAGCCTGTGGTATAAGCATGGACAGATATTATGAGTATGATTATTGTTGAAGTCCCAAGCACAATACAAGTATTTTCCTTGGCACTTGGGGGCTAATGTATATTGCTCTTAAGAAATTTTTGAAGTCCCAAGCACAATACAAGTATTATACTTGGCACTTGGGGGCTAATGCATATTGCTCTTTGTTAAGACAGAATTATTGGCTGACCCGGACAAATGATGTGATCCGGTTTATAAAGACTACAGATTGGATTGTTGATTTCAAACAGGATGATTAGTCCCGACTTATTCAAGACTGATTAAGCCGACCCTTGGGGGCTACGGAGACAAGGTTGATTTTTTGTTACTTAAAGTCTCGGCTTAACGTACTTGTTAAGCCGACCCTTGGGGGCTACGGATGCAAAGTTCATTACTACTATTTAAAGTCCCGGCTTAACATGATGATTTAAGCCGGCCCTTGGGGGCTACTAGTGATGCTGCGTGGTTTTTTATGGCAACTGGAAAAGTCTACAACATATTCAATTTCTATCATATCCTATAGACTTGGCGGCTGATAGACAGATAATTATGAAAGAGAATGGTGATTGCATTACCTCATAGTGTTCCTTCATCAAATTAACCAAGCCGGCTTCGAAGTCATGGCTGGTGTACAGACGATTTAAATAACCAGAGTGGATGTCTTGGGCATTGAACTGGGCATAGCTCTCCAAGTCTACCTTCCACTTGCCTTTATCTTCAGCAGAAATTTCTTCCTTGGCGCTGTGCTTAGATAAGACAATAGGGTGACCCGGGGCTGTGAATACAAACCCAGTGACGACAACATCATCAGTCTTTTCCTCAGCAGGCTTCGGGCTTGGCGGTTTAGAAATAGCCGGTTCAATGTCCATATGATCTATGGAGACTTCATGGTCTTGTGGTGGTGGATCATCTAGGGTGGCCTCAGCAATTGGGTTAGAAGGTTATGACTGTTGTTTTCCCGGTTCAGACGGGTTGGAGTCGTCGACCGGCTTATTCAGCTTTGCCTTCTTGCTGGGTTTGGCCTGGCCCCTGAAAATAAGAAGCACAAAGAGGTCAGCATAATGATCAGGCATAAGGATTGAATGATTGAATATAATCTTACCCAGGTACAATCTTGAAAGTTGGGATTTGAGTTCCCGTTGACTCGCCAGAGGAGGAATGAGAAGTCCCCTGATAGTTTGAATCAGACGGGTTAAGAGGTTGCCGGAAATGACCCATCTTGGGATAAAGTATATCAGAAATATGTAAGACCTCTAGGCGGCGTTTGCAAACCGGTGTGTTTGGTAAGCCGGAAGAAGTAATCACACCACCACTATGCCGGGTGGTGCGGCGAGCTTCGTGTCGCTGTTTCTTCAAAAGAAAGTTGGCATCCAAGTGAGCTAGAGAGTGAGAAAAGCTTACTTTCCGGCTTGCTTGTCGGGTTTTCTGTGTTGGCAGAGGTTCTGAGCCGGAGGAAAGAATAATTACCTCTGCGTCATCTGCACGGCTGGCTTCTGCGTCATCCTGATAACAATCATTGTCAATGAGATGTATAAAAAATGAGCCAAGAGAGTCAAGTTCTACCTCTGACTCATCATCATCACCGTCATCATGAATCTTTAAACCGGTGGGCTCGGGGGTCTTCTTTTTGGCAGGCCTCTTGGTGGCCTTGGTTTTGGTACGAGCCGGTTTGGCCGGTTTATCTTGTGGTTTCTTCTTCCAGAATGGAGAATCGGCCTGTTGAGGTCAAAAAGATCATAAGTGGGCATGATTATTGAAAATATTGTTGAGCGGAAGGTGTGCAACACTTACGGTTGGCGGCTTGTTGAAGGTGCAAAAAGGACTAAATCATGTTTTACTGCATTCCTTTACAGGTTCGTTCAGCAATTTCTTGGTGGCTTCAGTAATTTCTGCGCCAGACAGTTGAATGTCGCAGTGGCGCTGGGGATCTTTTAAATCGCCACTATGTTCGCACATTAAGCCGGAGCGACGACTTAATTGCAAGATACTCCAGGACACCCAGCACCGGACAAGGTCGACGCCGATTAAGCCATTGGCCATAAAGGCTCTGAGCTTTGAAAAAGTTGGCGCGTATTTGGCCTGCTCCTTCGTGTTCATCCGTGGGGGAGTGGATGTGTGTTGCTAAGCCGGTGGTCGCGGTAACCCGGCAGGGGATTTTCATCTACTGGAGATGTGTTTTGACAGTAGAACCAAGTTTGGTTCCAATCTTTGGGGTGACTCGGCGGCTTGGCATACGGAAAGCTGGCTTCTTTCCTCTTCTGAATTGAAACCCCACCGAGTTCCAAGCTGGGCCCATCAGAAAACTCTGCCTGGCGGTTTAAATAGTAGAATTATCTGAATAATTCAACTGTGGGCTCCTCTTGAAGATAAGCTTCACAGAATACTTGGAAATTGCAAATGTCGGACACGGAGTTGGGTCCGATATCTTGAGGGTGAAGTTGGAAGAAATGAAGAACATCACGGAAAAACTTTGAGCCGGGTGGGCTGAACCCCCGGATCAAGTGGTCAGTGAAAACAATCACTTCTCCGTCCTTGGGTGTAGGAGGATTTTCTTCACCAGGGGCCCTCCAGTGGATGTCTTTCTTGGCTAGGGCGCCAGTTGCGACGAAGTTGTTCAAGTCTTCTTCAGTGACCCGGGATTGGACCCAGTTGCAAGCAGTGTATGTCTTAGCCATTTTTCGGTGATCTGAAAGAAAGAACTTTGGATTATATGGTTAAGCCGGCTGATGGTTTAAAGGCAAATAATAATGAAGCATGCATGCAAAAGTGTTAAACCGGAGGATGGCATTGAAGTTATAAAAATGAGCTATTGGCGGCTTAAGAGGGGACTGATGGTACCTGGTGGATTATGGTTTATGAGCTAAGCCGCCTACACGGTTGTTGATTTGCAGATCTGAAGAAAAAAATTGCTAAGTGTTGGAAAAACATATTTCACAGATTGATGATATGATTTTGGATCTACGGAACTTCAGATAATGGAAAATATCTAGACCTAAATTGCAGTACTTGAGCAGTTCATATGTACAGATTGGACTTCTTACGCAAAAGGAGATGCTCTAATAGCAAAAAATGAGTACCACGACTACCATCGCGCAGGACGGGTACCAAGTTTGAATCAAAAATCACAAGCTACAGTGAAGAGCGAACATGACTCCGACGAACTCGCGGAAACCCTAATGGGATCTACGGGGAAAGGAAAGGGGAAAACTCACCGGAGCTGTTGAACAGCGGAAGCGCGCGGATGGATTCTGGTCAGTTCAGGTTGATGCAGCGGCCGTGGTCGAGGCAATGGAAAAGGTCGACGGCGGCGGTGGAGCTCGGGCACTGAGGTGTCGTGAGGTAGAAGATAGAGACAAGGAGGCAAGGGGGGGAAATGAAAAGGGACCCCTGGACCTATTTATAAAGCTGAAAGGATAAGTGGCATGCGCAGGAATTGAGGAGGGCAAAAAATGGATATGTGACAGCGCAGACGCCTCGATTTTTGGAGGCTCATTAAAAGAGAAGATATATTAAGATTTGGGCCTTGCATAATATTAATGACAGGTGATGTCACGACGGGTTACCATAATCCTAAGGGATGACGTCATGGTGGGTTACAAGATCTCGCAAGAGTAAATCAGGAAGGATTTTTTTGAAGTGTTGAAGATTGATATGAACAAGTTCACATCAACATGGGGCCTAATGTTGGGGATATAACTACTGGGTATGACCCGCCCAGGAAGGGCCGGGTCATGCCACTGGCGGCTCATAATGACAAGGCCCATGAAGATGTTGAAGATGGTGGTTCGCGAAGCAGGCTTATTGGAGGCCCAAGACCCAAAGGCGACTTAAGGCCCACAGGTGTGAACCGCCATATATGTATGACTTGTGTTGTAAGGCATGTGTAGTTAGTCACCGAGCCGGACACGTTGTGTATGAGCCGGTCGGGACTCCGTGAGCCGCCAGGCGTCAACCTATGTATATAAAGGGACGACCCGGCGGCGGTTTAGGGCAAGAAACAAGAGATCGAAAGCTAGTTCGAGCATATTCGCTCCCTGGTAATCTAAACCCAAGCAATGCCACCTCAAACTGGATTAGGCCTTTCCCTTCACCGCAAGGGGCCGAACCAGTATAAACTCTCTGTGTCCTTTGTCCCGTTTAACCCCTTTAAGCTAACCTAGTTGCGATGGCTCCACGACTAAGTCCTTCTGCTAGGACATCTGCCGTGACAATTCCACGACAGAGAGTTGACATATGCTTTAGTTCCTTAGACCATGAGAGTATTGTATTCAGTTCTTACTGTACGATGGTACTTGGGTTTGCTCAAACGACATCTGTAACACGGTGATCATAACGACAACTTACAGGTTTATCGGAAACTTTGACAAGGGGCTAGATAGCTCAAGAGTGGGATTGTCCCCTTCGACAATGGAGAGATATTATTAGGGCCCTCTCGGTGTGACGACATCCATCATCGTCTGGTTAGACACAAGTGATTGGGTCATGGGTGACGGTGTCCTAGACTAGGGGGTACTCACCACGTCGTCTCCCGATCAGGTGATCGGGCCGAGGACCCCCATGGCGGTTTACTCATGGGCCACTTCGGGCAGCCCATGCCGCGTACAAGGAAGATTCCACAAGACTTGGTGATCAAGACAAGGACTCCTCTCCACCGGCGTATTCGACTAGGACTCTTGTTATCCTAGGCCTCCGGTATGTTATATAAGCCGAGGTTAGGCTAGTCGATAGATCATTATGACAGTACTCATCATACCCTTAGGTCTTAGACCACAACATATGATCTCGAGGTAGATCAACTCTTGTAACCCTATATTCATCAAGATCCATCAAGCAGGAAGTAGGGTATTACCTCGATAGAGAGGGCCCGAACCTGGGTAAACATCATGTCCCCTGTCTCCTGTTACCCATTGATCCATGACACACAGCTTGGGACCCCCTACTATCACGACCGGTTTTTCAATAAAATAATTATTGAGAGACCAATCCCTTTTACGGACCAGCGAGGAGGAATCCCTTCTCACTGATAGACAATATCTTGGTCACAGAAGAAAAAATACCAGGAGTACTAAATATAATACAAGGTTGAGCAGAGACTGCCCAACAATTTATTACATGCGCGCCGCTAAAACGAAACGGCGGATAGGGTGGCAACTACTAACTCACGATAATGATGGTGGTGGAAATATCATCGCGAAGCGAGTGATATGACTCCAGAAGACTACAACTCATCGAGCGTCGGAGTGAGGCTCGAGACGATTTATTGCGGGTGGCGGAAGCGTATACAATACAAGTGACCAAAATCCGGGATCACGCAGGACTGACTGGGACTCCTCTAGGCGTCGGACGCGCTATCAAACTCTTCATCCAAAAGATCGCCTTCGTCAACATCTGGCCAAATCAACAAGCCAGGTGAGTACTATGAAAGTACTCGCAAGACGGTTCGGACATAAGGTATAACAAATGTAAACATGAAGCATATGATCAAGTTAACCAGTTCGATCAGACATAGAGATAATAAATGCTGGGTGCCAAGCGAGGGTCTGAATGACGCCTCGAGCGGAAACTGCAGAATAGTAATACTGGTGCCAAACGAGTGTCTGAAAGACTCCTCGAGAGGAAAATGCGGAATAATAATACAGGTGCCAAACGAGTGTCTGAAAGACTCCTCGAGCGGAAAATGCGGAGTAATAATACAGGTGCCAAACGAGTGTCTGAAAGACTCCTCGAGCGGAAAATGCGGAATAATAATACAGGTGCCAAACGAGTGTCTGAAAGACTCCTCGAGCGGAAAATGCGAAATGATAATGCCACAGTCGGGCGTCGGGGCGACACCACATAAAGGGCTTGTAACAGAAAATAAAGACAGTGCATGCCGCAGTCGGACGTCTGAGCGACATCACATAAAGGGCTTATATTGTAGCTCAATAATACAATAGCTCTGGAACATAATTTATAACAAGCATGAGACAAATATAAAGTTAGTCCATCCACAGGAATAACAATAAATCTGAATTTACCACTTGAGCTTGTTCACCGGGGACAAGTTTTTCACACGGATAGATATGGATATAATGTTTACACTACTGATCATGGGTACGATGATTTGGAAAGAATTGACTCTGCAGAGTTTGTACTTAACCACAGCCAACGGATTTCAGTAGTCACGGGGACTAGTTTCGTCTACGGTGTTTTGGAAGAAACACGTCTAACCAGTACACACCCAATTCAACCATCCGAAGCCAGGGATCACCCTCGGCAACGTCCAAGAAAAACCTTGAGACGGGGAGGCTACAACCTCGCGTAGCATGGGATCAAATTTCTATACGCGCGCTTTAAGGGGGTGCCCCCCCTCTCGGTCCCAACCGGAAACACCCATGCCCCCTGACCGGATGACTGGCTTTAATCCTGGGCCAAGGTACCATCATCCCGGCCTCTCTGTTTGGTGTGTACACGGAAAGAGGTTACCAACTTACTAAACCGCATGAGACATGTGGTAGCACGGAAGGGGAAAGAACGGTAGCACGGCTCCAACCATGTTAACGTCGGAAAAGTCGGATGACACAAGGGTAGTATGCTACAACAGTACCACCTTGTTGCCCTTCATGTCACCACATGATTAGGCCACCTCTCATCAGAGGTCATCGCAACTTTGGAACAACCGGGTCGTTGCCTTACAAGCAACGAGGTTTTTACCGACACTCATATGCCACGCACAAACTCTCACGTGAACATGCAAAACATCTGCCATATCAAATGTTCAAAACATGCTTGCCTGGTTCGGAGAAGTCGGAGTCTAGCTCGGTGAAGTTCGCGGCTCCGTCACCTCTTCCGGAACCTACGGCAATCACGAAACGGGTACTAACGTGAAAACCAACACATACACAGAAACTTTTCCAAATATTTTTCAAATAAATCCCATAAAAAACTAGACAAAATTTGAAGATTGTCAGAAAAAGAATCACTCAAAAATACCTTTTTATTAAAAAGTTATAAAGGTTTCTGTCCAGGGACTTATCTGTAATGAAACAGAAAAGTTCCAGGGTTTTAACTGAGAAAACAGAAAACGCTTCGGCTGGGAATGCGCAAGCGCAAAGGGGAAGACGTATTTTGCCCGAAGGCGTCAACAGAAAACGGTTCGCGAATAAAAGAACAGAGGCTGACACGCGGGGTCCACATGTCAGGTTTGAAAAGCTCGCCGGCGCCCGAAGACTGCGGTGGACGCCGGCGTCGAACCACGGCGAGTTAGGAGAAACGGAGGGTACCAAGAGCTTCAGCGTGTTCTTCCGCGTCGGTGGGTGGTGGATTTGTCCAACGGGGAGCACCACGTCGACGGTGACACTATCTCCGGCGGACGGTGGCTCGGGTGAGGATGGGGAACTCCGGTGGAGGGCTGCAAACTACGAATTGAGGCGCGGGTCAGAACGAGTGATGCAAGGTGAAGCTACTGGCAAGAGAATGGAGGCGGAGGAGCACACACGGGGGCGAATCGGGCTGGATCCCATGGCGGGTCGCGGCGGCCGGAGTCGAGGAAGGAGACCTCCTCGGGGCTCTTCCAGTGGCTAGGCGTGCTCTAGGGGGAGTGCAGGGCTGGTGGGTGCTTGAGTTGAAGCTCGGGGCCTCTATTTATAGGCAGATCGACGGGGTGGCCGTGAACGGAGAATCTCCGGCGAGCGATTACGGCGGAGCAGTGGATTGGCAGGTGTTTTGAGCGGCCAGGCAGCATCAGTGGAGGTTACTGGAGCCGTTTTACAGCTAAACGGAGACGGGCTTGGCGTAATGGCGTCGGTCCACGGTGAGGTGACCGCACGGGCTCAACGGCGGCAGAGAGCGCGCTCCGCGCTCTGCGGTTCACGACGAGAGCGGCAGCGCGTTCGGGGGAGTGGAAGGCCACGCGGCGAGCTCCGGTGGTTTGGGCGGCGCTGGGTGGCGTCGTCGGCGCCGTGTCTCCCGCTGGCGTCCGCAAAGCCGCCGCCGGCGTCGGTCACGGGGCGGCGCACCTTCTGCTGCTCGTCGCCGACGCCCGCAAGGCGCCAGGCGTTTGTGCGGTGGAGGAACAAGAGGGCGGGGACGAGGAGCAAGGCGACGCGGTGGCACTGGCGAGATCGACGTCCATCTCTGAAGAAAATGACAGCGAGCGCTGAACTGAAAATCTGAAACTCTGAACTTGACAATGACCATGCACTGCAGGTGTTCGACAGAGAGATTTTGCAATGAGATGAATTTTTCTGGAGCTATAACTTGGTGAGATGACCACTCAAAGCACCCAGGGGCTGCCTGATTTTACTTGGAATTTTTGGAGAACGTTTTGAATGAATTTCACCAAATTTGTCAAATCTGGTCCAAACTTGCAACAGGTGTAGTTTGAAAATTTTGAACTGAAGACTAGTGGATCTTCATGGTTCTAGGTTGAGGGTTCAAAGGACTAGGAGGGGGAAAAGGTTTGGTGGCAAAAATCAAGACAGAAAGTGGAGTTCCTTTGCAAATCTCCAAGTGCTAGAAAAGAAGGCAGAAATTTATTTGAATAGAATTTGAATGGAAATAGATACATGGGGAGGTTCAACTTGCTGGATTTGGTGTAAAACATGATCCAAAGGTGACGGAAGGGTTAGGAGAGGGCATTTGCACTAAGGCCATGGCAAGAAGGATTTGTTGAAAGTGGCAAAGGACTTTCCAAAAGCCATAGTGCAAAATTCAAAAAGATTTTCAAAAGTTATTTTCCCAAATGAAAAACATTTTGTCTTGAGTCCAAATGAAAAGCAAGAACTTCCAAGACCAAAGGCAGATCTTGGGTGAATCCAAATAAAACTTTTGCCATAAAGAAAAGTATATGAGAGGGAGAGTTCTCTTGAAGAAAAATTTAAATCACTCCCCTCAAGTCAAATAAAAATCTTTTGAAAAATCCAAATAAAAACTTGGGTGTCACAACACCTACCCCCTTAGGAAAAATCTCGTCCTCGAGATTTCTGCTGATCCTCAAATAAATATGGATACTCTGCTCGAAGGAAATCCTCCCTTTCCCATGTAGCTTCATTCTCAGTGTGGTTGCTCCACTGAACCCTGAAAAACTTGGTCGTTTTCTGACGGGTCCTTCGTTCAGACTCTTCTAAAATCCTTACTGGCCTTTCTCTGTAGGTGAGATCTGGTTGCATATCAATGTCCTCATGAGGTACATGCTTTTCTGGGTTGCTCACACATTTTCTTAACTGTGAGACGTGGAACACGTCATGGACGTCTGACAGCTCCTTGGGTAGGTCTAGCTGGTAGGCTACCGTGCCTCTTCGTGCCTTTACACAAAATGGTCCAATAAATCTTGGGGCTAGCTTCCCCTTAATTTTGAACCGTTGCAGACCCCTCATAGGAGATACTCGGAGGTATACGGAATCACCGGGTTCAAAGCTGACCTCACGATGCTTCTGATCATAGTAGCTCTTTTGTCGGCTCTGCGCCGTCCTGAGTCTGTCCCTGATTTGTTTGACTTTCTCCTCGGCTTCTTTAAGCATATCTGGGCCGAAGATACGGCCGTCACCTGTTTCTGACCAATTCAGTGGGGTACGACACCTCCGTCCGTACAATGCTTCAAAGGGTGCCATTTGCAAGCTGGCTTGATAACTGTTGTTGTAAGCAAATTTGGCATATGGCAAACTCTCTTCCCAACTGGATCCATAGGTGAGCACACAGCCTCTTAGCATATCCTCTAGGATTTGGTTTACACGTTCTGTTTGTCCATCAGTCTGAGGGTGGTATGCTGTACTGAAAGCTAGTTGCGTGCCCAGGGCTTGTTGTAGGTGATCCCAAAATTTGGAGACGAATTGGGTGCCTCGGTCTGATATTATAGTCTTTGGGACTCCATGCAAGCAAACTATACGAGAGAGATAGAGCTTTGCCAGTCTTTGTGTGGAGTAGGTAGTCTTCATGGGAATGAAATGAGCAACCTTGGTTAGTCGGTCTGTGATGACCCATATGGCGTCATTCCCACGTTGTGATCGGGGTAATCCGACAATGAAGTCCATTCCTATTTCATCCCACTTCCACTCTGGTATCCTGTTAGGCTGGAGTAGCCCTGCTGGCTTTTGGTGCTCGGCCTTGATGCGCTGACATGAATCGCAACAAGCGATGAATGTGGCTATATCTCTTTTCATACCGTGCCACCAAAATCTTTCCTGAATGTCCTTGTACATTTTGGTTCCTCCAGGATGGATCGAGTATGGGGCGGTGTGGCTTTCCGTCAAGATCTGTTGCTTGAGTTCCTCAATGTTAGGTACGCAAAGTCTGTCTCGGTACCATAATGTTCCTTCACTGTCTGTGACGAACTCTGAAGTCTTACTAAGATTCATTTTCTTCTTTATGCCTTCGATGCTGGGATGTCCCTGTTGAGCCTTCTTAATTTGTTCCACCAGGGTGGGTTGTATCTCCAGGTTCGATACGGTGCCCTCAGAGACTAACATCATGTTGAGCCTAGCGAACTCTCGCTGAAACTCAGGCCTCAAATTTTGCTGACCGTCACTGTCCGGGCTGGGGTTTCGACTAAGGGTATCGGCCACTACATTTGCTTTCCCTGGGTGGTAGTGAATACCGATGTCATAGTCCTTGACTAGTTCCAACCAGCGTCGTTGGCGTAAATTCAGCTCTGGCTGGGTGAAAATATATTTGAGGCTCTTATGGTCCGTATATATTTCACAACGATTTCCCAACAGAAAGTGCCTCCACTCCTTGAGTGCATGTATGACTGCTGCTAGCTCCAAGTCATGTGTTGGGTAATTTTCCTCATGTTTTCGCAGCTGCCTGGAGGCATATGCGACAACTTTGCCATCCTGCATTAGTACACATCCGAGACCTTTTCGGGACGCGTCACAATACACTTCAAAGCTCTTGTGTATGTCTGGCACAGTTAAGACCGGTGCGGTTGTCAGCTTCTTCTTGAGTTCTTGGAAGCTCTGCTCACATGCTTCTGTCCATACGAATTTCTTGTCCTTCTTGAGTAATTGTGTCATAGGTTTTGCCACAGTGGAGAATCCTTCAATAAATCTCCTGTAATATCTGGCCATTCCTAGGAAACTCCGCACATCTGTAACATTGGCGGGTGGCTTCCAGTCTAGTATGGCCTTGACCTTTTCTGGGTCTACAGCCACGCCTTCTTGGTTCAATATACGGCCCAAGAAACCAACTTGCCTTAGCCAAAATTCGCATTTGCTAAACTTGGCGTACAACTGATGTTTCCTCAATTCTCCCAAAACAATCCTGAGGTGCTCAGCATGCTCTTCTGGTGTCCTCGAGTAAACCAGAATGTCGTCAATGAATACCACCACAAATTTGTCCATGAATTTCATGAATACCTTGTTCATGAGGTGGACGAAATATGCGGGGGCGTTCGTTAGTCCAAAAGGCATCACTGTGAACTCGTATAACCCATATCTGGAAGTGAAGGCTGTCTTGGGAATGTCTTCCGTCCGTACCTTCAGTTGATGGTATCCCGATCTCAAATCAATCTTTGAAAATACCTTGGCTTGTGCGAGCTGGTCAAACAAATCATTGATCCGTGGCATCGGATATTTGTTTTTGATGGTGACCATATTGAGGGCTCGATAGTCTATGCACAGCCTCAGTGTCCCATCTTTCTTCTTAGCGAACAACACAGGCGAACCCCATGGTGAGGAGCTGGCTCGAATAAATCCTTTTTCCAATAATTCTTTTATCTGCTTCTTCAACTCCACCAATTCTGAGGGTGCCATTCTATAAGGCTTCTTATAGATGGGAGCGGTGCCAGGTGCTAGTTCAATGCTGAATTCTATCTCTCGGTCTGGTGGCATGCCTGGTAGTTCTTCGGGGAATACATCAGGGAACTCGCATACCACTGGAACTTTTCTCAGTTCTGCAATGTCCATTTTGTTCAGTTTTGTTTGCTGTGATCGTGGCCTTTCTTGGGCGAAAACTCTTATAGTCTTGCCGTGATGGTGAGTGAGAATCACTGTCCGATTGAAACAGTCGATGAATCCTTTGTTGGTGGTCAACCAGTCCATCCCTAAAATGACATCCAGTCCTTTACTTTCCAACACGATGAGATTCGCGTGGAATTGTAGTCCTTCGAACTCAATGACCACTCCTTGGCAGTAACCCTGAGCGATTTGCTTATTTCCGGGGGACTTGATGATCATAGATTTTTCCAAGGGAAGTATCGGAAAACCATGTTGCGAAACAAAACTCTTCGAAACGAACGAATGGGAAGCTCCAGAATCAAACAAAACCGTGGCAGGTACTGTGTTGACAGGGAACGTACCGAGCACGATGTCTGGGGCATTCTGCGCTTCTTCCCTGGTCACATGGTTCAGGTGACCCTTCCTGTGGTTGTTGCTGGGGTTGAAGTTGTTGCGCTTGGGGGCTGGATTGTTTCCACCATTGTTCGGCTTGGGTGCCGAGTCTCTTGGCTTCGGGCACTATTTAGCATAATGCCCTTGTTGACCACAAGCATAGCAGGTGACCCCTGGACGGTATGTGAACTCCTTGTCTCTGGCATGAAATTGTCCGACGGGCCTTGGTTCAGTAGTCGTGGATCTCCTTGTGTCTGTCCTTGGGACCTCAGTCTTGCCTCGGTTGCTGCGGGCAAGAGTCGTCTTGTCCCTCTTTCGCTTGTGGATATCTTCCAGACTACGGCGCTCATTCTCCAGGGTGATGGCCTTGTCCACCAGCGTCTTAAAATCCGGAAAGGTGTGCACGATCAGTTGGCACCTTAGTGCTGGTGCCAGGCCGTCCAGGAATTTTTCCATCTTCTTGCTTTCTGTCATGTGCTCGTCGTAGGCATAACGAGACAGCTGGGTAAACTGGCCATTGTACTCTATCACTGACATGCCTCTTTGCTTCAGGTCATCAAAATCTCTCTTCTTGATCTTTAGGATGCTCCTGGGGATGTGTGCCCCACAGAAGCCTTCCTTGAACTCTTCCCAGGTGATGTTGTGTTCCCGGGGATGCATGTGTAGGAAGTTTTCCCACCATGCTGCGGCTGCTCCAGTAAGGTAGTGTGGTGCATAGAGCACCTTCTCATGATCTGAGCACTGAGCAATAATCAGTTTCCTTTCAATCTCACGAAGCCAATCATCGGCTTCCAGCGGTCTGTCGGTGTGAGCAAAAGTTGAGGGGCGAGTCTTCTGTAATTCAGATAACTTGGAATGGGGTTGATAGGGTTCACGGTGGTTTCCCATGTTGATGACATGGTTCATCATCTCTTGGTGCTGTTGCTGGCTTTGCTCGAAGAGACGGCATACTTGAGACAGTGCTGCTTCGCTGTCTTGTTGGCTGGACTGACCCTGAGTGAAATTGTTGCTGGTCTGTGTCCCGTAAACCTCTTCTGGCTGATTGGGCATGGAGCGAGTCCACGGGCGAGACATTTTTCCAGTCTGGGGTATTATTTGCAAAACCCATGAGAAAAATTGTGTAGCACAAAAATCTCGCAAAGGCAAAAATAAAAAGGCTTCAAGGTTTTCAAAGAAACACAAATGATTTTTCATGGAGAAGAAGTGCTTAACATAAATCTTACATGCGAAAAGCAAACACAAGATACAACACTCAGGATGCGCGTACACAAACCTGACATGTTATTTAAAAACTAGCGTACTACTCCGGAAGGCAGCAAACACACCAATAAAAACTAGCGTACAGATAAAACAACACATCATACAAGCAGGCATAACACGCGGCTACTCGGTGCTCTCAGTCGGAGATGGTGAAGATCTCCTTCCCCTTGCCGATGGCAAGGCTCAGCGGTCCAGGAGAATCAACCTCCTCCTCTCTAGCTGGCTCCTGGCGCGGGACGCTGCGCTGCGGTGATGGTGCGGGGGCGACTGGTGGTAGAGCGTGTGCGGCAGGCGGTGCGGCTCTGACTGGAGTAGGAGCGATGACTCGGTCGAACTCCTCAGTGGTAGGCAGACGGCGAGCAGTGGCCAAAACGGCCGGTGCATACGAGGCTGAAGACGAGACGAATGTCAAAGGCGACGCCGTGTGGAGAAGCTCCTTCCTGCTGGCAGGACCGCCCCGGACTAAGTCCATGCGGGCAGCCACAAGATCATCTACGAGGTTGTCGATAGACTCCTCCAGAGCCTTGAGATACTCCACAACCATCTCGATGGCTTCATCTCGTTCTCCCCGATGGCAGGCGAACGCATAGTGGCTGGTGTAGGGCACATGGCATGGGAGGTAGCGGTAGCGACGAGTCTTCATCGTAAGAAGGATGTCCCGAAGGCGAGCTATCGCCTCACGGGCAGCCATCTGCATGGCATGCCTCTCCGTAGGCATGGCCCTTCCCACAAAACGGAAGTGGCGTGCAGCAGAACGTCCTCCCTTGAACTGCACCACAGCTTGGTGCATAGACACTTCGTCACTGAGCTTGTGCTGATAGAGTGTGAACTCCGGGCGAGCTGCTGGCCCGATCGCGAGCTTGGTGATGGAGACAAGGAGCTTGACAAACCCCTCGGGCACGTTGGTGAACACTCGATTCTCACAGCTGCTGCCAGCCATCTACAAAAGTAGGCAAAAATTCTGAGTAGTCATGTCATAAATTTATGATGTCCAACAGAAAATAGCTACAATTGCAAAATGCTGAAAAAGCACAAAAGACGCTAATAACCGATTAGCGATCGCACCTAGTGGCTTCCTACAGTCAGCCTGGCTCTGATACCAAGCTTGTCACGACCGGTTTTTCAATAAAATAATTATTGAGAGACCAATCCCTTTTACGGACCAGCGAGGAGGAATCCCTTCTCACTGATAGACAATATCTTGGTCACAGAAGAAAAAAATACCAGGAGTACTAAATATAAAACAAGGTTGAGCAGAGACTGCCCAACAATTTATTACATGCACGCCGCTAAAACGAAATGGCGGATAGGGTGGCAACTACTAACTCACGATAATGATGGTGGTGGAAATATCATCGCGAAGCGAGTGATATGACTCCAGAAGACTACAACTCATCGAGCGTCGGAGTGAGGCTCGAGACGATTTATTGCGGGTGGCGGAAGCGTATACAATACAAGTGACCAAAATCCGGGATCGCGTAGGACTGACTGGGACTCCTCTAGGCGTCGGACGCGCTATCAAACTCTTCATCCAAGAGATCGCCTTCGTCAACATCTGGCCAAATCAACAAGCCAGGTGAGTACTATGAAAGTACTCGCAAGACGGTTCGGACATAAGGTATAACAAATGTAAACATGAAGCATATGAACAAGTTAACCAGTGCGATCAGACATAGAGATAATAAATGCTGGGTGCCAAGCGAGGGTCTGAATGACGCCTCGAGCGGAAACTGCAGAATAGTAATACTGGTGCCAAATGAGTGTCTGAAAGACTCCTCGAGAGGGAAATGCGGAATAATAATAGAGGTGCCAAATGAGTGTCTGAAAGACTCCTCGAGCGGAAAATGCAGAGTAATAATACAGGTGCCAAACGAGTGTCTGAAAGACTCCTCGAGCGGAAAATGCGGAATAATAATACAGGTGCCAAACGAGTGTCTGAAAGACTCCTCGAGCGGAAAATGCGAAATGATAATGCCACAGTCGGGCGTCGGGGCGACACCACATAAAGGGCTTGTAACAGAAAATAAAGACAGTGCATGCCGCAGTCGGACGTCTGAGCGACATCACATAAAGGGCTTATATTGTAGCTCAATAATACAATAGCTCGGGAACATAATTTATCACAAGCATGAGACAAATATAAAGTTAGTCCATCCACAGGAATAACAATAAATCTGAATTTACCACTTGAGCTTGTTCACCGGGGACAAGTTTTTCACACGGATAGATATGGATATAATGTTTACACTACTGATCATGGGTACGATGATTTGGAAAGAATTGACTCTGCAGAGTTTGTACTTAACCACAGCCAACGGATTTCAGTAGTCACGGGGACTAGTTCCGTCTACGGTGTTTTGGAAGAAACACGTCTAACCAGTACACACCCAATTCAACCATCCGAAGCTAGGGATCACCCTCGGCAACGTCCAAGAAAAACCTTGAGACGGGGAGGCTACAACCTCGCGTAGCATGGGATCAAATTTCTATACGCGCGCTTTAAGGGGGTGCCCCCCCTCTCGGTCCCAACCGGAAACACCCATGCCCCCTGATCGGATGACTGGCTTTAATCTTGGGCCAAGGTACCATCATCCCGGCCTCTCTGTTTGGTGTGTACACGGAAAGAGGTTACCAACTTACTAAACCGCATCCTGGCAATGAGACATGTGGTAGCACGGAAGGGGAAAGAACGGTAGCACGGCTCCAACCATGTTAACGTCGGAAAAGTCGGATGACACAAGGCTGGTATGCTACAACAGTACCACCTTGCTGCCCTTCATGTCACCACATGATTAGGCCACCTCTCATCAGAGGTCATCGCAACTTTGGAACAACCGGGTCGTTGCCTTACAAGCAACGATGTTTTTACCGACACTCATATGCCACGCACAAACTCTCACGTGAACATGCAAAACATCTGCCATATCAAATGTTCAAAACATGCTTGCCTGGTTCGGAGAAGTCGGAGTCTAGCTCGGCGAAGTTCGCGGCTCCGTCACCTCTTCCGGAACCTACGGCAATCACGAAACGGGTACTAACGTGAAAACCAACACATACACAGAAACTTTTCCAAATATTTTTCAAATAAATCCCATAAAAAACTAGACAAAATTTGAAGATTGTCAGAAAAAGAATCACTCAAAAATACCTTTTTATTAAAAAGTTATAAAGGTTTCTGTCCAGGGACTTATTTGTAATGAAACAGAAAAGTTCCAGGGTTTTAACTGAGAAAACAGAAAACGCTTCGGCTGGGAATGCGCAAGCGCAAAGGGGAAGACGTATTTTGCCCGAAGGCGTCAACAGAAAACGGTTCGTGAATAAAAGAACAGAGGCTGACACGCGGGGTCCACATGTCAGGTTTGAAAAGCTCGCCGGCGCCCGAAGACTGCGGTGGACGCCGGCGTCGAACCACGGCGAGTTAGGAGAAACGGAGGGTACCAAGAGCTTGAGCGTCTTCTTCCGCATCGGTGGGTGGTGGACTCGTCCAACGGGGAGCACCACGTCGACGGCGACACTATCTCCGGCGGACGGCGGCTCGGGTGAGGATGGGGAACTCCGGTGGAGGGCTGCAAACTACGAATTGAGGCGCGGGTCAGAACGAGTGATGCAAGGTGAAGCTACTGGCAAGAGAATGGAGGCGGAGGAGCACACACGGGGGCGAATCGGGCTGGATCCCGTGGCGGGTCGCGGCGGCCGGAGTCGAGGAAGGAGACCTCCTCGGGGCTCTTCCAGTGGCTAGGCGTGCTCTAGGGGGAGTGCAGGGCTGGTGGGTGCTCGAGTTGAAGCTCGGGGCCTCTATTTATAGGCAGATCGACGGGGTGGCCGTGAACGGAGAATCTCCGGCGAGCGATTACGGCGGAGCAGTGGATTGGCAGGTGTTTTGAGCGGCCAGGCAGCATCAGTGGAGGTTACTGGAGCCGTTTTACAGCTAAACGGAGACGGGCTTGGCGTAATGGCGTCGGTCCACGGTGAGGTGACTGCACGGGCTCAACGGCGGCAGAGAGCGCGCTCCGCGCCCTGCGGTTCACGACGAGAGCGGCAGCGCGTTCGGGGGAGTGGAAGGCCACGCGGCGAGCTCCGGTGGTTTGGGAGGCGCTGGGTGGCATCGTCGGCGCCGTGTCTCCCGCTGGCGTCCGCAAAGCCGCCGCCGGCGTCGGTCACGGGGCGGCGCACCTTCTGCTGCTCGCCGCCGACGCCCGCAAGGCGCCAGGCGTTCGTGCGGTGCAGGAACAAGAGGGCGGGGACGAGGAGCAAGGCGACGCGGTGGCACTGGCGAGATCGACGTCCATCTCTGAAGAAAACGACAGGGAGCGCTGAACTGGAAATCTGAAACTCTGAACTTGACAATGACCATGCACTACAGGTGTTCGACAGAGAGATTTTGCAATGAGATGAATTTTTCTGGAGCTGTAACTTGGTGAGATGACCACTCAAAGCACCCTGGGGCTGCCTGATTTTACTTGGAATTTTTGGAGAACGTTTTGAATGAATTTCACCAAATTTGTCAAATCTGGTCCAAACTTGCAGCAGGTGTAGTTTGAAAATTTTGAACTGAAGACCAGTGGATCTTCATGGTTCTAGGTTGAGGGTTCAAAGGACTAGGAGGGGGAAAAGGTTTGGTGGCAAAAATCAAGACAGAAAGTGGAGTTCCTTTGCAAATCTCCAAGTGCTAGAAAAGAAGGCAGAAATTTATTTGAATAGAATTTGAATGGAAATAGATACATGGGGAGGTTCAACTTGCTGGATTTGGTGTAAAACATGATCCAAAGGTGAGGGAAGGGTTAGGAGAGGGCATTTGCACTAAGGCCATGGCAAGAAGGATTTGTTGAAAGTGGCAAAGGACTTTCCAAAAGCCATAGTGCAAAATTCAAAAAGATTTTCAAAAGTTATTTTCCCAAATGAAAAACATTTTGTCTTGAGTCCAAATGAAAAGCAAGAACTTCCAAGACCAAAGGCAGATCTTGGGTGAATCCAAATAAAACTTTTGCCATAAAGAAAAGTATATGAGAGGGAGAGTTCTCTTGAAGAAAAATTTAAATCACTCCCCTCAAGTCAAATAAAAATCTTTTGAAAAATCCAAATAAAAACTTGGGTGTCACACCTACCCGAGATCTTCCGGTTGTGCTTTCATTGAGAGTTCCGCTGTGTGTTCGACAAAAGGATCAATGGCTCGCTTGCAGATCAACTGCGACATCGGCGTCTTCGTCGCCCCCTCGACTGGTCACCTTGGCTTGACCAAGGACTGTGCCCTACCTCCAATCATCATGTTCGGACGAGGGCCTTCATCAACATCAACTCCGATCTCTATCTAGATCATGGAGGAATCATCCATGGAGCTTGGGGGCTCAACGTCAACATTGCCCTCGGGCGACCATACTGTTTTTCTGAACAGCGAACTTGTATCCGCTACCACCACCTCCTCGAGCATCGCTTTGACGATTCCTCCAGTGGAATTGTGCGGAATTGAGTCTACAACAACACTGTAAAATTTCGTCGCGTTTCGATGGCGCAATCTCCGCCGGTCTCCGATATACCGGAGCCCCGTCGAATCTGGACGAGTTTGGAGCGTGGTTTCCAGCATCTAGCTCGGATGTCGTTTGGAAGATCCACCCGTTGATCGGGTGCGGAATTCCTATATCTACCACCCCTCCAAATTTCAGCTCGATCCGACCGTCCAAACTCCGGGAACCTTCCAATTAGTGCATCACTTTTCAGATCTATTTTCTTTGCGAGAACGAATCTGACCCGAGTTCATCTTTTTTTATGAACGGGATTTCGGACATCCTTTTTGAAGGAAGTTTTGTGTGGGGTATTGTGCTTTGTTCCCAAACACATCCCACTAATTTTAAAGTCTTTTCTAATATGATATTCACCATCGCGCCGGTGTCAAAGCAGCCCGACAATGTTGCTCCACGGCTGCCGACCTGCGCTAGACACGTCGTCGCTTTGTTGAGCCGAGCTCAACTTCTTCGGATCATCGTCTCGGTAAGCCGAACAAGGGTTCGGCATCACGAAGGATAAATCATCACCAACATCGCCGCCCCACGGATTACACGGAGCGAGCACACCGGCATCACCGCATGGTCACTTCATCAATCCGGCATTGACCACGTCACGAGTTACGACCTGCATCGGCATGGCCGTACTGTTGCTTCTTCAAGCGGATGTCCATCACGCCGACCTACTTCGACTCATCGGCTGACATCGAGGCTTCGACACCTTGGCTAGACCGGGGGCTCTGCTATTTCTTCATCAACATGCTCCGGTGACTTCGGCGTCACCGGCCGACTAGCTTCGACACATCGGCTGGCATGGTGGCTGCAACGTCACCTTACCGACCTGCTCCGTCACCTCGTCTGGACCGGGGGCTTCTCCATCTCTTCATCAACCTACTCCGGAGACTTCGGCGTCACCAGCCGATCGGCTTCGTCACGTTAGCTGGACCAGGGGCTTTGCCTCGGCGGGCCAACCTTTGCCAGCATCGCCATGCCGTCGCTTCATCGCCCATCAGACAATGGGTGTGCGGATCGAATCCCAATTTTGGGAGTCACCTTTCTTCGGATTGCTACAACAAATAAACCAGGTGCTATTAATACTAGCAATTTTTGCTTGTTTGGGTTTATTTTTTCCAAGGAATTATTACTCTGGTTTGTTCCATCATCTGTACATAGGTCTATCAAATGGTGGCGCATTAACGACAATCGTGTGGTGGTTCGGTCAGTTTCCGTATATAGTTCGGCGAACGCCGCATCCGGAACTCGGACCGACCTGTGAATTCAGGCTGCCATGCCTTTAAACCATCACGCCGACGCCCTGCATGGACATTGACTTCGGCGCCAGGCCACATATCTTTAAATAAATTATTTTGCGTAAATTAATTACGCGGGGATTTTTATATATTTATATTATTATTGTTGGCCTGCACTATTTTACATGTGCAGGTAATGGACTTTGACTGCGTCATGTGGTCTCTTCGACAAGCCGACGCCGTCGTGCCAATCGGCTTAAATCGGCTCGCGTGATTACCTTGTTGGTCGTGTTGCCATACCGACGTGTTCGGTTGCCTCGGGGACTTCGGCATCGCCGAGAGATCTCTACCTCATCGAGTGTTCGGCACACAGGCCATATTTCCTTTATTACTCACTTTGCATAAATTATTTATTATGCAACAATTTTTTTAAAATTTATTATTATTACTATTATCTCCGGTTTGCACTATTTTTTGTGCACGGGTAAATGATCCGGGTCGGGCAGTGTTGTCACCTCGGTTGGACGGGGGGCTTCGTCAACACTTCATTAACCCATGCCGGGGACTTCGGCGTCACTCTGCCGGCCTGCATTGGTCGTGCTATGTCACCACTTCGAAGTGCCGAGCTCTTCGCTCCGCCACCTCGGGACCGGCTTGGGGAATGGAACCTTGTCCCACATCAAGCTTGGACCGCGTCACCAATGCCGAACATATTAACCAGCTAAGTAGCTTTCATGCTCAAAAACTTTCAGTTTTAAATTTTGTTCGGTTCGACCAAGCATTATACTTTTTTGGCAAAAAGTTGTTTATGAAAAACTTTCTTGTCAAAACTTTGTTTGTGACACACAAATTCAAATACCCCGTCTACTTGGGGGCTTCCTTTATGAAGGTTTTCCTTTTGCATATGATTATAATTGTATGGCTTCGTTCCTTGTTCGTGTATTACGCCACAATATGCACCATGTTGACTTAATTAAGTGTTCCGCAAGCTGGGTTGCCTTGCTCCATTGTTTACCCCTACGTTCTCGATTGTTCGGCTAGGGAGTAAAGGGAGCACCTCTGCGATTGTCACGATCGGGTCATCCGAGCTCGGACCTCAGACTGGGTGAAGCCGAAAGCTAGCGCTCTTATTGTTTTCAATCATGGTCGGCACACAACGGAACTCATGAGTACAAAAAATCTATTGCGCAAGTCTCATAGTAACAATGAGCAATCGAAGAAAGGTATCGGTGGGGGTACTATTTTCTTCGAAGATGCTTCTTACACTTCGTCAGTAATATAGCATAAGTTCCCTGAGCGCGCTTTGTCTATTACAGCCTTATGGCATGATTGCCTGGTTATCGGAAACACCGTCGATATTCTCGACAGGTGGAGTACATAACACTTTTCGGCCCTTGAGCGAAGAGGGAGAAGCCGACGGTCGGTTAAGACGCATTTAAAGTTCAGGTGAACACATATATGATATAAGTACTTTGGTACATACTATCATAAAATTCTTTTACCCAAGTCACTTGGGGGCTCTTAAATTTATGTGAGCTGTTTTATAATAAGTGTTCTTCTTCTTAGTCGTTGCAAAGTCTTTCTCTATCACTCCTTTTTTCGACGCGAGTGTGTGGTCAATAGCCGGGGAGCCTAATTTCTCTCTCAAAGCCGCTAGAGTTTAGTTTGCTAAACTGGCCTATCGAGAAGTACTCCGCCTTCGGGATAGGAGGTTGAAGCTGTGGGCTGACCCGCTTTAAGTCTTGAGATAGGATGTGTCACGTTAAAGCACGACAGAAGCACAATTTTTTTTCTAAGACCAATTTTCGGATTGGCACCGAACACTTGATCTAGTTCGGACGTCAAGTTTTTGCTAAAGTTTTTTGGTTTTCCAAGCCTATGGCACTTTTTGTGTGTTTCCAACATAAGTCTCGCAGTACAACGCCGGACACCTTTAGAGGGTCGGCAAAAACATTCTCGGATATTGCTATATATGCATCGGTTTCGAATTGTGTCTTCGGTCAATATTTGGGTTGCCCGGCCCCTGTGCTTGCCTCCTATGTTCCGCTTTGTTCGGCTAGGTGTGCAAAGGGAGAACCACTGCGATTGTGCTTCCAGCTAGCATGGTTAAAGCACCTCAGTGGAGAAGGCCGAAAGCTGACTGTCACAATAAGCGCAAACTGGTCAGCGATCCGATGACTGTGTTAAACTATAAGATCGATAGAGGTCACCCCATGTTAAATGACGGGCCGTTCATAACATTGGCCGAAGTGTTTACGGCTTGACCTCGACTGTCGCCGAACACTAACCGGGGGCTAGTAACCGGCCTCCCAACTTTAAGCTCCTATGACTAAGTGAAATTTATAAAGCCCGCATATCTGATTGCCTCGTTTCCGCTAACACAACCGCCTTCGGGCACCGAGACGTCGGCTAAGGGTTGTTTTGGTATTGCGAAAACACCCTGCATAACATCTACAAGGGGGTGGAAGCCGATGATGGGCCACTTTCAAATGATAAACGGTCGCAACAGAGTCAAAATAAACATATCATCGGCGTTTGTATTTAATATATGAGGGCCTCCTTCCGCAATCATCGTTATAAAGCCATATATGCATCAATTTGACTTAAGATTTTGGCCAAGCTGGGTTGCCTGGCTCCTGTGCTTACCCCTACGTTCCCGATTGTTTAGCTAGGTGGTAAAGGGAGTACCTCTGTGATTGTTACTACCGGGTCATCCGAGTAAGTACCTCAGACTGGGTGAAGCCGAAAGCTAGCAATCTTAAAGGATCACATTGGTCGGCAACGACGAAGGTGAAAATTTTGGTTCATTAATACCATAGAGTTCGGGAACTTTCCCCGAACTAAATCCTCAATATTTTTCTCCCACATTGATCGGAGGTGAGGTTTCATGATCATGATAAGCATGACGACCCAAAGAAAGGAACCGATAGCGGTACTATTTTCTTTGGAAGATGTTTCTTACGGTAAAACGTAATATAGCATATCTCTCCATGTACCTTTGTTTATAAAACCGTATGGCCGGATTGCCTTGTTTTCCATAAATCTTTGCCCTTATAACGGCTTTATAAAGTAGGAAAACACTCCTCGGCTACTGGCCGAAGAGGTTGAAGCCGATGGTCGGTCAACAAAGTTTTGTGCAATGCGGATCCGGGCATTAATGATGTAAAGTACATGGATACATAGAGTCATTACAAATAATTTGTGATTTTACTATGGATATCGATCCTTAATTCGGCCACCCGTGCCCGCATTAAGGCTTGGGGGCTACTGGGCTTCAGGCTTATTATTTACAAATATTAAAGGGGCACATCGATCCCCTGGTCTGGTGTTGCCACCCAACCAGTGTCTCAGGGGCTACTGCATTGCCTGTTCAATGCAGAAAATTCAAAGTGCTTAGTGTTCGGCTTGACCGAACTATAGGCAAATGCGTCTTCGGACAACAACAGGTACCATCTAGACCTATCTGGCATCAAGCTAATATATTACGGCAACTTCTCAAGACCCTCTCTCAAGGGCCCGTTCGCCGATCACTATTATCTCTAATATATTACACTGCGTTTCTATTCCTGTGCATGCTGCCGAGCTAGGAGTTGATTCTCAGGCCGATTTCGCGCATCGACCTGAGTCTTAGGGACTACTAGGATCAGCGGTTTCATGTTTTCCTTCAGGTGCATCTCAGGTTTTAGACCGACACACACCTTGAGGGCTACTGGTTATACATATTGACATCAAATAAATTTACACGCATCGGAAATAAAATCCGTAAACAATCAGCCCAAGCCCGAGGTGGTGCATCACCTCAAAAGCAGTCCGGCATAAATCTCGGATGCAAGTGGCTGGCTCTATAGAGGGCATTTCCGGCATTAAGCTCCGCTAACCTCCTTTAAACTTCTATAAGCCAAGGTGATCTATGACACCTCGGATACAGTCCGGCGTTGGAGCTCGGATACAGCCTGGCGTTGGAGCTCGGATACAGTCCGTCGTTGGTGCTCGGCTGCAAAAGATACCTCGAATGCAGTCCAGCGTTGGAGCTCGGATGCAAGAGGACACCGCCGCCCGAGAACAACTTCAAACCCAAGGTGGGCGTAAAAATAACAAGGCATTGATAAAAGCCGATAACTTAAAGGGGCTCCTCGGATACCCGGCATGTAAACTCTTCAGATTTATTTCGGCGATCCTCAAGATCGAAGATAAGAAGATTTGTTGAACCAGTTTTCAAGACCGACGACCGAAGATGAAGAACAGTTCGGAAGAATCAAGGAGCGTCCCCAACTTGAAGACCGGTTCAGGAGGCTACTTGCGGTGTCCTGGACTAGGGGGTACTCACCACATCGTCTCCCGATCAGGTGGATCGGGCCGAGGACCCCCATGGCGGTTTACTCATGGGCCACTTCGGGCAGCCCATGCCTCGTACAAGGAAGATTCCACAAGACTTGGTGATCAAGACAAGGACTCCTCTCCACCGGCGTATTCGACTAGGACTCTTGTTATCCTAGGCCTCCGGTATGTTATATAAGCCGAGGCTAGGCTAGTCGATAGATCATTATGACACTACTCATGATACCCTTAGGTCTTAGACCACAACATATGATCTCGAGGTAGATCAACTCTTGTAACCCTATATTCATCAAGATCAATCAAGCAGGAAGTAGGGTATTACATCGATAGAGAGGGCCCAAACCTGGGTAAACATCGTGTCCCCTGTCTCCTGTTACCCATCGATCCATGACACACAGCTTGGGACCCCCTACCCGAGATCTGCCGGTTTTGACACCGACAATGGGGATGCCGGAACATGTCAACGAGAAAGGAAAACTAAAATAGTAAGGAGGAGGCCGGTATAGTGGCATGAGTATTGAAGGAAATATGCCCTAGAGGCAATAATAAAGTTGTTATTTATATTTGCTTATGTCATTATAAATATCTATTATTCAGCCTAGAATTGTATTAACTGGACTTGATACATGTGTGGATACATAGACAAAACACAGTGTCCCTAGTAAGCCTCTACTAGACTAGCTCGTTAATCAAAGATGGTTAAGTTTCCTAACCATAGACATGTGTTGTCATTTGATGAACGGGATCACATCATTAGGAGAATGATGTGATGGACAAGACCCATCCGTTAGCTTAGCATAATGATCATTAAGTTTTATTGCTACTGCTTTCTTCATGACTTATACATATTCCTTTGACTATGAGATTATGCAACTCCCGAATACCGGAGGAATACCTTGTGTGCTATCAAACGTCACAACGTAAATGGGTGATTATAAAGATGCTCTACATGTATCTCCGAAGGTGTTTTGTTGGGTTGGCATAGATCGAGATTAGGATTTGTCACTCCAAATATCGGAGAGGTATCTCTGGGCCCTCTTGGTAATGCACATCATAATAAGCCTTGCAAGCAATGTGACTAATGAGTTAGTTACGGGATGATGCATTACGGAACGAGTAAAGAGACTTGCCGGTAATGAGATTGAACTAGGTATGAGGATACCGACGATCGAATCTCGGGCAAGTAACATACCGACGACAAAGGGAATAACGTATGTTGTCATTACGGTTCGACCGATAAAGATCTTCGTAGAATATGTGGGAGCCAATATAAGCATCCAGGTTCCGCTATTCGTTATTGATCGGAGAGGTGTCTCGGTCTTGTCTACATAGTTCTCGAACCCGTAGGGTCCACACGCTTAACGTTCGATGACGATTTGTATTGTGAGTTATGTATTTTGGTGACTGAAGTTTGTTCGGAGTCCCAGATGATATCACGGACATGACGAGGAGTCTCAAAATGGTTGAGAGGTAAAGATTGATATATTGGACAATGATATTCGGACACCGGAATGGTTCCGGATCATTTCGGGTATTTTTTGGAGTACCGGGAGGTTACCGGAACCCCCCGGGGAAAGTAATGGGCCTACATGGGCCATAGGGGAGAGGGGAGGCAGCCCACAAGGGGTGGCCGCACCCCCTCCCATAGGGAGTCCGAATTGAGTCTGAATTGAACTAGGGGAGGGGGCACGCCCCCTTTCCTTCTCCTCTTCCCTCTCCCTTCCCTCTTTCCCCCTCCAAGAGAAGGAAAAAAAGAGGGGGGGGGGGGCGAATCCTACTAGGACTAGAGTCCTAGTAGGACTCCCCTCTCTTGGCGCGCCCTTGGTGGCCGGCCTCCTCCTCTCCCTCCTTTATATACGTGGGCAGGGCACCCCTTGGAGACACACCAATTGTTCCAAGCCGTGTGCGGCGTCTCCCTCCACGGTTTACTCCTCCGGTCATATTCACGTAGTGCTTAGGCGAAGCCCTGCGCAGATCACATCACCATCACCGTCACCACGTGTCGGTGTGGAACGACACCTATGGGATCACAAGAATCCCTACTACGGTTGCCGGGGGTGCAGGGTTGCGAGAAGAGCAGGGTTAGTAGCCAGCACAAGGATCGTTTACCCAGGTTCGGGCCGCGAGGATGCGTAAAACCCTAGTCCTGCTTTGGTGGGTGTATTTCAGAGAGTTCTTGAGCTCTCGAACTAGGTGTGGCCAATGCGTGGTTCGAAAGAGCCGAATCCTTCTGCAGTATGCCATGGGCCTCCTTTTATAGTCGAAAGGGGCTGCCACAGTGGCACACAGGAGGTGGAAAGGCGTACAGTGCCCTGAGCTTATCGCTCGTATTACAGGACAAGACGCATTTAATGCGTAGCTTAGGTGTCCCCTTGCTTTATTGGGGACGGGGGCGAGGCCCGTCCCGTCCATCGCCGCTCCTCCTCGCTTTGACACGCGCCCTGGCCAGTGAGGCGTGTGGTGCCATGTAGGCAGGCAGGCAGCTGAAGTGGCGGAGCCATCACGAAGATCTGCATGCCGCCTCGCTGGTGCTCGATGAGTTGGCCTGGGAGCTGCATGTTGCCATGCAGGTGCCCGCCCAGCTGGTCGGGTCTGGCAGCTGCATGTGAGTGGTGGTGGAAAACTTGGTCGGCGCGGGCCTGGCGGTGGCCCCGCTGGCGTCCTTGGAGAGGGCCTTGCCAGGTGGCCCGGCAAGGGTCTTGCCGGGTGGCCTGTCAAGGGCCTTGCCGGGTTGCCCGGCAAGGGTCTTGCCGTGGCACGCTGGGCTCAAGGGTGGCTCGCTCTGTTGGTGTGGGGCGAGCTGTCCCGGCAAGGATCTTGCCGGGGCTGCTGAGGCTGCCCCGGCAAGGGTCTTGCCGGGGGAACCTGCTTCGTCCCTCTGCTCTTTGTGGTCTTGGCCTTGGCGTTGCTCTTATTATCTTGGGCTTTGGTCTTACCTTGGCTCACCTCCCCTGTTCTGCTTGGTGTGACCGTAGGTGCGGCTCCAACTGCCCGTGCACAGGTATAGGGGTACAAAAACACACCCCTCTTTTTGTACACTGACACCACGCCGTCGTGCTGACGAAACTCTCCCTCGACCCTCTGCTGGATCGAGAGTTCGAGGGACATCATCGAGCTGAACGTGTGCAGAACTCAGAGGTGTCGTATGTTCGGCGCTTGATCAGTTGGATCGTGAAGACGTTCGACTACATCAACCGCGTTAAACTAACGCTTCCGCTTTTGGTCTACGAGGGTACATGGACACACTCTCCCCCTCTCGTTGCTATGCATCTCCTAGATAGATCTTGCGTGATCGTAGGATTTTTTTTCAAATTGCATGCTACGTTCCCCAACAGTAGCATCCGAGCCAGGTCTATGCGTTGATGATATGCACGAGTAGAACACAAAGAGTTGAGGGCGATGATAGTCATACTGCTTACCACCAACGTATTATTTTGATTCGGCCGTATTATTGGATGAAGCGGCCCGGACCAACCTTACATGACCGTGTTCATGAGACCGGTTCCACCGACAGACATGCAACTTGTTTTGCATAAAGGTGGCTCACAGGTGTCTGTTTCTCCAACTTTAGTTGAATCGAATTTGACTACGGCCGGTCCTTGTTGAAGGTTAAAACAGCAAACTTGACGAAACATCGTTGTGGTTTTGATGCGTAGGTAAGAACGGTTATTACTAGAAGCCCGTAGCAGCCACGTAAAACTTGCAACAACAAAGTAGAGGATGTCTAACTTGTTTTTGCAGGGCATGTTGTGATGTGATATGGTCAAGACATGATGTGATATATGTTGATGTATGAGATGATCATGTTTTGTAAAAGTTATCGGCAACTGGCCGGAGCCTTATGGTTGTCGCTTTATTGTATGAGATGCACACGCCATGTAATTGCTTTACTTTATCACTATGCATTAGCACTAGTTGTAGAAGCAATAGTTGGCGAGACGACCACGACGCTACGATGGAGATCAAGGTGTCAAGCCGGTGACGATGGAGATCATGACAGTGCTTTGGAGATGGAGATCAAAGGCACAAGATGATGATGGGCATATCATGTCACATATTTTGATTGCATGTGATGTTTATCTTTTATGCATCTTATTTTGCTTAGTACGGCGGTAGCATTATAAGATGATCCCCTACTAAAACTTCAAGGTATAAGTGTTCTCCCTGAGTATGCACTGTTGCGACGGTTCGTCGTGCCGAGGCACCACGTGATGATCGAGTGTGATAAGCTCTACGTTCACATACAACAGGTGCAAGACAGTTTTGCACGTGCGGAATACTCTGGTTAAACTTGGCGAGCCTAGCATGTACAGACATGGCCTCGGAACACTGGAGACCAAAAGGTCGAACGTGAATCATATAGTAGATATGATCAACATAGAGATGTTCACCATTGAAAACTACTCCATCTCACGTGATGATCAGACATGGTTTAGTTGATTTGGATCACGTGATCATTTAGATGACTCGAGGGATGTCTATCTAAGTGGGAGTTCTTAAATAATATGATTAATTGAACTTTAATTTATCATGAACTTAGTCCTGATAGTTTTTGCATATCTATGTTGTAGATCAATGGCCCGTGCTACCGTTCCTTTGAATTTTAATGCGTTCCTAGAGAAAGCTAAGTTGAAAGATGATGGCAGCAACTACACGGACTGGGTCTGTAACTTGAGGATTATCCTCATTGCTGCATAGAATAGTTATGTCCTTGATGCACCGCTAGGTGCAAGGCCTGCTGCTGGAGCAGATGCTGATGTTATGAACGTCTGGCAAACTCGATCTGATGACTACTCGATAGTTCAGTGTGCCATGCTTTACGGCTTAGAATCGGGACTTCAAAGACGTTTGGAACGTCATGGAGCATATGAGATGTTCCAAGAGTTGAAGTTAATTTTTCAAGCAAATGCCCGAGTTGAGAGATATGAAGTCTCCAACAAGTTCTATAGGTGCAAGATGGAGGAGAACAGTTCTTTCAGTGAACACATACTCAGAATGTCTGGGTACCATAACCACTTGACTCAGCTAGGAGTTAATCTTCCAGATGATAGTGTTACTGACTGAGTTCTTCAATCACTGCCACCAAGCTATAAAGGCTTCGTGATGAACTATAATATGCAAGGGATGGAGAAGACTATTCCCGAGCTCTTCACAATGCTCAAAGCTGCGGAGGTAGAAATCAAGAAGGAGCATCAAGTGTTGATGGTTAACAAGACCTCTAGTTTCAAGAAAACGGGCAAAGGGAAGAAGGGGAACTTCAAGAAGAATGGCAAGCAAGTTGCCACTCCCGGGAAGAAGCCCAAGTCTGGACCTAAGCCTGAAACTGAGTGCTTCTACTGCAAAGGGATTGGTCACTGGAAGCGGAACTGCCCCAAGTATTTGGCGGATAAGAAGGATGGCAAAGTGAACAAAGGTATATTTGATATACATGTTATTGATGTGTACCTTACTAATGCTCGTAGTAGTGTCTGGGTATTTGATACCGGTTCGGTTGCTCATATTTGTAACTCGAAACATAGGCTACAGATTAAACAAAGATTGGCTAAGGATGAGGTGACGATGCGCATCGGGAATGGTTCCAAGGTCGATGTGATCGCCTTCGGCACGCTACCTCTACATCTACCTACGGGATTAGTTTTAGACTTGAATAATTGTTATTTCGTGACAATGTTGAGCCTGAACATTATATCTGGATCTTGTTTAATGCGAGATGGTTATTCATTTAAATCAAAGAATAATGGTTGTTCTATTTATATGAGTAATATCTTTTATGGTCATGCACCTTTAAAGAGTGGTCTATTTTTGTTGAATCTCGATTGTGGCGATACACATATTCATAATATTGATGCCAAAACATGCAAAGTTGATAATGATAGTGCAACATATTTGTGGCACTGCCGTTTAGGTCATATTGGTGTAAAGCGCATGAAGAAACTCCATGCAGATGGTCTTTTGGAATCACTTGATTATGAATCATTTGATGCTTGCGAACCATGCCTCATGGGCAAGATGACTAAGACTCCGTTCTCCGGAATAATGGAGCGAGCTACTGACTTATTGGAAATAATACATACCGATGTATGCGGTCCAATGAGTGTTGAGGCTCATGGCGGGTACCGTTATTTTCTGACCTTCACAGATGATTTGAGCAGATATGGGTATATCTACTTAATGAAACACAAGTCTGAACATTTGAAAAGTTCAAAGAATTTCATAGTGAAGTGGAGAATCATCATAACAAGAAAATAAAGTTTCTAGATCGCGGAGGCAAATATTTGAGTTACGAGTTTGTCCTTCATTTAAAACAATGTGGAATAGTTTCACAACTCACGCCACCTGGAACACCACAACGTAATGGTTTGCCCGAACGTCGTAACCGTACTTTATTAGATATGGTGCGATCTATGATGTCTCTTACCGATTTACCACTATCATTTTGGGGTTGCGATGCTTATGTGAAAAAGCTTCAGCCTGATAAGCTCGAACCCAAATCGGATCCGAAGGAAAGATCTTTGTTGCTAAGAATGGATCCTTTCTAGAGAAGGAGTTTCTCTCGAAAGAAGTGAGTGGGAGGAAAGTAGAACTTGATGAGGTAATTGTACCTTCTCTTGAATTGGAAAGTAGTTCACCACAGAAATCAGTTCCAGTGATGCCTACACCAATTAGTGAGGAAGATAATGATAATAAGCATGAAACTTCAGATCAAGTTACTACCAAACCTCGTAGGTCAACTAGAGCACGTTCCGCACCAGAGTGGTACGATAATCCTGTTCTAGAAGTCATGTTACTAGACCATGATGAACCTACGAACTATGAGGAAGCGATGATGAGCCCAGATTACGCAAAATGGCTTGAGGCCATGAAATCTAAGATGGGATCCATGTATGAGAACAAAGTATGGACTTTGGTGGACTTGCCCCATGATCGGCAAGCCATAGAGAATGAATGGATCTTTAAGAAGAAGACTGACGCTGATGGTAATGTTACTGTCTACAAAGCTCGACTTGTCACGAAAGGTTTTTCGACAAGTTCAAGGAGTTGACTACGATGAGACCTTCTCACTCGTAGCGATGCTTAAGTCTGTCTGAATCATGTTAGCAATTGCCGCATTTTATGATTATGAAATATGGCAAATGGATGTCAAAACTGCTTTCCTTAATGGATTTCTTAAAGAAGAATTGTATATGATACAACCAGAAGGTTTTGTCGATCCTAAAGGTGCTAACAAAGTGTGAAATCTCCAGCGATCCATTTATGGACTGGTGCAAGCCTCTCGGAGTTGGAATGTACGTTTTGATGAGGTGATCAAAGCATATGATTTTATACATACTTTTGGAGAAGCCTGTATTTACAAGAAAGTGAGTGGGACCTCTGTAGCATTTCTAATATTATATGTGGATGATATATTGTTGATTGAAAATGATATAGAATTTCTGGATAGCATAAAAGGATACTTGAATAAGAGTTTTTCAATGAAAGACCTCGGTGAAGCTACTTATATATTGGGCAGCAAGATCTATAGAGATAGATCAAGACCCTTAATTGGACTTTCACAAAGCACATACCTTGATAAGATTTTGAAGAAGTTCAAAATGGATCAGTCAAAGAAAGGGTTCTTGCCCGTGTTACAAGGTGTGAAGTTGAGTCAGACTCAATGCCCAACCACTGCAGAAGATAGAGAGAAAATGAAAGTGATTCCCAATGCTTCAGCCATAGGTTCTATCATGTATGCTAGGCTGTGTACCAGACCTGATGTGTGCATTGCTATAAGTATAGCAGGGAGGTACCAAAGTAATCCAGGAGTGGATCACTGGACAGCGGTCAAGAACATCCTGAAGTACCTGAAAAGGACTAAGGATATGTTTCTCTTTTATGAAGGTGACAAAGAGCTCGTCGTAAATGGTTACGTTGATGCTAGTTTTGACACTGATCCGGATGACCCTAAGTCACAAACCGGATACATATTTATATTGAATGGTGGAGCTGTCAGTTGGTGCAGTTCCAAGCAAGGCGTCGTCGCGGGATCTACTTGTGAAGCGGAGTACATAGCTGCTTCGGAAGCAGCAAATGAAGGAGTTTGGATGAAGGATTTCATATCTGATCAAGGTGTAATACCTAGTGCATCGGGTCCAATGAAAATCTTTTGTGACAATACTGGAGCAATAGCCTTGGCGAAGGAATCCTGATTTCACAAAAGAACTAAACACATCAAGAGACGCTTCAACTCCATCCGTGATCAAGTCAAGGAGGGAGACATAGAGATTTGGAAAATACATACGGATCTGAATGTGGCGGACCCGTTGACTAAGCCTCTTCCACGAGCAAAACATGATCAGCACCAAGACTCCATGGGTGTTAGAATCATTACAATGTAATCCAGATAATTAACTCTAGTGCAAGTGGGAGACTGAAGGAAATATGCCCTAGAGGCAATAATAAAGTTTTTATTTATATTTCCTTATGTCATGATAAATATCTATTATTCATGCTAGAATTGTATTAGCCGGAAACTTGATACATGTGTGGATACATAGACAAAACACAGTGTCCCTAGTAAGCCTCTACACAGTTTCCTAACCATAGACATGTGTTGTCATTTGATGAATGGGATCACATCATTAGGAGAATGATGTGATGGACAAGACCCATCCGTTAGCTTAGCATAATGATTGTTAAGTTTTATTGCTACTGCTTTCTTCATGGCTTATACATATTCCTTTGACTATGAGATTATGCAACTCCCGAATAACGGAGGAATACCTTGTGTGCTATCAAACGTCACAACGTAAATGGGTGATTACAAAGATGCTCTACAGGTATCTCCGAAGGCGTTTTGTTGGGTTGGCATAGATCGAGATTAGGATTTGTCACTCCGAATATCGGAGAGGTATCTCTGGGCCCTCTCGGTAATGCACGTCATAATAAGCCTTGCAAGCAATGTGACTAATGAGTTAGTTACGGGATGATGCATTACGGAACGAGTAAAGAGACTTGTCGGTAACGAGATTGAACTAGGTATGAGGATACCGACGATCGAATCTCGGGCAAGTAACATACCGATGACAAAGGGAATAACGTATGTTGTCATTACGGTTCGACCGATAAAGATCTTCGTAGAATATGTGGGAGCCAATATGAGCATCCAGGTTCCGCTATCGGTTATTAACCGGAGAGGTGTCTCGGTCATGTCTACATAGTTCTCGAACCCGTAGGGTCCGCACGCTTAACGTTCGATGACGATTTGTATTATGAGTTATTTATTTTGGTGACCGAAGTTTGTTCGGAGTCCCGGATGAGATCACGGACATGACGAGGAGTCTCGAAATGATCGAGAGGTAAAGATTGATATATTGGACGATGATATTCGGACACCGGAATGGTTCTGGATTGTTTCGGGTTTTTTTTGGAGTATCGGGAGGTTACCGGAACCCCCCGGGGAAAGTAATTGGCTACATGGGCCATAGGGGAGAGGGGAGGCAGCCCACAAAGGGTGTCCGCACCCCCCCTCCCATAGGTAGTCCAAATTGGACTAGGGGAGAGGGCACGCCCCCCTTTCCTTCTCTTCTTCCCTCTCCCTTCCCTTCTCCTCTTCCCTCTCCCTTCCCTCTTTCCCCCTCCAAGAGAAGGAAAAAAAGAGGGGGGGGGGGCGAATCCTACTAGGACTGGAGTCCTAGTAGGACTCCCCTCTCTTGGCGCGCCCCTGGTGGCCGGCCTCCTCCTCTCCCTCCTTTACATACGTTGGAAGGGCACCCCTTGTAGACACACCAATTGTTCCAAGCCGTGTGCGGCGTCTCCCTCCACGGTTTACTCCTCCGGTCATATTCACGTAGTGCTTAGGCAAAGCCCTGCACGGATCACATCACCATCACCGTCACCACGCCGTCGTGTTGACGAAACTCTCCCTCGACCCTCTGTTGGATCTAGAGTTTGAGGGACGTCATCAAGCTGAACGTGTGCAGAACTCAGAGGTGCCGTACGTTCGGCGCTTGATCGGTTGGATCGTGAAGACGTTCGACTACATCAACCGCGTTAAACTAACGCTTCCACTTTTGTTCTACGAGGGTACGTGACACACTCTCCCCCTCTCGTTGCTATGCATCTCCTAGATAGATCTTGCGTGATCATAGGAATTTTTTTGAAATTGCATGCTACGTTCCCCAACAAGTATGACTCAAGAGGATACCGATATATCCCACCTCATGTTTTGTAAAGTATCACAAATCACAGAGAATAGCACATGATAACCAAAGGTTCACTCGAATGTCATTCGTGTATTCGTAGGGTTCAATATGGATGTCCACGGTTCTGCTATTGGTCATTGAACGAAATAGGTTTTGTTCATGTCTATGTTTTACCGAACCTACAGGGTCACACGATTAAGGGAATCATAGCCTGTTGAGTGTTAGTGGAGTGAGAGTTATGAGAAAATATTCTTGAAATAGTTCCGTGAATATAAGTAATAGTTTCGACAGGGTCCAGAAATGTTCTGGGAAGGTCCTAGGAACTGTTCGTGATGTCCAGAAGGTTACGGAACCTTCCGGATAAATCCCTTGTGCGAGGACACCTTCGATGGGCCAAGGAGTAAGGCCCACGAGGCTTTAGGTCAGTGCAAAAGGGGTTTTGCAGAGGACAGGGACCATCCACCGAGGTCCATGGCGTTTCTAGAAAAGCCAGGAAACTTGGCATTTTGTGCTGGAATCCGGGGAGGACTCTTCCATGCGATCTAAACCGACTTTTGGTAGGCCCCTCCCCAAGTTGCGACCTCAGGACTCAACATATAACTAGAGGGGCAGGGGTAGCCCCTAGAACATAAGTTTTAGAGACTCCTCTAGTTCTCTTTTGTTCCAGTTCTAGTTCTCTCTAATCCTCATAATGAGAAGCCCTGTGCGGTTCTCTTCTTCTTCCTCCAATTTTACGGCGACGACTAGCTCTGGACGGTGAAAAGCACTACCCGATCGTGAAGCATGTACGCTTGCAATCTGTAGAGAGGTCGTGCTTCCGGTCTTTTGTTTGATGGATCGTCGTGGACGGTTTGAGGGACTTCAAGCACGACCTACACCAACTCTTCTCCCGCTACATCTCGAAGTTAATAATGATCGGATCTAACATTGTATGCATCTTCATAGTGATCCGAGACCTTTATCGTAGGACAATTTTTTTTTGTTTTTTACTATGTTTCCCAATAGCGTCTAGGTCTCGCTTTGTGTGAGACCGACTGCGGCCTCGTCTCAAGCAGGGAGTCTGGTGGGCCCTCGCAGTAATGTTAGGTTGGTTAGTTTCATTCTTTACTTAATATCATTTTTTCGTTTTTTACTTGTTTTTACATTTCAAAAATATTGTAAAAACATACCCCCCCCCCTTCCAAAATAAGTGTCGTTGATGTTGTACTAACCTGGCGACACTTATTTTGCAATGGTAATATATTTCAAAAATTAATTTACTTAAACATTCATCATGCATTTAAAAATGTTAACACCGTGTAGAACATTTATTTGTAGAATTTTATAGATTTTTTTGTATTATTCAAAACCAATCGTGATATTTTGAAAATGCTCAAGCATTTCAAAAAAAATGTTTCATGACTTAAACAAATATTCATAGAAATTTCCAAAAAAAATGCACAACTAAAAAATGCATATTTGACAATAATTGTCAATGAATTTTTAAAAAATGTTCACATATTTCAAACATATGTTCGTGACATTGTTCAAAAATATTATAATGTAAAATAGTGCTCGCATAGTTGAAAAAAAAGTCATACCATTAGAAAATTATCAACCTCGTATTAGAAATATATTTAACCTGTATTTGAAGTTTTTTCGAAACATGTACTTGAAAAATGTTCAATGTTAATAAAAAATAGTCCATGTGTATAGAAAAATGTACAATGTGTATTGAAAAAAAAGGATACACATGTATTGAAAAAAAAGAGATAAAAAATTAAAAACCGAAAAACCAAAATACCTGAAGAAAACCAATAACATATTTAAAAGTGAAAAACACAAAATCTTCTCCAACCGGTCTAAACCGATCTACCAAAACTGCTCCAATGAGCCGGCCCACTATGGCAAGACGCTGCAGAGTGCCCTAGGCGATGTTAAGATTGGTCTGGCAATAATAGACGTATAGCATTGGCGAGAGCTCATTGCAGCGCTTTATTCGCGGCCAGCGAACACTCATAGCCCCGCTCGTGTGGGCGGACTCACCAAATGCAGATTACTGGCTAGCTCGGGCAGTCTCCCCTCACTCGTTCATTTGACCAGTAGACCATTGGTTTAAAAAAACATGTATCTGAATGAATTCGTAATTTTAGAAAAAAATGCAAATTTGGAGATAGTTCATTAAATTGAAAAGGTTCCTGAATTTGAACTTTTTTATAATTTTGATTTTTGTCATGAAATTGAAAACTGTTGACGTCACTGAAAAAAGTTCATAAATTTGATACAAAGTTCAAGAATTTGAAATTTTTCATAAATTTAGAATTATTTTTTTAAATGTCTCAAAAGTTCTGACATTTGGGAAAGGGTAACAATTATTTCCAAAATATATATAACTGTACAAGTTATTGAATTTGAAAAAAGGGCAGAATATAAAAAATGGAAAAATAAAAAAGTAAATAAAATAAAAAATAATGACGAAAAATGAAGAAACCGAACAAAAAGCCAGAAAGAAAACATCCAAAAGCTTCCAGAAGCTTCTCGAAACCCCAAAGCCGAGACTGGAGAAAACAGTCATAAATGGGCTGGTCCATTGCGATCAAAAAGCTGCATGACGTATGATTAACGCCACAAGTATCGCCTTAAGCGCTAAATAAGATCTGGCAGCATTGGCAGTATACCATGGAGTAAAAGCCTTGGAATTGAGCGTCGAGCACATTCTTGCCCATATTTTGTACCATGAACACACGGCCTTATTCGTAAGAGGATGTCCATTTTATCAATAAATTTTGACATTTGTCACCCCACTAAAAAAGTCAAGGTTCCTCATCCTAAAAAAGGTAATTATTAATCTGTCTTCATTCCAAGAACAATAATCGTACACCTACAAAACTGTTACATGCGATTTGGGTAATCTTCCTCTTAATCCCCCCCCCCCCCCCCCCCCCCCCGAATTTCACCGTGGTGGGCCCCTCATTCCCCTTATCCCCAATCAAAACCTGCCAACTGGCCTAGCTCGTAGAAACTTTTAGGCTGATGAGGCAGTGATTCTTTTTACTCACCCGCCAAAAATGAAAAACGTATCATCCATATCTAAAACGGGGGTAAATCTAGCTTCTCCTCCTTGCCGAAAAAAGAACTCAGTTATATCCGAGTGTCATCTTGTGTACCATTGGCATGTCTAGGTCTTGCTTCGTGCGAGACTGACGGCGGCCTCGCGTCAAGCCAGGAGTATGGTGGGCCAGCGTAGTAGTGTTAGGTTCGTTAGTTTATTCTTTCCTTCACAACATTTATATTTATATTTTTCTTCTTTTTTCTTTTTACAATCTGAAATATTGTAAACACATATCATATATTTCAATAATTAATTTACTTAAACATTCATCGCACATTAAGCAATATTAACTCTGTGTAGAACATTTATTCATGTAATTCTTAAAAAATATTAGTATTATTCTAAAATTCATGGCATTTTTCAAAATGCGCATGCATTTTAAAAAATTATAATTCTATAAGGTGTTCAAACAATTTTAAAAATCCCATAGTTCAAAAAATTATTAACGGAATTTTGAAAAATAAAATCAAGTGTTTAAAAATTATATTCTTGATTTGTTTTCAAAAACATTTATAATGTAAAATGTATATTCGCATAGTTTTAAAAGACTAATTGCATACCACTCAGAAAAAATATTCACCATGTAATTAAAAAAATTAACATGTATTCAGAATTTTTTTGAAACATGTATTTGTCAAAATGTTCATTATCTGTTTTTTTACATGGTAATACATGTCTCATTTATATCATAATGAACATTGTACAAGCCACGTACATACCGATCTGACAAAACTGAAAAAATGGCAGAACGCTAGCCTTTCCATAAAGGAACACCGGCCAAGAAGTAAAACTACGAACAAGACCGAAGAAGCCTTTGACCTTGATACAAACGCTCGTCACCTGTCTCTGGCACCACCACCATAGCAACCACCAAAGAAAAAAAATGACGGATCACCTCAACACTTGAGGACGACGCGGCTGCATCGCTGATATGCAGCTTTGCTTTCCTCCAAGATGGCTTGCCAAAGGCGAAACCATTACCGGTGAACGAATCAGACCGGGGTAACACCCCGGACGCTCCATCGAACTCCAGATCTGGCAACACCGCACGACTAAGATGTCGGAGAAGAAAACCATACCTACCATCCACGTACCATGAACCCAGCACACGATCCACCATCTTCCAGGTGCCGCCAATGCAAACCATAATATGCATCCGCTCCTGGACTACCTCCTAAGCCCAGCGCGCGGCGCTGGAGCAAACGTCAACGACGGAGCCCGAGGACACAAGTCCACCACGAGGATGCCGCCGCCGCACCATCCTTGCTTGAATAGGATAGATTCCAAATCCATCCCCTACCATAGGACCGTTCGCATTGTCGAAGTAGGATCTGAAGAAATTTTATTGAGCGCCACCATCGCCGTTGCTGAAGCCAAAACGATGAACACCCTAAAACTAAGATAATTTGGCATAAAACTATCCACACGCGTGGATTGAACGACCCTCTCACCATCGACGGCCGAGGTCGTCGGCGGAGGAGAGCCGCCGGAAGCCAGCGGCGGATGAAGCGCTCAGCGCGGGCAGGCGAGATCGCCTTTCTTTTTTCTCTATAGGTGGAATGTGTATAAAAAATGTTCACGTGTATAAAAAAATGTACAACATGTATTGAAAATAAGGCTAACATGTACTTGGAAAAACAAAATTGAAAATGAATAAGAAGAAGAAATAACGAAATACATCGCAATAAAAAATGTATATAAACAAAATTAAAAGAAAAATCCACACGAAAGCTTCTAAAACCAGTCTAGAATCTTGCAAAACTGCTCTATCGGACCAGCCCACTAAGACAATACGCAGTGCAGCGCTAGTGGTGATTTTAAGATTGGTCTGGCAATATTTGATGTATAGCGTTGGCGAGAGCTCCCTTTTGTTTTAGGGGATGACGAGAGATCCTAGTCAGTGCATTACCTGCGGCTAGTGAATTGGCGCTCACAGCCCCGCTCGTGGGGGCCGGCTCGCCAAACACGAGCTACTGGCTCCCTCAAGTCGTCTCCCCTCGCTCGTTCGTTTTTTTAACACAGTACAGACGCAAGCGCGTTTGTGATTGGTGTTTCTTCTATTGATTCTTTGTTTAGTAAAATTAAGATTGATGATAGAGGGACTGAAGAAGAGTCAACTATAGCTAGAAGGCATCCTGATAATTCGGAGGGTGAAAATATTGTTGAGAAAATTGATAAAAGTTGGTTTGGAGAGGTCAAAACTTTAACTAGTGATGTGACCACTCTTTTGGATTACAAAGACTTTAATTATGATAATTGTTCTTTGATTGATTGTATTTCTTTGTTGCAATCCATGATAAATTCACCCCATGCTTATGAACAAAATAAAGTTTTTACTAAACATATCGTTGATGCTATGATGAAAGCTTTGGAAGAAAAGTTGAAATTAGAGATCTCGATTCCTAGAAAATTACATGATGAATGGGAACCTACTATCAAAGTCAAGATTAAAAATTATGAGTGTTTTGCCTTATGTGATTTGGGTGCTAGTGTTTCCACAATTCCAAAATCTTGATGTGATATCCTTGGTCTTACCGATATTGAGGAATGTTCTTTAAATTTGCACTTGGCGAATTCTACTATTAAAAAGCCTATGGGAAGAATTAATGATGTTCTCATTCTTGCAAATAGGAATTATGTGCCCATAGATTTTATTGTTCTTGATATTGATTGCAATCCGTCTTGTCCTATTATACTTGGTAGACCGTTTTTACGTACTATTGGTGTCGTGATTGATATGAAAGAAGGCAATATTAAATTTCAATTTCCACTAAGAAAGGGGATGGAACACTTCCCTAGAACAAGAATTAAGCCACCATATGATCAATCATGAGGGCATCTTATGGATCTAGAAATAAATATGACAACACTTAGATCTATGCTTTATGCCTAGCTAGGGGCATAAAACGATAGCGCTTGTTGGGAGGCAACCCAATGAATAAGATTTATTTTTGTCTTTTTCCTTCTGTTCTTGAGTGTTTGCACAATTATGCTACTGTTATGATTGTGTTTTTTATGTTTTCATTAGTGTTTGTGCCAAGCAAAGCCTTTGGGATCATGTTGGGTGATAGTTGATTTGATCTTGTTGAAAAAACAGAAACTTTGTGCGTCAGTCACATAATTATTAAAAATCATAGACGCGCGATAAAATCCTAATGTTTGTACACAAGATTGATATACAAATTGCCTACGCTTTCCTAATTTTGCATAATTTTTGGAGGTACAGAAGTATTCGAACTTTCAGATTGCTACAGACTGTTCTGTTTTTGATAGATTCTATTTCTTTTGCGCTCTGTGCGTATTTTGATGAACCTATGGAGTTACAGAAGTATTTCAGATCACTATTGGAGGGTATAAGCCATACTAAAGTTGGAATACAATAGATATCATGCAAAAATAAAATATGAATGGGTTTGCAACAGTACTTAGAGTAGTGATTTGCTTTGTTATACTAACGGATCTCATGAAGGTTTAGTTCAGTTTTGTGTGATTAAAGTTTTCAAGTTTTGGGTGAGATCACAATGGATGAAGGAATAAGGTGTAAGAAGAGCCTATGCTTGGGGATGCCCATGGCACCCCAAGTTATTATCCAAAGAGGAACAAGCAACTAAGCTTGGGGATGCCCCTGAGTGGCATCCCCTCTTTCTTCTAACGACCATCGGTATTTTACTTGGAACTATATTTTTATTCGTCACATATCATGAGTTTTGCTTGAAGCATCTTGTATTATATGAGTCTTTGCTTATTTTGCTTTTTAGTTTAAGTCAAGTATCCTTGCTGAACACACCTATTTGAGAGAGCCAAAATTATGCTATGATTTGTTAGAATTGCTCTAGTGCTTCACTTAATTTTTTTGAGCTATGGAATTGCTCTAGTGCTTCACTTATATCTTTTTGAGCACGGTGTGATTTATTATTTTTGAAGAAATGCTCTCATGCTTCACTTAGATTTATTTGGGAGCTAGTATTTTTTTAAGAAATTCTCTCATGCTTCACTTATATTATTTTGAGAGAACAAAATTTTTATGCTCATGTTCTTCACTTAGATTTGTTTGAGCTATCAAAATCAACATATTGAATTAGTCGCAAAGTGATAGATATTCAAGAGGGATATAACAAAAACTTTCATAAAGATCATTGGACAAAATAAACTTGATTCTTTGTAATAGTTTTTGCGATAAGATGACAGTGATATGTGAGTTATGTTGGTGAGTAATTATGCTTTAGTAAGAATATTGATGTTAAGGTTTGTGATTCCCTATGCAAGCACGAAAGTCAATAGTTATGAATGAAATTACATCCTACTTGTGGTGCATTATTCGGTGTTAGTTATGCTTAAAGCTCGCTTATGAGATTTTTCGTTTTTGGTTGGATGCTTCTCAATATTTTGCTAGCCTTCACTTGTACTAAGTACGATCACTACTTGTGCATCCAAAATCCTTAAACCCAGTTTTGCCATATGAGTCCACTATACCTACCTATATGCGGTATTGTTTTGCCATTCTAAGCAAATTTGTATGTGCCATCTCTAATCTTCAAAATAAAATTCCTTTTTTGTGTGCTCATACCGCTCATGAAACGGTAGGGGGTGGCTGATATTTTTCCATGCTAGATGTGTTATTCTCAAGGTGAGTGTTTATTCACTTGTCATTGCACGAGAGTAGGGCAAATGTATTAGGGATGCCCAATCCCGAAATGGAAAATGAATTTACTTTATGTTGTCAAATAATAAATTCCTTGGAAAGTGTTGGTATGGACGGCACCCGTGGATTCGGTTAGCCATGGAATGTGAAAGTCTGGTGGAAAAAGGAATAAACTTTATTTTCTGTTTGGGAACCGCCTATGATATATCTAGCATGGAAAGTATTGGGAACTACTCGATCGTTTTCGTTGGCAGGAAAGGCATGCCACCCAACATGTTTCATCTCTATATTTTTCGCTTTGAGCTCTGGCACCTCTACAAATCCCTACTTCCCTCTGCGAAGGGCCTTTCTTTTTTTTTACTTTATGCAATTTTATTTTTATTTGAGTCTCTTCTCTTATAAAGCATCAACTAAGGGGCACTATGATCGTACTTGAGCATTGGGTGTAGCTAATATGCGAGTGTGTTTCATGAATGGATCAATGATTAAGCATAATGGGCTAGGGATAACTTGCTTTAGTGTTGATATTTTGAAAGACATGGTTGCTTGTTGATATGCTTGAGTATTGAAATCTTCATGTCAAAACTAGACTATTGCTTTGAATCATATAAAAGTCCAAATGTCCATGCTACAAAAGAAAAGAATATGTGATGAACATGTTAGGCAGCATTTGACATCAAAAATTCTGTTTTTATCATTTACCTACTCGAGGACGAGCAGGAATTAAGCTTGGGGATGCTGATACGTCTCCAACGTATCTATAATTTTTGATTGTTCCATGCTGTTATATTATCATTCTTGGATGTTTTACAATCATTTTATAGCAACTTTATATCATTTTTGGGACTAACCTATTGACATAGTGCCCAGTGCCAGTTGCTGTTTTTTGCTTGTTTTTTACTTCGCAAAATATCAGTACCAAACGGAGTCCAAACGCAGCGAAACTTTTTGGAGATTTTTTCTGGACCAGAAGACACCTGTTGGGCCAAAGAAGTACCAGAGGGGGGCTCCGATGGGAGCACAACCCACTAGGGCGCGCCTGGGGCGCCTGGGGGCCCAGGCGCGTCTAGGTGGGTTGTGCCCACCTCGGCCGCCTCCCGCACTGCCTCTTTGCTCTATAAATACCCCAAAATCCAAAAACCCTAGGGGAGTCGACGAAACACAATTCTAGCCACCGCAAGTTCCAGAAACCACAGATCCAATCTAGAGACCATCACGGAGGGGTTCATCATCCTCATTGGTGCCTCTCCGATGATGCGTGAGTAGTTCATTGTAGACCTTCAGGTCCGTAGTTAGTAGTTAGATGGCTTCCTCTCTCTCTTTTGATTCTCAATACAATGGTCTCTTGGAAATCTATTTGATGTAACTCTTTTTGCGGTATGTTTGTTGGGATTCGACGAACTTTGAGTTTATGATCAGATCTATGTTTTTATCCATGAAAGTTATTTGATTCTTTTGATCTCTTATATGCATGATTACTTATAGCCTCGTATTTCTTCTTCAAATCTTTGGTTTAGTTAGGCCGACTAGATCGATTTTTCTTGCCATGGGAAGAGGTGCTTGGTGATGGGTTCGATCTTACGATGCTCAATCCTAGTGACAGAAGGGGAACTGACACGTATGTATCGTTGCTATTAAGGATACCAAGATGGGGTCTCTTCCTACATGAATAGATCTTGTCTAAATCATGGCATCGTTCTTATTGCATTACTCCGTTTCTCCATGAACTTAATACACTAGATGCATGTTGGATAGCGGTCGATGTGTGGAGTAATAGTAGTAGTTGCAGGCAGGAGTCGGTCTACTAATCTTGGACGTGATGCCTATATAATGATCATTGCCTGCATATCTTCATAATTATTTGAAGTTCTATCAATTGCCCAACAGTAATTTGTTTACCCACCGTATGCTATTTTTCTCGAGAGAAGCCACTAGTGAAATCTACGGCCCCCGGGTCTATTTTCTCATCATCTATTTTCAGATCTACATTGCCATTTGCCTTTTCTTTTATTTGCATCTTTTATTTTCAGATCCATTAATCCAAAAACCCAAAAATACCTTGCTGCACTTTTTTGTTATTTATTTTATTTCGCGTTTCCGCGAGATCTATTTATCCAATCTACTACAATTTTAGCTATCTTTTTACCCGGGAGAGATTGACAACCCCTCTTACACGCCGGGTTGCAAGTATTTGTTCTTTGTGTGCAGGTACCGTTTACATAGTGTTGTGTGGTTCTCCTACTAGTTCGATAACCTTGGTCTCATCACTGAGGGAAATACCTACCGTAGCCGTGTTGCATCATCCCTTCCTCTTTGGGGAAATACCGACGTAGTTCAAGCCGCATCAATCTTACGGTGCTCAATTCCAGTGACAAAAGGGGACATGACACGTATGTGAAAGTGCTAGTTATCGACTAGAGGGGGGGTGAATAGGCGATTTTTATGAAAGTCTTCAAAACATGAGAGTTTCGAAGACAAACAATAGAAATGAACCTATTGATATGCAGCGGAAGGTAGACTACACTAAGCAAGCCATAGTCAAGTATTCAATGAAGTGAAAGCACGAAGACTAATAGCAGATAGGTAGTAAAGATCAGGATGGAAGATAGTATGAAGCCAAACAACGAATGTAGTCACACAGTGAAGTCAAACAGGTAGTGCAGGCAGGCAATGACTTCACGAAGACAAACTATAAGTAAAGAGAGGGAGAGGATAGAACCAGTCACTTGGTGAGGACAAAGGATTTGTTGGACCAGTTCCAGTTGTTGTGACAACTGTACGTATGGTTAGGGAGGCTGAGATTTAACTCAGAAGACCGTGTCTTCACCTTATTCCCCTTGAGCTAAGGACACCCAGTCCTCGCCCAATCACTCTGGTAAGTCTTCAAGGTAGACTTCCAAACCTTCACAGATTTCGTTCACCGACGATCCACAATGACTCTTGGATGCTCAGAACGCGACGCCTAACCGGCTGGAGGATTCACAATCCTCAAGTGTAACAAGTCTTCAGGTCACGCGGACAGAAAGACTTCAGTGATGCCTAACACTCTTTGGCTCTGGGTGTTTGGGCTTTGTCCTCGCAAGGATTTCTCTCTCTCAAAAGCTTCGGAGGTGGGTTGCTCTCAAACGACAAAAGCCGTGCACTAACTCTGAGCAGCCACCAATTTATGGTGTAGGGGGTGGGCTATTTATAGCCACTAGGCAACCCGACCTGATTTGTCCGAAATGACCCTGGGTCACTAAGGAACTGACACGTGTTCCAACGGTCAGATTTCAAACACACGCAGCAGCTTGACTTGGGGTACAAGTAAAGCTGACTCATCCAACTCTGGATAAGGTTTGCTCTCATTGTATTTGCTCGAAGACATAGGATTTGGTTGAGCATCACTTCAGTCACTCTGACTTTGTTCACTGGGACCCCACTTAACAGTACGGTGGTTCCTATGACTCAACAAAAAAGAAAAGGAAACAACGAAACAGCTAAGTCTTCGCGCTCCATAGTCTTCACGTGATGTCTTCTCTTGTCATAGTCTTCAATGTGAATAACTTCACATACCACCATTGTCTTCAATGTCTTCATACATTTTTAGGGGTCATCTCCGGTAGGTAAACCGAATCAATGAGGGACTACTACCTATGTTATCCTGCAATTCTCACAAACACATTAGTCCCTCAACCAGGTTTGTCGTCAATACTCCAAAACCAACTAGGGGTGGCACTAGATGCACTTACAATCTCCCCCTTTTTGGTCATTGATGACAAACTGGTTGAAGTTTTCAACGGGGATAAAAGTATGTGAAATTGTAAAGGATAAGGGTACTGTCTTCATAAGTAGCAACAGGCTCCCCCTGAAGATGTGCATATAAGTAATTTGCTTTTGGAATGCAAATGCACATGGCAGGTTGTACTTGTGGAGATCCTCTTCGACTTATGAAGACAATTCATCATGCATAAAAGATGTAATGAAGATAATGATGTGCATAATGAAAAATGGACGTCTGCAATATGACTTCGTGCGGGATTTATCATCGCACATGCGGAATTTATCATTGCATCACAGAATAGCAGAAAAAGTAGCAGACGACCATCAAGGTTAAGTGTTACAACTCAAAGAACCAAATGTATCAAAAGCGAGAGTTGTAAACACTAGGCAAAATATAAAGCAACCGCCCATATGGACCCGCTTGAAGACTATCAACTCATATGCTTCTCCCCTTTTGTCAGTAAGGACCAAAAAGGTTTGAAGACATAGAGCCTCTACTCGTTCCCAGAAGGAGTAGGTGAAGCTGCAGGGTCGGCGTCGGGGTTTGGCGGTGCAGAAGAACTTGGTGCAGTGTCGATACGCGCCGAAGTAGGAGGTGGTGAGGTAGCATCATCTTGGTCATCTATGACTCTGGCATTCACCGTTACAGCTGAGGAGGAATAGTTAGAGTCTTCAAGAGAGGGAGTTCGACGCAAGACAACATTCCTTGGAGGAGTGGAGTCAAACTTGAATCTTTCCGTGAAGCCATCGTCTTGAAGATCTGCTTCAGCACTCAGCAATGTCAAACTCTTCCATGACCACCGACAGGTTTCATGAGTGACAAAGGCATTCTTGGTGGCAAGATTGCGAATTCGATTGACGTCCACCAAGAGGCTTTGCATCTGTCGCTTCAGCCAGTAGTGATGTTTATCCTATTTCTGATGCAGGGCAACGAGAAGCTCTCGGTCATTGAGAACACGAGATCGCTTCCGAGGCCTTTGAGCAATAGTGCTCTTAGTGGCTTCAGTTTGAGCACGGTGAGGTAAGCGTGTATTGCCAGCCAAAGGATAAACACGAGTGACGGCCTTGACTCCTTCAATGGGCTGTGTGAAGCTTTGGTGATCAGCATTGTGAAGACAAACAGGCTCCTTGGCAGGCTCTGGGTATATGGCTTCAACTGACATATCAACCTCTGGCAAAAATATCAGATGGTTGCGAGCAGAAGGCTGATAGTTGACAGCAGAATGAAGCTTGAGAAGGTGCATAACCCATGGAGCGTAGAATTTCAGTCCAAAGAGATCAGAGCCTGATGCAGCCAATTGCCTGATAAAGAAGTCTTGAGCATTGAAGCTGATGCCATTGAAGATATAAAATACCAATGTCTTCATTGCTCCTTCAAGCTTCGCTGCAGAAGAATGTCCTTTGACAGGCCATAGAGTTCGCCGGATGATATGATAGATAGTGCGGGGCAGATACTCTAGGTCTTCAACAAAGAACTCTCTTGGGTATTCAGCGTCGCGTGGCAGAGGCTTCATCATGCTCAGCATTTGGCTCATGTTGGGCTCTGGCTTCTGAAAGATGCTCTCCAATGCATTGCGGTGAAGCTGACAACCACGTTCATATATTTCACCTAGAGTGGGCAGACCAGTGAGCTCAATGATGTCAAGAGCTTTAGCTTCATGGTGTACGTTTCCTGTCATCCACTCAAGGACCCATGTCTTCGGATCCCTGTTGTAGCCGCGAATGTGGAGGGTGAAATAGAATTGCAGCAGAAGCTCTTCATTCCAATGCTCCTTATCAGTCACAAAGTTCAGCAATCCAGCATCACGGAAGCAGTCAAGGGCTTCTTCAAGGCATGGCAATCCAGCAATGGCTTCACAGTCAAGACGCATATGAGGGAAGATGCGACCTTGATTATAGAGAACACAGGAATAGTAACTGCGCTGCTGATAGCTCCAGAACCGATCAGATGATATTCTTGGCTTGGAGTAGGGGTTCTTGGCGCTATCAAAGAAAGTGTTGTGCGCAATGAAGCCATTTGCATTGAAGGATCCTGGTGAAGTGGCAGTACCTGTAAACCTGGGTAACCTTGGCTTAGGCTTCTGGACATGAGGCCTGTGCTCGACATGGTAGTCAAATTGAGGACCAGCAGCAGGCGAAGGAACCAGAATGGGCCATCTAACAGTGACCAGCTGACCATGATCATATGCTTTCTCGATTATGTGTGGCCTTGGAGGCGGTACAGGAGCAGTGGCATTGACTTTAGGCTGCAGATTTGCATCAGGTGCAGCATTGGCTTCAGGAGCAATCACTTCAGGCACCACATTAACTTCAGGCGCCACATGATCGTCAGCCATGACAACGTCATTGGCTTCAGTGGTAGTGTTGGTGGTCACCTCAATGTTATCAACCTCCACTCGAGTAGCTGGAGGGTCGTACACGTTCTCCTCAAGAACAACTTCTAGGTTGGTTGGGGGTGTAGCAACACGTTCTTCTTCATCTCTTTGCTCTTCTTGTTCAACGGCTGATGCAGCCAGAATATCTTCAGCCGCGTTGGCTTCAGACTCGGAGTTGTTCGCAGTTGGAGAGGCTTCAGGAAATACTTGGCGTGATACTGATTGGCGCTCTTCTCCTTCTGGAACACTCGAAAGAGTGACTTGTGGCCTTGGTCCTTTACAAAGCCTGCAGAAAGCTGGCGATGCTTGTGGAGATGGAGTAGGTTGGGCCACAAAGTCTTCATCTTCAAGTACCGGAGTGGTGACTTGACTTGGGGGAGTAACTGGTGTTTCTTCTTCACGGGGGGATTCTTGAGGGTGATCAGCCCATGAGTCATCCTGAGCGATTGGCGTCAAAGGACGACCAATGCTGATGAGTTCGCTGTTCGTGAGAACAGGCGATGATACCATATTGTGCTCGATCTGAGGAAGGACTTCATCATCTTCAACATTGTCTTGATGACTAATGTCTTCAGCTACGGTGGGGTTGACAGCTGGAATGTCTTCAGCATCAGGAGCCTCTGGGGAAGCAGGCTCATGAAAAATTAGTCGACGCTCTTGTTGTGCGGATGCAGGACGAGCAACAGAAATTGGCTCGACGACAAGGGGCTCTGTGGGAGCAGCCCGATCTTTCTTCTTGGTTTTACGCTTCTTGGTAGGTGGAGCATCGTCAGTGGTGTTCTTGGTCTTGCGCTTTCTGGCTTAGGTTTCAGCTGCCCTTGTCTTCTGAAGCTCTGAAGCCACTGTGGGGACCTTAGGCTTCACGCCTGTCATACTAGCGGGGAAGACAATGCGAGGTTCTTCCCGCCTGGATGGTTCAGCTTGGTCCACAGTAGGCTTCTTCTGCTTGGCAGCCATCTTGGGGTCGATGCCAGGACGCCCAAGTGCCTTGCGCTTCTCAGCTTCATTGTAAGCTTGAACACACTTGGCAGCCAAAACCTTCATTCGCTCTCGAGAACCTTTGGCTTCATCACGTTTCTTGTGAAACGCTTCCTTGAGCTCATGCAGCATTGTCTTGAAGTTCTGGACGTCGGTCACACTGAGCTTGGCCATGTGCTTCTTGAACTGAGCCTTTTCATAGTCAATCTTGTGCTTCAGTTCAACAATTTTCTGAGCTAGAGCCAGCTCAGGAGCAATGGCTCCATGGAAGGAGACGCCGAGGCCTACGGGGAGTTGCAGATCATCAAAGCTGAGATTGGGGGTGTCAAACCACTCATCGATGAAATTGTTCAGCACTTCCACGTCAAAGAGAGGTAAATCATTGAAGATTTCCGCCTCTTGCTTGCTCTTTATCAGTAGTTCTAGAGCATCATCAGCAAGATCGTCGTCACTCGACAGATCAATGGCGTCGTTCTCGTTTCTTAGAACAACAGCAGGAGTCAGTCAAGTGGTGTGCATGGGCTTCTTCTTCTTCTTCTCATACTTGGAGATGCGTGAGAGATCTTCACACTGCACACTCAGTGCAGGAGGAGCAGTGGCCAGAGGTTTCGCTCGAGAAGCTTTTGGTGCAGTGGAAGGTTTCGAAGCCTTGGGTTTCTTCAGCTTCTTAGGCTTCGGTAGTGTAGGCGCTTCGTCAGAATCAGCGTCATCTGCAGGTTGATCCACGACTGTCCCTTGAACCATAATGTGAGTGATAAGACCTTCTAGGTTGTAGAAGGGCCCAACAAGATTGGGTTCAGCTTCGCGTGTGCCATCTGCACGAGGAGCAGAGGGACCTGGGTTGAAGTCTAATCCCCGCGACTTCTTGTTCTCTTTGGCCGAGTTTTTGACAAACTGAAAGTTGCGCTTGAATAGATTGTCGTCACGACACCATAGCAGAGAAGATGGGTCGGCATCAGCAGGCTGTGGTCCACGAACCATGCAAGGGTAGAAGCCTTGCTCAATGGCTTGAGCTCTGGACCTGGGTGGAAGATTTTTGTACAAGATGTCTCCCCAGGGCCGCTTGATGGCATTCTTTTCAGCATATTCCCGGGTCACGAACCTGTACTTGTACCATTGTTCTTCCCAATATCTTCGAATCCATTGGATTCGTGTCTTGCCCTGATTGTAGTCCTCCTTTAGATCTGTCTTGTACAGCTCATAGAGGTCTGGTGGCAAATCCTTCGATGTATTCCCACGGCACTGTCTGCCACCCTTCCTTGCTGTCTTATCCGTTGCCATGAAGTTCAGACTGAATGGCTTCAACACTGTCAAAGGCTTCCGTCTGTTGGTCAGATAGGAACTGGCTTCGGGAGAGTTGATTTGATGCTGTAAGAATTCTGCAAATGAATGCAGACTATGAGAACCAAGGGATTCTCCCACAGACATGTACCTGTGACAGCATTAGAGATGCGAGGGAAGGGGAAGAGGTCAATGCATTCTCAGAAGATTTTGAAGATAAATCAGTTTAGAAGACATTGACCTCATAGCGCGAAGACATTCACTTATATGTTGAGAGTTGGTTCTAGATTTGTACGAATCCAAGAATAAGTACAAGTGAGGAATCTAACTACGTGTGAAGCATAAGTGAATATACTAGGCATCATATGAGATGCAGAACAGGATAGATCCAAATTTGTGGAGGCAGAAACCACTTTTGGTAGGAAGGATGAATCTACCGGATCAAAAGGACAGTGAAAAGAGGGTTTTAATTTACCACACGATGAACTGCTAGACGAAGTAGAAGATGAGACCGAGCAGTTCGATCTTCCGTGCCCTAACTTGGCGACGGAGGACACCTACGGCGGCGGCGGAGAAGACGATGTCCGCGGCCGGCATGAAGACGGCGTCGGTGAGGTCGCGGCAGCTAAGCGCTTCGTCGCCGGTGTCGTCGAGAGCTAGCGGTGGCGCTAGGGTTTGTCGAGGTGGAGAGGTGGAAGAAAGATTTTGACCGCGATTGGATGTGCATTTATAGGGAAAGGGACGGCACAGCGCAATTACGCAGGTGCCCCTGGCGGTTCACATCTGAGGGACACGTGGCGAACATGCAACACATTGAGAGTTGTCCCATGTTCCCACGCACGCTTGGACTGTCGGGTGGTCGTTCCGGCTTCTCCGGGTTTCAGGCAATAAGAATTGAGCATTTAAAACAGATTTAATGTTTGTCTCTGTATCTTCTGCTGACAAGGACGCAGAGAAGGCATTCGACGGTTTCAACAGAATGCATATGATTTGGATAGATAGAGTTTGAGATAGGAAGCATAGAGAGGTTAGGGTCCGATCACATTCACTTAGTTCAAAAGATTCAAACGAGAAGACATAGCTATAAGTGAATGTTGTAGAGGACAGAACACTAATATATGTATACATTAGAATAAAACCAAATCAACATAGTGAAGATAAACATGAAGTCATGTTAATATTGAAGACAAACCAATGCGAAGACTTAGCAAATGTAACGCCAGGGGAAAAACACTTCAAGTAGAAGAATTTGGTGGTGGCGTTACCCACCGTATAGGAAGTATTAGATCCAGACACGGCGCACAATTATCGTGGCGCTCCGAAGTCGATTTCCGCATTAATGTATTCACACTCAGAGTGTAAGTCTTCATTGATTGAAGACATACATTACTTCGTGTGTTGCACATCTAAGTCATCAACATGCATAAGTGTTAGGATGTGTGCCTGATCACACGACATTCGAGGATTCCAAGATATTTAGCTCACACCGCAACTTGCAAAACCTTTTCTCATCCAAGGGCTTTGTGAAGATATCTGCCAATTGCTCTTCAATGTTGACGTGTATGATATCAATATCTTCCTTCATGACATGATCTCTGAGAAAGTGATGACGAATTTCAATGTGCTTTGTCTTCGAGTGCTGAACTGGGTTGTTGGCAATCTTGATGGCGCTTTCGCTGTCACAGTAGAGTGGAACTTGTTTCAGATGGATGCCATAGTCCTTGAGTGTTTGCTTCATCCATAGAAGCTGAGCGCAGCAAGATCCAGCAGCAATGTATTCAGATTCAGCAGTGGAGAGTGATACACAGTTCTGCTTCTTTGAAGACCAACAGACAAGTGATCGTCCCAGAAAGTGGCATGTGCCTGATGTACACTTGCGATCCACCTTGTCACCAGCATAATCAGCATCCGAGAATCCAACTAGATCAAACTCTGAGCCCTTTGGATACCATAATCCTAGTGTTGGGGTGTAAGCCAAATATCGAAGAATTCGCTTCACAGCTAAGTGATGCGATTCCTTTGGTGCCGCTTGGAATCGAGCACACATGCAAACACTAAGCATGATATCTGGCCTAGATGCACATAAGTAAAGTAAAGAACCAATCATGGAGCGGTATACCTTTTGATCGAACTCTTTACCATTGGCGTCAGGACCCAGATGACTCTTGGTTGGCATTGGCATCGTATAACCTTTCCAGTCTTGCATTCCAAACTTCTTCAGGAAATCTTTGAGATATTTCTCTTGAGATATGAAGATGCCATTGCTTTGCTGACGAATTTGAAGACCAAGGAAGAACTTCATCTCACCCATCATGGACATCTAATATTGCTCTTGCATCATGTGTCCAAACCATCACTGTATTTCTGGTTGGTGCAGCCGAAGATAATGTCATCCACATATATTTGGCACACAAACAGTTCACCATCATATGTCTTCGTGAAGAGTGTGGGATCCAGGGAACCAGGTTTGAAGCCTTTGAGGGTGCCATACCAAGCGCGAGGGGCTTGTTTGAGGCCATGCAGTGCCTTGTTTAGCTTGTACACCATATCAGGATGTTTTGGATCTTCAAAGCCAGGAGGTTGTGCAACATACACTTCTTCTTCAATCTTGCCGTTGAGAAATGCACTCTTCACATCCATTTGATACAGCAGGATGTTGTGATGGTTTGCATAGGCTAGCAATATGTGAATAGCTTCAAGCCTAGCCACAGGAGCAAAGGTTTCATCGAAGTCAATCCCTTCAACTTGAGTGTATCCTTGAGCAACGAGACGAGCTTTGTTTCTGACAACTTGACCATGCTCATCTTGCTTGTTGCGATATATCCATTTTGTGCCTATTATGTTGTGCTTGTAGGGGTCAGGACGCTTGACAAGTTCCCAGAAATTGTTCAGCTTGAACTGTTGAAGTTCTTCTTGCATAGCTTGAATCCATTCAGGTTCCATGAAGGCTTCAACAACTTTCTTAGGTTCAGATATTGAGACAAATGCAAAGTGCCCACAGAAATTTGCTAGCTGTGTTGCTCTTGAACGAGTGAGTGGACCAGGCGCATTGATGCTGTCAATTATTTTCTCAATCTGTACTTCATTTGCAACACGAGGATGAACTGGACGAAGATTATGCTCTTGCTGATCATTGTCATCGTTAGGAGGATTGTCTTCGGGCTGAGCACTGTCTCCAGGTTGATTAGGTGCAGAAATGATAAGTCCCTCTTCAGGTTGTGCTTCATTTGGTATGGTTTCTCCAGTTCCCATGAGCTTGATGGAGTCACTAGGTGGAACTTCATCTAGCACATTTGGCAGGTGCTCTCTTTGCGAGCCGTTAGTCTCATCGAACCGCACATCCATAGTTTCAACCACTTTATATAGAAAGAGGTTGAAGACTCTGTGGGAGTGCGAATCCTTTCCGTATCCAAGCATAAAACCTTCATATGCTTTTGGTGCAAATTTTGAAGTGTGATGTGGATCCTTGATCCAGCACCTTGCACCAAATACTCTGAAGTAACTGACATTTGGCTTCTTACCAGTGAGGAGTTCATAGGATGTCTTCTTCAGAAGCTTGTGAAGATAAACACGGTTGATGACATGGCATGCAGTATCAATAGCTTCAGGCCAGAACTTTCTTGGAGTCTTGTATTCATCGAGCATCGTCCGTGCCATCTCAATGAGTGTTCTGTTCTTGTGCTCCACGATGCCATTCTGCCGAGGTGTGTACGGAGCTGAGAACTCATGAGTGATGCCTAATGTATCCAGGTAAAGGTCGAGGCCGGTGTTCTTGAACTCTGTGTCGTTGTCACTTCTAATATGCTTGATCTTGACACCATAGTTGTTCATGGCACGGTTGGCGAAGCGTCTGAAGACATCCTGCACTTCAGTCTTGTAGAGAATTATGTGCACCCACGTATATCTTGAATAATCATCAACAATGACGAAGCCATAGAGACAAGCAGTAGTAGTGAGAGTGGAGTAGTGAGTAGGGCCAAATAAGTCCATGTGTAGCAGCTCGAAGGGTTGAGATGTCGTCATGATTGTCTTCGAGGGATGCTTGGCCCTAGTCATCTTTCCAGCTTCGCAGGCACCGCACAGATGATCTTTCTTGAACTTGACACCCTCGATGCCTATGTCATCTTCTTCTTTGCGAGAGTGTGCAAGTTCTTCATGCCAGCATGCCCTAGCCTTCGATGCCAAAGCCAGCACTCTGAAGCTTTTGCTAGAAGACATATGGCAAGCTGTGGTTCTGCTGAGAAATCTACCATGTACAGATCATCTTTCCAGTACCCTTCAAAGACTAGAGATTTGTCCGATTCCATTAGTACAAGGCAACGATATTTTCCAAATATCACAATCATGTTCAAGTCACAAAGCATTGAGACAGACATTAAGTTGAAACCAAGGGATTCAACAAGCATCACTTTATCCATGTGTTGATCCTTTGAGATTGCAACTCTACCTAGACCCAATACCTTGCTTTTACCAGTGTCAGCAAATGTGATGTGACTCTTGTCAGATGGACGTAAGGTTGAGTCCATGAGAAGACTTCGATCACCAGTCATATGATTAGTGCATCCGCTGTCCATAATCCATTCTGAAGCATGAGGTGTCATACCCTACAGTACAGTTAGGGGGATAGGCTTCACCAAGAGTATTGTGAAGCATAAACATTTGACGGGCAAGAGGATTATCAAAGCTCAGATCAAGATTAGGACTGATAGGATGATTGGCAAGCGATTCAGGAACAAAATACATAGTAAGACCATTTGGGCATTTGATCTTGCGCCCTACAAGATGTTTTAGGTCCCCAGCATTAGCATCAGACGCCTTTGATTTCCGACTGGAGACCTTACCCTGCAAAAGAAAGTTAATTCTTCTTAACCACCCACATCTTCAGGGGTGGCTTAGAAGCAATGAGTCTAAGTGTAGCATCTGAGAACTTCGGCTTTCAAGCCCTAGCAAATAGCCTTGCAGGAGGTGAATAGTACTCATATGAATAAGCAGAAAAGTTCTTAGTTTTATGAACATAGCGGTTTGAAGAAACACGCTCATATTCATAAGTCTGAGTATGATTTCCCTGCAAAACATTGGCATTAGGGTGACTCAGGTGAGTCCTCTGTCTGTATGAAGCCTTTGGTCTGGGATTTGTCTTCTTCCCAGGTGGTGTCATGATGACATTCATAGGAAGATTCTTAAGACAACTTTTGGGAACCCAGATCTTCTTCATAGGTGGCCCATTCCTGCAGTTAGTACCAATATACCTGGCAACCACTTCACCATTCTGATTCTTAAACAGTTTATAGTTTGCATCAAAGGATTCATCAATGATAATAGGGTTAGCACAAGTGAAGCCAGATAAGGTGGATGGATCCACTGAAGGTCCCTTTGCAGCAACCCATGTGGTTTTGGGATACTGCTCAGGCTTCGAGTAGGAGCCATCAACATTAATTTTCCTCTCGAACCCAACACCCTCTTTCCTAGGGTTTCGGTTCAGAATCTGCTTTTTGAGGACATCACACAGTGTCTGATGCCTTTTGAGACTTTTGTACATCCCTGTTTCAAGCAATGTCTTCAACCTAGCATTTTCATCAGCAGTAGTGGTGGCATCCTCAGCAGAGGGGTTAGTTACCACATCAACAGTTGAAGATATTGCAACAGTAGCAGCAGTAGAACATTCAGCAGCAGAAGTAGCGTTATCACGCTCAAGGCATTTTAGACATGGTGGTTCAAATCCTTCCTGAGCGGGACTGGTCTGTTGAGCGCGAAGTGACTCATTCTCTTTTTGAAGATCTTCATGAGCCGCTCTCAATTTCTCAAGCTCTTGCTTCCTTTGAAGATAATCATAGGAAAGCTTTTCATGAGTGGTTGAGAGCGTTTCATGACGACTTTCAAGTTCCTGGTACTTAACATGAAGATTTTTTTATGTCTTCAATTAAGGACTGAGAACGGGTCATTTCCGCATCCAATAGGTCACCGCTTTTGTCTAACAGTTTTTGAGTATGTTCCACAGCTTTCTATTGTTCAGTTGCAATTTTAGCAAGTGTTTTGTAGCTGGGTTTGGATTCACAATCAGAGTCATCTTCACTTGATGTTTGAAAGTAAGCATCGCATGATTTTACCTTGGCACCGCGTGCCATGAAGCAGTAGGTGGGAGCAGAGTCGTCCTTGTCATTAGCATCAGCGTTGGTGACGAGGCCATTGTCTTCAGTGTTGAAGATGGACTTGGCAACGTAGGCTGTTGCTAGAGCCAGACTTGCAATGCCAGGGTCAGACTCCTCCTCAGACTCCACCTCCGCCTCCTCAGAAGCATACTCCTCCTCTGAATCCATCTCCTTGCCAACAAAAGCACGAGCCTTGCCAGATGAGCTCTTCTTGTGTGATGAAGACTTGGACGAAGACTTGGAAGAAGACTTTGAGGATTTCTTCTTCTTCTTGTCATCAGAATCATATTCCTTGATCTTCTTCTTCTTCTTGTTCTCATTGTCCCACTGTGGACACTCAGGGATGCAGTGTCCAGGTTTCTTGCACTTGTGACATGTTCTCTTCTTGTAATCATGAGTGGAAGCTTCATTATTTCTTGAGCTGGACCGTGAAGACTTTCTGATGCCTTTCTTCTTAGTGAACTTTTGGAACTTCTTCACAAGCATAGCAAGCTCCTTTCCAATGTCTTCAGGATCACCAGAACTGCAGTCAGATTCTTCTTCAGATGAGGAAACAGCTTTTGCCTTCAAAGCGCGAGTTCGGCCATAGTTGGGACCATAGATATCTCTTTTCTCAAAAAGCTGGAACTCATGTGTGTTGAGCCTCTCAAGTATGTCAGACGGATCGAGTGTCTTGAAGTCAGGGCGTTCTTGTATCATCAGGGAGAGGGTGTCAAATGAGCTGTCAAGTGATCTCAGCAGTGTCTTGACGATTTCATGCTTGGTGATCTCAGTGGCGCCAAGAGCATGAAGCTCGTTTGTGATGTCAGTGAGGTGATCAAACGTGAGCTGGACATTCTCATTGTCGTTTCTCTTGAAGCGGTTGAAGAGGTTGCGAAGAACACTGATCCTTTGATCTCTCTGGGTAGAGACGCCTTCATTAACCTTGGAGAGCTAGTCCCAGACTAGCTTCGACGTTTCCAGAGCACTCACATGGCCATACTGTCCTTTGGTCAGATGACCACAGATGATGTTCTTGGCAGTAGAATCCAGTTGAACGAACTTCTTGACATCAGCAGCGGTGACACCTTCACCGGTCTTGGGAACACCATACTTGACGACATACCAGAGGTCGACATCAATGGCTTCAAGATGCATGCGCATCTTATACTTCCAGTAGGGATATTCAGTTCCATCGAAGACGGGGCAAGCAGCGGAGACTTTGATTATCCCTGCAGTCGACATAGCTAAAACTCCAGGTGGTTAAACCGAATCACACAGAACAAGGGAGTACCTTGCTCTGATACCAATTGAAAGTGCTAGTTATCGACTAGAGGGGGGGTGAATAGGCGATTTTTATAAAAGTCTTCAAAACATGAGAGTTTCGAAGACAAACAATAGAAATGAACCTATTGATATGCAGCGGAAGGTAGACTACACTAAGCAAGCCATAGTCTAGTATTCAATGAAGTGAAAGCACGAAGACTAATAGCAGCTAGGTAGTAAAGATCAGGATGGAAGATAGTATGAAGCCAAACAACGAAAGTAGTCACACAGTGAAGTCAAACAGGTAGTGCAGGCAGGCAATGACTTCACGAAGACAAACTGTAAGTAAAGAGAGGGAGAGGATAGAACCAGTCACTTGGTGAGGACAAAGGATTTGTTGGACCAGTTCTAGTTGCTGTGACAACTGTACGTCTGGTTAGGGAGGCTGAGATTTAACTTAGAAGACCGTGTCTTCACCTTATTCCCCTTGAGCTAAGGACACCCAGTCCTCGCCCAATCACTCTGGTAAGTATTCCAGGTAGACTTCCAAACCTTCACAGACTTCGTTCACCGGCGATCCACAATGACTCTTGGATGCTCAGAACGCAACGCCTAACCGGCTGGAGGATTCACAGTCCTCAAGTGTAACAAGTCTTCAGGTCACGCGGACAGAAAGACTTCAGTGATGCCTAACACTCTTTGGCTCTAGGTGTTTGGGCTTTGTCCTCGCAAGGATTTCTCTCTCTCAAAAGCTTCAGAGGTGGGTTGCTCTCAAACGACAAAAGTCGTGCACTAACTCTGAGCAGCCACCAATTTATGGTGTAGGGGTGGGCTATTTATAGCCACTAGGCAACCCAACCTGATTTGTCTGAAATGACCCTGGGTCACTAAGGAACTGACACATGTTCCAACGGTCAGATTTCAAACACACGCGGCAGCTTGACGTGGGCTACAAGTAAAGCCGACTCATCCAACTCTGGATAAGGTTTGCTCTCATTGTCTTCACTCGAAGACATAGGATTTGGTTGAGCATCACTTCAGTCACTCTGACTTTGTCACTGGGACCCCACTTAACAGTACGGTGGTTCCTATGACTCAACAAAGAAGAAAAGGAAACAACGAAACAACTAAGTCTTCGCGCTCCATAGTCTTCACGTGATGTCTTCTCTTGTCATAGTCTTCAATGTGAATATCTTCACATACCACCATTGTCTTCAATGTCTTCATACATTTTTAGGGGTCATCTCCGGTAGGTAAACCGAATCAATGAGGGACTACTACCTATGTTATCCTGCAATTCTCACAAACACATTAGTCCCTCAACCAGGTTTGTCGTCAAATACTCCAAAACAAACTAGGGGTGGCACTAGATGCACTTACAGTATGTATCGTTGCTATTAAGGATAACAAGATGGGGTCTATTCTACATGAATAGATCTTGTCTACATCATGTCATCGTTCTTATTGCATTACTCCGTGTCTCCATGAACTTAATACACTAGATGCATGCTGGATAGCGGTCGATGTGTGGAGTAATAGTAGTAGATGCAGACAGGAGTCGGTCTACTAATCTTGGACGTGATGCCTATACAATGATCATTGCCTAGATATCGTCATAATTATTTGAAGTTCTATCAATTGCCCAACAGTAATTTGTTTACCCATCGTATGCTATTTTCTCGAGAGAAGCCACTAGTGAAATCAATGGCCCCCGGGTCTATTTTCTCATCATATATTTTCACATCTATATTGCTTTTGCCTTTTTATTTATTTGCATCTTTTATTTTCAGATCTATATTATCAAAAACCCAAAAATACCTCGCTGAATTTTATTTGCCGTTATTCTATTTGCATCTACCAAATAATATCTTACCAATCTTTTACCCGGGAGGGATTGACAACCCCTCTTACGTGTCGGGTTGCAAGTATTTGTTCTTTGTGTGCAGGTACCGTTTACATAGTGTTGCTTGGTTCTCCTACTGGTTCGATAACCTTGGTTTCATCACTGAGGGAAATACCTACCGTAGCTGTGCTGCATCATCCCTTCCTCTTCGGGGAAAAACTGACGCGGACACGAGCCATCACTATCTTACGATCATGCAAAGAATATGGAAATGAACGCTCAAGTCATGTATATGATGATGATGGAAATTGCATGGCAATATATCTCGGAATGGCTATGGAAATGCCATGATAGGTAGGTATGGTGGCTGTTTTGAGGAAGATATAATGAGGCTTATGTGTGATAGAGCGTACCATATCACGGGGTTTGGATGCACCAGCGAAGTTTGCACCAACTCTCGAGGTGAGAAAGGGCAATGCACGGTACCGAAGAGACTAGCAATGATGGAAGGGTGACAGTATGTATAATCCATGGACTCAACATTAGTCATAAAGAACTCACATACTTATTGCAAAAGTTTATTAGCCCTCGAAACAAAGTACTAATACGCATGCTCCTAGGGGGATAGATTGGTAGGAAAAGACCATCGCTCGTCCCCGACCGCCACTCATAAGGAAGACAATCAAAAAATAAATCATGCTCCGACTTCATCACATAACGGTTCACCACACGTGCATGCTGATACGTCTCCAACGTATCTATAATTTTTGATTGCTCCATGCTATATTATCTTCTGTTTTGGAAATTATTGGGCTTTATTATTCACTTTTATATTATTTTTGGGACTAACCTATTAACCGGAGGCCCAGCCCAGAATTGATGTTTTTTTCCTATTTCAGAGTTTCGCAGAAAAAGAATATCAAACGGAGTCCAAACGGAATGAAACCTTCGGGAACGTGATTTTCGGAACGAACATGATCCAGGAGACTTGGGCCCTACATCAAGGAAGCTTCCAGGAAGCCACGAGGTAGGGGGGCGCGCCTATCCGCCAGGCGCGCCCTCCACCCTTGTGGGCCACACGTTGCTCCACCGACGTACTCCTTCCTCCTATATATACCTACGTACCCCCAAACGATCAGATACGGAGCCAAAAACCTAATTCCACCGCCGCAACCTTCTGTACCCACGAGATCCCATCTTGGGGCCTGTTCCGGAGCTCCGCCAGAGGGGGCATCGATCACGGAGGGCTTCTACATAGTTTACCTCAGACCTTCGGGTCCATAGTTATTAGCTAGATGGCTTCCTCTCTCTTCTTGGATCTCAATACAATGTTCTCCCCCTCTCTCGTGGAGATCTATTCGATGTAACCTTGTTTTGCGGTGTGTTTGTGAGACCGATGAATTGTGGGTTTATGATCAAGTTTATCTATGAACAATATTTGAATCTTCTGAATTCTTTTATGTATGATTGGTTATCTTTGCAAGTCTCTTCGAATTATCAGTTTGGTTTGGCCTACTAGATTGATCTTTCTTGCAATGGGAGAAGTGCTTAGCTTTGGGTTCAATCTTGCGGTGTCCTTTCCCAGTGACAGTAGGGGCAGCAAGGCACGTATTGTATTGTTGCCATCGAGGATAACAAGATGGTTTTTTTTATCATATTGCATGAATTTATCCCTCTACATCATGTCATCTTGCTTAAAGCGTTACTCTGTTCTTATGAACTTAATACTCTAGATGCATGCTGGATAGCGGTCGATGTGTGGAATAATAGTAGTAGATGCAGGCAGGAGTTGGTCTACTTGTCTCGGACGTGATGCCTATATACATGATCATACCTATATATTCTCATAACTATGCTCAATTCTGTCAATTGCTCAACAGTAATTTGTTCACCCACCGTAAAATACTTATGCTCTTGAGAGAAGCCACTAGTGAAACCTATGGCCCCCGGGTCTATCTTCCATCATATTAATCTTCCAACACTTAGTTATTTTCGTTGCTTTTTATTTTGCTTTTATTTTACTTTGCATCTTTATCATAAAAATACCAAAAATATTATCTTTTCATATCTATCAGATCTCACTCTCGTAAGTGACCGTGTAGAGATTGACAACCCCTTATCGCGTTGGTTGCGAGGATTTATTTGTTTGTGTAGGTGCAAGGGACTCGCGCGTAGCCTCCTACTGGATTGATACCTTGGTTCTCAAAAACTGAGGGAAATACTTACGCTACTTTGCTGCATCACCCTTTCCTCTTCAAGGGAAAACCAACGCAGTGCTCAAGAGGCAGCAAGAAGGATTTTTGGCGCCGTTGCCGGGGAGGTCTACGCAAAAGTCAACATACCAAGTACCCATCACAAACCCTTATCTCCCGCATTACATTATTCGCCATTTGCCTCTCGTTTTCCTCTCCCCCACTTCACCCTTGCCGTTTTATTCACCCTCTCTTTTCCCGTTCGCATTTTTTTCGCTCGCTTTTTGTTTGCTCGTGTGTTGGATTGCTTGCTTGTCACGATGGCTCAAGATAATACCAAATTATGTGACTTTACCAATACCAACAATAATGATTTCCTTAGCACTCCGATTGCTCCTCTTATCGATACTGAATCTTGTGAAATCAATGCTGCTTTGTTGAATCCTGTCATGAAAGATCAATTCGCCGGCCTTCCTAGTGAAGATGCCGCTACTCATCTAAATAGCTTCGTTGATTTGTGTGATATGCAAAAGAAGAAAGATGTGGACAATGATATTGTTAAATTGAAGCTATTTCCTTTTTCGCTTAGAGATCGTGCTAAAGCTTGGTTTTTGTCTTTGCCTAAAAATAGTATTGATTCTTGGAACAAGTGCAAAGATGCCTTTATCTCTAAGTATTTTCCTCCCGCTAAGATCATCTCTCTTAGAAACGATATTATGAATTTTAAGCAACTTGATCATGAACATGTTGCACAAGCTTGGGAGAGGATGAAATTAATGATACGTAATTGCCCTACTCATGGTTTGAATTTTTGGATGATTATACAAATTTTTTATGCCGGATTGAATTTTGCTTCTAGAAATCTTTTAGATTCGGCCGCGGGAGGCACTTTTAAGGAAATCACTTTAGGACAAGCTACTAAACTCCTAGATAATATTATGGTTAATTATTCTCAATGGCACACTGAAAGATTTACTAATAAAAAAGTGCATGCAATAGAAGAAATTAATGTTTTGAATGGAAAGATGGATGAATTTATGAAAGTATTTGCTACTAAGAGTGTTTCTTCTGATCCTAATGATATGCCTTTGTCTACTTTGATTGAGAATAATAATGAATCTATGGATGTGAATTTTGTTGGTAGGAATAATTTTGGTAACAACGCGTATAGAGGAAACTTTAATCCTAGACCTTATCCTAGTAATTCCTCTAATAATTATGGTAATTCCTACAACAATTCTTATGGAAATTTTAATAAAATGCCTTCTGAATTTGAGACTAGTGTTAAAGAATTTATGAATTCGCGAAAGAATTTCAATGTTGCTTGAAGAAAAATTGCCTAAAGTTGATGAATTGGCTAGGAACGTTGATAGAATTTCTCTTGATGTTGATTCTTTGAAACTTAGATCTATTCCACCTAAGCATGATATCAATGAGTCTCTCAAAGCCATGAGAATTTCCATTGATGAGTGCAAAGAAAGAACCACTAGGATGCGTGCTAAAAAAGATTGCTTTGTAAAAGCGTGTTATTCTAGTTTCTATGAAAATAAAGATGAAGATCTAAAAGTTATTGATGTGTCCCCTATTAAATCCTTGTTTTACAATATGAATCTTGATAATGATGGGACTGAATATGATCCACCTTTACCTAGAAGGCTTTCCAAAAATTCGGAGTTTTTAGACCTTGATGCTAAAATTGATAAAAGTGGGATTGAAGAGAACAAAACCCTAGATATTAATAAACCCACTATTTTGGATTTCAAGGAATTTAATTATGATAATTGCTCTTTGATAGATTGTATTTCCTTGTTGCAATCCGTGCTAAATTCTCCTCATGCTTATAGTCAAAATAAAGCTTTTACCAAACATATTGTTGATGCCTTCATGCAATCTTATGAAGAAAAGCTTGAGTTGGAAGTTTCTATCCCTAGAAAACTTTATGATGAGTGGGAACCTACTATTAAATTTAAGATTAAAGATCATGAATGCTATGCTTTGTGCGATTTGGGTGCTAGTGTTTCCACGATTCCAAAGACTTTGTGCGATTTGCTAGGTTTCCGTGATTTTGATGATTGCTCTCTAAACTTGCACCTTGCGGATTCCACCATTAAAAAACCTATGGGAAGAATTAATGATGTTCTTATTGTTGCAAATAGGAACTATGTGCCCGAAGATTTTATCGTTCTTGATATAGATTGCAATCCTTCATGCCCTATTATTCTTGGTAGATCTTTCCTTAGAACGATTGGTGCAATTATTGATATGAAGGAAGGGAATATTAGATTCCAATTTCCATTAAAGAAAGGCATGGAACACTTCCCTAGGAAGAAAGTTAAATTACCATATGAATCTATTATGAGAGCCACTTATGGATTGCCTACCAAAGATGGCAATACCTAGATCTACCCTTGCTTTTATGCCTAGCTAGGGGCGTTAAACGATAGCGCTTGTTGGGAGGCAACCCAATTTTTTGTAGTTTTTTTGCTTTATGCTTCTGTTTAGGAATAAATATTTGATCTAGCCTCTGGTTAGATGTGTTTTTTATGTTTTAATTAGTGTTTGTGCCAAGTTAAACCTATAGGATCTTCTTGGATGATAGTTATTTGATCTTGCAGAAAATTCCAGAAACTTTCTGTTCACGAAAATAATTGTTAAAAATCACCAGAACGTGATAAAATATTGATTCAAATTTCTTCAGATCAATAAACAAATTTTCTAGGTCTTCCTATTTTGGCTGATTTTTTGGAGTTCCAGAAGTTTGCGTTAGTTGCAGATTACTACAGACTGTTCCGTTTTTGACAGATTCTGTTTTTCGTGTGTTGTTTGCTTATTTCGATGAATCTATGGCTAGTAAAAGAGTTTATAAACCATAGAGAAGTTGTAATACAGTAGGTTTAACACCAATATAAATAAATAATGAGTTCATTACAGTACCTTGAAGTGGTCTTTTGTTTCATTTCGCTAACGGAGCCCACGAGATTTTCTGTTAAGTTTTGTGTTGTGAAGTTTTCAAGTTTTGGGTAAAAGATTTGATGGATTATGGAACAAGGAGTGGCAAGAGCCTAAGATTGGGGATGCCCATGGCACCCCCAAGATAATCTAAGGACACCAAAAAGCCAAAGCTTGGGGATGCCCCGGAAGGCATCCCCTCTTTCGTCTACTTCCATCGGTAACTTTACTTGGGGCTATATTTTTATGCACCACATGATATGTGTTTTGCTTGGAGCGTCTTGTATGATTTGAGTCTTTGCTTTTTTAGTTTACCACAATCATCCTTGTTGTACACACCTTTTGAGAGAGACACATATGATTCGGAAATTATTAGAATACTCTATGTGCTTCACTTATATCTTTTGAGTTATATAGTTTTGCTCTAGTACTTCACTTATATCTTTTAGAGCACGGTGGTGGATTTGTTTTATAGAAACTATTGATCTCTCATGCTTCACTTAGATTATTTTGAGAGTCTTAAATAGCATGGTAATTGGCTTAAATAATCCTAATATGCTTGGTATTCAAGATTAGTAAAAACTTTCTTATGAGTGTGTTGAATACTAAGAGAAGTTTGATGCTTGATGATTGTTTTGAGATATGAAGATGGTGATATTAGAGTCATGCTAGTTGAGTAGTTTTGAATTTGAGAAATACTTGTGTTAAAGTTTGTGATTCCCGTAGCATGCACGTATGGTGAACCGTTATGTGATGAAGTCGGAGCATAATTTATTTATTTATTGTCTTCCTTATGAGTGGCGGTCGGGGACGAGCGATGGTCTTTTCCTACCAATCTATCCCCCTAGGAGCATGCGCGTAATACTTTGTTTTGATAACTTGTAGATTTTTGCAATAAGTATATGAGTTCTTTATGACTAATGTTGAGTCCATGGATTATACGCACTTTTCTTCCTTCCACCATTCCTAGCCTCTCTAATACCGCGCACTTTTCGCCAGTATCATACACCCACCATAAACCTTCCTCAAAACAGCCACCATACCTACCTATCATGGCATTTCCATAGCCATTCCTAGATATATTGCCATGCAACTTACCACCGTTCCGATTATTATGACATGCTCCACCATTGTCATATTGCTTCGCATGATCATGTAGTTGACATTGTATTTGTGGCAAAGCCACCGTTCATAAATCTTCATACATGTCACTCTTGATTCATTGCATATCCCGGTACACCGCCGGAGGTATTCACATAGAGTCATATTTTGTTCTAAGTATTGAGTTGTAATTTTTGAGTTGTAAGTAATTAAAAGTGTGATGATCATCATTTTTAGAGCATTGTCCCAAGTGAGGAAAGGATGATGGAGACTATGATTCCCCCACAAGTCGGGATGAGACGCCGGACGAAAAAAAGAGGCCATAAAAAAGAGAAAAGGCCCAAATAAAAAAATGAGAGAAAAAGAGAGAAGGGACAATGTTACTATCCTTTTACCACACTTGTGCTTCAAAGTAGCACCATGATCTTCATGATAGAGAGTCTCCTATGATATCACTTTCATATACTAGTGGGAATTTTTCATTATAAAACTTGGCTTCTATATTCCAATGACAGGCTTCCTCAAAATGCCCTAGGTCTTCGTGAGCAAGCGAGTTGGATGCACCCCCACTTAGTTTCTTTTATTGAGCTTTCATGTACTTATAGCTCTAGTGCATCCGTTGCATGGCAATCCCTACTCACTCACATTGATATCTATTGATGGGCATCTCCATAGCCCGTTGATACGGCTAGTTGATGTGAGACTATCTTCTCCTTTTTGTCTTCTCCACAACCACCATTCTATTCCATATATAGTGCTATGTTCATGGCTCACGCTCATGTATTGCGTGAAGATTGAAAAGGTTTGAGTCAAAAGTATGAAACAATTGCTTGGCTTGTCATCGGGGTTGTGCATGATTTAAATATTTTGTGTGGTGAAGATAGAGCATAGCCAGACTATATGATTTTGTAGGGATAACTTTCTTTGGCCATGTTATTTTGAGAAGACATAATTGCTTAGTTAGTATGCTTGAAGTATTATTATTTTTATGTCAATATTAAACTTTTGTCTTGAATCTTTCGGATCTGAATATTCATACCACAATTAAGAAGAATTACATTGAAATTATGCCAAGTAGTATTTCACATCAAAATTTCTGTTTTTATCATTTACCTACTCGAGGACGAGCAGGAATTAAGCTTGGGGATGCTTGATACGTCTCCAACGTATCTATAATTTTTGATTGCTCCATGCTATATTATCTTCTGTTTTGGACATTATTGGGCTTTATTATTCACTTTTATATTATTTTTGGGACTAACCTATTATCCGGAGGCCCAGCCCAGAATTGTTGTTTTTTTCCTATTTCAGAGTTTCGCAGAAAAAGAATATCAAATGGAGTCCAAACGGAATGAAACCTTCGGGAACGTGATTTTCGGAACGAACATGATCCAGGAGACTTGGACCCTACGTCAAGGAAGCTTCCAGGAAGCCACGAGGTAGGGGGCGCGCCTACCCCCCAGGCACGCCCTCCACCCTCGTGGGCCCCATGTTGCTCCACCGACGTACTCCTTCCTCCTATATATACCTACGTACCCCCAAACGATCAGATACGGAGCCAAAAACCTAATTCCACAGCCGCAACCTTCTGTACCCACGAGATCCCATCTTGGGGCCTGTTCCGGAGCTCCGCCGGAGGGGGCATCGATCACGGAGGGCTTCCACATCAACACCATAGCCTCTCCAATGAAGTGTGAGTAGTTTACCTCAGACCTTCGGGTCCATAGTTATTAGCTAGATGGCTTCCTCTCTCTTCTTGGATCTCAATACAATGTTCTCCCCCTCTCTCGTGGAGATCTATTCGATGTAATCTTCTTTTGCGGTGTGTTTGTGAGACCGATGAATTGTGGGTTTATGATCAAGTTTATCTATGAACAATATTTGAATCTTCTGAATTCTTTTATGTATGATTGGTTATCTTTGCAAGTCTCTTCGAATTATCAGTTTGGTTTGGCCTACTAGATTGATCTTTCTTGCAATGGGAGAAGTGCTTAGCTTTGGGTTCAATCTTGCGGTGTCCTTTCCCAGTGAGAGTAGGGGCAGCAAGGCACGTATTGTATTGTTGCCATCGAGGATAACAAGATGGGATTTTTACCATATTGCATGAATTTATCCCTCTACATCATGTCATCTTGCTTAAAGCGTTACTCTGTTCTTATGAACTTAATACTCTAGATGCATGCTGGATAGCGGTCGATGTGTGGAGAAATAGTAGTAGATGCAGGCAAGAGTCGGTCTACTTGTCTCGGACGTGATGCCTATATACATGATCATACGTAGATATTCTCATAACTATGCTCAATTCTGTCAATTGCTCAACAGTAATTTGTTCACCACAGTAAAATACTTATGCTCTTGAGAGAAGCCACTAGTGAAACCTATGGCCCCCGGGTCTATCTTCCATCATATTAATCTTCCAACACTTAGTTATTTTTGTTGCTTTTTATTTTGCTTTTATTTTACTTTGCATCTTTATCTTAAAAATACCAAAAATATTATCTTTTCATATCTATCAGATCTCACTCTCGTAAGTGACCGTGTAGGGATTGACAACCCCTTATAGCGTTGGTTGCGAGGATTTATTTGTTTGTGTAGGTGCGAGGGACTCGTGCGTAGCCTCCTACTGGATTGATACCTTGGTTCTCAAAAACTGAGGGAAATACTTACGCTACTTTGCTGCATCACGCTTTCCTCTTCAAGGGAAAACCAACGCAGCTCTCAAGAGGTAGCAAGTGCTTCGGGAATCACAAACCTTAACACACATATTTCTACCAATCCACAATTACTCACTAGCATGACTCTAATATCACCATCTTTATATTGCAAACTATTGCAAGGAATAAAACATATCATATTCAGTGATCTACAAGTTTTTATGTAGGATTTTATGACTAACCATGTGAATGATCAATTCCTGATGACTCTCTAAATAGATATAAGTGAAGCATGAGAGTTTAATTCTTTCTACAAAAGATTTGCCCACTCTCTAACAAATATAAGTGAAGCAAAAGAGCATTCTACAAATATAAGTGAAACAGGCAATCCAAACTTCAAATGATATAAGTGAAGCACATGAAGCATTCCATAAAGTCATACTCAAAAGATATAAGTGAAGTGCATGAAGCATTCTATAAATCAACCAAGGACTATCTCATACCAGCATGGTGCATTACTAAAAAGAAAAATAAAAAGCACACGACGTTCCAAGATTTACGCATATCATGTGACGAATAAAAATATAGCTCCAAGTAAAATTACCAATGATCCTTAGAAGAAAGAGGGGATGCCTTCCGGGGCATCCCCAAGCTTAGTTGCTTGGGAGTATTTGAATAACCTTGGGGTGCCTCGGGCATCCCCAAGCTTAGGCTCTTGCCACGCCTTATTCCTTCATCCATCGTGAGCTCACCCAAAACTTGAAAACTTCAATCACACAAAACTAAACAAAATCCTCGTGAGATCCGTTAGTATAATAAAGCAAATTATCACTTTAAGTACTATTGCAAACCCATTCACATTTTATTTTTGCATTGTAGCTACCGTATTATAACTTCTCTATGGCTTATACCACTGATACAATCGGTAGTTTCATCAAAACAAGCAAAACAATGCATCAAAAACAGAATTTGTCTTAAACAGAACAGTCTGTAGCAATCTGAACATTTACCATACTTATGTAACTCAAAAAATTCTGAAAAAATAGGACAAAATAACCAATTGGTATAGCAATACTATGCAAAACGTTTCAGAAGCCTTTGACGTTCCAGTAAAAAAAATGTAAATTCACGCACTACAACCAAAGTTTCTGTTTTGGGATTTTTATTTCTGTGCCCCTAGTTCGTTAGTTGTACTCATTCATCCCCACGCGCTTAACTTTTGCTCACTTTCCCCCACTCCCTTGCCCGAAACCCTCAGAACAGGTTACAACGGATGTAGTCATCGGGTCAATGCCTTAGACCATTAACTTTGACGAGCGGGGCCATGTAGGGTCGAGTCCACCTTTGGCCGTTAACTCTGACGAGTGGGGCCAATCCCGCGCTGCCCTGGACGAACTCGTATAGTGGTTTTGTATGTTGACCGTACAGTGGTATTCGTATACGTGGGCGCATGCAACTGACCGCGGTCGTGGGGTAGCACGCGTCCATGGGACATGCCCGAAATGTCCCATCGTATAAAGAGGGGGAACCACCTCCCGGCGCATCGCCCCTACCATTTCCCCCAAATCCCCTCCCTACCGCATCATCTTCCTCTCCCCCACCGCGTCGTCTTGCTCTCCTCCACTGCCTCCACCGCACTGTCTCGCTCTCCCCACCGCATCCTCTTCCTCACCTTCATCGCCTCCATCTATCCGATGGCGGACGCTCGTGGCAACGCTGGCGCAGCGGCCAGAGATGTAGTGGAGCTGCAATGCGCGGTGACCATGGATGAAGTGAAGGACGTTGGCGGCATCCACGGCAGTGCGGGGAAACTCGCAACCGCTGCGGATGTGGAGAAGGAGGTGGCGGGCTCCGCCTCAGCGCTGCCGGAGCAGAAGGTGACGGCGTCGAGCAGCGCAGTCCATCCCAATGCACAGCCTGGCGAGGAGCAACAGGTATTTGCACTTGCTTGTTAGTTGCAATATTTAGGATATTAGCTTGTAGAGTTAGTTGCATTGGTTAGATTGTGATTCGTACGGTAGTACATATGGTTAGAGTAGTTGGTTTGACGGATGGGCCAAGGTTTTCTATATGGGGGGTGGGGTTTTTTGTACTAGGGTTTTTTGGATTACATTCGTTGCAAAAATGCTAGATAGATCTGTGTGAGAGATAGGGATCTCTGTGCTTCGATGCTACACAGATGTATGCTTATTAGATTTGTTTTTAATGCTACACATATTGGGTTTTTTAATGCTACAAACATGTATGCTTATTAGATTGGGTCCCTATTAGATTTGTTTTTGAATGCTACGCAGATTGGGGTTTTGAATGTCATATGCCCAAATGGAATCCATTGATTAAGAAGTTATTTGATTCATTAGTATATAAATGTGTCCACAATATGTAGTTATATTAGCTCTGTTGTTCAATGTCTGTGCATGACAATGGAAAGTGAAAATAGGATCATAGTATATTAGCCCTATGATCAATGTGTCATGTGTGCATATCTAAATTTTCAATTGGCTTCTGTATTTACTAGTGATGTGGCGGAGTAATTGACCACGGGTACCCCGAATACAGCGAGACAATAATTCAAGACATCGGGGCTAGCAAAGCCCCTCAGTCCAACAGCCCGGCCGCTCCTGCCGGCTCCCCGTCCGACTGCTCTGCCCGGCCGGCTGCCGGCTGCAGCCCGACAAGACACCGACGAGATGGCCGTACCCGGCACTGCCGACGAATAGTAGCGGTGACATCATCTACAGTGTAACTGTCCCTGCGCACTGTTTTATAAAGTGCACCAGGGACAAGGAGGCATCCACATCACGTCCACACCATCATGGGCATGGTGCCCCATGCCCACTTGTCCCATGGCCTTACCTAGCTTACATCCTAAGCTACCCCCAAGCCTATATAAGCTAGCTAGCAAGCACCCATCCATCCATCCACATATGTATGGGCAGACACATGTTCACGCACACACCCACGGCCAAGTGCCATTCAGCCACTAGAGCACGCATATTCATCCGGCCACACACATATACAAAGTCAGATGCCTATGGCACTGATCAAAGATACAACTCCAGGAGCACTCTGTACCAGATATACCAGATATACTCAGACATGCAGGAGTAGGGGTATTATCTCTCCGGAGAGCCCCGAACCTGGGTAAACTAGCGTGTGCTACTCGCATACCCGCTGCCGGTCCTATCAGCAGCAGTCTTACCCTCACACTAAGCCCTTGTGGCATATGTCGCACCAACCACCCGACATGATGGATGTAATTGTATATTCAGGAGGATGATGGTTGGGGGGAAAAAGAGGAAGCTGGACCTTACTAGGTTCAAGGACCCGTACGATCCAGGGTATAGTGACGACGAAGAGTATGAGGTAAGCCTTCTTGAAATTTAGATTGTTCATTTAGTTCCTTTGACATGGTGTATATGAATCTATAATGTATTAATGTAATTCATTCGTGTGTGCAGTATGTCTCTGGAGAAGATGTGGATGTGGACGACGACAACTTCGCGTCCTTCAGAGCGAAGGAAGAGGAGAAGATCAGGGCCAAGGGAGATGATTACTACTACCAGCGCAATACCAACATTTGGTGCTACCCCTACTGCACCACCAAGACAAAGCCAAAGTCCGGCCGCTTCGTTCACCTTCTAGCTCATCCAGAAGATGTAGCCATCCACGGCGAGGACTACAAGATTAGGGGGCAGCATGCTGCCCTTGCTGAAGTCCTGACTCCCCTTCCCAAGTGATGTGATGATGTGTTTTAATTACTTTTGGTTGTTGTGGTGAACTTTGTGTGTGAACTGGATGTGTTCTATGGATGGTATGGTACTATGATGTGTTCTATATATGCATGTGGCTATCTATATTGGGTATTTGTGTGTTTTTAAATTTGTCTGCTATGATTTGTTTCAGTGTTTATTTTCAAAGTTTAGGTGTTGCAATGATCACACATGTTGTTTCAGTGTTGCTTCACTAATCATACATGCTGCAAAGAATAAGAAAAAAGAGCAAATAGTCCATCATTTTATCAAATATTCCAATAATAGAGCAACAAACAACATTTGAATGAAGATGTAATGATTTTTGTAATAAAGGAGTATTATCCTAATTATTTGTCTCATGATTATTAATCAAATGCATGCTTTTTCCCACCAGCATGTCTCATTATCCGATGTTTTGAACTGACATTCGACAGGACAGTATAAATTCAAAAAAATGCAAAAAAAAAACCTTGGCAACCTATCTATGTTTGTGTAGGAGATCATGTGTGCAAAATTTGAGGTGATTTAGAGGAGGTCAAAGAAATTTGAATTTGAGAAATGTGCTCCAAATGAGCTCCCAGGCTAGTGTAAACAACCCCATTTGTAATCAAGTTTTTTTGGACCTACTCTAAATGAGCCAAACGTTTTTATTAACACCTATTCAATCTATATAGTTTAGATTCAAAGTCTTGCTATTTTTTGAATTAATCTTCATATTTTTACATTTTTCTTTTGAAAAATATGCTTTAATATAAAAACTATTAAAAACAAGTTTAAAATATGAAAATGGAAAACTAAGTTCAGATCCTTCTTATTCACTTTGAAATAAAGCTTTGGTGATTTTTTTCATTTTTTTAAATTTTTCAAAAACAGAAGGTAACCCTACCTCCTCTCCTTGAACTCTATGAAATGTTGTACGTGATAGCTCATATGTGTGAAGGTTTTTTTCATGAAAATGACCATAGACCAAGTTTATGATTTTTGGTTGGTAACATGTCACATAAGAAAACATTGTTCACATGTTTTATATATTTTTTGATTTTTTTTAAATTAATGGTGCTCATTTGACCTCGATCGTGCCAGCTAGGATTTTTTTCAAAATGTCTGTATACCAAGTTTAGTATTTTTCCTCGTTAGTGTGTCTTATAAAACGACGAACGGTGAAGGTTTCATATTTTTTTGATTTTTTTAAATTAGTTATGCTCAGTAAAAGCCTTGGAAACCCTGTTGACAAGCTCAAAACCCCTCTACACCCCGCGGGGTTTCGCCTAACCCTAGTGAGGGAGTCTTGGATTAGGGGGTCCTCGGGCGTCCGGGCTATGTGACATGGTCCGGACTCATGGGCCGTGAAGATACAATGTGGAAGGCGTTCCCCCGTGTCTGGATGGGACTCCCCTTGGCGTGGAAGGCAAGCTTGGCATTCGGATATGAAGATTCCTTTCTCTGTAAACCGACTCCGTACAACCCTAGCCCCCTCCGGTGTCTATATAAACTGGAGGGTTTAGTACGTAGGGGCAATCATAATCATACAGGCTAGACATCTAGGGTTTAGCCATTACGATCTCGAGGTAGATCATCTCTTGTAACCCCTATACTCATCAAAGTCAATCAAGGAGGAAGTAGGGTATTACCTCCATCGAGAGAGCCCGAACCTGGGTAAAACATCGTGTCCCTGCCTCCTGTTACCTTCGATCCTTAGATGCACAGTTCGGGACCCCCTACCCGAGATCTGCCGGTTTTGACACCGACATTGGTGCTTTCATTGAGAGTTCCTATGTGTCGTCGATAGAGGGATTGATGGCCCGCCTTGTCATCAACGACAACATCATTTCTGGAGGAGCCCTAGTTTCAGGGCAGACCCTCCGGCTTGGCAGATTCACCATGGGCGCCCGTTCAGCCGTTAAGCCAAAGGCGGCCCCCCAAGTCGCCAAAAATCATCTCCGCATCGGCCCCGAATACTCCGACAAGATGGTACCGGCAGATGTAGCGTCTTTGAACAAGCTGCTAGATCGCATCGCCGCCTTGGGAGTCGCAACTGACTATGATCGGATTGGGCTTAAACCCGATCAGAGAGAAATAAAATCTCCGCCGATCACCCATCTAGTAGCGGTTGTGGAGGAACGGGCCAACAACAACTCTTCTCCTACGTTGAGAATGAACTATGTTCGGATCTCTGAGCCCGGAGGGCCGGATACCCGTCTCCGGGTGGACACTCCCTGTTCTCCGAACATAGGACCAGACGTTAAGTCCAAAAACTCACCAAACACTCTGGAGCCCGAGCTGGTGACCTCGGAAATTCATGAAACCCCGGATTACATAGTGGGTCATGGCGCGGATTTAAGCCCGCCCACCCACCACAGATAATATTCCCCAAGCAATTCCGGTCCCCCGGACATATGCGATCTAATGTATGTGCGGCAGCAGCCTCAGGAAATGGTCCATCACTTTTGGGCTAGATTCCTCCTTGTTAAAAACAAGATCAAAGATTGCCGCGACGACGACGCGATTTCAGTACTCCGCAACAACTGTACGGATGAGGGAATCCTTAATGCCCTCAACCGCCGTCGCGTACTGCACTTTGAAGATTTGGCACACATAGTACATAAGTACTGTGCCATGGAAAGCGCTTGGAAAACTCAGACAGCCCGCTAGGAATCGCAGGCCTTTAAGCCATCTCCCGGACGAGCAAAAAAGATGCACCCTCGCGGGGCACCTGACCATCATCCCGCGGACAAGAAAATTAAGCCATTTACAGGACATAGAACTGTTTTCGAGGAATGGCTTGATAGGCCCTATCAAATACACATGACGCCGAATATCGAACCAACGAACCTACGGGCATGTTGGATACTCCGGCAAGTGGCCAAGCGCGGCAAGGGTATCCTCACAAACACTACCCCAGAGAAGTACTCTTCGGAGGAGGACGATCTCAAAGTATTCACGGTCTTCGAGACCTTCTCATCAAATAATCGGCGCAAAAGGGCGCTCCGCGACCTCGCCGAAGTCTGCCAAGTAGCAGTAGTAAACCCTTGGAACGATACGGCGATTACTTTCAATGCCGACGACGAACCAAGGTCCCACTCAGTCCCGGCACCAGCCGCTTTGGTCCTAAACCCAATCATGGATGGCTTTCGGCTCACTAAAGTGTTAATGGACGGTGGCAGCGGACTGAACCTTGATAACCCACAAGTATAGGGGATCGCAACAGTTTTCGAGGGTAGAGTATTCAACCCAAATTTATTGATTCGACACAAGGGGAGCCAAAGAATATTCTCAAGTATTAGCAGTTGAGTTCTCAATTCAACCACACCTGGATAACTTAGTATCTGCAGCAAAGTATTTAGTAGCAAAGTAATATGGAAGTAACGGTAACGGTAACAAAAGTAATATTTTTGGGTTTTGTAGTGATTGTAACAGTGGCAACGAAAAAGTAAATAAGCGAAGAACAATATGTGAAAAGCTCGTAGGCATTGGATCGGTGATGGAGAATTATGCCAGATGTGGTTCATCATGTAACAATCATAACATAGGGTGACACAGAACTAGCTCCAATTCGTCAATGTAATGTAGGCATGTATTCCGAATATAGTCATACGTGCTTATGGAAAAGAACTTGCATGACATCTTTTGTCCTACCCTCCCGTGGCAGCGGGGTCCTAATGGAAACTAAGGGATATTAAGGCCTCCTTTTAATAGAGTACCGGACCAAAGCATTAATACATAGTGAATACATGGACTCCTCAAACTATGGTCATCACCGGGAGTGGTCCCGATTATTGTCACATCGGGGTTGCCGGATCATAACACATAGTAGGTGACTATAGACTTGCAAGATAGGATCAAGAACACATATATATTCATGAAAACATAATAGGTTCAGATCTGAAATCATGGCACTCGGGCCCTAGTGACAAGCATTAAGCATAGCAAAGTCATACAACATCAATCTCAGAACATAGTGGATACTAGGGATCAAACCCTAACAAAACTAACTCGATTACATGATAAATCTCATCCAACCCATCACCGTCCAGCAAGCCTACGATGGAATTACTCACGCACGGCGGTGAGCATCATGAAATTGGTGATGGAGGATGGTTGATGATGACGATGGCGACGGATTCCCCTCACCGGAGCCCCGAACGGACTCCAGATCAACCCTCCCGAGAGGTTTTAGGGCTTGGCGGCTGCTCCGTGTCGTAAAACGCGATGAATCCTTCTGTCTAATTTTTTCTCCCCGAACACGAATATATGGAGTTGGAGTTGAGGTCGGTGGAGTGTCAGGGGGCCCACAAGGCAGGGGGCCCGCCCAGGGGGGGCAGGCACGCCCCCACCCTCATGGACAGGTGGAGGTCCCCCTGACGTGGATTCTTCTTCCAGTATTTTTAATATTTTCCAAAAATAAGTTCCGTGGAGTTTCAGGTCATTCCGAGAACTTTTGTTTCTGCACATAAATAACACCATGGCAATTCTGCTGAAAACAGCGTCGGTCCGGGTTAGTTCCATTCAAGTCATGCAAGTTAGAGTCCAAAACAAGGGCAAAAGTGTTTGGAAAAGTAGATACGACAGAGACGTATCAACTCCCCCAAGCTTAAACCTTTGCTTGTCCTCAAGCAATTCAGTTGATAAACTGAAAGTGATAAAGAAAAACTTTTACAAACTCTGTTTGCTCTTGTTGTTGTAAATATGTAAAGCCAGCATTCAAGTTTTCAGCAAAGATTATGACTAACCACATTCACAATAACTCTTAGGTCTCATGTTTACTCATATCAATGGCATAATCAACTAGCGAGCAATAATAATAAATCTCGGATGACAACACTTTCTCAAAACAATCATGATATGATATAACAAGATGGTATCTCGCTAGCCCTTTCTGAGACCGCAAAACATAAATGCAGAGCACCTTTAAAGATCAAGGACTGACTAGACATTGTAATTCATGGTAAAAGAGATCCAGTCATAGTCATACCCAATATAAATTAATAGTAATGAATGCAAATGACAGCAGCGCTCTCCAGCTGGTGCTTATGATAAGAGGGTGATGACTCAACATAAAAGTAAATAGATAGGCCCTTCGCAGAGGGAAGCAGGGATTTGTAGAGGTGCCAGAGCTCGATTTTAAAGCAGAGATAAATAATATTTTGAGCGGCATACTTTCATTGTCAACATAACAACCAAGAGATGGCGATATCTTCCATGATACACACAGTATAGGCGGTTCCCAAACAGAATGGTAAAGTTTATACTCCCCCTCCACCACAAGCATCAATCCATGGCTTGCTCGAAACAACAAGTGCCTCCAACTAACAACAGTCCCAGGGGGAGTTTTTTTTTTGCAATTATTTTGATTTAGTTTGCATAAAGCATGGGACTGGGCATCCCGGTGACCAGCCATTTTCTCGTGAGTGAGGAGCGGAGTCCACTCCTCTTGAGAATAACCCGCCTAGCATGGAAGATACGGACAACCCTAGTTGATACATGAGCTATTCAAGCATACAAAATAGAATTTCATTTGAAGGTTTAGAGTTTGGCACATACAAATTTACTTGGAACGGCAGGCAGATACCGCATATAGGAAGGTATAGTGGACTCATATGGCATAACTTTGGGGTTTAAGGGATTGGATGCACAAGAAGTATTCCCGCTTAGCACAAGTGAAGGCTAGCAAAAGACTGGGAAGCGACCAACTAGAGAGCGACAACAGTCATGAACATGCATTAAAATTAATAAACATTGAGTACAAGCATGAGTAGGATATAATCCACCATGAACATAAATATCGTGAAGGCTATGTTGATTTGTTTCAACTACATGTGTGAACATGTGCCAAGTCGAGTCACTTAAATCATTCAAAGGAGGATACCACCCCACTATACCACATCACAACCATTTTAATAGCATGTTGGCACGCAAGGTAAACCATTATAATTCATAGCTAATCAAGCATGGCACGAGCAACTATGATCTCTAATTTTCATTGCAAACATGTTTATTCATAATAGGCTGAATCAGGAACGATGAACTAATCATATTTACAAAAACAAGAGAGGCCGAGTTCATACCATCTTCTCTCATCTCAATCAATCCATCATATATCGTCATAATTGAACTTCACTTGCACGACCGAACGATGCGAATAATAATAATAGTGCACGTGCATTGGACTAAGCTGGAATCTGCAAGCATTCAATAAATAGGAGAAGACAAGGCAATATGGGCTCTTGGTTAATTCAACAATAATGCATATAAGAGCCACTTCAACAATTTCATCATGGTCTTCTCCTATCGACCCCCAAAGAAAAGAAAAGAAATAAAACTATTTACACGGGAAAGCTCCCAACAAGCAAAAGAAGAACGGGAAATATTTTTGGGTTTTCTTTTTACTTATTACTACTACAGCAAGAAAGTAAACTAACTTAAAGTTACAACTAATTTTTTTGGTTTTTCTTAAGGTTTATCAAACACACAAGAAGAAAGCAAGAAAAAGAAAATAAACTAGCATGGATAGTACAATGAAAGAGTATGAGCACCGACAACTAGCAATGAGTGTGTGAACATGAATGTAATGTCGGTGGGAAATACGTACTCCCCCAAGCTTAGGCTTTTGGCCTAAGTTGGTTTATTGCCACGGATGGCCTGGCGGATATCCAAAGTTGTAGCCGGGGTCGTACTGAGATGTAGCGGTCATTGCATTGTGTGCTGTAGCTTGGAGGCGAGCTATCTCAGCCCTCCTCTTATACTCCTCCGCCTCCTCTCTGGTTATGTAATGTCTCCCTTTTTCCTGAAAGTCAAAGAAAGCGGGAGCAGGGAGGACAATATTGACAGCGTGACGCCTGTCAAAGATTAGTCGGTACTGGAGAGGCGGTTCATTCCTCTCAACAAACTGATGGTGAACCATAGCATTAAAGTCTAGATAAGTAGGAGGCAATTCAATATCATCATCACGTATGGTTACACCAAGAAAATCAGCTAAGCGGGTTGCATAAATTCCACCAAAGAAATCTCCATTAAATCTATTATGATGCAACCTACGTGCAACAATAGCTCCCAAATTATATGATTTATCTCCTAACACAGCACTCCTAAGAACACTGAGGTCAGGGACACACATATGCCATGCTTCATCTTTACCATTTATGCACCTACCTATGAAGAGAGCAAAATAATGTATAGCAGGAAAATGAATACTCCCTATTGTGGCTTGTGCTATGTCTCTAGATTCCCCCACAGTTATACTAGCAAGAAATTCTCTAAATTCAAATTTGCGGGGTTCACTTGTACTACCCCATTGTGGAAGTTTGCAAGCAGTGGTAAAATCCTCTAAGTCCATAGTGGAAGATTTTTCATAAAGATCAAACAGGACAGTTTGAGAATTGCGTGAAGATGAAAATTCAAACCTCCTCACAAAGGAACTAGTGAGATAGTGGTACTGGCGGCACTTTTCTCCCTCGAAGCTCACAAGATCAGCGTTACGCAAATAAGCGTTAAATTCTTCCTTGATTCCCGCTCGATCCATAAAGCCTTCTGAAGGCCATTCACAAGGCCGCACTGGAGCGTTCCTTGGTGGCTCATCATCGGCATCGCGCATTGCGAGCCTGGGTCCTTGCTTCCTTGAAGGACCACCTTGGTATATTTTCCTAAGCATATTTCTTCCTTTGAAAAATTTCTGAAATTTTTAGTAACTTCAAATAGAAGTGAACCAAGCTCAACAAAATTGATAGCAACTACTCCTACAGGTGCCTAGAGACTATATCATGCATTAGAACTACTTGGAACCATATAAATTAGACATGCAAGCTCAAGAACATGGTCACCGAGGCAGCACAAATTTGCAATGAATAAAGCACTAGAACAAAAACTAATTGGACCAATGGAGGAGTCACATACCGAGGAACAATCCCCCCAAGCAGTTTTGTGAGAGGTGCTTTGAGCAAGGAGATCGAAAATCGCAGCAAAATGAGCTAGAACTCGTGCTTGAGTTGGATGGTGATTTTTGGGAGGAAGAAGAAGTGTGTGGGTGCAGGAATAAGTGGAGGGGAGCCACCATGGGCCCACGAGGCAGGGGGCGCGCCCTGGACCCTCATGGCCAGGTGCTTGCTCCCCCTGCTGTGTTCTCAGTGCCAGATATTCTCAAATATTCCAGAAAAATCATATTCCATTTTCAGGGCATTTGGAGAACTTTTATTTTCGGGGTATTTTTATATTGCATGGATAATTCAGAAAACAGACAGAAAAATGCTATTTTTACTTTATTTCAACTAAATAACAGAAAATAGAGAGAGGGTACAGAAGGTTGTGCCTTCTATTTTCATCCATCTCATGCTCATCAAAAGGAATCCACTAACAAGGTTGATCAGGTCTTGTTAACAAACTCATTCTGACTAACATGGAACCGGAGAAATTTTGAGTGACACTATGTTACCTCAACGGGGATATGCACATCCCCAATAATAAGAATATCATATTTCTTCTTGACAGTAGGAAGAGGAAATTCAAAACCTCCAAAAATAATCGATGGAATTTTTCCAATAGAATTGATACTGTGGACTTGAGGTTGTTTCCTCGGAAAGTGTACCGTATGCTCATTACCATTAACATGAAAAGTGACATTGCCTTTGTTGCAATCAATAACAGCCCGTGCAGTATTCAAAAAAGGTCTTCCAAGAATAATAGACATACTATCGTCCTCGGGAATATCAAGAATAACAAAGTCCGTTAAAATAGTAACGTTTGCAACCACAACAGGCACATCCTCACAAATACCGACAGGTATAGCAATTGATTTATCAGCCATTTGCAAAGATATTTCAGTAGGTGTCAACTTATTCAAATCAAGTCTACGATATAAAGAGAGAGGCATAACATTAACACCGGCTCCAAGATCACATAAAGCAGTTTTAACATAGTTTATTTTAATGGAGCATGGTATAGTTGGTACTCCTGGATCTCCAAGTTTCTTAGGTATTCCACCCTTAAAAGTATATAATTAGCAAGCATGGTGGAAATTTCAGCTTCCGGTATCTTTCTTTTATTAGTGAAAATTTCTTTCATATACTTAGCATAAGGATTCATTTTGAGCATATCAGTCAAACGCATACGCAAAAAGACAGGTCTAATCATTTCAGCAAAGCGCTCAAAATCCTCATCATCCTTTTTCTTGGATGGTTTGGGAGGAAAAGGCATGGGTTTCTGAACCCATGGTTCTCCTTCTTTACCGTGCTTCCTAGCAACAAAGTCTCTCTTATCATAAAGTTGATTCTTTGATTGTGGGTTATCAAGATCAACAGCAGGTTCAATTTCTACATCATTATCATTGCTAGGTTGAGCATCATCATGAACACTATCATTCACATTTTCATTAGGTTCATGTTCATTACCAGATTGTGTTTCAGCATCAGAAATAGAAATATCATTTGGATTCTTAGGTGTTTCAGCAATAGGTTCACTAGAAGCATGCAAAGTCCTATCATTTTTCTTTTTCTTCTTTTTAGGAGGACTAGGTGCATCAATATTATTTCTCTGAGAATCCTGCTCAATTCTCTTAGGGTGGCCTTCAGGATACAAAGGTTCCTGAGTCATTTTACCAGTTCTAGTAGCCACTCTAACAGCATAATCATTATTCTTACTATTTAATTCATTGAGCAAATCATTTTGAGCTTTAAGTACTTGTTCTACTTGAGTGGTAACCATAGAAGCATGTTTAATAATGAGTTTATGTTCACCTTTAACTCTAGACATATAATCACCCAAGTGTTCAAGCGTATCGGAATTGTATTTCAATTGTCTACCAAAATAAGCATTGAAGTTTTCTTGTTTAACAATAAAATTATCAAACTCTTCTAAGCATTGTCTAGCAGACTTATAGTGAGGAATATCACCTTCATCAAATCTATAGAGAGAATTTACCTTTACTACCTGTGTCGGGTTATCAAGACCATGAGTTTCTTTAATAGGTAATGGATTAGGATCATATATTTCTTCAAAAGGCGGTAAATTAAGACCATGTATTTCTTCAATAGGAGGTAAATTCTTAACATCTTCAGCTTTAATACCTTTTTCTTTCATAGATTTCTTTGCCTCTTGCATATCTTCAGGACTGAGAAATAGAACACCCCTCTTCTTCGGAGTTGGTTTAGGAATAGGCTCAGGAATTGGCTCAGGAAGTGTCCAATTATTTTCATTTGTCAACATATTATTCAATAGTGTTTCAACTTCATCCGGTATTCTTTCCCTGAAAACAGAACCAGCACAACTATCCAGGTAATCTCTGGAAGCATCGGTTAGTCCATTATAAAAGATATCAAGTATTTCATTTTTCTTAAGAGGATGATCAGGCAAAGCATTAAGTAATCGGAGAAGCCTCCCCCAAGCTTGTGGGAGACTCTCTTCTTCAATTTGCACAAAATTGTATATATCCCTTAAAGCAGCTTGTTTCTTATGAGCAGGGAAATATTTAGCAGAGAAGTAATAATCATATCCTGGGGACTACGCACACAACCAGGATCAAGAGAATTAAACCATATCTTAGCATCACCCTTTAACACGAACGAAAATATTTTAAGGATATAAAGGTAGCGAGTTCTCTCATCATTAGTGAACAGGGTGGCTATATCATTCAATTTAGTATGATGTGCCACAACGGTTTCAGATTCATAGCCATAAAAAAGATCAGATTCAACCAAAGTAATTATATCAGGATCAACAGAGAATTCATAATCCTTATCAGTAACACAGATAGGTGAAGTAGCAAAAGCAGGTTCAGGTTTCATTCTAGCATTAAGAGATTGCTGCTTCCATTTAGCTAATAACTTCTTAAGATCACTTCTATCATTGCAAGCTAAAATGGCTCTAGCAGATTCTTCATCCAAGACATAACCCTCGGGCACAACAGGTAATTCATATTTATTAGGGGGAGAGTCTTCATCATCACTATCTTCAATATTATCAGTTTCAATAATTTCATTCTCTCTAGCCCTAGCAAGTTGTTCATCAAGAAATTCACCAAGTGGCACAGCAGTATCAAGCATAGAAGTAGTTTCATCATAAGTATCATGCATAGCAGAAGTGGCATCATCAATAACATGCGACATATCAGAATTAATAGCAGAAGCAGGTTTAGGTGTCGCAAGCTTACTCAAAACAGAAGGTGAATCAAGTGCAGAGCTAGATGGCAATTCCTTACCTCTCCCTCGTAGTTGAGGGATAAATTTTTGTTTTCTCGTCTTTCAAGTTCTTCATAGTGACCAGCAGATATAAATCCCAAGTGACTCAAAGAATAGAGCTATGCTCCCCGGCAACGGCGCCAGAAAATAGTCTTGATAACCCACAAGTATAGGGGATCGCAACAGTTTTCGAGGGTAGAGTATTCAACCCAAATTTATTGATTCGACACAAGGGGAGCCAAAGAATATTCTCAAGTATTAGCAGTTAAGTTGTCAATTCAACCACACCTGGATAACTTAGTATCTGCAGCAAAGTATTTAGTAGCAAAGTAATATGGAAGTAACGGTAACGGTAAAAAAAGTAATATTTTTGGGTTTTGTAGTGATTGTAACAGTGGCAACGGAAAAGTAAATAAGCGAAGAACAATATGTGAAAAGCTCGTAGGCATTGGATCGGTGATGGAGAATTATGCCAAATGCGGTTCATCATGTAACAATCATAACATAGGGTGACACAGAACTAGCTCCAATTCGTCAATGTAATGTAGGCATGTATTCCGAATATAGTCATACGTGCTTATGGAAAAGAACTTGCATGACATCTTTTGTCCTACCCTCCCGTGGCAGCGGGGTCCTAATGGAAACTAAGGGATATTAAGGCCTCCTTTTAATAGAGTACCGGACCAAAGCATTAACACATAGTGAATACATGGACTCCTCAAACTATGGTCATCACCGGGAGTGGTCCCGATTATTGTCACATCGGGGTTGCCGGATCATAACACATAGTAGGTGACTATAGACTTGCAAGATAGGATCAAGAACACATATATATTCATGAAAACATAATAGGTTCAGATCTGAAATCATGGCACTCGGGCCCTAGTGACAAGCATTAAGCATAGCAAATTCGTAGCAACATCAATCTCAGAACATAGTGGATACTAGGGATCAAACCCTAACAAAACTAACTCGATTACATGATAAATCTCATCCAACCCATCACCGTCCAGCAAGCCTACGATGGAATTACTCACGCACGGCGGTGAGAATCATGAAATTGGTGATGGAGGATGGTTGATGATGATGATGGAGACGGATTCCCCTCTCCGGAGCCCCGAACGGACTTCAGATCAGCCCTCCCGAGAGGTTTTAGGGCTTGGCGGCGGCTCCATGTCGTAAAACGCGATGAATCCTTCTCTCTGATTTTTTTCTCCCCGAACACGAATATATGGAGTTGGAGTTGAGGTCGGTGGAGCGTCAGGGGGCCCACGAGGCAGGGGGCGCGCCGGGGGGGGGGGGCAGGCGCGCCCCCCACCCTCGTGGACAGGTGGAGGCCCCCCTGACATGGATTCTTCTTCCAGTATTTTAATATTTTCCAAAAATAAGTTCCGTGGAGTTTCAGGTCATTCCGAGAACTTTTGTTTCTGCACATAAATAACACCATGGTAATTCTGCTGAAAACAGCGTCAGTCCGGGTTAGTTCCATTCAAATCATGCAAGTTAGAGTCCAAAACAAGGGCAAAAGTGTTTGGAAAAGTAGATACGACGGAGACGTATCAAACCTCATCTATGAAGACACGCTCAATAAAATGCAAATGGACAGGATTCGCATTGAGCAGAGTCATACAACCTATCAAGGCATTATATCCAGTCGAGAAGCAAGATGCTCGGGGAAAATCAAACTCGACGTGGTATTCGGCACGCCGGAGAACTATAGGTCCGAAGAGTTACTCTTCCATGAGGCACCTTTCAACAGCGGGTATCACGCCCTGCTGGGGCGAGACGCATTCACACGCTTTCAAGCTATACCCCATTACGGGTATATGAAGCTCAAAATGCCCGGGCCCAACGGAGTTATCACTATCACCAATGATCCGGACATAGCACTCCGCGCCAAAAATAAAACCGCCTCTTTGGCCCTCGAGGCACTATCCGAGGCCCTCGCGGTCGAAGAATTGACCACCCTACGTTCCACAGTGGACAGGGACAATGTCATCCTCGATAAGAGACATAAGTCCACTTCCTTCAAGCTAGCAGACGAAATAGTCAAATTTCAAGTTCACCCGACGGACCCCAAGAAGACAGCTTCCATTGGGGCGCAGCTGGATCCGACGGTCGATGCCGCATTACGCGCGTTTTTGCGAGAGAATTGGGACATCTTCGCCTGGCACCCTTCGGATATGCAAGGAGTCCCACGCCGACTGGCCGAGCATAGTCTCAATATATTGAAGGGATACAAACCAGTCAAGCAAACGATGCGGCGATTTTCCGAAACCAAACGACAGTCTATGGGGGAGGAGCTAGCCAAGCTACTTGAAGCCGGGTTTATCAGAGAAATCAAACATCCGGACTGGCTAGCAAACCTGGTCATGGTACCGAAGAAGGATAAATCCTGGCGCCTGTGTGTCGATTTCAAAGACCTTAATACATCAACATATGTGCCATAGTGTTGTGGTCCATCCTGGGCTTCCCATATACATCAACATTATTTTCATCTTCCTTTGGGGCATTGTTGAGAGCAGGCCACTCAGAGTTAAATGACTGGTATCAGGTGCCCTCAGTCATCCACACAATTTTTCCATCTGGATAAAAATGTGTTATGGAGTAGAATTGCATCACCATCTCATCATTCCATTTTGTAAGCTTTTGTCCAACAAAAGCATCAACTCCAGTAAGCCTGAAGCTCTCATGAACATGGGGGAAGTAATCTTCATTAGCATCAATATACTTCCAGTCCACCCACTTCATGTTGCTTATGATGGGCTTCTTGTCAAGCAGCACTGTGACATAGAAATCTTGCTGTTCACGGGTATGGAAACGATAATCACAAGCTATTCTCCTCCTCACTGAGTATGAATCCACTTGCCTCCATTCCCTCAGTCCTTTGTCTTTCCTGAGCTTCATGTTTTCAGCAACTGGATGTCCATCATCATGATCTAGAATCTTTGGCTTCAACTTTCTGAGCACTGCTGGCTCATCATCTTCTTGAACCTCTGGCACTGGGGGCCTTGTTCTTTTCAGCAGCTGGGATGTTCCTAGTTGATCTCTTAGGTGCAGGAACTGGAGCTTTGGGCTTGGACATGGAGGGGTTGGCAGACTTCATAGCATCAGACATCAATTTATGAGTCTTGGCAGGAGGTGCAACAGGTTCGTCTTCCTCCTCTTCTTGTTGTTCCCTCATGGAAGGCTTGCCAAGCACTGTGGCATTGGTGTTCCTAGCTCTCTTCTTCTTCTTCCTAACAGCAGCCTCATCATCATCTGATTGTTTAAGAGTGAATGTCATTGTTTCTTGTGTAGATTTTCTGGCTTTTGACATAGGAACCCTTTTGGCAGGGGCTTTCTTCTTGAGACCTAGCTTGGTAGCAGCTGCAGTGTCATATTCTTTCTTTAGCACTTTCTTCTTTGTTGAAGTGACTTCCTCATCTACCACAAAGTCCTCATCCTCACTCTCTGAGGTTCTCTTCTTCCTCGTCCTTGTGGCAGCTTTAGGCAGATTGCTTGGTGTGCTCCTGTTGCCATCATCATAACTACTGCTAGGACTTGTGCCCTCAGTCAGGTTTGCCTCTTGCTCTGACTTGTTCTGGCTGTCACTTGCATCAGACATCTTGCAAAGTAGACCCTTTGAATAGATAGGTATGGGCAGAGTAGATGAGCATCACAAAAAGCAGCTGGTTTTGCAAAAAAATTGAGTCCAAACTTTAGTTTTAGTTTTCTGCAGAAGGCATTTCGGAGCTACCGACATGATCTTCTCGGTGACACTGAAGCACATACAGAGCCTAGACACACAAGATCGGTCAGACCGAGTTGTGGTTCGGTGGCTCCGAGATGCTAGGGTTTCACTGAGATTTTACTATCGGTCTCACCGATTAGTACATTCCGGTGGCACCGAGTTGTACTTTGTGCAATGGCCAGAGGCAATCGATGGGACCGAAAGTTTCATTTCGGTCGGTCCGAGATGAGTTCGGCGGAAACCTAACCCTAAAAATTTTCTTCGAAGCTAATCTAATGGAGTTTTTCTATGGATAGAAGGATTTCAACCGTGGAAAGATACATGGCATTATCCTTGTGAATTGAATCGGAAAGGGATAGCACGAGGAGATCGAATCGTACCCTAGTTCGGTGATGATCCTCTACAGCGGCAACAGCGGTGTCGATTCCCGTTGACGAAGACGGAGACCTGCGGCGGGGATGCACAGGCGGAGACGGCGATGATCCGAAGACCAAGGGGGCGGCAGCAATGGGGCGCAGGCTCATGAGGTTTGAAGTAATTTTCAACCATACAAGTCCGCTGAGTATATAGACCCATGTGCTGTCGGTGGCACCGAATGGAATGGTTCGGTGGCGCCGAGATGCAAAACTGTGTGCAGTTATTGCAACTCGGTGGGAGTGAGTCATTCTAATCGGTAGCACCGAGATGAAAACCTAGATCAGTCTAGTGCTTTCGGTGCGACCGAGTTTGAGTGAGTTGGTCTGACCGAAATGCAATATAAGGTTTTGGAAAGCAGCCCTTGACAGATCGGTGGCTCCGAGTGCTCCTCACCCGAAGGGTCCGAAAGAGACTTGTTCAATTTTTTGTGATGTAGCATGAAAAGTGTTTGAGACAAGGAAAGCATAGATAGCTAGAGAAGGTTCTTAGGTATTCTTGTCCATCCATTTGGCCAATAAAAACAAAGACAATCAAAACAACAAGTGGATGTCCTCGAATGGAGAAATTGTGCAACCAACATGCTCACACAATAATATAGCAAATGAAACATGCGTCAAAGCATGCACAAACAATTCTAGCATCTATCAAGCAATTGGTGATGACTAGGTCAACTATATATGAGTATATTGACTTAGGAGTCAAATGAGAACATTTGATCTTAGGTCCTACTCATCGTTTAAGCACAAGTGGGGTTACCACTTTTACATAAAGCATTAATGTTTTCACACCATTAGAGTTGTTTTAGCTCAATTTTTAGAGCAAAGCTCCCCCTAGATGTGATATCCCCCCTAAGAGGGGTGAACTAACCTTGGGTTTTGTTGATGATGACTTCATGTAGACAATGAAGATGTGGATGCTCAAAGTTGATGTAGAACATATGGAGCAATTCATTGGAGTGTTGCACTTTCAATACCTACATGGGTTAGTCCCATAAGGAACATACAAGGACATCCATAGACATAGAGTGAATTGCACATATGATGATGTCCATGAAAGCATTAGGTTACCTTGTCCCTTGTCTTACCAACAAGAGGGTTTGTGACTCCATGAACTAGTGCAAGATATGAAAGTTGATCGCACAAGTCCTTGCCAAAATGAATATGAGTGAAGTATGTTGGCGGAGTAACCCTCAAGAACACTCTAGTTCTTCTTATTTGGGATCCACATCAACTTGATGGGAATCCTTGGAGTTGTAGTTGAACTTGATGACGTAGGGCTTGACGTAGTCTTGGGAACCCATTTGACCATGGCCTTAGGAGCTTCTTCAAATGAGTCAATCTCTTATTTAAGCTTGTCATTGCCTTTTGACTTGTGGTCTTGTGGTGGAAGATCATCTTGAGCTTGTGTTCCCTCAAAAGAAGTGGGGTCATACTTCTCTTGTTGTGGAACAAACTTCGTCTTAGGGTATTGATCTTCTTCTCACTCAGCTCCATTGGCATTGAACTTTCATTCAAAACCAACACCTTGATTCTTCCGGTTGATTCTTCCGGTGCCTTCCTTGCTAGCGTACAATTTCCTCAAATTGCTTACTCCCGGCAAGGCTCTTGTAAACACCTTTCTCTATAATTCCCTTCAATAAGCTATTTTCTTGCTCAAGTGTAACTTGGCTAAGATAATCATTAGTGGAATCAAGAGAACTTCTAGAAGCAACAATATTGGATTTATCATGGTTATTGTTACTACTAGAGGAAGAATCTTTCTTGCTCTTGTTGCTAGGTTTTACTTGTGGCATATCAATAGACAAGAGGAGACGTTTGGCAATGTAAGAAGAACTCTTCTTTCGAAGATCATCATTGATAGCTTTTAGGAACTCATGCTCTTTCTCTAAATTTAGCTTCTCGAAGCGTAGCTTCTCGAAGCGTAGCTTCTCATGAGTCCTCAGGAGCTCTCTATGATCCTCTTGAGTTGTTTCATGAGCTAACTTAAGAGTGTTTAGTTCTGTAGTTAGACGCTCAATCTCCTTCTTATCATTGTCATTCGTTTCATCTTGATTAGCATGATTACTAACAAGTTCATCATAGTTTTCATCACTAGTTTTGTCAACAAGTAAATCATCATCACCTAGCAAGTCATCTTCATCACTATTAAAATCAACATACTCGGGGTGTGATACCTTGGGGCCTTTAGCCATGAAGCATCTTCCAATTCCTTCATTTGGTGAGTCAAATATGTCTTAGGAGTTGGATGACACAAGTGCAAGACCGACAACACCTTCATCTTGAGTATATTCAGAGTTAGAGTGATAGCTTCTCTCGGAGTAGTTGCAGGAGTCGGAACTGGATACCCATTCACCAATGTGAGCTTTATGTCTTCATCTTGTGGAGCCCTTTGATGACTTGTCCTTCCTTTCCGAGTCCTTGCTTCTACGAGAGGGTCTTCGTTCATAACGATCATCTCTACTCCTTCTCTCCTTTGGAGGTGATTCATCCCTTCTACTTCTCCTTTTTGGTGAGTCTTCTCTTTTCTTGTAGGGAGTTGTACACTCATTGGAGTAGTGTCCGGGTCTTCCACAATTGTAGCAATTACGATCACGACTAGAAGATCTTTTGTCATTGTAGGACCTTGACTTAGAGCTTCTCTCTTTGCTTCTATCCTTGTAGAATTTTTTTGAAGTTTTTCACCATTAAGCTCAATTCTTCATTGGAGTCTAGCTTGTCACTTGATGTTGTAGGAGCATCACTTGAAGCTTTGTAGGCACCACTTGACTTGTTGTGGAGCTCATCCTTATCCTTGAGTGACATCTCACGAGCAACAATTCTACCAATGACTTCCGTGGGCTTGAGATCTTTGTAATTGGGCATCATTTGGATAAAAGTGCACATGGTACCATATTTTCCATACAAGGCTCTAAGGATCTTCTTGATGATGAATTTGTCGGTCATCTCTTCACTTCCTAAGCCGGCAATCCCATTTGTGATGAGAGCAAGCCTAGAGTACATTCCAGCGACTCCTTCACCATCCTTCATCTTGAACTTGTCAAGTTGACTTTGAAGCACATCCAATTTGGATTCCTTGACGGACTTGGCACCTTCGTGCATATCAACCAAAGTATCCCAAATTTCCTTTGCATTCTCAAGGCGGCTGATTTTGTTGAATTTTTGAGGCACAATCCATTGAATAGAATATCACAAGCTTGAGCATTGTATTGCAACATCTTCAATTCATCCGCGGTGGCTTCATGATCTGGTTCTTTTCCATCTTCAAAGTATTCACCTTGCAAGCCAATACGAACAACAACCCAAACGGCAGGGTTATGACCAAGAATATGCATTTTCATCTTATGCTTCCAACTAGCAAAATTTGTACCATCAAAGTAAGGACCTCCACGGTGGTAATTTCCCTGCTAGACGCCATACTCTCCTAGGTTGTGAAACCAAGGCTATGATCACCAAAGCTATGGAAATCAAGGCTAATGGAGACCAAGCTCTGATACTACTTGTAGGATCAAAAGTATGTCTAGAAGGGGGGATTAGACTACTTGACCAAATAAAAATCTATCCTTTTCCCAATTTTAGTTGTGGGCAGATTTTAGCGATTCGCACAAGTCAAGCAATCAACCTACACATGCAATTCTAAGAGTATAGTAGCGGAAAGTAAAACATTTCATATGAAGGTAAAGGGAAGGGTTTGGAGAAGGAAAACGCAATGGAGACACAGAGATTTTTGGCATGGTTTCGACAGGTGGTGCTATCGTACGTCCACGTTGATGGAGACTTCAACCCACGAAGGGTAACGGCTATGCGAGTCCATGGAGGGCTCCATCCACGAAGGGTCCACGAAGAAGAAACCTTGTCTATCCCACCATGGCCATCGTCCACGAAGGACTTGCCTCACTCGGGTAGATCTTCACGAAGTAGGCAATCTCCTTACCCTGACAAACTTCTTGGTTCAACTCCACATCTTGATGGAGGCTCCCAAGCGACACCTAACCAATCTAGGAGGAACCACTCTCCAAAAGGTAATAGATGGTGTGTAGATGATGAACTCCTTGCTTTTGTGCTTCAAATGATAGTCTCCCCAACACTCAACTCTCTCTCTCAGATTTGGCTATGGTGGAAGAGTGATTTGAGTGGAAAGCAACTTGGGGAAGGCAAGAAATCAAGGTTCAAATGGTAGGAATGGATTCTCTTGATCTCAACACATGACTAGGTGATTCTCTCTCGAAAATGTATGGTGGAAGTGTAGGCACGTTCTGATGGCTCTCTCACTAATGGAGAAGGGGTAGAGGGGTATATATAGCCTCCACACAAAATCCAACCGTTACACACATTTGACTCATCTCGATGACACCGAATGGTTAAACTCGGTGGCACCGATCAGCTCAAAAAATGTGAACGTTAGGAATCTTGGTGGGACCGACTGGAACAACTCGGTGGGACCGATGTGCTAGGGCTTAGGGCAAACATCATCTCGATGGCGCCGATTGCATCAAATCGGTGAGACCGAAGTGAAGCAACAAGCAACAAAGCATCTGTCAAGCAAACTCGGTGAGACCGATCGCATAACTCGGTGAGACCGAAATAAATGCAACAAGTCACAGAGAGCTGGCAAGGCCATCTCGGTGAGACCGAGATCCGTATCGGTGAGACCGACTATTAGGGTTTCAGGCAGTGGCTATGTCATATGAACTCGGTGGCTCTGGATAGAAAGAATCTATGGGGCCGAGTTGGAGCTTTAGGTTTGGACATATTTGGATGGAGAAAGTGGCTGAGGGTTTTGGAGCAATATCACTAAGCACTTGAGCAAGTAGACCATTAAGCAACACCCCATCTCCTTTTAATGGTATTGGCTTTCCTATGGACTCAATGTGATCTTGGATCACTAAAAAAAGATGAAGAGTCTTGAGCTTTTGCCAATCTTTGTCCTTAGCATTTTGAGGGGTCCACATCTCTAGTCCATGTCATGCCAATCATTGAAATTCTTGAAATATTTATCTTGAGAGGACATTAGTTCAATGAGCTATATGTTGTTATGAATTACCAAAACCACCCGGGGATTAGTTGCACTTTCAAGGACATGTGGCCAGCGTAGAAGGTGGAGGACGGAACACACCGATCCGTATGTTGAACACAATCTTTTCCCTAAAATTATCACCAAAGTTAATAGTATTCTTGCGACAAATTGCCTGGGTGTTGCACCATGGCCGGTGGGCGATTTAGGATTCTATTGCTACCAATAGCGTTATGGTTGTTTAACAATTATTTGTTCCCCACTTTCAGTGTATTCCGGTATTTGGTTGGTTTTATATAACATACGTTGTTTAATGTTTTTGAAAAAATAATGAGTTTAATTTTTAAATGTTTTCCGTTTTTAAAGAATCTAAACATTTTCTTAAAGTTGGAAACTTTTTTCTGTACGTGAACTTTAAAAAAAATCACCAACATTACTTAAAATTCTATAAACATTTTTGGAAGACGTGATTTTTCTGAAATAATGTAAATATTTAAAAAAAATCATGAATATTTATTAAACTTGTAAATAATCAATTTGTAAAAAATATTTTAAAAATTTGTAAGCACTTTTTAAGCAAGGAGAACATAAAAACCATTGGTAAAAACAACATAAAAGAGAGAAAAATGCAAACGCGAATAGAACCTTCCTTCAATCGAAAAACCAGACCCAAAACCTCCCCACAATCGAAAATGATGTTTATTGCTATATGATAATTGAGCCGGCTCAGGTGGCTAGCTTCTCTCATGTAATTTTCCTTGCAACTTGTCACAATAAACAATAGGACAACGCTAATGCCCACACATGTAGTGGGAGCCAAACCCGCCCACACGTCCTATAACACACAGACTGCGCCACGTCACTGCATGTATGCATGTGGGAATCATTTTAGATTTTCAGTTTTTAAAATGTTTTATCTCTTAAATGAAAAATCCGATTGAAGATCTGTTTTCACCATTAAATCCCTCGCGACGAGATCTTCGAAACTAGATCTCATATCAATATATTTTGACGAATTTTTTTATTAGAAGTTGCCATGTTTATTGCACATGAATTGCCATGATGTTTACACTGAAGTTGCCATTATATGTTTTAGCTATTTTCTTCTACATTTAAAAGTAAATTTTGACATATTATAAAACGGGGAATTAAGAAATTAGACTTGCCATGAACCATAAACTAAAATTGCCATGATACATGCACTTCAAATTGCCATGGTTCATACAAAAAATAATTTTCATGGTCAAAGTACTGGAATTGCCATCATCAAAAAACTAAAATTGCCATGCTCTACAAACTAAAATTGACACATCGCAACTTTAGTTTAAGCACTATGGCAACTACAGTGTAAACATCATGGCAACTTTTGGGCAAAAAAAAAATTCGTCGAAACATATCAACATGGGGTCTAGTTTTGAAGATCTCGTCGAGACGGATTTAATGGTGAAAACGGATTTTTAATTAGGAGATAAAACATTTTAAAGCCGAAAACCAAAAAGATTTCTGATAATGTCATCTGTTCATACGTGGCAAAATGAGTGATGATGAAGGCGTGTGGGCGATGTGTAAGATGCCACACGTGTGGACGTTAGTTTTTTCGTAAACAATAGATAGGGAAAGCACATTTGATTTATGCCCCGCCTTATGGTCGGAATGGCAACTGTGAAACTAGAGCTCCCGAGCAAATGAGCAAAGGAGGGGGCTATGCCGGATAAGCATGTGCTAGGCTATTAAAAGATCCGTGAGTAGGGCCCAAACTGCATGTTTTGAGGAAAGTGCATATTTCAATTCTAAACTTTAGTGCTATTCAATCCACAACCCCAAACTATGAAACCGGTTAGACTACACCCTTCAACTACCAATATCGGTTAAATTACCCCACGAGATGATGGGAAGGTGGTTTTGTGTGATGTTGCAGCTCATTTGACTAGTCAACATTGAGGTGGCATTCTGGTGAGCAATGGTTAATTAAAATAATTGTCGGTCCCATATGTCAGCCTCTAATCTTTCTTTGTCTCTCCTCTTCCAACTACAGTCCGGCCTAGGCCTCATTGTCACGGCGGCCTCCTCACCAGCCCGGTGCGCCTGCCCCGCCAAAGCCAAAACGTAGGTCGCCTACCAGTTCCCGTCCGGCATCGCTACGCTCGTTGTTTGCCTCTCCCTCGCCAACAACGGCAGCACCGTCTCGATGTCAATGCGCTCCTGATTCCCCCTCGCCCAGGTCGCCGCCGACGTTGCCCAGAGCTTGGATTATGTCCAGAACCACGCAGCGTCGCACGGCCGTAGTTCGAGTGTGTAGTCTAACTGGTTTCATAGTTTAGGGTTGTACGTAAGTTAAACTCACCCTAGAGTTTAGGGTTGAAATATCCACTTCTCTCTTATGTTTTAGAGCCACAACTTTTTCTGACAATCTAGCACAAAGTTCGAAAAATATCACAAAGTCACACGGGACAATTACTTGTTTGCACTAAAAGTCAGAAAGTTGTGTAAAGAGAGCCTCTAGTCCAAGAATTTATCATTCAAATCAACTATAAAGATCACTCGTTTTTCGCCTATATGCCACTTATACAAACATGCAAACACAGACGCATACAATGTCAAATCCCGGTCCCTATATATATGATCATTACACGAAAATGCCTTCAGCTGAGCTGCTCGATCCCCCCCCCCCCCCCCCCTAGCTTGAAATCACTCCCGTTCGTTTGCTGTGGAATTAATTCTCACTCACATGTGTATATATTTAGCTTTGTACGTGTACACGCCACCGGTAAACCACACCCACGCCGTGCATCTCATCATATACCAACGTACGTATCTACGGCGGCCTGCCATGCATGCATCAGGGGCCACGGGGATACGCGCTTCCTCCGGCGAAGTAATGCCCATCCGTCGTCCGAAAGGGGGCGGAAGAGCTGCTGGAAGCGCCGCCGTAGGGGTGGGGGTGCTGCTGCTGCGACATGTACTCCATGGCCGGCGGCGTGGGCTTCCAGTGCCGCTTCCGCTGGTTGATGAACCAGTTGTTGATCTGCTTCGCGTCCAGCCCCGTCGACTCCGCCAGCGCCGCCTTCTCCAGTTCCTGCCGAGGCATGCACGCCATTAACTGCTGCAAAGATCTTGCGCGCGCGCGCGCGCGCACACACACACGCGACGTGGCATGCATGGCCGGCGTAGGTACGTACCGACGGGTAGGGCCATCTGTAGTGCAGCTGCCACCAGTGCAGGAGCTTCTGGCGCGCGTCCCTCGGCAGCTTGCCTTTCTTCTTCTTCTTGGAGAGGTCCCTCCAGAGGCTGCTCAGGTAGCCGCTGTACTTGTTCAGGAGGTGGCTCTTGAGCTCCTTGTCCTCCGCGCAGTGACTCGTGATCTCCGGCAGGCCGCCGACGTCGCCGGCTTCTTGCTCGTCTTCCGAGGAACCGCCCCCTTCGTAGCTCTGGTCGTCTGCTTTGTCACATTGGCAATCCAGGAAACAAGGATGTCAGATAAATTCGCGGCTCTGATCTAGCTCAGATATACTCCCTCTGTAAAGAAATTATAAGACTTTTTACGTATTAAGCAACTCTTGCACTTTTTTTTCACGACCCGAATAGACCTAATGTGCTTGTTTCATAATTATATCTCAACTGTAGCACTACGTATTGCCACATCACCTCAATTAGCTTTAGCAATTTTTGGCATGTATGCATGCATGCATGCGTCCTTCGTACTCCCTCCGTTCCGAATTACTTGTCGCGGGTATGGATGTATCTAGATGTATTTTAGTTCTAGATACATCCATTTCTGCGACGAATAATTTGGAACGGAGGGAGTACCAATTTTCCTTCCCCCACACCGGCATATTTTTGGCTAACTCCCTTTCAACTGGTAACTGAGGGCACACATATCATGTGCATAGTATAAATCCAAGAGTGTTGCTTCAGTATACCCCCTTAGAAGTTAGCACAAATCCTAAAGTTACTTAAAAAGAGTATTCTCGCACAGTCAGGATCAGCTAATTGTAACCCCTACTTTCCCAATGCACCAAAAAATAGATTCGCCTTGGTTATGTAGAAATGATAAGGTTTTTTTAACGATAAAAGCACTTCTCTTTTCAGATTATCCACAGATGTACCGGTACGCTTCGTTTATGGTCGTCTCTACAACGTGCGAATAATCGAGACCTGTTTGCGAAGTTGTGTACACGATTGGAGAACACGATGAGTGATACTTTTACCCAACATGGATGATAACACGCCCTCCCACGAATTAGGCGTCATACAATCTATGTTTACTTGTATTTCGCCTTTTTTCTTTTTGACTTTGGACTTGGTTTGACTGTGTGCATCTTAGTTATGCACAGGCCAGGGTGTAATACTTAAACCTTTTAAGAAATAAAGCATCTTTTATAAAAACAATCAAATAAGAAATCAGAACAATCTATTTTTTTTATTAAAAGGGTAACTTCTAATCTCCATTGAAATCTTTGAACTTTTTCACGGGGTGTATCGAAGCAAAACTCTTCAAATAATCATGTTCACACAATTAAATCTCATTGAAACATATTGTAACAAATTATTCGGGCAACATACGGGGTATCATCTACTTGATTTAGAAATAATTATTTCTCAATTAGGGATTTTCCGCTTGATCTGTATTTGCATAAATTTCGTTGTTTAGAGCGAGTGAATCTTAGCTAACATGGCAATTGTTGTTCGTCAGTACTCTTCGTTCCCCAACCAAACACACCCTTAGAAATATCATAATTGTATTTAGTGCGTAGCTACTTCTTGCATCTCAAATTAGTTGAAGTTCTACCTTTGTTCTAAGTCAAAGTTCTTCTTTAAGTTCACCTTAAGGAAAAGCACTACTTTAGGTTCCCCGTCAGTACTGTGTATTGAAAGATATATGCTAACATTAAAACAACAAATATACTCCATATAGTATGGAAAGGTTTTTATATATGGCGAATCTAGTGAAACTGATATTTTGTTGCAGATGTTGGTATATTTTCCTGTAGACTTGGTCACACTTAAAAAAGTTTGACTTATGAAAAATCTAGAACTTCAAATAATTTGGAGTAGAGTGAGTTACATGTTAGCCGCTTAGGAAAATCTTCCTGTCAGGGATCAAGAAGGCACCACCGCTCTATGTTTCTTTCGCGTGCAGTTCACCTGCCTCTCACAAGGTATATAGTGCCCAAAGACAAGGAGGGGATCCTAGAACGAGTAAGCTTGTTGTGTACCTTAGTTATATGTCAGGATAGAGTGTCTTTGACTACGGCATCAACACACTAGAAAAATGTTGCATGACCCTTAAATCCCCATCCTGATGAGGTCGTCACAACTCACAACCAACAACAGGGCGCCAGTGGTATCCAAAATTGGTTTGGTGGCGGTGGTGACGATCCTTAGTGCTAAGTTTAGTTCTAATCACTTGTTTTCTTCCTTTTCTGTTTTCTACCAACAATTCAGTGATGAAACATCGGTTTGGCACCCTGACATGCATGTCACCACGGCGAAGTACAATAATACTACGCACACAGAAAGAATCAACGGAGCTCTACGGACCCGATTGAGTGCGCTTCTCTAATTGTTGCCTCCCCTGATTTTCTGTGATGGGGGCCACGTTACTTAACCAAATTTTAACCAATCAACTCTAACCACCCCGTTAATCCCCCATAATCTGTCCATGAGTCTAGCATCGCTCACGACAGTACGTTTAACAGTTTTAGAATGAAGTTTGTTCAGTTTATGAAGGCCCGGTCTTCGACTTCTTCATAGTAGGATTGGATGAATACCCAGATGCAAAGAATAGAAACCAAGACAATGATTTCGGCTAATCCTCATGCAACATATTTTTTCATCATCGTGGATCTTTTGCTGCTGCTGTTCATTTTAATTTTTATCCAGATTGATGTATTATATTATTGAATCAATACATTATGTTCATTGCTCAAACACCCAAAAATTCCTTCAATGAACATATCTGTCAACAACCTTTGGAATTGTTGGATTATGTTAGCACACCACATGAACACGTACCCCAACCCCCCCCCCCCCCCCCCCCCCAAATGTGTTAAGTTGTTTTTCATTCTGAAATATTTTACTCCACATGTTTGGTTGAACTCAATTTGCATGGGGAGTTCATGACAGAGATAAATTCAAGTCAGATATCTTTCTCCCCGCAAAAAAGAGTCAGATATCTTTCTAAATATATTTGTTTCCAAAATATGAAAGATGCATGAACCAAAATGTGTTTTGCAAGACCGAGGAAGGTGATGTCATTTTTGTACCTGTCTCCACAATTTTTTGGGTCTATTTATTTATTACATCTGGTAGCTATGGCGAATTAATCACAAAAACACGCGGCCGGTTGCCCCACCCCCACACCCCACCCTGCACACAGTCCTTGCATGTATATAGCCAGCGCGCGCATCCACTGAATCAAAGTCTCAAAGCTAGGACGAACCAACCTGTGGTTGGATGGTTAGAGGGACTGTGGTATCCCAAGCCCAACAGGGTTCAAATCCTGGTGCTCGTATTTATTCCTGGATTTATTTCAGGATTTCCGGCGATGCGCATTCGGTGGGAGGAGACGTTTCCGTCGACGACGAGGTGCCTACGGTGACCTCGTAAATTTCAAGATGATATGTCGGCTCAGTCTTTCGGAGGTGCCCATAAGGGTAGGGTGTGCATGTGTGCGTTCATAGGGATGGGTGTATGCGCGTGTATATGAGCGCTTGTGTCTGTACTGATGTTAAAAAAAATCTCAAAGCTGGGAGTAATTAGCGAGGCAGACGCGTGCAGCGCCACAGAGCGAACATGTGATCGAATCAGACGCGCACATGCCCGTGCAGAAATCGCTTGTTGTGGCGACTGGCGACCCTGGCATGCATAGTGCTAAGCGTAGCCACCACCCTACGTAAATCAGACCGATTAACCAGTGTCAGTACTCAGTAGGCGGACCCGCGTCGTCGTCCACGTACGGCTACGACGACGATCGGCCGGCCGGCCGGCAGGCGCCAGACCAGGCCTAGTGAAATCGTGGTGCATCTACTGTACGATCTGTACCCTTCTCCTGCATGACGCTGTACGTTCCTCGTACCTTTGTCACGGTTAGTGGGCTCGATCGCCATGCACGCTTGTTCAGGATCTCTCTCTCTCTCTCTCTCTCTCTCTCTCTCTCTGGGGTAGGGTAACTAATTGTCACGGTTGGTGGGCTCGCCATGCACGCTAGTTCAGATACAGTAGAAATTAGCCCTCCTTCTCTCTCTCTTTCTTTAGTAGGGTAACTAACTGTGCTAGCTGCTGCAAGCTTGCAACTAGCAACCTTTCAGTTTTTGCAATCGCTGCAGCTACGAAACATTTCAAAGAAGATACGAGGAGCGTTGCGTGTTTAGAGAAAAAGGTCAGGGCTCTAATTCAAGACCCTTGCCATCTGTGTGGATTAAATACGGTTTGGTCGTGTACTCTAGGACTATCATGATAGGAGAGCAGCGATTCGGTGCTTGGGCTCATCTGCACCCGCGATGAAGAAAAAAATTCAAAACAAATACTAGAAAATTTTGATTTGTTTTGTATGGTACATAATTTGATGCGTGAGGTGCGCTCTAAATTTCAGATCATTTGGGCATCTGAGTAGTTCTCGGTAGAAAGACAAATTTGGGGTCTGTAAAAAAGTTATTATTCATGTATTGTTCTGATCCAATTTATCTTTTTTGCTGAGAGCTACTCATATGTCCAAATGATCTGAAATTTGGAGCGCACCTCACGCACGAAATCATCTACCATGCAAAAAAAAAGATTTTGTTGATTTTTTTGTATTTTTTCTGAATTATTTCTTGACTGAGTGCAGATGAGTCTGGGCTCAGAAATGGATATTTGACATGCAAGTACCTACCTTATTTAAATGTGCCATCATGCATGTTTTTCAAGAGGTGCTTAATTATTTTAAAACATGAGTGCTTGATCTGGAAACAATGCTTACGTGCTTGTATATGCCTTTCACTCGTAAAACCTTGCAAACTGGCTAGGATAAAGCAAGAGTTGAAGGTCGTATTTTAAACAAGATACCAACCAAATGTAAAAAAAACTAATGCAAAATTATTGTTTTCTTGATCTCCTACCGATATGGATATAACACGAGTAGAGCAAATGTGGATTACGTATTGAAAGGGTTGTATCTACATATAGATTTAACGTGCTCTGTAAACTTTATATGCAAGTTCTAGTTACAAGCTAGCTATTGGGAGTGTCGTCGGAAGTCTCACTCATATATCTAACATCTTATGGCTCTTTTGTGTAGAACTTGTTTTTTTAGGGAGTTATGTGTAGAACAAGTGACTTGCCATGTTCATATGTAGGCCTTATCAATAACAATAAAAAATTGGCTCCCTCGACGCCCCCTTAACTTGCAAGACCTCGGTCCAATAGAATAGATTCATATCAACTTCATTGTACCCTTGTAAACAAGTTTAAATTTCCTCTTGCAACAATGCAATGTCCCTAAGCTAAAAAAACCAATGCATTGTCCCACTGACCCCACCTTGAGTGTGTTCTCACCTTCTTTGCTAGCTTAGCCACTATCACATGCGAATTTCTAATGATAGCGGGCTAATTATCTCCTCCTTAAGCATCAAGTCACGCATTTAGTGTTCTTCTGAACCATAGCCAGTCGGATGCTTAGCATCCCTTGACATATCCTAACTGCAAATTGAAAGGACATACTTGCCCCTAAGTGGTTTTGTGCTAACTACAACATGATTAGTGATGCAACTATGTGCTTGGGTCTATAAATAGTGTGTTGATACATTGTAAGGTAAGCAAGCATTGTCGGAGCCCCCCCCCCCCCCCCCGAAAGTGAAAAGAGATGACATCCCAATGATTTTTTATTTGTCTGAGGTATTAAGAAAGCCATAAAGAGGGGGTGCGCTTTGGAGTAAGAGGTTGAAATCAACTTGCATACACATGTAAATATTGCACAACGACACACACCCAGACTAAGAGACAGCCCTTAAATTCCCCGTTTTGCAACTGCTCTATGTACCCTAGAACCTCCGATCAGCCTCCGAGATGTCCAGAAGCTTGCTACCCCTGAGTTGTAGCTCTCAGAAAAGCCTGAAGCCTACCGAAATACTGTCTGAAAGCTCCGGGTCCGAAATCTCTGGGTTGTCAAGAAGCATGCAACTCCTGAGTTGTAACTCTCTGGATAGCCCAAAGCATGTGTGGATGTTTTCTAGAACCCACAGGGCACGTAGAATGACTGCATAACGTTTCAAATTTTGGACCACCTATATAAGCCCACCTTCTTTCTCATGAATAAGTAATGACTCAAGTTCTTTTCCTCCACTAATGTGTATCTCAAATATTTGAGATCTCCTTCCCTAGTGCCCCAATCTTGCTCAAACTTTAGGGATAGCTAAAGGAGTTCTTGATCTACACATCCACCAAAGGCAAGATTGAACCCTCCTTAGATCCTAGGTGGATATCGTTACTCGTGGAGTTTTTAGGGACTACTAGATGTTTGGAGTCCTTCCGGAAGCTTCCTTGTTATGGTGTGCTCCGGTTATGTTTTTAAAGGTTTGGGTGGTCACCTCTAGTGGATTGAGGTCCTTCCTTTGGTGGGAGACCCAAGGAGAAGAGGTTGAGCCTACCATGGCATTCAAGAAGCTTTGACCCTCGCACCCCTCCAACTAAGATTAGCACTCTCCCAAGAGTGTGGACTTTAGGATACATCCTAGTCTAGAACTTGTGGTTAATCTGTTTCCCACTCCTTTACTTTGTGCTTGTGCTAGCTAGCTATATGTGTGCTCTTGCTTAACTGGTGTAGCTAGCTTTTCCTTGCCATATAGGTTATTCTCACCTTATATTGCAAATCTAGAGAACTTATTGATCCACACATATCATTAGAATTGTTAAAAAAAAGCTAAACAATTATACTCTTCTATTTCACCCCACTCTAGTCGACCTCCTGATCCTTGCACAAATTCCCTTTCCAACCTCCTCCCGAGTCCCCTAATGCAAGAATTTGTCTAGTCATTTTTCCATTAAAGTGTGGCATCCAACTCACCATGAGGAATATGTATGTATATATGATTTATATGGTGGCACTAGCCATTGACTGGAAAAGAATAACAATGACACCATTAATTGATCCTAGCACACAATCAAAAGGGTGGTAGCAAAAGGGTTCTCTGTTGAATTCTAATGGATTCTCTGTTGATAACATAATAATGAGTGGTTTTGTTTTGATGGATTCTCTTTTGACCTAGATTTATCAAACTTAGAATATTCATAAGAAACATTTGGCCGCCGGTCTTAGGAGTTGAACAATCGAGCATCGTCAAGTGATGTAATAGGAGGAGCATGGGAGGAAGGAGAAGAATGAAGAAGATGGGGGGAGGTTGCAGAAGGAGAGGGGAACAAGGAGGCCACCAAGGCAATTATGATTGGAACATGACAGACAATGAGCTCTCCACTAGGCCTAAATGATGGATTGGTTGGGGTGGATGTGAACCTAGGTACCTGACATTGCTAATGGTGGAAATGTAAGATTGACTTGCCACCTAAGCAGGATGAGGTGGTGGTGGTAGAGGGAGGAGGGAATGACGACGAGTCAATATGAGAGAGGTAGGTAGAAGAAGAATGCAATGGATGATGCTGGTGGAAGCGAGGCAGCAGGGAGGAGGCACAATAAAGGGATGAAGATGTGTGACATGTCATGCATACGGAGAACAGGGATGGTGGGTTTGTTCTGTGGCTTATACTAAGTCGAGGTGTCCACATGGTTCCACTCCACTATCAAGTTTGTTAAATTCGACACCACCGCTCTCTTTTCCGCACAAGCACGCACACATATATGCTTGCATACACCAAAAGAGACTACTGCATGAAAGCACGATATCAGCGAGGTTCTTTTGGTTTTGAATTTCAAAAACCTTTATCTCTCAATCTATGCATCCAAATGACGATCCATTTTTCCTACTATTGGCTTTGGTGCGACAAGATCTTGAAAATTAGATCCCATGTTGAGATGTTTAGACAACTTATTTTATGAGCAATTATTAGGTTCGAGTGACTCACTTGCTGGTTATAAGTAGATTACAACCACTCGGTTACCATGTTATAATAATTTGGTTACCTAGTTAATTATTAGCTGATATCATCTATTACTTGCTGAAACTTGAATACTCACTCTAGCTCTGCATAACATTGCAATGCTTAGACATATAAATTATTTTCTGGTAAACCAGGTATAATATTATGTGGTAACTGTTTGATGCTAACATGACAACTTGAAGTCCTCAAATCAAGATGAACTCAACGAGGACGACATACCGCTAATCAGATTAATAGTTTGTGTGATAAATACATCTGAATACTAATAGTTTATAATGATTATGGTGGCAGCAAAATTAATTAATGCATGCATACACCTCCTCTCTCTCTACAGGAAAACAAGAGCACAGCACTGTAAAGCAAAGATGCGTGTGCTACTTAGATTTGTTAAATTAGAGCCACATGGTTGTTTGCATTTGCTCTGTATACTGACAAACAATCGTGTACTAGGTTCCCTGCTCTGCAATAGTCAGCACTGCCGTTCCCAATTTCTGAATCTGAAAAAGCAAATAGTTGTAGTAACAAATGCGCATATACCTAGTGTAAACGACTCCATCTGCGCCTCCATGGCCCTGAAGAACTGGTCGGCTTCTTGGATTGGTCTCGTGAGCTCCTGCTTGTACCTGACCAGCACATCGCAGTAGGTCTCCTGTGCATGGGAAAAGTAAACATACTCATCTGTAAACCATACATATATATGTCGATGGTGTGCAGGCATACTATTCATCTCATAGAATTCTGTAGCTACATCTGCTAAACATGTAGATTCTGAGTCACACAGATCAGCGAGGTCAAGTTTAGTATCATATGGAAAGTTATATATTCTCTTCTCCTCGCTAGCCTCCATGGAAGGTAGTAGTAGTGGATAGTTAAGATGCCTATAGCTAATGGAGAGTTGGGATGGAGAAATTTCAAAATATTACCATGAACTCATCAAGTTCTGGGTCCGGCACCGGGTCTTGGCGCCGGTCGCCAGGATCTGAGTGGAGGTCGCCGGCGAGGGCGGATAACCGACCGACAATCTCCGGCGGGGCTCCGACCTTAATTAGATAAGGCAAAATAAAGGAGCACTGATTTGCACAGGTACAGAGATGAACATAATTTTTGAACAGAAAGCTAGAGAATAAGAAGCATATCTCGCCGGTGATTTTGTGATGCCACGAACCATTAATCGCAATATTACATGCGTTCGTAGAATTAACCCGGGAGGCCAGGACGTACGCACCTTCTGGCACTCTATGAAGGCTGTCAGGAGAGCAGGATAGAGAGGGTGCGACATGATCTTGGCTTTGACTGTATCCGTTCCCCTGTCATGGTTGGAGTGTGTGGAAGGTTCAGGCGGCGCCGGCGCCGGCTCCGGCACTGGTGAGGTGGATGCCCCCGAGGTTGTGTTGTCTAAGGTGAGGTACAAGGGTGTGGAGGTGTTGGCCTTGGAGCCACTAGGAAGAAGGGGAAACTGATCCATGTTTGCGTACTTATCTTCTAGCTGATCCTAATTATCTAGCGAGGGGGTTAAGTGTGCAGGAACGGAAGGACAGGCCGACCCTAGCTAGGTCAAGGAAAAGCTGAGAGAGAGAGAGAGAGAGAGAGAGAGAGAGAGAGAGAGAGAGAGAGAAATCCAGGCACAGCACAGCAGGCCAGTAATCCAGATAAGAAAGCGGTGTCAATAATGGAAGGGAACAATTGTTGTTGTTAAGTGCATTGTGATTCAAGAAAAGGAATAGTTGTACGCTTGTACCATGCCATCAATACTAAAACCCACACATCAATCGGATATCATATTTTAACACTTCTCCTCACATAAGAAGGTCATAAGTTTTGCCCGCCTCCAGCCAAGGAGGGGCGATGACGGCGGCGCGCCTTCGGTTCGTTTCAGTGCTTGTAGTCATCACTAGATGGTCTATAGATCTGGATGTAATTTTTATTATTTCTAGTGTTCGTTGTACTGCCATGATTGAATATTATAGATCGAAACTTTCTGGCAAAAAAATCACAAATAATTTTACTAAATATTGTGTTGGTTTGTTTTAAACTTTTGAGACCTTTTGATTCTGATAACATACTTCCATCATTCTATCTACAGCATATTAGGGTACCCTAAGAAATGCCGTTGGCTAAGAATTTCATCTTTAAACTTCCATCCATGGCGAATATAACTTGCCATGAAAAATATTTGATCTGCCATACCTAGAAATCTGACATTAGATGGGTATTTGCGCAGTGACGGACTCAGAGATAAAATGGAGGGTGTGCACACTTTACAAAAAATTGAGGTCCATTTCAATTGGCTTTGCATGGGCCTTGAAAATCAGCTAATTATGACTACATGGTAAATAATTTCCCCAAATTCTGGGTGTGCCATGGCACCCGCTAGGTAAGCTAATATATTCGGTCCTATTGTATTTAGATATTACACGGGCCCTTAGAAGGATCTAAATCACAATTGTTTTATGGACTCCACTACAAATCTGACGTCGGAGTTTTGATCGTGGCAATCTAGCATTTTTCATGGAAAATTATGTTCGTCCAGGATGGCAAGTTTAGTTGACGAGCATAACAACTCCGTCTCAGTTCAATTTTTGGCCGAAAATTGCCGTGGTTGCAAACTAAATTTTCCATCATCGTGTCAATATAAATTGCCATGAAAAAGTGAGATTTTCCATGCCTAAAAATTTGACGTCTGATTTTTAGTGGTTTCGTTATTTTATTTAATACTTCTACAGGTCGTAAATTTAGATCTCTTGGTCTTGATACTACTTATTTAACTTTATGCACAACTAGTTCATCCAAATATGAAAATTGATGAAGAAAATATTTCAACATTGAAAAGTCTAAGCTCAATCTACATACTAAATACGAACATGATCACTCATCCATAGCATGTACTCCCTCCATTCCACAATGTAGTGCGCCCGCGCTTCTCGAGATCTAAGTTTGACTCTAAATTTAGTCAACAAGACCGACTGTGATGGGAGCAAAAATTATATCACTAAATTAGTATCGATAGTCAACCAGAATGACTGCGATGGGAGCAAAAATTATACCACTGAATTCGTAATTTCTGCTCCCGTCGCAGTCGGTCTTGTTGGTTAAATTTATGATCAAAATTAGATCTCGAAAAACGTGGGTACACTACATTATGAAATGAAGGGAGTATATAATATGAAAAATATTCAGAAGTATGGCAGTACAATCTAAGTGTAAGTTCAGATGAGTTTTTTGTTGGAAATATGAGCAATTTACCAAATGATTTTATTAACAGAAATATTAGATAAAGCATGACTAATATAGCCGCGATAAAGGTAGTCGACGTCGGGGAAGTAGTCGTCGGAGTCCGTGATGAAGAAGCCAGTAGTCGCGCAGAGCGTTCCACAAAAACCTTATCACCCTTCTCCCGTACAGGACTCAAAAGGTGCGGCGGCCAAAATTTAGACATCGGCTCGGCTTATTCCCGCTCCACGGCAGGCGGAGGAGGAGGAGCGCGCGTGGATGTCCCTCTTGTTCTCATGCTCATACATATGGGGAAAGAACCTCCCTTATAAAGAGGTCCAACTCCCTCTAAACTAGCAATGTGGGACTAAACTTTAGTAGTATCCCTTGCCTTGCACGAATGGGCTAAATGGGCCTCTAGGATTTATTAGGAATTTCTGAAATTGTTATTGGGCTAGGCCCATAAATAGATAAAATTCCAGCACTTTTGTCGGCTGATTCTAACCTTACAGTGGTTGAATAAAAATCCCCAGTTTATCCGCAAAATGGAAAACTTTCACCATGGCTACAAAAAAGACGATGGCAAAAGCTGAATTAAGGTTCAAACTGATGGCAAATGTGTAAACTTCTTTCCCAGGGGGTGCCTTTCAGCCACTATGATCCTTTCGCTTTCAAGAAAAGGCCAGCACTGTAGAGATGGTAATAAATACCGCAACAGCAGTTCAGAAAGGCACCACACCTCTCATCAGCTAGAAGTTCACACCGCACCTCGTCGAGAAATGAAGCGCGCCCACTGCAGAACGATGGAGACCTCACGGACATGGGAGCCGCCCAGGCATCGTCGTACCGTCGAATAACAACAGATTATCGTCGGAAAAGATGGGTTTATTATGCTTTTCTTCGTTAGCTCATCCGTTTTTCTGCTCCACCTGCCGGCTGTCGCTGCCCGGCTGCAGTGCCGAGGTAGCTACAGCGGCGCCATTCATACGCGGTACGGCGACCGGCCAATGGCACCGAGCCTTAGATTTATTAAGGCTGCGCTGCGACAGAGCCGAAACTATTTGGTCAGTCCATTGATTTTTCGTGATTGCGGCTTGCGGTTTTGGAGGTTCCCTGGATGTGTCGCCGGAGATGTGTATCCGCGCGGTATGCATGGCATGGGTGATTTTTTTTTTAAATGCGTCTATAAGTTTTCAAATATTCAAATAAAGAAATTGGGTTGGCACTTACCCACACAATTTTCGGCAAAGGAAGGAAAATTGAGAAAATGGACATTTACATCCCCCCGTCTAATTCTCGCCCAGCCTCATCTTTAACCCTAAATAAAAACAGTGCTCAACTATACCCCATTTCCATCTAGTATCCTTATGAAAATACCCCTCCGTGCCGTTTTCGTCCGGTCAAAGTCCTTTGATCATCTACGGGACATTTTATAAACATAGTTGCCCTTGTGTGCATATGTCACTAACATGTGGGATCTACCCTTGAAAAAAGAAGAAGAAAAAACCTCTCTCTTACAGGTGGACCTCACTCTGGAAACTATCTCTCTCACACAACATAAAATAAAACAAGGTTAATTAAAGGGATGGGGCCTACTGTCATAGAGTCGGGGCTTAACTAAATTGAGATTAGCCTAAGCTAATCTCTGCCACGTCAGCTAACCGGCAGCTAAGCCGCCGCCGAGCACAGATCGCGGTGGAGGGCCTCGGGTCATCTCCTCCGGCGACCAAATGGATGGTGGAGTGGCGCATTGGGTAGCTGGAGATGGCGCGCATCCATCGGGGGTTGCGGGGCTGCTGGGGGTGGGCAGAATCGTAGCCGGCAGTGAGGATTTGCGGCAGTGCACGCACGGTCTTGACAGAGAAGTCACTAAGGGGGCACGGGCGAGCAGGTGGAGCATCTTTGGTAGCATCTGGGAACTCCACAAGCATGCTGGACAGAAAAAAGGGGCAACTCGAGCTTGAGGTGCTCGGGTTCTTCGTCAATGGCGGACGACGGCTTCAGAGCTTGCGGGGAACGATGCTACGGCACGGGAACAAGCAAAGGAAAAGGCGGGACACGGGCAGTGGCTAACGTCGGTTCTTATGGGCAGGCCGACATGGTCGGGGGAGCTATGAAGACGAGAATTGATGATGGCAACATTCGGCGTCCGGAGGTAAATATGACAATGAAGGCGACGATGTGGTGCTTCCTGGATCATGGGCATCATCGTTGAGATGTGGTGGAGCTCGGCGGAGCTTCTGAAAATGGTTAGATGGCGTGGAGAGTACGGTGGTTATGCGGACGACGGCGGTATGCTCTTAGTGCTCTTCTGGCCTGAGGTTGAAGGCGACGACTCACAGCGGTGGTGGGTTGGGATGGCTACATGGGCCGGCTACAGGTAAGGTTCTCTCTGGCTTTTTTTTCTTGTTTCAGTTTTCTTTATTTTCTTTGCGAGGGGTAAAAATGTCCAGGAAACGTCCGGTAGACAGTCAGAGGCCTTTGACCAGACGAAAACGGCGCGAATGGGTATTTCCATAAGGGCACCATATGGAAGAGGGGCAAAGTTGAGTACTGTTTATTTTTAGGGGTAAAGATGAGACCGGGCGCAAATTAGGGGGGGGGGGGGGGGGATTGGCCCTTGAGAAAATAAGGATGCTACAATTTAAGTTTTAGTCGAGAGAAAAAATGAGAAAAATGACGACGCAGACCAGGTCACAAATTGTCATATTATTGTAGGTGAAATTTCATGTGTAGTTTTGAACCAATACAAACTTAAATTGTGGCCTCCTTATTTTCTCATTTTCACTCAAATCAGAAATTGTCATACCCCTCCTCTTCAAAAGGAACACATGTTAGCAAAAACTTGCATACCAAGGAATCAAGAGGAATTGTTTAGGCTTCATGCATTTGGCTCATGGTCATGGAGTTAATTAGTGATCGCAAATGATTCTGCATATGCATTGGCTCACTGCACCTCCATTTTGTTATATGGGTTGCAATGTGGAAAAAAAAAACCTAACATGCACTCCTCTTAAACTGGATGGAGTATTATTTTACGAAAATTTACATGAGTAAGCTTTTTAAAAAAACGTACATGCATTTTATTTCATAATTATGAAAAACTCACAAATACATAATTTGCTAAGTTAAAGGAAATGGGTCCCGATATACCCAAATTCCAATATAATGTAGGTGTGGGTGTAAGAACACCTGAAGTGTTTGGAGGCAATACTGCCTCCAAGTTGGGGTTCACGTTGTTGTTTCTAAGGGTAACCGAAAACAATGCAATGTATAACATTGGAGTATAACCTCTAGAGCAGTCCCACAATTTTTTTTAACAATTAATCAAGCTGACATGCCATTCACTTTGCAACTCGGAGGCTCAACAAAAGGGGTGCCATGTAGAAATGTATGATTGTCTTAATAGAAACAAAAGTTTGGAGGCAGCTCTAAGCTAGGAGGCCATGTCAAGCATTTTTCTTCGAGGCTCACACTTGTAGTGTATGGAGGCCTCCACTAAGAGGAGAGAGAATGCTTAGAGGAAAGAAATGCATACGCTACATATGCTGTAGTTGCCCTTTTAGGGCTCTAATGTATTCAAATAATTTTAAATGATATATGCATTTTATTTGTACAATTCAGTTATGAGTATGCTCCATACTTAAAAGTCAGTCGAACGTAGCAGTTGGCATGACTCCTCCACAAAGAGGAAGTCAAATGATACCAACGGTCCAAAGATAAATTAATGGTTGAAGGGGACAATAACATGCGATATTTCGATATTGTAGAGAATAGCCCCCATCGGTGAAAGCTGCATTTGCGGTCTCCGGCAGATTTTGGGAGGACAAATGGTTGGTTAATGCAACACCCCTGAGAAATATACCAAGCCTTCTACCATATATATCACGTGAGAAGCGATACAATTGCACATGTCATGAGTATGACCTCGCCCCATATTTCTTTTAGATGAGATTTAGTGGTGCCCCACCTTGCCTCATGGCATGCCCTTTTAGGGCGGTTGGCATATGTCCAACTGAAGCAAAGACAAGACGAATTACGTTGGAATCAAACCCGGAGCAGAGAATTCTTGGTTGACTCTATTTACCAGGCACTCACCCACTTTGAAGTCTTCAATGGACGATAACAAGAGATTTTGGGAATGGAAGGTAACCCTGAAGATAAAATAAATCATATGGTACGGGTGATCCTCACATAGAACAACCTCGCCCACCGCAATTGGACTGGAAGTAAAACAGAAATGTTGTTTCTGTCACGATGGTGAGACAGTAAAATACCTTTTCTTCCACTGTAATTTTGTGCACGCTACATGATCAATTATCCAAGTCGTGTCAGACTTTTGTATTCCTTTTTAGTGTTGCTAATATGTTTGTTCACTGCCTCGACATGATTCCACACAAGTCTAGCACGTTAATAAGAATAGGAGCGCCGGCCTTGTTTTCATAGTTGTTATTGTGTAAAGCTTACCGCGCAGTTGTCCAAATATGTTGCATGGAGCTTTTTAAATGAGAATCACTACATCGGCACAAAATTACCACGAGTGCCTGTATCTTGCCTGTGCGGTTCAATTTTCCGTTTTCAAGTTTGTTGTGCAACTGTAGATGTGCAAACGTTAGCACCATTTATGTTTGGCAGACCGTACGGGAGTAGATGCTTTTTAGAAGCTCTCAAATAGTATTATTTTTGGATTTTTTGAGCAATAATCTTGATGTGGAAAAGTTAGCACCATTTTTATGTTTGTCAAACCGTACGTACGTGGGTAGATAATTTTTTGAAGCTAACAAATAGTATTTGTTTTTTGTACGAGTTCACAAATAGTATGGTTTTTGGATTTTTCATGCTATAAACCTTGATGTTCAAACATTAGCACCATTTATGTTTGGCAGACCGTATGGGAATAGATAGTTTTTTGAATCTCTCAAATAGTAAGATTTTTGGATATTTCACGCTATAAACCTTGATATGCTAACTTTAGCACCATTTATGTGTTTTGCAGACCGTGCCGGAGTAGGTAGTTTTTTGAAGCTGCACCATTTATGTTTGTCAGACCGTACATCAGCACCATTTAGCACCATTTGTCAGACCGTAAGATTTTTGGGTATTTCGCGCTTTAAACCTTGATGCGCAAACGTTAATTAGTACTCCTACCATTTATGTTTGGCAGACCGTACGAGAGTAGATAATTTTCTGAAGCTCTCAAAAGTCAGTAAGATTTTTGGATTTTTTTTCTTCAGAACGTGTGTGTCCGTACACATGCTGCAACAGCATCTCGTGAAATTCTGGGGCCTAGTACCCGGAGGTGGGAGCACCCGCCTGCGTCGAAGAAATTAAGGTGATTCAATGCTTAATGATCTCTGCCCCCTAATCAATATAACAGGACTCCAGCATTGAGCAGCACGGAGGCCCCAACCCCGTGATCATTTAATTTGCTGCTAGATCTGAACGAGGAAGGTAGCTAATGCAAGTCCTGTTACTACCATTTCTTTTGTACCGTTAATACAAGAGCCAAATACACCATGCCTACCCATTTTTTCTTATGCACTGTACGCGCCTTCCGACCTTTCCCCAGCTCCCTCGTTTTCTCGCACACGGCCATGGCACCAAAAAATCAGGTAGGCACGAGAAATCGGGTAGCCATGGTGTATTTGGCTCTTTTGCACATGAAGGATCTTAACGAGGAATGTATTCGGCTCTTGTTAATACAGGACAAAATATTACACTCATCACTACGGGGGAAAATGTTTCCCAAGTGTCAGGTGGTTTGCCGAGTGTATTTCATGAGCGCTCGGCGAACAAGGCCTTTGCCGAGTGTCCCGAAAACAAAACTCGTCAAACATATGTTTTTCTTAGTATTACACTCGGCAGGCTTTGCCGAGTGTTTTTTATAAGACGCTCAGGGATATGAGATTTCAGGAGCTGGGGTGAAACTAAAATTCTGGGCCCTTTAATATAAAGGTTATAATAATCAATATATGTATATAGTATCTATACTATTAAAGGGCAATGTGTAGTCGTCTTGTTTTGTTCATTTTGTCACCGGATTTTTCCATCTCCGCCGCTTGTATACATCCTCCCCTCCTTTCGTCTTTTTTTCTCTCGGACCGATTTTTCTCAAGCATATCCATGGTGGTAGTTTTTTTTAAACAAGGGATTTGTTGGAGTTGCTCTAAGCCATGTGCTAGAAGCCGAGTGTAACACTCGGCAAAGCCCTTGCCGAGTCTTTTTTTATCTTTTGTCGTGTATTTGTGACACTCAACGAAAAGATTATTCCTTTGTGTGTGATATTTGGTGACGTCAGAAAGAATAAAGTATGTTTTATCAAATGGATCGCGAAGTTTGTATGTTTTATCAAATGGATCGCGAAAGGAGATTTTTAGTGTTTAATGAATAAGTATTTAGCCATTTTTTTAAATAAGACAACATGTAAGTGGGGTATAGCAGCTTGAAATGACCATACGCATCGCATTATGGCAACGGAGAGTGTGCCCTAATGGATCACCGAATACACTAAAAATCTGACAACGGATTTTAGGCATGACAAATCTGATATTTTTAATGGCAATTTATATAGGCACGATATGACAATTTTAGTTTGCAAGCACGTCAATTTCTTGACAAAAAAATGAAAAGAGACTGATGTGCCATGCTCGCTAACTAGACTTGTCATCCTCGAAGAACATATTTTGCCATGTATTTTTTCCAATTTGCCATGGTTAAAAATATGATGTCAGATTTGTAGTGAAGCCGTAGATCAGATTGTGTACGTGGGTCAATGGATGATGGAGCTAACATGGAGCTGGTACAGGGCTACGAGACGAAAAAGAGACGTCAAAAGGTAGGATATGGAAACGAGACCGCGATTCCCGGGAGTTTTGCCTCTTCGTCTTCCCCCACTTTGATTTTGGTCTCAATCGCACGTCATTTCGTCCGTTGGTACTCCAGCAGACATCAGCACATGAGACATGTCCTTCCCAGATCACCGATTCCAAATTACGTTCCTTCAACAGATTCCCCACTACCACGGCAAAACTTGTTCCAACAGTATACATATATGTATGTCGTTTCATTGGTGTGCTCACCTTATAATCTACAATCAGACCCCTCAAACCCGTCTCAAACGTCCGGGCAAGCCGCCCGGTCACGATTTTTTGATTCAGACGGCCCTCAAACGTCCGGTTGACCGGCACCCCCCATATTCAGCCCAAATATGGGGCGGATATGGGGCGCCCGAGCGCGCCCGTCACGTCGGATTAACGAAAGGGTCCCGGCCGGAAACACCCTCAAACCCGGCGGTCCGAAACTCGTCTCCTCCGTCGGACCGGTGGCGTCGCGTGGCGCTGCTCTGGCGGGCCACATAGTGCATTGCCCGGCTATTTAAGTCGACCGGCGGCACCGAAACCCTACCATCCATCCACATTTTCCTCCTACTGTCCGCCGCTACCACTTTTCACTCCACCCGTCCACCTAGTAGCCATGCACCCACGCCGCCGGGTGAGGAGCGAGCCCTTTCCGACGCCGGAGCACCGGCTCGAGCTCCTTGAGCAGATCCGGGCAAGGCGTGAAGCCCGGATCGCCGCGGGGCTACCTCCGGATGCAGTTGATCCGGAGGAGGGGTTGGAGGAGGAGGAGGATGAGCCGGAGGAGGAGGATGTGGGGGACGCTGGCGGCGGGGATCTGCAGGCGAAGCAGCAGGCCATCCTCGATTCCCTCCGGTCGGAGTCGGCTGCGGAGGCAAGACGCCGTCACCGGCGGGAGATGAAGGCGCAAGAGGTCGCGGACGAGGCGGAGATGTTCGCCTACATATGAGGTCGAGCAGGAGGAGGATGAGCCGGAGCCCTCCTGCCCGCCCGTCCAGCCGGCGCCCGGCACCGTCATCGTGGACATCTTCGACGACAAAGAGTAGCTAGGGTAGTACGTAGGATTACTTTTACATGTTTTGTATGGATCTAGGGGATAAAATATGAGGGAGGCGGATGCAAAGTGGTTAATTTGAGGCGTGCCCGGTCAGTGCTCACGGACGCCCCCGGGCGTGTCCGCGGGCGTTTGAGGGGCCGGATTTTCAATGTCCGGCTGTAAATGCTCTAACAAAACCAAAATACACAAGGGCAGTTAAAAAAATCGAGTGGCAGCCGTGGCACGGGAAAGGAGCTCCCTGCCGTTGATCCACCGAACATACTAGAGCCCTCCTCTTCACTGTTCGTTGTGTACACGAGCACTGTGACATATCGAATCACCCGCCCGCCGCCCCGTCCCTCGCCTTTCACAGCCTGCGGCCTCGCCGCTGCCAGAGGAGGCCGACTGGCGAAGCCCGCCTCGGTGGACGGCAGCGGCAGGGCACTCTCTCCTTGCGGCGACGCATTGCCCTGGACGGCGCGGCCCGCTCGTGGCGTGGTGGATCCGGTGGTGGACCTCTCGTCAGCGCGACGACACTAGTGCAGAATCGGGCTTTAGTCCCGGTTCGTAAGGCCTTTTAGTGCCGGTTCTGCAACCGGCACTAAAGTGTGGGGACTAAAGGCCCCCCCCTTTAGTCTCGGTTCAACACGAACCGGGACCAAAGGCCCACCACGTGGCACGAGCACGCGCCGGGGGGCCGGGCGACACCAACCGGGACTAAAAGGTTTAGGGGGTTTGGGGTTTATGATTTATTTTTCCTTTAATTTTGTGTTTTCCATTTAATTCTTTTTCATTTGCTGGTATTTTACGATACTACATATTGTACACATTATGCATATATATAAATAGAATTTCTCGTAGAACCGATCATATATATATATGACAAAATTTTCCTACTACCGGATGTAGTTACTCCCACTTTTATTTCATATGTTCTAGGTAGTATCTATCATATCGGAGAGTATGTACGCGTAGTATGTAGTATGTAAGAATGTTTAGGTAGTATATATACTATTTTTTAAGTAGTATGTAGTATATTTTGAGCATACTCCTTTTTACGTACAAATATGTACGTATTTCATAAATATTATAAAAACATGGGCTCACATGCAATTTTTTCACATAACTCGCTTTGGAGTATATTAAATATGATATATGAACATAGTAAAAATAATAAAGTAGAGTATATACTACCACATGGTAGTATATGAAAAAGAGTGTAACTACACCCGGTAGTAGGATGCAGTTTCCCTATATATATAATCCGTTACGACTTCATAAGGGCCATTTACTATGGCCATAATAATGATAGTAACATCTTTACTAGATCCTATATGTCTGGTTACTGATGGTAGGAATTAACAATTGGGTTAGGCACTTTTACGATGTTACGATGGACAATTACGATGAAGTGAAATGTAGGTGTGCGAGGGATGGCTCTGCTAATTAGCGCCTGGTAACTTGTTACCACTAGCAGTTTTGGCCGTACGACGTTACGTTCGATTTTTCCCACCGCGCGCCCTTCGGCCTGGTTAACTCAGGCTACTTAACGCGTACTGGCCGGCTGACTCCACGTGGCCGGAGCGTAGAATAGAACAGCATGCGCGTAGGCATAGTTTAGCAAGCCTAGGGATGCAGAATAAGTTATTCATCACCCAGAGTAATCTTACGACCATTTCATAAATAAATTACATTTGAAATACAAATAGTTACATTCATATTAATTTACTGTATAAACTTGGCATTAACAAAAAATATATAGATCAAAAAATGTATATTTTATGTACATTTTACACTATGCTTTTACATTTATAATTTTACGTAACATAAATTTTTTTTACGACGATTATAGGTTTTCTTACGTTCTCTTTTTATCTCTAAAATAAGACAAAATTTACGAAACGTAAAATTACGGTGCATAGATGTTAAAATAGAGGTGAGTGAAGAATAAATATTCCTCACCCAGAGTGACGAATAGTCAATCCCTATATATATATAATGTTTGGGGCACCTAGGTGCCTAGGCACCTTGATCGGGTCCAACCCGTTAGTGCGTTTTTCTAGAATTTCTGATTTGTTTCCTAGTATTTGCATGCACGACTTTCCATGTATGAGATACAATCAAGTGTTTTAAATTCTTTGAATTAGTACATCTTCTTTTATTGCTTTCCTTCTCTTATACATTTTCATGCATAAGTTGTACACTACACATTTACGACTATATACTCAAATTGATTTGTTACCATGCCTTCATATTTGTGTAGACATATATCCGAAAAAAGTTAGGTATCATACCCACTTTGTAACTACATATAAATACCTATATATGTATTATTGCGATACCTACACATAATTTTCACGTGAGGGTATGTAGTTGTAGATAAATATTATAAGTATGCACATACTTAAAAATATATTGAGTACTCTCAGTTTTGCATATCCGTAATTGTATTGGGTACTATCAATTTAAAATCATTTGACGAGTATATACCCGTATATGTTGACATACCCAAATAATATACTCTTTTGAATACATAAAGATAAATGGTATTGGAGACAGACCCCAAAAATAATATACCAAAAAAATAAAATGCATGTATATACCTTGGACACATACCCGTAAATGATACTTGAGACATTCGATGATATATATATATATATATATATATATATATATATATATATATATATATATATATATATATATATATATATATATATAATGGAATTTTCTTTGGAATCTATGACCTGGTCGAGCAAAAATTCCGCTATTTCCTCTTGAATTGCTCGTACGCGATCTACTTGTAGGAGCTTATCCCGCATCTCCTTGAACTTTAAAGAAGGAGATCAATATGCATGTATTAGTTGCGTGTATATATATTAGATAATGGTATAAAAATTATGAATAGTGTTCTGGCAAACGTACCCATACCTGTCTATCAGATCTGCTCCTTTCGGACGTCATCATGCGAATGTTCTCGCAAACGTAGTATCCACATAAATCAGTCCCGGACACCTGCTTCAGGTCCTTTACGAGAATAGAATTCAATCAGATAGTAAATCATGCATGATAATTAATGGTATTGACACTAGAATTAAAGAGATGGTAGCTAGCTGATATTACTTAATTAATTACCTTGGGTCCCACCCATATCGGCTTTTGTTTCCATTGGCCTGGAACCTGTTTGATAAACTTTTCCCATTGTCCGCGGGCAAAGAAAATGAATAAATGAGTTATTAATTAGTTGATATCAGAAAATGACGAACTAAAGAGGCCGACATATAGTTCAATAATGATTGAAATTACTTGTTGACCATCCCCTTCACGATTTCGTACTCAGTAACTGGTTTAAGTAGTGAGTCTGGTACTTCAACTTTTCCATCATCAACTTGAATGATTAATAAGATCTAGTGAAAACTGCATGCGCACATGTTTGCATGTATAAATTAAGCGACATGAGCATATAACTCATCAACTACCATAAACCCTATACACTTATTAACATCTAGCTGGTAAGCAAAAACAGAATTTGTAGTACAAGACAGTGTGACTCACTCGAAGTTGTAAGGAAGTAGTATACACTACTACAAAAACAGCTATAGCCAATATGGACACTAATGGCGCACTGTGCATGTGGTGCGCCATTACTAAATAGTAATGCCGCACCATGTGTTGGTGCGCCATTAGTGTGCAAATACTAATGGCGCACCACATCCGCGGTGCGCCATTAGTAAAAAAAAATTAATTTTTTCAAAACTACTAATGGCGCACCGTGGGAGTGGTGCGCCATTACTAGTTCAACTAGTAATGGCGCACCACTCCCACGGTGCGCCATTAGTAATTATGTTTCAAAAAAAATTCAATTTTTTTTTATTTTTATTTTTTAAACTACTAATGGCTAGTAATGGCGCACCGTCCCACGGTGCGCCATTAGTAACTTGGCCACCACTTCCACCGAATGCACCCCTCGGACCGCCTTTTCAGTTTTAAAAAAATAAAAAAATGATGAAAATGTCAAAAAAATAAAAGAAAATAAGTTTCCCATGTGATATGTGGTCTAGTTGTTGTGAAAATTTACAAAGATGAATTTCGACTTTATTTGCAAAATCTCTCGAGAATTTGTAAAATGGGCATAACTTTTGCATACGAATTCGGATGAAAAAGTTTTTTATATGAAAAATCATCTACTCGAAAAGTTACATCCGAATTTAATTGGGGGAACCCCGTTAAACATTTTCAAAATCCTCAAAAACCTAACAGAAAAAAGATACGGGGCTTTTAAGATCTGGAGAGGCAAAAAAATTCAAACTTACTAATGGCGCACCTGCCCATGGTGCGCCATTACTATCTTCCCGCCTTCAAAATTCAAAATAAATAAAAAAAATAAAAAAAATTACTAATGGCGCACCTGCCCATGGTGCGCCATTAGTATCTTCCCGCCTTCAAAATTCAAAATAAATCAAAAAAATAAAAAAAACTTACTAATGGCGCACCTGCCCATGGTGCGCCATTAGTATCTTCCCGCTTTCAAAATTCAAAATAAATCAAAAAAATAAAAAAAAGTTAGTAATGGCGCACCAGCCCACGGTGCGCCATTACTATGCCGTATATATGGCTGGGCGTGGTGCTCTCCTCCTTACCTCTTCCTTCTTCTCCTCCACTCCACCTCTCCTCCACTCCATCTCCTCCTCTCCTCCACTCCATCTTCCCTTCTCTCCTCCACCATACTACCCTCCTCCTCTCCGGCGACCTCCTCCTCCTCCTCTCCGGCGACCTCCTCCTCCCTCCTCTCCTCCCCTCCCCTCCCCTCACGGTTTCTCCTCCCTCCTCTCCGGTGAGCTCCTCCTCCCTCCTCTCCTCCCATCCCCTCATGGTTTCTCCTTCCTCCTCTCCGATGCTCCGGTGAACTCCTCTCCGGCGACCTCCTCCTCCTCTCCGGCGATGTAGGCGAGCGCCTCTCCGGTGACCTCCTCCTCCTCCTCTCCGGCGAACTCCTCTCCGGCAAAAGAACATGGCAAAAGAACGTACAAGATCCAAAAACGGGAACAAAATTTGAAATAATATCGTGCAAAAAAACGAGCAAAAAAACGAGCAAAAAATGGGCAAAAAAATCGCGATCCAAATCCAAATTCAAAATTCAATAATAGCAATGGCGCACGGTGGGGGTTAGACGGTGCGCCACTACTATTTTCCCGCCTTCAAAATTCAAAAATACTAATGGCGCATCGTGGCCTATACTAATGGCGCACCAGTGGCCTATACTAATGGCGCACCACTGGTGCGCCATTAGTAAAAAATACTAGTGGCGTGGTACTAGTGGCGCACCAGTAGTGCGCCATTAGTAGGCAAAACTGGTGCGCCACTAGTAAGCCTTTTCCTAGTAGTGATATCTCGATTGGTATTTAGGTGCTTCAATAACTCTAGCAAGCTGTTCTCTGTGTCTTTTCGTTCCCATGGACGTGTACATGTCTCTTGATTAATGGTATTTGGGTCCATGAACCCAATGCCATAGCGTCCAGTTTTTTTTATTTAATAGATCTTCATTCTGCATAATACCACAGAAAAGAATATAGTAAGGATAATTACAGGTAATGATCAACGAGCACTACAACTAGCTTGAGACTTAAATTGCAGAAAGAAATCACTTACACACAATAACAACTGACGATAGATTTATCGAGTGCGTCTTGATTGAATAACTGAAACAGTTCTGTAAACTCAACATACAGATCATTCGCATGGTAGTAATGCTCTGGCTTGATTTTCACCATGAGGGACTCTCGATTGGTAGTCTTGGCAATTTTCATGTACCATTCATGCAATTCATACATTCTCGTTGAGAGCTTCTTGACCTACTCTTTAGTCTCAGTTCGTGGCACGAACCGGTACTAAAGGTTCGGCACGAACCGGGACTAATTAGCGCCGCCCGCCTAGCTATTGGAACCGACACTAATGGTCACATTAGTGCCGGTTCATTTACAAACCGAGACTAATGACCAGAACATTAGGTCCTTTTTCTACTAGTGCGAGGAGGTTTTGCGTGGCTGGCCGGGGTCGAACACGATGGATTCGGGCCTTGTTTGTTGGAAATATGCCCTAGAGGCAATAATAAAATGGTTATTATTATATTTCCTTGTTCATGATAATTGTCTATTGTTCATGCTATAATTGTGTTATCCGGAAATCGTAATACATGTGTGAATACATAGACCACAACATGTCCCTAGTGAGCCTCTAGTTGACTAGCTCATTGATCAACAGATAGTCATGGTTTCCTGACTATGGACATTGGATATCATTGATAACGGGATCACATCATTAGGAGAATGATGTGATGGACAAGACCCAATCCTAAGCATAGCACAAGATCGTGTAGTTCGTTTGCTAGAGCTTTTCCAAATGTCAAGTATCATTTCCTTAGACCATGAGATTGTGCAACTCCCGGATACCATAGGAGTGCTTTGGGTGTGCCAAACGTCACAACGTAAGGATAGACCACAACGTGCACTACGGGTATCTCCGAAAGTGTCTGTGGGTTGACACGAATCAAGACTGGGATTTGTCACTCCGTATGACGGAGAGGTATCTCTGGGCCCACTCGGTAATGCATCATCATAATGAGCTCAATGTGACCAAGTGTTTGGTCACGGGATCATGTATTACGGTACGAGTAAAGTGACTTGCCGGTAACGAGATTGAACAAGGTATTGGGATACCGACGATCGAATCTCGGGCAAGTAACGTACCGATTGACAAAGGGAATTGTATACGGGATTGATTGAATCCTCGACATCGTGGTTCATCCGATGAGATCATCGTGGAACATGTGGGAGCCAACATGGGTATCCAGATCCCGCTGTTGGTTATTGACCGAAGAGTCGTCTCGGTCATGTCTGCATGTCTCCCGAACCCGTAGGGTCTACACACTTAAGGTTCGGTGACGCTAGGGTTGTAGAGATATTAGTATGCGGTTAACCGAAAGTTTTTCGGAGTCCCGTATGAGATCCCGGACATCACGAGGAGTTCCGGAATGGTCCGGAGGTAAAGATTTATATATGGGAAGTCCTATTTTGGCCACCGGAAAATGTTCGGGATTTTTCAGTATTGTACCGGGAAGGTTCTAGAAGGTTCTGAAGTGGGGCCCACCTGCATGGGGGGACCCACATGAACGTGGGTAGTGGGGGCAAGGCCCCACACCCCTGGTCAAGGCGCACCAAGATCCCAGCTTAGAAGGAATAAGATCATATCCCGAAGGGATAAGATCAAGATCCCTAAAAAGGGGGATAACAATCGGTGGGGAAGGGAAATGATGGGATTTCTTTCCCCCACCTTTTCCAACGCCCCAATGGACTTGGAGGGCAAGAAACCAGCCCCTCCACCCCTATATATAGTGGGGAGGCGCATGGGAACAAGCACCCCAAGCCCTGGCGCCTCCCTCCCTCCCGTGACACCTCTTCCTCCCCGCTTGCGCTTGGCGAAGCCCTGCCGGGATCCCGCTACTTCCACCACCACGCCGTCGTGCTGCTAGATCTCCATCAACTTCTCCTCCCCCCTTGCTGGATCAAGAAGGAGGAGACGTCCCCGCTCCGTACGTGTTGAACGCGGAGGTGCCGTCCGTTCGGCGCTAGGATCATCGGTGATTTGGATCACGACGAGTACGACTCCATCAACCCCGTTCTCTTGAACGATTCCGCGCGCGATCTACAAGGGTATGTAGATGCACTCCCCTCTCTCTCATTGCTAGATGACTCCATAGATTGATCTTGGTGATACGTAGAAAATTTTAAATTTCTGCTACGATCCCCAACAGTGGCATCATGAGCTAGGTCTATGCGTAGTTTCTATGCACGAGTAGAACACAAACTTGTTGTGGGCGTAGATGTTGTCAATTTTCTTGCCACTACTAGTCTTATCTTGTTTCGGCGGCATCGTGGGATGAAGCGGCCCGGACCGACCTTACACGTACGCTTACGTGAGACAGGTTCCACCGACTGACATGCACTAGTTGCATAAGGTGGCTAGCGGGTGTCTGTCTCTCCCACTTTAGTCGAATCGGATTCGATGAAAAGGGTCCTTATGAAGGGTAAATAGAAGTTGGCATATCACGTTGTGGTTTTACGTAGGTAAGAAATGTTCTTGCTAGAAACCTATGGAAGCCACGTAAAAACATGCAACAACAATTAGAGGACGTCTAACTTGTTTTTGCAGCATATGCCTTGTGATGTGATATGGCCAAAAGGATGTGATGAATGAAATATATGTGATGTATGAGATTGATCATGTTCTTGTAATAGGAATCACGACTTGCATGTCGATGAGTATGACAACCGGCAGGAGCCATAGGAGTTGTCTTTATTTTTTTGTATGACCTACGTGTCATTGAATAACGCCATGTAAATTACTTTACTTTATTGCTAAACACGTTAGCCATAGAAGTAGAAGTAATCGTTGGCGTGACAACTTCATGCAGACACGATGATGGAGATCATGGTGTCATGCCGGTGACGAAGATGATCATGGCGCCCCGAAGATGGAGATCAAAGGAGCAATATGATACTGCCATATCATGTCACTATTTGATTGCATGTGATGTTTATCATGTTTTACATCTTATTTGCTTAGAACGACGGTAGCTTAAATAAGATGATCCCTCGCAATAATTTCAAGAAAGTGTTCCCCCTAACTATGCACCGTTGCGAAGGTTCATTGTTTCGAAGCACCACGTGATGATCGGGTGTGATAGATTCTAACGTTCGAATACAACGGGTGTAAGCCAGATTTAGACACGCAATACACTTAGGTTGACTTGACGAGCCTAGCATGTACAGACATGGCCTCGGAACACGGAAGACCGAAAGTTCGAGCATGAGTCATATAGAAGATACGATCAACATGAAGATGTTCACCGATGTTGACTAGTCCGTCTCACGTGATGATCGGACACGCCCTAGTTGACTCCGATCATGTTTCACTTAGATGACTAGAGGGATGTCTATCTGAGTGGGAGTTCATTGAATAATTTGATTAGATGAACTTAATTATCATGAACTTAGTCTAAAATCTTTACAATATGTCTTGTAGACCAAATGGCCCACGCTAATGTTGCCCTCAACTTCAACGCGTTCCTAGAGAAAACCAAACTGAAAGATGATGGCAGCAACTATACGGACTCGGTCCGGAACCTGAGGATCATCCTCATTGCTGCCAAGAAAGATTATGTCCTAGAAGCACCGCTAGGTGACGCACCCATCCCAGAGAACCAAGACGTTATGAACGCTTGGCAGCAGCGTGCTGATGATTACTCCCTTGTTCAATGCGGCATGCTTTACATCTTAGAACCGGGGCTCCAAAAGCGTTTTGAGCAACACGGAGCATATGAGATGTTCGAAGAGCTGAAAATGGTTTTCCAAGCTCATGCCCTGGTCGAGAGATATGAAGTCTCCGACAAGTTCTTCAGTTGTAAGATGGAGGAAAATAGTTCTGTCAATGAGCACATACTCAAAATGTCTGGGTTACACAACCGCTTGACTCAGCTGGGAGTTAATCTCCCGGATGATGCGGTCATTGACAGAATCCTTCAGTCGCTTCCACCGAGCTACAAGAGCTTTGTGATGAACTTCAATATGCAGGGGATGGAAAAGACCATTCCTAAGGTATATTCAATGCTGAAATCAGCGGAGGTGGAGATCAAAAAGGAACATCAAGTGTTGATGGTGAATAAAACCACTAAGTTCAAGAAAGGCAAGGGTAAGAAGAACTTCAAGAAGGACGGCAAGGGAGTTGCCGCGCCCGGTAAGCCAGTTGCCGGGAAGAAGCCAAAGAATGGACCCAAGCCTGAGACTGAGTGCTTTTATTGCAAGGGAAGTGGTCACTGGAAGCAGAACTGCCCCAAGTAAGCGGACAAGAAGGCCGGCAACACCAAAGGTATATGTGATATACATGTTATTGATGTGTACCTTACCAGCACTCATAGTAGCTCCTGGGTATTTGATACCGGTGCGGTTGCTCATATTTGTAACTCAAAGCAGGAGCTGCGGAATAAACGGAGACTGGCAAAGGACGAGGTGACGATGCGCGTCGGGAATGGTTCCAAGGTCGATGTGATCGCCGTCGGCACGCTACCTCTACATTTACCTACGGGATTAGTTTTAAACCTCAATAATTGTTATTTAGTGCCAGCTTTGAGCATGAACATTGTATCAGGATCTCGTTTAATTCGAGATGGCTACTCATTTAAATCCGAGAATAATGGTTGTTCTATTTATATGAGAGATATGTTTCATGGTCATGCCCCGCTGGTTAATGGTTTATTCTTAATGAATCTCGAACGTAGTGTTACACATATTCATAGTGTGAATACCAAAAGATGTAAGGTTGATAATGATAGTCCCACATACTTGTGGCACTGCCGTCTTGGTCACATTGGTGTCAAACGCATGAAGAAGCTCCATGCAGATGGACTTTTGGAGTCTCTTGATTACGAATCATTTGACACGTGCGAACCATGCCTCATGGGTAAGATGACCAAGACTCCGTTCTCCGGGACAATGGAGCGAGCAACCAACTTATTGAAAATCATACATACTGATGTGTGCGGTCCAATGAGTGTTGAGGCTCGCGGTGGCTATCATTATGTTCTCACTCTCACTGATGACTTGAGTAGATATGGGTATGTCTACCTAATGAAACACAAGTCTGAGACCTTTGAAAAGTTCAAGGAATTTCAGAGTGAGGTTGAGAATCAACGTGACAGGAAAATAAAGTTCTTACGTTCAGATCGTGGAGGGGAATATTTGAGTCACGAATTTGGCACACACTTAAGGAAATGTGGAATAGTTTCACAACTCACGCCGCCTGGAACACCTCAGCGAAATGGTGTGTCCGAACATCGTAATCGCACTCTATTGGATATGGTGCGATCTATGATGTCTCTTACCGATCTACCGCTCTCATTTTGGGGCTATGCTTTAGAGACTGCCGCATTCACTTTAAATAGGGCTCCGTCGAAATCCGTTGAGACGACACCGTATGAATTATGGTTTGGGAAGAAACCTAAGCTGTCGTTTCTAAAAGTTTGGGGATGCGATGCTTATGTCAAGAAACTTCAACCTGAAAAGCTCGAACCCAAGTCGGAAAAATGCGTCTTCATAGGATACCCTAAGGAAACCATTGGGTATACCTTCTACCTCAGATCCGAAGGCAAGATCTTTGTTGCCAAGAACGGGTCCTTTCTGGAGAAAGAGTTTCTCTCGAAAGAAGTAAGTGGGAGGAAAGTGGAACTTGATGAAGTACTACCTCTTGAACCGGAAAGTAGCGCAGCTCAGGAAGATGTTCCTGTGGTGCCTGCACTGACTAGAGTGGAAGCTAATGATGATGATCAAGGTACTTCGGATCAAGTTACTACTGAACTTCGTAGGTCCACGAGGACACATTCCACACCAGAGTGGTATGGCAACCCTGTCCTGGAAATCATGTTGTTCGACAACGGTGAACCTTCGAACTATGAAGAAGCAATGGCGGGCCCAGATTCCAACAAATGGCTTGAAGCCATGCAATCCGAGATAGGATCCATGTATGAAAACAAAGTGTGGACTTTGACAGACTTGCCCGATGATCGGCGAGCGATAGAAAACAAATGGATCTTTGAGAAGAAGACGGACGCGGATGGTAATGTTACCATCTATAAAGCTCGACTTGTCGCTAAGGGTTATCGACAAGTTCAAGGGGTTGACTACGATGAGACTTTCTCACCCGTAGCGAAGCTGAAGTCCGTCCGAATCATGTTAGCAATTGCCGCATACTATGATTATGAGATATGGCAAATGGACGTCAAAACGGCATTCCTTAACGGCTTTCTTAAGGAAGAATTGTATATGATGCAGCCGGAAGGTTTTGTCGATCCTAAGAATACTAACAAGGTATGCAAGCTCCAGCGCTCCATCTATGGGCTGGTGCAAGCATCTCGGAGTTGGAACATTCGATTTGATGAGATGATCAAAGCGTTTGGGTTTACACAGACTTATGGAGAAGCCTGTGTTTACAAGAAAGTGAGTGGGAGCTCTGTAGCATTTCTCATATTATATGTGGATGACATACTGTTGATGGGAAATGATATAGAATTCTTGGGAAGCATAAAGGCCTACTTGAACAAGTGTTTTTCAATGAAGGACCTTGGAGAAGCTGCTTATATATTAGGCATCAAGATCTATGGAGATAGATCAAAACGCCTCATTGGTCTTTCACAAAGTACGTACCTTGACAAGATATTGAAGAAGTTCAATATGGATCAGTCCAAGAAGGGGTTCTTGCCTGTATTGCAAGGTGTGCAATTGAGCATGGCTCAATGCCCGACCACGGCAGAAGATAGAGAAAAGATGAGTGTCGTCCCCTATGCCTCGGCCATAGGGTCTATTATGTATGCCATGCTGTGTACCAGACCTGATGTAAACCTTACCGTAAGTTTGGTAGGAAGGTACCAAAGTAATCCCGGCATGGAACACTGGACAGCGGTAAAGAATATCCTGAAGTACCTTAAGAGGACTAAGGATGTGTTTCTCGTTTATGGAGGTGACGAAGAGCTCGTCGTAAAGGGTTACGTCGATGCTAGTTTCGACACAGATCTGGATGACTCTAAGTCACAAACTGGATACGTGTATATTTTGAATGGTGGGGCAGTAAGCTGGTGCAGTTGCAAGCAAAGCGTTGTGGTGGGATCTACATGTGAAGCGGAATACATGGCGGCCTCAGAGGCAGCACAAGAAGCAATCTGGGTGAAGGAGTTCATTACCGACCTAGGAGTTATTCCCAATGCGTCGGGCCCGATGACTCTCTTCTGTGACAACACTGGAGCTATTGCCCTTGCCAAGGAGCCCAGGTTTCACAGGAAGACCAGGCATATCAAGCGTCGCTTCAACTCCATTCGTGAAAATGTTCAAAATGGAGACATAGATATTTGTAAAGTACATACGGACCTGAATGTAGCAGATCCGTTGACTAAACCTCTCCCTAGAGCAAAACATGATCAACACCAGAACTCTATGGGTGTTCGATTCATCACAATGTAACTAGATTATTGACTCTAGTGCAAGTGGGAGACTGTTGGAAATATGCCCTAGAGGCAATAATAAAATGGTTATTATTATATTTCCTTGTTCATGATAATTGTCTATTGTTCATGCTATAATTGTGTTATTGTGACGCCCCCGATTTGACCGTACACTAATCATGCACGCAAATGTGTACGATCAAGATCAGGGACTCACGGGAAGATATCACAACACAACTCTACAACATAAATAAGTCATACAAGCATCATAATACAAGCCAGGGGCCTCGAGGGCTCGAATACAAGTGCTCGATCATAGACGAGTCAGCGGAAGCAACAATATCTGAGTACAGACATAAGTTAAACAAGTTTGCCTTAAGAAGGCTAGCACAAACTGGGATACAGATCGAACGAGGCGCAGGCCTCCTGCCTGGGATCCTCCTAACTACTCCTGATCGTCGTCAGCGGGCTGCACGTAGTAGTAGGCACCTCCAGTGTCGTAGGTGTCTTCGTCGACGGTGGCGTCTGGCTCCTGGACTCCAACATTTGGTTGCGACAACCAGATAGAAAGGAAAAGGGGGAAAAGAGGGAGAGAAGCAACCGTGAGTACTCATCCAAAGTACTCGCAAGCAAGGAGCTATACTACATATGCATGGGTATATGTGTAAAGGGCCATATCAGTGGACTGAACTGCAGAATGCCAGAATAAAAGGGGGATAGCTAGTCCTGTCGAAGACTACGCTTCTGGCCATCTCCATCTTGCAGCATGTAGAAGAGAGTAGATTGAAGTCCTCCAAGTAGCATCGCATAGCATAATCCTACCCGGAGATCCCCTCCTCGTCGCCCTGTTAGAGAGCGATCACCGGGTTGTATCTGGCACTTGGAAGGGTGTATTTTATTCAGTATCCAGTTCTAGTTGTCATAAGGTCAAGGTACAACTCCGGGTCATCCTTTTACCGAGGGACACGGCTATTCGAATAGATAAACTTCCCTGCAGGGGTGCACCACATAACCCAACACGCTCGATCCCATTTGGCCGGACACACTTTTCTGGGTCATGCCCGGCCTCGTAAGATCAACGCGTCGCAGCCCCACCTAAGCACAACAGAGAGGTCAGCACGCCGGTCTAACCCTATGCGCGCAGGGGTCTGCGCCCATCGCCCTATGCACACCTGCACGTTGCGTACGCGGCCGGAAGCAGACCTAGCCTAGTGGCGTTCCAGTCCAATCCGGCGCGCGCCACTCAGTCGCTGACGTCAAGAAGGCTTCGGCTGATACCACGACGCCGGGATACCCATAACTACTCCCGCGTAGATGGCTAGTGCGTATAGACCAAATGGCCAGACTCAGATCAAATACCAAGATCTCGTGAAGCGTGTTAAGTATCCGCGAACGCTGACCAGGGCCAGGCCCACCTCTCACCTAGGCGGTCTCAACCTGCCCTGTCGCTCCGCCACAAAGATCCACTTGCGGGTACTCCTACGAGCCGACCCGACTTTAGTCATCACATGTGTCATGTATATAGTATATAAGTATATACCCGTGATCACCGCCCAGGTGATCACGGCCCGATAGTATAGCACAGCAGACGGACAAGAATGTAGGGCCACTGATGGAAAACTAGCACCCTATACTAAGCATGTAGGATTGCAGGTAAAGGTAACAACAGTAGTAGCAAGGATAGGCTATGCATCAGGATAGGATATCGGAAAGCAGTAACATGCTACACTACTCTAATGCAAGCAGTATAGAGAACAATAGGCGATATCTGGTGATCAAGGGGGGGCTTGCCTGGTTGCTCTGGCAAGTAGGAGGGGTCGTCAACTCCGTAGTCGAACTGGGCAGCAGCCGTGTCGGTCTCGTAGTCTACCGGAGAGAAGAGGGGGAAGAAACAATAAATACAATGCAAACATAAACATGACGATGCGTGACATGACAATGAGCAGTGCGAGGTGTCACCTAACGCGACAGTAGGTGGTACCGGCGAAGGGGGGGAACATCTGGGAAAGTATTCCCGATGTTTTGCGTTTTCGGACAGATGGACCGGAGGGGGAAAGTTGCGAGTTCGATAAGTTAGGGAGGTGTGGTGGACGAACGGACTGCCTATGTTGATTCGTCTCGTCGTTCTGAGCAACTTTCATGTTGAAAATATTTTAATCCGAGTTACGGATTAAAAGATATGATTTTCTAAAGATTTTATTAATTTTTGGAATTTAATTAATTATTTAATTTAATTCGAAAATGGATTTATGACATCAGCATGATGTCATGCTGACATCAGCAGTCAACTGGGGTTGACTAAGTCAAACTGACATGTGGGTCCAGTGGGACCCACCTGTCATTCTCTGATTAGGTTAATTTAATTAACTAATTAGATTAGTTTAAACATGATTAATTAACTTAATTAATTTAGTTAATTAATTAATTAATTAATTAATTAAAATTATTTCTATTTTCTTTATTTATTAATTTATTAATTTTTTTAATTAATTTACTATTATTATTATTATTATTTGTTTATTTATTTTTATTATATTTTTATTTCATTTTTCATATTTTTTAACACGTTCTGTGCGTGGGCCCCGGCTGTCATTGGGCCAGGGGGTTTCGGGCCCAGGGGCAGTGGCCCAGGGGGGCGAGGCCCACCTGGCAGTGGCCCAGGGGCCACAGGCGGGCGCGGGCGCGGCGCGCGTGTGCGGCGCGGCGACGGCGGTGGGCGTGGGCGACGGGCGCCCGTAGCCTGCCCAGGGCAGGGCGGGGCCGTGGCCATGGACGAGGCCGCCGGCGCCCACGACGCCGGCCAGGAGGGCGGCGGAGGGCCGCGGGCGGCGCGGGGGTGAAGGTAGCGGCGGGGCTGGCCGGAGCGGGGCCGCGGACCATAGGGGGGAGGCGCCTGCGATCGCGCACGGGGAAAACCGGAGCGGGGAGAGCGGGGCCAGCGGGCTGCAGGCGAGCAGGGGGCCACGGCGGCGCGCAGGGTGGCAGGCCGCAGCGGTGCAGCAGCGGAAGGAAGGGGAGGCCAGGGGCGCGACGCGGGCAGCGGCTACGCGGGGGGGGGGGGGAGGAGGCTGCGGGAGCGCGAGCTCGTGCGCAGCCACGGGCGCGAGGCAACGGCGCGGGCCGCGCGGCGGGGCGCCACGGAGGAGCGCGCGGCGGGCACTGGTGGGCGCGCGCGGAGCGGCCGAGCCGGGGCAGGGAGAGAGGAGAGGGGAGCGCTCACGGGGGGGAGTAGGGCTCGTGGCAGCGGGGGTCGAGGGGGATGGCGGGGACGACGGCGACGCAGGGGAGGAGGGGAGGAGGGGAAGCAGGCCGGCGGGGGGGGTGCTCCGGCGAGGGCGAGCGCGAGGCCGGCGGGGGCGGTCGGCGACGGTGGCCTCCTCTCGATCCCGTTCTGGATCGGGGGAGGGAGGGAGGAGGAGATATTTCGGGGGGGAGTGGGTGCTGGCTGTCGGTGAGTGGGGGGGTGAGGGGATAAGGGAGAGGGGTGGGGGCCGACCTGGGCCGGCCTGGTTGGCCCAATGGCCAGCTGGGCCGCGCGGGGGGGGGGGGGGGGGCTGTTCTTCTCTTTTTTTTTGTTTCTCCCCTTTTGTATTTTCTTTTTATTTATTTATTTTCTTTTCTGTTTTAATTCATTTAAAAGCATCTAGGCATTTTATAAAAATATGTTTTCTTTAGTATAATTACCCTTGTAATATTTGGCACCCACCGAACATTTTGTTTCAATTTTTGAAATACCTTTTCTGTCGGCATTAATTTAAATTTGAATTTTGAAACGGTTTTGGATCATCCCACGGTTAACAACAGTAACCGAGGTGACGTGGCATGATTAGCGGGGAATTACTGTAGCTTGATTCCCTGGGCGTTACAAATCTCCTCCACTACAAGAAATCTCGTCCCGAGATTTAGGAGGTAGAAGGAAACAGTGCGGGGTATTCTTCGCGCAGACGATCCTCTCGTTCCCAAGTGGCTTCATCTTCAGAATGGTTCGACCACTGGACTTTGAGAAACTTGATCGCCTTCTGACGTGTGCGGCGTTCAGCTTGGTCGAGAATGCGGACCGGATGCTCCTTATAGGAGAGGTCTTGCTGCAATTCGAGCACTTCATGATCCACTGCTCGGGTTGGATCCTTAAAGCAACGGCGGAGCTGTGACACATGGAACACATCGTGAACCTGAGAAAGGTTCGGCGGTAGCTCCAGTTGGTATGCCACTTTTCCACGCCTTTCGAGAATAGTGAATGGGCCAATATAGCGAGGAGCTAGTTTGCCCTTGATTCCGAAGCGGTGAGCACCCTTCATTGGTGTGACTCGAAGATAAGCCTTTTCGCCAGGTTGATAGACCATGTCTTTATGATGACGGTCATACTGACTCTTCTGACGTGATTGAGCAGTCTTGAGATTCTCACGAATAATGCGGACTTGTTCTTCGGCATCTTGGATAATATCCGGACCAAAGAGTGGACGTTCCCCAGTTTCTGACCAGTTCAGAGGGGTTCGGCACTTTCGTCCATATAACACTTCGAAGGGGGCCATCTTCAGACTAGCTTGATAGCTATTATTATAAGAGAACTCAGCATACGGGAGAGATTCCTCCCATTTCTTGCCGAAGGAAATAACACAAGCTCGAAGCATGTCTTCGAGAACTTGGTTGACGCGTTCAACTTGCCCCTGCGACTGAGGATGAAATGCAGTACTGAATGACAGATGAGTCCCCATAGCTTCTTGGAAACTTGCCCAGAATCTTGAAGTGAATAAGCTGCCACGGTCTGAACTGATAACCAATGGAATACCGTGGAGTGAAACAATCCTGGACATATAGAGCGTTGCCAGCTGGCTAGCAGTGATCGTTTCTTTGACTGCTAGAAAATGTGCAACTTTGGAAAGCCGGTCAATGACGACAAGAATAGCATCATTACCTTTCTGTGATTTGGGAAATCCAGTGACGAAGTCCATCTCAAAATGGTCCCATTTCCATTCAGGAATAGAGATAGGTTGCAGAGTCCCAGCAGGCCTTTGATGTTCTGCTTTGATACGACGGCAAACGTCACACTCAGCAACATAACGAGCAATGTCTTGTTTCATATTAGACCACCAGAATCTCTGACGGATGTCTTGGTACATCTTTGTACTACCAGGGTGGATACATAGAGGCGTATCATGAGCTTCTTTCATAACTTCCTGTGTCATATCCAGGTTTTTCTCTGCACATGGCACCACTAGGCGGCCCTTGAAGTATAGGGTGCCATCTTCAGCAATGGTGAAGAATGAGGGCTTTCCTTCTGCGAGGTAGCGCTTAATCTTGTGGGCTTCAGAGTCATACTTCTGTAGCCTTTTGATGCTGTCCTCGAGATCTGGTTTAGCAACTAGGGTATTGAGGGAACCCTGGGTAACAACGTGGAGGTTCACCTTGCCAAACTCCTTAGGAGGGGGAGCGAGTGCACCCGGAGGAACAATATGGAGGTTCAGCTTCCTGAATTCTTCAACAAGCGAGGGCTGAACTTTGTGAGCCTGGAGGTGGTTGCAGTAAGACTTGCGGCTCAAGGCATCAGCCATTACATTAGCCTTGCCTGGCGTATAGGAAATACCCAAGTCAAAGTCTGCAACAAGCTCCATCCATCTCTGCTGACGGAGGTTCAGATCTGGCTGAGTAAACAGATACTTCAGACTTTGGTGGTCAGTGAAGATCTCGCAACGATTACCGAGAAGGTAATGTCGCCACTGCTTCAACGCATGAATGACAGCAGCAAGTTCGAGGTCGTGAACTGGGTAGTTCTCTTCGTGAGGGCGCAATTGCCGAGAGGCATAAGCAATCACTTTGCGGTCTTGCATTAGGACACAGCCCAATCCTTGACGGGAAGCGTCGCAGTAAATGACGAAGTCCTTCTTAGTATCAGGTGGAGCTAGAACTGGGGCAGAAGTCAACTTGTCTTTGAGTGCCTGGAAACTTTCCTGACATTTGTCTGTCCATTGGAACTTGACGCCCTTATGCAACAGGTTAGTCAGAGGCCTGACGATCTTGGAGAAGTTCTCGACGAATCGACGGCAATAGCTGGCGAGACCGAGAAAACTTCTGACTTGCTTAACGTTCTTGGGAGGAGTCCAATCAAGAATAGCCTGAACTCGCTCGGGGTTGACGGCAATACCATCCTTAGAGATGACATGCCCAAGATAGGTTACTTCCGGTAGCCAGAATTCACATTTGGAGAACTTGGGATATAGTTGATGCTCTCGTAGCTTTTCCAGCACAAGTCGAAGATGTTCAACATGTTCTTCTTCGTTCTTGGAAAATACCAGGATATCATCCAGATAAACCACAACGAACTTGTCGAGGTAATCCATGAATATATAGTTCATCAGACGAGAGAAGGTGGCTGGAGCATTGGTTAAACCGAAAGACATGACGGTGTACTCGTATGAACCATAGCGAGTCACGAAGGCGGTCTTTGGGATATCCTCTTCGCGAACACGGATCTGGTGGTAACCCAATCTCAGGTCGAGCTTAGAGAACACTGACGAACCCGCCAGTTGATCATACAGATCATTGATCCGAGGAAGAGGGTATTTATTCTGAATGGTAGCTTGGTTTATAGGACGGTAGTCTTGAACTAACCGGTTTGTCCCATCCTTCTTCTTGACAAAGAGAGAAGGTGCTCCCCAAGGAGAACAACTTGGGCGAATGAATCCTTTGCGAAGAGATTTGTCGATTTCCTCCTTAAGCTCAAGGAGTTCATGCGGCGGCATTTTGTAGGGTCGCTTGGCTATAGGAGTGGTGCCCGGTTTCAAGTCGATGATGAATTCGACAGCTCTAGCAGGGGGAATCCCTGGAAGTTCTTCAGGGAAGACGTCGAGGAATTCACGCACGACGGGAATGTTTTCAATGCCCTCGAGTGGTGCAGCGTTCAATGCATTCAATGCATAGAGCCTGGCCTCGGCATTTTGCACCAGATGAGCTTGGTAAGCAACTATTTCATCTGAAGGGTGAAGTAGATGGACGGTCTTAGTGGCGCAAACTATAGAAGCAGTATGCGCTTTCAACCAATCCATACCCAAAATGAGGTCGATGTTAGACGACTTCAGGATAATGGGAGAGGCATAGAATTCCAGCCCTTCGATTTCCACGGGGACATCGATGCCAACCAAGGAGGTTTGACACTGTCCCATGGGGGTTTTGACCAATACCGAGGTGTTCATCTCCTCACATTTAACGTCGTGCTTGTATGCAAAATCTTCTGACATGAATGAATGCGATGCACCTGTATCAAATAAAACGGATGCTGGTACTGAATTTACGAGGAGTGTACCCATCACAGTAGCAGGCTGGTCTTGAGCTTCGTTGAGATCAACGTGGTTGGCATGAGCACGACCATAAGACTTAGCATTGTTGTTGCAGGGCTGATTGTTACCACGGCCAGTTGCTGGAAGGGCCAGTTGATTCTGGTTCTGGTTGCATTCTCTAGCATGGTGTCCTGGTTGACCACACCTGAAGCACAAGCCATTATTGGGAGTGGGAACAGGAGCTTGGGATGGTGGAGCTGGAAGTCTTGACTGCCTAGATGGTGGTGGAGGCAGACGAGGTGCAGCATAGGTCTGCCTTGGGGCAGATGCATTTGGACGGTACATGCTGTTCGGGATCCATATCTTACGCTTCTGTGAGGGCGAGCCCGAAGATGAGCCCGTGTCACGGTTGCGCCTGTGAGAGCTCTGGTATTCCTGCAGACCAATTTCGACATTGATGGCCTTGTTCACCAAGGTGGCGAAATCAGCAAAGTCATGCACTAGAAGTGCGAGCTTGATGTCATCTTGGACGCCATCACGGAACTTCTCCTGTCTGCGTGCATCAGTTGCAATGTCCTCTTCAGCATAGCGAGACAAGTCCAGAAACTCCCGTTGATAAGCTTTAACAGTTTTGTTGCCTTGGGTGAGGTTGCGGAACTCACGCTTCTTCCGGTCCATGACTCCTTGAGGAATGAAGCGGGCACGGAAAGCTGCTTGGAAGTCTGGCCATGTGATGATTGTTCCAGCTGGCAGAGTACGCCTGTGGCTGTCCCACCATTGAGCTGCGGGTCCCTTCAAGAAGAAGGAAGCAAAGGTGACATAGCTGGCAGGGGCTACATCAGCAGACTCCATCTCATAGGTGATGTCACGGAGCCAGTCATCAGCATCCAGAGGCTGAGTTGAGCTGCGGTAGATTGTTGGGTTAAGGCGTATGAAATCTTGAAGAGTCGCTTGGGCTGGCTGCTGGTTCATATTGGGGCGAGGAAACTGAGCCATCATATTTTCCATGAATTGGCGGTTCAGTTCAAACTGTTGGATCATACCAGCCATGTACTCAGGTGGTGGTGGGGCATCGCCACCACGACCACGACCACCTGGTCTAACCATCCTGCTAATATATAACAGGGGTAGTTCAGCATTGAGAAATATTTGCAAAGACAAGAATCATTCATGATGAAACATGCATAACGAAAGGAGCGCGATAGCTACTACATAGTAGTCGGCATAACTTACAAAAGGGGTCATGCATAGAGTTCAGTACATAGAGTTCAGTACATAGACTAAAACATCATAGGCGGCACACAGGCTCACGGCGAATGCATCTAACACTACAAGTAAGCCTACATCAGTCCCAAGAGGTACTGTGGAGGTAATCGTAGCCCGACAGCTGGTAGTGAGGCAACGGATAGCCCTCCACGTCAGCAGACTGGGGGCCGCGGATACTCAGGTGTAGAGCCCGACGCTCAGGTGGCAGAAGAGGACCAAGTGCGGGAGAGTAGCCTCCCACCTCTGGCCAACCGACACCGTGGGGCATCACGGTCCTGGCTGGGTAGATCGCAGTACGCGGTAGCTGTCCAGACCGGACAAAGGGGTGCAGCAACGTCAGAGCACGGTAAAGGTGCTGACGGGTGGTGTACATCTCGTGGCGAAGAGCTCGGTTAGCTCGATCCAGCCCATCAGCATGCAGAACCAGGTTCTGATGGTAGAAGGGCTCTCGGGTGACAGTGGAGTAGGCAGCAGTATAGTATCCCTCCGCACCAACATCAGATGCGATAGCAATGTGCCTGAAAGGGGAGGTGTCCAACTCCCGATACTCTCCACGAAGATGTGTCAGAGCAGCATAGGCAGCATCGTGGACAGCCATATCGATGGTCACACCAACACCATGTGCGGTGTGCAGCACAGTAGAGGAGTCATACTCCCGCGAGTAGAGGTGGACGATGGCACGGTACTGCTCCTGGTTAAAGTCCTGGTACTCCTCGTAGACGGTGTACTCAGGGTGCCAGCGATAACCCAGATAGGTCATCATCTCAGCTAGCACAGCCGGTGATCCCGAGGCACCAATGGCCGTCGTGTGGCGCACGACCTGCCTCGTGGGTTCCATCTGAAAGCAAAGACGTTTCAAAGGAGTCAAATGACAGTGTGTGAATTGTTCAAAATACTATCCTAAGAAACAACTATGGCTTATCCAACTTTGGGGTGAATGCGGTCACGGGATCCTAGTGTTAGAGTTAGTAAATTCGTTTAACCCGAGTAGAAGAAAGTTCAGAGTCCCAGAGTAAAGGTCGAGGAGTAAAAGATCCTAGTACCACCCTATGGCGACGTGGGCCCGTAAGACACACAGCCATGTTAGTAAAAGTTTTTCTAATGTCTAGACTCGACTTCGGCCAAGGAGTGTGGAAAGGGGGATTCCTACAGGCAGTCGGCTCTGATACCAACTTGTGACGCCCCCGATTTGACCGTACACTAATCATGCACGCAAATGTGTACGATCAAGATCAGGGACTCACGGGAAGATATCACAACACAACTCTACAACATAAATAAGTCATACAAGCATCATAATACAAGCCAGGGGCCTCGAGGGCTCGAATTCAAGTGCTCGATCATAGACGAGTCAGCGGAAGCAACAATATCTGAGTACAGACATAAGTTAAACAAGTTTGCCTTAAGAAGGCTAGCACAAACTGGGATACAGATCGAACGAGGCGCAGGCCTCCTGCCTGGGATCCTCCTAACTACTCCTGATCGTCGTCAGCGGGCTGCACGTAGTAGTAGGCACCTCCAGTGTCGTAGGTGTCTTCGTCGACGGTGGCGTCTGGCTCCTGGACTCCAACATCTGGTTGCGACAACCAGATAGAAAGGAAAAGGGGGAAAAGAGGGAGAGAAGCAACCGTGAGTACTCATCCAAAGTACTCGCAAGCAAGGAGCTATACTACATATGCATGGGTATATGTGTAAATGGGCATATCAGTGGACTGAACTGCAGAATGCCAGAATAAAAGGGGGATAGCTAGTCATGTCGAAGACTACGCTTCTAGCCATCTCCATCTTGCAGCATGTAGAAGAGAGTAGATTGAAGTCCTCCAAGTAGCATCGCATAGCATAATCCTACCCGGCGATCCCCTCCTCGTCGCCCTGTTAGAGAGCGATCACCGGGTTGTATCTGGCACTTGGAAGGGTGTATTTTATTCAGTATCCAGTTCTAGTTGTCATAAGGTCAAGGTACAACTCCGGGTCGTCCTTTTACCGAAGGACACGGCTATTCGAATAGATAAACTTCCCTGCAGGGGTGCACCACATAACCCAACACGCTCAATCCCATTTGGCCGGACACACTTTTCTGGGTCATGCCCGGCCTCATAAGATCAACGCGTCGCAGCCCCACCTAAGCACAACAGAGAGGTCAGCACGCCGGTCTAACCCTATGCGCGCAGGGGTCTGGGCCCATCGATGCACACCTGCACGTTGCGTACGCGGCCGGAAGCAGACCTAGCCTAGTGGCGTTCCAGTCCAATCTGGCGCGCGCCACTCAGTCGCTGACGTCAAGAAGGCTTCGGCTGATACCACGACGCCGGGATACCCATAACTACTCCCGCGTAGATGGCTACTGCGTATAGACCAAATGGCCAGACTCAGATCAAATACCAAGATCTCGTTAAGCGTGTTAAGTATCCGCGAACGCCGACCAGGGCCAGGCCCACCTCTCACCTAGGCGGTCTCAACCTGCCCTGTCGCTCCGCCACAAAGATCCACTTGCGGGTACTCCTACGAGCCGACCCGACTTTAGTCATCACATGTGTCATGTATATAGTATATAAGTATATACCCGTGATCACCGCCCAGGTGATCACGGCCCGATAGTATAGCACAGCAGACAGACAAGAATGTAGGGCCACTGATGGAAAACTAGCACCCTATACTAAGCATGTAGGATTGCAGGTAAAGGTAACAACAGTAGTAGCAAGGATAGGCTATGCATCAGGATAGGATATCGGAAAGCAGTAACATGCTACACTACTCTAATGCAAGCAGTATAGAGAAGAATAGGCGATATCTAGTGATCAAGGGGGGGGGGCTTGCCTGGTTGCTCTGGCAAGTAGGAGGGGTCGTCAACTCCGTAGTCGAACTGGGCAGCAGCCGTGTCGGTCTCGTAGTCTACCGGAGAGAAGAGGGGGAAGAAACAGTAAATACAATGCAAACATAAACATGACGATGCGTGACATGACAATGAGCAGTGCGAGGTGTGACCTAACGCGACAGTAGGTGGTACCGGCGAAGGGGGGGAACATCCGGGAAAGTATTCCCGATGTTTTGCGTTTTCGGACTGATGGACCGCAGGGGGAAAGTTGCGAGTTCGATAGGTTAGGGAGGTGTGGTGGACGAACGGACTGCGTATCCGGATTCGTCTCGTCGTTCTGAGCAACTTTCCTGTTGAAAATATTTTAATCCGAGTTACGGATTAAAAGATATGATTTTCTAAAGATTTCATTAATTTCTGGAATTTAATTAATTATTTAATTTAATTCGAAAATGGATTTATGACATCAGCATGATGTCATGCTGACATCAGCAGTCAACTGGGGTTGACTAAGTCAAACTGACATGTGGGTCCAGTGGGACCCACCTGTCATTCTCTGATTAGGTTAATTTAATTAACTAATTAGATTAGTTTAAACAGGATTAATTAACTTAATTAATTTAGTTAATTAATTAATTAAAATTATTTTTATTTCTATTTTCTTTATTTATTTATTTATTTATTTATTTTTATTAATTAATTTATTATTATTATTATTATTTGTTTATTTATTTTTAATTATTTATTTTTATTTTTATTATATATTTTTTATTTCATTTTTCATATATATATATATTTTTTAACACGTTCTGTGCGTGGGCCCCGGCTGTCATTGGGCCAGGGGGTTTCGGGCCCAGGGGGCAGTGGCCAGGGGGGGGGGGCGAGGCGCACCTGGCAGTGGCCCAGGGGCCACAGGCGGGCGCGGGCGCGGCGCGCGTGTGCGGCGCGGCGACGGCGGTGGGCGTGGGCGACGGGCGCCCGTAGCCTGCCCAGGGCAGGGCGGGGCCGTGGCCATGGACGAGGCCGTCGGCGCCCACGACGCCGGCCAGGAGGGCGGCGGAGGGCCGCGGGCGGCGCGGGGGTGAAGGTAGCGGCGGGGCTGGCCGGAGCGGGGCCGCGGACCAGAGGGGGGAGGCGCCTGCGGGCGCGCACGGGGAAAACCGGAGCGGGGCGAGCGGGGCCAGCGGGCTGCAGGCGAGCAGGGAGCCACGGCGGCGCGCATGGTGGCAGGCCGCAGCGGTGCAGCAGCGGCAGGAAGGGGAGGCCAGGGGCGCGATGCGGGCAGCGGCTACGCGGGGGGGAGAGGAGGCTGCGGGAGCGCGAGCTCGCGCGCAGCCACGGGCGAGAGGCAACGGCGCGGGCCGCGCGGCGGGGCGCCACGGAGGAGCGCGCGGCAGGCACTGGTGGGCGCGCGCGGAGCGGCCGAGCCGGGGCAGGGAGAGAGGAGAGGGGAGCGCTCACGGGGGGGAGTAGGGCTCGTGGCAGCGGGGGTCGAGGGGGATGGCGGGGACGACGGCGACGCAGGGGAGGAGGGGAAGCAGGCCGGCGGGGGGGGGGGGTGCTCCGGCGAGGGCGAGGGCGAGGGCGAGGCCGGCGGGGGCGGTCGGCGACGGTGGCCTCCTCTCGATCCCGTTCTGGATCGGGGGAGGGAGGGAGGAGGAGATATTTCGGGGGGGAGTGGGTGCTGGCTGTCGGTGAGTTTGGGGGTGAGGGGATAAGGGAGAGGGGTGGGGGCCGACCTGGGCCGGCCTGGTTGGCCCAATGGCCAGCTGGGCCGGGGGGGGCTGTTCTTTTTTTTTGTTTCTCCCCTTTTGTATTTTCTTTTTATTTATTTATTTTCTTTTCTGTTTTAATTCATTTAAAAGCATCTAGGCATTTTATAAAAATATGTTTTCTTTAGTATAATTACCCTTGTAATATTTGGCACCCACCGAACATTTTATTTCAATTTTTGAAAAACCTTTTCTGTCGGCATTAATTTAAATTTGAATTTTGAAACGGTTTTGGATCATCCCACGGTTAACAACAGTAACCGAGGTGACGTGGCATGATTAGCGGGGAATTACTGTAGCTTGATTCCCCGGGCGTTACAGTTATCCGGAAATCGTAATACATGTGTGAATACATAGACCACAACATGTCCCTAGTGAGCCTCTAGTTGACTAGCTCGTTGATCAACCGATAGTCATGGTTTCCTGACTATGGACATTGGATGTCATTGATAACGGGATCACATCATTAGGAGAATGATGTGCTGGACAAGACCCAATCCTAAGCATAGCACAAGATCGTGTAGTTCGTTTGCTAGAGTTTTTCCAAATGTCAAGTATCATTTCCTTAGACCATGAGATTGTGCAACTCCCTGATACCATAGGAGTGCTTTGGGTGTGCCAAACGTCACAACGTAACTGGGTGGCTATAAAGGTGCACTACGGGTATCTCCGAAAGTGTCTGTTGGGTTGGCACGAATCGAGACTGGGATTTGTCACTCCGTATGACGGAGAGGTATCTCTGGGCCCACTCGGTAATGCATCATCATAATGAGCTCAATGTGGCCAAGTGTTTGGTCACGGGATCATGTATTACGGTACGAGTAAAGTGACTTGCCGGTAACGAGATTGAACAAGGTATTGGGATACCGACGATCGAATCTCGGGCAAGTAACGTACCGATTGACAAAGGGAATTGTATACGGGATTGATTGAATCCTCGACATCGTGGTTCATCTGATAAGATCATCGTGGAACATGTGGGAGCCAACATGGGTATCCAGATCCCGCTGTTGGTTATTGACCGGAGAGTCGTCTCGGTCATGTCTGCATGTCTCCCGAACCCGTAGGATCTACACACTTAAGGTTCGGTGACGCTAGAGTTGTAGAGATATTAGTATGCAGTTAACCGAAAGTTGTTCGGAGTCCCGGATGAGATCCCGGACGTCACGAGGAGTTCCGGAATGGTCCGGAGGTAAAGATTTATATATGGGAAGTCCTATTTTGGCCACCGGAAAATGTTCGGGATTTTTCGGTATTGTACCGGGAAGGTTCTAGAAGGTTCCGAAGTGGGGCCCACCTGCATGGGGGACCCACATGAACGTGGGTAGTGGGGGCAAGGCCCCACACCCCTGGTCAAGGCGCACCAAGATCCCACCTTAGAAGGAATAAGATCATATCCCGAAGGGATAAGATCAAGATCCCTAAAAAGGGGGATAACAATCGGTGGGGAAGGGAAATGATGGGATTTCTTTCCCCCACCTTTGCCAACGCCCCAATGGACTTGGAGGGCAAGAAACCAGCCCCCTCCACCCCTATATATAGTGGGGAGGCGCATGGGAACAAGGACCCCAAGCCCTGGCGCCTCCCTCCCTCCCGTGACACCTCTTCCTCCCCGCTTGCGCTTGGCGAAGCCCTGCCGGGATCCCGCTACTTCCACCACCACGCCGTCATGCTGCTGGATCTCCATCAACTTCTCCTCCCCCCTTGCTGGATCAAGAAGGAGGAGACGTCCCCGCTCCGTACGTGTGTTGAACGCGGAGGTGCCGTCCGTTCGGCGCTAGGATCATCGGTGATTTGGATCACGACGAGTACGACTCCATCAACCCCGTTCTCTTGAACGCTTGCGCGCGCGATCTACAAGGGTATGTAGATGCACTCCCCTCTCTCTCGTTGCTAGATGACTCCATAGATTGATCTTGGTGATACGTAGAAAATTTTAAATTTCTGCTACGATCCCCAACATTGTTGCCCTGATCGATCTCGCGATGGCGCGTTTGTCTTCAACCGGCGCGGTCAGCGGTGGCGACCCTGGCGTGCGGCAGCGGCCGTCTCCCCCATGGCCGGTGGGTTGAGTCGTTGGCTTACCCGATCGGGTGTTGGGTGCCGGCGGTGGCTGCAGTTCCGGCGTCCCTTCTAGATCCGTCACGGCGTGACCTTGGCCAACCGGCGACGTGTGGAGGGACCGGTGAGGGGCAGAGGCCCTTTGTTGGCGAGCTGACGGCGGCTTCGTCTTCACGCGAGGCCCCGTTCGGTTCCAGTCAGCTACGAGAGCGGGGTGGCGCGACTTCTGGTGAAAATCGCGCCGACTACGGTCATGGCGGACGATGGCGGCGTCTGTGATGTCGTTCACTTCTCAATCTATCGTTGTTGCAGGTTGCAGAACCACGCTCGGGGGGAAACCCTAGATATGGGGCTTCCCGGATCGGACGATGACGACATCTTTGATGTCGTTTTTTCCCTCCTGGGGCACCGTTTTGAAGCAGGTGCTGATTGGAAGGGCCCAGAGGTGGAGCAACGTTACCTCCTCCGCATCAATGACGACGAATCTCAACGGCGTGGCGCAGTAGAGTCTCGGCGTCCCATACGTGTTGGCGGACTCGCGCAGGAGGATGGCGCTGTCTGGGGTCGTGGTGATGTCAACGGCATGCCTGGCAAGGTCGATGCATCAGTATCTGCTCTAAAGATGGATCGGCGGAAGACGGCGGCGGCGGCCTCTGAAAGTGCGCCGGACCAATGTGTGCCCCAGACCCGGCAATATGGCTTAGTTGGGGCCTCTGGTTTTAGGTGTTAGGCTTTGGTGCGAGGTCGGTTTGGTTTCGGCCCGAACTATCGGCACTCTTTATCAAGTGGATAGAAGTAGCGACAGATGATGGCTTCAGACTTACTGATGTATTATTTTGTAAGATCTTTGTGAATAATTAATAAAGTGGTTGTATGCATCGCCCAGATGCAAAGATGCCAGGGGTCTTTCTCCTTAAAATAAACAAAACCCGAGTGTACATATTATTAAGGAGATTATTGATACTATGGGGGAACGTAATTTTTGTATTATTCACACTCGTCGGAATTGTAATAATGCTAGTCATTTCATGGCTAATTTTGGTAGGTTGAAAGGCCGAACCGCGGTTTGGCTAGGCTCTGGCCCAGAAGAGCTCCCGGAAATTGTGGGACGAGATTGTAAGACCGAACTTTGAGTAATACAAGAATTATTTCGCAAAAAAAAATAAAAAAAATCGATGCTTCCTAGGAAGCAAGCTCGATCGGCGACCAGGTATGAAAGGACACGGTTGCTTTGTTGGTATGACAATCACCGATGAGATGATGATGGGTGAGTGAGCAGCTATATCCCTAGTCCGCAGCAGGAAAAACGCTGTCTAATCGATCATTCCAGTCCGATGGACCGGTACGTGCGCTCCGAGGTGACCATGGATCTCGGCAGCGACGCGCCACCACCCGCCGGGGCCGCGCCGCGCGCGTCCGGGGACAGGAGTTCGTGTTGCCGTCCCGGTCCTAGTTGGGCCACTGTAAAGTGGCGAGAAGAGGCACTTTTATTTTCTTTGCAACGCACCAAAGGAGGGACACAATCACAAGAAGAAAAAAAGACGACCTAGCATCTGCACCAAAAGATGCACCCAAACCACAGGGATCATAGCAACAATCAATTTGTGAGTCGGACCCTTAAACAATCAATCTGGCTTTTTTTTAAGTCGGGCCCTTAAGAATCAATTGATTAAAACAATCAACCTGGCTTTTTTTTTAAGTCGGACTCTTAAGAATCAATTCATTAAAACAATCAATCTGGCTCTTTTTTTTAACTCGGACCCTTAAGAATCAATTCATTAAAAAATTGAAAAGAGTTGTCCGGTCAATTTGTGAAAAATCAGACAAAAAACGTTAGAGTGCGCCTGCAATACAAGGAACCCCGCTGACCTGGCTATCCACAAGATCCACGCTTACCGTCGAAAGGAACACCATTGATGTTGGCTACAAAGTGTCGTCGTCATCACTTCTCCCTGCTCAAGTGAGTCTCACTCCACCGTAGACGACCAACCAAGAGCCCTCAGAACGAATGACATACGAGAACCCCGTCGGCCTATGCCCAACAATGAGCGAAACTCGTCGAGGATCAAGCAGCTCCGACTTCGATAACAAGCCTCGCAGGAGAAGCGTGTCTTGTACCAACATGGCATAACATGTCCATCACATGGCATCCTTGCCGCCAGGTCACTGTGCAATGCTACAATTCTGACTTCATGCTCGAGGGCAATGCCGAACGATCGATGACGAAGGATATTGCCGCGACCTTGCTCCTCTTGCCACCCTCATCGCTGCCACACAAAGAAGCAGCACCACCGGATGGGAGGAAGTCGCCAACATCCACAACCATAACAATGGTCAACCACGTGCCAACCCCGATGTTGTGCACGTCCAGTTCTGGGATAACACACGCGAAAGAGATTAATAACCTTCTAGGGAACGCCCCAAAGGAGGTAGCAAAGTGGAAATCAATGTTGTATCCCTACCCACGCCGAAGTCTTAGGTTTTCACGCTCAAGGGAAACTAACCTGGAGGTGTAGGGAGAGGAAGAGCTCCGAAACTGCCCCATGGAGGAAAAGCGACATATGCAGATGCACTAGCAAATTAACAGTTGGAGCTCTACTCATGAATTTTGTTTTGTGCAGATTATCGTCATTTTAAAAAGTGTCTCCCTAGCAAAAATACCAGAGAAAAAACTTCCATATTACTTAAAAGATTTTAAGTTCGGATCGAACCGCCTTAAATGATCGCCTTACAATACACGCCAAAGTGATTTGCTCAAATAAGTACATCAAAGTGGAATAACAATAGCAGACCAATTTTGATAGAATATTGTTCATATTGGTGCAAAGTCCATCTACATGAGTCCCGCCGACCAAATAGATGTCAGTAAGGCGGAAACATAAATGATTCCGAGCCACCAAATTTGTACACTACTCCCTCCGTTCCAAAATATAAGTCTTTCTAGAGATTCCAATAGGTGATTACATACGGAGCAAAATGAGTGAATCTACACTCTAAAATATGTCTACATACATCCGTATGTTGTAGTCCATTTGAAATGTCTAAAAAGACTTATATTTCGGAACGGAGGGAGTACTTTGATTTTTAGGGTTTTTCTAGGTGCGGCTCTTCAAAATGTTGGAACTTTCAAAAGTCAAAAGTCATAGTTTCAGGTTGCTTTGCTGTTGGAACCCATGATTCGTGAAAGAGCAATGCTACATCCATGGGCTATTTACGTATGTTTTAGGGGGTAGCAGGGGCCGCCCTGGTAGAATTGACGGGGCGGGGGTGAAGAGAATTGAGAGGAAGGTTATGTAAATCGCGTGTAACAGTAGGTGTAGAATTATTCTTCTTGAAATGAATAAAAAATTATAATTACTTTTTTTAGGGTGAGAAACCATGATTTTTTTAGTGGGGTGAGAAACGTCAAAAAAATTGTGAGAAAATGGGACATAAGTCCTGCGGATAAGGCCGTGTGTTCATGGTACATGATTTGGGCAAGAATCCGCTCACCGCTCACCACTCAAATTCCAAGATCTTTACTCGATGGTACACAACCAATACTGCCAGTCCTATTTAGCGCCTTAGGCGCTACTTATAGCATTAACCATACATTGTGCAGACCCTTCGATTGCAATGGACCAGCCCATCTAAAGCAGTTTTAGCCCGAAACCATCATGGTTTGGGGGTTTCGGGAAGCTTCTGGAGGCTTTTGGGTGATTCTTTTTCTCTTTTCTTTTCTGGTTTTCGTTCGGTTTCTTCATTTTTCATTTTAGTTTTCCTCCTTTTTTCTGTTTTGTTTTTTCAAATTTTATTTTTCCTTTTTTATTCAAATACACGAACTTTTTTCAACCTTTTGATATTTTTAATTTCATACTAGTTCTTCGAAAAAATGTAACTCTTTTCAAATTAGTGAACTTTTTGTACTTTCACAAAATTTTCTAAATTTATGAAAAATTCTAATTAGCAAACCTTTTCCGAGTTTGTGAAGTTTGTTTCAAATTATGTGAACTTTTCCAAAATTGTGATTTTTTAGTTTCACAATTTTTCCCACATGTAGGAACCTTTTCCAGTTTCATGAACTTCGTCAAATTTGCATTTTTTTTCTCTCCAAAATTACGAGTTTATTCAGATACATGATTTCTTGACAAATCAGCGGTCTACCAGTTCAAAGAACGAGCGAGGGGAGACGACCCGTCCGAGCATTTGGTGAGCTGCCCCCGCGAGCGGGGCTTTGAGCGCCAATTCACTGACTAGGAGCTCGCGCCATCCCCTAAAAAAAGGAGCTCTCGCCAATGCTATACGTCAAATATTGCCAGACCAATCTTAAAATCGCCAGTAGCGCTGCACTGCAGATTGCCTTAGTGGGTCGGCCCAATAGAACGTTTGCAAGATTCCATACCTATTCTCGAAGCTCTCATGTGGTTTTTTCTTTTGTTATTGTTTATAGGTATATTTTATTGCAATGTATTTCTTTTCTTCTTCTTCTTATCCATTTTCATTTTTGTTCTTTTTCCAATTCATGTTAGCCTTTTTTTTCAATACACGTTGTACATTTTTCCTATACACGTGCGCATTTTTGTATGCACATTCAACCTCTTTCAAATAGATAATGGATATTTTGTGAAATATATGTTTTGAGCATTTTCAGAATACATGTTAATTACTTTTTAATTACGGGGTGAATATTTTTTTTGAATGGTACAATATTAGTTTTTAAAAACTGCGTGAATATACATTTTACATTATAAACATTTTAGAAAAAAATCAAGAATATAATTTTTAAACACTTGATTTTTTTTCAAAATACCGTTAATATTTTATTGAACTATGGGATTCTTGAATTTGCGTGAACACTTTATAAAAATTATATTATTTTTAAATTCATGAGCATTTTGAAAATGGCACGATGTTTGAGAATAATAATAATACTTTTTAAGAATTGCATGAACAAATGATCTACATGGAGTTAATATTGTTTTAATGTACGATAAATGTTTAAGAAAATTAATTTTTGAAATATATTATATATTTTTACAATATTTCAAAATGTAAAAAGTAGAAAGGAAAAAATCAAAATGTTATTAAGGAAAGAATGAAATTAACGAACCTCGGCTTGAGGCAAGGCCGCCGTCGGTCTCGCACGAAGCGAGACCTAGACGTACCCATGGTACACAAGATGACACTCGGATGAAACTAGGGCCAAGGAGGTGAAGGGGGATTTACCCCCGTTTTAGATTTGGATGATATGTTTCTCAAAATAAATCTATGAAGGATATACGTAAATAAAAAAAAAGTTCCCTTTTTTGGCGGGTGAGCAAAAAAAATCACTGACTCATTAGCCTAAAATAAATCAAGTGACTCTCACTCCACCGTAGACAACCAACCAAGAGCCCTCAGAACGAATGACATACGAGAACCCCGTCGGCTTATGCCCAACAGTCAGCGAAACTCATTGAGGATCAAGCAGCTCCAACTTCAATAACAAGCCTCGCGTGGAAGAGATTAATAACCTTCTAGGGGACGCCCCAAAGGAGGTAGCGAAGTGGCAATCAATGTTGTCGTCCCTGCCCACGCCGGAGTCTTAGGTTTTCACGCTCGAGGGAAATTGACCTGGAGGTGCGGGGAGAGGAGGAGCTCCGAAACTGTCCCATGTAGGAAAAGTGACAACTGCGGATGCACTAGCAAATTAAAGTTGGAGCTATACTCATGAATTTTCTTTTGTGCAGATTATCATCCCCAGCAAAATAACTAGAGAAAAAACTTCCGTTTTCCTTAAAAGATTTTAAATTCGGGTCGAACCGCCTGAAATGATCGCCCTAGAATACAGGCCAAATTTATTTGCTCGAATAAGAACATCAAGTGGAATAACAATATGCAGACCGATTTTGATAGAATATTTGCTCATATTGGTGCAAATTCCATCTACATGAGTCCTGTCGACCAAATAGATGTCAATAAGGCAGAAACATAAATGATTCCAAGCCACCAAATTTGTATACTACTTTGATTTTTTTTGGGTTTTTCTAGGTGCAGCTCTTCAAAATTTTGGAACTTTCAGAAGTCAAAACTCATAGTTCCAGGTTGCTTTGTTGTTGGAACCCACGATTCTCAAAAGAGCAATGCTACATCCATGAGCTATTTACGTATCTTTTAGGGGCTAGGCAAGTTGGCAAGTTTTGACTGCAGATAAAGGGGAAGCAGGAGCCCACCCCGGTAGAATTCGGGGGGCGGGGATGAAGAGAATTAAGAGGAAGGTTACGTAAATCGCTTGTAACGGCTTCGTAGGTGTGAATTATTGTTCTTGGGATGAATAAAAAATTATAATTATTTTTTCAGGGTGAGAAACCATGATTTTTTTAGTGCAGTGAGAAGCGTCAAAATTTTCTTGAGAAAATGAGACATAAGTCCTGCGAATAAGGCCGTGTGTTCATGGTACAAGATTTGGGCAAGAATCCGCTCACGGCTCACCTCCCAAATTCCAAGTCCTTTACTCGATGGTACACAACCAATGCTGCCAATCCTATTTACGCGCTACTTATAGTATTAACCGTACATTGTGCAGACCCTTCGATCTCAATGGACCAGCCGATCTAAGGCAGTTTTCGCCCGAAGCTCGTCATGTTTTTGGGGTTTCGAGAAGCTTCTGGAAGCTTTTGGGTGGTTCTTTTTCTTTTTCTTTTCTTTTCTAGTTTTTTAGATCGGGTTTTTGTTCGGTTTCTTCAATTTTCATTTTATTTTTCTTTCCTTTTCTGTTTTATTTTTTTCAAAATTCCTTTTTCTTTTTTATTCAAATACACGAATTTTATCATTTTATTAAAAATAATACTTGTTTTCGAAAAAATCTAACTCTTTTCAAATTAGTGAAATTTTTGTACTTTCACAACTTTTTATAAATTTATGAAAATTTTCAAATTAGCAAACCTTTTTGAATTTGTGAACTTTGTTTCAAATTATGTGAACTTTTTCAAATTTGTGATTTTTTTAGTTTCACGATTTTCTCCCACATTTATGAAACTTTTCCAGTTTCATGAACTTCGTCAAATTAGCAAAATTTTATCGCGCAAAGTATGAATGTATTCAGATACATGATTTCTTTGGGGACTGTTTCATGAAAATTTATTTCTGCGGTTGGATGGTTGGAGGGACTGTGGTATCCCTTGCCCACCAGGGTTCAAATCCTGGTGCTTGTATTTATTCCTGGATTTATTTCAGGATTTTCGGTGATGTGTAGTCAGTTGGAGGAGACGTTCCCGTCAACGACGAGGTGCCTACGGTGACTTGCAAATTTCAAGATGATATGCCGGCTCAGTTTTTCAGAGGTGCTCATAGAGGTAGAGTGTGCGTGTGTGCGTTCATAAGGGTGAGTGTATGCGCGTGTATATCTTCATCACTTTTATGAGAGCAATCACTAGAAAATGCTTTTTCTAAAAATTCTCTTTTAGCTCTAAGCATAGACGTTCTTTTCTTACTTTCATCCATAGAAACATATAAAGATTTAATTGGTTCTTCAACCTTAGGCACAAAATTTTCATCTTGAGATATTCTACATCATGAGAAATTCTATCAATACTTCTAGACATATCATCAATCTTATTCAACTTTTCTTCTATCGTATTGTTGAAAACTTTTTGATCATTGATAAAAAAAATTAAATTATTCTCAAGGTCAGAGGTGTTCCTATTATTATTATTATAAGAAGGATTACCATAATTATTAGAGAAATTACTAGGAAAAGGCTAGGATTAAAATTACCTCTATAAGCATTGTTATTGAAATTGTTTCGAGAGACAAAATTCACATCTACGGGATCACTATTTTGTTCAATCAAGGTAGACAATGGCACATCATTAAGATCAATAGGAGCACTTTTATTAGCAACCAATTTTTCGTAAGATCATCAACTTTTTCACTCAAAGTAGAGATTTCTTCAACCGGATTAACTTTCTTACTAGTAGGTGCTTTTTCAGTATGCCATTGTGAGTAATTTGCCATAATATTATCAAGCAATATAGTAGCTTCACCCAAAGTAATTTCCATAAAATTACCACCCGCGGTGGAATCTAAAAGATTTCTAAAAACAAAATTCAATCCCGCATAAATTTTTTGTATGATCATCCAAAGATTTAAAACATGAGTAGGACAATTTGTTAGCATCAATTTCATTCTTTCCCAAGATTGCGCAACATGTTCATGCTCAAGTTGCTTAAAATTCATGATTTGTGTCCTAAGGGAAATAATTTTTGCGGGCGGAAAATACTTAGTAATAAAAGCATCTTTGCACTTATCCCAAGAATCAATACTATTACGAGGCAAAGAAGAAAACCAAATTTTTGCACGATCTCGCAAAGAAAACGGGAATAATTTCAACTTCACAATATCATTGTCCACATCTTTTTTTCTTTTGCATATCGCATAATTCCACGAATGTGTTAAGATGGGACGCGGCATCCTCATTAGGAATACCGAAAAATTGATCTTTCATGACAAGATTCAACGAAGCAGCATTAATATCACATGACTCTACACTAGTGGCCGGAGGAGCAATCGGAGTGCTAATAAAATCATTATTGTTGGTATTAGAGAAATCGCACAACTTGGTGTTCTCTTGAGTCATCATGACTATGCAACAAGATTGCACTCAAAAACAGATCTGATGAGAAAACGACGAATGAAAAAGAGGGCGAATAAAACGACAAATTTTTGTGAAGTGGGGGAGATGAAAATGAGAGGCAAATGGCAAATAATGTAAATTCCAAGGAGATGAGATTTGTGATTAGGAACCTGATAGATGTTGATTATGTCTCCCCAGCAACGGCGCCAGAAATTCCTTTTGATGCGGCTTGAACTACGTGGTATTTCCCCAAAGAGGAATGGATGATGGAGCACAGCTACGGTAGGTATTTCCCTCAGTGATGGGACCATCGAACTAGTAGGAGAACCACGCAACACTATGTAAACGGTACTTGCACACAAAGAAGAAATACTTGCAACCCGACGTGTAAGAGGGGTTGTCAATCCCTACGGGGTAAAAAGATAGAGAAAATTGTAGTAGATTGGATAAATAGATGTGATGCCCCCGATTCAATCGTACACTAATCATACACACAAACATGTACGATCAAGATCAGGGACTCACGGGAAGATATCACAACACAACTCTAAAAATAAAATAAGTCATACAAGCATCATAATACAAGCCAGGGGCCTCGAGGGCTCGAATACAAGTGCTCGATCATAGACGAGTCAGCGGAAGCAACAATATCTGAGTACAGACACAAGCTAAACAAGTTTGTCTTAAGAAGGCTAGCACAAACTGGGATACAGATCGAAAGAGGCGCAGGCCTCCTGCCTGGGATCATCCTAAACTACTCCTGGTCGTCGTCAGCGGCCTGCACGTAGTAGTAGGCACCTCCGGTGTAGTAGGAGTCGTCATCGACGGTGGCGTCTGGCTCCAGGGCTCCAGCATCTGGTTGCGACAACCAGGTAAAAGGAAAGCGGGAAAAGAGGGAGAAAGCAACCGTGAGTACTCATCCAAAGTACTCGCAAGCAAGGATCTACACTACATATGCATGGGTATCTGTATAAAGGGGCATTATCGGTGGACTGAACTGCAGAATGCCAGAATAAGAGGGGGATAGCTAGTCCCGTCGAAGACTACACTTCTGGCAGCCTCCATCTTGCAGCATGTAGAAGAGAGTAGATGGTAAGTTCACCAAGTATCATCGCATAGCATAATCCTACCCGACGATCCTCTCCTCGCCGACCTGTGAGAGAGCGATCACCGGGTTGTATCTGGCACTTGGAAAGGTGTGTTTTATTAAGTATCCGGTTCTAGTTGTCATAAGGTCAAGGTACAACTCCGGGTCATCCTTTTACCGAGGGACACGGCTATTCGAATAGATAAACTTCCCTACAGGGGTGCACCACATTACCCAACACGCTCGATCCCATTTGGCCGGACACACTTTCCTGGGTCATGCCCGGCCTCGGAAGATCAACACGTCGCAGCCCCACCTAGGCACAACAGAGAGGTCAGCACGCCGGTCTAAATCCTATGTGCGCAGGGGTCTGGGCCCATCGCCCATTGCACACCTGCACGTTGCGAACGCGGCCGGAAGCAGACCTAGCCTCCCTAATACAAGAGCAGGCGTTCCAGTCCAATCCGGCGCGCGCCGCTCAGTCGCTGACGTCATGAAGGCTTCAGCTGATACCACGACGTCGAGTGCCCATAACTGTTCCCGCATAGGTGGTTAGTGCGTATAGGCCAGTGGCCAGACTCAGATCAAATACCAAGATCTCGTTAAGCATATGCATGACGATGCATGACATGACAATGAGCGTTGCTAGGGGTGCCCAAACGCGGTAGTAGGTGATACCGGCGAAGGGGGGAAACATCCAGGAAAGTATTCCGGTGTTTCGCGTTTTCGGACAGATGAACCGGAGGGGGAAGTTGCGTGTTTGCTATGCTAGGGATGTGTGGCGGACGAACGGGCTGCCTATCCGGAATCGTCTCGTCGTTCTGAGCAACTTTCATGTACAAAGTTTTTCCATCTGAGCTACGGTTTATTTTATATTAATTTTTAAAGTTTTAAAACATTTTCTAAATTATTATTACTAAATTAATTCGAAATTAGTATTATTGCATCAGCATGACGTCAACATGATGTCAGCAGTCAACAGAGGTGTTGACTGGTCAAACAGACGTGAGGGTCCCGCATGTCATTGACTGATTAATTAACTAATAGTTAATTAGGTTAATTAGTGATTAGATTAATCTAATTATGATTAATTAAATTAATTAATTTAGTTAGTTAATTAATTAATTATTATTATTATTATTTAATTCTTTTTTTATAAAAACGTTCTGGGGGCATGGGCCCCCTTTGTCACAGACCCCAGGGCCTATCTGGTGCATGGGCGTGCGGGCACGCGGGTGCGGCCGCCCGGACTGGGTGCGACCAGTCGGTGCCACGGCGAGGGGAGGACGCCGGCGCGGCGCCGGCCGGCGGCGGCGTGGCGGCGGCGAGGCCACGGCGGGGCGAGACTGTGGTGATGCGGGCGGTGCCGGGTCGCCGGGACGGTGCGTCGGGCGGACGAGGCGAGGCCGGGGCGCAGGCAGGGCGGCGCGATTGCAGGGGAGCAGGGGGCGACGACGGTGAGCAGCGACGCGAGCGGCTGCGGCGGGTGGAGTTGGCGAGGCGCGGGCGAGGTCGGGCTCGCGTGCACGGTGAGCGAGGAAGACGGACAAGAGGGGCGCGGCCGTGGGCGCGTTCAGGGGCACAGGGGTGGTGCGCGTGCGCGTGCGCACAGTGGCCAGGCGAGGCGAGCGGCGCCCGCAGCGGGGCAGCAGCTGCAGGTGGCCGCAGCGTGCGGGGTCGGCGGACGACGGCGTCGCGGGAGGAAGAAGAGGACGGGGGACGAGGCAGCCATGGGCGCGGGCTGGCCGCAGGGACGCGAGCGCGGCAAGAGGAGGAGAGGCCAGAGGCGCGGGGTGGCAAGTGCCGCCCGGAGCGCGAGCTCCGCCACACGGGCGCGGCGATGCGTGCACGGTCCAGACGCGGGCACCCGCGCGAAGGCGCGGACGTGGGCGCGACGGGGTCGTGGTGAGTGCGGGGCGAGGGAGAGAGGAGAGGCCCGGGCCTCACCGCGCGGGCGTAGGGACTATGGCAGTGGGTGTCGAGGAGGAGGACGGGGACGCGTGACGAGGTGGCGGTGACGACGGGGGACGGCGTCAGGTCGGCGGTGAGGCATGGCCGCGGCTTCAGGCGAGCGTCGCACGAGGGAGAGGAGGTGCGAGGAGGCAACAACGATGGCAGGCGACGACGATCCGGGGCGGTGGCGTCGACGGGGTCGCGGGCATGGTCGTCGGGGTGGATCCCCGATCCAGATCAAGGGGGAGTGGGAGGAGTGAGGGGGATCGTGGGGTAGCGGTTTTAGGGTTTCGGGGAGGGGGCAAGGGGGCCATATAGGCCAGGGGAGGTGCGGGGTGGGCCGGCTGGGCCGGCCTGGTCGTGTGAGCCGACTGGGCCAAGAGGCCCAGTGGGGGAGGGGGGCCTTTTGTTTTTATTTTATTTTTTGTTTTTGTTTACAGTTTTGCCTTTTATTTTTATTTTATTCTCTTTTCTATTTTATTAAATTTTAGCTTTTATAGAATACAAAAGTTGTACCTAAAAGAGCATTAATAATTATGCCACTACTACAATTAGCTTCGCAACTAAAACAAAATAGTTTGTAACGGTTTATTATTTTAACCTCATTTAAATAATTGTTTTTGCTACTGTTGTAATCATTTAGAGTATTTAAGCATCTTAATAAAATGTGGTTTCTCCATCATAATTACCTATGCATTATTTGGTACAACCCGAACATTTTTATTTTAAGGTTTGAAAATTTTATTGTTTGTTTGATTTTTAATTTGGACTCGAACCGGTTTCGAACTAACGCGAGATTAGCAACAGTAACCGAGGTGACCTGGCATCATTAGCGTGGGATCACTGTAGCTTAATTATCCGGGCGTCACAATAGATCTCGCGGAAACACGAAATAAAATAAATAACAAAAAAGTGCAGCAAGGTATTTTTGGTTTTTTGGATTAACAGATCTGAAAATAAAAGATGCAAATAAAAGAAAAGGGAAATAGCAATGTAGATATGAAAATAGATGATGAGAAAATAGACCTGGGGCCGTAGATTTCACTAGTGGCTTCTCTCGAGAAAAATAGCATATGGTGGGTAAACAAATTACTGTTGGACAATTGATATAACTTCAAATAATTATGACAATATCCAGGCAATGATCATTATATAGGCATCACGTCCAAGATTAGTAGACCGACTCCTGCCTGCATCTACTACTATTACTCCACACATCGACCGATATCCAGCATGCATCTAGTGTATTAAGTTCATGGAGAAACGGAGTGATGCAATAAGAACGATGACATGATGTAGACAAGATCTATTCATGTAGTAATAGACCCCATCTTTTTATCCTTAATAGCAACGATACATATGTGTCAGCTCCCCTTGTGTCACTGGAATTGAGGACGGTAAGATCGAACCCATCACAAAGTTCCCATGGCAAGAAAAATCAAACTAGTCGGCCTAACTAAACCAAAGATTTGAAGAAGAAATATGAGGCTATAAGTAATCATGCATATAAGAGATCAAAAGACTCAATAACTTTCATGGATAAAAACATAGATCTGATCATAAACTCAAAGTTCATCGGATCCCAACAAATACACCGCAAAAAGAGTTACATCAAATAATCTCCAAGAGACCATTGTATTGATAATCAAAAGAGAGAGAGGAAGCCATCTAGCTACTAACTACGGACCCGAAGGTCTACAATGAACTACTCACGCATCATCGGAGAGACACCAATGAGGACGATGAACCCCTTCGTGATGGTGTCTAGATCGGACCTGTGGTTTCTGGAACTTGCGGCGGCTGAAATTGTGTTTCGTCGACTCCCCTAGGAGTTTTGGATTTTTGGCGTATTTATAGAGCAAAGAGGCGGTGCAGGAGGCGGCCGAGGTGGGCACAACCCACTTGGGCGCGCCTAGGCCCCAGGCGCGCCCTGGTGGGTTGTGCTCCCCTCGAATCCCCCCTCTGGTACTTCTTTGGCCCAACAGCTGTCTTCTGGTCCATAAAATTCTCCAAAAAGTTTCGCTACGTTTGGACTCTGTTTGGTACTGATATTCTGCGAAGTAAAAAACAAGGAAAAAACAACAACTCGCACTGGGCACTATGTCAATAGGTTAGTCCAAAAAATGATATAAAGTTGCTATAAAATGATTGTAAAACATTCAAGAATGATAATATAACAGCATGGAACAATCAAAAATTATAGATACGTTGGAGACGTATCAGATAGCTAGCATGATATTTCCATGGCTTGTCCGTTTTTTGATATCTTTGCTGCGCTAGATCATTGCACATCCTGCTACACTACCAGAGGCATTCATATAGAGTCATATTTTGTGCTAGTATCGAGTTGTAAGTAAATAAAAGTTTGATGATCATCATTATTAGAGCATTGCCCCAGTGAGGAAAGGATGATGGAGACTATGATTCCCCTACATGTCGGGATGAGACTCCGGACAAAAATAAAAAAGGCCAAAAAAGGAGCCGAACAAAAAAATAAAACAAGAGAAAAAATAAAAATAATAATAATATGAGAGAAAAAGAGAGAAGGGGCAAAGTTACTATCCTTTTACCACACTTGTGCTCCAGACTAGCACCATGTTCTTCATATAGAGAGTCTCTTGAGTTGTCACTTTCATATTACTAGTGGGAATTTTTCATTATAGAACTTGGCTTGTATATTCCGATGATGGGCTTCCTCAAATGCCTGAGGTCTTCATAAGCAAGCAAGTTGGATGCACACCCACTTTGTTTTCAGTTTGAGCTTTCATACACTTATAGCTCTAGTGCATTCGTTGTTGGGGATCGTTGCAGAAATCAAAAAAATTCTACGCATCACCAAGATCAATCTATGGAGAGACAAGCAATGAGAGAGGAGAGTGCATCTTCATACCCTTGAAGATCGCGATGCGGAAGTGTTACAAGAGCGAGGTTGCAGGAGTCGTACACGCAGCAATTCAGATCGCGATCGATTTCGATCTAAGCGCCAAACAACCGTGCCTCCGTGTTCAACACACGTGCAGACCGGTGACGTCTCCCGCGCATTGATCCAGCAAGGGGGAGAGGTTGGGGAAGACAACTCCAGCAGCAGCACGACAGCGTGGTGGTGGTGGAGCAGCATGGTTTCCAGCAGGGCTTCGCCAAGCACTACGAAGGACGAGGATGTGGAGAGCTAGGGCTGCGCCGAGAGAGAGAGAGAGAGAGACTCGTGTGTTTGGCAGCCCCAAAACCCCCACTATATATAGGAGGAGGGGAGGTGGCTGCGCTCCCTCTAGGGTTCCCACCCTAGGGGGTGCGGCAGCCTTAGATGGGATTGGAGGGGGCGGCTAAGAGGGGATAGAGGGGGGCGCGCCCTAGGGTTTCCCCCCTCTCCACCTAGCTGCACCTTGGGCCTTGGTGGGAGGCTCACCAGCCCACTCAGGGGCTGGTCCCTTCCAACTCTTGGCCCATGCAAGCCTCCTGGGCTGGTGGCCCTTCCCGGTGGACCCCCAGAACCCTTCCGGTAGTCTCGGTACATTACCGGTGACGCCCGAAACACTTCCGGTGGCCAAAACCTCACTTCCTATATATTATTCTTTACCTCCGGACCATTCCGGAACTCCTCGCGACGTCCGGGATCTCATCCGGGACTCCGAACAACATTCGGTAACCACATACAAACTTTCCCTATAACCCTAGCGTCATCGAACCTTAAGTGTGTAGACCCTACGGGTTCGGGAGGCATGTAGACATGACCGAGACATCTCTCCGGTCTATAACCAACAGCGGGATCTGGATACCCATGTTGGCTCCCACATGTTCCACGATGATCTTATCGGATGAACCACGATGTCGAGGATTCAATCAATCCGTATACAATTCCCTTTGTCTACCGGTATGATACTTGCCCGAGATTCGATCATCGGTATCCCTATACCTTGTTCAATCTCGTTACCGGCAAGTCTCTTTACTCATTCCGTAACACATCATCCCGTGATCAACTCCTTGTCGCATTGAGCTCATTATGATGATGTCCTACCGAGTGGGCCCAAAGATACCTCTCCGTCACACGGAGTGACAAATCCCAGTCTCGATTCATGCCAACCCAACAGACACTTTCGGAGATACCTGTAGTGTGCCTTTATAGCCACCCAGTTACGTTGTGACGTTTGGCACACCCAAAGCATTCCTACGGTATCCGGGAGTTGCACAATCTCATGGTCTAAGGAAATGATACTTGACATTAGAAAAGCTTTAGCAGACGAACTACACGATCTTGTGCTATGCTTAGGATTGGGTCTTGTCCATCACATCATTCTCCTAATGATGTGATCCCGTTATCAACGACATCCAATGTCCATGGTCAGGAAACCGTAACCACCTATTGATCAATGAGCTAGTCAACTAGAGGCTCACTAGGGACATGTTGTGGTCTATGTATTCACACATGTATTACGATTTCCGGATAACAGAATTATAGCATGAACAATAGACAATTATCATGAACAAGGATATATAATAATAACCATTTAATTATTGCCTCTAGGGCATATTTCCAACAGACTCCCATTTGCACTAGAGTCAATAATCTAGTTACATTATGATGAATCGAACACCCATAGAGTTCTGGTGTTGATCATGTTTTGCTCGTGGAAGAGGTTTAGTCAACGGATCTGCGACATTCAGATCCGTGTGCACTTTACAAATATCAATGTCTCCATCTTGAATATATTCACGAATGGAGTTGATGCGACGCTTGATATGCCTGGTCTTCTTGTGAAACCTGGGCTCCTTGGTAAGGGCAATAGCTCCAGTGTTGTCACAAAAGAGAGTCATCGGGCCCGACGCATTGGGAATAACTCCTAGGTCGGTGATGAACTCCTTCATCCAGACTGCTTCCTGTGCTGCCTCCGAGGCTGTTATGTACTCCGCTTCACATGTAGATCCCGCCACGACGCTTTGCTTGCAACTGCACCAGCTGACTGCCCCACCATTCAAAATATACACATATCCGGTTTGTGACTTGAAGTCATCCGGATCTGTGTCGAAGCTAGCATCGACGTAACCCTTTACGATGAGCTCTTTGTCACCTCCATAAACGAGAAACATATCCTTAGTCCTTTTCAGGTACTTCAGGATGTTCTTGACCGGTGTCCAGTGTTCCATGCCGGGATTACTTTGGTACCTCCCTACCAAACTTACGGCAAGGTTCACATCAGGTCTGGTACACAGCATGGCATACATAATAGACCCGATGGCTGAGGCATAGGGGATGACACTCATCTTTTCTCTATCTTCCGCCGAGGTCGGGCATTGAGCCGTGCTTAATCTCACACCTTGCAATACAGGCAAGAACCCTTTCTTCGACTGATCCATATTGAACTTCTTCAATATCTTGTCAAGGTATGTGCTTTGTGAAAGATGAGGCGTCTCGATCTATCTCTATAGATCTTGATGCCTAATATGTAAGCAGCTTCTCCAAGGTCCTTCATTGAAAAACACTTATTCAAGTAGGCCTTTATGCTTTCCAAAAGTTCTATATCATTTCCCATCAACAATATGTCATCCACATATAATATGAGAAATGCTACAGAGCTCCCACTCACTTTCTTGTAAATACAGGCTTCTCCATAAGTCTGTATGAACCCAAACGCTTTGATCATTTCATCAAAAAGAATGTTCCAACTCCGAGATGCTTGCACCAGCCCATAGATGGAGCGCTGGAGCTTGCATACCTTGTCAGCATTCTTAGGATCGACAAAACCTTCCGGCTGCATCATATACAATTCTTCTTAAGGAAACCGTGAAGGAATGCCGTTTTGACGTCCATTTGCCAGATCTCATAATCATAGAACGCGGCAATTGCTAACATGATTCAGACGGACTTCAGCATCGCTACGGGAGAGAAAGTCTCATCGCAGTCAATTCGTTGAACTTGTCGATAACCCTTAGCGACAAGCCGAGCCTTATAGATGGTCACATTTCCATCCGCGTCAGTCTTCTTCTTAAAGATCCACTTGTTTTCTATGGCACGCCGATCATCGGGCAAGTCCACCAAAGTCCATACTTTGTTATCATACATGGATCCTATCTCGGATTTCATGGCCTCAAGCCATCTGTTGGAATCCGGGCTCGCCATCGCTTCTTCATAGTTCGAAGGTTCACCGTTGTCTAACAACATGATTTCCAGGACAGGGTTTCCGTACCACTCTGGTGCGGAACGTGTCCTCGTGGACCTATGAAGTTTAGTAGCAACTTGATCCGAAGTTTCATGATCATTATCATTAACTTCCTCTCTAGTCGGTGCAGGCACCACAGAAATATATTCCTGTGCTGCGCTACTTTCCGGTTCAAGAGGGGTTACAGTCACCTCATCAAGTTCTACTTTCCTCCCATTTACTTCTTTCGAGAGAAACTCTTTCTCTAGAAAGGATCCATTCTTGGCAACAAAGATCTTGCCTTCGGATCTTAGGTAGAAGGTATACCCAATGGTTTCCTTAGGGTATCCTATGAAGACGCATTTTTCCAATTTGGGTTCGAGATTTTCAGGTTGAAGTTTCTTGACATAAGCATCGCATCCCCAAACTTTTAGAAACGACAACTTAGGTTTCTTCCCAAACCATAATTCATACGGTGTCGTCTCAACGGATTTAAACGGTGCCCTATTTAAAGTGAATGCGGCAGTCCCTAAAGCATAAGCCCAAAATGATAGCGGTAAATCGGCAAGAGACATCATAATCGCACCATGTCCAACAGAGTACGATTAAGATGTTCGGACACACCATTACGCTGAGGTGTTCCAGGCGGCGTTAGTTGTGAAACAATTCCACATTTCCTTAGGTGCGTACCAAACTCGTGACTCAAATATTCTCCTCCATGATCTGATCGTAAGAACTTTATTTTTTTGTCACGTTGATTCTCTACCTCATTCTGAAATTCCTTGAACTTTTCAAAGTCTCAGACTTGTGTTTCATTAGGTAGACATACCCATATCTACTTAAGTCTTCAGTGAGGGTGAGAACATAACGATAGCCACCGCGAGCCTCAACGCTCATCGGACCGCACACATTAGTATGTATGATTTCCAACAAGTTGGTTGCTCGCTCCATTGTTCCGGAGAACGGAGTCTTGGTCATTTTGCCCATAAGGCATGGTTCGCACGTGTCAAATGATTCATAATCAAGGGACTCCAAAAGTCCATCTGCATGGAGTTTCTTCATGAGTTTGACACCAATGTGACCAAGGCGGCAGTGCCACAAGTATGTGGGACTATCATTACCGACCTTACATCTTTTGGTATTCACACTATGAATATGTGTAACATCACGTTCAAGATCAAATAAAAATAAACCATTGACCAGCGGGGCGTGACCATAAAACATATCTCTCATATAAATAGAACAACCATTATTCTCGGATTTAAATGAGTAGCCATCTCGAATTAAACGAGATCCAGATACAATGTTCATGCTCAAAGCTGGCACTAAATAAGAATTATTGAGGTTTAAAACTAATCCCGAGGGTAGATGTAGAGGTAGCATGCCGACGGCGATCACATCGACCTTGGAACCATTCCCGACATGCATCGTTACCTCGTCCTTCTCCAGTCTCCGCTTATTCCGCAGCTCCTGCTTAGAGTTACACATGTGAGCAACTGCACCAGTATCAGATACCCAGGAGCTACTACGAGCGCCGGTAAGGTACACATCAATAACATGTATATCACATATACCTTTGACGTTGCCGGCCTTCTTATCCGCTAAGTATTTGGGGCAGTTCCGCTTCCAGTGACCCGTTCCCTTGCAATAAAAGCACTCAGTCTCAGGCTTGGGTCCATTCTTTGGCTTCTTCCCGGCAACTGGCTTACCGGGCGCGGCAACTCCCTTGCCGTCCTTCTTGAAGTTCTTTTTACCCTTGCCTTTCTTGAACTTAGTGGTCTTATTCACCATCAATACTTGATGTTCCTTTTTGATCTCCACCTCCGCTGATTTCAGCATTGAATATAACTCGGGAATGGACTTCTCCATCCCTTGCATATTGTAGTTCATCACAAAGCTCTTTGTAGCTAGGTGGGAGCAACTGGAGGATTCTGTCAATAACCGAGTCATCTGGGAGATTAACTCCCAGCTGAGATAAGCGGTTGTGCAACCCCGACATCGTGAGTATATGCTCGCTGATAGAACTGTTTTCCTCCATCTTACAACTGTGGAACTTGTCGGAGCCTTCATATCTTTTGACCCGGGCATGAGCTTGGAAAACCATTTTCAGCTCTTGGAACATCTCATATGCTCCGTGTTACTCAAAACGCTTTTGGAGCCCCGATTCTAAGCTGTAAAGCATGCCGCACTGAACCAGGGAGTAATCATCACTACGCGACTGCCAGGCGTTCATAACATCTTGAGTTGCTGGGAAAATGGGTGCGTCACCTAGCGGTGCTTCAAGGACATATGCCTTCTTGGCAGCTATGAGGATGATCCTCAAGTTACGGACCCAATCCGTATAGTTGCTACCATCATCTTTTAGCTTGGTTTTCTCTAGGAACGCGTTGAAGTTGAGGGCAACATTAGCGTGGGCCATTTCATCTACAAGACATATTGTAAAGATATTTAGATTATGTTCATGACAATTAAGTTCATCTAATCAAAATTATTTAATGAACTCCCACTCAGATAGACATCCCTCTAGTCATCTAAGTGATTCATGATCCGCATCGACTAGGCTATGTCCGATCATCACGTGAGACGGACTAGTCATCAACGATGAACATCTCCATGTTGATCGTATCTTCTACACGACTCATGTTCGACCTTTCGGTCTTCCGTGTTCCGAGGCCATGTCTGTACATGCTAGGCTCGTCAAGTCAACCTAAGTGTGTTGCGTGTGTAAATCTGGCTTACACCCGTTGTATGTGAACGTTAGATCCTATCACACCCGATCATCACGTGGTGCTTCGGAACAACGAACCTTAGCAACGGTGCACAGTTAGGGGGAACACAATTCTTGAAATTTTAGTGAGAGATCATCTTATTTAAGCTACCGTCGTTCTAAGCAAATAAGATGTAGAAACATGGTAAACATCACATGCAATCAAATAGTGACATGATATGGCCAATATCATTTTGCTCCTTTTGATCTCCATCTTCGGGGCGCCATGATCATCATCGTCACCGGCATGACACCATGATCTCCATCATCGTGTCTTCATGAAGTTGTCTCGCCAACTGTTACTTCTACTACTATGGCTAACGGTTAGCAATAAAGTAAAGTAATTACATGGCGTTTTCATTGACACGCAGGTCATATAATAAATTAAGACAACTCCTATGGCTCCTGCCGGTTGTCATACTCATCGACATGCAAGTCGTGATTCCTATTACAAGAACATGATCAAACTCATACATCACATATATCCTTCATCACATCCTTTTGGCCATATCACATCACACGGCATATGCTGCAAGAACAAGTTAGACGTCCTCTAATTGTTGTTGCAAGTTTTTGCGTGGCTGCTATAGGTTTCTAGCAAGAAGTTTTCTTACCTACGCCAAAACCACAAAGTGATATGCCAATTTCTATTTACCCTTCATAAGGACCCTTTTCATTGAATCCGATCCGACTAAAGTAGGAGAGACAGACACCCGCTAGCCACCTTATGCAACTAGTGCATGTCAGTCGGTGGAACCTGTCTCACGTAAGTGTACGTGTAAGGTCGGTCCGGGCCGCTTCATCCCACGATGCCGCCGAATCAAGATAAGACTAGTAACGACAAGTAAATTGACAAAATCGACGCGAACAACAACTTGTGTTCTACTCGTGCATAGGAACTACGCATAGACCTAGCTCATGATGCCACTGTTGGGGATCGTTGCAAAAATCAAAAAAATTCTACGCATCACCAAGATCAATCTATGGAGAGACTAGCAACAAGAGAGGAGAGTGCATCTTCATACCCTTGAAGATCGCGATGCGGAAGCATTACAAGAACGCGGTTGGAGGAGTCGTACACACAACAATTCAGATCGCGATCGATTCCGATCTAAGCGCCGAACAACGGCGCCTCGGCGTTCAACACACGTGCAGCCCGGTGACGTCTCCCGCGCCTTGATCCAGCAAGGAGGAGGGAGAGGTTGGGGAAGACAACTCCAGTAGCAGCACGACGGCGTGGTGGTGGTGGAGTAGCATGGTTTCCAGCAGGGCTTCGCCAAGCACTACGAAGGACGAGGATGTGGAGAGGTAGGGCTGCGCCGAGAGAGAGAGAGAGAGAGACTCGTGTGTTTGGCAGCCCCAAAACCCCACTATATATAGGAGGAGGGGAGGTGGCTGCGCCCCCTCTAGGTTTCCCACCCTAGGGGGTGCGGCAGCCCTAGATGGGATTGGAGGGGGCGGCCAAGAGGGGGAGAGAGGGGGGCGCGCCCTAGGGTTTCCCCCCTCTCCTCCTAGCTGCGCCTTGGGCCTTGGTGGGAGGCGCACCAGCCCACTCGGGGGCTAGTCCCTTCCAACTCTTGGCCCATGCAAGCCTCCGGGGCTGGTGGCCCCTCCCGGTGGACCCCCGGAACCCTTCTGGTAGTCCGGGTACATTACCGGGGACGCCCGAAACAGTTCCGGTGGCCAAAACCTCACTTCCTATATATTATTCTTTACCTCCGGACCATTCCAGAACTCCTCGTGACGTCCGGGATCTCATCCGGTACTCCGAACAACATTCGGTAACCACATACAAACTTTCCCTATAACCCTAGCGTCATCGAACCTTAAGTGTGTAGACCCTACGGGTTCGGGAGGCATGTAGACATCACCGAGACATCTCTCCGGTCAATAACCAACAACGGGATCTGGATACCCATGTTGGCTCCCACATGTTCCACGATGATCTTATCGAATGAACCACGATGTCGAGGATTCAATCAATCCGTATACAATTCCCTTTGTCTACCGGTATGATACTTGCCCGAGATTCGATCGTCGGTATCCCTATACCTTGTTCAATCTCGTTACCGACAAGTCTCTTTACTCGTTCCGTAACACATCATCCCGTGATCAACTCCTTGGTCACATTGAGCTCATTATGATGATGTCCTACCGAGTGGGCCCAGAGATACCTCTCCGTCACACGGAGTGACAAATCCTAGTCTCGATTCGTGCCAACCCCATAGACACTTTTGGAGATACCCGTAGTGCGCCTTTATAGCCACCCAGTTACGTTGTGACGTTTGGCACACCCAAAGCATTCCTACGGTATCCGGGAGTTGCACAATCTCATGGTCTAAGGAAATGATACTTGACATTAGAAAAGCTTTAGCAGACGAACTACACGATCTTGTGCTATGCTTAGGATTGGGTCTTGTCCATCACATCATTCTCCTAATGATGTGATCCCATTATCAACGACATCCAATGTCCATGGTCAGGAAACCGTAACCATCTATTGATCAACGAGTTAGTCAACTAGAGGCTCACTAGGGACATGTTGTGGTCATGTATTCACACATGTATTAGGATTTCCGGATAACACAATTATAGCATGAACAATAGACAATTATCATGAACAAGGAAATATAATAATAACCATTTTACTATTGCCTCTAGGGCATATTTCCAACATTCGTTGCATGGCAATCCCTACTCACTTGCATCGATATCGATTGATGGGCATCTCCATAGCCCATTAATTTGCCTAGTTGATGTGAGACTTTTTTTTGTCTTCTCCTCATAACCACCTTCTAGTCCACCTATAGTACTATATCCATGGCTCACGCTCATGTATTGTGTGAAAGTTGAATAGGCTTGAGAACATTAAAAGTATGAAACAATTGCTTGGCTTCTCGTCGGGTTTGTGCATGATGAAATACTTTGTGTGGTGAAGATGGAGCATAGCCAGACTATATGATTTTTTAGGGATAACTTTCTTTTAGCCATGATATTTTGAGAAGACGTGATTGCTTTATTAGTATGCTTGAAGTATTATTGTCTTTATGTCAAATTATAGACTATTGCTTTGAATCACTCGTGTCTTAATATTCATGCCATGATTAGATTATATGATCAAGATTATGCTAGGTAGCATTCCACATCAAAAATTATCTTTTTTATCATTTACCTACTCGAGGATGAGCAGGAATTAAGCTTGGGGATGCTGATACACCTCTGTCGTATCTATAATTTTTGATTGTTTCATGCCATTATTCTACAACTTTCATACGTTTGGCAACTTTTTATACTATTTTTGCGACTAACATATTGATCCAGTGCCCAGTGCCAGTTCTTGTTTGTTGCATATTTTTGTTTCGTGGAATATCCATACGAAATGAAGTCCAAACGCGATAAAAACTTATGGAGATTTTTTTTGGAACATATGTGATTTTTGGGAATTGGAATCAATGGGAGACGATGCCCGAGGGGCCCACAAGCCCTGGAGGCACGCCCCTCCCCAGGGCACGGCCAGGAGATTTGTGGCCAGTAAGGTGGTTGGTGCCCTTCTTCTGCCGCAAGAAAGCTAATATCCGGATAAAAATCGTGTTCAAATTTCAGCTCAATCGGAGTTACGGATCTCCGGGAATTTAAGAAACGGTGAAAGGCCAAAATTTGGGAACTCGGAAATAGAAGGAAACAGAGAGAGAGATCCAATCTCGGAGGGGCTCCCGCCCCTCCGCCGCCATGGAGGCCAAGGACTAGAGGGGAAACCCTCCTCCCATCTAGGGGGGAGGTCAAGGAAGAAGAAGGAGGAGGGGGCTCTCTCCCCCTCTCTCCCGGTGGCGCCGGAACGCCGCCGAGGCAATCATCGTGTGACGGCGATCTACTCCAACAACTCCGTCATTTTCACCAACACCTCCATCACCTTCCCCCATCTATCTACAACGGTCCACTCTCCCGCAACCCGCTGTACCCTCTACTTGAACATGGTGCTTTATGCTTCATATTATTATTCAATGATGTGTTGCCATCCTATGATGTCTGGGTAGATTTTTGTTGTCCTATCGGGTAATTGGTGAATTGCTATGATTGGTTTAATTTTCTTGTGGTTATGTTGTTGTCCTTTGGTGCCCATCATATGAGCGCGCGTGTGGATCACACCATAGGGTTAGTTGTATGTTGATAGGACTATGTATTGGAGGGCAAGGGTGACAGCAGCTTCAGCCTAGCATAGAAATTGATGCATACGGGATTGAAGGGGGACCAATATATCTTAATGTTATGGTTGGGTTTTACCTTAATGAACGTTAGTAGTTGCGGATGCTTGCTAATAGTTCCAATCATAAGTGCATAGAATTCCAAGTAAGGGATGACATGCTAGCAGTGGCCTCTCCCACATAAAACTTGTTATCGGTCTAGTAACATAATCAATTGCTTAGGGACAATTCCACAACTCCTACCACCACTTTTCCACACTCGCTATACTAACTTAATTGTTTATTTATCTAAATAGCCCCTAGTTTTTATTTACGTGCTCTTTATTATCTTGCAAACATATCCTACAACACCTACAAAGTACTTCTAGTTTCATACTTGTTCTAGGTAAAGCGAACGTTAAGCGCGCGTAGAGTTGTATCGGTGATCGATAGAACTTGAGGGAATATTTGTTCTACCTTTAGCTCCTCGTTGGGTTCAACACTCTTACTTATCGAAAGAGGCTACAACTGATCCCCTATACTTGTGGGTTATAACCACTCCATCAACCTACTCCACTTGTTTGATGTTCCATAGAAATTCAACGTCATGTGCCTGATTGTAGAGACAATCAAGAGGATGGCTGCTGACCAAAAGAGGTCATGTGGATATGCACCACACATCCAGAGCTTATCAACTCCAAGGTTGGTACGGATACATATCTACTTGACAGAGAGCACCTTCCTCTTCAGCCAGAATTTGAGGATAATGTAGTGGTGATGTGGATGCTTCCCACCCTACTTCAGTTTCAGGCTCAGGAGAAGGCTGAGGCAGCAGTAGTGTCGGTGTCAAAACCGGCGGATCTCGGGTAGGGGGTCCCGAACTATGCGTCTAAGGCTAATGGTAACAGGAGGCGGGGGACACAATGTTTACCCAGGTTCGGGCCCTCTCGATGGAGGTAATACCCTACTTCCTGCTTGATTGATCTTGATGATATGAGTATTACAAGAGTTGATCTACCACGAGATTGTAGAGGCTAAACCCTAGAAGCTAGCCTATGATTATGATTGTTCTTGTTGTATATATCTATCGACTAGCCTGGCCTCGGTTTATATAATGCACCAGAGGACTAGGATAACAAGAGTCCTAGACGAATACGCCGGTGGGGAGGAGTCCTTGTCTTGGTCACCAAGTCTTGTGGAATCTTCCTTGTATGCGGCAGCTGTCCGAACTGGCCCATGAGTATACGGCCATGGGGGTCCTCGGCCCAATCTAACAGGTCAAGAGATGACGTGGTGAGTACCCCCTAGTCCAGGACACCGTCAGTAGCCCCCTGAACTGGTCTTCAAGTTAGGGACGCTCCTCGATCCTTACGAACTGTTCTTCATCTTCGGTTGTCGGTCTTGAAAACTGGTTCAACAAATCTTCTCATCTTCGATCTTGAGGATCGCCGAAATGCATTCGACGAGTTTACACGTCGGGTATCCGAGGAGCCCCTTTAAGTTTCCGGCCTTTATCAATGCCTTGTTATTTTTATGCCACACCTCGGGTTTGAAGTTGTTCCCGGGCGGCAGTGTCCTCTTGCGTCCAAGCCCCAACGCCGGACTGCATTCGAGGTATATTTTGCAGCCGAGCACCAACGCCGGGCTGTATCCAAGCTCCAACGCCGGACTATATCCAAGCTCCAACGCCGGACTATATCCGAGGTGTCATAGACCACCTTGGTTCTAAAAAGTTGAAGGAGTTTAGCTGTGCCTAATGCCAGAAATGCCCTCTATGGAGCCAGCCACTGGCGCCCGAGCTTTATGCCGGACTGCTTCCAAGGTGGTGCACCACCCCGACCGCGGGCTGATTTTTTGCGAATATTTTGATTGGTGCAATTTATTCTCTGCCGAGATATATAGCCAGTATATGTATGTCCAGTAGCCCTGAATGTGTGTGTCAGTCTAAAACCCGAGATGCACCTAAAGGAAAACATAAAACTGCTGATCCTAGTAGCCCCTGAGACTCAGGTCGATTTGTGAAATCGGCTTAAGGATCAACTCCTAGCTCGACAGCATATGTAGGAATAGAAACGCAGTGTAATATATAATAAAGATCAGCGGACGGGCCATGAGAAGTCGCTGTGATATATTAGCTTGATGCCAGATAGGTCCAGATGGTACTTATTGTTGTCCGAAGACGCGCCTTCCCATAGTTCGATCAAGCCGAACACTGAGCCCTTTGGATTTTCTGCATTGAATAGGCAATGCAGTAGCCCCCGAGACACTGGTCGGGTGGCAACACCAGATCAGGGGATCGATGTGCCCCTATAATATTTATAAATAATGAGCACGAAGCCCAGTAGCCTCCGAGCCTTAATGTGGGCACGGGTGGCCGAATTAAGGATCGATATCGAGAGTAAAATCACAGATTATGTGTAACGATTCTATGTATCCAAGTGCTTTACATCATTATTTTGACTCCATTGCGACCGTTTATCAGTTGCAAGTGGCCCATCGTCGGCTTCTACCCCTTTGTAGATACTACGCAGGGTGTTTCCGCAATAACAAGAGAACCCTTAGCCGACGTCTCGGTGCCCGAAGGCGGTTGTGTTAGCGGAAACGAGGCAATTAGATATGCGGGCTTTATAACTTTCGCTTAGTCATAGGAGCTTTAAACTGGGGAAGCTAGCTATGAGCCCCCGGTTAGTGTTCGGCGACATCCGAGGTCAAGCCGTAACCAGTTCGGCCAATGTTATGAACAGCCCGTCATTTAACATAGTCATCGGATCACTGACCAGTTTACACTTATTGTGACAGTCAGTTTTTGGCTTTCTCCACTGAGGTGCTTAACCATGCGAGCTAGAAGCACACTCGCTGTGGTTCTCCCTTTGCACACCGAGCCGAACAAAGCGGAACGTAGGAGGCAAGCACAGGAGCCGGGCAACCCAACTATTGACCAAAGACACAATTCGAAACCAATGCATATATAGTAGTGTCCGAGAATGTTTTTGCCGAATCTCTAAAGGTGTCCGGCGTTGCACTGCGAGACTTATGCTGGAAGCACACAAATATTTAAAAAGTGCCATAGGCTTGGAAAACCAAAAAAACTTCAGTAAAAACTGGACGTCCGAACTACAACAAGTGTTCGGTGCCAAATCGAAAATTGGTCTTAGAAAAAAAAGGGTGCTTCTGTCGTGCTTTAACATGACACATCCTATCTCAAGACTCCAAGCGGGTCAGCCTATGGCTTCAACCTCCTATCCCGAAGGCGGAGTACTTCTCGTTAGGCCAGTTTAGTAAACTGATCTCTAGCGGTTTTGTGAGAGAAATTAGGCTCCCCGGCTAGTGACCACACACTCGTGTCGAAAAAGGGAGTGGTAAATAATAATAAAAAAACTTTGCAATGACTAAGAAGCAGAACACTTATTATAAAACGGCTCATATAAATTTAAGAACCCCAAGTGACTTGGGTAAAAGAATTTTATGTATAATGATTGTATGTACCGAAGTACTAATATCATATCTTTGTTCAGCCGAACTTTAAACGCGTCTTAACCGACCGTCGGCTTCTCCCTCTTCGGTCAAGGACCGAAAAGTGTTATGTACTCCACATGTCGAAAATATCGACGGTGTTTCCGATAACTAGGCAATCAGGCCATAAGGCTGTAACAGACAAAGCGCGCTCAGGGAACTTATGCTATATTACTGACGAAGTGTAAGAAGCATCTTCGAAGAAAATAGTACCCCCACCGATACCTTTCTTCGGTTGCTCATTGTTACTATGAGACTTGTGCAATAGATTTTTTGTACTCATGAGTTCCGTTGTGTGTCGACCATAATTGAAAACAATAAGAGCGCTAGCTTTCGGCTTCACCCAGTCTGAGGTCCGAGCTCGGATGACCCGATCGTGACAATCGCAGAGGTGCTCTCTTTACTCCCTAGCCGAACAATCGGGAACGTAGGGGTAAACACAGGAGCAAGGCAACCCAGCTTGTAAATCGCTTAAGTCAATATGGTGCATATTGTGGCGTAATACACGAACAAGGAATGAAGCCGTACAAGTATAATCATATGCAAGAGGAAAGGCTTCATGAAGGAAGCCCCCAAGTGAACTAGGTATTTGAATTTGTGTGTCACAAACAAGGTTATGACAAGGAATTTTTTCACAAACAACTTTTTGCCAAAAAAGTATAATGCTTGGTCGAACCGAACACAAGTTAAAAATTGTAAAACTTTGAGCATGAAAGCGACTTAGCTGGCTAATGTGTTCGGCATTGATGACGCGGTCCGAGCTTGATGCGGGACAAGATTCCATCCCCCAAGCCGGTCCCGAGGTGGCGGAGCGAAGAGCTCGGCACTCCGAAGTGGTGACATAGCGCGACCAATGCAGGCCGCCGAAGTCCCCGACGTGGGTTAATGAGGTGTTGACGAAGCCCCCCGTCCAGCCGAGGTGACGTGGTATGTCAGTACGCCGAGGTGACAACACTGCCCGACCCGAATCATTTACCTATGCACAAAAAACAGTGCAAACCGGAGATAATAATAATAATGATAAATTAAAAAATGTTGCATAATAAATAACTTATGCAAAGTGAGTAATAAAAGAAATATGGCCCTGGCGCCGAAGTCAATGTCGATGCAGGGCGTCGGCGTGATGCGGTAAAGGTGTGGCAAAGCCTGAATTCACAGGTCGGTCCGAGTTCCGGATGCGGCGTTCGCCGGACTATGTACGGAAACTGACCGAACCACCACGCGACCGTCGTTAATGCGGCCATCATTTGATAGACCTGTGTACAGATGATGGACAAACCAAAGTAATAATTCCTTGGAAAAAATAAACCCAAACAAGCAAAAAATACTAGGATTAATAGCACCTGGTTTGTTTGTTGTAGCAATCCAAAGAAAAGTGACTCCCCAAAATTGGGACTCGATCCGCATTCTCATTGCCTGATGGGTGGTGAAGCGACGGCATGGCGATGCTGGTAAAGGTTGGCTCGCCGAGGCAAAGCCCCCAGTCCAGCTAACGTGACGAAGCCGGTTGACTGGTGACGTAGAAGTCTCCAGAGTAGGTTGATGAAGAGATGGCGAAGCCCCCGGTCCAGCCGAGGTGTTGAAGCCTCGATGTCAGCCGATGAGTCGAAGTAGGTCGGCGTGATGGACATCGGCTTGAAAAAGCAATAGTGCGGCCCTGCCGATGCAGGTCGTGACTCGTGACGTGGTCAATGCCGGCTTGATGAAGTGACCGTGCGGCGATCCCGGCGTGCCTGCTCCGTGTAATCCATGGGGCAGCGATGTTGGTGATGATTTATCCTTCGCGATGCCGAACTCCTGTTCGGCTCGCCGAGATGATGATCCGAAGAAGCTGAGTTCGGCTCAACAAAGTGACAACGTGTCTAGCGCAGGTCGGCAGCCGTGGAGCAATATTGCCGGACCCATACAAAACCTCCTTCAAAAAGGATGTCTGAAATCCCGTTCATAAAAAAGACGAACTCGGGTCGGATTCGTTTTCGCGTAGAAAACAGATTCGAAAAGTGATGCACTAGTCGGAAGGTTCCCGAAGTTTGGACGGTCGGATCGAGGTGAAATTTTGAGGGGTGGTAGATATAGAAATTCCACAGCCGATCAACGGTTGGATATTCCAAAGGAAGTCCGAGCTAGAAGCTGGACACCACGCCCTAAACTCGTCTACATTCCCGTCCAGATTTGACAGGGCTCCGGTATATCGCGGATTGCCAGAGATTCCTCCATCGGAACTCGACGAAATTTTCCAGGGTTGTTGTAGACTCAATTCCGCACAATTCCACCGAAGCAATCGTTAAAATGACACTTGAGGAGGCGGTGGCGGCGGATACAAGTTCGCTGTCCAGAAAAACAGCACGGTCGTCCGAGGGCAATGTTGACGTTGAGCCCCCGGGCTCCCTGGATGATTTCTCCATGATCTTGATAGAGATCAGAGTTGATGTTGATGAAGGCCCTCATCTGAACATGACGATCGGAGGTAGGGCGCAGTCCTCGGTCCAGCCAAGGTGACCAGCCGAGCCGGTGACAAAGAAGCCAATGTCGCAGTTGATCTACAGTCGAGCCATTGATCCTTTTGCCGATCACACAGCGGAACTCTCAATGAAAGCACCAATGTCGGTGTCAAAACCAGCAGATCTCGGGTAGGGGGTCCCGAACTGTGCGTCTAAGGCTAATGGTAACAGGAGGCGGGGGACACAATGTTTACCCAGGTTCGGGCCCTCTCGATGGAGGTAATACTCCATCTCCTGCTTGATTGATCTTGATGATATGAGTATTACAAGAGTTGATCTACCACGAGATCGTAGAGGCTAAACCCTAGAATCTAGCCTATGATTATGATTGTTCTTGTTGTATATATCTATCGACTAGCCTGGCCTCAGTTTATATAATGCACCAGAGGCCTAGGATAACAAGAGTCCTAGCCGAATACGCCGGTGGGGAGGAGTCCTTGTCTTGATCACCAAGTCTTGTAGAATCTTCCTTGTATGCGGCAGCTATCCTAACTGGCCCATGAGTATACGGCCATGGGGGTCCTCGGCCCAGATGACGTGGTGAGTACCCCTTAGTTCAGGACACCGTCAAGCAGCAAGAGCAGAAAAGGCAGCAAATGCACCTAATGCCTCAACATCCAATCTCAAATCAAAGCAAGACCAATTGACATATCTGCTGGAAGCAACACTTAGGATTGAGTGAAGTCTGGCCAACTTAGCCAAGAACCAGGAGAGCCTAGAGCGGATAGTGGAGGACAAAAGGTATAATCCTGATGTCAAGGTCACTGAGATACATTATATTGTGGAGAAGCCGAGGGATTATGCTGAAGGTGGTAATGGGGACACTACTACTGACAGATTCCAGACAGTGCCTAGGGCAGCCAGGTCCTCAGCTGTGCCAGTAGCAGGCACCAGGACTACTCACTCAACACCTGCCGCCACTGCTACAGTGCCACCCCCATTATCAACACCACCAGCTCAGCAGACATCAGCCGAAGCATTCAAGAAGCAGTTCTCTCAACGCCGTGTACGCACGCCGGAGCAACAAGCCAGAAGACACCTTCAGGAGCTCCCGAAGATCGTGCCTAGAGTGTTGTATAGCACTATACCTTTTCGAGCTTTTTGGTAACTTGTTGCCAAAGGGGGAGAAAATGTATGGATCATAGGCTGAGAGAGAGAGAGAGAGAGAGAGAGAGAGTGAGTGTGTGTCTCGTTCTTTTGCTCGTTGGTTTTTATTGCCAGTTGCTACTTTGTCCGTTTAGTTTGTGCTACTTGTTGTTTTATGCTCTTGAGATACTTTATGTGTGGTTGTGTGATTGATCATACTATTCTTAATGTGTGGTTTATGCCCATCTCTATGATTATTTGTGTATGATCATTCACTTATGTATTTGGTGATGCATGCATGTTATTTCACTCTTATCATTTTGTGTGCTCCACCAAGATGTATGTGACATGGAAGAGTGACCCATGATCCTAATCGATTGTGCATTTGCATTCAAACGCAAATTTTAAATAATCACTACTTGGGAAAAGCCTAGTAGTAGCGCGGGTTTAAAGCCTACTAGTAGCGCGTGTCACCGCGCTACTAGTAAGGCGCTACAACTATTCCTTAGCAGTAGCGCGTGAAACACACGCTACTGCTAAGGCACATAGCCGCAACGTGTGTTGTTTCTAGCGCTACTGCTAATCTAACTAGTAGTAGCGTGTTTCCGATCCAGCGCTACTAGTATACTGTTTTTCATTTTTCATTTTTAGTGTATTTATACGCCTTTATGCAAATTTTGGTACAGTACCAATTATGAGGTTGTTATATCATTATGTCCATAACAGTGTGTGAAATGAAGCTGGATTAGGTTCAGGTGGAGGCAGCATGTGGTGCATCTCGAAACTATACTACTAATCCAAACTTGATCTAGTTTGGATTAGTAGTACTTTCAATGTGCACCACATGTTGCCTCCACTTGAATCTAATCCGCCAACACAAGCTATTTAATCATCATCATAGTCATTACCACCAACACTAGCTATTTAATCATCATAGTCATAGTGTAGCACATTATCATTTTCAAACTCATTCTAGCTAGCTAATCACCACCAACACTAGCTATGGTAGTTATCTAATCACCACCAACACTAGCTAATAATAATCATCATAGTCATTACCACCAACACTAGCTATTTAATCATCATAGTCATGGTGTAGCGCATCATCATCTTCAAACTCATTCTAGCTAGCTAATCACTCTTGCTGCTCTCTCTCTCTCTCAGGTAAAATAGCATAAAATATGTGTAGCACTCCTACTTCATCATATTGGAGCATGCAGATGAACCTGTCTCCTAATTGTGGGTTGCGCTTCTGATTGCTGCCCCCTAGTACTTCTCTGCGATCCTTCACAATTTTGCTCCAGTCTTTGACTATTAAGACTTGCTCGCTTTTAGAAATCATGAATGCACTAAAGTGAAATGTAGGATGTCTTGGCCGCAAGCTAACCATGGACATGCGACCTTTAGTCTCGATCCAATGAGGCACAACTATCATCGGGAGTCCCTGTTGAAGAACATGGTAGTAACATACTTAGCAATGAAGTTTAGCTTAAAAAATAATGTATGCAAAAGATGAACTGAGGACAAATAGTAAAAATCTTACCATCTTTCCTAAATAGGTGTGACTGTAGTTCAATACGAACACTATTGGTCGCATGTTTTGAGTACTAAGATTTTCAAGTACAGGAAAATAATTTGTCTTGACAGTATCAAGATCCTCAAGCCATGAAACATAATGACTTATCTCCTCGCAGTTTAGTTCAGCCCCGGGACAGTAGTAGGTCATGTCTACCAAGCGCCGGACAGGTTTGCTTGAATCGAAATAAGCTGTCAATAGAAATTAGTTGTCAACTATTTTTGAATAGACAATATCCAAGGCATAAATATGGTTGAGAAACTCACATAATGGTAGAACTGGAGGCGTCTGCACATCGACCCAGATGTCGATATTATCTTCAATATCATCTTCCGAACGAATATCAAAGGTGATAAGCATACCAGGCTCAAATGCATAAGCCTTGCGTAGTGCTCTCCAATTTTTGCATTCAAAATAGGTGTAGGTGTCTGCATTGTATAATTTTGCGGTAAAAGTATAACCATGCTCGGTCCTCAAGTGAACTCTCTTAACCTCCATAGTTTCCATAGTACTGAAACCAATCTTATCCACGACAAAAATTCTTGCATGGCAGGGGATACACTAGTAGAATAGTAAAAAATTAAAATTATAAGTTGAAGCAAAAGAAGAAGAAGTCATGCTTAATTATGAAAAAAGACTTGTCGTTGTGACTTACTGTATCCACTTCGAAGGTCTCATCCAGCTTGATGCTGAAGCGCCTACCATCAACTAGGAAATTTCTGTCGCACAGGCCGCGCTCGTCTTCGCAGTATTCACACATACCGAAATCCTTTTCGTCGTCAGACATTTCCCATGTTCATAGTTGAAACATTAATTGAAAATTGATCGAAGGCAACAAGTAGGAAACTCAACACACAGATCACTATTACTCGATATGCAACGGGTTGACTTTAGGTCTGTCGAGTCTTCCTTCCTAAACTCTAATCTCATGTATATGGTGGGCACTCCCTCTCTGATATTGCGATCGTCGGTGATGGTCGCTACTCCTCCTTTCCCTAGTGCGTTACAAATATCTAGCACAAGGAAAAGAAGGAGAAGCGACCCCCACGACAACAGTCGGCATTCTTCTTCTCTCATATATGGTGGACACTCCCTCGCTGATTTTTCGACCGTCGATGATGGTCGCAACTCCTTCTTCCCCTAGTGCATAACAAAGGTCTAGCACAAATAGAAGGAGAAGCGACCCCCACGACAACAGTCGGCATTCTTCTTCTCTCATATATGGTGGAGACTCTCCCTCACTGATTTTTTGACTGTCATGTATGGAGCCCTGACAGACTTAAAGTCAACTCAAAATGTCGTTTGATTCTCTTACTAGCAAATCCGGGGCACTCAATATTTCCTACATATTCTAGCACAAGTCATGCTTAAATTCACGGAAAAATCCGGCATGACCTTTGCTAAACTAGGACATATCGAGCGCCTGAAATTTGCCGGAACGGAAATGAATCAACACTCCGGCAAAACATAGGCCACTGGGAAATGAATCAACACTTCGCACATGAGCATAAACTGGTGCTCATTGCATTTCAATGGTTCAATATTGACAAAAAATTTGAATATATCTTATAACCCGAACACTTCATTTGGTTAAGAAGCATAACTACATACCCTAGTTTTACTTTATTCAACACCGAGGAGTGGAGAATGAGGAGGTGGACTTTTAGCTCATCGACTCAGGTGTAGAGGAAGTAGAGGTAGCTCGGATGACGATCACTCCAAGGAGACACGACTCTACAAAGCCTGCATATTCCACCGAGTAAAATTTTAATTAGATCATCAAATCTCATATAGCATTCTTTGATGACAAAGTGATAATGACATAAATTCAACTAGTTCTATTAATTCAACTAGTTAAAGTAAGCACTTACTAAAAATAAAATAATTCTATTAATTTTCTTACTAAAAATAAACTAGTTCTATAGTAAAATTTTAATTAGATCATCAAATCTCATATACCTAAATTTTCTTACTAAAAATAAACTAGTTCTATTAATTCAACTAGTTCAACTAAGCAGTTACTATAAATAAAAATAATTAAGTTTAGGGTTTAGGAGAGATGGAGGGAGGAGGGGGTGGGAGGAGGGAGGAGGAGGAGGGAGGAGGGAGGAGGAGGGAGGAGGGGGCGACCGGAGGAGGAGTGGAGGGGAGGAGGAGGAGCGAGGAGGGGGCAGCCGGAGGAGGAGGGAGGAGGGAGGAGGGGGCGGCCGGAGGGGGCGGGCGGAGGTGGAGGGAGGGGCGCGGTAGGGAGGAGGGAGGAGGAGGATGAAGGAGGTAGGAGGAGGAATTACCTCAGTGGAGGAGGAGGAGCAGCGTCGGCGGCGGCGGCGGACGATGGGGGTGCGGGGGAGTGAGAGTGGAGAGGAAGAGTGGGGGGGCAGCCGGTTGGGGGAAGGTAAAGTTAAACTTAGCAGTAGCGCGGGATATGATAAAGCGCTACTGCTAAGTTCAATAGCAGCAGCGCGCCTGCAATACAGGCGCTACTACTATACCTAATATGGGGGCAACGTCGTGGCATTTTTAATGGTAGCGTGTTTTGTCCCTAGTGCGCTGCTGCTACTTGTATAGCAGTAGTGCGGTTTTTCTACACGCGCTACTGCTAAATAGCAGCATCGCCTTATTTTAGACCGCGCTTCTGGTAATATTATGTGTATAAGGTTTTTCCTAGTAGTGAATGCACAAATTTAGGGGGAGCTTTTGCTTATCACATACTTCTCAAAGCGACGATGCATTTCATTCATTTTATCATTTGTCAAAGCTTTGATCTATATGTTGTCATCAATTACCAAAAAGGGGGAGATTGAAAGTACAACTAATCCCCGGGTGGTTTTGGTAATTCATAACAACATATAGCTCATTGAAATAATGTCCTCTCAAGAAAAATATTTCAGGAAGTTCAATGATTGGCATGACATGGACTAGAGATGTGGACCCCTCAAAATGCTAAGGACAAAGATTGGCAAAAGCTCAAGACTCTTCATCTTTATTTTAGTGATCCAAGATCACATTGAGTCCATAGGAAAGCCAATACTATTAAAAGGGGATGAAATGTTGCTTAATGGTCTACTTGCTCAAGTGCTTAGTGATATTGCTCCAAAACCCTCAGCCACTTTCTCCATCCAAATATGTCCAAACCTAAAGCTCCAAATCGGCCCCACCGATTCTTTCTATCTGGAGCCACCGAGTTCATATGACATAGCCACTACCAGAAACCCTAACAGTTCGGTCTCATCGATACGGATCTGGGTCCCACCGAGATGGCCTTGCCAGCGCTCTGTGACTTGTTGCATTTATTTTGGTCTCACTGAGTTATGCAATCGGTCTCACCGAGTTGGCTTGATAGATTCTCTGTTGCTTGTTGCTTCACTTCGGTCTCACCGAGTTGATGCAAGCGGCGCCACCGAGATGATGTTTTCCCTAAGCCCTAGCACATCGGTCCCACCGAGTTATTCCAGTCGGTCCCACCGAGATTCCTAACGTTCACATTTTTTAGCTGATCGGTGTCACCGAGTTTAACCATTCGGTCTCACCGAGATGAGTCAAATGTGTGTAACGGTTGGATTTTGTGTGGAGTCTATATATACCCCTTCACCGTCTTCTCCATTGGTGAGAGAGCCATCAGAACGTGCCTACACTTCCACCATACATTTTCTGAGAGAGAACCACCTACTCATGTGTTCGGATCAAGAGAATCAATTCCTACCATTTGAACCTTGATTTCTAGCCTTCCCCAAGTTGCTTTCCACTCAAATCACTCTTCCACCATAGCCAAATCTGAGAGAGAGAGAGAGTTGAGTGTCGGGGAGACTATCATTTGAAGCACAAGAGCAAGGAGTTCATCATCTACACACCATCTATTACCTTTTGGAGAGTGGTCTCTCCTAGATTGGTTAGGTGTCGCTTGGGAGCCTCCATCAAGATGTGGAGTTGAACCAAGAAGTTTGTAAGGGCAAGGAGATCGCCTACTTCGTAAAGATCTACCCGAGTGTGGCAGGTCCTTCGTGGGCGATGGCCATGGTGGGATAGACAAGGTTGCTTCTTCGTGGACCCTTCGTGGGTGGAGCCCTCCATGGACTCGCGCTGTCGTTACCCTTCGTGGGTTGAAGTCTCCATCAACATGGACGTACGATAGCACCACCTATCGGAACCACACCAAAAATCTCCGTGTCTCCATTGCGTTTGCCTTCTTCAAACCCTTCCCGTTACCTTTATATGCAATGTTTTACTTTCCGCTGCTATACTCTTAGAATTGCATGTGTAGGTTGATTGCTTGACTTGTTCGAATCGCTAAAATCTTCCCACAACTAAAATTGCACTAGTGCAGAACTGGGGTGTATCACCGGTTCGTAAGGCCCTTTAGTGCCGGTCCTGTAACTGGCACTAAAGGGTGGGGACTAAATGTCCGCCCCCCCCCCTTTAGTACCGATTCAACATGAACCTCCACTAAAGGCCCACACGTGGCACTGGCCAGGGCCGGGGGCGGGGAGACTTTTAGTACCGGTTGGTAACACCAACCGGTACTAAAAGGTTGGGGGGTTTTGGGTTCATGATTTCTTTTTCCTTTAATTTTGTGTTTTCCATTTAATTCTTTTTCATTTGCTGGTATTTTACGATACTACATATTGTACACGTTACACATATATATAAATAGAATTCCTTGTAGAATCGATCATATATCATCAAATGTCTCGCAACCACCATTAATTCACACATACACATGTATATATATACAATTAGGTATATACAATTTCTCCTACACGTTGCCTTCGGAGCCAGTGGCATTTGCCTTGGTGCCTTCGGAGCATGACGACAATTGGGAGTGGTTCATGGGGCATGTGGCATTTGCCTTGGTTCCTGCGGTAGCAGCGGTAGCGGGTAATGGTATTCTCCTTTGGGATCTATGACCTGGTCGAGCAAAAATCCTGCTATTTCCTCTTGAATTGCTCGTACGCGATCAATTGGTAGGAGCTTCTCCCGCACCGAATTGAACTGTTAAGAAGGAGATCAATATGCATGTATTAGTTGTGTGATTAGATATCAATAATGATGTAAAAATTGTGAATAGTGTTCTAGCAAACGTACCCATAGCTGTCTATCATCTTTGGTCCTTTCGGACGCCATCATGCGAATGTTCTCGCAAACATAGTATGCACATAAATCAGTCCCCGACGCCTGCTTCATGGCCTTTACGAGAATATAGAATTAAATCAGATAATAATTAATCAAGCATGATAATTAATGGTATTGAAACTAGAATTAAAGAGACGGTAGCTAGCTAGCTAGTACTACTTAATTACTTACCTTGGGTCAAAACCAATACAACTTTTCTTTCCACGGGCCTGGAACCTCTTTGATGAATTTTTGCCAAGCCCTGCCCGCCGGCAAAGAAAATGAATAAAGGAGTTATTAATTAGTTGATATCAGGAAATGACGAACTAAAGAGGCCGACTACATATAGTTCAATAATGATTGAAATTACCTGTTGACTATCCCCTTCACGATTGAGTAGTCTTTAGGTTCTTTAAGCAGTGAGTCTAGTACTTCAACTGTTCCTTCTTCAACTTGAATGATTAACAAGATCCAGTGGTACCTGCATGCGCATACGTTTGCATGTATAAATTAAGCAAGCATGTGCATAAGACTCATCAACTACCCTAAACCCTATACACTTATTAACATCTAGCTAGTAAGCAAAAACAGAATTTGTAGTACAAGACAATGTGACTCACTGGAAGTTGTAAGGAAGTAGTATATCTCGATTGGTATTGAGGCGCTTCAAGAACTCTAGCAAGTTTTTCTCTACTTCTTGTTTATACCATTCATATGTCCATGTCTCTTAATTAATGGTATTTGGGTCAATGAACCCAATGCCATAGCGTCCACCTTTTTTCATTTCATACATCTTCATCCTGCATAATACTACAGAAAAGAATAAAGTGAGGATAATTACAGGTAATGATCAACGAGACACTACAGCTAGCTTGAGACTTAAATTACAGAAAGAAATCACTTACAGATAATAGCAACTGACGATAGATTTGTCGAGTGCGTCTTGATTGAATAACTGAAACAGTTCTGTATACTCAACAGATAGAGTTGTCTCATGGAAGTAATGCTCTTCCTTGACTTTCACCATGAAGGACTCTCGATTGGTAGTCTTGGTAATTTCCATGTACCATTGATGCAATTCATACATTCTCGTTGAGAGCTTCTTGACCTCCTCAGGCTTGACCATAGGTTCGCCACGGACATATTTCCGTTTTAGGTCCTCCTCTCTAAACGTATCCATGGGCTCGATCTCTAGGAGTTGATAAACAGTGATACCGAGCTCTTTAACCCGCCTTCTATTCACGTCGGTTATTACCAGCTGACGGGCGTCGGTACTCGCATGTGTTGGTACAATGAGCGGGGGGGGGGGGGGTCAGTTGCACCGCCTGTTCTCCCAGCTGGGGAACGGTTTTCCCGCTTTTTTTGCCAGCTGCTTGGCTCGATCTCGAGCTCGACTCCTTCTTTTGTTGTGCTCGATGTGCCTTTCTGAGTTGGCGCTCATAGTCTGAGTCAACAAGCTTGGGAGATGGTTTTTTAGCCATGCGAATAAAGTGGTGAACGATATGCTCAGGCACTTTCTCCTTTGGCAGCGGTGGCGGTTTCGGTCCAAATGGGCGTCCAATTGGGCCTTCACTTCGACTTCCTTTTGCTCCTCGGTCATGCCATAAGGCCTCATCGGAAGAGGCGCGAGGCTTGGACCATATTGAAATCTCTTGCCTCCGCCTGTACCTCCTGTAACTCGACTTGTACCGCTATGCACCATAGCTGTGGCGGCTCTCTTTCGCTGTTGCTGAGGCGGCGGAGATGGCTGATGTGGCTAACTTGGAGGAGGAGTGGGCTGACGTGGTGCCAGACTTGGAGCAGGAGGAGTGGCCTGACGCGGTGCCGGACTTGGAGGAGGAGGAGTGGCCTGACGCGTTGGCGGACTTGAAGGAGCACGACTTTGCTGAGGCGGTGGCTGATGACTTGCAGGAGCGGGAGTCTGCTAACGCGGTGTCGGTGGCCTTCGAAAGATGATGCAATCCTTTCTCCATAGGATGATACGATGTATGGCCTCTCCCAGTGTGTGCTCCTCTTCACCTCCAGGAATGTCAAGCTCTAGCCCCGAATATTGGTCCACCACCTCATCAACCACGACACGAGCATAGCCAGCTGGAATTGGGTTGCAATGGAAGGTTGCTTCGGGGGGATTTGTATATGCAACGGCGTCCGCCACCTTCATGGATATGTTCTTCATTTTGAAGTGTAGCTCACAATTGGTGTTCTCCATGATGTCATCCACAAGGTATCTATCCAGCAGTGTCTCGCCCGGGGTGGAACCCACGCTGCTTCTCGGCATGGATGGGACGGTGCTATCCAATGCTGGATCATCCGTTAGCTGCTGCCGCTGCTGAGACCCCCTTTCCTGGCTAAGTGAGTCGACCTGCTGCTGCTGCCGCTGGAATTTGAGTGCCAACTCCGCGTGCGTTGATTCTAGGCCTTGAAGGCGTTCTGCTTCCTTCTTCCTCTGCTCCTCCTCCAGCTTCCTCTTCTTCTCCTCCTCCATCTTCCTTCTCGCACGACTTCTGTAGTCGGCGTTCCAGTCTGCAAACCCCTCATACCACGGACAACGCCCTTGTTTCGTGTTCTTCCCGGGTGTTCAGGATTTCCCACGGCGCGTGTAAGCTTGTCGTTCTCTCTGTTGGGCATGAACACCCCCATTCTAGCCTCTTCTATTGCAACAAGTAACTTCTCTTCGGCTCCTTTAAGACTTGCCTTCTTCGAAACCTTGCCTGTCTTCGGGTCCAACGCCCCCCCTCCCCCCCCCCCCCCCCCCCCGTGCACATAGAACCAAGTCCTGCACCTGGGGGCCAGCTCAATGTAACTAGAATGACCTCTGCAGCCACCATCTCTTGCTCAGACTTATCCCACTTAGGCATTGCCACCGCGTAGCCACCTGGCCCCAGCCTATGGAACTGCTCCTTTTTTGCGGCATTGGCCTTGTTTATTCGCGACCGTTCCTTAGATAATTCCGATTCCTTGAATTTCAAACGGGCCAGTGATCTCTTTGCTTCTCCAGTGTTCCCTTGAATTCTGGAGTCTTCTTTCCTCCTTTGACGTAGTTGGCCCTTATAGTTTTCTTGTGGTTGTTGAATGCAATTGCCATCTTCCTAAGAGCGGCGGCCTTCACTTTCTGCACATCTGCATCTGTGAAATGATCTAGTAGGGTGAAATGTTCCATGAGAGATTCCCAAACAGGTCTTTTGCTCTGTCGTCGACCCAAGTAAGATCTGGATGTTCCTTTGCTGGCCTTTTCCATTCTTGCGTGGAGATCGGGTGTTGGTCCTTCACAAGAACTCCGCACCGACGAACGAACTTGTTCACAATGTTCTTAGGCTCGATTGGTTCGCCATCAGTTTTGATGGCATCGATGTTGTACTTTCTGCCCTGCTTCAACTTTTTGGCCGGGCTTCGCACTGTCATGCTGCCTGTAGAAGATTTGCTCGATCCGGAGGGCAGAAAGAAGAAAGATCGATTCATTAATATATCTTCAAATCATTTAAAACATGTGATGATCACCAGATGCCTGCTTATATAAATATACCACGCCGGTCTCTTTCATTTCAAGATCAACATTTTCTTCGTCATCATAATCATAGTTCATGACTTCATCAATTCGGTCGTCATGATCGAATATCATATCACCCTCCCCGGCATTGTTCAGATATTGGGAGCCATCATTTTCTTCATTCTGATCATCTGGCACGCGAGGGGAGCGTATGATCTCGAACAGGGCCTCTTCTCCTTCTCTGCCGGTATTGTCCGCCATAGCTTTTATTTAACTAATCCATAAGAAACATAAAACAATTTAGTATTCAAATTACAATGCATGCATGCAATCAATAAGGAAAAACGGAATGATAGTACATAATATGCATCATCGAATATAATCTCGAATACATCGTCTCGAATATTATCGAATAATATATATAATCTCGAATACATCGTCTCGAATAATATGTATAATCTCAAATACATCATCTCGAATATTATATATCGAATAGATCACTAGCTAGCTAGCTAATAAAGATCGAATACAACAGAATAATCTAGTTCACTCGCGGTTCCTGAGGCGCGGGCGGTGGACACCCAAAGAGAAGGAACCATCACAGGATCATAGCTCAGGTCATCCCCCAAAGAACCTGCCAGGTATTGGAGAACCTGACGTCCATAGCAGCCATGTTGCGACGAACGTGCTCGTCCTCCTCCCTGAAACGGCGACGTACCACCTCCGGCGGGGCCGGCACCCTCCGCACCGAAAGTGGCCCACGCGAACGCCACCAAAGGAGCTCAGGGTCGACGACGGGACCCGGGGCCGGGTTCCTCACCAAGCGGCGGGCCCCTGAAGGTAGCACCTCCCAGTGCCAGCCCGGCGGAGCCCAGTCCCGGACATGGGTCCTCTGAAGCAGGACGTCGTCGCGAACGGGTCGACGGCGGGGATGCGGGCCGGGCATCGTCGAGAACAAATACTATATGCAAACATACCATTTTTAAATGATTAGGTTGTGATTTCTTATATACAAATTTAAAAAATGATATCATTGCATATGTCAAAATTCTATATGCAAATATAACAGTTTTTAAATTCTATATGCAGATTTACCACCAATGCACTATAATTTTACATTCCGTAAGTTTTGTTTTATTTCTGACGTAAAAAGAGACCGTAAAAATATATAATCGCCGTAAAAAATATTTTATGTTATGTAAAATTACAAACGTAAAAACATAGTGTAAAATATATATAAACTCCAAGTTTCTTGTCTTATGACCTATATTTTTATTTTCTTATACCAAATTTTACGTAGTTAATCAATAGAAATGTAACTATTTGAATTCCAAATTTAATTTAATTATGAAATGATCATAAGATTACCTCGGGTGAAGAATAACTTATTCTGCACGCTGGGTGACGAATAGCATCACTATATATATATATATATATAGCTAATTCTATATGAAATTTCTATATGCAAATTCTAGCTAATTCATCTAACAGTAATATATATATATATATATATCTAGCTAATTCATCTAACATTTGACATTTGACATTAATCTGATCTAATTAATTAATTCATCTAAAACCTTTGTATAAAAAACAGAAAAAACTAAAAACTAAAAACAGAAAAACATCTAAGTGTGTGTGTGCGGGCTTGGGGGCGGCCGGGGTTCTCACAGCGGGGCGACGGGCCGGGGCGCGGCGAGGCGACGGGAGCGGCGACGGGGGGCGGCGACAGCGGGCGGCGATGGGGCGACGGCGTACGGGGCGGCGGTGAGACGGCGATGACGGGGACGGCGACGACGGGACGGGGCGTTGACGGGGACGGCGGCACCGACGGCACGCGGCGGGGGTGGTGACGGCGACGGCGCAGGACGGGGCGGCGGCGATGTCGAAGCAGCGAGAAGTGGGAGATGAGAAACTGAATTTTTTTGAAGTGTTTCTTATATAGGAGGCACCTTTAGTACCGGTTGGAGCCACCAACCGGTACTAAAGGTCTGTTTTGGCCAAGCCAAGCGGCGGGAAGGCGCACCCCTTTAGTACCGGGTGGTGGCTCCAACCGGTACTAAAGACCCCCCCTTTAGTACCGGTTGGAGGCACGACCCGGTACTAAAGGGCTGCGCTGGCGCAGGTGCCGTGCGGCAAGTTTAGTCCCACCTCGCTAGCCGAGGGGTGTCCGCACTGGTTTATAAGCCCCAATGCGGTATCTCTGTCGAGCTCCTCTCTATAGCAGGCTTTTAGGCCTAACTTTGCCGCGCTGCCCTGTGGGCCTGCTGGGCCTTTCAGGCCTGCATCCTGGCCTAAGGCCAAGCAAGCCCACAGGGCAGCGCGCATTTTTTTATTTAGTTTTTTTCTTTTCTGCTTTATTTATTTTCCTTTATTTATTTCTGAGTTGTTTTTTTGCTGTATTAGAGTTTCTTTGTGAATATTTTTTCTTTAGGTACAAAAAATTACAAACTTTTTGTTAGTGCTAGTAGTTTTCAGATTTGAATTATTTAAATTTGAATTATTTGAAATTTTTGTGAATCACTAGTTTGTGAATAACTTAACTTTAAAAATAGATTTTTTAGTGATTCTTTTTTCTTTTGTTTAATATTAGTGTGTTTTATCATTATATTCAATTTGGTAATACTTAGGTTATTTAAAAAAATGAAATGCCTTGACACAAATGAGTTTTCGTCCGAAACCCTGATACTTCGAAAGAGATTGTCCATTTCGTACACGAAGTGCATGCAGTTTTTGTCGTAACCCTCTCTACTTTTTTCCACATGCTGTGGGTGAAATGATGATACCATGCCAACTTTCAACCTTTTCAGAGTTCATTTGAAGTGTTTTTCAATTTCAGGGCCATTTAGCTAAGAAAATCAGTAAATGCATGAAAAATAGCAAATGAAGTCAGAAAGGGTTGAAAATTGATGACGTGGCTTTGAATGGTGCATACTAAATGGACAAAAAGTCTGGAGTCGTAATAAGTTAAAAAAATGAAATGTCTTTGTAACAGATGAGTTTTCGTCGGAAACCCTGATACTTCGAAAGAGATTGTCCCTTTTGTACACGAAGTGCATCCAGTTTTTGCCGTAATCCTCTCTACTTTTTTGCACATGCTATGTGGGTGAAATGATGATACCATGCCAACTTTCAACCTTTTCAGAGTTCATTTGAAGTGTTTTTCAATTTCAGGGTCATTTAGCTAAAAAAAAATCAGTAAATGCGTGAACAATAGCAAATGAAGTCAGAAAGGGTTGAAAATTGATGACATGGCTTTGAATGGTGCATACTGAACGCACAATTTTTGAAGTTAGAGAAGTATGGATCTTCTTGCATTGTTGACAGACTATCCTGTTTTGCATTCATTTGTAGTGCTTTTCAATTTAAGGGTCATTTAGCTCAAAAAAAAGCAAATGAAGTCCTACATAATGCATGAAAGAATTTGTTTACACATAATATTTCTTCACGTTTCAAATGCCAAAACACATAAGTACCCTAACTATTACAAAGATTCCCTCCGGTTTGTTCGAAGTGGGACTTTCCAGATATGTAAGTCCGGAAAGTCACTAGAGAAGAAAGTGATGACAGTGAAGCCGATCACATCCCAGAGTGGGATCTTTGGGTGTAAAACTTTTTCTTCGCATGTGTCCCTTTGCGCCGTAACCATGGACAATCTTCATCATTTAACTGGATGCTCGGGTCAGTATTCACTATGAATGGAGCAATTTCATCAAACTTTTCATAATCTTCTGATATGTCTATCTTGTCATCCACTCCCACGATGTTTCTTTTCCCTAAAAGAACTATGTGGCGCTTTGGCTCATCATATGATGTATTCGCTTCCTTATCTTTTCTTTTTCTCGGCTTGGTAGACATGTCCTTCACATAGAAAACCTGCGCCACATCATTGGCTAGGACGAATGGTTTGTCTGCGTACGCAAGATTGTTGAGATCCACTGTTGTCATTCCGTACTGTGGGTCTTCCGTTACCCCGCCTCGTGTCATATTGACCCATTTGCACTGAAACAAAGGGACCTTCAAACCACGTCCATAGTCAAGTTCCAATGTGTCCTCTATGTAACCATAATATGTGTCCTTTCCCGTCTTGGTTGCTGCATCAAAGCGGACACCACTGTTTTGGTTGGTGCTCTTCTTATCTTGGGCGATCGTGTAAAATGTATTCCCATTTATCTCGTACCCTTTGAAAGTCATTATATTCAAAGATGGTAACTGGGACAACAAGTACAGGTCATCTTCAACGGCATCATGCATGGCACGTGTCTGCAACCAACCGGCGAAAGTCCCCGTTTGTTCACGTGTAATCCAGTCGTCAGACTGCTCCGGGTGTTTGGAGCGTAGAAAATTCCTGTGTTCTTCCATGTACGGAGCCACCAAGGCAGAATTCTGTAGAACTGTGTAGTGTGCTTGAGTGAGAGAATGCCCGTCCATACATATTATTTGATCCGCTCCTAGTGTGCCTTTTCCATCCAGTCTGCCCTTATGCCGCGATTCAGGAACACCAATCGGCTTAAGGTCAGGAATAAAGTCAATAGAAAACTCAATGACCTCCTCATTTTCATGGCCCTTGGAGATGCTTCCTTCTGGCCTAGCACGGTTATGAACATATTTCTTTAAGACTACCATGAACCTCTCAAAGGGGAACATATTGTGTAGAAATACAGGACCCAAAATGTTAATCTCATCGCATAGGTGAACTAGGACGTGCGTCATGATGTTGAAGAAGGATGGTGGGAACACCAACTCGAAACAGACAAGACATTGCACCAAATCATTCTCTAACCTTGGTATGATTTCTGAATCGATTACCTTCTAAGAGATTGCATTGACGAATGCACATAGCTTCACAATGGCTAATCGAACATTTTCCAGTAGAAGCCCCCTCAATGCAACCGGAAGCAGTTGCGTCATAATCACGTGGCAGTCATGAGACTTTAGGTTCTGGAACTTTTTCTCTGTCATATTTATTATTCCCTTTATATTCGACAAGAAGCTAGACGGTACCTTCATACTGAGCAGGCATTCAAAGAAGATTTCCTTCTCTTCTTTGGTAAGAGCATTGCTGGCATGATCCTGATGTATGTCGTCTTTTCCGTGCATACGTTGCTGGTCCTCCCATGCCTCCGGTGTATCTTTTGTCTTCCCATACACGCCCAAGAAGCCAAGCAGGGTCACGCAAAGATTCTTCATCACGTGCATCACGTCGATTGTGGAGCGGACCTCTAGGTCTTTCCAATAGGGCAGGTCCCAAAATATATATTTCTTCTTCCACATGGGTGCGCGTTGAAGGAAATATGCCCTAGAGGCAATAAAAAGTTGTTATTTATATTTCGTTATATCATGATAAATGTTTATTATTCATGCTAGAATTGTATTAACCGGAAACATAATACATGTGCGAATACATAGACAAACAGAGTGTCACTAGTATGCCTCTACTTGACTAGCTCGTTGATCAAAGATGGTTAAGTTTCCTAGCCATAGACATGAGTTGTCATTTGATAAACGGGGTATGATGTCTACTACACAACCTTCTTCTTGTAGACGTTGTTGGGCCTCCAAGTGCAGAGGTTTGTAGGACAGTAGCAAATTTCCCTCAAGTGGATGACCTAAGGTTTATCAATCCGTGGGAGGCGTAGGATGAAGATGGTCTCTCTCAAGCAACCCTGCGACCAAATAACAAAGAGTCTCTTGTGTCCCCAACACACCCAATACAATGGTAAATTGTATAGGTGCACTAGTTCAGCAAAGAGATGGTGATACAAGTGCAATATGGATGGTAGATATAGGTTTTTGTAAACTGAAAATATAAAAACAGCAAGGTAACTAATGATAAAAGTGAGCGTAAACGGTATTGCAATGCTAGGAAACAAGGCCTAGGGTTCATACTCTCAACAATAATAACATAATTGGATCATATAAATATCCCTCAACATGCAACAAAGAGTCACTCCAAAGTCACTAATAGCGGAGAACAAACGAAGAGATTATGGTAGGGTACGAAACCACCTCAAAGTTATTCTTTCCAATCAATCCGTTGGGCTATTCCTATAAGTGTCACAAACAGCCCTAGAGTTCGTACTAGAATAACACCTTAAGACACACATCAACCAAAACCCTAATGTCACCTAGATACTCCAATGTCACCTCAAGTATCCGTGGGTATGATTATACGATATGCATCACACAATCTCATATTCATCTATTCAACAAACACAAAGTTCTTCAAAGAGTGCCCCAAAGTTTATACCGGAGAGTCAAGACGAAAACGTGTGCCAACCCCTATGCATAGGTTCATGGGCGGAACCCGCAAGTTGATCACCAAAACATACATCAAGTGGATCAATAGAATACCCCATTGTCACCACGGGTATCCCACGCAAGACATACATCAAGTGTTCTCAAATCCTTAAAGACACAATCCAATAAGATAACTCAAAAGGGGAAACTCAATCCATTACAAGAGAGTAGAGGGGGAGAAGCAACATAAGATCCAACTATAATAGCAAAGCTCGCGATACATCAAGATCGAATCACCTCAAGAACACGAGAGAGAGAGAGATCAAACACATAGCTACTGGTACAAACCCTCAGCCCCGAGGGTGAACTACTCCCTCCTCGTCATGGAGAGCGCCGGGATGATGAAGATGGCCACCGGTGAGGGTTCCCCCCTCCGGCAGGGTGCCGGAACAGGGTCCCGATTGGTTTTTGCTGGCTACAGAGGCTTGCGGCGACGGAACTCCTGATCTCTTCTGTTCCCCGATCATTTTAGGGTATATGGATATATATAGGAGGAAGAATTACGTCAGGGGAGCCACGAGGGGCCCACGAGGGTGGAGGGCGCGCCCAGGGGAGGTGGGCACGCCCCCTGCCTCGTGCCTCCCTCGTTGCTTTCTTGACGTGGACTCCAAGTCTCCCGGGTTGCTTTCCTTCCAAAAATAACTTCTCCAAAAGGTTTCATTCCCTTTCGACTCCGTTTGATATTCCTTTTCTTCGAAACACTGAAACAAGGGAAAAAACAGGAAATGGCACTAGGCTCTGGGTTAATAGGTTAGTCCCAAAAGTAATATAAAAGTGCATAGTAAAGCCCATTAAACATCCAAGATGGATAATATAATAGCATGAATACTTCATAAATTATAGATACGTTGGAGACGTATCAGGATCACGTCATTAGGAGAATGATGTGATTGACTTGACCCATTCTGTTAGCTTAGCACTTGATCATGTTAGTTTACTGCTATTGCTTTCTTCATGACTTATACATGTTCCTATAACTATGAGATTATGCAACTCCCGATTACCGGAGGAACACTTTGTGTGCTACCAAACGTCACAACGTAACTGGGTGATTATAAAGGTGCTCTACAGGTGTCTCCGATGGTACTAGTTGAGTTGGCATAGATCGAGATTAGGATTTGTCACTCCGATTGTCGGAGAGGTATCTCTGGGCCCTCTCGGTAATGCACATCACTATAAGCCTTGCAAGCAATGTGACTAATGAGTTAGTTGCGGGATGATACATTACAGAACGAGTAAAGAGACTTGCCGATAACGAGATTGAGCTAGGTATTGAGATACCAACGATCGAATCTCGGGCAAGTAACATACCGATGACAAAGGGAACAACGTATGTCGTTATGCGGTTTGACCGATAAAGACCTTCGTAGAATATGTAGGAACCAATATGCGCATCCAGGTTCCGCTATTGGTTATTGACCGGAGACGTGTCTCGGTCATGTCTACATAGTTCTCGAACCCGTAGGGTCCGCACGCTTAACGTTCGGTGACGATCGGTATTACGAGTTTATGTGTTTTGATGTACCGAAGGTTGTTCGGAGTCCCGGATGAGATCAGGGACACGACGAGGAGTCTCGAAATGTTCAAGACGTAAAGATCGATATATTGGAAGGCTATATTCAGACATCGGAAAGGTTCTGAGTGGTTCGGGTATTTATCGGAGTACCGGAGAGTTACGGGAATTCGCAGGGGAGTATATGGGCCATATAGGGCTTTAGGGGAGAGAGAGAGAGGGGGGGGCTGCCTAGGGAAGGCCCCCCCCAAGGCCTAGTCCGAATTGGACTAGGGGGAGGGGCGGCACCCCCTCCTTCCTTCTCTTCTCTCTTCCCCTTCCTTCACTCCTACTCCTACTACTTGGAAGGGGGGAATCCTACTCCCGGTGGGAATAGGACTCCCCAGGGCGCGCCATAGTAGAGGGCCGGCCGTCCCCCTCCTCCACTCCTTTATATACGGGGGAGGGGGCACCCCATAGACACACAAGTTGATCATTGATCTCTTAGCCATGTGCGGTGCCCCCCTCCACCAAAATCCACCTCGGTCATATCGTAGCGGTGCTTAGGCGCAGCCCTGCGTCGGTAGCTTCATCATCATCGTCATCACTCCGTCGTGCTGACGGAACTCTCCCTCGAAGCTATACAGGATCGTGAGTTCGTGGGACGTCACCGAGCTGAACGTGTGCAGATCGCGGAGGTGCCGTACATTCGGTACTAGGATTGGTCGATCATGAAGACGTACGACTACATCAAACGCGTTGTCATAACGCTTCCGCTTACGGTCTACGAGGGTACGTGGACGACACTCTCCCCTCTCGTTGCTATGCATCACCATGATCTTGCATGTGCGTAGGAAATTTTTGAAATTACTACGTTCCCCAACAGTGGCATCAGAGCCAGGTTTATGCGTAGATGTTATATGCATGAGTAGAACACAAGTGAGTTGTGGGTGATACTAGTCATACTGCTTACCAGCATGTCATACTTTGATTCGGCGGTATTGTTGGATGAAGCGGCCCGGACCGACATTACGCGTACGATTACGCGAGATTGGTTCTACCGACGTGCTTCGCACACAGGTGGCTGGCGGGTGTCAGTTTCTCCAACTTTAGTTGAATCGAGTGTGGCTAAGCCCGGTCCTTGTTGAAGGTTAAAACAGCACTAACTTGACGAAATATCGTTGTGGTTTTGATGCGTAGGCAAGAACAGTTCTTGCTCTGCCCGTAGCAGCCATGAAAACTTGCAACAACAAAGTAGAGGACGTCTAACTTGTTTTTGCAGGGCATGTTGTGATGTGATATGGTCAAGACATGATGCTAAATTTTATTGTATGAGATGATCATGTTTTGTAACAGAGTTATCGGCAACTGGCAGGAGCCATATGGTTGTCGCTTTATTGTATGCAATGCAATCGCCCTGTAATTGTTTTTACTTTATCACTAAGCGGTAGTGATAGTCATAGAAACAATAGTTGGCAAGACGACAACGATGCTACGATGGAGATCAAGGTGTCGCGCCGGTGACGATGGTGATCATGACAGTGCTTTGGATATGGAGATCAAAGGCACAAGATGATGATGGCCATATCATATCACTTATATTGATTGCATGTGATGTTTATCTTTTATGCATCTTATTTTGCTTTGATTGACGGTAGCATTATAAGATGATCTCTCACTAAATTTCAAGGTACAAGTGTTCTCCCTGAGTATGCACCGCTGCCAAAGTTCGTCGTGCCGAGACACCACGTGATGATCGGGTGTGATAAGCTCTACGTTCACATACAACGGGTGCAAGCCAGTTTTGCACACGCGGAAATACTCGGGTTAAACTTGACGAGCCTAGCATATGCAGATATGGCCTCAGAACACTGAGACCGAAAGGTCGAGCGTGAGTCATATAGTAGATATGATCAACATAGTGATGTTCACCATTAAAAACTACTCCATTTCACGTGATGATCGGACATGGTTTAGTTGATTTGGAACACGTAATCACTTAGATGATTAGAGGGATGTCTATCTAAGTGGGAGTTCTTTAAGTAATATGATTAATTGAACTTTAATTTATCATGAACTTAGTCCTGATAGTATTTGCATATCTATGATGTAGATCAATAGCTCGCGCTTAGCTCCCATGTTTTATTTTTGATATGTTCCTAGAGAAAACTAAGTTGAAAAGATGTTAGTAGCAATGATGCAGATTGGATCCGTGATCTGAGGATTATCCTCATTGCTGCACAGAAGAATTATGTCCTTGATGCACCGCTAGGTGACATACCGATTGCAGGAGCAGATGCAGACGTTATGAACATTTGGCAAGCTCGATATGATGACTACTTGATAGTTTAGTGCACCATGATTTACGGCTTAGAATCAAGCTTCAAAGACGTTTTGAACGCCACGGAGCATATGAGATGTTCCAAGAGTTGAAATTAGTATTTCAAACTCATGCCCATATCGAAAGGTATGAGACCTTTGACAAGCACTTTGCCTACAAGATGGAGGAGAATTGCTCAGCTAGTGAGCATGTGCTCAGAATGTCTGAGTACTACAATCACTTGAATCAAGTGGGAGTTAATCTTCCAGATAAGATAGTGATTGACAGAGTTCTCTAGTCACTATCACCAAGTTACTAGAACTTCGTGATGAACTATAATATGCAAGGGATAACGGAAACGATTCCCAAGCTCTTCGTGATGCTAAAATCGACGAAGGTAGAAATCAAGAAAAGCATCAAGTGTTGATAGTTGACAAGACCACTAGTTTCAAGAAAAGGGCAAACGGAAGAAGGGGAACTTCAAGAAAGAAGGCAAGCAAGTTGCTGCTCAAGTGAAGAAGCCCAAGTCTGGACCTAAGCCTGAGACTAAGTGCTTCTACTGCAAAGGGACTGGTCACTGGAAGCAGAACTGCCCCAAGTATTTGGCGGATAAGAAGGATAGCAAAGTGAACAAAGGTATATTTGATATACATGTTATTGATGTGTACTTTACTAGTGTTTATAGCAACCTCTCGGTATTTGATACTAGTTCAGTTGCTAAGATTAGTAACTCAAAACGGGAGTTGCAGAATGAGAAACTAGTTAAGGGCGAGGTGACGATGTGTGTTGGAAGTAGTTCCAAGATTGATATGATCATCATCGCACACTCCCTATAATTTCGGGATTAGTGTTGAACCTAAATAAGTGTTATTTGGTGTTTGTGTTGAGCATGAATATGATTTGATCATGTTTATTGCAATACAGTTATTCATTTAAGTTAGAGAATAATTGTTGTTCTGTTTACATGAATAAAACCTTCTATGGTCATACACCCAATGAAAATGGTTTGTTGGATCTCGATTGTAGTGATACACATATTCATAATATTGAAGCCAAAAGATGCAAAGTTAATAATGATAGTGCAACTTATTTGTGGCACGGCCGTTTAGGTCATATTGGTGTAAAGCACATGAAGAAACTCCATGCTGATGGGATTTTGGAATCACTTGATTATGAATCACTTGATGCTTGCGAACCATGCCTTATGGGCAAGATGACTAAGACTCCGTTCTCCAGAACAATGGAGCGAGCAACTGACTTATTGGAAATAATACATACTGATGTATGCGATCCGATGAGTGTTGAGGCTCGCGGCAGGTATTGTTATTTTCTGACCTTCACAGATGATTTGAGCAGATATGGGTATATGAAACATAAGTCTGAAACATTTGAAAAGTTCATATAATTTCAGAGTGAAGTGGAAAATCATCGTAACAAGAAAATAAAGTTTCTACGATCTGATCGTGGAGGAGAATATTTGAGTTACGAGTTTGGTCTTCATTTGAAACAATGCGGAATAGTTTCGCAACTCACACCACCTGGAACACCACAGCGTCATGGTGTGTCCGAACATCGTAACTGTACTTTATTAGATATGGCGCAATCTATGATGTCTCTTACCGATTTACCACTATTGTTTTGGGGTTATGCATTAGAGACAGCTGCATTCACGTTAAATAGGGCACCATCTAAATCCATTGACACGACACCATATGAACTGTGGTTTGGCAAGAAACCAAAGTTGTCATTTCTTAAAGTTTGGGGCTGTGATGCTTATGTGAAAAAGCTTCAACCTGATAAGCTCGAACCCAAATCAGAGAAATGTGTCTTCATAGGATACCCAAAGGAGACAGTTGAGTACACCTTCTATCACAGATCCGAAGGCAAGACATTCGTTGCTAAGAATGGATCCTTTCTAGAGAAGGAGTTTCTCTCGAAAGAAGTGAGTGGGAGGAAAGTAGAACTTGATGAGGTAATTGTACCTGCTCCCTTATTGGAAAGTAGTTCATCACAGAAATCTGTTCATGTGACTCCTACACCAATTAGTGAGGAAGCTAATGATGATGATCATGTAACTTCAGATCAAGTTCCTACCGAACCTCATAGGTCAACCAGAGTGAGATCCGCACTAGAGTGGTACGGTAATCCTGTTCTGGAGGTCATGTTACTTGACCATGACGAACCTACGAACTATGAGGAAGCGATGATGAGCCCAGATTCCGCGAAATGGCTTGAGGCCATGAAATCTGAGATGGGATCCATGTATGAGAACAAAGTGTGGACTTTGGTTGACTTGCCCGATGATCGGCAAGCCATAGAAAATAAATGGATCTTCAAGAGGAAGACGGACGCTGATAGTAGTGTTACTATCTACAAAGCTAGACTTGTCGAAAAAGGTTTTGCCAAAGTTCAAGGTGTTGACTACAATGAGATTTTCTCACTCGTAGCGATGCTTAAGTCTGTCCGAATCATGTTAGAAAATTGCCACATTTTATGAAATCTGGCAAATGGATGTCAAAACTACATTCCTTAATGGATTTCTTAAAGAAGAGTTGTATATGATGCAACCAGAATGTTTTGACGATCCTAAAGGTGCTAACAAAATGTGCAAGCTCCAGCGATCCATCTATGGACTGGTGCAAGCATCTCGGAGTTGGAATATGATGAGTTGATCAAAGCATATAGTTTTATACAGACTTGCGGTGAAGCCTGTATTTACAAGAAAGTGAGTGGGAGCACTACAACATTTCTGATAAAATGCGAATGACATATTGTTGATCGAAAATAATGTAGAATTTTCTGGAAAGCATAAAGGAGTTTTTTAAAGAAAGACCTCGCTGAAGCTGCTTACATATTGAGCATCAAGATCTATAGAGATAGATCAAGACGCTTGATAAGTTTTTTTCAATGAGTACATACCTTGACAAGATTTTGAAGTAGTTCAAAATGGAACAGTCAAAGAAAGAGTTCTTGCCTGTGTTACAAGGTGTGAAATTGAGTAAGACTCAAAGCCCGACCACGGCAGAAGATAGAAAGAGAATGAAAGTTATTCCCTATGCCTCAGCCATAGGTTCTATAAAGTATGCCATGCTGTATACCAGATCTATTGTATACCCTACAATACCCTACACTGAGTTTGGCAAGGGAGTACAATAGTGATCTAGGAGTAGATCACTGAACAACGGTCAAAATTATCCTTAGTGGAATAAGGATATGTTTCTCGATTATGGAGGTGACAAAAGGTTCGTCGTAGTGGGTTACGTCGATGTAAGTTTTGACACTGATCCAGATGACTCTAAGTCTCAATCTGGATACATATTGAAAGTGGGAGCAATTAGCTAAAGTAGCTCCGTGCAGAGCATTGTAGACATAGAAATTTGTAAAATACATACGGATCTGAATTTGGCAGACCCGTTGACTAAACTTCTCTCACAAGCAAAACATGATCACACCTTAGTACTCTTTGGGTGTTAATCACATGGCGATGTGAATTAGATTACTGACTCTAGTAAACCCTTTGAGTGTTGGCCACATGGCGATGTGAACTATGGATATTAATCACATGGTGATGTGAACTATTGGTGTGAAATCACATGGCGATGTGAACTAGATTATTGACTCTAGTGCAAGTGGGAGACTGAAGGAAATATGCCCTAGAGGCAATAATAAAGTTGTTATTTATATTTCCTTATATCATGATAAATGTTTATTATTCATGCTAGAATTTTATTAACCGGAAACATAATACATTTGTGAATACATAGACAAACAGAGTGTCACTAGTATGCCTCTACTTGACTAGCTCATTGATCAAAGATGGTTAAGTTTCCTAGCCATAGACATGAGTTGTCATTTGATAAACGGGATCACATCATTAGGAGAATGATGTGATTGACTTGACCCATTCCGTTAGCTTAGCACTTGATCGTTTTAGTTTACTGCTATTGCTTTCTTCATGACTTATACATGTTCCTATAACTATGAGATTATGCAACTCCCGATTACTGGAGGAACACTTTGTGTGCTACCAAACGTCACAACGTAACTGGGTGATTATAAAGGTGCTCTATAGGTGTCTCCGATGGTACTTGTTGAGTTGGCATAGATCGAGATTAGGATTTGTCACTCCGATTGTCGGAGAGGTATCTCTGGGCCCTCTCGGTAATGCACATCACTATAAGCCTTGCATGCAATGTGACTAATGAGTTAGTTGCGGGATGATGCATTATGGAACGAGTAAAGAGACTTGCCGATAACGAGATTGAGCTAGGTATTGAGATACCGACGATCGAATCTCGGACAAGAAACATACCGATGACAAAGGGAACAACGTATGTTGTTATGCGGTTTGACCGATAAAGATATTCGTAGAATATGTAGGAACCAATATGAGCATCCAGGTTCCGCTATTGGTTATTGACCAGAGACGTGTCTCGGTCATGTCTACATAGTTCTCGAACCCGTAGGGTCCGCACGCTTAACGTTTGGTGACGATCGGTATTATGAGTTTATGTGTTTTGATGTACCGAAGGTTGTTCGGAGTCCCGGATGAGATCAGGGACATGACGAGGAGTCTCGGAATGTTCGAGACGTAAAGATCGATATATTGGAACGCTATATTCAGACATCGGAAAGGTTCTGAGTGGTTCGGGTATTTATCGGAGTACCGGAGAGTTACGGGAATTCGCCGGGGAGTATATGGGCCATATTGGGCTTTAGGGGAGAGAGAGAGAGGGGCTGCCTAGGGCAGGCCGCGCGCCCCCCAAGGCCTAGTCCGAATTGGACGAGGGGGAGGGGCGGCGCCCCCTCCTTCCTTCTCTTCTCTCTTCCCCTTCCTTCTCTCCTACTCCTACTACTTGGAAGGGGGGAATCCTACTCCCGGTGGGAGTAGGACTCCCCAGGGCGCGCCATAGTAGAGGGCCGGCCCTCCCCCTCCTCCACTCCTTTATATACGGGGGAGGGGGGTACCCCATAGACACACAAGTTGATCATTGATCGCTTAGTCGTGTGCGGTGCCCCCCTCCACCATAATCCACCTCGGTCGTATCGTAGCGGTGCTTTGGCGAAGCCCTGCGTCGGTAGCTTCATCATCACCATCATCATGCCGTTGTGCTGATGGAACTCTCCCTCGAAGCTCTACTAGATCATGAGTTCGCGGGACATCACCGAGCCGAACGTGTGCAGATCGCGGAGGTGCCGTTCGTTCGGTACTAGGATCGGTCGATCGTGAAGACGTACGACTACATCAACCGCATTGTCATAACGCTTCCGCTTACGGTCTACGAGGGTACGTGGATGACACTCTCCCCTCTCGTTGCTATGCATCACCATGATCTTGCGTGTGCGTAGGAAATTTTGAAATTACTACATTCCCCAACATGCTTCTATCAGCGTCATTCGGAACAGGTTGTATGCCAGGACCCTTTCTGTCGTGGAATTGTCAAGGCAGATGTCCTCGTGAAAGGACTTAGTCATGGAGCCATCGCAACTAGGAAGCTTAAAGGGGTTAAAACGGGACAAAGGACACGAGGGTTTATACTGGTTCAGCCCCTTGCGGTAAAGGTAAAAGCCTAATCCAGTTGAGGTGGAATTACTAGGGTTTCGATGAGCAGGGAGCGAATCCGCTATGCCCGGCTCTCGATTTGATGTTACTTGCCCTAAACCGCTGCCGGGTCGTCCCTTTATATACATAGGTCGACGCCCAGTGGCTCATAGAGTCCCGGCCGGCTCATAAACAGTGTCCGGCTCGGTGACTAGTTAATTCTGCCTTACAATACAAGTTATGCCCGTATGGCGGTTTATCACTACAGGCCTTAAGTCGCCTTTGCGCCTTGGGCCCTTAACTGAACCGCCATCTTCAAGCTTGATATTGGGCTTCATTTGATGAATCGCCATAGCGTAACCCGGCCCCTCCTGGGTGGGTTACACTAGTAGTTATATCCCCAACATTAGGCCCCAGATTGATTTGAACCGGTTCATGTCAATCTTCACTATTTAAGAAAAAATCTTCTGTCTTCCACCTGTGCGAGAATTTATAACTCGCCATGACGTCATCTTCTGGATTCATGGTAACCCGTCGTGACGTCATCTGCCGTTTGATTCATTTTTATTCAATCATATCCCAACGGATCCTTATCTTAATGACCGTCCCGAGAATCGAGGCGTCCGAGTAGCTGGATAACCATGTTTGGCCTCCTCGTTTTATGTGCCCGCTTTATCAGTCTTCCCTTATAAGTAGGCACGGCCTTAGGACTTTCTTCATTCTCCCCCTTTCGTCGTCTTCTTCCTCTCGCTACTCCACTGCTGCTCGAGCTCCGCCGCCGCCGCCACAGAGTACCTCGTCATCCTCGACTTCGGCCGCTGCATCAACCTGAGTCGATCGAGAAAACGGCAGCGACCCTTCGTAGTAGACCTGCAGCTGTAAGTCTTCACTTTCCCGCACTTCAGATCTGCATTAGGGTTTTCAAGTTCTTCTGTGTTCTTTATAGTTCATCACCGTTTCTTCGTAGTTCCTCCACCGCAGCCTCTTCTGATCCAAAAGGAACATATAACTCGTGCGGTAGCTATTTCGCATCCATTTCAGATGCTAATAGATCCCCTTTTCTTGTACAAAGGCCCCTTTAGAACTGATGAACTCCTCTGTACTGGTTTATTAGGTCTAGAATATTTTTCCTTTTCTGAGCATCCGTTGATCCAAAATAATAATTGCAATCTGTGAAACCTGTTTTTTACCCACTTAGTCGATGCCTGTATCTTGATAGACCCACTTAGCCATGGGGGCTCACACCACCGGCTCTAATTTGAGATGCTCAACAGATAACTTCAAACACGCCTGGCGGCTTAGATAACCTCAACTGCTCATGGCAGCTTAAATAATCTGACATAATTAACCATACACCATTAGGCCCCTTTGTAAGCCGCCATCTTAAATATGTATTAAAACATTTCCTCCGGCTTAAACTTAAACCAGTATTTTTGCTCTGTCTTAGGCTTTCATCTCCACAATGCCGCCCAAGGCTCCCAAAGCACCCGTTACATGCAACTGGGTCAAATCCATCGTCACAGACAACACATTTAATGATTTTGTGAAGACTGGTTATCTGCCGAAGAAGGAAGTCATGTCCTATCGTGCTCCTAATCCGACAGAAGAAAAACCTCAACCCAAGGAAGGGGGAGTTATCGTCTTTACTAATCACATGAACCGGGGCTTTTCTCCACCCGGCTCAAAGTTTTTCAGAGACGTCTTGCACTTTTTTGACATGCGACCTCAAGACATGGGGCCCAATTCCATGTCAAATATTTGCAATTTTCAAGTGTTCTGTGAGGTGTATCTTGGAGAAGGCCCAGCTTGCTACTCTTTAGAGAGTTATTTTATTTGAATCGCCAGAATGAACGTGCCAATGGGCCCAGCTTGGAACTTGGCGGAATCTCAATCTAGCGACGGAGAGACTGTCTCTTTCCGTATGCCGAACCGCCGAGTCACCCTAAAGATTGGAACCAGACGTGGTTCTATTGTCAAGATACTTCTCAGGCTAATGAGAACCCTCTGCCCGGCTTTCGCGCCCTGCGCCTCGAGTCCACTCACCCCTTGCCAGATAAACTGTCTCCTGATGAACGTCAAACACTTGCCCCCACCATGAGTAAGGTCAAGGCTCTTCTGGGGAATGGCTTAAACGGCATTGATCTGGTCCGGGTTTGGCTTGCCTGGAAGGTTATTCCTTTGAGCCGCCGCCCCGGCTTGATGTGCGATTACACAGGCCAAAAGAATGATCCTCTACGGCACAGCCTTGATGACTTCCCTGAGGATGTCATTGATGATATGACAAAGTCTCTTCTGAATGAGAGCCTGGCAGATTGTGGCAAAGTAGGTTTAAGTCCTTTCTGGAAAGCTAACCCGGCTCCAGCGGTAAGCCTATTGACTTAAGCATTTTTACCTTCAACTTTGACAATTTCATCTTTACTCAAAAACCCTTGTTGTAATTCATAGGCTGATGACGAATTTTGGAAGGTCAAGTATGATCATGAAGCTGCAAAGAAAGCCAGTAAAACCAAGAAAGCCGCCAGGAAAGCCGCTGCTCGGAAGAAGGGGAATAAGCCTAGCGCCTCAGATATACTTCATTTGGAAGATACCTCCGAGTCAGAGGTAGCTCTTGACTCTTTAGGCTCCTTTTTTCACTATCTTATTGACACCGATTATCATCAGGAGGATACAGGAGCGAGTCATGCAGCGGTTGAAGAGGTAACTATAATTTCCTCCGACTCCGAGCCTTTGCCAAGACAGAAAGTCCGAAGAGTAACCCGGAAAGTAAGATTTTCACATCCTTTAGCTTACCAAGATCCTCAATTTCTTTTGAAGCGACAGATTCATGAGAGCCGGAGGCAGACCCGGACCAGTAAAGATGCGGAACTCTCCTCCGGCTTACCCGATGTAACAAGAAAACGCCGGACCGAGGTCATCTCTGATTTACATTCCTTTTATCCTTTGGCTGGTCTCACTCGTCAACTGCTCAATTCTTCTGACTCAAATTATCAGGGAACTTCACCTTCCTCTGGCGAATCAATGCAGTCCAATTTGCCGACTTTCAAAACCGCTCCAGGGTAATGATAACCTGCTTAATCTGTGCTTAGTTCAACTTGTTGTATTTTTACTGACCTTTTGATTTTATGCAGTGGTCAAGCAAAGCCCAGCAAAAGGGCGAAGAAGAACAAGCCGGCCGAAGAGCCGATCTTAAATGAACCGGAGCTCAGAACGGCTGCTCCTGACACCTCCGCTCATGGGCCGCCGCCTGAACCAGCCCACGATATTCCAACGCCTACTGCTGACCCGCCTATCGAGCAAGCCATTGATGGTTCTGAGAACCCAGAGATCCCTAGCCCGGCCAAGACAGATGACCCAAATGTTGAAATCATCAAGACTGCCTTTGTTGAGCCGGGGAGACCGACCGTGCTAGCCAAGTGCTCCGGCAAGGAAGAACTTCTGGAACGCCGCAGGGCTAAACTGGATGTCACTAATTATACTCACATGAGTATTGGAGAAATCTTCTCTGGCTATATAAGCCAAGTGCACACCAGCCGTGACATGGAAATTGACATGGTGAAGCAGATGCACCAAAAATCTGAGGTATAACTCTTCTTTCTGTACTTCATTTATTCTTACCATACCATCCCCCAAGTCTATTGCTTATGATGGAATATGCTATAGACTTAAAACCATCTTAGTAATACACATAAAACTCCGGCTTATCGTGTAGCCCCCAAGGGTCGGCTTAAGCAGCATGTTTGACCCGGTCCTTATCATGTTTTAATCGAAAAGTGTTTGGAACAACAATATGCATTAGCCCCAAGTGCCAAGTACCTTTGCCTGTAAAGTGCTTGGGACTTACTTGCGTGAACCGCCACTGTAAACAGAGTTCTTCAACATACATTAGCCCCCAAGTGCCAAGTATCTTTGCTTGCAAGGTGCTTGGGGCTTAATGTTGTATTATGATAATCCTGATTGTAACCCGGCATTTGTACAGGCCACCATTAGTCAATTTGAATCGGAAATATCGGACTTGAAGAACCACCTGGGAGCACAGGAGATTGAAACCCAAAAAGCCAACTCCAAATTTGAATTCAGTGTATCTGAACAAGAAAAACTGAAAAAAGACTTTGAAGCGGAGAAGAAGGCCTGGGCTGATGAAAAGATGGTCTTGATCAACCGGACTGAGAAGGCAGAGGCGACTCTTGCAGAAGCAACAGCCGAATTATCCGGTTTAAAACGCCATATATCTCAGATGGTCTCAGCAATCTTTGGTAAGTTACTCTGCAATTGCTAGATATTTGAATCTTTTTGGAATAATCATATGAATTGTCATCAACTCACCTGACATTGTAATATAGGCCCCAGGAGCTCAAACCTTAACCAGAGCATGCTGATAAAACTGAAGGCGGTTTACACACTGGTGGAACCACTTTACACCGGGTCTCAGCGTGCCTTGGCCACAGTGGCCCTATCAAATGAAGTTCCCACCCTCCTGTCAGACGTATTAAAGCGGCTTGCTGTGTTACCTCACCGGTTCAATGAATTAAGCCGATCTTCTGCAAGAGCCGGAGCCGTAACTGCATTAAGCCGGGCTAAGGCGTGGCTACCGGAGCTAGACCCGGCCGACCTCGCCATCGGGTATCCAAGCTTAAAAGAGGACGGCACACCGTCTGGACAGGAGGACTTCACCACTTGTGTTAAGGAAATTCGCCTTGTGGCCATCCTGATTGCTAATGACACGGATCTTACCAAGTATCATCCGGGTTATGACGCTGAAAACTGGAGGATTCCAACGCCACATTATGAAGAGACCAGCCTGATCCCTCCAATTCGTAAGCATACCTTCGCCCCTGAAGTTGACCCGGCCGGATTAATTGATGATGAAGCTGAATTTGAAGCTTTGAGTGGCATTGACTGGTCATCGTCAACCTTCCAGGACAGGGAACAAGATGAAGGAGCGGAAAGGGATGATCCGGAAGCTTCCGGCCAACAACTCAATTGATCCATCAGGCGGCGCATATTTATGCTTTGCTTGAAAAACAATGTTTCATCATTTGGACACGGGGAGTCATGTAATAGGGTAGAAAAAACACTTGGTTTGTCGTGCCATCGCGCACATGTCTGGTGCTCAACACTGTTTAAGCCGCCATCTTATATTCCTCCATATTGCGCTGATCATCTGTTTTCCTTAAGTTTTAAAAAGCTTTTTAACTGCCCTGCATAGAGAAACAAATCACAAGTCCCTTGGCGGCTTACCGCATGTCGGGTCATACATCTTACATGTAACCCGGAATATGAACAAGAATCATAGATAAACCGGCTATGAATTATATCTTTGAACCATAACATCATACCTGTGATCCTTTGATTTATGCTGTCGGATTATGTGATCCGAACAGTAAGGGTGACAACCCAATCTTGTATAAGCTAGTACTTCCACTCATATGATTATTGCTATATATTGGCAACTTATTTACCAAGGCCAAGCCGGGTTAAATAGAAACCACTCATTGGATGCTTCCAAATATGATCAAAAAGTCGCAAGACAAAATCAGAAAATTGTGATTGCAAAGAATTTTATAGGAAACAAACAAAATTTAGAGGGTTTTGATTCGAATACGATCAGAAAACCGTTCCAAAGGGGTTAAGCTAAGATTCGAATACGATCATATAGCCCCCAGTGGCTTTGGCGTTGCCGATCAAGAGGGTATCGACAGCTATGTTCTTTTTGGTTCGAATACGACCTATGTTTGAACAGGAAGCCCCCAAATGACCTTGAGAGTTGTTTAATGACGCTGATTCGAATACGATCCACGTCAGACCCAAAAGGGGTTAAGCTACGATTCAGATATGATCAAGAAGCCCCCTAGTAGGTTTGGCAGTGTGCCAATCAAAAGGGTATCGACAGCTATGTTCTCTTTGGTTCGAATACGACCTATGTTTGAACAGGAAGCCCCCCAGTGATCATGATATTTAACGGCTAGATTCGAATACGATCATGAGCCGGACCAAAGGGAAAGCCGGATTCAAATATGATCAGCTCCCCGTTGGTCGTTTCAAAGATATAATAATGAAGACATATAAACCTTTGAGGATGAAAAGGACAGAGGTCCTGCTTTATTACTTTTCATAATAGATACATCGTCAAAATATGGACATCATGAGAGCCGGTTTTCTCAAGTGTAGTAAGGCCGAAGATGAGCAATGTTCCATGGCCGGCGGGTCTCCTCCTCCGACTTACGTGAGTCTTTGCGCTCTCGAACATCGATGAGGTAATATGACCCGTTCAGGTTCTTGCTGACCACAAAGGGTCCTTCCCAAGGTGGGGATAACTTGTGCATATCGGACCGATCCTGGATAAGCCGGAGCACTAAGTCGCCTTCTTGAAAGGTTCCGGGCTTAACCCGGCGGCTGTGATAGCGACGCAGGTCCTGTTGGTAAATCGCCGAGCGGGCTGCTGCTAAGTCACGTTTCTCATCCAACAAATCAAGTGCATCTTGACGGGCTTGCTCGTTATTAGCTTCAACGTAAGCCGCCACACGGGGCGAGTCATGATGGATGTCACTTGGTAGAACCACCTCTGCTCCATAAACCATGAAGAAAGGTGTATAGCCTGTAGATCTGTTAGGTCTAGTGTTGATGCTCTAAATCACAGAAGGCAACTCCTCCACCCAACAACCCGGCGTCCGTTGTAAAGGGACCATGAGCCGGGGCTTAATACCTTTCAAGATCTCCTGATTGGCTCTTTCAGCTTGACCATTGGATTGAGGGTGAGCTACTGAGGAAACATCGAGCCGGATATGCTCACGTTGACAGAATTCTTCCATGGCACCTTTGGATAGATTAGTACCATTGTCAGTTATGATGCTGTGTGGAAAGCCAAAACGAAAGATCACCTTTTTCATGAATTGAACCGCCGTGGCTGCATCACACTTACTGACCGGCTCTGCCTCAACCCACTTCGTGAATTTATCAACCGCCACCAGGAGGTGTGTCTTTTTATCCTTGTACCTTTTGAAAGGCCCAACCATGTCAAGCCCCCAAACTGCAAACAGCCAAGTGATTGGAATCATCCTCAATTCTTGAGTCGGCACATGAGCTCGTCGTGAGAATTTTTAATAACCATCACATTTACTGACCAGATCCTCCGCATTAGCATGAGCCTTCAGCCAATAAAAACCATGACGGAAAAGATTTTGAGCCGGCATGATGACCGCAATCGCCTTCATGGATCTCACAAAGGATTTCTTGACCTTCCTCAGGCGACACACAACGTTGAAACGCCCCAGTAACACTGCGATGATGCAACTCACCATGAACAATTGTCATTGACTTAGACCGCTGGACGATTTGTCTAGCCAAGGTCTCATCCTCAGGCAACTCGCCCTGGGTCATGTAAGCCAAATATGGCACTATCCAATCTGGGATGACGTGAAGAGCCGCCACCAATTGCGCCTCTGGGTCTGGAACAGCTAAGTCTTCCTCTGTGGGTAACTGAACAGATGGGTTATGCAGAATATCCAAGAAGGTGTTAGGTGGCACCGGCTTACGCTGAGATCCCAGCCGGCTTAAAGCATCAGCCGCCTCATTCTTTCTTCGATCAATGTGCTCCACTTGATAACCTTTGAAGTGTCCAGCGATAGCATCAACTTCATGGCGATAAGCCGCCATAAGAGGATCCTTAGAATCCCACTTGCCTGACACCTGTTGAGCCACTAAATCTGAGTCAGCAAAGCACCTTACCTGGCTTAAGTTCATCTCCTTAGCCATCCGAAGACCATGGAGCAAGGCCTCATATTCAGCTGCATTGTTAGTACAGGGAAACATCAACCGGAGCACATAACAAAATTTGTCACCTCGAGGGGAAGCTAAAACAACTCCAGCCACCGAGCCCTCCAAGTGCCTCGACCCATCAAAGTGAATAGTCTAGTATGTGTTGTCCGGCTTTTCTTCAGGCGTCTGCAGCTCTGTCCAATCGTTGATGAAGTCTACCAATGCCTGAGACTTAATAGCAGTACGTGGCATATACTTTAAGCCATGAGGCCCAAGCTCAATGGCCCACTTGGCGACTCGTCCTGTGGCCTCTCTATTATGAATGATGTCTCCCAAAGGAGCAGAACTTACCACAGTGATGGGGTGACCCTGGAAGTACTGCTTAAGCTTCCAGCTCGCCATGAACACCCCATAAATGAGCTTCTGGCAATGCGGATATCTTTGCTTAGACTCAATAAGCACCTCACTGATGTAGTAAACCGGCCGTTGAACCGGATGCTCCTTGCCAGCCTCCTTGCGCTCCACCACAATTGCAACACTGACATCACGTGAGTTAGCAGCCACATACAACAATAAGGGCTCCTTATCAATGGGAGTCGCAAGGACTGGCGGCTCAGATAACTGTCTCCTTAAATCTTCAAAGGCAGCATTAGCGGCATTACTCCAGACAAAGTTGTTTGTTTTCTTCATCATCTGATACAGCGGTATGGCCTTCTCACCTAACCGGCTTAAAGCAGCGATATGGCCCGCCAGTCGCTGAACATCATTGATGCACGCCGGCTTAGCCAAAGAGGTGATTGCCTTGATCTTCTCCGGGTTAGCCTCAATGCCTCTGTTAGAGACCAGAAAAGCCAAAAGCTTGCCTGCTGGCACGCCAAACACACATTTGGCCGGGTTAAGCATCATTTTGTAGACCCGGAGATTATCAAAGGTTTCCTTCAGGTCATCTATCAAGGTCTCCTTCTCTCTGGACTTCACCACAATGTCATCCACATAAGCATGGACATTTCGTCCAATCTGATTATGGAGGCAGTTCTGCACACATCGTTGATAAGTCGCCTGGGCACTCTTAAGCCCAAAAGGCATAGACACATAACAGAAGGCTCCAAACGGAGTGATGAAAGCCGTCTTCTCCTGGTCCTTAACTGCCATCTTGATCTGATGATAACCAGAATAAGCATCCAAGAAACTCAAACGCTCACAACCCGTCGTAGCATCAATGATCTGATCTATACGGGGGAGAGCGAAAGGATCAGCCGGACAAGCCTTGTTTAAGTCCGTGTAATCCACACACATACGCCAGGTGCCATTCTTTTTAAGTACAAGCACCGGGTTAGCCAACCACTCTGGGTGAAAAACTTCAACAATAAACCTGGCCGCCAAGAGCCGGGCCACCTCCTCACCGATAGCTTTGCGCCTTTCTTCGTTAAACCGCCGAAGAAACTGTCTGACCGGCTTAAACTTTGGATCGATATTGAGAGTGTGCTCAGCGAGTTCTCTCGGTACACCCGGCATGTCAGAAGGTTTCCATGCAAAGATGTCCCGGTTCTCACGGATGAACTCGATGAGTGCGCTTTCCTATTTGGGATCCAGATTGGCACTGATACTGAATTGCTTAGATGAGTCGCCTGGAACAAAATCAACAAGCTTGGTCTCATCGGCCGACTTGAATTTCATCACCGGCTCGTGTTCCGTGGTTGGCTTCTTCAGAGACGTCATGTCTGCAGGGTCAACATTATCTTTATAAAATTTCAACTACTCTGCTGCACAGACAGATTTAGCATAAGCAGCATCGCCTTCTTCACATTCTAGGGCTACCTTCCGACTCCAATGTACCGTGATGGTGCCCTTGTGACCCGGCATCTTGAGCTGCAAGTAAACATAACACGGCCGCGGCATGAACTTGGCATAAGCCGGCCGTCCAAATAGAGCGTGATACGGGCTCTTGATCTTGACCACTTCAAAGGTTAATTTCTCAGCCCTAGAATCATGCTCATCTCCGAAGGCTACCTCCAGCTCAATCTTACCAACTGGGTATGCCGACTTACCAGGCACCAGTCCATGGAAAACAGTGTTGGATGTTTTAAGATTTTTATCAGTCAACCCCATACGACGAAAGGTCTCATACTAGAGCATGTTGATGCTGCTGCCTCCATCCATGAGTACCTTCATGAATTTATATCCACCAACTTGAGGTGCCACCACCAAAGCCAACTGACCCGGATTGTCAACTCTTAGAAGGTGATCTTCTTTGCTCCATACAATGGGTTGCTCTGACCACCTCAAATAACGAGGGACTGCCGGCTCAACAGCATTCACAGCCCTTTTGTGAACGTTCTGGTCTCGTTTGCACAGACTAGTGGTGAACACATGATACTGTCCACTATTCAGCTGCTTTGGATTGCTCTGATAACCCGATTGATGTTGTTGCTGACCTCCCTGACCGGACTGTTGATTATAACCACCTTGATTTCCTTGAAAGCCGGAACTTGAGCCGCCGCCCTAGCCATGAAAACCGCCTCCACCTGAACCGCCGCTAGGCCCATGGTTGTCGTCGAACATGTTAGAATTTTTGAAGCCTTCATGATCGCGCAATCTTTCCATAGGTGAGTGGCTGGTCTTTCCCGAGTGCCGTGTCTTGGACAGGGCTCATTGAGCAATTGCTCAAGAGTAGGACCTAAACCGCCAGACCGAGGGGGCGGCCTCCCTTGCGTCGTTGATTGTTGCCCTGTGAATTGGTGTTAGCCACAAACTCTGGGTTACCGTCGGCCTTATGTTTATTGCCCCCCTGACTTGCCGGGTTATGCTGATGACCCTTTCCATTGCCGTTCTTCTTTCCCTTCCCTGTCTTCTCTTCATCAGATGCGGGATCCTTGGTACTCTCAGAATCGGCGTATTTGACTAGAGCCGCCATCACCTGGCCCATGTCATTACAATCTTGCTTGAGCCGCCCCAGCTTCTGTTTCAGAGGTTCAAATCTATAATTTTTCTCCAACATTAAGACCGCAGAGCCGGCATCCATCTTATCAGATGAATGTATTATCTCCTTGACCCGGCGCACCCAATGGGTCATGGACTCACCTTCCTCTTGCTTGCAATTAGTTAAATCCACAATTGACATGGGCTGCTTACATGTGTCCTTGAAGTTCTGAATAAACCGGGCTTTTAACTCTGCCCATGACCAATGGAGTTAGGCGGAAGCCCCTTCAGCCAAGTGCGGGCCGTTCCATCCAACATCATGGTGAAATGTTTAGCCATTGCCGCATCACTGACCTCCAACAATTCCATGGCCATCTCATAGCTTTCAATCCACGCCCCAGGCTGTAAATCGGCTGTGTAATTCGACACATTTCGAGGTCCCTTGAAATCCTTGGGCAGACGCTCATTACGCAGAGCCGGTATCAAACAAGGAACACCGCCGGTTCTCGTGGCCACACCTACCTCAATAGAAGTCGTTGGACAATCCGGGAAGGTTTGGTGAACCGCCTGCTGAGCGGCCTGCTGAGCCGCCCGCTCATCCTCTCGACGTATCCTATCCTGGACTAGATTATACCCACCCGGCTGGTTACGACGCTGGGCGTTGATTGACAAGGCCTCCGAATCCATATGTCTGCTGTAACTCGGGCTCCGGCTTGGGCGAGGAGTCGAATGAATCCTGTCTCGACTATAGGAATAAGCCTCCTGCTGTGCCACAGCCGTCTGAAGAAGCTCTCTGACCCTTTGCATCTCAACTGTTGTTGGAGAGTCGCCATCCACTGGGAGAGCTGCCAGACGCGCTGATGCAGCGATCAGGTTCTCCAAAGGGTTGGAAAAATGACCCGGTGGTGTTGGTACGTAGCGAGGCGGGGCAGTATTCACGTGAGGAGGTTCCATCACTCGGGGCTGAACCGGCACCCCCGCTCTGGATGTTATAAACCGGTTTGCCTCCGGTGGGTTACTAGGGCCGGCTCCGGGTGTGCAGAAGAGATTCCGAGGATCATAAACCGGAGGCAGATGGGATTGAGCCTTCTGGTGCCTCCTCCTCATCACCTCATTAGACGCGTTCAGATTCATCGTAAGCTGGAAAGCCTCTGACTGGATCTGCTGAGCTCGAGCATCCAAAGCCGCCCGTTCCGCGGCCAATCTGGTGTCCTCAGCTGCTAGGGCTTCTTTGGCTCGGGCTATCTCCTCACGTACCTGTGCTACCTCTACATCATGCTCAGCTTGATCCGTCGGAATAACTGTGGTGGTTAACAGGGCCGTCAACTTGTCCATGAGATCAATCAGCACCTGAGCCGGCGGGCGCAAAGGGCCTCCTGCCCCGGCTGCTCCTGACCCGGAGGTTATTGCTGCCGCAGCCGTAGAGTTTTGACCGGGTTGAGTACCAGCCATGAAGATCCCTACCCTGCTCGGCGGCTCAAAGGGGTCCGGAATACTGCTGCCATCGGAACAGCCCCCAAGCCCGCCGTCTTGTAGTTGATACAATGAATCTGTCTCACCTGTGGACGACTCACCGTCAGAATAGACGGCCGTCTCACCACCGTCCACGGTTCCTTTAGAAAATTCTCCTCCATGGATGCAACCCACGAAGGCACGCTTCATGGCGGAGGGGGGTACCCCCCTCCTCCACTCCTTTATACACGGGGGAGGGGGGTACCCCATAGACACACAAGTTGATCATTGATCTCTTAGTCGTGTGCGGTGCCCCCCTCCACCATAATCCACCTCGGTCGTATCATAGCGGTGCTTAGGCGAGCCCTGCGTCGGTAGCTTCATCATCACCGTCATCACGCCGTCGTGCTGACGGAACTCTCCCTCGAAGCTCTACTAGATCGTGAGTTCGTGGGACGTCACCGAGCTGAACGTGTGCAGATCGCGGAGGTGTCGTACGTTCGGTACTAGGATCGGTCGATCGTGAAGACGTATGACTACATCAACCGCGTTGTCATAACGCTTCCGCTTACGGTCTACGAGGGTACGTGGATGACACTCTCCCCTCTCGTTGCTATGCATCACCATGATCTTGCGTGTGCTTAGGAAATTTTTGAAATTACTACGTTCCCCAACACGCTTCTATCAGCGTCATTCGGAACATGTTGTATGCCAGGACCCTTTCTGTCGTGGAATTGTCACGGCAGATGTCCTCGTGAAAGGACTTAGTTGTGGAGCCATCGCAACTAGGAAGCTTAAAGGGGTTAAAACGAGACAAAGGACACGAGGGTTTATACTAGTTCGGCCCCTTGCGGTGAAGGTAAAAGCCTAATCCAATTGAGGTGGAATTACTAGGGTTTCGATGACCAGGGAGCGAATCCGCTATGCCCGGCTCTCGATTTGATGTTACTTGCCCTAAACCGCCGCCGGGTCGTCCCTTTATATACAGAGGTCGACGCCCAGCGGCTCATAGAGTCCCGGCCGGCTGATAAACAGTGTCCGGCTCGGTGACTAGTTAATTCTGCCTTACAATACAAGTTATGCCCTTATGGCGGTTTATCACTACAGGCCTTAAGTCGCCTTTGGGCCTTGGGCCCTTAACTGAACCGCCATCTTCAAGCTTAATATTGGGCTTCATATGATGAATCGCCATAGCGTAACCCGGCCCCTCCTGGGCGGGTTACACTAGTAGTTATATCCCCAACACTTTCCAAATATTACCTTCAAATCCTTGACCATATCATGTACATCAGCACCAGTACGGTGGCGAGGCTTCGTCCGATGATCCGCCTCACCTTTGAAATGCTTGCCTTTCTTTCTTACGGGATGCCTGCTCGGAAGTAATCGACGATGTCCCAGGTACACATTCTTCCTACAATTATCCAAATATATACTGTCGGTATCATCCAAACAGTGCGTGCATGCGCGGTATCCCTTGTTTGTATGTCCTGAAAGGTTACTGAGAGCAGGCCAATCATTGATGGTCACAACAACAACACCTTTAGGTTAAATTCTTCCTGTTTGTTCTCATCCCACGCACGTACACCTTTTCCATTCCACAGTTGTAAGAGTTCTTCAACTAATGGCCTTAGGTACACATCAATGTCGTTGTCGGGTTGCTTAGGGCCTTGGATGAGCACTGGCATCATAATGAACTTCCGCTTCATGCACAACCAAGGAGGAAGGTTATACATACATAGTCACGGCCAGGTGCTATGGTTGCTGCTCTGCTCCCCAAAAGGACTAATACCATCTGCGCTTAGACCAAACCATACGTTCCTTGCGTCACCTGCAAACTCCTCTGATACATCTCCAACGTTTCTATAATTTTTGATTGCTCCATGCTATATTATCTTCTGTTTTGGACATTATTGGGCTTTATTTTTCACTTTTATATTATTTTTGGGACTAACCTATTAACCGGAGGCCCAGCCCAGCATTGTTGTTTTTTGCCTATTTCAAATTTTCACAGAAAAAGAATATCAAACGCAGTCCAAACGGAATGAAACCTTCGGGAACGTGATTTTCGAAACGAACATGATCCAGGAGACTTGGACCCTACGTCAAGGAAGCTTCCAGGAAGCCACGAGGTAGGGGGCGCGCCTACCCCCCTGGCGTGCCCTCCACCCTCGTGGGCCCCACGTTGCTCCACCGACGTACTCCTTCCTCCTATATATACCTATGTACCCCCAAACGATCAGATACAGAGCAAAAAACCTAATTCCACCGCCGCAACCTTCTGTACCCACGAGATCCCATCTTGGGGCCTGTTCCGGAGCTCCGCCGGAGGGGGCATTAATCACGGAGGGCTTCTACATCAACACCATAGCCTCTCCGATGAAGTGTAAGTAGTTTACCTCAGACCTTCGGGTCCATAGTTATTAGCTAGATGGCTTCTTCTCTCTTTTTGGACCTCAATACAATGTTCTCCCCCTCTCTCGTGGAGATCTATTCGATGTAATCTTCTTTTGTGGTGTGTTTGTTGAGACCGATGAATTGTGGGTTTATGATCAAGTTTATGTATGAACAATATTTGAATCTTCTCTGAATTCTTTTATGTATGATTGGTTATCTTTGCAAGTCTCTTCGAATTATCAGTTTGGTTTGGCCTACTAGATTGAACTTTCTTGTAATGGGAGAAGTGCTTAGCTTTGGGTTCAATCTTGCGGTGCCCTTTCCCAATGACAGTAGGGGCAGCAAGGCACGTATTGTATTGTTACCATCGAGGATAACAAGATGGTTTTTTTTATCATATTGCATGAATTTATCCCTCTACATCATGTCATCTTGCTTAAAGCGTTACTCTGTTCTTATGAACTTAATACTCTAGATGCATGCTGGATAGCGGTCGATGTGTGGAGTAATAGTAGTAGATGCAGGCAGGAGTCGGTCTACTTGTCTCGGACGTGATGCCTATATACATGATCATACCTAGATATTCTGATAACTATGCTCAATTCTGTCAATTGCTCAACAGTAATTTGCTCACCCACCGTAAAATACTTATGTTCTTGAGAGAAGTCACTAGTGAAACCTATGGCCCCGGGGTCTATTTTCCATCATATTAATCTTTCAACATTTAGTTATTTCCGTTGCTTTTATTTTACTTTGCATCTTTATCATAAAAATACCAAAAATATTATCCTATCATATCTATCAGATCTCACTCTCGTAAGTGACCGTGTAGGGATTGACAACCCCTTATCGCGTTGGTTGCGAGGATTTATTTGTTTGTGTAGGTGCAAGGGACTCGCGCGTAGCCTCCTACTGGATTGATACCTTGGTTCTCAAAAACTGAGGGAAATACTTACGCTACTTTGCTGCATCACCCTTTCCTCTTCAAGGGAAAACCAACGCAGTGCTCAAGAGGTAGCAAGAAGGATTTCTGGCGCCGTTGTCGGGGAGGTCTACGCAAAAGTCAACATACCAAGTACCCATCACAAACCCTTATCTCCCGCATTACATTATTTGCCATTTTCCTCTCGTTTTCCTCTCCCCCACTTCACCCTTGCCATTTTATTCGCCCTCTCTTTTTTGTTCGCCTCTTTTTCGCTTGCTTCTTGTTTGCTCGTGTGTTGGATTGCTAGCTTGTCACGATGGCTCAAGATAATGTCAAATTATGTGACTTTACCAATACCAACAATAACGATTTCCTTAGCACTCCGATTGCTCCTCTTACCGATACTAAATCTTGTGAAATCAATGCTGCCTTGTTGAATCTGGTTATGAAAGATCAATTCGCCGGCCTTCCTAGTGAAGATGTCGCTACTCATCTAAATACCTTCGTTAATTTGTGTGATATGCAAAAGAACAAATATGTTGAGAATGATATTGTTAAATTGAAGCTATTTCCTTTTTCGCTTAGAGATCGTGCTAAAGCTTGGTTTTCGTCTTTGCCTAAAAATAGTATTGATTCTTGGAATAAGTGCAAAGATGCTTTTATCTCTAAGTATTTTCCTCCCGCTAAGATTATCTCTCTTAGAAACAATTTTATGAATTTTAAGCAACTTGATCATGAACATGTTGCACAAGCTTGGGAGAGGATGAAATTAATGATACGTAATTGCCCTACGCATGGTTTGAATTTGTGGATGATTATACAAAAAAATTATGCCGGATTGAATTTTGCTTCTAGAAATCTTTTAGATTCGGCCGTGGGAGGCACTTTTATGGAAATCACTTTAGGAGAAGCTACTAAACTCCTAGATAATATTATGGTTAATTATTCTCAATGGCACACTGAAAGATCTACTAATAAAAAAGTGCATGCGATAGAAGAAATTAATGTTTTGAGTGGAAAGATGGATGAACTTATGAAATTATTTGCTAGTAAAAGTGTTTCTTCTGATCCTAATGATATGCCTTTGATTGAGAATAATAATGAATCTATGGATGTGAGTTTTGTTGGTAGGAATAATTTTGGTAACAACGCGTATAGAGGAAACTTTAATCCTAGGTCTTATCCTAGCAATTCCTCTAATAATTATGGTAATTCTTACAACAATTCTTATGGAAATTTTAATAAGATGCCCTCTGAATTTGAGACTAGTGTTAAAGAGTTTATGAATTCGCAAAAGAATTTCAATGCCTTGCTTGAAGAAAAATTGCTTAAAATTGATGAATTAGCTAGGAATGTTGATAGAATTTCTCTTGATGTTGATTCTTTGAAACTGAGATCTATCCCTCCTAAGCATGATATCAATGAGTCTCTCAAAGCCATGAGAATTTCCATTGATGAGTGCAAAGAAAGAACCGCTAGGATGCGTGCTAAGAAAGATTGCTTTATGAAAGCGTGTTCTTCAAATTTCTATGAAAATAAAGATGAAGATCTAAAAGTTATTGATTTGTCCCCTATTAAATCTCTATTTTGCAATATGAATCTTGATAATTATGGGACTGAATATGATCCACCTTTACCTAGAAGGCGTTCCAAAAATTCGGAGTTTTTAGATCTTGATGCTAAAATTGATAAAAGTGGGATTGAAGAAATCAAAACCCTAGATATTAATAAACCCACTATTTTGGATTTCAAGGAATTTAATTATGATAATTGCTCTTTGATAGATTGTATTTCCTTGTTGCAATCTGTGCTAAATTCTCCTCATGCTTATAGTCAAAATAAAGCTTTTACTAAACATATCGTTGATGCTTTGATGCAATCTTATGAAGAAAAACTTGAGTTGGAAGTCTCTATCCCTAGAAAACTTTATGATGAGTGGGAACCTACAATTAAAATTAAGATTAAAGATCATGAATGCTATGCTTTGTGTGATTTGGGTGCTAGCGTTTCCATGATTCCAAAGACTTTGTGCGATTTGCTAGGTTTCCGTGATTTTGATGATTGCTCTTTAAACTTGCACCTTGCGGATTCCACCATAAGAAACCTATGGGAAGAATTAATGATGTTCTTATTGTTGCAAATACGAACTATGTACCCGTAGATTTTATCGTTCTTGATATAGACTGCAATCCTTCATGTCCTATTATTCTTGGTAGACCTTTCCTTAGAACGATTGGCGCAATTATTGATATGAAGGAAGGGAATATTAGATTCCAATTTCCATTAAAGAAAGGGATGGAACACTTCCCTAGGAAGAAAATAAAATTACCATATGAATCTATCATGAGAGCCACTTATGGATTGCCTACCAAAGATGGCAATACCTAGATCTATCCTTGCTTTTATGCCTAGCTAGGGGCGTTAAACGATAGCGCTTGTTGGGAGGCAACCCAATTTTATTTTTAGTTTTTTGCTTTTTGCTTCTGTTTAGGAATAAATATTTGTTCTAGCCTCTGGTTAGATGTGTTTTTATGTTTTAATTAGTGTTTGTGCCAAGTTAAACCTATAGGATCTTCTTGGATGATAGTTATTTGATCTTGCAGAAAATTCCAGAAACTTCTGTTCACGAAAATAATTGTTAAAAATCACCAGAACGTGATCAAATATTGATTCCAATTGCTTCTGATCAATAAACAAATTTCCTAGGTCGTCCTATTTTGGCTGATTTTTTGGAGTTCCAGTAGTTTGCGTTAGTTACAGATTACTACAGACTGTTCTGTTTTTGACAGATTCTGTTTTTCGTGTGTTGTTTGCTTATTTTGATGAATCTATGGCTAGTAAAATAGTTTATAAACCATATAGAAGTTGGAATACAGTAGTTTTAACACAAATATAAATAAATAATGAGTTCATTACAGTACCTTGAAGTGGTCTTTTGTTTTCTTTCGCTAACGGAGCTCACGAGATTTTCTGCTGAGTTTTGTGTTGTGAAGTTTTCAATTTTGGGTGAAAGATTTGATGGATTATGGAACAAGGAGTGGCAAGAGCCTAAGCTTGGGGATGCCCATGGCACCCCCAAGATAATCTAAGGACACCAAAAGCCAAAGCTTGGGGATTCCCCGGAAGGCATCCCCTCTTTCGTCTACTTCCATCGGTAACTTTACTTGGAGCTATATTTTTATTCACCACATGCTATGTGTTTTGCTTGGAGCGTCTTGTATGATTTGAGTCTTTGTTTGTTAGTTTACCACAATCATCCTTGCTGTACACACCTTTTGAGAGAGACACACATGATTCGGAAATTATTAGAATACTCTATGTGCTTCACTTATATCTTTTGAGCTATATAGTTTTTAATCTAGTACTTCACTTATATCTTTTAGAGCACGGTGGTGGATTTGTTTTATAGAAACTATTGATCTCTCATGCTTCACTTATATTATTTTGAGAGCCTTAAATTAGCATGGCAATTTGCTTTAATTAATATCATGAGAAAATTGATGCTTGATAATTGTTTTGAGATATAAAGGTGGTAATATCATAGTTGTGCTAGTTGAGTAATTGTGGAATTGAAAAATACATGTGTTGGAGTTTGTGATTCCCGTAGCATGCACGTATGGTGAACCGTTATGTAACAAAGTCGGAGGATGAAGTATTTGTTGATTGTCTTACTTTGTGTGGCGGTCGGGATCGCGCGATGGTTAACTCCTACCAACCCTTCCCCTAGGAGCATGCGTAGTAGTACTTTGCTTCGAGGGCTAATAAATTTTTGCAATAAGTATATGAGTTCTTTATGACTAATGTGAGTCACTGGATTATACGCACACTTACCGTTCCACAATTTTCTAGCCTCTTCGGTACCGCGCATTGCCCTTTCTCACCTTGAGAGTTGGTGCAAACTTCGCCGGTGCATCCAAACCCCGTGATATGATACGCTCTATCACACATAAACCTCCTTATATCTTCCTCAAAACAGCCACCATACCTACCTATCATGGCATTCCATAGCCATTCCGAGATATATTGCCATGCAACTTTCCACCGTTTCATTTATCATGACATACTCCATCATTGTCATATTGCTTTGCATGATCATGTAGTTGACATTGTATTTGTGGCAAAGCCACCGTTCATAATTCTTTCATGCATGTCGCTCTTGATTCATTGCATATCTCGGTACACCGCCGGAGGCATTCTTATAGAGTCATATTTTGTTCTAAGTATTGAGTTGTAATTCATGAGTTGTAAGTAAATAAAAGTGTGATGATCATCATTATTAGAGCATTGTCCCAAGTGAGGAAAGGGTGATGGGGACTATGATGCCCCCACAAGTCGGGATGAGACTCCGGACTAAATAAAAAAAGAGGCCATAAAAAAAGAAAAGGCCCAAATAAAAAAATGAGAGAAAAAGAGAGAAGGGACAATGTTACTATCCTTTTACCACACTTGTGCTTCAAAGTAGCACCGTGATCTTCATAATAGAGAGTCTCTCATTTTGTCACTTTCATATACTAGTGGGAAATTTCATTATAGAACTTGGCTTGTATATTCCAATGATGGGCTTCCTCAAATGCCCGAGGTCTTCGTGAGCAAGCAAGTTGGATGCACACCCACTTAGTTTCTTTTTGAGCTTTCATACACTTATAGCTCTAGTGCATCCGTTGCATGGCAATCCCTACTCCTCGCATTAACATCAATTGATGGGCATCTCCATAGCCCGTTGATTAGCCTCGTTGATGTGAGACTTTCTCCTTTTTTTGTCTTCCCACATAACCCCTACCATTATACCTTATTCCACCACAGTGCTATATCCATGGCTTGCGCTCATGTATTGCGTAAGAGTTGAAAAGGCTGAAGCACGTTAAAAGTATGAACCAATTGCTTGGCTAAAACCGGGGTCGTACATGATATGAATATTTTGTGTGGGGAAGATGGAGCATAGCCAGACAATATGATTTTGTAGGGATAACTTGCTTTGGCTATGTTATTTTGATAAGACATAATTGCTTAGTTAGTATGCTTGAAATATTATTGTTTTTATGTCAACATTAAACTTTTATCTTGAATCATATCAAATCTGAACATTCATGCCACAATAAGAAGAATTACATTGAAATTATGCCAAGTAGCATTCCACATCAAAAATTCTGTTTTTATAATTAACCTACTCGAGGACGAGCAGGAATTAAGCTTGGGGATGCTTGATACATCTCCAACGTATCTATAATTTTTGATTGCTCCATGCTATATTATCTTCTGTTTTGGACATTATTGGGCTTTATTATTTACTTTTAAATTATTTTTGGGACTAACCTATTAACCGGGGGCCCAGCCCAGAATGGCTGTTTTTTGCCTATTTCAGAGTTTCGCAGAAAAAGAATATCAACCGGAGTCCAAACGGAATGAAACCTTCGGGAACGTGATTTTCGGAACGAACATGATCCAGGAGACTTGGACCCTACGTCAAGGAAGCTTCCAGGAAGCCATGAGGTAGGGGGCGTGCCTACCCCCCTGGGCGCGCCCTCCTCCCTCGTGGGCCCCACATTACTCCACCGACATACTCCTTCCTCCTATATATACCTACGTACCCCCAAACAATCAGATACGGAGCCAAAAACCTAATTCCACCGCCGCAACCTTCTGTACCCACGAGATCCCATCTTGGGGCCTGTTCCGGAGCTCCGCCGGAGGGGGCATTAATCACGGAGGGCTTCTACATCAACACCATAGCCTCTCCGATGAAGTGTAAGTAGTTTACCTCAGACCTTCGGGTCCATAGTTATTAGCTAGATGGCTTCTTCTCTCTTTTTGGATCTCAATACAATGTTCTCCCCCTCTCTCGTGGAGATCTATTCGATGTAATCTTCTTTTGCGGTGTGTTTGTTGAGACCGATGAATTGTGGGTTTATGATCAAGTTTATCTATGAACAATATTTGAATCTTCTCTGAATTCTTTTATGTATGATTGGTTATCTTTGCAAGTCTCTTCGAATTATCAGTTTGGTTTGGCCTACTAGATTGATCTTTCTTGCAATGGGAGAAGTGCTTAGCTTTGGGTTCAATCTTGCGGTGCCCTTTCCCAGTGACAGTAGGGGCAGCAAGGCACGTATTGTATTGTTACCATCGAGGATAACAAGATGGGTTTTTTTATCATATTGCATGAATTTATCCCTCTACATCATGTCATCTTGCTTAAAGCGTTACTCTGTTCTTATGAACTTAATACTCTAGATGCATGCTGGATAGCGGTCGATGTGTGGAGTAATAGTAGTAGATGCAGGCAGTAGTCGGTCTACTTGTCTCGGACGTGATGCCTATATACATGATCATACCTAGATATTCTCATAACTATGCTCAATTCTGTCAATTGCTCAACAGTAATTTGTTCACCCACCGTAAAATACTTATGTTCTTGAGAGAAGCCACTAGTGAAACCTATGGCCCCTGGGTCTATTTTCCATCATATTAATCTTTCAACATTTAGTTATTTCCGTTTCTTTTATTTTACTTTGCATCTTTATCATAAAATTACCAAAAATATTATCCTATCATATCTATCAGATCTCACTCTCGTAAGTGACCGTGTAGGGATTGACAACCCCTTATCGCGTTGGTTGCGAGGATTTATTTGTTTGTGTAGGTGCGAGGGACTCGCGTGTAGCCTCCTACTGGATTGATACCTTGGTTCTCAAAAACTGAGGGAAATACTTACGCTACTTTGCTGCATCACCCTTTCCTCTTCAAGGGAAAACCAACGCAGTGCTCAAGAGGTAGCATCCTCCCTGTACTTTCTTTTGATTTTTCTCCACTGCGACCCGTCAGCGGGTACTCTCAACTTCCCATCTTTCTTACAGTCTTCTCTGTGCCATCGCATCGCCTTGGCATGCTCTTTGTTTTGGAACAAACATTTCAACCATGGTATTATAGGAGCATACCACATCACCTTGGCAGGAATCTTCTTCCTGGGGCGCTCGCCCTCGGCATCACCAGGGTCATCACGGCTGATCTTATAGCGCAATGCACCGCATACCAGGCACGCGTTCAAATCCTCGTACTCACCGCGGTAGAGGATGCAGTCATTAGGGCATGCATGTATCTTCTGCACCTCTAACCCTAGAGGGCAGACAGCCTTCTTTGCTTCGTACGTACTCTCGGGCAATTCGTTGTCCTTTGGAAGCATCTTCTTTAACATTACCAGCAACTTTCCAAATCCCTTGTCGGATACACCATTCTCTACCTTCCATTGCAGCAATTCCAGTGTGGTGCCTAGCTTTTTCTTGTCAGCTTCGCAATTCGGGTACAGCAATTTCTTGTGATCCTCTAACATGAGTTGAACTTCTTCTTCTCCTTTTCACTTGTGCAGTTTCTCTTTGCATCGGCTATGGCCCGACCTAGATCATCAGCGGGCTCATCTGATGCCTCTTCTTATGCTTCTTCCCACATTGCCAGCTCAACTTCTTCCCGCATTGCCGGCTCAGCTTCTTCCCCCATTGTTGTACCATCGTATTCAGGGAACCCAGGGCCAGGATAGCTGTCGTAGTCCTCTTCTTCTTCATTGTCTTCCATCATAACCCCTCTTTCTCCGTGCTTGGTCCAAACATTATAGTGGGGCATGAAACCAGACTCAAACAGGTGGATGTGAATTGTTTTTAACTCAGAGTAATTCCGATCATTCTTACAGCCAGCACATGGACAAGGCATAAAACCATCCATCCACTTGTTTGCCTCAGCCGCAAGCAGAAAAGTATGCACGCCATTAATGAACTGGGGAGAGCATCGGTCATCGTACATCCATTGCCGGCTCATCTTCATTACACAACACCGAAAAGACCAAATTAATACAAGTTCATACATAAAGTTCATACAACACTTAAATGCAACATACAAGTAACTCTCTAGCTAAATCAAGATCGCAACTAAGGTAACAATTGATCCAACAGCATAATGATACCAAGCCTCACTATCAATGGTATATTTTCTAATCTTTCTAATCTTCAAGCACATTTTCTCCATCTTGATCTTTTGATCATCAATGACATCAGCAACATGCAACTCCAATTCCATCTTCTCCCCCTCAATTCTTTTCAATTTTTCTTTCAAATACTCGTTTTCTCTTTCAACTAAATTTAACCTCTCGACAATAGGGTCGGTTGGAATTTCCGGTTCACATACCTCCTAGATAAAAATATCTATGTCAACTTGATGGGCATAATTTGTCATAAACACGAAATGCAACAACTAGTTATAAAATAGAATATACCACATCTGAATCATAACTCGGACGAGGGCCGACGGGGACGGATATCAAAACCATGGCACTATGTATAACAAACAACGTACGGGTAAGATAATTATACGAGTAACTATATATCTAAATCACACAAACATGATTTTTTATATAAAAAGATAAGAACAAGAGGCTCACCACAAGGTGGTGCCCGCGACGGGACGGTGCGGGCGATCGACGGTGGTTAGGACGGAGACGGGAAGGCACTAAGTAAACCACACCTACATATGCAAACTAAGAGTTATTTTGACCTCAAATTGCATATAAATCAAATACTACCACATACAATTCCTCTCCCAAAATAAAACACATAAATCACTATAATTATAGAGCATTGCAAGAGCTAATCTAGCAATGAGAGATGAAAGGACAAAGTTGCTAACCTTTGTGATCACCTGGATGGATGGGGTGCCTTCAAATCTTCACAAATTTTGGCAAAAATGGAGTGTTAGCTCGAGAGGAAGAGGAAGAAAACAGAGGAGAGGGGAAAGGGGAAGAACGGAGCACTCGGGCTCGACGAAGGGGTTTATATAGGATGACCTTTAGTACCGGTTGGTTATATGAACCGGGACTAAAGGTGCATCTCTAGTCCCAGTTCGTATAACCAACCGGTACTAAAGGTGCTGGTGGGGCCCCAGCCTGACACAAGCCTGCCACCACGTCTTTTGTACCGGTTCGTGGCACGAACCGGTACCAAAGGTTCGCCACAAACCGGTACTAATGATCGCCGCCCACCTAGCCGTTGGAATCGGCACTAATGGTGCCGGTTCAGCTACAAACCGGGACTAATGTGCTTCACATTAGGCCCTTTTTCTACTAGTGTTGGGAAAAAGGATAGATTTTTATTAGGTCAAGTAGTCTAATCACCCGCCTCTAGACATACTTTCGATCCCACAGTCCTATAGGCCCCAAGCCTTATCTCTTTATCTCCAAAGGTCCACAACATCACACCTTATCTTCTTCCTATACTTGTTCGTCTCGTCGGTGGATCCCAAGCACCGCCATGCTCGCATCGCCGCCCCACCGGTGAGAAGCTACGCCCCGCCTCCTCGTCTTCTTCATCTCCTCCTCTTTCTCTCTCCTCCCTTTCCCTCTCCTCTAACCTCGCAGCCTCTCTGTCCCTTTCCAGATCGCATGGTGGTGGGTTACTATGCCCGAGCTCGTACGTGGAGGGCGCACGTTGCCGCCTCTCGCCGGCCGGCGATCACTCCTTTCCGCCCCCCTTGAACCCCGCTCCTAGACTTCCCGCGTGTCGGGCCCGAGGCATGGCGTCGCAGTAGCTGCTCACGGTTGCAGGCACACATTTCTGCAACAATGGTGTTGTTGCAAATCTTGGCACGATTTGACTACTGTGATGGCGCTGTTTTGTAAAAATAATCCTGCAACAAGATTAGTGTTGCAAAAAAAATGCAAAAAAACATTTGTTGAAAATAATGAAACAAGGCCTCTGTTGCCGAAAAAACTGTAACAAAACTTTTGTTGCAAAAATAATTAATTTGCAATAAGACCTTTGTTGCAAGAAAAACAGTAACAAAACATCGGTTGCAAAATATAATCTGCACCTTGATCTATATTTTGCAAAAAAACCGAAACATGACCCGTGTTGCAAAAATATTCCGCAACACGACCTATGTTGCAATGGTAGAGAGTGACCCTCGACCGCTCAATCCGTCAGATCCAACGGCTCGCGAGGTGGCGGATCATTTTAAAAGATCCGCCGGCCGACGCGTAGCAGTGCCCATAATGTTAACATAATATCTTTACATTACTTTAAAATGTTCACAAAGTTTTATAAAATATATTTATCCGCCTAGAGCAAACAACCAAACTTTAGTGCATTTTTCAATCGCCTTTTATGTTTTTCTACTTTTTTCTTATTATTTTTAGTTATCAATTCAAAGTTCTCAAAAAAAGTTCACTTTGTCCAAAAAGTGTTTAAATTTTTCTTAAATTAAAGATTTCTAAGAACTATTTTTTTGAAATTAAAATTATAAAATTTGACATAAATATTCATGAACTTTAAAAATATATTTACCTGATTTTTAGAATTTTAAGATGGTCTAAATAATGTTCGTAATTATTTTAAAAAGTGCAAATATTCATTTTTTTGCAAATTTTAGTGTTCCGATTTTAAAAAATGACAGGAATTTTAAAAACACATTCATTTTGCCAAACAATGTAAAAAAATTATTTTATAAAAAACAATCAAATACCGGAATAAAATGATAGAAATAAACAAAAACAATAATGCTATGATACTGACTGAATCCTAAATGGCCCACCGAACATTGTGTGACACCCCGGCATTCTGTTGCAGTGCCCCCCCCCCCCCCCCCCCCCGGGCGTGACATGGATTATTCACTCGGGCTTCCCATGTGGTTCCAATATGTTCCGCCCGATTTTAGTTTCTTCTATGTGTGTGTTTTTCTTTATATTTTTTAATGGTATCATTTTGGTTTTATTTTAATTTTTCTTTTATTCTTGTTTACAATGTTTTTAATGCATTCCGATTTATAAGTTTTTTGTCGAAAAAACAAAATTTAGGAATATAACCTTAATTCATCCAGATTTCAAAATCATGAAGATTTTCTAAATTTGTTAGCATCAGTCTACATTTTTATAAGGGTTAAGAAAAAAATTAATTTTTCAATCGTCGTAAAATTTAGAAAAATCAGAACATTTTCTAAAAGTCTTGAAAAAAATTGAGATTTGCGAACAAAGTTTCAGTGAAATTCTTCAACGAGAGGGAGGATCAAATTCTTCAGAAGATGCAAATTACCTAAATTATACGATATTTTTTGCTTTGTTTTAGTGCTTTGTCGCATGATATATATATATATATATATATATATATATATATATATATATATATATATATATATATATATATATATATATGCTCTTCGATCGATTAATTTATTCACTAGCCATGTTTAGATGACTGATCTGCTTGAGGGTGTAGTGTGCACTGGTTGGGTTTAACCTTCCAAGTAATTTATCTCGGTGATGGTAAGAGAAAAAGGCGTGTATTCCGTTATTGTCACTAAAGATAAAAGGATAGTTGCCTGGATGATGAGCTAGAGGTAAAGATAATATATAAAGTATTGATGGCATCTATGAGGGCATCTCTACCCTATTCCTAATACTTAATTTTTATAAACAACTTACTTGAAGCCTCTAAATAAATTCTGGATGCCGGGAGAGATCGTGGACTAGCTTACCCTTACTTGTAACTCCTTGAAAATATTTTGCTAATTTTCACCTCCTTTCGTGTAAAACAATTCAAATATAGTTTTAGCATTATATTATAGAAAAATAAAAGACCTTTCTAATTTGGTGCACTTGCGGGGATTCATTGGGGGTGAGGGGGCCAATGCCCTCCCACCCCCATATCATGTTAGTGGTGCTTCGCCTAACTTTATTTATGAAATGCATGGGTTATTGACAGTTAAATATGGATAGCATAGCTGTAAATGGGCAAACATTCCCCACTGACATCTCAGTGTTTGGACCATCACCCGAACATTCTACCATTGTGGACTCAAAGTTGGCATACCATGCAGATGGAGCGTACGAACCATTTGTACGATGAGATCATATATCTTTTTATTAGCTATAGTGACCTACCTAATTCGATTCAGATGCAAGAAATAAAAAATCTTATGATTTATATTCATGGATAAGGGATGTGATCCCTTCATCTGTACGTCTGTTCACTGAGAATAACGGTGAACTTCGTTTTGTTACCACCGCCTCCTCCTCCTCCTCCAAGAAAGAAAGTTAGGGTTCGTGCCTCTCACCGGCGCCGGCGCAGGTCCGCCTCGTCTCCGGTGGCCCTAGGGCCATGGAGGCGCGGTGGATCCTGGCAAGGGCCGGATGGAGGGCTCCGTTTTTAGTCGTTTTTTTCAATCTTGTTAGGGTTTGTGTCCTACTCAGGAAGGCGAGACGGCGGTGGCTCCCTGAAGATGGAATAAAGGTCTCCCCGCCTAGTCCCCGTTCCGGCGGTGCGTCTAGCATCGTTGGTGGGCGTGTGGAGGTGTGTCTCCGGCAGATCTATCTTTGGTGGATTTGCTCGGATCTCGTCGTTGTTCGTCCACGTTCGTGTGTCTTCGGTTTGGATCCTTCCGATCTACGTTATTTTTCATCGGCGGCGGTTGCTGTTCTGGGGTGCTGGTCCTATGGAGCCTTAGCACGACGACTTCCCGACTGTCTACTACAACAAGTTGTGTCCGGCTCCGGCGATGGAGGGGCGATGACGGCGGCGCGCCTTCGGCTCGCTTCGGTGCTTGTAGTCGTCGCTAGGTGGTCTACGAATCTAATGTAATTTTTATTTCTGGTGTTCATTGTACTGCCATGATTGAAGATGAATAGATTGGAAGTTTTTCCGCAAAAAAAACTTCATTTTGCTACTTCTACTAGGTATGTTCCCTTCTTCATGGAAAGAAAGCTAACAATTCCTAACTAACTTGCCCAAAATTACTTACATGACTCCACTGTTTGTGTGTAACATCCCAAATTTTCAATTTGGAATGTTATCCATAGGTCATTCATGCATATCATATTTTACCGCATTTCGTTTCGCGAACCCTCGAAATTGTAAGCAACTCAAGGACCGACGGAGAGAGTTGGGAATTTCGTTATTTTCATATTTGAGTTTTTCTCAAATTTTGAAAAGAGGATCATTTGGTTTTAATTATCTTTCTCTCCGAAAAAATATTTCATATTAAAATATATGAGAGGAGATGATATGACTTCTCCAAAATAAATGAAATATTGGAGGAAAATATTAAAATCAAATAAGTATTTTATTTGGATTTTTATTGCAATTTTATTCGAATTAGGAAAAAATTGCGTTTTTCAAAATTGCATTAGACAACCAAATAAATGTTCACTTCGTCCGCGATATTCTTAGCGGACCGTGAAAATTTATTTCATGATTTTGGACTCCGTTTACTATTTCTTTTAATTGTTTTCCCGTGTCCGACCTGGACACTTAGCCCAGCCGGCTTTATAAGCCGGGAGGCCCGAGCGCCCCAGCCCACCCCAGCCCCGCAGAACCCTAGCGCCGCCGCCGCCCGCGCCCGATCCGCGCCGCTTCGCCGCCGCCGCCTTGCCGCCTCGTCGCCCCGTCGTCCGCCGTCGCCGGAGGTATAAGCCGCCGCCGCCGGTTTTCGCGAGAAAACCGTTCGTTTTTTTTCCGAAACCCTAGTTCATTTTTTTAGATCGGTTTTGTTTCGGTTTTTCTCGGTTCGGTTAAATAGCGGACGTTCGTCCATACGTTCGTTTTAACGAACGCTGTTCGTCCGTTAGCCGCAGACAGCGAATGTTCGTTCATTAGCCTGTTCGTCAGTTTTTCTTTTTCCAGGGTTTTCCGCGATTATTTTCGATCGTGATTTCTGCCCTAATCTTCGTTCTAGTATAACTTTTCGCCCGTTTATCCAAATCAGGTGAAACAAGCGTCTAGATCTTCGTCTCGAAGCCCTATTTATGTTTAACCAACTTGAACAAGATTTTGGTACTGTAAAATTTGACTTTAGTCCATATTAGCTCTTGTTTCTTTCGTAGTTTGAGTTTTGTTGCTCCGTTTGGTTTGATTCTTTTTGCAAATCGAATCTCTTTAGTTGAGTTTTCAGATTCGATCTTCTTATTTGAGTTTTACCCGTGCATCTTTGCTTGAGTGCTTATGTAGGCAATTGTTTGTTTGCGATAGAATTCCCGGAGTGTGAAGCGTGCTACTACGAGTCACTAGGTTTTGCGGATCGTCAACAAGGCAAGTAACACATTGATCATACTCTTTCAATACCCAGTTTTTATGCATTAGTTACAATCCTCAAACACTGCATGATTAGGATGTGATTAACTTGTGGGTATTGGGAAGTAGATGATGAGGTAGAACCTATTACCCGTTTTATTATCAAACCCTTGGGAGTTACTTCTACGTTATGCTTATATTGTTATGCTATGCTCGTAGACGTGGATTGGGTTTGAGTGTATCCATGACAGAGGGGAGATTGTTTCTTTAATGGTTCAACTTAAGGTGGCAACTTTAATACACATCTGGGTGGATTGTTGGTTTGGGCACCTGGGGTTATACCAGTGTTGTCCTAGGAGATCCCGGGGTACCCGTGTGATCCTCCTATGGTCCGCCACCCAGGCTCAAAGGGATCATAAGATTATTCATGCTAGAAACTTCCGTGTGCAGCCACAAGCTATTATGGGCTCTAGCATAGTTGAGTAGGTTGCATGACCTCTTCCAGTGGTAGGCTAGCAGATGTAGGGGATGTAGGTTGGTACTGTCTACCCGGGGTTAGAGTTAATGCTTCTGAAAGACTGTGTCTCGGTCATCCGTTTCTCAAACACCATGTAGTGCGAGAAATTCAACGGAGGAAATCGGGTCTTGTGGGGAAAAGTGCACAAACCTCTGCAGAGTGTATAAACTAATCATGGTTAGCCGTGTCCCCGGTTATGGACATCTTGAGTATCTCGTACTTGAATTATTGATTTGATCTCATCACTCTAAATTAATTTGTTGGGTTGTTAATAATTACTCTTAATTGGGATTGAGATGGGGGTACCATTCTCAATGTTTCAACCACCATGATAGTTAAGTAAAATATATTCCTTTGTTGTAGGGAAAAATTGGCTTTTCGCAAAAACATTATAACCATAGAGCCTCCACCAGCCATATATGCATGTAGTGATAGTTTTTATCTATTCATTGCTCTATTGTGTTATATTGCCAGCATATTCCATGTGCTGACCCGTTTTTGGGCTGCAACATATCATGTTGCAGACTTTTCAGACGAGGAGTAAGGTGCGCTAGGTCGTTTGTCATGCACTCAGCTATGCTGTTGGAGTTGATGGACTCACTTTATCTTCCAAGCCTTCCGCTGTTATCTTATTTAGATGGCCTTAAGCCATATTTATTGTAATAAGTTCTCTTTTGAGACATTCGATGTAATAAGTGTGTGATTGCTACTCTGTTATAAATCCTTCGAGTACTGTGTGTGTCGGCATTACCGATCCAGGGATGACACTGAACACAGAGATTTGACAGTCTGAGGTCGGATCGCTACAAGATGGTATCAGAGCACACGCTGAATGTAGGACACGACCACTAAGATGAGCCATAGGACATTCTTCTCTACTCATTTCTGACTCCTCTCCAATTTCTACTCTTTAGGATGGCGGACTCAAGGAACAAGTTTGCACAACCGGATGAAGACACACCCTTTGGATGACACTTGAAGGAAGTCACTAGGTACCTAAACATCGGAATACCAAGCTTCACCGGGACCTACACAGCCACTTTACCAGAAGAGGAGCGTTGGATGATACGAGTTCAAGTTCCAGGAAGGACATTCACGCCAGTCACTGAGCCCATAGAGGTTTCCTTTGATGCACCAACCTAGAGTCTAGGCAAGAGCATGGCAGCCCACATTGCTATGGGACGTATTGGAGAAGTCTACAAACAGGAGCTTAAGGACACTGTCTATCAGATATGTGGGCGCCGAGACGAGCAATGGGAGATGATCAGCACCAGGAAGGACAGGTCCATTGCAGCTTTCATCCAGGAGTTAAACCAGCACATCCGTCGACAGGAGAACCAGATGTGCTCAAGCATGATAGATTTGAAGAAGGCGATGACTAGGATCACAGAGCTAGAAGAGGAGCTCAAGTCTACACGCGATGGATATGAGGAGGAAATGATGATACTCGTGGAGAAGAATGACGACCTGATAAGAAAGATAGGAGTATTCTTGGGAGATCCCGCGCCAGGAGGAGAAGACGACGAACCTAAGGAAATTCGTTCTGAAGACTACATCATCATCATCGACACCGACTCCGACCCCGACGATAGTGACGATGATTATGAAGACGTAGCTGGAGCGGACATCATGGAGTCTTCCACCGATCAATATTTCTAGATGACCACCATATGATTAGTAGCATCCCCCTGTATATAGTAGTAGACCAATCACTTTTATAACGATAGTTCTAGACCAATTGTATGCCCTTGCTTGATTGATTGAGTGAAATGATATGATTGTGTTTGTCTCATGTGCATATGGGTAGTGCTTTCTCATCAGACCTCATTTCTATTCTAATCTCTCCCCTCTAAACCCATCATATGCCTCCGAGACGTGATACCGGATTTGTTTTCCCACCTGAGATCACCCAGTTGATCCAACAGCAGAATGCCTTGATGCAGATATTAGTCCAGAACCAAGGCAACAACAACAACAACAACCATAACAACAACAACAACAACAACAACAACAACAACAACAACAACAACAACAACAACAACAACAACAACCCACCACCACCTCCTCCAGTTGACAACTTAGCCCGTTTTCTGAGGTTGCAGCCGCCGGTGTTTTCCAGTAGCACCGAGCCTATAGTTGCGGATGACTGGCTACGCAGGATTGGAAGGGAGTTGACCACCGCAGGTTGCACAGATGCTAAGAAGGTGCGTTTTGCCGCACACCAATTGGATGGACCAGCAGCTTCATGGTGGGAGAATTACACAACCACTTTCCCTATAGCCAATATCACTTGCGATCAGTTTCAGCAAGCATTCCGCACTGCACATGTCTCAACTGGAGCTATGAACATGAAGAAGCGTGAGTTTCGCAACTTACGCCAGGGAACCGTACTGTAGCTCAGTACGAGGATGAGTTTAGCAAGTTATCTCGCTATGCCCCTAATGATGTGGCCACAGATGCCGCGAAGCAGGAGAAGTTTATGGAAGGGTTGAATGATGAGATGAGCATGCAGTTGATGGTAGCAACATTCGCTAACTACCAGGAGTTGGTAGACATGGCTCTTATGATTGAAGGGAAGCAACAGCAGATTGTGAGCCGCAAGAGGAAGTATGGACAAGGGAAGTACAATTCAGGAGCTCAGCAGAAGCCTCGGCTTACCCCGAACTCGGGAGGATATACCCACAACCATGGAGGCCACACCCATAATGGAGGAAGTTCTCATAACCACAGTGGCCCCAAGAATGGAAACGGGAATGGAGCAAGTAGCAATCAGAACCGCTCTAAACCCAGCCACACCCGCCAAGAAGGATCAAAGTCACATTACTTGTTTCAAGTGCGGGAAGACTGGGCACTACGCCAATGATTGTCCAGAGTTGAAGAATGGCAATGGAAATGGAAGCTCTGGGAAGGAGCCCAACCCTTTCAACAGGGGACAAGTGAACCACGTGAACGTGGAGGAGGTTGAAGAGCAGCTAGATGCAGTTATCGGTAAGTTTTTGGTTAAGTCATTTACCGCTCTCGTTCTTTTGGATACTGGTGCATCGCATTCATACATTTCAAGGGGATTTGTGGACAAGTTGAAGTTACCCACCTTAGCCCTTAGGACACCTTTGCTAGTAAGCTCACCCGGTGCAGAGTATATGGCCAGCCGATGGTGCGATCGGATACCCTTAACCATTGGTAGCCATGTTTTTCCCTCGGACCTAATAATTTTGGAATCACAAGGATTGGATGTGATACTGGGAATGGATTGGTTATCGAAGAATGGAGGAAACATTGACTGTGCTAGTAGGTCCATTCTACTCACCACCCCGGAGGGAAAAAGGATCAAGTATGTATCCAGGCATGCGCCAAGGAGAACCCAAGTAAACTCTCTCTCAGGAGTTGTTCAGGAGGAAGTGCCTGTAGTGAAGGATTACCCAGATGTATTTCCAAAGGAGTTACCAGGCATGCTGCCAGATCGAGACATCGAGTTCTTGATAGAGTTATTGCCAGGCACCGGACCCATATCGAAGAGACCATACCGGATGCCCGCGAATGATCTGGAAGAGATCAAGAAGCAGATTAAGGAGTTATTGGAGAAAGGTTACATTCGACGAAGTTTGTCACCGTGGGGAGCCCCAGTGCTCTTGGTTGAGAAGAAGGATGGATCGTTAAGAATGGTTGTTGATTATCGTGCGTTGAATGAGGTGACGATCAAGAACAAATACCCACTGCCGATGATCAATGATCTGTTTGACCAGCTGTAAGGAGCTAAAGTGTTTTCAAAGATCGATCTGCGGGCAGGATACCACCAGCTGAAGATTCGAGAAAAGGATATACCTAAAACAGCTTTCACCACAAGGTACGGGTTATATGAGTATACGGTTATGTCTTTTGGACTAACTAACGCCCCTGCCTATTTCATGAGTATGATGAACAAGGTGTTCATGGAGTTCTTGGATAAGTTTGTCGTGGTGTTCATTGATGATATTTTGGTATACTCGAAGAATGAAGAGGAACACAAGGAGCATTTGCGCTTGGTTCTTGAGAAGCTCAGGGAACATCAGTTATATGCCAAGTTCAGCAAATGTGAGTTTTGGTTGAAGGAAGTTGGATTTCTTGGACATGTTATATCAGGAGAAGGTATAGCAGTGGATCCTACCAAGGTTCAGTCAGTCACTGAGTGGTTGGCACCCACCTCAGTTGGAGAGATCCGTAGTTTTCTTGGACTCCCGGGATACTACCGGAGATTCATTGAGAATTTTTCCAAGATTGTGAAGCCTATGACGGCGTTGTTGAAGAAGGATACCAAGTTCCATTGGACTGAAGAATGTGAAGCAAGTTTCCATGAGTTAAAGAAACGTTTGATTGCAGCCCCAGTGCTGATTCTGCCAGATATACGCAAGGATTTCCAAGTATATTGCGACGCCTCTCGTTTAGGACTTGGAGGAGTACTTATGCAAGATGGAAGAGTTGTTTCATATGCCTCACGACAACTTCGACCGCATGAGTTGAATTATGCCACACATGATTTGGAGTTAGCAGCTGTAGTGCATACACTCAAGACCTGGAGACATTTTCTTATTGGAAACCGTTGCGATGTGTACACGGATCATTAGAGTTTGAAGTACATTTTCACACAGAAGGAGCTGAATCTCATGCAGAGGAGATGGCTGGAGCTTATAAAGGATTATGATATGAAGCTACACTATCATCCAGGAAAGGCCAATGTCGTAGCAGACGCCTTGAGCCGGAAGGGTTATGCCAATACCTTAGTAACAGGAGGATTGCCAAAGGAATTAGCCGACGATCTCACGGAACTCTGTTTGGAGATTATTCCTAGAGGTTTTGTTGCAGCGATGGAAGTTCAATCTACATTGTTGGGAAAGATTCGTGAAGCTCAGAAGGATGACAAGGAAATTGCTGAAATAAAGGAGAGAATGAGCAAAGGAAAAGCCAAGGGTTTTCGTGAGGATGAGCATGACACCTTGTGGTTCGAGGACCATGTTTATGTTCCCAATAATGCCGAGATCAGGAAGTTGATACTTCAGGAAGCTCATGACTCACCATACTCGATACACCCCGGAAACACCAAGATGTATTTAGATTTGAAGGAACGTTTCTGGTGGACTGGAATGAAGAAGGATATTGCTGAGTACGTAGCCGTATGTGATGTATGTCAGAGAGTGAAGGCAGAACATCAGAAGCCAGCAGGATTACTGCAGCCTATGCCGATACCCGAATGGAAGTGGGACAAGCTTGGCATGGATTTCATCACCGGATTGCCCAGGACCCGATCGGGATATGATTCTATTTGGGTAGTGGTGGATCGCTTGACCAAAGTAGCTCACCTTATCCCAGTGAAAACCACTTACACCAGTGCGAAGTTGGCCAAGATATATATGATCAGGATCGTATGTATGCACGGAGTTCCGAGGACCATCGTATCAGATAGAGGAACACAGTTTACTTCAAAGTTTTGGCACCAGCTGCACCAGACTTTGGGTACCAGGCTAGAGTTCAGTATAGCCTTTCATCCATAGACAGATGGACAGATCGAGAGAGTCAATCAGATTCTGGAGGACATGTTGAGAGCTTGTGCGCTAGATTACGGATCTAGTTGGGATGATAATTTGCCTTACGCAGAGTTCTCATACAACAATAGCTACCAGGCCAGTTTGAAGATGGCACCATTTGAAGCCCTGTATGGAAGGAGGTGCAGAACACCGTTGATGTGGGATGAAGTTGGAGACCGCCAGTTGTTTGGACCAGATTTGATTAAAGAGTCCGAAGAGAAGGTTAAGCTGATTTGAGATAGACTGAAGGTAGCTCAGTCCAGGCAGAAGAGCTATGCAGACTCAAAACGCAAGGAGGTAGTCTATGAAATCGGAGACAGAGCATATCTCCGTGTGTCACCACTACGAGGAGTTAAACGTTTCAGAGTTAAGGGAAAGTTAGCCCCGAGATTTGTAGGACCGTACCGTGTTTTGGAACGCATGGGAGAGGTTGCCTACAAGTTGGAGTTACCTGTAGAACTATCAGGAGTTCATGATGTGTTTCACGTTTCTCACTTAAAGAAGTGCCATGCAGAGATGGCAGATATTCCTCTGAGAGATACAGTACCCCTGGAAGCAATTCACTTGGATAGTGATCTGACCTATGAGGAGAAACCTGTAAAGATTCTCGAGTTTGCCAGCCGAGTTACTCGCAACAAGGTTATCAAGTTTTGCAAAGTTCAGTGGAGCCACCATACCGAGGATGAAGCCACCTGGGAGCGAGAGGATGATCTATGCAAAGACCACCCACACCTATTTTCTAGCCAACCCGAATCTCGAGGGCGAGATTCATCTTAAGGGGGGTAGGTTTGTAACATCCCAAATTTTCAATTTGGAATGTTATACATAGGTCATTCATGCATATCATATTTTACCGCATTTCGTTTCGCGAACCCTTGAAATTCTAATCAACTCAAGGACCCACGGAGAGAGTTGGGAATTTCGTTATTTTCATATTTGAGTTTTTCTCAAATTTTGAAAAGAGGATCATTTGGTTTTAATTATCTTTCTCTCCGAAAAAAATATTTCATATTAAAATATATGAGAGGAGATGATATGACTTCTCCAAAATAAATGAAATATTGGAGGAAAAATATTAAAATCAAATAAGTATTTTATTTGGATTTTTATTGCAATTTTATTCGAATTAGGAAAAAATTGCATTAGAGGCCCAAATAAATGTTCACTTTGTCCGCAATATTCTTAGAGGACCGTGAAAAGTTATTTCAGGACTTTTGGACTCCGTTTAGTACTTCTTTTAATTGTTTTTCTGCGTCTGGTTTTTTTTTAAGTAACCGACCTACCGGACCGTGTCCGACCTGGACACTTAGCTCGGCCGGCTTTATAAGCCGGGAGGCCCGAGCGCCCCAGCCCACCGAAGCCCCGCCGAACCCTAGCACCGCCGCCGCCCGCGCCCGATCCGCGCCGCTTCGCCGCCACCGCCTTGCCGCGCCGCCGCCTCGCCGTCGCCTCGTCGCCGCTGCCTTGCCGCGCCGACCGCCGCCTCGCCGCCCCGTCGTCCACCGTCGCCGGAGGTATAAGCCGCCGCCGCCGCCGGTTTTCGTGAGAAAACCGTTCATTTTTTTCGAAACCCTAGTTCGTTTTTTTAGATCGGTTTTGTTTCGGTTTTTCTCGACTCGGTTAAATAGCGGACGTTCGTCCGTACGTTCTTTTAACGAACACTGTTCGTCCGTTAGCCGCAGACAGCGAACGTTTGTTCATTAGCCTGTTCATCAGTTTTTCTTTTTCCAGGGTTTTCCGCGATTATTTTCGATCGCGATTTCTGCCCTAATCTTCGTTCTAGTATAACTTTTCGATCGTTTATCCAAATCAGGTGAAACAAGCGTCTAGATCTTCGTCTTGAAGCTCTCTTTCTGTTCAACCAACTTGAACAAGATTTTGGTACTGTAAAATTTGACTTTAGTCCAGATTAGCAAGCGGATCTTGTTTCTTTCGTAGTTTGAGTTTCGTTGCTCCGTTTGGTTTGATTCTTTTTGCAAATCGAATCTCTTTAGTTGAGTTTTCAGATTCGATCTTCTTATTTGAGTTTTACCTGTGCATCTTTGCTTGAGTGCTTATGTATGCAATTGTTTGTTTGCGATAGAATTCCCGGAGTGCGAAGCGTGCTACTACGAGTCACTAGGTTTTGTGGATCGTCAGCAAGGCAAGTAACACATTGATCATACTCTTTTCATACCCGGTTTTTATGCATTAGTTACAATCCTGAAACACTGCATGATTAGGATGTGATTAACTTGTGGGTATTGGGAAGTAGATGATGAGGTAGAACCTATTACCCGTTTTATTATCAAACCCTTGGGAGTTACTTCTACGTTATGCTTATATTGCTATGCTATGCTCGTAGACGCGGATTGGGTTTGAGTGTATCCATGACAGATGTGAGATTGTTTATTTAATGGTTCAACTTAAGGTGGCAACTTTAATACACATCTGGGTGGATTGTTAGTTTGGGCACCTGGGGTTATACCAGTGTTGTCCTAGGAGATCCCAGGGTACCCGTGTGATCCTCCTATGGTCCGCCACCCAGGCTCAAAGGGATCATAAGATTATTCATGCTAGAAACTTCCGTGTGCAGCCACAAGCTATTATGGGCTCTAGCATAGTTGAGTAGGTTGCATGACCTCTTCCAGTGGTAGGCTAGCAGATGTAGGGGATGTAGGTTGGTACTGTCTACCCGGAGTTAGAGTTAATGCTTCTGAAAGACTGTGTCTCGGTCATCTGTTTCTCAAACACCATGTAGTGCGAGAAATCCAACGGAGGAGATCGGGTCTTGTGGGGAAAACTGCGCAAACCTCTGCAGAGTGTATAAACTAATCATGGTTAGCCGTGTCCCCGTTTATGGACATCTTGAGTATCTGGTACTTGAATTATTGATTTGATCTCATCACTCTAAATTAATTTGTTGGGTTGTTAATAATTACTCTTAATTGTGATTGAGATGGGGGTACCATTATCAATGTTTCAACCACCATGATAGTTAAGTAAAATATATTCCTTTGTTGTAGGGAAAAATTGGTTTTTCGCAAAAACATTATAACCATAGAGCCTCCACCAGCTATATATGCATGTAGTGATAGTTTTTATCTGTTCATTGCTCTATTGTGTTATATTGCCAGCATATTCCATGTGTTGACCCGTTTTTGGGCTGCAACATATCATGTTGCAGACTTTTCAGACGAGGAGTAAGGTGCGCTAGGTCATTTGTCATGCACTCAGCTATGCCGTTGGAGTAGATGGACTCACTTTACCTTCCAAGCCTTCCGATGTTATCTTATTTAGATGGCCTTAAGCCATATTTATTGTAATAAGTTCCCTTTTGAGACATTCGATGTAATAAGTGTGTGATTGCTACTCTGTTATAAATCCTTTGAGTACTGTGTGTGTCAGCATTACTGATCCAGGGATGACACTGAACACAGAGATTTGACCGTCTGAGGTCGGATCGCTACATTGTGCTAACAGGCAATTTTGACTCCTCATTTTCGTTGGTGGAACTCTATTTTGCTTAGTTAGGGGTGGGGAGTGAGGCCATAATGATGCTGCTACCACACAATTATTAGCTATATGTAAGTAACATAGCCTATATAGTGTTGAATTACTTTGTGGTTTCCTATCTGGCACATACTTTTCATCCTTTCTACAACTTCCCATCTAGTAGATCAACCCAATTGAGTTGTGCTTCCCAAACGTGGTTTATTCAAATTCACTTTTGTTTTAGTTCAGATTGTTTGTCCAATACAACTACTTTGTATAATGCATCGTCAACTAATGCATTTATTATTTGTCAACAAGAACTTGTGGAACTTGATTGGGGTAAGGGGGCCAATGCCCCCACCCCCACTATCGTTTCCGTGGTGCATCCCCTAACTTTCTTGAAAAATGCAGGGGTTATCACCAATTGAATCTAGAAAACATGGTTGTAAATGGGCAGACGCTCCCCGTTGGCATCTTAGTGTGTTTGGACCATCCCCAGCATTCTACCTTTGTGGATTCAGGAATAACATGGATATACCTTGCATATGGGCCCTATGGACCATTTGTTAGTGCAATGAGATCATTCGTCTTTTTATTAGCTATAATAAGCAACACATGACCTACCTATTCTCTTCAAATGCAAGAAAGAAAAATCTTATGATTTGTATTCGCGGATAAGGGTTATGATCCCTTCATCTGCATGTATGTTCGCCAGGATTAAAAACTTTGTTGTGTTATTTCTACTAGATATTTTCCCTTCTTTATGGAAAGAAAGTTAATGAAAGGATCGAATCGGTCAACTATGGGGGTGAATAGGAGACTACAAATTTTAACTTAATTTCCAATTTTAGGGAATGTTCGGGGGCCGGGGTGTCCAGAGAGAAATCATGGGCTCAGGGGCCCCGGGCCCTAGATCCCATGGACTCGGGTCCGAGCACTAGTCAGAAAAACCTAGGGTTTTACTCTAATTTTGATGTGGCTCAAAGGGGAGGCTTATGTGTGATACTCCCTCCATTTTTAAGTATAAGGCCATTTAAGAAAATACATTTTGCATCTATACAAGGCCACCAACAGTAACTGAGGCAAAAATTGATGATGTTGCCTCGTGCTAGCAACCCATGATTTAACTACTTGCATGCATGGAGTGAATGATAATGAAGCTCTCAACTACTTCCTCCCTCATGTCCACTCAATTTTCTTTAATTTGCGTGTTCCCTATTAATTAACCCAATAAGCGAGAAGATAAGCTAACTTGCAAAGTAGACATTAATTTTTACCTTGATACATGTAATTTAAGTTTGTGGTCTTGTATAAGTAAATACAGGGAGTATGATCCAACTTCCTCAAGAATCTCCAATCCTCTTAAAAGTGCGACTTTCCTACGACTAGAATAAAAACGAAAACCTTCGAGTTAAATAGGGGGAAAACCGCGTCCATAGTCAATCATCGAGAGGCCAGTGTCATGACATACTCAACATTAATCCTCCTTAACCATATTGTAGTTAACACCAAAATAACATTGGGGATATAGTGCACTTTCAATCTCCTCCTTTTTGGTGAATTAATGACAGCAAAATTAGAGCAAGGCAAGATAGGTAGTCAAAGAATGATGCCATGCAACACTATCAACATAGGAAGAACCCCCCACCCTTGATGTGTCCATTTATTCAAATAAGTTTTGAATGCAAAACAAAAACATACAAGGAGCCCCCATATAAATACACAATTGCAATGATTAAATGAGGCACATAACACATAGAAATATTGCACAACTACCATAACAAAAGATAAACAATATGGTGCACATGTCACATGCTACAAGTGTGGTGTGAGAGCAAGTATATATGAGAAAATATGCAAGTGATGTCATGATATGAGCAATAGAAAGATAATTAACAAAAGCTCCATATCCATGAAAATTAAACACACAGAAAGTCTCATACAAACATAAGAAGTAGCTCACAATGAATGCTACAGAAAATAAATAAAGGTATCACAAGCCCACATAAGTACCAAATCAAAGACAAGGGCATGTAATCTCCAATGAAACCAAGAGGGGGAGATGTCGTGCTAGCGCAAGGACCTAAACACGGGGAGGGGTGCTTGTTGCATCATCCTTGAAGCTAGGATCCCCCAGGGTAGGCCCATGATAAAGATTCGGCCCAACAGGCCCAAGTGACTACGTATACACCAAGAAAACCATTCGGTTAGGCCGGCATCACCGATCCCATTTGGCTGATCCACACCATGATATTCATTTGACTAAACCAGACATAGGGCATTTGGAGCTGGCGTTAACAACAATTCCATCTAGTTATATCATAACACAATCAAGACCCTCATAATTGTCGTCTTTACTACTCCGTTACCAGGACGTGGCCATACGTCTGTTGTATTCGCCACCTCGTCACCTCTATATAAGGCGAAGCTAGGGTAAATTATAGATAAGTTTTTTATAGGATCAAAGCGATTTACACACAAGATATGGAGCTCCATCGAGATTGACAAGATCGCACATTGTAAACACTTTGCTCTTACAAGAGAGAACATCTACCAGGAGTAGGGTGTTATCCCTAGAACAAAGGTCCCGGGCCTGGGTAAAACCTCCACTGTGTGAAATTTCGTCCTAGATCATCCACGTGTCCCTTGCCTTCACAAAATCCCTAAATCATGATAGTTGTCATGAAATCCCCGCCACAGTTGGTGCCCACCGTGGGGCAAGCATACGCTAGATCAGCGAACCGAGCGGGATCCTCTCTAGCAATCAGCGGCAGGCTAAGGCCCAGGTAGCTCGTGCGTTTTGGCACACCGCACTTCATGGACAATGACTCGGTATGGCATACTACCTCTGCCACACTCCCTATGGAGCATGCCCTTCATCGATGATGGCTCCAGCGTCGCTAAACCCTGCCTTATGGGCTTGAATACCCAGCGAATGCTTGGGAGGAGCTCCTCTATCTCAGCCCAGCCTGACGAGGGAGGCCACCCATGGTTAAAACCGCCGTTGACCACTGCCACATCAACAGCCAGTCGAGTCAAACCACCATAGGGACTGATTTTGTCTGGTATGTGATTGTTTAGGGGGTGAAGGGAACAGAAATAAAGATCAGGGTGTTATGTGAACCACCACCTTTTTTCGGGGTAGTAGAATGGACTTTTTTCATCAATTTATGGATAGAACACGCGCATTGCTCACACATTGATGTTGCATACCATGAGCAAGTCATCCTTGTCATCGGTACGCGTGACCACATTGGCGTTCTACGTGCCGTGATGCCACAGAACATGCTCTCCATTCTTGGAGCAACTATTCGAAGGGCAAGGAGCACACAGTAAAAATGCAGTAAAACTCACATATTTGCGTGTATATAGCACATTCAAGTTGATGAACATAAGAATTTCTACAAACCCTTATTTCTCGGACATCGATCCGGGCTTAGATTTGCATATATGCTATAAAGCATTGCTTCATAGAGTATCTGGGGCTTAATTCCCTGTCATATATATATATATATATATATATATATATATATATATATATATATATATCGAGTTATCGATGGAACGCGCGTGCATTGCTCACACATTGATGTTGAGCACCATGGGCGAGTCATCCTTGTCGACGGTGAACTCCTGCGTGATCTTGCAGCCGGTGGGCGTGACCACGTCGACGTGGTACGCGCCGTGATGCCCCCGAAACTTGAACTCTCCATTCTCATCAGCGTGTCCGTGTGCGTGCGTGAGCCACTCCTTCTTCAGCTGCAGCAGACGGCGTCCGGCCTCGTTTATGTCCCCCTCGGCGTTGACGAGGTGCGCGGAGTCGCGGCTCATGAAGAGCTCCCAGAACCCCCAGAGCATGACACCCTCCACCGCCGGGTGCGCGTACGCCTCCCGCAGCATCACCTCCAGGTCGTCGGCGCGCACGTACTCGTTCGCCGCCGACACGTCCAGCTCCGTGAACCAGAGCGGCAGGCCGAGCACGGCGAGCCGGTCCAGCACATTGCGGATCACCGGCCCCACCGGGTTGCTCACATGGCCCTGCAGCCCGACGCCGCTCACCGGCGCGCCCTGCTCCTGCAGCCCGATGATCTGCTCGATGTACGCCTCGGGCGTGGCGCGGATGTCACACATGCCCTCCACGTTGTAGTCGTTGACGAAGAGCAGCGCGTCGGGGTCGAGCTCGCTGGCCGTCTTGAACATGGTGGCGCGGATGTCCTTGCCGAGCTTGTCCTGGTAGAAGGAGCCGTGCAGCATCTCGTTGTTGACGTCATAGTGCCGGAACTTGCCCTTGTAGCGGGTGAGCAGGCCGTCAATCCTGCTCTTGACGGCGGCGGAGAGGTCGTCGGTGGAGAGCGTCTTGACCCACTGCTGCACCATGTTGTCCACCTCCCAGAAGATGCAGTGGCCGCGCACGCACATGCCGTTGTCGGAGCAGAGCTTGAGGAGGTCGTCGGCGTCGGCGTAGTTGACCTGCCCCCTCTGCGGCTCCGTCCAGTACCACTTGAGCTCGTTCCCGAACACGGCCCAGTTGAAGTTCTTGGTGAAGAAATCCACAAAGTCCTCGTTGTCCATGTTGGTGCGCATGATGCACGCGCCCAGCGGGAAGCTGTTGGACACCTGGCGCACGCGCACCTCCACGCACTCCGCCCCCTGGATGACGGTGCCGTCGGTCCCCGTCAGCTTCACGACCACATCTCGCTTGCGCACCTTGTCGGTGATCTTCCTCAGGTGCTTGACCCGGGCCTTCCGGTCGACGGGGAACACCTGGAAGCCGGCGACCATGAGGTCCAGGCCGGCGTCGGGGCCCTGCACGTACACCATGACGCGTGACGCTGGCTTGGCCTCCACGCGGAACGAGCCGCCGATCTCGTACCACCGCTCGTCACGTGCCAGGACCTGCCCGCCGTTGAGCCACTGGCTATCGACGGCGACAGCGATGTTGATGTTCTGCGCGCCGCTCATCTGGCCGGCGACGCGGACCCAGGCAGAGACCTGGTACGTGGCGTGGAGGGTCAGCTTGTCAGTGATGATCTGCGCGGGGCCCATCCACGTCTGCGTGCGGCCGGTGACGTGGATGTGCTTGCCGTTGAGCGGCTCGTCGTCCAGCGCCAGCGACTCCTGCGCCATTGGAGGGAGCACGCGCGGCGAGCCGTCACGGACGGCTAGCGCGCACGGCCCAAGCGGGAACCAACAGTTGAGGCCGTCGTCGAGGTTGCTGTTCTGGATAATGTTGGCACCGTACTCAAGATTCTGTAAAAAAAAGAAGCAGGATTAAAACGACTACATGACTGTCTACTATAACAAGTTTGATATGGCTTCAGCGTGGAAGCGATGATGACCGTGGCGTGCCTTCGGTTCGCTGCAGTGTTTGTAATCGTCGTTAGATGCTCTATAGACCTAGATATATTTTTTATTATTTCTGGTGTTTATTGTGCTGTCATGGCGGATGATGAACAAATACTAGGAAACTTTCATGGAAAAACACTTTGACCACCATTTGTGCGTGATGATTCTTGGTATGCATGGTTGACCAGTTGACCAATGTTGTCAATGCTTTAAGAGCCGTGCAAATATATACTATTATATTTCCTGATCTTGTCGTTGCTTTAAGGGGAGCCCTCACTTTTCTGAAGCACCGTTTTCAATTTTGTGTTGTAGATGTGCATGCAAAGCTTGACGCATGGTATTGAGAAGGGACTTGTGGAACAGTAACGTGACAGTTAGCTGATGCCTCGATAGCACTAAAATTTGTTGTGTAACTAGAACGTGAAAGCTTATCTGATGGATCGGATACTGAACTTCTTGATGGTGCTCATGACGAACTTCAGAGTTAACAGAATGGCGTTCACCTCGAAGTCCGGCGGCGAGCACGGCGGTGCCTTCTGGGCGCGCTTGACCACCAGGCAGTCGAGCAGCAGGTCGACGCCGGCCTTGGGCCCTTCGATGTAGATGGTGGCCTTGGCCATGGTGCTGTTGAGCAGGAACTTCCCCTGCAGCTGCGCCCAGTCCTTGTCCGACGCCTGCAACCTGCGCCACACGCAGAAGAAAAGGCATGAAAAAGGCACTGCATGCACAATGGTGATCACAGTGATCCCAATGGCAGGAAAAAACTTGTACGTACTTGCCGACGGCGATGTACTGCTGCCTGCCGTCGGCGGTCTGCACGGCGAGCGTGGCGCGGACCTCGCACGGCGAGACGTTGGCCCCGGAGAGGCGCACGGTAGCGGCGACCTCGTAGGCCGTCTTGCGCTGCAGCCGCGCCGTGACGTCCTGCATGACGCCGTTCCACGTGTCGGTCCTCCCCGTGGCGGCCACGAAGTACTTGCCGGTGGCCGGGAGCACCTTGCCGTCGTCGAGCGAGTCGTGGAGCTCGATCTTGCACCCGCTGCCGGACCAGCCGTCCAGCCCGCCGTCGAACTCCGGGTTCAGGATGATGTTGTCGTCCGCGATCGCCATTGCTTTGCTCGACGTGCGCGCACCGATCGAGAGTAGTGTACGTGAGGGCTGCTGGCTTGAATGATATGGCTGGTTAATCTGAGCTCTGAGGCTAATGCCGATGACCGGTGGCCTATATATACCGATCACCGATCGCAGATTCGGAGCTTGCAGAGGCAGACAGAGAGTGGCCAACGAACCATTCCGAGCAAGTAATCTGCCTGGGATTGCAATGCAAGCTACACAAGGCGCCGTTATTCAAAGAGATTTAGAGAAAGGAAATGAACATGGCTGCGATACGCAAACCGTAACGATCACTTGATCTCCCACTGCCTCGTCTCATGGGTTAATCCACAGACCGCATGCCTTGGGGCGGATGGTTGCTTCAGCTTAGGGGTTGAATTATCATTTATCAGAGAGCACCACACATTATAATCTGACTCTGAATGATCGCAATCAATTCTTGCACTGCAATATAAGGCTCGCTACTCTCTGTCTACGGAGATGGATGCCAGTAGGAGGAGTCTGGATGAGCATGGCGGAAGGCGTTGGAGTGAAGGGGAGGGCGACGACCTAAACACCGGAGCTAGTGGTGTGCAGGAGATTGTATGTGAGCCAATTGGAGCGGGGAGCGGGAGGGCTACGGCAAGCAGGAGATGGAGGCGCTTTTGCATGCTCAGGGCGCCGGTCGATGGGATACGATGAGAACTGTCTGGATCGGCGGTTGGTCTGTCACCGTCGGCGAAAATGTGGGCACGTTAAGGTAGTAGCCGGACTACTGCTGGCTTGCTCAGGCAGGATCCGGCTGTGTGTGCTACTCCTGGATGACGGGAGATTACTTTCCTTACTACTGAAACAATATCTGGGCAGATTTTATCAGAAAGAAAAATGCATATTCTGGACGGTGCTACACTCCTTGTAAATTAAGAGGGGACTATTTGAGGTTGGGGTTCAGTATAAAAAGTTCCGATTGGCTGTCTGAAAATTGTTTTTTTTTTTTTTTGCGAGAGCCAGAAAATTGAATTTGGGTCGGTCGATTTTTCTGACCGTTCATTGCCGCTCTTTCGTGCTCTTTTATTAATTTTTTTTTGAGACATGCTCTTCTTAAAGGGTAATACCAATACCACCAATTTATTCTTCCTTAGAAAACCTCATTATTCTAAATTTGTTTTATTTTATTTTTTTCCTTTCTTCTTTAAGGGTAAGACCAATACCACTAATTCATACCTTTTAGAAAGCTTCATTATTTTGAGTTTACTTTAGTTTTTATTTTATTTCCTTTCTTCTTTAAAAGTAGTATAAATAGTATGAGTGACAGTAGAAGAACTATTTCCCATGTTAACTCAATGTCAAGCAAAATTATTGAAGTGCCTTTTGGAGCAACTTGTATGATCTAGTCTATCCTATATTTTTTTTTAATGTCATGTAGTTTTTATTCAAACTCGACAACATAATAGATACAATGCTTCAAACTATAGAATCACTAACACAACAAGCAGCCATTAGAATTTAGCACCCATCCACGAGATCAAATCGAGAAGTAGCAGATTTAGTAGTGTTCGATCCGTCGAGAGGAACTCCAACACCGATAGGATGAAGAGAACTAGACACCAGCAAGCCATCTGATCACAGTGCACCTCGAAGACCTAGGAGAGTCACGGCTGCCTACGGTAAGGGAATGACGCACAAGCACCACCATCGCCAGATCCAACAATTGAAGGTCAAATGGTGGGTTTTCACTTCGGATATCAAGTCTGAGCAAACTTCAACAATTCATGCACTAAGTTGATGGCGCACAGAACATCACCATTGTGAAGTATAAGAAACTAGGGTCACACCTATGGTTTTCACCCCAAAACTTGAGACCATGTAAGCAAAGCACCCAATCAAAATCATCATTTAGTGTCCTCCGCTTTCCACAGTCACTGCAGTTGTGTTAAGCGACTAATGCGTTTGTGAGTATACACAGGTCTATAAGTCTATGAGGAGTTTGATATTTACAGAGAAAGTCGACCCCTAAAAATGAATGTCTTCAACTGAAGACTTTGGCTTTCTGAAGACTTTGAAAATGAAGAAATTGGTGTGACCGTGAAGACTTGATATTCATGCGATGATTATGAAGTGTGAAGACTTTTGTTTTCGTAGTTTCGTTTTCTCTTTCTTGAGTCATAGCACACTGTACTGTTAAAGGGGGTCGAGGTAAAACTAAGGAAAAGTTTCCAAGTGATGCTCATCTCAAAATCCTACACCTACCAATCCTTTCGAGTGGAGCCATTGGAAATCTCATACAGTTCAGTCAATTTCTTCAGTGACAAGACGAAGATCTTCTGGTCTATAAGGAATTTGTTCTGACTGAGGAGTTAGGAATTCGCCAGTGCGGATTGCCTACAAGTGAGGAACATGGTAGCCCTGAGGAATTTGATAGATCAAATATCCGACCATTGCTGTGCTACGCGCCAGCTATCCCAAATATCTACCCACCTAACGGTCATATCAATGAAGGGCATTTATGTCTTATCATGTCGGGCTGCTCCCTAGGCTATAATAGCCGCCCCCTACAACCACTAGATGGTTGGCTGCTCCAAGAGAAACTAACACTTGTCATTGAGAGCATCCCATCCTCCGAGGACTTTGAGCGAAAATCATCAAGTGAGGAAAACCCAAACCCAAACACCTACAAACCTAAAGTGATTGAGCATCACTGAAGAGATTGTTCCTGTGTGGAACCGACGCTTGTTACCTTTGAGGACTGTGCATCCTCCAGACGGTTAGGCGTCATGGTCTAGAGCATCCAAGAAGAAATTGTGGATCGCCGAGTGACCGAGTCTGTGAAGATTTGGAAGTCACCTGAAGACTTACCACGAGTGATTGGGTGAGGTCTGTGTGACCTTACCTCAAGGAGAATACGGTGAGGACTATGTGTCCTTAGGTTTCATACCTAGCCGCTCCAACCAGACGTACGACTGTCACAGTAGTTGGAACTGGTCAACCAAATCACTGTCTTCACCGAGCTACTGGTTCTATTTCCTCAACCCTTCCATTTCCTCATTCATATACTATTGTACTTGATCGTTACTGTTTAAAGACTTTGACTGAAGACTTTCTCAATTTCCTCAATCATATTACTTCAGTCATATACTATTGTACTTGATCGTTACTGTTTAAAGACTTTGACTGAAGACTTTCTCAATTTCCTCAATCATATTACTTCAGTCAGTTTTGAAGGAAATATGCCCTAGAGGCAATAATAAAGTTGTTATTTATATTTCCTTATATCATGATAAATTTTTATTATTCATGCTAGAATTGTATTAACCGGAAACCTAGTACATGTGTGAATACATAGACAAACATAGTGTCACTAGTATGCCTCTACTTGACTAGCTCGTTAATTAAAGATGGTTAAGTTTCCTAACCATAGACATGAGTTGTCATTTGATTAACGGGATCACATCATTAGAGAATGATGTGATTGACAAGACTCATCCGTTAGCTTAGCATTATAATCGTTGAGTTTTATTGCTATTGCTTTCTTCATGACTTATACATGTTCCTCTGACTATGAGATTATGCAACTCTCGAATACCGGAGGAACACCTTGTGTGCTATCAAACATCACAACGTAACTGGGTGATTATAAAGATGCTCTACAGGTGTCTCCGAAAGTGTTTGTTGGGTTGGCATAGATCGAGATTAGGATTTGTCACTCCGTGTATCGGAGAGGTATCTCTGGGCCCTCTCGGTATTGCACATCACTATAAGCCTTCCAAGCAATGTGACTAATGAGTTAGTTACGGGATGATGCATTACGGAACGAGTAAATAGACTAGCCGTTAACGAGATTGAACTAGGTATAGAGATACCGATGATCAAATCTCGGGCAAGTAACATACCGATGACAAAGGGAACAACGTATGTTTTTTTTTGACTGGGAACTGTAGGGGAAACCCCCACAGCATATCAAAACTTTATTGAGAAAATATATACAGTACAGGTACAGAAAAAGGGGGGATTACAAGAGGTAATCAAAGAATCTAGGGGAAGAAGTAGAAAAACAAGGTAGAGGATACATATTAAAGGCCTCAAGGTGGCAGGAATGAGGGAACAACGTATGTTGTTATGCGGTTTGTCCGATAAAGATCTTTGTAGAATATGTGGGAGCCAATATGAGCATCCAGGTTCCGCTATTGGTTATTGACCGGAGATGAGTCTCGGTCATGTCTACATAGTTCTCGAACCCGTAGGGTCCGCACGCTTAACATTTGATGACGATCAGTATTATGAGTTTATGTGTTTTGATGTACCGAAGGTTGTTCGGATTCCCAGATGTGATCACGGACATGACGAGGAGTCTCGAAATGGTCGAGACATAAATATTGATATATTGGACGATGTTATTCGGACACCGGATGAGTTTCGAGGGTCACCGGATAAATGTGGGAGTGCCGGAAGGGTTATCGAAACCACCGGAGAAGTAATGGGCCTTATTGGGCCTAGGGGGGAGAGAGAGGGGCTGCCAAGGGCTGCCCCCCCCCCCCGTGGGCCTAGTCAGAATTGGACTAGGGAGAGGGGCGGCGCCCCATCCTTCCTTCTCTTTCCCCTTCCTTCCTTCTTCTCCTAGTCCACTAGGAAAGGGGGGAGTCCTACTCCTACTAGGAGGAGGATTCCTCCCCCCTTGGCGCGCCTATGAGGGCCGGCCGACCTCCCCCTTGCTCCTTTATATACGGGGGTAGGGGGGCACCCTAGAACACACAAGTTGACAGTTGTCTTAGCCGTGTGCGGTGCCCCCCTCCACAGATTTCCACCTCGGTCATATCGTTGCAGTGCTTAGGCGAAGCCCTGCGCCGGTAACTTCAACATCACCGTCACCACGCCGTCGTGCTGACGAAACTCTCCCTCGGCCTCAGCTGGATCAAGAGTACGAGGGACGTCACCGAGTTGAACGTGTGCAGATCGCGGAGGTGTCGTGCGTTCGGTACTTGATTGGTTGGATCGCGAAGATGTTCGACTACATCAACCGCGTTACTAAACGCTTCCGCTTTCGGTCTACGAGGGTAGAAGGACACACTCTTACGCTCGTTGCTATGCATCACCTAGATGGATCTTGCGTGTGCGTAGGAAATTTTTTGAAATACTACGTTCCCCAACAGTGGCATCCGAGCCAGGTTTATGCGTAGATGTTATATGCACGAGTAGAACACAAAGAGTTGTGGGCGATAATAGTCATACTGCTTATCAGCATGTCATACTTTGATTCGGCGGTATTGTTGAATGAAGCGGCCCAGACCGACATTACATGACCGCGTTCATGAGACTGGTTCTACCGCCGTGCTTTGCACACAGGTTTATGTAATTGCTTTACTTTATCACTAAGCGGTAGCGATAGTCATAGAAGCAATAGTTGGCGATACGACAACGATGCTTCGATGGAGATCAAGGTGTCAAGCTGGTGACAATGGTAATCATGACGGTGCTTTGGAGATGGAAATCAAAGGCACAAGATGATGATGGCCATATCATATCACTTACATTAATTGCATGTGATGTTTATCCTTTATGCATCTTATTTTGCTTAGTACGGCGGTAGCATTATAAGATGATCTCTCACTAAATTTCAAGGTATAAGTGTTCGCCCTGAGTATGCACCGTTGCGACAGTTCTTCGTGCTGAGACACCACATGATGATCGGGTGTGATAAGCTCTACGTTCACATACAACGGGTGCAAGCCAGTTTTGCACACGCAGAATACTCGGGTTAAACTTGACGAGCCTAGCATATGCAGATATGGCCTCGGAACACTGAGACTGAAAGGTCGAGCGTGAATCATATAGTAGATATGATCAACATAGTGATGTTCACCATTTAAAACTTCTCAATCTCACGTGATGATCAGACATGGTTTAGTTGATATGGATCACGTGATCATTTAGATGACTAGAGGGATGTCTGTCTAAGTGGGAGTTCTTAAGTAATATGATTAATTGAACTTTAATTTATCATGAACTTAGTCCTGATAGTATTTGCATAACTATGTTGTAGATCAATAGCTCGCGATGTAGCTCCCCATTTATTTTTGATATGTTCCTAGAGAAAAACTATGTTGAGAGATGATAGTAGCAATGATGCGGACAAGGTCCGTGATCTGAGGATTATCCTCATTGCTGCACTGAAAAATTATGTCCTTGATGCACAGCTAGGTGACGGACCTATTGCAGGAGCAGATAACAGACGTTATGAACATTTGGCAAGCTCGGTATGATAATTACTTGATAGTTTAGTGCACCATGCTTTATGGCTTAGAACTGGGACTTCAAAAACGTTTTGAACGCCACGGAGCATATAAGATGGTCCAAGAGCTGAAATTGGTATTTCGGACTCATGCCCGAGTCGAGAGGTATGAGACCTCTAACAAGTACTTTGCCTACAAGATGGAGGAGAATAGTTCAACCAATGAGCATGTGCTCAGATTGTCTAAGTACTACAATTGCTTGAATCAAGTGGGAGTTAATCTTCCAGATAAAATAGTGATTGACAGAGTTTTCTAGTCACTATCACCAAGTTACTGGAACTTCGTGATGAACTATAATATGCAAGGGATGACGAAAACGATTCCCGAGCTCTTCGTGATGCTGAAATCGACAAAGGTAGAAATCAAGAAAAGCATCAAATGTTGATGGTTGACAAGACCACTAGTTTCAAGTAAAAGGGCAAGGGAAAGAAAGGGAACTTCAAGAAGAATGGCAAGCAAGTTGCCACTCCCATGAAGAAGCCCAAAGCTAGACCCAAGCCTGAAATTGAGTGCTTCTACTGCGAAGGAAATGGTCACTTGAAGGGGAACTGCCCCAAATACTTGGCGGATAAGAAGGATGGCAAAGTGAACAAAAGTATATATGATATACATGTTATTGATGTGTACTTTACTAGTGTTCATAGTAGCCCCTGGGTATTTGATACTGGTTCAGTTGCTATGATTAGTAACTCGAAACATGAGTTACAAAATGAACAAAGACTAGTTGAGGGCAAGGTGACGATGTGTGTTGGAAGTGATTCCAAGGTTGATAAGATCACCATCGCACACTCCCTTTACCTTCGGGATTAGTGTTGAACCTAAAATAAATGTTATTTGGTGTTTGCGTTGAGCATAATATGATTGGATCATGTTTATTGCAATACGGTTATTCATTTAAGTCAAAGAATAATTGTTATTCTGTTTACATGAATAAAACTTTCTGTGGTCATACACCCAAGGTGAATGGTTTATTGAATCTCGATCGTAGTGATACATATATTCATAATATTGATGCCAAAAGATGCAAAGTTGATAATGATAGTGCAACATATTTGTGGCACTGCCGTTTAGGTCATATTGGTGTAAAGCGCATGAAGAAACTCCATGCTGATGGGCTTTGCGAATCACTTGATGCCTCATGGGCAAGATGACTAAGACTCCGTTCTCCGGAACAATGGAGCGAGCAACTGACTTATTGGAAATAATACATACTGATGTATGCGATCCAATGAGTGTTGAGGCTCGTGGCGTGTATCGTTATTTTCTGACCTTCACAGATAATTTGAGCAGATATGGGTATATCTACTTGATGAAACATAAGTCTGAAACATTTGAAAAGTTCAAAGAATTTCAGAGTGAAGTGGAAAATCATCGTAACAAGAAAATAAAGTTTCTACGATCTGATCACGTAGACGAATATTTGAGTTACGAGTTTGGGCTTCATTTGAAATGATGTGGAATAGTTTTGCAACTCACGCCACCGGGAACACCACAGCATAATGGTGTGTCCGAACGTCATAACCGTACTCTATTAGATATGGTGCGATCTATGATGTCTCTTACCAATTTATCACTATCGTTTTGGGGTTATGCATTAGAGACAGCTGCATTCACGTTAAATAGGGCACCATCTAAATCCGTTGAGACGACACCATATGAACTGTGGTTTGGCAAGAAACCTAAGCTGTCGTTTCTTAAAGTTTAGGGTTGCGATGCTTATGTGAAAAAGTTCCAGCCTGATAAGCTCAAACCCAGATCGGAGAAGTGCGTCTTCATAGGATACCCAAAAGTAACTGTTGGATACTGTTGGGGAACATAGTAATTTCAAAAAAATTCCTATGCACACGCAAGATCGTGGTGATGCATAGCAACGAGAGGGGAGAGTGTTGTCCACGTACCCTCGTAGACCGAAAGCGGAAGCGTTAGCACAACGCGGTTGATGTAGTCGTACGTCTTCACGATCCGACCGATCAAGTACCGAACGCACGGCACCTCCGAGTTCAACACACGTTCAGCCTGATGACGTCCCTCGAACTCCGAACCAGCCGAGTGTTGAGGGAGATTTTTGTCAGCACGACGGCGTGGTGACGATGATGATGTTCTACCGACGCAGGGCTTCGCCTAAGCACCAATACAGTATTATCGAGGTGGACTATGGTGGAGGGGGGCACCGCACACGGCTAAAAGATCAAACGATCAATTGTTGTGTCTCTAGGGTGCCCCCCTGCCCCCATATATAAAGGAGCAAGGGGGGAGGTGCGGCCGGCCAGGAGGGGCGCGCCAGGTGGAGTCCAACTCCCACCGGGAGTAGGACTCCCTCCCTTTTCCTAGTTGGATTAGGAGTGGAGGGGAAAGAGGTGGAGGAGAGGAAGGAAAGGGGGGCGCCGCCCCCCTCTCCTTGTCCTATTCGGACTAGGGGGGAGGGGCGCGCGGCCCTGCCCTGGCCGCCTCTCCTCTTCTCCACAAAGGCCCACTATGGCCCATTAAGCCCCGGGGGGGTTCCGGTAACCCCTCGGTACTCCGGTAAAATCCCGATTTCACCCGGAACACTTCCGATGTCCAAATATAGGCTTCCAATATATCAATCTTCATCTCTCGACCATTTCGAGACTCCTCGTCATGTCCGTGATCACATCCGGGACTCCGAACAACCTTCGGTACATCAAAACATATAAACTCATAATATAATTGTCATCGAAGCGTTAAGCGTGCGGACCCTACGGGTTCGAGAACTATGTAGACATGACCGAGACACGTCTCCGGTCAATAACCAATAGCGGAACCTGGATGCTCATATTGGCTCCCACATATTCTACGAAGATCTTTATCAGTCATACCGCATAACAACATACGTTGTTCCCTTTGTCATCGGTATGTTACTTGCCCGAGATTCGATCGTCGGTATCTCAATACCTAGTTCAATCTCGTTACCGGCAAGTCTCTTTACTCGTTCCATAATACATCATCCCAAAACTAACTCATTAGTTGCAATGCTTGCAAGGCTTAAGTGATGTGCATTACCGAGAGGGCCCAGAGATACCTCTTCGACAATTGGAGTGACAAATCCTAATCTCGAAATACGCCAACCCAACAAGTACCTTCGGAGACACCTGTAGAGCACCTTTATAATCACCCATTTATGTTGTGACGTTTGGTAGCACACAAAGTGTTCCTCCGGTAAACAGGAGTTGCATAATCTCATAGTCATAGGAACATGTATAAGTCATGAAGAAAGCAATAGCAACATACTAAACGATCGAGTGCTAAGCTAACGGAATGGGTCAAGTCAATCACATCATTCTCCTAATGATGTGATCCCGTTAATCAAATGACAACTCATGTCTATGGCTAGGAAACATAACCATCTTTGATCAACGAGCTAGTCAAGTAGAGGCATACTAGTGACACTCTGTTTGTCTATGTATTCACACAAGTATTATGTTTCCGGTTAATACAATTCTAGCATGAATAATAAACATTTATCATGATATAAGGAAATAAATAATAACTTTATTATTGCCTCTAGGGCATATTTCCTTCAGTCTCCCACTTGCACTAGAGTCAATAATCTAGATTACACAGTAATGATTCTAACACCCATGGAGCCTTGGTGCTGATCATGTTTTGCTCGTGGAAGAGGCTTAGTCAACGGGTCTGCAACATTCAGATCCGTATGTATCTTGCAAATTTCTATGTCTCCCACCTGGACTAAATCCCGGATGGAATTGAAGCGTCTCTTGATGTGCTTGGTTCTCTTGTGAAATCTGGATTCCTTCGCCAAGGCAATTGCACCAGTATTGTCACAAAAGATTTTCATTGGACCCGATGCACTAGGTATGACACCTAGATCGGATATGAACTCCTTCATCCAGACTCCTTCATTTGCTGCTTCCGAAGCAGCTATGTACTCCACTTCACACGTAGATCCTGCCACGACTCTTTGTTTCGAACTGCACCAACTGACAGCTCCACCGTTTAATGTAAACACGTATCCGGTTTGCGATTTAGAATCGTCCGGATCAGTGTCAAAGCTTGCATCAACGTAACCATTTACGATGAGCTCTTTGTTACCTCCATAAACGAGAAACATATCCTTAGTCCTTTTCAGGTATTTCAGGATGTTCTTGACCGCTGTCCAGTGATCCACTCCTGGATTACTTTGGTACCTCCCTGCTAGACTTATAGCAAGGCACACATCAGGTCTGGTACACAGCATTGCATACATGATAGAGCCTATGGCTGAAGCATAGGGAACATCTTTCATTTTCTCTCTATCTTCTGCAGTGGTCGGGCATTGAGTCTTACTCAACTTCACACCTTGTAACACAGGCAAGAATCCTTTCTTTGCTTGATCCATTTTGAACTTCTTCAAAACTTTGTCAAGGTATGTGCTTTGTGAAAGTCCTATTAAGTGTCTTGATCTATCTCTATAGATCTTGATGCCCAATATATACGCAGCTTCACCGAGGTCTTTCATTGAAAAACTCTTATTCAAGTATCCCTTTATGCTATTCAGAAATTCTATATCATTTCCAACCAGCAATATGTCATCCACATATAATATTAGAAATGCTACATAGCTCCCACTCACTTTCATGTAAATACAGGCTTCTCCAAAAGTCTATACAAAACCAAATGCTTTGATCACACTATCAAAGCGTTTATTCCAACTCCGAGAGGCTTGCACCAGTCCATAAATGGATCGCTGGAGCTTGCACACTTTGTTAGCTCCCTTTGGATCGACAAAACCTTATGGTTGCATCATATACAACTCTTCTTCCATAAATCCATTCAGGAATGCAGTTTTGACATCCATTTGCCAAATTTCATAATCATAAAATGCGGCAATTGCTAACATGATTCGAACAGACTTAATCATCGCTACGGGTGAGAAGGTCTCATCCTAGTCAATCCCTTGAACTTGTCAAAAACCTTTTGCAACAAGTCGAGCTTTATAGACAGTAACATTACCGTCAGCGTCAGTCTTCTTCTTGAAGATCCATTTATTCTCAATTGCTTGCCGATCATTGGGCAAGTCAACCAAAGTCCACACTTTGTTCTCATACATGGATCCCATCTCAGATTTCATGGCCTCAAGCCATTTCGCGAAATCTGGGCTCACCCTCACTTCTTCATAGTTCGTAGGTTCGTCATGGTCTAGTAGCATAACCTCCAGAACAGGATTACCGTACCACTCTGGTGCGGATCTTACTCTGGTTGACCTACGAGGTTCAGTAACAACTTGATCTGAAGTTCCATGATCATCATCATTAACTTCCTCACTAATTGGTGTAGGTGTCGCAGAAACCGGTTTCTGCGATGAACTACTTTCCAATAAGGGAGCAGGTACAATTACCTCATCAAGTTCTACTTTCCTCCCACTCACTTCTTTCGAGAGAAACTCCTTCTCCAGAAAGATTCCGAATTTAGCAACAAAAGTCTTGCCTTTGGATCTGTGATAGAAGGTGTACCCAACAGTCTCCTTTGGGTATCCTATGAAGACACATTTCTCCGATTTGGGTTCAAGCTTATCAGGTTGAAGTTTTTTTCACATAAGCATCGCAGCCCCAAACTTTAAGAAATGACAACTTTGGTTTCTTGCCAAACCACAGTTCATAAGGCGTCGTCTCAACGGATTTTGATGGTGCCCTATTTAACGTGAATGCGGCCGTCTCTAAAGCATAACCCCAAAACGATAGCGGTAAATCAGTAAGAGACATCATAGATCGCACCATATCTAGTAGAGTACGATTACGACATTCGGACACACCATTACGATGTGGTTTTCCGGGTGGCGTGAGTTGCGAAACTATTCCGCATTGTTTCAAATGAAGACCAAACTCATAACTCAAATATTCTTCTCCACGATCAGATCGTAGAAACTTTATTTTCTTGTTACGATGATTTTCAACTTCACTCTAAAATTCTTTGAACTTTTCAAATGTTTCAGACTTATGTTTCATTAAGTAGATATGCCCATATCTGCTTAAATCATCTGTGAAGGTGAGAAAATAACGATATCCGCCACGAGCCTCGACATTCATCGGACCACATACATCTGTATGTATGATTTCCAACAAATCTGTTGCTCTCTCCATAGTTCCGGAGAACGGCGTTTTAGTCATCTTGCCCATGAGGCACGGTTCGCAAGTACCAAGTGATTCATAATCAAGTGGTTCCAAAAGTCCATCAGTATGGAGTTTCTTCATGCGCTTTACACCGATATGACCTAAACGGCAGTGCCACAAATAAGTTGCACTATCATTATCAATTCTGCATCTTTTGGCTTCAATATTATGAATATGTGTATCACTACTATCGAGATTCAACAAAAATAGACCATTCTTCAAGGGTGCATGACCATAAAAGATATTACTCATATAAATAGAACAACCATTATTCTCTGATTTAAATGAATAACCGTCTCGCATCAAACAAGATCCAGATATAATGTTCATGCTTAACGCTGGCACCAAATACAATTATTTAGGTCTAAAACTAATCTCGAAGGTAGATGTAGAGGTAGCGTGCCGACCGCGATCACATCGACTTTGGAACCATTTCCCACGCGCATCGTCACCTCGTCCTTAGCCAATCTTCGCTTAATCCGTAGCCCCTGTTTCGAGTTGCAAATATTAGCAACAGAACCAGTATCAAATACCCAGGTGCTACTGTGAGCATTAGTAAGGTACACATCAATAACATGTATATCACATATACCTTTGTTCACCTTGCCATCCTTCTTATCCGCCAAATACTTGGGGCAGTTCCGCTTCCAGTGACCAGTCTGCTTGCAGTAGAAGCACTCAGTCTCAGGCTTAGGTCCAGACTTGAGTTTCTTCTCCTGAACAGCAACTTGCTTGCTGTTCTTCTTGAAGTTCCCCTTCTTCTTCCCTTTGCCCTTTTTCTTGAAACTGGTGGTCTTATTGACCATCAACACTTGATGCTCCTTTTTGATTTCTACCTCCGCAACCTTTAGCATTGCGAAGAGCTTGGGAAACGTATTATCCATCCCTTGCATGTTATAGTTCATCACGAAGCTCTTGTAGCTTGGTGGCAGTGATTGGAGAATTCTGTCAATGACGCTATCATCCGGAAGATTAACTCCCAGTTGAATCAAGTGATTGCAGTACCCAGACATCTTGAGTATATGCTCGCTGACAGAACTATTCTCCTCCATCTTGCAGCTGTAGAACTTATTGGAGACTTCATATCTCTCAATCCAGGCATTTGCTTGAAATATTAACTTCAACTCCTGGAACATCTCATATGATCCATGACGTTCAAAACGTCGTTGAAGTCCCGGTTCTAAGCCGTAAAGCATGGCACATTGAACTATCGAGTAGTCATCAGCTTTGCTCTGCCAGACGTTCTTAACATCGTCAGTTGCATCAGCAGCAGGCCTGGCACCCAGCGGTGCTTCCAGGACGTAATTCTTCTGTGCAGCAATGAGGATAATCCTCAAGTTACGGACCCAGTCCGTGTAATTGCTACCATCATCTTTCAATTTTGCTTTCTCAAGGAACGCATTAAAATTCAACGGAACAACAGCACGGGCCATCTATCTACAATCAACATAGACAAGCAAGATACTATCAGGCACTAACTTCATGATAAATTTAAGTTCAATTAATCATATTACTTAAGAACTCCCACTTAGATAGACATCCCTCTAATCCTCTAAGTGATCACGTGATCCATATCAACTAAACCATGTCCGATCATCACGTGAGATGGAGTAGTTTCAATGGTGAACATCACTATGTTGATCATATATACTATATGATTCACGCTCGACCTTTCGGTCTCCGTGTTCTGAGGCCATATCTGTTATATCCTAGGCTCGTCAAGCTTAACCTGAGTATTCCGCGTGTGCAACTGTTTTGCACCCGTTGTATTTGAACGTAGAGCCTATCACACCCGATCATCACGTGGTGTCTCAGCACGAAAAACTTTCGCAACGGTGCATACTCAGGGAGAACACTTATACTTTGATAATTTAGTGAGGGATCATCTTATAATGCTATCATCAATCAAATCAAGATAAGATGCATAAAGGATAAACATCACATGCAATCAATATAAGTGATATGATATGGCCATCATCATCTTGTGCTTGTGAACTCCATCTCCGAAGCACCGTCATGATCACCATTGTCACTGGCACGACACCTTGATCTTCATCGTAGCATCGTTGTCGTCTCGCCAATCTTATGCTTCTACGACTATCGCTACCGCTTAGTGATAAAGTAAAGTATTACAGGGCGATTGCATTGCATACAATAAAGCGACAACCATATGGCTCCTGCCAGTTGCCGATAACTCGGTTACAAAACATGATCATCTCATACAATAAAATTTAGCATCATGTCTTGACCATATAACATCACAACATGCCCTGCAAAAACAAGTTAGACATCCTCTACTTTGTTGTTGCAAATTTTACGTGGCTGCTACGGGCTTAGCAAGAACCGTTCTTACCTACGCATCAAAACCACAATGATAGTTTGTCAAGTTGGTGCTGTTTTAACCTTCACAAGGACCGGGCGTAGCCACACTCGGTTCTACTAAAGTTGGAGAAACTGACACCCGCCAGCCACCTGTGTGCAAAGCACGTCGGTAGAACCAGTCTCGCGTAAGCGTACGCGTAATGTCGGTCCGGGCCGCTTCATCCAACAATACCGCCGAACCAAAGTATGACATGCTGGTAAGCAGTATGACTTATATCGCTCACAACTCACTTGTGTTCTACTCGTGCATATGACATCTACGCATAAAACCTGGCTCGGATGCCACTGTTGGGGAACGTAGTAATTTCAAAAAAAATTCCTACGCACACGCAAGATCATGGTCATGCATAGCAACGAGAGGGGAGAGTGTTGTCCACGTACCCTCGTAGACCGAAAGCGGAAGCGTTAGCACAACGCGGTTGATGTAGTCGTACGTCTTCACGATCCGACCGATCAAGTACCGAACGCACGGCACCTCCGAGTTCAGCACACGTTCAGCTCGATGACGTCCCTCGAACTCCGATCCAGCCGAGTGTTGAGCGAGAGTTTCGTCAGCACGACGGCTTGGTGACGATGATGATGTTCTACCGACACAGGGCTTCGCCTAAGCACCGCTACAATATTATCGAGGTGGACTATGGTGGAGGGGGGCACCGCACACGGCTAAAAGATCAAACGATCAATTGTTGTGTCTCTAGGGTGCCCCGTATATAAAGGAGCAAGGGGGGAGGTGCGGCCGGCCAGGAGGGGCGCGTCAGGTGGAGTCCTACTCCCACCGGGAGTAGGACTCCCTCCCTTTTCCTAGTTGGATTAGGAGTGGAGGGGAAAGAGGTGGAGGAGAGGAAGGAAAGGGGGGGCGCCGCCCCCCTCTCCTTGTCCTATTCGGACTAGGGGGCAGGGGCGCGCGGCCCTGCCCTGGCCGCCTCTCCTCTTCTCCACAAAGGCCCACTATGGCCCATTAAGCCCCGAGGGGGTTCCGGTAACCCCTCGGTACTCCGGTAAAATCCCGATTTCACCCGGAACACTTCCGATATCCAAATATAGGCTTCCAATATATCAATCTTCATGTCTCGACCATTTCGAGACTCCGCGTCATGTCCGTGATCACATCCGAGACTCCGAACAACCTTCGGTACATCAAAACATATAAACTCATAATATAACTGTCATCGAAACGTTAAGCGTGCGGACCCTACAGGTTCGAGAACTATGTAGACATGACCGAGACACGTCTCCGATCAATAACCAATAGCGGAACCTGGATGCTCATATTGGCTCCCACATATTCTACGAAGATCTTTATCGGTCAGACCGCATAACAACATACGTTGTTCCCTTTGTCATCGGTATGTTACTTGCCCGAGATTTGATCGTCGGTATCTCAATACCTAGTTCAATCTCGTTACCGGCAAGTCTATTTACTCGTTCCGTAATACATCATCCCACAACTAACTTATTAGCTGCAATGCTTGCAAGGCTTAAGTGATGTGCATTACCGAGAGGGCCCAGAGATACCTCTCCGACAATCGGAGTGACAAATCCTAATCTCGAAATACGCCAACCCAACAAGTACCTTCGGAGACACCTGTAGAGCACCTTTATAATCACCCAGTTATGTTGTGACGTTTGGTAGCACACAAAGTGTTCCTCCGGTAAACGGGAGTTGCATAATCTCATAGTCATAGGAACATGTATAAGTCATGAAGAAAGCAATAGCAACATACTAAACGATCGAGTGCTAAGCTAACGGAATGGGTCAAGTCAATCACATCATTCTCCTAATGATGTGATCCCGTTAATCAAATGACAACTCATGTCTATGGCTAGGAAACATAACCATCTTTGATCAACGAGCTAGTCAAGTAGAGGCATACTAGTGACACTCTGTTTGTCTATGTATTCACACAAGTATTATGTTTCCGGTTAATACAATTCTAGCATGAATAATAAACATTTATCATGATATAAGGAAATAAATAATAACTTTATTATTGACTCTAGGGCATATTTCCTTCAGATACACCTTCTATCACAGATCCGAAGGCAAGATCTTTGTTGCTAAGAGTGGATCCTTTTTAGAGAAGGAGTTTCTCTCGAAAGAAGTGAGTGGGAGGAAAGTAGAACTTGATGAGGTAATTGTGCCTTCTCTCGAGTTGGAAAGTAGTTCATCACAGAAATCAGTTCCGGTGATGCCTTACACCATCTAGTGAGGAAGCTAATGATTATGATCATGAAAACTTCAGATCAAGTTACTACCGAACCTCATAGGTCAACCAGAGTAAGGTCCGCAACAGAGTAGTACGGCAATCCTGTTCTGGAGGTCATGTTACTTGACCATTACGAACCTACGAACTATGAGGAAGCGATGATGAGCCCAGATTCCGCAAAATGGCTTGAGGCTATGAAATCTGAGATAGGATCCATGTATGAGAACAAAGTATGGACTTTGGTTGACTTGCCCGATGATCGGCAAGCCATAGAGAATAAAATGGATCTTCAAGAGGAAGACAGATGTTGATAGTAGTGTTACTATCTACAAAGCTCGACTTGTCGAAAAGGGGTTTTGACAAGTTCAAGAAGTTGACTATGATGAGATTTTCTTACTCGTATCGATGCTTAAAGTCTGTCTGAATCATGGTAGCAATTGCCACATTTCATGAAATCTGGCAAATGGATGTCAAAAACTACATTCCTTAATGGATTTCTTAAAGAAGAGTTGTATATGATGCAACAAGAAGGTTTTGTCAATCCTAAAGGTGCTAACAAAGTGTGCAAGCTCCAGCGATCCATCTATGGACTGGTGCAAGCATCTCGGAGTTGGAATATACGCTTTGATAAGGTGATCAAAGCATATGGATTTATACAGAGTTGCGGTGAAGCCTGTATTTACAAGTGAGTGGGAGCACTACAACCTTCCTGATAAGTATATGTGAATGAAATATTGTTGATGGGAAATGATGTAGAATTTTCTGGAAAGCATAAAGGAGTGTTTGAAAGGAGTTTTTCAAAGAAAGACCTCGGTGAAGCTGCTTACATATTGGGCATCAAAATCTATAGAGATAGATCAAGACGCTTGATAAGATTTTTCAATGAGTACATACCTTGACAAGATTTTTTGAAGTTGTTCAAAATGGAATAGTCAAAGAAGGAGTTCTTGCCTGTATTGCAAGGTGTAAATTTGAGTAAGACTCAAAACACGACCACGGTAGAAAATAGAAAGAGAATGAAAGTCATTCCCTATGCCTCAGCCAAAGGTTCTATAAAGTATGATATGTTGTGTACCAAACCTATTGTGTACCTTGCCATGAGTTTGGCAAGGGGTACGATATTGATCCAGGAGTGGATCGCTTGACAACGGTCAAAATTATCCTTAGAAGACTGCTACCTCTTGAGCACTACGTTGGTTTTTCCCTTGAAGAGTAAAGGGTGATGCAGTAAAGTAGCGTAAGTATTTCCCTCAGTTTTGAGAACCAAGGTATCAATCCAGTAGGAGACCATGCTCAAGTCCCTAGCACCTACACAAACAAATAAGAACCTCGGAACCCACGCGATAAAGGGGTTGTCAATCCCTTCACGGTCACTTACGAGAGTGAGATTTGATAGATATGATAAGATAATATTTTTGGTATTTTTATGATAAAGAGAAATAAAGATGCAAAGTAAAATAAAAGGCAATAGAAATAGCTAAGTGTTGGAAGATTAATATGATGGAAAATAGACCCGGGGGCCATAGGTTTCACTAGTGGCTTCTCTCAAGAGCATAAGTATTACAGTGGGTGAACAAATTACTGTTGAGCAATTGATAGAATTGAGCATAGTTATGAGAATATCTAGGTATGATCATGTATATAGGCATCACGTCCGTGACAAGTAGACCGACTCCTGCCTGCATCTACTACTATTACTCCACACATCGACCGCTATCCAGCATGCATCTAGCGTATTAAGTTCATAAGAACAGAGTAGCGCTTTAAGCAAGATGACATGATGTAGAGGGATAAACTCATGCAATATGATATAAAACCCATCTTGTTATCCTCGATGGTAACAATACAATACGTGTTGTTTCCCTTTCTGTCACTGGGATCGAGCACCGCAAGATTGAACCCAAAGCTAAGCACTTCTCCCATTGCAAGAAAGACCAATCTAGCAGGCCAAACCAAACTGATAATTCGAAGAGACTTGCAAAGATAACCAATCATACATAAAAGAATTAAGAGAAGCTTCAAATATTGTTCATAGATAATCTTGATCATAAACCCACAATTCATCGGTCCCGACAAACACACCGCAAAAGAAGATTACATCGAATAGATCTCCACAAGAATCGTGGAGAACTTTGTATTGAGATCCAAAGAGAGAGAAGAAGCCATCTAGCTAATAACTATGGACCCGAAGGTCTGAGGTAAACTACTCACACATCATCGGAGAGGGTATGGTGTTGATGTAGAAGCCCTCCGTGATCAATGCCCCCTCCGGCAGGACGCCGGAAAAGGCCCCAAGATGGGATCTCACGGGTACAGAAGGTTGTGGCGGTGGAATTAGGTTTTCGTGGATGCTTCTGTTGGTTTGGGGCACGTAGGTATATATAGGAGGAAGAAGTACGTCGGTGGAGCAACGTGGGCCCCATGAGGGTGGAGGGCGTGCCTGGGGGGTAGGTGCGCCCCCTGCCTCGTGCTCTCCTCGTTGCTTTCTTGACGTAGACTCCAAGTCCTCTGGATCACGTTTGTTCCGAAAATCACGTTCCCGAAGGTTTCATTCCGTTTGGACTCCGTTTGATATTCTTTTTCTGCGAAACACTGGAATAGGCAAAAAAACAGCAACTTGGGCTGGGCCTCCGGTTAATAGGTTAGTCCCAAAAATAATATAAAAGTGTATAATAAAGCCCATCAAACATCCAAAACAGAATATAATATAGCATGGAACAATCAAAAATTATAGATACGTTGGAGACGTATCAAAGACTAAAGGAGATATTTCTCGGTTATGAAGGTGATAAAGTGTTCGTCGTAAAGAGTTACGCTGATGCAAGATTTTACACCGATCCGGATGGCTCTGAGTCTCAATCTGGATACATATTGAAAGTGGGAGAAATTAGCTAGAGTAGCTCCATGCAGAGCATTATAGACATAGAAAATTTGCAAAATACATATGGCTCTGAATGTGACAGACCCATTGACTAAGCTTCTCTCACAAGCAAAACATGATCACACCTTAGTACTCTTTGGGTGTTAATCACATAACGATGTGAACTAGATTATTGACTCTAGTAAAACCCTTTGGGTATTAGTCACATGGCGATGTGAACTAACCACATGGTGATGTGAACTATTGGTGTTAAATCACATGGCGATGTGAACTAGATTATTGACTCTAGTGCAAGTGGGAGACTGAAGGAAATATGCCCTAGAGGCAATAATAAAGTTGTTATTTATATTTCCTTATATCATGATAAATTTTTATTATTCATGCTAGAATTGTATTAACCGGAAACCTAGTACATGTGTGAATACATAGACAAACAGAGTGTCACTAGTATGCCTCTACTTGACTAGCTCGTTAATTAAAGATGGTTAAGTTTCCTAACCATAGACATGAGTTGTCATTTGATTAACGGGATCACATCATTAGAGAATGATGTGATTGACAAGACCCATCCGTTAGCTTAGCATTATAATCGTTGAGTTTTATTGCTATTGCTTTCTTCATGACTTATACATGTTCCTCTGACTATGAGATTATGCAACTCTCGAATACCGGAGGAACACCTTGTGTGCTATCAAACATCACAACGTAACTGGGTGATTATAAAGATGCTCTACAGGTGTCTCCGAAAGTGTTTGTTGGGTTGGCATAGATCGAGATTAGGATTTGTCACTCCGTGTATCGGAGAGGTATCTCTGGGCCCTCTCGGTAAAGCACATCACTATAAGCCTTGCAAGCAATGTGACTAATGAGTTAGTTACGGGATGATGCATTACGGAACGAGTAAAGAGAATAGCCGGTAACGAGATTGAACTAGGTATAGAGATACCGACGATCAAATCTCGGGCAAGTAACATACCGATGACAAAGGGAACAACGTATGTTGTTATGCGGTTTGACCGATAAAGATCTTCGTAGAATATGTGGGAGCCAATATGAGCATCCAGGTTCCGCTATTGGTTATTGACCGGAGATGAGTCTCGGTCATGTCTACATAGTTCTCGAACCCGTAGGGTCCGCACGCTTAACGTTCGATGACGATCAGTATTATGAGTTTATGTGTTTTGATGTACCGAAGGTTGTTCGGAGTCCCGGATGTGATCACGGACATGACGAGGAGTCTCAAAATGGTCGAGACATAAAGATTGATATATTGGACGATGTTATTCGGACACCGGATGAGTCCCGGAGGTCACCGGATAAATGTCGGAGTGCCAGAAGGGTTATCGGAACCACCGGAGAAGTAATGGGCCTTATTGGGCCTAGGGGAGAGAGAGAAAGGCTGCCAAGGGCTGGCGGCGCCCCCCCCCCCCCCCGATGGGCCTAGTCCACATTGGACTAGGGAGAGGGGCGGCTCCCCCTCCTTCCGTCTCTTTCCCCCTCCTTCCTTCTTCTCCTAGTCCACTAGGAAAGGGGGGAGTCCTACTCCTACTAGGAGGAGGATTCCTCCCCCCTTGGCGCGCCTATGAGGGCCAGCCGGCCTCCCCCTTGCTCCTTTATATACGGGGGCAGGGGGCACCCCAGAACACACAAGTTGACAGTTGTCTTAGCCGTGTGCGGTGCCCCCCTCCACAGATTTCCACCTCGGTCATATCGTTGCAGTGCTTAGGCGAAGCCCTGCGCCGGTAACTTCATCATCACCGTCACCACGCCGTCGTACTGACGAAACTCTCCCTCGGCATTGATACGTCTCCAACGTATCTATAATTTTTTTATTGTTCCATGCTATATTTTATTCTGTTTTGGATGTTTAATGGGCTTTATTATACACTTTTATATTATTTTTGGGACTAACCTATTAACCGGAGGCCCAACCCAAATTGTTGTTTTTTGCCTATTTCAGTGTTTCGCAGAAAAAGAATATCAAACCGAGTCCAAACGGAATGAAACCTTCGGGAACATGATTTTTTGGAACAAACATGATCCAGAGGACTTGGAGTCCACGTCAAGAAAGCAACGAGGAGAGCACGAGGCAGGGGGCGCGCCTATCCCCCTGGGCGCGCCCTCCACCCTCATGGGGCCCACGTTGCTCCACTGACGTACTTCTTCCTCCTATATATACCTACGTACCCCCAAACCAATTGAGGCATCCATGAAAACCTAATTCCACCGCCGCAACCTTCTGTACCCGTGAGATCCCATCTTGGGGCCTTTTTCGGCGTCCTGCCGGAGGGGGCATTGATCACGGAGGGCTTCTATATCAACACCATATCCTCTCCGATGATTTGTGAGTAGTTTACCTCAGACCTTAGGGTCCATAGTTATTAGCTAGATGGCTTCTTCTCTCTCTTTGGATCTCAATACAAAGTTCTCCACGATTCTCGTGGAGATCTATTCGATGTAATCTTCTTTTGCGGTGTGTTTGTCGGGACCAATGAATTGTGGGTTTATGATCAAGATTATCTATGAACAATATTTGAATCTTCTCTGAATTCTTTTATGTATGATTGGTTATCTTTGCAAGTCTCTTCGAATTATCAGTTTGGTTTGGCCTAGTAGATTGATCTTTTTGCAATGGGAGAAGTGCTTAGCTTTGGGTTCAATCTTGCGGTGCTCGATCCTAGTGACAGAAAGGGAAACGACACGTACTGTATTGTTGCCATCGAGGATAACAAGATGGGGTTTATATCATATTGCATGAGTTTATCCCTCTACATCATGTCATCATACTTAAAGCATTACTCTGTTCTTATGAACTTAATACTCTAGATGCATCCTAGATAGCGGTCGATGTGTGGAGTAATAGTAGTAGATGCAGGCAGGAGTCGGTCTACTTGTCACGGACGTGATGCCTATATACATGCTCATACCTAGATATTCTCATAACTATGCTCAATTCTATCAATTGCTCGACAGTAATTTGTTCACCCACCGTAATACTTATGCTCTTGAGAGAAGCCACTAGTGAAACCTATGGCCCCGGCTCTATTTTCCATCATATTAATCTTCCAACACTTAGCTATTTCCATTGCCTTTTATTTTACTTTGCATCTTTATTTCTACTTATCATAAAAATACCAAAAATATTATCTTATCATATCTATCAGATCTCACTCTCGTAAGTGACCGTGAAGGGATTGACAACCCCTTTATTGCATTGGTTGCAATGTTCTTATTTGTTTGTGTAGGTGCGAGGGACTTGAGCGTGGTCTCCTACTGGATTGATACCTTGGTTCTCAAAAACTGAGGGAAATACTGACGCTACTTTACTGCATCACCATTTCCTCTTCAAGGGAAAAACCAACGCAATGCTCAAGAGGTAGCAAGAAGGATTTCTGGCGCCGTTGCCGGGGAACTTCGCACCAAGTCAAGTCAAGACATACCAAGTACCCATCACAAACCCTTATCCCTCGCATTACATTATTTGCCATTTGCCTCTCGTTTTCCTCTCCCCCACTTCACCCTTGCCGTTTTATTCGCCCTCTCTTTTCTGCTCGCCTTTCCTTCGCCATGTTGGAACCAAAAAGAGTTGGGGGTTCTGTCGTGGTTTTGTCACGGCAGATGTCCTAGAGAAAGGACTTAGTCGTGGAGCCATCGCTACGGGTTAGCTTAAAGGGGTTAAAGCGGACAAGGGACGCAAGAGAGTTTTATACTAGTTCGGCCCCTTACGATGAAGGTAAAAGCCTACGTCTAGTTGTGATGAAATTGATGGGGTTTCGATGACCAGGGAGCGAATACGCTTTGCCTGAGTCTTGAGTTGTTGTCTGTTGTCCCTGAACCGCCGCCGGGTCGTCCCCTTATATACATGGGTTGACGCCCGACGGTTTACAGAATCCCGAGGCCGGCTCATAATCGTGTCCAGCTCGGTCTCTGCTACCTCTATCTTACAACACAAGTTTACATATCAATGCCGGTTTGTGTCTATAGGCCTTAAACCGGCTTTGGGCCCTGGGCCTTCATGAGGCGTCACCGTCTGTCTTCATGGGCTTCAGATACAAATGAACTACTTATGGGGTTAACCCGGCCTCTCCTGGCCGGTTTACACCCAGTGGTAATATCCCCAACATTAGGCCCCAGATTGATTTGAACTGGTTCATGTCAATCCTCAATTCTTCAGAAAATTTCTTCTTCCACATCTTCATACAATCTTGTAAACCGCCATGACATCATCTTCTAGGATCATGGTAAACTGCCGTGACGTCACCTGTCATTAACGAGCCTCCGACAATCGAGGCGACAGCTCCGCCTCATATCCAAAAATTTGGCTCCTCGATTTTTGCGCCTGTCGTTATCTCCCTTATAAATAGGGCCAGGGGGTCTTTCCATTTTCCCCCTCATGCCTCTTCGCGTCATCGTCATCCCCGCGACGCCCGAGCCTTCGACCTCAGCCGCCGCCGTCAACCTTCTACTGCTGCACCAACCTTGGCCGCTGCATCGACCTGAATGTACCAGAGCTCCTCCGCGCGCCGCCGCTGCTCGACAGCCTCCGTAAGTCTCCCCTTTCTCTTATCATAGATCTGCACTTAGGGTTTCTGTCGTTCGTCAGTGTTCTTCGCCGCCCTTCTTTATCCTTACTTATATCCATGGATTAGATCCAAAAACCACATAGATCTCGCGCGGTAGTAGTTTTAGCACCTATTTGATATCCAACTCATCTCGTTTAAGTAGAAAATCCCATCTGAACCTTCATCAACTGCTTCGGTACCAATATTTAGGTCTGAATATATTTTCATTTTCTGACATGGGGTAGATCCAAAATTACGATGCCAACTTGTGAAACCTGTTTTTCCCTTCACTTATACATTTTTAATACCAGATGGGGCGGTTTAACTTCTCATACAAAATGATGACCCAGTAGATACCATTAGTCCCCTGTTGAACCGCCAATGCTTTCATCTTTGTACTGTTTCCATTGTCAGACTCCGGTTTACGAATAACCAATTCTGGTTTATCAATATGCTTGTATCCTTATACTGCTGTATAGTTGTCCACTGTAAATCTTAAACCGGCAATAATCATGTTTCAGACTTCCATTGCCATGGCCAAGCAAGTGTATGAATGCAATTGGGCTCCTTCTCGAGTAACCGAGGAACAATTAAACAATCTTGTTAAAACGGGCGCTTTAGCCAAGAAAGATGTCATCCACTGGAGGGTCCCTGGCCCGGAAAATCCTCCTACACCCAAGGACGGAGAGGTAGTCGTGTTTGCTGATCATCTCGGACGAGGTTTTAGCCCTCCCGGCTCAAAAAATTTCTGGGATGTACTGGCCAATTTTCAGCTGCGCCCTCAAGACATCGGTCCCAATTCTGTGACCAACATCTGCCACTTCCAAGTCTTTTGTGAGGTTTATCTGCAAGAGGAACCTTCAGTCGAACTGTTTAGGGATTTCTTTCACTTAAACCGTCGCACAGAGTTCTTAGACGGACCCCATACGGAGCTGGGCGGAATGGCGGTTCAGAAAAGGAAGGAAGTCACCTTCCCTCACCCCAAACTCCACAGTTACCCCAAAGAGTGGAACCAGACTTGGTTTTACTACATTGATACATCTCCATCTGATGAAAATCCTTTGCCGGGTTACCGCCCTGAACGTCTTAGCAACACACATCCTTTTCCTCAGAGGTTGACAGCAAGAGAAAGGTCCAACTATGCTCCCCAATTATCAAAGCTTAGAGCCTTCATGGCGAACGGTTTAATAGGAGTTGATCTTGCTCGTTGCTGGATAAGCTGGAGTATTCTGCCCTTAAGCCGGCGCCCTGGTTTGATGTGTGAGTACACGGGGAGTTTGAAGGATGCTCAGCGGCACATTGACATTCAGCTTACAGATGCAGAAGTTACTGAAGCTGTAAAGAAGATACTGAACGAACCGGAGGCTGTCTGTGCCCAAACCGGACTACTCCCTTTCTGCACCTTCAACAAACCGCCAGCTATAAGAATCATATAATCTTTTTATCTGAAGTTGCTTCTGTCCAAATATTCTCTGAAAGTGTAATTATTTTCTGACAGGGTGATGATCCTTTCTGGAACAAGAAACCATCCCAAGACAAACCGGCGAAGTCGCAAGATAAACTGGTCAAGCCGGTTCGTTCAAAGACCAAGGTTGTTAAAAAACCTCCCAAGAGAAGGACCACTGCATCCTCCGATCCACCAGCTGATGACGATGTGGGTAACCCGGAACCAGAGGTAGAACTTGACTCTCTTGGTTCATTTTTCGTACATCTCATTGACAATGATTATTATTAGGACGATGCTGAAGGCAGTCATGCTGAGGACGTAGAGGTAACTATTCTTTCCTCTGATTCAGATCCTCTGCCAACATGAAAAATCCGTCAAGCAAACCGGAAAGTAAAATTTTCTCACCCTCTTGCTTACTTGGACCCAAACTTTCTTTTGAAGACGCAGCAGCACGAAGCTCGCCGTACAACCCGGCATAGTGGCCAGGTAGTTACCTCCGCCGGTTTACCAAACAGTCTGGTTCGGAAACGCCGATCAGAGGTCTCTTATCCCATTGATACTTCATCCCGGTTCTTCTTAACCCGTCTGATTCAAGTTATCAGGGTACTTCTCACTCATCCTTTGGCGAGTCATCAGCCACGCAGCTTCCACCTCTCAGAACAGTTCCTGGGTGAGCTGTGCACGTGTCTTTATTCCTGATGTGTTATCTTTACATACTGTACTGATCCTTATGTCTTATCTTTTCTCAGCGCCAAGCCAAGACCCAGCAAGAAGGCTCGGTTAAGCAAACCGGCTGATGATAATGTAGCTGCTGAACAGGAGACAACTCCAAATCCGGAACAAACCGACGCTGACGACATGCTTAATGATCCGCCGCCTCAAGACCATGACTTCCTTGCTGAACAAGTGCAAGTTGACATTACAAGCCATGCAGACCGGCCAACCAGCCCTGTCCAAACTGATGACAAACCGGCGAGTCCGGTTAAGGATACTGACAAACCGCCAACTCCAGCGAAGGCTGCTGATGATCAAGATGATGACGTTATGATTACTGGCACTGGCCACACTACTCCTGGCAACCCTGTCACTTTGTCAAAGCATACTGCCAAGGACGAGCTCTCTGCTATCGGCAAAGGCAAATGGAATGCCGATTTATCAAGCTACGCCAATCTCAATGCTCAAGACATTCACTCTGGCTTCTTGAACCGTCTGTATACCAGCCGTGACTATGAAGCTAGTTTGGTAAACTTGATGAAGGAGCGATATGAGGTAACTACTATTTTTCTCTTTTGTCCAATTGCAGTTTATCAACTCCTAGTAGCCCCCAAGTGACGGTTTATGATACCATTCTAAACCGGGACTTTTGTGATAACTTAACTTTGCATATTTAGCCTCCAGGGACCGGATTACCTTTTTAAGATGAACCGGTTCCTTAAAATTTGCCATACTGCTCTTTCACCGGTATAGCCCCCAAGGGCCTGCTTAACTTTATAAAGATGAACCGGGTCTGTAGAAGAATTCCCATACCAACAGTTTTTGAGCAAACCCACATTAGCCCCCAAGTGCCAAGATTAATACTTGTATTATGCTTGGGACTTGTAGAAATTTCTGATAAGGAGCAAATATGCATTAGCCCCCAAGTATCAAGGGGATAACTTGTTATGTGCTTGGTACTTCAAATATGTACTGTCAACTCATTGTGTATCTGTCTCCTTATAGGCTGAACTGAGCAAGAAGGAAAGCCAAACCGCTGATCTGCAAGAGAACATCAAGTCCCAACAGGCCGAAACTTCAAAAGCAAAAGATGAGCTGACGAGCGCTTTAGCCGCTATGGAAAAGCTAAAGGAGAGCTTTGCCAAGGAGCGGGCGAATTGGAACACGGAGAAATCCGCTTTGCGGAAAAGAGCTGAAGACGCAGAAGCAGCTCTCAAACCGGTGGTAGACGAGCTGACTGGTGTAAAGCGGCAAGTACATGCGATGACCGCTGCTGTGTTTGGTAAGCATCTTTTCCTTAATACTTTCAACATATCTTCCCATGCGTTGCCGGTTTACTGATGTTTGCAATGATGCAGGAACTCGCATTAGTCATCTGGGCTCTGATGTTCAGAAGAAGTTGAAGGTTGCCTACACGCTGATAGAACAATTGTATACCGGTGCTCAACGAATTATCTGCACCGCTTCTCACAATAAGCCGCCCCTGACGTTAATCAAGGATACCTTAGACAGACTATCTATGCTGCCTGCCCGGGTAGAAGAGCTAAAGAGGTCTGCTGCAAGGGCTGGCGCTCTGACCGCTCTAACCCGGGCAAAGGCGTGGGTGCCTGATCTTGATCCGGTGGACGTGGCTAAAGGCTTCCCAAGCTTAAAAGAAGACGGATCAGAATTTGGCCAGGAGGATCTCCACGCCATAAACCGGGAAGTACGTCCACTGGCTTGTCAATTGGCTGAAGAAGTTGATCTCTCACACTATCAGGCAAGTTATGATGATAAGAACAGACGGGTTGCGGCGCCAGTTCCAGAAGCGCAAAATCTGATCCCTCCAATCCGTAAGCACACTTATGCCCCTGATATTGAACCGTCAACCCTTATAAGCAACGAAGCTGTGTTCCAAGCTTTAACTGGAATCGACTGGATAACTGTTGACTTCCAGCCGCTGGGTAGAGACGAAGAAGATGAACCGGTGCAAGATGATCCGCAGCCGTCAGGTCAAGCTGATAAGCAATCATAATCCGGGGGCCGGTTTAGTCTTCCACTTGCTGCAATGCTTATTGAGAAACAATTATCCCTTTGGGCACTGAAACGCCTTTTAATAGGCTAGTTAAAACACTTGGTCTATTATGCCTTCGTGCATATTTATCTGCGACTGATGCATGTTAATCCGCCATGCTTAAGATATGATGTTCATAATCCATAGCTATTTATTCAAGCTGTTCCTGCAGATAAGAAGTTAAAAGCGCCCTGGCGGTTTACCACTGGGCGGGTCATGATACCCAAATATATAAATGACCAAGGTTTATAACCAAGGTTGTAAAAGATAACCAAATATGGAAATACATGATACCTATTACCTTTTGGCATAGTGTTGGCTGACCAACCTTGTAATGAGGGTAATAACCCTAATCCGGAGTAAAAGTAACTCCTGTTATATGATGCCGGTTTATAAGAAAACCATTCCGGGTTGTGATAAACACCGGTTTACTCCATACTGGTGACTATGAGTCAAAACCAGACCGGGCTGATAGTCTCCGGATTATAACTTGATCATGTACTGACAACTTGTAGTTGACAGTCTAACCGGGTTGATAAACACCGGTTTGAAAACGTCACAAATCTTATGAAAACAAAGAAAACTCAGCAAAAGGCAAATAAAAACCGTTGTAGTCGAGGCTTTTCACGGGCTGCCAGGCCCCAAATTTGATCAAGAGGTGTAGCTATGGTTCGGGTTCGACCAAGCCCCCAAGTGATGCTGTGGCATTACGCCGATCAAGAGGTGTAGCTATGGTTCGGATACGACCAAGCCCCCAAGTGATGCTGTGGCATTACGCCGATCAAGAGGTGTAGCTATGGTTCGGGTTCGACCAAGCCCCCAAGTGATGCTGTGGCATTACGCCGATCAAGAGGTGTAGCTATGGTTCGGATACGACCAAGCCCCCAAGTGATGCTGTGGCATTACGCCGATCAAGAGGTGTAGCTATGGTTCGGGTTCGACCAAGCCCCCAAGTGATGTTGTGGCATTGCGCCGATCAAGAGGTGTAGCTATGGTTCGGATACGACCAAGCCCCCAAGTGATCTAATATCAAGCTTTGAGAAGCTAAATCAAGGGGTAAACCGGACGCCGCTTTGTAAGCTCCATGTAACCACACATGATGTAAGAAAACAACAGATACCCCGCTTTAGCTGAGGTTCCGGTTTATTATATTGATCATAATATATACAATGTCATAATATGTACATAAGCAGAGCCTGTAGCTCAAGTATAGTAGGGCCGAAGATGAGCAATATTCCACGGCCGGTTGGTCTCCTCCTCCGATTTACGTGAGTCTTTGCGCTCTCGAACATCGATTAGGTAGTATGACCCGTTGTGCAGATTCTTGCTGACCACATAAGGTCCTTCCCAAGGGGGGGATAACTTGTGCATATCCATCTGATCCTGGATGAGTCGAAGCACCAAATCTCCTTCTTGAAAGGTTCTGGTTCTAACCCGGCGGCTATGATAACGACGCAGATCTTGCTGATAAATCGCCGAACGGGCTGCCGCCATGTCACGCTCCTCATCTAACAGGTCAAGAGCTTCCTGCCGTGCCTTCTCATTGTCAGCTTCAACGTATGCCGCTACACGAGGTGAGTCATGACGGATGTCACTAGGAAGAACCGCTTCCGCTCCATAAACCATGAAGAACGGTGTATATCTTGTCGATCTGTTGGGTGTGGTATTGATGCTCCATAACACTGAAGGTAGCTCCTCAACCCAACAACTCGGCGTCCGTTGCAAAGGAACCATAAGCTGGGGTTTGATGCCTCTCAAGATCTCTTGATTGGCCCTCTCCGCTTGACCATTGGACTGTGGGTGGGCCACTGATGACACGTCAAGCCGGATGTGCTCACGTTGACAAAACTCCTTCATGGCACCCTTTGACAGATTGGTACCATTGTCTGTTATAATGCTGTGTGGAAAGCCAAACCGGAAGATCACCTTTTTGATGAATTGAACCGCCGTGGCTGCATCACACTTACTAACTAGCTCTGCCTCCACCCACTTTGTGAACTTATCAACTGTCACCAAAAGGTGGGTCTTCTTGTCCTTGGACCTCTTGAAAGGCCCAACCGTATCCAGCCCCCAAGTTGCAAACGGCCAGGTGATTGGAATCATCCTCAATTCTTGAGCCGGTACATGAGCGCACCTTGAGAATTTCTGACAGCCATCACATCTTTTGACCAAGTCCTCGGCATCAGCATGAGATGTCAACCAATAGAAACTGTGACGAAACGCCTTGGCCACCAAAGATTTTGAACCGGCGTGGTGACCACAATCTCCTTCATGGATCTCTCTCAAAATTTCACGGCCTTCCTTAGGAGACACACAGCGTTCAAACGCCCCTGTTACACTGCAATGATGTAACTCTCCATTGATAATAGTCATGGACTTGGACCGCCGGGTTATCTGCCTGGCCAAAGTTTCATCCTCTGGTAACTCGCCCCGGTTTATATACGCCAAATATGGAACCGTCCAATCCGGGATAACATGAAGAGCCGCCACCAACTGGGCCTCCGGATCAGGAACAGCCAAATCCTCTTCACCAGGGAGCTTGACGGACGGATTATGCAAAACATCCAGGAAGACATTAGGTGGAACCGGTTTACGTTGGGAACCCAGGCGGCTTAAAGCGTCCGCCGCTTCATTCTTCCGCCGGTCCACGTGATCCACCTGATAACCTTTAAAGTGACCTGCAACAATATCCACCTCACGACGATATGCTGCCATTAGTGGGTCCTTGGAATCCCAAGTGCCGGACACTTGTTGAGCCACCAGATCCGAGTCACCGAAGCACTTAACTCGGCTTAGGTTCATCTCCTTAGCCATCCGAAGACCATGGAGTAAAGCCTCATATTCAGCTGCATTGTTAGTGCAAGGGAACATTAAACGGAGAACATAACAAAACTTATCACCTCGTGGGGAAGTTAATACGACTCCAGGCCCCGAGCCCTCCAATTGCCTGGACCCATCAAAATGAATAGTCCAATAAGTGTGATCCGGCTTCTCCTCTAGCGCTTGTAATTCTGTCCAATCATTGATGAAATCCACAAGTGCCTGAGATTTGAACGCCGTTCCGGGTATGTATTTCAACCCATGAGGCCCGAGCTCGATAGCCCACTTAGCAATCCGGCCAGTTGCTTCCCTGTTCTGGATTATATCCCCCAAAGGAGCGGAGCTGACCACCGTGATGGGATGACCTTGGAAATACTGCTTAAGCTTCCGGCTTGCCATGAAAACCCCATACAACAATTTCTGCCAATGCGGGTACCTCTGCTTGGACTCAATAAGTACCTCACTGATATAGTAAACCGGCCGATGAACCGGATATTCCTTTCCCGCCTCCTTGCGCTCCACCACAATAGCCACACTAACAGCTCGAGCATTAGCTGCCACATATAGAAACAATGGTTCTTTGTCCACTGGAGCAGCGAGAATCGGCGGATTAGCCAGCTGTCGCTTTAAGTCCTCAAATGCTTCATTAGCAGCGTCACTCCAGACGAAGTTATCCGTTTTCTTCAGCATCTGATATAAAGGTATGGCCTTCTCGCCAAGGCGACTGACAAACCGGCTCAACGCGGCAATCCGTCCTGCCAGGCGTTGCACATCATTGATACACTTCAGTTTAGCCAAGGAGGTGATGGCTTTGATCTTTTCCGGATTAGCTTCAATGCCCCTGTTAGACACCAAAAAGCCCAAGAGCTTGCCTGTTGGTACACCAAAGACACACTTGGCCGGATTAAGCATCATTTTATAAACCCGCAGGTTATCAAAGGTTTCCTTCAAGTCATCAATCAATGTCTCCTTCTTCCTTGATTTTACCACAATATCATCCACATAGGCGTGAACATTGCGTCCGATCTGTTTGTGCAGACAATTCTGTACACACCTTTGATAAGTCGCCTGGGCACTCTTGAGCCCAAAGGGCATGGACACATAGAAGAAAGCTCCAAAGGGAGTTATGAAGGCTGTCTTCTCCTAGTCCTTAACTGCCATTTTGATCTGATGATAACCAGAATATGCATCCAAAAAACTTACACGCTCACAACCCGCCGTAGCATCAATAATTGATCAATACGGGGAAGGGCAAAAGGATCTGCTGGACAAGCTTTGTTGAGATCTGTGTAGTCCACACACATACGCCAAGTGTCATTTTTCTTGAGGACCAGCACCGGATTAGCCAACCACTCAGGATGGAACCCTTCAACAATAAATCCAGTCGCCAAGAGCCTGGCTACTTCTTCTCCAATAGCTTTGCGTCTTTCTTCATTGAACCGGCGGAGAAACTGCTTGACCGGTTTATACTTGGGATCAACATTGAGAGTGTGCTCAGCGAGTTCTCTCGGTACACCTGGCATGTCAGAAGGCTTCCATGCAAAGATGTCCCGATTCTCACAGATGAACTCGATGAGCGTGCTTTCCTATTTTAGATCCAAGTTAGCGCTGATGCTGAACTGCTTGGATGAATCGCCAGGCACGAAGTCAACAAGCTTAGTTTCATCAGCCGATTTAAACTTCAGGGCCGGATCATGCTCCGTAGTTGGTTTCTTCAACGAAGTCATATCTACCGGATCAACATTGTCCTTGTAAAACTTCAACTCTTCTGTTGCACAAACCGACCAGCATAAGCCACATCACCTTCTTCACATTCCAGAGCAATCTTGCGGCTCCCGTGCACGGTTATAGTTCCCTTGTGACCCGGCATCTTGAGCTGCAGATAGACATAACAAGGTCGTGCCATAAACTTAGCATAAGCTGGCCGTCCAAATAGGGCATGATACGGGCTTCTGATTTTCACTACTTCAAAGGTCAAGGTCTCTGATCTTGAATCATGCTCATCTCCAAAAGCCACCTCCAGAGCTATCTTACCAACAGGATATGCCGACTTACCAGGCACCACACCATGGAACACCATATTGGACGGTTTAAGATTTTTATCTGTTAACCCCATGCGACGGAAAGTTTCATAATAAAGGATATTGATACTGCTACCTCCATCCATGAGTACCTTAGTGAACTTATAACCTCCCACCTGAGGTGCCACCACCAGAGCCAGATGACCCGGATTGTCAACCCGGGGCGGATGATCTTCTCTACTCCACACAATTGGCTGCTCGGACCAGCGCAAATAACGGGGCACCGCCGATTCAACGGCATTCACCGCCCTTTTATGAAGCTTCTGATCACGCTTGTCCAAGCTAGTGGTGAAGACATGATACTGTCCGCTATTCAACTGCTTCGGGTTGCTCTGGTAACCCGACTGCTGCTGCTACTGTTGATTGCCCTGATGATTATAGCCGCCTTGGTTACCTTGATTACCTTGATTGTTATGTCCGCCCTAATTACCGTGGAAGCCTGAACCAGAATTTCCTCCGCCATAACCCGGCCGATGAGAGCCGGGGCCCGAACCGCCTCCTGGTCTATGATCATACCAGAAAGAATCAGAATTTTTGAACTCTTGCATGATGTAACAATCTTTCCAGAGGTGTGTGGACGGTTCCTCCTTCGTCCCATGCTTCGGACAGGGCCGGTTCAACGGATAAGACAAATGGTCCGGATTAGGATTTGGCCTTCCACCGCGCTGGGGCGGTTTACCCTTACGCCGCTGGCCCTTGTCGTGTGTATTAGTGTTAGCCACAAACTCTAAATTGTGGCCCGCTTTACGCTTGCCGCCGTTTCCATGGCCCGCCGGGTTGTGGTGCTGCCCCTTGGCGTTGCCGCTCTTCTTTCCCTTCCCTGTCTTATCATCGTCAGACTCGGGATCCTTGGTACTATCAGAGTCGGCATACTTCACCAGTGCAGCCATGAGGGTTCCCATGTCATTACAATGACGTTTGAGCCGTCCCAACTTCAACTTCAGGGGTTCAAACCAGCAATTGCCTTCCAATGTTAAAACTGCGGTGTCAGCGTTAATGCGATCTGATGAATGCAAAATCTCCGAAACCCGGCGCACCCAATGGGTTGTTGATTCTCCTTCCTCCTGGACACAGGCAGCTAAGACCACAATTGACATGGGCTGTTTGCATGTATCCTTGAAATTCTGAATAAACCGGGCTCTCAACTCGGCCCATGACCTGATAGAATTAGCCGGTAAGCTCTTTAGCCAAGTGCGGGTCGTCCCTTCTAGCATCATGGTGAAGTACTTCGCACATGCCGCATCATCCACGTCCAGCATCTCCATGGCCATCTCATAGCTTTCGACCCATGTTTCGGGGGATAAATCGGCGGTGTAATCGGCACCTTGCGCGGGCCCTTGAAATCCTTGGGCAGGCGCACATTGCGCAGCGCTGGGACAAGACATGGCACTCCCAAGGAACTAGAGGTAACTCCTGGTTCCACTAATGTGGTTGGACGAACCAGAGTAAGCTGACGGGCTTCATGTTGTGCCGCTAACTCGGCCTCTCTGCGTGCTCGAGCCCGGTCCACCACCTCCTGAGCATCACCAGCACCACCCGCCGGGTTATTGCCACGGGGCGGATCACAGTTCCGCGCATTGCTTGACACTGCCGGTTCATCCATCCGCCTGCTGTAACTCCGGCTTGGACGGGGAGTGGAATGAATCCGATCGCGACTATATGAATAGGCCTCCTGTTGAACCAAGGCTGTCTGAAGAAGCTCCTTAACCCGACGCGTCTCGACTGCTGCTGGAGAATCGCCTTCGATTGGGATGGCCGCCAGCCGTGAAGCGGCAGCGATAATGTTGTCCATCGGGTTAGAATAATAACCCTGTGGCGTGAGGACATGCGGTGCCACAATGTGGTTCTGACGAGGCGGGTCCACCAAACGTGGCAGAACCGGCGCCTATGCCCCCGGTGCCTCCGCCCGGTTTACCACCGGCGGATTACTGGTCCCCGCTCCGGGGTGTTAAAGAGATTTCTAGCGTCATAAACCGGCGGCAGGCGAGATCGGTGCCTCCTCTTCAGGACTTCGTTCGACGCACTCTGATCCAGCATAATCCGGTAAGCTTGTGCATCCAAAGCGGCCCGCTCTACGGCTATCCTGGTATCCTCAGCTGCTAAATCGGCTTTGGCCTGGGTGATCTGATCTTTCACCTTTGCGATTTCCGCATTGTGTGCATCCTGATTCGCCAGGTTAACCTCCGCCATCAGCGTCGCCAACGCATCAAACAAATCAGATAGAGCCTGAGCTGGCGGTCGCACAGGGCCTCCTGCCCCGGCCGCTGACGCCGCTGCTGATCCAGAAATCATCGCCGCTACGGTCGAAGAGTGGAGCGCCGGTTGCGTGCCGGCCATGAAGATCGCAACCCGGTTTGGCAGATCAAAGGGGTCCGGAATACTGTCGCCATCGGAACAGCCCTCAATCCGGCCATCTTGTAACTGATATAACGATTTGGTCTCTCCGGTCGATGACTCATCGCCGGAATAAACGACGGTCTCACCACCAGATTCCGATCTATCCTCCGACTCCCCTTCATGGATAACTCCCACGAAGGCACGCTTCATGACAGGCTTGACCCGGGCAGATCACGCACGCTGAGCCGTTTCGACGAGGTCGGTGCAGATGTCCGGCTCAGGGCCCGGTTCGCCGATCTGCCAATGAAAACGTGTATGCCACTAAAGGGGACCCAGCCGACCTCGGGGCCCCAGCCTGCATCGTCGATGTAGAGCTTGCCGCGACGACTCTTGGTCATCCGGCCCACAGCGTAACCCTTGAGTCCTTCGAAGTTGCCCTCCAAGAACTTGAAACCATCGTGTGATAGCCCCACGGTGGGCGCCAACTGTCGTGGTTTTGTCACAGCAGATGTCCTAGAGAAAGGACTTAGCCGTGAAGCCATCGCTATGGGTTAGCTTAAAGGGGTTAAAGCGGACAAGGGACGCAAGAGAGTTTTATACTAGTTCGGCCCCTTACAATGAAGGTAAAAGCCTACGTCTAGTTGTGATGGAATTGATGGGGTTTCGATGACCAGGGAGCGAATACGCTTTGCCTGAGTCTCGAGTTGTTGTCTGTTGTCCCTGAACCGCCGCCGGGTCGTCCCCTTATATACATGGGTTGACGCCCGACCGTTTACAGAATCCCGAGGCCGGCTCATAATCGTGTCCGGCTCGGTCTCTGCTACCTCTATCTTACAACACAAGTTTACATATCAATGCCGGTTTGTGTCTACAGGCCTTAAACCGGCTTTGGGCCCTGGGCCTTCATGAGGCGTCACCGTTTGTCTTCATGGGCTTCAGATACAGATGTACTACTTATGGGGTTAACCCGGCCTCTCCTGGCCGGTTTACACCCAGTGGTAATATCCCCAACAAGTTCTCTCCCAAGTTTTAGTACTCTGGACGATCCTTCTATTCTATCTAAAGTCATAAATAATGCTATGGAAAAACCTGCCGGAGTTGTCAATGAGAGTCTTAATAATTTTGATGAAGATGATTCCAGAATTTTTTGTTATTTAGTCGATGAATCTTTGGAAGATGCTTGGGAAAGACTGTTAAGGATCCGGGCTAACTATGTACCCCAATACCAAATTGAAATTTACTTAAAGAGCTTTTATGTTGCCCTACCTTCTTCGTTTAAGCATGTCTTAGATTCTATATGTGAAGAAGGCTTTCTTGAAGGGGATGCCGTAGATACTTATGAAAAGATGAAAACCATATTTGGGCACCCCATGAATGAGAAAGTTGAATCTACATCTCTTTTGCTCTCCTACCAAAACGAATCCATCGAAGAGATAAAAGCTAGCTTAGATGCAAATTTCCGCAACGTGCTTAATCTTTCTTCTACCATTAATAGTCACGTGCTTTATCAAAATAGAAAGATTAATTCCATAGACAACAAGTTTGCTCTTTTCTTCCCTAAAACCAAAGATGGCAATACCTAGATCTATCCGTGTTTTTATGCCTAGCTAGGGGCGTTAAACGATAGCGCTTGTTGGGAGGCAACCCAATTTTATTTTTAGTTTTTTGCTTTTTGCTTCTGTTTAGGAATAAATATTTGATCTAGCCTCTGGTTAGATTTGTTTTTATGTTTTAATTAGTGTTTGTGCCAAGTTAAACCTATAGGATCTTCTTGGATGATAGTTATTTGATCTTGCTGAAAATTCCAGAAACTTTCTGTTCACGAAAACAATTGTTAAAAATCACCAGAACGTGATAAAATATTGATTCCAATTGCAGAAGATCAATAAAAAAATTCTAGGTCGTCCTATTTTTGTAGAATTCTTTGAGTTCCAGAAGTTTGCGTTAGTTACAGATTACTACAGACTGTTCTGTTTTTGACAGATTCTGTTTTTCGTGTGTTGTTTGCTTATTTTGATGAATCTATGGCTCGTAAAATAGTTTAGAAACCATAGAGAAGTTGGAATACAGTAGGTTTAACACCAATATATATAAAGAATGAGTTCATTACAGTACCTTGAATTGGTGTTTTGTTTTCTTTCGCTAACGGAGCTCACAAGATTTTCTGTTAAGTTTTGTGTTGTGAAGTTTTCAAGTTTTGGGTAAAGATTTGATGGAGTATGGAACAAGGAGTGGCAAGAGCCTAAGATTGGGTATGCCCATGGCACCCCAAGATAATCTAAGGACACCTAAAAGCCAAAGCTTGAGGATGCCCCGGAAGGCATCCCCTCTTTCGTCCTCATCCATCGGTAAATTTACTTGGAGCTATATTTTTATTCACCACATGATATGTGTTTTGCTTGGAGCGTCTTGTATTATTTGAGTCTTTATTTGTTAGTTTGCCACAATTATGCTTGCTGTACACACCTTTTGAGAGAGACACACTTGATTCGGAATTTGTTAGAATACTCTATATGCTTCACTTATATCTTTTGAGCTATATAGTTTTTGCTCTAGTGCTTCACTTATATCTTTTAGAGCACGTCGATGGTTATGTTTTATAGAAACTATTGTTCTCTCATGCTCCACTTAGATTATTTTGAGAGTCCTACAAAACAGCGTGGTAATTTGCTTAAATTATGATAGGCATTCAAGATTAGTAAAAAAATTATTATGAGTGTGTTGAATACTATGAGAAGTTTGATGCTTGATAATTGTTTTGAGATATGAAGATGATAATATTAGAGTCATGCTAGTTGAGTAGTTTTGAATTTGAGAAATACTTGTGTTAAAGTTTGTGATTCCCGTAGCATGCACGTATGGTGAACCGTTATGTGATGAAGTCGGAGTATCATTTATTTTTTGATTGTCTTCCTTATGAGTGGCGGTCGGGGATGAGCGATGGTATTTTCCTACCAATCTATCCCCCTAGGAGCATGCGCGTAATACTTTGTTTCGATAACTAATAGATTTTTGCAACAAGTATATGAGTTCTTTATGACTAATGTTGAGTCCATGGATTATACGCACTCTCATCCTTCCACCATTGCTAGCCTCTCTAATACCGCGCACCTTTCACCGGTATCATACACCCACCATATACCTTCCTCAAAACAGCCACCATACCTACCTATCATGGCATTTCCATAGCCATTCCGAGATATATTGCCATGCAACTTACCACCGTTCCGTTTATTGTGACACGCTCCATCATTATCATATTGCTTTGCATGATCATGTAGTTGACATCGTATTTGTGGCAAAGCCACCGTTCATAATTATTTCATACATGTCACTCTTGATGCATTGCATATCCCGGTACTCCGCCGGAGGCATTCACATAGAGTCATATTGTTGTTCTAAGTATTGAGTTGTAATTCTTGAGTTGTAAGAAAATAAAAGTGTGATGATCATCATTATTAGAGCATTGTCCCAAGTGAGGAAAGGATGATGGAGGCTATGATTCCCCCATAAGTCGGGATGAGACTACGGACTAAATAAAAAAAGAGATAGGCCATAAAAAAAGAGAAAGGCCATAAAAAAGAAAAAAAGAGAGAAAAAAAGAGAGAAGGGACAATGCTACTATCCTTTTACCACACTTGTGCTTCAAAGTAGCACCATGATCTTCGTGATAGAGAGTCTCTTATGTTGTCAGTTTCATATACTAGTGGGAAATTTTCATTATAGAACTTGGCTTGTATAATCCAATGATGGGCTTCCTCAAAATGCCCTAGGTCTTCGTGAGCAAGCGAGTTGGATGCACACCCACTTAGTTTCTTTTGTTGAGCTTTCATATACTTATAGCTCTAGTGCATCCGTTGCATGGCAATCCCTACTCACTCACATTGATATCTATTGATGGGCATCTCCATAGCCCATTGATACGCCTAGTTGATGTGAGACTATCTTCTCCCTTTTTGTCTTCTCCACAACCACCATTCTATTCCACATATAGTGCTATGTCCATGGCTCACGCTCATGTATTGCGTGAAGATTGAAAAAGTTTGAGAACACCAAAAGTATGAAACAATTGCTTGGCTTGTCATCCGGGTTGTGCATGATTTAAATATTTGTGTGATGAAGATAGAGCATAGCCAGACTATATGATTTTGTAGGGATAACTTTCTTTGGCCATGTTATTTTGAGAAGACATAATTGCTTAGTTAGTATGCTTGAAGTATTATTATTTTTATGTCAATATTAAACTTTTGTCTTGAATCTTTCGGATCTGAACATTCATACCACAATTAAGAGAATTACATTGAAAATTATGCCAATTAGCATTCCACATCAAAAATTATGTTTTTATCATTTACCTACTCGAGGACGAGCAGGAATTAAGCTTGGGGATGCTTGATACGTCTCCAACGTATCTATAATTTTTCATTGTTCCATGTTATATTATATTCTGTTTTGGATGTTTAATGGGCTTTATTATACACTTTTATATTATTTTTGGGACTAACCTATTAACCGGAGGCCCAGCCCAAATTGCTGTTTTTTGCCTATTTCAGTGTTTCGCAGAAAAAGAATATCAAACCGAGTCCAAACGGAATGAAACCTTCGGGAGCGTGATTTTCGGAACAAACATGATCCAGGGGACTTGGAGTGCACGTCAAGAAAGCAGCGAGGAGAGCACGAGGCAGGGAGGCGCGCCATCCACCCTCGTGGGGCCCACGTTGCTCCACCGACATACTTCTTCCTCCTATATATACCTACGTACCCCCAAACCAACAGAGGCATCCACGAAAACCTAATTCCACCGCCGCAACCTTCTGTACCCGTGAGATCCCATCTTGGGGCCTTTTCCGGCGTCCTGCCGGAGGGGGCATTGATCACGGAGGGCTTCTACATCAACACCATAGCCTCTCCGATGATGTGTGAGTAGTTTACCTCAGACCTTCGGGTCCATAGTTATTAGCTAGATGGCTTCTTCTCTCTCTTTGGATCTCAATACAAAGTTCTCCACGATTCTCGTGGAGATCTATTCGATGTAATCTTCTTTTGCGGTGTGTTTGTCGGGACCGATGAATTGTGGGTTTATGATCAAGATTATCTATGAACAATATTTGAATCTTCTCTGAATTCTTTTATGTATGATTGGTTATCTTTGCAAGTCTCTTCGAATTATCAGTTTGTTTTGCCTAGTAGATTGATCTTTCTTGCAATGGGAGAAGTGCTTAGCTTTGGGTTCAATCTTGCGGTACTCAATCCCAGTGACAGAAAGGGAAATGACACGTATTGTATTGTTACCATCGAGGATAACAAGATGGGGTTTATATCATATTGCATGAGTTTATCCCTCTACATCATGTCATCATACTTAAAGCATTACTCTGTTCTTATGAACTTAATACTCTAGATGCATGCTGGATAGCGGTCGATGTGTGGAGTAATAGTAGTAGATGCAGGCAGGAGTTGGTCTACTTGTCACGGACGTGATACCTATATACATGATCATACCTAGATATTCTCATAACTATGATCAATTCTATCAATTGCTCGACAGTAATTTGTTCACCCACCGTAATACTTATGCTCTTGAGAGAAGCCACTAGTGAAACCTATGGCCCCGGGTCTATTTTCCATCATATTAATCTTCCAACACTTAGCTATTTCCATTGCCTTTTATTTTACTTTGCATCTTTATTTCTCCTTATCATAAAAATACCAAAAATATTATCTTATCATATCTATCAGATCTCACTCTCGTAAGTGACCGTGAAGGGATTGACAACCCCTTTATTGTGTTGGTTGCGAGGTTCTTATTTGTTTGTGTAGGTGCGAGGGACTTGAGCGTGGTCTCCTACTGGATTGATACCTTGGTTCTCAAAAACTAAGGGAAATACTTATGCTACTATACTGCATCACCCTTTCCTCTTCAAGGGAAAAACCAATGCAGTGCTCAAGAGGTAGCAAGAAGGATTTCTCGCGCCGTTGCCGGGGAGATTCGCACCAAGTCAAGTCAAGTCAAGACATACCAAGTACCCATCGCAAACCCTTATCCCTCGCATTACATTATTTGCCATTTGCCTCTCGTTTTCCTCTCCCCCACTTCACCCTTGCCATTTTATTCGCCCTCTCTTTTCCGCTCGCCTTTCCTTCGCCATGTCGGAACCAAAAAGAGTTGGGGGTTCTCTCCCAAGTTTTAGTACTCTAGACGATCCTTCTATTCTATCTAAACTCATAAATAATGCTATGGAAAAACTTGCCGGAGTTTTCAATGAGAGTCTTAATAATTTTGATGAAGATGATTCGTTATTTACTCGATGAATCTTTGGAAGATGCTTGGGAAAGACTGTTAAGGATCCGGGTTAACTATGTACCCCAATACCAAATTGAAATTTACTTAAAGAGCTTTTATGTTGCCCTACCTTCTTCGTTTAAGCATGTCTTAGATTCTATATTTGAAGAAGGCTTTCTTGAAGGGGATGCCGTAGATACTTATGAAAAGATGAAAACCATATTTGGGCACCCCATGAATGAGAAAGTTGAATCTACATCTCTTTTGCTCTCCTACCAAAACGAATCCATCAAAGAGATAAAAGCTAGCTTAGATGCAAATTTCCGCAACGTGCTTAATCTTTCTTCTACCATTAATAGTCACGTGCTTTATCAAAATAGAAAGATTAATTCCATAGACAACAAGTTTGCTATTTTCTTCCCTAAAACCAAAGATGGCAATACCTAGATCTATCCGTGTTTTTATGCCTAGCTAGGGGCGTTAAACGATAGCGCTTGTTGGGAGGCAACCCAATTTTATTTTTAGTTTTTTGCTTTTTGCTTCTGTTTAGGAATAAATATTTGATCTATCCTCTGGTTAGATTTGTTTTTATGTTTTAATTAGTGTTTGTGCCAAGTTAAACCTATAGGATCTTCTTGGATGATAGTTATTTGATCTTGCTGAAAATTCCAGAAACTTTCTGTTCACGAAAACAATTGTTAAAAATCACCAGAACGTGATAAAATATTGATTCCAATTGCAGCAGATCAATAAAAAAAATTCTAGGTCGTCCTATTTTGGTAGAATTCTTTGATTTCCAGAAGTTTGCGTTAGTTACAGATTACTACAGACTGTTCTGTTTTTGACAGATTCTGTTTTTCGTGTGTTGTTTGCTTATTTTGATGAATCTATGGCTCGTAAAATAGTTTATAAACCATAGAGAAGTTGGAATACAGTAGGTTTAACACCAATATAAATAAAGAATGAGTTCATTACAGTACCTTGAAGTGGTGTTTTGTTTTCTTTCGCTAACGGAGCTCACGAGATTTTCTGTTAAGTTTTGTGTTGTGAAGTTTTCAAGTTTTGGGTAAAGATTTGATAGAGTATGGAACAACGACTGGCAAGAGCCTAAGCTTGGGGATTTCCATGGCACCCCAAGATAATCTAAGGACACCTAAAAGCCAAAGCTTGGGGATGCCCCGGAAGGCATCCCCTCTTTCGTCCTCATCCATCGGTAAATTTACTTGGAGCTATATTTTTATTCACCACATGATATGTGTTTTGCTTGGAGCGTCTTGTATTATTTGAGTCTTTATTTGTTAGTTTGCCACAATTATCCTTGCTGTACACACCTTTTGAGAGAGACACACTTGATTCGGAACTTGTTAGAATACTCTATATGCTTCACTTATATCTTTTGAGCTATATAGTTTTTGCTCTAGTGCTTCACTTATATCTTTTAGAGCACGTCGATGGTTATGTTTTATAGAAACAATTTTTCTCTCATGCTCCACTTAGATTATTTTGAGAGTCCTACAAAACAGCGTGGTAATTTGCTTAAATTATGATAGGCATTCAAGATTAGTAAAAAATTTATTATGAGTGTGTTGAATACTATGAGGAGTTTGATGCTTGATAATTGTTTTGAGATATGAAGATGGTAATATTAGAGTCATGCTAGTTGAGTAGTTTTGAATTTGATAAATACTTGTGTTAAAGTTTGTGATTCCCGTAGCATGCACGTATGGTGAACCGTTATGTGATGAAGTCGGAGCATGATTTATTTTTTGATTGTCTTCCTTATGAGTGGCGGTCGGGGACGAGCGATGGTCTTTTCCTACCAATCTATCCCCCTAGGAGCATGCGCGTAATACTTTGTTTCGATAACTAATATATTTTTGCAACAAGTATATGAGTTCTTTATGACTAATGTTGAGTCCATGGATTATACGCACTCTCATCCTTCCACCATTGCTAGCCTCTCTAATACCGCGCACCTTTCGCCGGTATCATACACCCACCATATACCTTCCTCAAAACAGCCACCATACCTACCTGTCATGGCATTTCCATAGCCATTCCGAGATATATTGCCATGCAACTTACCACCGTTCCGTTTATTATGACACGCTCCATCATTGTCATATTGCTTTGCATGATCATGTAGTTGACATCGTATTTGTGGCAAAGCCCCCGTTCATAATTCTTTCATACATGTCACTCTTGATTCATTGCATATCCCGGTACTCCGCCGGAGACATTCACATAGAGTCATATTGTTGTTCTAAGTATTGAGTTGTAATTCTTGAGTTGTAAGAAAATAAAAGTGTGATGATCACCATTATTAGAGCATTGTCCCAAGTGAGGAAAGGATGATGGAGGCTATGATTCCCCCATAAGTCGGGATGAGACTCCGGACTAAATAAAAAAAGAGATAGGCCATAAAAAAAGAAAAAGAGAGAAGGGACAATGCTACTATCCTTTTACCACACTTGTGCTTCAAAGTAGCACCATGATCTTCATGATAGAGAGTCTCTTATGTTGTCCGTTTCATATACTAGTGGGAAATTTTCATTATAGAACTTGGCTTGTATATTCCAATGATGGGCTTCCTCAAAATGCCCTAGGTCTTCGTGAGCAAGCGAGTTGGATGCACACCCACTTAGTTTCTTTTGTTGAGCTTTCATATACTTATAGCTCTAGTGCATCCGTTGCATGGCAATCCCTACTCACTCACATTGATATCTATTGATGGGCATCTCCATAGCCCGTTGATACGCCTAGTTGATGTGAGACTATCTTCTCCCTTTTTGTCTTCTCCACAACCACCATTCTATTACACATATAGTGCTATGTCCATCGCTCACGCTCATGTAATGCGTGAAGATTGGAAAAGTTTGAGAACACCAAAAGTATGAAACAATTGTTTGGCTTGTCATCGGGGTTGTGCATGATTTAAATATTTTGTGTGATGAAGATAGAGCATAGCCAGACTATATGATTTTGTAGGGATAACTTTCTTTGGCCATGTTATTTTGAGAAGACATAATTGCTTAGTTAGTATGCTTGAAGTATTATTATTTTTATGTCAATATTAAACTTTTGTCTTGAATCTTTCGGATCTGAACATTCATACCACAATTAAGAGAATTACATTAAAAATTATGCCAAGTAGCATTCCACATCAAAAATTATGTTTTTATCATTTACCTACTCGAGGACAAGCAGGAATTAAGCTTGGGGATGCTTGATACGTCTCCAACGTATCTATAATTTTTTATTGTTCCATGTTATATTATATTCTGTTTTGGATGTTTAATGGGCTTTATTATACACTTTTATATTATTTTTGGGACTAACCTATTAACCGGAGGCCCAGCCCAAATTGTTGTTTTTTGCCTATTTCAGTGTTTCGCAGAAAAAGAATATCAAACGGAGTCCAAACGGAATGAAACCTTCGGGAGCGTGATTTTCGGAACAAACGTGATCCAGGGGACTTGGAGTCCACGTCAGGAAAGCGGCGAGGAGAGCACGAGGCAGGGGGCGCGCCCTCCACCCTCGTGGGGCCCACGTTGCTCCACCGACGTACTTCTTCCTCCTATATATACCTACGTACCCCCAAACCAACAGAGGCATGCACAAAAACCTAATTCCACCGTCGCAACCTTCTGTACCCGTGAGATCCCATCTTGGGGCCTTTTCCGTGGTCCTGCCGGAGGGGGCATTGATCACGGAGGGCTTCTACATCAACACCATAACCTCTCCGATGATGTGTGAGTAGTTTACCTCAGACCTTCGGGTCCATAGTTATTAGCTAGATGGCTTCTTCTCTCTCTTTGGATCTCAATACAAAGTTCTCCATGATTCTCGTGGAGATTTATTCGATGTAATCTTCTTTTGCGGTGTGTTTGTCGGGACCGATGAATTGTGGGTTTATGATCAAGATTATCTATGAACAATATTTGAATCTTCTCTGAATTTTTTTATGTATGATTGGTTATCTTTGCAAGTCTCTTCGAATTATCAGTTTGGTTTGGTCTACTAGATTGATCTTTCTTGCAATGGGAGAAGTGCTTAGCTTTGGGTTCAATCTTGCGGTACTCAATCCCAGTGACAGAAAGGGAAACGACACGTATTGTATTGTTGCCATCGAGGATAACAAGATGGGGTTTATATCATATTGCATGAGTTATCCCTCTACATCATGTCATCATACTTAAAGCATTACTCTGTTCTTATGAACTTAATACTCTAGATGCATGCTGGATAGCGGTCGATGTGTGGAGTAATAGTAGTAGATGCAGGCAGGAGTCGGTCTACTTGTCACGGACGTGATGCCTATATACATGATCATACCTAGATATTCTCATAACTATGCTCAATTCTATCAATTGCTCGACAGTAATTTGTTCACCCACCGTAATACTTTCGTTCGACGAGGGTACGTGGATGCACTCTTATGCTCGTTGCTATCCATCACGTAGATGGATCTTGCGTGTGCGTAGGAATTTTTTTTGAAATACTACGTTCCCCAACAAGTTTGTCTTCAGCCTGCTATCCTGTGTTTACGCTACTTGTACTCTGTGCTTGTTTTCATTTCATCATGATGACTGTGGTACTGCTCTGTTATGCTTGCATCTGAGTACTTATTCTGGTGCTAGTTGTTCGTGACTTAGGAATTTCCTCACCTTGAAATTTCTCAGTGACGAATTTGTAAAAATCGCCGATTCACCCCCCCTCTAGTCGATATAACGCACTTTCAAGTTGCATATCCACAAGAGACACTCGTCACATGACACCGACACTGCAAAAATCCCAAGTCCGGGACACCCCATAGCTCCCGCACCATCCTCACAAGTGGCACCCAATGGCTGATCTACATTAGATGATAGCACCACGCGCCACCACTAGCTCTGCCACCATCGCCTATGGTAGCATATCGACGGAAAAGGACACGACCACCGCCATGCATTGCGCGTAATGGCACCGGCACAAACCATCTAGCGCGGGAATGAGCATGGCGCTGCCAACTCACAAAAGAGTGATCGACAACTCCGCACTCCCAACCAGAAATCTGGACCAATCTAACTGATCACTGGCCATCATCTCCTTTGTGACCGGCTCGAAAGGTCAAAAACACTCTGGCTGATGTCACGACCATGGAGGCAGTGTGAGGTAGTCACCCTCGTTCGGCGTCGTCGAACAGCTCACTAGCAAAGATCCCCAATGGTCGAACCGGAGCAGGGGGCTTACGCTGATCGTACGGCGTGGGCTACAACACCATGCTGGGTCCTGGCGGTTAGAGTGACCTCCATTGCTTAGTGCGCCTGCCTCATGCTTACGACAATGCCATCGGGGAAGAGGAAGATCTCAGACCACCAGCCAAACACGAACAGGCTCCACCCTACAATGTTTGCCTTCACCACGTCGTCTGACCGCTGCCCGTGCATCACCCAATGCCATAGGAATGGAGCCCCACAATCGGCAACCACGAGGGAGGGGGCACACGGTGAAGGATCCCGAAAAGGTTGAATGTGTGGCCTCTTGAGTCGCCCACACAGATGATGAGGAGGCTACAATTTCTTATTTGCACCGGAACTTTCTTGTCCAACCACCTTGCACACTATTTTGGAGAAAAATAAATCATCCACTCAAACATGTTCGTACAAAGCCTTTGCTTTCCTTGTGGCATCAAATGTGATCCAAATTCCAATGGTTTTCTAATTTTATAGAATTCAAGAGTTTCAATCACGTGTTTTTTCCTAATTATGTGTTTTAAGAATCTTGTGAATCAAAGAGGCCCGAAATACGGACCTCATGTTTGGTTTCCTAGAAAATTCCTATAGAATAACCCATTCCACTAGCATTTTAGAAGAATGTATGTTATCAATTCTTTTCTTTTTCAAACGACACCAAATATCATCCACACTTTAGATTTTTTTTTCTTTATAAAATTTCCTTTTTACATTGCTATGCGCGATAACAAGGGCAATCTTACCTTCCATATGTTTTAATCTTATAATCTGACCGTGTCTTTTAGGATTTATGTGTTTTTCCTATTCCCTACGAATCAAGCACATAATTTTCTATATTAATGTGTTCTCATAATCATCTACTCTCTCCGGTCTTTTTTACTCCGCGTATTAGATTTGTGTCAAGTCAAAGTTTGCAAAATTTGACCAAATTTATATTAAAAAATATCAACATCTACTATATTAATTTGGTACTAATTCAGTTTTGTGAATGTTGATTTTGTTTTTATAAGTTTCTTCAAAGTAGAAATACTTTGACTTGGGACAAAACTTATATGCAGACTAAAAATGATCGGAGAAAGTATTTTGCACATATAACTCCATCATAATTATTTTCTTTCCAAGAAGTCCTATCAAGATCTATTGGTAAAGCCGCACGTAGCCCAAACCGTAGAACAATTGCTCTACTGTATTCTCTATTAGTATACACCCGTAGATTCATTGGACAAGATGCACTACGCACTGTACGCCGGAAGCTAGCAATCCGCCAAAAGGAGCCGAGAAGGGAGCCGCCCGGCTGTTTTGTATCACCTGCCCGTCCTCTTCCCCTGCGAATCTATCCTACACGCGCGGATAAAACGCCCGCACGCGCATCGCCACCACGAGACCATCAGCCGCGGTCGCCAACTTTTGCCTTTCGCCCCCATCATCACCACCCCCGCCGCCCCTCCCTCCGCCGCCGCTAGCCTTTTCGCTTCCAAGCTTCCATTCCGTCCATCATCAAATGGGCCATCTTCTCCTGCTCCTACTGGCCCTCCTCCTCGCTTCCACCCGCGCCGCCTTCCACGCCAGCGCCGCCGCCTTCGCCGAGGTACGTACGTGCAGCTCACTTCACGCACGGTCAATGCACGATTCACTTCGTCCCTTGCGATGCGGTTGGAGTTCTGACCCTGTTCCTGCCTCCTCGACCTCTGTCTGCAGGACAAGGGCATTGCGGGGATCAGGGGCGTGATAGGGTCGAGGCCGCCGAGCTGCGCGGGGAGGTGCCGGTCCTGCGGGCACTGCGAGGCGGTGCAGGTGCCCATTTCTCCACATGAGCTGCAGAAGAGGAAGAAGAAGGAGAAAGAGCTTGGGCGCCATGGCGGCCGTGCTGCTGCATCCGGTGGTGGGAGAGCAATGCCGTCCTCCTACGACGACCACTCCAACTACAAGCCGTTGAGCTGGAGGTGCAAGTGCGGGCGCTTGATACTGAGCCCATGAACTGCATGATACTCCCTCCCTCCGGAAATACTCGTCGGAGGAATGGATGTATTATAGTAGAACTAGTAGTATAGCTAGCGATCTTTTGGGGGTTTCTTGGTGGATCTTGTTTGGCTTTCTTGTGCAACTGGTGGTCGGTCGATCCTTTTGTCTGGTTGGTTCATGTTGACCGTGGATGATGAAATCTTGAGGAACTCGGCGTCCTTGGTGTCCCGTTCTTGTTCCAAGATGTACGTAGAGGACTAATCAACCCCTACTACCAGCTAGTACGTAATTAGTAGTTCTTTTTAGTGTTTTTTAAAGGTTCCCAACGAGTTTGCCGCGTTGATCATGCAATGCAGACGTCAAGGAGCTGGCCGGTTTGCGCTCTTAGCTTTGTCGTGCTCTCACTCGTAGCAGCTGAAGTTTTACGTGCTGTACTAATCTGGTTTCTGGGTTTTTTTTTTTTGAATTTTCAACGGGGGGAGAAGAAATCCTCCCCACCTGAATTGTATTCATTTGTTGCTTATAGGCTTTGCAGCCTAATACAGGATAGGCTTCAAGTGAAGCAGAAGTACATGGGGCACAGGAGGCACAGGAAGGAGAAATAAGGCAAAAACACAAAGACAACACATGGCGGGGGGACACAACACAACAGGGGACACCATGGGCGCTCGAACCACCGTGGCTAGCCGAGACTAAACCATGACACTGCACCATCGACGCAATTGAAAAGCACTGGGGCAACCAAGACTGCACAACGCCGCGACACCACCTGTGTCATGGGGTACATTCGAACGGTCACGCCGGGCCGAGACGGCGCCACGGCACCTATGTGCCACCGGCGTAGTCAAAGGGCACCACCAGGCATAGAACTCCACAAAGCATACCCAAAACACCACAACAGGGGGCACCACGAGCGCTCGAACTGCAGCGGCGACCACAACAGGGGGCACCACGAGCGCTCGAACTGCAGCGGCGACCACAACAGGGGGCACCACGAGCGCTCGAACTGCAGCGGCGACCACAACAGGGGGCACCACGAGCGCTCGAACTGCAGCGGCGAGCCGAGACTAAACCATGACACTGCACCGTCGACGTAATCGAAAAGCACTGGGCAACCAAGACTGCACAACGCCGCGACACCGCCTGTGTCATGGGGTACATTCGAACGGTCACGCCGGGCCGAGGCGACGCCACGACACCTGTGTGCCACCGGAGGGCATCACCAAGCATAGAACACCACAGAGCACACCCCAAACATGACAAGACCGGGGGATGAAGACAACTCCATCAAGATGGGAACGACGGGAAGCGTCGCCGCTGTCTCGACCCGCAGCAGCAGGCCGACCATGGATTTCTCCCAAACCCCCGGTCACATCCTCCACGCGACGAAATGCAGAGCAGCCGCCAATAGCGCGGGGCAGCGCTGAAAATGGACGGCCCCAGATCCAGGTGAATCCGACCGACAGAGACGCCGGCAGGCACCCTTGACGCCGAGACCACCGATGAGGATCACCGATGCGACGCCCCCAGCAGGAAGGCTACGAGACAGCAGCCCACCGGGGAACTGGGAGGTGGAGGGCTCCAAGGAGCAGGAGCCACGACGCCACCCTGGTTTGGCAAGCACGTGGTTTCTGGGTTTAACTGACCGTCTTTGAGACTTTGACACGACACGGTAAATCGGACAAGACATGTCTATACCATCCAACCCAATTCTTTTATCTAGATCCTGCCTATACAATCCAGCTATAGGCCTTGGAAACGGCTGAAAGGAGGGGAGGCATTTATTTAGTTAGCAGCCGTTCCTTGGAAACGTGAGTGCGTTAGCATAGGGGGACAGGTCTTGGTTCTTCCTCCTGTCAGGCATGCATGTTTTTTAGTCACACGGACACGCCACAGGTACTAGCCCCCAACATGAATTGTCCTGTCAAAAATTGAAAGCTCTTTCTTTCTTCCCAGCTGCAGCAGCGGCCGTCCAACACACACACACACACAACAGCCAAAATGTGCAAACTGCTGCTGCTGAACTGAGATTGCAAGCAAGCGCAGCACTGCGCGCACACACACGGATAGAGAGAAAGAGAGCCGCAGAGAGATCATGTGTGGAGACGCAGAGGGAGGAAGCAAAAACAAGCTGTCTGTCTGTATGGCGTGCTAGCTTGGTAGCTGCCCGTCGGAGTGATTCCTTCCTTGCGAGCGCAGCGCAGCACAGCACAGGAGTGGCAGGTGGGAGGAAGCAGCGGGGGGTTTGGGTTTGGTTTTGCTCCGAGAGGAAAACTGGAGAGCCCTTCTGGCTCACACTGTGCATGGCCCTGTTCATCAGTGATGTCCATTGCCATTGCCATTGCCAATGCCAGAGGAGCGGTGCACGGCACAGCACTGGTGATGTGGCCTATGGGGTGCGCGCATAAAAGTAAGAGAAGCTGAGAACGGCACCGCACCCATGGCTTCTTCCCGACGTGGTGTACTGTAGGAGTACAAACCTTTGGCTGCCGTGCAAAACTTACTTTATTCTCGTTTTGTTTCGAGCTTGATCTCGCCTAGCTAGGTCTAGCGAGTAGAGTAGCTAGGGTTTGTGGTGGTGGTACCTTACCAGCACTAGGTTAATATCTGAAGTTTAATGAGTTGATTAACACAGACCCCTGGATGCAATTTCTCCCTTTTTTTTCGCAAGTAAACAGCTCTCATTCGCCATTGGAATGTCACGGCAGGCACGGATGTGGACACGCAGCCAGTGATTTTTTACACTGAACGAACGAGATGCATGCATGCAGCAGCCAGATGGGGCCGCCGGAGCTTGGATGGACCCATCGAATCGGTGTTCGTCCGGTCGATCAAATGTACTGGTATTATCTATCATGCATTGATCCCGGTGTCTCTGAGGAGTCCCGTCCGGCTAGTCCAGTCACGTCGCCCCCCTGGATGTGGCCGGCCGGCTGGCTCTCTCCGGTCAGCTATCAGAGGCCTTTTGGACCGGACTGACCTACTCCCTACTCCGGTCTGGTCTGGTCACTGTGCTACGCTAGCTACCAGGCGTCTACGGTATTTGACGTGCGTTGATCGGTCGGTCAGGCACACAGCGGTTGCTTTTTACGCTGGCCGTGTGCTCTACGGTATTTGACGTGCGTTGATCGGTCGGTCAGGCACACAGCGGTTGCTTTTTACGCTGGCCGTGTGCTCTACGGTATTTGACGTGCGTTGATCGGTCGGTCAGACGCGCCCGCTCTCCGTGTGCTCTGCGTCGCCGAGCCGTGGCCTCGCGAGAAACAGGGGAGTACTAGTGTGCATGTGATCCATTCCGTCGTCTCCTCGGTGTGCTGTGGCCGGCCGCAGTGCGGGTGCTGGTGCTGGACTCGTGGCGTCCATGGAGCAAAGGGTCCAAACAGGCCGCTGTCGATTGGAGACACAGCTGAGGTCGGGTCGTCTGGAGGCGGCTCGTGGCTTTTTTTTTTTTTTTTTCTCTCTCTTATGTTTTCTCTCTCTTCCACCTCACCAATTATCCTATGTGGCACTGCTAAGATTGCACCATTGTACATGCCCTGATGGCTAATGTGGATTCTTTTAATCCCCTTTCTTTATACGTATGATTCGTTCTTTTGGCCACTCCCTCCGCCCGTCCCCCCTCAAATCATCTCCCTAACCTACCCTTAATACCCAAAACCAAGCTCCACTATCAGTTCCTCATAAACAACTCGTACCCATCCGCACAAGGAAAACTACTTTTCAACCCAAGACATGACGGACAGAGATTGATCATCGGTTCCTCCTAAACTTAACCAAACCCGTGCAGTAAAGGGGTTCCCAATTGCGGAACAAAGCCATTGATTTGGTACATATCGTACTCAGGAGGGAACTCCCTGGATCCCCAAGCTGTGGCTCCATGGCAGCTTCGATTGCCGGCGTCGACCTGGGTTGCCTCGGAGATGCAGAGACATGGGTTTGGGGAGGGGTACGAGGGCATCAACACGTATATACAAAATTTTAGGGGCGTATTTCTTAAAAATTCTATTCATCACGCGATTGAGGATTAAGAATTGATTTTTCAGCAACTCGGGGGGGGGGGGGGGGGGGGGGGGGGGGTCTGCATAAATATAGCCGTGGTCCGCCCGCGCTTGTTGACAACTCGGGCACATTTGGACGAAAATGTTACAACATTAGAGTTCAAGGGGCTACTTTTCTGTGGTTTAAAGTTCTCGTGTGAATATGTTTCCACCGCCAGAAGTTTATGTACTAAAACATGTATTATTAACTTTCTCTGAGAAACGTTCCTTATGGGCGACCGGTGGAACATTGCGCCGGTCACATACGAGCCACTACATCGGCGGTTAATCGTGTGTACCATAACACATCCCCACAATAGACATTGTTGCAGGCCCCACACCACATTCCTTTGTTTCTTCGCGTTATCCCTTTTCGCTCGTGCCGCGAACATCCTGTCGCCGACGACCATCCCGCGCGTTATCGCTGCGGACGGCTACCCCCACCTTCGCACGCCGTCTTGCACCCCTCACCGTCCTTTCCCCCTCCCTGTCTCAGAGGTCGTATGCTCATGCCCTCCCCGTCCACACAAATCCACAGTCATCGGCATTGGATACGATGTGCAATCAATATCGGCGCGCTGCAATGTCAGGAGGCAACTACTGGAACTAAATGGAGACTATGCCACAACCTCTGTTGTGGAACTAAATGGAGACTATGCCACAACCTCTGTTGCCTCAGCTAGGTACATGGCCATCGGGGTTCTGCGAATCGACAACGAATGTTGGAATCGGCTGTGGTCCATACTGCAACCGGCCATGGAGCTTGCTGGAACCAGCAGTGGCAGATGCTGAGACCGACAACAGGCTCACTACGACGGCAACATTTTTTGTTGCAACTGGCCATGGACTTTGTTTGCACTGGCTATGCAGCGGCGACCTCGACCGTGGCCGGTGCTACCAAGACTTTAGGGATGCTTGAACCACGAGTTTGGTGATTGGCAATGAGGATTGGTTTTTGTTGGAACCGTGCCTCTGGAGTGCTGCGATGGCACCGTGGTGAGTTGCATTGCTTGCGACGAGCTGGATCCTCGCACACAGAATGCCACAATCCGGCCAGTCCAGTAGCCTCATTCGATAGACCACGGTTTGCCCGGTCGACGGTTGACCAGTTGACCGGTCAACTTTTAACTATTAAAAACAAGAAAAAAAAGGAAAACCAGGAAAAATAATAATTCAAAAATGTACAAGCACTTTGAAGGAAAGTTCGCAAACTTAAAATGTTCATGAATTTTCAAAAAGTTCATCCATTAAAAAATTACAATTATCAAACAAAAATTCATCACTTTGGAAAAAGTTCATCCAATTTTGAAAAAAGTTAACAAATTTGAGGAAAACAAAAGTTCATCAGATATGAAAAAAATCACAACTTTGAAAAAAATCATTGTATCGAAAAATGATCATTTGATTTTCAAAAAGTCCGTCCAATTTTAAAAAAGTTCATTGATTTTAAAAAAAAGTTCATCGGCTTTGAAAAAAAGGTCATTGACTTTGCAGAACCTCATGTATCTTGAAAAATGTTTATTGATTTTGAAAAAGATCATCAATTTGAAAAAAAAATCACAATCTGGAAAAAGTTCATGGCTTTAAAAAATATTCATGATTTTTGAAAAAACAATTCATAGTTTAAAAAAAGTTCATGGTTATGATTTTTTTATGATTAAAAGAAAGTTCCCAATTTTGAAAAAAAATCTTGCAGCAAGACTGAAAAATGTTCACAGATTTGAAAAAGGGGAAGAAATAGGAAAAATAAACAAGAAAATAAAAACAAAAGAAGAAAAGAAAAGAAAAAATGAGGAAAAACTGAAGAAAAAAAGTGGCCAAAAAATAAATAAAAGGAAAACCCAGATTTTTTTTGTAGCGTTACACTTGGCGGGCATTAAAATGATAAAAAAGCAATAACTTAGTCACTGCAGGTGATGTGTCCTCGGTGTTTATCGCGTTCGATGTGGAACCACGAGGTTCAGAGTGCGAATCAGCAGCCCCATTTTTTGAGGGTTGCAAAAGAAGAACAAAATAAAAATGTTTCGTGCTCAAGTTGGAAGGGGGTGTACTCCAGTTTGCACAATTGCTTATATCCAGCGCTAAGGGCGCTGAATAGGATTTGCCGCTCTCTTCAGTGTGTTCCACTGTAAACATTTTCCAAATTCATGAATAATTTTTAAACTGCTGGAATTTTGCAAAATAATTTATGAACATTTTTTAATTCATGAACAAAATTTATTTTGTGAATATTTTTAATTTAGGACGAACTTTTTTACATATACATGAATTTTTATTTTGCAACATAATCTTCTAGTATTTCAAAATAGTTTTTATATCAGATATAATTTTTTTATATAATAGAAAAACAGACCACAACTAAGAAACTAGCTCAAAACCATTCGGAAAAAAATCATGCGAAGAGCATAATGTAGTGCTACATGGGCCACCAGCCCACCACGTGATTTGTCTACTATTCGGCGCTCTCTGGAAAAACAATTATGATAACTTCCATTGAGGAGCTGAATGCATAAGCTATTTTTAGGTGCTCTCTTCTCATACCCCTGATAAAAAAGTCGTTCTCTCTTCGTGCAGGCTGCGAGGATATTTGAGTTGGCCTGAACATAGTTGAGAAGGCCCTATTCAGATTACCAAACATCAAAACATGGGTCGAGTAGGGAACATGCAGCCTCATGCAAGCTATCAAACACACCCTTAAGTCATCTACCATGCATCTTCATTAATGTGCATAGTTTATGCACATCACAAAAGACTTGTACCAAAACATAGTGGTAACCGCATGAAAAGCCGAGACGGGTAAACTATTTGAGATGAGGACGTAGTATAAGCACATCACAATATACTTTGTAATTGTACATCTTGGCTTGAAACCCCAATTATATGCATGTATGTTGTGTAAAACCAAATTGCTTATGCAAATGAATGTTGTATGCTCGTGAATTGTGTTTGTCTGTCAATTTCATTTGTAGGTCTAGTAACAAAACATGAACAATATGTACCCTAGAAAATGGCAATGGAGGCGGTTGTATGAACGAAACCACCCAAGCTTGGAAGCATTGGAGGCGGTTTACATATGCAAACTGCTTCATGGTGGAGATTCAGTGCAGACAATTTTAGAAACCACCTGCACTGTTCCGTCTAATAGCAACACATGCTTTGAGGTGGATCTCACAACCGCCCACGTCCCATGTACGAAAATTGTCTGCAAAGCCCGATTTTGTACTAGTGTCGTGGTACACTTCATAAATGAACTTGCACTAAATTCTCCCGTTGGATTAGTTCTAAATGAAAACCAATGATCATGGCCCTCAACAGATCTTACAATGGTGTTGAAGAGATCCCGATGCATCCGAAATCACCGTTGGAAATACTCCTCTGAATTTGTTGAATTGGGTGCAAAGTAACCCTTGGAAGTTTGGCATGGCCTTCTTCCCCGTCTTGATTGATACACATGTGGCCAAATTGTGATTTTCATCTCGGTCTCACCTCTTCTTCCTCTCGAACGATCACGACAATGGCCATCTCAAAATCTTCATCATTCGCTTCCTCCTCCTCCGACTAAGAGTCGTAGAGTTACATCTCCCACAATCTCTTCATCTAGCAAATTAAATATAGAGTGATGAATTTGAATTCAAAAACAGCAAAAAACAACAACAAAGAATAGGGAAGAAATTACCTTGGCAAGTCCTTGAATACTTGGCGAGCGAGGGAGGTGAGAGTCGCGGCAGTGTTGCTTCAACGTCATGTCTGCGGGCGGTGGCGGAGCTAGAGGGTGGACATGGTGGGCCATGACCCAGCCTGATATTTTTCCAATAGCTCTATAACATAGCAGAAAAAGTTGAAAATGTTTAGAAAAACAATTTTGTATGAACTATTCTACTATTGGCCCACCCTAGCACATTGGGTTGGATCCACTACGCTACGGGTGGTCGGCTCGGCTACAGGCAAGGCATGTAGGTGTTGACAAGCTTGATTCTCGACCAAGTCGTGCCCGTACATGGCGGCAAGGAAGGCTGTGGTGGCTCGGTTTCGGCGCTTGGAAGCTCGGGCGTGGGTGCTCTACGACAAAGTGCTCCCCTAACAGTTCCTTTCGCAGCAAAAATGAGGCAATATGATGGCTGCGGCGTTGGTGGCCGGCGAGCGTAGCAAAGGTGGGGTGGGAGGTTGATAGACCCGCCTGGGGGGGGTAAGGGCGGAGGGGCTGCCCATATGAACGAGGACGAGAGAGAGGAGTTGCGGGCGAGTATTCTTTTGTTGAGATTTCATTCGACTACTTGAATTTAAGAAGAGGGGGGCACTTCCCCTCAAAATTTTGAGGGGTTAAACCTTCAAAAGAGAATTTAGTTAGCCCATGTAGTTGCTATTTTCATTTTCTCTCAAGCTACATGCATATGGTGAGTTTGGATCTGAATTTTTGTAACATGAGATACATTAACGTTGAGTATTTTTTCCACACTCTTAACAACTTTTATCTTACCTAATAATAAAAGGGCTATTACTTCTGGCGGTACATCGCAGAAATTGCCCCTAAAGTTGCAAAATATTACCCACCAATGCTAGTGATAAAAATTATTTCGCATAGGGAAATACCCTGCCTGGGCCGGCCAATGCAGTAGGGACCTTTTATAATCCGCTATGCGTGTTGGGAGAAGACGAAGCATGCCCGTTTGGGCCGGCCCATGTCCAGGCGGCCTGTTTTAAAATTTCGTTTTATATTTTTTTTATTTTTCTTTTACGTTTTCGTTCTTTCTACTTTAAATAATTTGGAACTTCAAAAGTTCTAAAAAAATGAGAATTCAAAATAAAATGTTTAATAATAAATGATAAAATGTTTGTGGATTCAAAAAATGTTCATAATTGTGTAAAAAAAATTGCTTATTGCAAACTAATTCGAAATTTTGAAAAGAAATGTTCGGGAAATAAAAATGTTCACGATTTTTTAAAAATTTCATGTATTGAAAAATGTTAATGAAATTGAACAAATTTTTTCCAATTCAAAAATGTTCATGGATGGAAAAATATCCTAATAATTAAAAAATTGTTCGTGACTTACAAAATAGTTTTTTCATTCATAAAATGTACGCTGATTCAAAAAATGATCATGCATTTAAAAATATTCGTTAAATTATCGTGAGTTTCAAAAATTGTTCCACCAATTTTATAAAAAATGTTCGTTTATTCAAGAAAATTGTTTTAAAAATAGTATAGAATGTTCATGAATTCAAAAACTGCTGCCGAATTTAGAAAAGTTTTGAATTTTTTTAAAAGTGTTCACGAATTTGAAGAATGTTCACGATTTCAAATGTGTGCACGAGTTTAAAAAAATGTTCATGATTTCACGAAATTTAAAGTGATAATATATCTCAATGATGCAGCAAAATGTAGTCATAACCATTATAAATTATTATTAATTCCCCCGTTGCAACGCAGTGCCCTTGGATGCTAAAAAACGTGAGCACCGGCAGTAGCTCAAGCACACGGGTTGTTTGTACGTACGCCCTCCCCTTCGCCCTCCCCTTCGCCCGGCCACCGACGTCACCCACCTCGTTCGTCAGCACCTACTGCGGCGCGCACATGCCGGGCGCCGACCTCCGGCTGGCCTCCCTCCTCGGCCTCGCCCCCTCCGTCCGCCGCACCATGCTCTACCTCAACGGCTGCAACATCGGCTCCACCGTGCTCCGCGTCGCCAAGGACATCGCCGAGAACAACCGCGGCGCCCGCGTCCTCGTGGTCTGCGCCGAGCTCACTCTCATCCTTCTCCGCGCCCCTGAGGACGAGGCCGACAAGGCCACGCTCATCATGCAGGCTCTGTTCGGTTACGGCGCGGGCGCCGTGATCGTCGGCGCCGACGCGAACCGTGGCTCCGCCGAGCGCCCGCTCTTCGAGATGGTGGCCGCGTCGCAGACCGTGATACCGGGGTCTGAGCGCGCCGCGGCCGGACGGCTCAGCGAAGACGGGCTCCTCTTCCGCCCCGCCGTCGAGATGACAACGCTGATTCGCGAGAACGTCGAGCAGTGCCTGGTAGACGCGCTGCGATCGCTCGGCCTGAGCGGTGGCTGGAACCGTCTCTTCTGGGCGGTGCATCCAGGGGGCCGAGCAATCTTGGACGGCGTGGAGGCGGTGCTCCGGCTGGACACGGAGAAGCTGGCGGCGAGCCGCCATGTATTGAGCGAGTACGGGAACATGTCCGGGCCGACAGTGATCTTTGTGCTCGACGAAATACGGCGACGCCACGGAGAGCATGGGGTTGGACGTGACGGCCTGGGTGTGCTACTGGGGCTCGGACCGGGAATTTCCGTTGAGACCATAGTGCTGCACGCCACTGGTAATTACTAGAACGAATTTCCGTTGAGGCGTTCGAAGTGCTTGCACGCCTTACTCGCGCCGGTAAATGACCTCGTAAGAGTAATTTTACGCTAAAACAATTAATTCATGGTCAAATAAATACACCTTCCACTTCTTCCATTTCAAAATACTAGTAAATGCGCACATGCAACGCACGTTAATATTTAGGCAATATATTAATTGCACACAGATATTATGTATGCTATTATTTACTCCCTCCGTTCCTAAATACTTGTCTTTTTAGGCATTTCAACAAGTGACTATATACGGAGTAAAATGAGTGAATCTACACTCTAAAATATGTCTACATACATCCGTATGTAATAGTCATTTGAAATGCCTAGAAAGACAAGTATTTAGGAACGGAGGGAGTATGTGTTAATCATGTGATTAGTGCAATATTTGGTATGATATTAATTGCATGTTAAACACGTTTAACGCTCGCCATTGGAGCAGTCTAGGTCGTTGGATTGACTTAGTTCGATGGCCAAGATCAGTTGGATCTGCCCCTTTGGGTCTTTTTATATTGGTATAGATAAATTATACTGTTACCGCACAAAAAAAATTATACTGTTGGTTTTTTTAGTCAAACATCTGTTTGTTTGACCAAGTTTTAGTAAAATATATCAACACTAATTGTACATAAAATATAAAAATATATTTCATGATGAATGGAATGATAATGATTTGGCATTGATATTTTACTTGATCAAAGTTGGAGAAGTTTTACTTCTCACAAAATAGAGGTAAATACATAGGAGTCATACAACTTGCAAGCGATGGTCAGTTCGATGCACAAGTTGTAAAATACGTTATTGCAGTCATTAAACTTGTGCGGACGGGCAAATACGGTTACATCTCCCATATGCGGACGTATTGGCTGCTTGCGTGGCACGGCAAGGCCCACTATCAGTGGAAAAAACCCTCAGATTTTCCTTTAACTACGAACAAAAGCCCATGGGGGCACATGTCAGTGTATAGTATAAATAAATTTTGCTGGAAAATGTGAAGAGCGGGAGTTTTCTTTTAACTACGCAGAAAAGCCCGCGGGGCCCACATGCCAGTGTACAGTATAAATAAATTTCGCTGGAAAAATGTAAAGAGCGGGAGTTCAAACCCACCGATGCAGAAATGCGGCCCTCCTTGCCACAAAACCTGATGATTCTTGATGCCAATCTGGACTGCTAAATTATACTCCCTCCATTCCCAAATATAAGTTTTTTTTTTGTAGAAATTTCAACAAGTGACTACATACGGAGCAAAATGAGTGAATCTATACTCTAAAATATATCTACATACATCCAGATGTTGTAGTCCATTTGAAATGCCTAAAAAGAATTATATGAAGGAACAGAGGGAGTATACCCTTTAGTTTAAGACTACACTTTTTTTTGAATCCAAGTACACATTTAAGATGGGGTTTAGACTAGCAAACATGGACTTCCGAACTAATCCAACTAACTGTACTACACTAGCGCCAAAGGTTTTGAATTTCAAAATGGCAAAAATAAAATCGGCAAATCAACATTTTTTATTTCAAATAATTACAAACTTAAGATTTATATACAAGAAAATATACTGTGAAATGATTATACGTAACTTCTTTTGGACAAACCAATGATTTTTTCATTTGAATTCGAATAATTTTAAATTTAAAAATTTACACAAAAGGAAATATAGTGCAGAATGAATGTATGTAATTTCTTTGAAAAAATCAACTATTTTTTTAAATTTGAATAATTTTAAATTTTAAAATCAAGATAAAAAGAAAATATGGTGCAGAAAGAATGTGCGTAAATTCTTTTGGACGAATGAAATAATTTTTGTTCAAATTCGAATAATTTTTAAATTTGGAAATCTAGATATAAGAAAATATAGGTCAGAATGAATTTACGTAAAATTTTCTGACAAATCAATGAATCTTGTTTGAATTGGAATAATTTTAAATTTCAGAATCTAGATAAAAAAATATAGTGAAGAATGCGTGTACGCTAATTTTTTAGAAAAATCAGCATTTTTTGAATCTGAATCAATTTAAATTTAATAATTTAGATATAAAAATATAGTTCAAAATGAATGTACGTAAATTTCTATCAGACAAATCAATGAAAATTTTATTTGAGTTCGAATAATTTTAAATTTCAAAATATAGATAAATGAAAATATAGTTCAGAATAAATGTAACATAATTTTTTTATGCAAATTGAGAAAAATTCGCCCACCCCCGTTTAGAAAATAAATTTATCTTCACCAGCTGTCGTTTTGTTTGTTGGTTAGCCTGACTCTCATTTATTCATTTAAAACTAATCTTTAATGTGTATGCCGTTTAAAAGAAAAATAATCCTTAATGTGCGCTTCTGTCGTAAAGCATACTATATACGATAGCAGTCCACATTGTGCACCAAGCATCTTCTGGTTGGGTGGTCATGTCACTGACAGTGGGGCCTCGTCATGCTGGAGTGCCATGCAGACAGCGAATACGTCCACATACGGAAAACATGACCGTATTTACACGCTCAAACAAGTTTGATGACTGCAATAATGATGCAGAAGGGCCAACATCATAGGATCAATTGAATAACCAACTCTCCCACCCCACTGCCGTTACTGCTCGAAAGCCTTTGGATCCCCTACAGGACTGTCATGAGCCCCTACAAGGAGTCAAGATAAAGCCAAAACCAGATACATGAAGTGTTGACCCGGATCAATTATGCTTTGCCTCATAAAACAAAATAATTTAAAAGAAGGATCTCTTGGTCCTGCCTCAGGAATTTAAAAGGAGAAATGAACTCTCGGTTGTGCCTCGGGAAGAAAAAGAATTTAAAAGGAGAAATAAACTCTCGGTTGTGCCTCCGGAAGGAAAGGAATTTAAAAGGAGGAGTAAACTCTCGGCTCTGACTCAGGAGAAGGACATGAATTAGAAGAACGAATAAACACTCCGTCGACGGAATTAAAAGAAGGAATGAAAACTCCACGATTCACCGCTACCCGTCCGACCCGACCAAGTCAGGGGCTGCATGTAAGATCAGAATTGTGGTCAAGTTGGTGAGGCATGATATTCAACGCAACAACAAAATGGGCAAATCTTTGAGAATAACTCTCCCCGTTCACTATATCGAGAAAATAACTTGGGCGTGCATACGTGTAACCTGATCACTTGCACTCCATATCCAATACGTGTAGTTAGTCTCATGTGTTTTAATTTTTTGTGTTATTTAAAATGTGTTTGTGCCCTTTGAAAATTGCTATGTTTTTTTAAGAAATCGTTCATGCATTGTAAAATGTTTGTGCAATTTTAAGAAAAATGTTACATATTAAAATAATGTTCACATAATTTGAAAAAATTTCATCATTTTCTCAAAAAAGAGTTCATGTAATTCTAAAAGGCGCTCATGTGCTTAAAAATATATTCGTAATTTTAAAAATATGCATGCTCTTTAAAAAGTCCATGTGATTTAAGAAGTGTTTATAGGTTTTAAAAATAATATTGATGTATTTTGAAAAACAAATATAAATTTTTAAAGCGAGTCATCTGATGGTGTATGGACTAGGTGTAGGACGTAGCTCGTGAAGGGCAGCCGTCACGCCCATCTCGACGAGATCAGTTTTTAAACTATTAGACATTCACTTGCGATGCCATAGTCAATGACAGGTGTGCTGGCGGTGGCTGAGATCATCACCTTGGGGGAGGGGGGGGGGGGGTTGGGCGTCGATCGACGCATTTGTGATCAGATGGACACCACGACTATGGTTGGTGAAGGTGAGAAGGAGGATAAGCGACACTATGGATGAGGCGCTATGTTGAAATTGATAACGTGGGCTTATGGAAGGGTCTTGAGTCGTGCTTATTGTGGTATGAGCATGCGTTTGTATTCTCTCATTCCAACGCACAGGGCATGTTTGCTAGTAATGACAATAAGGGGTTGCACTAGTAATCATAAGTTTTCCTCTAACCTAGGTAAAGTGAGAGTATCAAATAACTAGATTATTTTCAAACAAAAAATCGAAAGTAACACCGGAAAAATATTTATTTAGTGTCATAACCCCTGAGTGTTTTATGTGAATTTCCACAATGCTAAAAGTGTTTCTCATCAGTATGTCGATAGGATCTTTTGATGAGCGTCCAAAGTCCTATGAATTATTTTCCAAGCATGTGCTCTGCATGTAATTACTCTGCCCCCCCCCCCCCCCCAGGAAATGGATGGCTTAAGAAATTCACAATAACCACATGGTAACTAAGGTGGAAATGCTAACAATTTGTGTTGTATATGATGAACTTCATTGGAAAGAAGAGAACAACTATAAGGACATTGAGAGGACGGGACACAGACTTGTGATACTTGATGGTCTTGATGTTGAAGCCGAGAGTGGGCTTGATGACGCTCATGTCCACCCCATTGACCTTGAGCATGATCGTCATCTTCCCCCAGTTGTCCAGACCCATACGACGAACTCCATCAGCCACTGAGGATCAAGAAACCAGCACACCAACCGCAACAGATGGTATCAGAGGAGAGTGGAGGGTGGAGAGAACCTGCAGCCTGAGAATGCGCATTTCCTTCTCTTTGACACTGATCCATTAGATGATGTTATGTAGCCCAATCTTGGCGGCGCGCGAGGCTCCATAGTTCCTCCCCACTCCTTTGTTTTTGAACTTGAATTTTCTCCTCACTCGAAGTCGACAAGAACAAAGTCGCGATTGTTTCTCACCTGAAAAGAGGAAAAGGGAGAGAGCTCTTGCTCAACGCCCGTGAGGGGAGCGCCTATAGGGCGCAGCACGCGCTGTGAAGGAAGCGGGCGCGCACGCCCCGTTCCCCTTCTGGGCCGGCCCATGTGTGGCCGGGACGCCGCCTGTTTTTTTTTGCGGATGTTTCCTTTTTCTTTTCTTTTTTCAATAATTCGGGATATGAAAAGGTCCTAAATTTCAGAAAAGTTGCTAATTTTGAATAAAACAAACATGATTTCAAAAACAAATCAAGATTTCCAAAAAGATGCTCGGTAATTCAAAAATTCTTCATGAATTTGGCAAAAAATGTTCACAAATTTAAAAAATGTTCATGAATTTAAAACGGTGTTCATGATTTCAAAAATATGTTTGTGAAATTGAAAAATGTTCACAAAATAAGTAAATCATGATTACAGAAAAATGCTCTGTAATTCAAAAACTGTTCACAAACTTAAACAGTACTCATAATTTAGAAAATTCAAACAAATGTTCGCTAATTCGAAAAATGTTCACGAATTTGGGTACGCGCCAAGGCGCTCGCGGGCGTGGTACGCGCCGTATAGGATCTCCGGCCCGTGAGTGTCAATTCGTGCTGTACTGAATCCACGTGTAAACAGGCTGGCCCAGTTAGCACGTGATAAGCAAAAAAAACAAAACCCGCACGAGTGGAAAACGAACTCTCGACCTCACTCTTTATTATAGCGAGGCTTGCCAGCCGAGCTAGCGATTAAACACAGCTAAATTGCAGCGCCAGACATAAAGTATAAAATACAATGGCAGATCATTTTTTTCAACATTTCTTGGAAAAAATGTGAACAAATGTTCGAATATCGTCAAACAATCTTGAAACCGGAATATTATTTCGAAACATGACCAAATTTTTAAAAAGTGAACAAAATTTGAAGACATAAACAATTTATTGCAAAAATGTGAACATTTTTTTAAATAATGAACAATTTTATAAACTGTGCGCAACTTTTAAAAAAAGTGAATTTAAAAAACACAGTGAACATTTTCTTAATATACAATGAACATTATTCAAATACATACTTAAATTTTTTAAAATATACGATGAACTTCTTTTTCAAATGCACGATGAACAAAATTTCTAGACACAATTGAACAAATTTTATACATAGTGAACATTTTTTCTTCAATACGGTAGTTTTTTTTACCCTGAACGATTTTTGAAAAAATGAAGAAAATTGAAATTTTGAACATTTTTTGGAATATGCAATTCTTATTTTTTTTTAGAAAAATGAATGAAAATTTCAAACATGGACAGTTTTTGAGAACGTGAATATTGTTTTAGAAAAACTAGAACAATATTTGAAATTCCAATATTTTTGAATATTTAAATAAGTATTGAAAATGTGAATTTTTTTTGAAATTATGAGAACATTTGAAAAAAAGGAACAAAATAAAACAAAAAGTTGAACAAATAAAAGAAAGAAATAAAAAAAATCAGAAAGCGAGAAATGAAAAAACAAATCTAAAACCAAGAAGAAAACCGGAAAACGGTAAAAAGAAAAAAAAACAGGGGAAAACCAGTTTTGGGAAACCTGAACCGGTTGCTCCTCGGAGTCGGCTGGCTCGTGTGGCATCGTCACTCGTTTGCTTCAGCGAAGTCGCGACTCCTTGACGCACCACACGTCAAATGGGATCCACCCCAGTAACCAACCACCTTTGATTTTCTCCTAGGCTCAACGATCCTGTCTATGTTAAGTATGCACAAATCGAGAAAGCCCATATATCAAATTTCGTGTTGGAATGACCATGAAGCTAACGCATGTTTGCCGTTTTTCTCCCACTAGGCACTCCCAAACCATATATTAGCGCTTTCTGCGTCGGTTACAGAGAACGCTGGCACCCATGCGCCCGCAGCCATGGTCAACTTCATTCGCACTGCAACACTTGCAAAGTATTTATGTCGCGTCTGACTGCAAGGTGGTGAATGATAATATCAAACAGTGTAGCGCAACGGTGTATGGAGCTATTATACATGAAATCATAGAGTACTCTAGTGCTTTTAATTTTTGTAACTTTGTTCATGAATTTAGGAGCTTCAATTTCGAGGCGCACAATCTAGCGAGGCATGCTTTATATTCAGGGGTTGTTCGTCTTGCCTGGTTAGGCTAACCGGGTAATCTTTTGTTCGCCCCTATAAACGTTCTCACGGTTCAATAAAGCTTCGCGAGATTGTCTTAAAAAAACTTGGTTCACTCGGTCGACGGTTGACCGATTGACCGTTCAACCGTTGACTTTGAAAAAACACATCAAAAGACAAAAATCCAGAAAATTAAAAAATTCTGTGAATTCAAAAAAGGTCACAGAAAATTCAAAAAATTCTGCTGGTTCATATTGGGGCGAGGAAACTGAGCCATCATATTTTCCATGAATTGGCGGTTCAGTTCAAACTGTTGGATCATACCAGCCATGTACTCAGGTGGTGGTGGGGCATCGCCACCACGACCACGACCACCTGGTCTAACCATCCTGCTAATATATAACAGGGGTAGTTCAGCTTTGAGAAAATTTGCAATGACAAGAATCATTCATGATGAAACATGCATAATGAAAGGAGCACGATAGCTACTACATAGTAGTCGGCATAACTTTACAAAAGGGGTCATGCATAGAGTTCAGTACATCGAGTTCAGTACATAGGCTAAAACACCATAGGCGGCACACAGGCTCGCGGCGACTGCAACTAATACTAACTAAGCAAGACTACATCAGTCCCAAGAGGTACTGTGGAGGTAATCGTAGCCCGACAGCTGGTAGTGAGGCAACGGATAGCCCTCCACGTCAGCAGACTGGGAGCCGCGGATACTCAGGTGTAGAGCCCGACGCTCAGGTGGCAGAAGAGGACCAAGTGCAGGAGAGTAGCCTCCCACCTCTGGCCAACCAACACCGTGGGGCATCACGATCCTGGCTGGGTAGATCGCAGTACGCGGTACCTGTCCAGACCGGACAAAGGGGTGCAGCAGCGTCAGAGCACGGTAAAGGTGCTGACGGGTGGTGTACATCTCGTGGCGAAGAGCTCGGTTAGCTCGATCCAGCCCATCAGCATGCAGAACCAGGTGCTGATGGTAGAAGGGCTCTCGGGTGACAGTGGAGTAGGCAGCAGTATAGTATCCCTCCGCACCAACATCAGAGGCGATAGCAATGTGCCTGAAAGGGGAGGTGTCCAACTCCTGATACTCTCCACGAAGACGTGTCAGAGCAGCATAGGCAGCATCGTGGACAGCCATATCGATGGTCACACCAACACCATGTGCGGTGTGCAGCACAGTAGTGGAGTCGTACTCCCGAGAGTAGAGGTGGACGATGGCACGGTACTGCTCCTGGTTAAAGTCCTGGTACTCCTCGTAGACGGTGTACTCAGGGTGCCAGCGATAACCCAGATAGGTCATCATCTCAGCTAGCACCGCAGGTGATCCCGAGGCACCAATGGCCGTCGTGTGACGAACGACCTGCCTCGTGGGTTCCATCTGAAAGCAAAGACGTTTCAAAGGAGTCAAATGACAGTGTGTCAATTGTTCAATATACTATTCTAGGAAACAACTATGGCTTATCCAACTTTGGGGTGAACACGGTCACGGGATCCTAGTGTTAAAGTTAGTAAATTCGTTTAACCCGAGTAGAAGAGAGTTCAGAGTCCCAGAGTAAAGGTCGAGGAGTAAAAGATCCTAGTACCACCCAATGGCGACGTGGGCCCGTAAGACACACAACCATGTTAGTAAAATGTTTTGTAATGTCTAGACTCGACTTCGGCCAAGGAGTGTGGAAAGGGGGATTCCTACAGGCAGTCGGCTCTGATACCAACTTGTGACGCCCCCGATTTGACCGTACACTAATCATGCACGCAAATGTGTACGATCACGATCAGGGACTCACGGGAAGATATCACAACACAACTCTACAACATAAATAAGTCATACAAGCATTATAATACAAGCCAGGGGCCTCGAGGGCTCGAATACAATTGCTCGATCATAGACGAGTCAGCGGAAGCAACAATATCTGAGTACAGACATAAGTTAAACAAGTTTGCCTTAAGAAGGCTAGCACAAACAGGGATACAGATCGAACGAGGCGTAGGCCTCCTGCTTGGGACCTCCTAACTACTCCTGGTCGTCGTCAGCGGCCTGCACGTAGTAGTAGGCACCTCCAGTGTCGTAGGTGTCGTCGTCGACGGAGGCGTCTGGCTCCTGGACTCCAATATCTGGTTGCGACAATCAGATAGATAGGAAGGGGGGAAAGAGGGAGAGAAGCAACCGTGAGTACTCATCCAAAGTACTCGCAAGCAAGGAGCTACACTACATATGCATGGGTATATGTGTAAAAGGGGCATATCAGTGGACAGAACTGCAGAATGCCAGAATTAAAAGGGGGATAGCTAGTCCTGTCGAAGACTACGCTTCTGGACATCTCCATCTTGCAGCATATAGAAGAGAATAGAGTGAAGTCCTCCAAGTAGCATCGCATAGCATAATCCTACCCGGCGATCCCCTCCTCGTCGCCCTGTTAGAGAGCGATCACCGGGTTGTATCTGGCACTTGGAAGGGTGTATTTTATTCAGTATCCAGTTCTAGTTGTCATAAGGTCAAGGTACAACTCCGGGTCGTCCTTTTACCGAGGGACACGGCTATTCGAATAGATAAACTTCCCTGCAGGGGTGCACCACATAACCCAACACGCTCGATCCCATTTGGCCGGACACACTTTTCTGGGTCATGCCCGGCCTCGTAAGATCAACACGTCGCAGCCCCACCTAGGCTCAACAGAGAGGTCAGCACGCCGGTCTAAACCTATGCGCGCAGGGGTCTGGGCCCATCTCCCTATGCACACCTGCACGTTGCGTACGCGGCCGGAAGCAGACCTAGCCCCCTTAATACAAGCGCGAGCTTACGGTCCAATGCGGCGCGCGCCACTCAGTCGCTGACGTCAAAAGAGCTTCGGCTGATACCACGACGTCGGGATACCCATAACTACTCCCACGTAGATGGTTAGTGCGTATAGACCAAATGGCCAGACTCAGATCAAATACCCAGAACTCGTTAAGCGTGTTGTTTATCTGCGAACGCCGACCAGGGCCAGGCCCACCTCTCACCTAGGCGGTCTCAACCTGCCCTGTCGCTCCGCCATAAAGTAACAGTCGGGGGCTGTTAGGAACCCAGGCCCACCTCTACCGGGGTGGAGCCACCTGTCCTTTCAGCCCCCTCATCAGAATCACTTGCGGGTACTCAACGAGCCGACCCGACTTTAGTCACCACATGTGTCATGTATATAATGTATATAGTATATACCCGTGATCACCTCCCGAAGTGATCACGGCCCAGTAGTATAGCATGGCAGACGGACAAGAGTGTAGGGCCACTGATGAAACACTAGCATCCTATACTAAGTAGGAGGATAGCAGGTAAGGGTAACAATTGTGGAAACAATGACAGGCTATGCATCAGGATAGGATTATCGGAAAGCAGTAACATGCTACACTACTCTAATGCAAGCAGTATAGAGAAGAGTAGGCGATATCTGGTGATCAAGGGGGGGGGGCTTGCCTGGTTGCTCTGGCAAGTAGGAGGGGTCGTCGACTCCGTAGTCGAACTGGGCAGCAGCAGTGTCGGTCTCGTAGTCTACCGGAGAGAAGAGGGGGAAGAACAGTAAATACAATGCAAACATAAGCATGACGATGCGTGACATGACAATGAGCGGTGCTAGGGGTGTCCTAACGCGACAGTAGGGGGTACCGGTGAAGGGGGGAACATCCGGGAGGTATTCCCGATGTTACGCGTTTTCGGACAGACGGACCGAAGGGGGAAAGTTGCTAGTTCGATAGGTTAGGGAGGTGTGGTGGACGAACGGACTACGTATCCGGATTCGTCTCGTCGTTCTGAGCAACTTTCATATAGAAAACATTTTCATCCGAGTTACGGTTTAAAAGATATGAATTTTCAAAGTTTATTTGAATTTCTGGAATTATTTATATTAAGAAAAATGAATTATGACGTCAGCATGAGGCCATGCTGATGTCAGCAAGTCAACAGGTCGGCTGACCAGTCAAACCAGACAGGTGGGTCCAGTGGGACCCACATGTCAGCCTCTGTTAGTCTAATACTTAATTAAACTAATCTAACAGTATAATTAGAGGGGTGGGCCCCACATGTCAGTGAGTGATTAGTTAAATAATTATTTTTATTTATAAAACATTTTCCTTTTCTTTATTTTTGCGACGGGGCCCGCATGTCAGTGACTGGGCCTGCCCAGTCAGCAGTTGACTGGGTCAACCCAGTCAACTGGGGCCCGTGGGGGCCACTGGCAGGGGCACTGGGGTGGCCCCAGGCCTGCCACGTCGGCGGCCGGCGCCGGAGCAACGCCGGCGACCAAACGCACGGCGGCGCGGCTCGGGAGGGGTACGGGTTTCACCCACAGTGGGTTTGCGGGGGCGGGGCTTGGCGCGTTCGACGCGGCTCAACGTCGCGCGTCCAACGGCGGTGGTCGGAGGGGCTGGAACGGCCGGAGGCGACCGCTACGAGCTCGCCGGCGGCGAGGTGCTACGGGTGCCCGACGGAAGCTGCGTTAGAGCGCGCGAACGGCCGAACTAACTACCTAGGCGGGCGCGGCACGGTGCGGTCGGGCTAGCGGGCCTACGGCCGTGACCATTTGGTCACCAGAGACACGCCGGCGGCGAGCTCCGCGGCGTGGCGTTCGGGCGCGCGTGGGGGAGCAGCTACGGAGCGCGAGCGAGCTAACGGAGAGGGGGAGGAGATGCGGGAGCTCACAGCGGAGCTGTAGGGAGTGGCAGCGTGCTCGGGGAGGGCGCGGGGTAGCCGGAATCGGCGACGAACGACGGCGGCTGTAGGTTGGAGACGAGCTCGGGGAGGCCGGTGCAGAGGCGCTCGGCTCGTTCCCGAGGGCGTAGTCGACGTAGTCGACGGCGGGGAGTTGTTCGGGCACGTCGTCGGGGCGATCGGGGCACGGTGGCTGCGAGTTCGACGGTGAACGGCGGCGAGCACGCGCGGGCAGAGGGGATCGAAGGGGAGAGAGAGGTGGATCTGGCGGGGGGAGAGGCGCAGAGGCCGAGGGAGTGAGCGGGGTGAGTGGGAGAGAGGCCCGAGGAGGCGGGGGCCGCTGGCGCCCTTATCCTCTCCGGCGTCGGTGCCGGCGAGGGGGTCGGGCGGGAGCGCGCCCCTGTTCCGACCCGGTCGGGGGAACAGGGAAGGGGGCGAGGGAGGAGAGGTGGGCTGGGCCGGGGTCGGGGGTGCGGGGGTGCGGCCCAGTTTGGGCCGGGGGGGGGGTTCGGTGCAGATGGGCCACGGGTCCAGTGGGGGGGGGAAGGCCTGCTTCTTTTTTTTTTCTTTTCCTGCTCTGTTTCTGTTTTCTGTTTTCTTTTTATTTGCTTATTTCCTTTTCTGTTTTATTTCATTTAAAAGTATTTAGGTATTTTATAAAAATGTGTTTTCTCCACCATAATTACCAGTGTAATATTTGGCACCCACTGAACATTTTTGTTTGAGTTTTTGAAAACTTTTATTTTTCACTTTAATTATATTTGAAGTTTGAACTAGGAGTTAGAAAAGGAAGGTGATTCAAATGTGATCAAGCCCTGTTTAGCAACATGATTAGCTTAATCACAAGGAGTTACTGTAGCATGATTCCCAGGGTGTTACATGAGGAATACCAGAGGAAAAACCATAAGTACAATCATTGGAAAGGTTTCCGAAAACCGGTGAAAAGAATGACCTACGCTTAGTTTTTTTAGCAGAAAAACGTATCCTTTATTGAATGTTCAAACACATAGGGATACAGATAATATCGGGCAGAGAAGTAAGCCACACATGGCGCCCGGGAGAGAGAGAAGCAGCCGCCTTAGCTAAGGCATGTGCTTCCTCATTATGTTTTCTATTCTCATGCAGAAAGTGGACATCTTGGATGGAACGTCGTCTACGCTTGATCTCCTCCAAAACGGCAAAATAACGACATGGGGCACCAGTGTGAATATTGGTAACCACCTCGATGCAGTCCGATACCACACATACGGATTGAGTATGCAGATCCGCAGCAAGAGCAAGGGCCTCATTGCACGTCTGGGCTTCAAGTATAGTTGGGTCTAGCAAACCTTCAAATATAACTGCGGAAGCACCCAGGAACATACCGTGCCTATCTCTGCAGATCACCGCCGAAGCACCTCAATCTCCAATCTTGGAAAAGCCACCATCAATATTCATCTTTACGTCGTGCTTCGCAGGCGGGAGCCAACCCGGCCGCACTACAGGGTCTCGCTGCACCGATTCCTCCCTGGGCATTACATGCACGCCCCTGGGTGTTACATGCAGGTCCTTAGAATTTTCATCCTTGTCCCTGGGCCGCTCCTTCCCGTCGGGGATCGCCTCCAACTCTGATAAAAAAATTCAATGAACATGTGCGTGCTTAGCGGACTTTGGTACTGATCATCATGGATAGCTCGACGCCGTGCCCACAAATTTCCCACATCGTCACTAGGACGCGCGCAAGTTCCGTCGAGGGAAGAGTATCAACAAGCCACAATATCCACAACTTGGCATCGTCAGTACGGTTTGATACAATGGTTTCCGTGAGATCCTCATCAGCTAGAGCCCAAACACACCTAGCCATCTTGTAGTCAAACAACGAATGGCGCCACGTGTCCGCCGCCGCCTTGCATAGGGTGCACTCCGGCGTGTCAGCCATGCTTCTACTCTTTCGGACTTCTCCCGTGGGGGTGGAGGTTTTAGCCAATCTCCATGCAAAAATTCTAACCTTGGAGGGCACTGAAGCTCCCCAAAGCTTTGTCCACGAACGGCGGTCGGCCTCGAAGTGCGAGTGGCCCTCGTTGTTCTCTAGCCAGTTCGTCCGCTGTTGCTTTGTGGACGCCAAAAGTCTATATGCAGACAGTACTGTGAAAACACCCCTTCTCTCATAATGCCAGGACCAGAAGTCGTCACGGACTCTTGAGCTCAATGGGATGTTAAGGATTGCTTCGACGTCCATAGGATAGAGATGTTGGTCAAGAACAGCTCGGTCACATGTCATATTGACTGGGTCGATAAGGTCCAAAACCTTGTGAGGGGGGTCCAAGGACTTAGGGCAAACTGGCAAAAGCTTGAAGTCTCGTGGTATCCAATTGTCACTCCATATATTTGTGTCCTCTCCCGAACCGATCCGTTTCACGAGCCCAAGCTTCAGAGTGTCTCTTCCTTCAATTATGGAGCGCCAAACTTGTGATGGGTGCTTGCCAACTTCTGCATCAAGAATTGTTGAAGAAGGATAATAAACAGCCTTTAGAATTCGCGCACTTAAGGAGGCAGGTTCCTGTAGGAGTCGCCAGGCCTGCCTGGCCAGTAATGCCAGGTTAAAGAGCTCGATATCACGGAAACCCATTGCTCCCATGAACTTTGGTTGTGACATGATTTCCCAAGAGACCCAGGCGGTCTTCCTTTCTCCCTTTTTTGATCCCCACCAAAACTTACGTAACAAGCCATTAATGTGCTGACATAATCCTCTGGGCAGTTTGAAACATGCCATAGAGTAAGTAGGGATAGCTTGGGCAACTGAATTAATAAGCACCTCTTTTCCACCAACTGACAACGTCTTCTCCATCCAACCTTGAATCTGCTTCCAGATTCTATCCTTCAAATACTTAAAGGCACCCTCTTTGGCCCGTCCCACATCAGAAGGGAGGCCAAGGTATTTGTGAGAGAGCTGCTGATTTTGAACATCCAATACTTTCTTGATTTCCTGTCTCAAAGTTTCATCACAGCCCTTGCTAAAGAAAACGGAGGATTTATCTTTATTTATATGCTGACCCGAAGCAGAACAATAACTTTGCAAAAGATCATCCACCCGTTTTGCCATCTCCGGTGTAGTATTAAATAAAAGAAGGCTATCGTCGGCAAAAAGAAGGTGGTTTACCTCAGGTGCACCTGCTGCCACCGTAATGCCATGTATCCTCTCCATAGGAAGCATCGATTTCAATAGACAGGAAAGGCCCTCAGCCGCCAGTAGGAAGAGATATGGAGATATTGGATCCCCCTGCCTCAAACCGTACGATGGCGTGAAATCCTCTTGTTTCCCTCCATTGAAGATAACAGAGAAAGATACTGAAGAGACACACCACATCACAATCTCTGTGAACTTAGGGTTGATCCCCAATTTCAACATAACCTTCTCCAGATAATTCCACTCGGAGTGATCATAGGCTTTCATCATATCAAGTTTCAGAGCACAGAACCTATTTCCCTTGAGCTTACTTGTTTTCATGTAGTGTAAACACTCATAGGCTGAGATAAAGTTGTCAGTGATTAGACGTCCTGGTACAAATGCCGACTGTTCCTCTGAGATGATATCGGGGAGAATTAGTTTGAGCCGATTAGCAAGCACCTTTGATGCAATCTTGAAGATCACGTTACAAAGGCTGATCGGTCAAAACGGTCCTAAATTTTTTGGACTTGCAATCTTGGGGATTAAGACAATGAACATTTTATTTATCTCCTCCGGGGAATCCTCTCCACTGAGAACGCGTAGCACCATATCAGTTACCTCCTCACCGCACAAATCCCAGTGCCGTTGGAAAAAGTGTGCAGGAAAGCCATCGGGTCCTGGGGCCTTTGTAGGAAACATTTGAAAAGAGCCTCCTTGACCTCGACATTAGTATATCGAGCGGTCAGAATGTTGTTCATGGCATCATCAACTTTCTTCGGTATATGAGAAAGAACTTCCTCTATCCCAACCGTATTCTCAGAAGTATACAGATTGCTATAAAAATTTGTGGCCATACTAGCCATCTCATGCTCATCTTTGCTTACCGAACCATCCGCCCGCTGAAGCTCTGTGATACGGTTTCTGACCTTTCGTGCACTAGCCTTGCGGTGAAAGAACTTGGTATTACTATCACCTTCAGCCAGCCACTGGATACGGGCCCGTTGACGCCACATGATCTCCTCCCGAATACATAACTCCGTCATCCAGGCTTCGACCCTTTTTTCTTCGTCAGACGGGCCGACTCGGCCAAGCATAGCACGTAAATAATGCAGTTGCATGCGGAGAGCCCGCAGTTCCGCCCGGACAGCACCGGAAGTGGTGCGACCCCAGCGCTGCAAAGAGCCCGCAACCGAGGCCAATTTATGTGACAAGTCAGCCACGGTCGACGCGCGGGCAGTGGCATTCCAAGCTTCAGTGACCACGTCTCCAAACCTCGGATCCCGCTCCCACATACATTCATACTGAAACTGTTTTTGCCGTGCTCTTACACTTGTATCCACTAGATCAGTCTCCAACAGTATAGGGCAGTGGTCAGACTTGGCTGCCGTGAGGTGCTCAACGGTGGCGAAGGGAAATAACCCTGACCAACAGGCAGTCGCTAAAGCTCGGTCCAAACGGACTCTACAGTAATGACCACCAGCCACTTTTTTCTCCCATGTCCAATCTAGGCCGCGGTAACCAAGATCTGCGAGGCCACACACATCCACAGCTTCTCTGAACGCTTCGATCTAGGCACTATCCCGTTCATTAGGGCCATGTTGTTCATCAGCTCTCAAAATTTCATTGAAATCACCAATGCACACCCATGGGAGGGTACTCTCCCCCCTAAGTCTCGTCATTGTGTTCCATGTTTTATACCTCAAACTTCTTGTTGCTTCTCCATAAAAACACATCATCCTCCATTGTTCCCTGCCTGGTTCAGTAACCCAGGTATCCACATGATACTCCGAATAGTTCTTTATTGCAACATCGAGAGAGTTTTTCCAGAAGATACAAATGCCGCCACTGCGACCAGTACTACCAACGGCAAAACTGAAATCAAAACCTAAGGAAGAACGAAGACCCTCAACACGAGCCTTTTGTAATTGAGTCTCTACTAAACAAAGGATAGCTGGCGAGCTGATCTCAACAAGATCATGGAGTTCGCGAACTGTCGCGGGATCGCCTATCCCACGGCAGTTCCAACTTAGTATTTTCATTGGGCCTGGCGGAACCCCTGGTCGGAGCCCGCCAATGTCGCCATCTTGTCTTTGCTCTGCTTCAAGGGAGAGCTGTCCTTTCTGTGTTTTTTGAGATCTCGTGGTGAAACATACGCCGGGGGTAGCGGCGGGACTGCACCCTGGACGATGCTTGCGCCTCCCACCAGAGTCATGTTTTGCACCTCCACTATTGTTGCCGTAGAGCCCGGCCGTACCACCAGTGCTGCTGCATAAGCACTCTCTTTCATCGCCGCGTCTAGGTTACGGCGAGCCCCCGCATCATCTCTGGCCTCAGTTGCCGATGCCGCCGTTTTCAGGGGGCTGGTCACTTCTTCCTCCTCCGGCCCCGAGTCCAGGCCTGCTTCTTGCGATGATCTCTTTCGGGGGGGCGAGTTCTGGCGACGCTCTGGAGCTCCCCGCCTTGCTCTACCCCACCCTCATCCTCCCGCACGGCCACCACGCGCTCCATGATCCCAGCTGGGCTCCTCCTGAGGTGACTCCCTCCTAGTTGCTAACATCCAGCTTCCCCACTGTTTAGTCTTTTCCTCCCAAACACCATCACCGCACTCCTCATGATTGTGAACCATGAGACCACAGACTTTGCAGAAAAAAGGATTCTTCTCATACTTCACCTGGAGAAACTTCCTCCCCTCACCAGTAACATTCAGGGGCGTCACCCTCGTCAGCGGTTTGTTCACCTGTATCCTCGCACGAACCCTGACATAATCACCTTCATAGAAGAGGCGAGGCAAGAGTTGTGTCTCCTTCACGCGTCCAATGCGGCGAGCTAGTTGATCCACTACTGCTGCTTTCCGGTATAGCTTCGGGATGTTGTGAATCTGGGCCCAAACATACAGGCCATCAAATACTACAGAAGACGGCTCCTACTTGCCTCATAATCCTCGATTAGCATCCCCATCCCCCTAAACAGCCATGGGCCTTCATGCACAACCTTCTTCCAATCACCCAAGCAAAACATCTGAAAGATGAAGAGATTTTCTCCTGCCTCGCGATAAGTTGGCACATTGGCAAGCCTCCAGACTGACTTCAGCGTCTCAAACATCCCCGATGCACTGAACTGCCTTGTCGTGTTGACCTTCCCAATCGCAAGCCACCTCGCATCTGCTGCATACTTTTTCACCTCTTCTTCTCCCACCACTACGCCATCAAGTTCATCATCCTGCAGATTCAGATGTTTCAACATCTCCTCCAGGTTTCTCCCCACTAGACCTGCCGAGGAAGATGACCCCTCCTGGCCCGCCATCTAGGTTACGGCGACGGCTTCGGTCGTGGGGAGAAAAAACACGAGAAACCAGCGCAAAACCCTAGCCCCCTTGAGCACCCGCAGAACAGACGGGTTTGGAAGAGGATCGGCAGGGTTTGCCGGCGATCGATCGGAAGAAATCTAGACGACGGCTAGATCGCCGCCGCCAGATACGAAAACCCTAAGCGAGAGGGTAGAGAAACACCTACGCTTAGGTGTGTGCGCCATTTAGCGAATTACACCATAACCAGCGCTTAATGTCCGGAACAGAAACTGGTTATAGTTTTGAATGCATGAACTTTTTCAAATCCACAAATATTTTTTGAATGCATGATTGTTTTGAAATATGTGATTTTTTGTCAAATGCCATGATTTTTCTTGAACTCATGAAATTTTCAATTTCACGAACTATTTTCAAATCATCAAAGTTATTTTAAACTCATTACATTTTTAGAGTTCGCAAACTATTTTCAAATTTAGCAAAAAAATTGGAGTTCATGAAATTTCTACAAATTCTTGAACTTTGTATTTTTTTAGAAATTTCTTATTTGTGAATGGTTTTGCAAATCGATGATTTTTAAAAAAAATCATGATTTTATGTTTTTTATCTTTTATGAATTTTCCAGATTCATTTGTTTTACAAAGTCAGCTGTCAACGAATGACCGGATCGCATGAGACTCTCATGAGCTGAGCGAATGAAGCAGGTCACCTAGGGCGTGTTTGGTTGCCCGCATCGAGCCCAACCAGGCCCGCGCAGGAAGGAATAGGCCTGTTTGGTTGCCTGGATTCACTGCCTGCATCACACGCTTCTCAAAGCAGCCCAGAGCCTGGCTCGCTGGAAACGCTTGGATCGACAGTTTCTCGCAAGCCAGGGTGAGTGCGGTGCGAGGTCGCACGGGCGGGTGTGACGCGAGGGCGAGGGGGGATGGCGGAAGATGGAAATGTGGCGCGCCGTCCCGGCGCCAAATCTAAGCTCACCCCCTTTCACTTGCTCACCCATAGCCACTACCCCCTTTCTCCCCTACTGCCTCACCACCGGCGGCGGCTGCGATTTCAGATCTGCACAAGAGGCGGCGGCGGAAGAGGCGGCGGCGTTTGCGGTGGATCTGGTGCTCCCCTTGCCGTTGGCCACCGTCTGGTCGACCTTGTCTGTGCCATGGCTCCCCCTACGCCGTCCTCGTCTTCGATGCCGGTAAGCAGCACCCCTCCCCCTTTGTTTGCTTGGTGGTTAGGCCGTTAGGCTAGGTGTAGGATCGATTTCCCACTGAACGAACCGTCGATGTCGACTAGGTTATGGACGCATGGATGAGGCTGATAATTCAGGCAGCAGCACTGATTAGTGTGATTCAGGCATGTGTCATGTTCATGCACCAGAGAGTTGTTCGTCGTGCTGGGAGACCTTTGTGTTGGGGAACGCAGTAATTTCAAAAATTTCCTACGCACACGCAAGATCCATCTAGGTGATGCATAGCAACGAGAGGGGAGAGTGTTGTCTACGTACCCTCGTAGACCGAAAGCGGAATCATTATATCAACGCGGTTGATGTAGTCGTACGTCTTCACGATCCGATCGATCCTAGCACCGAATGTACGGCACCTCCGTGTTCAACACACGTTCAACTTGATGACGTCCCTCGTACTCTTGATCCAGTTGAGGCCGAGGGAGAGTTCCGTCAGCATGACGGCGTGGCGACGGTGATGATGAAGTTACCGGTGCAGGGCTTCGCCTAAGCACTACGACGATATGACCGAGGTGTGTAACTGTGGAGGGGGGGGGCACCGCATACGGCTAAGAGATTGTCTGTTGTATCTCTTTGGGGTGCCCCCTGCCCACGTATATAAAGGAGGGAGAAGGAGGAGGCCGGCCCTAGAGGGGGCGCGCCAAGTGTGGGGAGTCCTACTAGGACTCTCAAGTCCTAGTAGGATTCCCCTTTCCTTTCCGGAGTAGGAGAGAAGAAAGAGGGAAAGAGAGGGAGTATGAAAGGGCAAGAGGGGGGCGCCGCCCCCTTTCCCCTAGTCCAATTCGAACCCATGGGGGGGCGCCTCCTTCCCTTTGGCCTGCCTCCTCTATTCCCGTATGGCCCAATAAGGCCCAATACTTCTCCCGGCGAATTTCCGTAACTCTCCGGTACTCCGAAAAATACCCGAATCACTAGGAACCTTTCCGATGTCCGAATATAGCCTTCCAATATATCGATCTTTACCTCTCGACCATTTCGAGACTCCTCGTCATGTCCTCGATCTCATCCGGGACTCAGAACAAATTTTGGTCATCAAATCACATAACTCATAATACAAATCGTCATCGAACGTTAAGCGTGCGGACCCTACGAGTTGGAGAACTATGTAGACATGACCGAGACACATCTCCGATCAATAACCAATTTCCGAACCTGGATGTGCTGATATTGGATCCTACATATTCTACGAAGATCTTTATCGGTCAAACCGCATAACAACATACGTTGTTCACTTTGTCATCGGTATGTTAGTTGCCCGAGATTCGATCGTCGGTATCCTCATACCTAGTTCAATCTCATTACCGGCAAGTCTCTTTACTCGTTCCATAATGCATCATCCCGCAACTAACTCATTAGTCACATTGCTTGCAAGGCTCATAGTGATGTGCATTACTGAGAGGGCCCAGAGATACCTCTCTGACAATCGGAGTGACAAATCCTAATCTTGATCTATGCCAACTCAACAAACACCATCAGAAACACCTGTAGAGCATCTTTATAATCACCTAGTTGTTGGGGAACGTAGTGGAAATTCAAAATTTTCTACACATCACCAAGATCAATTTATGGAGTAATCTAGCAACGAGGGGAAGGGGAGTGCATCTACATACCCTTGTAGATCGCGATGCGGAAGCGTTGCAAGAACGCGGATGAAGGAGTCGTACTCGTAGCGATTCAGATCGCGGTTGATTCCGATCTAAGCGCCGAACCACGGCGCCTCCGCGTTCAACACACGTGCAGCCCGGTGACGTCTCCCACGCCTTGATCCAGCAAGGAGAGAGGGAGAGGTTGGGGAAGACTCCGTCCAGCAGTAGCACAACGGCATGGTGGTGATGGAGGAGTGTGGCACTCCAGCAGGGCTTTGCCAAGCACTGCGGGAGACGAGGAGGGAGAGGGGTAGGGCTGCGCCAAAGAGAGAGAGCAAATCATGTGTTGGGCAGCCCCCATACCTCAAGTATATATAGGGGAAGAGGAGGGGCTGCGCCCCCACCTAGGGTTCCCTCCCCAGGGGTGGCGGCAGCCCCCAGATCCCATCTGGGTGGCGGCCAAGGGGGAGAGAGGGGGCGCACCTAGGGTGGGCCTTAGGGCCCATCTGCTCCTAGGGTTTGCCCCCTCTCCTCTTGAGGGCGCCTTGGGCCTTGGTGGGAGGCGCCCCAGCCCACCTAGGGGCTGGTCCCTTCCCACTATTGGCCCATGTAGGCCTCTGGGGCTGGTGGCCCCACCTGGTGGACCCCCGGGACCCTCCCGGTGGTCCCGGTACGTAACCGATAGCACCCGAAACTTTTCCGGTGACCGAAACAGGACTTCCCATATATAAATCTTTACCTCCGGACCATTCCGGAACTCCTCGTGACGTCCGGGATCTCATCCGGGACTCCGAACAACATTCGGTAACCACGTATATCTATTCCCTATAACCCTAGCGTCATCGAACCTTAAGTGTGTAGACCCTACGGGTTCGGGAACCATGCAGACATGACCGAGACGTTCTCCGGCCAATAACCAATAGCGGGATCTGGATACCCATGTTGGCTCCCACATGTTCCACGATGATCTCATCGGATGAACCACGATGTCGGGGATTCAATCAATCCCGTATACAATTCCCTTTGTCTATCGGTATGTTACTTGCCCGAGATTCGATCGTCGGTATCCCGATACCTTGTTCAATCTCGTTACCGGCAAGTCTCTTTACTCGTTCCGTAACACATCATCCCGTGATCAACTCCTTGGTCACATTGTGCACATTATGATGATTTCCTACCGAGTGGGCCCAGAGATACCTCTCCGTTTACACGGAGTGACAAATCCCAGTCTCGATTCGTGCCAACCCAACAGACACTTTCGGAGATACCTATAGTGCACCTTTATAGCCACCCAGTTACGTTGTGACGTTTGGTACACCCAAAGCTTTCCTACAGTATCCGGGAGTTGCACAATCTCATGGTCTAAGGAAATGATACTTGACATTAGAAAAGCTCTTAGCAAACGAACTACACGATCTTGTGCTAGGCTTAGGATTGGGTCTTGTCCATCACATCATTCTCCTAATGATGTGATCCCGTTATCAACGACATCCAATGTCCATGGTCAGGAAAACGTAACCATCTATTGATCAACGAGCTAGTCAACTAGAGGCTTACTAGGGACATGGTGTTGTCTATGTATCCACACATGTATCTGAGTTTCCTATCAATACAATTCTAGCATGGATAATAAACGATTATCATGAACAAGGAAATATAATAATAACCAATTTATTATTGCCTCTAGGGCATATTTCCAACACTAGTTACGTTGTGACGTTTGATAGCACACAAGGTGTTCCTTCGGTATTCGGGAGTTGCATAATCTCATAGTCAGAGGAACATGTATAAGTCATGAAGAAAGCAATAGGAATAAACTAAACGATCATAGTGCTAAGCTAACAGATGGGTCTTGTCCATCACATCATTCTCTAATGATGTGACCCCGTTCATCAAATGACAACACATGTCTATGGTCGTTGTGACGTTTGATAGCACACAAGGTGTTCCTTCGGTATTCGGGAGTTGCATAATCTCATAGTCAGAGGAACATGTATAAGTCATGAAGAAAGCAATAGGAATAAACTAAACGATCATAGTGCTAAGCTAACGGATGGGTGTTGTCCATCACATCATTCTCTAATGATGTGACCCCGTTCATCAAATGACAACACATGTCTATGGTCAGGAAACATAACCATCTTTGATTAACAAGCTAGTCAAGTAGAGGCATACTAGGGACACTCTGTTTTGTCTACGTATTCACACATGTACTAAGTTTCCGGTTAATACAATTCTAGCATGAATAATAAACATTTATCATGATATAAGAAAATATAAATAACAACTTTATTATTGCCTCTAGGGCATATTTCCTTCAGTCTCCCACTTGCACTAGAGTCAATAATCTAGTTCACATCGCCATGTGATTTAACACCAATAGTTCACATCACCATGTGATTAGTTCACATCGCCATGTGATTAATACCCAAAGGGTTTTACTAGAGTCAATAATCTAGTTCACATCGCTATGTGATTAACACCCAAAGAGTACTAAGGTGTGATCATGTTTTGTGAGAGAAGCTTAGTCAATGGGTCTGTCACATTCAGAGCCATATGTATTTTGCAAATTTTCTATGTCTACAATGCTCTGCATGGAGCTACTCTAGATAATTGCTCCCACTTTCAATATGTATCCAGATTGAGACACAGAGTCATCCGGATTGGTGTAAAAGCTTGCATCAGCGTAACTCTTTACGATGAACTCTTTGTCACCTCCATAACCGAGAAAAATTTCCTTAGTCCTCTAAGGATAATTTTGACCGTTGTCCAGTGATCTACTCCTAGATCACTATTGTACTCCCTTGCCAAACTCAGGGCAGGGTATACAATAGGTCTGGTACACAGCATGGTATACTTTATAGAACCTATGGCTGAGGCATAGGGAATGACTTTCATTCTCTCTCTATCTTCTGCCGTGGTCGGGCTTTGAGTCTTACTCAACTTCACACCTTACAACACAGGCAAGAACTCCTTCTTTGACTGTTCCATTTTGAACTTACTTCAAAAACTTGTCAAGGTATGTACTCATTGAAAAAACTTATCAAGCGTCTTGATCTATCTCTATAGATCTTGATGCTCAATATGTAAGCAGCTTCACCGAGGTCTTTCTTTGAAAAACTCCTTTCAAACACTCCTTTATGCTTTCCAGAAAATTCTACATCATTTTCGATCAACAATATGTCATTCACATATACTTATCAGAAAGGCTGTAGTGCTCCCACTCACTTTCTTGTAAATACATGTTTCATCGCAAGTCTGTATAAAACTATATGCTTTGATCACACTATCAAAGCGTACATTCCAACTCCGAGATGCTTGCACCAGTCTATAAATGGATCATTGGTGCTTACACACTTTGTTAGCATCTTTCGGATTGAAAAAACCTTCTGGTTGCATCATATACAACTCTTCTTTAAGAAATCCATTAAGGAATGCAGTTTTGACATCCATTTGCCAAATTTCATAAAATGCGGTAATTGCTAACATGATTCGGACAGACTTTAAACATAGATACAAGTGAGAAACTCTCATCGTAGTCAACACCTTGAAGTTGTCGAAAACCTTTTGCGACAATTCTAGCTTTGTAGATAGTAACACTACTATCAGCGTCTGTCTTCCTCTTGAAGATCCATTTAATCTCAATGGCTCGTCGATCATCGGGCAAGTCAATCAAAGTCCACACTTTGTTCTCATAAATGGATCCCATCTCAGATTTCATGGCCTCAAGCCATTTCGCGGAATCTGGGCTCATCATCGCTTCCTCATAGTTTGTAGGTTCGTTATGGTCTAGTAACATGACTTACAGAACAGGATTACAGTTGGGGAACGTAGTAATTTCAAAAAAATTCCTACGCACACGCAAGATCATGGTGATGCATAGCAACGAGAGGGGAGAGTGTTGTCCACGTACCCTCGTAGACAGAAAGCGGAAGCGTTAGCACAACGCGGTTGATATAGTCGTACGTCTTCACGATCCGACCGATCAAGTACCGAACGCACGGCACCTCCGAGTTCAGCACACGTTCAGCCCGATGACATCCCTTGAACTCCGATCCAGCCAAGTGTTGACGGAGAGTTTCGTCAGCACGACGGCGTGGTGACGATGATGATGTTCTACCGACGCAGGGCTTCGCCTAAGCACCGCTACAGTATTATCGAGGTGGACTATGGTGGAAGGGGGCACCGCACACGGCTAAAAGAGCAAACGATCAATTGTTGTATCTATGGGGTGCCCCCTGCCCCCGTATATAAAGGAGCAAGGGGGAAGGCGGCCGGCCAAGGAGGAGGGCGCGCCAAGGGGGGAGTCCTACTCCCACCGGGAGTAGGACTCCTCCTTTCCTTGTTGGAGTAGGAGAGAAGGAAATAGGGGGAGAGGGAGAACGAAAAGGGGGCTGCACCCCTTGTCCAATTCGGACCTGAGGGGGGTGCGCGCCTCCTTCCTTTTGGCCTCTCACCTCTATTCCCGTATGGCCCAATAAGGCCCAATACTTCTCCCCGGCGAATTCCGTAACTCTCCGGTACTCTGATAAATACCCGAATCACTCGGAACATTTCCGAAGTCCGAATATAGTCGTTCAATATATCGATCTTTACGTCTCGGCCATTTCGAGACTCCTCGTCATGTCCCCAATCTCATCCGGGACTCCGAACTACCTTTGGTACATCAAAACACATAAACTCATAATATAACCGTCATCGAACTTTAAGCGTGCGGACCCTACGGGTTCGAGAACAATGTAGACATGACCGAGACACGTCTCCGGTCAATAACCAATAGCGGAACCTGGATGCTCATATTGGCTCCCACATATTCTACGAAGATCTTTATCAGTCAAACCGCATAACAACATACGTTGTTCCCTTTGTCATCGGTATGTTACTTGCCCGAGATTCGATCGTCGGTATCTCAATACCTAGTTCAATCTCGTTACCGGCAAGTCTCTTTACTCGTTCTGTAATACATCATCCCGCAACTAACTCATTAGTTGCAATGCTTGCAAGGCTTATAGTGATGTGCATTACCGAGTGGGCCTAGGGATACCTCTCCGACAATCGGAGTGACAAATCCTAATCTCGAAATACGCCAACCCAACAAGTACCTTCGGAGACACCTGTAGAGCACCTTTATAATCACCCAGTTACGTTGTGACGTTTGGTAGCACACAAAGTGTTCCTCTGGTAAACGGGAGTTGCATAATCTCATAGTCATAGGAACATGTATAAGTCATGAAGAAAGCAGTAGCAACATACTAAACGATCGAGTGCTAAGCTAACGGAATGGGTCAAGTCAATCACATCATTCTCCTAATGATGTGATCCCGTTAATCAAATGACAACTCATGTCTATGGCTAGGAAACATAACCATCTTTGATCAACGAGCTAGTCAAGTAGAGGCATACTAGTGACACTCTGTTTGTCTATGTATTCACACAAGTATTATGTTTCCGGTAAATACAATTCTAGCATGAATAATAAACATTTATCATGATATAAGGAAATAAATATTAATTTTATTATTGCCTCTAGGGCATATTTCCTTCAGTCTCCCACTTGCACTAGAGTCAATAATCTAGATCACATCGCCATGTGATTTAACATCAATAGTTCACATCACCATGTGATTAACACCCATAGTTCACATCGTCATGTGACCAACACCCAAAGGGTTTACTAGAGTCAATAATCTAGTTCACATCGCTATGTGATTAACATCCAAAGAGTACTAAGGTGTGATCATGTTTTGCTTGTGAGATAATTTTAGTCAACGGGTCTGTCACATTCAAATCCGTAAGTATTTTGCAAATTTCTATGTCTACAATGCTCTGCACGGAGCTACTCTAGCTAATTGCTCCCACTTTCAATATGTATCCAGATTGAGACTTAGAGTCATCTGGATCAGTGTCAAAATTTGCATCGACGTAACCCTTTACGACGAACCCTTTTTGTCACCTCCATAATCAAGAAACATATCCTTATTCAACTAAGGATAATTTTGACCGCTGTCCAATGATCTACTCCTAGATCACTATTGTACTCCCTTGCCAAAATCAGTGTAGGGTATACAATAGATCTGGTACATAGCATGGCATACTTTATAGAACCTATGGCCAAGGCATAGGAAATGACTTTCATTCTCTTTCTATCTTCTGCCGTGGTCGGGCTTTGAGTCTTACTCAATTTCACACCTTGTAACACATGCAAGAACTCTTTCTTTGACTGTTCCATTTTGAACTACTTCAAAATCTTGTCAAGGTATGTACTCATTAAAAACTTATCAAGCGTCTTGATCTATCTCTATAGATCTTGATGCTCAATATGTAAGCAGCTTTACCGAGGTCTTTCTTTAAAAAACTCCTTTCAAACACTCCTTTATGCTTTGCAGAATAATTCTACATTATTTTCGATCAACAATATGTCATTCACATATACTTATCAGAAATGTTGTAGTGCTCCCACTCACTTTCTTGTACATACATGCTTCTCCACAAGTCTGTACAAAACCAAATGCTTTGATCACACTATCAAAGCGTTTATTCCAACTCCGAGAGGCTTGCACCAGTCCATAAATGGATCGCTGGAGCTTGCACACTTTGTTAGCTCCCTTTGGATCGACAAAACCTTCCGGTTGCATCATATACAACTCTTCTTCCAGAAATCCATTTAGGAATGCAGTTTTGACATCCATTTGCCAAATTTCATAATCATAAAATGCGGCAATTGCTAACATGATTTGGACAGACTTAAGCATCGCTACGGGAGAGAAGGTCTCATCGTAGTCAATCCCTTGAACTTGTCGAAAACCTTTTGCAACAAGTCGAGCTTTATAGACAGTAACATTACCATCAGCGTCAGTCCTCTTCTTGAAGATCCATTTATTCTCAATTGCTTGCCGATCATCGGGCAAGTCGACCAAAGTCCACACTTTGTTTTCATACATGGATCCCATCTCAGATTTCATGGCCTCAAGCCATTTTGCGGAATCTGGGCTCACCATCGCTTCTTCATAGTTCGTAGGTTCGTCATGGTCTAGTAACATAACCTCCAGAACAGGATTACCGTACCACTCTGGTGCGGATCTTACTCTGGTTGACCTACGAGGTTCAGTAACAACTTGATCTGAAGTTCCATGATCATCATCATTAACTTCCTCACTAATTGGTGTAGGTGTCACAGAAACTGGTTTCTGCGATGAACTACTTTCCAATAAGGGAGAAGGTACAGTTACCTCATCAAGTTCTACTTTCCTCCCACTCACTTCTTTCGAGAGAAACTCCTTCTCCAGAAAAATTCCGAATTTAGCAACAAAAGTCTTGCCTTCGGATCTGTGATAGAAGGTGTACCCAACAGTCTCCTTTGGGTATCCTATGAAGACACATTTCTCCGATTTGGGTTCGAGCTTATCAGGTTGAAGCTTTTTCACATAAGCATCGCGGCCCCAAACTTTAAGAAATGACAACTTTGGTTTCTTGCCAAACCACAGTTCATAAGGCGTCGTCTCAACGGATTTTGATGGTGCCCTATTTAACATGAATGCGGCCGTCTCTAAAGCATAACCCCAAAACGATAGCGGTAAATCAGTAAGAGACATCATAGATCGCACCATATCTAGTAAAGTACGATTACGACATTCGGACACAGCATTACACTGTGGTGTTCCAGGTGGCGTGAGCAGTGAAACTATTTCACATTGTTTTAACTGAAGACCAAACTCGTAACTCAAATACTCTTCTCCACGATCAGATCGTAGAAACTTTATTTTCTTGTTACGATGATTTTCCACTTCACTCTGAAATTATATGAACTTTTCAAATGTTTCAGACTTTTGTTTCATTAAGTAGATATACCCATATCTGCTCAAATCATCTGTGAAGGTCAGAAAATAATGATACCCGCTACGAGCCTCAATATTCATTGGACCACATACATCTGCATGTATGATTTCCAACAAATCTGTTGCTCTCTCCATAGTTCTGGAGAACGACGTTTTAGTCATCTTGCCCATGAGGCACGGTTCGCAAGTACCAAGTGATTCATAATCAAGTGGTTCCAAAATCCCATCAGCATGGAGTTTCTTCATGCGCTTTACACCAATATGACCTAAACGGCAGTGCCACAAATAAGTTGCACTATCATTATTAACTTTGCATATTTTGGCTTCAATATTATGAATATGTGTATCACTACGATCGCGATCCAACAAACCATTTTCATTGGGTGTATGACCATAGAAGGTTTTATTCATGTAAATAGAACAACAATTATTCTCTAACTTAAATGAATAACCGTATTGCAATAAACATGATCAAATCATATTCATGCTCAACACAAACACCAAATAACACTTATTTAGGTTCAACACTAATCCCGAAAATGTAGGGAGCGTGCGATGATGATCATATCAATCTTGGAACCACTTCCAACACACATCGTCACTTCACCCTTAACTAGTCTCTGTTCATTCCGCAACTCCTGTTTCGAGTTACTACTCTTAGTAACTGAACCAGTATCAAGTACCGAGGGGTTGCTACGAACACTAGTAAAATACACATCAATAATCTGTATATCAAATATACCTTTGTTCACTTTGCCATCCTTCTTATCCGCCAAATACTTGGGGCAGTTCCGCTACCAGTGACCAGTCCCTTTGCAGTAGAAGCACTTAATCTCAGGCTTAGGACCATACTTGGGCTTCTTCACTTGAGCAGCAACTTGGTTGTCGTTCTTCTTGAAGTTCCCCTTCTTCCCTTTGCCCTTTTTCTTGAAACTAGTGGTCTCGTCAACCATCAACACTTGATGTTTTTCTTGATTTCTACCTTCGTCGATTTCAGCATCACGAAGAGCTTGGGAATTGTTTCCGTTATCCCTTGCATATTATAGTTCATCACGAAGTTCTACTAACTTGGTGATGGTGACTAGAGAATTCTGCCAATCACTATCTTATCTGGAAGATTAACTCCCACTTGATTCAAGCGATTGTAGTACCCAGACAATCTGAGCACATGCTTACTGCTTGAGCTATTCTCCTCCATCTTTTAGCTATAGAACTTGTTGGAGACTTCATATCTCTCAACTCGGGTATTTGCTTGAAATATTAACTTCAACTCCTGGAACATCTCATATGGTCCATGACGTTCAAAACGTCTTTGAAGTCCCGATTCTAAGCCGTTAAGCATGGTGCACTAAACTATCAAGTAGTCATCATATTGAGCTAGCCAAACGTTCATAACGTCTGCATCTGCTCCTGCAATAGGTCTGTCACTTAGCGGTGCATCAAGGACATAATTCTTCTGTGCAGCAATGAGGATAATCCTCAGATCACGGATCCAATCCGCATCTTTGCTACTAACATCTCTCAACATAATTTTTAAAATACTATTAGGACTAAGTTCATGATAAATTTAAGTTCAATTAATCATATTACTTAAGAACTCCCACTTAGATAGACATCCCTCTAATCCTCTAAGTGATCACGTGATCCATATCAACTAAACCATGTCTGATCATCACGTGAGATGGAGTAGTTTCAACGGTGAACATCACTATGTTGATCATATCTACTATATGATTCACGCTCGACCTTTCGGTCTCCGTGTTCCGAGGCCATATCTGTTATATGCTAGGCTCGTCAAGCTTAACATGAGTATTCCGCGTGTGCAACTGTTTTGCACCCGTTGTATTTGAACGTAGAGCCTATCACACCCGATCATCACGTGGTGTCTCAGCACGAAGAACTTTCGCAACGGTGCATACTCAGGGAGAACACTTATACTTTGATAATTTAGTGAGGGATCATCTTATAATGCTACCGTCAATCAAAGCAAGATAAGATGCATAAAACATAAACATCACATGCAATCAATATAAGTGATATGATATGGCCATCATCATCTTGTGCTTGTGATCTCCATCTCCGAAGCACCGTCATGATCACCATCTTCACCGGCGCGACACCTTGATCTCCATCGTAGCATCGTTGTCGTCTCGCCAATCTTATGCTTCTACGACTATCGCTACCGCTTAGTGATAAAGTAAAGCATTACAGGGCGATTGCATTGCATACAATAAAGCGACAACCATATGGCTCCTGCCAGTTGCCGATAACTCGGTTACAAAACATGATCATCTCATACAATAAAATTTAGCATCATGTCTTGACCATATCACATCACAACATGCCCTGCAAAAACAAGTTAGACGTCCTCTACTTTGTTGTTGCAAGTTTTACGTGGCTGCTACGGGCTTAGCAAGAACCGTTCTCACCTACGCATCAAAACCACAACGATAGTTTGTCAAGTTGGTGTTGTTTTAACCTTCGCAAGGACCGGGCGTAGCCACACTCGGTTCAACTAAAGTTGGAGAAACTGACACCCGCCAGCCACCTCTGTGCAAAGCACGTTGGAAGAACCAGTCTCGCGTAAGCGTACGCATAATGTCGGTCCGGGCCGCTTCATCCAACAATACCGCCGAACCAAAGTATGACATGCTGGTAAGCAGTATGACTTATATCGCCCACAACTCACTTGTGTTCTACTCGTGCATATAACATCAACGCATAAAACCTGGCTCTGATACCACTATTGGGGAACGTAGTAATTTTAAAAAAATTCCTACGCACACGCAAGATCATGGTGATGCATAGCAACTAGAGGGGAGAGTGTTGTCCACGTACCCTCGTAGACCGAAAGCGGAAGCGTTAGCACAACGCGGTTGATATAGTCGTACGTCTTCACGATCCGACCGATCAAGTACCGACCGCACGGCACCTCCGAGTTCAGCACACGTTCAGCCCGATGACGTCCCTCGAACTCCGATCCAGTCGAGTGTTGAGGGAGAGTTTCGTCAGCACGACGGCGTGGTGACGATGATGATGTTCTACCGACGTAGGGCTTCGCCTAAGCACCGCTACAGTATTATCGAGGTGGACTATAGTGGAGGGGGGCACCGCACACGGCTAAAAGATCAAACGATCAATTGTTGTATCTATGGGGTGCCCCCTGCCCTCGTATATAAAGGAGCAAGGGGGAAGGCGGCCGGCCAAGGAGGAGGGCGCGCCAAGGGGGAGTCCTACTCCCACCGGGAGTAGGACTCCTCCTTTCCTTTTGGAGTAGGAGAGAAGGAAAGAGGGGGAGAGGGAGAAGGAAAAGGGGGCTGCACCCCTTGTCCAATTCGGACCAGAGGGGGTGCGCGCCTCCTTCCTTTTGGCCTCTCTCCTCTATTCCCGTATGGCCCAATAAGGCCCAATACTTCTCCCCGGCGAATTCCCGTAACTCTCCGGTACTCCGATAAATACCCGAATCACTCGGAACCTTTCCGAAGTCCGAATATAGTCGTCCAATACATCGATCTTTACGTCTCGGCCATTTCGAGACTCCTCGTCATGTCCCCGATCTCATCCGGGACTCCGAACTACCTTCGGTACATAAAACCACATAAACTCATAATATAACCGTCATCGAACTTTAAGCGTGCGGACCCTACGGGTTCGAGAACAATGTAGACATGACCGAGACACGTCTCCGGTCAATAACCAATAGCGGAACCTGGATGCTCATATTGGCTCCCACATATTCTACGATGATCTTTATCGGTCAAACTGCATAACAACATACGTTGTTCCCTTTGTCATCGGTATGTTACTTGCCCGGGATTCGATCGTCGGTATCTCAATCCCTAGTTCAATCTCGTTACCGGCAAGTCTCTTTACTCGTTCTGTAATACATCATCCCGCAACTAACTCATTAGTTGCAATGCTTGCAAGGCTTATAGTGATGTGCATTACCAAGTGGGCCCAGAGATACCTCTCCGACAATCGGAGTGACAAATCCTAATCTCAAAATACGCCAACCCAACAAGTACCTTCGGAGACACCTGTAGAGCACCTTTATAATCACCCAGTTACGTTGTGACGTTTGGTAGCACACAAAGTGTTCCTCCGGTAAACGGGAGTTGCATAATCTCATAGTCATAGGAACATGTATAAGTCATGAAGAAAGCAGTAGCAACATACTAAACGATCGAGTGCTAAGCTAACGGAATGGGTCAAGTCAATCACATCATTCTCCTAATGATGTGATCCCGTTAATCAAATGACAACTCATGTCTATGGCTAGGAAACATAACCATCTTTGATCAACGAGCTAGTCAAGTAGAGGCATACTAGTGACACTCTGTTTGTCTATGTATTCACACAAGTATTATGTTTTCGGTTAATACAATTCTAGCATGAATAATAAACATTTATCATGATATAAAGAAATAAATAATAACTTTATTATTGCCTCTAGGGCATATTTCCTTCAATTACCGTACCACTCTGGTGCGGAACGTGCTCCCATTGACCTACAAGGTTTGGTAGTAACTTGATCTGATGTTTCATGATCATCATCATTAGCTTCCTCACTAATTGATGTAGGAATCACTGGAACTGATTTCTGTGATGAACTATTTTCCAATTCGGGAGCAAGTAAAATTACCGCATCAAGTTCTACTTTCCTCCCACTCACTTCTTTTGAGAGAAACTCCTTCTCCAGAAAGGACCCATTCTTAGCAACGAATATTTTGCCTTCGGATCTGTGATAGAAGGTGTACCCAACAATTTTGTTTGGGTATCCCATGAAGATGCATTTCTCCGATTTGGGTTCGAGCTTATCAGGTTGAAACTTTTTCACATAAGCATCACCGCCCCAAACTTTAAGAAGCGACAGCTTAGGTTTCTTGCCAAACCACAGTTCATATGGTGTCGTCTCAACGGATTTAGATGGTGCCCTATTTAACGTGAATGCAGCTGTCTCTAATGCATAACCCCAAAACGATAGTGGTAAATATGTAAGAGACATCATAAATCGCACCATATCTAATAAAGTACGGTTATGACATTCGGACACACCATTACGCTGTGGTGTTCCAGGTGGCGTGAGTTGCGAAACTATGCCACATTGTTTCAAATGAAGACAAAACTCGTCACTCAAATATTCGTCTCCACGATCAAATCGTAGAAACTTTATTTTCTTGTTACGATGATTTTCCACTTCACTCTGAAATTCTTTGAACTTTTCAAATGTTTCAGACTTATGTTTCATCAAGTAGATATACCTATATCTGCTCAAATCATCTGTGAAGGTCAGAAAATAACGACACCCGCCGCGAGCCTCAACACTCATCGGGCTGCATACATCAGTATGTATTATTTCCAATAAGTCAGTTGCTTGCTCCATTGTTCCGGAGAACGGAGTCTTAGTCATCTTGCCCATGAGGCATGGTTCGCAAGCATCAAGTGATTCATAATCAAGTGATTCCAAAAGCCTATCAGCATGGAGTTTCTTCATGCGCTTTACACCAATTTGACCTAAACGGCAGTGCCACAAATAAGTTGCACCATCATTATTAACTTTGCATCTTTTGGCTTCAATATTATGAATATGTGTATCACTACGATCGAGATTCAATAAACCATTTATATTGAGTGTATGACCATAGAAGGTTTTATTCATGTAAATAGAACAACAATTATTCTTTGACTTAAATGAATAACCGTATTGCAATAAACATGATCCAATCATATTTATGCTCAACGCAAACACTAAATAACATTTATTTTAGGTTCAACACTAATCCGAAGGTAAAGGGAGTGTGTGATGGTGATCTTATCACCTTGCCCTTAACTAGTATCTGTTTATTTTGCAACTCCCGTTTCGAGTTACTACTCTTAGCAATTGAACCAGTATCAAATACTGAGGGGTTGCTATAAACACTAGTAAAGTACACATCAAAAACATGTATATCAAATATACCTTTGTTCACTTTGCCATCCTTCTTATCCGCCAAGTATCTAGGGCAGTTCCACTTCCAATGATCATTTCCTTTGCAGTTAGAAGCACTCAGTTTCAGGTTTGGGTCTAGCTTTGGGCTTCTTCATGGGAGTGGCAACTTGCTTGCCATTCGTCTTGAAGTTCCCTTTCTTTCCCTTGCACTTTTACTTGAAACTAGTGGTCTTGTCAACCATCAACACTTGATGCTTTTCTTGATTTCTACCTTCGCCGATTTTAGCATCGCGAAGAGCTTGGGAGTCGTTTCCGTTATCCCTTGCATATTATAGTTCATCATGAAGTTCTAGTAACTTGGTGATAGTGACTAGAGAACTCTGTCAATCATGATCTTATCTGGAAGATTAACTCCCACTTGATTCAAGTGATTGTAGTACTCAGACAATCTGAGCACATGCTCACTGGTTGAGCTATTCTCCTCCATCTTGTAGGCTAAGTACTTTGTTATAGGTCTCATACCTCTCGACTCGGGCATGAGTCTGAAATACCAATTCCAGCTCTTGGAACATCTCATATGCTCCGTGGTATTCAAAACGTTTTTGAAATCCCGGTTCTAAGCCGTAAAGCATGGTGCACTAAACTATTAAGTAGTCATCATACCGAGCTTTGTCAAAACGTTCATAACGTCTGTATCTGCTCCTGCAATAGGTCTGTCATCTAGCGGTGCATCAAGGACATAATTCTTCTGTGCAGCAATGAGGATAATCCTCAGATCACGGACCAAGTCCGCATCATTGCTACTATCATCTTTCAACTTATTTTTCTCTAGGAACATATCAAAAAATAAACAGGGAGCTACATCGCGAGCTATTGATCTACAACATAGTTATGCAAATACTACCAGGACTAAGTTCATGATAAATTAAGTTCAATTAATCATATTACTTAAGAACTCCCACTTAGATAGACATCCCTCTAATCATCTAAATGATCACGTGATCCATATCAACTAAACCATGTCTGATCATCACGTGAGATGGAGTAGTTTTCAATGGTGAACATCACTATGTTGATCATATCTACTATATGATTCACGCTCGAGTTTTCGGTCTCCAGTGTTCCGATGCCATATCTGCATATGCTAGGCTCGTCAAGTTTAACCCGAGTATTCTGCATGTGCAAACCTAGCTTGCACCCGTTGTATGTGAACGTAGAGCTTATCACACCCTATCATCACGTGGTGTCTCAGCACGACGAACTGTAGCAACGGTGCATACTCAGGGAGAACACTTATACCTTGAAATTTAGTGAGAGATCATCTTATAATGCTACCGCCGAACTAAGCAAAATAAGATGCATAAAGGATAAACATCACATGCAATCAATATAAGTGATATGATATGGCCATCATTATCTTGTGCCTTTGATCTCCATCTCCAAAGCACCGTCATGATCACCATCATCACCGGCTTCACACCTTGATCTCCATCGAAGCATCGTTGTCGTCTCGCCAACTATTGCTTCTACGACTATCGCTACCTCTTAGTGATAAAGTAAAGCAATTACATGGCGATTGCATTTCATACAATAAAGCGACAACCATATGGCTCCTGCCAGTTGCCGATAATTGTATTACAAAACATGATCATCTCATACAACAATTTATATAATCACGTCTTGACCATATCACATCACAACATGCCCTGCAAAAACAAGTTAGATGTCCTCTACTTTGTTGTTGCAAGTTTTACGTGGCTGCTACGGGCTTAGCAAGAACCGTTCTTACCTACGCATCAAAACCACAACAATTTTTCGTCAAGTTTGCTGTTTTAACCTTCAACAAGGACCGGGCGTAGTCACACTCGATTCAACTAAAGTTGGAGAAACATACACCCACTAGCCACCTGTGTGCGAAGCACGCCGGTAGAACCAGTCTCGCGTAAGCGTACGCGTAATGTCGGTCTGAGCCGCTTCATCCAACAATACCGCCGAATCAAAGTATGACATGCTGGTAAGCAGCATGACTATTATCGCCCACAACTCTTTGTGTTCTACTCGTGCATATAACATCTACGCATAGACCTGGCTCGCATGCCACTGTTGGGGAACGCAGTAATTTCAAAAATTTCCTACGCACACGCAAGATCCATCTAGGTGATGCATAGCAACGAGAGGGGAGAGTGTTGTCTACGTACCCTCATAGACCGAAAGCAGAAGCGTTATATCAACGTGGTTGATGTAGTCGTACGTCTTCACGATCCGACCGATCCTAGCACTGAACGTACGCCACCTCCGTGTTCAACACACGTTCAGCTCGATGACGTCCCTCATACTCTTGATCCAGTTGAGGCTGAGGGAGAGTTCCATCAGCACGACGGAGTGGCGACGGTGATGATGAAGTTACTGGCGCAGGGCTTCGCCTAAGCACTACGACGATAGGACCGAGGTGTGTAACTGTGGAGGGGGGCACCGCACATGGCTAAGAGATTGTCTGTTGTGTCTCTTTGGGGTGCCCCCTGCCACCGTATATAAAGGAGGGAGGAGGTGGAGGCCGGCCCTAGAGGGAGCGCGCCAAGTGTGGGGAGTCCTACTAGGACTCCCAAGTCCTAGTAGGATTCCCCTTTCCTTTCCGGAGTAGGAGAGAAGAAAGAGGGAAAGAGAGAGGGAGTAGGAAAGGGCAAGGGGGGCGCCGCCCCCTTTCCACTAGTCCAATTCGGACCCATGGGGGGGGCGCTTCCTTCCCTTTGGCCTGCCTCCTCTATTCCCGTATGGCCCAATAAGGCCCAATACTTCTCCCGGCGAATTCCCGTAACTCTCCAGCACTCCGGAAAATACCCGAATCACTCGGAACCTTTCCAATGTCCGAATATAGCCTTCCAATATATCGATCTTTACCTCTCGACCATTTCAAGACTCCTCGTCATGTCCCCGATCTCATCCGGGACTCCAAACAAACTTCGGTCATCAAATCACATAACTCATAATACAAATCGTCATCAAACGTTAAGCGTGCGGACCCTATGGGTCGAGAACTATGTAGACATGACCGAGACACATCTCCGGTCAATAACCAATAGCGGAAACTGGATGCTCATATTGGATCCTACATATTCTACGAAGATCTTTATCGGTCAAACCACATAACAACATACGTTGTTCCCTTTGTCATCGGTATGTTACTTGCCCGAGATTCGATCGTCGGTATCCTCATACCTAGTTCAATCTCGTTACCGGCAAGTCTCTTTACTCGTTCTGTAATGCATCATCCCGCAACTAACTCATTAGTCACATTGCTTGCAAGGCTTATAGTGATGTGCATTACCGAGAGGGCCCAGAGATACCTCTCCGACAATCGGAGTGACAAATCCTAATCTTGATCTATGCCAACTCAACAAACACCATCGGAGACACATGTAGAGCATCTTTATAATTGCCCAGTTACATTATGACGTTTGATAGCACACAAGGTGTTCCTCCGGTATTCGGGAGTTGCATAATCTCATAGTGAGAGGAACATGTATAAGTCATGAAAAAAGCAATAGCAATAAACTAAACGATCATAGTGCTAAGCTAATGGATGGGTCTTGTCCATCACATCATTCTCTAATGATGTGATCCCGTTCATCAAATGACAACACATGTCTATGATCAGGAAACATAACCATCTTTGATTAACGAGCTAGTCAAGTAGAGGCATACTAGGGACACTCTGTTTTGTCTATGTATTCACACATGTACTAAGTTTCCGGTTAATACAATTCTAGCATGAATAATAGACATTTATCATGATATAAGGAAATATAAATAACAACTTTATTATTGCCTCTAGGGCATATTTCCTTCACTTTGATACGCTATGGTCCATTGTTTATCCGGGAACAGGAGAGGATCCAAAATCTGAACTACATCTACAACTGCAATGACGTCGAGGCTCTGTGGATGCTTCGAATGAAAAGAGCACCATTTGCCAGGCTTGTCGAGACCTTCAGGAGCAGGGGGCTACTACAAGATAACATCAACACCAGTGTCGAAGAGCCCATGTTCCTCCATGTTGTTGGCCATAACCAGAGGTTCAGGGTCATTCACAACACGTGCAGGAGATGAATGGAGACCATCTCTAGGTACTTCAAGCAGGTGCCTTTTGCTATTGGGGAGCTTAGAGGAGAGATGATCAGGAGACCATCTGGCCAGACTGCACCCACGATTTGCAGAAGCCCAAGATGGTATCCATACTTCAAGGTGAGCATTGACAATATACACTTTTCATGGCTTGATATGCTTGTATTGTTCAAGTTGAGCACTAACACAGGCTTGTGATGCCATTTTCAGGATTGCATTGGGGCAACAGATGGTACTCATGTCACTGCCAGAGTTCCTAGGTCACAGTCTGCAGCATATAGGGGGGAGGAAGCACTACACAAGCCAGGATGTGCTTGCTGCTGTTGACTTTGATCTGAAGTTCACATATGTGTTGGCTGCCTGGGAGGGGTCAGCGCATGATGCTAACATTCTCAGTGACAGCATGAGTCGACCTGATGGGATCAACATCCCCGACGACAAGTTCTACCTTGGAGATGCTGGCTATGCATGTTGGCCGGGTATTCTTCCACCCTTCAGGAAAACCAGGTACCATCTCAACAAGTTCTCTGGTAGGAACTATCCTAGGACTGCACACGGGCTGTTTAATCTCAGACACTCCAGCCTTAGAGTAACTGTTGAGAGGGCATTTGGAGCTTTGAAGATAGGTTTAAGATCCTGGATCAGAAGCCATTCCACCCATACCCCACTCAGGTTAAGCTTGTTCTTGCTTGTTGCATTCTGCATAACTGGAACCTCCAGTGGGGCTTTGATGAACACGTGCCTGGGGAGGAAGAGGTCGAGCCTGACAATGTTGTTAGCTTCGGCCATGGTGTGGAGCCATTTGACAATGACGCTTTGAAGAACAAAAGGTGGAGTGGGCAGAGGCAATGTGGCTTAATAGAGGTCAGTGTAGGATTTGAAGAAGATGGAAGAAGAAGAAGAAGCAGCAGAAGCAGAAGTAGAAGCAGAAGAAGAGGAAGAGGAAGAGGAAGATCTGGTAGCAGCAACACCAATGAACTATCCCCTATTTAGCCAATGGCTCTTAATAATTTGAACTGTCATTTGATAGTAGTTAGGATGAACAGTCATTTGTTTAACTAGCTGGCACTACATGTTCAGATTGTGTGTGGTAAGCTCACCACTAGTTAGAAGTGGTGACAACACCTTATGCAGGTTGCAACCAAATATCATATCATATGTGCGTCTAATGCAATGCGGGCAACCAACCGTCGGGTCAAAAATGGTTGTCTCATGCAACTAAGGGCATGCAGGTAACCAAACTATGTGCATCTGGTTTTTTTTGCCTGCATCCCCTCAAACCGGCTCACTAGAGCCAGGCTCGCCGGGCCAGGCTGGATTGGCAATGTAACCAAACACGCCTCTATCGACCAAGAGTGAATGAAGCAGACCTTCTTTCAGGCAAGCGAACGGAGCAGATAGTTTTTAGGCAATTCGAGCGCCCTCATGTCACCTTGTTGGGGCAGGTCAAGGTCAGCAATCGCATTAGCGTCAGGGACCACACCCATGGAACTAACGTGCACGGTGTATAATTGCTTGTTTTGTCTGGATAACTAACATTTTACAATTTTCTTACCCATCTTGTGTTTACATTTGTATTATATTTTTTGTCTCATTTTTTTATTATATTTTAAAATGTTTCAAAATCATATATTTGGTATATTTAGCTATGATTTATATTTATAAAAGTTTTTCTTGTATTAAAAATGCCCATCGGGTATTAAAACATATTCAGAATATATTTAATAAATGCCTATTATGTATTTAAAAATTGTTCCTCGTAAACTAGAGAAACATTCGCTTCGTATTGAGAAGATGTTCACTATGATTTCAAAATGTTCATCTGTATAAAAATCATCAGATATTCAAAAAGTGTTCATTGTACTTTAAAAATGTCCGATAGAGTAATGTAATTTATTTGTCCTATATTAAAATTTGTCATGAATTTTCTAAAAATTATGTAGTTACTTTTTTTTGCACATTTAAAATTTCCATGTAATTTTTAAAAGGGTCTTCCTGCAATTATTAATAGTGTCCACACATTTATATTTTTTTGTATTTTAAAAATGTTTTTGTATTTTTGAAAAAAAGTCATACTTTACAGAAAATGTTCACATTGTTCATAAAATTGTTCAGATGGCTAAAAATATTTTATAGCTCTATAAATATTAGGGTATTTTACCCCAAATAATAAAATAACAGTCAAAAATCAAAAAATAAGACAGAAAATTTCAAACGAAAAGTAGAAGAAAACAAAAATTTACATATAAGCAAAATAATAATAAGAAATAGACGCAATGAAAAGAAAACTGAAGAAAAAGCAGAAAAAACATAAAAAGGCGAGCCAAACATTGAAAACCTATATATGGGCAACCCGATCCGGAAATAGCCAATGGGTCTTGGGTCTCCTTGCATCCGAATTGGATCTTTTAATATAATATAAGGAAGGGTAAAAAATCTATAAGTTTGTTGTATTAAACATGACTTAAGAAAATACTCACTTGAAAAGTTTCTTAAAGGAATGACTAGCATGGATTTCTGGACGAAAAAATTCCATACTATATAAAAGTTACTATTCACATTTTTTGGGCTTGTAGTTTCTTAATTTTTTGCCTAGATACCACGAGAGTTATTCCTCCGTGAAACCTCCACTCGAGTATTACGCTAGGGCATGTTTGTATTTTTCAGAAAGTTTTGACTCGTTTATTATTTTTCCAATTCAATTGCATTTGCCCTCATGCTCCAAAGATCCATGCCGCAACCCCCATGAAAAAAGGCAACAAACCCAGGCGAGACTTAAACCGAATGAAAACCACCAGGACCTACTGGGCCTAGCCCAGGCTGAACTACACTGAAGCGAGTTGTCGCTATACATTGCAGTAAGCAAGATATAACTCTTGTGAAAGGAAAAATCACAAGAGAGAAACCTCACTATACTGCAAGAAAAAAACATATCTTGACAGGAACTTGTTTCCCGTACTAAACTCGTCTCTTGTCTGATCTGTGCACGACCTACTCGTGTCCTTTGGAAAAACATAACTTTTTTGTTACGAGAAAACTTCTGATCTATTTATTTTCAATCATGGCAGTACAACGAACACCAGAAATAATGAAAATTGCATCTAGATCTCTAGAGCACTTATCGACGACTACAAGCAGTAAAGCGAGCTGAAGGCGCGCCGCCGTCATCGGCCCTCCCTGGCCGGAGCCGGACAAAACTTGTTGTAGTCGACAGTCAGGAAGCCGTCCTGCTAAGGCCCATAGGACCAGCGCAGCAAAGCAACAACCACCGCCGATAAAGAGTAGCGTAGATCGGAAGGATCCAACCTGAAAAAATATAAACGTAGACGAACTACGACCAGGTCCGAGCAAATCCACCAAGACAGATCCACCGTAGACACGCTCCCACACGCCCATCCACGATGCTAGACACACCACCGAGATGCGGGCTAGGCGGGGAGAATCTTATTCCATCTTCAGGGAGACGCCACCGACTCGTCTTCCTGAGCAGGACACAAACCCTAATAAAACTTAAAGAAACATCTAAAAATATAGCCCTCCTGCCGACAAGGGCCGGGATCCACTGCACCGCCATGGCCCTAAGGCCATCAGAGACGAGGCGGACCGGCGGCGACGCCGACAAGAGGCAGAGGAACCCTAAATTTTTCTGAGGGAGGAGGTACTGCAGAGGCAGCTACTGGAAAAAACATAACCTACTTTTGTAATCGTTAGTACATCCGAGGGACCTAACAAATACATGAGAAAAAGTAGACACATAATTACTTTGCGTCTAAAATATCCTTAAAGGTTTTTTTGTCAGCTTGACTACATATAAAGCCTAAAGCAAAAGGTAGTTCGTCATCTAAAACAAAATGGCACGGTGCCCAGGTAAAGTCCAAAGCAATATCAGGTGTAACCAAATGGAGCAATTGGGTGTGTTTGGTAGCTGCTCTCACCTTAGCATAGTTGTTTCCTTTAGAGACATGCTGAGTACATGGACATGCAGGTGTTTGGTAGTTACATATGTACTGACGCATGCCGAGTCGTGATTGTGTTTGGTAGACTGCATTTGAGGTAGCCCACATGGTACTTGGAGGTGGCGGCGACCAAAGGAGGAGAGGTCGTCGGAGTTCAGTCGCCGGAGATGTCTTCCCTCGGGTACAATAGATGGCTGCTGGAGGTGTTTTTTTTAACACAGTACAAACACAAGTGCTCATATACACGCGCATACACTCACCCTATGAACGCGCGCGCACACACACACCCTACCCCTGTGAGCACCTTCGAAAGACAGAGCCGGCATATCTTCTTGAAATTTACGAAGTCACCGTAGGCACCTCGTCGTCGACGGGAGCGTTTCCTTTCATTGAATGCGCATCGCCGAAAATTCTGAAATAAATTCAAGAATAAATGCGAGCATTAGGACTTGAACCCTGGTGGGCCAGGGATACCACAGTCCCTCTAACCATCCAACCACATGTTGGTTCGCGGCGGCTGGAGGTGTTACTCGGGAGACAGGAGAGGAGAGGAGGGTTTGCTTGAGGGGAAGACATGCCGCTTGGTGTGTCAGGGGGTAGATGGATTGGGCTTCGTGGGTTAGATCCGTGGACAGCGAACGGCCTCAGCGTGGCTACGGGCCTTTTTTCTTGACTTGAGCATAGCGAAGTACGGCCCATACTTCCTACCAAATACTCAAAAGTGGATTGAGTAGGGAATTTTTGAGCTTATGCACCCTCTATGCACTATACCAAACATACCCTGAATTTGCTCAAAAAAACCAAACACACCTTTAATGTTTGTCTTGTTTTTTTAGAAAAGAAAGATGACCCCCGGCCTCTGCATCTGGGAGATGCATACGGCCACTTTATTAATTATTCTCATAAGACCTTACAAAGTCATATAACAGTAAGACTAAAGCCGCCGTCTAAGCAACAAATGTCGCTACACCTATCCAGTTGATGAAGGGGCGCAGATAGCCTGAGCCTAATACCAAACAGACATCGCAGCCAAGCCTAACATCTAAGACCTGAGACCCTAACCTAGCCACTTGCCGGGTCTGGGGCACACACTGGTCCGGCGTGCTCTCAGAGGCCACTGCCGCCAACTGCCACCGCTCCATCTTCAGAACTGTACTGATGCATCAACCTTGCTCGGTCTAGTTATCGCCGACGCCACCACGGCGCCCAATGACACCTCCTCCCTGCGCGCAAACAGCTGAGCACGTCGCGGTCGCCAGTGATACACCTCAGCGCCATGCTGCCAAGTACCACCAGCCGACACAGCTTGAAGTCCTTGGAAGATCTGTCGTGCGTAGCACCTGCCGACCAGGCATGACAAAGCGTAGCACCTGTCGGTCAGGCATGGCTTGACATCTCCACCGAAGCTCCGTGCAAGACGAAGCCGCTCCACCTCCTGCCTCTGACTTCCAGCGCTGCTCCACAAACGATGCTCCCAAGAGAGAAACGACACCGCAGTGCCGCCATCGTCCGATCTGGAACACCAGATCCTAGAGTTTCCCCCGGAGCAGCACGAGTGGGTCGACAGTAGTTACACGACGATGCCTTCATCAAGGTAACGGCGTAGAACGCCGCCATCGCCTGCCGCCGGCTCAGTTTTCACCGGCAACCATGTCTCCCCAACTCGCAGCCGGGACTAGATGATGGATCTCGAGATCCGATCACCAAGCTTCTGGCCGGCCACCACCGACGAAGAAGATGACCACCACCATTGGCTACACCGGCCAGATCAGATCTGCCATGGGTGCCGCCAAGCAGTCCACCAGGCCCTCGACGCCGCCGCCGATCTAAAGCCAGATGACATGCCGCCGAAGACCGCATCGCGCCGCCGCCCGTGGCCCGAGGCAGGGCGGACCGCCGCCGCCGTCGAAGCCAACGCCGTCGCTTCTAGATCGGCCGCACCTCCACGCATGTTGGGGCCCCGCTACCCCTGAGACGTGGGAGGGAGGAAGAACCCCCGCCACCGCCGTCGGCCTCCGGGCGCAAGCCGGCGGCGGCGGGAGGAGGGGAGGAAGATGGGGTAGGCCCCGGCGGCGGCTAGGGTTGGGGAGCCACCCGAGTCGCCCGAGCGGGGGGCGATGCGGGGAGCCTCTAATGTTTGTCTTGTACATACACCTAATGCTAGCTAGATAGTGCACTGCATTATTCCAATATTAATTGGGGAAACACGTCACCTGACAGTGCATAATTGACAACCATCAGAGACAATGGGAAAGTGGCGCCTACAACAACTGTTCGTACAAATTCTTACTTTTAAAATATATTTTTTGTTATCTCATTACTGGCATATGTCGCGCTTAAGTTGGTATGTCGATGGCAGGGGTAGCCCACTTGTGAGTGGGTAAAGCTAATCAGGGCGAACTACCACTCCTAACAATTCATAAAATGGCTGTAACCGTACCTGATTTCCTTTCTTCAAAACTCATGCAAGAAATGTCAGAAGTATTTCTTTATTTCTTTAGCTACTTTCCCCATAATCCGGAGATAATTCATGTTTATTCCCAATCTCATGACCGGGGAGAGCTTTTATGACCATGTCATCACCGCTGCATCCGAGCGTACTATAAAGTATAATTTATAAAAGTACGTAGCTAATAGCTGCAACCATAGATGTTCGTGATAAATCTGCTGAGCTAAGAAGTTTTGGAACCCTGACCAGACTGCCGGTGTTTAGCCAGACGAAGGATGTGATGAGGCCAAGACGCCAAGTCATCTTGCCCCTTATGCCCTCGGTGACACACATGGTATAATGTGTGGGACAAAGGGTCAAGACCTCCTGAGGGTAGGCTAACTTCAAAAACTTGCTACTAGTTTAGAACTTTAGATTGCAGCCTGCAACTCGCCTGAAACAAGCAGGAACCGCTAGTAATAGCTGGTCAATCATATGACGGTTAATCCATTCCCAGGCCTTGAAACCAACTAAACCGGAAAAGTTGAAGCGGAAATGCAATTCTAAGATGAGATAAAAAGTTGTCCGGACCATTCCAACTTGGCTTAGCTGTATATGATGTTTATATGCTAGGGTTAGTTAGAGCAACTCTAGCAGACCCCGCATTTTGCCGACCCGTAAAATGTGTTTGCAGGTCGCACGGGGGCGGTTATGCATGCCGAAGTTTGCGGCGGCAGACTAGAAACCGCAAACAAACCCCTAAATTTTAAAAAAAGTTGTTTCGCGCGAGAAATTTAAGCAACAGCTCGCCGGAGCTCGCTCGCATACATGGTTCTTCTTCGCATAATAAGTTCATACACGCCACATACATACATAAAGGTTAGATATGCTAGACAAGGCCTACGCTACCGCACCACTGCAACAAAATTGAGCTCACCGGAGCTCCTGCGGTAGCTGCCCATCAGCGGCGATCAGTCGGAGTCGGAGGAGTCGGAGCCGAGGTCGACAAAGAGCTTCGCCTGCTCCTCCTTCATCACGCGCAGGTCGGCCTCCTTCGATGCCTGCGCCTGTGATGCCGTGAGGCCCGTCTAGAGGAAGAGCCGCTCGTACTCGAGCTCGCGCCGGATGCGCTCTTCCATCTCCTCAAGATCCCTCGCCGACCGCTCGAGGACGACGCGCTCGAGGAGCTCCTCCTGCCCCGGTGGGAGGTAGTCCTCGGGTCCGATGACGCCTCGGCGCGGCGGCGCATCGGGCACGGCCTCCTCCGGCTCCCTCTTCACCGGAACGAGCCGCGAGCTCGATGCGCCCGCGGATGAGCTCCCCGCGGACCAGTGGTCGGATGAGCTCCCCGCGGACCAGTTGCCGGAGGAGGCGCAGCGGCGACGGGCGCGCTCGAACTCGTCGAGCTCGTGCCGGTCGAATGCCGGCGGCGGCCGGGCACCCTGGTTGAGCCACTGACGCGCCCCCCGCTTGCGCGCGGCGGCGGCGCTCCGCCTCATCCCCCGAGTCGGCCATGGTGGTTCAAGGCTCGCCGGCGGCGAGAAATCGAGCGGCGCGGTGGGGAATTGGAGGGGAACGTGGCGGCGGGAGGATAGGGTTTCGACCCGCATCTGCCCCGCAAACCCGCAGTTATAGTGACTCGGGGGTTGCGTTTGCGGGCTGCGGCAAAAAATTTTACGGGCCGGACACCGATGCGGGCCTTGGTCTGGCCAGAAAAATGGGCCGAGCCCGTATAATCGCCGGAATTATACAGGTTTGCGCCGGATGCGGGGTCTGCTAGAGTCGCTCTCATACCACAATGTTTTTCGATTGGTTGCATGGGTTGCACAAAATGTACTTCTAAAGATCAAAAACACACAATTCACTACACTCCCCACCAATCGTTTTCACCTTTTCAGCCAACGTAACACACAATTATATCAAATGCCACACCAAGCAAGTGCTCTTCCTAAAGATGCTGCGCCCATGGAGCATAATTAGCTGGTTCGCTGTCATGCATGTGCAGCCAATAGTAACAACAAAAGGAAAGAGAGTAAAAGATCGATAAAAACGAGCACGGAAAATGTCCCCATCAGATCAAATGTGCCCATGCAACTATGCTTGCAATCACGACATGCGATACAATAATTGATTTACTTCTCATTGCCCCCCCCCCCCCCCCCCCCCTTTTGATAGGTCAAATATTTTAATTTCGTGCGAGGATCATTGCCAGATCAAGGTATCATGGGGTTACACTCATCAACCAATCCTAATTATTTATCTGGCTACTAAACAAAGATTATTTCATCAAGTTACAATCGGAAGAGTGCTGGGGGTTTTCAACTCTAGTTTTAGTGGATTTGACGAGGTACGCTGATGGTTATGCATATTTTTGTATGTATACATTATTTAGACATAGACAGGACACTTCATCAGTTTCGCAATATCTGACCATGACCCAAACTCTCTGTTTCAAAATACTTTTTCATATATTCAAACTTAGATTTGCTGTCATCTTGGTATGTACATTTGACCGACACAAACATGAGGTTTGTAATGGGTATACTTTACAATTTGAAATGAGAAAAATTGTGAGCAGATAGATCAATCGACCTGTATCTGCCGTTTTGTAGATATCCATATCTTTTTGGAAATTTATGTTATACCCATTTTTTTCTTTTGAGTTATATTCGAGTAGGTCAATATGAAGTGTGCATTTTACAAATACTAAACCAGAAGGTTAACCTTTTTCATCTTTGTCTAAAGATTTGTGATGTCAAATTTGCATTTAAAATTGCTTGGAACAACAGATTCATCATGAGGTAAGGCTGTCTGGTTTTTAGGTGGAAAACTAACGTCTGGCTGTGGTGACTAGCCCCACAAATAGAAAAAATTCAGAATGATTGTGCACACGACACTCTTCTGCGTGATGGTACACACGACACTCTAATCAATGGTTGTGAGAGCATGGTTAATAGTATAGCCAACTGCTGGCTATATGATGCTGCCATGTCATATAGAGGCAACACTAATAGTCACTCATATAATAAGGTTAGCTAGAAGGCTGGCTATAAGAGCACTACTTTTTCTCATCTTCTCTATATCTATTTCTTCATATTTATTGTACTCCCTCCGTTTCTTTTTACTCCGCATATAAGATTTGATCAAAGTCAAAGTACACAAAGTTTGACCAAATTTATATAAAAAATATGAATATCTACAATACTAAAACTATATAGTATGAAAAAATGTTTCATGGTGCATCTGATAATATTGATTTCATAGTGTGAATGTTTATAATTTTTAATATAAAGTTAGTCAAACTCTAAATCTTGACTTTGACCAAATTTTATATGCGGACTAAAAAGAAATGGAGGGAGTATCGGCCTAGGAATCCACGCATATAGTTAGGCTTTTGCATGAGAGCTCACTTCCCTCATTTTTTAATGTCTCTCTCCTTCACATAGGCAAAATTGTCATGTAAGTGAGCTGCCTGCTATTGTACTTGCTGTGAGCCGCACACATACTCTGATGGATGGGTACTACAGCTAACATCCATCGGGCATAAAACGTCGTGCATCAAGCATTGTTTAGAAAAGAAAATCGTGTGCTTGTTAAAGAAAAAAAATAGCCCTGCACGTTGAGTACGATGTCAAAGTAATAATGACAACAACAAATTAACGGTGAAAGAATAGAGGCACGGGCGAAACGTTGCCCTTTGTGATGAAGGCACCTCGTGACAGCAAAGGAGGGGCTATATAATTACAGTACGAACTGACCGGCCTCGGAATCTTACGGACGGCCGCAATTTGCACAGCGCGCTGTGTACAGAGCACGTGATGCATGCTGTAAACTTGTCGTGGATAATTAGATACTACCACATGCACGCGTGAGAGCAGAATTGACGTGGGTGCGGCCTAGGTAGCGACCGATGCGTATGTTATCAGGCGTTTACTTTCGTGTTGGATCATCCGGACAAAAATGGCGCGTCGCTTTAGCCCAAAAGATCGTCGATTCCACGGCCGGTCTGGTTGGCTGATGCACATCCAATAATGGAGTTACCCATGTGCCTGTGTCTCGCGCGCATGGGTGTAGGAATGAATTACAATGCATTTTAATCAGGTTTGGTTGTTTGGAATTTGGATATAGAAATGGAAGCTGAAAATACATGTTATGATTTATTATATAGCTGTAACTATCTACAGAATGTAAGTACCATTTCATATGCTTTTTTTTGGGGGGTGGGGGGGATGATCCAGATCATTATCAAAGTTCACCGGAAGTAAAAATCACCTAAAGCATAATAAAAACTACACTGAGATTCCGAAACCATCGAACGACCACTATTACCATCAGACCGAGCCGCCAACAAGCCGTTGTCGTCACTCTCCTACCGGACCCGGCTTGACCTTGTCGATAACAGCCGGGACGTCTTCGTGCACGTGACCCTAAGAACCAGTGCCCTGGAGCCGTAGTCATCGTCATTGACCTTTGAATAGATCTGCAGCACCTGACACCAAATCTCGACACATGACGAGAAAACCTAACCACGCCACCCCAAGGAGACAACATGAATCTACGCCGGAACTCCGTCGACTACATCCAGATGTATGAACTTGAGGAGGATCGGAGCCCGGAAGACAAAATCAAAAAGAAACGCCGCCATCCGTCCGAGCACCGCGCCTGTGAGGACTAAAAAACCCTAACCTAAACTACTAACCAAAGCGGAGGCACGGGGATTCCCATCCCTGCCACCGGCCGCTAGAGCGGCAGGCAGAGGGGAGGCGAATCCCAAGGATCACCGGCAAAGCTTGGAGGGGAGAGTTTACCCTAGCCACCAAGGGATGGGGGAGGAAAAGAGACCCTAGATTGGTTCTCACCGTCCTTTTTTTGTACATGTGCATGTGGACCTTGGCAAGATTTCATATGCATTTTGAGAGAAATAGAAGTAATGTGATTGATGAGGTGACATGTGTGTCAGTTAGGATTTTTTTTATGTTGACTTGTTGAGAGAGGACAAGAATAATATTTTACATGCATGGGGAGAGAAATAATTAGTGGAGTATTGAAGTCATGTACGTGCATGTTTAGAGAAATAGAAGTGGTGGATATAAACTATTTAGCTATATACTAGATGATACCCTGCATATTGCTACAGGAATGTTTTGCCTATAGTACTAAAGAATTGAAAGTGGTTCTTGAGAAAATTCGACCTCTGATACTCCTAATATTGAAGGCGGTTTAGTTGGAACAATCCAAGGAGAGTTTAGAACCACCTTCAGTACTAGAAGTATTAGCAACTATTCGCTAGAAATGGAACTCAAAATGGCATGAAAACTGTGTGTATGTGGGTGGTGGTGGTGGGGTGGTGGGGGGGGGGGGGGGGGGGGGCTCTAATGCCCTTTCCACGGTCCTGTTTCCTTTTTTTCTTATCCACCTAGTTTTGTGTGTTTACGCCTCCCTTTTTTTGTGCATGCAATTGTTGTATCTTGGGGGCAAGATATTTTACCTTTGTTCCTTGATACGGAGGCACGACTATCTTGGCTTGGCCAAGCCATCACGAGACTAGGAGAAGGGGATCGTTGCAAAGGGTCCAACAAGCTGCCCAACAAATTCAATTTCCTTGTAGGTAACAGATAGTTGGTGCTATATGACATGTAGGTTCTATGTTTGCGCACATATGGACGAGCTTGTCCATCACAACAGTTTGCATTACAATGAGAAATACTTACACAAGTTGCTAGTGAGAACTATGGCCATGTCAAAGTCAAATGCTGCATCAAAGATATGTGTGAATATTTCCTCAGCAATGCCATCGTATGGACACCTGGCGTGCCTCCTTCTCGGGGTCTTGTAAGAACTTATCAAAACTCTAGTCTTCTGTAAAATAACTACTCCCTCTCTCCATATATATAGGGCCTAATGTATTTTTTGAGGCTAATTTTGACTACATATTAGAGCAATAATATATGACATGCAAGTTACACAAAGCATTACCATCAAATTCGTGCGTGAAAGGGGCTTCCAATGATATAATTTCACATTATACATCTCATATACTATTAATCTTATGAATATTCAAAGGCAGTCTCAAAAAGCGTGTTAGGCCCTATATGTATGGATGGCTGGAGTATATATCTTGTCAAATATTGGAATGGATGATGTGAAACTTGTCTTACATTTCATTTATTAATGAATTTTTTATGGCGAATATTACTTTGTCCTCACAACTTGATTTAAGACATGGATGAATTTATTTGAAATTGTTGGTCTTCATCAATATAATTAAAATCTACAAGCCGTGTCTTTCCATCCATTCTAACTTGTAAAGGTTGAAAGTGCTTAGAGATAAAGACGAGTTGATGCATATTATTTATTAGTGGCTCCACATTGCACTTAATTTTGCAGATTAGTTGGTGGAGTTGCAGGTGAAGATAAAATACTCAGCATAGTACGAATAAGACATCAGCATCGAGACATCTATGACATCCTTAATCAATTTTCACCGCAATCGACTAATTAAATTAAGGCATCCAAAGATCTTTCGTACTACCTCCTTGTCTGTTCCTTTCTGTCGAAGTGTCATTCTGAAATGAAAGATATTGTGTGCGTGAGCGTGCGTGTGCCCGGCGGTGATTAATTATGATATCGATCAGTGACGAATTAATTAGCATGAAAAATATTGCTACGGAGATAAATGAGTTAGGTCAAATCTTTCTTTTTTGAAAATAATCCAGATATATTATTAAGGTTCATCAGAAGTACAAAGCACCTCAAACATAATAAAAATTACGTTGAGATTCTAAGACCACCGAACAACCACTACCGCCGTCAGAACAAGTCGTCGACGCGCCGTTGTTGCCGCTCCCATACAAGAGCCGGCTTGACCTTGTCAGTGACAACCGGGAAGTCTTCCTGCACGTGTCCTGAGGACCAGCGCCCTGGAGTCATCGTCGTTGTTGAACCCCTGAATATATCTGAAACACCTGACACCAAATCTCGCCACATGACAAGAAACCCTAACCTCATCGTCCCAAGAAGACGGCAGAAATATACACCAGAGCCCCGTCGACTACGTTCAGATAGACGACCTCGAGGAGGGTCGGAACCCGGAAGACAAACTCGAAGAAGAAGTGCCGCCATCCGCCCGAGCGCCGCACCAGCAAGGACTAAAAAACTCTAACTTAAACTACTGACCTAAGCGGATGCACCGGGATTCCTCTCCTCGCCACCGGCCGCCAGAGCGGCAAGCAGAGGAAAGGCGAATCTATGCGCTCGCCGATGAAGCCTGGAGGGAAGGGTTTACCCTAGCCACCAAGGGATAGGGGAGGGAGAGATAAATCCTACATAAATGAGCTAGGTCAAATCAACACATCATGCATGGACATCAGCTCTTGTACTTTAGTTTAATTACCTAGCGTATTGTAGGGCGTGTAAAATATCGTTTTCACCTGATTTAGGCGACATAACCAGATTTGGTTGAAAGGATTGTTTTCTCCCATGCATTATTGGCCTTTGGAAAGGGAGGAGCCATTCAGAGGCCTCTAGTATTGGAGCGAATGTCACTGCCCTAGGCCGTAGCTATATCTATATAAGCCAAAACCTCTCCGTTGCTTCTTTGGGTAGCCCTGCTCACTAAATAATTTCAAGGGGATTTGCTAATCATAGCATCTTCTGCAAGCTTAGGAAAGATTTGAGGTAATTAAGTCTTAAGTAGTAGTTTTGAGTTTGGATAAGCCTCCTCTTATAGTAATGCATGGATCTCTTTCTTCTTCCGTATTACATTCAGTTTGGTTTAGAAGGTTCCTCTCCATCATTTGCATCCATCCAAATTAAGTCGGCGACATGGACGACTCGGCCCTGTTCATGGAATGGGCCATGGACACGCTGGAGCAGGAGCACCCTGACCCGGTGGTGGTCCACGTCAACGGCGACTCCGGCGAGGCAGCCTTCCCCTCGCTTCAGGCGCTCCGTGAGCAGCGTCTCGTCTTCGAAGAGCTGATTACCGGAGCCAATCCGGCAAGCAGCGGGAGCTCCGGCGAAACCACAGACGGCAGCGGAGGCTATGGTGGCAATTCCCCGTCCCCGGCGGCCATGGAGCACGGCGTCTGGCCCCTGTCCCCGAACTCGACCAGGTGCGCTCCCAAGCTTTGCAGGAACGGTGGGGGTGGGGGCACCAACCTTCCCGTAACGACCTGGAATTTCTCCGCGCTGCCGGCCAGTGACGGCACACTGGACAGCGGCAGCGCCGGGCCTGTCGTCCCGGAGACGGTGTACGCGTCGCAGCCGACGAGGAGGGCCGCCGCAAGGAGCCCCACCGGCACCGGGCCCGTGTCGTCGGGGCCGCCGTACGCGCAGGACCATATCATGGCGGAGCGGAAGCGCCGGGAGAAGATTAACCAGCGCTTCATCGAGCTCTCCACCGTCATCCCCGGCCTCAAGAAGGTGCTCCGATTTGCTTCAACACCTGAACTTATGTTAGTTCTTCCCCATGAAAACAAATCATCTCAGTGTAGATCCCTATATATGATTGATTCAGATGGACAAGGCGACGATCCTTTCCGACGCGACGAGGCACGTCAAGGAGCTGCAGGAGAAGATCAAGGCCCTCGAGGCAGCCACCGGCCGCAGCAGCAGGAGCATCGAAACCGTGGTACTCGTCAAGAAGAAGCCGCGCCACGCCGACGCCGCCCTTTCAGACCAGAACGGCTCGCCCTCGTCGGCGTCGTCCTCTACGGGGAACCCGCTGCCGGAGATCGAGGTGCGCTTCTCGGAGACCGGCGTCATGGTGAGGATCCTCTGCCACGACGTCCAGGGGGTGGTGGTGAGGGTGCTGTCGGAGGTGGAGGAGGGGCTCCACCTCACCGTCACCCACGCCAATGTCATGCCCTTCACGGCCTGCACTGTCATCATAACCATCACGGCCAAGGCAAGTTTTCCTTCCTTGATTTCACACTTCCGTCCAATTATTCACAGTTTCACACTAGGTAAATGATAAATTAGCAAATATCTCCACGGAACAAATGGTTCGTGTACATAAAAATCGAGTAAGGATTTGTATTTCTAAATATATCTACCTCCCTCCACTTATCAATGTGCCTAGGCAGACTTTTCATCAACTGAACATATATGATACTCCCTTCACTATTATAAGATGTTTTGGATATTTCAGTATGGGCTATATACAAACTGAAATAAGTGAACAAGCACACTGAAACATGTTTATATACATTTGAATCAGAAAAAGTTAGAACATCTAGTTAACGCAGGGAGTATATTCCATTGATAATCAACCATTGTTACACTCGCTTCATAATGAGGTATTCTAAATATTAGTAATTATAATTTATTTCGCATATAGTTGCAGGGCACGAAATATCTATACTCACTTCTACATGTATCTCAACATGTGGATATCAGATAGCTTAGAGAGCATCGACTTAGATATAAGACAACCTCAAATGACTTAGATTTAGCTAAACCGAAGCGCTTAGCAGCTTGGACCGGAAAGACATTCATGTCTCCAAGACAATGTGATTTCAATGCTTGAAAGTTTTGTTTTAAACTGGGCTGTTTACACTAAAATCTATATTCATTCTTTTGGCTAGTTGGAACCACTCAACAAAACAAAAATTGGCCCCGGCAAAATTTTAAAAACCCGGATATCATAAAATCATAGTTGTACTATGATGGCCTTAACTAATGTTCCGTACAAAATGCATAATCTATCCCGCATTATGAGGAAGCTTCTTAATTTGCAAGACATGGTCAACAACATGCATAGAAAATTCCAGAAACGTACTATCATAGAGCCCACATATATATTTTGATGACACGTAAAGCTACATTTACGGGGGATTTCTTATGGACTGCACCGACGAGCTGACATGGTGATATTTGGTTGGAGAATAAAAGGGTAGTGTCTGTAAATGGTTTAGCATCTTTTGTTTGATCTTTGATGACCAGTATTTATTGAACAAAAACATAATTCTCAATCTAGCCAATCCTGCATGTTCCCCCAAGGAAAAAAGCTAATCATGTCTGTTCATAAGTATTATATTCATCTGAAGGAAGTAGGAGAATACAATGCTGGTCAATAGTTAGTTTGCATTTTGTTTTCAGGTGGATGAGGGCTTCACCGTTACAGCAGAGGAGATCATAGGAAGACTCAACTATGTGCTGGAATTGCATAGCAGCTGCACTTCTACCGAACAAAAATGAAACTAAGAAAATATATCATGTCATATGTATAGTACGGAACATATTATCCTGTATAATTAAATTTGGAAGTGGTGAGAGGGAGTGCATGCAGGCATGCATGTTTCCGACGAGAATGTCTAGCTGAACCATACATTTGCATGTTTCTGTTGGTGCAACGACACCAACGGCAAAAGCTTGCTGAAAGATCAAGCCAAGTAGACGATTCCAAACGAAAATGACTAGCGTCTGGCTGCATGCAAATTGTGGATATTGCTTTCTGAATATTCTGGTAATAATATCCATTCATAAGGCGTGTACTACTCACTAGTGAATCCTAGTTTCCCGGTCAGTCCATAGAGTTGGTTTTGGACGAAAAATTCAGCCAACAAAAATAATTATAAAGGTCACTACTCACTAGTGACGTATTTATAGGAAAACCGACCAAAAGAGTTCTTTCTTTAGGTTCGCTTGAAGAAACCAACTCAATAATTATTTGATTGCAAGTTGTAGAAAAACTAAATTGGTTTCTTATCCAACCATCTAGGATAATCCACGCCCAAAAAGCCAAACTACAAGGAAACCAATCATCCTCCCTCTCAAACCAAAACCCTAGTGTCATCCATCATGATTGATTCCTCGGGAATGGACAAGAGCGTTATCCTGCCGCGCACTCGAGAAGTCGAGAAGGAGAGTAGATCGATACTCTCGGAGGGCCACGGGATAAGCGAAGGTCGCTGCGCACGGGAGGTCGATCGCTGCCGCCGATCGACGAGCCGTGGACCACCGCACGTTTCCACGCCAACGATCACCGGTGGCCCAGCCCAATCATGGGCGCCGCGCCGTGCGGTGCGTGCGGCCGGTCGCTGGCTGGCTGGTCATCGACGTTTACAGCAAGAGAACGTACCATGGCATAAACAGAATTATGATGCATGACAAGTATGATGCATGATGCTCAACCAAGTATGATCTGTTTAAATAGCCTCTATGATGTTGCTGATTTCTGTGACTTAGTCATTTTTGCTAAGTCTGTAACTGTAACATTGTGATGTCATGTAAACCTGCTGCTACAAGTCATTCTATGCATAATCTGGAGATGTTCACTAAGAATGTTTTGTTATACATGTTATGCTCTATCCATCCATGCCCTTGGTTGCATTTATAGCCTGCTGTAGCTTGTTGTAATCTTGCACTCAAATTGCTAAATAATGTTACTGTCAGCCTGCTAACATTAAGTTCAGTTTTGCCATGTGTTTGCCTATTGATCCATGCACCCTATGAACTTGCTCTTTCCATGCTTAGCTTCATAATTATGCCATCTTACTGTTGGATGCCTTCACATGCCATGAAATGCTTTGTGATGGGTGATTTGAGCTCGGAAAGATGCCTTCATAATTCTATTTATGCCATGCTCAGTTTTTCTGCGAAGTCTGAATCTGTCATATTACTTGCTATGTTTACATGGGTACCATCATATCTTCTGTGCCTTTTTGGCTCGTGATCAGTAAGGGACTCTTGTTCTATGCAATTAGTAGATTCATGACATGCCTTTGTTTGCTATGATCTGTTCCTGTAGCATGTTGTTTGATAACTCTAAACTTAGCAACCTGATGCATGTTGTTTGAATGCATTTTGCATTAATGCCATGTTTAACTTGTTTTGCTCATATCTTCTAGGCCGTAGCTTCAAATTAAATGAACTTTATATGTAACTTGACTAGAGTTTCGTGTAGATCATCTTGGTGCATCTTAACTTGCTGTTTAACAACTTGAACATAAAGTTTATTCAGATCTGGACCAATTTCGAAATTTGCATATGAGGACTTACCGGAATTGTTATATGTTGTTTCCGGCCTCATTTAAACTTGCTTTGATGTGTTGCTCTTGTATGCATCATCTCTTGCCATGAGTAGCTTCATGTAGCCTTGTCATGCATCATACTTGATTGAGCATCATGCCTTGTTCTTGTGTGGTGTGTTTGTCATGTTGTGTGCTTCTTCTCGATAGTTCCCGTTTTGTTGCGATCGTGAGGATTCGTTCGTCTACGCTTGGTTCGTCTTCGTGGCTTCATCTTCTTCATGGACTCGTTCGTCTTCCTAGCGGGATTTCAGGCAAGATGACCGTAACCTTGGATCTCATTACTATCATTGCTATGCTAGTTGCTTCGTTCTATCGCTATGCTGCGCTACCTATCACTTGCTCTTCAAGCCTCCCGAATTGCCATGAAACCACCTCTAACCTTTGTCACCCTTCCTAGCAAACCATTGTTTGGCTATGTTACCGCTTTTGCTCAGCCCCTTTATAGTGTTGCTAGTTGCAGGTGAAGATGAAAATTGCTCCATGTTGGATTATGTTTATGTTGGGATATCACAATATCTCTTATTTAATTAATGCATCTATATACTTGGTAAAGGGTGGAAGGCTCGGCCTTATGCCTGGTGTTTTGTTCCACTCTTGCCGCCCTAGTTTCCGTCATACCGGTGTTATATTCCTTGATTTTGCGTTCCTAACGCGGTTGGGTGTTATAGGGACCCCTTGACAGTTCGCTTTGAATAAAACTCTTACAGCAAGGCCCAACCTTGATTTTACCATTTGCCTATCACCTACTTCTTTTCCCTTGGGAGTCGCGCTCCCGAGGGTCATCTTTATTTTAACCCCCCGGGCCAGTGCTTCTCTAAGTGTTGGTCCGAACTAAGTAGACTGCGGGGCCCCCTCGTGGAAACTTGAGGTCTGGTTTTACTCGTAGGATGTCTCATCCGGTGTTGCCCTGAGAACGAGATATGTGCAGCTCCTATCGGGATTGTCGGCACATCGGGCGGCTTTGCTGGTCTTGTTTTACCATTGTCGAAATGTCTTGTAAACCAGGATTCCGAGACTGATCGGGTCTTCCCGGGAGAAGGAATATCCTTCGTTGACCGTGAGAGCTTATAATGGGCTAAGTTGGGACACCCCTGCAGGGTATAAACTTTCGAGAGCCGTGCCCGCGGTTATGTGGCAGATGGGAATTTGTTAATGTCCGGTTGTAGAGAACTTGACACTTGACTTAAATAAAACGCATCAACCGCGTGTGTAGCCGTGATGGTCTCTTCTCGGCGGAGTCCGGAAAGTGAACACGGTTTCTGGGTTATGTTTGACGTAAGTAGGAGTTCAGGATCACTTCTTGATCATTGCTAGCTTCACGACCGTTCCGTTGCTTCTCTTCTCGCTCTTATTTGCGTATGTTAGCCACCATACATTGCTTAGTCGTTGCTGCAACCTCACCACTGTAACCCTTCCTTACTCATTAAGCTTTGCTAGTCTTTGTTGGAAATATGCCCTAGAGGCAATAATAAAATGGTTATTATTGCATTTCCTTGTTCATGATAATTGTCTATTGTTCATGCTATAATTGTATTAACTGGAAACCGTATTACATGTGTGAATACATAGACCACAACATGTCCCTAGTAAGCCTCTAGTTGACTAGCTCGTTGATCAATAGATGGTTATGGTTTCCTGACCATGGACATCGGATGTCATTGATAACGGGATCACATCATTAGGAGAATGATGTGACGGACAAGACCCAATCCTAAGCATAGCACAAGATCATGTAGTTCGTTTGCTAAGAGCTTTTCTAATGTCAAGTATCATTTCCTTAGAGCATGAGATTGTGCAACTCCCGGATACCGTAGGAGTGCTTTGGGTGTATCAAACGTCACAACGTAACTGGGTGGCTATAAAGGTGCACTACAGGTATCTCCGAAAGTGTCTGTTGGGTTGGCACGAATCGAGACTGGGATTTGTCACTCCGTATGACAGAGAGGTATCTCTGGGCCCACTCGGTAATGCATCATCATAATGAGCTCAATGTGACTAAGGAGTTAGCCACGGGATCATGCGTTACGGAACGAGTAAAGAGACTTGCCGGTAACGAGATTGAACGAGGTATTGGGATACCGACGATCGAATCTCGGGCAAGTAACATACCGATAGACAAAGGGAATTATATACGGGATTGATTGAATCCCTGACATCGTGGTTCATCCGATGAGATCATCGTGGAACATGTGGGAGCCAACATGGGTATCCAGATCCCGCTGTTGGTTATTGGCCGGAGAACGTCTCGGTCATGTCTGCATGGTTCCCGAACCCATAGGGCCTACACACTTAAGGTTCGGTGACGCTAGAGTTGTTATGGGAAATAGTATGTGGTTACCGAAGGTTGTTCGGAGTCCCGGATGAGATCCCGGACATGACGAGGAGCTCCAGAATGGTCCGGAGGTGAAGATCGGTATATTGGACGAAGGGTATTGGAGTCCAGAATTGTTCCGGGGGTACCAGGCTATGGCCAGCATGTCCGAAAGGGGTTTCGGAGGCCCCGACAAGCGTTGGGGGGCCTTATGGGCCAAGGGGAAGGGGCAAACCAGCCCACTAAGGGGCTGTGCGCCCCTCCCAACCCCTCTCACGTAACCAGGAGAGGTGGGGGCGCCACCCCTAGGGTAGCCGCCCCTCCCAGCTTGGGGGGCAAGTTTCCTAGGGGGTGGGGGCGCCCAAACCCATCTAGGGTTTCTCCTGGCCGCCGCCTCCTCCTCTAGATCCATCTAGAGGGGTCGGCCCCCTCTCCCCTTCCCCTTATATATAGTGAGGGGTGGGAGGGCAGTCGCAACCCCTGGCAAGGCGCAGCCCTCTCCTCCTCCAACTCCTCCTCCTCCGTAGTGCTTAGCGAAGCTCTGCCGGAGAACCACGAGCTCCATCGCCACCATGCCGTCGTGCTGCTGGAGTTCTCGCTCAACTTCTCCTCTCCCCTTGCTGGATCAAGAAGGAGGAGACGTCTCCGGGCTGTACGTGTGTTGAACGCGGAGGCGCCGTCCGTTCGGCGCTAGATCAGATCTTCCGCGATTTGAATCGCCGCGAGTACGACTCCATCAACCGCGTTCTTGTAACGCTTCCGCTTAGCGATCTTCAAGGGTATGAAGATGCACTCCCTCTCTCTCGTTGCTAGCGTCTCCTAGATTGATCTTGGTGACATGTAGGAAAATTTTGAATTATTGCTACGTTCCCCAACAGTCTTGATACCCATGGTAATGGGATTGCTGAGTCCTCGTGGCTCACAGATTACTACAACAACAGTTCCAGGTACAGGTTTTGCGATGATCATGACGCGAGAGCGATGTTTCTTGTTTTGGAGTTCTTCTTCCGCTTCTTCTTCGATCAGGGGATAGGTTCCAGGTCGGCAGCCTGGGCTAGCAGGGTGGATGTCGTTTGAGCTTCTGTTTATGTTTCATCCGTAGTCGGATGTTGTTCTCATGTATATTGATGTATTCTTGCGGCATTTGTATGCCTTGTATGTATCCCCATATATTATGCAATGTTGATGTAATGATATCCACCTTGCAAAAGCGTTTCAATATGCGGGTCTATCCTTGGTGGGACCTTCGAGTTCCTCTCGGATAGGGTCGCATATTGGGCGTGACAAGTTGATGACAGCCAGCCAGCGACCGGCCGCACGCACCGCACGGCGCGGCGCCCATGATTGGGCTGGGCCACCGGCGATCGTTGGCGTGGAAACGTGCGGTGGTCCACGGCTCGTCGATCGGCGGCAGCGATCGACCTCCCGTGCGCAGCGACCTTCGCTTATCCCGCGGCCCTCCGAGTATCGATCTACTCTCCTTCTCGACTTCTCGAGTGCGCGGCAGGATAACGCTCTTGTCCATTCCCGAGGAATCAATCATGATGGATGTACTCCCTCCATTCCACAACACAATGTAGTGCCTATAGATTTGTATGGCCCCCTACCCACGTGGCCTTGTCCGTAATATGTCGAATACCTTTTTTTTTGTCAAATACTGTTAGCGCCAGTACGTTAGGGCAACCCTTTTTTCTGCACAGACCTGTAGGCTGTAGCTTATATTATAGTGTACCATGGTTTTCTGCAAGCTCATAAGAGCAACTCTAGCAGACCCCACAAAAACTTGACCCGCAAAACGCGTTTGCAGTTTCATGAAGATCGCGTTTGCGGGTCAAAAATTAGCGCGGCCGAACATATACTGTAAAACAAACTGTAAAACTGGAATAAAGAGCTCCTTCCTCCAGTCCGGCCGTTGCCGCCCCTTCCTCCAGCCGGCCGCGCCGGCCACGCCCCGTCGGCCGCGCCCCATCGCCCATCGGTCGCGCCCCATCACCGCGCCGGTCGCGCCCAGCCTCGCCGGCCACGCCCTATCGCCTCCGTCGTCCGTGCCCAGCCTTGCCGGCCACGCCACGTCGCCTCCGTCGTCCGCGCCTTGCTCTATTGCTAGGCGAGCCGTGCCCCTTTGCCTGCCACGTCGGGAGGATTCTGGCGGCCAGGCTGAGGTCATGGGAGGCCACGACGATGTCGAGCTCGTCCAATTCGAACCGGCGGCGAGCGATTGCGGCGTCTAGCGGCCTTTTCCGATGTGCGGTGATGAATTCCGGCGAGTTTAGGGCGGATTCCGGCAAACTCCGCGGCGGCGTGTTTGCTCCGACGAGGTTTGACCGGTATACGGGGGCCCCTAAATTCGGCCTTCCAACCTCCAAAGATAAGGGTTTCGGGTGTGCATTTGCGGTGACCCTTAAAAAATTTACGGGTTGGACCACTTTTACGGTTTCTGTTATGGACACTTTTTCGCCCAAAACTGTAAAACGCAAATTTTTTACGGGTTTGACCACTTATGCGGGGTCTGCTAGAGATGCTCTAAGTTAATTTGGCTTGATCTCCAGCTGCACTGTGATGGTAGTACTTGTTTCATCAAACTAGGGATGCAAGTGGGCCGCGTCCCCGTACGTACGTCCCGCGACAGCCGGATATACGAACTAATACATGGTTGCTTTAATGATGATGATGTTCAAATTACACCCCTACGGACGTGTGCGTGGACACTATACGCCTGCATCCCTACATCAAACACACACTACTTGAGGAATCATGCAAAAAGGATAAGTTGCGAAAGAAAAGTTAATGCAATTGATCCTTCTTCTCGTCACAATCAGTTTTATTTTATCCAATGTATTTGATCAGAGACAGATCCCCTCCTCCCGTGACCTCCTCCCCTCGTGCGGTGGCGCCGCGCCGCACCGGGGCCTCCCCGCCGGGCCTCCCTCTCCTCCCGCCGCCGCCGCCGAGGGCATCGCAGGCTAAGCCTGCGGGCCGCAGCGGCGGCGGCGGCAATCTTCCTCGGCCGGCGATCGGATCTGGGTGGCGGCGACCCACTCCGGCCGATTCAAGGGCGGTGGCGCAGGCCGGTGGCGACAAGGGTTGTCGTGCTGGCGGCGGCGACGAAGAGATCACGTCGGCGGCTATGGTGTCCGATCTGGATCCCTTTCGGGTCTGGATGGTGGTTCCTCGAGCCGTCGTGTGCATCCTTTGTTCCGGCGCGGCAAGCGGCCTCTGGACTAGGCACGCGACACAAGGACGTCGGGGGCTCCGGCCCTGGGCGTGGAGGTGGTGGCCATCTTCTTCGCCGGAGGTGGTCGGCTAGATGGTTGTGGATTCTCGCATCCAGTCCCGGCGTAGAGTGGGGAGACGAGGCTGCCGGTGAAAACCGTGCTATGACTCGGGTCATGGCGGGCAATGGCGGCGTTTTCGCGTCGTTATCTTGTTGAAGACATCGTCTGCAGCTTCTGTCGACTTGCTTGTGCTGCTCTGGGTGAAAACCTAGATCTGGAGTTTCCGGATTGGACGATGGCGGTGCTTTTGGCGTCGTTTTCCCTCATGGGGGCATCGTTTTTTGAGCAGCGGCTGGATGCAAGACCAGAGGACGGATTCTTTGGTGGAGCGGTGCGGCATCTCACTCATTGATGGCGGCGGGTCTCGGCGGCATGGCGCTGTGGTGACTCTGAGTCCGATGCGCGGAGATGGACTCGCGCAGGAGGGTGACACGGTCTGGCGTCGTGGTGGCGTCGACGGCAGTTAGACCGGGCAAGGTAGATGCAGCAGTACAACTCTGAAGATGGATTGGTGGCAGGTGGCTGTGGCGGCCTCAGACCCGGCAGGCGTCCTGGTTGAGGAGTGCGCCGGACTGGTAGGTGACCCATACCCGGCAGGCGTCCTGGTTGGGACCTCAGGACTTAGATGTTAGGTTTGGCTGCGAGGTCTGTTTGGTACTACGCCCAGACTATCAGCATCCCTTCATCACTTGGATAGGAGTAGCGACACTTTTTGTTGCCTAGACGGTGGCTTCAGTCTTACTGTTGTATGACTTTGTAAGGTCTTGTGTGAATAATTAATAAAGTGGCTGCATGCATCGTCCAGATGCAGAGGCCGGGGGTCCTCCTCCATTTCAAAAAAAAATGTATTTGATCACAGTTAGTTTTATCACACCTCACCATACATGGCACCTCATCAGCCACACCACTTCTGTTTCTCTTTACATGTAAGGGAAATGCTACTTACGGTATTTCTCTCAAGTCTCGACATGCATGTTGTTGAGCTATATTCAAACTTTTCTTGCACCTCATCAACCACACTACCTCTGTTTCTCCTTACAAGGGAAATGCTACTTACGATATTTCTCTCAACATGGGATCCAACACCATGATAGAATACTACCCTCATGTTAGACCATGTCCCTGAGATTTGATTACAAAAGGTGCATTAGCAGTAAATACATTGTAGTTCGATAAGTTATTTGGAATATGACGGAACGAAAGACCAAGGAAAGGAAGAAGAATGCACCAAAATGCCATATGTAATCACATCAAGAATTAAGGTCGGAGCCAGGCTTTGGGGGTTGGCGGGGGCCAAGCATTTGACTTCTCTTATGCCGTGAGAGTCTATCAAATTGAGGCCGTCCATAGACGGTCGGTCATGTAATTCAAAACTCTTTTTATTAGTCAGATAAGGAAAAGCTTTTGCCTCTGCCTTGGAAAAAAAAATTAAGTGCTGCACCAAACGCTAGTGGTTGTTTCTTGTTTTATTGCAAGTGTAATTTGCACGAAGGCCTCGTCATCCCGTTACATATGCATCGCTATTTGCTTGGACAACATGATTGCAAGAGGGTGTGTTTCACAGGAAACATTGTTCTCGGTACTGTGTGTTTCTGTTGTCACGGCCTGATTCTGATCCAGTACTAACTTTTGTCCGGTGTTTCTGATCAAGAAAGATTCTGCTGATCTGAAATTAGTAACATGCGCTCGGTCGGTCTGGCTATCTTTGGAAGATTAAATATTTTATTAGCTGCAAATTAGCATCGCACGTACTGTTCCAGATCTCCATACCTAATACTATCATGTCCGCCCAATTTGCTTGGCTTGCATGCGTTAGGTTATCCATCAGTGGCTTTAGCTAAATCAGTGACGTTGATTAGTACATGATATTAGGACAAGGTGCGGCCACATCAGCGTATCATGGGCTTGCTTCTACCCCAGCTCGATCGGCTATATAAATCTGCTGATGTGGAGTTAAGCGTATCTTTTTGGTGCGACTGGCCGTATAATCGCTATCCCATGAAATATTTTTGTATTCCCTTTTGGTGGCCTTTGGAGGGAATGGGAAATTAGTGAGCCTTCTTGTTTTGATTTTGAGTGAGCATCTAGAAAGTGTATTGTTGGCCGAAAACAACGGTTGTTTGTCTTTTGTGAAGAAGGGTTTGAATCTACTCCCTCCGTTCCAAAATATAAATCTTTGTAGAGATTTCATTATGAACCACATACGGATGTATATAGATGCATTTAAAGTGTAGATTCATTCATTTTGCTCCGTATGTAGTCAATCTAGTGAAATCTTTACAAAGACTTATATTTAGGAACGGAGGGAGTATTATAAAAATTCATCATACGTGCAAAGCTAGCAGCCTCAACATAATAAAATTACATCGAGCTCCTTGGATCACCGGACAATCGCTCCCCTAACGGAGCCAGTGAGTGGATGACGACACCTTTTCATGCCTTGCTCCTTTAAGCGGCATTTGGCCAACTTTAGCGTCGTTAGCAAGCCTGTGAGGTTAGGTCTCACCGGATCTATCTAGATGGATTCAGAAGAGTGGTCGTCCAACCTTCTCTTCTCCAGAACGGCAAACTCGTCGGCGTCTTTTGGCTTCGCCTGTTGACTTCTCGGCCCCTATGTCGACAACGCTTCCATGACCCGATCATGTTCCAGAGGTCCAGAGATGGTGTCGAGTTTCACCCATGACGCGCCGCTGGCGAGTGTGGGAGGAGGACATCGTCGATCCCCCCAAGGACCTCTGTGTGTAACTTTTAATTTCTATAATGATGCTCTTGTAAGGGTTGATCGACCATAATATATGACCTTTGACTTTCAAAAAATCTCATGATGACCGTAACTTGGCTAAATTTGTCATATTAGTATAAAAAAAGGAGAAAAAACAGTAAGAATTGGTTTTACTCACAGGATAAGCATATATAGGTTGTTTTCCTGTCCCTGCAACTTTTTCCGTCAAGCTCAGCCACTTGATAAACAATAGAGTCTGATGACCTTGTCTGCTTGTGATTGTACAAAAGGAATAATAAGGGAGCCTACTCACGCACTGGTTGCGTTTACAGTGGCCTGTTTACCTATGTCCTTTTTTCCCTGAAAAAAGTACGCTATTTGACGTCCAGAATAGTAGTGCATGTGCACGCGGTCTCTCTATCTTTGCCACGATGGAGTGCATTTTGATTAAAAAACAAGCCGTTGTACGGAGAACTTGCAACTTGTTAGTGTCTAACATAATCAGTCTTGCTAAATCTTAGTCGACTTAAACTTGATTATGTCTCAACTGGTGCTATATTCGTGATATGTTACATTGAGATTTATGATTTTTTTTTTCTTTCTTTCTTATATGTCATGTCACTTAACTAAAACCTAGCGTAATAGCATCAATCACATAGACAAGGGGGCATCACATTGACATGAGAACCAATCTGTGGTTCAGTAGTTAGGAGGGTGATTGTATCCCAGTTTACTAGGGATCAAATCATAGGTATGATACATGTGTGCTGCACCAAGGCGAAATAGTCTTTTAATCCATAGCAAAGTGCCTATGGTGAATTCGTCAATCCCCCGTCGGCTCCTGTCCCTCGATAGAGTAGGGTATATGTGTGTTCATAATGATGAGTGTATGGCGAACCAACTTATTGGATGGTTAGGAGGACAATGGTATCCCTGTCCACCAGGGTTCAAGTCCCGGTGCTCGCATTATTTCTGGATTTATTTCAAAATTTTCGATGCTGCGCCATATATATAAGCGCATGCGGCTGTACCGTGTTCTCTATTTTTTTTATGTCCAGGGACAGGACGCGCCCAAATCTCAGCTGATTTGGATGGCTTGCTCTTCCTACGTCTCCATGCAATCATTTGCTCGCAGCCGGGCTCTCCGTCTTCTTCCCACCAGGTACGTAATTGTGTGCGGCCATCTTCTCTGCCGGTGCGTCGTCTTCTTGCACGCTCCTCCTCCCATAGATAAATAGAGCTGTCCAAGCTCTGCATTTTTATGTGATTTCTTTGGTGCGCGCAGCTCCATCAGGTGCTAGCTAGAAGCAGTATGTATCAGCTGGAGACCATGGACGACTCCAGCTTGTTCATGCAGTGGGCCGTGGACACGCTGCAGCACGACCACCCGCCGCTCGCCGCTGCCTACGCCGCCGGCGACAGTGGCTGTACTTTCCCGTCACTCCAAGAGCTCCGCCGCTCGGCGTTGCAGCAAGGCACGGCCCCGGCGGGAATGGCGGTACAAGACGGCCACCGTCACCAAGCCGCCGACAGCGCCGGCGGCGGCTGTGAGAACACGTCTGCCGCGGTCGTGGAGAACGACGTCAACTGCGCGACGACCTGCAGCGTCGGCAGCAGCAACAACTACCTGCCCATGAGCTGGAACTTCACCTCGGCCGTGGCGCAGCCGAGCAACGAGGCCGCGCCGAGCCCCACCGCTGCTCCTCCCTCTGGAGCGCACGACGGCCCCGGCGTGACGGAGCAGGCCCACGTGTCGCCACCGTCGAGGAGAGCCTCCGCAAAGAGCGCCGCCAGGACCGGGCACACGCCGTACGCGCAGGACCACACCATGGCGGAGCGGAAGCGCCGGGAGAAGATCAACCGGCGGTTCATCGAACTCTCCACCGTCATCCCCGGCCTCAAGAAGGTCCGCGCCTCTTCTTCCACATCCATATATACAGTATCCAACAAGGGAAATTTGTCAACTGATTCATTGGCCAACTACTAATTAACTCGCTCAGATGGACAAGGCGACGATCCTTTCGGACGCCGTCAAGTACGTCAAGGAGCAGCAGGAAAAGCTCAAGGCGCTCGAGGTCCGCAACTGCAGGAGCGTCGCCGCCGAGTCCGTGGTGCTCGTCAAGAAGTCACGCACCGCCGAAGACGACGGCGGCGGCTGCTGCTCATCACCGTCTGCAGGGCCTGGAGCAACAGCTGGAACTGGAAGCACAACCACGACGACGACGACCGGGAGCGTGCTGCCGGAGATCGAGGCGAGGGTCTCGGAGAGCGACGTGATGGTGAGGATCCACTGCGAGGACGGCAAGGGGGTGCTTGTCAGGCTGCTCGCCGAGGTGGAGGGGCTACACCTGAGCATCACCCACGTCAATGCCATCCCGTTCCCCGCTTGCACTGTCGTCATAACCGTTACTGCAAAGGCAAGTTCCTCTAATTTTACCCCCAACAATCTGCTGCCCAATTTTTTTTCCCTCAAAAAAAAAAAGCGAGGAAATTTCGTTCTACGTACCGTTACGGCTTCGATTACACCGTCTTTGGACAGAAGTTACTGTATACAATTTTCTACCAGATTTTTTCATTAGTTTCTACCGAGTGTGCTGCATTTTTTGCTTGTTTTTTGTGTCAGTAGTTTGTACGTACGAGACATTGTGGTTTCATAGAAATGAAATCGCAGAAGCAAAGTGTGTTTATCCTTGCATTAAAAAAATAACTGCCGTTGAAGTATTAATGTACGTGCCATGCTCACATGTCGAGATTTCTGTCAGGTGGACGACGGCTTCAGCGTCACGGCGGAGGACATTGTTGGCAAGCTAGAGGCGGCGTTGCATGCACCCACGGCGACGGCGTAGTGGAAGATAATACTCCGGCCGGCAGAGATCAAGGTTCAAGAAACATGAAGCCGCTGAAACAAGTATACTGTGTCGCCATGCAAATAAATTACTTCTCGCCATGATTTGATTCAACGGGTGCATCACGGCTTAAAATAGCTTACAACTTCCGAGATAAACTCAAGGTGCAGATTAGAACTCATACTTTACTTCGAAAGGGCAATATTGAAAATTTAAGTGATAAACTTTCTTTGAATACACAAAGCTTGCATATCATTTCATTGATAGATACTAGTGATCTAAACATTTCTTTACATAGAGTAGGAGAATACAAAAGTAACATAGATAAGAGAGGGGGAAATGGGAGAGGATACAAAATGGTATACACTCGCCTAGCTCGAACTCCGGCCAAGGAAGGCAAGGAGACAACACCCAGAGCACCTAGACCGCGTCACGACCAATGCAAGGCACCACCATCGCACGGCCACCGCTCTAGGACAGACCTAATCAACGTACCCCCACCTTAAGCGCCTAGAGGAGTTGGCAAGTGGGAGCCATGATTCGGCTGGATGGGGGGAAGAAGCCTTGGATGAGGCCCTAGATGCCCACGCTCTGAGAAGCAGCCCAAAACCAAGTTTAGCATCCACCATCTTCAATCCAACACCGGAGACACCACGAGCAACCAAGGCCGCGCCTTCATAAAGGATATGACATCGGGACGCCGCCGTGTCCGATCTCATGAACCAGACCTAGGGTTTTCCCCGGATGACCCAGCCTTGTCAAAACCTTATAATAATCCCGCGGATGACTCGACCGTGTCAAAACCATATAAGAATCCCGCGGATGACTCGACCGTGTCAAAACCATATGATAACTCCGCTAAAGTGTCATTTTAGACCGAAATCGCCGTATGATAACTCCGCTAAAGGAAGGCAAGGATCCAGCACCAGAGGACCCGAGCGTCCGGTGAGCCGACCCTATGGCGTCACGGCGGACGGATCCGTCCGTCGGCTAGGCTCTATCTTCCCAAGAGCGGCGGAGTGCAATGCGGACTGCCATTGCCTCCTCGAACCCATACGGGATGACACCCCAGTCGACGGATCCGGGCTGGTCAGAGTCCGATCCGCTGCCTGCCATGGTGGAGAAGGCCGGAAACCGCTGGAGGTGAGCTCGGGTGGTGGAGGGGACTGGAGTGAAGTGGCTAGGGTTTGCTCCGGCGAGCGGATGGGACGAATATATGTGGTTTCGGGGTGGGCCAGCATGGGCCGGGTCCGACGTGGCGGGCGTGCCCGGGTGCCCCCATATCTGCCCCTTATTTGGGCTGGATATGAGGGGTGCCGGTCAGCCCGGGCGCTTGAGACCCGTTTGAGGCGTCTGTCTGGGTCGAAAAAACATGACCGGTCAGTGATCGGGCGGCCCGCCCAAGGGTATGACGTGGGTTTGAGGCGCTCGGCTGTAGACGCTGTTACTGGATAGTTTTAGTATAGGATGGAACATTGATCTACAACTCCAAGAGACGATGATTGAAGGGTATAAGAGCATCTACAGCCGCGGTCACTGCTACCTCTTGAGCACTGCGTTGGTTTTTCCTTGAAGAGGAAAGGGTGATGCAGTAAAGTAGCGTAAGTATTTCCCTCAGTTTTTGAGAACCAAGGTATCAATCCAGTAGGAGGCCACACGCAAGTCCCTCGCACCTACACAAACAAATAAGAACCTCGCAACCAATGCGATAAAGGGGTTGTCAATCCCTTCACGGTCACTTACGAGAGTGAGATCTGATAGAGATGATAAGATAATATTTTTTGTATTTTTATGATAAAGACTAAAAGTAAAGAAAGCAAAATAAACGGCCCAGGAAATAGCTTGTTGACGGGAGATTAATATGATGGAAAATAGACCCGGGGGCCATAGGTTTCACTAGTGGCTTCTCTCAAGATAGCATAAGTATTACGGTGGGTGAACAAATTACTGTCGAGCAATTAATAGAATTGAGCATAGTTATGAGAATATCTAGGTATGATCATGTATATAGGCATCACGTCCGCGACAAGTAGACCGAAACGATTCTGCATCTACTACTATTACTCCACACATTGACCGCTATCCAGCATGCATCTAGAGTATTAAGTTCAAAAGAACGGAGTAATGCTTTAAGAAAGATGACATGATGTAGAGGGATAAACTCATACAATATGATATAAACCCCATCTTGTTATCCTCGATGGCAACAATACAATACGTGCCTTGCTGCCCCTGCTGTCACTGGGAAAGAACACCGCAAGATTGAACCCAAAGCTAAGCACTTCTCCCATTGCAAGAAAGATCAATCTAGTAGGCCAAACCAAACTGATAATTCGAAGAGACTTGCAAAGATAACCAATCATACATAAAAGAATTCAGAGAAGATTCAAATATTGTCCATAGATAATCTTGATCATAAACCCACAATTCATCGGTCTCGACAAACACACCGTAAAAGAAGATTACATCGAATAGATCTCCAAGAAAATCGAGGAGAACTTTGTATTGAGATCCAAAGAGAGAGAAGAAGCCATCTAGCTAATAACGATGGACCCGAAGGTCTGAGGTAAACTACTCACACATCATTGGAGAGGCTATGGTGTTGATGTAGAAGCCCCCCGTGATCAATGCCCCCTCCGGCAGGACGCCTGAAAAGGCCCCAAGATGGGATCTCACGGGTACAGAAGGTTGCTCCGGTGGAATTAGGTTTTCGTGGATGCCTCTGATGGTTTGGGGTACGGAGATGTATATAGGAGGAAGAAATACGTCGGTGGAGCAACATGGGCCCCACGAGGGTGGAGGGCGCCCCCCCCCTACCTCGTGCTCTCCTCGTTGATTACTTTACGTAGACTCCAAGTCCTCTGGATCACGTTTGTTCCGAAAATCACGTTCCCGAAGGTTTCATTCCATTTGGACTCCGTTTGATATCCTTTTCCTTCGAAACACTGAAATAGGCGAAAAAACAGTAATTTGGGCTGGGCCTCCGGTTAATAGGTTAGTCCCAAAAATAATATAAGTGTATAAATAAGCCCATTAAACATCCAAAACAGAATATATAGTAGCATGGAACAATAAAAAATTATAGATACGTTGGAGACGTATCAAGCATCCCCAAGCTTAATTCCTGCTCGTCCTCGAGTAGGTAAATGAAAACAGAATTTTTGATGTAGAATGCTACTTAGCATAATTTTCAATGTAATTCTCTTATTTGTGGTATGAATATTCAGATCCGAAAGATTCAAGATAAAAGTTTAATATTGACATAAAAATAATAATACTTCAAGCATACTAACTAAGCAATCATGTCTTCTCGAAATAACATGGCCAAAGAAAGTTATCCCTACAAAATCATATAGTCTGGCTATGCTCTATCTTCATCACACAAAGTATTTAATCATGCACAACCCCGATGACAAGCCAAGCAATTGCTTCATACTTTTGATGTTCTCAAACTTTTTCAATCTTCACGCAATACATGAGCATGAGCCATGGACATAGCACTATATGTGGAATAGAATGGTGGTTGTGGAGAAGACAAAAAAGGAGAAGATAGTCTCACATCAAATAGGCGTATCAATGGGCTATGGAGATGCCAATTAATAGATATCAATGTGAGTGAGTAGGGATTGCCATGCAACGGATGCACTAGAGCTATAAGTGTATGAAAGCTCAACAAAAGAAACTAAGTGTGTGTGCATCCAACTCGCTTGCTCACGAAGACCTAGGGCATTTTGAGGAAGCCCGTCATTGGAATATACATCATTGGAATATACAAGCCAAGTTATATTATGAAAAATTCCCACTAGTATATGAAAATGACAACATAGGAGACTCTCTATCATGAAGATCATGGTGCTACTTTGAAGCACAAGTGTGGAAAAAGGATAGTAGCATTGTCCCTTCTCTTTTTTTCTCTCATTTTTTGGGCCTTTTCTCTTTTCTCTTTTTTTATGGCCTCTTTTTTTTCGTCCGGAGTCTCATCCTGACTTATGGGGGAACCATAGTATCCATCATCCTTTCCTCACTTGGGACAATGCTCTAATAATGATGATCATCACACCTTTATTTACTTACAACTGAAAAATTACAACTCAATACTTAGAACAATAATATGACTCTATGTGAATGCCTCCGGCGGAGTACCGGGATATGCAATGAATCAAGAGTGACATGTATAAAAGATTATGAACGGTGGCTTTGCCACAAATACGATGTCAACTACATGATCATGCAAAGCAATATGACAATGATGAAGCGTGTCATAGAAAACGGAACGGTGGTAAGTTGCATGGCAATATATCTCGGAATGGCTATGGAAATGCCATAATAGGTAGGTATGGTGGCTGTTTTGAGGAAGGTATATGGTGGGTTTATGATACCGGCAAAAAGTGAGCGGTATTAGAGAGGCTAGCAATGGTGGAAGGGTGAGAGTGCGTATAATCCATGGACTCAACATTAGTCATAAAGAACTCATATACTTGTTGCAAAAATCTATTAGTTATCGAAACAAAGTATTACGCGCATGCTCCTAGGGGGATAGATTGGTAGGAAAAGACCATCGCTCGTCCCCGACCGCCACTCATAAGGAAGACAATCAATAAATAAGTCATGCTCTGACTTCATCACATAACGATTCACCATACGTGCATGCTACGGGAATCACAAACTTTAAGACAAGTATTTCTCAAATTCATAACTACTCAACTAGCATGACTCTAATATCACCATCTTTATATCTCAAAACAATTATCTTGCATCCAACTTTTCTTAGTGTTCAACGCACTTATAAGAAAGTTTTTACTAATCTTGGATGCCTATCATATTAGGACTACCTTCTCAATTTAGCAAATTACCATGCTGTTTTGTAGGACTCTCGAAATAATATAAGTGAAGCATGAGAGAAAAATAGTTTCTACAAAACAAAACCATCGTCGTGCTCTAAAAGATATAAGTGAAGCACTAGAGCAAAAACTATATAGCTCAAAAGATATAAGTGAAGCACATAGAGTATGCTAATAATTTCCGAATCATGTGTGTCTCTCTCAAAAGGGTGTGTACAGCAAGGATGATTGTGGCAAACTAACAAACAAAGACTAAAATTATACAAGATGCTCCAAGCAAAACACATATCATGTGGTGAATAAAAATATAGCTCCAAGTAAAGTTACCGATGGATGAGGACGAAAGAGGGGATGCCTTCCGGGGCATCCCCAAGCTTTGGCTTTTTGGTGTCCTTAGATTATCTTGGGGTGCCATGGGCATCCCCAAGCTTAGGCTCTTGCCACTCCATGTTCCATACTCTATCAATTCTTTACCCAAAACTTAAAAACTACACAACACAAAACTTAAACAGAAAATCTCGTGAACTCCGTTAGCGAAAGAAAACAAAACACCACTTCAAGGTACTGTAATGAACTCATTCTTTATTTATATTGGTGTTAAACCTACTGTATTCCAACTTCTCTATGGTTTATAAACTATTTTACTAGTGATGTCTACTACGCAACCTTCTTCTTGTAGACGTTGTTGGGCCTCCAAGTGCAGAGGTTTGTAGGACAGTAGCAAATTTCCCTCAAGTGGATGACCTAAGGTTTATCAATCCATGGGAGGCGTAGGTTGAAGATGGTCTATCTCAAGCAACCCTGCAACCAAATAACAAAGAGTCTCTTGTGTCCCGAACACACCCAATACAATGGTAAATTGTATAGGTGCACTAGTTCGGCGAAGAGATGGTGATACAAGTGCAATATGGATGGTAGATATAGGTTTTTGTAATATGAAAATATAAAACAGCAAGGTAACTAATGATAGAAGTGAGCACAAACGGTATTGCAATGCTAGGAAACAAGGCCTAGGGTTCATACTTTCACTAGTGCAAGTTCTCTCAACAATAATAACATAATTGGATCATATAACTATCCCTCAACATGCAAAAAAGAGTCACTCCAAAGTCACTAATAGCGGAGAACAAACGAAGAGATTATGGTAGGGTACGAAACCACCTCAAAGTTACTTTTTCGGATCGATCTATTCAAGAGTCCGTAGTAAAATAACACGAAGCTATTCTTTCCGTTCAATCTATCATAGAGTTCGTACTAGAATAACACCTTAAGACACAAATCAACCAAAACCCTAATGTCACCTAGATACTCCAATGTCACCTCAAGTATCCGTGGGTATGATTATACGATATGCATCATACAATCTCAGATTCATCTATTCAAACCAACACAAAGTACTTCAAAGAGTGCCCCAAAGTTTCTACCGGAGAGTCAAGACGAAAACGTGTGCCAACCCCTATGCATAGGTTCATGGGCGGAACCCGTAAGTTGATCACCAAAACATACATCAAGTGAATCAATAGAATACCCCATTGTCACCACGGGTATCCCACGCAAGACATACATCAAGTGTTCTCAAATCCTTAAAGACTCAATCCGATAAGATAACTTCGAAGGGAAAACACAATCCATTACAAGAGAGTAGAGGGGGAGAAGCATCATAAAATCCAACTATAATAGCAAAGCTTGCGATACATCAAGATCGTATCACCCTCAGCCCCGAGGGTGAACTACTCCCTCCTCGTCATGGAGAGCGCCGGGATGATGAAGATGGCCACCGGTGAGGGATCCCCCCTCCGGCAGGGTGCCGGAACAGGGTCCCGATTGGTTTTTGGTGGCTACAGAGGCTTGTGGCGGCGGAAATCCCAATCTATTCTGCTCCTCGATGGTTTTAGGGTATATGGATATATATAGGCGAAAGAAGTCGGTCAGGGGAGCCACGAGGGGCCCACGAGGGTGGAGGGTGCACCCAGGGGGGTGGGCGCGCCCTCCTGCCTCGTGCCCTCCTCGTTGATCCCCTAACGTGCACTCCAAGTCTCCTGGATTGCTTCAGTTCCAAAAATAACTCTCCCGAAGGTTTCATTCCGTTTGGACTCCGTTTGATATTCCTTTTCTGCGAAACACTGAAACAAGGAGAAAAACAGAAACTGGCACTGGGTTCTGGGTTAATAAGTTAGTCCAAAAAATAATATAAAAGTGCATAGTAAAGCCCATTAAACATCCAAGATGGATAATATAATAGCATGAATACTTCATAAATTATAGATATGTTGGAGACGTATCAAGTAGTCATAGATTCATCAAAATAAGCAAACAACACACGAAAAACAGAATCTGTCAAAAACAGAACAGTCTGTAGTAATGTAACTAACGCAAACTTCTGGAACTCTAAAAATTCCGCCAAAATAGGACGACCTAAATAAATTTTTTTATTGATCTGCTGCAATTGTAATCAATATTATATCACATTCTGGTAATTTTTAACAATTGTTTTCGTGAACAGAAAGTTTCTGGAATTTTCAGCAAGATCAAATAACTATCATCCAAGAAGATTCTATAGGTTTAACTTGGCACAAACACTAATTAAAACACAAAACAAATCTAACCAGAGGCTAGATCAAAGATTTATTCCTAAACAGAAGCAAAAAGTAAAAAAAACACTAAAAATAAAATTGGGTTGCCTCCCAACAAGCGCTATCGTTTAACGCCCCTAGCTAGGCATAAAAGCGAGGATAGATCTAGGTTTTGCCATCTTTGGTAGGCAATCCATAAGTGGCTCTCATAATAGATTCATATGGTAATTTAAATTTATTTCTAGGGAAGTGTTACATGCCTTTCCTTAACGGAAATTGGAATCTAATGTTCCCTTCCTTCATATGAATAATTGCACCAATCGTTCTAAGAAAAGGTCTACCAAGAATAATAGGACATGAACGATTGCAATCTATATCAAGAACAATGAAATCTACGGGCACATAATTTCTATTTACAACAATAAGAACATCATTAATTCTTCCCATATGTTTCTTAATAGTGGAATCCGCAAGGTGTAAGTTTAAAGAGCAATCATCAAATTCGCGGAAACCTAACAAATCACACAAAGTTTTTGGAATCGTGGAAACACTAGCACCCAAATCACACAAAACATAGCATTCATGATCCTTAGTTTTAATTTTAATAGTAGGTTCCCACTCATCATAAAGTTTTCTAGGGATAGAAACTTCCAACTCAAGTTTTTCTTCATAAGATTGCATTAAAGCATCAACGATATGTTTAGTAAAAGCTTTATTTTGACTATAAGCATGAGGAGAATTTAGCACGGATTGCAACAAGGAAATACAATCTATCAAAGAGCAACTATCATAATTAAATTCCTTAAAATCCAAAATAGTGGGTTCATTAATATCTAAAGTTTTGACCTCTTCAAATCCACTTTTACAAATTTTAGCATCAAGATCTAAAAACTCCGAATTTTTGGAACGCCTTCTAGGTAAAGGTGGCTCATCTCCAATCCCATCATTATCAAGATTCATATTGCAAAACAAATATTTAATAGGGAACACATCAATAACTTTTAGATCTTCATCTTTATTCTCATAAAAATTAGAAGAACACGCTTTCACAAAGCAATCTTTCTTAGCACGCATCCTAGCGGTTCTTTCTTTGCACTCATCAATGGAAATTCTCATAGCTTTGAGAGACTCATTGATATCATGCTTAGGTGGAATAGATCTGAGTTTCAAAGAATCAACATCAAGAGAAATTCTATCAACGTTCCTAGCCAATTCATCAACTTTAAACAATTTTTCTTCAAGCAAGGTATTGAAATTCTTTTGCGAATTCATAAATTCTTTAACACTAGTCTCAAATTCAGAGGGCATATTATGAAAATTTCCATAAGAGTTGTTGTAGGAATTACCATAATTATTAGAGGAATTACTAGGATACGGCCTAGGATTAAAGTTTCCTCTATACGCGTTGTTACCAAAATTATTCCTACCAACAAAATTCACATCCATAGATTCATTATTATTCTCAATCAAGGTAGACAAGGGCATATCATTAGGATCAGAAGAAACACTCTTATTAGCAAATAATTTCATAAGTTCATCCATCTTTCCACTCAAAACATTAATTTCTTCTATCGCATGCACCTTTTTACTAGTAGATCTTTCAGTATGCCATTGAGAATAATTAACCATAATATTATCTAGGAGTTTGGTGGCTTCTCCTAAAGGGATTTCCATAAAAGTGCCTCCCGCGGCTGAATCTAAAAGATTTCTAGAAGCAAAATTCAATCTGGCATAAAAAATTTGTATAATCATCCATAAATTCAAACCATGAGTAGGGCAATTGCGTATCATTAATTTCATTCTCTCCCAAGCTTGTGCAACATGTTCATGATCAAGTTGCTTAAAATTCATAATATCGTTTCTAAGAGAGATGATTTTAGCGGGAGGAAAATACTTAGAGATAAAAGCATCTTTGCACTTATTCCAAGAATCAATACTATTTTTAGGCAAAGACGAAAACCAAGCTTTAGCACGATCTCTAAGCGAAAAAGGAAATAGCTTCAATTTAATAATATCATTATCCACATCTTTCTTCTTTTGCATATCACACAAATCAACAAAGCTATTTAGATGGGTAGCGGCATCTTCACTAGGAAGGCCGGCGAATTGATCTTTCATGACAAGATTCGGCAAAACAGCATTAATTTCACAAGATTCAGCATCGGTAAGAGGAGCAATCGGAGTGCTAAGAAAATCATTGTTGTTGGTATTGGTAAAGTCACATAATTTAGTATTATCTTGAGCCATAGTGACAAGCAAGCAATCTAATACACGAGCAAACAAGAAGCGAGCGAAAAAGAGGCGAACGGAAAGAGAGGGCGAATAAAACGGTAAGGTGAAGTGGGGGAGACGAAAACGAGAGGCAAATGGCAAATAATGTAATGTGAGGGATAAGAGTTTGTGATGGGTACTTGGTATGTTGACTTTTGCGTAGACTCCTCGGCAACGGCGCCAGAAATGGCTCGTTGACGGGAAATCAAATCTTGACTTGACTTGGTGCACACCTCCCCGGCAACGGTGCCAGAAATCCTTCTTGCTACCTCTTGAGCACTGCGTTGGTTTTTCCTTGAAGAGGAAAGGGTGATGCAGTAAAGTAGCGTAAGTATTTCCCTCAGTTTTTGAGAACCAAGGTATCAATCCAGTAGGAGGCCACACGCAAGTCCCTCGCACACAAATAAGAACCTCGCAACCAACGCGATAAAGGGGTTGTCAATCCCTTCACGGTCACTTACAAGAGTGAGATCTGATAGAGATGATAAGATAATATTTTTTGTATTTTTATGATAAAGACTAAAAGTAAAGAAAGCAAAATAAACGGCGCAAGAAATAGCTTGTTGACGGGAGATTAATATGATGAAAAATAGACCGGTGGGCCATAGGTTTCACTAGTGGCTTCTCCCAAGATAGCATAAGTATTACGGTGGGTGAACAAATTACTGTCGAGCAATTAATAGAATTGAGCATAGTTATGAGAATATCTAGGTATGATCATGTATATAGGCATCACGTCCGCGACAAGTAGACCGAAACGATTCTGCATCTACTATTATTACTCCACACATCGACCTCTATCCAACATGCATCTAGAGTGTTAAGTTCAAAAGAACAGAGTAATGCTTTAAGTAAGATGACATGATGTAGAGGGATAAACTCATGCAATATGATATAAACCCCATCTTGTTATCCTCGATGGCAACAATACAATATGTGCCTTGCTGCCCCTGCTGTCACTGGGAAAGAACACCGCAAGATTGAACCCAAAGCTAAGCACTTCTCCCATTGCAAGAAAGATCAATCTAGTAGGCCAAACCAAACTGATAATTCGAAGAGACTTGCAAAGATAACCAATCATACATAAAAGAATTCAGAGGAGATTCAAATATTGTTCATAGATAATATTGATCATAAACCCACAATTCATCGGTCTCGACAAACACACCGCAAAAGAAGATTACATCGAATAGATCTCCAAGAAAATCGAGGAGAACTTTGTATTGAGATCCAAAGAGAGAGAAGAAGCCATCTAGCTAATAACTATGGACCCGAAGGTCTGAGGTAAACTACTCACACATCATCGGAGAGGCTATGGTGTTGATGTAGAAGCCCTCCGTGATCAATGCCCCCTCCGGCAGAACGCCGGAAAAGGCCCCAAGATGGGATCTCATGGGTACAGAAGGTTGCGGCGGTGGAATTAGGTTTTCGTGGATGCCTCTGATGGTTTGCGGGTACGGAGATATATATAGGAGGAAGAAATACGTCGGTGGAGCAACGTGGGCCCCACGAGGGTGGAGGGCGCGCCTGGGGGAGGTGGGCACGCCCCCTACCTCGTGCTCTCCTCGTTGATTACTTTACGTAGACTCCAAGTCCTCTGGATCACGTTTGTTCGAAAAATCACGTTCCCGAAGGTTTCATTCCGCTTGGACTCCGTTTGATATCCTTTTCCTTCGAAACACTGAAATAGGCAAAAAAACAGCAATTTGGGCTGGGCCCCTGGTTAATAGGTTAGTCCCAAAAATAATATAAAATGTATAAGTAAGCCCATTAAACATCCAAAACAGAATATATAATAGCATGGAACAATAAAAAATTATAGATACGTTGGAGACGTACCAGTCACCTAATTTGACTCCCTATACGCCCGCGGACACGTCCGGGCGTGTCCGCTGAAGGTGATCGAGCGGACCTCATTTCTTTTGTTCCACATCCGCGTCTGTCATTTGTATTATCCCAAGCAAACGGTGTTTCTACGTACTTGAGCATAGAACATAGCAATCCGGCATAGATAACATAGTCCGATAGTCCGATACAAAAGATGTTGGCCGAGTTCATCACTTACAGTACTAAAAATTAACTAAAACCGGCAGGGGAGGGGATTTCACCACTTCCTCTATGCTGGACGCTTCCCCTTGGGGTCTCGGCGGCTGGACTCGGCATAGGTGTCAGCTGCTTCGGGCGCGTCATCATCGTCGTCGCTGTCTGAAGCGTAGGAGGAGGAGATGATGATCCGCACCATGCGATGGGCTACGCGGTACTGCTCTTCCCGGAGCCGTGCGGCTCTCTCCGACGCTTTCGCCCGCTGCCTCGCCAACCGCTCCTACTCCTCCAGCGCCTTCGCATCTTTGCCGCGGTGACGGCGGGCGTCCGTCTCCGCGGACGTGTACGAGCGGCGGATGACGGTGCGGAGGTCCTCGTCGTCGTCGCTTGCCGGGAGAAGGGGCCGTGGCGCGGATCTGCTCGATCCTCCTTTGGATCCACGGATATTAGCCGCCTCCGCCGCCCGCTTCTTCGCGAGCCGATACATGCGGCCCACGGACTCCGGCTGCGGTTCCGCCGGCAACAACACCCAACGGCGCTCCGGAGGGGCAGGTCCGGGCAGTGCTGGGTGCCGCCTGGCAGGGGCCGGAAGGGAGCGCGTCGGACGAACGTGGGGCGTCGCAGAGCTACTGCTCCCCACTCGGCCAATCGCCGACGCTCCGAAAGAGGAGATGTCGTCCCGATCCAGCAGCGACCTGCGGAGGGCAATGCGGAGCGCTAGCTCCTCCTCATCAGGCGCCGACGAGCCACTGGAATCCCTGGCGGCCTTGAGCCACTCCGGTAGGTCGGATTCACTGTCGGACATGGCGGGCGGGGGAAGACGAAGCGGATTTAGGGAAGAAGTGGAGAGGTCATGTGAGTACGGACTGAGTTTGACTAGATCGTCATATATTTGTGGGGACTGGAGTGGGGTCATTGCGGGCCATAGGGGCCAGGCCAACATGGCGGGCCTGCCCGAGCGCCCCCATATCCGCCCTATATTTGGGCTGAATATGAGGGGTGCCGGTCAACCCATGTGTTTGAGGTCCGTTTGAAACACCCGTCTGGGTCAAAAATCGTGACCAGTCAGTGTCCGGACGGGCCCATGTGTTTAAGGTCCGTTTGAAACACCCGTCTGGGTTAAAAAATCGTGACCAGTCAGTGTCCGGACAGGCCGTCCGGATGTTTGAGGAGGGTTTGAGACGCTAGGTTGTAGATGCTCTAATAGAACAAAGATCTCACGCCTAAAGAAAATCTAAATCAGGGCCATATGAAAACACAGAAATGACATCGTACATGGCAGTCAGAAATTCAGAGCGTCGATCCGAATCGTCGTAGTCATTTAAAGAGCGGTTTCTGTGATCACGAAAAGAGCCAAACCCAGTTTGAAAGAACGCATGCAAGCATGGCTTGACCGTTTGTAATTTTGGTGTTTTTTATACACCTTCACATTTATACATACACACTTATCACTTTATATATACTCTTTCTGTTTTCTAAATACAAGTCTTTGTAGAGATTTCACAATGAACCACATACGGCATAGACATTTTGCTTCCTATGTACGTAGTTGTATGTGGTTTATAGTGAAATCTCTATAAAGACTTGTATTTAAAAACATAAAGAGTAGATAGATATGAAAAGACGAGTCACAATAGGGGCCACCCCTGTTGTTTCATGCTGAAAAAAAAGAGCCACAACAAGGGGAACCCCTTTTGTTTCGTGTAAAAAAAAAGGCATTCCTGGTGAAACTCAAAGTTACATGGAAGAATTCTGATGCCACCATCTTTATTTAGCTCGGCGTTTTGCGTCTTGATGAAGTCGTGCGGGACTCTGTCTAGCGACAAAAAAGAAGCGGAGATGACAAAAGAAAATTAGAGTTTTTTTAGGGGACAAAAAAAACCAAATAAAAATAAATAGAGTGGCATTGAAGGCTTTATAGAGCCGGATGGGCCTTGTCCGCAGTCGCTGCTGTTCGATGTGGGTCGTGAGAAGGAGGCTCTACATTGGGCCATTGTGAAATGCCGTCTCAGTTTGGGCTATCCCCCGCTCCTCCAAAAGAAAAAGGTTGGGCCTGCTGGCCGGGACTACTAACTAGCAGGGCCGGTCTCTCCCTCTCCCCCCGGTTGACCGCTTCATTTTTCTCTCTGTCTCTCTCTCTCTCTCTCCGGGCCGCTTCATGCCCGCAATCTTGTGCTTCGAAATCTCAAAAGGAAAATGAGGAGAGGCTGACTGTTCCATGCCCCGTCCAGAGCGCGGCTTGGTTTCAAAATGGCGCAAAGAAAGCCAGTGGGCGCCCCCTGCCTGCTCTCTCTGCTCCGGGAAGCAAATTTTTGCGAACGCTACTTGGGAGGCAATAGAGTACTCTGCTCTGGGACGCGCCCTGCCCTCTCTATTCGGTAAAATTGATAAATTTGACTTATGAACGAAATCAAATCACATAATGAACTGACCGTGAAACTATTTCACGCAGCTGACCTTTTTATGTGACGCCCGACATGAAGGCACCACACTACACTGTGCAACGCCTCACAGATAGGCGCTACACGCCTGGCCAGCGTCGCACCCGTGTGATCCGAAAATACTAAGTCAGTGTGCAACGCCTGAGAGCTAGGCGCCACACTATACAGTGTAGCGCCTAGCTTGTAGGCGTTGTACTAGTGGTTGCTTCATTTTGTAGTGCAACCACTAGTGCAGCGCCTGAGAGTTAGGCGCCCCACTATACAGTGCAGCGCCTAGCTCTTAGGCTCTGCACAATGACTTAGCAATTTTTAGGCAGTCTGGGGTGCAACACTGGCCAGACGTGTAGCGCCTATCTGTGAGGCGTTGCACAGTGTAGTGTGACGCCTTCGTGTCGGGCGTCACACAAAAAGGTCAGCCGCGTGAAATAGTTTCACGGACAGTTCATTCTGTGATTTGATTTCGTCCACGGGTCAATTTTATCAAATTTGCCCTCTCTACTCCACTCCGCTGCCTGCTGAAGCCGGCCGCGGCAACGGTCGACTGAGCGAGCGAGGTCAAGGCAACCAACGGGCAAAAAAAGAATCCATCGGGCTCCATCCATCCCTCTTCCAGGCGGGGCCCATGGGGGCGGGGTCCCGCGCATCTGACCGGTGACGATCCCCGCCACCCAACGGTCACTTCACTTGCGTACTCCGTCTCCGTCTCCGTCTCGCCAACGGAATCTCGCCGTTACACCCAACGGAAACCGCTCCTCCTCCTCTTAACTCCACCCTGCGCCTATCCCCGCCCCCCTCTCCGCTTCCTCGCGCATTTCATTTGATTTCATTCCCCCGAGAAGAGAACACACAGATTTCGAAATCCCCCGAGAAGAGAACGAACGAACCAACGGAAGAAAAAAAATCCCCCTCTCCGCTGCGCCGTCCCGAGATGGCAACGGTGGCCAGGTCCCCGTCCCCGTCGCCGGCCGCGGCCAGGCCGTGCCCTGCCATGCGGAGGAGCGCCGACTCCAACCCCTTCAAGCCCGCCGGTAACTCCTTCACAGGGTTTGGGCCGACCCATCTATAGCAGGTACAAGGTTTCGGTTTTGGGAATCTCCTAGAGGGTAACCAATGGTTTTTATCGGTTTTTGGAACCTGGTTCCTGGACCGGTTTTTCTATTTCCCTTTTCATTTTTTGTCTCTGTTACTTTTTTCGTTTTCATTTTCTATTTATTTTTTTTCCTTTTCTTGTTACTTTTGATTGAAATTTTCAAATATTTGTTCTGAATTTCAAAAAATGTTCTCGTGTTCAAAATTTTGTTCACAATTCTAAAAAAGTTTGTGTTTCAAAAAATATTGTTACTTTGAAATTTTGTACATAATTCCAAAAAATGTTCATGTTCCAAACATTGTTCTCAGTTTCAATACTTGTTCGTGATTTCAAAAAATGTTCATGTTTCGAAAAATGTTCAGGGATTTCAAAAACTGTTCTCGTTTTCAAAATTTGTTCAAGATTCAATAAATATCTTTGTATTTAAAAATTTGTTCTTGTTTTCAAAATTTGTTCAAGATTTCATAAATATCTTTGTGTTTCAAAAATTATTCTGGTTTTCAAAATTTGTTCATGATTTCATAAATATCCTTTGTGTTTCAAAAATTGTTCTCGTTTCCGAAATTTGTTCATGATTTCATAAATATCTTTGCATTTCGAAATTCTTATTTTCGAAATTTGTTCATGATTTCAAAAAATGTTCAGGGATTTAAACAACTGTTCTTGTTTTCAAAATGTGTTCATGATTTGAAAAAATGTCCGTGTTCCAAATCAATTTCAGGGATTTCAAAAATTGTTCTTGTTTTGTTCATTATTTAAAAAATTATTTAGGGATTTCAAAAAATTTTCTTGTTTCAAAATTTGTTCAGGATTTCGTAAATGTGTTGAATTTTTTTTCAAGAATTTCAAAAAATGTTCTGGTCTTCAAAATGTTTTCAGGATTTTCATCAATGTGTTTCAAAAAATGTTCAGAAATTTCAAAAAATGTTCTGGTCTTCAAAATTTGTTCAGGATTTTCATCAATGTGTTTCAAAAAATGTGCAGGAATTTCAAAAAATGTTCTGGTCTTCAAAATTTGTTCACAATTTAAGAGGAATGTTCGTGTTTTCAACATTTTGTTCGCAAGTTCAAATAATGCCCCCATGTTAAAAAAATCTTTTTAAAAAAAGTGTGAATTTAAAAAGGAAATTTGTTCTTCTTTAAAAAATAATATTCAGACTTTTTCAGGATCTGACAAATTCTAAATTTAGTTCCTGTAATTCAAAAGCTATTTGAAAATTTCAACTTTTGTTCACATTTTCCAAAATTTTGTTTGTGCTTTTAATAATTTGTTCAAAACAATCGAATAATTTGTACGCTACAGTAAATAGGATGCTAGAGTGTCGCGTTATAATTAAGAACTATTCACTCTACCATCTATCACCATCTATTCACTCTGTTTTTTTAGGGTATATAATATCTCTACTCTCTGGTGGATCGCTTCATGCCCACAACCTTGTTCAAAATTTCAAAAGGGAAAAGTAGGAGAGACTGTTCAAAATTTCAAAAGGCAATAGAGTACTAGTCTGCTGGTGAAGCTGTGGCCACGGTCGACTGAGCCAAAGGCAACGGGCAGAACAGAATCCCTCTTCCCTTCCAGGCGGGGCCGTCGGTGGGGGTGATCTGATCCCCACCGCCCAACGGTCACTTCACTCTCCTCCCCTCGATAATCTAGCCGTTGCGCCCAAACAGAAAACCGCTCCTCCTCCTCTTAACTCCATCCCCACCTACCCCTCTCCGCTTCCTCGCACATTCCCCCGAGAAGAGAACAAGCAGATTTCGAAATCAGCCGGAGAACGAACGGAAAAAGAAAATAGTCCCCTCTCCCTCTCTGCTGCGCCGTCCCGAGATGGCAACGGTGGCCAGGTCCCCGTCCCCGTCCCCGTCGCCGGCCGCGGCCAGGCCCTGCCCCGCCATGCGGAGGAGCGCCGACTCCAACCCCTTCAAGCCCGCCGGTAACTCCCGAGCCCTCGATTTCCTTGCTGGTTTCGGCTGTTATGCACGCGGATCCGAGCCTGTTCGGCCACCAGCTCTCAACCCCGGCCCTCTCCCTGATCTGCAGATTGCCCGTCGCAGAGGAGCTCCACCTCCAAGGGCGGCGGCGGCGTCTGCGGGTGCCACCACTCCTCGCCCTCGCCGCGCCGGAGGTCCCTCTCCTCCTCCTTTGGGGAGAAGGAGAACGAGCCGCGGGACCGCACCCCCAAGCCCGCGGCGCGCTCTGGCGGCCCCAAGAACTTCATGGCGCCCACCATCTCCGCCGCGTCCAAGGCCGCCTCGCCCAGGAACAGCAGCAAGGTGCTCGGCGAGCGCAACCACCACGACACGCCCCACCTCGCGCCCTTCTCCCCCGCCAACCTCGCGCACAAGCCCAAGGGGCCACCGCCCGAGGCGGGAGCCCCGCGCCGCCTGCGCCTCTCCTTCGAGGCCCCTCCCGCGGCCACCGCACCGCACGGCTTGCTCGCCGCGGGGATGGAGGATCCCGTGTTAGGCAGCGTGAACCACCACCACGCGGAGGCCAATTCGGTGGGCGCGGAGCGCAGCCTGCGGCACTCGTTCGAGGCCCCTTCCGCGGCGGCCGCGTGGCACGGCCCGCTCGCTGGAGATGATGACGACGCGGGGATGGAGGATCCCGTGCGCGTGGGCGTGGGCGTCAACCGCCCGCACGCCGCGGCCGATCCGGTGGGCGCGGAGCCGTCCCGGGCGGCCCTGTACGACCCCAAGACCAACTACACTTCGCCGCGGCCGCGGTTCCTCCACTACAAGCCCAACCCCCGCGTCGACATCTACCGGCACGGCGGCGCTGGCGTCAGGCGCCTCGAGGACGGCTTCGCCTCCGCCTCCGCCTCGGAGAGCAGCGACGAAACCGACGCCACTGCCACCACGGAGGACGACCTCACGGAGGAGGAGCAAGAGCAAGCAGAGCAAAATCATCTGCCGGGGGAACAGCCAGCTCTCGCCGCTCCACCTGAGGCTGCCGAGGCCTGCGTCCTGGCGCCAGAGCCCGCGCCGGGTTCGCCGCCGCCTCCTCTGCTGCTGTCACCGGAGGCTGCTGCGGTGACGCCAGAGCCGGCTCGCGTTCCTGCACCGGAGCCTAGGGCGACTCCTCCGCGAGCCCGTGCACTGACGCCGGAGCCGGAGCATGGGGCGCGAGCTCCAGCCAAGAAGGGATCCGCGTTGAGGTTCCTGCTCCCCCTCGCTTTCGTTCTGTTCATGTCTGCTGCTTCCGTGTGCGTGCTGCTGCAGCCAGATTCCCCGATCATGTCGAGGGCGTCCAGCTTTCTTTCAGTTCAAGAATCACACCCTGTGGAGTTGGCTGCTTGGCTCAAGCAATGGTCAAGCAGTTCGTTGGATTCGATCACGTCTTACTGGGAGGCCTTGGCTTCCACATCCACACAAGAGCAAGAGTACTTTGGTCCGCATTTCGCAGCCAACTGGAGTGCTGCAGCTGCCGATGGTGACCATGGTGCTGCTGCTGATTTCTACTACAACTTCGCCGAGGCATGGCCAGTGACGAGTGAAGAGCCTATTAGCAGCGCCAATGCCTTGCCTGCAGAGCCGGAAGAAGAATCAGTTGATGATGCTGGAGTGGGAGAAGAATCTGATGCATCAGACTACTACGACATGGTAGTAGATGAGCTTGATGTTGAAATGTCAGAAGAAGCTCCTGGTAGCAGCTATGGTGCCACTGTCCTGGAGGAGCAGTTGAAGATCCAGGATGCAGTTTCTGAAGCAAGCAGTGCTGACTTGATTGCAGAATCAGAGGGTGTTGCTGCAGTGGTAGAAGAAGAATCTGATGCATCAGACTACTCCAAGGCAGTAGATGAGCGGGCATCAGAAGCAGCTCCAGGTAGCAGCAATGGCGAAGAGATCAGTCAGGATTTGGACACCCCGTCTGAACCTGCTGAGCTGCGTGAGCAAGATGTTGAGAGTGAAGAGCCCGAGGACAATCACGGCAATAGCAAGGAAGACAAGGAGCCGCATCTTGGTCTTGAGTCAGATTCCAGCATGTCGCCAAGCTACTTGGACAGAATCTCAAAGCCTGCAGCAGCAGCAGGTGTTGCCATTGTCGTGGTCATTCTTTCAGCCAGCATTGCTGCCCTTTCCATGAGGAAGAAGCAAGCTCAGGTTGCCACAAGTGCCAATGCACCAGCTGAGCAAGCCGAGGAAGCTGAGACTCAATCTGGTTCAGCGAGCAGTGAGGGCCATCGTCTTGTCAAGTCTCCTCAGGCAGGAGAAACTGAGCGATTTGGTGACTCTGGTTTCTCTCAGTACAGCAGCAGCTTGTCGTCTGGCCATGGCCATGGCAGGGGGAAGACCAAGGAGGAAGAGAACGTCGGCCTCGAGCCCGCGTCCAAGAGGGAGTCCATGTCATACTCCACATCATCCTATGGCAGCTTCACGACCTATGAGAAGATCGCTGCCAAGAAAGTAAGCTTGAATTGTTTGTCCCTCTTCTCGGTTCAAATATGATATGTGCCTGACTGAACTTTTTTTTTTTTGCAGAGGAACAAGGATGATGAGGCGATGACCCCGGTCCGGCGCTCCAGCAGGCTGCGGAGTGTCAAATCACCCGAGGCCGAGTCTAGTTAGTGCTCTAACTACCACCATTCAGGGCACCTAACTCGACGTAGCTGCTTGCCCAGTTCCACGCACCTTGTTAGACAGATGTATGATGATTGATAAAATACAGCTTTCTGCTGTTATGTTCTGCAGAATTGACTAGTTGATAGGATTTATATGTTTGTGGTTTGAGATTGCTTTTAAAACTGCACAAGTGATTGTGGGCAATTCCCTTGTATTGTTCTCTGATTGAGATGAATCTTCTTATGAACCTCCATACTGAGAGTTGATCCCATCCAATACATTCGATTTTCTTTATGGATGTGGACAAGACATCTCATCTATTGCTAATAATGTTGTTGTGACTTTGTTTGTCCATATGTATGTGAAATGATGGTTCAGTACATGGATAACTTGGTTAATTCTTGTCATTTCTGAAAGCTGAATAAAACTGTTGCTTATTGATGATTTGGTGCGGCATACAAGAGTATATAAGAGGGTACAAACCGACTTGAGGTAGGGGTACAAAACTGACTTGGACTAGAAGTCGTATACCATAATGACTACTCTAACATCCCCCCGCAGTATCAACGGCAGGCTCGACGACGTTGAGACTGAAACAGATATCTTGAAACGGCTTAGTAGGCAGTGCCTTGGTGAAAATGTCAGCAAACTGAGCCGTAGAGGGAACATGAAGCACCCTGACCAAGAGCAACCTTTTCACGAACAAAATGAATATCAATCTCAATATGCTTTGTGCGTCGGTGTTGAACTGGATTGCTGGTCATGTAGACTGCTGATATGTTGTCACAGTAGACAATAGTGGCCTGCTCAATAGGCCTGTGTAGCTCGGAGAGTAACTGCCGAATCCAGATTGTATCTGCAACGGCATGTGCCACAGCGCGATACTCAGCCTCGGCCGACGAACGTGAGACTGTAACCTGTCTTTTCGAAGACCAAGAAATCAAATTGTTACCAAGAAAAACACAAAAACCGGAAGTGGACCTTCGAGTGTCAGGACAACCAGCCCAGTCTGCATCAGAGTATGCGGTAAGCGAGTTTGGAGAAGAATTATTGAGGTGGAGACCATGATTGAGAGTTCCTTTTAAATACCGAAGAATGCGTTCAACATGATTATAGTGAGGAACCCGGGGATCATGCATATAGAGACATGCTTGTTGAACAGCAAAAGAGATTTCAGGACGAGTAATGGTGAGATATTGGAGAGCACCTGTTAGGCTACGATAGAGAGTAGGATCGAAAAAGGGTTCACCGGTAGCCGAAAGTTTAAAACTAGTATCGACAAGAGTGCGAGATGATTGACAGTCAAGCATACCAGCACAATTAAGAAGATCAAGAATATACTGGAGTTGGGAAAGAAAAAGGCTGGTGGAATCTCGAACAACAGCAATGCCTAAGAAATGATGAAGGAGTCCTAGGTCAGTCATAGAAAATTCAGATCTAAGAAGAGAGACAATATGATCTAAGAACTTTTGAGAGGAGGCGGTAAGAATGATATCATCTACATAGAGAAGTAAATAGGCAGTGTCAGAAGTTTGATGATACACAAAAAGAGAGGTGTCGGAGAGAGATGGAGTGAAGCCTATTGTTTGAATGAAGGAGGAGAAGCGTTGAAACCAAGCTCGTGGGGCATGTCGAAGACCGTAGAGAGATTTCTGAAGAAGACATACATGAGTTGGAAAGGATGGATTTTCAAAACCCAGAGGTTGCTGGCAGTAGACAGTTTCTTGAAGGGAACCATGGAGGAAAGCATTTTTAACATCAAGTTGGTGAATGGGCCATGAAGAGGAGACAGCAACACTAAGAACGGTGCGAATGGTGCTAGGTTTAACAACAGGAGAGAAGGTTTCTTCGTAATCAATTCCTTGTTGCTGAGAAAAGCCACGACAAACCCACCTGGCTTTATATCGTGAGAGGCTCCCATCGGAGTGGAACTTTTGGCGAAAAATCCATTTGCCAGAAACAATATTGGTATTGGGAGGACGAGGAACAAGTTGCCAGGTGTTGTTTTGAAGTAAAGCATTATATTCTTCTTGCATGGCAGCGGCCCAACTGGGATCAAGTAGAGCAGTTTTGTAATTCTTTGGAAGAGAAGTGAGAGATACGGAGGTATGAAGGTTTAGGCGGTCTTGGGGTTGATGAAATCCTGATTTGGCCCTAGTACGCATGCGATGATCATTAATCGGGGCTGCTGTAGGAATAGCACGAGGGGGTAAGGTGGGTACTGGTGAGTCCGGCGCAGCGGAAGAGTCGGACGAAGGAGTAGGGCTGGGTGGTGGAGTGGGAGCAGGGCTGGGTGGTGGAGTGGGAGCAGGGCTGGGTGTTGGGGAGGGAGCAGGGGTCAGGGGTGTTGGGGACGTCTCGGGTGGGGTGAGTGTATGGTTGGGATTGGCTATGGTGGGTGTTAATGGTGGTGGTGATAAGTTGTTTCGGCAGGTAGGGGAGTATATAGTTGGAAAGGACGGGGAGAGGGGGTGTTTGCGGAGCTAGGGGTGTTGGATGGTGTAGTAGTGCGTTGTGAGAAAGGAAAAATGTGCTCAGCAAACGTGACATGACGAGAGACATGAACGTGTCCGGTGTGAAGGTCGAGACAGCGATAGCCTTTGTGCTCGTCAGAGAAGCCGAGAAAAGCACATGGGATAGAGCGTGGTGACAATTTATTTGCAGAAGTGGCGTAGGCATTGGGAAAACAGAGACAGCCGAAAACACGAACCGCGGAGTAGTCGGGGTGGGAAAGAAAGAGGGAATAATAGGGAGTAGTGTTGGGTTTAGTTTTAGAAGGTCGAATATTTAGAAGGAAGGTAGCCATGTGTAGGGCTTCAGCCCAAAACTTGGGAGGCATAGATGATTGAATGAGGAGAGTGCGAACTATATCATTGAGGGTGCGAAGAGAGCGTTCTGCTTTACCATTTTGAGGGGAGGTGTAGGGACATGAGAACCTAAGCAGGATGCCATGTTGTAAGAAGAAAGTACGATTTTTAATGTTATCAAACTCGCGACCATTGTCACATTGGATAAAGTGAATTGGGAGGAAGAAGTGAACAGACACATAGCGTTGAAAATTAAGAAAAAGAGAATGGACCTCGGATTTGTTGCGTAGAGGAAAAGTCCAGACAAAGTGGGTGAAATCATCTAGGATAACAAGGTAGTATTTAAAACCCGAAACACTTGCAATGGGAGAGGTCCATAAATCACAATGTATTAATTCAAAGGGATAAGTGCTACAAGAACTAGAGGAACTAAAGGGAAGACGCACATGTTTGCCTAATTGACAAGACTCGCAAAACATAGAATTATGAGTCCCTATTACATGGTATGTGAAAGATCGTGGATGTCGCCTAGAGGGGGGAGTGAATAGGCGCTTTAAAATATTTACGGTTTAGGCTTGAACAAATGCGGAATAAACCTAGCGGTTAATTTGACAAGCACAAAACCTACAACAACTAGGCTCACCTATGTGCACCAACAACTTATGCTAAGCAAGATAAACAACTAAGTGATAGCAAGATATATGACAAGAAACAATATGGCTATCACAAAGTAAAGTGCATAAGTAAAGGGTTCGGGTAAGAGATAACCGAGGCATGCGGAGACGGCGATGTATCCCGAAGTTCACACCCTTGCGAATGCTAATCTCCGTTTGGAGCGGTGTGGAGGCACAATGCTCCCCAAGAAGCCACTAGGGCCACCGTAATCTCCTCACGCCCTCGCACAATGCAAGATGCCGTGATTCCACTAAGGGACCCTTGAGGGCGGTCACCGAACCCGTACAAATGGCAACCCTTGGGGGCGGTCACCGAACCCGTACACTTTGGCAACCCTTGGGGGCGGTCACCGGTACCCGTCAAATTGCTCGGGGTGATCTCCACAACCTAATTGGAGACCCCGACGCTTGCCCGGAGCTTTACACCACAATGATTGAGCTCCGAACACCACCAACCGTCTAGGGCGCCCAAGCACCCAAGAGGAACAAGCTCAAGGGCACCAAGCACCCAAGAGTAATAAGCTTCTCAACTTGTAACTTCCACGTATCACCGTGGAGAACTCAAACCGATGCACCAAATGCAATGGCAAGGGCACACGGAGTGCCCAAGTCCTTCTCTCTCAAATCCCACCGAAGCAACTAATGCTAGGGAGGAAAATGAGAGGAAGAACAAGAAGGAGAACACCAAGAACTCCAAGATCTAGATCCAAGGGGTTCCCCTCACATAGAGGAGAAAGTGATTGGTGGAAATGTGGATCTAGATCTCCTCTCTCTTTTCCCTCAAAAACTAGCAAGGATCCATGGAGGGATTGAGAGTTAGCAAGCTCGAAGAAGGTCAACAATGGGGGAAGAACACGAGCTCAAAGGATAAGGTTCATTGGGGAAGAAGACCCCCTTTTATAGAAGGGGAAAAATCCAACCGTTATGTGCTCAGCCCGCACACGAGCGGTACTACCGCTCCACGAGCGGTACTACCGCTCTGGCGGAAGAAGCAGGGAAAAAGGAGCAACCAAACATGAACCTTGGGGCGGTAGTACCGCTTATAAGCGGTACTACCGCGCACCCCAGCGGTACTACCGCCGGAGGAGCAGAACACGGGACCAAAAATGCAGTAGCGGTACTACCGCCCGACCGGAGCGGTACTACCGCTTATAGGCGGTACTACCGCCCATCAGGGCGGTACTACCGCTTATAGGTGGAACTGCCGTGCCTTACTGCCGTGCAACTACTGCAAAACTCGACACGAAAAATGCAAGACCCAAAATCGAGGCGGTACCAGCGCGGAACCGTAGCCGTACTACCGCTTATGGCCATAGGCGGTACTACCGCTTTGGACAGCGGTACTACCGCTTGGGGCGATAAGCGGTACTGCCGCTCTGGCCGCGGTACTACCGCTAGGAAGCCAAAACTGCCATAACTTCTGCATATGAGCTCCGAATTGAGCAAACTCAAGCTTGTTGGATTGAGAAAGACGAGTAGCATCAAAACAGCGACTGGTCATAGTAAGAAGAGGCAGGGGAGGTATGCCAAAAATTGGAGGAGTGAAACCTCCAACCGAGAAGAACCGGCATAACCTCCAACATCGAAAACATCATAGAAGATGCGAGTGAACTCCGTTTTCGATAAAATCGAGCTTGTCATCAAGATGACCATAAGCTCCAAAACTCACAAAGAGAAGAACCAAACAAGAACCAACAAAGATGATGCAAGGATGCAATGGTTTGAGCTCTCTATGAACGATACGATCAAGCTACTCATCGAGAGCCCCCCTTGATAGTACGGCAATCGATCCTATAACCCGGTCTCCCAACTACCATCATGAGACCGGTAAAATAGAAAACCTATCAAGAGCAAACCTTTGCCTTGCACATGGTCCACTTGAGCTAGATGATGACGATCTTGACTCCCTCAAGTTGGACCACCTTTCTTGGTTGTGTTGGCTCGATGAAGACTAGTTGATTGCTCCCCCATACTCCACTATGGGTGAGCCACTCTTCCGCACATCTTCACCAGTCCATTGTCACCACAATGGACGGCAAGCTTCAAGCATTTGATCTCGTCATGATGCTTCACTTGAACTTGCGCACCGCAACATCTTCACAAGTCCATTGTCGCCACAATGGACGGCAAGCTTCAAGCATTTGATCTCTTCATGATGCTTCACTTGAACTTGCACACCGCAACCTAACCCCACAAAGAACTCTCACGAAGATCATGGGTTAGTACACAAAGCGTAATTGACAATGCTTACCACACCATGGGATCGCTTGATCCCTCTCGGTACATCTTGTGCGCTTTGTGTGTTGATCAACTTGATTCACTCTTGACTTAGTCTTGATCAACCTTGACTCTTTCCAACTCTCTTCATTTGGATGATGTCTTGAAGGTAAACATGAATGATCACACAATCTTCTTCTTCAAGACATGCTTGCAATAAGTTCTACTCTCACATGACCAATCTTTGGATAATTCCTTAATAACACCTTGGTCACCACATAAACTCCTTGAAACCAACACATGGACTTCAAGAAATGCCTATGGACAAATCCTTCAAATATAACTCAAGGCAACCATTAGTCCATAGAGATTGTCATCAATTACCAAAACCAAACATGGGGGCACCGCATGTTCTTTCAGTATGGTAAATTCACTAAGCATAGAAGCTAAGACGGCGGGGTTGGGATGGCCCAGGCGACGATGCCAGAGATCGACGGAGGCCAGCATGGATGTTGGAGGGGTGGCGGCAGGAACTCCATTAAGAGAATAAAGATCACCGGAGCTATTGAAGCGAGCGATCTCGGCCTTGGTCAGGTAATCTTTCACAGATAAACCAAAAGGGTCAAATTCAGCCGAAACTAGATTGTCGCAAGTAATTGGCGAACAGAGATAAGATTTTTAATGAGGGCGGGTGCAACTAGAACATCGCGAAGTAAAAGAGGTTTGGTGGAAGAGGGAAGTTGAGCCTGACCAACACAATATATAGGAATAGATGATCCATCTCCAAGGATAATGGAAGGGAAAGGAGATTTAGTGCAAGAAGATAACCAATTACTAGATGCAGACATATGACTAGAGGCCCCTGAATCAAAGATCCAATCCGTACCTGAGTTTCCTTGTGCAGCAAAGTTATTCATGGCCTGGAGAAAGGCAGCTTGATCCCAGCTCGGCGTCGCAGGTGAGGGTGGCGTCGGAAGCAGTGCCGGCGGATACGATGGTGAAGGCAGTAGGGCCGGCTGGGGAGTGTAGTAGGCATTGGCCGGCTGTGGTGGGGGTGGCGTCGGGAGCAGGGCCGGCTGAGGTGTGTAGTAGGCGCCGCCGTCGGTGGTGTAATGACCATAAGGAGCATACGTCGGGGCGGCGTGATAGGCAGTGGCCGGCTGTCGGGGGTTGAGAACCCCGGGAGCACCAGTAGGCGGCCGAAGGCCGGGTTGCCAGGCACCTGAGTATGCCGGCGGAGCACCGAGGGTGGACGGAGCGGACCAGGGCATGGGCCATGCTTGAACAAGCCCCGTCCAAGGATCATGAGGAGGCCGCCATGCAACCGCAGATGGAGCACTGGTGGGTGGTGCAGGACTCGGTGCTGGTGATGTCGTAGGCGGAACCGAACGAGTCGACGGCGGCCTGTAGATAGGGTTTTTGCCGCGGTAGTTCGGACTAGGACGCCAGCCTGGGGGCGGTTGAACAGATGACGATGCGGACGGCCCGGCGGCAGGAGCCGGCATGGAAGGCGGCGCTGGTGTAGACGACAGAAGAGGACAAGCCGCAGCATGAAAGACCTTGGGGCGAGAGTCCTTGCGAGCTTGTGTTTCCGCCGCGAGTTGTAGCAAGGAACGAACTTCAGCGAAGGTAGGAGGGGGCCGTATCATCGGTATGAACGAGGCTTGCTTGTCAAAGTCTTCGCTAAGGCCGACAACGACGATATTGATTAGCTGTGAGTCGCTAACTGTATCGCCGAGTTTGCGGAGCTCATCACCAATGGTCTTAACGCGCTGGCAGAACAGGTTCACCGGGGCGTCTCCTTGCACCATATTGCGAAGCTCGGTGTGGAGAGCGTTTTTCCGAGCGTCGGTGTTGCTTTGGAAGAGCTGACGGAGGGAGTGCCAGATGTTGGCAGCGGTGGCGCCGTCGTGATCGAGCATGTTGAAGATCTCGGTGGTGATGCGGGTGTAGAACCACTGGACGATCGCGAGATCGTCTTTCAACCATTGCGGATCGTCGGGGCGGGGAAGACAGTTGGCGGCGACATGCGAGCGCAGGTTGCAGCGGCCGAGGTGGAGATCGAAGAGATGTCTCCAATGGTAGTAGTTGTGGGCGGCGAGATCAAGAACTATGGGGATGTAGGGGCTGACGTCGAAGATTGTGTCAGCAAGAGATATTGGTGCGGCGAGGATGGGTGCAGGGTAGTTTTGTGGAGCTATGGTGAGGGCCGAGAGAGAAGCGGCCGCGGCGTTGGCAGCCTTGGCGATGAGTGCGGCCCGGCGCTCGAAGTAGCTGGGCGGCGGCGGCGGCGGTGGCGTTGGCGGAGCCATACCCTAAACCCTGGGACCGGTATCTGATACCATGAAAGCTGAATAAAACTGTTGCTTATTGATGATTTGGTGCGACATACAAGAGTATATAAGAGGGTACAAACCGACTTGGGGTAGGGGTACAAAACTGACTTGGACTAGAAGTCGTATACCATAATGACTACTCTAACAATTTCTAGCATAGAAGCAGATAGGCCTGGCATGCCAAATAAAAGTTCAGATTGATATTGTTGTGCTTGGCATATTTTGTCACCTATCTCCCATAGTAATTTGGACTTGACATCAAAACTGGTAGGTGTGCTACTTGTATTTCTCGTTTGCGAAACACACAACACAGCGATTTTCAAACATGCCGAATTTGTTCAGGTTGATATCGTTGTGCTTGGCATATTTTGTTTTACTGGTGGTCTGTCTGTCATCTGTTTGCCTCACTTTCAGAGGATTTTAACGCTTTGGATCTGTGCATCAGCAAAGTTTCTAATATGGGTAATAAAGAAATGACTATTTGCATTGTTTGATGCTTCTATATTTTTGTAGAAAGAATTTCTTTCCTTTTTCTATTTCTCGCTATTGCAAAATATAACTGTTTTTACCTTGACTCCAGAAATAGTTAATGATTTGGACTTTGAACTCAGTGCATTTTGTCCAGGTGTTCACATGATCCAGTAGTGATCTTCATAGATTTTTATGGTTACTTTTGATGAGTTATTTTCTAGGATTTTTTCCTGATATTTACAGTGTTGTGTTTTTCACGGAAAAGACACCCAAGGGCATCTATTTTTTTAGCCATAAAAACCAGGCAGCGAACCAATGAACTGGCGGTCTTATCGGTAAAAACCCCAAGGTTGTCGGTTCGGTCACCAGTCCGATTTTTAGAAAATACACTCGCTAGTACAATGGGAAGACAACAAGACACAAGACGCCGTCAAAGCTTAAATTACATGGGAAATCATACTAGGCTGTAAGAGCTTGAAAATACACCAAAATGCATTGAATCAATGGTAAGAGGAATGGACACATGCAAATGCCCTTGTCATATATTAGGCTTTGAAGACCGCAATAGCCACTCGTCGCCGTGGCATCACTCCACACGACACATACTTGGGACCTTCACAATCATTCCAAAGGCTTGGAGAAACTGGGATATGCCGCAAAACAACCAACACCATCACCGTTGTCACCTCGTCGATGCCGCCAGAGAAACGAAAACGTAAGGGAAACAAGAATATACTCGACCTAAAAAAAATGAAAGGTACGGGTCCCCACTCCTCTGGCAGCCGCCGAACAGCGCGGCATGAGAGAGATTCGAAAGGCCCTGCTCGCAAATTGTCGAGATTCACATGCTTCGTTGCTTGTGTTGGTAGCATTTGGTTAACACCATGCGTCTTCTTTTTGTCTGTTGTGTGAACGAAAGAAATGTGAGCAAAAATACATATAAAAATGCACACCATGCCAAAAGAGAAAAAGAGATATTTATTCTTGGAAAACTATATATAAACTTTTACACTTATTTTATTTACCATCCACACTACGGTGTATAGCTATTGAATTAATTTCAAGTGCCAATGGTACACACACACACACATAAATAAAACCCAAACTGTCATCAACTTCATATAGTATTACCTCCGTCCCAAAATGCTTGCCTTAGATTTGCCTAGATACGAAGTAGAGTACATTTTTGTGTGGCCATGTAATATCATCTAAAAATGATTGTACAAAAAATGGTGTATAACCTTCAAACAGCATACTATCAGCTACAAAATCATAGAGCGCCCAACTCTTAATGTCTGAACTTTTATATCACACACCAATCACTAGCAAAAATAAATGATAAAAAAAAGACATGTGGAAAAGAATAATTTGGGGAAAGCAGGTAGTACCAATCAGAGGCGGGAAAAAAACTCAAACATTAGTTTGGCCGGCCGGGCCCACATTTCAGGGACAGCTCGCCCAATCCGCCTTCCACTTGCCAGGTGGGAGTGGGACCCACCTGTCATTGTGCACCACCACCACTATACTCGTCGCAGGAAGCAGTCTCCCTCCCTCGCATCGTCCGCCCACCACCATCGCTGCCCCCACCCTCCGCCGCCGCCGCCGCCGCCGCCGCCACCGCCTCGGAAACCCTAGGCCCGATGGCCACCTCCGCCGCCACCAGCTCGTTCCCATCCTACCTCTTCCCGCCCCCCGCCTCCCGCCGCAGCGGGGCCCGTCCGGCCCGGGCGGCGGCGGAGGGGGTCATGGACGTGGTGTCGGAGGCGGAGCTCAGGGAGAAGGGGTTCATGGGCATGCGGAAGACGAAGCTCGTGTGCACGGTGGGCCCGGCGTGCATGGACGCGCTGCCGGCGCTGGCGCGCGGCGGGATGGGCGTGGCGCGGGTCAACCTCTGCCACGGCGGCCGCGACTGGCACCGCGCCGCCATGCGCGAGGTGCGGAGGCTCAACGACGAGGAGGGCTTCTGCGTCTCCCTCATGGTCGACACCGAGGGCTCCCAGCTCCTCGTCGCCGACCACGGCGGCGCCGCATCCGTCAAGGCCGAGGTGTGTCTGCCGGGCATGTATTCTGTTTTCTGCGACTGCGTCGGTCAGATTCAGGCGCTACACATGGGTGTGCTCGGGTCGTGGTTTGTGCTGTGTTTGACTTTTGCGCTGCTGTGGAGTAGTCTGATCAGGGATCATGCAGTGACCAGAAGTAAAAAATTCTACTCGATCTAGGAGGAAGTCATATTAATCTCTAGTGTTGTCTGGGGAATTGGGACTCACTTTGCTAGACAACATCACTAAGCCACTGACAATATTCTGCGACAACATCACTAGATTCTCGATTTGATTAGACCGGAGTATCAATCAGTGTGCTACTCATACATTGAACAGCACACTGTTTTCATGCTGATTTAGATTGACTGGGTGTTTTACTATAAGTGGGAGTGTTTGCTTTTGAGCTCCTGACGAAAACAAGTGAATTGTACTAGATGACAGGCCAGTCTGAGAGTTTGACATCACCCGTGATCTGTATAATTATATGTTTTAGTCCTCCATGCCTTGTCTTTCATCGAAGATGGAAATCCTGATATCTTTTCTTCCTTTGATGGTACATTGCAGGATTGCTCTGAATGGTTATTTACCAGTAAAAAAACAGATAAAGCTCACCCAATTACAATGCACGTGAACTTTGATAAGTTTTCTGAAGGTCTGAAGATGAACATGAGTTGTTTGTTGGTTGTCCATAATATGACTTTTAAAAACAGCTTATTGCCTTATTCACAATGTAATTACTGCACTTTACAGGCATTCTAGTTGGTGATGAGCTTGTCATAGATGGTGGAATGGCGACATTTCAAGTTACAGAGAAGATCGGGAGTGATCTGCGCTGTAAGTGCACAGATCCTGGTTTGCTTCTTCCTCGAGCCAAGTTGTCATTCTGGAGGGACGGAAAATTAGTTGAAAGGAACTTTGGGCTTCCTACATTATCGACAAAGGTTAACTTATAATGCAACACTTATTATTCTTGTAGCTCTTGTATTTCATTTTTGATAGTTCCATTTTAATTTTCTCACTCATTAAGAACAAACCATATTTTGGTCATTATCAGTTTGATATCTAGCATGACAATTTTTTTGGCTAATATTCTTATATTACTTACTGAAACTAGTATCTTCTTGCTTGCTAACTGCCTATATTGTATTGTAGGATTGGGCTGACATTGAATTTGGCATAACTGAAGGAGTTGATTGTATTGCTCTTTCATTTGTAAAGGATGCTAATGACATTAAGTCCCTGAAAACGTACCTCTCCAGAAGATCATTAGAGTGAGCAGAACTGCAATTCTTGAAGGACCTAAACATAAGTTGGTGATACACATATTTGTTCCACAGAGGTTTCTGTAGTGTAAAAAGTTGCTTAGAATGTCTAGGATTGACCAAATTAGAACTTCGATCATAGAAATTACCAGCAGCGGGGTTCTGACTTCTGAGCCTCTGACTGCTGTTGTACAGCTTCCAATAAGTGCAGGATCCTTTTGTAGTTTAGAGCATGCTATTTGCTATATCTAACTTGGAAAATGTGAAATGGCGTAGCAATAGAAATTGATGCCATTGTTTGACAATAGAGCATATGAAGTCTATTATTTATCCAACTAAAATGGCACTTTAAGACTTCTGCGTGTGATACTGACTATACGTCAAAACTTAGCAACTGAGACAGTTCTATCCATTAAAAGATGGCATACATATTCTTTAGGACTTACGAGTTGTATTACTGTTCATTTTGTTGGGTCTCTGCTATTGTAATGCAATCTACTTGTATAACAGACACATTAAGATATTTGCAAAGATCGAGAGTCTGGAATCTCTGAAGAACCTGAAAGGCATCGTAGAGGCATCAGATGGAGTCATGGTTGCGCGTGGTGATCTTGGAGTTCAGGTTCCTCTAGAGCAAATCCCAGCCATCCAAGAGGCGATTGTTGAATTGTGTAGAAACCTGAACAAGCCTGTGATAGTTGCTTCTCAGCTTCTGGAATCTATGGTTGAATATCCAACACCAACTCGTGCAGAGGTAACCTGAACTAATTTTTATGAAATTTTACTTGTCAAGATCTAATTACTTTAGCCTTTTATTCTCGCATTCGCTTACGAACTATCGTTGCCTGTATTAAGGTGGCAGATGTTTCTGAAGCAGTGAGGCAATACGCAGACGCTATAATGCTGTCAGCTGAGTCTGCTATAGGTGCATTTCCTGAGAAAGCTCTATCCGTCCTACGTGCTGCTAGTGAGCGGATGGAATCATGGAGCCGTGAGGAGAACATGCAAAGACATCTTCCGCAATATCAGCTTGCAATAGCTCTGCCTGACCGGATTTCGGAGCAGATTTGCACCAGCGCTGTGGAAATGGGTATTCTGTTTTCCTGTGCAAACTCCATAATATCCAATCTCTTTCATTCCAGCAAAAATTCACCTGCTGTGTTATACTCCATGCAGCAAACAACCTTGCCGTGGACGCCATCTTCGTTTACACAAAGCATGGCCACATGGCGTCGCTCCTGTCACGCAACCGACCCAACCCTCCCATCTTCGCGTTCACCGATGACGCCAACACGAGAAAGAGCATGAACCTTTATTGGGGTGTGATCCCGCTCCAGCTCCCGCTGTCAAATAGCATGGATGACAACTTCAAGCAAACGATCAAGCTCCTGAAGTCCAAGGGCTCGGTGAAACCTGGGGACTCCGTCTTGGTCGTTGCCGACTCGGATCTGAACCAGCCTTGTGCTGCCACATCATCAGTGTACCAATCCATTCAGGTCCGATTGGTGGACTAGGCTAGGCATGATTGAACTCGGATAGCTGCTCCGAAACTCGGATAGCTGTTACTATACAAAGGTTACGGCAAATGTGCTGGAATGAAGAACAGTTTGTGTATTTGTGCATGCATTACGTGTTTTCGCTGTCCAGTGTGAGATATATGATCATGTTGATCTCCATGAAAACTGTTACTGCTTTACACTCGTGCTTTTGGCAATTGCTGATCCCTTGTGGATGCTTTATCTTTTTCTTTTTGAAGGTAGAAGTATTGTTTGATCTGCGTACTGTCAGATGAATTTCAGTACTAAATTACTGTGAGCAGATACTAATAATTATGAATTAAGAGCCTTGTTTTTTATATTCTAAGACCTGTCTGCGACTCGTAGCTCCTACATAAACAATTTGAACGACTAAGCTAGGATCTGCACTTCGTTTTTGTTGCTCGTTTCAAAATATAAGATGTTAAGCGCGCATTCAAACTTTCCCATCATCGACCACTACGTAACGAAGGACTACTTTGTCGGTGCAGATGTATTTGGGCACCAAAGGGCGAAAAAGGAAACAAAAAGTGTAAACTCAATTTAATGACACGAAGCTTTCATAGCTCAGTTGGTTAGAGCACCCGTTTAGTAAGCGGGAGGTCTTGAGTTCAACTCTCAATGAAAGCAAAGTGTTTTTTGCTCCTTTTCGATGAGCATAACAAATTTTCTCCCAAGTTAAGCTCTCAATGAAAGCAAATTGATGTGATTTTAATTTTTCACAAGTATTTTTTTGCTCCTTTTCGATGAATATAACAATTTTCTCCCCGGTTAAACTCTCGATGAAAGCAAATCGAAGTGATTTTGTATTTTCCACAAGCATAAAAATTCCAGACCCAACAAATTTTCTCCCAAGTTAAGCTCTCAATGAAAGCAAATTGATGCGATTTTAATTTTTCACAAGTATTTTTTTGCTCCTTTTCGATGAATATAACAATTTTCTCCCCGGTTAAACTCTCGATGAAAGCAAATCGAAGTGATTTTGTATTTTCCACAAGCATAAAAATTCCAGACCCAAAGTTTCTTGTATTTCCAAGTACGAAAGAAGATTATTTTCCACCAGCATAAAAAATTCAGCCCCCCCCCACCCTACATACTTCGTGTGTTTCCACGAGTAATGGCTTGTTTCCTTCCATATGGCATAACTCGAGTGATTTCCAAAGTGTTTTTTGCTCCTTTTCGATGAGCATAACAAATTTTCTCCCAAGTTAAGCTCTCAATGAAAGCAAATTGATGTGATTTTAATTTTTCACAAGTATTTTTTTGCTCCTTTTCGATGAATATAACAATTTTCTCCCCGGTTAAACTCTCGATGAAAGCAAATCGAAGTGATTTTGTATTTTCCACAAGCATAAAAATTCCAGACCCAAAGTTTCTTGTATTTCCAAGTACGAAAGAAGATTATTTTCCACCAGCATGAAAATTTCAGCCCCCCCCCACCCTACATACTTCGTGTGTTTCCACGAGTAATGGCTTGTTTCCTTCCATATGGCATAACTCGAGTGATTTCTCTTGCACTCATAACCCATAGACAAGCACAATTGATGTGATTTTAATTTTTCACAAGTATTTTTTTGCTCCTTTTCGATGAATATAACAATTTTCTCCCGGTTAAACTCTCGATGAAAGCAAATCGAAGTGATTTTGTATTTTCCACAAGCATAAAAATTCCAGACCCAAAGTTTCTTGTATTTCCAAGTACGAAAGAAGATTATTTTCCACCAGCATGAAAATTTCAGCCCCCCCCCCACCCTACATACTTCGTGTGTTTCCACGAGTAATGGCTTGTTTCCTTCCATATGGCATAACTCGAGTGATTTCTCTTGCACTCATAACCCATAGACAAGCACAATGCCCATTACTAGTTCCGCTCCGAATATTGTGACTTTTTCAAGAAATGAATATGTATTTTTTAAACCCAAATATACATCGGAAATGAATATGTGCCCTTAGATACGTCGGATCCTGATCGAACGCACGGAAATTACTCACTATAGCATGGCATTTTTTTCCTTAAAAAAAGCATGACAAATTTTTCTAACATTTTTTGCAGTACATGGTAATTTTCACTTTAGAACATGGCATATCTTACACAACAGCATGCCAATTTTATTGGTTTTCGCATAACAAATATGGACGTTCTCTGATAAACGCTAAAAACATAATAAAAACTACATTGAGGTTTCTGGATCACTGAGCAATCACTACTGCAGCTGGAACAAGCCACTGGCGCGCCACTGTCACTGTTCCCATACTAGAGTAGGCCGGACTTTGTCGATGACAGTCAGAAACTCTTCGTGCACGTGCCCCTAAGAACTGTGATGGAACAGAAGTCATTGTCGTTGAACCATTGAATCGATCTGAAGCACCTGACACTAGATCTCATTGTCCTGCACACATGGCAAGAAACTCTAACCTCACTGCCCTCCAGTGTAAGAAGGACATTTATGTTGATAGCGACACGTCTATGGTGACTTTTTCAAGTGCGGTGCAGGGAGGGGGTGGGGGTGGTGGTTATGATCTGGCTAGATTGATCACAAATTTTGCTAATACAAATTGTTTACAAGAAGCTTTCATAGCTCAGTTGGTTAGAGCACCCGTTTAGTAAGCGGGAGGTCTTGAGTTCAACTCTCAATGAAAGCAAACTTAATTGTTTTGCTCATTACCATGAGCATAACTTATTTTTTCCCAAATGGACTCCAACAAAAGAAAATCAGAGTGATTTTGTCGGTTTCTATGTGCATAAAATTACATTAGGTCTTTGGACCACGGGATGAACAGTACCACCACCCGAACAAACCGTCGACGCGCCGCTATCGCTGGTCCCGTACGGGAGCTGGCCTAAATTTGTCGATGACGGTCGGGAAGTCTTCGTGGATGTGCCCCTAAGAACTAGTGCCTGGAGCGGTAGGCATTGCAGTTGACCTTTGAGTTAATCTGACGAGTTGCCACACACACAAGACAAGGAACTGTAACCTCGCTGCCCCAAAGAGATGGCAGCTATGTATTCAACTTATCTCCCATATAAGAGGGACCTTCATTAAACTGACTTATTATTTCCATAGGAGATGACATTTATCTCGATAGCAACACGTCTATGGTGACTTCGGAGCAGGGTTTGGGGTGGAGGGTATGGTAGGATCTGCCTAAATTGATCACACATTTTGCTAATACAAGTTATTTTTAAGATGCTTTCATAGCTCAGTTGGTTAGAGCACCCGTTTAGTAAGCGGGAGGTCTTGAGTTCAACTCTCAATGAAAGCAATGTTAATTGTTTTGCTGGTTTCCACGAGCACAACTAATTTTTCCAATTGAACTCCCAATTAAAGCAAATGAAAGTGACTTTGCGTTTTCTATGAGCATTGCTTTCCCATTACTATTTCCCCCGGCCCACAAAATTATTTAATGCTCCGTGTGTTCCATTGAATCAGGTTATTACTAGTAGTACTTTTATTGTAGGATATTATGACATTTATGTTGATGCCGAGATGTCTATGGTAACTTCATCCAGGAGCAGAGCCAATCGGAGGCAAGGGGCGATTTGGGGTTTGGCTAGATTGATCACACGTTTTGCTAGTACAAAAGTAATTGTCTTTTCTTATCAGAGTACAAAAGTAATTGCTAATTGGGTCCGGCAACATTATCATTTCGGTTTGAGCATTTGCACATCAGATTGACGATCAATAAGATTTCACTACCTTTCTACCAAAATATAAAGGCAATGCTCGACCATCTTACGTACTCCCTCCGTCCGGAAATACTGGTCTTAGAAATGGTTGTATCTAGACTTATTTTAGTTATAGATACATCCATTTTCAACCATTTCTAGAACAAGTATTTCCAGACGGAGGGGGTATGTTATTTGAAGCTAAGAGTGTTAGCATGACCAGCCTCTGCAGTGTCCATTCCACGGTGAGTCCATCTTCAGCCTATGGCAGATCAAACGACGAAGCCAATAATCAACACCGGAGTTAATCTAGGATCAAGATGGATGGACACCGTTGGCCTCGATCGGAGATGCACAATGCGAATGAACTATTCTTTTGCTCACAGAAGATGTGTGCGGCCTTCAGTTGTAGTCGACCATTATGTGTCAATTCAAGCTAAAGCTGCTAGAAGAAGGAAAAAAAAAGAAGAAGAGCTAAAGCTGCTGGCAAGACCACGCTCTGCAGTGATGTCCATCACGGTGAATCCATCAGGCTTTCACTCAAAGCAAATGGACATCGTCCTCAACACGAGCAATGCTTCGGTACACCCCCTCATAAAACGTATAAAGGGTAGTATGGGCTCCCACATGGGCTCAGCCCATTTAAGTTGGGCTCAGCCCATTTAAGTTTTTTGGTTTTAATCATCAGTATGGGCTTTTCACAAATTGTACTCACTTTTGTACGTATACGCTGTAGGTTCGTATGATACCCAGCGAACAGACCTCCCACATGGGCTCAGCCCATTTAAGTTTTTTTGGTTTTAATCATCAAAAAATGGATGTCCTCGGCTGGACTCGAACTACAGCAGTCACGGACTATGTGTGGCCGCACAAACCATCTGGGCTAGCATATCTGATTTGCCTACCAACCTTGTTTTCTTCTTCTTGTTCGAGAGACATAACGCCAAGAAAAAAACACAGCACCTTCACTCTTTGGTTAATGTTTTTTTTTGCACGGTTTTCGTTAGGGTTTCTAGTTTTCCTGTTTTGTTCTAAAATACTAATATTTGTTTTTTAAAAATTGTACATAAATTTCAGAAAAAATGCTCATGCCTTTCAAACTTGCTCAGAATGTCAAAACACGAAAAGTTTTTTTATAAAAGAACAAAATTTTAAACATTAACATTTTTTGAAAATCGGTAACAATTTGGAATTCCAGAAAAATATGAAAAAAATTTGAATTCAGAAAAAATTAAATTTATGAGAAATAGAAACAATAAACAGAATAAACGAAAAGTCAGGGAAGACAAAGAAAAATGAACAAGAGAGAAGATAAAAAAGAAAACGAAAAATCACGGTTCACGACCTCCGAGAACGTCCCAAAACCGAAAAAAAATGGCTGGGAAGCCGAGGTTCCCAAAACCAAGAAAACCTTTTTGCAAATTTCCTTAGTGAGCTTTTTTGAAAATTTTCAAATCCATGAATATTGTGTAAAAAATTGATGAACTTTTACAAATCCGTGAGCTCTTGGACCGGGCCCACACGCGCCCGACGGGAGCAATGTCGTCGCCTAGTTAGGCCAAGGCCTAAGCGTTTTATTTTATTTTCTATTTTTTCATTTCATTTCTTATTTTGTTAATTCACTTTTCTCTTTTTTCAATACCAAAATGCATGTTTTAACTAACTTTTTAAACTAATGATTTTAAATTATTTTTTCTATATTTTTTTATTAAACGCTTTAAAAAAAACACTTACTGTTTTCTATTTTATCCCTTTGTATTTATTAGTTGGGGTCATTTCAAGGATGTCCAAAAAACACCATGTTCAATGAAGATTATTCGGTAAGGTCAGAACGGTTCGTCTGAGAGCACGTTATTTTTCAATATCTTTGAAATGGCCCCAATTTCCCCAGCAAAAAAGAAGAAGAAATGGACCTAATTTTTTTCATGGCCTTTTATGAGCAATTCCAGGCACCATGCCAAATTGATTTGGTTTTCGACAAATTCTGCATTTTCTGGAGTTTTCTTAGTAAAAGAAGACCGATAAAATGGTCGAACATGTCGCAACTTGCATATGGTGTCGGAAATTGTTAAACCTAGCATGGTTGCCTACCATGGGCATGCCCATCCGGGTGCACCCTCCATCGAACATGGTCTAGTTTTGATTTTTTTAAATGACCCCAACGTTTGCATGCAGGGGGGCATGCCCGTGATAAGGATCCATGCCAGGTTTGAACGATTTCCGACAAAATATGCAAGTTGTGACACGTCCTGTCATTTATCTGCGTTTTTTAACCGAGAGAACTCCAGAAAAGATCGGATTTGTCGAAAACTCAAACAACTTGGCATGGTGCGTTTAATTGGTCATATAAGATCATGGAAATATTTGGGGTGAGTTAATGGATGCCGCAAAAACATGCCCTCAAATGGACCCTTCTCGCTTACCCGAACACACTCTGTTGAACATGATATATTTTTGGACATGCATGAAATGACCCCAACCTTTTCCAGTAGGTGGGCATGCCCATGGTAGACATCCATGTCAGGTTTGAATGAATTTCCCACACCATATGCATGTTATGTCACGTCTGGCCATTTATCAGCCAGTTTTCACCGAGAAAACTCTAAAAAGTGCAAGAATTATCAAAAACTTAAACAGCTTGACATGGTGCCTTGATTTGATCATAGAAGGAGGCGGGAAAAATTAGGCCATTTGAAGGATGTTGAGAAACAACGTACCCTCAGGTAGAGTCTTCTAGCCAACCCGAACATCCTCCATTAAACATGGTCTACTTTTGGACATTCTTAAAATGACCCCAACCTTTTCAACCAGGTGGGCATGACCATGGTAGTCATCCATGCCAGGTTTGAACGATTTCTGACACCGTATGCAAGTTGTGACACGTCCGCCCATTTATCGGGCGTTTTTGACCGAGAAAACTCTGAAAAATGCAAAACTTGTCGAAAACCAAAACAACTTGGCATGGTGCCTTGAATTAGTCATACAAGGCATGAAAAAAATTGGGGCCATTTCAAGCATGTCGGGAAACGACGTGCTCTTAGATGGAGCCATCTCGCCTACTCACCTCTGTTGATCATGGTCTAAGTTTTTCTTTTTCAATCTTTTGTAGTGCGTCAAATATAACGCTAAAAAGAAAGACTCTGGTTTTCCCTTTCAACCGGGCTGGTTTTTTCTTCGGTTTTTACATGGGTTTTTATATTATTTTGTTTTTCTTTTGTTTTTTGTTTCTTTTTTTATTTTCAAAAAAGTTCATAAAAAAGTTAAAAATAAGTTTATCGATTTTGAAGAAAAGTTCATTGATTTGGGAAAAAATTCACAAGAAAAAAAATCATTGATTTAGAAACAAAGTTTGTCAATTTTATAAAGAAGTTCAACAATTTTCAAAAACAAATCACCAATTTGCGAAATAGTTCACGAATTTGTGAAGAAAACTGATCAATTTTGGAAAAAAAATTCACTGATCTGGAAGAAAAATTCAAGAATTTGAAATTTTGTCGTCATTTTCGAAAAAAAATCACGAATTACAAAAACTTCACGCATTTAAGAAATAAAAAAGAAAAGGAAAATAGCAAACAGAAAATGTTGGGCTTTTCCAGTATTCTATTTTAAGTGTTAAAAATATACATAACATCTGACGTCCGGTTGCCCAGTTGGTTAGTGCGGCTGTGCTAATTCCTGGAGGACCTAGGTTCGAATCCTGCAGCACGTACGATTTTATAAAATATGACTATCATGCCCTTACTTATGAAGAGGTATTGGCTAATCTGAGCCGTCCTTGTGTTTAGGGTGTTTGTACCGAAGCAGAAGTGCCTCAACAATCGACAATCTTGTGCGACTTCTCGAAGCCTGCGGACTCAGTGTGACGCGTGCTAATAGTTTTGCAAAACTTTACTCGGTCGCGCTGCCTCGTGTGCATACAGAGACAAACAACAGGATGCGTATCGCTCCAGCCCTGTACTGTACATATGGATCATGGAAGTGTGCACTAGTATATATTCCCTCCGTCCGGAAATACTTGTCGGAGAAATGAATTTATCTAGACGTATCTTAGTTCACTAATAGAAAAAGGCTCATTTGTGTTCGTCCACCTCCATTGTATCAAAATGTGCATCTTTGGGCAGGTAATCTCCAAGATTGGTACTGGGCACCATCCCCGAATGATCAGCGACGATATCGCTAGACACCTTGAGCGGGGGGCACGATTGGTTCGCTTGTTCGCCGAGCTGGGGAATTTCTTTCCCACTTCTTCGTTCTGCTAACCTTCGATCACTTCAAGTACTTCCCGACCGCTCCGCTTCCTGATATGACCTTTCAATAATGCGCTCATAGTTGGTTTGTGGCGGAGGCGGTGGTGGCCGCTTCAGGGCATCGATAGTGCGCTGAACTTTCACGGGATCTATCTTCTCCTCCGGAGGTGGATGTTTCTTTGCAAAAAAGTCCTTCACATAGGCTTGACAGATCTCCGCGTTTTCCTCCTCGGTCATCTCATATGGTAACTTCTCCAGAGGCTTGAGAGATGGACCGAATCTGTATTGCCTCCGGCCTCTGGATGTACTTCTAGACGCCGGAGCAGCCGGAGCGGCTGCGGCTGTCTTCTTTCGTTGCTTACCAGGCGGAGAAGAAGGAGGCGGAGTGCTACGACGCGCCGGAGCAGCCGGAGTGGCGGCGGCTGTCTTCCGCTATTGCTGATGAGGCGGAGGAGGAGGCGGGCTGCTCAGACGCACCGGCGCAGGCGGAGAAGGAGGCAGAGTGCAGCCACGCACCGGAGCAGCCGGAGGAGGCAGAGTGCCCTGATCACTCGCCGGAGGAGGAGGCGGAGTGCCCTGACTGGCCGGAGGAGGAGGCGGAGGCGTCTAGTTCGGAACGTTGATGAGCTCCTTCCACTATAGACATGGAGTCTTGAGAGCAAGACCCAGCTGAGTCTCCCCTTCACCAGTAGGGTGGTCAAGCTCGAGCTCCTCAAATCCCTTCGTTATTTCATCGACCATCACAACAGCATAGCCTTGTGGAATCGGAAGGCAGTGAAAAATTGCGCCGGGTTCAGGAGGTGCAACAGAGCCGACAACCGCCTTGACTTTGAGGTGCTGCCATTGCGTCATAAGGTGGAAATCTCGAGCCTCCGTGATAGCATCCACGGGGTAGCTAGGAGTCGTGAAGTCAGGCTGCTGAAGGAGCTCGGTGGAAGCCACACTGCTTCTCCGCTGAGATGGTGGGGTAGCTTCTGGGGTAGCTCCGGCAGGTCGCTGGCTGTGAACTGCTTGTTCCTCTAGCGCTTGTACCATTGCATTCAGCTTCTGCAGATCGCTCAGCTCCTGTTTCCTCTTCCTCTCCCGGGTTTTGTAACCGCCTGCGTGGGGAAACCCAACCTTCCACGCAACGGAGCCTGCCGTGCCTCGTGTTTGTCCTGGGTGCTCAGGATTGCCGAGGGCCTCTGTGAGCTCGTCGTTCTAACTTGTTTTAGGGTCCAAGGTTCCCCCAACCCCGAAGAAGCAAGTCCTTGAACGGTCTGGCCAGTTCAATGTCTCTGGTTCGACCCCTTTATCAAGCAGGTCCTTCTCAGCCTTGTCTCACAATGGCCGGGCTTTGAGGTAGCCACCTGACCCCGTGCGATGGTGATGCTCCTTCTTTGCAGCATTTATCTTGTTTGTCGCTGACATCTTCTTACTCTTCTCCGATGTCTTGTGGGCCACAAATACGGGCCAGTGATCTCTTATCTTGTCAAATCAGCTAGTGAATTCTGGAGTCTTCCCTTTGTTGACAAACATTGCTTTCAACTCATTCTTCCACCTCCTAAATATATCTGCCATCTTCTTAAGAGCATGAGCCTTGACCAATGGCTCTATAACTGGCTTATCCGGATCCTCCTCTGGCGGTAGGGTGAAATTTGCCTTCAGCGCGGTCCAAAGATCATCTTTCTGTCTACCGTTGACAAAAGACACTTGAGGGTCTTCGCTCTTAGGCTGATTCCATTGGTGGATGCTGATCGGGATCATGTCCCTAACAAGAACCCCGCACTGAGCAGAAAATACTTCCTTGGTCCGGCTGGGTTCAATCGGTTGGCCATCGCCCTTGATTGCTGTGATCGCGAACCTTTCATCCTGGCACAACCTTTTCTTCGGGCCTCGTCTCGTTACCGAAGTTTGGCTCGATCCGGAGGGCTAGAAAAGAAGAAAGAAGAGAGTTAATATGTGTACACACCAAACAATTAATGCATCAATTAGGTAGTCAGCACAGGCTTAATTAATATATATACCTCACCGGACTTTGCAACAGCTCCTTCCTCCGTTCGTTCACCGGAGCCGTCATCACGGTCTCCTTCTTCCACAGGCATTCCGTCACTGGAGCCATCATAATCATGTCCTTCCACCTCCATTGTTCGATCACCAGAGCCTGCTTCACCCTCTCCTTCCAGACCATCGGTGTCGTTGAGATACGACATGATATCACCTCCGCCGAGGATGATGTCCCCCAACAACTGTTCTGCTTCGATGTCTCGGCGCTCCATAGTTTCTGCAAATATTACAACATGGCAATTAATATACAAACATGACAAATGGATATATTAGTGGCAAACATAGACCTAGCTAGCTTGACGCTTCTATGGTTTGGGGTGGCCTCGACAACGCTTCTAGGGTTTGGGGTGGCCTCGACAACGCTTGTAGGGTTTGGGGTGGCCTCGACAACGCTTCTAAGGTTTGGGCCGGACCGCCTGTCTCATGAATGTCCGATGTCCGGACCGACAAGGGATTTAACAAAATGATGACATTCTGGATGTGCAGAAAATGGTCCCTATTTTTTCTGATCTCATCTACCCTTCTATATGTCACGTTGTCTAGTGTAAAAGGATTCAAGAAAACTATGGCATCATCATTAGCCGGAAGTAACAGGCGCATGATGGTATGAAGCTCTTCAAAATTATTTTGGAACGGAGTCCTGATAGGATAATTCGCTTCTTGGTACCAAGTTCAGCAAGAGCCTCTCGAATATCGCTATTTGGATGGCCTTTGCTGAAATTCTTACCAAAAGGCGAATTATCCTATCAGGACTCCGTTCCAAAACAACTTTGAAGTGCTTCATACCATCATGCGCCTGTTACTTCCGGCCAATTATGAAACCATGGATTTCTTCAATACTGAGATAGAAGAGAACGTGCAAATATAGAATGGTAGATGAGATCAGGAAAATATGGATCAACTTAATTATGCACATCCATAATGGGGGCATTCTTGATAAATCTCTTATAAATCTCTTGAGAGTTGCCGGGTAGGGGCGGGAGGGGGTAGGAGACCGACAACGTTTTTTTTCTAGGGTTTGGGCCGGACCGCCTCTCTCATGAATGTCCGACGTCCGGACCGACAAGGGATTTAAAAAAATGGTGCCATTCTGGATGTGCAGAAAATGGTCCATATTTTTCTTGATCTCATCTACCCTTCTATATGTCATGTTGTCTAGTGTCAAAGAATTCAAGAAAACCATGACTTCATCATTAGCCGGAAATGACATGCGCATAATGGTATGAAGCACTTCAAAGTTGTTTTGGAACGGAGTTCTCGATAGAATAATTCGCTTTTTGGTACAAAGTTCAGCAAGAGCCTTCCGAATATCGCTATTTGGAAGGCCTTTGCTAAAATTCGTACCAAAAAGTGAATTATTCTATCAGGAGCTCCATTCCAAAACAACTTTGAAGAGCTTCGTAGCATCATACCCCTGTTACTTCTGGCAAATGATGAAGCCATGGATTTCTTTAATACTTTGGCAGACAACGTGACATATAGATGAGATCAGAAAAAAATTGGTTCAACTTGTGCACATCCATAATGGGGGCATTCTTGATAAATCTGGACCCTCGACCCCTCGACGACCCTCGACCCCTCGGCGACCCTCGACCCTCTACCCTAGTTCACGACCCTCGACCGCTCGGCAATCCACGACCATCTACCGTAGTTCCCGACCCTCGACCCCCTCATGTCTGTCCGACGTCCCCCCTCATGTCATGTCCGACGTCCGGACCGACAAGGGATTTAACAAAATGGCGCCATTCTGGATGTGCAGAAAATGGTCCCTATTTTTCCTGATCTCATCTACCCTTCTATATGTCATGTTTGTCTAGTGTCAAAGGATTCAAGAAAACCATGGCTTCATCATTTGGCGAAAGTAACAGGCGCATGATGGTACGAAGCTCTCCAAAGTTATTTTGGAACGTAGTCCCAGATAGGATAATTCGCTTTTTGGTACAAAGTTCAGCAAGAGCCTTCCGAATATCGTTATTTGGAAGGCCTTTGCTGAAATTCGTACCAAAAGGCGAATTATCCTATCCGGGACTCCGTTCCAAAATAACTTTGGAGAACTTCGTACCATCATGCCCCGGTTACTTCCGGCTAACGATGAAGCCATGGATTTCTTCAATACTTTGACAGAAGGCAACCTCTCGACCCCTCGGCGATCCTCGACCCTCGACCCCTCGGCGATCCTCGACCCTTGAACCCTCGACGACCCTTGACCCTCAAACCCTCGGCGACCCTCGACCCCTCGGTGACCCTCGACCCCTCTACGAACCTCGACCCTCGAACCCTCGGCGACCCTCAACCCCTTGATGACCCTCGACCCTCTACCCTAGTTCCCGACCCTCGACCGCCCCCCTCATGTCGAAGTTATCGGGGAGGGGGTATATCGACCCCCTCCCCTCATGTCGAAGTTATCAGGGAGGGGGTATATCGATGATACGTCTCCAACGTATCTATAATTTTTGATTGTTCCATGCTATTATATTATCTGTTTTGGATGTTTAATGGGCTTTATTATGCACTTTTATATTATTTTTGGGACTAACCTATTAACCGAAGGCCCAGTGCAAATTGCTGTTTTTTTGCCTATTTCAGTGTTTCGCAGAAAAGGAATATCAAACGGAGTCCAAACAGAATTAAACCTTCGGGAGAGTTATTTTTGGAACAAACGCAATCCAGGAGACTTGGAGTGGACGTCAAGAAAGAAACGAGGAGGCCACGAGGCAGGAGGGCGCGCCCAGGGGGGTAGGCGCGCCCCACCCTCATGGGCCCCTCGTGGCTCCACCGACCTACTTCTTCCTCCTATATATACCCATATACCCTGAAAACATCCGAGAGCACCACGAAACCCTATTTCCACCGCCGCAACCTTCTGTACCCGTGAGATCCTGATACGTCTCCATCGTATCTACTTTTCCGAACACTTTAGCCCTTGTTTGTGACTCTAATTTGCATGATTTGAATGGAACTAACCCGGACTGACGCTGTTTTCAGCAGAATTGCCATGGTGTTATTTTTGTGCAGAAACAGAAGTTCTCGGAATGACCTAAAACTTCACGGAGAATATTTTTGGAATTAATAAAAAATACTGGCGAAAGAATCAAGGCCAGGGGGCCCACACCCTGTCCACAAGGGTGGGGGCGCGCCACCCTGCCTCGTGGGCCCCCTGGTGCTCCACCAACCTCAACTCCAACTCTATATATTCATGTTCGGTGAGAAAAAAATCAGAGAGAAGGATTCATCGCATTTTACGATACGGAGCTGCCGCCAAGCCCTAATCTCTCTCGGGAGGGCTGATCTGGAGTCCGTTCGGGGCTCCGGAGAGGGGAATCCGTCGCCATCGTCATCATCAACCTTCCTCCATCACCAATTTCATGATGCTCACCGCCGTGCATGAGTAATTCCATCGGAGGCTTGCGGGACGGTGATGGGTTGGATGAGATTTACCATGTAATCGAGTTAGTTTTGTTAGGGTTTGATCCCTAGTATCCACTATGTTCTGCGATTGATGTTGCTATGACTTTGCTATGCTTAATGCTTGTCACTAGGGCCCGAGTGCCATGATTTCAGATCTGAACCTATTATGTTTTCATGAATATATGTGAGTTCTTGATCCTATCTTGCAAATCTATAGTCACCTATTATGTGTTATGATCCGTTAACCCCGAAGTAACAATAATCGGGACCATTACCGGTGATGACCGTAGTTTGAGGAGTTCATGTATTCACTAAGTGTTAATGCTTTGGTCCGGTACTCTATTAAAAGGACGCCTTAATATCCCTTAGTTTCCAATAGGACCCCGCTGCCACGGGAGGGTAGGACAAAAGATGTCATGCAAGTTCTTTTCCATAAGCACGTATGACTATATTTAGAATACATGCCTACATTACATTGATGAACTAGAGTTAGTTATGTGTCACCCTATGTTATAACTATTACATGAGGAATCGCATCTGACATAATTTTCCGTCACCGATCCAATGCCTACGAGCTTTTCACATATTGTTCTTTGCCTAGTTATTTTGCCGTTGCCACTGTTAAAATTACTACAAAACTACTACTGTTACTTTTGCCACCGTTACCATTACTTCCATACTATTTTGCTACTAAACACTTTGCTGCAGATATTAAGTTATCCAGGTGTGGTTGAATTGACAACTCAACTGCTAATACTTGAGAATATTCTTTGGCTCCCCTTGTGTCGAATCAATAAATTTGGGTTGAATATCTACCCTCAAAAACTGTTGCGATCCCCTATACTTGTGGGTTATCAAGACTTTTTTGGCGCCATTGCCGGGGAGCATAGCTCTATTCTTTGAGTCACTTGGGATTTATATCTGCTGGTCACTATGAGGAACTTGAAAGACGAAAGAACTAAGATTTTTCCCTCAACTACAAGGGGAGGTAAGGAACTGCCATCTAGCTCTGCACTTGATTCACCTTCTATTTTGAGTAAGCTTGTGACACCTAAACCTGCTTCTGCTATTAATTCTGATATGTCGCATGTGATGATGCCACTTCTGTTATGCATGATACTTATGATGAAACTACTTCTATGATTGATACTACTATGCCATTAGGTGAATTTCTTGATGAACAACTTGCTAGGGCTAAAGAGAATGAAATTATTGAAACTGATAATATTGATGAAAGTGATGATGAAGATTCTCCCCCTAGATATGAATTGCCTGTTGTGCCTGAGGGTTATGTTATGGATGAAGAAACTGCTAGAGACTTTCTTGCTTGCAATGATAGGAGTGATCTTAAGAAGTTATTAGCTAAGCTGAAAGAAAAATCTCTGAATGCTAGAATGAAATATGACCCTGCTTTTGCTACTTCACCTATCTTTGTTACTGATAAGGATTATGATTTCTCTGTTGATATTGAGATAATTACTTTGGTTGAATCTGATCCTTTCTATGGCTATGAATCTGAAACTGTTGTGGCACATCTTACTAAATTAAATGATATAGCCACCCTGTTCACTAATGATGAGAAAACTCGCTACTACTATATCCTTAAATTATTTCCGTTCTCATTAAAGGGTGATGCTAAGATATTGTTTAATTCTCTTGATCCTGGTTGTGTGCGTAGTCCCCAGGATATGATTTATTACTTCTTTGCTAAATATTTCCCCACTCATAAGAAACAAGCTGCCTTAAGGGAAATATATAATTTTGTGCATATTGAAGAAGAGAGTCTCCCACAAGCTTGGGGGAGGCTTCTCCAATTACTTAATGCTTTGCCTGATCATCCTTTAAAGAAAAATGAAATACTTGATATGATTATAATGGACTAACTGATGCTTCCAGAGACCACCTGGATAGTTGTGCTGGTTGTGTTTTCAGGGAAAGAACAGTTGATCAAGCTGAATTGCTATTGAATAATATGTTGACTAATGAAAATAATTGGACACTTCCTGAACCAACTCCTAAGCCAACTCCGAAGAAAAGGGGTATTCTATTTCTCAGTCTTGAAGATATGCAAGAGGCAAAGAAATCTATGAAAGAGAAGGGTATTAAAGCTGAAGATGTTGAGAATTTACCTCCTATTGAAGAAATACATGGTCTTGATAACCCGACACAAGTAGTAAAGGTAAATTCCCTCTATAGATTTGATGAAGGTGATATTCCTCGTTATAAGTCTGCTAGCCAATGCTTAGATGAGTTTGATAATTTTATTGTTAAACAAGAAAACTTCAATGCTTATTTTGGTAGACAATTGAATCGCAATGCTTATATGCTTGAACTCTTGAGTGATTATATGGCTAGTGTTAAAGGTGAACTTAAACTTATCAGTAAACATGCTTCTATGGTTACCACTCAAGTAGAACAAGTGCTCAAAGCTCAAAATGACTTGCTCAATGAATTAAATTATAAGAAAAATGACTTTGTTGTTAGAGTTGCAACTAGAGGAGGTAAAGTGACTCAGGAACCCTTGTATCCTGAGGGCCACCCTAAGAGAATTGAGCAAGATTCTCAGAGAACTAATGTTGATGCACCTAGTCCTTCTGAGAAGAAGAAAAAGAAAAATGATAGGACTTTGCATGCTTCTAGTGAACCTGTTGCTGACACACCTGAGAATCCCAATGATATTTCTATTTCTGATGCTGAAACACAATCTGGTGATGAACATGAATCTAGTGATAATATTAATGATGATGTTCATGCTGATGCTCAACCTAGCAATGACAATGATGTAGAGATTGAACCTCTGTTGATCTTGATAACCCACAATCAAAAAATCAACGTTATGATAAGAGAGACTTTGTTGCTAGGAAGCACGGTAAAGAAAGAGAACCATGGGTTCAGAAACCCATGCCTTTTCCTCCCAAACCACCCAAGAAAAAGGATGAGGAGGATTTTGAGCGCTTTGCTGAAATCATTAGACCTATCTTCTTGCGTATGCGTTTTACTGATATGCTTAAAATGAATCCTTATGCTAAGTATATGAAGGATATTGTTACAAATAAGAGAAAGATACCGGAAGCTGAAATTTCCACCATGCTTGCTAATTATACTTTATGGGTGGAATACCTAAGAAACTAGGAGATCCAGGAGTACCTACTATACCATGCTCCATTAAAAGAAACTATGTTAGAACTGCTTTATGTGATCTTGGAGCCGGTGTTAGTGTTATGCCTCTCTCTTTATATCGTAGACTTGATTTGAATAAGTTGACACCTACTAAAATATCTTTGCAAATGGCTGATAAATCAACCACTATACCTGTTGGTATTTGTGAGGATGTGCCTGTTGTGGTTGCAAACGTTACTATTTTAACGGACTTTTTTATTCTTGATATTCCCGAGGACGATAGTATGTCTATTATTTTTGTAAGACCCTTTTTGAATACTGCAGGGGCTGTTATTGATTGCAACAAAGGCAATGTCACTTTTCATGTTAATGGTAATGAGCATACGGTACACTTTTCGAGGAAACAACCTCAAGTCCACAGTATAAACTCTATTGGAAAAATTCTATCAATTGTTATTGGAGGTTTTGAATTTCCTCTTCCTACTGTCAAGAAGAAATATGATATTCTTATTGTTGGGGATGTTCATATCCCCGTTGAGGTAACATAGTGTTATTCGAAATTTCTCCGGTTCCATGTTATTCGAAATGAGTTTGTTAACAAGACCTGATCAACCTTGTTAGTGGATTCCTTTTGATAAGCATGAGATGGATGAAGTTAGAAGGCACAACCTTCTGTACCCTCCTTTTACTTTCTGTAATTTAGATTAAATAGAGCAAAAATAGTATTTTCTGTCAGTTTTCTGAATTATCCGTGCAATAAAAAAATACCCCGAAAATAAAAGTTCTCCAAATGCCCCGAAAATGAAATATGTTTTTTTCTAGAATATTTGAGAATATCTGGCACTAAGAACACATCAGGGGGAGCAAGCACTTGGCCACGAGGGTCCAGGGCGCGCCCCCTGCCTCGTGGGCCCCTGGTGGCCCCCTCCACTTATTCCAGCCACCACACACTCCTTCTTCCTCCCAAAAAAATCACCAACCAGCTCAAGCACGAGTTCTAGCTCATCGTGGGCCCCTTAGTTATTTTGCCGTTCCCACTGTTACAGTTACTACAAAACTACTACTGTTACTTTTGCCACCGTTACCGTTACTTCCATACTATTTTGCTACTAAATACTTTGCTGCAGATATTAAGTTATCCAGGTGTGGTTGAATTGACAACTCAACTGCTAATACTTGAGAATATTCTTTGGCTCCCCTTGTGTCGAATCAATAAATTTGGGTTGAATACTCTACCCTTGAAAACTGTTGCGATCCCTTATACTTGTGGGTTATCAGATCCCATCTTGGAGCCTTTTCCGGCACTCCGCCGGAGGGGGAATCGATCACGGAGGGCTTCTACATCAACACCATAGCCTCTCCGATGATGTGTGAGTAGTTTACCACAGACCTTCGGGTCCATAGTTATTAGCTAGATGGCATCTTCTCTCTCTTTGGATCTCAATACAAAGTTCTCCTCGATTCTCTTGGAGATCTATTCGATGTAATTCTTTTGCGGTGTGTTTGTCGAGATCCGATGAATTGTGGGTTTATGATCAAGATTATCTATGAACAATATTTGAATCTTCTCTGAATTCTTTTATGCATGATTTAATTATCTTTGCAAGTCTCTTCGAATTATCAGTTTGGTTTGGCCTACTAGATTGATCTTTCTTGCAATGGGAGAAGTGCTTAGCTTTGGGTTCAATCTTGCGGTGTCCTTTCCCAGTGACAGCAGGGGAAGCAAGGCACGTATTGTATTGTTGCCATCGAGGATAAAAAGATGGGGTTTATATCATATTGCTTGAGTTTATCCCTCTACATCATGTCATCTTGCCTAATGCGTTACTCTGTTCTTATGAACTTAATACTCTAGATGCATGCTGGATAGCGGTTGATGTGTGGAGTAATAGTAGTAGATGCAGAATCGTTTCAGTCTACTTGTCGCGGACGTGATGCCTATATACATAATCATGCCTAGATATTCTCATAACTATGCGTTTTTCTATCAATTGCTCGACAGTAATCCGTTCACCCACCGTAAATTATGCTATTTTGAGAGAAGCCACTAGTGAAACCTATGGCCCCCGGGTCTATTTTCCATCATATTATTTTCCTATCAATTTACTATTCCTTCCGTCTTTTATTTTGAAATCTTTACTTTCTTATATATATCATAAAAATACCAAAAATATTTGTCTTATTATCTTTATCAGATCTCACTTTTGCAAGTGGCCGTGAAGGGATTGACAACCTGATACGTCTCCTCGTATCTACTTTTCCAAACACTTTTGCCCTTGTTTTGTACTCTAACTTGCATGATTTGAATGGAACTAACCCGGACTGACGCTATTTTCAGCAGACTTTCCATGGTGTTATTTATGTGCAGAAACAAAAGTTCTCGGAATGACCTGAAACTCCACGGAACATATTTTTGGAAAATATTAAAAATACTGGAAGAAAAATCCACGTCAGGGGGCCCACACCCTGTCCACGAGGGTGGGGGGCGCGCCCCCCTACCTCATGGGCCCCCTGATGCTCCACCGACCTCAACTCCAACTCCATATATTCACTTTCGGGGAGAAAAAAATCAGAGAGAAGGATTCATCGCGTTTCACGATACAGAGCCGCCGCCAAGCCCTAAAACCTCTCGAGAGGGCTGATCTGGAGTCCGTTCGGGGCTCTGGAGAGGGGAATCCGTCACCGTCGTCATCATCAACCATCCTCCATCACCAATTTCATGATGCTCACCGCCGTGCGTGAGTAATTCCATCCTATCTTGCAAGTCTATAGTCACCTACTATATGTTATGATCCGGCAACCCCGAAGTGACAATAATCGGGACCACTCCCGGTGATGACCGTAGTTTGAGGAGTTCATGTATTCACTATGTGTTAATGCTTTGTTCCGGTACTCTATTAAAAGGAGGCCTTAATATCCCATAGTTTCCATTAGGACCCCACTGCCACGGGAGGGTAGGACAAAAGGTGTCATGCAAGTTCTTTTCCATAAGCACGTATGACTATATTCGGAATACATGCCTACATTACATTGATGAATTGGAGCTAGTTCTGTGTCACCCTATGTTATGACTGTTACATGATGAACCGCATCCGGCATAATTCTCCATCACCGATCCAATGCCTACGAGCTTTTCACATATTGTTCTTCGCTTATTTACTTTTCCGTTGCTACTGTTACAATCACTACAAAACCCAAAAATATTACTTTTGCTATCATTACCGTTACTTCCATATTACTTTGCTACTAAATACTTTGCTGTAGATACTAAGTTATCCAGGTGTGGTTGAATTGACAACTCAACTGCTAATACTTGAGAATATTCTTTGGCTCCCCTTGTGTCGAATCAATAAATTTGGGTTGAATACTCTACCCTCGAAAACTGTTGCAATCCCCTATACTTGTGGGTTATGAAGACTATTTTCTGGCGCCGTTGCCGGGGAGCATAGCTCTATTCTTTGAGTCAATTGGGATTTATATCTGCTGGTCACTATGAAGAACTTGAAGGACGCGAAAACAACAATTTATCCCTCAACTATGAGGGGAGGTAAGGAACTGCCATCTAGCTCTGCACTTGATTCACCTTCTGTTTTGAGTAAGCTTGCGACACCTAAACCTGCTTCTGCTATTAATTCTGATATGTCGCATGTTATTGATGATGCCACTTCTGCTATGCATGATACTTATGATGAAACTACTACTATGCTTGATACTAGTGTGCCACTTGGTGAATTTCTTGATGAACAACTTGCTAGGGTTAGAGAGAATGGAATTATTGAAACTGATAACATTGATGAAAGTGATGATGAAGACTCTCCCCCTAATAAACATGAATCGCCTGTTATTCCTGAGGGTTATGTTCTGGAAAAAGAAGCTGCTTTAGCTATTTTAGCTTGCAAGGATAGGTACGAGCTCAAGAGGTTATTAGCTAAATGGAAGCAGCAATCTCTTAATGCTAGAATGAAACCTGACCTTGCTTTTGCTACTTCACCTATCTGTGTTACTGATAAGGATTATGAATTCTCTGTTCATCCTGATATAATTACTTTGGTTGAATCTGATCCTTTTCATGGCTATGAATCTGAAACTGTTGTGGCACATCTTACTAAATTAAATGATATAGCCACCCTGTTCACTAATGATGAGAGAACTCGCTACTTTTATATCCTTAAAATATTTCCGTTCTCATTAAAGGGTGATGTTAAGATATGGTTTAATTCTCTTGATCCTGGTTGTGTGCGTAGTCCCCAGGATATGATTTATTATTTCTCTGCTAAATATTTCCCTGCTCATAAGAAACAAGCTGCTTTAAGGGAAATATATAATTTTGTGCAACTTGAGGAAGAGAGTCTCCCACAAGCTTGGGGGAGGCTTCTCCAATTACTTAATGCTTTGCCTGATCATCCTCTTAAGAAAAATGAAATACTTGATATCTTTTATAATGGACTAACCGATGCTTCCAGAGATTACCTGGATAGTTGTGCTGGTTCTGTTTTCAGGGAAAGAACACCGGATGAAGCTGAAATTCTATTGAATAATATGTTGACAAATGAAAATAATTGGACACTTTCGGAGCCAGCTCCTGAGCCAACTCCTGAGCCTATTCCTAAACCAACTCCGAAGAAAAGAGGTGTTCTATTTCTCAGTCCTGAAGATATGCAAGAGGCAAAGAAATCTATGAAAGAAAAAGGTATTAAAGCTGAAGATGTTAAGAATTTACCTCCTATTGAAGAAATACATGGTCTTAATTTACCGCCTGTTGAAGAAACATATGATCTTAATCCATCACCTATTGGAGAAACTCATGTTCTTGATAACCCGACACAGGTAGTAAAGGTAAATTCTCTCTATAGATTTGATGAAGGTGATATTCCTCACTATAAGTCTGCTAGACAATGCTTAGAAGTGTTTGATAATTTTATTGTCAAACAAGAAAACTTCAATGCTTATTTTGGTAGACAATTGAAATACAATTTCGATACGCTTGAACACTTGGGTGATTATATGTCTAGAGTTAAAGGTGAACTTAAACTCATTACTAAACATGCTTCTATGGTTACCACCCAAGTAGAACAAGTACGTAAAGCTCAAAATGATTTGCTCAATGAATTGAACAGTAAGAAAAATGATTATGCTGTTAGAGTGGCTACTAAAACTGGTAAAATGACTCAGGAACCTTTGTATCCTGAAGGCCACCCTAAGAGAATTGAGCAAGATTCTCAGAGAAATAATATTGATGCACCTAGTCCTTCTAAAAAGAAGAAAAAGAAAAATGATAGGACTTTGCATGCTTCTAGTGAACCTATTGCTGAAACACCTGAGAATCCAAATGATATTTCTATCTCTGATGCTGAAACACAATCTGGTAATGAACATGAACCTAGTGATAATGATAATGATAATGTTCATGATGATACTCAACCTAGCAATGATAATAATGTAGAAATTGAACCTGCTGTTGATCTTGATAACCCACAATCAAAGAATCAACGTTATGATAAGAGAGACTTTGTTGCTAGGAAACATGGTAAAGAAAGGGAGCCTTGGGTCCAGAAACCCATGCCTTTTCCTCCCAAACCATCCAAGAAAAAGGATGAGGAGGATTTTGAGCGCTTTGCTGAAATGATTAGACCTATATTTTTGCGTATGCGTTTGACTGATATGCTCAAAATGAATCCTTATGCTAAGTATATGAAAGAAACTGTTACTAATAAAAGAAAGATACCGGAGGCTGAAATTTCCACCATGCTTTCTAATTACACTTTTAAGGGTGGAATACCAAACAAACTTGGAGATCCAGGAGTACCTACTATACCATGCTCCATTAAAAGAAACTACGTTAAAACCGCTTTATGTGATCTTGGAGCCGGTGTTAGTGTTATGCCTCTCTCTTTATATCGTAGACTTGACTTGAATAAGTTGACACCTACTGAAATATCTTTGCAAATGGCTAATAAATCAACTGCTATACCTGTCGGTATTTGTGAGGATGTGCCTATTGTGGTTGCAAACGTTACTATTTTAACGGACTTTGTTATTCTTGATATTCTCGAGGACGATAGTATGTCTATTATTCTTGGAAGACCTTTTTTGAATACTGCAGGGGCTGTTATTGATTGCAACAAAGGCAATGTCACTTTTCATGTTAATGGTAATGAGCATACGGTACACTTTCCGAGGAAACAACCTCAAGTCCACAGTATCAATTCTATTGGAAAAGTTCCATCGATTATTTTTGGAGGTTTCGAATTTCCTCTTCCTACTGTCAAGAAGAAATATGATATTCTTATTATTGGGGATGTGCATATCCCCGTTGAGGTAACATAGTGTTATTCGAAATTTCTCCGGTTCCATGTTATTCGGAATGAGTTTGTTAACAAGACTTGATCAACCTTGTTAATGGATTCCTTTTTATGAGCATGAGATGGATGAAACTAGAAGGCACAACCTTCTGTACCCTCCTTTTACTTTCTGTTATTTAGTTGAAATAAAGTAAAAATAGTATTTTTCTGTCTGTTTCTTGATTTATCCGTGCAATATAAAAGTACCCCAAAAATAAAAGTTCTCCAAATGCCCTGAAAATGGAATATGATTTTTTCTGGAATATTTGAGAATATCTGGCACTGAGAACACAGCAGGGGGAGCAAGCACCTGGCCACGAGGGTCCAGGGCGTGCCCACCCCTACAGGGCGCGCCCCCTGCCTCGTGGGCCCATGGTGGCTCCCCTCCACTTATTCCTGCACCCACACACTTCTTCCTCCCAAAAAATTTACCATCCAGCTCAAGCACGAGTTCTAGCTCATTTTGCTGCGATTTTCGATCTCCTTGCTCAAAGCATCTCTCATAAAACTACTTGGGGGATTGTTCCTTGGTATATGACTCCTCCATTGGTCCAATTAGTTTTTGTTCTAGTGCTTTATTCATTGCAAATTTGTGCTGCCTAGGTGACCATGTTCTTGAGCTTGCATGTCAAATCTATATGGTTCCAAGTAGTTCTAATGCTTGATATAGGCTCTAGGCACTTGTAGGAGTAGTTGCTATCAATTTTGTTGAGCTTGGTTCACTTTTATTTGAAGTTACTAAAAATTTCAGAAATTTTTCAGAGGAAGAAATATGCTTAGGAAAATGTTCCAAGGTGGTTCTTCAAGGAAGCAAGGACCCAGGCTTGCAATGCGTCATGCTGACGATGAGCCACCAAGGGACGCTCCAGTGCGGCCTTGTGAATGACCTTCAGAAAACTTTATGTATCGAGCGGGAATCAAGGAAGAATTTAATGCATATTTGCGTAATGCTGATCTTGTGAGCTTCGAGGGAGAGAAGTGCCGCCAGTACCACTATCTCACTAGTTCCTTTGTGAGGAGGTTTGAATTTTCATCTTCACGTAATTCTCCAACTGTCCTGTTTGATCTTTATGAAAAATCTTATATGATGGACTTAGAGGATTTTACCACTGCTTGCAAACTTCCACAATGGGGTAGTGCTAGTGAACCTCGCAAATCTGAATTTAGAGAATTTCTTGCTAATATAACTGTGGGGGAATCTAGAGATATAGCACAAGCTACCATAGGGAGCATTCACTTTCCTGCTATACATTATTTTGCTCTCTTCATAGGTAGATGCATAAATGGTAAGGATGAAGCATGTCACATGTGTGTCCCTGACCTCAGTATTCTTAGGAGTGCTATGTTAGGAGACAAATCTTATAATTTGGGAGCCATTGTTTCACGTAGGTTGCATCATAATAGATTTAATGGAGATTTCTTTGGTGGAATTTATGCAACCCGCTTAGCTAATTTTCTTGGTGTGGACATACGTGAGGATGATATTGAGTTGCCTCCTACTTATTTAGACTTTAATGCTATGGTTCACCACCAGTTTGTCGAGAGGAATGAATCACCTCTCCGGTATCGCTTAATCTTTGACAGACGTCGTGCTGTCCGTATTACTCTCTCTGCTCCTGCCTTCTTTGATTATCAGGCAAAAGGAAGATATGTTATTACCAGAGAGGAGGCAGATGAGTCTGAGAGGAGGGCGGAGGCAGCTCGCCGCCACGCTGCAGCTCAGGAGGCGATAGCCTAAGCTTGGGGGAGTACGTATTTCTCACCGACATTACATTTATGTTCACACACTCATTGCTAGATGTCGGTGCTTGATACGTCTCCAACGTATCTATAATTTGATTGTTCCATGCTATTATATTATCTGTTTTGGATGTTTATGGGCTTTATTAAACACTTTTATATTATTTTTGGGACTAACCTATTGACCCAGAGCCCAGTGCCAGTTCCTGTTTTTTCCCCTTGTTTCAGTGTTTCGAAGAAAAGGAATACCAAACGGAGTCGAAACAGAATGAAACCTTCTGGAGAAGTTATTTTTGGAAGGAAAGCAACCCGGAAGACTTGGAGTGCACGTCAGGAAAGCAACGAGGGAGGCACGAGGCAGGGGGGCGCGCCCACCCCCTGGGCGCGCCCTCCACCCTCGTGGGCCCCTCGTGGCTCCCCTGACGTATTTCTTCCTCCTATATATATCCATATACCCTAAAACGATCGGGGAACATAATAGATCGGGAGTTCCGCCGCCGCAAGCCTCTGTAGCCACCAAAAACCAATCGGGGCCCTGTTCCGGCACCCTGCCGGAGGGGGGAACCCTCACCGGTGGCCATCTTCATCATCCCGGCGCTCTCCATGACGAGGAGGGAGTAGTTCACCCTCGGGGCTGAGGGTATGTACCAGTAGCTATGTGTTTGATCTCTCTCTCTCTCTCTCTCGTGTTCTTGATTTGGCACGATCTTGATGTATCGCGAGCTTTGCTATTATAGTTGGATCTTATGTTGCTTCTCCCCCTCTACTCTCTTGTAATGGATTGAGTTTCCCCTTTGAAGTAATCTTATCGGATTGAGTCTTTAATGATTTGAGAACACTTGATGTATGTCTTGCCGTGCGTATCTGTGGTGACAATGGGATATCACGTGATTCACTTGATGTATGTTTTGGTGATCAACTTGCGGGTTCCGCCCATGAACCTATGCATAGGGGTTGGCACACGTTTTCGTCTTGATTCTCCGGTAGAAACTTTGGGGCACTCTTTGAGGTTCTATGTGTTGGTTGAATAGATGAATTTGAGATTGTGTGATGCATATCGTATAATCATACCCACGGATACTTGAGGTGACATTGGAGTATCTAGGTGACATTAGGGTTTTGGATGATTTGTGTCTTAAGGTGTTATTCTAGTACGAACTCTAGGGCTGTTTGTGACACTTATAGGAATAGCCCAACGGATTGATTGGAAAGAATAACTTTGAGGTGGTTTCGTACCCTACCATAATCTCTTCGTTTGTTCCCCGCTACTAGTGACTTTGGAGTGACTCTTTGTTGCATGTTGAGGGATAGTTATATGATCCAATTATGTTATTATTGTTGAGAGAACTTGCACTAGTGAAAGTATGAACCCTAGGCCTTGTTTCCTAGCATTGCAATACCGTTTTTGTACGCTCACTTTTATCATTAGTTACCTTGCTGTTTTTATATTTTTAGATTACAAAAACCTATATCTACCATCCATATTGCACTTGTATCACCATCTCTTCGCCGAACTAGTGCACCTATACAATTTACCATTGTATTGGGTGTGTTGGGGACACAAGAGACTCTTTGTTATTTGGTTGCAGGGTTGCTTGAGAGAGACCATCTTCATCCTATGCCTCCCACGGATTGATAAACCTTTGGTCATCCACTTGAGGGAAATTTGCTACTGTCCTACAAACCTCTGCACTTGGAGGCCCAACAACGTCTACAAGAAGAAGGTTGCATAGTAGACATCAAGCTCTTTTCTGGCGCCGTTGCCGGGGAGGTGAGTGATTGAAGGTATATCTTTAGATCTTGCAATCAAATCTTTTTGTTTCTTATTTTATCACTAGTTTAGTCTATAAAAGAAAACCACAAAAAATGGAATTGAGTTTACCTCATACGCTTCATCTTTTTAATATCTTTCGTGAGTATGATGGGAAGGAAAATTGTGCCAAAGTGTTAGAAGAAGAATGCATTAAAATGTTTGGCACTAAATCTTTGAATGATGAGCATGATTGCAATGTTGTTAGTATGAACTCCTTGAATATCCATAGTACTAACGATGATTGCACTAGTCATGATGAAAATATCTCCTATAAGCATGTCAATTTTTGTGGAGTGTATTGGGTTTGCAAGTACACACCAAATAGAGAAGATAGATATTGCAAGAGGCATAAGCATTTAGAAACTAAATGGTTGCAAGAAAGGCTAGATGCGTGTGCTGAAAATTTAAACTTTCTTAGCCATACTTGTGAACTTTGCAATGAACGTTATCATTTCAGTACCCAATGCAAATTGTTTCATGATCATATCGTGTCCAAAAATTGTGATGACTTGATTTCCCTTGCACATCATAATGAACTTAGTTTGCTCTTGGGTTATGAAGAAATTAAACGTATAACTAAGGACATTCCAGAATTTGCCCTTGATAGAGTTCCTCATTTTGATCTAGAAGAAATTTATATGTATTGTGCGGTGAATTGCATTGAAAATCCTTATATTGCCAATTACATAAAGAAAAGAAAACAAATATAAGATGAAGAGAATACTAATGAAAGGGAAGAGACTTCCTAATATCCTCCTATTATTTCTTATGATGAATCAGGTAACGAGGAGGAGCTTTCCATTCAACCAATTTCATTAATAAGGAGCTCCAAAAAGAGGATTGAACCCACACATGGTGTGGTGAAGAAGAAGAAAATAAAAAGGAAGAGAGGTAAAAATATATCTCTCCCAAATAATGTTGCTCCTATTATTGTTGTGCCTCATGAAAATGAATCAAAAATAATTGTGGAAGATGATGCACTTGATGATGATCTCGTTATGCCTATTGCTTGTTGTGATGATTATGATTGGGAAGATAATGATACTTCTTATGATCTTGAAAATCTTTTTGGCACTTGCTTGGAAGAATATGATAATTGCTATACTATTGGTGTTATCCATACTATTAATGATGAGAGTGATTATGCTTATGATATGAAAAGGCCCAAGCTTGGGGAAGCTATGTTTGATGAGAATGACATATTTGAGAATATATTTGCTGAAATTAATGTTTGTCCCAAGCTTGGGGATGCTACGTTCAATGAAGATGATATTTTTAGTCTCCCAAGTTTTGATATGCAAAATTGTTATAATGATAGCATGCCTTCTACCTATGATGATTATATTGATGAAAGTGGGTTTGGAAGAGTGTCAACTTTAGGAAGTAATGATCCCACTATTTTGGAGGATGTTGAATCTTACAATATTTATGAAAGTGGATTTGGAGAGGTCATGACTTTATTTAGTGATGTATCCACTATCTTGGAAGAGGTTTCAATCGATTATGATGAGAACAAAGTTGCTACTTATGATCATTATTGTGATGAAACTTATGCTATAAGAAGTAGTGATGGTTATATTTATAAAACTTGTCATGATTATGATTCCCCTTTTTCTGAACATTACTCTTTTAATGTGGAAACAATTTATAGTATTCAAGTCTCTTATGATACTCCCACTATTCCGAATGAGAAGAATTTTGCTTATGTGGAGAGTAGTAAAATTTCTATGCAAGTAGATCATGAAAAGAATGCTTTAGGTGCTGGTTATATTGTTGAATTCATTCATGATGCTACTGAAAATTATTATGAGGGAGGAACATATGCTTGTAGGAATTGCAATAATATCAAGTTTCCTCTCTATGTGCTTAAAGTTTTGAAGTTATGCTTGTTTTGCCTTCCTATGCTAGTTGATTATTGTTCCCATAAGTTGTTTGCTCACAAAATCCCTATGCATAGTAAGTGTGTTAGACTTAAATGTGCTAGTCATATTCTTCATGATGCTCTCTTTATGTTTCGATTCTTATGTCTTATGTGAGCATCATTGAAATCATCATGCCTAGCTAGGGGCGATAAACGTTAGCGCTTGTTGGGAGGCAACCCAATTTTATTTTAGTTTCTTGCTTTTTGGTTCTGTTTAGGAATAAATAATCCATCTAGCTTCTGTTTAGATGTGGTTTTGTTTTTTTATTAGTGTTTGTGCCAAGTAGAACCTTTGGGAAGACTTGGGTGAAGTCTTTATGATCATGCTGTAAAAAACAGAAACTTTAGCGCTCACGAGATTTGCTTCAACGTTTTACTGGAGAGTGATATTTAGTTGATTCTTTTTGCAGATGATTACTAGACAAATTACTCAGGTCCACCAATTTATTTTAGAATTTTTGGAGTTCCAGAAGTATACGTTGGATACAGATTACTACAGACTGTTCTGTTTTTGACAGATTCTGTTTTCATTGTGTTGCTTGCTTATTTTGATGAATCTATGGCTAGTAAAATAGTTTATAAACCATAGAGAAGTTGGAATACAGTGGTTTTAAAACCAGTATAAATAAAGAATGAGTTCATTACAGTACCTTGAAGTGGTGTTTTGTTTTCTTTCGCTAACGGAGCTCACGAGATTTTCTGTTAAGTTTTGTGTTGTGAAGTTTTCAAGTTTTGGGTAAAGATTCGATGGACTATGGAATAAGGAGTGGAAAGAGCCTAAGATTGGGGATTCCCAAGGCATACCAAGGTAATATTCAAGTACAACCAAGAGCCTAAGCTTGGGAATGCCCCGGAAGGCATCCCCTCTTTCGTCTTCGTTCATCGGTAACTTTACTTGGAGCTATATTTTTATTCACCACATGATATGTGTTTTGCTTGGAGCGCCATTTACTTTTTTTAGTATTTGCTTGATGTCATTTAGAATAATGTTTTGCTTCTCTATTTTCAATAAAAATGTCAAGGATAGCTTTTACCATGCTTATTTTGCAAGTATACATGTTGCTGTTTCAAAACAGAAAGTTTACCACTGTTGCAAAAATTCCCTAGAAAAGTCAGAATGTGATAAAATGTTGAAACCTTTTGCATAGGAAGCTCTGATAAATTTACTTCAGTGGGAATTTTCTTTCATAATTTTTGGAGTTAGGGAAGTATGATGAATCTTGCATTCTTTACAGACTGTACCGTTTTGGCAGATTGCTGTTATGTTTGCATTGTTTGCATATGTTTGCTTGTTTAATGATTCTATTTGAGGATAGGACTATTAAATATGCAGAAGCATTTAGTATGTAATGTTGAATAATAATTTTATTGATTTGCTACAGTATAGTATGATAAGGTTTTTGCATTGGTTTATACTAACCTATCTCACGAGTTCTTGTTGAGTTTGGTGTGGAGGAAGCTTTCGAGATTTAGGACACCATGATATGAGAGGAATTAAGGAGACACAAAAGCTCAAGCTTGGGGATTCCCAAGGCACCCCAAGATAATATTTCAAGAAGTCTCAAGCATCTAAGCTTGGGGATGCCCCGGTAGGCATCCCACCTTTCTTCTTCAACAATTATCGGTTAGTATCGGTTGAGCCTAAGTTTTTGCTTCTTCACATGATGAGTGCTATCCTTGAAATGTCGTTTTATTTTGCCTTGATTGCTGTTTGAATAAAATACCAAGATCTGAAATTCTTAAATGAGAGAGAGTCTTCACATCGCTACATAATTATTTAACTACTCATTGATCTTCACTTATATCTTTCGGAGTAGTTTGTCGTTTGCTCTAGTGCTTCACTTATATCTTTTAGAGCATGACGGTGGTTTTATTTTTAAGAAATAGATGGACTCTCATGCTTCACTTATATTATTTTGAGAGTCTTTAGAACAGCATGGTAATTTGCTTTGGTTATGAATTTAGTCCTAATATGATGGGAATCCAAGAGGGATATAATAAAAACTTCCATATAGAAAGTGCATTGAATACTATGAGAAGTTTGATACTTGATGATTGTTTTGAGATATGAAGATGGTGATATTAGAGTCATGCTAGTTGAGTAGTTGTGAATTTGAGAGATACTTGTGTTAAAGTTTGTGATTCCCGTAGCATGCACGTATGGTGAACCGTTATGTGATGAAGTCGGAGCATGATTTATTTATTGATTGTCTTCCTTATGAGTGGCGGTCGGGGACGAGCGATCGTCTTTTCCTACCAATCTATCCCCCTAGGAGCATGCGCGTAGTACTTTGTTTTGATAACTAATAGATTTTTGCAATAAGTATGTGAGTTCTTTATGACTAATGTTGAGTCCATGGATTATACGCACTCTCACCCTTCCACCATTGCTAGCCTCTCTAATACCGCGCACCTTTCGCTGGTATCGTACACCCACCATATGCCTTCCTCAAAACAGCCACCATACCTAACTATCATGGCATTTCCATAGCCATTCCGAGATATATTGCCATCCAACTTTCCACCGTTCTGTTTACTATGACATGCTCCATCATTGTCATATTGCTTTGCATGATCATTTAGTTGACATCGTATTTGTGGCAAAGCCACCGTTCATAATTCTTTCATACATGTCACTCATGAGTCATTGCACATCCCGGTACACCGCCGGAGGCATTCATATAGAGTCATATCTTGTTCTAAGTATTGAGTTGTAATTCTTGAGTTGTAAGTAAATAAAAGTGTGATGATCATCATTATTAGAGCATTGTCCCAGTGAGGAAAGGATGATGGAGACTATGATTCCCCCACAAGTCGGGATGAGACTCCGGACGAAAAATAAAAAAAAAGGTAAAAAAGAGGCCAAAAAAAAGAGAAGGCCCAAAAAAAAAGAAAGAGAGAAAAAGAGAGAAGGGTCAATGCTACTATCCTTTTACCACACTTGTGCTTCAAAGTAGCACCATAATCTTCATGATAGAGAGTCTCCTATGTTGTCACTTTCATATACTAGTGGGAATTTTCATTATAGAACTTGGCTTGTATATTCCAATGATGGGCTTCCTCAAAATGCCCTAGTTCTTCGTGAGCAAGCGAGCTGGATGCACACCCACTTAGTTTCTTTTATTGAGCTTTCATACACTTATAGCTCTAGTGCATCCGTTGCATGGCAATCCCTACTCACTCACATTGATATCTATTGATGGGCATCTCCATAGCCCGTTGATACGCCTAGTTGATGTGAGACTATCGTCTCCTTTTTTTCTTCTCCACAACCACCGTTCTATTCCAGCTATAGTGCTATGTCCATGGCTCACGCTCATGTATTGCGTGAAGATTGAAAAAGTTTGAGAACATCAAAATTATGAAACAATTGCTTGGCTTGTCATTGGGGTTGTGCATGATTTAAATATTTTGTGTGGTGAAGATAGAGCATAGCCAGACTATATGATTTTATAGGGATAGCTTGCTTTGGCCATGTTATTTTGAGAAGACATGATTGCTTTGTTATTATGCTTGAAGTATTATTGTTTTCATGTCAATATTAAAATTATGTTTTGAATCTTATGGATCTGAATATTCTTGCCACAATAAAGAAGATTACATTGATAAATATGTTAGGTAGCATTCCACATCAAAAATTCTGTTTTTATCATTTACCTACTCGAGCACGAGCAGGAATTAAGCTTGGGGATGCTGATACGTCTCCAACGTATCTATAATTTTTGATTGTTCCATGCTATTATATTTTCTGTTTTGGATGTTTATGGGCTTTATTAAACACTTTTATATTATTTTTGGGACTAACCTATTGACCCAGAGCCCAGTGCCAGTTCCTGTTTTTCCCTTGTTTTAGTGTTTTGAAGAAAAGGAATATCAAACGGAGTCGAAACAGAATGAAACCTTCTGGAGAAGTTATTTTTGGAAGGAAAGCAACCCGGGAGACTTGGAGTGCACGTCAGGAAAGCAACGAGGGAGGCACGAGGCAGGGGGCGCCCCCCTGGGCGCGCCCTCCACCCTCGTGGGCCCCTCGTGGCTCCCCTGACGTATTTCTTCCTCCTATATATATCCATATACCCTAAAACGATCGGGAAACAGAATAGATCGGGAGTTCCGCCGCCGCAAGCCTCTGTAGCCACCAAAAACCAATCGGGACCCTGTTCCGGCACCCTGCCGGAGGGGAAATCCCTCACCGGTGGCCATCTTCATCATCCTGGCGCTCTCCATGACGAGGAGGGAGTAGTTCACCCTCGGGGCTGTGGGTATGTACCAGTAGCTATGTGTTTGATCTCTCTCTCTCTCTCTCGTGTTCTTGAGATGATTTGATCTTGATGTATCGCGAGCTTTGCTATTATAGTTGGATCTTATGTTGCTTCTCCCCCTCTACTCTCTTGTAATGGATTGAGTTTCCCCTTTGAAGTAATCTTATCGGATTGAGTCTTTAATGATTTGAGAACACTTGATGTATGTCTTGCCGTGCGTATCTGTGGTGACAATGGGATATCACGTGATTCACTTGATGTATGTTTTGGTGATCAACTTGCGGGTTCCGCCCATGAACCTATGCATAGGGGTTGGCACACGTTTTCGTCTTGATTCTCCGGTAGAAACTTTGGGGCACTCTTTGAGGTTCTATGTGTTGGTTGAATAGATGAATTTGAGATTGTGTGATGCATATCGTATAATCATACCCACGGATACTTGAGGTGACATTGGAGTATCTAGGTGACATTAGGGTTTTGGTTGATTTGTGTCTTAAGGTGTTATTCTAGTACGAACTCTAGGGCTGTTTGTGACACTTATAGGAATAGCACAACGGATTGATTGGAAAGAATAACTTTGAGGTGGTTTCGTACCCTACCATAATCTCTTCGTTTTTTCTCCGCTATTAGTGACTTTGGAGTGACTCTTTGTTGCATGTTGAGGGATAGTTATATGATCCAATTATGTTATTATTGTTGAGAGAACCTGCACTAGTGAAAGTATGAACCCTAGGCCTTGTTTCCTAGCATTGCAATACCGTTTACGCTCACTTTTATCATTAGTTACCTTGCTGTTTTTATATTTTCAGATTACAAAAACCTATATCTACCATCCATATTGCACTTGTATCACCATCTCTTCGCCGAACTAGTGCACCTATACAATTTACCATTGTATTGGGTGTGTTGGGGACACAAGAGACTCTTTGTTATTTGGTTGCAGGGTTGTTTGAGAGAGACCATCTTCATCCTACGCCTCCCACGGATTGATAAACCTTAGGTCATCCACTTGAGGGAAATTTGCTACTGTCCTACAAACCTCTGCACTTGGAGGCCCAACAACGTCTACAAGAAGAAGGTTGCATAGTAGACATCAGTGCTCATACTCTTTCACTGTAATATCCATGCTAGTTTATTTTCTTTTTCTTGCTTTCTTCTTGTGTGTTTAATAAACCTTAAGAAAACCAAAAAAAAATAGTGTAGCTTTTAGTTAGTTTATTTTTCTTGCTGTAGTAGTAATAATTAAAAAGAAAACCCAAAAAGATTTCCCGTTCTTCTTTTGCTTGTTGGGAGCTTTCCCGTGTAAATAGTTTTATTTCTTTTCTTTTCTTTGGGGGTCGATAGGAGAAGACCATGATTAAATTGTTGAAGTGTCTCTTATATGCATTATTGTTGATTTAACCAAGAGCCCATATTGCCTTGTCTTCTCCTGTTTATTGAATGCTTGCAGATTCCAGCTTAGTCCAATGCACGTGCACTCTTATTATTTTCACATCGTTCGGTCGTGCAAGTGAAGGGCAATTATGACGACATATGATGGACTGATTGAGATGAGAAAAGCTGGTATGAACTCGACCTCTCTTGTTTTTGTAAATATGATTAGTTCATCTTTCCTGATTCAGCCTATTATGAATAAACATGTTTCCAATAACAATTAGAGATCATAGTTGCTTATGCCATGCTTGATTAGCTATGAGTTATAATGGTTTACCTTGCGTGCCAACATGCTATTAAAATGGTTGTGATGTGGTATAGTGGGGTGGTATCCTCCTTTGAATGATTTCAGTGACTCGACTTGGCACATGTTCACGCATGTAGTTGAAACAAATCAACATAGCCTTCACGATATTTATGTTCATGGTGGATTATATCCTACTCATGCTCGCATTCAATGTCTATTAATTTTAATGCATGTTCATGATTGTTGTCGCTCTCTAGTTGGTCGCTTCCCAGTCTTTTGCTAGCCTTCACTTGTACTAAGCGGGAATACTGCTTGTGCATCCAATCCCTTAAACCCCAAAGTTATTCCATATGAGTCCACTATACCTTCCTATATGCGGTATCTACCTGCCGTTCCAAGTAAATTTGTATGTGCCAAACTCTAAACCTTCAAATGAAATTCTGTTTTGTATGCTCGAATAGCTCATGTATCAACTAGGGCTGTCCGTATCTTCCATGCTAGGCGGGTTATTCTCAAGAGGACTGGACTACGCTCCTCACTCACGAGAAAATGGCTGGTCACCGGGATGCCCAGTCCCATGCTTTATGCAAACTAAATCAAAATAATTGCAAACAAAACTCCCCCTGGGACTGTTGCTAGTTGGACGCACTCGTTGTTTCGAGCAAGCCATGGATTGATGCTTGTTGGTGGAGGGGGAGTATAAACTTTACCATTCTGTTTGGGAACCGCCTATAATGTGTGTAGCATGGAAGATATCGCCATCTCTTGGTTGTTATGTTGACAATGAAAGTATGCCGCTCAAAATATTATTTATCTCTATTTCAAAACCGAGCTCTGGCACCTCTACAAATCCCTGCTTCCCTCTGCGACGGGCCTATCTATTTACTTTTATGTTGAGTCATCACCCTCTTATTAAAAAGCACTAGCTGGAGAGCGCTGCTGTCATTTGCATCCATAATATTAATTTATATTGGGTATGACTATGATTGGATCTCTTTTACCATGAATTACAATGTCTAGTCAGTCCTTGATCTTTAAAGGTGCTCTGCATTTATGTTTTGCGGTCTCAGAAAGGGCTAGCGAGATACCATCTTGTTATATTATATCATGATTGTTTTGAGAAAGTGTTGTCATCCGAGATTTATTATTATCGCTCGCTAGTTGATTATGCCATTGACATGAGTAAACATGAGACCTAAGAGTTATTGTGAATGTGGTTAGTCATAATCTTTGCTGAAAACTTGAATGCTGGCTTTACATATTTACAACAACAAGAGCAAACAGAGTTTGTAAAAGTTTTTCTTTATCACTTTCAGTTTATCAACTGAATTGCTTGAGGACAAGCAAAGGTTTAAGCTTGGGGGAGTTGATACGTCTCCGTCGTATCTACTTTTCCAAACACTTTTGCCCTTGTTTTGGACTCTAACTTGCATGCTTTGAATGGAACTAACCCCAACTGACGCTGTTTTCAGCAGACTTTCCATGGTGTTATTTATGTGCAGAAACAAAAGTTCTCGGAATGACCAGAAACTCCACGGAACATATTTTTGGAAAATATTAAAAATACTGGAAGAAAAATCCACGTCAGGGGGCCCACACCCTGTCCACGAGGGTGGGGGCGCTCCTGCCCTCTGGGCGCGCCCCCTACCTCGTGGGCCCCCTGATGCTCCACCGACCTCAACTCCAACTCCATATATTCACTTTCGGGGAGAAAAAAAATCAGAGAGAAGGATTCATCGCGTTTCACGATACGGAGCCGCCGCCAAGCCCTAAAACCTCTCAGGAGGGCTGATCTGCAGTCCGTTCGGGGCTCCGTAGAGGGGAATCCGTCGCCGTCGTTGATACGTCTCCAACGTATCTATAATTTATGAAGTATTCATGCTATTATATTATTCGTCTTGGATGTTTATGGGCTTTATTATGCACTTTTATATTATTTTTTTGGGACTAACCTATTGACCCAGAGCCCAGTGCCAGTTCCTGTTTTTTCCCTTGTTTCAGTGTTTCAAAGAAAAGGAATATCAAACGGAGTCGAAACGGAATGAAACCTTCTGGAGAAGTTATTTTTGGAAGGAAAGCAACTCGGGAGACTTGGAGTGCACGTCAGGAAAGCAACGAGGGAGGCACGAGGCAGGGGGTGCGCCCACCCCCCCATGGCGCGCCCTCCACCCTCGTGGGCCCCTCGTGGCTCCCCTGACGTATTTCTTCCGCCTATATATATCCATATAACCTAAAACGATTGGGGAACAGGATAGATCGGGAGTTCCGCTGCCGCAAGCCTCTGTAGCCACCAAAAACCAATCGGGACCCTGTTCTGGCACCCTGCCGGAGGGGGAATCCCTCACCGGTGGCCATCTTCATCATCCCGGCGCTCTCCATGACGAGGAGGGAGTAGTTCACCCTCGGGGCTAAGGTTATGTACCAGTAGCTATGTGTTTTATCTCTCTCTCTCTCGTGTTCTTGAGGTGATTTGATCTTGATGTATCGCGAGGTTTGCTATTATAGTTGGATCTTATGTTGCTTCTCCCCCTCTACTCTCTTGTAATGGATTGAGTTTTCCCTTTGAAGTAATCTTATCGGATTGAGTCTTTAATGATTTGAGAACACTTGATGTATGTCTTGCCGTGCATATCTGTGGTGACAATGGGATATCACGTGATTCACTTGATGTATGTTTTGGTGATCAACTTGCGGGTTCCGCCCATGAACCTATGCATAGGGGTTGGCACACGTTTTCGTCTTGATTCTCCGGTAGAAACTTTGGGGCACTCTTTGAGGTTCTATGTGTTGGTTGAATAGATGAATTTGAGATTGTGTGATGCATATCGTATAATCATACCCACGGATACTTGAGGTGACATTGGAGTATCTAGGTGACATTAGGGTTTTGGATGATTTGTGTCTTGATGTGTTATTCTAGTACGAACTCTAGGTCTGTTTGTGACACTTATAGGAATAGCCCAACGGATTGATTGGAAAGAATAACTTTGAGGTGGTTTCGTACCCTACCATAATCTCTTCGTTTGTTCTCTGCTATTAGTGACTTTGGAGTGACTCTTTGTTGCATGTTGAGGGATAGTTATATGATCCAATTATGTTATTATTGTTGAGAGAACTGGCACTAGTGAAAGTATGAACCCTAGGCCTTGTTTCCTATCATTGCAATACCATTTGTGCTCACTTTTATCATTAGTTACCTTGCTGTTTTTATATTTTCAGATTACAAAAACCCATATCTACCATCCATATTGCACTTGTATCACCATCTCTTCGCCGAACTAGTGCACCTATACAATTTACCATTGTATTGGGTGTGTTGGGGACACAAGAGACTCTTTGTTATTTGGTTGCAGGGTTGCTTGAGAGAGACCATCTTCATCCTATGCCTCCCACGGATTGATAAACCTTTGGTCATCCACTTGAGGGAAATTTGCTACTGTCCAACAAACCTCTGCACTTGGAGGCCCAACAACGTCTACAAGAAGAAGGTTGCATAGTAGACATCAAGCTCTTTTCTGGCGCCGTTGCCGGGGAGGTGAGTGATTGAAGGTATATCTTTAGATCTTGCAATCAAATCTTTTTGTTTCTTATTTTATCACTAGTTTAGTCTATAAAAGAAAACCACAAAAAATGGAATTGAGTTTACCTCATACGCTTCATCTTTTTAATATCTTTCGTGAGTATGATGGGAAGGAAAATTGTGCCAAAGTGTTAGAAGAAGAATGCATTAAAATGTTTGGCACTAAATCTTTGAATGATGAGCATGATTGCAATGTTGTTAGTATGAACTCCTTAAATATCCATAGTACTAATGATGATTGCACTAGTTATGATGAAAATGTCTCCTATAAACATGTCAATTTTTGTGGAGTGCATTGGGTTTGCAAGTACACACCAAATAGGGAAGATAGATATTGCAAGAGGCATAAGCATTTAGAAACTAAATTGTTGCAAGAAAAGTTAGATGTTTGTGCTGAAAGATTCAATATTTATCGCCATCCTTGTGAACTTTACAATGAACATGGTCATTTAAAGCTCCAATGCTATTTGTTTCATGATCAAGTTGTGTCCAAAAATTGTGATAACTTGATTACCCTTGAGCATCATTAAGAGCTTAGTCTTCTTTTGAGTTATGAAGAAATGAAACGTATAACTGAGGGTATTCCAAAATTTAATCTCGATAAATTTCTTGATTTTGATCTAGAGGAAATTTATATGTATTGTTGTAACACCCCGAGAATCATGCTACAGTAGCTCTCTGTGATTAAGCTAATCATGTTGCTAAACAGGGCTTGATCACAATTGCATCAAATTTCTTTTCAAACTCCTAGTTCAAACTTCAATTAAAATCAAAGTGGAAAATAAAAGTTTTCAAAAATTTGAACAAAAATGTTCGGGCCCTGCCAGAAATTGCACTGATAATTATTGTGGAGAAAACACATTTTTATAAAATACCTAAATACTTTTAAATGAAATAAAACAGAAAAGAAAATAAGCAAATAAAAAGAAAACAGAAAACAGATCAGACAAAGGAAAAGAAAAAAAAGGAGAAGGCCCTTCCCCCCCACTGGACCCCCGGCCCAAACTGGGCCGCCACCCCCGACCCCCCCGGCCTAGCCCACCTCTCCCCCGCGTCCCCTTCCCTGTTCCCCCGACCGGGGTCGGAACAGGGGCCGTCCCCGCCGCACCCCCTCGCCGGCGAGGGGGAGGATAAGGGCGCCAGCACCCCCGCCTCCTCGGGCCTCTCTCCCACTCACCCCCCCGCTCCCTCTCGGCCTCTGCGCCTCCCCCCGTCAGATCCACCTCCCTCTCCCCTTCGATCCCCTCTGCCCGAGCGCGCTCGCCGCCGTTCACCGTCGTACTCGCGGCCACCGTGCCTCGATTGCCCCGACGACGTGCCCGAACGGCTCCCCGCCGTCGACTACGTCGACTACGCCATCAGGAACGAGCCGAGCGCCTCTGCTCCGCCCTCCACGAGCTCGTCTTCAACCTTCGGGTCGCCGGCGTTCGTCGCCGATTCCGGCTACCCCGCACCCTCCCCGAGCTCACTGCCACTCCCTACGGCTCCGCTGTGAGCTCCCGCTTCTCCTCCCCCTCTCCGTTAGCTCGCCCCGTTCCCTAGCTGCTCCCCCACGCGCGCCCGAACGCCGCGCCGCGGAGCTCGCCGCCGGCGGGTCTCCGGTGACCTAACGGTCACGGGCGTAGGCCCGCTAGCTCGACCGCGTCGTGCCGCACCCGCCTAGCTAGTTAGTTCGGCCGCTCGCGCGCTCTAACGCCGCACCCGCCCTAGCCCGTAGCACCTCGCCGCCGGCGAGCTCGTAGCACTCGCCCCCGCCCGTTCCAGCCCCTCCGGCCACCACCGTTGGATGCGCGACGCCGAGCCGCGTCGAACGCGCCCAGCCACGACCCCGCAAACCCCCTGTACGTGAAACCCGCGTCCCTCCCGAGCCGCGCCGCCGCGTTTGGCTCGCCGGAGCCGCTCCGGCGCCGGCCGCCGACGTGGCTGGCCTGGGGCCACCCCCAGTGCCACTGCCAGTGGGCCCCGTGGGCCCCGTTGACTGGGTCAACCCAGTGCTGACTGGGCAGGCCCAGCCACTGACATGCGGGCCCCGCCGCAAAATTAAAAAGAAAAAGAAAAAGAAAAATGTTTTATAAATAAAAATAATTAGATTAACTAATCACTCACTGACATATGGGGCCCACCCCTCTAATTAGACTGTTAGTTTAGTTTAAATTAATATTAGGCTAACAGAGGCTGACATGTGGGTCCCACTGGACCCACCTGTCTGGTTTGACTGGTCAGCCGACCTATTGACCTGCTGACGTCAGCATTGCCTCATGCTGACGTCATAATTCATTTTTGCTTAATTTAAATAATTTCAGAAATTCAAATAAACTTTGAAAATTCATATCTTTTAAACCGTAACTCGGATGAAAATGTTTTCTATATGAAAGTTGCTCAGAACGACGAGACGAATCCGAATACGCAGTCCGTTCGTCCACCACACCTCCCTAACCTATCGAACTAACAACTTCCCCCCCTCCGGTCCGTCTGTCCGAAAACGCGAAACATCGGGAATACCTCCCGGATGTTCCCCCCCTTCATCGGTACCACCTACTGTCGCATTAGGACACACCTAGCACCGTTCATTGTCATGTCACGCATCGTCATGCTTATGTTTGCATTGTATTTACTGTTTCTTCCCCCTCTTCTCTCCGGTAGACTACGAGACCGACACTGCTGCTGCCCAGTTCGACTACGGAGTTGACGACCCCTCCTACTTGCCAGGCAAGCCCCCCCCTTGATCACCAGATATCGCCTATTCTTCTCTATACTGCTTGCATTAGAGTAGTGTAGCATGTTACTGTTTTCCGATATCCTATCCTGATGCATAGCGTATCCTTGCTACTACTGTTGTTACCTTTACCTGCAATCCTACATGCTTAGTATAGGATGCTAGATTTCCATCAGTGGCCCTACATTCTTGTCCGTCTGCTGTGCTATACTATCGGGCCGTGATCACCTGGGCGGTGATCACGGGTATATACTTATGTACTACATACATGACACATGTGATGACTAAAGTCGGGTCGGCTCGTAGGAGTACCCGCAAGTGGATCTTTGTGGCGGAGCGACAGGGCAGGTTGAGACCGCCTAGGTGAGAGGTGGGCCTGGCCCTGGTCGGCGTTCGCGGCTACTTAACACGCTTAACGAGATCTTGGTATTTGATCTGAGTCTGGCCATTTGGTCTATACGCACTAACCATCTACGCGGGAGTAGTTATGGGTATCCCGGCGTCGTGGTATCAGCCGAAGCCTTCTTGACGTCAGCGACTGAGTGGCACGCGCCGGATTGGACTGGAACGCCACTAGGCTAGGTCTGCTTCCGGCCGCGTACGCAACGTGCAGGTATGCATAGGGCGATGGGCCCAGACCCCTGCGCGCATAGGGTTAGACCGGCGTGCTGATCGCTCTGTTGTGCTTAGGTGGGGCTGCGACGCGTTGATCTTACGAGGCCGGGCATGACCCAGGAAAGTGTGTCCGGCCAAATGGGATCGAGCGTGTTGGGTTATGTGGTGCACCCCTGCAGGGAAGTTTATCTATTCGAATAGCCGTGTCCCTCGGTAAAAGGACGACCCGGAGTTGTACCTTGACCTTATGACAACTAGAACTGGATACTGAATAAAATACACCCTTCCAAGTGCCAGATACAACCCGGTGATCGCTCTCTAACAGGGCGACGAGGAGGGGATCGCCGGGTAGGATTATGCTATGCGATGCTACTTGGAGGACTTCAATCTACTCCCTTCTATCTGCTGCAAGATGGAGATGACCAGAAGCGTAGTCTTCGACAGGACTAGCTATCCCCCTTTTATTCTGGCATTCTGCAGTTCAGTCCACTGATATGCCCCTTTACACATATACCCATGCATATGTAGTGTAGCTCCTTGCTTGCGAGTACTTTGGATGAGTACTCACGGTTGCTTCTCTCCCTCTTTCCCCCCTTCCTATCTATCTGATTGTCGCAACCAGATATTGGAGTCCAGGAGCCAGACGCCACCGTCGACGACGACACCTACGACACTGGAGGTGCCTACTACTACGTGCAGGCCGCTGACGACGACCAGGAGTAGTTAGGAGGATCCCAGGCAGGAGGCCTGCGCCTCGTTCGATCTGTATCCCTGTTTGTGCTAGCCTTCTTAAGGCAAACTTGTTTAACTTATGTCTGTACTCAGATATTGTTGCTTCCGCTGACTCGTCTGTGATCGAGCACTTGTATTCGAGCCCTCGAGGCCCCTGGCTTGTATTATGATGCTTGTATGACTTATTTATGTTTTAGAGTTGTGTTGTGATATCTTCCCGTGAGTCCCTGATCTTGGTCGTACACATTTGCGTGTATGATTAGTGTACGGTCAAATCGGGGGCGTCACAAGTTGGTATCAGAGCCAACTGCCTGTAGGAATCCCCCTTTCCAACTCCTTGGCCGAAGTTGAGTCTAGTCAGTGAAAACTGTTTTACTAACATGGCTGTGTGGCTCACGGGCCCACGTCACCATTGGGTGGTATTAGGATCTCGTTATCACTTTCACCCGGAGAGCCCCTTATTACTGATGATCGTCTGTTGCACGTGAAGACCCTGAAGATACTCTACGCTGATAACCCGAGAACTTGTGTTCATCGCTTTTGCAATTCCCTTTCATCGATAAACTCCTATAGATAACCACGTATACCCGCCATTCATACAATGTTTCCCAGTTGATCTTGTTATTGCAAGATACCCCGAAATTCTCTCTGTTGTTCCGAGAATCCTTTGAGATTACTACCTTGCTGTTCTTTGTCACCTGAATACCCCTACGGATAATTCTCGCACTTACCGAGTATCCGGTCATCCCCAGTTGATTCAAGTATTTCACAATAGTCTTCAAAATACTATTCGATCTTCCGAAAATCCTCAAGAGCCTATTGCTCTTGAAATTCTTGTTTGCTTGCATTATGGTTAATCCCATAAGTCTCGTAATCTTATTAGCATCTCTTGTCATTATCATTTTGAGTCCGTTGATTCAATTTGTTGCGAATGCTCTCAATCCTCAATCATATCCTAGAATTCGTCCTTCCGGCTCAGACGTCGTTTTAAACGTGAGCTGGATCTCGGCCTATCAAATTGCCATCGATTGTACCCCTAAGCCTACTGAACTTATCCATCCTTGATCAGAGCGTTGCTTCTGACCCCCTGATTTGGAAATCATAATTCTTTTGCATTTGAACTTTGAGTTAGTCAGTTGTTTCTATAATCAGATCTCCTGGCATTCTTCTTCCTCTGGTTGAGTATCGATGCTCACATCAGATCCCTTGTGGACCATCGGTTCCTTTGTTGGATTTTATCCGACAGTGTCCTTCCTATTGAATAACCTTGTGAGTCTTTCCATGGGTATATAATGCCTTTGGTAAATTGTATCCTCTACTTGATAACCATACTCTACTTTTGAGCTGGTGATTTTACTCTTGAAGTTTGAGGTATATGTTTCTAAGATGCCCCGATGGATTGAACCTATACCTTCCCTAAAAACCGTATGAACCCGAAGGTTTTCACAAGCCATACCCTTCTGGTATTTTACCAGATAATTTTCTACCATACAACTTCATCGAAAGCGAGAAGTAAATGAAAGGTTATGCATTGGAGAAGTGGGAGTCGACCTTGAACTTTGCGTTCATGCCCATGGACACGATGTAGATCTTATCATTAAAGCTTTTCTTAAATTAATTATTCCTTTGGTATAAGTTCATCTTATATCTGGGATCTGGCCTTTTTCAATCATGGTTCTAACCATGTTCTCCTTTAAATACCATTTCTCGTGCAAGTTTAAGCACTTGTCTTCTGCAGCGTAATACCCCAGACCTACCTCTACTTTGATCTACCGTCGAGCATTACACTCTGGTATCTCAAGAATACCACGGAACTACATAACCTCTTATGAGTTCTTCGTCAACTATTATTCTCGCCAATTCCAATTTCCCTCGGGTTCTAAATTATTAGTCACTCGAGAACACCGTTAAGTGAATCGGTTCCGCACTCCGATTCAATAACTCTAAGTAATTTTCGTTGCTTATGATTTAATAACCCTTCAAGTCATTCCTAGACCGATCGGCTATATCATTATCATGCAACTTTTTAACTGTGCTATCTGGTCCTTCTTTCCGAAGCACGATTTTCGACGATGAGCTAAGCTTACGCCGACTTTCCTCGTCATATCATTTCGCCTTGAACAACAAGCTTGATTCCGAGTTGTGTCGTACCCAGGGTTCCAATAACCTTTCGCTTCATCATTCCTTTGACTTGATGTCATCGCCGAGTGATTGCATCTTCATGGAATCTCTCGACAAATGTGTCGTGATCATCATGAGCATTCTGAGTCCTTCCGGAATATCGATTGAATTCATGATGAGGAAGACCATCCTTTCCCTTGATGATTTGTGTTATCATCGGCCACTTTACTGCCCCCCTCCAACACAAACTTGTTCGTGTTATGTGTTATACCTTGAGATCCTTGCTATCCAGCATTTGTTCCCCTTTACTTTGGAGTATTACCAAATTTTATATCAAGAATGTCGTGAGAATTTCACCACCTCTTTAGAATTCTTGAGATAGTAATACATCTTGCCGTCTACATTCAGTTCTTGGTCCCCATGTTGATTTTAACCAAAGTACCCACAAATGAACTGTGATGTGTAAAATTCAAAACTTCCAGCAACCCTATTACTTGTAAGTTAATGAACGATAGTTCATTCCTTGTGTATTGGTTATCGAATCACCATTCTAACCTTGATCATGCTACCTAAGCCCATATTCGGGTGCACCTTTCAACCAATGTTTAATTGAGTATGTTTTCCTCGAGCATACCTCACTATATCATTTGATCTGACAAATGTTATCTCCTTGTTCACATAAGTGTGGAAATCCCTCCTTTTGGAAATCTCGAGGAATTGTCGCTGAGTCCATCAGCGACCCCCTCATCCTCTCCTTGGTTTAATGATGAACTCTTGTTTCGGAACTTGCTTTCATAGTTCATTTCCCGAGAATCTTGCAATGTCATCCCATCAATTTGTGTTGCACCTTTCTTCTCAGACATCCTGAGTCTGAGGTATCCTGACACCAATCAGATCTGAACCTCGGTCAGATATGATGGTTGGAACATATTTCCAAGAGTTATACATTGGTCTTTATATGACCCGGTAGGGTGATGTCACGCCTAGCACAACTGGCCGGAGGACCTATTGTTATAGTTCTTCCTTTCAGCAAGGTTATCCATTCTTCCATGAGGAAATTGTAAGACTTATTCCATAAGTTGTTCCTGATGGATCCTTTGTGAATCCATGGCCTGATCTTACCTATTGATCATGACAATGCTATCTCGAAACATGTCTATGGTACTCTGATTTTCAACAGGAACATTTGAAGCCCAAAGCTAATTGCTTCCTGCACAATTATCCAAACACCGTTGTATGGGTAATGTCATGAAATTTCCTTCCCCTTACCTAAAGAGTTTTCTACGTTATATCCCGTCATGGATATCATGCTCTGCTTACCCTTGGGAAGAATATACCCTTGAAATATGTCTTTTAACACATTTTCCTTTCCATTCTTCTGTTTAATCTGATAATCATATTTTCCTTTCCATTGGTTGGTTTAACGTTTCTTGTGATCCATATGATCTAAGCAGTAATATTTTTCTGCTTATCTAAACACCTTGATGTACGACCGTATCAGTAAGACCCTGTTGCATTTGTTATAGCATTCCGGTAACCACCGATGGATGAGAACTTTGCCTATTGGTCCGCCTCGTTCAGCGAGCAGGAAAATGGTTCTCTTCGTCCCTCGCCCTTGGTACCGACGATGTTGCTGACATATAACAGACAAGCTACCCTTTGACATGACTTGCTATCATGATCGTACAAGATGTCACCGCCCTCCCTACTTTAACCACATGGTGGGCCCATAACCCACAGTTCCACAGGATCGAAACCTGACTCTCCTGTGCACCCCCTGTTCCCAAATTTATTCATCGTGCGTGGCCTCGTATGTAATTCACGGACCACCGTCCTACTGATCTATACTGGCATCAGACATAATACTTATTCCGATTGCTTTGAACCCCTTTCACACTTTGTTTCAGGCTTCGAACGATTGCCTACCCGTTTGAAACTTCTCATGGTACTTTCTTACTTGCTCTCGGCTTTTCTTAAGGTTTAGTTCGAGAGATACTTTCCGCCACCTTCCCCGATGATATTGACCAGATAGTAAACCCTGCAGAAGTCCGTTCTTCCAGAATACCCCCTTACTCTGTCGTAAGTACGATGTAGTTCCCGAAGAAAGGACGACAACTTTATCATAACGACCTGAAGCAGAGAAATGAAGACATCAACGTAGTGGATAGACCTCTTCGAGAAGAGCAACCAACACCGAGAAGACCCATTAGAATTTCGTAACCAAATCCCTTCCCCCTTGCTCCCGCTCCTAAATCTCGGGACGAGATTTCTTGTAGTGGAGGAGATTTGTAACACCCCGAGAATCATGCTACAGTAGCTCTCTGTGATTAAGATAATCATGTTGCTAAACAGGGCTTGATCACAATTGCATCAAATTTCTTTTCAAACTCCTAGTTCAAACTTCAATTAAAATCAAAGTGGAAAATAAAAGTTTTCAAAAATTTGAACAAAAATGTTCGGGCCCTGCCAGAAATTGCACTGATAATTATTGTGGAGAAAACACATTTTTATAAAATACCTAAATACTTTTAAATGAAATAAAACAGAAAAGAAAATAAGCAAATAAAAAGAAAACAGAAAACAGATCAGACAAAGGAAAAGAAAAAAAAGGAGAAGGCCCTTCCCCCCCCCACTGGACCCCGGCCCAAACTGGGCCGCCACCCCCGACCCCCCCGGCCCAGCCCACCTCTCCCCCGCGTCCCCTTCCCTGTTCCCCCGATCGGGGTCGGAACAGGGGCCGTCCCCGCCGCACCCCCTCGCCGGCGAGGGGGAGGATAAGGGCGCCAGCACCCCCGCCTCCTCGGGCCTCTCTCCCACTCACCCCCCGCTCCCTCTCGGCCTCTGCGCCTCCCCCCCGTCAGATCCACCTCCCTCTCCCCTTCGATCCCCTCTGCCCGAGCGCGCTCGCCGCCGTTCACCGTCGTACTCGCGGCCACCGTGCCCCGATTGCCCCGACGACGTGCCCGAACGGCTCCCCGCCGTCGACTACGTCGACTACGCCATCAGGAACGAGCCGAGCGCCTCTGCTCCGCCCTCCACGAGCTCGTCTTCAACCTTCGGGTCGCCGGCGTTCGTCGCCGATTCCGGCTACCCCGCGCCCTCCCCGAGCTCACTGCCACTCCCTACGGCTCTGCTGTGAGCTCCCGCTTCTCCTCCCCCTCTCCGTTAGCTCGCCCCCGTTCCCTAGCTGCTCCCCCACGCGCGCCCGAACGCCGCGCCGCGGAGCTCGCCGCCGGCGGGTCTCCGGTGACCTAATGGTCACGGGCGTAGGCCCGCTAGCTCGACCGCGTCGTGCCGCACCCGCCTAGCTAGTTAGTTCGGCCGCTCGCGCGCTCTAACGCCGCACCCGCCCTAGCCCGTAGCACCTCGCCGCCGGCGAGCTCGTAGCACTCGCCCCCACCCGTTCCAGCCCCTCCGGCCACCACCGTTGGACGCGCGACGCCGAGCCGCGTCGAACGCGCCCAGCCACGACCCCGCAAACCCCCTGTACGTGAAACCCGCGTCCCTCCCGTGCCGCGCCGCCACGTTTGGCTCGCCGGAGCCGCTCCGGCGCCGGCGGCCGACGTGGCTGGCCTGGGGCCACCCCCAGTGCCACTGCCAGTGGGCCCCGTGGGCCCCGTTGACTGGGTCAACCCAGTCAACGTGCTGACTGGGCAGGCCCAGCCACTGACATGCGGGCCCCGCCGCAAAATTGAAAAGAAAAAGAAAAAGAAAAATGTTTTATAAATAAAAATAATTAGATTAACTAATCACTCACTGACATATGGGGCCCACCCCTCTAATTAGACTGTTAGTTTAGTTTAAATTAATATTAGGCTAACAGAGGCTGACATGTGGGTCCCACTGGACCCACCCGTCTGGTTTGACTGGTCAGCCGACCTGTTGACCTGCTGACGTCAGCATTGCCTCATGCTGATGTCATAATTCATTTTTGCTTAATTTAAATAATTTCAGAAATTCAAATAAACTTTGAAAATTCATATCTTTTAAACCGTAACTCGGATGAAAATGTTTTCTATATGAAAGTTGCTCAGAACGACGAGACGAATCCGAATACGCAGTCCGTTCGTCCACCACACCTCCCTAACCTATCGAACTAACAACTTTCCCCCCACTCCGGTCCGTCTGTCCGAAAACACGAAACATCGGGAATACCTCCCGGATGTTCCCCCCCTTCATCGGTACCACCTACTGTCGCATTAGGACACACCTAGCACCGTTCATTGTCATGTCACGCATCGTCATGCTTATGTTTGCATTGTATTTACTGTTTCTTCCCCCTCTTCTCTCTGGTAGACTACGAGACCGACACTGCTGCTGCCCAGTTCGACTACGGAGTTGACGACCCCTCCTACTTGCCAGAGCAACCAGGCAAGCCCCCCCCCTTGATCACCAGATATCGCCTATTCTTCTCTATACTGCTTGCATTAGAGTAGTGTAGCATGTTACTGTTTTCCGATATCCTATCCTGATGCATAGCCTATCCTTGCTACTACTGTTGTTACCTTTACCTGCAATCCTACATGCTTAGTATAGGATGCTAGATTTCCATCAGTGGCCCTACATTCTTGTCCGTCTGCTGTGCTATACTATCGGGCCGTGATCACCTGGGCGGTGATCACGGGTATATACTTATGTACTACATACATGACACATGTGATGACTGAAGTCGGGTCGGCTCGTAGGAGTACCCGCAAGTGGATCTTTGTGGCGGAGCGACAGGGCAGGTTGAGACCGCCTAGGTGAGAGGTGGGCCTGGCCCTGGTCGGCGTTCGCGGATACTTAACACGCTTAACGAGATCTTGGTATTTGATCCGAGTCTGGCCATTTGGTCTATACGCACTAACCATCTACGCGGGAGTAGTTATGGGTATCCCGGCGTCGTGGTATCAGCCGAAGCCTTCTTGACGTCAGCGACTCAGTGGCGCGCGCCGGATTGGACTGGAACGCCACTAGGCTAGGTCTGCTTCCGGCCGCGTACGCAACGTGCAGGTGTGCATAGGGCGATGGGCCCAGACCCCTGCGCGCATAGGGTTAGACCGGCGTGCTGACCGCTCTGTTGTGCTTAGGTGGGGCTGCGACGCGTTGATCTTACGAGGCCGGGCATGACCCAGGAAAGTGTGTCCGGCCAAATGGGATCGAGCGTGTTGGGTTATGTGGTGCACCCCTGCAGGGAAGTTTATCTATTCGAATAGCCGTGTCCCTCGGTAAAAGGACGACCCGGAGTTGTACCTTGACCTTATGACAACTAGAACTGGATACTGAATAAAATACACCCTTCCAAGTGCCAGATACAACCCGGTGATCGCTCTCTAACAGGGCGACGAGGAGGGGATCGCCGGGTAGGATTATGCTATGCGATGCTACTTGGAGGACTTCAATCTACTCCCTTCTATCTGCTGCAAGATGGAGATGACCAGAAGCGTAGTCTTCGACAGGACTAGCTATCCCCCTTTTATTCTGGCATTCTGCAGTTCAGTCCACTGATATGCCCCTTTACACATATACCCATGCATATGTAGTGTAGCTCCTTGCTTGCGAGTACTTTGGATGAGTACTCACGGTTGCTTCTCTCCCTCTTTCCCCCTTCCTATCTATCTGATTGTCGCAACCAGATATTGGAGTCCAGGAGCCAGACGCCACCGTCGACGACGACACCTACGACACTGGAGGTGCCTACTACTACGTGCAGGCCGCTGACGACGACCAGGAGTAGTTAGGAGGATCCCAGGCAGGAGGCCTGCGCCTCGTTCGATCTGTATCCCTGTTTGTGCTAGCCTTCTTAAGGCAAACTTGTTTAACTTATGTCTGTACTCAGATATTGTTGCTTCCGCTGACTCTTCTGTGATTGAGCACTTGTATTCGAGCCCTCGAGGCCCCTGGCTTGTATTATGATGCTTGTATGACTTATTTATGTTTTATAGTTGTGTTGTGATATCTTCCCGTGAGTCCCTGATCTTGGTCGTACACATTTGCGTGTATGATTAGTGTACGGTCAAATCGGGGGCGTCACAATTGTGCGGTGAATTGCACTGAAAACCCTTATATTGCCAATTACATAAAGAAAAGAAAACAAATAGAGGATTAAGAGAATACTAATGAAAGGGAAGAGACTTCCCAATATCCTCCTATTATTTCTTATGATGAATCAGGTAATGAGGAGGAGCCTTCTATTCAACCAATCTCATTAATAAAGAGCTCCAAAAAGAGGGATAAACCTGCACATGATGTGAAGAAGAAGAAAAAGAAAAGACGGAGAACCAAAGGTAAAAAGGTATCCCTCCCAAATGATGTTGCTCCTACTACTCATTGTGATGATGATAATTGCTATACTATTGGTGCTATCCATACTATTAATGATGAGGATGATTATGCTTATGATATGAAAAGTCCCAAGCTTGGGGAAGCAATGTTTGATGAAGATGATGTTTTTGAGAATATATTTGCTACAATTAATGTTTGTCCCAAGCTTGGGGATGCTACATTTAATGAAGATGATATTTTTAGCCTCCCAAGTTTTGATATGCAAAGTTGTTATAATGATAGCATGCCTCCTACTTATGATGATTATATTGATGAAAGTGGGTTTGGAAGAGTGTCAACTTTAGGAAGTAGTGATCCCACTATTTTGGAGGATGTTGAATCTTATAATATTTATTAAAGTGGATTTGGAGAGGTCATGACTTTATTTAGTGATGTATCCACTATTTCGGAAGAGGTTTCAATTGATTATGATGAGAACAAAGTTGCTACTTATGATGATTATTGTGATGAAACTTATGCTATAAAAAGTAGTGATGATTATATTTATAAAACTTGTCATGATTATGATTACCCTTTTTCTGAACATTACTCTTTTAATTTGGAAACAATTTATAGTATTCGAGTTTCATATGATACTCCCACTATTTCGAAAGAGAAGAATTTTGCTTATGTGGAGAGTAGTAAAAATTCTATGCTTGTAGATCATGAAAAGAATGCTCTAGGTGCTGGTTATATTGTTGAATTCATTCATGATGCTACTGAAAATTATTATGAGGGAGGAATATATGCTTGTAGGAATTGCAATAATATCAAGTTTCCTCTCGATGTGCTTAAAGTTTTGAAGTTATGCTTGTTTTGCCTTCCTATGCTAGTTGATTCTTGTTCCCCTAAGTTGTTTGCTCAGAAAATCCCTATGAATAGGAAGTGGGTTATACTTAAATGTGATAGTCATATTCTTCATGATGCTCTCTTTATGTTTCAAGTCTTATCTTTTATGTGAGCATCATTGAAATTATCATGCCTAGCTAGGGGCGTTAAACGTTAGCGCTTGTTGGGAGGCAACCCCATTTTATTTTAGTTTCTTGCTTTTTGGTTCTGTTTAGGAATAAATAATCCATATAGCTTATGTTTTTATGTGGTTTTGTGTTTTAATTAGTGTTTGTGCCAAGTAGAACATTTGGGAAGACTTGGGTGAAGTCTTTATGATCATGCTGTAAAAAACAGAAACTTTAGCGCTCACGAGATTAGCTAAAACTTTTTACTGGAGAGTGATATTTAGTTGATTCGTTTTGCATATGATTACTAGACAAATTCCTCAGGTCCACCAATTTATTTTAGAATTTTTGGAGTTCCAGAAGTTTGCGTTTGATACAGATTACCACAGACTGTTCTGTTTTTGACAGATTCTGTTTTCATTGTGTTGCTTGCTTATTTTGATGAATCTATGGCTAGTAAAATAGTTTATAAACCATAGATAAGTTGGAATACAGTAGGTTTAACACCAATATAAATAAATAATGAGTTCATTACAGTACCTTGAGGTGGTGTTTTGTTTTCTTTCGCTAACGGAGCTTACGAGTTTTCTGTTAAGTTTTGTATTGTGAAGTTTTCAAGTTTTGGGTAAAGATTCGATGGACTATGGAATAAGGAGTGGCAAGAGCCTAATCTTGGGGATTCCAAAGGCACCCCAAGGTAATATTCAAGGATAAACAAGCATCTAAGCTTGGCGATGCCCCGGATGGCATCCCCTCTTTCGTCTTTGTTCATCGGTAACTTTACTTGGAGCTATATTTTTATTCACCACATGATATGTGTTTTGCTTGGAGCGTCATTTTATTTTCTTTAGCTTTGCTTGCTTTTTGAATAAAGTACCAAGATCTGAAATACTTAAATGTGAGAGAGTCTTCACATAGCTACATAATTATTTAACTACTCATTGATCTTCACTTATATCTTTTTGGAGTAGTTTGTCATTTACTCGTGTGTTTCGCTTATATCCTATGAGTAAATGGTTGAATGATTTGAATGTCATAAATCTGAAATTATATATGTTTCATATGCTTATCCCATGGGGAATAATTCCTTCACATATAAGAAGTAGAGGTGGTAATTTTTTTGAAGGTTAGCAAACATTGTATTGGTCACTTGAACAATTCATGAAAGAATATTGAAGGAAGAGAGATTTCACATATAAATATACTATCTTGGACATCTTCTATGATTGTGAGCCCCATTAATTATTTTCAAACCTGAGCAAATTAGTTGAAGTTGGACAAGGAAGACAACATAATGAGTTATGCTTGGGTATATTTGTATAGAAGTTATATTGTTATGGATCCTCTAACATGTGGTGCTTGCTATTTAGAATCCTTTGCTAGCCAAAATATCTATACTAAGCGGGAATACTGCTTGTGCATCCAAATCCTTGAACCAAGTTTCTTCCATGAGTGTCCACCATATCTACCTATATGCGGTATTTACCTGCAGTTCCAAGTAAATTTGCATGTGCCAACTCTAAACCTTCAAATAATAATCTGTTTTGTATGCCCGAATCGCTCATGTAGCGACTACGGGTTAGCAGTATCTTCCATGCTAGGTGGGTTATTCTCACGATGACTGGACTCTGCTCATCATTCATGAGAAAATGGCCGGTAACTGGGATGCCCAGTCCCATGATCAAAAGATCAAAATCAAATAAAAAATAATTGCAAACAAAACTCCCCCAGGTTTGATGTTAGTTGGAGGCATCCGTTGTTTCGGGCAAGCCATGGATTGATGATTGTTGGTGGAGGGGGAGTAAAAATCTTTACCTTTCTGTTTGGGAACCGCCTATAATGTATGTAGTATGGAAGATATTGGGAACTCTTGGTCGTTATGTTGACAATGAAAGCATAACTCTCAAAATTATTTTCATCTCTGTTTTTGCTTCGAGCTCTGGCACCTTTGCAAATCCCTGCTTCCCTCTGCGAAGGGCCTATCTTTTACTTTTATGCAAGAGTCAGTAGTATTCCTTCTCATTCCAACCTACTCTTTAGTTGCAAGCATCATGTGATGGAAAGATCTAAGCATATATGGCCATTCAAATATATTTGAGCATGAATTATTACTGTTGACATTACCCTTGAGGTAAAAGGTTGGGAGGCGAAACATTAAGCCCCTATCTTTCTCTATGTTCGATGAATACTATTTGTCCTAAAAATATGCTTTGAGTGGTAGCAATCATGGAAGACTAAATGATAGTTGAGTATGTGAAGTTTGCGGAATCAAAGCTCTGACATAGACTCTTACTAAAAATAAGATGAATTGTAATTGTTTGATGACTGATAACACGGTTTGTTAGTTTTAAAGAAAGTTTATGATCTATACTTTAACATGTGAAGAGCTTGTTACTTAATCATGCAAAGTTCTATGAGTTGACCTACTGTTATGACATATGATGATGCTAGAAAAGGTGATTGAAATTATCATTGATCAGACTTGTGCACCTGCTAGCATTCACACTTCATAAATTATTTCTTTTATCATTTACCTACTCGAGGACGAGCAGGAATTAAGCTTGGGGATGCTGATACGTCTCCAACGTATCTATAATTTATGAAGTATTCATGCTATTATATTATCCGTCTTGGATGTTTATGGGCTTTATTATGCACTTTTATATTATTTTTTGGGACTAACCTATTGACCCAGAGCCCAGTGCCAGTTCCTGTTTTTTCCCTTGTTTCAGTGTTTCAAAGAAAAGGAATATCAAACGGAGTCGAAACGGAATGAAACCTTCTGGAGAAGTTATTTTTGGAAGGAAAGCAACCCGGGAGACTTGGAGTGCACGTCAGGAAAGCAACGAGGGAGGGGGGGTGCGCCCACCCACCCCCAGGGCGCGCCCTCCACCCTCGTGGGCCCCTCGTGGCTCCCCTGACGTATTTCTTCCGCCTATATATATCCATATACCCTAAAACGATCGGGGAACAAGATAGATCGGGTGTTCCGCCGCCGCAAGCCTCTGTAGCCACCAAAATCCAATCGGGACCCTGTTCCGGCACCCTGCCGGAGGGGGAATCCCTCACCGGTGGCCATCTTCATCATCCTGGCGCTCTCCATGACGAGGAGGGAGTAGTTCACCCTCGGGGCTGTGGGTATGTACCAGTAGCTATGTGTTTGATCTCTCTCTCTCTCTCTCGTGTTCTTGAGATGATTTGATCTTGATGTATCGCGAGCTTTGCTATTATAGTTGGATCTTATGTTGCTTCTCCCCCTCTACTCTCTTGTAATGGATTGAGTTTTCCCTTTGAAGTAATCTTATCGGATTGAGTCTTTAATGATTTGAGAACACTTGATGTATGTCTTACCGTGCGTATCTGTGGTGACAATGGGATATCACGTGATTCACTTGATGTATGTTTTGGTGATCAACTTGCGGGTTCCGCCCATGAACCTATGCATAGGGGTTGGCACACGTTTTCGTCTTGATTCTCCGGTAGAAACTTTGGGGCACTCTTTGAGGTTCTATGTGTTGGTTGAATAGATGAATCTGAGATTGTGTGATGCATATCGTATAATCATACCCACGGATACTTGAGGTGACATTGGAGTATCTAGGTGACATTAGGATTTTGGTTGATTTGTGTCTTAAGGTGTTATTCTAGTACGAACTCTAGGGCTGTATGTGACACTTATAGGAATAGCCCAACGGATTGATTGGAAAGAATAACTTTGAGGTGGTTTCGTACCCTACCATAATCTCTTCGTTTGTTCTCCGCTATTAGTGACTTTGGAGTGACTCTTTGTTGCATGTTGAGGGATAGTTATATGATCCAATTATGTTATTATTGTTGAGAGAACTTGCACTAGTGAAAGTATGAACCCTAGGCCTTGTTTCCTATCATTGCAATACCATTTGTGCTCACTTTTATCATTAGTTACCTTGCTGTTTTTATATTTTCAGCTTACAAAAACCCATATCTACCATCCATATTGCACTTGTATCACCATCTCTACGCCGAGCTAGTGCACCTATACAATTTACCATTGTATTGGGTGTGTTGGGGATACAAGAGACTCTTTGTTATTTGGTTGCAGGGTTGCTTGAGAGAGACCATCTTCATCCTACGCCTCCTACGGATTGATAAACCTTAGGTCATCCACTTGAGGGAAATTTGCTACTATCCTACAAACCTCTGCACTTGGAGGCCCAACAACATATACAAGAAGAAGGTTGCGTAGTAGACATCAGTCGTCATCATCAACCATCCTCCATCACCAATTTCATGATGCTCACCGCCGTGCGTGAGTAATTCCATCGCAGGCTTGCTGGACGGTGATGGGTTGGATGAGATCTATCATGTAATCGAGTTAGTTTTGTTAGGGTTTGATCCCTAGTATCCACTATGTTCTGAGATTGATGTTGCTATGACTTTGCTATGCTTAATGCTTGTCATTAGGGCCCGAGTGCCATGATTTCAGATCTGAACCTGTTATGTTTTCATGAATATATGTGAGTTCTTGATCCTATCTTGCAAATCTATAGTCACCTACTATATGTTATGATCCGGCAACCCCGAAGTGACAATAATCGAGACCACTCCCGGTGATGACCGTAGTTTGAGGAGTTCATGTATTCACTATGTGTTAATGCTTTGTTCCGGTACTCTATTAAAAGGAGGCCTTAATATCCCTTAGTTTCCATTAGGACCCCGCTGCCACGGGAGGGTAGGACAAAAGATGTCATGCAAGTTCTTTTCCATAAGCACGTATGACTATATTCGGAATACATGCCTACATTACATTGATGAATTGGAGCTAGTTCTGTGTCACCCTATGTTATGACTGTTACATGATGAACCGCATCCGGCATAATTCTCCATCACCGATCCAATGCCTACTAGCTTTTCACATATTGTTCTTCGCTTATTTACTTTTCCGTTGCTACTGTTACAATCACTACAAAACCCAAAAATATTACTTTTGCTATCATTACCGTTACTTCCATATTACTTTGCTACTAAATACTTTGCTGCAGATACTAAGTTATCCAGGTGTGGTTGAATTGACAACTCAACTGCTAATACTTGAGAATATTCTTTGGCTCCCCTTGTGTCGAATCAATAAATTTGGGTTGAATACTCTACCCTCGAAAACTGTTACGATCCCCTATACTTGTGGGTTATCACAACCCCTTTATCGCGTTGGTTGCAAGGTTCTTATTTGTTTGTGTAGGTACGAGGCGACTTATGTGGGGTCTCCTACTGGATTGATACCTTGGTTCTCAAAACTGAGGGAAATACTTAGGCTACTTTGCTGCATCACCCTTTCCTCTTCAAGGGAAAACCAACGCATGCTCAAGAGGTAGCAAGAAGGATTTCTGGCGCCGATGCGGGGGAGGCTTACGCCAAGTCAAGACATACTAAGTACCCATCACAAACTCTTATCCCTCGCATTACATTATTTGCCATTTGCCTCTCGTTTTCCTCTCCCCCACTTCACCCTTGCCGTTTTATTCGCCCTCTTTTTCCGTTCGCCCTCCTCCCGTATGTATCTTTGTTTGTGTTTCCATGTGCCTTCTATTTGCTTGCATCTTTGCTTGCTAAAAATCTATTTTTATGGATCCTCATCCCCTTGCTAATATTTTTAGGATATCCAATTATGATGAACCAATTGCTAGTGAGTTGTGTGCTCTAGATTATCTTTATGAGGTTTTGCTTGAAATCCATGAATCTGGAAATTGTGATGAAGTACTTTATAAAGTGATTCATGGTAGATCTTTGAATGAAAAGCATGATTGCAAAGATGGTATTATAAATTCTATTAATGTCAGTTGTGCTAATAATATGCAAAACCCTAAGCTTGGGGATGCTAGTTTTTCTATATCCTCTACTTGTTGCAATGATCATGATTGGGGTGTTTCTTCTTATGATCTTGAAAATTTATTTAAGCCTGATGATGAATATGAGATTGATAATAATGTTTGCAATAATATTGAAAGTGGGTTTGGAAGAGTGTAAACTTTAGATCCCACATATTTGGAGAATGTTCAATCTTATGAAGTTTTTGATAAAAGTGGGTTTGGAGAGGTCATGACTTTAGTTAATGTTATTCCCACTATTTTGGAAGAGTGTCAACTTTGCATACATGTGGATGGTGTTAAGAATATGTTTTGTGATAGCTACATTGTTGAATTTGCTTATGATCCTACATGTAATTATTATGAGATGGGAAAATATGGTTGTAGAAATTTTCATGTTACTAAATTACCTCTCTTATGTTGAGATTGCTATTGTTTCTTTCCGCTTCCTTGCATATGCTAGTTTTTGCTTGCCTTGATAATTTGTTTGCCTATAATATGCCTATGCATAGGAAGTATGTTAGACATAGATGTGTTTGTCACGTGTTTTATGATGCTCTTTTTGTGCTTCAATTCTTGTCTTTCATGTTGGGAGGCAACCCAATTTTATTTTTGTTTGGGGCGTTAAACGATAGCGCTTGTTGGGAGGCAACCCAATTTTATTTTTGTTTCTGTTTAGTAATAAATAATTCATCTAGCTTCTGTTTAGATGTGGTTTTATGTTTTAATTAGTGTTTGTGCCAAGTAGAACCTTTGGGAAGGCTTGGGTGAAGTCTTTATGATCTTGCTGTAAAAATTAGAAACTTTAGCGCTCACGAGATTAGCTGCCATTTTTTACTGGAGAGTGCTTTTAGGTTGATTTTATTTTTGCAGATGATTAATAGACAAATTCCTCACGTTCACAAATTTATTTCAGAATTTTTGGAGTTACAGAAGTATACGTTTGATACAGATTACTACAGACTGTTCTGTTTTAGACAGATTCTTTTTTTTTCGTGCGTTGTTTGCTTATTTTGAAGAATCTATGGCTAGTATCGGGGGGTATAAACCATAGAGAAGTTGGAATACAGTAGGTTTAACACCAATATAAATAAACAATGAGTTCATTACAATACCTTATGATGGTGATTTGTTTTATTATACTAACGGAGCTCATGAGATTTTCTGTTGAGTTTTGTGTTGTGAAGTTTTCAAGTTTTGGGTAAAGATTTGATGGATTATGGAATAAGGAGTGGCAAGATCCTAAGCTTGGGGATGCCCAAGACACCCCAAGGTAGAATTCAAGGATAACCAAAAGCCTAAGCTTGGGGATGCCCCGGAAGGCATCCCCTCTTTCGTCTTCGTCTATCGGTAACTTTACTTGAGTCTATATTTTATTCACCACATGATATGTGTTTTGCTTGGAGCGTCTTGTATGATTTGAGTCTTTGCTTTTTAGTTTACCACAATCATCCTTGCTGTACACACCTTTTGGAGAGACACACATGAATCGGAATTTATTAGAATACTCTATGTGCTTCACTTATATCTTTTGAGCTAGATAATTTTGCTCTAGTGCTTCACTTATATATTTTTAGAGCACGGTGGTGGTTTTATAGAAATAATTAATCTCTCATGCTTCACTTATATTATTTTGAGAGCCTTATAGAACAACATGGTATAATAAAAACTATCATATAAAATGCATCGAATACTATGAGAAGTTTGATTCTTTATATTTGTTTTGAGATATGAAGATGGTGATATTAGAGTCATGCTAGTTGAGTAGTTGTGAATTTTAGAAATACTTGTTCTAAAGTTTGTGATTCCCGTAGCATGCACGTATGGTGAACCGTTATGTGATGAAGTCGGAGCATGATTTATTTATTGATTGTCTTCCTTATGAGTGGCGGTCGGGGACGAGCGATGGTCTTTTCCTACCAATCTATCCCCCTAGGAGCATGCGCTTAGTACTTTGTTTCGATAACTAATAGATTTTTGCAATAAGTATGTGAGTTCTTTATGACTAATGTTGAGTCCATGGATTATACGCACTCTCACCCTTCCACCATTGCTAGCCTCTCTAATACCGCGCACCTTTCGCCGGTATCATACACCCACCATATACCTTCCTCAAAACAGCCACCATACCTACCTATTATGGCATTTCCATAGCCATTCCGAGATATATTGCCATGCAACTTACCACCGTTCCGTTTATTATGACACACTTTATCATTGTCATATTGCTTTGCATGATCATGTAGTTGACATCGTATTTGTGGCAAAGCCACCTTTATAATTCTCTCATACATGTCACTCTTGATTCATTGCATATCCCGGTACACCGCCGGAGGCATTCACATAGAGTCATATTTTGTTCTAAGTATTGAGTTGTAATTTTTTAGTTGTAAGTAAATAAAAGTGTGATGATCATCATTATTAGAGCATTGTCCCAAGTGAGGAAAGGATGATGGAGACTATGATTACCCCACAAGTCGGGATGAGACTCCGGACGAAAAGAAAAAAAAAGAAAAAAAAGAGGCCTTAAAAAAAGAAAAAAAGGCCCAAACAAAAAAAAGAGAGAAAAAAGAGAGAAGGGACAATGTTACTATCCTTTTACCACACTTGTGCTTCAAAGTAGCACCATGATCTTCATGATAGAGAGTCTCCTATGTTGTCACACTCATATACTAGTGGGAATTTTACATTATAGAACTTGGCTTGTATATTCCAATGATGGGCTTCCTCAAAATGCCCTAGGTCTTCGTGAGCAAGCGAGTTGGATGCACACCCACTTAGTTTCTTTTGTTGAGCTTTCATACACTTATAGCTCTAGTGCATCCGTTGCATGGCAATCCCTACTCACTCACATTGATATCTATTGATGGGCATCTCCATAGCCCGTTGATACGCCTAGTTGATGTGAGACTATCTTCTCCTTTTTGTCTTCTCCACAACCACCATTCTATTCCACATATAGTGCTATGTCCATGGCTCACACTCATGTATTGCGTGAAGATTGAAAAAAAGTGAGAACATCAAAAGTATGAAACAATTGCTTGGCTTGTCATCGGGGTTGTGCATGATTAAATACTTTGTGTGATGAAGATAGAGCATAGCCAGACTATATGATTTTGTAGGGATAACTTTCTTTGGCCATGTTATTTTGGGAAGACATGATTGCTTTGTTAGTATGCTTGAAGTATTATTATTTTTATGTCAATATTAAACTTTTATCTTGAATCTTTCGGATCTGAACATTCATGCCACAATAAGAAAAAATACATTGAGAAATATGCTAGGTAGCATTCCACATCAAAAATTCTCTTTTTATCATTTACCTACTCGAGGACGAGCAGGAATTAAGCTTGGGGATGCTTGATACGTCTGCAACGTATTTATAATTTTTGATTGTTCCATGCTATTATATTATCTGTTTTGCATGTTTAATGGGCTTTATTATGCACTTTTATATTATTTTTGGGACTAACCTATTAACTGAAGGCCCAATGCAAATTGCTGTTTTTTTTGCCTATTTCAGTGTTCCGCAGAAAAGGAATATCAAACGGAATCCAAACGGAATGAAACCTTCGGGAGAGTTATTTTTGGAACAAATGCAATCCAGGAGACTTGGAGTGGATGTCAAGAAAGAAACAAGGAGGCCATGAGGCAGGAGGGCGCGCCCCCACCCTCGTGGGCCCCTCGTGGCGCCACCGACCTACTTCTTCCTCCTACATATACCCATATACCCTAAAAACATCCGAGAGCACCACGAAACCCTATTTCCACCGCCGCAACCTTCTGTACCCGTGAGATCCCATCTTGGAGCCTTTTCCGGCGCTCTGCCGGAGGGGGAATCGATCACGGAGGACTTCTACATCAACACCATAGCCTCTCCGATGATGTGTGAGTAGTTTACCATAGACCTTCGGTTCCATAGTTATTAGCTAGATGGCTTCTTCTCTCTCTTTGGATCTCAATACAAAGTTCTCCTCGATTCTCTTGGAGATCTATTCGATGTAATTCTTTTTGCGGTGTGTTTGTCGAGATCCGATGAATTGTGGGTTTATCATCAAGATTATCTATGAACAATATTTGAATCTTCTTTGAATTCTTTTATGCATGATTTAATTATCTTTGCAAGTCTCTTTGAATTATCAGTTTGGTTTGGCCTACTAGATTGATCTTTCTTGCAATGGGAGAAGTGCTTAGCTTTGGGTTCAATCTTGTGGTGTCCTTTCCCAGTGACAGCAGGGGCAGCAAGGCACGTATTGTATTGTTGCCACCGAGGATAAAAAGATGGGGTTTATATCACATTGCTTGAGTTTATCCCTCTACATCATGTCATCTTGCCTAATGCGTTACTCTGTTCTTATGAACTTAATACTCTAGATGCATGCTGGATAGCGGTCGATGTGTGGAGTAATAGTAGTAGATGCAGAATTGTTTCGGTCTACTTGTCGCGGACGTGATGCCTATATACATGATCATGCCTAGATATTCTCATAACTATGCGATTTTCTATCAATTGCTCGACAGTAATTCGTTCACCCACCGTAAATTATGCTATCTTGAGAGAAGCCACTAATGAAACCTATGGCCCCCGGGTCTATTTTCCATCATATTATTTTCCTATCAATTTACTATTCCTTCCGTCTTTTATTTTGCAATCTTTACTTTCTAATCTATATCATAAAAATACCAATGCCCACCTTTGGTCCCGGTTCGTTCCACCAACCGGGACCAAAGGTCTCCTTTCAGCAGCCCAAAGGCGGGAAAAGGAGACCTTTGGACCAATGGCCTTGCACAGCGACCTGGTGGTGGGAGTTTAGTCCCACCTCGCTAGTTGAGAGCGCCCCGCACCTGTTTATAAGCTCCGCTGCCTCTTCCCTCTCGAACTCATCTGAACTGCAGGCCTATGGGCCTAATATGACACTGCTATGCTTGTGGGCCTGCTGGGCCTTCTGCGGGCCTGAATCCTGGCCCAACTAGCTGGGTTTCTAGTCGTATTCAGGCCATGGTGGCCCAGTAGGTGGCATTTTTTTCTTTTTTTTCTTTTTTTCTTTTCTTTTTTGCTTTATTTTTTTTTTTGCTTTTTTTCCAGATTTCCAGTGATTCTTTTTGCTGTTAGGTCACAAAAATTATAGACTTTCTATTAGTGCCATTAATTTTCAAATTTGAATGGTTTAAATTTGAATTCTTTTAAATTTGTGTGAATCACTAGTTTGTGAATAACTTTACTATAAAAATAGATTTTTGAGTGATTCTTTTTCCTGCTATTTAATATTATTGTGTTTTATCATTATATTAAATTTGGTAATTTTTAGGTTATTTTCATTGTCTGTTTTAATCAAGAATAGATTTTGTCATTTTAGTTTGCTATTAAAGTTTCTAACCAAAAATTTCTTTATGAAAATTCTTTTTGCCATTAATGTTTGAACGGAAAATACTTTGATAATTTTAGTTGCATAAATTTTATATATTTTTTGTTTAAAAAATACTAGAGGTTTATAAAAGCTTTTTAGTTGATTCCTCTTTAGAGTTTTATAAAAGCTTTTTAGTTGATTCTTTTTGCTATTGAAGAATATTAAGTTTTGTTTTAGTTGATCATAATAGAATATTTTAATTGATTATTTTAAGTTCATTCTTTTTGCTATTAGTTCATTCTTTTTGCGCTAAATGACCCTGAAATTGAAAAGCACTACAAATGAACTCTGAAAAGGTTGAAAGTTGGCAAGGTTAAAAAGTTGAGAGGGTTACGGCAAAAACTGGATGCACTTCGTGTATAAAATGGGTAATCTCTTTCGAAATATCAGGGTTTCGAACGAAAACTCATCTGTTACAAAGGGATTTCATTTTTTTGAACTTATTTGAACTCCAGAGTTTCTGTGTGTTCAAAATGCACCATTCAAAGCCACATCTTCAATTTTCAACCCTTTCTGACTTCATTTGTTATTTTTCATGCATTTACTGATTTTTTGAGCTATATGACCCTGAAATTGAAAAGCACTACAAATGAACTCTGAAAAGGTTGAAAGTTGGCATGGTATCATCATTTCACCCACATAGCATGTGCTAAAAAGTTGAGAGGGTTACGGCAAAAACTGGATGCACTTCGTGTACAAAAGGAGAATCTCTTTCGAAGTATCACGGTCTCATACGGAAACTCATCTGTTACAAAGGGATTTCATTTTTTGAACTTATTTGAACTTCAGACTTTTTGTGTGTTCAAAATGCACCATTCAAAGCCACATCATCAATTTTCAACCCTTTCTGACTTCATTTGTTATTTTTCATGCACTTACTGATTTTTTGAGCTAAATGACCCTGAAATTAAAAAGCACTTCAAATGAACTCTGAAGAGGTTGAAATTTGGCATGATATCATCATTTCACCCACATAGCACGTGCTAAAAAGTTGAGAGGGTTACGGCAAAAACTGGATGCACTTCGTGTACAAAACGAACAATCTCTTTCGAAGTATCAGGGTTTCATACAGAAACTCGTCTGTTACAAAAGGCATTTCATTTCTTCACATGTAACTGCAGTGATGTTCTAGATCAAAGGCATCATCATAATAGTTGTGGAGAAAAAGTCTTCACAATTTCTTCGCTTGTGTCCTTTGCTTATTGCGACGTAACCATGGATATTCTTCATCGCTTAACAGGGTGCTTGGCTCAGCCTTGACTTTGAAGGGAGGAATTTCATGAAACTTTTCATAATCTTTAGACATGTATGTCTTGCCCTCCAATCCCATGATGTCTTTTTTTCCTGAAAGAACTATGTGGCACTTTGGCTCATCGTATGATGTATTCGCTTCCTTATATTTTCTTTTTTCTCGGTTTGGTAGACATGTCCTTCACATAAAAAACCTGCGCCACATCATTGGCTAGGACGAATGGTTCGTCTGTGTATCCAAAATTGTTCAGATCCACTGTTGTCATTCCGTACTGTGGGTCTACCTGTACCCCGCCTCCTGACAGATTGACCCATTTGCACTTAAACAAAGGGACCTTAAAATCATGTCCGTAGTCAAGTTCCCACATGTCCACTATGTAACCATAATATGTGTCCTTTCCCCTCTTGGTTGCTGCATCAAAGCGGACACTGCTGTTTTGGTTGGTGCTCTTTTGATCTTGGGCGATCGTGTAAAATGTATTCCCATTTATCTCATATCCTTTGTAAGTCAATCAGTCAAAGATGGTCCCCTGGACAACGAGTACAGCTCATCAAAAACAGTGTTGTCACCTTTGAGACGTGTTTCCAACCAACTGCCAAAAGTCCTGATGTGTTCACATGTAATCCAGTCGTCACACTGCTCCGGGTGTTTGGAGCGCAGACAGTTCTTGTGTTCATCGACATACGGGGTCACCAAGGTAGAGTTCTGTAGAACTGTGTAGTGTGCTTGAGACCAAGAAAGCCCGTCCCTACATATTATTAAGTCCCCTCCAAGCGTGCCTTTTCCAGTCAGTCTCCCCGCATACCGCGATTGAGGGAGACCAATCTTCTTAAGGACATGAATGAACTCAACACAAAACCCAATGGCATCCTCTGTTTGATGGCCCATGGAGATGCTTCGTTCTGGCCTAGCGCGGTTACAGACATATTTCTTTAGGACTCCCATGAACCTCTCAAAGGGGAACATATTGTGTAGAAATACGGGGCCCAGAATGACAATCTCGTCGACTAGATAAACTAGGACGTGCGTCATGATATTGAAGAAGGATGGTGGGAACACCAGCTCGAAACTGACAAGACATTGCACCACATCACTCCTTAGCCTTGGTAGGATTTCTGGATCGATCACCTTCTGAGAGATTGCATTGAGGAATGCACATAGCTTCACAATGGCTAATCGAACGTTTTCCAGTAGAAGCCCCCTCAATGCAACAGGAAGCAGTTGCGTCATAATCACATGGCAGTCATGAGACTTTAGGTTCTGAAACTTTTTCTCGGCCATATTTATTATTCCCTTTATATTTGATGAGAAGCCAGACGGGACCTTCATACTGAGAAGGCATTCAAAGAAGATTTCCTTCTCTTCTTTGGTAAGAGCGTAGCTGGCAGGACCTTCATACTACTTCGATGGCATGACGTCATTTTCGTGCAAAAGTTGCAGGTCCTCCTGTGCCTCCGGTGTATCTTTTGTCTTCCCATACACGCCCAAGAAGCCTAGCAGGTTCACACAAAGGTTCTTCGTCACGTGCATCACGTCGATTGAAGAGCGGACCTCTAGGTCTTTCCAGTAGGGTAGGTCCCAAAATATAGATTTCTTCTTCCACATGGGTGCGCGTCACTCATCGTCATTCAGAACAGATAGTCTGCTGGGACCCTTTCCAAAGATTACGTGTAAATCATTGACCATAGCAAGTACGTGATCACCGGTACGCATGGCGGGCTTCTTTCGGTGATCTGCCTCACCTTTGAAATGCTTGCCTTTCTTTCAACATTGATGGTTGGTCGGAAGAAATCAACGATGCCCCAGGTACACATTCTTCCTGCATTTGTCCCGGTATATACTTTCGGTGTCAGCTAAACAGTGCGTGCATGTGTGGTATCCCTTGTTTGTCTGTCCTGAAAGGTTATTGAGAGTAGGCCAATCATTGATGGTTACAAACAGCAACGCATGCAGGTCAAATTCCTCCTGTTTGTGCTCATCCCACATACGTACACCGTTTCCATTCCACAGCTGTAAAAGTTTTCAACTAATGGCCTTAGGTACATATCAATGTCATTGCCGGGTTGCTTAGGGCCTTGGATGAGAACTGGCACCATAATGAACTTCCGCTTCATGCACATCCAAGGAGGAAGGTTATAGATACATAGAGTCACGGGCCAGGTGTTGTGATTGCTGCTCTGCTCCCCGAAAGGATTAATGCCATCGCTCTTAAACCAAACCATACGTTCCTTGGGGCACCTGCAAACTCAGCCCGGTACTTTCTCTCGATTTTTCTCCACTACGCCCGTCAGCGGGTGCTCTCAACTTCCCGTCTTTCTTACGGTCCTCTCTGTGCCATCGCATCAACTTGGCATGCTCTTTGTTTCTGAACAGACGTTTCAACCGTGGTATTATAGGAGCATACCACATCACCTTGGTAGGAACCCTCTTCCTGGGGGGCTCGCCGTCAACATCACCAGGTGAAGGAAATATGCCCTAGAGGCAATAATAAAGTTATTATTTATTTCCTTATATCATGATAAATGTTTATTATTCATGCTAGAATTGTATTAACCGGAAACATAATACTTGTGTGAATACATAGACAAACAGAGTGTCACTAGTATGCCTCTACTTGACTAGCTCGTTGATCAAAGATGGTTATGTTTCCTAGCCATTGACATGAGTTTTCATTTGATTAACGGGATCACATCATTAGGAGAATGATGTGATTGACTTGACCCATTCCATTAGCTTAGCAATCGATCATTTAGTATTCTGCTATTGCTTTCTTCATGACTTATACATGTTCCTATGACTATGAGATTATGCAACTCCCGTTTATCGGAGGAACACTTTGTGTGCTACCAAACGTCACAACGTAACTGGGTGATTATAAAGGTGCTCTACATGTGTCTCCGAAGGTACTTGTTGGGTTTGCGTATTTCGAGATTAGGATTTGTCACTCCGATTGTCGGAGAGGTATCTCTGGGCCCACTCGGTAATGAACATCACTATAAGCCTTGCAAGCATTGCAACTAATGAGTTAGTTGCGGGATGATTTATTATGGAACGAGTAAAGAGACTTGCCAGTAATGAGATTGAACTAGGTATTAAGATACCGACGATCGAATCTCGGGCAAGTAACATACCGATGACGAAGGGAACAACGTATGTTGTTATGCGGTTTGACCGATAAAGATCTTCGTAGAATATGTAGGAGCCAATATGAGCATCCAGGTTCCGCTATTGGTTATTGACCGGAGACGTGTCTCAGTCATGTCTACATAGTTCTCGAACCCGTAGGGTCCGCATGCTTAAAGTTCAATGACGGTTATATTATGAGTTTATGTGTTTTGATGTACCGAAGATAGTTCGGAGTCCCGGATGTGATCACGGACATGACGAGGAGTCTCGAAATGGTCGAGACATAAAGATTGATATATTGGAAGCCTATATTTGGATATCGGAATTGTTCCGAGTGAAATCGGGATTTCACCGGAGTACCGGGGGATAACGGAACCCCCCGGGGGTTTAATGGGCCAAGATGGGCCTTAGTGGAGAAGAGGAGGGGCGGCCAGGGCAGGCCGGACGCCCCCTCCCCCTCTAGTCCGAATTGGACAAGGAGGGGGGGCGGCGCCCCCCTTTCCTTCCTCTCTCCCTCCTCCTCCCCCTTCTCCTACTCCAACTAGGAAAGGAGGGAACCGGGAGTAGGACTCCTCCCTGGCGCGCCTCCTCCTGGACGGCCGCCTCTCCCCCTTGCTCCTTTATATACGGAGGCAGGGGGGCACCTCTAGACACAACAATTGATCTCTTGATCTCTTAGCCGTGTGCGGTGCCCCCCTCCACCATAATCCACCTCGATAATATCGTAGCGGTGCTTAGGCGAAGCCCTGCATCGGTAGAACATCATCATCGTCACCACGGCGTCGTGCTGACGGAACTCTCCCTCAAAGCTCGGCTGGATCGGAGTTCGAGGGACGTCATCGAGCTGAACGTGTGCTGAACTCGGAGGTGTCGTACGTTCGGTACTTGATCGGTCGGATCGAGAAGACGTACGACTACATCAACCGCGTTGTGCTAACACTTCCACTTTCGGTCTATGAGGGTACGTGGACAACACTCTCCCCTCTCGTTGCTATGCATCACCATAATCCTGTGTGTGCGTAGGAATTTTTTTGAAATTACTACGTTCCCCAACAGTGGTATCAGAGCCTGGTTTTATGCGTAGATGTTATATGCACGAGTAGAACACAAGTGAGTTGTGGGCGATATAAGTCATACTGCTTACCAGCATGTCATACTTTGGTTCGGCGGTATTGTTGGATGAAGCGGCCCGGACCGACATTACGCGTACGCTTACGCGAGACTGGTTCTACCGACGTGCTTTGCACACAGGTGGCTGGTAGTGTCAGTTTCTCCAACTTCAGTTAAACCGAGTGTGGCTACGCCCGGTCCTTGAGAAGGTTAAAACAGCACTAGCTTGACAAACTATCGTTGTGGTTTTGATGCGTAGGTAAGAACGGTTCTTGCTCAGCCCGTAGCAGCCACGTAAAACTTGCAACAACAAGTAGAGGACGTCTAACTTGTTTTTGCAGGCCATGTTGTTATATGATATGGTCAAGGCATGATGCTATATTTTATTGTATGAGATGATCATGTTTTGTAACCGAGTTATCGACAACTGGCAAGAGCCATATGGTTGTCGCTTTATTGTATGCAATGCAAACGCCCTGTAATGCTTTACTTTATCACTAAGCGGTAGCGATATTCGTAGAAGCATAAGTTGGTGAGACGACAACGATGCTACGATGGAGATCAAGGTGTCGCTCCGGTGACGATGGTGATCATGACGGTGCTTCGGAGATGGAGATCACAAGCACAAGATGATGATGGCCATATCATATCACTTATATTGATTGCATGTGATGTTTATCTTTTATGCATCTTATCTTGCTTTGATTGACGATAGCATTATAAGATGATCTCTCACTAAATTATCAAGGTATAAGTGTTCTCCCTGAGTATGCACCCTTGTGAAAGTTCTTCGTGCTGAGACACCACGTGATGATCGGGTGTGATAGGCTCTACGTTCAAATACAATGGGTGCAAAACAGTTGCACACGCGGAATACTCAGGTTAAACTTGACGAGCCTAGCATATGCAGATATGGCCTCAGAACACTGAGACCGAAAGGTCGAGCGTGAATCATATAGTAGATATGATAAACATAGTGATGTTCACCATTGAAACTACTCCATCTCACGTGATGATCGGACATGGTTTAGTTGATTTGGATCACGTGATCACTTAGAGAATTAGAGGGATGTCTGTCTAAGTGGGAGTTCTTAAGTAATATGATTAATTGAACTTAAATTTATCATGAACTTAGTACCTGATAGTATTTTGCTTGTCTATGTTGATTGTAGATAGATGGCCCGTGCTGTTGTTCCGTTGAATTTTAATGCGTTCCTTGAGAAAGCAAAGTTGAAAGATGATGGTAGCAATTACACGGACTAGGTCCGTAACTTGAGGATTATCCTCATTGCTGCACAGAAGAATTACGTCCTGGAAGCACCGCTAGGTGCCAGACCTGCTGCAGGAGCAACACCAGATGTTATGAACGTCTGGCAGAGCAAAGCTGATGACTACTCGATAGTTCAGTGTGCCATGCTTTACGGCTTAGAACCGGGACTTCAACGACGTTTTGAACGTCATGGAGCATATGAGATGTTCCAGGAGTTGAAGTTAATATTTCAAGCAAATGCCCGGATTGAGAGATATGAAGTCTCCAATAAGTTCTACAGCTGTAAGATGGAGGAGAATAGTTCTGTCAGTGAGCATATACTCAGAATGTCTGGGTATAACAATCACTTGATTCAACTGGGAGTTAATCTTCCGGATGATAGCGTCATTGACAGAATTCTTCAATCACTGCCACCAAGCTACAAGAGCTTCATGATGAACTATTACATGCAAGGGATGGATAAGACGATTCCCGAGCTCTTCGCAATGCTAAAGGCTGCAGAGGTAGAAATCAAGAAGGAGCATCAAGTGTTGATGGTCAATAAGACCACCAGTTTCAAGAAAAAGGGCAAAGGGAAGAAGAAGGGGAACTTCAAGAAGAACAGCAAACAAGTTGCTGCTCAGGAGAAGAAACCCAAGTCTGGACCTAAGCCTGAGACTGAGTGCTTCTACTGCAAACAGACTGGTCACTGGAAGCGGAACTGCCCCAAGTATTTGGCGGATAAGAAGGATGGCAAGGTGAACAAAGGTATATGTGATATACATGTTATTGATGTGTACCTTACTAATGCTCGCAGTAGCACCTGGGTATTTGATACTGGTTCTGTTGCTAATATTTGCAACTCGAAACAAGGACTACGGATTAAGCAAAGATTGGCTAAGGACGAGGTGATGATGCGTGTGGGAAATGGTTCCAAAGTAGACGTGATCGCGGTCGGCACGCTACCTCTACGTCTACCTTCGGGATTAATTTTAGACCTAAATAATTTGTATTTGGTGCCAGCGTTGAGCATGAACATTATATCTGGATCTTGTTTGATGCGAGACGGTTATTCATTTAAATCAGAGAATAATGGTTGTTCTATTTATATGAGTAATATCTTTTATGGTCATGCACCCTTGAAGAGTGGTCTATTTTTATTGAATCTCGATAGTAGTGATACACATATTCATAATATTGAAGCCAAAAGATGCAGAGCTGATAATGATAGTGCAACTTATTTGTGGCACTGCCATTTAGGTCATATTGGTGTAAAGCGCATGAAGAAACTCCATACTGATGGACTTTTGGAACCACTTGATTATGAATCATTTGGTACTTGCGAACCATGCCTCATGGGCAAGATGACTAAAAGGCCGTTCTTCGGAACTATGGAGCGAGCAACAGATTTGTTGGAAATCATACATACAGATGTATGTGGTCCGATGAATGTTGAGGCTCGCGGCGGGTATCGTTATTTTCTCACCTTCACAGATGATTTAAGCAGATATGGGTATATCTACTTAATGAAACATAAGTCTGAAACATTTGAAAAGTTCAAAGAATTTCAGAGTGAAGTAGAAAATCATCGTAACAAGAAAATGAAGTTTCTACGATCTGATCGTGGAGGAGAATATTTGAGTTACGAGTTTGGTCTTCATTTGAAACAATGCGGAATAGTTTCGCAACTCACGCCACCCGGAACACCACAGCGTAATGGTGTGTCCGAACGTCGTAATCGTACTTTACTAGATATGGTGCGATCTATGATGTCTCTTACTGATTTACCGCTATCGTTTTGGGGTTATGCTTTAGAGACGGCTGCATTCACGTTAAATAGGGCACCATCAAAATCCGTTGAGACGATGCCTTATGAACTGTGGTTTGGCAAGAAACCAAAGTTGTCATTTCTTAAAGTTTGGGGCTGCGATGTTTATGTGAAAAAGCTTCAACCTGATAAGCTCGAACCCAAATCGGAGAAATGTGTCTTCATAGGATACCCAATGGAAACTGTTGGGTACACCTTCTATCACAGATCTGAAGGCAAGACTTTTGTTGCTAAATTTGGATCCTTTCTAGAGAAGGAGTTTCTCTCGAAAGAAGTGAGTGGGAGGAAAGTAGAACTTGACGAGGTAACTGTACCTGCCCCCTTATTGGAAAGTAGTTCATCACAGAAACCGGTTCCTGTGACACCTACACCAATTAGTGAGGAAGTTAATGATGATGATCATGAAACTTTAGATCAAGTTGTTACTGAACCTCGTAGGTCAACCAGAGTAAGATCCGCACTAGAGTGGTACGGTAACCCTGTTCTGGAGGTTATGTTACTAGACCATGACGAACCTACGAACTATGAAGAAGCGATGGTGAGCCCAGATTCCGCAAAATGGCTTGAGGCCATGAAATCTGAGATGGGATCCATGTATGAGAATAAAGTGTGGACTTTGGTTGACTTGCCCGATGATCGGCAAGCCATTGAGAATAAATGGATCTTCAAGAAGAAGACTGACGCTGACGGTAATGTTACTGTCTATAAAGCTCGACTTGTTGCAAAAGGTTTTCGACAAGTTCAAGGGATTGACTACGATGAGACTTTCTCACTCGTAACGATGCTTAAGTCTGTCCGAATCATGTTAGCAATTGCCGCATTTTATGATTATGAAATTTGGCAAATGGATGTCAAAACTGCATTCCTGAATGGATTTCTGGAAGAAGAGTTGTATATGATGCAGCTAGAAGGTTTTGTCGATCCAAAGGGAGCTAACAAAGTGTGCAAGCTCCAGCGATCCATTTATGGACTGGTGCAAGCCTCTTGGAGTTGGAATAAACGCTTTGATAGTGTGATCAAATCATATGGTTTTATACAGACTTTTGGAGAAGCCTGTATTTACAAGAAAGTGAGTGGGAGCTCTGTAGCATTTCTGATATTATATGTGGATGACATATTGCTGATTGGAAATGATATATAATTTCTGGATAGCATAAAGGGATACTTGAATAAGAGTTTTTCAATGAAGGACCTCAGTGAAGCTGCTTATATATTAGGCATTAAGATCTATAGAGATAGATCAAGACGCTTAATTGGACTTTCACAAAGCACATACCTTGACAAAGTTTTGAAAAAGTTCAAAATGGATCAAGCAAAGAAAGGTTTTTTGCCTGTGTTACAAGGTGTGAAGTTGAGTAAGACTCAATGCCCAACCACTGCAGAAGATAGAGAGAAGATGAAAGATGTTCCCTATGCTTCAGCCATAGGCTCTATCATGTATGCAATGCTGTGTACCAGACCTGATGTGTGCCTTGCTATAAGTTTAGCAGGGAGGTACCAAAGTAATCCAGGAGTGGATCACTGGACAACGGTCAAGAACATCATGAAATACCTGAAAAGGACTAAGGATATGTTTCTCGTTTATGGAGGTGACAAAGAGCTAATCATAAATGGTTACGTCGATGCAAGCTTTGACACTGATCCGGACGATTCTAAATCGCAAACCGGATACGTATTTACATTGAACGGTGGAGCTGTAAGTTGGTGCAGTTCTAAACAAAGCGTTGTGGCGGGATCTACGTGTGAAGCGGAGTACATAGCTGCTTCGGAAGCAGCAAATGAAGGAGTCTGGATGAAGGAGTTCATATCCGATCTAGGTGTCATACCTAGTGCATCGGGTCCAATGAAAATCTTTTGTGACAATACTGGTGCAATTGCCTTGGCAAAGGAATCCAGATTTCACAAGAGAACTAAGCACATCAAGAGACGCTTCAACTCCATCCGGGATCAAGTCCAGGTGGGAGACATAGAAATTTGAAAGATACATACGGATCTGAATGTTGCAGACCCATTGACTAAGCCTCTTCCATGAGCAAAACATGATCAACACCAAGGCTCCATGGGTGTTAGAATTATTACTGTGTAATCTAGATTATTGACTCTAGTGCAAGTGGGAGACTGAAGGAAATATGACCTAGAGGCAATAATAAAGTTATTATTTATTTCCTTATATCATGATAAATGTTTATTATTCATGCTAGAATTGTATTAACCAGAAACATAATACTTGTGTGAATACATAGACAAACAGGGTGTCACTAGTATGCCTCTACTTGACTAGCTCGTTGATCAAAGATGGTTATGTTTCCTAGCCATTGACATGAGTTGTCATTTGGTTAACGGGATCACATCATTAGGAGAATGATGTGATTGACTTGACCCATTCCGTTAGCTTAGCAATCGATCGTTTAGTATTCTGCTATTGCTTTCTTCATGACTTATACATGTTCCTATGACTATGAGATTATGCAACTCCCGTTTACTGGAGGAACACTTTGTGTGCTACCAAACGTCACAACGTAACTGGGTGATTATAAAGGTGCTCTACAGATGTCTCCGAAGGTACTTGTTGGGTTGGCGTATTTCGAGATTAGGATTTGTCACTCCGATTGTCGGAGAGGTATCTCTGGGCCCACTCGGTAATGCACATCACTATAAGCCTTGCAAGCATTGCAACTAATGAGTTAGTTGCGGGATGGTGTACTACGGAACGAGTAAAGAGACTTGCTAGTAACGAGATTGAACTAGGTATTAAGATACCAACGATCGAATCTCGGGCAAGTAACATACCGATGACAAAGGGAACACCGTATGTTGTTATGCGGTTTGACCGATAAAGATCTTCGTAGAATATGTAGGAGCCAATATGAGCATCCAGGTTTCGCTATTGGTTATTGACCGGAGACGTGTCTCGGTCATGTATACATAGTTCTCGAACCCGTAGGGTCCGCACGCTTAAAGTTCGATGACAGTTATATTATGAGTTTATGTGTTTTGATGTAGCGAAGATAGTTCGAAGTCCCGGATGTGATCACGGACATGACGAGGAGTCTCGAAATGGTCGAGACATAAAGATTGATATATTGGAAGCCTATATTTGGATATCGGAATTGTTCCGGGTGAAATCGGGATTTCACCGGAGTACCGGGGGTTACCGAAACCCCCCCGGGGGTTTAATGGGCCAAGATGGGCCTTAGTGGAGAAGATGAGGGGCGGCCAGGGCAGGCCGCGTGCCCCCTCCCCCTCTAGTCCGAATTGGACAAGGAGGGGGGCGGCGCCCCCCTTTCCTTCATCTCTCCCTCCTCCTTCCCCCTTCTCCTACTCCAACTAGGAAAGGAGGGAGTCCTACTCCCGGTGGGAGTAGGACTCCTCCCTGGCGCGCCTCCTCCTGGCCGGCCGCCTCTCCCCCCTTGCTCCTTTATATACGGGGGCAGGGGGGCACCTCTAGACACAACAATTGATCTCTTGATCTCTTAGCCGTGTGCGGTGCCCCCTCCACCATAATCCACCTCGATAATGTCGTAGCGTTTAGGCGAAGCCCTGCGTCGGTAGAACATCATCATCGTCACCACGCCGTCGTGCTAATGGAACTCTCCCTCAAAGCTCGGCTGGATCGGAGTTCGAGGGACGTCATCGAGCTGAACGTGTGCTGAACTCGGAGGTGCCGTACGTTCGGTACTTGATCGGCCGGATCGTGAAGACGTACGACTACATCAACCGCGTTGTGCTAACGCTTCCGCTTTCGGTCTATGAGGGTACGTGGACAACACTCTCCCCTCTCGTTGCTATGCATCACCATGATCCTGTGTGTGCGTAGGATTTTTTTTGAAATTACTACGTTCCCAACACCAGGGTCATCTCGTATGATCTTATACCGCAATGAACCGCATATCGGGCATGCGTTCAAATCCTCGTACGCACCGCGGTAGAGGATGCAGTCATTAGGGCATCCATGTATCTTCTGCACCTCCAATCCTAGAGGGCATATTTTAGAAAGAAGATAAGAGCAAGAGGCTCACCACGGGATCGGCGTGGGCGACCGATGGCAGTGAAGACGGGGACGAGATGTGACAGACCGCTAAACCTAGACAAATCTTGAGGAAAATGGAGATTGGAGTCGAGCTTGGAGAGGTGAAAGCTTAAGTAGTGTGGCTCGAGCATTTCATCGAACACCTCATGTGCATAGGAGGTGAGCTAGAGCACCACAAAGCCCTCCCCACGCCGGCCAGAAAAAAATAGAGCAGTGGAGTGCTCTGCTCGCGGGCAAGGGGTATATATAGCCACATCATTGGTCCCGGTTCGTGGCTGGAACCGGGACTAAAGGCCACCCTTTGGTCCCGGTTCCAGACACGAACCGGGACCAATGGATGTGGGCCAGGAGCGAGGCCCATTGGTCCCGGTTCGTGTCTGGAACCGGGACAAAAGGGTCCAGACGAACCGGGACCAATGCCTCACGAGGCCCGGCCGGTCCCCTAGGCGCACGAACCGGGACGTATGCCCTCATGGGTCCCGGTTTGTGATTGAATTGGGACTAACGGGCTGGCCAGGCCTGAACCAAAGCCTTGTTTACTAGTAGTGGTTCTAGATACATCCATTTTTATCCATTTTACCGACGAGTATTTCTGAATGGAGGGAATACGTAACAGTTTGGATATACTCCTAGTGTACAGCTTAATCGTATCGTATTGTATAGGATATCGTCTTGGTAGGATATATCGACGATCCTGCATGCATACATACACAGCGCGACGTACGTCCAAACACGTCAGTATCTTGATATCTCCGAAGATAGCAAGAGAGATCTGAAGGACCAGTATACTAGTATTAACACAGATGTACTTACTACCAGCCCAATAGTCGAGGAGTGCAGTCTTCCTGCACGTACGTGGATTCTGTTTGTGCCCGGCCAGCAGGCAAACCCGTCAATGTTTCCGTTTCAACCGCTGATTGCTCACTACAACCTACAGAGCATGTTTAATAATATATAGTGTCGTGTTACTAAGAGTTAGTGTTGAGTCTCGTGATTAGTTAGGAAATAGAAGATAGCTAGGAATTATTTTGGCTTGTCTTTTACTCCAAGTTGATTATGTACTCCTATATATATATATATGCCCACAAGGCTCAAGCATATATAACAAACTATTCCACCAATCCTCTCTCTCCTTTCTAACATGGTATTAGTTTCCGGATTCTAAACCCTAACCGTCTGTCGCTTCCGCTCCGCGCGCCGTCCCCGGGGCGGTCGGCCTTCATGACCGCCGCCGGGGGCCACGCCGCCCGTACCTAGGGTTCGTCCGCCTGCTGTGTTGGCCGGCTGCCCTAGAGAGTATTTTCCCGAGCCCTTACTCCGGGTTTTTCTCTCTTCCGCCGGTCATCTTGATCGGCGTTTTCTTTTTGGTTTTTTGATCTATGTTTGATCGGTTTGCGTCGCCCACCGCCGCCGTCGACTCTGTGCGCCTCTACTCCAACACCGGCGCGGTCGGCCTGCTTCTTCACCGACCCGAAGGTCTCGCGCGTCGTCCGCCCGTTTGCCCGCCGGTCGCCCCGACCCGGCGGCCTCGCGTCATACGGCGGCCCTTCACTGCCGCCGTTCGCGCGCCGGCCCGCCCGTCGATCTACGCCAGCCATCACCGCCCTGCTCCGACCGGCACTCCTGCATCACCCCGACCCGACGGCCTCGCGCCATGCGGCGGCCAATCATAGCTGCCCGCCGTCGCCGGCTTCAGCTCGGACCCCGCCGCCACCCCGCCTCCACCAAGCGGCGTCCCCGCCCACGTGCGCGATCGGATTGATCACCCGCCCGCCGCCGCGATCCGCCTCAGCTACGCCGTGCGACCGACCTGGCCTGTCGATTGCGCGCGCCTTCGCAAGCCCCGTGTAGATCGTCCCCGAGTTCAGCGCGCCTCTCCACCGATCGAGCATCAGGTTGCCGCTGCGCCGCCCCGTCGGGCCGCAGCGCCGCCGCCCCGCCCCGTCGGGCCGCAGCGCCGCCGCCCCGTGGTTCTTTTCCCGACTGCACCGACCCGCGTTGCCGCTGCGTCGCCCCTTCGGGCTGTAGTGTCGCGGCCCGCGGTCCCCCGCCGCCCCGAGGCCATCCGCTCCAGGCCGTCCCGTGGCTGCACCGACCCTCGCGCCGCCGCTGCGTCGCCCCATCCGGCCGCAGCGAGCGTGGCACGCTGTCCACGCTGCCGTCCTAAGGCCGTCCCTGTGGCTGCACCATCGTTGCGTCGCCCCTTCGGGCCGCAGCGTCACGGCCCGCGATCCCCGCCATCGCCCTGACCTGCCGCCGTCGCTGCGTCGCCCCTTCGGGTCCTAGTGCCGCAGCCCGCGGTCCACTCCGTCGTCACCGCGTCGACCTCCCGTGGTATGCACCGCGCCGTCTCCCTTGGCGCGGGAACGCCACCGTCTGCGCCGGTCTTCATCACGCTGTCAGGGTTCTTCGCCTACTTCGAGCACCGCCGACGTGCTCCTAATAAGGCCGCCGCCGCCGCCAGGCCGCCGCCGCCGCTACCCATGTAGCTGCTGCCGCTGCCCGTCCACCTCCTTCGTCTTCGTCCATCACTAGCCCGTCACCAGCGTCGCCGTCATCTACCCCGACCACTTCGTCTCCTCCGACCACCGCGGGCGACATCGGCCTTGCGCCGATTGGCACCGCAACCGTCGTCGTGTTCTTCTCTGCTGGCCCGTCCGACTTATTCGACATGGCGTACAGCTCGTGCAGGTCCCTCATCTACGCATGACCGGTGCTGGCAACACCGACGCGTGCCTTCGTCCACGACGTGTCCCCGGCCCTGGCAAGCCTGGTGCGGTGCTTCGTCAACTTCTTCTTCGTCTGTCTACGCATGCCCGGCTTGGCAAACCCGCCGCGACGCGTCGTCAACAACATCTTCTTCCCGGCGCACCACTACTTCGACACCACTACGCCCATGCTAATTCGGCGCCCCCTTGCGCCCGTGGCTCAACAGCGACTTCCTCGACACCGGTCACCCCGACTCGACATCGACCCCGGCATTCTTCGCACGGCTACCTCGACCACGGCTCCACCACACACGCTCTCGGCTACATCGACAAACGGCACAAAGGGCTACCCCTGCTTGAGCAACCTCGTCGGATTCCACTCCAGCCACGACTCCGCGATGCATCGACCATTATGACTGTGGGGGGGTGTCCGTCGGCTTGCCTTCGGATTCTTCTCCAGTCTCACCGTCTGCGTCGCTACCGTTGTGACTGCGGGGGGATGTTGAGTATCGTGATTAGTTAGGAAACATGAGATAGACTAGGAATTATTCTGGTTTGTGTTGTACTCCAAAGTTGATCATGTACTCCTATATATATGCCCACGAGGCTCAAGCAATACAACAAACTATTCCACCAATCCTCTCTCTCCCTTCTAACAGTTAGCAATATCATTTACTCATACAGTAGGGTTGACCATAAGATTGGCTCTTAGGCTAGTGGATTTTCTCACTTTCTCTCTTCCCTCATCTACTCATTTTACCTAGGAGCACGTGTAGAAGTTGGCTTTTACATTAGAGCCTACTCTCTTACTATTGCTTGTCTTTCTCCTTCATATTTTTTCGACAAAGAGAATATATTAATATCGCAGAATTATCTCTTCGTGACATAGGCAAAAATGACATGTAAGAGGCTTATAGCCCGCTATTATACTTGCTCTTACACTGCAGTTCACTTCGCTCTTAAAGGGGAGGTGCGAACAGGGGCGAGATCTCGAGTTTGCTATTTTTATCGATGTAGGTAAGGAAATCAATTCCCAATAAAAAAAGAGTAGGGATCTGCCAAAATATAAATAAATAAATAAATAAATATTTTTGTCGATCCGTGTGATTTACGAACCAAATATTAGCCATGATCAGGGGTCTTTGTAGTAGTAGTACTGTTTTTTTATACGAATTAGATCATGTGTTGGTATATTTTTGTGTAATTTTAAGCTAAAGCGTACTTCCCATATTTCTGTGTGTGTTCTCGTGTTAGAGCCGACATATCATTTTGAGATTTTACAAAGTCATCGTAGGCGCCTCGTAGTCGACAGAAACGTCTCCTCCCACTGAACGCGCATCATCGGAAATCTTGAAATAAATTCAGAATAAATGTGAGCATCAGGCCTTGAACCCTGGTGGGCTAGGCATACCACTGTCCACGTAACCATCCAACCACATGTTGGTTCGCGCTATACTTCCTATGTTGTTGTGTACTTTTCATGCATGCATGCAGGGTGAGGTACATGCATACTTTTGTGCATTTTTCTTTAAAAAAAGTCAAGCTAAAAAACACTTTTGAAACTTTTGTGTGAAGTATGAACCGTTTTCAGCCTTGTAATCCTAGCGTTGATATCGTTGAAATTAAATCCCATAGTGATATATTTCAGTAATTCTTTAATTTCGTGTACTTATATTAACGGGTGCACTTCTTGTATCACTGTGAGTACTTCCCATGTTATTGCATATATTTCTCTTTGCTAGTGTTTTTTCTTATGTTTTTCTTTTATAAAATATAAACATTTTTCTGAATTGATGAACATAACTAATATTTGTGAGGTCTTTTTAAAAAACGTAAGTATTTTATTTTGTGAGAGTTTGAAAAAACAAAACACAATTTTTAACAATTTGTGAAATTTTAAAAAACATTTTAAAAGTTCGCAAACATTTTTTGAATTCGTGATTTTTTTAATATTCACAACCATTTTTAAAAAAGCACCACCAACTTTTTAAAGTCATGTTTTTTCAAGATTTGAGATGAAAATTTGCTCCAATACATGTTTTCATTTCCCAATATGTTTTTATCCCGAAAAACCATTATAAAATGGATAGAAAATAGAGAAACACTGCTAAAGAAAATGGCAGACTAGCTACCGCTCGTAGCGCGCGGAGCGAGCTGGATCATGACGCTTTGCTTGTGCTTTTTAGCAACAGTGGTTTATCGATGAGAGTGTAGAACAAGCAAATGTATTACTCTCTCCTATCCATATTACCTGTCGCTCAAACCAATGTATCTAGCATTTAAATACGTCTAAATACATCCTTTTGAGCGACAAGTAATATGGATCGGAAGAGTAACAAGATATCATTTAAAAGAAAAAAAGAAAAGGTAAATGTAACAAGAATTTTGTAGCCGATCTAATGCACCTGTTGGGCAACGTGGGCCGGACCCTCAAACAATATGAGAATCATTCGTTACAGTGTACTCACGTAGGGCCATAAACTATTAAGAACCTCATCAGACATACTAAAAAAGCTAAACGTCGCAAGTGACACCTCATTGACAAGCCGATTAATTTTAGAAAAGTTAAAATTCTGGAATAGCCTAGAGATACTCCTTTTTTGGCGGAAGAGCAGCCTAGGGATACTCAAAACCTCTTTCTTCAGATTGATGAGAGGAGACATGTCAAGCTTATCATTTGCAAGGAAATTACCTACAAAAGGACAGCCAGTTTTCAAAATAATAGATTGGTGAAGGATGACCGATATAAAGCCTGGCATGGCAAGCATGAAGCTCAGCTTCATTCACACTGGTACACTGTCCAATAAAACCCCAAGAAGAAATAATGACTTCGCCAGACTAGTTTCTAGCAATCACCCCCACACTGGCGGCATTAATGCCCTACGCAAAACTGGCATCAACATTGATCTTGATATAATCAACAGGGGGAGGTTGTTGCACCACAGGACCTTCTAATGGTGCATAATCTGCCTTTACCCCTCCAACCCTTCCCTTACTTTAGTTATTAGAATCCAATTCAACATTACGTGACAAGACGAGGATGACCAATAATTATCGACATAATTTACAGAGAAACTAATGAATTCCTTCCTCTTATCAAAAATTAAGTCATTCTCAAATGCCAGACTCGCCAGAAGAGACAGATAATTTGCTCTTGCTACTGCAAACTGAACCGATCCAACCGAACTAGTAACCAATCCGGTCCTGAGAACTTGAAAAGCTCTTCCTCAAGAATATTCCACATGCCCTCAAACCAAAGCAGAGCACGAGCCTTAGGACAACTCACGAGACCGTGAAGAGTGCTATCATCTTTCTCACCACAAATAGAGCACATACATGAATTAGTCTAATGGTGTGTAGCTCTATTAACCTAAACCGCCAATATATTTGTTGTGGCACGCCACGCAAAAATCATGATCTTGTGGGGGAACATGAACGTTTCAAATAAAATCCCGGAGCCTTCTTTTCCTCATTTGGTTCGCCACTAGATTGGCCCAACGTATCCTGCCTATCCTTGAAATTAGCGTAAAATTGTACACAGTTTTAACGTAAGCAATAAAATCTCCATCCCCCGAAGAGTGAACACGAATCTTTGAAATCTCCTCTGCATCATGGGGATAGAAAATGTGCTTAATCAAATTTTTGTTCCTACACTTTGCCATGCTCATGACTAAATTTGACACCCACCCCAGCCTAGAAATTATTAGTCACTTATCGTGGTGGAGGGGGTCCGGCCACAGCTTGTTTACTGTAGGTGCCTTAGGACATGTTTGGTTTTCTTTCTTTGTTGCTTGTAAGAATTGGTGGTTTATGATAACGGAAACCAATGAGTGTTTAGTGTTCTGTGTCTTTTTTACTGTCTATACTTGTTCCCTAACATACCGTATGAGTATTTATTGTCCGAACGGAGAGCTCTAGTCTACCAACTCCCCTGGGAGGTGCTCCCTGATTTACGCACTATTTGTTGTACTCGTATATAGTCGTACGGAACGCAATATCATATCCATTATCGGATATCATATCTTTGCGTGTCCAACCAACTTGGAGAGTGCGTAGTTATGCATAATATAAGCACACCGCAGTCCTCGTTTGGCAAGAACATAATAATGTATAAACGTATATACAATATCAGTCCTACTCGGCCGGAGATGATGCATACGGATGAATATAGTAGGTGCAATTGACATCCTCTCTCAATTAAACAACCGATGAAGACACCAAGACGGATCTTTTTTTTCCGGGCAAATCAGAGAGCTTTATTCAACAAAAGTGTTCTCCGGGCAATCAGCCAAGAGGCTGGTCACCAAGAAGCTAGGAGTCTCTTCGAGCCCGCAATCGGTCGCATTCAGAGTGCATGCACGTTTTGCACAGAGATGCGCCGGTAAATTTGCTGCCCTGTTTACATGTTGAACCTCAAAAACTGAAAAATCAAAAACTTGCTCTCCTATTTCATCTAGGATAGGAGCCACAATCGAACGTGAATTGTGGCGAGAATTCTAGAGTTGCACTAACTCCTGACAGTCGGTCTCCATTATCACATGCGATATGCCTCGAAGTTTTGCAAAAAGCACTCCTTCTCGCAATGATAAAGCTTCCATAATCAATGGATCTGAAATGTCACCGAACGGCTTGCACCATGCTCCCAGTAGCGCTGACGCGGAGCGAGCAACACCACATGCGCCTCCTCGGCCATCCGCCACATTGAGTGCACCATCTGTTGATATTTTGATCATACCTTGTTCAGGTGGTTGCCATCCGAAGCCTGGTAGAAGTGTAGCTTCTTTCCGCGGTAATTCTAGCAGCGCTAGGGCCTCCCTCGTCGACCTGATGGCCGCTGTTGGGTCTCTCCCTTCTTCCCCATGCTTGATCCGATTGCGAGAATGCCAGATCGTCCACATGATGGTAATAATCTTTGCTCGATCGTCATCTCTGATCCGGTCTCCACACAGGATGTGGCCCACGAGTGTGGGTGTAGTCGAGGAAGCCTCGGATCAAACCAAGCATAAGCTTCGTTCTAGAAGCGTCGTGCATGGGAACATTGAATGAGCGCATGCATGAGATCCTCCTCCCTTGCCAGACAAACTTTGCAAGTATCTAAGACTGCAATATGGCGATGCTTTAGAGTGCTTTCGTCCGGTAGGATCCCTCTCAGTACCCGCCACCAGAACACTCGAACTTTTGGGATCACTTTGAGTTTCCACAAGGCCGTCCACATCTGTTTATCATCTCGAGAAGCGCCGGTAGCCGTCCCTTCCTTTAGAGCAAAGCGCTCATTCTGAGTCATTAGAGCACGGTACGCCGATTTAACAGTGTAGTTGCCTGATCGTTCAAAAGCCCAAGCATAGAAATCCTCTCCTCCTCCCCTTCTGATTGGGATGTTAAGAATGGAATCAGCATCCGGGGCGATGAAGGTTGTCCTAATCAGATCCTGCCTCCACGTCCAGTTATCAGTATCAATGAGGTCCGAAACTGTCTGAATCGGCGTGTTTGGAGGTTTTAGCAGAGGTGACATAGATATGGTTCCCGGAATCCACTTGTCCTGCCATACATCGATGGATCTCCCATCTCCAACTCTCTTGATAAGGCCCGCTTGCAGTGCTTCCCTGCCAGCAATGATGGCTCGCCAAGTCACTGACGCTGACTTTGGAACAGAAGCATGCAAGAAATTTGTGTCAGGAAAGTATCGGCCTTTCATTACTCTTGCGCAAAGAGAATTAGGGTTAGTCATAAAGCGCCAACCATGCTTCCCGAGCAGCGCAAGATTGAACTGATGAGGGCCACGAAACCCCATACCTGTTGGGGAACGTAGTAATTTCAAAAAAATTCCTACGCACACGCAAGATCATGGTGATGCATAGCAACGAGAGGGGAGAGTGTTGTCCACGTACCCTCGTAGACCGACAGCGGAAGCGTTATCACAACGCGGTTGATGTAGTCGTACGTCTTCACGATCCGACTGATCAAGTACCGAACGCACGGCACCTCCGAGTTCTACACACGTTCAGCTCGATGACGTCCCTCGAACTCCGATCCAGCCGAGTGTTGAGGGAGAGTTTCGTCAGCACGACGGCGTGGTGACGGTGATGATGTTCTACCGACGCAGGGCTTCGCCTAAGCTCCGCAATGATATTATCAAGGTGTAATTTGGTGGAGGGGGGCACCGCACACGGCTAAAAGATCTCAAGGATCAATTGTTGTGTCTCTGGGGTGCCCCCCTGCCCCCGTATATAAAGGAGCAAGGGAGGAGGAGGCGGGCCCTAGGAGGGGGCGCACCAAGTGTGGAGTCCTACTAGGACTCCCTAGTCCTAGTAGGATTCCACCTCCCATATGGAATAGGAAAAGAGGAAGGGAAAAAGAGAAGGAAGGAAGGGGGCGCCCCCCTTCCCTAGTCCAATTTGGACCAGACCAAGGGGAGGGGTGCGGCCACCCTTGAGGCCCTTTTTCTTCTTTCCCGTATGGCCCAATAAGGCCCAATACGTATTCCCGTAACTCTCCGGTACTCCGAAAAATACCTGAATCACTCGGAACCTTTCCGAAGTCCGAATATAGTCGTCCAATATATCGATCTTTACGTCTCGACCATTTCGAGACTCCTCGTCATGTCCCCGATCTCATCCGGGACTCCGAACGCCTTCGGTACATCAACATACATAAACTCATAATAAAACTGTCATCGTAACTTTAAGCGTGCGGACCCTACGGGTTCGAGAACTATGTAGACATGACCGAGACACGTCTCCGGTCAATAACCAATAGCGGGACCTGGATGCCCATATTGGCTCCCACATATTCTACAAAGATCTTTATCGGTCAGACCGCATAACAACATACGTTGTTCCCTTTGTCATCAGTATGTTACTTGCCCGAGATTCGATCGTCGGTATCTCGATACCTAGTTCAATCTCGTTACCGGCAAGTCTCTTTACTCGTTCCGTAACACATCATCCCGCAACTAACTTATTAGTCACAATGCTTGCAAGGCTTATAGTGATGTGCATTACCGAGTGGGCCCAGAGATACCTCTCCGACAATCGGAGTGACAAATCCTAATCTCGAAATACGCCAACCCAACAAGTACCTTTGGAGACACCTGTAGAGCACCTTTATAATCACCCATTTACGTTGTGACGTTTGGTAGCACACAAAGTGTTCCTCCGGTAAACGGGAGTTGCATAATCTCATAGTCAGAGGAACATGTATAAGTCATGAAGAAAGCAATAGCAACATACTAAACGATCGGCTGCTAAGCCTGTTGGGGAACGTAGCAGAAATTCAAAATTTTCTACGCATCACCAAGATCACTCTATGGAGTAATCTAGCAACGAGGGGAAGGGGAGTGCATCTACATACCTTTGTAGATCGCGAGCGGAAGCGTTCAAGAGAACGGGGTTGATCGAGTCGTACTCGTCGTGATCCAAATCACCGATGATCCTAGCGCCGAACGGACGGCACCTCCGCGTTCAACACACGTACGGCGCAGCGACGTCTCCTCCTTCTTGATCCAGCAAGGGGGGAGGAGAGGTTGATGGAGATCCAGCATCACGACGGCGTGGTGATGGAAGTAGCGGGGATCCCGGTAGGGCTTCGCCAAGCACTAACGGGAGGGAGAGGTGTCACGGGAGGGATAGGGAGGCGCCAGGGGCTTGGATTGCTGCTGCCCTCCCTCCCCCCCACTATATATAGGGCCAAGGGAGAGGGGGGGGGCGCAGCCTTGGCCCTTCCTCCAAGGAAGGGTGCGGCCACGGAGGAGATCTTCCCCCCCAAGGCACCTCGGAGGTGCCTTCCCCTTTTAGGACTCTCCCTTTTTTCTTATCTCTTGGCGCATGGGCCTTTTGGGGCTGGTGCCCTTGGCCCATATAGGCCAAGGCGCACCCCCTACAGCCCATGTGGCCCCCCGGGGCTGGTGGACCCCCTTGGTGGACCCCCGGACCCCTTTCGGCACTCCCGGTACAATACCGATAAAGTGCGAAACTTTTCCGACGACCAAAATAAGACTTCCCATATATAAATCTTTACCTCCGGACCATTCCGGAACTCCTCGTGACGTCCGGGATCTCATCCGGGACTCCGAACTACTTTCGGGTTACCGCATACTAATATCTCTATAACCCTAGCGTCACCGAACCTTAAGTGTGTAGACCCTACGGGTTCGGGAGACAGGCAGACATGACCGAGACGACTCTCCGGTCAATAACCAACAGCGGGATCTGGATACCCATGTTGGCTCCCACATGCTCCTCGATGATCTCATCGGATGAACCACGATGTTGAGGATTCAATCAATCCCGTATACAATTCCCTTTGTCTATCGGTATGTTACTTGCCCGAGATTCGATCGTCGGTATCCCGATACCTTGTTCAATCTCGTTACCGGCAAGTCTCTTTACTCGTTCCGTAACTCACATCATCCCGTGATCAACTCCTTGGTCACATTGTTCACATTATGATGATGTCCTACCGAGTGGGCCCAAAGGTACCTCTCCGTTTACACGGAGTGACAAATCCCAGTCTCGATTCGTGCCAACCCAACAGACACTTTCGGAGATACCTGTAGTGCACCTTTATAGCCACCCAGTTACGTTGTGACGTTTGGTACACCCAAAGCATTCCTACGGTATCCGGGAGTTGCACAATCTCATGGTCTAAGGAAATGATACTTGACATTAGAAAAGCTCTTAGCAAACGAACTACACGATCTTGTGCTAGGCTTAGGATTGGGTCTTGTCCATCACATCATTCTCCTAATGATGTGATCCCGTTATCAACGACATCCAATGTCCATGGTCAGGAAACCGTAACCATCTATTGATCAACGAGCTAGTCTCCTAGAGGCTTACTAGGGACATGGTGTTGTCTATGTATCCACACATGTATCTGAGTTTCCTATCAATACAATTCTAGCATGGATAATAAACGATTATCATGAACAAGGAAATATAATAATAACCTATTTATTATTGCCTCTAGGGCATATTTCCAACAGTCTCCCACTTGCACTAGAGTCAATAATCTAGTCCACATCACCATGTGATTAACACTCATAGGTCACATCACCATGTGACCAACATCCAAAGAGTTTACTAGAGTCAACAATCTAGTTCACATCACTATGTGATTAACACTCAATGAGTTCTGGTTTGATCATGTTATGCTTGTGAGAGAGGTTATTAGTCAATGGGTCTGAACCTTTCAGATCCGTGTGTGCTTTACGAATATCTATGTCATCTTGTGGATGCTACCACACGCTACTTGGAGCCATTTCAAATAACTGCACTACTATACGAATCCGGTTTACTACTCAGAGTCATCCGGATTAGTGTCAAAGTTCGCATCGACGTAACCCTTTACGACGAACTCCTTTTCACCTCCATAATCGAGAAAATTCCTTAGTCCACTAGATACTAAGGATAAGTTCGACCGCTGTCATGTGATCCATTCCCGGATCACTATTGTACCCCTTGACCAACTCATGGCAAGGCACACTTCATGTGCGGTACACAGCATAGCATACTGTAGAGCCTACGTCTGAAGCATAGGGGACGACCTTCGTCCTTTCTCTCTCTTCTGCTGTGGTCAGGTCTTGAGTCTTACTCAATACTCACACCTTGTAACAAAGCCAAGAACTCCTTCTTTGCTGATCTATTTTGAACTCCTTCAAAATCATGTCAAGGTGTGCGTTCTTTGAAAGTATCATCGGGCGTCTTGATCTATCTTTATGGATCTTGATGCCCAATATGTAAGCAGCTTTATCCAGGTCTTCCTTTGAAAAACTCATTTCAAACAACCCTTTATGCTTTCCAGAAATTTTACATCATTTCGGATCAACAATATGTCATTCACATATACTTATCAGAAATGTTGTAGCGCTCCCACTCACTTTATTGTAAATACAAGTTTCTAACAAACTTTGTATAAACCCAAAAACTTTGATCACTCCATCAAAACGTATATTCTGACTTCGAGATGCTTGCTCTAGTCCATGGAAGGATCGCTGGAGCTAGCATACCTATTAGCATCCTTAGGATCGACAAAACCTTTCTGATTGTATCACATACAACCTTTCCATACGAAAACTGGTAAGGAAACTTGTTTTGACATCCATCTGCCAGATTTCATAAATGCAGCTAATGCTAACATGATTCCGATGGACTTAAGCATCGCTACGGATGAGAAAATCTCATCGTAGTCAACTCCTTGAACTTGTGAAAATTCTCTTTGCCACAAGTCGAGCTTCATAGACGGTTACATTACCGTCCATGTCCGTCTTCTTCTTAAAGATCCATTTATCTCGGATTTCATGGCTTCTAACCATTTGTCGGAATATGGGCCCACCATTGCTTCTCCATAGCTCATAGGTTCATCGTTGTCCAACAACATGACTCCCAAGACAGGATTACGCATTACTCTGAAGTAGTACGCATCCTCGTCGTCCTACGAGGTTTGGTACTGACTTGACCCGAAGTTTCATGATCACTATCATAAGCTTCCACTTCAATTGGTGTAGGTGCCACAGGAAACAACTTCTTGTACACTAGTCGAAGTGACGGTTCAATAACCTTATCAAGTCTCCACCATCCTCCCACTCAATTCTTTTGAGAGAAACTTTTCCTCGAGAAAGGACTCGTTTCTAGGAGCAATTACTTTTGCTTCCAGATCTGAAATAGGAGGTATACCCAACTGTTTTGGGTTTTCTATGAAGATGCATTTATCCGCTTTGGGTTCGAGCTTATCAGCCTGAAACTTTTTCGCATAAGCATCGCAGCCCCAAACTTTTAAGAAACGACAACTTAGGTTTCTCTAAACGGTGTCGTCTCAACGGAATTGCGAGGTGCTCCTTTAAAAGTGAATGCGGTTATCTCTAATGCCTAACCCATAAACGATAGTGGTAATTCGATAAGAGACGTCATGGTATGCACCATATCCAATAGGGTGCAGTTATGATGTTCGGACACACCATCACACTATGGTGTTCCAGGCGGTATTAATTGTGAAACACTTTCCACAATGTCTTAACTGTGTGCCAAACTCGTAACTCAGATACTCATCTCTATGATCATATCACAGACATTTTATCCTCTTGTCACGACGATCTTCAACTTCACTCTGAAATTACTTGAATAATTCAGACTTGTGTTTCATCAAGCAAATACACTCAGCATCTACTCAAACCATCTGTGAAGTAAGAACATAACGATATCCACTGCATGCCCCAGCACTCATTGGACTGCATACATCAAAATGTATTACTTCCAATAAGTTGCTCTCTTGTTCCATCTTACTGAAAACGAGGCCTTTCAGTCATCTTGCCCATGTGGTATGATTTGCATGTCTCAAGTGATTCAAAATCAAGTGAGTCCAAACGATCCATCTGCATGGAGTTTCTTCATGCATATATACCAATAGACATGGTTCGCATGTCTCAATCTTTTCAAAAACGACTGAGTCCAAAGATCCATCTACATGGAGCTTCTTCATGCATTCTATACCAATATGACTCAAATGGCAGTGCCACAAGTATGTGGTACTATCATTACTATTTTATATCTTTTGGCACGAACATGTGTATCACTGCGATCGAGATTCATTTTAGGTGCAAGACCATTGAAGGTATTATTCAAATAAACAGAGTAACCATTATTCTCCTTAAATGAATAACCGTATTGCGATAAACATAATCCAATCATGTTTATGCTCAACACTAAATAACAATTATTTAGGTTTAACACCAATCTCGATGGTAGAGGGAGCATGCGATGCTTGATCACATCAACCTTGGAAACACTTCCAACATACATCGTCATCTCACCTTTAGCTAGTCTCCATTTATTTCGCAGCTTTTATTTCGAGTTACTAACACTTAGCAACCGAACCGATATCTAATACCCTGGTGCTGCTAGGAGTACTAGTAAAGTACACATTCATATAATTTATATCCAATATACTTCTGTCGACCTTGCCTGCCTTCTCATCTACCAAGTATCTAGGGTAGTACTGCTTCAGTGACCGTTCCCCTCATTACAGAAGCACTTAGTCTCGGGTTTGGGTTCAACCTTGGGATTCTTCACTAGAGCAGCAAATGACTTGCTGTTTCATGAAGTATCCCTTTTGCCCTTGCCCTTCTAGAAACTAGTGGTTTTACTAACCATCAATAATTGATGCTCCTTCTTGATTTCTACTTTCGCGGTGTCAAACATCGCGAATAGCTCAAGGATCATCATAACTATCCCTGATATGTTATAGTTCATCACGAAGCTCTACTAGCTTGGTGGCAGTGACTATGGAGAACCATCACTATCTCATCTGGGAGATTAACTCCCACTCGATTCAAGCGATTGTGGTACTCAGACAATCTGAGCACATGCTCAACGATTGAGCTTTTCTCCCTTAGTTTGCAGGCTTAAGAAACTTGTCAGAGGTCTCATACCTCTTGACGTAGGCACTAGTCTGAAATCCCAATTTCAGTCTTCATAACATCTCATATGTTCTGCGAAGTTTCAAAACCGTCTTTGGTGCCACAATTCTAAACCGTTAGCATTACGCACTGAACTATCACGTAGTCATCAAAACGTGTATGTCAGATGTTCCGCAACATCTACAGACGACGCTAAGGTTCAGCACACCGAGTGGTGCATTAAGGACATAAGCCTTCTGTGCAGCAATGAGGACAATCCTCAGTTTACGGACCCAGTCCGCATAATTGCTACTACCAACTTTCAACTAAATTTTCTCTAGGAACATATCTTAAACAGTAGAACTAAAGCGTATGACATAATTTGCAAAGACCTTTTGACTATGTTCATGATAATGAAGTTCATCTGATTATTGAACTCCCACTCAGATAGACATCCCTCTAGTCATCTAAGCGATACATGATCCGAGTCAAACTAGGCCATGTCCGATCATCACGTGAGACGGACTAGTCATCATCGGTGAACATCTCCATGTTGATCGTATCTGCTATACGACTCATGTTCGACCTTTCGGTCTCTTGTGTTCCGAGGCCATGTCTGTACATGCTAGGCTCGTCAAGTCAACCTAAGTGCTTCGCATGTGTTCCGAGGCCATGTCTGTACATGCTAGGCTCGTCAACACCCGTTGTATTCGAACGTTAGAATCTATCACACCCGATCATCACGTGGTGCTTCGAAACAACGAACCTTCGCAACGGTGCACAGTTAGGGGGAACACGTCTCTTGAAATTTTAGTGAGGGATCATCTTACTTACTACCGTCGTTCTAAGCAAATAAGATGCATAACATGATAAACATCACATGCAATCAAATAGTGACATGATATGGCCAATATCATTTTGCTCCTTTAATCTCCATCTTCGGGGCACCATGATCATCTTTGTCACCGGCATGACACCATGATCTCCATCATCATGATCTCCATCATTGTGTCTTCATGAAGTTGTCACGCCAACGATTACTTCTACTTCTATGGCTAACACGCTTAGCAATAAAGTAAAGTAATTTACATGGCGTTATAGAATGACACGCAGGTCATACAAAAAATAAAGACAACTCCTATGGCTCCTGCCGGTTGTCATACTCATCGACATGCAAGTCGTGATTCCTATTACAAGAATATGATCAATCTCATACATCACATATATCATTCATCACATCTTCTGGCCATATCACATCACATAGCACATGCTGCAAAAACAAGTTAGACGTCCTCTAATTGTTGTTGCAACTTTTTACGTGGCTTGTATAGGTTTCTAGCAAGAACGTTTCTTACCTACGTAAAACCACAACGTGATATGCCAATTTCTATTTACCCTTCATAAGGACCCTTTTCATCGAATCCGTTCCGACTAAAGTGGGAGAGACAGACACCCGCTAGCCACCTTATGCAACTAGTGCATGTCAGTCGGTGGAACCTGTCTCACGTAAGTGTACGTGTAAGGTCGGTCCGGGCCGCTTCATCCCACAATGCCGCCGAAACAAGATAAGACTAGTAGCGGCAAGAAGAATTGACAACATCGACGCCCACAACTACTTTGTGTTCTACTCGTGCATAGAAACTACGCATAGACCTAGCTCATGATGCCACTGTTGGGGAACGTAGCAGAAATTCAAAATTTTCTACGCATCACCAAGATCAATCTATGGAGTAATCTAGCAACGAGGGGAAGGGGAGTGCATCTACATACCCTTGTAGATCGCGAGCGGGAGCGTTCAAGAGAACGGGGTTGATGGAGTCGTACTCGTCGTGATCCAAATCACCGATGATCCTAGCGCCGAACGGACGGCACCTCCGCGTTCAACACACGTACGGCGCAGCGACGTCTCCTCCTTCTTGATCCAGCAAGGGGGGAGGAGAGGTTGATGGAGATCCAGCAGCACGACGGCGTGGTGGTGGAAGTAGCGGGGATCCCGGTAGGGCTTCGCCAAGCACTAACGGGAGGGAGAGGTGTCACGGGAGGGATAGGGAGGCGCCAGGGGCTTGGATTGCTGCTGCCCTCCCTCCCCCCCACTATATATAGGGCCAAGGGAGAGGGGGGGCGCAGCCTTGGCCCTTCCTCCAAGGAAGGGTGCGGCCAGGGAGGAGTCCTTCCCCCCCAAGGCACCTCGGAGGTGCCTTCCCCTTTTAGGACTCTCCCTTTTTTCTTATCTCTTGGCGCATGGGCCTTTTGGGGCTGGTGCCCTTGGCCCATATAGGCCAAGGCGCACCCCCTACAGCCCATGTGGCCCCCCGGGGCTGGTGGACCCCCTTGGTGGACCCCCGGACCCCTTTCGGCACTCCCGGTACAATACCGATAAAGTGCGAAACTTTTCCGGCGACCAAAATAAGACTTCCCATATATAAATCTTTACCTCCGGACCATTCCGGAACTCCTCGTGACGTCCGGGATCTCATCCGGGACTCCGAACAACTTTCGGGTTACCGCATACTAATATCTCTATAACCCTAGCGTCACCGAACCTTCAGTGTGTAGACCCTACGGGTTCGGGAGACAGGCAGACATGACCGAGACGACTCTCCGGTCAATAACCAACAGCGGGATCTGGATACCCATGTTGGCTCCCACATGCTCCTCGATGATCTCATCGGATGAACCACGATGTTGAGGATTCAATCAATCCCGTATACAATTCCCTTTGTCTATCGGTATGTTACTTGCCCGAGATTCGATCATCGGTATCCCGATACCTTGTTCAATCTCGTTACCGGCAAGTCTCTTTACTCGTTCCGTAACTCACATCATCCCGTGATCAACTCCTTGGTCACATTGTGCACATTATGATGATGTCCTACCGAGTGGGCCCAGAGGTACCTCTCCGTTTACACGGAGTGACAAATCCCAGTCTCGATTCGTGCCAACCCAACAGACACTTTCGGAGATACCTGTAGTGCACCTTTATAGCCACCCAGTTACGTTGTGACGTTTGGTACACCCAAAGCATTCCTACGGTATCCGGGAGTTGCACAATCTCATGGTCTAAGGAAATGATACTTGACATTAGAAAAGCTCTTAGCAAACGAACTACACGATCTTGTGCTAGGCTTAGGATTGGGTCTTGTCCATCACATCATTCTCCTAATGATGTGATCCCGTTATCAACGACATCCAATGTCCATGGTCAGGAAACCGTAACCATCTATTGATCAACGAGCTAGTCTCCTAGAGGCTTACTAGGGACATGGTGTTGTCTATGTATCCACACATGTATCTGAGTTTCCTATCAATACAATTCTAGCATGGATAATAAACGATTATCATGAACAAGGAAATATAATAATAACCTATTTATTATTGCCTCTAGGGCATATTTCCAACAAAGCCAACGAAATGGGTCAAGTAAATCACGTCATTCTCCTAATGAGGTGATCTCGTTAATCAAATGACAACTTATGTCTATGGCTAGGAAACATAACCATCTTTGATTAACGAACTAGTCAAGTAGAGGCATACTAGTGACACTCTGTTTGTCTATGTATTCACACATGTATTATGTTTCCGGTTAATACAATTCTAGCATGAATAATAAACATTTATCATGATATAAGGAAATAAATAATAACTTTATTATTGCCTCTAGGGCATATTTCCTTCAGTCTCCCACTTGCACTAGAGTCAATAATCTAGTTCACATCGCCATGTGATTTAACATCAATAGTTCACATCACCATGTGATTAACACCCATGGTTCACATCGTCATGTGACCATCACCCAAAGGGTTTACTAGAGTCAGTAATCTAGTTCACATCGCTATGTGATTAACACCCAAAGAGTACTAAGGTGTGATCATGTTTTGCTTGTGAGATAATTTTAGTCAACGGGTCTGTCACATTCAGATCCGTAAGTATTTTGCAAATTTCTATGTCTACAATGCTCTGCATGGAGCTACTCTAGCTAATTGCTCCCACTTTCAATATGTATCTAGACCGAGACTTAGAGTCATCTAGATTAGTGTCAAAACTTGCATCGACGTAACCTTTTACGACGAGCCTTTTGTCACTTCCATAATCGAGAAACATATCCTTATTCCAGTAAGGATAATTTTGACCGTTGTCCAATGATCTACTCCTAGATCACTATTGTACTCCCTTGCCAAAATCAGTGTAGGGTATACAATAGATCTGGTACACAGCATGGCATACTTTATAGAACCTATGGCCAAGGCATAGGAATGACTTTCATTCTCTTTCTATCTTTTGCCGTGGTCGGGCTTTGAGTCTTTACTCAATTTCACACCTTGTAACACAGGCAAGAACTCTTTTCTTTGACTGTTCTATTTTGAACTACTTCAAAATCTTGTGAAGGTATGTACTCATTGAAAAACTTATCAAGCGTCTTCATCTATCTCTATAGATCTTGATGCTCAATATGTAAGCAGCTTCACCGAGGTCTATCTTTGAAAAACTCCTTTCAAACACTCCTTTATGCTTTGCAGAATAATTCTACATTATTTTTGATCAACAATATGTCATTCACATATACTTATCAGAAATGCTGTAGTGCTCCCACTCACTTTCTTGTAAATACAGGCTTCACCGCAAGTCTGTATACAACTATATGCTTTGATCAACTTATCAAAGCGTATATTCCAACTCCGAGATGCTTGCACCAGTCCATTGATGGATCGCTGGAGCTTGCATATTTTGTTAGCACCTTTAGGATTGACAAAACCTTCTGGTTGTATCATATACAACTCTTCTTTAATAAATCCATCAAGGACTGCAGTTTTGTTTATCCCTTTGCCAGATTTCATAAAATGCGGCAATTGCTAACATGATTCGGACAGACTTAAGCATAGATACGAGTGAGAAACTCTCATCGTAGTCAACATCTTGAACTTGTCGAAAACCTTTTTGCGACAATTCTAGCTTTGTAGATAGTGATACTACTATCAGCGTCCGTCTTCCTCTTGACAATCCATTTATTCTCAATTGCTTGCCGATCATCGGGCAAGTCAACCAAAGTCCACACTTTGTTCTCATACATGGATCTCATCTCAGATTTCATGGCCTCAAGCCATTTTGCGGAATCTGGGCTCACCATCGCTTCTTCATAGTTTGTAGGTTCGTCATGGTCTAGTAACATAACCTTCAGAACAGGATTACCGTACCACTCTGGTGCGGATCTTACTCTGGTTTACCTACGAGGTTTGGTAGTAACTTGATCTGAAGTTACATGATCATCATCATTAACTTCCTCACTAATTGGTGTAGAAGTCACAGGAACAGATTTCTGTGATCCAATAAGGGAGCAGGTACAGTTACCTCATCAAGTTCTACTTTCCTCCCACTCACATCTTTCGAGAGAAACTCCTTCTCTAGAAAGGATCCATACTTAGCAACGAATGTCTTGCCTTCGGATATGTGATAGAAGGTGTACCCAACTGTCTCCTTTGGGTATCCTATGAAGACACATTTCTCCGATTTGGGTTTGAGCTTATCAGGATGAAATATTTTCACATAAGCATCGCAACCCCAAAATTTTAAGAAACGACAACTTTGGTTTCTTGCCAAACCACAGTTCATAAGGCGTCGTCTCAACGGATTTTGATGGTGCCCTATTTAACGTGAATGTAGCTGTCTCTAATGCATAACCCAAAACGATAGTGGTAAATTGGTAAGAGACATCATAGATTGCACTATATCCAATAAAGTACGGTTATGACGTTCGGACACACCATTACACTGTGGTGTTCCAGGTGGCGTGAGTAGTGAAACTATTTCACATTGTTTTAACTGAAGGCCAAACTCGTAACTCAAATATTTTACCTCTGCGATCATATCGTAGAAACTTTTATTTTCTTGTTACGATGATTCTCCACTTCACTCTGAAATTCTTTGAACTTTTCAAATGTTTCAGACTTTGTGTTTCATCAAGTAGATATACCCATATCTGCTCAAATCATCTGTGAAGGTCAGAAAATAATGATACCTGCTACGAGCCTCAATATTCATCGGACCACATACATCTGTATGTATGATTTCCAACAAATCTGTTGCTCTCTCCATAGTTCCGGAGAACGGCGTTTTAATCATCTTGCCCATGAGGCACGGTTCGCAAGCATCAAGTGATTCATAATCAAGTGATTCCAAAATCCCATCAGTATGGAGTTTCTTCATGCGCTTTACACCAATATGACCTAAACGGCAGTACCACAAATAAGTTGCACTATCATTATTAACTTTGCATCTTTTGGCTTCAATATTATGAATATGTGTATCACTACGATCGAGATCCAACAAACCATTTTCGTTGGTGTGTATGACCATAAAGATTTTATTCATGTAAACAGAACAACAATTGTTCTCTAACTTAAATGAATAACCGTATTGCAATAAACATGATCAGATCATATTCATGCTCAACGCAAACACCAAATAACACTTATTTAGTTTCAACACTAATCCCGAAAGTACAGGGAGTGTGCGATGATGATCATATCAATCTTGGAACTACTTCCAACACACATCGTCACCTCGCCTTTTACTAGTCTCTGTTTATTCTGCAACTCCCGTTTTCGAGTTACTACTCTTTAGCAACTGAACCAGTATCAATTACCGAGGGGTTGCTATAAACACTAGTAAAGTACACATCAATAATCTGTATATCAAATATACCTTTGTTCACTTTTACTAGTCTCTGTTTATTCTGCAACTCCCGTTTCGAGTTACTACTCTTAGCAACTGAACCAGTATCAATTACCGAGGGATTTCTATAAACACTAGTAAAGGACACATCAATAATATGTATATCAAATATACCTTTGTTCACTTTGCCATCCTTCTTATCCACCAAATAGTTGGGGTAGTTCCGCTTCCAGTGACCAGTCCCTTTGCAGTAGAAGCACTTAGTCTCAGGCTTAGGACCAGACTTAGGCTTCTTCACTTGAGCAGCAACTTGCTTGCCGTTCTTTTTGAAGTTCCCCTTTTTCCCTTTGCCCTTTTCTTGAAACTAGCGGTCTCGTCAACCATCAACACTTGAAGTGGTCTCGTCAACCATCAACACTTGATGTTTTTCTTGATTTCTACCTTCGTCGATTTCAGCATCACGAAGAGCTCGGGAATTACTTTCGTCATCCCTTGCATACCATAGTTCATCACGAAGTTCTACTAACTTGGTGATGGTGACTAGAGAATTCTGTCAATCACTATTTTATCTGGAAGATAAACTCCCACTTGATTCAAGCGGTTGTAGTACCCAGACAATCTGAGCACATGCTCACTAGTTGAGCGATTCTCCTCCATCTTTTTGCTATAGAACTTGTTGGAGATTTCATCTCTCTCAACTCGGGTATTTGCTTGAAATATTAACTTCAACTCCTGGAACATCTCATATGGTCCATGACGTTCAAAACGTCTTTGAAGTCCCGATTCTAAGCCGTTAAGCATGGTGCACTAAACTATCAAGTAGTCATCATATTGAGCTAGCCAAACGTTCATAACATCTGCATCTGCTCCTGCAATAGATCTGTCACCTAGCGGTGCATCAAGGACATAATTTTTCTGTGCAGCAATGAGGATAATCCTCAGATCACGGATCCAATCCGCATCTTTGCTACTAACATCTTTCAACATAATTTTTCTCTAGGAACAAAAAATAAACACAGGGAAGCAACAACGCGAGCTATTGATCTATAACATAATTTGCAAAATACTATCAGGACTAAGTTCATGATAAATTTAAGTTTAATTAATCATATTACTTAAGAACTCCCACTTAGATAGACATCTCTCTAATCATCTAAGTGATTACGTGATCCAAAGCAACTAAACCATGTCCGATTAACACGTGAGATGGAGTAGTTTCAATGGTGAACATCACTATGTTGATCATATCTACTATATGATTCACGCTCGACCTTTCGGTCTCTGTGTTCCGAGGCCATATCTGTATATGCTAGGCTCGTCAAGTTTAACCTGAGTATTCCGCGTGTGCAACTGTTTTGCACCCGTTGTATTTGAACGTAGAGCCTATCACACCCGATTAACACGTGGTGTCTCAGCACGAAGAACTTTTGCAATGGTGCATACTCAGGGAGAACACTTTTATCTTGAAATTTTAGTGAGAGATCATCTTATAATGCTACCGTCAATCAAAGCAAGATAAGATGCATAAAGGATTAACATCACATGCAATCAATATAAGTGATATGATATGGCCATCATCATCTTGTGCTTGTGATCTCCATCTCCGAAGCACCGTGCTTGTGATCTCCATCTCCGAAGCACCGTCATGATCACCATCGTCACCGGCGCGACACCTTGATCTCCATCGTAGCATCGTTGTCGTCTCGCCAACTTATTGCTTTTACGACTATCGCTACCGCTTAGTGATAAAGTAAATCTATTACATGGCGATTGCATCTCATACAATAAAGCGACAACCATATGGCTCCTGCCAGTTGCCGATAACTCGGTTACAAAACATGATCATCTCATACAACACATTATATCACATCATGTCTTGACCATATCACATCACAACATGCCCTGCAAAAACAAGTTAGACGTCCTCTACTTTGTTGTTGCAAGTTTTACGTGGCTGCTACGGGCTTAGCAAGAACCGTTCTTACCTACGCATCAAAACCACAACGATAGTTTGTCAAGTTGGTGCTGTTTTAACCTTCGCAAGGACCGGGCGTAGCCACACTCGGTTCAACTAAAGTGAGAGAGACAGACACCCGCCAGTCACCTTTAAGCAACGAGTGCTCCGAATGGTGAAACCAGTCTCGCGTAAGCGTACGCGTAATGTCGGTCCGGGCCGCTTCATCTCACAATACCGCTGAACCAAAGTATGACATGTTGGTAAGCAGTATGACTTATATCGCCCACAACTCACTTGTGTTCTACTCGTGCATAGCATCAACGCATAAAACCAGGCTCGGATACCACTGTTGGGGAACGTAGTAATTTCAAAAAAATTCCTACGCACACGCAAGATCATGGTGATGCATAGCAACGAGAGGGGAGAGTGTTGTCCACGTACCCTCGTAGACCGACAGCGGAAGCGTTATCACAACGCGGTTGATGTAGTCGTACGTCTTCACGATCCGACCGATCAAGTACCGAACGCACGGCACCTCCGAGTTCTACACACGTTCAGCTCGATGACGTCCCTCGAACTCCGATACAGCCGAGTGTTGAGGGAGAGTTTCGTCAACACGACGGCGTGGTGACGGTGATGATGTTCTACCGACGCAGGGCTTCGCCTAAGCTCCGCAATGATATTATCGAGGTGTAATTTGGTGGAGAGGGGCACCGCACACGGCTAAAAGATCTCAAGGATCAATTGTTGTGTCTCTGGGGTGCCCCCCTGCCCCCGTATATAAAGGAGCAAGGGAGGAGGAGGCCGGCCCTAGGAGGGGGCGCACCAAGTGTGGAGTCCTACTAGGACTCCCTAGTCCTAGTAGGATTCCACCTCCCATATGGAATAGGAAAAGAGGAAGGGAAAAAGAGAAGGAAGGAAGGGGGCGCCCCCCTTCCCTAGTCCAATTCGGACCAGACCAAGGGGAGGGGTGCGGCCACCCTTGAGGCCCTTTTTCTTCTTTCCCGTATGGCCCAATAAGGCCCAATACGTATTCCCGTAACTCTCCGGTACTCCGAAAAATACCCGAATCACTCGGAACCTTTCCGAAGTCTGAATATAGTCGTCCAATATATCGATCTTTACGTCTCGACCATTTCGAGACTCCTCGTCATGTCCCCGATCTCATCCGGGACTCCGAACTCCTTCGGTACATCAACATACATAAACTCATAATAAAACTGTCATCGTAACTTTAAGCGTGCGGACCCTACGGGTTCGAGAACTATGTAGACATGACCGAGACACGTCTCCGGTCAATAACCAATAGCGGGACCTGGATGCCCATATTGGCTCCCACATATTCTACAAAGATCTTTATCAGTCAGACCGCATAACAACATACGTTGTTCCCTTTGTCATCAGTATGTTACTTGCCCGAGATTCGATCGTCGGTATCTCGATACCTAGTTCAATCTCGTTACCGGCAAGTCTCTTTACTCGTTCCGTAACACATCATCCCGCAACTAACTTATTAGTCACAATGCTTGCAAGGCTTATAGTGATGTGCATTACCGAGTGGGCCCAGAGATACCTCTCCGACAATCGGAGTGACAAATCCTAATCTCGAAATACGCCAACCCAACAAGTACCTTTGGAGACACCTGTAGAGCACCTTTATAATCACCCATTTACGTTGTGACGTTTGGTAGCACACAAAGTGTTCCTCCGGTAAACGGGAGTTGCATAATCTCATAGTCAGAGGAACATGTATAAGTCATGAAGAAAGCAATAGCAACATACTAAACGATCGGGTGCTAAGCCAACGGAATGGGTCAAGTCAATCACGTCATTATCCTAATGAGGTGATCTCGTTAATCAAATGACAACTTATGTCTATGGCTAGGAAACATAACCATCTTTGATTAACGAGCTAGTCAAGTAGAGGCATACTAGTGACACTCTGTTTGTCTATGTATTCACACATGTATTATGTTTCCGGTTAATACAATTCTAGCATGAATAATAAACATTTATCATGATATAAGGAAATAAATAATAACTTTATTATTGCCTCTAGGGCATATTTCCTTCAATACCACCTTGGCACTTTGGTGTAGCCAAATTCTTCCAGGAAACCCAATGCAACGCATTTTTGTCAATAGAGATGCTCCAGAAATATTTGGCCATTGGTGAAGTCAAACTCTTGCACAGCTTCTTTGTCAATAAGAATGTACTCATTGAGTACGTGGGAATCGCCTGAACAACTGATTTCAGCAATGTTTCACGACCTGCGCATGCAAGTTGTTTCTCAGACCATCCCTGTATCTTCCCGCGAGCTCTCTCCCCAATGTGGTCGAAAGTACCGCTTGTGATGCGGCCAACCACCATGGGTAGCCCCAGGTAACGCTCGCTAAAGGCCTCGACGTCGATGTTGAGAACCGATTTTAGCTGCTGCTTGAGCTGGGCCGGCGTGTTGGAGCTGAAATAAATAGCACTCTTAGTACGATTAACACACTGACCCGATGCTTCCCCGTAAATTCTGAGGATGTCATTCAATCTCTCTGCACTTTGGGTGGTTGCACTAACGAAGATCAAGCTGTCGTCTGCGAAAAGCAAGTGTGACACCCATGGCGATCTGTAGCTCACTCTTATACCTCTGTCGATGTGCCCATTATTGTAAAATTTCAGCAAAGAGGAGAAACCCTCCGCACAGAGCAAAAAAGGAAAGGTGACGCCGGGTCACCTTGTCTCAACCCACGCGAGGGTGTAAAGAAGGGCAGCAGCTCACCGTTTACCCGGACTGAGAAGCGTACCGAAGATACACACTTCATGATCGGCCGGACAAAGACCCTGTTGAAACCCAACTTTGTGAGAATAGCCTCAAGAAAATGCCATTCGACACGGTCGTACGCTTTCATCATGTCTAGTTTAATTGCACAAGCATAGTTCTTCCCTTTTTCCGCCTTCTCATTGTGTGCACACTCTCATATGCAACTAGGACATTGTCAGTTATGGGCCGTCCAGGGACGAACACGCTTTGTTCTTCACTGATTATCACATCCATATATGTTCTCATTCGGTTCGTCACACACTTTGAAGCAATCTTGTATAGAACCGAGCATAATGCAATGGGTCTATACTGCGATATAAACTGGGGGTGTCGTACCTTGGGGATCAAAGTGATGGAAGTGTCGTTCAAACCCACTGGTAGTTCTCCACCGTTTAGAAAATCCAACACTGCCCCGGTTACTGCCTCACCTACTAAGCTCCAGTGACGCTGATAAAACCCTGCAGTGAAGCCGTCTACCCCTGGTGCTTTGGAGGGAGCCATTTGAAACAAGGCTGCCCTGACTTCCGCCGCCGTATAGGGTTTTATTAATTCCACGTTCATGTCATCCGTGACCTTAACTGGAACATGAGTGAGCAGCTCGGTAGAATCCATAAAACCTTGGGATTCATATAAATTCCTATAGAATGTTTGAACCTCGCTCTTATCTTCCTCTTCATTTGCACAAACCGAGCCATACGCTCGACATAAACCTTGTATTTTGTTAATACGTTTCCTTTGAGCTGCCTGAGCCTGGAAGTATGCAGTGTTACGATCGCCTTCTCTCAGCCAAGGAACACAAGATCGCTGCCATTGCCAGATCTCCTCCTGGTGAAGGGCCTCGCGCAGCTGTCGAACCACAGTTTTTTCCTCCTCCGTTGGCCCTCGTCCCACCGAACGACACCGAAGATTGTCGAGTCTTTTCTGTAACTGTCTGACTCGGCGAGTTAAGCAGCCAAACTCGCGAGACCCCCAAGGTTCAAGCGTTTCCTTCAGATGATGCAGTGAGTCCGCAATACCTTGGAGGCCCGGACCTCTGTTTGCCTCTTGCCACGCTGCAGCAACTATACGGTCATAGTCCACATGCGATGACCACACGTTCTCATATCTAAATTGTCTCTTTGCTCGTGACATGTTCGTAAGTTTTTCCTTTATCTCCGCTACAACAAAACAATGATCAGATTCAACAGAAGGTAAGTGTCTGACTCTGATGTATTGAAAGTGTTGCCGGAACTCGTCATTGTCAAAGGCTCTATCCAGCCTCGCCTTGACATTTGCATCACCTGCCTGCCGATTGTCCCAGGTGTAAGCTGTGCCTGACCACCCCAAATCTTGGAGGGCCACTTCATCGGTGACTTCTCTGAAAGCTCTCATTTGTCTCTCAGGCCTAGCTGCCTGACTGAAGTGTTCATTAGCATAGAGAGTTTCATTAAAATCACCCATACAAATCCAGGCCGCATGCGGCATGGAATACAATGTACATAGGAAACGCCAACTATGATGTCTATCTTCAGCTCGAGGCGCTCCATAAAAACCAGTAAACCTCCACTGAAAGGAGTTTTGATCTTTGTATTTAACAGTAGCATCAATATGTCCAGAACTATAGTTTTTAAGATCGACAATAACATCATGTGACCAAAAAAGCCCGATGCCACCACTAAGGCCTACACTATCCACTGCAAAGCACCCTCCGAAGCCTAGATGTCTTTGCAAGTCCTCAACTCTCTTCCCCTTAATTTTTGTTTCCACGACAAAGAGAAGAGTGGGTCCTTCTAGCTTCACAATGCTGCGAAGCTCTCGAACCGCCTCGGGGTTCCCAAGCCCCCGGCAGTTCCATGAGAGGCAACTCATTGGGCTGGGCAGGACCGATCACCGGTCTCTGCCGAGTTGTCAGGCGTAGGCCTCTTCTTCTTTGGTTCCCGTACAAGATCCTCATCATCTTCTCCACCTGCAGTGCTTGTAAGAAGCAACTGCTTCGGTTGATATACTGCGGTCGGTCCCTCCTTTCTCTTATAGCGAGTGTTCTCTTTGTTCTTCAAGGGCGAGACCACCTCCTCCCCCGCATCTTGCTTGGATTTTGTTCTAGAATTCCTCGTCTCTTGTTTGCTGTTATGGTCAGACTTCTGGCCCCTGGAAGAATTTTCGCTGCCTGCTGGATACCTGTTCTCATCAGGAGCTCGCAGTGTCGGCCCAAACGGAAGCTCTCCCTTCTCATCACATGTTCTTGGGTTAGAGCAGTAAAGATCCGAATGGCCCAGCCGCCCACAAGAGAAACAGAAGTATGGAATTTGTTCATATTGTATGTCATAGGAATCCACCTTCTTCCTCCTCGCCGAATCAATATGCACCCATCTCCTAAGTGGTTTATTGACCTCCACCGAAACTCTAGCTCGGAGGTAGCCTCCGTTGTGATCAAACTTAGCAATCTGAACCTCTTTATCAATCATCCGGGCTATTGGGAGGCTCCATGCATCATCTCTCAAATTATAGGGTAGATTAAGAACCCTAGCCCAAACCTGCAGGCGATCGAACTTGACCTCATCTGGGCGCATGCACTCTTCAAACTCGGCCAGGATGACCGCATTCTTGTTGATGTGGCAAAGCGATCCTGCCCAAACTCTGTCACGATCTCGCTGAGACTCAAATTCAGCCACAAACATATTCGCTCCAGTCGAGCGGAACTGCAGTCCTCTAGGGTTTCCCCAAGCCGGTCGCAAAGCATTGCCAATGGTGTGTATATGATACTGATTGCGGTACAGAACCTTACCCGCCAGCAACCACTTCACCGGAGCACCATCCAGACGGTCATCTATCACGAGAGGAGTCGCCTCCTCCTCGGGTATGTCCAACTTTCCCAGCGCTTCCTCAAGTTTCTCCCTCGCCGATCTGGTGTTGTTCGATCCTGAGTTCTCCTGCGTCGTCTCCGCCGCGGGTGGTGTAGCCATCACCCTCGCCGAGTCCTTGGGGCGGCCCGCCGATGAGATCCGTGGCCGCCGATCGGTTTCCACGTCGAAACCCTAGCGCCGCCAGGGAGCCCTAGGTTTTGGGGAATTTTTTTTTTTGGACACACCAAGACGGATCTGACTAGCAGTACATATATACTGACAAGTCTGGTAAGCAGATACGTACGTCAACCCGGTAACCGCGCGATCGATCACGTTTAGTAGTACTGATCAGTCTGAATCTAGAATTAATCAAGTCTAGCCCGTCGACGTGTATGATACACGGCCGCTCGCATGCATAACAAAAGAAAGTGTATTTGCCCTTGCTACTAGTATAAGCATACGTACGTATGATCAACTTGCATGAAAACTCGCAACTTGTAGTGTGTATGGTACTCCTACTGGTAGTACAGTATTATTATATCTGGAGCTGTGCAAGTACGAGTGATACTATTATCGTCCAAGCGATCAATTATTATCTTGAGCTGTGCAAGTACGCACTGCACTGTGTATGCATGCTTCTGCTCCGACACAAGACACCGCATTCAAGGTGTGGCTCCGAGATTCACGTCGGTCACCGGCACGCTAGCTTTGCCCATCGCATCAGAATTATTTAGGCCAACTCCACCGAGCGACTCCATTCTATCCGGTTCCGTCTGTTTGGGGTAAAACAGACAAACAGATCGGCCCAGCGCGCGACGGCCCGTATCTATCTGGTCTGTTTTGTATCCGGGTCGACCCATTTCGAGCGCAAACTTGCGCCGGGTTTGAGTCGCCGCGGACACCGAACGGACGCGCCGCTCGTTCGCGTCGGGTCGCGTGGCGGGCGGCCACCTACCTCCCACCCGTCAACATCAATGTGCACGGGCGGCCGGCCCCACCTGTCATCGGTCCAGGGGAAGGTCGCCGTCCTTTTTAAATGGGGAACCCGTGGATCGATCGTCGTCCACACTACCCCACTCCATCCCGCGGTGTCCTCGAAACCCAACAACGCGAAAACCCTAGGCCCTTCCCCGTCCTCAAGCTCGGCGGCCTGCCACCTTGCAGCCATGGGCTTCTGGAACCCAGGCCACAAGGGGAAGCACGACCGCGAGGCCGGCTCCTCGTCGGGACGCCGCGCCGGCTCCGTGAAGAAGGATGAGCCCGCATCACCACCACGCCGGGCCCCCGCGCCGCCCGCGTTCTCCATGGCCCCCACGTCCGCCGGTGAGCGCGACCGGCACTACATCCGCGCAGATGTGTGCCGCCGTTATTGGGAGACGAGGACGCCGCTCCCCTGGAGCGACGTCCACCTCCCCAACAACTGGCACTTGTCCGCCGACCGTGTGCCGATCCCGCCGGTTCCGGCGAGCGGCCGTGCGCGCCATGAGGAGATCGAGCGCTGTCGCCGCCTCCTCCCCGACGACCTGTACTACGACGACAGGTACGCCCCCGACTCCGTCCTCTAGGACACCTAGCTCAGGGACGAGCACGACGTGCGGCGCGCCTCCTTCTTCGCCGGCACGGCGTCTGGGCCGCGGCGGCCACGTCGGGAGCGCGCAGCGCCTGCTCCCCAGGAGCGCGAGCGTAGGCGGGTGCGCGGCCTCACGCCCACGCCGTCGCCTTCGCCATCTCCATCGCCACCACCACCTCCTCGCATGACAGCGGAGGAGGAGGCCCGTCTCATGGCGCGTGTCATGGAGGACTCCATGCACACGCACGACGAGCGTCAATGGGAGGGCCTCGAGGAGATGATGGCCCGCTCCGCCGCCGGCGAGGTCGCCATCCCCGAGCTGGAGATGGTGGCCGCGGAGGAGGCGATGGAGGAGGAGCCGGTGGCCGCGTTCCACCCGGGCCTGGCGGGCCAGGGGTGGGGCTGGTCGTGCACTGCTCCGGAGATGGCCGACGCCGTGGGCGTGAACTGGTGCGTCACTTCGCCGCGGTCACCGGAGCGGGAGGCGTCGCCGCGGGAGGAGGTGGTGCGGGCACCTCCCGCCGTCCAGCCCGCCCCCGTCTACCACGCACCGCCGGCCCACCTCTGGACGCCGCCGGCCTACGTCGACCTCGTCAGCGACGACAACGACACCGGTGGCCACTGAAGACGGCGACGGCGACGGCGACGACGGGCACGGCAGGAGCGCGCGGGCGGCGGCCGTTTTTATTTTGTTTTTTATGTTTTTTTGACAAATCATCTCCTCCTTTATTCAATCACAATTGTATCATTTACAAGAAAATGTATAATCTCATCCGAAGGTGAATCCATCCAGATACTAGGAGGAGAGAACTTGGCCAACTTGGCCAATTTATGGGCTACCTGATTATTATCTCTAATACATGAATCAAACAAAACGTGATTAAAGTCTAGCGACATGTAATAACAGTCATCGAATATAGCACTTGCCACTGAACTGGAAAAGCCTTCCTTCAAAGCATTAACAACTTCTTCATTGTTGGAGACAACCTCAATTTTGCTACATCCCACTGTCTGTGCTAAGTTTAACCCAAATTAACAGTCATCTCAATTTTGTTTTTATGTTTAATTAATGGCACTGGGGCGTTAAGTGAACCGTGAAACTGGGCCGTTTTGTGGCCATGATCCTAACTTAAGTTTTAAGTTTTTTTAACTGCGTTTATTTACTTTTTTTAAGTCATTTTATTTAAGTTTTTATGTTTTTTTAATCACGTCCAACACAGACAAGATTTGGGGTGCGGCCGCGCGCTGGGCGCACCCACGACCCAACGGACAGACGCGGACATGGGCGAACCCATTATCACCCCAAAGGAACAAAATCCAGCCAAACCGAATGTCTGCTTGAGGTCGTGCGGTGGAGTTGGCCTTACCTCACTACTACGTACAGGGCCTGAAGGGTTGGCCGTACATTTGCTCGATTGGGATTGGAGAATCATTTATTTATGTGTACGTGCTCCGGTCCAAGCGATCAATTACACAAAGCGTTAAGAGCATCTACAAACAGACCTCTCAAATCCGTCTTAAATGTCCGGGCAGACCATCCGGTCACTGTCCGGTCATGATTTTTTGATTCAGACGGGCGTCTCAAACGGCCCTCAAACGTCCGGGCTGACCGGCATCCCGATCAGAGCTGACCGGCATCCCCGGACACGCCCGCCACGTCGGCCTGACGAAGGGCCCCACACGGGAACGCCTGGAAACCCGGCCGTCCGACGGACGCCGCGTCCGTCGCCGCGGTGTGAACACCGTGTGGCGCAGCTCCGGCAGGCCGCATAGTGCCTTGCCCGACTATTTAAGCCGGCCGATGCCCCCAGCCCTAGCACAGCCGCCTCTTCCCTCCATCCGCCGCCACTCGAGCCCGTTAGCCATGCCCCACGCCGCTGCTACTACACGGTCCAACACCGTCTCTTCCTCCTTGAGCAGATCCGGATCCGTAGGGAAGTGGGGCTACGTCTGGAACTAGGGAGGAGGAAGAGAAGGTGGAGGAGGAGGTGCCGGCGATGGAGGAAGAGGAGGAGGAGCCGGAGCCGACGGACGAGGAAGAGGAGGAGGAGCAGGAGTTGGCGGAGGAGGCGCCGAAGCTGGATGTGGGGGAGGAGGAGTCGCCGGCGATGGAGAAGGACGTGTGCGTGTGGCCGGAGCAGCACGCCATCCTGAGCTCCATCCGCTCAGAGTCGGCTGCGGAGGCAAGGCGTCACTGTCGGCAACATATGGAGACGGCCCAGGCTCCGGCGCTGGCGGCTCCGGCTCCGGTGACTCAGGTCATCTCCGACAACGACGAAATTTGATTAGTATAGAACGTAGTACGATAGCTATATATATTCTGCATGATTTTGTATGGATTTAGGGGATGAACATGAGAGAGTTGTATGTGAAAAAGAAATATGAGACGTGTCCGGTCACTATCCGCGGGTGTTTGAGGGGTCGGATTTGTCAAGTCCGGCTATAGATGCTCTAATTAGTTGCATCACGAGGTGTGCCCCGGTCCGAAATTGCTTCACTTACGGACGATGCTTACAGAAACTGTTGTACGGACAGATGTGCCAGCGCCTAATTCATCCCTCCTCCTCCCAGTCTAATGATTCCATTTAAGCCTGTAAGTTTAAATTCATAGAAAGTTGCCTGTAAATGTAGCATCTCTCTGCTCCGGTCCGGTGCATCAAAAAACTACTCCCTCCGCCCCACAATACAAGAACTTTCTCAAGCTAACATAGTTTAAAAATGTTTTTGTATTATGAGACGGATGAAGTAGCACAGAAAGTGTACAGTTTTTTTTTGTGCAAGAACGACAGCGTAGTTTTGTCTTGAAAGATGCAGTAATTATTTTAAGCCCCGATGCACTGTTGAATCATGCGCGCATGACGAGAACTAATTTATTTGCATAAAATTGCCGCGACGGACACTCTGCCAGCATCTTTGAACGGCTTCGTGCTCCTTGAACCTTGATCTCTACCGGAGTATTGTTATCCCGGCCCTATGACGTGGGTGCAGCCAACGCCGCCTCTATCTTCCCAACAATTTCCTCCGCCGTGACGCTGAAGCCTTCGTCCACCTGATAAGATAACAATGTCGTTCCATCCATCAGTTGGTGTCCAAATAAAGTTTTTTTCAGTTCAGTTGACGATCTCGACAGGTGAATATGCATGACACGTGCATTGTTAACACTTCAACTGCAGCTATTTGTTTAATAATGTAAGGATAAACACACTTTGCTTCTCCGAACCACAATGTCAGTCTCGTACAAACTACTGGAAAAAAAAATGCTGGTACTTTTTGTGTGTGTAAAACACAGTAACTTCCGTCCAAAGATGCATGTAATCGAAGCCGTAGCCATAAGATGTCACAGCAGAGCAAAATGTCCTCTTTAAGCTTGTACATAAACTGTAATAAGAATGAGCAGCATATTGGGAGTAAATTAATCAAGTTAAACGAACTTGCCTTTGCCATGACGGTTATGATGACAGTGCAAGCCTGGAACGGGACGGCATTGGCGTGCATGATGCTCAGGTGTAGCCCCTCCACCTCGGCGAGCAGCCTGATAAGCACCCCCTTGCCGTCCTCGCAGTGGATCCTCACCATCACGTTGCTCTCTGAGATCCTCGCCTCGATCTCCGGCAGCGCGCTCCCGGTCGTCGTCGTGGTGCTTCCAGCTGCTGCCCCGGGACCTGCAGACGGTGACCGGCAGCAGCCGCCGACGTCATCGTCTTGCGGCACGGCGGTGCGCGACTTCTTGACGAGCACCACCGACTCGACGGCGACGCTCCTGAGGTTGCGGTCCTCGAGCGCCTTGAGCTTTTCCTGCTGCTCCTTGACGTACTTGACGGCGTCCGAAAGGATCGTCGCCTTGTCCATCTGAGCGATTAGTTGGCCAGTCAGTTGACATTATTTTGTTGTTGGATATGATATCAATGTGCAAGAAGAGGCGCGGATCGACCTTCTTGAGGCCGGGGATGACGGTGGAGAGCTCGATGAATCGCCGGTTGATCTTCTCCCGGCGCTTCCGCTCCGCCATGATGTGGTCCTGCGCGTACGGCGCGTGTCCAGCCCTGGCGGCGCTCTTGGCGGAGGCTCTCCTCGACGGCGGCGACACGTGGGCCTGCTCCACCACGCCGGGGCCGTCGAGCGCTCCAGCTGAGGGAGCGGTGGCGGGGCTTGGCGCCGCCTCGTTGCTCGGCTGCGCCATGGCCGAGGTGAAGTTCCAGCTCATGGGCAGGTAGTTGTTGCTGCTGCCGACGCTGCAGGTCGTCGCGCAGTTGACGTCGTTCTCCACGACCGCGGCAGACATGCTTTCACGGCCGGCGCTGTCGCCGGAGCTCCAGCTGTCGGTGGATAGGAGACGGTGGCCGTCTTGTACCGCCATTCCCGCCGGAGCCGTGCCGTGCTGCAACGCCGAGCGGCGGAGCTCTTCGAGTGATGGGAAGTTGTCGCCGGCGGCGTAGGCAGCGGCGAGCGGCGGGTGGTCGTGCTGCAGCGTGTCCACGGCCCACTGCATGAACAAGCTGGAGTCGTCCATGGTCTCCAGCTGATACATACTGCTTCTAGCTAGCACCTGATGGAGCTGCGCGCACCAAAAGAAATCACATGAAAATGCAGAGCTTGGACCGCTCTATTTATCTAGGGAAATGTTTCTGTACGGCATGCCGGCCGAGTGATTCGGCCGGTCAAGCGCGAGCCGTGCGATCTAGTATAATCGTATGTCTGCTGGACGTTTCCACGCGAAACAGTTTTCAGCCTTATTCACGCGTGAGTCGCTCTGGTCCACACGTTCTCCTGTCATCTCCTACCTCGGACTTCCTTCATTCCTCATGGGGGTGTCACTACCTGCACACGCCGCCGCCGCACCCGGCTCTCTCGGGAGAGCTGGGCACAGACCCTTCCCCTTCCCTCCCCGCCAGGTAGGCCGCCCGCCCTCTGCCCCTCTTCGACGCGAGCGGGCCACACATCCATAGCCTGCTGTGAAGCCTCTCCGAGGGAGACGACGACCATGGTTCGAACACAGCCATTGTAGTTAGATGGTCACAGCAAATAGCTCATTTGGTTCCAGCAAAGACGGTCGTCGGTCGCAGCAAATCACCCTCCCGTCGGAGCAAAACACGTCACCAATTGCTCGGTTCCAGCACGGCGACATGCGGTTGCAGCTTTTCTTCTCCCCGGCTCCTGCACCTCCTAGTACCGTTGTAGCTTTTTCTTCTTCCAGTACTGCAATGCAACTTTTCTACTGTATGGTTCCAGCATCGGTGGCATACGGTTGTAGCTTTCTACTGCCTGGTTCCAGCACCGGCGACATGCGGTTGCAGCTTTTCTTCTCCCCGGCTCCAACACCGGTGACTTGCGGTTGTAGCTTTTTCTCCCGCCGGTTCCAGCACCGCGACATACGGTTGTAGCTTTCTACTGCGTGGTTCCAGCATCGGCGACCTGCGGATGCAACGTTTTTCTGTGATCTCGTCGTTAAGCTGCAACTGTCATCGCGGGTAGCTGCGACCGGCGACTGTTTTTTGTTGCTGGAACCTCCTGTTATTGTTGCTACAATCAACTTTTGTTGGATTTGATGTTTGTGGGATTTTTGTTGGAACAGAGTAAATTGTTGCTGGAACCGGTTGTTTCTCTTGCTACAATCAAATTTGTTGGATTTTGATGTTTTGTGGGATTTTTGCTGGAACCAGAGTAATTTGTTGCTGGAACTGGCTGTTTCTTTTGCTACAATCAAATTTGATGGAGTTTGATGTTCGTGGGATTTTTGCTGGAACCAGAGTAAATTATTGCTGGAACCGGCTGTTTCTTTTGCTACATCTATTCATGACAGAGATACGACCCGGCCGGGACGGCGAACGATGCCTAGTTTTGCTACAAACCATCACCGGCGTCGACCCCGTGCTACAACCGCGTTGCTTTTTGCTTCAACCGACAACCGCAAAAGCTACTAACTAGTGAGGACTTTTGCTATGATGGGCGATGGGGGATGGCGAGCTACGTCGGGGGTATCGGGCATGAGCGCCAGCGAGCACGCCGACGAGCTGTGGCCGTCGCACACCGGAGCTGCAACCGTCCCGCACAGGAGCTATAACCCGCAGGAATGCGTCTGTTTGCATGGGTGAAGCCTGCAACGAGGCCGGCCGGCAAGGGCTGCAGCCGGCGACTAGGACGGCCGGCGAGGACGGCGACCAGCGGCGGCCGGAGAGGGCGGCCGGCGAGGACGGCTGGCGAGGATGGCTGGCGAGAGGCGGTGACGGGAGAACACGCATGGCCGATGAGATGGACTGGAGCGATGAGATGCAGAAAAGATTCATTCGTACAAGTGCGTTGACGAAGACAACGATGTATCGAACGGATCAAATTGACCCAATCGGGCGGCTGGGGCTAGTCCGGCCGAACTGTTCAGCCGGACTGCCGGCGCCTATCAGCGCCCATTTATCTATGGGTAGCAGGACGCGACCGGCGGCCACAATTACGTACCTCGTGGAAAGAAGACGGAGAGCCCGGCTGCGAGCAAATGATTGCATGAAGACGTAGTAGGAAGAGCAAGCCATCCAATCCAAATCAGCTGAGATTTGGGTGCGTCCTGCCCAATCCATCCTCACGCTTTTCTGCCTTTCTCCATGGATGTATGTAGGGCATATCACATTTATTTATAGATACCATACTCTAATGAGGAGCTAGGGGGATTGACGAATTCACCACGAACGCTTTGCTATGAATTAAAAGGCTATTTCGCCTTGGTGCAACACACATGTATCAAACCAATGATTTGATCCTGGTAGACTGGGGATATAATCACCCTCCTAACTGTTGAGTATATTGATTAGATTAGAAACATAGGTTAGACTAGAAAATATTCTGGTTTGCCTTGTACTTCAAATAGATCATGTACTCCTATATATATAGACACGAGGCTTAAAAAATACAATAAAAAGAACTATTCCACCAATCCTTTCTTTCCCTTTTAACATGGTATCAGTTTTCGGGTTCTAAACTCTAGCCGCCGCCGCTTCCGCACCCGCGCGCCGCCCCTGGGGCGGTCAGCCTCCATGACCGCCGCCGGGGGCCGCGCCGCCCGTACCTAGGGTTCGTCCACCGGCCGTGTTGGCCGGCTGCCCTAGATACTCTTTTTCCCGAGCCCTCGCTCCGGGTTTTTTCGCTCTCTCGCCGGTCGTTTTGATCGGCGTTTTCTTTTTTATTTTCCGATCTTTGCTTGATCGGTTTGCGTCGCCCACCGCCGCCGTCGACACCCCGCGCCTCCACTCCGACACCGGCGCGCCCGGCCGGCTACTTCACCGACACGACGGCCTCGCGCGACAGGCGGCCACTCAAGGCCGTCGTCCGCGCGCCGGCCTGCCCGTCGCCCTGCGCCGGCCGTCACCGCCCTGCGCCGGCCGTCACCGCCCTGTTCCGACCAGGACACCTTCATCGCCTACACCCGGCGGCCTCAGAGCATCTCCAGCCGTTGGCCCCCCAGGACGCATAAAAATCGCCCCCTGGGGGCGAGCCGGCGATTCGTTCGGCGCTGGGGGCGGTTTTGCGCCCAGTCGTCGCCCCCAGTCGCCGATTTTGGCCCACTTTTGAAGCCCCATTTCGGCGAAAAAGGCCCATATTCGGCGTGGTTCGCCGTGGCTCGGCGTTCAATTATCAACATAAATATTTTTTTATCACATATTTCATCACAGAAAAATTCAAATACTTCAACAAAATAGTTCAACAACAAATAGTTCAATACAAATTATATAGTTCAACAAATAAAAACTCATATTTCATCACACGTCGCGCCCGGTGTCGCCTTTGAGCCTCCATAGGTGCTCTATCAGATCTTGCTGCAGTTGATGATGCACCTGTGGGTCTCGGATCTCCTGAAGCATACTGAGGTAGGCAGTCCAGGTTGCCGGTAGCTGGTGATCAACTTGGGCAAGAGGACCCTGCCTGTGGTATGGTTCAGTGTCAAACACTGGCTCTTCCTGCTCGCTCTCAATGATCATGTTGTGCAAGATGACACAGCAGGTCATGATCTCCCACAGTTGATCTTTCGACCAGGTCTGAGCGGGGTACCGGACAACAGCAAATCGAGATTGGAGCACACCAAATGCCCGCTCGACATCCTTCCTGCAAGCCTCCTGAATCTTCGCAAACCAGGCGTTCTTGCCTCCAGGCACAGGGTTTTTGATGGTCTTCACAAATGCCGACCATCTCGGATAGATGACATCAGCTAGATAGTACCCCTTGTTGTAGTGCCGCCCATTGATCTCGATGTTCACCGGAGGAGAATGACCTTCAACAAGCTTGGCAAAGACAGGAGAGCACTGCAGCACGTTGATGTCATTGTGAGTTCCTGGCATACCAAAGAAGGAGTGCCAAATCCAGAGGTCCTGTGTGGCCACCGCCTCAAGTACCACACTGCAACCACCTTTGGCGCCTTTGTACATCCCCTGCCAAGCAAATGGGCAATTCTTCCATTTCCAATGCATGCAGTCGATGCTTCCAAGCATCCCAGGAAATCCTCTTGCTGCATTCTGTGCTAGGATCCGAGCAGTGTCTTCCGCATTGGGTGTTCTCAAGTATTGCGGTCCAAACACTGCCACCACTGCCCGACAGAACTTGTAGAAACACTCTATATGCTGGTGGACTCGGCCATGCGCCCATAGTCGTCATGTGAGTCACCGGGAGCTCCGTATGCAAGCATCCTCATCGCTGTCGTGCATTTCTAGATGGAGGTGAATCCAAGTTTGCCGGTGCAATCCATCTTGCATTTGAAGTAGTTGTCGAACTCCCGGATGGAATTCACAATCCCGAGGAAAAGCTTTCTGCTCATCCGATAACGGCGCCGAAATGTTCTGTCGCCGTGAAGTGGAGCATCGGCGAAGTAGTCGGAGTAGAGCATGCAGTAGCCTTCGAGACGATGCCGGTTCTTTGCTTTCACCCGCCCCGGCGCCGAGCCACCTCGCCGCGGCTTTTCATTGCTCGCCAGCAGCTGGGCGAGGGCGGCAAGCACCATGAGATGCTCTTCTTCCTGGACGTCGGCCTCGGCTTCCTCCTCCAGCAGCGCGGCGAGCACTTCCTTGTCATCCGAGTCCATCGCCGAGGCAGGCAAATCGCCGAACACCTTGCGCGCGGTGGGCGTGCACCCGCCGCTAAACTGCCCCTCCGCGGCCGGAAACGGCGGCCGGAAACGCCCAGCTGGTGTCGGAGGGGCTGCCGCAGCGAACCTCTGCTATTTTTCCGGCGGGGAATGGCTATCTACCGGTGAAGGGCGGTGGGGCGGCGCCGGGATATACCTAGTGGCGGCCGAGAGCGCGGGGGGTGGGAGGCGAGTCGGGGAAGAAAATCTTGACTTTTCACCTGACGGTGTGGGCCAGTCGCGCTTTTTCCTTGCGCCGGAGCCCCCAAGCGCCCCCCCAGCGCGCCGGGTTCGGCCTGCGGCCGCTGGGCAGAAAAAAGGGCCGAACCGGCGCTTTTCGTCGTCTTGGGGGCGTGACTGGGCCGTTTTTTTGGCGCCGGCGCCGAAAAAGTCACCTGGGGGGGCCTGTTGGGGGCGCGGCTGGAGATGCTCTCACGCCATACGGCGGCCAATCATAGCCGCCGCTCGCGCGTCGGCACGCCAATCGATCCACGCCACCCGCCTCCGCCGCGTCTGCACGGCGGGCCTTCAGGTTGCCTCGCCGGCCTCTCTCCCTTCTAACATGGTATCAGCCTTACCTCGATCCTAAACCCTAGCCGTCGCCGCTTCCGCACCCCCGGGCCGCCCCCGGGGCGGTCGTCCTCCATGACCGCCGCCGGGGGCCGCACTGCCCGTACCTAGGGTTCGTCCGCCGGTCATGTTGACCGGTTGCCCTAGAGAGTCTTTTTCCCGATCCGTTGATTGGGATTTTTCTCTCTCGCGGATCGGTTGATCGGCGTTCTTTTTCTTTGGTTTTCCGATCTCAGATCGGTTTGCGTCGCCCATTGTCCGTCGTCCAACGTGTGTCTACCCTGACGACATCTTCATCATCTTCGACTGGATCAATTGCGGGCTCGACGCCCAGGTTTTACGCATGACACGCGTCCGATGTGCTCAGGACGGCGGCCGCTCGTCCTTGCCTCGTGGCCCGCGAGCGTGGTTTCCTGCTCAAGCGTCCGCATCGGCCCATCGTTCAACACAGCGCGTGGACGTATCCCTACGTGCATGTGCTTGCGCTGCCCCTTGATCCACACAGGGCCTGTTGGCTGCTCGTACCTGCTGCATCTACGGGTGAAGGCTCTCCGTGTGCTTGCATGCGTACAGCTCAGCCCCCGGCCTGCACAGCTCTGGACGTCCGGTTGCGAGCCGCTGCATCGTCCGGCCGCGCGGACACAGGCTACAGAATTTCATGAAGATCGTCCCTGAGTTTACACGTCTCTCCGCCGATCGAGCAACAGGCTGCCGCTGCGTCGCCCGGTCAGGCCGCAGCGCCGCCGCCCCGTGGTTCTCCCAGTGGCTGCACTGATCCGCGCCGCCTCTGCGTCGCCCCTTTGGGCCGTAGTGTCGCGGCACGTGATCCCCGCCGCCGTCCTGAGGCCGTTCCCGTGGTTGCACCACCTCGCGCGCTGCCGCTGCATCGCCCCTTCGGGCCGTAGTGCCGCGGCCCGCGGTCAACCGCTCCATCAAGGCCGTCCCCGAGGCTGCACCGACCCTCGCACTGCCACTACGTCGCCCCGTCAGGCCGTAGCGAGCGTGGCACGCGATCCCCGCAACCGCCCTGAGGTCTTCCCCGCCGTCGCCCCGACCTGCCCGCCGCCGTTGTGTCGCCCCTTCGGGCCGTAACGCTACGGCCCGCGGTCCACCGCCGTCGACGCGCGTTGACTTCCACGTGATATGTGTCGCGCCGCCTCCCTTGGCGCGGGAACGTCACCGTCCGCGCCGGTCTTCGTCACGCTGCCGGGTTCATTATCGCCTACTTCGAGCACCACCGTCGCGCTCCTTCTCTAGCCGCGGCCGCCGCCTCCTTAGGCCGCCGCCGCCGCTGCTCTTCTTCCGCGGCGACTACCTCGACACCGGCGACCCCCGACTCGACATCGACCATGGTGTTCTTCGCATGGCTACACCACCTACGCTCTCGGCTACCTCGACAAACGTCACAAAGGGCTACCGCCTTGCTTGAGCAACCTCGTCGGTTTCCACTCCAGCCACGCCTTCCGCGATGCGTCGACCGCTACGACTGTGGGGGGTGTCCGTCGGCTTGCCTTCGGATTCTTCTCCAGTTTCACCGTCTGCGTCGCTACCGTTGTGACTGCGGGGGGATGTTGAGTATATTGATTGGATTGGAAACATAGGTTAGACTAGAAAATATTCTAGTTTGCCTTGTACTCCATGTAGATCATGTACTCCTATATATATGCCCACGAGGCTCAAGCAATACAATAAAAAGAACTATTCCACCAATCCTCTCTTTCCCTTTTAACACTAATCATTGAACCACAGATTGGTTCTCAGTTCAATGTGATGCCCCTTGTCTATGTGATTGACCCGGTCTCAGTTAAGTGACATAACATATAAGAAATAATTTTTCTTTTGCACATATCTAAATGTAATATCTCATGAATATAGCAGCGACTGAGACATAACCAAGTTTAAGTTGACTTAGGTTTAGCAAGACTGATTATGTTAGCCCCTACCAAATTACAAGTTACATGTTTATCCGTACAACGGCTCGTTTTATATCAAAATGCACTCGATCGTGGCATAGATAGACTGGCTGCGTGCACGTGCACTACTATTCTGGACGTCGGATAGCCCACTTTTTTCAGGGAAAGAGGACGGCGGTAAACTAGCCACTGTAAATGCAATCAGTGCGTGAGTAGGTCCCTCTTATTATTCCTTTTGTACAATCACAAGCAGACAAGGTCATCAGACCCTATTGTTTAACAAGTGGCTGAGCTTGACGGAAAATGTATGCTTAACCCTTGAGTAAAACCAACCCTTACTGTTCTTTCTCGGTGTTTTTTTAATCCGAATATGGCAAATTTAGCCAAGTTACGGCCAACGTGAGATCTTTTAAAGGTCAAAGTTCACAAAGAGGCTAGTAAATTAACCCTTACAAGAGCATCATTATAGAAATTAAAAGTCACACACAGGTCCTTGGAGAAATCGACAAAGTCTTCGTCCCACACTTGCTAGCGGCGCGTCATGAGTGAAGCTCGACGCCATCTCTGGACCTCTGAAACATCATCGGAGTCAGGGAAGCATTGTCGACATAGGGGCCGAGAAGTCAACAGGCGAAGCCAAAAGACGCCGACGACAATGACTGAGAAATAGTTCGCCGTCCCGGAGAAGAAGGTTGGAGGACCGCTCTTCTGAATCCATTAGACAGAACCGGAGAGACCTAACCTCACAGGCTTGCCAACGACGCTAAAGTTGGCCGAATGCCGCTTGTCGGAGAAGGAGCTAGAGGAGCAAGGCATGAAAGGGTGTCGTCATCCACTCCCTCGGCTCTCGTAGGGGAGCGGTCGTCCGGTGATCCTAGGAACTCCATGTAATTTTATTATGTTGAGGCTGCTTTGCACTTATGATGAATTTTTATAATAGATTCAAACCCTTGTTCAGAAAAGGACAAATAAGCGTTGGTTTCCGCCAACAATACACTTTCTAGATGCTCACTGAAAATCAAAACAAAAAAACTAGCTAATTTCCCATTCCCTCCAAAGGCCCCCAAAAGGGAATACAAAAATATTTCATGGGATAGCGATTATACGGCCCAGTCGCACCAAAAAGATACGCTTAACCCCACAGATCAGGAAGCAGATTTATATAGCCGATCGAGCTGGGATACAAGCAACCCATGATACGCTGATGTGGCCGCACCTTGTCCCTATATCATGCAGTAATGATCAACGTCACTGATCCAGCTAAAGCCACTGATGGATAACCTAACGTGCAAATCTCCATGCAAGCCAAGCAAATTGGGCGGACATGATAGTATTAGGTATGAAGATCTGGAATAGTACGTGCGATGCTAATTTGCAACTAATAAAATATTTAATCTTCCAAAGATAGCCAGACCGACCGAGCGCACGTTACTAATTTCAGATCAGCAGAATCTTTCATGATCAAGCTCGCAAAAAAAAAGAATCTTTCTTGATCAGAAACACCGGACAAAAGTTAGTACTGGATCAGAATCAGGCCGTGACAACACAAACCCACAGTACCGAGAACAATGTTTCCTGTGAAACACACCCTCTTGCAATCATGTTGTCCAAGCAAATAGCGATGCATATGTAACGGGATGACGGGGCCTTCGTGCAAATTATGAACACCCCCTCACCACACACACGGAGTTATTTTCGGTTTTCGTTGCATTCACTTACAATACAACAAGAAACAACCACTAGCGTTTGGTGCGGCACTTAATTTGAGACTTGAGAGAAATACCGTAAGTAGCATTTCCCTTACATATAAAGAGAAACAGAAGTAGTGTGGCTGATGAGGTGCCATGTATGGTGAGGTGTGATAAAACTAACTGTGATCAAATATATTGGATAAAATAAAACTGATTGTTATCAGAAGAAGGATCAATTGCATTAACTTTTCTTTCGCAACTTATCCTTTTTGCATGATTCCTCAAGTAGTGTGTGTTTGATGTAGGGATGCAGGCGTACAGTGTCCACACACACACACGTCATTTGAACATCATCATTATCATCATGAAAGACACCACGTATTAGGGCATGTACAATGGTTGATAAGGTAGTCTTATCTTAAGTCTTGCATGTAATTTAGAGATGATAAAACATTTTGTCTACAATGGGTCATCTCTTAGCCTTATCTTCAATAACTAGTCATTCCTAAAAACGTGGTGAGACATATTGTGCTAAGAGATCATCTCTTGTCTTCTCTTAAATAAGAGAAGAGAAGCCTTTTCTTATGAGTTTTCTCTCCTCCACCTCATCACTTATCGTGACACTGCTAAGATAGCACCATTGTACATGCCCTTAGTCCGTATATCCGGCTGTCGTGGGCGGACGGACGTAAGAGACGCGGCCCACTTGCATCCCTAGTTTGATGAAACAAGTCATACCATCACAGTGCAGCTGGAGATCGAGCCAAAGCAACTTATGAGCTTGCCTGCTTGCGGAAAACCATGGTACACTATGCGCTACAGGTCTATTCAGGAAAAGGGTTGCTCTGCTCCCCTAGCAAAGTGGCAAGCATGGGGTCGGCGTTAATTAACTAGCGTACTGGTGCTAACAGTATTGGACATATTACGGACAAGGCCGCGTGGGCAGGGGCCATGCAAATGCGGCCCAACCGGCCGAGCGCACCAAATGCACTTCCTGTGCGGCCTGGTTGTAGCAATAGTGTTCTTTCTGTCACGAGAACTGATACTACCCCAAAAAATAAATGATACAAGTTGTTTTGGAAGGACCCGAGCGAGGAAACCCGGCGCCATTGCTGGATGGCCAGGATCATGTCCCTGGCCCGAGGAACTTTTTTTTGGGAGATGCAGTCGTTTCTTGCGTTCCAGCGTTTCTGCTCCGGTGCTCCCCCCTGGGCTGAACGCGAGTGGAAAAAACACAAGGACGGTCCAGATGCGTCGATGGCGGTTCGTAACTAGGGGCACGATGGTCATTTCAGGTGGGTGTAAAGCGCGCGTAGACCAGTCGTAGAGCCCTGTATGAGCCCGCGCCGGCCCGTGTACTATTGTACGCCGGGCTTGTACGTGTATTATACGCTGGCGGTTGCGTTTCCCCGTGGACGTGCGCGTGCACGTGTGCGTGGATAGTTTCCAAAAAAAGCCCCTAGTATAAGAGGAGGGGAACGGGCACCGGCTGCATCGCCCACCCCATTTCCCCGAAATCGCCTCCCTCTCCCTCCTCTCTGCTCTGCCTCATCGTCTCCCTCACCGGCCACCCCACCTGCTCGCTCACCACCGCCGCCTCCCTCTCTTCTCCTGCTTGCTTCTGGCTCGGATGGAGCAAGGCCGTGGCGAAGCCGCCGTCGCGGGCGGAGATCTGCAGAAGACGGGCGCGGAGACCGTGGCAGATGCCGTGCAGACCCTCGTCGGCGGCGCGGGTGCAGGAGGTGCTGCATCCCCACGCGCTGGATCGGTTGCCGCGGCGGCGGATCTGGAGGAGAAGAAGGTGGTCGTGGCGGACTCCGCCGTGGCGGACTCAGCCGTGCCGGTGCTTGGCGTGACGGCGTCGAGCGGCCCGTCTGATGGACCTGCGGAGGCCGGCGGCGAGCACGTGGACCTGCAGGTAATCCTTGCCAGCAGTCCCCTCCATTGCTAGTTACCCCCGTTAAGCAGTAGATTTAGGTGTTAGGGTTTTTTGTTGTTGCTAGTTGCTGCATCCCCTTCTAATAGTTAGGGTTTTTAGATGTTTGATTGATTTATAGTGAAGGTTAAGTTTGAATTCTGTGATTGAATCATCCAGTAGATCAAGTAGTTAGGGTTTTTTAATGAGATGTTAAGTTGGGGATTTTTTGTATTGGATTCAATTAGAGCCACTGATATGTTGTATCTGTGATTGAATCACATCCAGTAGATGTACTAGTTAGGTTTTCTTAATTAGATGTTTAGTTAGGGTTTTTTTGTATTGGATTCATTTATAGCCTCTGATATGTAGAATGTGTGAATGAATCACATCCAGTAGATGTAGTAGTTAGGGTTTTTAATTAGATGTTTAGTTGGGGATTTTTTGTATTGGATTCAATTAGAGCCACTGATAAGTAGAATTTGTGATTGAACCACATCCAGTAGATGTAGTAGTTATGGTTTTTAATTAGTTGATTAGTTAAGGTTTATTTGTATTGGATTCATTTATAGACAGTTATATATAGAATATGTGATTGAATCATCGAGTAGATGTAGTAGTTAGGGTTTTTTAATTAGATATTTAGTTAGGGTTTTCTTGTATTGGATTCATTTATAGCCAGTTATATGTAGGATCTATGATTGAATCATCCAGTAGCTGTAGTAGTTATGGTTTTTTAATTAGTTGGTTAGTTAAGGTTTATTTGTATTATTCATTTATAGACAGTTATATAGATTCTATGATTGAATGATGTAGTAGATGTACTAGTTAGTGTTTCTTAATTAGATGTTTAGTTAGGTTTCTTTTGTATTGGATTCATTTATAGGCAGAGATAAATGTAATTAAATGGTGTGACTGAATGATGCAGTTCAAGTAAGAGTTATTATATTTTAATTAGATGTATGAGTTAGTGTTATTTGTAGTGGATTCATTTATATCCAATGATATATGTAAGTAAATTTTGTGATTCAATGTTCCAGTGGATCTAGGAGTTAGTGTTTTTTAATTAGATGCTGGAGTTAGGGTATTTTAATTAGATGTAGGAGTTAGGCTTCACCATTTCACTTATTCTGACATATGAGTGATCATTGAGAACTGCTCTGAACTAAATATTTATTAATATTTACAAATAAAATGAAAACCTGACATGTTTGTGAAGTTATATATAAAGGTCCTATTTGCATTGTCTGTCAAAAACTGCTATCTCATTGGTTAATAAGAGAGGAATGATATTCATTTATACCTTCATATGCATGTTCAAAAGCAAAATCTGAATTTGTATGTCTATATGAATGAACTTGTATGTTCATAACCCAATTGTTTAGTATCTATATAGCTTCATATATAGTCTATGAATTAGTTGTTGAAATGTACATACCATGTGTAACCTGTGCACCTTTTCAATATAGTTAGGAGCTTTCCATCATTATGCAAAATCAACTTGTTTGTAATGACATTATTTGAACTGCAATTCAATTCCTTGTAAATGACTTGCTTGGTTGACAATATAGCAGAAGGAGGATCTTGTTGGCAACAAGAGGAAGTGGGACTCATCTGGCTACTACCCTTATGACAGTGATGAGGATGAGCCGTACGAGGTAAGGCCTAGCTGAAATGTTATTTGTGCATTGACTTAGTGTTAGATGTTTATAGTATTTGAATGCATAATGTATTAATGTCAGTCATTAATGTGTGCAGTATCAATCTGGAGATGATGTGGTCGAGGGGAACGTCGAGTCCTTTGAAGAGAAGGTGGTGCAGAAGATCAGGGCCCAAGGATCTTCTATGTACTACAACTGGAGGACGGACAAGTACCGGTGCCCCTACTGCAGCAGGCACAAGCCCAGGTCTGGGTTGCTGGAGCATCTGATGGCACATTGTCGGGCTACATCCATCAGCAGTGATGAGTACAAGATCAGGGCTCAGCATTCTGCCCTCCACAAGGTCCTGAGAAACCCTAACATGTAGTTTCCCTAGACCCTGGTTGTCGTATGATGGAGGAAGGCTCAGTCCTTTTGGTGAACTTTATGTGGTATTCTGATGGTGGAAACTTTTAGTGGTAATTTAGTATGAACTTTATCTAACACTAGTGCAGAACAGGCCTTTATCACCGGTTCGTAAGGGCCTTTAGTGCCGGTTCTGCAACCGGCACTATGGAGTGGAGACTAAAGCCCCCCCCCCTTTTAGTACCGGTTCAGCACGAACCGGCGCTAAAGTGCCACCACGTGGCACGAGCCAGGCCCGGGTGCTGGTAGACCATTAGTACCGGTTTGTAGCACCAACCGGTACTAAATGTTTGGGGGGGTTTTGGTTTTAATTTTTTTTCCATTAATTTTGTGTTTACCATTTAATTCTTTTTTGTTTGCTGGTATTTTATGATACTACATATTGTACACGTTATGCATATATATAAATAGATTTTCTCATAGAACCGATCATATATATATATATATAATCGAATGTCTCACAACCACCATTAATTATTCACACATACACATGTATATATATATATATACAATTTCTCCTACATGTTGCCTTGGTGCCTTCGGAGCACGATGACAAGTGGTTCATGGGGGCGGTAGCGGGTAATGGTATTCTCCTTTGGGATCTATGACCTGGTCGAGCAAAAATCCCGCTATTTCCTCTTGAAGTGCTCATATGCGCTCTGTTGGTAGGAGCTGGTCCCGCATGTCTTTGAACTGTTAAGAAGGAGATCAATATGCATGTGTATTAGTTGTGTGACTAGATATCGACAATCATGTAAGATTTGTGAATAGTGTTCTGGCAAACGTACACATTGCTGTCTATCAGATCTGCTCCTTTCGGACGCCATCATGTGAATGTTCTCGCAAACGTAGTATGCACACACTTCAGTCCCCGGCGCCTGCTTCAGGGCCTTTACGAGAATAGAATTTAATCAGATAATAATTAATCAAGCATGATAATTAATTAATGGTATTGAAACAAGAATTAAAGAGATGGTAGTTAGCTAGCTAGTACTACTTAATTACTTACCTTGGGTCGATACCAAATAGCTTTTCTCGCAATTTTCATAGAGTCACCTTGATGTACTTTAGCGAAGCCCTGCCCGCCGGCAAAGAAAATTAATAAAGGGGTTATTAGAAATAGTTCATATCAGGAAATGACGAACTAAATAGGCCGAGATATAGTTAATAATGATTGAAATAACCTGTCGACTATCCCCTTCACGATGCTGTAGTCACTATTTTTTTTAAGTAGTGAGTCTAGTACTTCAACTTTTCCTTCGTCAACTTTAGTGTCTAACAAGATCCAGTGGAAGCTGCATGCTGATACGTTTGCATGTATAAAAAGCGGGCATGTGCATAACACTAATCAACTATAACCCTAAACCCTATACACTTATTAACATCTAGCTAGTAAGCAAAAACAGAATTTGTAGTACAAGACAGTGTGACTCACTCGAAGTTGTAAGGAAGTAGTATATCTTCATTGCTATTGAGGCGCTTCAAGAACTCTAGCATGCATTTCTCTACGTCTTGTCTACACCATTCCAATTTCCATGTGTATTCATTAACGGTATTTGGGTCAATGAACCCAATGCCATAGCGTCCAGCTTTTTTCATTTCATACATCTTCATCCTGCATAATACTACAGAAAATAATATATAGTGAGGATATATATTTACAGGTAATTAATGATCAATCAATGAGCACTAGAGCTAGCTTGAGACTTAAATTACAGAAAGAAATCACTTACAGACAATAGAAACTGACGATAGATTTGTCGAGTGCATCTTGATTGAATAACTGAAATAGTTCTGAATACTCAATGGCCAGAGCTTTCTTATGGAAGTAATGATCTTCCTCGACTTGCACCATGAGGGACTCTCGATTGGAAATCTTGATAATTTTCATGTACCAATCATGCAATTCATACATTCTCGTTGGGAGGTTCTTGACCTCCTTGGGCTCGACTAAAGGTTGGCCCCGGACATATTTCCGTTTTATTTCCTACTCTCTAAGCGGAGGCATGTGCTCGATCTCGAGGAGTTGTCCAACAGTGATCTTGAGCATTTCAGCCTGCATTATATGCTCCTCGGTTATTACCACATCGCCCAGCTCAGGAACGTAAACGGTTTGCCCACAATAATATTGGGCGCGCGTACTCTCATGTGTTGTTGGCACAACAAGCGGGGGGGGGGGGGGGGGTCGATTGCGCCGCCTGTTCTCCCAGCTGGGGAACGGTTTTCCCGCATTTTTTGACAGCTGCTTGTTGGCTCGAGCTCGAGCTCGCTTCTTTCTGTAGTCGTGCTCGACGTGCCTTCTTGATTTGGCGCTCATAGTCTGAGTCAACAGGCTTGGGAGCTGGTGGTCTAGCCATACGAATGAAGTGGTCAATCTTTTCCTCAGGCACTTTCTCCCTCGGCGGCGTTGCCGGTTTCGGTCGAAAATGAGCGTCCACTTCGGCCCGCACTATTGCATCGTTTTGCTCCTCGATCATGTCGTAAGGCCTCTGAGGAATAGGAGCGAGGCTGCTTGGACCATATTTATATCGCTTGTCTCCGCCTGTACTTTCTGTACTACCTCGACTCGTACCGCTACGCACCATAGCTGCGGCGTGTCTCTTCTGCGATTGCTTAGGCGGCAGAGACGGCCGACGTGGCTTAGTTGGAGCAGGAGGAGTGGCCTGATGCTGTGCCGGACTTGAAGCAGGAGGTGTGGCCTGACACGGTGTCGGACTTGAAGCAGGAGGTGTGGCCTGACGCTGTGCCGGACTTGAAGCAGGAGGTGTGGCCTGACACGGTGGCGGACTTGGAGGAGCGGGAGTCTGCTGACACGGTGGCGGACTTCGAGGAGGAGTCGGTAGACGCGGTGTCGGTGGACTTCGAAAGATGATGCAATCCTTTTTCCATAGGATGAAACGATGTATGGCCTCTCCCAGTGTTTGCTCGTCGTCACCTCCAGGAATGTCAAGCTCTAGCCCCGAATATGGGCCCACCACCTCATCAACTAAGACACGAGCATAGCCCTCTGGAATCGGGGCGCAATGGAAGGTTGCTTCGGGGGTAATTGTAAAAGCAACGACGTTCTCCACCTTCATGGATATGTTCTTCATTTTGTAGTGTAGCTCACAGTTAGTGTTCTCTATGGTGTCATCCACAGGGTATGTATCCAGCAGTGCGTCGCCCGGGGCGGAACCAAAGCTGCTTCTCGGCATGGATGGGACGGTGCTATCCAATGCTGGATGATCATCCGCTTGCTGCTGCCGCTGCTGAGACCCCCTTTCCTGGCTAAGTGAGTCGATCTGCTGCTGCTGCTGCTGGAATTTGAGTGCCAAGTCCGCGTGCCTCGCTTCTAGGCCTTGAAGGCGTTCCGCGTCCTGCTTCCTCTGCTCCTCCTCCAGCTTCCTCTTCTTCTCCTCCTCCATCTTCTTTCTTGCACGGGTCCTGTAGTCGTCGTTCCATTCCGAAAAGCCCTCATACCAGGGAATAACGCCCTTGCCTCGTGTTCTTCCCGGGTGTTCAGGATTTCCCAGGGCGCGCGTAAGCTTGTCGTTCTCTCTGTTGGGCGTGAACACCCCCTTTCGAGCATCTTCTATTGCGTCAAGTAACTTTTGTTTTGCTCCGTTTAGACTTGCCTTCTTCGAAACCAGCCCTGTCTTCGGGTCCAACGCCCCCCATGCGCATAGAACCAAGTTCTGCACCTGGGGGGCCAGCTCCTAGTAACCGGAGTGACCCCTGCATCCTCCATCTCTTCCTCAGACTTATCCCACTTAGGCATTGCCACCGCGAAGCCACCTGGACCCAGCCTATGGAACTGCTCTTTTTGCGGCATTGGCCTTGTTTTTTCTCGATCGTTCCTTAGATAATTCTGATTCCTTGAATTTCACGAAAGCGGGCCAGTGTTCTCTTTGCTTCTCCAGTGTTCCCTTGAATTCTGGAGTCTTCCTTTCTGCAGCGAGGTAGTTGACCCATACAGTTTTCTTGTGGGTGTTGAATGCAATTGCCATCTTCTTAAGAGCAGCGTCCTTGACTTTCTGCACATCTGCATCAGTGAAATAATCTGGTAGGGTGAAATGTTCCATCAGAGATTCCCAAATCTTTTGTTTTGCTCTGTCGTCGACCCAAGTAACATCTGGGCGTTTAGTTTTTGGCTCTTTCCATTCTTGAATGGAGATCGGGAGTTGGTCCTTCATAAGAACTCCGCACTGACGAACGAACTTGCTCGCAATGTTCTTAGGCGTGAGGGGTTCGCCACTAGCTTTGATGGAATCGATGTTGTACTTTACACCCTCCTTCAACTTTTTGCTCGGGCCGCGCTTTGTCCTGCTGTCTGTAGAAGCAGATTTCCTCGATAAGGAGGGCTGAAAGAAGAAAGATCGATTCGTTAATATATCTTCAAATAAAAAAAACATGTGATGATCACTAGATGCCTGCTTATATAAATATACCTCGTCGGTAGTCTTTGTTATTTCAAGATCAACATTGTATTCGTCATCATAATCATTGTCTGCGTCATCATAATCATAATCATAGTTCATGACTTCATCAGCTCGGTCGTCGAGATCGAATATCTTATCATCACCCTCCCCGGTATTGTTCAGATATTGGGAGCCATCATTTGCTTCATTCAGATCATCTGGCCTGCTAGGGCTGCGTATGATCTCGAACAGGGCCTCTTCTCCCTCTCTGCCGGTATTGTCCGCCATAGCTTTTATTTAACTAATACAGAAGAAATATAAAACAATTTAGTATTCAAATTACAATGCATGGATGCAATCAATAAGGAAAAACTGAATCATATAGTACATAATATGCATCGTCTCGAATAATATATAATCTCGAATACATCGTCTCGAATAATATATAATCTCGAATACATCGTCTCAAATAATATATAATCTCGAATACATCACTGGCTAGGTAGCTAATAAAGATCGAATACTATAGAAGAATCTAGGCCACTCGCGGTTCCTGGGGCGCGGGCGGTGGACACCCAAAGACAAGGAACCATCACAAGATCATATCTCCGGTCATCTGCCCAAAGAACCTGCCAGGTATTGGAGAACCTGACGTCCATAGCAGCCATGTAGCGATGGACGTGCTCGTCCTCCTCCCTGACACGACGACGCACCACCTCCGGCGGGGCCGGCTCCCTCTGCACCGAATGTGGCCCACGCGAACGCCACCAAAGGAGATCAGGGTCGACGACGGGACCCGAGGCCGGGTTCCTCACCAAGCGTCGCGCCCCTCCAGGTAGCACCTCCCAGTGCCAGCCCAGCGGAGCCCAATCCCGGACATGGGTCCTCTGAAGCAGGACGTCGTCGCGAACGGGTCGACGGCGAGGATGCGGGCCGGGCATCGTCGACAACAAATACTATATGCCGCAAAAGTAAAGTAATATTTTTTAAATGATTGGATTGTGATTTCTTATATGCAAATTCTAAATTTTATAACTAAAAATATAATAAACTAAAAAAACATCGACCATATCTAAAACTAACATTTCTAACATTTCTATAACTAAAATTGTATAACTAATTTTTCTTTAACATTTCTATATAACAAACATTTCTATAACATTAATACAGAAAAAACTAACATTTCTATATATAACTAACATTTCTATAACATTAATACAGAAAAACTGAAAAAACTAAAAACTAATAACTAAAAACAGAAAAACTAAAAACTAAAAACAGAAAAACTAAAAACTAAAAACAGAACAAAAATTGTGTATGTGTGTGTGTATGGTGTGTGTGTGTGTGTATGTGTGTGTGTGTATGGTGTGTGTGTATGTGTGTGTATGTGTTGTGTGTGCAGGCGACGGCGACGGCGAGCCAAGGTGACGGCGCCCGCGGCGCGCGCCGCGGCTTCGATTGGAGGGAGAAGAGAGGGGGGACAGAGGCTCACAACGCGGGCGAGGTCGAGGTGACAGCGACGGCGACGCGGGCCGGTGCGGGGACGGGGACGCGGGTCGGTGCGGGGATGGGGACGGGCCAGGGACGCGGACGGCGCGATGAGGACGGGGGCGGCGCAGAGTCGACGGGGACGGCGCGACGGCGGCGGCGACGGCGCGGGACGGGGTGGCTGCGATGAAGCATAGAGAAGTGGGAGGATACTGACGAAGTTTTCGTAAGTGTTTCTTATATAGGATGGTCCTTTAGTACCGGTTGGAGCCACCAACCGGTACTAAAGGTCGATTTTGGCCAGGCCAAGCGGCGGGAAGCGCCCACCTTTAGTACCGGGTGGTGGCACCAACCGGTACTAAAGGCCCACCCTTTAGTACCGGTTGGTGCCACCACCCGGTACTAAAGGGTGTGCGCTGCCAGGCGAGGGGCGCAGAAGTTTAGTGCCACCTCGCTAGTTGAGGAGCGCCAGGACCAGTTTATAAGCCCCGACGCGGGCACTGCATTGAGCTCCTCTCAATAGCAGGCCTTCTGGGCCTACCTCTCCTACTCTGCCTGTGGGCCTACTGGGCTTGCGGGCCTGCATCCTGGCCCAACTACAGGTTGGGTTTCTAGTCGTATGCAGGCCGCTCTGGCCCAGTAGGTGGGCTTTTTTATTTTCTTATTTTTTTTGCTTTATTTATTTTTGGTTTATTTATTTTTGAGTTGTTTTTTTGCTGTATTTAGAGTTTCTTTGGGAATATTTTTGCTTTAGGTACAAAAAATTACAAACTTTCTGTTAGTGCCGGTAGTTTACAAATTTGAATAGTTTACATTTTGAATTATTTGAAATTTGTGTGAATCACTAGTTTGTGAATAACTTAACTTTGAAAATAGATTTTCAGTGATTCTTTTTTCTTATGTTTAATATTAGTGTGTTTTATCATTATATTCAATTCGGTAATGCTTAGGTTATTTAAAAAATGAAATCCCTTTGTAACGGATGAGTTTTCGTCCGAAACCCTGATACTTCGAAAGAGATTGTCCATTTTATACACGAAGTGCATCCAGTTTTTGCGGTAACCCTCTCTACTTTTTTGCACATGCTATGTGGGTGAAATTATGATACCATGCCAACTTTCAACCTTTTCTGAGTTTATTTGAAATGCTTTTCAATTTCAGGGTCATTTAGCTGAAAAAATCAGTAAATGCATGAAAGAATTTGTTTGCACATAAAATTTCTTCGCGTTTCAAATGCAAAAACACATAACTACCCTAACTATTACAGAGATTCCCTCCTGGGTGTGAAACACAGAAGAAATTGATGATAGTGAAGCCGATCACATCCCAGATCTTTGGGTGTGAAACTTTTTCTTCGCGTATGTCCCTTTGCGCCGTAGCCATGGAAAATCTTCATCATTTAACTGGATGCTCGGGTCAATATTCACTGTGAATGGAGCAATTTCATCAAACTTTTCATAATCTTCTGACATGTATGTCTTGTCATCCACTCCCACGATGTTTCTCTTCCCAGAAAGAACTATGTGGCGCTTTGGCTCATCGTATGATGCATTCGCTTCCTTATCTTTTCTTTTTCTCGGCTTGGTAGACATATCCTTCACAAAGAAAACCTGTGCCACATCATTAGCAAGGACGAATGGTTCGTCTGCATACGCAAGATTGTTGAGATCCACTGTTGTCATTCCATACTGCGGGTCTTCCGTTACCCCATATCGTGTCATATTGACCCATTTGCACCGAAACAAAGGGACCTTCAAATCACGTCCATAGTCAAGTTCCCATACCTCCTCTATGTAACCATAATATGTTTCCTTTCTCGTCTTGGTTGTTGCATCAAAGCGGACACCACTGTTTTTGTTGGTGCTCTTCTTATCTTGGGCGATCGTGTAAAATGTATTACCATTTATCTCGTACCCTTTGAAAGTCATTATATTCGAAGATGGTAACTGGGACAACGAGTATAGGTCATCTTGAATAGAGGCGTCATGCATGGTACGTGTCTGCAACCAGCCGGCGAAACTCCTGGTTTGTTCACGTGTAATCCAGTCATCAGACCACTCCGGGTGTTTGGAGCGTAGAAAATTCTTGTGTTCATCCATATACGGAGCCACCAAGGCGGAATTCTGTATAACTGTGTAGTGTGCTTCAGTGAGAGAATGTCCGTCCATACATATTTTTTGATTCCCTCCTAGCGTGCCTTTTCCATCCAGTCTGCCCTTATGCCGCGATTCATGAACACCAATCGGCTTAAAGTCAGGAATAAAGTCAATACAAAACTCAATGACCTCCTCATTTTCATGGCCCTTGGAGATGCTTCCTTCTGGCCTAGCACGGTTATGAACATATTTCTTTAAGACTCCCATGAACCTCTCAAAGGGGAACATATTGTGTAGAAATACAGGACCCAAAACGCTAATCTCTTCGCATAGGTGAACTAGGACGTGCGTCATGATGTTGAAGAAGGATGGTGGGAACACCAACTCGAAACTTACAAGACATTGCACCAAATCATTCTCTAACCTTGGTATGATTTCTGGATCGATTACCTTCTGAGAGATTGCATTGAGGAATGCACATCGCTTCACAATGGCTAATCGAACGTTATCCGGTAGAAGCCCCCTCAATGCAACCGGAAGCAGTTGCGTCATAATCACGTGGCAGTCATGAGACTTTAGGTTCTGGAACTTTTTCTCTGCCTTGTTTATTATTCCCTTTATATTCGACGAGAAGCCAGACGGTACCTTAATACTGAGCAGGCATTCAAAGAAGATTTCCTTCTCTTCTTTGGTAAGAGCGTAGCTGGCATGACCCTGATGTATGCCGTCTTTTCCATGCATACGTTGCTGGTCCTCCCGTGCCTTAGGTGTATCTTTTGTCTTCCCATACACGCCCAAGAAGCCAAGCAGGGTCACGCAAAGATTCTTCGTCACGTGCGTCACGTCGATTGCAAAGCGGACCTCTAGATCTTTCCAATAGGGCAGGTCCCAAAATATAGATTTCTTCTTCCACATGGGTGCGGGTCCGTCAACATCATTCGGAACAGGTTGTCCGCCAGGACCCTTTCCAAAGACTACCTTCAAATCCTTGACCATATCATGTACATCAGCACCAGTACGGTGGCGAGGCTTCGTCCGGTGATCCGCCTCACCTTTGAAATGCTTGCCTTTCTTTCTTACGGGATGCCTGCTCGGAAGAAATCGACGATGTCCCAGGTACACATTCTTCCTACAATTATCCAAATATATACTGTCGGTATCATCCAAACAGTGTGTGCATGCGCGGTATCCCTTGTTTGTCTGTCCTGAAAGGTTACTGAGAGCAGGCCAATCATTGATGGTCACGAACAGCAAGGCCTTTAGGTCAAATTCTTCCTGTGCGTGCTCATCCCACGCACGTACACCTGTTCCATTCCACAACTGTAAGAGTTCTTCAACTAATGGCCTTAGGTACACATCAATGTCGTTGCCGGGTTGCTTAGGGCCTTGGATGAGCACTGGCATCATAATGAACTTCCGCTTCATGCACAACCAAGGAGGAAGGTTATACAAACATAGAGTCACAGGCCAAGTGCTATGATTGCTGCTCTGCTCCCCAAAAGGATTAATGCCATCTGCGCTTAGACCAAACCATACGTTCCTTGCGTCATCTGCAAACTCCTTCCCGTACTTTCTCTCAATTTTTCTCCACTGCGACTCATCAGCGGGTACTCTCAACTTTCCGTCTTTCTTACGGTCTTCTCTATGCCATCGCATCACCTTGGCATGCTCTTTTTTTGGAACAAACGTTTCAACCGTGGTATTATAGGAGCATACCACATCACCTTGGCAGGAATCTTCTTCCTGGGGCGCTCGCCCTCGACATCACCAGGGTCATCGCGCCTAATCTTATAGCGCAATGCACCGCATACCGGGCAAGCGTTCAAATCCTCGTACTCACCGCGGTAGAGGATGCAGTCATTAGGGCATGCATGTATCTTCTGCACCTCTAACCCTTGAGGGCAGACAACCTTCTTTGCTTCGTACGTAATCTCGGGCAATTCGTTGTCCTTTGGAAGCATATTCTTTATCATTACCAGCAACTTTCCAAATCCCTTGTCAGATACACCATTCTATGCCTTCCATTGCAGCAATTCCAGTGTGGTGCCCAACTTTTTCTTGTCAGCTTCGCAATTCGGGTACAACAATTTCTTGTGATCCTCTAACATGCGCTGCAACTTCTTCTTCTCCAAATCACTTGCGCAGTTTCTCTTTGCATCAGCAATGGCCCGACCTAGATCATTAGCGGGCTCATCTGATGCCTCTTCTTCACCTTCTTCCCGCATTGCCGGCTCAGCTTCTTCCCCCATTGTTGTATCATCGTATTCAGGGAACCCATGGCCAGGATAGTTGTCGTCCTCCTCTTCTTCTTCATTGTCTTCCATCATAACCCCTCTTTCTCCGTGCTTGGTCCAAACATTATAGTGGGGCATGAAACCGGACTTAAACAGGTGGACGTGAATGGTTCTTGACGTAGAGTAATTGTGATCATTCTTACAGACTAAACATGGACAAGGCATAAAACCATCCGCCCGCTTGTTTGCCTCAGCCGCAAGCAGAAAAGTTTGCACGCCATTAATGAACTCGGGAGAGCATGATCTTCATTACACAACACCGAATAGACCAAATTAATACAAGTTCATACATAAAGTTCATACAAGACTTAAATGCAACAAACAAATAACTCTCTAACTAAAGAATTTAAATGCAACAACAAATGCGATCAAGATCGCAACTAAGGTAACAATTGATCCAACAGCATAATGATACCAAGCCTCACTATCAATGGCATATTTTCTAATCTTTCTAATCTTCAAGCGCATTTTCTCCATCTTGATCTTGTGATCATCGACGACATCGGCAACATGCAACTCCAATTCCATCTTCTCCCCCTCAATTCTTTTCAATTTTTCTTTCAAATACTCGTTTTCTCTTTCAACTAAATTTAACCTCTCGACAATAGGGTCGGTTGGAATTTCCGGTTCACAAACCTCCTAGACAAAAATATCTATGTCAACTTGATGGGCATAATTTGTCATAAACACGAAATGCAACAACTAGTTTTAAAAGAGAATATACCACATCCGAATCATAACAAGGACGAGGGCCGATGGGTACGGATATCAAAACCATGGCACTATGTATAACAAACAACGTACGGGTAAGATAATTATACGAGTAACTATATATCCAAATCACACAAACATCAATTTGGTAATGTAAAACATTCATGAACAAGAGGCTCACCACAAGGTGGTGCGGCGACGGAACGGTGCGGGCGATCTACTGTGGTTACGACGGAGATTTAGAAGGCACTAAGTAAACCACACCTACATATGCAAACTAAGTGTTAGTTTTGACCACAAATTGCATATAAATCAAATACTAGCACATATATTTTCTACCAAATTACTAAACTCATAAATTAATCACTATACAAAGCATTGCAAGAGCTAATCTAGCAATGAGAGATGAAAGGACAAAGTTGCTAACCTTTGTGATCATTTGAATGGATGGGGGCCTTCAAATCTTGACAAATTTTGGGCAAAATGTGCGATGAGCTCGAGAGGAAGAGGGGAAGAACAGAGAGGAGAGGGGAAAGGGGAAGAACAGAGCGAGCTCGGGTGGACGAAGGGTTTATGTAGGATGACCTTTAGCACCGGTTCGTGCCATGAACCGGTAGTAAAGGTGCTGGAGGGGCCCCGGACTGACAACATCCTGCCACCACTCACTTTAGTACCGGTCCGTGGCACGAGCCGGTGCTAAAGGTCGGCCATGAACCGGTACTAATGAAAGCGGCTGGCTAGCCGTTGGAACCGGCACTAATGCACACATTAGTGCCGGCTCAAAAGCAAACCGGCACTAATGTGCTTGACATTTGACCCTTTTTCTACTAGTGTAAGTGTATTACTGTGATGTGTGGTCTAAACATATCTAATATGCTAGTGGTCTGCATCAGCTAGTGTGCTGTGTGGATGGTGCTATCTATGGTAGTAATATATATTGCTATCTATATTTGTGTCCCTTAAATTTGGCATTATGGTTCCTTAGATGTATGATTTGCTTGAATTTAGCTGCTGCAATGATCAGACATGCCGCATCAGTGTTGCTTCACTGATCAGGCATGTTGCAAACACTTCCCATCTTGTGGCCATGTGGAACATGTTGTGGCAATGGTGCAATAAATTCCCATGCTGTGGCCATGTGCAACATGCTCTGCCCATAAGCAATCGGACCAAATGTAAAACTTTGCGTTAAGTTAATTAATGTTGTTTTGTGAAGTAAGTGGAAATTGTTCATCCACACATATGACATCTTTCCTTCATTTGAGTAAGCAAAAATAGCAAATACTCCACCATATGATCAAATATTCCAATAACTAAGCACATATTCCATCATTTCATCAAATACTAATAAAAAAGTAGTTAAAGATGGTGTGTGTGTGTGTGCAAAAAACAACATTTGAATAAAGGTGTAATGATTATTTGTAATATGAAGGAGTTTTTTCATGAAATGCAAGTTGATTATTTGTAATATGAAAGATCTCTTTTTGTACAATTTATAGTGGCTCCGTGAAGCCGCATGTTTCGAACCGGCATTGGGCAGGGCATAAAAAATTCAGAAAAAATTCAAAAATTGTGACCCAAATTTTCTTGTACATGGTGATCCACATGTGCCAAACATGGCTATGAAAGAAAATTTGGAAAAAAAATAATACTTTACAATGCCCCCTTGAGGTATAGACCGATGTTTTGACCAGTCAGTCTAGAGGGCATTATAAATTAATAAAAAAATTCAAAAAATATAAAACCTTGGAAAACTAGCTTTGTTTGTGCAGGAGATCATGTGTGCCAAAATTGAGGTGATTTGGAGGTGGTCGGAAAATCATCGCATTCCGGAGGGCCATTTGGTCTTAACTTAAGCCAGTTTTTGAACATAAGTGATTTTTTCCACCACCTCCACATCACCCAAATTTTCTTGTACATGGTGACCCACATGTGCCAAACATGGTTATGAAAGAAAATTTGGAACAATAATACTTTACAATGCCCCCTTGAGGTATAGACCGATGGTTTGACCATCAGTCTAGAAGGCATTATAAATTAATAAAAAATTCAAAAAAAAATTAAAACCTTGGAAAACTAGCTTTGTTTGTGCAATAGATCATGTGTGCCAAAATTGAGGTGATTTGGAGTTGGTCGAAAAAATCATCGCATTCCGGAGGGGCCATTTGGTCTAACTTAAGCCAGTTTTTGAACATACGTGATTTTTTCCACCACCTCCAAATCACCCAAATTTTCTTGTACATGGTGACCCACAAGTGCCAAACATGGCTATGAAAGAAAATTTGGAAAAATAATACTTTACAATGCCCCCTTGAGGTATATACCGATGTTTTGACCAGTCAGTCTAGAGGTCATTATAAATTCAAAAAAAATTAAAAAATTTAAAACCTTGGAAACCTAGCTTTGTTTGTGCAAGAGATCATGTGTGCCAAATTTGAGGTGATTTGGAGGTGGTCCTGACATGTGTGCGAAATTTGACATGTGACATATGCAAAAAATTAGACATGTGACATATTTTGTTTCAAACTTGTGTGCAAAATTAGACATTTGACATATGAAAAAAATTGAATACAAATTTAAAATTTTACTTTGGGTATCCTCACATGGTGGAAATGTTTGGTCCAAATATTTTTAATACTTTTAAATTTTATATTTAATTTAAAATTTGAAAATTTAATGATTCAAACTTGTTTGCAAAATTTGACATGTGACATATGCAAAAAATTAGACATGTGACATATGCAAAAAAAATTAAATAAATAATAAAAAATGCCAGCCTACCAACAACATTTATATGAAACCCTACAGCTTGCATACGACTAGTAACCCATTGGGCCAGGATGCAGGCCCGCGGTGAATGTATATAAGTTGCCGGTAGGCCCAACGGGGCAGAGAGAGACTGGTTAGGCAATGAGCTGCCTGCTTTAGATAAGAACTTGAGATGTTTAGCTGAGGTGGGTTTATAAACCGGTGCGAGCTCCTCTCCGTTGGCGAGGTGGGACTAAACTCCCACCACCCTGAGACAGTGCCCGCCGCGGCTTTGATTTGGGCCTAATTTGGGTGGGCCGTACCAGGCCGGCCTCACACGCTTTTATCAGCTGGAGAGGGAAAAAATTCCCCATTTCATCTGGCAGATACGAACCCTAGGTCTTTGCTTCTGTTCCCCATTCACTCCGTGAGCTCAAATCTCACATCTGGCGTCGCCGGCGATGGGGGCCAAGAAGGGAAGGAGGTCGCGGTCGGCAAGTGATTGCCACGGCGCTCAAGAAAAGTGGGAGGAGGCAGTTGGGAAGTTCTGTCAGGGCGATCTGGAGAAGAGAGCGAATGTGGAGGAGATCTGCAGCTGGTTTCCCAGCTTGCAGATGTTCATCGACCACGGTAGGGGTCTCATCAAAGTGCTTATGGGCAATGAGAAGAAATCGTTGTTTGGTCCTGCTCGAGGAGTTGTTCCAGTCCAGGTTTTCCTCTGGGCTATGAACGAAGCGGAGAACTCCCCGGATCCGCGTCAGCGTGCGAGGTGGTACATGTACCGCTCCCGCCGCCGCGCCCCTCCTATTCCAGTGCCAGATCTTGTCGGAGTGTTGCTCGCGGTGCCTGCTCCGGTTGATCAGTCCAATGTTCACTCTGACAGTGATGTGGAGCAGAGCAAGGATGACAGTGATAGTGAAGATGTGGAGCATAGCGAGGATGAGAGTGATAGCGAAGATGTGGAGCAGAGCAAGGATGAGAGCGGGGAAGAGGAGGTTGTTCTGCTGCTGGACGACAGTGCTAGAGAGGAGGAGCAGGATGATGTTGTCCAGGAGCAGCCGGCGGACGTGCAGATTGTGGGTCCAGGGATCCCGCAGCTCGGACACAGGACCATGCCTATTGAAGCGGAGACCTACATCCGTATGGGCATTCGTCACTCAGAGCGCATCAACAAGTTGAAGGACAAGAAACCAGAGTGATGGCATGTCAGTGTCTTCAGTTTGTCTATCTGTGTGAGTCAGTTTGGACCCGTTTGATAGCATACTATGTTCTAAGTTCTTTGAGAATACTTCAGTATTTGAGATTATGTTAGTTTTATTTACAGTGAGCTGTTTGGTTGCCCCTAATAAATGTGATTTTAGTACTGCAGTATTGGGAAAACTATAGTTATTTCTCTGCATGAAAAATGTAGCCTCTTTTTAAAAAACAGAGTTTGTGAGTGCTTAAATGCAATGGCTAGGCAGCACAATTTACAGCATACCAAACAGTTGTATCTGTTGTGAATACTCCAAAAATCTCTGTTTTAGTCAAACCATGTTATCTCATATGTATACGCAAGAATACTGTAGTTTTTAATACGTTGGTTCATATAGTACCATGCTACCAAACCCAGAGAACTGCAGTAAGTGTTAAGTTATGTACTGATGAAGTTTATGTAGTGCAAATGTGATGTGTTCAAACTCTTAAGTTATGTAATGCAGTTGTTAATGTAATGCATATGTTATCCTTTTATTTTCAAAAATAATCCCATTTCTACTTTCTCTATAATCAAACTAATGAGCCATTGGATTGTTGATTGATCTATTTTGCAGACAAAGGAGCCACAAAAAAGGTGCTGGAGGTGGGAGCAAGACAGCTAGAGCGAGTAGCAACTGAAGTGTACACAGCGAAGCAGGGGTGGAGAATCAACGTGGCAAGACTGGAAGGATAAAAAAGAAGACTCTACTTCCTGCTGAAGATGTGGCCTTTACTTTGTTGCGATGTTTTAGTAGTTGTTGCTGTTATTTTGCGGTGCTCATGAACTTTGTAAGCCTAGGATGATGGGTTAGGCAGACTGCAGGCCATGCTGGCTTTTGGTTATATAGGTTTATGCTGGCTTGAAGTGAAAATAGAGCATTATTATTGATATATGGATCAGCCAGTTCTTCAACTCTAAGGTTGCGTTAATTTGGTTCTAGATTCAAATACATAGCTTAACCCTGCAAGGTTATCATAATCTCACATTTGTGTTTGGAAACAATCCTAGTTAGCCTAAATTACTGGTTGCAATGGAAATGTGTGCATTGCCATGATGTTTACGTATTTCATTTCTTATATATATTTCAAATATTTGAAAATCAAATCTATTTTTCCTCTTTCATTAATTCCGACAATTTTACAATTCAAATTATGCAAGATAATACATTCTCTTTCATTTCACTTGTTCATTAAAATATTTCTTTTTAGTTTTATCTTTGAAATAATTTTGAATCACATATATATTTTTTTGTATTATTTGTTCTGACAGTTAGAAAATTCATGAATGTGCAAAAAATTGTTGTGTTATATTCTTTTATGAGGTGATTTGAAGAACAACAAATAATGGCGACAAATGCAAAAAGTGAAATATGACAAAAAAAGCCAGCCTACTAGCTGCATACTACACAATTCAATGGCCAGCATACGACTAGCAACCCAATCATTTAATGGGCCAGGATGCAGGCCCGCCAGATTGTGATAATAGGCAGCTAGTAGGCCCCACTGGGAAGGGACGGACAGGGTTAGGCAATGTGCTGCCCGCTTTAGAAAGGAACTTGAAAAGGGAAGCTCAGCCCGGTATATAAACCGGTGCGACCTCCCTCGCTTGGCGAGGTGGGACTAAACTCCCAGCACCGCTGGGATGTACCCGGCGCGACGCTCGCTTGGGCCTAATTCGGGAGGGCCGTCCCAGGCCAGCCTCACCCGCGCGCAGATTATTACCACATTTAAAACCGAGCTGCTTCAATGTGTTATATTTCACTTATCCAATGTGTACGAAAAATTAATGTCTTATATTTCACTTATTCAATCAAATATTTATTTTCTTTTTATATGTAGAATAATTTAAAATCTAATATATTTTTACTCTTTCAGTTATTCTCACACTATTAAAATTCAAAAAATTCAATATAATATGTTTCATCTTTATTATAATATATCTTTTCTGTTTTCTATTTCAAAAAAGGTATATCAAATATATATTTTCTATGTTATTTCTTCTTAAAGTTTTAAAATTGAAGTATATGTTTTGTATTTTATTTCTTATTATAGTTATAAAAATCAAAATTCCATGAATGTATGTTGTCTTCTGTTTCACTTCTTAAATATAATTTTCATTCTATTTTCAAAATTCCATTTGGTTGACTCTAGAAAAACAACGTCCTTCGGGCTCCCCCTCCGGCAGACCCGAATGATGGTGATTGCACATGTGCTATGTGCTGACCTGCATGAAATGACACCAAAGTTTGGCACCATGTGTGGATGCCCAATGTAGGCCCCCATGTAACATCTGGGCCATTCCGGACACCGAACGAACGTTGCGTCACGTCCGGGCAGCGTTTCGGGTTCTTTTCACCGACAAAATCCTAGTAAATGCATCGAGTGTCGGAAATCGATGAGAATTGGCATGCATGATGTCCATGGTCATCCCATTGTGTGAAAAAAATTTGGGGCCATTTGGTTGAGTCCAGAAAAACAACGTCCTTCGGGCTCCCCATCCGGCAGACCCGAATGATGGTGATTGCACATGTGCTATGTGCTGGCCTGCATGAAATGACACCAAACTTTGGCACCATGTGAGGATGCCCAATGTAGGCCCCCATGCAATATGTGAGCCATTCCTGACACCGAACGAACGTTGCGTCACGTCCGGCAGCGTTTCGGGTTCTTTTCGCCGGCAAAATCCTAGTAAATGCATCGAGTGTCGGAAATCGATGAGAATTGGCATGCATGATGTCCATGGTCATCCCATTGTGTGAAAATTTTTTGGGTCCATTTGGTTGAGTTGAAATAATTATTTGATATAAAAAATTTCTAATATGAAAAAGAAAAGAAAAAAGTACATGAAACGAGCCCCTCGTCGCTCAAAGAGAGGAGCAGCTGCGATTTCTTACACAATTCCTGGATCGGAATCTACAAAAAAAACTCGAGCATGGGAAGCCTATCCCTTTAATTTAGGAGCATGTACTGCCTCTCCTCAACCAAGGAAGGCAAAGATCACGGACGTACTTTCCCTGGTGGTTACGACGACCTAGGAGTTCCTCCTCCTCCTATATAGTCTCGGCATCGTCTTTCATATCGTCTACGATGGCTCCTACCGCCGAGTCGACGACAGTTGCGTCCCTAGCATCGGCCCAACCCCAGCAAGATCGTCGAGAACATCCAGATCGTCAGCGTGTGCTGGCCGTCATGGACGAACTGCGTCCACGTTACAACGCCGACAACTTTCATCTTCATCGAGCGATCCAGTATGTTGGCAACGGTACCGCATCCATGATGCTTTTCTTTGGGCGTGTGTTAGATTCGATAGGACTAAGATTAATTAGCGCATAATCTTCGCATTACATCTGTTGGAATAGATTTTGTTTGTTTGTGCGTGTATTAGATTAGATAGGCCTATGACACTAGATTTGTTTGTGCGTGTATTAGATTAGATAGCCCTACGATTGCAAATTAGTTTCTGCATGTTGTTTGTTGTCTTTCACTTGTAGGTTGAATTGATGAATAAACAACAATTTTTAATCAGTGTTAGCTATAGCATAGTCACTTTAAGTTATAGCAATGCCCTAAGACATGCATGTTGCAACTATGAGACGCCGACTAATATTGTATGTGTTGCACGTTTGTTTGATGCATGTTCCAGTATACATAATTTCGTTTTTTTCTTTTCGATTTACTATTAATTAGGCACTGTCACCGATTCTTATATCTATTTGTACAGTACCATATGAAAATAAATGATTAGATAAATTATGTTACTTTTTATTATGAAACTAATTGGTTAAATAAGTACTTGTTAAACTGTCATTTTATGTGCTGCACGTGTCTCTGCTGAATGTTTCAGTATGAATAAATTATGTTGTATAGTTTTCTATCTACTGTGGGATAGTGTATTCCATTATTATGTTTTATGCAACAATATGTTAGGAAAAAAGTTGATTACATAATTTATGATACTGTAACCAAGTATATTTTTTTCACAGGATGGATGAACTCAACGGAGAAATTGTTTGCGCCGTTGAAAAATGGTGCAAACTTATTGCCGGTCTATATTCCGGTCAACGGGCCACACTTGCCGAAACACCACTCCGTAGCATGCTTCAGATACCTTCGCTGAAGATGCGTACACTGTTGATCCGGTACATGGTTGAGATTTTTGATCCTAGCAAGGGCAGATTCATTGTACAAGACTTGGTTGGCGAAGTGTCTCTCGGTGCCGTGGATGTTGAGTGCATCTTGGCCTTGGAGAACCACGGACTGTCGGCAGAAGGTATTCTCGGTGAGGAAGGTGAGGATGTTAAAGATCGAGTGCCACCTCAATTCCTGAGCAAAACCACAGGTAACATAGTCATCGATGATCTGATTGTGGACATCACAAAAAATAAATCTGCCGCCGACGATTTCCTTCGGAGAGTTGTCCTCGTGTTGCTTGGAATAGTTCTTGCTCCCATGTCGAGCAAGACTGTACCAAAGCAATATTACGCATTGGTGGACGATGTGAAGCGTATATCCAAGATTAATTGGAATGCATTCACCCTCCGGGTTCTGCTGGACTGCCTTCGCAACGTGAGGAAAGGCAAACACCTCCGCCAATGGCCGAGAGGGAACTTAGCTCTCCTGCAGGTACACCTTTCAGACTTGTACCATTGAAAAAAAATATGATTGCTAATTTACCTGCTGTATAGTACTAACTGTAATTTTTCATATTCATGCAGTACCTGTACTGGGAGAAGGTTCAGCCTCTGGAAGGTGAATGCGCATTCAATCCTAGCTTGTCCATGGAACCTCTAATGAGGAATTGGACTGAAGCTGCAGCCTCAAGGAGAGACAAGTTTGATTATGACGACGGCCGTGGCCGTGGTAACATCAAGGTAATTCATTACGTTGGGTACTTCTTAAATCTTTTATATAACATAATTAGTTGTATTAATATTTTTATTGACCACATATACTTGTATTTCACAATTGAAGACAACATAACCAAGGAGTATAGGGCGCAGGAGCGCAAAGTACCCGAACCAGAAAAGCCAAAAATGAAGCCCGCCGTTGGTGCGGCAAAGAAGTCCAAGTTAGCCTCAAACACGGACGAGATGATGAACCTCATCATGAAGCGGTGTATGGATTACATACGCAGCCAAATGAAGGAAATACCGGAACAAGTAGCCGAGGTGACACACCCTTAATTCTATGTTTACAACATTTTTGAAGTTGCAAAACCGTGCCGACATTAATTAATATTTTTTATGTATTGCAGAGATTGTTAGAGAAGTTGAACCAAAATGGTGTGATGTACAAGCCAGCGGCTGCTGTGGCTTCCGGCAACAACGATGCAGACCTAGAAGTGGATTCCTTTGAGAATGGTCCGCCAGAAAAAAAAAAGAATTCGTGTACAAGGATGACTATGACGGTCTAGAGCCGGTGATTGATTTGACAGAGCCTGACGAGCCTGTTGTAAACCAGAACAACGATGATGAGGAAGTATGTTTTCATTTATTTGTCTTCATTTATCTCAATTATGAATCTTCATTTTCGTTAACTGAACCTATCACATTATTTCTTTGTTAACTAGAAAACACCTGCCAAGTTAAATGTTGACAAGACAACGAAGCCTACTGATGAGTGCGGCACAACACCGGAGAACCCTTGGATTGTAGGTAATTCTCCTCGAGCAGAATCGTCCGACATTGACATTTCTGCAAGTTCTATCGACAGGATGGTGGGTAAGAGCAAGGGGAAAAAGTCTGCAGCAACCGCAAAAGAAGACGATGTTATATCCGGGAAGCGCCGACGGACTGTTCCCAAGAAATTTGAATCCCTCTTTAAACTGGACAAGCCCGGCAAGCAAAGCGCTCGCGGTACTAAGCCATCCGGCAACACTACCGCAACTAGAGGTACCGTTAGTAGCTATCTTAGTGCTTAATTTACTACCATTTCATGTACTCACCGTTTGTGACATTCGTAATTTATCATGCAGCTCTGTTTAGTGACAATGACGTGGAAGGCTCTGTTAAGGACGATTTGACACCGGAACTCATCGATGTTGCTGTTACGCTTGTGGAGGCAGCTGCTCGGTCTGAGAAGAATATGACAAAAAGAGTTTACTACAATGAACGTGGCATCTCTGTGACTGTGGAGAGTATACGACCGGTACTTGAGCATACATGGCTGGCGGATGACGTAAGATCTATTACCATGTCCTGCTATTTAAGTGCATAATCTAGGTGTCACCTATGAAAATAAAATGTTCTATTATTTTACGCAGATTATCAGACACATTTGGCTCTGCGCGTTGGTCATGATCGGCACCTCTGTCCAGCCTGGAGGTCCAAATACCTTGTTGATCGTGCTAAGGCACGAGACAACCCTAAACCGTCGAAATACAACATGGTAGTGTGCTGAGCAGAGCTGGAGCAGTACATAGGGTTCTGGACGAGTATACCGTCCGTGATAAGGTAGGATATGTTCTTACTAGTTCATTAACACTCATTTCAACAAGCATAATTGCATCTGATTACAAATGTGTTCCACATTTTAGTCGTTTATCCCGTTGAACGTCGGCAATACACACTGGATCACCGTGGTGATGCACAACCGCAAGAAAGAATTTCGAGTTTTTGATTCGCTCTATCCTCTCGAGTTCCCTCTCGACACTGTGAAAGCACTGGTACTCTCCCCAACATTGAGCATTCTTCATATGAAATGTCATATGGTTTCTCACTACTACTTTCTTTCAAATAGCGGCTAGCAATAGCAATTGATATGGAAGAGGCAAACCGTATTACACCTGGCAAATATCCAGACGTCACTAAGTGGCCTATCATACCTCAGATCGACATGCCACTACAAGAGGATGGGTGAGTTATGGTTCATCATTTTCTACTTACGAAAGACATGTTCGTGTGCATGGTGACTAATGTTTGCATATATATTAGGAACTCTTGTGGCCTTTTTGTGATTGAAGTTATGGAGCATTGGGACGGGGATCGATGGACCGCCGATTTTACCCAGGTAATTTGTCCTCTCTGTTCGTACACTTGTACAATTGTCGTATAATACCAACTTCTATTCATTAAACCTTGTTCTAAAAATTGCAGGGCACGGTTAATGCAAGGAGAAGGCGTCTCGTCGCCGAGTTGGTTCTCTCACCTACCAACACGCTCGAATGTGTGAAGAACAAAATCCGCGACATCGCAAAGAAAAGCAAGGCGTGAAGACATCATACATGATTCAAGATTCTAGTTTTAGTCATTTGTTGTAAGTCCGGAAGCACGTTTCCCGCATGGACAACTTTGATTTTCTATCATTCATGTAATAAGCACGATACCATGGATTTTGTGTGGATTTTTGGTCGCTCACACATACTTGTGTATGTGTAATGCAGTCAGACTATACGTTTCGTACCAATAAATTTTTGCTTCCCTTCATTTGTTCTACCTTAATTTTTTTTGCTGTTGTGTTCATTCTTTTCTTTCATGGAAGAGTAATTCATTTCCTTTTTACTTTTGCATATTTTTTTGATTTGATTTGGCATTATTCAACAATAAGAAAAAAAATTGATAAATTCCTTTTTGTTTGCCTGCGAATCAACCTCGGCTGTCGTGCCATCCGGTGTGGGATCCCGCGCCCGAGACAACGACAGATCCGGTCCCCGCGCGGGCGACCCAGTCGACGAGCGCCAGTTGGCGCGGGGGGACGCGCCAGGTCCGGTCCCGCCCGACCGCTCGGTGGGGACAGCCCGCGTGTCGGACGCAGACGGCCACCCGTGGATCCTGCGGTTGGTGGAGTAGGCAGATCCGCCTGGGATCCCGTGCGCATGATTGCCGCTGGATCTCTCGGGATCGGCGTCCGCAGGTGGATCTTCCTCGTGTCTTGCGCCAGACTCCCTTGGCGTTATGTGTTGCTTGAAATCTCGTTGCACAGTTTTTTTGCTGCATTTTTGTTAGCCTTTTCCTTTTCTGCATCATGAAGATCAGGATCAGTAGCACCATCAATCACATGATCAACTACTCTTTCGCCCCCTTGATCAGTACGATTTAGAGCTCCGGTGGAAGCAAAAGAATTTCAGTGCTTAGCCGAGAACCCGCATTAGGATGCAGGTCAAACAAGGGCAAACTATTTTGAAAGTGATATAATTTATTGGTTAATTTAATATACTTAGACCTTACATAAATGAATTGGCCACAATGGAGATAGGACTTGATCATTCAGTTCAACAATAAATCACAAAACATACTTAAAATTCATCACAAATCTCCTTCAGCTTCTTGATCTTATCAACGTACCCATATTTCTGTTTGAGAAAATCTGCAATAATACACTCAAGTTTTTTCTTCTCTTGCTTCAGCTGGTCCCTCTCTCTCATCACTTGGTCTCTCTCTAGCACCACCCGGTCCCGGTCTTTCTCAGCCTTTACCCTCAGGACCTGATGTAGATTGGCACAACCATGGTCTGCCATCTTATTCTTCTGCAGCTCCTCTTTGAGATCGCTAAGTGACAATCTTGCATTGCCCAACTGCGTGAGAGCATCCTCCTTATCAGCCACCACTTTAGCAAATTCCATTTTGAAAAATCTCAGCTCTTCCTCCGTCCTCCTCTTTTCTCCAATTAACATGCATTTGTCTTCATCATTCTTAATATTCTGTCTCAGCTTCTCGTCATACATGCTCCACGGTTCTCTCAGGCAGAACTTCGTAGCCACTGACCACTCCAGGTCTACTCATTCCACATACTTACATTTCACTTCTTCCTACAGTATGAAAAAATATGGTCTCAATCATATATGCACAAATGCAATACAATTACATGCAATGCACTAAAAATATGGTCTCAATCATATAAACACAAAATGTAGCATGCAATGATATACATACATACATACATACATACATATATATATATATGGATCAATTAACTACAAGTATATGCTATTATGTGCTAAAACAAATATTAGACCGTAAAAAAGACAACATAAATACGGACTTTGTAAATGCACAAATTAATTGAAATTGTATGCAATTTTGGGCAGAACAATGGATTACCGCGAAGTAAATCGAGCACGAGGTAATGTAAACATATATTTACAGTACGGAACAACAAACCTTCTGACCACAGGCAAGAAAACGTCTGCCAGTGTCCAAGGAATCAAAAGCAACTAGCCTGACGCAAGGTTCTCGACGCAGACAACGAGAAGACAGATCGTGAGCAATGCCACTCCATTCATAGCAAGGGATAGTCGTAGGAAGCTAAACGAAACAACAGAGATAATGCACAAATCAACGCCCTGCGTTAAATACCGGAAATGAAGAACCCTAACCCTAAGCCTAGCACTATCTGGAGATTATATAGTAGGAGCGTACCTGCAGGCTAGTCAGGGATTCGCCATCCGAAGAAGAGCTCGACTCGTCGCTCCACGAAACCATGGCGTAACGTGACCGGCGGCAAGACGTGGATCGGTGGCGGCGGCGGTCGCAGTGGATAGATAGAACGCGCGTGGAGATCGCGAGGGAAGAACCGCCCCGACCAGGTGGCCAGCGCGGCCCATTTAAACGGGCTGTAATCAAAATAAAAATTGTTAAATGGGCTCGGCAACGGGAGCAGCCGTGTGTCGCGCCGTCTAACGGCATCCGTCCCCCCCCCCCTCCACGTCATCGCGACAAGCGGCCCGAGTTACACTACAAGCCATAAAATGGTGGGTTTTTCTTTTCTTTATGAGGGGAAAATGGTGGGTTTTTGGTACGAAGTCTATACTATAGACCAAAGTGAGCTGGTATCTTCTATATCTAAATGGTGATGAACCAAAGGAGTAAAAAAATAATTATTACCACACATAATTACATCTTCTATATCTAAACAACTAGCCACCACTAACCTATTTCTCTTAACATGCAAGTTTGCCACCTCGTCATTCAACATGTATGGAGAAAGGTCCACCACAACATGAAAACAAAATATTCCCGCAACAACATATACATGTTACACGTAACCATTTCTCTATGAATATATTGCAAAACATTCCCGCAACAACATGTCGGGTATCGTCTAGTTTTCTAATATAATATAACTAGAGTGGACAACACAAAAGATGCCATCATTACAATGGCTAAAATGCTATCCATTTTCCATGATTAAAGTCCCTAGTGACCGCCTCCTGTTTAGTCCATATATGCTACAAGCACTATCTCAAGGTACTGGCCTCTTGCAATAGTATATATCATGTATCACGTATGCAGTAACACATAGTAAACACCTCACTATTAGATCACTGGATTCATCCTAACATAACTTTAGCAACTGTTCTACTCTTCTTCGCCCACCACGCTTCTGCACACGATAACATGAAAAGTTAATGAATGACAAGTTAAAAACAATTATAACCTACAATGCGTACAAAAACTTACTTCTTATTTAGTTTGCATTTCTTGCTGCGTTTCGTGTGCCCTAGCAATTTGCATGCACCGCACCTGATTCTGATCTCGTCGTACGAAAGTGGCCTACCATTTTTCGACATAGGGCGGTTCTCATCTACCTTAGTTGAACCTTTCGTTGATACTTTAATAGGATCTTGAACTTCAACTATGTTGCCTTCACCATCGTCTACATATTCAATTGCACAAGTACTAAGATCAGCCGTTTTCTTACTCAAATTTTCCTTTAGCTGATCATACTCATGGCTCTTAGCTATCACAGTCTTCAAACTCTCCTGTAACTGATCCCATAAAGCTGGGTGTTTGCATGCTGCATGCATGGCTTCTGAAGCCAACACACTTACCTGGCTATATTTCATTCTTTCAGCTGCTCCAGTCCATCCAAATCCCAACAGATCGCTTGTGCGCCTCGCGGGCAGTCCTAACCTTGCGTCTTTCGTGAACCGCACAAGAACTAAACACTTTGGTATTTCAGATATATTCAAGTACTTCAATACATGGAATATGTGCTTGCAAGGTAGACCCTTTCGAATCATTCTTCTGCAGCTGCACCTTATATTTTCTGCGGAATTTACTGGAGTGTACTCCACCCAAAAACGGCTCTTCCGGTTATTCTTCCAGGCCACGATGTACTGCTGTGATCCGTCTCCGAGCTTTATTTCTACAATCTCCATGCCGCCAATTTTCCTAAGATCAGCTTGCAACATATAGAAGTTTGCTGGAGTGAAGACGTGAGAAGCAGCTATCTCAAGTTCCCTCGAGCTAGTAACTGGCACCGGTAAATTCTGTGAGGTCGTGCAATCATCTCGTGCCTCATTCTCACGGATACATACAACGGCGTTCTCATAGTGCAAAATCATATCCACCAGGGTCATTTCACCGTCTAGGTGGAGGTGAAGGCATGAGTTTAGACTTTCACTCCTCTGGTTGCTTTTCATGCCAAGACAAAAACCCTCTATCAGATAAGCCGCGGCCCACGGTCTCCTCTTCTTATACATCCGTCTCAACCATGTTACTGTTTTTTCCGACTGCCATCTTTTGGAAAACGCGTGCCATCTCTCCTCAAACGTGGCCGTGGACGTTTTGTAGTACAGAAGAGTTCAGAACTCCTTCAAGGACTTGTGACTGAGGTGAATCTTCATATTTTTTTCTATATGCCACGTACATATACGGTGCCACACGTCTGGCAAGACTTGGCGAATTGCCTTGATCATCGCAGCGTCGGCGTACGTGATAACACTCTTCGGCATCTTTTGACACATGGACCTCAAAAAAGTCTCCAGCAGCCACACATATGTCTCTTCGGTCTCGTCCGAAACTATGGCACAAGCAAAAACAGTGGTCTTCCGGTGATTGTTAAGACCAACAAAGGGTATGAATGGCATACCATACCGGTTCATCTTGTATGTGGTGTCAAATACAAGCACGTCGCCGAAGTCCTCATAGTCATGACGAGACTGGGAGTCACACCAGAACATCCTATTCATATGTCCTTCCTTGTCTAGCTTGTACTCGAAAAAGAAGCTAGGATCCCTCTGTTTCCTACTGGCCATGATGCCTATGACTGTGGCAGCATCATCTTTTGAAAGCAGCTTCCTCTTCTCCCTGGCGCAAAGGTTGTATATTTCACGCCTGGTAAAACCAACACCGCCATACAATACTTGTTTGCTGATGAAGGAATCCATCATGTCGTGAATTCTAATCCCTGCAGCTCCCATGGACAGTATCTCAGCTCTCTGGTACTCTTTGATTTTTCTGTGGGACCAAAGAAAAGGTACCTCGTCCGGTCCTACCAAGATATGGCTATGCTTGTCCTCAAAACTATCAACATATCAAACCCCACGCTTTTGGTCAACGCTTCACGGTCAGGTGCGCTTCGCAGTGGCAGCGTGTCTCGGGTCTGAGCCTATGGCTGTGTCCTTCCTCGGTTAGCAACCTGCTGTCACGTTTTCCTTGTCTGGAACAAACAAACCGCCTATAACGCAGATGACGTGACTCGGTTTTGCTATACCTGACCCTATTCTTTCTAATGCTGAAACCATTATCTCTAGCATAGCTATTGTAGAAATCATACGCAGCCTCGTGAGACGTAAAAGTCATTTGTATTATCTGCATGAACATATCCCTCTTATCATCTGCACTAGCAGTATCTTGGACATTCTTTTTCCCTCAACTTCTGTCACCTATACAATCATAACATAGCCATGAAAACAGTTTTCTATGGTATAACATTACTTCCATACAACATTGATTACATACATACCTCCCTCATGATGACCGACGATTGCGACTCCCCAGAATCAGGTGCAGCTAATGATTCGACATCAAGGCCTGTCTCCGAGTCGGATTCACCGTAATAGTCATACGCATTATGCTATTCGGAAATGAGCTGAAAAATATAACACAAATACATAAGTACTTATCATATAATATTCCAGGATTAATTCAATTTGCATGCATGCCAACAAAAAATTCCACTTCCATACATGACTAATGTAATCTTCATTCGAGATCTCCGAGTTGTTTTCCTCACCATCATCATGCTCATTGTTTTCCTGACCATCATCATGTTCATCCATCTATAAATTTTCAAAATATAATATTGTCGGATGCCACCAAAAAATTACAACATGATAATGCCACTCACATTAAAATCTTCCAATACGTTCCAGAGCTCCCAAACAACCATAATTTAACATGGATTTGACAGCTTTTCGCCTTGTATGCATGGTGTGTCTAATGAGGATACCGACGTGTCGGCACCACATGCTCGGATCGGCAGCCCGTCCGTTTGGAACCGCCTGATCAACATACCGGCAGGTCGCCACTGCTGGCGCATTAGCACCACCAGCTCAATAGTGCGACACAGCTGCACCGGCTGCTTAGCGGTTCGACGCATCCACTCCTCCAGCTCAGCGGGCCATCACAGCAGCATCGCAAACTCAGCAGACTGAAACAGCTGCACTGCCTGCTCAGAACATCACATCATAAGAAAATCAAGTCAAAAGATGGAAGAGGCCGCGGTCAAACTTGTCGTGAAGAAGAGACCCTTAGACAAAAGAAAGATGAGAACCATAACACCCAAGAGTTGCTTGAAGAAGCGGAAAAAAAGTGTATGATTGTCACAACCCATCCCACGAGCAATTCAACGAGTTATTTCCTCCACAAGCCAAATGTGAAGCACACGAGTACAAGCATGGCCAGGCATTTCTAACGAATACCTGCAGCAGGCAAGTTCCAAATACAGGGCATTAGAGCATCTACATCTCTCATACGCCCGCGGACGCGCCCGGTCAGTGACCGGATGTGAGAGAGAGAAAAATGTGACCCAACCGGACCCCTCATATCATTTCTACACGTCTGGGCAGTCCGTGAACCCTCATATCCATCTCAAATGTAGGGAGGATATGAGGGCTCGCGGACGCGCTCGGCAGTCCGTCACATAGGATGCGGCCCCACCCCGGACCACCTTTTCTCTTTCTTTATTCATTCTTTTCTTTCTTTATTCATCTCCATCAATCACATGCAAGTGACATGCCATATGAGGAAGAAAATAAGGAGCGTGGCTGCACGGACAGACAAATAGGGGCTCAAAACGAACACGCCCGATCATTAATCGGGCCCGTCCGCGGGCGTTTAAGGGGTCATATTTGCTATGTCCAGCTGTAGATGCTCTTACATACATTTTGCTTGACCCAAATCTCAAAAGGTTTTAAAGGTCTGGATGTGTACTACGACAAACATTTTGGTAGTCAACCGAATACCATCCATGTGGACTTTGAGATGTTTCATCTCTTCTTCAACTTCGACATGCTTGATGTGATTCTTATTCAATTCTTCATATTGTAAATACTTCACAATCTTGATCAACTTCTACGTACAATGTTGTAAACTAAGAAAACTAATGTATTGTTTTTCTCTCAGGGGATTGATTGCACAAAGAACAAAGAGGGAGCATATGCCTTTCATAGATCATATGCTAGAAAACGCCGTCATTATAAAAGACAATTGGAAATCGGGCCCTCAACAGCGTCTCCACCTCTTGCTTGACTTACACGTGACATGATTCTTCCTATTTACATATCTTGAAAAGTAATTTATAATCATGTATACATCGATTCTTTTAAAATTTGATGTACTTTGTAAGTTCATGTTTTTCTTAATCAATAGCAAATATTCGATCTTGAATGTCATTGTTCCAAACTGCGACATAGTTTACTACCTGGATTATTTCCGAATAATAGAAAATCGTTAGGATCTGACGTTTACTCAGCAATTCTAGGATAGGTATTGAATTCTTCGATGGTAAAACTTGTATTCATAATAGGTTCCTGAATTGAATTGGGAGAATCCATCTACATTTACAGTGCATTTTCCTTGTACATACGTCGTGGAGGGAGCCGTGCCGACAGGGAAAAAACCCTGGTGCACGAGACCGTTTTCTCGATAGGATAGCGAAATCCGTTCTTTTCACAAGTTTTATCCTAACGTTCGTAAATACATTCTTATGTTAGTCACATGTTAAAGTTTGTAAATAAACACATTTCTTGTTGTATTTGTCTCCTAAGAAAAAAATAAGCAGATTATACTAATTAAGTTGTTCCTAACAGGGCAAATATATGACTAATTCTATACATAAAATTTCCGTGTTCTCAACAGTAAAAAGGGACCAACCTTCGTGGATTCTTTGTTTGCAAACACATGAATTCTTTATGGTGATCTTTTGCATATACTATAGATGCTGACTACATACCAGGAATAAGTGTGTGTCTTAATTAGTATCTTCTAATCTATGCGTACGACACATTTTGTTCTAAAAATCTTGCAGATCTTCAAAGAGTGGAGCGCTGACCCGCTGACCGCAGTTCAATTGCTAGTTGCTAGGAGATTTCTCAGCACATCTTCTCAAAATACTTTATCAATCCCACTATAGATGATCTAGATTATGCGTTCACCTGTTAGTGTTCGGTGCTAAACATATATGCATGGATGCATTGTTTTCCATGTGATGAGAGGTCTACGTCTTTCGTACACTCTGATTCTGTGAATGTTGTATTTTGAAGAGAACTGCATATGTGTACACATGTGGAATTTAGCTAATAACTAGCTAGCATGCAGTATCTGCAATGTACTATTGGCCAATGATTGTGATGACTGTGCTTGTTGTGGACGAGATTTGTTCGAATGCATATTCTGGCGAATATGCTTTTTGCGGGGCAATTGAAATGTGATTATCTTTTACCCCGCCTGGTCATATACAATGCACATGGTTCAAGAAATTGAGCATTTGCAAGGCAAACAAATACAACACACGTTTCTGAGAATGAAACCCGAGTGCAATTTACATTAAAAAACACAAGATGAGAATACAACCATGGGTGATACACTATAAATTGCACATGTGAAACAACAATACGTGTGTGGTGAGGGTGTTAAATCATGTGCGGTAGCACCTCATCCCACACGTGAGCTAAAGCCACCGTGTCGACAGACGTTACAGACCGAAGACTTGTGTGCGATGCTCTAGACATCACAGATAATTTCGTTGGGACAACCGTGTGCCATAAGTACCATTTCGTAAACGTTTTACGCAGAACTCCGTCTGGGTTCCATGAGGAATAACATGCCGTTAACTATCAATCACACACGTATGTCGCAACTATGGTGTGTGAGATAGGTTCTTGTATCGCACACGGTTGGTTTTGCCAAAACGTCTGCATCCTCGAGCCCTATCGCAGACGATTAACCTGGGTTATTTGCGATGGACCCCCCACCCCCACCCCTGTCGCATAGCTTAGCAAGTCGACGGTTCGAAACTATGTTAGCGAAAGAGGGTTTAAATCATTTTCTTAGCCCCAGTCTGCACCGAAATGATACTATTTCCATGATTTGCGATTTGCGTCCAACGAGTCTTTTTTTTTTTTTTGGAATCGTCCACTTGCTTATCTTTGAGGACGCTCCATGGTCTTATTAGGCTCCAACTACCAAATACTACATATAGGAGTTGTTGCATAAAAGGAAGTACCATTACCACCAGTGATCTTTAAAAGTGATAAACTAAACTCGTCACTTTAGGAGATCTTGCCACAGAAACATGCCAATATGTATGGTTTAGCTACACATTCTCGCCGGAAACATGCATGCCCGCATGTACTCCCTCTCACCACTTCCAAATATAATTATACAATATAATATGTTCCGTACTATACATATGAAGTCATGTCATGTAGTATATTTCTTGTTTCATTTTCCTTCGGCAGAAGTGCAGCTGCTATGCTGTTCCACTACGGAGTTGAGTCTTCCTACGATGTCCTCTGCTGTAACGATGAAGCTCTCATCCACCTGAAAACAAAATCAAGCTATCTATTGATCCGAAATCCATGCATTATATGGGGCATTATGCTCTCCTACTTGTTCAGATGAATATTATACTTGTGAACAAACATGATTAGGTTTTTTCCAGTGGAACATGCATGATTAGCCAGATTGAGAATTATGTTTTTATTCGGTAAATAATGGTCTATATGTAGGCTTTATGATAGTACATTTGTGGTATTTTCTATACTTGTTGACCATGTCTTGCAAATTAAGAAGCTTCCTCATAATGCAGGATAGAATAATGTATTTGTACGGAACGTTTGTTTCATATAAGATTTTTATTTTGTTTGACGATTCCAACTGGTGCAACAATGGGCATAGGTTTTCATGGACAGCAAAACTTTCCAGCATTGAAATCACATTGTCTCGATGACACGAATATCCTTCTAGTCCAAGATGTTAATCGCTTTGGTTTAGCTAAATTTAAGTCCTTTGAGATTGTCTTATATCTAAGTCGATGCTAGCTCCAGGCCTTCTGGTGTCTACATGTTGAGATTCATGTAGAAGCGTGTGTCGGAATTTTGTGCCCTGTGCTATATATTCAAATTAATTATAATAACTAATATTCTACAGAATACCACATTATGAAACTAATATATGTTTAGTAGATGGTAATTCAGTCTAGGGACATTGATAAGTGGAAGGAGCTAGATCATATGGTTAGACATGAAAAATCTTAACCCAAACCACACACGGAAGTTCTCTTGCTCCTTCCACAAGCAAGTCCCATGTTAGGGTTTCCTTGCCTCCTAGAGGTGCCGCCGCCGATTTGCCTCGTCTGTCGTGGCCTTAGTGCCATGGAGGCGCGGTGGATCCTAGCCCGTGCTGTTGGGAGGGCTCCTGCTCCGTTTTTAGGTGTTTTCTAGTTTGTCTTGGGTTTGTGTCCTACTCCACTAGTAGAAAACTGGGCTTTGGTCACAGGGCAATATTCACATTAGTCCCGGTTCAGTCAGGAACCAGGACTAATGCGAGCATTGGTCCCGGTTCGTGCGGCCAGGGGCCTGCCGGGCCTCGTGGGGGCATTGGTCCCGGTTCGTCCGGCCCTTTGGTCCCGGTTGGTGGGACAAACCGGGACCAATGGGCCACGCTCCTGGCCCACCACCCTTTAGTCCCGGTTCATACCACAAACCGGGACTAAGGGGCTGGTCCTAGTTGCGGCCAGTGTTTAGTCCCACCTCGCCAACCGAAGGGCGCTCACACCAGTTTATAAGCCCGTCCCTCTCTGCCTTGTCAAGCTCCTCCCAAAGTGAAAATAGATGCCCTTATACATGGAATTTGACCTAAATTTACAGTAAATTTCTTTGAATTTCATAGAAATTTATTATGAATTTAGGTTGAATTTTCTCTATAGGCGCATCTATGTTCATTTTTTTATAGTAAATAAAATAAATAAACCTTAATAAAATAAATAAAAATAAATAAACCTTAATAAAATAAAATAAAATAAACTATAGTAACTAAAATAAATAAACCTTAATAAATTAAATAAAAATAGCAGCACTAAAATAAATAAAAATAAAATAATTAAAGTAAAATACATAAGTAATTAGAAATAAAATAAATAAGTTTTTTGTTGTAAGTAGAAACAAAACAAAACAAATAAAGCAAAAGAGAAAACAAAAAACAGAGAAAAAAAATTATGCCACCTACTGGGCCACCACGGCCTGAATACGACTTGAAACCCATCCATGGGCCAGGATTCAGGCCCGCAGAAGGCCCAGTAGGCCCCACAGGGAAAGAGAACGGTTAGGCCCGAAAGCCTGCAGTTGAGAGGAGCTCGAGAGGGTGGGCGCAGCAGCGCTTATAAACCACTCTCGAGCCCTCTCAACTAGCGAGGTGGGACTAAACTTTTGACGCGGGGCAGCACAAGGCCTTTGGTCCCGGTTGGTGCCACCAACCGGGACTAAAGGGGTCATTGGTCCCGGTTCGTGGCACCAACCGGGACCAAAGGCCTTTAGTCCCGGTTGGTGCCACGAACCAGGACCAATGAGTTCCCTATATATACCCCATCGCCACAGCAGAGCACTCCACAGTGCTCTGTTTTTTCTGGCCGGCGAGGGGAGGGCATTTGGGTGCTCTAGCTCACCTCCTATGCACATGAGGTGTTCGATGAAATGTCTGAGCCACACTAGTTAATCTTTCTCCTCTCGAAACTCGACCTCCGAGCTCCATTTTCCTCGAGATTTGTCTAGGTTTAGCGGTCCGTCACGTCCCGTCCCCGTCTTCAGCGCCATCGATCGCCCGCGCCGATCTCGTCGCCAGCACCACCGTGGTGCTCTTGTTCTTATCTTCTTTCTGAAAGGAAAAAATTATTACTTTAGATAGATACTTGTCTAATTTTGTTACTTTTATTATTCCTTCTTATTACATAGTGCGATGGTTTTGGTATCCGCCCGCGTCGGCCCTCGTCCTGTCTATGATTCGGATGTGGTATATATTATCTTTTTATAACTATTTGGTTCATTTATTGTTTATGACAAATATACCGACCAATGTGACATAGATTTTATTTATCTAGGAGGTGGTTGAACCGGAAATTCTAACCGACCCTATTGTCGAGAGGTTAAATTTAGTTGAAGAAGAAAACAATTACTTGAAGGAAAAAATAAAAAAAATTGAGGAGGAGAAGATGATATTGGAGTTGCATGTTGCGGATGTCATCGATGATCACAAGATCAAGATGGATGCAATGCGCTTGAAGATTAGAAAGATTAGAAAATATGCCATTCATACCGAGGCTTGGTATCATTATGCCGTTGGATCAATTGTTACCTTGGTTGCAATTATGATCGCATTTGTTTTCGCATTGAAATGTTTTACATAGTTTCAATGTATGGTTTAATTAATTAGATGCTTTGGAGAGCTATATATATGTTGTTAGATGAGAACTATGTATGTACTTTGGTTTTAATGTGATGATGAACTTCTATTAATTTGGTCACTTAATTATCTATTCATAATGTTCTATAATGGTTTTTGACACACTTAATTATATATAATGCACGCAGATGAACCGGCAATGGATGTACGGTGACAGACACACCTCCGAGTACATTAAGGGCGTGCATGATTTTCTCGAAGTGGCTGAGGCAAACAAGCAGAATGGTTTTATGTGTTGTCCATGCCCTATATGTGGGAATACGAAGTCTTACTCTGACCGGAAAATCCTTCACACCCACCTGCTTTACAAGGGTTTCATGCCACACTATAATGTTTGGACGAGGCACGGAGAAATAGGGGTTATGATGGAAGACGGCGAAGAAGAAGAGGACGATGACAACTATGTGCCCCCTGAATACGGTGATGCTGCAACGGGGGAAGCTGCTGAATATCAAGAGGAACCAGACGATGTGCCCAATGATGCTGCAAGGGGGGAAGCTGCTGAAGATCAAGAGGAACCAGTGCCCGATGATGATGATCTCCGCCGGGTCATTGTCGATGCAAGGACGCAATGTGAAAGTCAAAAGGAGAAGCTGAAGTTCGATCGCATGTTAGAGGATCACAAAAAAGGGTTGTACCCCAATTGCGAAGATGGCAACACAAAGCTCGGTACCGTACTGGAATTGCTGCAGTGGAAGGCAGAGAATGCTGTGCCTGACAAAGGATTTGAGAAGCTATTGAAAATATTGAAGAAGAAGCTTCCAAAGGATAACGAATTGCCCGACAGTACATACGCAGCAAAGAAGGTCGTATGCCCTCTAGGATTGGAGGTGCAAAAATACATGCATGCCCTAATGACTGCATCCCCTACCGCGGTGCGTACAAGGATCTGAACGCATGCCCGGTATGCGATGCATTGCGGTATAATATCAGACGAGATGACCCTGGTGATGTTGACGACCAGCCCCCCAGGAAGAGGGTTCCTGCGAAGGTGATGTGGTATGCTCCTATAATACCACGGTTGAAACGTCTGTTCAGAAACGAAGAGCATGCCAAGTTGATGCGATCGCACAGTGAGGACCGTAAGAAAGACGGGAAGTTGAGAGCACCCGCTGACGGGTCGCGGTGGAGAAAAATCAAGAGAAAGTACTGGGCTGAGTTTGCAACTGACCCAATGAACGTATGGTTTGGTTTAAGCGCGGATGGCATTAATCTTTTCGGGGAGCAGAGCAGCAATCACAGCACCTGGCCCGTGACTCTATGTATGTATAACCTTCCTCCTTGGATGTGCATGAAGCGGAAGTTCATTATGATGCCAGTTCTCATCCAAGGCCCTAAGCAACCCGGCAACGACATTGATGTGTACCTAAGGCCATTAGTTGAAGAACTTTTACAGCTGTGGAATGGAAACAGTGTACGTACGTGGGATGAGCACAAACAGGAGGAATTTAACCTGCACGCGTTGCTGTTTGTAACCATCAACGATTGGCCCGCTCTCAGTAACCTTTCAGGACAGACAAACAAGGGATACCACGCATGCACGCACTGTTTAGATGACACTGAAAGTATATACCTGGACAAATGCAGGAAGAATGTGTACCTGGGCCATCGTCGATTTCTTCCGACCAACCATCAATGTTGAAAGAAAGGCAAGCATTTCAAAGGTGAGGCAGATCACCGGAAGAAGCCCGCCATGCGTACCGGTGATCACGTACTTGCTATGGTCAATGATTTACACGTAATCTTTGGAAAGGGTCCCGGCGGACTAGCTGTTCCGAATGACGCTGAGGGACACGCACCCATGTGGAAGAAGAAATCTATATTTTGGGACCTACCCTACTGGAAAGAGCTAGAGGCCGCTCTTCAATCGACGTGATGCACGTGACAAAGAACCTTTACGTGAACCTGCTAGGCTTCTTGGGCGTGTATGGGAAGACAAAAGATACACCTGAGGCACGGGAGGACCTGCAACGTTTGCACGAAAAAGACGGCATGCCTCCGAAGCAGTATGAAGGTCCTGCCAGCTACGCTCTTACGAAAGAAGAGAAAGAAATCTTCTTTGAATGCCTGCTCAGTATGAAGGTCCCGACTGGCTTCTCGTCGAATATAAAGGGAATAATAAATTTGCCAGAGAAAGAGTTCCAGAACCTAAAGTCTCATGACTGCCATGTGATTATGACGCAACTGCTTCCAGTTGCATTGAGGGGGCTTCTACCGGAAAACGTCCGATTAGCCATTGTGAAGCTATGTGCATTCCTCAATGCAATCTACACAGTTGGAGGGGACTCAATAATATGCAGGGACGGATATTCTGGGTCTCAAGCACACTACACAGTTCTACAGAACTCTACCTTGGTGACCCCGTATGTCGATGAACACAAGAACAGTCTGCGCTTCAAACACCCGGAGCAGTGTGACGACTGGATTACATGTGAACACATCAGGACTTTCAGCAGTTGGTTGGAAACACGTCTCAGAGGTGACACCATTGTTTGTGTTGAGTTGTACTCGTTGTCCAGGGGACCATCTTCGACTGTATTGACTTACAAAGGATACGAGATAAATGGGAATACATTTTACACGATCGCCCAAGATCAAAAGAGAACCAACCAAAACAGCGGTGTCCGCTTTGATGCAGCAACCTAGAGGGGAAAGGACACATATTATGGTTACATAATGGACATATGGGAACTTGACTACGGACATGATTTTAAGGTCCCTTTGTTTAAGTGCAAATGGGTCAATCTGTCAGGAGGCGGGGTACAGGTAGACCCATAGTATGGAATGACAACAGTGGATCTGAACAATCTTGGGTACACTGACGAACCGTTCGTCCTAGCCAATGATGTGGCACAGGTTATCTATGTGAAGGACATGTCTACCAGACCGAGAAAAAGAAAAGATAAGGAAGCGAATACATCATACGATGAGCCAAAGCGCCACATAGTTCTTTCAGGAAAAAGGGACATTGTGGGAGTGGAGGGCAAGACAGACATGTCTGAAGATTATGAAAAGTTTCATGAAATTCCTCCCTTCAAAGTCAAGGCTGACCCAAGCATCCTGATAAATGATGAAGATTATCCATGGTTACGGCGCAATAAGCAAATGACACAAGCGAAGAAAAAGTGAAGACTTTCTCCCGCAACTATTATGATGATACCATGCAGACTTTGTAATAGACGAGTATGATACCATTGTCCGTTTTGTACACGAAGTGCATCTAGTTTTTGCCGTAACCCTCTCAACTTTCTTGCACATGCTATGTGGATGAAATGATGATACCATGCCAACTTTCAACCTTTTCAGAGTTCTTTTGAAATGCTTTTCAATTTTAGGGTCTTATAGCTCAAAATAATTAGTAAATGCATGAAAAATAACAGGCCAAAAATTAAAAATTATGCCACCTACTGGGCCACCACGGCCTGAATACGATTAGAAACCCATCCATGGGCCAGGATTCTGGCCCGCAGAAGGCCCAGTAGGCGCACAAGCATGTACAGAGAGGTTAGGCCCGTAAGCCTGCTTTAAAGAGGAGCTCGACAGCTCAGGCGCACCGCACCTTATAAACAGGTGCGGCTCTCCCTCAGCTAGCGAGGTGGGACTAAACTCCCACCACCACGCCGCTATGCAAGGCCATTGGTCCCGGTTGGTGGCACGAACCGGGACCAATTCCACCCTTTGGTCCCGGTTGGTGCCACGAACCGGTACTAATGAGGCTGTGGCCCCACGAGCACCTTTAGTACCGGTTCGTGGCACGAACCGGTACTAGAGTTTCTTACTAATAAGTTTTTTAGTCCCACCTCGCTAGCTGAGAGGCACTAGGAGCGGTTTATAAGCCCTGAGTGTAGAGACGATGAAGAAGAGGCGCAATGCTCACCTTCACGTTGCTTAGCTTCAAGCCTTGAGGAATAAGGTAGACTGCATGGAGCTATGTGCAGTGCAGTCTACACTATTCCGAAAGGCTTGAAGCTAATCAACGAGCATTGCGCCTCTTTTTTATTTTTAATAACTTATTACAACTCCGGACTTCTTGTGTTACGACAAAATAAAATAAACTTTAATAAAATTTATGAAACAAAAATTAACAAAGTATTTTCTGTTCAAAACACTATAAGAAACCTCTAGTATTATTGAAACTAAAATCATACAAAATTGATGCAACTAAAATTATCGAAGTATTTTCTGTTCAAAATCATTAAAAGCAAAAAGAATTTTCATAAAGAACTTTTTTTGATAGAAACTTTAATAGCAAAAAGAATTATCATAAAGTGAAATAAATAAGTAATTAGAAACAAAATAAAATAAAATAAATAAGTTTTTTGTTGTAAGTAGAAACAAAACAAAATAAATATAGCAAAAAAGAAAACAAAAAACTAAATACAGCAAAAAGAATTTTCATAAAGAACTTTTTTTGATAGAAACTTTAATACCAAAAAGAATTTTCATAAAGTAAAATAAATGAGTAATTAGAAACAAAATAAAATAAAATAAATAAGTTTTTTGTTGTAAGTAGAAACAAAACAAAATAAATAAAGCAAAAAAGAAAACAAAAAAAACTAAATACAGCAAAAAAAATTGTTGGGGCGCTGCCCGCTGGGCCTTCCAACCCTCAGGTTTGCAAATACAGGCCCAGAAGGGCTAGAAGGTTCAACGGGCAGCACGCCAAAGTTAGGCCCAGAAGCCTGCTATAGAGAGGAGTTTGAGACAGCAGCCGCGCCGGGGCTTTTAAACTGGTGCGGGCGCCCCTCGGCTAGCGAGGTGGGACTAAACTTTTGGCCGCGACGCGGGCAGCAAGAGGCCTTTGGTCCCGGTTGGTGGCACCAACCGGGACTAAAGGGGGGCATGCGTACCGGTTCGTGGCACCAACCGGGACCAATGCCCCCCCTTTAGTCCCGGTTGGTGCCACCAACCGGAACCAAAGGCCGCCGCTTCCCGCCCTTTGGGTTGCTGAAAAGAGGCCCTTGGTCCCGGTTGGTGGCACCAACCGGGACTAAAGGGGGGATTGGTCCCGGTTGGTGCCACGAACCGGGACCAATGCTCTCAGTATATAAGAAAACAGTTAGCGTTTTTCAGATTCATCTCTGCATCAGTTCCCCCGCCCCGACGACGCCGCCAGGCTGCCCGAGCTCGCCCCGTCGACGCCGTCGCCGCCCTCTGCTGCCTCGTCGACGCGCAGCCGCCCCTTCCACAGTTCTCTCAGGCAGAACTTCGTAGCCACTGACCACTCCAGGTGTACCCATTCCACATACTTACATTTCACTTCTTCCTACAGTATGAAAAAATATGGTCTCAATCATATATGCACAAATGCAATACAATTACATGCAATGCACTAAAAATATGGTCTCAATCTTATAAACACAAAATGTAGCATGCAATGATATACATACATACATACATACATACATACATACATACATACATACATACATACATACATACATACATACATATATATGGATCAATTAACTACAAGTATATGCTATTATGTGCTAAAACAAATATTAGACCGTAAAAAAGACAACATAAATACGGACTTTGTAAATGCATAAATTAATTGAAATTGTATGCAATTTTGGGCAGAACAATGGATTACCGCGAAGTAAATCGAGCACGAGGTAATGTAAACATATATTTACAGTACGGAACAACAAACCTTCTGACCACAGGCAAGAAAACGTCTGCCAGTGTCCAAGGAATCAAAAGCAACTAGCCTGACGCAAGGTTCTCGACGCAGACAACGAGAAGACAGATCGTGAGCAATGCCACTCCATTCATAGCAAGGGATAGTCGTAGGAAGCTAAACGAAACAACAGAGATAATGCACAAATCAACGCCCTGCGTTAAATACCGGAAATGAAGAACCCTAACCCTAAGCCTAGCACTATCTGGAGATTATATAGTAGGAGCGTACCTGCAGGCTAGTCAGGGATTCGCCATCCGAAGAAGAGCTCGACTCGTCGCTCCACGAAACCATGGCGTAACGTGACCGGCGGCAAGACGTGGATCGGTGGCGGCGGCGGTCGCAGTGGATAGATAGAACGCGCGTGGAGATCGCGAGGGAAGAACCGCCCCGACCAGGTGGCCAGCGCGGCCCATTTAAACGGGCTGTAATCAAAATAAAAATTGTTAAATGGGCTCGGCAACGGGAGCGGCCGTGTGTCGCGCCGTCTAACGGCATCCGTCCCCCCCTCCCCCCTCCACGTCATCGCGACAAGCGGCCCGAGTTACACTACAAGCCATAGAATGGTGGGTTTTTCTTTTCTTTATGAGGGGAAAATGGTGGGTTTTTGGTACGAAGTCTATACTATAGACCAAAGTGAGCTGGTATCTTCTATATCTAAATGGTGATGAACCAAAGGAGTAAAAATAATAATTATTACCACACATAATTACATCTTCTATATCTAAACAACTAGCCACCACTAACCTATTTCTCTTAACATGCAAGTTTGCCACCTCGTCATTCAACATGTATGGAGAAAGGTCCACCACAACATGAAAACAAAATATTCCCGCAACAACATATACATGTTACACGTAACCATTTCTCTATGAATATATTGCAAAACATTCCCGCAACAACATGTCAGGTATCGTCTAGTTTTCTAATATAATATAACTAGAGTGGACAACACAAAAGATGCCATCATTACAATGGCTAAAATGCTATCCATTTTCCATGATTAAAGTCCCTAGTGACCGCCTCCTGTTTAGTCCATATATGCTACAAGCACTATCTCAAGGTACTGGCCTCTTGCAATAGTATATATCATGTATCATGTATGTAGTAACACATAGTAAACACCTCACTATTAGATCACTGGATTCATCCTAACATAACTTTAGCAACTGTTCTACTCTTCTTCGCCCACCACGCTTCTGCACACGATAACATGAAAAGTTAATGAATGACAAGTTAAAAACAATTGTAACCTACAATGCGTACAAAAACTTACTTCTTATTTAGTTTGCATTTCTTGCTGCGTTTAGTGTGCCCTAGCAATTTGCATGCACCGCACCTGATTCTGATCTCGTCGTACGAAAGTGGCCTACCATTTTTCGACATAGGGCGGTTCTCATCTACCTTAGTTGCACCTTTCGTTGATACTTTAATAGGATCTTGAACTTCAACTATGTTGCCTTCACCATCGTCTACATATTCAATTGCACAAGTACTAAGATCAGCCGTTTTCTTACTCAAATTTTCCTTTAGCTGATCATACTCATGGCTCTTAGCTATCACAGTCTTCAAACTCTCCTGTAACTGATCCCATAAAGCTGGGTGTTTGCATGCTGCATGCATGGCTTCTGAAGCCAACACACTTACCTGGCTATATTTCATTCTTTCAGCTGCTCCAGTCCATCCAAATCCCAACAGATCGCTTGTGCGCCTCGCGGGCAGTCCTAACCTTGCGTCTTTCGTGAACCGCACAAGAACTAAACACTTTGGTATTTCAGATATATTCAAGTACTTCAATACATGGAATATGTGCTTGCAAGGTAGACCCTTTCGAATCATTCTTCTGCAGCTGCACCTTATATTTTCTGCGGAATTTACTGGAGTGTACTCCACCCAAAAACGGCTCTCCGGTTATTCTTCCAGGCCACGATGTACTGTTGTGATCCGTCTCTGAGCTTTATTTCTACAATCTCCATGCCGCCAATTTTCCTAAGATCAGCTTGCAACATATAGAAGTTTGCTGGAGTGAAGACGTGAGAAGCAGCTATCTCAAGTTCCCTCGAGCTAGTAACTGGCACCGGTAAATTTTGTGAGGTCGTGCAATCATCTCGTGCCTCATTCTCACGGATACGTACAACGGCGTTCTCATAGTGCAAAATCATATCCACCAGGGTCATTTCACCGTCTAGGTGGAGGTGAAGGCATGAGTTTAGACTTTCACTCCTCTGGTTGCTTTTCATGCCAAGCCAAAAACCCTCTATCAGATAAGCCGCGGCCCACGGTCTCCTCTTCTTATACATCCGTCTCAACCATGTTACTGTTTTTTCCGACTGCCATCTTTTGGAAAACGCGTGCCATCTCTCCTCAAACGTGGCCGTGGACGTGTTGTAGTACAGAAGAGTTCGGAACTCCTTCAAGGACTTGTGACTGAGGTGAATCTTCATATTTTTTTCTATATGCCACGTACATATACGGTGCCACACGTCTGGCAAGACTTGGCGAATTGCCTTGATCATCGCAGCGTCGGCGTACGTGATAACACTCTTCGGCATCTTTTGACACATGGACCTCAAAAAAGTCTCCAGCAGCCACACATATGTCTCTTCGGTCTCGTCCGAAACTATGGCACAAGCAAAAACAGTGGTCTTCCGGTGATTGTTAAGACCAACAAAGGGTATGAATGGCATACCATACCGGTTCATCTTGTACGTGGTGTCAAATACAAGCACGTCGCCGAAGTCCTCATAGTCATGACGAGACTGGGAGTCACACCAGAACATCCTATTCATATGTCCTTCCTTGTCTAGCTTGTACTCGAAAAAGAAGCTAGGATCCCTCTGTTTCCTACTGGCCATGATGCCTATGACTGTGGCAGCATCATCTTTTGAAAGCAGCTTCCTCTTCTCCCTGGCGCAAAGGTTGTATATTTCACGCCTGGTAAAACCAACACCGCCATACCATACTTGTTTGCTGATGAAGGAATCCATCATGTCGTGAATTCTAATCCCTGCAGCTCCCATGGACAGTATCTCAGCTCTCTGGTACTCTTTGATTTTTCTGTGGGACCAAAGAAAAGGTACCTCGTCCGGTCCTGCCAAGATATGGCTATGCTTGTCCTCAAAACTATCAACATACCAAACCCCACGCTTTTGGTCAAAGCTTCACGGTCAGGTGCGCTTCGCAGTGGCAGCGTGTCTCGGGTCTGAGTCTATGGCTGTGTCCTTCCTCGGTTAGCAACCTGCTGTCATGTTTTCCTTGTCTGGAACAAACAAACCGCCTATAACGCATATGACGTGACCCGGTTTTGCTATACCTGACCCTATTCTTTCTAATGCTGAAACCATTATCTCTAGCATAGCTGTTGTAGAAATCATACGCAGCCTCGTGAGACGTAAAAGTCATTTGTATTATCTGCATGAACATATCCCTCTTATCATCTGCACTAGCAGTATCTTGGACATTCTTTTTCCCTCAACTTCTGTCACCTACACAATCATAACATAGCCATGAAAACAGTTTTCTATGGTATAACATTACTTCCATACAACATTGATTACATACATACCTCCCTCATGATGACCGACGATTGCGACTCCCCAGAATCAGGTGCAGCTAATGATTCGACATCAAGGCCTGTCTCCGCGTCGGATTCACCGTAATAGTCGTACGCATTATGGTATTCGGAAATGAGCTGAAAAATATAACACAAATACATAAGTACTTATCATATAATATTCCAGGATTAATTCAATTTGCATGCATGCCAACAAAAAATTCCACTTCCATACCTGACTAATGTAATCTTCATTTGAGATCTCCGAGTTGTTTTCCTCACCATCATCATGCTCATTGTTTTCCTGACCATCATCATGTTCATCCATCTATAAATTTTCAAAATATAATATTGTCGGATGCCACCAAAAAATTACAACATGATAATGCCACTCACATTAAGATCTTCCAATACGTTCCAAAGCTCCCAAACAACCATAATTTAACATGGATTTGACAGCTTTTCGCCTTGTAGGGATGGTGTGTCTGATGAGGATACCGACGTGTCGGCACCACATGCTCGGATCGGCAGCCCGTCCGTTTGGAACCGCCTGATCAACATACCGGCAGGTCGCCACTGCTGGCGCATTAGCACCACCAGCTCAATAGTGCGACACAGCTGCACCGGCTGCTTAGCGGTTCGACGCATCCGCTCCTCCAGCTCAGCGGGCCATCACAGCAGCATCGCAAACTCAGCATACTGAAACAGCTGCACTGCCTGCTCAGAACATCACATCATAAGAAAATCAAGTCAAAAGATGGAAGAGGCCGCGGTCAAACTTGTCGTGAAGAAGAGACCCTTAGACAAAAGAAAGATGAGAACCATAACACCCAACAGTTGCTTGAAGAAGCGGAAAAAAAGTGTATGATTGTCACAACCCATCCCACGAGCAATTCAACGAGTTATTTCCTCCACAAGCCAAATGTGAAGCACACGAGTACAAGCATGGCCAGGCATTTCTAACGAATACCTGCAGCAGGCAAGTTCCAAATACAGGGCATTAGAGCATCTACATCTCTCATACGCCCGCGGACGCGCCCGGTCAGTGACCGGATGTGAGAGAGAGAAAAATGTGACCCAACCGGACCCCTCATATCATTTCTACACGTCTGGGCAGTCCGTGAACCCTCATATCCATCTCAAATGTAGGGAGGATATGAGGGCTCGCGGACGCGCTCGGGCAGTCCGTCACATAGGATGCGGCCCCACCCCGGACCACCTTTTCTCTTTCTTTATCCATTCTTTTCTTTCTTTATTCATCTCCATCAATCACATGCAAGTGACATGCCATATGAGGAAGAAAATAAGGAGCATGGCTGCACGGACAGACAAATAGGGGCTCAAAACGAACACGCCCGATCATTAATCGGGCCCGTCCGCGGGCGTTTAAGGGGTCATATTTGCTATGTCCAGCTGTAGATGCTCTTACATACATTTTGCTTGACCCAAATCTCAAAAGGTTTTAAAGGTCTGGATGTGTACTACGACAAACATTTTGGTAGTCAACCGAATACCATCCATGTGGACTTTGAGATGTTTCATCTCTTCTTCAACTTCGACATGCTTGATGTGATTCTTATTCAATTCTTCATATTGTAAATACTTCACAATCTTGATCAACTTCTACGTACAAGGTTGTAAACTAAGAAAACTAATGTATTGTTTTTCTCTCAGGGGATTGATTGCACAAAGAACAAAGAGGGAGCATATGCCTTTCATAGATCATATGCTAGAAAACGCCGTCATTATAAAAGACAATTGGAAATCGGGCCCTCAACAGCGTCTCCACCTCTTGCTTGACTTACACGTGACATGATTCTTCCTATTTACATATCTTGAAAAGTAATTTATAATCATGTATACATCGATTCTTTTAAAATTTGATGTACTTTGTAAGTTCATGTTTTTCTTAATCAATAGCAAATATTCGATCTTGAATGTCATTGTTCCAAACTGCGACATAGTTTACTACCTGGATTATTTCCGAATAATAGAAAATCGTTAGGATCTGACGTTTACTTAGCAATTCTAGGATAGGTATTGAATTCTTCGATGGTAAAACTTGTATTCATAATAGGTTCCTGAATTGAATTGGGAGAATCCATCTACATTTACAGTGCATTTTCCTTGTACATACGTCGTGGAGGGAGCCGTGCCGACAGGGAAAAAACCCTGGTGCACGAGACCATTTTCTCGATAGGATAGCGAAATCCGTTCTTTTCATAAGTTTTATCCTAACGTTCGTAAATACATTCTTATGTTAGTCACATGTTAAAGTTTGTAAATAAACACATTTCTTGTTGTATTTGTCTCCTAAGAAAAAATAAGCAGATTATACTAATTAAGTTGTTCCTAACAGGGCAAATATATGACTAATTCTATACATAAAATTTCCGTGTTCTCAACAGTAAAAAGGGACCAACCTTCGTGGATTCTTTGTTTGCAAACACATGAATTCTTTATGGTGATCTTTTGCATATACTATAGATGCTGACTACATACCAGGAATAAGTGTGTGTCTTAATTAGTATCTTCTAATCTACGCGTACGACACATTTTGTTCTAAAAATCTTGCAGATCTTCAAAGAGTGGAGCGCTGACCCGCTGACCGCAGTTCAATTGCTAGTTGCTAGGAGATTTCTCAGCACATCTTCTCAAAATACTTTATCAATCCCACTATAGATGATCTAGATTATGCGTTCACCTGTTAGTGTTCGGTGCTAAACATATATGCATGGATGCATTGTTTTCCATGTGATGAGAGGTCTACGTCTTTCGTACACTCTGATTCTGTGAATGTTGTATTTTGAAGAGAACTGCATATGTGTACACATGTGGAATTTAGCTAATAACTAGCTAGCATGCAGTATCTGCAATGTACTATTGGCCAATGATTGTGATGACTGTGCTTGTTGTGGACGATATTTGTTCGAATGCATATTCTGGCGAATATGCTTTTTGCGGGGCAATTGAAATGTGATTATCTTTTACCCCGCCTGGTCATATACAATGCACATGGTTCAAGAAATTGAGCATTTGCAAGGCAAACAAATACAACACACGTTTCTGAGAATGAAACCCGAGTGCAATTTACATTAAAAAACACAAGATGAGAATACAACCATGGGTGATACACTATAAATTGCACATGTGAAACAACAATACGTGTGTGGTGAGGGCGTTAAATCATGTGCGGTAGCACCTCATCCCACACGTGAGCTAAAGCCACCGTGTCGACAGACGTTACAGACCGAAGACTTGTGTGCGATGCTCTAGACATCACAGATAATTTCGTTGGGACAACCGTGTGCCATAAGTACCATTTCGTAAACGTTTTACGCAGAACTCCGTCTGGGTTCCATGAGGAATAACATGCCGTTAACTATCAATCACACACGTATGTCGCAACTATGGTGTGTGAGATAGGTTCTTGTATCGCACACGGTTGGTTTTGCCAAAACGTCTGCATCCTCGAGCCCTATCGCAGACGATTAACCTGGGTTATTTGCGATGGACCCCCCACCCCCACCCCTGTCGCATTGCTTAGCAAGTCGACGGTTCGAAACTATGTTAGCGAAAGAGGGTTTAAATCATTTTCTTAGCCCCAGTCTGCACCGAAATGATACTATTTCCATGATTTGCGATTTGCGTCCAACGAGTCTTTTTTTTTTTGGAATCGTCCACTTGCTTATCTTTGAGGACGCTCCATGGTCTTATTAGGCTCCAACTACCAAATACTACATATAGGAGTTGTTGCATAAAAGGAAGTACCATTACCACCAGTGATCTTTAAAAGTGATAAACTAAACTCGTCACTTTAGGAGATCTTGCCACAGAAACATGCCAATATGTATGGTTTAGCTACACATTCTCGCCGGAAACATGCATGCCCGCATGTACTCCCTCTCACCACTTCCAAATATAATTATACAATATAATATGTTCCGTACTATACATATGAAGTCATGTCATGTAGTATGTTTCTTGTTTCATTTTCCTTCGGCAGAAGTGCAGCTGCTATGCTGTTCCACTACGGAGTTGAGTCTTCCTACGATGTCCTCTGCTGTAACGATGAAGCTCTCATCCACCTGAAAACAAAATCAAGCTATCTATTGATCCGAAATCCATGCATTATATGGGGCATTATGCTCTCCTACTTGTTCAGATGAATATTATACTTGTGAACAAACATGATTAGGTTTTTTCCAGTGGAACATGCATGATTAGCCAGATTGAGAATTATGTTTTTATTCGGTAAATAATGGTCTATATGTAGGCTTTATGATAGTACATTTGTGGTATTTTCTATACTTGTTGACCATGTCTTGCAAATTAAGAAGCTTCCTCATAATGCAGGATAGAATAATGTATTTGTACGGAACGTTTGTTTCATATAAGATTTTTATTTTGTTTGACGATTCCAACTGGTGCAACAATGGGCATAGGTTTTCATGGACAGCAAAACTTTCCAGCATTGAAATCACATTGTCTCGATGACACGAATATCCTTCTAGTCCAAGATGTTAATCGCTTTGGTTTAGCTAAATTTAAGTCCTTTGAGATTGTCTTATATCTAAGTCGATGCTAGCTCCAGGCCTTCTGGTGTCTACATGTTGAGATTCATGTAGAAGCGTGTGTCGGAATTTTGTGCCCTGTGCTATATATTCAAATTAATTATAATAACTAATATTCTACAGAATACCACATTATGAAACTAATATATGTTTAGTAGATGGTAATTCAGTCTAGGGACATTGATAAGTGGAAGGAGCTAGATCATATGGTTAGACATGAAAAATCTTAACCCAAACCACACACGGAAGTTCTCTTGCTCCTTCCACAAGCAAGTCCCATGTTAGGGTTTCCTTGCCTCCTAGAGGTGCCGCCGCCGATTTGCCTCGTCTGTCGTGGCCTTAGTGCCATGGAGGCGCGGTGGATCCTAGCCCGTGCTGTTGGGAGGGCTCCTGCTCCGTTTTTAGGTGTTTTCTAGTTTGTCTTGGGTTTGTGTCCTACTCCACTAGTAGAAAACTGGGCTTTGGTCACAGGGCAATATTCACATTAGTCCCGGTTCAGTCAGGAACCAGGACTAATGCGAGCATTGGTCCCGGTTCGTGCGGCCAGGGGCCTGCCGGGCCTCGTGGGGGCATTGGTCCTGGTTCGTCCGGCCCTTTGGTCCCGGTTGGTGGGACAAACCGGGACCAATGGGCCACGCTCCTGGCCCACCACCCTTTAGTCCCGGTTCATACCACAAACCGGGACTAAGGGGCTGGTCCTAGTTGCGGCCAGTGTTTAGTCCCACCTCGCCAACCGAAGGGCGCTCACACCAGTTTATAAGCCCGTCCCTCTCTGCCTTGTCAAGCTCCTCTCAAAGTGAAAATAGATGCCCTTATACATGGAATTTGACCTAAATTTACAGTAAATTTCTTTGAATTTCATAGAAATTTATTATGAATTTAGGTTGAATTTTCTCTATAGGCGCATCTATGTTCATTTTTTTATAGTAAATAAAATAAATAAACCTTAATAAAATAAATAAAAATAAATAAACCTTAATAAAATAAAATAAAATAAACTATAGTAACTAAAATAAATAAACCTTAATAAATTAAATAAAAATAGCAGCACTAAAATAAATAAAAATAAAATAATTAAAGTAAAATACATAAGTAATTAGAAATAAAATAAATAAGTTTTTTGTTGTAAGTAGAAACAAAACAAAACAAATAAAGCAAAAGAGAAAACAAAAAACAGAGAAAAAAAATTATGCCACCTACTGGGCCACCACGGCCTGAATACGACTTGAAACCCATCCATGGGCCAGGATTCAGGCCCGCAGAAGGCCCAGTAGGCCCCACAGGGAAAGAGAACGGTTAGGCCCGAAAGCCTGCAGTTGAGAGGAGCTCGAGAGGGTGGGCGCAGCAGCGCTTATAAACCACTCTCGAGCCCTCTCAACTAGCGAGGTGGGACTAAACTTTTGACGCGGGGCAGCACAAGGCCTTTGGTCCCGGTTGGTGCCACCAACCGGGACTAAAGGGGTCATTGGTCCCGGTTCGTGGCACCAACCGGGACCAAAGGCCTTTAGTCCCGGTTGGTGCCACGATCCAGGACCAATGAGTTCCCTATATATACCCCATCGCCACAGCAGAGCACTCCACAGTGCTCTGTTTTTTCTGGCCGGCGAGGGGAGGGCATTTGGGTGCTCTAGCTCACCTCCTATGCACATGAGGTGTTTGATGAAATGTCTGAGCCACACTAGTTAATCTTTCTCCTCTCAAAACTCGACCTCCGAGCTCCATTTTCCCCGAGATTTGTCTAGGTTTAGCGGTCCGTCACGTCCCGTCCCCGTCTTCAGCGCCATCGATCGCCCGCGCCGATCTCGTCGCCAGCACCACCGTGGTGCTCTTGTTCTTATCTTCTTTCTGAAAGGAAAAAATTATTACTTTAGATAGATACTTGTCTAATTTTGTTACTTTTATTATTCCTTCTTATTACATAGTGCGATGGTTTTGGTATCCGCCCCCGTCGGCCCTCGTCCTGTCTATCATTCGGATGTGGTATATATTATCTTTTTATAACTATTTGGTTCATTTATTGTTTATGACAAATATACCGACCAATGTCACATAGATTTTATTTATCTAGGAGGTGGTTGAACCGGAAATTCTAACCGACCCTATTGTCGAGAGGTTAAATTTAGTTGAAGAAGAAAACAATTACTTGAAGGAAAAAATAAAAAAAAATTGAGGAGGAGAAGATGATATTGGAGTTGCATGTTGCGGATGTCATCGATGATCACAAGATCAAGATGGATGCAATGCGCTTGAAGATTAGAAAGATTAGAAAATATGCCATTCATACCGAGGCTTGGTATCATTATGCCGTTGGATCAATTGTTACCTTGGTTGTGATTATGATCGCATTTGTTTTCGCATTGAAATGTTTTACATAGTTTCAATGTATGGTTTAATTAATTAGATGCTTTGGAGAGCTATATATATGTTGTTAGATGAGAACTATGTATGTACTTTGGTTTTAATGTGATGATGAACTTCTATTAATTTGGTCACTTAATTATCTATTCATGATGTTCTGTAATGGTTTTTGACACACTTAATTATATATAATGCACGCAGATGAACCGGCAATGGATGTACGGTGACAGACACACCTCCGAGTACATTAAGGGCGTGCATGATTTTCTCGAAGTGGCTGAGGCAAACAAGCAGAATGGTTTTATGTGTTGTCCATGCCCTATATGTGGGAATACGAAGTCTTACTCTGACCGGAAAATCCTTCACACCCACCTGCTTTACAAGGGTTTCATGCCACACTATAATGTTTGGACGAGGCACGGAGAAATAGGGGTTATGATGGAAGACGGCGAAGAAGAAGAGGACGATGACAACTATGTGCCCCCTGAATACGGTGATGCTGCAACGGGGGAAGCTGCTGAATATCAAGAGGAACCAGACGATGTGCCCAATGATGCTGCAAGGGGGGAAGCTGCTGAAGATCAAGAGGAACCAGTGCCCGATGATGATGATCTCCGCCGGGTCATTGTCGATGCAAGGACGCAATGTGAAAGTCAAAAGGAGAAGCTGAAGTTCGATCGCATGTTAGAGGATCACAAAAAAGGGTTGTACCCCAATTGCGAAGATGGCAACACAAAGCTCGGTACCGTACTGGAATTGCTGCAGTGGAAGGCAGAGAATGCTGTGCCTGACAAAGGATTTGAGAAGCTATTGAAAATATTGAAGAAGAAGCTTCCAAAGGATAACGAATTGCCCGACAGTACATACGCAGCAAAGAAGGTCGTATGCCCTCTAGGATTGGAGGTGCAAAAATACATGCATGCCCTAATGACTGCATCCCCTACCGCGGTGCGTACAAGGATCTGAACGCATGCCCGGTATGCGATGCATTGCGGTATAATATCAGACGAGATGACCCTGGTGATGTTGACGGCCAGCCCCCCAGGAAGAGGGTTCCTGCGAAGGTGATGTGGTATGCTCCTATAATACCACGGTTGAAACGTCTGTTCAGAAACGAAGAGCATGCCAAGTTGATGCGATCGCACAGTGAGGACCGTAAGAAAGACGGGAAGTTGAGAGCACCCGCTGACGGGTCGCGGTGGAGAAAAATCAAGAGAAAGTACTGGGCTGAGTTTGCAACTGACCCAATGAACGTATGGTTTGGTTTAAGCGCGGATGGCATTAATCTTTTCGGGGAGCAGAGCAGCAATCACAGCACCTGGCCCGTGACTCTATGTATGTATAACCTTCCTCCTTGGATGTGCATGAAGCGGAAGTTCATTATGATGCCAGTTCTCATCCAAGGCCCTAAGCAACCCGGCAACGACATTGATGTGTACCTAAGGCCATTAGTTGAAGAACTTTTACAGCTGTGGAATGGAAACAGTGTACGTACGTGGGATGAGCACAAACAGGAGGAATTTAACCTGCACGCGTTGCTGTTTGTAACCATCAACGATTGGCCCGCTCTCAGTAACCTTTCAGGACAGACAAACAAGGGATACCACGCATGCACGCACTGTTTAGATGACACTGAAAGTATATACCTAGACAAATGCAGGAAGAATGTGTACCTGGGCCATCGTCGATTTCTTCCGACCAACCATCAATGTTGAAAGAAAGGCAAGCATTTCAAAGGTGAGGCAGATCACCGGAAGAAGCCCGCCATGCGTACCGGTGATCACGTACTTGCTATGGTCAATGATTTACACGTAATCTTTGGAAAGGGTCCCGGCGGACTAGCTGTTCCGAATGACGCTGAGGGACACGCACCCATGTGGAAGAAGAAATCTATATTTTAGGACCTACCCTACTGGAAAGAGCTAGAGGCCGCTCTTCAATCGACGTGATGCACGTGACGAAGAACCTTTGCGTGAACCTGCTAAGCTTCTTGGGCATGTATGGGAAGACAAAAGATACACCTGAGGCACGGGAGGACCTGCAACGTTTGCACGAAAAAGACGGCATGCCTCCGAAGCAGTATGAAGGTCCTGCCAGCTACGCTCTTACGAAAGAAGAGAAAGAAATCTTCTTTGAATGCCTGCTCAGTATGAAGGTCCCGACTGGCTTCTCGTCGAATATAAAGGGAATAATAAATATGCCAGAGAAAAAGTTCCAGAACCTAAAGTCTTATGACTGCCATGTGATTATGACGCAACTGCTTCCGGTTGCATTGAGGGGGCTTCTACCGGAAAACGTCCGATTAGCCATTGTGAAGCTATGTGCATTCCTCAATGCAATCTACACAGTTGGAGGGGACTCAATAATATGCAGGGATGGATATTCTTGGTCTCAAGCACACTACACAGTTCTACAGAACTCTACCTTGGTGACCCCGTATGTCGATGAACACAAGAACAGTCTGCGCTCCAAACACCCGGAGCAGTGTGACGACTGGATTACATGTGAACACATCAGGACTTTCAGCAGTTGGTTGGAAACACGTCTCAGAGGTGACACCATTGTTTGTGTTGAGTTGTACTCGTTGTCCAGGGGACCATCTTCGACTGTATTGACTTACAAAGGATACGAGATAAATGGGAATACATTTTACACGATCGCCCAAGATCAAAAGAGAACCAACCAAAACAGCGGTGTCCGCTTTGATGCAGCAACCGAGAGGGGAAAGGACACATATTATGGTTACATAATGGACATATGGGAACTTGACTACGGACATGATTTTAAGGTCCCTTTGTTTAAGTGCAAATGGGTCAATCTGTCAGGAGGCGGGGTACAGGTAGACCCATAGTACGGAATGACAACAGTGGATCTGAACAATCTTGGGTACACTGACGAACCGTTCGTCCTAGCCAATGATGTGGCACAGGTTATCTATGTGAAGGACATGTCTACCAGACCGAGAAAAAGAAAATATAAGGAAGCGAATACATCATACGATGAGCCAAAGCGCCACATAGTTCTTTCAGGAAAAAGGGACATTGTGGGAGTGGAGGGCAAGACAGACATGTCTGAAGATTATGAAAAGTTTCATGAAATTCCTCCCTTCAAAGTCAAGGCTGACCCAAGCATCCTGATAAACGATGAAGATTATCCATGGTTACGGCGCAATAAGCAAATGACACAAGCGAAGAAAAAGTGAAGACTTTCTCCCGCAACTATTATGATGATACCATGCCAACTTTGTAACAGACGAGTATGATACCATTGTCCGTTTTGTACACGAAGTGCATCTAGTTTTTGCCGTAACCCTCTCAACTTTCTTGCACATGCTATGTGGATGAAATGATGATACCATGCCAACTTTCAACCTTTTCAGAGTTCTTTTGAAATGCTTTTCAATTTTAGGGTCTTATAGCTCAAAATAATTAGTAAATGCATGAAAAATAACAGGCCAAAAATTAAAAATTATGCCACCTACTGGGCCACCACGGCCTGAATACGATTAGAAACCCATCCATGGGCCAGGATTCTGGCCCGCAGAAGGCCCAGTAGGCGCACAAGCATGTACAGAGAGGTTAGGCCTGTAAGCCTGCTTTAGAGAGGAGCTCGACAGCTCAGGCGCACCGCACCTTATAAACAGGTGCGGCTCTCTCTCAGCTAGCGAGGTGGGACTAAACTCCCACCACCACGCCGCTATGCAAGGCCATTGGTCCCGGTTGGTGGCACGAACCGGGACCAATTCCACCCTTTGGTCCCGGTTGGTGCCACGAACCGGTACTAATGAGGCTGTGGCCCCACGAGCACCTTTAGTACCGGTTCGTGGCACGAACGGTACTAGAGTTTCTTACTAAGAAGTTTTTTAGTCCCACCTCGCTAGCTGAGAGGCACTAGGAGCGGTTTATAAGCCCTGAGTGTAGAGACGATGAAGAAGAGGCGCAATGCTCACCTTCACGTTGCTTAGCTTCAAGCCTTGAGGAATAAGGTAGACTGCATGGAGCTATGTGCAGTGCAGTCTACACTATTCCGAAAGGCTTGAAGCTAATCAACGAGCATTGCGCCTCTTTTTTATTTTTAATAACTTATTACAACTCCGGACTTCTTGTGTTACGACAAAATAAAATAAACTTTAATAAAATTTATGAAACAAAAATTAACAAAGTATTTTCTGTTCAAAACACTATAAGAAACCTCTAGTATTATTGAAACTAAAATCATACAAAATTGATGCAACTAAAATTATCGAAGTATTTTCTGTTCAAAATCATTAAAAGCAAAAAGAATTTTCATAAAGAACTTTTTTTGATAGAAACTTTAATAGCAAAAAGAATTATCATAAAGTGAAATAAATAAGTAATTAGAAACAAAATAAAATAAAATAAATAAGTTTTTTGTTGTAAGTAGAAACAAAACAAAATAAATATAGCAAAAAAGAAAACAAAAAACTAAATACAGCAAAAAGAATTTTCATAAAGAACTTTTTTTGATAGAAACTTTAATACCAAAAAGAATTTTCATAAAGTAAAATAAATGAGTAATTAGAAACAAAATAAAATAAAATAAATAAGTTTTTTGTTGTAAGTAGAAACAAAACAAAATAAATAAAGCAAAAAAGAAAACAAAAAAAACTAAATACAGCAAAAAAAATTGTTGGGGCGCTGCCCGCTGGGCCTTCCAACCCTCAGGTTTGCAAATACAGGCCCAGAAGGGCTAGAAGGTTCAACGGGCAGCACGCCAAAGTTAGGCCCAGAAGCCTGCTATAGAGAGGAGTTTGAGACAGCAGCCGCGCCGGGGCTTTTAAACTGGTGCGGGCGCCCCTCGGCTAGCGAGGTGGGACTAAACTTTTGGCCGCGACGCGGGCAGCAAGAGGCCTTTGGTCCCGGTTGGTGGCACCAACCGGGACTAAAGGGGGGCATGCGTACCGGTTCGTGGCACCAACCGGGACCAATGCCCCCCCTTTAGTCCCGGTTGGTGCCACCAACCGGGACCAAAGGCCGCCGCTTCCCGCCCTTTGGGTTGCTGAAAAGAGGCCCTTGGTCCCGGTTGGTGGCACCAACCGGGACTAAAGGGGGGATTGGTCCCGGTTGGTGCCACGAACCGGGACCAATGCTCTCAGTATATAAGAAAACAGTTAGCGTTTTTCAGATTCATCTCTGCATCAGTTCCCCCGCCCCGACGACGCCGCCAGGCTGCCCGAGCTCGCCCCGTCGACGCCGTCGCCGCCCTCTGCTGCCTCGTCGACGCGCAGCCGCCCCTTCCACAGTTCTCTCAGGCAGAACTTCGTAGCCACTGACCACTCCAGGTGTACCCATTCCACATACTTACATTTCACTTCTTCCTACAGTATGAAAAAATATGGTCTCAATCATATATGCACAAATGCAATACAATTACATGCAATGCACTAAAAATATGGTCTCAATCTTATAAACACAAAATGTAGCATGCAATGATATACATACATACATACATACATACATACATACATACATACATACATACATACATACATATATATATGGATCAATTAACTACAAGTATATGCTATTATGTGCTAAAACAAATATTAGACCGTAAAAAAGACAACATAAATACGGACTTTGTAAATGCACAAATTAATTGAAATTGTATGCAATTTTGGGCAGAACAATGGATTACCGCGAAGTAAATCGAGCACGAGGTAATGTAAACATATATTTACAGTACGGAACAACAAACCTTCTGACCACAGGCAAGAAAACGTCTGCCAGTGTCCAAGGAATCAAAAGCAACTAGCCTGACGCAAGGTTCTCGACGCAGACAACGAGAGGACAGATCGTGAGCAATGCCACTCCATTCATAGCAAGGGATAGTCGTAGGAAGCTAAACGAAACAACAGAGATAATGCACAAATCAACGCCCTGCGTTAAATACCGGAAATGAAGAACCCTAACCCTAAGCCTAGCACTATCTGGAGATTATATAGTAGGAGCGTACCTGCAGGCTAGTCACAGATTCGCCATCCGAAGAAGAGCTCGACTCGTCGCTCCACGAAACCATGGCGTAACGTGACCGGCGGCAAGACGTGGATCGGTGGCGGCGGCGGTCGCAGTGGATAGATAGAACGCGCGTGGAGATCGCGAGGGAAGAACCGCCCCGACCAGGTGGCCAGCGCGGCCCATTTAAACGGGCTATAATCAAAATAAAAATTGTTAAATGGGCACGGCAACGGGAGCGGCCGTGTGTCGCGCCGTCTAACGGCATCCGTCCCCCCCCCCCTCCACGTCATCGCGACAAGCGGCCCGAGTTACACTACAAGCCATAAAATGGTGGGTTTTTCTTTTCTTTATGAGGGGAAAATGGTGGGTTTTTGGTACGAAGTCTATACTATAGACCAAAGTGAGCTGGTATCTTCTATATCTAAATGGTGATGAACCAAAGGAGTAAAAAAAAAAATTATTACCACACATAATTACATCTTCTATATCTAAACAACTAGCCACCACTAACCTATTTCTCTTAACATGCAAGTTTGCCACCTCGTCATTCAACATGTATGGAGAAAGGTCCACCACAACATGAAAACAAAATATTCCCGCAACAACATATACATGTTACACGTAACCATTTCTCTATGAATATATTGCAAAACATTCCCGCAACAACATGTCGGGTATCGTCTAGTTTTCTAATATAATATAACTAGAGTGGACAACACAAAAGATGCCATCATTACAATGGCTAAAATGCTATCCATTTTCCATGATTAAAGTCCCTAGTGACCGCCTCCTGTTTAGTCCATATATGCTACAAGCACTATCTCAAGGTACTGGCCTCTTGCAATAGTATATATCATGTATCACGTATGCAGTAACACATAGTAAACACCTCACTATTAGATCACTGGATTCATCCTAACATAACTTTAGCAACTGTTCTACTCTTCTTCGCCCACCACGCTTCTGCACACGATAGCATGAAAAGTTAATGAATGACAAGTTAAAAACAATTATAACCTACAATGCGTACAAAAACTTACTTCTTATTTAGTTTGCATTTCTTGCTGCGTTTAGTGTGCCCTAGCAATTTGCATGCACCGCACCTGATTCTGATCTCGTCGTACGAAAGTGGCCTACCATTTTTCGACATAGGGCGGTTCTCATCTACCTTAGTTGCACCTTTCGTTGATACTTTAATAGGATCTTGAACTTCAGCTATGTTGCCTTCACCATCGTCTACATATTCAATTGCACAAGTACTAAGATCAGCCGTTTTCTTACTCAAATTTTCCTTTAGCTGATCATACTCATGGCTCTTAGCTATCACAGTCTTCAAACTCTCCTGTAACTGATCCTATAAAGCTGGGTGTTTGCATGCTGCATGCATGGCTTCTGAAGCCAACACACTTACCTGGCTATATTTCATTCTTTCAGCTGCTCCAGTCCATCCAAATCCCAACAGATCGCTTGTGCGCCTCGCGGGCAGTCCTAACCTTGCGTCTTTCGTGAACCGCACAAGAACTAAACACTTTGGTATTTCAGATATATTCAAGTACTTCAATACATGGAATATGTGCTTGCAAGGTAGACCCTTTCGAATCATTCTTCTGCAGCTGCACCTTATATTTTCTGCGGAATTTACTGGAGTGTACTCCACCCAAAAACGGCTCTTCCGGTTATTCTTCCAGGCCACGATGTACTGTTGTGATCCGTCTCCGAGCTTTATTTCTAAAATCTCCATGCCGCCAATTTTCCTAAGATCAGCTTGCAACATATAGAAGTTTGCTGGAGTGAAGATGTGAGAAGCAGCTATCTCAAGTTCCCTCGAGCTAGTAACTGGCACCGGTAAATTTTGTGAGGTCGTGCAATCATCTCGTGCCTCATTCTCACGGATACGTACAACGGCGTTCTCATAGTGCAAAATCATATCCACCAGGGTCATTTCACCGTCTAGGTGGAGGTGAAGGCATGAGTTTAGACTTTCACTCCTCTGGTTGCTTTTCATGCCAAGCCAAAAACCCTCTATCAGATAAGCCGCGGCCCACGGTCTCCTCTTCTTATACATCCGTCTCAACCATGTTACTGTTTTTTCCGACTGCCATCTTTTGGAAAACGCGTGCCATCTCTCCTCAAACGTGGCCGTGGACGTGTTGTAGTACAGAAGAGTTCGGAACTCCTTCAAGGACTTGTGACTGAGGTGAATCTTCATATTTTTTTCTATATGCCACGTACATATACGGTGCCACACGTCTGGCAAGACTTGGCGAATTGCCTTGATCATCGCAGCGTCGGCGTACGTGATAACACTCTTCGGCATCTTTTGACACATGGACCTCAAAAAAGTCTCCAGCAGCCACACATATGTCTCTTCGGTCTCGTCCGAAACTATGGCACAAGCAAAAACAGTGGTCTTCCGGTGATTGTTAAGACCAACAAAGGGTATGAATGGCATACCATACCGGTTCATCTTGTACGTGGTGTCAAATACAAGCACGTCGCCGAAGTCCTCATAGTCATGACGAGACTGGGAGTCACACCAGAACATCCTATTCATATGTCCTTCCTTGTCTAGCTTGTACTCGAAAAAGAAGCTAGGATCCCTCTGTTTCCTACTGGCCATGATGCCAATGACTGTGGCAGCATCATCTTTTGAAAGCAGCTTCCTCTTCTCCCTGGCGCAAAGGTTGTATATTTCACGCCTGGTAAAACCAACACCGCCATACCATACTTGTTTGCTGATGAAGGAATCCATCATGTCGTGAATTCTAATCCCTGCAGCTCCCATGGACAGTATCTCAGCTCTCTAGTACTCTTTGATTTTTCTGTGGGACCAAAGAAAAGGTACCTCGTCCGGTCCTGCCAAGATATGGCTATGCTTGTCCTCAAAACTATCAACATACCAAACCCCACGCTTTTGGTCAAAGCTTCACGGTCAGGTGCGCTTCGCAGTGGCAGCGTGTCTCGGGTCTGAGCCTATGGCTGTGTCCTTCCTCGGTTAGCAACCTGCTGTCACGTTTTCCTTGTCTGGAACAAACAAACCGCCTATAACGCATATGACGTGACTCGGTTTTGCTATACCTGACCCTATTCTTTCTAATGCTGAAACCATTATCTCTAGCATAGCTGTTGTAGAAATCATACGCAGCCTCGTGAGACGTAAAAGTCATTTGTATTATCTGCATGAACATATCCCTCTTATCATCTGCACTAGCAGTATCTTGGACATTCTTTTTCCCTCAACTTCTGTCACCTACACAATCATAACATAGCCATGAAAACAGTTTTCTATGGTATAACATTACTTCCATACAACATTGATTACATACATACCTCCCTCATGATGACCGACGATTGCGACTCCCCAGAATCAGGTGCAGCTAATGATTCGACATCAAGGCCTGTCTCCGCGTCGGATTCACCGTAATAGTCGTACGCATTATGGTATTCGGAAATGAGCTGAAAAATATAACACAAATACATAAGTACTTATCATATAATATTCCAGGATTAATTCAATTTGCATGCATGCCAACAAAAAATTCCACTTCCATACCTGACTAATGTAATCTTCATTCGAGATCTCCGAGTTGTTTTCCTCACCATCATCATGCTCATTGTTTTCCTGACCATCATCATGTTCATCCATCTATAAATTTTCAAAATATAATATTGTCGGATGCCACCAAAAAATTACAACATGATAATGCCACTCACATTAAGATCTTCCAATACGTTCCAGAGCTCCCAAACAACCATAATTTAACATGGATTTGACAGCTTTTCGCCTTGTAGGCATGGTGTGTCTGATGAGGATACCGACGTGTCGGCACCACATGCTCGGATCGGCAGCCCGTCCGTTTGGAACCGCCTGATCAACATACCGGCAGGTCGCCACTGCTGGCGCATTAGCACCACCAGCTCAATAGTGCGACACAGCTGCACCGGCTGCTTAGCGGTTCGACGCATCCGTTCCTCCAGCTCAGCGGGCCATCACGGCAGCATCGCAAACTCAGCAGACTGAAACAGCTGCACTGCCTGCTCAGAACATCACATCATAAGAAAATCAAGTCAAAAGATGGAAGAGGCCGCAGTCAAACTTGTCGTGAAGAAGAGACCCTTAGACAAAAGAAAGATGAGAACCATAACACCCAACAGTTGCTTGAAGAAGCGGAAAAAAAGTGTATGATTGTCACAACCCATCCCACGAGCAATTCAACGAGTTATTTCCTCCACAAGCCAAATATGAAGCACACGAGTACAAGCATGGCCAGGCATTTCTAACGAATACCTGCAGCAGGCAAGTTCCAAATACAGGGCATTAGAGCATCTACATCTCTCATACGCCCGCGGACGCGCCCGGTCAGTGACCGGATGTGAGAGAGAGAAAAATGTGACCCAACCGGACCCCTCATATCATTTCTACACGTCTGGGTAGTCCGTGAACCCTCATATCCATCTCAAATGTAGGGAGGATATGAGGGCTCGCGGACGCGCTCGGGCAGTCCGTCACGTAGGATGCGGCCCCACCCCGGACCACCTTTTCTCTTTCTTTATTCATTCTTTTCATTCTTTATTCATCTCCATCAATCACATGCAAGTGACATGCCATATGAGGAAGAAAATAAGGAGTGTGGCTGCACGGACAGACAAATAGGGTCTCAAAACGAACACGCCCGATCATTAATCGGGCCCGTCCGCGGGCGTTTAAGGGGTCATATTTGCTATGTCCAGCTGTAGATGCTCTTACATACATTTTGCTTGACTCAAATCTCAAAAGGTTTTAAAGGTCTGGATGTGTACTACGACAAACATTTTGGTAGTCAACCGAATACCATCCATGTGGACTTTGAGATGTTTCATCTCTTCTTCAACTTCGATATTGTAAATACTTCACAATCTTGATCAACTTCTATGTACAAGGTTGTAAACTAAGAAAACTAATGTATTGTTTTTCTCTCAGGGGATTGATTGCACAAAGAACAAAGAGGGAGCATATGCCTTTCATAGATCATATGCTAGAAAACGCCGTCATTATAAAAGACAATTGGAAATCGGGCCCTCAACAGCGTCTCCACCTCTTGCTTGACTTACACGTGACATGATTCTTCCTATTTACATATCTTGAAAAGTAATTTATAATCATGTATACATCGATTCTTTTAAAATTTGATGTACTTTGTAAGTTCATGTTTTTCTTAATCAATAGCAAATATTCGATCTTGAATGTCATTGTTCCAAACTGCGACATAGTCTACTACCTGGATTATTTCCGAATAATAGAAAATCGTTAGGATCTGACGTTTACTCAGCAATTCTAGGATAGGTATTGAATTCTTCGATGGTAAAACTTGTATTCATAATAGGTTCCTGAATTGAATTGGGAGAATCCATCTACATTTACAGTGCATTTTCCTTGTACATACGTCGTGGAGGGAGCCGTGGCGACAGGGAAAAAACCCTGGTGCACGAGACCGTTTTCTCGATAGGATAGCGAAATCCGTTCTTTTCATAAGTTTTATCCTAACGTTCGTAAATACATTCTCTTATGTTAGTCACATGTTAAAGTTTGTAAATAAACACATTTCTTGTTGTATTTGTCTCCTAAGAAAAAATAAGCAGATTATACTAATTAAGTTGTTCCTAACAGGGCAAATATATGACTAATTATATACATAAAATTTCCATGTTCTCAACTGTAAAAAGGGACCAACCTTCGTGGATTCTTTGTTTGCAAACACATGAATTCTTTATGGTGATCTTTTGCATATACTATAGATGCTGACTACATACCAGGAATAAGTGTGTGTCTTAATTAGTATCTTCTAATCTACGCGTACGACACATTTTGTTCTAAAAATCTTGCAGATCTTCAAAGAGTGGAGCGCTGACCCGCTGACCGCAGTTCAATTGCTAGTTGCTAGGAGATTTCTCAGCACATCTTCTCAAAATACTTTATCAATCCCACTATAGATGATCTAGATTATGCGTTCACCTGTTAGTGTTCGGTGCTAAACATATATGCATGGATGCATTGTTTTCCATGTGATGAGAGGTCTACGTCTTTCGTACACTCTGATTCTGTGAATGTTGTATTTTGAAGAGAACTGCATATGTGTACACATGTGGAATTTAGCTAATAACTAGCTAGCATGCAGTATCTGCAATGTACTATTGGCCAATGATTGTGATGACTGTGCTTGTTGTAGACGATATTTGTTCGAATGCATATTCTGGCGAATATGCTTTTTGCGGGGCAATTGAAATGTGGTTATCTTTTACCCCGCCTGGTCATATACAATGCACATGGTTCAAGAAATTGAGCATTTGCAAGGCAAACAAATACAACACACGTTTCTGAGAATGAAACCCGAGTGCAATTTACATTAAAAAACACAAGATGAGAATACAACCATGGGTGATACACTATAAATTGCACATGTGAAACAACAATACGTGTGTGGTGAGGGTGTTAAATCATGTGCGGTAGCACCTCATCCCACACGTGAGCTAAAGCCACCGTGTCGACAGATGTTACAGACCGAAGACTCGTGTGCGATGCTCTAGACATCACAGATAGTTTCGTTGGGACAACTGTGTGCCATAAGTACCATTTCGTAAACGTTTTACGCAGAACTCCGTCTGGGTTCCATGAGGAATAACATGCCGTTAACTATCAATCACACACGTATGTCGCAACTATGGTGTGTGAGATAGGTTCTTGTATCGCACACGGTTGGTTTTGCCAAAACGTCTGCATCCTCGAGCCCTATCGCAGACGAGTAATCTGGGTTATTTGTGATGGACCCCCCACCCCCACCCCCGTCGCATAGCTTAGCAAGTCGACGGTTCGAAACTATGTTAGCAAAAGAGGGTTTAAATCATTTTCTTAGCCCCAGTCTGCACCGAAATGATACTATTTCCTTGATTTGCGATTTGCGTCCAAAAAGTCTTCTTTTTTTTTGGAATCGTCCACTTGCTTATCTTTGAGGACGCTCCATGGTCTTATTAGGCTCCAACTACCAAATACTACATATAGGAGTTGTTGCATAAAAGGAAGTACCATTACCACCAGTGATCTTTAAAAGTGATAAACTAAACTCGTCACTTTAGGAGATCTTGCCACAGAAACATGCCAATATGTATGGTTTAGCTACACATTCTCGCCGGAAACATGCATGCCCGCATGTACTCCCTCTCACCACTTCCAAATATAATTATACAATATAATATGTTCCGTACTATACATATGAAGTCATGTCATGTAGTATGTTTCTTGTTTCATTTTCCTTCGGCAGAAGTGCAGCTGCTATGCTGTTCCACTACGGAGTTGAGTCTTCCTACGATGTCCTCTGCTGTAACGATGAAGCTCTCATCCACCTGAAAACAAAATCAAGCTAGCTATTGATCCGAAATCCATGCATTATATGGGGCATTATGTTCTCCTACTTGTTCAGATGAATATTATACTTGTGAACAAACATGATTAGGTTTTTTCCAGTGGAACATGCATGATTAGCCAGATTGAGAATTATGTTTTTATTCGATAAATAATGGTCTATATGTAGGCTTTATGATAGTACGTTTGTGGTATTTTCTATACTTGTTGACCATGTCTTGCAAATTAAGAAGCTTCCTCATAATGCAGGATAGAATAATGTATTTGTACGGAACATTTGTTTCATATAAGATTTTTATTTTGTTTGACGATTCCAACTGGTACAACAATGGGCATAGGTTTTCATGGACAGCAAAACTTTCCAGCATTGAAATCACATTGTCTCGATGACACGAATATCCTTCTAGTCCAAGATGTTAATCGCTTTGGTTTAGCTAAATTTAAGTCCTTTGAGATTGTCTTATATCTAAGTCGATGCTAGCTCCAGGCCTTCTGGTGTCTACATGTTGAGATTCATGTAGAAGCGTGTGTCGGAATTTTGTGCCCTGTGCTATATATTCAAATTAATTATAATTACTAATATTCTACAGAATACCACATTATGAAACTAATATATGTTTAGTAGATGGTAATTCAGTCTAGGGACATTGATAAGTGGAAGGAGCTAGATCATATGGTTAGACATGAAAAATCTTAACCCAAACCACACACGGAAGTTCTCTTGCTCCTTCCACAAGCAAGTCCCATGTTAGGGTTTCCTTGCCTCCTAGAGGTGCCGCCGCCGATTTGCCTCGTCTGTCGTGGCCTTAGTGCCATGGAGGCGCGGTGGATCCTAGCCCGTGCTGTTGGGAGGGCTCCTGCTCCGTTTTTAGGTGTTTTCTAGTTTGTCTTGGGTTTGTGTCCTACTCCACTAGTAGAAAACTGGGCTTTGGTCACAGGGCAATATTCACATTAGTCCCGGTTCAGTCAGGAACCAGGACTAATGCGAGCATTGGTCCCGGTTCGTGCGGCCAGGGGCCTGCCGGGCCTCGTGGGGGCATTGGTCCTGGTTCGTCCGGCCCTTTGGTCCCGGTTGGTGGGACAAACCGGGACCAATGGGCCACGCTCCTGGCCCACCACCCTTTAGTCCCGGTTCATACCACAAACCGGGACTAAGGGGCTGGTCCTAGTTGCGGCCAGTGTTTAGTCCCACCTCGCCAACCGAAGGGCGCTCACACCAGTTTATAAGCCCGTCCCTCTCTGCCTTGTCAAGCTCCTCTCAAAGTGAAAATAGATGCCCTTATACATGGAATTTGACCTAAATTTACAGTAAATTTCTTTGAATTTCATAGAAATTTATTATGAATTTAGGTTGAATTTTCTCTATAGGCGCATCTATGTTCATTTTTTTATAGTAAATAAAATAAATAAACCTTAATAAAATAAATAAAAATAAATAAACCTTAATAAAATAAAATAAAATAAACTATAGTAACTAAAATAAATAAACCTTAATAAATTAAATAAAAATAGCAGCACTAAAATAAATAAAAATAAAATAATTAAAGTAAAATACATAAGTAATTAGAAATAAAATAAATAAGTTTTTTGTTGTAAGTAGAAACAAAACAAAACAAATAAAGCAAAAGAGAAAACAAAAAACAGAGAAAAAAAATTATGCCACCTACTGGGCCACCACGGCCTGAATACGACTTGAAACCCATCCATGGGCCAGGATTCAGGCCCGCAGAAGGCCCAGTAGGCCCCACAGGGAAAGAGAACGGTTAGGCCCGAAAGCCTGCAGTTGAGAGGAGCTCGAGAGGGTGGGCGCAGCAGCGCTTATAAACCACTCTCGAGCCCTCTCAACTAGCGAGGTGGGACTAAACTTTTGACGCGGGGCAGCACAAGGCCTTTGGTCCCGGTTGGTGCCACCAACCGGGACTAAAGGGGTCATTGGTCCCGGTTCGTGGCACCAACCGGGACCAAAGGCCTTTAGTCCCGGTTGGTGCCACGAACCAGGACCAATGAGTTCCCTATATATATACCCCATCGCCACAGCAGAGCACTCCACAGTGCTCTGTTTTTTCTGGCCGGCGAGGGGAGGGCATTTGGGTGCTCTAGCTCACCTCCTATGCACATGAGGTGTTCGATGAAATGTCTGAGCCACACTAGTTAATCTTTCTCCTCTCGAAACTCGACCTCCGAGCTCCATTTTCCCCGAGATTTGTCTAGGTTTAGCGGTCCGTCACGTCCCGTCCCCGTCTTCAGCGCCATCGATCGCCCGCGCCGATCTCGTCGCCAGCACCACCGTGGTGCTCTTGTTCTTATCTTCTTTCTGAAAGGAAAAAATTATTACTTTAGATAGATACTTGTCTAATTTTGTTACTTTTATTATTCCTTCTTATTACATAGTGCGATGGTTTTGGTATCCGCCCCCGTCGGCCCTCGTCCTGTCTATGATTCGGATGTGGTATATATTATCTTTTTATAACTATTTGGTTCATTTATTGTTTATGACAAATATACCGACCAATGTGACATAGATTTTATTTATCTAGGAGGTGGTTGAACCGGAAATTCTAACCGACCCTATTGTCGAGAGGTTAAATTTAGTTGAAGAAGAAAACAATTACTTGAAGGAAAAAATAAAAAAATTTGAGGAGGAGAAGATGATATTGGAGTTGCATGTTGCGGATGTCATCGATGATCACAAGATCAAGATGGATGCAATGCGCTTGAAGATTAGAAAGATTAGAAAATATGCCATTCATACCGAGGCTTGGTATCATTATGCCGTTGGATCAATTGTTACCTTGGTTGCGATTATGATCGCATTTGTTTTCGCATTGAAATGTTTTACATAGTTTCAATGTATGGTTTAATTAATTAGATGCTTTGGAGAGCTATATATATGTTGTTAGATGAGAACTATGTATGTACTTTGGTTTTAATGTGATGATGAACTTCTATTAATTTGGTCACTTAATTATCTATTCATGATGTTCTGTAATGGTTTTTGACACACTTAATTATATATAATGCACGCAGATGAACCGGCAATGGATGTACGGTGACAGACACACCTCCGAGTACATTAAGGGCGTGCATGATTTTCTCGAAGTGGCTGAGGCAAACAAGCAGAATGGTTTTATGTGTTGTCCATGCCCTATATGTGGGAATACGAAGTCTTACTCTGACCGGAAAATCCTTCACACCCACCTGCTTTACAAGGGTTTCATGCCACACTATAATGTTTGGACGAGGCACGGAGAAATAGGGGTTATGATGGAAGACGGCGAAGAAGAAGAGGACGATGACAACTATGTGCCCCCTGAATACGGTGATGCTGCAACGGGGGAAGCTGCTGAATATCAAGAGGAACCAGACGATGTGCCCAATGATGCTGCAAGGGGGGAAGCTGCTGAAGATCAAGAGGAACGAGTGCCCGATGATGATGATCTCCGCCGGGTCATTGTCGATGCAAGGACGCAATGCGAAAGTCAAAAGGAGAAGCTGAAGTTCGATCGCATGTTAGAGGATCACAAAAAAGGGTTGTACCCCAATTGCGAAGATGGCAACACAAAGCTCGGTACCGTACTGGAATTGCTGCAGTGGAAGGCAGAGAATGATGTGCCTGACAAAGGATTTGAGAAGCTATTGAAAATATTGAAGAAGAAGCTTCCAAAGGATAACGAATTGCCCGACAGTACATACGCAGCAAAGAAGGTCGTATGCCCTCTAGGATTGGAGGTGCAAAAATACATGCATGCCGTAATGACTGCATCCCCTACCGCGGTGCGTACAAGGATCTGAACGCATGCCCGGTATGCGATGCATTGCGGTATAATATCAGACGAGATGACCCTGGTGATGTTGACGGCCAGCCCCCCAGGAAGAGGGTTCCTGCGAAGGTGATGTGGTATGCTCCTATAATACCACGGTTGAAACGTCTGTTCAGAAACGAAGAGCATGCCAAGTTGATGCGATCGCACAGTGAGGACCGTAAGAAAGACGGGAAGTTGAGAGCACCCGCTGACGGGTCGCGGTGGAGAAAAATCAAGAGAAAGTACTGGGCTGAGTTTGCAACTGACCCAATGAACGTATGGTTTGGTTTAAGCGCGGATGGCATTAATCCTTTCGGGGAGCAGAGCAGCAATCACAGCACCTGGCCCGTGACTCTATGTATGTATAACCTTCCTCCTTGGATGTGCATGAAGCGGAAGTTCATTATGATGCCAGTTCTCATCCAAGGCCCTAAGCAACCCGGCAACGACATTGATGTGTACCTAAGGCCATTAGTTGAAGAACTTTTACAGCTGTGGAATGGAAACAGTGTACGTACGTGGGATGAGCACAAACAGGAGGAATTTAACCTGCACGCGTTGCTGTTTGTAACCATCAACGATTGGCCCGCTCTCAGTAACCTTTCAGGACAGACAAACAAGGGATACCACGCATGCACGCACTGTTTAGATGACACTGAAAGTATATACCTAGACAAATGCAGGAAGAATGTGTACCTGGGCCATCGTCGATTTCTTCCGACCAACCATCAATGTTGAAAGAAAGGCAAGCATTTCAAAGGTGAGGCAGATCACCGGAAGAAGCCCGCCATGCGTACCGGTGATCACGTACTTGCTATGGTCAATGATTTACACGTAATCTTTGGAAAGGGTCCCGGCGGACTAGCTGTTCCGAATGACGCTGAGGGACACGCACCCATGTGGAAGAAGAAATCTATATTTTGGGACCTACCCTACTGGAAAGAGCTAGAGGCCGCTCTTCAATCGACGTGATGCACGTGACGAAGAACCTTTGCGTGAACCTGCTAGGCTTCTTGGGCATGTATGGGAAGACAAAAGATACACCTGAGGCACGGGAGGACCTGCAACGTTTGCACGAAAAAGACGGCATGCCTCCGAAGCAGTATGAAGGTCCTGCCAGCTACGCTCTTACGAAAGAAGAGAAAGAAATCTTCTTTGAATGCCTGCTCAGTATGAAGGTCCCGACTGGCTTCTCGTCGAATATAAAGGGAATAATAAATATGCCAGAGAAAAAGTTCCAGAACCTAAAGTCTTATGACTGCCATGTGATTATGACGCAACTGCTTCCGGTTGCATTGAGGGGGCTTCTACCGGAAAACGTCCGATTAGCCATTGTGAAGCTATGTGCATTCCTCAATGCAATCTACACAGTTGGAGGGGACTCAATAATATGCAGGGACGGATATTCTTGGTCTCAAGCACACTACACAGTTCTACAGAACTCTACCTTGGTGACCCCGTATGTCGATGAACACAAGAACAGTCTGCGCTCCAAACACCCGGAGCAGTGTGACGACTGGATTACATGTGAACACATCAGGACTTTCAGCAGTTGGTTGGAAACACGTCTCAGAGGTGACACCATTGTTTGTGTTGAGTTGTACTCGTTGTCCAGGGGACCATCTTCGACTGTATTGACTTACAAAGGATACGAGATAAATGGGAATACATTTTACACGATCGCCCAAGATCAAAAGAGAACCAACCAAAACAGCGGTGTCCGCTTTGATGCAGCAACCGAGAGGGGAAAGGACACATATTATGGTTACATAATGGACATATGGGAACTTGACTACGGACATGATTTTAAGGTCCCTTTGTTTAAGTGCAAATGGGTCAATCTGTCAGGAGGCGGGGTACAGGTAGACCCATAGTACGGAATGACAACAGTGGATCTGAACAATCTTGGGTACACTGACGAACCGTTCGTCCTAGCCAATGATGTGGCACAGGTTATCTATGTGAAGGACATGTCTACCAGACCGAGAAAAAGAAAATATAAGGAAGCGAATACATCATACGATGAGCCAAAGCGCCACATAGTTCTTTCAGGAAAAAGGGACATTGTGGGAGTGGAGGGCAAGACAGACATGTCTGAAGATTATGAAAAGTTTCATGAAATTCCTCCCTTCAAAGTCAAGGCTGACCCAAGCATCCTGATAAACGATGAAGATTATCCATGGTTACGGCGCAATAAGCAAATGACACAAGCGAAGAAAAAGTGAAGACTTTCTCCCGCAACTATTATGATGATACCATGCCAACTTTGTAACAGACGAGTATGATACCATTGTCCGTTTTGTACACGAAGTGCATCTAGTTTTTGCCGTAACCCTCTCAACTTTCTTGCACATGCTATGTGGATGAAATGATGATACCATGCCAACTTTCAACCTTTTCAGAGTTCTTTTGAAATGCTTTTCAATTTTAGGGTCTTATAGCTCAAAATAATTAGTAAATGCATGAAAAATAACAGGCCAAAAATTAAAAATTATGCCACCTACTGGGCCACCACGGCCTGAATACGATTAGAAACCCATCCATGGGCCAGGATTCTGGCCCACAGAAGGCCCAGTAGGCGCACAAGCATGTACAGAGAGGTTAGGCCTGTAAGCCTGCTTTAGAGAGGAGCTCGACAGCTCAGGCGCACCGCACCTTATAAACAGGTGCGGCTCTCTCTCAGCTAGCGAGGTGGGACTAAACTCCCACCACCACGCCGCTATGCAAGGCCATTGGTCCCGGTTGGTGGCACGAACCGGGACCAATTCCACCCTTTGGTCCCGGTTGGTGCCACGAACCGGTACTAATGAGGCTGTGGCCCCACGAGCACCTTTAGTAACGGTTCGTTGCACGAACCGGTACTAGAGTTTCTTACTAAGAAGTTTTTTAGTCCCACCTCGCTAGCTGAGAGGCACTAGGAGCGGTTTATAAGCCCTGAGTGTAGAGACGATGAAGAAGAGGCGCAATGCTCACCTTCACGTTGCTTAGCTTCAAGCCTTGAGAAATAAGGTAGACTGCATGGAGCTATGTGCAGTGCAGTCTACACTATTCCGAAAGGCTTGAAGCTAATCAACGAGCATTGCGCCTCTTTTTTATTTTTAATAACTTATTACAACTCCGGACTTCTTGTGTTACGACAAAATAAAATAAACTTTAATAAAATTTATGAAACAAAAATTAACAAAGTATTTTCTGTTCAAAACACTATAAGAAACCTCTAGTATTATTGAAACTAAAATCATACAAAATTGATGCAACTAAAATTATCGAAGTATTTTCTGTTCAAAATCATTAAAAGCAAAAAGAATTTTCATAAAGAACTTTTTTTTATAGAAACTTTAATAGCAAAAAGAATTATCATAAAGTGAAATAAATAAGTAATTAGAAACAAAATAAAATAAAATAAATAAGTTTTTTGTTGTAAGTAGAAACAAACAAAATAAATATAGCAAAAAAGAAAAAAAAACTAAATACAGCAAAAAGAATTTTCATAAAGAACTTTTTTTGATAGAAACTTTAATACCAAAAAGAATTTTCATAAAGTAAAATAAATGAGTAATTAGAAACAAAATAAAATAAAATAAATAAGTTTTTTGTTGTAAGTAGAAACAAAACAAAATAAATAAAGCAAAAAAAGAAAACAAAAAAACTAAATACAGCAAAAAAAATTGTTGGGGCGCTGCCCGCTGGGCCTTCCAACCCTCAGGTTTGCAAATACAGGCCCAGAAGGGCTAGAAGGTTCAACGGGCAGCACGCCAAAGTTAGGCCCAGAAGCCTGCTATAGAGAGGAGTTTGAGACAGCAGCCGCGCCGGGGCTTTTAAACTGGTGCGGGCGCCCCTCGGCTAGCGAGGTGGGACTAAACTTTTGGCCGCGGCGCGGGCAGCAAGAGGCCTTTGGTCCCGGTTGGTGGCACCAACCGGGACTAAAGTGGGGCATGCGTACCGGTTCGTGGCACCAACCGGGACCAATGCCCCCCCTTTAGTCCCGGTTGGTGCCACCAACCGGGACCAAAGGCCGCCGCTTCCCGCCCTTTGGGTTGCTGAAAAGAGGCCCTTGGTCCCGGTTGGTGGCACCAACCGGGACTAAAGGGGGGATTGGTCCCGGTTGGTGCCACGAACCGGGACCAATGCTCTCAGTATATAAGAAAACACTTAGCGTTTTTCAGATTCATCTCTGCATCAGTTCCCCCGCCCCGACGACGCCGCCAGGCTGCCCGAGCTCGCCCCGTCGACGCCGTCGCCGCCCTCTGCTGCCTCGTCGACGCGCAGCCGCCCCTTCCACAGTTCTCTCAGGCAGAACTTCGTAGCCACTGATCACTCCAGGTCTACCCATTCCACATACTTACATTTCACTTCTTCCTACAGTATGAAAAAATATGGTCTCAATCATATATGCACAAATGCAATACAATTACATGCAATGCACTAAAAATATGGTCTCAATCTTATAAACACAAAATGTAGCATGCAATGATATACATACATACATACATACATACATACATACATACATATATATATATATATATGGATCAATTAACTACAAGTATATGCTATTATGTGCTAAAACAAATATTAGACCGTAAAAAAGACAACATAAATACGGACTTTGTAAATGCACAAATTAATTGAAATTGTATGCAATTTTGGGCAGAACAATGGATTACCGCGAAGTAAATCGAGCACGAGGTAATGTAAACATATATTTACAGTACGGAACAACAAACCTTCTGACCACAGGCAAGAAAACGTCTGCCAGTGTCCAAGGAATCAAAAGCAACTAGCCTGACGCAAGGTTCTCGACGCAGACAACGAGAAGACAGATCGTGAGCAATGCCACTCCATTCATAGCAAGGGATAGTCGTAGGAAGCTAAACGAAACAACAGAGATAATGCACAAATCAACGCCCTGCGTTAAATACCGGAAATGAAGAACCCTAACCCTAAGCCTAGCACTATCTGGAGATTATATAGTAGGAGCGTACCTGCAGGCTAGTCACAGATTCGCCATCCGAAGAAGAGCTCGACTCGTCGCTCCACGAAACCATGGCGTAACGTGACCGGCGGCAAGACGTGGATCGGTGGCGGCGGCGGTCGCAGTGGATAGATAGAACGCGCGTGGAGATCGCGAGGGAAGAACCGCCCCGACCAGGTGGCCAGCGCGGCCCATTTAAACGGGCTATAATCAAAATAAAAATTGTTAAATGGGCTCGGCAACGGGAGCGGCCGTGTGTCGCGCCGTCTAACGGCATCCGTCCCCCCCCCCCTCCACGTCATCGCGACAAGCGGCCCGAGTTACACTACAAGCCATAAAATGGTGGGTTTTTCTTTTCTTTATGAGGGGAAACTGGTGGGTTTTTGGTACGAAGTCTATACTATAGACCAAAGTGAGCTGGTATCTTCTATATCTAAATGGTGATGAACCAAAGGAGTAAAAAAAATAATTATTACCACACATAATTACATCTTCTATATCTAAACAACTAGCCACCACTAACCTATTTCTCTTAACATGCAAGTTTGCCACCTCGTCATTCAACATGTATGGAGAAAGGTCCACCACAACATGAAAACAAAATATTCCCGCAACAACATATACATGTTACACGTAACCATTTCTCTATGAATATATTGCAAAACATTCCCGCAACAACATGTCGGGTATCGTCTAGTTTTCTAATATAATATAACTAGAGTGGACAACACAAAAGATGCCATCATTACAATGGCTAAAATGCTATCCATTTTCCATGATTAAAGTCCCTAGTGACCGCCTCCTGTTTAGTCCATATATGCTACAAGCACTATCTCAAGGTACTGGCCTCTTGCAATAGTATATATCATGTATCACGTATGCAGTAACACATAGTAAACACCTCACTATTAGATCACTGGATTCATCCTAACATAACTTTAGCAACTGTTCTACTCTTCTTCGCCCACCACGCTTCTGCACACGATAGCATGAAAAGTTAATGAATGACAAGTTAAAAACAATTATAACCTACAATGCGTACAAAAACTTACTTCTTATTTAGTTTGCATTTCTTGCTGCGTTTAGTGTGCCCTAGCAATTTGCATGCACCGCACCTGATTCTGATCTCGTCGTACGAAAGTGGCCTACCATTTTTCGACATAGGGCGGTTCTCATCTACCTTAGTTGCACATTTCGTTGATACTTTAATAGGATCTTGAACTTCAACTATGTTGCCTTCACCATCGTCTACATATTCAATTGCACAAGTACTAAGATCAGCCGTTTTCTTACTCAAATTTTCCTTTAGCTGATCATACTCATGGCTCTTAGCTATCACAGTCTTCAAACTCTCCTGTAACTGATCCCATAAAGCTGGGTGTTTGCATGCTGCATGCATGGCTTCTGAAGCCAACACACTTACCTGGCTATATTTCATTCTTTCAGCTGCTCCAGTCCATCCAAATCCCAACAGATCGCTTGTGCGCCTCGCGGGCAGTCCTAACCTTGCGTCTTTCGTGAACCGCACAAGAACTAAACACTTTGGTATTTCAGATATATTCAAGTACTTCAATACATGGAATATGTGCTTGCAAGGTAGACCCTTTCGAATCATTCTTCTGCAGCTGCACCTTATATTTTCTGCGGAATTTACTGGAGTGTACTCCACCCAAAAACGGCTCTTCCGGTTATTCTTCCAGGCCACGATGTACTGTTGTGATCCGTCTCCGAGCTTTATTTCTACAATCTCCATGCCGCCAATTTTCCTAAGATCAGCTTGCAACATATAGAAGTTTGCTGGAGTGAAGACGTGAGAAGCAGCTATCTCAAGTTCCCTCGAGCTAGTAACTGGCACCGGTAAATTTTGTGAGGTCGTGCAATCATCTCGTGCCTCATTCTCACGGATACGTACAACGGCGTTCTCATAGTGCAAAATCATATCCACCAGGGTCATTTCACCGTCTAGGTGGAGGTGAAGGCATGAGTTTAGACTTTCACTCCTCTGGTTGCTTTTCATGCCAAGCCAAAAACCCTCTATCAGATAAGCCGCGGCCCACGGTCTCCTCTTCTTATACATCCGTCTCAACCATGTTACTGTTTTTTCCGACTGCCATCTTTTGGAAAACGCGTGCCATCTCTCCTCAAACGTGGCCGTGGACGTGTTGTAGTACAGAAGAGTTCGGAACTCCTTCAAGGACTTGTGACTGAGGTGAATCTTCATATTTTTTTCTATATGCCACGTACATATACGGTGCCACACGTCTGGCAAGACTTGGCGAATTGCCTTGATCATCGCAGCGTCGGCGTACGTGATAACACTCTTCGGCATCTTTTGACACATGGACCTCAAAAAAGTCTCCAGCAGCCACACATATGTCTCTTCGGTCTCGTCCGAAACTATGGCACAAGCAAAAACAGTGGTCTTCCGGTGATTGTTAAGACCAACAAAGGGTATGAATGGCATACCATACCGGTTCATCTTGTACGTGGTGTCAAATACAAGCACGTCGCCGAAGTCCTCATAGTCATGACGAGACTGGGAGTCACACCAGAACATCCTATTCATATGTCCTTCCTTGTCTAGCTTGTACTCGAAAAAGAAGCTAGGATCCCTCTGTTTCCTACTGGCCATGATGCCAATGACTGTGGCAGCATCATCTTTTGAAAGCAGCTTCCTCTTCTCCCTGGCGCAAAGGTTGTATATTTCACGCCTGGTAAAACCAACACCGCCATACCATACTTGTTTGCTGATGAAGGAATCCATCATGTCGTGAATTCTAATCCCTGCAGCTCCCATGGACAGTATCTCAGCTCTCTAGTACTCTTTGATTTTTCTGTGGGACCAAAGAAAAGGTACCTCGTCCGGTCCTGCCAAGATATGGCTATGCTTGTCCTCAAAACTATCAACATACCAAACCCCACGCTTTTGGTCAAAGCTTCACGGTCAGGTGCGCTTCGCAGTGGCAGCGTGTCTCGGGTCTGAGCCTATGGCTGTGTCCTTCCTCGGTTAGCAACCTGCTGTCACGTTTTCCTTGTCTGGAACAAACAAACCGCCTATAACGCATATGACGTGACTCGGTTTTGCTATACCTGACCCTATTCTTTCTAATGCTGAAACCATTATCTCTAGCATAGCTGTTGTAGAAATCATACGCAGCCTCGTGAGACGTAAAAGTCATTTGTATTATCTGCATGAACATATCCCTCTTATCATCTGCACTAGCAGTATCTTGGACATTCTTTTTCCCTCAACTTCTGTCACCTACACAATCATAACATAGCCATGAAAACAGTTTTCTATGGTATAACATTACTTCCATACAACATTGATTACATACATACCTCCCTCATGATGACCGACGATTGCGACTCCCCAGAATCAGGTGCAGCTAATGATTCGACATCAAGGCCTGTCTCCGCGTCGGATTCACCGTAATAGTCGTACGCATTATGGTATTCGGAAATGAGCTGAAAAATATAACACAAATACATAAGTACTTATCATATAATATTCCAGGATTAATTCAATTTGCATGCATGCCAACAAAAAATTCCACTTCCATACCTGACTAATGTAATCTTCATTCGAGATCTCCGAGTTGTTTTCCTCACCATCATCATGCTCATTGTTTTCCTGACCATCATCATGTTCATCCATCTATAAATTTTCAAAATATAATATTGTCGGATGCCACCAAAAAATTACAACATGATAATGCCACTCACATTAAGATCTTCCAATACGTTCCAGAGCTCCCAAACAACCATAATTTAACATGGATTTGACAGCTTTTCGCCTTGTAGGCATGGTGTGTCTGATGAGGATACCGACGTGTCGGCACCACATGCTCGGATCGGCAGCCCGTCCGTTTGGAACCGCCTGATCAACATACCGGCAGGTCGCCACTGCTGGCGCATTAGCACCACCAGCTCAATAGTGCGACACAGCTGCACCGGCTGCTTAGCGGTTCGACGCATCCGTTCCTCCAGCTCAGCGGGCCATCACGGCAGCATCGCAAACTCAGCAGACTGAAACAGCTGCACTGCCTGCTCAGAACATCACATCATAAGAAAATCAAGTCAAAAGATGGAAGAGGCCGCAGTCAAACTTGTCGTGAAGAAGAGACCCTTAGACAAAAGAAAGATGAGAACCATAACACCCAACAGTTGCTTGAAGAAGCGGAAAAAAAGTGTATGATTGTCACAACCCATCCCACGAGCAATTCAACGAGTTATTTCCTCCACAAGCCAAATATGAAGCACACGAGTACAAGCATGGCCAGGCATTTCTAACGAATACCTGCAGCAGGCAAGTTCCAAATACAGGGCATTAGAGCATCTACATCTCTCATACGCCCGCGGACGCGCCCGGTCAGTGACCGGATGTGAGAGAGAGAAAAATGTGACCCAACCGGACCCCTCATATCATTTCTACACGTCTGGGCAGTCCGTGAACCCTCATATCCATCTCAAATGTAGGGAGGATATGAGGGCTCGCGGACGCGCTCGGGCAGTCCGTCACGTAGGATGCGGCCCCACCCCGGACCACCTTTTCTCTTTCTTTATTCATTCTTTTCATTCTTTATTCATCTCCATCAATCACATGCAAGTGACATGCCATATGAGGAAGAAAATAAGGAGTGTGGCTGCACGGACAGACAAATAGGGTCTCAAAACGAACACGCCCGATCATTAATCGGGCCCGTCCGCGGGCGTTTAAGGGGTCATATTTGCTATGTCCAGCTGTAGATGCTCTTACATACATTTTGCTTGACTCAAATCTCAAAAGGTTTTAAAGGTCTGGATGTGTACTACGACAAACATTTTGGTAGTCAACCGAATACCATCCATGTGGACTTTGAGATGTTTCATCTCTTCTTCAACTTCGATATTGTAAATACTTCACAATCTTGATCAACTTCTATGTACAAGGTTGTAAACTAAGAAAACTAATGTATTGTTTTTCTCTCAGGGGATTGATTGCACAAAGAACAAAGAGGGAGCATATGCCTTTCATAGATCATATGCTAGAAAACGCCGTCATTATAAAAGACAATTGGAAATCGGGCCCTCAACAGCGTCTCCACCTCTTGCTTGACTTACACGTGACATGATTCTTCCTATTTACATATCTTGAAAAGTAATTTATAATCATGTATACATCGATTCTTTTAAAATTTGATGTACTTTGTAAGTTCATGTTTTTCTTAATCAATAGCAAATATTCGATCTTGAATGTCATTGTTCCAAACTGCGACATAGTCTACTACCTGGATTATTTCCGAATAATAGAAAATCGTTAGGATCTGACGTTTACTCAGCAATTCTAGGATAGGTATTGAATTCTTCGATGGTAAAACTTGTATTCATAATAGGTTCCTGAATTGAATTGGGAGAATCCATCTACATTTACAGTGCATTTTCCTTGTACATACGTCGTGGAGGGAGCCGTGGCGACAGGGAAAAAACCCTGGTGCACGAGACCGTTTTCTCGATAGGATAGCGAAATCCGTTCTTTTCATAAGTTTTATCCTAACGTTCGTAAATACATTCTCTTATGTTAGTCACATGTTAAAGTTTGTAAATAAACACATTTCTTGTTGTATTTGTCTCCTAAGAAAAAATAAGCAGATTATACTAATTAAGTTGTTCCTAACAGGGCAAATATATGACTAATTATATACATAAAATTTCCATGTTCTCAACAGTAAAAAGGGACCAACCTTCGTGGATTCTTTGTTTGCAAACACATGAATTCTTTATGGTGATCTTTTGCATATACTATAGATGCTGACTACATACCAGGAATAAGTGTGTGTCTTAATTAGTATCTTCTAATCTACGCGTACGACACATTTTGTTCTAAAAATCTTGCAGATCTTCAAAGAGTGGAGCGCTGACCCGCTGACCGCAGTTCAATTGCTAGTTGCTAGGAGATTTCTCAGCACATCTTCTCAAAATACTTTATCAATCCCACTATAGATGATCTAGATTATGCGTTCACCTGTTAGTGTTCGGTGCTAAACATATATGCATGGATGCATTGTTTTCCATGTGATGAGAGGTCTACGTCTTTCGTACACTCTGATTCTGTGAATGTTGTATTTTGAAGAGAACTGCATATGTGTACACATGTGGAATTTAGCTAATAACTAGCTAGCATGCAGTATCTGCAATGTACTATTGGCCAATGATTGTGATGACTGTGCTTGTTGTAGACGATATTTGTTCGAATGCATATTCTGGCGAATATGCTTTTTGCGGGGCAATTGAAATGTGGTTATCTTTTACCCCGCCTGGTCATATACAATGCACATGGTTCAAGAAATTGAGCATTTGCAAGGCAAACAAATACAACACACGTTTCTGAGAATGAAACCCGAGTGCAATTTACATTAAAAAACACAAGATGAGAATACAACCATGGGTGATACACTATAAATTGCACATGTGAAACAACAATACGTGTGTGGTGAGGGTGTTAAATCATGTGCGGTAGCACCTCATCCCACACGTGAGCTAAAGCCACCGTGTCGACAGATGTTACAGACCGAAGACTCGTGTGCGATGCTCTAGACATCACAGATAGTTTCGTTGGGACAACTGTGTGCCATAAGTACCATTTCGTAAACGTTTTACGCAGAACTCCGTCTGGGTTCCATGAGGAATAACATGCCGTTAACTATCAATCACACACGTATGTCGCAACTATGGTGTGTGAGATAGGTTCTTGTATCGCACACGGTTGGTTTTGCCAAAACGTCTGCATCCTCGAGCCCTATCGCAGACGAGTAATCTGGGTTATTTGTGATGGACCCCCCACCCCCACCCCCGTCGCATAGCTTAGCAAGTCGACGGTTCGAAACTATGTTAGCAAAAGAGGGTTTAAATCATTTTCTTAGCCCCAGTCTGCACCGAAATGATACTATTTCCTTGATTTGCGATTTGCGTCCAAAAAGTCTTCTTTTTTTTTGGAATCGTCCACTTGCTTATCTTTGAGGACGCTCCATGGTCTTATTAGGCTCCAACTACCAAATACTACATATAGGAGTTGTTGCATAAAAGGAAGTACCATTACCACCAGTGATCTTTAAAAGTGATAAACTAAACTCGTCACTTTAGGAGATCTTGCCACAGAAACATGCCAATATGTATGGTTTAGCTACACATTCTCGCCGGAAACATGCATGCCCGCATGTACTCCCTCTCACCACTTCCAAATATAATTATACAATATAATATGTTCCGTACTATACATATGAAGTCATGTCATGTAGTATGTTTCTTGTTTCATTTTCCTTCGGCAGAAGTGCAGCTGCTATGCTGTTCCACTACGGAGTTGAGTCTTCCTACGATGTCCTCTGCTGTAACGATGAAGCTCTCATCCACCTGAAAACAAAATCAAGCTAGCTATTGATCCGAAATCCATGCATTATATGGGGCATTATGTTCTCCTACTTGTTCAGATGAATATTATACTTGTGAACAAACATGATTAGGTTTTTTCCAGTGGAACATGCATGATTAGCCAGATTGAGAATTATGTTTTTATTCGATAAATAATGGTCTATATGTAGGCTTTATGATAGTACGTTTGTGGTATTTTCTATACTTGTTGACCATGTCTTGCAAATTAAGAAGCTTCCTCATAATGCAGGATAGAATAATGTATTTGTACGGAACATTTGTTTCATATAAGATTTTTATTTTGTTTGACGATTCCAACTGGTACAACAATGGGCATAGGTTTTCATGGACAGCAAAACTTTCCAGCATTGAAATCACATTGTCTCGATGACACGAATATCCTTCTAGTCCAAGATGTTAATCGCTTTGGTTTAGCTAAATTTAAGTCCTTTGAGATTGTCTTATATCTAAGTCCATGCTAGCTCTAGGCCTTCTGGTGTCTACATGTTGAGATTCATGTAGAAGCGTGTGTCGGAATTTTGTGCCCTGTGCTATATATTCAAATTAATTATAATTACTAATATTCTACAGAATACCACATTATGAAACTAATATATGTTTAGTAGATGGTAATTCAGTCTAGGGACATTGATAAGTGGAAGGAGCTAGATCATATGGTTAGACATGAAAAATCTTAACCCAAACCACACACGGAAGTTCTCTTGCTCCTTCCACAAGCAAGTCCCATGTTAGGGTTTCCTTGCCTCCTAGAGGTGCCGCCGCCGATTTGCCTCGTCTGTCGTGGCCTTAGTGCCATGGAGGCGCGGTGGATCCTAGCCCGTGCTGTTGGGAGGGCTCCTGATCCGTTTTTAGGTGTTTTCTAATTTGTCTTGGGTTTGTGTCCTACTCAGGAAGACAATGCAGTGGCCCTGAAGATGGAATAAGGTTCTAGCCCCCATCTCGGCGGCGCGTCTAGCATAGTCGGAGAGCGTGTGAAGGTTTATCTGCTGTGGATCTCATGGGATTTGGTCGATGTTTGTCTTCGGCGGATCTGCTTGGATCCGGTCTTCCTTCGTCTACGTTAATGGGTCTACAGGTTGGATTCTTTCGATCTACGCTGCTCTTCATCGGTGATGGTTGTTGTTCTGGTTCGTTGGTCCTTTGGAGGGTCTTAGCATGCATGACGACTTTCAGACAATCTAGTACAACAAGGTTTGCCCGGCTCCTGTGAGGGAGGGCCGATGAGGACGGCGCGCCTTTGGTTTACTCCAGTGCTTGTAGTTGTTGCTAGGTGGTCTACAGACATGGATGTAATTTATATTGCTTATTGTGTTATTTGTACTGCCATGATATTTGATGAATTGATCGAAAGTTTTTTTCCGTAAAAAAACATGAAAATTCTTACTCGACTTTTATTTATATGTAGTAGCATTTAGGTTTCCTCTGTCTCCCGCCGGCTCCCACTAGTGCAGAACCGGGCTTTAGCGCCGGTTCATAAGGGCCTTTAGTGCCCACTTTACTACCGGTTCGGCACGAACCGGCGCTAAAGTGCCACCACGTGGCACGAGCCAGGCCCGGGTGCTGGTAGACCATTAGTACCGGTTGGTAGCACCAACCGGTACTAAATGTTTGGGGGGGTTTGGTTTTTATTTTTATTTTTCCATTAATTTTGTGTTTTCCATTTAATTCTTTTTTGTTTGCTGGTATTTTACGATACTACATATTGTACACGTTATGCATATATATAAATAGATTTTCTCGTAGAACCGATCATATATATATAATCGAATGTCTCACAACCACCATTAATTATTCACACATACACATGTATATATATATAATTTCTCCTACATGTTGCCTTTGTGCCTTCGGAGCACGATGACAAGTGGTTCATGGGGCGGTAGCGGGTAATAGTATTCTCCTTTGGGATCTATGACCTGGTCGAGCAAAAATCCCGCTATTTCCTCTTGAAGTGCTCGTATGCGCTCTGTTGGTAGGAGCTGGTCCCGCACCTCTTTGAACTGTTAAGGAGATCAATATGCATGTGTATTAGTTGTGTGACTAGATATCGACAATCATGTAAGATTTGTGCATAGTGTTCTCGCAAACTACCCAGTCCTGTCTATCAGATCTGCTCCTTTCGGACGCCATCATGCGAATGTTCTCGCAAACGTAGTATGCACACATTTCAGTCCCCGGCACCTGCTTCAGGGCCTTTACGAGAATAGAATTTAATCAGATAATAATTAATCAAGCATGTTAATTAATTAATGGTATTGAAACAAGAATCAAAGAGATGGTAGCTAGCTAGCTAGTACTACTTAATTACTTACCTTGGGTCGATACCAACATAGCTTTTGTCGCCATTTTCCTCGAGTCACCTTGATGTACTTTGCCCAAGCCCTGCCCGCCGACAAAGAAAATTAATAAAGGGGTTATTAAAAATAGTTCATATCAGGAAATGACGAACTAAATAGGCCGAGATATAGTTAATAATGATTGAAATAACCTGTCGACTATCCCCTTCACGATGCTGTAGTCACTATCTTTTTTAAGTAGTGAGTCCAGTACTTCAACTTTTCCTTCGTCAACTTTAATGGCTAACAAGATCCAGTGGAAGCTGCATGCGCATACGTTTGCATGTATAAATTAAGCGGGCATGTGCATAACACTAATCAACTATAACCCTAAACCCTATACACTTATTAACATCTAGCTAGTAAGCAAAAACAGAATTTTTAGTACAAGACAGTGTGACTCACTCGAAGTTGTAAGGAAGTAGTATATCTTCATTGCTATTGAGGCGCTTCAAGAACTCTACCATGTTTTTTCTCTACATCTTGTCTACACCATTCCAATTTCCATGTGTATTCATTAACGGTATTTGGGTCAATGAACCCCATAGCGTCCATCTTTTTTCATTTCATACATCTTCATCCTGCATAATACCACAGAAAAGAATATATAGTGAGGATATATAATTACAGGTAATTAATGATCAATCAATGAGCACTAGAGCTAGCTTGAGACTTAAATTACAGAAAGAAATCACTTACAGACAATAGCAACTGACGATAGATTTGTCGAGTGCATCTTGATTGAATAACTGAAATAGTTCTGAATACTCAACGGACAGAGCTTTCTTATTGAAGTAATGATCTTCCTCGACTTGCACCATGAGGGACTCTCGATTGGAAATCTTGGTAATTTTCATGTACCAATCATGCAATTCATTCATTCTCGTTGGGAGGTTCTTGACCTCCTCGGGCTCGACCAAAGGTTGGCCCCGGACATACTCCTCTGTAAGCGGAGACATGGGCTCGATATCGAGGAGTTGTCCAACAGTGATCTTGAGAATTTCAGCCTGCATTATATGCTCCTCGGTTATTACCACATCGCCAGCTCGGGAACGTAAACGGTTTGCCCACAATAATATTGGGCGCGTGTACTCTCATGTGTTGTTGGCACAACAAGCGGGGGGTCGAATGCGCCGCCTGTTCTCCCAGGGGAACGGTTTTTCTGCATTTTTTGACAGCTGCTTGTTGGCTCGAGCTCGAGCTCGCTTCTTTCTATAGTCGTGCTCAATGTGCCTTCTTGATTTGGCGCTCATAGTCTGAGTCAACAGGCTTGGGAGCTGGTGGTCTAGCCATACGAATGAAGTGGTCAATCTTTTCCTCAGGCACTTTCTCCCTCGGCGGCGTTGCCGGTTTCGGTCCAAAATGAGCGTCCACTTCGGCCCACACTATTGCATCGTTTTGCTCCTCGGTCATGTCGTAAGGCCTCTGAGGAAGAGGAGCGAGGCTGCTTGGACCATATTTATATCGCTTGTCTCCGCATGTACTTCCGTACTACCTCGACTCGTATCGCTACGCACCATAGCTGCGGCGTGTCTCTTCTGCGATTGCTTAGGCGGCGGAGACGGCTGACGTGGCTTAGTTGGAGCAAGAGGAGTGGCCTGACGCTGTGCCGGACTTGAAGCAGGAGGTGTGGCCTGACACGGTGTCGGACTTGAAGCAGGAGGTGTGGCCTGACGCTATGCCGGACTTGAAGCAGGAGGTGTGGCCTGACACGGTGTCGGACTTGAAACAGGAGGAGTGGCATGACGCTGTGCCAGACTTGAAGCAGGAGTCTGCTCACGCGTTCGTGGACTTGGAGGAGCGGGAGTCTGCTGACACGGTGGCGGACTTCGAGGAGGAGTCGGCAGACGCGGTGTCGGTGGACTTCGGAAGATGATGCAATCCTTTCTCCATAGGATGATACGATGTATGGCCTCTCCCAGTGTGTGCTCGTCGTCACCTCCAGGAATGTCAAGCTCTAGCCCCGAATATGGGTCCACCACCTCATCAACCAAGACACGAGTATAGCCCGCTGGAATCGGGGCGCAATGGAAGGTTGCTTCGGGGGTAATTGTAAAAGCAATGGCGTCCGCCACCTTCATGGATATGTTCTTCATTTTAAAGTGTAGCTCACAGTTAGTGTTCTCTATGATGTCATCCACAGGGTATGTATCCAGCAGTGCATCGCCCGGGGCAGAACCAACACTGCTTCTCGGTATGGATGGGATGGTGCTATCCAATGCTGGATGATCATCCGCTTGCTGCTGCCGCTGCTGAGACCCCCTTTCCTGGCTAAGTGAGTCGATCTGCTACTGCTGCTGCTGGAATTTGAGTGCCAAGTCCGCGTGCCTTGCTTCTAGGCCTTGAAGGCGTTCCACGTCCTGCTTCCTCTGCTCCTCCTCCAGCTTCCTCTTCTTCTCCTCCTCCATATTCTTTCTTGCATGGGTCCTGTAGTCGTCGTTCCATTCCGAAAAGCCCTCATACCAGGGAATAACGCCCTTGCCTCGTGTTCTTCCCGGGTGTTCAGGATTTCCCAGGGCGCGCGTAAGCTCGTCGTTCTCTCTGTTGGGCGTGAACACCCCCTTTCGAGCATCTTCTCTTGCGTCAAGTAACTTTTGTTCTGCTCCTTTTAGACTTGCCTTCTTCGAAACCAGGCCTGTCTTCGGGTCCAACGCCCCCCATGCGCATAGAACCAAGTTCTGCACCTGGGGGGCCAGCTCCTAGTAACCGGAGTGACCCCTGCATCCTCCATCTCTTGCTCAGACTTATCCCACTTAGGCATTGCCACCGCGTAGCCACCTGGACCCAGCCTATGGAAATGTGTCTTCTTTGCGGCATTGGCCTTGTTTTTTCTCGACCGTTCCTTAGATAATTCTGATTCCTTGAATTTCACTAAAGCGGGCCAGTGTTCTCTTTGCTTCTCAAGTGTTCCCTTGAATTCTGGAGTCTTCCTTTCTGCAGCGAGGTAGTTGGCCCATACAGTTTTCTTGTGGGTCTTGAATGCAATTGCCATCTTCTTAAGAGCAGCGTCCTTGACTTTCTGCACATCTGCATCAGTGAAATAATCTGGTAGGGTGAAATGTTCCATCAGAGATTCCCAAAGCTTTTGTTTTGCTCTGTCGTCGACCCAAGTAACATCTGGGCGTTTAGTTTTTGGCTCTTTCCATTCTTGAATGGAGATCGGGAGTTCATAAGAACTCCGCACTGACGAACGAACTTGTTCGCAATGTTCTTAGGCGTGAGGGGTTCGCCACTAGCTTTGATGGAATCGATGTTGTACTTTACACCCTCCTTCAACTTTTTGCCCGGGCCGTGCTTTGTCCTGCTGTCTGTAGAAGCAGATTTGCTCGATCCGGAGGGCTGAAAGAAGAAAGATCGATTCATTAATATATCTTCAAGTAAAAAAAACATGTGATGATCACTAGATTTGCTCGATCTGGAGGGCTGAAATTTGTGTGAATCACTAGTTTGTGAATAACTTAACTTTGAAAATAGATTTTTCAGTGATTCTTTTTTCTTATGTTTAATATTAGTGTGTTTTATCATTATATTCAATTTGGTAATGCTTAGGTTATTTAAAAAATGAAATATCTTTGTAACGGATGAGTTTTCGTCCGAAACCCTGATACTTCGAAAGAGATTGTCCATTGTGTACACGAAGTGCATCCAGTTTTTGCGGTAACCCTCTCTGCTTTTTTGCACATGCTATGTGGGTGAAATTATGATACCATGCCAACTTTCAACCTTTTCTGAGTTCATTTGAAATGCTTTTCAATTTCAGGGTCATTTAGCTGAAAAAATCAGTAAATGCATGAAAGAATTTGTTTGCACATAAAATTTCTTCGCGTTTCAAATGCCAAAACACATAACTACCCTAACTATTATAGAGATTCCCTCCTGGGTGTGAAACACAGAAGAAAGTGATGATAGTGAAGCCGATCACATCCCAGATCTTTGGGTGTGAAACTTTTTCTTCGCGTGTGTACCTTTGCGCCGTAGCCATGGAAAATCTTCATCATTTAACTGGATGCTCGGGTCAATATTCACTGTGAATGGAGCAATTTCATCAAACTTTTCATAATCTTCTGACATGTCTGTCTTGTCATCCACTCCCACGATGTTTCTCTTCCCAGAAAGAACTATGTGGCGCTTTGGCTCATCGTATGATGCATTCGCTTCCTTATCTTTTCTTTCTCTCGGCTTGGTAGACATATCCTTCACATAGAAAACATGTGCCACATCATTACCTAGGACGAATGGTTCGTCTGCATACGCAAGATTGTTGAGATCCAATGTTGTCATTCCATACTGCGGGTCTTCCGTTACCCCGCCTCGTGTCATATTGATCCATTTGCACCGAAACAAAGGGACCTTCAAACCACGTCCATAGTCAAGTTCCCATATCTCCTCTATGTAACCATAATATGTTTCCTTTCCCGTCTTGGTTGTTGCATCAAAGCGGACACCACTGTTTTGGTTGGTGCTCTTCTTATCTTGGGCGATCGTGTAAAATGTATTACCATTTATCTCGTACCCTTTGAAAGTCATTATATTCGAAGATGGTAACTGGGACAGCGAGTACAGGTCATCTTCAATAGAGGCGTCATGCATGGTACGTGTCTGCAACCAGCCGGCGAAACTCCTGGTTTGTTCACGTGTAATCCAGTCATCAGACCGCTCCGGGTGTTTGGAGCGTAGAAAATTCTTGTGTTCGTCCATATACGGAGCCACCAAGGCGGAATTCTGTATAACTGTGTAGTGTGCTTCAGTGAGAGAATGTACGTCCATACATATTTTTTGATTCCCTCCTAGCGTGCCTTTTCCATCCAGTCTGCCCTTATGCCGCGATTCAGGAACACCAATCGGCTTAAGGTCAGGAATAAAGTCAATACAAAACTCAATGACCTCCTCATTTTCATGGCCCTTGGAGATGCTTCCTTCTGGCCTAGCACGGTTATGAACATATTTCTTTAAGACTCCCATGAACCTCTCAAAGGGGAACATATTGTGTAGAAATACAGGACCCAAAACGTTAATGTCTTCGCATAGGTGAACTAGGACGTGCGTCATGATGTTGAAGAAGGATGGTGGGAACACCAACTCGAAACTGACAAGACATTGCACCAAATCATTCTCTAACCTTGGTATGATTTCTGGATCGATTACCTTCTGAGAGATTGCATTGAGGAATGCACATAGCTTCACAATGGCTAATCGAACGTTATCCGGTAGAAGCCCCCTCAATGCAACCGGAAGCAGTTGCGTCATAATCACGTGGCAGTCATGAGACTTTAGGTTCTGTAACTTTTTCTCTGCCATGCTTATTATTCCCTTTATATTCGACGAGAAGCCAGACGGTACCTTAATACTGAGCAGGCATTCAAAGAAGATTTCCTTCTCTTCTTTGGTAAGAGCGTAGCTGGCATGACCCTGATGTATGCCGTCTTTTCCATGCATACGTTGCTGGTCCTCCCGTGCCTCACGTGTATCTTTTGTCTTCCCATACACGCCCAAGAAGCCAAGCAGGGTCACGCAAAGATTCTTCGTCACGTGCATCACGTCGATTGCAGAGCGGACCTCTAGGTCTTTCCAATAGGGCAGGTCCCAAAATATAGATTTCTTCTTCCACATGGGTGTGCGTCCGTCAGCGTCATTCGGAACAGGTTATCAGCCAGGACCCTTTCCAAAGACTACCTTCAAATCCTTGACCATATCATGTACATCAGCACCAGTACGGTGGTGAGGCTGCTTCGTCCGGTGATCCGCCTCACCTTTGAAATGCTTGCCTTTCTTTCTTACGGGATGCCTGCTCGGAAGAAATCGACGATGTCCCAGGTACACATTCTTCCTACAATTGTCCAAATATATACTGTCTGTATCATCCAAACAGTGTGTGCATGCGCGGTATCTCTTGTTTGTCTATCCTGAAAGGTTACTGAGAGAAGGCCAATCATTGATGGTCACGAACAGCAAGGCCTTTAGGTCAAATTCTTCCCCCATGTGCTCATCCCACGCACGTACACCTGTTCCATTCCACAGCTGTAAGAGTTCTTCAACTAATGGCCTTAGGTACACATCAATGTCGTTGCCGGGTTGCTTAGGGCCTTGGATGAGCACTGGCATCATAATGAACTTCCGCTTCATGCACAACCAAGGAGGAAGGTTATACAAACATAGAGTCACAGGCCAGGTGCTATGGTTGCTGCTCTGCTCCCCAAAAGGATTAATGCCATCTGCGCTTAGACCAAACCATACGTTCCTTGCGTCATCTGCAAACTCCTTCCCGTACTTTCTCTCGATTTTTCTCCACTGCGACCCGTCAACGGGTACTCTCAACTTTGTGTCTTTCTTACGGTCTTCTCTGTGCCATCGCATCACCTTGGCATGCTCTTTGTTTTGGAACAAACGTTTCAACCGTGGTATTATAGGAGCATACCACATCACCTTGGCAGGAATCTTCTTCCTGGGGCGCTCGCCCTCGACATCACCAGGGTCATCGCGCCTGATCTTATAGCGCAATGCACCGCATACCGGGCAAGCGTTCAAATCCTCGTACTCACCGCGGTAGAGGATGCAGTCATTAGGGCATGCATGTATCTTCTGCACCTCTAACCCTAGAGGGCAGACAGCCTTCTTTGCTTCGTACGTACTCTGGCGCAATTCGTTGTCCTTTGGAAGCATATTCTTTATCATTACCAGCAACTTTTCAAATCCCTTGTCAGATACACCATTCTCTGCCTTCCATTGCAGCAATTCCAGTGTGGTGCCCAACTTTTTCTTGTCAGCTTCGCAATTCGGGTACAACAATTTCTTATGATCCTCTAACATGCGCTGCAACTTCTTCTCCAAATCACTTGCGCGGTTTCTCTTTGCATCGGCAATGGCCCGACCTAGATCATCAGCGGGCTCATCTGATGCCTCTTCTTCAGCTTCTTCCCGCATTGCCGGCTCGGCTTCTTCCCCCATTGTTGTATCATCGTATTCAGGGAACCCATGGCCAGGATAGCCGTCGTCGTCCTCTTCTTCTTCATTGTCTTCCATCATAACCCCTCTTTCTCCGTGCTTGGTCCAAACATTATAGTGGGGCATGAAACCGGACTTAAATAGGTGGACGTGAATGGTTCTTGACGTAGAGTAATTGTGATCATTCTTACAGACTAAACATGGACAAGGCATAAAACCATCCGCCCGCTTGTTTGCCTCAGCCGCAAGCAGAAAAGTTTGCACGCCATTAATGAACTCGGGAGAGCATCGGTCATCGTACATCCATTGTCGGCTCATCTTCATTACACAACACCGAAAAGACCAAATTAATACAAGTTCATACATAAAGTTCATACAAGACTTAAATGCAACAAACAAATAACTCTCTAACTAAAGAATTTAAATGCAACAACATATGCGATCAAGATCGCAACTAAGGTAACAATTGATCCAACAGCATAATGATACCAAGCCTCACTATCAATGGCATATTTTCTAATCTTTCTAATCTTCAAGCGCATTTTCTCCATCTTGATCTTGTGATCATCGACGACATCGGCAACATGCAACTCCAATTCCATCTTCTCCCCCTCAATTCTTTTCAATTTTTCTTTCAAATACTCGTTTTCTCTTTCAACTAAATTTAACCTCTCGACAATAGGGTCGGTTGGAATTTCCGGTTCACAAACCTCCTGGACAAAAATATCTATGTCAACTTGATGGGCATAATTTGTCATAAACACGAAATGCAACAACTAGTTTTAAAAGAGAATATACCACATCCGAATCATAACAAGGACGAGGGCCGACGGGGATGGATATCAAAACCATGGCACTATGTATAACAAACAACGTACGGGTAAGATAATTATACGAGTAACTATATATCCAAATCACACAAACATCAATTTGGTAATGTAAAACATTCATGAACAAGAGGCTCACCACAAGGTGGTGCCGGCGACGGAACGGTGCACGCGATCGACTGTGGTTACGACGGAGATTTAGAAGGCACTAAGTAAACCACACCTACATATGCAAACTAAGTGTTATTTTTGACCTCAAATTGCATATAAATCAAATACTAGCACATATATTTCCTCCCAAATTACTAAACTCATAAATTAATCACTATACAAAGCATGGCAAGAGCTAATCTAGCAATGAGAGATGAAAGGACAAAGTTGCTAACCTTTGTGATCATTTGAATGGATGGGGGCCTTCAAATCTTGACAAATTTTGGGCAAAATGTGTGATGAGCTCGAGAGGAAGAGGGGAAGAACAGAGAGGAGAGGGGAAAGGGGAAGAACAGAGCAAGCTCGGGTGGACGAAGGGTTTATGTAGGGCGACCTTTAGCACCGGCTCGTGCCACGAACCGGTACTAAAGGTGCTGGAGGGGCCCCGGACTGACAACATCCTGCCACCACTCACTGTAGTACCGGTCCGTGGCACGAACCGGTGCTAAAGGTCGGCCACGAACCGGTACTAATGAAAGCGGCCGGCTAGCCGTTGGAACCGGCACTAATGCACACATTAGTGCCGGCTCAAAAGCAAACCGGCACTAATGTGCTTGACATTTGACCCTTTTTCTACTAGTGTCCGCCGCCGGTCCGCCTTGTATCTAGTGGCCTTAGGGCCATGGCAGCATGGTGGATCCCGGCATTTGCCGGTGGGAGGGCTCCGCCTTCAGATGTTCCTTTAAGTTTTGTTAGGGTTTGTGTCCTGCTCAGGAAGACAAGACGGAGGTGACTTTCTGAAGATGAAATAAGGTTCTCCCCGCCTAGTCCCCGTTTCGGTGGTGCTCCTAACATCGTCGGTGGGTGTGTGTGGAGGTGTGCCTTCGGTGGATCTATCATTGGTGGATTTGCTCGGATCTTGTCGTAGTTCGTCTACGTTTGTGCGTCTTCAGGTTGGATCCGTCCGATCTATGCTACTCTTCAACGACGGCGGTTGCTGTTCTGGTGCGTTGGTCCTATGGGGCCTTAGCACGACGACTTCCCGACTGTCTACTACAACAAGGTTTGCCCGGCTCCAGCGAGGAAGGGGCGATGACGGCTCCGCGCCATCGGCTCGTTTCAGTGCTTGTAGTCGTCGGTAGGTGATCTACGGATCTAGATGTAATTTTTATTATTTCTAGTGTTCGTTGTACTACCATGATTGAAGATGAACAGATTGAAAGTTTTTCGGGAAAAAAAATGTAGTAGCATTTGTCATGCAGAGATATTTGCTAGTATCATTTACCTTACTCTCCCACAAAATAAAATAACAACATTTACCTTACTGTTTCTTTTAGGAAATGAGGATTACCCGCGCCTCTACATCATTTCTTAGCGTGAATCACAAAAATCAATATTGGACCGAATTGCGGAATCAAGGAAGGAAAACACTTGCCTTGGCCGTGATGGTTATGATGACAGTGCAGGCCGTGAACGGCATGACATTGGCGTGGGTGACGGTGAGGTGGAGCCCCTCCTCCACCTCCGACAGCACCCTCACCACCGCCCCCTGGACGTCGTGGCAGAGGATCCTCACCATGACGCCGGTCTCCGAGAACCGCACCTCGATCTCCGGCAGAGGTTTCCCGCTGCCGGCGCCCCCGACGACGCGGACGAGGGTGAGCCGTTTTCGTCTGCAACGGCGGCGTAGCGCGGCTTCTTGACGAGCACCACGGTTTCGATGCTCCTGCTGCTGCGGCCGGTGGCTGCCTCGAGGGCCTTGATCTTCTTCTGCAGCTCCTTGACGTCTACATTGATCGTCGCCTTGTCCATCTGAATCAATCATTTATATGGATCTACACTGAGATGATTTGTTTTCAAGGGGAAGAACTAACATAAGTGCAGGTGTTGAAACAAATCGGAGCACCTTCTTGAGGCCCGGGATGACGGTGGGGAGCTCGATGAAGCGCTGGTTAATCTTCTCCCGGCGCTTCCGCTCCGCCATGATATGGTCCTGCGCGTACGGCGGCCCCGACGACACGGGCCCGGAGCCGGTGGGGCTCCTTGCGGCGGCCCTCCTCGTGGGCTGCGACCCGTACACCGTCTCCGGGATGACAGGACCGGCGCTGCCGCTGTCCAGTGTGCCGTCACTGGCCGGCAGCGCGCAGAAATTCCAGCTCGTCACGGGAAGGCTGGTGCCCCCACCGTTCCGGGAAAGTGTTGGAGCGCACCTGGCCGAGGTCGGCGGGGACGGGGGCCAGACGTCGTGCTCCATGGCCGCCGGGGACGAGAAATTGCCACCATAGCCTCCGCTACCTTCGGTGGTTTCGCCGGAGCTCCCGCTGCTTGCCGGATTGGCCCCCGTAATCAGCTCTTCGAAGACAAGATGCTGTTCACGGAGCGCCTGAAGCGAGGGGAAGGCTGCCTCGCCGCAGTCGCCGCTGACGACCACCACCGGGTCTGGGTGCTCCTGCTCCAGCGTGTCCATGGCCCATTCCATGAACAGGGCCGAGTCGTCCATGTTGCCCACGCTTAATTTGGATGGATGAAAATAATGGAGCCGGAAGAACCTTCTAATTCCTTTTCTAAAAAAAGAACCTTCTAATTATGAAAGAAAAAGCAGAACTGAACGTTAACCTCCTGAAAGATAGATGAAAAGTTCACGAGAACCTTCTAAACCAAACTGAATGTAATACTACAGACGGAAATGCACTTTGGCACATGGGAGCATATGCTTCTGCTATTCAAAAAACATTTTCAAATGTCAAAAAATTCCAAACAAAAATTTGACATGTAAATCTCGATATTCTGTGTGGGCACGCCAAGTTTCACGGAAAACCCAATTTTTTTGTAGTTTGTGTAAAAAAGACAAAAAAATGTCTATTGAAAGGTCCTTTTTAACACACAAATTTATCTTTTTCATACGCGACACAAAAGTTATCCATTTTTCACGAAACAACTTTGTAAGTACGTAGAATGTCGAGATCTTTGCCCAAAACATTTTGCCAAAATTTTGCGACATTTAAAAATACATTTAGAACACATTTTAAAAATCAGGAGCATATGCTCCTGGGTGCCAAAACTCCGCTCTCGGAAGAAGAAGAGAAAAAGATTTGTGTATGTACGTTACTATAAGAGGTATCTTATCCAAACTCACTACACTACTTAAGACTTAATTACCTCAAATCTTTCCTAAGCTTGCGGAAGATACTACGATTAGCAAGTCTCCTCCAATTATTTAGTGAGCAGCTCTACCCAAAGAAGCAACGGAGTTGCCTTATATAGATATAGGGCAGTGACAGTCGCTCCAATGCTAGAGGCCTCTGAATGGCCGCTCCCATTGGAAAGGCCAATAATGCATGGGAGAAAACAATCCTTTCAGCCAAATCTGGTTATGTCGCCTAAATCAGGTGAAAATGATATTTTGCACCCCCTACAATACGCTAGGTATACTAAAATACAAGAGCTGATGTCCACGCATGATGTGTTGATTTGACCTAGCGCATTTATCTCCGGGGCAATACTTTTCGTGCTAATTCCGCCCTGCGCATTATCACAATCTCATGCCAGGGGCGCGCGCGCACACACACACGATATCTTTCACTTCAGAGTGACACTTCAATAAAAGGAGAAGACAAGGAAGTAGGAAAGATCTTTGGATGCCTTAATTTAATTAGTAGAATTGCGGTGAAAATTAATTAAGTATGCAGTCGATGGCTCGATGCTGATGTCTTATTCGTACTATTCTGAGTATTTTATCTTCATCTGCAACTCCACCAAGTCTCTGCAAACTTAAGTGCAATGTGGAGCCACTTACAAGTAATATGCATCACCTTGTCTTTGTCGCTAAGCACTTGCAAGTTGCAACCTTTACAAGTTAGAACGGATGGAAAGACATAACTTGTAGATTTTTAGTTATACTAGCACAATGCCCATGCGTTGCAACGCTTTATAAATATTTTATAGTTTTGCTAATGCACATCTAGACGTGCCCTAAGTAATGCACATCTAACTTCTATGCCATTGAGTTTACGTGAGGATTTGTGCAGACAATTTATTTTACCTTTTTTCTTTTCCTTTGTAGTTTGATTTAGTCGGGTAGATGTGCAATATCTAGGTCACATTAGTATGTTAGCATGTGATTCGATTGTGTAAATAAATATTTATCATATCTTGATTTACCTTATAGTCTAATGAGAAATTAGGTAAGTAAATTAAAGTGAAATTTGTTTGGAATGTAAGTAAATTAAGGTGATTGATTATCATATACGGGGAAGGTTGGACGAAGAGGTGGTGGGAAGAAAAGTGAAACATGAAATCTTAAAAAAATTAAGTAGTAGAGATAGAGATTGATGAAGACAAACAACTTCAAATGAATTCATCCACGTATTATATCAAGATGTGAGGACAAAGTAATATTCGGCAGGAAAAACTTAGCATTAATAAATGAAATGTAAGACAACTTTCACATCATCCATTCAAATATGTGACGAAATATATAGTTATTTTAAATAGAAGATTAGAGCTTTACTGAGTTTCGACAAGAACCCTAGAAGGTGGCATATCAGGTGTCTGCACTATGTCATTGTTGAAGAAATATGCACACATATATTTGATGCAACATTTGACTTTGACATGGCCATAGTTCTCACTAGCAACTTGTATAAGTATTTTTCATTGTAATGCAAATTGTTGTGATGGACAAGCTCGTCCCACTAGTAGAAAACAGGGCTTTGGTTGGGGCCTGGCCAGCCCATTAGTCCCGGTTCAGTCACGAACCGGGACCCATGGGGGGCATACGTCCCGGTTGATGCGCCCAGGGGCCGGCCGGGCCTCGTGGGGCATTTGTCCCGGTTCAAGGCACGAACCGGGACCAATGGTCCTCGCTCCTGGCCCACAGCCATTGGTCTCGGTTCGTGCCTAGAACCGGGACAGAAGGGGACCCTTTAGTCCCGGTTCCAGCCACGAACCGGGACCAATGAGGTGGCTATATATACCCCCTCGCCCGCGAGCAGTGCACTCCACTGCTCTGTTTTTCTGGCCGGCGAGGGGAGACCTTTGTGGTGCTCTAGCTCACCTCCTATGCACATGAGGTGTGCGATGAAATGCCCGAGCCATGCTAGTTAAGCTTTCTCCTCTCGAAGCTCGACCTCCAAGCTCCATTTTCCTCGAGATTTGTCTAGGTTTAGCGGTCCGTCATGTCCCGTCCCCGTCTTCACCGCCGTCGATCGCCCGCACTGATCTCGTCGCCGGCACCACCGTGGTGAGCCTCTTGTTCTTATCTTCTTTCTGAAATAAAAAAATTCTTACTTGTATAATTAGATAGATACTTGTCTAATTTTCTTTTATTATTGCTTGTTATTATATAGTGCGATGGTTTTGGTATCCGACCCCGTCGGCCCTTGTCCTGGCTATGATTCGGATGTGGTATATATTATCTTTTATAACTATTTGGTTCATTTATTGTTTATGACAATTATGCCGACCAACGTGACATAGATTTTATTTATCTAGGAGGTATGTGAACCGGAAATTCCAACCGACCCTATTGTCGAGAGGTTAAATTTAGTTGAAGAAGAAAACAATTATTTGAAGAAAAAAAAATTGAGGAGGAGAAGATGATATTGGAGTTGCATGTTGCGGATGTCGTCGATGATCACAAGATCAAGATGGACGCAATGTGGTTGAAGATTAGAAAGATTAGAAAATATGCCATTCATACCGAGGCTTGGTATCATCATACCGTTGGATCAATTGTTACCTTGGTTGTGATTATGATCACATTTGTTGTTGCATTGAAAGGTTTTACATAGTTTCAATGTATGGTTTAATTAGATGCTCTGGAGAGCTATATGTTGTTCAATGAGAACTATGTATGTACTTTGGTTTTAATGTGATGATGAACTTCTATTAATTTGGTCACTTATCTATCCATGTGAATCTGTAATGGTTTTTGACACACATAATTATATATAATGCACGCAGATGAACCGGCAATGGATGTACGGTGACAGACACACCTCCGAGTACGTTAAGGGCGTGCTTAATTTTCTCGAAGTGGCTAAGGCAAACAAGCAGAATGGTTTTATGTGCTGTCCATGCCCTATATGTGGGAATACGAAGTCTTACTCTGACCGGAAAATCCTTCACATCCACCTGCTTTATAAGGGTTTCATGCCACACTATAATGTTTGGACCAGGCACGGAGAAATAGGGGTTATGATGGAAGACATCGAAGAAGAAGAGGACGATGACAACTATGTGCCCCCGGAATACGGTGATGCTGCAACGGGGGAAGCTGCTGAAGATCAAGAGGAGACAGACAATATTGTGCCTGATGGTGATCTCCGCCGGGTCATTGTTGATGCAAGGAGACAGTGTGAAAGTCAAAAGGAGAAGCTGAAGTTCGATCGCATGTTAGAGGATCACAAAAAAGGGTTGTACCCCAATTGCGATGATGGCAACACAAAGCTCGGTACCGTACTGGAATTGCTGCAGTGAAAGGCAGAGAATGTTGTGCCTGACAAAGGATTTGAGAAGCTACTGAAAATATTGAAGAAGAAGCTTCCAAAGGATAACGAATTGCCCGACAGTACGTATGCAGCAAAGAAGGTCGTATGCCCTCTAGGATTGGAGGTGCAGAAGATACATGCATGCCCTAATGACTGCATCCTCTACCGCGGTGCGTACGAGGATTTGAGCGCATGCCCGGTATGCGGTGCATTGCGGTATAAGATCAGACGAGATGACCCTGGTAATGTTGACGGCGAGCCCCCAGGAAGAGGGTTCCTGCGAAGGTGATGTGGTATGCTCCTATAATACCACGGTTGAAACGACTGTTCAGAAACGAAGAGCATGCCAAGTTGATGCGATGGCACAGTGAGGACCGTAAGAAAGACGGGAACGTAAGAAAGACAGGTCGCAGTGGAGAAAAATCGAGAGAAAGTACTGGGCTGAGTTTGCAGGTGACCCAAGGAACGTATGGTTTGGTTTAAGCATGGATGGCATTAATCCTTTCGGGGAGCAAAGCAGCAATCACAGCACCTGGCCCGTGACTCTATGTATGTATAACCTTCCTCCTTGGATGTGCATGAAGCGGAAGTTCATTATGACGCCAGTTCTCATCCAAGGCCCTAAGCAACCCGGCAACGACATTGATGTGTACCTAAGGCCATTAGTTGAAGAAGTTTTACAGTTGTGGAATTGAAACGGTGTACGTGTGTAGGATGAGCACAAACAGGAGGAATTTAACCTGCTTGCGTTGCTGTTTGTAACCATCAATGATTGGCCTGCTCTCAGTAACCTTTCAGGACAAACAAACAAGGGATACCACGTGTGCACGCACTGTTTAGGTGACACCGAAATTATATACCTGGACAAATGCAGGAAGAATGTGTACATGGGGCATCGTTGATTTCTTCCGACCAACCATCAATGTCGAAAGAAAAGCAAACATTTCAAAGGCGAGGCAGATCACCGGAAGAAGCCCGCCATGCGTACCGGTGATCACGTACTTGCTATGGTCAATGATTTACACGTAATCTTTGGAAGGGTCCCGACGGACTATCTATTCCGAATGATGCTGAGGGACGCGCACCCATGTGGAAGAAGAAATCTATATTTTGGGACCTACCCTACTGGAAATACCTAGAGGTCCGCTCTTCAATCGACGTGATGCACGTGACGAAGAACCTTTGCGTGAACCTGCTAAGCTTCTTGGGCGTGTATGGGAAGACAAAAGATACCCCGGAGGCACAGCGGGACCTGCAACGTTTGCACGAAAAAGACGGCATGCCTCCAAAGCAGTATGAAGGTCCTGCCAGCTACGCTCTTACCAAAGAAGAGAAGGAAATCTTCTTTGCATGCCTGCTCAGTATGAAGGTCCCGTCTAGCTTCTCGTCGAATATAAAGGGAATAATAAATATGCTAGAGAAAAAGTTCCAGAACCTAAAGTCTCATGACTGCCACGTGATTATGATGCAACTGCTTCCGGTTGCATTGAGGGGGCTTCTACCGGAAAACGTCCGATTAGCCATTGTGAAGCTATGTGCATTCCTCAATGCAATCTCTCAGAAGGTGATCGATCCAGAAATCATACCAAGGCTAAGGAGTGATGTGGCGCAATGTCTTGTCAGTTTCGAGCTGGTGTTCCCACCATCCTTCTTCAATATCATGACGCACATCCTAGTTCATTCTGGGCCCCATATTTCTACACAATATGTTCCCCTTTGAGAGGTTCATGGGAATCCTAAAGAAATATGTCCGTAACCGCGCTAGGCCAGAAGGAAGCATCTCCATGGGCCATCAAACAGAGGATGTCATTGGGTTTTGTGTTGACTTCATTCCTGGCCTTAAGAAGATTGGTCTCCCTAAATCGCGGTATGAGGGGAGACTGGCTGGAAAATGCACGCTTGGAGGGGACTCAATAATATGTAGGGACGGGCATTCTTGGTCTCAAGCACACTACACAGTTCTACAGAACTCTACCTTGGTGACCCTGTATGTCGATGAACACAAGAACAGTCTGCGCTCCAAACACCCGGAGCAGTGTGACGACTGGATTACATGTGAACACATCAGGACTTCCGGTAGTTGGTTGGAAACACGTCTCAGAGGTGACAACACTGTTTGTGATGAGCTGTACTCGTTGTCCAGGGGACCATCTTCGACTGTATTGACTTACAAAGGATATGAGATAAATGGGAATACATTTTACACGATCGCCCAAGATCAAAAGAGCACCAACCAAAACAGCGGTGTCCGCTTTGATGCAGCAACCAAGAGGGGAAATGACACATATTATGGTTACATAGTGGACATATGGGAATTTGACTACGGACATGATTTTAAGGTCCCTTTGTTTAAGTGCAAATCGGTCAATCTGTCAGGAGGGGTACAGGTAGACCCACAGCGCGGAATGACAACAGTGGATCTGAACAATCTTGGATACACAGACGAACCGTTCATCCTAGCCAATGATGTGGCGCAGGCTTTCTATGTGAAGGACATGTCTACCAAACCGAGAAAAAAAAAAGATAAGGAAGCGAACACATCATACGATGAGCCAAAGCGCCACATAGTTCTTTCAGGAAAAAGAGACATCATGGGAGTGGAGGGCAAGACAGACATGTCCGAAGATTATGAAAAGTTTCATGAAATTCCTCCCTTCAAAGTCAAGGCTCACCCAAGCACCCTGATAAACGATGAAGATTATCCATGGTTATGGCGCAATAAGCAAAGGACACAAGCGAAGAAATAGTGAAGACTTTCTCTCCACAACTATTATGATGATGCCTTTGATCTAGAATATCATTGCAGTTACATGTGAAGAAATGAAATGCCTGTTGTAACAGACGAGTTTCCGTATGAAACCCTGATACTTCGAAAGAGATTGTCTGTTTTATACACGAAGTGCATCCAGTTTTTGCCGTACCCCTCTCTACTTTTTTGCACATGCTATGTGGGTGAAATGATGATACCATGCCAAGTTTCAACCTTTTCAGATTTCATTTTGTAGTGCTTTTCAATTTCGGGGTCTATAGCTCAAAAAATCAGTAAATGCATGAAAAATAACAAATGAAGTCGGAAAGGGTTGAAAATTGATGATGTGGCTTTGAATGGTGCATTTTGAACACACAAGAATTCTGGAGTTTAAATAAGTTCAAAAAAATGAAATGTCTGTTGTAACAGACGAGTTTCCGTATGAAACCCTGATATTTTGAAAGAGATTGTCCGTTTTGTACACGATGTGCATCCAGTTTTTTCCGTAACCCTCTCAAATTTCTTGCACATGCTATGTGGGTGAAATGTGATACCATGCCAAGTTTCAACCTTTTCAGATTTCATTTTGCAGTGCTTTCCAATTTCAGGGTCTTATAGCTCAAAAGAATCAATAAATGCATGAAAAATAACAAATGAAGTCAGAAAGGGTTGAAAATTGATGATGTGGCTTTGAATGGTGCATTTTGAACACACAAGAATTCTGGAGTTCAAATAAGTTCAAAAAAATGAAATGCCTGTTGTAACAAACGAGTTTTCGTATGAAACCCTGATACTTCAAAAGAGATTGTCCGTTTTGTACACGAAGTGCATCCAGTTTTTGCCGTAACCCTCTAAACTTTTTTGCACATACTATGTGGGTGAAATGATGGTACCATGCCAAGTTTCAACCTTTTCAGAGTTCATTTTGCGGTGCTTTTCAATTTCAGGGTCTTATAGCTCAAAAAAATCAGTAAATGCATGAAAAATAACAAATGAAGTCAAAAAGGGTTGAAAATTGATGATGTGGCTTTGAATGGTGCATTTTGAACACACAAGAAGTCTGGAGTTCAAATAAGTTCAAAAAAATGAAATGCCTGTTGTAACAGACGAGTTTCCGTATGAAACCCTGATACTTCGAAAGAGATTGTCCGTTTTGTACATGAAGTGCATCCAGTTTTTGCCGTAACCCTCTCAACTTTCTTGCACATGCTATGTGGGTGAAATGATGATACCATGCCAAGTTTCAACCTTTTCAGAGTTCATTTTGCTGTGCTTTTCAATTTCAGGGTCTTATAGCTCAAAAAAATCAGTAAATGCATGAAAAATAACAAATGAAGTCGGAAAGGGTTGAAAATTGATGATGTGGCTTTGAATGGTGCATGTTGACCACACAAGAAGTCTGGAGTTCAAATAAGTTCAAAAAATGAAATGCCTGTTGTAACAGACGAGTTTCCGTATGAAACTCTGATACTTCGAAAAAGATTGTCCGTTTTGTACACAAAGTGCATCCAGTTTTTGCCGTAACCCTCTCAACTTTTTTGCACATGCTATGTGGATGAAATAATGATACCATGCCAAGTTTCATCCTTTTAAGAGTTCATTTTGCATTGCTTTTCAATTTCAGGGTCTTATAGCTCAAAAAGTCAGTAAAAGCATGAAAAATAACAAATGAAGTCAGAAAGGGTTGAAAATTGTTGATGTGGCTTTGAATGGTGCATTTTGAACACACAAGAAGTCCGGAGTTGTAATAAGTTATTAAAAATAAAAGAGAGGCGCAATGCTCACCTGCACGTTGCTTAGCTTTAGGCCTTGAGGAAATATTGTAGACTGCACGGAGCTATGTGTAGTTTTCGTCCAAAACACTGATAGCTCCGTGCAGTCTACACCACTTCCTCAAGGCCTGAAGCTAAGCAACGTGCAGGTGAGCATCGCGCCTCTCCTTCATCGTCTCTGCACTCAGGGCTTATAAACCGCTGTGAGTGCCTCTCGCTTGGCGAGGTGGGAATAAAAAACAGCTGCAGAAAGAATCAACTAAAAAACTCTATTACCGGTTCATGCCACGAACTGGTACTAAAGGTGCTCGTGGGGAGCCTTAGAACCGGTACTAAATGAAATGCCTTTGTAACACCCTTAGAACCTGTACTAAAGGAATGAACTAAAAAGCTTTTATAAACCTCTAGTATTATTGAAATTAAAATTATATAAAATTTATGCAACTAAAATTATCAAAGTATTTTATGTTCAAAACATTAAAAGCAAAAAGAATTTTCATAAAATAACTAAAAAAGCAAAAAATAAAATAAAATAAATAAGTAGAAACAAAATAAACTTTAATAAATAAGTAGAAACAAAATAAAGTTTAATAGATAAGCGGAAACAAAATAAAATAAATTAAATTTTATTAAAATAAATAAAAATAAAATAAAATAAATAAGTAGAAACAAAATAAACTTTAATAAAGTAAAATAAATAAAGCAACAAAGAAAACAAAAAAACAAAAAAAGTGCCACCTACTGGGCCACCACGGCCTGAATACGACTAGAAACCCAATCATGGGCCAGGATTCAGGCCCGCAGCAGGCCCAGTAGGCCCACAGGCACATAGTGATAGATTAGGCCCGAAAGCGTGCAGTTGAGAGGAGCTCGAGAGGGTGGGCGCAGCAGCGCTTATAAACAACTCTCGAGCTCTCTCAACTAGCGAGGTGGGACTAAACTTTTGGCCGCGACGCGGGCAGCACAAGGCCTTCGGTCCCGGTTGGTGGCACCAATCGGGACTAAAGGGGTGCATTGGTACCGGTTCGTGGCACTAACCGGGACCAATGCCCCCCTTTTAGTCCCGGTTGCCACGAACCGGGACCAATGCCCCCCTTTTAGTCCCGGTTGGTGCCACCAACCGGGACCAAAGGCCTCTGCTTCCCGCCTTTTGGACTGCTAAAAAGAGACCTTTGGTCCCGGTTAGTGGCACCAACCGGGACTAAAGGGAGGCATTGGTCCCGGTTGGTGCCACGAACCGGGACCAATGCTCTGTCTATATAAGCAGGACTTGTAAATTTTTTAGTTTCATCGACCATTTGCCCCCCGACGACGCCGAACTCATCGACGCCGCCAGGCTGCCCTGCCCCCGTCCGCCGTCTCCGTCGTCGCCGTCGCCCCTGCCCCGGCCTCGCCGTACCCTGCCCCGACCTCGCCGCCGCTCCCCTGCACTGTGAGCCTCACCGCGCTGTTCCCCCTCCTCTCCCCCTCCCCCCCCCCCCCCGCGCCCAACGCCGCCGCGCGCCCGCCTCGACGCTGACAACGAAGGCCCTGTTCACATATATAGATTTTTTTTTCTGTTCATATTGTAGTAGTAGATGATGATGATGATGATGATGATGTATGTATGTTCATATGCAAAGAATATGCAAAAGTTAGGATTATTTCTGTTCATAGATTTTTTTTGGTGATATTATTGTAGAATATGCAAATGTTTGTATGTTCATATGCAAAGAATATGTCATTTTTTCATAGAATTTTTATGATTTTTTTCTGTTGTAATTTTGTTCATAGAATTTTTATTTTTTTTTCTGTTGTAATTTTGTTCATAAAGTTTTAGGATGAAAAAAAGAAGAAGAAAAAAAAGGAGGAGGAGAAGTTTCGTTTAGTTTTAGGATTATTTTAGTTTATGTTTAGTTTAGGAAGAAGGAAAAGAAAAAGGAGAAAAAGAGGAAGGAAGAAGAGGAGAAATAAATAAGAGGAAAAAAGAAAAGAAAAAGAGGAGAAGAAGAAAGGAATAGAGGAGAAGAAGAAAAAATAGAAAATATTCTATTTTTTCTTCTTCTCCTCTATTCCTTTCTTCTTCTCCTCTTTTTTTTTCTTCGATCTTCTCCTCTATTCCTTTCTTCTTCTTCCTCTTCTTATTTTTTATCGGGTATGTCGTTGTTGATATACCACCTCCCCGATAACTTCGACACGAGGGGGGTCGATATACCCCCTCCCCAATAACTTCGACATGAGGAGGGGGGAGGGGGTCGCCGAGGGTTCGAGGGGCGAGGGCCGGGAGCTAGCTTGGGTAGAGGGTCGAGGGTCACCGAGGGGTCGAGGGTCGTTGAGGGTTCGAGGGTCGAGGGGTCGAGGGTCAAGGGTTCGAGGGTCGTCGAGGGGTCGAGGATCGCTGAGGGGTCGAGAGGTTACCTAGTGTCAAAGTATTGAAGAAATCCAGGGCGTCATCATTAGCAGGAAGTAACCGGAGCATGATGGTACGAAGTTCTCCAAAGTTATTTTGGAAGGGAGTCCCAGATAGGATAATTCGTTTTTTGGTACGAATTTCAGCAAAGGCCTTCCAAATAGCGATATTCGGAAGGCTCTTGCTGAACTTTGTACCAAAAAGCGAATTATCCTATCTGGGACTCCGTTCCAAAACAACTTTGGAGAACTTCGTACCATCATGCGCCTGTTACTTTCACCTAATGATGAAGACATGGTTTTGTTGTATCCTTTGACACTAGACAAACGTGACATGAGGGGGTCGAGGGTCGGGAACTAGGGTATAGAGGGTCGTGGATCGTCGAGCGGTCTAGGGTGGAGGGTCCAGATTTGTCGGTCCGGACGTCGGACAATCATGAGAGAGGCGGTTCGGCCCAAACCCTACAAGCACTGCCGAGGCCACCCAAATTTACCAAGTTAAAAGAGTGTTGTCGTCGAGGCCACCCCGAACCCTAGAAGCGTTGCCGAGGCCACCCCAAACCCTAGAGAAGCGTCGAGGCCACTAATATGATTCCTTGTTGTGATTAGCTAGCTAGGTCTACGTTTGCCACTAATATATCCATCTGTCATGTTTTGTATAATAATTGCCATGTTGTAATATTTGCAGAAACTATGGAGCACGGCCGAGACGAGGAAGCAGAACATGTGTTGGGGGACATAATCGCAGCCGGAGCTGATGTCTTGTCATATCTCAACGACACCGATGGTCTGGAAGGACAAGGTGAAGAAGCAGGCTACGGTGATCGAATAATGGAGGAGGAAGGACATGATTATGATGGCTCTGGTGAGCGAATGCCGGTGGAAGGACACCGTGATGACGGCTCCAGTGACCGAACGGAGTCCGGCCAGGTATATATATTAATTAAGCCTGTGCTGACTATAGCTAATTGATGCATTAATTGTTTTGGTATGTACACATATTAACTCTCTTCTTTCTTCTTTTCTAGCCCTCCGGATCGAGCCAAACTTTGGTAAAGAGACGAGGCCCGAAGAAAAAGTTGCGCTCGGATGAAAGGTTCACGATCACAGAAATCGCGCGCGATGGCCAACCGATTGCACCCCTCCGGACCAAGGAAGCATTTTCTGCTCAGTGCGGGGTTCTTGTTAGGGACATGATCCCGATCAGCATCCACCAATGGTATAAGCCTAAGAAGGAAAACCCGGAGGTGTCTTATGTCAACAATAGGCAGAAAGATGATCTTTGGGCCGCGCTGAAGGCAAATTTCACCCTACCGCCAGAGGAGGATCCGAAGAAGCATGTGTCACCCACAAGACATCGGAGAAGAGTAAGAAGATGTCAGCGACAAACAAGAAAAATGCTGCAAAGAAGGAGCATCACCATCGCACGGGGTCAGGTGGCTACCTCAGAGCCCGGCCATTGTGGGACAAGGCTGAGAATGACCTGCTTGATAAAGTGGTCGAACCGGAGCATTGCACTGGCCAGACCGTTCAAGGACTTGGTTCTTCGGGGTTGGGGGATCGTTGGACCCTGAATCAGGGAAGTGCGTTTGGACGAACGAGCAACTGAGAATACCCGTCACGAGGCTTCAGGAGTATATCGATGCAGCGCAGAAAGGGACGTTCGTTCCCGACAGAGAGAACGACGAGCTCACACAGGCCCTCGGGAATCCTGAGCACCCTGGACGGACACGAGGCACGCCAGGCTCTGTTTCGTGGAAGGCTGGGTTTCCCGACGCGGGCGGTTACAAAGGCCGGGAGAGGAAGAGGAAAGTGGAGCTGACCCAACTGCAGGCGTTGCACGCAAGGGTACAAGCGCTAGAGGAACGAGAAGCAGTTCACAGCAAGCGACCTGCCGAAGCTACCCCCGAAGCTACCCCGCCATCTCAGCGGAGAAGCAGCGTGGCTTCCACCGAGCTGCTTCAGGAGCCTGTCTTCACGGCTCCTGCTAGCTACCCCGTGGATGCTATCACGGAGTCTCAACATTGCCACCTTATGACGCAATGGAAGAAATTCAAAGTCAAGGCGGCTGTCGGCTCTGTTGCACCTCCTGAACCCGGCGCAACTTTTCACTGCCGGCCGATTCCAGAAGGATATGCTAGGGTGATGGTGGACGAAATAACGGAGGGTTTGAGGAGCTCGAGCTTGACCACCCTACCGGTGAAGGGGAGACTCAGCTGGGTTCTGCTTTGAAGACTCCATGCCTATGGCGGAAGGAGTTCATCAACCTTCCTAACTGGACGCCTCCGCCTCCTCCTCCTCCGGCGAGTCAGGGCACTCCGCCTCCTCCGGTGAGTGATCAGGGCACTCCGCCTCCTTCTCCGGTGTGGTGCGGCACTCCGCCTCCTTCTCCGGCGCGTGGCGGCACTCCGCCTCCTTCTCAGCCTGCGTCGGTGCCTCCGAGCAGCCTGCCTCCACCTCCGCCTCGTCAGCAAGGGCGGAAGAGACCTTCCGTCGCTCCGGCTGCTCCGGCGCGTCGTAGGCCTCCGCCTCGTAATCAAGGAAAGAAGACAGTCGCTCCGTCTGCTCTGGTGTGTGCTACCTCTTGAGCACTGCGTTGGATTTCCCTTGAAGAGGAAAGGGTGATGCAGCAAAGTAGCGTAAGTATTTCCCTCAGTTTTTGAGAACCAAGGTATCAATCCAGTAGGAGGCCACGCGCGAGTCCCTTGCACCTACACAAACAAATAAATCCTCACAACCAATGCGATAAGGGGTTGTCAATCCCTACACGGTCACTTACGAGAGTGAGATCTGATAGATATGATAAAATAATATTTTTGGTATTTTTATGATAAAGATGCAAAGTAAAATAGAAGCAAAATAAAAGGCAATGGAAATAGCTTGTTGATGGGAGATTAATATGATGGAAAATAGACCCGGGGGCCATAGGTTTCACTAGTGGCTTCTCTCAAGAGCATAAGTATTACGGTGGGTGAACAAATTACTGTTGAGCAATTGACAGAATTGAGCATAGTTATGAGAATATCTAGGTATGATCATGTATATAGGCATCACGTCCGAGACAAGTAGACCGACTCCTGCCTGCATCTACTACTATTACTCCACGCATCGACCGCTATCCAGCATGCATCTAGAGTATTAAGTTCACAAGAACAGAGTAACGCTTTAAGCAAGATGACATGATGTAGAGGGATAAACTCATGCAATATGATATAAACCCCATCTTGTTATCCTCGATGGCAACAATACAATACGTGCCTTTCTGCCCCTACTGTCACTGGGAAAGGACACCGCAAGATTGAACCCAAAGCTAAGCACTTCTCCATTGCAAGAAAGATCAATCTAGTAGGCCAAACCAAACTGATAATTCGAAGAGACTTGCAAAGATAACCAATCATACATAAAAGAATTCAGAGAAGATTCAAATATTGTTCATAGATAAACTTGATCATAAACCCACAATTCATCGGTCTCAACAAACATACCGCAAAAGAAGATTACATCGAATAGATCTCCACGAGAGAGGGGGAGGACATTGTATTGAGATCCAAAAAGAGAGAAGAAGCCATCTAGCTAATAACTATGGACCCGAAGGTCTAAGGTAAACTACTCACACATCATCGGAGAGGCTATGGTGTTGATGTAGAAGCCCTCCGTGATCGATGCCCCCTCCGGCGGAGCTCCGGAATAGGCCCCAAGATGGGATCTCACGGGTACAGAAGGTTGCGGCGGTGGAATTAGGTTTTTGGCTCCGTATCTGGTAGTTTGGGGGTACGTAGGTATATATAGGAGGAAGGAGTACGTCGGTGGAGCAATAGGGGGCCCACGAGGGTGGAGGGCGCACCTGGGGGGTAGGCGCGCCCCCCTAGCTCATGCCCTCTTGGTTGATGTCTTGACGTAGGGTCCAAGTCCTCTGGATCATGTTCGTTCCAAAAATCACGTTCCCGAAGGTTTCATTCCATTTGGACTCCGTTTGATATTCTTTTTCTGCGAAACTCTGAAATAGGCAAAAAACAGCAATTCTGGGTTGGGCCTCCGGTTAATAGGTTAGCCCCAAAAATAATATAAAAGTGTATAATAAAGCCCAATAATGTCCAAAACAGAATATAATATAGCATGGAACAATCAAAAATTATAGATACGTTGGAGACGTATCAGTGTGTAGCAGTACAGCCAGATCCGAGAGGCAATACAGATTCGATCCATCTCTCAAGCCTCTCAAGAAGTTACCATATGAGATGACCGGCAAGGAAAACGCGAAGATCTGTCAAGCCCAAGTGAGGGACTTCTTTGAAACGCAAAGAGCTAAGAAACATCCACCTCCGGAGGAGAAGATAGATGCGGTGAAAGCAAAGCGCACTATCGATGCCCTGAAAAACCACCACCGTCTCCGTCGAAAAACAACTATGACCGCATTATTGAAAGGACATATCAGGAAGCGGAGCGGTCATGAAGTACTTGTAGTGATCGAAGGTTAGCAGAACGACGAGCTGGGATAAAAATTGCCCAGCTCGGCGAACAAGCGAACCAATCATGCCCCCCGCTCAAGGTGTCTAGCGATATCATCGCTAATCATCTGGGGATCTTGCCCGGTACCAATCCTGCAGAGTACATGCACGACGACGATGCACATTTTGATATAATGGAGGTGGACGAACACAAATACCAGTACGGGAAGCCTCTCGTCAAAGATTGAAGTCCTCCTCTAACAACGATGATGCGAAGATTCCATGATTGGTACATGAAAACCTGCAGAGAGTCTGGGGGGAAGGATACTTTGACGCTGAGAGTTAAAGAGGAGCACGACCTCGTTGGAATTGAACTATTGACTGTTCCATTTGAGGAGTTCTTCCAGTTTTTCAATCAAAAGGCCCTCAATAAATTAACGGTCACTTACTACTGTCTGTAAGTACTACTTCTGTCATTAAGTCTCTATATATAGCTCAGCTCTTTCATTGCATGTATATATAATTATCCTCACTATATTATGCAGATTGAAGATCGTCGAATGCAGAAAAGCACAAATCTATGATATTGGGTTCATTAACACAAATCTCATAGATGAATTTACGGTTAAATTTCATGCCAAAGACACCGAGGCCAACTTGCTACGATCGTCGATAATAAATCAAAACAAAGATAAAATACTCTTTCCTTACAACTTCAAGTGAGTGTTACTGTCTTGTGCATATTCGGTTTCCCTTATTACTCGAGGTTATAGTAATGTAATTGATGAGTTATGCATGCATGCGCAGCTTCCACTATATTCTCCTAGAGATCAAGCTTGAGCAGGGACTGGTAACCGTCTTAGACTCGAGACGAAAAGATCCAGAGGAATATGCAGACATGACTAAAATGCTCAAGAAGTAAGTTCAATCGATCATTATCGCACCATATCGGCAACATTTTGTTCATTTCCTGATATCAAGTAATTGTTTTCTTTGTCTCGCAGGGTTTGGAAACTATTCACCGCACTGAAAGTGCGTTATATCGACTAGAGGGGGGTGAATAGGCGATTTTTATGAATTCTTCACTGAGGAATTTGCGGGTGAGGAAATTCCTTGGCGAAGAACTACTTGCAGCGAAATAAGTACTCAGAAGTAAACATAACAGAACATAGGTATGGTCATCATGATGAAATGAAGACAGGCATAGAGTACAGTAAGCGTAAACACAGGATGACACAAGATGAAGACAAACAGACTGAAGAAATTGAACTGAGGAAATTGAGAAAGTCTTCAGTCAAAGTCTTCAAACACAGATATGAACAAGTGCACAACACAGTAATGAGGAAGTGAAAGAGTTGAGGAAATAGAACCAGTAAGCTTGGTGAAGACAATGATTTGGTAGACCAGTTCCAACTGCTGTCTCAGTTGTACATCTGGTTGGAGCGGCTAGGTATTTAAACCTGAGGACACACAGTCCTCACCGTATTCTCCTTGAGCTAAGGTCACACAGACCTCGCCCATCACTCGTGGTAAGTCTTCAGGTGACTTCCGAACCTTCACAAACTCGGTCACTCGGTGATCCACAATTCCTCTTGGATGCTCTAGACCATGATGCCTAACCGTCTGGAAGAAGCACAGTCTTCAAAGGTAACAAGTGTCGGATCCACGCAGGATCAATCTCTTCAGTGATGCTCAATCACTTTGGGTTTGTAGGTGTTTGGGTTTGGATTTTCCTCACTTCATGATTTTCGCTCAAACTCCTCGGAGGATGGGATGCTCTCAAATGACAAGTGTCAGTTTCTCTCGGAGCAGCCAACCAGCTAGTGGTTGAAGGGGGCGGCTATTTATAGCCTAGGGAGCAGCCCGACATGATAAGACATAAATGCCCTTCAATGATATGACCGTTAGGTGGGTAGATATTTTGGGACAGCTGGCGCATAGCACAGCAACGGTCGGATATTTGAGGCTCAAATTCCTCAGGGCTATCATGTTCCTCACTGTGTAGGCAATCCGCACCGGCGAATTCCTAACTCCTCAGTCAGAACAAATTCCTCAGAGACCATAAGAACTTCGTCTCTGTCACTGAAGAATATGACTGAACTGTATGAGATTTCCAATGGCTTCACTCGAAGGGATTGGTAGGTGTAGGATTTTGAGTTGAGCATCACATGGAAATTTTTCCTTAGTATTTCCTCGACCCCCTTTAACAGTACGGTGTTTCCTGTGACTCAAGAAAGAGAAAATGAAACTGTGAAAACAAAAGTCTTCACGCTTCATGTTCCTCGAATGAATACCAAGTCTTCAAGGTCACACCAATTTCTTCACTTTCAAAGTCTTCAGAAAGTCTTCAGAAATCCAAAGTCTTCAGACGAAGAACTTCATTTTTAGGGGTCGACTTTGTCTGTAAATATCAAACTCCTCATAGACTTATAGACCTGTGTATACTCATAAACACATTAGTCCCTTAACCTATAAGTCTTCAATACACCAAAATCACTAAGGGGCACTAGATGCACTTACAATCTCCCCCTTTTTGGTGATTGATGACAATATAGGTTAAGTTTTCAACGGGGATAAACATATGAAGTGTAAATACTGATATTGAGGAATTTGATTGCAAGATGTAGAAGAACTCCCCCTGAAGATGTGCATAGTGAGGAATTTGCTTTTGAAGCAATGCACACCTGAAGAGTAAAATCATGGAGATCTCCCCCTATATCTTGTAATTCATACACGCATTTGACATATAATATGAAGAATTTGAAATGCGTGATGAAATATGGTGACTGATGTAATTCAGCATGCGTGCATAAACATTAATGAGGAATAAGCATGCAGAAAAAAACCACAGCAAAAGTATCAGGCCACCATAGAGTTTAAGTTTACAACTCGATCCAGCAAAGTCATCAGAAGAACGAGAGTTGTAACTTAGCAAAAAAACGCCCATATAGGATAGACCCGCTTGAAGACTAACTCAAATTTCTCCCCCTTTGTCATCGAATGACCAAAAGGATCAAAACTGAGGACTAACGCCCCTAAAGATTATCAAGTTGATGAAGGAGCACCAGCGTTGTTGGGGTCGATTGTTGATGTAGGGCCTGCCGCAGTGTCGTCCAAGTCTTCATGCTCGTCGGTGTCGCGCGATGAAGAATAGGAGCTGGCCACCAAGGAAGGAACCTTGACCTTCTTGTATTTCTTCGGTGGAGGAGCAGACCAGTCAAAATCTTCCTTGAGACCCATTTTCTTTAGATCTTCTGCGCTATAAATGTGAGACAGAACAGCCAAGGTACGGTTGAAGGTAGTAATTGTTTTTCTTCACTGCATTGTGGGTAGCAGTCATGTTGTGAAGAATTGAACCAAACTGACGCTTAACCCATTTGTGATTGCGATCAACCTTCTGGTGAAGACTGAGGAGAAGCTCACGATCAGTCATCACCCTGGGAGCTGTGCCTTGAGGATTTTGCTTGGGTGCGTTGGCGGCAGAGTCATGAGTGGCAGAGTCATCATTGGTGGAGTAAGATGCAGCTTTGCGAAATTGACCATCCAATGGACGAATGCCTTCATCAACAACAGCAGAAGCCTTGCCCTTGTCATTAGCTGAGGAGAATGTCCATTTGAGGACTTCAACCGGGGGCAAGTAGCTGCAATGGTTCAGTGTATCAGCTTTGTAGTTGAGTGAAGACCTTGTTCTGATGAATCTCATAATCCACGGAGCATGAGGCTTCAACTCAAATGGTGACATTGCGACATTGGCCAGAGTCCTCATGAAGAAATCATGGAAGTTGACGGGAACGCCATGCATGATATTGAAAAGCAGATTCTTCATGATGCCAACGACTTCTTCTTCATTCGAGTCGTGGCCCTTGATAGGACTCAATGTCTTTGTCAGAATGCGATAGACAGTCCGAGGCACATATAGCAATTCCTTCACGAGGAATTTGGTTCTTGGGGCCTGAACTGGCTTCAATGGCTTCATCAGTACTTGCATATAGTGATCTGTAAGCTCAGGCTCTTGGTACATGAAACGAGTAGCTTCAAGGGGAGGACTGAGAGGCAATGCACGAAGCAATTCAGTAGCTGGTGCTTTGTAGTGAGTGTTTTCGGTCATCCAGTCCAACACCCATGAATTCACATCTTCAGAGTCTCCGGTGATGTACAGCGTTGCATAGAATTGAAGAATGAGTTCTTCATTCCAATCACAGATGTCAGTGCAGAAATTTAACAGTCCAGCATCGTGAAGAACACTGAGGACTGGCACGAAACACGGCAGAGATTCCATATCCACGTGAGGAACGTGCTCATGATCGAAGACTTTGTCTTTGTTGAACAGCATTGAGGAATAAAAATTTGCCTGGCTGGCAGTCCGGAAACGCCTCTTCCTAATGCGAGCAGAGTCATAGGGGTTGTAATCAGTGAAGAATACGTGCTCGCCGAAGAAATCATCAGTCTTGAATTTTTGCTTCCTTGAGAATGGATCCTTTGGCTTGGGTTGAGGAGTCTCAGTCAGTTGCATCACAACCTCAGGAATAGCAATCTCAGGTTCTTCAGGCTGAGGAATTTCTGGTTCCTCTTCAGTGGCAGTCTGTGTCTTCAATGATTCAGCAGCAGCAGTTTCTTCAGCACTAGTGGCTGGAATTTCTTCATGTACAGACAGAGTGGGGTGAGTTTCTTCAGAGCCCAATGGAACAGTATGTGCTGGGGACTGAGGGATTTGTTGCAATGGCGTGAACAAAGGAGAGTTGGGATGCTGACTATCCCAAAAGTCATCATTCATCAATGGAGTAGTACTCGCAATGTCCACGTCAGAATTTTGTTCATCCAATTCCTCAACGCCGGCCTCTTCAGCAGTGAACTGAGGCATGGGCGAGGAGACAATTGGAGTTGAAGGGATTGCGTCCGCTTCAATTTCTTCATCCATCTGCTCTGAGGAAGCAGCAGAGGGAATGTCTTCATCGGATTCACTTGGAATCACATAATCTTCATCAAAAGGAACAAGGTCCTTTGATGGCATGGTTGAGATAGAAACAACATCAATTGGGTTGTCAAATGAGCTAGTCAATGGCTTCATCTTTTTCGGGACTAAAGAATCTGATGAAGTCGATGCCTTCCTTTTCTTCACAGCTGCACGCTCTGCAGCCTTGGTCTTCTTCACATCTGATGCAGATGGAAGGATTGGAGTTGGGGTAGGTGCAGGAGGAGCAGAGGAATTTGGTTGAATTTCTTCAGGCACAACTGATGCAGTTTCCCTGACTTCTTCATTTTCTTCAGGCGCACCACAAGTGGATGCCCTGGCAATTTCTTCAGCGGCTGGAATGCAGTCATCAGCCCTGGAACTCACATTTTCTTCAGCAGCCTGATTTTCATCAGTGGTGCTGGCGTGCTCTTCTGTTGGTTGAGCAGATGCTTCGGCTTGAGGAATTTCTGGTTGCGATGGAGCTGCAACCTTTGAAGTGAATTTCTCAGTCAGTTTTACAAACCTTTCCTTGGCTCCTTGCCAATCAGCATAGTAAGCATTGAAGTTATCGCTGGGGCCTTTGATTTCAGCCTGGATCTTCACTAGTTCTTCAATTGTCATAGAGACAACGTTTTTCTTCAGGAAGCGCTCCTTCCTGTACTGAGCTTTCTTCAGCTGCCTTGCCTTCTCAAATTTCCATTTCTCTTCTTCAATGAAGGCAGTTAAAACATGACTTTGACCAGGTGTGAGGTTCATCTCTGGCAAAGGAGTGTTGGGATCCTTGTGCCAGAGATCGATGAAGTCTAGGATCAGCTTCGGATCCAAAAGAAGTGGCACATTGCTTCCTTTGGCTCTAGCGGCCTTGATTTGTCTGTCTCTGATGATTTCGGCTAGTTCTTCATCATCAGCCTCATCATCATCAGAGGGCACTTGGAAGGCGACCTGCTTCTTGTGAGGACTTGGTCGAGGACCTCGTCCAGCAGCGGCCTTTTTCTCAGCAGAGAGGGGCCAGCTGAGGAACTTGGAGCAGGTGAGGAACTTGCATAGGCTCCTGAGGCAATAGATATGCTAGTAGTCCTTTGGCACGTGGCGAGATGCACTGGTGCTGAGGATTTGGTCGGAGCAGCCGAAGACTTTGGCGGAGGAGATGAGGACTTTGGAGGAGCAGGAGCAGTTTGAGGAGTTGGTCGTGAGGGCTTTGAGGAATCTGGCCGTGAGGGCATTGCTGAGGAACTTGGCCTTGAGGGCATTGAAGGTGAAGCACTTGGCTTATGCGCAGGCTTCTTTGCCATGGCCTTCTTCGGCTTGCTAGCAGAGGCCTCAGCAGTGGCAGCAGCAGCAGCAGAGTCTTCGTTGAATTTCCTCACTGCTTCTCTGGCTTGTCTAGCCAACTTGGCCTGGCGCTTGGCCCATTCATCAGGATAATCCTCACCGCACTTGAGGCTAGTGGGATCTGCTTCTTGGCCAGGTGCCAATGGAGGTCTTGGGCATGGAGGATTGAGTGCGAATTTCTTCATGTACTTGGGAGTAACATACCTGTACTCCCTCCACTCTCTTGCCCATCTCCTTTCTATCCTCTGTATGCGCACCTTGCGCTGATTTTTGTCCTCTTTTCCGAACTTGGCCTCATCAGGAGTGCAATAATCTTTGTATATGTCATCGGGGATCTCAAAGGCAGTATTGATTTCAGGCCTCTTTCCTCCTTTCTGTGGCTTCTTTCCATCATCCATTTTCTTCAGATGAGGAATTTGAACAATGGAAATTTCTGAAGAGGTATGCAACTTTTCTTCAAGGAACGCTGCAAATGAGTTAAGTTGATGAGAACCTAGTGATTTAGCAGCGGACATGAGTACCTGTGAACAGAGTATAGTTGCGAGGAATTTGGAGAGGTCATATGCGTTCTCAGAAGGTTTTGTTAAAACAACAAGTTTGAGAAATTTGACCAGATGAGTCTTGAAGAATTTCACTAAGCGTTCTTTGTCTTAGGTACCAGAGTTGTATAGATTGAGAATCCACACAATTGAGGAATCTTGAAGAAAAATATAGCTTAGAGAAATGAATCAAGAACAAATGACATGTGAGGTGTTTAGTGTGTGAAGATATGAAGAAAAACACCTTTGAGGATTTTGTAGAAATCATTTGAATCAAAGAGGGCAGTAAAAGTAACTTTTAATTACCCTGGATGAAGAACACGACGAACTGGGAAGTGGAGATGTGAAGTTCGTCAGTGCAGATCTTCCACGCCCTAACTCGGCTGAGGAAGACAGCTATGGCGGCGGCGGAGTGAAGAAATCCGCTGCCGGCACGAGTACGACGGCGACGAGGTCGAGGCAGTGAAGCTCTTCCTCACCGGCGACGATGAAGTAGCGGCGGCGCTAGGGTTTGAGAAGCTCGAGCGGGAGTGAGATCGAGCGGAGTAAAAGAGAAGTGAGGAAGGGGAGGGGTATTTATAGCCACGGTGAAAAACTGTTCGCCCGAAGAAATTGGACGAATGTTCCCCTGACCCTTCTCATTCGCTTGACATGTGTCACCCACGTATTGAGAAGTGGAGATCGTGTGAGATCGTGGGTGAATAGATAAGTGTTTTCGTGGGATTTGAAACAGTTTGAGCGGCAAAACCGAAAATTTTGGATAAGATAAGTTTTAACATTGCGTTCGCAAATTCTTCAGCTGACAAGGACACAGTGAAGATTTTGAACGAGTTTCAAAAAGAACGCACATGCAGAATTTGTGAATAGAATGGGTTGAGTTTAGCATAGAGGGGGAAGGGTCCGATCACATTCACTTAGCAGGAAAAACAACTTGAAGAATTAGCAATAAGTGAATGTTGTAGAGGACATAAACTCATATATATATATAGCCAATGAAGAAAAACGACGGAAAAGATGAAGACAATGCAAAGTTGAAGAAAATGAACAACTGAGAAATTTCAAAAACTGAGGAAAAACTCAAATTGAAGATTTTCAACTTTGGTGGTGGCGTGACCCACCGTATAAGAATGATGATTTCAGACACCGCGTACAATTGTCGTAGGGTTCTGAGAATCAAATTCTTCGTTAATTTCTTCACACTTAGATTGTTAGTCTTCATTGATTGAAGAAAAACGTGTCTTCATGTGTTGCGCATCTAAGTCATCAATTTATGCATAAGTGTTAGGATGAGTGTCCTATTCAAAGAACATTCGAAGAATATGCTTCACAGCCTTATGGTGTGATTCCTTCGGTGTAGCTTGAAATCGGGCACACATGCAAACACTAAGCATTATATCTGGCCTAGATGCACATAAGTACAATAAAGAACCAATCATGGAGCGGTATACCTTATGATCGAACTCAATACCATTTTCATCAGTGCACAGATGGCCATTTGTGGGCATAGGAATTTTGACGCCTTTGCAATCTTGCATGCCGAATTTCCTGAGTACATCCTTGAGGTATTTCTCCTGAGATATGAATATGACATTGCGTTGTTGACGAATTTGAAGACCTAAGAAGAATTTCAATTCTCCCATCATAGACATTTGATATTCTTCACTCATCATATAGGCAAATTCATCACTATAACGTTGGTCAGTACAGCCAAAGATAATATCATCAACATATATTTGGCACACAAACAGTTCACCATCATAAGATTTAGTGAAAAGAGTAGGGTCGAGTGAACCGGGTTTGAAGCCTTTCTTCATGAGGAATTCCTTCAAAGTATCATACCACGCCCGAGGGGCCTGCTTGAGGCCATAGAGGGCCTTATTGAGTCTGAAGACTTTGTCAGGATTCTTTGGATCTTCAAAACCTGGGGGTTGAGCAACATATACTTCTTCCTCAAGCTTACCATTGAGGAATGCACTTTTCACATCCATTTGATATAGAGTGATATCATGATGGTTAGCATAAGCAAGTAATATGCGAATAGCCTCAAGTCTAGCAACAGGTGCAAAAGTTTCATCGAAATCAATTCCTTCAACCTGTGTGTAGCCTTGAGCTACAAGTCGTGCCTTATTCCTCACCACAAGGCCATTTTCATCTTGCTTGTTGCGGTAGATCCAATTTGTGCCAATGATATTGTGCTTGCGAGGATCTGGACGTTTGACCAGTTCCCAGACGTTGTTGAGCTCGAATTGATGTAATTCTTCTTGCATAGCTTGAATCCACTCAGGCTCCATAAATGCTTCATCTACCTTAGTGGGCTCTGTGATAGAGACAAAAGCAAAGTGCCCACAAAAGTTAGACAAATGTGAAGCTCTTGAGCGTGTGAGAGGACCTGGAATGTTGATGTCGCTGATGATTTTCTCAATCTGCACTTCGTTGGCAACGCAAGGATGAGCGGATTGTCGTCGAGGAATTTGATCAGCATTTTCTTCAGCACCATTTTCTTTAGCATTTTCTTCAGGTGCATTAGCTCGACGTTCTTCACGTTCTGGAATGAATTCTTCAGCAGATTCCTCGGTCGGAATGACATCCTCAGTAGCCTTGAACTTGATAGTTTCCTCAGGTGCTCGTTCATCTATCACAGAAGGTAGGTGCTCTCTTTGCGAGCCATTAGTTTCATCGAACCGCACATCTACAATTTCAAGAACCTTGTGAAGAACATTGTTGAAGACTCTATAGGTGTGCGAGTCCTTTCCGTAACCAAGCATAAAATCTTCATGTGCTTTTGGTGCAAATTTTGAGTTGTGATGAGGATCTCTAATCCAAAATTTAGCACCGAAGACTTTGAAATAACTCACATCGGGTTTCTTGTCAGTGAGGAGTTCATAGGTAGTCTTCTTGAAGAACTTGTGAAGATATACTCTGTTGATGATGTGGCACGCAGTATCAATTGCATCAATCCAGAAACGACGAGGCGTTTTGTATTCATCAAGCATAGTGCGAGCCATCTCAGCAAGAGTCCTGTTCTTGCGCTCCACGACGCCATTCTGCTGAGGAGTATAGGGAGCAGATAACTCATGAGTAATACCAAGTTCATCAAGATAGTCATCAAGACCAGAATTCTTGAACTCGATTCCATGTGAAGCAATTCAAATGGTCGAGTAGTAGTCATGATAGTCTTCGCTGGATGCTTAGCCTTTGTCATCTTTCCAGCTTCACAGGCTCCGCATAAGTGATCCTTGAGGAATTTGACATTCTCGATGCCAATGACGTGCTTCTTCTTCGCAAGCGTGTGCAAATTCCTCATGCCTGCATGACCAAGTCGTCGATGCCATAGCCAGCCTTCTGAAGCTTTTGCAAGTAGGCACACGGCTGGTTGTGGTCCTGTAGAGAAATCAACAATATACAAGTCTCCTCTCCTAAAGCCTTCGAAGACTTTGGAATTGTTAGCTTCCATGATCATAACACAACGATACTTGCCAAAGACAACAACCATATCAAGATTGCAAAGCATTGAGACACACATTGTTGGAAATATGCCCTAGAGGCAATAATAAAATGGTTATTATTGTATTTCCTTGTTCATCATAATTGTCTGTTGTTCATGCTATAATTGTATTAACTGGAAACCGTAATACATGTGTGAATACATAGACCACAACATGTCCCTAGTAAGCCTCTAGTTGACTAGCTCGTTGATCAATAGATGGTTATGGTTTCCTGACCATGGACATTGGATGTCATTGATAACGGGATCACATCATTAGGAGAATGATGTGATGGACAAGACCCAATCCTAAGCATAGCACAAGATCGTGTAGTTCGTTTGCTAGAGCTTTTCTAATGTCAAGTATCATTTCCTTAGACCATGAGATTGTGCAACTCCCGGATACCGTAGGAATGCTTTGGGTGTACCAAACGTCACAACGTAACTGGGTGGCTATAAAGGTGCACTACAGGTATCTCCGAAAGTGTCTGTTGGGTTGGCGAATCGAGACTGGGATTTGTCACTTCGTATGACGGAGAGGTATCTCTGGGCCCACTCGATAATGCATCATCATAATGAGCTCAATGTGACCAAGTGTTTGGTCATGGGATCATGCATTACGGTACGAGTAAAGTGACTTGCCGGTAACGAGATTGAACAAGGTATTGGGATACCGACGATCGAATCTCGGGCAAGTAACGTACCGATTGACAAAGGGAATTGTATACGGGATTGATTGAATCCTCGACATCGTGGTTCATCCGATGAGATCATCGTGGAACATGTGGGAGCCAACATGGGTATCCAGATCCCGTTGTTGGTTATTGACCGGAGAGTCGTCTCGGTCATGTCTGCATGTCTCCCGAACCCGTAGGGTCTACACACTTAAGGTTCGGTGACGCTAGGGTTGTAGAGATGTTAGTATGCGGAAATCCGAAAGTCGTTCGGAGTCCCGGATGAGATCCCGGACGTCACGAGTAGTTCCGGAATGGTCCGGAGGTAAAGATGTATATATGGGAAGTCCTATTTTGGCCACCGGAAAATGTTCGGATTTTTCGGTATTGTACCGGGAAGGTTCTAGAAGGTTCCGAAGTGGGGCCCACCTGCATGGGGGAACCCACATGAAAGTGGGTAGTGGTTGAAGATTAGAAAGATTAGAAAATATGCCATTCATACCGAGGCTTGGTATCATCATACCGTTGGATCAATTGTTACCTTGGTTGTGATTATGATCACATTTGTTGTTGCATTGAAAGGTTTTACATAGTTTCAATGTATGGTTTAATTAGATGCTCTGGAGAGCTATATGTTGTTCAATGAGAACTATGTATGTACTTTGGTTTTAATGTGATGATGAACTTCTATTAATTTGGTCACTTATCTATCCATGTGAATCTGTAATGGTTTTTGACACACATAATTATATATAATGCACGCAGATGAACCGGCAATGGATGTACGGTGATAGACACACCTCCGAGTACGTTAAGGGCGTGCTTAATTTTCTCGAAGTGGCTAAGGCAAACAAGCAGAATGGTTTTATGTGCTGTCCATGCCCTATATGTGGGAATACGAAGTCTTACTCTGACCGGAAAATCCTTCACATCCACCTGCTTTATAAGGGTTTCATGCCACACTATAATGTTTGGACCAGGCACGGAGAAATAGGGGTTATGATGGAAGACATCGAAGAAGAAGAGGACGATGACAACTATGTGCCCCCGGAATACGGTGATGCTGCAACGGGGGAAGCTGCTGAAGATCAAGAGGAGACAGACGATATTGTGCCTGATGGTGATCTCCGCCGGGTCATTGTTGATGCAAGGAGACAGTGTGAAAGTCAAAAGGAGAAGCTGAAGTTCGATCGCATGTTAGAGGATCACAAAAAAGGGTTGTACCCCAATTGCGATGATGGCAACACAAAGCTCGGTACCGTACTGGAATTGCTGCAGTGAAAGGCAGAGAATGTTGTGCCTGACAAAGGATTTGAGAAGCTACTGAAAATATTGAAGAAGAAGCTTCCAAAGGATAACGAATTGCCCGACAGTACGTATGCAGCAAAGAAGGTCGTATGCCCTCTAGGATTGGAGGTGCAGAAGATACATGCATGCCCTAATGACTGCATCCTCTACCGCGGTGCGTACGAGGATTTGAGCGCATGCCCGGTATGCGGTGCATTGCGGTATAAGATCAGACGAGATGACCCTGGTAATGTTGACGGCGAGCCCCCAGGAAGAGGGTTCCTGCGAAGGTGATGTGGTATGCTCCTATAATACCACGGTTGAAACGACTGTTCAGAAACGAAGAGCATGCCAAGTTGATGCGATGGCACAGTGAGGACCGTAAGAAAGACGGGAACGTAAGAAAGACAGGTCGCAGTGGAGAAAAATCGAGAGAAAGTACTGGGCTGAGTTTGCAGGTGACCCAAGGAACGTATGGTTTGGTTTAAGCATGGATGGCATTAATCCTTTCGGGGAGCAGAGCAGCAATCACAGCACCTGGCCCGTGACTCTATGTATGTATAACCTTCCTCCTTGGATGTGCATGAAGCGGAAGTTCATTATGACGCCAGTTCTCATCCAAGGCCCTAAGCAACCCGGCAACGACATTGATGTGTACCTAAGGCCATTAGTTGAAGAAGTTTTACAGTTGTGGAATTGAAACGGTGTACGTGTGTAGGATGAGCACAAACAGGAGGAATTTAACCTGCTTGCGTTGCTGTTTGTAACCATCAATGATTGGCCTGCTCTCAGTAACCTTTCAGGACAGACAAACAAGGGATACCACGTGTGCACGCACTGTTTAGCTGACACCGAAATTATATACCTGGACAAATGCAGGAAGAATGTGTACATGGGGCATCGTTGATTTCTTCCGACCAACCATCAATGTCGAAAGAAAAGCAAACATTTCAAAGGCGAGGCAGATCACCGGAAGAAGCCCGCCATGCGTACCGGTGATCACGTACTTGCTATGGTCAATGATTTACACGTAATCTTTGGAAGGGTCCCAACGGACTATCTATTCCGAATGATGCTGAGGGACGCGCACCCATGTGGAAGAAGAAATCTATATTTTGGGACCTACCCTACTGGAAATACCTAGAGGTCCGCTCTTCAATCGACGTGATGCACGTGACGAAGAACCTTTGCGTGAACCTGCTAAGCTTCTTGGGCGTGTATGGGAAGACAAAAGATACCCCGGAGGCACAGCGGGACCTGCAACGTTTGCACGAAAAAGACGGCATGCCTCCAAAGCAGTATGAAGGTCCTGCCAGCTACGCTCTTACCAAAGAAGAGAAGGAAATCTTCTTTGCATGCCTGCTCAGTATGAAGGTCCCGTCTAGCTTCTCGTCGAATATAAAGGGAATAATAAATATGCTAGAGAAAAAGTTCCAGAACCTAAAGTCTCATGACTGCCACGTGATTATGATGCAACTGCTTCCGGTTGCATTGAGGGGGCTTCTACCGGAAAACGTCCGATTAGCCATTGTGAAGCTATGTGCATTCCTCAATGCAATCTCTCAGAAGGTGATCGATCCAGAAATCATACCAAGGCTAAGGAGTGATGTGGCGCAATGTCTTGTCAGTTTCGAGCTGGTGTTCCCACCATCCTTCTTCAATATCATGACGCACATCCTAGTTCATTCTGGGCCCCATATTTCTACACAATATGTTCCCCTTTGAGAGGTTCATGGGAATCCTAAAGAAATATGTCCGTAACCGCGCTAGGCCAGAAGGAAGCATCTCCATGGGCCATCAAACAGAGGATGTCATTGGGTTTTGTGTTGACTTCATTCCTGGCCTTAAGAATATTGGTCTCCCTAAATCGCGGTATGAGGGGAGACTGGCTGGAAAATGCACGCTTGGAGGGGACTCAATAATATGTAGGGACGGGCATTCTTGGTCTCAAGCACACTACACAGTTCTACAGAACTCTACCTTGGTGACCCTGTATGTCGATGAACACAAGAACAGTCTGCGCTCCAAACACCCGGAGCAGTGTGACGACTGGATTACATGTGAACACATCAGGACTTCCGGTAGTTGGTTGGAAACACGTCTCAGAGGTGACAACACTGTTTGTGATGAGCTGTACTCGTTGTCCAGGGGACCATCTTCGACTGTATTGACTTACAAAGGATATGAGATAAATGGGAATACATTTTACACGATCGCCCAAGATCAAAAGAGCACCAACCAAAACAGCGGTGTCCGCTTTGATGCAGCAACCAAGAGGGGAAATGACACATATTATGGTTACATAGTGGACATATGGGAATTTGACTACGGACATGATTTTAAGGTCCCTTTGTTTAAGTGCAAATCGGTCAATCTGTCAGGAGGGGTACAGGTAGACCCACAGCGCGGAATGACAACAGTGGATCTGAACAATCTTGGATACACAGACGAACCGTTCATCCTAGCCAATGATGTGGCGCAGGCTTTCTATGTGAAGGACATGTCTACCAAACCGAGAAAAAAAAAAGATAAGGAAGCGAACACATCATACGATGAGCCAAAGCGCCACATAGTTCTTTCAGGAAAAAGAGACATCATGGGAGTGGAGGGCAAGACAGACATGTCCGAAGATTATGAAAAGTTTCATGAAATTCCTCCCTTCAAAGTCAAGGCTCACCCAAGTACCCTGATAAACGATGAAGATTATCCATGGTTATGGCGCAATAAGCAAAGGACACAAGCGAAGAAATAGTGAAGACTTTCTCTCCACAACTATTATGATGATGCCTTTGATCTAGAATATCATTGCAGTTACATGTGAAGAAATGAAATGCCTGTTGTAACAGACGAGTTTCCGTATGAAACCCTGATACTTCGAAAGAGATTGTCTGTTTTATACACGAAGTGCATCCAGTTTTTGCCGTACCCCTCTCTACTTTTTTGCACATGCTATGTGGGTGAAATGATGATACCATGCCAAGTTTCAACCTTTTCAGATTTCATTTTGTAGTGCTTTTCAATTTCGGGGTCTATAGCTCAAAAAATCAGTAAATGCATGAAAAATAACAAATGAAGTCGGAAAGGGTTGAAAATTGATGATGTGGCTTTGAATGGTGCATTTTGAACACACAAGAATTCTGGAGTTTAAATAAGTTCAAAAAAATGAAATGTCTGTTGTAACAGACGAGTTTCCGTATGAAACCCTGATATTTTGAAAGAGATTGTCCGTTTTGTACACGATGTGCATCCAGTTTTTTCCGTAACCCTCTCAAATTTCTTGCACATGCTATGTGGGTGAAATGTGATACCATGCCAAGTTTCAACCTTTTCAGATTTCATTTTGCAGTGCTTTCCAATTTCAGGGTCTTATAGCTCAAAAGAATCAATAAATGCATGAAAAATAACAAATGAAGTCAGAAAGGGTTGAAAATTGATGATGTGGCTTTGAATGGTGCATTTTGAACACACAAGAATTCTGGAGTTCAAATAAGTTCAAAAAAATGTAATGCCTGTTGTAACAAACGAGTTTTCGTATGAAACCCTGATACTTCAAAAGAGATTGTCCGTTTTGTACACGAAGTGCATCCAGTTTTTGCCGTAACCCTCTAAACTTTTTTGCACATACTATGTGGGTGAAATGATGGTACCATGCCAAGTTTCAACCTTTTCAGAGTTCATTTTGCGGTGCTTTTCAATTTCAGGGTCTTATAGCTCAAAAAAATCAGTAAATGCATGAAAAATAACAAATGAAGTCAGAAAGGGTTGAAAATTGATGATGTGGCTTTGAATGGTGCATTTTGAACACACAAGAAGTCTGGAGTTCAAATAAGTTCAAAAAAATGAAATGCCTGTTGTAACAGACGAGTTTCCGTATGAAACCCTGATACTTCGAAAGAGATTGTCCGTTTTGTACATGAAGTGCATCCAGTTTTTGCCGTAACCCTCTCAACTTTCTTGCACATGCTATGTGGGTGAAATGATGATACCATGCCAAGTTTCAACCTTTTCAAAGTTCATTTTGCTGTGCTTTTCAATTTCAGGGTCTTATAGCTCAAAAAAATCAGTAAATGCATGAAAAATAACAAATGAAGTCGGAAAGGGTTGAAAATTGATGATGTGGCTTTGAATGGTGCATGTTGACCACACAAGAAGTCTGGAGTTCAAATAAGTTCAAAAAATGAAATGCCTGTTGTAACAGACGAGTTTCCGTATGAAACTCTGATACTTCGAAAGAGATTGTCCGTTTTGTACACGAAGTGCATCCAGTTTTTGCCGTAACCCTCTCAACTTTTTTGCACATGCTATGTGGATGAAATAATGATACCATGCCAAGTTTCAACCTTTTAAGAGTTCATTTTGCATTGCTTTTCAATTTCAGGGTCTTATAGCTCAAAAAGTCAGTAAAAGCATGAAAAATAACAAATGAAGTCAGAAAGGGTTGAAAATTGTTGATGTGGCTTTGAATGGTGCATTTTGAACACACAAGAAGTCCGGAGTTGTAATAAGTTATTAAAAATAAAAGAGAGGCGCAATGATCACCTGCACGTTGCTTAGCTTTAGGCCTTGAGGAAATATTGTAGACTGCACGGAGCTATGTGTAGTTTTCGTCCAAAACACTGATAGCTCCATGCAGTCTACACCACTTCCTCAAGGCCTGAAGCTAAGCAACGTGCAGGTGAGCATCGCGCCTCTCCTTCATCGTCTCTGCACTCAGGGCTTATAAACCGCTGTGAGTGCCTCTCGCTTGGCGAGGTGGGAATAAAAAACAGCTGTAGAAAGAATCAACTAAAAAACTCTATTACCGGTTCATGCCACGAACCGGTACTAAAGGTGCTCGTGGGGAGCCTTAGAACCGGTACTAAATGAAATGCCTTTGTAACACCCTTAGAACCTGTACTAAAGGAATGAACTAAAAAGCTTTTATAAACCTCTAGTATTATTGAAACTAAAATTATATAAAATTTATGCAACTAAAATTATCAAAGTATTTTATGTTCAAAACATTAAAAGCAAAAAAGAATTTTCATAAAATAAATAAAAAAGAAAAAAAATAAAATAAATAAGTAGAAACAAAATAAACTTTAATAAATAAGTAGAAACAAAATAAAGTTTAATAGATAAGCGGAAACAAAATAAATTAAATTAAATTTTATTAAAATAAATAAAAATAAAATAAAATAAATAAGTAGAAACAAAATAAACTTTAATAAAGTAAAATAAATAAAGCAACAAAGAAAACAAAAAAACAAAAAAGTGCCACCTACTGGGCCACCACGGCCTGAATACGACTAGAAACCCAATCATGGGCCAGGATTCAGGCCCGCAGCAGGCCCAGTAGGCCCACGGGCACATAGTGATAGATTAGGCCCGAAAGCGTGCAGTTGAGAGGAGCTCGAGAGGGTGGGCGCAGTAGCGCTTATAAACAACTCTCGAGCTCTCTCAACTAGCGAGGTGGGACTAAACTTTTGGCCGCGACGCGGGCAGCACAAGGCCTTCGGTCCCGGTTGGTGGCACCAATCGGGACTAAAGGGGTGCATTGGTACCGGTTCGTGGCACTAACCGGGACCAATGCCCCCCTTTTAGTCCCGGTTGCCATGAACCGGGACCAATGCCCCCCTTTTAGTCCCGGTTGGTGCCACCAACCGGGACCAAAGGCCTCTGCTTCCCGCCTTTTGGACTGCTAAAAAGAGACCTTTGGTCCCGGTTAGTGGCACCAACCGGGACTAAAGGGAGGCATTGGTCCCGGTTGGTGCCACGAACCGGGACCAATGCTCTGTCTATATAAGCAGGACTTGTAAATTTTTTAGTTTCATCGACCATTTGCCCCCCGACGACGCCGAACTCATCGACGCTGCCAGGCTGCCCTGCCCCCGTCCGCCGTCTCCGTCGTCGCCGTCGCCCCTGCCCCGGCCTCGCCGTACCCTGCCCCGACCTCGCCGCCGCTCCCCTGCACTGTGAGCCTCACCGCGCCGTTCCCCCTCCTCTCCCCCTCCCCCCCCCCCCCCCCCCGCGCCCAACGCCGCCGCGCGCCCGCCTCGACGCTGACAACGAAGGCCCTGTTCACATATATAGATTTTTTTTTTCTGTTCATATTGTAGTAGTAGATGATGATGATGATGATGATGTATGTATGTTCATATGCAAAGAATATGCAAAAGTTAGGATTATTTCTGTTCATAGATTTTTTTTTGGTGATATTATTGTAGAATATGCAAATGTTTGTATGTTCATATGCAAAGAATATGTCATTTTTTCATAGAATTTTTATGATTTTTCTGTTGTAATTTTGTTCATAGAATTTTTATTTTTTTTCTGTTGTAATTTTGTTCATAAAGTTTTAGGATGAAAAAAAGAAGAAGAAGAAAAAAAAGGAGGAGGAGAAGTTTTGTTTAGTTTTAGGATTATTTTAGTTTATGTTTAGTTTAGGAAGAAGGAAAAGAAAAAGGAGAAAAAGAGGAAGGAAGAAGAGGAGAAATAAATAAGAGGAAAAAAGAAAAAAAAGAGGAGAAGAAGAAAGGAATAGAGGAGAAGAAGAAAAAATAGAAAATATTCTATTTTTTCTTCTTCTCCTCTATTCCTTTCTTCTTCTCCTCTTTTTTTTTCTTCGATCTTCTCCTCTATTCCTTTCTTCTTCTTCCTCTTCTTATTTTTTATCGGGTATGTCGTTGTTGATATACCACCTCCCCGATAACTTCGACACGAGGGGGGTCGATATACCCCCTCCCCAATAACTTCGACATGAGGAGGGGGGAGGGGGTCGCCGAGGGTTCGAGGGGCGAGGGCCGGGAGCTAGCTTGGGTAGAGGGTCGAGGGTCACCGAGGGGTCGAGGGTCGCTGAGGGTTCGAGGGTCGAGGGGTCGAGGGTCAAGGGTTCGAGGGTCGTCGAGGGGTCGAGGATCGCTGAGGGGTCGAGAGGTTACCTAGTGTCAAAGTATTGAAGAAATCCAGGGCGTCATCATTAGCAGGAAGTAACCGGGGCATGATGGTACGAAGTTCTCCAAAGTTATTTTGGAAGGGAGTCCCAGATAGGATAATTCGTTTTTTGGTACGAATTTCAGCAAAGGCCTTCCAAATAGCGATATTCAGAAGGCTCTTGCTGAACTTTGTACCAAAAAGCGAATTATCCTATCTGGGACTCCGTTCCAAAACAACTTTGGAGAACTTCGTACCATCATGCGCCTGTTACTTTCACCTAATGATGAAGACATGGTTTTGTTGTATCCTTTGACACTAGACAAACGTGACATGAGGGGGTCGAGGGTCGGGAACTAGGGTATAGAGGGTCGTGGATCATCGAGCGGTCTAGGGTGGAGGGTCCAGATTTGTCGGTCCGGACGTCGGACAATCATGAGAGAGGCGGTTCGGCCCAAACCCTACAAGCACTGCCGAGGCCACCCAAATTTACCAAGTTAAAAGAGTGTTGTCGTCGAGGCCACCCCGAACCCTAGAAGCGTTGCCGAGGCCACCCCAAACCCTAGAGAAGCGTCGAGGCCACTAATATGATTCCTTGTTGTGATTAGCTAGCTAGGTCTACGTTTGCCACTAATATATCCATCTGTCATGTTTTGTATAATAATTGCCATGTTGTAATATTTGCAGAAACTATGGAGCACGGCCGAGACGAGGAAGCAGAACATGTGTTGGGGGACATAATCGCAGCCGGAGCTGATGTCTTGTCATATCTCAACGACACCGATGGTCTGGAAGGACAAGGTGAAGAAGCAGGCTACGGTGATCGAATAATGGAGGAGGAAGGACATGATTATGATGGCTCTGGTGACCGAATGCCGGTGGAAGGACACCGTGATGACGGCTCCGGTGACCGAACGGAGTCCGGCCAGGTATATATATATTAATTAAGCCTGTGCTGACTATAGCTAATTGATGCATTAATTGTTTTGGTATGTACACATATTAACTCTCTTCTTTCTTCTTTTCTAGCCCTCCGGATCGAGCCAAACTTCGGTAACGAGACGAGGCCCGAAGAAAAAGTTGCGCTCGGATGAAAGGTTCACGATCACAGAAATCGCGCGCGATGGCCAACCGATTGCACCCCTCCGGACCAAGGAAGCATTTTCTGCTCAGTGCGGGGTTCTTGTTAGGGACATGATCCCGATCAGCATCCACCAATGGTATAAGCCTAAGAAGGAAAACCCGGAGGTGTCTTATGTCAACAATAGGCAGAAAGATGATCTTTGGGCCGCGCTGAAGGCAAATTTCACCCTACCGCCAGAGGAGGATCCGAAGAAGCATGTGTCACCCACAAGACATTGGAGAAGAGTAAGAAGATGTCAGCGACAAACAAGAAAAATGCTGCAAAGAAGGAGCATCACCATCGCACGGGGTCAGGTGGCTACCTCAGAGCCCGGCCATTGTGGGACAAGGCTGAGAATGACCTGCTTGATAAAGTGGTCGAACCGGAGCATTGCACTGGCCAGACCGTTCAAGGACTTGGTTCTTCGGGGTTGGGGGATCGTTGGACCCTGAATCAGGGAAGTGCGTTTGGACGAACGAGCAACTGAGAATACCCGTCACGAGGCTTCAGGAGTATATCGATGCAGCGCAGAAAGGGATGTTCGTTCCCGACAGAGAGAACGACGAGCTCACACAGGCCCTCGGGAATCCTGAGCACCCTGGACGGACACGAGGCACGCCAGGCTCTGTTTCGTGGAAGGCTGGGTTTCCCGACGCGGGCGGTTACAAAGGCCGGGAGAGGAAGAGGAAAGTGGAGCTGACCCAACTGCAGGCGTTGCACGCAAGGGTACAAGCGCTAGAGGAACGAGAAGCAGTTCACAGCAAGCGACCTGCCGAAGCTACCCCCGAAGCTACCCCGCCATCTCAGCGGAGAAGCAGCGTGGCTTCCACCGAGCTGCTTCAGGAGCCTGTCTTCATGGCTCCTGCTAGCTACCCCGTGGATGCTATCACGGAGTCTCAACATTGCCACCTTATGACGCAATGGCAGAAATTCAAAGTCAAGGCGGCTGTCGGCTCTGTTGCACCTCCTGAACCCGGCGCAACTTTTCACTGCCAGCCGATTCCAGAAGGATATGCTAGGGTGATGGTGGACGAAATAACGGAGGGTTTGAGGAGCTCGAGCTTGACCACCCTACCGGAGAAGGGGAGACTCAGCTGGGTTCTGCTTTGAAGACTCCATGCCTATGGCGGAAGGAGTTCATCAACCTTCCTAACTGGACGCCTCCGCCTCCTCCTCCTCCGGCGAGTCAGGGCACTCCGCCTCCTCTGGTGAGTGATCAGGGCACTCCGCCTCCTTCTCCGGTGTGGTGCGGCACTCCGCCTCCTTCTCCGGCGCGTGGCGGCACTCCGCCTCCTTCTCAGCCTGCGTCGGTGCCTCCGAGCAGCCCGCCTCCACCTCCGCCTCGTCAGCAAGGGCGGAAGAGACCTTCCGCCGCTCCGGCTGCTCCGGTGCATCGTAGGCCTCCGCCTCGTAATCAAGGAAAGAAGACAGTCGCTCCGTCTGCTCTGGTGTGTGCTACCTCTTGAGCACTGCGTTGGATTTCCCTTGAAGAGGAAAGGGTGATGCAGCAAAGTAGCGTAAGTATTTCCCTCAGTTTTTGAGAACCAAGGTATCAATCCAGTAGGAGGCCACGCGCGAGTCCCTCGCACCTACACAAACAAATAAATCCTCACAACCAATGCGATAAGGGGTTGTCAATCCCTACACGGTCACTTACGAGAGTGAGATCTGATAGATATGATAAAATAATATTTTTGGTATTTTTATGATAAAGATGCAAAGTAAAATAGAAGCAAAATAAAAGGCAATGGAAATAGCTTGTTGATGGGAGATTAATATGATGGAAAATAGACCCGGGGGCCATAGGTTTCACTAGTGGCTTCTCTCAAGAGCATAAGTATTACGGTGGGTGAACAAATTACTGTTGAGCAATTGACAGAATTGAACATAGTTATGAGAATATCTAGGTATGATCATGTATATAGGCATCACGTCCGAGACAAGTAGACCGACTCCTGCCTGCATCTACTACTATTACTCCACACATCGACCGCTATCCAGCATGCATCTAGAGTATTAAGTTCACAAGAACAGAGTAACGCTTTAAGCAAGATGACATGATGTAGAGGGATAAACTCATGCAATATGATATAAACCCCATCTTGTTATCCTCGATGGCAACAATACAATACGTGCCTTTCTGCCCCTACTGTCACTGGGAAAGGACACCGCAAGATTGAACCCAAAGCTAAGCACTTCTCCATTGCAAGAAAGATCAATCTAGTAGGCCAAACCAAACTGATAATTCGAAGAGACTTGCAAAGATAACCAATCATACATAAAAGAATTCAGAGAAGATTCAAATATTGTTCATAGATAAACTTGATCATAAACCCACAATTCATCGGTCTCAACAAACATACCGCAAAAGAAGATTACATCGAATAGATCTCCACGAGAGAGGGGGAGGACATTGTATTGAGATCCAAAAAGAGAGAAGAAGCCATCTAGCTAATAACTATGGACCCGAAGGTCTAAGGTAAACTACTCACACATCATCGGAGAGGCTATGGTGTTGATGTAGAAGCCCTCCGTGATCGATGCCCCCTCCGGCGGAGCTCCGGAATAGGCCCCAAGATGGGATCTCACGGGTACAGAAGGTTGCGGCGGTGGAATTAGGTTTTTGGCTCCGTATCTGGTAGTTTGGGGGTACGTAGGTATATATAGGAGGAAGGAGTACGTCGGTGGAGCAATAGGGGGCCCACGAGGGTGGAGGGCGCACCTGGGGGGGTAGGCGCGCCCCCCTAGCTCGTGCCCTCTTGGTTGATGTCTTGACGTAGGGTCCAAGTCCTCTGGATCATGTTCGTTCCAAAAATCACGTTCCCGAAGGTTTCATTCCGTTTGGACTCCGTTTGATATTCTTTTTCTGCGAAACTCTGAAATAGGCAAAAAACAGCAATTCTGGGTTGGGCCTCCGGTTAATAGGTTAGCCCCAAAAATAATATAAATGTGTATAATAAAGCCCAATAATGTCCAAAACAGAATATAATATAGCATGGAACAATCAAAAATTATAGATACGTTGGAGACGTATCAGTGTGTAGCAGTACAGCCAGATCCGGGAGGCAATATAGATTCGATCCATCTCTCAAGCCTCTCAAGAAGTTACCATACGAGATGACCGGCAAGGAAAACGCGAAGATCTGTCAAGCCCAAGTGAGGGACTTCTTTGAAACGCAAAGAGCTAAGAAACATCCACCTCCGGAGGAGAAGATAGATGCGGTGAAAGCAAAGCGCACTATCGATGCCCTGAAAAACCACCACCGTCTCCGCCGAAAAACAACTATGACCGCATTATTGAAAGGACATATCAGGAAGCGGAGCGGTCATGAAGTACTTGTAGTGATCGAAGGTTAGCAGAACGACGAGCTGGGATAAAAATTGCCCAGCTCGGCGAACAAGCGAACCAATCATGCCCCCCGCTCAAGGTGTCTAGCGATATCATCGCTAATCATCTGGGGATCTTGCCCGGTACCAATCCTGCAGAGTACATGCACGACGACGATGCACATTTTGATATAATGGAGGTGGACGAACACAAATACCAGTACGGGAAGCCTCTCGTCAAAGATTGAAGTCCTCCTCTAACAACGATGATGCGAAGATTCCATGATTGGTACATGAAAACCTGCAGAGAGTCTGGGGGGAAGGATACTTTGACGCTGAGAGTTAAAGAGGAGCACGACCTCGTTGGAATTGAACTGTTGACTGTTCCATTTGAGGAGTTCTTCCAGTTTTTCAATCAAAAGGCCCTCAATAAATTAACGGTCACTTACTACTGTCTGTAAGTACTACTTCTGTCATTAAGTCTCTATATATAGCTCAGCTCTTTCATTGCATGTATATATAATTATCCTCACTATATTATGCAGATTGAAGATCGTCGAATGCAGAAAAGCACAAATCTATGATATTGGGTTCATTAACACAAATCTCATAGATGAATTTACGGTTAAATTTCATGCCAAAGACACCGAGGCCAACTTGCTACGATCGTCGATAATAAATCAAAACAAAGATAAAATACTCTTTCCTTACAACTTCAAGTGAGTGTTACTGTCTTGTGCATATTCGGTTTCCCTTATTACTCGAGGTTATAGTAATGTAATTGATGAGTTATGCATGCATGCGCAGCTTCCAATATATTCTCCTAGAGATCAAGCTTGAGCAGGGACTGGTAACCGTCTTAGACTTGAGACGAAAAGATCCAGAGGAATATGCAGACATGACTAAAATGCTCAAGAAGTAAGTTCAATCGATCATTATCGCACCATATCGGCAACATTTTGTTCATTTCCTGATATCAAGTAATTGTTTTCTTTGTCTCGCAGGGTTTGGAAACTATTCACCGCACTGAAAGTGCGTTATATCGACTAGAGGGGGGTGAATAGGCGATTTTTATGAATTCTTCACTGAGGAATTTGCGGGTGAGGAAATTCCTTAGCGAAGAACTACTTGCAGCGGAATAAGTACTCAGAAGTAAACATAACAGAACACAGGTATGGTCATCATGATGAAATGAAGACAGGCATAGAGTACAGTAAGCGTAAACACAGGATGACACAAGATGAAGACAAACAGACTGAAGAAATTGAACTGAGGAAATTGAGAAAGTCTTCAGTCAAAGTCTTCAAACACAGATATGAACAAGTGCACAACACAGTAATGAGGAAGTGAAAGAGTTGAGGAAATAGAACCAGTAAGCTTGGTGAAGACAATGATTTGGTAGACCAGTTCCAACTGCTGTCTCAGTTGTACATCTGGTTGGAGCGGCTAGGTATTTAAACCTGAGGACACACAGTCCTCACCGTATTCTCCTTGAGCTAAGGTCACACAGACCTCGCCCATCACTCGTGGTAAGTCTTCAGGTGACTTCCGAACCTTCACAAACTCGGTCACTCGGTGATCCACAATTCCTCTTGGATGCTCTAGACCATGACGCCTAACCGTCTGGAAGAAGCACAGTCTTCAAAGGTAACAAGTGTCGGATCCACGCAGGATCAATCTCTTCAGTGATGCTCAATCACGTTGGGTTTGTAGGTGTTTGGGTTTGGATTTTCCTCACTTCATGATTTTCGCTCAAACTCCTCGGAGGATGGGATGCTCTCAAATGACAAGTGTCAGTTTCTCTCGGAGCAGCCAACCAGCTAGTGGTTGAAGGGGGCGGCTATTTATAGCCTAGGGAGCAGCCCGACATGATAAGACATAAATGCCCTTCAATGATATGACCGTTAGGTGGGTAGATATTTTGGGACAGCTGGCGCATAGCACAGCAACGGTCGGATATTTGAGGCTCAAATTCCTCAGGGCTATCATGTTCCTCACTGTGTAGGCAATCCGCACCGGCGAATTCCTAACTCCTCAGTCAAAACAAATTCCTCAGAGACCATAAGAACTTCGTCTCTGTCACTGAAGAATATGACTGAACTGTATGAGATTTCCAATGGCTTCACTCGAAGGGATTGGTAGGTGTAGGATTTTGAGTTGAGCATCACATGGAAATTTTTCCTTAGTATTTCCTCGACCCCCTTTAACAGTACGGTGTTTCCTGTGACTCAAGAAAGAGAAAATGAAACTATGAAAACAAAAGTCTTCACGCTTCATGTTCCTCGAATGAATACCAAGTCTTCAAGGTCACACCAATTTCTTCACTTTCAAAGTCTTCAGAAAGTCTTCAGACGAAGAACTTCATTTTTAGGGGTCGACTTTGTCTGTAAATATCAAACTCCTCATAGACTTATAGACCTGTGTATACTCATAAACACATTAGTCCCTTAACCTATAAGTCTTCAATACACCAAAATCACTAAGGGGCACTAGATGCACTTACAATCTCCCCCTTTTTGGTGATTGATGACAATATAGGTTAAGTTTTCAACGGGGATAAACATATGAAGTGTAAATACTGATATTGAGGAATTTGATTGCAAGATATAGAAGAACTCCCCCTGAAGATGTGCATAGTGAGGAATTTGCTTTTGAAGCAATGCACACCTGAAGAGTAAAATCATGGAGATCTCCCCCTATATCTTGTAATTCATACACGCATTTGACATATAATATGAAGAATTTGAAATGCGTGATGAAATATGGTGACTGATGTAATTCAGCATGCGTGCATAAACATTAATGAGGAATAAGCATGCAGAAAAAAACCACAGCAAAAGTATCAGGCCACCATAGAGTTTAAGTTTACAACTCGATCCAGCAAAGTCATCAGAAGAACGAGAGTTGTAACTTAGCAAAAAAACGCCCATATAGGATAGACCCGCTTGAAGACTAACTCAAATTTCTCCCCCTTTGTCATCGAATGACCAAAAGGATCAAAACTGAGGACTAACGCCCCTGAAGATTATCAAGTTGATGAAGGAGCACCAGCGTTGTTGGGGTCGATTGTTGATGTAGGGCCTGCCGCAGTGTCGTCCAAGTCTTCATGCTCGTCGGTGTCGCGCGATGAAGAATAGGAGCTGGCCACCAAGGAAGGAACCTTGACCTTCTTGTATTTCTTCGGTGGAGGAGCAGACCAGTCAAAATCTTCCTTGAGACCCATTTTCTTTAGATCTTCTGCGCTATAAATGTGAGACAGAATAGCCAAGGTACGGTTGAAGGTAGTAATCGTTTTTCTTCACTGCATTGTGGGTAGCAGTCATGTTGTGAAGAATTGAACCAAACTGACGCTTAACCCATTTGTGATTGCGATCAACCTTCTGGTGAAGACTGAGGAGAGCTCACGATCAGTCATCACCCTGGGAGCTGTGCCTTGAGGATTTTGCTTGGGTGCGTTGGCGGCAGAGTCATGAGTGGCAGAGTCATCATTAGTGGAGTAAGATGCAGCTTTGCGAAATTGACCATCCAATGGACGAATGCCTTCATCAACAACAGCAGAAGCCTTGCCCTTGTCATTAGCTGAGGAGAATGTCCATTTGAGGACTTCAACCGGGGGCAAGTAGCTGCAATGGTTCAGTGTATCAGCTTTGTAGTTGAGTGAAGACCTTGTTCTGATGAATCTCATAATCCACGGAGCATAAGGCTTCAACTCAAATGGTGACATTGCGACATTGGCCAGAGTCCTCATGAAGAAATCATGGAAGTTGACGGGAACGCCATGCATGATATTGAAAAGCAGATTCTTCATGATGCCAACGACTTCTTCTTCATTCGAGTCGTGGCCCTTGATAGGACTCAATGTCTTTGTCAGAATGCGATAGACAGTCCGAGGCACATATAGCAATTCCTTCACGAGGAATTTGGTTCTTGGGGCCTGAACTGGCTTCAATGGCTTCATCAGCACTTGCATATAGTGATCTGTAAGCTCAGGCTCTTGGTACATGAAACGAGTAGCTTCAAGGGGAGGACTGAGAGGCAATGCACGAAGCAATTCAGTAGCTGGTGCTTTGTAGTGAGTGTTTTCGGTCATCCAGTCCAACACCCATGAATTCACATCTTCAGAGTCTCCGGTGATGTGCAGCGTTGCATAGAATTGAAGAATGAGTTCTTCATTCCAATCACAGATGTCAGTGCAGAAATTTAACAGTCCAGCATCGTGAAGAACACTGAGGACTGGCACGAAACACGGCAGAGATTCCATATCCACGTGAGGAACGTGCTCATGATCGAAGACTTTGTCTTTGTTGAACAGCATTGAGGAATAAAAATTTGCCTGGCTGGCAGTCCGGAAACGCCTCTTCCTAATGCGAGCAGAGTCATAGGGGTTGTAATCAGTGAAGAATACGTGCTCGCCGAAGAAATCATCAGTCTTGAATTTTTGCTTCCTTGAGAATGGATCCTTTGGCTTGGGTTGAGGAGTCTCAGTCAGTTGCATCACAACCTCAGGAATAGCAATCTCAGGTTCTTCAGGCTGAGGAATTTCTGGTTCCTCTTCAGTGGCAGTCTGTGTCTTCAATGATTCAGCAGCAGCAGTTTCTTCAGCACTAGTGGCTGGAATTTCTTCATGTACAGACAGAGTGGGGTGAGTTTCTTCAGAGCCCAATGGAACAGTATGTGCTGGGGACTGAGGGATTTGTTGCAATGGCGTGAACAAAGGAGAGTTGGGATGCTGACTATCCCAAAAGTCATCATTCATCAATGGAGTAGTACTCGCAATGTCCACGTCAGAATTTTGTTCATCCAATTCCTCAACGCCGGCCTCTTCAGCAGTGAACTGAGGCATGGGCGAGGAGACAATTGGAGTTGAAGGGATTGCGTCCGCTTCAATTTCTTCATCCATCTGCTCTGAGGAAGCAGCAGAGGGAATGTCTTCATCGGATTCACTTGGAATCACATAATCTTCATCAAAAGGAACAAGGTCCTTTGATGGCATGGTTGAGATAGAAACAACATCAATTGGGTTGTCAAATGAGCTAGTCAATGGCTTCATCTTTTTCGGGACTAAAGAATCTGATGAAGTCGATGCCTTCCTTTTCTTCACAGCTGCACGCTCTGCAGCCTTGGTCTTCTTCACATCTGATGCAGATGGAAGGATTGGAGTTGGGGTAGGTGCAGGAGGAGCAGAGGAATTTGGTTGAATTTCTTCAGGCACAACTGATGCAGTTTCCCTGACTTCTTCATTTTCTTCAGGCGCACCACAAGTGGATGCCCTGGCAATTTCTTCAGCGGCTGGAATGCAGTCATCAGCCCTGGAACTCACATTTTCTTCAGCAGCCTGATTTTCATCAGCGGTGCTGGCGTGCTCTTCTGTTGGTTGAGCAGATGCTTCGGCTTGAGGAATTTCTGGTTGCGATGGAGCTGCAACCTTTGAAGTGAATTTCTCAGTCAGTTTTACAAACCTTTCCTTGGCTCCTTGCCAATCAGCATAGTAAGCATTGAAGTTATCGCTGGGGCCTTTGATTTCAGCCTGGATCTTCACTAGTTCTTCAATTGTCATAGAGACAACGTTTTTCTTCAGGAAGCGCTCCTTCCTGTACTGAGCTTTCTTCAGCTGCCTTGCCTTCTCAAATTTCCATTTCTCTTCTTCAATGAAGGCAGTTAAAACATGACTTTGACCAGGTGTGAGGTTCATCTCCGGCAAAGGAGTGTTGGGATCCTTGTGCCAGAGATCGATGAAGTCTAGGATCAGCTTCGGATCCAAAAGAAGTGGCACATTGCTTCCTTTGGCTCTAGCGGCCTTGATTTGTCTGTCTCTGATGATTTCGGCTAGTTCTTCATCATCAGTCTCATCATCATCAGAGGGCACTTGGAAGGCGACCTGCTTCTTGTGAGGACTTGGTCGAGGACCTCGTCCAGCAGCGGCCTTTTTCTTCAGCAGAGAGGGGCCAGCTGAGGAACTTGGAGCAGGTGAGGAACTTGCATAGGCTCCTGAGGCAATAGATATGCTAGTAGTCCTTTGGCACGTGGCGAGATGCACTGGTGCTGAGGATTTGGTCGGAGCAGCCGAAGACTTTGGCGGAGGAGATGAGGACTTTGGAGGAGCAGGAGCAGTTTGAGGAGTTGGTCGTGAGGGCTTTGAGGAATCTGGCCGTGAGGGCATTGCTGAGGAACTTGGCCTTGAGGGCATTGAAGGTGAAGCACTTGGCTTATGCGCAGGCTTCTTTGCCATGGCCTTCTTCGGCTTGCTAGCAGAGGCCTCAGCAGTGGCAGCAGCAGCAGCAGAGTCTTCGTTGAATTTCCTCACTGCTTCTCTGGCTTGTCTAGCCAACTTGGCCTGGCGCTTGGCCCATTCATCAGGATAATCCTCACCGCACTTGAGGCTAGTGGGATCTGCTTCTTGGCCAGGTGCCAATGGAGGTCTTGGGCATGGAGGATTGAGTGCGAATTTCTTCATGTACTTGGGAGTAACATACCTGTACTCCCTCCACTCTCTTGCCCATCTCCTTTCTATCCTCTGTATGCGCACCTTGCGCTGATTTTTGTCCTCTTTTCCGAACTTGGCCTCATCAGGAGTGCAATAATCTTTGTATATGTCATCGGGGATCTCAAAGGCAGTATTGATTTCAGGCCTCTTTCCTCCTTTCTGTGGCTTCTTTCCATCATCCATTTTCTTCAGATGAGGAATTTGAACAATGGAAATTTCTGAAGAGGTATGCAACTTTTCTTCGAGGAACGCTGCAAATGAGTTAAGTTGATGAGAACCTAGTGATTTAGCAGCGGACATGAGTACCTGTGAACAGAGTATAGTTGCGAGGAATTTGGAGAGGTCATATGCGTTCTCAGAAGGTTTTGTTAAAACAACAAGTTTAAGAAATTTGACCAGATGAGTCTTGAAGAATTTCACTAAGCGTTCTTTGTCTTAGGTACCAGAGTTGTATAGATTGAGAATCCACACAATTGAGGAATCTTGAAGAAAAATATAGCTTAGAGAAATGAATCAAGAACAAATGACATGTGAGGTGTTTAGTGTGTGAAGATATGAAGAAAAACACCTTTGAGGATTTTGTAGAAATCATTTGAATCAAAGAGGGCAGTAAAAGTAACTTTTAATTACCCTGGATGAAGAACACGACGAACTGGGAAGTGGAGATGTGAAGTTCGTCAGTGCAGATCTTCCACGCCCTAACTCGGCTGAGGAAGACAGCTATGGCGGCGGCGGAGTGAAGAAATCCGCTGCCGGCACGAGTACGACGGCGACGAGGTCGAGGCAGTGAAGCTCTTCCTCACCGGCGACGATGAAGTAGCGGCGGCGCTAGGGTTTGAGAAGCTCGAGCGGGAGTGAGATCGAGCGGAGTAAAAGAGAAGTGAGGAAGGGGAGGGGTATTTATAGCCACGGTGAAAAACTGTTCGCCCGAAGAAATTGGACGAATGTTCCCCTGACCCTTCTCATTCGCTTGACATGTGTCACCCACGTATTGAGAAGTGGAGATCGTGTGAGATCGTGGGTGAATAGATAAGTGTTTTCGTGGGATTTGAAACAGTTTGAGCGGCAAAACCGAAAATTTTGGATAAGATAAGTTTTAACATTGCGTTCGCAAATTCTTCAGCTGACAAGGACACAGTGAAGATTTTGAACGAGTTTCAAAAAGAACGCACATGCAGAATTTGTGAATAGAATGGGTTGAGTTTAGCATAGAGGGGGAAGGGTCCGATCACATTCACTTAGCAGGAAAAACAACTTGAAGAATTAGCAATAAGTGAATGTTGTAGAGGACATAAACTCATATATATATATAGCCAATGAAGAAAAACGACGGAAAAGATGAAGACAATGCAAAGTTGAAGAAAATGAACAACTGAGAAATTTCAAAAACTGAGGAAAAACTCAAATTGAAGATTTTCAACTTTGGTGGTGGCGTGACCCACCGTATAAGAATGATGATTTCAGACACCGCGTACAATTGTCGTAGGGTTCTGAGAATCAAATTCTTCGTTAATTTCTTCACACTTAGATTGTTAGTCTTCATTGATTGAAGAAAAACGTGTCTTCATGTGTTGCGCATCTAAGTCATCAATTTATGCATAAGTGTTAGGATGAGTGTCCTATTCAAAGAACATTCGAAGAATATGCTTCACAGCCTTATGGTGTGATTCCTTCGGTGTAGCTTGAAATCGGGCACACATGCAAACACTAAGCATTATATCTGGCCTAGATGCACATAAGTACAATAAAGAACCAATCATGGAGCGGTATACCTTATGATCGAACTCAATACCATTTTCATCAGTGCACAGATGGCCATTTGTGGGCATAGGAATTTTGACGCCTTTGCAATCTTGCATGCCGAATTTCCTGAGTACATCCTTGAGGTATTTCTCCTGAGATATGAATATGACATTGCGTTGTTGACGAATTTGAAGACCTAAGAAGAATTTCAATTCTCCCATCATAGACATTTGATATTCTTCACTCATCATATAGGCAAATTCATCACTATAACGTTGGTCAGTACAGCCAAAGATAATATCATCAACATATATTTGGCACACAAACAGTTCACCATCATAAGATTTAGTGAAAAGAGTAGGGTCGAGTGAACCGGGTTTGAAGCCTTTCTTCATGAGGAATTCCTTCAAAGTATCATACCACGCCCGAGGGGCCTGCTTGAGGCCATAGAGGGCCTTATTGAGTCTGAAGACTTTGTCAGGATTCTTTGGATCTTCAAAACCTGGGGGTTGAGCAACATATACTTCTTCCTCAAGCTTACCATTGAGGAATGCACTTTTCACATCCATTTGATATAGAGTGATATCATGATGGTTAGCATAAGCAAGTAATATGCGAATAGCCTCAAGTCTAGCAACAGGTGCAAAAGTTTCATCGAAATCAATTCCTTCAACCTGTGTGTAGCCTTGAGCTACAAGTCGTGCCTTATTCCTCACCACAAGGCCATTTTCATCTTGCTTGTTGCGGTAGATCCAATTTGTGCCAATGATATTGTGCTTGCGAGGATCTGGACGTTTGACCAGTTCCCAGACGTTGTTGAGCTCGAATTGATGTAATTCTTCTTGCATAGCTTGAATCCACTCAGGCTCCATAAATGCTTCATCTACCTTAGTGGGCTCTGTGATAGAGACAAAAGCAAAGTGCCCACAAAAGTTAGACAAATGTGAAGCTCTTGAGCGTGTGAGAGGACCTGGAATGTTGATGTCGCTGATGATTTTCTCAATCTGCACTTCGTTGGCAACGCAAGGATGAGCGGATTGTCGTCGAGGAATTTGATCAGCATTTTCTTCAGCACCATTTTCTTTAGCATTTTCTTCAGGTGCATTAGCTCGACGTTCTTCACGTTCTGGAATGAATTCTTCAGCAGATTCCTCGGTCGGAATGACATCCTCAGTAGCCTTGAACTTGATAGTTTCCTCAGGTGCTCGTTCATCTATCACAGAAGGTAGGTGCTCTCTTTGCGAGCCATTAGTTTCATCGAACCGCACATCTACAATTTCAAGAACCTTGTGAAGAACATTGTTGAAGACTCTATAGGTGTGCGAGTCCTTTCCGTAACCAAGCATAAAATCTTCATGTGCTTTTGGTGCAAATTTTGAGTTGTGATGAGGATCTCTAATCCAAAATTTAGCACCGAAGACTTTGAAATAACTCACATTGGGTTTCTTGTCAGTGAGGAGTTCATAGGTAGTCTTCTTGAAGAACTTGTGAAGATATACTCTGTTGATGATGTGGCACGCAGTATCAATTGCATCAATCCAGAAACGACGAGGCGTTTTGTATTCATCAAGCATAGTGCGAGCCATCTCAGCAAGAGTCCTGTTCTTGCGCTCCACGACGCCATTCTGCTGAGGAGTATAGGGAGCAGATAACTCATGAGTAATACCAAGTTCATCAAGATAGTCATCAAGACCAGAATTCTTGAACTCAATTCCATGTGAAGCAATTCAAATGGTCGAGTAGTAGTCATGATAGTCTTCGCTGGATGCTTAGCCTTTGTCATCTTTCCAGCTTCACAGGCTCCGCATAAGTGATCCTTGAGGAATTTGACATTCTCGATGCCAATGACGTGCTTCTTCTTCGCAAGCGTGTGCAAATTCCTCATGCCTGCATGACCAAGTCGTCGATGCCATAGTCAGCCTTCTGAAGCTTTTGCAAGTAGGCACACGGCTGGTTGTGGTCCTGTAGAGAAATCAACAATATACAAGTCTCCTCTCCTAAAGCCTTCGAAGACTTTGGAATTGTCAGCTTCCATGATCACAACACAACGATACTTGCCAAAGACAACAACCATATCAAGATTGCAAAGCATTGAGACACACATTGTTGGAAATATGCCCTAGAGGCAATAATAAAATGGTTATTATTGTATTTCCTTGTTCATCATAATTGTCTGTTGTTCATGCTATAATTGTAATAACTGGAAACCGTAATACATGTGTGAATACATAGACCACAACATGTCCCTAGTAAGCCTCTAGTTGACTAGCTCGTTGATCAATAGATGGTTATGGTTTCCTGACCATGGACATTGGATGTCATTGATAACGGGATCACATCATTAGGAGAATGATGTGATGGACAAGACCCAATCCTAAGCATAGCACAAGATCGTGTAGTTCGTTTGCTAGAGCTTTTCTAATGTCAAGTATCATTTCCTTAGACCATGAGATTGTGCAACTCCCGGATACCGTAGGAATGCTTTGGGTGTACCAAACGTCACAACGTAACTGGGTGGCTATAAAGGTGCACTACAGGTATCTCCGAAAGTGTCTGTTGGGTTGGCACGAATCGAGACTGGGATTTGTCACTTCGTATGACGGAGAGGTATCTCTGGGCCCACTCGGTAATGCATCATCATAATGAGCTCAATGTGACCAAGTGTTTGGTCATGGGATCATGCATTACGGTACGAGTAAAGTGACTTGCCGGTAACGAGATTGAACAAGGTATTGGGATACCGACGATCGAATCTCGGGCAAGTAACGTACCGATTGACAAAGGGAATTGTATACGGGATTGATTGAATCCTCGACATCGTGGTTCATCCGATGAGATCATCGTGGAACATGTGGGAGCCAACATGGGTATCCAGATCCCGCTGTTGGTTATTGACCGGAGAGTCGTCTCGGTCATGTCTGCATGTCTCCCGAACCCGTAGGGTCTACACACTTAAGGTTCGGTGACGCTAGGGTTGTAGAGATGTTAGTATGCGGAAATACGAAAGTCGTTCGGAGTCCCGGATGAGATCCCGGACGTCACGAGGAGTTCCGGAATGGTCCGGGGGTAAAGATGTATATATGGGAAGTCCTATTTTGGCCACCGGAAAATGTTCGGATTTTTCGGTATTGTACCGGGAAGGTTCTAGAAGGTTCCGAAGTGGGGCCCACCTGCATGGGGGAACCCACATGAAAGTGGGTAGTGGGTGCAAGGCCCCACACCCCTGGTCAAGGCCCACCAAGATCCCACCTTAGAAGGAATAAGATCATATCCCGAAGGGATAAGATCAAGATCCCTAAAAAAGGGGGATAACAATCGGTGGGGAAGGGAAATGATGGGATTTCTTTCCCCCACCTTTGCCAACGCCCCAATGGACTTGGAGGGCAAGAAACCAGCCCCCTCCACCCCTATATATAGTGGGGAGGCGCATGGGAGCAGCACCCCAAGCCCTGGCGCCTCCCTCCCTCCCGTGACACCTCTTCCTCCCCGCTTGCGCTTGGCGAAGCCCTGCCGGGATCCCGCTACTTCCACCACCACGCCGTCGTGCTGCTGGATCTTCATCAACTTCTCCTCCCCCCTTGTTGGATCAAGAAGGAGGAGACGTCCCCGCTCCGTACGTGTGTTGAACGCGGAGGTGCCGTCCGTTCGGCGCTAGGATCATCGGTGATTTGGATCACGACGAGTACGACTCCATCAACCCCGTTCTCTTGAACGCTTCCTCTCGCGATCTACAAGGGTATGTAGATGCACTCCTCCCCTCTCGTTGCTAGCATCTCCTAGATTGATCTTGGTGACACGTAGGAAAATTTTGAATTTCTGCTACGTTCCCCAACAGTGGCATCAAGAGCCAGGTCTATGCGTAGATTCTATGCACGAGTAGAACACAAAGTAGTTGTGGGCGATGATTTGTTCAATTTGCTTGCCGTTACTAGTCTTATCTTGATTCGGCGGCATTGTGGGATGAAGCGGCCCGGACCGACCTTACACGTACTCTTACGTGAGACAGGTTCCACCGACTGACATGCACTTGATGCATAAGGTGGCTAGCGGGTGTCTGTATCTCCCACTTTAGTTGGATCAGATTCGATGAAAAGGGTCCGTATGAAGGGTAAATAGCAATTGGCATATCACCGTTGTGGCTTTTGCGTAGGTAAGAAACGTTCTTGCTAGAATCCAATAGCAGCCACGTAAAACATGCAACAACAATTAGAAGACGTCTAACTTGTTTTTGCAGGGTATGCTATCTGATGTGATATGGCCAAAAGGATGTGATGAATTATATATGTGATGTATGAGATTGATCATGTTCTTGTAATAGGAATCACGACTTGCATGTCGATGAGTATGACAACCGGCAGGAGCCATAGGAGTTGTCTTAATTTATTGTATGACCTGCGTGTCAATGAAAACGCCATGTAATTACTTTACTTTATTGCTAACCATTAGCCATAGTAGTAGAAGTAATAGTTGGCGAGACAACTTCATGAAGACACGATGATGGAGATCATGGTGTCATGCCGGTGACGAAGGTGATCATGCCGCGCCTCGAAGATGGAGATCAAAGGCGCAAGATGATATTGGCCATATCATGTCACTTTATGATTTGCATGTGATGTTTGTCATGTTTACATCTTATTTGCTTAGAACGACGGTAGCATAAATAAGATGATCCCTCACTAAAATTTCAAGAGATGTGTTCCCCCTAACTGTGCACCGTTGCGAAGGTTCGTTGTTTCGAAGCACCACGTGATGATCGGGTGTGATAGATTCTAACGTTCGCATACAACGGGTGTTGACGAGCCTAGCATGTACAGACATGGCCTCGGAACACAAGCAAAACACTTAGGTTGACTTGACGAGCCTAGCATGTACAGACATGGCCTCGGAACACAAGGGACCGAAAGGTCGAACATGAGTCATATAGTAGATACGATCAACATGGAGATGTTCACCGATGATGACTAGTCCGTCTCACGTGATGATCGGACACGGCCTAGTCGATTCGGATCATGTATCACTTAGATGACTAGAGGGATGTCTATCTAAGTGGGAGTTCATTAAATAATCAGATGAACTTAATTATCATGAAAATAGTCAAAAGGTCTTTGCAAATAATGTCGTAGCTTACGCTTTAGTTCTACTAAGACATGTTCCTAGAGAAAATTTAGTTGAAAGTTGATAGTAGCAATTATGCGGACTGGGTCCGTAAACTGAGGATTGTCCTCATTGCTGCACAGAAGGCTTATGTCCTTAATGCACCGCTCGGTGTGCTGAACCTCGAGCGTCGTTTGTGGATGTTGCGAACATCTGACATACACGTTTTGATGACTACGTGATAGTTCAGTGCGTAATGTTGAACGGTTTAAAATTGTGGCACCAAAGACGGTTTTGAAACGTCGCAGAACATATGAGATGTTCCAAAGACTGAAATTGGGATTTCAGACTAGTGCCCACGTCAAGAGGTATGAGACCTCTGACAAGTTTCTTAAGCCTGCAAACTAAGGGAGAAAAGCTCAATCGTTGAGCATGTGCTCAGATTGTCTGAGTACTACAATCACTTGAATCGAGTGGGAGTTAATCTTCCAGATGAGATAGTGATGGTCCTCCATAGTCACTGCCACCAAGCTATTAGAGCTTCGTGATGAACTATAACATATCAGGGATAGACATGATGATCCTTGAGCAACTCGCGATGTTTGACACCGCGAAAGTAGAAATCAAGTAGGAGCATCAATTGTTGATGGTTAGTAAAACCACTAGTTTCTAGAAGGGCAAGGGCAAGAAGGGATACTTCATGAAACGGCAAATCAGTTGCTGCTCTAGTGAAGAAACCCAAGGTTGAACCCAAACCCGAGACTAAGTGCTTCTGAAATGAGGGGAACGGTCACTGAAGCAGAACTACCCTAGATACTTCGTAGATGAGAAGGCTGGCAAGGTTGACAGAAGTATATTGGATATACATTATATTAATGTGTACTTTACTAGTACTCCTAGTAGCACCAGGGTATTAGATACCGGTTCGGTTGCTAAGTGTTAGTAACTCGAAATAAAAGCTGCGGAATAAACGGAGACTAGCTAAAGGTGAGATGACGATATGTGTTTCCAAGGTTGATGTGATCAAGCATCGCATGCTCCCTCTACCATCGAGATTGGGGTTAAACCTGAATAATTGTTATTTGGTGTTTGCGTTAAGCATAGACATGATTGGATTATGTTTATCGCAATACGGTTATTCATTAAAGGAGAATAATGTTTACTCAATACGGTTATTCATTAAAGGAGAATAATGTTTACTCTGTCTATTTGAATAATACCTTCAATGGTCTTGCACCTAAAATGAATGGTTTATTGAATCTCGATCGTAGTGATACATGTTCATGCCAAAAGATATAAGATAGTAATGATAGTACCACATACTTGTGGCACTGCCACTTGAGTCATATTGGTATAAAACGCATGAAGAAGCTCCATGTTGATGGATCTTTGGACTCACTCGTTTTTGAAAAGATTGAGACATGCGAACCATGTCTATTAGTATATATGCATGAAGAAAGTCCATACAGATGGATCATTTGGACTCACTTGATTTTGAATCACTTGAGACATGCAAATCATACCACATGGGCAAGATGACTGAAAGGCCTCGTTTTCAGTAAGATGGAACAAGAGAGCAACTTGTTGGAAGTAATACATTTGATGTGTGCAGTCCAATGAGTGCTGAGGCACGCAGTGGATATCGTTATGTTCTTACTTCACAGATGATTTGAGTAGATGCTGAGAATATTTACTTGATGAAACACAAGTCTGAATTATTGAAAGGTTCAAGTAATTTCAGAGTGAAGTTGAAGATCGTCGTGACAAGAGGATAAAATGTCTGTGATATGATCATAGAGATGAATATCTGAGTTACGAGTTTGGCACACAATTAAGAAATTGTGGAAATTGTTTCACGACTAATACCGCCTAGAACACCATATTGTGATGGTGTGTCCGAACATCATAACTGCACCCTATTGGATATGGTGCATACCATGATGTCTCTTATCGAATTACAACTATCGTTTATGGGTTAGGCATTAGAGACAACCGCATTCACTTTAAATAGGGCACCACGCAATTTCGTTGAGACGACACCGTATGAACTATGGTTTAGAGAAACCTAAGCTGTCGTCTCTTAAAAGTTTGGGGCTGCGACGCTTATGTGAAAAAGTTTCAGGCTGATAAGCTCGAACCCAAAGCGGATAAATGCATCTTCATAGAATACCCAAAACAGTTGGGTATACCTCCTATTTCAGATCTGGAAGCAAAAGTGATTGTTTCTAGAAACGGGTCCTTTCTCGAGGAAAAGTTTCTCTCAAAAGAATTGAGTGGGAGGATGGTGGAGACTTGATGAGGTCATTGAACCGTCACTTCAACTAATGTGTAGCAGGGCACAGGAAGTTGTTCCTGTGGCACCTACACCAATTGAAGTGGAAGCTTATGATAGTGATCATGAAACTTCAGATCAAGTCACTACCAAACCTCATAGGACGACAAGGATGCGTACTACTTCAGAGTGGTACGTAATCCTGTCTTGGAAGTCATGTTGCTAGACAACAATGAACCTACGAGCTATGGAGAAGCGATGGTGGGCCCGGATTCCGACGAATGGCTTGAGGCCATAAAATCCGAGAGGATCCATGTATGAAAACAAAGTATAGACTTTGAAAGAACTACTTGATGGTCGTAAGGCTGTTGGGTACAGATGGATTTTAAAGGGAAGACAGACAATGATGGTAAGTGTCACCATTAAGAAAGCTCGACTTGTCGTTAAGATGTTTTCCGGCAAGTTCAAGGAGTTGACTGCGATGAGACTTTCTCACTCGTAGAGAATTATATTAGCAGTTACTGCATTATTTATGAAATCTTGCAGATAGGATGTCAAAACATTGTTTCCTCGACGATTTTCTTGAGGAAAGGTTGTATGTGATACAACCAGAAGGTTTTGTCAATCCTGAAAGATGCTAACAAGTATGCAAAGCTCCAGCAATCTTTCTAAGGATTGGAGTAAGCATCTCAGAGTTGGAATGAACGCTTTGATGAGATGATCAAAGATTTTGGGTTTATACAAGGTTCATGAGAAACTTGTATTTCCAAAGAAGTGAGTGGGAGCACTATAGAATTTTTTATGAGTATATGTTGTTAACATATTGTTGATCAGAAATGATGTAGAATTTCTAGAAAGCATCCAGGGTTATTTGAAAAGTGTTTTTTAATGGAAAACCTGGATTAAGCTACTTGAACATTGAGCATCAAGATCTATAAGGATAGATCAAAAACGCTTAATAGTACTTTCAAATGAATACATACCGTGACAAGATTTTGAAGGAGTTCAAAATAGATCAGCAAAGAAGGAGTTCTTGGCTGTGTTACAAGGTGTGAGTATTGAGTAAGACTCAAGACCTGACCACGGCAGAAGAGAGAGAAAGGACGAAGGTCGTCCCCTATGCTTTAGACGTAGGCTCTACAGTATGCTATGCTGTGTACCACACCTGAAGTGTGCCTTGCCATGAGTTAGTCAAGGGGTACAATAGTGATCCGGGAATGGATCACATGACAGCGGTCGAACTTATCCTTAGTATCTAGTGGACTAAGGAATTTTCTCGATTATGGAGGTGGTAAAACAGTTCGTCGTAAAGGGTTACGTCGATGCAAACTTTGACACTAATCCGGATGACTCTGAGTAGTAAACCGGATTCGTATAGTAGAGCAGTTATTTGGAATAGCTCCAAGTAGCGCGTGGTAGCTACATCTACAAGATGACATAGAGATTTGTAAAGCACACACGGATCTGATTGTTGCAGACCCGTTGACTAAAACCTCTCTCGTAAGCATAACATGATCAAACCCTAGAACTCATTGAGTGTTAATCACATGGTGATGTGGACTAGATTATTGACTCTAGTGAACTTTGAGTGTTAATCACAGGTGATGTGAACTAGATTATTGACTCTAGTGCAAGTGGGAGACTGTTGGAAATATGTCCTAGAGGCAATAATAAAATGGTTATTATTGTATTTCCTTGTTCATGATAATTGTCTGTTGTTCATGCTATAATTGTATTAACTGGAAACCGTAATACATGTGTGAATACATAGACCACAACATGTCCCTAGTAAGCCTCTAGTTGACTAGCTCGTTGATCAATAGATGGTTATGGTTTCCTGACCATGGACATTGGATGTCATTGATAACGGGATCACATCATTAGGAGAATGATGTGATGGACAAGACCCAATCCTAAGCATAGCACAAGATCATGTAGTTCGTTTGCTAGAGCTTTTCTAATGTCAAGTATCATTTCCTTAGACCATGAGATTGTGCAACTCCCGGATACCATAGGAATGCTTTGGGTGTACCAAACGTCACAACGTAACTAGGTGGCTATAAAGGTGCACTACAGGTATCTCCGAAAGTGTCTGTTGGGTTGGCACGAATCGAGACTGGGATTTGTCACTCCGTATGACGGAGAGGTATCTCTGGGCCCACTCGGTAATGCATCATCATAATGAGCTCAATGTGACCAAGTGTTTGGTCACGGGATCATGCATTACGGTACGAGTAAAGTGACTTGCCGGTAACGAGATTGAACAAGGTATTGGGATACCGACGATCGAATCTCGGGCAAGTAACGTACCGATTGACAAAGGGAATTGTATACGGGATTGATTGAATCCTCGACATCGTGGTTCATCTGATGAGATCATCGTGGAACATGTGGGAGCCAACATGGGTATCCAGATCCCGTTGTTGGTTATTGACCGGAGAGTCGTCTCGGTCATGTCTGCATGTCTCCCGAACCCGTAGGGTCTACACACTTAAGGTTCGGTGACGCTAGGGTTGTAGAGATGTTAGTATGCGGAAATCCGAAAGTCGTTCGGAGTCCCGGATGAGATCCCGGACGTCACGAGGAGTTCCGGAATGGTCCGGAGGTAAAGATTTATATATGGGAAGTCCTATTTTGGCCACCGGAAAATCTTCGGATTTTTCGGTATTGTACCGGGAAGGTTCTAGAAGGTTCCGAAGTGGGGCCCACCTGCATGGGGGGACCCACATGAACGTGGGTAGTGGGGGCAAGGCCCCACACCCCTGGTCAAGGCGCACCAAGATACCACCTTAGAAGGAATAAGATCATATCCCGAAGGGATAAGATCAAGATCTCTAAAAAAGGGGGATAACAATCGGTGGGGAAGGGAAATGATGGGATTTCTTTCCCCCACCTTTGCCAACGCCCCAATGGACTTGGAGGGCAAGAAACCAGCCCCCTCCACCCCTATATATAGTGGGGAGGCGCATGGGAGAAGCACCCCAAGCCCTGGCGCCTCCCTCCCTCCCGTGACACCTCTTCATCCCCGCTTGCGCTTGGCGAAGCCCTGCCGGGATCCCGCTACTTCCACCACCACGCCGTCGTGCTGCTGGATCTCCATCAACTTCTCCTCCCCCCTTGCTGGATCAACAAGGAGGAGACATCCCCGCTCCGTACGTGTGTTGAACGCGGAGGTGCCGTCCGTTCGGCGCTAGGATCATCGGTGATTTGGATCACGACGAGTACGACTCCATCAACCCCGTTCTCTTGAACGCTTCCGCAGATGTGGGATGAACTCCTAGCAAAAGATCGCATGGAAGCAATTCAAGAGGAATTGGCGGGATTCTTTCTTGATCACGTCATAAATAAAGCCGGAGAATACCATGTGGAAGTTGAGTTCAGATGTTAGGGGATTGTAAGAGATCTTATATTGTATATATGTAGCCAGTAGCGTCGGATAGATATACGAAAACTTGTTGTTCGACCAATCTCTCGGAGAAGGAGAGGTCGATATCACTTCTCTCTGTATGCATATGTTCATGACGATCTTCTGTACTTAATGGTTTCCTTCATTTGCTTACTAGCTAGCGTGTCGAGTCCTCTCTATACGTATAGTACGTAGCGTCGACCAAGCACGGAGATAAGAGAGGACACTTCTCTCTATTAATTAGCTACCTAACACAATATATGAAACACCTAAATTAACCCTACAAAACCCCCAACCCCCCCCCCCTTCAGAAAAAGAAAAACAAAAACCCTAGCCCCTGAACTGCTGACGCGTGGTAGCTTATTGGTCCCGGTTGGTGCTACTGATACGTCTCCAACGTATCTATAATTTATGAAGTATTCATGCTATTATATTATCCATCTTGGATGTTTAATGGGCTTTACTATGCACTTTTATATTATTTTTGGGACTAACCTATTAACCCAGAGCCCAGTGCCAGTTTCTGTTTTTTCCCTTGTTTCAGTGTTTCGCAGAAAAGGAATATCAAACGGAGTCCAAACGGAATGAAACCTTCGGGAGCATGATTTTTGGAATGAACGTGATCCAGGAGACTTGGAGTTGAAGTGAGGGAAGCTTCGAGGTGGCCACGAGGCAGGGAGGCGCGCCTGCCCCCCTGGGCGCGCCCCCCACCCTCGTGGGCCCCTCGTGGCTCCCCTGACCGACTTCTTTCGCCTATATATGTCCATATACCCTAAAAACATCGGGCAACAGAATAGATCGGGAGTTCTGCCACCGCAAGCCTCTGTAGCCACCAAAAACCAATCGGGACCCTGTTCCGGCACCCTGCCGGAGGGGGGATCCCTCACCGGTGGCCATCTTCATCATCCCGGCACTCTCCATGACGAAGAGGGAGTAGTTCACCCTCGGGGCCAAGGGTATGTACCAGTAGCTATGTGTTTGATCTCTCTCTCTCTCGTGTTCTTGAGGTGGTACGATCTTGATGTATCGCGAGCTTTGCTATTATAGTTGGATCTTATGATGTTTCTCCCCCTCTACTCTCTTGTAATGGATTGAGTTTTCCCTTTGAAGTTATCTTATCGGATTGAGTCTTTAAGGATTTGAGAACACTTGATGTATGTCTTGCATGTGCTTATCTATGGTGATAATGGGATATCACGTGATCCACTTGATGTATGTTTTGGTGATCAACTTGCGAGTTCCGTGACCTCGTGAACTTATGCATAGGGGTTGGCACACGTTTTCGTCTTGACTCTCCGGTAGAAACTTTGGGGCACTCTTTGAAGTTCTTTGTGTTGGTTGAATAGATGAATCTGAGATTGTGTGATGCATATCGTATAATCATACCCACGGATACTTGAGGTGACATTGGAGTATCTAGGTGACATTAGGGTTTTGGTTGATTTGTGTCTTAAGGTGTTATTCTAGTACGAACTCTATGATAGATCGAACGGAAAGAATAGCTTCGTGTTATTTTACTACGGACTCTTGAATAGATAGATCAGAAAGGATAACTTTGAGGTGGTTTCGTACCCTACCATAATCTCTCGTTTGTTCTCCGCTATTAGTGACTTTGGAGTGACTCTTTATTGCATGTTGAGGGATAGTTATATGATCCAATTATGTTATTATTGTTGAGAGAACTTGCACTAGGGAAAGTATGAACCCTAGGCCTTGTTTCCTAGCATTGCAATACCATTTACGCTCACTTTTATCGCTGTTACCTTGCTGTTTTTATATTTTCAGATTACAAATACCCATATCTATCATCCATATTGCACTTGTATTACCATCTCTTCGCCGAACTAGTGCACCTATACAATTTACCATTGTATTGGGTGTGTTGGGGACACAAGAGACTCCTTGTTATTTGGTTGCAGGGTTGTTTGAGAGAGACCATCTTCATCCTACGCCTCCCACGGATTGATAAACCTTAGGTCATTCACTTGAGGGAAATTTGCTACTGTCCTACAAACCTCTGCACTTGAAGGCCCAACAACGTCTACAAGGAGAAGATTGCGTAATAGACATCAGCTACCAACCGGGACAAAAGGCCCCCCTGCCAGGGCAAGCCGCAACGGCCACGTGGAGCCCCATCTGTCCCGGTTGATATAAGAACCGGGACTAAAGGTATAGGGCTTTAGTATCGACCCTTTAGTCCCGGTTCCCGAACCGGGACAAATGGGCCTTATGAACGGGGACAAATGACTCTTTTTCTACTAATGTCCATGTGTGCGCAAACATAGAACCCACATGCCATATAGCACCAACTATCTGTTACCTACAAGGGAAATTGAATTTGTTGGGTAGCTTGTTGGACACCTTGCAACGATCCCCTTCTCCTAGCCATGTGTATACTTGGCCGAGATAGTCGTGCCTATGTATCAAGGAACAAAGGTAAAATATCATGTCCCAAGGTACAACAACCGCATGTAGAGGGGAAAAAAGGAGGCGTAAACACACAAAGCGAGGTGGATAAGAAAAAAGGAAACACTTACCGTTTCTACACAGTTTTCATGCCATTTTGAGTTCCATTTCTAGAAAGTAGTTGCTAATACTACTGGAGGCGGTTCTAACACCCCCCCCCCCCCCCCTTTAGTTCCAACTAAACCGCCTTCAATATTATGAGTATAGGTGGAATTCTCTCAGGAAATGCTTTCAATTTTTTAGTGCTACAGGTAAAACATTCATGTGGTAATATGCAGGGTATCATCTAGTATATAGCTAAATAGTTGACCTCCACTACTTCTATTTCTCTAAGCATGCACACACGCGAGTTCAATACTCCACTATTTATGTCTCTCCCATGCATGTAGAATAGTATTCATATTCTCTCAACATACAAAAATCCTAACTCGCCACACATAAGCGGACCGTGAGAACCAATCTAGGGTCTCTTTTCCTCCCTTGTCCTTTGGCGGCTAGGGTAAACTCTCCCCTCCAAGCTTTGCCGACGAGCCTGGGAATTCGCCTCCCCTCTGCCTACCGCTCCGACGACCAGTGGCGGGGAGAGGAATCCCGGTGCCCCCGCTCTGGTTAGTAGTTTACGTTAGGTTTTTTTTACTTCTCACGGATGCGGTGCTCGGGCGGATGGTGGCGCCTCTTCTTCGAGTTTGTCTTCCGAGCTCCGATCCTCCTCGAGTTCATACATCTGACGTAGTGGGCGGAGTTCCGGCATAGATTCATGTTGTGTTCTTGGGGTGGTGAGGTTACGGTTTCTCGTCATGTGGCGAGATTTGGTGTCAAGTGCTTCAGATCTATTTAAGGGTTCAACGACTATGACTACTGTTCCAGGGCGCGGGTTCTTAGGGCCACATGTACGAACACTTCATAGCTGTCATCGACAAGGTCAAGCCGGGTCCGGTAGGGAGTGGCGACAACGACTCGTTGGCGGCTCATTCTAATGATGATAGTGGTCGTTCGGTGGTTTCGGAATCACAGTGTAGTTTTTATTATGCTTTAGGTGCTTTGTACTTTCGGTGAACTTTGATAATGATCTGGATCATAACATGCATATGAAATGCTACTTATATTCTATAGATACTTACAACTATATACTAAATCATAACATGTGTTTTCAGCTTTCATTTCTATATCCAAATTCCAAACAACCAAATCTAATCAAAATGCATTGCCACTACTAGAAACTACCATTTTACCTAGGGCCAAGTCCTTTACCTAGAGCTTATTGGCCTCCGCTAAGGAAAGAAAAGCAATGAACAGTATACCCTAGGGGAAGTTGAATTTTCAGCAAAAAAAAACAAAGTTGGAAATAAATTTCCCCTGAACCCACGAAACCCTGCCCCACCGCTGCCACCTGAATCTCTTCCCGCGCCATTTTGGTCGGCAGCGCGCCTTTTATTTCGTTCCACACACGATGGGCCCACTGGGCAGTGGGAAAGGGAAGGGAGAGACGGCGCGCGAGAGGCAGATTTTTTTTGGCTAAGTTATTAGGTTTCTCCTCTCTTCCGCCTTCCGCCGCCAGGGTGTAAAACAAATCCCCCTCCTCTCCCCAAGATTTCCCCTCCACCCGCCGCCCACCGCACGGCCCCTGCTCCTGTACGCCTGGTCACGCTCCGGCTCAATCCGCCCCATCGCCCGACCCCTGTTACTCCCCGCCCGGCCAAGCTCCGGCCCGATCTGCCGCACCGCACGGCCCCTGCTCCCCCCGCCCGGCCATGCTCTGACCTAAATCCGCCCCAACAGACTCACTCTTCATCCCCAACCATGGCGGCGTGCGTCGATCCATGGCTGCGACGGGCGGGGTGTCCATGGCCACGCCAGCCGGTGTGATGGAGTTGCACCACAAGCGGCGAGAACACGGCGCTGCCGGTGGACTGTAGTGACCGCCGGAGAACACTGAGGGTGAGTACTCGGGGATCGAGCACGAGGTCATCCCGGGTCGTAGAGAGCCTTAAGGTATGGATAACCATCACCCTCTTTCTTCGCTCCTGTTGTTTGTTTAGGGGATCACCTTCAGTCCTTCACCTGTTCGTTGGTTGATGATTGGGCCCTACCGCTGGTACATGGTATGCCATTGGTGGATTTGGCAGAACGCCGGAACATAGTTAGTTCGTAGTTGAGATGAGAATTTCATGTTGTGAAGGTGCCCACCATTAGAGTATATCACATGATTTACCTGCAGTAACGTGATGCTACCAGCATGTTATCTACGTATCTCAATACATGTAAAATTGAGCAGTCTGAATTTGTGACCACGATAATATATAGTTAACTAAGATGCTTTTGGAAATGCGCTCAAGTCCTGGACTCGAGACCACCTCAAGTTCTGGTATATATCCAACAAAACCACATATTTATGAAGATATATGAATAGACAAGTATATATCCAACAAAACTACATATTTATGAAAATATATGAATAGCGAGTATATATCCAACAAAACTACATATTTATGAAGATATATGAATAGATAAGTATATATCCAACAAAACTACATATTTATGAAGATATATGAATAGACGAGTGAGCCAATCAACCATTCAATTTTTTTGACATTTAAATGCATCGAGTAGGATTTATTCATGTAGTCTATGTGTTGGCTATTATAGAATGCATTACACTTGGCAGTGTCTTTCAATCTCTGTTTGCTAGCTATTTGTAATGCAAACTTATATTGTTGGCTTTGCTGTTCATATTTCTGTACACAGAGAACTGATACCATTTTATATTTGCTAGCTATTTTGGACATGTTGGTTTGTAGTTGCTACACTTCTACAATGTCATATATATACTCCTCTTGATCAGCATATATAGGTAGATAGATTCTAGGCCTGGTCCTCCTAGAAGCTTATGCCATAGCTAGCTGTAATCTTCAGGCATATTTTCCAGATGAATTAGTTTAAGATAGTCCAGTCATCTAGCTATACAAGTGTGTAAAATTTGTCGTTAGAGCTTGCTAGACACGTGTAAGTATCATAAGAATTTCTCTTTGGCCTTAAACAACAGGCTCACCATGGCATTTATCCTTATACTGATATTTCCCGTAAAGTTGTCCATCATCCTATTTTCCACATAGTTTATTTGTTTTCTCCATGGAACATGTCCACTAAAGTTTCCTGGTCGTTCATTAAATTTCAGTTCTTTCACTTAATTTGTTATATTATTAGGTTACATTAGTTGAGTTTTAAATTCTTTGATCTTGCAAAACAATTCAGGTTATTCAATTCAGCTGGCAGCCTGGCATGTCACTTAAAGCAGGTTTAATTGTTCATTCATTCTCCATTCTAAGCATATCATTTTTGTTACCATGTTTTTACTGATTGTGAGCTAATGCTTTTATTTCTGAAATCAGAAACAGATGGCATTCCATCTCCCAGCCAAACTTATTGCAGCTTGTAATCTGAGGAGGTTCACTTGCTTTCACAAGAAGTTTTTGATTAACTAATTTCGTATGTGTTTCTTCCAGTTTAACCTGAGTTTAAATTGACCTCCTATTGCAGTTACATATGAGATTTCCTCTGCTACACAATGCTAGGATCTGAAACCAGCTAATGTGAGGGCACATACATCGATGCGAGCTTAGATTTTATGGCTCGGTACGAAAACACGGTCTAATTAGATTATTTTGATATTTCACTCTTTGATAAAGTCAACTGTACTCCTATCGTTCATACAAAATACATGGATTGGCTATCAGTTATGTGCATAATAACAATACATTGTCTATTGTTGTTTCATATTACTGATCACTTACGCTTGGCTCTAGACACCTAGAGTCCCACTGTTGCACTTCATATTGACAGATTAAGCCACTAAAATAATTTGTGTTTACGGTGAGCAATACAAGAGTTGAGTTCCTTGATATAACATCACATTTTTGTTAGAGTTGAGTTATGTGCAAGAGTAGAAGATGCTAACCTATAATGGATAGAATATTGTAATGTTTTCCTACGGCCTTTTTTTGCATTTTCTCATCAACGTGATCTAGATAAATATAAAAAGGAAAGCAGTTTATGTGAGTACATTAGTTATGGGTTATAAATATGTCAAACCACCCGTATAATCGCATTGTACTTGTAATTGTTCGATTTCTACCAGATGTTTATATACTTCATTGTACTTTTCTTATGATGGACCGTCGCGGCAACACGCGCCTTTATGGTCTAGGGTATAGGTAAGAGAGGAGGCTGATGCAAATGAGATAAAACTTTTGCGGCGTTACATGGAAAGGACAGGAGGCTGCTGCAAGGTAACTGATCATGTTACTATTTGGTGCAAGATCAGTCTTTTTCTTCCCCAGCTTGGTTGGTTCTGTTTCTCCTGGGTGCTCTAATTTGCATTCGACGCTGGGATTTTTTTCACTCTCATCTGGCATATATTACACAAGGAATACTTTCAGTATATCTGTCACACATGTTTTCCTGTTATGATGGTGCCAAGTAGTAGTACTACACAAGGAATACTTTCAGTATGTCTGTCACACATGTTTTCCTGTTATAATGGTGCCAAGTAGTAGTAGTACAAAGTTAAACTAATCAATCTGAAACTTCCATGTGTTTTGCCTCTAATTGCAGTTGCTAAATACCTTTACTCACAACTAAGTGCTAAACTATTTGTCATCACTAATTTCAGGACCATAATGTGACTGTGATGCTTCTTCCAAGCTTTGACTCCGGAGCCTAGCACCGGTGCTGCAGGGATGTTCGATTTCTTTTCATGGCATCTATAACTTCCTCACTCAATTTGTCACACCTCTCGGGAAGCCAATCTCTTGGGCAGGGCTTGACACTTGAAGACCATCTTCTACAGTGTGTGTACAGATAACATGTTACAGTTCTTTTGTAGTGGCAGAAACTTCACCTTACCGGCAGTGCTGGTTGTAGCAAATTAGCAATAGCTTATTTTTTGAATTCTGGCCCTAAACTGACCACGAATCTTGTTTATGTGTTCATTGATAATATGATGAATTTTGGCTGCAATTTATAAATTTGAATTATGGCTCTGATTTTAATTATTTGAATTATATTGGATACAAAATTAAATTTGAATTGCGTATTTGTATATGGAATATATAAATATGTCCTTAGGGTATTATTCGGGCATCCAGTAGGGAAAGAATTGTAGGGGATGTTTTGGGGTGGCACAATTCATATGGACCCCACATTCTTTCCCTAGGGCTAGTGCCCCTAGGTAAAGAGAGTTTCCCTAGGGCTTGCTACATGCACCCTAGGGGAAGAGGTCTTTCCCGACTATACTACACCTAGGGTTCTTTACCTAGGGTGAGCTGTAGGTAAAGTCTTTCCCTATGGTTTTTTGTATTTTACCTAGGGTAAGAATGTGGATTTCTAGTAGTGTGCACTTCATTCATGCAACAATGTAAGTGATATCATCTAGTTTTTTTTTTCTTTTGAGGGAAGCTGAGATATCATCTAGTTTTTTTTTGGGAAGTGAGATATCATCAAGTTTTTTTTTTAGGAAAGAGATATCATCTAGTTTTTTTTGAGCCGGATCCTCTAACTTAGAGAAGGGAAGTCACGGTGCTACAGTGCTCGTCCAGTGTAAAATGAAGAAGGAATGTTAGGGACTATTAGCATGCTATTTACTTTTGATAATTATTGTAGATATAAAAAATCCAAAATTAATTTTATCTCACCATCAACTTGTTTGTATGTAATTACTATGAATGTACATACTAGATATGTAATTTAAAAAATAAGTTAAGTTATTTTAGCCTTAATTGTATGGATTAATAGAAGAAAAGTTAGGGTACCGTAGCTTCTCTAACATCCCTTGTGTATGTTAGAGGATCCGGTTCCTTTTTTTAGGGAGAGATATCATCTACTCCCTCCGTGCCAAAATAAGGGACTCAACTTTATACTAACTTTATACTAAAGCTAATACAAAATTGAATCACTTATTTTGGGACAAAGGGGTACTAGTTAAGACACATAGACACATCAGTAACTCCATTATTGGATGTCACCTGTAGGCATCAGCCAACCAGACCGTCGAATCGACCGATCTTTTGGGGTAAAGCGACGCGTCATTTTTGTCCGGATGATCCAACACGAAAGTAAACGCTTGATAATATACGCATCAGTCGTTGTCACACCCACGTCAATTCTGCTCTCACGCGTGCATGTGGTCGTGTCTAATTATCTTCGACAAGCGAACCAACCTGTGATTGGATGGTTAGAGGGACAGTGGTATCCTAGCCCATCAGGGTTTAAGTCCTGATGCTCGTATTATTCCTGGATTTCCGGTGATGCGCTTTCAGTGAAAGGAGGCGTTCTCGTCGACGATGAGACGCCTACGGTGACTTCATAAATCTTAAGATAATATGCCGGCTCAGTCTCTTGAAGGTGCTTATATACGTGCGAAGTATGCGTGTGTGCGTTTACATGTATGAGTGCTTGCATATGTACTGTGTTAAAAAAAATTATCCACGACAAGTTTACAGCATGCATCACGTGCTCTGTACACAGCGCGCTGTGCAAATTGCGGCCGTCCGGTAAGATTCCGAGGCCGGTCAGTTCGTACTGTAATTATATAGCCCCTCCTTTGCTGTCACGAGGTGCCTTCATCACAAAGGGCAACGTTTCGCCCGTGCCTCTATTCTTTCACCGTTAATTTGTTGTTGTCATTATTACTTTGACATCGTACTCAACGTGCAGGGCTATTTTTTTTCTTTAACAAGCACACGATTTTCTTTTCTAAACAATGCTTGATGCACGACGTTTTATGCCCGATGGATGTCCAACGAGCTGATGTCCTACAAAAAAGCGCCACTTGTGCTCCCCGACGCTCACGCGGTTGCAAACCTGGGCATGGCCCAACAAGCTAACAGGAGGACGCTTAAAAATTGGAATAAAACAACGAAATCACTAATTAAGGAGTACTCGTTGCAAAGAACACTCCACCTTCTCAGGTGGCGCAAATGCAGCGCGCCACTTGTCGCAATCTAGGAGTTTTCTCTTTTTTCGTAGATCCGTTTATTCAAAACGTTTTATCTCTTAAACCGTGCGTCCAAATCTCGAACCGTTTTCACCATTGGATTACTCGCGTCGACATCTTCAAAACTAGATCCCATGTTGATAGGTTTGACGAACTTTTTTTTCACGAAAAAACTGGATGAAAAAAACCGGACGGAAAAACCGAACCGGGAGCATGGTTTTTTCCCTTTCCGAAAAAGGCACGCCCGTGCCTCTCGCGAAATCACAACCGTGCCTCTCGTGAAAGCAAAACCGTGACTCTCATGGAAGGAAAAAAACAGAAAACGCGTTGTTTTCCTTTTCCGAGTGGCACGGCCGTGAGTCTCGCGAAAGCACAACCGTGCCTCTCGCGAAAACAAAACCGTGACTCTCGCGAAAGAAAAAAAAACAGAAAGCGCATATTTTTTTCCCTTTCCGAGAGGCACGGCCGTGACTCTCGCGAAATCACAACCGTGCCTCTCGCGGAAGCAAAAGCGTGACTCTCGTGAAAGAAAAAAAAAACAGAAAACGCATTTTGTTTTCCCTTTTCGAGAGGCACGGCCGTGACTCTCGCGAAAGCACAACCGTGCCTCTCGCAGAAGCAAAACCATAACTCTCGTGAAAGAAAAGAAAAAACAGAAAACGTGTTTTTTTCGTTTCCAAAAGGCACGGCCGTGACTCTCGCTAAAGCACAACCGTGCCTCTCGCGGAAGAAAAACCGTGACTTTCGCGAAAGAAAAAAAAATGTGTTTTTCGCGCAAAAAAATTGAATTTTTTTTTATCGAAAAGCTAAGGAAGACCGGGGGAAAACGAAAACGTCGAAAAAAACTCGGAAAAGAAACCGTTTAAAAAGCCGAAAACGCGTGCGGAAAAATAAAAATAAATCCGGAGCAAGCGTCCAGAGCGCGACACGTGGCGAATGGCTGAAAGCGCGTCAAGTGGCGCTGATCGTTGCGAGGCTCCCGAAGGAGCGCTCGTTAACTAGTTGCTCTCATAAAACAATCATAGACTTAAACAAATCATAGATTTGCAAAAAAAAGGTTCACGAATATGATCTTTTAAAAAAATGGAAGTTCGTGAATTTAAAAAAACATGTATTTTGAAATAAAAACGTTTGAGAATTTTAAATAATTCGTGAACTCGAAAATTTTGCAGAATTTGAAAAAAAAATGCGAACTCAAAAATGTTCACGAGTTTGAAATAAGTTTGAAGATTCGAAGAAAGTTTGTCAACTCAAAAATTTCACGGGTTCAAAAAATTCATAGGATTTGAAAAACAATGTTCCATAAAAAGTTCATTCATTCAAAAAGAATTCTTGGATTTAGAAAAGTTCATGATATTGAAAAGATTCACACATTTGAAAACAAAGTTCAACAAACAAATAAAAGAGAAACGAAAAAATAAAAAAGATAAAAAGAAGAAGAAAAAAAGAAAACCAAAAATAAACGGTCGGAAGGTTCTTCCCAAAAGCAACCGGAAGCTTCACAATATAGTAGGTTGGGACGATTTGGAAATTGCACAGTAACTAGCCCACTTCCTTTTCCACGCCAAAAGCGCTAAACGGAGCACACCCCTAAACTACATTATGTATGTAAATGGCACGGGCCATTTAGCTCTTTCTTTCGACCAGTTTTTGGGGACCCTTCCAATAATTGTACTCATAGTTTTTCTGGACGGACGGCTTTCTTTCAATTTTCCCCATCATGTTTTTTGCCCCTTTTCTCTTTTTTATTTTTTCCATTTTTTACTTTTTTAGTTTTACTTTCCTTTTTCTTTCTTCTTTATTTTTCATTTTTATCAAAATCGTGAACTTTTCAGAAATCCTTGAAAAAATTTCTATTTTGTCTTTTTAACATTTTATGAAGTTTTTCTAGAATCCATGAACTTTTTTAATTTCATAAATTTTCATGAACTTTTTGAATCATTTTTCCTAATTATGAACTTTTTCAAATTTTGTGAACTGTCTTTCAATTTTGTGAAATTTTTCAAATTATGAACTTTTCCAAGTCTGAAACTTTATTTCAAGCCGTGAACCATTCATTTTAAAATCGTTGAACTTTTTCTTTCACAAGCGACGACTTTTTTTCAACCCCGTGACCATTTTGCTGAATCCGTGAACTTTGAACTTTTTTCAAAAGCTATGACTTATTCCATATCCACGAACTTTTTTTAGAATCCATGAACTTGTTTCAAATTCGATGAAATTTTTCTGTAAAATTGGGAACATTTTTGAATTCAAGAACTTATTTGAATTTTGCAAACTTTTTCAAGTCCGTGAACTTTTTCGAATTCATGAACTTTTCTCAATATTGGATTTTTTATGCGGTTTTGAAATGGTCAATTGGTCAACCGCTGACCGAATGAACCAAATTTTTTAAGACAATACTGTGAAGCTTTATTGAACCATCAGAATGTTTATAGGGATGAACAAAAGATCACCGAGGTGGTCTAACCAGGCATGATGGACAACTCCTAAATATAAAGCATGTTTCGCTAGATTGCATGCGTCAAAATTCAAGCTCCTAAATTCATGAACAAATTTACACAAATTAAAAGCACTAGAATACTCTATAATTTCATGTATAATAGCTCCATACACGGTTGCGCTACATTGCTTGATATTGTCAATCAGCACCTTGCAGTCACACGCGACATAAACCCTTTTCAAGTTCAGGTCCCCCAAGCTTCCCTAGTAGAAAATGCTTCAAGTGTTGCAGTGTCAATGGAGACGACCATGGCTGCGAGCGCATGGGCACCAGAACTCCTAGGCGCAGAAGGCGCTAAATAGGGTTTGGGGGTGCCTAATGGGAGAAAACCAGCAGACATGCATGCTTCGTAGGCATGCCAACACTTCGTCTTTCGGTTTCTCGAATTTTTTTTATATCTGGGCTTTCTCGATTTGTGCATGAACTAATGTAAACGGGCCAGTTGAGCATAGGAGAAAATCAAAGGTGGTTGGTTACTGGACCCTTTTCCCCTTTCCGAATGAGAAAAAATCACGACTATGTTCTTGTCAACTTCGACTGAGGAGGAAATTCAAGTTCAAAAACAAAGGAGTGAGGTCGAAATTCAGAGCCTCATGCACCGCCAAGATGGGGCTACTCGGCATCATCCGAAAGATCAAGGTCAAAGAGAAGGAGATGTGCATTCTCATGGTGTAGGTTCCCTCCACCCTGTGCTCTCCTTGGATTCCATCTGCGCCACCCCCCTCCCCCCATACTATTCTTGGTTAATGGATCTAGTTATGGTTGTCCTGCCGGTTTCTTGATCCTCGGTGACTAATGGAGTTCGTCGTAGGGGTCTGGACAACTCGGGGAAGACGACGATCGTGCTTAAGGTCAATGGGAAGGACATGAGCGTCATAAACCCCACCCTCGGCTTCAACATCAAGACCGTCAATTATCACAAGTCTATGTCATTAGTTGACATGTGGTGACTATGAACTACTTACGCATCCATTCAGCGGGGGAGGGGGGTGCAAAGTAACTATATGCAGAACTCATGCTTGGAAAATTATTCATAGCACTTCTGACGCTCATCAAAAGATCCTATCAACATATTGATGAGAAACACTTTTAGCATTGCAGAAATTCATATAAAATACTCATGGGTTCTGAAAATGAAACTAAATAAAAAAATCATTGTATTACTTTAATTAGAATTTGTGTTGGGGTCAGGGAGGAGGGGGCGTACACATGCAGCGTCTGATCTAGTTATTTGATACTCTCTTTTTACCTATGTCAGAGGAAATCTTATAATTACTAGTACAACCACTCACTATCATTACTAGCAAACATGTATGTGTGTTGGAACGGGAAACAAACACATGCTCATATGACAATAAGCACGATTCAAGACCCCTCCATGGGTCCACGTCATCTATTTCAACATAGCGCCTCATACATGTTGTCGCTTATCCTCCTTCCCGCCTTCACCGACCATGATCGCGGTGTCCACCTGATCACAATGCATCCAAACATGATCAACCCCGAGGTGTTGATCTCAGCCACCGCATGCACACATGTCACTCACACCTCCTGAAGAAAATATGCCCTAGAGGCAATAATAAAGTATTATATATTTTCTTATATCATGATAAATGTTTGTTATTCATGCTAGAATTGTATTAACCGGAAACATAATACATGTGTGAATACATAGACAAACAGAGTGTCACTAGTATGCCTCTACTTGACTAGCTCGTTAATCAAAGATGGTTATGTTTCCTAGCCATAGACATGAGTTGTCATTTGATTAACGGGATCACCTCATTAGGAGAATGACGTGATTGACTTGACCCATTACGTTAGCTTAGCACCCGATCGTTTAGTATGTTGCTATTGCTTTCTTCATGACTTATACATGTTCCTATGACTATGAGATTATGCAACTCCCGTTTACCGGAGGAACACTTTGTGTGCTACCAAACGTCACAACGTAACTGGGTGATTATAAAGGTGCTCTACAGGTGTCTCCAAAGGTACTTGTTGGGTTGGCGTATTTCGAGATTAGGATTTGTCACTCCGATTGTCGGAGAGGTATCTCTGGGCCCACTCGGTAATGCACATCACTATAAGCCTTGCAAGCATTGTGACTAATGAGTTAGTTGCGGGATGATGTATTACGGAACGAGTAAAGAGACTTGCCGGTAACGAGATTGAACTAGGTATCGAGATACCGACGATCGAATCTCGGGTAAGTAACATACCGATGACAAAGGGAACAACGTATGTTGTTATGCGGTCTGACCGATAAAGATCTTCGTAGAATATGTGGGAGCCAATATGGGCATCCAGGTCCCGCTATTGGTTATTGACCGGAGAGGTGTCTCGGTCATGTCTACATAGTTCTCGAACCCAAAGGGTCCGCACGCTTAAAGTTACGATGACAGTTTTATTATGAGTTTATGTATGTTGATGTACCGAAGGAGTTCGGAGTCCCGGATGAGATCGGGGACATGACGAGGAGTCTCGAAATGGTCGAGACGTAAAGATCGATATATTGGACGACTATATTCGGACTTCGGAAAGGTTCCGAGTGATTCGGGTATTTTTCGGCGCCCCCTTCCTTCCTTCTCTTTTTCCCTTCCTCTTTTCCTATTCCATATGGGAGGTGGAATCCTACTAGGACTAGGGAGTCCTAGTAGGACTCCACACTTGGTGCGCCCCCTCCTAGGGCCGGCCTCCTCCTCCCTTGCTCCTTTATATACGGGGGCAGGGGGCACCCCATGGACACACTTTGATATACGATATTTTAGCCATGTGCGGTGCCCCCCTCCACCAGATTACACCTCGATAATACCGTCGCGGAGCTTAGGCGAAGCCCTGCGTCGGTGGAACATCATCATCGTCACCACGTCGTCGTGCTGACGAAACTCTCCCTCAACACTCGGCTGGATCGGAGTTCGAGGGACGTCATCGAGCTGAACGTGTGTAGAACTTCGGAGGTGCCGTGCGTTCGGTACTTGATCGGTCGGATCGTGAAGACGTACGACAACGCTTCCGCTGTCGGTCTACGAGGGTACGTGGACAACACTCCCCCCTCTCGTTGCTATGCATCACCATGATCTTGCGTGTGCGTAGGAATTTTTTTGAAATTACTACGTTCCCCAACACCTCCCACTGAACCACTTCATGCTTATTCCTTCTTCTAATTCATGCCCTTCTCATGAGGCACAACCGAGAGTTGTATTCCTCCTTTGGAATTCTTTTTCTTCCTTAAGCCCAGTCGAGAATTTATTCCTCCCTTCGAATTCTTTTCCTTCTCAGGGCACCATCAAGAGTTTATTCCTCCTTTTAAATTATTTTCCTTCTCGGGGCACCACCAAGAGTTTATTCCTCCTTTTTAGTTCTTCCTTCTTGAGGCAGGACCGGGACTTTATTCCTTCTTTCAAATTATTTTCTTTCCGAGGCAAAGCACAGTTTATTCCTTCTTTCAAATTATTTGTTTTCAGAGGCAAAGCAGAGTTTATTCCTTCTTTAACTATTTTTCTTCCTGGGGCATGGCTGAGTTTGTTCCTTCTTTTAGTACCTTACCTTCCTGCTCATATTTGTGAGCAAAGGGGACAGACTCCTTATCCTCTGCTTTGATTCTTGAGGTGGCTTATTAATTTTAGATCATAGACGTATACAATTTTTTTTTTCGGAGAAACTTCCAATCTATTCATCATCAATCATGATAGTATAATGAATACCAAAAATAATAAAATTACATCCAGATCCTTAGACCACCTAGCGACAACTACAAGAACGGAAGCAAGCCGAAGACGCCCCGTCATCATCGCCCCTCCCTCCCTAGAGCCGGGCAAAATTGTTGTAGTAGACAGTCGGAAAGTCGTCCTGCTAAGGCCCTATAGGACCAACGCACTAGAACAGCAATCGCCGTCGTTGAAGAGAAGCTTAAATCATAACGATCCAACATGTAGACACACAAACAAATACCGGATCCACATGGATCCATCGAAGACAAACGTCGACCGAATACCACGAGATCCGCCGAAGACAAACCTCCACACATCCTCCGATGACTCTAGAAGCACCACCGGGACAGGGGCTAGGCGGGGAGTATCTTATTCCATCTCCAGAGAGCCGTCGCCGCCTCATCTTTTTGAGCAGGACAGAATCTCTAAGAAAACTCAAAAAAAGCATCTAGAAATGAAGCCCTCCAACCGGCAAGGGCTAAGATCGATTCACCACATCACCATGGCCAGGCAGACTAGCGCATGCGAGAGGTAGGAGGAACCCTAGCAGCGGCTGGGAAAGAGGCTCTTTCCTTGAGAGCCAGATCGTATATAAATTGGTGGAGTGAAGTGCAAGGAAGTGAGGTGGGACTATGTAATAGGTTAACAAATCCTCCCTTATACGCACAACTATGAGGTCGCTCTGTGGGCCGTAGCCTTTGGTGTTGGATGCAGGTCCGCAGTTCGATCGCTCATGGTGATGCCTAATTTTTGGTCAGGCCAAAACTGCGAGTTGATTACCAAAAAGGTCAGGGGAGGTTCTGCAAAATGTCATGACGAACCAAGAATATCACCTTACTGCAGGCAAAACTAATGATTTATGTTTGGTACTTTGAGAGATACTCCTTGAACATATGGGACGTTTGCAGGTAAAACTAGTTATGTATGTTTGGTACTTTGAGAGATACTCCTTGAACATATGGGATGTTGGGGGGGCAGAAGACTATCCGGTCTTATTGGAGGAATTACTTTGAGCAGACTGGTGGACTAGTTTGGGTGCTTGATAGTTTGGATATTCGTAGGCTTGATGATTGCCGTGCTGAACTCCATACTCTCTTGAAGGAATAGGTACTACTTCTGGGGCACCAAGAGAGTGATGTTTTATGACCTTCAGCATTTCCAGATTGTTTATATTTCACGAATATGTGAATGTGAGCATTGAAATGTTGAAATGGCATGGTAAAACAAGGATGTTTGGCAATGAGCTATAGCCTAATTAGCTGGAAATTTGAAAACAGATATCTTGTTAGATGGTCTTATATTATGGGACGGACGGAGTACTAATCATGATCTCAAATTCTCAAGGAAAAATGCCAATGGGTGTTAGTAAGAGTATACAAGTGGATTCCAGTTTCGTTTACTAGGAGTACTTGGATTGAATCTTCCCAAAAGGAATTTTTTTTTGAAACGGAGGCAAAAGATTTGCCTCATCGATTAATTAAGCAGAAGAGAATTGCCCAGTTAATTAACGGAAAACCGATACAAACCAACAACATGCGGACTACTCACAAAACATGCAACTCCAGAAGCGCACGATCAGTCCTACAAAGACACCCAACACGTAACGACCATCAACCTCCAAACTACTAGTCCCTTTGTCCCGAAATATAAGACATTTTTTAGGCTTAGACTAAGTCTCAAAAATGTCTTACATTTTAGGACGGAGGGAGTACATCGCAAAGAAACCCCTAACGAGAGCACCTCCGCCGAAGTCCACAAACACCTCCAAACCCACGCCAGGCCATATGGACCGCCCAATAGACTGATAATCATCCATCAAGCAGCTACAGACGCCTTTCTTGTGGCACCACTCTTCTTAGTTTTGCTCCTGAGAGCCTTCTCCATAATCATCTTGCCAGATCCAGGGTTGACCGCCTCCAAACGTGTGAGTAAGCTGCTGACCTATATCTCAAATAGAATCTCATCAATCTTGTCCCTCACAGACACCACTGCATTAACATGCTCAGCCACGGGTACCACCAACACGATGGACTCAGGCGCCTTCGGTTGCACACATGGCAGAGGCAAACCCTGTAGTTGCGCCCCAGAGATAGGTGCCATCGCACCTACCTCATCAGCCTCGCCACCCACAGACACCACCCATCCCATCTCCTTCGGAAGCACCATTGAAAGAGGTGAAGTAGGCTCCCCACAACGCTCCTGTAGCTCAGGCATAATTTGCAGCACTGGAGCCATGACCTCACCGATGACTACACACCCAGGGTCAGTGAGCAGCACAGGCATCGGCGAACATGATGTAGCACCAGGGGAGAAATGTCCATAGAGGCTTGCTTCCTCCCCAACAGGAGACCCAATCTGAAGCTCAGGAAGCGAGGACACAACCGGCACAACCTCTAGTTCAGCGAGAGCAGCCTCCGCTCTCCACAAAACACTCCCAACTCGCGCAAGGCAATCGCGCAGCTCAGTGCGAAGTAGCTCGGTCTCCTCCGCTAGGATGGGTTGCAATTGCACATCAACTGGTCTTGCATCAACCTCCGATGCAGGCGGTTGGGTAGGTGTTGCAGCATCACGACGCGGCTTCGTAGTTAGATCGGAGCAGTGTTGAGCATGACAAAAACGCACTTTGTGGCCGAAACGAAGGCATCCTGTGCACCGAATTGGGTCCCTGCAAGAACGGGCATGATGACCTTTGACGAGCCACCGAAAGGATCGATCCCGGAGCCAGCCGAGCATTGGAACCGGGCCGACGGAAGGCATTTGAAGATGGCGAGCGGCGGCGCCCGGTGCCAGTCTCCCAATGTTTCCCCACGAGCTTCCTTCCGAAGCATCCAAGCCAGCCCCCCCAACCAGAACGCACGGGAGTGGCCACCTGACCTGGCCCCGTCAAGGGTGTAGGCGTCGACGCCGGGGACGCCGGCAGCTGGCCGGTGGAGACGGTGGCAAGAGTACGACCACCCTCAGTTTTACTCTCAAAAGTAAACATCTAAAGTAAGCGTTGAGCTCTCATGCGTACTGGACCAGTCGTAGTTGTCCATTTTCAAGTCATCTCATATCCAGATATTTAGCACCCAACAAATTTTGAGGTCCACGTATTCAAACACTACTTCTATTGGAGCATGCTCCTTGTCCAAATAGTTGATCTGATGAATCTGATGTTGATCACTGATGACTAAACAAGGTTGCACTATTTGACTGAAGTATCAGAAATCCTTATACTGAATACTTCAATTAGAAATCATGTGTGCCCTCTATGTAAAACACAAACAGACACGCACAAACACGAATCAATTAAACCCTGTGTCGCAAGAAATCTAACATTTTGCTCTGAATCTGGAAGGGGTGGACGGAAGATGGCACAGGCAAATTACCTCCGGCCCAAATTTGTTAGATTCGTCTGGATACATCCAACAACAAATTCGGGAAACATGAACGAAGAGAATTTAAACAATACTGGGGAACATTAACAAGGAGGAGCACGCCCCGGTCGCGCCAATCGAATTCAGGGGCTACCGAATCTGCACCAAAACATGGCCCTAGTGGGTGCAGCAAAATATCATCCAGCGGCAAGGTAAAGCGTTCACGGCACAAACAGAAAAAGGAACAAACTTGCACTTCCGCGAGAAGCATCATATGCGAACAAACTTTGCTCTGATTTTTCATTTCATTCATAGCCAACGGGGACGGAACAGGTAACACGGAACGGTAGCGGCGTCACATCTAACGGTAGCCAGAACATCTCGGAACCTACGCGATGGAGCGAGATCTAGGGTACTCGGGAGGCGAGCGATAACACTTTTGGTAGACAGGTAAAAAAAGGATCGGTAACTAGGATAACTGGCCAGCGAGCGGCCCCACCATTCACTCCCTCCAGTTGCCGCCGCCGGAGCCGCCGCGGCTGCCGCCGTAGCCGCCGCCGCCGCCGCCGCTGCCGTAGCCGCCGCCGCCCTCACGGCTGCCGTAGCCACCGCCGCCGCCGCTGCGGCCACCTCCGTAGCCACCGCCGCCGCCGCCGTAGCCGCCGCCGCCTCCTCCTTCACGACGCTGGCCGCCGTAGCCGCCGCCGCCGCCGCCGCCGCCGAAGCCGCCGCCGCCTCCGCCGGAGCGGCGGGACTGGGCCTCGTTGACGGTGATGTTGCGGCCGTCCAGGTCCTGGCCGTTCATGGCCTCGATCGCCTGGCGCATCGCCTCGTCCGACGCGAAGGTGACGAACCCGAACCCGCGGGAACGGCCCGTCTCCCTGTCAGTGATGATCTGCACCGCCAAAACACACCAAACCCGTCAGATCCAGGGTTCCGCAAGCACAACACCACAGATCCACCTACGAATTTAGAGATCTATCGGGCGGATCGGGGGAGGAGACGGGGGATCGGTACCTTGGAGTCGATGACGTCGCCGTACTTGGAGAAGGCGTTCTGGAGGGACTGGTCGTCGGTGGCCCAGGCGAGGCCGCCCACGAAGCAGCGGTACTCGACGTCCGCCATGCCTTCCTCTTCCCCGCTACTAAACCCTAACGAACCGAACGGAACCGAACCGGACCGGGAACCGAGGACTGAGTGGGGAGGAGAAGCCAACCCCTGAGAAAGCACGAGGAGTCAAGGTTGCCCTACCCGCCCCTTTTATAGCGCGCGCGGCGCCGCGCCGGCCGTCGTGATCCGATCGGACGGCGCGCGGGCGCGTCGCGGGATAAGGATCGGGCGATCTGGCTGGCTGGGGCGAGATATTTTCGCGCGATGGGCTCGAGGAGCGGCTCTCTGGCTTTCTGGGCCAGCCCACGCACGATTGGGTCGCCCCTCCTGACTCGCTCGCGCGGGGGGAGATATTTTCGGACGGGGAGCGTCTAGGGTTTTCGATTCTCGCGCCGCCACCAACCCCGCCCCGATCGGTCGTGACGCGCCGGGCCTGGTGTGGACCAATCACGCGGCACGTCGGCAGATATTTCCGGGGTACTAGTGCACACTTGGAGTGAAATGCAGTTTTCCTTTCTTTGGTAATACTCCTATGTAACATTATTTTCTGAACAAGGCTGCAGAATTTTGCTTGGTTACTTTTTGTTGCTTATTATTTTGCTTTTCTGCTTTTTTCAATAACATCATAAAAACACACACACACACAAAAATTGCAGCAAGTAGTAATTTTTGTTTTAGCTCGTTATATCATGTCTAGTTCTTCAATTTCACGTACTTCTCCTGAGTTAGAAGCCCTTCACTTTAAACAAAGGGGTGGTGAAAGTTTAAAAGATTCTTGGTATACAATCCATAAAAATCTACTATGGTGCTCATTAGGAATTTTTACATTGGTGCAACTTTATGGAATAGATTCCTGCTTGACATTATAACGGGAGGTAGCTTTTTGAGTAATTCAAACTAATCCAAAAAAATTAAAAAAATGGGAGGTAGCTTTTTGAGTAGCAATACTCTTGATGCCTTTAATGCTATAGAAAGTGTAGTAGGATCACCACCAATAAACAACCGATGAATCTAAATTTACTCTTGAACACCTCGTGAGGAGATTGGATATCATAGAGAATAATATGACAATTCACATAATGGTGCTACTCCCTCCGATCCAATATTAATTGTCACTTGGATCCCCAGTAGGTGAGGCTCTTAAGATAATGAAATATTTAGAACAAGAGTTTCAACCTACACAAAATAGATCATCAACCCTCAAGAATAGATAAGTTAGCAGAAGTGATAGACACTTTGCGGACAACTATTGTTTCAATAAAAGTTAATAGGAGTTACACTATAGACAAAAGTCTGATGTTTATTTATGTTCCTAAGGTACAACAATCTAATTCATCATCTTCTAAGGAGGAGTTGAACTAAAAATGATTAGTGAGCATCCTATTATTAGTCAACTAAAAACTTGATTTCATACCTTGAAGTGTTATGATTAGGATAGCATTATAAGAGAAAAGGGCAACTTTCTCACCGAGGGAACTTTCAGAAAGTGATGATGAGAAAACGAGAAGCAATCCTTCATGCCTAGCTAAAAGGCATTAAAAAAGCGCTTGTTGGGAGACACCCAAATATTTATCTTCTTGCTTTTTGTGTGCTTACATGATTAATGCTATTGTAGTGACGGTGTTTTGTATATTTGATATCATTAAAGTGCCAGGTTTAGCCTTTATCATGCTCAGTTTGCAAGTTTATGACTTGTTGTTTAAAAACAGAAAGTTTCTTGTGATGTCCTGAATATCCCTGGATATTTAAAACATGATAAAAGGCTAAAAAAATTATACTGTAAGCAATTATTTTCTCTGTTACGTGGTATTATTTTAGAATTTATAGATTTACTGAAGTATGTTAAGAAATTCCACCTATACAGATTGTCTTGTTTAGATAGGTTGTTGTTATAGTTGCATTGTTTGCTACTTTAATGTTCTATTTGGGGATAAATATGTTAGGAATTTGTAGACATTTAGTACTTGATGTTACTATAAAAATAATAATTTGTTACATCAAGGAATGTTAAAAGTTTTGAATTTATTTATACTAATGTATCTCACAAGTTGTTGCGAAGTTTTGTGTAACTGGAGTTTATAAAATTGAGGGGAGACTATCATATGAGAAGAATAAAGGAGATACAGGAGCTAAAGATTGGGGATGCCAAAGACACCCCAAGGTAATATTTCAAGAAGTCTCGGACATCTAAGTTTGAGGATGCCTCCGTAGACATCTAAGGTAATAATTGCCTCTACAGATATGATATATAGGTTTTTCCATGAAGAAATATGAAATATAGTACTTAGGGCAACTCTACCCGGTCCACTAAGTTTTGGCCGGACCTAGCCGATCCCCTATATTTAACAGAGTGAAATTTTGTTTTTCTGAACTTTGCATTTCTAGTATAAATTGCAACTACATATTAGCGTACATATAGAAACTATACATAAATTCGAATGTTCATGCAAATCACCAATATAGTTTACAAACCGAATTCAAAATTTACAATCCAAATTATTCAAATTTAAACACGCTGAATGGTTCGAATGTAGCAAATTAGCATGTGATAGAACAACTAGGAATCACTAAGACGTCGTCAGTGATGCTCGGCAAGATCTTGTTGGAGCTGAGAATGAACTTGACGGTTGATGCTCCTCAAGGAATGCCAAGATCATGTTCGTATCATACTCTGGCTCAACCGGAGTCCCATTGGTGATGTACCGAAAGTTCTCAAGCATATCTCTCTCGTCTTCAATGATCATGTTATGCAAGATGATGCAATAAGTCATGATCCGCCATAGAACCTTGGAGTTCCAGTACTCGGTAGTGCCACGAACAATTGCAAAACGCTTCTGAAGCACACCGAAGGCTCTCTCAACATCTTTCCTAGCAGCTTCTTGACACTGGGCAAAGTGAATGTTTTTGTTACATTTTGGACGCGGAATTGTTTTGACCAAGGTGACTCATGCTGTATAGATGCCATCCGCAAGGTAGTAACCCATTGAGTAGGGGTGCCCGTTGACCGAGTAGTTGTAAGTAGGAGTTTCATCTTTAATAAGACGAGAAAAAAAAGGTGATCTCGACAACACATTCAAGTCATTGTGAGAGCCAGGTAAACCAAAGAATGAATGTCATATCCAAAGATCCTTCGATGCAGCTGCCTCAAGAATGATCGTTGGATCGTCGTAGTGGCCTTTGTACTGAACCTTCCACCCTACAGGATAATTCTTCCATGTCCAATGCATATAGTCAACCGATCCAAGCATCCCTGGCCATCCTCTTACTCTTAGCCATCAGCCTCTGGGTGTCTTCCTCAATGGGTACTCTCAAGTACTTCGGGCCAAAGACAACGATCACTGCTTTAGTGAATCTTCGTACACACTCCAAGATTGTGTCTTCACCAATGCGGACATAGTCATCCATTGCATCGGCCGAACACCCATATGCCAAGACTTGAACAACCGCAATGCATTTAATTAGAGGGCTTGCACTTATCTCTCCATATGCATTTCTCCGAAGCTTGAACCAATCATCGTATCTCTCAACGGCTTTTGCAAATGGTGAGGAAAGACTTGTGTGCATTCGAAAGCGCCGACGAATGTACTTCTCCGGATAGGTTGGCTTTGTGTCAAAGTAGTCTCTCATGATCTTCGCATGACCCTCCGCTCTATCATGGTTGATGTGTATGCGGCCAAAATGTGATCCTCTCCTCGGTCGCCGAACATCATCATTGAAAATCATGCCTAAAACAGTGTCAAAGTCATCGTCATCTGAAGAATCGTCATCTTCTTCCTCTTCAGATGACGATGAGTCCTCTAGAGCCATCTCCATCAACCTCTTCATCTACAATTCAAACGGCTTGGTTCAATCCAAACGGCTCGGTTCACAAAGACATGATCGAAAAACTCACCTAGCCAATTCGTCGAACACTTGCAGTGCGGTGGTGGTGCACTGGCCGACCGGTGTTGTTCTGACCAAACAAGGCGGCGACGACGAGAGGGAATGGCCTACAATGGTGTGCAATCAATGTGAGATGCGGCGGCCGACAGAAAAGAAGAAGAAAAGAAACAATCCGACAAATCAACAACAATGGCGACGACGACGGCGGTTCACCTAATTCCAGCGACGGGGGCCGGGGCAGAAAGGGCTGGACGTCGGGCAGAAGGGCGACGGAGGGTAGTGGAGGCAACGAGGTAGCGGCGGGGCCTACGGGGGGGCGTCGGGAGTCGCGTCGGTGAAAGTGCAGCCGCGGGGGGGAGGGGGGGGCGATGCTAGTAAGCGGTGCGACTTTTACTCAGTCGCCAATCGGCGGAGTAAATTTAGGGAGAGGATTGGGGAGATGGGTAAAAGTTTACTCCCTTGCGGTGGATAAGGAAGCAGCCAGGTGTCGGTTAAAGGAGTAGAACATAAATTTTACTCCTCTAACCGGTTAAGGGATCGGTTAGAAATGCCCTTACAAACCCTATAGAGAAGACAAAAACGAGAAATTGTCATTAATTAAAGATATGATATATAGTCTAGATGTTGTTATTTTATTCTATAATCTTGTTCAAACATTTAAACGGTTGACTTACATGAAAATCAATACACCTTATATTTTGAGACGGATGAAGTATATAGGTTTTCCCATTAAAAAATATATGAAACATAGTACTTACAGACCCCATAGAGAAGAGAAAAACGAGGAATTGTCATTAAATAAAGATATGATATATAGTCCTTTCCTTGAAAAAACTAGGGAACTCCATATGTTAAGTACAAAACAGAAATTAAACGAAAAAAGAGGTCCTACCGAGACTTGAACTCGGGTTACTGGATTCAGAGTCCAATGTCCTAACCACTAGACCATAGGACCTTTGGTGACTACTTTTTCAACTTGCCTTTTTTATTTCCTGGACTCGCGGAAGACGATGGCAACCAAACAGCTGCACTCCTTTTTTTTTTTGGTTTTGTATTTTTCATCTACTTCTATTCTCTATTATGTAGATCACCACTTAAATAAAGCCTCATAACTCAACTGCATCATTTCGAGTATGAAATTGCTTACCACACATACCATGTGGTAAACAGTTGCTCTCCTCTTTCGTACGAGAGATCATTCCTTGACCTCCGGAAGGAAAAAAGCAAAGAGGAGCAGAGTGAATGAGACTGGGCTGGCATAAGGAAAGACAAAACCTGAAGGATCAGGTTTACTGAAGCCTCTCGTCAGGCTGCAGATGAACCTGCTGATGTCCATAGAGATGTTGAGAAGAACAAGAACAGATTGATCCCTTTGCCTCCGCATGCAGTGGAACATTTGGTAATCATAATAATTATGGTGTTCTTGCTGGTCGGTTGATCCCTCTCCATCCCGGCAACGTGACATTTTGATTAGAATACTCCCTCCGTTCCTAGATATCTTTTTAGAGGTTTCAAATGGACTACAACATACGGATGTATATAGACATATTTTAGAATGTAGATTCACTCATTTTGCTCTGTATATAGTACTTTGTTGAAATCTCTAAAATGACTTATATTTGGGAACGGACGGAGTAGATAGTTGCTTGCATGTGTATACCGAAAGAGAGATAAAAGAGAATGCATGTTCATAAATAAGTATTCCACACTTATTCAGCTGCCACCAAGGGGGGAAAAAGAAGACGAAACAGCCATCCTCATGATCTGTACCGGCAAAGCGCTGCACACTAAAGAACATGAAATATAAACATTGTACCTCACAAGCAAGGCATCAAAGCGCCTGTAGCTCAGTGGATAGAGCGTCCGTTTCCTAAGCGGAAGGCCGTAGGTTCGACCCCTACCTGGCGCGATTACTTTTTCCATCGCTTGTATTTTCTTTTGCATCTCTGAACATAATTGCCAATTCGCCGTAGATCCCATATAGCTTAAGTACATTTGCAACGATCCAATTCAGGGCCTCTTTGGTTCGTAGGATTTTGAAAACGTAGGAATAGGAAAAGTATAAGATTGAAGTGGCATGCCCACTTGAATCTTATAGGATTAGCCATGAGTGTTTGATGGCACAGGAAAAACAGAGGAATTGTAAAAAGAGGTTGGAGTGGATGTTAGATTTCCTATGAAATGTAGTACAAAAGATTCCATAGAAAAAAATCCTGTGGGATTCAATCCTATGAATCAAAGGACCAGCATAGGAAAAAATCCTAAGGATTTCAATCCTCCAGTAATCCTATAAAATTCCTTTGAATCAAAGAGCCCTTCAAGCTTCTTTGCTAGAAAGGACTAGCAAACAAGTTGCATCTGATTTATTTTCTTTTGCATCTCTGAACATAATTGCCAATTTGCCATAGATCCCATATAGCCGAAGTAGACTAAAAGAGCAACAAAGCAGCATATAGCCGTCTCCTCTTCCAAGGTAATCTGGATGGATTGGAATATATTGCAGATCACTTCCTGCTAGAGTTTTTCAAACAGGTAAAGTCTCTGCACATAAGCATAAAGGAAAAATACTTTCTGAAGCACCAGATAGATAGCGCCAATGTCCAACGATTGCCATTATTAAGCAGCATATGATGTAAAATATTACAGGGACAAAAGGGATTTCAGGAGCACTACAGTGCTCGATATATGATTTGTGCAGATACAATTCTGCGAAAGCACCACATCCAGTGTCATCACTTCGATCCAGGAACCAAACCAAACTGGACTGACTGACTGAGGGTGGCCGGAGAGGACATGAAGCTCACAAATTCCATCAGAACAACAAAACAATCTATTCTTCTTTAGTTACAAAAGTGTGACTCGGGGCGGTCGGATACATCGAGATACCTTGTCAGGCTGCAAGCACCATTAAAAGAAAAAAGGAAGAAGAGGAAAACAAACCGCAGCAGAAACACACAAGCTGGTGTATCCATTCGCCCAACACTGGAGCATCAAAAATTGATGGTGTACTTCTTCCAGCACTTTAGTGAAGACTAAAGAATATGGTGGACGTATACTAGGCAGCAGAGGCCTATCAAACTGTTTGGATGTGTGCCAAGCAAGCCCGGAATGCGGATTCTGTCTAGTCAAGAACAACCGCAAAATCGGGGGGAACCTACCACTACAATGTAATGATAACCTTACATGGAGAGAGGCAACAATAATCTCCGCTCTCTTTTCTTAGCCAGCTTTCTCTGCCTCAAAATATACAGGCCGGCGGGAAGAAGGATGCCGACGGAGATGATGACGGCTGATAACCAGAAGTGCCTGAAGTATAGCATCATGTACGAGGATACTATTAGGAGGCAACACAGCAAGCCCCATGAGATGGCTCCGATAAGGTCGCGCCTGCAGAAGTTCAGAAAGCAGAACCATGTTCAGATCAGATCATAAAAAGAGGCAAGCATATCTGAGAGAGGGGTAACAGTGAGAGGAAATCATTTCAGATCAATACAGGAGAATAACACATCACACCACAAAGTTGCATGAATCATCAGCCTTTTAGTGCGGCATGAAACTTATCATAACAAGATAAACTGGTCAGCTAGCATCGTTCAACATTTACATTCTGGAAACATCAAGCGAGTATAGTTTGCCATAACAATCACCTAAGAGATATGAAACTCTTCTGAATGATGCATTCGATACGAACATAGGTACAGCATTTACATCATGGAAACATCAAGCAAGTAGTTTGCCATAACAACCGCCTAAGAGATATGAAACTCTTCCAAATGATGCATTTGAGAGCTGAGATGGATATAGGTGAATAGCATGTGAAGGCACAGGTGGAGTGTCCTGTTGAGGAATCACTTGATCCATCAATGGTTGGTCTACCAAATTTAATAGAGACACAATCCTTCATTTTGTACTTGGTTTATGCAAAGAAGGAAGAGTAAATGCACTAACACGTTCAATTCCTCGGACCAAACAATGGACGTAGGATTTGATGGTTCATTCACCATCCGGTTCCTCGAACCAGGCAACCACTAACTGGTCGCCCAAAGACGAAAATTAGTAAAGCACGACCCTTCAGAAATTGGATTACACATGCATGCAGGTTTTGATATGGTGAAAGCAGTACAGTGCACACTCCTCTCTACACGTGCAATCGAGGCACTCATAAGAAGAAAAAACCACCAACACTGACTTAGAAAGGCCACGGCAAAGATCTTGACAAGGATCGCTAGGTAGCAGGCATTGTTGTTCTAACAACTGTTGTACGACGCTTTTTGCTGGATCTAGGTTACCAACTAGAAAGAAATTCCTGCGGGCATCAACACACGCAGCCACAACATCGATTTCACAGCTGACTAAGCCGCTAAGCGAATCGCTCCACACGAATACAAGGTCAGAGCAAATCGCATTACACCTTAATCAACTGTAGGCATGCATCCGAACCTAAAATTATTAGAGGGGGCCAAAATTCGGGAGACCAAGATCTGAGCATGTACTGGTCCAATCACCGCAACCTGGCGAGGGATTCTCGGCGGGACGCCTGGGGGGGGGGGGGGGGGGGGGGGGGGGGAGCGGGTTAGACCGGGGAATTTACTTGTGCTGGGATCGGATCTGGTAGTCGCGCAGCTGCTCCACCAGCTTCGACCGGGTTATCATCGCAGACACCCCAGCCGCCGCTGACGGCCTCGCCGCCACCGCCGCCTGCCTCCGGCGGCGCCGGCGCCTCCGCTTCTCGCAGATCCTCCCGGATCGCCGAGCTGCGCGATTTGGAGCGTCGGGGTTTGGCTCGATTTGGGTTTGGAACAAGAGGGGAGAAAAGTCGTTGCAGGACGAGGAGGCGACGAGGGGTTGGAAAGAGGTTCTGATTGGGCGCTGCCTCGCGGCTCGTCTCGTTCGTTTAGGCCAGAAGACATTTTAAGAAAACTGATTATTTGCGCTTTTTATCCCCTACTAATCATTTAGGGCTAGGCGCCGGTCCACCGGTCCAAATTTGGGCCAGTCACCGCAAAGACACATGATGGAGCAACGTAGGTGGATCGTTGGACATGTTTATAACCGAGGTTTATTCATTAAAAGAAAAAGAAAAACAGATGGTCACAGAGGAGAAGGGATGACCGGCATCACACGGAGTGTGGTCACCAACAACTACGGACCTCGGCACGGCACAACCATCCAATTCAATCCCAAAGGAGGCCACAACCACCTCGCCTGGCTCGATAAGCGTCGCACCGTCGAAAGATGGAGTTGTTCCACCTAGAACAAGAATGGTTGCCGTCGGAGGATGGCCACACAGCGAGGATCCACACACTCTCAACGAGCCGCCAAAACTTCCCTCAAGCAGAATTGCCCACAACCCAGTCTCGCAGAGGAGGGATAGCATCATGCTTGGACGAAGAGGACACATATCGAGCAAAAACATCACCTCCAGTTACAAGTCCGCTCAATGTAATTTTCCGATCGACGCGGTACTGTTAGAAAAAAACCACGAGTCTGTGCGTGGGCTAGCCAGCCAGTCGGGCACGTGTACGTGCTAGTGGTGGCCAGGTCTTGCGTGCGTGCGTGTGCTAGTATGTGCGTGTGCAGCCGGGTATAAAAAACCCCACCGTGTACTGATGTATTGCGTCGGTGTGTTGCCGAGTCACGGTGTTTTGCCGAGTGGTGGTATGCGCCCAGGTTGAGAAAAGTGGGGCCGTTCGTGTGGCGTGGTGTTTGTCGTCGGATTTTTTTTTTATTTCATCTTTCACCTTTGTCCGAGTGTGAGAGACAGGCTAGGGTTTGCCCCCAACAGGTACAATCATCCCGCAAAGCCGGCCGGATTATTTTGCTTCTCTTCTAGAGAAGAAACGGGTAGAGGAAAATCTGAAGCTTTCGATCGAGCCACATAAGCTTCCTCGAGCATGAACACGTCAATGGGTTACTAGCAGAGAATATATATATACTGGTGTCGCGTCATTACCTTTGAAGTAGCTGAACGGAATTCGCGGCAGCGAGATTTAATTGGACGCGAGGGTTTAGGGTTTAGGGTTTCGATGCGCCGCCGCCTAGGGTCCGCCGGTCCGGCGTATGGAGGGAGAGAGCAGAGGATTGACGACGCTAGGTTTCGGAGGGGAGAACACAGGTTGTATGTATCTTCTAACGTTCCCCGTTCCGCTCTCGGATCGATCTCTCTGTTGTTTTTAAGGGGAACGATCCAACTCTCGGACAAGGATCTCTTCATCGGACCAACCCAGGAAAGCCCAACCAGCCTAGCGCACCACTAGAAAAAAGCCCAGCCTGCAGCCTATGAGATAAGATAGCTCGCGAGACAGCCCACCCACACGGGCACGATCACCTCTCTCTACGTAACTACCGAGTGTTTATGCTCAAAAAAAAAAACTACCGAGTGTTGCTCAAAAAATAATAATATACTCCCTCCGTTCCATAATGTAGTGCCTATAGATTTTTGCAAAAGTCAAACATTACAAACTTTGACCATATTTATTGAGAAAAGTAGATACATCTAGAATGCCAAATGCACATCATTGAATACATTATGAGTTATATTTTCAGAATGTACATGTTTAATATTGTAGATGTAGACAGTTTTCTCTATACACTTGGTCAAAGTTGATAACGTTTGACTTTCATAAAAATCTATAGGCACTATATTGTGGAATGGAGGGAGTACGTAACTACTGAGTGTTCTCAAAATAAATTAAACGTAACTACTGAGTACCCCTAAAAAAATAAAGTAACTACTCCCTCCGTCACAGTTTAGAAGGCACAGTTAAATTTACGTGCGTTTCCACAATAGACAAGGTTTAGGGCGCATTGCATTTATTTCTAGTAGCTAATTAGTACTCCCTTCTATATGCATGCGTAGTGTGAATGCTATTTTTTAGCCCATCTCACAACCAATAGATAACCACCTAGGTCCCAGAGAATTTCCAAGCGGGCCTTCTAAACCGTGATGGAGGGAGTAGTAGGAGTTCGGCCACTAATAAAAACCTAGGAGTTCGGCCCCTCATAATTAATTACTAGCAAAAGGGCCCGTGCGTCCGTAGTGGGGGTTTCCTATTTGGCGTGTAGCGACCTACCATGTATCCCTCGTGCCTTCAGTCTGGTTTTCGGCCGGCCCATTTTCGGATTTCTTCCTCAACCTTTTTTTTTCATTTTTCTTCCATTTTTTTAGTCTTTCTTTTTTGTTTTTTCTTTCCTTTTCTTTTTTATGGACACCTTTTCAAGCTACTACATATTTTTCGGACATCGTGACCAACTTTTGAGAATCATTAAAAAAAATTAAGCACATGAACATATATAAAATCATGAACAATGTTAAAACTCGTGAACATTTTTATGATTTTGCAAACATGTTTTGAATTCATGAACATTTTCGTCCAACATTTTTTGGAATTGGTGGAACATTTTTTGAAATTCACAGAGAAGAGGCCTTGCTGACTGACCTAGGCCAGCACACGAATTATTGCACGGCGCAGTGCAGAAGCCATTGTCGCTTGGATGATCGGGCGACATTAACCCGAAAACCCACCAAACGCACCATGCCCCACTGTCCAACGGGCAAGCGCAGGCGGACCAGACGGCACTATCGCCGTCCCAGCTCTCAACACCACCCACCGTCGGCCGCGACCCATGTCGTCGCCCGTGGCCCGCTCCGCTCCGCCGCGCCCCACCCGTCCGTCTCGGCGCCGCACGCACGTGGCCACCGCAGAGCTCGGCACGCGCTCCAAATCCCAAGCCCCCGTCCACACCCAATACCTTGCCTGGAATCCATCCGCGGCCACGAGGCGAGGTCGCGCTCCCACGCCACGCAACGCAACGCCGGGCGCCACCCGCCACCGCTACCGTGCTCTCGTACGCCGCGCACGCATACGATTCTTGCTCGATTTGGCCGGCCTCCTCCGTTTCCCCGTCTTAACTAACGGCTTCACTCTCTCTCGCTCTCACTCCGCTCCTCTCTCCCTCTCCCCCCTCTCGCTTTCCGGCCCCTGACTGACGCTACCAATCCAAAGCTAAATCCGAGCAAGAATCCATCCATGGAGGCCGAGTCGAGAAAGCTCCTGCTCCTCGCGCCCGTCCTCCTCTGCTGCTTCGTGGCCATATCGGGTAAGCAAGCCCAGTGTCCCCGCTTTTCGAGCAATCCCCATCTCGAGTCCCTAGGAAGGATCCAGTGACGCACCACCCAGCTTTCTTTTCCTCCCCTAAAGCGCAGCAATTTTACCGACTTTGATTCGTGTCTGGATTTGGGTTTGCTCCTGCAGACGCGCAGTCGCAGCACATCGGCGTCAACTACGGCGAGGTGGCGGACAACCTGCCGCCGCCGGACGCGACGGCGCGACTGCTCAAGTCCACCGCCATCACCAAGCTCCGCCTCTACGGCGTCGACGCGGGCCTCATCCGCGCGCTCGCCGGCACCGGCGTCTCCCTCGTGCTCGGCGTGGCCAACGGCGACATCCCCGCCATCGCCGCCGACCCCAACGCCGCCACCGGCTGGCTCGCCGCCAACGTGCTGCCCTTCCTCCCGGCCACGACCATCTCCGTCGTCGCCGTCGGCAACGAGGTGCTCGAGTCCGGGGACGCCGCGCTCGCCGCTGCGCTGCTCCCGGCCATGCAGAACCTCCGCGCCGCCGCCGGCGACGGGCCAGCCGCGGGGATCAAGTTCTCCACCGTCAACACCATGGCCGTGCTCGCGCAGTCCGACCCGCCCTCCGCCGGCGCCTTCCGCCCGGAGGCCGCCGCCCAGCTGCAGGGGATCCTGGGCTTCCTCAGCCGCACCGGCGCGCCCTTCATGGTCAACCCCTACCCCTACTTCGCGTACCAGTCCGACCCGCGCCCCGACACGCTCGCCTTCTGCCTCTTCCACCCCAACGCCGGCCGCCTCGACGCCGGCTCCAAGATCACGTACACCAACATGTTCGACGCGCAGGTCGACGCCGTCAAGTCCGCGCTGGGGCGCGCCGGCTACGGCGCGGTCGACATCGTGGTGGCGGAGACCGGGTGGCCCACCAGGGGCGACCCCACGGAGCAAGGCGCCACCGTCGACAACGCCAGGGCCTACGTCTCCAACCTCGTCGCCCACCTCCGGTCCGGCGCCGGCACGCCGCTCATGCCGGGGAAGCCGGTGGACACGTACCTGTTTGCGCTCTACGACGAGGACCTCAAGCCCGGCCCGGCCTCCGAGCGCGCCTTCGGACTCTACCACACCGACCTCACCATGGCCTACGACGCCGGCCTCACCTCCTCCTCGCCCGGCTCCGGCGGCGGCAGCACGGCCACCACGCCAACGACGACGCCGAGCAAGGGGTCGGGATGGTGCGTGGCGAGCGCGGGCGCGACGGACGCGCAGCTGCAGACGGACCTGGACTACGCGTGCTCCCAGGTGGGCGTGGACTGCGGCGCCATCCAGCCCGGGGGCGCCTGCTTCCAGCCCAACACGGTGCGCGCCCACGCCGCCTACGCCATGAACCAGCTCTACCAGGCCGCCGGCAGCCACCCGTGGAACTGCGACTTCCGCCAGTCCGCCACCCTCACCTCCACCAACCCAAGTAAGCACGCCATCTCTCCCTTCAACTTCAATCGTTCGCCATTGATTTTTACATTCCACTGATGAAGCGCACATGTGCGTGCACTGGTACCACCAAACCAAACCAAACCAAAGGACGTCTGCTTTCCTTGCGCTGTTCCATTCACTTCACTCATTGCCCATTGCATGTGCCGACTGACTGACAATTGCTCGCTGCCGCCGTCTGCATATTACCACCACAATCATTGTACTGCTCCCTCCGTTCCTAAATCGTAAGTCTTTATAAAGATTCCACTACAAACTGGATGTATATGGACATATTTTAGAGCGTAGATTTACTCATTTTGCTCCGTATGTAGTCTATATTGGAATCTCAAAAAGACTTGTATTTACGAACGGAGGGAGTAGTTCATTAACCATCCTATACGTTTTTACCATCCATGGGACAACAGTAACATCACCGGTTTGGTTTCTGCAGGCTACGGCTCGTGTGTGTTCACCGGAGGCCAATGAAATGGTGCAACCGGAGTATGCACCAGACCACGGCGCACAAAATTCCGCCGGCCGGCCGGTGCGGCGAGCGCCATGATTGGATTTGGATCGAATCATCATCATCGAATAAAGCCACGAATAGTGGTGGTGGTGCATTAGGGATGCATTGCTGCATTGCATACGCATCCCCCCTGTTTCATTCAATTCCATTTCATTTATCCTAGCAGCAGAGCTGAGCAGATGCGTCCGATTCTTTTTACTCCTAGCAGTAGCAGCAGAGTTGCCTTGCTGTGTACAGTACGTGGGTGGTGTGTGCATGTGTAATTAGCGTTGTGTGCTTCGTGTGTGTGTTTGTTTGTTCGTACTGTACGTCCGTAACTTGGTCTAGTAGAGTACGGTTGTAGTGTATAATTTGTTCATCATTCATGTACGTATAAGCATTAAGGCCAACTCCACCGCACGACCCCAAACGGGCGTTCGTTTTGTCCGGATTCTGTCCGTTTGGCAAAACAGACATGCATGTCCGGGTTAAGTAAGAGGCGCCCAACGCGCAGCTCGACCCCAAAACGTCCGCCTCGTCCCCCACCTGTGTCCCGCGCCCGCCCTACCTGCGGCCACTCGTGCGCGCGCTCGCCTGCGGCCGCCCCGCCCTGTGGCCCCTCCACCACGCCGCGCTTGCGCCCTGTGGCCCCGCTCGCGCCCAGCCGCGAACTCGGCCGCGCCAGCGCGTGCTCCGCCTTGCACCACCAGCCGCGCCACGCACGCGCCCTGCCCAGCCCATGCGCGCTACCCCCCACCCGCCCGCGCCACGCCCCGCCGCCGCCCGCGCACGCCTCGCGCGCGCCCAGCTCGCCACCAGCCGCCCACGCCAAACCCCTCCTCGTCGCCGGCCACGCCTCGCGCCACCAAGCCCGCGCCCGCCTCGCCCCGCCGCCCGTCGCCCACCACCACGCCGGCAGCCGTGCCCCGCCGCCCGTCGCCCCGTCGTGGCCGCATGGAGGTGGCCGCCAGCTGCAAAAGAAGAGAGAGGGAGAGAGAGAAAAAGGAGAGAGAGAAGGACAGGTGGGTGGGCAGCCGGGCCCATATGGTTCCAATGACAGGTGGGCCAGGGGTCACATGCAAAGGGACAGGGGCGGACGAGGACCACGCAGAAGACGTCCGGGCGTGTCCGTTTCAGACCCAAACCCAGACCAAGTTTGCTCCGAGAATGGGTCGAGGCAGACAAGAAACGAACGTTTTTTTAGGATGGGATCATGCGTTGGGACGTCTCGTATGTCCGTTTTACCTCAAACGGACAGCCCCGAACGATTTGGAGTCGTGCGGTGGAGTTGGCGTAAGCAGTTGGATCGTGGTGGGGAAGGGTCACTGATAGGTCTCTGAGTTTGACCATGTGGTACTCTTGTCGGGATTCCGTTTGCCTTGTGCCACCTACCGGTGCCACGTGATTCGCTGCCATTGTGCTGACAGGCTGAGAGCTGAGTTGTTTGTGTACACTCATCCTGTTTTTTTTGGACAAGCAAAGGGGCCACTCATTTGAATTTAAACACATTTTGGACAAGCAGAGGTCGCGTCCCTTTGGGGCTAAACAGACACAAATAGCCGCCAATGCATTTCCGGCCCAAATTTGGGCCGCATTCGCATCAAAACGGACAGTGCCCGAACGTGGGGGACGCGCGCCCTTGTCCTCCCTTTGCCCGCCCGTCGGGGACACAACGCTCTCACTTTACCCCTCATTCCCCCAAACCCTCCCGCTCTCTCCCTCCCCTTCCTCCTTCATGGCCGGCGCCCCGAAGAAACCCGTCGACCCGGCCGCCGCCACCGTCCGCCCCACGACGATAAAGAAGAAGAAACCGCGGGCGGAGCTCACACTGGCGGAGATCGCGCGGCTTGGCATAGTCTCGGCCAAGATGAGGGCCTGATGGACCGTTCAGGCCAAGAAGAAAGCTGCTGCCGCGCAACACAAGGCCGCCGTCGAGGACAACCAGGCCATGTAAAAGATTGTGCATGCTACTTTTAATAAATGTTGATCTCATTCAAAAAACATATTCTTGACATTCGAAAAATATTGAGGCATTTCCTGAAAAAATCATGGCATTTTTAAAAATATTATAAAGTGTAAATTTTATATCATCCAAAAAATATTTCCGGCCACTAACCTTGCCGCAGAGGCGAAATAAAAGAGCTCTCGGTACGGGCGAGATATAGCCCTGCCGTATTAGCTTTTTTTTTTTAGTAACTGCCGTATTAGCTTTACTGTACTCTCGGTACGGGCGAGATATAGCTCTCGGTGGAGTTTGTGGCGGCCTACCCAGTCACAGACTGGGCTGGCTGATCCAGCCCATCACCGGTGCTGTGGCCTTGCTCGGCTGTTCCATCGAGATCGAGCCATCGAATCGAATGAACCAAACGCCGCCGCCGCCACAACTGACCTGACCTGGCCGCCCCGGCGACCCGCCTCCCGCCTCCACGACTGCCCCGGCCCACGCCTCCCCTTGCTCGTTGCTCCCCAGTACCCCTCACCCGTAGAGCCATCCTCACTCTCGCACGGCCGCCGCCTGACCCCGAGCACGAGCGGTCTTCTGTCCGTACCACTGCCGCCGGCGAGCTCCGCTCGGTGACGTCCTGAGGACCTGAACACGACCCACGAACGCCGTCGGGCATCGAGATCGACACAGCTGCTCGAGGTAACTAGTGCGATTGTAGAAGTCAGTACTGTCTCATTTCAGTCTTCAGAGCTAGTAGTTGGTACTGGAGTACTAGTGAAGAATAAACCGATAAACGGCACGGACGAGCAACTCGTGAAACATCAATTGCCTGCTTGGTGACATTTATTGAGTGGGCTATATTCCTGAGAGTGAGTGAAGATGATACAGTATGATATAAGCAGCTGACGCTTTTCTGGCAATGCAAAAGCGTAGAGTAGTTTAATGTTGTGGATTTTGTACCCATCTATTTCATCTCGCCCAACTAGTTGTGTTGTAATGCTTGCAATTTTCAAACATATTTAGTGAACTCTAATGTTGTGAGACTTGATTAAGCTATTTATATTGCTCTTTTGGTCAATTTCATGGTATGCGTGTGATGTCTGTATTTTGTTGTTGGAGGTGGTACACCCTATAAAATGTTCTTCATTCTGCCACTGCTGCTATGAGTTGTTCTTCTGAAATGAGAATTGTTGAGAGTTGAGACTTGAGATACAGGCTTTTGGTATTATGAATTTTATTCCTTAGTTGCAAAGCTCATGTTGTTTAAAATGGTTTGAATATTCTGTCCCCCCCCTTTTTTTTGCAGAATTTGAAGTACACCTTCTGCTTCTTTATGCACTCCTGAATGCTCGGGACCTACACTGCCTACACAGACTTGCATTTGAGACGTAAATTCGATGAGAAGATTAGCAGAACATTTACCGTACATTTCCAGATCGATTTCCTTGATACAATTCAAGGAAATGTCCTCATTCGCTGCCGGTCATGGACGCCGTCCCAAGAAGAAGCTTTATCACCGCGAGCCTGGACTCGACAAGGCCATGGACCTCCAAAAGAAGCCCGCCCTCCTCCTCCGTCTCCGTGAGCTCATCCTGGCCCAAAAGACAGGTTCACTACTTGTACGTGACCTGGAAAAGGAGGTTGGCTTTGTCCAAAAATGGAACTTTGTTGCACTGATTGAGCGCCACCCCAATATCTTCCGTGTCTCTGGTGGAAGTACATCGCGTGAACCCATTGCTGTCATGCTTACTGAGAAGGCCAGAAATATTTCTGGTGAGGAGATCCGAGCACAGGAGCTAATGGAACCTATCTTGGTAAGAAATCTGAGGAAGCTGTTAATGATGTCCATGGACTGCCAGATCCCTTTAGAGAAGATTGAGCTCATCCAACCTGAATTGGGTTTACCAAAGAACTTCAAGGACAAGTTGATTCCAAGTTACCCTGATTTTTTTTCAATCCGTGATGTGAGAGGATTGGACCATCTGTGTCTGGAGAGTTGGGATTCTTCACTAGCAGTCACAGCACGAGAAGAACAATTGAACTTTGATGGTTTCCAAATGGAGTACAGAGGGGTTCCTAAAGATGGAAATATACTGGGTCCTTTTGCTTTCAAGTTAAAGTATCCAGCTGGATTTAGGCCCAACCGGAAGTACCTTGAGGAGGTAGTCAGGTGGCAGAAGATGGCGTTTCCTTCACCTTATTTGAATGCTAGGCGAGTGGAGCCTGCAACTCCACAGGCTCGGAAGCGATCTGTTGCTGTTCTACATGAGGTCTTAAGCTTGATAATGCAGAAACGACTGACATCTGACAAGCTAGAAGTCTTCCATAACGAGTACAGGCTGCCATGCAAGCTACTCCTTTGTTTGATAAAAAATCATGGGATCTTCTACATCACTAACAAGGGTGCAAGAAGTACCGTCTTTCTCAAGGAGGCCTACGATGATATTAATCTCATTGAGAAGTGTCCTCTGCTGAAATTCCATGATCAGTTTTCCTCTTTAATTGGACGGCCATGCTTCGACTTGAATACTCCACTGGCAGTATAGCTCGAGTACTGATTTACATGAGAAGCAAAACCATGATGTGTTCGTCTGGTGCATCTTCTTAGTTGATTGCTTGATGCTCACATATGAGCCCATTTGCACACAACAAACTATGTAAGTCCTCTGCACAATGGATGTTTCTTGCACCTTAGCTATTAAAGATAGAACTGTAAACACCAATGTCACATCTTCAAATATGAAGCGTCCCCAGGAATCAAGTTGCAGCTCAGCTGATGAAAGGTCACAGGTTCAGTTGGAATGTAGGGGTTAGGTTGAGGGATTTGAGAGGATTAACTCCAGTTGTGTAGCTTATAATTCCAAAAACAAAAAGTTACAGTATCAGTTCTGCTTTGTATTAAGATATGTAATGTTGAGTTTGCTTCTCCTGCTTGGATGACTTTCTACGTTTGACTCATAAACAATGGTCAGGCACTCATTTATCTGAAACTCTATTATTCACCCAATCTCATGTGATTCTGCTTGAAGAAGGATATTTATTACTGTTCCGCTACTTAATTTTAGAGAGTTCTGCAACGTAAACTGTGTCACACTCACACAGCCATACCACTAGATTATCTTGGTTGGTTGGATGTTTTAAATCTGTTACCAGCATTATCCCCCCTTGCATGAACTGACCATCGGTAATGATTAGTGCATTAACATGCTGGCACCTCAATCAGTCTTATTTGTTGTTTTCGCATCCATTAACGGGCAGAAGGCACCTGTAAAATGCTCCAGATGTTGTCAATTATTGAATTTGACTTCGATCTAGCACATTGATTGGTGTTCTAATTTCTGAATTTGTTGGCAATGATTATCTGTGTTCATTGTATGTGATTGTGTCCTGATGCTCGTGTCGCTGGTGACTTCAGTTATCTCCATTGGACTTGGACGGTATCATTCCCTTATCGGTCCAGTTATTTATGTATTTTAGGTGGCTTGTTTACTGTGTATTTAGGTGGCTTGCTTACTGTGTATTTTGGGTGGTCTGTTTACTGAACAAGTAGCAGGACATCCCTAGAGGTTGTTTGAGATGTCTAAGAATGAGAAATGACTTCACATGTAATTGCACATCTTACTAGATCTAATGATCGGTTGTGAATCTGGACAAATATTATTACAGGCACATGGATTCATAGACTTGCTGCTGATAGATATTGTCCTTTGTTTTGAGGTCTTCCTATATTATTAGGTTTGTTAGTATCAACTTAATTAACATAATGTGTTCCGTATGATTGAGATGTGACCCTGATTGTTTTTTTCTTCTCTTCACATCTTTTGCATTTCAGATGTCAGATTGCTTGTTTACATGGATTAAAACGCTGTGAAGAATATAAATCTGTGCTTTGTTATGGACCTGATGTTTCTGTGAAGCAACTAGTAAAGAGTATCCCTTGTGGTGCATGCAAAATTTGATTATTTGTGCTCAATCAGTGAGCATTTCGAAACATGTGCTGAACACCTGAACCATGTCTTTGCACTGTTATATGAAGTTTATTTTTTTGGATAATGGATTTTCACCATGGTTATTTGGATAGCCCTCTTAATTTTTTATCTCAGAGATGTGAAATACTGCATTGTTTAACTCACATGCTGATTATGTTTTGAAACAAACAATTGTGTGTCGTCTTAGATAACTGTAACATGTATACACAACTTCCGTTTCCACATTGAACTACTCATTTTGCATTACCACATTCATCATGTGCCCTTTGGGATACTTACTAGAAGAAGGAAGATCAGGCCTATTTCCTTGCTTCAGAAGAAAATAGAAGTCCTGCTAAGGTTTATACTGATAGCTCATGATTACACCACCACAGTCTGCATTTTGACAGTCACAACACTTTTTTTGCCGCAGATTGCCCCATTTCTGTTAAGCGAGACCAGCACACGGGATTATAATCCTCACTGGCAATTGTTCAGCGGATGGAACTCATAGAGGGTCAACTATAAGCGAAGATGGCCTACCAGTTACTGTACGATCTTTATCTAGCAGGAACAGTTATGCAGCAAGCTGGCATGAAACCTTTCTTCTCTTGTTAATATGTCAGCACAAATATTGCAATCCAGCGATAACAGTCAGTCTGTGTGTGTTGTCAGATTATTCTGTAGCGAGTCTCTGGTACTGATATTGTTTCTGTGTGATGTAGCTTTGTGTCAAAATCAGTAGGCTGTGCACCAGTCAAAGCACAGGAACAATGCAATGGAGTGCTATGATGGATTGAGCGATGGCTGAACAATGGCATCCTCCAAAAGGCTGTAGGGTAGGTGCTTGTTTAGCTCTAGCAGCGAAATCAGGGAATCACTGCTTACCGTTGATCTCGGACCGGATTCTAAGCACGCAGAGCTTTGCCGGTTTGTTACGCCAATCAATATAACCCTCAACAGGCTATTCATGGGCAGGTTTGGATCCCTTTCAGGCTAATCTTGAGTACCTGGTGATATATTCCTGCATTGAAGTGGTTGTCAACATAGAATGGTGCCTTGGTGGGGGGTGCATATATACTTATAACTCCAACACCAAGCACAGCTCTCAGTGGGATCGAATCAGACGGAACATGTGCCAAGTAAAGAAGGACCGACAAAATTGTGCACTGGTGTGGCGGCATGGAGGTGAGATGGGGGAGGCCAACTGGCCGCTGCTCAATTATATAACCCCTGAAAGTGAAGAGCATGAACAGGAGCGGTGATTGGGGTCAGATTCTGCAGACACTAAGGGGAGCACCTATGATGGTGGTCAGATGCACTGAAAGCTATATTTGGATGGGTGCTAGTGGCTTACCCAGAAAAAGTCAAGCAAATACTACAACAGATGGAGACCGAAGGCCCCCGACCCTTCTCTGATTCTGTTTGTTTTTATTCTCCTGGTATGCATTTCCAAACCATGTTATTTCCACAACTTGCACTCTGAACCTCTCTTAATGCTTTTTTTGGTTCTATTATTGGCCACCAACAGCACATGCTTTACTTGCCCTTCTGTCACTTTCAGCCTCTTTGACCCATCTGGATTTCTTTCCAATTGACGCGTCTTTCTTGTACACCAGTCTTTGCTTGCCTGTCCCTGTCCCTGAGTAGCGTTGCCCGCTCATAAACGACTTGTGTGTGTGGCTATGGGCTAGGGCCTGCCCTTTTTAAGTTGGCAACTTCCACAAAATCCACGAGTTACCACTCCTTCAGGAGCTGGCTTTGGTCGCTTGCATGGTTTTGCTGTCTCTTTCTCCGGACCCTGCCTTGACTTTAGGATCTACCACCATCTTTACTTGTCTTGCACTTTGATCCCCATAGTTAACACTAGACTTCGGCCTAAAATCTTATTTTATTCGCTGAATTAGGTAGAGTTCCAGTTCTCAGCTCTTACGGTGGGTGCATCTTCCCTTTTCTACTCCTGGGTATAGTAGGTTTTGAATGAACCTGGCTTTGAGAAGCCTCTCTGAATCGCGCCGTTCGACAGCGTCTCTTTGCTGGTCGAATGTCGCAATTAGCGTGGCCAGTCAATACCACCCCACGTTTCCATCATCATCTGCCTGGTGTCTATCCATTGGGAGTCCGACAAAGACGCACCCGATTTACGTTGTGAAATAATCTCTTTCGATTGCTTGAATGAACGTTTTGCCATCTCCATCGCCCTGGACAAACATTTGGACCATCTATCTATCAGCATCATGCTGGAGCCCCGTTTCTTCCCACTCGGTGCATAGCCAATCCACTGACTCTAGCAGCAGGCCATTTTATACTTGTCTCGTCTGAAGAAAGTAATGTGCGCGTAAATTGATGTATACGTGGAGGCGTACCCAAGCCATGTGTGATTTGGTTGGTTCAGATTTCACAATCTGAGCATGTATTTCAGGGTGCATCCAATCCAATCCAATCTCTTTGTTTGCATGTCTCGTCTCCCTGATCTTTCTTTATCAGTATCACGTCACCAGGTAGTAAAGACGTATCGAGGGGAGGTTATTCTAGCCCAATACCCAAGAAACGATTTTATTCCATGTCGACGAGACTCAGCACGAGCATCTGGAGAGGGAAATGGATCATTCCGCGCTTAGCTCATCGCCAAACCACACGCCAGCCGGGTCGACAATCAATTTAGGTCGGCATTTGATTTGAGATAGCTTCTGGCCACGTTACGCGTATGTTGTTACACCGCGTACTATGTACGTTGTAAAGAAGCAATCTGACATCTTATGCATTTCAGATGTCAGATTGCTTGTTCACATGGATAAAACGCTGCGAAGAACATAAATCTGTGCTTTATTATGGACCTGATGTTTCTGTGAAGCAACTAGTAAGAGTATCCCTTGTGGTGCATGCAAAATTTGATTATTTGTGCTCAATAAGTGAGCATGTCGAAACATGTGCTGAAGGCCTGAACCATGTTTGTGCACTGTTATTTTAAGTTTATTTGTTTTGGATAATGGATTTTCTCCATGGTTATTGGATAGCCCTCTCAATTGTTTATATCAGAAATGTGAAATACTGCAGTTTTTAACTCACGTGCTGATTATGTTTTCAAACAACAACTACTTGTCGTCTTAGATAGCTGTAACATGTATACACAACTTTTGTTTCCACATTGAACTACTCATTTTGCATTACCACATTCATCATGTGCCCTTTGGGAGACTTATGAGAAGGAAGATCAAACTATTTCCTTGCTTCTGAAGAAAATACAAATCCTGCTAAGGTTTATACTTTTATAGCTCATGATTACACCACCAGAGTCTGTGCGTTTTGACATTCATAACACTTTTTTGCTGCAGATTACCCCATTTTTGTTAAGAGAGACCAACACTCATGGGATTATAACCCTCACTCAACGCATCTTTGTAATGTTCACTGGAAATTGTTCAGCGGTTGGAACTCACATATGGTCAACTATAAGCGAAGATGACCTACCAGTTACTGTATGATCTTTATCCAGCAGGAACAGTTATGCTGCAAGCTGTCATGAAAACCTTTCTTCTCTTGTTAATATCTCAGTACAAATATAGCAATCCAGCAATCAGGGTCAGTCTTTGTAGCATGGGTTTGATGTTGCTAGATTATTCTGTAGCAGAGTCTCTGGTACTGGTACTGTTTCTGTGTAATTCAGCTTTGTGTCAAAATCAATACGCTGCGCACCAGTCAAAGTACAGAGACAATACAATGGAGTGCTTTGATGGATCCAGCGACGGCTGAACAATTGCATCCTCCAAAAGGCAGTAGGTCAGTTGCTTGTTTAGCCCTATCAGCGAAACTGGGAAAACACTGTTTACTGTTGATCTCGGACCGGGTTCGGAGCACGCAAAGCTTTACCGATTTGCTACGCCAATCGATACCCGCAACAGGCTATTCATGGGCTGGTTTGAATCCCTTTTAGACTGTCTTGAGTATGTTCTGATATTCCGGCATTGAAGTGGTTGTCAAGTTCAACATAGAATGATATTCTTGGTGGGAGATGCATATATACTTAACTCCAACGCCAAACATGGCTCTCAGTGGGATCGAATCAGATGAGCACCTGCTAAGTAAAGACGGACCGACAAAGTTGTGCATTGGTGTGGAAATCAATATGCTGTGCACCAGTCAAAGTACAGAGACAATACAATGGAGTGCTTTGATGGATTGAGCGAGGGCTGAACAATGCTATCCTCTGAAAGCCTGTAGGTTTGGTGCTTGTTTAGCTCTGAATAAAGACCGGCGAAATAGGGGAAACACTGCTTACCGTCGATCTCGGATCGGATTCTAGGCACGCAGAGCTTTGCTGGTTTGTTACGCCAATCGTTATATACCCGCAACAGGCTATTCATGGGCAGGTTTGGATCCCTTTCAGGCTAATCTTGAGTACCTTGTGATATATTCCTGCATTGAAGTGGTTGTCAACATAGAATGATGCCTTGGCGGGGTATGCATATATACTTAACTCCAACTCCAACGGCAAACACAGCCCTCAGTGGGATCAAATCAGACGAGCATATGCCAAGTAAACAAGGACCGACAAAATTATGCATGGTGTGGACACATGGAGGCCCAATTATAACCCCTGAAAGTGAAGAGCATGAGCAGGAGCAGTGATTGGGACCAGATTCTGCAGACACTAAGGGAGCACCTATGATGGTGGTCATGAGCCTGGTCAGATGCACTGAAAGCTAGATTTGGTTGGCAACTTTTCTGATCATGTTTCTTCTTCTTCTCCTGGTAAGCATTATTTCTCTCTCCCTCTGCAGTAGCCCTCCAAACCATGTTATTTATTTCCACAACCTGCACTCTGGACCTCTGTTAATACTTTTTGGCTCTATTATTGGCCACCAAGAGCACAATTATGTCCATCTGATCCTGCAGTGCACATGCTTTCTTTGCCCTTGAGTCACCTTCAGCCTCTGTTGACCCATCTGGGTTTCCAATCGATGCGCTGCGCCTTTCTTGTACACCAGTCTTTGCTTGCCCGTCCCTGTCCCTCGGTAGCATTAGCATTGCGCGCTCCATAAACAACTTTTGTGTGTGGCTAGGGCCTGCCTTTTTTAAGTTGGCAACTTGCACAAAATCCATGAGTTGTCACTGTTTCAGGAACTGGCTTTGCTTGCTGCATGGTTTTGCTGTCCTTTTCTTTCTCCGGACCCTGCCTTGACTTTAGGAAGCTACCATTATCTTTACTACTTGTCTTTCACTTTGATTCTCATACTAGTTACCACTTAGCACTAGATTTGGGCCTAAATCTTATTTTATTTGCCGAATTAGGCAGGGTTCCAGCTTCTTGCAGCTTATCGGTCCAGTAACATCATTGGCCTCTCCATTTCTGATGAATGTCTCCATTGGCTCTCAGCTTTCACGGTGGGCACGTCTTCCCTTTTGTACTCTTGGGTGTGGTAGGTTTTCAAACTCTAGTAAATTCGGCATTGAGTAGGTTCTCTGAATTTTCCTTTGCTGGTCGAACGTCGCAATTCTCTTGGGTGCCTATCCATTAGGGGTCCGACAAAGCACCCCATTTACGTCGTGAAACAAATCTCTTTCGATCGCTTGAATGAACAAATTGGCGCTTAGCACTAAGCAAAGAAATCCTGATTTGAACACCAGGAGCCGCTCGGATCGGCCGTCTCCGTCGCCCCGGACAAACATTTGGACCATCTATCTGTCCATCAGCGTCGTGCTGGAGTGCCGTTTGTTCCTACTCGTGCGTCATACGTACATGGCCTCTACTACTGACCCTAGCAGCAGGCCATTTTTATGCTTGTCTCATCCGAAGAAAGCAATGTGTGCGTGTAGGCGTGCACTGATGATGCTAGCCATGGTGTGATTTGGTTGGTTCAGATTTCGCAATCTTGGTTTTCCCTCGAAAAAATAAAAAGATTTCGCAATCCTGGCATGCTATTGAGGGGGCCTGCCCCTCCCTCGATCTGCATCCAGTTTCTTTGGTTGTTTGTTTGTGTGTCTCCATGATCTTTCTTTATGTGTAGCATGTCACCGGGTAAAGACGAGACGTATCCAAGGGAGGTTATTCTAGTTTTGTTCCATGTGGATCAATGGGACTGAGCACGAGCATCTGGAGAGGGGAATGAATCGTTCCACGTTTAGCTCATCATCGCAACCCGGAGCCGGCCTGCTTCTAGGAGCTGTATGTGTTTGGAGTTTGTTGCCTGCCATGCGTTTGGTCCCTCACATTCTTTACTGCCTCACGTTCTTTTCATGCGCTCCTGTCAAAATTACTGGCCATTGGGACTGTCGACCAGAGATGGCATTCATTCATCTCCGGGTCAATTTTGTGGCGCGGGGCACAAAACGGAGAACGGAAGTTGGGTCAACGTCGTGCTGACTCGCAGCATCGGCATGAGCACGTACTACACAGGATGCATCATCTCAGCAGCATCTAGTGCTAGGATAATTTTGTACAAACAGGTTTGTTGACTGCCCTTGGTGTTGTGATCCGTCCGAGCGAGCCTGACTGACGCCAAGGGACTGCCCAGGCCCCGACCTAGCTAGCTAGCTCCTTTCGGCACCACCACGGCACAGAGCTGACCTCCCTTTTGGCTTTTGCGATGGACGGCACAGGCAAAGCATCTCGTTCTCAGTTATATCTAGTAGGACCTTCCCATCACGCCCACATGGACGGATGGCATCTCGTTCTCAGTTATATCTACTACCTATCCATCCCCGTGCTGTGCGTTAGGACGGGACCAGCGGTGCAACAGGACTGCAGATAGATAGATAGATTGATGTACGATGACATCGTGGCCAGCCAACTCGATCTCACAAGTTTCTTTTCACCTTTCAAGGAGGTGTTGTGTGTGAGCCTTTCGAAAAGAAAGAAAGAAAGAAAGGTGGCGTGTGAGCGAGAGCGAGCATGATCGGGACAAGAATATGTTTTGGTCTGATGATGCCAAATCGCCGAGAACCCCTTGACGTGGAGAGCATGCACGGGCACAAATAATAAAGGGACACCCGTAGTACATCAGTATTGTTTCTGTGATTATCATTCTTGGCTTTTGCGAGGGAGCTCTAGTGCAGGAATCCATGGGGTGATCTCCACAACCACTTTCCCGCCCGGCCGAGTCAGATCTGCTGCTTGTATAGCTCTCTTTTGTTTATAACCTCTCTTTGTTCCTCCCTTTTCCCAACATGCATTTCCTAGTCGTTCTTGTTCAACCTTCTCGCGTCGTCGTCCTCCATTGATTAGGTTATCGTTATGAGTTTTCTTCCTTTTCTTGGCACTGGATCATCGGAGTGGGGGCGAGCGGATAGATAATACGGCTAGGGTCGATGGGAACAATAATGGAGCCACGGGATTTTGTGAGTTGAGGAGGCGTACTGTGCTACTGCGTGTCTGCTAGGTGGCTTTTAGTCTCAGCCTCTCTGGTTTCCTTTAATTGTTCGCCTCTTTCTCTCGTTCTTTCGTTATCCCGATTCCTTGTCCCATTTTCCATGGCAAATGCAGGAAAGCAGAAGCGATTCCGTTGGCAAATCAAAGTGGAGGCAATGGGGACACTAGCTACAACGATTGATTGATGGATGCTGCCGCGTGGCCGTACGGTCTTCTTCGCATCGAAATGATTGATGATGACATGATAACTACGATAATCTTGTAGCACAAGCTTTTTTGGGGGGGTATAACCTTCATTCCATTGGGGCTACTTCAGAATTCATTTTCTCAAAGAAAATAAAATTACTTCATAGTCACAGGGCATTAAGACACTGTACACAAAAGAAAGAAAACACATGGCACTGAGACATTTTTGCTATTGTGGAGAGCAATACTGGTCACTGGTACTAGCTAGCCCACCATCCCATGTATGTGCATCTCAGTCAGCAATGGAAAATTAGAGGTGGTGGATAGGGTGAGTGCCGTGGTGTTTGTTCATGACCGTGCTCTCACAAATCACAATCACAAAGCAGGCTGATCTGCTTCTGTCACATTGAGCGCATGGCTGATATATAAAACTTTGGGATAATCCCTAGCTTTCTATAGCCTCCCGTGCATGCACCAACGCTAGCTACTAGCTCGATCAGTAGATCCAAAAAGGCTAGTTAGCGCGTAGCATATATACAGCCAGGAGAACAAATCTTTGCCATCTTTGCCATGTTGGTTCCGTGTGGGGGTGTAGTAGAAGCTAGTAGTAGCTCGTATGCCATTTGTGCAGCACTAAACCAAAGGCTCGATCAAGTTCAAGTAGGAACTTGCTAGTAGGAACAAAAGATATCGCTTGCTTTCGTGGAGCAAAAATTCCTCCCATCAACCTTTTCTATTGTCGAACGATGTTCCTGTCTCTTTCCTTTCCTTTCACCCATACATTCACCTTTCGACTGAAGATAGGAAATGGGCCCTTCTAATTGCATTAGGTTTAGATGTGACGCTTGTTGGAAAGAAAAAACAAGATTGGTGCCAATGTTTGGTGAATTTTCGCTTTGTGAAATGCCATTCACCTGCAACCGCTTAGTTTTCAACTGGCTTGTCTGGTCGAATGGCGTAACTAATCGTCTCATTTTCCATGCAAACCTCTCCCTCTGAAAAAAGTCACGCCTGATAAAAATGAGTATGCGATGACAGGTGTTGAATTGTGCTTCCTCTGTTCCTAAATAGATGATGGCTTCCTCGAAAACATTCAGCCAAACTTTTTCTAACTTTAACTAATAACATATAAAAGTTTGGATTCGTAAAGTGAAAACATATAATTGGATTTTTCATGGAAAACATTTCTATAACTTTTTTTTGCTGGCCAAAGATGTATTTTAAGAGGAGTGTCCTTGTCTAAAACGCCATTTGCTTACAAACAGGCTGCGTCTAAAGATTTTGCATACTTAACTGAGGCCAACTTCTCTCCACCTTCTCTTTTCTATCTACATATGGCCGAATCCACAAAGCCAATTGCACACTAAGCTAGAATAACCAAGCTTTGGCAGCTAACCCATGCATCCAACCAACCAGCAAACCACACGTATGACCACTGAAAAATCTTGAGAGGGACAAGAGCCTTTTCAGTAGCAGTTAGCACTGGCTCCTTTATGCCTCCCCAGCCTTCTAATTTATTTCGCTACCACTCCAGATAAGTGGAGGAATCGCGCTATGAGGTTGACTGGCGAGAAGTGGACACGCGCGAAGAAAAAGTCTTGCTACCATGAGTGATTGTGGACACACGCACGTACATAGCGATAGGGTGACAGCTGGCGGTTAACCATATCTCGGTTATCTTTTTGCTTGTGCGATTAAAGGGGTCGGCGAATCACAAGCATCGGGACAAATGTGCATGGACCTTGTGGTCTCTCACAACCGTGACACCTAGAGGAGCCCGAAAGGCAACCAGGAAAATGACGACATGCATCCGGGTATAAGTATTGCGTGGTAATACCGTGTGCTCATTTGTTGATGATATTGACATGCTGGTGTATTTGTTGATGATATTGACATGCTAATATATTTAATTTAGTCGACAACATTTCCACTTCGGCAAAGGAAGTTGGAGATAATACAGAATCACTTATTGATGCATATTTGTTGATGCATATGGCTATTGGTATGAAAAATGAAAGTTAGCCAATACGACACCTGCTAACCACTCTGCGCGAAAGGAAAATTAGAAAGGACCATGGAAGGAGCATGAAAGTAAACTTCTAGCCCTCATTCGTGAGGTAGAAATGGCTTGTTTAATTTCGTTGCAGTAAAAAAAAAAACCTTTCATTTTAGCGCTTAGATGATGTGACTGTTCTGTGTCCTATTTCATTCTGAGTAATGGAGCGGGGAGGCCGCGTGGTGGCCTCCTGTTTGTCTGAAGAAAAAAAACACACACTTATGAGTGCTATTTGTTGATGCATTATACTAGCTATTGGTATGAAAATGGAAGCCAACTGATATGACATCAGGTGTGCTAACCACTCTGCCTGAAAGGAAGACCACAAAGGACTATGAAAGGAATGCTCTTAATTGGGTGATCTTGTAGTATTTTCCATTGAAAGAAGGAAAACTTGAAGAGAAAAGGTTTCATTTTTCTTAATGATTGATTGTATTTGGTGTTGATAACTATCTATCTCCAAATTTTCCGAGGTGATAGCTGAGGGGCACCGCATCATCACTCGGAAGTCGTAAAACAAACAAGGGAGGAGATGCCATCATTTTAGCAGCTAACCGATACATCCAAGCAACCACCAAACGACATGTATGACCGCTAAAAAATCTTGGGATGGACAAGAGCCTTTTCAGTAGCAGTTAGCACTGGCTCCTTTATGCCTCCCCCGCCTTTTAATTTATTTTGCTACAACTTCAGATAAATGGAGGAATCGCTCTAATGAGGTTGATGGGGGAGAAGTGGACACGCGAAAAGAAAAGGTCGTGCTACCATGAGTGACCACACACACACACACACACACACACATCGATTGGGTGATGGCTGACGGTTAACCATATCTCAGTTATCTTTTTCCCAGTTGTGCGATTAAAGGGGGGCGGTGAATCACAAGCGTCTGTGCTGAATGGGACAAATGTGCATGGACCTTGTGGTTTCTCACAACCGTGACACCTAGAGGAGCCCGAAAGGCAACCGGGAAAATGACGGAATGCATCCGGGTATTCATACTGCGTGGCAATATCATGTGGCCCCCGGGTGTCAAATCGGTGTCTATCTTCTACATGTCGATGATATTGACATGTTGATCTAATATTTAGTTTAGTCGACAACATTTCCATTTTGGCAAAGGGAGCTAGAGATAAAATGCACGCACTTATTGCTACCTAGTTGTGGATGCGTATGGCTCTTGGTGGTATGAAAATGGACCCAACCGATATGACACCAGGTATGCTAACCACTCTGTGTGAAAGGAAACTAGGAAGGATTGCGAAAGGGGCGTTCTTAATTGGACGATCTTATACGTGTAGTTCGAATAAAAAAATCTATTGAATCATGTTTAGTACTTAATTAATTGTATTCGGTGTTGATAACTATGTATTTCCAAATCGTCCATGGTGGCAGTTGAGCGGTACCGCATCATTACTCAAAATTCAAAAAAAAAACGAGGGAGGAGGTACCATCATCTTAGGTGTTGACATAACAAGATGGTCTTGTATCCCTTTTAAGAAAAGGTCATGTATGACTGAAAACTTCAAGCCTACAATTCTCTAAGCTAAGTTGTCCCAATACCGAAGCAGGTGTGCTGAATTATAGCCACCAAATCATTTTTAAACATCCAAATGGAAGAGAGAAAATAGAAATCAATGGCCATGTAAATAAAGCTTGATATGATATGGTTGCTGCTTTGCTGGTATCTGCCTAGCTGGTTCCCCTTTTCCAAAACAGGACTAAATCTCAAGTCAAACATGCATAAGTTTTTTTTAAACATCATGTATCCAAACCCGGACGTCCATGTATATATGAAATAATCTTGAGGACGTCCATGTATATATTAATACGTATCGCGTGGCAATACCGTATGCTCATTTGTTGATGATATTGACATGGTGATATATTTGTTGATGATAATGACATGCTGATATAGTATTTAGCTTAGTCGACAACATCTCCACTTCAGCAAAGGAAGGCGGAGGTAAATTACACGCACTTATTGGTGCCAATTTGTTGATGTGTATGGCTATTGGCATGAAAATGGAAGCCAACCGATATGACACCAGGTGTGCTAACCACTCTGCCCGAAAGGAAAATCAGAATGGACTGTGAAAGGGACGCTCTTAATTGGATGATCTTGTATGTGCAGTTCAAATCATTTTTTTTCCTGTAGAATCATTATGTTAGTAGTTAATTAATTGTATTCGGTGTTGATAACTATCTACCTATTTCCAAATCGTCTGAGGTGACAGTTGAGGGGCAGCACATCATAACTAGCTCGGAAAACAAACGAGGGAGGAGTGGCATCATTTTAGAAGTCGGCATCACGAATGGTCCTGTGTGAATGAATGAAAACTTCTAGCTGGCCTACACGTCTCTGAGCTAAGCTGTCCCAATGCCGAAGCAGGTGTACTGAATTTTAGCCACCAAACCATTTCTATTTCTCGAGCTAACGTGCGATTTAAACAAATGGAAGCGGGAATAATACATGTCAATTGCCATGTAAAAAAATTGCTTGATGTGACATCGTTGCTGGCATCAGCTAATACAAGCTGGTTCCCTTGTTCCAAAACAAGACTAAATCTCAGCTCAATCGTGCATGCATGTATATTTAAACACCATGTATCCAAACCAAGGCGTCCATGCATATAAAATGAGAGCACCAGCTTGTTGATGCTCTCATTTTGTATGTTGATGTGTTGAAATGTCATGCCAATAGATGATGTATATGTACTATGGATTGATTGAGGAGTACGTACGCAGCTTATCTAGTCGCTGCATAGATTAACCCCCATTATCCAGCTCGATCGATCAGTGCCAAAACTTGGTCAGATCTGACTCGGTTCTGCAGATGAGAAACTAAATTAAACTAGGGAACAAGCAGCGCTGAGTTTGATGCGCCGGAACGGTCCAAGGAGGGGTTGTGCAGATGAGGTGAACTCTCCAAGCCTCACATATCCTAGACTAGACTAGACTAGAGTTCCATCGCGAAAGAAAAGAAAGAAGTCATGGAGTTAGCCGCCTCGACGTTCGTATACTTGTCAGCTTGTGATAACACACACGTGAGTGGTGTCATCTTGCCTTAGGTTTCTCTCTGTTAATTAAGCGTAAACAACAGGAATTTGCATCAAACATTGCTTGACACTGTTGAGAAAACAAAGAACTGTAGCAGGATGAGCATTTAAGTGGGTGAATTCTTTTTTATTGAAAAAACAATATCCAATCGTATGAAAACCCTATAGGGTTCCTCTGCCTCCCGGGCCGGTCCGCCTCGTCTTTGATGACCTTAGGGCCATCGCGGCACGATGGATCCCGGCCCTTGCTGACGGGGGGCTCTGTTTTTTCCTTCTTCTTTTTTTGAGTTTTGGTAGGGTTTGTATCATGCTCAGGAAGGCTAGACGGCGGCGGCTTCTTGAAGATGGAATAAGGTTCCCTGCCTAGCCCTCTCCCGGCGGTGTGCCTAGCGTCGACAGTGGGCGTGTGGAGCTCGAGGTGTGACATTAAATCTGACCCAGGCCGGAGATCACCGGATGGGACCTTGGTGGCGGAGTGGAGTGGCTAGCGTTTGGTTCGGGAAACGGATGGGGTCTAATATATGTGAGATCGGGTGGACAAGTGTGGGCCAGGTCCAACCTTGCGGCCGGACGCGCCCGAGCGTGTCTGGCCTAACCTGTATTTACTCTATATGTAGAGTAGATATGAGGGGTGCCGGCGAGCCTAGATGTTTGAGGTTGGTTTGAGATGCCCGTCTGTGTCTGGTTTTTTACCAAGTTACGGAGCCGTTCCCCCGAGCGTTTGAAGAAGTCTAACAGTACCGGCCCCAAGCGCGTGACATGGCAAGTGCCACGTCGCCGGCCGCGCGTCTGTCCAGATCGATCGGTCGCGCCGGAACCAAGTGCCACCGCGATGCACGTGGAGCTATTCGCGACACGCCCGGCCGTCCGATCATCTCTCCCGTCCGCATGCATGCGTTTCCTTGAAAGCTGCTCCGTTCCTTCTCTTTCCCCGCTCTCGCTGCGTGCATCAGCTGTCTTGTCCTTCTTCTTTTCTCTTTTCTAGAAGAAGAAGAAGCCGAAACGTCTCCGTGAAATTATCCGCGTGCTCAGCACAGAGGTCCGTCCATTGGAGATCTCCCTAAAAAAGGTCTATGGTAATAAGAATAATAAGAGATTAATGAACGGAAAGCGAGAACTGCAATCGACTGATTAATTTCAGTGCTATCCGGATACATATAGCGATTCGGTTCGCTGATTGTTTGGTCGTTCGCTATTGCTCTCCAAAGATAGATATGCGCGTACGTTAATGTTGTTTTGGCCTCCCGCAAAAAAAAAAAAGTTAAGGCCTAGTTTGGCAACACGGTTTTTTCAAAACCATGGTATCTGGAAACCACGGTATTCCAATGTGTGGGCAATGAATACTTTGGTTTCTAAAAGCCGCGGTTTTTCTCAGTTTTAGTAAAACTATAGAGATGTTTGACAAGTGCAGTTTTTCTTAGTTTCTCGGTTTTGACCACTCGTTGCGGGGATGATCCTAGATATAGCTAGCTGAACCAAATTGAGCTACGTCAAAGGAGTTATACAACGACCTGATCAGCTTGTGCTAATTAATGGCCGCTGCATATATGCCTATAGCCTTTCATGCACGCGAACATCCTTTAGATGCTACTTCCTCCGTCCCTAAATATAAGTCTTTTGTAGAGATTCCACTATGAACCACATACGGATGTATATAGATGCATTTTAAGTGTAGATTCATTCATTTTGTTCCGTATGTAGTCCACCTAGTGGAATCTCTACAAAGACTTATATTTAGGAACAGAGGGAGTAGGATATGTTGTTGAGTAATCTTGTTTCTTTGGCCACATGGAATCAATCGGCTAGCTAGCTTAGCCTGCTGTGTATAACTTTACTCCAAGTATCAATTGATCTACTCCAGGGTCTAAGCCTTAGCTAAATCTTTTGTATCTGTACACACACCATCTGATAGGACTGAACGTCTAGTACTAGCTAATGTACGGGCTGCTTCCTGTTGCACTAGAACAATAGTCAACGATTGGAGCAGAGTAGTAAAGTTTCCCATGTGGTAATCTTGATTTGCTGGCTGCAGAAGAGATGGAGGAATGATGGGTGAGGAGGACCCGAAGAAGATAGACTTGAGCTAGCGTTTCTCAGTTTACAAAAAAGAGGTCGAGACCTCTTTTTTAGATACAGCAAAAAAACCATGGTTTTAGATATACCACGGTTTGTAAAACTAAAGTATTTATCGAAGCCAAACACGTCAAAGTATTTAAAACTGAGGTTTCTACAAAAACCATGGTATTCTCCTAAAACTCCAAAAATACTGAGCAGCCAAACACAGCGTAATGTTTTGACCGTTTGTTATTTTATTATTCTTTTTTAAATGTTTTTTGCCAAAGATACTCTTGGGTGTTTGTACAGTGGATGTGTGATGAGCTGGCATGCTGATCTGCGTCGTATTTGTACAGCTGTACAAGCCATGTTTTTCTTTTTTGAACACCTGTACAAGCCATGTACTGTATTTGAATGGCTGGTGGTCGGCTCTATTTTGGTGCCGACAGCTTTTAAGGTCATGTATATCCCGCAATTGAAGACGACCGACGAAGACGATAATACCTACGTACCCTAGAATTCTGGCAGTAGAGATCTTTTTTGGAAATCAAATTAAACCAAAAGCTGTCGTGCGTACGTACTTTCCGTCCAAATTAAACGTACAGATCGATCGGCCGGATTTGGACCGATGTATACAGGCAAGAGTCAATTACTCTAGCTCATTCACTTCCTTGCTAATTTTGAGCCCCCGTCTCTGCCTCTACTACGCTGTAATTTACTCCCTTGTTATTTTTCCTATATTTTTTCCCTAAAAAAACCTGTCTACAGCTAGCCAGCCAAAAAAAAACGCCTAATATATATCTCAGCACATCAAGTACGTGCATGCAGATGCAGTGGCGTGCATGAACGTACGCGCCAAAACGCATGCATGCATGCATGCAGTTTCCTTCTCCTTCTTCTCCGAATTGCCCTCCGCTAACCACGGCGCTTTACCAAGTCCGGAGGGAGGGTAGCGCGTGGTAATTTGTTTTGTTCGGTTGTGGGTTTTCTTACACCCCAAGATTCGTGCGGCAGCAGATCAAAGCAGCCTCAACGACGCCTGCTGATTTGGCGCCACGACATGCTAACTTAAACGACGACGACGACGACGATGATCTGGTCTCCTTTTGCAAGATCAGCAAACAGAAGCCAGCATGAATATATGCATGCGTTGGTTGCAGACTCTTGTGTAGTATAAGGTAACACGCGGCGAATATATATATTCTTGGTTTCTAGCTAGGAGAGCACTCCAAATTAAGTCGAATTATTGAAGGGGGAGAGGTTGATTGAAACGGAAGGCATAAATAAAAGGAAATCGCCCCTGAAAACGAGAAGGATAATCGGGGGTCAATCTCATCGTCTGTTGCTCACTCGAGGCCGAGGCCCGGCCATCAAACGTGGACGCCAACCAGAACCCACCCCGCCCGGTCACGCACCATAAATACTCGGCTGCCTGCCATCCGAGGACGGGACGGACCTCCTTGTTTCTTTCCTCGCCACCCCGGCCGCGCTCGCGCTGCCCATCCATCCATCGCCGATCCATCCATGACCTCACCTCCCACTTCTCACTAACTCCGGGGACGCATCGCCATCGCCTTGGCTGCCTGTGTTTATATAGAGGCGCGTCCCCGCGGCCTGCCAGTGCCAGGAGCTAGCAGACCGCGCGCGCGCCCCGTCCCCGGCCTTTGCATCGCCAAGCCATGGCCGTGGACCTGCAACGCCTGCGCCACATGCTGCTCGCCAACCGGCCGGGCGCCTCGGCCGCCGCCATGCCTGCGAGCGGGCCTTGTTACGGCGCCGCGGTGACGGGCCAGCAGCTTGGGTGCCAGCCGTACGCAGACATCTTCACGCCGCCGCCGACGATGTCGGCCGCGGATCAGTACTCGGAGTTGTTGGCGCTGGCCGCGGCTGATCTGGCGAGGAAGGGCGACGGCGCCCAGGAAATGACCTCCGGCAACAAGCGGAGGCGCGTCGACGAGGGGGCGTCCTCGGCGGTGCTCGGCGAAGTTCTTGCGGCCCACGCGCAACAGCAGGCCGTCGCCGTCGACCACATCCTGCACAGACATGTAAGTCCCGTGACCAAATTAATCGCCGCGTTTGATCAGGATTTTCTGGCCTTTGTTTGTTGTTAACGGTGGTGGATGCATGATGCAGGCGAGAAAGATGTGGGCTGCTCTGGCGGAGCAGAGGCGGAGCCACCTGCGGCTGATCGTGTCCACCGTGGAGGCCAGGGCGGCGAAGCGGCTCAAGGCCAAGGACGAGGAGATCGAGCGGGTCCGGGGCATGAACTGGGCGCTGGAGGAGCGCCTCAGGAGCCTCTACATGGAGGCTCAGATGTGGCGCGACGTCGCGCAGTCCCACGAGGCCGCGGCCAGCGTGCTCCGCGCCGACCTGCAGCGGGTGCTCGACGCGCAGGCGGTCCGCGGCGGTGCCGGTGGCGACGGCGACGGTCAGGACGACGCCGAGTCGTGCTGCTGGGGGGAGAACCAGGTGCCCGTCTGCGCGGAGGAGGAGGCCGAGGTGGGCACGCCGGCCACGACGGGAGTCGGAAGGTGCAAGGGGTGCGGCGAGGGCGCGGCCGTCGTGCTGCTGCTGCCGTGCCGGCACCTCTGCGTGTGCGCGCCGTGCGCGGCATCGGCGCAGGCGTGCCCGTCGTGCGGATGCGCCAAGAACGGCAGCGTCTGCGTCAACTTTTCGTGATGCGGGAGGAATAGTTTTAGAGTAGGGTCGACTTTTCTTGGCTTTATTTTGTTCATCCTTTTTTTCTGTTCCCCTTCTTTTGTTCAGTTTAGCTTTTTGCTCAAACTGTTGGATCAGTTGTTCAACAAGAAGAAAAAACAGTCCGTAGTATTGCATATCAATGCTTCAAATTAAATACATAGATTAGAATTTGAACAAGATATTTGGGCTGCGACCAAGGGGGTTCGCGGCGACTTAGGTGAGCGGTGGGAGATGGCATAATCAGACACGTGGAGACATTAGCGACAAGGAGATGACATCTACGAGACTACGACTATGGTGGAGGGGCGAGAAACGAGCGCAAAAGGTAAAGAGGGCGAGCGCCGCTTGTCGTCGCATTCGAGAAATGGGTGGATGGGCCCGGTGGTGCGATTTAGAAATTGGTGGATTGGCTACTGCTAGGGTTTAGAGATCTAGACAACTGGGAAGTGGGGTGAAGATAGAGCCCGATTCAGATCCAACGGTCCAAAGATTGATTTGAGCTTATAGAAAATTTGCTCGGCTGGCAAAAGGTTTATTGCCCAAATTCACACAAACGACTATACGGAAGGCCATTGAATTGCATTCATGAGGGGAGAAAGAAGGTGTCCATTTCCTAGCGGTGCGTGTGGCGATAGGCTGGCTAGGTTTAAGGTTCAGAGGTCTAGTAAAAGCGAGATACGAACCATATTCAGGTTTAAGCTAGGTTGTCTCTAATAAAATGAAATTAACTACGTAGATTAGAATCTGAATAATAAGGGGGTTTGCGGCGACTTAGGTGAGTGGTGGGATATGGTGGAGATAGCTTAAGCAGACGCTTGGAGGCATGAGAGGCAAGGAAATGACATCTACAACTATGGTAGAGGGGCGAAACATTAGGGCAAGAAGGATAGATGGCGAGTGCCACTTGGCGACGCGTTTGAGAAATAGGTGGATGGGCTAGTTTATGGTTTAGGGATCTAACCAGGGAAGCGGGGTGAAGATAGGAACACGATTTAGATATAAATATTTGAATTTATAGAAAATTTACTTGGTTGGAAAAAGTTGGTTACCTAAATTCATACACAAGACTATATGGAAGGCATTTAATTGCATTCATGAGGGGGTGAAGAAGGTGACCATTTCTAACAGCGCATCTGGCGATAGACTGGCTAGGTTAAGGTCCATAGGTCTAGCGAAAGGGAGATAAGAACCGAATTCAGGCTTAAGCTATATAGGCTATCACCAGTAAATTGAAATTAATTGCATATATTATAATTTGAATAACATATATGGGTTGCGTCCAAGGGGGTCTGCGGCGAATTAGGTGAGTGGTGGGAGATGGTGGAGATAGCATAATTAGACATGTGGAGACAAGGAAATGACATCTACGACTATGGTGGAGGGTCGAGAAATGTGGGCAATAAGGATAGAGGGTTAGCGCTGCTTGGCGGTGCGTTTGAGAAATAGGTGGATGGCTAGTGTTAGGGTTTAGATATCTAACAAGGGGAGCGGGATGAAGATAGGAACCCAATTCAGAACCAATATTCTAAAGATTGATTTGAGTTTATAAAAAATTTGCTAAAATGTCAAAAGGTGTAACATGATTTTGGAAAGTCCATATCTGTATATGAAAAGTTTTGGGGGGTCTCAGAATGGGTTCCAAAGACATCCGAAAAATCTAACATTTTATTTGTGAAAGAAAGTTGTGGAGAACTGTTATAAGATAACCACCCGTAGTTGGCCGAGCGGGGCCCTTATGGGGTGCCACCTCCCTAATGAAGGCCTAGGCCGAATCCTATTAGGGAGGGAGTCCTTCCCTCCTTCCACAAAGTGGAAGAGAAGAAGGACTTCTTCTATTGGTCCCTTCCCTCTCCACCTTTATATATGTGTGGAAGACTCCCTATCGCAACACAATAATCCAAAGGGGATATCTCCCTTATAGCTCCACGCTCTTTTGGTCTAATTGGCCTGAGTGATTATGTTTCTTCCAAAGGGGATTTTTTTGTGGCAAAAACTTGCAATATATTCATCAAACATCATAGCATAAAGAACACCAGAAGTACCAAAAATTACATCTATATTCATTGACCACCAAATGACGAATACAAGCACCAGAATGAGCCGAAGACGCACTGCCGTCATCGCTCGTCCTGATACATCCATTTTGCGTCATTATTTTCTAATGTAATTTATCTTATTTCAATGACATACTCCCTCCATTCCAAAATATAATGCGCACGCGCTTTCCTAGGTCCAACTTTGACCATAAATTTAACCAATGAGACTGGAGCGTGCAACACCTCCCGCGCCAGCGCATCACGGACGCCGGAGCTGGACCCTCTCGGCCCACGCGCAGCGACGCCCGGTCAGCACAGTCCGCGCCGGCCCCACGTCGTCTCCTTCCCCCGCGCGGCCGCTCCTGCATGCGACCAGCGCTGGGTGCTTGTGTCGGCGCCTCCAGCCCGCACGTGCACTCCGGAGTCGGAGGCGCGCGCCGCACCGCCACGAGAGGCAGCGTGCACGGGAGAGGGAGGTGGCGGAGCAGTCCGTGCGCCGCCGCCGCGGGACAGAGCCGAACGCCAACGAGGATGCACGTCTCCTCGCCTGGGTGTACCGTTGCTCCCTCATGACGACGGAGGCGGGCGCTCGCCGCCTCCGACGGAAGAACGCCAAGGCGCTCCGGCTAGCTATTGAGCTGTCGAAGTACAAGGTGAAGGAGGCAATGGCAGAGAATGCTCGGGTGGCAAGGCTGAAGCGTGAGCAGGACAGGGTGGTCAGTCGGATGAAGGGGCTCATCGTCCTCTCTGACACCGACTCCGACGGTGACGACATCTGCACCTCGTCGTCCGACGACCAAGACCCTCCACCAGCCGCGGACGCCTACAACTGCGCCGGCGACCGGAAGGGCAAAGGCCTGGCGAGGAAGTGGTGATTCCCCCCCCCCCCCCCCCCTTCCTCCTCAATGTTTATATCGTTTTTAGTTGTAGAAGTTTATGAACTTGTCTGTGGACGAACTATGATCTTTTGGATGTGGTGGGTGTGGTGAAGTATGTTATATCCGTTTGCAGCCGATCCTGTGTTCCTTCATAGCTCAATTTTATTGTCCGTCGTTTGATCACGTAGGATAGATCAACGCATGCATGGTAGTATGAATATAAGGCGCCGGATATAGGATACGCGGATGCAGAATGGCAAATATGAGGGGCGCTCGGTCAGTGCCGGACGCGTCCACGGGCGTTTGAGGGGCCGGATTTGCAAAGTTCGAACGTAGATATTCTCGCCGGAAGCTTTCGTTGAGATTTTCTCTTGGTTGGGTGGTGTGGATCGAGCATCTAGCTAGTGCAGATAAGACCGCAAATTAAACAAGAATCATCTGGTACGGCTTAGTACGAGCTAGCTAAGCTAGCTAGGATAACTAGAACCGGGACGGAGAGAGAGAGAGAGCCTCACATGCCGACACACATAGTACTGTACACGGCATGAGATGGAGTCCACGACGAGGAAGCAGGCGTTCGTGGGCGCCAACGTACACACGATCGATGCCCCTCCACTACATTTGCTTGCTGAAGCAGGAGCAGAGAGGGACTTCCTGCCTGCATCCGCATGACTGCACTGTACAGACTGACGCCCTGCTACCCGCTCGATCGCCGCAGACAACGCCAACGCCATACATCAGGCTCAGATTCTTCCACCACTCACACACACAGTGACTGACAGTGTAGCAGCAGCCACCGACGCCACCGGCCGGTTGGTTGGTCACACGCAGCGCGAGTCCGCGGGCCATCCCCGCCGTCGGTGCATGCGCTTTGCATGGGCCTGGTACAGCCGACCAGCACGCCAGTTGTGTGCGCGCACACACACGTAGCACATAATCGGAGGCACCGCGGGCCGTGCGCGCGCGCGCGCTCCGGGCGTGCCCCGTGTGGCATCTCTACTCCCTTCCCATGCCGCCCGCACGCGAGAGACCATGCATGCATCCGTATCGGCGCGCGCGCGCGCGCATGCACCGTCGCTCTCCTCCGCGCCGTCCAACCCCCAACCTCTCACCCATACACTCGATCTGATCTGCCCAGCCGTACCCTTAACTTGAGCATGCGTTTTCCATGCCGCCGCGGTGCTTGCGGCCACCATGATCCGGCCGGTACGTACGTGCTCTCGATAGAGCTAGCTAGCTAGCCAACTGGGTACGGACGGACGGCGTCACATGGACATGGCGCCCTGTTCACGTGCACGGACGGACGGGCGCACGCAAGCACGGCGTCACATGCGCCGGCCCGGCCGGTACAGCGACACGTACGGCCGTTGGCACGCAGCGCTCGCCCGGTCCACGATGCACGGCCGGTGCCGGGCGGGTTTGGGAACTGGTGACCGATGGATGTGTGCGTGTGCGTTTGTCCGCTGCTGCAGCTGCAGCTGACTCGTCGCTACCTAGCTAGCTATAGCTTCTGCCTGACGAGAAATTAATTAGGGCAGGCCGCTAGGACCTAGGAGTAGCTTGATTGCAGACTTTGGACCGGACGGCGTCTTGTCTCGTCTCGTCCGGGGTCGCTAGCAGGACCATTCGTCCCTCTCACGCACGCATCCGTGATGAGTGAGACCGATCGATGTCGACCGGAAGCGACCGTGCGTGGTAGTGGTAGTGGTACCCTGCTGATCGATCGATCAGTGGTGCACTGCGGCCCGCCGGTCGACGGAACCACCGAACGATGGAGCCGTCGTGCTCGTGCATGCCGACTCCGACATCGACACGAGAGAGCCGAGTGCGTGCGTGCCGACGCAGTCACCACCCTGTGCGCTGCGCGCGTGCGCCGGCCTCGCTCTGCCACATGCATGCATGCCATGCCATGGCATCCGAGAGTCGTCGTTCGTGGGGCACAACAACAGTACGGGTGCACAACGCCGGCCGCTAGTCGGCCCATCCTTGTTCACCTACGTGCTGTCGCTCTGGTGTCGTACGCAAAGCTCTGACCTCCGGCCGCGATCGATCGATGGCTTCGACAGCGCACGCCCTACATGGACAGCTTTCTAGCTAGCCTCGGCACACTTTCTCGATCGCCCTATGCATGGATGGATGGATCATTGCATGGACGACGTGGATGCCGGTCATCTCACGCCTCACGTCCCACTCCTACATGTGCTTCCTTTGGCCTTCTCGTCAATCTTCACTGTAATCTTTTTTTTTGTTGTTGCAGGAATCTTCACTAGACATGTGATCCTGGTCAGACGTGTGGCGCCCGATTGGATCTGAGCTGACTCGTTCTATCTTGCATTCAGATGAAATTCCTGAAAAATCCATTCCTCATATAATGGTTACTATAAAAAAACATTTTGTAATTTTGGGATATTGAGTTTTTTTATCTCGACCTCACATGCCCCATGATGAACAGTAAAAATACTAAACAATCTGTTTTTTTGTGATAAACATTGATGAATTCTTCACCCTTGCATGTAAAATTTCGTGATTAAATAAAATCATGGAGGTATGTGGAAAACAAAAACGATGCTCCATAAAGATTATTGTTGGAAGTTGTTTGGAATATCAAACATAAAAATTTGCACAGGCCTCCACAAATGTCATTTCCTCACAATTTTTTGCACGCAGTTGAAACATTCGTCAATATTTATCATTAAAAAATCACAATATTTTGAAATTTTTACTATTTTTTTTTCAATTTTACTCTTCACGGGGGAGCATGTGTGCTCGGGATAAAAGAAGACTTTTGTAGTTTTGGGGGTTTTGTTTAAGTAATGATGCTATAACAAATTCCTTGTATTCCTTTCTCTTTCATATTCCTTTCTCTTTCATCTCTCTACTCTTTGTGCATCTGATTTTTATTCTAAATTTATTGTCCACATCATATGGAGACTAAACGAAGACATTTGTGTACATAAGACCAAAGATGCACCAAAACTTTCCATCTCGTGGCATGCGGATAAGGAAACAAGAGCCGATTTGGAAGACGATGCGAAGAGGAGATGGTACTTTTCTTATTAATGGAGGAGTTCGAGTCTGGTTAGGTTTCTGCTCCACTTGGAGGCTAGGACAAGATGCATATATAAGGACCCATGGGCCTAGGAGAAATACTCAACATCTTCTACATCACCAACTACGCATGAAGTCACATACCGATTCAAGAGCTCTAGCCGCTAGGGTTTTAGCTTTGTTGTCCTTGTATTGCTCTCACCTCCACGTTTTTTTACTACGTATGCCGCCGTATACATGGTTTGAAAATTTCGTGCATCGACAACATGAATGCAAATGACTTGCATATTATCAGGATAAAATAAGTAATAGAGTAAGTGAACTCATGAAGTGTAACTTGAGACCAATATGAAATACTTGGAGAGAACCAAATACTATCTAAGCATAGAATACGTTTTCCCCCAAATAAACTACCCTGACCTACAATCCGGGCTTCTCCGGGAAAATTATTAGTGTGATTGAACTACTCACACGCGAAAGGTGTTAAGAAGACCATGACTTGGGGTATACATGCCTACTGAAACACCAAATGATCATGGGATCTTGCAGCGACGGAAAGTCCTGTACAAACCTATAAATGATTCGAAGGTAAACACTAGTTTGAAATATGTACTTAAGTGCATGAAAGTTGTTGGGGATATTATCACTGGGCGTAAACCCGCCAGGAGAGGCCGGGTTAACCCCATAAGTAGTTCATTCGTATCTGAAGTCCATGAAGACAGACGGTGATGCTTTATGAAGGCCCAGGGCCCAAAGCCGGTTTAAGGCCTGTAGACATAAACCGGCATTGATATGTAAACTTGTGTTGTAAGATAGAAGTAGCAGAGACCGAGCCGGACACGATTATGAGCCGGCCTCGGGATTCTGTAAACCGACGGGCGTCAACCCATGTATATAAGGGGACGACCCGGCGGCGGTTCAAGGACAAGAGACAACAACTCGAGACTCAGGCAAAGCGTATTCGCTCCCTGGTCATCGAAACCCCAGCAATTCCATCACAACTAGACGTGGGCTTTTACCTTCATCGTAAGGGGCCGAACTAGTATAAAACTCTCTTGCGTACCTTGTCCGCTTTAACCCCTTTAAGTTAACCCGTAGCGATGGCTCCACGACTAAGTCCTTTCTCTAGGACATCTGCCGTGACAAAACCACGACAGTTGGCGCCCACCGTGGGGCCATCGCACGATGGTTTCAAGTTCTTGGAGGGCATCTTCGAAGGACTCAAGGGTTACGCTGTGGGCCGGATGACCAAGAGTCGTCGCGGCAAGCTCTACATCGACGATGCAGGCTGGGGCCCCGAGGCCGGCTCAATCGACTACGGGTACCGGGTCCCCTTTGATGGCATACACGTTTTCATTGGCAAGATCGGCAAACCGGGCTCTGAGCCGGACATCTGCACCGACCTCGTCGAAACGGCTCAGCGTGCGAGATCTGCCCGGGTCAAGCCTGTCATGAAGCGTGCCTTCGTGGGAGTTATCCATGGAGGGGAATATGAGGATAGATCGGAATCTGGTGGTGAGACCGTCGTTTATTCCGGCGACGAGTCATCAACTGGAGAGACCGAGTCGTTATATCAGTTACAGGATGGCCGGATTGGGGGCTGTTCCGATGGCGACACTATTCCGGACCTCTTTGATCTGCCAAACCGGGTTGCGATCTTCATGGCCGGTACGCAACCGGCGCTCCACTCTTCGACCGCAGCGGCGATGATTTTCGGATCGACAGCGGCAACAGCGGCCGGGGCAGGAGGCCCTGTGCGACCGCCAGCTCAGGTTCTATCTGATTTGTTTAACGCGTTGGCAACGCTGATGGCGGAGGTTAACCCGGCGGATCAGGATGCACACAATGCGGAAATCGCGAAAGTGAAAGATCAGATCACCCAGGCCAAAGCCGACTTAGCAGCTGAGGATACCAGGATGGCCGCGGAGCGGGCCGCTTTGGATGCACAAGCTTACCGGATTATGCTGGATCAGAGTGCGTCGAAAGAAGTCCTGAAGAGGAGGTACCGATCTTGCCTGCCGCCGGTTTATAACTCTAGAAATCTCTTTAACACCCCAGGAGCAGGGACCAGTAATCCGCCGGTGGTAAACCGGGCGGAGGCACCTGGAGTAGGGGTGCCGGTTCAGCCACGTTTGGTGGATCCGCCTCGTCAGAACAACATTGTAACACCGCATGTCCCCAAGCCACCGGGTCATTACTCTAACCCGATGGACAACATTGTCGCTGCCGCTTCACGGCTGGCGGCCATCCCGATCGAAGGCGATTCTCCGGCGGCAGTCGAGACGCGTCGGGTTAAGGAGCTTCTTCAGACAGCCTTGGTTCAACAGGAGGCTTATTCATATAGTCGCGATCGGATTCATTCCACTCCCCGTCCAAGCCGGAGTTACAGCAGGCGTATGGATGAACCGACAGTGTCAAGCAATGCGCGGAACCGTGATCCGCCCCGTGGCAATAACCCGGCGGGTGGTGCTGGTGATGCTCAGGAGGTGGTGGACCGGGCTCGGGCACGCAGAGAGGCCGAGTTAGCGGCGCAACATGAAGCCCATCAGCTTACTCCGGTTCGTCCAACCACATCGGTGGAACCAGGAGTTACCTCTAGTTCTTTGGGAGTACCGTGTCTCGTCCCGGCGTTGCGCAATGTGCGCCTGCCCAAGGATTTCAAGGGCCTGCGCAAGGTGCCGAATTACACCGCCGATTTATCCCCTGAAACATGGGTCGAAAGCTATGAGATGACCATGGAGATGCTGGATGTGGATGATGTGGCATGTGCGAAATACTTCACCATGATGCTAGAAGGGACGGCCCGCACTTGGCTAAAGAGCTTACCGGCTAATTCTATCAGGTCATGGGCCGAGTTGAGAGCCCGGTTTATTCAGAATTTGAAGGATACATGCAAGCAGCCCATGTCAATTGTGGATTTAGCTGCCTGTGTCCAGGAGGAAGGAGAGTCAACAACCCATTGGGTGCGCCGGGTTTCGGAGATTTTGCATTCATCGGACTGCATCAACGCTGACACCGCAGTTTTAACATTGGAAGGCAATTGCCGGTTTGAACCCCTGAAGTTGAAGTTGGGACGGCTCAAACGTCATTGTAATGACATGGGAACCCTCATGGCTGCACTGGTGAAGTATGCCGACTCTGATAGTACCAAGGATCCCGAGTCTGGCGATGATAAGACAGGGAAGGGAAAAAAGAGCGGCAACGCCAAGGGGCAGCACCACAACCCGGCGGGTCATGGAAATGGCGGCAAGCGTAAGGCGGACCACGGTTTAGACTTTGTGGCTAATACTAATACACATGACAAGGGCCAGCGGCGCAAGGGTAAACCGCCCCAGCGCGGTGGAGGGCCAAGTCCTAATCCGGACCGTTTGTCTTATCTGTTGAACCAGCCCTGTCCAAAGCATGGGACGAAGGAGATCCCGTCCACGCACCTCTGGAAAGATTGTTACATCATGCAAGAGTTCAAAAATTCTGATTCTTTCCGGTATGATCATGGACCAGGAGGCGGTTCGGGCCCCGGGTCTCATGAGCCGGGTTATGGTGGAGGAAATTCCGGTTCAGGCTTCCACGGCAATCAGGGTGGACATAACAATCAAAGTAATCAGGGTAACCAAGGTAGCTATAATCATCAGGGCAATCAGCAGCAATAGCAGCAGTCGGGCTACCAGAGCAACCCGAAGCAGTTGAATTGCGGACAGTATCATGTCTTCACCACTAGCTTGGACAAGCGCGATCAGAAGCTTCATAAAAGGGCGGTGAATGCCGTTGAACCGGCGGTGCCCCGTTATTTGCGCTGGTCCGAGCAGCCGATTGTGTGGAGTAGAGAAGATCATCCACCCCGGGTTGACAATCCGGGTCATCTGGCTCTGGTGGTGGCACCTCGGGTGGGAGGTTATAAGTTCACTAAGGTACTCATGGATGGAGGAAGTAGTATAAATATCCTTTATTATGAAACTTTCCGTCACATGGGGTTAACAGATAAAAATCTTAAACCGTCCAATACGGTGTTCCATGGTGTGGTGCCTGGTAAGTCGGCATATCTTGTTGGTAAGATAGCTCTGGAGGTGGCTTTTGGAGATGAGCATGACTCGAGATCAGAAATCTTGACCATTGAAGTGATGAAAATCAGAAGCCCGTATCATGCCCTATTTGGACGGACAGCTTATGCTAAGTTTATGGCACGGCCTTGTTATGTCTATCTGCAGCTCAAGATGCCGGGTCACAAGGGAACTATAACCGTGCATGGGAGCCGCAAGATTGCTCTGGAGTGTGAAGAAGGTGATGCGGCTTATGCTGCGTCGGTTTGTGCAACAGAAGAGTTGAAGTTTTACAAGGACAATGTTGATCCGGCAGATGTGACTTCGTTGAAGAAACCAACTACAGAGCATGATCTGGCCCTGAAGTTTAAATCGGCTGATGAGACTAAGCTTGTTGATTTCGTGCCTGGCGATTCGTCCAAGCAGTTTAGCATCAGCGCTAACTTGGATCCAAAATAGGAAAGCGCGCTCATCGAGTTCATCCGTGAGAACCGGGACATCTTTGCATGGAAGCCTTCTGACATGCGAGGTGTACCGAGAGAACTCGCTGAGCACACTCTCAATGTTGATCCCAAATATAAACCGGTCAAGCAGTTTCTCCGTCGGTTCAATGAAGAAAGACGCAAAGCTATTGGAGAAGAAGTAGCCAGGCTCTTGGCGGCTGGATTTATCGTTGAAGTATTTCATCCTGAGTGGTTGGCTAATCCGGTGCTGGTCCTTAAAAAGAACGGCACTTGGCGTATGTGTGTGGACTACACAGACCTTAACAAAGCTTGTCCAGCAGATCCTTTTGCCCTCCCTCGTATTGATCAAATTATTGATGCTACGGCGGGTTGCGAGCGTTTGAGCTTTTTGGATGCATATTCTGGTTATCATCAGATCAAAATGGCAGTTAAGGACCAGGAGAAGACAGCCTTCATAACTCCTTTTGGAGCCTTCTGCTATGTGTCCATGCCCTTTGGGCTCAGGAGTGCCCAGGCGACTTATCAACGGTGTGTGCAGAATTGTCTTCATAAACAGATCGACCGCAATGTTCACGCCTATGTGGATGATATTGTGGTGAAATCAAGGAAGAAGGAGACATTGATTGATGACTTGAAGGAAACCTTCGATAACCTGCGGGTTTACAAAATGATGCTTAATCCGGCCAAGTGCGTCTTTGGTGTACCTGCAGGCAAGCTCTTGGGTTTTTTGGTGTCTAACCGGGGTATTGAAGCTAATCCGGAAAAGATCAAGGCCATCACCTCCTTGGCCAAACCGAAGTGTATCAATGATGTTCAACGCCTGGCAGGCCGGATTGCCGCATTGAGCCGGTTTATCAGTCGCCTTGGCGAGAAGGCCATCCCTTTGTATCAGATGCTGAAGAAAATGGATGACTTCGTCTGGAGTGACGCCGCTAATGAAGCATTTGAGGACTTAAAGCGGCAGCTGGCTAATCCGCCGGTTCTCGCTGCTCCGGTTGACAAAGAGTCATTGTTGCTATATGTGGCAGCTAACGCCCGGGCTGTTAGTGTGGCTATTGTGGTGGAGCGCAAGGAGGCCGGAAAGGAATATCCGGTTCAACGGCCGGTCTACTATATCAATGAGGTACTTATTGAGTCCAAGCAGAGGTACCCGCATTGGCAAAAATTGGTGTATGGGGTTTTTATGGCAAGCCGGAAGCTTAAGCAGTATTTCCAAGGTCATCCCATCACGGTGGTCAGCTCTGCTCCGTTGGGAGATATAATCCAGAACAGAGAAGCAGCTGGCCGGATTGCTAAGTGGGCTATAGAGCTCGGGCCTCACGGGTTGAAATACATACCCAGAACGGCGATCAAATCTCAGGCACTTGTGGATTTCATCAATGATTGGACAGAATTACAAGCGCCAGAGGAGAAGCTGGATCATACTTATTGGACTATTCATTTTGATGGGTCCAGGCAATCGGAGGGCTCGGGGGCTGGAGTCGTATTAACTTCCCCACGAGGTGATAAGTTTTGTTATGTTCTTCGTTTAATGTTCCCTTGCACTAACAATGCAGCTGAATATGAGGCTTTACTCCATGGTCTTCGGATGGCTAAGGAGATGAACCTAAGCCGAGTTAAGTGCTTCGGTGACTCGGATCTGGTGGCTCAACAAGTGTCCGGCACTTGGGATTCCAAGGACCCACTAATGGCAGCATATCGTCGTGAGGTGGATATTGTTGCAGGTCACTTTAAAGGTTATCAGGTGGATCATGTGGACCGGCGGAAGAATGAAGCGACGGACGCTTTAAGCCGCCTGGGTTCCCAACATAAACCGGTTCCACCTAATGTCTTCCTGGATGTTTTGCATAATCCGCCCGTCAAGCTCCCTGGTGAAGAGGATTTGGCAGTTCCTGATCCAGAGGCTCAGTTGGCGGCGGCTCTTCATGTTATCCCGGATTGGACGGTTCCATATCTGGCGTATATGAACCGGGGCGAGTTACCAGAGGATGAAACTTTGGCCAGGCAAATAATCCGGCGGTCCAAGTCCATGACTATTATCAATGGAGAGTTACATCATTGCAGTGTGACAGGGGCGTTTCAACGTTGTGTGTCTCCTGAGGAAGGTCGTGAAATTTTGCGTGAGATCCACGAAGGAGATTGTGGTCACCACGCCGGTTCAAAATCTTTGGTGGCCAAGGTGTTTCGTCACGGTTTCTATTGGTTGACAGCTCATGCTGATGCCGAGGACTTGGTCAAAAGATGTGATGGCTGTCAGAAATTCTCAAGGCGCGCTCATGTACCGGCTCAAGAATTGAGGATGATACCAATCACCTGGCCGTTTGCAACTCGGGGGCTGGATATGGTTGGGCCTTTCAAGAGGTCCAAGGACAAGAAGACCCACCTTTTGGTGGCGGTTGATAAGTTCACGAAGTGGGTGGAGGCAGAGCCAGTTAGTAAGTGTGACGTAGCCACGGCGGTTCAATTCATCAAAAAGGTGATCTTCCCGTTCGGCTTTCCACACAGCATTATAACAGACAATGGTACCAATCTGTCAAAAGGTGCCATGAAGGAGTTCTGTCAACGTGAGCACATCCGGCTTGACGTGTCATCAGTGGCTCACCCACAGTCTAATGGTCAAGCGGAGAGGGACAATCAAGAGATCTTGAGAGGCATCAAACCGCGGCTTATGGTTCCTTTGCAACGGACGCCGGGTTGTTGGGTTGAGGAGTTACCTTCCGTGTTATGGAGCATCAATACCACACCCAACAGATCGACAGGATACACACCGTTCTTCATGGTTTATGGAGCGGAAGCGGTTCTTCCTAGTGACATCTGTCATGACTCACCTCGTGTAGCGGCATATGTTGAAGCTGACAACGAGAAGGCACGGCAGGAATCTCTTGACCTGTTAGATGAGGAGCGTGACATGGCGGCAGCCCGTTCGGCGATTTATCAGCAAGATCTGCGTCGTTATCATAGCCGCCGGGTTAGAACCAGAACCTTTCAAGAAGGCGATTTGGTGCTTCGACTCATCCAGGATCAAACGGACATGCACAAACTATCCCCCCCCTTGGGAAGGACCCTTTGTGGTCAGCAAGAATCTACACAACGGGTCATACTACATAATCGATGTTCGAGAGCGCAAAGACTCACGTAAATCGAAGGAGGAGACCAACCGGCCGTGGAATATTGCTCATCTTCGATGAAAGATCGTTGATGTTGCCTAGAGGGGGGGTGAATAGGCGCTTTAAAATAATTACGGTTGAGGCTTGAACAAATGCGGAATAAACCTAACGATTAATTTGACAAGCACAAAACCTAAAACAACTAGGCTCACCTATGTGCACCAACAACTTATGCTAAGCAAGGTAAACAACTAAGTGATAGCAAGATATATGACAAGAAACAATATGGCTATCACAAAGTAAAGTGCATAAGTAAAGGGCTCGGGTAAGAGATAACCGAGGCACGCGGAGACGACGATGTATCCCGAAGTTCACACCCTAGCGGATGCTAATCTCCGTTTGGAGCGGTGTGGAGGCACAATGCTCCCCAAGAAGCCACTAGGGCCACCGTAATCTCCTCACGCCCTCGCACAATGCAAGATGCCGTGATTCCACTAAGGGACCCCTGAGGGCGGTCACCGAACCCGTACAAATGGCAACCCTTGAGGGCGGTCACCGAACCCGTACACTTTGGCAACCCTTGGGGGCGGTCACCGGAACCCGTCAAATTGCTCGGGGCGATCTCCACAACCTAATTGGAGACCCCGACGCTTGCCCGGAGCTTTACACCACAATGATTGAGCTCCGAACACCACCAACCGTCTAGGGCGCCCAAGCACCCAAGAGGAACAAGCTCAAGGGTACCAAGCACCCAAGAGTAATAAGCTTCTCAACTTGTAACTTCCACGTATCACCGTGGAGAACTCAAACCGATGCACCAAATGCAATGGCAAGGGCACACAGAGTGCCCAAGTCCTTCTCTCTCAAAAATCCCACCGAAGCAACTAATGCTAGAGAGGAAAATGAGAGGAAGAACAAGAAGGAGAACACCAAGAACTCCAAGATCTAGATCCAAGGGGTTCCCCTCACATAGAGGAGAAAGTGATTGGTGGAAATGTGGATCTAGATCTCCTCTCTCTTTTCCCTAAAAAACTAGCAAGAATCCATGGAGGGATTGAGAGTTAGCAAGCTCGAAGAAGGTCAACAATGGGGGAAGAACACGAGCTCAAAGGATAAGGTTCAATGGGGAAGAAGACCCCCTTATATAGTGGGGGGAACAATCCAACCGTTACCCCCAAAACAGCCCCGCAAAGGGCGGTACTACCGCATAAGGCAGCGGTACTACCGTTGAGAACAGCGGTACTACCGCTTCCCCGGGCGGTACTACCGTGGAGTTAGGAGGGCAGGAGAGATACGGACTCGAGCGGTACTGCCACGGTGGAAGGGCGGTACCACCGCTCATGAGCTCTACTGCCGCTGCGAACTACCGCACAATCCGACACAAAAAATGACCCCTCGAGTCGACGCGGTAGGGGCCTGGTACCGCATCGGTACTACTGCTGAGGACCCACCGACGGTACTACCGCTGCGGAGCGGTACTGCCGCCTGTGACTCCTAAGCGGTACTACCGCTGGGTACCGCGGTACTACCGCTGGCGCCATCCTTAAGCTACTTCCACGAAAACAAGTATACTCCAAGGAAGACCAGAACTGCCATAACTTCTGCAAATGAGCTCCGAATTGAGCAAACTCAAGCTTGTTGGATAGAGGAAGACGAGTAGCATCAAAACAGGGAGGTATGCCAACAAATAGAGGAGTGAAACCTCCAACTAAGAAGAACCGGCATAACCTCCAACATCGAAAACATCATAGAAGAAGCGAGTGAACTCCGTTTTCGATGAACTCGAGCTTGTCATCAAGATGACCATAAGCTCCAAAACTCACAAAGAGAAGAACCAAATAGGAACCAATAAAGATGATGCAAGGATGCAATGGTTTGAGCTCTCTATGAACGATACGATCAAGCTACTCATCGAGAGCCCCCCTTGATAGTACGGCAATCGATCCTATAACCCGGTCTCCCAACTACCATCATGAGACCGGTAAAATAGAAAACCTATCAAAAGCAAACCTTTGCCTTGCACATGGTCCACTTGAGCTAGATGATGACGATCTTGACTCCCTTAAGCTGGACCACCTTTCTTGATTGCGCTGGCTCGATGAAGACTACTTGATTGCTCCCCCATACTCCACTATGGGTGAGCCACCCTTCCGCACATCTTCACAAGTCCATTGTCACCACAATGGATGGCAAGCTTCAAGCATTTGATCTCTTCGTGATGATTTACTTGAACTTGCCCGCTTCACTTGAACTTGCACACCGCAACCTAACCCCACAAAGAACTCTCACGAAGACCATGGGTTAGTACACAAAGCGTAATTGACAATGCTTACCATACCATGGGATCGCTTGATCCCTCGGTACATCTTGTGCGCTTTGTGTGTTGATCAACTTGATTCACTCTTAACTTAGTCTTGATCAACCTTGACTCTTTCCAACTCTCTTCATTTGGATAATGTCTTGAAGGTAAACATGAATGATCACACAATCTTCTTCTTCAAGACATGCTTGCAATAAGCTCAACTCTCACATGACCAATCTTTGGATAATTCCTTAATAACACCTTGGTCATCACATAAACTCCTTGAACCCAACACATGGACTTCAAGAACTGCCTATGGACAAATCCTTCAAATATAACTCAAGGCAACCATTAGTCCATAGAGATTGTCATCAATTACCAAAACCAAACATGGGGGCACCGCATGTTCTTTCATTCGGCCTTACTATACTTGAGCCATAGGCTCTGCTTATGTACATATTATGACAATGTATATATTATGATCAATATAATAAACCGGAACCTCAGCTAAAGCGGGGTATCTGTTGTTTTTCTTACATCATGTGTGGTTACATGGAGCTTCTGTTTATAAAGCGGCGTCCGGTTTACCCCTTGATTCAGCTTCTCAAAGCTTTATGTTACATCACTCGGGGGCTTGGTCATATCCGAACCATAGCTACACCTCTTGATCGGCGCAATGCCACAGCATCACTTGGGGGCTTGGTCGTATCCGAACCATAGCTACACCTCTTGATCGGCGCAATGCCACAGCATCACTTGGGGGTTTGGTCGTATCCGAACCATAGCTACACCTCTTGATCGGTGCAATGCCACAGCATCACTTGGGGGCTTGGTCGTATCCGAACCATAGCTACACCTCTTGATCGGCGCAATGCCACAACATCACTTGGGGGCTTGGTCGTATCCGAACCACAGTCACACCTCTTGATCGGCTCAAAGCCACATCAATCCGGGGCCAAAGAGAGTGTTGTAAAACAACAGCTCAAACATAGGCACCCACTGAGCACAACTCACAATGTTGCTTGGGGATTCTTTGCTGTCGAAATGAACTAAGAATCTGCACTTGTAACAGGCTATCAAGCCATGGCTTGGAAGCCTGGTGTATACACCTAAAACCCCGGGTTAACCTACCTATTTAAGTAAGTCACTCCGCCCAGGTAAACCTGGTATGACCCTTTGAACTTTGACAAGTTACTCTAAAATAAAGACCTTGAACTTGTCAAGTTAAAACGATGATTGGTTAAGGATTGAGGACCATCTTAAAAGGCTTTGCAAAAATGGTTTAACTCAGTGGCCTGGCAGCCCATGAAAAGCCTCGAATTTGGGGCCTGGCAGCCCGTGAAAAGCCTCGACTACAACGGTTTTATTTGCCTTTTGCTAAGTTTTTCTTTCTTTTGATAATATTTGTGATGTTTTCAAACCGGTGTTTATCAACCCGGTTAGGATGTCAACTACAAGTTGTCAGTACATGATCAAGTTATAATCCGGAGACTATCAGCCCGATCTGGTTTTGACTCAAAGTCACCGGTATAGAATAAACCGGTGTTTATCATAACCCGGAACGGTTTTATTGTCAACCAATATCATATAACAGGAGTTACTTATACTCCAGATTAGGGTTATGACCCTCACTACAAAGTTGGTCAGCCAACATTATGCCTAAAGGTCACAGGTATCATATATTTCCATATTTGGTTATCTTTACAACCTTGGTTATAAACCTTGGTCATATATATGTATTTGGGTATCATGACCCGCCCGGTGGTAAACCGCCAGGGCGCTTTAAGCTTCTTATCTGCAGGAACAGCTTGAATAAATGGTTATGGATTATGAATATCATATCTTAAGCATGTCGGATTAAGCAAGCATCAGTCACAGATAAATATGCACGAAGGCATACCAGACCAAGTATTTTAACTAGCATATTACAAGGCGTTTCAGTGCCCAAAAGGATAATTGTTTTCTCAAATACATGTTGCAGCATGTAGAAGACTAAACTGGCCTCCGGTTCATGGTTGGTCACCAGCTTGGCCTGACGGCTGCGGATCATCTCGCACCGGTTCAACTCCCTCCTCTCTACCCAGTGGCTGGAAATCAACAGTTGCCTAGTCGATCCCAGTTAGGGCTTGGAATACAGCTTCATCGCTTATCAGCATGGACAGTTCAATGTCAGGAGCATAAGTGTGCTGACGGATTGGTGGGATAAGATTTTGCGCTTCTGGAATTGGTGCCGCAACCCGTCTGTTCTTATCATCATAACTTGCCTGATAGTATGAGAGATCAGCTTCTTCAGCCAATTGACAAGCCAGTGGATGTACTTCCCGGTTTATGGCGCGGAGATCCTCCTAGCCAAATTCTGATCCGTCTTCTTTTAAGCTTGGGAAGCCTTTAGCCACGTCCACCGGATCAAGATCAGGCACCCACGCCTTTGCCCGGGTTAGAGCGGTCAGAGCTCCGGCCCTTGCTGCAGCTTTCTTTAGTTCTTCAACCCGGGCAGGCAGCATGGATAGCCTTTCTAAGGTGTCCTTGATCAATGTTGGAGGAGGTTTATTGTGTGAAGCGGTGGAGATGATCCGCTGCGCACCGGTATACAGCTGCTCTATCAGAGTATAGGCCGCTTTCAATTTCTTCTGTACGTCAGAGCCCAGATGGCTAATACGAGTTCCTGCATCATTATAAACGTCAGTAAACCAGCAACACATGGGAAGATATGTTGAAAGTATAAAGCAAGGATGCTTACCAAAACACAGCAGCGGTCATAGCATGTACTTGCCGCTTTACACCAGTCAGCTCGTCTACCACCGGTTTGAGAGCTGCTTCTGCGTCTTCAGCTCTTTTCCGCAAAGCGGATTTCTCTGTGTTCCAATCCGCCCGCTCCTTGGTGAAGCTCTCCTTTAGCTTTTCCATAGCGGCTAAGGCGCTCGTCAGCTCATCTTTTGCCTTGGAAGTTTCGGCCTGTTGGGACTTGACAATTTCTTGCAGATCGGCGGTTTGAGATTCCTTTTTGCTCAGCTCAGCCTGTAAGAAAGCAACATATTATGAGTTGATAGTGCATATTTAAAGTACCAAGCACATAACAAGTTCTGCCCTTGATACTTGGGGGCTAATGCATATTTGCTCCCTATCATAAAGTTCTACAAGTCCCAAGCACAATACAAGTATTACTCTTGGCACTTGGGGGCTAATGTGTGTTTGCTCACAACTACTGATATGGGAATTCTTATACAGTCCCGGTTCATCTTTATAAAAGTTAAACCGTCACTTGGGGGCTACACCAGTGAAAAAAGATGCAATGTTGCAAATATAAAGATTGTTACTAAGTCCCGGTTTAGATTGGTATCATAAACTGTCACTTGGGGGCTACTGGAGTTGATAAGCTGCAAGTAAATATAAGAGAGAAACACTTATGAAGTTACCTCATATCGCTCCTTCATCATATTTACCAAACCGGCTTCATAGTCACGGCTGGTGTACAGACGGTTCAGGAAGCCAGAGTGAAGGTCTTGAGCATTCAGATGGGCATAATTTGACAAATCGGCGTTCCATTTGCCTTTGCCAATTGCAGAGAGCTCATCTTTGGCAGTATGCTTTGACAAAGTGACAGGATTGCCCGGAGCGGTATGGCCAGTGCCAGTAATCATAATGTCATCATCTTTGTCATCAGCAGCCGTTACTAGGGTTGGCGGTTTGTCAGTATTTTTAACTGGACTTGCTGTTTTATTGTTAGTTAGGACAGGGCTGGTTGGCTGGTCAACATGGCTTGTGGTGTCAACTTCTGCCTGCTCAGCAACGAAGTCATGATCTTGAGGTGGTGGGTCATTCAGTATGGCATCAATGTTGGTGTCTTCAGGATCTGGAGTTTTCTCCGGTTCAACAGCCACGCCTTCATCAGCCGGTTTATTCAACCGAGCTTTCTTGCTGGGTCTGGGCTTGGCGCTGAGAAAAATAAACATGAGGATCAGTGCAGTATATCAAAATAGCAACATCAAGGATAACAACAAGTGTATAGCTTACCCAAGAACCGTTTTGAGGGGTGGAAGTTTTGTGGTCGACGACTCGCCAGAAGATGAGTGAGAAGTACCCTGGTAATTTGAATCAGACGGGTTAAGAGGCTGGCGGAAACAACCTGCTTTGGGGCATGAAGTATTAATGGGATAAGAGACCTCTGATCGGCGTTTCCGAACCGGACTGTTCGGTAAACCGGCGGCGGTAACTACCTGGCCGCTGTGCCGGGTTGTACGGCGAGCCTCGTGCTGCTACGTCTTCAAAAGAAAGTTTGGGTCCAAGTAAGCAAGGGGGTGAGAAAATTTTACTTTCCGGTTTGCTTGACGGATTTTTGATGTTGGCAGAGTATCTGAATCGGAGGAAAGAATGGTTACCTCTACGTCATCAGCATGACTGCCTTCAACGTCGTCCTGATAATAATCATTGTCAATGAGATGTACGAAAAATGAACCAAGAGAGTCAAGTTCTACCTCTGATTCCGGATTACCCACATCGTCATCAGCTGGTAGCTCGGAGGATGCAGTGGTCCTTTTCTTGGCAGATTTTTTGATAACCTTGGTCTTTGGACGAACTGGCTTGACCAGTTTATCTTGCGGCTTGACCGGTTTGTCTTGTGGTGGTTTCTTATTCCAGAATGGATCATCACCCTGTCAGAAAATAATCACACTTTCAGAGAATATTTGGACAAAAGCAACTTCAGATAAAAAGATTATATGATTCTTACAGCTGGCGGTTTGTTGAAAGCGCAGAAAGGGAGTAGTCCGGTTTGGGCACAGACAGCCTCCGGTTCGTTCAGCATTTTATTTACAACCTCAGTGACTTCTGCATCTGTAAGCTGAATGTCAATGTGCCGCTGAGCATCCTTCAAACTCCCCGTATACTCACACATCAAACCGGAGCGCCGGCTTAAGGGCAGAATACTCCAGCTTATCCAGCAACGAGCAAGATCAACTCCTGTCAAACCGTTCGCCATGAAGGCTCTAAGCTTTGATAATTGGGGAGCATAGTTGGCCCTTTCTTTTGCCGTCAACCTCTGAGGAAAAGGATGTGTGTTGCTAAGGCGTTCAGGGCGGTAACCCAGCAGGGGGTTTTCATCAGGTGGAGATGTATCCATGCAATAAAACCAAGTCTGGTTCCACTCTTTGGGGTGACTGTGGGGTTTGGGATGAGGGAAGGTGACTTCTTTCCTTTTCTGAACCGCCATTCCGCCCAATTCCGTATTGGGTCCATCCGAGAACTCTGTGAGACGGTTTAAGTGAAAGAAATCCCTAAACAGTTCGACTGTAGGTTCCTCTTGCAGATAAACCTCACAGAAGACTTGGAAGTGGCAGATGTTGGTCACAGAATTGGGACCGATGTCTTGAGGGCGCAGCTGAAAATTGGCTAGTACATCTGGGAAAAATTTCGAACCGGGAGGGCTAAAACCTCGACTCAGATGGTCAGCAAACACGACTACCTCTCCGTCCTTGGGTGTAGGAGGATTTTCCGGGCCAGGGACCCTCCAGTGGATGACATCTTTCTTGGCTAAAGCGCCCGTTTTAACAAGATTGTTTAACTGTTCTTCGATTACTTGAGAAGGAGCCCAATTGCATTCATAGATTTGCTTGGCCATGGCAATGAAAGATCTGAAACATGATTATTGCCGGTTTAAGATTTACAATGGACAACTATACAGCGGTATAAGGATGTAAGCATATTGTTAAACCGGAATTGCTTATTCGTAAACCGGAGTCTGACAATGGAAACAGTACAATGATGAATGCATTGGCGGTTCAACAGGGGACTAATGGTATCTACTCGGTCATCATTTTGTATATGAAGTTAAACCGCCCAATCTGGTATTGAAAGTGTATAAGTGAAGGAAGAAACAAGTTTCACATCTTGCCATGGTAATTTCAGATCTACCGCGCGTTGGAAAAACAAAATATATTCTGACCTAATTTTCAGCGTGTTAAAGGTTCACCAAGTTGAGATGAGTTTTATACAAGGCAGATGTTCTAACAAGGAAGCAGGAGTTTAAAAGTACAAAGGCTTTGGAAAAAGCAGATCTAAACTAGCCATTGGTACTGCTAAAGAGAAACAAACAGATTCAAGAACTTCGAAGAACTACGAAGAACGACGAACCCTAGTGGTCGATCTGGAGTAAGAAAGGAGGAACGTACTGGTGCTGAGGAAGCAGCGGAGGATTGCCGCGTTTTTCTTGTCCGATCAGGTTGATGCAGCGGCCGTTGCGGAGGAAGAAACGAAGGTCGACGGTGGCGGCGGAGCTCCAGAGGATGGGCAGTGCAAGTAAGAAGATGAGGTGAAGAGATACGGGGGGGGGGGGGGGGAATGGAAAGACCCCCTGGCCCTATTTATAAGGGCAGAAAGATAAGCGTCATGCGCGAAAATCGAGGAGCCTAAATTTTGGATATGAGGCGGAGCTGTCGCCTCGATTGTCGGAGGATCATTAATGAAGGTGGATTATACACAATTTTAAATAACAGGTGATGTCACGACGGTTTACCATGGTCCTAGAAGATGATGTCGCGACGGTTTACCATGGTCCTAGAAGATGATGTCACGGCGGTTTACAAGATTACGTGAAGATGTTGAAGAAGAAATTTTCTTAAGTATTGAGGATTGACATGAACCAGTTCAAATCAATCTAGGGCCTAATGTTGGGGATATTACCACTGGGCGTAAACCGGGCAGGAGAGGCCGGGTTAACCCCATAAGTAGTTCATTCGTATCTGAAGTCCATGAAGACAGACGGTGACGCTTTATGAAGGCCCAGGGCCCAAAGCCGGTTTAAGGCCTGTAGACATAAACCGGCATTGCTATGTAAACTTGTGTTGTAAGATAGAAGTAGTAGAGACCGAGCCGGACACGATTATGAGCCGGCCTCGGGATTCTGTGAACCGACGGGCGTCAACCCATGTATATAAGGGGACGACCCGGCGGCGGTTCAAGGACAAGAGACAACAACTCGAGACTCAGGCAAAGCGTATTCGCTCCCTGGTCATCGAAACCCCAGCAATTCCATCACAACTAGACGTAGGCTTTTACCTTCATCGTAAAGGGCCGAACTAGTATAAAACTCTCTTGCGTCCCTTGTCCGCTTTAACCCCTTTAAGTTAAACCGTAGCGATGGCTCCACGACTAAGTCCTTTCTCTAGGACATCTGCCGTGATAAAACCACGACAAAAGTAGTCATAAAATTAGCAACGCGGCACACTACCCCACGTCACAATTATAGTGAACATATTGAACGTAGTACAATGCATAGCCCACGGAATAACATCAAGAAGGTATGCTCTTTTTTTCTCTTGTATATCTCCATCCGATTTTTGCTCCGATACACCCCCCAGAAAAGTTTATATATTTCGATGCAGATTAAAGATGGAGATTAGTAGATACCCTTTCAATCAAAAATCTCTCCGGAAAAGCAGATTTTTTTTATTCATTCTATGATTTGTATACACATCCCGATAACATGCTCGGAAAGTCTATGTGAGGAATCTCATATATAACTAAAAGTCGAAGGCGAGAATTCCCATACGTAAAGACGGATCGTACTATTTCCCCTTGTCAAGTTTTACTGAACATTCTTGTCACGAGGTTTTTATTTTTCAAACGGCAAATCGTGCGAAACATGCATGTGCAAGTATATTTTCTTCACTCAACGCTCTGGTAGACAAATGTTTTTTTTTTTGGGATTGTAGACAAAAAATAATAATTCGCACAAGCTGCGCCTAAACCTATAAGCCCAGGCCCATCCATTGCCCACCAAAAGGGCCCATCACAACCCATTTCCAACGCTTGGAGGACGAACATCGCCACACCACACACCACACCATTTCCGTACTCGTCTGCTCCGTCGGCCTCGGAAGCTTTGCGGCTCCAGGGTTTAGCTAGGGTTCTACCCACGACCGTCCCCGCCCGCCCCGCCGCCGCCACAGCCATGGCCGGCGCCGGCGCCGGAGAGGACGACGCGGCGTGGGAGCGCGCCATCAGCGCGGCCGTCAAGAGCGCGCCCCTCTCCCCCTTCTCCGCGCCCAAAACCCTAACCCTCGACGGCGCCGTCAAGTCCTCCACCGGCCGCCTCCCCTCGCCGGCCCTCTTCGACCGCTTCCCCTCGCTCGAGGAGCTCTCCGTCGCGGGCGCCCGCCTCTCCTCGCTCGCGGGCCTGCCCCGCCTCCCGGCCCTCCGCCGCCTCTCCCTCCCCGACAACCGCCTCGCCGGGGCCGACTCCCTCGCCGCCGTCGCCCAGTCCTGCGGCGGGACCATCCGCCACCTCGACCTCGGCAACAACCGCTTCGCCGCGGTCGAGGAGCTCGCCCCGCTCGCGCCGCTCGGGGTCGAGTCGCTGGACCTGTACCAGTGCCCCGTCACCAAGCTCAAGGGGTACCGGGAGAAGGTGTTTGCGCTGGTTCCCAGCTTGAAGTACTTGGATGGCGTCGATGCCGAGGGCAATGACCGCCTGGAGTCCGATGAGGACGAGGAGGAGGATGAGGATGAGGACGAGGACGAGGAGGGGGATGAAGAGGGGGCGGAGGACGGTGAAGGGGAAGGAGAAGAAGAGGACGGAGAGGAAGAGGATGGAGATGAAGAAGAAGATGGCGAGGAAGAGGAAGGAGATGAAGATGAAGAGGAAGGCGACGAGGTGAGATTTCTCTTCTAATTCATGTACTCGTTATAAATCTATATGATGTATTCAATAACCTTCGCATAGCTGACAACTAGTTAAAGGGTTGATGAGTTGTATTGGTAATGGTATACTGCTGCACTGGATCCTTCAATAACCTTCGCATAGCGGACAACTAGTTAAACGGTTAATGAGTTGTATCGGTAACGTTATAGTACTGCACTGCAGGATTTCCTTTAAAACAATTAATCGTTGCTCATAGTGGTAACAATGGTCATTAGAGAACACATAACCTATTGTTAAGCCATGATGCCCTTGCAACCTCATTGCTTCATGTGATCGAGTTAGACGTAATTTGGTTTGTCATTTATACATATTGCGCTTCCGGTGGTATGTTGTGTTGTTAACTGTATGTCGAGCTATTTGTTTATTTAGTTTGTTTAGTGTTGTATCTGAGTATTCATTCAGGGTAACATCTTGAACAGTTCTTTGTTTTAATTGGCCTCTTCATTTCCTGAAAACTCAGTATAGTGGTATACTGGTATGATGTACATAGAAATGAGTATCTTAAGTGACAATAAATTTGTTAAGTGGTATACTGGTATGATGTACATACAAATGAATATCTATAATGGTGTACTGGTATGATGTACAAATGAGTATCTTAAGTGACAATAAATTTGTTAAGGGGTATGCTGGTATGATGTACATACGAATGGATATCTATAGTGGTGTACTGGTATAATGTACATGTAAATGAATATCCACAGTGACAATAAATTTGTCGACTATTTTACAATGTGTGGCCAAATGCCAAAAGCCCAAAAGGATAGTTGCATTATTATCGTTGTCAAATATGACTAAGATCTGTCTTATTTTCCTCTTCTTTTGTGATTTATAATAATGTAAAGCAAAACCCACAAATTAGGTTGTTGCTCCACTAGGCTGTATTGTTTTCCAGTGCATTTGGAAACTTATTTAATACAAAGTAAGACCCATATTTTTGCATTCATTTTTGTTGGGCAATCTGCAGTATGGTCCTAGGATTTGCTTTTCTCTTCTCGCCTTGTCTGTACTTTTGTGCTTTAGGACAAACTTCATAGTTCACTGGATATTTGTACAGTTTCTACATGTTTGGTTAAATTGCTGTTTGTCCAGTGTTATGTATTGTGTTTTGTGTGACTTACTTTCTTGTTGTCTTAAAAAAAACCACTTCCACATTTAGTTTTATTTTTGAGACAAAAGGCATACCCCCTGCTTTTCAAGCAACCGAACAGTGTTCCCCTGGGGCTGGGGATACCAGCTACAAGATTAAAGACAGAAAACACCAAAACGGCATTACTACACCCCAGCAACACCACTACAGTTTTCAGCATCTCAGTCCCTGAACACAATTACAAACTGATCAAAAGACAAAAAAAAACTAAGTAAGCTCCCTATTACAAGCACATACAAGAAAAATGCCAGACAGAGAACTTGAAATCAGCGCCGTGGTCTTCACACCACCTTCTTGCACTACTCAGTGATCAGCTTGAAGATTAGCTGCCTCCGCGGTCCTATAGAATGGCCAATTGCTGTAGTAAGAAAGTAGCATGATATAAAGCATCAGTATGTTGGTGAAGGATTTCCTTGTAAACATATATATGCGGTTGAGTATTCCATAGCCCCCAGCAAACAGCGCCACCCCTCACCACACCACCGTGGCACAATCATCCCCCCTCCCTAAATCGCACCCCAGCAATCACATGCTCAACTGAAGTTGGACATGAATCCCATCCCAGAAGTCTCATGGATGACGGCCTAGACTAGAACAGCCATGGGACACAGGAATACATTTATAGTTTTATTAGTACCTCAGCTTATACTTACAATTTAGGATCTGATGGCAATACAAGCACACAACATTGTGCTTATTTGCTCTTCTTCAAAGATGGTGACGTTGGGCTCGGTTTACACACTTGTAGGTCGCTCCTGTTCATTATCAGAACTTGCATCCACCATGGTTCTTATAGAGAATCTTCTTATGGAGAAGAGAACCATCTCTGTAATTCTTCATCGGCTTCCCTGCATCCTCATCAATAAGGTGACCCAGTAATCATCCAACGAACAATAACCTAAAGCTCATTTGTTGGTCATATAACTTGCGCACCCTAATTAATTGTATAATAGTACACACTACATGCTGCCCGCTGCTCTATACTTGTCTCCTAGCTAGTCCAATTTTTGCCGGTTATCTGTTTGTCAGCTAATTCAATTGTGCTGTTCTTAGGCTGAAGACAAAGAGGATGAGGCTGAGGACGACGAACCGGATTCAGGCGCGGCCGAGAAAAGCGAGGTTGCCAACGGAAACAAGTCTGCAGGATCTGCCCTGCCAAGCAAGAGGAAAAGGGACAATGAAGACGGCGGCAACTGAATTTGATCTCGGTTTAAGGTTCGTGGGTTCGTCTTTGCACGCTTTTTCAGAGGGTTCCGTGCGGGAGGTGTAGTAGAAGCAAGCAACCTTGGTTGGTAGTTTTGTGCAAGGATTTTCTGGGAGTTCCCAAATTTTATTCAAGACGTGGGGGATCCTCCCTCCTGCTCCTTCATGTGAAATTTCTGGTAGTACTATAAATCGAGGCGCTGACTCGGATCATGAGATTCGTCTGTCTGTCTTCATCATGTTTGTAAAAGAAGGTACTCTGTTTTTCATTGGTAGCTACACCTAGGGCACAGTTAGAGTGCGCGCCAGCTCTCTCTGCAGCGGAGAGGACGACTGTTGCAAACAGAGCAGATGCCAGTTTGGGCCTGACATCATGGACTGAATTTGCCCCTCAAAACGAAGTTGAATTTTGTGATCTTAAAATAAGATAGAGCATCTGCTAACCACTTTGAGGGGTCCTTGCCAAGTGGACGTGGAATAGCGTTCAACAGTGTAGACAGGGCTTGTGGTAGTGATGAGAAACGAGCTCATAGTATATTGTCATCCAAAGCATCCTGACAACAATCTCGCAAAACTTGTCGGCATTAAAGTATATAAGTTGAGGAGAAAAGTTAGACTTGCTAAAAATCAAAGCAAGATTTTTTTATTTAGAAAAAGCAAGAAAAAAATTGAAGCAAATCATAAACTTCGGCACTAGCCGCTCCGCGTTGGAGACCAAACCAAAGCTGCTGGTTTTTCCTTGCACGATCGGTGAAGTTTTATGGCGGGAGAATTTGGCGCCATCCGCTTCATTTCCCGCCCCGCCGCGTCCCTATTTATCGTCCCCCGCCGCACCCACGGCCGCCCTCAGCTCCAGCTCCAACTCCTGCTCGACTCCTCTCCTTCTATCTCTCGCCGCCGGCCACCGAGAACCCTCCCGTCCGTCGCAATGGCCGCCACCAACGGCGCTGGCGCCGACCCCGTGCACGAGCCTCCCCACAAGATCACCAAGATGGCGCCCCTGCTCAAGGTCAAGAAGCTCTCCGACAAGGCCATCCTGCCGTCCCGCGGCTCCGCCCTCGCCGCCGGCTACGACCTCTCAAGGTACGTGCCCGCTCCATTGCCAGGGACTCTCACCTCCGGCCTCTCGCCCATGATTTTCCTGTCCCCCTCACCGTTTCTCTGTCCGATCTCAGCGCGGTGGAGACGGTCGTGCCGGCGAGGGGCAAGGCGCTGGTGGCCACCGACCTGAGCATCGCCATCCCGGAGGGCACCTACGCGCGCATCGGTGAGTCCCTCTTCTTCTTTCTCGGACCACGTTTCTTGGCTGCGCGTCGGGTGTTTGACGAAATGCCCACCGCCTCGTTCGTCTTCTTTGCAGCGCCGAGGTCGGGCCTGGCGCTGAAGCACGCCATCGACGCGGGCGCCGGGGTGATCGACGCCGACTACCGTGGCCCTGTGGGCGTCGTGCTCTTCAACCACTCGGAGGTGGACTTCGTCGTGAAGCCTGGGGACCGCGTCGCCCAGATGATTATCCAGGTGATCGCGACGCCGGAGGTCGCCGAGGTGGAGGACCTTGACGCCACCGTCCGCGGGGAGGGAGGGTTCGGGTCCACCGGCGTCTGAACTCTGAGCCTTGGTAGATAGATCTAGAGAAGTGGTCTGTGTTAAGGTTTAGGTTGGTGGTGGAACCCTAGGGAAGGTACCCACCTTTGATGGTTGTGTGTCTCTCTTACAATCGAGATGTTGAATGTTGCATCCATGAACGCTGCAGGTGTTAAGATGGTTCTGTGACCTTAGTTTATCCTGCACTGCACTGGGCACGTTTTCTGTTCTTGCATTTCGAGAATCCTTCGAATCAAATAAGACCCACAACATTTTTAAAATGCAGGAATACAAAAATGTTATCTGGCTGCAATGCCATGCCCATCGGAATTCTAAGAAATTTGGTTTGTTTGACTGCATCGTAGAATAGGAAATAAAGGATTCTTCTTTTGACAAGGTATGGTGTTGAAGTATACAGCCAGCCAGTGAAATGCGTGGGCCACTGGATTGTACTACACAACACGATAGTGAATGGCTCACTGAACGGGCCTGTCAACCATCACAGCACACAGGAAATGAAGCTCGCATTTCTCATCTTACTCCAGAAACGAACAAATTGATTCTTGGTTCTAACAATTCGGCTTCATTTTCTACAGCTAAAAATATATAGTTGTACACAACAAGGGCAGAAAATATCACATGTGCGCTGCTTGCTTTCTGGCAACTCTATAAACAACAGTACGCTGACTTGACCTGGCGCAACAACATCGCACAGCACACTCTGTCAAACTGCGATTTCCATTGGAAACAACAGGAGATTCATGGATTCCATGCTACAAAACGGACGGCTTCATCTTCAGGAAGCTTTCGAGTTGGCCAACCACCCTCCAACACGCGACGAGGAACGTACAGACACGGGGAGAACACGCGCTGGGGCTTCAGACTATCTTGCGGTGTCCACTGAAAGCCCAGATCTGGAAGTTTTCAACAGGCAGCAATTTTTCGACGGTTAGATAGAATGCTGGAGTCGACTAAAGTTCAGTCCATATCACTTGCAGGTCTCTCCATTAGTAACAAATAGTACAGTACCTCATTGAGAGGGAAAATCTGTCTATAACCCCACCGAGAAGTACTTTCACTGATAGCAAAGCAAGAGCTAAACAAAACAGGTATTGCAAAATAAAAGGCATGCACCCTTTCAGTATATGTTGAATGTACCACAATGTGCGCAATTGTTTCAAAAGATGGACAAAGTCATTAATTTTGGAAATATAGCATAAGACGTCCTATGTATGTAAACTTTGTCCTACAACTGATATTTCCTTTCTAGCCCAGTTTAGAGTAACGGCATTGGCATATGTAAACTTTGCCCTACAACAGTTCATGCCATGCCATGCCACGCAACTGATCAAGTAGTCCGCAAGATTATTTATTTTTCACATTGAAAACACATCCTTACCTTCAAATTTTTGTCCCAGCTTCCTGTACACAATGCACTCCCATCGGATGACAGCCCAAGGCAGCTTATACGGCCTTCGTGAGAGTTTTGGAGAGTTCCCAAATTAAGCACCATCTGAGTCATTTTTAAAAGTATTCACAGATCAACCACAGTTTTAATAGTATAGGAAGATGGATGATTCATGATATGCGGCAGATGTTCTATATTTCACCAAACGCCACAAGAGTAGTCCTAATAGGCTAATAGCTTGAGCTCATAAAAGCTAGAATATGTAAGTTATTTGTGGGCACTCTCTCTTCCTGATCAATTATAGGAAGGAAACTGAAGGCTCACAAGGCACCAAGGGGTCTGAATCTAAAAATAAAAGCATGGCCAAAGGAGGCGCTGCAAAAAACTGAAAACTAATTGTAGCTCGAACCACGAGGTCACAACCTTCAACAACTAGCCTAGCCAAACAGCATGGGTAGTTCACTGGCCACTGGCCACTGAGGATAAACTCATCAGGTCCAGAGGGTTCTACAGTATGGGATCAACTCGCAGTAAAGCCTTGTGTTGGCAGCTTGGTGCAGTCTAAACTCTATTCTCTGAAGCATTTTTGGCCTATAGCAGGAATCTACAAGGTGATCTACAACAACACTACTAATGCATGAATTGCATAGAGATGCTGCAGAAACTAATGTCATAAGATGGGATGCGTACTCAAGTAGACCATACCCAAATGTAAACAACGCATTATGTGTTATCATGATTGTTATTTTGTGAGCCATATGTCAAAGGGGAAATGCAGCTAGTTCTCCGTAACTGATATTCTTTTCCAATGTGGTTAATTTTCACTTGATAATTACAGCTTTACAATCACATCAGAATGGCTAAAGTATTGCTGGACTGTAATGAAGTGAAGCTTATACAATTTAAAGATCAATCTAGTGGTGTTACTAACCAGGCTTAGCATTTCTGAACTTTGATCTGATTTTTCTATGGTAAATAAATTGTATAGTCAAACTATGTTTCCTTTTCAACCGTATGAAATTTAGTTGTAGCTTCGCAGTAAAACTTGATCAGTCTTATTTTTACATGTCTGGTTTTCATCCCATTATCTAAAAGCTGCAATCAAATACATGGGAAATGGGTAAAATGCACACCTCGGCAAGAAGCGTGTCCCACACATAACAGTCACCATTAGAGTATCCAGCAAAAAGAAGCCTTCCTGATATGGAGAAAGCGACAGATGTAACGATGGGGAGCTCATTATCATTTCTATCGGGCTCCCGATTGTACACTTGAAGTTGATGCCCTGTTCTCATGTCAAATAATCTGCATGTACCATCATCTGAACCAGTACCGAACCTCTGACCATCAGGGAAAAACTTGACACTGTTAATGTCGCCCTCATGTCCATGATATGTCCGAACTGCCCGACTTGCAATCCTGAGATCCCATAACCTTACAGTTGTATCACATGAACCCGAGATAAACATATTCGTGTTTAACGAGTTGATGGACAGACTGAAAGGGATAAAAAAAAGATCAGAACACTATGAGTATGGACATAAAAAGTATAGCAACTTATAAAGCTGTGAAACAAGCATGCGGCCACGTTGCCAAGATATCACATCAGCTACTTGATTAATAATTAGACCATAATAATTTTTTGGTTGTGCGAACCAAAAGGAATGGTGTTTTGGGGTTGTAGATGATCTATATCAACAACAATTGACAGAGAGGTCTCACTGACCAAACGCTGCATGTGCAGCCATGCAGTACATTTCCTACTGATTATTAGTTTATTACTAATCAGACAAAGTAAACTTGCACCGCCAAAAGGTGAAACATATTCTTTCTTTACAAATACGGCCCATTCAGACAAGGTGTAAGATTAATAGGTGATGCTTTCAAATCAATACCATGGAACTTTGTTCAACTCAACATAATCAATGAAACTTGAACAGTGTCACATTGTTTTGGTCATAAAATAAGAACCAATATACCACGACGGTAAGCATGATGTTAAATTGAATGCCATCAGAAAAAGACAATTACCTTAAGACATCAGCTGTATGCCCTGATGGAAATTCACCTCCAAAGATTGATATCCTCTGGCCAGTAGTAACATCCCACAGGACACACGTTTGGTCACCTGAGCCTGTAATCAAGCGGGTTTCCTGGTCTGGGACATACTGACAGGATGAAACATAGCCTTTGTGTCCAGTAAGTACTCTTGATACTGGCATGTTCCCATCTCTGTCTGCTTGTGAGCTAAGGTTGAATATAGAGCATGCACTATCAAGACCGCCGCAAGCAACAGATTGACCATTGGGTGCAAAAGCACATGTCATCACCCATGGACAGTGTAGCTTTATGGCATGTGTTTTCTGACTCGTTAAAGCATTCCATACAATTAGTCTTCCATCTTGTGAGGCACTAACTATCCAGTTCTTCTCAGGAGTCCAATCCAGAGAATATACCTGTGTTGAGTCAGAGATAGTACTTAGTACTAGTTATAAAACCATGAAGCCATTAAACATTTCAACATAAGCAACTGTGTGAGGTACTGTCCTAGAAAGAAATCCAAATCGCTCAACAAACAAAACAAATTGACGGAGCATATAATTAGGCAGATAGAGCAGTTCGAAGGACCAACCGATCAAAAATTCTTAGCACCAGGGTTCTATCTGTGAATTGCAATGCTCTAAAAATTGGTAACAACCCGCATACCTGTTCTCAAAACTCGAGTTCTTCCACGCTAAATATTTTTTTATTTCAGTTGGTGTCAAACAATAACATGCCCTCAAATAAAAAGAGGATTCACACAAAAGGACTACAGAACAGCATAGCGGTTATATTTCAAAACAAAACAGAAATAATTGCCAAGGAAATGCTACTATGGAGAGGGATTAGGGCTGTTTAAATCAGGCCACATGGGTTCACCAACAGGCTCAACCTTGAGCTTCGGTGATTGCAAGTGGCACATTCCACGTGGGACATCAATGAGCATCTCACAGATAGTTAGTGTTGGTACTGAAGCTTTGGTTGTACTATTGACTCATTTACAAGGGTATTGGACAATGGAAGGAACGGATTCGAGTAGACTGCTCATACCCATTTCTCACTTGGATTTAAGAAAAATCTAAATCAAGTAAATCATCAAAATTGCAATTCAACCCAACCACACATTCTACCCATAGGCATGATTACGGATTACCTGATTAGGAAAGCAGAGCCAAAATAGTAAACTAAGAACCACGGCATGCTAAATACTTCAGTGCATCCATAATTTTGCGAGAGACTTGACTCAAGAGCAGACCAGAGATTTGATACTTTGCTAGATAACACTGCAATTATCTTGGACCACGACAGCGATAACAAAATCCTTGTAAAACGTAAAATTACGCCCAACGACCTTGAAAACTCGACCGATGGGCACTAGCACCGAGGGCTTTTTATTTAATATAAGAATCGAGGCACCTGCGGAGGTGGTGCCTCGAACGCGGGTGGGTGAGCTCACAGACGTGGACGCTAGCCAACTGAACACTGCTCAGTTTCCTTATAACATGTAAAATTATGCGCAACGACCTTGCTGTTATCTTAACGGTTACCGCCATGAGTATGGTATAAAAAGACAAGTTTGCCCCAATTTTCCTTTTGCTTTTGGCGCCAATAGGCACGATTCCTCTGCTCCCTTTAATTGAAGTTATTCCCTTTGCATGAAGCTATCTTCTCTTCCTCTCTAATTGAAGTTATTCCCACCACCATTCCCGAAGCTGACTTCAAGTTAGTCTAAAAGACTGTCTCAATTCATGACAAATTAGGCCAAAACAGCAGCCTCTTCAAAACAAGCACTCATCCTCTCAATGTCAAGGTACGCGACTGGAGGGACCAAACCTCATACTAATCCAGGTTGTTTCCTTTACATATGTCCAAATCTTATTCTCGGCAATCAAACTCGGTTATGAATTGCTCATACTAGCACCACCATTTCCACAATTGGAGTACTAACAACTACTCCCTCCGTTCCAAAATAGATGACCCAACTTTGTACTAACTTTAGTACAAAGTTAGTGCGTGAGACCTCACTCGTGCCTACTTCAAAATTGAACTCCTCCGTGTGCCGAAACGGAGGCAAGAGGCCGAAGAAGTCAACCAAAGGGGCGAACCTTTCCGCTGTGGCCCTGCAGCGTGCGGCAGCACACCAGATCCGTGGGGTTGAAGCTCACCGCCGTCCGCCCCTGCGCCTTTGAGTACTTCTCCACTGCACGCACCGCCAACACACGGAGCAGCCAGTCAGTCAGTCAGCAACAACAGTTTCCCGAATCCACAAGCAAGCAAACCCTCGAGAGGTTCCCGGGGGAGGGCCTCACCGTCGGTGTCGAGGAGCGTCTGGCGGCGCTGGCGGAGCCGCTCCCGGAGGGAGTTGACCGAGGCCGTCGCCGCCGCGTGCTTCTCCTTGAGCTCCGCCACGGATGCCATCAGGTGGCCGGCCGGCCGCGCTGCCTGCCTCAAGGTTCGTGCGCCGGTGGGGGGTCTATCTACTTGGCTCTGGGCATGGAGGGGGAGATCCGATGGCTGAGCTGAGCTGGGGGTTTGGAGGGGGCTAGGAAGGAGGCGGCGGCGGCGGCAGGAGAGGCGAAGTGGCCGGCGACGACGAACTGACAGAGGGGGATGGGTGGGGGTGGGGGTGGGGCTGTTGGGGACGCGTTGGGTTTAGGAGTGGTGTCACCTACTGCTCTCCTGAATGACATGTGGGCCACGGCGCAAGGCCCACTGGGTAGAGTTCGCACAACTTGGGAATGGGCCCACGCCGAGAGTGACCGTTGCCCGCTGCCCGCTTGAAGAGGTTTTACATTTTTTTTTCATCTCTGATTTGTACTAGAAGTAGAATTAGAACTCATAAAAGAAAAGAAAAACAGATTCAGATCAGGGGACTAGAGCATCTTCTTCTTGTTTTCCGCAAATCAAATAGGAGCATCGGTAATTAACAATAATAAAAGGTTACAACGTTGTTTATTTGTCCATATATCTTACGGCACCTGGCATATCGAGGCACACTCCGGGTTAGATGTAGAACCAAGTCTTTGCTGGTATATGAGCTGCTACATTTACTTCCCATTCTTATATGACATACGTCAAAAGTCATATGTCCTTCTAGGGACTCTTGTGTCCCGACTAATAATAGGTAAGATGCCTAGCTCCATGACGCATCATGGTCCTTCAAAAATGAAACAAATCTAGGGAATCAGTTTTCCGTGTGACGTGTTCAAATACTGGCTTCGCGTTGGGCTCCATTACAAACCGAGCCATACTGACAACTGCTTGTTGTAACTAGTTCCCTTTGGCGTTGTATTACTACTCTAGATGCTTCGTCCATCTCTTTTGCATTATGCAACATCCACATGTATCTTGTAGAGTCCATCATGTGGTCAATGCTAGTGGTGTTTAACTCTAGTTTTGTTGCCTTCCCGAGGTGGTTTTGTACTCAACATCAAGTCTACAATAGTGTGGTTCTAAAAAAAAGCCTACAATAGTGTGATGAGCCTACCTGCAAGCTTGAGATAGTTCAACTGAAGATTCACTAGAAATTCTATGGTTTCGTTTTGTCTACACCGGCCACATGCTATAAAGATGTAGCTTTGCTTTATCAGCTATACATGTATTATCATCTAGGATGTATAGGATTCACTATCGGTAAGTTGCCTGAAAAATTATTGTGTCAGTCGATTTGCTAATCCAATTGTCGCCCTTCTTTCTTCTTTCCCGAGTCTTTATTCCTCCTCCATTCGCCCGTCTCCCTTCCTAGATGATGTAGCCTCTCCTCTGGCTGTGATGGCACGCCTCGCTTCCGCTCGCCGTGTCCTCCCTACATCCGGCTGTATTGCACTTGGGTGAGTCACCATCACTCTCGCTAGGACTATATGTTCCTAAACTTTCAACATAACCTAAGATCATTGAATTGTTTAGCAAAGCTAGGATCATTTTTATCATTCTTCTTTTTACATGGTTTTGTATCATTCCTCGAGTGAGAGTAGGTTTGAGTTCATCAAAAGTAGGGTTACCATTTCCTTCCAAGCAACATGAGCACTTTCAAACGACGTGATCTTCTTACACATTGTCACTTATACGTCTCGAGATAAAGTTTGTGGAAACAGGGGTTTGTTCTCCGAGTATGATTAACTCTTAAGTACTTCCTCCGTTCCTAAATATAGGTCTTTCTAGAGGTTTCAACAAGTGACTACATACGGAGCAAAATGAGCGAATCTATACTCTAAAATATGTCTATATACATCCGTATGTGGTTGTCCATTTGAAATCACTAAAAGGACTTATATTTAGGAACTGAGGGAATATATATCTTTGGAAGTACCGGGGCTCAGAAAAATTCACACAATGGAATGGCTAGCGAGTAGATTTTGAGGACTCCTAGCCAGTATCTTTTGTGTTGCAACTTTTCTTTATGGTGTATCTGTTTCGCACAAGGATAATGTGGATTTATTAGCTACTGCTCTGGAAAAACCCAAACAACACCTCAAGGAAACAAACGTTTCGTTAACGAGCAGATTACCGTAAAGCCACACCACAGAAAATTAATGTTGTTACTCATTAGAATATAGCCTTTCCAAAACATTATTATGCAGTCATGGCACATAATCTCTTCTTCGTACAAAGGAGCGGCTTAAAACTCCTGCAGCAGCAGCTGCTGCACCGTTTGCGCAAGGCTGGGCTCACTCTTGATGCTGTCGATCCATCTAGCACTGATCCGCACCCTCTCGAGGCTCTGCTTCAACGCTCTTTCGAATGACGGTTTCACGCGAGTGGCAAAGAACTCGGAAACCTCAGCAGCTTTCTCCTCAGAGGTGAACTGATCGTCAAGGTTAAACAGCATATGAGATGTCTTTTTAGCAGCTAAATAAATGGCAGGGCACGAAGAATTTCAAAAGGGAAAAGGTGTGTGTAGCGTACCGGTGAAACGGTAGAATTAACGAAGTCCGATATGAGTGAGCTTGATGGCCAAGTCTTAACAACGTGATCCCAGTTATCCTGCATGACAGTGCAACATCGCGTAAACATCCAACGTAGCCGAATGGCGCAGGATCAGACATACGTAGCAGCATAGTGCTAAGAATAATATTCCAACTGGAAGTGCAGTTTTCTCTATTATTGGTCAGCTTGAAAATTGACTGAAATCTAACATTTAAACCATTCATTGTTTCATATTAGAAATGCAGTCAAATAACTCAACATAGGTGGTCGTTACTCCTTACAATGCTATACTATTGTTTGTCAATGCACAAAAGCAAATGTATCGAGCACCAACGGAAGTGGTTACATTTGTTTTTGAACAAAAAATTTATCAAAGGTTTAGAGCTTTTTAATGGACCGCATTTCTGAGCTCATCCATTCACGAAACAGATAAATGCCAAGTGCATGGATCCCACGCCTCATGAATTTTCTCCAGAGAGCACATGCTAATGTAAAAATAAAATAAAAATTCATGCCAGACCATAACATAAATAGCCTAGGCAACTTGCCCTGCAACTATAACATACCTTCAGCCAGGCCCATGCAGCTTCTCGTCCTTCTAAGCTAATACCACCAAGAACATAAAATGCATCTTGATTCCGTACCTAACAAGAAAGAGGCAGATTAGAGTCGCTTTTGTATGTTTAGCTGGCACAGAATATAAACTCCTTTCACCAGTAACTGTAAGTCTGTACCAAATCAATCACTCAGAATATGTCAAATAGAAATGGTTTAGAGGTTAACCTCGTCTGTAAGCATAAGGTTCAATGCCTGAACAACAATATCCTTGTCTGGGCATGAAGACAACGAGCCTAGAAACAAAAGAGTATTTATAGGATGAACCAATTCATCAGAAAGCTGTGCTGTGTTGCATAAGTTGGAAAAAAATAACACACCTAAGATACGAGACTTCTCCTGTGCTTCTGACGTTTCCTTGTAGATTTTCAGGAGAACATCATAACCGGTCCTGTTTGAGGTACTCACGGTCCGCATCACAGCAAGGTATGCTGCCTAGAAAACATTGCAGGTAAGATACCAAAGAGGTAAAACAGTTGTAATAATCTATAAAGGGAAAAAAAACACAACCTTTCTATTGTCTGGAGGTAGAAGGGGAGTTTTTCGGTCTTCTAAGAAGATATGGAAACGCCGAATTCCCTCCTTTATAGTCTCGTCATGTCCGAGCTTGACAAGGGCAATCAAGAGCAGTGACCTAAGCATTACATCAAGATGGCTCTCACCATCCTTAGGATCCCAGCCTACTCTTCTGAAATGTGAAGCGCATGAAAGCTTTAAAATTGTAATCACACATAAACATATTGAAAACAGGTACGGTATTAAGCTTGTCGGCATACTTGGCAGCTAACAGAAGAAGCTTGATCAAAAGTTGTTTGATATCGCTAGACAAGTCAGGATTAGCATCAGTTGATATTTTATTAACGCTTAAACATACCTGGGAATAGAGAAGAAACACACAATGAGAACTAATCTTGTAAACAAACATTAGTCACGTAAAATGAAGCCACGAGGCTAAGGATTCAATTGGAGGTATAAGGCTTACTTACAGAGGTTACATGTGAAAGTACAGTGTAATCAGACTCATGACGATAAGCATTTAGCAAACGAAGCAATGATGTCAGTGTTTGTTTGCAAGCAACAGAAAGGGCATAAGAATCTTCCACAATACCTACAAAACAATATATTTCATTCGTCAAAACATTTTTTTTTAATATAAACAATAATGTATCTTAAATCATATTGTCTTTACCAATCATATCCATTAAAGAGAGTTTCTTGGCTTTTATTGCATTTTCAAGTCCGGCTGCAAGTTCATCATCATACTTCACTCTATAAAATCCATTTTGATCAATGTTCAGTTTGATCCAAAAATTCTGGCCACTTTGGGAGGCTGCAAAATCTTTTATATGCATCGTATCGGTCTTGCCTTTCAACAGAAACTTCTTATTCAGATCGTACGAGCCACAGCATGCTGTCATAGGAACGATCCACATGCCAGGACCAGATGATCCATCTGACAGAAATTGAGCCTGTAATAAAGAAATAGTTTTTAAAATTTAGGAATTGCTCGATACTAAGAAGCTTCGTTTCCATTGAGTTAATACTGGTGTAGACTGTAGAGAGATTGGCTGCATTTGAGAATATTAAGCACATATAATACTCCGACATCCAAGAATGATATGTACATTCTAAACGGCTTTACTGATATGCTCTTTATTTTTCTAATAGTTTTACTGATATGCGCTCTATATTTCTAATGGCTTTACTGATATGCTCTTTATATTTCTGATTGAACAGATCATGAATGAAAACAAACCCAGAAAATTACAGTACTGTTCACATTTCTAGTCATTGTTATTCTGATTTTAATTAAGGTGCCTTGCATGTATCCTAATGTGTTCCGTGGTCTATGTGAAGGTACAAAAAAATAAAAATGTTATGAACGTGGTAGATGATGTGGTGTAGGTAGATGGCCCTGGACAGATGAGGCACGACACCCAACCAAGAAGGCTGCCGCAAAACAAGAGCAGGGGAGAAACTTGGGGAGAGAATAATTGGGACTATTTTTCTGCTTATCTATTGATTGATATTGCTAGGCATTATATAGCAACCTTACAAACTTGGAGGCTAAGCGGAACTAACAAATTTTAGGAAATAACTAACTTGAGAATCAAGAAATATCTCTAACAGATTTAAACTGCTAAGGATAACTAGGGATACTTATCCCCTTAAGGGACTGTTTGGTTCTAGGCCTTGCAATGCCACACTTAGACACACATTTCTTGCCAAAATTGCCTAAGGTTTTAGTTCAACAAAATGGAAGCCACAAGTTGGCAAGCCTAAAGGAATCTTGCCACACTTTTTGAGCGTATGTGATGTGGGGCCCTAGTGTGGGAAAAAGCATCTTGCCTAACATGAGGCTTGAACCAAACACCCTCCTAAGTTGGTCAAACTTGCCTAAGCTTAGGTGTGGCAACCTAAGGCAACCTTAGTCACAAACCAAACAGCCCTGTAGTTTCAGCCGTGGCCTGTAGGTTAGGCCCCCAATAACAATAAACATGTGATTAAAGGTGCCAATAGAAAAGGGACGGCACTACCGCACGAGCGTGTGTCCGCATCAAGCCACAGTGCTAATCACGGGCAGCTGATCAATGATGCACGTCGCGCCGCGCAAGGGAACAATGGTGCGAACGTTCTCCCATTATAATATCCATAGAAAAGAGGTCCTAGAAAGAAGTAATCATGAATTCATGACCAAGTTGCCAATCCAAGTATACTTTAGATAAATAAATTTATAATAACGGGAAAACATAGGTCATGCATGCATGTTTATACCCAGTTCCCCATGCATAGTAGTAAGAAATAATATGCAAATGAAAAATATGTCACAAAACCTGCTCAAGTTCCAAATCTTGCCCATTTAGTTTTGCGTATATAACAGGATATCCTTGTTGCTTAGTCCATGTAGTCATCAGATCCTTGACAGGCTCCCCAGTTTCCTCCTCAAGAACAGCCCATAGGTCTTCGGTTTTAGCGTTTGAGTATGCGTACTTCTTTATGTATGAAGCCAAAGCTTTCTGGAAGAATAAAGAATGTCAAAGTTAGAACAAGCAGAAAAGCTGTTTATATTAGGCAACAGAGCTAGATAGACAGAACAAAATTCATAAATGCAATAGAATTAATCCTCCATATTTAATACACAAAACATCAAAGTTCAAGCTATTCTGCAGCAGATGCACCATGCACACTCATAATGGGGTCAGCAATACAGTCAAATCTAACAACTATGATCATCTTCAGTATTTTGGTTTCAGATTACAAATGCATCTAAAGTTAAGATACAGTGCATCAGAGTGGCAGCAGAGACATCTCACATCCCTTGTTTAATGAAGTACTCCTTCTGTAAAGAAATATAAGATCGTTTAGATCATTAATATAGTGATCTAAACGATCTTATATTTCTTTACAGAGGGAGTGAAAAACTTATACATGCAAGGGTTCAGAAGTGGTACTATACAATGGCAGCAAGCCACAGCAGCCAATACAGGTAACAGAATGATGGACCATTGCAGCAAACAAGATCCCAATATTTTTTTCAAGAAACATTATTTAACCTGAAACCGCTCTGCACCAAGGTAGCTTTGTAGCATGCGAATGACAGAAGCTCCCTTGTCGTAGCTTATGGAATCAAAAATCGCATCGATTTCACTGGCATGGTTTACATCAACCTGAACAAACAGGTCAAATAACCGAAATCACGGCTGAGACAATTGGAGATGCTAATACTGGACAGAATCATAAACAATACATTACACCATTTTCACACATTTTGAGTTCTGTAAAACAATGATAAAATATAAGCATTAACATCAGAAGAATTCAAGCAGACGGACGTTAAATTCAGAGATTAATTCTTCCGTCTATAAATATGTAATCATGGCCAGGGACAATAATGCATTAATCGTTGCTTATGTCTGTGCAACTCATCAACTTTGTAACATTTATTCAACTTGCTGTCATAATATATTTCCATATCCCTAATGTAAATGTGAAGCATTTGTTGATGTTAGAGCACTACTAGAAAATCTGTTCTTACACAGAATAATGATGAAACAAATTGAAGCAAAAACTTGCACCGACTAGGGAAGAAGATTACCTCAATAGGATGAGACTCTGCGAGTGCATCCAGTCTGAGGCCAGAGGTCGTCTCATCAAGGAATTGTGTCCAGTTATTCCATTCAGGAAAAATGGATTCTACAGCTAAATAACTCACCTGTTCAAAAATAATGACTTCTTCAATAATAGTAATATACAACACCAGATCACCATTATAATTTCTCAAAAACGGTTATCAGATTGATTACCCATGAAGCAAAACCCTCGTTTAGCCACAAGTGAGTCCACCATTCCATGGTTACAAGATTGCCAAACCATTGGTGAGCCAATTCATGTGCGACGGTGATTGCTACCTAAATAAAGAACATATGTAAATAAACAAAAGGAGATTTAGTTTGGAAAACATTCAAGTAAAACCCCACTGACTCACTTTTAGTCAAAGAAACAAATGGACTTGAACAAAAAATAGCCATAACCTGTTGTTTGTTGGATGCTGACGATAATTGCTCATCATAAAGCAAAGCTGATTCTCGGTAAGTGACCAACCCATAGTTCTCCATAGCTCCAGCAGCAAAATCAGGGATAGCAATCATATCCAACTTAGGTAGTGGGTAAGGAGTGGCGAAGTAACTGGTTATTAAACACCGTTAGAGATTCTTATCCAACTAGCACCATTAATTGGCATGTCCAATTATTCAACATATCTGTTTTCTCGTTTGATGCTGCCTCACTTTTTATAAATATGTTAAAAGAAATAATGGTTGGAAGCTTACTCCTTGAATAGATCCAGTGACTTCACCCCAACATCTAATGCGAACTTTCCTTGACTAGTCTTGCCAACTTGGGTATACACACGAACTTTGGTGCCTATATAAATTAACAAATCAAGAGAAATGTAAAAGAAGGGGAAGAAGGGCAGTAACATAGCACTTTGAATGAAAGATACTATAGAAGCGGTTTCAGGAAAACTGAGCTTCTACCTTCTAACGTTGAGCTCTCTATGTAATCAAACAAACCAACAACTATTGCGACTAGATATGTTGACATAAGTGGAGATTCCTCATAATAGACAGTCTTCAGAGGCCCGCAGACTGTCTCCTTAACTACTGGCATGTTGGACAATGCTACCAGTTCAGCTGGAACCTCCAATGTTATCTTGAACTTGGCCTGAATAAAGAAATAAAAATACAAGAGAAGTTACTAAAGGTGATGGATCTCAGACCTACAAAATTCTAAGCAAAAGCAAAAAAAAACATGCACATATGTTTAACGCCTATATCAAAATACAAACTGATTTTGACCGTCTAACGTTCATATTCAGATTCGAAGTACATCAAGACACTGTTCATAAAATAACAACAAAGCAAGTTAAACACCTTAAATGCAGGCTCATCCCAGCATGGAAAGCACCGCCGTGCATCAGCAGCTTCAAACTGTGTAACCGCCATGTTTCTTGCCTCCCCATTGTACTCATACTTGCTGCAGTCAAATACCAGCACGAGAGCATGAGAAACACAGACCAGATATAAAGAAATAAGACCAGGTGCATTCCACAGGCACTGATTATGCCCAAATACTCCCATGTAACACGATTCTGTTTAAAAGATCCAACAGAAACCTATGCATGACAGTGCTGGAATTAGGTACACTGTCTGCAGCATAAATTCCAACAATAAAACTCGGTTGCACAATGAGATGGGTAAATTAATACTAACATCCTACATCCGCTCTTCAACTCTGATCATTCAGTCCCTTCATCCACAACATTATAAAGTTCCAGATATTTGTTTCTTCAGTTTCCTATTTTTTCAAGTTACTGCAGAGACAGGGCTCATGTGTTGTAAGATATGGACACCCATAAAAACAGAGCAACCTTTTCCAATGATTGTTTCTCGTTAATAAATACGATGTTCAGAATAGCAAAGATTGAATGAATAGTGGATCATGATGGGGCATGGGAGGATCTCAAGATTATGATCCAAAGATCCTACGATCTGGCTTACAATCAAGAGATGACTGTATCAGATTACACCACGCATCACTTGAGCACTCTATAAGCATCGCAACAAGTTCCCAACCCAAATGCCCGTGGAACTGACAAATCATGGTCCACTGATATCGGTTGCTTCCAAGCACACAGCTGCGTACTGCCGGTAACTGATCAATACCCCATATGCACGAGAGACTAGTCACGGGAGCTTCTGTGTAAGATCGATTGAATCTGAATGATAAAGGACGATATACCTCCTGTAGAAGCCCCTCATCTGGTCGTTGAGGGTGCCGGTGAAATCCATGGCGAGCACGCCCTCGCCGAGGGGCAGCTCCCGGTCGAACCCGAGGACCAGGATCTCATCCTCCTCGAACTGGGCCACCTCCGTCGGCGCCCAGTCCTGCAACGCAACACAGCCCCGCCATGAGAAGCTGAGAAACAAACAAGAGATCGGAGGGCCTGCCTCGGAGGGGGGAGGGCGCGGGGAGTGCCTGGAAGCGGATGGAGGAGCGGTCGACGGCGAGCTCGGCGGCGTTGAGGACGAGGAAGCGGGTGGGCGAGGACACGGCGACGGCGGCGGACGCGGAGCCGGAGAAGGTGCAGGCGGCGAGGTCGGGGCGGAGGACGAGGTCGTAGCGGAGGGGCTCGGCGAAGCGGGGGAGGCGGGACTGGCCCCTGAACTGCTCCGGCGACTCCGCCATTGCCGGCAGATCTGAAGCGGAGGGGTCGAAGGCCACAGCAGATTTTGCGAGCGCAGCAACTTCTCCTGACGGACAAACGTAGATATTGAGGGCGTTGAACTGAAGTGGGCTCCAAGTTGCAGAGGACACGTCTCCCCGTCAAACAAACGTTCGCTGTCGAGCAGTCACGAGCGCACATAACAAGAAGTACCAAGTTTTTGCGAACTGAGCGTAGTTTAGATAATGGAATCTGATAACCTCGGAACGCCAGGTACGAGCACATGACAAATTAAACGTTTTCGATGATAACTTAGTTGCTATGTGTCAGTCGGAGCTGGGCAAATTTGGTTGTACTAGACAGTCGGGAAGTAGTCGTGTTAAGGTCCCATAGGACCAGAGCAGCAGAACAACAACCGTCGCTGATGAAGAGTAGCGTAGAACGGAAGGATCCAACTTAAAAACACATGAACGTAGACAAACCACGACCAGACCCGAGCAAATCCATCAAGGATAGATCCATTCGGAGACACACGTCCATACTCCCATCGATGATGCTAGACACACCATCGAGGCGGGGCTAGAGGGAGGAACCTTATTCTATCTTTAGAGAGCCGCCGCCGTCTCGTTTTTCTGAGCAGGACACAAACCCTAACAAAAGCGAAGAAACAACTGAAAAACAAAACCCTCTCGCCGTCAAGGGCCGAGATCCACCGCGCCGCCATGGCCCAAGGCCACCGAAGATGAGGCGGACCGACGGCAGCGCCAGCGGGTGGCAGGGGAACCCTCGGCTTTTCTTGGAGAGGAGGCAGCCCACATGTGTCAACTAACTAACCATCCTTGTGTCACTGGAATTGCCATAAAAAACATTTGGTTGCCATGTGCTCATACCTAACGTTGGGTACTTATCGTTTTCGTAGATCATTGGATGGTTAGCTTCTTTGTAGTGGAATCAGCCCCATAGGGTTCAACTCCTAAACTTGACACTTGTGTATGCATTTTTCCTAAATTTACTTTAGCCTTTCGGGCTATTTTTGTTTATTGGGAGGAGACTTTCTCATTCACTATGAGACGTTTGTGGTAACTTTATCAATTTTAATATGTTGTGTCGGCTTAATATCTTGGAGGTGCTTATAAAGATAGGATGCATGAGTGAGTGTATGTGCATATACGTAAGCATCTGCGATTGTACTGTGTTAAATAAAAATAAATTTTATCCATGTTGCATTTATTTAACCCTTTCGATGAAGTGTTAGCCCGATTGTTCACTATAGTGATTGCAGCGTGACCCTTGGTTGGCCAAAAGGCCCATTTAACTGCATTTTTGGAAGAAAAAAATGTCATCAATAAAAAAATCACATGAAAAAGGCAGAGATATAAAATTACAATTGCCTTGTAAATTGCAAAAAATGTCATGCTATAATGTAAAAAACGCCATCCTATAATTTACGTATTGGTAAACTCGGTTGTTGATTAGCCAGGACAGGCAACCATGCCAAAGAAAGCTGGGCTATTTTTCTGTTAAAAGCGTGAGTATTATGCTTGTAGTACAACATTCTGGTTGTGTTGTTCACTTGCCCAGGCTTGAGTAGTTGCTGCTGGTTGTGTTGAAAAAGAAAAGAAGCAAACTGGTTGTGTCCTTTTCACATAAATTTGTGATGTACTACAACATTCTTGTGATTTTGTTTTCATAACTTGATCATGCCTTTGCTATGCAGGATAGGATGGTTAGATTGGAGCATCTACACTTGACAAATCCGGCCCATCAAATGCCCGCGGATGCGTCCGGGCACTGATCGGGCACTCCTCAAAAAATGCAATCCACATCCGGACATCTCAATTACCATATCTCAAATCCATACAAACTCATGCAACTACGTCGACACACACGCATTGTCCAGCTACTCAATCGCACTACGATAAACATTGCCATCGGACTACCAAAAGTTGGCATGTTTGGCTATGGTGGAGTTCATCCACGGCTGTCCTTGCCCTTCCCGGCGCCCTTGCCGTCCTTCTCGCGGAAGTACCGGTCGAAGACGCGGTACGGATCGAGCCGGATCTGCTCGTCGCCGGAGCTGTCCCCGCCATCGCTGCCCTCCTTCTCCTCCTTCGGTGGCAGTCCGGCCATGGCACGGACCGCCCGATTCTGCTCACGGGGCAAGGGTGCGCGTGTTACTCCGCTGTCGTTTCTTCACAATGCGGGCGCGGATGGCTTCCTCCTATGCGGCCGACCGCACCGCCGAATAAGCAGCCTCCGCCGCCACCATTTCCGTCGCGATACGGGCCTCGGGGCCCCTTATCCTCTCCTTCCCACGGCGGGCCGCCCGTTCCCGATGGGACTCATACTCTGTCAGACCGGTGATGGGGAAGGAGAGGCGTTCCAGCCGGGACCGCTGTTGGGTAACGTAGTAATTTCAAAATTTTCCTACGCACACGCAAGATCATGGTGATGCATAGCAACGAGAGGGGAGAGTGTTGTCCACGTACCCTCGTAGACCATAAGCGGAAGCGTTATGACAACGCGGTTGATGTAGTCGTACGTCTTCACGATCGACCGATCCTAGCACCGAAAGTACGACACCTCCGCGATCTGCACACGTTCGGCTCGGTGACGTCCCACGAACTCACGATCCAGCAGAGTGTCGAGGGAGAGCTTCGTCAGCACGACGGCGTGATGACGGTGATGATGAAGCTACTAGCGCAGGGCGTCGCCTAAGCACTGCAACGATATGACCGAGGTGGATTATGGTGGAGGGGGGCATCGCACACGGCTAAGAGATCAATGATCAACTTGTGTGTCCATGAGGTGCCTCCCCTCCCCCGTATATAAAGGAGTAGAGGAGGGGGAGGGCCGGCCCTCCTATGGCGCGCCCCATGGGGAGTCCTACTCCCACCGGGAGTAGGACCCCCCCCCCCTTCCCTAGTTGGACTAGGAGTGGAAGGAAGGGGGAGACAGGGGGAAGGAAAGGGGGGCCAGCCCCCACCCAATTCGGATTAGGCTTGGGGGGGGGGGGGCGCCCCCTCCTAGGCCTCCCTCTCTTCTCTCCCACTATGGTCGAATAAGGCCCATATACCTCCCGGGGGGTTCCGGTAACCTCCAGGTGCTCCGGTATATGCCCGAACTCACCCAGAACCATTCCGACGTTCAAACATAGTCATCGAATATATCGATCTTTATGTATCGACCATTTCGAGACTCCTCATCATGTCCGTGATCATATCCGGGACTCCGAACTACCTTTGGTACATCAAAACACATAAACTCATAATGCCGATCGTCACCGAACGTTAAGCATGCGGACCCTACGGGTTCGGGAACTATGTAGACATGACCGAGACTCATCTCTGGTCAATAACCAATAGCGGAACCTGGATGCTCATATTGGTTCCTACATATTCTACGAAGATCTTTATCGGTCAAACCGCATAACAACATACGTTGTTCCCTTTGTCATCGGTATGTTACTTGCCCGAGATTCGATCGTCGGTATCTCAATACCTAGTTCAATCTCGTTACCGGCAAGTCTCTTTACTCGTTCTGTAATGTATCATCCCGCAACTAACTCATTAGTCACATTGCTTGCAAGGCTTATAGTGATGTGCATTACCGAAAGGGCCCAGAGATACCTCTGCGACAATCGGAGTGACAAATCCTAATCTTGATCTACGCCAACTCAACAAGTACCATCGGAGACACCTGTAGAGCACCTTTATAATCACCCAGTTACCTTGTGACGTTTGGTAGCACACAAAGTGTTCCTCCGGTATTCGGGAGTTGCATAATCTCATAGTCATTGGAACATGTATAAGTCATGAAGAAAGCAATAACAACAATACCTACCTACAATACAACCTTGCAAATGGCTCTAAGGTAGGAGTTACTCTGAATTTTTTTAAAGAAAAGGAACCTATAGTTGACGAAAGAATAGATCAAGATTCCACAAGAATTGGTAAACTTGAGGATATTATTACCAACTTAGGGTCTGCCTTTTCATCCGTGAAAAATACTCCAAATCCTCCTACTACCAAAGTTGCCAAATTAATGTATGTTCCTAAAAATAAGGGTGGATCTTCTAGTAAGGAAAATGCGGATCTCAAATCAATAAGTGTTCACCCCAACTTTTTTGCTATCATTAAGGAACCTTTTGCTATAAATAAATTTCTTGATTTCTTGCCTAGGAGTTTGATCATTAATAAAAAGAAGGAAACTCCTAAGGGTTATAAGTGTTCTATTGAAGAATTGCCAACCGAAGATGATAATACCTAGATCTATTCTTGCCTTTATGCCTAGCTAGGGGCGTTAAACGATAGCGCTTGTTGGGAGACAACCCAATTTTATTTTTGTTTTTTGCTTTTTGGTTCTGTTTAGTAATAAATAATTGATCTAGCCACTGGTTAGATGTGGTTTTATGTTTTAATTAGTGTTTGTGCCAAGTAAAACCTATATGATCTTCTTGGATGATAGTTATTTGATCTTGCTGAAAAAGTCAGAAACTTTCTGCTCACGAAAACAATTGTTAAAAATCACCAGAACGTGATAAAATACTGATTCCAATTGAAGTAGATCAATAAACAAATTATCTAGGTCTTCCTATTTTGGTATATTCTTCTGAGTTCCAGAAGTATACGCTTGATACAGAATACTACAGACTGTTCTGTTTTTGACAGATTCTGTTTTTCGTGTGTTGTTTGCTTATTTTGATGAATCTATGGCTAGTATCGGGGGGTATGAACCATAGAGAAGTTGGAATACAGTAGGTTTAACACCAATATAAATAAATAATGAGTTCATTACAGTACCTTGAAGTGGTGGTTTGTTTTCTTTCGCTAACGGAGCTCATGAGATTTTCTGTTGAGTTTTGTGTTGTGAAGTTTTCAAGTTTTGGGTAAAGATTTGATGGATTATGGAATAAGGAGTGGCAAAATCCTAAGCTTGGGGATTCCCAAGGCACCCCAAGGTAAAATTCAAGGACAACCAAAAGCCTAAGCTTGGGGATTCCCAAGGCACCCTAAGGTAAAATTCAAGGACAACCAAAAGCCTAAGCTTGGGGATGCCCCGGAAGGCATCCCCTCTTTTGTCTTCGTCCATCGGTAACTTTATCTGATGCTCTATTTTTATTCACCACATGATATGTGTTTTGCTTGGAGCGTCTTGTATGATTTGAGTCTTTGCTTTTTAGTTTACCACAACCATCCTTGCTGTACACACCTTTTGGGAGAGACACACATGAATCGGAATTTATTAGAATACTCTATGTGCTTCACTTATATCTTTTGAGCTAGATAATTTTGCTCTAGTGCTTCACTTATATCTTTTAGAGCACAGTGGTGGTTTTATTTTATAAAAATTGTTGATCTCTCATGCTTCACTTATATTATTTTGAGAGTCCTTTAGAACAGCATGGTAATTTGCTTTGGCTATAAAATTAGTCCTAATATGATAGGCATCCAAGATTGGTATAATAAAAACTTTCATAAAAAATGCATTGAATACTATGAGAAGTTTGATACTTGATGATTGTTTTGAGATATGAAGATGGTAATATTAGAGTCATGCTAGTTGAGTAGTTGTGAATTTGAGAAATACTTGTGTTGAAGTTTGCAAGTCCCGTAGCATGCACGTATGGTAAACATTGTGTAACAAATTTGAAGCATGAGGTGTTCTTTGATTGTCATCCTTATGAGTGGCGGTCGGGGACGAGCGATGGTCTTTTCCTACCAATCTATCCCCCTAGGAGCATGCGCGTAATGCTTGGTTTTGATGACTTGTAGATTTTTGTAATAAGTATGTGAGTTCTTTATGACTAATGTTGAGTCCATGGATTATACGCACTCTCACCTTTCCATCATTGCTAGCCTCTTCGGTACCGTGCATTGCCCTTTCTCACCTTGAGAGTTGGTGCAAACTTCGCCGGTGCATCCAAGCCCCGTGATATGATACGCTCTATGACACATAAACCTCCTTATATCTTCCTGAAAACAGCCACCATACCTACCTATTATGGCATTTCCATAGCCATTCCGAGATATATTGCCATGCAACTTTCCACCGTTTCATTTATTATGACACGCTTCATCATTGTCATATTGCCTTGCATGATCATGTAGTTGACATCGTATTTGTGGCAAAGCCACCATGCATAATTTATCATACATGCCACTCTTGATTCATTGCCCATCCCGGTACACCGCCGGAGGCATTCATATAGAGTCATATTTTGTTCTAGTATCGAGTTGTAATCATTGAGCTGTAAATAAATAGAAGTGTGATGATCATCATTAATAGAGCATTGTCCCAAGAAAAAAAATAGAAGAAGAAGAGAGGCCAAATAAAAAAAAGAAATGCCCAAAAAAAGAGAAAAGAAATAAAAATGGACAATGCTACTATCCTTTTTTCCCACACTTGTGCTTCAAAATAGCACCATGATCTTTATGATAGAGAGTCTCTTATTTTGTCACTTTCATATACTAGTGGGAATTTTTCATTATAGAACTTGGCTTGTATATTCCAACAATGGGATTCCTCAAATGCCCTAGGTCTTCGTGAGCAAGCAAGTTGGATGCACACCCACTTAGTTTCTTTTGTTGAGATTTCATACATTTATAGCTCTAGTGCATCCGTTGCATGTCAATCCCTACTCCTTGCATTGACATCAATTGATGGGCATCTCCCTAGCCCGTTATTAGCCGCGTCAATGTAAGACTTTCTTCTTTTTTGTCTTCTCCACATAACCCCCATCATTATAATCTATTCCACCCATAGTGCTATATCCATGGCTCACGCTCATGTATTGCGTGAAGGTTGAAAAAGTTTGAGATTACTAAAGTATGAAACAATTGCTTGGCTTGTCATCGGGGTTGTGCATGATGAGAGCATTCTTGTGTGACGAAAATGGAGCATGACCAAACTATATGATTTTGTAGGGATGAACTTTCTTTGGCCATGTTATTTTGAGAAGACATAATTGCTTAGTTAGTATGCTTGAAATATTATTATTTTTATGTCAACATAAAACTTTTATCTTGCATCTTTCGGATCTGAACATTCATGCCACAATAAAGAAAATTACATTGAGAATTATGCTAGGTAGCATTCCACATCAAAAAATCTGTTTTTATCATTTACCTACTCGAGGACGAGCAGGAATTAAGCTTGGGGATGCTTGATACGTCTCCAACGTATCTATAATTTTTGATTGTTCCATGCTATTATATTATCTGTTTTGGATGTTTAATGGGCTTTAATATACTCTTTTATATTATTTTTGGGCCTAACCTATTAACCGGAGGCCCAGTGCCAGTTGTAGTTTTTTTGCCTATTTCAGTGTTTCCCAGAAAAGGAATATCAAACGGAATCCAAACGGAACGAAACCTTCGCGAGAGTGATTTTTGGAACAAACGCAATCCAGGGGACTTGGAGTGGACGTCAAGAAAGAAATGAGGAGGCCACGAGGCAGGAGGGCGCGCCCAGGGGTAGGCGCGCCCCCCACCTCGTGGGCCCCTTGTGGCTCCCCTGACCGACTTCTTTCGCCTATATATACTCATATACCCCGAAAACATCCAAGAGCACCACGAAACCCTTTTTCCACCGCTGCAACCTTCTGTACCCGTGAGATCCCATCTTGGGGCCTTTTCCGGCGCTCCGCCGGAGGGGGAATCGATCACGGAGGGCTTCTACATTAACACCATAGCCTCTCCGATGATGTGTGAGTAGTTTACCACAGACCTTCGGGTCCATAGTTATTAGCTAGATGGATTCTTCTCTCTCTTTGGATCTCAATACAAAGTTCTCCTCGGTCTTCTTGGAGATCTATTCTATGTAATTCTTTTTGCGGTGTGTTTGTCGAGATCCGATGAATTGTGGGTTTATGATCAAGATTATCTATGAACAATATTTGGTTCTTCTCTGAATTCTTATATGTATGATTTGATATCTTTGCAAGTCCCTTCGAATTATCAGTTTGGTTTGGCCTACTAGATTGATCTTTCTTGCAATGGGTGAAGTGCTTAGCTTTGGGTTCAATCTTGCGGTGTCCTTTCCCAGTGACAGCAGGGGCAGCAAGGCACGTATTGTATTGTTGCCATCGAGGATAAAAAGATGGGGTTTATATCATATTTCTTGAGTTTATCCCTCTACATCATGTCATCTTACCTAATGCGTTACTCTGTTCTTATGAACTTAATACTCTAGATGCATGCTGGATAGCGGTCGATGTGTGGAGTAATAGTAGTAGATGCAGAATCGTTTCGGTCTACTTGTCGCGGATGTGATGCCTATATACATGATCATGCCTAGATATTCTCATAACTATGCACTTTTCTATAAATTGCTCGACGGTAATTTGTTCACCCACCGTAATACTTATGCTATCTTGAGAGAAGCCACTAGTGAAACCTATGGCCCCCGGGTCTATTTTCCATCATAGAAGTTTCCAATCTATTTTACTTTGCAATCTTTACTTTCAATCTATATCATGAAAAATACCAAAAATATTTATCTTTTTATCTCTATCAGATCTCACTTTTGCAAGTGGCCGTGAAGGGATTGACAACCCCTTTATCGCATTGGTTGCAAGGTTCTTATTTGTTTGTGTAGGTACGAGGCGACTTGCGTGAAGTCTCCTACTGGATTGATACCTTGGTTCTCAAAAACTGAGGGAAATACTTACGCTACTTTGCTGCATCACCCTTTCCTCTTCAAGGGAAAACCAACGCAGTGCTCAAGAGGTAGCACATCACGTGAGATGGAGTAGTTTTCAATGGTGAACATCACTGTGTTGATCATATCTACTATATGATTCACGCTCGACCTTTCGGTCTCAGTGTTCCGATGCCATATCTGCATATGCTAGGCTCGTCAAGTTTAACCCGAGTATTTCTGCGTGTGCAAAACTGGCTTGCACACGTTGTATGTGAACGTAGAGCTTATCACACCCGATCATCACGTGGTGTCTCGGCACGAAGAACTGTCGCAACGGTGCATACTCAGAGAGAACACTTCTTGAAATTTTAGTAAGGGATCATCTTATAAAGCTACCGCCGAACTAAGCAAAATAAGATGTATAAAAGATAAACATCAATGCAATCAAAATATGTGACATGATATGGCCATCATCATCTTGTGCTTTTGATCTCCATCTGCAAAGTACTGTCATGATCTCCATTGTTACCGGCATGACACCATGACCTCCATCATCTTGATCTTTTATCAACGTGTCGTCACATGGTTGTCTCACCAGCTATAGCTTTTGCAACTATTGCTATCACATAGAGATAAAGTAAAGCAATTACATAGCACTTGCATCTTATGCAACAAAGAGACAACCATAAGGCTCCTGCCAGTTGCCGATAACTTTAACAAAACATGATCATCTCATACAACAATTTATATCTCATCACGTCTTGACCATATCACATCACAACATGCCCTGCAAAAATAAGTTAGACATCCTCTACTTTGTTGTTGCAAGTTTTACGTGGCTGTTACGGGCTGAGCAAGAACCGTTCTTACCTACGCATCAAAACCACAACGATTTTTCGTCAAGTATGTGATGTTTTAACCTTCAACAAGGACCGGGCGTAGTCACACTCGATTCCGCTAAAGTTGGAGAAACTGACACCCGCCAGCCACCTGTGTGCAAAGCACGTCGGTAGAACTAGTCTCGCGTAAGTGCACGCGTAATGTCGGTCCGGGCTGCTTCATCCAACAATACCGCCGAATCAAAGTATGACATGCTGGTAAGCAGTATGACTATTATCGCCCACAACTCTTTGTGTTCTACTCATGCATATAACATCTACGCATAAACCTGGCTCGGATACCGCTGTTGGGTAACGTAGTAATTTCAAAATTTTCCTACGCACACGCAAGATCATGGTGATGCATAGCAACGAGAGGGGAGAGTGTTGTCCATGTACCCTCGTAGACCGTAAGCGGAAGCGTTATGACAACGCGGTTGATGTAGTCGTACGTCTTCACGATCGACCGATCGTAGCACCGAAAGTACGGCACCTCCGCGATCTGCACACGTTTGGCTCGGTGACGTCCCACGAACTCACGATCCAGCAGAGTGTTGAGGGAGAGCTTCGTCAGCACGACGGCGTGATGATGGTGATGATGAAGCTACCGGCGTAGGGATTCGCCTAAGCACTGCAACGATATGACCGAGGTGGATTATGGTGGAGGGGGCACCGCACACGGCTAAGAGATCAATGATCAAATTGTGTGTCCATGAGGTGCCCCCTCCCTCGTATATAAAGGAGTGGAGGAGGGGAAGGGCCGACCCTCCTATGGCGCCCCCCATGGGGAGTCCTACTCCCACTGGGAGTAGGATTCCCCCCTTCCCTAGTTGGACTAGGAGTGGAAGGAAGGGGGAGAGAGGGGGAAGGAAAGGGGGGGCCCCCCCAATTCGGATTGGGCTTGGGGGGCGCGCCCCCTCCTAGGCCTCCCTCTCTTCTCTCCCACTATGGCCCAATAAGGCCCATATACCTCCCGGGGGTTCCGGTAACTTCCCGGTGCTCCGGTATATGCCCGAACTCACCCGGAACCATTCCGACGTCCAAACATAGTCATCCAATATATCGATCTTTATGTCTCGACCATTTCGAGACTCCTCGTCATGTCCGTGATCATATCTGGGACTCCGAACTACCTTCAGTACATCAAAACACATAAACTCATAATACCGATCGTCACCGAACGTTAAGCGTGCGGACCCTACGGGTTCGAGAACTATGTAGACATGACCGAGACTCATCTCTGGTCAATAACCAATAGCGGAACCTGGATACTCATATTGGTTCCTACATATTCTACGAAGATCTTTATCGGTCAAACCGCATAACAACATACGTTGTTTCCTTTGTCATCGGTATGTTACTTGCCCGAGATTCGATCGTCGGTATCTCAATACCTAGTTCAATCTCGTTACCGGCAAGTCTCTTTACTCGTTCCGTAATGTATCATCCTGCAACTAACTCATTAGTCACATTGCTTGCAAGGCTTGTAGTGATGTGCATTACCGAGAGGGCCCAGAGATACCTCTCCGACAATCGGAGTGACAAATCCTAATCTTGATCTATGCCAACTCAACAAGTACCATCGGAGACACCTGTAGAGCACCTTTATAATCACCCAGTTACATTGTGACGTTTGGTAGCACACAGAGTGTTCCTCCGGTATTCGAGAGTTGCATAATCTCATAGTCATAGGAACATATATAAGTCATGAAGAAAGCAATAGCAACAATACCTACCTACAATACAACCTTGCAAATGGCTCTGGCAGAGTAGGTGCACTATGAAGATCAAGGTGTTCGGGTGGCTGTTATTCTTTGACAGACTAAACACCAAGGATATGCTGGTTAAGAGACACTGACGCTCAAGCCAGAATGACAATCTCTGTCTCATTTTCAGTGAGCTGGTGTATGAGGATAGAATCCATTTGTTTTTTATCTGCACCTTCAGCTGTAGAGTCTGGAATTACTTGGGCATTGATTGGTCTGGAGGCTCAGATATTCTGCAATGTATCATGCATGCTAGGTCCAGCTTCAGGCACCCTTTCTTCTTTGAAGTTATGCTAACTGCAGCCTGGAATATTTGGATTTTAAGAAATGGCAGAACCTTCAGAGCTGAGAGAGCTACTTTCAGTGCTTGGAAGTGTAAATTCATTCATGATATTTCTTTGCTTGCTCATAGGGTGAAGGATTGTATTAAACCAAAACTCTTGGCTTGGGTTGATTCTTTGTTGTAAAGCAGGTAGGGATGTTTAGCCATAGGTAGACTCTTTTCTTTTTTCCTTGTATAGTCTGTAATTTGTTTGTACAGTTGTGCTTTCTTTAATAAAGGGCTGTGGGGCTTTGCCTCACAGTATATATTAAAAAAAAGCAATAGCAACATACTAAATGATCAAGTGTTAAGCTAACGGAATGGGTATTGTCCATCACATCATTCTCCTAATGATGTGACCCCGTTCATCAAATGACAACACATGTCTATGGTTTAGGAAACATAACCATCTTTGATAAACGAGCTAGTCAAGTAGAGGCATATTAGGGACACTTTGTTTTGTCTATGTATTCACACATGTACTAAGTTTTCGGTTAATACAATTCTAGCATGAATAATAAACATTTATCATAAAATAAGGAAATAAATAATAAATTTATTATTGCCTCTAGGGCATATTTCCTTCAACCGCGAGGATCCAGCACCAGAGGACCAGAGCACCCGGTGAGCCGATGCCATGGCGTCGCGACGGACGGATCCGTCCGTCGGCCGGGCACTGTCCTCCCGGGAGCGGCGGAGTGCAATGCAGACTGCCATTGTCTCCTTCAACCCACACTGGACGACACGCCACTCGACGGATCCAGACTGGTCAGAGTCCGATCCGCTGCCTGCCATGGCGGAGAAGGCCGCAAACCGCTGGAGGTGAGCTCGGGTGGCGGAGGGGAGTGGAGTGGAGTGGAGTGAAGTGGCTAGGGTTTGCTCCGGTGAGAGGATGGGGACGAATTTAAGTGGGGTCGGGTGGGCCAGCATGGGCCGGATCCGATGTGGCGGGCATGCCCGAGTGCCCCAATATTCGTCCCATATTTGGGCTGGATATGGGGGGTGACGGTAAGCCCGAGCATTTGAGGGCCATTTGAGGGGCCCGTCTGGGTCCAAATTTCGTGACCGGGCAGCGACCGGGCGGCCTGCCCGGGCGTTTGAGACGGGTTTGAAGGGTCCGCTTGTAGATACTCTTATCAATCATATGCCTACGAGAGGAGGCGTCCGTCCTAGAAACCGCCCAAGACATAGGGAACCTGCCTGATTTCGTGCCTAAATAGGTCGATTCTGGCCTAGACCAACGAATTCTTAGATTTGACGGGGCTTGGGCGTCCGACGTCCGGGAGAGTAGAGCACGTCACTCGTCTTCACCCAAAAAGATCGACTTGTTCGTGCCTAGCCGGGTGGTCCATTCCCAGTTCGAGCTTCTTCTTTGTTTCCTCAGATTAGAAAGGTCAGGAGGATGACAAGTAGCGCAAGCAGCAATGGCGGGCAGCGCGCGCCAGTAGTAGGAAGCGACGGATTGATTCCTTGGTGAGTCTCCCATAGGGAGAGTATCTGGTGCTACCAAGGCTTAAATGCTACCGTGATACGGGCATCTGGGCCATCAGATTCTTAGATCGGACGGCATCTGGGAGCTGTTGAATCTGCTGGACCTATGCGCAATTTTTGGACTCCTCGTAGGTTTTTTCGCAAATGTTGCATCCCCGCCTCCCATACTGTGAGTTTTCCCAAGTTGATGTGGATTCCTTGGTGGAGGACGAAGAGTTGTGTGGCAGCTGAGGTATTGCCAGTGCCATGAATGTCTCCCCTGCATGGAAGAGAGTAGGTGGGCAACCAATTATGGGGAGAGCTATACCGCTGAACCGCACAATGTTCCCATATTTTTAAACGAAATTTGTATTCTCCAAACATTCTGATTTTGTTATTAGATCCGAACGACTTTTGTGCCACATGATCAGCATCTAGCAATCAGATCGTCCCGCGATTTTCTCCCTCGCCGCATAGATCGTTAACTGCCTTTTTTTTTCACGAACAACACATCCCGTGATTTTCTCCCTGGCCGAATAGATTGATAATTGCACTTTTTTTGCTCCAAACGCTGCCTCCGTTTTCTTCTTCGTGCTAATCCTTGTTGTAAAGCATATTGCGCCAAGCAGGCATCGACCCAGGCCTGCTCAGTTTTGTACGATGCCATTAACCAACTCACCTAGTACCATTTTCGTGTCCTATAATTGAAAAATACGTATGTGACATTTTTCAAACCACATGGCAGCAAAAGAAAAGTTGTTTCTTTATTGTTTATTGGGCTTCTCTAGTACATCATTTCGTACTAGATTATAAGTTGTGGAATTAGGCATACATACAAAACACTTCAGTGCGAATAGCATGGTAACGTACGCATCGTGAACGTAATAATTTATGTACAAACGATGTGGTAACTTTTTGTCATGGAGAAAAATTATTGAAAACATCCCTGATAATTTCTATATAAATAATATGGTAATTTGCGCATAACGGAACTGATAACTATTTTGTACAAACACCACGGTAACATTTGATTCAAAGGGGAAAAATGTTGAAAACATCTCCCGGTAATTTTTGTCTAATAGCATGGTAATATATATATATATATATATATATATATATATCATAGATCTGATAAGTTACATACAAACACCGCGGTAACCTTGAACCCCCCGAGAGAGTTGTTGAAAATATACCCCAGTAACTTCCGTGTAATAGCATGGTAATATACGCACAACAGAGCTGATAACTCATGCACAAATACCGTGGTAACATTTTGACCTGGAAGGAAGTTGTTAAAAAACATACCCTTGGTATCTTCTATGCAAATAGTATGGTAATATTCGCACCGTGTATGTGATAACTTATGTACAAACATCCCCAATAACTTTTGTGTAAATAGCATGATAATTTGCACACCGCAGAGCTGATAACTCATGTACAAACATCATGATAATTTTTTCACCTTAGGAAAAGGTTGTCGAAAAATGTACTGCCCATAACTTTTGTGTAATTGCCATGGTAATATACACACAGCAGATCTGATAACTCATGTACAAACACCATGATAATTTTTCACCTTAGGAAAAATTTGTCAAAAAACGTACCGTCGATAACTTTTATGTAATTGCCATGGTAATATACACATAGCAGATCTGATAACTCACGTACAAACACCGTGATAACTTTTTCACCCATGATTTTTGTTGTTGAAAAACGTACCCCAATAATTTCTCTACAAATAGTATGATAATATATGCACATAGAGCTGATAACTCACGTACAAACACCACGATAACATTTTCAGCTGAGAAAAACATACCCTAATAACTCCTATATAAATAGCATGGTAATATAAGCACAATATAGCAGATAACTTACTTAGCCTAGGCGTGATAACTTTTGACCCGACAAATAATCGTTAAAATATACCAACATATGATCTAGTTTCGAAGGTCTCGTCACAACGACTTTTTTTTTGTGAAAACGGCTTTTCAATTGGATCGATGGTTTGAGCTACAAAATATTTTTGAAATTTCAAAATAGGAGAAATTTAAGATTATATCAGTTTTTTTGTTCTCTAGTGCATTTTCATGTGGTGTGGGGAGAAGGATAAAGAGACCATTTTTAAGCCCCGGTAATTTCTGTGTAAACGGGATGGTAATTTATGTACAGGCGGTACGATAACTTACTTAGTCTAGGCCTGATAACTTTTAACACGAAAAAAGTCATCGAAACATATCAACATGGGATCTAGTTTCGAAGGTCTCATCACGAGAATATTTTACATGAAAACGATTTTTCAATCGGAGCGACGGTTTAGCATACAATTTTTTTTGAATTTTTGTATTGAGAAGAATCTTTGATGACATCATCATTTCTGTTTTCTTCCCATGCATGCATGTAAGAGGGAGTGGGAACTTCACGTGGGGTGATGGGTTTAGCATGGTGATGGATTAGAGAGCGTTTAAGAGGGAATAAAGCAGGATTAGCATTCACACTGATGGATTAGCGATCGTGGGAGGATTCGTTCGGATCTATTCCTAAAAGTAGAACATTTGGACGTTATCACAGTCCATTTTTAAAATATCACAATATCAAAATATGCTCCCATATTTTTAAAAATATGAATGAAAAAAATGAAAAATGAAAAAAAAAAAGACAAGAGAAAAAACACAGAGAAAAAAATGGTTCATGGAAATGTAACAGTGGGGAAGAAACCGGGAATGGGCAGGCTAAAGTAGCACAACACTCTCGCTCGTCAGGGGCGTGTCTGCCCGTTATTCCAATTGTTATGAGGGGAATAGGATTCGGGCGATGCTATGTCTCACTTTATGTGAGGCCGTAGCTTGACTCGCCTACAGGGAGCCGATAGTGAGCCGGGGCAGTAGCATGTAGGTTCATCATGCTGATGTCACACATGCACTTTTTACTATTTTGTTTATATTTGAAAATAAATAAATACATATATTACAAAAATTAATTCAGTTAATTCTTAAAGTGTTCATAGAACTTTTAGAAAATGTTGTACCATTCAAAAAGATGACATCTAAAAAAATGTTCACCCATTTAAAAATAATTTACAAGATAGTATTTAGAAATTTCTACACAATGTAAAAAAAATTGTAATGAAAAAATGTTACATTTAAAAAGCTTGCACGTGTTGCAAAAATATGATTGTGATTTTCTATAAAAATTTATACAATGTGAAATATGTCCACATTTTAAAAAAAATTGTGTATCATTAAAAAAATGTTTGAAGTGTATTTAAAAAATGTTGAACATTTATGAAAAAAAAAATGTTAGCTAGCAAGTAGCCCAGCTAACATGACCAGAAAACCATGACATTTTACACATCTACTATAGAAAGGTTGCTGGGCTACCCGCCATTCTGAGACTTCCCGTGCGCTATGCTCGTTGGGCCACTTGATTCTTTCCATGTAGCTTAGTTTTGGAACAATTACTCAAAAAAAAATCTTAGGGACTGTTTGGTTCTAGGCCTTGCATTGCCACACATTTTTGCCAAGCTTGCTTAAGATTAGTTTATCAAAATGAGAGCCACAATTTGACAAGCGTAAGGGAATCTTGCCACACTTTTTATGTGTATGCCATGTGGGGCTCTAGTGTGGCTTGCTTAAGGTGTGGCTTGAACCAAACACTCACCTAAGTTAACATGGCCAGAAAAGCATGATTACGTGAATCTCAGGAGTAGACGCTGGGTATCCTTTTTTTTCGAAAAAATATCAAACATTAAAAGACGCTTCCCTTTCAACAAAGAAAAAAAGGAAAGGAACATAATTTGACACGACAACCCAGTTAACATGGCCAGAAAAGCATGACATTTTACACACACATAGTACAACAGTACTTGGTGTCTGGTGGACATCTACATAGGATTGCTACAACGTACGTGAGATGCTACCTGAGAGTGATCGATGAAGCAAGCTTAATTACTACTCTAGAGACTAGAGAGCAATGCCACACACACACACACACACACACACACACACACACATTGCAACATACACGTATACACATCATAAAGCAAAGTTGGGGTGCACGATGGACACGCCTGGACGATCGAGTACGTGCGCTCCGCGCGCGCGCTAGCTCACGCCCATTTGGCCATGACGGACATGCCGCCGGCGCCGAGGAGGACGGCTGTGAGGCAGATGAGCTGGAGCCTGACGCTGCCCTGCAGCTTGGGCCCCATGAAGTCGGCGGCGAGGAGCTCGACGAGCGCCATGTAGTGCAGCAGCCCCGCGGAGGCGGCGTTGAGCAGGCCGACGACGATGAGCGCGGTAGGGCTGTTGTCCTTGTACACCTTGGTGAGCGCCAGGCCGAGCGCGATCCCGAAGGGCGTGGTGGTGGAGAAGAAGAAGACCAGCCCGGCCTTCATCTTGGTGCCGTACTCGGCCTGGAGGATGCAGCCGCCGAGGCCCATCCCCTCGAACATCTGGTGGAAGCACATGGCCGCCACCAGTGGCCGGATGGTGCACACGCTCTGCGACGCGCCCATGCCCAGCCCGATCACCACCGAGTGCACCACGATGCCCATCTCCAGAACCTGTACATATATGTAGGGAATTAATTAAGCGTATACTATGTTTTTTCGCCATATATGTAGCAACTTGTAATCACTTCATAAATTTTGTAACTTGTAGTTGTCTTAATATGCGCATGCATACTCTTTCAAAAAAGATTCTCATGCTCAGAAGGTCACATTTCACAAACTTTACTTTGAAACTACAAGTCAGAAAGTCATAAGTCACAATTCGCAATAATTTTAGTGAAACCAGGACTAATTTAAGCTAGCTACATGCATGAAGCCTCAGTTAGTAGCCATTCGATCGGGAAGTAGAAGGTCAGATTTGCGTGGTCATGCTTGGTAGGCTTGATTGCTTTTGGCAAACTAAAGTCAAACATGATGCATGTAGCTTAGTTGAGCTAATTAAACTTATCTTGATCTTCACATCTTAAACTACATTTAGGTAGCTTACTAGACAAATTAATGGAGGACGATTAGGCCGGCCGCTATGTTTGATTCAGTCCGTTGCCGATCTCTAGCCGCGACAACCAGGTACGGCACTGAGACGAATTAGTAATTCTTATTAAGTAGTGATGCAATCACAGAGATGCTCTGCTTATCTATCTTTCCATGAGACACAAAGTCAACGAGGCGCGTAGGTCTCGACATTTGGAGTCGATCGGCCGGCATCTATGGCGTAAAAACTAAAAAAAAAGTACAGCACGGGCGTACGGAGCCCGTCCTTGAGAGATTTGATTGGCAGCCATGCATGGATCCATGGTTGAGTTGAAAAGCATCTGAACGACGACGTGCAAGCGGGAATTGGTTGTGCAAGTGCAACACAAGATTATATACCTGAACGACGACGCGGTTCCGGCGGAGCTGCATCTGGCCGGCCTCGGCGTCGTCGGGCTTGGCCAACGCCGTCCCGTGGCCGTGGCCGTGGCTGTGCCAGTGCGCTTCCGGCTCCGGGCTCTCGATGTTGGCGACGGCGGCGGCGCTGCTGGGAGCGGGAGCGCCGGCATCCTGGCCCGTCTTCTTGCGGTTGTAGAAGGTGAGCATGAGGGAGTCGACCATGAGCGTGAAGACGGCGGCGAGCATGGCAACGAAGGTGGTGAAGGGGAACTGCCGCCACGGCTTGTCGGGGAGGCAGGGCGAGTTGAGGTTGTCGAAGGAGTCCGGGAGCACGTGCATGTAGCCGGTGGAGAGGATGACCCCCGACGCGAAGGCCTTGACGACGTAGAAGAGGTTGCGGTCGGGCTGGAGCGCCGGCACCGACTTGGCGAAGAGCGGGAGGCAGACGCCGATGACGCTGGCGACGAGGATGGTGGGGATGCCGATGAGCTTGAGGCGCAGCGCCTTGGGGACGTTGTGGCAGGCGTCGTCCGTGGCCAGGCTGGCGCAGACGTCGGCCGCCGGCGTCTGGGCATGGGCGAGGAGGGGAGAGCTGCAGCAGACCAGCAGGGCGAGCGAGAGCGAGACGAGCGCTAGGGCTTGCGACGACGGCATTGCTGGATCTCCTCTTGACTTTTGGTGTGGAGCTCGCTAGTTGTACTTGTTGTACGGCTAAGTGCTTTACTAGCACCGGTTGATTGATGATGGTGAGTAGTGTGGTTTGAGGATGTGTATAGATGGCGGGATTATATAGAGTTTGGAGTTGATGGAAGCTGGAGACCAGAGTGATCCTTGCAACTAGCGGGCGCGGTGTACCTGACTACCTGGGTTAATTACCTAAGAGCATCTACAGATAGAATATCAGGCCATCACGTGTATACTCCCGTGATATCAATTTGAAAATGTTGTTTAAATGGCTTAAAATATTCCCAACAAAAATGTGAATGTTGACAACACATATGTGTACAGTACAGGCCCTAAAAAATTCAGACCGAAATACAAAGTACACATAGAGAAACAAAAAAGAAAAAAACTGGATGTGAATAGTGTAGCTTATGACACTATTCTTGTTTTTTTTTCTTTGTTGAAACTATTATGCTGAATTTATCTTTTTTTTTTCTCTACATGTACTTTGAATTTGAATTTTGATCTGATTTTTTTAGAGATTGTAGACACATGTGTTGTGAACATCCACATTTTTTTTTCGAAATCTCCGAAACATCTAAATTTGATTTTTTTTTTTAAATTGGTATCATGGGAGCATACAAGTGGTGGTATTTCCTTATAGTCAGCCATCATCTACAACCACAACCCTCAATCCGACCTCATATGTCCACAGACGTATCCGGGCGCATCCACAAATAGGAGCAGGCCACCCCTCATTTCATCAACGTTGCAAGCACAATCCTCAAATGTAAACCCCTATTTCCATACTACACCATGCATGTTATGTGGGATTCATCTACGTACTAGATCAAACGAGCTACATTTGAAAGCAACTACTCTACTTCTACTCGTTGTTGGAGATGTAGATGACTGCCGTGCTGGATGGACTGGCCTCATGATCATTGGCGGCGGGCCGCATCTCTGGCTTCTCTTCCTTGTCACATCCTAGAGGTATGCGAACAGCTGCTCCCACCTTACGTCCGTGAGGTAGATACGGTGTCGGTTGGCCGCCATCTCCCGCTTGGACCGAATCGAGTCGAGGATGGCGGCTTGCTCTGCCTCGAAAAGTGCGGTCGCCTTCGCGGCATGGGAGTTTTTGAAATCCACCTCCGCCATGCCAAAGCCGTCAGGGACCTCCATGCCTGGCACCTCGTCCGCGTCTCCTCCATGGCGGCATCCTCCTCCTGGCGCTTGACTTCTCCTCATCTGGCAGCTTCTCCTTTGGCACCTCCTCTTTTGGCACCCACTCCTCCTCCTCCATCACCGCAAGCTCGCCGGCACGGTGTACCTCCTCCGAGGCGGGCATCTTGGCTTGGATCTCGCTCGGTGCTCGGGCGTGATGACGAGTCCAATTTATGTGAGGATTTTGATACTTATTTTGTGCCTACATGATAGACTTTGTGAAGTTTTATGCTCACGCACCTCTTTTTATCGGTATTCCATGTAACGCCATTTGGAGCAAATAATATTTTATGGAAGGAATCTCATAAAATAGTAGTGAAATCACGTATTTAATGTGATAATCATCTACCATTAAAGAATGGACAATAGCAGCCAAAGGAGTCGTCATTGCGGAGCCTCCGGAGCAGAAGACGGCGCTCCATACGGGTGCGCCCGCTCGTATGGGCAGTCGTATGATGCGCCAGTGCCGCAGCCTCGTGTACTACTTCCACCCTGTGAAATCGGGTCAGGGATCAGACGCGCAGAGACACCAGAAACTCGTCCAAAAGGTAGAACCCTAGCCTCAGGAGATCATCCGGGGGAGGAATTGGCAAGGAGGAGATTGCCATCTTCACCACCGAGCACAAGGGGGCTACAACATCATCACCACTGTCATCATCATCCACATCCATCTCGTTGTAACATCAGGAACCCTAGTGGATTACCTTGTGTGTTACGTGTGTGTGATCCATTCATGTTTTCCATCACATGTCTCCATGTGTGAGTAGACCTCTAGTTCTCGGGGGTATGGATGAACCTTGGTATGTATAGAAGCTGAAACGTTATAGTGGATATGAGATCCTCTATTGAAAGCTTAGTTTAATAAACTTCGTGAATGTTGTGAAGGGGCCCCACTCAGCATTATCGTCAAAAGGCCAAGTGTATCACTGTCGTTGTAAAGATTGAGATGTGAAGGTAATTCAAGGTGACAGTAAAAACCTTTGAAATCGATAGGGGATTTATAAAGAACCCTTAGAGAGGCCGCGTCCACGGGGTAACCCATAATTACCTTGGTCATAACCTATTGGGGGAGACTATGGTGGTGGCGTGTGTGGCACGAAGTCTACCTAGAGTAGAATGTGTAATGTACCCGGCTCCGCTCAGCATAATCGTCAAGAGTAGTTCAAGTATCCAGACTATATTATGCAGATGCATAAGTTGCGCTAGAAACATACCAATAGGGATTCCGGACACACTGAGAACGCCTTACCCCTATGTCATTTCCACTTGTTACTCGTGCTACTATTTTCTATTTACTTATATGTTATTTACTTTCAGTTTGCTCTACACCAAAAACCACTATTTACTTTCGGCCTCACTTTGTTTATAGTCTACAATCACTTGCAGGCACAAATCCACAATTCACAACAAAAAGCAACGCTAAATTCCCGTGCTCCCTGTGGGATCGATACTCTTACTTTGAAAAGGCTACAACTAAACCATGTGCACTTGCAGGATAACACGTCAACATGTTATAATATATAATCTTCTACCGGACCATGGTAGACGATGATCTTGGATTGAACGGAAGAGGGAGAGGAGGGAAATGGCAGCAGGGCTAGGGTTGCCTCGCGGTCTGACTTAAATAGCCGGATTTGGTCCCTCGGGCAGCATGCCGGAGCGGCACCATGAATGTGTCCTCACCGAACCGCAGGAGGTGCCCGTCAGATTATCAGTTTTGACAGAGGCCCCATCCGTCAATTTGACACGGCGGCCGCGTCCGAGCGCCCCTATATCTGCCCCACATATGGGTTGGGTTCGGGGGTGTCGAACAGCCCGGACTTATAGAGTCGGTATGAAGGTCCAGCTGGGTGGCAAATTCGTGACCAGGTAGTGATCGGGCCATCCACCCGGACACATAGAAAGGGTTTGACGAGTCTTGTCATAGGCTCTCTAACAAGGGGAGTGGCGTTACGGTGGCCGAGCCCCCGGTAGCTCGTTATCACCTTCGTGTTTATGGGCTTTGGGATTCATTCCTGTCAGGCCTTTTGTAAAGTATATAGGTCAATATACATATGCGTGAATAGTTCCACTGTATGGAAGTTGCATATTGGCTGTCCCACTGATCTGACCACACAAAATCAATGCGCTGTGAATTTAACACGCAACTGCCGCAGGCGCAAAAATGTATCAATTTTTAATTCAGCCAGTACATCATTGCCTCTTCCAGCCATGTCTTATCCTGGGCAATGTTATGTATATCTATACCATCGGCGCGTTTCCAAAACTAATCAGCAAATTCGAGCAATTAACTACGTATATCTTTTAACAAACAATTGCCTAACTGATGCAATGCCAAGAGGGATATTGACTTATTTTTGGATAATGTTATGTATCTGTACCATCTGCATGGAGCAATTTTTTTTCCTAGGCAATGCCAAGTGCATGCAGTGGCCGAGCTCCATGTTTCAAAAAAAAAAATCAGCGAAAAATACTATATTTACACCTAAAATATATATGCAAAAGGTATAGACAGACATATATAGGGCAAATACAATTTTTTTATGTTGCTTTTGACCATTGACAAGATTAATATGGCATGCATGATGTAAAAATACCATTAGGAACTCCTTTCAAATACGAATTTGGTATTGTACATCGTGTCACATGCATTAGGCTGTATATATTTGGATGGAGGGAGTGCAATATTACATGAAAACACATGTTCATATGTGATGTATACAAAAAATATATAAAAAGTTTAAAATGAGCTCTTTTTTGTTGAATTTGGGCCAAAATTGGTATTTTTTGTGTCGCATGCAAATAATCAAATTAGTAGTTGAAACTGTATACATATTTGAAGAACATGCATCTGTATTTGTAGAACAAAATGTCATTTTCTGAAACTTTTATAACTATTTTGATTTCTTTTAGATGGCCCAAGGAGCCCGCCCTTTGTAACGGTGCACCGTACCATCGTCGTGTTTCTTTAATTTTTCAAAACCAAGCATCGAACTAATATGCAACCAACTTGTTTTTTTAACAAACAATTACTTAACTGATGCAATGCTAAGAGGTATATTGCATGGGGTGCCTCCTCTTTTTTGGGGCAATGCTATGTATCTGTACAATCGGATCGTTTCATTGATTTTCCAAATCTAAACATCAAATTGGTATGTGATTAACTACATTTTTTAACAAACTATGACCTAACTTATGCAATGCCAGGAGGGATATTGCATCGGGCGCCTCCTTTTCTTTTCTTTTTAAAAAAGGCCGTACCACTTTCGGTTGCTGATAAGTGATAACACACTATCAGCACGGTGTTTTTCCCTCTCTGACAAACTCGCCGTAACCCAATGCCTCTCGTGTATCCATGTCCAGTCTTTTTTGTCCGCACGCGTATCCATGTCCAGTCATCCCTCTAGAATAGATAGTCACAAAGATTAAAACAAATAAACACACATCTCCTGTGCAGCAGCGCCGAAAAACATGATGCCACACCAGTCACGTTCGCCCAGCTTTGAAACACGAATCCTGCTTCGCCCAGGCTTCATACATGTACCTCCTCACATGGGTCATCCTCTAAATACGGTGATATACGGCCTGTTAGGCGGGGCAGCAAATGGCAATACATCTCATGCACACATCCCCATGCTCGTTTGGCAACACTTTTTCGCTCTAACAAGCCGCATTTGTTTTTGTTAGCTACAAAGGGCTTGGCAAGGTTGTTAAAAAACCAGTGCGACTCATCTTCTTCAAGGCGCACTCGGTGAGTGCGCATCGGATGTACATGCTAGATACCTATTACAACATCTCAGTACAACGAGTAAATTTTGACAAGGCATCCATATTTTTATTCTTATATAACATATAATTCTTGTGCATATATACCAAGCCCCCCTTGTTCTCCAGGGCTGCAGAAATAGGCCCCATTTTCTATTCACGAAAAACAGTAGGAATTGCTTCCTACCATGGAGAAAGGCCTGTAGTCTTAGGGCCTCTTTGATTGCAGGATTCTAAAAACGCCGGAATAGAAAAAACATAGGATTAAAATGTCATAGTCCTCTCAATCCTACATGATTTTGAGTTGTTTGATTGCATTATAGAAAAAACAAAGGTTTTTTCAAGAGGTTTGAGTGGATGCTAGAATTTTTTTGAAAGTAGTACAAACGAATCCTTAGAAAAATTTCTATAGGATTCAATCCTACGAATCAAACAATCAACATAGGAAAAAAAAATCTAAACAATCAACATAGAAATTCTAATTCTTCAAAATTCCTTTGAAAATCGTTTGAATCAAAGGTACCCTTACTTGTTAGCACCACGAGTTGGTGTGCTAAACGGCACAAGTTTTTGTGCTTCGTCACCTCCTATTTAATTTTAGAATGGCTTCTTCTATGCTCAACTCATTTTATTTTATTTGCTTCCTACTGTGTATTTTTATAAATTTTCGCTAAAGGAAACAAGCCCATTTAACAAACCTATATGTTCTCTTGGTTTTCACTTTTTCTTGTAAAATATCTGGACTAGTGAAAGTATAACCATTTGCGCTCTCCTATGAGAACTTGAAGAAGGGAAGCAGGAACATGGCAGCGTTAGAGAATCGAGTTAGCCACCCTCTTGTGAAAATTCTAGTACCTTATATAACTACTAAAATTTTGTCCTTTCCATCTCCAATGGTTCTTCGATCACTATTCCGCAAATTTCAAGGCAATGAATGGAAAGATGGCAACATCGCAACCAAACAGTTAAGTACATCTGTTGCTTCTTCTCCTTAGCCTTGCCAAAGTGGTAAATTTCGTTGTTAATATACAGACCATTTAACTCCACTTGTAAGCATTTTTGCTGTTGTTGTTGTAAAGGAGACATGGCAGTCAATTTCATTAATGGAACCATGCGTTTAGCAACCTGTTGAGTCTGAAAGGAAAGCATAGCGCCTCTTAACGAGGTGTCGATAATGGACTCGTGTGGACAGTGGGCTCATTCTAACCTATTAAGGTCTCTGGGCAACTCGGCCTCCCAGCGATCCCCCGGAGTGGAGCTTCGTTAGCCGTCCGATTCAGCTCGTTTTGGTCAACTCTCGTGTCTATCGTCAGATCCTTGTATCATGTTTTCACCTTGCGGTTATTTTTGTTGCTCCATGATTGGTGGGCTCATTGTCCATCGCTATTGGCTAGATGAGCCATTTTCTCGGTGCAAACTAGCCTCTCCTCATGCGCCTCTTAGTCAATAAACACTAAACAGACCCAGAACACAAACACAAGAATAAAAAATTCAGAATCCGCGTGAGCTCGGGAGCAACAACAGTGGCATTTTGCACACATAGAACTATGATCAGTCTCCTTTGGCCCGTTACCATTTTATTGCGAGAATTGGCTCGTTGCCATCATCTGGCAAACGGAGCATATCTCCTTTTTTTTCCGTCGCATGCCAGCAGCCGATAATGGTTTTATTCTTGTACAAGCTTTACAATGCTCGCTACCTACCTCCAAGCGTCGAACTTGAAAGCAACTTTTGAAGTACACCCTGAGTACAACTGAAGTACACTGCTAGTAGAGTAGTACATCCCACAAGATTAGACCCGCCCAAACCATGCTGCTTCCGCATGACGTGGGTAACTAACTGCCCTTGATGGCTCGATCGAATCTTAGCAGCTGACTTTGTGCTAGTATCGATTGATTGATTTACTATATTTTTTTCAGTGGTCTCTAGGGCCTTTGCGGCAAGCCGTGCATCAAATCAACATCATGCACATCTCCATGCTATAAAAATGAGAAAAATGAAGCATCTCCGTATAGTTTGGGACGGATGCGGGTACGACGATATGCTCAAGGAATTTGTGAGACGATTAAGCTAATCTAGGCTCGATGGGTGCACAGCACCGTGCGGTTGAGCTGTTCGTGTCGGCCGGCTGCGGCTTCCATTATAATTATACTTCTACTAGGTTATATAATGCTAGTACTACTCCTACTAACCCTGTTTTGACTTTGCGCTATATATGTTACTGCTAGGATAGTGTCAGTTCTGTCTTAGCTCAAAATGACGTCGTGATTGCGCTATGCAAAGGACAAGTAGTTCTGTCTTGTTAGTTCTGCAGTCACTTTAGACCCTCGATCTCTAACAAAATTTGGACGAATGGATGACAGGCAGCGGATACATAGATAAGCTATTTGGACTTGTGTATCTGTTTGAACTGTTGGTGATAGCGCTACAGTAAGCTTCTGTGACTTGTGGCAAAATCATAAACAACCCTGTTTTGTGAGAAAATAATGGAGCAGACTTTTTATTTTGTCGGATAGATGGATGTTGATAGATAGATGCTTCTGTTTCGTGCGCTTATATGCCACCGCGGTTGGTCAACTATGTGTCGTTGCTCGTCTAGTCAGAGACGCCACGGGCACATACGCCTAACCAGAAAATTAATATGTGGCATGATTGCATATGGTCATTATATTTTGGACCTCTTTTATGGCGAACGTTCGCCAGGAAAGTTGGCATTTGCGGATGTTTTCATGGCGTTTTTAAGTTGTGTGTGGGTGACGGTTTCTTCAGAACGACATGACATTTTCTGGGTTGAAGACCCAAAACTGCCATCTTCCGAGAAAAAATGGCATGCCGCTCTGAAGAAACTGTCAACCCACACATAACTAAAAACACCTTCAAAATCGTTCGAAATGCCACCTATTCCCAGCGAACATTCGCCAAGGAACATTACAGCATATTTTTATTATAACCATAGACCGTTATTCAATTGTGTGTCTATGCATTGCTCCTTAGTCCCTAGAGTAGTAATTAAGCTTTTGCTTGATCTAGCATCTCACGTACATTGTAGCAATCCTATTGTTGATGCCCACCAGACACGAAGTACTTGTAGTATACTATATGTGTAAAATCTCATGGTTTTCTGGTCCTGTTAACTTGGCTTTCGGGTGAAATTCTATTCCTTTTCTTTGTCCCTTTATTCAACACAATTCATAAAAATCTGATGCCAAATTTTTGACAATTCAGAGCGAATGGCTGTTTGCCATTCGATTTGCATGCACAAATCTCAACGCAGGACTTGTTCCAAGTTAGTGTGAAATTTGCTCCACCACATAGGGACGAAGCCATAAAAAAAGATCATCGGTGTCAACACGAACAAGTAACATTAACGTATTCCTTCAAAACAAATTAGCAAAAATATATGGCTAAAAAGTGTATAATTCGTATTAACTAACATGTATAAAATAATATATGGACCTTCACAATGATCAGTATCATTCGTTGTGGGTGGTGGTGATTTTCTTTTCAAATTCAAAAAACGCTCCATTATATGCTTACTATCTGAAATTCCAAATTAACAAATCTACTATTCCTAAATAGTTGATCCCCACTAACTCTAATTCTGTTAACGTGCAGCCTTTCAACTCATCAAGTGTGCTATGTTAGCATCCACTAACACAATTTTGCCATGATGTTAGAGATATATTTGGGTTATATGTATTTGGTAGTATAGGATTTGTAATCCGTCTTCTACCTTATCTCCAAGAGAGACTTCTTGCCCTCCAAGTCTTGTACTCAATATATACTCGCCCTCGAGGCTCAGTAATACATCCATCATATTCCACTAAATCCCTCTCTATCACTTCTAACATGGTATCATCCTAAACGGTCCAAACCCTAGCCGCCGCTCACCGCTTCCGCCCCGCACGGAGGAACAGGATCATTACATCTTTGCATATATTGTAGCTAAACTATCTTTCTTCCATTGTAAATATAAGATTTTCTATTGACTTCCCGCCACAACGCGTGGGGAATTCATCTAGTAACAACAAAAGTTTAGTACTAAAAAGGAGAAATTACAATACAAAGAGACTACACAACCTTCTTGCTAGCTTACTTAACATTGTGATGCAGGTGTGACTGTTGCGAAAATCAAAATCAGTCGCGTGCAGCTCCCAACTGTTGCATATTTGCAACACCCGTGTGACTGCCGCGAGAATGAAAATCGGTTGCGCGGAGCTCCAATTATCCCACGGAAGTTTACCGCCGCCCTTTGCCAAAGCCAACAATGCACCCACAAAGCCGCGCGCGTTCACCACTGCCGGCATCAGGAATATCCCGCCGCGGAATCGATCGGCCACCAATGTGAAGGAAATATGCCCTAAAGGCAATAATAAAGTTGTTATTTATATTTCCTTATATCAAGATAAATATCTATTATTCATGCTAGAATTGTATTAACCGGAAACTTAGTACATGTGTGAATACATAGACAAAACAGAGTGTCCCTGGTATGCCTCTACTTGACTAGCTCATTCATCAAAGATGGTTAAGTTTCCTCACCATGGACATGTGTTGTCATTTGATGAACGGGATCACATCATTAGAAGAATGATGTGATGGACAAGACCCATCCGTTAGCTTAGCATAATGATCGTCTAGTTTTATTGCTATTGCTTTCTTCATGACTTATACATGTTCCTCTGACTATGAGATTATGCAACTCCCGAATACCGGAGGAACACCATGTGTGCTATCAAACGTCACAACGTAACTGGGTGATTATAAAGATGCTCTACAGGTGTCTCCGAAGGTGTTTGTTGAGCTGGCATAGATCAGGAATAGGATTTGTCACTCCGTGTATCAGAGAGGTATCTCTGAGCCCTCTCGGTAAAGCACATCACTATAAGCCTTGCAAGCAATGTGACTAATGAGTTAGTTGCGGGATGATGCATCACGGAACGAGTAAAGAGACTTGCCGGTAACGAGATTGAACTAGGTATGAGGATACCAACGATTGAATCTCGGGCAAGTAACATACCGATGACAAAAGGAACAACGTATGTTGTTATGCGGTTTGACCGATAAAGATCTTCGTAGAATATGTAGGAGCCAATATGAGCATCCAGGTTTCGCTATGGGTTATTGACCGGAGATGTGTCTCGGTCATGTCTACATAGTTCTCGAACCCGTAGGGTCCGCACGCTTAACGTTCGATGACGATTTGTATTATGAGTTATGTGATTTGATGACCGAAGTTTGTTCGGAGTCCCGGATGAGATCACGGACATGACGAGCAGTCTCGAAATAGTCAAGAGGTAAAGATTCATATATTGGAAGGTTACATTCGGACACCGAAATGGTTTCGGGAAGTTTCGGATAAGTTTCAGAGTACCGGGAGGTTACCGAAACACCCCGGGAAGGTAATGGGCCAACATGGGCCTTAGTGGAGAAGAGAGGGCTGGCCATAGGAGGTGACACGCGCCCCCCTTGCCAATCCGAATTGGCCAAGGGGTGGGGGCGGCGCCCCCCTCCCTTTTCCCTCTCCTACTCCTTCTCTCTTTCCCCCTTTGCTACTCCGGAAAAGGAAAAAGGAAGGGGAATCCTACTAGGACTAGGGAGTCCTAGTAGGACTCCCCACACTTGGCGCGCCCCTAGGGGGCCGGCCTCCTCCTCCCCTCCTTTGTATACGGGGGAGGGGCAGACACAACAAGTCTTCTCTTAGCCGTGTGCGGTGCCCCCCTCCACAGTTTACCACCTCGGTCATATCGTCGTAGTGCTTAGGCGAAGCCCTGCACCGGTAACTTCATCATCACTGTCGCCACGCCGTCGTGCTGACGGAACTCTCCCTCGTCCTCGACTGGATCAAGAGCTCGAGGGACGTCATCGTGCTGAACGTGCAGAACTCGGAGGTGCCGTACGTTCGGTACTTGGATCGATTGGATCGTGAAGACGTTCGACTACATCAACCGCGTTACTTAACGCTTTCGCTTTCGGTCTACGAGGGTACGTGGACACACTCTCCCGTCTCGTTGCTATGCATCACCTAGATAGATCTTGCGTGGTCGTAGGAATTTTTTTGAAATACTACGTTCCCCAACACACTGTTGCCCGAAACAAGAAGAAGAAGGTTGCTCCCCTGCCTACGACCCCTTCCACGGTCGCCACCACAACTTGTGAACAGCGTAGGCCGTCCCCCCTTGCCTACCCGCTACCGCAGCTCATGAACGTATTGCAGCCGTCCTCAACGGCTGCCACAACAATCGGCATCCCCAACATGTTCGACAAAATGATTGAAAGGTAAAAAAAATCATGACTTCTCATATTCTTTAGGAAACGTCTCCGATTTTTCTCATTAGTTGTCATGATATTGTGCATATATGTATGGAATGATGGTAACAATGGCAATAGCAAGTCATGAAGAGGAAACAAGCAATTAAGGCAATGAGATATTTGAGAGGGCTATGTATTCATATATGCACATTTTTAAGTTTATCATGCACAATGCTTGCGGTTTGAATTTGAATTTGATTAGTGAATTGGAACTGGAATTTCATATGTTGTTTGGTTATGCATGTTGTGATTTCGTAAGTTTTATCATATCATTATTGGTTTCAATATTTAGCAAATCCGGAGAAGAAAACAGCGACCAAGGATGCGAGACAAAATTTTACAGTACTTGTTAAAGCAATAGCAGTTGTGGTGATGTAAAATCTTCTGTCCTACCCTATAATTTTTTTACATCACCTGTTTGAGGTACTCTTAGGACAATTTTTTTTGGACAATACTCTTAGGACAATTGGTTGTCGCAGTTTTGCTAGCCCTCCTGGAAAGAAAACAATGTGGGCTGCATAGCATGCCCAACCAACTTCTCAAATTTCATGTATTTTTTCCTTTCTTGTAACTTTCTTTGTTTTCTTGGTTTTTACATGTTTTTTTCTTCTGTTTTTTGCCAACATAGGTCTAAAGTTTTTCATACGTAGTATAATTTTTTGTATACATCGAGAAAAAAAAATTCAAACAAAGGAGACATTTTTTTCATACATATTGCATATTTTTATATATATTTAAAACATTTTTTATATATGTTCACCATTTTAAATAAATAATTAACATTTTTCTAAGATACAGGTTTTTGAACATTTTTTAATATGTGTTAAACACTTTTCAAATACAAGTTCAAACATTTTTTTCAATGATACAAAACTTTAGTTTAAACTATCGGTCATGTTTATTTTGTATAACTTTTTTAGAAAATCACAAGCATGGTTTAAAATGCGTGAACATTTTTCAGTGTAATATACATTTTCTGAAATACACTAGAAAATACATTGTATAGCAACTTTTCAATAATATCATGTATTTCTTGAAATGGGTAAAAAAATAAACTTCATCTTTTTTTAGTGGTACAAACATTTTCTAAAAGTTGAGCGAATATGTTTTTCTACCCTAAATGAACATTATTTAAATGTGTGAATAGCACTTTAAAGAATAACAAAATTATTATTTTTAATCTATGTATTTACTTCTTTAAAATATAAAAAAGCAAGAAAAAATCAGAATTGTGACATCAGTGTGATGAACACACGTGGCTACTGGGCCGGCGCACTACCGGCTCCATGTAGGCTAGTCGAGCTATAGTTTCACATGAAGCGAGCCATACCAGCGCCCTAATCCTATTACCTGCATTGATTTATTTTAATATTAAAACTTTACGAATCTCAATAATATGATTCCACTTTATAACATTTGAAAACATTAATATTTTTTAAACACGATATTTTTTTTAGAAAAAGGAAATATTTATTGAACATCTGAAAAAGAACTTGTAAAGAGAATTGTTTTTTGCATATGCGAACAATTTTTGAAACCTTGACAAAAATTAGGAAAAATCTGAACATTTTTTTCATATTTCTGATTCTGTTTAAATCACGGACATTTTTTGAATTTGTGGACAAAATTTGTAAAACCAGAAACATCTTCTTAGCTTCTGAGAAAATTTTGAAACCCAAACCAATTTTAAAAAACAACATTTCCACAAATTTGCAAACTTTTTTTGGAAAATCGCGTACATTTTTTGAGTTTGTGAACAAAAGTGGAAAAACAGGAATATTTATTGAACTTATGATCAAACTTTCGAAACCGCCAAAATAAATTTGGGAATGAGAAACATTTTTTCAAATATCTGAATAATTTTATAAAATTAATAACATTTTTAGATTTCGGAACAAACATTTCAGAAATGAACACATTTTGAATTTCTGCACAATTTCGGGAAAGTGCGAACATTTTTTGAATTTTGGGAACATAATTTTGTAAAGCGAGAACATTTTTTCAAGTTTTGAACAATTTGTGAGAAACACTAACGTTTTTTGAGGAAAAAACTTGAAACAAGAAAAAACGAAAGAAAGTAGTAAACACAAAAAATAAAAGAAAGAAACAGGACAAACAAGAAAGAAACAGAAAGATTAAAAAAATGAAACAAAAACAGTTCAGGAACCTCCTAGAAGGTTCCCCAAAACCGGTGGGGAACCATTCATAAAACCGGAATCGCTGCAAAATTTAACGGGCAGATCCATCCCGAACGCTCGTGGATCTGTCCTGTCCGTCACTCCGGCAACTTGCCCTAACGAGCGGCAGATAGAAATACACGGCTACTTTCTCTGAACCTATTTTTTCTCTGTGTATTTTTCTCTTTTTCATTATTTTTCATTGGTGAGCAATTTTAAGAATATGGAAACAGATTTCAATATTGTGAATATTCTTAAAATTTGGCAAGTGTTTTGAATACCACAACATTTTCCAAATGCATGAACAATTGTAAATTTTGGGAACAATTTTCAAATCTGAGGACATTTATGAAAATATGGGAATATTGTTCAAATTTGTGAATTTTTGAAAAATGTTGTAATATTTTCAATTTCACGGACTTTTGTAGGTCTGATAAAAATTATCAATTTTTTGATATTTGTTAAATTTAATAATTTTCGAAATTTAGATTTAATGATTTACAGGATCAAAATTTCAAATTCCTGAAAACAATATGTAGATATTGTTTAAATTACGATTTTTTTGTGATTGGGAACATTTAAAATTTGGTGCACATTTTGCAAATTTTCATGAACATTGTTTGAAGTTTTTTTTAGGCAAATACATTGTTTGAAGCTAACAAAGCAAAACAAAAACAGGAGCGCTCCGTCCCCCACATGCGCCGGCTCAAGGCGCATGGGGGTTGGGGGTTTGTTATGCCTTTCGTTTGCCTCAAAAAATTGTTATGCCTCTCGTCGCCCTAGGAGGTCTCGTGATTTTAGACTCGGCTCAATTTATTTTTCCCTTCTTTAATCTATTTCTTTCGTTATATTTTTTCCTTTCCGTTTATTTGTATAATTTATATTTTTTAATTTTTTTACTTTTGATTTTTCTGTTTTTATATTTTTACTTGGTTGATTATGTTTAAGTTTTTCACCTCTTTTTTATGTGTCCATTTTTTTCAAGCTATATGTATACATTTGTAGACATACATGGACACCTATTTTCACACTTCTTTTTCTTTTTGAAAAAATACGTGAATATTTTTAGTATATAATTATTGTATAAGCTGGTATTTTTAAATATAAGATGACGACATGCTAAAGGAAAAGATGCAGATGGAGCTCCTCATTCGCGAGTAGCTGAGGATGTTGAGCTCTAGAGAGCGGGTGTGCCGTTAGAGGCTCAGTCTACCACTTGCCGACGATGACATCCTCGACGAGCTCGACGACAAGGATGACGATGAGGACTAGAAGGCCTCGGCATGCGGTAGCAAGCAATGTTGAATAGCGACATTGCATATGTTTAGTATTATGTAAATGTTTCTTAATGAAATTTTAAATCAGAAATTATATGTAAATGCGATGATTTTGGTACCTATTATCATTGAATTGAATGTATTTATGTTCTTATTCAACTTTAGTAACAAATTAATCGAGTTAGTCGTTGTTTGATTGCCTAAAATTTTGAATTTGTGTTTGCGCTTCGATTCCACAGCCTCAAAAAAAATTATGGAATGCGCTTTATACGCGTTATAACGGCCGCGAATACGACAGACTCTGCTAAAGTTGCTCTAAAGAATTGAAAGGGGTAAAAGTTTTGTTGAAAAAAAAATTGTGGAGCCCTTTGTTTTTTAGGAATGGATTTATGTTCTTATGTAGTATAGGAACCAATCCTTCACATTTGAAAGGAAAAAACATTAGGCTAGACTACATGATAAGATTTCTATCATGTGAATAACATCGCTTTCCCTATAAAACAATGGCATGCATGCCATCTCTATGGGTTTTCTATTCCCTTGACATTTCATCTTATGAATCAAAAAAGGCCCCGGTTGTGAGATTGTAGGATCAACTCATCAAAATCATATTTGATGAATATTTTTAAACCCTTTACAACATCCATACAAGGTATATATGTACAAGTCCAAAAATATTGAGCTCAAAATTGATCTGCGGTTAATGAAACAAAAAATATAAAGTTTTCAGGGCGACAAGGACTCTTATTTATTATCAAAGTTTACCAGAAATACAAAGTACCCCAAACATAATAAAAATTATATTGAGGTCTTCGAACCACCAAACGGCCATTGTGTCCGCTCTCATAAGCCGGCCTAACCTTGTTGATGATAATTGAAAAGTCTTCTTCCACGTGCGTCAGGACGAGTGCATCCAAGTATCAACTTTGGGTGAATAGTACTGGACACCCTTCCCAACAGAATTTTTGTCCTTTCGGCTTTCGAAGGCAGAGGTCGAATTTAGAGCTACAATTTTTGGGGGCCTTCTTTACAACATAATATATATTTTATTTCTCATATTTATACGACCTAAAAGAGGTTGGTTTCCACTGCCAACCGGTAACAACGAGCATGATCCAATTCAAGATAAAAATGGTCTTGTGTTGTCATTTGTTTTGAATATTTTCAAGGATGCATTATGTTTTCAGAACACGATCTCACAGATTCTTAGTGCTCCCTACTATTTACTACTCCCTCCGTCCAATGATGCACTGCGATCCAGGTCCAGGTCCAGGCCAGGGGGCGTGCACCGGCGCCGGGACCGCCGACCGTGTCACAGCTCGGCATGCGCGTCGTCTGAACCGTCGGCGCCGTCCGGCTTTGGTCTAGGGTGGGCGCTCCGGCCTTGCTTGCGGTTCCACGGCTAGCAGAAAATATATGCGCCTCCATTCCCGTGTGAGTGAGAGATCAGTTTGAGATTCTGCAAACCAAGTGCCATGTCCATCCGACCGACGCATCATTCGTTGGAGCTAACCAACACGTAGTATAGTATAGTAGTACGACGTCTTGTTCAATCCTGCACATGCGTCTCCGTATTTAAGCCAACCTCTTGCTTACAGTGCGCGAGAAGAAAGAAAAGCGAGATTACAAATGCTTACGGCAAAGATTTAACGAGCATTGACTCCTTCATCAGTATCCAACTCTTTTGCTTTATACTGCAAGTGGGACTGGATTCCATCATTATTTTGCTCATGCATTTATCCTACAGATTTTTTTAAAGGATTTGTTTGTACTACTTTTTATAGGATTCCTAGCATCCATTCAAATCTATTTTTTTTATAATGCAATCAAACAACCCAAAATCATGTAGAATTGAGATGGGCATGGTATTTCAATCATATGTTTTTTCTGTTCCGATGTTTTTAGAATCCTGCGAATTAAAAAGGCCCTAAAAACATCTACAGCCGGACTCCTCAAACCCGTTGTACGTCATCTTATTGTACTTGATCTTTTATGCTGCAAGTGGGACTAGATCCCATCGTTATTTCGTTCATGTATTTCGAACCAACACAGATTATTCGGAGAGTTTTGTCCAAGCCCTAAAATATCATAACCAAACTTCAATACACATTGAGAAAAAAAATCTTGATGTCAGCTTTTGTCTCTCTTGACACTATTCATGCTGGATTTGTCTATTTTGTTTCTCAATGAGTATTTCGAGTTTGGATGTGAATGTTTCGGACGACATCGACACATGTCCTTGAAACATTCACATTTTCTTCAAAAATATTTTGAAACATTTGAAATTGACTTTTTAGACGCGTGATCACATGATATTATGTCGCCTGGTCTCAGCCCGAGTAACATTGCCCTGACTTAACAACTACGACCTTGTCCTCCCTTTTCCATGTTCACCGCCACTCAAACCTAAGTCGCCTCTTACCTCCTCATCCTACCTCTCCCTCGTTGTTGCGAGAGGCTAGCGACTGCGTGAGCGCCAACATTTGTCGAAGTTGGTGGCGGCAAGGAGTTTCACTACGGAAGCCTTCAACAACGAGATGCTATCTATGAGAAACGACTTCAGGCGAAAGGTTCGCTGGGCAACAATGGCAGTGGCGTTTTCTGCTGGGTCGGCGATATCTGGTGGTTATGCCGGATGATTGGTGCAAGATTGGTTTGGGCAATCAGCAACTTCATAGTGTTTGCCTGCATGTTGGCTACAACAATACTGAGTTGGATCTCCCATGACCTGTACTCGAGCAAGCTTCAACACATTGTTGGAGCAGATAAATCAGTCAAGACTTCAACGCTCATTCTTTTCTCTTTTCTTGGATTGCCACTCTCGGTTAGTACCAGACCCTCAACACCTTCTTTGGTGCAACTGGAAGATGTCTTATACCCTCTGCTCTTGCATATGCAGATCACTTACAGTGTTCCGTTCTCTCTGTATGCTGAGTTGACTGCCGGAACAGGAGGCGGACAAGGTTTGTGTTCCGGTGTTTGCTTCTTTGAAGTATGTTTCAGTTGTTATTCTCGACTGAGAATGTCTGCACATGTCCAGGTTTGGCTACAGGAGTTCTGAATCTCACCATCGTCGCTCCTCAGGTCGACCCTTACACCTAGAATGATCTCCAATGCCATGCATCATCGCTGAACGTGTCCTGACCTTTACGACTGTCGACCACATTCTACTTTGTAGTTAGTAGTGTCACTCGAAGCTAGCCCATGGGACAAGCTCTTGGGGGAGGGAACGTCCCGGCCTTCGCCCTGGCCTCGGTCTTCTCGCTGGCAGCCGGAGTACTTGCGGTGATCAAGCGGCCCAAGCTGTCGAACAACTACCAATCCGCCGGATTCCACATGGGCTGAACCCGGAAACCCCGAAGCCAGTTGTTGTGTGTAACATCCAGATGTTTAGTGCCAACACTGCTAAACCTCACCCCCATTTTGACATTTGTTTATACTATATGGAGATGATTCTTTTCCCCCTCTTGCCCTTTATGCTCTTCTTGCCGTCTTTGTTAGTCTTCTTGATCCTCCGCCGGCGCTGGTCGGCCTCCTCCACCCGCCGGACTACGCACTCCCGCGTGTCCACTCGCTCCGCCAGGGCCCCGATTAGCGCGCACTGATGCGCGCTCCGCTGGCACAACGCCGCCATCATCTCCATCAGCTTCTTCGCGTCCAGGCCGTCGCCACGCGGTAGAGCGGCAGGCGGAGGCCGTGGCTGCGCGGGTGGCGGCCGGGGTGGAGGCGTTGCGCGGGGACGCGGGTCGGCCTCGAGGAGGAGCTCATGCGGCAAAATGAAATAAATATTTTGTACCAAACTTTTATACTTATTTCCTTTTATTTTATCATATTAAAATATTACGGAGTATAATTTTTTATACTTAGTTGTTATAGTTAGCCACATAATTTAGTTGGTATAGTTTTTTTACTTGTAGTTGGTATAGCTAACTAGTCTTCTTTGTTATAAGTTGTAATGTATATTATTGATCAGTTTTTAATGCTAAGTTCAAATTAAGTGATGTAATAGAAGTTATTTTTTAATTATTTTTGTGAAAATTCTACAAATTATATAAAAACACGTACATATTTTTGTGTATGTGTGCATGTTCATGCATAGTTTTGTTTCATTAAATATCATGTTAGTGGTTTAAAAAATAATGTCCAACTATACCTAAATAGTGATTTGTACTGTAGTATTAGGTGTGGATATTCATAGAACCTTGTAGAGTATAAATTGCACAGACTGGAAATTTGCCGCAAGTAAAATTTGGTAATAAGTTCAGCATATACATGGTATTGAAATAGCTCGATCATCAACGAATGTAAACATATCGCATGCTTACATACAATTTGTATATTTGGTATGCTCATCTAGATGACAGGTTTTGTCTGATGTATACAAGAGCTTGGGCTAGATTCTAAAATAAAAGGTTATGTATGGATTAAACATGGTAATCTAGCTTACATAGATTTGAGTACAACCTCGGAGAGAGAGACTAGTAGGCTAACCAAGTTCATAGTCGCCTATCCGATTCATTGTCGCCTATCAGCTTGGTTGTTACTTTGATATGTGATGTAGATTTCCTCCTGCAAAACTAAGATTTTATTTTACATGTATATATTAATCTATTCAGAAACTAAGCTCCCTAGATTTGGAGCCCCTTGGTGCATCGGGTGCTCTGGAGATGCTATGGTGATACTAAACTCGCTAGATTTGAAGCCTCATGCTGCATCATGGGCTTTGGGATGGTATGACCCCGCATGTAAGGGTCAGTGTCTCTGGGCTTCTCGGGGCTGGCCGTTTTTTCAGTTTTGAGAAGGTATCGCTTGTTTTTCTTTTCCTTTTTTCCGCGTGCTTCTTTCTTTTCTATGTTTTCACTGGTTTTAATAGTGTTTATTTTGTTCTTTCCTTTTTTTGTTTTTCTTCTCTTTTAAAGTTTTCATGTAATTTTTTATAATAGCCGCTGGTGATCTGTCCCTCAAATGCTATGTACTATGCTAGAGAGAAACAACATAAAAAATACCTCCTAATTAACAACCAGCACGATCTAGCCACGCGGGTGAAATATGCTTTTCGTACAAGAATTAGCTAGAAAGATATGTAGACCAAGTCCACGCATTGCTCTGCAATTTGTCTGATACGTTATCCATCATTTTATTTATTATTTTCCAAGTTCACGTTTAGTCTTCTGACACGCGAACATAAAAATACAATAAAAATATTTTTCTTTTTTCATTATTGTCTACTTTGAAGAGGTAAAATGAACTTTACATCGATTTAAATTGTTCAAAGTATACTAAAAATTATTTTGTAAATTTATATATCTTCATTGTATTTCTGAAATACCCAATTATTAAAATTTGACTGTTGTATTTTGTAAACTATTCAACATATATCAAAATTATTTTGTAATAATATTAAATTACTAAAATGTATCAAAACATGCCAACCATGTTTCTTTGTAATGTAAAAATAATTTTGGACAACAATTTTTAAATACGTGTTAAACATATTCTAAAAAACATGTTGAACCTTTTTTAAATACACATGCAAAAAAAAATTGAATGCATGACGAAAATTTTCAAATAACGTTAAAAATTTTAACACATGTGTAACATTTTCCATAAAAAGAACATGTTGAACATTTTTCAAACGCACAAAACACTTTCTTTAAACTCATGGCAGTCATAATTTTTTCTTAATAGCCAAAGCGGATTTTTGAAGAGGTACATAACAGCCAAAGCGGATTTTTGGAGCATGGTAGCCGCTGAGCATGTTTTTTGAACCGCCACTTGCTCGAATACATGGTTTGTGGTGGTTTAAAAGCATTGGGGTTGGATGTAACTGCCAAGGTCTTGTTCAATCCTGGACGCCACGACACATGCATGTCAGACACACATGCTTCTGTGTATTTAACCCAACTTCTTGCTTTCAGTACACGGGAAGAAAGAAGAGCGACACTATAAATGCTTCCGGCTGTGAAGTCGAAGCCGCGGTGACGGGGCCAGGTGGTATACGATGACGCGTGACAGGTTGTTCGTTCGGTGATCCTCCGTGATGCCAACCTTGCCTAGTTCCTTCGTAGTTCATCATCGGAGTCAGAGCTGCGTTGGCTTGTGTGGATTGTATGGAGTGTAGTGTTGCAGCTACTAGGGCTGTTGTTTTTCTTTTTCTTTGATCTTCGGATCTTCAGGTCCTAGGACCTTCACCACCTTGTTGTTTTTCGTTGCTCTCTGCTATTATCAATGAATGTCAGCGATGCTGGATCTTTCAAAAATAAATGCTTCCGGCAGAGATATGAGCAGCATTAATTCCTTCATCAGTATCCAACTCTCTTGCTTTTTATGCTGCAAGTGGGACTGGATTCCATTATTATTCTGTTCATGCATTTCGAACCAACCAACACAGATTATTCCGAGAGTTTTGTCCAAGCCGAGACCAGGGTTCGAAAATTCTAAGACATCGTCGTAGGTAAACCGCAACCTGCGGAGCTTGCAGTGCGTTTCTGGAAAAGGAAAAGCAGTACACCTTATCCCGATCACATCAATCATAGCTGGCGGATGAAAGCTCCGAGGATGGCCGTACATGCACGAGCTGGTGACATCGCATCGGCAAAGCCATGGGAAACGGGTGGAGAGGACGGCCGGAAAACGGCGGCCACGGAGCTCGGAGCGTGACGCGGACGTGGACGGGTAGGGCCAGTGCGATCCAGGTCCAGGCCAGGGGGCGTGCACCGGCGCCGGGACCGCCGACCCGACCGTGTCACGGCTCGGATGATCGGGGCGCGTGTCGTCTGAACCGTCGGCGCCGTCCGGCTTTGGTCGGGCCGTGCTTGCGGCTCCACGACTGGGAGAAAATATATGCCTCCACTCTGGTTTGAGTGAGAGATCTGTTTGAGACTTTGATTGATTGAGCCTAACTAACACGCTTTGCCACTCGATGCTAAGACAAGATATGATTCGAGCCCGATATCTTTCTCCCTCTCGATCTCTCTAGGCCAGGCTTTTTTGACCTTCTGCGACTCATCAAGTGCCAGCCCACACGCACGCATGTTCCACGCACACAGCACGCATCTCTCCGTGTTTAATGTATTTAATCCGTCATCGTACGTAGAGATACTACTACGAGAGACGGAGAACCGGAAGCCAGATCATAATTAATTAATGCTACCGGCCGAGAAGTGGCAATATTAATTCTAGTTGGTGTACATTCTTCACTAGGCATCTAGTAACTCATTTGCTTTATGCTGCAAGTGGGGCAGGATTTGGACATTATTTTGTTCCCAGCAAACTCTTAGTGCTAGCACTACCACAGAGACTTCAAATGTCAGGAGCTACTACCTCTCTGATCCGAGCTACTACCTCCGATCCATAAAACGTGTCGCGGTTTTGAGCTAATCCCAGTTCAAATCTACGGCACTTATATGAAGCAGGCGATGAGGCGCATCACCGAAGCCGTCGATGGCAGTGCCCGGGCAAGTGATATCGAGGCCTCAACGCTGATGGAGACGAGTGGAGTGCCGGTTTGTCGGAATCTTCTGTTGATCCAGCAATTTAGAAGGATAGTTGGGGTGGGCCCAACACGGCGGTGGGCGGGGACGGTGGGTCGGCGTCGGCCGAAGGCAGTGAAGTTAGGAAGTTTACGCCAGTGGTCTTAGGCGGTTTTGGGAAGAAGATGAAAAGGATGGTCAGAAGGTTAGGGCATCTCCAATGCCGGCCAGCAATTCCTCCGGTATATGTCCGTGGTCCGCAAACATGATGCGGATGTGAGCCATCCAACGCTAATTACAAAGTATGCAGCTAGGAGGAGAAAAAGTAGGTGAGGACCATGCATGTGGTGGGATATTGTGGTGTGTTGTTCGGCTCAGAGGAGAGGGTGATCATGCATGTGCGGAGAGAAAGAAGAGAAGAAGACCATGCGGAGGCTTTTGGTTGGTCAAGTGGATGTCCAGACTCCGGTATATCTCTCCTCCTTTTGTCTCCAATTTACCGAAAACGGACGTCAGGACCGCTTCGCGGACCGATACGGTTCCCCGTTGATTGCAAAAGTCAACAAATGTATCCAACCGGACATATACTGAAGCTTTGCGGGTCTTAAGTTGAAGATGCCGTTAAGGAGGCCATTTGGCCGTTCGTTTCGCATGGAACGGCCTAGAACAATCGATTTACAAAGAGAAACACCGGTTGACTAACTTTTAAATTAGCAAAGCGAAAATTCAACTCGGTGGCCAGGCTCATCTGTTCCCGGCCAGCCAAACAATCAAAACAAATGCTAGAAAAAATTTAAAAAAAAATTGTGTGTGGTAGATAATTTGATGCGTGATGTCCGCTCCAAATTTCGACTCATTTGGACACTTGAGCAGCACTCGGCAAAAAAGATAAATTGGGTCAGAACAGTGCATGAACAATAAACTTTTTTACGGACCCTGATTTTGTCTTTTTGCCGAGAGCTGCTCAAATGTTCAGATGAGTTGAAATTTGTATCGAACCTCACGCATCAAATTATCTACCACACGATTTTTATTTTTATTTTTGAATTTTTGTACTCCCTCTGTTCCACTTTATAATGTGCCTTTGTGTGTAGCGTTTATACCAATGTGTGAGCTGGCGTTCTTATTTGGACAGGATTTGCCCTCCGACTGCTTGCTCTGTCACAGCACATGGGTGTCTGCACCCGCGTTCCTGTGAACAGCCAAGGGCTACTTTTGTCCAAAGCAGCTTATGCGCACTACATTTCGGAATCTGGGCAAAAAAACTATGCGCATTAGAATATGGAATGGAGGGAGTAGTATTTGTTTTGATTTTTTTCGTCACGCAGGTGCAGCTGAGCCCGGAAGCAGAAACGTCGCACTCCAAGCAAAGCCGTATCTTTCTTTGTACCAGCATCTGTTGAACTTTAGATGTGCAAAGTTGTGTGCGCCATACACACATGTGCAGTGCAGGTGCAAAGAAGAGGTTCTAGAACATGTCCAGCCAGCTAGCCAGCCAGCCAGCAATCACCCGTCAAGTCGTCGTCCAGGTCGTCGCTTCCGCCGGTACACACACACACAGTGCCGACTTGGGCCTCGCTCCGATCCCCGCGGTGATTTTCTCGGACTAGAGTATTCCTTCCTCCCACGACTATTCTCCCGGCGACGTCACCGCGGTGACGTCCGGTAAGCCGGTCACCGCCCCCGACGGGCCGTGACCCCATCACACCCCTCACCTCACGCGCACCACCCAAGCAAATCCCGCACGTTCCTGCGTGTGTGGTATCTCGCAGAAGCAGCCAAGAGAAGTGAGGAGGGGACTAAAAATAATCACGGCGCGCGCCGCGGATAATCCTTTTCCGGGCAGCCAGCCGCGAAATTTCCCGATAAGAGCAGCCGCGGGCGGCGCTTCCGCGTTTGGTTCGCCACACTTGCTTGCAGATTAGCCGCTGCGGCTTCCCCTTCTCGACCAACTCCAAAATCCGCGGCGTGCGTACCGGCCGTTCCGTTCCAGCTTCTTGTGCCTGTTGTGGCAAGAAGAAATCCGCGCTGTTTGGGGCCTCGTTTGAGCAGGAGTATCCTCGCTTTTTCCTGTTGGGAGTTCCTGCTTGCTGCTCTGCCCTTTCGTCGGGTTTCTTGGAAGAGATTCATGCTTCCTTCGTGACATCTTGTCATCTTTTTTGCTTGATTTGCATGGTTTTCTTGGGTTCTTGCCGGAGGATTTGCCCCTTTTAGAGCTCGGATTCCTCCGCAAGATCCACCACTTCCGCAATCATTTGAGCTCGTGCGGTTCAATCGTGGGAGCATGGGACAAAAGCTTCTTCCGTCCTTGGGGACAAAAGCTTGTGCTCGGATTTGACACCATGCCAAGCATCATCAAGTAGACGCGAGCGAGCTTCTAGAACCTTCTGCTAGCTTCCTCCTGCCCACTCCCCGTCCACGCGACATACATACATGGAGACGTCGACCGTCACCTACTCCTCCTCCTCGCCGCCCCCTTCCTCCTCGCCGCCGCAGCAGGCCGAGCAGGCCGCCGACCTCGACGCCGTCAGCCTCGGCCGCCTCAGCGCCAACCTCGAGCGCCTCCTCGACCCGGCCTTCCTCAGCTGCGCGGACGCCGACGTGGTCCTCGCGGACGACGCCGGCGTCGTCGGCGTCCACCGCTGCATCCTCGCCGCTAGGAGCGGCTTCTTCCTCGACCACTTCTCCAATAGGCTCGCCAACCCCGCCGCCGGCGAGAAGGAGAAGGAGAAGGAGAGGCCGCGGCTGGAGCTCGCGGAGCTGGTCCCGGGCGGGCGCCACATCGGCCGCGACGCCCTCGTCGCCGTCCTTGGGTACCTCTACACCGGCCGCCTCAAGCCGCCGCCGCGGGACTCCGCGGTGTGCGTGGACGAGCGGTGCCCGCACGAGGCCTGCCGCCCGGCGATAGACTTCGTGGTGGAGTCCACCTACGCCGCCTCCGGCTTCCAGATCTCCGAGCTCGTCTCGCTCTTCCAGGTAATAATAATCAGCAACAGATACTACCTCTGACAAGCTGAACAACACATACATATACACCTGACGATGCATTGCTACAGTTATGTCAGGAATGAAATACAAATACTGCAAATTGTTCATCATTTCTGGTGAAAGAAAAGAAATTTGTTGATCAGTGAATCACCCAAATGTGAAGAATTTTGATTTATGATTTTGATTTTGCAGCGTCGTCTGTCCGACTTTGTAAACATAGCTCTGGTGGAGGACATAGTGCCCATCGTTCACGTTGCGTCCACCTGCCAGCTCCATGAGCTGCTCAGCCAGTGCATTCAAAGGATTGCAGGATCGAATGTCGACAGCCGGTACCTCGAGAAGGAGCTTCCAGACGAGGCATTTGCCAAGGTCAAGGAGTTCCGGCGATACTCGCTGCACGACGATTCGGACGAGTTCATCCTGGACCCTGAGCACGCCAAGAAGGTCAGGAACATCCACAAGGCCCTGGACTGTGACGACGTCGACCTGGTCGGCCTGCTCCTGCAAGAGTCTGCGATCACCTTGGACGATGCATTGGCCATACACTATGCCGCCGCCTATTGCGAGCCCAAAGTGCTAGCTTTGCTCTTGAAGCTGGACCCTGCCGGTGACTGCGTAAACGTCAACCTGAAGAATGACAGTGGGTACACACCATTGCATTTGGCTTGCATGAGGCGGGAGCCGCAGATCCTTCTCTCGCTTATCGAGAAGGGCGCGTCCGTGGTGGAGAGGACGCACGATGGGCGCGACGCGCTTACCATCTGCAAGAGACTGACAACAGAGAAAGACTGCAACAAGAAGCTTGAGAAATGCAAGGAGAGAAGCAAGGCTTACTTGTGCATTGACATCCTTGAGCAGGAGATCAAGAGGAAATCCTTCATCTTCGAGGAGCTCCTTTCGGCAGAGGTTTCGGTCGCCACACCTTTGCTGGTTGACAATTTCCACATGAGGCTCATAAACTTGGAAAACAGAGGTTTGCACATTTTACTTTGGTTTAATATATATTTTGTAGTTGGACTTCTCAGTAAGACCATAGTGAGGTGTATTTGCGCTTGTGATGTTTTAATATATGATCTCATGGTAGAGAGAGTTTTGACAATTCGGTGCTCTTTTCCTTCTCTTGAATTTAGAAGCACAGGTTTCTGACAGGCTTAGTTTTTTCTTAGTAGTATTTGCTATTTGTGATAGCGATACGCTCCAGTTACTTGCTATGTTGTGTAGCACAAAAGGAGGAAATCTAATACTGAAAGCAGTATCAGCAGAGTTATACTGCTGTTACCTTTTCTTTTCCTAGCTAGAAAGAAGCATACAGTGCTTAAAATCATTGCTAAAAAATATTTGTGTGTGTCTATGCAGTTGCCTTTGCAAGAATATTCTTCCCTTCTGAAGCCAAGCTTGTCATGCGTATAGCACAAGCAGATTCAACCGAAGAGTTTGCCGGTCTCACGTCAGCTAATTTCAGTAAACTGAAGGAGGTTGACCTAAATGAGACCCCTACAATGCAGAACAGGAGACTGCGGGAACGCCTTGATGCCTTGACAAAGACAGGTGATTTAAACATAATCATGCATCTGTTATAAAATGGGTATTGCTTCAGCATTTCTCCTTGCTAATAGATTTACGAATCTTCGAGCAAAAATTGGCTAGTTTAAGGAGCTCCAAATATTTTTACTCGTGAATACAATTTTGAAGTATAACGAAGAACACATTAACAGCCCAAGGTATCGTCATGTACCATTTACAGGATAGTTCAATCTAGTAGGATAGGAACTAACTAAAGGGCAGATTAGATTGCCGTGGGTATGCGATGATGGCTTTCATGACCTAGCATACAAGATTTGATTTGGCTTAGGTTCTGATCAACGAAAACGCGTTTGCTTGAACTAACCGATATGTGGTCTTCAATTTTGCTTTTACATTAAATTTTCTTTACCATACGTCCCCTCAACTTACATTACCTGTTTTGCTTTAAGATACAGAACCTATTTGCAAATAGGAGACTTATGCAAACCCCTTATAAACTCTTCCAGTACTCTTCTTTATGGATAAATGTGTCACATGGTAACTGGTGCTATGTAGTCTGTATTTTTTTTTATTAAATAAACTTGTGTTTCTGTTTCAGTTGAGCTAGGGCGAAAGTACTTCCCGCATTGTTCGGATGTTCTCGACAAGTTCCTCATGGAAGAATCCACCGATCTGCACTTCCTTGAAAGCGGCAGTGCTGAGGACCAGTACACCAGGAGGACGCGCTTCTCTGAGCTCAAAGAGGATGTGAGGAAGGCCTTCAGCAAAGACAAGGCCGTTGCAGCCATAGCCTCATCGACGTCCTCGTCTTCGCCGAGGGGTGATGGAAAGGTTAGTAGACATGGTCACAAGAAGGCGAGGCTGTCGCGGTGATATGTATGCTCGATGTCGCCAAGTCGGTAGGTTAACGACGGATCCGTCGAGCGCAGGCGCGTGATGGCTTCGGAGAGGTGGGGTGGGGGGAAGCTAGCAAGGTTTTGTTGACAGTTTGTAGTGCAGTGAAACCATGTATGTAGATGTATGTAACCAAGCAAGCATATCGGTTCTAGTTTGTTTGTTGCTTGGTGCATTTCTTGTAGTTTACTGTGGTTTGACATGTGACAGGCTTCAGTAGATGATTTTTAATCGCCGGTGACCGCTCTTCACAGTCATTGTATCCATCTTGCATGCTCAGGCCTCTTGGTAGGATCAAACTGATTTTGAAGGTTCGTTTGAAGGTTCAGGCATGATGAATATGCATGGACTGCTAATCTTGAGAACGCCAGGGATTTGTGCATAAACATGAAACATCAACAGTAGTGTTGGTGATCGAAAACACGCACACCCATGCAGATAGTGAATTCGATCAAAGAAAAACTAGGAAAAAATTAAAAAAAAATGGATTTTTGGTACATCAAACATTTGTCGACCATTCTACTCATGCACGATGTTTTTGTGAGGAATGACACCCTAGTGAAGTGGAATGACACCCTAGTGAAATAAATACAATCCCACCCTACTATTCCTTGAAACAATATTTTCGAATGTAGCTTTGATTTTGTCATTTTTTTTTGCTGGAATATCAAGGGTGTCGTTTCTTTGTGAAACTTTATATGCTACTCCCTCCGTCCCAAAATATAAGAACGTCTTTCATACTAGTTTAGTATGAAAAACGTTGTTATATTTGGGACAGAGGGAGTAGTATACAAGTCGGCCATGTATGTTATGGGAAGAAATCAGATTTTATTATTTATTTTTTCTATTTTTCTTTTCTTTTCAATTTTGGTATTCCCAAGGAGTTTCCATGGAACCATGTTCCAAAAATCCGCATCCCATCAGAGATGCTCTTGAAAAGGTCATGCGACCATTGAAATATTGGTCTCTGCCCTAAAATCAGAGGGCAAAAGGAAGGTAGATGGATACTCCCTTCGTTCCGAATTACTTGTCACAGAAATGAATATATCTAAAACTGAAAAATGTCTAGATACATCCATTTCTATGACGAGTAATTCTGAACGGAGGGAGTAGATAGAAAGATATGCTTGCTAGATAATTGTTGCTGTTGCAGCCAAGTGCTACCGGGTATCCGTTCCGTTCCAGGTCCAGCGGTTGGTTGGTGCTGTGGCGGAAGAGAGAGAAAAGGGATAACGCCCGTGTGGTCGCGCGTCCGTTTCGTTTGCACGGGACGATCGAGATTCGGGAGCACTTGCCGCCCACTAACCTAACCCGACTCCATCGTGGCCCCTCTTGTCTCGCTGGAGCACATGCTGGCCGCTACCCGTACCGCTGTCCACAGGCAGGGCTGCGCCATGTTCGTGGTAATGAGAGGCCCAGGTCAACCATATCCTATTACTACTAGTTTTTGAAAAATGTTTCTGGAACCGTTGTATTTCCGTTCACATGCAATGAATTTTACTGTACTACTAGGTTTTCTCCAGGAAGAAATGTTGGAAAGAGCGGGGGGAGAGGGGCGCAAGCGGCACCCCGGTTCATCCCGCGGAACTCATAATTTTTTTCAAACACAGTACAGATGCAATCGCTCATATATACGTGCATACACTCACCTCTATGAACGCACACACGCATACCCTACCCCTATGAGCACCTTTGAGAGACTGAGTTGGCATATCATCTTCAGATTTACGGAGCACCGTAAGTACCTTGTCGTCGACGGAAACGTCTCCTCCCACTGAAAGCGTATCGCTGGAAATCCTGAAATAAATTCAGGAATAATGCGAGCACCAGCACTTGAACCCTGATGGGCTGGAGATATACCATTATCCCTCTAACCGTCCATAATAAGTATAATCTGCTCATCATTTGTCCAGTAACATTGGTTCACGTGGCGACTAAAAGCATTCGGTGTGGCCAACGATCGATCGATCAGATCTATCAATGTCGTCTGCTTGCCAGATCCTACTCCGTTCCCAACAGTGACGCCACAACACTTGGCCAGTCTACCGGCTGGAGCTCCCGTGAAACGTTTTTCGGGTAAACTTTCACGTCCTATGATAAATTATTGAACATTTTTGTCCTTGGTTCGAAAGACCATGTGGCAGCAGAGTCAACAGTGCATTTCTCATCCAGCAGTTGATGTCCGAAAATATCTTCCGTGAGATGCATTGGCGGGGTTTCATCAACTGCCACCAAGTCGTTGTCTCCCTAATCATCATGTCCACTTGTCCACTGGTGAAGAAGCTCCCTCAAAAAAAAAATGAAAAAATGTCCAGATACAGTGACTTTTTACGACTGGGGCATATACGAATTTATTGTTTGAAACTTAGTTTCTTTTTTGCGTAGTTAGAATCGTATCTCAAGCTTTAGAATTTTTTAAAAGATTACAGAATGTGTAGGAACTACCGTTGTAAATTTCCATAAATGTTACTACTAGGATCATTTCTGCGCACTGTTCGCCCATCACAATTTGAGTTACGCACCAGCATCGCTGCAGCACCGGGCTACAGGCTATGTTGCGCGTAAATTCATCTTGCGGTTGTTTCTATAGAATGATTGTTTTTGTTTTAAAAGATTGTGGGAGCAAGTGTAACCCGGTCTCTTTTTCTTCTTCTTTTTTTGCGGGGAAGAGTTACCCATTCTCAGTGCCAATGATGTCCGCTCTGCACTAGTGATTGCTCATACACGGGTGAAGTGTGGTTGCGAATCCTCGGGGCGACGCCTTTCATATGGCACGCGATGTAGTCCACTCTTACGACGTGTTTGGTTTAGGACAGGTGGAGTTAACCACCACTAGTGCCTTTTTTGTCCTGTATAGAGCCATGATAGACACAAGCTCCGCAAATGAATGACCTGCAAGTGTGTAAACCGAGCCCAACGTCACCATCTTTGAAGAAGAGCAAAAAAGCACAATTTTCTGTGCTCCCAGAGTTTTCCTTGTACGGTTACGGTAGTCGGTGAGCACGGTGAAGTGCTCTGGGCGTAGACCCGGCTCCTTGATGCCCTTAGGCTTCGCCGGCGATGTCACTGTTGTGATGTAGACCCGGTTGCGTGTGACTTGTGTCCGGGTGTGGACTCGATCGCTCATTACCCTTGGGCTGCACTGATAACCTTGATGCGTCATGGATGATCTTGGTTGATTTGGAGCTCTTCGTTTGTGGTGGTGGTGTTCTTGTGCAGCCGTCTGTTCGTGAGGACGATGGAAGATGATGGCATTTTGGTCCTTTTTCTTTTTGCTCTTCTTTTTGTGCCCGTTGTAATCTATTTCCTCTCATCCTTGTATTCCTTTGTAATTTCCCGCCTCTGTCGGCTCCGCAAACTTTAGAAGAAATTATAGAGTGGAATAAAAAATGCATTGAAGGTGCAAGCCACCATCTTTATCCCCTTTAACTGTCCAACCCCCAATGTGTTAAGCGCATGTAAAAATTAAGAAGACCATGTAGAATGTTGTTGGTCTTGATCACCGTGTGATAAGAGAGAAGCATTTTTTCTACTTTAAAATGCATCTAGTAGATAGAAGTACATTTTTTATGAACAAATGTTAAAGTCAAGGACAACACTAACGCCCACACGTGTGGTGGAAGCCAAACCCGCTCACACGCCTTATAACACACAGTCAATGCCATGTCACCCCATGCATGCATGTGGAAATGTTTTTGGATTTTCTGTTTTTAAAAATGTTTTATCTCTTAAATGAAAAATTCGATTGAAGATCCGTTTTCACCATTAAATCCCTCGCGACGAGATCTTCAAAACTAGATCTCATAAAGTTGCCGTGATGTTTACATTGAAGTTGCCATGACATGTCTCAGCTATTTTCTTCTACATTTAAAAGTATATTTTGACATATTATAAAACAGGGAATTAAGAAACTAGACTTGCCATGCACCATAAATTAAAATTGCCATGATACATGCACTTAAAATTGCCATGGTTCATTAAAAAAATATTTTCATGATCAAAGTACTGGAATTGCCATCATAAAAAAATAAAACTGTCATGATCTACAAACTAAAATTGCCACATGGCAACTTTAGTTTAAGCACTATGGCAACTTTTGGGCAAAAAAAAATTCGTCAAAACATGTCAACATGGGGTCTAGTTTTGAAGATCTCATCGAGACGGATTTAATGGTGAAAACGGATTTTTATTTCGCTTTTAATTAGGAAATAAAATATTTTTAAGCCAAAAACCAAAAAAAAAAAAATCGGATGATGTCATCTGTTCATACATGGCAAAATAAGTGGTGACGGAGGCGTGTGGGCGATGTGCAAACGCCCACACGTGTGGTCGTCAGTTTTTTTGAAAATCAAACGTACACCGTTCAGCAAGGGAAGGGAGTAGCGCGGTTGTTGGGACCGTTCGCAGCAACGAACTGTTTGTTGGCTGGGCGACATCCCCGCGCTGGCGAGGTGAACGGGTTGCTTCTGACGATTGTAACCTTTCTCGGAAAAGGACCGTAAGACAAAAAAAAATACCAACCCAACGGCTAACCCTCGTTGGCAATTTTTTTATAGAAGAAAGTCCACGAGCACGCGTGTCAAAGCCGGGGCTTGAACTCGGGTGCCCCGTCCTCAGGACTGTGAGACCAAAAGGGAAAAAAAATACACGTAAAAAAAATGGGCAAGAAGAAGAAGAGAGCCGGAGGCACCGACACCGACATTTACGCGGACACGACGAGTAGTAGGTGCGCCGGCACGCGCGAGCCACATCATTTATTTTTTCCTTTAATTTTGTTATTACTTCTCAGGCGAGTTGAGCTGCGCACGTCTCGGCGCCGTGGACGGATGGACCCGCGCCTCGGGGGTTTGCAGTGGAAGCGACGAGGGCCCGTGGTCGAGTCGAATCCAATCCACCCCCACCCCCACCCCCACCGGAGAGACCGGCTTTGCGTGGCTCGTGCGCCCCCCGAAGCTAGCTAGCTACCCCATGTGATCCTCTCTCGGTCACATGTACAGCTGTCGGTAAACAAATATTGTTGCCCTCTCTCGGTCGAACGCCCGATGATGACGATGATGCATACGTACACAAGAGCGGCATCGGCACAAAGCGAGACCGTGATGTGCGGCGCACGCAGGCGTACTACAAACGTACGTTCCATCATGGCGGAGCGGCGCGGACGGTTGGACGCGAGCGGGCGAGGCGACGCGGGCTCGCCGAGTCTCCAGTCCAAGGAAGGCACCGAGACACCTGGGTTTGCGCGCCGTGTTCGCCCGTCGTCGCCTCTGAATGGACTCCACCCATGCGCCACCACAGCAGCCAGCCGAGACTGCGTTGCACGCCACGGCACGCACGGGCACGGTCGGGCCGTCGTACGGCCCGCACAACACGACCTACACACTATACGTACTAATCACGTAGCGGGCACGCAAGTTCGATACGTCGATTTCGGGTGCTACATTCATTAAGTGCCATGTACGTACTCTCTGTTCCCTTGAAGCGCGGCCCGAGATGAACCTGCACGGTTTGTCCAATCTCCATCATGCTGGCATCACCCAACTCCCAATGATATGGTAACAAGGCTATATATGGGTGGAAAGTCAAACATGACCAACAAGGCAGTACACCCTCCATTCCAAAATATAGTGCGCCCGCGCTTTTCGAGGTCGAACTTTGACCATAAATTTAACGAACGAGACCGACTGCGGCGGGTGAAAAAATTACATAATTAAAAACTTCTTTCGAATACGAATTCACTAATATAATTTTTGCTCCCGCCGCAATCAGTCTTGGTAGTTAAATTTACAGTCAAAGTTGAAGCACGGAGATAGAGGAAGCACTACACTATGGAATGGAGGGAGTAGTTGTTAGTACTCCCTCTGTTCCTAAATATAAGTCTTTTTAGACATTTTAAATAGACCACAACATACAGATGTATGTAGACATACTTTAAAGTAGAGAATCGCTCGTTTTGCTCCGTATGTAGTCACTTGTTGAAATCTTTAAAAAGACTTATATTTGGAAACGGAGGAAGTACACAAAACCAACACAATTGAGGCAAGGTTTTCTCAAAAACCCAAGACTTTTTTCTCTCCCACCCCCACCGCGATGAGCTACCATGGTGATACCGATCTACCTCCTCATCTGAGAGATAACGTGTCCCCTCTCCCTCCATCGGTGACAGGGACCTCGCTGTTTTTGGACAGCCGTTGGTAGGGTGAGGTTTTTAGTTTTGGTTTTCGGTTTCAATTGTCGGCGGTGAGGTGTCGACGGCGTCATCGACGTACAACGAGGTCCTCCCACCCTCGTCCTCGATCCGATGGTGCTTCATGGCATTTGGCCTTCCCGCCAGAAATAAAAGTTTCTTGCAAACGGTTGGTTCGACCATTTCCAGCAGAAGAATTATTGAGGAGTAAATTGCACGAAACCACCACTTTGAAGGCTAGGTTTGCAGAAAACACTACGTTACATATTTTTTTGCAAAAACCCGTGTCTACCGTAATCATTTGCAAAAATCACTGATCGGCGGATTAGAACACTTTAAGTACGTTTATGACAGGTGGGTCCAGATTTTGCTGACATGGCATAACGGCTCGGCTGAGACGGCGTTAGATCGTAGACACGGTGTTTTTTGCAAAAAAAATGTAACGTAGTGTTTTCTGCAAACCTAGCCTTCAAAGTGGAAAGTTAGTTCACACACGGCTTCCATGAAAAGAGGAGGATGGTCTAGCTCCCCGACGGGATTTGTTAAATTTAACGTCGATGCTTCTTTTGACCACGACCTTCTCAGGGGTACGATCGGGCCGGTTTTAAGAGATGACAAAGGTAGGTTCATCGGCGGGGGAAATGGTAAGATTGACCGGTGTGCAGATGTGTTGATGGTTGAAGCTTTGGCGTTAAAATTTGGCCTACCGCTTGCGCAAAGGACCGGTTGTAACCGCATAATTATTAACTCGGATAATATGGAGGTGATCGAGACCATGAACGAAGGAGGACAATCGTCGGGGGCAGCAGCTGCAATTTTTTATGACTGTTTTCACTTAGCTTGCGATTTTCCTATTTCTAGATTCGAGCATTGTAATCAACCAGTGGCTTATGTGATGCCTTTGATGTGAACATGTTACATTTTATGGGGATAATATAGCCGGCGGTTTCAAGAAACCCTAGCTCCGAATGCGGCGATTCCGCGCCACGTAAAATGACCCTTTTGCCCCTCCCACCGCCGAGCTTTTCGGCGTGCCACACACACAATGATTAGCGGGAACCCTCTGCAATCAGTCAGCTCCCCTCTCCCCCACACAACCACACGAAGCCAGCTCGATCTCACTTGCTAAAGAGTGCTAAACTACTGGTCGACACGACGGTTTATCGCACCAAATCAGTATTCAATGCGGTGGTTACAAATGTGGCAAAAGGTCGGATGGATGGGTGGTGGCACCGAGCTTTTCCTTCTTCAAGCAACATATTTTTCCTCCCCTGTCCGCTTCGCTCGCCAGCCAGCCGCTCTGCTCTCCCCCTCTCCCTCTCCCTCTCCCTCTCCCTCTCCCCCACCTTCGTCGTGCTCGCCGCCAGCCCCGGACAGCGCCGGCCCAGCTCACCGGGAGGACAGCAATGGAGCGGGGCCTCCCCCCCGTCCCCGTCCCCGCGGCGCGCGTGTAGCGGCTATCCACGCTCCCTCCCCCCGCGCGGCTCCTCCCCTGCAAGAGGTGCGGATCGTTTCTTGGCTCCTGGCCCGGCCCTTTCTTGGCTTGTTGACCGGCCCCTCTCGCCCGGATCTCGCGCCTCCGCGGCTCCTCCTGCGATTTGGATTTGGCTGGCTTCCTCCGCCTGCTGCTGCTGCTGCTTTCGGGGGTGGGGTTTCTTGCTCTTCTTCTTGGGGGCTTCTGTTCCCCTTTTGCTCCACTGTTGACGCGGCGTGCTCCTTTTGGCCGTTTGGTAGCGCGCGGCTGCATTATCCCCGCGCGTGGTGCCCCCGCGAATGGAGATCCGCCCGCCCTGCTGATTTGTTCCGGCAAGCGCCGAGTTCGTCAATGCGCTCGCTCACAGGCACGGAGGCCGTGCGCCATGGTTCGATCACCATCGATTTGTCAGGAGCGCGTCTGATCAGATTGGGGCTTCTGCCTTCTCGACCGGGTCAGGGGAAACGCCAATGGGGATAGATAGCTTTCCGCGATGATCATAGCAAGCCGTCTAATAGTAGTAGTAGTGCGTGTTGGAGGCAGCGCGTGCGAGATCCGCTCGGGGTGTTCCGTGGGATGCTGAATGAGCGAATGCAGGTTCATCCTCTCAGCGTATTTTTCTGTGACGATGCAGCTGTTTTGATCCGCGACCATGGCGATGGCGGCCTACAGCAACCAAGCGCAGGCGATGATGAGGGACTACCTGCTGGCCGACCCGCTCGTCCCCTACACCTCCGTGCTCATCGGCGTTTTCCTCTGCAAGATGGTACTAATTTCATCCATCCCTGTGGTTTCTAAGTTAGGATTGAATTGGTGATTGTAACCCTCTGCTACATGTTTCTGCCTTGTTGATTTGTTCATGAGAACATCGGTTGGTTATATCGAAGAGCTTTGGTTACACCATGTGCTTTTTACACCACACCCCTAGGAAATAACACTAGGGCGCCCAGTATTTATGGCAGGCTAGTTGCCACAAATAGGACTAGAATAGATATTGGTCTGTTATAACAGAACTAATGGTCTTAACTGTGCACACAAAAATTAATTCTTAGTACTACTTCCTTTTTACAGTTAAAGTCCTGTTGAACATAGTACTACTAATTTTCCTCTTCACCATACATATTCTTGATATTATTGCAATTTTAACTTTGTATGCTTTAATAAGTCTGCGAAAGTTTAAACACCCTTAAAATCCAACAAATATCTCTCAAGTTGAATCAACTTGTGTTCCTTTTGTTCATTTAAGGACATAGAACAAGACAAACTTGGGGTTGGGAGTAGGTGACTTAACCGTAGGTGACTCAACCTTCAACCATATTTTTCCATCTTCGTCAACGACTAAACAATTTTCTCAGAACTTCTAAATGTGACACAATTTACTTACATCAGCATCCGCTGGCTGCTGTCTATATAAATTTACACCAGCGTCAACCACTTTTGATGCCACAAACCAGTTTCTTCCTGTGACAAAGGTTATGTTTTATCCTGTAGGCTTATGACCTCACACGGATACTGAGCTCGTTTTACTTCAAGGGCTATTCTTCTTTGACAAAAATACAGCGTGTTGAATGGAACAACAGGTCGGTCTTACAGCTAGCTAGTACATATATGTTGCTCCAGGCATGATATTTTCTTTTCATAAATCTCATAGTGGCAAACTGACAACCGATTATACCTGTTTCAGGGGTATGTCCAGTGCACATGCGATCTTTATCGCAGCAGTATCAGTATATCTTGTTGCATCTACAGATCTTTTCTCCGATCGACTTAATGGGCCTATTACATTCCGCAGTTCGATCATCTCCACCTCTGCATTAGGGGTACTGGCTAACCCTCTTAACATGTACTCCCTCCGTCCCATAATATAAGAGCGTTTTTTATACTACACCAGTGTCAAAAATGCTCTTATATTATGGGACGGAGGGAGTACTTGTTATGATTGATCACTAAAGTTTGTACTTTTATGCTCGACTTTTGTTTAATTGCTCAATTCACATGTGTGTCCTGGCTGCGTGCTTTACAGGTTTCTGTGGGTTACTTCATCACTGATCTTGCAATGATCTTCTGGTTGTTTCCTTCCCTTGGTGGAATGGAATATGTAGGTGACCAAATCTTATATATATGCAATTCGCTAGTGAACTAGATTTAACTTCAATCTAATTATACTGGAAAAATGTTCATATGCTATAATTTGGCAACGATTCGGTTCAGAATAAATTATTACTTGTCAACAGTCTCGAAATTTGCCAACTTGTGTGTGACTTGCAACTGTTATGGTTGTATGTTTCCATTTCAGGTACTCCATCATACTCTTTCTCTGGTTGCAATAGCTTACACGATGTTGTCAGGGGAGGGGCAGTTTTACACGTACATGATTCTTATTTCAGAAACAACCACCCCTGAAATCAACATGAGATGGTAAACAAGTGAATGAATTTCAACTTCTCTCTGAAATAATTTCTCCTGTAGTGTTGATTGTCATGCATTGTTCTTTATTTTAAGGTTCCTTGACACCGCTGGACTGAAGAAGTCGAGCGCCTACCTGATTAATGGTATTTTGATATTTGTTGTATGGCTGGTGAGTATTTCTTTGAACTGTCTTGAATGTTCTGTAAACAAAGAAAAAGCATGAAATTCAGTAAAACAGTATAATAAAGGGATCAGATCAGTAGAAATTGAAGAACTGCTTTACATTCATGATTTGTGAGTAACCTCATGAAGTCATATAGTTGCATTGACAAAGTAACTTCACCGCTTGGTTGTTATACTAGTAGGGTTCTTGCACTAGTATTTGGTGGTGGGATCTTTTCATTTGATCATAGCATTGGTCTACTTCTTTCAGGTGGCAAGGATATTTTTGTTCTTGTATGTATTCTACCACATCTATTTGCACTACAGCCAGGTACTAGAGATCTTCATTGAAATGTGCTAATTCAGTTTTCCTTAGTACACAACATCCATATGCCATCTGACACAATTTTACCTACTTCTCAATTGATTTCACAACAGATAATGAAGATGCACGCATTTGGTTATTACCTGACACTGACCGTGCCGTCGGTGCTCTTTGTCATGAACGCAATGTGGTTTATGAAGATTTTGAAAGGGGTGATGAAAACACTGTCGAAATGGTCATAATCGGATTAGGCTCTGCAGACCAGAAGTGCAACTTAACTGGGTGTTCCTGCTGTGCTGCACTGCGTGTGACCCGAATATGTGAAGTTATGAATATATGAATTAGGCTTTGCGGACCGGAAGTACAACGCCGACTTGGTTGGTGTTCCTGCAGTGCTGCTTGAGACCTTGATGTGCAAAGTTATGAACATATCGGCGTAACTAGGGAAAGTGAATATGTAAAATACTAGCAAACAAGTTAGATTAGGCTAAATCGCGCTATTTTCCGGTGAGCTGGGATTTCCTGGCATGTACTGAAGTTCCTATTCCAATCCTGCAATCTGTGTATACCAGGCCTGGAGATAATTCCATTGCACCTCTTTTCATACTAAATTTGATAATCTAATTTGAGATATTATTTATAAGCTGTTGTTATTCCTGGGATGTGTAAAAATGGGTAGATTTGTGTCCATGGTTGTTGCATTCCCCTGCACATTACCTGTTTCCTGGTAAAATTTTGTTATATTCGCTCTTCGCCGCAAAAAATTGGTTGAAATTTTCTGCAAATATTCTCCAAACTAATCCCATCGAACATAAAATTCCAACGCACACGACGCAGCTGTATTCTCTGTTGAATAGCCTGTTACATACTCTCTGAACATCAAACTTGGGGAGCAGACACAATCAAGCCACTTTGGAGGTAACTCTCGCTTACGAATTTTGGTATCTCACTTGCGATATCTGAAAAGGCATTCTAGTATGGGCATTTACATGACAAACGCATGAACAAAAAAGAAAAGACAGGCGGGCACGGTAGCGCTTAGACTATATCAGATAAGGCACAGGATCAAGAGGCGCTTTCAAGATAGTTTGTCGAGATTCCTCTCCCAAAATTTCTCACAGACGACGAATGTGACCAAATTTACGATGCTTCAGGAGGAGCAGCACGAAGCCGCGCTGACCACTCTCTCATTGGGTCTCTGGGAGAGAACCATCCCCGCTGCCTGTGGGTTCTGCGCCGCCTGCCCCTGCAGCAATCTCTTTGCTGCAATGGGAATCGATGAAACGTTAACATCTAAGTAAAAAAAGAAGACAAAAGTCAATGTTAAGGGGCAAAAGGTGGAGCAAGGTAATGGTGGACTGCACTGCGGCTTAGAGATTTTCGGTCCAGAAACCAACAGCCCAACAAACAATAGAAAGTGGACTCACCAATCTCATAAAATATGTCATTCACATTGGTTGCAGTTTTAGCAGAAGTTTCCATGAAGAAGAGGCCATTCTCCTGCGCATATGTCTTGGCTTCCTGCAGTAAATGAAGCTCATGTCACACATAAATATAGAACAGCTACCTCAGCTGATAAAAAACACCCACATCAAGTAAACCAAATGCTGCAGGCAACATGAAGTAGCACATTCTCTTGTCATAACATCACATTTCCTGCTTCCATACTCCCTCCGTTGCAAATTGTAAGACCCCGAGTAAGCATAAAAATTAAGGGTGCGTTTGGAACTTAGGAAAAAGTAGTTGTAGCCTTGCTCGGCAAGGAGGAGACATTTTTTGGGCAAAGAGGAGACATTTGGTAGGGAGATGAACAGTCTTGCTTTCCTTGGCATGGTTGCTCTTAACTGCCAATAAATTCTTGACAGCGCGGAGCGCCAAATCAGCTCTCTTGCGTGGGCAAGCAATCTGGTGCTACGTGAGAAACAACCAACTGCCTGTCGAACGTGAGGCTTTGATACCAAACTAAACACGAGTTTTGCTTTGTCCAATAATAGCTCAGCCTGGCTAGTTTAATCCCTTCCAGGTTGGGCAAAATGAGCTGTACAGATCATGAAAAGAGAGATGTGAAAATGACCAAGCTATCCTTCTCATAACTTCATATTCCCTGCTAGTCAGTGAGAGCATAGCTTACAAATGCACGAGAAGTGATAAATGGCAAAAACAAGAAACGCCAATAAATTCTCATATGCCTAATACTGTAAAAAGAGTTGGAAAAAATCATACTCCCTTCCGTTAGATTTCTTTCCAATCTTGCCCCTAATTAATTGCTGGGCTGTACTTAATTTTCCTAGTTGGATTCGAGGACATTGGGCTGTTAGTGCACTAGGTAATTAAGCCGGCACATGATTAAAGGAGGAAAGGGCTGTGGAGTCAGGGGTATTTTCGCCAAAACTAGTGCTAATTTCTCTCTGCGCCTTGCTTTCTGAATCACAGCAGAAAACATTCATGCCCTTCAGTATGCAATTCAGGGAGTGTGCCTTATCATTTGAAATGGTTGGTAGGAGTACCACCAAATTTACTAATAGTACTACCAAATCAATTTCCGCAAAACTAAACAAAACAGATAGCATGAACGTGCTGATAGTAGTAAATAATACTATAATAGTATCCTTGCCGTCTTTCATTTCTTAAACTATGTTTACATGCTGCAGGAAACATAAATACATTACTTTTGATGGTCTTGGCAAATGTGTAAAATTCGCTGTAACTAAAGCAAGCAAGGCACACCGTCTTCAAGAAAGAAAGCAGATATGTGCATCAGGATGTTTCACAGTAGGAAGTTGTGAAAACTAACGATGTGAACGTGTAATGTCAAGTATTTGCCTCCAAATTATAAGGTTCTGTGTAAATGTTACAACAAAACAGATTAAAATACAAGGTGGATTTAATGTGCTCACAGAGAGATTTTCTGTGTACAACTGTTGAACCCCAAATAAACAGAAATAAGAATGATATGATGTGATGCTGATAGTGCATATTATAGTATGAAAGGCAGATTATTTGAATTACTAGTTGACAACACCATATATATTTTCAATGGCAGCAAATTAAACCTCGGTGGAGTAGAACAGTGAAACATAGACAAAGTAATAATGCATGTACAATACTAGACTGGGAAGGTTGAAAGCAACCAGGAAGAAAATAGACTACATACCTCTATTTGAACCTCCCTCGCCTCGAGCAAATCAGCTTTGTTGCCAGCAAGAGCCACTACTGTATTCTGGTTTCCTACACCAATGAAAAGGCTAATTTAATATGTCTGCATTAACAAGCGACAAAACCTTTCACATGGCCCGATTCTGTTAACTATTACTCCCTCCGTCCCAGAATATAAGAGCATTTTTGACACTAGTATTTATACTACCATTAATCAGATCCAAAAGCACAAATATTTTCAGAAAAGATCCAAAATCACAAACGTGAAATGATCAAAGAACTCAAATGTGAGTATAAGTGGAAATTTATAATAACTTAAACATGATGATCTTTGTAGCCAAAATAGAAGTATAAACAAAACAAAGTGTGGAGACCAAATAAAACGCAGCTTAATTTCATAAACATGTGGATAACACAAACCTAAAGTGACTCAAACTGCGTATTAGTCTTATCATCAAATCCAGAAACACAGAGCACTTACAAAATGGATTTCGTACAAGCGAACGATTTGAGGAGCTGGTTAGTCATACAGTTACTGAGCGGACATGATCAAACATCAGGGATGACATGTCTTCAAATGATAAAGTGGAGTACCTTGAGCTTGAAGTTCTTGAACCCATTTCTTTGCTCGGGTGAAGGATGCCTGAAGGTAAAAATGTTAAAAGTTACATGATATCTTAATGGGATCATCCCTGCACTTAGTGGTAGCTATACTGCTTCTAGATTAAGTTAATCCTTTTTCAAGCACAGAATAGAATTACACCATGTACCCATGAAGCAGCAAACACAAAGTGCATATGTGGTACAAACATGCTAAAACAGAAGAGGTTCCATGATAACGAAAAACTCGTTGAAACAGCACCACAGCAAACATACATCCATAGTCGAGAACTATTTTGCGGAATACTGTGTATTAGCCGTCGACTAAGTATTATCAATGCCCGTTAACTATGGATTGTTGACCTCATGTGCAACAAAGGAATATAAACCATCCAATGTATTCCACGTGGATCAACCACCAGTAGCCAGTTAAATGCACCAGTACTTAAGTGTGTTAAAAGCTCAAAACTTTCAGAGAATGCATGGAAGTGAAACTAGATATATCTATCATGTTCTCACCAAGACCCACTCATTGCTGCCAGTAAACAACAAACTTAACCATCACCAAATTTTGCTAACTGCATTTATGGTGTCATCCATGCGAAATCGTAGCCCCTGCCATATTGTACTATTATGGAGTACGGCACCCTGCTTTTCTTCACAGGCATCCACTCTTTTGCAATACAAGGTAAGCAGGTGCAGGTCTACTTGAATAATGTTTTCTCTTCTCCATAGTTTTACTATCTCTCTTTCTCTTGGAACAGATTAGTGACTCAAGAAACCAAGTTGTCAGATTTCACCCAAGTGCCCATCGCTTCCCTCCACAAATTTTTGAAAGGGGTTCTGAGAACTAAATCACGCCATCTGGAAACTACCTTGCCTGACTTTACTGCCTCCACTACATTTGTTCTTCGTTCCCTTTTAATTCCCCAATTCAACTCACAACTCAAACATACTACTGTAAGGAGTCATACCCATTGTTCATTGGCCAAAGCAACTAAGATGTAAATAATAGGAGACTGTCATCGAGACCTATTATTTTATCACTGAAACAGGTAAGCCAATTCCATTTTACTAACCTGGTTCGAGATGTCATAGACAACTATAGCTGCGGCAGCACCCCTATAGTACATGGGGGCCAAGCTGTGATACCTCTCCTGCCCAGCAGTATCCCAGATTTCAAACTTCACAGTCTCGTCATTAACAGCCAAGGTTTGAGAGAAGAAAGCCGCTCCAATTGTCGATTCCTGAAGGCAAATAGACCAATACAATGATCATTTTTCAGAACAAAACCTACAGATATATTATGTTTAACAAAAGGAGTGTATTGACGACTTGCCTGGAACTCAACAAATTGTCCTTTTACAAACCGAAGCACCAGGCTGGATTTCCCAGCACCCACATCGCCAAGAAGAACCTGCAAATCCGAGCACAGTAAAACATCGGCATTTCACAGCCCACGAGATTCTAACAGCGCAAAATCAACATGTTTCACACTAAAGAAAGTAAAAGAAATAAAAATACTCGGGACATAATTTTGCGATTCGCCGTAAAACTCACCATCAAAATGGAATTTAGATATGAACTGAGAGCCATTTATGAGCTCAAAATGATAATGCTTGTGAAACATTTAAGTCAAGAAAAGAGAAATTAATGAGCATATCTTCACATACATTTGGCACCCCCAAAGACAGGAGTTAGGAGTAATATTTAAGACCCAAGCACTGCGCCCCTAATAAGCTAACAAAGACTGAAAAAGAAAGTGTGGCTACTGGCGCAGAACATATCTACTGGAGAATTCCCTAGCAAACATAATCTCACATGATATTATTAGCCGTCATAACGTCATAGTTCACTCGACCACTAAAAAGATTCAAGCAAAAACATACGATCGGGAGCACTCCCACGAGACATCACACCAAAACTAGCCAGATACTAGGTAGCGATCAAGATCCAGTCCGGGCGATTCGGTGGTCAATGGCTGCGGCCGGCTACTCGGGATTAGAATTCGCACCAGTTTGGCGTTGCGGATCTTGCTGCCGGCGCTGGCGGCCATCGGATTCGACGCCGGATTAGGGCTGTGTTCTCGCGGAACCTTGAGCCGGATCAAACCGCACGCGAGGAGGCGAATTGGGGAATTGGTTGTTGGCTCTGCGCGTGTGAAATGCGTTTCTCCTTATTTTTTGGCTTAAGAATATATTTTTCAGTCGAGCCCTTGTAGAGCTGTATAATTACACTTCCCTACGTCAACGCAAATCTTCGCTTCGTTTTTTTTTTCATGGTACTACATACATCTATATCATAAAGATCATAGTAAAAAAATAGCAGAACGCTATCCTTTGCACAAAGAACCGCTAGCCAAGAAGTAAAAATACAAACAAGACCGAAGAATCCTCTGAGCTTGACACCAACGTCCGTCACCTGCCTCTCGCACCACCACAGCAGCCACAAAAGAAAAAAAATGACGGATCACCTCCATACACGAGCTCGACACGACTCCATCGCTGATATGCAGTTTTGCGGACATCCAAAGTGGCTTGCCAATAGAAGCGAAGCCATTGCCCTTAAAGGAATCAGACCGAGGGAACACCCCGGACACGCCATCGAACTCCAAATCTGACACCCCCGCACGACTAAGACATCGGAGGAGGAAACCGTACCTGCTTGCCACGAACCACGAACACAGCACACGATCCACCATCTTCCGGATGCCGCCGATGCAGAGCACAATCTGCATCCGCTTCTGGACTACCTCCCAAGCTCCACACCGGTACTGGAGCAAACGACGGAGCCTGAGGACACAGGTCCACCACGATAATGCCGCCGTCGCCGCACCATGCTTGCTTGATCAGACTGCTTTCCAAATCCAACCCCAACGCGGATCGCTTTGTCAGGGAAATACCTATAAGAAAGGAAACTACTTCACAAACGATGCCTGCTGGACGATTCACACACGATATGTTAATCCATTGGCTGTATTGCAGCTAGTCCGTTGCATGGATGGTCTGATTTGCACTGTCGTCCAGCAATCGTCCAACATGCATCGTGTGCATAGCAGCACTAAAAAGACTACTTCGCTTCTGCTTCTCATATGCGCAATGCATTTCCCGTTTCTAAGAAAATACTCCATCCAATCCAGAATACACTATAAGAAGATTCATTTTTCTGAGTCAAATTTCATAAACTCTAACCAAATATATCATGACCATTTCTTTATATTAGAAAACAACCATACATACTGCATCATGAACCCAACGATGTCGGTTGGACGGATAAAATGTGTAGCTATGGCCCATGGGCCGAGAGGGCTTTTGCAAGTGTGTATGCAATGGAGTCGACTATTCCTTGGCATCTAAGTGAGGATTTGCCTAAAACATAATATCATAAATGAGGATACATGACCCCGCAAAAAAAGTGAGGATACATGTCTAGACTATAATGCACGAACCTTGCACCACAAAAACATGATTCAAGAACTCTAATTCTATTGTCCTATTCCTATTTGAGTTCTTCCTGTCTCGATCCTTGGATCCCTTCCCTCTCTAATCCGATTTCGCTTTCCAGAACAGGATAGGTCCATGACAAATCTTGGTATAAGAGTGCTACTTCTTGAGTTTGCGTTGGTTTTCCCTTGAAGAGGAAAGGGTGATGTAGCAAAGTAGAGATAAGTATTCCCCTAAGTTAAGAACTAAAGTATCAATCCAGTAGGAGAAGAACGTGCAAATCATCAATACCTGCACAAACAATCAAACACTTGCATCCAACGCGATAAAGGGGTTGTCAATCCCTTCACGGTCACTTGCAAAGGTGAGATCTGATAGAGATAGATAAATAAAAGATAAAATATTTTTGTGTTTTTTGGTTTATAGATCTGAAAATAAAATATTGCAATAGTAGATCGGAAACTAATATGATGGAAAATAGACCCAAGGGCCATAGGTTTCACTGGAGGCTTCTCTCATGAAGGCAAATAATACGGTGGGTGAACAAATTACTGTCAAGCAATTGATAGAAAAGCGCAAAGTTATGACGATATCCAAGGCAATGTTTATGCAATATAGGCCTCTTGCCTGCATCTACTACTATTACTCCACACATCGACCGCTATCCAGCATGCATCTAGAGTATTAAGTTCATAAAGAACGGAGTAACGCCTTAAGTAAGATGACATGATGTAGAGGAATAAACTCATGCAATATGATATAAACCCCCATCTTTTTATCCTCGATGGCAACAATTCAATACGTGTCTCGCTACTCCTACTTTGTCACTAGGTGAAATCACGCAAGATTGAACCCAAAGCTAAGCACCTCTCTCATTGCAAGAAAAACCAATCTAGTTGGCAAAACCAAACCGATAATTCGAAGAGAAATACAAAAATACCAAACATGCATATAAGAATTAAGAGAATATTCAAATAATATTCATAGATAAGCTGATCATAAATCCACAATTCATCGGATCTCGACAAACACACCGCAAAAGAAGATTGCACCAGATAGATCTCTAAGAACATCGAGGAGAACATGGTATTGAGAATCAAAGAGAGAGAAGAAGCCATCTAGCTACTAGCTTGGACCCGTAGGTCTGTGGTAAACTACTCACGCTTCATCGGAAGGGCAATAGGGTTGATGTAGATGCCCTCCGTGATCGAATCCCCCTCCGGCAAGATGCCGAAAAAGGCTCCAAGATGGGATCTCATGGGAACAGAAGGTTGCGGCAGTGGAAAAGTGTTTTTCTGGATGCTTCTGGTGGTTATGGAATATATGTGAATATATAGGGCCAAGGGCTAGGTCAGAGGAGTCCCGAGGAGGTGGCAAGGTAGGGGGCTCCCCCTAGGGCGCGCTCTCCACCCTTGCCACCGCCTCGCGGCTCTTCTGACTTGGAATCCAAGTCCCCTGGGTGTCTTCTGGTCCAAGAAAAATCATCGTGAAGTTTTATTCCGTTTGGACTCCGTTTGATATTCCTTTTCTACGAAGCTCAAAAACAAGGAAAAAACAGAAACTGGCACTGGGCTCTAGGTTAATAGGTTAGTCCCCAAAATAATATAAAATAGCATATTAATGCATATAAAACATCCAAAACAGATAATACAACAGCATTGAACAATAAAAAATTATAGATACGTTGCAGACGTATCAAAGAGCCACCCACCGCTCTATGTTGCTGCTAAGGAGACCCAATTCCTTCGAGGCCATCATGCCCTAGACCATGGAAGGAGTAGTGGACAGGAGTCCATGACCACTGCGATGTCGAAGCAGCTCCATGATTCCTTCACAGGTGTGCAAGTGTTGCTCTCGGAGCTGAGAAAATAAGTCACCGACCCCGGCACAATGTTTCAGTATAATGAAGCGCAAACTAAGGCACTAGAGATTTGTATGAGGGGATTGGATAACACTCTCTACAACTTGCATCGGTTGGCCTCCACGCCGGCTCGTCCCTGCTACCATTGCCAACACCATTACAAATTGGGAGGATCTACCTCCGCCCCACCATCTCCGGCGTTGTCTAGGAGACGCTCCGGGGGTGTTGACCACTACGACGTCATGCTACACTAGGGTGACATCGCATGAGTCCTTGGGACCCCACTGCCGTCCCATGGAACATATATTCGACCATTGCACCTGATCCCTACATGTATGTTCATTATGAGGTATTCCAACCTTCTAGGGAGGTACACGCGAGGAGATAGTGAATCGGATGGTTGTTTCATTGTGTTGATGGTCAAAGAGCCTTCACCTTATGAGTTGTGTGATACCAATTCCCCTTTGTTTGATGTTGGTCAAATATCGGGCACAAAAAAAAGGGACCAAAGGTAAGAGGACAAACCATGAAGATGTGTTGTTGTGTTAAGTTTGGTTGACCACAAGCATGATCTTATTTGTGGAACCGAGCAAAACGGCACAAAGTATTGGGGAGTGATACACCTCCAACGTATCTATAATTTTTTTATTATTCCATGCTGTTATATTATCATTCTTGGATGTTTTATATTCATTTTATAGCAACTTTATCTCATTTTTTGGGACTAACCTATTGGCATAGTGCACAGTGCAAGTCGCTGTTTTTTGCTTGTTTTTTACTTTGCAGAATATCCATATCAAACGGAGTCCAAACACAGCGAAACTTTTTGGAATTTTTTTCTACCCAGAAGACAACTTGGGAGCCAAGAAAGTGTACGAGGGGAGGCCCGTGGGTCCCACAAGACACCAGGGCGCGCTAGAGGCCCCTGGCGCGCCCAGGTGGGAAGTGGGGCGCACGGGAGTCCTTTTGAAAGATCGTGGATGTCGCCTAGAGGGGGGGGGGTGAATAGGCGCTTTAAATAATTACGGTTTAGGCTTGAACAAATGCGGAATAAACCTAGCGGTTAATTTGTCACGCACAAAACCTACGACAACTAGGCTCACGTATGTGCACCAACAACTTATGCTAAGCAAGAAAACCTACTTAGGTGATAGCAAGATATGACAAGAAACAATATGGCTATCACAAAGTAAAGTGCATAAGTAAAGGGCTCGGGTAAGAGATAACCGAGGCACGCGGAGACGACGATGTATCCCGAAGTTCACACCCTTGCGGATGCTAATCTCCGTTTGGAGCGGTGTGGAGGCACAATGCTCCCCAAGAAGCCACTAGGGCCACCGTAATCTCATCACGCCCTCGCACAATGCAAGATGCCGTGATTCCACTAAGGGACCCTTGAGGGCGGTCACTGAACCCGTACAAATGGCAACCCTTGGGGGTGGTCACCGAACCCGTACACTTTGGCAACCCTTGGGGCGGTCACCGGTACCCGTCAAATTGCTCGGGGCGATCTCCACAACCTAATTGGAGACCCCGACGCTTGCCCGGAGCTTTACACCACAATGATTGAGCTCCGAACACCACCAACCATCTAGGGCGCCCAAGCACCCAAGAGGAACAAGCTCAAGGGCACCAAGCACCCAAGAGTAATAAGCTTCTCAACTTGTAACTTGCACGTATCACCGTGGAGAACTCAAACCGATGCACCAAATGCAATGGCAAGGGCACACGGAGTGCCCAAGTCCTTCTCTCTCAAATCCCACCGAAGAAACTAATGCTAGGGAGGAAAATAAGAGGAAGAACAAGAAGGAGAACACCAAGAACTCCAAGATCTAGATCCAAGGGGTTCCCCTCACATAGAGGAGAAAGTGATTGGTGGAAATGTGGATAAGGTTCTCCTCTCTTTTCCCTCAAAAACTAGCAAGAATCCATGGAGGGATTGAGAGTTAGCAAGCTCAAAGAAGGTCAAGGAGGAAGAACACGAGCTCTACGGATAAGGTTCATTGGGGAAGAAGACCTCCTTATATAGTGGGGGGGGGGGGGGACAATCCAACCGTTACCCCCCACACCAGCCCCGCAGAGAGCGGTACTACCGCTTGGCCAGCGGTACTACCGCTCCCCCTCGCGGTACTGCCGCTGGGCCTGAAGCGGTACTACCGCGGTGGTCAGGGCGGTACTACCGCATACGAGCGGTACTACGGCCCCCACTGCCGCGGCTAGTACCGTAAAACCCGACACGAAAAAAGACCCCTCGAATCGAGGCGGTACTAGCACGAGACCGCAGCGGTACTACGGCTGGGGGCTACCAGCGGTACTACCGCTCTGGAGCGGTACTACCGCTCCGGCCCGCGGTACTACCGCTAGGAAAGTAAAACTGCCATAACTTCTGCATATGAGCTCCGAATTGAGCAAACTCAAGCTTGTTGGATAGAGGAAGACGAGTAGCATCAAAACAGGGAGGGGAGGTATGCCAACAAATAGAGGAGTGAAACCTCCAACCGAGAAGAACCGGCATAACCTCCAACATCGAAAACATCATAGAAGATGCGAGTGAACTCCGTTTTCGATGAACTCGAGCTTGTCATCAAGATGACCATAAGCTCCAAAACTCACAAAGAGAAGAACCAAACAAGAACCAATAAAGATGATGCAAGGATGCAATGGTTTGAGCTCTCTATGAACGATACGATCAAGCTACTCATCGAGAGCCCCCCTTGATAGTACGGCAATCGATCCTATAACCCGGTCTCCCAACTACCATCATGAGACCGGTAAAATAGAAAACCTATCAAGGGCAAACCTTTGCCTTGCACATGGTCCACTTGAGCTAGATGATGACGATCTTGACTCCCTAAAGATGGACCACCTTTCTTGATTGCGTTGGCTCAATGAAGACTAGTTGATTGCTCCCCCATACTCCACTATGGGTGAGCCACCCTTCCGCACATCTTCACGAGTCCATTATCACCACAAAGGCTTCAAGCATTTGATCTCTTCGTGATGCTTTACTTGAACTTGCCCGCTTCACTTGAACTTGCACACCGCAACCATACCATGGGATCGCTTGATCCCTCGGTACATCTTGTGCGCTTTGTGTGTTGATCAACTTGATTCACTCTTGACTTAGTCTTGATCAACCTTGACTCTTTCCAACTCTCTTAATTTGGATGATGTCTTGAAGATAAACATGAATGATCACACAATCTTCTTCTTCAAGACATGCTTGCAATAAGCTCAACTCTCACATGACCAATCTTTGGATAATTCCTTAATAACACCTTGGTCACCACATAAACTCCTTGAAACCAACACATGGACTTCAAGAAGTGCCTATGGACAAATCCTTCAAATATAACTCAAGGCAACCATTAGTCCATAGAGATTGTCATCAATTACCAAAACCAAACATGGGGGCACCGCATGTTCTTTCACCTTTCCACCGTCTCTCAGCTCCATAAATACTCAAATATTCCAGAAACCGTAAGGGAGTCATCGAAACACAATTCCAGCCGCCGCAAGTTCCAGAACCACGAGATCCAATCTAGAGCCCTATTCCGGCACCTGGCCGGTGGGAACACGATCACGGATGGGTTAGTCATCCTCATTGGTGCTCCTCCGATGATGCGTGAGTAGTTTACCATAGACCTACGGGTCCGTAGGCAGTAGCTAGATGGCTTCTTTTCTCTTTTTGATTCTCAATATAATGTTCTCCTCGATGTTCTTGGAGATCCATTTGATGTAATGACTTTTTTGCGGTGTGTTTGTTGGGATCCGATGAATTGCGAGTTTATGATCAGTTCTGTCTATGAATATTATTTGAGTCTTCTTTGATCTCTTATATGCATGATTGTTATAGCCTCGTATTTCTTCTTTGAAACTTTGGTTTGGTTTGCCTGACTAGATTGATTTTTCTTGCAATGGAAAGAGGTGCTTCGTGATGGGTTCGTTCTTGCGGTGCTCAATCTCAGTGATAGATGGAGAAGTGACACGCATGTATCGTTGCTATTAAGGATAAAAATATTGGGTCTATTCCTACATGAATAGATCTTGTCTACACCATGTCATCGTTCTTATTGCATTACTTCGTTTCTCCATGAACTTAATACACTAGATGCATGCTGGATTATGGTCAATGTGTGGAGTAATAGTAGTACATGCAGGCAGAAGTCGGTCTACTAATTTTAGACGTGATGCCTATATACACGATCATTGCCTTGGATATCATCATAATTATTTGCTCTTCTATCAATTTCCCAACAGTAAATTTGTTTACCCACTGTATGCTATTCTCTCGAGAGAAGCTACTAGTGAAATCTACGGCCCCTGGTCTATTTCCTATCATATTATTTTCAGATCTATTATCCCAAAACTAAAAAAATGCGTTGTTGCATTTTCTTAATTTTATTTGGTGTTTTTGTCAAATCTATTTATTCAATCTCATACAGTTTAATCTATCTCAATACCGAGGAGGGATTGACAACCTCTTTTACACGTTGGGTTGCAAGTATTTGTTATTTGTGTGCAGGTATCGCTTACATAGTGTTGCTTGGTTCTCCTACTGGATTAATAACCTTGGTTTCATAACTGAGGGAAATACTTACCGTTGTTGTGCTGCATCATCCTCTCCTCTTGAGAGAAATACCAACGCAGATACAAGCAATCAGGGGGGGGGGATCCACAAACATTGCCATAAACACAAGCACTACGCGGAGCTGGTTGCTATCCATACCACTCGGAGTGAGGTCTCTCTCCAACATAGGTGGGCCGACCTTCAAGAGTCTGTAAACAAGTTTTCTGGTTTCTATGCACAAGTGGTTAGCCGGAAGTAAAGTGGCATTGCACTCTGAAGCCATGTAAGTTTGACTTGCTTTGCGTTATTATCATTTGTATTTCTAGCTTTGTTTCTTGCATTATCTTGAGTGATTCTTGTTTGCTAGATGGGGTTGGCTTCACTTTGTACCATCAAGTTAAGAAAAGCCATTCACTATGTGTCATCGTTGGTTGAAATTGAACGAGAACCAAAGTCACAGACCCTCTATGATAAGCTCAGAAATCCCACCAAGAAGATGAAGAACTACGGTAAGCTCAGGAAACCTGCCAAGAAGATGAAGAACAACGATTACTCAAGCTCCCATCAATCCATTGGATTGGATGAGGACCATGAGTCAAGTGGAGGGGCGGACGGACAAGGGACCGTATCAAAGAGGAACCGACAAGTGATGGGAAAGAAGTGGGAGAAGGAGAGGGCCGCACATGACAACATGGCAAGCAAAATGTCCACCACATAGACGGACATTTTTTCCACCAAGGAGGAAAGGTACAAGCTCTTCTTGTATGTGCAAAGGGAGAGAACTTTTTTGACCAAGAGAAGTTGAGAGTTGAGAGGAAGAAGATTTACATGGAGAAGTAAGAGAAATGGGCAAAATGGGAGCTTGAAAATGTGAAGACATTAGAGACAACTGAGCTCAAGAAAGAGAAGTGGTTCAACGACAGGAAGAAAAATCAACAAGCACAACAAGAGAGTCGATTGATTCATTCGTGTATCGCTTATGTATGAATTGTTAAATTGAACAAGCAAAAACCAGAGGAAATCGATTTGTCCAAGGAATAGAATGTACATAATCTTATAAAGGCATCAACTATAATATATAGATGGGCTTCATCAAAGAACACAAACCGGTTAGTGTTTTAGTGGTTTGCTAGACTCTTGCCAACGCCCAAGGACTTGGGTTTGAGTCCTAGGCAAGGCAATATTTTTCAATTATTTTTCCTTCGTACGCCCTTAGCATGGTTTATAAGAAAAAAAAGGTAAATTTGCAAATAGATCCCTACAAAAATCGTAAGTTCGCGAGCGTTCCAGCCACCGTGTCGTTTTCTCTCTCTTTCAGATGGTTTTGGCCTTATTCAATCGCATTAATGAGTTTATGGTTGAGATCGACATTTTTCAAATTGTTGGCCTAAATGCGTAATCAATTTGAGTTAATGGACTACTGGCGTATTTCTTGAATTAGTCAATTGGTCGTGTGCTATATGATCTGCGTGCTTTTGTTTGCATGAAAATGGGGGTTTAAATATGAGTGGTGTGATTGTCTGGACAGACAAACGAGGAGCAGACCGCCGCTGTCCGCAAATGTGTCTAGACTTGCCCACGGATATTTAGTGGATCAATTTGTACAGTTCAATTGTAGATACTCTAACCCTCCAACCATTGATTGGTTCTTCATGTCCGAGTCTATCTTCAACTTCCCGGATCATTCAGCCGGTCGTGTCACTGGGATGGGTATATGCTCGCACTAACGAAATGAGGCAGCTGCGTGCCCGAGAATGCAAGTTAATTATATATACAAATAGATAGTGTTGCATGGTTTTTTAGTGCTGTTACTTTTTGCAACGCTATACTTTTCTCGATATGTTCATGAGTTTTCTCATGAAATTATGTATACACCTAAGAGAGTCATCCCACCAAGTTATTTATCTCAACATGAGTGTAATATTACTACAACTATACATAAGTAATATGATAAGTCATATATTTTTATTTTATTTTGGTGCTCATATTACCAACCCAAATCTTGAGCAACCAATTCCAGCAGCAACGCGGGTTTTTTTTTTCTCTAGTTATATGAAATGAGACGGCGGATGCATGCCTTGTGAATTTCTCGGACAAACTCGAACGTTTCCATGGCTTTTCGAGCATTGAACAGAGGCACAGTGCGGTGGCTACATTGCCCATCCCCTGAACTCATGACTGCTCTGCCACTGCTGCCGCAGTTCCGTACTGGTAGTATAGTGCGACCGATTATTATCACAGATGAAAAGTTCCCGTCAAATGATAATCAGGTATGCGCGGCTGCACTACACGGGCAACGTTAAGCATCAAAAAATAACCCAAAGATTCCAGCCGCCGTCACGGGCTGGCGGCCATGTCCGCCACCGGCGCCCAGCCCGCCGGCCACCGCCCGGAGAGTCCAGCATGCATGAAGCCGCCGCCGACGTCAAGCTAGGACCGGGCCGGCTCGATCGCCGCCGAACATGTTTGAAATTTCTCGACGAGAGAGAGCGAGAGAGACAGAGACTCTGACGACGACGACGTACGCCGCTTTGGCGCGGTGAGATTCCTTTGACCACTCTCCAGTCCTCATCTGCCTGGCCTGGCTCTCTGCCCATGGCGGCCTGCCATTGCCCAAGTACTCCCCTGTCCTCTTGCATCATCGTCATCAACAGCTCACCACCACCTACCTAGCATCTCTCTTACTCTCTCTCTCCCCCATGATCTGCCTCTGGTTCCCCGGCATGGGTGCCAGCGGCGCCACATTGTGCGGCATGTGTGCGTGTGTGGTAACTTTTCACATTTCCATGATGCTGCCGCTGCCACTCGCTGGAGTCCTGGGCTTCTGCAGTTGTCACTGGCCGGTAACAATTTTGTCCGGCTTCATTCTGACCAAAGAACTTGGACGAGAAATAGTTGCTAGTGCTCCTGCCCTGGCGCCCCCTGATGCCTCTCGTCAGCTACTGTTGCAGGTTGCAACCCATGTAAATTGGTATCTTCCCCTTGGACGTTATGCTTGGCCAGGGTCGAGCGGAACGTTTCATCCTCAAGTCCCAAGTTTCTTTCACCCTTCTTGACTAAAATAAGCTTCTTGGTTCCCTCATGAATCTGGCCACCTTTGTTTCTTGGTAAACCGGCCACCTTAATTTGCTCATGGTTCCTAAACTCTTTCCAATGATGTTGATGTGGCCTAGAGAGGGAATTGGTTGATTTGTATTGTTTTCCCCTTCTTTTCATCCTTTCTTTTGTTGTACACATGTTTTATCACTGATGATGAAAATACTGCCATGCCACGGATTTTCTTTTAAATGGCAACCAGAGGTAAAAAGGTGGAAATTATTGTAAGAAAGGACATTTGATAGAAATTAATGTTTCCTCGCATGCACATTTGTATCTTGCAACAGATCTCACATGGGAAAAGCTTGCCGATGCAAACATGATGTGGGTGTCAGGCATATGTGCAGTACGTCCGTCTTTGCTTCGAGTTAATTTACACGCGGTCTCCCCGTGGTAAATTTTCTATCTGCTCTTGCAGCTTTGGTTCAGCACAGTACGTACATGTGCATGCATGCAAGCGGTGAAGCGGTTCTTTGTTGCCATATGAACTCTGTTTAATTTATATTCCTTGGTTTAGAACATCCTCCTAGGGTCCTCGTATCCGCGGTCATTATGGGTGTGTTTGATAGAGTGCATGAAAGGTGCATGAGTTCAACAGTTCTCTTCTCGATCCATTTTTGGATGTTTGATAGGCTACACGGGGCCTTCTTAGCATGCACGAGCTCAACCCAAATACCCTCTTAGCATGCACGAAGAGAGAACACCCCTACAGCCGTTCCCTGGTCAGCATGCATGAGCGAAGCAAGTGACAACGTGTTTCAAAAAATGTTTAGAATTTCTAAAAATAATTTAATTTCCAGGAAATGTCCAGAATACGAAAAAATGTTTAGATTTCCAAAATTTGTTCAAATTTAAAAAGAATGTCCAGATTTTTCAACTTTTTATAAAAAATTCAAATAATGTCAAGATTTTCAAAATTTGTTATAACTTTTGAAAAATATTCAGGATTCCAAATTTTGTTTAAATTTTCTGAAAAATCGGATTAAAAAAAACGTTTTTTCAAGAAATGGTGGGATTATTTTAACATTTATTTATATTTTTAAAAAGATCAAACCTTCAAATTTTGTTTGAATTTTGAAAAAAAACTTCAGAATTTCGAAAAAGGTTTAAATTTTCAAAAATGTTATTTTTTCCATGTTTCAAAAATTTGTTAACGTTTTTTAAATGTTTTGTTCACTTCTTTGAAAATACCGATTGCTACATTACTGACCGACATGTCTAAACAGATGCAAGCTACCAAACAGAGTCTCAGCTTAACATGTACTCATCATGTCTATCCTCAGCATGTATCAGAGGAGAATAACCATGCTAGGCTAGGAATGCTACTATACACACCCTATATCGCACTCCATATGCTTTGGGAGACTGGAGAGACAATGTGCAAATTCACATTCATCATATATATCTCAGCCTTCATATTTATTTAATATTTACATATGGGACCCCTATATCATTGGTAACATACTTATTATCTAATTTCTCCGCTTCTACTTCGCTTCATCCGCAACAGGTCGGTGGCGTTCAGGACTCGAGGTCACGGACGCGGCAAGGTCAAGGAGCCAAGGACGACCACAAGCACAGCGGCGAGGGCGAGAGCGATTCCGACGATGGCGATTTGGGCGGCAGGGTACCAATTTCAGTGGCGGCAATGCTTGAATTATACCAAGTATTAAGCCAGACTTCCACGGTTTGCAATGGAGGTCCGACTTAATTCATAGTACAATTTTGAACAATGCCGATCCCACTACTCAAAATCGTTGATGAGGGTTGCCTCTCCTCCTTCTAGAGCAGCACCCAGTCTGGCCATGGGGAAGGAAGTGGAGACTATGGGCGGGCAGGCGGCGCGGAGGAAAGTGGAGGCTGTGGGCAGATTGTTCATGCCGCAATTGTAGAATTGGTGCGAAGTTTTGAACCCTGAGAGTGAGGGGTCAGATAGATCCACCAGTAAGTCCCACCAAGGTTGTTCGGAAGCGCACAAAAGAAGGCATTCGACATTTTTCATGTGCGTCATACTAATAGGATTCATTATCCAAAGAATTTCATGAATGGAATGATATTATTTTTTTTGGAATAAAAGAGGTCTCGGTGATTTGGCTAAGCAGAAATTTCTTTCTGTGAGTGCTAGGAGGTGAACCTGGACTTTATAGCCTTGTTGAAGATCGGTAGATCCAACTATGTCACTCCCTTTGTTAACAACTTGTGTGGTTGTAGCTGAAATTTTACTTCATTTTTTAGTGCCTAATGGAGAGATTTGCCATAGCTCGTGGCGAATCTGATGAGTATGGAAGAGGGGAAAAAAGAAGCATCGTAAAAGGCACGCTTCGATTTTGTCTTGTTATTCGTTTTCCTTAATCGAAGGACAGGTCCAAGAACACAAAACAAATCGGAGTCGCTCACATACCCGAGCATACACTCACCCCTATACAAATGCATGCACGCACACCCTATCTATATGAGCACCTTCAAAAGATTGAGTCGGCATATCATTCTGAGATTGACGAAGTTACCACAAGCGCCTCGTAGTCGACGGGAACGTCTTCTCTCACTAAACGAACATCGCCAGAAAGTCTGAAATAAATCCAGAAAAATGCAAGCACCATTTGTCAAGTCCAGGACTTGAACCCTGATGGATTGGGGATACCACTGTCCTCGTAACCATCCAACCACATGTTTATGCTTCGAGTTGACGCAGCATCAGGGATAATTCTAAGAGCATCTACAACGGTTATCACTATGGAAGTCCAATTCGGCTCTTGGGAGCATATGCACCTGCTCACCAAAAATGTTTTATGCAAATGTCAACAAAATTTGGAAAAAATAGATATGTTCATTGTCACACCCAAATGCTAATTGCAAATTTTTAGGTGAAAAGTTTAAGCATTTTGACAAGTGCAAAAAAAAAAGTTGAACGCCAAATGTTACCTCCAAATGTTACACTTAATTTTGTTATTTCACCGACGAAGCACCACTATGTCGTTTCACATGAAAATTTTCAAGCGCGCTTGTCGCACTGACAAGAACATCCACAAAAAAAATTCAAATTCAAATTCATTTACTATTTACTTTGAATTTACTATTCATCCGAGAGCATATGCACCCCAGATCCAAAATGGCCATCCTGTTATCACTATATCTTTACCATGTTATATACCCCCTCCAACCATATTCTTCTAGTATCGCTCCCCGAACCACACAATCTTCTTCTTCCATGAACATCTTCATTCTCTCTGAAGCTAGGGCCTTGGTGGTGGATGCTTGACGATGTCGTCATTGAACTATGCACATGTTTCGGGCCCGTTTGGAAAGGATGAAGAGGTACGCACTGTTGGGATTTTCTTCTGCTTTTTTCCATTTTGGAATTTTGTCTCCTGCTCTTATGTTCCAATGCGAGAGACTAAAAGGTTGTTAGATGATGTAAAGCAGGTGGCATTAAACAAAAAATTCAGTGACCATAAGTTTTTGGATGAGCTTCAAGCCTCCATGTACGAAGTTGTTGCCAACCTTGCGAAAAAGCTTGAAGTTTGTAGGGTCAAGTCCAATTCCGAGAGAGAAAAAACTATGTGTGGAGGTGCAAAAGATTGCCAAGAGGAACAACTAGCTCATGTTCATATTCGGAATCATTTGCGTTCTTGTGCTTGTGGCATTCTATATGTATATAGTTTGATGTACCTATGTATATTTAGTTGGCTACCCTAAAATTAACATATAAGTGTAGAAATGGCTTTATTAACAAGCATTACTAAGCATTAATTTGCAAATGTTAGTCTTTGTAACAACACGCATGGGTTTAATGGTAGCCCAGGTCAGGGTCGTCGTTGCAGTCATGGACAAAGTGGCCATCGTCGATCATCCTCTGCACCAGGCGTCGGGTCCTCTACTCGGGCAGGCATGTGACAACTAGGGTATCCCCTCACATCTTCACAAGATCCAAGAGTGTCGCGTCGCCCACAAATTGGGCTCCTTCCTCAATCGTAGATTGCACGATGAACCTCCTCTTATGCTAGAAAACACACTCCATTGCCATGCTCTGGGGGGGGGGGGGGGGGGGTGGGGGGGTGTGAGATCTGAGATGGTTTAAGGGTTAGCGAGGAGTGATGGACTTATATAACACCCAACTACAATGTGCACGATCAAAATGCTCAAACCATGTGCAATGAGCCACGGTCCACCAACAAAGGGTAAGAAAATCCCGTTTGCAATGTGAGATCTCCTCCTCTCTCCCCGATCGTGTGGCATGTGCTACACCGAGCACGGTAGACTTTTGGGCCTCCCTTTTGTTAGGCCTCCTTTATATTCCATCAAGACGAAGAAGCCGGCGGCTTGACACAGTGCATGGCTCAAAATGAGCGAAAAGAAAGGACGCCCCCATGTATACACTTGCGGATCCGCATGAATAAGTGTTCCACGGAATATAATCTTGGAAGATCCGCATGAATAAGACGGTTCTTGCAACTGTTTCGGCCAAGCAAATACTTTTTGGATGCTACTACAAGCTATATATAAACACAAACATGCTTGCAAAAAAGAATATTGGATGCACTTTACATTGACAGCACGAAAGACGTTTCCAGATGCTAAACCCTCATGCAGCTAGCATGCCATCACTCGATCACACACACCACCGTCGAATCATGAACGGCGATATGGCATGCATGCATGCATAAACCCCAGCAAACCAGCACATGAACAAAGTACGTAGTACTAATTAAGGTCCATGTACGTACGTACGTGCCATGGATGGATCCCTAGCAACCGCTCTGGAGTAGCTACATGTCAATCACATGCAAGGCCCGGGCTCGCCGATCGTAGCGCGCACTGGTCTCGAGCTCCGTGCGTGCAAGATGTGCATGCATGCCGCTGCGCACTCGATCACTGCACGCGCGCGGCGCGGGGCGGCATCATCGTGCAGCACACAGAGAGGGAGAGAGAGAGATCCTGTTGGATTATTGCTCTGGCCGGGGTTTGTTCGCTTGTCTCACTTGGGCGCGGCGGGGCCCTCCTCGTGCTTGGCGGCCAGCGCGAGCATGGAGCCGGCGAGCTGGCCCACGGCGGCCGCCAGCCCGGCCATGCACTGCTCGCCGGCCTCGCGCCGCGCCTGCCGGGCCACGCTGCGCCGCTCCTCCACCGCCATCACCTCCCTGTGCCGCCGCTCCTCCGCGGCCTCCCGGCTCTCCAGCGCGCCCGACAGGATCGCCGCGCACTGCCCGATCGCCCCGCTCAGCTCCTCGTGCTCCTCGGCGTCGTCCGAGCTGATCTCCCTGTCGTCGCCCTGGGGCTCTTGGTGCCGATCGTTGTGCCCTGCGGCCGACGCTGGCGTGCTGCTCCCCGGCTGGCCGTCCAGCGATAGCCGCAGCCTCTTCCTCTCCGGCGACGACTCCGAGCTGCCACGCGTTTCTTCTTGGTCTTCTTGATGATTGCCCATGAAAGAAACCAACAAACCATGTAGTGTCCATCAGTACTAAGAACTCGTGATGGTGACCGTACCCAAAAACTCGTGATCAAAATGCAACGGCCAAAGAGACAGAGAATGTATGCATGAGGCGTACCTAGAGGTCGGGGCTGGACTTGAGCGAGCGGCGAGGCCTGCATAGGGACGCCGACGAGGCCGGTGCTGCCCATCGGCGGTGGCGGCGGTGCGCCCAAGAACGGGCCGCCGGGGCCGGAGAAGCCCATCCGCCGCTCGACGATCTCGCCCATGGCCTCGTAAATCTCGCGCAGGAGGTTGGAGGGGAGGTACCTCGCCTTCCTCTCCGCCCTCGCCATCTCCCAGTAGCTCGGCCTCGGCGCCTCCCCTCCGGCGCCGGCGTGCTCGTACGCGCGCACCTTCTTGTAGTCCCGCATCAGGTTGTCCCACCGGTCGTTGCACTGGTTCTGGCTGCGCCGGCACCCGGCGCGCCAGCAGTAGTCCTCCACCCACCGCCAGCGCGCCAGGCCCAGGTCCGCCGGGTGCCGCTCCTCGTGCACCCGCTTCTTGGCCTCGATCAGCAGCATTGTCTCCGGCAGCGTCCAGTTCCCCCGCCGGTACTCCCTCGCCACCGTCATGGCGCCGGCGTTGGAGTTCCCGGTCTCCTCTCCTTCTCTATGCGCGCCGGATCCCTTCGTGTCCATGGCTCAAAAAGAGTCAAGGCGTACTGCTTGAGGTGAGCTGGGCGCTGGTCAGGGCTCGGGAGGCATTATTTGACGGTGATGGCCACGGTGAGATCACAAAGGAGAGTGAGTGGAGCTAGCTACATACTATCAGTCAGCTAGCTAGCTGAGCGATGTGTTTGAAGTGGGATCCATGGAGGCAAGTACTCCCTCCCTAGTAACTACCTCATGCATGCATGTAGGGCTGGCCGGCATCAAGAAGGTATGAGGTGATATGACCAGAAAAAAGTGTCATGAGCTCACATCCGTTTGGCTCTTTACGCATGCCTTTTCATCACCTCACACTCACTCACTGGCGCCCCTCTTTTGTGGGCTTTTTTGACTTGGTTTGTGGGGGGTCTATTAGCGTTTGACTATCTTACTCCATGTCCCTAATAGATGAATCTGAATATTGTCTGTGCATTATCGACCTCCACCTCCATTCTTAACAGAGCTTGTTAACAGCATAGTTAGTAAAGCTTTTAAAAGAAAGATCACCACTTTTTGTTGGAATGGGCAACTAATCATTTGGCGAGGCAGTGGAGTGGTTTCATGTGGTATTATGAGCATGCAAGGCCCCCATGCTCTCGTGTTAACACATACAGTAGTAATAAGTGTGGCATCTCTTTGGTAATGTGGTACGTTGGTGGGTGTGTAGATGGGTCTTGGTCTTGGGGAGAGCGAGCAAATGTACAACGGGCTGATCAGAGGCATCACATGGAGGCAGTGGGTGTGGTGGCAGAAAAAGGCTGAGCGAGAAAGGATCAAGGAGCGGCCGGGGTGCAGGGCGCAGCCAGCTAGCTAGCTACTCCTAGCTCATGTGTGGATTTAGGTGCATGTGATCATATAGTAACTAGACGATCCTACTCCTCAATTGCACTATACTTCGGTGATTTGATTGTATGAAACATGCATTGTTGAATTAATAATAGCTGTACTAAAAATAAAGTATTACATTTAATTATTGTGGACTCGGAAAATAGTTTGGATATAAGTGGCATAATATAATGGAAAACTTTTTGCATACATGTTGAGTGGACCTTTAGAGTGAGGTGACAGGTGTGGTGAGATGGGACGTGTGCATGTGATCAACTAAAAATGAAAAACTTCTCATGCATGTGGTGGTGGTCCTTTGATGAGGTAGCATGTGTGCATGTTAAGTAATAGAGGTAGTGAGGATGAACTATTTAGGTACATAGGATAAGGACATCGAGGCTTTCAATGTTTTTTGTCATTCAACATGGTGCGCAAATGTCCATGGAGTATGCGCGTCCAAATTCTTGCAAACCGGACAAAAATTGGAGTGAGGTTTGCGGGCATCCGAATCTCCACAACGTAGAACTCGACACTCTTGGCCCGCTCAAATTCCCTCGCCCGTACCATTTTTGTCCCGCTCCATCCCTCCCCTTACTTTGTAACCCGCACCATCCTAGTCCGACGTCGCCATTGTACCACTTCGGCCGCCGCCCAAGCCTTGTCAGACATCTGTCGGCCCTCGCGCTTGCCCACCTTGGATTACGCCGCCATCCGCTCGGATCCGTCTGTAGCCATGCATCCTTCGCCCCCAGCCAATGACGTCCATGCCGAACAATACACCCGGCAAGTGTTTGTCCAAATGCCATTGACCATTTTTAAGTTATCGTTGTTTCTTTGGAGCAAGCACGATGATGGGGGTACTCCATGATGGAGACCAGGATGAGTTGATGTGCGATGTGTGAATGGCCAGAATTGGCGGACTTTGTAGGCATGAAGGAAGTTGACACAGTGTTTCGGCGAAATGTGCATTCTTGGTTTCATCTATAAAAACACTTTGCGTCTTACTACTTCACTAGTAAAGAATCGAAGGGGATTTTTAGTACGCGGGTGCATGGGCATGCAACCCCTTTTTTTCTTTTGGCTCTCGATATTCAAACTTTCATATTGAATCATAAGTTTTGTTTTTATGTTCATGTTTCTGGTGACGAGGGCTTTCAAATGAGATCCATTTTGAATACCTGATGATGAGCTCTAAAAATCATAAGTTTCAAAAACTAAGACTCAAAACTTGATGTGCCCACGTGCGGGATCCATCGACTTTGAGAATCGCGAGGCAAAATTGGGAGCCCGCCACGGCTGGGCAGGTACGTGATTATTGTGTTTGTATTCTCTTAATGCTTCATGTTGATGCAATAAAATTCAGAAAGAAAAAAGTAAAAATGTGCTTCTGCATAGGGAACAGATGTCCATCGTACTTCCTCGGGCCTCCCAAAGGTTCGTTGTGAAACTGTACATGCTGCTCCTCAAGTTACTGTTCATTCTTTAGCACACTTGTTGGATCTGCACTAGCTTGTATGTGCATGGATCCGTGCCCGAGAATTAGGAAATATACTTGTTGATCAAGCAGCTTATATCTCATTCCCATAGCTTAAGCGCTTGTTCTATATCCGCCTTCCCGATCTCGTCTCGCTCCATCCTAGCTCAACGTTGATGTATCTCACTCCTAGCTCAAATGTGCAGCGTAAAGACCGAGGGCAACTACTCCCACTCACTCTTCCTTTGATCCAGCGAATACGTGCGTACGAATTACGGGCATGTATATACTAATGGTTTGACAGAGCACATTATTAATTGAGATGACAAGTTGGCAACGACCACAGCGTCTGTTTGTACCGGTGATGCGAGCGCGTCCGGCCGGCAAGAGAGTCTACTTAGCGTCTAAGTCCATTGGTGTCTCTTCGATGATGCATGAGTAGTTCATTATAGACCTACGGGTCCGTAGTTAGTAGCTAGATGGTTTCCCCTCTCTTTTTGATTCTCAATACAATGGTCTCTTGAAGATCCATATGATGTAACTATTTTTGCGGTGTGTTTGTTGGGATCCGATGAACTTTGAGTTTATGATCAGATCTATGTTTTTATCCATGAAAGTTATCTGAGTCTTCTTTGATCTCTTATATGCATGATTCCTTATAGCCTCGTATTTCATCTCCGATATTTGGGTTTTGTTTGACCAACTTGATTTATTTATCTTGCAATGAGAAAAGGTGCTTTGTGATGGGTTCGATCTTACGGTGCTTGATCCCAGTGACAGAAGAGGAACCGACACGTATGTATCGTTTCCATTAAGGATAACAAGATGGGGTCTATTTCTACATAAATAAATCTTGTCTACATCATGTCATCGTTCTTATTGCATTGCTCCATTTTTCCATGAACTTAATACACTGGATGCATGCTGGATAGCGGTCGATGTGTGGAGTAATATTACTAGATGCAGACAGGAGTCGGTCTACTAATCTTGGACGTGATGCCTATATAATGATCATTGCCTGGATATCGTCATGATTATTTAAAGTTTTAGCAATTGCCCAACAGTAATTCGTTTACCCACCGTTTGCTATTTTTCTCGAGAGAAGCCACTAGTGAAATCTACGACCCCTGGGTCTCTTCTTTATTATATTTTCCTTCGGGATCTATTTTATTTGCTTTTATTTTCAGATCTATTAATTCAAAAATACAAAAATACTTTGCTGCACTTTATTTTATTCGCGATCTATTTATTCAATCTATTACAACTTTCTCCCGTCTACTTGCCAATTTCTGGCGCCGTTGCCCGAAAGGGATTGACAACCCCTTTAATATGTCGGGTTGCGAGTATTTGTTATTTGTGTGCAGGTGCTGTTCATGTAGTGTTGCGTGGTTCCCCTACTGGTTCGATAACCTTGGACTCATCACTGAGGGAAATACCTATCGTTGATGTGCTGCATCATCCCTTCTTCTTTGAGGAAATACCGACGTAGTTCAAGCCGCATCATGGTGGTGCAGTGCTAGGCATGACATCCCCCCTTTCTTCAACAATGGCTTGTCCCCAAGCCGCAGCGCCTGGGAAGTGGCTCCTTAGCTCAATGAAGTCCTCCCACGATGCCAGCTCCTCTGGTTGTGAAGACCACTTGATCAGGACTTGCGGGATCTTGGAAGCACCTTTCGTGACCAATCGTCAGGCCAACACTTTCTCGGGAAAGTCTGGAGCGGAATGTGGCCTTAGTGGCTCCGGAAGGGCCATCACCACATCTGTGTCCGGTGGCAGCGCTCCTCGTAATAGCGACACATGAAAAACCGAGTTTATGTGGCTGCCGTCCAGCAATTTCAGTCCGTAGGCCACACTCCCGATCCGCGTCGTCACCTGGAATGGACCAAAAAATCTTATGGGAAGTTTATGGTTAGCGCGAGGTGCGACTAAGACTTGCACATATGGTTGTAGCTTCACATAAACCCCATCCCCCACAACGAAAGGTCATTCTGAGCGTCTTTTGTCTGCTTGGTCCTGATACGTCTCCGTCGTATCTATAATGTTTTATTCTTCCATGCCAATATTCTACAACTCTCACATACTTTTGGCAACAATTTATATGATTTTTTTGGACTAACATATTGATCCGGCACCCAGTGCTAGTTCCTGTTTGCTGCATGTTTTTTGTTTCGCTGAAAATCCATAACAAACAAAGTCCAAATGCGATAAAAATTTATGGAGATTTGTTTTGGAATATATGTGATTTTTGGGAAAAAGAATCAACGCGAGACGATACCCGAGGGGACCACAAGCTCAAAAGGCGCACCCCCCACCCTGGGCGCGCCCAGCAGGCTTGTGGCCACCTCGTAGGTTGGTTGGGGGTGTCCTTTTGCCACAAGGAAGCTAATATTCGGATAAAAATCCCCTCAAAATTTCAGCCCAATCGGAGTTATGGATCTCCGGATTTTAAGAAACAGATTTCGGCCAGAAAACAGAAACACAAAACAGAAGAGAACAGAGAGAGAGATCCAATCTCGGAGGGGCTCCTGCCCTCCGGGAGCCATGCGGGCCATGGACCAGAGGGGAAACTCTCCTCCCATCTAGGCGGGGGAGAAGAAGAATGAGGGGGCTCTCTCCCCCTCTCTCCCGGCAGCGTCGGAACGCCGCAGGGGCAATCATTGTGTGACGGCGACCTACTCCAACAACTCTGTCATCTTCATCAATGATACGTCTCCAACGTATCTATAATTTTTTATTGTTCCATGCTAGTATAGTATCAATCTTGGATGTTTTATATATATTTACAAGCAACAATATATCATTTTTTGGGACTAATCTATTAACTTAGTGCTCAGTGCCAGTTGCTGTTTTTTGCTTGTTTTTGACTTTGCAGAATATGAGTACCAAACAAAGTCCAAATGCCACGAAACTTTTTGAAGACTCTTTTTTGGCAATAAGAAACCCTGGAAGTTTCGGGAGGGGACGAGAAGACGGAGCAGTAGCCCACAAGGCACCAGGACGCGCCCTGGTACCTTGTGGGGCCCACAAGCCTCCATTTGACCTAACTCCGCCTCTATAAATTCTCAAAAATCAGAAATCTACCATGGAGTCCACAAAATACTTTTTCCGCTGCCACACACCTCTGTTCTCGAGAGATCCCATCTGGGGAACTTTTTTGGCACTCCGCTGGAGGGGGATTCAATAACGAAGGGGCTCTACATCAACCGTGTTGCCCTTCCAATGATGTGTGAGTAGTTTACCACAGACCTATGGGTCCATATTTAGTAGCTAGATGGCTTCTTCTCCCTCGATGTTTTTCAATACAATAATCTCCTTGATGTTCTTGGAGTTCTATCTTATATAATTCTTTTTTGCGGTGTGTTTGTTGGGATCCGATGAATTGTGAGTTTATGATCAGATCTATCCATGAATATTATTTGAGTTTTTTTTAACTCTTTTATTCATGACTAATATAGCTTCGTATTTCTTCTTCAATTTGTTGATTTGGTTTGGCCAACTAGATTGATTTATCCTGCAATGGGAAGAGGTGCTTTGTAATGGGTTCGATCTTGTGGTGCTCAATCCCAGTGACAGAAAGGGACATGACACACATACTTGGGGAAGCCCCTCCGACTCGTTCGCCCCGCGCCTCTCTGCGAGAGTTCGGGCGAACCCTAGCCGCCACCTCTCTAGTCACCTCCCCCCGGTCTTCCCTCCCTCGCCGCCGCCCGGAGGCGTCGCCAGGCAAAGCCTGGCTGGTGTTGGCGATGATGGGGACTCCTCTTCCTCCTCCTATTGCGGGTCGCGACGCGGGGCGCGGCCGCTTGGCGAGGACGCCGTGCTGTAGCGTGGGGCATGTTGGGGAACGTAGTAATTTCAAAAAAATTCCTACGCACATGCAAGATCATGGTGATGCATAGCAACAAGAGGGGAGAGTGTTGTCTACGTACCCTCATAGACCGTAAGCAGAAGCGTTATGACAACGCGGTTGATGTAGTCGTACGTCTTCACGATCGACTGATCCTAGTACCGAATGTACGACACCTCCGCGATCTGCACACGTTCAGCTCGGTGACGTCCCACGAACTCACGATCTACCAGAGTGTCGAGGGAGAGCTTCGTCAGCACGACGGCATGATGACGGTGATGATGAAGCTACCGACGCAGGGTTTCGCCTAAGCACTACGACGATATGACCGAGGTGGATTATGGTGAAGGGGGGCACCACACACGGCTAAGAGATCAATCATCAACTTGTGTGTCTATGGGGTGCCCCTTGCCTCAGTATATAAAGGAGGAGAGAAGGGGAGGCCAGCCGGCCCTAGAGGCGCGCCCAAGTGTGGAGTCCTACTAGGACTCCAAGTCCCAGTAGGAGTCCACCAAGAGGAAGGGAGGGAGAAGGAAGGAGAGGGAGGAAAGGAGGAATGGGGGGCCGGCCCCCTAGTCCAATTCGGTTTAGGCTAGGGGGCCGCGCGCCCTGCCTTGTCCTGCCTCCTCTCTTCCACCACTTGGCCCATGAGGCCCAATACTTCTTCCCCCGTATTCCCGTAACTCCCCGGTACTCCGAAAAATACCCGAATCACTCGGAACCTTTCCGATGTCCGAATATAGTCGTCCAATATTTCTATCTTTACGTCTCGACCATTTCGAGACTCCACGTCATGTCCCCGATCTCATCCGGAACTCCGAACTACCGTCGGTACATCAAAACACATAAACTCATAATACCGATCATCACCGAACGTTAAGCGTGCGGACCCTACGGGTTAGAGAACTATGTAGACATGACCGAGACACGTTTCCGGTCAATAACCAATAGCGGAACCTGGATGCTCATATTGGCTCCCACATATTCTACGAAGATCGTTATCGGTCAAACCGCATAACAACATACGTTGTTCCCTTTATCATCGGTATGTTACTTGCCCGAGATTCGATCGTCGGTATCTCAATACCTAGTTCAATCTCGTTACCGGCAAGTCTCTTTACTCGTCCCGTAATACATCATCCTGCAACTAACTCATTAGTTGCATTGCTTGCAAGGCTTATAGTGATGTGCATTACCGAGAGGGCCCAGAGATACCTCTCCGACAATCGGAGAGACAAATCCTAATCTTGATCTATGCCAACTCAACAAGTACCATCGGAGACACCTGTAGAGCACCTTTATAATCACCCAGTTACGTTGTGACGTTTGGTAGCACACAAAGTGTTCCTTCGGTATTTGGGAGTTGCATAATCTCATAGTCATAGGAACATGTATAAGTCATGAAGAAAGCAATAGCAACATACTAAACGATCAAGTGCTAAGCTAACGGAATGGGTCAAGTCAATCACATCATTCTCTAATGATGTGATCTCGTTAATCAAATGACAACTCATGTCTATGGCTAGGAAACTTAACCATCTTTGATTCAACGAGCTAGTCAAGTAGAGGCATACTAGTGACACTCTGTTTGTCTATGTATTCAGACATGTACTAAGTTTCCGGTTAATACAATTCTAGCATGAATAATAAACATTTATCATGATATAAGGAAATATAAACAACAACTTTATTATTGCCTCTAGGGCATATTTCATTCAGTCTCCCACTTGCACTAGAGTCAATAATCTAGTTCACATCGCCATGTGATTTAACACCGATAGTTCACATCACCATGTGATTAATATCCATACTTCACATCGCCATGTGGCCAACACTCAAAGGGTTTACTAGAGTCATTAATCTAGTTCACATCGCCATGTGATTAACAACCAAAGAGTACTAAGGTGTGATCATGTTTGCTTGTGAGAGAAATTTAGTCAACAGGTCTGCCAAATTCAAATCCGTATGTATTTTGCAAATTTCTATGTCTACAATGCTCTGCACGGAGCTACTTTAGCTAATTGCTCCAATTTTCAATATGTATCCAGATTGAGACTTAGAGTCATCTGGATCAGTGTCAAAACTTGCATCGACGTAACCCTTTACGACGAACCTTTTGTCACCTCCATAATCGAGAAACATATCCTTATTCCACTAAGGATAATTTTGACCGCTATTCAATGATCTACTCCTAGATCACTATTGTACTCCCTTGCCAAACTAAGTGTAGGGTATACAATAGATCTGGTACACTGCATGGCATACTTTATAGAACCTATGGTTGAGGCATAGGGAATGACTTTCATTCTCTTTCTATCTTCTGCCGTGGTCGAGCTTTGAGTCTTATTCAATCTCACACCTTGTAACACAGGCAAGAACTCTTTCTTTGACTGTTCCATTTTGAACTACTTCAAAATCTTGTCAAGGTATGTACTCATTGAAAAAACTTATCAAGCGTCTTGATTTATCTCTATAAATCTTGATGCTCAATATGTAAGCAGCTTCATCGAGGTCTTTCTTTGAAAAACTTCTTTCAAACACTCCTTTATGCTTTCCGGAAAATTCTACATCATTTCCGATCAACAATATGTCACTCACATATACTTATCAGAAAGGTTGTAGTGCTCCCACTCACTTTCTTGTAAATACAGGTTTCACCGCAAGTCTGTATAACACCATATGCTTTGATCACACTATCAAAGCGTATATTCCAACCCTGAGAGGCTTGCACCAGTCCATAAATGGATCACTGGAGCTTGCACACTTTGTTAGCACTTTTAGGATCGACAAAACCTTCTGGTTGCATCATATACAACTCTTCTTTAATAAATCCATTAAGGAAGAAAGTTTTTGACATCTATTTGCCAGATTTCATAAAATATGACAATTGGTAACATGATTCGGAAAGACTTTAAGCATCGCTACGAGTGAGAAAATCTCATCGTAGTCAACACCTTGAACTTTGTCAAAAACCTTTTTTGACAAGTCTAGCTTTGTAGATAGTAACACTACTATCAGCGTCCGTCTTACTCTTGAAAATCCATTTATTCTCAATGACTTGCCTATCACCGGGCAAGTCAACCAAAGTCCATACTTTGTTCTCATATATGGATCCCATCTCAGATTTTTTGGCCTCAAGCCATTTCGCGGAACCTGAGCTCATCATCGCTTCCTCATAGTTCGTAGGTTCGTCATGGTCTAGTAACATGACTTCCAGAACCGGATTACCGTACCACTCTGGTGCGGAATGTACTCTGGTTGACCTACGAGGTTTGGTAGTAACTTGATCTGAAGTTTCATGATCATCATCATTAACTTTCTCACTAATTGGTGTAGGCATCACTGGAACTGATTTCTGTGATGAACTACTTTCCAATTCGGGAGAAGATACAATTACCTCATCAAGTTCTACTTTCCTCCCACTCACTTCTTTCGAGATAAACTCCTTCTCTAGAAAGGATCCATTCTTAGCAACGAATATCTTGCCTTCGGATCTGTGATAGAAGGTGTCCATTGGGTATCCTATGAAGACGCATTTCTCCGATTTGGGTTCGAGCTTATCAGGTTGAAACTTTTTCACATAAGCATCGCAACCCCAAACTTTAAGAAACGACAGCTTAGGTTTCTTGCCAAACCATAGTTCATACAGTGTCATCTCAACGGATTTAGATGGTGCCCTATTTAACGTGGATGTAGCTGTCTCGAATGCATAACCCCAAAAACGATAGTGGTAAATCGGTAAGAGACATCATAGATTGCACTATATCCAATAAAGTACGGTTATGACGTTCGAACACATCATTACGCTGTGGTGTTCCGGGTGGCGTGAGTTGTGAAACTATTCCACATTGTTTTAAATGAAGGCCAAACTCGTAACTCAAATATTCGCCTCTGCGATCAGATCGTAGAAACTTTATTTTCTTGTTACAATGATTCTCCACTTCACCCTGAAAATCTTTGAACTTTTCAACTGTTTCAGACTTGTGTTTCATTAAGTAGATATACCCATATCTGCTTAAATCATCTGTGAAGGTCAGAAAATAACGATACCCGGCGCGAGTTTTAACACTTCTCGGACCGCATACATCGTTATGTATTCTTTCCAATAAGTCAGTACCTCGCTCCATTGTTCCGGAGAACGGAGTTTTAGTCATCTTGCCCATGAGGCATGGTTCGCAAGCATCAAATGGTTCACAATCAAGTGATTCCAAAAGCCCATCAGCATGGAGTTTCTTCATGCGCTTTAAACCAATATGACCTAAACGGCAGTGCCACAAATAAGTTGCACTATCATTATTAACTTTGCATCTTTTGGCTTCAATATTATGAATATGTGTATCACTACGATCGAGATCCAACAAACTAATTTCATTGGGTGTATGACCATCGAAGGTTTTATTCATGTAAATAGAACAACAATTATTCTTTGACTTTAAATGAATAACCGTATTCAATAAACATGATCAAATCATATTTATGCTCAACACAAACACCAAATAACATTTATTTAGGTTCAACACTAATCCCGAAAGTATAGGGAGTGTGCGATGATGATCATATCAATCTTGGAACCACTTCCAACACACATCGTCACTTCACCCTTAACTAGTCTCTGTTCATTCCGCAACTCCCGTTTCGAGTTACTACTCTTAGCAACTGAACCAGCATCAAATGCCGAGGGGTTGCTATAAACACTAGTAAAGTACACATAAATAACATGTATATCAAATATACCTTTGTTCACTTTGCCATCCTTCTTATCCGCCAAGTATCTAGGATAGTTCCACTTCCAGTGACCATTTCCATTGCAGTAGAAGCACTCAGTCTCAGGCTTAGGTCCAGACTTGGGCTTCTTCACTTGAGCAGCAACTTGCTTGCCATTCTTTTTGAAGTTCCCCTTCTTCCCTTTGCCCTTTTCTTGAAACTAGTGGTCTTGTCAACCATCAACACTTGATGCTTTTCTTGATTTCTCCCTTCGTCGATTTCAGCATCACGAAGAGCTTGGGAATCGTTTCCGTTATCCCTTGCATATTATAGTTCATCACGAAGTTCTAGTAACTTGGTGATAGTGACTAGAGAACTCTGTCAATCACTATCTTATCTGGAAGATTAACTCCCACTTGATTCAAGTGATTGTAGTACTCAGACATTCTAAGCACATGCTCACTAGTTGAGCTATTCTCCTCCATGTTGTAGGCAAAGTACTTGTCAAAGGTCTCATACCTTTCGACATGGGCATGAGTCTGAAATACTAATTTCAACTCTTGGAACATCTCATATGCTCCGTGGCGTTTCAAAAACGTCTTTGAAGCCCCGATTCTAAGCCGTAAAGCATGGTGCACTAAACTATCAAGTAGTCATCATATCGAGCTTGCCAAACGTTCATAACGTCTGCATTTGCTCCTGCAATCGGTCTGTCACCTAGCGGTGCATCAAGGACATAATTCTTCTATGCAGCAATGAGGATAATCCTCAGATCACGGATCCAATCCGCATCATTGCTACTAACATTTTTCAACTTAGTTTTCTCTAGGAACATATTAAAATAAAACAGGGGAGCTAAACGCGAGCTATTGATCTACAACATAGATATGCTAATACTACCAGGACTAAGTTCATGATAATTAAAGTTCAATTAATCATATTACTTAAGAACTCCCACTTAGATAGACATTCCTCTAATCATCTAAGTGATCACGTGATCCAAATCAACTAAACCATAACCGATCATCACGTGAAATGGAGTAGTTTTCAATGGTGAAGATCACTATGTTGATCATATCTTCTATATGATTCACGTTCGACCTTTCGGTCTCAGTGTTTCGAGGCCATATCTGCATATGCTAGGCTCGTCAAGTTTAACCTGAGTATTGTGCGTGTGCAAAACTGACTTGCACCCGTTGTATACGGACGTTGAGCTTATCACACCCGATCATCACGTGGTGTCTCGGCACGACGAACTTTGGCAATGGTGCATACTCAGGGAGAACACTTGTACTTTGAAATTTTTAGTGAGAGATCATCTTATAATGCTACCGTCAATCAGACCAGAATAAGATGCACAAAGGATAAACATCACATGCAATCAATATAAGTTATATGATATGGCCATCATTATCTTGTGCCTTTGATCTCCATCTCCAAAGCACCGTCATGATCACCATCGTCACCGGAGCGACACTTTGATCTTCATCGTAGCATCGTTGTCGTCTCGCCAACTATTGTTTCTATGACTATCGCTACCGCTTAGTGATAAAGTAAAGCAATTACAGGGCGATTGCATTGCATACAATAAAGCGACAACCATATGGCTCCTGCGAGTTGTCGATAACTCCGTTACAAAACATGATCATCTCATACAATAAAATATAGCATCATGTCTTGACCATATCACATTACAACATGCCTGCAAAAACAAGTTAGACGTCCTCTACTTTGTTGTTGCAAGTTTTACGTGGCTGATATGGGCTGAGCAAGAACCGTTCTTACCTACGCATCAAAACCACAACGATATTTCGTCAAGTTAGTGTTGTTTTAACCTTCAACAAGGACCGGGCGTAGTCACACTCGGTTCAACTAAAGTTGGAGAAACTGACAACCGCCAGCCACCTGTGTGCAAAGCACGTCGGTAGAACCAGTCTCGCGTAAGCGTACGCGTAATGTCGGTCCGGGCCGCTTCATCCAACAATACCGCCGAACCAAAGTATGACATGCTGGTAAGCAGTATGACTTGTCTCGCCCACAACTCACTTGTGTTCTACTCGTGCATATAACATCAACGCATAAACCTGGCTCGGATGCCACTGTTGGGGAACGTAGTAATTTCAAAAAAATTCCTACGCACACGCAAGATCATGGTGATGCATAGCAACGAGAGGGGAGAGTGTTGTCTACGTACCCTCGTAGACCGTAAGTGGAAGCGTTATGACAACGCGGTTGATGTAGTCGTACGTCTTCATGATCGACCGATCCTAGTACCGAACGTACGGCACCTCCGCGATCTCCACACGTTCAGCTGGTGACGTCCCACGAACTCACGATCCAGTAGAGTGTCGAGGGAGAGCTTCGTCAGCACGACGGCGTGATGACGGTGATGATGAAGCTACCGGCGCAGGGCTTCGCCTAAGCACTATGACGATATGACCGAGGTGGATTATGGTGGAGGGGGGCACCGCACATGACTAAGAGATCAATCATAAACTTGTGTGTCTATGGGGTGCCCCTTGCCTCATTATATAAAGGAGGAGAGGAGGGGAGGCCGCCCGGCCCTAGAGGCGCGCCCAAGTCTGGAGTCCTACTAGTACTCCCAGTCCTAGTAGGAGTCCACCAAGAGGAAGGGAGGGAGAAGGAAGGAGAGGGAGGAAAGGAGGAAATGGGGGGCCGGCCCCCTAGTCCAATTCGGTTTGGGCTAGGGGGGCCGCGCGCCCTGCCTTGTCCTGCCTCCTCTCTTCCACCACTTGGCCCATGAGGCCCAATATTTCTTCCCCCGTATTCCGGTAACTCCCCGGTACTCCAAAAAAATACCCGAATCACTCGGAACCTTTCCGATGTCCGAATATAGTCGTCCAATATATCGATCTTTACGTCTCAATCATTTCGAGACTCCACGTCATGTCCCCGATCTCATCCGGAACTCCGAACAACCTTTGGTACATCAAAACACATAAACTTATAATACCGATCGTCACCGAACGTTAAGCGTGCGGACCCTACGGGTTCGAGAACTATGTAGACATGACCGAGACACGTTTCCGGTCAATAACCAATAGCGGAACCTGGATGCTCATATTGGCTCCCACATATTCTACGAAGATCTTTATCTGTCAAACCACATAACAACATACGTTGTTCCCTTTGTCATCGGTATGTTACTTGCCCGAGATTCGATCGTCGGTATCTCAATACCTAGTTCAATCTCGTTACTGGCAAGTCTCTTTACTCGTTCCGTAATACATCATCGCGCAACTAACTCATTAGTTGCATTGCTTGCAAGGCTTATAGTGATGTGCATTACCGAGAGGGCCCAGAGATACCTCTCCGACAATCGGAGAGACAAATCCTAATCTTGATCTATGCCAACTCAACAAGTACCATCGAAGACACCTGTAGATCACCCAGTTACGTTGTGACGTTTGGTAGCACACAAAGTGTTCCTTCGGTATTCGGGAGTTGCATAATCTCATAGTCATAGGAACATGTATAAGTCATGAAGAAAGCAATAGCAACATACTAAACGATCAAGTGCTAAGCTAACGGAATGGGTCAAGTAAATCACATCATTCTCTAATGATGTGATCCCGTTAATCAAATGACAACTCATGTCTATGGCTAGGAAACTTAACCATCTTTGATTCAACGAGCTAGTCAGGTAGAGACATACTAGTGACACTCTGTTTGTCTATGTATTCAGACATGTACTAAGTTTCCGGTTAATACAATTCTAGCATGAATAATAAACATTTATCATGATATAAGGAAATATAAATAACAACTTTATTATTGCCTCTAGGGCATATTTCCTTCAGGGCACGGCGGCGACACCCGACGCACAGTGGGGCGGCGGGGTTGCGGCGACTGCGGGGCGGCGGTGCACACGTGCAGCGGTGCTAGGGGCCGCGAGGCCTGGCTGGGCTGGGGCTTCCTCCAGGGCGGCTGGGTGCTCCAGATCTGTCAGGCGCGGGTTGCGGGCTGCGAGTTGCGTGGACCAGCGGCGGCGGCCTTCTCGGCTGTGGGCGTTGGTGGTGGTGGTCTAGATGTGCGTGCCCGCCGGATCTGACGCCTTGAGCTCGGCGGGCGACGCGGGATGGGGGCAGCTGTCCGGCGTGGTAGTTACTCCGAGTGGGGGCAGCGGCCGGGCGTGGCTGTTGCTCCGGCCGTGGGCGGCGGCGTGGGGACGTCCGGCATGGGGTGGTGGCCTCCTGGTGGCGCGGCGGCTACACGGTGGCTTGGCGGCTCTACCCGCGGTGGCGTCCGGCTCCTCCGTCGTCGGCTCGTCTGCGGTCGGGTCGTATCGACCTTCGCTTCATCTCCTCGTCGTCCGGGCACTACTTGCATTGAAGGGTTGGACGCTCCCAGCTGTGGTCCATTGCCCGTCTCACGCCCGGCAGCAGGACCGAGCTCGTCTCGCGCTCGGCGGCAGGACCTGTTGGAAATATGCCCTAGAGGCAATAATAAATGGTTATTATTATATTTCTTTGTTCATGATAATTGTCTATTGTTCATGCTATAATTGTGTTATCCGGAAATCGTAATACATGTGTGAATACATAGACCACAACGTGTCCCTAGTAAGCCTCTAGTTGACTAGCTCGTTGATCAACAGATAGTCATGGTTTTCTGACTATGGACATTGGATGTCATTGATAACGGGATCACATCATTAGGAGAATGATGTGATGGACAAGACCCAATCCTAAGTATAGCTCAAAGATCGTGTAGTTCGTTTGCTAGAGCTTTTCCAATGTCAAGTATCTTCTCCTTAGACCATGAGATCGTGCAACTCCCGGATACCGTAGGAGTACTTTGGGTGTGCCAAACGTCACAACGTAACTGGGTGACTATAAAGGTACACTACGGGTATCTCCGAAAGTGTCTGTTGAGTTGGCACGGATCGAGACTGGGATTTGTCACTCCGTATGACGGAGAGGTATCTCTGGGCCCACTCGGTAATGCATCATCATAATGAGCTCAATGTGACTAAGGAGTTAGTCACGGGATCATGCATTGCGGTACGAGTAAAGAGACTTGCCGGTAACAAGATTGAACAAGGTATTGGGATACCGACGATCGAATCTCGGGCAAGTAACATACCGATTGACAAAGGGAATTGTATACGGGATTGATTGAATCCTCGACATCGTGGTTCATCCGATGAGATCATCGTGGAACATGCGGGAGCCAACATGGGTATCCAGATCCCGCTGTTGGTTATTGACCGGAGAGGCGTCTCGGTCATGTCTGCATGTCTCCCGAACCCGTAGGGTCTACACACTTAAGGTTCGGTGACGCTAGGGTTGTAGAGATATGAGTATGCGGAAACCCGAAAGTTGTTCAAAGTCCCGGATGAGATCCCGGACGTCACGAGGAGTTCCGGAGGTGAATAATTATATATAGGAAGTCCAGTTTCGGCCACCGGGAAAGTTTCGGGGGTTATCGGTATTGTACCGGGACCACCGGAAGGGTCCCAGGGGTCCACCGGGTGGAGCCACCTATCCCGGAGGGCCCCATGGGCTGAAGTGGGAAGCGAACCAGCCCTTAGTGGGCTGGGGCGCCCCCCATGGGCCTCCCCCTGCGCCTAGGGTTGGAAACCCTAGGGTGGGGGGGGCGCCCCACTTGACTTGGGGGGAAGTTTCCCCCCCTTGGCCGCCGCCCCTCCCATAGATGGGTTCTTGGCCGGCGCCCCCCCTCCCAGGGGGCCTATATAAAGGGGGGGAGTGAGGGCAGCAACACCACAGCCTTTGGCGCCTCCCTCCTCCCCTGCAACACCTCCCCCTCTCGCAGAAGCTTGGCGAAGCCCTGCCGAGATCCCGCTACATCCACCACCACGCCGTCGTGCTGCTGGATCTCCATCAACCTCTCCTTCCCCCTTGCTGGATCAAGAAGGAGGAGACGTCGCTGCTCCGTACGTGTGTTGAACGCGGAGGTGCCGTCCGTTCGGCACTCGGTCATCGGTGATTTGGATCACGGCGAGTACGACTCCATCAACCTCGTTCATTGGAACGCTTCCGCTCGCGATCTACAAGGGTATGTAGATGCACTCCTTTCCCCTCGTTGCTAGTATACTCCATAGATGGATCTTCGTGATGCGCAGGAAATTTTAAAATTCTGCTACGATCCCCTATAGTGGCATCATGAGCCAGGCCTATGCGTAGTTACTATGCACGAGTAGAACACAAAGCAGTTGTGGGCGTAGATGTTGCCAATTCTTCTTGCCGCTACTAGTCTTATCTTGTTTCGGCGGTATTGTGGGATGAAGCGGCTCGGACCGACCTTACACGTACGCTTACGTGAGACAGGTTCCACCGTCTGACATGCACTAGTTGCATAAGGTGGCTAGCGGGTGTCTGTCTCTCCCACTTTAGTCGGAACGGATTCGATGAAAAGGGTCCTTATGAAGGGTAAATAGAAATTGGCATATCACGTTGTGGTTTTACGTAGGTAAGAAACGTTCTTGCTAGAAACCTATACAAGCCACGTAAAAACTTGCAACAACAATTAGAGGACGTCTAACTTGTTTTTGCAGCATGTGCTATGTGATGTGATATGGCCAGAAGATGTGATGAATGATATATGTGATGTATGAGATTGATCATATTCTTGTAATAGGAATCACGACTTGCATGTCGATGAGTATGACAACCGGCAGGAGCCATAGGAGTTGTCTTTATTTTTTGTATGACCTGCGTGTCATTGAATAACGCCATGTAAATTACTTTACTTTATTGCTAAACGCGTTAGCCATAGAAGTAGAAGTAATCGTTGGCGTGACAACTTCAAGAAGACACAATGATGGAGATCATGATGATGGAGATCATGGTGTCATGCCGGTGACGAAGATGATCATGGTGCCCCGAAGATGGAGATCAAAGGAGCAAAATGATATTGGCCATATCATGTCACTATTTGATTGCATGTGATGTTTATCATGTTTTGCATCTTATTTGCTTAGAACGACAGTAGTAAGTAAGATGATCCCTTATAATAATTTCAAGAAAGTGTTCCCCCTAACTTGCACCGTTGCAAAGGTTCGTTGTTTCGAAGCACCACGTGATGATCGGGTGTGATAGATTCTAACGTTCGCATACAACGGGTGTTGACGAGCCTAGCATGTACAGGCATGGCCTCGGAACACACGCAATACACTTAGGTTGACTTGACGAGCCTAGCATGTACAGACATGGCCTCGGAACACAGAGGACCGAAAGGTCGAGCATGAGTCGTATAGAAGATACGATCAACATGGAGATGTTCACCGATCTTGACTAGTCCGTCTCATGTGATGATCGGACACGGCCTAGTTAACTCAGATCATGTTTCACTTAGATGACTAGAGGGATGTCTATCTGAGTGGGAGTTCATTGAATAATTTGATTATATGAACTTAATTATCATGAACTTAGTCTAAAATCTTTACAATATGTCTTGTAGATCAAATGGCCCACGTTGTCCTCAACTTCAACGCGTTCCTAGAGAAAACCAAGCTGAAAGATGATGGCAGTAACTATACGGACTGGGTCCGAAACCTGAGGATCATCCTCATAGCTGCCAAGAAAGATTATGTCCTAGAAGCACCGCTAGGTGAAGCACCAATCCCAGAGAACCAAGACGTTATGAACACTTGGCAATCACGTGCTGATGATTACTCCCTCGTTCAGTGCGGCATGCTTTACAGCTTAGAACCGGGTCTCCAAAAGCGTTTTGAGAAACATGGAGCATATGAGATGTTCGAAGAGCTGAAAATGGTTTTCCAAGCTCATGCCCGGGTCGAGAGATATGAAGTCTCCGACAAGTTCTTCAGCTGTAAAATGGAGGAAAATAGTTCTGTTAGTGAGCACATACTCAGAATGTCTGGGTTACACAACCGCTTGTCTCAGCTGGGAGTTAATCTCCCGGATGACGCGGTCATTGACAGAATCCTTTAGTCGCTTCCACCAAGCTACACGAGCTTTGTGATGAACTTCAATATGCAGGGGATGGAAAAGACCATTCCTGAGGTATATTCGATGCTGAAATCAGCGGAGGTGGAGATCAGAAAAGAACATCAAGTGTTGATGGTGAATAAAACCACTAAGTTCAAGAAGGGCAAGGGTAAGAAGAACTTCAAGAAGGACGGCAAGGAAGTTGCCGCGCCCGGTAAGCCAGTTACTGGGAAGAAGCCAAAGAATGGACCCAAGCCTGAGACTGAGTGCTTTTATTGCAAGGGAAGTGGTCACTGGAAGCGGAACTGCCCCAAATACTTAGCGGACAAGAAGGCCGGCAACACCAAAGGTATATATGATATACATGTAATTGATGTGTACCTTACCAGTACTCGTAGTAGCTCCTGGGTATTTGATACCGGTGCGGTTGCTCATATTTGTAACTCAAAACAGGAACTGCGGAATAAACGGAGACTGGCAAAGGACGAGGTGACGATGCGCGTCGGGAATGGTTCCAAGGTCGATGTGATCGCCGTCGGCACGCTACCTCTGCATCTACCTACGGGATTCGTTTTAAACCTCAATGATTGTTATTTAGTGCCAGCTTTGAGCATGAACATTGTATCTGGATCTCGTTTAATTCGAGATGGCTACTCATTTAAATCCGAGAATAATGGTTGTTCTATTTATTTGAGAGATATGTTTTATGGTCATGCCCCGCTGGTCAATGGTTTATTCTTGATGAATCTCGAACGTGATGTTACACATATTCATAGTGTGAATACCAAAAGATGTAAAGTTGATAACGATAGTCCCACATACTTGTGGCACTGCCGCCTTGGTCACATTGGTGTCAAACGCATGAAGAAGCTCCATGCAGATGGACTTTTGGAGTCTCTTGATTACGAATCATTTGACACGTGCGAACCATGCCTCATGGGTAAGATGACCAAGACTCCGTTCTCCGGAACAATGGAGCGAGCAACCAACTTATTGGAAATCATACATACCGATGTGTGCGGTCCAATGAGTGTTGAGGCTCGCGGAGGATATCGTTATGTTCTCACTCTCACTGATGACTTAAGTAGATATGGGTATGTCTACCTAATGAAACACAAGTCTGAAACCTTTGAAAAGTTCAAGGAATTTTAGAGTGAGGTTGAGAATCAACATGACAGGAAAATAAAATTCTTACGATCAGATCGTGGTGGAGAATATTTAAGTCACGAATTTGGTACGCACTTAAGGAAATGTGGAATCGTTTCACAACTCACGCCGCCTGGAACACCTCAGCGAAACGGTGTGTCCGAACGTCGTAATCGCACTCTATTGGATATAGTGCGATCTATGATGTCTCTTACCGATTTACCGCTCTCATTTTGGGGCTATGCTTTAGAGACTGCCGCATTCACTTTAAATAGGGCTCCGTCGAAATCCGTTGAGACGACACCGTATGAATTATGGTTTGGGAAGAAACCTAAGCTGTCGTTTCTAAAAGTTTGGGGATGCGATGCTTATGTCAAGAAACTTCAACCTGAAAAGCTCGAACCCAAGTCGGAGAAATGCGTCTTCATAGGATACCGTAAGGAAACCATTGGGTATACCTTCTACCTCAGATCCGAAGGCAAGATCTTTGTTGCCAAGAACGGGTCCTTTCTAGAGAAAGAGTTTCTCTCGAAAGAATTGAGTGGGAGGAAAGTGGAACTAGATGAGGTGATAGTCACCCCTTCCGAACCGGAAAGTAGCGCAGCGCGGGAAGATGTTTCTGTGGTGCCTACACCGACTGGGGAGGAAGTTAATGATGATGATCATGAAGCTTCGGATCAAGTTACTGCTGAACTTCTTAGGTCCACAAGGACTCGTTCCGCACCAGAGTGGTACGGCAACCCTGTCCTGGAAATCATGTTGTTAGACAACGGTGAACCTTCGAACTATGAAGAAGCGATGGCGGGCCCGGATTCCGACAAATGGCTAGAAGCTATGAAATCTGAGATAGGATCCATGTATGAAAACAAAGTATGGACTTTGACTGACTTGCCCGATGATCGGCGAGCCATAGAAAATAAGTGGATCTTTAAGAAGAAGACAGACGCGGATGGTAATGTGACCATCTATAAGGCTCGACTTGTCGCTAAGGGTTATCGACAAGTTCAAGGGGTTGACTACGATGAGACTTTCTCACCCGTAGCAAAGCTGAAGTCCGTCCGAATCATGTTAGCAATTGCCGCATACTATGATTATGAGATATGGCAGATGGACGTCAAAACGGCATTCCTTAACGGCTTCCTTAAGGAAGAATTGTATATGATGCAGCCGGAAGGTTTTGTCGATCCTAAGAATGCTAACAAAGTATGCAAGCTCCAGCGCTCAATCTATGGGCTGGTGCAAGCATCTCGGAGTTGGAACATTCGCTTTGATGAGATGATCAAAGCGTTTGGGTTTACACAGACTTATGGAGAAGCCTGTGTTTACAAGAAAGTGAGTGGGAGCTCTGTAGCATTTCTCTTATTATATGTGGATGACATATTATTGATGGGAAATGATATAGAAATTCTTGGAAAGTATAAAGGCCTATTTGAATAAGTGTTTTTCAATGAAGGACCTTGGAGAAGCTGCTTATATATTAGGCATCAAGATCCATAGAGATAGATCAAGACGCCTCATTGGTCTTTCACAGAGTACGTACCTTGACAAGATATTGAAGAAGTTCAATATGGATCAGTCCAAGAAGGGGTTCTTGCCTGTATTGCAAGGTGTGCAATTGAGCACGGCTCAATGCCCGACCACGGTAGAAGATAGAGAAAAGATGAGTGTCATCCCCTATGCCTCGGCCATAGGGTCTATTATGTATGCCATGCTGTGTACCAGGCCTGATGTAAACCTTGCCGTAAGTTTGGTAGGAAGGTACCAAATTAATCCCGGCATGGAACACTGGACAGCGGTCAAGAATATCCTGAAGTACCTGAAGAGGACTAAGGATATGTTTCTCGTTTATGGAGGTGACGAAGAGCTCGTCGTAAAGGGTTACGTCGACGCTAGCTTCGACACAGATCTGGATGACTCGAAGTCACAAACCGGATACGTGTATATTTTGAATGGAGGAGCAGTAAGCTGGTGCAGTTGCAAGCACAGCGTCGTGGCGGGATCTACATGTGAAGCGGAGTACATGGCAGCCTCGGAGGCAGCACAGGAAGCAGTCTGGATGAAGGAGTTCATTGTCGACCTAGGGGTGATTCCCAATGCGTCGGGCTCGATGACTCTCTTCTGTGACAACACTGGAGCTATTGCCCTTGCGAAGGAGCCCAGATTTCACAGGAAGACCAGGCATATCAAGCGTCGCTTCAACTCCATTCGTGAAAGTGTTCAAAATGGAGACATAGATATTTGTAAAGTACATACGGACCTGAATGTAGCAGATCCGTTGACTAAACCTCTCCCTAGAGCAAAACATGATCAACACCAGGACGCAATGGGTGTTCGATTCATCACAATGTAACTAGATTATTGACTCTAGTGCAAGTTGGAGACTATTGGAAATATGCCCTAGAGGCAATAATAAATGGTTATTATTATATTTCTTTGTTCATGATAATTGTCTATTGTTCATGCTATAATTGTGTTATCCGGAAATCGTAATACATGTGTGAATACATAGACCACAGCGTGTCCCTAGTAAGCCTCTAGTTGACTAGCTCGTTGATCAACAGATAGTCATGGTTTCCTGACTATGGACATTGGATGTCATTGATAACGGGATCACATCATTAGGAGAATGATGTGATGGACAAGACCCAATCCTAAGCATAGCTCAAAGATCGTGTAGTTCGTTTGCTAGAGCTTTTCCAATGTCAAGTATCTTCTCCTTAGACCATGAGATCGTGCAACTCCCGGATACCGTAGGAGTACTTTGGGTGTGCCAAACATCACAACGTAACTGGGTGACTATAAAGGTACACTACGGGTATCTCCGAAAGTGTCTGTTGAGTTGGCACGGATCGAGACAGGGATTTGTCACTCCGTATGACGGAGAGGTATCTCTGGGCCCACTCGGTAATGCATCATCATAATGAGCTCAATGTGACTAAGGAGTTAGTCACGGGATCATGCATTGCGGTACGAGTAAAGAGACTTGCCGGTAACGAGATTGAACAAGGTATTGGGATACCGACGATCGAATCTCGGGCAAGTAACATACCGATTGACAAAGGGAATTGTATACGGGATTGATTGAATCCTCGACATCGTGGTTCATCCGATGAGATCATCGTGGAACATGTGGGAGCCAACATGGGTATCCAGATCCCGCTGTTGGTTATTGACCGGAGAGGCGTCTCGGTCATGTCTGCATGTCTCCCGAACCCGTAGGGTCTACACACTTAAGGTTCGGTGACGCTAGGGTTGTAGAGATATGAGTATGCGGAAACCCGAAAGTTGTTCGGAGTCCCGGATGAGATCCCGGACGTCACAAGGAGTTCCGGAATGGTCCGGAGGTGAAGAATTATATATAGGAAGTCCAGTTTCGGCCATCGGGAAAGTTTCGGGGGTTATCGGTATTGTACCGGGACCACCGGAAGGGTCCCGGGGGTCCACCGGGTGGGGCCACCTATCCCGGAGGGCCCCATGGGCTGAAGTGGGAAGGGAACCGGCCCTTAGTGGGCTGGGGCGCCCCCCATGGCCCTCCCCCCTGCGCCTAGGATTGGAAACCCTAGGGTGGGGGGGGCGCCCCACTTGACTTGGGGGGGAAGTTTCCCCCCCTTGGCCGCCGCCCCCCCCCATAGATGGGTTCTTGGCCGGCGCCCCCCCCAGGGGGCCTATATAAAGGGGGGAGGGAGGGCAGCAACACCACAGCCTTTGGCGCCTCCCTCCTCCCCTGCAACACCTCTCCCTCTCGCAGAAGCTTGGCGAAGCCCTGCCGAGATCCCGCTACATCCACCACCACGCCGTCGTGCTGCTGGATCTCCATCAACCTCTCCTTCCCCCTTGCTGGATCAAGAAGGAGGAGACGTCGCTGCTCCGTACGTGTGTTGAACGCGGAGGTGCCGTCCGTTCGGCACTCGGTCATCGGTGATTTGGATCACGGCGAGTACGACTCCATCAACCTCGTTCATTGGAACGCTTCCGCTCGCGATCTACAAGGGTATGTAGATGCACTCCTTTCCCCTCGTTGCTAGTATACTCCATAGATGGATCTTGGTGATGCGTAGGAAATTTTAAATTTCTGCTACGATCCCCTACAGGACCGAGCTCGCCTCGCGCCCGGTGTTGTAGGACGCGGTGATGGTGGCCAGTTTTGGCCGGCCTATTGGGTCTGGGCGCTGGGGGCTACCCAGGGGTGCGAAAGGCCGGGCCTTTCCGCTCGTCTCTTTGGTTGGGGTAGCGACGGGTCTCGAGTGAGCTGGTGTATTGGTCTTGGATGCCGGGGCGGCGGCCCTGGTGGTGGTAGCATGGTGCTCGTGGGCAAAAGTCGTGGCTTGGTGCTGCCCGGCGGCCATGGCCGTGTGGGCGGCGTGGTTTCCGGGGTGTGGCGGTGAGTGTTGGCCGGGGTGAAAACCTATTCTATCCTCGGACGGACCGGCGGCGGCGAAGCTCGCTCCCTTCTTGAAGGCGTCGTCGCAGCTCTCATTGCCCGTTGTGTTGTTCCAGGGGAAACTCTGACCCTCGGGTTGGGCGGTGGCGGCGCTCCGGTGTCGTTTACTTCTTGAAGGCGCCATCTTAGAGTCCACAGTTCGTCGTACGCGGCTTCATCTCTTCGTAGATAGGGATGGTGTTGCTGCGCTCAGCGCCTATGTACCCTGCCTTGGATATGTGCGTGTGTTATGGTGGCGTGCGTTTGTACCGACAGTTGTGGATCGTTGCTTTATATATAAAGCGGGGCAGAAGCCTTTTGGGGTAAAGGGACATGACACGTATGTATCGTTGCTATTAAGGGTAAAAAGATGGGGTTCATTCATACTTGAGTTTATCTTGTCTACATCATGTCATCTTGCTTAAGGCGTCACTCCGTTTCTTGTGAACTTAATACGCTAGATGCATGTTGGATAGTGGTCGATGTGTGGAGTAATAGTGGTAGATGCATAATCGTTTCGGTCTACTTATCTTGGACGTGGTGCCTATATACATGATCATTGCCTTGGATATCGTCATAATTATTTCTTTTTCTATCAATTGCCCAACAGTAATTTGTCTATCCACCATATAATATTTTCTCGAGAGAAGTCTCTAGTGAAAACTATGGCCCCCGGATCTATCTTTTATCATATAAAAAATTCAAAAATACCTGCTGCAACTTTTACTTTATTTATTTTATTTTATACTTTGTGCGATCTATTTATCTATCACCATACAATTTAATCTTGCAATTAACCGCCAAGGATTTACAACCCCTTGTTCGCGTTGGGTGCAAGGATTTGTTACCTTGTGTGCAAGTATTGCTTACATAGTGTTCCTTGGTCCTCCTACTGGATTGATAACCTTGGTTTCATAACTGAGGGAAATACTTATCTCTACCATCGTGGTTTTGTCACGGCAGATGTCCTCGTGAAAGGACTTAGTTGTGAGGCCATCGCCGCTAAGTAAGTAGCTTGAATGGGGTTGATCGGAATCGAGAGACAAGGATTTACCCAAGTTCGGCCCCTCACGGTGGAGGTAAAAGCCTACTCCTGCTTGATTTCTATTGATGATGATGATCTCGATTAGAAGGGTGCGACTTGGCTAACCTAATATTCGGGAACATGTACCTGTTCTTTCTACCGCAGGGGCTCCCGTTTATATACAGGTGGAGACCCTGGGCTTACAACAGAGTCCGGATTGTACTACGATCCGTGACCTAGTATGTTTCCTATTTGTCATGTTTCCTAAGTAAGAAACTTTCTTTGGCGTCATGGCTGACACTGGCGGCTTGTGCTTCTAGGCCATGAGTCGGCCCATCTGGCGACTCATGTCCTGGGCCTTGAACTCGCGGTCACCTCAACCCATTATCAAATCATACCTTCGCCAAGTCGTGTGTGAATGACCCGGCCCTAAACGAGCCGGTCATATCGCAGAGTTATATCTCCAACATTAGCCCCCAGGTTGATTTGAATTTTAAAAAATGTTTGTAACATTCAAGAAGATGACGTTTAAAAATGTTCACCTATTTAAAAATAATTTACAAGATAGTATTGAGAAATAGCTATACAATGTAAAAAACTGTTTGTATAATTCAGAAAATATGTTACATTTAAAAAATTGCATGCATTGCAAAAATATGTTTGTGATTTTCCATTAATATTTATACAATGTGAAATATGTCCCATAGTTTTTTTAAAGTTGTGTATCATTCAAAAAAAGTTTGAAGTGTATTTATTTTTTTGAACATTTATTAAAAAATGTTTCAGAACATGTATTTCAAAATTGTTAATCATGTATTTTAAAATGCTAAACATATATAGGTTTTTTAAAAATATATAAAAAATCGAAAATGTGTATGAAAAATGTAGGTATCAAAAAATATATTTGAAAAAAATGTCTCATTTATTTAAAAAAAATGTCCCTGGTGTATATGGGAAAAGTATAATGCGTATGAAAAAACTAGACTTGTGTTAAACAGAAAAATAAAACACCCCGAGGAAAGCATGTGAACACTAAAGAGAAGAAACAAATAAAACTAAGAAATTGAAGAAGGGATGTGAAATTTAAGAAGCTGGTTGGGCATGCTATGAAGCGCACAATGTTTTCTATCGCGGTTTGTTGAGAAAGCTGCGAAAGCCGATTGTCCTGAGAGCATCTTCAAGATGTAATGTGAAAACATTGTAGGGTAAGAGAGAAGATTTTGCATCACCGCAGCTGCCGCTGCTTTAACAAGCGATGTAAAATTTTCTCTCACGTACTCTGGCGCCGTTTTCTTCTCCACAATTGCTAAATATTGAAACCAATAATGATATGATAAAACTTAGGAGCTCAGTTTATCCAGAGCGAGAGCTAGATTGTGTCCCAGTACTGTCCCTTTGGATTGGAGTCCCACTAGAGTCCCGCCTTCCGCCGTGTCATAACCCCTTCCTTACTAGTGTTTCATTTGCCACTAAGCCATAGGCTCAATAAGCGAGCACTACTGCTCGGATTGTACTACCTTGCTGAGCAAGAGTACTGTAATATAACTTTGTACCCTATGGGTACTCTATTAGAATGTGGTTATTTTGTACCAAACTATAGTCGTGTTTCAGAAGACATGGATCTCTGGGTTGGAACATGAGGGCCTTCGGTTCTCTGAATCGGGGTGTCACACTTACATTCAAATGGTTGGTTTAGATTGCATGTTTGAATTTCATGAACTCCCCTACTCTGGTAAAAAAATTGAATTTCCACATGCTTTTTTTTTCTTTTGAAAAAATAAGACTAGCAAAATATCCAGGACGAAATAAAATTACAATGAAAAGACCATGAAAACATGTGCCGTGCAAAAGAGGATGGTGATGTTTTGTTGGCGTATGAAATTCCAAGCTCAAACACAGATTCGTTTAGGAGGTATGAAAAGAAAAGTGGGGTATAAAATAGTTGTGTTTATTGGTTGACAACTGTTTTTAGCAGTAGCACGGGCATGCACATAGCAGCAGCGTGGGTTTAGCAGCAACGCGTTCAGAATAGCGGCGTTGCTGCTATTAGCAGCAGCGCGTTTCAGGAAGCACGCTACTGCTATGTATGGTTAGCAGTAGCACGGGTAAACCCACGCTACTGATAAAGTTTAGCTGTAGCGCCATAGCAGTAGCGCAGGCGCCCGCACTATTACTAAGGCAAAACCCGCGCTACTGCTAGCCTTTTCCCTAGTAGTGCGAGCATGCAGGTCATCAATCTTACAAGCATGGAGAGGTTATTATAGTACGGACTATATTGGTCAAAATTACATCTTAGTGCGCAGTAAAACTAAATCTTAAAGGTTAAAAAAATCATGAGCCACCAAACTTACATTCAAATGGATGGTTTAGATTGCTTGTTTGAATTTCATGAACTCTCTTACTCAGGTAATAAAAAAAGGATTTCCACATGCATTTTTTTGAAAGAAAAAAAACAACACCGGGAAACTATCCAGGGGAAATCAAGTTACAACGGAAAGACCATGGAAACATGTCCTTGCGGAAAAAAAAGATGGTGATCAGGGGCGGAGCCAGAATTTGGACATGAGAAGGGCGAGCAAGATAATTATCATTCTAGAGACATAATACAAAATATAGTCTCAAAACTGTACCATGATTTCTCTTATATTTTGTTCTTCCAATTCTAGTTTGTCGTGAAATTTCTAATGATACCACAATATGCTGATCATCTGTTTGCGTAGCAGCTGGATTGTGGTTAGAAATATCATCTACAATAAGTTGCTCTTCAAGTTGGCTTGCGTGTTCAGTAATATTTGCGTGTTCCTCCTCATCCGTTAGTTATTGAAACATTAAATAATGAGTGAAACTAGATTTCTAAATCATAATCTTACTGCATCTAATTAGTAAACTAAGCATTGCTTCGAACGAAGTGTACTAATTCATAAAGATTTAACAGTGACGTACCTTGATTCCTTGAAGTTAACATGTTGATGTAAGATGCCGGTGAAGAGTTAAGCAGGTATGGTCTCTCTCGTGGATTCAATTACGGCTGCAGTAGAGCACTGGACCCCTCCGCGCCTCATCCCCACGACGGCGGTAGCAGCGAGAGGCGACGGGCGACCGCGCACGACGTTCGGAGCCACGAACGTGATTACGGGAAGGATAGGAATTTTTTGTTTGAGACAATTCCACGAAGCTTTATTAATTCGTCACAATGTTTACAGGGAGGGATGGAAGATTCCCTGGATGCCCCAGCCAAACATGGCGGCCAGCCCCCAAGGTAAGTGCATGCTTCGCTAAATTGTGAGCTTCAAAATTTGAGCTCCTATGTTCATGAACTATATTACAGAAAGTAAAGGAAAGAGAATGGCTTATAATCTCTTGAACTATAGCCCCATAACTCGACAAATTTTTCTTCTGAATGTCCGTCAACCACCACCTTGCAGTCCGATGTCACATGAATTCTTTGGGCATAGAGATCATCTGCTAGATCCATAGCTTCTCTAACTGCCAATGCTTCAAGCGTTGTTGGGTCCGAAATATATCTGAAAAGGGATAGGAAATTTTCCTACTTGATCTGCCGGCTGCAAATAATTTGGGCCTTTGGGCTGGAAAGTCCCGATGTCATTAGCATGATTATGCCTACGAGCAAGCCTATATTACTTCCCCTTTGGGCTAGAATAGTAATACTAGTACCTGGGCGAGGCGATGGGGGGTGTCTGACCCCTGCTCACACCCCCTGTCTCTGCCTCTGATGGTGACTAGTGGTTGGGGCCCGCCATTGCGGGCCGCTTGAGAGAAAGCTATGCGCAACTAACTATCATGTCAAAAAATTTAAAAATATTCTCGCGTCACGTGGACATCACAACCATCTTAAAAGGAAAGAAAAATGTAGAAAAACTTCTCTAAAAAAAGTCTCCCTACCATTTTAAAAAACTAAAAAATACTTTCTCACCGTGACCCACCAGCATGCGCCACATGGCGTAGCTGATTGGCCACCATTCTAGCGCCTCTTAGATGTGAGATAAGTATTTCACATCTGGATATGAAATAGCAAAACTGTTAGTTCATATATTATCAATTCAAATATTTATGCTTCACGCAATTAAATCTCTCTAAAAAAAATCTCTTGAAATATTGTTGCAATCGATACCCGCGGCAATCGCACGAAGTATCATCTTAGTTTTTAAGTGACTGATAAATAGCAAAAACGTTTTTTTATGACTAGCAACAATGGGTAGTAACATAGACTAGTAACATGCCTAAGTTACTAGTCTAACATTCCTATGTTACTAGTCTATGTTACTACCTCTATAGTGGGGAGTAACATATGTGTGGTAACATGCAACACTTCATTTATTAGCCTATAGACTCATCTTGCTTTGATACGTGCGATGTTACTCATCTTACTAGTAACTAGCTATGTTACCATTTTCCTCTCTTTCTTCATTTATTGGTTGCCACATCATCTAATTTATTTAGATATGTGTGATGTTACTACCTATATTACTCCCACTGTGGGTAGTCTAAGGCCAACAAGCATGAAGCAATTTCACGAGATGATTATATGTAGTACCTTTGTACTGTTTATATTATAGATCTCCTTGTTTATCATTGTTATTTGCTGGCATAGTAGTGATCGCTGATATCTAGTACTATGGTACAGGAACAAGCGTGGTGGCCACCACGAGAAGCTCGGACCTCCGCCGCGTGGTGATGCCAGCCTCCTCCGTCATGTCCAACCCCGCCGCGTCCACGCCTGCAGGCAGCTCCAGGTCGAAGTGGAACAGCAACGCGGCGAGCGCGAGCTCGATGTGCGCCAGCCCAAACATCATCCCCGGGCACATCCTTCGCCCTGCTCCGAACGGTATGAACTCAAAGTCTGTGCCCTTAAAGTCCCTCCCGGCGCCACCTTGCTCCTGGTCAAACCTCTCCGGCAGAAACTCCTCCAGTGCGTCCCAGTGCGCGGGGTCCCTGGCGATCGCCCACGAGTTAACGAGCACCATGGCGCCCGCGGGCACGTCGTACCCGAGCACCTGGCACGGGCTCCTGCACTGGCGGAGCGTCAACAGCGGGCCCGGCACGTGCAGCCGGAGAGACTCCTTGACGACCATGTGCGGGTAGTGGAGGTTGCCGAGGCCGTCCTCCGTCACCTTGCTGTGGCCGGCCATCGCTCACCGGACCTCCTCCTGCGCCTTATGCCGAACCCTCGGGTTCCGCATGACACTACAAAAAAATACGCTTCCGTGATGATACGTGTTTGTCACAGTAGGTCGCGTTTTTTGTCATGCATGTACATCCATGACAAATTTATGACAGAATCAAGATAGTAATACCTGTGCTGTCGTAGAAGTGTTCCATGACATTACCAAAATTATCATCACAGAAGTGTCCACTTCCATGACGATAAATCGCGCGTCACAGAAGTGCTTTCGTCAAGGGTGACCGACACGTGGCATCCACCGCAACGGAACACCGTTAAGCTATCGGGTCGGGTTTTGGATCCGATAACCCGTTAACAGCCCCGACCAATGGGGATTTTCCACGTGTAAAATCATCATTGGCTGGAGGAAACACGTGTCGGCTCATCGCTGGGACAAATGTCATCCACTCATTGGACAGAAGGCGCCTATGATACGTCGACACGTGGCACGGCCCAACAGAGGCCCATTCCTGTGAAAAGGCCGGCCCGTTTGACTTGGTGAAAAGGTGGCGGGCCGGCCCATGGAAAGTCTGTTAACGGCCTGTTCGCATATAGCCCATTTACAACCCGCTAACCCAAGGCCCGTTACGCCCTATTCGAATTAGGCCCAGTAGCGTCATCTGGGTTATCCAATATGATTCCAGCCCGTTTTCACTTCTGGCCCATGTATGGCCCATGACGTCTTTCGGCCCATATGAGGCCCTATGTAACTATTGGCCTATTAACGGCCCGTGGTGAAACTGGCCCGTAATGAACAGTGTATCACTTTACACCCATTAACGGCCTGTGGTGAAACTGGCCCGTAAAGGACAGTGTATCACTTTATACCCATTAACGGCCCGTTATTCCGTTGGGCCGTTTCCAGCCCATGTTATCTTTCGGCCTTCTCAGAGCCTATTTATTCTTGGGCTATTTTCCAGCATTCGTTTACTTACGGCCCGTTACTGTCATTTTCTGCTTGTGGGCCAAATTCAGCCCGTGGTTACAGTCGGCCCGTTTGTGGTCCGTTAATACGTTGGGCCATTTTCATAGCGTCATCAAATACGGCCTATTAACGATGGCCCGTTATGGTCGGCCCATGAACGGACGATTCCAACTCTAGCCCGTTTACGGCCAGAATGCGGTCTGTTTGGCCCATGTTTGGCCAATCGATCATACGACCCGTATAAGGCTCATTGATGATACGGCCCGTAGAAGGCCCATTGTTTCTACGGCCCGTAGAAGGCCCACTGTTTCTACGGCCCATAGAAGGCCCACTGTTTTTACGGCCCGTAGGAGGCCCAGTGTCACTACAGTAAATATTAGCCCATGGTTATTATGGCCTAGTTTTAAAAAATAGGTTATTGCAGCCACTAGCAAACCGCAGAAAAAGAACTGCACTGACTACAAGCAAATAAATAAACAAGACAATAAGGAAATAAATAAGCAAGCAACTTACACTAGGCTATCACGGCTATTACACATATTACATCCACTGGGCATCAAAGTTCGCCACCAGTGCAAATATAGGGAACACAGCAGCATATAAACGCCGCAGCAAAACAAGTCCAGAACTGAAACCACTTCAGAAGAGCTCAAGAAACAATATCCTGGGTACCCATAATGGTGGCAAGATGCTTAGCAAGCTTATTAACTTTCTCTTGTTTGGCGCTTAAGTCCTCCAGGGCTTGCTGTTGCACCAGAAAGTATGCATCTGAATTCTGCAGGGACTTCCTCAGTCCTTCGGCTTCCTGTCGCATAACATCTGATCGATATCTTTCAACTTGAAGTTGAGACTCAAGAAGCCGAACTGATTCAGGCAACGAGTTCGAAGAGCTGGTGCCAGCAGTGGTAGCCAGTAACTCGAACACTACATCAAGACAGGACTTTGGGGTTGTCTCAGTGTCTTCAATATAGTTTTTATCAGCTTTCTTGGAGACCAACATGGATGTCTCACTATCTTGAACCTTATCTGCATTACTTCCTTTACCATTGCATAACAGGGTACTCTTCTCCAATATTTTATTCGCGTTCTAAAAGAGAAACAAACAAACACATCTCAGGTTTACAATGTAGTATATGAAACTCATTTTGGTAAACCAGTTCAGTAGTAAGGTGGACAAGATAACAGCATGAAACAAACATATATCTATGTAGTATGGTCACTGTATGGTCTATATCATTCTAGTTTATGTTGCCAAATCAAGATAGATACAGTTCGAATCATATCTATTTAAGACAAAGCAGCATAGACAGAATATAAGTGTGGGAAACTACATAGCAATAACAACACTTGTAATGTGCATGGCATGAGAACATAACTGTTTATTCAATTGAAACTGAAATCAACATAGAGCAAGTTACAACAGCAAACAGCCAAACACGTTGAAGAAACAGGTTTAAAACATACCTGTTGCGCCATTGGAGTTTCAATTGCATCCTTCAAATTTGAAATTAGTTGGTATCAGTAAATATGAACCATAGCTACGGAACCTGACTTGAGAACAATTCTTCTTCTTCTTTAAGCGTTGACTTCGGGTTCGGAGTGGTGGTCCTCGTGATTTGGGCACTGCAGTTGCCTTACTAACCGTTCGTGTTTGGGTGCTCTGTGGTGGAGACGGTGCTGTGTCAACGGGAACTGGGTGTCTATCTGCTGGGGTTGGGGTTAGAAGGGGTGTAGCTAGTTCTCTGTCCAACTGGGTAGGGGTACAATCTGCATGAGTATGGGTTATGTGTGGTGGGGCTGGTTCTTGGGCAAGTACAACCGTGGTTCTATCTGCATCGACAGGTAGCACGATCTTTTCTGAAGACCGTGTTTTTACTCCCACAGATACTGCCATCACTCCCTCCAATTGAAATGACTGATAAACAAGAAAAGTAATTGAATGTACAGACATCGTAAGATAGATAGGTGTAATGGATAGTAGGGAAGAAAACAGGGCATGAAATAATTCACATTTATGTTGTCTAAGCAAACAGAATAGCAGGACATAATTTCACATATATGATGGCTAATTAAACAGGATAGCATGACACAATTTCATATGTATGATGGCTAACTAAAGAGGATAGAATGACATATTTCAAAATATGATGACTATGTAAACAGGATGACATGATATAACTATACGATGTGTCTATTAAAGTGGTTGGCATGCCATAAATCACAAACATGCCGTCGACGGAAACATGATGGCATGATATAATTCACGGATAGAATGACATAATTTAAAATATGATGACTATGTAAACAGGATGAGATGATATAACTATATTATGTCTTTAGAAAATGGGTTGGCATGCCATAATTCAGATACATGCTGTCTATGTAAACATCATGGCATGACATAATTCAAATATATGATTTATATACTAAGGAAGTGAGCAGAGGGCAATCGCATATATGATGTGTCAACTAAGGAGATGGCATTCAATATTGTGTATATGATGTAAAACTAAGCATTGTAATACAACATATGCATTATATGAGTAATATAACCCTGCCAAGTTTGAGCATACACCTCAGGGGGATAATAGGACTGGTCATCTGCCTCTGAATCCTCCTCTGAAGAGCTATCTGTAACCAGCAAGATATCTGCTTCAGTAGGTAGCATTGTCTGCTCTGAAGACCTTGTTTTCACTCCAGATTTCTCCATCACCAATTCAAATGGCTGATGCACAGGAAGAGCAGTTGAATATACAAACATTGTCGACAAAAGCAATGAGAAATACAAAAAAAGGACGGCATGATATAATTCACATATATGACGCTTGCCTAAACAGCATGGCATTGCATAATTCACATACATAATGCCTTGCAACAAGATAACATTGCATAATTCACATATATAATGTCTTGCAACAAGATGGCATTGCATAATTCCCATATATGGTAATTAGACACTAAACATGTGGCATTCACACAAAGCATGTCTAAACTAAGAAAATGACATAGCAATGCAAGATACCATACGCACGATATGAGCAACATAACCCTGCCAAGTTAGGGCATGCACCTCGGGGGAGAAATATGACTGGTCATCTGTCTCTGAATCCTCCTCTGAGGAGCTATCGGTAACCAGCAAGACATGCGCTTCGTCAGATAGCATTGTCTGCTCTGAAGACCTTGTTTCCACTCCAGATTTTTCCATGACCGTGCCGAATGGCTGATGCACAGGAAGAGTAATTGAATGTACTAAAATTGTTGACAAATTTAACACGTAATAAAAAATGATGGCATGATATAATTCACATATAAGATGACTGGCTAACCAGGGTGGCATTGCAAAATTCACATATATGATGCCTGGCTAGACAAGATGGCATTGCATGATTCACATATACGATAAAGAAACTAAACAGATGGCATTGACACAAAGCATGTCTAAACTAAGCAGATGACATCTTTAATGTATACAGTAAGCAATGCAAGGCACCATATGCATGATATTACCAACATCAGCATGCCAAGTTAGAGCGAAGACCTCATGGGGTAAATAGGAGTGGTCTTCTCCTTCTGAATCCCCCTCGGAACAGTTATCTTCCTCTTGATTACGATCCGAAATGGGTGAAGGGGGGCTGCCTTTGCGCCCACCATGGAACGACGTCTGCATGAAATTTTATTGCCACGCAAGGCTCGTCTCTTTTGCTCTACATGATCAGTTCCATTGTGTACAATAACTGGCATGCATAGGAATAAAACATAGTGAGATTATGTAAGGAGTGCATGCACAAATCCAAAGTGATGGTAGCAAACTGTGGATAGACCCAAAACCAATGATAGCAGGCAGATAATAGCTTTAGTTAAAAAATACAAATAATGGCTCCTTTAATGTTTGTTTGCACCCAACATGAAACTCATAGTAGACACCGGAGATTAACCAGATAGTAGACAGATAGTACTGATTGCTGCCCCAATATGTACCCCACAACCATTTAAAAACTCAAGTTTCAGCATTAGTTTGGACCTGACTCGGAGTCTAATAGGTGAACACAACGATAATGTAGCATGTCATCATATTAAGCGACGCATAACGTAAGCAGACACGGAAGAGTGCGACCTCTCTTGCGGACCCGTGTAGTCCTCAAGGTCATCTGCTCAGTTGATGATGGTAATGCAGTTGCCGTGGCTGCCAGCGGCGGGGAAGAAGATCTGAGGCGGCGAAAGACAGTCTGGAGAGCGGATCCCTGCTGTGGTGAACCCTTCCGTCATTGGAGCAGCTGAGCTGGGGTGGAACACAGCGTCGCAGGAGCAGGACAAACCACACAAGGTTTTCTTTGACACATATCTGTAACAGAAGTAATTGAGTAAGGGCTTGTTTGAATTTGAGGATTCTAACAATGCAGGGATAGGAAATAGATAGGAATAGGATAGGAATGCACGTGCAAAATATAGAATTTAAAAACACAGGATTTCTGCCAATCTGGGTGTTTGATTCACAACAATTGGAAGATCACAGGATGCAAAAAAGCATGGTGAGGTTAAGTCAAACCACAAGAAAATGTACGGTTATAATGCTATTATGCTACTATCTCTTAGTCTTGTGCTTGATGAATAGGAATATGAAAAGGAGGAGAAGTGGAAATTAGAATTCCTACGGTTTTTCTTTCAAGGAGACACTAAAGGAACAAATCCTACAGTTTTCCTTTGCTCCATTCCTTTGCACCAAATTCATGAAAAGTAGTACCATAGGAAACTTTCCAATTCCGATGTTTTTCATTCACTTTTCCTTTCAAGCACTGGCGATTCTAGTAGGCAGGCTTGAGCAAGGAAAATCCTACACTAAAAAATGTTTTTGTGCTACTTCTATTACTTTGGACCCAGGCCACTGCCATACTAGCTCAACTCCCAGGCCCATCGACAAATGCACAGCTCAAACGCGCAGAGATAAATAATGATGGCATTCAAGAGAGTCCATCACGGATAGCTAAGTTGCCTGGTACCTCACTGCTTGTCATATAGTAGGATAAAATAATCGTATTTCCCGTTACTACGAGTGCTCAGTGGACAATATATATAACATGTAGAGTAAAAAAGAGATGCAACAAGTGTACAACCTCTTTGGCGAAGCCATGTCGATCTTAGCGTGATTGGGTTGGCCGGTGAGGATGCTCCGGCTGACTTGGCTGTCGGAGGAGGGGAAGAAGATCTTAGGCGTCTGGAGATGGAGCCCGAGGTACTGCTCCGCTGTGATGGAGGGTTTCGTCGTTGGAGCAGCTCCGGTGAGTTGTACGACGCCGAGGCTGAAGCAGGACAAGAGAGACAACGAACAACGTTAACCTGAGTGGAATTCTAATAGCATCTCCAATACATGACGTAAAATACATAACCACAAAGTGCTAGATGTAAAATACATTAGCCGCTCATCTCTGAACTTAACTGTCGAAACTGAATTTAACTGTCGAAACTGAACTTAACTGTCGAAACTGAATTTTGCTGTCGAAACTGAACGCACTAGCAAGGTGAGGCTACACATCGGTCGACTGACTTTTTCATCTCTGGTCAGTCGATTTTGCAGTCGTTGGATACGAAATCAAGGGCCTGCGGTTCATCTTCAACCTGCACCCCCCTGAGCCGCCAGCCACCACCGGCCAAACAGCAGCCCCCCGCCGCCCGCGGCCGGCGGTGCGCCTCCCCGCCCGCCCCGAAAACACTCCCCACCGCCGGTCCGCCGCCGCCCCGGCCATCCCTCTAGGCCCCCCCGTGCCGAGCTTTTTCTGCGGCGATCCCCATGCCACCGCCCCGCCAACGCCCCGCCACCGCCGGCGACCACCGCCCCCATCCTGAACCCTAAGATAGATAGTGGGGTACCTCTCCGGCGAGCCCCCCTCCCCGCTGCGGCTGGTTCTTCCTTCACCCCGGCGAGCCCCCCCTGAAAATCGACTGACCCAAAAGTCGATTCAGTCGACTGAAGTGTAGCTAAATCGGAGCAGCATCGCAAGCAAGAGCAAGAGCGAGAGCAGCAGCGCGAGCAAGAGCAATAGCAAGAGCACACCAGGCAGGGGACCGAGAGCAAGAGCAGAGCAGCAGCGCGAGCGAGAGCTAAAGCAGCAGCAGCTCCTACTGATGTGGACGTCGCCGCCGAGGGAGCGACACCATGGAGGAAGTGGCCGGCGATGCCGCCGTGGATGGAGCCGCGCCGTGTCGGCTCGGGACCGAGCGCCGGCAGCACCGTGAGATCGAATCAAGTAGAAAATGCGGCGATTAGTGTACAACCTCTTTGGCGGCGCCGATTAGGCCGCAGCTTCATCCGAGGAAACGGTGATGATGATGCTCTTCCGGTGGTGCAGGTGAAGACGGCGGTGTGGGAATGGAGGTGGTGCGAAAGACGAGGGGAACGTCGGCGCAGCTCCTTGGAGGTGGAGGACGGGGTGGCTGAACCGGCGGGACGATGAGATCGATGACGGATCCTCATCCGGTACGGTGGATGAGGGACGTCGAGGTGTTGCTGTGGACAACGTCGTCGGGGAAGAGGCTCCGGCTGGGTGGCGGACGGAGCAGGGTGTGGGGTTTCGTCGCGGCTTTTCGCGGCCTCGGTGTACGAATGGGTGGGCGGATGGGATGGCAGTGGGGAACCATGGCTTAGAGACGCGCTTGTCCGAAATGTGGGGTAAGTTACGAAAGTACCCCCACCGATTTGAGGCGGTTCTTTCGGTTCAGGGGTACCACGGGCATTTCGCGTGTCGGGATTTCACAGGAGGTGGGAGTTTTCGCGCGCGTTGTAATTTCGGAATAGCAAGGCGCGGGTTGAGATGGAGGGAGTTGTCGGAGCACAACGAGACAAAGATATATCTTAAATATTTCGGGCTAACAAGGCGCGGGTTGAAGAGGCGGGAGTTTCGCAGCACGATAGACAGAGACGCTAGCTTGAATTTTTGGCATAACAAGGCGCGGCTTGAAATTTCGGAAGAACAAGCTTAACGTGTACCAAAAAAAGACAATTTGCACCTCAACACGCACAACACACACACAAACACCATTTAGACTAGAGTAAGGTACACGTGCATTGCACGCATGAGATTTGGCAACCAAATTATGAATAAATACCATATTATAGAATGCAAGCTTTGAGTCATATATGCATGATGTAGATGTTCGTTTAACTCTTATAGTTCATTTCATTCAAAATCATCTAGTTTTTATAAGAAAGCTAATCTATTTTAAGATTCATGGAATTGTGCGTTGTAAGACATAAAGTAAAAACAAATAATGGCAAATCATGTAGAAAAACATTTGGGCAATTCTGATACGGAAGATTCTAGAACAAATAAGAAGTGCTTGTGTTTTGATGTTTGTGCATTATGCTTAAGTTCAACCATGGAGTCTTCTAGATTATACATGTGGCGAAATCTGGTGGAATCTAGATGATATCCAACGGCCAGTAGTGCTCAAATTTGCCATCTTTGGACCATCGGATTCGCCTCATCCAACGACCATCTTTCAAAGTTAAAGTTACCCGCACACAATATAATATATATATATATATAGGGGTATAGATATAGATATGTGATGCGAAAGCCGCCCATCATCTCCAATTAGAATAGTGTGTCCATGCACGGATGCGACGTGGCCTAATGATGTTTGTCATTGGTATCTCAAATTCAAATCAGTCCGACCTTGTTCAATGTGTATACATTACAACATGCTCGTTTCCAAAACACATCGCGCAGATCTCCGTTATATTCATGCATGCATGGGTTTCAAACATCAGGATCTCTTATTCAAATATTTGAATTCAACTTTACATTGATTATGACCTCACCTATTCTTTTACACCCACACAGTAGTCTTCTCTTTATAATTGTACCACTAACTTTTTCTCGTGCATGCATGCACACACACTACTAGTCGGCATTATCCATCGCACGCATACAATCTTTTTCTTCAGGTCGGTCTCCCATGAAGGCACACACCCACACACATCCCCCTCTCCATCATATCGTGCATTCTTTATCTCTCACGCGTGCATGCGCAACGATCGATGTTCCTCTATGTATGTGTGTATATAGCTAGGTCTTTCATAGTTTTCCACACAAACCGATCAATCGATATATCCAGTGAGGTCTCACCCTCTTTCCCACGTCCACATCGATCAATCTATACCTCTCTATATAGGATTAACATATATAGCTAATACACCCACATTAATTATATATCCAACGTCCCCCTCTCATCATCCATGCCTACCGCTTCATCTCTCACACGTGTGCACAATGGCGAAGACAGGGGCAGTAAGGGCCCTGCCCCCCTCCCCCCTAACATCACTATATATCGAGGCTAATATGAATGTGATCATTAGACAATTGCTGCTAAAAATGGTTTAAGTTCATGAATTGACCCTCCTCGTAAAGGATTAGCAATGCTTGGCCCCCTAGCTCATTTATTTTTCATGGCTCCGCCACTGCGCGCAACAGCGCACGTGTTCGCCCCTCTCTCTAAATATCGATCTCGCACTTGTGCATTCCTTCATAGTCTCCCTCCACTCGGCCCCTCGCACCATCTTCTAGCCCCCCACCGGATTTTGCCACATGTACAATCTAGCAGACTCCATGGTTGAACTTAAGCATAATGCACAAACCTCAAAACAACAGTGGTTCTCTTTTGTTCTAGAATCTTCCGTATCATAACTGCCAAACTTTTTTCTAGTTGAATTGCCATTATTTGTTTTTACTTTATGCTTTACAACGCACAATTCCATGAATCATAATATAGATTGAGGGCTTCTTTGATTCAAAGGATTCTCAAAGGAATTTTGGAGGATTCTAATCATTAGGAATTTTTCCTATCTTGGTTGTTTGATTCGTAGGATTGTAAACCATAGGAATTTTTCCATATGATTCATTTGCACTAGATTTCATAGGAAACATCCCATCCACTCAAACCTCTTTGAAAGAATTCTGCGTTTTTTCTATGCACAATCAAACACTCGTACAATCTTGTAGGATTCAAGATGACATTCCACTATAATCCCATGTTTTTCCTATTCCCGCGTTCTTAGCTTTTTTATAAAAACTAATTGATTTTGAATGAGATGAACTATAAGAATTAAACGAAGGGCTACATCAGGCATATATGACTCAGAGCTTACATGCTATAGTGTGGTATTTATTCATAATTTGGTTGCAAAATCTGATGCGTGCAATGCACGTGTACCTTACTAGTACTTCGAGTATGTGCAAAACACGTAAATTAGAATACCAATGGCACGCTACACAGTGTCTCTCTTATAGTTCATGAAGCCACGTGGCACATGTGGAGGCGTTGTCGCGACCTCCTTGCGTGGATTGATCACAGTGACGTGCTACTGGTTCCAGAAGAATGTACTCGTCCTCCCTGAGCCATACTGGCGGTACATGCACGAAGCGAAGATGTGCACGCACGCCACACACGCACTCATTCCCTCGCACGCACACGCGGGTACACGGGCGGACGCAATTTTGTACCAAGATCCACCCCATGTGATAATTTGACGCGTGTAAAGTCGTTCACTTCATTGATGGTCAATTAATACAGCGCATGCAAATTGAGTGGACGTGAGGGCGGAAGAAATACATTATTACTCCACTGCGCGCATGCGAGTAGTTAAATCGTGGGTTGCTAGTAGTACTTCCATTGGTCTCCTTCGTATTTTGTGCCAATTTTTGACAGTAACATAATATTTACGCATTTGAGCAGTGTAGTACTTGAAATTTATGTTCCACTAAACTCATCGGGAGCCGTTTCGGGCCTCGAAACCAAAACCATCAATTAATTTTTACCTTGTTCCCATCACATTCGAAAGCCTGCTCACACCTATTAGTACGTACCAAACCTGAACGTGTTCCCACTATGCAGGTATTAGTACTAGTGCTAGTACTTAGGTTATAAAAAGGGGAACTACCTAACCGAAAATTACTCTACCTTTCCTCCTCATAAGTGCTTCTTCTTCCTCCGTCATTGCCATGGCCGGTGAGCAGAGCTCTAGGTCGAGAACTACTCGTAACAAGGGAGCGGCAACCAAGGCTGCGGAAAAAAAAGAGCTCGCCGCCACGCAGAGACCTCGAAAGATCTCTCATGGGCAGGCAATGGCTCCCAGGAGCGCCCTAGCCGCGGAGGCGAACATGCCGAGCCGGCGGAGCTGGAGTCGTTATCCCTCGACGGCATGCCCGATCAGCTCAATAAGCAGAAGGAGTTCATCCAAGGCTTGATGGAGTTGCTGAAGGAGAGCCTCGACGACATGCCCGCTGAGCTCAATCAGCAGGGGGAGTTGACCGCCGGCTTGGTGATGCTGCTGAAGAAGAGCATTGCCTCGGAGAAGAAGGCGACCGGCGAAATCCTGCGACTTCAGGAGGACAAGGCGAAGCTCTGCCAGGAGATCGACCTGTTGAAGGAGAAGAACGCCGGCTGGAAGAAGCTGCATGAGAATAGTAGTTCCTCGATGAAGATGCTGCAGACCCTCGTCATGGAACAGAAGCAGGAGTTGGCGAAGCTCCGCATCGAGCACCCGGCTGCTGCCAAGGTACGTAATGCGGCCGTGGAACAGATGATGAAGGCTCGCGTCGAGAAATCCCGCGTCATGGACAGAATGAAGAAGATGGCGGAGGAGACGCGCAAGGAGATGGAGGTCGTGGAGGCGATGAAGAAGCAGTTACGACTCCGCGACGAATTAGATCATTTGGGGTGATAATCTTCCTTCTTCTTTTGCTCCTGTGTTTCATCTTTTGCTTCGGGTGTTTCGCCGCACGTGTCACGTTCTCTGCGAGGCATGAATAGAACAATGGTTTTTTTGAGGGAATGAATAGAACAATGCTAACAATGAGATGACTAGCAAATTAGATCATTTTTATCGCCATATGGCACTGGGCTGCCGTGTTTCGTGCTCCTCCGTCGCAGTACTACTCCAGTGGAAAACTTGAGTATACCGCACGGTTCTTTGCTCCTCCTCGATCAGGTCGTCGGCGCATTTATACGAGCAGTCAAATCACAAGGCCCCGCCTTCCAGTAGTAATGAGCCGTCAAATCACAAAGGCCCTCGCCTCTCGTGAAACCGACCAAGCTAGACTGCCCCGCCCTCTAGCCTTTTAAAAAATGTATACTTTTGTACATCAGTAGTATCGATGGATTGCGCCATGGAGCAAAACTTGAAATTAAAAAAAAGTGGTACATATAGAGAGCGCTCATCGCCAAATTATGCATATAGTACTATTAAAAAGGCTAGTCACAATAATGATGTCCAGCACAACCCACCCCTCAAATAAAACTAAGAGGGTGCTTGGATACGTTTTAGTCCCATGACTAAAAGTAGTGGGACTAAAACATGCTCTCCTCACCCATGCTTGGATCCAAATACTAAAAAGGCTAAAATCAAGTTAATGAGCATTTATTATCCTCCAAACCCTCCAATCCAGAACTCGCCTGTGTTAAAGGAGAAATTTAGTCGACTAGTTTTAGCCCCTCTTTAGTCAGGGGTGCTTGGAACTTTAGCCTCTTAAAGAGACTATTTTTAGTCAGACTAAAATAAGTCCCTTGGATCCAAGAACCCTCTAAGCATCCTGGAATTCTTTGACAAAACTAAGCACCTTGAAATTCTTTGACAACTAAACTGCTGGCTATATGATGTTGGCCATATATATTGTACGTATATGATGTGAAGAAACGAGTGGTAGTACTATACCAACTAAAAGATGAAATGTAAGAAATACTAGTATGTACATACTGAAGAGTTAAAGTAACGAGAAGAAACATAACATAGTTCTGCTGGGGGCTCAGCACAACACACCCCTCAAATTAAATTAAGCACACCTGAAATTAAACTTTGCAACTATTCCGGTAGACACTGCATTAGAACCACCATGAGCAACGACACTGCCACCTTACTCGGAGTCCTCGTCCACGTCCTCGACTTCGTCCTTGTCCCTCTTCCTCTTGGCCGATACTTCTTTGCTTGAACCGCACACTTGGCTGTTGCTCTTCATCCAACCCTTGTAGATATGGAAACAAAGGTAGCCATCCATTGTAGCGTAGTGGATGTGGTCTATATCTAGTACATTCCGCTGCCATGCTTGACGATGAAACGTGTAATGAGGTTTCTCCAGTTTACGGTACGAAGGATGAACCATGGCTCCTGCCAGGGTCAGCATTGAAGGCTGACGAGAGGGCACCAGCCGATTCTTCTGGAGGTCAAAGGGGTTGCCTATAACGAGGCCTATCCGACCCAGGACTTCTTTGTCGTTCTTAAAGTCTACAGTAACGAATTTCACTATTTTGTCCTTGAGGAAGTTCTTAAAATCCTGGCACTCAACGTCGGCATGGCATATGTGGTAGACCAAGCAAACGTTATGTACGCAAACCTGGATCACGGCGGGCTTCTTCCTCTCTTCGTCCTTTAGATCCTTCTCTCGTCCCAGGACTGTGGTGTACTCAACATCTAGCCCAGCGACCCACTCATCATCTGAGTTTTCGAACATGCGTCTGAAGCGAGAAAGGCATCCTTTCACCGTCGCGGAAGAACGGGTGTAGATGACGTCGAACTCATCTCGGTGATGGTTCTAACCTTGTACTCACCGCCGATCGTGGAGATTTGGGACGCCATGGATTTGGGAGGAGGGTTAGGATTAGTGGAACTGTCGAAATGTGAATGGACGGGACGACTAGGAGCGAACCGCCGTAGTATTGAAGGACGTGCGGGGACGAGTAGGAGCGAACTGCCAGCGTGCGAACGGCAGGGTAGTGGCTTAGCATTCTCCCATGATACGGGCTTTCGAGAGCCCTTGGATCTGAGATCGAACGGTTGCATTGCGTGATTCTAGACCTATGGGTGAATATCCTATCCTGGAGGGTTATTCTGCAAATTTTCAGCAACTTAGCATGCGACCATTTGATCTCAGATCCAAGGGCTGCCAGCAGCCCGTATCATGGTCGCGCCTACCACGACCGTCGCGTCGCTCACGCCCTTGGAGATTTAACACGGTGTGTTAGGCTATCTGATGTTGGCATGTCATACATAGTCATCACTTAGTCACTCATACTACAACAAGGTTGGCTATAAGGTTGGCTATAAGTGTATTTTTTTACTCCTCTCTATCTCTTTCTTCGTACTCCCTCCGTCCCATAATATAAGAACGTTTTTGACACTAGTGTAGTGCCAAAAACGTTCTTATATTATGGGACACAGGGAGTACTAGTATTTATTGCATTTGCCAAGGAGTGACCTCTTCCAATGAAATGGTGTTGCTAAGTTTGCTTCATTTACTTAGCTATAGACTCAAAATTTTCTTTTCACCTAGGTACACGCGCTTAGCACCGTTTCTTCCTTGGGTCACCAAACTAGTCTCTCTTCTTGATTAACTTGCCACATCAGAGTTTATGCCTATGTGGCAAGCTTAAGCACCTGTAGGAGCAAGTAAAAGTAAGTACAATAGTGCGCTTTACATGGCATTTTTGCATATGTGGAGGAAAGAGAGGCAAGGAAAAAGTGGAGAAGTGGGCTCTCATGCAAGAGCCAGCCTCTACTACATGGTGGAGCATTGGGAGAGGCACCTGTATGGAGGTGGTCAAGAATCGCGAGACTCACGCCGGTCGTAGCGCCGCAGTTAAACTGATAATGGCAAGTCAAATCACGGGGCCCCACCTGTCCAGCAGTAACTCGCTGTCAAATCACACAGCCCTACATTTGCAGCAGCCTACTCCCTCATCTTCTCGCGTCTCTGTCGAACCGACTAGGCGGAACTTCCCCGCCTACTGCGCAGGAAAAGCCCCGCCCTCGACTTTTAAATAGTATACAGTATACTAATTTTGTATCCATGGATTGCGCCCGCGCCATGGAGCAAAGCGTCTAGAAAACGGTGGTACACATGTACGGAGTATACAGCACGCCCGTCGCGTTCGCGTCGCACCCCAGACGGTCGGTCGGTCTGGCACGCTGCTCTCCGAATGGAACGCGCGTCATATTGCGTTTGCACACACATGTGGGACGGCAATTGAGAACCGACCATAGGCACACTCCCCGGCCCCGCAAGTCGGGTGACTTAATAGAAGAGGGAGACGAGCGATAGTACTAGAGAAGTGTTGTACTACGTTGGTGCCTGGACGATCCCTGCAAGACACAGAAGATCAGTTCGTCCATGCATGTGACCAGACTCCAGCAGACACGCCTGGATTGGCTATCGTCTACATATCGTGCAGGCTGTGTTGTACATGGCTGTAGTTGTGGTGAGAAATCTAAAAAAAGGTTTCTTGTCATCTCGCAAAATTAGGTGTCATGTGCTTCGGATCACTGCGAGGGTTAAACAGCGACAACTGAGTTGGGCTAGTCATTGGGGGCACATGCACGAACAGTGACTACTCGGCTGCCATCTAGGTCAAGCCGGCTATGTTAATTAGGACATCTATCGACGAACCCCTTTTCTACGAGTTTATCTTTAATTTGAGCTTTGTTCCTCGTCTAGTTTGTCCGTCGGGATTCATGTTGTCTCCTTTGGGCAGTGAGGTTATGATTTCTTGTCATGTGGCATTTTTTTGTGTTATATGTTATAATCCGGCGCTTCAGATCAAAATGACGACAACTGCGCCTCCGGGCCACGTGCATGAAGACTTCTCGACAGTCATTGACGAGGTCAAGCCGGCTCCGGTAGACAAAAGAAAACTAGTACTACTCCACTATATAGGCAGGAGCCTCCACGCTTGCTTGCTAGTGTTGCTCTCTTCACACTGTCTCGGCCTCTCCAGATCTAAACATGACAGCGGTGGCCACACTCTCTCTCTCTCTGCTCACCGCTGGTCACAGATCCAGCCGGATCCTCTCCGCCGGGGAAGGTGAGAAGGTGCAACGTTCACGCGGTCGTCCTCGGCGACGGCTCTTACCCACTGCTGGGCGCGTCCCGATCAGCCTGCCTTGTCGTTCTCTCCCAAGCACCGCTGGCGAGGGAGGGCCTCCGACCCCTTCTTCCTCGCTGCCGTAGTGTGGACAGATCCGGCCTCTCGCCGCCCACCTAGCAACATCCCGGCGACCATCAGGTATAACTTCCTTCGAAACCGGCCTTGCTCTACTTCCCGAGCTCCTGACGTCGCTGCATTTGTATCTTTTACTATTTCTCAGGCCCCCTCGTAGATAGGATCGATCGGCTGTTCGAAAACCACCTAATTTTTTTACGTTTAAGAGGTAAAACTAGTTCATGCACTCGAGTCTAGTACTACTTGGTTCAAACAAGGAAGAAAGGGGTGGAGTGGGGGAGGATTTGTTACCTGAATCTAGGACTTGGTCGAAAGAGGAAATAATGGGGGCAAAAAGTAGCAGAGACTGGCTATCCAACTGGTCTCTAGGTCTAATAGGGAAATAAAGGGAAACGCAGTACAAACTCAATATAAACCCGATCTATTGGTTGAAAAAGGAAAGAAAGTGGGGACTGGGGGACAAGTCAACAGAGTAAGTCTAGCACTAGATTTGCTAGCCTCACACAGTATAAGGTGGCTATACCGAACAAAAATGGGACCAACCAAGATATCCTGTTCTGATGTTTGTTGCCCCGAGCCACTCTTATGTAATGCCACTGGTAAAATGTAGCAGTCGCACTGTTAAAAGTAAGGACACGTTAAACCAATGTTGTTTTCAATGTAATGCCTCCAGTAATATGAATCAATGGCACTTCTTTACATGTCCTGCTAAAATTTCCCATTAAGATAAGTTGGTTCTTTTCGTTAGAAATGCAACTGTCCTGGTCCGCCTACTCTCCCGTGCCCAAAGTAATGTCGTATTTAACGGTTGTCATAGTTAATCATAATGCTCACACTAATATCTAGCAATGCCAGTGCTTTAGAAATTGCTACTGTCCTGGTAGGATTGCCATTCAGATAAGGAACATGCTTCTTTTCATTTGATGCATGTTTCATCACTTGTTAGTCACCCTCCTTTCCACCTTTTTTGTGCAAACAGAGATATACATTTCATGCTCGATCTTAGTTGAACTGCACAAATGATATCCAAATTATAGTTGAGCATTCCAGGAGCTTCACAACCAACCTTGATGTTGCTCAATTTTATTGCAACTAATGAAGAAGAAGCTCTGTGGGTTTCGTTTTCTGATGGAAATGGAACCGGGGCTGGAGCCCTTTTCTTAAAAAAAAATTGAAGAAGAAGCTGCTAGCTCACGGGACATTGCTTCATTTTAGGTGAACTGCACCAAAAGGTCCCATGAATTGAATCATCCATGTTGGTGACTGAAAGAGCCAGCTTCAGCATCCCAGTCTAAGCACCCCCGGCCTCCATCCTTGCGACGCACGGTACACCTCGTTTGCCACCTGCTCGACCCCAGGGTCACTGATAAAATGAAGTAATAATACAGTTAAAATAGAGCGAGTGTCATCTCTATCATTTCATTTCCAATGTAGATAAAGAAAGTGCTTCTCTTTGTTAATGTATGTTTCATCAACTAGTCCCATTGTTAATGTTTAAGCATTTCTGCAAACTGGGGTGCTTAATTTTAGTTGATATGTACAAAAATAGAGATTTGAATGTCTCAAGGCGCCTCCTTGCACTACCGCTGTACACTGATGTTCATCACTCGCAGAAGGTGTATCTGGGAGACTTGGGACGATGTCCAGTATGAGGCGTACCGTATGAGGCGTCGCAGGGGCCATCTCGCCCTCGCAGCATGGCATACTATGATACTATCGCAATATTTTCTTCTATTTATTTTGTGTGTTTCATCAACTAGTGCCACTATAATGTAATCACGCTTTTTCATTATCTGTGCAAACAGGGTTATTCAGCTGCATTTTGGTGGAACTGCACAAATGTACGTATGGAACCGGCATATATGCAGAGTGCGAGGTGTGCCAAGTAAAAATTACCGACACCAACCATGCTGCATGCACGCATTGGCAACCACCACCACCAGTGGGATGTGTGGTGCTCTCTGTGGACGGATCTTTCTCGGCAGCAAATCATCTAACCAAATACTAGTAGCTTATATTGGCAGTTTTCTAGGGAGTACTCTTTTCTGAAAGAAGCACCAATCTATTTTTCTTTATTTGTACGCTGTGTCACAACTTTGACCCAAAGGTCCAAAGCTATTTTAGGGTGATTGGCGTAGTACTCAGAGACTGATTGTAAGCATGATTTTCATTAACTGTCACACTGATTGTAAGCATGAGCAGGTGGAAGATTAGGTTAGTGCAAAGCTTACCTGAAACCCTACCGCCGCCGTTGAAACGAGGCGAGCGTCGAGGGAACCGTGGAGAACGGCGGGGAAGCGACGTCGCGCCATCCGGCCTCCTCTTGCGGTGGGAGAACGAATACTCCTGTGGCTCCGGCTGGCTCTGCACCCTCACGAACGGCACACCATACTCGATCGATTCGTTATCCTCTGGGTGCTCAACCTTCGACCTGTATGCCCACCACCTCCGCCTGACTGTTGCCTCGGGCGAATCTGTCTGCTCCATCGCCCAGAGGAGATACTCGATGAACTCGGAGGACTGCGGCGTGACTGTCGCCGAGGAGTACATGTACATCGCCGCCCTCATCGCCGCCGTCTCGCTCTTTCGCATACATTGCCACATGGCCCACACCATCCTCGAAATCTCCCACTCATTGTCAAACCAACTAAGGATCTCCTTCAACCTGGCTAACTTTGCCTGGTCGCCGCCGGCGATCTGCCTGATTCGCTGCTGCATCCTCTCCATAGATGTCCTTCTGAGTGGTCCGGTGCTAGCTTTGGAAGATGGGAGGAGAGACGGTGGTCTTGCAATAGAGAAGAGGGAGAGGCGAGACGGTGGTTTTGGAATGGAGATGATGGAGAGGAGAGGAGGTGGTTTTGCAATGGAGAAGATCAGAAGAGGGAGAGGCGAGACGGTGGTTTTGGAATGGAGATGATGGAGAGGAGAGGAGGTGGTTTTGCAATGGAGAAGATCAGAAGAGGGAGAGGCGAGGCGGTGGTTTTGAAATGGAGATGATGGAGAGGAGAGGAGGTGGTTTTGCAATGGAGAAGAGGGAGAGGAGCGTGCGGCAGCGATTTAGGATTGGACGAGAGGGCCGGCGCGCTGTGACTGGATCAAAATCAAAATCAATTTACCCTTCAATTAAGAAAGCGACCCCACATTAACTAGTCTCCCTTTTATTCTGGGTCATAATTGACCATGATTTTCGCACATAAAATATATGTTATACGTTGCAAAAATGATATAATTTGAAAGTACATTCAGATACGAACCAAACGATACAATTTTTGGTGACATGCATTCACATTTTGCTTGTCAAATACAGTACGTGGTAAAACTTTGACCCAAAATACGCAAAACAACAAAAAAAAAATACTTCCAAGACCAGTGCCGCTCTTCCGCTCTTCTCCTCTTAAACCACCGCCACTCCTCTCCTGTTCCAATCTAAATGCAGCGCCGCTCCTCTCCTCTTCCATTTCAAAACCACCGCCCCTCCTCTCCTGTTCCAGTCCAAAACCAGCGTCGCTCCTCTCCCGTTCTAATCCAAAACCAGCGCTGCTCCTCTCCTCTTCCATTCAAAAACCACCGCCGGCGAGTGAAGGTGCTGTGGAGAAGAAGATCGATGGAGGAGTACAACCGATACGTGAGGATCGCAGACGGCGACCCTGTGAAGCTAGCTAGGTGTTGGAGATACAGTCTTGGTTTGACAACAAGGACCAACTAGCGGCGACGGCGACATCCATGGCCAAATATCTGCAACAGAGCGAAAAGGCGGCGATACTCCCGGAGGGAGTCGCGCCGGAGTACATAGAGCTGCTCCTCTGGGCCATGGAGCAAACAGATTCACCGAATCCGATCGTGAGGGAGCGGTGGTGGGAGTATCGATCCCAGATGGAGCATCCACCAGAGATTGAAGGATCGAGCATCTACAGGGTGCCGTTTGTGAGGGTGTTCTGCCAGAGCGAGCCGGTGGAGTCTTCGTTGACCGAACCCAACTGCAAGAGGAGAAAAGCAGTTGGCCCGACGACGCTTCCCCGCCATCGTCTCCCTCGCCGTTCACATCGTCTCACGGGGCGGCTGTCTGCCGCCGAGGAATAGGAGGGGGCTGCCCCCCCCCCCAACCCAATAGTTGGGCAGGTTGTGAATTGTCAGGAGGAGCTTAGGGTTGTCAGTATTAGCAGGTTGTGAATTGTGTTTTGTGTTGTGTATTTTGAGAGTACTTTCAGATATGAATGTCTTTTGAATTTCAGATTTGCAGTATTGAGCATATGAAGTATTTTATGAATTCTAAAGATCTATTTTTAGCACTTAAAACATGTAGTTTCATAGGAGTATAAAAGTGCAGCAATGTGATTCTCAGAGAAGAAACTGCAAGTTTCAGTTTCAGATAAGAAACTGCAAGTTCAGTTTCAGATAAGAAACTGCAACTTTCAGAGGCAGAACATTTATATTAACACGGCCTTTTCAAACAGGGTTAACATCATGTTGGAAGTTTTATTCATGGTCGAAAATGGAACTACCAGCCAGTTAACATCATGCTAATAAACATTCATGCATAGCACATCTTCATATGATGCACAGTCAAAATGCCCACACAATGTCGAGTGTGCGAAACACAGAGAAAACGAGGGACAAAGTTTTGGCAAGTGTTGGACGTGGTTTTGGCCTGCCCCGTCTAGGCCTGCTCCCTCCTCCCCGCGGCCGGCTCTGCTGCCGCGCAGGCCTCACCGCCCCACCGTACTCCCATCGCTGGCCTAGCCATCCCTCTACTCACCCACACCTGCTGTTATTCTCCGGCGACGACAGACGAACCAGTAAACCCTCGTACAGTCGTACTCCCCTCCGCGTGGGAAACAACTGCCGAGTCTTCCCTGCCTCCGTGTCGTTCCCTTCCTAGGCCTCGCCGTCGTCCACCACCCTGGTGCTCTAGGCGTGGCCTGGTCAACGTGGTCAACGACCGACATGCATCTGAAGTGGACTGTACGTGGAGAGGCCGACAGCTGGGTGCACGGCCGCACGCAAGGAAATGCCTCCTTATTACGCGCAAAATAATGATTCCTCCACCTGACATCAGGGACCCACCGAAAGGGCCTCTGTATTTCGCGAAAAAAACGTTCCCGCCGCTGACAGCTCAGACCCACCAGCTATATCTTCGCACGCAAGGAAGTGCCTCCTTATTACGCATAAAAAAATGAATACTCCCCCTGCTAGCTGGGACCCACCATGATGGGAGGCTGACTTGTGGGCTACTAAGTTGACTGGGACGGGGGCCTTTGTCAACTTTAGTCAATATGAACGATTCTAGCTCCAGTGACCGTACGATGTCCATCCAACGGCCGTAGTGCTTATTCAACCTCTGGTCTTATTGCTCCAGCCGCCCAAAGCAGCGCCGGTCGTGCCGCATGCTCCTGCCTCCCGTGGCCGGCTGTGCTGCCGCGGAGGCCTCACCGCCCCCTACTATTCCCACCGCTGGCCAGACCCAGCGGCGACAGCAGCCTCACACCGCAGCCGAACCAGTGAACCCTCGTACTCCTCTCCGCGCGGGCTTCCACTGCCGCATCTTCCCCTTCCTAGGCCTCGCCGTCGTCCACCGTCGTGGTGCTCTCCGCGCGGCGTGGTCAACGTGGTCAAGGAATGACTTCCATCAGAAGAGTACTGTACGTGGAGACGCTGACAGCTGGGTCCACGGCCACAGCCCAGTTTTTTTGTGATTTGCCAAGTAAGTCGCTTTGTCAGGCCTGTTGGGCTGCAAATCTTTCAAGACGAGGAGAGCTTTCATTCGGCTGACCGAGAAAATGGCCCATCAATAATGAGAAATGGGCTGTACATTTTTAAAACACATCAAACCGGCAATTAGTTTCAAATATCTTTTTTTTCATTTCGAGATTTTAAATTACATTAATTTTTATGCGTGGAGAATTTGTTGGATTTTATATTGAGATACATTTATTTTTAAAATCAGTTTGAATGTGAGTCGAAATTTCGGGATTAAAAACAGTTCGGACCGCACCGAAATATGCAAATTTTCGTATAATTTTTTAACCGTGGCCACAATATGGGCTGTAATGCTAACAAAAAGAATATGGGCTCCAAAAAAAACCTTAATAATTAGCAAATGGGCTGTAAATTATTAGAAAAATAATGGCAGATGGGCTGTATGCTGTTTTCCACAGATTTGAGACTTTCCTAAAAAAAGGTTGACGCACAAGCAGTGACTGTTGGATGGCCATCCAACGGCCGTCGTGCTTCTTCAATCTCTGCTCTTCCTCAAGCGCCGGCGGGACTGCCTGCTCCCTCTTTCCCGCGGCCGGCTCTGCTGCCGCGCAGGCCTCACCGCCCCACCGTACTCCCATCGCTGGCCTAGCCATCCCTCTACTCACCCACACCTGCTGTTATTCTCCGGCGACGGCAGACGAACCAGTAAACCCTCGTATAGTCGTACTCCCCTCCGCGTGGGAAACAACTGCCGAGTCTTCCCTGCCTCCGTGTCGTTCCCTTCCTAGGCCTCGCCGTCCTCCACCGCCCTGGTGCTCTCGGCGCGGCCTGGTCAACGTGGTCGACGACCGACATGCATCTGAAGTGGACTGTACGTGGAGAGGCCGACAGCTGGGTGCACGGCCGCACGCAAGGAAATGCCTCCTTATTACGCGCAAAATAATGATTCCTCCACCTGACATCAGGGACCCACCGAAAGGGCCTCTGTATTTTGCGAAAAAAACGTTACCGCCGCTGACAGCTCGGACCCACCAGCTATATCTTCGCACGCAAGGAAGTGCCTCCTTATTACGCACAAAAAAAATGAATACTCCCCCTGCTAGCTGGGACCCACCATGGTGGGAGGCTGACTTGTGGGCCTACTAAGTTGACTCGGACGGGGGCCTTTGTCAACTTTAGTCAATATGTACGATTCTAGCTCCAGTGACCGTACGATGTCCATCCAACGGCCGCAGTGCTTCTTCAACCTCTGGTCTTCTTGCTCCAGCCGCCCAAAGCAGCGCCGGTCGTGCCGCATGCTCCTGCCTCCTGTGGCCGGTCGTGCTGCCGCGGAGGCCTCACCGCCGCCTACTATTCCCACCACTGGCCAGGCCCAGCGGCGACGGCAGCCTCACACCGCAGCCGAACCAGTGAACCCTCGTACCCCTCTCCGCGCGGGCTTCCACTGCCGCGTCTTCCCCGGCTCCGTGTCGTCCCCTTCCTAGGCCTCGCCGTCGTCCACCGCCGTGGTGCTCTCCGCGCGGCGTGGTCAACGTGGTCAAGGAACGACTTCCATCGGAAGAGTACTGTACGTGGAGAGGCTGACAGCTGGGTCCATGGCCACAGCCCAGTTTTTTTGTGATTTGCCAAGTAAGTCGCTTTGTCATGCCTGTTGGGCTGCAAATCTTTCATGACGAGGAGAGCTTTCATTCGGCTGGACGAGAAAATGGCCCATCAGTAATGAGAAATGGGCTGTACATTTTTAAAACACATCAAACCGGCAATTAGTTTCAAATATCTTTTTTTTCATTTCGAGATTTTAAATTACATTAATTTTTATGCGTGGAGAATTTGTTGGATTTTATATTGATATACATTTATTTTTAAAATTAATTTGAATGTGAGTCGAAATTTCGGGATTAAAAACAGTTCGGACCGCATCGAAATATGCAGATTTTCGTATAATTTTTTAACCGTGGCCACAATATGGGCTGTAATGCTAACAAAAAGAATATGGGCTCAAAAAAACCTTAATAATTAGCAAATGGGCCGTAAAATATTAGAAATAATGGCAGATGGGCTATATGCTGTTTTCCACAGATTTGAGGCTTTCCTAAAAAAAAGGTTGACGCACAAGCAGTGACTGTTGGATGGCCATCCAACGGCCGTCGTGCTTCTTCAATCTCTGCTCTTCCTCAAGCGCCGGCGGGACTGCCTGCTCCCTCCTTCCCGCGGCCTGCTCTGCTGCCGCGCAGGCCTCACCGCCCCACCGTACTCCCATCGCTGGCCTAGCCATCCCTCTACTCACCCACACCTGCTGTTATTCTCCGGCGACGGCAGACGAACCAGTAAACCCTCGTATAGTCGTACTCCCCTCCGCGTGGGAAACAACTGCCGAGTCTTCCCTGCCTCCGTGTCATTCCCTTCCTAGGCCACGCCGTCGTCCACCGCCCTGGTGCTCTCGGCGCGGCCTGGTCAACGTGGTCAACGACCGACATGCATCTGAAGTGGACTGTACGTGGAGAGGCCGACAGCTGGGTGCACGGCCGCACGCAAGGAAATGCCTCCTTATTACGCGCAAAATAATGATTCCTCCACCTGACATCAGGGACCCACCGAAAGGGCCTCTGTATTTCGCGAAAAAAACGTTACCGCTGCTGACAGCTCGGACCCACCAGCTATATCTTCGCACGCAAGGAAGTGCCTCCTTATTACGCACAAAAAAAATGAATACTCCCCCTGCTAGCTGGGACCCACCATGGTGGGAGGCTGACTTGTGGGCCTACTAAGTTGACTCGGACGGGGGCCTTTGTCAACTTTAGTCAATATGTACGATTCTAGCTCCAGTGACCGTACGATGTCCATCCAACGGCCGCAGTGCTTCTTCAACCTCTGGTCTTCTTGCTCCAGCCGCCCAAAGCAGCGCCGGTCGTGCCGCATGCTCCTGCCTCCCGTGGCTGGTCGTGCTGCCGCGGAGGCCTCACCGCCCCCTACTATTCCCACCACTGGCCAGGCCCAGCGGCGACGGCAGCCTCACACCGCAGCCGAACCAGTGAACCCTCGTACTCCTCTCCGCGCGGGCTTCCACTGCCGCGTCTTCCCCGGCTCCGTGTCGTCCCCTTCCTAGGCCTCGCCGTCGTCCACCGCCGTGGTGCTCTCGACGCGGCGTGGTCAACGTGGTCAAGGAATGACTTACATCGGAAGAGTACTGTACGTGGAGAGGCTGACAGCTGGGTCCATGGCCACAACCCAGTTTTTTTGTGATTTGCCAAGTAAGTCGCTTTGTCAGGCCTGTTGGGCTGCAAATCTTTCAAGACGAGGAGAGCTTTCATTCGGCTGGCCGAGAAAATGGCCCATCAGTAATGAGAAATGGGTTGTACATTTTCAAAACACATCAAACCGGCAATTAGTTTCAAATATCTTTTTTTTCATTTCGAGATTTTAAATTACATTAATTTTTATACGTGGAGAATTTGTTGGATTTTATATTGAGATACATTTATTTTTAAAACCAGTTTGAATGTGAGTCGAAATTTCGGGATTAAAAACAGTTCGGACCGCATCGAAATATGCAAATTTTCGTATAATTTTTTAACCGTGGCCACAATATGGGCTGTAATGCTAACAAAAAGAATATGGGCTCAAAAAAACCTTAATAATTAGCAAATGGGCTGTAAATTATTAGAAATAATGGCAGATGGGCTGTATGCTGTTTTCCACAGATTTTAGGCTTTCCTAAAAAAAGGTTGATGCACAAGCAGTGCCTGTTGGATGGCCATCCAACGGCCGTCGTGCTTCTTCAATCTCTGCTCTTCCTGCTCCAGCCGCTCAAACAAGCGCCGGCGGGACTGCCTGCTCCCTCCTTCCCGCGGCCGGCTCTGCTGCCACGCAGGCCTCACCGCCCCACCGTACTCCCATCGCTAGGCTAGCCATCCCTCTACTCACCCACACCTGCTGTTATTCTCCGGCGACGGCAGACGAACCAGTAAACCCTCGTATAGTCGTACTCCCCTCCGCGTGGGAAACAACTGCCGAGTCTTCCCTGCCTCCGTGTTGTTCCCTTCCTAGGCCTCGCCGTCGTCCACCGCCCTGGTGCTCTCGGCGCGGCCTGGTCCACGTGGTCAACAACCGACATGCATTTGAAGTGGACTGTACGTGGAGAGGCCGACGGCTGGGTCCACGGCCGCACGCAAGGAAATGCATCTTTATTACGCGCAAAATAATGATTCCTCCACCTGACATCAGGGACCCACCGAAAGGGCCTCTGTATTTCGCGAAAAAAACGTTACCGCCGCTGACAGCTCGGACCCACCAGCTGTTGGAAATATGCCCTAGAGGCAATAATAAAATGGTTATTATTATATTTCTTTGTTCATGATAATTGTCTATTGTTCATGCTATAATTGTGTTATCCGGAAATCGTAATACATGTGTGAATACATAGACCACAATGTGTCCCTAGTAAGCCTCTAGTTGACTAGCTCGTTGATCAACAGATAGTCATGGTTTCCTGACTATGGACATTGGATGTCATTGATAACGGGATCACATCATTAGGAGAATGATGTGATGGACAAGACCCAATCCTAAGCATAGCACAAAGATCGTGTAGTTCGTTTGCTAGAGCTTTTCCAATGTCAAGTATCTTTTCCTTAGACCATGAAATCGTGTAACTCCCGGATGCCGTAGGAGTGCTTTGGGTGTACCAAACGTCACAACGTAACTGGGTGACTATAAAGGTACACTACAGGTATCTCTGATAGTGTCTGTTGGGTTGACACGGATCGAGACTGGGATTTGTCACTCCGTATGACGGAGAGGTATCTCTGGGCCCACTCGGTAATGCATCATCATAATGAGCTCAAAGTGACCAAGTGGTTGGTCACGGGATCATGCATTACGGTACGAGTAAAGTGACTTGCCGGTAACGAGATTGAACAAGGTATTGGGATACCGACGATCGAATCTCAGGCAAGTAAAGTACCGATTGACAAAGGGTATTGTATACGGAATTGATTGAATCCTCGACATCGTGGTTCATCCGATGAGATCATCGAAGAACATGTGGGAGCCAACATGGGTATCCAGATCCCGCTGTTGGTTATTGACCGGAGAGTCGTCTCGGTCATGTCTGCATGTCTCCCGAACCCGTAGGGTCTACACACTTAAGGTTCGGTGACGCTAGGGTTGTAGAGATATCAGTATGCGGTAACCCGAAAGTTGTTCGGAGTCCCGGATGAGATCCCGGACGTCACGAGGAGTTCCGGAATGGTCCGGAGGTGAAGAATTTGTTGGAAATATGCCCTAGAGGCAATAATAAATGGTTATTATTATATTTCTGTGTTCATGATAATAGTCTATTATTCGTGCTATAATTGTATTGTCCGGAAATCATAATACATGTGTGAATACATAGACCACAACCTGTCCCTAGTAAGCCTCTAGTTGACTAGCTCGTTGATCAACAGATAGTCATGGTTTCCTGACTATGGACATTGGATGTCATTGATAACGGGATCACATCATTAGGAGAATGATGTGATGGACAAGACCCAACTTAAGCATAGCATAAAAGATCGTGTAGTTTCGTTTGCTAGAGCTTTTCCAATGTCAAGTATCTTTTCCTTAGACCATGAGATCGTGCAACTCCCGGATACCGTATGAGTGCTTTGGGTGTGCCAAACGTCACAACGTAACTGGGTGACTATAAAGGTGCATTACGGGTATCTCCGAAAGTGTCTGTTGGGTTGGCACGGATCGAGACTGGGATTTGTCACTCCGTGTAAACGGAGAGGTATCTCTGGGCCCACTCGGTAATGCATCATCATAATGAGCTCAATGTGACTAAGGCGTTAGTCACGGGATCATGCATTGCGGTACGAGTAAAGAGACTTGCCGGTAACGAGATTGAACTAGGTATTGGGATACCGACGATCGAATCTCGGGCAAGTAACATACCGATTGACAAAGGGAATTGCATACGGATTGATTGAATCCTCGACACCGTGGTTCACCCGATGATATCATCGTGGAACATGTGGGAGCCAACATGGGTATCCAGATCCCGCTGTTGGTTATTGACTGGAGAGGCGTCTCGGTCATGTCTGCATGTCTCCCGAACCCGTAGGGTCTACACACTTAAGGTCCGGTGACGCTAGGGTTGTAGAGATATATGTATGCGGAAACCCGAAAGTTGTTCGGAGTCCCGGATGAGATCCCGGACGTCACGAGAGGTTCCGGAATGGTCCGGAGGTAAAGATTTATATATGGGAAGTCTTATTTTGGTCGCCGGAAAAGTTTCGCGCTTTATCGGTATTGTACCGGGAGTGCCGAAAGGGGTCCGGGGGTCCACCAAGGGGGTCCACCAGCCCCGGGGGGCCACATGGGCTGTAAGGGGTGTGCCTTGGCCTATATGGGCCAAGGGCACCAGCCCCAAGAGGCCCATGCGCAAGAGATAAGAAAGAAGGGAGAGTCCTAAAGGGGGAAGGCACCTCCGAGGTGCCTTGGGGGGGAAGGACTCCCCCCTGGCCGCACCCTTCCTTGAAGGAAGGGGCAAGGCTGCGCCCCCCCCCTCTCCCTTGGCCCTATATATAGTGGGGGGGAAGGGAGGGCAGCAAGATCTAAGCCTTGGGCGCCTCCCTCCTCCCCTGCAACACCTCTCTCTCTCTCGCAGAAGCTCGGCGAAGCCCTGCCGGAGACCCGCTACATCCACCACCACGCCGTCGTGCTGTTGGATCTACATCAACCTCTCCTTCCCCCTTGCTGGATCAAGAAGGAGGAGACGTTGCTGCACCGTACGTGTGTTGAACGCGGAGGTGCCGTCCGTTCGGCACTCGGTCATCGGTGATTTGGATCACGGCGAGTACGACTCCGTCATCCACGTTCATTGGAACGCTTCCGCTCGCGATCTACAAGGGTATGTAGATCCACTCCTTTCCCCTCGTTGCTAGTAGACTCCATAGATGCATCTTGGTGAGCGTAGGAAAATTTTAAATTATGCTACGATTCCCAACAGTGGCATCATGAGCCAGGCCTATGCGTAGTTACTATGCACGAGTAGAACACAAAGAAGTTGTGGGCGTTGATGTTGCCAATTCTTCTTGCCGCTACTAGTAGTTTCTTGTTTCGGCGGCATTGTAGGATGAAGCGGCCCGGACCGACCTTACACGTACGCTTACGTGAGACAGGTTCCACCGATTGACATGCACTAGTTGCATAAGGTGGCTAGCGGGTGTCTGTCTCTCCTACTTTAGTCGGAACGGATTCGATGAAAAGGGTCCTTATGAAGGGTAAATAGAAATTGGCAAATCACGTTGTGGTCATACGTAGGTAAGAAAACGTTCTTGTTAGAAACCTACAAACCACGTAAAACTTGCAACAACAATTAGAGGACGTCTAACTTGTTTTTGCAGCAAGTGATATATGTGATATGATATGGCCAGAAGATGTGATGAATGATATATGTGATGTATGAGATTGATCATATTCTTGTAATAGGAATCACGACTTGCATGTCGATGAGTATGACAACCGGCAGGAGCCATAGGAGTTGTCTTTATTATTTTGCATGACCTGCGTGTCATTGAATAACGCCATGTAATTTACTTTACTTTGTTGCTAAACGGTTAGCCATAGAAGTAGAAGTAATCGTTGGCGTGACAACTTCATGAAGACACAATGATGGAGATCATGATGATGGAGATCATGGTGTCATGCCGGTGACGAAGATGATCATGGTGCCCCGAAGATGGAGATCAAAGGAGCATGATGATATTGGCCATATCATGTCACTATTTGATTGCATGTGATGTTTATCATGTTTTTGCATCTTATTTGCTTAGAACGACGGTAGCAAATAGGATGATCCCTTATAATAATTTCAAGAAAGTGTTCACCCTAACTGTGCACCGTTGCGAAGGTTCGTCGTTTCGAAGCACCACGTGATGATCGGGTGTGATAGATTCTTACGTTCGAATACAACGGGTGTTGACGAGCCTAGCATGTACAGACATGGCCTCGGAACACACGCAATACACTTAGGTTGACTTGACGAGCCTAGCATGTACAGACATGGCCTCGGAACACGGAGGACCGAAAGGTCGAGCATGAGTCGTATAGAAGATACGATCAACATGGAGATGTTCACCGATCTTGACTAGTCCGTCTCACGTGATGATCGGACACGGCCTAGTTGAGTTCGGATCATGTTTCACTTAGATAACTAGAGGGATGTCTATCTGAGTGGGAGTTCATTAAATAATTTGATTATATGAACTTAATTATCATGAACTTAGTCTAAAAAATCTTTACACTATGTATTGTAGATCAAATGGCCCACGTTGTCCTCAATTTCAACGCGTTCCTAGAGAAAACCAAGCTGAAAGATGATGGCAGCAACTATACGGACTGGGTCCGGAACCTGAGGATCATCCTCATAGCAGCCAAGAAAGATTATGTCTTAGAAGCACCGCTAGGTGAAGCACCAATCCCTGAGAACCAAGACGTTATGAACGCTTGGCAGCAGCGTGCTGATGATTACTCCCTCGTTCAGTGCGGCATGCTTTACAGCTTAGAACTGGGTCTCCAAAAGCGTTTTGAGAAACATGGAGCATATGAGATGTTCGAGGAGCTGAAACTGGTTTTTCAAGCTCATGCCCGGGTCGAGAGATATGATGTCTCCGACAAGTTCTTCAGCTGTAAAATGGAGGAGAACAGTTCTGTTAGTGAGCACATACTCAGAATGTCTGGGTTGCACAACCGCTTGTCTCAGCTGGGAGTTAATCTCCCGGATGACACGGTCATTGACAGAATCCTCCAGTCGCTTCCACCAAGCTACAAGAGCTTTGTGATGAACTACAATATGCAGGGGATGGAAAAGACCATTCCCGAGGTGTATTCAATGCTGAAATCAGCTGAGGTAGAGATCAGAAAAGAACATCAAGTGTTGATGGTGAATAAAACCACTAAGTTCAAGAAGGGCAAGGGTAAGAAGAACTTCAAGAAGGACGGCAAGGCGGTTGCCACGCCCGGTAAGCCAGTTACCGGGAAGAAGTCAAAGAATGGACCCAAGCCCGAGACTGAGTGCTTTTATTGCAAGGGAAGTGGTCACTGGAAGCGGAACTGCCCCAAATATTTAGCGGACAAGAAGAAGGCCGGCAACACCCAAGGTATATGTGATATACAAGTAATTGATGTGTACCTTACCAGTACTCGTAGTAGCTCCTGGGTATTTGATACCGGTGCGGTTGCTCATATTTGTAACTCAAATCAGGAACTACGGAATAAACGGAGACTGGCAAAAGACGAGGTGACGATGCGCGTCAGGAATGGTTCCAAGGTCGATGTGATCGCCGTCGGCACGCTACCTCTACATCTACCCACGGGATTAGTTATAAACCTCAATAATTGTTATTTAGTGCCAGCTTTGAGCATGAACATTGTATCTGGATCTCGTTTAATTCGAGATGGCTACTCATTTAAATCTGAGAATAATGGTTGTTCTATTTATTTGAGAGATATGTTTTATGGTCATGCCCCGCTGGTCAATGGTTTATTTTTGATGAATCTCGAACGTGATGCTACACATGTTCATAGTGTGAATACCAAAAGATGTAAAGTTGATAACGATAGTCCCACATACTTGTGGCACTGCCGCCTTGGTCACATTGGTGTCAAGCGCATGAAGAAGCTCCATGCAGATGGACTTTTGGAGTCTCTTGATTACGAATCATTTGACACGTGCGAACCATGCCTCATGGGTAAGATGACCAAGACTCCGTTCTCCGGAACAATGGAGCGAGCAACCAACTTATTGGAAATCATACATACCGATGTGTGCGGTCCAATGAGTGTTGAGGCTCGCGGAGGATATCGTTATGTTCTCACTCTCACTGATGATTTAAGTAGATATGGGTATGTCTACCTAATGAAACACAAGTCTGAAACCTTTGAAAAGTTCAAGGAATTTCAGAGTGAGGTTGAGAATCAACATGACAGGAAAATAAAATTCTTACGATCAGATCGTGGTGGAGAATATTTAAGTCACGAATTTGGTACACACTTAAGGAAATGTGGAATAGTTTCACAACTCACGCCGCCTGGAACACCTCAGAGAAATGGTGTGTCCGAACGTCGTAATCGCACTCTATTGGATATGGTGCGATCTATGATGTCTCTTACCGATTTACCGCTCTCATTTGGGGTTATGCTTTAGAGACTGCCGCATTCACTTTAAATAGGGCACCGTCTAAATCCGTTGAGACGACACCGTATGAATTATGGTTTGGGAAGAAACCTAAGCTGTCGTTTCTAAAAGTTTGGGGATGCGATGCTTATGTCAAGAAACTTCAACCTGAAAAGCTCGAACCCAAATCGGAAAAATGCGTCTTCATAGGATACCCTAAGGAAACTATTGGGTACACCTTCTACCTCAGATCCGAAGGCAAGATCTTCGTTGCCAAGAACGGGTCCTTTCTAGAGAAGGAGTTTCTCTCGAAAGAATTGAGTGGGAGGAAAGTGCAACTTGATGAGGTGATAGTCACCCCTTCCGAGTCGGAAAATAGCGCAGCGCGGGAAAATGTTCCTGTGGTGCCTACACCGACGGGGGAGGAAGTTAATGATGATGATCATGAAGCTTCGGATCAAGTTGCCACTGAACTTCGTAGGTCCACAAGGACACGTTCCGCACCAGAGTGGTACGGCAACCCTGTCCTTGAAATCATGTTGTTAGACAACGGTGAACCTTCGAACTATGAAGAAGCGATGGCGGGCCCGGATTCCGACAAATGGCTAGAAGCCATGAAATCCGAGATAGAATCCATGTATGAAAACAAAGTATGGACTTTGACTGACTTGCCCGATGAGCGGCGAGCCATAGAAAACAAATGGATCTTTAAGAAGAAGACGGACGCAGATGGTAATGTGACCATCTACAAAGCTCGACTTGTCGCTAAGGGTTATCGACAAGTTCAAGGGGTTGACTACGATGAGACTTTCTCACCCGTAGCGAAGCTGAAGTCCGTCCGAATCATGTTAGCAATTGCCGCATACTATGATTATGAGATATGGCAGATGGACGTCAAAACGGCATTCCTTAACGGCTTCCTTAAGGAAGAGTTGTATATGATGCAGCCGGAAGGTTTTGTCGATCCTAAGAATGCTAACAAAGTATGCAAGCTCCAACGCTCAATCTATGGGCTGGTGCAAGCATCTCGGAGTTGGAACATTCGCTTTGATGAGATGATCAAAGCGTTTGGGTTTACACATACTTATGGAGAAGCCTGTGTTTACAAGAAAGTGAGTGGGAGCTCTGTAGCATTTCTCATATTATATGTGGATGACATACTATTGATGGGAAATGATATAGAATGCTTGGAAAGTATAAAGGCCTATTTGAATAAGTGTTTTTCAATGAAGGACCTTGGAGAAGCTGCTTATATATTAGGCATCAAGATCTATAGAGATAGATCAAGACGCCTCATTGGTCTTTCACAGAGTACATACCTTGACAAGATATTGAAGAAGTTCAGTATGGATCAGTCCAAGAAGGGGTTCTTGCCTGTATTGCAAGGTGTGCAATTGAGCACGGCTCAATGCCCGACCACGGCAGAAGATATAGAAGAGATGAGTGTCATCCCCTATGCCTCGGCCATAGGGTCTATTATGTATGCCATGTTGTGTACCAGACCTGATGTAAACCTTGCCGTAAGTTTGGTAGGAAGGTACCAAAGTAATCCCGGCAAGGAACACTGGACAGCGGTCAAGAATATCCTGAAGTACCTGAAAAGGACTAAGGATATGTTTCTCGTTTATGGAGGTGACGAAGAGCTCGTCGTAAAGGGTTACGTCGACGCTAGCTTCGACACAGATCTGGATGACTCGAAGTCACAGACCGGATACGTGTATATATTGAATAGAGGAGCAGTAAGCTGGTGCAGTTGCAAGCAAAGCGTCGTGGCGGGATCTACATGTGAAGCGGAGTACATGGCAGCCTCGGAGGCAGCACAGGAAGCAGTCTGGATGAAGGAGTTCATTACCGACCTAGGGGTGATTCCCAATGCGTCGGGCCCAATGACTCTCTTTTGTGACAACACTGGAGCTATTGCCCTTGCGAAGGAGCCCAGGTTTCACAGGAAGACCAGACATATCAAGCGTCGCTTCAACTCCATTCGTGAAAGTGTTCAAAATGGAGACATAGATATTTGTAAAGTGCACACGGACCTGAATGTAGCAGATCCGTTGACTAAACCTCTCCCTAGGGCAAAACATGATCAACACCAGGACACAATGGGTGTTCGATTCATCACAATGTAACTAGATAATTGACTCTAGTGCAAGTGGGAGACTGTTGGAAATATGCCCTAGAGGCAATAATAAATGGTTATTATTATATTTCTGTGTTCATGATAATAGTCTATTATTCGTGCTATAATTGTATTGTCCGGAAATCATAATACATGTGTGAATACATAGACCACAACCTGTCCCTAGTAAGCCTCTAGTTGACTAGCTCGTTGATCAACAGATAGTCATGGTTTCCTGACTATGGACATTGGATGTCATTGATAACGGGATCACATCATTAGGAGAATGATGTGATGGACAAGACCCAACTTAAGCATAGCATAAAAGATCGTGTAGTTTCGTTTGCTAGAGCTTTTCCAATGTCAAGTATCTTTTCCTTAGACCATGAGATCGTGCAACTCCCGGATACCGTATGAGTGCTTTGGGTGTGCCAAACGTCACAACGTAACTGGGTGACTATAAAGGTGCATTACGGGTATCTCCGAAAGTGTCTGTTGGGTTGGCACGGATCGAGACTGGGATTTGTCACTCCGTGTAAACGGAGAGGTATCTCTGGGCCCACTCGGTAATGCATCATCATAATGAGCTCAATGTGACTAAGGCGTTAGTCACGGGATCATGCATTGCGGTACGAGTAAAGAGACTTGCCGGTAACGAGATTGAACTAGGTATTGGGATACCGACGATCGAATCTCGGGCAAGTAACATACCGATTGACAAAGGGAATTGCATACGGATTGATTGAATCCTCGACACCGTGGTTCACCCGATGATATCATCGTGGAACATGTGGGAGCCAACATGGGTATCCAGATCCCGCTGTTGGTTATTGACCGGAGAGGCGTCTCGGTCATGTCTGCATGTCTCCCGAACCCGTAGGGTCTACACACTTAAGGTCCGGTGACGCTAGGGTTGTAGAGATATATGTATGCGGAAACCCGAAAGTTGTTCGGAGTCCCGGATGAGATCCCGGACGTCACGAGAGGTTCCGGAATGGTCCGGAGGTAAAGATTTATATATGGGAAGTCTTATTTTGGTCGCCGGAAAAGTTTCGCGCTTTATCGGTATTGTACCGGGAGTGCCGAAAGGGGTCCGGGGGTCCACCAAGGGGGTCCACCAGCCCCGGGGGGCCACATGGGCTGTAAGGGGTGTGCCTTGGCCTATATGGGCCAAGGGCACCAGCCCCAAGAGGCCCATGCGCAAGAGATAAGAAAGAAGGGAGAGTCCTAAAGGGGGAAGGCACCTCCGAGGTGCCTTGGGGGGGAAGGACTCCCCCCTGGCCGCACCCTTCCTTGAAGGAAGGGGCAAGGCTGCGCCCCCCCCCTCTCCCTTGGCCCTATATATAGTGGGGGGGAAGGGAGGGCAGCAAGATCTAAGCCTTGGGCGCCTCCCTCCTCCCCTGCAACACCTCTCTCTCTCTCGCAGAAGCTCGGCGAAGCCCTGCCGGAGACCCGCTACATCCACCACCACGCCGTCGTGCTGTTGGATCTACATCAACCTCTCCTTCCCCCTTGCTGGATCAAGAAGGAGGAGACTTTGCTGCACCGTACGTGTGTTGAACGCAGAGGTGCCGTCCGTTCGGCACTCGGTCATCGGTGATTTGGATCACGGCGAGTACGACTCCGTCATCCACGTTCATTGGAACGCTTCCGCTCGCGATCTACAAGGGTATGTAGATCCACTCCTTTCCCCTCGTTGCTAGTAGACTCCATAGATGCATCTTGGTGAGCGTAGGAAAATTTTAAATTATGCTACGATTCCCAACAGAATTATATATAGGAAGTCCAATTTCGGCCACCGGGAAAGTTTCGGGGGTTGCCGGTATTGTATCGGGACCACCGGAAGGGTCCCGGGGGTCCACCGGGTGGGGCCACCTATCTCGAAGGGCCCCATGGGCTGAAGTGGGAGGGGAACCAGCCCCTGGTGGGCTGGTGCGCCCCCCCTTGGGCCTCCCCCTGCGCCTAGGGTTGGAAACCCTAGGGGTGGGGGCGCCCCCCACTTGGCTTGGGGGGGAAGCCACCCCTTGGCCGCCGCCCCCCTTGGAGATCAGATCTCCCAGGGCCGGCGCCCCCCAGGAGGCCTATATATAGGAGGGGGGAGGGAGGGCAGCCGCACCACAGCCCCTGGCGCCTCCCTCTCCCTCCCATGACACCTCTCCCTCTCGCTGAGCTTGGCGAAGCCCTGCCGAGATCCCGCTACTTCCACCACCACGCCGTCGTGCTGCTGGATCTCCATCAACCTCTCCTTCCCCCTTGCTGGATCAAGAAGGAGGAGACGTCTTCCCAACCGTACATGTGTTGAACGCGGAGGTGCCGTCCGTTCGGCGCTCGGTCATCGGTGATTTGGATCACGACGAGTACGACTCCATCGACCCCGTTCTCTTGAACGCTTCCGCTCGCGATCTACAAGGGTATGTAGATGCACTCCTCTCTCTCGTTGCTAGATGACTCCATAGATTGATCTTGGTGATGCGTAGAAAATTTTAAATTTCTGCTACGATCCCCTACAGTGGCATCATGAGCCAGGCCTATGCGTAGTTTCTATGCACGAGTAGAACACAAACTTGTTGTGGGTGTAGATGTTGTCAATTTTCTTGCCACTACTAGTCTTATCTTGTTTCGGCGGCATTGTGGGATGAAGCGGCCCGGACCGACCTTACACGTACGCTTACGTGAGACAGGTTCCACCGACTGACATGCACTAGTTGCATAAGGTGACTAGCGGGTGTCTGTCTCTCCCACTTTAGTCAGAACGGATTTGGTGAAAAGGGTCCTTATGAAGGGTAAATAGAAATTGGCATATCACGTTGTGGTTTTACGTAGGTAAGAAACGTTCTTGCTAGAAACCTATAGAAGCCACGTAAAAACATGCAACAACAATTAGAGGACGTCTAACTTGTTTTTGCAGCATGTGCCTTGTGATGTGATATGGCCAAAAGGATGTGATGAATGAGATATATGTGATGTATGAGATTGATCATGTTCTTGTAATAGGAATCACGACTTGCATGTCGATGAGTATGACAACCGGCAGGAGCCATAGGAGTTGTCTTTATTTTTTGTATGACCTGCGAGTCATTGAATAACGCCATGTAAATTACTTTACTTTATTGCTAAACACGTTAGCCATAGAAGTAGAAGTAATCGTTGGCGTGACAACTTCATGAAGACACGATGATGGAGATCATGGTGTCATGCCGGTGACGAAGATGATCATGGCGCCCCGAAGATGGAGATCAAAAGGAGCAAAATGATAGTGGCCATATCATGTCACTATTTGATTGCATGTGATGTTTATCATGTTTTACATCTTATTTGCTTAGAACGACGGTAGCTTAAATAAGATGATCCCTCGCAACAATTTCAAGAAAGTGTTCCCCCTAACTGTGCACCGTTGTGAAGGTTCGTTGTTTCGAAGCACCACGTGATGATCGGGTGTGATAGATTCTAACGTTCGAATACAACGGGTGTAAGCCAGATTTACACACGCAATACACTTAGGTTGACTTGACGAGCCTAGCTTGTACAGACATGGCCTCGGAACACGGAAGACCGAAAGGTCGAGCATGAGTCGTATAGAAGATACGATCAACATGAATATGTTCACCGATGTTGACTAGTCCGTCTCACGTGATGATTGGACACGGCCTAGTTGACTCGGATCATGTTTCACTTAGATGACTGGAGGGATGTCTATCTGAGTGGGAGTTCATTGAATAATTTGATTAGATGAACTTAATTATCATGAACTTAGTCTAAAATCTTTACAATATGTCTTGTAGATCAAATGGCCCACGTTGCCCTCAACTTCAACGCGTTCCTAGAGAAAACCAAGCTGAAAGATGATGGCAGCAACTATACGGACTGGGTCCGGAACCTGAGGATCATCCTCATAGCTGCCAAGAAAGATTATGTCCTAGAAGCACCGCTAGGTATATTCAATGCTGAAATCAGCGGAGGTGGAGATCAAAAAGGAACATCAAGTGTTGATGGTGAATAAAACCACTAAGTTCAAGAAAGGCAAGGGTAAGAAGAACTTCAAGAAAGACGGCAAGGGAGTTGCCGCGCCCGGTAAGCATGCTGCCGGGAAGAAGACAAAGAATGGACCCAAGACTGAGACTGAGTGCTTTTATTGCAAGGGAAGTGGTCACTAGAAGCGGAACTGCCCCAAGTACTTAGCGGATAAGAAGGCCGGCAATACCAAAGGTATATGTGATATACATGTTATAGATGTGTACCTAACCAGCGCTCGTAGTAGCTCCTGGGTATTTGATACCGGTGCGGTTGCTCATATTTGTAACTCAAAGCAGGAGCTGCGGAATAAGCGGAGACTGGCGAAGGACGAGGTGACGATGTGCGTCGGGAATGGTTCCAAGGTCGATGTGATCGCCGTCGGCACGCTACCTCTACATTTACCTACGGGACTAGTTTTAAACCTCAATAATTGTTATTTAGTGCCAGCTTTGAGCATGAACATTGTATCTGGATCTCGTTTAATGCGAGATGGCTACTCATTTAAATCCGAGAATAATGGTTGTTCTATTTATATGAGAGATATGTTTTATGGTCATGCCCCGCTGGTCAATGGTTTATTCTTAATGAATCTCGAACGTGATGTTACATATATTCATAGTGTGAATGCCAAGAAATGTAAGGTTGATAATGATAGTCCCACATACTTGTGGCACTGCCGCCTTGGTCACATTGGTGTCAAACGCATGAAGAAGCTCCATGCAGATGGACTTTTGGAGTCTCTTGATTACGAACATTTGACACGTGCGAACCATGCCTCATGGGTAAGATGACCAAGACTCCGTTCTCCGGAACAATGGAGCGAGCAACCAACTTATTGGAAATCATACGTACTGATGTGTGCGGTCCAATGAGTGTTGAGGCTCGCGGTGGCTATCGTTATGTTCCCACTCTCACTGATGACTTGAGTAGATATGGGTATGTATACCTAATGAAACACAAGTCTGAAACCTTTGAAAAGTTCAAGGAATTTCAGAGTGAGGTTGAGAATCAACGTGACAGGAAAATAAAGTTCTTACGATCAGATCGTGGAGGAGAATATTTGAGTCACGAATTTGGCACACACTTAAGGACATGTGGAATAATTTCACAACTCACGCCGCCTGGAACACCTCAGCGAAATGGTGTGTCCGAACGTCGTAATCGCACTCTATTGGATATGGTGCGATCTATGATGTCTCTTACCGATCTACCGCTCTCATTTTGGGGCTATGCTTTAGAGACTGCCGCATTCACTTTAAATAGGGCTCCGTCGAAATCCGTTGAGACGACACCGTATGAATTATGGTTTGGGAAGAAACCTAAGCTGTCGTTTCTAAAAGTTTGGGGATGCGATGCTTATGTCAAGAAACTTCAACCTGAAAAGCTCGAACCCAAGTCGGAAAAATGCGTCTTCATAGGATACCCTAAGGAAACCATTGGGTATACCTTCTACCTCAGATCCGAAGGCAAAATCTTTGTTGCCAAGAACGGGTCCTTTCTGGAGAAAGAGTTTCTCTCGAAAGAAGTGAGTGGGAGGAAAGTGCAACTTGATGAGGTGATAGTCACCCCTTCCGAACCGGAAAGTAGCACAGCGCGGGAAGATGTTCCTGTGGTGCCTACACCGACTGGGGAGGAAGTTAATGATGATGATCATGAAGCTTCGGATCAAGTTACTGCTGAACTTCGTAGGTCCACAAGGACACGTTCCGCACCAGACTGGTACGGCAACCCTGTCCTGGAAATCATGTTGTTAGACAACGGTGAACCTTCGAACTATGAAGAAGCAATGGCGGGCCCAGATTCCGACAAATGGCTAGAAGCCATGAAATCCGAGATAGGATCCATGTATGAAAACGAAGTATGGACTTTGACTGACTTGCCCGATGATCGGCGAGCCATAGAAAATAAATGGATCTTTAAGAAGAAGACAGACGCGGATGGTAATGTGACCATCTATAAGGCTCGACTTGTCGCTAAGGGTTATCGACAAGTTCAAGGGGTTGACTACGATGAGACTTTCTCACCCGTAGAGAAGCTGAAGTCCGTCCGAATCATGTTAGCAATTGCCGCATTATATGATTATGAGATATGGCAAATGGACGTCAAAACGGCATTCCTTAACGGCTTTCTTAAGGAAGAATTGTATATGATGCAGCCGGAAGGTTTTGTCGATCCTAAGAATGCTGACAAAGTATGCAAGCTCCAGCGCTCAATCTATGGGCTGGTGCAAGCATCTCGGAGTTGGAACATTCATTTTGATGAGATGATCAAAGCCTTTGGGTTTACACAGACTTATGGAGAAGCCTGTGTTTACAAGAAAGTGAGTGGGAGCTCTGTAGCATTTCTCATATTATATGTGGATGACATACTATTGATGGGAAATGATATAGAATTCTTGGAAAGTATAAAGGCCTATTTGAATAAGTGTTTTTCAATGAAGGACCTTGGAGATGCTGCTTATATATTAGGCATCAAGATCTATAAAGATAGATCAAGACGCCTCATTGGTCTTTCACAAAGTACGAACCTTGACAAGATATTGAAGAAGTTCAATATGGATCAGTCCAAGAAGGGGTTCTTGCCTGTATTGCAAGGTGTGCAATTGAGCACGGCTCAATGCCCGACCACGGCAGAAGATAGAGAAAAGATGAGTATCATCCCCTATGCCTCGGCCATAGGGTCTATTATGTATGCCATGCTGTGTACCAGACCTGATGTAAACCTTGCCGTAAGTTTGGTAGGAAGGTACCAAAGTAATCCCGGCATGGAACACTGGACAGCGGTCAAGAATATCCTGAAGTACCTGAAAAGGACTAAGGATATGTTTCTCGTTTATGGAGGTGACGAAGAGCTCGTCGTAAAGGGTTACGTCGATGCTAGCTTCGACACAGATCTGGATGACTCTAAGTCACAAACCGGATACGTGTATATTTTGAATGGTGGGGCAGTAAGCTGGTGCAGTTGCAAGCAAAGCGTCGTGGCGGGATCTACATGTGAAGCAGAGTACATGGCGGCCTCAGAGGCAGCACAAGAAGCAATCTGGATAAAGGACTTCATTACCGACCTAGGGGTGATTTCCCAATGCGTCGGGCCCGATGACTCTCTTCTGTGACATAACTGGAGCTATTGCCCTCGCCAAGGAGCCCAGGTTTCACAGGAAGACCAGACATATCAAGCGTCGCTTCAACTCCATTCGTGAAAATGTTCAAAATGGAGACATAGATATTTGTAAAGTACATACGGACCTGAATGTAGCAGATCCATTGACTAAACCTCTCCCTAGATCAAAACATGATCAACACCAGAACTCTATGGGTGTTCGATTCATCACAATGTAACTAGATTATTGACTCTAGTGCAAGTGGGAGACTGTTGGAAATATGCCCTAGAGGCAATAATAAAATGGTTATTATTATATTTCTTTGTTCATGATAATTGTCTATTGTTCATGCTATAATTGTGTTATCCGGAAATCGTAATACATGTGTGAATACATAGACCACAATGTGTCCCTAGTAAGCCTCTAGTTGACTAGCTCGTTGATCAACAGATAGTCATGGTTTCCTGACTATGGACATTGGATGTCATTGATAACGGGATCACATCATTAGGAGAATGATGTGATGGACAAGACCCAATCCTAAGCATAGCACAAAGATCGTGTAGTTCGTTTACTAGAGCTTTTCCAATGTCAAGTATCTTTTCCTTAGACCATGAGATCGTGTAACTCCCGGATGCCGTAGGAGTGCTTTGGGTGTACCAAACGTCACAACGTAACTGGGTGACTATAAAGGTACACTACAGGTATCTCTGATAGTGTCTGTTGGGTTGACACGGATCGAGACTGGGATTTGTCACTCCGTATGACGGAGAGGTATCTCTGGGCCCACTCGGTAATGCATCATCATAATGAGCTCAAAGTGACCAAGTGGTTGGTCACGGGATCATGCGTTACGGTACGAGTAAAGTGACTTGCCGGTAACGAGATTGAACAAGGTATTGGGATACCGACGATCAAATCTCGGGCAAGTAAAGTATCGATTGACAAAGGGAATTGTATACGGGATTGATTGAATCCTCGACATCGTGGTTCATCCGATGAGATCATCGAGGAACATGTGGGATCCAACATGGGTATCCAGATCCCGCTGTTGGTTATTGACCGGAGAGTCGTCTCGGTCATGTCTGCATGTCTCCCGAACCCGTAGGGTCTACACACTTAAGGTTCGGTGACGCTAGGGTTGTAGAGATATCAGTATGCGGTAACCCGAAAGTTGTTCGGAGTCCCGGATGAGATCCCGGACGTCATGAGGAGTTCCGGAATGGTCCGGAGGTGAAGAATTATATATAGGAAGTCCAGTTTCGGCCACCGGGAAAGTTTCGGGGATTATCGGTATTGTACCAGGACCACCGGAAGGGTCCCGGGGGTCCACCGGGTGGGGCCACCTATCCCGGAGTGCCCCATGGGCTGAAGTGGGAGGGGAACCAGCCCCTGGTGGGCTGGTGCGCCCCCCCTTGGGCCTCCCCCTGCGCCTAGGGTTGGAAACCCTAGGGATGGGGGCGCCCCCCACTTGGCTTGGGGGGGAAGCCACCCCTTGGCCGCCGCCCCCCTTGGAGATCAGATGTCCCAGGGCCGGCGCCCCCCCAGGAGGCCTATATATAGGAGGGGGGAGGGAGGGCAGCCGCACCACAACCCCTGACGCCTCCCTCTCCCTCCCGTGACACCTCTCCCTCTCGCTGAGCTTGGCGAAGCCCTGCCGAGATCCCGCTACTTCCACCACCACGCCGTCGTGCTGCTGGATCTCCATCAACCTCTCCTTCCCCCTTGCTGGATCAAGAAGGAGGAGACGTCTTCCCAACCGTACGTGTGTTGAACGCGGAGGTGCCGTCCGTTCGGCGCTCGGTCATCGGTGATTTGGATCACGACGAGTACGACTCCATCAACCCCGTTCTTTTGAACGCTTCCGCTCGCGATCTACAAGGGTATGTAGATGCACTCCTCTCTCTCGTTGCTAGATGACTCCATAGATTGATCTTGGTGATGCGTAGAAAATTTTAAATTTCTGCTACGATCCCCTACACCAGCTATATCTTCGCACGCAAGGAAGTGCCTCCTTATTACGCACAAAAAATGAATACTCCCCCTGCTAGCTGGGACCCACCATGGTGGGAGGCTGACTTGTGGGCCTACTAAGTTGACTGGGATGGGGGCCTTTGTCAACTTTAGTCAATATGGACGATTCTAGCTCCAGTGACTGTACGATGTCCATCCAACGACCGTAGTGCTTCTTCAACCTCTGGTCTTATTGCTCCAGCCGCCCAAAGCAGCGCCGGTCGTGCCGCATGCTCCTGCCTCCCGTGGCCGGCTGTGCTGACGCGGAGGCCTCACCGCCCCCTACTATTCCCACCGCTGGCCAGGCCCTGCGGCGACGGCAGCCTCACACCGCAGCCGAACCAGTGAACCCTCGTACTCCTCTTCGCGCGGGCTTCCACTGCCGCGTCTTCCCCGGCTCCGCGTCGTCCCCTTCCTAGGCCTCGCCGTCGTCCACCGCCGTGGTGCTCTCCGCGCGGCGTGGTCAACGTGGTCAAGGAACGACTTCCATCGGAAGAGTACTGTACGTGGAGAGGCTGACAGCTGGGTCCACGGCCACATCCCAGTTTTTTTGTGATTTGCCAAGTAAGTCGCTTTGTCAGGCCTGTTGGGCTGCAAATCTTTCAAGACGAGGAGAGCTTTCATTCGGCTGGTCGAGAAAATGGCCCATCAGTAATGAGAAATGGGCTGTACATTTTTAAAACACATCAAACCGGCAATTAGTTTCAAATATCTTTTTTTTCATTTCGAGATTTTAAATTACATTAATTTTTATGCATGGAGAATTTGTTGGATTTTATATTGATATACATTTATTTTTAAAATCATTTTGAATGTGAGTCGAAATTTCGGAATTAAAAACAGTTCGGACCGCACCGAAATATTCAAAATTTCGTATAATTTTTTAACCGTGGCCACAATATGGGCTGTAATGCTAACAAAAAGAATACGGGCTCCAAAAAAACCTTAATAATTAGCAAATGGGCTGTAAATTATTAGAAATAATGGCAGATGGGTTGTATGCTGTTTTCCACAGATTTGAGGCTTTCCTAAAAAAAGGTTGACGCACAAGCAGTCACTGTTGGATGGCCATCCAACGGCCGTCGTGCTTCTTCAATCTCTGCTCTTCCTGCTCCAGCCGCTCAAACAAGCGCCGGCGGGACTGCCTGCTCCCTCCTCCCCGCGGCCGGCTCTGCTGCCGCGCAGGCCTCACCGCCCCACCGTACTCACATCGCTGGCCTAGCCATCCCTCTACTCACCCACACCTGATGTTATTCTCCGGCGACGGCAGACGAACCAGTAAACACTCGTACAGTCGTACTCCCCTTCGCGTGGGAATCAATTGCCGAGTCTTCCCTGCCTCCGTGTCGTTCCCTTCCTAGGCCTCGCCGTCGTCCACCGCCCTGGTGCTCTCGGCGCGGCGTGGTCAACGTGGTCAAGGAACGACTTCCATCGGACGTGGACTGTACGTGGAGAGGCTGATAGCTGGGTCCACGGCAGCAGCAAGGAAGTGCCTCCTTATTACGCGGAAAATAATGATTCCTCCACCTGACAGCTGGGACCCACTGGATGGGCCACTGTATTTCGTGAAAAAAACGTTTCCCCCTGACTGCTGGGACCCACCAGCTACATCTTCGCACGCAAGGAAGTGCGTCCGGGCAAAAAAAAACGATTCGCCCCCTGACTGCTGGGACCCACCAGCTACATCTTCGCAGGCAAGGAAGTGCCTGACAGTCGGGACCCACCTGGTTGAAGCGTATGTAGCGTTGTCATTCTGGTCGCGAACGTGTACGTACATATATACTGGTGGATGTAGAGGCGCGCACGTGTCGTAGTAGAGGCGCGTACGTGTCGTAGTAGAGGTGCGCACGTAGCATGTACACGTACGTACAGCGGCCAGGGTGCAAGAAAGAAAATACAGCCACGTATGTGTACATACGGGCGGGGTCTCGAATGCCTACTCGCGCATACGTATGGCCAGGGCTCGTGTACATGATTGGGTCGGAGCGGAGAAACAGCGTCGTCGTCGTGTTCATGGGGAGGCAACGAAATGCGTCGTGTTCATCGGGAGGCAACGGAACGCGTGGGAGCCAACCGGCTGGGTCGGAACGGAATGCGTCGTCGTGTTCATCGGGAGGGCTTGGACGGAACAGCCGATGAAAACGAGGCCTGGCGTACCGCAGAACGGAGAAAACAGCCTTGTGTTCGACCGGCCACGTTTGAAACGGGATCCTGCTCATCGGGAGGGGTCTGGCGTACCGCAAAACGGAGGAAACGGACCTCCTACGGTCGAAACGGGAGTCTTGTTGATCGGGAGCGGTGTGGCGTACCGCAAAACGGAGGTAACGGACTTGTGTTGGAGCGCTACGGTCGAAACGGGGGTCCTGTTCATCGGGAGGGGTGTGGCGTACCGCAAAACGGGACTCCACGGGATACTATTCATTTCCACCGTCGACCCCTCCAGCCTCCACGGGCTACTGTTCATCCACCGTCGACCTCCTCCAGCCTCCACCTGCGACTGTTCATCCACGGGCTCCTGTTCATCCAGCCTCCACCACGCGCTTCTCCACCGGCTACTGTTCAACCAGCCTCTCCACGGGCTCCTGTTCAACCACCCCTCCACGGGCTACTGTTCATCCAGCCCTCCACCGCCTATTGTTCATTCTGCCCTCCACGGGGTGGTCCTGTTCATCCTACCCTCCACGGGGTCCTGTTCATCCAGCCCGAACCGGCTCGATCGATCAGGGTCCTGTTCATCCAGAGGCAACACCACGGGGTCCTGTTCATCCACCCCCACCGGGAACTGTTCATCCAAACCCCCCCAGCAACGCTCACTGTTCATCCGGAGGCAGCATCGATCGGCTTCAGTTAGCAGCAGTAGCGAAGGAATCGCTCGATCGGGTTCAGTTAACAGCCATCGATCGATCGCTCGGGTTCAGTAACGCGTAGCCTGCAGTGTAATCGCTCGGGTTCAGTTAGAGCCCAACGCCTCGCTCGGGTTCAGTTAGAGCCAACGCCTCGCACACACGCGCGTACGTGTACGAGAGAAACGCGCATCGCTCGGCCCCCGACCTTCCACCGTAACCGGGAACTCCCCGAAATTTTCCTCGCCCTCGCTTCTACCACAGTTTTTTCCGTCATGGACGGCCCAAAGAATGTCATGCAGCTGCGTCTCCGCCCGTCCAGGACGAAAAGCCCATTTTCTGTCATGATTTTTTTCATGGAAGTAGGAGCCCACCACATCTATAATGATACCGGATTTTGTCACAATTATTATCATAGAAGTGCATGTATGACAGAAAAAAATTTCGTTCGGCCAAAATGTTACGGATGTGTCTTTTTTTTTAGCCTGAGCTCCGCCATTACCCACTGCCGCGCCGTCGTTGCCGTCTCGCTGCCCGCGGCGAACATGTCCTGCACGTGTGAGAGAAACAGAGCAGCTAAAGATTAGTAATTCCGTGGCGCGCATGCATGGCGTGGCGTGGAGATCGCAGCTAGATTGCCGCGACGATCACTGGAAGACCTTACAATCATAACGAATTTTATGTTCTTGGTGGTCAGCGGGTGCTGGGAGCCCACTTCTTCTGGAGTCCGAGGAGCACGTCGACCAGGTCTTCGTCTTCGGCGTCTCCCTCGCCGGCGGCTTTCCTCTCCCGGTGCTCTTGGATGACGGTGTCCGTGATCTGCAGCATCTCGCGGCGGCAGCGCTTGATCCGGTCGGGCTCGCGGCTGACGAGCATCGCGAGGCGCGATGACGGAAACAGGTCCGGCAGGCTCAGCCCGGGCCTCATACGGAACATGTCCTCGAACAGCTTCAGGCACGCGTCGCGGCCCTTGAACGGCCTGCTGCCGATGATGGCGCGCACAGTGGAGTCGGCGATGTACGCCGCGATAATCTCTGTCAGGTTCACCGGGCGACGCTCGGACGGCGACGGGGAGGACGAGGCCATGGCGCGAAGGAGGCGGCCGAGCTCGTCCTGGCGGACGCGGCGGGCGCTGAGGAGCTCCTGGGTGCAGATCTTGCGGAGCTGGCGCCACGCGTCGCCGAAGGGCGCGAAGACGAGGCCCTCGGAGCCCTGGAACCAGAGGCGTGACATGGGTCCGACGGGCCGAGACGCGAAGGCCGGGTCGTGGGTCTTCAGGATCTCGCGCGCCGCGTCCGGGGACGAGGCCACCACGGCCGTCACCTCGCCGAAACGGAGCAGCATCAGCGGGCCGCGGCGCCGCGCCAGGTCGCGCAACGCTTGGTGCGGGATCGCGCCCGCGAGGTGGTGCAGGTGGCCGATCACCGGCAGCGCCCACGGCCCTGGCGGGAGCCGCGCGACGCCGGACGACTCGGGCGGCGTCAATCATCTCGAGGCGAAGAGAATGAGGGGTATGATAGCAAGGAGAGGCACGAGCAGCAGCAGGTGGAGCGGGACGTCGGCGTCCATGGCAGCTCGATGGCTGGTGCGCGGGAGGAGCAACAATTCTGAAAGATACAAGCTATATCAGCGTGCAGTAGTGTCAATCTTTGTCCTATCTTTTTATTTTATTTTATTTTTGCGAATCTGGTATGCATAATGTATGACACAATTGTTATGCATCCCAGTTCTGTGGCTTTAAGCTGGTGAGCGGGACGTTGTCAAAGTTTATTGTATTGGAACGCCTAAGGGTGCACACTAGTGGTTGAAAGATGAACCTCCCATTCAGTTATATGGGCAAAAGATCAATGTCAAAGAGGGGAAAACTCTGAGATGGATGGTAGACCCGAGCCTTTGCATTGTTTGATGGATGTGCCCATCATGTATTGCAAAGTTTGAGGTCCGACACAGAGTTATACAAGCTGGATACAAAACAAATGCAGGGTGGGCTTGTAGTTGTCAACTTCTAATTCAAACGGCCAAGGATGCAGACTAGTGGTTAAAAGATGAAGCTCCCATTCAGTTAAATGGGCAAAATATCAATGTCAAAAAATTCAAAATAGACGGTAGATCCAGGCCTCTGCGTTGATTGATCCACGGGGCCACCATCTATTGCAAAGTTTCTGAAAAGGGATAGGAAATTTTCCTACTTGATCTGACGGCTGCAAATAATTTGGGCCTTTGGGCTCGAAAGTCCCGATGTCATTAGCATGATTATGCCTACGGGCAAGCCTATATTACTTCCCCTTTGGGCTAGAGTAGTAATACTAGTACCTGGGCAAGGCGATGGGGGGTGTCTGACCCCTGCTCGCACCCCCTGTCTCTGCCTCTGATGGTGACTAGTTGTTGGGCCCCGCCATTGCGGGCCGCTTGAGAAAGCTATGCGCAACTCACCATCATGTCAAAAAATTAAAAAATATTCTCGCGTCACGTGGACATCACAACTATCTTAAAAGGAAAGAAAAACGTAGAAAAACTTCTCTAAAAAAAGTCTCCCTGCCATTTTAAAAAACTCTAAAAAAATACTTTCTCACCGTGACCAGCCAACATGCGCCACATGGCGTAGCTGATCGGCCACCATTCTAGCGCCTCTTAATGGGTTTAATAATAATGTTTTGTTGGCATATGAAATTCCAAGTTCAAACACAAATTCGTTTAGGAGGTATAAAAAAATTTAGGGTATAAAATAGTTGTGTTTATTGGTTGACACTGTGTACCGCTGATTTTTTTTTCTTTCAAACCATGCAAATAAATTTGTGTTTGAACTTAAAATTCAGCATGTCCATACAAAATCATTTCTCCGACACACAAGACATCGCAGTCCTGCCGTGCCCCACAAACCAAGAAGCTGTTCCGGCGGGCCCACGCGACATGGGGCCAGCACAGCTCGCGGGTAGCTTGTGGCAGCGTAGCAGAAGCATTTCCGGCACCGAAATTTCCATCGATCTGAACGCCCCCACCGGCCGGTCGACCCTCCACCACCTACCCGTCGCCGTCGTCCTCGCCCTCGCCCTCGCCTCCAGCCTCCCCTCCGCCCCCAAAACCCTAGCCCCGGCCCCGGCCCCGCCGCCCCAGAGCCCCCGCCATGTCCACCAACGGCAGCTCCCCGGTACGCACGCCGCCGTCCCGCCCCGGTCCACATGTCTCTGAAATTTCCCACCTTTGGTGTCTTCTCTGACGATTTGCTCGGGGGATTCCGCAGAGGGTCAGGGACACGGAGAGCAGCCTGGAGAAGGTGAAGCGGCAGCTGTCGACGGGATCCGGGAGGTACCTGCTGCAGGGCCCCCTGCTGAAGCGATCTGAGACGGTACGGCGCTCATCTCTGGGACGCTGGATCATATAGGGGTTTGTTAGGCGTGTGAATGTTCGATTTTGGTGATAGATTTGAACTAGTGAGGGGTGTAGCCGTCGAAAACTTAGGTTTAATGGCTCAATTTGGCGAGTTAGGGTAAGTCGTTGGTTTATATTGCTCGTCCTGGGTTTTTGTCGCGTCTGATTATAGCAGAGTGACTTTTCTGTTCAGTTTCCTGAAGTAATTTGATCGATATCCTAGGAATTATATGAAATTTGACGAGTAGCAGCTAGGAGTACTGCATTGCCCTGTGTCCTTGCGAGCGAATTACTGGGAAAGCAAAGTCAATCTTGCTCCATGTGTGAACTGATAGAATTGAATATTATGAGATGCTAGTTAGCGACCTACCTAGGCCTTGCAATTTGATAGCCAGCGTGTGAATAACTATGTCCAAATGAATTCAAGAGAATCCTAGTGAATATAATGTTCTACTGATTATTCCCTTGTAAAGAAATATAAGAGCGTTTAGATCACTTGTGAACAATTGTCTACTAATTTCGCTTTTGGACTGCTATTATCTTCTTTCGAACAGCTACGGAAATGGAACGAACGATGGATAATATTGGACCCAACATCTGGCAAGATGGAATACAAGTACGGAACACCTTGTGTTTTGTAACTGAGAATGCCAAAGAACATTTCCACAGCTATCTCCTTATCTATTGTGTTTTGTTGTTCCAGACTTCGGAGGAATGAAACTGCCGTTAAGGGAACCATTATCTTTGATGCTTCAAGCACCATTACTTTGTCTCCTGTAAACTTTCAGTAAGATTGGTCCCTGAACATAAACTATTCTTGGTACTTCCTTTCTCACTCTGAAGGTTGTATAACTGCCACTTCAATTCTTACAGAGGCATGCCAAAGTATGACGGATGCTGTTTCTGTATCCTTTATACCTCTGATGAGCTTTAAGCATATTTTTTTGCAAGCTGTCTATATCCTTCTAGACTTTGGTATTCCTTTACTCTAGTAGACATTGGAACTCCTCAGAAAAAAGATTACTTTCTTTGCGCTGAAACTCCTGGTGCTGCCAAAGCTTGGGTATCTACATTGCAGTAAGTTTCCGATCTATTACCTGTGAAATATCATTGTATGCTCTGTACAGGCGTTTGCAAATTTATTTTATGATTCTACATTATAGTATCTAGTGCAAATGCTGAACTCAACCCAAACACGCAAACTTGGTGAGTCGTTCAATCATTGTGAATGGGATTATCGCTAACAGTGACACTATCCCAGTAGAAGGTAGCACTCTCATGGTGCAGATTTAAACGATGTGTCTCATGGTGCAGATTTAAACGATGTGTTTACATTCATTGTACAGCTTGTGATTAGAGTTGCATTTTTGCACTGTATATGCATCTCTTAATTCTGTCTTCCAGTAAGGTATAACTAGAAGATAATGCTTTTGAATGGGACCAAAGAATTATATGTTGCCATAAACTGCTTTCAACTTTACGAGTCCTGGACCCAACTAGTTTGGTACATTGCGGGGCTATGCGATAATCTTCTTTCAGTAGTTAAACTAAATACTCCCTCCGTTCCAAATTAGATGACCCAACTTTATACTAACTTTAGTACAAAGTTGGGTCATCTATTTTGGAACGGAGGGAGTATTATAGTACATACAGTTGTTGAACTATTTGGTACTGATGATATCTTTAATTAACAGTGCAACTCAATTAGTACTACAAGCGCATAAAGAGGCAGTAAATTCTTTAGCTGGGAATGGCTCTCCTTCTACATTAGGCACGGTTGCTACTGCAGTTGCTAATGCTAATGCAACTGCTTTGGAGGCAATGAAGGAGATAGATGCAGCACTGAAGGTTTCAATGAGGGCAGCTCTTGGGTTGGGTACAAATAATTCGAATGTGGGTCAACTTGATGATTTAACTATCATGAAGGTATGCATTCATCTCGGCCTAGATAGATAAATCTCTTATCTGAATCTCTTGCTCCATATTGTTATTAACTGTGGCTGGTGTGACCATACAAACAAAAATTTCCAGCATGATTCATTGCTGAGCTGTCATGACTCATGATTCACTTCTTAATAATATATATTGCTTTATTTTCGAATATGTTTGTATTGTAATAAGCATTTTATTTTATTATTACACAATGTACATATGTACACCCCACTTATTGATCAAACATACTTCGTTATTCACACCAGCACAAAATCACTAATATCATACAGGCCGTTGCAAACCATGATCAAATATAAGAGCGTTTAATAGTGATCTAAACGCTCTTATATTTCTTTACGGAGGGAGTAATTGTCATAAAAAATTACAAGTTCATCATCTCTGCCATTTTTAATATTAGCCCGGTTGTCTTAGACCAGACTAACATATTCTGAATAAACGTGGGAATTCATTGTTAGGACATAATGTTCCTTGCTTATTGTATGCAATTTTGACCTTTTGTTTTGTGGCTAGCATGTCATCCTTCCAACTATATACTGACCAGTATAATCTCTTAAACTTTGATTACTATGTCTAGTTCTGTTAAATGGTTACATCTTTGGGCACTAAGTTGTATGGTGGTGTGATGGTAGCTACATAATTCTGTATCCTTGTTATATGCACGGGCATTGATTTGGTCAATTCTTTGTGTACCGTGTTAATGTTTCCCAGGAGACTCTCCGAGTGAAAGATGAGGAGTTGCAGCATTTGGCTAAGGACATTCGTGCTCGTGACGCCACAATTCAGGAAATTGCAGAGAAGTTAACAGAGACCGCAGAGGCTGCAGAAGCAGCAGCTTCTGCAGCCCATACAATCGATGAACAGAGACGACTTCTATGTTCAGAGATTGAGCGTCTGAAAAAAGCAATGGAAACACAAATGGAACAATCCATGCTTAAGGTCAATATTATGTTTTGTATTGCTTATTACTATTTTGGAAGATTTAAGTGCTCTGAACTCTAATGCTAAATATGGTTAATGGATGTATGGCAGCTACGGCAATCTGAAGAGAAGGTAATTAGCCTGAGCAAAGAGAACGACCAGTTGCTGAAGGAAAGAGACGCCGCATTTCAGGAAGCATATATGTGGCGCACTGAACTAGGAAAAGCTAGAGAACAAGCGGTGATACAGGAAGCAGCAATTGCCCGAGCAGAGGAGAAGGTAAGGGTGTCTGAAGCGGATGCCGCGGTTCGGATAAAGGAAGCCGCTGAAAAGTTGCATGCTGCCGAGAAAGAAAAAGAAGAACTTCTAGCCCTTATTGGTGTTCTCCAATCACAAGTGCAGAGGTTTTTGTCTTGTCCCATTCCTTTTGCATACAAGTTCAAAATGAAACCTGCATAGACATTTATCCATCAACATGAATTTACACTATGCATTACCAGTGATGATTAAAAGATAAACTGTACTGATGCAGAGAACAAAGCAGCACGAAGCAGGTATGCGAAGAGAGATCCGAATCATGCTCTGGCGCCGACAACTCCCCTCCGCTGACAAAGCATGTCGACGCATCAGACGACGACGTGGACAAGGCGTGCGTGAGCGATTCGAGATCGGTCCTGGTCTCGAGCGAGAGCACGGAGGTCCAGCTGGCCGTGGACGGGGTGGACATCCGCCCCATCGGCGACCCGGAGTGGGGCGGCTTCCAGCAGCCGGAAGCGCTGATCGCCGACGTGCGGGAGGTCTCCCCGGAGGCGGAAGGCAGCAGCCTGGATATCCCGGTGGTCAACCCGGCACCGGCCAATGATCATATGCAGGGAGGGGCAACACATCCCTGAAGGCCTGGAGGTCCTGGAGCTGTCCATTGCTTTCTTGGGTGGTTTGTGATTATTGAGGAGACCGGCAGGGATTTGAATCCTCTCGAGAATTACTGTCGCTTTTTTTTTTGCTGCTTCCAGGTTGTGTGTCCTTTGTATTTAAGTATGCAGCTCAATAAAAGATGAGAGCAGTTTGTCGTGTGATTGTAAATTATTATTCACGTCATCTCCTTTTGCCATTGATTTGAATTATGAATTGTCCATGATTGAAACAAATGTGATGAGAAAAGGACACATGAATTGAAAGTTGATGCTGTGGAACTAAAATCACAGAAGTTGTACAGATCCCGTTTGGGAGATGCCATTTTTTTCCCTTGTCCGTCTTATTGGCTTAACAAAATAAAATCATATTTTTGTTGGTAAACCAATATGTACTGATTCAATTGGCAGCGAAAATCAATCACGGGGATTGCATACAAAATATTTGTGCACCGAAAGTCGATGATTTCGTACAAAATATTTGTGCCCCAGCTGAAACGATGTGCGATAATCTATTACAAGGGGGGGAAATGACAAGGTGAGAGCTGGAATCCTCCAGTAGGTGAGAATTTGTGATGAGCAGATTTCATGTAGAAACCGGTGCAAAAAACATAAAACATATCTTCCAAACGAGTCCCAATTAGAAAATGAGCCAAATTTATACAAACCAGCACACAAACTTGAACTTTCTGCGAAACAACAGCATTTCCAGTGCTGATGATGAAACGTGCATCACAGCCACTCAGGTCAGCAGCGCAAACATGTCAATCTGCTCACATTGCTGCCACAGTTTTACGCAACAACAGCAACTCGGACAGAATAAATATACATACAATGGAGGCGGCGAAATGCGGGTTACAATATCAAAACCTTACGTCTCAATGGATGAGCCGACCCATGAGCTTTTTCTAGTTCTTAATCTCGGCGTCGTTCAGCCCCCCTCTCGGGCTACCGGCATTGCTCGGCGGCTCATACTCCTGGCTCGGGAAGACCTCCGACTGCAGGCCCGTCGAGATGTTGTTCACATGGAGCCACGTCAGCTCCCACAGGCTGTCGCCCCCTATCGTGCTCCTCTTGGCGAGGATCCCCCTGCTCTTCATCGCGACCAGGATGTTCCTGAGAAGGTCCGGGATCAGTTCCTGAAGCTTGTCGCTGCGCTTGCCCCGGACCTTGGTCTTGATGCACTTCTCCATCCGGCTGAGGACCCCCAGCCACAGCTTGCAGAAGCTGCTCAGCCCGAAGAGGTCTGGTAACAGCTGAAGGTAGACCTTTGCTACCAGTTTCACGGCGAGCACGAGGGATCCTTCCATGTTCCTGTGGTCCTTCTGCGAGTGGTTCTGGGCGATTTCCAGCAAGTCGTCCAGCAAAGCGAATATGATGTGATCGAAAGCGTGTGACCATGTGGTGGACTGGAGGCCTATCCCTTCGGTCGCTGTTAGGCATCGCTGGAGTGAAACCAATGCGTGGTTTCGCACCTCCTCTCTCTGGTCCAGGCTCAACTTTTTCAGCGCTTGCAGAAGTTTGAGCCACATCTCCCTGATTGCTTCCACCCCTCTATCAGCTTCTTCGCCCGGCTCTTTTGTATCTTGCGACCACCGGGCAAGATAAGTGACCGAATCAGCCATCAAATCCAGGGCACGAATGGACCTGTCTGTTAGACCAACTCTGGACTCGGCAAACTGCCTTGACGCTTCAATGCAGAAGGCATAATTTGATCTTGAAAGGTGGCCCTCTGACATGATAAACATGATAGCCTCAAAGCCTACCCCTGAAGCATCTGGGTGGCGAGCTGTAATGGAGAGCAGCAACACTACAGTTCTCCAACCCATCTGCGATTTTATGTGTCCCGCGTTTGCTTTGACAAGCCGTGCGACCTCTTGTGTGATGTTCTCACAGTATGCATCCGCTACACGTGCGTCCAGCTTCAGAACTAATTGCAATGACCTCAGCAACTCATCAGCAAGGTTCTCTTTGTATGGAAGTAACCTCTGGCATATCCGCAGAAGGCCAAAAATAGCTTTCTCCACAAGGGCACATGGCATGACTGTGGACTGAACTATGTTGGCAATATGCTCATATACACCTTGCCAGAGGAGCACAATTCGATCTCGATTGTTAAGCGTGATGGCGATGAGAAGTTCCAAGCAGAATACTGCTGTGTCTTCGTCGTCTGGCGAACTGGCAACCTTTTGAGGCCGCCCTGCAGCCCATATCAGTGCCCTGGCAAGCTGCAATAGTGAATCAGGTTGCAAAACCTTGCTCTCTGTAAATATACCATCAATGCGGCACTTCTGGATTGTCTGAAGAGTCCTCTGGTGGGCAGCAAGTTGCTGCTCAGTTGGTTGTGATCTTGGTTCCTCGCTGTCAAGCGAGAGTAGCTGACTAAATCTTCCCATGAGTCCAGAGGATTTCCGAGGGGTACCCATCACTGGAATGTGAGATGTGGAGATTGAGCTAGGAACAGGCTTTCCTTGGACAGTTTCAGCAGAAACTTCTGAATCATCAGCTGCATCACTAGCAACACGGGCAGGAAGAAGCCCTAGCTTATGCAGTCTCAGGATGCAATCCAATACATTCCTCCAACCAGTACGTATGTAATGCCCATATTTATTAGCTATGGTAAACAGTGTCTCAGTTGCCAATCTAGCCTTCAGATCATCTCCAAAGGCGGTGACTGGTTCCTCGACCAAAGAGGTATTCAAAAGAGTGGTGAATTTGCAGAGAGAAACAACAAGATCGTCCAAAACGTCTTCAAGATGATGAAATGCTGAGATCTTTGCGATGCCCAAGAAGCCATCCACACAGGTCAACAGAACTTCTTCATGTTCCGAATGATCAAATACCACTGCAATGGCAGCAATAGTAGGGCCAGACATGATAGCAAACATATCGTGGTCGAGGAAAGGCTGAGAATCACCAACAATATACTGGGGTGTTGACTTGGACTTCCGCATTAGATCTATCCAACGGCTGGGAGACATTTCCAAATATCCCATGCCCTGCTCGGGCGTGGTCTTAATCTCATTTCGGCAGATAGCGTGGTATAGCTCAGACAACATCTCACGTGGGAGGTCACTACCCCCATTTATGTTCCTGTTGTTTTTTATGAAGTCCTCCTCAGTCATCTTCTTTTTCACCTGCATGTTATGCTGATCAGTGTTCAGCATTATAATTGAGTAAGACAGCAGCAAAGCAGTGTCTTTATTTGCAAAAGCTTGCGGAGCCTGCTCATAGTATCTATCTGAAAAGGCCTCAAGAACCCTCTGTATCTTCTGAGATTCTCCAGGTAGTCGGAATGTCTCCAAAAATAACCTCAGAGCTGTATCCAAGTTCATCTCCTCGAAGTCAAAGGTCTGAGCAAACTCATGAAGCACCTGAACACAAAACTCGTCATGATTGCCGAGAAAGTCTCCTACGAGATTCTTATCCAGACCAGCTGTGTAGCGGAAAAAACAAGCCACACTCTGCGGATCAAGCTTCTCGGGCAACAGATGATTGCCTTGAAGGAACTCCAGACCTTTCTTTGGGTCCCTGTTGAAGTGATCAGCGCCAATCATTAGCCTCCTCTTGACATACTTCCTTTGGCGGACAAATTTCACCCAATGCTGAGGATCCAAAAAATTCTCGCACTTAACAGTCCAGAATGGAGCATATTCATCAAGTTCCACAGACCTTAGTTCAGGGCCAGAGGTTGCATTCCCAATCCGATCAGCCATTCCCTGAATCACAGCAATCAAGCCTTCCAGAGCAAGAATGTGCATAGAAGACAAGGGGCAGTTAATAGGAAATGCACTCTTTGATAGAAGATTTGCAAGCTCCTCAAACACATTCCTGCATGTTATGTCACAGTCAAGATTGGCGTACATCTCCACCATAAAATTCTTCTGTCGACAGAAGTCTACAAGAGCTTCCATCGCAACCTCCTGCTGATGATATGTTGCTCCAAATCGGGGCTGTGCGAGCCTTAGAATTATGCAACAAAAAAAGGCCTCAAGCTGCATCTTGAGCTCATTACGGAGGTGATGGTAAAGATTCAACACGATGCTGCACACCACTGAAAGAGTAAGCGGGCTTATCGATAAGCCAAGCTGCATTAGGTTTCGGAAAAGCTCATCTTGGACCAGCGACAGCACCTTTGGATGCCTCCCAATTGCAGACCCACCAAGCTCTATCGCTGAATTGATCAACTTCAGAGCAAACAAAGGTTGACCTTCATCATACCCGTTCAGCTCAACACCACTGAGGAGAGAGCATAGGAAATGGAAAATCTCCTCCATGCAAGGAGTTCCATATGGCTCCACAACAAGGACACTACCATCCGGAGAATTCTCATCAGGTGTACCTGCCTCGGACACATAGCTTCCGTTTCCATTTTCCATTTGCCCGATACCAAATGGATGATTCTTATCCATGCCACCCATCTGCACGAGTACAACACAGAAATCAATTGTAACCAAATGGAGCAAAAATGTCATCTAATACATGAGAACGGTACATGATATAAAAATAAATGCCAAGAAGCTAACCAAAATTCCAAACTTGTATAAGATCAGGACCTGAGGTGTGATCTGTGGCGTTAGCCCATACGGGGATCCAAAAGCTTGTTTAAATCCTGAATTATTTTGATAGCAGTTCTACAGATTGCATCTAATTTGAATAAAAAATTCCGAACCTGAACCACAGGTCGAGTAACAAAATGGCAAATTTGGCGGTGAATAGTAGCAAATGGATCTGAAATTCCATGTCGTGGTAGACGGATCTTGTGTGAATGCTGGCATAACTTTTCAACACCTTTTGGGATATCCAATGAACTGATTGTGCCAAAGGGTATGTTTGGTTTGAGCCCCAACTAGCCCCACCAAAAATTTGGTGTGACCAAAGCGACAAATTTTTTGGTACCTTGTTTATGTTTGGATTGTGGCCATTGGACCATCCAAAATTTTGGCAAAACAGACCTCTTGTTTGGTTTGCAACCAACTGCGATTTCCTGACCATACTAGTCTTGCACATATTTAAACAAGCTATACTTTGTCTACTTATAGGAGACTTACAAGGGCCAGGCTGGTGCAAGAAACAACATAATTTTGGAGGGCTCAAACATCGATTGCAGTATTCGCATACGCAATAACATTATGGGATTAGATTTTTTGTGCATCATTTAGTTCAAACAGTAGGAAAAAACAATCACCTTCCCAGCCTCTCTGCCCTACCCAATTGAGTTCTACCCGATCTCTTATCTCACTCACTTGATCAGTTGGTCAGGACCAGTGCAGCATAATCAGTTAGGTTCAATGCATCTGTTCCAATCCCTCAGTGCCATAATATAAGAGCCTTTTTGACACTAGTGTAGTGTCAAAAGTCCCATAATATAAGAGCATATTTGACACTAGTGTAGTGTCAAAAATACTCTTAGGCCCTGCTTGGAATAGCGTTTCAGCTCGTTTTTGGCCGGTTTAGGATACAGACCTCCTTCCGTCGTTTTAATTTCAGTCTGGAATCAAGAGGCGACCAGTAATTTACACCTGCAAGATAAATACAGGTGTAAAAACTTACACCCATTCCAAGCAGGACCTTACATTATGTGACGGAGGGAGTAGCATTTACTGTGTGCAATGGTGCTGCATTCTTGGATACAGCAAAATGAAAATCGTAAATTTGTGCTAGTAGTTGTAAGGATGAGCTGCGGAGTTGAGTGGCATTTGTGGACTGGATGCACTAATAATAGCGAAAGCAGAAGCTCACATTACGAAGAACTTAGCATACCTCTGGTTTGACGGCAGCGTCGTCCGCGTCGCCGGCGCCTATCAGCGGGAGGCGGGCGAAGACGAGGCGGACGAGCTCGTGCATCACGTGGCGGGAGAAGCGCTGCAGGAGCTCGCCCTTGGCGGCGGCCTGGTGGACGACGCGGAAGCAGGTGTTGACGGCGGTGAGGACGTGCTGGTCCCCGAGCGCGGGGGCGGCGGGGGCGCGGAGGCAGGCGAGGAGCGCCTGCAGCATCCGCATGAGCACGTCCTCCTCGGCGGCGGGCTCGGCGCCGGCCTCGAAGCGGCAGCAGGCGACGGCGTCGACGACCTCCCGCAGCGCGGAGCCCGGGAGGGCGGGGGCGGTGAGCGCCATGACCTCGTGCAGCGCGGCGAGGGCCGCCGAGGTGGCGTCGGCGCCGGCGTCCTCGGACCGCACCGCGTCGAGGAAGGGCCGCAGCGCGGCGGCCGGGAGCGAGGGGGAGGCGGCGGCGAGCGGGGCGAAGGCGAGCCGGCGCAGGGCCTTGAGGGAGGCCACGAGCGGGTGGTCGGCCGCCGCGTCGTCGGCGGCCGCGGCGCGCGGGTGGCGGAGGCCCCGGCGCATCACGGCCAGCACCGCGCTGGCCTGCGCGGAGATCGCGCAGGCCAGGGCCGCGGGGTCGCCGTGGGGAGGGGGGTGGTGCGGCGGCGACGGCGACGACTCCTCGGCGATGGGGTCGATGCCGCCCGAGTTGAGCGGCCTGGGGCGGCCCATTTGGGTGGCCGGCGGGCGGGCTAGCTGGACCTCGGGGCGGGGGGCGGCATGGGGGGTGGATCTGGGGCGGAGATCCGGCGAGCGGCTGCTCGGGGGAAGACGGCGGGGAGGGGAGTGGGAGTTCGTGCGTGCGTGCAAGACTGCTTTTTTCCCCTCCTCGTGCCCGCTTTAATTTTTCCGCCGCGCCGTGCCGTGCGTCGGGGAAGCGGAGCTCGCCGTGGACTGGGGACGGACTTTGGCTGGAGCTGGTGGGTAAACTGGTCGTTGCGCGTCGGAGAGAACCAAGGAGCGAAATGCGGTAACGAGGAAAAACCGCTTTCTTTTCTTTTTTCTTTCTTATTATAATATAATTGCGTGTGTTCTTATTTTCCATGGGTTTTGGTTTTCAGATGGCGTCGAGGGCACAAACATCGCCGGGTGAATCACGATGAACACCGCGGAGGTATTGCCAAAATGATACAAAAGTGCATCCGCGTCGGCTGATGTGTTGCAAAGAGATGGAGATGGGGATGGGGTTGTGATGATGAAGACAGATGGATGGTGATGATGATGCCCTCTCGATGCGGCGATGCGCCGGCGGAGTCCCTTGATCATGTCCCCCTCCTCTCGATGCGGTGATGGGGACGAAATATACGTGGTCGGGGAAGAACGGAAGTACAGAACCCTGGCTAGAGTGACTAGATATAATTAGGATTGATTTCTTCGCACTCTTTCATTTCTTGCTTTTGGCTTATAACATACCCGGTTTGCCCGGTTAGAGTTAAGAGCAGTGACAAGGTAGAACATAAACAGTGATGAGTACATTTGAATTACAACGGTTAAGCCCACACGTGTTTAATCTTACAAGGTTAACCCCACACGGTGTTTAATCTATCATCCTGGCTGTCTATCTCCATTTACCCACTCCCATACCCACCGTTGGATAACTGAGGAAGTGTTACTGCAGGTGTTCGTCAGTTATCGACAGCTACACATTTCTTTGGTGTTCGTCTAGATCCTGACATTAACTGCATGGAATGACATTGACTGCGGTTAGGGGCTGGTTTGGTAGTTTAACACTATATACCTATTTCTTGAAAATGTTGCTTACCCAATGCATGAAAGCTTGATGTCAGTCGCAACATTATCTCTTTGGCTCCAGATAATTTAACATGAACATTCCTGACCGGATAGTGTGATCTACTTTCTTTTGGCTCAAGCTTATGTTGACGACTTTCACACATAACTTTTTGGAATAAAAGACGCCGCAAAACAACTAAACTGTCATAAGGGGGACATGCATACAAAAGGGTGTGAAATTGATGTAAAAAATGAAATTTTCCTCTCCCAGCATAACTGTAAGATGGTCACCCTCAAAGATCGTCCCTGACTCTAGATCCTCTTTTACAATTGTGCCCGCGTCTTCATATTTATCAATTATCGGCATTCTACATGTTCATAAAGAAATGTGTAAAGGTTGCATCCGGTTGGCATCTATCAACATAACAAAATAGACAACCTTCTATACAAGTGCCCAAAAACAAATAAAAAAGATTAAAATATTACTCCCTCCAATTTGTCATGTCTCTTTCCAATGACAGATCCAACAACAGATTATAAGAGGTAACGTACTTACAAGAGGCAGGATATGAGAATGTACCTTACTGCATCACCAGGCCCACACAAAGGTGGAACATGGTGGTATGTGGATTTATGTGGCACAACTGGGCGTGGGGGCGGAGTTCTTCATAGAGCAGTAATTGAGGCCAAGCTAAATGAATCTATGAGAAGTGATAACAACTTTTGCAAATAAACGAAAACTTAAGAATCCAAACGAAAACTCGAGAATCCAAACGAAAACAATGTGCAACTATAAAGAATCCAAATGAAACAATGCGTTACAATAACAAAGCTGTTGTAGGGTGAAACCCTAGAGGGGATCTTTTCACACTTGGAGGGGGGAAGAGGAAGAGCGCTCAAGAATACAAGGAACAAATCACTCAAACAAACCCAAATATCACATCCACTAGAGTAGCATACATGAGATCCACAAGATTACATGAACAATTCAAGGAAAATAGCACTAGGGTAAGGTTCTTCCCACTAGGTGAGGTCTTGATATCCAAGAGGATCTTCTCCAAGAGGAGGGCTTGATCTCCAAGAGGAGGTCTAGATCTCCTAGAGGAGGAAGATGAGCAAAGCTCTCTCTTTGTGTTCTAAATACTTTGCTATCCCTTCAAACAAGCTAGTAGATGGGTACTTATAGTCTAGGGACGGAATAAGAGTGGAGAGGGGATACAAGGGCAAAGACCCAAAGAGACACGCAGGCCTTCCCGGAGTGGTCCGGGCACCCGGGGCAAAGGGGCCGGGCACCCGGACCGGTCAGAGACCCGCGCCCAGGTTCGGCCGGGCACCCGGTGCGAAGGGGCCGAGCACCCGGCCCATACAGGGGGCGCGGCTGGGAGGTGGACGGGCACCCGGGGGTCCCAAGCCCAGGCACCGGGGTTGCTCCAGGCGGCCGGCTGGGAGAGGCCGGGCACCCGGGGGTGCGGCTGGTGGCAGGGCAGGGGCTCGAGCACCCGGGAGCCAAGGGGCCGGGCACCCGGACCGAGCAGGGGCAGCGCCAAGGTGAAGGTGGCCGGGCACCCGGAGTTGCAAGGGCCGGGCACCCGGGGTGTCCAGGGGGTTTTGCCCTCCCGCTTCCTTCTTCGCTCTTCTCCTCCGTGCATGCTTGAATCTCCATCCACTCCTTCTCACGCTCATCTACTTGGTACCTAAGAATGAACAATGTCTCCGTTTGAGGTAGAATCCAATTCTCACACGAATCCGAACGAGACACGAATAGGAAAGAAGTGACCTCGTTCTCGACGGCGCATGCGCGGGCTCTTGTCGTCGGTCCTCTCAGTGCTTGTGGTGGTGATGGAGTGTCGATGCGGGTAGTCAAGGGATGCTCCGCATCATCCCCCCCCCCTTGGGAGAGATCCGTCCACGGATCGTGATCATCATCACCATGGTACTTGGCCAAGTCTTTGACGTTGAAGATGTCGCTTATGTTGTACTTGTCGCGTGGAATGTCGACCTTGTAGGCGTTGGCGTTGTAGCGTGCAAGCACCTTGAATGGTCCATCCGCTCTCGGTAGTAGCTTGGACTTGCGCTCCTTGGGGAAGCGGTCCTTGCGGAGGTGTAACCATACTAGATCGCCTGGTTGGAACACCATCGGAGACTTGTGGATGTTGAGCTTGGAGGCGAGTCGTTGTACTTGGCGCTCGATCGTGGAACGTGTTTCTTCATGCATCTTCTTGAGGTAGGTGGCTCTTGCACTAGCGTCCATGTTTGCTCACTCTTGAAGCGGTAGAGGAAGGATGTCCAATGGTGACAATGGGTTGAAGCCATAGACAACCTCGAAGGGGGACTTGCCGGTGGTAGAGTGTCTTGCGCGGTTGTAGGCGTACTCGGCGATGGGTAAGCACTCCTCCCACTCCTTGATGTTCTTCTTTATAAACACGCGTAGGAGAGTGGCAAGCGTCCGGTTGGTGACTTCCGTTTGGCCATCGGTTTGAGGATGATACGCCGTGGAGAAGAGTAGCTTGATTCCGAGCTTGGCGCAAAGCGTCTTCCAAAAGTAGCTTAAGAACTTGACGTCTCGGTCCGACACAATTGTCTTTGGCACGCCGTGCAACCTCAAGATTTCCCTACAAAAAAGATTTGCAACATGTGAAGCATCTTCTATCTTATTGCATGGTATAAAATGAGCCATTTTGGAGAATCGGTCCACAACAACAAATACAGAGTCCTTGCCATTTTGAGTCCTAGGTAATCCAAGCACAAAATCCATGCTAATATCTTCCCAAGGTTGATGTGGAATAGGTAAAGGCATATGTAAACCATGGGATTGAGATTGTGACTTAGCTTTGCAACATGTAGAGCACCGGTTGGTGAAGCGTGAGACATCGCGAAACATCTTGGGCCAAAAATAGTTCTTGGAGAGCGTGGCAAAAGTTTTGTCGCGTCCAAAGTGTCCCATGAGTCCACCTCCATGAGCCTCTTGCAAAAGTAACAAACGAAGAGAAGACTCGGGAATGCATAGTTTGTTAGCTCTCATTAGATAACCATCTTTGATATAGTATCATTCCCAAGAAGTATGCGTCACACACTTAGCAAAAGGAGTAGCAAAAGTCACATCATGCTCATACAAATCTTTGATATGGTCAAATCCAACAACATTCAATTCAAGTTGAGTAACTAACATGCATTTGCGGGAAAGAGCGTCCGCTAAAACATTCTCTTTGCCCTTAATGTACTTGATCACATAGGGGAAAGATTCAATAAATTCACTCCATTTAGCATGCCGTTTATTCAACTTGGTTTGGCCTTTAAGGTACTTAAGAGTTTCATGATCGGTATGTATGACAAACTCATGTGGTCTAAGATAATGTTCCCAAACATGCAACACACGCACTAAAGCATACAATTCTATGTCATAGATGGGATAGTTAAGTTGAGCACCGGATAGTTTTTCACTAAAATATGCAATAGCTCGCTTTTCTTGCATCAAAACTCCACCAAATCCATTACCACTTGCATCGCAATGAACCTCAAAAGTTTTGTCAAAGTTGGGTAAAGCAAGAATCGGAGCATGAGTAAGCAATGATTTGAGCTCATCAAAAGCGGTAGATTGCAAAGGTCCCCAAACAAAAGGAGCATTTTTCTTACTCAAAGCATGCAACAGTGCGGCAATAGTGCTAAAATCTTTCACAAAGCGACGATAGAAATCCGCAAGGCCAAGAAAACTACGCACTTGTTGCAAATTAGTGGGTTGTGTCCAAGTTTTAATTGCTTCAATTTTAGACTCATCAACATGGACACCCTTTGAGGAAACAACGAAACCCAAGAAAACAAGCTTGTCAACGCCAAAAGTGCATTTTTTTCATGTTGGCATAAAGACGCTCCTTGCGAAGAGTTTGCAAAACGGCCCTAACATGCTTTACATGATCTTTGATGGATTTGCTAAAAACAAGTATGTCGTCGAAGTAGACTACAACAAACACTCCGATGTAAGGACGAAGCACAAAATGCATAAGACGCATGAAAGTACCGGGAGCTTCAGATAAACCCATAGGCATAACTAACCACTCGTACAAGCCAAATTTAGTTTTGGAAGCGGTTTTCCATTCATCACCTTCTTGTATGCGGATTTGATAGTAACCACTTTTGAGATCAATTTTTGAGAAAATAGTGGCACCGCTAAGCTCATCTAGCATATCATCAAGGCGAGGTATGGGATGCCTATATCTAACGGTGATAGGATTGATGGGTCTACAATCAAAGCACATGCGAAAACTACCATCTTGTTTAGGCACAAGTATAACCGGAACGGCACAAGGGCTTAAGCTTTCACGTACATGGCCGTTGTCGATGAGTTGTTGTACTTGCCGTTGGATCTCCTTAGTTTCTTCGGGGTTGACGCGGTATGGATCCTTGTTAGGTAGAGGTGCTCCGGGGATGAGGTCGATCCTATGTTCAATGCCACGTAGAGGAGGGAGACTGGGAGGTAGCTCATCGGGAAAGACATCCTCGAATTCCTGCAACAAGTTAGAAAACACTAAAGGAAGCGGATTAGGAGTGTTAGTCTTTGCAACCTCATCTTTGCATAGGAGGACATAGTGGATGACACTTGATGGGTTCTCACACACTTCTCTCATCTCTCTTTTTGTGGCTAGGAGGACTAATTTTTTCTCTCTTGGTGAAGAGTCGCTCAATTTGGGCTTGTGGCGCTCACTTTCTCTTTGGTGGTACACTCTCTCACTAGTATCTCCATGATGGGTGGAAGCTTGCTTGTCGGCGATCACTTGGCTTGGTGACATTGGTCGAAGTATGTACTCCTTGCCCTTCATCTTGAAGCTATAGTGGTTAGTTCTTCAGTTGTGGATGACGCCGCGGTCGAATTGCCAAGGTCTTCCCAAAATAAGATGGCACACGGACATAGGAACTACGTCGCACTCCAAGGTGTCCTCGTAGGCACCGATCTTCAAAGAAACTTGCACCGTATGCTCCACTTGAATAGTGCCGGAGTCGCTTAGCCATTGCACCTTGTAGGGACGAGGGTGCTTCTTCTTGACCAATTGCAGCTTGGAACATAGCTCTTCACTTGCCAAGTTGTGACAACTACCTCCGTCGATGATGACTTTCACGGAACGCCCGTTGATGCCGGCCTTGGTGTGGAAGATGTGGCACCGTTGGTCTTCTTCTTGGTGGTGTTGGAGCGTCAAGACCTTGGAGACCACGAGAGAGGGACTTGAATCGTTGTCACAAAACACTTGATCATCTTCATCTTCGTTCACGCGCCGGTGCATGGCCACGGGCTCAAGGGCTTCCATTTCCTCCTCACTCATCGAGTCGTATGTGCCGTCATCGTTGAAGATCATGGTTCGCTTGTTGGTGCATTTGAAAGACTTGTGTCCTCGGCCACCACATGTGAAACACTTGAATGAACTTGTCTTGACGGGATCATTGGGAGACGCCGAAGACGAGGGAGTCTTGGATTTGTAGGTGCTTGCCGGAGGACGAGTCGAGGAAGGCATAGCTTGCTTGGAACTTGACTTGTTGCCGGTACTTGGTGATGCTCTAGTTGAGGTAGGAGTTGCCGAAGTTGCGGGAGCTTGAGAGTAGGAGCCGTAGGTCTTGGAAGAGTACTTGGCGTATTTGAAGTCATCTTGCACTTGTCGCTCGGCCTTGGTCGCTTGATTAACTAGCTCGAGAAGGTTTGAGTATGGTTGGAAGTCGGCAATCCGCTTGATTGGGTGGTTGAGGCCGTTCAAGAAGCGTGCCATTGTTTGCTCGTCGTCTTCCTTGACATTGGCTCGTATCATAGCAATCTCCATTTCTTGGTAGTATTCTTCCACCGTCTTCGTGCCTTACTTGAGGAGTTGCAACTTCTTGAAGAGATCACGGGTGTAGTGAGTAGGCACGAAGCGAGCTCTCATGACTTCCTTCATTTCCTCCCAAGTTGTGATTGGTGGTTCGCCTCTTGTATGTCGTCGCTCGATCACTTGTTCCCACCAAATGAGGACGTAGTCTTGAAACTCGAGGGAGGCCATGGCAATCTTCTTTTCCTCGTCGTAGTTGTGAAGACGGAATATCTTATCCACCTTCAAGGCCCATGAGAGATATTCTTCGGGATCATTGCTTCCGGAGAACTTGGGCATGGTGAACTTGAGCTTGCCGTAGCGGAGTTCTTCATCGTAGTAGTGGTTTTGATGTCTCTCTTGCCGTGGAGGAAGGTCCTCAAATGCTTGTTCTTCAAGATGTCGCTCTTGGCGTGGAGGAGGACGAGGAATATGCGCTTGTTGTCGCCTTTCTTGTTGCTCTTCAAGTCGAGCGGCTTCTTCTTGTCGTTGAAAGTGCGTTAAGTCGACTAGAGGGGGGTGAATAGGCGATTTTTATGAATTCTTCACTGAGGAATTTCAGGGTGAGGAAATTCCTAAGCAAAGAACAACTAGCAGCGGAATAATTACTCAGATGCAAACATAACAGAGCAGAAGTATAGACATCATGATGAAATTAAAGCAAACACAGAGTACAGACAGCGTAACACAGGATAAGCAGGCTGAAGACAAACTGACTGAAGAATTGAACTGAGGAAATTGAGAAAGTCTTCAGTCAAAGTCTTCAAACAGTAACGATCAAGTACACAACACAGTACTGAGGAAATGGAAGGGTTGAGGAAATAGAACCGGTAGCTCGGTGAAGACAGTGATTTGGTAGACCAGTTCCAACTGCTGTGACAGTCGTACGTCTGGTTGGAGCGGCTAGGTATTTAAACCTGAGGACACACAATCCCCGACACACAATCCTCACTGTATTCTCCTTGAGCTAAGATCACACAAACCTTGCCCAATCACTCGTGGTAAGTCTTCAGGTGACTTCCAAACCTTCACAAACTCGGTCACTCGACAATCCACAATTTCCTCTTGGATGCTCTAGCCCATGATGCCTAACCATCTGGAATATGCACAGTCTTCAAAGGTAACAAGCGTCGTATCCACACAGGAACAATCTCTTCAGTGATGCTCAATCACTTTGGTTTTGTAGGTGTTTGGGTTTGGGTTTTCCTCACTTGATGATTTTCGCTCAAAGTCCTCGGAGGATGGGATGCTCCCAATGACAAGTGTCAGTTTCTCTTGGAGCAGCCAACCAGCTAGTGGTTGTAGGGGGCGGCTATTTATAGCCTAGGAGTAGCCCGACATGATAAGACATAAATGCCCTTCAATGATATGACCGTTAGGTGGGTAGATATTTTGGGACAGCTGGCGCATAGCACAACAACGGTCGGAAATTTGACTATCAACTTCCTCGGGGCTATCATGTTCCTCACTTGTAGGCAATCCACACTGGCGAATTCCTAACTTCTCGGTCAGAACAAATTCCTCAGAGACCAGAAGAACTTCATCTCTGTCACTGAAGAAATTGACTGAACTGCAAGAGATTTCCAATGGCTTCACTCGAAAGGATTGGTAGGTGTAGGATTTTGAGATGAGCATAACTTGGAAACTTTTCCTTAGTTTTTCCTCGACCCCCTTTAACAGTACGGTGTTTCCTATGACTCAACAAAGAGAAATCGAAACTACGAAAGCAAAAGTCTTCACGCTTCATATTCCTCGCATGAATATTAAGTCTTCATGGTCACACCAATTTCTTCACTTTCAAAGTCTTCAGAAAGCCAAAGTCTTCAGTTGAAGACATTCATTTCTAGGGGTCGACTTTCTCTGTAAATATCAAACTCCTCATAGACTTATAGACCTGTGTACACTCACAAACACATTAGTCCCTTAACCTATAAGTCTTCAATACACCAAAATCACTAAGGGGCACTAGATGCACTTACAATCTCCCCCTTTTTGGTGATTGATGACAATATAGGTTAAGTTTTCAACGGGGGTAAACATATGAAGTGTAAATACTGATATTGAGGAATTTGATTGCAAGATATAGAAGAATCCCCCCTGAAGATGTGCATATGTGAGGAAATTGCTCTTGTGAAGCAATGCACATTGAAGAGTAGAATCATGGAGATCTCCCCCTATATCTTGTAATTCATACACGCATTTAACAGATGAAATGAAGAATTTGAAATGCATGATGAAATATGGCGACTGATGTAATTCAGCATGCGTGCATTAACATAAATGAGGAAATAGCATGCAGAAGAACATAGCAAAAGTATCAGACCACCATCGGGTTTAAGTTTACAACTCGATCCAACAAAACTTCAGAAGAACAAGAGTTGTAACTTTGAAAAAATGCCCATATATAGACCCGCTTGAAGACTAACTCAAATTTCTCCCCCTTTGTCAGCGAATGACCAAAAGGGACGAAAATAAGGACTAACGCCCCTGAAGAATATCATCACGAAGTCGATGGAGGAGCGCCAGCTATGTTGGGATCGGTTGTTGAAGCAGGGCCTGCCGCAGTTGAAGGAAATATGCCCTAGAGGCAATAATAAAGTATTATTTATTTCCTTATATCATGATAAAAGTTTATTATTCATGCTAGAATTGTATTAACCGGGAACATAATACATGTGTGAATACATAGACAAACAGTGTGTCACTAGTATGCCTCTACTTGACTAGCTCGTTAATCAAAGATGGTTATGTTTCCTAGCCATAGACATGGGTTGTCATTTGATTAACGGGATCACCTCATTAGGAGAATGACGTGATTGACTTGACCCATTCCGTTAGCTTAGCACCCGATCGTTTAGTATGTTGCTATTGCTTTCTTCATGACTTATACATGTTCCTATGACTATGAGATTATGCAACTCCCGTTTACCGGAGGAACACTTTGTGTGCTACCAAACGTCACAACGTAAATGGGTGATTATAAAGGTGCTCTACAGGTGGCTCCAAAGGTACTTGTTGGGTTGGCGTATTTCAAGATTAGGATTTGTCACTCCGATTGTCGGAGAGGTATCTCTGGGCCCACTCGGTAATGCACATCACTATAAGCCTTGCAAGCATTGTGACTAATGAGTTAGTTGCGGGATGATGTATTACGGAACGAGTAAAGAGACTTGCCGGCAACGAGATTGAACTAGGTATCGAGATACCGACGATCGAATCTCGGGCAAGTAACATACCGATGACAAAGGGAACAACGTATGTTGTTATGCGGTCTGACCAATAAAGATCTTCGTAGAATATGTGGGAACCAATATGAGCATCCAGGTTCCGCTATTGGTTATTGACCGGAGAGGTGTCTCGGTCATGTCTACATAGTTCTCGAACCCGTAGGGTCCGCACGCTTAAAGTTACGATGACAGTTATATTATGAGTTTATATGTTTTGATGTACCGAAGGTTGTTCGGAGTCCCGGATGTGATCACGGACATGACGAGGAGTCTTGAAATGGTCGAGACATAAAGATTGATATATTGGACGACTATATTCGGACACCGGAAGTGTTCCGGAGAAGTTTCGGATAAAACCGGAGTGCCGGAGGGGTTACCGGAACCCCCCGGGGAAGTATTGGGCCTTAGTGGGCCTTGAGGGGAGAGAGAGGGCAGCACGCAGGAGGTGGCGCGCCCCCTCCCATGAGGAATCCTAATTGGACTAGGAGAGGGGGGCGCAGCCCCTCTTTCCCTCTCCCTCTCCCTCTCTTTCCTTCCCCCCTCTCTTCCTAGTTGGACTAGGAAAGGGGAGTCCTACTCCTACTAGGAGGAGGACTCCCCCCTCTCCTTGGCGCGCCTAGGGCAGCCGGCCTCCCCCTTGCTCCTTTATATACGGGGGCAGGGGGGCACCTCTATACACACTCGATATACGATATTTTAGCCGTGTGCGGTGCCCCCCTCCACCATATTACACCTCGATAATACCGTTGCGGAGCTTAGGCGAAGCCCTGCGTCGGTGGAACATCAACATCGTCACCACGCCGTCGTGCTGACGAAACTCTCCCTCAACACTCGGCTGGATCGGAGTTCGAGGGACGTCATCGAGCTGAATGTGTGCTGAACTCGGAGGTGCCGTGCGTTCGGTACTTGATCGGTCGGATCGTGAAGACGTACGACTACATCAACCGCGTTGTGATAACGCTTCCGCTGTCGGTCTACGAGGGTACGTGGACAACACTCTCCCCTCTCGTTGCTATGCATCACCATGATCTTGCGTGTGCGTAGGATTTTTTTTGAAATTACTACGTTCCCCAACAGCAGTGTCGTCCAAATCTTCATTTTCATCAGTCTCGCGCGATGAAGAATAAGAGCTGGACACCAAGGAAGGAACTTTGACTTTCTTGAATTTCTTCGAAGGTGGCTGAGACCAGTCAAAGTCCTGCTTGAAGCCCATCTGCTTAAGATCTTCTTCACCGTAGAGATGAGACAGAACAGCCCAGGTGCAATCAAATACTTCATGGAGGTAGTAATGGTTCTTCTTCACTGAATTGTGTGTAGCAGTCATGTTATGAAGAATTGAACCAAACTGACGCTTGGCCCATTTGTGGTTGCGATCGACCTTCTGATGAAGACTGAGGAGAAGCTCACTATCAGTCATCACCCTTGGAGTTGTGCCTTGAGGATTTTGCTTTGAAGCATTGGCGGCAGAGTCATCATTGGTGGAGTAGGATGCAGCTTTGCGGAACTGTCCATCCAATGGACGAATGCCTTCATCAATTACAGTGGCCTTGCCCTTCTCATCAGCTGAGGAAATGGTCCGTTTGAGGACCTCAATGGGGGGCAAGTAGCTGCCATGGTTAAGTGTATCAGCCTTGTAGTTGATTGAAGACCTTTATCTGATGAATCTCATGATCCAGGGAGCATAAGGCTTCAATTCAAACGGAGAAAGAGCAACATTGGCCATAGTCCTCATGAAGAAATCATGGTAGTTGACAGGAACTCCATGCATGATATTGAATAGCAGATTCTTCATGATGCCAACGACCTCTTCTTCATTCAAGTCGTGGCCTTTGATTGGACTCAGGGTCTTGGTCAAAATTTTGTATATAGTCCTTGGCACATAAAGCAATTCCTTCACGAGGAATTTGGTCCTTGGGGCTTGACCAGGCTTCAGAGGCTTCATCAAAACTTGCATGAAATGATCAGAGAGCTCAGGTTCATGATAGATGAGACGTGCACCTTCAAGGGGAGGACTGACAGGCAGGGCATGAAGCAATTCAGAGGTCGGTGCTTTGAAGTGTGTGTTCTCTGTCATCCAGTCCAACACCCAAGAATTCACATCTTCAGCATTGCCGGTGATGTGCAGCGTTGCGTAGAACTGAAGAATTAGCTCTTCATTCCAATCACATATATCAGTGCAAAAATTGAGTAGCCCAGCGTCATGAAGAACACTGAGGACTGTGGTGAAGCAAGGCAGCGATTCCATATCCACATGAGGAATATGCTCGTGGTCAAAGATTTTGTCCTTATCGAATAGCAGTGAAGAGTAGAAGTTCATTTGACTTGTTATCCAGAAGCGCTTGCGGCGAAGACGAGCAGAGTCATATGGGTTGTATTCCGTGAAGAACACATGTTCATGGAAGAAATCATCAGCCTTGAACTTCGGCTTCTTTGAGAAGGGATTCTTTGGCTTGGGCTGAGGTGTATCAGTCAATGTCTTCACAGCCTCTTGAATCACAGTCTTAGGTGCCACAGGCTGAGGGATTTCAGTTTCCACTTCAGTAGCAGCCTGGGTCTCCATCTCTTCAGCAGTATTAACATCAGCACTAGTGGCTGGAATTTCTTCAGGGATGGTGAGCAGAGAAGCTTGAGGTTCTTCAGAGCCCGTATGAATTTTTTCAGTCTAGACTAGGGACTGGGGAATTTGTTGCAGTGGGGTGAACATTGGAGAGTTGGGATGATGACTTTCCCAATAGTCATCATTCAGAACTGGAGTGGTGCTCCCAATGTCCACGTCTTCTTCTTCATCATCAATTTCCTCAACGCCTGCCTCTTCAGCTGTAAACTGAGGCATGGGCGATGATACCAAAGGGGTTGAAGGGATGTTATCCACTTCAATTTCTTTGTCCAACAGCTCTGACAAAGCAGCAGAAGGAACTTCTTCATCTGATCCGCTTGGGATCACATAATCTTCACCAAAAGGAACGATTTCCTTTGATGGCATGCTCGAAACTGGAACAACATCAATTGGATTGTCATAGGAGCTTGTCAAAGTCTTCGCTTTCTTAGGTGCAGAAGACTCTAAGGAAGCAGATGCTTTCCTTTTCTTCACTGCTGCTCACTCCGCAGCCTTGGTTTTCTCTGCTTCTGATGCAGAAGGAAGGATAGGACTTGGCGTTGGTGCAGGAGGATGATAACCCAGAAGTATAGGGGATCGCAACAGTTTTCGAGGGTAGATTATTCAACCCAAATTTATTGATTCGACACAAGGGGATTCAAAGAATATTCTCAAGTATTAGCAGTTGAGTTGTCAATTCAACCACACCTGGATAACTTAATATCTGCAACAAAGTATTTAGTAGCAAAGTAATATGATACTAGTGGTAACGGTAGCAAAAGTAATATTTTTGGGTTTTGTAGTGATTGTAACAATAGCAACGGAATAGTAAATAAGCGAAGAACAATATAAGAAAAGCTCGTAGGCATTGGATCGGTGATGGATAATTATGTCGGATGCGGTTCATCATGTAACAGTTATAACATAGGGTGACACAGAACTAGCTCCAATTCATCAATGTAATGTAGGCATGTATTCCGAATATAGTCATACGTGCTTATGGAAAAGAACTTGCATGACATCTTTTGTCCTACCCTCCCGTGGCAGCGGGGTCCTATTGGAAACTAAGGGATATTAAGGCCTCCTTTTAATAGAGTACCGGAACAAAGCATTAACACGTAGTGAATACATGAACTCCTCAAATTATGGTCATCACCGAGAGTGGTCCCGATTATTGTCACTTCGGGGTTGCCGGATCATAACACATAATAGGTGACTATAGACTTGCAAGATAGGATCAAGAACTCACATATATTCATGAAAACATAATAGGTTCAGATCTGAAATCATGGCACTCGGGCCCTAGTGACAAGCATTAAGCATAGCAAAGTCATAGCAACATCAATCTCAGAACATAGTGGATACTAGGGATCAAACCCTAACAAAACTAACTCGCTTACATGGTAAATCTCATCCAACCCATCACCGTCCAGCAAGCCTACGATGGAATTACTCACGCACGGCGGCGAGCATCATGAAATTGGTGATGGAGGATGGTTGATGATGACGACGGCGACGGATTCCCCTCTCCGGAGCCCCGAACGGACTCTAGATCAGCCCTCCCGAGAGAGATTAGGGCTTGGCGGCGGCTCCGTATCGTAAAACGCGATGAATCCTTCTCTCTGGTTTTTCCCCCCGAACGTGAATATATGGAGTTGGAGTTGAGGTCGGTGGAGCACCAGGGGGCCCACGAGGCAGGGGGGCGCGCCCAGTGGGGGCAGGCGCGCCTCCCACCCTCGTGGACAGGGTGTGGGCCCCCTGGTCTTGATTCTTTCGCCAGTATTTTTTATATTTTCCAAAAATAATCTCCGTGGAGTTTCAGGTCATTCCGAGAACGTTTGTTTCTTCACAAAGATAACACCATGGAAATTCTGCTGAAAACAGCGTCAGTCCGGGTTAGTTCCATTCAAATCATGCAAGTTAGACTCCAAAACAAGGGCAAAAGTGTTTGGAAAAGTAGATACGACAGAGACGTATCAGAGGAGCAGAGGAATCTGGTGCAGTTTCCTCAGGCGCAACTGATGCAGTTGCTCTGGCTTGTTCAATGACTCCAGGCATAGCAGGAGATGCTTCAGCTGGCCTGACTTGATCCTCAGGCGCAACACTAGTGGTTGCACTGGCAATTTCATCAGCGACTGGAATAGCTTCATCAGCCCTGGTACTTTCATTTTCATCAGCAACCTGATCATCATCAGCGGTGCTGGAATGTTCTTCAGTAGGCTGGGCAGATGCTTTAGCCTGAGGAATTTCAATGTGCGTTGGAGCAGCAACATTGGATGTAAATCCCTTCGCCATCCTGACAATCTGACTTTGGCTCCTAGCCATTCTGCACGGTATGCGTCAAATTCATCACTGAGTTTCTTGATTTCTGATTGCAGAGCAACAAGTTCATCAAGTGATAGCTTTATAACATTTTGCTTCCGAAAGCGCTCTTTCTTGTACTGAGCTTTCTTCACCGTCCTGGCTTTCTCAAATTTCCATTTTTCTTCGGCTATGAAAGCCATCAACATATGACTTTGGCCGGGGTGAGATTTAATTCTGGCAAGGGAGTGTTTGGATCTTTGTGCCATAGATCAATGAAGTCCAGGATCTTCTTCGGATCCAGCAAGAGTGGCACAGCACTGCCCTTGGCTCTAGCGGCCGGTTGCTATCTATCTCTGATGATTTCAGCGAGTTCTTCATCATCAGCTTCGTCTTCATCTGACGGTACTTGGAAGGCAACTTGCTTCTTGCGAGGACTTGGTCTAGTGCCTCGTCCAACAGTGGCCTTGGTCTTCAGCAAGGTGGGGCCTGTTGAGGACTGTGGAGGAGCAGAAGAACTTGCAGAGGCTCCTGAGGCAATTGAGATTCTTGTGGTCCTTTGACACGAGGCGAGATGCACAGGTGCTGAGGAATTTGCCGGAGGAGCTGAGGACTTTGCCGGAGGAGCCCTCCCGAGAGAGATTAGGGCTTGGCGGCGGCTCCGTATCGTAAAACGTGATGAATCCTTCTCTCTGGTTTTTTTCTCCCCGAACTTGAATATATGGAGTTGGAGTTGAGGTCGGTGGAGCACCAGGGGGCCCACGAGGCAGGGGGCGCGCCCAGGGGGGTAGGCACGCCTCCCACCCTCGTGGACAGGGTGTGGGCCCCCTGGTCTTGATTCTTTCGCCAGTATTTTTTATATTGTCCAAAAATAATCTCCGTGGAATTTCAGGTCATTCCGAGAACGTTTGTTTCTGCACAAAGATAACACCATGGAAATTCTGCTGAAAACAGCGTCAGTCCGGGTTAGTTCCATTCAAATCATGCAAGTTAGAGTCCAAAACAAGGGCAAAAGTGTTTGGAAAAGTAGATACGACGGAGACGTATCAACTCCCCCAAGCTTAAACCTTTGCTTGTCCTCAAGCAATTCAGTTGATAAACTGAAAGTGATAAAGAAAAACTTTTACAAACTCTATTTGCTCTTGTTGTTGTAAATATGCAAAGCCAGCATTCAAGTTTTCAGCAAAGATTATGAATTAACCACATTCACAATAACATTTAGGTCTCATGTTTACTCATATCAATGGCATAATCAACTAGCGAGAAATAATAATAAATCCCAGATGACAACACTTTCTCAAAACAATCATAATATGATATAACAAGATGGTATCTCGCTAGCCCTTTCTGAGACCGCAGAACATAAATGCAGAGCACCTTTAAAGATCAAGGACTGACTAGACATTGTAATTCATGGTAAAAGAGATCCAATCATAGTCATACCCAATATAAATTAATAGTAATGGATGCAAATGACAACAGTGCTCTCTAACTGGTGCTTTTTAATAAGAGGGTGATGACTCAACATAAAAGTAAATAGATAGGCCCTTCGCAGAGGGAAGCAGGGATTTGTAGAGGTACCAGAGCTCGATTTTGAAATAGAGATAAATAATATTTTGAGCGGTATACTTTCATTGTCAACATAACAACTGAGAGATGGCGATATCTTCCATGCTACACACATTATAGGCGGTTCCCAAACAGAATGGTAAATTTTATACTCCCCCACCACCAACAAGCATCAATCCATGGCTTGCTCGAAACAATGAGCGCCTCCAACTAGCAACAGCCATGGGGGAGTTTTGTTTGCAATTATTTCGATTTAGTTTGCTTAAAGCATGGGACTGGGCATCCCGGTGACCAGCCATGTTCTCGTGAATGATGAGCGGAGTCCACTCATCTTGAGAATAACCCACCTAGCACGGAAGATACAGACAGCCCTAGTTGATACATGAGCTATTTGAGCATACAAAACAGAATTTCATTTGAAGGTTTAGAGTTTGGCACATGCAAATTTACTTGGAACGACAGGTAAATACCGCATATAGGAAGGTATGGTGGACTCATATGGCATAACTTTGGGGTTTAAGGGATTGGATGCACAAGCAGTATTCCCGCTTAGTATAAGTGAAGGCTAGCAAAAGACTGGGAAGCGACCAACTAGAGAGCGACAACAGTCATGAACATGAATTAAAATTAATTAACATTGAGTACAAGCATGAGTAGGATATAACCCACCATGAACATAAATATCGTGGAGGCTATTTTGATTTTGTTTCAACTACATGCGTGAACATGTGCCAAGTCAAGCCACTCGAATCATTCAAAGGAGGATACCACCCTATCATACCACATCACAACCATTTTAATAGCATGTTGGCACGCAAGGTAAACCATTATAAACTCCTAGCTAATTAAGCATGGCATAAGCAACTATAATCTCTAATTGTCATTGCAAACATGTTTATTCATAATAGGCTGAATCAGGAACGATGAACTAATCATATTTACAAAAACAAGAGAGGTCGAGTTCATACCAGCTTCTCTTATCTCAATCAGTCCATCACATATTGTCATTATTGCCTTTCACTTGCACTACCGAACGGTGTGTATAATAATAATAGTGCACGTGCATTGGACTAAGCTGGAATCTGCAAGCATTCAATAAACAGGAGAAGACAAGGCAATATGGGCTCTTGGTTAAATCAACACTAATGCATATAAGAGCCACTTCAACAATTTCATCAAGGTCTTCTCCTATCGACCCCCAAAGAAAAGAAAAGAAATAAAACTATTTACACGGGAAAGCTCCCAACAAGCAAAAAGAAGAATGAGAAATCTTTTTGGGTTTTCTTTTTAATTACTACTACTACAAGCACGGAAGGTAAACTAGCTAAAAGCTACAATTAATTTTTTGGGTTTTCTTAAGGTTTTTCAAACACACAAGAGGAAAGCTAGAAAAAGGTAAATAAACTAGCATGGATAGTACAATGAAAGAGTATGAGCACCGACAACTGGAATGAGTGTGTGAACATGAATGTAATGTCAGTGAGAAATACGTACTCCCCCAAGCTTAGGCTTTTGGCCTAAGTTGGTCTATGGCCACGGCTGGCCTGGCGGATATCCAAAGTTATAGTTGGGGTCGTACTGAGATGCAGCGGCTATTGCATCGTGGGCTGCAGCTTGGAGGCGAGCTGCCCTCGTCCTCCTCCCGTACTCATTTGCCTCCTCCCTGGTTATGAAATATCTCCCTTTTGCCTGAAAGTCAAAGAAAGTAGGGGCAGGGAGAGTAATATGGACAGCACGGCGTCTGTCAAAGATTAGTCGGTACCGGAAGGGAGGTTCATCCCTCTCAACAAACTGATGACAAACCATAGCATCATAATCTAAATAAACAGGAGGCAACTCAACATCATACTCACGTATGGGTATATCAAGAAAATTAGCTAAACGGGTTGCATAAATTCCACCAAAGAAATCTCCATTAAATCTATTATTATGCAACCTACGTGCAACAATGGCTCCCAAATTATAATGTTTATCTCCTAATACAGCGCTCCTTAGAACACTGAGATCAGGGACACACATGTGACATGCTTCATCCTTACCATTTATGCACCTACCAATGAAGAGAGCAAAATAATGTATAGCAGGAAAATGAATGCTCCCTATGGTAGCTTGTGTTATGTCTCTAGATTCCGCCACCGTTATACTAGCAAGAAAATATCTAAATTCAGATTTGCGAGGTTCACTAGGACTACCCGATTGTGGAAGTTTGCAAGCAGTATTAAAATCCTCTAAGTCCATAGTATAAGAATTCTCATAAAGATCAAACAGGACAGTTTGAGAGTTGCGTGATGATGAAAATTCAAACCTCCTCACAAAGGAATCAGTGAGATAGTGGTACTGACGGCACTTATCTGCCTCGAAGCTCTCAAGATCAGCATTACGCACATATGCGTAAAATTCTTCCTTAATTCCCGCTCGATCCATGAAGTCCTCTGAAGGCCATTCACAAGCCCGCACTTGAGCTTCCCTTGGTGGTTCATCGTCGGCATCGCGCATTGCGAGCCTGAGTCCTTGCTTCCTTGAAGAACCACCTTGGTATATTTTCCTAAACATATTTCTTCCTCTGAAAAATTTCTGAAATTTTTAGTAACTTCAAATAAAAGTGAACCAAACTCAATAAAATTGATAGCAACTACTCCCACAAGTGCCTAGAGACTATATCGTGCATTAGAACTACATGGGACCAAATAAATTTGTCATGCAAGCTCAAGAACAGGGTCACCTAAGCAGCAAAAATTTGCAATGAATAAAGCACTAGAACAAAAACTAATTGGACCATTGGAGGAGTCACGTACCAAAGATCAATCCCCCAAAGCAGTTTTGTGAATGGGGCTTTGAGCAAGGAGATCGAAAATCGCAGCAAAATGAGCTAGAACTCGTGCTTGAGCTGGTTGGTGATTTTTTTGGGAGGAAGAAGGAGTGTGTGGGTGCAGGAATAAGTGGAGGGGAGCCACCATGGGCCCACGAGGCAGGGGGCGCGCCCCAGGGGGGTGGGCGTGCCCTGGACCCTCGTGGCCAGGTGCTTGCTCCCCCTGCTGTGTTCTCAGTGCTAGATATTCTCAAATATTCTAGAAAAAATCATATTTCATTTTCGGGGCATTTGGAGAACTTTTATTTTTGGGGTATTTTTTATTGCACGGATAAATCAGAAAACAGACAGAAAATATTATTTTTAATTTATTTCAACTAAATAACAGAAAGTAAAAGGTGGGTACAGAGAGTTGTGCTCTCTAACTTCATCCATCTCATGCTCATCAAAAGGAATCCACTAACAAGGTTGATCAGGTCTTGTTAACAAACTCATTCCGAATCACATGAAACCGGAGAATTTTCGAATAGCACTAGGTTACCTCAACGGGGATATGCACATCCCCAACAATAAGAATATCAGATTTCTTCTTGACAGTAGGAAGGGGAAATTCAAAACCTCCAATAATAATAGTTGGAATTTTTCCAATAGAATTGATACTCTGGACTTGAGGTTGTTTCCTTGGGAAGTGTACCGTATGCTCATTACCATTAACATGAAAAGTGACATTGCCTTTGTCGTGGAATTGTCACGGCAGATGTCCTTAGTGTCAGGACTTAGTCGCGAGGCCAACGCATCTATGTGGTAGCTTGAGAGGGGTTGAGCGGAATCGAGAGACGAAACATAAGACAGGGATTTAGACAGCTTCGGGCCCCGGGAAACATCATCCGGTAATAGCCCTACATGCTGTTTGTGGCTAGGTCTCATTATGCTCATGAGAGAGTCGCTGGTAAGCCGGCTCTTTGTGTCTAGCCCTAGAGATTGTTTCTTGTTGCTCTCTGTCCCTCTTTGGGGTGCCCTGCCCCTCCTTATATAAGTTAGAGGGGCGGGTTACATGCGGAGTCCTAGTAGGACTAAGACTAGTCTATCTTTTCTTACAAGTTGAATACAAGTCCGGGTCTTGCTCCCTCGTAAAGGAAATATTCGTCATCCCTTTCTCCTTAAGCCAGCCCACCAGAGTATAAGCCAGCCTGCTGGGCCTTGGGCCTTGTCGTCCGTCTGATCCGCCCGCCGGGTCTCCAGTGAGTCACAATGTCCAGGCGGGTTACCTGTGAATCGCCATGTTCGGGCGGATCACTAGTGAGTCACCAAGCTCTAGCCAGGTCTCTGGTGAGTCGCCAAGTAATGCCGGGTCATACCGCGGGGTATATCCCCGACATTAGCCCCCATTTTAATTTGGATTTATCCATGTTGAACTGATCCTGCAAAATAACTCAAGAACAAATTTGACAGGTTGTGCTCCGGGTTAAATATTCTTGTAAGCCGGCACCTGATCATCCTTAAGTCCTTGACATTTTCTCCTGGAATATCCGGGTCAATAGGCCAGCTTCATAATCCATTTGCTGACATTGGCTCTTTATAAAGAAATATTATACGAAATAATCCATTTGAGTCGGTTTCCAAAACTCTGACTTGACAAAAATATTGGTCTTGAAATATTCAACTGAAATTCAGCCGGCTTAAAGATGTAGATCTTGCCGATTTATGATTGCCAAAATCGTCGGGTTATAAATAAATGATGCCGGGTCATGACTGTTGCAGACACCGGGTTAATCTGGTCTACTCCAAACTGAGAATTTGAAGATTTTTTCTCCCTTATATGCATATCACCTGTAGCCCCCAAGTGCCGGGTTGCCATGCTTGCAGCAACCTGGGACTTGTAATTGCCTTATGCTTATGAAAATTTCAACCAGTGTAGCCCCCAAGGGCCGGGTCATTATGCAATAATGAGTAGGGACTTTGTAGATATAACCATGTAAACTTGAACAGCAACGTGTAGCCCCCAAGGGCCGGCTTAGTAAGATAATACTGAGCTAGGACTTTGATAATAACATCATATAATATAATCTCCACCATGGGGCTTGAATCCACGTCCACAAGGTTAAGAGCTTTGTACTCTACCAACTGAATAGTGGATCGTTCAATATAATGGATTAATGCTTGTGTACCTTGAATTGTTGACAGGAGCAATTGGTAGCCCCCAAGGGCCGGCTCATTATAATGTGATGAGTCGGGTCTTCAATAAGTTGAGCAAAAAATGACTTTGCATTAGCCCCCAAGTGCCATGGTGCCTGCTGGCAGTGACATGGGACTTGCATATTTGATGTGATCTCAATTTAAATAATGTAGCCCCCAAGTGTCGGGTCGTAAGCCTGCAGCGACTCGGGACTATTCTTTCTATTGTAGAATAAATCATATCCATTGATAAAATAATAGCCATTGCGCCAAAGCGACTTTGAATACCTCATCTGTTGATAAGTCAATCCGGAGTTTAAATACCCGGCGGCTCTTGGCCGATGGCGATTTAATACGCCTCCATTGTAAGCCGGAATTTGTACAACCCGGCGGCTTATAGCCTTTGAGAAAATTAAGAATTGATAACCCTTTTGAGACACCAATTTCAATCTTTGATGATGGGCTTGAATTTAATCATTTATGTAAGTCATAGCTCTGTAAATCCTACAGAGTTTAAACAACATATGCCCTGGCGACTTAACGTCAAGAACCAGGGCGGGTAACCACCCAAATGTAGTCTTATCCTGCACATAATTAGATCACAAGATCCCTTGGCGGTTTACCGCAGGGCGGGTCATAATATCTCACATATAACCATTGATGTGTAACAAGGAGTCACAGATAAGCCTGTTATGAATCATAACTTTGAAACATAACTATAATAATAATATTATACCTGTGATATTGAATTTTCACTGCCGGTTTATGTGACCTGTGCAGTAAGGGTGATAACCCAATCCTTAGAAGCCAATGCTTCCACATAGATGATGATTTTCATAAGCTGGCGATTTATCATCGAAAATCAAGCCGGGTTAAATAGCAACCACTCATATACACTTTAGATATGAAAAAGAGCTTCAAATAAAATCCAAAAATTGTTTGCAAAAAGAGACTTCAAAAATTTTGAGGCTTCTGATTCGAATACGATCAGAAAACCGTCCCAAAGGGGTTAAGCTAAGATTCGAATACGATCATATAGCCCCCAGTGGCTTTGGCGTTGCCGATCAAGAGGGTACCGACAGCTATGTTCTCTTTGGTTCGAATACGACCTATGTTTGAACAGGAAGCCCCCAAATGAACTTGAGAGTTGTTTAACGACGCTGATTCGAATACGATCCACGTCGGTTCCCAAAAGGGGTTGAGCTATGATTCGAATACGATCAAGAAGCCCCTAGTGAGCTCGGCAGTGTGCCGATCAAGAGGGTACCGACAGCTATGTTCTCTTTGGTTCGAATGCGACCTATGTTTGAACAGGAAGCCCCCTAGTGATCATGAGAATATTTAACGACTCCGATTCGAATACGATCAGGGTCACACCAAAAGGGTTAAGCTAAATTCGAATACGATCAGCTCCCAATGGTCATTAAAGCAGGGTACCTGTGTTTGGGTTGTGCTTTGTAACAGACTCTTTTTGGTCCCTTTAATTTTTCCTGAGAACTCGAACTTTGCGAGAGATAATTCTTTTTGAACCGGAAAAACCGGATATTGAGAGTTTCAAAGCTTTGTAATAGACAAATTTACCTTGAACCGGATTTTGAACCGGATTTGAGAGCTTCAAAACTTTGTGGCAGATAAATTTCCCTTGAACCGGATTTTAAACCGGATATTAAGAGCTTCAGTGCTTTGTGGGAGATGTCAAGTCTCTTGAGCCGGATCTAAATCGGAATCCTTCTTTTTAAGCCGGAAATTTTCTGACGGCCTTTAAACTTTTCACCAATATAGCGGTAGCCTCCGGGACCGAATCATCTTTCCCTCCAATGACCCGGAGTTCTTGAATGCATTGAAACCGACCAATGCTGCCGAGTCTTATCATTGCCCCCGAGTCTCAAGACGACTCGAGGAGTTGGCTTTGAGATTCTCCATATTGACCATAGCATAAGGTGTATATCATTGGTGTTGATAGCGCGATGTGAATCCACAGAAGGTTGAAGTGACTGCGGCGGGTTATAAATGATCCCGTATGAGCCGTGTCAGCAACTCGGCCAATGGTTCCTTCCAACTGGATGTTTTGAAGTTAACCAAACTGTAGTGGCGGCGACTTGTGCGCCTGCCCATTGAACCATCCAGTGGAGACGGCGGCTGATAATACATGATAATTCGCCTCCAATTTGTTGGAAGAAAACCGGGCTTCCCAAGCAGTGACTCGCTCATATTTAATAAACAACTCATGCATACAGGTGCGGCCCATTGTGTTTATATAGACCAACCCGCGAGAGACGGATGGTAAAGACGACCGTTGCATCAGAGGCGGCACAGACAGATGAGCCGGCCGTGGTGTTGTAAGCCGGTCCGGACAGGCGAATCGATCGCCGGCGCGGTAAACCGAGCGGACGGGCGAGTCAATCGCAGGTGCTGTAAGCCGCGCGGATGGGTAAGCCAGCCACGTCGTGTTGATGTAGTGAACAATTGTCCTGCATCAACAATATTGCAGACCAAGGCAAAAATAAACTGTTTTTTTGACAAAAAACAATATGTGCTAATAAAACAAACTTAAATGGATATCACCTGATGTCTTTGAATTACTGATGATCTGTACATAGAATTCTTGCACAGAGTTGTGGTAGTGCTCGGCAATACTTTTTAGACTGCCAACACAAATTGCCGAGACTTGTGCTCCGGTTGAGTCGGCAGCGTGGTCTTCAAAATAATTATGCATGCATGCATTTCCTTTTCACGTGAATGCTCACAACGCTCCAGGATGTAGCTTCTGCACTTGTACATGTAGCTTATCTCTGTTTGCTTCTCCGTTCACAATCTCCACGTCAACGAAGATAACAGCAATAGGAGCGGCTAACTGAGCAGAGGCGGCCCAGGCGGCTCAACACAACAGCGAAACGGAGGCATCACCATGGCGGCGGCTCAAAAGCTGCAACGGCAGCGCGTCTGAGACGGCGAAGGCGGCGACTCTCGGAGTGGCAGCGGTAAGTCACAGAAGCTCTCCGACGAGGCACAGCACCGGATGGTGCCTGAACCATATTTTTCTTTAGTCTGGCATCCAGCGACTTGTGGTGCAGACTGCCGGTGGGAGAGGCGGCCGGCGACTCAAAGCGCGGTCGGAGGAGGTGAAGCAGAGCGAGGCCGGGGCGGCTTAGGGCCAGGCCGGCTCGACGTTAGGACCATCGCGGTGACTGCTCACCGGAATAGATCCCTGGACCTCTGGGTGTTGGCGCGATGGGTTGACCAGTGGGGCTGGTTGTGTGTTTGCAGGTCGAGATGACGACTAAAAACATGGTGCGGCTCACAGATAGAGGCGTAACCGGCTTTGGCAGCAGAGGCGAGGCCGGCGGCTCAGAGCAACAAAACGTCCCGACGAGGAGATGCAAGGCGGCCGGCGACTCGAAGCGGACGGCCCCCGACGGCCCTGCGACAGCGGCAGATAGTGACTCAAAGGTGAGCCTGACAAGACGAGGCCCCAGCGGTGGTAGTGGACGGCGCCGACTTGGCCTCACGGCAAGGGCAGCTTGCAGGTGCGGCTCAACGGCGGCCGGCTCGGCGTGAGGCCGCAGAGTAGAGGCAGGCGACAGCTCAAGGTGCGACGGCGAAGGCGCGGCCTGCAAGGGAGGCCGGCTTGACCCGGCGCGACCGTAGAGTCACACGGAGGAGCAGTAGAACCAGTACGTGGTGTGTGTTACCACGGTTCAGAGGCAAGGTGCGGAGCTGGCCAAGCGACCGTTTTGGCGTTGATTTTGTCAATCCGATCAGGTGTTGGAGTCCTTGCCCAACATGCATGTACATGTAAGCCAAACAATGCTATTTTTCTTTTTTTGTACAGATTGCCTCCTCAAAGTTTGAGCGTTAACATGGGAAGTATCCGAGTACTAGATGGATCACTTTATGCAGATAGTAGCAACGGAGTAGTATTGCCTTCATCACGTATTTCAGATTTGACTTGGTCCTGACACCAGAAAAAATAGCAGCAGAGGCGGGCCATGGCAGAAGCGAGCCGGCGGAGGCGGACCGTAGCGGCGATGCCAGCCGACGGAAGCGGAATTGGAGTCCAATGCCTACCCGGGTTCTCTGATTTGTTGTTGGTTTGACTTTTCTTCTTGTGTTGATGGATCAATGGATGGATCCCTTTATATGAATAACCGCCGCTGAGTCTTGCTATAGTAGTATTGCCTCCATGAAAATAGCAGCATAATCAAAGTAGTAGATCACTTTATGAAACCACCTCGGGGTCTTGACCCTTGCCTGCACACGCATTTGTTGATTGACCGGATTCAATGGATCACTTTGCGTCGGCGGCGCACAATAGAACTCCAAACCCTAATTTGTTTTGAACTCAAAATTCATACGGCCCGCTCCAAAGTTGACCATCAAATTTAATTAACCCGGTCACGGCTTTGCCATACTGTTGCTCCATGCTAGTTCTTCATCCGTACCATGAGCTTCTTGATCCCTGAAATAGATCCCTCCAAGAACTCAACACCACCGTGCGCAGGCCCCACGGTGGGCGCCAACTGTCGTGGAATTGTCACGGCAGATGTCCTTAGTGTCAGGACTTAGTCGCGAGGCCAACACATCTATGTGGTAGCTTGAGAGGGGTTGAGCGGAATCGAGAGACGAAACATAAGACAGGGATTTAGACAGCTTCGGGCCCCGGGAAACATCATCCGGTAATAGCCCTACATGCTGTTTGTGACTAGGTCTCATTATGCTCATGAGAGAGTCGCTGGTAAGCCGGCTCTTTGTGTCTAGCCCTAGAGATTGTTTCTTGTTGCTCTCTGTCCCTCTTTGGGGTGCCCTGCCCCTCCTTATATAAGTTAGAGGGGCGGGTTACATGCGGAGTCCTAGTAGGACTAAGACTAGTCTATCTTTTCTTACAAGTTGAATACAAGTCCGGGTCTTGCTCCCTCGTAAAGGAAATATTCGTCATCCCTTTCTCCTTAAGCCGGCCCACTAGAGTATAAGCCAGCCTGCTGGGCCTTGGGCCTTGTCGTCCGTCTGATCCGCCCGCCGGGTCTCCAGTGAGTCACAATGTCCAGGCGGGTTACCTGTGAATCGCCATGTTCGGGCGGATCACTAGTGAGTCACCAAGCTCTAGCCAGGTCTCTAGTGAGTCGCCAAGTAATGCCGGGTCGTACCGCGGGGTATATCCCCGACAGCCTTTGTTGCAATCAATAACAGCCCCTGCAGTATTCAAAAAGGGTCTACCAAGAATAATAGACATACTATCGTCCTCGGGAATATCAAGAATAACAAAGTCCGTTAAAATAGTAACATTTGCAACCACAACAGGCACATCCTCACAAATACCGACAGGTATAGCAGTTGATTTATCAGCCATTTGCAAAGATATTTCAGTAGGTGTTAACTTATTCAAATCAAGTCTACGATATAAAGAGAGGGGCATAACACTAACACCGGCTCCAAGATCACATAAAGCAGTTTTAACATAGTTTCTTTTAATGGAGCATGGTATAGTTGGTACTCCTGGATCTCCTAGTTTCTTTGGTATTCCACCTTTAAAAGTATAATTAGCAAGCATGGTGGAAATTTCAGCTTCCGGTATCTTTCTCTTATTTGTAACAATTTCCTTCATATACTTAGCATAAGGATTCATTTTAAGCATATCAGTCAAACGCATACGCAAAAAGATAGGTCTAATCATTTCAGCAAAGCGCTCAAAATCCTCATCATCCTTTTTCTTGGATGGTTTAGGAGGAAAAGGCATGGGTTTCTGAACCCATGGTTCTCTTTCTTTACCGTGCTTCCTAGCAACAAAGTCTCTCTTATCATAACGTTGATTCTTTGATTGTGGGTTATCAAGATCAACAACAGGTTCAATTTCTACATCATTATTATTGCTAGGTTGAGCATCAACATGAACATCATCATTAACATTATCACTAGGTTCATGTTCATTACCAGATTGTGTTTCAGCATCAGAGATAGAAATATCATTGGAATTCTCAGGTGTGTCTATAACAGGTTCACTAGAATCATGCAAAATCCTATCATTTTTGTTTTTCTTCCTCTTAGAAGGACTAGGTGCATCAACATTAATTCTCCGAGAATCTTGCTCAATTCTCTTAGGATGGCCTTCAGGATACAAAGGTTCCTGAGTCGTTTTACCCGTTCTAGTAGCCACTCTAACAGCATAATCATTGTTCTTACTATTTAATTCATTGAGCAAATCATTCTGAGCTTTAAGTACTTGTTCTACTTGAGTGGTAACCATAGAAGCATGTTTACTAATGAGCTTAAGTTCACCTTTAACTCTAGACATATAATCACCCAAGTGTTCAATCATATAAGCATTGCGCTTTAATTCTCTACCAAAATAAGCATTGAAGTTTTCTTGCTTAACCATAAAGTCATCAAATTCATCTAAGCATCGGCTAGCAAGCTTAGTAGGCGGGATTTCAGCTTTATCATATCTATAGAGAGAATTTACCTTTACTACCTGTGTCGGGTTATCAAGACCGGGTGTTTTTTCAATAGGTGATGAATTAAAACCATGTATTTCTTCAACAAGCGGTAAATTAAGACCATGTATTTCTTCAATAGGAGGTAAATTCTTAACATCATCAGCTTTAATACCTTTTTCTTTCATAGATTTCTTTGCCTCTTGCATATCTTCAGGACTGAGAAATAGAACACCCCTTTTCTTCGGAGTTGGCTTAGGAGTTGGTTCAGGAAGTGTCCAATTATTTTCATTTGTCAACATATTATTCAACAGAATTTCAGCTTCATCTGGTGTTCTTTCCCTGAAAACACAACCATCACAACTATCCAGGTGGTCTCTGGAAGCATCGGTTAGTCCATTATAAAAGATATCAAGTATTTCATTTTTCTTGAGAGGATGATCAGGCAAAGCATTGCGTAATTGGAGAAGCCTCCCCCAAGCTTGTGGGAGACTCTCTTCTTCAATTTGCACAAAATTATATATTTCCCTTAAGGCGGCTTGTTTCTTATGAGCGGGGAAATATTTAGCAGAGAAGTAATAAATCATATCCTGGGGACTACGCACACAACCAGGATCAAGAGAATTAAACCATGTCTTAGCATCACCCTTTAATGAGAACGGAAATATTTTAAGGATATAATAGTAGCGGGATTTCTCATCATTAGTGAATAGGGTGGCTATATCATTTAATTTAGTAAGATGTGCCACAACAGTTTCAGATTCATAGCCATAGAAAGGATCAGATTCAACCAAAGTAATTATATCAGGATCGATAGAGAATTCATAATCTTTATCAGTAACAAAGATAGGTGAAGTAGCATAAGCATGATCATATTTCATTCTAGCATTTAGAGATTTTTGTTTCAGCTTAACTAATAATTTCTTAAGATCGCTTCTATCATTGCAAGCAAGAAAATCTCTAGCAGTTTCTTCATCCATAACATAACCCTCAGGCACAACAGGCAATTCATATTTAGGGGGAGAGTCTTCATCATCACTATCATCAATATTATTAGTTTCAATAATTTCATTCTCTCTAGCCCTAGCAAGTTGTTCATTAAGAAATTCACCTAGTGGCATAGTATTATCAACCATAGAAGTAGTTTCATCATAAGTATCATGCATAGCAGAAGTGGCATCATCAATAACATGCGACATATCAGAATTAATAGCAGAAGCAGGTTTAGGTGTCTCAAGCTTACTCAAAACAGAAGGAGAATCAAGTGCAGAGCTAGATGGCAGTTCCTTACCTCCCCTCGTAGTTGAGGGATAAATTTTGGTTTTCTCATCTTTCAAGTTCCTCATAGTGACCAGCAGATATAAATCCCAAGTGACTCAAAGAATGGTGCTATGCTCCCCGGCAACGACGCCAGAAAATAGTCTTGATAACCCACAAGTATAGGGGATCACAACAGTTTTCGAGGGTAGAGTATTCAACCCAAATTTATTGATTCGACACAAGGGGAGCCAAAGAATATTCTCAAGTATTAGCAGTTGAGTTGTCAATTCAACCACACCTGGATAACTTAATATCTGCAACAAAGTATTTAGTAGCAAATAATATGATAGTAGTGGTAATGGTAGCAAAAGTAATATTTTTGGGTTTTGTAGTGATTGTAACAATAGCAACGGAATAGTAAATAAGCGAAGAACAATATAAGAAAAGCTCATAGGCATTGGATCGGTGATGGATAATTATGTCGGATGCGGTTCATCATGTAACAGTTATAACATAGGGTGACACAGAACTAGCTCCAATTCATCAATGTAATGTAGGCATGGTATTCCGAATATAGTCATACGTGCTTATGGAAAAGAACTTGCATGACATCTTTTGTCCTACCCTCCCGTGGCAGCGGGGTCCTATTGGAAACTAAGGGATATTAAGGCCTCCTTTTAATAGAGTACCGGAACAAAGCATTAACACATAGTGAATACATGAACTCCTCAAATTACGGTCATCACCGAGAGTGGTCCCGATTATTGCCACTTCGGGGTTGTCGGATCATAACACATAATAGGTGACTATAGACTTGCAAGATAGGATCAAGAACTCACATATATTCATGAAAACATAATAGGTTCAGATCTGAAATCATGGCACTCGGGCCCTAGTGACAAGCATTAAGCATAGCAAAGTCATAGCAACATCAATCTTAGAACATAGTGGATACTAGGGATCAAACCCTAACAAAACTAACTCGATTACATGGTAAATCTCATCCAACCCATCACCGTCCAGCAAGCCTACGATGGAATTACTCACGCACGGCGGCGAGCATCATGAAATTGGTGATGGAGGATGGTTGATGATGACGACGGCGACGGATTCCCCTCTCCGGAGCCCCGAACGGACTCTAGATCAGCCCTCCCGAGAGGATTAGGGCTTGGCGGCGGCTCCGTATCGTAAAACGCGATGAATCCTTCTCTCTGGTTTTTTTCCCCCGAACGTGAATATATGGAGTTGGAGTTGAGGTCGGTGGAGCACCAGGGGGCCCACGAGGCAGGGGGCGCGCCCAGTGGGGGCAGGCGCGGCTCCCACCCTCGTGGACAGGGTGTGGGCCCCCTAGTCTTGATTCTTTTGCCAGTATTTTTTTATATTTTCCAAAAATAATCTCCGTGGAGTTTCAGGTCATTCCGAGAACGTTTGTTTCTGCACAAAGATAACACCATGGAAATTCTGCTGAAAACAGCGTCAGTCCGGGTTAGTTCCATTCAAATCATGCAAGTTAGACTCCAAAACAAGGGCAAAAGTGTTTGGAAAAGTAGATACGACGGAGACGTATCAGAGGAGCAGAGGAATCTGGTGCAGTTTCCTCAGGCGCAACTGATGCAGTTGCTCTGGCTTGTTCAATGACTCCAGGCATAGCAGGAGATGCTTCAGCTGGCCTGACTTGATCCTCAGGCGCAACACTAGTGGTTGCACTGGCAATTTCATCAGCGACTAGAATAGCTTCATCAGCCCTGGTACTTTCATTTTCATCAGCAACCTGATCATCATCAGCGGTGCCGGAATGTTCTTCAGTAGGCTGGGCAGATGCTTTAGCCTGAGGAATTTCAATGTGCGTTGGAGCAGCAACATTGGATGTAAATCCCTTCGCCATCCTGACAATCTGACTTTGGCTCCTAGCCATTCTGCACGGTATGCGTCAAATTCATCACTGAGTTTCTTGATTTCTGATTGCACAGCAACAAGTTCATCAGGTGATAGCTTTAGAACATTTTGCTTCAGAAAGCGCTCTTTCTTGTACTGAGCTTTCTTCACCGTCCTGGCTTTCTCAAATTTCCATTTTTCTTCGGCTATGAAAGCCATCAACATATGACTTTGGCCAGGCGTGAGATTTAATTCTGGCAAGGGAGTGTTTGGATCTTTGTGCCATAAATCAATGAAGTCTAGGATCTTCTTTGGATCCAGCAAGCGTGGCACAGCACTGCCCTTGGCTCTAGCGGCCGGTTGCGATCTATCTCTGATGATTTCAGCGAGTTCTTCATCATCAGCTTCGTCTTCATCTGACGGTACTTGGAAGACAACTTGCTTCTTGTGAGGACTTGGTCTAGTGCCTCGTCCAACAGTGGCCTTGGTCTTCAACAAGGTGGGGCCTGTTGAGGACTGTGGAGGAGCAGAAGAACTTGCAGAGGCTCCTGAGGCAATTGAGATTCCTGTGGTCCTTTGACACGAGGCGAGATGCACAGGTGCTGAGGACTTTGCCGGAGGAGCTGAGGGCTTTGTGATGTCTACTAGACAACCTTCTTCTTGTAGACATTGTTGGGCCTCCAAGTGAAGAGGTTTGTAGGATAGTAGCAAATTTCCCTCAAGTGGATGACCTAAGGTTTATCAATCTGTGGGAGACGTAGGATGAAGATGGTCTCTCTCAAGCAACCCTGCAACCAAATAACAAAGAGTCTCTTGTGTCCCCAACACACCCAATACAATGGTAAATTATATAGGTGCACTAGTTTGGCGAAGAGATGGTGATACAAGTGCAATATGGATGATAGATATAGGTTTTTGTAATCTGAAAATATAAAAACAGCAAGGTAGCAAGTGGTAAAAGTGAGCGTAAACGGTATTGCAATGCTAGGAAACAAGGCCTAAGGTTCATACTTTCACTAGTGCAAGTTCTCTCAACAATAATAACATACTGGATCATATAACTATCCCTCAACATGCAACAAAGAGTCACTCCAAAGTTAATAGCGGAGAACAAACGAAGATATTATGGTAGGGTACGAAACCACCTCAAAGTTATTCTTTCTGATCGATCTATCATTGAGTTCGTACTAGAATAACACCTTAAGACACAAATCAACCAAAATCCTAATGTCACCTAGATACTCCAATGTCACCTCAAGTATCCGTGGGTATGATTATACGATATGCATCACACAATCTCAGATTCATCTATTCAACCAACACAAAGTAATCCAAAGAGTGCCCCAAAGTTTCTACCGGAGAGTCAAGACGAAAACGTGTGCCAACCCCTATGCATAAGTTCACGAGGTCACGAAACCCGCAAGTTGATCACCAAAACATACATCAAGTAGATCACGTGATATCCCATTGTCACCACAGATAAGCACATGCAAGACATACATCAAGTGTTCTCAAATCCTTAAAGACTCAATCCGATAAGATAACTTCAAAGGGAAAACTCAATCCATTACAAGAGAGTAGAGGGGGAGAAACATCATAAGATCCAACTATAATAGCAAAGCTTGCGGTACATCAAGATCGTGCCAAATCAAGAACACGAGAGAGAGATCGAGATCAAACACATAGCTACTGGTACATACCCTCAGCCCCAAGGGTGAACTACTCCCTCCTCGTCATGGAGAGCGCCGGGATGATGAAGATGGCCACTGGAGAGGGATACCCCCTCCGGCAGGGTGCCGGAACGGGTCTAGATTGGTTTTCGGTGGCTACAGAGGCTTGCGGCGGCGGAACTCCCGATCTAGGTTATGTTCTGGAAGTTTAGGTATATATAAGAGGTGTTGGCATCGGGAACAAGTTAGGGGGGTCTCCGAGGCGGCCACGAGGTAGGGGGGCGCACCACCCACCCTCGTGGTAGCCTCGGGACTCTTCTGGTCCATCTCCGATGCTCCATGGGCTTCTTCTGGTCCAAAAATAATCTCCGTCAAATTTTAGGTCAATTGGACTCCGTTTGGTTTTCCTTTTCTGCGATACTCAAAAACAAGGAAAAAACAGAAACTGGCACTAGGCTCTAGGTTAATAGGTTAGCCCCAAAAATCATACAAAACATCATATAAATGCATATAAAACAACCTAGATAGATAATATAATAGCATGGAACAATCAAAAATTATAGATTCGTTGGAGACGTATCACTTTGCAATTGGAGGAACTGGAGCAGCTTGAGGAATTTGCCATGAGGGCATTGATGAGCTTGGCCGTGAGGGCATTGCTGAAGAACTGGGCTTGCGAGCTGGCTTCTTGAGCATAGCCTTCTTGGGCTTGCTAGCAGAGGCTTCAATAGTGGCAGCAACAGAGTCTTCATTGAATTTCCTCACTGCCTCTTTGGCCACTTTTTTCAGTTTTGCTTGTCGCTTGGCCCATTCATCAGGATAGTCCTCACCGCGCTTAAGGCTGGTGGGATCAGCTTCTTGGCCACGTGCCAGTGGGGGTCTTGGGCAAGGAGGGTGTACAGCGAATTTCTTCATGTACTTAGGAGTAACATATTGGTATTCCCTCCATTCTCTGGCCCATCTCCTCTCAATCTTCTAAATGCGTACTTTGCGCTCATTCTTTGTTTCCTCAGGAGGTGTGCAGTACCCTGCGTAGATGTCATCAGGGATCTCAAATGCTGTGTTTACTTCCGGTTTCTTGCCTCCCTTCTGAGGTTTCTTGGCATCTGCCATTTTCTTCAGCTGAGGATTATGAACAATCGAGTTCTCTGAAGAGGTATGCAACTTGTCTTCGAGGAACGCTGCAAATGAGTTAAGTTGATGAGAACCTAGTGATTCAGCAGCGGACATGTGTACCTATGAACAGAGTATAGGTGCGAAGAATTTGGAGAGGTCATATGCGTTCTCAGAAGTTTTTGCAATAAGAACAAGTTTGAGGAATTTGACCAGAGGTGTCTTGAGGAATTTCACTAAGCGTTCTTTGACTTAGGTTCCAGAGTTGCATAGATTGAAAAATCCACACAATTGAGGAATTTTGAAGAGAAATGTTGATTAGAGAAACAGATCAAGAACAGATGTTTGTGTGAGGTGTTTAGAGTGTGAAAATTGAAGAATAAACACCTTTTGAAGATTTTGTGGAAATCATCAGAATCAACAAGGGCAGCAAAAATAAATTTTATTTACCCTTGACGAAGAACACGACAAACTAAGAGTTGTAGATTGGAAGTTCGTCAGTCCAGATCTTCCACGCCCTAACTTGGCAGAGGAAGACAGCTACGGCGGCGGCGGAGGTGAAGATTTCCGCGGCCGGCGCGAGTACGACGGCGACGAGGTCGAGGCAGTGAATCTCTTCCTCACCGACGAGGATGGAAGTAGCAGCGGCGCTAGGTCTGGAAGCTCGAGCGAGGGGAGTAGGGTCGAGCGGGGTAAATGCAATCTGAGGAGGGTGAGGGGTATTTATAGCCGAGGTGAAAAACCGCTTGCCCGAGGAAAATGGATGAACGTGCCCCTGACCCTTCTCATCCTAGCGACATGTGTCACCCACGTACTGAGAGGTGGAGATCGTGTAAGATTGTGGGTGAATAGATAAATCCTATCGTGGGATGTGGAACGGTTTGAGCGGCAAAAGCCGAAAATTCAGATAAGAAAGTTTTAATGTTTCGTTCGCAAATTCTTCAGCTGACAAGGACACAGTGAAGACTTTGAACGGGTTTCAAATAGAACGCACATGAAGAATTTATGAACAGACTGGGTTGAGTTTAGCATAGAGGGGGAAGGGACCGATCACATTCACTTAGCAGAAAAAGCGACTTGAAGAATTAGCAATAAGTGAATGCTGTAGAGGACTTAAACTCATATATATATATATATATATATATATATATATATATATATATATATATATATATATATATATATATATATATATATATGAGTTTAAGAACAATGACGGAAAGAGTGAAGACATTGCAAAGTTGAAGAAATTGAACAACTGAGGAATTTCAAAAACCAAAAAAACTCAAATTGAGGCTTTTCAACTTTTGTTGGTGGCGTGACCCACCGTATGAGAATGATGATTTCAGACACCGCGTACAATTTTCGTAGGGCTCTGAGAATCAAATTCTTCGTTAATTTCTTCACACTTAGAGGGTTAGTCTTCATTGATTAAAGAAAAACGTTACTTCGTGTGTTGGACATCTAAGTCATCAATTTTGCATAAGGGTTAGGATGTGTGTCCTTTTTAGAGAACATTCGAAGATTCTAAAATATTTAGCTCACACCGCAGCTTGCTAAATCTCTTATCATCCAAGGGCTTTGTGAAGATATCAGCTAGCAGTTCTTCAGTCTTCACGTGCTCGATAGAAATATCGCCCTTGAACACATGATCATGAAGAAAATGATGACGAATCTGAATGTGCTTTGTCTTCGAGTGCTGAACTGGGTTATGAGGAATCTTGATGGCACTCTCATTATCACTGCACATTCTTCACATTGACGCCATAGTCCTTGAGGGTTTGCTTCATCCATAGCAATTGAGCACAGCACGAACCAGCAGCAATGTACTCAGCTTCAGCAGTAGAGAGTGATACGCGGTTCTGTTTCTTCGCGGACCAACAGACTAAGGATCGTCCGAGGAAATGGCATGTGTCTGATGTTGACTTGCGGTCCACATGATCACCAGCATAGTCAGAGTCAGAATATCTAATGAGATCAAAAGTCGAGCCCTTGGGAAACCATAATCCAAGAGTTAGAGTGTGAGCTAGATATCGAAGAATATGCTTCACAGCCTTATGGTGTGATTCCTTCGGTGTAGCTTGAAAACGGGCACACATGCAAACACTAAGCATAATATCTGGCCTAGATGCACACATATACAAAAGAGAGCCAATCATGGAGCGGTATACCTTTTGATCGAAGTCAATACCATTTTCATCGTGCATAGGTGGCCATTAGTGGGCATAGGGATTTTGACGCCTTTGTAATCTTGCATGCCGAATTTCCTCAATACATCCTTGAGGTATTTCTCCTGAGATATGAAGATGCCGTTGCGCTGTTGACGAATTTGAAGACCTAAGAAGAATTTCAATTCTCCCATCATAGACATTTGATATTCTTCACTCATCATATAGGCAAATTCATCACTGTAACGTTGGTCAGTACAACCAAAGATGATATCATCAACATATATTTGGCACACGAATAATTCATCATCATAGGTTTTGGTGAAAAGAGTTGGGTCAAGTGAACCGGGTTTGAAGCCTTTCTTCATGAGGAATTCCTTCAAAGTATCATACCACGCCCGAGGGGCCTGCTTGAGGCCATAGAGGGCCTTGTTGAGTATGAAGACTTTGTCAGGATGCTTTGGGTCTTCAAAACCTGGGGGTTGAGCAACATATACTTCTTCCTCAAGCTTACCATTGAGGAATGCACTTTTCACATCCATTTGATATAAGATGATATTATGATGGTTAGCATAAGCAAGCAATATGCGAATAGCCTCAAGTCTAGCAACAGGTGCAAAAGTTTCATCGAAATCAATTCCTTCAACCTATGTGTAGCCTTGAGCTACAAGCCGTGCCTTATTCCTTACCACAAGGCCATTTTCATCTTGCTTGTTGGGGTAGATCCACTTGGTGCCGATGATATTGTGCTTGCGAGGGTCTGGTCGCTTGACAAGTTCCCAGACATTGTTGAGCTTGAACTGATGTAATTCCTCTTGCATAGCTTGAATCCACTCAGGCTCCAGAAATGCCTCATCTACCTTAGTGGGCTCTGTGATAGAGACGAAAGCAAAGTGCCCACAAAAGTTAGACAAATGTGAAGCTTTTGAGCGTGTGAGAGGACCTGGTGCTTTGATGTCACTGATGATTTTCTCAATCTACACTTCATTTGCGACGCGAGGATGAGCGGGTTGACGACGAGGAATTTGCTCAGCATTTTCTTCAGAGCCATTTCCTTCAGGTGCACCAGCATGATGTTCTTCACGATCTGGAATGACTTCTTCAGCAGATTCTTCGGTAGGAATGACATCCTCAATAGCCTTGAACTTGATAGTTTCCTCAGGTGACTTTTCATCTAGCACAGGAGGTAGGTGCTCTCTTTGCGAGCCATTAGTTTCATTGAACCGCACATCTATAGTTTCAACAACCTTGTGGTGAACGGTGTTGAAGACTCTGTAGGTGTGCGAGTCCTTTCCGTAACCAAGCATAAAACCTTCATGTGCTTTCGGTGCAAATTTAGAATTATGATGAGGATCTCTAATCCAACATTTAGCACCAAAGACTTTGAAATAACTCACATTGGGTTTCTTGTCAGTGAGGAGTTCATATGCGGTCTTCTTGAAGAATTTGTGAAGATATACCCTGTTGATGATGTGGCACGCAGTATCAAATGCCTCAATCCAGAAGTGATGAGGCATCTTGTATTCATCAAGCATAGTGCGAGCCATCTCAACAAGAGTCTTGTTCTTGTGCTCCACGACGCCATTCTGCTGAGGAGTATAGGGAGCAGATAACTCATGAGTAATACCAAGTTCATCAAGATAATCATCAAGACCAGTATTCTTGAACTCAGTTCCATTGTCACTTCTGATGTGCTTGATCTTCACACCAAAGTTGGTTGAAGCCCTTGAGGAAAATCGTTTGAAGACTTCCTGCACTTCATGTTTGTAAGTGATGATATGCAGCCATGTGTAACGAGAGTAATCATCGACAATAACAAAGCCATATAGAGATGCTTCATTGGTGAATGAGGAATAATGGTTGGGGCCAAAGAGATCCATGTGAAGCAATTCAAATGGACGAGTAGTAGTCATGATAGTCTTCGCGGGATGCTTGGCCTTGGTCATCTTTCCAGCTTCACAGGCTCCGCACAAGTGATCCTTGAGGAATTTGACATTCTCAATGCCAATGACATGCTTCTTCTTCGCGAGCGTGTGCAAGTTCCTCATGCAAGCATGACCAAGTCGTCGATGCCATAGCCAGCCTTCTGAAGCTTTTGCAAGTAAGCATATAGCAGGTTGTGGTCCTGTAGAGAAATCAACAATATACAGATCTCCTCTCCTAAAGCCTTCGAAGACATTGGAATTGTCAGCTTCCATGATAACAACAGAATGATACTTTCCAAAGATAACAACCATATCATTGAGACTGACATGAGGTTGAATCCTAAGGACTCGACAAGCATGACTTTATCCATGTGTCGATCCTTTGAGATCGCAACCTTACCTAGACCCAATACCTTGCTTTTGCCTTTGTCAGCGTAGGTGATATGCTTCAGATGCGATGGAGATAGGGGAGCGTCCATCAATAAGCTCTTGTCACCAGTCATGTGATTTGTACATCCACTATCGAGGACACATTCAGTGCTTGGGTAGATCATCCTGCAGATGAATTAGTGCAACTTACGAACTCATATACTTCATCAGTGAAGAATATGACATCAAATTCATTAGATCAATTTCATCAAGCAAAATAACAGATAAAGCAGTATGTGGACGTGAGAAATGAGAATTCATTTCTTCATGATTAGCTTGCGTCCTTTCAAGCACTTTTCAGGTCTCCAGCAAATTCTTCATACGTTTAAGTTCGTCTGGAGACCTGACCCTGCATAAGAGAGTAGTTCTTTTTCTTCACCACCCACATCTGGAGGGGTGACAAAGAGTTCATCATTCTGCGAGCTCCATAAGAGAAAGGTGGCATAGAAGCCAGACCATTTCGTTTCACATAAGAGGAGTTAGGGTAAGCATATGAATAAGCAGAGAAATTCTTCGAGGACTTATGAACATAATGGTTTGAAGAATAGTGCACATATTCATATCCCTTAGATCTTCCCTGTGAAACAGAAGTGTTAGCACGATGATGTTCATATGAGGACTTTGATCCATTTGAGGAATTTGATCCACGTGAGGAATTTGGTCCATATGAGGACTTGGATCCATATGAAGAATTTGGTCCATATGAAGAATTTGATATGGGGTTCCTATTCTTCAGAGGTGGTGTCATGATGACATTCACCTAAAGACTTTCAAGGCACCTTTTGGGAACCCGGATTTTCTTCATAGGGGAACCGTTCCTGCAGTTAGTGCCAACATATCTAGCAAATACTCCACCATTCTGATTTTTGAATAGCTTGTAGTTGGAGTCAAATGACTCCTCAGAAGAATGAGGAGATTCACATGTAAAGCCGGATAAAGTAGATGGATCTACTAGAGGTACCTTTGCAGCAACCCATGAGGTTTTGGGATACTGCTCAGGCTTCCAGTATGTCCCATCAGCATTGAGTTTTCTCTCAAAGGCAATACCCTCTTTCCTAGGGTTCCTGTTGAGGATCTGCTTTTTAAGCACATCACAAAGAGCCTGATGCCCTTTGAGGCTTTTGTACATGCCTGTCATATACAATTCCTTCAGCGCTGCATTGTTAGTGATACTAGCAGCATCCTGAGATGAGGAATTAGTGATAGCAGAGACAGTTGAAGAATTGCAGCAATAGAAGCACTTGAACTTTTAGGTGAAGAATTAGCATATTCACGTTCAATGCACTTCATACATGGTGGAATAAATTCCTCCTAAGCAGCATTGATCTGCTGAGCAAGCAATGAATCACGTTCCTTCCGAAGATCTTCATAACTCTCCCTTAGCTTTTCAAGATCTTGCTTTCTTTGAAGAAATTCATAAGAAAGCTTCTCATGATCAGATAAGAGTGTTATGATGACTCTGAAGGTTATAAAACTTGGACTGAAGTCTATGAAGATTATCAGTCAAGGTTTGAGTGCGATCCATTTCTCCACCCAATAGGTCATCGCTTTTGTCTAGCATATTTTGAACCTTTTCAAAAGCCTTATGTTGTTTTACAGCAATCTTAGCAAGTTTAGAGTAGCTTGGCTTGAGGTTTTCATCAGATTCATCCTCACTTGATTCAGAGGAGGGATATTTGAGTACCTTGGCACCCTTTGCCATGAAGCAATAGGTGGGAGCGGGGTCATCATCGCCGTCGTCAGCCTTGTTGAGGAAGCCATTCTCCTCAGAGTTGAAGATTGACTTGCTGACGAACGCAGTAGCGAGGGCTAGGCTCGCCACACCAGATTCTGACTCCTCAGATGCCTCCTCTTCCTCATTTTCCTCAGATTCAGCTTCAGAGTCCATTTCCTTGCCAATGAATGCCCGATCCTTTTGGAGCTGCTCTTCTTGTGAGATGAAGACTTCGAGGATTTTGATGATGAGGACTTTGAAGATTTCTTCTTCTTCTTTGAGTCATCAGAACTGTAATCCTTGTATTTCTTCTTCTTAGATCCTTCTCCCACAGAGGACAATCTTGGATGTAGTGACCAGGTTTCTTGCATTTGTGGCAAGTTCTCTTCTTGTAATCACGGGATGAGGAATCTGATCTTACGTCATCACTTCTTGAGGATTTGCCAAAGCAACCACGCCTTGAGAACTTCTGGAATTTCCTCACGAGCATTGCTAGCTCCTGGCTCAGTTCTTCAGGATCACCAAGGCTGCTACCAGAATCCTCACCTTCAGATTCAGATACTACCTTGGCCTTCAGAGCGCGTGATCTGCCATAGCTCGGTCCATAGAGATCTCTCTTCTCAGCAAGCTGGAACTCATGAGTATTCAGCCTCTCGAGGATATCAGCGGGATCAAGTGACTTGTAGTCTCCACGTTCTTGTATCATCAGTGCAAGGGTGTCAAATGAGGAATCAAGCGATCTCAGCAATTTCTTCACCACTTCATGGTCGGTGATGTCAGTGGCACCAAGCGCTTGAAGCTCATTTGAGATGTCAGTGAGGCGATCGAAGGTTTGCTGAACATTTTCATTGTCGAGTCTTTTGAAGCGGTTGAAGAGATTGCGAAGAACGTCAACTCGAGAGTCACGCTGTGTTGAGACTCCTTCATTGACCTTGGACAGCCTATCCCAGATGAGCTTAGCTGTCTCCAAAGCACTCACTCTGCCATACTGCCCTTTGCTCAGATGGCCACATATGATGTTCTTCGCTTGTGAATCGAGTTGCTTGAATCTCTTCACATCAGCAGATCTCACAGAAGGTGTGATAGAGGGAACTCCATTTTCCACAATGTACCAGAGATCGTTGTCAATTGCCTCAAGATGCATTCGCATCTTATTCTTCTAGTAGGGGTAGTCCGTCCCATCGAAGGTAGGACACCCAGCAGAGGTCTTGATCATACCTGCAGTCAACATAACTAAAACTCCAGGTGGTTAAACCAAAATCACACATAACAAGGGAGTACCTTGCTCTGATACCAATTGAAAGTGCGTTAAGTCGACTAGAGGGGGGGTGAATAGGCGCTTTTTATGAATTCTTCACTGAGGAATTTCAGGGTGAGGAAATTCCTAAGCAAAGAACTACTAGCTGCGGAATAAGTACTCAGATGCAAACATAACAGAACAGAAGTATAGACATCATGATGAAATGAAAGCAAACACAGAGTACAGAAAGCGTAACACAGGATAAGCAGGCTGAAGACAAACTGACTGAAGAAATTGAACTGAGTAAATTGAGAAAGTATTCAGTCAAAGTCTTCAAACAGTAACGATCAAGTACACAACACAGTAATGAGGAAATGGAAGGGATGAGGAAATAGAACCAGTAGCTCGGTGAAGACAGTGATTTGGTAGACCAGTTCCAACTGCTGTGACAGTTGTACGTCTGGTTGGAGCGGCTAGGTATTTAAACCTGAGGACACACAGTCCCGGACACATAGTCCTCACCGTATTCTCCTTGAGCTAAGATCACACAGACCTCGCCCAATCACTCATGGTAAGTCTTCAGGTGACTTCCAAACCTTCACAAACTCGGTCACTCGACGATCCACAATTTCCTCTTGGATGCTCTAGACCATGACGCCTAACCGTCTGGAAGATGCACAATCTTCAAAGGTAACAAGCATCGGATCCACACAGGAACAATCTCTTCAGTGATGCTCAATCACTTTGGGTTTGGGTTTTCCTCACTTGATGATTTTCGCTCAAAGTCCTCGGAGGATGGGATGCTCTCAATGACAAGTGTCCGTTTCTCTCGGAGCAGCCAACCAGCTAGTGGTTGTAGGGGGCGGCTATTTATAGCCTAGGGAGCAGCCCGACATGATAAGACATAAATTCCCTTCAATGATATGACCGTTAGGTGGGTAGATATTTTGGGACAGCTGGCGCATAGCACATTAACGGTCAGAAATTTGACTATCAACTTCCTCAGGGCTATCATGTTCCTCACTTGTAGGCAATCCGCACTGGCGAATTCCTAACTCCTCAGTCAGAACAAATTCCTCAGAGACCAGAAGAACTTTGTCTCTGTCACTGAAGAAATTGACTGAACTGCATGAGATTTCCAATGGCTTCACTCGAAAGGATTGGTAGGTGTAGGATTTTGAGATGAGCATCACTTGGAAACTTTTCCTTAGTTTTTCCTCGACCCCCTTTAACAGTATGGTGTTTCCTATGACTCAAGAAAGAGAAATCGAAACTACAAAAACAAAAGTCTTCACGCTTCATATTCCTCGCATGAATATTAAGTCTTCATGGTCACACCAATTTCTTCACTTTCAAAGTCTTCAGAAAGCCAAAGTCTTCAGTTGAAGACATTCATTTTTAGGGGTCGACTTTCTCTGTAAATATCAAACTCCTCATAGACTTATAGACCTGTGTACACTCACAAACACATTAGTCCCTTAACCTATAAGCCTTCAATACACCAAAATCACTAAGGGGCACCAGATGCACTTACAGTCGTGCTTGGCGAAGTGCATCTTCTTGTTCACGGATTTGGCGGTTGCGCTCTTCGACGACTCTAGTGGCCTCGTTGAGTGTGCGTTGTGCTTCGAGTGCTTGAGCTTCACGTTTGAGGGCTTGTGCTTCACGACGCTCTTGTGCTTGTCGAAATGCATCACCGTCTTGAGGTGGTTGACGTTGCACTTGTGGAGGTATTTTCTCTTGCTCCATTTCTTCTTGCGCTTGTTGTCTTGCCATTTCACGTGCTCGACTCGGTCTTGTAAGCCATTTCCATGGAATTGATTTTCTTGCCCTTGGCGATCTTGGGGATCATCATGTCGAGGAAAACGAGCTCGTGGAGGACTTGCATCATAAGAGGAGTAGTCCGAAGATTGCCGACTTGAGCGGTGACTTGAGTGGCGCCGTCTTGATGAAGACGATGAGGAAGACGGGTGTCGCATGATCATGTTGCGGAGTTCTTCCATTTGTGTGGTGAACTTGGCGTCGATGTAGTCGCGGTTCCTTGTTTCCGATTGACGAAGGTCGGAGGCGAGTTGCTCAATGCGTTCACCCAATGCTTCACTTTCTTGATGGAGAGCTCGTTGCGCGACAAATAAGTGGTTCTTGGTGACGTAGTCGCGATCATCACCTTGCTCCTCAAAAAGTGGGTTCGCCGACGAACTTGGCCTATTCATCATCACCAAGTGGGGTGAGTAGGAAAATGAGAGAACAATACCAAAGTTACCTTTTCCGAGGATTGAGGATGTAACAAGTGTCACTCAATGTAATGCCACAATAGGAGAATTGGAACCGGGTTTGTTTCTCACACCTACAAGTAAGAGGCTTATGGAGTAGCTCGATTAGGATGGTGGCAAAAATTTCAAGCAAATGTTAGTCAAGATATTGATAAGGTTGAGAAGGTTCACAAAATGCAAGTAAAGCAAATAGATCAAACCCAAGGATATCACTAGGAACACACGCACAGAAGATAGGTGGGATCCGCACAACCAAGGAATGAGCTCAAAATGTGAAACCACAGAAAATGCTCTTGTTGTGCGAATGCTAGAGAGACGCTAGCTCGATTGCTCGAATGGGCAAGATACGCTTGTGCACCAACCTATGAGAGAACCGTGTCATCTTCAATCCCAACTATGCTACTTATGCGGTGACCAAGATGATATAACTATGCAAAATGGCTCAATGCTATTGCTTACAAGCTCTTTGTTTCTCCTCTTTTGCTTAAAAGCTTTTCTTTCTTTCTCTTTTTTTTCTCTATGGATGATGCTCGAGCTAAATATGATATGAGACAAGTATGTAAGATATGCACGGGAGAGACTTATGGCACTAAGATGGTAATAAGATCACTACGGTGCACAATAGCGTGGCCCGACAATTCTCAACTCGCTAGTCTCGAAGAGTAAGTGACGCAAAATGGCTCGGGCTATCAATGCAAAATCAAGTGTATGGAGTAAGTGTCGACGAGGTTACCGTCCTTTCTTACGGTTAGCGGTGACAACAGTGATGATCGTTGGCAAAGATGACTCCGAGGCGATGATGAATGGCGGTGATGTCCATGTCACACGTTCCTAAGTAGCCGAAACACCTTAGGAAACGGAAACCGCAACTCAAAATTGGTCAAATGCGGAAGGTGGGTGTTTTTATGATGAATTTTTGGATGGAGGCTAATGGTGGTGGTAATGGTATATGTGGGTGGGGGTGTCAAGAGCTTCCAAACGAGCTAAAGAACACGAAAAACGGGCTTGGGAGTTGGAAGTTATGGCCAAAATGGTGGGGAAGTTGGGCTGATTCGGGGGGGGGGGGGGGTGGTGCGGGCACCCGGGGGTGGGAGGTGCGGGTGCCCGGGGTGGTCAGCGGGAATTGGCCCGGAGGTGCGAGCACCCGGGGGTTCGGGGTGCGGGCACCCGGTGGTGGCCGATTTGGGCGGAAAATTTTGGGGAAAGGCAAAATTCCGTGGATTTCGTGGTGGGAAGGGTGGGGGTTGTTGGGTAGGGGTTAGATCCACTTGCCAAACATCAAATCCATGGACCAAAACAACCAAATCTCACAAGATCCAACAAATTCCAAGAAATTTTTTTGGGCTATTTTTGTGGGGATTTTTGAATTTGGACGAAAAACAACAAAATCAAGCTAGCAAATGGGGGGATGGGACTCCAAGATGTGAATCAACCTTGCTCATGATACCAAGATGTTCTAGGGTGAAACCCTAGAGGGGATCTTTTCACACTTGGAGGGGGGAAAAGAGGAAGAACACTCAAGAACACAAGGAACAAATCACTCAAACAAACCCAAATATCACATCCACTAGAGTAGCATACATGAGATCCACAAGATTACATGAGTAATTCAAGGAAAATAGCACTAGGGTAAGGTTCTTCCCACTAGGTGAGGTCTTGATATCCAAGAGGATCTTCTCCAAGAGGAGGGCTTGATCTCCAAGAGGAGCTTCTCCAAGAGGAGGTCTAGATCTCCTAGAGGAGGAAGATGAGCAAAGCTCTCTCTTTGTGTTCTAAATACTTTGCTATCCCTTCAAACAAGCTAGTAGATGGGTACTTATAGTCTAGGGACGGAATAAGAGTGGAGAGGGGATACAAGGGCAAAGACCCCAAGAGGCACGCAGGCCTTCGCGGAGTGGTCCGGGCACCCGGGGCAAAGGGCCCGGGCACCTGGACCGGTCAGAGACCCGCGCCCAGGTTCGGTCGGGCACCCGGGGGGAAGGGGCTGGGCACCCGGCCCGTACAGGGGGGCGGCTGGGAGGTGGCCGGGCACCCGGGGGTCCCAAGCCCGGGCACCCGGGGTTGCTCCAGGCGGCCGACTGGGAGAGGCCGGGCACCCGGGGGTGCGGCTGGTGGCAGGGCAAGGGCCCGGGCACCCGGACCGAGCAGGGGCAGCGCCAAGGTGAAGGTGGCCGGGCACCCGGAGTTGCAAGGGCCGGGCACCCGGGGTATCCAGGGGGTTTTGCCCCTCCCGCTTCCTTCTTCGCTCTTCTCCTCCGTGCATGCTTGAATCTCCATCCACTCCTTCTCACGCTCATCTACTTGGTACCTAAGAATGAACAATGTCTCCGTTTGAGGTAGAATCCAATTCTCACGCGAATCCGAACGAGACTCGAATAGGAAAGAAGTGACCTCGTTCCCGACGGCGCGTGCGCGGGCTCTTGTCATCGGTCCTCTCGGTGCTTGTGGTGGTGATGGAGTGTCGGTGCGGGTAGTCGAGGGATGCTCCGCATCAAAAGCTCTCCAAATCTTGATGGCGAGTACCTCTTAATTCTTAGTCGCTGAGCTTATCTTGGTTAGGCGACTTTGGCATCTTCTTTCAATTTGTTCACGACATGGTCCGGCTTCTCCAACCCTCTACTAGTGGTGCAGAATTGTAAGCTCGTGTTGCATGGAGTGATGCCCCAACCGATGTTCCTTCAACAATTTGTAGATCTTGTTTCAAGTGGCAAGTGGCTATTGTGGTCTATAAAGCATGGTATGACTATGACATTTGCAGATTGGCCTTTCCTTTGATGTTGATTCAATGCATCTTTTAATCTCCGATGAACGGCTTGCCATCGAAGAAATAAGATGTTATGGTTTTTATTGTACTTTTGATTTTTACTACTCATTGTGTGTCCAGTTATCTTTCAATTGTGCTAGATGTTGTTTTGTTGGTAATTACTAGATCTAAGATGTTATTTGGTTCTTAAGAAAAAGTTGAAGTTCATGTCAAAATGAAATCAGCTTGTACTACAATATTACAGCAAAATTTTTGCAAGGAAAACTTCTGATCTACTCCCTCCGTTCCAAAATATAAGTCTTTGTAGAGTTTTCAAATGGACTATCACATACGGATGTATATAGACATATTTTAAAGTGTAGATTCACTCATTTTGCTTCGTATGTAGTCATTTGTTGAAATCTCTAGAAAGACCTATATTTAGGAATGGAGGGAGTATTCATCAATTGTTAAGGTAGTACAAAGAACACCAGAATTAAAAATTACATCCATGTCCGTAAACCACCTAAACTACAAGTTGTAGAGTGAGCCGAAGGCGCACCGCCGTCATCGCCCCTCCCTCATCGGAGCCGGGCAAACTTTGTTGTAATAGACAGTCGGAAAGTTGTTGTGCTAAGGCCTCATAGGACTAGCGCACGAGAATAGCAACCGTCGCTGATGAAGAGAAGCGTAGATCGGAAGGATCCAACCTGTAGAGACACAAACACGGACGAACAAAGACCGGATCCACGTGGATCCACCGAAGACAAACACAAAGAATTTTAGAAGAATTTGATTCTCAATATATTCTTTTGTTCGAACCGTGTAGAAAAGTGCACGTAATTTATTAAAAAGGAATATAGTACAACGTTGAAAATGGGGCAACCCATATCTTGCCAAATATGGCACAACCACAACATCACTAGCACGAATTCAATGATATAATTTTTGCTCGCGTCACTGTTGTCCATGTTGGTTAAATTTATGATCAAACTTAAATCTCGAAAAGCGCAGGCGCACTACATTATGGAATGGAGGGAGTATGACTTACTTGTGTGAAACAAACAATCGTTTCTTGATTTCCAAAGACCAAAGGCCAGTGGCTGACTGAGTATGGTGATCAAGTACTGAGCATTCTAATAAAATATAGTGTACATTCAGAATTACTAGCATGTAATTAGCGGCTATTAAGGTGGAATGTTATGTTTTGTACATATATATTTAATAGTACTACTATCTTAGTATAATTCGGTTCCAAATCATGCAGGCAAGAGAAAAACAACACATGTTTGCATTACTCGCTCTGAACTAGGCTTCAAGGATTAGCATGTTGCTCCACCTTGTGTGCTTGCTTTCCAGATTTTCGAGATCAAGACATGTATCATGCTCATCTTCTATTTTTTGGGTGCAAACGCTTGTGCTCAAACAGCACTGCACTGTAATCATCATCCATCATTACAGAGAAAGGGACATACCCATGGGCCATGTGGGAAGACAAAGAAAAGTGTCACCCCGTAGTTCCGGCTAGCTGCCTACTTATCCCCTTTCGAACCCCACGACAGCGGAGGTCTTCTATGAAAACTGGCTATGTTATTCAGACAGAATGTCTATAAGTTACACTGTAGAACAAAAGCCAAATAAGTCCAGTTTAAGATCGGTGGGCTCTTCGCAAATGAAGCAACGAAAAAGTTCATGCCCGGCATATCGTATATTCTTATTAAAGAGCGTTTGATAATCAGGTCAGATGCTGGCACATAACGAGAACACTAGTGATTTCAATCCCATCGCCAAAAAGAACTGCCTAGTCCAGTTTGGAGAAAACATGTAGATATATCCACACGGGCATTTACCATCACGACTTCAGTTGATCAAACGTCTTGAGAAGGCTAGTCTTGCAGGCCTCGATCTCGGCATATTCAGGGGAATTAGGAGTGGAGGAGACGATGGCGTAGGCACCTGCCTTGTCCAAAAACCCCGCAGCTTTATCTGTATGTACAGAACAAGAACGAAATTTAAATGAACCACTTTGGATGCTAGAACGATACAAGGAACTACTCCCTCCGTCCCAAATTACTCGTTGTTGAAATGGATGTATCTAGAACTAAAATACATCTAGATACATCCATACATGTGACAAGTAATTCGGAACGGAGGGAGTAGAATCAAGTAGGATGCGTCAGTGGGATTGGCTAGTATTTTTACTCACCCGACTTTGCAAGTGCCACAAGAGCTTTCAGAGCTTCTTTGCGTGTTTTATCATCTTTAGCGCCTTCTAACACATTCAGAATTTCTTGAGCTCCCCCCATCTCTACCACCTTCATTCTCCTTTCATCTGCACCCGTAGGAGATTAGTAACAACATTCAATGGTAAAATTGGAATATATTTCATTGACAGAAATGTTAAGTACAGATAGACTGGAGTTCAACTGTTGTTACAGGAGTGGGAACGGAAAAACAGAAAATTTAGCTACTGCAGGACTTCATATGCCTAGATCCTTTTCACTGGTAAACTCTGGTGACTTCTACCGCAGAAATGGACCAGATGATACAAATGACCAACATCCTGTGTGATAGACTAGTAGCAATCTAACGGACGAGGATTTGGAGCTCTCAGGTGCTCCACACCCCCATACGAACATTTCGTTCAAAAAAATACCAAGAAATTTTAAAAGAAAATCTGAAATTTTGGAATATCAAACCTGGGTTCCCGATCTACCCCCGTGTGAAATTTTGTGAAAAATACCAGGAAACGTATTCGTGGCAAAAAGACAAATTTCCTATGTATAGAAAAACACTGTTTGGATGGATTTTTGTTCGGACAGTATTCCCTTCGCCACGGATACGTTTTTTGGTATTTTTTCACGAAATTTCACACGGGAGTAGATCGGGGACCCAAGTTTGGTACCCCCAAAATTCAGAAAAAAAAAATTGGGTATTTCTTACGATTAATTTTCGTATAGGGGTGTGGAGCACCCAAGAGCTCCTGTGTATTTCCCAACCTAACACACATAATCATTAGTAAAGAAGCCCATAATCTCACGAGTCTGACATTGCTCAAGTCCAAGTAACTGCTAAGATGCAATGCTGGATCATTCTCATGCAGGGGTATGCAAATGGCAGGACCAAGCGATGAGTTGGATATTATTATTTCTGAGAAAAGGGGGAACGAGTTGGATATATTGCTCATACTCTCCACAACAGATGTAACATCCTAACTTTATGAGTTCATTTTTTCACAAAGCAAAGAGATAATACACAAAGCAGGAGTTTTCCTAAACAAATCAATCAGTAGTGATTATTTGCCATGAACAATATGTGGTAGAAATAAGTTTGTGTGATTCAGGGAGCCATCTAATGGGGCTTCAGGCTTGTGCAAGTGAAAGATGAAAGGTTCGAGGTAAGGGAGATAGATCATAGATATAAATAGAGTGACAGATTATAAGTTGTCACGCCATGGACTCCTGGACCCAGCCGATAGGTCTTTCTTGGTTTCCAAGTCTAGTTGGGCTAATTCATAATAATAGGTTTGTTTACATATTTCCTTGTTAGTTTGAGCTGGTTCAAAATTTTCCTAAACCCCACCAAGCTGTGCTAAAATATAAGAAATACTAGTATCACGAGTCTAAATCGAGCTCTCTAAGCAAGCAGTTCATAACATGTTGCAAAGCCCAGCATCGCAGAAATAAATTGCAACAGAACACTAAAAATGCTTGGATAGAATTGGTTACCATCAACGGCAAAACGAGCTAATCGGGAGGCCCCCATCCGCTTGAACAAGGGATCTTTGACATGTAAAAGCGTAATGGATTGCTGTAGTAGGTTATCCCCTGTAAACTTGTCAGACAGAAGCAATTTCAAGTTCACCAGCATAATGTTCTAAGTTGGTAATAATGAGAGTATCCAGAAGCATCGCATCTGTTAGCACATTATATGAAATCGCTATCATACCCATGTAGGGAAAGAATTGCCAACCAACAAGGCCAGCAGTCCCTATGAAGAATATCTTTAATATCCATCCAAATTTCTTCTCAACTTCCTCCTCAAGTGCCCTGTCATCTGTGCACCATTTCAGTTCAAGTTAGACAATTATATACAAGAATTTTCACTTGGAGGGAAGTATTCATACAGTAAAAGAATAGCAAAAACTGCAAAGTAAAGAAACTTTCGAATTGCTTGTTCACAAATTACTTTCAACACAAGTTACCACAGCATAGCCCCATACATACTTCCATAGTGACATAAAAGCATGTGGATGCAAAGCATAACCAGTGAAACAGAGCTTACTAAGTCATAGTGATCCTGTAAGGCAATTCCACAGGCACCACCACCAGTCTGACAAGGTAAGTCATAGAGTTCTCGAAGAAAAACACTAGAATTGCAGGACGGATCAAACTGATAACACACCATTATTATGTCGAGACGGTGATTACCGGCGAGACAGAGTGAAACAATTAAACATGCCTCTTCGTCCCCTATACACCGATCTCACGTTCACTGATCCACATACATGTACATGGTATACACCAATAAAACAATCACCATCCACAGCCAAAAACACACGGTAATTCACTAACTCATGGCCATTTTGACCCCAATTTCATAAATGTGTCCCATGAGCAGCAAAACATCGTAGATTTGAGGTAGTGAAATGAAGCCACTGGGCCACTGGCCATACCTCTCTCGTTGTAGGTGCAGAGCCTGCGGCACAAGCGGGTCCCAGATCCGCCACTCCAACCGCCCGCCGCGACCTAGAGCCCAGACCACACGAATCAGGAAGCTTAGAGCATGGTGTGGAAGGAACCCAGAACCCAGAATCCAGGAGGGACCGGGGAGCGTACCTCGGCGCCACCGGCGCGGCGTAGGATAGGGATTCCTCTGCCGGAACATGCCTCCGCGGCCACCGGCGCTGCCCCGCGAGCGGCTGCCGCGGCGGACGGCGGCGGCAGCAGGCGGCGGAGCGCGACCTGCGAGAGCCTCTGCATCGGTGAATTGGTGCTGTGGAGGCGGCTTGGGCCCAGTGGGCTTACAAGTTCCCTTCGAGGTGATAAGTTGGACTTCGTGGGAGATGGTTCTCCTCGTTGGGCTGGACATGATATCTACCTTTTGCATTTCTATCGAAAAAATGAGACCAACTAACCAACGGTTACCTCTCAAATATTTGATCCTCAAATATCGAGGCATATAGTCTTGCAATAGCTTCTAGGAGGAGTTGGCTGCCATTTTTGGTTAGGACAATCTGATGATCTTGACTTCGTCCCTGTAATTGTGACGTCTGAATAAAGAGGTTCACATGTTTGCCCATTGGGGGCACCCCCAAGTATGCGTGGGTGCTTCATCTGAATTTCATTCTTTTAAGCATTTTCAGAATTTTGATGGGCTTATTTTTTCTGGCTTATCGGGTTTTGTCTGGTTTTTCCTTGCTTTCGAAGATTATTTTTCAAAGCATAGCTGTGCTTTTTGAAAAGGGAAAAAAATTATGCTTTCACGAGGAGCCCAGATTTGCTTGCGCGAGCTTGGAAAAATTGTGCTTTCATAAAAAACACAAATTTGCTTATCGTGGAAATACTGATTTGCTTCCCGGTGCTTCTTAGTAAAAAAAAAAATATGCTTTCGCGAGAAGAATAGATCTGCTTTTCATGTAAGCACAGAAAAAAATTGTGCTTCCACGAGAAGCATAGATTTGCTTCTCGGGGAACCACATATTTGCTTCCGCCAGAAGCACAACTGTGCCTCTCGAAAAGAAAAAAAATGTGAAAAACCGCAACTATGCTTCTAGGCTCTGTTTTTTTTCTTCCTTTTTTTGGTATTTGTTCTTTTTCTTGCCATTTTTTCGGTTTTCCTTTTTTGGAACTTTTTCGGCATTCATTGTTTTTTACTTTTTTGTGAAAAAAAGTTCGTTAAAGCCTATTAATATGGGATCTAGTTTCGAAGATCTTGACATGAGAAATCTAACGGTGAAACACTTTGGGATTTGGACACACAGTTTAAGAGGTAAAACGTTTTGAATAAACGCATCTATGAAAAAAAAGGGGAAATCCAGATTGCGACAAATGGGGAACATGCAATGCGTCGCTTTTCAGCCTCCGAGAAGGCGGGGAATGACCTTTGCAAGGGGTGACCCTTAACTAATGATTTCGGAAAAAGAAATAGAGGTTCAAGTTTTTTATTTGAAAAGTGAAAATTCCAAGCCTGCCCCGCCCCGAACACATGTATTTTTCTGGGTATAAAAACTATATTATACATATTTTTAGGGAAATAAAAACTATATTATACATATGTTTTGTATAAAATAGGTATTTTTTATGCCGGGCTTTGGGGAGAAGAGCTGAGCCCAGACCGGATATCGGGCTATCAGGCCGGTGGGCTGTCCATGAGAAGTAGTGAAGGGTCTGCAAAGATTGAGCATAATTTCACAATTCTACTCAAAAAAAGAGAGAGCATAATTTCATAATCAAGTCTAAATTTAGCACTAACTTCGTTGAAAACATCGGTGTGCATAGTATACAGAGTTGATCTTCTGGGTCCGCCACCATCTAGCTAGTAGGAGCTGCCCGCCGGCTCTCCTTCACCTGACGGCCTCCTACTGGCAGGCAATCCGAGTCATGGATCATCATCGGCTCTGTCCGCCTTCAACGTGCACGTTGCTCTCATTCTGCTCCTGTTCCTGGTCCGGGCACGCATCCTCCTCGGCGCGAGCGCCGTGAACCGCGGGCGGGCGAGATTATCCCCAGCTAGTACATCTGATCCGCGCTAGCCCACGATGCTCCCTGATCACCCCGCCCCACCCCGTCCATTTGCGCGCGCAATCGAGTGCGATGGCAACCGCGCGCGCGCATTCCTTCGGTGCTCCCACAATGATTTACTCCTCTTCCTTTTTTTGTCTCTCTTCGGTGGATTCGGGCATCCACATGATGCCGTCATGAATTCAAGTTGCGGGCTGCGGATCATTGCTCGATACGGATTCCATTGTCGTGGGATCGATCGATGGAGGCCGGGTTGAGGTGGCGTGGCCACGCGGGCGGGGCCTGGCCGGCGTGCACGCAAGGTGCTCGATGGTATGCGCACAGGCACAGGTCACAGGTGCGCGTTCCTTGATATCAGTTCTTTAAAACTTTTTAGCGGGCCGTGTTCCCTGCCATGCCGGGCTGTCCCTTTCTCTCTCTCGTACGTGTGTGTGTGTGTGAGCTCGTGGACGGGCATTGATGAACCACTGTCACAGTTTATGCCCACGGGCCACGGCAGCTTCAGAATATGTAGGCATCCCTGAAACTTGGTGTGCACAGACTGCAGTTTTTGCACCATTTTCAGAGGAAATAGAACCGTGAGCCCATGACTGAACAATATTGGTGATAAACTGATAGGTTGTAAAGTCCCATTTGTATATCTTATAAACAGTACATTATGCGTCGCACATAAGCAAATATTTTAGTAACAGTTCTACAACTTTTGACCCTGGAATCTTTGGCCAAAGATAGAGTAAAATAACGTTCCATCCCATGTGCTAGAACCCAAAGAGTAGTCCACAATAAGCTGTCTAGTCTTATGCACTGTCCGATGTTCGTAGAACTTGGTCATGAATAGAAGTGATAGCATCATCACAACTCCACTTAAGCAGTGTTTCACTCTATAGCTATGGCACTGTCTCAGATTTCTTCCTAAGCAACTGTAAAGATGGGCTTTGCAATACATAGATACACCCTAATGGTCTGTCCTTGTCTTCAGGACTGTTGAACTGATAGTGTCCTCAACCTGTTCCTGATTAGACCACACACTCATATGAGAAATCACAATACTTCTACAATCTTGATATCAAACTGCACATGCTGTGGTCAGCAGCTATCAGTATAATGTGAACATTGGAAAGGGGGAAAAAAAGGAGTTCCAAATGCCATCACTTTAGCTATCACTATAATCTTGATCACAGTCAGTATAGTGGTGCAACAGCAGCCACCAGCTTTAGGTAACACCGGTACATAGATAAATAGATTGCCTTGATTCTTGGTGCGGCGTCTCCATCGCAAATCACGTCAGACACAGCGAGTAGTGTGAACAATGTTGCTTGCACATGCATGCTAACCTCCTCCTTGTCTTTGTTAGGTTGCAACAAGAAACCAATTAGCACATCTATCTAAGTAGTAGTAGTATATGTTGGCAACTCATGATTGCTTCGTTCTTAAAACGAACAAAAAGAACACAGTCTCATTTCAAAGCCAAGCACTATTAGCATCTATTTCGTAGAAATTTATGACTTTCTGTACATTCCAAGTTCTTTCCACAATAAGAACATACGCCAAAAATGACAAAAGAAACAGGAGATTTGAGCCTGAGAAAAAAGCACTAGATGGTCTACAAGCCATAGAATGGTAACGGTGTACTCCTCAATTAATATAGCGACACGGGCGAATCATCTCCGACCTGCGCAGTGCCGTACTTGTTGGAGGAGGAGGAGCCCGGCGGCTTGGACAAGTCACCGGACCGCCTCCGGAGCATCTGGCGCATGCCGTCGGCGACCCGGACGGCGGGGTTGGACTTGAACTTCTTGCAGAAGGCCATGTGCGCCCGCACGGCCTCCTCGACGCCCGGGTGAGCCTGCTTCTTCCTGCCGGCCTCGTCCCTGACGGCCTCGCAGCACAGCCCGCACAGCCACTGGCCGTAGAAGCCGGCTCTCACGCTCGCAATGTAGTCCGGGGTGCAGTCCTCCCTCAGGCCACAGCACTCACACTTGACCGACTCTATCTCCATTGCTGCTGGCTATGGCTATTGCTATTGCTCTGTGCTGTGCTGTGCTGGCCTTGGTTGGCTTCTTGGGAGGCTATTTGTAGGGGAGGAGGTTATTACGGTTGTGAGGGCAGGGGATGGGATGGGGTGTATTTATGATTGGAAGGCGTTGCTGCATGTTCTGAGGCGAGAGATTTGAGACAGAGTTAGTTGGGTGTGAGCCTGCCTCGTTTGCTGGCCTTTTTCCTGGCATTTAAAAACTCTGGCATCAGTTGGTGGCTGGAAAGTGTTGCTGTTGCTGTGGGAATTTGGGGGGCCTCTCCCCTTCCACACAAAATGCAACCTTTGTCCCTTGCTGATCAATCCACCGGTGCCACCGAGTATACATATTTTTCAGGAGTTGGTTCTTTGTCAAGTTTCAGTTTTCTCCAGTTTTTCCCTGTAGGTATGGATTTCTACAAATGTTTGAGCCAGGCAGTGCTGTTTCCGGTGACATGAGCCAGCCAGCTGCCAGAGGGAGGACATCTCACCCTGCTACCAGATTAGGTTTTATGCACCAGCACAAGTTACTCCATAAACTCAAAGTGCCGTAGGATTGCATAATTTAACCTGGATGTTCTTGTCAATCAATACTGTCCATGCTTGCTCGTCCTTTATAAGTGGCAGTTGGTTCCTGAGATACTCTGAATTGCATAATTGTGAGTTCGCATATCGTTCGAGGATGTACACTTACTCCATCCACTAGCCTTTCTAACATGGCTTGGTAAAAACAAAATTAAACAAAAAAATTACCATACAGATTCCAGCAGCCACCTGTGATTAAGATTTAGAGGTGGAGGGCATACACGGTAGTACCAATTTTGTAGATTTTGTTTATATTTTGAAAAGGTCTAGGTATAGCTTTAGTCGGTTGACACCTCTTTTCATGAAGGATGGCAAATGGATTCCACGATTTACACTGGCCCATGGAATCTTTGCTGGTGGTGAATCATTTTTCAGATGAAATTGAATTGGTTATTGCATTTATTATGGAATCATGATTTACTTTGTAGAGCATACTAACTATTATTGCTTCAACTGTTCATGTTGGTACCACCGAAGTTTGCGTTCTAAGCAACAGATATCCAAAATAAAGTCTTAGATAACTAAAAGTATTAAGTGAAGGCTCCATAGAAGATTTTCTTACTGGAAGGTGATGGCTGGACCCTTGTTCCTAGCTGGCACAGTGCAAAATTCAGTCCACCGATGCTTTACTTATTTCTTTAAATGCTAACTGACGTTCATTATTTGTTATTTGTTTCCTCCAAAAGAAATGTCACCTTTTGTTTCTTATTACAAGATTCCATGTCGCAACTAGGATGGACCATCCAGTTTCTTGTACTATATATGTTGTACCGTAGCAGTAGTGGAACTCTAATGTCTTGGCAGTACTCTGAGATATTTCTTGATTTTGGTACCCGAGCATGTCCATAAAAATTCGGCAAAGGTATGAAAAAACATCATGTTTTATTTTTTGCGGGAAAGAAGAACATCATAGCTTTGTGCTTTGGTCTACTAAAGATCAAAACCACATTTTGTGAAACTGACTTTCTTTAAGAAGGCATTAAACTGAAATTATCTAAAAAAACTAAGATCTGGAGCTGAAACTATTTTGTAAGAAAACATAAGAAACTGGAATTTAATGAATGAAATGCAATTTTCTAGACCTGCATGAATTGAATGGATTGCATAATACTGCATCGGAACTTGATCAGCCCCTCGAATTCATTTGCAACTTGTACTGCCTTTTGGTTTTGAACTTTTGATGTCATTTTATACTGCTTTACATCCTGACCGTTAATCTCTCGAAATGGAGAAGTTTAACTTATTGTTCACATGTCAACATTCCATGTTAATGGGCTTGTGTTGTTGTTAGCTGGAAGAGTCTTTGTCTACTGCCATACTGTCTATCCTTTTCTTATCAGCTAAACAGCTTATTGACTAAACACAAGTACGTGTCTGATCTTCACAGGAGCACTTCCTGAATGTTTGATTAAGCGCATGGTCTATTCCGACACTCCTTGTCTTTCGCTATTTCCGAAATGTAACCACATTTTGGTTAGTGCACATACTCCGTTAGCTAGGAAGCTATACCGACCGTCTGTCTTTGTCTTCCATTTAAATGCTTCTATAAGCACATGGTTCTTTTTCCTTCCGCACTTTGGTTGACAACTGGAATTTAGGTCTGCATTTTCATTATATTTGCCATGGGGAAGGCTTATCTTGTACAGTATGTAATGATTTCGCTCCCCGAGAGGAGTTATACAAGTAGTTCGACGTCAATTTTGATTTGGGGTGTCATAAATTTCCTAGTCCATTTCATTGCCATAATGCTATTCAGGCCCATACACGTGATGCTACTCGATTGCACATCATCTTCTATGGAAGAGTCATTGTTCTTCTGATAGGGATAGGGTACGAGCGTAATTGCATGGAGAGTGTTGAGTGGAACGCAAGTTATTGATGTTTGCATGTTCGTTTCCAAGAAGATTACACAAGTACCTAGAGACAGGGAGATCAATCCATACCTACTAGTCGTAGAGAAATTTGGCTACGGGTATAAACTTGATGACAGTTCTATTTATTTGGATTTCACTACAAATCGAACGTCAGATTTTTTAGCGTGGCAAATCAAATGTTTTTTATGGCAAATTTAGTTGTCGCGAGGATGACAATTTTCCTTATCAAGCGTGAAAAATATTCGATTTGCCATGGTTAAAAAATCTGACGACGGATTTTTAACATTGCCGTTTTATTTTCCCTCAACTTGAAGATCCTACATGTTTTCTTGTTTAGTTTAACAATTCTAGGTTAGTAAAATAGGGCATTTGTGCTAGTACAGTATCCATTATAACCCACTGTATGATGTATTGGTAAGACATGTTGTTTTACTAAGTAATGATGATGATTACTGATGTTGCAGTTTAATATAGATAAAGGTGAAATGTTTGGCACCTGCTAGGCACGTTTGATGTACAGTAGTTTTTGAAGTTTTAGCCAGAGGTTGAACAAAATTGTGATAAGATGCTTCAAACTATCGGTAGCACACACATGGTGCTGCTGTTTGAAGGGAGCATTTGTTTGGTGCTGAATGTTGTTCTATTTTTTCTTTTCATGAGCTTCTTCTGTTTCTAAATTCTAATAACAGAAGGTAAAAATCCAAAAAAAAATCAAAGAGAATTATTAGCCAATAAGTGAGGCTAAAAATGTTTTAAAATGTTAAGGGCCTTGCATAACAAGGTCAAAAGCCCATACTAGATGGCTACTATTATTATTTTTTGCCTAAGTTCACTCTAATCGTCAATCAGAAACCGAAGGATAGAAGCCATGTTGGAAATGCAGTACTAGGTCAGTGGTTGAAAGGTTCTCACAGAGTAATTAACAAAGGGAAATATCAGTGATAGTTTAATAACTCGTGGGCAGTCCTACTAGTACTATATTAGCATAATCACTTGATCAAACTAATAACTGTTGGGTTATCCGGACAATTAATTGGATGCCTGTCCAACGCGCTCCGGTCAATGTTGCCACTCCAACATCCTTTTCCGTTGGCCCAAGGAATGGGGCGAGTGGCATGGCAAAGATATTAGTACAGTGACACTCTTGACAGTGAAGCAGGCCACGGCTATTGGTGTGGTGGCTGCGTTTCAGATTCACCCAGTGCCACACGGCTATTGGAGGAGCACTGTTATCTTCTTTTCACGGCCAAAAAACAGAGTGGGTGATGAAAACAGAGTGGGAGCCCATGCCTTGTTTGGTCTGCATCTCGAGACGAGCCATGCATGCATGCATGGCAACATGGCCCCGCCACCGACGGTAGATAGGCTGCTGATGAGATGAACTGAGGCCATGCATGTGGGTGATGTGTTGGAACTTGGAACAACTTGTCCGTCCGTCCTATCCTGCGCAGCCAGCGCCTCCATGTGGAACGCAGTGGCTATACGTACGTACGTGCACGCTCTCGATCGCAGGCCAAGCCCGCCAGGGACAAAGAAGGCATCGGCAACCATGTGATGAACTGATGACTCTGAGCCAACCAAGTCCAAGAGCTAGCTACGGATGATACCTTTTTCTTTTATATATGTCATGAGATACGTGATGAAATTTACTGCCTCATCGTCTTCATTCATGGACGCTGCCCCTCTCCTCTTTTGTGGTATGATGCTATTACTGTATACTGTGTTTGCAGGTCACAAGATCTTCCTCACGAAAGTGTTGCCCCAAGTCGGTCGTGAACGCAGCTCACATGATAACGCTGAATCTTATCCCCACGCTGCATATTTATGGAGAGGCGTCGTCCGGCTTGGCCGGGGGAGTTGTGAGGTCTTCAAGCCTGCTGGTTTTCAGGCAACTGCACTTCAGTTGCAGAAAAGGTTCCCAGAATGTTCTCTGCAATTTTCTTTTTAAATAGCACTACACTGATCTTATTACGCCGCACACCCACCCCGAGCCGGTACCGCAATCGCGTCAACATCCATGCCACATGGCTAGCTGCTGGATTCATTATGTCACATCAGGGGCTTAGCCAGCATGATTAATTTGACTTCGGTCTCGTCGTAATCAGCATACTAATTAGACTGGAACCGCACCGCAGAACATGCTCTCTGCCTGCCCTGCACTGCACACCCGCCGTCTCATCTCATCCGAGATAAGTTTCTTATGATCAGATCCCCCGTGTCTTTGTCTGTCTTGCTATCAGCTTTCTAGCTATTTGTTTTGTTGGTTCGGCTTAGCCGTATCCATCCTTCCATAGCTCCACGCACATGCCAATGATCGCGCACATGGGGGGTTGCTAAGGGGGAAGGTACCCACAATCAAGCAGATGATTGTGCTATCTAGTCCCGATATACTAGATATCTTGGTTCGGTACTGGCCGGGTAGAGTATGTTTTGGACCCTTAGGCATCTCCAACCTTTTCCCATATATCTTGGGCCAACCCTACGCGTCGACCGGCTGGTGTTCTGAAAACATGCACTGTGTCGCGAGCCATTGGATCCATTGCGGGAGAGCCGCCCGATCCGGTTGACGAGGTTTGCAACATGGGTCATGTTGCGCTCCGTCCGATACAATTGACGAGGTTTGCAACATGGGTTATGTTGCGCCCCGTCCGATACAACCGACGAGGTTTGAAACATGGGTCATGCTGCGGTCGAGGTTTTGCAACATGAGTCATACTGCGCTCGGAGATTTGCACGACGAGTAGTTTGCAACACGAGCCATGTTTTGATTGGGGAGGTTTGCAAAATGGCCGAAGTTGTGGTTTGTCGCCGACGACGATTCGTCCTGCACATCATCGATTCGTCCCGTAGAGGCTGCAACACGGCCGACGTTGCGGTTGCCGGTGTCGCGGACCGCCGTTGCGCATCATTGCGGCACCGACATCATCGTTGTTCACCTTCTTGTACGTGGTTGAGGAGGTAGGGATGACGTCGGCCCTCCCCCACGACTACCAACTTCTGGCTCGCGAGGAGGCGGGACAACGGCCAGGGGAGGGACACAATGTCATCGCGCGTCCGTGGGAGGTCGTTGTGCTGCTCGAGGGAGCTTGCCGATGAGGCCATGGTCCTTCCATCCGAGTGCTATGGAGGCATTCGTTTTCCCAAAAATTGGAGATATAGAGGATGGCGGACGACTTGGGGTGCTCCAGAGTAGTAAAGGGAGGGTGGGGTGAGATGGGAAAAGGTAGTGAACGAAAGAGTCAACAGGAATTAAACATGTCATTCTGGCATGATGCTAGGATAAGGGCATCTCCAACGGCAACCCGCAAATTTCCTCTCGCATCCGTCCGCGAACCAGAGGGATGGGGCTCAGTCCGCGGACGCGGATGCGGGTCCAACCATATCATGTATATGTCCGCCAGTAAATTCAAATTCAAATGTACTCTGATCCACACAACGCGTTGGATCACACCCGCGCCGGATCGCATCCCTGATCACAACCAAAAAGAGGCAAATATCCTTAGTTTTACATGTCTGAAACCAAAAGAACACCAGTCCGGCACTCCATGCATTTCTGCCCTGCCGGACCGGCAATCCCAGCGAGTTGCTCCCCGATCAAGGAGGTGTCATCGCCGCCATGTAGGCACCCTCCGCACCTGCGTCCGCCCCCGACTCCGTCGTGTCCTCATCATCCATCGCCGCCAACTGATCTTTCTGCCACTGCAACATCTGGTAGCGGATGGATTGCACGATGATCTTGTGTCGGCATCCAAAGAGTCGATATTCAAAGTTAACATCTTGGCGTCCTCCGCATTAGCAGCGATCTTCACCCTCTTTTCCTCGAGCGCGGCCTTCCTCTCCTCGATCATGGTCCTCCTCTCTTCAAGCTTGATCTTCTTGTTTGTCGCCTCCATCAACGGTCTAAACCTCTCTGCCTTCCTCTCCTTGATTTTCGAGTGCTTCACGCATGCCTCTGAAGGAAATATGCCCTAAAGGCAATAATAAAGTTATTATTTATTTCCTCTCATATCATGATAAACGTTTATTATTCATGCTAGAATTGTATTAACTGGAAACATAATGCATGTGTGAATACATAGACAAACATAGTGTCACTAGTATGCCTCTACTTGACTAGCTCGTTGATCAAAGATGGTTGAGTTTCCTACCCATAGACATGAGTTGTCATTTGATTAACGGGATCACATCATTAGATGAGGTTTTATATCCCAGCAACTGAAGGGGACAATCTTGCGGTGTTTTATATCCCAGCAACAGAAGGGGACAAGACACGTATTTGTATTGTCGCCATTAGATGAGGTTTATTCATATTGATTGGATTTACTTTCTCTACATCATGTCATCTTACTTAAGGCGTTACTTTCTTATGAACTAAATACTCTAGATGCATGTTAGATAGTGGTCAATAGGTGGAGTAATAGTAGTAGATGCAGGCAGGAGTCGGTCTATTTGTCTCGGACGTGATGCATATATACATGATCATTGCCTTGAATATCGTTCATAACTATGCGCTTTTCTATCAATTGCCCAACAGTAATTTGTTTACCCACCGTATACTTCAAAACTATGCCCCCCGGGTCTACCTTTATCATATATTAAACTATGCCCCCCATATACTTCAAATCCCAATGCAGCTCACAAGTAGCAGTCTGCCACGCCCTCCACGCCCATCGCCACCACCAGGCCCACCGGCAGCCAGCCGCTCCTTGACCTTCTCCTCCTTTGAGGCCTTCGCCTTGACACGGCAAATTTGCCGCGTCGCCGAGCTGATCTTCCAGGCGTGATGCTCAGATCCTCCGGCACCTCCGCCGGCTCCATCTCCGACAGGTTCTCCGGCGGTTCCATGCGTCAGCGACGGAGGGAAGGAGATGGTAGGAGAAAAGAGCGGGAATTGGGCGGAGAGCGGCGAGGAGTGAAAGAATAGAGTGGGGGATTTTGGCGTGGAAACAGTGCGGGATGCTATAAAAGCACGGGCTCCGCCTTCCTTTTGGGTGGGCCGGGGGGGGGGGGGGGGGGAAGTGACGTTTCGCGTATCCGGACTCCCGCAAAGCCCCCCCTTTTGTCTCCAGTTTGCGTGAGAAATCGCGTCCGGACCGCTTCGCGGACCAATACAGGACCGCGTTTGATGACGGCCTCGGTCCGGACAACGTGGTCCGCACGGTTGCTGGAGGTTTGGGGGTTGGCATTGGAGATGCCCTAAGGGAAGAGAAGAGTGGTGTGTGGGCATGTGTGACACGTGTTACACACAGAATTCAGTCAACACGGACATGTTGTTATCAGCCGGCTGAGTGTGAGTATTCTCCTATATTTTAACTCCCCAAACACCCTTCCCTACCCTCACCCTAATGCCTTAACCCCTCAAACTGACGAGTTAAAAAAATTATGGAGCTAACTTTCCTTTTAAAGCTTGACTTCCGAAATAACTCTTTGTGGATTCTTTCATCCTTTTCCATGCATACTCCACTTCAACGTGATACTTGCACAAAATATTAATTCAAAACATGGTAATTTCAGTGATACAATTCAACAAACATTTCAAATTCAAACACACATTAGGTCCAAATGAATTAATGGTCCAAATAAAAGGTGATAAAACATAAGAATCAAGTGCTATGAAGTTGCCACAATTGCTCAATAAAATCATCTTGGAGTTAGTGATGCGCTTCTCGATGCTGCGACCTGCGATGCACTACGAGGAATATGTGGATCATGTTTGCATTATGACGTGGTTCGATAATTTCCCCATTGTAGATGTGCCCGGTTATCCTCTCATCCTCAATGGTCATGTTGTGCATGATAATACAAGTTGACATGATTTGCCTGAGGACCGTTTGTTTCAAATAATCAGCAAGGCCATGAACAATCGCATACATGCTTTTGGAGCACACTGAAAGCTCACTCAACATCCTTTCTTACCGAGTCTTTGCATTTTGCAAAGTGAGATTTCTTATTGCCGGCCGGAGTTGAAATGTCTTCACAATATATCCCATGTTGTACTCATGGCTCACAATATAGTTGCAAAGTGGAGTATGTCCGACAACAAGCCTTCCGAACAATGGTGATCCCTACGGGACATTGATTGATGGCCCTATCTCTACGAACTCTCTATATGACACTCTCTGCGTCAAAGAGTTGATCAAACACATAGGGATGACTAAGCGAGCGACACACCGGGCCAACCCATTAGCTAGCTTTAGCGTTTCCTTTTGGTTTTGGGAACCTTCTAGAAGGTTCCTGAACTGAGGTTTTTTTGTTGGTTTCTTTTACTGTTTCTTCCGGTTTTGTATTTATCTTTTTTTCTTTTTTTAATAATTCATCATTTCGAAAAAATGTTCAAAATCCTATTTTGTTTATAATTTTAATAAATGTACTCCCTACATAAAGAAACATAAGAGTGTTTACATCATTAATTATGTAAACACTCTTATATTTCTTTATGTAGGGAGTATATTTTTTCCAAAAAAATATTCCCAAAAAAATATTCTGAATTTTTTTTAAATCACTTTCCTTCAAAACTATCAAAGAAAAATTAGACTTTCAAGTTTTGCTCGAAAGTTTCAATTTATTTTGTAATTTCAAAATTTTGTTCACGTTTTAAAAAAATATGTAGAATTTCGAAAATAGTTCACCCTTTTTAAAAGTGCTCGTACTTTTTCAAATTTCTTTATTATTTAAAAAATGTTCAGACTTTAAAAAAATCCTCACGTTTTCAAATTTATCCGTGTTTTTTCTAAATGTACGCAATGTTCAAACTTTCTTCCAAATATTCATTTTTTGTGTGTTTTTCAAAAAATATTTCAGAATTTAAAAAATGGTTCAATTTAAAAAATGTATTTTTCAAAATGAAATATTCAAATAAATAAAAACCGGCAACTTTGTTACAGTGCTGCGCTATGAAGCGCGCTCGCTATAGTAGGAATGCTACAGCGCTAGTGGCTCCGCCCAGTTGGCTCGCCCTATTCGCCCCGCTGCTATTAGATGCACCGAGCGGCATATAGGCGGTTCCCATATAGAGGTGACGGTATTGTGGGCTTGGATGAGGATAGAGTTGGAAAGGTGGACTGAACCCAAACTAGCTCCCCTGATTCTCAAAAAAAAAAAATCCTAAATTAGCTCCCTTCATTTTTTCTTCCTAAACTAGCCCTGTTGAAGGGAAGAAGTTTCTCTTCTCGGGGAACGGAAGAACAAAACAGAATGGTAACACTTCACCGCTCCTTTAAAAAAAAGCAGAACGGTAAGAAAAATGGAATAAATTGTTCTCTGTAAGAAATTCATTTTCCGTTCACAAACAGATTTGAGATTGCTTCCCATTACAGTTTTCCATTTCGAACGGAGGGAGCACCCTCGGCCTCAGAGTCAGTAAATCTCTCACTGTTTCAAGTCCACATTCTTGTCCTGGCTACAAAAGCCAAGGCCGGCAGACCAAGGGAAATGCGCACGAACTCCCTGCGGCTAAACAAAGGTAAGAAGATACGCGCCTCCGAGGACAAAGCTTCCAACCAAGGGAGTACTATGAGATGAGCGCGTGATGGATGGGTTCCATTCAGTGCTCTGCCTTTGGCACAAGAGAAGAGAGAAGGCCTTCCTTGACAAACATGGTGAAGAAGAAAGAGACATGCAAGTGCTCTGAATCCTGGAAAGGGAGCCAAAAGGATAGGAAATGGGCGTGACCTGCTGCAAATGCAAATCCCAATAAATGTGAGTAGTGGTTCAGGTGAGGTCATGTAAAGTGGCCAATCTTCCTTGTCCTCCTTCCTTCACGAGCACCTGTCTGTCACCCTCGTCATGTCATTTTCATCTGTTTGTTTACAGTTACAGAGGTAAGAAAACACTACTAATTACTTTCCTTGATGGTTCCGGTTAGTTCAAGTTGATACTACGAGAGATGATGTAAGTCGCATCAGTCCGGTTGATCGCTACATCTTCAGGGCCCGGCATATCATCATCATCATCATCATCATCATCATCTATCCCCATGATCATGATTCCCAAAAAAGTAAATTAAGAACTACTATCATCCATCTCCCTCCACCTAGAGAGATTGCAGGAGAAGCTCAGGAGACTTCTAGAATCCTACTCTGCACAGTGGACTATGATGATGATGCAATGGCGACTCACATTCAAACCTGACAAGACACCATGCCAACCCTGAAAAAGATGGGAATCTTTCCCCCATTTCCCAAAGCGCATCGGGGGTCCGTCGACTGATTGGTGGCAATTTTTGGGCCTCTGACGTGATATCTTCTTGCTCAACTTGCGATCAAGAAATAAATAAGGCATCGGCGATTCCAGTTTTACTGCAGTGCCCCAATTGCCCATTGCCCATTGGGTCGCCTGCTGGGCAAAGACTTCTGCAGAATTTCAGTGCAGCTAGCTACTGTTAGCATGCATCGTTTCAGACTTTCAGTGCAGCTAGCTACTGTTAGCATGCATGCATCGTTTCAGACTTTCAGTGCAGCTAGATACAGTTCGCTGATGTACAGTAGTACCACCCTGATTCCAGGCCCAGGCTAGCCTGCCTCTGCCTGCCTTCTATGGAATCTCACTAGTTACCACTATACTGCCCCAGAAGGCCATGTCAAGAAAGCAGAGATGAGCTCTGTTTTCTTCTCTGAACCCTGAATCCAAGGCCCCTGCATCCTGAAGCAACTTCAACACCTCTATCCATGGCTCTTCATATGTCTGTTCATCTTGCAACCAAGCACGAGATGGGCATGAGATGGACCGTAAAATCCTGAGGTACCAAACGATTTTGCAACCATTGCGCTTGGTTGGGTATCCTGTCCACACAAAAGAGGCTTTTTAATTTCTTTTCCTGTTTGCCACCAACAGAAAAAGAATAGCAATCATTTACTGTTCTTTTCTTGTCCACGGCGTCGGCGACGCCACCGCGGTTCGCACCCAGCCGCCACGACCCCGAGGCCGGCATATCCACGTCCGGCATCGTCGACAAAACGGACTCCGGCAAGGAAGAGTAGGACATGGGATGCCGTCACGGCTTGGGTTCCGAGGATGGCTACTCATATTCTCCCCCCTCCCGCAGCTTCACTTCCTGATGCTCACGGCCGGCCGGTGAGCTTGCCGGATATGGGGAAGACAGGACTTGGAAACGGACTCCGCCACGGCCGGCGATCATTTAGACTGGTTTGTTTAGTTGAAATGTGTCGAAAATGTAATGATCTCGGTCTGATTTAACTAAAAATCATCCGGTTTGCATGAAATTGGTTCGGTTTATTCAAATCCAGTTTGAAATGTATGCGGGCATGGTTGGATGACCGGCTACCGTATCACTATCTGCGGACAAATACAGTGTCTGCTTTATGGATCCGTGTTCGTGTTGGAGATGCCCGAAGAATCGCAACCATTTACTTATTTTACATGGCCCTTCGCTTTGGTTTGAAGATATATCTTATCTAACGCTAGATTCTGCACTGCAGAGACTCAAAGAGACATATGCATTCATGCATGGCCAAAGAACCTGATGTATACAGACGCCGTCGTGCTCATACCCGATGCTGACACGCATGGCTGGAGGGAGTTGCTTCTTGTGAGGTAGTAGAACATTTCTTTCAGGCTAGCTAGAGAGCCTAGAAATTGACAGCTTACATTCATCAGCTTCTGGGGGAAATCTGGGCCTAGCTGTTGAATGTTGATATTCTCCTTTTCGCCAAAAAGTTGTTGATAGATGATGGGTTGTTGTTAGTGCCTTAGCTTCCTCCAACAAGACGAATCAAATTATATCAGCATGTTGTAGTACTCCCTCCGGTCCTTTTTAGTCTGCATATAAGTTTTGTCCAAAGTCAAATTATCTCTACTTTGACCAAACTTATAGAAAAAATATATCAACACTCACAGTGCCAAATCAACATTGCAAACTTTGGTCAAGGTTTGCAATGATTGACTTGGCACAAATCTAATACGCGGAGTAAACAAGATCGGAGGGAGTGTGTATAAAGAACAATTGTTTCTTTTCTGCCCTAAATTTTCGTCAGTGTCAAATCAACTCTCGGATACTCTCATTTGGCTGCCAAAGTCTAACCAAGCGTCATCACCAAAGGATAAGGAGCAATACAAATACCAGTAGTATTTGGCAGTGACAAATGGTAACATCTACTACATCAGATCAGGTAGCTATCTCACCCAGTGGATTGCCATGTATACTGATTAGGACAACTAAATTATACTATCAACAAGCACCATGGGAACTGACTATGACAATTTAAATATATTAACGGCCATTAGGAATTGCTCTTGTCAAAACATGTCATCATGATAAATGAGTGTGTTGGTTACCGGGTGCTCAGATGATCGATTTGTGGGTCAGGTCAGGTGGTGACACTGTGTCTCCATCTTTGACTTGATGGATTAACGCCGTGGATGGAGCCCATACGCCATGCATCTTTATCATCTTTAACTTATACTCCGTTCCTAAATATTTGTCTTTTTAGAGGTTTCAAATGGTGACTACATACGGAGCAAAATGAGTGAATCTACACTCTAAAATATGTCTATATACATCCGTATGTGGTGATCATTTGAAATCTCTAGAAAGACAAATATTTAGGAACGGAGGGAGTACTTCAGTGGCCTAAAACGTCTTACAAAAGTTTACAGAGGAATTATTTCCCACTCAAAAGTAATCATGCGTACATGCATCTTCACTGTGAATCAAGAATTTAGCCAGCATGATTAGTCCCTAGAAACTTTTACCTACTGTGCAACGATACATTTAGTCTTTGTACTGGATTGCTGTGGTAGGTTTGCCCATAGCCTAGCTTGTGGTTACACTCCTACCACTAGATCATGTGTGTGGTTGCCCATACCACCAGATCATGTGATGTTTGCTTGTCTCATTTTCTTTTCTTTAGGTTCATGACTTTTGTTAGCATCAGACATCAGTACTACCCATTGATCCTAATCCACCTGACTTGCCTTTTGTTATTGGGCCTACCCTAAAGCAGGAAGCAAAACCACTAGACAAGACGTACAGCATCTGGTGTTTGTCACTGTAGTATGGTGCCTTATCCTTTCTGCTCCCACTAGAAAATCTTATCCCCTCCAAAAAAAAACTAGAAAATATTATTATCTCATAGGAAATCTAACATCAACTCAAACCTCTTTTTACAATTTCTTTGTTTTTCCTGTTGCATCAAACACTCCTTACTAATCCTATAGAATTCAAGTGGGCATGCCACTTCAATCTTGCATTTTTTAAATCCTGCGAATCAAAGAGGCCTTGAAATCTTGCGTCTCCTCATGAATTTAGAATGAAGGCACTAATTACAAGTTGTCCATAGTATGATGGTACTTGGATTATTCTCTTGTCCAATAAACACTGGAATCATTTTTTGTTGTGTGCATACCTTTTGGTAATGCTAAAAGATGAGGAAAAAGTATTGATGTGAAAAAGTAAAGCAGACCAAAACAGAACAACTAGCATCATGATAGTATATACTCCCAAATTGTTTGTTTTTGGGTAAAACGCCTTTTTGCAGCACAAGCACATGGTCTTCTCCAATATTTAAAATGAGACATGCCTTTCAACACCCGGGTGCCCCCACACCCTCCATGAGACCATGAACAGTCAATTCAAAAACAATTGGAAAAAATCAAAAAAATCTAAACTTTTTGGGACAACAAATATGCTCAAGCATTTGATGTTCTTGCAAAGTTTTAGCCACAAATATAATTTGAGGAGCCCTCATCAGTGATTTTTTTAGGGCTCCTCGAATGTTATTTGTGGGTCAAACTTTGCAAGAATATCAAATGTTTGATGTCCCAAATTTTATATTTTGTTTTAAAAAACAAACCAATTTACTGTTCACGAGGGTGTAGGGCACCCGGGAGCTATTACACCTTTCTCATTTAATTTGTTTCCTACTCATATGCTCATACTACTCAAGTAGCCTCTATGAATACATTACTAAATATGTGTGTATGGATTATATGGTGACAACCCTGCTTCAGGCTACAACCGATAAGGTGATGTCGACGCGGTGTTTTTTTTTTTGCAAAACAAGGTAGGTTTCATCTCTTTGTTATACTATTAGCTGCACCACCGTTGGTTGCAGAATACATCAAGGGATGGAAAAAATATCAGGTGATACTTTAAGTGCAACTAGTGTCTCTTTTGAATGATTAATGATAAATAGTTAATAAGCAATGTGTTTGCGAGTATACAAAGATGAATTTTATGAGGATTTGGTTACCAGCGGGTGATGACCCATAAAAATGTTGTGAGAACATTGAAGTCTTCGGAAATACTCTTTGAAAAATTGGAAGATGCGGCGTTGACTTCTATTTGCTAGTTTCTTTGTTCTTCATTTGAATCATAGGGAAAACCATACTAATAAGATGGGTCTAAGTGAAAGCAAGATTGAAGTCGTCGCGTGTGCACTCAATCAAAACTATTTCTTCTTTGACAGAAGAGTTCGAAATCTCCTTCCAGACAAATCATTTAGTCTCGGTGTTGAGATTAAGTCTTCGGGAATCAAGATTAAAATTCTTCGCTGAGAAGTTGGACGTCTTGCCCCGCAAGTTAGTCCACACACATCATGATTTGAAGTCTGACTGTTAGCCACATGTCGTGTGTATCCACATGTCGTGTGTACGTTGGTGAGTGTGCTCCCAATGATCATATCAACACCTTTGGGTTGCTCCCCGGCTATAAATAGCATCCTACCTAACACACTGTGGTTGGCCACTCCGCGTGATTTTACAAAATATTGCATGAGCAACCCTTCCTCACACTAATTTAAGAAATCCTAAGTGAGGAAAAATCCGAGAGCCGAAGAATTTAACTGTGATTGATGAGCATCAAAGAACTTGATCGAAGCCTAGCTTGGACGACGATTGTGCATCCTCTAGAAGTTTAGGCGTCGTTCAGGAGAATCCTATGTATGGATTCACCAAAGAACAAGTTTGTGTTAGTCTAGAGATCACCGCAAGATCTACCACGAGTGATTGGGTGAGTTCTGAGAAACTTAAATCGAGTAGAATAAGGTGAAGACGTGTGTTTCTTCACAACTATGACTCAACTTCTCCAACCCAGATGTAAAACTATATGTCGGCGGTTTGAACTGTGGTAAACAAATGTCCATGTCTTTGTCAAGCATCATGTTCTAGTTCCTCACACAACTTTACTTCCTATAACATGCAGAGTTTCGAAGAGTTCCCCCTTCCTCATTCCTTGTGATTGTTGCGAAGACTTTTTAGTACTCACGCTTCTATTCCGCTGCTTAGATTTTCACTATCCATTTCGTTCTTATATTTACCAAGGTATTTCATATTCTTCTATTCGCCCCATCTGGTCGGTACTTTTTGATTTACACATACCATCCTTCAGATGCTTCAAATTTTGAATAGTCACTTTCAAATGTTTTGGAAAATTCTATTTTTTGTGAATGTTCACAAGACATGTGCCAACAAATTCATATCCAAATTCAAAACACATATTGAGAAGACAAATCCAGGTGTGAATGTGTCATTTCTAGCACTATTGATGCTTGTCTTCTTTTAACACTATTCATGCTTGATTTTTTCTCAATGTGAATCTACAATTTTGATCTGAATTAAGTTATAGACACATATATTGTGAACATTCACAATCTTATAATGATTTTCTAGAAACATTTAAATTGTGACTTTTCAAAATTGAAGCATGAGAGCATGTAAATGGTGGTATCACATGATATCTACTTTATCCGGGTTTATTGGGCCCCTTTGTAATTTTTGGTCCAATTTTAACAATGTATTTGATTAAGAAAATATGAACTATATGCGATAACAAATATATTGTTGGATTTGTACTTACTTAAATTCATGGTCAAACTTTGACCCAAAATAGAACGGTGTCTAATAAACCTGAACATAGGGAGTACCATTGGAGCAACTCTAGCAGAGTCATCATAGGTGCGATGGCCATCCGCCATATGGAGCTTGCTTCATATGGATATGGAGGCCATGGTGGTTGTGCACAACACAAAATTGCCATAATGCGGCCTTCTTGTTGTTACCTTTAACCCGGCTTCAGATGTAGATAGTCCCTTCCTTTTCCCCCAAGGGTCACCTTGGGTATCTAACGCACAGGAAATAATGCTAACATACAGGGATTCAAACAAGCTATTGTTGGCGTTAGAAGTTCCAGTTTCTTGATAAAAAAATCTCAAACTTTTTAGAGAGAACAATGGTATGAAATATGCTAGGGTTGGAGGACTTTACTTACAACCTTGAACTTGCACTTAGGATTTTGTATTGATTTCCAACATGATCCTGATAAACACCTCCATGACGTGGGGGATGCGGCCAAATAATGTTACGACCGACCAACAACCTACATCATGAGTCTATTCTCCAACCAAGGTCCTTAACGTTGCACGGGGTTACTGTTGGGAATCGTAGCACAATTTTAAAATTTTCCTACGCTCACCAAGATGCATCTATGGAGTATACTAGCAACGAGGGGAAAGGAGTGCATCTACATACCCTTGTAGATCGCGAGCGGAAGCGTTCCAATGAACGTGGATGACGGAGTCGTACTCGCCGTGATCCAAATCACCGATGACCGAGTGCCGAACGGACGGCACCTCCGCGTTCAACACACGTACGGTGCAGCGACGTCTCCTCCTTCTTGATCCAGCAAGGGGCAAGGAGAGGTTGATGGAGATCCAGCAGCACGACGGCGTGGTGGTGGATGTAGCGGGTCTCGGCAGGGCTTCGCCGAGCTTCTGCGAGAGAGAGAGAGAGGTGTTGCAGGGGAGGAGGGAGGCGCCCAAGGCCGTAGGTTGCTGCCCTCCCTCCCCCCTTTTTATAGGCCCCCTGGGGGGGGGGGGCGCCGGCCCTAGAGATGGGATCTCATGGAGGGGCGGCGGCCAAAGGGGGGAAGGGGTTGCCTTGCCCCCCAAGGCAAGGGGGAAGCCCCCCACCCTAGGGTTCCCAACCCTAGGCGCATGGGGGGAGGCCCAAGGGGGGCGCCCTAGCCCACTAAGGGCTGGTTCCCTTCCACTTTCAGCCCACGGGGCCCTCCGGGATAGGTGGCCCCACCCGGTGGACCCCCGGGACCCTTCCGGTGGTCCCGGTACAATACCGGTAACCCCCGAAACTTTCCCGGTGGCCGAAACTTGACTTCCTATATATAATTCTTCACCTCCGGACCATTCCGGAACCTCTCGTGATGTCCGGGATCTCATCCGGGACTCCGAACAACTTTCGGGTTTCCGCATACACATATCTCTACAACCCTAGCGTCACCGAACCTTAAGTGTGTAGACCCTACGGGTTCGGAAGACATGCAGACATGACCGAGACGCCTCTCCGGTCAATAACCAACAGCGGGATCTGGATACCCATGTTGGCTCCCACATGTTCCACGATGATCTCATCGGATGAACCACGGTGTCGAGGATTCAATCAATCCCGTATGCAATTCCCTTTGTCAATCGGTATGTTACTTGCCCGAGATGCGATCGTCGGTATCCCAATACCTTGTTCAATCTCGTTACCGGCAAGTCTCTTTACTCGTACCGCAATGCATGATCCCGTGACTAACGCCTTAGTCACATTGAGCTCATTATGATGATGCATTACCGAGTGGGCCCAGAGATACCTCTCCGTCACACGGAGTGACAAATCCCAGTCTCGATCCGTGCCAACCCAACAGACACTTTCGGAGATACCCGTAGTGCACCTTTATAGTCACCCAGTTACGTTGTGACGTTTGGCACACCCAAAGCACTCCTACGGTATCCGGGAGTTGCACGATCTCATGGTCTAAGGAAAAGATACTTGACATTGGAAAAGCTCTAGCAAACGAAACTACACGATCTTTTATGCTATGCTTAGGATTGGGTCTTGTCCATCACATCATTCTCCTAATGATGTGATCCCGTTATCAATGACATCCAATGTCCATAGTCAGGAAACCATGACTATCTGTTGATCAACGAGCTAGTCAACTAGGGCTTACTAGGGACACGTTGTGGTATATGTATTCACACATGTATTACGATTTCCGGACAATACAATTATAGCATGAATAATAGACAATTACCATGAACAAAGAAATATAATAATAACCATATATTATTGCCTCTAGGGCATATTTCCAACAGTCTCCCACTTGCACTAGAGTCAATAATCTAGTTACATTGTGATGAATCGAACACCCATTGCGTCTTGGTGTTGATCATGTTTTGCTCTAGGGAGAGGTTTAGTCAACGGATCTGCTACATTCAGGTCCGTATGTACTTTACAAATATCTATGTCTCCATTTTGAACACTTTCACGAATGGAGTTGAAGCGACGCTTGATATGCCTGGTCTTCCTGTGAAACCTGGGCTCCTTCGCAAGGGCAATGGCTCCAGTGTTGTCACAGAAGAGAGTCATCGGGCCCGACGCATTGGGAATCACCCCTAGGTCGGTAATGAACTCCTTCATCCAGACTGCTTCCTGTGCTGCCTCCGAGGCTGCCATGTACTCCGCTTCACATGTAGATCCCACCACGACGCTTTGCTTGCAACTGCACCAGCTTACTGCTCCTCCATTCAAAATATACACGTATCCGGTTTGAGACTTTGAGTCATCCAGATCTGTGTCGAAGCTAGCGTCGACGTAACCCTTTACGACGAGCTCTTCGTCACCTCCATAAACGAGAAACATATCCTTAGTCCTTTTCAGGTACTTCAGGATATTCTTGACCGCTGTCCAGTGTTCCATGCCGGGATTACTTTGGTACCTTCCTACCAAACTTACGGCAAGGTTTACATCAGGTCTGGTACACCGCATGGCATACATAATAGACCCTATGGCCGAGGCATAGGGGATGACACTCATCTTTTCTATATCTTCTGCCGTGGTCGGACATTGAGCCGTGCTCAATTGCACACCTTGCAATACATGCAAGAACCCCTTCTTGGACTGATCCATACTGAACTTCTTCAATACCTTGTCAAGGTATGTACTCTGTGAAAGACCAATGAGGCGTCTTGATCTATCTCTATAGATCTTGATGCCTAATATATAAGCAGCTTCTCCAAGGTCCTTCATTGAAAAACACTTATTCAAATAGGCTTTTATACTTTCCAAGAATTCTATATCATTTCCCATCAATAATATGTCATCCACATATAATATGAGAAATGCTACAGAGCTCCCACTCACTTTCTTGTAAACACAGGCTTCTCCATAAGTCTGTGTAAACCCAAACGCTTTGATCATCTCACCAAAGCGAATGTTCCAACTCCGAGATGCTTGCACCAGCCCATAGATTGAGCGCTGGAGCTTGCATACTTTGTTAACATTTTTAGGATCGACAAAACCTTCCGGCTGCATCATATACAACTCTTCCTTAAGGAAGCCGTTAAGGAATGCCGTTTTGACGTCCATCTGCCATATCTCATAATCGTAGTATGCGGCAATTGCTAACATGATTCGGACGGACTTCAGCTTTGCTACGGGTGAGAAAGTCTCATCGTAGTCAACTCCTTGAACTTGTCGATAACCCTTAGCGACAAGTCGAGCTTTGTAGATGGTCACATTACCATCCGCGTCCGTCTTCTTCTTAAAGATCCATTTATTTTCTATGGCTCGCCGATCATCGGGCAAGTCAGTCAAAGTCCATACTTCGTTTTCATACATGGATCCTATCTCGGATTTCATGGCTTCTAGCCATTTGTCGGAATCCGGGCCCGCCATCGCTTCTTCATAGTTCGAAGGTTCACCGTTGTCTAACAACATGATTTCCAGGACAGGGTTGCCGTACCACTCTGGTGCGGAACGTGTCCTTGTGGACCTACGAAGTTCAGTAGTAACTTGATCCGAAGCTTCATGATCATCATCATTAACTTCCTCCCCAGTCGGTGTAGGCACCACAAGAACATTTTCCCGCGCTGCGCTACTTTCCGGTTCGGAAGGGGTGACTGTCACCTCATCAAGTTCCACTTTCCTCCCACTCAATTCTTTCGAGAGAAACTCCTTCTCTAGAAAGGACCCGTTCTTGGCAACGAAGATCTTGCCTTCGGATCTGAGGTAGAAGGTATACCCAATAGTTTCCTTAGGGTATCCTATGAAGACGCATTTCTCCGACTTGGGTTCAAGCTTTTCAGGTTGAAGTTTCTTGACATAAGCATCGCATCCCCAAACTTTTAGAAACGACAGCTTAGGTTTCTTCCCAAACCATAATTCATACGGTGTCGTCTCAACGGATTTCGACGGAGCCCTATTTAAAGTGAATGCGGCAGTCTCTAAAGCATAGCCCCAAAATGAGAGCGGTAAATCGGTAAGAGACATCATAGATCGCACCATATCCAATAGAGTGCGATTACGACGTTCGGACACACCGTTTCTCTGAGGTGTTCCAGGCGGCGTGAGTTGTGAAACTATTCCACATTTCCTTAAGTGTGCACCAAACTCGTGACTTAAATATTCTCCACCACGATCTGATCGTAAGAATTTTATTCTCCTGTCACGTTGATTCTCAACTTCACTCTGAAATTCCTTGAACTTTTCAAAGGTTTCAGACTTGTGTTTCATTAGGTAGACATACCCATATCTACTTAAATCATCAGTGAGAGTGAGAACATAACGATATCCTCCGCGAGCGTCAACACTCATTGGACCGCACACATCGGTATGTATGATTTCCAATAAGTTGGTTGCTCGCTCCATTGTTCCGGAGAACGGAGTCTTGGTCATCTTACCCATGAGGCATGGTTCGCACGTGTCAAATGATTCGTAATCAAGAGACTCCAAAAGTCCATCTGCATGGAGCTTCTTCATGCGCTTGACACCAATGTGACCAAGGCGGCAGTGCCACAAGTATGTGGGACTATCGTTATCAACTTTACATGTTTTGGTATTCACACTATGAACATGTGTAACATCACGTTCGAGATTCATCAAAAATAAACCATTGACTAGCGGGGCATGACCATAAAACATATCTCTCAAATAAATAGAACAACCATTATTCTCGGATTTAAATGAGTAGCCATCTCGAATTAAAAGAGTTCCAGATACAATGTTCATGCTCAAAGCTGGCACTAAATAACAATTATTGAGGTTTAAAACTAATCCCGTGGGTAGATGCAGAGGTAGCGTGCCGACGGCGATCACATCGACCTTGGAACCATTCCCGACGCGCATCGTCACCTCATCCTTCGCCAGTCTCCGTTTATTCCGTAGTTCCTGTTTTGAGTTACAAATATGAGCAACCGCACCGGTATCAAATACCCAGGAGCTACTACGAGTACTGGTAAGGTACACATCAATTACATGTATATCACATATACCTTTGGTGTTGCCGGCCTTCTTCTTGTCCGCTAAGTATTTGGGGCAGTTCCGCTTCCAGTGACCACTTCCCTTGCAATAAAAGCACTCAGTCTCGGGCTTGGGTCCATTCTTTGACTTCTTCCCAGTAACTGGTTTACCGGGCGCGGCAACTCCCTTGCCGTTCTTCTTGAAGTTCTTCTTACCCTTGCCCTTCTTGAACTTAGTGGTTTTATTCACCATCAACACTTGATGTTCTTTTCTGATCTCCACCTCCGCTGATTTCAGCATTGAATATACCTCAGGAATGGTCTTTTCCATCCCCTGCATATTGTAGTTCATCACAAAGCTCTTGAAGCTTGGTGGAAGCGACTGAAGGATTCTGTCAATGACTGCGTCATCCGGGAGATTAACTCCCAGCTGAGTCAAGCGGTTGTGCAACCCAGACATTCTGAGTATGTGCTCACTAACAGAACTATTCTCCTCCATTTTACAGCTGAAGAACTTGTCGGAGACATCATATCTCTCGACCCGGGCATGAGCTTGGAAAACCAATTTCAGCTCCTCGAACATCTCGTATGCTCCATGTTTCTCAAAACGCTTTTGGAGACCCGGTTCTAGGCTGTAAAGCATGCCGCACTGAACGAGGGAGTAATCATCAGCACGCTGCTGCCAAGCGTTCATAACGTCTTGGTTCTCAGGGATTGGTGCATCACCTAGCGGTGCTTCTAAGACATAAACTTTCTTGGCTACTATGAGGATGAGCCTCAGGTTCCGGACCCAGTCCGTATAGTTGCTGCCATCATCTTTCAGCTTGGTTTTCTCTAGGAACGCGTTGAAATTGAGGACAACGTTGGCCATTTGATCTACAATACATAGTGTAAAGATTTTAGACTAAGTTCATGATAATTAAGTTCATCTAATCAAATTATTTAATGAACTCCCACTCAGATAGACATCCCTCTAGTCATCTAAGTGAAACATGATCCGAGTTTAACTAGGCCGTGTCCGATCATCACGTGAGACGGACTAGTCAAGATCGGTGAACATCTCCATGTTGATCGTATCTTCTATACGACTCATGCTCGACCTTTCGGTCCTCCGTGTTCCGAGGCCATGTCTGTACATGCTAGGCTCGTCAAGTCAACCTAAGTGTATTGCGTGTGTTCCGAGGCCATGTCTGTACATGCTAGGCTCGTCAACACCCGTTGTATTCGAACGTTAGAATCTATCACACCCGATCATCACGTGGTGCTTCGAAACAACGAACCTTCGCAACGGTGCACAGTTAGGGTGAACACTTTCTTGAAATTATTATAAGGGATCATCTTACTTACTACCGTCGTTCTAAGCGAATAAGATGCAAAAACATGATAAACATCACATGCAATCAAATAGTGACATGATATGGCCAATATCATCATGCTCCTTTGATCTCCATCTTCGGGGCACCATGATCATCTTCGTCACCGGCATGACACCATGATCTCCATCATCATGATCTCCATCATTGTGTCTTCATGAAGTCGTCACGCCAACGATTACTTCTACTTCTATGGCTAACGAGTTTAGCAACAAAGTAAAGTAATTTACATGGCGTTATTCAATGACACGCAGGTCATGCAAAATAATAAAGACAACTCCTATGGCTCCTGCCGGTTGTCATACTCATCGACATGCAAGCCGTGATTCCTATTACAAGAATATGATCAATCTCATACATCACATATATCATTCATCACATCTTCTGGCCATATCACATCACATAGCACTTGCTGCAAAAACAAGTTAGACGTCCTCTAATTGTTGTTGCAAGTTTTTACGTGGTTTGTAGGTTTCTAGCAAGAACGTTTTCTTACCTATGTATGACCACAACGTGATTTGCCAATTTCTATTTACCCTTCATAAGGACCCTTTTCATCGAATCCGTTCCGACTAAAGTAGGAGAGACAGACACCCGCTAGCCACCTTATGCAACTAGTGCATGTCAATCGGTGGAACCTGTCTCACGTAAGCGTACGTGTAAGGTCGGTCCGGGCCGCTTCATCCTACAATGCCGCCGAAACAAGAAAAGACTAGTAGCGGCAAGAAGAATTGGCAAACTCAACGCCCACAACTGCTTTGTGTTCTACTCGTGCATAGTAACTACGCATAGGCCTGGCTCATGATGCCACTGCTGGGAATCGTAGCATAATTTTAAAATTTTCCTACGCTCACCAAGATGCATCTATGGAGTATACTAGCAACGAGGGGAAAGGAGTGCATCTACATACCCTTGTAGATCACGAGCGGAAGCGTTCCAATGAACGTGGATGACGGAGTCGTACTCGCCGTGATCCAAATCACCGATGACCGAGTGCCGAACGGACGGCACCTCCGCGTTCAACACACGTACGGTGCAGCGACGTCTCCTCCTTCTTGATCCAGCAAGGGGCAAGGAGAGGTTGATGGAGATCCAGCAGCACGACGGCGTGGTGGTGGATGTAGCGGGTCTCGGCAGGGCTTCGCCGAGCTTCTGCGAGAGAGAGAGAGAGGTGTTGCAGGGGAGGAGGGAGGCGCCCAAGGCTGTAGGTTGCTGCCCTCCCTCCCCCCTTTATATAGGCCCCCTGGGGGGGCGCCGGCCCTAGAGATGGGATCTCATGGGGGGGGGGGGGGGGGCGGCGGCCAAAGGGGGGAAGGGGTTGCCTTGCCCCCCAAGGCAAGGGGGAAGCCCCCCACCCTAGGGTTCCCAACCCTAGGCGCATGGGGGGAGGCCCAAGGGGGGCGCCCCAGCCCACTAAGGGCTGGTTCCCTTCCACTTTCAGCCCACGGGGCCCTCCGGGATAGGTGGCCCCACCCGGTGGACCCCCGGGACCCTTCCGGTGGTCCAAGTACAATACCGGTAACCCCCGAAACTTTCCCGGTGGCCGAAACTTGACTTCCTATATATAATTCTTCACCTCCGGACCATTCCGGAACCTCTCGTGACGTCCGGGATCTCATCCGGGACTCCGAACAACTTTCGGGTTTCCGCATACACATATCTCTACAACCCTAGCGTCACCGAGCCTTAAGTGTGTAGACCCTACGGGTTCGGGAGACATGCAGACATGACCGAGACGCCTCTCCGGTCAATAACCAACAGCGGGATCTGGATACCCATGTTGGCTCCCACATGTTCCACGATGACCTCATCGGATGAACCACGGTGTCGAGGATTCAATCAATCCCGTATGCAATTCCCTTTGTCAATCGGTATGTTACTTGCCCGAGATTCGATCGTCGGTATCCCAATACCTTGTTCAATCTCGTTACCGGCAAGTCTCTTTACTCGTACCGCAATGCATGATCCCGTGACTAACGCCTTAGTCACATTGAGCTCATTATGATGATGCATTACCGAGTGGGCCCAGAGATACCTCTCCGTCACACGGAGTGACAAATCCCAGTCTCGATCCGTGCCAACCCAACAGACACTTTCGGAGATACCCGTAGTGCACCTTTATAGTCACCCAGTTACGTTGTGACGTTTGGCACACCCAAAGCACTCCTACGGTATCCGGGAGTTGCACGATCTCATGGTCTAAGGAAAAGATACTTGACATTGGAAAAGCTCTAGCAAACGAAACTACACGATCTTTTATGCTATGCTTAGGATTGGGTCTTGTCCATCTCATCATTCTCGTAATGATGTGATCCCGTTATCAATGACATCCAATGTCCATAGTCAGGAAACCATGACTATCTGTTGATCAACGAGCTAGTCAACTAGAGGCTTACTAGGGACACGTTGTGGTCTATGTATTCACACATGTATTACGATTTCCGAACAATACAATTATAGCATGAATAATAGACAATTACCATGAACAAAGAAATATAATAATAACCATTTATTATTGCCTCTAGGGCATATTTCCAACAGTTACCGTTATTAGGGATTTATCCAGACCAACGCATTCGGCGTTTAATGACTACACCTCGTGGTCCCCAATGAGTTGCTTTTGACTACCGAACTAATCCTTACCGCAGTCGACTTTTGATATAGCCTTCCACGCGTCCCTACACTTTACCTCCTCCTTGACCGGGGCCTTAGAACAAGAAAGTGACAAGAGACAAATCTGTTGCAATAGCACACACAAATAATGTTAAGCAAAGTCAATACCCACGATCTTGTGCACAAGTAGGCTATGCCTCAGCTCATGGCCTGAGGGGATTACTCACGCATCGCAATCGGATCACAGATGAAAACATTGTAGATGGAATCGACATATGAATGATTGATAAAGGTCTTACATTGGTGTTGTATGTGATGTATCGATTACAACAATGGCAAACTATGGGGAGAATGGTTATGGAGATCGAGATGGCGGCAACTAGGGTTTCTGCTGGGAATGGCTCTTGGCGGCGGCGGTGATTATGGTGATATGGGCGACTCTCCTTTGCTCTCTGTTGCGAGTGGATCCTAGGGCCTTTTATGAAGTGTTCTTGTGATGACATGAAGGAGCTACCCGAGGGTGATACGAGCGCCGACGCTTGTACTAAACGCCATCTTCTTCTTTGTTTTCTCTGTTGCTCCTCTATTTGATTTGGTTTGATCTCCACCCTTCATATCCTCTATCCTCATATATGGATTCATTGCTTTCCTCAAATGGTCATTTCCTGTGGAAACAAGTTAAACATAGGGAGTAGCAATCCTTTGAATTTATTAGTCATTAGTCATTGGAGTGATTTCATCGAAATATCTGAAAATTGTTAGGCTTAAACAGTGATGACATGAGTATAAAAATACACTCACCGGCTCCATATTTACCTTGCAAGTAGGGCCCACTTGTCATTGGGTCATAGGCTTTTGTCCCCACAAAATCAAAAGTTCAGACGAAGGCCGTTGTTTCCAAAAATGAGGGCGGAAAATTCAGACCATAACAATTGATTTCATTCTAAACAGGGGCGAAAAATGCGTCGCACCACGACTTTTACATTCATACAACAACTAAATTAAAACATATACCAAGAATAACTATACTTACGTCCACATACACGACTATAGCCACCGCCAACACCATGGCGCCTGCCGCCGTTACGACCACCGACGCCGCCATGGCCACCGCTGACGTATAATGCGTGGAATGTGGCAACATATTCTCCTGTTGAGGAAGAGTTATAACATATTCTCGCTATACCGAGCATGATGATTTCAATTTCTTCTGTTGGAAAAAATAAGAGAGGGGATCAGGAGTAGTTCAATCCATTGGCCTGCCAAGTGTCATTATCTCCAACAGAAATGTATTGCTCTCCCTACAGGAGGACAAGCACCATTATTAGCCGCTAAACCCTACCATCTCCTCCAATCAAATGGAAACACCCAAGCTTAAGCCTTGAACCCCATCAGAAGCAGGAGATAGGCAAAGCATGGTGGTAAGTCCACGTGACTAGTTCACCCTCACCTTAAGCAAAGCAAGGCGGTGCACCGTGGGAGGGAGCATGGTCCATGCGTGGCTCGCCCTCGCCCACCCGATGGCTGAAGGCACGGGCCGGAGTGCCGGACCATAGCTTCTTCGCCCTGTCTCGGGGACAGGCAGCATTCATTTGCCCTCTCCCGGACGTACGTATAACATAATTAGCACGGGTACAATCCACTGTTGGCTTGGAACTCGGCGCCCCGGCGTCACCATCCGCCCCGCTCCATGCCCGGCCCCGAACACCCAACACCGCGCGCATCCACCAGCAGCACCAGGTCGAGCCTTATCCGCAGCGGCCTGCTCCCTACGTACTCAACCGGGTGTGGCCTCTGCGGTCCGTCCGGCGCTCGGGCGGGATGGTCCTCGAGCACGGGGGGTCCTGGGGCACACGCGGCGGTGCGGCGCGCGTGGGCTCTCTCTCGCCGTGCTAGCTAGACTCTGCGGCATGCACGGCATGGGCCATGGGCTGCCCATGGCCCTGCCCCTCCCCGCGAATTGAATTGAAAGGGCCTCTGCACGCTTGGCTCCCGCGCTGTCTCGTCTCCACCCGACACGCCTGCGCTGCGAGCAGCCAACAGTCGCCAGTCGCCGCCGGTGAGGTTCCCCGTCGAAGCTTCAAGCTTGCTCCCCGGCCTTTTTCTCGCGTTGAAACTTCAAGCTTGCTCCGCCGGCAAATACGATGGCGGGCCAAACGCATCGTCAGCCTCTGATGCCAACGAATTCACTGCTGCGCTGTTATTATTTCTTACTGTTTGATGAATGGCACGCAACTTATGCATGGCGTCGCGGCGTGAAATGACCCAACAAAGCGTGATCGTCTCAATAATAAACATAATAAAATGCTGTCCAGCTCTTAGACTACCCACAATGGGAGTACTCCCTCCTTTCCAGTTTACAAGGCTCAATTCAAAAATCTCACCAATCAAGGTACATGGTGAGTGGTGTAATACTTTTTGTAGTTTGCAAAAACACCCAATTAATGCTCTTGTTTTTCTCAAAAAATTATGTTTACCAATGCATTAATTGCAATGCATGCATGCATAAAGTACATGCATTGGTCAATTTTCTCTTAATACTTGCATGTAATGATTTAATGCATCTTGGAATCTGAATATGTGATGGGGAACAACCAAATTGAACCTTATAAAATGGAAAAACTAAAATTTAAGATAAGCCTTATAAACCGGAAAGGAGGGAGTAACATAGATAGTAACATCACACATATCTAGATAAAATAGATGATGTGACAAGCAATAAATGAAGAAAGAGAGGCATGTAGTAACATAGCTAGTTACTACTAGTATGTAACATCACACATATCAAGTCAAGATGAGTCTATAGCATAATAAATGAAGTGTTGCATGTTACCACACATATGTTACTCTGACTATAGAGGTAGTAACATGCCCATATTAGTACTCTATGTTACTACCCATTGTGGCTAGTCTTAGGGAAGGGCTGGACCATATTCGAAAAGCTTCAAGATTGAGCAACACGAGGTTGTTAATATTTAGGACATCTGATCAGGTAGCTATCTCGAATTCTCGATCATCTAGTGGATTGCAATGCACACCGATTAGGACAATTAATTTATTTATATTAACAAGCACCATAGGAACTGATTATGACAAATTAAATACATTATAGACATTAAGAACCGCTCTTGTCAAAACATGTTGTCATGTTTTTGCAAAAAAAAACATTGTCATGATAAATGAGAGTGTTGGTTACCGGGTACTCAGAGGATTAATCTGCGGGCCAGGTCAGAGCATCTCCAACAACTGTCCTAAAATAGGGCATTGAAAAACAGTTTCAAGGCACTAAAAAGTGAGATTTACGATGTCGATTTTTCTTCTTTCTCCAAAAGTTGCCCTAAAATAGGCGCGGCTGCTCCAACAGCTACCTTGAAATGGGGCACCCAAAACGTCCGAACTAAAACTTGATCATTGCAAATTCGATGCAAGCATCAAGCATTCAAAGTTTTGAAGACGAAAACTTAACATAATTTGATCATAAACATGCAAACTTAAACTATGGACAACTACTCTTCGTCACTAAGACCGTCACTGTCAATGTTGTCCTCCTCGTCGCCGTCATGCTCATTGGGCTTTAACCTCATCGTCCGACTTGACCTTAAACACCCTTGATAAGGAGGCAACTTCGTCCTCCTTCTTCACCACCTTGTTGCGATGGGCCCAGAACTCGTACTCCACCAACATTAGATGCGGATTTGCCGCGGCGAACATTGCCATGGCCATCTCACTTGGGCCATGGGTGTTGACCTGGTCGAGGACGATACATGTTTCCCTCTTCTCCTTGCAGGACACGATGTTCACTTCGGGACCGATGAACTCCGCCACCTCCCAAGATTTAACCTTTGGAAAATTCATCTCGCGTGTCGGCATGTCGAGCCTCCAACACACGATGTCGAATGCGGGCGCAGTGAGCTCCGCCGTGTCGAACATCTCGAGCCAATGCCACTCCTCGTCGCACGTCAGCTCGGCGGCGTAGCGTCTGGATTGCCGCAGCCGAAAGCGCGGAAGCCCTTCTTGCTCCTTGGCTCGCTGTGCCTGCGCGGCGGCATAGTCGGCTCGGCGGTAGCTGATTCGCACGAGGTAGTGGGGGAGCGGGTGGATCCAATGGCGGGAGGTGCAATGGTGGCGGATTCAGCCGGATTTGGTAGCGGTGAATGCGTGGGAGGGCACGTGGCTGCAGCGCTAGCTGCCATGGCCGAAAGCGGACGGATACATTGGCGGCGCCGACGCTGGAGGGGAACCTGCTGTGGGTGGGCTGCACGCTGACTGTTCCGGATGATGGTTGGCTTGCGCACAACTACGGTTTCGGTTTTGCGGCAGCGACACACATGATGTATTTTTGCAGCACAAGTGGCTGTTTTTTTAGGCTACCTCAAAATAGGACCACACAAATTTGAAGATAGGGCAACTGGACCTATGATTTTGGATCAAAATGATGTAAAAAGCGGGGGTTTTAGGCGGTTGATGTAAAATAAGGCAGCTGTTGGAGATGCACTCAGGTGGTAACATTGTGTCTCCATCTTTGAGTTGACGGATTAACCGCATGGATTGAGCCCATACGCTGCGCGTCATTATCATCCTTAACTTATATTTGCCACTCAAAAGTAATTAACCATGTGTATGCTATGCATCTTCACAGTGACTCAAGAATTTAGCTAGAATGATTTGTCCTGGAAACTTTTACCTACTGTGCAACAACACATTTAGTCAAACATGCATAGCCTTTCTCATGGCATCTAAATTAGTACTAGCATGGAGTAATGAATTGTTGTGGTACGTTTGTTCATAACCTAACTTGTGGACTTGTGGTTGATAGGTTCATATATAGCCTAGCTTGTGGTTTTACTCCTACCACTAGCTCACGTGTGTGGTTGCCCATACCACCAGATCATGTGATGTTTGCTTGTCCCATTTTCATTTCCTTTAGGTTCATGACTTTTGTTAGCATTAGACACCAGTGCATAGTACCCATTGATCCTATCATCCTAATCCACCTAACCTGGCTTTTGTTATTGGGCCTACACTACATCAGGAGGCAAAACCACTAGAGATGAGCGGTACAACACCTGGTGTTTAGTCACTGTAGTATGGTCTATGGTGCCCCTGTCCTTTGTGTCCCACTAGAAAATCTTTCATGTTACGACCAGACCAGAAGCAAGTTGTGCATGCCATCTCTTTTCCTTTTAGATAGAGAATTGTTGGGGGTCTTAACTCTTAATCTTGATCTGCTGAGTCCTTAACGTTCTTCACAGTTACATCGTCTATGACTTTATCAGACAGAATTGCATAATAAAACTCTGACCTGTCCACATTAAGTTAATGGAGGCACTAATTACAAGTTGTCCACGGTACGATGGTACTACTAGGATTATTATTCTCTTCTCTAATAAACACTGGAAACAGTTTTTGTTGTGCGTGTCCCTGTTGGTAACAGGAAGAGATGAGGAAAAGGTACCGACGTGACAAAGTGAAGCATATACTTAACAGAACAGAACAACTGGCATCTTGACGAAAGCATATACTCAAAAATATAATCAAGGCAAAGCTTACGCCTCTGTTTGGAGGGAAAAAATATACTCAAAAATATAATGTCATGGTGGCTGAGGTCTGAGGTCTAGTCACTAGTAGAAAAAGGGTCAAATGTCAAGCACATTAGTGCCGGTTTGCTTTTGAGCCGGCACTAATATGTGCATTAGTGCCGGTTCCAACGGCTAGCCGGCCGCTCCCATTAGTACCGGTTCGTGGCCGACCTTTAGCACCGGTTCGTGCCACGGACCGGTACTAAAGTGAGTGGTGGCAGGATGTTGTCAGTCCGGGGCCCCTTCAGCACCTTTAGTACCGGTTCGTGGCACGAACCGGTGCTAAAGGTCGCCCTACATAAACCCTTCTTCCACCCAAGCTCGCTCTGTTCTTCCCCTTTCCCCTCTCCTCTCTGTTCTTCCCCTCTTCCTCTCGAGCTCATCACACATTTTGTCCAAAATTTGTCAAGATTTGAAGGCCCCCGTCCATTCAAATGATCACAAAGGTTAGCAACTTTGTCCTTTCATCTCTCATTGCTAGATTAGCTCTTGCAATGCTTTGTATAGTGATTAATTTATGAGTTTACTAATTTGGGAGGAAATATATGTGCTAGTATTTGATTTATATGCAATTTGAGGTAAAAAATAACACTTAGTTTGCATATGTAGGTGTGGTTTACTTAGTGCCTTCTAAATCTCCGTCGTAACCACAGTCGATCGCCCGCACCGTTCCGTCGCCGGCACCACCTTGTGGTAAGCCTCTTGTTCATGAATGTTTTACATTATCAAATTGATGTTTGTGTGATTTGGATATATAGTTACTCGTATAATTATCTTACATGTACGTTGTTTGTTATACATAGTGCCATGGTTTTGATATCCGCCCCCGTCGGCCCTCGTCCTTGTTATGATTCGGATATGGTATATTCTCTTTTAAAACTAGTTGTTGCATTTCGTGTTTACGACAAATTATGCCCATCAAGTTGACATAGATATTTTTGTCTAGAAGGTTTGTGAACCGGAAATTCCAACCGACCATATTGTCGAGAGGTTAAATTTAGTTGAAAGAGAAAACGAGTATTTGAAAGAAAAATTTAAAAGAATTGAGGGGGAGAAGATGGAATTGGAGTTGCATGTTGCCGATGTCGTCGATGATCACAAGAACAAGATGGAGAAAATGCGCTTGAAGATTAGAAAATATGCCATTGATAGTGAGGCTTGGTATCATTATGCTGTTGGATCAATTGTTACCTTAGCTGCGATCTTGATCGCATTTGTTGTTGCATTTAAATTCTTTAGTTAGAGAGTTATTTGTTTGTTGCATTTAAGTCTTGTATGAACGTTATGTATGAATTTGTATTAATTTGGTCTTTTCGATGTTGTGTAATGAAGATGAGCCGACAATGGATGTACGATGACCGATGCTCTCCCGAGTTCATTAATGGCGTGCACACTTTTCTGCTTGCGGCTGAGGCAAACAAGCGGACGGATGGTTTTTATGCCTTGTCCATGTTTAGTCTGTAAGAATGATCACAATTACTCTACGTCAAGAACCATTTACGTCCACCTGTTTAAGTCTGGTTTCATGCGCCACTATAATGTTTGGACCAAGCACGGAGAAAGAGGGGTTATGATGGAAGACAATGAAGAAGAAGAGGACGACGACAGCTATCTTGGCCATGGGTTCACTGAATACGATGATACAACAATGGGGGAAGAAGCTGAGCCGGCAATGCGGGAAGAAGCTGAAGAAGAGGCATCAGATGAGCCCGCTGATGATCTAGGTCGGGCCATTGCCGATGCAAAGAGAAACTGCGCAAGTGATTTGGAGAAGAAGAAGTTGCAGCGCATGTTAGAGGATCACAAGAAATTGTTGTACCCGAATTGCGAAGCTGACAAGAAAAAGTTGGGCACCACACCGGAATTGCTGCAATGGAAGGCAGAGACACTACAAAAAAAAGACACATCCGTGACATTTTGGGCCGAACGAAAAAAAATTCTGTCATACATATGACACTTCTATGACGATAATTGTGACAAAACCCGGTATCATCATAGATATGGTGGGCTCCTACTTCTATGACAAAAAATCATGACAAAAAATGGGCTTTTCGTCCTGGGCGGGCCGGAGACGCAGCTGCATGACATTCTTTGGGCCGTCCATGACGGAAAAAAACCGTGGTAGAAGCGAGGGCGAGGAAAATTTCGGGGAGTTACCGGTTACGGTGGGAGTTCGGGGGCCGAGCGATGCGCGTTTCTCTCGTACACGTACGCGCGTGTGTGCATTGCGTTGGCTCTAACTGAACCCGAGCGAGGCGTTGGGCTCTAACTGAACCCTTGCACTGCAGGCTACTCGTTACTGAACCCGAGCGATCGATCGATGGCTGTTAACTGAACCCGATCGAGCGATTCCTTCGCTACTGCTGCTAACTGAAGCCGATCGATGCTGCCTCTGGATGAACAGTGAGCGTTGCTAGGGGGTTTGGATGAACAGTTCCCGGTGGGGGTGGATGAACAGGACCCCGATCGATCGAGCCGGTTGGGGCTGGATGAACAGGACCCCGTGGAGGGCAGGATGAACAGGACCACCCCGTGGAGGGCTGGATGAACAGTAGCCTGTGGAGGGGGTGGTTGAACAGGAGCCCATGGAGAGGGCTGGTTGAACAGTAGCCGGTGGAGTAGCGCGTGGTGGAGGCTGGATGAAGAGGAGCCCGTGGATGAATAGTCGCAGGTGGAGGCTGGAGGAGGTCGACGGTGGATGAACAGTAGCCCGTGGAGGCGGGAGGGGTGAAAGAACATGCGGTGCCCCCATGTTTGGTTTTGGTAATTGATGACAATCTCTATGGACTAATGGTTGCCTTGAGTTATATTTGAAGGATTTGTCCATAGGCATTTCTTGAAGTTCATGTGATGGTTTCAAGGAGTTTATGTGGTGACCAAGGTGTTATTAAGGAATTATCCAAAGATTGGTCATGTGAGAGTTGAGCTTATTGCAAGCATGTCTTGGAGAAGAAGATTGTGTGATCATTCATGTATATCTTCAAGACATCATCCAAATGAAGAGAGTTGAAAAGATTCAAGGTTGATCAAGACTAAGTCAAGAGTGAATCAACTTGATCAACTCACAAAGCGTAGAAGATGTACCGAGAGGGATCAAGCGATCCCATGGCGTGGTAAACATTGTCAATTACGCTTTGTGTACTAACCCATGATCTTTGTGAGAGTTCTTTGTGGGGTTAGGTTGCGGTGTGCAAGTTCAAGTGAAGCATCATGAAGAGATCAAATGCTTGAAGCTTGGCGTCCATTGTGGTGACAATGGACTTGTGAAGATGTTGCGGTGTGCAAGTTCAAGTGAAGCATCATGAAGAGATCAAATGCTTGAAGCTTGCCGTCCATTGTGGTGACAATGGACTTGTGAAGATGTGTGAAAGAGTGGCTCACCCATAGTGGAGTATGGGGGAGCAATCAACTAGTCTTCATCGAGCCAACGCAACCAAGAAAGGTGGTCCAACTTGAGGGAGTCAAGATCGTCATCATCTAGCTCAAGTGGACCATGTGCAAGGCAAAGGTTTGCCCTTGATAGGTTTTCTATTTTACCGGTCTCATGATGGTAGTTGGGAGACCGGGTTATAGGATCGATTGCTGTACTATCAAGGGGGGCTCTCGATGAGTAGCTTGATCGTATCATTCGTAGAGAGCTCAAACCATTGCATCCTTGCATCATCTTTCTTGGTTCTTGTTTGGTTTTTCTCTTTGTGAGTTTTGGAGCTTATGGTCATCTTGATGACAAGCTCAAGTTCATCGAAAGCGGAGTTCACTCGCATCTTCTATGATGTTTTCGATGTTGGAAGGTTATGCCGGTTCTTCTCGGTTGGAGGTTTCACTCCTCTATTTTGTTGGCATACCTTCCCTGCCTCTTCTTACTATAACAAGCTTGAGTTTGCTCAATTCGGAGCTCATATGCAGAAGTTATGGCAGTTTTAGTTTCCCGTGGAGTATTCTTGTTTTCGTGGAAGTGGCTTTAGGATGGTCCCAGTGGTAGTACCGCGGTACCCAGCGGTAGTACCGCTTAGGGGTCACAAGCGGCAGTACCGCTCCGCAGCGGTAGTACCGCTAGTGGGTCCTCAGCAGTAGTACAGCTACGGTACCAGGCCCCTACCGCGTCGACTCGAGGGGTCATTTTTCGTGTCGGGTTCAGCGGTAGTCGCGCGGCAGTAAGACACGGTAGTTCCGCCTATAAGCGGTAGTACCGCTCCGGTCGAGCGGTAGTACCGCTTATAAGCGGTACTACCGCCCCAAGGTTCATGTTTTGTTGATCCGTTTCCCTGCTTCTTCCGCCCGGGCGGTAGTACCGCTCGTGGAGCGGTAGTACCGCTCGTGTGCGGGCTGAGCACATAACGGTTGGATTTTCCCCCTCCTATAAAAGGGGGTCTTCTTCCCCAATGAACCTTATCCTTTGAGCTCGTGTTCTTCCCCCATTGTTGACCTTCTTCGAGCTTGCTAACTCTCAATCCCTCCATGGATTCTTGCTAGTTTTTGAGGGAAAAGAGAGAGGAGATCTAGATCCACATTTCCACCAATCACTTTCTCCTCTATGTGAGGGGAACCCCTTGGATCTAGATCTTGGAGTTCTTGGTGTTCTCCTTCTTGTTCTTCCTCTCTTTTTCCTCCCTAGCATTAGTGGCTTCGGTGGGATTTGAGAGAGAAGGACTTGGGCACTCCGTGTGCCCTTGCCATTGCATTTGGTGCATCGGTTTGAGTTCTCCACGGTGATACGTGGAAGTTACAAGTTGAGAAGCTTATTACTCTTGGGTGCTTGGTGCCCTTGAGCTTGTTCCTCTTGGGTGCTTGGGCGCCCTAGACGGTTGGTGGTGCTCGGAGCTCAATCATTGTGGTGTAAAGCTCTGGGCAAGCGTCGGGGTCTCCAATTAGGTTGTGGAGATCGTCCCGAGCAATTTGACGGGTACCGGTGACCGCCCCCAAGGGTTGCCAAAGTGTACGGGTTCGGTGACCGCCCCCAAGGGTTGCCATTTGTACGGGTTCGGTGACCGCCCTCAAGGGTCCCTTAGTGGAATCACGACATCTTGCATTGTGCGAGGGCGTGAGGAGATTACGGTGGCCCTAGTGGCTTCTTGGGGAGCATTGTGCCTCCACACCGCTCCAAACGGAGATTAGCATCCGCAAGGGTGTGAACTTCGGGATACATCGTCGTCTCCGCGTGCCTCGGTTATCTCTTACCCGAACCCTTTACTTATGCACTTTACTTTGTGATAGCCATATTGTTTCTTGTCATATATCTTGCTATCACTTAGTTGTTTATCTTGCTTAGCATAAGTTGTTGGTGCACATAGGTGAGCCTAGTTGTTGTAGGTTTTGTGCTTGTCAAATTAACCGCTAGGTTTATTCCGCATTTGTTCAAGCCTAAACCGTAATTATTTTAAAGCGCCTATTCACCCCCCCCCTCTACGCGACATCCACGATCTTTCAAGGGGGTCGACGGTGGAGATGAACAGTGTCCCGTGGAGTCCCGTTTTGCGGTACGCCATACCCCTCCCGATGAACAGGACCCCCGTTTCGACCGTAGCGCTCCAACACAAGTCTGTTTCCTCCGTTTTGCGGTACGCCACACCCCTCCCGATCAACAGGACCCCCATTTCGACCGTAACAGGTCCGTTTCCTCCGTTTTGCGGTACGCCAGACCCCCCCCCCGATGAACAGGATCCCGTTTCAAACGTGGCCGGTCGAACACAAGGCCGTTTCCTCCGTTCTGCGGTACGCCAGGCCTCGTTTCCATCGGCTGTTTCGTCCAAGCCCTCCCGATGAACACGACAACGCATTTTGTTCCGACCCAGCCGGTTGGCTCCCCATGAACACGACGACGACGCTGTTTCTCTGTTCCGACCCAGCCATGTACACGAGCCCTGGCCGTACGTATGCGCGAGTAGGCGTTCGAGACCCTGCCCGTATGTACGTACGTGGCCGTATTTTCTTTCTTGCACACTGGCCGCTGTACGTACGTGTACATGCTACGTGCGCACCTCTACTACGACACGTGCGCGGCTCTACATCGACCATTATGTACGTACACGTTCGCGACCAGAATGACAATGCTACGTACGCTTCGACCAGGTGGGTCCCGACTGTCAGGCACTTCCTTGCCTGCGAAGATGTAGCTGGTGGGTCCCAGCAGTTAGGGGGGCAATCGTTTTTTTGCCTGGACGCACTTCCTTGCATGCGAAGATGTAGCTGTGGGTCCCAGCAGTCAGGGGGAAATGTTTTTTTCGCAAAATACAGTGGCCCGTCCGATGGGTCCCAGCTGTCAGGTGGAGGAATCATTATTTTCGTGTAATAAGGAGGCACTTCCTTGCTGCGGCCGTGGACCCAGCTGTCAGCCTCTCCACGTACAGTCCACGTTCGATGGAAGTCGTTCCATGACCACGTTGACCACGCCGCGCCGAGAGCACCAGGGCGGTGGACGACGGCGAGGCCTAGGAAGGGGACGACGGGGAGCCGGGGAAGACGCGGCAGTGGAAGCCCGCGCGGAGAGGAGTACGAGGGTTCACTGGTTCGGCTGCGGTGCGAGGCTGCCGTCGCTGCAGGGCCTGGCCAGCGGTGGGAATAGTAGGGGGCGGTGATGCCTCCACGGCAGCACAGCCGGCCACGGGAGGCAGGAGCATGCGGCACGACCGGCGCGGCTTTGGGCGGCTGGAGCAAGAAGACCAGAGGTTGAAGAAGCACTACGGCCGTTGGATGGACATCGTACGGTCACTGGAGCTAGAATCATTCATATTGACTAAAGTTGACAAAGGCCCCCGTCCCAGTCAACTTAGTAGGGCCACAAGTCAGCCTCCCACCATGGTGGGTCCCAGCTAGCAGGGGGAGTATTCATTTTTTTGTGCGTAATAAGGAGGCACTTCCTTGCGTGCGAAGATATAGCTGGTGGGTCCGAGCTGTCAGCGGCGGTAACATTTTTTCGCGAAATACAGAGGCCCTTTCGGTGGGTCCCTGATGTCAGGTGGAGGAATCATTATTTTGCGCGTAATAAGGAGGCATTTCCTTGCGTGCGGCCGTGGACCCAGCTGTCGGCCTCTCCACGTACAGTCCACTTCAGATGCATGTCGGTCGTTGACCACGTTGACCAGGCCGCGCCGAGAGCACCAGGGCGGTGGACGACGGCGAGGCCTAGGAAGGGAACGACACGGAGGCAAGGAAGACTCGGCAGTTGTTTCCCACGCGGAGGGGAGTACGACTGTACGAGGGTTTACTGGTTCGTCTGCCGTCGCCGGAGAATAACAGCAGGTGTGGGTGAGTAGAGGGATGGCTAGGCCAGCGATGAGAGTACGGTGGGGCGGTGAGGCCTGCGCGGCAGCAGAGCCGGCCGCGGGGAGGAGGGAGCAGGCAGTCCCGCCGGCGCTTGTTTGAGCGGCTGGAGCAGGAAGAGCACAGATTGAAGAAGCACGATGGCCGTTGGACGGCCATCCAACAGTCACTGCTTGTGCGTCAACCTTTTTTTAGGAAAGCCTCAAATCTATGGAAAACAGCATACAACCCATCTGCCATTATTTCTAATAATTTACAGCCCATTTGCTAATTATTAAGGTTTTTTTGGAGCCAATATTCTTTTTGTTAGCATTACATCCCATATTGTGGCCACAGTTAAAAAATTATACGAAATTTCATATTTCGGTGCGGTCCGAACTGTTTTTAATCCCGAAATTTCGACTCACATTCAAAATGATTTTAAAAATAAATGTATATCAATATAAAATCCAACAAATTCTCCACGCATAAAAATTAATGTAATTTAAAATCTCGAAATGAAAAAAAAGATATTTGAAACTAGTTGCCGGTTTGATGTGTTTTAAAAATGTACAGCCCATTTTTCATTATTGATGGGCCATTTTCTCGGCTAGCCGAATGAAGGCTCTCCTCGTCTTGAAAGATTTGCAGCCCAACAGGCCTGACAAAGCGACTTACTTGGCAAATCACAAAAAAACTGGGCTGTGGCCGTGGACCCAGCTGTCAGCCTCTCCACGTACAGTACTCTTCCGATGGAAGTCGTTCCTTCACCACGTTGACCACGCCACGCGGAGAGCACCACGGCGGTGGACGACGACGAGGCCTAGGAAGGGGACGACGCGGAGCCGGGGAAGACGCGGCAGTGGAAGCCCGCGCGGAGAGGAGTACGAGGGTTCACTGGTTCGGCTGCGGTGTGAGGCTGCCGTCGCCGCAGGGCCTGGCCAGCGGTGGGAATAGTAGGGGGCGGTGAGGCCTCCGCGGCAGCACAGCCGGCCACGGGAGGCAGGAGCGTGCGGCACGACCGGCGCTGCTTTGGGCGGCTGAAGCAAGAAGACCAGAGGTTGAAGAAGCACTACGGCCGTTGGATGGACATCGTACGGTCACTGGAGCTAGAATCGTTCACATTGACTAAGTTGACAAAGCCCTTCGTCCCCGTCAACTTAGTAGGCCCACAAGTCAGCCTCCCACCAAGGTGGGTCCCAGCTAGCCGGGGGAGTATTCATTTTTTTGTGCGTAATAAGGAGGCACTTCTGGTGGGTCCGAGCTGACAGCGGGGGGAACGTTTTTTTCGCGAAATACGGTGGCCCATCAGGTGGGTCCCAGGAGTCAGGGGGCAAACGTTTTTTTCGCAAAATACGGTGGCCCGTCCAGTTGGTCCCTGCGGTCAGTTGGAGGAATCATTATTTTCTGCGTAATAAGGAGGCACTTACTTGCTGCGGCCGTGCACCCAGCTGAGACTCTCCACGTACAGTATACTTCCGATGGAAGTCGTTCATGGGCGTGGTGCGTCCCCACTGTCAGCCGCTCACCTACAGTCATCTTCCGATGACTCTCGGTTGTTGACCACGTTGACCACACCGTGCCGAGCGCACCCAGACTGGAACGACCCGGAGATGGGGAAGACGGGGCAGTGGAGTCGCAGATGGAGAGAAGTGGGAAACTTCACTGGTTCGGGTGCGCGGCAGCACAGCCACGGTGCCGCCCACGGGAGACAGGAGCAAGAACAGAGGTTGAAGAAGGAGCACAGCTGTTGGATTAACATCCAACGGTCCAGCTGCTAGAATCATTTGTTGATTAAGTTGACAAAGTCGTGCGTACACGTGCTAAGCAGAGCCGCTAGCCGCCGGAGGCCGGACCAGGCGGTCCCGGCGACGCTGGAGGAAGAAGACGAGAGATTGAAGGTGCATGCCGGCCGTTGGATATAAATCCAATGGCTGTGGATGACACAATCATTTGTTGACCAAGTTGACAACGCCCTGCGTAGGCTTCGACCTATTGGCCCACATGTCAGCGTGCAAAAATGTGGCATATATTTAACCCATGTTTTCTAGAATGTACAGTCCATTTGCTAGGCTGGGTGAACAAATAATTTCGCGTCAATCAGGCACATTTGTATTTTCTAAGAAAACCCAGCCCATTTGCACTTCCTTGAAATACACGTATTAGGTGGGCTCATTATATATATAATGTTATGTTAGAAGGAGCAATTAATATCAAAGAATAAACCGGAGAGGCACATTATATATATATATAATTAAGAAATTAGCGAGTTATTGCTCAAAATAAAAATGAGCGCGTTATTATTAAATTGGTCCTTAAAATCTGCGCAAGCTTTTGTATGCAATCACCGGGATTTTCCTTGCCTGTGAGTCAACAACAACCAGGATTTTCCTTGCCAACTTCCGTTAAACATTTACTTTTATAAGTTAATAACACGTGGGATGTTTTTATAATGTATATATAAGTCTCTATAAAATATACGATAATAGTAATAATATAAATATATATAATGTGGTTAGAAGGGAAAACATAAATTGGACACATCATTACTTATATAAGAGACCTGCGTTTTATATCCCACAGTAGGCATACTAACAAGTTCACACACAAATACAACAGAAAAGGTAAACATTCATATCAAACTCAGGTTCACAGGACACGTTCATATTCATAGCCAACATTCACTATCAACAACTCAAAAGATTCATATATACACAAGCTCAGCATATCTATGCATCCAAATGATTGATAGATCACACGACAATGTTCATACATAATTCACAAAAAGATTCAGATATACACATGTTCAGTATGTTTATGCATCCAAATGATTGAGATCAAAGCCAATATGATCCATGGACGAACTTTAATTACCTAGGGTACAGACTGGTAAATGGTGTTCAATCGGAGGTACTTCTTGCTAAAATTAGTTCTTGTACGAGTAAACTATCGAGTACATAAGAGGCAGGACACACAATCTGAACTTTGCTTGTAGGTTTATCCTCAAATAGTGGCCTCGTGCCGAGGGAGGTTTGAGCAACTTGGCCACTACTTTCATCCAACTAGTTTACTGGCTCATCTTGGTCCTGTATCTCGCCAAAATTCTCCATTGCAGACGAGAAAGGAGGCGGTTGAGAAAATGAACCACCCAAATTTTTTGTGCAGTTCAACTGAAATGGAGCATCCTTGGCGTGCAGACTGATTAAGTGTCAGATGAATATATGCGTCAACGAACTTGTCTGGAATCTTTAGACTCCATGCCATATAGTGCGCTACCATATGTGCCGATAACCAAAAGGCACAAGTTGGGACCAAAGACTGTACTGCGTTTTTCTGGGCTATGTACCAAGCAATATTTTTGGCGTTCACTCTCCTAATACTTGGAGTTTGACAATTGGTTGACGCCGGTTGATACTCGAATGAATATAGGCACTTCTTGTCAACATCGATGCTTGTCTGAGTGAACTTTGGAGTACATAGCAGCAGCAGCATAAGTACCTGTCCATCTAATCATTTTGTGCAGTTCTACTGAAATCACCCGATGTAATGATTTGCCTGCGAGTTCAGGTTCCAAATTACTCGTTTATGAAATTGGCAAACAATAGCACAATACCAAATTACCAATACATATGACAGGCACAATAATCAGGATAAAGACCAGTACCAACCTGTGTGAGGTAGCATATCAATTACTATTTCCTTTGACTGGAAGCCGAGATAAGCCAAGCGACTGACAGCAAAGGAAGAAAGCAAGCGGAGATTAGAGACTGACAGGAAAGGACGGAAGCTGTCGAGGCAATGAAGCACCCAAAGTTTTTGTGTAGTTCCACCAAAATCGAGCATCCCTGTTGGCACATATATTGAGAGAGTGAGATTACTGTAATAGTGGGACTAGTTGATGAAACATACACTAACAAATAGAAGCACCCTCATTATCTTAATGGGCAAAGTTAGCAACATATTAGTCTTGCTTAAAGAGAGGTATTAGTTTATTTAATCAGTGCCAATTAGCTCAACTCAACACTCAAAGCATTGCCATTTATCATAGGTTGCAAAACTTTAATGTGCGAAGATAAAGGAGTTTCTCATGACAGTAGCACGATACAAATACAGATGACAGCAAACTAATATGGATGAAGGCCTTAGGCCCGTACCAACCTGAGAAAAAAGCTTATTCATGTAGTCCCATAAGAGATGATAAAGCACTCACTAGAATCACACAATAGTATATATTTTTGTGCACTTCAAATGTATGGTTGAAATCACTCTTGTTTACCAGTGCTGAGATTATATCGAAAGATTATCAAGAACTTCCAGCAGAGTTAAAGCACTGGCTGGGATACAGTTCATTGTATTGTCTTGTGTAGTTCCACTAAAATGTATGATTGGCACAACATGATCCTTGTTTGCACAAGTAGGAACAAGGTGAAACCTTCATTAGCTTAGTGAGAAAGGATAGGAAGACATTAGCATATTACTCAAACAGTAGCATCAAATTCATGATGGACAATACGCAAAACATTGCCTCATTGAACCAATGGCAATAAATTGACATGCAAAACAATAGCACTATTATGTCATGACACTAATAATATTCCCTCCCTGCTCCACCACATGATTCACCTCCATAGACAAACATACACACGTACATGATTCAGCATAGGGTCCTACTAAAGATTTGTTTAACTCCAACAGGAAAATTAGGCAGTAATAAATTAGTGGTACTTAAGAACTCCTAATTAATTAAGTGAGACAGCAGAAGTGGAAGGGCTCCCTGGAGGATCGTCTCACATGTAAGGTAGTCGTTGCCGGAGCCCTTGAATGGCCTCGACTGAGGCCTCTGGCTTTAGCAAGATCGCCTTGGCATTGTTTATTCTTCTTCTTCTTCTTCCTCTTCATGCTCTGTTTCTCTTTCTCCTCACTAGTTGGTGAAACCAAGTACATGATTGGCCTTCTAATTCAGAATTGGTTTTGTCAGTGAGGGAGTACAAGTGTACTAGTAAAAACAGCATTATTTTCTCATGGCAGTCGGAAAATAGAGATGAACACATGCATTAAATATCATTCTTACCTAAAGGAAGGTTATGGCGCCAATATGGATGATGAGGATTGGAACACAGATCTCCCTTTGTGCAGTTCCACCAAAATGAACCAACTGTTCCATTCTGACATTCCAGTTAAACAGCACAAAAGTCACTTCTTTTAAGAAGAGTTTTGTGCAGTGCACCAAAAGGTCACAACAGCAACCAGGTGAATTGGATATCCCTGTTTGCACAAAAAGGCACAGAGGAAACAGTCAGAGTCTCAAACAATTACAGGCAAAAACATTTGGCTAAACTTGTCATGGCTTATAACAGTGGCATGGCTTCATTTTTACCAGGGACATTAGATTAAGAACATCTAAGGCTGCGTTCGGTTCACAGGTTTGGTGCAGGATTTTCGTAGGAACACAATTCCTACGGTATTCTTTCCCTTCCAACCGTTCGGAACACGGGAAAGGTGAATAGTGTTTCATAGGAAAGTTGGTCTGGTAGTACTGATTCCATAGGATTAGAAACATCCACGCGCTGCTCATTTTTTGGGCGGAAGCCCGAGGCAGGCGCTCGCTGCCATGCGTTAGACAGGTTGCTGTGCTGCGTTGCTGGAATAAAAAAATCAACCTATGTGTGGTACGTGAGGTGAGGACAAGAGTAGTCACTGTCCAGCTGAATAAACAAATAGCATCTCATACTGCCAAGCATGCTACTCTAAAAAAACAAATCTGTACATTTCGTAGTCCATCCGAACACATTCTCTTGAGAGTTTCCTCCGGTTCGCTGTTCCATAGTTTTATACCTACATTCCTTTCCTATTCCTCTATTTTCATCAAGACCTATGTTTTCTGCCCCTTTATTCCGAACGCAGCCTAAATATTTGGTATAAGGGCATGGGACAGTGGGTGCACCAGCAGTCCAGCCTCATGAACGTAAACAGGGGCATAAAGTGGTGATTCATAGTTTGTTGCCCCGAGAAACAAACATCCAAGAAACATATCTGGGTTGGTCCCATTTTTGTTCACTCTAGCCACCTACTCCTATGTGTGGATAGCAAATCTAGTCCTGGTCATACCACTGTGTACAGCGTTACCCCTATATTTCCCTTTTCGACCAAGAGACCGGTTGGATGACCAGTCTGTACTACTTTCACTCCCTTTCCCTCCTGTTTGTACCAAGTCCGATATACATACTAAATTCCCCCACCCCCACTTTATTTCTTGTTTGAACCAAGTACTCCCTCTGTCCGGAATTACTTGTCATCAAAATGGATGTGTCTAGAACTAAAATACATCTAGATACATCCATTTCAATGACAAGTATTTTCGGACGGAGGGAGTACAAGATTCGACTCCATGAAGTAGCTTTACCTCTAACAATAGAAGGAAAAATGTGACGTTGGACCATCCGATCGAGAGGGGCTGAGAGGTAGAAAATGATGCACATGCAGCGACGTAGTGAGCTGGGGAAGTAGAGCTAAGGCGGTTTCGAAAGAAGATATACCTGAAGGTCGTCGGGATGTGGATAGGTGGGCGGCGGGAGGCCGGATCCGCCCACAGGCAACGACGAAGGGATCGGAGGACCTCCCGCGCCGACGCTCGGCCAGAGATAACGGTGCGGCCGGCAGTGGGTCTCCTCCCTCACTGTCGACGATGGCCTAAACGCTGCCCCTCCTCCCCTTCACCGGCGGAGGGGGATACGTCCGGATCTGTAACCAGCGGTGAGGATAGAAAGCCAGTGTTTTTTGAAGGGAGAAAGACAGTGTTACTACCCCTATCTTGTTTAGATCTGGAGAGGATGAGAGTGTGTGAATAGAGCAACCCTAGCAAGCAAGCGCAGAGGCTCCGGCCTATATATACGTAGTGGGGTAGTTTTCCTTTTTCACTCCATCAAAACAATCATTTAAAATTGTGTACTACTACATGCCAGGTCGTGGGTTTTTTTAGTTGTTGATTGTTTTTTGAGATAGCTACCCGCTTGTTCCAAGTGGTGTTACGGTGTGCCAGGTCGCACTTTGTATCATTCAAGTCTGGTACTACAAGTCCCTCTCCATTAAATGAACAACCAACCCCTCGTAAAAATTGTGAACAAGCCCATGGCTAAAATTAGCGGAAACGTGGGTTGCCCCAACATGCATTATTATTTATATTTTCTACTCCCTCCGTTCCTAAATATAAGTCTTTTTTATAAGCCACACCTAAGACAAGAATTTTTTTATTAGCAGTGAACCCCACATGTCATAGACACAAAAATTGTGGCAAGATTCCCTTAGGCAAGCCAAAGTGTGTCTAACAATTTGAGCAACTCAGGTTAGGCAAGTGTGGCAAGTGTGGGAAAAATAATGTGGCAACATAAGACAAACATAGTCACAATCCAAACAGCCCCGTAATTTTTTGTGACATGCATGAAAATTTGGTTAGTTAAATTTATAGTCAAAATTTGGCAAGGTGCATCAAATCAACACATGCAAGTATCAAAAGGAAAGTCACGGCATGCATGCATGCATTGCACTCCCTCCGTTTCCAAATATAAGTCTTTTTAGAGATTGCAACAAGTGACTACATATGAAGCAGAATATGTCTACTCCTACATACGAAGTAGCCCATTTTAAATGTGTAAAAAGACTTATATCGAGTGCAGTGCTTTGATGTGTCGCGTCAACTCGTACAAGACCGAGAAATTTGATTACTAAAACGCCCTCTCCCTCGCGGACTGAGCTCCGGTGCCTTAACTGCACCTGCCTTTGGCTGCATGACAGGAGGGCCAACCACCTGTTGGGCCCACCTGTCATAGACGCAAAGGCAGGAGCAGTAAGTAGAAGCTTTCGCTACACGCTATCCCTCCCGCACGAGGTGGACGGACATGCAGCAGTGGATTCGATACTGTAGAAGTAGGAGTAACATCATTGTTCGTCTTCTCGAAGAGGCGAAGAGCCAAGCGCAACCCGAACGTGGCAGTTGCGAACGCTCGCGTGGCGCGGTTCCTTGGAGTACTAGCCAGGCTCTTGCATGAGACAAAATTGCTATTGTTTAACAATTAAACTCCATTATCCATTGGTTGATACTCATTCTGCATAGGTCCATGCGCTTAGCACCGTTTCCTCCTGGGGTCACCAATATTTATTTGCTAATTAATAGAATTGCATGCAATGAACTAGCCATTGCAAGTCATTAAAAGCATGCACACCTCTCATCTCTTATTGGTTGATATGTAAAGAAACAAGAAACAAGGTAGAAGTTAATGCACCGCGCCTAAGTGTTTTGGGACTATTTGGTTTTCGTGAGATGACTTACACACCTAGACGGAGGGAGTAGTATAGCCCTATAAACCGGAAAGGAGTATTTGCCTTTCTAGAGATTTCAACAAGTGACTAGACTACACCGTGTGCAGTACTCCCTCCATTCCGGTTTATAGGGCTCAAATCTCATGAACCAAGGCATTTTGCGATTGGAGGAATGTATCTCGTACTTTACAAAACTACCCTAATTAAACTCATGCATTAATTACGTAGTTCTCTCGTTTTCCTCTCCGCCTTGGTCGCGGTGCACAATATTGAGCACTCCTATATGACTAGCTGCTCTATCTACATGTGGGACATTTCAAAGCATCTGGGCCCGCGTGACATCCACCAAATCACAGCGAGGTGCTACAGTCGAGACTCACCTGTCACCCCGGTGTGGCCGTCATGACCCGTCATATCACAAAACCCACACCTTTACCAGCAGTGGTAAGGTGGGCTCCAAGTTGGACTGGACGAAGCAACCATCATTTCACTGGAATGCTCGTTCAAGCCCTTTCTTCCCTTTCTTGAAGAAAACCTCACTCCAGGCTACTCACTTCTGCCATTTTTCTTCTGTACCGACGAAGGAAAGGTGGGCGAATCAGTTATGCTGCTATATTTTCATTCCAAGAATCTTCTTTTTGCGAAGCACCGACCGATTCTCACATCCTATTCTTTTCCCATTTTCATTGCGATTGTGGTTTCCTTTCGATTGCTTTTTGTTTGTCAGTTCATTGATGGATCCTGGAGCACTAGGCAAAGAGTTGCCGGCGGACAACCCACTGGAGACAGCGATCTCCAGGAAGCGAGCACCGACCAACGAGTTGACCATGTTGGCGGGCCAACCCATGGAGACGAAGAACTCCAAGAAACAAGCACCGGCCAAAGAGTTGGGGACATTGGCGGACGAACTCCTCAAAGAAAGTTGGAAGAACAGCAAGGGCCCCACCGTGCCTACCCCAGGAACTCTGATTGCCACCTATGTGAGACTCAAGACCGAGTTTGAGGAGATAGTCGCCGTTGAGAAGCAGTATTCCCCTGGTAAGGTGATGGCCCCCATCGAGGACGAGGAGATGGCCCCGGAGGGATGAGATCCCCCGGTGAGCTGCACAAGGTAAAAAATAATGGCTTATTACCATAGTTGTGGTTTTTGATTATTTGCAATGTGCTTGCTAATATGTTAGGGTTGTGCAGGTGCTGGTGGACGTCCTTGATGATTCCGATGACGTGGCCCGTCCTGTTGGCATCGCCCCGGAGATCAATTCCGATGCCGCTGTCTATCCTGTGGACATCGCCCTAGAGATCGATTCCGATGTCACGGTTAGTCCTGTGGACATCGCCCCAGAAATCGATTCCCATGCCGCTGTCCGTGCTGTGGTCATTGCCCGAGAGATCGATGACAAGAAATAGTTGGTCACGCTAATCCTTCAGGGTAGTTTGCATTGCCCTGTGTTTAATTACCAGAATGATGCGTGTTATCAAACCATCTTAGGGCTAGTGCACCGTCTTGTGTGGGCGGATCTTGCTACTTTTGTTTGATTGTGAATCATGCGATGAATCATGCGAACCCTCTCCGAGTTATGGAAACAGATGTATCCTCACCAGCTTTTGATGTAATATATGGCATGCTTAGATGTATGTTTGAACTGTTTATCATATCAGCAGGGCTTGTTTGATGATTCTTGGTGTTAGTAGGCTAACTACTATGCGAGCTATAGTACTTGCAAAACACTCACCGAAGAGAAACGTTGGGGCTGTTGAGCTCGTGGTACACTTATACTTATCCCTCGTCGATCGACCAATAGCCCTAGCTCCTAAAATTGTAGGCTTAGCGATCGATCAGACAATTGTCGACATACATTCAGGCCTCATTTGGTTCATAGGGTAGGAAAATCGTAGCAAAAGTACAGAGAACGTGCAACACAAAATCATAGCAGTGCAGAGACGTACTCCCTCCGTTCCAAAATAGATGACCTAGGCGGGCTAGTTTGGCCTAATGGGTTTCAGTGATATGACGTGGTACAGTGCCATCCAGTCTTCGCGTGTGGTGGCAGTATTGCGGGTACAGTAAGTTTTCTTGAAGAAGCGGAATTCAACGAAGTCATGATGGTTCCTTCGTCCGAACAACTTACAGTGGGAAAGGTTGGGCCTGCGATATGACCGGGGTAGACCAGGATAATTTTGTGCATGGCAGGTGGACCAGGATGGTCGACGTGCCACATGTCGGCGAATGAAAGTATTCTTTCCGATATAGAGGACGAGCAACGAGTATTCATTGTTTATTTTTGATGAAAGCTATTGTCTCCACTGTTACGACGGAGGAGTGTGAAACACGGCAGCCAAGTGAACTTGGCATGTGCACCACTCCCTCCTTCCTCATGTAATGCCCAGGTTACAGCTTTTTCTCACTTTCTCTCTATCTATTTCCTCTCAAATGTTTTTTACCTTTCTTTTTTTAAGACACAATTGTTTTTTATGCCTTTTTTAGAATTATTTTTTTATACCTAGGAGCACGTGTAGAGACGGGCTCTTGCAGAGCCCACTCCTTGACTTTGTCAATGCCTCTCTCTCCTCCACATAAGGAGTACTACTTGCTATGCATGCATGCGGCGGGCAGCTGGCGTCTTGAGGGGCCAGGGCGGTGAGAGCGGGCTCCGGAAGCGGTCCGGACTCCAGCATGGCCCACCTCACATTATCACCATATATTTCTTGGAGTCCGTGCGCGGCGGGCGGGCGATCTCTTCTCCCTCCCCCGTTTCTCTCTTCTCAGCCGACGCCCGCCGAGCGATTAGATTTCGGCTATCGACGGTTTATTCAATTACGGTCCCACATGTCAGTGAAATTGCAAGACAACGTGTGTCCCCTCTGGTGAGTGGCGTGCGAGCCGGACTGTCGGGGTTGCGACGCGTACGAGTCGTAAGTGTGCTGCCTTTTCCTTTAGAACTTGCGAAGCGTAACATTTTCGCGCGATCGATCGATAGAAATCCATAACAAAATGACGAGGGCGGTGCTTTCCCACTCGTTAGGCGGGCTAGTTTGAGTGATATGACGTGCTACAGTGCCGTCCACTTGCTCCATTTTTATGTAAGCAAGAGTTTACACTCTTACGCGGGAGGAGTGTGAAACACCGCGGATCTGATTTTGATCGAGGGATAACTGTTCCCTGCCAAATAATGGAGGATTGTTAGCGATTATAGCATGATAGTTAGGGCATCTCCAGCGCTGGCCCACAAATTTACACCGGCATCTGTCAGAGGACACTGATGGATGCCATCCGATGCTGCCCGCATACCTTTCGACAACTATATGAACTAACCGGACGAAATTCATGCAAACAAAGCAAATTTCAAATTAACCGGATGAAATTCATTACATTTCGAAAACTTTTCCTACAAACTGGACGAAATTCATTACATATTTCACACAAACCGCACTAAAACCTACTGTAAACCTAATCTAAACGATCGCCGGCGCCCGACCACCATGTCCGGCCATGAACCCGAGAAAGCTGGCCATTGCCTTTGCCTCCTCCTCATCCGCCTCGATAACCTCGTCCTCCAGAGCGGCGGCGACCTACCGTGTACTACTCTTCCTCGCTGCCGGCTGCGCCCGCGCACGCGCGCCGGCTTCGAGGTCGTGGCGGCGGAGGGCGGCCGGGGGGGTGCCGGCGATCTCCTTCGTTTGCTCCTGCGACAGTACGTCGAAGAGAGCTTTGGAGCGCGCCCGGAGCGGAGCCGCCGATGTCCCTCGTCTGCTCCTGTGACAGTACGTCCAAGAGAGCTTCGGAGCGCCAGGAGGCCATGGTTGAAGTGGTGCCGACAGAAGGAAGGGACCGGAGGAGAATAAGTGTGGGTCTTTGGCTATGGCTGGGAGCTGGGGCTCAAGTTAATATAGCGGGCGAATGGCAATGAGCCGCGGCAGACGGATGGACAACTGGCGCCGGAGTAGGTTCGTCGGGCGTGAATGCGGACGCTGCTTCAGTGACTTAACTGCAGATGCGTTTGGGTTACTGACATGTGGGCCCAACGGGCATCTGGCCCGCATGTCAGTGACACACCAATTGCACCTGCAGTTAAGTCCGGTGAATGCGGCATTGACATTCTGGAGAGACGGTGACCATTTCAGGCGGGAAGCGCGCGCTAGCGACGGAAGGGGTTTCGGTGTGCAGTGGCACTAAGATCGGTCGCTCACGATAGTACATACTCCGTACCATACTACCATAGTACCCTCTCTAGCTTAGGTTGTTTTATAGATTGTCGTTGTGATGGACGATATACATGAGCAAGGCGGTCCGAGTATGACCGTTGGTGTTGAGCCAGGTGAATACATGCTCGGCGTTCGCGTAGTCCTCCATCAAACGTCTAAACAGTAATGTCAGGCACCGCCGGGGCGCGCAGGTGATGGGCTCGCCGTTTGCGTTGCGCCATGAGCAGGACTTTGATTTAGAGGGCGACGTGCATGCATTAGCATGCTTTGACAGCGTGAGCGTGAGTGTCTGACGCGAAGTATTTCATTTTCATTTGGCTGACGAGGGTGCGTTGCAGCGACGAGTCCGTGGTTTGATTCCCCACATACGCATAATTTTGGTTTTTACATTATTTCTTTCTCCATTGACAGGTAGGCCCGCGTAGATAGATAAAGAACACGAGCTGATGAGGCGCATGCAGACTGTTTGACTGGTCAACCCGACAAATACGGAGCTATACGCTGAGCCAGTGACCGTATAATCACCATATCTCGTATACAATGATCAAAGTGAGCTATCAAGACAAGTTCGATGACCGCCAATGCATTTTACTCGGTAAAAATGACCAGGATTGAAGGGGAATCCAAATTTGCTTCGTCTTCTGTCCTTGAGCTCTTGACAAACCAATGCACTATACGGTTGTCCGGCCACTCCACCCCAGAGCTCTCACCAAGCGTCGTTCATGCCACCGCGCCGCACACTAACCGGTAAGGCAGCGATGGCATCCCGCTGCGCCGAGTTCCTCGCCGCCCACGACCGCACACAAAATGGTAGGGAAGCGATGGCATCCCGCCGTGCCGAGTTCATCTTCGCTCGTGACCTCACAACTATGTGGGAGGAATTTGAAGATGCCAAGGCCGAATGGGCGGTAGAGCAAGAGGCGGCCAAAGCCGCACAGAGGGAGCGGAAAAAGTCAGAAAGCACTCAAGAAAAGAGAGGCCCGCCACCGCAAGAAAGAAAAGGACGCACGCGCTGCTGCAGAGAGGTCGCCGGAGATCCAAGCACGGTGGGGTGTCGCCGACAAAGCCGGGAAGGAGAACGACGGCGTCTGGCCAGCATGTGAGAAGTAGTAGTACTAGTAGTTAGTGTGTGTGTCTGTGTCTGAGTACGAGCATGTACCAATACTACTAGTTACTACTGTAGTTTTTAGAGCAAATTACCAGTACATTAGCCTAGACTAAATGGAAAAATTCCTATCCTAAGCATCAAATGGCATCTCTTTCTCTATAGAAATTGAGATGCATGTCATCTCACTTCCTATGATTTTCATATCCCTATCCTATGAACGAAAGGAGGCCTCTGTTGGAGTAACTACTGTAGCTAGCAGTACTGCTGGTACAGTAGTTTTCTTCAAGAAGCGGAATTCACCGAAGTCATGATGGTTTCTTCGTCCGAGCAACTTCAAAGTGGGAAGTGGGCCTGTGATTTGACGGCTCATTAGTCATTGTTAGACGTCCCACATGTTGGCGAACGGAAGTATTCTTTCCGATATCGAGGAGCAAGGAAACCGCGTGGAGTTCTGCGTGCATGGCAAGTGGACCAGGATGGTCGACGTCCCACATGTTGGCGAACGGAAGTATTCTTTCCGATATCGAGGAGCAAGGAAACCACGTGGTATAGTATCACTGCTGATTGGTTCGCAAAAAAAATAGTATCACTGCCGATTTATAAATATTTTTTATTTCTGATGAATGCTAGCGTTTCAACTCTTACGACGAAGGGTGCCAAACACGGCACGTGCTGGATGTCCCACACGTCAGCGAAAGGAGTGGGACATGAACAGCGTGGTAGAGCCCAGCGTAAAAAACAGCGTGGTAGAGCGTCTCCACTTCTGGGTCGGAGACCACACGTAGTAGTACTTAGTGGTATGAACGATACAAAGTGCGACCTGGAGAGAAAGACACGTCTAGTTGGAAGGTCTCGGGGCATACACGTAAACAAATATAAAAGTTAATATGTGCCTCCAACTAATATAGCAGTAGTAGAGTACTTAGGCACGTACTCCATAACATCACCGTGCATTGCACGTACAACATTTAGTGGTAGTACGCAGTAAGAGACAAAAGCCGCCCAAGAGTTCCCTTCTCGGCCTACTTTTGGGTGTTTGGTAGAGTGTATGGAGGGTGCATGAGTCCATACTAGTTTAGCACAAATACACTAGAAGCATGCATGAAGAGAGCATGCATGAAGAGGGGTGTTGAGTTGAGCATGCATGAAGAGGGAACAACTATGCTGAGACGAGAACGCAACCAAACACACCCTATATGCCACGCATGTTCATACCATTTGTGCCTTTCTACTTCACTTACTGCGCTACATTACTCAGGTTCGTACGTCCACTCCTAGGTACATGTCCGTCTCGTAGTTCCAGTCCCACGTGTTCTTCATATAGATGGAACGATCCTTGCATAACACGTTCACCTTGATGCTAGATGTCTCGCGTGTTGGCAAAAGGATGAACAAAGCTCACGTAAAAAAATAGAGTGCAAGAACATAGATTCCGGACGACCGAGAAGGAGCAAGGAACCTCGTGGTGGAGCATCTGCACTCATAATATTTAATATTATTCAGCGATATAAAATTAACCAATCATCTCCACAGTGGACTGGAAGAGTACGAAACACGGCAGCCCAGTGTAGTTACATCATACTAGTACATGGCTAACCCACGCTGTCACCATATTTCTTGGCTTCCGTGCGACACCTATCTCTAGTAATCCAGCAGCGTGTATCGCTTCTCCCTCCTCGTCTCTATCAAAGTGCGGCGGGCTGGCGTTTCTGCCGTCTATTGAGGTCGGTTAACTATCACATGTTAGCGACATGCCAAGAGCATTCTCAAAAAAATCCTTTCACGTTCCGTTTTCAAAAAGAAAAAAATCCTTTCACGTACGAATTTGCCTGTATGCTTTGAGCAACTTGCATGTCCTATACTGCTCCTGTTTGATACTCTAACTTAGCTAGAGGTTAGACTAACTCATGACTAACCCTGAACTAACTGTAGCCAAAGAGGTGTTTGGGTGACAGGGTTAGATTGACAATAAATGCACTTCATGGAGAGAGAAAAGTGATTTTTCAGTGGTCCCAATGAGAACTATCTCTAGTTAGCACCTCTTGGGTGGGATAGTTTTTTTGGTGGGTTCGGTGCAACTTGCTCCAATTTAAACCCTCATGCTTGGATACTTTAGGGCTATTTGAGCCCCAACTAGCTCAAACTAACTCTAACCCATGGATCCAAATAGGGCCTATGGCCAGTCTCGACGCGGAGCACTCGCGTGCACCGGGAAGCGGCGCTCTCTCGGTCGTCGCGCCACTTCAAAGCCGGCGCTAGTGAGAGGTCACCTCCGCTCTGGCCGGGCATTAATGCGGCACTGACGCTCCAGGGCGACGCTGACCGTTTCACGCGGGAAGCGCGCGCTGGCAAGGGAGTATAGGTTTTGAACCGTTTCAGGTGTAGTACTGGTAGTTTGCAAAACTACTCAATTATTGCACTCAGTTTCCTAAGAAATTGTGGTAAAAAACGTTACTCCACAGCCCGCTTCCCTTCTCCTTCCTCTTCCACCGCCCGCGCACGTCCGCGGGAAGCGGCCGGTCAACCCTTATATAGGAGTGCTAGCACAAAAAGATGCATGCATAACCACTAAAATTTCCATATTAAAGCGCCGCTTCGGCGGGAGTATGGTGTATGTTGTTACCTTTGGCCGGCCCATGGCTACTGGGCGATGGCGACCAGAGAAGAGGCGGCGGGAGGGGAATGAATGCAGCTACTGTTTGGGTTCACCTTCCGGCTTAAATAAATGCGCAGCATCACGTGTATCCGCGGGTGCACAAATTGTAACATACTGTTGGGGATCGTAGCAGAAATTAAAATTTTCTACGCATCACCAAGATCAATCTATGGAGTTTACTAGCAACGAGAGGGGAGGAGTGCATCTACATACCCTTGTAGATCGCGAGCGGAAGCGTTCAAGAGAACGGGGTTGATGGAGTCGTACTCGTCGTGATCCAAATCACCGATGATCCAAGCGCCGAACGGACGGCACCTCCGCGTTCAACACACGTACGGAGCGGTGACATCTCCCACGCCTTGATCCAGCAAGGAGGAGGGAGAGGTTGAGGAAGAAGGCTCCAACAGCAGCACGACGGCGTGGTGGTGGTGGAGTGACAGTTCTCCGGCAGGGCTTCGCCAAGCACACGCGGAGGACGAGAGGTGTTGGGGAGGGGAGGGGCTGCGTCTTGGATGTGGTGCTGCAGCCCTCCCCTCACCCCTCTATTTATAGGGAGAAGGGGGAAGGGGGCCGGCCCCTCTAGATGAGATCTAGAGGGGGGGGCGGCCAAGGGGGGAGGGAGCTTGCCCCCCAAGCAAGGGGGGCGCCCCCCTTTAGGGTTCCCCCAAACCCTAGGCGCATGGGCCCTAGGGGGTTTAGCGCCCAGCCCACTAAGGGCTGGTTCCCTTCCGCCTACAGCCCATAAGGCCCTCCGGGGCAGGTGGACCCTCCCGGTGGTCCCGGTACAATACCGGTATACCCCCGAATATTTCCGGTGACCGTATGGTGACTTCCCATATATAAATCTTTACCTCCGGACCATTCCGGAACTCCTCGTGACGTCCGGGATCTCATCCGGGACTCCGAACAACATTCGGTAATCACATACAAACCTTCCTTATAACCCTAGCAGACATGACCGAGACGACTCTCCGGTTAATAACCAACAGCGGGATCTGGATACCCATGTTGGCTCCCACATGTTCCACGATGATCTCATTGGATGAACCATGATGTCGAGGATTCAAGCAATCCCGTATACAATTCCCTTTGTCAATCGGTACTTTACTTGCCCGAGATTCGATCGTCGGTATCGCAATACCTCATTCAATCTCGTTACCGGCAAGTCACTTTACTCGTTCCGTAATGCATGATCCCGTGACTAACTACTTAGTCACATTGAGCTCATTATGATGATGCAATACCGAGTGGGCCCAGAGATACCTCTCCGTCATACGGAGTGACAAATCCCAGTCTCGATCCGAGCCAACCCAACAAACACTTCCGGAGATACCTGTAGTGCACCTTTATAGCCACCCAGTTACGTTGTGACGTTTGGTACACCCAAAGCATTCCTACGGTATCCGGGAGTTGCACGATCTCATGGTCTAAGGAAATGATACTTGACATTAGCAAAGCTTTAGCAAACGAACTACACGATCTAGTGCTATGCTTAGGATTGGGACTTGTCCATGACATCATTCTCCTAATGATGTGATCCCGTTATCACTGACATCCAATGTCCATGGTCAGGAAACCGTAACCATCTATTGATCAACGAGCTATTCAACTAGAGGCTCATTAGGGACATGTTATGGTCTATGTATTCACACATGTATTACGATTTCCGGATAACACAATTAAAGCATGAACAATAGACAATTATCATGAACAAGGAAATATAATAATAACCATTTTATTATTGCCTCTAGGGCATATTTCCAACAGTCTCCCACTTGCACTAGAGTCAATAATCTAGTTACATTGTGATGAATCGTACACCCATAGAGTTCTGGTGTTGATCATGTTTCGCTCGTGGAAGAGGTTTAGTCAACGGATCTGCGACATTCAAATCCGTATGCACTTTACAAATATCTATGTCTCCATTTTGAACATTTTCACGAATGGAGTTGAAGCGACGGTTGATGTGCCTGGTCTTCTTGTGAAACCTGGGCTCCTTGGCAAGGGCAATAGCTCCAGTGTTGTCACAGAAGAGAGTCATCGGCCCCGATGCATTGGGAATAACTCCTAGGTCGGCAATGAACTCCTTCATCCAGATTGCTTCATGTGCTGCCTCTGAGGCTGCCATGTACTCCGCTTCACATGTAGATCCCGCCACGACGCTTTGCTTGCAACTGCACCAGCTGACTGCCCCACCATTCAAAATATACACATATCCGGTTTGTGACTTAGAGTCATCCAGATCTGTGTCGAAGCTAGCATCGATGTAACCCTTTACGACGAGCTCTTCGTCACCTCCATAAACGAGAAACATATCCTTAGTCCTTTTCAGGTACTTCAGGATGTTCTTGACCGCTGTCCAGTGTTCCATGCTGGGATTACTTTGGTACCTTCCTACCAAACTTACGGCAAGGTTTACATCAGGTCTGGTACACAACATGGCATACATAATAGACCCTATGGCCGAGGCATAGGGGACGACACTCATCTTTTCTCTATCTTCTGCCGTGGTCGGGCATTGAGCCGTGCTCAATCTCACACCTTGCAATACAGGCAAGAACCCCTTCTTGGACTGATCCATATTGAACTTCTTCAATATCTTGTCAAGGTATGTGCTTTGTGAAAGACCTATGAGGCGTCTCGATCTATCTCTATAGATCTTGATGTAATATGTAAGCAGCTTCTCCAAGGTCCTTCATTGAAAAACACTTATTCAAGTAGGCCTTTATACTTCCCAAGAATTCTATATCATTTCCCATCAACAGTATGTCATCCACATATAATAAGAGAAATGCTACAGAGCTCCCACTCACTTTCTTGTAAACACAGGCTTCTCCATAAGTCTGCGTAAACCCAAACGCTTTGATCATCTCATCAAAGCAAATGTTCCAACTCCGAGATGCCTGCACCAGCCCATAGATTGAGCGCTGGAGCTTGCATACTTTGTCAGCATTTTTAGGATCGACAAAACCTTCCGGCTGCATCATATACAATTCTTCCTTAAGGAAGCCGTTAAGGAATGCCGTTTTGACGTCCATTTGCCATATTTCATAATCGTAGAATGCGGCAATTGCTAACATGATTCGGACGGACTTCAGCTTCGCTACGGGTGAGAAGGTCTCATCGTAGTCAACTCCTTGAACTTGTCGATAACCCTTAGCGACAAGTTGAGCTTATAGATGGTAACATTTCCATCCGCGTCCGTCTTCTTCTTAAAGATCCATTTATTTTCTATTGCTCGCCGATCATCGGGCAAGTCTGTCAAAGTCCATACTTTGTTTTCATACATGGATCCTATCTCGGATTGCATGGCTTCAAGCCATTTGTTGGAATCTGGTGCCGTACCACTCTGGTGCGGAACGTGTCCTTGTGGACCTACGAAGTTCAGTGGTAACTTGATCATGATCGTCATCATTAACTTCCTCTCTAGTCGGTGCAGGCACCACAGAAACATTTTCTTGTGTTGCGCTACTTTCTAGTTCGAGAGGGGTCATCTCATCAAGTTCCACTTTCCTCCCACTTACTTCTTTCGAGAGAAACTCTTTCTCCAGAAAGGACCCGTTCTTGGCAACGAAGATCTTGCCTTCGGATCTGAGGTAGAAGGTATACCCAATGGTTTCCTTAGGGTATCCTATGAAGACGCATTTTTCCGACTTGGGTTCGAGCTTTTCAGGTTGAAGTTTCTTGACATAAGCATCGCATCCCCAAACTTTAAGAAACGACAGCTTAGGTTTCTTTCCAAACCATAATTCATATGGTGTCGTCTCAACGGATTTCGACGGAGCCCTATTTAAAGTGAATGCGGCAGTCTCTAAAGCATGACCCCAGAATGATAGCGGTAGATCGGTAAGAGACATCATAGATCGCACCATATCCAATAGAGTGCGATTACGATGTTCGGACACACCATTACGCTGAGGTGTTCCAGCTGGCGTGAGTTGTGAAACAATTCCACATTTCCTTAAGTGTGTGCCAAATTCGTGACTCAAATATTCCCCTCCACGATCTGATCGTAAGAACTTTATTTTCCTGTCACGTTGATTCTCAACCTCACTCTGAAATTCCTTGAACTTTTCAAAGGTCTCAGACTTGTGTTTCATTAAGTAGACATACCCATATCTACTCAAGTCATCAGTGAGGGTGAGAACATAACGATAGCCACCGCGAGCCTCAACGCTCATTGGACCGCACACATTAGTATGGATGATTTCCAATAAGTTGGTTGCTCGCTCCACTATTCCGGAGAACGGAGTCTTGGTCATTTTGCCCATGAGGCATATTTCGCACGTGTCAAATGATTCATAATCAAGAGACTCCAAAAGTCCATCTGCATGGAGTTTCTTCATGCGTTTGACACCAATGTGACCAAGGCGGCAGTGCCACAAGTATGTGGGACTATCATTATCAACCTTACATTTCTTGGCATTCACACTATGAATATATGTAACATCACGTTCGAGATTCATTAAGAATAAACCATTGACCAGCGGGGCATGACCATAAAACATATCTCTCATATAAATAGAACAACCATTATTCTCGGATTTAAATGAGTAGCCATCTCGCATTAAACGAGATCCAGATACAATGTTCATGCTCAAAGCTGGCACTAAATAACAATTATTGAGGTTTAAAACTAGTCCCGTAGGTAAATGTAGAGGTAGCGTGCCGACGGCGATCACATCGACCTTGGAACCATTCCCGACGCACATCGTCACCTCGTCCTTCGCCAGTCTCCGCTTATTCCGCAGCTCCTGCTTTGAGTTACAAATATGAGCAACCGCACCGGTATCAAATACCCAGGAGCTACTACGAGCGCTGGTTAGGTACACATCTATAACATGTATATCACATATACCTTTGGTATTGCCGGCCTTCTTATCCGCTAAGTACTTGGGGCAGTTCCGCTTCCAGTGACCACTTCCCTTGCAATAAAAGCACTCAGTCTCAGTCTTGGGTCCATTCTTTGTCTTCTTCCCGGCAGCATGCTTACCGGGCGCGGCAACTCCCTTGCCGTCTTTCTTGAAGTTCTTCTTACCCTTGCCTTTCTTGAACTTAGTGGTTTTATTCACCATCAACACTTGATGTTCCTTTTTGATCTCCACCTCCGCTGATTTCAGCATTGAATATACCTCAGGAATGGTCTTTTCCATCCCCTGCATATTGAAGTTCATCACAAAGCTCTTGTAGCTAGGTGGGAGCGACTGAAGGATTCTGTCAACGACCGCGTCATCCAGGAGATTAACTCCCAGCTGAGACAAGCGGTTGTGCAACCCAGACATTTTGAGTATGTGTTCGCTGACGGAACTATTCTCCTCCATCTTACAACTGTAGAACTTGTCGGAGACTTCATATCTCTCGACCCAGGCATGAGCTTGGAAAACCATTTTCAGCTCTTGGAACATCTCATATGCTCTGTGCTGCTCAAAACGCTTTTGGAGCGCCGGTGCTAAGCTGTAAAGCATGCCGCACTGAACCAGGGAGTAATCATCACTACGTGGCTGCCAGGCATTCAGAACGTCTTGAGTTGCTGGGAAAACAGGTGCATCACCTAGCGGTGCTTCAAGGACATATGCTTTCTTGGCAGCTATGAGGATAATCCTCAGGTTACAGACCCAGTCCGTGTAGTTGCTACCATCGTCTTTCAGCTTGGTTTTCTCTAGGAACGCGTTGAAGTTGAGGGCAACATTAGCGTGGGCCATTTGATCTAAAAGACATATTGTAAAGGTTTTTTAGACTAAGTTCATGATAATTAAGTTCATCTAATCAAATTATTAACGAACTCCCACTCAGACAGACATCCCTCTAGTCATCTAAGTGATACATGATCCGAGTCAACTAGGCCGTGTCCGATCATCACGTGAGACGGACTAGTCATCATCGGTGAACATCTTCATGTTGATCGTATCTGCTATACGACTCATGTTCGACCTTTCGGTCTCTTGTGTTCCGAGGCCATGTCTGTACATGCTAGGCTCGTCAAGTCAACCTAAGTGTATTGCGTGTGTAAATCTGGCTTACACCCGTTGTATGCGAACGTTAGAACCTATCACACCTGATCATCATGTGGTGCTTCGGAACAACGAACCTTCGCAACGGTGCATAGTTAGGGGGAACACTTTCTTGAAATTTTAGCGAGGGATCATCTTATTTATGCTACCGTCGTTCTAAGCAAATAAGATGTAAAACATGATAAACATCACATGCAATCAAATAGTGACATGATATGGCCAATATCATTTTGCTCCTTTTGATCTCCATCTTCGGGGCGCCATGTTCATCATCGTCACCGGCATGACACCATGATCTCCATCATCGTGTCTTCTTGAAGTTGTCTCGCCAACTATTACTTCTACTACTATGGCTAACGGTTAGCAATAAAGTAAAGTAATTACATGACGTTCCAGTTGACACGCAGGTCATAAATAAATTAAGACAACTCCTATGGCTCCTGCCGGTTGTCATACTCATCGACATGCAAGTCGTGATTCCTATTACAAGAACATGATCAATCTCATACATCACATATATCATTCATCACATCCTTCTGGCCATATCACATCACATGACACTTGCTGCAAAAATAAGTTAGACGTCCTCTAATTGTTGTTGCAAACTTTTACGTGACTGCTATAGGTTTCTAGCAAGAACGATTCTTACCTACGCCAAAACCACAACGTGATATGCCAATTTCTATTTACCCTTCATAAGGGCCCTTTTCATCGAATCTGATCCGACTAAAGTGGGAGAGACAGACACCCGCTAGCCACCTTATGCAACTAGTGCATGTCAGTGGTGGAACCTGTCTCACGTAAGCGTACGTGTAAGGTCGGTCCGGGCCGCTTCATCCCACTATGCCGCCGAATCAAGATAAGACTAGTAATGGCAAGTAAATTGACAAAATCGACGCCCACAACAACTTGTGTTCTACTCGTGCATAGAAACTACGCATAGACCTAGCTCATGATGCCACTGTTGGGGATCGTAGCCGAAATTAAAATTTTCTACGCATCACCAAGATCAATCTATGGAGTTTACTAGCAACGAGAGGGGAGGAGTGCATCTACATACCCTTGTAGATCGCGAGCGGAAGCGTTCAAGAGAACGGGGTTGATGGAGTCGTACTCGTCGTGATCCAAATCACCGATGATCCAAGCGCCGAACGGACGGCACCTTCGCGTTCAACACACGTACGGAGCGGTGACGTCTCCCACGCCTTGATCCAGCAAGGAGGAGGGAGAGGTTGAGGAAGAAGGCTCCAACAGCAGCACGACGGCGTGGTGGTGGTGGAGTGACAGTTCTCCGGCAGGGCTTCGCCAAGCACATGCGGAGGAGGAGAGGTGTTGGGGAGGGGAGGGGCTGCGCCTTGGATGTGGTGCTGCAGCCCTCCCCTCACCCCTCTATTTATAGTGAGAAGGGGGAAGGGGGTCGGCCCCTCTAGATGAGATCTAGAGGGGGGCGGCGGCCAAGGGGGGAGGGAGCTTGCCCCCCAAGCAAGGGGGGCACCCCCCTTTAGGGTTCTCGCAAACCCTAGTTGCATGGGCCCTAGGGGGTTTGGCGCCCAGCCCACTAAGGGCTGGTTCCCTTCCACCTACAGCCCATAAGGCCCTCCGGGGCAGGTGGACCCTCCCGGTGGACCCCCGGAACCCCTCCGGTGGTCCCGGTACAATACCGGTATACCCCCGAATATTTCCGGTGACCGTATGGTGACTTCCCATATATAAATCTTTACCTCCAGACCATTCCGGAACTCCTCGTGACGTCCGGGATCTCATCCGGGACTCCGAACAACATTGGGTAATCACATACAAACCTTCCTTATAACCCTAGCGTCATCGAACCTTAAGTGTGTAGACCCTACGGGTTCGGGAATCATGTAGACATGACCGAGACACCTCTCTAGCCAATAACCAACAGCGGGATCTGGATACCCATGTTGGCTCCCACATGTTCCACGATGATCTCATCGGATGAACCACGATGTCGAGGATTCAAGCAATCCCGTATACAATTCCCTTTGTCAATCGGTACTTTACTTGCCCGAGATTCGATCGTCGGTATCCCAATACCTCGTTCAATCTCGTTACCGGCAAGTCACTTTACTCGTCCGTAATGCATGATCCCGTGACTAACTACTTAGTCACATTGAGCTCATTATGATGATGCAATACCGAGTGGGCCTAGAGATACCTCTCCATCATACGGAGTGACAAATCCCAGTCTCGATCCGAGCCAACCTAACAGACACTTTCGGAGATACCTGTAGTGCACCTTTATAGCCACCCAGTTACGTTGTGACGTTTGGTACACCCAAAGCATTCCTACGGTATTCGGGAGTTGCACGATCTCATGGTCTAAGGAAATGATACTTGACATTAGAAAAGCTTTAGCAAACGAACTACACGATCTAGTGCTATGCTTAGGATTGGGTCTTGTCCATGACATCATTCTCCTAATGATGTGATCCCGTTATCAATGACATCCAATGTCCATGGTCAGGAAACCGTAACCATCTATTGATCAACGAGCTAGTCAACTAGAGGCTCACTAGGGACATGTTATGGTCTATGTATTCACACATGTATTACGATTTCCGGATAACACAATTAAAGCATGAACAATAGACAATTATCATGAACAGGGAAATATAATAATAACCATTTTATTATTGCCTCTAGGGCATATTTCCAACACATACGTGTCTGCTTAAGTGGGCGTCACGTAACTGGTGTGTGTGTGAGAGAGATTCCGAGAGACAGAGTGCGTGTGTGCGACTCTACTCTTCGGACATGTACTCAACCTTTTGCATCGGGATATAAGTATAATGGTATTTACTTTAGCTAGTGATTTACATGGCCATGTTAACGTGGTTGTGTCAAAAAAATGTCACTTCCTGCTCGTGATTTGCGTTATATAATTACAAGCAAGATTCTCGTGCATTGCACGGAACATCAATATGCTTTTTTTTACAGAACACCTGCTGTGATTGACCCATGCAGGAGTAATCCCATGTGTAAAAACTAATGATATCTCAAGAATTTTATCAGAAAACTGGTATCTCGAGAATTTCATCGAAAAAATGAAAGATGAGAGATAAGGCGAGGAGGAGTGGAGCGTGGTGGTGACTGGTGGTCGGAATGGGCGGAGGCATGGGGATGGACGGCGCCGGCAGGCGGCAGCGGCCACCATGCATGCTAGATTGTTCCAGAGACTTATTCCTTTTTTAATTGCTGAGCAATGAGGTTGCGGGAGATAATGATGTGGAGAGAGGTGCGGGTATCTTTTGTAAAATTATCATAGTTTGCTTTCTATCCTCAGATATAGATCATACGGTCTGTATTACAAGATGGCAGGCACACCATCACCGCCAACTCGTTTTTTTATAAGGGTACAGATGATAAGTTTGCTGACTACTAAAGTAAAGTGGAATTTGTCCATGTTATTTAAGTAAATAAAGGTGATTGTTTATCATACGGGTAAGGTTGGATGAAGGGTGGTAGGAACAAATGCTCCGCCTAGAGCATGTGTGTGTGAGATGGAGTCTTAGTGTGTGGGTGGGGTGTGTGTGTGTGTGTGAGAGAGAGAGAGAGAGAGGAGAGAGAGATGGAGTCTTAGTTTGTGTGTGTGTGTGAGAGAGAGAGAGATGGAGTCTTAGTGTGTGTGGGGGGGTGTGCGTGCGTGCGTGTGTGTGTGTTTGTGTGTGTGTGTGTGTGTGTGCGTGTGTGTGTGTCGCGGGGTCCTCTGTGGCGGATGTAATTTAAGTGTGCATGGCTTCATCATAGAGAGGTGATGTGTATGGCAGAGGCCACCAACGATGGGGTGCGAGAGAGAAAATGCCCGTAGAGAGGGAAGAGAAGGTGTGTGCGCGTGAGAGGAGTCGACATCGAGAGAATGTGTTTGTTCGAGAGACACCGAGGAAGACTACTATATATCGATGGTGCATGTAGGCGGGAATTAAACAAAGGGATGGTCTTATTGGTTTCGGGGATATAGGGGAAGAGTGAGAGGCCGGGGGTAGCTAGAAGGAGATTGTTAAGTGTGAGTGTGTGTTTTACCCATCCAGGCGGAAGTTATGTGCACAAAAGAGGAGAACAATTTGATGTGGCGTTAGGATTGAGGGTAATTAACTAGGTATGGAGACATAGAGACCTTGAACGTGCATGTGTGAGAGGTATACATTTATACGTGGGATGTGTGTGTGTGCGCGCGCGCATGATCGAGATAAAAGAAAGAAGACATAAGTCATAAGATCAACGACATGGGGGAGACGGATCGGTATGACAATATGCATGCATGTGAGAATGCGGGGAAGAAGGCCCGACAATTGAGCATGTGTTTTTGTCTTTAAGAGATAGTGGCGTGGGCTGGAGCATGCATCTATGGCGAGCAGAGGGAGTGAGGCGCAACGATTGTGCAAAAGAGACCAACCTATAAATGCATATGTATGGAGAGACATATATAGTGTGGGTGATAGGAAGCAAGACTCCGTGCGAGAAAGAAATGTTGACGGAGAAACTACAGATAGATAATGAGATGGAGATGCTAGCTAGAGGGACATCCGCTAGTTTGGGTGTTGGCGATGACCGTCGGGTGGTTCAAAGGGTGAAGTTATATATGTGTGTGAGAGGGCACTTGACTGCATGTAGAGAGAAACATATGTAGTGTGCGTGATAGGAATCAAGAGTGAGGGCGAGAAAGAAGGTTGATGGAGAAACAGATAAATAGAAAGATAAAGATGCTAGCTAGTGTGCGTTAGAGATAGGAGTCGAGTGGATCAGAAGGCTGGGTTATGTGTGTGGGTGTGAGAGAGATAGAGAGAGGGTGCATGTGAGTCACATACAAACAGATATCAGAGAGAGATGAGATCCAGAGAGACGGAGTTTTGTGTCTGCGAGAGAGAAAGATATTTCACAACGAGAGTGATAACTAGAGAGACATACGAGGGAACGCAAGATATCTCTAGGGAGAGAGGGTGTGTGTGAGCGACATACAAGAGAACAATGGAGAAATATGAGACCCTGGGAGACAGAGTTTGTGTTTGTGTGTGAGAAAGAGACATTGAAGAGGAACAGTCGTAGGTTCTCATATCTAAGGAGCGAAAGACATCTCTGTATGAGGGGTGTGCGAGTGGCACACATGGGAATAGTAGAGAGAAATGAGACCCCGGGAGACAAAGTTTTGTGTTTGTGTGAGAGAAAGAGATTCCACATGGAGAATAATAGTTAGAGACACATAGCAGGGAGCGAGATATACTTAGAGAGAGATAGAGTGATGAAGGTCGAGGGAGAGAGTACCGTCAGTGTGTTACGAAGATAAAAGATCATTGTCGACATACAGGTAGCACGAGAGATACCTGAGAGACGATGAACGCGTATAGGTCCAGAGAGATAGTCCTATATAAGCATGAGTGATAGCTATATGAGACGAATATCTGGATTAAAGGGGATTCAAATATTTAAACTGGAGATCATGACATCGATAATATCATAACGCAAATTGGTGTATCAAGCATGCATATTCATTTGAATTTGGGCACACGTGTAATGTTATATAGTTTATCAATATTGGTGATCCATAGATTCTTCAATTACAAACAATGCATGGTTTATATGCAATTAATGTCTAAACGGGATTACACTATATGTTGCGTGTGTGAAACACATTATACATGTTTGAGAAGTAAAAAAACCCGCATGAAACACACATTAATTGGAGACAGTTAGCGAGGAATGCATACATTGGATTTCAACATAAAGTGGTTTCAAATATTTGAAAATCCAAATTGATGGATACAACCTTATGAATATGAGATCATGCCATTTGTAAACCATATTTATGTATAAATGGTGTTGTGCTTTTGAAAGTATATAAAAAAAATGATGTATATAGAATGTAATTCCAATTGAAAATGGATCCCGCTCGAAAAAAATAGAATACAAACGGGATTCGAATTGAGTTGGCACGGTAAACGTGCACTCTGCAAAATTTGAACGAAGCGGGGAAAGTCGCAGTAACCGCCCGAAACCAAAATCTGCGAGATGGAAATCACTACTTCCTATCCCTGCCACGCAAAGCCTATGTGCTGGATTTCTATAGGTTTCGATAGGGGTAGGTTTGTAATTTCACCCAAACGTGACGTAACCGCCTCTCACCCGGATTCATACACGGTGGGCGCCAAAACACAATGTGTCCTCGGCCGAAATCGACCCCCTCCCCGATTCATATTCATACACGGTGGGCGCCAAAAACAACTCTCGTCGGCAAATATTCGGTGTATGCGAGATTACCGTCCTATCCCCAAGCGACTAATGTTGCTGTGATGTAGTAGAAATTTGAAACGGGGGCTAAGTTTGTAAATTTCCTCGCATTTGAGACAAGCGCGCCCTGAATACATGGTTCCCCCCTTCCTCTCTACCTCCCTTTTCCCCATTCGTACTCCGTGGGCGCCAAAACACCCTCTCCACCCCACCCTCCTCCGTCCGCCGCCGTCCGCCACCCCATCCACCGCCGTCCTCCTCCACCATGCCGGAGCTGATACCCCGACGCCGCCGTCCATTACAAGAGATCGACCTCTCTCATCCACGGCTTCGGACCGGGATCCTTGCATCCCGTCCTCTCGCTTCATCCCCGCCGTCGTCCACCTTGCCGGCGCCGCTCCTACGACTGTCTCGTCCACCGCGCCCCGCCGCCACGGGCTACCCTTCTAGATCTTCTTCCACGCCGCCGACAGCCATCGCTACCGCAGCACCGTCAAATTCTCAGCAGATGCGTACACGGCGCCGCACCAGAGGCGGTACTCTTTCATATCTGCTCAACTTATTTATCGCAGCAAGAAAATAGATCGCCACTGCTTTACTCTGATTTCTTTTCTTGGTTGCGAAGTTGCCTTTGTCCGGTTTGCACCTTCAGATCCGCCATGGCACGCTCAACACTATACTCCCAATGCTTATGGTTTTCCCCTTTTATATTCCACACTAGTTAAATCATAGTAGACTAAATTTCAAAATTCGGTCAGTCGATTTTTCAAAGCTCGCCGGAGTTTGCCGGTGTGAACGAAGGGGCTCGGGTGGTTGTGGGGCCTCGCCGAACGAAGAAAACTCGACGCGGGTGGGGGTTGGGACGGGGGTGGGGGTGGGGGTGGCGGAGGAACACAGGCGGCGGGGGCCGGTGGTCCGGCCGGCAGCCCGTGCGGTGTTCTGTATGGGAAGAATCAGAGACGAGGAAGAAGATGGGTTAGGAGACGTAGGATCTTCATCCAACCGCCTGAAATGGTCGAGAGACAGCTGGGAGTTGCATTCTTAATGTGCTCTGGTTCATCATGTGTGGGCACTGCGCAACCAACATTTTATTATCCAAAATCTGCTTGCTCTTCTTTACCATGTTCCTCTTCCGTTCTTCTTTAATATGTACTCTCTCTGTTCCTAAATACAAGTCTTTCTATAGATTCCACCATGGACTACATATGGAGCAAAATGAGTGAATCTACACTCTAAAATGTATCTGGATACATCTGTATGTGATCCATAGTGGAAATCTCTACCAAGACTTATATTTTGGAACGGAGGGAGTATGATAGTAGTACAGTATGTTCCTTGTACTGGAGATGAGCAGGGACATTTGCAGTGTAGAGGTCTATATGGTCGGTTGTGATGGACACTTTGAGCCTCTTTGATTCGTAGGATCTTGTAAACATAGGAATAGGATTTGTAGTGGCCTGCCCACTTGAATCCTATAAGAATAGCAAGGAAATGCGGGGAGTTGTGTCGCCTTTGAGAGTAACACTGATATTAACAGTACCGCACCTTCACTTGAAGAGAGCTGGTATCCGAAGCCTTTCTAGCCGTACCGGCAATACTAGCACATATATTCCAGCAAGTTCCACTTTGCTGATTTTACTCTGATGCTTACGGTTTTCCCCGTTATATCTACACTATGATCGGTGTAGCTGCTTTGTGTCGCACTAGCAGCAGTCCACTCTTGAAGCTAAACACTGCAATGACTTACAAAATTGGCACCAAGGCATTGAGTGCCATTCTGGATGCAATGAAACTCATACGCTCCCCACCTGTTGATTCTTGTTCAGAATATGATCCTAATGACTCTTGTTCAAAATTGCCACATATAGAGAGATAGCATGGAATTGCATTTCTTTGGGCGCTGTGATTCATCATGAGTGGGCAACCAACATTGTATGCAATAAAGTGGAACCTCAAGAATATGCTTCCTCTTCTGTTCTTTAACATGTTCCTCTTTGTTTATTCTGTATTTAGTACGTACAGTATGTTCCTTGTCAGGAAGGGGCGCAGGGACATCTGCAGTCAACAGCTGATAGAGTTGGTCTGTACGTGATCGATAGGCTTTCAATTACTAGCGGCAATACAACACCGTATTTTCAAGCCAGTTCCACTTTCCCGATTTATATATCGTGGTTATGTGTACCCCTGTTATGTACACTATGATCTGCCTAGTTGTTGTGTGGTCTTGTTATCATGGTTTGGCAATAAACTCTCTATATAGTATATTATGAACCTATCATCTGCCAGCTATCCTTACTTCTGGAGCCTATTTTTTTGTGTACTTGTGCCAGATTATATAAATGCACGCACCATATTACAGCACACATGAGCTCTCTCATCAGAATCCAGTGATAGCACACAAGTGTTTACAGGGGCACCCCTATATTAGAATATCATCTGCATTACAAAGATAATCTCACAACTATTTATGTTTTCATGGTTCTCAGATATTATACGCAATTACAGTGAATATCAGAATCCGCGCATCAGAAGAATATTGTGGAACACTGCAATGACTTACAAAATTAGCACCAAGGCATTGAGTGCCATTCTGGAAGCAATGAAACTCATACGCTCCCCACCTGTTGATTCTTGTTCAGAATATCATCCTAATGACTATTCTAACCTCGAGGAGTCAAAGGCAGATGGCCTGTCCTGTTCACCCATCAAGGTGCCTGTTCTAATTTGTCAAGGTTTTATTGATTGCGCGTATCTTGCATATGTTGTCTTGCATTTCTTCTACTTTGTTGCACCGCCATCTGCTTAGTTTACTCATCATATAACTCGAGATGCCATGCCCATCCATTATCAATACATATTCCATCTGTCATCATACCATGTTTTTCCACTCAAATGTTGTTCTTGTGCATCAGACATCAAAAAGGAAGAGGGTGATTGCCGAACCTGAAGGAGCACCAGCAAAGTCCTTGAAAAACGTGGTGGTGCCGGAGAAATCAGACAGCGCCCCACTTATATTGGCCGTACAACCAGTGACACTAAACGTAGGACCGACTCCAGCAGACTGTACCCATACTTCACTGGCCACACCACTAGCCCCACCACACAGGACCTGCACTCCAGCAAAAGGTATACCGATTTCATTTGCCATAGCACCAGCTGTACCACAGAAAAATCCCACTCCAGCAAAAAGTACAGCAAGTCCACCGGCCGAAGACCTATCCCAACTGCAGAGACGGCCAATTCCTGCTGATTGGAACCCCATTCCATTTATTCCCAATTTAAAAGACAATGCTTTCAATGTTGTTAGGGACTACGTGCATATATTCCCATCATGGGAAGATTATAGTGAAGACAAACACCATTTTCACATCTTCCTGTCCAACTTACGTGTAAGTGCTATTATTCATGGTTATTATTTTCCTGTTTTCTGCTGATCGAACACATCAATGATTTACATTACATTGTTGTAACTAGGCGAGGGTCAATCTGGATAGTCATGACGAGCAAAGCTTGCTTGTGCTTTTCAAGGAAGCATTACAGCAGTATCGGTGTTACCTGAGGAAATCACACTTTGATGGCATGTCTATAAACGAATTTCCGGTGAAGTCTCCTGTGCTAATTTAGAAGACATTGAATGGAAAAACCTTGTTATGCACTGGTCTCGTTCCCAGGATGAGGTACTGTCTATGAAATCAAATGACAATTTGAACTTCTACTTTTCCGCATGTGCCTTACGGATCTTTTTTGCAGGAAATCTGCTCGAAGAAGAATTCCGGTTTGAAAAGAACAACAGGATATCGCAAATATGCTGCCCGCTGCTTTGCTCTTGTTAGTACCTGTTGTCCTGTATCACTGTACTTGCATACATACCTTGTTCATTATGTGACAGCAGTATGCATGATAGCTTGCTTATCAATTGTTCGCTCCAAATTATCTAATCTGTATGAATGGTTACATTAGTGTAGATTATATCCAATGCCAATGATTTTTTTAGCTCTGCATTGTTCTTGTAAGTACATGATGTCCTTTATCAGTGTACTTATATTGACAGGTAGTTGTTCATGTACCATCACTCTGCAGCTTATTTTCCTTTGCCCTCCATTATCTACACATCAGATCTATATTTACTCTTACCATAAGGTTGGTACTGAAGAAGTTTAGCTGTGCATTGCTCTTGGCTGTGCCTTTTGCCTGTATAGCTGCACATACATTTATAGCTACTTGGTTATGTAGCATCACTCTTCATCTCATCTTAAATATTCTCCATTTTTTCGTATATTATCACATCTATATTTACTCTTAACAAAATGTAGAATAAAGGCAATGCTTATGAAGAAGATTATGTGGTAAACTTCTTGAATTGCCCCCCCCCCCCATCAGCATGGACAAGGGCTTTATAGAGCCTGTCTTCACCAGTAATGTAAGTTTGTCCTTCTCAAGCCTTCAAACTTTGTTGTGTATATTTGGTTAGGCATGACTGCAACAGCTGTTTATTTTTGGTGTTTGCATCAAATTGCATGTTTAAAGTTTATTATGTAGTTCATAAACAAAAGTTTGTCCTTCTCAATTTAAGTTTTCAGTTGTACAACCAAGTTCCTTCTTCATACCATGTAAATTAAACTATACAGAGCAAGTGATCTTCTTTTGCACTGCATGTATGCTTCTGTTCTTCATCCGTAATCCAGTGGTGTGGTGAACCTACCCACTACAACACAATGTCATATTCTGCAATGTCTTAACTATGAACAATGTCATATCATTCTACTATTATTTAAACCGTCTCTTTATTTGCCAATCTGAAATGGGATAAATTGACAACACACTAACCATTGATACTTATGAGTTCTTGATCTGTAATCCAGTGGTGTCGTGAAGCTGCCAACTCCTTCACAATGTCATTTCCTGCCATGTCTTGACCTGAACAATACCATATTGTGTTAATGCAATTTTAAACTGTGTCACTTTATTCGCCAGTAAGAAATGTGATGAATTGTCAGCACTGATACTTTTATGTGCAAAACCTGTCATCTGTCTGCTTGTTTATCTTTTAGAGTGAGGAAGATATAAGTGTTGAACAAGCGTAGTCTCATCATCTTGCTCAGGTGGTTGCGCTGCAGCTCGCCGGCAGGGCTAACCTTTCTTGAACTCTATTGAAGTGCTGTCGGTTTTGTATATTATTTTGTCGGCGTGTTTATTTGCATTGGTGGCGATCTTTGATGCCCAGTGTATGTAATCTGCTATCTGCTTGTGCTTTATTATCATAGTGGCAAACTTTGATGCCCAGTGGATGTAATATGCCGTAATTTCTTTATTGTATAGTCTAGGTTTTTTCTTATTCACGATGCTGCAGTTATTTTACTGTATATATATCATGTCTTCGCAGTAAACCGGCTAAACCGTAAAATTACGGTACATAATCGGGCCGTGGTGCAATCACGATGTATGATCTGCATCATGGGCCTCGTCAAACTGGCCCACTAGTAGATTCGGGCCTTTAATAGGCCGAGTAACCCCCGGCCCTCTTTTCGCAAGAAAACTCAATGGGCTTTTAGGAGGCTGAGAAGTAGGTTGGGCCTGAAACGTGCCGAACAGCTCACGGGCCGGCAGCAGCCCGAAATGGACCCCGGCCCATGATTGTGCGAATCAAATCACGGGCTTTTAACAGGCCAAAATTGTCCCGGTCCTTGTTTGGCCCAATCAGATATCGGCTGCGAGCAGGCCGGATGCAAACCGGACCGTAGTTAGGCCCAACTATATGACGGGCTTTTAACAGGCCGAAATTAATATAGGGCTGAAATGTTAAACGGGCCCTTAACAGGCCGAAACTAATATCAGGCCGAATTACTAAATGGGCCTTTAGCAAGTGGGCCCAAAAGCATAGCGTCCAGTTAACGGGCCCAATCTGATATGGGCCATAATTGAGGCCAAAGCCTCTTAAAGGGTCGGACCTGATCTGGGCCGTGATTTGGCCCAGAACGTGGGAGGCTTTTAACGGGCTGGATCTCATATGGGCCATTATTAGGCCCGGAACGTGGCAGGCCATTAATGGACCGGATCAAATATGGGCCGGCATTTGGCCCAAAACATGGCAGCCAGTTAATGGGCCGGCCTACTAGGGTCCTCAAAATCTTGTGGGCCTACAGCTAGGCCGGCCCATTAGTGTCGGCGAAATCTCGTGGGCCTTTAGCTGGGCCGGCCCATTATGATCCACAAGAATTTTGTGGGCCTTTACCTGGGCCGGCCCATTATGGCACACAAAATTCTTGTGGGCCTTTACCTGGGCCGGCCCATTATGGCCCGCGAAATCTTGTGGGCCTTTAGCTGGGCCAGCCCATTATGGTCCGCAAAATCTCATGGGCCTTTAGCTGGGCCGGCCCATTATGGCCCGCAAAATCTTGTGGGCCTTTAGTTGGGCCGTCCCATTTAAACTTGATGGGTCGTGCCACGTGTCGACGTATCATAGGCGCCTTCTGTCCAATGAGTGGATGACATCTGTCCCAACGATGAACCGACACGTGTTTCCTCCAGCCAATGATGATTTTACACGTGGAAAATCCCCATTGGTCGCGGCTGTTAACGGGTTATCGGATCCGAAACCCGACCCGATAGCTTAACGGCGTTCCGTTACGATGGATGCCACGTGTTGGTCACCCTTGACGAAAGCACTTCTGTGATGCGCGATTTATCATCATGGAAGTGGACACTTCCGTGATGATAATTTTGGTAATGTCATGGAACACTTCTACGACAGCACAGGTATGACTATCTTGATTCTGTCATAAATTTGTCATTGATGTACATGCATGACAAAAAACGCGACCTACTGTGACAAACACGTATCATCACGGAAGTGTATTTTTTTGTAGTGAGAATGGTGTATCTGACAAGGGATTTGGAAAGTTGCTGGTAATGATAAAGAATATGCTTCCAAAGGACAATGAATTGCCCGAGAGTACGTACGAAGCAAAGAAGGTTGTCTGCCCTCTAGGGTTAGAGGTGCAGAAGATACATGCATGCCCTAATGACTGCATCCTCTACCACGGTGAGTACGAGGATTTGAACGCTTGCCCGGTATGCGGTGCATTGCGCTATAAGATCAGGCGCGATGACCCTGGTGATGTCGAGGGCGAGCGCCCCAGGAAGAAGATTCCTGCCAAGGTGATGTGGTATGCTCCTATAATACCACGGTTGAAACGTTTGTTCCAAAACAAAGAGGATGCCAAGGCGATGCGATGGCACAGAGAAGACCGTAAGAAAGACGGAAAGTTGAGAGTACCCGCTGACGGGTCGCAGTGGAGAAAAATCGAGAGAAAGTACGGGAAGGAGTTTGCAGATGATGCAAGGAACGTATGGTTTGGTCTAAGCGCAGATGGCATTAATCCTTTTGGGGAGCAGAGTAGCAACCATAGCACCTGGCCTGTGACTCTATGTTTATATAACCTTCCTCCTTGGTTGTGCATGAAGCGGAAGTTCATTATGATGCCAGTGCTCATCCAAGGCCCTAAGCAACCCGGCAACGACATTGATGTGTACCTAAGGCCATTAGTTGAAGAACTCTTACATCTGTGGAATGGAACAGGTGTACGTGCGTGGGATGAGCACATGGGGGAAGAATTTGACCTAAAGGCCTTGCTGTTCGTGACCATCAATGATTGGCCTGCTCTTAGTAACCTTTCAGGACAGACAAACAAGGGATACCGCGCATGCACGCACTGTTGGGATGATACCGATAGTATATATTTGGACAATTGTAGGAAGAATGTGTACCTGGGACATCGTCGATTTTTTCTGAGCAGGCATCCCGTAAGAAAGAAAGGCAAGCATTTCAAAGGTGAGGCGGATCACCGGACGAAGCCTCGCCACCGTAGTGGTGCTGATGTACATGATATGGTCAAGGATTTGAAGGTAGTCTTTGGAAAGGGTCCTGGCGGACAACCTGTTCCAAATGACGCTGACGGACGCGCACCCATGTGGAAGAAGAAATCTATATTTTAGGACCTGCCCTATTGGAAGCATCTCCAAGGGCCATGAAAATGAGGAGGTCATTGAGTTTTGTATTGACTTTATTCCTGACCTTAAGCCGACTGGATGGAGAAGGCACGCTAGGAGGGAATCAAATAATATGAATGGACGGACATTCTCTCACTGAAGCACACTACACAGTTCTACAGAATTCTGCCTTGGTGGCTCCGTATATGGACGAACAGAAGAATTTTCTACGCTCCAAACACCCGGAGCGGTCTGATGACTGGATTACACATGAACAAACCAGGAGTTTCGCCGGCTGGTTGCAGACACGTACCATGCATGACGCCTCTATTGAAGATGACATGTACTCGTTGTCCCAGTTACCATCTTCGAATATAATGACTTTCAAAGGGTACGAGATAAATGGTAATACATTTTACACGATCGCCCAAGATAAGAAGAGCACCAACCAAAACAGTGGTGTCCGCTTTGATGCAACAACCAAGACGGGAAAGGAAACATATTATGGTTACATAGAGGAGATATGGGAACTTGACTATGCACGTGGTTTGAAGGTCCCTTTGTTTCGGTGCAAATGGGTCAATATGACACGAGGCGGGGTAACGGAAGACCCGCAATATGGAATGACAACAGTGGATCTCAACAATCTTGCGTATGCAGACGAACCATTCGTCCTAGCTAATGATGTGGCACAGGTTTTCTATGTGAAGGATATGTCTACCAAGCCGAGAAAAAGAAAAGATAAGGAAGCGAATGCATCATACGATGAGCCAAAGCGCCACATAGTTCTTTCTAGGAAGAGAAACATCGTGGGAGTGGATGACAAGACAGACATGTCAGAAGATTATGAAAAGTTTGATGAAATTGCTCCATTCACAGTGAATATTGACCCGAGCATCCAGTTAAATGATGAAGATTTTCCATGGCTACGGCGCAAAGGGACACACGCGAAGAAAAAGTTTCACACCCAAAGATCTGGGATGTGATCGGCTTCACTATCATCACTTTCTTCTGTGTTTCACACCTAGGAGGGAATCTCTGTAATAGTTAGGGTAGTTATGTGTTTTGGCATTTGAAACGCGAAGAAATTTTATGTGCAAACAAATTCTTTCATGCATTTACTGATTTTTTCAGCTAAATGACCCTGAAATTGAAAAGCATTTCAAATGAACTCAGAAAAGGTTGAAAGTTGGCATGGTATCATAATTTCACCCACATAGCATGTGCAAAAAAGTAGAGAGGGTTACCGCAAAAATTGGATGCACTTCGTTTACAAAATGGACAATCTCTTTCGAAGTATCAGGGTTTCGGACGAAAACTCATCCGTTACAAAGGCATTTCATTTTTTAAATAACCTAAGCATTACCAAATTGAATATAATGATAAAACACACTAATATTAAACATAAGAAAAAAGAATCACTGAAAAATCTATTTTCAAAGTTAAGTTATTCACAAACTAGTGATTCACACAAATTTCAAATAATTCAAAATGTAAACTATTCAAATTTGTAAACTATCGGCACTAATATAGAAAGTTTGTAATTTTTTGTACCTAAAGCAAAAATATTCACAAAGAAACTCTAAATACAGCAAAAAACAACTCAAAAATAAATAAAACAAAAATAAATAAAGCAAAAAAAATAAGAAAATAAAAAAGCCCACCTACTGGGCCAAAGCGGCCTCCATACGACTAGAAACCCAACCTGTTGTTGGGCCAGGATGCAGGCCCGCAAAGGCCCAATAGGCCCATAGGGCAGCACAGAACAGGTAGGCCCAGAAGGCCTGCAATAGAGAGGAGCTCGAGACAGCTGCCGCGGCGGGGCTTATAAGCAGGTGCGGGCGCCCTTCGGCTAGCGAGGTGGGACTAAACTTGCCCGCACCGCACCTGCGCCACCGCACCCCTTTTAGTACCGGGTCGTGGCTCCAACCGGTACTAAAGAGGGGGTCTTTAGTACCGGTTGGTGCCACCACCTGGTACTAAAGGTGTGCGCTTCCCGCCGCTTCGCCTGGCCAAAACAGACCTTTAGTACCGGTTGGTGGCTCCAACCGGTACTAAAGGTGGGTTCTATATAACAAAACACTTCAAAAAAATCGGCAGTTCGTTCTCCCTCTGCTTCTTCTCCTCTGCCCCGTCGCCGCCCCCGTCGCCGCCCCCCGTCGCCGTCCCCATCGCCATACGTCGCCGTCGCCGCCGCCCCCGTCGCCGTCCCGTCGCCTCGCCGTCGCCCGCGCTGTGAGCCCCTCTCCCCGGCCCCTCTCCTCCCTCCAATCGAAGCCGCCGCGCCGCCAGCGCCGTAGGATGCACACGCGCACGCGCGTGCACGCACACACACACACACGCGCGCGCGCGCGCACACACACACACACAGAAACACAGAAACACACACACGATTCTGGTTTTCTGTTTTTTATACAAATGTTTTAGATGAATTAATTAATTAATTAGATTAATGTCAAATAGTATATAGAAATGTTAGAAATTTTAGAAATGTTAGTTTTAGCTAGATGAATTCGATTAATTTCAAATTGTTATAGAAATGTTAGAAATGTTATAGAAATGTTAGTTTTTAGTTTCTTATAATTTTAGTTATAGAAATGTTAGCAATTTTTCTGTTTTTTAGTTATAGAAATATTAGAAATGTTATAGAAATGTTAGTTATATATATAGAAATGTTAGAAATTTAAGAATTAGTTTTAGCTAGATGAATTAGATTAATGTCAAATTGTTAGACGATGATCGATATTTTTATAGTTTCTTATAATTTTAGTTATCACAATCCAATCATTTAAAAATGTTACTTTTTGCGGGCATATAGTATTTGTTCTCGACGATGCCCGGCCCGCATCCTCGCCGTCGACCCGTTCGCGACGACGTCCGGCTGACCCATGTCTGGGACTGGGCTCCGCCGGGCTGGCACTGGGAGGTGCTACTTGGAGGGGGGCGCCGCTTGGTGAGGAACCCGGCCTCGGGTCCCGTCGTCGACCCTGATCTCCTTTGGTGGCGTTCGCGTGGGCCACATTCGGTGCAGAGGGAGCCGGCCCCGCCGGAGGTGGTGCGTCGCCATGTCAGGGAGGAGGACGAGCGCGTCCATCGCTACATGGCTGCTATGGACGTCAGGTTCTCCAATACCTGGCAGGTTCTTTGGGCAGATGACCGGAGATATGATCCTGTGATGGTTCCTTGTCTTTGGGTGTCCACCGCCCGCGCCCCAGGAACCGCGAGTGGCCTAGATTCTACTATAGTATTCGATCTTTATTAGCTACCTAGCCAGTGATGTATTCGAGATTATATATTATTCGAGACGATGTATTCGAGATTATATATTATTCGAGACGATGCATATTATGTACTATATGATTCAGTTTTTCCTTATTGATTGCATCCATGCATTGTAATTTGAATACTAAATTGTTTCATATTTCTTCTGTATTAGTTAAATAAAAGCTATGGCGGACAATACCGACAGAGAGGGAGAAGAGGCCCTGTTCGAGATCATACGCAGCCCAAAGAGGCCAGATGATCTGAATGAAGCAAATGACGGCTCCCAATATCTGAACAATACCGGGGAGGGTGATGATAAGATATTCGATCTCGACGACCGAGCTAATGAAGTCATGAACTATGATTATGATTATGATTATGATGACGCAGACAATGATTATGATGACGAATACAATGTTGATCTTGAAATAACAAAGACTACCGGCGAGGTATATTTATATAAGCAGGCATCTAGTGATCATCACATGTTTTTTTATTTGAAGATATATTAACGAATCGATCTTTCTTCTTTCAGCCCTCCGGATCGAGCAAATCTGCTTCTACAGACAGCAGGACAAAGCGCGGCCCGGGCAAAAAGTTGAAGGAGGGTGTAAAGTACAACATCGATTCCATCAAATCTAGTGGCGAACCCCTCACGCCTAAGAACATTGCGAACAAGTTCGTTCGTCAGTGCGGAGTTCTTGTGAAGGACCAACTCCCGATCTCCATTCAAGAATGGAAAGAGCCAAAAACTAAACACCAGATGTTACTTGGGTCGACGACAGAGCAAAACAAAAGCTTTGGAAATCTCTGATGGAACATTTCACCCTACCAGATTATTTCACTGATGTAGATGTGCAGAAAGTCAAGGACGTTGCTCTTAAGAAGATGGCAATTGCATTCAACACCCACAAGAAAACTGTATGGGCCAACTCCCTCGCTGCAGAAAGGAAGACTCCAGAATTCAAGGGAACACTGGAGAAGCAAAGAGAACACTGGCCCGCTTTCGTGAAATTCAAGGAATCAGAATTATCTAAGGAACGGTCGAGAAAAAACAAGGCCAATGCCGCAAAAAAGACGCAGTTCCATAGGCTGGGTCCAGGTGGCTACGCTGTGGCACTGCCTAAGTGGGATAAGTCTGAGCAAGAGATGGAGGATGCAGGGGTCACTCCGGTTACTAGGAACTGGCCCCCCAGGTGCAGAACTTGGTTCTATGCGCATGGGGGGCGTTGGACCCGAAGACAGGCGACGTTTCGAAGAAGGCAAGTCTAAAAGGAGCAGAACAAAAGTTACTTGACGCAATAGAAGCTGCTCGAAAGGGGGTGTTCACGCCCAACAGAGAGAACGACGAGCTTACGCGCGCCCTGGGAAATCCTGAACACCCGGGAAGAACACGAGGCAAGGGCGTTATTCCCTGGTATGAGGGCTTTTCGGAATGGAACGCCGACTACAGGACCCGTGCAAGAAAGAAGATGGAGGAGGAGAAGAAGAGGAAGCTGGAGGAGGAGCAGAGGAAGCAGGACGCGGAACGCCTTCAAGGCCTAGAAGCAAGGCACGCGGACTTGGCACTCAAATTCTAGCAGCATCAGCAGCAGATCGACTCACTTAGCCAGGAAAGGGGGTCTCAGCAGCGGCAGCAGCAAGCGGATGATCATCCAGCATTGGATAGCACCGTCCCATCCATGCCGAGAAGCAGCGTTGGTTCCGCCCCGGGCGACGCACTGCTGGATACATACCCTGTGGATGACATCATAGAGAACACTAACTGTGAGCTACACTTCAAAATGAAGAACATATCCATGAAGGTGGCGGACGCCGTTGCTTTTACAATTACCCGAAGCAACCTTCCATTGCGCCCCGATTCCAGCGGGCTATCCTCGTGTCTTGGTTGATGAGGTGGTGGACCCATATTCGGGGCTACAGCTTGACATTCCTGGAGGTGACGACGAGCACACACTGGGAGAGGCCATACATCGTATCATCCTATGGAGAAAGGATTGCATCGTCTTTCGAAGTCCACCGACACCGCGTCTGCCGACTCCTCCTCGAAGTCCGCCACCGAGTCAGCAGACTCCCGCTCCTCCAAGTCCACGAACGCGTGAACCGACTCCTCCTCGAAGTCCGCCACCGTGTTAGCAGACTCCCGCTCCTCCAAGTCCACGAACGCGTGAGCATACTCCTGCTTCAAGTCCGGCACAGCGTCAGGCCACTCCTCCTGTTTCAAGTCCGACACCGTGTCCGGCCACACCTCCTGCTTCAAGTCCAGCACAGCGTCAGGCCACTCCTCCTGCTCCAACTCAGCCACATCAGCCGTCTCCGCCGCCTCGGCAATCGCAGAAGACACGCCGCAACTATGGTGCGTAGCAGTACGAGTCGAGGTAGTACATGAAGTACAGGTGGAGACAAGCGATATAAATATGGTCCAAGCCTCGCTCCTCTTCCTCAGAGGCCTTACGACATGACCGAGGAGCAAAACGATGCCATAGTGCGGGCCCAAGTGGACGCCCATTTTGGACCGAAACCGGCACCGCCGCCGAGGGAGAAAGTGCCTGAGGAAAAGTGTGACCACTTCATTCGTATGGCTAGACCACCAGCTCCCAAGCCTGTTGACTCAGACTATGAGCGCCAAATCAGGAAGGCACATCGAGCACGACTACAGAAAGAAGCGAGCTCGAGCTCGAGCCAACAAGCAGCTGTCAAAAATGCGGGAAAACCGTTCCCCAGCTGGGAGAACAGGCGGCGCAATCGACCCCCCCCCCCCCCCCCGCTTGTTGTGCCAACAACACATGAGAGTACGCGCGCCCAATATTATTGTGGGCAAACCATTTATGTTCCCGAGCTGGGCGATGTGGTAATGACCGAGGAGCATATAATGCAGGCTGGAATGCTCAAGATCACTGTTGGACAACTCCTCGATATCGAGCCCATGTCTCCGCTTAGAGAGGGGGAAATAAAACGGAAATATGTCCGGGGCCAACCTTTGGTCGAGCCCGAGGAGGTCAAGAACCTCCCAACGAGAATGTATGAATTGCATGATTGGTACATGAAAATTACCAAGATTTCCAATCGAGAGTCCCTCATGGTGCAAGTCGAGGAAGATCATTACTTCAATCAGAAAGCTCTGTCCGATGAGTATTCAGAACTATTTCAGTTATTCAATCAAGATGCACTCGACAAATCTATCGTGAGTTGCTATTGTCTGTAAGTGTTTTCTTTCTGTAATTTAAGTCTCAAGCTAGCTCTAGTGCTCATTGATTGATCATTAATTATCTGTAATTATATATCCTCACTATATATTCTTTTCTGTGGTATTATGCAGGATGAAGATGTATGAAATGAAAAAAGCTGGACGCTATGGCATTGGGTTCATTGACCCAAATACCGTTAATGAATACACATGGAAATTGGAATGGTTTAGACAAGATGTAGAGAAATGCATGGTAGAGTTCTTGAAGCGCCTCAATAGCAATGAAGATATACTAATTCCTTACAACTTCGAGTGAGTCACACTGTCTTGTACTACAAATTCTGTTTTTGCTTACTAGCTAGATGTTAATAAGTGTATAGGGTTTAGGGTTATAGTTGATTAGTGTTATGCACATGCCCGCTTAATTTATACATGCAAACGTATGCGCATGCAGCTTCCACTGGATTTTGTTAGACATTAAAGTTGACGAAGAAAAAGTTGAAGTACTGGACTCACTACTTAAAAAAGATAGTGACTACAACATCGTGAAGGGGATAGTCGACAGGTTATTTCAATCATTATTAACTATATCTCGGCCTATTTAGTTCGTCATTTCCTGATATGAACTATTTTTAATAACCCCCTTTATTAATTTTTTTTGCCGGCGGGCAGGGCTTGGGCAAGTACATCAAGGTGACTCCAGGAAAATGGCGCCAAAAGCTATGTTGGTATCGACCCAAGGTAAGTAATTAAGTAGTACTAGCTAGCTAGCTACCATCTCTTTAATTCTTGTTTCAATACCATTAATTAATTAACATGCTTGATTAATTATTATCTGATTAAATTCTATTCTCGTAAAGTCCCTGAAGCAGGCGCCGAGGACTGAAGTGTGTGCATACTACGTTTGCGAGAACATTCGCATGATGGCGTCTGAAAGGAGCAAATCTGATAGACAGGACTGGGTACGTTTGCCAGAACACTATTCACAAATCATACATGATTGTCGATATCTAGTCACACAACTAATACACATGCATATTGATCTCCTTCTTAACAGTTCAAAGAGGTGCGGGACCAGCTCCTATCAGAGGAGCGCATACGAGCACTTCAAGAGGAAATAGCGGGATTTTTGCTAGACCAGGTCATAGATCCCAAAGGAGAATACTATTACCCGCTACCGCCCCCATGAACCACTTGTCATCGTGCTCCGAAGGCACCAAGGCAACATGTAGGAGAAATTGTAAATATATACATGTGTATGTGTGAATAATTAATGGTGGTTGTGAGACTTTCGATTATATATATATGATCGGTTCTACGAGAAAATCTATTTATATATATGCATAACGTGTACAATATGTAGTATCGTAAAATACCAGCAAACAAAAAAGAATTAAATGGAAAACACAAAATTAATGGAAAAATAAAAATTAAAACCAAACCCCCCCTCCCAAACATTTAGTACCGGTTGGTGCTACCAACCGGTACTAATGGTCTACCAGCACCCGGGCCTGGCTCGTGCCACGTGGTGGCACTTTAGCGCCGGTTCGTGCCGAACCGGTAGTAAGGGGGGGGGCTTTAGTCTACACTCTTTAGTGCCGGTTGCAGAACCGGCACTAAAGGCCCTTACGAACCGGCACTAAAGCCCGGTTCTGCACTAGTGAGTAACGGCAGACTGAGTCTTCAAGACGATGATGACTTTGCTTTGCTTGGTGTCTCCTGACTTGTAGCAGCGACATCGGCAAGCGGGGAGGGCGGCACAGAAGGAGTACATAGCCTTATCTTTCAGGTGAAAATCCAAGGTCTGGCCTTAAGTGGTTGTGTCTGGTAATGATCTTGTTGAAAGCATTGTTTTTAGAGCACGGACTTTCTCCAGGATGAAAATATGAGATCTATGATCGGACGGCGACGACGCTTGTGTAGTGTTTACTTCTTGAAGGCGTCGCTTTTGGAGAATTTGGACTTCAGGTGATGCCTTTGCAGTGGTTTGTGTTGCGGCTACATGGTTTTGATCACCGTAGCGGGATCTTTTGTTTTTTTTCCTTCTTCCTTTTTGTTGTAGGGGTGTGTGCATCCGTAATGTCTGTAGGGCATTTCGTTGTTGCAGAGGTTGGGTGTAATTGATATCTTTGTTATATTAATATATTCTTTTTGTCGAAAAATAATCGAGGTAAAGCTTATATCTCTGTTTCGAAGAAAAAATATACTAAAAAATTGTCTGTTCTTCCAGTAAAACGAGTTTTTGCAGCACAAGCATATGGACTTTTCCAATTTAGATATCTCGTGTAGTTATATTTCTTCTCAGACTCAAGTAGCTAGCCTCTATGAGTACTTTAATCAGTGTATCATGGATTATATAGTGACAACGCTGCTCCATGCTAGCTCTGTCACCGCAATCGATCAACCGCTGCCGACAAGGTGTTTTTCAGCTCTACTTTTTGTTTGTTTGTTATATTGGCTGCACCAGTGTTGTTGGTTGCGGAACACATTAGGGGATGTTCAACAGCAACATCTTCTCGGTATACCCAGCATAATGATTTCTTCTGTAGAGAGAAAAAAAGGGGAGGGGGCGACTTTGCGAGAGAGGGGGAAATTGGGTCGTTGTGCCACTGACGGGCAGGTAGGGGAGACAAAGGAGGGCGCTGCGCTCGTCCATGACGATGCAAACCTGACACAAATTTAAGCCAAAAATGGGTCGTTGTCGGCGAACAAAGGGACACCTGTCCGTTTGCATCACCGTGTTGGGCTGCGTTTTTTTATCTACGAAGAACAAACGGACACGAGCAGACCAAATGGATCGCCACCTTGGAGTTAGCCTAAATCAATCTATTGTGGCTATAGATGGTCTAAGAGCATCTACAGCCGGGCGCCCCAAACCCGTCTCAAACACCTGGCCGGACGGTCCGGTCACTGAGCGGTCATAAAAAAATGACCCAGACGGGCTTCTTAAATGGGCCTCAAACGACCAGCCTGACCGGCACCCTCATATCCAGCCCAAATCTAGGGCGGATATGGGGGCACTCGGGTGCATCCGCCACGTGGGACTGACGATGGGGTCCCACATGGAATCACCCGGAAACCCCGCTGTCTAACGGGTGTATCCTCCGATGAGGGTGTGAACGTCGCGTGGCACTACTCTGACTCGCCGCCCGAGGCCAAATTCGGCTATTTAAGCCGGTTGGCGTCCCCCAACCCTCGCCACATCCACCTCCTCCCTCTCCGCGCCGCCAACCCGTGCCCATCCACCACCTCTCTCCCGCTCTGCTGCTCTTCCCACGTCCTCCGGCTTTGCCATGGTTCGCAAAAGAAGACTACCTATACTCTTCTCACGCGGGAACGCCCGTTTCGAGATTGAGCAGGAGATCCGGGCGAGGCGCGCCGCCCGCATCGTTGCCGGCTTGCCTCCGAACTTGCCGGAGCAGGAGAAGGAGGAGGAAGGGGAGCAGCAGCCGGCTTCAATGGAGGTGGCGGAGCAGCCGGAGGAGGAGTTGGCGCCGGCTCCGGGCTTCGACATGGATGACGCGGGGTGGAGTTCGCGGTCGCTCAAGAAGCCGAGATGGCGGAGCAGCAGGCCATCCCGGAGTCCATCCAGAATGAGGCCTATGTGAAGGCCAACCGACGGTTCATCCGGCTGGAACCGGAGCTGCGGCTACCGCTCATGTATCCGGAGCCGGGCACGGAGATAGTGGACGTCCCCGACAAGGATTAGGGTAGTATAGGTTACTTGACCTACGTAGTACGTGAATTTTCTCGGTAAATGCTTTTGTATGGATCTAAAGTTTCTAGTATGAGTTATCCGAATGTAGAAGCTAATTTAAGACGTAACCGGTCACTGACTCACTGTTCTTGTGTCCATGAACACGTCCGAACGTATTCGCCAGCGTTTGAGGGTTGGATTTGCTGTCCGCAGCTGTAGACGGGGTTTAACCTATCATCGAACGGAGACAACCAAAGCTTGAGTGGTGAAGCCGAACGCACGGCCCGGGGCGGGGCTACAGGCTCGCCCTTTCTCGGGGACAGGCAGCATTCATTTCATTTGCCCGGACGGACGCATGCATAATTAGTACGGGTACCCCTGTTGGCCTCGAACTCGGCGCCCCTCGCCGGCGTCACCATCACCACACCAGCGCCCCTGCCTTATCCGCAGCGTCCGGCTAGATTCTACAGACAGCACGCACGGGCACGGGCACGGCACTGCGCTGCGCTGCGCCTGCGCGCGAGTTTGGTTGGCTCCCGCGCTGCCTCGTTCCCACCCGACACGCCTGCTCCTGCGCTGCGAGCAACCAACAGTCGAGAATCGCCGGCGACGAATGAGGTCCGGACCGACGCAGGCGAGGCGTAGCGTACGGCGCGGGCACCACGCTAAGCCAACGCACCGCGCGGCCCACTTCGTCAGCGTGCTAGTACTGCTAGGCGGGTCCGTCCGAACGCATATCGGAGACCTAATCTACTATGCGCGAACTGTTTCGGCGTTGAAACTTCAAACTTGCTCCATCCGTGCATCGACGTTCCCCAGCGTAAACAAGGATTCAAGGAAGGAAAGCACAGCGCCTACGCGTACGTGCCTCTGCCTCAGTCGTACGTACTACGTGGTACTGCGTACAGAGCGACGACAAATGTGATGGCCAAGGCATCATCAGCCTCCTCTGATGCGAAATGACCTCTCGCGTGGCGTACCAATTCACTGTCGCGCGACTATTATTTGTTTCCATTATTATCGGGCCAGATCGCTGTCCTGCTACTTATGGCGGGACGACGTGAAATGGCCCAAAAGAGAAACGTGACCGTTCAACCAAAAAAAAAACTCTTTGTCGAAAAAAATTCAAGCAAAACGAGATGGTGAATGCACCTACAGATTCTTTTTTCTTTTAAAGGCACTCAAGATTGAGATCGTTATCTCGAACATAGGACAAGCGTTATCCCTTTGTCTCTCTAAAAAAAAGGCGTCTAGGGTTTCTGTCTCCCCTCGGTGGCACCATCGATCCCGCATGACTCCTGTGGCCATGGGTGCCCGATGGCCCCCGGCCTTTGCCGACGGGAGGGCTCTGTGTTTAGGTGCTTCTTTAAATTTTGTTAGAGTTTGTGTCCTGCTCGGTAAGATGAGACTGCGGTGGCTTTTGAACATGGAATAATGTTGTACCCGCCTAGCACCCGTCCTGGTGGTGCGTCTATCATCGCCGGAGGGCGTGTGAAGGTGTGTCTCCATCGGATCTCGCGGGATTCGGTCGGTGGATGTTTTTGGTGGATTCGATCGGTGGATGTTTTTGGTGGATCCCCTCGGGTTCGATCTTTGTTCGTCTTTGTTCATGTCTCTTCGGGTTGGATCACATGGGGCCTTAGCACGACGGCTTTCTACTGTAACAAGCTGTGCCCGGCTCCGGTGAGAGAGGGGCGATGATGGTGGCGCACCTTCGGGTTGCTTCAGTGGCTGTAGTCGTCGTCAGGTGGTCTAGGAATCTGGATGTAATTTTTATTATTTCTTGTGTTCGTTGTACTGTCATGACTGAATGAATAGATCAAAAGTTTCCGCAAAAAAAAGATGACGCCGTCTCCATTTTTTGCGAAAATGATCAGATTTATTATAAAGATTCATCGGAAGTACAAATCACCGCAAACATAATAAAACTTACACCGAGATCCATGAACCACCGAACGACCATAGCCGTAGCCAGAACGAGCCGTCGACGCGCCGTTGCCGTCGCTGCCATACCGAAGCCGGCCTGACCTTGTCAATGACAGCTGGAAAGTCTTTGCGCACGTGGCCCTAAGGACCCGCCCTGGAGCCGCAGTCGTCGCCGTGAATCCTTGAATCGATCTGAAAAACCTGACACCAAATATCGTCGTTGCGTATGCACGACGAGAAAACCTAACCTTGCGGCCCCAAGGAGCTAGCGAGAATCTACACGTAGCTCCATCTAATCCGTCTCAACGGACGAAGTTGAGGAGGATCAGGACCCGAAAAACTGACTCGAAGAAGGAGCGCCGCCATCCGTTCAAAGGGGAGGCGAATCCACAGGCTCGTCAGCGGAGATCGAGACAACAGGATTCTCCTCCCCGCCATCGACCGCCGGAGAGGCAGACGAAGGGGAGGCGAATCCACAGGCTCGTCGGCGAAGATCAAGGGGAGAAAGGCTTTTCCAAGTCGAGGGGAGGAAGGCTTTTTGTACGAAGGCCTTCCTGTGGTGTGGCTAGATTCTGCAGCACGCACGGGCACGGGCACGGCACTGTGCTGCGCCTGCGCGCGGGTTAGACTAGCCACAATGGGTAGTAACATAGAGTAGTAACATGCTACCTCTATAGTGGGGAGTAACATGCAACACTTCATTTATTAAGCTATAGACTCATCTTGCCTTGATATGTGTGATGTTACTCATACTACTAGTAACACAATGGGTAGTAACTTAGACTAGTAACATGCATATGTTACTAGTTTATGTTACTACCTCCACAGTGGGTAGTAACATAGTGTTGTGTCATGCATCACTTTATTTATTACGTTGTAGACTCATCTTTTCTTGATATGTGTGATGTTACAGTAACTAGTTATGTTACCACATGCCTTTCTTTCTTCATTAATTAGATGCCACATCATCTATTTTGCCTAGATAAGTGTGATGTTACCATCTATGTTACTCCCACTGTGGGTAGTCTAACTAGCTATGTTACCACATGTCTCTCTTTCTTTATTTATTGCTTGTGTGTGATGTTACTATCTATGTTACTTCCACTGTTGGTAGTCTTAGTAAAAGAGGAGAAGACCTCGTGCACGCTCGGCTCCAGCGCTGCCTCGTTCCCATCCGACACGCCTGCTTCTGCGCTGCGAGCAACCAGCAGCCGCGAATCGCCGGCGATGAATGATGCCGCTCGTCGCACTGGACACGGTCTGGACCGACGCAGGCGAGACGTAGCGCATGGTACGGCATGGGCACCACGCTAAGCTTAGGCCAACGCACCGCGCCCACTTTGTCAGCGTGCTACTGCTGCTAGGCAGTAGGTCCGTCCGAACACATATCGGAGACCTCATCTACTCAAGATCATCTACTATGCGTGAACTGTTTCGGCGTTGAAACTTCAAACTTGCTCCATCCTAAGCGTACGTGCCTCTGCCTCAGTCGTACAGATCATCATCGGGGCGACGGCCAGGGCATCATCAGCGTCCTCTGATGCGAAATGACCTCTCGCGTAGCGTACGAATTCACTGTCGCGCGACTATTATTTGTTTCCATCATTATTATCAGGCCAGATCACTGTCCTGCTACTTAGTCCAACTCCAGCACGCGACCCCATGCTATTCGGATGCGTTCGTTTGAGGTAAAACGGACATACCAGACGGAGGCGGCGCTAGCGATCATGAGCGTGGACTTGGCGGCGACTACATCGAGGCCGCCAATGCCGCAACCAAAGCAAAGAAGGCGGCGCTAGCGATCATGAGCGTGGACTAGAGCAAGATGAGCGAGAAGACGAGGAGCTGGTTCGAGGCCTCGCAGAAGGAGATGTTCGATGCCGACGGACTGAACTAGGTGGTCTGTTCGACCGTGGCCGTTCTTTTTGGAGGCTGGCATGGGTGCCAGCAACAAACCTATTCATTTTGTAGGCTGGTTGTGTCGCCAGCAACAAAACTATTCATTTTAGAGGCTGTCTGCGTTGCCGGCAAGGTCGTGTAGGCGGGTTGTGTTGCCGGCGTGAACCAGGGCCACCGACATGAACTACGGGTGTGGTTTATTCAAATATTTGCGTTTGAAAAAGGAGGCGAACAGGATGCGGCCAAACGATACGTCCGCGCGCAGGGCGCACAGACACTGCATCCCAAAAAAGGTCCGGACACGTTCCTATTGTCCGTCCCAAACGAACAAAATCTGGACCAAACGGGCGTCCGTTTGGGGTTGTACGCTGAAGTTGCCTTACGGTGGGACGACGTGAAATGACCCAAAAGAGAACCGTGGCCGTTCAACAATAGAAAAAACTCCTTGTGCCTAACTGAAGGAGAGGGGGTACAAAATTCAAGCAAAACGAACGGGTGAATGCAGAGGTTTTTTTTTTTGAAGGCACTAAAGATTGAGATCGTCAAGATGACACCGTCTCCATTATTCTGTATGAATGAGACACACATTTAATCAAATAGAAGCATTTTTGCGGCACCGCAAAAAAATTGAGGTACGTCCACCATTCCTGTCTATCCAACCAATGGTGGGTGGTTCTCTATAATGTTATTTATTCTAGATGAGAATACATATACATAAATAAATAAAACGCTCACAAAAAACACATAAATAAGAAATATAATCATAAATGAAAAATAATTGATTTTTATGTCTAGTCAAATGGTTGCACAATGTGACAATGCTTCAAACTAGTAAACTTGCACGCGCAATGCACATATCAAACGCTTGGCCAAATGAGATTCACACCAGTATAAAACAAGTAGAATGACAAAAGGACAAAAATGGTTGCCATAAAATATATTTTCCTTGAGATATAGCATGAATTTGCTAATTCTATATGAGAGCACATACTAAAATTCTTTAATTGCCATGATAGTAATTAAAAAAAATTACAAATGGACATACGAGTAGAACAAAGAGATTTCCTACAAACATTGCCATCGAATATGTATAAAATTTGTCACTGTAGGTAGGCATGAATATGACACACACTTTTAATCAAATAGGAATATTTGATTTGCACCCCCGCCAAAGAGAAAATGATCTGCTCCCAGACGAGCATACATAAACAAAAATAAAATAGCCTCGCAAAAAATAGATAAATAAAAATATAATCGTAAATGAGAAAAATGATTTTTTATGTTTAGTTATGCAGTCAAATGGTTGCACAATACGACAAAAATGCAGTACTCCCTCCGTATCAAAATATAAGACGTACATCTTATATTTTTGGTACAGCGGTAGTAGTAATTTTTTTTGCTTCAAACTAGTACGCTTGCATGTGCAAAGCACGTATCAAATATTGGCCAAATGAGATTCAAACCATTATAAAATAAGAAAAATATCAAAATAAAACAGAAATGGTTACCATCAAACAGAAAAAATAGACTTGCCATTATATAGCATGAGTTTGCTAATTGTCTATAAAAACACATACTAAAATTCTTTAATATCCATGATAGTAATAAAACATCACAAAATGGACATACAAGTAGAGCAAGAGATTTCCTGCAAAATTGCCAACGAATATGTATAAAATCTGTCATTGTAAATAGGCATATTAAGTTGTCATCAGAAAATGTATATAGTTTTCCATTTTTGTATTTAAAATGTAGGCATATAGTAGTATGAATTTCCCATGCTCCATGGCAAAGACAAGCACATAACAAAATTTTCACAATCCACTGCAAGAAAAAATATAAAACCCTATACAAAATGATGGTAAACATTATAAAAAGATGTTCTCTAATTCATGGCGAAAAAGATGTCGTCATCTATGGCGAAAAGTTTATAAAAAGGTGAGCACAAAATCACGTACCAAGTTTGCCATGGCAAAATGTTTTTCCATGACAAAATATAGGTGTCAATAAATTTTCCATGTGACAAATTGAAACATTTTTTTAAATATCCCATGATTTAGAAAATCAAAGATTCCCCAATTTTCCATGTGATTATTACATATTTCCCCAAAAGTACTAAACTTGCAATGTGGACATTTTTAAAAATCAGCAAGGTTGCCTTGATTTAGAAAATAAAAAGGCTAGATTTGCCATGTGAGAAAGTGGAAATGTAAAAAATGTCATAATTTGGAAAAATTAAAATTCCCAAATTTGCCCTGTGAAATTACAATTAAAAAAAACAATTGCCATGATTTAGAAAGAGCAAAACTCATAAATTTGCCATGTGACCTTGCAAATTTATTTTAAAAATTTCCACAATTTGTGGGGACAAAAAGAAAACTCTGAAATTTCTATGTGCATAGTACAAACAAATTAATAAAAAAATCCGAATATGCTATGTTTGAGTAAACTAACTTTTTCTAAATTTTGCCATGTCAATGTGTCAAAAAAAAATTGCCATGTCACTTAAAAAAAACACATTGAACATGGCAAAATTGTGTGTGTTTGTAGAAAAAATAGTTTCACATGGCAACTACTATGATCATGGCAATTATAAAAGATTCGTATTGGACACATGTCAATTATAAAAGATTCATGTTGTTTCCAGAGCAAAACCATGGCAAATTTGCGGTGGGAACGCATGTGAACTTGCCATCACAGAAAGACATGGCAGTTCTAAAACTCCACAGTACCAATTTAAGTTATAGGGAAAGAAGCCCCTGTAGCAATTCAATTTCAGAACAACCATGACTCTGAGGGAGTACAGAGAGGTAATTTCCTCCACACTCACATGCTCTATTCGTAAAAAGAAAAAGAAAAACTAGAATGAAGCTAGTGGACACAGGATTGCAGGCACGTGTAGGAAAAATGTCGACATGGCAAATGTATGAAGAATGTCGACCATGCTTGGTTTGCTCGGTTCTCTCACTGCGCGAACGATTTCGTGGTGACATGGCACCAGCCTGGATGGCAGGAAGAGCGTTCGCTCTGAATCGCTTGAAAACTGACGTAAGTTCTTTAGTCTCTAGGAAAAAAATTCCGACGAGTTAGGCTGAATAAAAAAAAATCCTTGCAATTAGGTCTAAAGTGGGGCCATAGTGAAACGCATATCCACTCTACTCTATCGTACGAATCGAACAGTTCCACACAAAAGATAATGTCAAACGAAGATAACACGGTCATCATCACTAGCATGACCACAATTAAAGATTCCAATTTTTTTACAGGTGCAATTAACTCAACTGTAGCAGTACTCCCTCGAGTTAAGACACTGCACTTCCGTCATCAAAGATCGCATCAATCACAGTTAGTAGTAGCACTCGTTGCAAATAAATACAGTAAAATTTATCAAAAACGATGGTCAATTATTGTTCTCCGAGCTAGTGTCCACAGGTCCCTCTCTGCCAGTGTGCCCAGTTTATTTATTTTATTTCAAATAAGGGCCTCCTCTTCTCTCCCATGTCCCCTTCCCCCGTGGCCGTGGGAGGAGCTGCCACTTCCCCGGGGTAAAAATGGATCGGGCGACTCCGCGCCCCCCACCTGTATAAATACACAGACCCACCACCCAGCAACCGCAAGCCAAGCCGAGCCAAGCCCGACGGCTTTCCGGCGGTTTTCTCGGCGGCTGGTTGCTCATCTGTGGGCGGTTTCCGGCGGAATTTGTGCTTTCCTCTCCTGCTTCTCCTCGGCTACCTACCTCGGCAAGCATTCCCTTGCCCACAACTGCCCTGCTCGTCTTCCACCTCGCGCCCCGTTCGATTCCAGAACGAGACTCCGGTTCCTGACATAGTCTAGATCGAGGCAAATGCGTTGGGAGCGGCGGCGGCCATTGTAGTTGGAGCGGTTCCGGCTCGATCCCTCCGTCCGGGGACGTTGCTTTGTGGTGAGCTTTTCGGCCCCCGCGCCACCGTCGCTGATTATTCTTTAAAGCTACACAACAAAAGCTTCCGCGGCAGTTGCCGTCTTTTTCATGGTTGGTCATGGCCTGCCTGCCTGCCTGCTCCACAGGTTCTCCGTCCGTCCGTCCGTCCGTCTGAGGCGATGCTGCGGAACAGATCGAGGAGAGCGGTTGGTGCCGGAGGCGGGGGAGGAGGTCTCATGCCTCAACCTGAGCCCCTCGCCGCCGCCGCCGCCGCTCAGTCTTCTTCTTCCCCGAGGCCGTACATGGCGCTGCCGCAGGCCGGGTTCTTGGACGGCGCGGAGCAGGGGCCGTCCTCCTCCATGAGCCCCACCTCCATTCTCGAGACCAAGCAGTTCTGCTGCTCCGCCCTGCCGCCCTTCCTCTCGGAGCGAAGCCTCAGGAAGGCTCACATGGAGACGGCCGCTCTGGGTCCGGAGCCGGCCGGCGCCGGCGGCCTCGCCGACGTGCTCCGGGAGCACGGCGACGCCAAGGCCGGCGGCCGCAAGGTGGTGTTCGGGTCGCAGCTCAGGATCCAGGTCCCCTCGGGCAGGGCCGTGGAGCTGGTGTCCTCCCCGATAGAGTTCGGCGTCAAGAACCGGGACGCCGTCCTGTCCCCGGCCAGGAGGTTCCTGCCGGAGGTCGTGAGCTCGCCCACCGCCCGGGTGTTCGCCGCCGGGGAAATGGCCATGTCGGAGGACTACACGTGCGTCATCTCCCGCGGCCCCAACCCGAGGACCAGGCACATCTTCGACGACTGCATAGTCGAGAGCTGCGGGGATGTGCTCGTGGACAACGGACCGGGCACCGCCGGCGGCGGCGGTGATGCCGTGCCGCCGAGCGGTGTCTTGAGCTCTTGCCATGCATGCCGCAGGCAACTTGGGCATGCCAATGATATCTTCATCCATCGGTGAGTTTTCTTTCTGTATGCAGATCTCTTTAAAGATTTATTACTCGCCATTTCACTAATTTTCTTGTACCAAATATGGTTAATAGACACTGCATATATGTTGATGATTGATTGATGTGGCTGTTTCTGCTGCTTGCTCTGCTTATATAATGATATGTGCGAATGGTCTGTTCATGCTAAATATATAAGATGTTCTCAAAGCTTGGAGACACGAATTTTGACAACATGCATGATCTGCTAGATGTGAACTTACACTGCAGGTATTGAAACAACACAATTTACATCTAAAAAAATGTGCATTGACATCATGGAGCAGAATGTAATTTCTGAATGTACTATCACAACTACTAGTAAGTAGTATGCATCAGATGCAGAGTAGATGGAAGGCAGGGGAGGGATAAAATTATGCACTGACATCAAACTCTCAGTTTTTAGTTACTGCTAGTACTTATTTGACATGAGTGCTTCATCATTCCATGTTATATGTACGTAAATCATTAACTCGTTGATTGTTGATATATAGCAGTATCAGCATAATACATCTGCAGTATACTTCATCAAGATCATGGCTGTTTTATATGTTAATAGGGATCTTTGTGGATGGGTCTGATTCTTCTTCGTTATTGAAGCTTGATTAGTAGAGTAGGCCTTGTTTGGTGGGAACAAAATATGTCCTTGTAAGGGAGTTGTTTTGATTCGACATCGCTTTCACGTAGAAAACTATGCAAAAGAAGCTCATTATCCTACTGTTGGGGCCCTGCCCCGGGGGATTATGTTAACAACTAATTCCTAGCTAGGGATAGACTATTCGGCATCCATGTCCCAAGCCTACTCTTGACCATGACCCGGACCAGCTATCATCATCATCATCATCACAAATACAAAAAAATACAAGGCAGGGGACGGATAAAATTGCGCATTGACATCAAGTTCTCAGTTTTTACTTACTGCAATTTGACATGGAGCGCTTCATCATTGCAAGTTTTATCTATGTAATCATCAAATCGCTGATTGTTTTCGAAAAGGAGGAATAACCCCCATCCTCTGCATCAAGCGATGCACACAGGCATTTGAACTCGCACATAGCCATTTGAACTCGCTGATTGTTGATAGATACTAGTAGCAGTATCAAGATAGTACATCTGCAGTATATATACTTCATCAAGATTATGGCAGTTCTATACTATGCCAATATATCTTCGTGGATGTGTCCGATTCTTTTTCATTATTGGAGCTTATATAGTAGAGTAGGCCTCGTTGGGTGGGAACAAAATAAAATGTTTCCTTCCGCATCGCTTTCGCGTAGAAAACTATGCAAAAAGAAGCTCATTATCCTAATGTTGGGTCCCCTGGGGGATTATGTTAACAACATCCTAGGGATTAAACTATTTGGCATCCTAATTGATGATGTTGCTAAATGCTAAACCAGGTCCCTGTCCCAAGCCTACTCCTGACCATGACCCGGAGCAGCTATCATCGTCATCGCAAATACAAAAAAAGAATCACATAGGAGTATATGCTTGCTAGGTTGACAGCCTTATGCCAAAAGATTATACTGAGTTGAGTTTGGTTCAATAGGAAAGGGATCTGTGCCATGTCTTTGCTCATGGATTGAAGTGATAAACTGTACTAGCCTGGAGATGCGCTCAAAAACTTTTAGCCGGCCTCACGATTTCAGATGCTATCTTCTCGATCAGAGTAGTTTTATTTGTGCCTCTGCTTTGCTTTGCACAAAGAGCGTAACTTGAACATCAATTGCCCCCAAAAAGCTCTGCTTTTTTTAAATAACTCATCAGTTGGACATTATTAGCACATTTCTGTGATATAATTGGTCCTTTTCTTTCTTTCTTTCTTTCTTTCTTTCTTCAGGGGTGGCAAAGCATTCTGCAGCGACGAGTGCCGGTACCGGGAAATGCTCTTCGACGAAGCGGTGGACAACCTGCGCTAGCTAGCTAAACGGGGGAGGGACGGTGCATTTCACAAGAGAATTTCAGCGGAGGAGAAGGCATGACGACGGCCCTGAATAACCGAGATGAGATTTATCTTTCATTTTTTGTTTCTTCTCGACTTTGCAAGACTGGATGGTGTTTTTTGGTCATGGAGAACAGAATGATTTTAGCCTTTTGCCGCGGATTAAAAGACCTTTGCCCACTTTTGCAAGAGGTTGCGCTGTCGGGGACTGATGTTCGACGTTCTAGTTAACTGAAATGAAATTTGATGCCAGTGTTCTTCTACCCTGCCATGTGCTGCAAGTTAAATTTTGGCTATTTAGAGGTGAAATGGAGCCATTTGTCCCAGAATGCACTCTGAAAGAAACTGTGTTCATTGAACTACCGGGAAAGCAAAATCATCCACATGGCTTTTTGACAGATCCACTCTGATCAAAACAAAACACTAGTGCTTGTCAATCATCAATTTTTCTAGGTTTTTTCCAAGGGTCTGTCTAGAACACATCTACTCTGTTTGTGGTCTATTTTTTTGTCCTAGTTTTTTTCTTGTTGCTGCATTATATATTTGTGGGAGCTTTTTTTTTAGAAAAGGAGGATATACCCCCGGCCTCTGCATCTGGACGATGTATGCAGCCATATTATTAATTATTCACAAAGACCATACAAGGTGATACATCAATAAGCCTGAAGCCACCATCTTGGCAACACCGTTGCTACTCCTATCCCCTTGATGAAGGCGTGCCGAATGTCCGGGCCTAATACCAAACAGACATTGCATCAAAGCCTAACATCTAAAGCCGGGTGTCCCATCCAAGACACTACCTGGATTGGGTCCCACACCGGTCTGGCACACTCACAGTGAGCACCGCACGCTGCAAGGGCCGTCACCTCCATCATCCCTCAGTCCATCCTCAGAGCAGAACTGAAGCACCGACCTTGCCAGGCCTATCCGCCATCAACGCCACCATGACGCCAGACAGCTTGCTCCTCCTGCACGAGTCCATCTCCGCGCATCAGACGCCGAGTCTCCACAGCACCACGCCGCCGAGATCCGCCACCATCAATGTGTAAGATGAAGCACCGCTCCACCAAAGTCGCCGTCCTCTAGTCCCTCGAGCCCGTGTGCACCTCCAAGAATGACGCCCCCAGGGGGGAAACGACACCAGAGAGCCGCCGTCATCCGATCTACTGATCTAGGGTTTCCCCCGGAGGTAGCAGAGAGTGGCCTTGAACTTCTCCACGGCGATGCCTTCAGGAAGAAAACGACGCACACAGCGTCGCCATCGCCGGCCTTGGCAATAGCCAATAGCAGGTTTTCACCCAGATCTGATCGAAGACCTCCATCTCTCGTGCACGGGTCGCCGCCATCCTTGCCGGGATCTGGATGATCTCGTGCCAGATCTCAGCAAGGAGAAGCCCCCCCCCCCCCCACCGAGACCCGCCGGCCGAGCAGGGGAGGCCGAGACCGCGCCCACAGGATCAGATCCGCGATGGATCCATGCCCGCGCCCCCGCCCCGGAGTTAGCCCCGCGCGCAGCCGCCACCGCCTGCCGAGGCTCGCCGCCGCGTGCCCCGCGCCCCGCCACCGGTCGCCGAGGCCTGCCACCTCGCGCCAAACCGCGAGCGCCGCAGGACACCGCCGCCTGCCGCCTAGATCCGCCGCCCGCAGAGGAAGGGGAGTCGGGAGAGGGAGTCCCCCCGCCGCCGCCGTCTGCCACGCGGGTTTCACCCAGCGGCGTCACCCGGCGGCGGCGCGAGGAGGGGAGAAGGAGAGGGCGGCGGCGGTGCCTAGGGTTGGAGAGCCCCCGAGTCGCCCAGGGCGAGGGCGACGCGAGGGAGAGATTGCTTCCAGATTACTCATCAAAAGGAATTATTGTGGGAGCTTAGATGTGACATCCTTAAAAACATCTAGATGTGAATTAGACAAACTGTTTTTTCAATCACCATCAAACACTTTGCTTTGCTTGCTTATTCATCAAAAGGGAGGATGGAACTGAGACCAACTGCACCTCTTTCAGTGATTCAGGGGGGCCAAAAGTAGCCATCGTGAAAAAGATTCATAGGTTTGTGTGGTTTGCCATGGCCCATGCCATGGGGGCCGATCATCACTTGTACTACTAAAACAAAATGCAGCAGCCCGGACCGGCATAATGAGAGCTCAGCTGCTCCTAATCATCACATTGTTTGTGTAAAAAAAATCGGTGGGTGCACTGCTGGACCAAACATGATTATGAGTTATGATTGTCATGCCATCATTCATGGGTGAGTGAGTTCTGCTTGTACTGTTGTTGTTGGGTATCGATCTTTTCTTTGTGTTTTGGTTGCTGTTACTACTGCATTATTGGTGCTGCTGGTACTGCTTTTGACCCCTGAGGAATCATGGGCAAGGGGTTAACCTGAGCTTTTGACCCCTGATAGGTTTATTAACCTGGTAGGTCACTGCATCTGATTGTTCATAGGTTCTAAAGTTGAAGACTGAAGCAAATCTATGGGAATGTTCCCAAACAGGTCTCTGCTGCTGATGGAATTCCGACAATCATGATGAGACTACATACTGGCAATCATCACGGCTTCAGATTTGAACCTGTTATTAACGGTGGAGGTTTACACGACACGAAGTGGCGAGCGAAACAGCGGGCGCGATCACGCTAGCGGAGGACGTGGGTCGGACGACAAGAAGCTGTACACCGCCGCGTCCCCGGCCTCGCCGGCGCCGGCGCCGGGGCGGACGATGTAGCTGCGCAGCACCCCTTCCCTCTGGAACCCGGCCTTCTCCAGCGCCCGCTGCGACCGGACGTTCCCGACGTCCGTCACCGCCTCCAGCCTCCCCAGCCCCGGCAGCTCCTCGAACACCCTCCCCACCACCTGCGCGCGTCCAAGAACACAGCAAGTCAGTCAACCGCCAGGCCTGACCGGAGCTCCGCCAGCGTTACGAGCTACCATCCTGATGGCGGCGGAGGCGATGCCGCGGCCCCAGTGCTCGTGCGCGAGCGCGTAGCCGAGGTTGGCCCGGTGGCCGCCGTCGTCGGGGTAGGGCCACACGGAGACCTGCCCCACGGGGCGCCCCGTCACGCAGATGGCGCGGAACCACGGGTGGCCCAGCACGGTGTCCCCGATCTGCGCCACGGCCTGCTCCCGGGTGTGGCAGAGGGGACGCTTCAGGTGGCGCATCACGCGGTCGTCCGACGCCCACGCCATGAAGTCGTCCACGTCCGCCAGGCCCAGCGGCCGGAGCGACACCACCGGGCCCTCCTCCTCCTCCTGTCGCCGCCGCTGCTGATGCCGCGCGTCGCCGTCAGGGTCCATCGCTCCCCGCCGGCCTCTGCCCGTGTAGTTTTGGCGATTGAGAATTTACGTACGGGTGAACCACAGCAGAGCCAACGACATTATCTTGCACCTACTCCTTATTCAATTCAAATGGTTCTTTCACTTGTAGTAATAATTTTGGCTTGGCCCTCTCGTCGCGGTCCGAGTCGACGAGGCTGAACATGACCATGTCCCTGGGCCGGCCCTTGAGCACGACGTAGCGCCGGAGCACGCCCTCCCTCACGAACCCGGCCTTCTCCAGCACCCGCTGCGACGCCGGGTTCTCCACGTCGGCCACGGCCTCCAGCCGCGCCAGCCACGGCCACTCCGCGAACGCCGCCGCCGCGGCCATCCGCACCGCGCGCGTCGCGACGCCGCGGCCCCAGTGGCCGTGCGCGACGCGGTAGCCCAAGGACGCCCTCGACGCGCCCTCCCCCTCCTCCCCCGCGGGGCCGCAGGGCTTGACGGAGATGGAGCCCACCACCACGGCGCCGAGGCAGATGGCGCGGTACCACGGGTGCGGGAGGACGTGGTCGAGGATGTAGCGGCGGGCCTCGTCGACGCGCGCGTAGGCCTCGCGGCGCTGGAAGAGGACCACGCGCGGGTCCGACGCCCACGCGAAGAGCGCCTCCGCGTCGGCCTCGGTGAACTCGCGCAGGGTGACCTCCGTCTCCGGCGCCGGCTCCCGTCGCTGTTGCTCCATGCTTCCTCTCCCTTTGTGGCGTGTACTACTATTATTTATGTGTGGATGAGCCGGCGATCTTGACCGGACAAAGAAGCTACTCGCCGCGGTTTTGAATCGACTCCAGAGAGTGCTTCAGACTCACAGACAGAGACCAAGGGAAATGCATGCGCCCGGTGCATAATTTTTTAAACAGTCCACTGATTTTTCATTTGGTATGGTCCAATGGTACAACGACACGTGTGATGCGCTGGTTTCCAGTGGTTTCTCTCTTCTGTAACTCCTTCTAGATACGTCCGTTTGAGACAAGTAATACATATCGGAGGAAGTATCTGACGTGTCCGTATAAAAAAACTGAAAATAATGATATTAAATGATTTATTAGTACTACAGATTTTGACTGAAACAAAGCTACCTAACTCTTCCAAAATCTATAAAAGATTGAGAAATGCAAAGAACAACAAACTCTACATTTTTTTTCTCACAACTGTTTAGGGACCGAGGGACCGAAGTAACTGAGGAAGCTAGTAGGCTCACAAATGAAGAGATGCTAACACAATGCTAAACTGAGGGGACAATGAAACCAGAGAGACAGAACACAAAAGAATAAGAAAATCAACCAAAGGTCTGATTACTAAGTACTGACAAAATAAGTAAATTGTCTAGGCTCTGAATGTTATGGTTTTCATTAATGAAAATCGGAAGGGTGCGAAGCCCTTCTTTCCTTTAAAAAAAAGTAAATTGTCTAGCTTGATAGATATAATCCTACTATATCTATCTACAGGCACATACAATTATATTAACTTGTCGCTTCTTTCAAATCAATAGCGTGTTCACCCGCAAAAAGAAAAAAGAAAATAAATAGCGTGTTATAAGGATAATGAGAAAAAAAAGGTGAGGAGGTTGTGTCCAGCTTTTATGCACTTCATAATGCCATAACTTACAAAAAAGATTCGATTCCAAAGTGAAAACCATATGAAATTTCTTTAAAAACTGGAACAGATTACTGCACCTACAAAAAACCTGTGTACATCTAGTTACTAAAAGTTAAACCCAAGTTAATTTTCGCATTTACCACAACACAATATTTTGCTCATTGTAAATAATCTATCATGGACTCCTTAAAATAGTATGTATCAGCACTGGGTTCTCTTAAAATGCTATGTATCAAAACTATGTTTATATTTGCTCATGCTCATCGTAAATTTCTTACAACAGGTTGTATCAGCACTATGTTCTCTTATAAAGCTATGTATCACCTCTGAATTTCCATTTAGTTATCCTAAACTGATCATGCCACAACTTGCTTTATGAAATCACCAAATGCTATCATCAGGCAATGTCATCACTTCTTCTTCATCTATCATCATACATATGCATTGAACTATCACATACACATGCTTTAAAGACTCGGCTGGCCAATGCTTTTTGCGCCATCGGCGCAACGGGTCATCTAGTATTTGAAATTTCTATTGCTCTCTGGCCCGCCCAGATTTCTCCTTGTATCTCCGCCACTGTGTCATGGTGAAGCAAGCTAGTAGAGAAGCAATGGCGGAGCTATGTTTTCTGCTGGGGGGGGGGGGGGGGGGGCTGTGCCCCCCGGCTTTGAACCAACTTGTGAAGGAAAAAAAATAGGAGGACTTGGATGAAAACTTTTTTTAGCTTTTGGCCACTCCCAACACTCCTATTTTGCCATTGGCCCCTCCAACAGAATCCATCTAGCTCTGCCAATGTAGAGAAGGATTTAGGAATGGAGCCATGTGGGAATCAGAAATGGCAACATAATGCCGTGAGTAGGTAATGCATACAAAAGAAATCAAAAGTTGTCTGTGAAACTGAAAGATACTCTGAAAGAAAGCAAGCATGGTCTTGATCCAATTTTGTTTTATTATTATTTTTGCCACGAGCTTTTCAGATGTCATTTGACCACCAAAATTTGCACGCTAGCTCATCCGAGCATCTTGGATTTTTCCCTACTTTTTTTTTGAAACAAGAAGTTTTTATCTTTTTTTAGGGATAGAAGTTTTTATCTACTGTTCACCACCGAGGCTCATCTTTGGATTACAGTTGAATCATGCACAAGTTACCCAGCCCATGTACATTTGGGCCTTTAGTTAACGGGCTAGCTGCTTGAAATGGATCCGCATTCGCTTCACAAACCCTCCGGAAAAAAAAACACAAACCCCAGAACCACCAGATCCAGCGAGAACCAGAGCTCCGGCGCGGCCATGGATCCCCTGGCCGTGCTCCGGGACTACGCCGCCCGCGGCGACCTGGACAAGATCATCTTCAACGGCGACGACGTCCTCTTCGGCGACGACTACACCTTCCCGGCCAACGCCCCCACCGCCTTCACCTCCAAGCAGTCGGGCCGCCCCTACCCGCTCTCCGCCGCCGTCTTCCTCGCCCAGCACAACGACCTCAAGCACACCGACTTCCTCCAGGCCGCCCGCCTCCGCCGGATCCCGCCCGTCTCCCTCCCGGACCGCAAGACCTTCCTCGACTTCCTCCACTTCGGGGACAGCTCCCTCCCCTCCGCCGAGCCCCTCCTCCCCTCCTCCTTCGCGCAGGACGCCCACCCGCCGCCGCCCCCGCCGCCGCCGGAGAACGAGGAGGGGGAGGGCCCCGACGCCGACGACGCCTCCACCGCCCACGTCCGCGCCCTCGAGCGGCCCCTCAAGGACCGCAACGCCGTCCTCGACGCCCGCGGCCGCGACTTCCTCGCCATCTACCACGCCGCGCTGCGCCGCGAGGAGGACCGCCTCCGCAACAAGGACGCCGCGCCCTCCGCCACGGGCCGGCACGAGCCCTCCGCCGCCGCCGCCGCCTCCCTCGCGAACCCCAAGCTCGACAAGTCGCTCGGCGACGGCTTCGTGCCCATCATACTGGTGCCCAGCGCGTCGCAGACGCTCATCACCATCTACAACGTGAGGGACTTCCTGGAGGACTTCGTGTTCGTGCCCAGCGACGAGAAGATGCGGGCCATGAAGGGGAGCCCCAAGCCCGAGTGCGTCACCCTGCAGAAGAAGCACGTCCGCGGTGCTGGCGGTCCGGTGGCGTTCGAGGTCAGGGACAAGCCGGCCTCGCTCAAGGCCGACGACTGGGCGCGGGTCGTGGCCGTGTTTGTGCTCGGAAAGGAGTGGCAGTTCAAGGACTGGCCCTTCAAGGGTCATGTGGACATCTTCAACAAAGGTTTGCCGCCCATTCTAGTGCTTGCCTCTTTGTAGTATATCTGCGATTTGTTGCGTTAGCATCTCCAATAGCTTCGTTAGTTTTTGCTCAAAAACTGTACTGTAGAAATAATTACATCACATCAGTGATTCAAGATTTTCGTACAGAGGTTCATAGGGATCGATGAATTGCCCCTCAACATTGCAGGATAGGGTTGTTCTGTACCGGGAGTACACTTTGACTACTTACTTTGTTAACCCAATTGGGTTAAAATGATGCTTGTTTCTGGCATTGACATTGGCTAACCAAATCATATCCGGCTGCCTGTGCCTTTTATCTCTGTTCCTAGCAAGGCCTCCCACTAACTTGGTCATAAATGGTATTTGTAATGCAACATGGAACATTAGATTGCTCTGTTTCTCTTTTCAGCACAGCAAGTCGATACCATCTGTGGCCTAACATTTTAAACTTTTCTCAGTTATTGGGTTCTTTGTACGCTTTGAAGATGATAGTGTGGATTCAGCAAAAGTGGTCAAACAGTGGAATGTCAAAATCATATCTGTGAGTGGGAGGAATTTTTTCGTATGTTTTTTGGTTATTGTAACCAAATTCTATTTTGCTCCCACTTACAGCTGCTTTATTGTGTTACTAACCTATGGTGCAGATAAGCAAGAATAAAAGGCATCAAGACAGACCGGCTGCTCTGGAGGTGTGGGATCGGCTGGATGAATTTGTGCGGGCACGCTCATAGGTATCTAACCGTGTGATCTTTTAAGCTGTCCCTTCCATTCTGTACTTGATATGGACACCTTGAATTCCTGGTGAATTTAATAACCGGGTTTTTAAGATTGGTTATCATGTGTTTTCTTAAAGTTTAAGTGTCTTTGCAGTAACCTTAGTGATACATGTGTGTTTACTGAAGGTTCAGTTTTGTTCTTTGTGCTATGGACTTATCAAGCATTTGATGACCTAGGGTATAGTGTGGGGGTAGTCCTGCAGGTAATTAGGATGAAGGCTTCACTTCAAATATGCATGATGATATCAGATTGTGCTATTCAAGTTAATTTTATAACAAGAGAAGCCATCATAGTGTGTAACTTCCTTTACTGTCATGTTTTAATAATTCACACTGGTAGTTTTAGTTGTTGGCTTCTTGCTATTTCTATATTAATTGTTAGAAGAATCCAGAAATGGCATCAACTACTAGCATCTTGACATTATTATTTTGATCTATTAGGGATTCACGTATTTCTATATATTGTTTAAATACAATGCTCGAGGATTGGCTAAGTGTAACCTTTTCAGTTCTACAATGCTCATAGCAGGTTTTGCCTTTATGCAAGTTAAACTGTTCCAACTTCTTGCCAGAAGTGGGCCTGTAATGTCATCATTGAGCTTGCATGTGGTAATTTTTATGGTCTGTCAGGCATATCCCTGATAATGAGATAATGAGGCCGTGGTGGCAACTGGGCTAGGATATATAGTTGAACTAGACCATGATGAAGCGCTTTGCCGCACCGTTCATTTCGGTGATAGAATTATCTTAATTTACATGATCCGGTCTATAACAGTCACAATGCATACATAGGTTAAATTTGCATGAACTGGTCCATATAGTTGATTTAAACATGTTTGCATATATATAGCTGCTCTCAAGACAATTTCAGATAACAGTAATTGATTGGGCTGGAATGTAGCTTCACATGTTAAAACACGGATGTTGTTTCCTCCTTGCTCAGTGTGATATGCTGCCAGTATCCAAGTAGCAAAGAGCCTTATCATCACTGGCATTTGGTCATGCCATTTATGCCCACAGCTTGTTTAGTTCACTGATCCGCTCTCAACAGTATACTCATCTGGAGTACACCCCAACCCCAACTCATATGTTTGATCTAAAGTATCCTAGCCATTCATGATCATCATACTGACAAGAATGAAAAGCATGTTAACTCATTTGGGTATGACACACATTCTTCATACCAATTACTTCATCTAAAACACAATAATTTTCTTCTCAGGGGGGGCCTAAGTGAAGAAACTATACATGCGACTTGCAGCTACCTTGAGCAAATCAAACTGAACTTATGCTTAAATGAAGGAACGAGACAAAAAAAAAAGGTGAGAACTGAGAGGTGAACATGCGGATATAAGATATCTCCAAGTTTCAACTTTAGATGTCTATTGCATGAATTCTCCATAAGCTATAGATCCGTCAAACCAAAAGTAGAGTTACCGAATCGATTGTTCAGTTTATACTGTGAACATATTTACTGCAATACCCATGCATCATCTGCAGCAGCTGAACGTATGTGAGCAGATAAGTTTTTACTGTGCATGATAGAACCAAAATCTGCATGAACTCGCAGCCGACACAATCTCTCAAATACAGAAATTTTGCAGATTAACTGGCCATCTCCCTGACAGTACCTACAGAAACTGCACACAGAAAGACTAATTTAACTTCATTCTTTGCATCCCAAGAAGATAAGTCCCTGTTAAGATTTGTACCTAGTTGTAACCCTCATAACCTAACACGTATAGAAACAAAAGCAAACAAAATCAGGGGAAACCTAAGCAAACACCAGGGCAACTTGTTACCAAATCATAAATATAACTTATATAAGCAAGCTGAGAGAGTGAGAGTTGTGGTTGTGAGATCTGGGAGGGGATCTCAGGAGGAGATTGATGGAATTGAGAAACGGAGAAAGAATGCCTACCTTAATATCAGTTTCACGCCTAGATTATTAAGGTCACCTTCCTTGCCGATGATCTCCTCTCCACCGTCAACAGTAACGGTGTTGCGCATGGCCTCCCATGCTGCAGCAATCAGGAGCAGGCGGAACCCTAAGCATCATCAGCGGCGAGGGGGAGAGAGGAGGCTTCCATCATGGTGAGGGGAGAGGATATGTCGCCGATGGAGAAAACCAGGAGGGATGGGGGGGGGGGGGGGGGGGGCACGGCGCTGGGCTGGGTTCGCGCACGTAGTTACCCTGGCTCAATGTGTTGGTCCAGCTCACAGGAAATCGCCGAAGTCGTTCTTCAGAGTAGTGGCCCAGTTTACGTTTGGTAGCCGTTTCGCGGTAAAAGTGGGGCAGGGGTGGATGACAGAGGTGATCCAGGCCATGCATGTCTAAAATCGGACGGGTGGGAGGGCCTAACCGCTGTGGAGAGGCATAGCTCGGTATGTCTTACTGTTTCTTAATAATATCATTTTTCATATCGTATTTGTTAACTGTCAGCTTTCTACCCTGCATTTTGCTTAGGATATACTACGTATTAACCTTGCATGTTTCGAGTTAGTTTTGGATATTTTTCCTTGGATTTTGAATGAATTTTATCAAGCGTTTTTCATGGCCTCATCCGTTAGTGACATTTTCTTCCCGATTTTGTTTTACAGTCGCTGTTGTGACCGAAATACTCAAATACCATGTTGGGTGATGGAAGTGGACTTATGCTGGTTGAGTTGTGGGCAAGCAGAACAAGCACCCCTTGATCCCAGCCTCGTATTTCAGGTGCCGGTCGACGGTGGAATGAGATGCCAGGAACCTGCATTCATGAGGATTTGCATCTTATGTGCATTTCGGTTGCTAAGCTATGATGTAGTCTATCCAATCTGACATATTAACTGTAGACTGGTGACATTGTGCTAGGCTACTTCATCCGCGGCATTGTCGGAGATGGTGTCGTCATCTTTTCACCATTTCCTTGTGCGGATATTGGGGAATTATGGCAGGTAGGTGTTATTCTCCTGCCGGAACATTGTCTGATTCCATTGTTGTAACCAACGCGAGCCATCAGGATCTGAAACCCTAGAACATTTTGCTTTGCTTCGAACACATGAACTGTAACATTCTCACTGCAACATGGTGTAACACGGGCGCGGCCTGAATCTACACCGCGCCGTAGGGTACATCGATACATTTGCTGGTGTCACGGTAATGGCTATGGGGGTTTACACAAACATGGCCGAAACATAGGCAAGAACCACACTGATGAGCACGGTGGCAGCGGCGGAGCTCGGCGCGCCTGCTGCGTGCAGCAGTTCTGGGAGCTTTGATATCCCCTGTGAATCGGTGCTTGATCCAGCGCCTTGGGGGGCAACCTGTCCTGTCTTCGTGGCAACAGCCGGAGAATCGTCACCTGCTGCCGGGGGAGCTTCAGTCGCACCGGCACTCTCCGGCGTCGTCGACGTTGTGGCTGCATGCTCTGGCTCAGGCTCGGCGGGAGTAGCTGCCGGAGGTGCCGCTTCTGGAGCCGCGGCCTTTGTGGTTGGCTGCGGGGTGGAGTCGTCCGTCGAATTGCTCGCGCCAAAGACATCTGCATCATCATCACATTTTTCGTCAGTAAAAACCCTGTAAATTGTTTCTTGTAGTATAGTAGTGGTGAAAGAAGGGAGGCGAGGTGACGCACCATCGCACGGGTCGGTGGGCAGGTTGCACACGTTGGGGATCATGCCCTGGACCTGGCCGAGGACGAGGCCGAAGGGGCTGGGCGCGAGCTTGGACATGGCGCACAGGCAGGGCCCCTGGGACTGGAAGAAGGCCTGGAGCTGCGAGCAGCACGACGGCAGCGCCGCCGAGCCGGCGCCGAAGAGGTAGCCGATGCACGGGGACAGGCTGAGCGGCACCGGCGCGCACGTCGGCATCGGCATCGTCATCGTCATCTGCGCCGAGCACAGGGTCGCCGTCGCGGCGAGGACGAGGACGGCGACCACCCCGAGCCCGCTCCGAGCCATCGTCGATAGTTCTAGGTGGAATGGAATGGATTGGATTGGACTGGGTTGGATTGGATTGATTCGACGAGGGGAAGACGATGGAGGCGGCAGGGTTTATACGGGAAACTGTTGGGAAAAGCTCGGAAACGGTGGCCGGGTGGATGAGCCGGTCTATCTAACTGCTGCCCGGGCTTTTTCGGGGCTCGCCGGTGAACTGATCGGAGAATGTCACCCGCTGCCGGCGCTCCGTGACTGCGAGAGGTCCATCCTACCGGGCCGCTTTCCTGCAGAATGTGCTTTGATGAGGTCGGCTTGGATGGTTGGTCGCCAACCCGATTGCCTCCCATGCTCGCGCTCGCCTGGTGAACGAAAACAGAGCCTCTACAGAGCACCCAGTGACTTTTTTTGTGTGTGTGGGGCAAAACTAAGTACCCATTGTGGGCCCCACCTCTCCTAAGCGTTCAAATATTCCCGGCCCAGATTTGTTGTAAATTTTCATAAGAACTGCAACCGTCGTCACTGAACCTGAACCCTTGAATCCATTTGAAACGTCGTCACAAAAGTCGAACAAACTGAGGTGACATTTGTGCCGCGTCAGGGCTTACATGCGGGCTCAACTTGTCGTAATCATACTCGGTTTTAACCAAGTGGGAGATCAGTGTTTCTCAGTAAAATTAGGCACAATGTCGTTTTTGTGGAAAATTAGGCACAATGTCAGTTTTGGTGGTTTTATGCTATTTAATCAAACAAACTAGTGAGGATAGTTATTGATTTTGTAAAAACTGCAAGCGATGCAGTGCTAGTGCACTAGTCTTTTGCCACATGGTGCGACCCTCTCGATCCTGCATTGCTCGATGCTAGCTGTCTGGTAACTGCGCGCCGGAGGTCTATGGCGCACGGCGGCAACACGAGGTGCCGCGAGTCGGTGGTGAGTGGTGACCACCGTCGGCATTTTCGGCGAATCATACTCTGCGGATTGGCACAAGAGCCATATACTATGTCATGGCCTCTGGGTTCAACATGGACGATACCATTAGGTTTTACTAGTACAACTCCTGGTTTTAATTTGGCCAGGGTTTGGCCTCCTCTGAAATTTGAATTGGACAGAAACTCATCTAATTTTGCCCCAAAATTATGTTTAAACCTAGTTTAGATTCAGGTTCCACCAATTTGTTTCACTTTAATTTTTTTGAACCCTCCTATTCCCTGGAGGTTCTACCATTGCCAAAGGTGTCTTTCCATCTGTTTTTATATCGGGATTACTAACTCTCAGTCGACTGAGACTTAACAAAGTCTCGGTCGATGCTATATTCATGAGATCTTATATGGAGATCCGTGTAAAATTTTCTTTTAAATTTTGTCTTTTTCTGTTTATATGACTGAAACTTGGTTAAGTCTCAGTCGACTGAGATCTAGCCACACCCTTTTTATATCATACTATCTCCCTTTTTATCCACATTTTAGCTTTGTCTTAAGCAAATATTGTAAACTATGACCAAAATTATAATTTTTTTTGTTAACACCTACAATGCCAAATAATAATATTTGATTCATCATTGAATATATTTTCATACAATGTATATTTCTTATTGTAAATGTTTATATTGTTTTCTATAAACTTGATTAAACTTTATAAAGTTCGACTTAGGACTAAACTAATATGCAGAATAAAAGAAACACAGAGGGAGTACTTTGCAGAAGAAGATACCGGCGCAATTAATAAAGAAGCTACTCAAATCCATGACGAATTTTGATGGAATTTAGAGCAAAGAACATGTTCAAGTCTATCACGAATTCAGGTGCATCACGCAATGCTGTTTTGTGGCTTGTCGGGCCGATTTGCTTTGTCTGATGAACCCATACACTGTTAGGGCACATGACAACGATTCAGGAGCCCCATTCCCAGCTCCGTGAGACGTTGGAGGAAAGCACCAAGTGAGATTAATTCCTCGTTGCAAAAGCTAGCACTACATATGTCGCACCACCAAGTGACAAGTCTGATGTGAATTGGGGGTAATGATCGATTAAAGAGAAGTCACAATGCTGATGTGCAGTGGAGCAAATCAATGACAGACTCACTGATACTCCGTAAATAACAGGCGGCACATCCATCTAATCGAGTCACAAACTCACAAACAAGCCCCGGATCACATAACGAGATCAGAAAACAGAAGCAGCTAGGAACGAGGCAGCCATGGCCAGGAGGACCGCGACGGCAGCAGAGGTCCCCTTGCACTCGGCGGCCGAATCAACCGTCCCCGGAACCGACTTCACCCCACCACCGGAAGGCGTGCCAGCCGGGTTCGCATCAGCGGGACCGGTCGCCGGCGCAGCCGCAGCAGCATCAGTAGGCGTCCCCGACGACGACGGCGCCGCTGCGCCACCGGCCGGAGCAGAGCCCGAGGTCCCTGTCACGGCTGCACACACACGCACACACCAACAGAAGTGGTTAGTCACTCTCGCTCCATCTCAGTTTTTCTACATGTATATCATGTCATGGACGTACCAGAGCAGGCGTTGGGGGGCAGGTTGCACGCGGTGGGGAGCAGGCCGCCGACCACGGACCCGAGCTGGGCGGGCACGGCGGACACGGCGGCGCAGAGGCAGGGCGCCTGCGACTGGAACAGGGCCCGCATCTGGACGCAGCACGCGTCGGACGGCGACGAGGAGTTGCCGATGAAGTAGCTCACGCACGGCGACAGCGAGGCCTGCACCGGCGGGCAGCTCGGCACGCTCACGGTCGGCACGGCCGGCGGCTGCTGCTGCTGCTGCTGTGCCGTGGACGCCGCCCATGTGACGGCCAGCACGGCGAGCCCCAGGCTCAGCGCGGGCGAGAACGAGATGCCGCCGCTCCGGCGTCGAGCCATTGGTGGGTGGATGATGATCGGGGTGAACTGGCCGGGCTTTGTGATGCACTGTGCGGTCGGCCGGTGGACGTGCCGTCGTGCCGTGGGCTCGTGGTTCAATTTATAGGTGCTCGGATGCTTTGTTGGACGACCGACCGGTGGCTCGGTAGCGACGGGCAGATCGACTGCCCTATCTAACGTCCAAAAGTGGAGTAGCTTGCACTTTGCAGGGTGCACTGCCACTGCTTTTCCCAGAGATGTTACCGTGTTGGTGGGAAAACTCGGATGAACTCGACACTGTTAGCTGGGACGGATCGTGCATCAGAGTCTCTCTCTCCTTTTTTGAAAGGAGATAATAATAATGATTTAAAAAAAACACCCAAAGTGCAACTTAAATCTGATTAATATCAAGCAAACACAAAACCAATACAATGCACAGACAACTGGACGAAGAACGACTAGTAAAAGATAAAATTAATTGGTACTGTACTAATGAAGTAGGGATTACATTGTCGCAAAATAATTTGGACCTCTCCGTTCATTGTTGTGTGACTCAAGGTCGTGCTACAAGATTGGGAAGAAAAAAGTGTGTTGGTTTTTCATCCAAAACTCATGGACATGCATGGCTCTTTTTTTTGGCACGTCAGCGTGTATGCCTCGGTCCTTGACTCATGGTCGAATTCTATTCTTTGAGCTTCAATTCAAAAATGTGCACCTTTCAATCTGAATCTTCCACCTTTTACTTTTTGAGCTTTCGACATCGCCTCAGCCTCTGTATATCGAAATTCGTGGAGCTAACAGAGCATTAAAAAAATCACCTAAAAGTTATGCGGGAAGTGGTGTACTTTTTTCTTCGCTGGATCTCTAATTCATTCATCAGATCGTCAAAAGTTTTTTTGATAATGGAAGACAAACAATCGTTTCATGTAGCTTTTAACCTACCTCCTCTGATAAGTAGTATAATAAATATGTTTGGGAACTAGTTGGTTGGTGTAAACCCGAAACTTAGAACTCATGTCCAGGTGGGAATATGTGCTTTAGTGTGGGCAATCCGAATTTGGCGAAATGATTGTGTTTTTCACATATCAAAACTTCCATTTTTTATGTCATCTTCATAGCTAAATCTTGGGACCCGTATGTGGTTCCTTGCAACGTGCGGAGGCTCGCGCGTCCACGGATTTCGGATGCAACCAATGGGAGATAGCCGTATGGCTATATTCAATATGTTTGAATGGCGGTCCAGTAATATGTCGTGTGTATGATTCATGTAATCTAATCATGGGCCGTTTTTTTGTATTTGTAGTCTCTTAGGTAACTTCGTCAGATGGTTTTGTGATACTTCAATATAAATGGTTGTGTGGAGCGATAGATACAGAGGTACGGTGTTGAACCCCATTTCAAAAAAGGTGTCTAAGAACATTCATAATGTGTCAAATGTGAAATTTTCTAGGTAGCCATCAGGGCACCGGTGTTAAATTTTATGGTTATCTCTAGTGTAGCCATTGCCGAAATCCTTTTAACATGGGCCTTCTACTAACACAAACAGAAAACAATGACTCTCTCTTCCTAATTTTAAATGTGCAACGGGCAGATCGACTGCTCTATCTAACGTCCAAAAAGTAGCTTGCACTTTGCAGGGTGCATTGCTTTTACACAGATGTTCCGAGAGATGTTACCGTGGTGGTGAGAAATGTCACCATTTTGGTGAGAAAACTCGGATGAACTCGACACTAATTAGCGGGACGGATGGCTGCATGCATCCAGCGATGTAGACTTGCAAGATACGCAATTGCATCTCATAATTCATGGAGCAACCTGACAGAGCAGTGGTGATCCAGAAATTCAACATTGGGTGTTCAAAATTTCTTTTTCACCCTAACGGAGAAGCCAATTGGTTCATGGCAATACAGATACAAATTGTTCACAATTGCGACAAAATCTCAAAACTTAAAGGAAACTATAAAATAGAGAAGAAAATTACAACACAATCATACGCTCTATCATGGTTAGAAAGCCAGATACGACAAAATCATCTTTCACTTGAAAAACAAATTCCCTCTCAACAATTGTAACCAAGCAATCATTCAAGAGTCGAATTCCCATTTTGTTCCGTAGCTTGTCTTTCACAAAAGACATGGAAGGGAATACTCTCTTAACACTAGTTGTCACTGCTTGTAGGATTATAACCAATTTGAGAAGCTCGTAAACATGGTTAAAAGTGACACTCTTGTTTGTGTCGACAAGCATAATAGAAAGGTCGATTATATCTTTGACCTTTCTAAATCTCTCATCTCTACGCATATCAATAGTGAAGTGTGTAAATTGTTAAGGAATATGCATCAAATCTTTCTCCATGAAATTCATAGGATAAAGATGTGCAAGCTTAACCAATTTTTTCTTATGATAAGCGGCAAAAGAATTAACCGGATTGAATGATCCCATGCAATGAAATAATTCAATGTTTACCTCATTAAGTCTATCTCCAAGCTCCTGAAGTTTCCTATCAACAAGACCCAAAAACACCTCAACATGGAAGCAATGGAGATTTGTGAGTTTTTTCTAGAATCTTGAGGGTCTTCTAGGCCGCTTGTACTAACCATGCTTGGGGAGCTTTTACTTTATGCTTGACACGAAAAGAAGTGACCTCTTTAATTTTCTCTCCCACCAATCATCTTTCATTAACTGTAACTGAATCTTTGTCAAATGAATGAGTTCAACGGCATTGACAGTGTCTTGATCTTTCTTTTGCAAATCACTACTTCAGTCATTGGTGTACCCAAATATGGTTTGCAACAAGTGTGCCATGAAAACAAAGTTAAATGACTCAACTTATGCAAACATAGTTTCAGCAAGCATAGCCCCATTGGTTTTCAGAGTGGTTCTTGCTATCTTGTTGGGAACTAGGCGAATTGAAGGATACACGCGGAGAATATGCATAGTAGTTTTGCGGTGGGATCCCCAACGAGTGTCGCTGACCTAATCAAACCCATCTGTTGATTCATGCCTTTACCAGTTTCAATTTCTTCCAATTCCAATGTTGTAATAATCCATTCATATCGAGCCACACAAAGCATTCTAATCTTCTTACAAGACATCCCAAGAACATTCAACAGATTAGGAAGTTGTTCAAAGAACAAAACACAATTGTAATTCTCCTTAGCAATAGCAACTGGAGATAACCGAAGTTGATGAGAAAAACAATGCACAAAGTGAAGGAAATATGCCCTAGAGGCAATAATAAAGTTGTAATTTTATATTTCCTTATTCATGATAAAGGTTTATTATTCATGCTAGAATTGTAATGATCGAAAACTTAAATACATGTGTGAATACATAAACAAATACCGTGTCCCTAGTAAGCCTCTATTAGACTAGCTCGTTGATCAAAGATGGTTAAGGTTTCCTAACCATAGACATGTGTTGTCATTGATAACGGGATAACATCATTAGGAGAATGATGTGATGGACAAGACCCATCCGTTAGCTTAGCATAATGATCGTTCAGTTTATTGCTATTGCTTTCTTCATGTCAAATACATATTCCTTCGACTATGAGATTATGCAACTCCCGGATACCGGAGGAATAGCTTGTGTTCTATCAAACGTCACAACGTAACTGGGTGATCATAAAGATGCTCTACAGGTATCTCCAAAGGTGTTTGTGTTGGGAAACGTAGCATGCAATTTAAAAAAAGTTCCTACGCTCACGCAAGATCTATCTAGGAGATGCATAGCAACGAGAGGGGGAGAGTATGTCCACGTACCCTCGTAGACCGAAAGCGGAAGCGTTTGACAACGCGGTTGATGTAGTCGAACTTCTTCTCGTTCCGACCGATCAAGCACCGAACGTACGGCACCTCCGAGTTCTGCACACGTTCAGCTCGATGACGTCACTCGAACTCTTGATCCAGCAAAGTGTCGAGGGAGAGTTCCGTCAGCACGACGGCGTGGTGACGGTGATGGTGAAGTGAACCGCGCAGGGCTTCGCCTAAGCACTACATGAATATGACCGGAGGTGTAAACTGTGGAGGGGGGCGCCGCACACGGCTAACAATGGTTGGTGTGTGTTCTAGGCGCCCCCTCCCCACGTATATATAGGTGGGAGGGGGAGGGGAACAGCCCTAGGGCGCCCCAAGTAGGAGGAATCCTACTTGGGGGCCTAGTCCAATTCGGCCCCCCCTTACCATGTTTTCCGGAGGGAGAAGGAAGGAGGAGGGGGGAGAGAAGGAAGGGGGAGACCGAATCCCTCCCCTTCCTTTCTCTCTTCCCCACTTTCCTTCCCCTTCCTATTCGGCCTACATGGGGGGCGCAGCAACCCATGCTAGCTGATGCGTTTCCCCTCTTGGCCCAATAGTCCCATATCTTTGCCCGGGGGTGCCCGGAACCCCTTCCGGTGACCCGATATGTACCCGGTACCCCCGGAACACTTTCGGTGTCCGAATATCATCGTCCTATATATGAATCTTTACCTCTCGACCATTTTGAGACTCCTCGTCATGTCCGTGATCTTATCCGGGACTCCGAACAACATTCGTTCACCAAATCACATAACTCATATAATACAAATCGTCATCGAACGTTAAGCGTGCGGACCCTACGGGTTCAAGAACTATGTAGACAAGACCGAGACTCCTCTCCGTCAATAACCAATAGCGGAACCTGGATGCTCATATTGGCTCCCACATATTCTACGAAGATCTTTATCGATCGAACCGTTATGACAACATACGTTATTCCCTTTGTCATCGGTATGTTACTTGCCCGAGATTCGATCGTCAGTATCTTCATACCTAGTTCAATCTCGTTACCGGCAAGTCTCTTTACTCGTTCTGTAATACATCATCCCGCAACTAACTCATTAGTCACATTGCTTGCAAGGCTTATTATGATGTGCATTACCGAGAGGGCCCAGAGATACCTCTTCGATACTCCGAGTGACAAATCCTAATCTCGATCTATGCCAACCCAACAAACACCTTCGGAGATACCTGTAGAGCATCTTTATAATCACCCAGTTACGTTGTGACGTTTGATAGCACACAAGGTATTCCTCCGGTATCCGGGAGTTGCATAATCTCATAGTCAAAGGGATATGTATATGACATGAAGAAAGCTATAGCAATAAAACTGAACGATCAATATGCTAAGCTAACGGATGGGTCATGTCCATCACATCATTCTCCTAATGATGTGATCCCGTTCATCAAATGACAACACATGTCTATGGTTAGGAAACTTAACCATCTTTGATTAACGAGCTAGTCTAGTAGAGGCTTACTAGGGACACGGTGTTTAGTCTATGTATTCACACATGTATCAAGTTTCCGGTTAATACAATTCTAGCATGAATAATAAACATTTATCATGATATAAGGAAATATAAATAAAAACTTTATTATTGCCTCTAGGGCATATTTTCTTCAGTCTCCCACTTGCACTAGAGTCAATAATCTAGTTCACATCGCCATGTGATTTAACACCAATAGTTCACATCTTTATGTGATTAACACCCATAGTTCAAATCGCCATGTGACCAATACTCAAAGGGTTTACTAGAGTCAATAATCTAGTTCACATCGCTATGTGATTAACACCCAAAGAGTACTAAGGTGTGATCATGTTTTGCTTGTGAGAGAAGTTTAGTCAACGGGTCTGTCACATTCAGATCCATATGTATTTTGCAAATTTCTATGTCTACAATGCTCTGCATGAGCTACTCTAGCTAATTGCTCCCACTTTCAATATGTATGCAGATTGAGACTCAGAGTCATCCGGATCAGTGTCAAAGCTTGCATCGACGTAACCCTTTACAATGATCTCTTTGTCACCTCCATAACCGAGAAACATTTCCTTAGTCCTTTTTAGGTACCTAAGGATAATTTTGACCGATGTCCAGTGATCTACTCCTGGATCACTATTGTACCCTCTTGCCAAATTCATGTCAAGGTACACAATAGGTCTGGTATACAGCATGGCATACTTTATAGAACCTATGGCTGAGGCATAGGGAATGACTTTCATTCTCTCTCTATCTTCTGTCGTGGTCGGGTTTTGAGTTTTACTCAACTTCATACCTTACAACTCAGGCAAGAACTCCTTCTTTGACTGATCCATTTTGAACTCCTTCAAAATCTTATCAAGGTATGTACTCATCGGAAGTCTTATCAAGCATCGTGATCTATCTCTATAGATCTTGATGCCCAATATGTAAGCAGCTTTACCGAGGTATTTCTTTGAAAAACTCCTTTCAAATACTCCTTTATGCTTTCTAGAAAATTCTACATCATTTCCGATCAACAATATGACATTCACATATACTTATCAGAAAGGCTGTAGTGCTCCCACTCACTTTCTTGTAAATACAAGCTTCACCGCAAGTCTGTATAAAACTATATGCTTTGATCAACTCATCAAAGCGTATATTCCAACTCCGAGATGCTTGCACCAGTCCATAGATGGATCGCTGGAGCTTGCACACTTTGTTAGCACTTTTAGGATTGACAAAATCTTCTGGTTGCATCATATACAACTTTTCTTTAATAAATCCATTAAGGAATGCAATTTTGACATCCATTTGCCAGATTTCATAAAATGCGGCAGACAGACTTTAAGCATCGATACGAGTGAGAAAATCCCATCATAGTCAACACCTTGAACTTGTCAAAAAACCTTTTTTGACAAGTCGAGCTTTGTAGATAGTAACACTACTATCAGTGTCCGTCTTCCTCTTGAAGATCCATTTATTCTCAATGGCTTGCCGATCATTGGGCAAGTCCACCAAAGTCCACACTTTGTTCTCATACATGGATCCTATCTCAGATTTCATGGCCTCAATCCATTTATTGGAATCTGGGCTCATCATCGCTTCTTCATAGTTCGTAGGGTCGTCATGGTCTAGTAACATGTCTTCCAGAACAGGATTAGCGTACCACTTTGGTGCGGAACGTGCTCTGGTTGACCTACGAGGTTTGGTAGTAACTTGATCTGAAGTTTCATGATCATTATCATTAGCTTCCTCTCTAGTTGGTGTAGGCATCACGAGAACGGTTTTCTGTGATGAGCTACTTTCCAATTCGAGAGAAGGTACAATTACCTCATCAAGTTCTACTTTCCTCCCACTCACTTCTTTCGAGAGAAACTCCTTCTCTAGAAAGGATCTATTCTTAGCAACAAAGATCTTGCCTTCGGATCAGTGATAGAAGGTGTACCCAACAGTTTCTTTTGGGTATCCTATGAAGACGCACTTCTCCGATTTGGGTTCGAGCTTATCAGGCTGAAGCTGTTTCACATAAGCATCGCAACCCCAAACTTTAAGAAACGACAGCTTAGGTTTCTTGCCAAACCACAGTTCATACAGTGTCGTGTCAACGGATTTAGACGGTGCCCTATTTAACGTGAATGCAGCTGTCTCTAATGCATAACCGCAAAACGATAGTGGTAAATCAGTAAGAGACATCATAGATCGCACCATATCTAATAAAGTACGGTTACGATGTTCGGACACACCATTACGCTGTGGTGTTCCAGGTGGCGTGAGTTGTGAAACTATTCCACATTGTTTTTAAATGAAGGCCAAACTCGTAACTCAAATATTCGCCTCCGCGATCAAATGGTAGAAACTTTATTTTCTTGTTGCGATGATTCTCCACTTCACTCTGAAATTCTTTGAACTTTTCAAATATTTCAGACTTGTGTTTCATCAAGTAGATATAGCCATATCTGCTCAAATCATCTGTGAAGGTCAGAAAGTAACGATACCTGCCACGAGCTTCAACACTCATCGGACCGCATACATCGGTATGTATTATATCCAATAAGTTATTAGCTCGCTCCATTGTTCCGGAGAACAGAGTTTTAGTCATCTTGCCCATGAGGCATGGTTCACAAGTATCAAACGATTCATAATCAAGTGATTCCAGAAATTCATCCGTACGGAGTTTCTTCATGCGCTTTACACCAATATGACTTAAACGGCAGTGCCAAAAATATGTTGCACTATCATTATCAACTTTGCATCTTTTGGCATCAATATTATGAATATGTGTATCACTACGATCGAGATTCAGTAAACCATTCACATTGGGTGTATGACCACTGATGGTTTTATTCATGTAAACAGAATAACAATTATTCTCTGACTTAAATGAATAACCGTATTGCAATAAACATGATCTAATCATATTCATGCTCAACGGAAACACCAAATAACATTTATTTAGGTTCAACACTAATCCCGAAGGTAGAGGGAGTGTGCGATGGTGATCGTATCAACCTTGGAATCACTTCCAACACACATCGTCAGTTCGCCCATAACTAGTCTCTGTTCATTCTGCAACTCCTGTTTTGAGTTACTAATCTTAGCAACTGAACCGGTATCAAATACCCAGGGGTTACTATGAACACTAGTAAAGTACACATCAATAACATGTATATCACATATACCTTTGTTCTCTTTGCCATCCTTCTTATCCGCCAAGTATTTGGGGTAGTTCCGCTTCCAATGACAATTTCCTTTGTAGTAGAAGCACTCAGTTTTAGGCTTGGGTTCAGCTTTGGGCTTCTTCATGGGAGTGGCAACTTGCTTGCCATTCTTCTTGAAGTTCTCTTTCTTTTACCTTTGCCCTTTTTTCTTGAAACTAGTGGTCTTGTTAACCATCAACACTTGATGCTTTTTCTTGATCTACCTTTGCTGATTTCAACATCGCGAAGAGCTCGGGAATCATTTCGTCATCCCTTGCATCTTATAGTTCATCACGAAGTTCTAGTAGCTTGGTGATAGTGACTAGAGAACTCTGTCAATCACTATCTTATCTGGAAGATTAACTCCCACTTGATTCAAGCGATTGTAGTACCCAGACATTCTGAGCACATGCTCACTGGTTGAGATTTTCTCCTCCATCTTGTAGGTAAAGTACTTGTCAGAGGTCTCATACCTCTCGACACAGGCATAAGTCTGAAATACCAATTTTAGCTCTTGGAACATCTCATATGCTCCGTGGCGTTCAAAACGTTTTTGAAGTCCTGGTTCTAAGCCGTAAAGCATGGTGCACTAAACTATTAAGTAGTCATCATACCGAGCTTTGTCAAACGTTCATAACGTCTGCATTTGCTCCTGCAATAGGTCTATCACCTAGCGGTGCATCGAGGACATAATTCTTCTGTGCAGCAATGAGGATAATCCTCAGATCACGGACCCAATCCGCATCATTGCTACTATCATCTTTCAACTTAGTTTTCTCTAGGAACATATCAAAAAAACATAGGGGAGCTACAACACGAACTATTGATCTACAACATAATTTGCAAATATTATCAGGACTAAGTTCATGATAAATTTAAGTTCAATTAATCAAATTACTTAAGAACTCCCACTTAGATAGACATCCCTCAAGTCATCTAAATGATACGTGATCCAAATCAACTAAACCATGTCCGATCATCACGTGAGATGGAGTAGTTTTCAATGGTGAACATCTCTATGCACTACAAAAAAAATACACTTCCGTGATGATACGTGTTTGTCACAGTAGGTCACGTTTTCTGTCATGCATGTACATCCATGACGATTTTATGACAGAATCAAGATAGTCATACATGTGCTGTCGTAGAAGTGTTCCATGACATTACCAAAATTATCATCACAGAAGGCCCATTGTTTCTACGCCCCATAGAAGGCCCATTGTTTCTACGGCCCTTAGAAGGCCCATTGTTTCTACGGCCCGTAGGAGGCCCATGTTAACTACAGTAAATATGTAGCCCATGGTTATTGTGGCCTAGTTTTAAAAAATAGGTTATTGCAGCCACTAGCAAACCGCGGAAAAATAACTGCACTGACTACAATTAAACAAATAAACAAGACAATAAGGAAATAAATAAGCAAGCAACTTACGCTAGGCTATCACGGCTATTACACATATTACATCCACTGGGCATCAAAGTTCGCCACCAGTGCAAATATAGGGAACACCCTACACTATACAAAAATGGCTTGTTGTTTTCTTCAGCCGGTGGCTGCACGTTAAGAACAAATTTTGTATCGCACCAAAACAAATTACAACTATAAAACAAAAGGAAGGTTGGCATAAAAGTTAACAGTCTACCAGATAAATGCACCACCTGTCGTGGATTTGTCACGGCAGATGTCCTTAGTGTCAGGACTTAGTCGCGAGGCCAACGCATCTATGTGGTAGCTTGAGAGGGGTTGAGCGGAATCGAGAGACGCAACACAAGACAAGGATTTAGACAGCTTCGGGCCCCGGGAAACATCATCCGGTAACAACCCTACATGCTGTTTGAGGCTAGGTCTGATTATGATCACGGGAGAGTCGCCGGGAACCGGCTCTCGGTGTCTAGCCCTAGAGATTGTTTCTTGTTACCCGTCCCTCTTTGGGGAGCCCTGCCCCTCCTTATATAAGTTAGAGGGGCGGGTTACATGCGGAGTCCTAGTAGGATTAGGACTAGTCTATCTTTCTTTATAAGTTGAATACAAGTCCGGGTCTTGCTTCCTTGTAAAGGAAATAATCCTCACACCTTTCATCTTAAGCCGGCCCACCGGAGTATAAGCCAGCCTGCTGGGCCTTGGGCCGTGGCGTCCGTCTGATCCGCCCGCCGGGTCTCCAGTGAGTCGTCTGGTCCATGAGCTATTTGACCAATGAGCCGCCAGACCCATGAGTCCGGCCGGGTCATCAGTGAAATGCCAAGTCTGGCCGGGTCATACTTCCGGCCGGGTCATACCGCGGGGTATATCCCCGACACCACCAGAAGTTCAGAAGCTCAGTTCATTTGACCTGACTATTATGTTTTCATGCTGTATTGTCCGATGGAGCACCATAACCTTCGCCTTCAGTTCTCCTAGGCTCCTGAACAACAGAGCAAATGTCTGATAGTCTGGTTTCAAAACCATGCATATCTTGACAACATCGAACAATGTCTCTCCTTGTTTCACAAAGGGTCTCTGTTAGGGAATGGACTTGTGTTTGGAGCGCAGATACAACATTGTTTTGAGCTTGTATATCTTGATCATGAGGCAGTTTGGACGAGATTGCCTTAACAACCGACCCAGTATTACGTAGGAACGTGCTTTTGGCACTGTTAGTGGACAGGCACTGACCCTCTGCAGCAAGATCTGACATTCCGGTTATAGTTGCCTCGCCACCTTCAGAAGGTGGCGGTTCCACCATTTTTTCCATAGCTCGCTGAAAAGTTGAGGTTTTACATTAGTAGTACCAGAACAGAAGATATTAAGGAGGCAGCAAAACCAAACAAAATAGCTTTGGTCTATATACAAAACTTATTCTGGTGAACCCATGTAAAATATTAGTTGTATTTTGTTGCAAAGTACATAATAAAACCAGGTTCCAAACATATAACCATGTACCATCGCTAATGTATTGTCTATTTCTTCACATTGTATTGAGGGCTAAGGATAAAGAGACAAAGTTAATACGGTAAGCATAGTATGACATCATTCATATCACAAAACAACTGAGAATAGACAAACATGCAATTGTAACGTTGTGTGAGCAAGTCCAGCACGGAACTAGATTAGAGGTCAAGATCAAAGGAACATCACTCCTCTCTTTTAAACCTTATAAGGTGCAATGATACACTAAGACAATTGTGTATAAAATTGAAAAGAGTAATAGACATTGGCTGCAAACCATGCAGTTCAAGGCACAAGTCAGAGTAAGTAGTAGTTAAAAGGCATGAGGATTAAGGACTTACAACAGCGGCTTTGACTGGTGTAGTCATGCCCTTCTTCTTGCTGGTGTGACAGTCCTTGAAGATTTCCACAACATTTGGTTCAGGTACTTTTTGGTCCTTGCGGGCTTTCCTCTGCATTTGGAACAAGTCAATATAGATCTGATAATATGGTACAGCGAAAAGAGTGAAACAACAGCTAATTACAAGAGCCTCGCAGTGTGCAATATAGCTACGAGATCATGTCGTCTGTTGGAATTTCACTTTCGTACGGTTGGCCTTGTTCTTTGAACAGTTCACCTACAAGAAGATAGATTTGTGTGGCACATGCGTAAATAGGACTTCAACATGTGATCTGATCACATATATATAATGTACCTGATACTTCGGATTAGACCAGTGTTTAACGAGGCCCCTCCAATCTTCATCCGGTATATTTTCCACTAGAGATGTTTGGGAAAGTTCATTGTTAGCCTTGCCTTCAAAGTGAGTTTTCCTCAAGTTATACCGATACTGCCGTAGAGCAGACTTGCAAACATGGGTGCAAGCTTGTCTGGTTGCATCATCTTGGCTATCCAACTTGAACCTCATTTGCTGAAAATTATGGGAGTCTCATTATCAGCAACCTAGAAAGTATGGGACAGAGCAAGACGATATTTCTAGTCTCCATACATAACCATACTTACAGATAAATGGTCGAGGAAGGTGTTGAACTGGGTTTCATCTTTGTCATTCCTGTACTGAATCCATGTTGGGAGGATACGTACATGACACCTAACGGCAACCGCTGCCTCTGATACTAACTTGGCTGACTCTGTAGCATCACGTGGCCTTTTTAAACCTGCCTCAAAACAGATCTCCATTCTTCCTCCTCTAGATTTAGTTAACCTATCGAGCATTATCCCTGATGTTTGTTTCCTCTTGCACCTAGGTGCTAGTCCAACAACGAACATAGGAAGTGTTAGTGTACATCAAATTGTGAGACTACATATAAAGAAGCATGCAACTGTAACTTGACTCCAGCAACTACCTTCTTGCTGTTGAAGCTCACAAGGTTCATCTGATCTTGCCAACTCGTCTTGTGTCAAGAGTGCTTGGGAAGTAGTGTCAGGTGGCAAGGGAGCTTGGGAACGTGCTGCTAGCTCAGTTGACGCACGAGTAACTCGTGCAGCTGGTAGTACTGTGGAAGGTGTTGCAAGAACTAGGGCTGTCTCTGCTTGTTTGGTGGCAGCTATTTGTTTCTGTTTGGCTTTTTCTGCAGCTTGTGTAGCATGGGATACCCTGTTTGTAGAATTTTCTACTGGACTTTGACCTTCTATTGCACCATCAGTACCAGCAGAATCTGCAGGATTCTTCCGGTTCCCATTCCCCGCCATTCTGTGTTTCTTCCTCTTTCTCTGTGCCATGTTAAGTCAAGCCGACAAGAAAAACGAATAACAATTTAGTTCTTCAGAACAAATTGATGCGTGATATAGACGAACTGAACTTTGATGTTAGACAACCACATGATAGGAGGATGTAATATGTACGAAAAACAGGACAGAAGAGATAACCAGAACTATGATGTGTAAACTAAGCAGAAGACATTTCACTAAATTAGAAGCAATGCAAGGAAAGGTAGACACCATATGAAAGATGCTACAAATATTGCTCTGCCAAGTTAACAGTGTTTCATCATAAATGGCTTTTAAACAAATGTGAAGCAGTACAAGAAATAAATCATATGCAAGATGCAAACAACATCACACTACCAAGTTAGAGGTCTCTCGTCATTAGTGCCATTGCATATTCACAGCTTATGATGTGTAAACTAAGGAGAAGGCATTTCAACAAATTAGAAGCAATGAAAGCTAGACACCATATGAAAGATGCAACGAATATCACTCTACCAAGTTAAAACTGTCTCGTCATAAGTGCCATTTCAACAAATTAGTAGTACAAGCTAGAAAAGAATGCGAGATGTAACCTATATCACACTTCGAAGTCAAACGTGTCTTATGATAAGTGATTATTGCAGGTTACACAACAATAGTAATTTGATGTAAGAACATGGTGTGATAGACAGATATTGTATGTTCTAGAAACAGGAACACGTGTCTTATTCAAGTATAATGTGTAAAGTAAGCAGATGGAATTCAACAAAATTAGAAGCAATACAAGCTAGACATCACACATAACATGCAACCACATATAACAGTGCCAAGTTAGAGGGAGCACCGGTGATGGTGCACTAGGGGAGACGTGCTCATCATAAACACACCTACGTTGAGTGTCTATGCATGTGTTGTCTTGGAAATCATCTTGGGGGGATGGAGGAGTAGAAACTGTAGAGGCCCTCCGTTTGGAAGGAGCACCTTTATCCGCTGCCTTGCTAACTTCCTTCCACTTTATTGATTTTGAATTGTCAACTAAAACCGACAAGAAAAAGCAATAAAATTCTCTCTTCAGAACTCATTCATGCATGATACTGACAATCACTACTTTGATGTAAGGCAAACACATGATACCAGGATGGAATATGTACGAAAAATAGGACAGCATGGCATGTTCACAACTGTTTGTGTAAACTAAGCAGAAACCATTCCAACAAATAAGAAGCAATGCAAGCTAGACACCACATGAAAGATGCAACCAATATGACTCTGCCAAGTTAAAAGCGTCCCATCATAAATGGAATTTCAACAAATTAGAAGTAACGCATGCTATAAATCATATGAAAGATGCAACTAATATCGCACTGCATATACTAAAGGTGTCTCGTCATATTGATTGATGCGGGATACAAAAAAAACAATAGTTTTATGTAAGGACATGCTTAATAGACAGATGTACTATGTACTAAATACAGGAAGGCATGTCACATTAACAGGTATAATGTATAAGCTAAGCAGAATAGCACATGCAGTTTAACCAGATTGGAAGAATTACAATCTAGACACCATATGCAACATGCAACCACATATCACGCTGCCAAGTTAGAGCAAGCACCTGCGATGCTAGTGTAGGGGAAATGCGGTAATCAACTACAAAGCTACGCTCACTATCTTCATCTAGCCTTGCTATTTCTTGAGAATCATGTCGGGAGGCTGATGCTGCATTCTTTAAATGAGGAGTAGTCCACTTGCCTGACTGCCTCATCATAAGTGATTGATGAGGGATACACAAGAACATTAGTTTGATGTAAGAACATGGTTAATACACAGATGTACTAGTATGTACTAAAAACAGAAAGGCATGTCATATTCAAAGGTATAATGTGTAAGCTAAGCAGATGCAATTTAACCAAATTGGAAGCAATACAAGCTAGACATCCGGCTGGAGTGGTGAGCATGATCATCTAGGACCTGAGAGCCTGGTGGGAGGCAGGCTGCTTCGCCACCATCGCGGCTTTTTAGTTGGCTTCCAGGTGATGCCTGTCTTTGCTGGGCTTGTCACTGGCTCGACCAGTGCCCTGACTAGCTATTTGTCTTCTGGTGCTCACGGGATGGTGGTTCATGTAAAAAATATCTTTCCTTATCTTAATAAAGACCGACTTCGGCCTTTCGAATACAAGCTAGACACCATATGGAACATGCAACCACATATGACACCGCGAAGTTAAAGCAAGCACCTGGGATGGTGGTTCATTGCGAGCTAGGTCATCAACTCCAGAGCTACGTTTACCGTCTCCATATGCTGACACTGCACCCTTTATAGCACTGTAACGTGCCGTGCTTACCCACGTAGAAAGTTGGAGCAACTTCTCTCTTTTCTTTTCTGCTTCTCTCGAGGCAGACTCTGAAATACCCTTGCATAAAAACACAATAGTGAGAGTATGGGTGAAGTGTGTGCAGAACTAGTGCACTGTAAAAGTAGCAAATAGCAGGTGGCTGAAAAATAAATGACAGGAGACATATGATAGCTCTACAACATTGCATGGCAAACAAAATTACTAGATTCTACTCCGTATGATTTTGTAATATATGAGCACAGGAAATGCAGGTACTCCTCCAGGTGACCACCACATGTGGTCATATCAAGATACAGTCGACTGAAAATAAATAGGTCAGTCGATTTTTTTAATGAACTGTCCGATCTATAAGGAACGGGCAGATGGCCTTCGACTACCTCCCGCCAGTCACTGTTGACGATCTTTCTCGAACCGCCAGCGACCACCGGCCCAGACCCCTGCCTCCACCGCCCCGCCCTCCCCTCGACCTCACGCCACCGCCCCCAGGCCATCCGTTTAATCCCGGCCGACCTCCAGATCGGGTGCCAGTAGCTCTAGGCCCCACACGCCCCTAAGATAAACACCGAGGCGCTGCTTCCCCTGCGTAATAGGCGGACTAGCGCCTGTTATGCCGGGGAATGCTTCCGTTAATTGGGAATCAACTGACTAGGAATTGAAATTCAGGGGGGCGACGGACCTCTAGCTAAGGTGAAATAGTATATGAGGAGAAACCTTGTGCATCGTGAGTTACTAGGAACATCTAGTATCAAGAAGAAGCAGTCAACTAGTGTCTTCTGTGGGATGAATACCATGCAAGAAGACATGTATGATTTGCATGAATAAGGGAAGAGGAGTACCCTTATCGGTTGCCAGTGTGGTCTCCTCCATATGTCGCGGCGATCTTCTTTTTTGTCCCGGGGGAACCGATGTTTTGGAGAACCGTGGATCCTTGGACAAACCCATGGCCAAATTGTTGACTGTGTTGCCGTGGTCGTATATCGGCGGAGGGGAAGCAGATCCGAGGCGGCGAAGGACGGCGTAGCAGGAACAACTCCGGTGCGGTGGAGGGTGGCGAAGTTGGAGCGGCAGCGGTGAGGCGCAGGACGGCGTGGTTGAACTGGCTCGGGTACGGACGGCTCGACCTCGGCTTCAACTACTAGCCGTGGAGGGCGTTGCGGTGGACGATGACGTCGGGGTATCGGCTCCGGCGTGATGGAGGAGGGCGGCGGTTGATGGGTGGGATGGGGTGGCAGACAGAGGACGCCGGGGTTTCGTGGCTGGTGGAGAGGTAGTTTTTGCGCCCACGGAGTACAAATGGGGAATCGGACGGGTGGGCGGGGGGGGGGGGGGGGGAGGGGGGAGAACCATGTTTCGGTCTGGGACGCACTTGTTTTTGGCTTTTTTGAACAGAAGATGGGACGCGCTTGTTTGAAATTTGGGGAAAGTACAAACTTTGCCCCCCTCTTAAATTTCGGACCTACTGCGGGTCGGGGGTAGGATGGTAATCCCAGGTGTCCCAAATAGTGGGCGGGAGCGATTTCGGCCGCGCGCATGTGTGCTTAGGCGGCCATTGTGTATGAATGTTTTTCGGAGGCGGTTGCGTGGCGTCTAGATGAAGCTACAAACCTACCCCGGTTTAGACCTTTGGACGTCGGGCCGGTAGGTTTCACGGGTCGGAGTTATTAGAAAAGTAATTTCCTTGTACTACCAAACATTGGTCTCATGTGGTTTCGGGCGAGTAGAGGCTCTTTTGGCGCTTCGTTCAAAATTTTGAAACACAAGTATTCACGTTTAGAGTACTCTTGAACTTTGAGGATTGACCTAAATAGACAACGTTAAATTTGACCTTGTATGTTTGAAAACCTCATTAAATTATCCGCTTCTTTTTGAAATTTTGACACTTGAAAATCCTATAACTACGATTATTTTGGAATGGAGGAGCTAAATTTGAATCTATTTTGTACACGACTACATATGCTATTATGTACAAAATCAGAGCAAAGATTGGTGCCCCCATAATTTAGGTATGATTTACAAATGCCATGATATCAAATTCAAATAATTGAATGGACTTCATGTTGAATTTGATTTTTTTAAACCACCTTAAGTTGAATTCAAATATATGCTAGTTCATAGGTAGCTATTTATAATGTTCATTGTGTAACTTTCGTATGTATAATGTGCTTTACACACACAACATGAACTATACTCACGTTTATATTCGATTGCTAAAGCGATGCATTGTCTGGAGTTCAAAATACTAACTATGTGAATCAATTGTGTCGAATAATAACATAGACATGCTCAAATTCGATAGCATCTAGATGTCTGATGGATCAATGACCGTTCCTTACGCGAATTGCAAATATCATGATCCCATCCTAATATTTGGATACAATTTATATCTTTAATCAATGTGTATAGCAGTCTTTTACGTGTAGTTTCACTCTCCATCGGTGGTGTCTCACACACGCTCACACACTCTCTCCCGAGGTGTCTTTCTCGCGCACATGCTCTCGATATAACCCTCCCTCCCTCTCGTAACCATTTACGACTGTTTTCACTAACCTTTATCACAAGCACTCTTCCTCTCGCAAGCATACACACGCACAATCCCCATAGACCCTTTCTATATACATAGACCTGCCTACGTGTCTCCTGTACGCACATTATCTTTAGGCCTGTCTCTCACACATTGTCTCACACCTCTCTTCCTAATCGACGAGTATGATTCTAGCAGAGCATTCTGTAGGATGCCCCTTAAAGTTAGGTTGGATGAATAGTAATATCAGAGATAAAGGGGTTACCTTAGTCCGAGAACCTAGGGTTACAAGTCCTAGACGGCTTTGTCAGTGGACACAGAGTCCTTCACAATTATGCTATCTTTGTCTTGTACGACTAATCATCCATGGGTCTCCCTAAATGCGTCACGGGCCGACCAATGTGGCGCAGGACGAAACCGAACGAAGGGCCTCACCTCGACCCACCGGACCTCACGCGGTGACACACCCTCTGCCCCCACGTCTCGTTATCTTCTCACACCCACACATACCAACACAGACACCACACACAAAATATATATTTTCTTGGTGCCTCTATCCACTCCCCCCTTGCATATACACACTCAAGGGAATCTCTCGCCGTGACGTCATATTCGTCTCTCTCTCTCTAGACCACTCTCATTTCTCGTGCTATCTCTCCCACGCCCCCCGCCGGCCCCTCTATCCATGCCTCTCTCGAATACGTAATACACACACATACCTCTCTAGGCCCTGCCAAATGCATCAACTACACATTCACACATGTTACATCACGTACCCCATTGATCTAAAAAGCCCTCTCTTCACGTTTATTTCGCATACAACATTCCTTTTGAATAAAGTGTGGCCAAAAAATTATTTTAGAATTTCTAGATATATACAACATTACAAAGTTATATGGAGGAGTATGAACGCTAATTTGCATTGCATGGTGCCCACAATGATATTTATTCTGCACTGTGAATTTGTATATTTTTATACTATATATAAAGTTAGTCATAATAAAGAGAAACGAAGAGCATCTCTCTCTCCATCGCATACCCCCCTCTACGCCCCTTTCACGTACGCACACAAACTATCTCCAGGTCCTCTAAAAGTAAGCCCCCAGCACATTCACGCATGTTTCATCTTTCTCTCGCGATATATACAGTGACGATTATTGTATTTGAAGCGAAAGCACGATATGTACATTGGACTTCAGAATCCACTCATTACGGTCACCATTTACGTTTTATGGTTATTATACAGTCACGGGCTCACCATACAACTCTGTATTTGCTCAAGACATGACTAGTTGACCAGTTAAACGCTCCACGTGGCACCTCTAGGGTTGCATCACATTATCTCACTACCATCGGGCCCACCTGTTGGCTTGTATCTACTCTACATCTACACTCTTATAAAATACACTCTTATAAAAAATAGAGTTGGTGATGATGGTGTGCCTGCCATCCTGCAATATAGGCCGTCCGATTTATATCTGACGGATAGGAAAGAAACGCAAAAAGGTACCCACACACCTCTCCACATTTGCAAATAAGGCCTTCCCTCGTTCATCCTTTTCTCTCACAAGATAAATTAGTCATACAAATGCATCTTGATGTTACGTGCAACGCACGGGCATCTTGCTAGTAAGAATGAAAACAAACGACAAAAAAATATTGGACGGTGGTTCGAAGTCATGACCGCGGGCACAGCGGACAAGGTGGCCATGTATTGGTATGCTGAGCCGTCTGTTTTAACACACAGGAGCTGGTGTGGTGATTATACACACACGCACGCATGCACACAAACTGCATGCACACGAACTGCATGCACGCAACACTCACATGAACACATGCACCCACGCACGCACGCAACACTCACACGTACACACGCAGCCACGCACGCACGCACGCAACACTCACACGCGCACACGCACGCATGCATGCACACACCAGTACACCACACGACCAACACACACTCTCACGCTCAAGTGCTCAACCTACACGTGCATGCGCACACATCAGGCCCTGACAGACACATACACAACCAGGTGATTCCCGCGCACGGGTTGGAGTCTTGCCGCGCCTACGTAAATTTGTGTTTATCTGACCTTTTCCCTATGTGAACTGACAGGTGGGACCCACAAGGAACGTGGTCAATTTAACTAGTTAACATGGTGCCATGCAGACTATTTGGCCGGTCAACAGAGTGCAATCCGATGCTGAACCGTGAGCAAGTGACCGTATAATCACCGCAAAATGTATATAGTGACTGTAATCAGCTTATTCTAAAGTTCGGTGACCGTATTACGCTTTTCTCTCTGTAGGCCCTCCAAAACTACATCTCTACACGTTCTCGCATGTTACATCTAACAACTATGCAATACAACACTACTACTACACTCTAACACAATAAATCATATGTGTTTTTAGTTTTAGTAGATATCATATTGTTACTTAATTATTCAGTTTGCATACATTAAAATTGCCTTTGAAATGTATGGCCAGTATCATATACCGCGCGGGAAAAATCCCGCCCTTTCCTGTTTAATCGGGTTTGTATCGATGGATCGTGCGAAACAGCAAAACTATAATACTATACAGTACAAGTGACAGTTCACTGGGCCGTCGTGTCGTGTACTCCTCCGTCGTAAGAGTGGAGCGCTCGCTTTCATAAATCTTCTAGTCCCTTTCGCCGACATGTGGGACATCAAGCTACCGGGTCCACGTGCCATACCGGAATACAGTGCAGAGCAGCCGGGGTGAAGCACCCAGTCATGGCACCGGCGTAGTAATGAGCAATGAGGCATCAAATCACAAAGCTGCACCTTTCCCACAGTTAAGTTGGAGGGACGAAGTAATAATGCTAAAAAATAAGTTGGAGGGACGAAGCAACCATCATTTCGCTCGTTGCTGAATCCGCTTCTCCCTCATCTTCTTCAAGTTAACCACGTGTTGCTTCTGCCTCATGTGGGAGGCGGATCGGCTTGGTAAAGCACTGACACGTGGGACCGCATGTTAGCAAACCGCCAGGACAACGTCCTCTAAAAATAAGAAACCTCCCCCGCCATCCACGCGGCAAAATCACCTCCTTTTTACTAATCTTGATTCTATAATTTTTTAGATCAATATAATTGAGATTTGTATAGATAGCACACAGGAGCAAAACCAAGTGGTACGGTTAAGGGCATCCACAATGTGTAGCCAAATGTGAAAATAGCTTTTGGCATCGTGGGAACCATTGTGGACGGTGTTGCCAAAGCCAAAAGGATGGAACCGAAGCTCCCTGATTGATTGATTGATTGAAGGAATAGAAAAATGCAATGTCTCTCCTCTTTCTCTCGTGCTTGGACGCATGTATAGTATAGAGCACAGAGTCTACTCCCCTATCCCTTCTATCACAAATCACAAAGCAGTGAGGCATCAAATCACAAAGCACGGATGAAGCAACCATCATTTCACTCTTCGCTGACTCCGCTTCTCCATCGTCTTATTCGAGAAACCATCTCACCGCATTAAGCTGGACGGACGACGCTATTGTGTACTAGTAGTACTAGTACATTTATGCGTCCTTTGGTTCAACAGACTTCCTGGATGCAAATAAGGCGGTTGTCTCGGCTTGCAGGCGGCACTTGCGAACGACTTACCGTGGTCTCCCTCAATGGTGTTCTCCGTCGAACGCACTTCGCCAAACCACAATGTTCGAGATATCGTCGACGTCACCGCAATGGGGAAGGAAGTCAAATATAGTTACTACCTCCATTTTTTTTGTACACAAGGCCAGTATATCAAAATTACAATTTGCAAAAGGCCACTAACACTAATCGAGGCAAAATTGATGGGGTTTGCCTCGTACTAGCAACCAAGGACATTAATATCCCCTGCATGCATGCGGAAGTGAGAAGGTTGGTTTGCATGGCGCTGCATTAATCAAGCGATGAGGAGTGAGATGGTTAGCTCTTTGGGCTTTGGAGAAAAAAATACGCATTAATTGACACGTGAAACGAGGATTTGTATCAATTAATCCCGCGAAGGAAAACACCGCCTTTATTTTTTAACACTAGTACTCCTAGTACGTAGTACGTACTTATCCTGTTTGGGTCTAGGCCTTGCATTGCCATACTTCGCCACACATTTTTGCCAAGCTTGCCTAAAGTTTTCAAAATGAAAAGGAGGTACACTTGCGCACGGCTGTCGCGGTCGCACCGCACCCTCACGCGGTCTCTCCTGCACGCCGCGGTCGCACCGCACCCTCACACAGTCGCTCCTGCACGCTGCAAACCCAACCAAGGGAACGCACCCTCACTGACACGTGCTGTCGCATGTGAACAAACCAAACTCAGCCATCCTACCGCTGACACATAGTTTTCGTTCATAGAGTATGTTTATCCAACCACATGTTGGGGAGTATCCGTACGGCCTGTGCGGTGGTCTGTTGGGGAAGAAGAAGAGGTGAGGAAGAAGGGTTAGGAGACGTAGGATATTCATCCAACCGCCTGAAATGGTAGACTGACCCAAGTCAGGCGACTTGCATAACAATATATGTTTTTACATAGCAAAAGATCCATAAAAACAACAACATAAATAAAAACTATCACTGCTCGCGGAACGAGACGGCCTCGTCGTCTTTGTCTGCCGGCGCGAACCAGCCGTAGCTGCCGACGTGTGTCTCCGCACCGTGGTTGTCCTCGGCCTCCAGCTACTCGTTCACGCGGAACGTGCGGGCGCTCTGCACGGATGAGAGCACCGCCTTGTTCAAGTCGAGGACGTCCGGTTCCGCCTGCTGGAGGGCCTCGATGGTAGCGGCATCCGCGCGCTCCGCGTCGAGTCGAGCCTCCGCCGCCCGGTTCAAGTCTAGGACGTCCGGTTCCGCTTGCAGGAGGGCCTCGATGAGAGCGGCATCCGCGCGCTCTGCGTCGAGTTGAGCCTCTGCCGCCCAGTTCAAGTCCAGGACGTCCGGTTCCGCCTGCAGGAGGGCCTCAATGGCAGTGGCATCCGCGTGCTCCGCCTCAAGTTGAGCCTCCGCCGCCCGGTTCACATCCACGACATCCGGTTCCGCCTGCAGGAGAGCCTCGATGGCAGCGGCATGCGCGCGCTCCGCGCCAAGTTGAGCCTCTGCCTCCCGCTCCTCCTTTAGTATCGCCAGGTTGAACCACTGGTCCGCCTGCCCCATGGGGGACTCGGACACCAACACGAAGTCGACGTCCATCGTCTCATACCCATCGGGGGCCTTCTGCACCGCGACCTCCGCCATGAACATTGGATCGGTTTCCTCCTCCTCGTAGCTTGGCTCCAGAGAACTCGGGGATTGGCCCGCCGCAAAGCGAGCTTGGGAACGGAGGTCTGTGGCGCCGACTGCCGCCGCAATTTCTGCGCGGCGCTCCGGCGTCAGCATCTTGTTGTAAGTGATCTTGCGGCGCACCATGGCTTTTCGGTGAACTAGGGGACACTTGATGCAGGCTAGGGGATCGAAAGGTGGGGGAAGGGGCTGGAGATTAGGTGTGGTTTTAGGGCAGTGGCTGGCGTAGGCCGAGCAGCAAAGGTTCTGGTGTGAATAGTGGTCCCAGTGACGACCGGTCAATCGGTTTTGACTGTACATCGCTCTTGTCGCGTTCGCGTTGCAGCCTGGCACGCTGGACCCTCCATGTCGCTCACCAAATGGAACGCGCTTCGTCTTGCATTTTTGCTCGCTTGTGGGGCCACAGTTGAGAGCAAACCGACGTCCCTCCCCTCCCCCGCCCGCGTCATTTATACTACCACTCCCTCCGTTTTATGCGGAGTAAATAAAAACAGAGGGAGTATACTACGGATGAGGATCCCCTGACGTGGCCGAACACATCGAGTAACTGACATCGGGGCCTAGAAAGCATGGGGTCCGCCAGTAAGTGACCGAAAGGGAGGGTAAGGCAGGGATACCTACATCAGAGGATCCACTTCCACTACTACTCCCTCCTTCCATTTACTATACAGGGCCTAATGCGTTTTTCAAGGCTAACTTTGACCAAATGTTAGAGTAATAATATATGACATGCAACTTACACAAAGCATACGGTTAAATTCGTATGTGAAAGGAGCTTCCAATGATATAATTTTCACATTATACATCTCATGTACTATTAATCTTGTCAATAGTCAAATGCGGTTTTGAAAAACGCATTAGAGCATGGTTAATAATATAGCCAGTCGATGGCTATAAGGAACTGCCATGTCATCTATAGCCATCATCTATTATATGCACTCATACAGTAGTGTGGGCTATAAGGTTGGCTATTTCCCGCAAAAAAAATATAAGGTTGGCTATTGTATTAGTACTTTTTCCCATCTCCTCTCCATCTCTTTCTTCATATTTATTGTATTTAACTAGGAATCCGTATATAGCTAGGCTCTTGCATGAGAGCTCACTCCCCTTACTTTCTCACATCTCTCTCCTCCACATAGGCCCTATATAAATGGAAGGAGGGAGTACTACTATGAGCACTGCATACTCTAGTACAGATGTTGTCAGTACTCCACTAGTACTATTGGACAAGGAACTTAAAAAAAGTTACTATTGGACTGGCTATACGTGGCGAAATCCTAGTAGGAAGAGCATGCGCGAGAACAAGCACATTCACGTGGTTGAAAACAAATTGGAAACCATCTCGAGTACAAATCTAGGAGTACGTACGAATCTAACAATATTGATTGGGCGTTGTTGAATGTTGATACTTTTTTGATCAAACTAGAGATACTTTGACTACACATAAAACTTATATGTAAACTAGAAAGGATAGGAGGGAGTATATTGTACGTTCAAAAACGAAACGAACATTGAATACCCTCTATATATGATTTGCGGATGCTATGATCACCGGTTCAAAATTTTGAATCCGCCTTCGGTATCACACATGCCCCCACTCGTTCTCTCTCGATTTCATCCTGGGGTCCGGAGATCGATTGAAAGAGGACTAGGGTGGGTACAATACGTTCGTTTCGCTTATGAACGTACAATATAATCCCTCTGATCCCCACAGACCCCCCCGCGGGTCATTTCTATAACAGACCAAACCTTTATCTCCTTGCACGACACGCAATTGATCTCTGAACATCAATCGATCTCGTCAACATGTGTCGGGGCATGAACCGAATGGGATGTCAAAACTAAGACGCGAAGCGACACGTAGTGGAGGCAAAGTGAAACTTTAAACGAACCGTTTGTTTGTATGCATGTCGGACAAATTACAAAACATTGGAAATACAAGCATGGTCTAGGCCCACATGCGAATGATACTCGGCGGAATGTTCAAATGGGGTATGCGGGAGGATGGGCTCGACCAGAGGGCGACATGATCGATGGAGAAGAGGGTTGGAGAGGAATGAGAAATAAGCAAACGCCACATGATTATACTTGAACGGCTCAAATAAACAATAAGTTGTCTCGCTTGGCCTACATAGTGAAAGGCCTAATGCGCAACGCGGAGCACTGACGCTTGAATATTGTCGGGAAAACAGGGAAACTGACATGTGGGGCACACCTGTCGGGACGACGTAGCGCAGACTAGTCCAATGGAGGAGCTGGCCCACGACCTCCTCGCCACCGGCAACCGTTCATGTGGGTCGTGGGGGCCAACAACGTGGCGCAACTCCAGCACCGCCTCTGGACACGGCGACCGTGGTGAGCGACACGCTCATCGTCGCTAGACACGGTCGGTTTCAGTGTGCCGAGGGTGGCGTTAGTGCTGTGGCACGACCAAGAGTATGTTTGGTTTGTGCCCAAGGTTGCCCCATCAAAGCATTGGGTAGCCAAAATTTTGGTTGAGGTTTTGGTTGCCCATGATTTGGCCGACATTGGCAAGAAAAATGAACTAGAGTTGGCTAGAGTTCATTGGCATGCCAAAAAAATGGAAACCATCCAAACAAAGACCAATCTTTGGGTCATGACCAAAATTTTGGTAAGGTGCACTTTGGCCACAATCCAAACACACCCCAACACCCGGCTCGTCGAGGATGCACGGGGCGCCGGGACGCGTCCGCGGAGTGGTGTAGCGCGGCCAACTGCATCCTCAGGACCTGAGACCATGCCGGGTCGTCTTGCTTTTTCAATGACATGCGGGGATCGCATGTGAGCAAAGGGCATCTCCAACGTTGCCACGACCGCAGCTGACTACCCTCGCACACCAAAAACCCTCGTCCCTCGCGCCGTCGCGCGGTGCGTTCCCAGCCGGCGCCAGCTGTCCGCATTCATGCCGTCCGTCCGTATGCCGTCGTTAAGAGGCTCGGTGCCCGAGGAACCAACTCCGGCGACTTAATGACGCACCAGGACGCTTGGCCTCACCGGAATGCGCTACTTAAAGCGGCAACGCCCAGCTAACCTCCACACTATAGCGCATCGTCCTCCTGCCTGGCACCACATCCGCCATGACCGCAAGCACGAACGCTCTGCGGGAGAGCTTGTCTTCGGGGATGAAGCTCGAGGTCGCCGCCCTCGCTCAAGTCGCCTCTCGCGATGCAATAGCGGCGTAGCCGGACACGGACGCGACCGCACAAGCGGTGGCCACGCTGGCGGCCGATGACGGGAGCACCGTTAGCCACGCGTCCTACTCGCCGCCGTCCAACGTCCAGCACCGCCGAGGTCGGGGACTCCTCCGAGGATGAGTAGGGCATGGGAGGCGGCAGGGCATGGTGTGCCAACTGGCCGGTCCGTATCCCGTGTTCTACTCTTCCTCGCCGGAGACCGCACCTTCACTTCACGGGTCTTGAATCCCGCCCCCGTACATAGAGATCGCAGATGGAGGATGTCGGTCGCCGCCGTAGAATAGGTTTAGGGTCGAGTTTCTTTTATTTTTCTGTCCTATAAAAGTTCGAAATGTAATGAAAATCTGCCGTGTTTGCATTAATCTCAGCCGGTGTATATGAACTTTCACAATAATATAGTATATTGTAGGAGTACTAGCAAGATGCCCGTGCGTTGCACGGAAGATCAAGATCTTGTGGGAGAAAAGGATGAACGAGGGAAGGCCTTATCTGCAAATGTGGAGAGGAGTGCGGGTAAATTGTCATAGTTTCCTTCCTATTCGTTAGATATAGATCGGACGGCCTATATTGCAGGATGACAGGCACACCATCATCACCAACTCTGCTTTTTATTGAACCGAGACAAAGCTAACATGCGAAGTAAAATAAACACATAGGGTCTATACATACACAATTTGTCTTAGGCACTCCAATAGTACGTCCACTACACATTCACGCATTTCACATCTTTCTACATCTACGGGAACCTACGAAAGGGTCAACGTAAATTGCTTCTCTCTCTCCTCCCCTGATTTTCATGGTGGTGGGCCCCTCCCTCCCCCCAATCTACAATCAACAGCTCAGACGTTTCACATTACGTTAATTACGTAACTAGGATTACGTAGGTGTAGCATTACTCGTCCTAAAAAACCCAACTAAGCCAACCTCCCAGCATATCGCGCGGGAAAGACCCGGCCGCGCCGTTTTAGTCGGGATTGCTGGATTACTACTAGTAGTATCGATGGATCACGCGAAGCAACAAGTTTTTTTTAGGGGGCGAAGCACCTAGTTTAAAAGGAAAAAAGGCGGTACACTCACAGCACCCCTGTCGCAGTCGCATTGCACCCCACACACGTTCGGTCCTGCACACGGCTCACGCAAACGGAACGCGCTTCGGCTTGCCTCTTCACTGACACGTGGGACTACACTTGGAGAAACCGACCATGCGCCAAACTCCCCCGCCCACCGCGCGAAAATCCTCCCCCCACCCAAAAATTCCCCCCAAATCCTAGATTCAACCGCCCTTCAGCCAACTAGCCAATAATATTCCCCAAACCCCCTCCCCCCGTCCCCCTCCACTCCATTCGCTCTGCCAAAGCCGCCCTCCCCGCCGCGCTGATACGTCGGCGCCGCGGTTCGTCAAGGGGACGCACGGCGATCCTCTTGCTCCCACAGTACGCTCTCGTAGACTGCCGTCCTCTAGCCGCGCCGCCACCGCTGGCGACGTTCTTGTGGAGGCGCACGGCGGTCAGCGCCGCCACCGCTGGTGACGTTCGTGTGGAGACGCACGACGGTCAGTGGGGGAGTCCTGGACTAAGGGGTCCTCGGGCGCCCGGCCTATTAGCCATGGGCCGGACTGATGGGCCTTGAAGATACGAAGACGGAAGACTCCACCCGTGTCCGGATGGGACTCTCCTTGGCGTGGAAGGCAAGCTTGGCGGCCCAATATGAAGATTTCCTTTCTCTATAACCGACCTTATGTAACCCTAGATCCCTCCGGTGCCTATATAAACCGGAGGGCTTAGTCCGGACGGACGGATAGATATACTCATAACCATAATCATACAAGCTAGACTTCTAGGGTTTAGCCATTACGATCTCGTGGTAGATCAACTCTTGTAATACTCATATTCATCAAGATCCATCAAGCAGGAAGTAGGGTATTACCTCCATAGAGACAGCCCGAACCTGTGTAAACATTGTGTCCCCCCGTCTCCTGTTACCATCGATCCTAGACGCACAGTTCGGGACCCCCTACCCGAGATCCACCAGTTTTGACACCGACATTGGTGCTTTCATTGAGAGTTCTGCTGTGTCATCACCAGAAGGTTTGATGGCTTTGTCAATCATCTACAACGATGCTGCCCTGAGGGAGGTCTTTCTCCTCGGCCAGATCTTCGTGTTCGGCGGCTTCGCACTACGGGCCAACTCGCTTGGCCATCTAGAGCAGATCGACAGCTAAGCCCCAGGTCACCAGATTAGTTTTGGGAATCTGGACTATGTCGCTGATATCCAAGGATTCATTCCCAGTCGGGAGGCACGGTGTGCGGGAAAAATCACACTTGACGTGGTATTCGGCACGCCGGAGAATTATCGGTCCGAAGAGATAACCTTCCAAGTGGCCCCTTTTAACAGCGGATATCACGCCCTCTTGGGGCGAGATGCATTTACCCGCTTCCAAGATATACCTCATTACGGGTACATGAAGCTTAAGATGCCCGGGCCCAACGACATAATCACTCTTGCCAGTGATCCGGACATAGCACTCGGCGCTGAAAACAAAACCGCATCCCTAGCCCTTGAGGCATTATCTGAGGCCCTCGCGGCCGAAGAATTAACCGCACTGCGCTCCACGATGGATAGGGACGACGTGATCCTAGACAAACGGCCCAAATCCACCTCCTTCAAACCAGCAGAAGAAATAGTCAAATTCCAAGTCCATCCAACGGACCCCACGAAGACAACATCCATTGGAGCACAACTAGACCCAACGGTTGACACCGCGCTACGAGAGTTCCTGCGCGAAAACTGGGATATATTCGCCTGGCATCCTTCTGATATGCTAGGAATCCCACGCAAGTTGGCGGAACACAGCCTCAATATATTGAAGGGATATAAACCGGTCAAGCAAGCACTGCGGCGCTTTTAAGAACCTAAACGTCAAGCTATGGGGGAGGAGCTAGCCAAGCTAATCGAGGCTGGCCTCATTAGAGAAATAAAACACCCGGACTGGCTAGCAAACCTGGTAATGGTGCAAAAGAAGGATAAATCCTGGCGCCTGTGCGTCGATTTCAAAGACCTCAATAAGGCCTGCCCTAAGGATCCCTTCCCCCTCCCCCGCATCGACCAGATCATTGATGCCACCGCAGGACACGACTCACTATGCTTCCTCGACGCGTATTCCGGATACCATCAAATCAAAATGAAGGAGTCCGATCAAGCCGCAACGGCATTCATTACCCCATATGGGCCTTTCTGCTTCAACACTATGCCTTTCGGGCTAAAAAATGCTGGCGCCACTTACCAACGCATGATTCAAACATGCTTGGAGAAACAGATCGGCAAAACAGTTGAGGCATATGTGGATGACGTCGTCATCAAAACTAGGCACGTCGAGTCACTAATAGACGATCTACGTCTCACATTTGACAACCTCCGTGCATATGACATCAAGCTCAATCCGGAAAAATGTGTTTTCGGCGCCCCCGCCGGAAAATTGCTGGGCTTCATCGTTTCCAATAGAGGAATTGAGGTGAATCCAGCCAAAATCCGAGCTTTGTCACAATTGGCTACGCCAACAGATCTTAAAGAGGTCCAAAAGCTTGCGGGATGTGTGGCAGCTTTAAGCCGCTTTATCTCCAGATTGGAAGAAAAAGCCTTGCCACTCTACCGCCTCCTCCGACGCACCGACCACTTCGAGTGGACGGACGCAGCAACGGCCGGACTGGAGGAAATAAAGGCCCTTTTGGCAAGCAACCCAATCCTGGCCGCGCCAAACATCGACGAACCCATGTTATTATACATATCGGCAACACACCAGGTGGTGAGCGCCATGCTCGTCGTCGAACGAGAACAGGACGGACACAAGTTCCCGCTTCAGAAGCCAGTATACTAAGTGTCCACTGTCCTCACACCATGCAAATCCCGGTACCCTCTTTACCAAAAGATAGCATACGCGGTCTTCATGGCGTCCCGGAAGCTACGACACTATTTTCAGGAGTGTTCGATCACGGTGGCTTCCGAAGTGCCACTCAACGACATAATAAACAACCGCGATGCTACGAGACGGATTGCCAACTGGGCCATTGAGCTACTTCCATTTGACATAGCATACAAACTGCGTCGAGCCATTAAATCCCAAGTACTGGCTGACTTCGTCGCGGAGTGGACAGAGGCCGAACTCCCTAAAGAGTACGACACGTATTCCAACTGGGTCATGTATTTCGATGGCTCCAAAATGCTGGCAGGGTTAGGAGCGGGTGTCGTGTTAACATCGCCCACCGGAGACGTAGTTCAATACGTACTCCAAATACTATATACAGACTCCAACAACGCAGCCGAATATGAGGCCTTATTGCATGGACTTCAGATGGCCGTCTCCATGGGCATACAACGCCTGGAAGTGCGCGGGGACTCAAACCTCGCAATATCTCAAATAAATGGAGACTTTGACGCCAAAGATCCAAAGATGGCAGCTTATCGCAATGCCGTTCTCAAAATGTCAGCTCGATTCAAGGGGCTTGAGTTCCACCATGTGGCTCGCATCGGCACCAAGCGCGACCCCGTCCCACCTAATATATTTCTGGAAAGGCTTTTTAAACCTTCCGTGGTGTGGCAAGGGGAGAGCGGCAACACCAGTCCGGATCCGACCACATCCCCAAATCCCGAACACACTGACATCATCGGGGGCTCAGCCACCGAAATAAAACCATCGGCCCATCTCATCATGGCAGTCATTGCCCTATGGACCGAACCCTTCTTGGCCTACCTTAATAGGCGAGAACTCCCTGAGGACCAGAATGAGGCCTGCCGCATTGTTCGGCGTTCGAAAGCGTACAAAGTTCATGACGGAGAACTCTACAAGAAAAGCGCTACCGGAGTACTTCAAAGATGTATCTCTGAGGAAGAAGGGTGGCAGCTCTTGGCTGAAATTCATGTTGGTCTTGGCGGTCACCACGCCGCGGCTCGGGCCCTCGTAAGCAAGACCTTCCGTACAGGTTTTTATTGGCCAACGGCCTGAGCAAACGCACCAGACCTTGTCCAACGTTGCGTCGGATGTCAGCTTTTCGCCAACCAAAGCCATATGCCACCTACCGCCCTACAAACGATCCCCATCACTTGGCCCTTCGCGGTCTGGGGGCTCGACATGGCCGGACCCCTTAAAGGGGGAAGCCATAAGAAAAAATATCTGCTGGTTATGGTGGATAAATTCACTAAGTGGATAGAGGCCAAACCAGTTAAAACGGCCGAGGCCGGGCCAGTGATAGAATTCATATCCGGTGTTGTGCACCGTTATGGTGTCCCACATAGCATCATCACCGACAACGGCTCCAACTTCACAGCCGACGAGGTGAAAAATTGGTGTGCTAATCTGGGCATTAAGCTCGATTACGCCTCTGTCTATCACCCGCAAACAAATCGTCAAGTCGAAAGGGCCAATGGTCTTATTATGAGCGGCATTAAACCCAGACTAGTGCGGTCTTTGAAACAATCAGACAAGCACTGGGTTGAGGAGCTCGACTCCGTACTCTGGGGGCTGCGGACCACGCCCAACCGCACTACTGGATATACACCTTTTTTCATGGTGTACGGCGCAGAGCCTGTGCTACCGTGCGACATTATTCATGACTCACCTCGGGTGCGCATGTACGAAGAGAGACAGGCCGAGCTTGATCGGCAGGACAGCCTAGTTGCCCTGGAGGAGGAGCGCGACGTTGCAAAAGCCCGTTCCGCATTTTATCAACAGCAGTCTCGCAGGTATCAAAGCAGAGAAGTGCGGGCCAAGACTTATAATGTTGGCGAACTGGTTCTACGCCTACCGGAGAAGAAAAAGGACAAACTCAAGCCCAAGTGGGAGGGTCCCTTCATCATTGACGAAGTTCTCACCGGAGGAGCGTACCGCCTGCGTGATGCGTCACACAATTGCCTAGAGCCGAACCCATGGAACGCGGCCAGACTCCGAAGATTCTACGCCTAAGCGCCGAACTCTTTGTTCGTCTCCTTCTCCCCATTGTTTCTATTATTTTTCCTCTCTTTTTGCTTTTTCCCTTTTTTTAGCCTTCAAGCTTTTTCATGCGGCTCGACCGTACACCCGCGACATATACATACTCAAATATGTATGTCCACCATACCTGGGGGCTTCTTTAACAGAAGCTTATTAATGTTATTTTTCGAGCATCAAGCTCATCACATATGTGTCTTTCTTTCCATATGTACCCTTTCTTCGCCATTATATGCATCAATATGACTTAAGTTTTAGCCAAGCTGGGTTGCCTGGCTCTTGTGCTTATGCCCTACGTTCCCGTTAGTTCGGCTAGGGCATAAAGGGAGCACCTCTGCGATTGTTACTGCGGGTCATCCGGATGTGTACCTCAGACTGGGTGAAGCCGAAAGCTAGCATTCTTAAGAGAATATTCGGTCGGTGAACTAAAGATGTTCTTGCACTCACTTCATCGTGAACCCCCAGAAGTTATATATACTGTGATTTTTCAATCACAGTTTGGACATGCACGTTAAACGCATGTAAACCCAGGGAAAGGAACCCTTAACGGAACTATTCTCTATGGAAGATGTTTCTTACAATTTTAATGTAATATAACATAACTAGCCGGATACTTGTCTGTTCAAGCAATTATGACCCCTACGCCTGGTTTCCACGCATACCCCGGTCTACTCGGCCGCTCTGGTATTCGGAAACACTCGCACCCTCGGGTCCAGAGGTCGAAGCGAAAAGGCCTGCCATGACAAGCGTTTTACAATTCAGCTAGAGTTACATAGGCCAGGGAAAGTACATAGTCATTTAAGACTCAAAAACTTCCTGTTCTACATCGTCCAGCAGGCTGTCCAATTTGCAATCCTGTTGGGAATACTTGGCGGCTACTTCTACTTGGTTATACACCAAACTCACGGGAATTTCCTTCCCATCTGACCCTAGAGGCCCGACCCGGGCCATATGATTCGGATCAAGCTTGGTATACCGTGTTTTCACCATGGCCCAGGCTTCTCTTGCACCTTCCCGGTAGGCTGATATTTTCCATAACTGGAAACGCCGCCGCGCTCCCTTGAATAGCTGTATAAGCTCTCCCATACTTCCTGGAGGGGAGGCGGACAGCCATAAGGCCTTGGGAACACTTCGCATCGCCTGCCGCGCTTGCTCGTGCATTTGCGACAGCTCTTGTAGTAGATCGCCCAAAGATCCGGACATCTCCCCCTCGGGACGGCCAGTCAGCATACCTACAGACATAGCTCTGTCAGTTCCTTTCCTCGCCGAATTATACGGTGGTAAGTTTGAACACATACTAAATATGCCGCCTTGCAGCCTCTTATTTTCCTTCACGGAGTCAGCTAGCTGGGCCTGCACATCCTTCAGCTCTTTGCCCAGATGGGTCTTGGCATCCTGGAGTTGATTTTTCTCATCAATGACCTGTTTCAGCACACGTTCGCCCACAGCATGTAGCCTTTTGGCTTCTTGTTCATTCGCTTGCGCGACTTCCAGTGCCTCCTTGAATTCATCTGACAATTATGTCATGGTATATGCAATACTGTTAGCATTACTGACATATAATTATATTTTCTTGATGGAGGGGAATATTACCAGGTGACGCCTTCTTGGATTCCTCCAGTTCGGCGGTAGCAGCAGTTAGCTGTGTCCGACACCTTTCTAGCTCTTGAGCTAGTCGGTCATTCTTCTCCGTAAGAACCTGGTTATACAACGATCCTCAAATCAGTTGTACCAACTACTTTAAGTCTCGGGGGCTACTGGCATATGGTTATCATATTTCGGACACAGTAAATTTACCTGCACATCTTTTAAATGTTGCTCTATGGCTCTGCCAAGCCCATCTCGAGCAGCTCGGATGTATGCATCAGCCGAGCTGAAGGCATTGAACGCCTCTTCCGAGAAGCGGGGGTCGCGTATAACGGTCCTCCGGTGCTGATGATTCATGGCACTCTCCACTTCCGAGTTGGTGACAGACATATCTTCTGAGTCCTTAGCCGAAGGACGGTCCGGCGCCACTCCCATATCGGCCCTTGTCTCTTTGGCTGGGACTGGATCCCGGCTGTCGGGAGTATATCCGGCTGGATCCCTGGACACAATCCGACACCTCTTAGCAGATAAGGGACAAAGCACACTCGTTCCCCCCGGATGGATTGGGGAAATCTTCAGCCTGAGCCCCGCCATTGAAGATGGTCAATCCTGCTCGAACAGGGACTACATCTTCGGGGGGAAGAAATCCCTGTGTTTGCAGCTTCTCCAGCTGACCATGGGATGAGGAGCACCTCTCCCACTCGCCTTTTTCTAGGCTGCAGGGACGGGAGGAAGAGCTGGGTGCGCTCGCCATGTTGGGATGGTCTTTTTTGGCAGTCTCTGAGGATTTTTTCCGCGTGGTGCCAAATGGATCTGGGATCCAATCTCTTTAAATAGACGCTCTTTTTCATGGCTGGGGTGTTATATGCAAAATACTCTAACCTCTCGCATTTGCTCGACACGTGGAAGCTGAACCTGTTGACGCACAGAAGCCGAGGGGTACGACATTAAATGGAAGGCCGGATATGTCACTTTGAAGTCATCGGAGGAGGAACCCGCCTTGCAATGCCGAAGACAATCCGCGCGCCGGACACCTCGTCATTGAAGCCTGGTTCGGGGGCTACTGAGGGAGTCCTGGACTAAGGGGTCCTCGGGCGTCCGACCTGTTAGCCATGGGATGGACTGATGGGCCGTGAAGATACGAAGACCGAAGACTCCAACCGTGTCCGGATGGGACTCTCCTTGGCGTGGAAGGCAAGCTTGGCGACCCAATATGAAGATTTCCTTTCTCTGTAACCGACCTTATGTAACCCTAGATCCCTCTGGTGCCTATATAAACCGGAGGGCTTAGTCCGGACAGACGGATAGATATACTCATAACCATAATCATACAAGCTAGACTTCTAGGGTTTAGCCATTACGATCTCGTGGTAGATCAACTCTTGTAATACCCATATTCATCAAGATCAATCAAGCAGGAATTAGGGTATTACCTTCATAGAGAGGGCCCGAACCTGGGTAAACATTGTGTCCCCCGCCTCCTGTTACCATCGATCCTAGATGCATAGTTCGGGACCCCCTACCCGAGATCCGCCGGTTTTGACACCGACAGTCAGCTTCTCCCACGGTACGCGCATTCTAGACTGAGGCCCCGTGCATGTTGGTGTAGCGCTGAATGTTAGCTGATAGACGCTGTTAATCTCACTGTTTGCCGAAGTAGTTTACAGTCAATATGCTCTGCTTAAGAAGCTTCCTTGCCCTGTTCTGCACTCAATCTGCTTAGCTGAGATGGATGCCAAGGCCGATTAGTTGCTAAAATATCCTGCCATATATTTATTATGATGTAGATTGCCATGGTCTAGTAGCCAATCTGTTAGGTGAAATAGCTCTACACTGTTTTATACTCGATCTTTGTTGCTGCGATGGCCTTCGATAGTTTGATGGCTGTGTGCTCGGCCTCATTGACTGCTGAAACAGCCTGCCATAATTTAGCACTCAAATTTGTTTGCTGAATTAGCTTTACATATATTTTGTTACTTAGATCTGCTCTTCCAAATATCTTGCCATAGCTTTAGACATCGACCTAGGTATTTTTTCTGGACTTCATAAAATAGCATATATATTTTTCCTGTAATATCTAGTAGAAGAACTAATTTGTATGTCTATAGATGGACAGGACTTGGATAACTTCTACTCGAAGATTCTCCGCTGCATATGTCGAGGGGGTTGAAAACTTCATGAACTTTATCATAGCTGAGTACGGTCGTCCGGAATCAGATGTGCTCTGCCCGTGTAGCAGTTGTATGAATTCAGTTACAAGACCCCAGTCAACTGTGCAAAATCATCTACACTTGTATGGGATGTCGGTCACATATACTAGGTGGGTTCTGAAAGTGCGTTATATCGACTAGAGGGGGGGGGGGGGTGAATAGGCGATTTTTATGAATTCTTCACTGAGGAATTTGCCGGTGAGGAAATTCCTTAGCGAAGAACTACTAGCAGCGGAATAAGTACTCAAAAGTAAGCATAGCAGAATACAAGCATGGTCATCATGATGAAATGAAGACAAGCACAGAGTACAGAAAGCGTAATCACAGGATAACACAGGATGAAGACAAACAAACTGAAGAAATTGAACTGAGGAAATTGAGAAAGTCTTCAGCCAAAGTCTTCAAACACAGATATGACAAGCACACACCACAGTAACAAGGAAATGAAAGAGTTGAGGAAATAGAACCAGTAAGCTTGGTGAAGACAACGATTTGGTAGACCAGTTCCAACTACTGTCTCAGTTGTACATCTGGTTAGGGCGGCTAGGTATTTAAACTTGAGGACACACAGTCCCGGACACCCAGTCCTGAACACGCAGTCCAGGACACTTAGTCCTCACCGTATTCCCCTTGAGCTAAGGTCACACAGACCTCGCCCAATCACTCGTGGTAAGTCTTCAGGTGACTTCCGAACCTTCACAAACTCGATCACTCGGCGATCCACAATTTCCTCTTGGATGCTCTAGACCATGACGCCTAACCGTCTGGAAGAAGCACAGTCTTCAAAGGTAACAAGCGTCGGATCCACGCAGGATCAATCTCTTCAGTGATGCTCAATCACTTTGGGTTTGTAGGTGTTTGGGTTTGGGTTTTTTTCCTCACTTGATGATTTTCGCTCAAAGTCCTCGGAGGGTGGGATGCTCTCAAATGACAAGTGTCAGTTTCTCTCGGAGCAGCCAACCAGCTAGTGGTTGTAGGGGGCGGCTATTTATAGCCTAGGGAGCAGCCCGCATGATAAGACATAAATGCCCTTCAATGATATGACCGTTAGGTGGGTAGATATTTTGGGACAGCTGGTGCACAGCACAGCAACGGTCGGAAATTTGAGGTTCAAATTCCTCAGGGCTATCATGTTCCTCACTGTGTAGGCAATCCACACTGGCGAATTCCTAACTCCTCAGTCAGAACAAATTCCTCAGAGACCAGAAGAACTTCGTCTCTGTCACCGAAGAATATGACTGAATTGTATGAGATTCCCAGTGGCTTCACTCGAAGGGATTGGTAGGTGTAGGAGTTTGAGTTGAGCATCACATGGAAATTTTTCCTTAGTATTTCCTCGACCCCCTTTAACAGTACGGTGTTTCCTATGACTCAAGAAAGAGAAAATGAAACTACGAAAACAAAAGTCTTCACGCATGTTCCTCAAATGAATACCAAGTCTTCAAGGTCACACCAATTTCTTCACTTTCAAAGTCTTCAGAAAGTCTTCAGAAATCCAAAGTCTTCAGTCAAAGAACTTAATTTTTAGGGGTCGACTTTCTCTGTAATTATCAAACTCCTCATAGACTTATAGATCTGTGTATACTCGCAAACGCATTAGTCCCTTAACCTATAAGTCTTCAATACACCAAAATCACTAAGGGGCACTAGATGCACTTACAATCTTCCCCTTTTTGGTGATTGATGACAATATAGGTTAAGTTTTCAACGGGGATAACCATATGAAGTGTAAATACTGATATTGAGGAATTTGATTGCAAGATATAGAAGAACTCCCCCTGAAGATGTGCATAGTGAGGAATTTGCTTTTGAAGCAATGCACACTTGAAGAGTTGAATCATGGAGATCTCCCCCTATATCTTGTAATTCATACACGCATTTGACATAATATATGAAGAATTTGAAATGCATGATGAAATATGGTGACTGATGTAATTCAGCATGCGTACAACAACATTAACGAGGAATGCAGAACAAATAGCAAAAGTATCAGGTCACCATAGAGTTTAAGTTTACAACTCGATCCAGCAAAGTCTTCAAAAGAACGAGAGTTGCAACTTAAAAAAAACGCCCATATAATAGACCCGCTTGAAGACTAACTCAAATTTCTCCCCCTTTGTCATCAAATGACCAAAGGGGTCGAAAATGAGGACTAACGCCCCTGAAGAATATCAAGGTGATGAAGGAGCGTCAGCGTTGTTGGGGTCGGTTGTTGGAGTAGGGCCTGCCGCAGTGTCGTCCAAATCTTCATGTTCATCAGTGTCACGTGATGAAGAATAGGAGCTGGCCACCAAGGAAGGAACCTTGACCTTCTTGTACTTCTTCGGAGGAGGTGCAGCCCAGTCAAGATCGTCCTTGAGACCCATTGTATTCAGATCTTCTTCACTATAGACTTGAGACAGAACAGCCCAGGTGCGGTTGAGGATTTCATGAAGGTAGTAGTGGTTTTTCTTCACTGCATTATGGGTAGCAGTCATGTTGTGAAGAATTGAACCAAACTGACGCTTGACCCATTTATGATTGCGATCAACCTTCTGGTGAAGATTGAGGAGAAGCTCACGGTCAGTCATAACCCTGGGTGCTGTGCTTTGAGGATTTTGCTTGGGTACGTTGGCGGCAGAGTCATGGGTGGCAGAGTCATCATTGGTGGAGTAGGATGCAGCCTTGAGAAATTGTCCATCCAATGGACGAATGCCTTCATCAATTACAGCAGTAGCCTTGCCTTTTTCATCAGCTGAGGAAAATGTCCGTTTGAGGACTTCAATTGGGGGCAAGTAGCTGCAATGGTTCAGTGTATCAGCTTTATAGTTGAGTGAAGACCTTGTCCTGCTGAATCTCATAATCCAAGGTGCATAAGGCTTCAACTCAAATGGTGACATGGCGACATTAGCCAGAGTCCTCATGAAGAAATCATGGAAGTTGATGGGAATGCCATGAATGATATTGAAAAGCAGATTCTTCATGATGCCAACGACTTCTTCTTCATTTGAGTCATGGCCCTTGATTGGACTCAATGTCTTCGTCAGAATGCGATAGATAGTCCGAGGCAGATACAGCAATTCCTTAACAAGGAATTTTGTTCTTGGGGTCTGACCTGGCTTCAAAGGCTTCATCAGCACTTGCATGTAGTGATCGGTAAGCCAAGGTTCATTGTAGACGCAACAAGCGCCTTCAAGGGGTGGACTGAGAGGTAAGGCACGAAGCAATTCAGTAGCTGGTGCCTTGTAGTGAGTGTTTTCAGACATCCAGTCCAGCACCCATGAATTCACATCTTCAGAATTTCTGGTGATGTGCAGCGTTGCATAGAATTGAAGAATAAGTTCTTCATTCCAATCACAGATGTCAGTGCAGAAATTTAACAGTCCAGCATCGTGAAGAACACTAAGGACTGGCTTGAAGCACGGCAGGGATTCCATGTCCACGTGAGGAATGTGTTCATGATCGAAGACTTTGTCTTTGTCGAACAACACTAAGGAATAGAAATTTGCCTGGCTGGCAGTCCAGAAATGCCTCTTCCTTATGCGACCAGAGTCATAAGGGTTGTAATCAGTGAAGAATACATGCTCGCCAAAGAAGGCATCAGTTTTGAATTTCTGCTTCCTGGAGAATGGATCCTTTGGCTTGGGCAGAGGAGTGTCAGTGAGTTGCATCACAACCTCAGGAATCGCAATCTCAGGTTCTTCAGGCTGAGGCATTTCTGGTTCCTCTTCAGTGGCAGCCTGGTTCTTGAATTCTTCATTTTCAGTTTCTTCAGCACTAGTGGCTGGAATGTCTTCATGAGCTTCATCAGATCCCATTTGAACTGTAGTGACTGGGGACTGAGGAATTTGCTGCAGTGGAGTGAAGAGTGGAGAATTGGGGTGCTGACTTTCCCAAAAGTCATCATTCATCACAGGTGTGGTACATCCAATGTCCACATCTTCATCTTCAATTTCTTCAACGCCGGCCTCTTCAGCAGTAAACTAAGGCACATGCAAGGAAACAACTGGGGTTGAAGGGACTTCATCCACTTCAATTTCTTCATCCATCTGCTCTGACGTAGCAGCAGAAGGGGTTTCTTCATCAGATCCGCTTGGGATCACATATTCTTCATCAAAAGGAACAAGGTCCTTTGATGGCATGGTTGAGATTGGAACAACATCAATCGGGTTTGCAAAAGAGCTGGTCATAGGCTTCATTTCCTTCGAATCAGAAGAATCTGAATAAGCTGATGCTTTCCTTTTCTTCACAGCTGCACGCTCTGCAGCCTTGGTCTTCTTCACATCTGATGCAGATGGAAGGATTGGAGTTGGAATAGGTGCAGAAGGAGCTGAGGAATTTGGTTCAGTTTCTTCAGGCGCACCACTAGTGGGTGCCCTGGGAATTTCTTCAGCAGCTGGAATGCAGTCATCATCCCTGGAACTCACATTATCTTCAGCAGCCTGATTGTCATCAGCGGTGCTGGCATGTTCTTCAGTTGGCTGAGCAGATGCTTCAGCCGGAGTGACTTCAATATGCACAGGGGCAAAGGCACTTGAAGTGAGTGTCTTTGTCAGATTGACGAACCTGACCTTGGCTCCTTTCCAATCAGCATAGTAAGCGTTGAAATCATCGCTGAGGACTTTGATTTCAGACTGGAGCTTTACAAGTTCATCAGTTGTCATAGAGACAACGTTGTTCTTCAGGAACTTCTCCTTCCTGTACTGTGCTTTCTTGAGTTGCCTGGCCTTCTCATATTTCCATTTTTCTTCACTGATGAAATGGGTCAGCATGTGACTTTGGCCAGGTGTCAACTTGAAATCAGGCATAGGAGTGTTTGGGTCCTTGTGCCAGAGATCAATATATTCGAGGATCAGCTTTGGATCCAAAAGCAGTGGCACTTCTGTGCCCTTGGCTCTAGCGGCCCTGACTTTCCTGTCTCTGATGATATTAGCAAGTTCTTCATCATCAGCTTCGTCATCTTCAGACGGTACTTGGAAGGCGACCTGCTTCTTCTGAGGACTTGGGCGAGAGCCTCGTCCTGTAGTGGTCTTAGTCTTCAGCAGAGAGGGTCCTGTTGAAGAATATGGCGCAGCTGAGGAACTAGCTGAAGCTCCTGAGGCAATAGAGAAGCCTGTAGTCCTTTGGCACGTGGCAAGATGCACAGGTGCTGAGGATTTTGTCGGAGCAGCTGAGGACTTTGGAGGAGCAGGAGCGGCTTGAGGAATTGGCCGCGAGGGCTTGGCTGAGGAAATTGGCCGTGAGGGCATTGAAGATGAGGCACTTGGCTTGTGCGCAGGCTTCTTTGCCATGGATTTCTTCGGCCTTATAGAGGCCTCAACAGCAGCAGCAGTGGAATCTTCGTTGAATTTCCTCACTGCATCTTTAGCCTGTTGGGCCAACTTGGCCTGGTGCTTGGCCCATTCTTCAGGAAATTCCTCACCGCGTTTGATGCTGGTGGGATCTGCTTCTTGGCCAGGTGCCAATGGAGGTCTTGAGCATGGAGGAGTAACAGCTAATTTCTTCATGTATTTTGGAGTCACATACCTGTACTCCCTCCACTCTTTTGCCCATCTCCTTTCTATCCTCTGAATGCGCACCTTGCGCTAATTTTTATCTTCCTCAGGGGGTGTGCAGTACCCAGCATAAATGTCCTCAGGGATTTCAAAGGCAGTATTGACCTCATGCCTCTTTCCTCCTTTCTGTGGCCTCTTTTCATTAGCCATTTTCTTCCGTTGAGGAACTCTCTGAAGAAGTATGCAACTTTTCTTCAAGGAACGCTGCAAATGAGTTAAGTTGATGAGAACCTAGTGATTCAGCAGCGGACATGAGTACCTGTGAACAGAGTATAGTTGCGAGGAATTTGGAGAGGTCATATGCGTTCTCAGAAGGTTTTTCAATAAGAACAAGTTTGAGGAATTTGACCAGATGAGTCTTGAAGAACTTCACTAAGCGTTCTTTGTCTTAGGTTCCAGAGTTGTATAGATCGAAGATCCACACAATTGAGGAATCTTGAAGAAAAATGATGCTTAGAGAAACGAATCAAGAACAGATGACATGTGAGGTGTTTAGTGTGTGAGGATTTGAAGAAAAACACCTTTGAAGATTTTGTAGTAAACATTTGAATCAAAGTGGGCAGTAAAAGTAACTTTTAATTACCCTGAACGAAGAACACGATGAACTGGGATGTGGAGAAGTGAAGCTCGTCTGTGCAGATCTTCCACGCCCTAACTTGGCGGAGGAAGACGGCTACGGCGGCGGCGGAGTGAAGATTTCCGCGGCCGGCGTGAGTACGGCGGCGACGAGGTCGAGGCAGTGAAGCTCTTCCTCACCGGCGACGATGATGTAGCGGCGGCGCTAGGGTTTGAGAAGCTCGAGCTGGAGAGAGGTCGAGCGGAGTAAAAGAATCGAGGAAGGGGAGAGGGGGTATTTATAGCCACGGTGAAAAACGGTTCGCCCGAAGATTTTGGACGAACGTGCCCCCGATCCTTCTCATTCGCATGACATGTGTCACCCACGTACTGAGAAGTGGAGATCGTGTTAGATCGTGGGTGAATAGATAAGTATATCGTGGGAAGCGGAACGGTTTGAGCGGCAAAGCCGAAAATTTGGATAAGATAAGTTAAGAGTTCCGTTCGCAAATTCTTCAGGTGACATAGACACAGTGAAGATTTTGAACGAGTTTCAAATAGAACGCACATGAAGAATTTGTGAATAGATTGGGTTGAGTATAGCATAGAGGGGGAAGGGTCCGATCACATTCACTTAGCAGAAAAACCAACTTGAAGAATTAGCCATAAGTGAATGCTGTAGAGGACATAAACTCATATATATATATATATATATATATATATATATATATATATATATATATAGCCAATGAAGAGAAATGACGGAAACAGTGAAGATTTTGCAAAGTTGAAGAATATGATCAACTGAGGAATTTCAAAACTGAGGAAAAACTCAAATTGAAGATTTTCAACTTTTGTGGTGGCGTGACACACCGTATGAGAATGATGATTTCAGACACCGCGTACAATTGTCGTAGGGTTCTGAGAATCAAATTCTTCATTAATTTCTTCACACTTAGAGTGTTATTCTTCATTGATTGAAGAAAAAGGTTTCTTCATGTGTTGCACATCTAAGTCATCAATTTTGCATAAGTGTTAGGATGAGTGTCCTTTTCAAAGAACATTCGAAGATTCTAAGATATTTAGCTCACACCGCAACTTGCTAAATCTCTTCTCATCCAAGGGCTTTGTGAAAATATCGGCTAGCTGTTCTTCAGTCTTCACATGCTCAATAGAAATGTCGCCCTTCAACACATGATCGCGAAGAAAATGATGACGAATCTGAATGTGCTTTGTCTTCGAGTGCTGAACTGGGTTGTGAGCAATCTTGATGGCACTCTCATTGTCACAGAAGAGAGGCACATTCTTCACGTTGACGCCATAGTCCTTGAGAGTTTGCTTCATCCACAGCAATTGAGCACAGCAAGAACCAGCAGCAATGTACTCAGCTTCAGCAGTAGACAGTGATACACAGTTCTGTTTCTTCGAGGACCAACAGACCAAAGATCATCCGAGGAAATGACATGTACCAGATGTTGACCTGCGATCCACACGATCACCAGCATAGTCAGAGTCAGAATATCCAACGAGATCAAAAGCCGAGCCCTTGGGGTACCATAATCCTAGTGTTGGTGTGTGAGCTAGATATCGAAGAATATGTTTCACAGCCTTATGGTGTGATTCCTTCAGTGTAGCTTGAAATCGGGCACACATGCAAACACTAAGCATAATATCTGGCCTAGATGCACATAAGTACAATAAGGAACCAATCATGGAGCGGTATACCTTTTGATCGAAATCAATACCATTTTCATCAGTGCACAGATGGCCATTTGCGGGCATAGGAATTTTGACGCCTTTGCAATCTTGCATGCCGAATTTCCTCAGTACATCCTTGAGGTATTTCTCCTGAGATATGAATATGCCATTGCGCTGTTGATGAATTTGAAGACCTAAGAAGAATTTCAACTCTCCCATCATAGACATTTTATATTCTTCACTCATCACATAGGCAAATTCATCACTATAACGTTGGTCAGTACAGCCAAAGATGATATCATCAACATATATTTGGCATACAAACAATTCATCATCATATGATTTAGTGAAAAGAGTAGGGTCGAGTGAACCGGGTTTGAAGCCTTTCTTCATGAGGAATTCCTTCAAAGTATTATACCACGCCCGAGGGGCCTGCTTGAGGCCATAGAGGGCCTTATTTAGTCTGAAGTCTTTGTCAGGATGCTTAGGATCTTCAAAACCCGGGGGTTGAGCAACATATACTTCTTCCTCATGCTTACCATTGAGGAATGCACTTTTCACATCCATTTGATATAAAGTGATATCATGATGGTTAGCATAAGCAAGTAATATGCGAATAGCTTCAAGTCTAGCAACAGGTGCAAAAGTTTCATCGAAATCAATTCCTTCAACCTGTGTGTAGCCTTGAGCTACTAGCCGTGCCTTATTCCTCACCACAAGGCCATTTTCATCTTGCTTGTTGCGGTAGATCCACTTTGTGCCAATGATATTGTGTTTGCGAGGATCTGGACTATTGACCAGTTCCCAAACGTTGTTGAGCTCGAACTGATGTAATTCTTCTTGCATGGCCTGAATCCACTCAGGCTCCAGAAATGCTTCATCTACTTTAGTGGGCTCTGAGATAGAGACAAAAGCATAGTGCCCACAAAAGTTAGATAAATGTGAAGCTTTTGAGCATGTGAGAGGACCTGGTGCTTCAATGTCATCGATGATCTTCTCAACTTGCACTTCTTTTGCAACGCGAGGATGAGTAGGTTGTCGTCGAGGAATTTGATCAGCATTTTCTTCAGCACCATTTTCTTCAGCAATTTCTTCAGGTGCATTAGCTTGACGTTCTTCACGTTCTGGAATGAATTCTTCAGCAGATTCTTTAGTAGGAATGACATCCTCAGTAGCCTTGAACTTGATAGTTTCCTCAGGTGCTGGTTCATCTATCGCAGAGGGTAGGTGCTCTCTTTGCGAGCCATTAGTTTCATCGAACCGCACATCTACAGTTTCAACAACCTTGTGAAGAACGGTGTTGAAGACTCTGTAGGTGTGCGAGTCCTTTCCGTAACCAAGCATAAAACCTTCATGTGCTTTCGGTGCAAAATTAGCATTGTGATGAGGATCTCTAATCCAACATTTAGCACCGAAGACTTTGAAATAACTCACATTGGGTTTCTTGTCAGTGAGGAGTTCATAGGCAGTCTTCTTGAAGAATTTGTGAAGATATACCCTGTTGATGATGTGGCACGCAGTATAAATTGCCTCAATCCAGAAGTGACGAGGCGTCTTGTACTCATCAAGCATAGCGCGAGCCATCTCAACAAGAGTTCTGTTCTTGCGCTCCATGACGCCATTTTGCTGAGGAGTGTAAGGAGCAGATAACTCATGAGTAATACCAAGTTCATCAAGATAGTCATCAGGACCAGAATTCTTGAACTCAGTTCCATTGTCACTTCTGATGTGCTTGATCTTCAGACCAAAGTTGGTTGAAGCCATCGAGGAAAATCGTTTGAAGACTTCCTGCACTTCATGTTTGTAAGTAACAATGTGTACCCGTGTGTAACGAGAGTAATCATCAACAATAACAAGCCCATAGAGAGATGCGTCATTTGTGACAGCTGAGTAATGGTTAGGACCAAAGAGGTCCATGTGAAGCAATTCGAATGGTCGAGTAGTGGTCATGATAGTCTTCGCTGGATGCTTAGCCTTGGTCATCTTTCCAGCTTCACAAGCTCCACATAGGTGATCCTTGATGAATTTGACATTCTCAATGCCAATGACATGCTTCTTCATCGCAAGCGTGTGCAAGTTCCTCATGCCTGCATGACCAAGTCGTCGATGCCATAGCCATCCTTCTGAAGCTTTTGCAAGTAGGCACACAGCTGGTTGCGTCCTGAAGAGAAATCAACAATACACAAGTCTCCTCTCCTAAAGCCTTCGAAGACTTTGGAATTGTCAGCTTCCATAACCACAACACAACGATACTTGCCAAAGACAACTACCATATCAAGTTCACAAAGCATCGAGACAGACATGAGGTTGTATCCTACGGACTCGACAAGCATGACTTTGTCCATGTGTCGATCCTTTGTGATCGCAACCTTACCTAGACCCAATACCCGACTTTTGCCTTTGTCTGCGAAGATGATATGCTTCAAATGCGATGGTGATAATGGAGCATCAATCAATGGATTCTTGTCACCAGTCATGTGATTTGTACATCCACTATCGAGGACCCACTCAGTGGCTTTGGGTTGATCATCCTGCAGATGAATTAATGCAGCTTACGAACTTCATATACTTCATCAGTGAAGAATATGACATCAATTCATCAGATCAATTTCATCAAGCAATAGAACAGATAAAGCAGTATGAGGACGTGAGAAATGAAAGTTCATTTCTTCATGATTAGCCTGCGTCCTTTCAGGCATACTTCAGGTCTCCAGCAAATTCTTCAGACGTTCAAGTGCGTCTGGAGACCTGACCCTGCAGAAGAGATTAGTTCTTTTTCTTCACCACCCACATCTGAAGGGGTGGCAAAGAGCTCATCACTCTGCGAGCTCCATATGAGAAAGGTGGCATAGAAGCCAATACGTTTTGTTTCACATAAGAGAAGTTAGGGTAAGCATATGAATAAGCAGAGAAATTCTTCGAGGACTTATGAACATAATGATTAGAAGAATAATGCTCATATTCATAGCCCTTGGCTCCTCCCTACGAAACAGAGTTGTTAGCACGATGATGTTCATATGAGGACTTTGATCCTCTTGAGGAATTTGATCCATGTGAGGAATTTGGTCCGTATGAGGACTTGGATCCATATGAAGAATTTGGTCCATATGAAGAATTTGATCTGGGGTTCCTATTCCTCACAGGTGGTGTCATGAGGACATTCACCTGAAGACTTTCAAGGCATCTTTTGGGAACCCAGATTTTCTTCATAGGAGAACCGTTCCTATAGTTAGTGCCAACATATCTAGCAAATGCTTCACCATTCTGATTTTTGAACAGTTTGTAGTTGGAGTCAAATGACTCATCAGAAGAATGAGGAGATTCACATGTAAAGCCAGATAAGTTAAATGGATCAACTGGAGGTCCCTTTGCAGCAACCCATGAGGTTTTGGGGTACTACTCAGGCGTCCAATATGTACCATCAGCATTGAGTTTCCTCTCAAAGGCAATACCCTCTTTCCTAGGGTTCCTGTTGAGGATCTGCTTTTTAAGCACATCACAAAGAGTCTGATGCCCTTTGAGGCTTTTGTACATGCCTGTCATGTACAATTCCTTCAGCCCTGCATCGTTAGTGATACTAGCAATGTCCTCAGCTGAGGAATTAGTGATAGCAGAGACAGTTGAGGAATTTGTAGCATTAGAAGCATTTGAACATTCAGGTGAAGAATTAGCAGATTCACGTTTAATGCATTTCAAACATGGAGGAACAAATTCTTCCTGAGCAACGCTGATTTGTTGAGCAAGTAATGAATCACTCTCCTTCTGAAGATCTTCATAACTCACTTTTAGCTTCTCTAGATCTTGCTTTCTTTGAAGAAATTCATAAGAAAGCTTCTCATGATCAGACAAAAGAGTGTTATGATGACCATGAAGGTTGTCATACCTATTCTGAAGTCTCTGAAGATTTTCAGTCAAGGTTTTAGTACGATCCATTTCTTCACCCAACATATCATCACTTTTGTCTAGCATGTTTTGAACCTTTTCAAGGGACCTTTGTTGTTTCACAGCAATCTTAGCTAGTTTAGAATAGCTAGGCTTAAGGTTTTCATCAGATTCATTTTCACTTGATTCAGATGAGGCATATTTGAGTACCTTGGCACCCTTTGCCATGAAGCAATAGGTGGGAGCGTAGTCATCATTGCCTTCATCAGCCTTGTTGGTGAGGTCATTTTCTTCAGAGTTGAAGATAGACTTGCTGACGAATGCAGTAGCGAGGGCTAGGCTCGCCACACCGGATTCGGAATCCTCAGATGCCTCCTCTTCCTCATTTTCTTCAGATTCAGCCTCAGAGTCCATTTCCTTGCCAATGAATGCCCGAGCCTTCTTGGAGCTACTCTTCTTGTGAGATGAAGACTTTGAGGATTTTGATGATGAAGATTTTGAGGATTTCTTCTTTTTCTTCGTATCATCAGAACTGTAATCCTTGTATTTCTTCTTCTTTGATTCCTTTTCCCACTGAGGACAATCTTGAATGTAGTGTCCTGGTTTCTTGCATTTGTGACAAAGCCTCTTCTTGTAGTCACTGGATGAGGAATCATTGCTCCTTGAGGGTCTTCCAAAGCGACCACGTCTTGAGAGCTTCTGGAATTTCTTCACAAGCAGTGCTAGATCATGGCTCAGTTCTTCAGGATCACCAAGACTGCTTTCAAAGTCTTCATCTTCAGACTCGGAAACTGCCTTGGCCTTCAGTGCACGTGATCTGCCATAGCTCGAACCATAGAGATCTCTCTTTTCAGCAAGCTGGAACTCATGAGTGTTTAGCCTCTTGAGGATATCAGCGGGATCAAGTGACTTGTAATCAGCACGCTCTTATATCATCAATGCCAGAGTATCAAATGAGGAGTCAAGCAATCTCAGTAGTTTCTTCACCACCTCGTGGTCGGTGATGTCAGTGGCACCAAGTGCTTGAAGCTCATTTGAGATGTCAGTGAGGTGATCGAAGGTTTGTTGAACATTCTCATTGTCGAGTCTTTTGAAGCGGTTGAAGAGATTGCGAAGAACAACAACTCGAGAGTCACGCTGTGTTGAGACTCCTTCATTTACTTTAGACAGCCTATCCCAGATAAGCTTAGCAGTTTCGAAAGCACTCACTCTACCATACTGTCCTTTGCTCAGATGGCCACATATGATATTCTTCGCTTGAGAATCGAGTTGCTTGAATCTCTTCACATCGGCAGCGTTCAGTGAGGGTGAGACAGAGGGAACACCTTTTTCCACAACATACCAGAGATCGTTATCAATTGCCTCAAGATGCATTCGCATCTTATTCTTCCAGTAGGGGTAGTCCGTCCCATCGAAGGTAGGACACCCAGCAGAGACCTTGATCATACTTGCGGTCGACATAACTAAAACTCCAGGTAGTTAAACCAAAATCACACAGAACAAGGGAGTACCTTGCTCTGATACCAATTGAAAGAGCGTTATATCGACTAGAGGGGGGGGGGTGAATAGGCGATTTTTATGAATTCTTCAGTGAGGAATTTGCCGGTGAGGAAATTCCTTAGAGAAGAACTACTAGTAGCGGAATAAGTACTCAAAAGTAAGCATAGCAGAATACAAGCATGGTCATCATGATGAAATGAAGACAAGCACAGAGTACAGAAAGCGTAATCACAGGATAACACAGGATGAAGACAAACAGACTGAAGAAATTGAACTGAGGAAATTGAGAAAGTATTCAGTCAAAGTCTTCAAACACAGATATGACAAGCACACACCACAGTAATGAGGAAATGAAAGAGTTGAGGAAATAGAACCAGTAAGCTTGGTGAAGACAATGATTTGGTAGACCAATTCCAACTGCTGTCTCAGTTGTACATCTGGTTAGGTCGGCTAGGTATTTAAACCTGAGGACACACAGTCCCGGACACCCGGTCCTGAACACGCAGTCCAGGACACTTAGTCCTCACCGTATTCCCCTTGAGCTAAGGTCACACAGACCTCGCCCAATCACTCGTGGTAAGTCTTCAGGTGACTTCCGAACCTTCACAAACTCGGTCACTCGGCGATCCACAATTTCCTCTTGGATGCTCTAGACCATGACGCCTAACCGTCTGGAAGAAGCACAGTCTTCAAAGGTAACAAGCGTCGGATCCACGCAGGATCAATCTCTTCAGTGATGCTCAATCACTTTGGGTTTGTAGGTGTTTGGGTTTGGGTTTTTTTCCTCACTTGATGATTTTCGCTCAAAGTCCTCGGAGGGTGGTGTCACGACCGGTTTTTCAATAAAATAATTATTGAGAGACCAATCCCTTTTACGGACCAGCGAGGAAGAATTCCTTCTCACTGGTAGACAATATCTTAGTCACAGAAGAAAAATACCAGGAGTACTAAATATAATACAAGGTTGAACAGGGACTGCCCAACAGTTTATTACATGCACGCCGATAAAACAATACGGCGGATAGGGTGGCAAACTACTAACTCACGATGATAATGGTGGTGGAAATATCACCGCGAAGCGAGTGATATGATTCCAGAAGACTACAGCTCTTCGAGCGTCGGTGTGAGGCTCGAGGAGACTTATTGCGGGTGGCGGAAGCGTATACAATACAAGTGACCAAAATCCGGGATCGCGCAGGACTGACTGGGACTCCTCTAGGCATCAGACGCGCTATCAAACTCTTCATCCAAGAGATCGCCTTCGTCAACATCTGGCCAAATCAACAAGCCAGGTGAGTACTAAGAAAGTACTCGCAAGACAGTTCGGACATAAGATATAACAAATGTAAACATGAAGCACATGAACAAGTTAACCAGTGCGACCAAACATAGAGGTAATAAATACTGGGTGCCAAGCGAGGGTTTGAATGACGCCTCGAGCGGAAACTGCAGAATAGTAATACTGGTACCAAACGAGTGTCTGAAAGACTCCTCGAGCGGAAAATGCAGAATAATAATACTGGTGCCAAACGAGTGTCTGAAAGACTCCTCGAGCGGAAAATGCGGAATAATAATGCGGGTGCCAAACGAGTGTCTGAAAGACTCCTCGAGCGGAAAATGCGGAATAATAATGCAGGTGCCAAACGAGTGTCTGAAAGACTCCTCGAGCGGAAAATGCAGAATAGTAATACCGGTGCCAAACGAGTGTCTGAAAGACTCCTCGAGCGGAAAATGCAGAATAGTATTGCCACAGTCGGACGTCTGAGCGACATCACATAAAGGGCTTATAATTAAAGTAAGAAGTAAGAACACGCCACAGTCGGACGTCTGAGCGACGTCTCATAAAGGGCTTATATTGTAGCTCAATAATACAATAGTTCGGGAACATAAATTAACACAAGCATAAGACAAAAATAAAATTAGTCCATCCACAGGAATAACGATAAATCTGGATTTACCACTTGAGCTTGTTCACCGGGGACAAGTTTTCCACGCGGATAGATATGGATATAATGTTTTCATTACTTGATCATGGATACGATGATTTGGAAAGAATTGACTCTGCAGAGTTTGTACTTAACCACAGCCAACGGATTTCAGTAGTCACGGGGACTAGTTCTGTCTACGGTGTTTTGGAAGAAACACGTCTAACCAGTACACACCCAATTCAACCATCCGAAGCCAGGGATCACCCTCGGCATCGTTCAAGAAAAACCTTGAGACGGGGAGGCTACAACCTCGCGTAGCATGGGATCAAATTTCTATACGCGCGCTATAAGGGGGTGCCCCCCCTCTCGGTCCCAACCGGAAACACCCATGCCCCCTGACCGGATGACTGGCTTTAATCCTGGGCCAAGGTACCATCATCCCGGCCTCTCTGTTTGGTGTGTACACGGAAAGAGGTTACCAACTTACTAAACCGCATCCTGGCAATGAGACATGTGGTAGCACGGAAGGGGGAAAGAACGGTAACGTGGCTCCAACCACGTTAACGTCGGAGAAGGTCGGATGACGCAAGGCTGGTATGCTACAACAGTACCACCTTGCTGCCCTTCATGTCACCACATGATTAGGCCATCTCTCATCAGAGATCATCGCAACTTTGGAACATGCGGAAAAAGAACGATAACGTGGCTCCAACCACGTTAACGTCGGAGAAAGTCGGATGGCGCAAGGCTTGTATGCTACAACAGTACCACCTTGCTGCCCTTCATGTCACCACATGATTAGGCCATCTCTCGTCAGAGATCATCGCGACTTTGGAACAATCGGGTAGTTGCCTTACCAGCAACGAGGTATTTACCGACACTCATATGCCACGCACAAACTTTCACGCAAACATGCAAAACACTTGTCATATCAAATGTTCAAAACATGCTTGCCTGGTTCGGAGAAGTCGGAGTCTAGCTCGGCGAAGTTTGCGGCTCCGTCACCTCTCCCGGAACCTACGGTAATCACGAAACGGGTACTAACGTGAAAACCAACACATGCATAGACACTTTGCCAAATATTTTTCAAATAAATCCCATAAAAAACTAGACAAAATTTGAAGATTGTTAGAAAAAGAATCACTCAAAAATACCTTTTTATTAAAAAGTTATAAAGGTTTCTGTCCAGGGACTTATCTGTAATGAAACAGAAAAGTTCCAGGGTCTTAACTGAGAAAACAGAAAACGCTTCGGTTGGGAACGCGCAAGCGGAAAAGAGAAAACGTATTTGCCCGAAGGCGCCAACAGAAAACGGTTCGAAGGAGAATAGAATAGAGGCTGACAGGCGGGGTCCACCTGTCAGGTTTAAAAAGCTCGCCGGCGCCGAAGACTGCGGTGGACGCCGGCGTCGAACCACGGCGAGTTAGGAGAAACGGAGGGTACCAAGAGCTTCAGCGTCTTCTTCCGCGTTGGTGGGTGGTGGACTCGTCCAACGGGGAGCACCACGTCGACGGCGACACTATCTTCGGCGGACGGTGGCTCGGGTGAGGATGGGGAACTCCGGTGGAGGGCTACAAGCTACAAATTGAGGCGCGGGTCAGAACGAGGGATGCAAGGTGAAGCTACTGGCAAGAGAATGGAGGCGGAGGAGCACACACGGGGGCGAATCAGGCTGGATCCCGTGGCGGGTCGCGGCGGCCGGAGTCGAGGAAGGAGACCTCCTCGGGGCTCTTCCAGCGGCTAGGCGTGCTCTAGGGGGAGTGTAGGGATGGTGGGTGCTCGAGTTGAAGCTCGGGGCCTCTATTTATAGGCAGATCGACGGGGTGGCCGTGAACGGAGAATCTCCGGTGAGCGATTACGGCGGAGCAGTGGATTGGCAGGCGGTTTGAGCGGCCAGGCAGCATCAGTGGAGGTTACTGGAGTCGTTTCACAGCTAAACGGGGTCGGTCTTGGCGTAATGGCGTCGGTCCACGGTGAGGTGACCGCACGGGCTCGACGGCGGTAGAGAGCGCGCTCCGCGCCCTGCGGTTCACGACGAGAGCGGCAGCGCGTTCGGGGGAGTGGAAGGCCACGCGGCGAGCTCCGGAGGTTTGGGCGGCGCTGGGTGGCGTCGTCGGCGCCGTGTCTCCCGCTGGCGTCCGCAAAGCCGCCGCCGGCGTCGGTCACAGGGCGGCGCACCTTCTGCTGCTCGTCGCCGATGCCCGCAAGATGCCAGGCGTTCGTGCGGTGCAGGAACAAGGGGGAGGGGACGAGGGGCAAGGCGACGTGGTGGTACTGGCGAGATCGACGTCCATCTCTGAAGAAAACGACAGCAAGCCACTGACTGAATCTCTGAACTTTTCTGAACTTGACATAGACAGTGCACTGCAGGTGTTCGACAGAAGGTTTTGGCTATGAGATAATTTTTTCTGGAGCTGTACCTTGGTGAGGTGACCACTCAATGCACCCAGAGGCTGCCTGATTTTACTTGGAATTTTTGGAGAAAGTTTTGAATGAATTTCACCAAATTTGACAAATCTGGTCCAAACTTGCAGCAAGTGTAGTTTGAAAATTTTGAACTGAAGACCAGTGGATCTTCATGGTTCTTGGTTGAGGGTTCAAAGGACTAGGAGGGGAAAGAAGTTTGGGGCCAAAAATCAAGACAGAAAGTGGAGTTCCTTTGTAAATCTCCAAGTGCTAGAAAAGAAGACAGAAATTTATTTGAATAGAATTTAATTGGAAATAATCACATGGGGAGGTTCAACTTGCTGGATTTGATGCAAATCATGATTCAAAGGTGAGGGAGGAGTTAGGAGAGAGCATTTGCACTAAGGCCAAGGTAAGAGAGAAAAGTTGAAAGTGGCAAAGGAGTTTTCCAAAAGCCATAGTGCATTTCAAAAAGATTTTCAAAAGTTATTTTCCCCAAATGAAAAACATTTTTTCTTGAGTCAAAATGAAAAGCAAGAACCTCCAAGACCAAAGACAGATCTTGGGTGGGTCCAAATAAAACTTTTGCCATAAAGAAAAATATTTGAGAGTGAGAGTTCTCTGGAAGAAAATTTTTAGATCACTCCCCTCAAGTCAAATAAAAACCTTTTGAAAAATCGAAATAAAAACTTGGGTGTCACAACACCTACCCCCTTAGGAAAAATCTCGTCCTCGAGATTTCTGCTGATCCTCAAATAGATATGGATACTCTGCCTGGAGGAAATCTTCCCTTTCCCATGTGGCTCATCCTCAGTGTGGTTGCTCCACTGAACCCTGAAAAATCTTGTCGTTTTCTGACAGGTCCTCCGTTCAGACTCTTCTAAAATCTTTACCGGCCTTTCTCTGTAGGTGAGATCTGGTTGCATATCAATGTTCTCATGAGGTACATGTTTCTCCGGGTTACTCACACATTTCCTCAATTGAGAGACGTGGAATACATCATGGACGTCTGACAGCTCCTTGGGTAGGTCTAGCTGGTAGGCTACCGTGCCTCTTCGTGCCTTTACACAAAATGGTCCAATAAATCTTGGGGCTAGCTTCCCCTTAATTTTGAACCGTTGCAGACCCCTCATAGGAGATACTCGGAGGTATACGGAATCACCGGGTTCAAAGCTGACCTCACGATGCTTCTGATCATAGTAGCTCTTTTGTCGGCTCTGTGCTGTCTTGAGTCTGTCCCTGATTTGTTTAACTTTTTCCTCGGCCTCTTTAAGCATGTCTGGGCCGAAGATACGGCTGTCCCCTGTTTCTGACCAATTCAGTGGGGTACGACACCTTCGTCCGTACAATGCTTCAAATGGTGCCATTTGCAAGATGGCTTGGTAACTGTTGTTGTACGCGAATTCGGCATACGGCAAACTCTCTTCCCAGCTGGATCCATAGGTGAGCACGCAGGCTCTTAGCATATCCTCAAGGATTTGGTTTACACATTCCGTTTGTCCATCAGTTTGAGGGTGGTATGCTGTACTGAAAGCTAGTTGTGTGCCCAGAGCTTGTTGTAGGTGATCCCAAAATTTGGAGACGAATTGGGTGCCTCGGTCCGATATTATAGTCTTTGGGACTCCATGCAAGCAAACTATACGAGATAGATAAAGTTTTGCCAGTCTTTGTGTGGAGTAGGTAGTCTTCACGGGAATGAAATGAGCAACCTTGGTTAGTCGGTCTGTGACCCATATGGCGTCATTCCCACGTTGTGATCGGGGTAGTCCAACGATGAAATCCATTCCTATTTCATCCCATTTCCACTCCGGTATTCTGTTTGGTTGGAGTAGCCCTGCTGGCTTTTGATGCTCGGCCTTGATGCGCTGACATGAATCACAACAAGCAATGAATGTGGCTATATCTCTTTTCATACCGTGCCACCAAAATCTTTCCTGGATGTCCTTGTACATTTTGGTTCCTCCAGGATGGATCGAGTATGGAGCGGTGTGGCTCTCCGTCAAGATCTGTTGCTTGAGTTCCTCAATGTTAGGTACGCAAAGTCTGTCTCGGTACCATAATGTTCCTTCACTGTCTGTGACGAACTCTGAAGTCTTACTAAGATTCATTTTCTTCTTTATGCCTTCGATGCTGGGATGTCCTTGTTGAGCCTTCTTAATTTGTTCCACCAGGGTGGGTTGTATCTCCAGATTTGATACGGTGCCCTCAGAGACTAACATCATGTTGAGCCTAGCGAACTCTCGCTGAAACTCAGGCCTCAAATCTTGCTGACCGTCATTGTCCGGGCTGGGGTTTCGACTAAGGGCATCGGCCACCACATTTGCTTTCCCTGGGTGGTAGTGAATACCGATGTCATAGTCCTTGACCAGTTCCAACCAGCGTCGTTGGCGTAAATTCAGCTCTGGCTGTGTGAAAATATATTTGAGGCTCTTATGGTCCGTATATATTTCACATCGATTCCCCAACAGAAAGTGCCTCCACTCCTTGAGTGCATGTATGACTGCTGCTAGCTCTAAGTCATGCGTTGGGTAATTTTCCTCATGTTTTCGCAGCTGCCTGGAGGCATATGCGACAACTTTGCCATCCTGCATTAGTACGCATCCGAGACCTTTTCGGGACGCGTCACAATACACTTCAAAGCTCTTGTGTATGTCGGGCACAGTTAAGACTGGTGCGGTTGTCAGCTTCTTCTTGAGTTCTTGGAAGCTCTGCTCGCATGCTTCCGTCCATACAAATTTCTTGTCCTTCTTGAGTAGTTGGGTCATAGGTTTCGCCACAGTGGAGAACCCTTCAATAAATCTTCTGTAATACCCGGCCATCCCTAGGAAACTCCGCACATCTGTGACGTTGGCGGGTGGCTTCCAGTCCAGTATGGCCTTGACTTTTTCGGGGTCTACGACCACTCCTTCTTGGTTCAGTATATGGCCTAAGAAACCAACTTGTCTTAGCCAAAATTCGCATTTGCTAAATTTGGCGTACAACTGATGCTTCCTCAGTTCTCCCAAAACAATTCTGAGGTGCTCGGCATGCTCTTCTGGTGTCCTTGAGTAAACCAGAATATCGTCAATGAATACCTCCACAAATTTGTCCATGAATTTCATGAACACTTTGTTCATGAGGTGGACGAAATATGCGGGGGCGTTTGTTAGTCCAAAAGGCATCACGGTGAACTCGTATAACCCATATCTGGAAGTGAAAGCTGTCTTGGGAATATCCTCCGTCCGTACCTTCAATTGGTGATATCCCGATCTCAAATCAATTTTTGAGAATACCTTGGCTTGTGCGAGCTGGTCAAACAAATCATTTATCCGTGGCATCGGATATTTGTTTTTGATGGTGACCATATTGAGGGCTCGATAGTCTATACACAGTCTCAGTGTCCCATCCTTCTTCTTGGCGAACAACACTGGCGAACCCCATGGTGAGGAGCTGGCTCGAATAAATCCTTTGTCCAACAACTCCTTTATCTGCTTCTTCAACTCCACCAATTCTGAGGGTGCCATTCTATACGGCTTCTTATAGATGGGAGCGGTGCCAGGTGCTAGTTCAATGCTGAATTCGATCTCTCGGTCTGGTGGCATGCCTGGTAGTTCTTCAGGGAACACATCAGGAAACTCGCATACCACTGGAACTTTTCTCAGTTCTGCAATGTCCATTTTGTTCAGCTTTGGTTTCTGTGATCGTGGCCTTTCTTGAGTGGAAACTCTTATTGTCTTGCCGTGATGGTGAGTGAGAATCATGGTCCGATTGAAACAGTCAATGAATCCTTTGTTGGTGGTCAACCAGTCCATCCCTAAAATGACATCCAGTCCTTTACTCTCCAACACGATGAGATTCGTGTGGAATTGTAGTCCTTCGAACTCAATGACCACTCCTTGGCAGTAACCCTGAGCGATTTTCTTATTTCCGGGGGACTTGATGATCATAGACTTTTCCAAGGGAAGTATCGGAAAACCATGTTGCGAAACAAAACTCTTCGAAACAAACGAATGGGAAGCTCCAGAATCAAACAAAACCGTGGCAGGTACTGTGTTGACAGGGAACGTACCGAGCACGATGTCTGGGGCATTCTGCGCTTCTTCCCTGGTCACATGGTTCAGGTGACCCTTCCTGTGGTTGTTGCTGGGGTTGAAGTTGTTGCGCTTGGGGGCGGGATTGTTTCCACCATTGTTCGGCTTGGGTGCCGAGTCTCTTGGCTTCGGGCACTGTTTAGCATAATGCCCTTGCTGACCACAAGCATAGCAGGTGACCCCTGGACGGTATGTGAACTCCTTGTCCCTGGCATGAAACTGTCCGACGGGCCTTGGCTCGGTAGTCATGGATCTCCTTGCATCTGTCCTTGGGACCTCAGTCTTGCCTCGGTTGCTGCGGGCAAGGGTCGTCTTGTCCCTCTTCCGCTTACAGATATCTTCCAGACTACGGCGCTCATTTTCCAAGGTGATGGCCTTGTCCACCAGCGTCTTGAAATCTGGAAAGGTGTGTACAATCAGTTGGCATCTTAGCGCTGGTGCCAGGCCGTCCAGGAATTTTTCCATCTTCTTGCTTTCTGTCATGTGCTCGTCGTAGGCATAACGAGACAGCTGGGTGAACTGACCATTGTACTCTGTCACTGACATGCCTCTTTGCTTCAGGTCATCAAACTCTCTCTTCTTGATCTTTAGGATGCTCCTGGGGATGTGTGCCCCACGGAAACCTTCCTTGAACTCTTCCCAGGTGATGTTGTGTTCCCTGGGATGCATGTGTAGGAAGTTTTCCCACCATGCTGCGGCTGCTCCAGTAAGGTAGTGTGGTGCATAAAGCACCTTCTCATGGTCTGAGCACTGAGCAATAATCAGTTTCCTTTCAATCTCACGAAGCCAATCATCGGCTTCCAGCGGCCTATCGGTGTGAGCAAATGTTGAGGGGCGAGTCTTCTGTAGCTCAGATAACTTGGAATGTGGCTGATAGGGTTCACGGTGGTTTCCCATATTGATGACATGGTTCATCATCTCTTGGTGCTGTTGCTGGCTTTGCTTGAAGAGGCGGCATACTTGAGACGGTGCTGCTTCACTGTCTTGTTGACTGGACTGACCCTGAGTGAAATTGTTGCTGGTTTGTGTCCCGTAAACCTCTTCTGGCTGATTGGGCATAGAGCGAGTCCACGGGCGAGACATTTTTCCAGTCTGGGGTATTATTTGCAAAACCCATGAGAAAAAGGAAAACTGTGTAGCACAAGAAAACTCTTGCAAAGGCAACAAAAAAAGGCTTCAAGGTTTTCAAAGAAACACAAATGATTTTTCATGGAGAAGAAGTGCTTAACATAAAACTTACATGCGAAAAGCAAACCCGCGATACAGCACTCAGGATGCACGTACACAATCCTGACATGTTATTTAAAACTAGCGTACTACTCCGGAAGGCAGCAAACACACCAATACAAACTAGCGTACAGATAAAACAGCACATCACACAGGCAGACATAACACGCGGCTACTCGGTGCTCTCAGTCGGAGATGGTGAAGATCTCCTTCCCCTTGCCGATGGCAAAGCTCAGCGGTCCAGGAGAGTCAACCTCCACCTCCTCTCTAGCTGGCTCCTGGCACGTAACACTGCGCTGCGGTGATGGTGCGGGGGCGACTGGTGGTAGAGCGCGTGCGGCAGGCGGTGCGGCTCTGACTGGAGTAGGAGCGATGACTCGGTCGAACTCCTCAGTGGTAGGCAGACGGCGAGCAGTGGCCAAAACGGCCGGTGCCTACGAGGCTGAAGACGAGACGAATGTCAGAGGCGGCCCCGTGTGGAGAAGCTCCTTCCTGCTGGCAGGACCGCCCCGGACTAAGTCCATGCGGGCAGCCACAAGATCATCTACGAGGTTGTTGAAAGACTCCTCCAGAGCCTTGAGATACTCCACAACCATCTCGATGGCTTCATCTCGTTCTCCCCGATGGCAGGCGAATGCATAGTGGCTGGTGTAAGGCACATGGCATGGGAGGTAGCGGTAGCGACGAGTCTTCATCGTAGGAAGGATGTCCCGAAGGCGAGCTATCGCCTCACGGGCAGTCATCTGCATGGCATGCCTCTCCGTAGGCATGGCCCTTCCCACAAAACGGAAGTGGCGAGCAGCAGATCGTCCTCCCTTGAACTGCACCAGGCTTGGTGCATAGACACGTCGTCACTGAGCTTGTGCTGATAGAGTGTGAACTCCGGGCGAGCTGCTGGCCCGATCGCGAGCTTGGTGATGGAGACGAGGAGCTTGACAAACCCCTCGGGCACGTTGGTGAACACTCGATTCTCACAGCTGCTGCCAGCCATCTACAAAAGTAGGCAAAAATTCTGAGTAGTCATGTCATAAATTTATGATGACCAACAGAAAATAGCTACAATTGCAAAATGCTGAAAAAGCACAAAAGACGCTAATAACCGATTAGCGATCGCACCTAGTGGCTTCCTACAGTCAGCCTGGCTCTGATACCAAGCTTGTCACGACCGGTTTTTCAATAAAATAATTATTGAGAGACCAATCCCTTTTACAGACCAGCGAGGAAGAATTCCTTCTCATTGGTAGACAATATCTTAGTCACAGAAGAAAAATACCAGGAGTACTAAATATAATACAAGGTTGAACAGGGACTGCCCAACAGTTTATTACATGCACGCCGATAAAACAATACGGCGGATAGGGTGGCAAACTACTAACTCACGATGATAACGGTGGTGGAAATATCACCGCGAAGCGAGTGATATGATTCCAGAAGACTACAGCTCTTCGAGCGTCGGGGTGAGGCTCGAGGAGACTTATTGCGGGTGGCGGAAGCGTATACAATACAAGTGACAAAAATCCGGGATCGCGCATGACTGACTGGGACTCCTCTAGGCATCAGACGCGCTATCAAACTCTTCATCGAAGAGATCGCCTTCGTCAACATCTGGCCAAATCAACAAGCCAGGTGAGTACTATGAAAGTACTCGCAAGACAGTTCGGACATAAGATATAACAAATGTAAACATGAACACATGAACAAGTTAACCAGTGCGACCAAACATAGAGGTAATAAATACTGGGTGCCAAGCGAGGGTCTGAATGACGCCTCGAGCGGAAACTGCAGAATAGTAATATTGGTACCAAACGAGTGTCTGAAAGACTCCTCGAGCGGAAAATGCGGAATAATAATACTGGTGCCAAACGAGTGTCTGAAAGACTCCTCGAGCGGAAAATGCGGAATAATAATGCGGGTGCCAAACGAGTGTATGAAAGACTCCTCGAGCGGAAAATGGGAAATTATAATGCGGGTGCCAAATGAGTGTCTGAAAGACTCCTCGAGCGGAAAATGCAGAATAGTAATACTGGTGCCAAACGAGTGTGTGAAAGACTCCTCGAGCGGAAAATGCAGAATAGTATTGCCACAGTCGGACGTCTGAGCGACATCACATAAAGGGCTTATAATTAAAGTAAGAAGTAAGAACACGCCACAGTCGGACGTCTGAGCGACGTCTCATAAAGGGCTTATATTGTAGCTCAATAATACAATAGTTCGGGAACATAAATTAACACAAGCATAAGACAAAAATAAAATTAGTCCATCCACAGGAATAACGATAAATCTGGATCTACCACTTGAGCTTGTTCACCGGGGACAAGTTTTCCACGCGGATAGATATGGATATAATGTTTTCATTACTTGATCATGGATACGATGATTTGGAAAGAATTGACTCTGCAGAGTTTGTACTTAACCACAGCCAACGGATTTCAGTAGTCACGGGGACTAGTTCCGTCTACGGTGTTTTGGAAGAAACACGTCTAACCAGTACACACCCAATTCAACCATCCGAAGCCAGGGATCACCCTCGGCATCGTTCAAGAAAAACCTTGAGACGGGGAGGCTACAACCTCGCGTAGCATGGGATCAAATTTCTATACGCGCGCTATAAGGGGGTGCCCCCCCTCTCGGTCCCAACCGGAAACACCCATGCCCCCTGACCGGATGACTGGCTTTAATCCTGGGCCAAGGCACCATCATCCCGGCCTCTCTGTTTGGTGTGTACACGGAAAGAGGTTACCAACTTACTAAACCGCATCCTGGCAATGAGACATGTGGTAGCACGGAAGGGGGAAAGAACGGTAACGTGGCTCCAACCACGTTAACGTCGGAGAAGGTCGGATGACGCAAGGCTGGTATGCTACAACAGTATCACCTTGCTGCCCTTCATGTCACCACATGATTAGGCCATCTCTCATCAGAGATCATCGCAACTTTGGAACATGCGGAAAAAGAACGATAACGTGGCTCCAACCACGTTAACGTCGGAGAAAGTCAGATGACGCAAGGCTGGTATGCTACAATAGTACCACCTTGCTGCCCTTCATGTCACCACATGATTAGGCCGTCTCTCATCAGAGATCATCGCGACTTTGGAACAATCGGGTAGTTGCCTTACCAGCAACGAGGTATTTACCGACACTCATATGCCACGCACAAAATTTCACGCAAACATGCAAAACACTTGTCATATCAAATGTTCAAAACATGCTTGCCTGGTTCGGAGAAGTCGGAGTCTAGCTCGGCGAAGTTCGCGGCTCCGTCACCTCTCCCGGAACCTACGGTAATCACGAAACGGGTACTAACGTGAAAACCAACACATGCACAGAAACTTTGCCAAATATTTTTCAAATAAATCCCATAAAAAACTAGACAAAATTTGAAGATTGTCAGAAAAAGAATCACTCAAAAATACCTTTTTATTAAAAAGTTATAAAGGTTTCTGTCTAGGGACTTATCTGTAATGAAACAGAAAAGTTCCAGGGTCTTAACTGAGAAAACAGAAAACGCTTCGGTTTGGAACGCGCAAGCGCAAAGGAGAAAACGTATTTGCCTGAAGGCGCCAACAGAAAACGGTTCGAAGGAGAATCGAATAGAGGCTGACAGGCGGGGTCCACCTGTCAGGTTTAAAAAGCTCGCCGGTGCCCGAAGACTGCGGTGGACGCCGGCGTCGAACCACGGCGAGTTAGGAGAAACGGAGGGTACCAAGAGCTTCAGCATCTTCTTCCGCGTTGGTGGGTGGTGGACTCGTCCAACGGGGAGCACCACGTCGACGGCGACACTATCTCCGGCGGACGGTGGCTCCGGTGAGGATGGGGAACTCCGGTGGAGGGCTGCAAGCTACAAATTGAGGCGCGGGTCAGAACGAGGGATGCAAGGTGAAGCTACTGGCAAGAGAATGGAGGCGGAGGAGCACACACGGGGGCGAATCAGACTGGATCCCGTGGCGGGTCGCGGCGGCCGGAGTCGAGGAAGGAGACCTCCTCGGGGCTCTTCCAGCGGCTAGGCGTGCTCTAGGGGGAGTGTAGGGATGGTGGGTGCTCGAGTTGAAGCTCGGGGCCTCTATTTATAGGCAGATCGACGGGGTGGCCGTGAACGGAGAATCTCCGGCGAGCGATTACGGTGGAGCAGTGGATTGGCAGGCGGTTTGAGCGGCCAGGCAGCATGAGTGGAGGTTACTGGAGTCGTTTCACAGCTAAACAGGGTTGGTCTTGGCGTAATGGCGTCGGTCCACGGTGAGGTGACCGCACGGGCTCGACGGCGGCAGAGAGCGCGCTCCGCGCCCTGCGGTTCACGACGAGAGCGGCAGCGCGTTCGGGGGAGTGGAAGGCCACGCGGCGAGCTCCGGAGGTTTGGGCGGCGCTGGGTGGCGTCGTCGGCGCCGTGTCTCCCGCTGGCGTCCGCAAAGCCGCCGCCGGCATCGGTCACGGGGCGGCGCACCTTCTGCTGCTCGTTGCCGACGCGCGCAAGATGCCAGGCGTTCGTGCGGTGCAGGAACAAGGGGGAGGGGACGAGGGGCAAGGCGACGCGGTGGTACTGGCGAGATCGACGTCCATCTCTGAAGAAAACGACAGCAAGCCACTGACTGAATCTCTGAACTTGACATAGACAGTGCACTGCAGGTGTTCGACAGAAGGTTTTGGCTATGAGATAAATTTTTTTGGAGCTGTAACTTGGTGAGGTGACCACTCAATGCACCCAGAGGCTGCCTGATTTTACTTGGAATTTTTGGAGAAAGTTTTGAATGAATTTCACCAAATTTGACAAATCTGGTCCAAACTTGCCGCAAGTGTAGTTTGAAAATTTTGAACTGAAGACCAGTGGATCTTCATGGTTCTTGGTTGAGGGTTCAAAGGACTAGGAGGGGAAAGAAGTTTGGGGCCAAAAATCAAGACAGAAAGTGGAGTTCCTTTGTAAATCTCCAAGTGCTAGAAAAGAAGACAGAAATTTATTTGAATAGAATTTAATTGGAAATAATCACATGGGGAGGTTCAACTTGCTGGATTTGATGCAAATCATGATTCAAAGGTGAGGGAGGAGTTAGGAGAGAGCATTTGCACTAAGGCCAAGGTAAGAGAGAAAAGTTGAAAGTGGCAAAGGAGTTTTCCAAAAGCCATAGTGCATTTCAAAAGATTTTCAAAAGTTATTTTCCCCAAATGAAAAACATTTTGTCTTGAGTCAAAATGAAAAGCAAGAACCTCCAAGACCAAAGACAGATCTTGGGTGGGTCCAAATAAAACTTTTGCCATAAAGAAAAATATTTGAGAGTGAGAGTTCTCTGGAAGAAAAAATTTAGATCACTCCCCTCAAGTCAAATAAAAACCTTTTGAAAAATCCAAATAAAAACTTGGGTGTCACAGGTGGGATGCTCTCAAATGACAAGTGTCAGTTTCTCTCGGAGCAGCCAACCAGCTAGTGGTTGTAGGGGGCGTCTATTTATAGCCTAGGGAGCAGCCCGCATGATAAGACATAAATGCCCTTCAATGATATGACCGTTAGGTGGGTAGATATTTTGGGACAGCTGGTGCACAGCACAGCAACGGTCGGAAATTTAAGGTTCAAATTCTTCAGGGCTATCATGTTCCTCACTGTGTAGGCAATCCGCACTGGCGAATTCCTAACTCCTCAGTCAGAACAAATTCCTCAGAGACCAGAAGAACTTCGTCTCTGTCACCGAAGAATATGACTGAATTGTATGAGATTCCCAGTGGCTTCACTCGAAGGGATTGGTAGGTGTAGGAGTTTGAGTTGAGCATCAGATGGAAATTTTTCCTTAGTATTTCCTCGACCCCCTTTAACAGTACGGTGTTTCCTATGACTCAAGAAAGAGAAAATGAAACTACGAAAACAAAAGTCTTCACGCTTCATGTTCCTCAAATGAATACCAAGTCTTCAAGGTCACACCAATTTCTTCACTTTCAAAGTCTTCAGAAAGTCTTCAGAAATCCAAAATCTTCAGTCAAAGAACTTCATTTTTAGGGGTCGACTTTCTCTGTAATTATCAAACTCCTCATAGACTTATAGATCTGTGTATACTCGCAAACGCATTAGTCCCTTAACCTATAAGTCTTCAATACACCAAAATCACTAAGGGGCACTAGATGCACTTACAATCTTCCCCTTTTTGGTGATTGATGACAATATAGGTTAAGTTTTCAACGGGGATAACCATATGAATTGTAAATTCTGATATCGAGGAATTTGATTGCAAGATATAGAAGAACTCCCCCTGAAGATGTGCATAGTGAGGAATTTGCTTTTGAAGCAATGCACACTTGAAGAGTTGAATCATGGAGATCTCCCCCTATATCTTGTAATTCATACACGCATTTGACATAATATATGTAGAATTTGAAATGCATGATGAAATATGGTGACTGATGTAATTCAGCATGCGTACAACAACATTAACGAGGAATGCAAAAGAAATAGCAAAAGTATCAGGTCACCATAGAGTTTAAGTTTACAACTCGATCCAGCAAAGTCTTCAAAAGAACGAGAGTTGCAACTTAAAAAAAAACGCCCATATAATAGACCCGCTTGAAGACTAACTCAAATTTCTCCCCCTTTGTCATCAAATGACAAAAGGGGTCGAAAATGAGGACTAACGCCCCTGAAGAATATCAAGGTGATGAAGGAGCGTCAGCGTTGTTGGGGTCGGTTGTTGGAGTAGGGCCTGCCGCAGTCTCGTCCAAATCTTCATGTTCATCAGTGTCACGTGATGAAGAATAGGAGCTGGCCACCAAGGAAGGAACCTTGAACTTCTTGTACTTCTTCGGAGGAGGTGCAGCCCAGTCAAGATCGTCCTTGAGACCCATTGTATTCAGATCTTCTTCACTATAGACTTGAGACAGAACAGCCCAGGTGCGGTTGAGGATTTCATGAAGGTAGTAGTGGTTTTTCTTCACTGCATTATGGGTAGCAGTCATGTTGTGAAGAATTGAACCAAATTGACGCTTGACCCATTTATGATTGCGATCAACCTTCTGGTGAAGACTGAGGAGAAGCTCACGGTCAGTCATCACCCTGGGTGCTGTGCTTTGAGGATTTTGCTTGGGTACGTTGGCGGCAGAGTCATGGGTGGCAGAGTCATCATTGGTGGAGTAGGATGCAGCCTTGCGAAATTGTCCATCCAATGGACGAATGCCTTCATCAATTACAGCAGTAGCCTTGCCTTTTTCATCAGCTGAGGAAAATGTCTGTTTGAGGACTTCAATTGGGGGCAAGTAGCTGCAATGGTTCAGTGTATCAGCTTTATAGTTGAGTGAAGACCTTGTCCTGCTGAATCTCATAATCCAAGGTGCATAAGGCTTCAACTCAAATGGTGACATGGCGACATTAGCCAGAGTCCTCATGAAGAAATCATGGAAGTTGATGGGAATGCCATGAATGATATTGAAAAGCAGATTCTTCATGATGCCAACGACTTCTTCTTCATTTGAGTCATGGCCCTTGATTGGACTCAATGTCTTCGTCAGAATGCGATAGACAGTCCGAGGCACATACATCAATTCCTTAACAAGGATTTTTTTTTCTTGGGGTCTGACCTGGCTTCAAAGGCTTGATCAGCACTTGCATGTAGTGATCGGTAAGCCAAGGTTCATTGTAGACGCAACAAGCACCTTCAAGGGGTGGACTGAGAGGTAAGGCACGAAGCAATTCAGTAGCTGGTGCCTTGTAGTGAGTGTTTTCAGACATCCAGTCCAGCACCCATGAATTCACATCTTCAGAATTTCCGGTGATGTGCAGCGTTGCATAGAATTGAAGAATAAGTTCTTCATTCCAATCACAGATGTCAGTGCAGAAATTTAATAGTCCAGCGTCGTGAAGAACACTAAGGACTGGCTTGAAGCACGGCAGGGATTCCATGTCCACGTGAGGAATGTGTTCATGATCGAAGACTTTGTCTTTGTCGAACAGCACTAAGGAATAGAAATTTGCCTGGCTGGCAGTCCAGAAATGCCTCTTCCTTATGCGACCAGAGTCATAAAGGTTGTAATCAGTGAAGAATACATGCTCGCCAAAGAAGGCATCAGTTTTGAATTTCTGCTTCCTGGAGAATGGATCCTTTGGCTTGGGCAGAGGAGTGTCAGTGAGTTGCATCACAACCTCAGGAATCGCAATCTCAGGTTCTTCAGGCTGAGGCATTTCTGGTTCCTCTTCAGTGGCAGCCTGGTTCTTGAATTCTTCATTTTCAGTTTCTTCAGCAGTAGTGGCTGGAATGTCTTCATGAGCTTCATCAGATCCCATTTGAACTGTAGTGACTGGGGACTGAGGAATTTGCTGCAGTGGAGTGAAGAGTGGAGAATTGGGGTGCTGACTTTCCCAAAAGTCATCATTCATCACAGGTGTGGTACATCCAATGTCCACATCTTCATCTTCAATTTCTTCAACGCCGGCCTCTTCAGCAGTAAACTAAGGCACAGGCAAGGAAACAACTGGGGTTGAAGGGATTTCATCCACTTCAATTTCTTCATCCATCTGCTCTGACGTAGCAGCAGAACGGGTTTCTTCATCAGATCCGCTTGGGATCACATATTCTTCATCAAAAGGAACAAGGTCCTTTGATGGCATGGTTGAGATTGGAACAACATCAATCGGGTTTGCAAAAGAGCTGGTCATAGGCTTCATTTTCTTCGAATCAGAAGAATCTGGAGAAGCTGATGCTTTCCTTTTCTTCACTGCTGCACGCTCTGCAGCCTTGGTCTTCTTCACATCTGATGCAGATGGAAGGATTGGAGTTGGAATAGGTGCAGAAGGAGCTGAGGAATTTGGTTCAGTTTCTTCAGGCGCACCACTAGTGGGTGCCCTGGGAATTTCTTCAGCAGCTGGAATGCAGTCATCAGCCCTGGAACTCACATTATCTTCAGCAGCTTGATTGTCATCAGCGGTGCTGGCATGTTCTTCAGTTGGCTGAGCAGATGCTTCAGCCGGAGTGACTTCAATATGCACAGGGGCAGAGGCACTTGAAGTGAGTGTCTTTGTCAGATTGACGAACCTGACCTTGGCTCCTTTCCAATCAGCATAGTAAGCGTTGAAATCATCGCTGAGGACTTTGATTTCAGACTGGAGCTTTACAAGTTCATCAGTTGTCATAGAGACAACGTTGTTCTTCAGGAACTTCTCCTTCCTGTACTGTGCTTTCTTGAGTTGCCTGGCCTTCTCATATTTCCATTTTTCTTCACTGATGAAATGGGTCAGCATGTGACTTTGGCCAGGTGTCAACTTGAAATCAGGCATAGGAGTGTTTGGGTCCTTGTGCCAGAGATCAATATATTCGAGGATCAGCTTTGGATCCAAAAGCAGTGGCACTTCTGTGCCCTTGGCTCTAGCGGCCCTGACTTTCCTGTCTCTGATGATATTAGCAAGTTCTTCATCATCAGCTTCGTCATCTTCAGACGGTACTTGGAAGGCGACCTGCTTCTTCTGAGGACTTGGGAGAGAGCCTCGTCCTGTAGTGGTCTTAGTCTTCAGCAGAGAGGGTCCTGTTGAAGAATATGGCGAAGCTGAGGAACTAGCTGAAGCTCCTGAGGCAATAGAGAAGCCTGTAGTCCTTTGGCACGTGGCAAGATGCACTGGTGCTGAGGATTTTGTTGGAGCAGCTGAGGACTTTGGAGGAGCAGGAGCGGCTTGAGGAATTGGCCGCGAGGGCTTGGCTGAGGAAATTGGCCGTGAGGGCATTGAAGATGAGGCACTTGGCTTGTGCGCAGGCTTCTTTGCCATGGATTTCTTCGGCCTTATAGAGGCCTCAGCAGCAGCAGCAGTGGAATCTTCGTTGAATTTCCTCACTGCATCTTTAGTCTGTTGGGCCAACTTGGCCTGGTGCTTGGCCCATTCTTCAGGAAATTCCTCACCGCGTTTGATGCTGGTGGGATCTGCTTCTTGGCCAGGTGCCAATGGAGGTCTTGAGCATGGAGGAGTAACAGCTAATTTCTTCATGTATTTTGGAGTCACATACCTGTACTCCCTCCACTCTTTTGCCCATCTCCTTTCTATCCTCTGAATGCGCACCTTGCGCTAATTTTTATCTTCCTCAGGGGGTGTGCAGTACCCAGCATAAATGTCCTCAGGGATTTCAAAGGCAGTATTGACCTCATGCCTCTTTCCTCCTTTCTGTGGCCTCTTTTCATTAGCCATTTTCTTCAGTTGAGGAACTCTCTGAAGAAGTATGCAACTTTTCTTCAAGGAACGCTGCAAATGAGTTAAGTTGATGAGAACCTAGTGATTCAGCAGCGGACATGAGTACCTGTGAACAGAGTATAGTTGCGAGGAATTTGGAGAGGTCATATGCGTTCTCAGAAGGTTTTTCAATAAGAACAAGTTTGAGGAATTTGACCAGATGAGTCTTGAAGAACTTCACTAAGCGTTCTTTGTCTTAGGTTCCAGAGTTGTATAGATCGAAGATCCACACAATTGAGGAATCTTGAAGAAAAATGATGCTTAGAGAAACGAATCAAGAACAGATGACATGTGAGGTGTTTAGTGTGTGAGGATTTGAAGAAAAACACCTTTGAAGATTTTGTAGTAAACATTTGAATCAAAGTGGGCAGTAAAAGTAACTTTTAATTACCCTGAACGAAGAACACGATGAACTGGGATGTGGAGAAGTGAAGCTCGTCTGTGCAGATCTTCCACGCCCTAACTTGGCGGAGGAAGACGGCTACGGCGGCGGCGGAGTGAAGATTTCCGCGGCCGGCGTGAGTACGGCGGCGACGAGGTCGAGGCAGTGAAGCTCTTCCTCACCGGCGACGATGATGTAGCGGCGGCGCTAGGGTTTGAGAAGCTCGAGCTGGAGAGAGGTCGAGCGGAGTAAAAGAATCGAGGAAGGGGAGAGGGGGTATTTATAGCCACGGTGAAAAACGGTTCGCCCGAAGATTTTGGACGAACGTGCCCCCGACCCTTCTCATTCGCATGACATGTGTCACCCACGTACTGAGAAGTGGAGATCGTGTTAGATCGTGGGTGAATAGATAAGTATATCGTGGGAAGCGGAACGGTTTGAGCGGCAAAGCCGAAAATTTGGATAAGATAAGTTAAGAGTTCCGTTCGCAAATTGTTCAGGTGACATAGACACAGTGAAGATTTTGAACAAGTTTCAAATAGAACGCACATGAAGAATTTGTGAATAGATTGGGTTGAGTATAGCATAGAGGGGGAAGGGTCCGATCACATTCACTTAGCAGAAAAACCAACTTGAAGAATTAGCCATAAGTGAATGCTGTAGAGGACATAAACTCATATATATATATATATATATATATATATATATATATATATATATATATATATATATATATATATATATATATAGCCAATGAAGAGAAATGACGGAAACAATGAAGATTTTGCAAAGTTGAAGAATATGATCAACTGAGGAATTTCAAAACTGAGGAAAAACTCAAATTGAAGATTTTCAACTTTTGTGGTGGCGTGACCCACCGTATGAGAATGATGATTTCAGACACCACGTACAATTGTCGTAGGGTTCTGAGAATCAAATTCTTCATTAATTTCTTCACACTTAGAGTGTTATTCTTCATTGATTGAAGAAAATCGTTTCTTCATGTGTTGCACATCTAAGTCATCAATTTTGCATAAGTGTTAGAATGAGTGTCCTTTTCAAAGAACATTCGAAGATTCTAAGATATTTAGCTCACACCGCAACTTGCTAAATCTCTTCTCATCCAAGGGCTTTGTGAAAATATCGGCTAACTGTTCTTCAGTCTTCACATGCTCAATAGAAATGTCGCCCTTCAACACATGATCGCGAAGAAAATGATGACGAATCTGAATGTGCTTTGTCTTCGAGTGCTGAACTGGGTTGTGAGCAATCTTGATGGCACTCTCATTGTCACAGAAGAGAGGCACATTCTTCACGTTGACGCCGTAATCCTTGAGAGTTTGCTTCATCCACAGCAATTGAGCACAGCAAGAACCAGCAGCAATGTACTCAGCTTCAGCAGTAGACAGTGATACACAGTTCTGTTTCTTCGAGGACCAACAGACCAAAGATCGTCCGAGGAAATGACATGTACCAGATGTTGACCAGCAATCCACACGATCACCAGCATAGTCAGAGTCAGAATATCCAACGAGATCAACAGCCAAGCCCTTGGGGTACCATAATCCTAGTGTTGGTGTGTGAGCTAGATATCGAAGAATATGTTTAACAGCCTTATGGTGTGATTCCTTCGGTGTAGCTTGAAATCGGGCACACATGCAAACACTAAGCATAATATCTGGCCTAGATGCACATAAGTACAATAAGGAACCAATCATGGAGCGGTATACCTTTTGATCGAAATCAATACCATTTTCATCAGTGCACAGATGGCCATTTGCGGGCATAGGAATTTTGACGCCTTTGCAATCTTGCATGCCGAATTTCCTCAGTACATCCTTGAGGTATTTCTCCTGAGATATGAATATGCCATTGCGCTGTTGATGAATTTGAAGACCTAAGAAGAATTTCAACTCTCCCATCATAGACATTTGATATTCTTCACTCATCATATAGGCAAATTCATCACTATAACGTTGGTCAGTACAGCCAAAGATGATATCATCAACATATATTTGGCATACAAACAATTCATCATCATATGATTTAGTGAAAAGAGTAGGGTCGAGTGAACCGGGTTTGAAGCCTTTCTTCATGAGGAATTCCTTCAAAGTATCATACCACGCCCGAGGGGCCTGCTTGAGGCCATAGAGGGCCTTATTTAGTCTGAAGTCTTTGTCAGGATGCTTAGGATCTTCAAAACCCGGGGGTTGAGCAACATATACTTCTTCCTCAAGCTTACCATTGAGGAATGCACTTTTCACATCCATTTGATATAAAGTGATATCATGATGGTTAGCATAAGCAAGTAATATGCGAATAGCTTCAAGTCTAGCAACAGGTGCAAAAGTTTCATCGAAATCAATTCCTTCAACCTATGTGTAGCCTTGAGCTACTAGCCGTGCCTTATTCCTCACCACAAGGCCATTTTCATCTTGCTTGTTGCGGTAGATCCACTTTGTGCCAATGATATTGTGTTTGCGAGGATCTGGACTATTGACCAGTTCCCAAACGTTGTTGAGCTCGAACTGATGTAATTCTTCTTGCATGGCCTGAATCCACTCAGGCTCCAGAAATGCTTCATCTACTTTAGTGGGCTCTGAGATAGAGACAAAAGCATAGTGCCCACAAAAGTTAGATAAATGTGAAGCTTTTGAGCGTGTGAGAGGACCTGGTGCTTCAATGTCATCGATGATCTTCTCAACTTGCACTTCTTTTGCAACGCGAGGATGAGTAGGTTGTCGTCGAGGAATTTGATCAGCATTTTCTTCAGCACCATTTTCTTCAGCAATTTCTTCAGGTGCATTAGCTTGACGTTCTTCATGTTCTGGAATGAATTCTTCAGCAGATTCTTTAGTAGGAATGACATCCTCAGTAGCCTTGAACTTGATAGTTTCCTCAGGTGCTGGTTCATCTATCACAGAGGGTAGGTGCTCTCTTTGCGAGCCATTAGTTTCATCGAACCGCACATCTACAGTTTCAACAACCTTGTGAAGAACGGTGTTGAAGACTCTGTAGGTGTGCGAGTCCTTTCCGTAACCAAGCACAAAACCTTCATGTGCTTTCGGTGCAAAATTAGCATTGTGATGAGGATCTCTAATCCAACATTTAGCACCGAAGACTTTGAAATAACTCACATTGGGTTTCTTGTCAGTGAGGAGTTCATAGGCAGTCTTCTTGAAGAATTTGTGAAGATATACCCTGTTGATGATGTGGCACGCAGTATAAATTGCCTCAATCCAGAAGTGACGAGGCGTCTTGTACTCATCAAGCATAGTGCGAGCCATCTCAACAAGAGTTCTGTTCTTGCGCTCCATGACGCCATTTTGCTGAGGAGTGTAAGGAGCAGATAACTCATGAGTAATACCAAGTTCATCAAGATAGTCATCAAGACCAGAATTCTTGAACTCAGTTCCATTGTCACTTCTGATGTGCTTGATCTTCAGACCAAAGTTGGTTGAAGCCATCGAGGAAAATCGTTTGAAGACTTCCTGCACTTCATGTTTGTAAGTAACAATGTGTACCCGTGTGTAACGAGAGTAATCATCAACAATAACAAGCCCATAGAGAGATGCGTCATTTGTGACAGCTGAGTAATGGTTAGGACCAAAGAGGTCCATGTGAAGCAATTCGAATGGTCGAGTAGTGGTCATGATAGTCTTCGCTGGATGCTTAGCCTTGGTCATCTTTCCAGCTTCACAAGCTCCACATAGGTGATCCTTGAGGAATTTGACATTCTCAATGCCAATGACATGCTTCTTCATCGCAAGCGTGTGCAAGTTCCTCATGCCTGCATGACCAAGTCATCGATGCCATAGCCATCCTTGAAGCTTTTGCAAGTAGGCACACGGCTGGTTGCGTCCTGAAGAGAAATCAACAATACACAAGTCTCCTCTCCTAAAGCCTTCGAAGACTTTGGAATTGTCAGCTTCCATAACCACAACACAACGATACTTGCCAAAGACAACTACCATATCAAGATCACAAAGCATTGAGACAGACATGAGGTTGTATCCTACGGACTCGACAAGCATGACTTTGTCCATGTGTCGATCCTTTGTGATCGCAACCTTACCTAGACCCAATACCCGACTTTTGCCTTTGTCTGCGAAGATGATATGCTTCAGATGCGATGGTGATAATGGAGCATCAATCAATGGATTCTTGTCACCAGTCATGTGATTTGTACATCCACTATCGAGGACCCACTCAGTGGCTTTGGGTTGATCATCCTGCAGATGAATTAATGCAGCTTACGAACTTCATATACTTCATCAGTGAAGAATATGACATCAATTCATCAGATCAATTTCATCAAGCAATAGAACAGATAAAGCAGTATGAGGACATGAGAAATGAAAGTTCATTTCTTCATGATTAGCCTGCGTCCTTTCAGGCATACTTCAGGTCTCCAGCAAATTCTTCAGACGTTCAAGTGCGTCTGGAGACCTGACCCTGCAGAAGAGATTAGTTCTTTTTCTTCACCACCCACATCTGAAGGGGTGGCAAAGAGCTCATCACTCTGCGAGCTCCATATGAGAAAGGTGGCATAGAAGCCAATACGTTTTGTTTCACATAAGAGAAGTTAGGGTAAGCATATGAATAAGCAGAGAAATTCTTCGAGGACTTATGAACATAATGATTAGAAGAATAATGCTCATATTCATAGCCCTTGGCTCCTCCCTACGAAACAGAGTTGTTAGCACGATGATGTTCATATGAGGACTTTGACCCTCTTGAGGAATTTGATCCATGTGAGGAATTTGGTCCGTATGAGGACTTGGATCCATATGAAGAATTTGGTCCATATGAAGAATTTGGTCCATATGAAGAATTTGATCTGGGGTTCCTATTCCTCACAGGTGGTGTCATGAGGACATTCACCTGAAGACTTTCAAGGCATCTTTTGGGAACCCAGATTTTCTTCATAGGAGAACCGTTCCTATAGTTAGTGCCAACATATCTAGCAAATGCTTCACCATTCTGATTTTTGAACAGTTTGTAGTTGGAGTCAAATGACTCATCAGAAGAATGAGGAGATTCACATGTAAAGCCAGATAAGTTAAATGGATCAACTGGAGGTCCCTTTGCAGCAACCCATGAGGTTTTGGGGTACTACTCAGGCGTCCAATATGTACCATCAGCATTGAGTTTCCTCTCAAAGGCAATACCCTCTTTCCTAGGGTTCCTGTTGAGGATCTGCTTTTTAAGCACATCACAAAGAGTCTGATGCCCTTTGAGGCTTTTGTACATGCCTGTCATGTACAATTCCTTCAGCCCTGCATCGTTAGTGATACTAGCAATGTCCTCAGCTGAGGAATTAGTGATAGCAGAGACAGTTGAGGAATTTGTAGCATTAGAAGCATTTGAACATTCAGGTGAAGAATTAGCAGATTCACGTTCAATGCATTTCAAACATGGAGGAACAAATTCTTCCTGAGCAGCGCTGATTTGTTGAGCAAGTAATGAATCACTCTCCTTCTGAAGATCTTCATAACTCACTTTTAGCTTCTCTAGATCTTGCTTTCTTTGAAGAAATTCATAAGAAAGCTTCTCATGATCAGACAAAAGAGTGTTATGATGACCATGAAGGTTGTCATACCTATTCTGAAGTCTCTGAAGATTTTCAGTCAAGGTTTTAGTACGATCCATTTCTTCACCCAACATATCATCACTTTTGTCTAGCATGTTTTGAACCTTTTCAAGGGCCCTTTGTTGTTTCACAGCAATCTTAGCTAGTTTAGAATAGCTAGGCTTAAGGTTTTCATCAGATTCATTTTCACTTGATTCAGATGAGGCATATTTGAGTACCTTGGCACCCTTTGCCATGAAGCAATAGGTGGGAGCGTAGTCATCATTGCCTTCATCAGCCTTGTTGGTGAGGTCATTTTCTTCAGAGTTGAAGATAGACTTGCTGACGAATGCAGTAGCGAGGGCTAGGCTCGCCACACCGGATTCGCTGACGAATGCAGTAGCGAGGGCTAGGCTCGCCACACCGGATTCGGAATCCTCAGATGACTCCTCTTCCTCATTTTCTTCAGATTCAGCCTCAGAGTCCATTTCCCTGCCAATGAATGCCCGAGCCTTCTTGGAGCTACTCTTCTTGTGAGATGAAGACTTTGAGGATTTTGATGATGAAGATTTTGAGGATTTCTTCTTTTTCTTCGTATCATCAGAACTGTAATCCTTGTATTTCTTCTTCTTTGATTCCTTTTCCCACTGAGGACAATCTTGAATGTAGTGTCCTGGTTTCTTGCATTTGTGACAAAGCCTCTTCTTGTAGTCACTGGATGAGGAATCATTGCTCCTTGAGGGTCTTCCAAAGCGACCACGTCTTGAGAGCTTCTGGAATTTCTTCACAAGCAGTGCTAGATCATGGCTCAGTTCTTCAGGATCACCAAGACTGCTTTCAGAGTCTTCATCTTCAGACTCAGAAACTGCCTTGGCCTTCAGTGCACGTGATCTGCCATAGCTCGAACCATAGAGATCTCTCTTTTCAGCAAGCTGGAACTCATGAGTGTTTAGCCTCTTGAGGATATCAGCGGGATCAAGTGACTTGTAATCAGCACGCTCTTATATCATCAATGCCAGAGTATCAAATGAGGAGTCAAGCAATCTCAGTAGTTTCTTCACCACCTCGTGGTCGGTGATGTCAGTGGCACCAAGTGCTTGAAGCTCATTTGAGATGTCAGTGAGGCGATCGAAGGTTTGTTGAACATTCTCATTGTCGAGTCTTTTGAAGCGGTTGAAGAGATTGCGAAGAACAACAACTCGAGAGTCACGCTGTGTTGAGACTCCTTCATTTACTTTGGACAGCCTATCCCAGATAAGCTTAGCAGTTTCGAAAGCACTCACTCTACCATACTGTCCTTTGCTCAGATGGCCACATATGATATTCTTCGCTTGAGAATCGAGTTGCTTGAATCTCTTCACATCGGCAGCGTTCAGTGAGGGTGAGACAGAGGGAACACCTTTTTCCACAACATACCAGAGATCGTTATCAATTGCCTCAAGATGCATTCGCATCTTATTCTTCCAGTAGGGGTAGTCCGTCCCATCGAAGGTAGGACACCCAGCAGAGACCTTGATCATACTTGCGGTCGACATAACTAAAACTCCAGGTAGTTAAACCAAAATCACACAGAACAAGGGAGTACCTTGCTCTGATACCAATTGAAAGAGCGTTATATCGACTAGAGGGGGGGTGAATAGGCGATTTTTATGAATTCTTCAGTGAGGAATTTGCCGGTGAGGAAATTCCTTAGCGAAGAACTACTAGTAGCGGAATAAGTACTCAAAAGTAAGCATAGCAGAATACAAGCATGGTCATCATGATGAAATGAAGACAAGCACAGAGTACAGAAAGCGTAATCACAGGATAACACAGGATGAAGACAAACAGACTGAAGAAATTGAACTGAGGAAATTGAGAAAGTCTTCAGTCAAAGTCTTCAAACACAGATATGACAAGCACACACCACAGTAATGAGGAAATGAAAGAGTTGAGGAAATAGAACCAGTAAGCTTGGTGAAGACAATGATTTGGTAGACCAATTCCAACTGCTGTCTCAGTTGTACATCTGGTTAGGGCAGCTAGGTATTTAAACCTCAGGACACACAGTCCCGGACACCCAGTCCTGAACACGTAGTCCAGGACACTTAGTCCTCACCGTATTCCCCTTGAGCTAAGGTCACACAGACCTCGCCCAATCACTCGTGGTAAGTCTTCAGGTGACTTCCGAACCTTCACAAACTCGGTCACTCGGCGATCCACAATTTCCTCTTGGATGCTCTAGACCATGACGCCTAACCGTCTGGAAGAAGCACAGTCTTCAAAGGTAACAAGCGTCGGATCCACGCAGGATCAATCTCTTCAGTGATGCTCAATCACTTTGGGTTTGTAGGTGTTTGGGTTTGGGTTTTTTTTCCTCACTTGATGATTTTCGCTCAAAGTCCTCGGAGGGTGGGATGCTCTCAAATGACAAGTGTCAGTTTCTCTCGGAGCAGCCAACCAGCTAGTGGTTGTAGGGGGCGGCTATTTATAGCCTAGGGAGCAGCCCGCATGATAAGACATAAATGCCCTTCAATGATATGACCGTTAGGTGGGTAGATATTTTGGGACAGCTGGTGCACAGCACAGCAACGGTCGGAAATTTGAGGTTCAAATTCCTCAGGGCTACCATGTTCCTCACTGTGTAGGCAATCCGCACTGGCGAATTCCTAACTCCTCAGTCAGAACAAATTCCTCAGAGACCAGAAGAACTTCGTCTCTGTCACCGAAGAATATGACTGAATTGTATGAGATTCCCAGTGGCTTCACTCGAAGGGATTGGTAGGTGTAGGAGTTTGAGTTGAGCATCACATGGAAATATTTCCTTAGTATTTCCTCGACCCCCTTTAACAGTACGGTGTTTCCTATGACTCAAGAAAGAGAAAATGAAACTACGAAAACAAAAGTCTTCATGCTTCATGTTCCTCAAATGAATACCAAGTCTTGAAGGTCACACCAATTTCTTCACTTTCGAAGTCTTCAGAAAGTCTTCAGAAATCCAAAGTCTTCAGTCGAAGAACTTCATTTTTAGGGGTCGACTTTCTCTGTAATTATCAAACTCCTCATAGAATTATAGATCTGTGTATACTCGCAAACGCATTGATCCCTTAACCTATAAGTCTTCAATACACCAAAATCACTAAGGGGCACTAGATGCACTTACAGGTTCATCATGGTGAAGCTGTGAACGTCAATGTTATTGACTACGGGGAAGCAGCAGATCACCATCTTGATCTGCCTGATGCTCAGGTGGAAGAGGAGGAGGAGGAGGTGGTGGCGGAGCCAGTGAGTTTGACCAACATTGAAACAATGCTATGAAATGCTCATGCATTCCGTGAACTTTCACCTACAGAAGAAAAACGGTGGGCCCGCATGTTGGAACAATGCAACGTGGCTGTCACCCCAGGAAATAAGCTGTCAGTATTCTCAACTATGGTCACCTTTCTTCAGGTGAAGACATCTGAGCGGATGACCAACAAATCATTCGATGCGATGTTGGCTGCTTTCCGCAAAGCTTTCCCAGATGCGTCTGAGCTGCCACACACCTACAGTAAAATGAAGAATTTCCTTCGTGCAGTTCGAATTGGATATGATATGATCCATGTTTGTAAGAATAATTGTGTTCTGTTCCGGAAGGATTATGCCAACTTAAGGGAATGCCCGAAATGCAAATCATCAAGATGGAAATATGGCGATGCTGTGAAGAGGGTTCCTCATAATGTTCTGAGACATTTTCCAATTACACCAAGATTGCAGAGGTTGTTTCATGATGCTGAAACAAGAGAGGATGTACTGTGGCATTCTAGGAACTAGGAGTACAGAGATCAGAATGTAATGAGCCATCCATCACATGGTAGTGAGTGGAAAAGCTTCAATCAGAAACACAAAAAGTTTGCTGCTGACCCGAGAAACATTAGACTTGGCTTAGCTTCAGATGGATTTAACCCATTTGGCCACCAGAGCGCCACATATAGCATGCGGCCAGTGCTTGTTATCCCTTACAACATGCCTCCAAATGTCTGCACCAAAGAATCAAACTACATGATGGCCTTGCTCATCCCAGGTCCAAAAAGTCCTGGAAAGGATTTTGATTTGTTCATGGAGCCTCTTGTGGAGGAACTTCAACAGCTATGGAGGCGTGTTCTCACTCGAGACCTATATAGCAGCCCACCAGCTGATTGCTTTCTGCGTGCTATTATAATTTGGTGCATCCATGATTATCCGGCTTTGGGCACTATGTCAGGGCGAACGACACATGGTTACAATGCATGTGTTCACTGTGACAGGAATCCGCTGTCATACGCAATACTTAGCAAGATCTGTTACATTGGACACCGCCGTTTCCTTGCCAAGGACAAGCCGCATCCTAGAAAATACCGAAGACATGTGTTCAATCCAAAGCATGAAAACCGTGATGCGCCAAAGAGGCTCACCGCCGATGAGTTGCAAGTGGAATTGGAGAAGGTCAGGCATATTACACCAGGAAACCATCCTGGTAACGGTAGCGGGAAAAGGAAGCGTGGCAGGGCAGAAGAGAGATTATTGTTTACCCGCAGGTCCACTTGGTGCGACTTGGAGTATTGGAAAGATTTGGATCTGCGGGATAATCTTGATGTGATGCACATCGAGAAATATATGTGACAACATTATCGGCACACTTCTTAATATTGAAGGCAAGACGAAAGATACCTTAAAATCTAGGATTGATTTGACACACCTGGGTATCAGACAAGATTTGCAGGTGCAAGATGAAGGTAAACCACGGGATATGGCACCAGCTGTGTACGTCTTGGACATGGTAAAAAGAAAAGAATTCTACGAGGTCCTGTCACGTGTGAGATTCCCACATGGATTTGCTTCCAACCCTGAAAGGAGAGTCAGTGCAGATGGAAACAAGCTACAAGGGTTGAAAACTCATGACTGCCACGTCCTACTTAAAAGGGTTTTACCTGTTATCCTTAGAGGATTGGGCCGCCCTGACTTATACAGAGCAGTTGCAGAGTTGGGACAATTCTTCAGGGAACTCTGCAGTAGAAATATCAGGATAGATGCTTTGGAGCGTCTTAGAGACAAGATACCAACTATCCTATGCGACCTTGAGAAGATATATCCTCCAACCTTCTTTGATGTGATGGTGCATTTGGCTGTTCATCTACCTGATGAGGCACTACTTAGAGGTCCAGTACAGTATGGCTAGATGTACCCTATTGAAGGGCGGCTAGGCACTTTCAAGGACTATGTTAGGAACAGAGCTAGACCCGAGGGTTCCATTGCAGAGGCCTACATTGCTACAAAGCGTTGACATTCTGCTCAAAATACATTGAAATAGCTGATCAACTTAGCAAAGAGGTGGGTGAAGACAATCCCGGGCTCAATGTTTTCGATTATTCTGTTCGAGTTACAGGGAAGAGTCGACAAGAGGACAAACCTAAAGATTTGGACAAAATGGTTTGGTATGTGTTGAATAACTGTCCTAAGATACTACCTTATATCAAGTAAGTGCTAAGTACTGCAGGTTATACATCGTAATCTACTAAACTTGCAGCACATTCTTATATATTTAGATGTTTGACGCGATCACTATGTTGTGCAGCATCTACAAAAAGGAGTTACTGCCGCAAAATCCAAGAAACATTGACAAACTGGTTATGGCAGGATTTGCGAAATGGTTCAAGAGCCATGTAAGCTTTTGAATTGCACGGTTAGTTTTTTAATATATTGAGTACATAAGATGACCAGCTTGTCTATTTTCTAACCATAGGTTAAGAAGATGCGGGAGGATGGGCAGGCAGTTGATGATGCCCTTTACTCACTAGCAATGGGTCCTGATACTCGGGTAAGACATTATGAATCTTGCGTTGTTGGAGATGTGCGCTACAACACCCTTGCACGAGACGAAGGCAGGAAGACACAAAATAGTGCCATCATGAGCACGGATACGTATGACAAAGAGACAACTGAAATGTATGCTAACATAACGGACATTGTTCAGCTGCAGTATATCTCCAGTTTTGAGGATCATCGGTGTGTGGTTCTGTTGTGCTGTCGTTGGTATAACCTGTTTTCCAGGATCGCAAAACCCAGAGCTGATGATTATTTCAAATCCATCAATGTCAAGGCGGCGTACCAGACCAACGAGCCTTTTATTTTGGCAAATCAAGCAACACAGATATTTTTCTTGGAAGACACATTTGCACGTAGAGATGACTAGAGAGTATTGCAAAGGTTTGAGCAGAGGAATTCGTTTAATGAAGTTGCACAACAAGATGATGCTTACACTGCTCCTGATGTACAAGATAACACAGATGTTCCTAATATCTTTGAGAACCATCACGTCAATGACGCCGGCGAAAAGATTGCCTGTCGTGCTGTGGACATACAAGAGTTGATCAAGAAGAAGCCAACGTTCGAGGACGTTGAGGACGAAGAAGAAGATGACACCGTGGGGAATTACGATTCAGACTAATACACATGGCAAAGATGTTGATGCTGCTGCTGCGGATGATGATTACATTGCTTTTGTTGTATTTGCCTGTCAGAAGACGTTTTTTTATCTACTATGTGAAATTGTGTTTGCTATGACAACTGAAACCTGATGAACATGTTGTTTAGTATTTTCCTGTGAGAACATCACTTGTTATGTATGCTTATTTATGTTTGGTGATTGTATGACGACTAAAACATGATGACATTGTTGTTTAGTTGTACTCATATTTGGCTGTCAAACTTGAATTTGATGACATAGTTTGCTGTTGGACTGCAATTTGCTCGACGTCTTCGAATGAGAACAAAGCTGACCCGACAGGGCCTCTGCTAATTTATTTATTTATTACCAAAAGGGCCTCTGCTATTTATTTATTTATGAGCAAAAGGGGATACCCCCTGATTTCCATTAATAGAAATCATTAGATGTTCACAACACTACGCCCAGCCTGCTACACAGGTTTCATTCATTACCAGTTTCAGCAAAGTGCTCATGTCATAGCCATTGAATACATCACGAGTGCTACATACACTGCAAATAAAGAGACAATCATCCAATAGAGCACATCGATTTTGCCCATTATCTTCACAAGCTCTTTCATCTCCTCATTGCTGTCAAGGTCGTTCAGCAGCTGTTGCTTGGCCATGATAAGAGGAACTGCATCTTTAACCTTCTGCTCTGCATCTTCCTCTTCTGTCATTCCTTCAATTACTTGTCCAACACCCCAACCTGCTGGTATTGGGATTCCTCGGCTAACCAAATAATCAGTGTAGTTGCACTCCCCCACATCAGCAACTTCCCAGAAATACAAATCACACGAATCTTCCCTTCTCTGCACGAATCAAATTGAAAGATCATCAACCAAACTATTAAAAAAGTCAGCAACTGAAAGCAGCAGAACAACACTTAAACATTTTATTACCCCATGATTCGGGCATTTGTAGAAGACTCGGCCAGGGTTGAGGATTGTGGTTGAGACGCGACGTATGACTCTGCGTGATTTGCAGCAGTGGCACCACACCAACGGCAGCGGGTTGCGATGAGCAACCGGCTGTGGTGCGCGTGCCAGCGGGGGTGTGATGAGACCCACAGGCGATGGTACGGGTGGCAACTTGGCGCATATCTGGTTGTTGCCTGCTGAAGAGCAGGTGGACGAGCAGCCAGCGGACATGGTTGCTGCGGCCAGAGCTTCTGATGCTAGGCAGAGTAAGTAGAGAAGAGGAGAAGCAAACATTGGATATGTCAGTTTCATTACTTGCAGAGTAGCATAGCACCATATATAGTCATAGTCTAGGTTTGGATTCGAACTAGCTACAGGAGCACGTCTCTCTTTTTTCTAAAACTCAGCAACGTCTCTTTACTGGTACACTAGCTTGTTCTGTACGCCTTCTCAAGTCTTTGATTCCTCCACCTGACATCTGGGACCCACCGGAAGGGCCTCTGTATTTCGCGAAAAAAACGTGCCCCCCGCTGACAGGTCGGACCCACCAGCTATCTTCGCACGCAAGGAAGTGCCTCCTTATTACCCACAAAAAAATGAATACTCCCCCTGCCAGCTGGAACCCAGCATAGTGGGAGGCTGACTTGTGGGCCTACCAAGTTGACGGGGACGAAGGGCTTTGTCAACTTAGTCAATATGAACGATTCTAGCTCTAGTTACCGTACGATGTTCATCCAACGGCCGTAGTGCTTCTTCAACCTCTGGTCTTCTTGCTCCAGCCGCCCAAACCAGCGCCGGTCGTGCCGCGTGCTCCTGCCTCCCGTGGCCGGCTATGATGCCGCGGAGGCCTCACCACCCCCTACTACTCCCACCGCTGGCCAGGGCATCCCTCTACTCACCCACACCCCCTGTTATTCTGCGGCGATGGCAGCCTCACACCGCAGCCGAACCAGTGAACCCTCGTACTCCTCTTCGCGTGGGCATCCACTGCCGCGTCTTCCCCGGCTCCGCGTCGTCCCCTTCCTAGGCCTCGTCGTCGTCAACCGCCTTGGTGCTCTCGGCGCGGCGTGGTCAATGCGGTCAACGACCGACTTCCATCGGAAGAGTACTGTACGTGGAGAGGCTGACAGCTGGGTCCACGGCCGCAGCTGGGTCCACGGCCCCATTTTTTTTGTGATTTGTCAAGTAAGTCGCTTTGTCACGTCTGTTAGGCTGCAAATCTTTCAAGACGAGGAGAGCTTCATTCGGCTGGCCGAGAAAATGGCCTATCAGTAATCACAAATGGGCTGTACATTTTTAAAACACATCAAACTGGCAATTAGTTTCAAATTTCTTTTTTTCATTTTGAGATTTTAAATTGCATTGATTTTTATGCGTGGACAATTTGTTGGATTTTATATTGATATACATTTATTTTTAAAATCAGTTTGAATGTGACTCGAAATTTCGGGATTAAAAACAGTTCGGACCGCACCGAAATATGCAAAATTTCGTATAATTTTTAACCGTAGCCACAATATGGGCTGTAATGCTAACAAAAAGAATATGGGCTCCAAAAAAACCCTTAAGAATTAGCAAATGGGATGCATGCTGTTTTCCACAGATTTGAGGCTTTCCTAAAAAAAGGTTGACGTACAAGCAGTGATTGTTGGATGTCCATCCAACGGCCGTCGTGCTTCTTCAATCTTTGCTCTTCCTGCTCCAGCCGCTCAAACGAGCACTGGCGGGACTGCCTGCTCCCTCCTCCCCGCGGCCGGCTGTGCTGCCGCGCAGGCCTCACCGCCCCACCGTACTCCCATCACTGGCCTAGCCATCCCTCTACTCACCCACACCTGTTGTTATTCTCCGGCGACGGCAAACGAACCAGTAAACCCTCGTACAGTCGTACTCCCCTCCGTGTGGGAAACAACTGCCGAGTCTTCCCTGGCTCCGTGTCGTTCCCTTCCTAGGCCTCGCTGTCATCCACCGCCCTGGTGCTCTCGGCGTGGCCTGGTCAACGACCGACATGCATCTGAAGGGGACTGTACGTGGAGAGGCTGACAGCTGGGTCCACGGCCGCACGCAAGGAAATGCCTCCTTCTTACGCGCAAAATAATGATTCCTCCACCTGACATCTGGGACCCACCGAAAGGGCCTCTGTATTTCGCAAAAAAAACGTTACCGCCGCTGACAGCTCGGACCCACCAGCTATATCTTCACACGCAAGGAAGTGCCTCCTTATTACGCACAAAAAAATGAATACTCCCCCTACTAGCTGGGACCCAGTATAGTGGGAGGCTGACTTGTGGGCCTACTAAGTTGACGGGGACGGAGGGCTTTGTCAACTTAGTCAATATGCACGATTCTAGCTCCAGTGACCGTACGATGTCCATCCAACGGCCGTAGTGCTTCTTCAACCTCTGGTCTTCTTGCTCCAGCCGCCCAAACCAGCACCGGTCGTGCCTCGTGCTCCTGCCTCCCGTGGCCGGCTGCGATGCTGCGGAGGCCTCACCGCCCCCTACTCCCACAGCTGGCCAGGCCATCCCTCTACTCACCCACACCCCCTGTTATTCTGCGGCGATGACAGCCTCACACCGCAGCGAACCAGTGAAACCTCATACTCCTCTATGCGTGGGCATCCACTGCCGCATCTTCCCCGGATCCGCGTCGTCCCCTTCCTAGGCCTCGCCATCGTCCACCGCCCTGGTGCTCTCGGCGTGGCATGGACAACGTGGTCAAGGAACGGCTTCCATCAGACATGGACTGTACGTGGAGAGGCTGACAGCTGGGTCCACGGCCGCAGCAAGGAAGTGCCTCCTTATTACGTGGAAAATAATGATTCCTCCACCTGACAGCAGGGACCCATCGGACGGGCAATCGTATTTCGCGAAAAAACGTTTCCCCCCTGACTGCTGGGACCTACCAGCTACATCTTCGCACGCAAGGAAGTGCATCCGGGCAAAAAAATGATTCGCCCCCTGACTGCTGGGACCCACCAGCTACATCTTCGCACGCAAGGAAGTGCCTGACAGTCGGGACCCACCTGGTCGAAGCGTATGTAGCGTTGTCATTCTGGTCGCGAACGTGTACGTACATACTGGTCGATGTAGAGGCGCGCATGTAGGATATACACGTACGTACAGCGGCCAGTGTGCAAGAAAGAAAATACGGCCACATACGTACATACGGGCGGGGTCTCGAACGCCTACTCGCGCATACGTACGGCCAGGGCTCGTGTACATGGCTGGGTCGGAACGAAGAAACAACGTCGTCATCGTGTTCATGGGGAGCCAACCGGCTGGGTCGGAACGGAATGCATCGTCGTGTTCATCGGGAGGGCTCGGACGGAACAGCCGATGGAAACGAGGCCTGGCGTACCGCAGAACGGAGGAAACGGCCTTGTGTTCGACCGGCCACGTTCGAAACGGGATCCTGTTCATCGGGAGGGGTCTGGCATACCGCAAAATGGAGGAAACAGACTTGTGTTGGACCTCCTACGGTCAAAACGGGGTCCTGTTGATCGGGAGGGGTGTGGCGTACCGCAAAACGGAGGAAACGGACTTGTGTTGGAGCGCTACGGTCGAAACGGGGGTCCTATTCATCGGGAGGGGTGTGGCGTACCGCAAAACGGGACTCCACGGGATACTGTTCATCTCCATTGTCGACCCCCTCCAGCCTCCACGGGCTACTGTTCATCCACCGTCGACCTCCTCCAGCCTCCACCTATGACTATTGATCCACGGGCTCCTGTTCATCCAGCCTCCACCGCGCACTACTCCACCGGCTACTGTTCAACCAGCCCTCTCCACGGGCTCCTGTTCAACCACCTCTCCACGGGCTACTATTCATCCAGCCCTCCACCATCTACTGTTCATCCAACCCTCCACGGGGTCCTGTTCATCCAGCCCTTCACGTGGTTCATCCGATGAGATCATCGTGGAACATGTGGGATCCAACATGGGTATCCAGATCCTGCTGTTGGTTATTGACCGGAGAGTCGTCTCGGTCATGTCTGCATGTCCCCCGAACCCGTAGGGTCTACACACTTAAGGTTCAGTGACGCTAGAGTTGTAGAGATATTAGTATGCGGTTAACCGAAAGTTGTTCGGAGTCCCGGATGAGATCCCGGACGTCACGAGGAGTTCCGGAATGGTCCAGAGGTAAAGATTTATATATGGGATGTCCTATTTTGGCCACCGGAAAATGTTCGGGATTTTTCGGTATTGTACCGGGAAGGTTCTAGAAGGTTCCGAAGTGGGGCCCACCTGCATGGGGGGACCCACATGAACGTGGGTAGTGGGGACAAGGCCCCACACCCCTGGTCAAGGCGCACCAAGATCCCACCTTAGAAAGAATAAGATCATATCCCGAAGGATAAGATCAAGATCCCTAAAAAAGGGGGATAACAATCGGTGGGGAAGGGAAATGATGGGATTTCTTTTCCCCACCTTTGCCAACGCCCCAATGGACTTGGAGGGCAAGAAACCAGCCCCCTCCACCCCTATATATAGTGGGGAGGCGCATGGGAGCAGCACCCCAAGCCCTGGCGCCTCCCTCCCTCCCGTGACACCTCTTCCTCCCCGCTTGCGCTTGGCGAAGCCCTGCCGGGATCCCGCTACTTCCACCACCACGCCGTCGTGCTGCTGGATCTCCATCAACTTCTCCTCCCCCCTTGCTGGATCAAGAAGGAGGAGACGTCCCCGCTCCGTACGTGTGTTGAACGCGGAGGTGCCGTCCGTTCGGCGCTAGGATCATCGGTGATTTGGATCACGACGAGTACGACTCCATCAACCCCATTCTCTTGAACGCTTCCGCTCGCGATCTACAAGGGTATGTAGATGCACTCTTTTCCCTCTCGTTGCTAGAAGACTCCATAGATTGTTCTTGGTGATGCGTAGAAATTTTTTAATTTCTACAACGATCCCCAACAGTGGCATCATGAGCTAGGTCTATGCGTAGTTTCTATGCACGAGTAGAACACAAACTTGTTGTGGGCGTAGATGTTGTCAATTTTCTTGCCACTACTAGTCTTATCTTGTTTCGGCGGCATCGTGGGATGAAGCGGCCCGGACCGACCTTACACGTACGCTTACGTGAGACAGGTTCCACCGACTGACATGCACTAGTTGCATAAGGTGGCTAGCGGGTGTCTGTCTCTCCCACTTTAGTCGGATCGGATTCGATGAAAAGGGTCCTTATGAAGGGTAAATAGAAGTTGGCATATCACGTTGTGGTCTTACATAGGTAAGAAACGTTCTTGCTACAAACCTATAGAAGCCACGTAAAAACATGCAACAACAATTAGAGGACGTCTAACTTGTTTCTGCAGCATATGCCTTGTGATGTGATATGGCCAAAAGGATGTGATGAATGAAATATATGTGATGTATGAGATTGATCATGTTCTTGTAATAGGAATCACGACTTGCATGTCAATGAGTATGACAACCAGCAGGAGCCATAGGAGTTGTCTTTATTTTTGTATGACTTGCGTGTCATTGAATAACGCCATGTAAATTACTTTACTTTATTGCTAAACACGTTAGCCATAGAAGTAAAAGTAATCGTTGGCGTGACAACTTCATGAAGACACGATGATGGAGATCATGATGATGGAGATCATGGTGTCATGCCGGTGACGAAGATGATCATGGCGCCCCGAAGATGGAGATCAAAGGAGCAATATGATACTAGCCATATCATGTCACTATTTGATTGTATGTGATGTTTATCATGTTTTACATCTTATTTGCTTAGAACGACGGTAGCTTAAATAAGATGATCCCTCGCAATAATTTCAAGAAAGTGTTCCCCCTAACTGTGCACCGTTGCAAAGGTTCGTTGTTTCGAAGCACCACGTGATGATCGGGTGTGATAGCTTCTAACGTTCGAATACAACGGGTGTAAGCCAGATTTACACACGCAATACACTTAGGTTGACTTGACGAGCCTAGCATGTACAGACATGGCCTCAGAACACGGAAGACCGAAAGGTCGAGCATGAGTCGTATAGAAGATACGATCAACATGAAGATGTTCACCGATGTTGACTAGTCCGTCTCACGTGATGATCGGACACGGCCTAGTTGACTCAGATCATGTTTCACTTAGATGACTAGAGGGATGTTTATCTGAGTGGGAGTTCATTGAATAATTTGATTAGATGAACTTAATTATCATGAACTTAGTCTAAAATCTTTACAATATGTCTTGTAGATCAAATGGCCCACGCGAATGTTGCCCTCAACTTCAACGCGTTCCTACAGAAAACCAAGCTGAAAGATGATGGCAGCAACTATACAGACTGGGTCCGGAACCTGAGGATCATCCTCATAGCTGCCAAGAAAGATTATGTCCTAGAAGCACCGCTAGGTGACGCACCCATCCCAGAGAACCAAGACGTTATGAATGCTTGGCAATAGCGTGCTGATGATTACTCCCTCGTTCAGTGCGGCATGCTTTACAGCTTAGAACCGGGGCTCCAAAAGCGTTTTGAGCAACACGGAGCATATGAGATGTTCGAAGAGCTGAAAATGGTTTCCCAAGCTCATGCCCGGGTCAAGAGATATGAAGTCTCCGACAAGTTCTTCAGTTGTAAGATGGAGGAAATTAGTTATGTCAGTGAGCACATACTCAAAATGTCTGGGTTACACAACCACTTGACTCAGCTGGGAGTTAATCTCCCGGATGACGCGGTCATTGACAGAATCCTTCGGTCGCTTCCACCGAGCTACAAGAGCTTTGTGATGAACTTCAATATGCAGGGGATGGAAAAGACCATTCCTGAGGTATATTCAATGCTGAAATCAGCGGAGGTGGAGATCAAATAGGAACATCAAGTGTTGATGGTGAATAAAACCACTAAGTTCAAGAAAGGCAAGGGTAAGAAGAACTTCAAGAAGGACGGCAAGGGAGTTGCCGCGCCCGGTAAGCCAGTTGCCAGGAAGAAGCCAAAGAATGGACCCAAGCCTGAGACTGAGTGCTTTTATTGCAAGGGAAGTGGTCACTGGAAGCGGAACTGCCCCAAGTACTTAGCGGACAAGAAGGCCGGCAACAGCAAAGGAGCTGCGGAATAAACGGAGACTGGCAAAGGACGAGGTGACGATGCGCGTCGGGAATGGTTCCAAGGTCGATGTGATCGCCGTCGGCACGCTACCTCTACATTTACCTACGGGATTAGTTTTAAACCTCAATAATTGTTATTTAGTGCCAACTTTGAGCATGAACATTGTATCAGGATCTCGTTTAATTCAAGATGGCTACTCATTTAAATCCGAGAATAATGGTTGTTCTATTTATATGAGAGATATGCTTTATGGTCATGCCCCGCTGGTTAATGGTTTATTCTTAATGAATCTCGAACGTAGTGTTACACATATTCATAGTGTGAATACAAAAAGATGTAAGGTTGATAATGATAGTCCCACATACTTGTGGCACTGCCATCTTGGTCACATTGGTGTCAAACGCATGAAGAAGCTCCATGCAGATGGACTTTTGGAGTCTCTCGATTACGAATCATTTGACACGTGCGAACCATGCCTCATGGGTAAGATGACCAAGACTCCGTTCTCCGGAACAATGGAGCAAGCAACCAACTAATTGGAAATCATACATACTGATGTGTGCGGTCCAATGAGTGTTGAGGCTCGCGGTGGCTATCGTTATGTTCTCACTCTCACTGATGACTTGAGTAGATATGGGTATGTCTACCTAATGAAACACAAGTCTGAGACCTTTGAAAAGTTCAAGGAATTTCAGAGTGAGGTTGAGAATCAACGTGACAGGAAAATAAAGTTCTTACGATCAGATCGTGGAGGGGAATATTTGAGTCACGAATTTGGCACACACTTAAGGAAATGTGGAATAGTTTCACAACTCACACCGCCTGGAACACCTCAGCGAAATGGTGTGTCCGAACGTCGTAATCGCACTCTATTGGATATGGTGCGATCTATGATGTCTCTTACCGATCTACCGCTCTCATTTTGGGGCTATGCTTTAGAGACTGCCGCATTCACTTTAAATAGGGCTCCGTCGAAATCCGTTGAGACGACACCGTATGAATTATGGTTTGGGAAGAAACCTAAGCTGTCGTTTCTAAAAGTTTGGGGATGTGATGCTTATGTCAAGAAACTTCAACCTGAAAAGCTCGAACCCAAGTCGGAAAAATGCGTCTTCATAGGATACCCTAAGGAAACCATTGGGTATACCTTCTACCTCAGATCCGAAGGCAAGATCTTTGTTGCCAAGAACGGGTCCTTTCTGGAGAAAGAGTTTCTCTCGAAAGAAGTAAGTGGGAGGAAAGTGGAACTTGATGAAGTACTACCTCTTGAACCGGAAAGTAGCGCAGCTCAGAAAGATGTTCCTGTGGTGCCTGCACTGACTAGAGAGGAAGCAAATGATGATGATCAAGGTACTTCGGATCAAGTTACTACTGAACTTCGTAGGTTCACGAGGACATGTTCCACACCAGAGTGGTATGGCAACCCTGTCCTGGAAATCATGTTGTTAGACAACAGTGAACCTTCGAACTATGAAGAAGCAATGGCGGGCCCAGATTCCAACACATGGCTTGAAGCCATGCAATCCGAGATAGGATCCATGTATGAAAACAAAGTGTGGACTTTGACAGACTTGCCCGATGATCGGCGAGCGATAGAAAATAAATGGATCTTTAAGAAGAAGACAGACGCGGATGGTAATGTGACCATCTATAAGGCTCGACTTGTCGCTAAGGGTTATCGACAAGTTCAAGGGGTTGACTACGATGAGACTTTCTCACCCGTAGCGAAGCTGAAGTCCGTCCGAACCATGTTAGCAATTGCCGCATTCTATGATTATGAGATATGGCAAATGGACGTCAAAACGGCATTCCTTAACGGCTTTCTTAAGGAAGAATTGTATATGATGCAGCCGGAGGTTTTGTCAATCCTAAGAATACTAACAAGGTATGCAAGCTCCAGCGCTCCATCTATGGGCTGGTGCAAGCATCTCGGAGTTGGAACATTCGATTTGATGAGATGATCAAAGCGTTTGGGTTTACACAGACTTATGGAGAAGCCTGTGTTTACAAGAAAGTGAGTGGGAGCTCTGTAGCATTTCTCATATTATATGTGGATGACATACTGTTGATGGGAAATGATATAGAATTCTTGGGAAGCATAAAGGCCTACTTGAACAAGTGTTTTTCAATGAAGGACCTTGGAGAAGCTGCTTATATATTAGGCATCAAGATATATAGAGATAGATCAAGACGCCTCATTGGTCTTTCACAAAGTACGTACCTTGACAAGATATTGAAGAAGTTCAATATGGATCAGCCCAAGAAGGGGTTCTTGCCTGTATTGCAAGGTGTGCAATTGAGCACGGCTCAATGCCCGACCACGGCAGAAGATAGAGAAAAGATGAGTGTCGTCCCCTATGCCTCGGCCATAGGGTCTATTATGTATGCCATGTTGTGTACCAGACCTGATGTAAACCTTGCCGTAAGTTTGGTAGGAAGGTACCAAAGTAATCCCGGCATGGAACACTGGACAGCGGTCAAGAATATCCTGAAGTACTTGAAGAGGACTAAGGATATGTTTCTCGTTTATGGAGGTGACGAAGAGCTCGTCGTAAAGGGTTACGTCGATGCTAGTTTCGACACAGATCTGGATGACTCTAAGTCACAAACCGGATACGTGTATATTTTGAATGGTGGGGCAGTAAGCTGGTGCAGTTGCAAGCAAAGCGTTGTGGCGGGATCTACATGTGAAGCGGAATACATGGCGGCCTCAGAGGCAGCACAAGAAGCAATCTGGGTGAAGGAGTTCATTACCGACCTAGGAGTTATTCCCAATGCATCGGGCCCGATGACTCTCTTCTGTGACAACACTGGAGCTATTGCCCTTGCCAAGGAGCCCAGGTTTCACAGGAAGACCAGGCATATCAAGCGTCGCTTCAACTCCATTCGTGAAAATGTTCAAAATGGAGACATAGATATTTGTAAAGTACATACGGACCTGAATGTAGCAGTTCCGTTGACTAAACCTCTCCCTAGAGCAAAACATGATCAACACCAGAACTCTACGGGTGTTCGATTCATCACAATGTAACTAGATTATTGACTCTAGTGCAAGTGGGAGACTGTTGGAAATATTCCCTAGAGGCAATAATAAAATGGTTATTATTATATTTCCTTGTTCATGATAATTGTCTATTGTTCATGCTATAATTGTGTTATCCGGAAATCGTAATACATGTGTGAATACATAGACCACAACATGTCCCTAGTGAGCCTCTAGTTGACTAGCTCGTTGATCAACAGATAGTCATGGTTTCCTGACTATGGACATTGGATGTCATTGATAACGGGATCACATCATTAGGAGAATGATGTGATGGACAAGACCCAATCCTAAGCATAGCACAAGATCGTGTAGTTCGTTTGCTAGAGCTTTTCCAAATGTTAAGTATCATTTCCTTAGACCATGAGATTGTGCAACTCCCGGATACCATAGGAGTGCTTTGGGTGTGCCAAACGTCACAACGTAACTGGGTGGCTATAAAGGTGCACTACGGGTATCTCCGAAAGTGTCTGTTGGGTTGGCACGAATCGAGACTGGGATTTGTCACTCCGTATGACGGAGAGGTATCTCTGGGCCCACTCGGTAATGCATCGTCATAATGAGCTCAATGTGACCAAGTGTTTGGTCACGGGATCATGCATTACGGTACGAGTAAAGTGACTTGCCGGTAACGAGATTGAACAAGGTATTGGGATACCGACGATCGAATCTCGGGCAAGTAATGTACCGATTGACAAAGGGAATTGTATACGGGATTAATTGAATCCTCGACATCATGGTTCATCTGATGATATCATCGTGGAACATGTGGGAGCCAACATGGGTATCCAGATCCCGCTGTTGGTTATTGACCGGAGAGTCGTCTCGGTCATGTCTGCATGTCTCCCGAACCCGTAGGTTCTACACACTTAAGGTTCGGTGATGCTAGAGTTGTAGAGATATTAGTATGCGGTTAACCGAAAGTTGTTCGGAGTCCCGGATGAGATCCCGGACGTCACGAGGAGTTCCGGAATGGTCCGGAGGTAAAGATTTATATATGGGATGTCCTATTTTGGCCACCGGAAAATGTTCGGGATTTTTCGGTATTGTACCGGGAAGGTTCTAGAAGGTTCCGAAGTGGGGCCCACCTGCATGGGGGGACCCACATGAACGTGGGTAGTGGGGGCAAGGCCCCACAACCCTGGTCAAGGCGCACCAAGATCCCACCTTAGAAGGAATAAGATCATATCCCGAAGGGATAAGATCAAGATCCCTAAAAAAGGGGGATAACAATCGGTGGGGAAGGGAAATGATGGGATTTCTTTTCCCCACCTTTGCCAACGCCCCAATGGACTTGGAGGGCAAGAAACCAGCCCCCTCCACCCCTATATATAGTGGGGAGGCGCATGGGAGCAGCACCCCAAGCCCTGGCGCCTCCCTCCCTCCCGTGACACCTCTTCCTCCCCGCTTGCGCTTGGCGAAGCCCTGCCGGGATCCCGCTACTTCCACCACCACGCCGTCGTGCTGCTGGATCTCCATCAACTTCTCCCCCCCCCTTGCTGGATCAAGAAGGAGGAAACGTCCCCACTCCGTACGTGTGTTGAACGCGGAGGTGCCGTCCGTTCGGCGCTAGGATCATCGGTGATTTGGATCACGACGAGTACGGCTCCATCAACCCCGTTCTCTTGAACGTTTCCGCTCGAGATCTACAAGGGTATGTAGATGCACTCTTTTCCCTCTCGTTGCTAGAAGACTCCATAGATTGTTCTTGGTGATGCGTAGAATTTTTTTAATTTCTGCAACGATCCCCAACAATCACATCACAACATGCCCTGCAAAAACAAGTTAGACGTCCTCTACTTTGTTGTTGCAAGTTTTACGTGGCTGCTACGGGCTTCTAGCAAGAATAGTTCATACCTACGCATCAAAACCACAATGGCGATTTATCAAGTTTGTTGTTTTTCCTTCACCAATGACCGGCCGCAGTCAAATTCAATTCAACTAAAGTTGGAGAAACAGACACCCGCCAGCCACCTTTATGCAAAACTAGTTGCATGTCTGTCGGTGGAACCGGTCTCATGAACGTGGTCATGTAAGGTTGGTCCGGGCCGCTTCATCCAACAATACCACCGAATCAAAGTAAGAGATTGGTTGTAAGCAGTATGACGATCACCGCCCACAACTCTTTGTGTTCTTCTTGTGCATATCATCTACGCATAGACCTGGCTCGGATGCCACTGTTGGGAAACGTAGCATGCAATTTCAAAAAAATTCCTACGCTCACGCAAGATCTATCTAGGAGATGCATAGCAACGAGAGGGCGAGAGTGTGTCCACGTACCCTTGTAGACCAAAAGCGGAAGCGTTTGACAATGCGGTTGATGTAGTCGAACTTCTTCTTGTTCCAGCCGATCAAGCACCGAACATACGACACCTCCGAGTTCTGCACACGTTCAGCTCGATGACATCCCTCGAACTCTTGATCCAGCAAAGTGTCGAGGGAGAGTTCTGTCAGCATGACGGCGTGGTGACGGTGATGGTGAAGTGAACCACGTAGGGCTTCGCCTAAGCACTACGTGAATATGACCAGAGTCATAAACTGCGGAGGGGGGCGCCGCACACAACTAACAATGGTTGATGTGTGTTCTAGGCACCCGCTCCCCACGTATATATAGGTGGGAGGGGGAGGGGAACAGCCCTAGGGCGCCCCAAGTAGGAGGAATACTACTTGGGGGCCTAGTCCAATTCGCCCCCCTTACCATGTTTTTCGGAGGGAGAAGGAAGGAGGAGGGGGAGAGAAGGAAGGAGGACGTCGAATCCCTCCCCTTCCTTTCTCTCTTCCCCCCTTTCCTTCCCCTTCCTATTCGGCCTACATGGGGGGTGCAGCAGCCCATGCTGGCTGCTGCATTTCCCCTCTTGGCCCAAAAGGTCCATATCTTTGCCGGGGGGTGCCCGGAACCCCTTCCGGTGACCCGATATGTACCCGGTACCCCCGGAACACTTCCGGTGTCCGAATAACATCGTCCTATATATGAATCTTTACCTCTCGACCATTTAGAGACTCCTCGTCACGTCCGTGATCTCATGCAGAACTCCGAACAACATTCGGTCACCAAATCACATAACTCATATAATACAAATTGTCATCGAACGTTAAGCGTGCGGACCCTACGGGTTCGAGAACTATGTACACATGACCGAGACTCCACTTTGGTCAATAACCAATAGCGGAACCTGGATGCTCATATTGGCTCCCACATATTCTACGAAGATCTTTATCGGTCGAACCGTTATGACAACATACGTTATTCCCTTTGTCATCGGCATGTTACTTGCCCGAGATTTGATCGTCGGTATCTTCATACCTAGTTCAATCTCATTACCGGCAAGTCCCTTTACTCGTTCTGTAATACATCATCCAACAACTAACTCATTAGTCACATTGCTTGTAAGGCTTATTATGATGTGCATTACCGAGAGGGCCCAGAGAAACCTCTTCGTTACTCGGAGTGACAAATCCTAATCTCGATCTATGCCAACCCAACAAACACCTTCGGAGATACCTGTAGAGCATCTTTATAATCACCCAGTTACGTTGTGATGTTTGATAGCACATAAGGTATTCCTCCGGTATCCGGGAGTTGCATAATCTCATAGTTAAAGGAATATGTATATGACATGAAGAAATCTATAGGAATAAAACTGAACGATCAATATGCTAAGCTAACGGATGGGTCATGTCCATCACATCATTCTCCTAATGATGTGATCCTGTTCATAAAATGACAACACATGTCTATGGTTAGGAAACTTAACCACCTTTAATTAACGAGCTAGTCTACTAGAGGCTTACTAGGGTAACGGTGTTTAGTCTATGTATTCACACATGTATCAAGTTTCCGGTTAATACAATTCTAGCATGAATAATAAACATTTATCATGATATAAGGAAATATAAATAACAGCTTTATTATTGCCTCTACGACATATTTCCTTCAGTTTGTTGAGTTGGCATAGATCGAGATTAGGATTTGTCACTCTGAGTATCGGAGAGGTATCTCTGGGCCCTCTCGGTAATACACATCATAAGCTTGCAAGCAAATGACAAAGGAGTTGGTCACGAGGTGATGTATTACGGAACGAGTAAAGAGACTTGCCGGTAATGAGATTGAACTAGGTATGAAGATAACGACGATCGAATCTCGGGCAAGTAACATACCGACAGACAAAGGGAAATACGTATGTTGTCATAACAGTTCGATCGATAAAGATATTCGTAGAATATGTAGGAGCCAATATCGTTATCCAGGTTCCGCTATTGGTTATTGTCCGAAGAGGTGTCTCGGTCATGTCTACACAGTTCTCGAACCCGTAGGGTCCGCACGCTTAACGTTCGTTGACGATGTAGTATTATATGAGTTATGTGATTTGGTGACCGAATGTTGTTCGGAGTCCTGGATGAGATTACATACATAACGAGGAGTCTCAAAATGGTCGAGAGGTAAAGGTTGATATATAGGACGATGGTATTCGGACACCTGAAGTGTTTCGGAGGGTACCGGTACTTATCGGGTCACCGGAAAGGAGTTTCGGGCACCCCTGGCAAAGATATGGGCCTTATGGGCCAAGAGAGGAAACACACCAGCCACAAGGGGCCGGTGCGCCCCCCATAGTAGGCTGGCCTAGGAGGATAAGGAAAGAGGGGAAAGGAATGGAAAGAGGGGAAGGGAAAGGATAGTGTGGAGTAGGACCCCCCCCCCCTCTTTCCTTCCCCCCTCGGTTATATATGGCAGGGGGGCAGCTTGGGAGGGACTCCAAGTAGGATTCCTCCTACTTGGGAACCTCCTATGGCTGCTCCCCCTCCCTCCCACCTATATATATGTGGGAGGGGGGCGCCTAGCACACCCCAGACAATTGCCTAGCCGTGTGCGGCGCCCCCCTCCACCGTTTACACCCCCGGTCATATTTTCGTAGTGCTTAGGCGAAGCCCTGCAGAGATCACTTCACCATCACCGTCACCACGCCATCGTGCTGACGGAACTCATCTACTACCTCGACATCTTGCTGGATCAAGAAGGCGAGGGACGTCACCGAGCTGAACGTGTGCACAACGCGGAGGTGCCTTGCGTTTGGTACTTGATCGGTTGAAGCGCGAAGAAGTTCGACTACATCAACCGCGTTGTGAAACGCTTCCGCTTACAGTCTATGAGGGTACATAGACACACTCTCCCCCTCGTTGCTATGCATCTCCATGGATATATCATTGCGTGTGCGTAGAATTTTTTTTGTTTTCCATGCAACGATTCTCAATAGTGGCATCATTAGCCAGGTCTATGCGTAGATGATATGCACGAGTAGAACACAAAGAAGTTGTGGGCGGTGATGTTCATACTGCTTACCACCAACGGCGGCATTGTGGGATGAAGCGGCCCGGACCAACCTTACATGTCCACACACATGAGACCGGTTCCACCAACTGACATGCAACTAGTTTTGCATAAAGGTGGCTGGCGGGTGTCTGTTTCTCCTACTTTAGTTGAATCGAATTTGACTGCGGACGGTCCTTGAAGAAGGTTAAAAGAGCAAACTTGATAAATCACCATTGTGGTTTTTGCCATAGGTAAGAACGGTTCTTGCTAGAAACCCGTAGCAGCCACGTAAAATTTGCAACAACAAAGTAGATGACGTCTAGCTTGTTTTTGCAGGGTATGTTGTGATGTGATATGGTCAACCCATGATTTGATATACGTTCTTGTATGAGATGATCATGTTTTGTAATTTATCGGCAACCGACAGGAGCCTTATGGTTGTCTCTTTATTGTATGAAATGCAAACGACATGTAATTGCCTTACTTTATCGCTATGCGTTAGCAATAGTTGTAGAAGCAATAGTTGGTGAGACGACCATGACGCAATGATGGAGATCAAGGTGTCGAGCCAAAGATGATGCAGATCATGACGATTGTTTGGAGATGGAGATCAAAAGCACGAGATGATGATGGCCATATCATGTCACATATTTTGATTGCATGTGATGTTTATCTTTTATGCATCTTATTTTGCTTAGAACGACGGTAGCATTATAAGATGATCCCTTCACTAAATTTCAAGATATAAGTGTTCTCCCTGAGTATGCACCATTGCAAAAGTTTGTCATTTTGAGACACCACGTGATGACCGGGTGTGATAGACTCTACGTTCACATACAACGGGTGTAAGACAGTTTTGCACATGTAGAATACTTGGGTTAAACTTGACGAGACTAGCATGTAAAGACATGGCCTCGGAACACTTGAGACCGAAAGGTCGAACATGAGTCATATAGTAGATATATCAACATAGAGATGTTCACCATTGATGACTACCCCATCTCACGTGATGATCGGCATGGGGTTAGTTGATTTGGATCATGTATCACTTAAATAACTTGAGGGGTGTTAATTTAAGTGGTAGTTCATTAGTAATTTGATTAATTGAACTTAAATTTACATGAACTTAGTCTTAATAGTTTTTGCATATCTATGTTGTAGAACAATAGCTCGCGATATAGCTCCCCTATTTTTGATATGTTCCTGGAGAAAACTAAGTTCAAAGATGATAGTAGCAATGATGCGGACTGGGTCTGTGATCTGAGGATTTTCCTCATTGCTGCATAGAAGAATTATGTCCTTGATGCACCGCTAGGTGACAGACCTATTGTAGGAGCAGATGTAGACGTTATGAACGTTTGGCAAGCTCAATAGGATGACTACTTAATATTTTAGTGTGCCATGCTTTACGGCTTAGGACCAGGACTTAAAAAATGTTTTGAACGGCACGGAACATATGAGATGTTCCAAGAGATGAAATTGGTATTTCAGACTCATGCCAGTGTCGGGAGGTATGAGACCTCTGACAAGTACTTTTCCTACAAGATGGAGGAGAATAGCTCAGCCAGTGAGCATGTGCTTAGAATGTCTGGGTACTACAATCGCTTGAATCAAGTGGGAGTTAATCTTCTAGATAAGATAGTGATTGACAAAATTATCTAGTCACCATCACCAAGCTACTAGAACTTCGTGATGAACTATAATATGCAAGGGATGATGAAAACAATTCCCGAGATCTTCGCGATGCTGAAATCGGCGAAGGTAGAAATCAAGAAAGAACATCAAGTGTTGATGGTTAACAAGACCACTAGTTTCAAGAAAAAGGGCAAATGGAAAGAAAGGGAACTTCAAGAAGAGTGGCAAGCAAGACGCCACTCCCGTGAAGAAGCCCAAAGCTGGACCTAAGCCTGAAACTGAGTGTTTCTACTACAAAGGGAATGGTCACTAGAAGCGGAACTACCCCAAATACTTGGCGGATAAGAAGGATGGCAAAGTGAACAAAGGTATATTTGATATACATGTTATTTATACTAGTGTTCGTAGTAACCCCTGGTATTTGATACCGGTTCAGTTGCTAAGATTAGTAACTCGAAACAGGAGTTGCAGAATAAACAAAGACTAGTTAAGGGCGAGGTGACGATGTGTGTTGGAAGTGATTCCAAGGTTGATACGAGCACCATTGCACACTCCCTCTACCTTCGGGATTAGTGTTGAACCTAAATAAATGTTATTTGGTGTTTGCGTTGAGCATGAATATGATTAGATCATGTTTATTGCAATACAGATATTCATTTAAGTCAGAGGATAATTGTTGTTCTGTTTAAATGAATAAAACCTTCTATGGTCATACACCCAATGTGAATGGTTTATTGAATCTCGATCGTTGTGATACACATATTCATAATATTGATGCCAAAAGATGCAAAGTTAATAATGATAGTGCGACATACTTGTGGCACTGCCGTTTAGGTCATATTGGTGTAAAATGCATGAAGAAACTCCATACGGATGGACTTTTGGAATCAATTGATTATGATTCATTTGATACTTGCAAACCATGCCTCATGGGCAAGATGACTAAAACTCTGTTCTTCGGAACAATGGAGCGAGCTAATGACTTATTGGAAATAATACATACCGATGTATGCGGTCCGATGAGTGTTGAAGCACGCGGCGGGTATCATTATTTTCTGACCTTCACAGATGGTTTGAGTAGGTATGGGTATATCTACTTGATGAAACACAAGTCTGAAACATTTGAAAAGTTCAACGAATTTCAGAGTGAAGTATCATCGTAACAAGAAATTAAGTTTCTATGATCTGATCGCGGAAATGAATATTTGAGTTACGATTTTGGCCTTCATTCAAAACAATGTGGAATTGTTTCACAACTCACGCCACCTAGAACACCAGAACGTAATGGTGTGTCCGAACTTCGTAACCGTACTTTATTGGATATTGTGCGTTGTATGATGTCTCTTACCGATTTACCACTATCGTTTTGGGGTTATGCATTAGAGACAGCTGCATTCACATTAAATAGGGCACCATCTAAATCCGTTCAGACGATGTCGTATGAACTATGGTTTGGCAAGAAACCTAAGCTGTCATTTCTTAAAGTTTGGGGTTGCGACACTTATGTCAAAAGGCTTCAGCCTCATAAGCTCGAACCCAAATCGGAGAAGTGCGTCTTTATAGGATACACTAAGGAAACAATTGCGTACACCTTCTACCACAGATCCGAAGGCAAGATCTTTGTTGCTAAGAATGGATCCTTTCTAGAGAAGGAGTTTCTCTCGAAAGAAGTGAGTGGGAGGAAAGTAGAACTTGATGAGGTAATTGTACCTTCTCTCGAATTGGATAGTAGCACATCAGAGAAAACCGTTCAAGTGATGCTTACACCAACTAGAGAGGAAGCAAATGATAATGATCATGAAACTTCAGATCAAGTTGCTACTGAACCTCGTAGGTCAACCAAAGCACGATCCGCACCAGAGTGGTACGGAAATCCTGTCCTGAAAGTCATGTTATTAGACCACGGCTAACCTATGAACTATGAAGAAGCTATGATAAGCACAGATTCCGACAGATGGCTTGAGGCCATGAAATCTGAGATAGGATCCATGTATGAAAACAAAGTATGGACTTCGGTGGACTTGCCCGATGATCGGCAAGCCATAGAAAATAAATGGATCTTCAATAAGAAGACTGACACTGATGGTAATGTTACTGTCTACAAAGCTCGACTTGTCGCGAAAGGTTTTCGACAAGTTCAAGGAGTTGACTACGATGAGACTTTCTGAATCATGTTAGCAATTGCCGCATTTATGATTATGAAATCTGGCAAATGGACGTCAAAACAACATTCCTTAATGGATTTCTTAAAGAAGAGTTGTCTATGATGCAACCAAAAGGTTTTGTCGATCCTAAAGGTGCTAACAAAGTGTGCAAGCTCCAGTGATCCATCTATGGACTGGTGCAAGCATCTCGGAGTTGGAATATACTCTTTTATAAGGTGATCAAAGCATATGGTTTTATACAGACTTACGGTGAAACCTGTATTTACAAGAAAGTGAGTGGGAGCTCTGTAGCATTTCTGATAGTATATGTGGATGACATATTGTTGATTGGAAATGATATAGAATTTCTGGATAGCATAAAAGGATATTTGAATAGGATTTATAGGGATAGCTCGAGACGCTTAATAGGACTTCCACAAAGCACATACCTTGGCAAAGTTTTGAAGAAGTTCAAAATTGATCTAAGAAAGGGTTCTTGCATGTGTTGCAAGGTGTGAAGTTGAGTAAGACTCAAAGCCCGACCATGGCAGAAGATAGAAAGAGAATGAAAGTCATTCCCTATGCCTTAGCCATAGGTTCTATAAAGTATGCCATCCTGTGTACCAGACCTGTTGTGTGCCTTGCCATGAATTTGGTAAGGGGGTACGATAGTGATCTAGGAGTGGATCACTGGACAGCGGTCAAAGTTATCCTTAGTTACCAAAGAGGACTAAGGAAATGTTTCTCGGTTATGGAGGTGATAAAGAGTTCCTCGTAAAGGGTTGCGGTGATGCAAGCTTTGACACCGATTCAGATGACTCTGATTCTCATTCTGGATACATATTGGAAGTGGGAGCAATTAGCTAGAGTAGCTCCATGTAGAGCATTGTAGACTGATACGTCTCCAACGTATCTATAATTTTTAATTGTTCCATGCTATTATATTATCCATCTTGGATTTTTATAAGCTATTTTATATGATTTTTGGGACTAACCTATTAACCTAGAGCCCAGTGCCAGTTTCTGTTTTTTTTTCATGTTTTTGAGTTTTAGAGAAAAGGAATATCAAACGGAGTCCTATTGACCTGAAAATTTATGGTGATTTTTTATGGACCAGAAGAAGCCCCCGAAGCAAAAGAGTTGGGCCAGAAGAGCCACGAGGCCTCCACAAGGGTGGAGGGCTTTCCCTACCCCCTGGGAGCGCCCTCCGGTCTTGTGGGATCCTCGTGGACCCCCTGACTTCTTCCCAACGCCAAAAATTCTTATAAATATGGAAACCCCCGGAAATAAACCTAGATCGGGAGTTCCGCCGCCGCAAGCCTCTGTAGCCATGAAAAACCAATCGGGAGCCCGTTCCGACACCCTCCGAAGGGGGAAACCATCACTGGTGGCCAGCTTCATCATCCCGGTGGTCTCCACGACAAGGAGGGAGTAGTTCAGCCTCGGGACTGAGGGTATGTACCAGTAGCTATGTGTTTGATCTGTCTCTCTCATGTTCTTGATTTGGCACGATATTGATGTACCGCGAGGTTTGTTACTATAGTTGAATCATATGGTGTTTCTCCCCCTGTATCTCCTTGTGATGAATTGAGTCTTTTCCTTTGAGGTTTTGTTATGTCGGATTGAATCTTTGGATGTGAGAGCACTTGATGTATGTCTTGTGATGGGATATCCGTGGTGACAATGGGATATTGTGTTGATCCACTTGCTGTATGTTTTGGTTATCAACTTGCGGATTCCCGTGGTGACATTGGGGAAATCTATGCATAGGGGTTGATGCATGTTTTCATATTCCTTTCTCCGGTAGAAATCTCGGGATACTCTTGAAGTTCTTTGTGTTGGATTGAATATTATAAATCTGAAATTGTGTGATGCATATCGTATAATTGACCCACGGATACCTGTGGTGACATTGGAGTATCTAGGTGACATTAGGGTTGATTGATGTGTGTCATATGGTGTTATTTTACTACGAACTCTAGGGCTGTTTGTGACACTTATAGGAATAGCTCAATGGATTGATCGGAAAGAATAACTTTGAGGTGGTTTCGTACCCTACAAGCAATTTCATCTTATGTTCTCCGTGATAGGAACTTTGGAGCGATTCTTTGTTGCATGTTGAGGGATTGTTATATGATCCAGTTATGTTATCATTGTTGAGAGAACTTGCACTAGTGAAAGTATCAACCCTAGGCCTTGTTGAGGGAGTCCTGGATTAGGGGGTCCTCTGACTGCCGGACTATATACTTTGGCCAGACCGTTGGACTATGAAGATACAAGATCGAAGACTTCGTCCCGTGTCCGGATGGGACTCTCCTTTGCGTGGAGGGCAAGCTTGGCAAATCGGATATGTAGATCTCCTCCCTTGTAACCGACTCTGTGTAACCCTAGCCCCCTCCGATGTCTATATAAACCGGACGGTTTAGTCCGTAGGGCAACAATGATAATCATAGGCTAGCTTCTAGGGTTTAGCCTCTACGATCTCGTGGTAGATCAACTCTTGTAATACTCATATCATCAAGATCAATCAAGCAGGAAGTAGGGTATTACCTCCATCGAGAGGGCCCAAACCTGGGCAAACATTGTGTCCCCCGCCTCCTGTTACCATGCGCCCGCACAGTTCGGGACCCCCTACCCGAGATCCGCCGGTTTTGACACCGACACTTGTTTTCAAGCATTGCAATACCGTTTTTGCGCACTTTTGTTACTAGTTACCTTGCTATTTTTATTTCTTCAGATTACAAAAACCTATATCTACCACCCATATTACGCTTGTATCACCATCTCTTCGCCGAACTAGTGCACCTATACAATTTACCATTGTATTGGGTGTGTTGGGGACACAAGAGACTCTTTGTTATTTGGTTGCAGGGTTGTTTGAGAGAGACCATCTTCATCCTACGTCTCCCATGGATTGATAAACCTTAGGTCATCCACTTGAGGGAAATTTGCTACTGTCCTACAAAACTCTGCGCTTGGAGGCCCAACACGAGTCTACAAGAAGAAGGTTGCATAGTAGACATCAAGCTCTTTTCTGGCGCCGTTGCCGGGGAGGTTAGTGCTTGAAGGTATATCTTTAGATATTGCAATTGAATCTTTTAGTTTCTTGTTCTAAAATAAAACTACAAAAAATGGAATTGAGGTTGCCTCATATGCTTCATCTTTTTAATGTCTTTCGTGAAAATGATGGAAAGGAAAACTGTGCTCAAGTGTTAGAAGAAGTCAATAAAATGTTTGGCATAAAAACTTTGAATGATGAGCATGATTGCAATGTTGTTAGTATGAATTCTTTGAATATCCATGATTCTAATGATATGCAAAGCCACAAGCTTGGGGATGCTATGTTTGATGAAAATGATATTTTTAGTCCCCCAAGTTTTGATGAGAATATTTATTATGATGAAAGCATGCCTCCTATTTATGATGATTATATTGATGGAAGTGGGTTTGGAAGAGTGTCAACTTTAGGTAGTAATGTTCCCACTATTTTGGAGGGCATTGAATCTTATTGTGATAATTATGAAAGTGGATTTGGAGAGGTCATGACTTTATTTAGTGATGAATCCACCATTTCGGAAGAGGTTCCAATTGATTATGTCGGGGAAAACAAACAGGAGCATATATTTTCCCCTGACTCGTGCACGGACAGTGAAGGCACAGGCACGGAAGCAAGATTGCAGCACCAAGGTCAGGCCAAGGTACAAGAGATCAAGATCTTCAAAGGACCAACATGCAGATCAAGAGGACCAAGACCAAGCCAGAGAAGTAGGAAACCACCAGGAGAAAGGCCTCCCTTGCCGGGCAGGCGAGCCTGGCGACGACGGGGCCGCCCTCGGAAGAAAACCTCCAAGACATACCGGCAAGGCCTGCCGGGTCTCGCGGAGGCAGGGCCACCTCACTACACCACTTCACCTTGACGCACGTCGTCGATCGATGCAGTGTCAAGCCGCAAAGTGACTAAGTGGCAGCCATTCACCACATGGCAGCCTCTTTCTACAGGAAATACCTACAGGCGACACCCGTCCTGCGACGTGTCGAGCGAGCAGGCGCGAAGCTGGCAACGTGCCATCTGATACGTCTCCAACGTATCTACTTTTCCAAACACTTTTGCCCTTGTTTTGGACTCTAACTTGCATGATTTGAATGGAACTAACCCGGACTGACCATGTTTCCAGCAGAATTGCCATGATGTTATTTTTGTGCAGAAATAGAAGTTCTCGGAATGACCCGAAACTTCACGGAGCCACTTTTTGGAATTCATAAAAAATACAGGCGAAAGAATCAACCGAAGGGGGCCCACACCCTGGCCACGAGGGTGGGGGGCACGCCCTACCCCCCTGGGCGCGCCCTCCTGCCTCGTGGGCCCCCTGGAGCTCCACTGACCTCAACTCCAACTCCATATATTCACGTTCGGGGAGAAATTCAGAGAGAAGGATTCGTCGTGTTTTACGATACGGAGCCGCCGCCAAGCCCTAATCTCTCTCGGGAGGACTGATCTGGAGTCCGTTCGGGGCTCCGGAGAGGGGAATCCGTCGCCGTCGTCATCATCAACCATCCTCCATCACCAATTTCATGATGCTCACCGCCGTGCGTGAGTAATCCCATCGTAGGCTTGCTGGACGGTGATGGGTTGGATGAGATTTACCATGTAATTTCTACCTCTTGAGCATGTGTTGGTTTTCCCTTGAAGAGGAAAGGGTGATGCAGCAGAGTAGCGTAAGTATTTCCCTCAGTTTTTGAGAACCAAGGTATCAATCCAGTAGGAGGCTACACGCAAATCCCTCGTACCTGCACAAACAAATAAGAACCTTGCAACCAACGCGATAAAGGGGTTGTCAATCCCTTCACGGCCACTTGCAAAAGTGAGATCTGATAGAGATAATAAGATAAATATTTTTGGTATTTTTATGATATAGATTGGAAAGTAAAGATTGCAAAATAAAATAGATCGGAAACTTATATGATAGAAAATAGAAGATTATATGATGGAAAATAGACCCGGGGGCCATAGGTTTCACTAGTGGCTTCTCTCAAGATAGCATAAGTATTACGGTGGGTGAACAAATTACTGTCGAGCAATTGATAGAAAAGTGCATAATTATGAGAATATCTAGGCATGATCATGTATATAGGCATCACGTCCGCGACAAGTAGACCAAAACGATTCTGCATCTACTACTATTACTCCACACATCGACCGCTATCCAACATGCATCTAGAGTATTAAGTTCATAAGAACAGAGTAACACATTAGGCAAGATGACATGATGTAGAGGGATAAACTCGAGCAATATGATATAAACCCCATCTTTTTATCCTCAATGGAAACAATACAATACGTATCGATTCCCCTTCTGTCACTGGGATCGAACACCGCAAGATTGAACCCAAAGCTAAGCACTTCTCCCATTGCAAGAAAGATCAATCTAGTAGGCCAAACCAAACTGATAATTCGAAGAGACTTGCAAAGATAACAAATCATACATAAAAGAATTCAGAGGAGATTCAAATATTGTTCATAGATAATCTTGATCATAAACCCACAATTCATCGGATCTCGACAAACACACCGCAAAAAGAGTTACATCAAATAGATCTCCAAGAAGATCGAGGAGAACTTTGTATTGAGATCCAAAGAGAGAGAAGAAGCCATCTAGCTAATAACTATGGACCCGAAGGTCTGAGGTAAACTACTCACACATCATCGGAGAGGCTATGGTGTTGATGTAGAAGCCCTCCGTGATCAGTGCCCCCTCCGGCGGAGCGCCGGAAAAGGCCCCAAGATGGGATCTCATGGGTACAGAAGGTTGCGGCGGTGGAAATAGGGTTTCGTGGTGCTCCCGGATGTTTTCGGGGTACATGGGTATATATAGGAGGAAGTAGGTCGGTGGAGCTGCGAGGGGCCCACGAGGGTGGGGGCGCGCCCAGGGGGGAAGGCGCGCCTCCCTGCCTCGTGGCCTCCTTGCTTCTTTCTTGACGTCCACTCCAAGTCCCCTGGATTGCGTTTGTTCCAAAAATAACTCTCCCAAAGTTTTCATTCCGTTTGATATTCCTTTTCTGCGAAACACTGAAATAGGCAAAAACAGCAATTTGGACTGGGCCTCCGGTTAGTAGGTTAGTCCCAAAAAATAATATAAAAGTTGTATAATAAAGCCCATTAAACATCCAAAACAGATAATATAATAGCATGGAACAATCAAAAATTATAGATACGTTGGAGACGTATCAAGCATCCCTAAGATTAATTCCTGCTTATTGTGGTATGAATGTTCAGATCCGAAAGATTCAAGATAAAAGTTTTATATTGACATAAAAATAATAATACTTCAAGCATACTAACTAAGAAATTATGTCTTCTCAAAATAACATGGCCAAAGTAAGTTCATCCCTACAAATTCATATAGTTTGGCTATGTTCCATCTTTGTCACACAAAATATTCAAATCATGCACAACCCCGGTTTCAGCCAAGCAATTGTTTCATACTTTAAAATTTTCAAACTTTTTCAACTTTCACGCAATACATGAGCGTGAGCCATTGACATATCACTATGGGTGGAATAGAATATGATGATGGGGGTTGTGTGGAGAAGACAAAAAAGGAGAAAGTCTCACATTGACGCGGCTAATCAACGGGCTAGGGAGATGCCCATCAATTGATGTCAATGCAAGGAGTAGGGATTGTCATGCAACGGATGCACTAGAGCTATAAATGTATGAAAGCTCAACAAAAGAAACTAAGTGGGTGTGCATCCAACTTGCTTGCTCACGAAGACCTAGGGAATTTGAGGAAGCCCATTGTTGGAATATACAAGCCAAGTTCTATAATGAAAATTCCCACTAGTATATGAAAGTGACAAAACAAGAGACTCTCTATCATGAAGATCATGGTGCTACTTTGAAGCACAAGTGTGGAAAAAAAGGATAGTAGCATTGCCCCTTTTTATTTCTTTTTTGGGCCTTTTTTATTTTTTATTTGGCCTTTCTCTTTTTTTTGGGACAATGCTCTATGAATGATGATCATCACACTTCTATTTATTTACAACTCGATACTAGGACAAAATATGACTCTATATGAATGCCTCCGGCGGTGTACCGGGATGTGCAATGAATCAAGAGTGACATGTATGAAATAATATGCATGGTGGATTTGCCACAAATACGATGTCAACTACATGATCATGCAAGGCAATATGACAATGATGAAGCGTGTCATAATAAACGGAATGGTGGAAAGTTGCATGGCAATATATCTCAGAATGGCTATGGAAATGCCATGATAGGTAGGTACGGTGGCTGTTTTGAGGAAGATATAAGGAGGTTTTTGTGTGATAGAGCGTATCATATCACGGGGTTTGGATGCACCGATGAAGTTTGCACTAACTTCTCGAGGTGAGAAAGGGCAATGCACGTACCGAAGAGGCTAGCAATGATGGAAGGGTGAGAGTGCGTATAATCCATGGACTCAACATTAGTCATAAAGAACTCATATACTTATTGCAAAAATCTACAAGTCATCAAAACCAAGCACTACACGCATCCTCCTAGGGGAAGGGTTGGTAGGAGTTAACCATCGCGCGATCCCGACCTCCACACAAAGGATGACACTCAAAGAACACTTCATGTTTCAAATTTGTTACACAACGGTTACCATACGTGCATGCTACGGGACTTGCAAACTTCAACACAACTATTTCTCAATTTCACAATTACTCAACTAGCACAACTTTAATATCACTATCTCCATATCTCAAAACAATCATCAAGAATCAAACTTCTCATAGTATTCAATGCACTTTATATGATAGTTTTTATTATATCCATCTTGGATGCCTATTATATTAGGACTAATTTTTAGCCAAAGAAAATTACCATGCTGTTCTAAAGGACTCTCAAAATAATATAAGTGAAGCATGAGAGATCAATAATTTCTATAAAATAAAACCACCACCGTGCTCTAAAAAGATATAAGTGAAGCACTAGAGCAAAATTATCTAGCTCAAAAGATATAAGTGAAGCACATAGAGTATTCTAATAAATTCCGATTCATGTGTGTCTCTCCCAAAAGGTATGTACAGCAAGGATGATTGTGTTAAACTAAAAAGCAAATACTCAAATCATACAAGACGCTCCAAGCAAAACACATATCATGTGGTGAATAAAAATATAGCCTCAAGTAAAGTTACCGATAGACGAAGACGAAAGAGGGGATGCCTTCCGGGGCATCCCCAAGCTTAGGCTTTTGGTTGTACTTGAATTTTACCTTGGGGTGACTTGGGAATCCCCAAGCTTAGGCTCTTGCCACTCCTTATTCCATAATCCATCAAATCTTTACCCAAAAACTTGAAAACTTCACAACACAAAACTCAACAGAAAATCTCATGAGCTCCGTTAGCGAAATAAAACAAACCACCACTTCAAGGTACTGTAATGAACTCATTCTTTATTTATATTGGTGTTAAACCTACTGTCTTCCAACTTCTCTATGGTTCATAACCTCCGATACTAGCCATAGATTCATCAAAATAAGCAAACAACACACGAAAAACAGAATCTGTCAAAAACAGAACAGTCTGTAGTAATCTGTATCAAACGCAAACTTCTGGAACCCCAAAAATTTTACCAAATTAGGAAGTCCTAGATAATTTTTTTATTAATCTACTGCAAAAATAATCAACTGAAAAGCACGTTTCTGTGATTTATGAAAACTAATCTCGTGCGCGCAAAGTTTCTGTTTTTTACAGCAAGATCAAATAACTATCACCGTAGGTTATCCTAAAGGTTTTACTTGGCACACACACTAATTAAAACACAAAACCACATCTAACCAGAGGCTATATGAATTGTTTATTACTAAACAGAACCAAAAAGCAAGAAAAATAAATAAAATTGGGTTGCCTCCCAACAAGCGCTATCGTTTAACACCCCTAGCTAGGCATAAAAATAAGGATAGATCTAAGTATCATCATCTTTAGCTTTTAATTTTTTAGCGGAGTCACGCTTGAATCCGGGAGGTTCCTTACGTTTCCCTTCATACTCGGAAATTTTTAGATCTAAAGAATCCAACTGCTTATTGCAAAGGGTAATCAACATATTCATGCGGTGAAGATTTCCGCTAACACTCTTAAGAGGTTCAAGAGACTTTTGTAAAATTTTCGTTACTTCGCAAATCTTCTCAAAAACTTGTGTTTCTTCCTGGGCGTGATGTGGCCCTTTTTGTTGAGGTAGTGTTCCCACTATTCCCTCTATAATTTCAAGTGCAATACTGGGATCTATTTCGATAAAATTCCCTTTGGCAATGCAATCGAAGAGTTTTCTATGGGACATATTTAATCCAACATAAAAATTGCGAAGCAAGATTCTAAAATTCACCTCTAGAGTGAAACTACGATAAGATTCCATCATCCTATACCAAGCATCTTTTAAGTTTTCTCCTTGTCTTTGTTTGAAGTGAAGAACTTCAAACTCGGGAGACAAAGGAATAGATAAAGGACTAGCCATGACGACGAATGGCAACAGAAGAAGCAAGCGAAAAAGAGGCAAACGGAAAAGAGGGCGAATAAAACGGCAAGGGTGAAGTGGGGGAGAGGAAAACGAGAGGCAAATGGCAAATAATGTAATGCAAGTGATAAGAGTTTGTGATGGGTACTTGATATGTCTTGACTTGTGCGTAGACTCCCCGGCAACGGCACCAGAAATCCTTCTTGCTACCTCTTGAGCATGCGTTGGTTTTCCCTTGAAGAGGAAAGGGTCATGCAGCAAAGTAGCATAAGTATTTCCCTCAGTTTTTGAGAACCAAGGTATCAATCCAGTAGGAGGCTACACGCAAATCCCTCGTACCTGCGCAAACAAATAAGAACCTTGCAACCAACGCAATAAAGGGGTTGTCAATCCCTTCACGGCCACTTGCAAAAGTGAGATCTGATAGAGATAATAAGATAAATATTTTTGGTATTTTTATGATATAGATTGGAAAGTAAAGATTGCAAAATAAAATAGATCGGAAACTTATATGATAGAAAATAGAAGATTATATGATGGAAAATAGACCCGGGGGCCATAGGTTTCACTAGTGGCTTCTCTCAAGATAGCATAAGTATTACGGTGGGTGAACAAATTACTGTCGAGCAATTGATAGAAAAGTGCATAATTATGAGAATATCTAGGCATGATCATGTATATAGGCATCACGTCCGCGACAAGTAGACCGAAACGATTCTGCATCTACTACTATTACTCCACACATCGACCGCTATCCAGCATGGATCTGGAGTATTAAGTTCATAAGAACATAGTAACGCATTAGGCAAGATGACATGATGTAGAGGGATAAACTCAAGCAATATGATATAAACCCCATCTTTTTATCCTCGATGGCAACAATACAATACATATCGGTTCACCTTCTGTCACTGGGATCAAACACCGCAAGATTGAACCCAAAGCTAAGCACTTCTCCCATTGCAAGAAAGATCAATCTAGTAGGCCAAACCAAACTGATAATTCGAAGAGACTTGCAAAGATAACAAATCATACATAAAAGAATTCAGAGGAGATTCAAATATTGTTCATAGATAATCTTGATCATAAACCCACAATTCATCTGATCTCAACAAACACACCGCAAAAGGAGTTACATCAAATAGATCTCCAAGAAGATCGAGGAGAACTTTGTATTGAGATCCAAAGAGAGAAGAAGCCATCTAGCTAATAACTATGGACCCGAAGGTCTGAGGTAAACTACTCGCACATCATCGGAGAGGCTATGGTGTTGATGTAGAAGCCCTCCGTGATCAATGCCCCCTCCGGTTGAGCGCCGGAAAAGGCCCCAAGATGGGATCTCACGGGTACAGAAGGTTGCGGCAGTGGAAATAGGGTTTCGTGGTGCTCCCGGATGTTTTCGGGGTACATGGGTATATATAGGAGGAAGAAGTTGGTCGGTGGAGCTGCGAGGGGCCCACGAGGGTGGGGGCGCGCCCAGGGGGGAAGGCGCGCCTCCCTGCCTCGTGGCCTCCTTGCTTCTTTCATGACGTCCACTCCAAGTCCCCTGGATCGCGTTTGTTCCAAAAATAAATCTCCGGAAGGTTTCATTCCATTTGGATTCCGTTTGATATTTCTTTTCTGCGAAACACTGAAATAGGCAAAAACAGCAATTTGGACTGGGCCTCCGGTTAGTAGGTTAGTCCCAAAAATAATATAGAAGTTGTATAATAAAGCCCGTTAAACATCCAAAACAGATAATATAATAGCATAGAACAATCAAAAATTATAGATACATTGGAGACGTATCAGTAATCGAGTTAGTTTTGTTAGGGTTTGATCCCTAGTATCCATTATGTTCTAAGATTGATGTTGCTATGACTTTGCTATGCTTAATGCTTGTCACTAGGGCCCGAGTGCCATGATTTCAGATCTGAACCTATTATGTTTTCATGAATACATGTGAGTTCTTGATCCTATCTTGCAAGTCAATAGTCACCTACTATGTGTTATGATCCGGCAACCCCGAAGTGACAATAGTCGGGACCACTCCCGGTGATGACCGTAGTTTGAGGAGTTAATGTATTCACTAAGTGTTAATGCTTTGGTCCGGTACTTAAAAGGAGGCCTTTATATCCCTTAGTTTGCAATAGGACCCCGCTACCATGGGAGGGTAGGACAAAAGATGTCATGCAAGTTCTTTTCCATAAGCACGTATGACTATATTCAGAATACATGCCTACATTACATTGATGAACTGGAGCTAGTTCTGTGTCACCCTATGTTATAACTGTTGCATGCGGAATCACATCCGACATAATTATCCATCATTGATCCATTGCCTATGAGCTTTTCACATATTGATCTTGTCTTAGTTACTTTTCTGTTGCCACTGTTACGATTGCTACACAAACTAATACCGTTACTTTTGCCACCGTTACCGTTACTTCTATACTACTTTGCTACTAAGTACTTTGCTACAGATATTAAGTCTTTCAGGTGTGGTTGAATTGACAACTCAACTACTAATACTTGAGAATATTCTTTGGCTCCCCTTTTGTCGAATCAATAAATTTGGGTTGAATACTCAACCCTTGAAAACTGTTGCGATCCCCTATACTTGTGGGTTATCAAGACTATTTTCTAGTGTCGTTGCCGGGGAGCATAGCTCTATTCTTTGAGTCACTTGGGATTTATATCGATTGATCACTATGAGGAACTTGAAAGATGAAAGAACCAATATTTTTCCCTCAACTACGAGGGGAGGTAAGGAACTGCCATCTAGCTCTGCACTTGATTCTCCTTCTGTTTTGAGTAAACTTGCGACACCTACACCTGTTATTGATTCTGATATGTCGCATGTTATTGATGATGCCACTTCTGCTATGCATTATGCTTATGATGAAACTACTTCTATGCTTGATAATACTGTGCCATTAGGTGAATTTCTTGATGAATGAGGATTCTCCCCCTAGATATGAATTGCCTGATGTGCCTGAGGGTTATGTTATGGATGAAGAAACTGCTAGAGACCTTTTTGCTTGCAAAGATAGATATGATCTTCAGAAACTATTAGCTAAGCTAAAAGAAAAGTCTTTGAATGCTAGAATGAAATATGACCCTGCTTTTGCTACTTCACCTATCTGTATTTCTGATAAGGATTATGATTTCTCTGTTGATCCTGAGTTAATTACTTTGGTTGAATATGATCCTTTTTATGGCTATGAATCTGAAACTGTTGTGGCACATCTTACTAAATTGAATGATATAGCCACCCTATTCACTCATGAGGAAAAAATTCGTTACTACTATATCCTTAAGTTATTTCCGTTCACATTAAAGGGTGATGCTAAAACATGGTTTAATTCTCTTGCTCCTGGTTGTGTGCGTAGTCCCCAGGATATGATTTATTACTTCTCTGCTAAATATTTCCCCGCTCATAAGAAACAAGCTGCTTTAAGGGAAATATATAATTTTGTGCAAATTGAAGAAGAGAGTCTCCCACAAGCTTGGGGGAGGCTTCTCCGATTACTTAATGCTTTGCCTGATCATCCTCTCAAGAAAAATGAAATACTTGATATCTTTTATAATGGACTAACTGATGCTTCCAGAGACCACCTGGATAGTTGTGCTGGTTGTGTTTTCAGGGAAAGAACTGTTGAGCAAGCTGAATTGCTATTGAATAATATATTGAGTAATGATAATGATTGGACACTTCCTGAACCAACTCCTAAGCCAACTCCTAAGAAAAGGGGTATTCTATTTCTCAGTCCTGAAGATATGCAAGAGGCAAAGAAATCTATGAAAGAAAAGGGTATTAAAGCTGAAGATGTTAAGAATTTACCACCTATTGAAGAAATACACGGTCTTGATAACCCGACACAGGTAGTAAAGGTAAATTCTCTCTATAGATTTGATGAAGGTGATATTCCTCGTAATAAGTCTGCTAGCCAATGCTTCGATGAGTTTGATAATTTTATTGTTAAACAAGAAAACTTCAATGCTTATGTTGGTAGACAATTGAAACGTAATGCTTATATGATTGAACACTTGAGTGATTATATGTCTAGAGTTAAAGGTGAACTTAAACTCATTAGTAAACATGCTTCTATGGTTACCACTCAGGTAGAACAAGTGCTTAAAGCACAAGATGATTTGCTCGGTGAATTAAATAATAAGAAAAATGATAATGCTGTTAGAGTTGTGACTAGAGGGGGTAGAATGACTCAGGAACCTTTGTATCCTGAGGGCCACCCTAAGAGAGTTGAGCAAGATTCTCAGAGAACTAATGTTAATTCACCTAGTCCTTCTAAGAAAAAGAAAATGATAAATGATAGGACTTTGCATGCTTCTAGTGAACCTGTTGTTGACACACCTGAGAATCCCAATGATATTTCTATTTCTGATGCTGAAACACAATCTAGTAATGAACATGAACCTAGTAATAATGATGATGTTCATGTTGATGCTCAACCTAGCAATAACAATGATGTAGAGATTGAACCTGCTGTTGATCTTGATAACCCACAATCAAAGAATCAATGTTATGATAAGAGAGACTTCGTTGCTAGGAAGCACGGTAAAGAAAGAGAACCATGGGTTCAGAAACCCATGCCTTTTCCTCCTAAACCATCCAAGAAAAAGGATGATGAGGATTTTGAGCGCTTTGCTGAAATGATTAGACCTATCTTTTTGCGTATGCGTTTGACTGATATGCTTAAAATGAATCCTTATGCTAAGTATATGAAAGATATTGTTACAAATAAAAGAAAGATACCGGAAGCTAAAATTTCCACCATGCTTGCCAATTATACTTTTAAAGGTGGAATACCAAAGAAACTAGGAGATCCAAGGGTATCAACTATACCATGCTCCATTAAAAGAAACTATGTTAAAACTGCTTTATGTGATCTTGGAGCCGGTGTTAGTGTTATGCCTCTCTCTTTATATTGTAGACTTGATTTGAATAAGTTGACACCTACTGAAATATCTTTGCAGATGGCCGATAAATCAACTGCTATACCTGTTGGTATTTGTGAGGATGTGCCTGTTGTGGTTGCAAATGTTACTACTTTAACGAACTTTGTTATTCTTGATATTCCCGAGGACGATAGTATGTCTATTATTCTTGGTAGACCCTTCTTGAATACTGCAGGGGCTGTTATTGATTGCAACAAAGGCAATGTCACTTTTCATGTTAATGGTAATCAGCATACGGTACACTTTCCGAGGAAACAACCTCAAGTCCACAGTATCAATTCTATTGGAAAAAGTTTAACGATTACTATTGGAGGTTTTGAATTCCCTCTTCCTACTGTCAAGAAGAAATATGATATTATTATTGTTGGGGACATGCATATCCCCGTTGAGGTAACCTAGTGTTATTCAAAAATTCTCCGGTTTCATGTTATTCGGAAAGAGTTTGTTAACAAGACTTGATCAACCTTGTTAGTGGATTCCTTTTGATGAGCATGAGATGGACGAAGTTAGAAAGCACAACTCTTTGTACCCTCCTTTTACTTTCTGTTATTTAGAATAAATAAAGCAAAAATAGTGTTTTCAGTCTGTTTTCTGAATTATCCTTGCAATAAAAATACCCCGAAAATAAAAGTTCTCCAAATGTCCTGAAAATGAAATATGATTTTTTGTAAAATATTTAAGAATATCTGGCACTAAGAACACACTAGGGGGACCCACCATTTGGCCACGAGGGTGCAGGGCGCGCCCACCCCTGGGGTGCGCCCCCTGCCTCGTGGGCCCCACGTGAACCCCCTCCACTTATGCCAGCACCCACTCACTTCGTCTTCCTCCAGAAAAATCCTCCCGTAGCTCAAACTCGTGTTCTAGCTCGTTTTGCTGCCATTTTCGATCTCCTTGCTCAAAGCTCCATTCACAAAACTGTTTTAGGGGATTGTTCTTCGGTATGTGACTCCTCCAATGGTCCAATTAGTTTTTGTTCTAGTGCTTTATTTATTGCAAATTTTTGCTGCTAAGGTGACCCTGTTCTTGAGCTTGCATGTCAAATTTATATGGTCAAAAGTAGTTTTAATGCATGATATAGCCTCTAGGCACTTGTGGGAGTAGTTGCTATCAATCTTGTTGAATTTGGTTCACTTTTATTTTGAGTCACTACAAATTTCAGAAATTTTCAGAGGAAGAAAATGTTGAAGAGATTGTTGAGAGGTTCCTCAAGCCGGGGTTCGAAGGGAAAGGAGAATGAAGAGAATGAAAAGCCCAAATACAATCTTCCTCGCACTGCGGAGGTTCGGCCGTGCGAATGGCCTTGTGATGCGTTCTTAAGAGCCGCCGGAATTTATGAAGACTTTTATTACTTGGTTGAGAATGCAGGCCTCACCGACTTCCTCCGCAACTAGCGCGAACAGTATCTCCTACTCACCAATATTTTCGTGCAAAATTTTTATTTCCATGCTAGGAAATCACCACCTTAAGTGGAGTTTCACTTGTATGATGAGGTTAAGGAGATGTCACTCCATGATTTTTGTCTGGTCTGCAAGATACCCTTTGTGGGCAGCATAGAGGAACCACATCGTCGTGATGTGGATGGATTTATTGATAGAATTGTTGTAGGGGAAACGAGGAAAGTTTCCGATGCAAGAATTACTAGTATACATTTTCCTGTTCTACGTTACTTTGCGATATTTGCTGGTAGATGCTTAATTGGTCGCGGGAACAGTGGAAATCTTAGTACTCCTGATCTTGTCATTTTGCGCCATGCTTTGTTTCGTGATACAACTTTCAGCTTAGGCGCTATTATTGCTAAACGATTAAGTCTGAACCGTACAAAGGGCCCCATCTTTGGAGGCATCTTTGCTTCACGCCTTGCTAAACACTTTGAGATACCTATTAGGCATTATGAGAAAGAGGAAAAGTTGCTGCCCCCTATTTTTCTAGATTATAAGAGTATGGTAGCACATGAATTTATTGTTAAAAATAAGAAGATGATGCTTAAGTATAATTTGATATTTAATAAAACTCACTGTGAGACTATTATCTTGCCTGCACCCTCTTTGTTTAACATACTTTTAGGCACGTACCTCATCTTGCCCGAGGCCATTTATGCATACTGGAGGCTGACACAAGTCCCAGAGCCTGAGCCTGAGCCACCACTTGACCCTTACCGACAGTTTGTTTATCAGTGGGATCCAGAGGAGATCGACAATGGTACCCTGAGGACCATCCTCAGTACACCGGAGAGAGTTGCTTCGATCCGTGGGAATAGACCAACTTAGGCCAAAAGCCTAAGCTTGGGGGAGTACGTATTTCTCACCGACATTACATTCATGTTCACACACTCATTCTAGTTGTCGGTGCTCATACTTTTTCATTGTACTATCCATGTTAGTTTATTTTCTTTTCTAAGCCTTCTTCTTGTGTATTTGGAAAACCTTAAGAAAAACCAAAAAAAATTAGTTGTAGCTTTTAGCTAGTTTACTTTCCATGCCTGTAGTAGTAGTAAATAAAAGATTTCTCATTCTTCTTTTGCTTGCTGGGAGCTTTCTCGTGTAAATAGTTTTATTTCTTTTCTTTTCTTTGGGGGTCGAGAGGAGAAGATCATTATGAAAATGTTGAGTGGCTCTCATATGCATTATTGTTGATTTAACCAAGAGCCCATATTACCTTGTCTTCTCCCTTGTATTAAATGCTTGCAGATTCCAGCTTAGTCCAATGCATGTGCACTATTATTATTATCCACACCGTTCGGTCGTGCGAGTGAAAGGCAATAATGACGATATATGATGGACTGATTGAGATGAAAGAAGCTGGTATGAACTCGACCTATCTTGTTTTTGTAAATATGATTAGTTCATCGTTCCTGATTCAGCCTATTATGAATGAAACATGATTGCAATGACAATTAGAGATTATAGTTGCTCATGCCATGCTTAATTAGCTAGGAGTTTATAATGGTTTACCTTGCATGCCAACATGCTATTAAAATGGTTGTGATGTGGTATGATAGGGTGGTATCCTCCTTTGAACGATTCGAGTGGCTTGACTTGGCACATGTTCACGCATGTAGTTGAAACAAAATCAACATAGCCTCCATGCTATTTATGTTCATGGTGATTTATATCCTAGTCATGCTTGCACTCATTGTTGATTAATCTTAATGCATGTTCATGACTGTTGGCGCTCTCTAGTTGGTCACTTCCCAGTCTCTTTCTAGCCTTCACTTGTACTAAGAGGGAATACTGCTTGTGCATCCACTTCCATAAACCCCAAAGTTATTCCATATGAGTCCACCATACCTTCCTATATGCGGTATTCACCTGCCGTTCCAAGTAAATTTGTATGTGCCAAACTCTAAACCTTCAAATGAAATTCTGTTTTGTATGCTCGAATAGCTCATGTATCAACTAGGGCTGTCTATATCTTCCATGCTAGGTGGGTTATTCTCACGATGAGTGGACTCCGCTCATCATTCACGAGAAAATGGCCAGTAACCGGGATGCCCAGTCCCATGCTCAAATCAAATCAAAATAATTGCAAACAAAACTCCCCCAGGATTGTTGTTAGCCGGACGACACCCGTTGTTTCGGACAAGCCGTGGAGTGTGCTTGTTGGTGGTGGGGGAGTATAAACTTTACCATTCTGTTTGGGAACCGCCTATAATGTGTGTAGCATGGAAGATATAGAGATCTCTTGGTTGTTATGTTGACAATGAAAGTATGCCACCCAAAATATTATTTATCTCTGCAAAACTCGAGCTCTGGCACCTCTGCAAATCCCTGCTTCCCTCTGCGAAGGGCCTATCTATTTACTTCTATGTTGAGTCATCATCCTCTTATTAAAAAGCACCAGTTGGAGAGCACCGCTGTCATTTGCATGCATTGCTATTAATGTACATTGAGTATGACTATGACTGGATCTCTTCTACCATGAATTAAAATGTCTAGTTAGTCCTTGATCTTCAGGGGTGCTCTGCATTTATGTTTTGTAGTCTCAAAAAGGACTAGCGAGATACCATCTTGTTATATCATATTATGATTGTTTTGAGAAAGTGTTGTCATCCGAGATTTGTTATTATTGCTCGCTAGTTGATTATGCCATTGATATGAGTAAACATGAGACCTAAATGTTATTGTGAATTTGGTTAGTTCATAATCTCTGCTGAAAACTTGGATGCTAGCTTTACATATTTGCAACAACAAGAGCAAACAGAGTTTGTAAAAGTTTTTCTTTATAACTTTCAGTTTGTCAACTCAATTGCTTGAGGACAAGCAAAGGTTTAAGCTTGCGGGAGTTGATACATCTCCAACGTATCTACTTTTCCAAACACTTTTGCCCTTGTTTTGGACTCTAACTTGCATGATTTGAATGGAACTAACCCGGACTGACGCTGTTTTCAGTAGAATTGCCATGATTTTATTTTTTGTGCAGAAATAAAAGTTCTCAGAATGACCTGAAACTTCACGGAACCACTTTTTGGAATTTATAAAAAATACTGGCGAAAGAATCAACCGAAGGGGGCCCACACCCTAGCCACGAGGGTGGGGGGCGCGCCCTCCTGCCTCGTGGGCCCCCTAGAGCTCCACCGACCTCAACTCCAACTCCATATATTCATGTTCGGGGAGAAAAAATCAAAGAGAAGGATTCATCGCGTTTTACGATATGAAGGCGCCGCCAAGCCCTAATCTCTCTCGGGAGGGCTGATCTGGAGTCCGTTCGGGGCTCCGGAGAGGGGAATCCGTCGCCGTCGTCATCATCAACCATCCTCCATCACCAATTTCATGATGCTCACCGCCATGCGTGAGTAATCCCATCATAGGTTTGCTGGACGGTGATGGGTTGGATGAGATTTACCATGTAATCGAGTTAGTTTTGTTAGGGTTTGATCCCTAGTATCCATTATGTTCTAAGATTGATGTTGCTATGACTTTGCTATGCTTAATGCTTGTCACTAGGGCCCGAATGCCATGATTTCAGATCTAAACCTATTATGTTTTCATGAATATATGTGAGTTCTTGATCCTATCTTGCAACTCAATAGTCACCTACTATGTGTTATGATCCGGCAACCCCGAAGTGACAATAATCGGGACCACTCCCGGTGATGACCGTAGTTTGAGGAGTTCATGTATTCACTAAGTTTTAATACTTTGGTCTGGTACTCTATTAAAAGGAGGCCTTAATATCCCTTAGTTTTCAATAGGACCCCGATGCCACGGGAGGGTAGGACAAACATGTCATGCAAGTTCTTTTCCATAAGCACGTATGACTATATTCGGAATACATGCCTACATTACATTGATGAACTGGAGCTAGTTCTGTGTCACCCTATGTTATAAGTGTTGCATGAGGAATCGCATCCGACATAATTATCCATCATTGATCCATTGACTATGAGCTTTTCACATATTGATCTTTGCTTAGTTACTTTTCCGTTGCCACTGTTACGATTGCTACAAAAACTACTACCGTTACTTTTGCCACCGTTACCGTTACTTCTATACTACTTTGCTACTAAATACTTTGCTACAGATATTAAGTCTTTCAGGCGTGGTTGAATTGACAACTCAACTGCTAATACTTGAGAATATTCTTTGGCTCCCCTTGTGTCGAATCAATAAATTTGGGTTGAATACTCTACCCTCAAAAACTGTTGCGATCCCCTATACTTGTGGGTTATCGTCATCCCCCCGCCGAACCAGCAAGGGACCCTTGGTCCCGTAGGTGGTCGTGGTTTCCCGTGACATCTTTGGCGCACCAGGTAGGGGGATCACTGGCGCGAACCTAAAAGCGTGGGCAGCGCGCCATATCCACGGTAGCCTACCCGAAGCTTTTGGCGTTTGTGGCGCCTGCGAAGATGCGAAGACCGAGTGGGGCTGTTCCCGCGTCCGCCTTATTCATCGCCAAATTTCACCATAGCCGCAGCTACGGTGAAGATTGCTGCTGGCGGTGGCGTGCCCCTCCCGGTGACCCATGCAGTGTGTCCGCTGCTCAGGCGGCGTTTGGAGAAAAGGGGCAAGGCACGCGGGCGTGAGGTTCCTCTTTTCCGCTCCTCTCCTTCGTCAGCAATCGAGCCGCTTTGGCCCTGGCATCGTAAATCTTTATGACTACCACACGATACTTGGTTCAGCATTTACCCCGTTTTGGGGAATCCTGAGTGAAACGTTGGTATGAATCCATTGGTTGATGCCCCGACAAGTGCACTCCGGCAAGGCCGTCTGCATTGGCGTGATCCATGCGACAGTCATTGCCAAACTGCTCGAATGGAGTGGAGGAAAGGAAGAAGGACCGAAAGAGCCTGACACCATACACCGCTACTCGCCAGACACGCATGACGCGTATTGGTCCCTGCCAGGAACCAGAGAGTTATTTGCTTGACCCCCGTCCTTCTGGGCATCGCGATCATACCGAAGGCACGTGGCCAGAAGGAATGAGGAAGAGCGAGAACAAAAGCTAAGTTCACATTATCATTCCTTATGATGCATTTTGATTTTTGCGATCATTTATCCCTTGGCTTAGTAGGTGTTCGTAGAATGAAACCCTCGTGTGATGGAATCTTGGCTAGTCTCCTTGTCTGCACCATCGTTCTGTCTCGAGCCATGCTCACAGAACGAGAGGCTGCGTCGGGAGCTACCAAGGGAAAACTTGTCGGGACGCATCCACGCCAAGATAAATGTTAAGGGCCAGGCCCTTACGACAATCGCGGCAATATGATACCGGCAAGCATCCAGAACATGCATAGGGAATAGTGGTACGAACACAAGCGTATAAGCTCAAAGGGATAAACACGCATTAAAGATTCAACAAGGGACATCAGTTCCACACAAGCATAAATGATACAGTACCTAAACACAAAACATATGGCATGTCTTGTTACAGGATAACACGAGAAAGGCGACGACCCATCGCTTGGTTTGGTGACTACGCTGGGCCTTTGGGACATGGAGGACATTGGCGGCCCGAGAAGCAGCTTTCTCCTTGGCAGCTGTGACGTTGGCACCCGCTGGCGGCTTCCTGAACCCGTCGCCAAGGTCAAGGTCCGGATGGCAGCAGGCGATGTTGCTCAAGACCATGGGGAGGGCATCGTGGGCAAGCCTCCTGGACTCAACCACGAAGCGCTTGGCCCTCCCCTCCTCGTGCGCCTTCTGCTTACCGATCAGCTCGTTGAAGAAGATTCCCAGTCTGGCGCTAGGAACCTCGTGCCTGTTGATCAAGAAAGCTGGCTCATCCCATGCCCATCACTACAGTTTGGGCTGCAAGGCGCATGGCGATGTCAATCAGGCTCTTGATATAGAGATTGACCTGCTCGGATTGAGACACCAGTTGGTCTTCCGCCTCCTTCCGGAGACGCTCGGTGTTGTTCAGATCTTTGGACAGCAGCTGCTGGCGGGCTTCAACTGATTCCGCTGAACTTTCCAAGGTGCCGATTCTGGCCTTCAGATCCATGATGGTGCCATTGGCAGTTTAGAGGTTTTGGATTTTGGAAGAGAGCTGCGATTGCACATCGGTCAGGAGAACTCCGCCTTCCGTGCTTCTTTTGTGAGAGCATCCACCTTTTTGGTGCTCCCGGCAAGGTCCTCTATCAGCTTAGCCACCTGCTAGCAAGGTCAGTCTTGGCGGCAGACGAGGCAGCCATCTGCAATCGAGCGGCAGAGTCGGCAGCAAGGGCATCCAGGGCAGCTCCGTGCTTGTCTTCCAGCTCCTTGGTACGCTGCCGCACAAGAGCCTCCAGATTATCAGCCTTGGCGCGAAGGGTGGCCTCGAGCTTCTCTTCCCGGAGAGAGATCTCTTGCTCTCTAGAGTCCAGGAGCGCCTTATGGTCCGCCAGGCGCATTTCGCGGGCCATGACATCTTCCTTTGTCATTAGGAGCATCTCTTGCTGCCTCTTGAGCACCTTGAACTGCTTGTCATGCCATTCACGCAGCTCCAAGCATTTGTCCTTCAGTTTCTGGTCCAACTTGCTGGCGGACTCACGCCGCTTCTTGAGCGCCTGCCACTTCTGGTCGTGCCGGGCTTGCATCTCCTTGATACCCGTCGCCATGGATTCCAGGAAAGACAAATACATTGCGGCGGCAGTTGAGTCATCTGCCTCTCTAATTTCCTGGTACAACGGTGCCAAGAGGCGTTAAAGCTCTCCGTCGAGCTCCACGCCCGTCATCATAGACGGGCCGGGGGCTCGAGTCCTAGGCTGCGCCAGCACCATTGCCAGCGGATTCGAGGGGGGTGGCGAGGTCTCCATAATGACCTCGAAGGAGGGAAGCGGACCCATGGTTTGGAGAGGAACTTTCCCCTCAACCACCACTTCCTCCTCCGGGGCGTTCTCCGAAGAATGCTCCACCACCGCCGAGGCATCTTGGGCATGCCCTGCAACAAGGTCCTGTGCCTCCGTGGTGGCAATCTTGCCAGCCTCATTCACAGCAGCTCTCCTATGCTGTCCACCTCTTCCAACAGCTCTGGTGCTTCGGCTGGGAGACTGCGGGGAAGAAAACAGGCAAACAACAAAGAGACAGAAGTTTTAGACGATTGGGATATAAGGAGAGGTAATCTGAACAAGAAAGGAAAAAGAGCATGAGTTGATTACCTGGAGAAGTCTGCCGGGCAGAGGCCTCAGTTTCCCCGGCAGCATCTGTTGCCGGGCCATGGGCTCCACCCTCTGTCGCGGCAGTCACGGCAGCTCTCTGCGCGATCTTGTCCATGGAGGGCTCCGTGGGGATTTCTTCGGCTCGGTCGGCGGGGGAGACATGCCCCTCCAGGAGGGGCTCGCCCTGCGTCATCTCCCCGTCCCCTCCAACCGAGGGAATAGGAAGGCCATCCCCATCACCTCCAGCGGGAGAGACCTGCCCCCCATCTCTGGGCCGAGGGCTGGACTAGGGGCTCGGTACGGGATCCTCCGTGTCACTTCCCGACAAGATCGGGTCCTCGCGGTCTTCGGCGACCCAACATGCCGGATCCTCTTCCGTGGACGGTAGATGAGGGTTTTCGTGTCCTCCTCTACCTCCCTGCCAGCGGCAGCAAAACAAAAGGTTAGTCCGCAAAGATAATCAAGTATACCAAAGCTATTTACGAGGGGGGAGTCTTCCTTACTCTTCCTCAATGAGCATGGAGTTCAAGTTGAACTCCATGGGAGGTGAAGTATCCCTTCCTCTCTTCGGAAGTGGAGGGGCAGAACTCTCCGGCAGATCTGACGCCGGGCGGCGTGCCGGGGGCTTCGATGGAGGCGAGCTCTATGAAGAACTCAAACCGGAGTGGGGGCTAGAATCAACTTCCACGTTAGCCGATTGTTTGGCGGGGGAAGCCTTGATCCCGGCAAGGCGGGGGAATTGGCGGCACACCACACCAGTCTTGGTGACCTTGGTGGTGGTCTTCTTCACTCTCTTGGCGGCGGGCGCTGGATTAGGAGCCACCGCCCCTCGATTAGCAGCGCGCCTACGGGGGCGCTGATCCAAAACCGGCTCGGGGGCTTGAGACCCAGCCGTTAGCCACTCCACCTTGAGCTCCGCCACCTCGCCGATCTCCTCCTCCTCCTGGAGCTTCGTTGCCGCTATGGCCAGAGCATCAAGCCCGGCAAATTTGTCCCCGGCAGAAACCTCCCCGGCAAGTTCTTCCCTGGCAGCCTCTTCCGTGGCCTGCACCTCGCTGCCACCGTGGGAAGAACTCCCCTCCTCAGCTTTCCCCTTGCCCTTCACGGCCTTTGCAGCCCTTGCCATTTCCGCAAGCCGGGCAGCTTTGTCCTCCTCAACCCTCCTCAAGATATACGCCACCTCCATAGGAGAGGTGCGTTTGTACATCCCAGTCTCAACCTTGGTGGCCTTCTCCACCAGGGCACCGGACTACTCGAGCTCTTCGTCAAGAGTGGGCAGCTGCCAATCACTTGCCACTCCATGAGCGTTGCAATTTGGCATCCACTTCAATATCTGGTCCCGGGCTGAATTGATGTTTAGAGGGATGACGGTTGCCAGGAGCTTGAACATCTCAAAGCGACCAAACAGTTGGTCACACAGCCAGGCGTGGCCATAAATTGACAAATTATTGGCCAACCCTGGGATTAACCTCATCCTGTCCCCAGCATCTCCATACAACAAGGCGTGTCTGCCCCTCTTCTGCAGTGGCGAGATGCGGCGAAGAAGGAAATCTGCTCCCACATGCTCAATGGTTAGCCCGACAGTCTTCGAACGGGTAATCCTGTTGATTGCCGGGCGCAACCTATCATTGGTGAGGCATGAGCGCTCCATTCCTTGCCGTGCTCGACACATTCCATCCGCGCTTCGCAGAAGTCTGGGGCTTCCTCATCCTGGATCCAGCACCAATCCCCTCTCCACTCATTCCACCTCTCACGCTGCCTACCAGGGATATAATCCCAGAGCTTCCTCGCTACCCGCGGCATCCAGCTAATGTTGCCGGAGCAGTGACCCTTGTTATCCACCCGCGGAACAAAGTAATGCCGGAACAGATCCACATTGGGGGCGACTCCGACAAAATTCTCGCACAAGTGGGAAAAAATGGCCATGGTCGCCATTGCATTTGGCGGGAAGTCAAGGAGGTGGAATCCATAAATGGTCATGATCGCCTCAAAGAATTCAGAGAAAGGAGGACAGAGGCCGCAGATGAAGTAAGCGCAAAAAAATCGGTACGAGTTTGGCGGATCTTCCTTCCCCTCCGCCAAAACCTTGGGCACGCCATGCCCTTTCGGGACGGGTCTCCCCCATAGATACCCGTACCTTGCTTGAAGAACTGGACCATCTAGATTCGACGGAAGGAAGACGACGTCTCCCCTCCGCTTCCTGTTCAACTCCACCACCCTCTTGCTCCCCTCGGCGGCTACCTCCTTCACCGCGGCCGACTGCTTCCCTTTCTCTGCGGGTTTCTTCCCTATTTCCACGGGCGGCAATGCGAATGGGGAAGGAGTTCGGTGAACGCGACGGCGGATGAGAAAGTGGGAGGAGGAGCGGTGGTTTGGCTTGCAGAAGAAGATGATGGAAGGGCGAAACAGGCAACAGGTGAACTGCGTCGCTTCGCGTTTCCCTATTTTAAAGGGGAAAGGCGTGGAGCGGAGGCGCGACGCTTCAGAAAGTTACCATTTTACCTTAACTGCAACAGTCCCACGACCCCATGACGCGCAATAATTGCGTGAAGTGGACGTTGGATTGACTAGTCACCATGGTGAACCGGCATAAGTAGCCTTCTCCTGCCATGTGTCTGTGCACTATTTGGGGCCTAACCCAACGTGCCGTGCTACACGTATGGCTCAGGCCCGTGGGCTTATGTCGGGGAAAACAAACAGGGGCATATATTTTCCCCTGACTCGTGCACGGACAGCGAAGGCACAGGCACGGAAGCAAGATTGCAGCACCAAGGTCAGGCCAAGGTCAAGAGATCAAGATCTTCAAAGGACCAACATGCAGATCAACAGGACCAAGACCAAGCCAGAGAAGTAGGAAACCACCAGGAGAAAGGCCTCCCTTGCAGGGCAGGCGAGCCTGGCGAGGACGGGGCCGCTCCCGGAAGAAAACCTCCAAGACATCCCGGCAGGGCCGGCCGGGACTCGCGGAGGCAGGGCCACCTCACAACACCACTTCACCTCGACGCACGTCGTCGATCGATGCGGTGTCAAGCCGCAAAGTGACTAAGTGGCAGCCATTCGCCACATGGCAACCTCTTTCTACAGGAAATACCTACAGGTGACACCCGTCCTGCGACGTGTCGAGTGAGCAGGCGCGAAGCTGGCAAAATAGCCCGGCAAGGCTTGCCGGGCAAGCATCGATGTGACATTGACCGGTGCATTTAATGCGCTCTGTCGGCCTGCAGAGTTACGTATGATAGCACTGTTTGCTATCTTATGAGTGCACAATGACTGATTTGCCATTGTGGTGACCCCTTAATCTATAAAAGGAGGCCCGTGGCAACCGTAGGAAAGGTTAGAAGGTTGGACACCCACACATTCATACGCATGTAGCCACTATCGCCCCAAGGCTACCCTGCCGGGCAAGTGTACTACGCACCACCACCATTCTTCCACCATCAATCCACCAAAGCAGGAGTAGGGTTTTACGCCTCGCGGAGGCCCGAACCTGGGTAAAACTGCCCGCGTGATCTCTGTCGTGCTGCCCCACGCTCTTCTACTCTTTGTGCAAGGTTCCATCCCCCTGCCGAACCAGCAAGGGACCCTTGGGCCCATAGGTGGCTGTGGTTTCCCGCGACAGATTATGAGAACAAAGTTGCTATCTATGATGATTATTGTGATGACATGTATGCTATAAAGAATAATGATAACCATGAAACTTTTCATCATGATTTTAATTTTCAATTGGATTATGCCTCACATGATAGTTATTTTGTTGAGTTGCTCCCACTACTATGAATGAGAAGAATTTTGCTTACGTGGAGAGTAGTAAAATTTCTATGCTTGTGGACCATGGAAAGAATGCTTTATGTGATGGTTATATTGTTGAATTCATTCATGATGCTACTAAAAATTATTATGAGGGAGGAATATTTGCTTGTAGGAATTGCAATAATATCAAGTTTCCTCTCTATGTGTTGAAAGTTTCGAAGTTATGCTTGTTTTGCCTTCCTATGCTAGTTGATTCTTGTTCCCATAAGTTGTTTGCTCACAAAATCCCTAGGCATAGGAAGTGGGTTAGACTTAAATGTGCTAGTCATATTCTTTATGATGCTCTCTTTGTGTGTCAATTCTTATCTTTTATGTGAGCATCATTGAAATCATCATGCCTAGCTAAAAAGGCATTAAAGAAAAGCGCTTGTTGGGAGACAACCCAACATTTACCCCTATTGTTTTTATGTGTTCACAAGATTAGGCTACTATATTAATCATGTTTTATAGATTTTGTTTCAATAAAGTGCCAAGTAAGGCCTTTGGGATAGTGTGGATGATAGTTGACTTGATTCTGTGCAAAAATAGAAACTTTTGTGCTCAGTAACAGGAATTTTTAAAATTCACTGGAACGTGCTTTTGATCTGAATTTTTGACACACGATTGTTATACAAATTGCCTAGATTGTCCTAATCTTTCAGAAGTTTTGGAGTTACAGAAGTATACGAAGTTTCTAGATTGCTACAGACTGTTCTGTTTTAAACAGATTATGTTTTCTATGTGTTGTTTGCTTATTTTGATGAATCTATGAGTAGTATCGGAGGGTATGAACCATGGAGAAGTTGGAATACAGTAGATATAACACCAATATGAATTTAGAATGATTTCACAACAGTTCCTAAGTGGTGATTTATTTTCTTATTCATAAGATTTTTTGTTGAGTTTTGTGTTGTGAAGTTTTCAAGTTTTGGGTGAAATTTCGATGGACTACGGAATAAGGAGTGGCAAGAGATAAAGCTTGGGGATGCCCAAGGTACCCCAAGGTAATATTCAAGGAATACCCAAGCAACTAAGCTTGGGGATGCCCCGGATGGCATCCCCTCTTTCGTCTTCGTCTATCGGTAACTTTACTTGAGGCTATATTTTTATTCACCACATGATATGTGTTTTACTTGGAGCGTCATTTTATTTTATTTATATTTGCTTGCTTTTATTCGGAGACATGTTTTATATATTTTAGTTCAATAAAAAGGTCAAGTATAGCCTTTACCATGCTTATTTTACAAGTCTTTATGTTGCTGTTTGAAAGCAGAAAGTTTGCTGTTATGTTTTGAATATTGGTGAATAGTCTGAACATGATAAAATCTTGAAATTTTCACATAGTAAGGTACAACAAATTTTCTACAGTGTGGTAATTTTTCAGAATTTTTGGAGTTAGGGAAGTATGATTCCTCTTGCATTCTTTACAGACTGTTCTGTTTAGACAGATTGGTGTTATGTTTGCATTGTTTACATATATTTGCCTGTTTAATGATTCTATTTGAGGATAGGAGTATTAAATATGCAGAGGCATTTAGTAGGCAATATCAAATAATAATTTTAGTGATTTACTACAGTAGAGAATGATAAGGTTTTGCATTGATTTATACTAACTTATCTCACGAGTACTTGTTGAGTTTTTAGTGGATGAAGTTTTTAAGATTTAGGAAAAGTGTGATATGAGAGGAATTAAGGAGACACAAAAGTGAAGGAAATATGACCTAGAGGCAATAATAAAATTGTTATTTTATATTTCCTTATATCATGATAAATGTATATTATTCATGCTAGAATTGTATTAACCGGAAACTTCATACATGTGTGAATACATAGACAAAACACAGTGTCCCTAGTAAGCCTCTACTAGACTAGCTTGTTAATCAAAGATGGTTAAGTTTCCTAACCATAGACATGTGTTGTCATTTGATGAATGGGATCACATCATTAGGAGAATGATGTGATGGACAAGACCCATCCGTTAGCTTAGCATAATGATCGTTAAGTTTTCTTGCTATTGATTTCTTCATGTCATATACATACTCCTTTGACTATGAGATTATGCAACTCCTGGATACCGGAGGAATACCTTGTGTGCTATCAAACGTCACAACGTAACTGGGTGATTATAAAGATGCTCTACAGGTATCTCCGAAGGTGTTTTGTTGGGTTGGCATAGATCGAGATTAGGATTTGTCACTCCGAGTATCGGAGAGGTATCTCTGGGCCATCTCGGTAATGCACATCATACCTTGCAAGCAATGTGACTAATGAGTTAGTTACGGGATGATGTATTACGGAACGAGTAAAGAGACTTGCCGGTAACGAGATTGAACTAGGTATGAAGATACCGACGATCGAATCTCGGGCGAGTAACATACCGATGACAAAGGGAATAACGTATGTTGTCATTACAGTACGACCGATAAAGATCTTCGTAGAATATGTGGGAACCAATATGAGCATCCAGGTTCCGCTGCTGGTTATTGATCGGAGAGGTGTCTCGGTCATGTATACATAGTTCTCGAACCCATAGGGTCCGCACGCTTAACATTCGATGACGATTTTGTATTATATGAGTTATGTGATTTCGTAACCGAATGTTGTTCGGAGTCCCGGATGAGATGACGGACATGACGAGGAGTCTCTAAATGGTCGAGAGGTAAAGATTCATATATATAGGACGATCATATTCGGACACCTGAAGTGTTATGGGGGTACCAGGTACATATCGGGTCACCGGAAGGGGTTCCGGGCATCCCCCCCCCCCCCCCCCGCAACTACATGGGCCTAATGGGCCAAGAAGGGGACATACCAGCCCCTAGGGGGCTGGTGCGCCCCATGTAGGCCGAAATAAGGGGGACGGAAATAGTGGAAGATGGAAAGGAAGGGGAGGGATTCGGCCTCCCCCTTCCTCCTCTCCTCCCTCCTCCTTCCTTCCCCCTCCGGATGAATATGGAAGGGGGGAGGCCAAATTAGGAGGCGCCCAAGTAGGATTTATCCTACTTGGGCGCCCCCTTGGCTGCCTCTTCTCCCCTCCAACCTATATATATGAGGGGGGCACCGCTAGAACACACAACATTGATTCCTAGCCGTGTGCGGCGCCCCCCTCCACAGTATACGCCTCCGGCCATATTCACGTAGTGCTTAGGCGAAGCCCTGCGTGGATCACTTCATCATCACCGTCACCACACCGTCGTGCTGAAGGAACTCTCCCTCGACACTTTGCTGGATCAAGAGTTCGAGGGACTTCATCGAGCCAAACATGTGCAGAACTCAGAGGTGCCGTACGTTCGGTGCTTGATCGGTGGGAACGATAAGAAGTTCGACTACATCAACCGTGTTGTCAGACGCTTCCGCTTTCGGTCTACGAGGGTACGTGGACACACTCTCCCCCTCTCGTTGCTATGCATATCCTAGATAGATCTTGCGTGAGCGTAGGATTTTTTTTTGAAATTGCATGCTACGTTTCCCAACAGTGGTATCAGAGCTAGGTTTATGCGTAGATGATATGCACGAGTAGACCACAAAGAGTTGTGGGCGGTGATAGTCATACTGCTTACCACCAACGTCTTATTTTGATTCGGCGGTATTGTTGGATGAAGCGGCCCGGACCAACCTTACATGACCACGTTCATGAGACCGGTTCCAACGACACACATGCAACTAGTTTTGCATAAAGGTGGCTGGCGGGTGTCTGTTTGTCCAATTTTAGTTGAATCGAATTTGACTACGGCCAGTTCTTTGTTGAAGGTTAAAACAACAAACTTGACGAAACACCGTTGTGGTTTTGATGCGTAGGTAAGAACGGTTCTTGCCAGAAAACCGTAGCAGCCACGTAAAACTTGCAACAACAAAGTAGAGGACGTCTAACTTGTTTTTGCAGGGCATGTTGTGATGTGATATGGTGAAGACATGATGTGATATACATTGTTGTATGAGATGATCATGTTTTGTAAAAGTTATCAGCAACTGGCAGGAGCCTTATGGTTGTCGCTTTATTGTATGAAATGCAAACGCCGTGTAATTGCTTTACTTTATCACTATGTGTTAGCGATAGTTGTAGAAGCAATAGTTGGCGAGACGACCACGACGCTATGATGGAGATCAAGGTGTCAAGCCGGTGATGTTGGAGATCATGACGGTTCTTTGGAAATGGAGATCAAAGGCACAAGATGATGATGGCCATATCATGTCACCTATTTTGATTGCACGTGATGTTTATCTTTTTTTCATCTTATTTTGATTAGTACGGCGGTAGCATTATAAGATGATCCCTTACTAAAATTTCAAGGTATAAGTGTTCTCCCTGAGTATTCACCGTTGCGACAGTTCATCGTGCTAAGACACCACGTGATGATCGGGTGTGATAGGCCCTACGTTCACATACAACGGGTGCAAGACAGTTTTGCACATGCGGAATACTCGGGTTAAAGCTGACGAGCCTAGCATGTACAGACATGGCCTCGGAACACTGAAGACCAAACCGTCGAACGTGAACCATATAGTAGATATGATCAACATAGAGATGTTCACCATTGATGACTACTCCATCTCACGTGATGATCGGACACGGTTTAGTTGATTTGGATCACGTTCATTTAGATGACTTGAGGGATGTCTATCTAAGTGGGAGGTCTTAAGTAAATATGATTAATTGAACTTAATTTATCATGAACTTAGTCCTGATAGTATTTGCAAATTATGTCATAGATCAATAGCTAACGATATAGCTCCCCGTTTATTTTTTATATGTTCCTAGAGAAAAATAAGTTGAAACATGATAGTAGCAATGATGCAAACTTGGTCCGTGATCTGAGGATTATCCTCACTGCTGCATAGAAGAATTATGTCCTTAATGCACCGCTAGGTGATAGACCTATTGCAGGAGCAGATGAAAACGTTATGAACGTTTGGCAAGCTAGTAATGATGACTACTTGATAGTTCAGTGCGCCATGCTTTACGGCTTAGAACCGGGACTTCAAAAACGTTTTGAACGCCACGGAACATATGAGATGTTCCAAGATCTAAAATCGGTATTTCAGACTCATGCCCGTGTCGAGAGGTATGAGACCTTTGACAAGTACTTTGCCTACAAGATGGAGGAGAATAGCTCAACCAGTGAGCATGTGCTCAGAATGTCTGGGTACTACAATCACTTGAATCAAGTGGGAGTTAATCTTCCAGATAAGATAGTGATTGACAGAGTTCTATAGTCACTATCACCAAGCTACTAGAACTTCGTGATGAACTATAATATGCAAGGGGTGACGAAAACGATTCCGAGCTCTTCGTGATGCTAAAATCGACGAAGGTAGAAATCAAGAAAGAGCATCAAGTGTTGATGGTTAATAAGACCACTGGTTTCAAGAAAACGGGCAAGGGATAGAAAGGGAACTTCAAGAAGAATGGCAAGCAAGTTGCCGCTCCCGTAAAGAAGCCCAAAGCTGGACCTAAGCCTGAAACTGAGTGCTTCTACTGCAAAGGGAATGGTCACTAAAAGCGGAACTACCCCAAATACTTGGCAGATAAGAAGGATGGCAAAGTGAACAGAGGTATATTCGATATACATGTTATTGATGTGTAATTTACTAGTGTTCATAGTAACCCCTTGGTATTTGATACCGGTTCACTTGCTAAGATTAGTAACATGAGTTGCAAAATGAACAGAGACTAGTTAAGGGCGAGGTGAAGATGTGTGTTGGAAGTGATTGATACGTCTCCAACGTATCTGTAATTTTTGATTGTTCCATGCTATATTATATTCTGTTTTGGATGTTTAAGGGCTTTATTATACACTTTTATATTATTTTTGGGACTAACCTATTAACTGGAGGCCCAGCCCAAATTGTTGTTTTTTGCCTATTTCAGAGTTTCGGAGAAAAAGAATATCAAACGGAGTCCAAACGGAATGAAACCTTCGGGAACGTGATTTTTGGAACGAAGGTGATCCAGAGGACTTGGACCCTACGTCAAGAAAGCAACCATGAGGGCACGAGGTAGGGGGCGCGCCTACCCCCCGGGCGCGCCCTCCACCCTCATGGGGCCCACGTTGCTCCACCGACATACTTCTTCCTCCTATATATACCTACGTACCCCCAAACCAACAAAGGCGTCCACGAAAACCTAATTCCACCGCCGCAACCTTCTGTACCCGTGAGATCCCATCTTGGGGCCTTTTCCGGCGTCTTGCCGGAGGGGGCATTGATCACAGAGGGCTTCTACATCAACACCATAGCCCCTCCGATGATGTGTGAGTAGTTTACCTCAGACCTTCGGGTCCATAGTTATTAGCTAGATGGCTTCTTCTCTCTCTTTGGATCTCAATACAAAGTTCTCCACGATTCTCATGGAGATCTATTCGATGTAATCTTCTTTTGCGGTGTGTTTGTTGAGATCGATGAATTGTGGGTTTATGATCAATTTTATCTATGAACAATATTTGAATCTTCTCTGAATTCTTTTATGTATGATTGGTTATCTTTGCAAGTCTCTTCGAATTATCAGTTTGGTTTGGCCTACTAGATTGATCTTTCTTGCAATGGGAGAAGTGCTTAGCTTTGGGTTCAATCTTGCGGCGTCCTTTCCCAGTGACAGCAGGGGCAGCAAGGCACGTATTGTATTGTTTCCATCGAGGATAACAAGATGGGGTTTATATCATATTGCATGAGTTTATCCCTCTACATCATGTCATCTTACTTAAAGCGTTACACTATTCTTATGAACTTAATACTCTAGATGCATGCTGGATAGCCGTCGATGTGTGGAGTAATAGTAGTAGATGCAGGCAGGAGTCGGTCTACTTGTCACGGACGTGATGCCTATATACATGATCATACCTAGATATTCTCATAACTATGCTCAATTCTATCAATTGCTCAACAGTAATTTGTTCACCCACCGTAATACTTATGCTCTTGAGAGAAGCCACTAGTAAAACCTATGGCCCCCGGGTCTATTTTCCATCATATTAATCTTCTAACACTTAGCTATTTTTATTGCCTTTTATTTAACTTTGCATCTTTATTATAAAAATACCAAAAATATTATCTTATCATATCTCACTTTCGTAAGTGACCGTGAAGGGATTGACAACCCCTTTATTGCGTTGGTTGCGAGGTTTTTAGTTGTTTGTGTAGGTGCGAGGGACTTGGGCGTGGCCTCCTACTGGATTGATACCTTGGTTCTCAAAAACTGAGGGAAATACTTACGCTACTTTGCTGCATCACCCTTTCCTCTTCAAGGGAAAACCAACGCAGTGCTCAAGAGGTAGCAGTGATTCCAAGGTTGATAAGATCACCATCGCACACTCCCTCTACCTTCGGGATTAATGTTGGACCTAAATAAATGTTATTTGGTGTTTGCGTTGAGCATGAATATGATTGGATCATGTTTATTGCGATACGGTTATTCATTTAAATTAGAGAATAATTGTTGTTCTGTTTACATGAACAAAACCTTCTATGGTTATACACCCAATGTAAATGGTTCATTGAATCTCGATCGTAGTGATACACATATTCATAATATTGATGCCAAAAGATGCAAAGTTGATAATGATAGTGCAACATATTTGTGGCACTGCCGTTTAGGTCATATTGGTGTAAAGCGCATGAAGAAACTCCATGCGGATGGACTTTTGGAATTACTTGATTATGAATCATTTGATACTTGCGAACCATGCCTCATGGGCAAGATGAATAAAACTCCATTCTCCGGAACAATGGAGCGAGCTAATGACTTATTGGAAATAATACATACCGATGTATGCAGTCCGATGAGTGTTGAGGCTCACGGCGGGTATCGTTATTTTCTGACCTTCACAAATGATTTGAGCAGATATGGGTATATCTACTTAATGAAACACAAGTCTGAAACATTTCAAAAGTTCAAAGAATTTCATAGTGAAGTGGAGAATCATCGTAACAAAAAAAATAAAGTTTCTACGATCTGATCATGGAGGCGAATATTTGAGTTACGAGTTTGGCCTTCGTTTAAAACAATGTGGAATAGTTTCACAAATCATGCCACCTGGAACACCACATCATAATGGTGTGTCCGAACGTCATAACTGTACTTTATTAGATATATGGTGCGATCTATGATGTCTCTTACCGATTTACCACTATCGTTTTGGGGTTATGCATTAGAGACAACTGGATTCACGTTAAATAGGACAGCGTCTAAATCTTTTGAGACGATACCGTATGAACTATGGTTTGGCAAGAAACCTAAGCTGCCGTTTCTTGAAGTTTGGGGTTGTGATGCTTATGTGAAAAAGCTTCAACCTGATAAGCTCGAACCCAAATCAGAGAAGTTCGTCTTCATAGGATACCCAAATATTGGGTACACCTTCTACCACAGATCTGAAGGCAAGATCTTTGTTGCTAAGAATGGATCCTTTCTAGAGAAGGAGTTTCTCTCGAAAGAAGTGAGTGGGAGGAAAGTAGAACTTGATGAGGTAATTGTACCTACTCTTGAATTGGAAAGTAGCTCATCACAGAAAACTGTTCCCGTGATGCCTACACCAACTAGAAAGGAAGCTAATGATGATGATCATGAAACTTCAGATCAAGTTACTACTGGACCTCGTAGGTTGAACAAAGCACGTTCTGCACCAGAGAGGTACGGTAATCCTGTCCTGGAAGTCATGTTATTAGATCATGGAGAACCTACGAACTATGAAGAAGCTATGATGAGCCCAGATTCCGACAGATGGCTTGAGGCCATGAAATCTGAGATAGGATCCATGTACGAGAACAAAGTGTGGACTTTGGTGGACTTGCCCGATGATCGGCAAGCCATTGAGAATAAATGGATCTTCAAGAGGAAGATGGATGCTGATGGTAGTGTTACTATCTACAAAGCTCAACTTGTCGCAAAAGGTTTTTGACAAGATCAAGGTGTTGACTACGATGAGATTTTCTCACTCGTTGCAGTACTTAAGTCTGTCCGAATCATGTTAGCAATTGCCGCATTTTCTGAAATCTGGCAAATGGATGTCAAAACTGCATTCCTTAATAGATTTCTAAAAGAAGAGTTGTATATGATGCAAACAAAAAGTTTTGTCGATCCTAAAGGTGCTAACAAAGTGTGCAAACTCCAGCGATCCATCTATGGACTGGTACAAGCATTTCGGAGTTGGAATATACGCTTTGATAAGGTGATCAAAGCATATGGTTTTATAATTTATACAGACTTATGGTGAAACCTGTATTTACAAGAAAGTGAGTGGGAGCACTACAACCTTTCTGATAAGTATATGTGAATGAAATATTATTGATCGGAAATGATGTAGAATTTTCTGGAAAGCATAAAGGAGTGTTTGAAAGGAGTTTTTCAAAGAAAGACCTCGGTGAAGCTGCTTACATATTGGGCATCAAGATCTATAGAGACAGATCAAGACGCTTGATAAGACTTTCGATGAGTACATACCTTGATAAGATTTTGAAGGAGTTCGAAATGGATCAGTCAAAGAAGGAGTTCTTGCCTGAATTGTAAAGTATTGATACGTCTCCAGCGTATCTATAATTTTTGATTGTTCCATGCTATTATATTATCTGTTTTGGATGTTTAATGGGCTTTAATATGCACTTTAATATTATTTTTGGGACTAACCTACTAACCAAAGGCCCAGTGCAAATTGTTGTTTTTTGCCTATTTCAGTGTTTCGCAGAAAACGAATATCAAACGGAATCCAAACGGAATGAAACCTTTGCAAGGATCATTTTTGGAACAAACGCAATCCAGGAGACTTGGAGTGGACGTCAAGGAAGCAACGAGGCGGCCACGAGGCAGGAGGGCGCGCCCCCACCCTCGTGGGCCCCTCGCAGCTCCACCGACCTACTTCTTTCGCCTATATATGCTCATATACCCTGAAAACATCCAGGAGCACCACGAAACCCTATTTCCACCGCCGCAACCTTCTGTACCTGTGAGATCCCATCTTGGGGCCTTTTCCGGCGCTCCGCCGGAGGGGGAATCGATCACGGAGGGCTTCTACATCAACACCATAGCCTCTCCGATGATGTGTGAGTAGTTTACCACAGACCTTCGGGTCCATAGTTACTAGCTAGATGGCTTCTTCTCTCTCTTTGGGTCTCAATACAAAGTTCTCCTCGATCTTCTCGGAGATCTATTCGATGTAATACTTTTTCAGTGTGTTTGTCGAGATCCGATGAATTGTGGGTTTATGATCAAGATTATCTATGAACAATATTTGGTTCTTCTCTGAATTCCTATATACATGATCATGCCTGCATATTCTCATAACTATGTGCTTTTCTATCAATTGCTCGGCAGTAATTTGTTCACCCACCGTAAAAATATGCTATCTTGAGAGAAGCCACTAGTGAAACCTATGGCCCCCGGGTCTATTTTCCATCATATTAATCTCTCGTCAACTAGCTATTTTTATCGTAGTTTATTTTGCAATCTTTACTTTTCAATCTATACAACAAAAATACCAAAAATATTTATCTTATTATCTTTATCAGATCTCACTTTTGCAAGTGGCCATGAAGGGATTGACAACCCCTTTATCGCGTTGGTTGCAAGGTTCTTAATTGTTTGTGCAGGTACTAGGGATTTGCGTGTAGTCTCCTACCGGATTGATACCTTGGTTCTCAAAAACTGAGGGAAATACTTATGCTACTTTGCTGCATCACCCTTTACTCTTCAAGGGAAAACCAACGCTGTGCTCAAGAGGTAGCAAGAAGGATTTCTGGCGCCGTTGCCGGGGAGTCTACGCACAAGTCAAGACATACCAAGTACCCATCACAAACTCTTATCCCTCGCATTACATTATTTGCTATTTGCCTCTCGTTTTCCTCTCCCCCGCTTCACCCTTGCCGTTTTATTTGCCCTCTTTTCCGTTCGCCTCTTTTCTCGCCCGCTTATTGTATGCTTGTGTGCTGGATTGCTTGCTTGTCATGATGGCTCAAGACAATACTAAATTGTGTGACTTTTCCAATACCATCAACAATGATTTTATTAGCACTCCGATTGCTCCTATTACCGATGTTGAATGTTGGGAAATTAATGCTGCTCTGTTGAATCTTGTCATGAAAGATCAATTTTCTGGCCTTCCTAGTGAAGATGCCGCTACCCATCTAAAGAACTTTGTTGATTTGTGCGATATGCAAAAGAAGAAAGATGTGGATAATGATATTGTTAAATTGAAGCTATTTCCGTTTTCGCTTAGAGATCGTGCTAAAACTTGGTTCTCTTCTTTGCCTAAAAATAGTATTGATTCATGGAATAAGTGCAAAGATGCTTTTATCTCTAAGTATTTTCCTCCCGCTAAGATCATCTCTCTTAGAAACGATATTATGAATTTTAACCAACTTGATCATGAGCATGTTGCACAAGCTTGGGAGAGGATGAAATTAATGGTACGTAATTGCCCTACACATGGTTTGAATTTATGGATGATTATACAATTTTTTTATGCTGGATTAAATTTTGCTTCTAGAAATCTTTTAGATTCAGCTACGGGAGGCACTTTCATGGAAATCACTTTAGGAGAAGCTACTAAACTCCTAGATAATATTATGGTTAATTAATCTCAATGGCACACCGAAAGATCCACTAGTAAAAAGGTTCATGCCATTGAAGAGATTAATGTTTTGAGTGGAAAGATGGATGAACTTATGAAATTGTTTGCTACTACGAGTGTTTCTTCTGATCCTAATGATATGCCTTTGTCCACTTTGATTGAGAATAATAATGAATCTATGGATTTGAATTTTGTTGGTAGGAACAATTTTGGTAACAACGCGTATAGAGGAAACTTTGATTCTAGGCCGTTCCCTAGTAATTCCTCTACTAATTATGGTAATTCCTACAACAAATCTTATGGAAATTTTAATAAGAAGCCCTCTGATTTTGAGACTAGTGTTAAAGAATTTATGAATTCGCCAAAGAATTTCAATGCTTTGCTTGAAAAAAAATTGCTTAAGATTGATGAGTTGGCTAGGAACGTGGATAGAATTTCTCTTGATGTTGATTCTTTGAAACTTAGATCTATTCCACCTAAGCATGATATTAATGAGTCTCTCAAAGCCATGAGAGTTTCCATTGATGATTGCAAAGAAAGAACCGCTAGGATGCGTGCTAAAAAAGATTGCTTTGTGAAAGCGTGTTCTTCTAGTTTTCATGATAATAATGATGAAGATCTAAAAGTGATTGATGTGTCTCCTATTAAATCTTTGTTTTCCAATATGAATCTTGATAAAGATGGGACTGGAGATGATAGTTAAAAGGCGTCCCAATGATTCGGAGTTTTTAGATCTTGATGCAAAAATTGGTAAAAGTGGGATTGAAGAGGTGAAAACTTTATATAGCAATGAACCCACTATTTTGTATTTCAAGGAATTTAATTATGATAATTGCTCTTTGATAGATTGTATTTCCTTGTTGCAATCCGGGTTAAATTCTCCTCATTCTTATAGTCAAAATAAAGCTTTTACTAAACACATCGTTGATGCTTTAATGCAATCTTATGAAGAAAAACTTGAATTAGAAGTTTCTATCCCTAGAAAACTTTATGATGAGTGGGAACCTACTATTAAAATTAGGACTAAAGATCATGAATGCTATGCTTTGTGTGATTTGGGTGCTAGTGTTTCCACGATTCCAAAAACATTGTGTGAAGTCTTAGGTTTCCATGAACTTGATGATTGTTCTTTAAATTTGCATCCTGCGGATTCTACCATTAAGAAACCTATGGGAAGGATTAATGATGTTTTTATTGTTGCAAATAGGAATTACGTGCCCGTAGATTTTATTTTTCTTGATATAGATTGCAATCCTACATGTCCTATTATTCTTGGTAGAACTTTCCTTAGAACGATTGGTGGAATTATTGATATGAAAGAAGGAAATATTAGATTCCAATTTCTGTTAAGGAAAGGCATGGAACACTTTCCTAGGAAGAAAATTAAATTACCTTATGAATCTATTATGAGAGCCACTTATGGATTGCATACCAAAGATGATAATACCTAGATCTATTATTGTTTTTATGCCTAGCTAGGGGCGTTGAACGATAGCGCTTGTTGGGAGGCAACCCAATTTTATTTTTGGCCTTGCTTTTTGTTCCTGTTTAGTAATAAATAATTCATCTAGCCTCTGGTTAGATTTGGTTTTATGTTTTAATTAGTGTTTGTGCCAAGTAATACCTTTAGGATAACCTACGGTGATAGTTAATTTGATCTTGCTGAAAAACAGAAACTTTTGCGTGCACGAGATTACTTTTCATAAATCACAGGAACATGATTTTCAGTTGATTCATTTTGCATAAGATTAATAAACAAATTTCTTAGGACTTCCTAATTTCTCAGGATTTTTGGAGTTACAGAAGTATGCGTTTGATACAGATTACTACAGACTGTTCTGTTTTTGACAGATTCTGTTTTGCGTGTGTTGTTTGCTTATTTTAATGAATCTATGGCTAGTATCGGGGGGTGTGAACCATAGAGAAGTTGGAATACAGTAGGTTTAACACCAATATAAATAAAGAATGAGTTCATTACGGTACCTTAAAGTAGTGGTTTGTTTTCTTACACTACGGAGCTCATGAGATTTTCTGTTGAGTTTTGCGTTGTGAAGTTTTACAGTTTTTGGGTAAAGATTTGATGTATTTTGGAATAAGGAGTGGAAAGAGCCTAAGATTGGGGATTCCCAAGGCACCCCAAGGTAAAATTCAAGGACAACCAAAAGCCTAAGCTTGGGGATGCCCCGGAAGGCATCCCCTCTTTCGTCTTCGTCCATCGGTAACTTTACTTGAGGCTATATTTTTATTCACCACATGATATGTGTTTTGCTTGGAGCATCTTGTATGATTTTAGTCTTTGCTTTTTAGTTTACCACAATCATCCTTGCTGTACACACCTTTTGGAGAGACACATGAATCGGAATTTATTAGAATACTCTATGTGCTTCACTTATATCTTTTGAGCTAAATAATTTTGCTCTAGTGCTTCGCTTATATCTTTTAGAGCACGGTGGTGGTTTTATTTTATAGAAATTATTGATCTCTCATGCTTCACTTATATTATTTTGAGAGTCCTTTAGAATAGCATGGTAATTTGCTTTGGCTATAAAATTAGTCCTAATATGATAGGCATCCAAGATGGGCATAATAAAAACTTCAATATAAAGTGCATTGAATACTATGAGAAGTTTGATGCTTGATGATCGTTTTGAGATATGAGGATGGTGATATTAGAGTCATGCTAGTAGAGTAGTTGTAAATTTGAGAAATACTTGTGTTGAGGTTTGCAAGTCCCGTAACATGCATGTATGGTAACCGTTGTGTGACAAATTTGAAGCATGAGGTATTTCTTTGATTGTCTTCCTTTGTGTGGAGGTCGGGATCGCGCGATGGTTAACTCCTACCAACCCTTCCCCTAGGGGCATGTGTGTAGTACTTTGTTTTGATGACTTGTACATTTTTGCAATAAGTATGTGAGTTCTTTATGACTAATGTTGAGTCCATGGATTATACGCACTCTCACCTTTCCAACATTGCTAGCCTCTTCGGTACCGTGCATTGCCCTTTCTCACCTTGAGAGTTGGTGCAAACTTCACCGGTGCATCCAAACCCCGTGATATGATACGCTCTATCACACATAAACCTCCTTATATCTTCCTCAAAACAGCCACCATACCTACCTATTATGGCATTTCCATAGCCATTCCGAGATATATTGCCATGCAACTTTCCACCGTTCTGTTTATTATGACACGCTTCATCATTGTCATATTGCCTTGCATGATCATGTAGTTGACATCGTATTTGTGGCAAGGCCACCATGCATAATTTTTCATACATGTCACTCTTGATTCATTGCCTATTCCGGTACACCGCCGGAGGCATCCATATAGAGTCATATTTTGTTCTAGTATCGAGTTGTAATTAAATAGAAGTGTGATGATCATCTTATTAGAGCATTGTCCCAAAAAAAGGGAAAGGCCCAAAAAAAGGGGGAAAGAATGAAAGGTACAATGTTACTATCCTTTTTCCACACTTGTGCTTCAAAGTAGCACCATGATATTTATGATAGAGAGTCTCTTATTTTGTCACTTTCATATACTAGTGGGAATTTTCATTATAGAACTTGGCTTGTATATTCTAACGATGGGCTTCCTCAAATGCCCTAGGTCTTCGGGAGCAAGCAAGTTGGATGCACACCCACTTAGTTTCTTTTGTTGAGCTTTCATACATTTATAGCTCTAGTGCATCCGTTGCATGGCAATCCCTACTCAGTCACATTGATATCTATTGATGGGCATCTCCATAGCCCATTGATACGCCTAGTTGAGGTGAGACCATCTTCCTCCTTTATTTTAGTCTTCTCCACAACCACCATTCTATTCCACAGAGGTGCTATGTCCATGGCTCACTCTCATGTATTGCGTGAAAGTTGAAAAAGTTTGAGAATACTAAAGTATGAAACAATTGCTTGGCTGAAACCAGGGTTGTGCATGATTTGAGTATTTTGTGTGACGAAGATAGAGCATAGCCAAACTATATGATTTTGTAGGGATGAACTTTCTTTGGCCATGTTATTTTGCGAAGACATGATTACTTTGTTAGTATGCTTGAAGTATTATTATTTTTATGTCAATATTAAACTTTTGTCTTGAATCTTTCGGATCTGAACATTCATGCCACAATAAAGAGAATTACATTGAAAATTATGTTAGGTACCATTCCACATCAAAAATTCTGTTTTTATCATTTACATACTCGAGGACGAGCAGGAATTTTTTGCCTATTTCAGTGTTTCGCAGAAAAGGAATATCAAACGGAATCCAAACGGAATGAAACCTTCGCGAGGATCGTTTTTTGGAACAAACGCAATCCAGGAGACTTGGAGTGGACCTCAAGGAAGCAACGAGGCGGCCACGAGGCAGGAGGGCGCGCCCCCCACCCTCGTGGGCCCCTCGTAGCTCCACCGACCTACTTCTTTCGCCTATATATACTCATATATCCTAAAAACATCCAGGAGCACCACGAAACCTTATTTCCACCGACGCAACCTTTTGTACCCGTGAGATCCCATCTTGGGGCCTTTTCCGGCGCTCCGCCGGAGGGGGAATCGATCACGGAGGGCTTCTACATCAACACCATAGCATATCCGATGATGTGTGAGTAGTTTACTACAGACCTTCGGGTCCATAGTTGTTAGCTAGATGGCTTCTTCTCTCTCTTTTGATCTCAATACAAAGTTCTCCTCGATCTTCCTGAAGATCTATTCGATGTAGTACTTTTTGCGGTGTGTTTGTCGAGATCCGATGAATTGTGGGCTTATGATCAAGATTATCTATGAACAATATTTGGTTCTTCTCTGAATTCTTATATACATGATCATGCCTAGATATTCTCATAACTAGATTTTCTATCAATTGCTCGGCAGTAATTTGTTCACCCACCGTAAAATATGCTATCTTGAGAGAAGCCACTAGTGAAACCTATGGCCCCCGCGTCTATTTTCCATCATATTAATCTCCCGTCAACTAGCTATTTTTACGTAGTTTCTTTTGCAATCTTTACTTTTCAATCTATACAACAAAAATACCAAAAATATTTATCTTATTATCTTTACCAAATCTCACTTTTGCAAGTGGCCGTGAAGGGATTGACAACCCCTTTATCACGTTGGTTGCAAGGATCTTAATTGTTTGTGCAGGTACTAGGGATTTGCGTGTAGTCTCCTACTTGATTGATACCTTGGTTCTCAAAAACTGAGGGAAATACTTACGCTACTTTGCTGCATCACCCTTTCTCCTCAAGGGAAAACCAACGCATGCTCAAGAGGTAGCAGGTATGAATTGAGTAGGACTGAAAACCCGACCACGCAGAAGATAGAGAAAGAATGAAAGTCATTCCCTATGCCTCAGCCATAGGTTCTATAAAGTATGCCATGATGTATACCAGACCTATTGTGTACCTTGCCATGAGTTTGGCAAGCGGGTACAATAGTGATCCAGGAGTAGATCACTGGACGTCGGTCAAATTTATCCTTAGGAACCTAAAGAGGACTAAGGAAATGTTTCTCGGTTATGGAGGTGACAAAGAGTTTGTCGTAAAGAGTTACGTCGATGCAAGCTTTGACACTGATCTGGATGACTCTGAGTCTCAATCTGGATACATATTGAAAGTGGGAGCAATTAGCTAGAGTAGCTCCATGTAGAGCATTGTAGACATAGAAATTTGCAAAATACATACGGATCTAAATGTGGCAGACCCTTTAACTAAACTTCTCTCACAAGCAAAACATGATCACACCTTAGTACTCTTTGGGTGTTAATCACATAGCGATGTGAACTAGATTATATACTCTAGTAAACCATTTGGGTATTGGTCACATGGCGATGTGAACTATGGGTGTTAATCACATAAAGATGTAAACTATTGGTGTTAAATCACATGGCGATGTGAACTAGATTATTGACTCTAGTGCAAGTGGGAGACTGAAGGAAATATGCCCTAGAGGCAATAATAAAGTTGCTATTTTATATTTCCTTATATCATGATAAATGTTTATTATTCATGCTAGAATTGTATTAACCGGAAACTTGATACATGTGTGAATACATAGACAAAACACAGTGTCCCTAGTAAGCCTCTACTAGACTAGCTCGTTAATCAAAGATGGTTAAGTTTCCTAACCATAGACATGTGTTGTCATTTGATGAACGTGATCACATCATTAGGAGAAAGATGTGATGGACAAGACCCATCCGTTAGCTTAGCATAATGATCGTTAAGTTTTATTTCATGTCATATACATATTCCTTTGACTATGAGATTATGCAACTCCTGGATACCGGAGGAATACCTTGTGTGCTATCAAACGTCACAACATAACTGGGTGATTATAAAGATGCTCTACAGGTATCTCCAAAGGTGTTTTGTTGGGTTGGCAAAGATCGAGATTAGGATTTGTCACTCCGAGTATCAGAGAGGTATCTCTGGGCCCTCTCGGAAATGCATAGCATAATAAGCCTTGCAAGCAATGTGACTAATGAGTTAGTTACGGGATGATTATTACGGAACGAGTAAAGAGACTTGCCGATAACGAGATTGAACTAGGTATGAAGATATCGACGATCGAATCTCGGGCAAGTAACATACCGATGACAAAGGGAATAACGTATGTTGTCATTACAGTACGACCGATAAAGATCATCCTAGAATATGTGGGAACCAATATGAGCATGCAGGTTTCGTTGTTGGTTATTGACAGGAGAGGTGTCTCGGTCATGTCTACATAGTTCTCGAACCCGGAGGGTCCGCACGCTTAACGTTCGATGATGATTTTGTATTATATGAGTTATGTGATTTGGTGACTGAATGTTGTTCGGAGTCCCGGATGAGATCACGGACATGACGAGGAGTCTCGAAATGGTCGAGAGGTAAAGATTCATATATAGGATGATGATATTCGGACACCGAAAGTGTTCTGGGGGTACCGGATACATATCGAGTCACCGGAAGGGGTCCGGGCATCCCCCCGGCAACTACATGGGCCTAATGGGCCAAGAAGGGGACAGACCAGCCCCTAGGGGGCTGGTGCGCCCCATGTAGGCCGAAGTAAGGGGAAGGAAAGAGGAGAAGATAGAAAGGAAGGGGAGGGATTCGGCCTCCCCCTTCCTTCTCTCCTCCCTCCTCCTTCCTTTCCCCTCCGGGTGAATATGGAAGGGGGAGGCCAAATTAGGAGGCGCCCAAGTTGTATTCCTCCTACTTGGGGTGCCCCTGCTACCTCTTGAGCACAACGTTGGTTTTACCTTGAAGATGAAAGGGTGATGCAGCAAAGTAGCGTAAGTATTTCCCTTAGTTTTTGAGAACCAAGGTATCAATCCAGTAGGAGACCACGCTCAAGTCCCACGCACCTACACAAACAAATAAGAACCTTGCAACCAACGCGATAAAGGGGTTGTCAATCCCTTCACGGCCACTTGCAAAAGTGAGATCTGATAGAGATGATAAGATAATATTTTTGGTATTTTTATGATAAAGACTAAAAGTAAAGAAAGCAAAATAAACGGTAATGGAAATTGCTAGTTGTTGGAAGATTAATATGATGGAAATAGACCCGGGGGCCATAGGTTTCACTAGTGGCTTCTCTCAAGATAGCATAAATATTACGGTGGGTGAACAAATTACTGTCGAGCAATTGATAGAATTGAGCATAGTTATGAGAATATCTAGGCATGATCATGTATATAGGCATCACGTCGGCGACAAGTAGACCGACTCCTGCCTGCATCTACTACTATTACCCCACACATCGACCGCTATCCAGCATGCATATAGAGTATTATGTTCATAAGAATAGAGTAACACTTTAAGCAAGATGACATGATGTAGAGGGATAAACTCACATCTTTTTATCCTCGATGGCAACAATACAATACGTGTCGTTTCCCTTTCTGTCACTGGGATCGAGCACCGCAAGATTGAACCCAAAGCTAAGCACTTCTCCCATTGCAAGAAAGATCAATCTAGTATGCCAAACCAAACTGATAATTCAAAGAGACTTGCAAAGATAACCAATCATATAAAAGAATTCAGGGGAGATTCAAATATTGTTAATGGATAATCTTGATCATAAACCCACAATTCATTGGATCTCGACAAACACACCGCAAAAGAAGATTACATCAAATAGATCTCCAAGAGAATCGAGGAGAACTTTGTATTGAGATCCAAAGAGAGATAAGAAGCCATCTAGCTAATAACTATGGACCCGAAGGTCTGAAGTAAACTACTCACACATCATTGGAGAGGCTATGGTGTTGATGTAGAAGCCCTCCGTGATCAATGCCCCCTCCGCCAGAGCACCGGAAAAGGCCCCAAGATGGGATCTCACGGGTACAGAAGGTTGCGGCAGTGGAAATAGGGTTTCGTGGTGCTCCTGGATGTTTTCGGGGTACATAGGTATATATAGGCGAAAGAAGTCGGTCAGGAGAGCTACGAGGGGCCCACGAGGGTGGGGGCACGCCTCCCTGCCTCGTGGCCTCCTCGTTTATTGCTTGACGTCCACTCCAAGTCCTCTGGATCACGTTTGTTCCGAAAATCACGTTCCCGAAGGTTTCATTCCGTTTGGACTCCATTTGATATTCCTTTCCTTCGAAACACTGAAATAGGCAAAAAAAATAGCAATTTGGGCTGGGCCTCCGGTTAATAGGTTAGTCCCAAAAATAATATAAAAGTGTACAATAAAGCCCATTAAACATCCAAAACAGATAATATAATAGCATGGAACAATCAAAAATTATAGATACGTTGGAGACGTATCAAGCATCCCCAAGCTTAATTCCTGCTCGTCCTCGAGTAGGTAAATGATAAAAACAGAATTTTTTATGTGCAATGCTACTTAGCATAATTTCCAATGTAATTCTCTTAATTGTGGCATGAATATTCAGATCCAAATGATTCAAAATAAAAGTTCATATTGACATAAAAATAGTAATACTTCAAGCATACTAGCAAGTAATCATGTCTTATCAAAATAACATAGCCAAAGAAAGCTTGTCCCTACAAAATCATATAGTTAGGCTATGCTTCATTTTCATCACACAAAATACTCCCATCATGCACAACCCCAGTTTCAGCCAAGCAATTGGATCATACTTTTTAACGCACTTCAGCTTTTTCAACTCTTACGCAATACATGAGCGCAAGCCATGGACATCGCACTATATGTGGAATAGAGTGGTGGTTGTGAAGAGGACAAAAAGGGAGAAGATGGTCTCACATCAACTAGGCGTATCAACGGGCTATGGAGATGCTCGTTAATAGATATCAATGTGAGTGAGTAGGGATTGCCATGCAACGGATGCACTAGAGCTATAAATGTATGAAAGCTCAACAAAAGAAACTAAGTGGGTGTGCATCCAACTTGCTTGCTCACGAAGACCTAGGGCATTTTGAGTAAGCCCATCATTGGAATATACAAGCCAAGTTCTATAATGAAAAATTCCCACTAGTATGAAAGTGACAATATAGGAGACTCTCTAACATGAAGATCATGGTGCTACTTTGAAGCACAAGTGTGGAAAAAGGATAGTAACATTGTCCCTCCTCTATTTTTCTCTCATTTTTTCCCTTTGTTTTTATTTTTTCTCTTTTTTTTCTTGGGCCTTTCTCTTTTTTTTCTTTGGCCTCCTTTTTTTATTTAGTCCGGAATCTCATCCCAACTTGTGGGGGAATCATAGTCTCCATCATCCTTTCCTCACATGGGACAATGCTCTAATAATGATGATCATCACACTTTTATTACTTACAACTCTAGAATTACAACTCAATACTTAGAACAAAATATGACTATGTGAATGCCTCCGGCGGTGTACCGGGATATGCAATGAATCAAGAACGACATGTATGAAAAAAATTAGGAATGGTGGCTTTGCCACAAATACAATGTCAACTACATGATCATGCAAAGCAATATGACAATGATGAAGTGTGTCATAATAAACGGAACGGTGGAAAGTTGCATGGCAATATATCTCGGAATGGCTATGGAAATGCCATGATAGGTAGGTTTGGTGGCTGTTTTGAGGAAGATATAAGGAGGTTTATGTGTGATAGAGCATATCATATCACGGGGTTTGGATGCACCGGCGAAGTTTGCACCAACTCCCAAGGTGAGAAAGGGCAATGCACGGTACCGTAGAGGCTAGAAAATTTGTGGAAGGATGAGAGTGCGTATAATCCATGGACTCACATTAGTCATAAAGAACTCATATACTTATTGCAAAAGTTTACTTAGCCCATGAAGCAAAGTACTACTACGCATGCTCCTAGGGGAAGGGTTGGTAGGAGTTAACCATCGCGCGATCCCGACCTCCACACATAAGGAAGGCAATCAAAAGAGCACCCCATGCAACAAATTTGTTACACAACTTTTACCATACGTGCATACTACGGGACTTGCCAACTTCAACACAAGTATTTCTAAATTTCATAATTACCCGACTAGCATGACTCTAACATTACCACCTTTATATCTCAAAACAATTATCAAGCATCAAATTGATCATGCACTTTCTATGATAGTTTTTATTATACCCATCATACTAGAACCAATTTTTATAACCATAGCAAATACCATGCTGTTCTAGAAGACTCTCAAAATAATATAAGTGAAGCATGAGAGATCAATAATTTCTATAAAATAAAACCACCACCGTGCTCTAAAAGATATAAGTGAAGCACTAGAGCAAAAACTATATAGCTCAGAAGATATAAGTGAAGCACATAGAGTATTCTAATAAATTCTGAATCATGTGTGTCTCTCTCAAAAGGTGTGTACAGCAAGGATGATTGTGGTAAACTAAGAATCAAAGACTCAAATCATACAAGACGCTCCAAGCAAAACACATATCATGTGGTGAATAAAAATATAGCCCCAAGTAAAGTTACCAATAGATGAAGACGAAAGAGGGGATGCCTTCCGGGGCATCCCCAGGCTTAGGCTTTTGGTTGTCCTTGAATTTTACCTTGGGGTGCCTTGGGCATCCCCAAGCTTAGGCTCTTGCCACTCTTTGTTCCATAATCCATCAAATCTTTACCCAAAACTTGAAAACTTCACAACACAAAACTCAACAGAAAATCTCATAAGCTCCGTTAGCGAAATAAAACAAACCACCACTTTAAGGTACTGTATTGAACTCATTATTTATTTATATTGGTGTTAAACCTACTGTATTCCAACTTCTCTATGGCTTATAAACTCTTTTACTCGCCATAGATTCATCAAAATAAGCAAACAACACACGAAAAACAGAATCTTTCAAAAACAGAACAGTCTGTAGTAATCTGTATCTAACGCAAACTTCTGGAACCTAAAAAATTCTACCAGATTAGGAAGTACTAGATAATTTGTTTATTGATCTACTACAAAAAGAATCAACTGAACATCACGTTTCTGTGAATTATGAAAACTAATCTCGTGCGCGCAAAGTTTCTGTTTTTTTACAGCAAGATCAAATAACTATCACCGTAGGTTATCCTAAAGGTTTTACTTGGCACAAACACTAATTAAAACACAAAAATGAATCTAACCAGAGGCTAGATGAATTATTTATTACTAAACAGAACCAAAAAGAAAGAAACAAAAATAAAATTGGGTTGCCTCCCAACAAGCGCTATCATTTAACGCCCCTAGCTAGGCATAAAAACAAGGATAGATCTAGGTATTGCCATCTTTGGTAGGCAACCCATAAGTGGCACTCATAATGGATTAATAAGGTAATTTAATCTTCTTTCTAGGGAAGTGTTCCATGCCTTTCCTTAACGGAAATTGGAATCTAATATTCCCTTCCTTCATATCAATAATTGCACCAATCGTTCTAAGGAAAGGTCTACCAAGAATAATAGGACATGAAGGATTGCAATCTATATCAAGAACAATAAAATCTACAGGCACATAATTCCTATTTGCAACAATAATAACATCATTAATTCCTCCCATAAGTTTCTTGATAGTGGAATCCGCAAGGTGCAAGTTTAAAGAGCAATCATCAAATTCACGGAAACCTAGCAAATCACACAAAGTTTTTGGAATCGTGGAAACACTAGCACCCAAATCACACAAAGCATAGCATTCATGATCTTTAATTTTAATTTTAATTGTAGGTTCCCACTCATCATAAAGTTTTCTAGGGATAGAAACTTCCAACTCAGTTTTTCTTCATAAGATTGCATCAAAGCATCAAGTATATGTTTAGTAAAGGCTTTATTTTGACTATAAGCATGAGGAGAATTTAGCACGGATTGCAACAAGGAAATACAATCTATTAAAGAGCAATTATCATAGTTAAATTCCTTGAAATCCAAAATAGTGGGTTCAATGCTATCTAAAGTTTTGACCTCTTCAATCCCACTTTTACCAAATTTTGCATCAAGATCTAAAAACTCCGAATTATTGGGACGCCTTTTAACTAAAGTTGACTCATCTCCAGTCCCATCATTATCAAGATTCATATTTCAAAACAAAGATTTAATAGGAGACACGTCAATAACTTTTAGATCTTCATCTTTATTCTCGTAAAAACTAGAAGAACACGCCTTTACAAAGCAATCTTTCTTAGCACGTATTCTAGCGGTTCTTTCTTTGCACTCATCAATGGAAATTCTCATGGCTTTGAGAGACTCATTGATATCATGCTTAGGTGGAATAGATCTAAGCTTCAAAGAATCAACATCAAGAGAAATTCTATCCACGTTCCTAGCCAATTCATCAACCTTAAGCAATTTTTCTTCAAGCAAGGTGTTGAAATTCTTTTCTGAATTCATAAACTCGTTAACACTAGTCTCAAATTCATAGGGCATCTTATTAAAATTTCCATAAGAATTGTTGTAGGAATTACCATAATTATTAGAGGAATTACTAGGGAACGGCCTAGGACTAAAGTTTCCTCTATACGCGTTGTTACCAAAATTATTCCTACCAACAAAATTCACATCCATAGAGTCATTATTATTATCAATCAAAGTAGACAAAGGCATATCATTAGGATCAGAAGAAACACTCTTATTAGCAAACAATTTCATAACTTCATCCATCTTTCCACTCAAAACATTAATTGCTTCAATCGCATGAACCTTTTTACTAGTAGATCTTTCAGTGTGCCATTGAGAATAATTAACCATAATATTATCTAGGGGTTTAGTAGCTTCTCCTAAAGTGATTTCCATAAAAGTGCCTCCCGCGGCCGAATCTAAAAGATTTCTAGAAGCAAAATTCAATCCGGCATAATTTTTTTTATAATCATCCACAAATTCAAACCATGAGTAAGGCAATTACGTATCATTAATTTCATCCTCTCCCAAGCTTGTGCAACATGTTCATGATCAAGTTGCTTAAAATTCATAATATCGTTTCTAAGAATATTTTTAGGCAAAGACGAAAACCAAGTTTTAGCGCGATCTCTAAGCGAAAACGAAAATAGCTTCAATTTAACAATATCATTGTCCACATATTTCTTATTTTGCATATCACACAAATAAACAAAGCTATTTAGATGGGTAGCAGCATCTTCACTAGGAAGGCCGGAGAATTGATCTTTCATGACAAGATTCAACAAAGCAGCATTAATTTCACAAGATTCAACATCGGTAAGAGGAGCAATCGGAGTGCTAAGGAAATCATTGTTGTTGGTATTGGAAAAGTCACACAATTTAGTATTGTCTTGAGCCATCATGACAAGCAAGCAATCCAACACACAAGCATAGAAGATCTTCATGATAGAGAGTCTCTTGTTTTGTCACTTTCATATACTAGTGGGAATTTTCATTATAGAACTTGGCTTGTATATTCCAACAATGGGCTTCCTCAAATGCCCTAGGTCTTCGTGAGCAAGCAAGTTGGATGCGCACCCACTTAGTTTCTTTTGTTGAGCTTTCATACATTTATAGCTCTAGTGCATCCGTTGCATGGCAATCCCTACTCAGTCACATTGATATCTATTGATGGGCATCTCCATAGCCTATTCATACGCCTAGTTGATGTGAGACTATCTCCTTCTTTTTGTCTTCTCCACAACCACCATATTGTATTCCACCTATAGTGCTATGTCCACGGCTCACGCTCATGTATTGCGTGAAAGTTGAAAAGGTTTGAGAACATCAAAAGTATGGAACAATTTCTTGGCTTGTCATTGGGGTTGTGCATGATTTGAATATTTGTATGATGAAGATGGAGCATAGCCAGACTATATGATTTTGTAGGGATCACTTTCTTTGGCCATGTTCTTTTGAGAAGACATGATTGCTTTATTAGTATGCTTGAAGTATTATCGTTTTTATGTCAATATTAAACTTTTGTTTTGAATCTTATGGATCTGAACATTCATGCCACGATGAAGAAAATTACATGGACAAATATGTTAGGTAGCGTTCCACATAAAAAATTATGTTTTTATCATTTACCTACTCGAGGACGAGCAGGAATTAAGCTTGGGGATGCTTGATACATCTCCAACGTATCTATAATTTTTTATTGTTCCATGCTATTATATTATCCATCTTGGATGTTTTATATGCATTTATATGCCATTTTATATGATTTTTGGGACTAACCTATTAACCTAGAGCCCAGTGCCAGTTTCTGTTTTTTCCTTGTTTTGAGTTTTATAGAAAAGGAATATCAAACGGAGTCCAATTGACCTGAAAATTTATGGTGGTTTTTGATGGACCAGAAGAAGCCCCCGAAGCAAAAGAGTTGGGCCAGAAGAATCACGAGGCCTCCACAAGGGTGGAGGGCGCTCCCTACCCCCTGGGGGCGCCCTCCAATCTTGTGGGCTCCTCGTGGACCCCCTGACTTGTTCCTGACGCCAAAAATTCTTACAAATATAGAAACCCCCAGAAATAAACCTAGATCGGGAGTTTCGCCGCCGCAAGCCTCTGTAGCCACAAAAAACCAATCGGGAGCCCGTTCCGGCACCCTGCCGGAGGGGGAAACCATCACCGATGGGCATCTTCATCATCCCGACGGTCTCCATGATGAGGAGGGAGTAGTTCACCCTCGGGGCTGAGGGTATGAACCAGTAGCTATGTGTTTGATCTCTCTCTCTCTCTCGTGTTCTTGATTTGGCACGATCTTGATGTACCGCGAGCTTTGTTACTATAGTTGAATCATATGGTGTTTCTCCCCCTCTATCTCCTTGTGATGAATTGAGTCTTTTCCTTTGAGGTTTTGTTATGTCGTATTGAATCTTTGGATGTGAGAGCACTTGATGTATGTCTTGCGATGGGATATCCGTGGCGACAATGGGATGTTCTGTTGATCCACTTGACGTATGTTTTGGTTATCAACTTGCGGATTCCCGTGGTGACATTGGGGTAATCCATGCATATGGGTTGATGCATGTTTTCATATTCCTTTCTTCGGTAGAAATCTCGGGATACTCTTGAAGTTCTTTGTGTTGGATTGAATATTATGAATCTGAAATTGTGTGATGCAGATCGTATAATTGACCCACGGATACTTGTGGTGACATTGGAGTATCTAGGTGAGATTAGGTTTGATTGATGTGTGTCATATGGTGTTATTTTACTACGAACTCTAGGGTTGTTTGTGACACTTATAGGAATAGCTCAATGGGTTGATCGGAAAGAATAACTTTGAGGTGGTTTCGTACCCTACAAGCAATTTCATCTTATGTTCTCCGCGATAGGAACTTTGGAGTGATTCTTTGTTGCATGTTGAGGGATTGTTATATGATCCAATTATGTTATCATTGTTGAGAGAACTTGCACTAGTGAAAGTATGAACCCTAGGCCTTGTTTTCAAGCATTGCAATACCATTTTCGGTCACTTTTGTTACTAGTTACCTTGCTGTTTTTATCTATTCAGATTACAAAAACCTATATCTACCATCCATATTACGCTTGTATCACCATCTCTTCGCCGAACTAGTGCACCTATACAATTTACCATTGTATTGGGTGTGTTGGGGACACAAGAGACTCTTTGTTATTTGGTTGCAGGGTTGTTTGAGAGAGAGCATCTTCATCCTACGCTTCCCACGGATTGATAAACCTTAGGTCATCCACTTGAGGGAAATTTGCTACTGTCCTACAAAACTCTGCGCTTGGAGGCCCAAGACGAGTCTACAAGAAGAAGGTTGCGTAGTAGACATCAAGCTCTTTTCTGGCGCCGTTGCCGGGGAGGCTAGGTAAGCGGTGATGAAGCCATGTACCTAGGGTAGGGTCATAGGCCTGACCTAGACACCCTCCCCAAGGGCATCACCCTCAAGATAGAAGCATTCGAAGGGTGCCATCATCCACTCGACCAGGGACATTCCACTCGGAAGAATCAATGTCACTCAACCGTCACTGAAACCACTCGACATACAGAAGATCTAAAGTCACTCTACGCAGCAACGGTCGGGCGTTTACTCATAGACTTAATTACCATTTATAACACTTTATTGCGGACGTTCCTGTAACCCTTACTCTTTATGAACATTGACCCTGTGTAACGGAGGGGAGCTGGGGTCTTGGCGCACTCTATATAAGCCACCCCCTCCTCTGGGGCAAGGGTTCGCACCCCCTGTAACTCACACGCGCATAATCCAGTCGACCGCCTCCGGGCTCCGAGACGTAGGGCTGTTACTTCCTCCGCGAAGGGCCTGAACTCGTAAAACTCGCGTGTACAACTTCGCCATAGCTAGGATCTTGCCTCCTCATACCTACCCCCCATTCTACTGTCAGTCTTAGATCCACGACAGTTGGCGCCCACCATGGGGCAGGTGTCTTAGCGACTTGTTGGAGAAGTTGCAATTTTTCCGATCCCCATCATCATGGTTTTCGGCGGAGGATTGGCCAAGGGCCGCGAGATTCATCTCGGCGCGCTCGTGTTCGTCGCCGACAACTCCGCTTGGCTCCAAGAAGCTCCACTCGACGTCGAGGCGCTCCCCGTCCGCGGGGCAACGCACTTTCGCGCGTGCGTCCGTGGCGTCCTTCTTCGGCAGCCATCGACTCAGTATCGGTCGGCTCCTGTGGCGTCCTCGCTCCTTGCTGTTCGCCGGTGCAAGCATTCCGGTCGATCGCGGCTCCAGCAGTGGGTGAGGCATGCGGTGGCCCGCCAATCAGCCACCCCGCATGTCGTGGCAATCGAGCCCGACGAAACTCTCTACGGCCTGTTCGATCTGTCGACTGGCTCCGTCGAGACTGCATCTGAGTGCGACAGCAGTGACCCCGCGGTGGAAGTCCTGATGGTCAACGGACCACGCAGTCCTCCTGGCTTCCCCCGCGACGACGGTGGCGATGGCGGCGGCGATCCGTCGCGCGTCCACGAGGAGTATCGCCCCGAGCCCCTCTCTTCGCAGCAGAGGGAAGAGCTTCACCGCTGTAACATGGATGCACTTCACACTCCTATCGTTGGAGAAACCCCCGAGGCCCGGGCCTTGGAGGAGGCGCGCCTGGCCAACTTGGCTGAGCGCACTCGACTGGAGAACCTCCAGCGTGCTCGGGAGCGGATTCCTGAGTCCAGTCGATGACAACTTTTTCCGCCTCCAACTCAGGTATACCAAACTCTGATTCAAAATCTCACAGCTGCAGCCCGAATAGCAGAGTCGATTCAGCCTTCCCAATCAGAAGCTGGCAGAGGTTTGATGCAGATCCGGGCTTTACTCCGGGCTGCAGGAGAGCAGAACACAACAGTATCACAGTCATGGAATAGAATTCATAGCAGGTTTGTGGTGGCGGACACAGTTCGGTCGGCTCACAGCCCAAGATCGCCCCCGCGGCATGAGGGACGTGGAGACCGGCGAGATCAGTACAGAAACCGTGAGCAGTATGATCACCGACTCGACCACGATGACCGTCGTCGAGTGCCCACACCTCCCCCGAGGAGTGGGTCATATGTGCCTCAGCAGCACGATGATAGACGCCCTCAGAGTGGCGGGCGAACAATTCCAATCGACCCCAGGGAGCCGGGCTTTGATGCGAGATCTATTCTTGTTCAAGGTCTGGTCGACAGAAACCGAGCACACAGAGAGGGTCATGACAGAGATCACCCGACTGGCAGCAGAGTACATGTTTCAGGCCCAGAGTGCTTTAGCAGAGGCACCAGGGTTGCGGTGATTCCTCCCAACTTCAGGTTGGCGACTGGAATCAGCAAGTTCACTGGTGAGTCCAAGCCTGACACTTCGCTTGAGGACTACCGAGTGGCTGTGCAGATCGGTGGCGGCAATGATGAAGTGGCCATGAAACACCTTCCTCTTATGTTGGAAGGCTCAGCCAGAGCATGGTTGAATCAGTTAGCACCTAGCAGCATATACAGTTGGGAAGAACTCGCCTGAGTGTTTGTCAGAACCTTTGAGGGTACTTGCAAACGGCCGGCAGGGTTAACAGAATTGCAGTCCTACGTGCAGAAACCGAATGAGACCTTGAGAGATTACATCCAGAGATGGATCACATTGCATCATACAGTGGAGAATGTGTCAGATCACCAAGTAGTTTGTGCCTTCAAGGAGGGTGTTAAGTATCGAGAGTTGAATCTTAAATTCGACCGAACAAGAGATATGTCTCTGTCCCGGATGATGGAGATCGCCACCAAGTATGCTAATGGTGAAGAGGAAGACCGACTCCGGAGTGGCAAACATAAAACAGTCGCCCAGGAAACCGGAGGAGGGAATTCCAATCGGAAGCAGAAGCGCAAGGCCGAACCAGTTGCTCCTGGTGAAGCTTTAGTGGTGTCTCAAGGAAAGTTCAAGGGGAAGCCCAAAGGACCCTGGAACCCCAAGAAAGTGAAAGATCAAGATGGAAATGATGTGTTGGATTTACCCTGTCACATTCACATCAAGAAAGATGAAGAGGGTAATCTGATTTACCCTAAACATACCACTCGATAGTGTCGGCTCCTGATCCAGCAATTTCGAGAGAAACAACCCAAGGAGAAGGAAAAGGAGTCAGACAAGGGTGAGGATAAGGAAGAAGACGATGATGGTTTTCGCAACGTCAATTCCACTCTAATGATTTTTGCTGATGTTGAAAGCAAAAGTCGACTGAAAGTTATAAACAGAGAGGTGGACATGGTTGCTCCGGCAACACCAAGTTATCTGAAGTGGTCCCAGACTGCCATCACATTCGACCAGTCTGACCACCCAGCACATATAGCCACCCCTGGGAGGCAAGCGCTCGTGGTCGACCCAGTTGTTGAAGGCACTCGACTGACTAAAGTGCTGATGGATGGTGGTAGTGGCCTAAATATCCTGTATGCGGAGACCTTGAAGGGAATGGGCATTCCGATGTCCAAGCTCAGTGAAAGCAATATGAGTTTCCATGGCATCATACCTGGCAAGAAGGCTGAATCACTCGGCCAGATCGCCCTTGATGTGGTTTTCGGTGATTCCAAGAATTACCGCAAAGAAAAGTTGACATTTGAATTAGTGGATTTCCAGAGTGCTTATCATGCCATTCTGGGTAGGCCTGCCTATGCACGTTTCATGGCTCGACCATGTTACGTGTACCTCAAGTTGAAAATGCCTGGTCCTAGAGGAGTGATCACTATCACTGTCAATCGGCAGAAGGCAGAAGAGTGCTTCCAGAAGGGTTCAAAAATCACCGATGCGCAAATGGCAGCAGTCAAAATGCAAGAATACCGGAAGAACACAGATCCGAGTGATTTGTTGCGCTCCAAGAAGCCTGCCACTGATTCTGCATTTCAGTCGTCCGGTGAAACCAAGCCGATTCATATTCACCCGACGGACCCTAATGCTGCTCCTACTCATATCTCAACATCACTCGACAGTAAATAGGAAGAAGCGCTCATCCAGTTCCTCCATGAGAACTGGGACATCTTTGCATGGAAACATTCTGACATGCCGGGTGTACCCAGGGGACTGGCTGAGCATCGTTTGCGAGTCGACCCGGAGGTAAAACCAGTCAAGGAACATCTTTGACGGTCCGCCGTACAGAAGAGGAAAGCAATTGGTGAGGAAGTGGCTCGGCTCCTGGCAGCTGAGTTCATCCGAGAGATTTACCACTCCGAGTGGCTCGCCAATGTTTTCATGGTCCCTAAGAAGGACGACTCACTTCGCATGTGCATTGACTTCAAGCATATCAATCGGGCCTGCCCGAAAGATCATTTTCCTCTTCCCCGCATTGACCAAATTGTCGACTCGACTGCGGGGTGTGAGCGATTGTCTTTTCCGGATGCCTATTCCGAGTATCATCAGATCTGACTGTATGGACCCGATGAGATAAAAACGGCTTTCATCACTCCATTCGGATGTTTCTGTTATGTCACCATGCCATTCGGCCTGAAGAACGCTGTAGCCACATTCATGAGGATGATTCAGAAGTGTCTGCTCACTCAAATCAGTCGGAATGTGGAAGCATACATGGATGACATTGTGGTCAAGTCACAAAAGGGTTCCGACCTGCTGGCTGACCTTGCTGAAACTTTTGCCAACCTCAGAAGGTATGATATCAAGCTTAATCCATCAAAGTGTACATTCGGAGTTCCTGGCGGAAAGTTGCTCGGTTTCCTTGTTTCCGAACGAGGGATCGACGCAAACCCAGAGAAAGTTGGTGCCATACTCCGGATGAAGCGCCCTGTACGTGTACATGATGTCCAGAAGCTTACTGGTTGTTTGGCCGCCTTGAGTCGATTCATATCTCGTCTCGGTGAAAAGGCCCTGCCTCTTTACCGACTGATGAAGAAATCTGACAAGTTCGAGTGGACAGATGAAGCTGACGCAGCGTTTGCAGAACTCAAAGCCCTGCTTTCCACCCAGCCGGTGCTTGCTGCCCCAATCAGCAAAGAGCCTTTACTGCTTTATATTGCAGCCACAGGACAAGTTGTCAGTACGGTGCTCACGGTCGAGCGGGAAGAAGAAGGAAAAGCCTATAAAGTTCAGAGCCCAGTATACTATGTTTCTGAAGTTCTGACTCCATCCAAGCAAAGATATCCACATTATCAGAAGCTTGTTTATGGGATTTACATGACCATGAAAAAGGTTGCACATTACTTCTCTGATCACTCCATTACAGTCGTCAGCGACGCACCATTGTCAGAGATCCTGAACAACAGAGATGCAACTGGTCGAGTGGCAAAGTGGGCGATTGAACTCCTTCCCTTGGATATCAAGTTTGAGGCAAAGAAAGCTATCAAGTCCCAAGCAATAGCAGATTTCCTCGCCGAGTGGATTGAACAGCAACTGCCGACTCAGATTCACTCGGAGCATTGGACCATGTTCTTCGATGGATCCAAGATGCTGAATGGTTCCGGTACTGGGGTGGTATTGGTATCCTCCGAGGCGACAAAGTCAGCTATGTTCTCCAGATTCATTTTGACTCCTCCAACAACGAAGCTGAATATGAAGCACTTCTGTACGGGTTGCGTATGGCCATTTCACTCGGCATCCGTCGCCTCATGGTCTACGGCGACTCAGATTTAGTGGTTAATCAAGTGATAAAGGAGTGGGATGTCAGAAGCCCAGCTATGACTAGCGACTGTAATGCAGTGAGGAAGTTAGAGAAGAAGTTCGAGGGGTTAGAGCTCCATCACATACCCTGACTGAAAAATCAAGCAGCCGATGATCTGGCAAAGATAGGTTCCAAGAGGGAGGCCATTCCCAGCAATGTGTTCTTGGAACATATTCATACACCTTCAGTTCAAGAAGATCCTTTCACTGAAGAGCCCCCACAACCAAAAAGCGCCACTGATCTGACTGAAGTCGAAGTCCCAGCCGTGGTCAACTTGATCATGGAGGTTTTGGTCATCACTCCCGACTGGACAGTGTCGTACATTTCATACATCCTTAGGAAAGAACTCCCAGAGGATGAAGAAGAGGCTCGACAGATCGTCTGTCGATCCAAAGCCTTTACTGTGATAAGAGGACAGATGTTCAGAGAAAGTGTGACTGGAGTCTGCCAGAAATGCATAACACCAGAGGAAGGTCGAGTGATCCTCAATGACATCCACTCGGGGACCTGTGGTCACCATGCGTCTTCTCGGACCATTGTGGCCAAAGCATACCGAGCGGGATTTTATTGGCCGCGAGCAAATGAGATGGCAAAAGAAATAGTCAACAAATGTGAAGGTTGCCAGTTTTACTCCAACATGTCTCACAAGCCTGCATCAGCCCTGAAGACCATTCCACTCATCTGGCCCTTTGCTGTTTGGGGATTGGATATGGTTGGACCTCTCAAGACTGGTAGGAGCGGCTTCACTCATGTGCTCGTGGCAGTCGACAAGTTCACCAAATGGATCGATGCCAAGCCTATCAAAAGTCTTGAAGCCAGTACTGCTGTCAGCTTCATCAGAGAGTTAACATTCAGATATGGTGTTCCGCACAGCATCATCACTGACAATGGGTCGAACTTCGATTCTGATGAGTTCAGAGCCTTCTATGCTTCCCAAGGCACTCGAGTCGACTATGCTTTAGTTGCCCACCCCCAGTTGAATGGACAAGCTGAAAGAGCAAACGGATTGATTCTCAAAGGACTGAAACCCCGACTGATGCGTGATCTCAAGCACGCAGCAGGCGCCTGGGTCGATGAACTTCCATCAATGCTTTGGGGATTGAGGACAACTCCCAATTGGTCGACTGGCCGAACTCCATTCTTCTTGGTCTATGGAGCTGAAGCTGTACTCCCGAGTGACTTGCTTCACAATGCACCCCGAGTTGAGCTTTTCTCAGAAGATGAAGCAGAACAGGCATGGCAAGATGCAGTTGATCTCCTGGAAGAGGAAAAAGAGATGGCCCTGATCCGGTCGACCATCTATCAGCAAGACCTGCGTCGATTCCATGCCAGAAACGTGAGGGGTCGAGCATTTCAAGAGGGAGACTTGGTTCTTCGAGTGGATCAGCAGAAACCACACAAGCTTGCTCCTGCTTGGGAAGGCCCCTTCATCGTCACAGGAGTGCTCCACAATGGAGCATACCACCTTTACAACATCGAGCACAAGAAAGACGAGCCACGCGCTTGGAATGCGGAGTTGCTCCACCCCTTTTATACTTAAGCGTTCAGATGTAATAAGAAATACCTTCTACTTTGATTATCAAAGACACAGTTTTACAGTCTCCTAAATGTTTGCTGTTTCTTTGTTACATGTTTCAAATCCCCCAGTGGGTGCCTTAGCCGCGAATCCGTTTCGCCTAAGTTTAAAAAATCCTACCGAGTGGTGAGCAAGCCTTTCACTCGGGGGCTTAGCTGCGAATCCGTTCGCCTAAGTTTAAAAAATCCTAACGAGTGGTGAGCAAGCCTCTCACTCGGGGGCTTAGCTGCGAATCCGTTTCGCCTAAGTTTAAAAAATCCTACCGAGTGGTGAGCAAGCCTCCCACTTGGGGGCTTAGCTACAGGCCAGTACTCGCCTAAGTTTGAAAAATCCTACCGAGTGGCGAGCAAGTCTCCCACTCGGAGGGCTTAGCTGTAGTCCAGTACTCGCCTACGTTTGAAAAATCCTACCGAGTGGTGAGCAAGCCTCCCACTCGGGGGCTTAGCTGCAGTCCAGTACTCGCCTAAGTTTGAAAAATCCTCCCGAGTGGTGAGCGAGTCTCCCACTCGGAGGGCTTAGCTGCAGTCCAGTACTCGCCTAAGTTTGAAAAATTCTACCGAGTGGTGAGCAAGCCTCCCACTCGGGGGCTTAGCTGCAGTCCAGTACTCGCCTAAGTTTGAAAAATCCTACCGAGTGGTGAGCAACCCTCCCACTCGGGGGCTTAGCTGCAGTCCAGTACTCGGATTAAAGTACTCGGGCATCAAGCCCGAAGGATTTTAACGGTTACAAAATCACTCGGCATTCCGAGGCAAATTTAAGGTGGGTCATAAAAGTTTGTTCCTCCACAGGAGGAGGGCTGGCAGGCTCGACGAATTCGTCCAGATCGATTCCGTCGGCAATCCGAGTGGCAGTAGCAATGAAGGTCTCCATGAAAGATTGGAAGTCATGCTTCTTGGTGTTGGCGACCATGATCGCTGCCAGCTTCTCTTCTCGCGCTTCCTTGTAGTGGACACGAACCAAAGACAGAGCCACATCAGCGCCGCACCGGGCAGAAGACTTCTTCCATTCTTGCACTCGACCAGGAATCTCATTAAGTCGAGTCATCAGAGACTCGAGGTCATTCTGGAGCGTTGCCCCTGGCCAGAGTGTTGTGTCGATCCGCGACATTGCGACCTTCAGTCGAGCAAGATAATCAACAACACCCGCAACACGAGATTCCAATCGGAGTACATTCATGGCAGCCTCGTCTTTCACTGGAGAATGGATGGGGTCCAAGCTTGTCTCAACTCGCCCAGTCTCTTCCTCGAAGTTCCGGCAAAATTCTGTACGTACAATTCAAAGATGAGTCAGCGGTTGTATATCGAGTCGACAATGACAAGTCAATCGGTTCAAAGAAAATACCTTCAAGCATGACGAACAGCTTCTTGGCAAGACCTCCTAGATAATTCTCCAGATCGTCCCTCTTGCGAGCAATGCCTTCCATCTTCTCGTTCAGATTGTTCTCGTCCTTCTTCAGGCGAGTCGCTTCCTTATTGGCTTCATCAAGGGCAGTTTTCAGCTTGGCGTTTTCTTCCTCCAGTTTGCCGACTGAAGCTAGCTTCTGTTCAGCGAGTGTAGTTTTCTCGTCAGCTGCTTTCTGTGCGGCCGCAAGATCTTGGTCCTTTTTCGCCAAAGCTTGATTCATTTTCTCTAAAAGAAACAGCGCTCGGCTCAGAAAAAGCAAAATAGAATCTGGTACAGAGACAAATCAGTCGGCAAGCTTTCTCTTACCAGCAGCTTCATCCTTGGCCTTCTGCAGATTTGTCTTGGCCAGTTCCAGATCGAGGTTGACCTGAATCTGTTTTTTCTCCAATTCAGCAAAACTAACTCCAAGTTCACAAGATTTCTGTAATCAAGGGACAGTCAATCGACAGATGGAAAGATTAGTTACTTCAGAACAATAGTTCGATAAATTCAAGTTGTTTTCAGACCGTAGTCGACTGCCAGCAGTCAAGCACGGTCTCGGGGACTACACCCAATGGGTGCACTTAGCATGCCCCCACTAGTCCAGTTTCCACTCGACGTGGTCTGTCCAGGCCGAGTGTAAAAAAAAGAGAGAGAAGAAGATCTAAGACCGTAGTCGACTGCCCACAGTCGACCATGGTCTCGGGGACTACACCCAGCGGGTGCACTTAGCGTGCCCCCACTGGTTTCGGATTCCACTCGACATGGTCCATCCAGACCGAGTGGAAAATTTAGCTTCTCAAACCACAGTCGACTACCCGCAGTCAACTATGGTCTCGGGGACTACACCCAGTGGGTGCACTCAGCGTGCCCCCACTAGTTCAAAAATCCAATCGACACAACCTAATCGACTCAAGATACAAGTTTGCCAATGGCAAATCAAAACACCCAGCGGGTGTACGGATGCGAAGCGCAGACAGATGACAAGATTCCTTGAAAAGAGTTTTCAGGTAGCATATCCTAACGGAACAAGCTAAAAGAGTCAGTCGGCAATCTGCTAACCTGGACGTTGCTCTGGAGAGCGGAGCTGGCAACATAAGCAGCTTGGCTGGCCTCCCGCACCATCTTCATCTTCTCCATCATGATGCCCGCCTGGTGTATAGCCTCTTTGGCAGCACCCACCTGGTCTTCTGGGACATGATGTGCAGCAAAAAGTGAAGGTGGATCGGCGGGAGTCTGCACGGCTGACGCTAAAGGCTGAGCACTCGACAGCGGTATGGCGAAGGAGACGGAAGTCCGATTAGCATCGCCGGCGTCCTGAATTACCGGTTCCGCCACCGGCATCGACTGAGGCATCTTGCCAGTGTACGTCTTCCTGTTTCTTCTCCCCAAGGGCCTCCGTGGCTCGTCCTCGTCGTCGTCGGGGAGATCAATGACATTTAGAGGAGCTGTAAAAAGATCAGTCGCCAAAAGTTCATCCTCGATTGGTTATATCGCAGTTCAATCGACAAAGCAAAGACAAGATCACGAAGGTTATACCTGGGTTGGAGGTGACCGCGTCTTCCATGTCCTCATCCTCGTTTTTGTAAGCAGAGGCCCCAGAGGTAGCGGCACTGCTAGTTTCAAGATTCATTAGGTCAAACCAAGGAAAAATAGACAACGTAGAATTTCGAGTAAAACTGAAGACAGGACACTTATGCAGAGGCAACAGGGATGTCGATTTTGATTCTGGGCAGCACCTTTCGGGTCTTCTGTGGTACGACCTTGGATTGTTTCGGAGCCTTTTCAGTCAGCGCCGGAGAAGACGTCTGAGGACGCTTTGACGACTGCCCAGTACGAACGGTTGCCTTGTCGCGGGCGCTTGCGGGATCGTGGGTGAGCTTGGATCGCCTTTCCCTACGGGGAGGTGAGTCAACCTCTTCTTCATCACTCGGGTCGGAGCTCTCCTCATCCCCTTCACCATCAGAATGCCACTCGCCGCTCTCGCCTCCGCTCGTCTCCCCCTCCGGATCCTGCTCCTGCTCTCTGTTGGGCATCAAATACATCTCAGTAAGAGCCTAGAAGACAACAAGCAAGACAAAAGTCAGTCGGTTGATTGCAAGCAGTTACATGATAAATCAAGATAACACTCGGCAATTCAGAGTTGGACCTTGTCTGTTTGGTGTGAGTTGTCAAGTGGAGGGACTCTCCTGGCCCCCCTGGGGTTATATTTGTTGCCAGTGATACCCCTCAACCACTTCTCCACCGTATCCTCGTCGACTTCTTCTGGATGGATCCGAGTGGAATCGTCAATGCCCGAATACATCCACATCGGATGGTCACGGGCTTGAAGCGGCTGAATGCGTCGCGTGAGGAAGACTTCCAACAGATCCATGCCGGTCATGCCATCACGGATGAGCTGGACCACTCGCTCAACCAACACCTTCACCTCTGCTTTCTCCCCCGGGGTCACTTTTAGGGCGGAGGGCTTCTCTACTCGAGCCATGGAAAAGGGGGGAAGTCCAGTCGACTGACCGGGAGTCGGCTGGTCTTTGCAGTAAAACCAGGTCGACTGCCACCCTCGGACTGACTTGGGTAGGATTATGGCTGGAAAAGAGCTCTTACCCCTCATTTGGATTCCAAGACCCCCACACATCTGGATCACTTTTGTCCTCTCATCACTCGAATTAGATTTTTTGACCGACTGGGAGCGACACGTGAAAATGTGCTTGAAGAGGCCCCAGTGTGGTCGACAACCCAAGAAGTTTTTGCACATGGACACGAAAGCGGCAAGATACACGATGGTGTTGGGGCAAAAATGATGAAGTTGTGCTCCAAAGAAGTTCAAGAAAGCTCAGAAAAAAGGATGGGGAGGCAAAGAAAACCCGCGGTCGACGTGGGTGGCGAGGAGGACGCACTCACCCTCCTGCGGTCGGGGCTCAGTCTCGTTCGCCGGGAGCCGCGCGGATCCGTGGGGGATCAATCCCTCCTCGGCCAGATCGTCGATGTCGTCCTGGCGAATCGTCGACCGGATCCAATCTCCCTGGATCCAGCCACGCGGCAAACCGAACCTCGAGGAAGATCCGCCCCGGCTGGACTTCTTCCCCTTCGCCTTCGCCGTCGCCTTCTTCGCGTGCTCCAATGCCACCGTCTTCTCCTTCCCCATCACAGTAGACAGAGCTCGAACGGAGCAGCGGCGCCGGGGCAGGAGCGGATGCGGTGGAGAAAATAGAGAAGGAAGAGGAAGAATGGGAGCGCACTGTTCAAAAACCCCGGACCGGCGCCTTATATGAGGTTGCTTCCGAGTGACTGACTTGTGGACCCAGGCGATCTTATCAAATCCCGCAACAGTCGCGCGAGCGATACGTGGCGAAAAAGGAGGCATAGAAATCGAGGCGGCCCTGCCTTATCCAGCCCGATTGTTGCGGCCTCCTCCGCCCCGCGCGCTTCCCAAAAATTTGAATCCCGTGAGATCCGGGGGCAACAGAGCAACCTGTCAGACGGAAGATTTTCTCCATATCAACGCTCGAAGCTTTTCAGTAAAAGTTCACTCGACAAAACCAAGAATGAATCAAGGCGACTGAAAAAGAAGTTGATGTCACCGTATTGATTCATCGATCCCAACCAGACACTCCCAAAGTGCAAGAGCTGAATCGGAAGTATTTTCAACGCCTTCTCCACTCAAACCCTGAACCATTCGGGGGCTAATGATGAAGCCATGTACCTAGGGTAGGGTCATAGGCCTGACCTAGACACCCTCCCCAAGGGCATCACCCTCAAGACATAAGCATTCGAAGGGTACCTTCATCCACTCGACCAGGGACATTCCACTCGGAATAATCAATGTCACTCGACCGTCACTGAAACCAGTCGACATACAGAAGATCTAAAGTCACTCTACGCAGCAACGGTCGGGCGTTTACTCATAGACTTAATTACCATTTATAACACTTTATGCGGACGTTACCTGTAACGCTTACTCTTTATGAACATTGAACCCTGTGTAACGGATGGGAGCTGGGGTCTTGGCGCACTCTATATAAGCCACCCCCTCCTCTGGGACAAGGGTTCGCACCCCCTGTAACTCACACGCGCATAATCCAGTCGACCGCCTCCGGGCTCCGAGACGTAGGGCTGTTACTTCCTCCGCGAAGGGCCTGAACTCGTAAAACTCGCATGTACAACTTCGCCATAGCTAGGATGTTCCCTCCTCATACCTACCCCCATTCTACTGTCAGTCTTAGATCCACGACAACCGGCACTCACATCCCGTCAACGAAGCTCTTTTCTAGTGCGGTTGCCGGGGAGGTTAGTGCTTGAAGGTATATCTTTAGATCTTGCAATTGAATCTTTTAGTTTCTTGTTTTATCACTAGTTTAGTTTATAAAAGAAAACTACAAACAAATGGAATTGAGGTTGCTGTATATACTTCATCTTTTTAATGTCTTTCGTGAAAACGGTGCTCAAGTGTCAGAAGAAGAAGTCAATAAAATGTTTGGCATAAAAACTTTGAATGGTGAACATGATTGCAATGTTATTAGTATGAATTCTTTGAATATCCATGATGCTAATGATATGCAAAGCCACAAGCTTGAGGATGCTATGATTGATGAAGATGATATTTTTAGTCCCCCAAGTTTTGATGAGAATATTTATTATGATGAAAGCATGCCTCCTATTTATGATGATTATATTGATGAAAGTGGGTTTGGAAGAGTGTCAACTTTAGGTAGTAATGATCCCACTATTTTGGAGGGTGTTGAATCTTATTGTGATAATTATGAAAGTGGATTTGGAGAGGTCATGACTTTATTTAGTGATGAATCCAGCATTTCGGAAGAGGTTCCAAATGATTATGAGAACAAAGTTGCTATCTATGATGATTATTGTGATAACATGTATGCTATAAAGAATAATGATAACCATGAAACTTGTCATTGTGATTTTAATTTTCAATTGGATTATGCCTCACATGATAGTTATTTTGTTGAGTTTGCTCCCACTACTATGAATGAGAAGAATTTTGCTTATGTGGAGAGTAGTAAAATTTCCATGCTTGTGGATCATGAAAATATTGCTTTTATGTGATGGTTATATTGTTGAATTCATTCATGATGCTACTGAAAATTATTATGAGGGAGGAATATATGCTTGTAGGAATTGCAATAATATCAAGTTTCCTCTCTATGTGTTGAAGGTTTTGAAGTTATGCTTGTTTTGCCTTCGTATGCTAGTTGATTCTTGTTCCCATAAGTTGTTTGCTCACAAAATCCCTAGTCATAGGAAGTGGGTTAGACTTAAATGTGCTAGTCGTATTCTTCATGATGCTCTCTTTGTGTTTCAATTCTTATCTTTTATGTGAGCATCATTGAAATCATCATGCCTAGCTAAAAAGGCATTAAAGAAAAGCGCTTGTTGGGAGACAACCCAATATTTAACCCTACTATTTTTGTGTGTTTACATGATTAGGCTAATGTATTAATCATGTTTTATAGCTTTTGTTTCAATAAAGTGCCAATTAAAGCCTTTGGGATAGTGTGGATGATAGTTGACTTGATTCTGTGCAAAAACAGAAACTTTTGCGCTCAGTACAGGAATTTTTAAAATTCACTGGAATGTGCTTTTGATCTGATTTTTTGACACATGATTGATATACAAATTGCCTAGATTGTCCTAATCTTTCAGAAGTTTTTGAGTTACAGAAGTATACGAAGTTTCCAGATTGCTACAGATTATTCTGTTTTAAACAGATTCTGTTTTCCATGTGTTGTTTGCTTATTTTGATGAATCTATGAGTAGTATCGGAGGGTATGAACCATGGAGAAGTGGACTAGATTATTGACTCTAGTGCAAGTGGGAGACTGAAGGAAATATGCCCTAGAGGCAATAATAAAGTTGTTATTTTATAATTCCTTATTCATGATAAAGGTTTATTATTCATGCTAGAATTGTATTGATCGGAAACTTAAATACATGTGTGAATACATAAACAAATATTGGGTCCGTAGTAAGCCTCTACTAGACTAGCTCGTTGATCAAAGATGGTTAAGGTTTCCTAACCATAGACATGTGTTGTCATTTGATAACGGGATCACATCATTGGGAGAATGATGTGATGGACAAGACCCATCCGTTAGCTTAGTATAATGATCGTTCAGTTTATTGCTATTGCCTTCTTCATGTCAAATACATATTCTTCGACTATGATTATGCAACTCCCGGATACCGGAGGAATACCTTGTGTGCTATCAAACGTCACAACATAACTGGGTGATCATAAAGATGCTCTACAAGTATCGCTGAAGGTGTTTGTTGAATTGGCATAGATCGAATTAGGATTTGTCACTCCGAGTATCGGAGAGGTATCTCTGGGCCCTCTCGGTAATACACATCATAAGCTTGCAAGCAAATGACTAAGGAGTTGGTCACGAGGTGATGTATTACGAAACGAGTAAAGAGACTTGATGGTAACGAGATTGAACTAGGTATGAAGATACCGACGATCGAATCTCGGGCAAGTAACATACCGATAGACAAAGGGAATTATGTATGTTGTCATAACGGTTCGATCGATAAAGATCTGCGTGGAATATGTAGGAGCCAATATGGGCATCCAGGTTCCGCTATTGGTTATTGTCCGGAGAGGTGTCTCGGTCTTGTCTACATGGTTCTCGAACCCGTAGGGTCCGCACACTTAACGTTCATTGACGATATAGTATTATATGAGTTATGTGATTTGGTGACTGAATGTTGTTCGGAGTCCGGGATGAGATCATGGACATGACGAGGAGTCTCGAAATGGTCAAGAGGTAAAGATTGATATATAGGACGATGGTATTCAGACACCGGAAGTGTTTCAGAGGGTACCAGGTACTTATCGGGTCACCGGAAAGGAGTTTCGGGCACCCCCGGCAAAGATATGGGCCTTATGGGCGAAGAGAGGAAACGCACCAGCCACAAGGGGCTGGTGCGCTCCCCATAGCAGGCCGGCCTAGGAGGAGAAGGAAAGAGGGGAAGGGAAAGGAAAGTGTGGAGTAGGACTCCCCCTTCCTTCCCTCTCCCCCCTCTTTCCTTCCCCCTCGGTTATATATGGCAGGGGGCGCGGCTTGGGAGGGACTCCAAGTAGGATTCCTCCTACTTGGGTGCCTCCTATGGCTGCTCCTCCCTCCCTCCCACCTATATATATGTGGGAGGGGGGCGCCTAGCACACCCCAGACAATTGCCTAGCCGTGTGCGGCGCCCCCCCTCCACCGTTTACACCTCGGTCATATTTTCGTAGTGCTTAGGCGAATCCCTACGAGGATCAATTCACCATCACCATCACCACGCGTCGTGCTAACGGAACTCATCTACTACCTCGACGTCTTGCTGTATCAAGAAGGCGAGGGACGTTACCGAGCTGAACGTGTGCAGATTGCGGAGGTGCCGTGCATTTGGTACTTGATCGGTTGAAGCACGAAGAAGTTCAACTGCATCAACCGCGTTGTGAAACGCTTCCGCTTACGGTCTACGAGGGTACGTAGACACACTCTCCCCCTCGTCGCTATGCATCTCCATGGATAGATCATTGTGTGTGCGTAGAATTTTTTGTTTTCCATGCAATGATTCCCAACACAAAGGGGACTCATCCATAATTAGTTTATTTAGACCATTGACACGTGTCAGTGTCAAAATCGGCAGATCTCAGGTAGGGGGTCCCGAGCTGTGGATGTGGGATCGATGGTTAACAAGGAATGTATAGACAGCAGTACCCAGGTTCGAGCCCTCTCAAAGAGGTAAAACCCTACGTCCTGCTTGGTTTTATTGATGTGTTTGTATGATGATTACATAGAGTTACAGAAGTATGAGCAATATTCAGGTCTTCACAGACTATTCTGTTTTTCACAGATTCTGTTTTCTATGCATTGTTCTCTTGTTTTGATGAATCTATGGACAGTATCAGGGGGTATGAACCATGGTGAAGTTAGAATACAGTAGATATAATGCTAATATGAAATTGGAATGAGTTTACAAACGTACCTAAAGTGGTGATTTGCTTTTATTATACTAACGAAGCTCACGAGTTTTCTGTTGAGTTTTGCGTTGTGAAGTTTTCAAGTTTTGGGTGAAGTTTCGATGGACTAAGGAATAAGGAGTGGCAAGAGCCTAAGCTTGGGGATGCCGAAGGCACCGCAAGGTAATATTCAAGGAAAACCAAGCATCTAAGCTTGGGGATGCCCCGGATGGCATCCCCTCTTTTGTGTGCAATCCATCGGTAAATTACTTAAGGCTATATTTTTATTCACTACATGATATGTGTTTTGCTTGGAGCGTCTTGTATTATATGAGTCTTTGCTTTATTTTCTTTTTAGTTTGCCACAATCATCCTTGATGTACACACCTTTGGAGAGGGACACACATTAATCGTGAATTTATTAGAATACTCTTTGTCTTCACTTATATCTTTTGAGCTATGCAGTTGCTCTAGTGCTTCACTTATATCTTTTAGAGCACGGCGGTGGTTATATTTTGAAGAAATTGATGAACTCTCATGCTTCACTTATATTATTTTGAGCGTCTTATAAATAGTATGGCAATTTGCTTAGGTTATGAATTTGGTCCTAATATGATCGGTATTCAAGAGGGATATAATCAAAACTTTCATGAAGATCATTGGATATATGAGAAGTTTGATTCCTTGCAATTGTTTTAAGATATAAAGATGGTGATATTAGAGTCATGCTAGTTAGTAATTGTCATTTAGTAAGAATACTTCTGTTAAGGTTTGTGATTCCCGAAGCATGCACGTATGGTCTCTCGTTATGCGATGAAATTGGAGCATGATTTATTATTGATTGTCTTCCTTATGAGTGGTGGTCGAGGACGAGCGATGGTTTTTCTTACCAATCTATCCCCCTAGGAGCATGCGTAGTAGTACTTTGCTTCGAGGGCTAATAAACTTTTGCAATAAGTATGTGAGTTCTTTATGACTAATGTTGAGTCCATGGATTATACGCACTCTCACCCTTCCACCTTTGCTAGCCACTCTAGTACCGCGCAACTTTCGCCGGTGCATTAAACCCTTCTTATACCTTTCCTCAAAACAGCCACCATACCTACCTATTATGGCATTTGCATAGCCATTCCGAGAAATATGGCCATGCAACTTCCCTCGTTCCGTTTTATTATGACACATACCATCATTTTCATATTGCTTTGCATGATCATGTAGTTGGCATAGTATTTGTGGCTTGGCCACCGTTCATAATTTTTATACATGTCACGCTAGATCATTGCATATCCCGGTACACTGCCGAGGCATTCATATAGAGTCATATCTTTGTTCTAGTATTGAGTTATAATTCTTGTGTTGTAAGTAAATAAAAGTGTGACGATCATCATTATTAGAGCATTGTCCCATGTGAGGAATAAAAAAGAGAGGCCAAATGAGCCCAAGAAAAAAAAGAGGCCAAAGTGCCCAACAAAAAAAAGAAAAAAATAAAAGAAAAAGGAAAAAAATGAGAGAAAAAAGAGAAGGGACAATGTTACTATGCTTTTCCACACTTGTGCTTCAAAGTAGCACCATGTTCTTCATGATAGAGAGTCTCCTATTTTGTCACTTTGATATATTACTAGTGGGAATTTTTCATTATAGAACTTGGCTTGTATATTCCAATGATGGGCTTCCTCAAATGCCCGGGGTCTTCATGAGCAAGCAAGTTGGATGCACACCCACTTAGTTTTGTTTTGAGTTTTCATACACTTATAGCTCTAGTGCATCTGTTGCATGGCAATCCCTAGTCACTCACATCGATATCAATTGATGGGCATCTCCATAGCCTATTAATTTTCCTAGTTGATGTGAGAATTTCTTTCTCCTTTTTTGTCTACTACCACCTTCTATTCCACCCATAGTGCTATATCCATGGCTCATGCTCATGTATTGCCTGAGAGTTGAAAAAGTTGAAGCGCGTTAAAAAGTATGAACCAATAGCTTGGCTTGTCATCGGGGTTGTGCATGATAAATACCTTGTGTTAAGAAGATGGAGCATGACAAGACTATATGATTTTGTAGGGATAACTTTCTTTAGCCATGATATTTTGAAAAGGCATGATTGCTTATTAGTATGCTTGAAGTATTATTGTTTTTATGTCAATATTAAATTTTGTTTTGAATCTTATGGATCTGAATATTCATGCCACATAAAAGAAAGATTACTTGACAAACATGTTAGGTAGCATTCCACATCAAAAATTCTATTTTTATCATTTACCTACTCGAGGACGAGCAGGAATTAATCTTGGGGATGCTTGATACGTCTCCAAAGTATTTATAATTTTTGATTGTTCCGTGCTATTTTATTATCCATCTTGGATGTTTTATATGCATTATTATGCTATTTTATAGGCTTTTTGGGACTAACCTATTAACCCAGTGCCAAGTGCCAGTTGTTGTTTTTTCCTTGTTTTTGTCTTTAAAGAAAATCAATACCAAACGGAGTCCAAACGGAACAAAACTTTTTGAGGATTTTTCTTGGACCAGAAGACACCCTGGAAGCTTCGGGAGGAGGCCAGAAGGGCCATGGACGGGCCACAAGCTCACAAGGCGTGACCCAGGGGGCCGCCCACAAGCTTGTGGGCCCACCATGGCACCTCTAGCCCTAATCTTTGCTATATAAATACCCAAATATTCCCCGTGTACCAGGGGCACACCCAAAATACTTTTCCGCTGCCGTAAGCTTCTGTCCTCGTGAGATCCCGTCTTGGGGACTTTTCCGGCACTCCGTCGGAGGGGGATTCGATCACGGAAGACTCTACTGGGCCTAATTCGGATAGGCCATAATGGGCCGTGTGTTAGCGGGCTATAAATGGGCTATATGCGAATAAGCCGTTAACAGGCTTTCAGTGGGCTGGGTTGTTACCTTTTGACCAGGTCAAACGGGCCGACCTTTTGGCCTGAATGGGCCACTGTTGGACCGAGCCACGTGTCTACGTATCATAGGCGCATCCCGTCCATTCGCTGGATGACATCTATCCAAACGCTGAGCCGACACGTGGATCCGCTGGCGAATTAGAATTTTACACGTGGAAAATCCCCATTGGTCGTTGCTGTTAACGGGTTATCGGATCCAAAACCGGACCCGATAGCTTAACGGCAACCCGTTACGGTGGACGCCACGTGTCGGTTACCCTTAATGAAAGCACTTCCATGATGCGTCATTTATCGCCATGGAAATGAACACTTCCGTGATGATAATTTTGGTATTGTCATGGAACACTTCTATGATAGCACATGTATGACTATCTTGATTCTGTCATAAAATCGTCATGGATGTACATGCATGACAGAAAGCGTGACCTACTGTGACAAACACATATCATCACGGAAGTGTATTTTTTTGTAGTGAAGAGTGTCAAACCCAACAAGGAGCGGAAGGAAATGACAAGTGGTTTTCAGCAAGGTAATGTCTGCAAGCAATGATATTGTTGGTAACAAGTAGTTTGATAGCAAGATAATTTGTAACGAGCAAGTAACAGTAACAATAACAAAAGTGCAGCAAGGTAGCCCAATCCTCTTGAGGCAGAGGACATGCCAAAATGGTCTCTTAAAATAAGCAAAGCATTCTTGAAGGTACACGGGAATTTCATCATATCACTTTCATCATGTTGGCTTGATTCGTGTTCGCTACTTTGATAATCTATAATATCAAAATAGTTCATCCCCACTACATGATTTCTCTTGACATGCAGCCCATCCACATCAGCAGTCGCCATGTCAGCAAAATCTTTGCCAAAAAAATCATGTGATGCAATATTACTACTTTCTTCCGTGATTAGCCATCCATGGTCACCGAAGGGATTGCTCTTTCACCTTCCATATCTGACGAACGAGTAGCGTTTTCCCCTTCCATATCACGGTTTTACTCCCGATCATGAACCATAAAAATCCACCACCAGGCACCGGGCGCATCTCCACTTTCTCTCTGAATCCCTCCATCTTCACCTCCTAGCACCCTTATATGCTGACGCCATCGGCTGCCTCGAGGCGCCTACACCCTCACCTCCTTCTACCGCCTCTGTGTGCCTTGCCGCGGGGCACATAGATGCCGATGACTTACTGTTGCGGAGCAGATCCTAAGCGCGCCGTCGTTCCCTGCTCGGAGATCAGGCTGGCCATGCCGCCATCTTCTCGCATCAATTGTGTTGAAGGCGTGGGAGGAGCCTCTCTTATTTGGATTTTTTGATTTTTGCCTCCTATTTCCTTTCAGTTAGTCTAGACATGTATGTGTCTATATTGATTCGTTTTGTGATAATCAGCCAACAGTAGATTGGTTCCCACAGTCTCACAGCTCGACTTGCAAGAGACGCATCCACCATGGTGAGTTGGTGACCTCCAAAACTGGTGCCGTCGAAGAGACCCTCCTCGGCAGCAACAAGGGACAGGAGGAAGTAGTCGGAGCTTGAGTGGCTGGTCTGTTCAGATAAAGTGGGAAGGCGCGGTAGCGGACCACGGTCGGAGTCCCAATGTTTGAGACGACCTTTTGCCTCTTCCTCAGGTGATAACCCACAAGTATAGGGGATCGCAACAGTTTTCGAGGGTAGAGTAATCAACCCAAATTTATTGATTCGACACAAGGGGAGCCAAAGAATATTTGCAAGTATTAGCAGCTGAGTTGTCAATTCAACCACACCTAGAGATTAATTATCTGCAGCAAAGTGATCAGTAGCAAAGTAGTATGATAGTTTTGATAGTAGTAGCAACAGCAATAGTAACTGTAACAGTGATAGCAATATTTTGTAGCAAGTGCAATAGTGACAGTAACAGTAGTAACTTAGCAGAAACAATATAAGAGAAATTCGTAGGCATTGGATCGGTGAATTCGTTGAATGATATTCATCCTATAACAGTCGTAACCTAGGGCGATACAGCACTAGTTCCAGTTCATAAATATAATATAGGCATGTATTCCGCAAATAGTCATACGTGCTTATGGAAAGAACTTGCATGACATCTTTTGTCCTACCCTCCCGTGGCAGCGGGGTCCTATTGGAAACTAAGGGATATTAAGGCCTCCTTTTAATAGAGAACCGGAACAAAGCATTAACACACAGTGAATACATGGACTCCTCAAACTACGGTCATCACCGGGAAGTGTCCCGACTTCTGTCACTCCGGGTTTGCCGGATCATAACACGTAGTAGGTGACTATAACTTGCAAGATTGGATCTAGAAAATAGATATAATGGTGATAACATAAACGGTTCAAATCTGAAATCATGGCACCCGGGCCCAAAGTGACAAGCATTAAGCATGGAAAAGTCATAGCAACATCAATCTCAGAACATAATGGATACTAGGGATCAAGCCCTAACAAAACTAACTTGATTACATGATGAATCTCATCCAACTCCTCACCGACCAGTGAGCCTACGAAGGAATTACTCACTCCCGCTGGGGAGCGTCATGGAATTGGCGATGGAGAAGGGTCTGTGATGACGAAGATCAAAGATCCCCCTCTCCGGAGCCCCAAACGGACTCCAGATCTGGCCTCACAATGAAGAACATGAGGTGGCGGCGGCTCCGTCTCGTGAAACGCGATAATTCTTTCTCCTTGATTTTTTCCTCCAAAAATGTGATTTTATAGTATCAGGGTTGGAGTCTGCGGGGCCACCAGGTGGGGACAACCTACCTGGGCGTGCCTTCGTGGGTTGTGCCCACCCAGGTGCCCCCCTCCGGTGGTTCTTGGCTCCAAAAATTCTATTTTATTGTACAAAATTCCTCGCTAAGTTTCGTTCCAATCCGAGAACTTTTATTTCTGCACAAAAAACAACACCATGGTAGTTTTGCTGAAAATAGCGTCAGTCCGGGTTAGTTTTATTCAAATCATGCAAATTAGAGTCCAAAACAAGAGGAAAAGCGTTAGAAAAAGTAGATACAACGGAGACGTATCATCAGGCTGTAGGTACACACTTTTGTCTCGCCTGCAACGACAAGTTTATATAACAGTTCATGTCTCTTACATTTTACATCAATGTTCCGAAAAATAGAACACTAAAGTACTATCTCACTATATATGTTTTCAGAGTATGGGAGTATAGTTTGTACATCTCATTGTATAATTATTATTTTTTAGATCGTGGACTATTGTTTGTCCTGCATCAGTGCTTCTGTACTACTTCGCTATGCACCAACTCCACATATTTGTGATGCCTCGATGTGGCTTTAACTAATCAACCCATCAATCATTTGAGATTTGGATAGTTGTTATTTTGAGGAGCTTGCTTTCCTGTATATATCTTGCAAAACACGCCTGAAAAACTCTACCTGCCGTCCGACAATAAAAAGATCTGTTAAAGCATGTTCTTGACATTTCTTTTATTGGAATCTAAAATTGATAGAAAAATATTTCAGCTAATGTCCTCTCTATTTCTGATATTGAATAGTTATAAAAGAATCTGGTCTCATTTCTCTGCTATGCTTATTCATACAAGCTTAGCATATTTGGACTACAACCGTTTTACCTGAAACAATACCCGTATAGGGCATCAACTCACTAATGTTTTATTATATATTGTTGATGGATTTTTTTTCAAAGTTTGTACTGTAGCTTTCCTATCAAGAACTAATTGTGGTTTTCTTTATGACTAGCACTTTTTATATTGCTCTGATGTATCCTTTGTTTGGTGTAGATTATCTTCCCCTTCTCCTATGACGTTACATATTATACTATTTGAGCCATGTTGTCTTTGGTTACATTGGTCCAGTTTTCATAGCCGGACTTTAGAGCCAGGTAACAAAGGACTTTCAGCTTCAGTTGAAACCCAGCTCCCACAATATAGTAGATACAAATTGCATTGCCTTTTAGATCTATCCTTTAGGGTCACCAGCTGGTTGAACTATTTGTCATGCCTCTCATTGTTTAATTTTGTAACCAACTGAGCTAACATCATGTTTATTTATCACATGGATGTATGTGTGCCAATCTTCCATTATCTAGATGTAACATTGAACGTTGAATGAATTAAGCTGCTTCATTTGAAATATGAAACATGAACATAGTTATGGTTACTACATTTTTCCGTTGTTGGTCAACCCCTTTTTGTTTGCCACCCATCATTGTATCATTTTCATTTATACACAATCTATCTCTGCAGACGTTCATTCCATACATGTATGGTTTCTTCTTGGCTGCCTTGCGCTCGAGCTGCTGCAAGTACGACCGACATGCACAGTATCGCTGCCACAATCTCCGTCAAGTCCAGGTTATGACTACGGATCTCCGTTGCCTCCCTCCCCCCTCCTCCTTTTTAGTATTTTTAGGGTGATGTAACTGTTGACCTCTGGAGAATAATGCCACTACTGAATTTGACTGATCTGAGTGGAATGGAATTTATGCATGTGCACTGTACCATTACAGTAATGTATCATTCTTAAATATTTTTGTCAAATCACAATCATTTATTCATTATCTTATTGATCCTTTTAAGAGCCTAATTGACGAGTAAAACACCAGTTTTATGCACTATTTTCCGCAGCAACGCGCGGGGAATCATCTAGTTTGATATGTGGGTGGATCAGTGCTTAGGTGCTATTCTTACTTGAACAAACCTCCTACTTACGATTAACCCGCTCGCAAGCATCCGCAACTATGAGAAAAGTATTAAGATAAAATCTAACCATAGCATTAAACTTTTGGATCCAAATCGGTCCCTTACGAAGTAGCGCATAAACTAGGGTTTAAGCTTTTGTCACTCTAGCAACCCAAAATCTAATAACTACTCCACAATGCATTCCCTTAGGCCCAAATATGGTGAAGTTCATGTAGTCGACGTTCACATGACACCACTAAGGGAGTCACAACATACATACCATCAAAATATCGAACACATATCAAGTTCACATGATTACTTGCCACATGACTTCTCCCGTGACCTCAAGAACAAAAGTAACTACTCAAAAATGATAATCATGCTCAAGATCAGAGGGGTATTAAATAGCATAATGGATCTGAACATATAATCTTCCACCAAAAAAACATATAGTAATCAACTAAAAGATGTAATCAACACTACTAGTTACCCACAAGCACCAATCTAAGGTTCCGGTACAAAGATTGAACACAATAGATGAACTAGGGTTTGAGAGGAGATGGTGTTGTTGAAGATGTTGATGGAGATGGCCCTCCCAAAGATGGGAGAGTTGTTGGTGATGACGATGACGATGATTTCCCCCTCCGAGAGGTAAGTTCCCCCGGCGAAATCGCTCCGCCGGAGGGCAAAAGTGCTCCTGCCCAAGTTCCACCTCGAGACGGCGGCTCTTCGTCCCGAAAGTACCCTCCTCAGTTTTTCTAGGTCAAAATGACTTATATACCAGAAGAGGGGCACAGGAGGTGGGCCGAGGAGGGCACAAACCACCAGGGCACGCCTGGGCTCCCTGGCGCGCCCAGGTGGGTTGTGCCCACCTGGTGGGCCCCCTCTGGTAGTTATTTGCTCCAATATTTCTTAAATATTCCACAAAAAATATCCCTGAAGTTTGAGCTTATTTGAAGATGTGCAGAATAGGTAACTCTGACGTAGCTTTTCCAGGTCCAGAAATCCAGCTGTCGGTATTCTCCCTCTTTGTGTAAACCTTGCATATTATGAGAGAAAAGGCATTAGAATTACTCCCAAAAGCATTATTATGCATAAAAACATTATAAATAACAATAGGAAAACATGATGCAAAATGGACGTATCATCAACCATATCGATCCTTTCAGGAACTCTCAATGAAATCACCAATGTCGGTGTCAAAACTGGAAGATCTCGGGTAGGGGGGTCCCAAGCTGTGGATCTGGGATTGATGGTTAACAGGGAACGTAGAAATAGCGTTTACCCAGGTTCAGGCCCTCTCAAAGAGGTAAAACCCTAGGTCCTGCTTGGTTGTATTGATGTGTTTGTATGACGATTACAGAGTTGATCTACCACGAGATCAGATGAATTAAACCCTAGGTGCGTATGGCGATAATGGTTCTCCCTCTTTACGGACTAGCCCTCTGGTTTATATAGACACCGGGGTTACCTAGGGTTACATGTGGTCGGTTACCAGGGGATAAACATGCCGGTTACGCTAACCAGACGTGGAGGATACGCCAAGTCTTCGGAGGTCTCCTTATGGAGCACTGGGTCACCCGCAGTCCGGCCTTCCTTCGATGAATCAAGAGCGACCCACCAGTCCGGCCCATGAGAGACAGGCCGGCAGCCCGAGGACTCCTTAGTCCGGGACGCCCTCAACATGACCCTTCATATTGCTAGTGTTGTGATAACTTTGTGCACATACTTTAGAGAAGTTCAAACCATGATCCATAAGCAAGCTCTCAATTGCTGTTTTGAGTGTCAAAGATGTGGCGTTTGCAACATATAAAATACAAAGAAAACTCTCAATCACCCTTCCAATTTTATTAACATAACACGAACAAAGAGACATTTTTTATTGTAGACACACATCACTTGATTCATCAATAAGTATTGAGAAACAACTATCAGCTAGCTCTTCCATCATAAGCCTAGTAGTTTATTTGGCACAAGAATTGACGAGGTATGTTTGTATTTCTTGACCTATCATTTAATTGTTCCATGAAGCATTCTTGAGAATCAGCTTGTTCACTTCTTCAAAAATCTCTGCTAGCCATCGTATAAGCTCAAGGAAATTACCTTTATGTAGTGAAACTTCTCTCCATCATGTCCACTAAAAGCTAACCCTTGACGCAAAAGAAATCTTAGGCATTACAAGGAATATGTCAAGCCAGCTATATATAAAACCTTGTCTTGTTTGATGGTTGCAGAAAAATATAATATGATTGTTGTTTTTGGTACAATGAAGAAATTGTATTTCTCTTGTGCTTTGTTGCGTGCACTATTGATTCCACTATCATGTTTCGCAGAACTATCCTTGTGATTCTAATTTCTAAATCACCCATTCACAAAAAATCTCCACCAACATGCAAATTATCCTTGAAAATATAACATATAAGCAGAAGGCATCATCTTTTTTAGATTAAAGGCCCAAGGCCCAACTTTATATCAATAAGGCCACCAAGCATCCAACCAGTCCGAAGCATCCATGGCCAACAGAGGCCCAAATCGAAACACAATGCAGATAGCCAATAGAGGCAAAATGAAGAGGGTGGCACGCAGGCCAACAAATTGTCCAACAAAAGGTAGGAGGAAACTAAGGGGAGATCCGCATTTAGACAAGACGTCGTCACTTCCCGCACGCTCGTGATCAAGAGCTCCACAACATCCTTGTCGCCCTCCTTAGTCAATAATTTCCAGTACTGCAAAATAGTGGACAAATGAAAGATATAATCAATCGCCTTATTAGGGAACACAAGTTAAATGGTAAACCTGTTCTTAGTTGTCCATAAAGTCCAGTACATGGCCGAGAGCCCAAACCAAAAGAGCTTCCTGGCTTGCCCCATCAAGGAATGCGCAAGAGGGCTAAGCTCCTATATGGAGGCGGGGGCCCAAGACACGCTGAGCCACTGTCGCAGGAAGCTCCAAAACAGAAGAGCAAGGGGCCAGTGAAGAAGGATATGATCGGTGTTTTCCACCGTGCCACATAACTTACACAACTCAGAACCAGGCCAATTGCGCTTGTGGATCTGGTATGCGTCCGGAAGCTTTCCCTGGAAAGCCTGCCACATAAAGATTTTAATTTTGAGGGGAATGCACGCTTTCCAGATGCCGTGAAATCTGTTAGTAGCGGACCCAAGCATGAACTTATTGTATAACAACTTGACCGAAAAACTACCAGAGCTAGCATGAGGCCAAACAACAGAGTCCACTGTCTCCAAGAGCACCGGGAAGGAAGCAGCAAGACGGTGCCAATCTTCCAACTCTACAGGGGACAACACCCTATGGAAACCCAAATCCCAATTCCTACCAGAGAGCTCCGTGATGGAGATCCCTGGATCCGAGCAATAAGAAAACAAGTTTGGAAAAGAGCCCGAGAGAGGCCCCTCTCCAACCCACCAATCCAACCGAAAGCAAACAAAACGACCATCTCCCACCACGAACTTAACTAGAGACCTGAAATCATCATGAACATGAATCAGCTGGCGCAAGAACCGGGAGCCCCCAGATCCAGAGGCAAACAATGGGTTGCCAGTGGGGAAATATTTAGCTTTCAGGATATCCCACCATAGGGTCCTCGCACTAGTTCTTTACTATACTCAAGCCAACTATAAGACTTAAACCATTTAGCTACAAATATCGATGCACACCTCCCGTGGGGTGTTGCGGAAAAGCATGTTTTTTTGGTCGACAAGCCCCTTTCACAATGTATCCTCTTCTAATTCTATTCAGATCATTAACATCAGCTGTGATTGACATCCTCTTCCCAAGATCAGATTCACGCAATTGAACATCATAAACCACATCTTCAATGTCATCCTCTTCCTATATATTTTTAGATGATTAGCTTGCTTCGTTCTCAATATCAGGTTCTATGAATGGACTTGAGTTGATGCCACTAATAATTTGTAGTTGTTGCAAAATGTGAACTGAAGGGGAGCTATGAATGAACTTGAGTTGATTTGATGGGAAATTGTTCTACACATGCACTTGCTGCTCAACTTAAATACGTGCCTTGGATTTCTTCCCAACTTTAGTACATAAAGTTCTCCAAGTAATGTTCTACTACATAAAATTTGAAATCTGCAAACATTTTTTAGTACACGAACATTTTTCTATATACAGTGAACATTTTTCATCTACTGATTTTATTTTAATATATGGTGAAAATTGGTGTAATATATGCTGACATGTTTTTAAGTACATATTGAACATATATATATAATACATGATGAACATTTTTGTTATATATGATGCTCATTTTTTAAATACATATTGAACATTTTATATTATACGATGGACAGTTTTATAATAATCAATGAACAACTTTTGGAGTTCTGAACATGTTTTTGAAAACACAAGACATTTTCCAATAAAAAAACAAAACAAAAGAAATGAGAAACCCAAAAACAAAAACAAAACAAAACAGAGAAACCTACAGAAAAAACGAAACAGAGAAGGCAAAGAAAGAACCGGAACTGGGCCAGCCAACTCGGCGTGCCCCAGTGGTCCGTCGTGGCGAATGTTTGCAACGGCTACATGGGCCGCTCCTCGTGAAAAAGAAGAAGGTCAGTCCATGGGCTGCTACCAGTACACGGGCCTCGCTGTGGCAAACTGGCAACACGCCATATTAGTTTTCGCGGGAATCCAATGCCGAAAACCACCCACCGCGGGAACCCGACGTCGGTCTGATGACTTCTGGCGCCTTCCAGAACCCTCCACAAGCTCCCAGAGCCGTCTGATCAGATCAGCACGAAGCACGAACATTGGCGCGCGAAGATATTTTCTTTCCCCAGCCTCCGCCTCGCCCGACGACGCCGCACTGCATTTCATTTGAATTTCAAAAATCGAAAACGGAAAAACTTTCTCGCATCCCGAGGAGAGGCGGTTACGCGCGCCAGAGGAGCACGAGAGAGGCCACCCCACGCACCCAGCCAGCTCACGTGCCGCCCTCGCACCCCCCGCGGCCGCATCCGGGCCGTCCGATCGCACAGCTGGCCGCGCCCCACCCGAACCGACGCCCAGGATCGCGCCCGCCACCCGCTTGCCTTCGCGTCCACGGCTCCTCCGGCTATATAACCCGCCCCCCACCCGCTCCCCCTCCGGCATTCCACCCCAACACCGCATCACCACCACCACTCCACCAAACCCTAGCGACCGAGCGAGAGAGGGAGAGACCGCCCCGCCGATGGAGAGATCCCGCGGCCTGCTGCTGGTGGCGGGCCTGCTGGCGGCGCTGCTGCCGGCGGCGGCGGCCGCGTTCGGGCAGCAGCCGGGGGCGCCGTGCGAGCCCACGCTGCTGGCGACGCAGGTGGCGCTCTTCTGCGCGCCCGACATGCCCACGGCCCAGTGCTGCGAGCCCGTCGTCGCCGCCGTCGACCTCGGCGGCGGGGTGCCCTGCCTCTGCCGCGTCGCCGCGGAGCCGCAGCTCGTCATGGCGGGCCTCAACGCCACCCATCTCCTCACGCTCTACGGCTCCTGCGGCGGCCTCCGTCCTGGCGGCGCCCACCTCGCCGCCGCCTGCGAAGGTACGTCGCGCACGTTCACCGCCTCCCTCCCTCCCTCGCTCTCTCTCTCTCTCTCTCTACGTGCCGATTCTCTGTGTTCGCTTCCCTGCTTACCTAGCACGTAGTTTTCCATGGCTTCTCGACTCGCTGGTCCTCCGATTTGGGTCGGTTAATTTCCTCGCTGTACTACCGGATCTGTCGGCACGGCGCGCGGCGTCGGGTTCTCGCCGTCTCCCGTGGCGAGCGACCTGCGCAGCGCGCGCGCGGCCTAGCTAGCTTCATACCGCTGTACCTTCAGATACACGGAGCGATTTAGGGTCTACTCTGAGTATTTCGTCATCGTAGGATGCATGTGGCAGTCGCGATTGTTTCATCGATTTTAGATCTGTGCTTGTTCCCGCGAGTTAAGATGGATCTAGCGCCGTACGCAGACGCAGATGGTCTTGCTGTCTCTGTTGCTCGAGTTATCTTATCTACTGTCGTTCGAGTATATTTGCCTGCTTCCTTTTGATCTGTGTTTATCGTGCAGTAGCAGTAGCCATGTCCACGCCTTCTTGTTTCGAGGCGATCATCGTCGAGATAGCGCTTTGTTTCAAACCGCAACGCAGCCTTTGCTTTCTGCGGTATCTTCTGCCTTGTTTTTGTTCTGTGCAGTACGTCTTGCTTGGTCAAAAGTAAAAACTCTTGCTGTTCGATCGACCGAGGCCTGATGCAGAGCAAGAGCTGGCCGTGCTTTTCGCTCTGCAGTGCATCGCCTCTGCCTCTTTGGCCAAACATTTCCATGTTGATCCTCTGGTGTGGTACTACTTTTTTGCATGCGGTTTGCGTAGCCTTCCTCTTTCGTGAAAAAAGGTCGGGTCGCCTATTGGCAGAGCAGCAGCAGCAGCAACAGATAGCTGGCTGTCTCGCAGCTTTGACAGAACCGGTCTGTGGCCATCTGTCGCCGCCTGCCACCGTTTCCCTGATGTTTGTTTCTCTCGTCTCATCTCGCCTGCCACTGTTTCTTTTCTTGTTGCGCACGTCGTCACCTCCTCCTACTTTTTTTTCCAGTTTTGTTTACTTTTGAGATACGGACGAACGGCTGGTAATTACTAACTTTGGTTGCTGTTGTTACTGTGGATTTTGGACGCAGGACCCGCTCCCCCGGCCGCCATCGTCAGCAGCCCCCCGCCCCCGCCACCACCGTCCGCCGCACCTCGCCGCAAGCAGCCAGCGCGTACGAACCTCTCCCTCCCTCTCTCTCGCCTGCATCTCGCTCTGTATTAGCTGATTGTGTTTACTTACTGACGTGTGCTTTGGCTTTGGATCTGTTTCGCAGACGACGCACCGCCGCCGCCGCCGCCGTCTAGCGAGAAGCCGTCGTCCCCGCCGCCGTCCCAGGAGCACGACGGCGCCGCCCCCCGCGCCAAGGCCGCGCCCGCCCAGGCGACCACCTCCCCGCTCGCGCCCGCTGCCGCCATCGCCCCGCCGCCCCAGGCGCCACACTCCGCGGCGCCCACGGCGTCGTCCAAGGCGGCCTTCTTCTTCGTCGCCACGGCCATGCTCGGCCTCTACATCATCCTCTGAGTGGCCGACCCCGCAAGACCATGGTCCGTCCAGTTGCAGTAGAGTAGAGTGCTCGTCGTCTTGTTCCGTTTCATGCTTGTCGCCGTTCGAGGTTCGTCTCTGCATGCAGTCCGATCGAAGAAGACGGTGGATTTTGAGTAGTAGCTGTCGTTGGCAGGAGTATGGAGTTCATGTGTCCTCGGTCGCCTAGTTTTGGTCTCAAGTAGTGTCTGTCTGTCCGCCGTGTTTGCGTGGTCGCGGAGAAGTACAATTGGGTGTTTGCGATTCCTCTGGTTAGATGAACCACTGCTATGTGATCGATCGATATGATCTGAATGGAATGGATCAAGTTTTGCGTTCCGCTGATGATGATGTGATGCTTCTTCATATATATATTCATGCTCGATCTATTTGTGTTTCTCCGATTTGAATCTGTGTTAAGCAACAGTTTGTCTTGCTTCTGTTCTGCAGCTTCTGCTATGGATGGATGCTTCTTGCATGCATCTTGTCTTTGCTTAATTTGTAGTAGAACGGATGCAGTTTTGATCTCTGCTGATGATGTGATGATTCTTCATATGCATATGCTCTCTACATGTCTCTTCAAATCTGTGTAGCAACAGTCTGTAGTTCTCGTTCTGCTCTGAATGAATGCCTCTTGCATGTTGTCTTTGCTAGCTTTGTGGTAGAAATGTAGAATGCAGACATTGCTTCCGTCCCAAATAATCTGTTCCTTGCTTCGTATATATATTGACATGTTTACCTACAAGTGCCTCACCTCACCTACAAGGCTACAAACACAACAACAACAGAAGCTGGCCTCTTCACGGAGAACCGCGCGGGGACTGCTGCAGCTTTCTGTTGCCATATTGTTTTTCACGCCAGGACAAAATAGACGGTGCGGTTTGATTCGATCCCGGTTAATTCTCAATCCCTTCGTCACTATGTTCCACATGGAACCGGAGGGGGCAGATTCACATTCATGCATGCAAAATTTATTGGTATTGCTCGATCCATCAACTCGTGTACCGTCAACTGGGTCACGTTTTGCCATAAAAGTCTTACCATTTTACCCTAGCGCTATGCCCACCCATGCTTTTTCATATGATTCTGAAGTTTTAAATCTATTTTATCTTTGAGGCACTAGATGGTGCGGCTTGATTTGATCCCGGTTAATTCTCAATCAAATTTTATTGGTGTTGCTCTAGTGGGGGAGCTTGAGCAAAATTTAAAAGGGGGCCATGACTCAAGGGGAACAAATTAGTAGGCCTTTAGGGGCTACTCACTTGTTGAAATACTAATTAGGCCTAAAAGCTAGCACGCTTTTCAATGAATGCCAAAATTAGGGGGGGGGGGGGCATGCCCCCCTTGGTCTACACTAAACTCCGCCAGTGTATCGCCGTCATTTGGGTCATGTCAAGCAGCCACTTTTTGCCATAACACTCTTACCATTTTACCCTTTTGTCGAAACCTCTCTCCTCACTCCAAAAGTACCTGACGAGTAATGCTACGCCCACCCATGCATTTTCATAGTATGATTTTAAAGTTTTAAATATATCTTATCTTTTGAATCGAAAGTCTGATTTACAATCTGTTTGCATATTTATGTTCCTTGCGGCAAGGACTTTCAAACAAAAGACCTTTCTTGAATATATTTCGACAAGTTTTAAAATTTGATTTCTAAAACATGGTGAAACGCTATCAAACATATATAGTGATGCTCTCCAGAACAAGAAAAAAATCTACTAATAAAACTTGATAAGAACACACATTAATAACTTGATAAAAACATTTTAGATTCGTACGAAGACTGCTTAAAGTTTCATTGTTTACCAAGTTCCACATGCATTGATCGATTTGATTAGTTGGAACTGTCGAGGTTGGGTCAACCACGAATAGTTCAAGAACTTGTGTGTCTCTCTAAGGCGCATCGTCCCAATATTATCTATCTTTCTGAAACTAGAGAAAATAAAGATTATGTTGAGAGTTTGCATTATCGATTGGGTATGAAAAATGTCCTTGCTTATTCTGTACAAGGCAATGGTGGAGGTTTGGTGTGGGATGAGCAATATTCTTTGGAGTTAAATAAGTATGGGGAACATGTATATTTGCAATGGAGATAGCACAAATTGGAGGAGCACCTTCATGTATGGGAAACCTAAGGCGAACCAAAGTATGTTATGTGGGATCCTTTGAGGCGGATTAAACCTCTTGGTGTTGCCCCTTGGTTTATGGCGGGCGACTTTACCGAATCAATGTGGCAGAATGAGCAATTTTTTCGAGGCATAAGAGGTCGCCTAAACCTCATAGATCATTTTCAGCAGGTTCTTTCAGAATGTAACTTGTTTGATTTTTGGGCTTCCAACATGTTCCTTGTGTTGGAATTATCAGGCTCCGGCCCATTTATTTTATATCTAATATTTTATAGGAAATATCCTAGAGGCCCATATGGCTCATTCATGCATGACAAGGGTCTATAGAATGTTTAGCCCCACCATGCTAGTGGAGGGTGAGGAACACCAACATATAAAGTGTGTTATTCCACACACCACAAAGAGCTTGATAGGAGGGATTCACAAACAAAAAGGGGAATGCGCGCTCCTCCTCCACCGCCCACCACGCCACGCCTCGCACTGGCATCGTCTTTCACAATCGAGTCGAGCCATGCTAGGACCTATGGCATGTGCGTGCGCTAATCATTTATTTTTGCGCAACAAAGAAGTTCACACGCTTGGCGTACTAGTGGGAAACGAATCTAAACAGACGCGGGTTGTTTTCTCTTCGTCTCCCTAGTGGGTTAGTGCGCCCGAGGGGTGAGTTGCAACTCGCCTGTAAGAGGCCGTTCTTCTTTCCAGACGAGACACCTTCATGTATAACATATTAGCCTCCAGCTCCAAAGCTTTGCACTGCCTACTGGTTTCCCATCTCGATTCTCAGCGTGCAGCGAGAAGTGAGACAACAGGCCTCCAAAACTCTATCTATTGTGATTCTATAGAGAACAAACGCAATCGGGTTTTTGCGCATCAAATGGATCACAATCATGTAGGGCAGCTCATGTGATCATTGTATTGATGATCAAGGGGGAGGGGGAGTCATCTAACTAATGCTATGAATTCATGGTCCAAAGGAAACTCCTCACGGGTGACCATGGTGGCAGCAGAGTTGATGTGGATGGCCACCATGATGATTTCCTCCTCTGGCAAGGTACCAGAAAAGGCTTCCAGATTAGATCACGGTGAAATATAGGTCTGTGGCGGTGGAAAAACTCCTCGATAATTGTTTTCAGGATTTTTGGAGTAATATATACGCAACAGAAGAATGAGACGGCGGAATGGAGCACCAGGGGGCCATGCGACACCCCCTGGCCGCTTCATCTGGCCACATGGCGCCCACATAGCTCCCAGGGTGGATCTAGTGTCCTTAGTAGGCTTCTCAATCCATTTTTTGTATTTTTTTGCCCTTTTTTGGCTTCGTAGAATTGATTTTCCTTAAAGTCGAAAACAAGTAGAAAACATCAAGTGGGTACTGTGTTAATACGTTAGTCCACAATATAATAAAAACTGTTGCTAAAACTGCAAAAGGTGATATAATAATAGCATGAATCAAAAATTATGAATACGTCCAAAATGTAGCATATGTCAGAACTCATTTTGTTGCATGCCCTTGTATTAATGATCCCCATATACTTTTTATTGATCTCCTTTTATGTCCATTTTGCATAATTATTAGTTATTTTACCTTTTAACATGAGCATTGCATAATCCTTATTTTTTATAGTTTTATTTTTTCTTTGTTTTGTTTTATGTGTAGGTAGTTTAGAAGCATAGATTGAACATAGAGGTTGCAACCATGAGATACAATTCCATTACAGAGTATATTTTATCATGAATGTATTGCAAAAATTCCAAAATGAAAATCCAACACGTGGAGATTGTGTGCCTCGTCGCTACAAATCGAACGGGTTAAGGATCACCTCAATCGGAGTCCAGATTGTAAAATGGCGGTCAAAATACAAAACAATGTGCTTGACCAAGGCAGAGCCAAAGCACCTATACAAGGGCAACCGCTCGTACTGGGGCTCATATGGGTGGATGTCGATGCCAAAAATCGTTGTAACTTTCCCGTTTCAACTATGATTTTGTCCCGTCTATTTCCTTGAATATCTTGGAAGAAATGAATGTATGGGGTGATGTGTTGCGTCACCTTAAGTCCTTGGATTAAAGGGTGGAAATAGATCTACAAAGAGGAGGTGTATGTAAAGTCCTCATTCCCTAGAGAGCCATCCCTTATCCCTAATCGGTCACCTATCTTTAACAAAGGGTTGCACCTAGTCTCCATCTCCATAAAAAACCACTCCAATATCCAACACCACCATTGGTAGAAGGGCCAGGAGAAGAAGGAGGAGGGGGGAGTTGAAGCACCAAAAGAATTGTATAAAGAAAAGGAATTCTTGTAGGGCCAGGATGATTGGGCAAGATGAGAGGGACAAGAAAATGCATCATTTGGGAAATTGGTCAATAATATGTTTACCTAAAGATTGTGGTGGACTTGATGTTTTGGATTTGTGAACTATGACATAGCTTGTTGTGCAAGTGGCTTTGGAAGCTTGAGAATATTGAAGGTATGTGGCAAAAATTGCTCACAAAGAAAAACTTCAAGTTGATTCAATTGCTCTCAATGATAACCCTGACAAAGTTAAGTTTATGATTGGCACCCAGTTTTTTAGGGACCTTTATTTGCAGTTGAAAGCTACTAACCTTGTTGGATACAAAGGGATTTCAAAAGCTAAAATGCTTTTGAAGATTAAAATCTTTCTATGGATGCTGACTAGGAATAGTGTCTTGACCAAAGATAATATTCTCCAAAGAGGTTGTACTGGGAATGGCCAATGATATTTCTGTGTCCTTGCTGAGACTATGAAATATTTGTTTTCTGCGTGCAGCCTCGCAAAATTCACTTGGAGGGTGGTTATTAGTCCTTTTGATCAGGTCAGGGCATTTGAACATGCTGATGACCTTGTGGGGCCTTGGCTAAATCTCTTTCCCCAGGCATCGCAAACTTGCCCTAATTGGCGGGACTGCATTTTGGTGGATGATCTGGAAAACAAGAAATGTTGCATGTTTTGATAAGAAAATGCATGATGATCGTAGCTTCTACCATTATCTCACCAGCTAGACAATATTAAATAAGAAATGATGCATGTTTAATAAGAAAATGTCAGATGATCCTATCATTGTAGCTTCAACTTCAGCCATTACCTCACTAGCTTGACAATATTGAAAAAAAAAATCAAAATCAAGGAATCATGGATGAAGGTGTAGAGAGGATCAAGCGCGTGATGCAGGAGATCTTTAACAGGCCTAATGAGTGGGCGCCTATTGTTCCCAGGACTGCCATTGTGTAAATAGAGCCTCTTCAGCGTTGTGCCTTGCACTTCTTTGTCTCCCCCATGGAAGAACTAGGTTTATTTTTTTTCTTTTTTGTTATGTGTTGTGGTGTGAGAACTATGGTTTTGCTTTTGCTCCTAGTTTTGACTCATTGATTATGATGTAATACAACATTGTTTCGAGCCTCTTATGGCGGATATCGGGACCATACAAGGTTACCTAGTATTCAGATTGTTGCTTCCCTCGTGCTTTTGTGGGGGTTTGGCTTTTTTTACTTCTTGTCTTCTTTCATTTTCTAAAAGAGGTAAATACACCAGTGGTAAATGCACATGATGATCATTTTGGTGCCTAAAGTTGAAAAACACATGAATGTGGTGCTTAAACTTGTCTTGCCATATTTTGTTTGTAGCCCTCGACGGAGCCTATGTGGCGTGCCAGCGTGGCACCTGGCCCACTATTATTGACTGAAAGGGCTGGAGCGTCACAAATTAGTACCAAGTCTGGTAAAAAGCCCCTAAAACAACACTATGACCATTTCTAGCCACCCAACCCCATGACATGCTCGTGGGGCTTAATGTGTGTAACCTGACATGCTGGTGGGGCTTAAATAGGTTGTAGTTAGTGCAACTCATTTTCCACATATTTTTTTTATTTTTAGAAATTTATAAGAAATCCGCTAAAAAGGAATTTATAAAAAATATACAAATTATAATCATAGCAAAAAGCCTAATTTTAGAATATTCGTGTGTTATAGATAATATACATACAATAATAATAATAATTTAAAATAAATATTCAGGTATTATTTTTATAATTTCATATATTTAAAACAATTTTTAGGATAACTAAAATAATATGTTAAATTACAAAAATGTTTGTATCATTTCAATAATATTCATTTGAGGATCATTCATATTATATTTGCCTCAACTTTTTATATTTGTTTTTGTTTGAAACATAAATACTTATATATAGTGCAAAAGTATTTTATTAAAAACGTGCACATTTTTCAAATTACATGACCATTTGTTAAACATACAATATTTTTTAAATAAATTTAATATTTATTTTGGATATGTTAACAGGTTTTTATGTACACAAACATTATAGAATTCCGAAATATCCTTGTAATTATATTCATAAAATTTTAAATAGTACATGAATATATTTTTAAATCGCATGAACTTTTGAAGTAAATAATTTTGTTTTTGTATATTATGTATAACATACGAATATTGTAATGTTTTATTACTGTGATTATAATTTCCATATTTATTTAGTAATTATAGAAAACAAAAAAATGACAAAAAATGGGCCACACTCAGTGGGTCCCATTTATTGCCTACAATCATGTTCTGCTTTAAGACATTATTAAGTCTCATTATTATCCATTCTAAGATCTAACCTCATTTGGCGGAGTACCTAGCACAACTCATGGATGCACGAGATCGTGGATTCTACCCTTAGTTGTTTATCATTTTTTATATTAATTATTTCTTTGCACTGTTCACAGTCAGTCGGTGGGACCTAACAGTCATAGTGGTGTTTTGGAGTCTTACCTGATTTGATACTAATCTCCTCTGGGGTGGGTGGGGGGGGGGGGGGGGGCAGCCCCTCGCAATGAGCGCATTTCGGGTTTTTTTACTCCATTTGATCTAATTCAAGGAGGGATTTTGCAAAAATGTGACGGTTCAGCCAAGTGATGGGTTTTGCAAAAATGTGATGCTTCAGCCCCTCGAAGTGGGAAAATCTTATACGACCCGGGTCACACGCCTTGATCGTGAGACCATTTCTAGTGGCCGACGTGGCGCAAAAACAAATCTCAAAGCATATGACCTTATCCCCAATCCCCCATTCTACTAATATTTCCTAGTCCGGCGTCGTCTGCTTACGACGACAATGCCTCTGTAGGTCCTTGCCGCCCCTTATCCCCAATCACCCATTGTACTAATATTTCCTTCTCCGGTGTCGTCTGCTTCCGACGGCGATGCTGCTGTAGGTCCTCGCCGCCGCCGCAACTCTTCCGCTGGCTATGTGGTGGAACCGCTGGCGCTCCACCCTCCTTTCCCGTCTCTTTCTATCGTCTCTAACCACCGCACAATGGTCCCCACGAGGGGAGGAGTGGCAATGACGGCGGCAATATCTGCTTCAACTCTTTGAAGGGTAAATTGCATGGATTTCATTCACAAAGAAAATATTGCACGGATTTTAAGTCAATTTTGTGGCTGTGGATCAATCAATCAAACAATCTAGGAGAAAAATTTCAGCCCAGAATCTGTACGAGTGTGGTTGTGTTTGTGTGGCCCTTGCCTAAGGAAGAGCGGGGACACCGAGGAGGGTTGTAATGGACGCAACAAGCAGAGGAGCCGCCGGGCCTCCAAGGAACGCTGCCGTGGATGGCGGGGGAGAGGAGCGGGGAGGGAGCACCCAGTGCTTCCAGAAGCAGGAGAGTTGCGACGGCGTTGATGACGAACGGACAGAACACCCGTAATTAAAAGAGTGGGGCGCCAGAGAAGAAGGAAGAGGGGATTTGCGTCTAATTGCTTTGAGATTCGTTTTGTCACATTTCGACCGCTGGAGAAGGTCTCATGACCGGGGGCATGCGACCCGGGTCGTACCCGATTTTGTTTCCCCTAGTAGTGAGCATATTTTAGGGGCTTTTTGCTCCATTTGATATAATTCAAAGGGGTTGCAAAAATGCGACACTCCAGCCACTAACTCGAGGTGGGTTTTACAAAAATGCGATGCTCCAGCCCTTGGCAGTGGCCAGGCATGATGCTGACACACCATGTAAGCTCTGTCAACGGCTACAGACAGAAGTGCAGAAGTTGCACCATATTTACACTGCGATACAATATACTTTGCCTACAGCTACAAACGAAAACTACAATAGAAGCCTGAGTGTCATTTTCCGAAAGATCAAATCTACTCCCGCCATCCTCATACTTCATAATGTAAGGGCTTCTTTGATTTAAAGGATTCTCAAAGGAATTTTGAAGGATTCTAATCCTTAGGAATTTTTCCTATCTTGTTGTTTGATTCGTAGGATTATCAACCATAGAAATTTTCTCATAGGATTCATTTGCACTATATAGGAAACTTTCGATCCACTCAAACCTCTTTGAAAAAATCCTACGTTTTTTCTATGCACAATCAAACACTCGTACAATCCTGTAGGATTCAAGACGACATTCCACTCTAATCCCATATTTTTTCTATTCGCGCGTTTTGAAAATCCTACGAATCAAAGAGGCCCTAAGAACTTTTTAAAAACTTTTTTGACACTAGTGTACTTAATATTATGGTACAAGGAAGTACATTATAGAAGTTCATCATAAGTACAAAGTATCAAACATAACATCGAGATTCCGACCACTACTATCATCGAAACATAAAGTACCAAACATTGTTCCTCCGCTCGATCTGAACCGCCTGCCATCCCCCCACCGCAGGTCTTGACGCCGCCGCCCTGGCCATCCCTCTAGCCCCACCTGCGTCCTTTTTTTCGATCTGAACCGCCTGCCATCCCCCCACCGCAGGTGGCCATCCCTCTAGCCCCACCTGCGTCCATTTTTTTTCTTTTTCTTCGGCGAAGCCCTACCACCGCTTCCATCCTGAAGCCTAAGATAACCCACCTGCGTTCATTTTTTTTTTCTCCAGCGAAGCCCTACCATCGCTTTCATCCTAAAGCCTGAGATAGATAATGGGATGATGACGGTGAGTCCCTTCCTTCTCTCTAAGATAGATAATGGGATGATGACGGTGAGTCCCTTCCTTCTCTCTGGCGAAGCCCTTCCTTCATTCAAAATTGACTAACCCTCGCCCTTCATTCAAAATCGACTGACCCAAATTCAAACTTCAGCTGACATGTAGACAAACTGGACTAACTGTTGTATGGCTAATAGTACACGTTCTCTCTTTCTTGGCCACGAGGAACATATTGAAGAAGACGCGCAACGCCCATTGTATTTATTTATGTATTGACATGGACATGCCTTGGTAGTAGGTAGGTTGGTAACTTACATCATCATACCGAGCCCGTGCCACTCTCATTTATTCTACTCCCGCATACGTACGAACCACTACACAGTACCCACAAACTCCATACAAGTCCAGCTCTCAAACGGCACGGGCTCTAGCACACCACACCCGCTCAACAGTGGCCATGCAGCCTCAGAACGCGCCGGTCGCCATCCTCAGGAACGCCCCCACGGCGTCGTCACCGCGCCCGCGCTCCCCGCGCTCCTGATCCTGCTCGGGCCCGGCGACGAAGCCCTCGTCCTGCTGATCCTTGGCGCGGAACACCTCCTGCACCTCCCTGGCGGGCCTGCCGAACGTGAGCTCCTGGGCGGGGTTGTCCAGCTTGCCGATCACGTTGTTCCTCCCGGCGAGCCACACCCTCTCGTTCCTCTCGGCGTTGATCTCGAAGCACACCACCTGGAGGTTGCTGCTGCCGCGGGACGAGGCGATCTCCACGACCGGGTGGCCGGGGGGCACCACGAACGCCGAGCCGCGCGACACCCGCGCGCGGACCGTCTCGTACCTCTGCTGATCCTGCTGCTCCTCCTCCGACTCGGACCCGGATCCGGACCCGCGTCGGCGTTGCTGCCGCTGGTCGTCCTCCTCTTCCTCGCTCCACCTGCCCTTGCCTTGCTCGCGGCGCTCGCTGTCCCGGCCGAGGTGCGGGCACACGATCTCCACCTCGCCCTCGCCTTCCAGCACGACGGCGAGCTTGAACGACTGCGTGTTCAAGTACGGCGCGGTCATAGAGCCCTGCGGATCACACATGCATGCATGTAAACAATTGACCAACAAATCAAATAAGCCGGTAGAAATGCTTTTCTCGGAGCCTAATTAAGCAAGCGTGGTGACGCACCGGCGTGATGTTGGCCACGGCGACACGGACGTCGTGTTGGGCGAGGGCGTGGAAGCTGCGGGCGTCGGCCTCGTAGAGGCGGCCGTGGCGGTTGGCGATCTTGGGGCGCTGCTCCAGGAGGTTGAAGGTGTCGCGCGAGTCGCCGCGGAACGGGGGGAGAGGCCAGTGGTGGCCCTGCCCGCCCTCGGACGCCTGCCGACTCAGCTCGCGGAGCTGCTCCTCTGACGCGCGGACGATGGAGATGGACCTGGACTCCTCCTCCTTGCCTTGGCGCCTGCCGAGCAGCCTCCCCAGCTGCTCGTCGGAGGTCTGCACGTTCACGTCCATGTCCATGGATGTAAGTACCGAGTTTTTTCTTTTTTCGAGTAAAGAAAGAAGAGAAAATGTCTACTCGTGCATGCATGTAAGTTGGTACGTGTACCTTCAAAGCCGCTCTGAGCACGCGTTTGCTCAAACTCGCGAGGAGAGGCTTGGCCGAGAAATACTGCATTGGATATCCACGTGTCAGTCAGTCAGTGCGTCGTTATCCATTCGAGAAATTCGAGCAGCATCTACTAGTACATTTTTAATTACCTGGAACCTGCCGGGCACGGAGATGGTGTGGAGAATCTTGGCGATGACCAGCTTCCTCCGGGCGTCGGTGTTGGCCAGGTGCATGATGGACCCCGCCGGCGCCACGATCACATCGCCTTGCCTGACGGTGTAGGACCGCTTCTCGCCGCTCTCGATCACCGTCAGCACCCCCTCGCCTGCATGCATGCATGCACTCGTTAATTTCATATATGCATGCACGGATGGACATTCGTGCGTGCGTGCGTGCGTACCTTGAGCGACGTAGCCGACGCCGTCCGCGTCGGTGAATCCCGGCACGACGAACGCGCGCGGGTTCACCTCCATGATGGCGACGCGGTAGTTCCTGATGCCCCGGAGGAGCCTGGACACTTCGTCGAACGGGCGAAGGGCCTTGACGAACCCGTGGTCGCTCCGGATGATGCTACGGAAGTTGCGCGGGCCGAACACGTACGGCCGGCGGCTACCCCCCTGCTCCTCATCACCCTCTCCCTCGCCGCGCCGGCCACGGCCTTGCTCGTGCCTTCCGTGCTCCTCACGCTCTCCCTCGCCGTGCCGCCCACGGCCACGGCCCTCCTCCTCCTCACGCTCTCCCTCGCCGTGCCTGCCACGGCCGCCGCCGCCTTGCTCCTCCTCGCGCTCTCCCTCGCCGTGCCGGCCACGGCCACGGCCCTGCTCCTCCTGCTCGTGCCTTCCGTGCTGCTGCTGGTCGCCCCGGCACTCCTGCACGCACCGGGCATGCGAGTACCGCGGCCGGTCCTGCTGGCACCGCTGCACGCACTGCTGCAGCGAGTGCCCACCGCGCCTGTCCTCCTCCTCGTCATGGGAGGCCGAAACAGCCGCGGCGAAGAGAAGGCTTGTGCCCAGGAGGAAGAGGAGAGGGATGGTTACTCTGGCTCTGGTCGCCATTGTTGAACTAGCTAGCTCTGTGTGTGTGACTGTGCCGGGATGTGGAGATTGTGGCACCGTATTTGTAGCGCGCGCGCCGCTGTACGTGGCGCCGTGGCGCGGCTACGTGGAGGCGAGCTGCGTGCCAGCGGGGAGGCGGGTCGCCACGTCGCGCGGCCGTGCTTATCGCGCCACCGGCGAGGTGCGGTCCAGCTTGGGTGTCGCTTGTCGGGGCGTGCTCTTGCTCGCGGCGGGCGGCGCCGAGCGACGGAGCTGCTTGAGTGGATTGTGGTGCAGTGCTTCGTACAGAGTACCTAGACGCTCTACGGACAACCCGACGAGAGCGTCCCGTGACTCTAGTAGGAGACGTGCCCACTGCCTGGCTGGTCTCTGAACAGAGCTTCCCCACGCGAAATTTTTATGCAGAAGAAAAAAACATTTCTTCTTGGCTTTTTTAGGGGAAATTTCTTCTTGGCTTTTAAATCATTTTTTTCTAATCTAGGAGCAAATCATTATTCTAGGTGCTTGAATCAACTTTTTTTGACGGGTAAAGAAATTTATTCCTCGGATAATAGAGAGATCATGTACAATGAGACTAGAAATAAAGTCTCAAATTGAGCTATCCCAAACCTCAAACGTTCTATTACTAAGGAAGTATTTTGCTAAGCTATCTGCTATACTGTTGGCTTCGCGGGAACAAATGGATCACGTCCACCTTTGTTAGGCCTGCAACAAGAGCTTTACATTCAGAAAACACAGCTACATCCGGGTCTAAATAAACATCTTGATTGATTACTTCAACAACGTTCGAGCTATCTGATTTCATTTTCACCAAATTGCAGCCAATATTGCCAGCCAAGTAAAATCCATTCCGGATCGCTGCCATCTCCGCCGCTTCTGCACTTATGACATGCGGTATAAACCAAACAGCTGCAGCCACAAACTCCCCATGGTCATCGCGAGCTGCTGCTCATGTAGCTCCAGTCATAGTCTCAACACAGAATAAAGCATCTACATTAATTTTAATAATTCCTCTACTTGGTTTTCTCCACATGTGATCACGCTTTTGAACCGGTCGATTTGGAGTATATGCACGCACAAAGCTTTTTGCTACCACCTTTATAGATACTGCAGTACACTCCGTTGGCCTAATTTCTTCTCCTTTAACAAACTGACGCCGCTGCCACTGCAATTAGTTCCGCCATAGGAAGCTCCCCAATAGGGGATCGCCCCCTCATCAGAATATCCATGGTGATAGCACCAGATCGGTCTTCCCCAAATGCTTCAAGTATTTCCTCCTTCAGCCCTAGTTGGGTCCAGACCTCTAACGCTCGCTTGCAAGTGAATAGGCAGTGTTGCAAATCTTCAAACCCAATATGACAGTTTGGGCATTGTGCAGAAGTTGGGATTTGTCTACCACCTAGTGCTACTAGACACGGTAGTACCTCATGAAGCACTTTCCACACAAAGAGTTTAACCTTCCCTGTATCTTAAGGCTCCAAATATTTTTCCACGAGTCACATTCTTGGTAACTACCTGCTACATTACTGTGGTTTCAATGGTGTTCAAATTCAACAAAATCTGCCGATCGTACCGAGAAAGTACCAGAACGAGTGTGATGCTAAGCTACAAAATCATCCATCACTTCCACCCGAAGTGGTATTTGTAATATTCTGTGAACATCGACGGTTGAGAACCCAGAACGCGTAAGAGCTTCATCCCATTGGCCAGTGTGCGGATCAATCAATTCTTCCACTTCCCCTAACATACTTGTTCCACTTGGTGTGATGACCTTCCTAGATTCACTAGTTGGAATCCAAAGATCGTCCCAGATGTTAATCTATGGGCCAATGCCCACCCCCCAAATGCATCCCCTTTTGAACGTCTTAGGGACTGCATTGAGTATATCTCCATCTGGGTAGTATTTTGCACTAAGAGCTTTTGCACACAGAGAGTCTGGATTCTGGAGTAGTCGCCAACATTGTTTTGCTAGTAAAGCAAGGTTAAAACTATGTAGGTCTCTAAACTCCAAGCCTCCATTCCTTTTTGGGTGCACAATTTTCACCACGCAAACCAGTGCATTTTCTTTTTCTCCTCACTACCCCCCCTTAACGCCCACGATGCGGCTATATCTCCCACGTGTCGAGGCACGACTTAGAGGCATAACCGCATTGTGGTTTTGTCGCAAGAAGGGTCATCTTCACACAATCCCATGTAATGAACAAGAATGGGATAAAGAGTTGGCTTACAATCGCCACTTCACACAATACATAAATATAATTCATACATCATCCAAAATACACACATAGACCGACTACGGTCAAGATCCAAATGAAAATAAGATAACCCCAAATGCTAGATCCCCGATCGTCCCAACTGGGCTCCACTACTGATCATCAGGAAAAGACACATAGTAACGACCACGTTCCTCATCGAACTCCCACTTGAGATCGATCCCATCATCTGCACTGGCATCGTCGGCACCTGCAACTGTTTTGGTAGAATCTGTGAGTCACGAGGACTCAGCAATCTCACACCCGCGAGATCAAGACTATTTAAGCTTATAGGAAAAGATGGTGTAATGAGGTGGAGCTGCAGCAGGCACTAAGCATATATGGTGGCTAACATACGCAAAAGAGAGCGAGAAGAGAAGCAACGGAACGGTCGTCAACTAGCAAAGACCAAGAAGTGATCCTGAACTCCTACTTACGTCATTCATAACTCAAACCGTGTTCACTTCCCGGACTCCGCCGAGAAGAGACCATCACGGCTACACACACAGTTGATGTATTTTAATTGGGTCAGATGACAAGTTCTCTACAACCGGACATTAACAAATTCCCATCTGCCTCATAACCGCGGGCACGGCTTTCGAAAGATAATACCCTGCAGGGGTGTCCCAACTTAGCCCATCATAAGCTCTCACGGTCAACAAAGGATAAACCTTCTCCCGGAAAGACCCGATCAGTCTCGGAATCCCGGTTTACAAGACATTTCGACAATGGTAAAACAAGACCAGCAAAGCCGCCCGAATGTGCCGACAAATCCCGATAGGAGCTGCACATATCTCGTTCTCAGGGCACACCGGATTGTCCAAGCTTCCGATAGGCGAGCCCAGAGTTGCCCCTGGTGGCCACCGGCGACTGACAGGTTGGACCAATACTCAGAGGAGCACTGGCCCGGGGGTTTAAATAAAGATGACCCTCGGACTCGCGAAAACCCGGGGGAAAAGGCTTAGGTGGCAAATGGTAAAAACCAAGGTTGGGCCTTGCTGGAGGAGTTTTATTCAAGGCGAACTGTCAAGGGGGTCCCATAAATCACCCGACCGCGTAAGGAACGCAAACTCAAGGAACATAATACCGGTATGACGGAAACTAGGGCGGCAAGAGTGGAACAAAACACCTGGCATAAGGCCGAGCCTTCCACCCTTTACCAAAATATATAGATGCATTAATATAATAAGAGATATTGTGATATCCCAAAATATCCATGTTTCAACATGGAACCAACTTCAACTTCACCTGCAACTAGCAACGCTATAAGAAGGGCTGAGCAAAAGCGGTAACTTAGCCAAACAACGGTTTGCTAGGAAAGGATGATTAGAGGCTGACATGGCAATATGGGAGGCATGATAAAGCAAGTGATAGGTAGCGCAGCATGGCAATAGAGCGAACAACTAGCAAAGCAAAGATAGAAGTGATTTCGAGGGGTGGTCATCTTGCCTGCAAGGTTCTCAAAGTGTCGAGAGCTTGATCCTCGTAAGCGTACTCAACAGGTTCCTCGTTCACGAACTCGTCTCCCGGCTCTACCCAAGACAAGAACACAAGCAAAGGAACCACAATCAATCACGGGAATGCTCAAGCAACATGATGCAAAACATGTATGATATGCGATGCATATGCGTGCTCCGGGAGAAAAATGATGAACAAGGCAGTAACTTGGCAAACCAAGCATGCCACTGGAAAGGTGAGATGATTTCGGTTGAAATCGATATAAAGATCACCGGAAACGGATGCACGGTTTGCAAATGGCAAGCAAAACAAGAATGACACGAATCTGCAATAAACAGCATGATAGCACTTAGAATGCAACAAGTAACAATGCTACAGCACTCCAACATAGCAAAAAAGCATATGAAAGTAATCTACAGGAGATGCTTGACAAAAGATGAACACTGAGCTACGGCTAGATCACAACATAACAAGCTCGAACAAGCATGGGAAAAGTGCAAAAGATAACAGGTTCACAGACTGGACATGGCAGAAAACAGCATCAGGTAGCAATGTTCAGAGCATGAAATCAATATTCTACGGGAACTTAACATGGAAAAACAAGGCATGGTAGTGTTCTACTACATGCATATGACAAAAGTCCCTTACTGACCATAAGCCAAAAAGGACCAGAAGATATGATGGCAACCTTGTAAACATAGCAAGTTTCGTTAACAGATCTCAGACTTAGCAGAAAACAGAGCATGGCAGAAACAATAATATGAAGGCATCTTGGTGAGCTTGATGCACTCACCACAAAGCAATTCATGACAAAACAAGCATACCTACAGAAATATGGCATGTTTATGAAGCTATCCATGGCAAGAGCAAGTACATAGCATAAATGGAACAACTACAACAAGCTTGGCAAAATTGAATAACACGTAAACAATCTGCCAGAAATATTTTATAGCAAAAGTAGAGCAAGATTGAGTCATGGGATGGAACTCCATAATTGCAAATAAGGGCAGGAATGGATCAATTACAACAATATCTACAAAACATCCTTACTGATCATCTCCAAAACATGCATGTATCCCTCTGTAGCATCACGTTTATATGGCAACAAAATAACAGCAGACAAAGACTTAGAGAAATTTCTAAGTCCCTGAAATCAGAAACATTACGAAGCCTAGTTTGCATGCTTGTGCTAGTCACCACAGAGATCACAAAAATACATGGCATACTCCTCTGGAAAGATGGCATGGCATACAACAAAACACATGTAGAGCTCATGCCCATAAGATGCACAGATTAAATGATACAAAAATAACAAATCTCCAAGTTCTGATATGAACCAGCAGATAACAGCAACTAGCACTCTTGCTACAGAGATTTGGGCATTAAGATGGCCTCTAATGAACCTGGTGCAATGGAACAAAATGAAGAGCGTCACCAGGCGAACATATCGATATATTACACGCGGAAAACGGAGCTATATGCAGAGAGTTATGATGCTATGAACATGGCAATATACTGTAAAAATCACATGACTTGGGAAAATTCGGGGGTGGGGGAGAAGTCAACGCACGTTGTCTTCCAGATCGGATCGGCCTCGGGCTCGGGGACGAGCTCGCCGGCGACGGGAGAGGAGAGGGAGGCGACCGGAGGGAGGAGAAGAGGGCGACGGCGTCGGGGAAGGAGGGCGCGGCGCCGGAGGGAGCGGGGCCCGGCGGCGGCTTGGCACGGCGGCGCGGCGAGGCGGCGGGGCAGGCGCGGCGGCGCGGCGAGGCGCCGGGGCAGGCGCGGCGCGGGCCGCAGGCGGCGGCGGCTCCGGGCTCGCGGGGGCCCGACGTGGGCTTCGCGGCGGCGGCGTACGGCCCGCCACGTGGCAGCGCGGGAGAGGCCGGCTGCGGCGGCGGACGTGTCCGTCGGTGGGAGGATTTGTCCGGCGGCGGCGGGGAGAATTTTTAGGGTTTCATCTGCGATTGTATACGGGAGGGGATGCAAATATATAGGTGGAGGGAGCTAGGAGAGTCCAAATGAGGTGTGGTTTTCGCCCACACGATCGTGATCGAACGACCTACAGCATGGAAGAGGGTTTGGTGGGTTTTGGGCTGTTTAGAGAGGGGGTTTTTGCTGGAACACACAGAAGGCATCTGCGGTTACCCGGTTAACCGTTGGAGTACCAAACGACCTCCAAATGGAACGAAACTTGACCGGTGGTCTACCGGTGGTATACTAAGGCCACTTGACAAGCCTCGGTCCATTTCGAGAACGTTTGACACCCGCTCACGAAACGAAAACAAGAGGGGTGCACCGGAGGAGATGGGAGAGCCGGATTGCAAAACGGACAACGGGGAAAATGCTCGGATGCAAGAGACGAACACGTATGCAAACGCAATGCACATGATGACATGATATGAAATGCATGACATGAACAAAATGCAAAACGAAAAACAAAACCCGAACACGGAGGGAATATCATAACACATAGCCGAAAATGGCAAGAGTTGGAGTTACAAATATGGAAAGTTACATCCGGAGTGTTACACCCCCCCCCACCAAAAACCTGCAATCTCATCAGTTATCGTTTTGCATATCCCTTTAGGCAATTTGAAAACAGACATAGTATATGAGGGGATTGCTTGAGCCACTGCCTTTACTAAGATTTCTTTTCCTTGCATGGATAAGACCTTCTCCTTCCAACCTTTCAGTCTTTGACAAATTCGATCAATTAGATGTTGAAAACAATCACTTCTATCCACCCCCACAATAGTGGGGAGACAAAGATATTTATCTGACAATGCTTCAGTCATGATATCAAGAGTCATGCAGGCATGTTCCCTGGCATTGACACTTGCATTAGGACTAAAAAATATGCTTGATTTTGCCATACTCACAAGTTGTCCAGAGCTTGCAAAATAAGAATCCAACACTCTCTTCAAAGTGTTTGCATTCTAAACAGTCGCTTTCATAAGGATAAATGAGTCATCTGCAAAAAGAAGGTGAGATATAGATGGAGCATTTCTACAAACACGGATACCTTCTAGTGCACCCACTTCCTCTTCATGAGCCAACAAACTAGACAGTCCTTCAGAACAAAGCAGTAAAAGATAGGGAGACAAGGGGTCCCCCTGCCTCACACCTCTCGTGGGTAAAAACTCATCAGTTTCTGTGCCATCAAATCTTACTCTGTAATTCATCGATGAGACATGCGCCATAACCATCTCAACCTAGTAAGTATGAAATCCAAGCTTCAACATAATTTGCTCCGGGAAATTTCATTCAACCCGATCATATGCCTTTAACATGTTGAGTTTAACTGCACAATACCCATTAGATCCATGTATTTTCTTCTTTATTGCATGAAAACATTCATATGCCACCAACACATTGTCCGTAGTTAGTCTGCCTGGCACAAAGGCACTCTGGGTTGGAGCGATAACTTCAGGAAATATTTTCCTGAGCCTATTAGCTATCATTTTGGATATAATTTTATAGATCACATTGCACAAGTTAATAGGCCGGTACTGGCTAATTATCTCTGGACTTTCCACCTTAGGGATCAACACAATATTATTCTGATTCCACCCTTCAGGTATTCTCCGCTTGTTTATTGCGTCCAAAACCTCATATGTTAATTCATCGCCAAGGATGTGCCCACCGCTGGGCCAACTCATTCTCGCGCGCTTCAGGCGAGCGCTTGTAGAGGCTCATGCTAAGAGTATCTATAAATCATACTGCTCAAATTGATCAGGCGAACACACAACCACTGACCGGACTTGAGAGATAAGTAAAAAGTTGACTGAACTGGACCCCTCAAAGCCTCGTCAAACGTCTGGGCTTTCCAGCACTCCTCATACTTAACCCATATATAAGGGCAATATGAGGAGTACTCGGGCGTGTTCGGTTAGTGGTCTAGCGTGTGCCACATAGAATTTGACACACCACGGACCATCTTTTTTCTTTCTTTGCTCTTTCTACTCTTTCTCTTTTCATCCCCACCAATCACACCCATGTGACCGAATATATAGGGAGAAAATGGATCATGGTTGCGTGCATGGACAAACAGGGACTCAAAACAGACACATCCAGACAATGACAAGGCACATCCGTGAACGTTTGAGAGGTTAAATTTGTCAAGTCCGGCTATAGATACTCTAAGCGAGGTATAGGCATGCCCAAGCTCGGGTTAGCAATGCTACAAATTTGTGCGTGAGTACCATCCTCGGGCTGGGCTGGATTTTGTTTCAGCCTAAAAATTGAAGTCCAAACCCAACCCAAAATAGCAGATAGGGGTTGCAAAACCGCGACGTCTAAAATTGCATCACTTTATAACTGGGATGACCCAGTTCTTCTCCTCGGCTCAAGAACTCTCTCGTTTGGGAGCTCGTCCTTGGGGGGGGGGGGGGGGGGGGGGTAGCTACAGTTAGTTCGTTTTTTCGTGTTCTTCCACTTTTACATTTGTATTCTTTGCACTTTCGCCGGTTTCTCTGTTTTTATTTTTTCTATAATTTCTCCCGTTTATTTGTTTCTTTTTCTATTTTTCCTTTTACTTTTCCTTTTTCTTTGGGTTTTTTATTTCTTTTCTGGTTTTCTTTGTTTCTTTCAAGGTATTTTTTGTTTTCTTTCTTTATTCATTTTTTTCTCGTGTTTCGCTCATCTTTTGCTTTTCTTTCTTGTGTTTTCTTCACTTTTCTTTGTTTTTCTTTTCTGGTTTTTGATGGTTTCCTTCTTTTCTGGTCGTACATTTTTCATATTCATCAAGAACATTTTTAGTATATATATTTAATATTTTACAAATATATGACTCCTATTTTTGAAACTTATTTTTACGTCTTCATAGAAGTTGTAAAAAAAAAGTACACATCAGGAACATTTTAATATACAAATTTAACAATTTGGAAATACATGCTTAACATTTTCGAACATACAATATCAATTTTTTCATAAACATTGTACATTTTTACAGATTAGGAATATTTTTTATATATACGCTGAACATTTTTTAAATGCATAACTAACAGTTATATATATATATATATATATATATATATATATATATATATATATATATATATATATATTAATATATATATATTATCCCTTCTTGTCTATAAACATGTAGGTTTTTTGTATACATCAAGATCATTTTATGTACATATATTTTTATATTTTCTAAATAAATGATTACCATTTTTTAAACATATTTTAATACATACTTTTTCCAAGCACACCGAAGACATTTTGTATACATCAAGCATATTTTTCATATACATATTTTAACATTTTCTAAATATATAATTAGCATTTTTTTTAAACATATATTTTCATATGTTAATGTTTTTCTAACAACATTGTGCATTTATTAAACATTTTTAGTATACATCAAACACAATTTTCCTATACACATTTAACATTTTTCAAATGCATGATTTATATTTTATGAAAAGAATGTAAAGTATTTTTTGTATTACACTGCGTCCGTCCAAAAATATGTGTCTGATTTAGTATAACTTTATACTAAAGTTTTACTAAATCAAAGAGACTTATTTAGTACTCTCTCTATCCTGAATTACTTGTCGCAGAAATGAATGTATCTAGAATTAAAAATATATCCAGATACATCCATTTCTGCGATGAGACGGAGGAATACAACTTTGTACTAAAGTTTTACTAAATCGAAGACACTTATTTTAGGATGGAGGGGGTATATATTTATATTATTTAAAAGTACAAACAACAAAGAAAAGAAAGCCGAAAACGAAATCAAAAAATGTGAAGAAAAAACAGTGAAACAAAGAGCATTTTTTAGGCCTGTGGCCACCTGCGCGCTGGTCCGGCCGAGTTTGTCGCTAGATTCAGGCAAGCCCAAAATCAATAATTGAGTAGTACTTATTGCAAATGTCAATCACACCTTCTCAGGTTGCGACAAGTGGCGCGCTTCATGGGTGCACTTGTCGCAACCTGAGAGTTTTCTTTTTTTTCTAGATCCATTTAATCAAAACATTTTATCTCTTAAACCGTGCGTCCAAATCTCGAACCGTTTTCACCGTTGTATTCTTCGCGTTGAGATCTTCAAAATTAAATCATATGTTGATATGTTTTGACGAACTTTTTCTCACGAATAAAACCGGACGAAAAAACCGAACCGGGAGCGTGGGTTTTTCCCTATCGAAAGAGGCACTCCCATGTCTCTCGCGAAATCACAACCGTGGCTCTCATGGAAGCAAAATTGTGCCTTTCGCGGAAAAAAATGAAGAGAAAACGCGTTTTTTTTTCGTTTCCGAGAGGCACAGCTGTGACTCTCGCGAAAGCACAACCGTGCCTCTCACGGAAGCAAAACCATGACTATCGCGGAAGGAAAAAAACAGAAAAAGCGTTTTTTTCCGTTTCCGAGAGGCACGGCCGTGACTCTCGCGAAAGCACAACCGTGACTCTCGCGGAAGGAAAAAAACAGAAAATGCGTTTTTTCCGTTTCTGAGAGGTACGACCGTGACTTTCGCGAAAGCACAACCGTGTCTCTCGCAGAAGCAAAACCGTGACTCTCACGGAAGGAAAAAAACAGAAAACGCGTTTTCTTTTTCGTTTCCGAGATGCACGACAATGACTCCCGCGAAAGCAAAATCGTGCCTCTCACGGAAGCAAAACCGTGACTCTCGCGAAAAGGAAAAAAACACGTTTTTTCGCGTAAAAAAATTTTTTGTCGAAAAAATTTAGTCCAAATGTTAAGAAACACCGGTGGAAAAAAAACCCAAAAACCCCGTTTAAAAAGCAGTAAACGCGTGCGAAAAAAAAGCAAATTCGAAATGAACGCCCAGAGCACGACACGTGACGGGCGGCTGAAAGCACGTCAAGTGGCGCTGATCGTTGTGAGGCTTTCAAAGAAGCGCTCGTTAACTAGCCGCTCCCGACGAACCAGCCATATGTCTCGCTTGCAAAACGAACATCTACCCGAAAGCTAAGCCCGATCCAGGCCAGCCTGGTCCATGCTCTGGTTAATTCAGAGGCCTGGGAAGTACAGTACTAGTCATGGGATGTTGTGCTCTACTCGGGCATGCAGTCCGTCGAGCGTCTAAGGTGCTCTGTACCTAGCACCGCAATGCACTCAAGCAGCTCCGTCGCTCGGCGCCGCCCGCCGCGTGCAAGAGCACGCCACGACAAGCGACGCCCAAGCTGGCCCGCACCTCGCCGATGGCCCGATAAGCACGGCCGCGCGACGTGGCGACCCGCCTCCCCGCTGGCACGCAGCTCGCCTCCACGTAGCCGCCCCACGGCGCCACGTACAGCGGCGCGCGCGCTACAAATACGGTGCCACAATCTCCACATCCCGGCAGTCACACACACAGAGCTAGCTAGTTCAACAATGGCGACCAGAGCCAGAGTAACCATCCCTCTCCTCTTCCTCCTGGGAACCAGCCTTCTCTTCGCCGCGGCTGTTTCGGCCTCCCATGACGAGGAGGACGACAGGCGCGGTGGGCACTCGCTGCAGCAGTGCGTGCAGCGGTGCCAGCAGGACCGGCCGCGGTACTCGCATGCCCGGTGCGTGCAGGAGTGCCGGGACGACCAGCAGCAGCACGGAAGGCACGAGCAGGAGGAGCAGGGCCGCGGCCATGGCCGGCACGGCGAGGGGGGGCGTGAGGAGGAGCAGGGCCGTGGGCGTGGCCGGCACGGCCAGGGAGAGCGTGAGGAGGAGCAGGGCCGTGGCCATGGCCGGCACGGCCAGGGAGAGCGTGAGGAGGAGCAGGGCCGCGGCCGTGGGCGGCACGGCCAGGAAGAGCGTGAGGAGCACGGGAGGCGCGAGCAGGAGGAGCAGGGCCAAGGCCGTGGCCGGCGCGGCGAGGGAGAGCGTGATGAGGAGCACGGGGATAGCCGCCGGCCGTACGTGTTCGGCCCGCGCAGCTTCCGTAGCATCATCCGGAGCGACCACGGGTTCGTCAAGGCACTTCGCCCGTTCGACGAAGTGTCCAGGCTCCTCCGGGGCATCAGGAACTACCGCGTCGCCATCATGGAGGTGAACCCGCGCGCGTTCGTCGTGCCGGGACTCACGGACGCGGACGGCGTCGGCTACGTCGCTCAAGGTACCGTCCATCTTGTACACGTACTGCTGCATGCTTCATGCATCTGCCGATCGATGATAACGTGCGCATGCATGCAGGCGAGGGGGTACTGACGGTGATTGAGAACGGCGAGAAGCGGTCCTACACCGTCAGGGAAGGCGATGTCATCGTGGCGCCGGCGGGGTCTATCATGCACCTGGCCAACACCGACGGCCGGAGGAAGCTGATCATCGCCAAGATTCTCCACACCATCTCCGTGCCCGGCATGTTCCAGGTATAATTAAAACGTAGAGTACTAGTAGATGCTGCTCGATTTAATTTTTTTGAATGAAGGATGCTGCTCGAATTTCTTTTCTCGCATGGATAACGACGCACTTACTGACACGTGGATATACATGCAGTATTTCTCGGCCAAGCCTCTCTTGGCGAGTTTGAGCAAACGCGTGCTGAGAGCGGCTCTCAAGGTACGTACCTACTTACATGCATGCACGAATTAACCGATAAATTTCTCTTTTTTCTTTACCCAAACAACCCTCAGTCGATGCTTTATCCATGAAATATTACGCAAAATTTACTTACCGTTCTTTTCTCTCTCGCATGTTATCTTACTTACCTAATTACTTGGTTAAATCTCAATTTAAATCTCAATGGTCTCAGACGACGACTGAGACCTAGCCACATCCTTACCTAAATGAAGTCTGATTACATACATGGATTGGACGTGAACGTGCAGACCTCCGATGAGCGCCTGGAGAGGCTGTTAGATCCGCGCCAAGGCCAGGAGAAGACAGGGGGGTCCATGTCCATCGTCCGCGCGTCCGAGGAGCAGCTCCACGAGCTGAGTCGCCAGGCGTCCGAGGGCAGCCAAGGCCATCACTGGCCCCTCCCCCCGTTCCGCGGCGACTCGCGCGACACCTACAACCTCCTGGAGCAGCGCCCCAAGATCGCCAACCGCCATGGCCGCCTCTACGAGGCCGACGCCCGCAGCTTCCACGCCCTCGCCCAGCACGACGTCCGTGTCGCCGTGGCCAACATCACGCCGGTGCGTCACCACGCTTAATTACTTAGGCTCCTCGTCTCGTCGAATGATATCTTGATTTGTGACTCGACTGTTGTCTACATGAATGCATCTGTCAATGGCAGGGTTCTATGACCGCGCCGTACTTGAACACCCAGTCGTTCAAGCTCGCCGTCGTGCTGGAAGGCGAGGGCGAGGTGCAGATCGTGTGCCCGCACCTCGGCCGCGACAGCGAGCGCCGCGAGCAAGGCAAGGGCAGGTGGAGCGAGGAAGAGGACGACGACCAGCGGCAGCAACGCCGACGCGGGTCCGGCTCCGAGTCCGAGTCCGAGTCGGAGGAGCAGCAGGATCAGCAGAGATACCAGACCATCCGCGCGAGGGTGTCACGCGGCTCGGCGTTCGTGGTGCCCCCCGGCCACCCGGTGGTGGAGATCGCCTCGTCCCAAGGCAGCAGCAACCTCCAGGTGGTGTGCTTCGAGATCAACGCCGAGCGGAACGAGAGGGTGTGGCTCGCCGGGAGGAACAACGTGATCGGCAAGCTGGACAACCCCGCCCAGGAGCTCACGTTCGGCAGGCCCGCCAGGGAGGTGCAGGAGGTGTTCCGCGCCAAGGATCAGCAGGACGAGGGCTTCGTCGCCGGTCCCGAGCAGCAGGAGCAGGAGCGCGGGGACCGCCGCCGTGGTGACCGCGGGCGCGGCGACGAAGCCGTGGAGGCGTTCCTGAGGATGGCGACCGCCGCGCTCTGAAAGGCCACTGTTGAGTGAGTGCGTGAGCTGGAGCCCGTGCCGTTTGAGAGCTGGACTTGTATGTGTGTCTTGTAAGTTCGTCAGTACGCGGGAGTAGCATAAATAAGTTAGTGGCACGGGCTCAGTACGATCGATGATGTAAGTTTCGTACCTACCTTCTACCAAGGCATGCATGTCCAACATAAATAAAGACATGGGCGTTGCGCCTTTTTCAAGTATTTTCGACCCTCGTGCTGAAAAGGAGAGAACCGTTGGGTTGGCACGGCATCATTTGGTATTGGCAAACCCGGCCTTCGCCATTGATGGCTCTTGGAGGAGCGTCGCCTGCATCAACTTCGCCTCCGCCGACGCTCGCGAAGACCTTGATCGTCGTCGCCCCCTCCACTACTTACCAGGGCAACACGCTCACCATCGAACCGGTCGATGAGGCCGGCCGCAGTTTCTTATCCAAGTTAGACAACATTGATATGTTTTGTGAATTACTATATGGGCAAGAACAAAAAAGAAAAAGAGCTCAACTAGATCAACTCATGAAGCAAGCCAGTAAGAATTGAAATGGAGAAACCGAGAACAAAAATTAAGAAAAATTTTGGATGGAAATGCGAGATACTTTCATGCCAAGGCGCCAAGGCTAATGGAAGACGTATGAAGAATATGATTACATCTCTCAATCGGGATGAGGAACATATTGAAAGGAATAATTAATTAATTACTTACATTACAAACTTTTATATAAATTTGTTTGTACGCCGTAAGATGTCTACTATATGCACTGTATCCTTCGATATAGATAATCCCAATGTTATCCATGTAGAAGCTCCACACAAATTGTCTTGTGTACTTCTCTAGCGAAGAGATCTAGTAAGCCATGTTTAGTAAGCTCATAATAATCTCCTGGCCTTGATGATTTTAATGCTGAATTTTAGTAGCACTTCCTAGGGTTAATCAAATTCGATCCAAATTAAAAGCTTTGTGTGATGATTTTTATAAGGGTGATTTGGAAATTTTTAGATGCTAACAAAATTCAACTTTAGTCTTCTATGTCTCTTGAATGTGAGTTTCAAAACCGACTTTATCTTAAAGGGCGACAGTAATACACGATACTTCCAACTTGTCGCCAATAGTCGACATAGGAAAAAGTGTATGTTTAGTCTCCAACAAAATGAGGGGCAGTTTGAAAGGTCAGGCATAACTCAAAAGTTATATCCCCAAATACAATAAATCTCTGTTTGGGGCATCTGATGACGAGATCCGAACAGATGATATTTCTGAAGTCAGAGCAGAAGAGAACGATATTATCACAACACGGTTTTGCTTCATGAAAGACACGGTCGTGCCTCCTAAAAAAAACGTTTTCTCTTCTTTTTTCGCGAGAGACACGAATTTGCTTCTGCGAGAGGCACGGCCGTGCCTCTCGGAACCGGCTTCCGGGATGAAAAAAAGTGCTCTCGGTTCGATTTTTATGTCTGGTTTTTTCATGATTGCCAAACCTATTAATATGTGATCTAGTTTTGAAGATCTCGATGCGAAGAATCCAACGGTGAGAATGGTTTGAGATCTGGACGCATGGTTTAAGAGATAAAACATTTTAAATAAATTAATTTACGAAAAAAGGGAAAACTTACAGGTTGCGACACGCCACATGTTACAACTTAGAAAGGTGAGAGTGATCTTTGAAATGAGTACTTCTTAATCAATGATTTCGGTGAAAACCGCTCACCCAGGACTTGTATGACTTCTACTGGGCTGGCCCATCCGACTCTCTCCAGCGAGACCGAGTTATGTCTTACAGTGCGCGAGAAGTAGCCCTGGCACGATATGTGCGCGGGGCGAAGCTATCTCTCGCTTTTAGCGAGCTAGAGCATCGCCTCAAGCGCGAGACAGTTGGGCTGGCCCAGATTCCTGCTCAGGCTTCTTGTATTTTCTCCTCTATTATTTCATCATTTTCCGTATTTTCAAAAGGAATCTCAAATACATATATTAAAAACTTAAATTTACTTCAAAAATTCGAAATCGTGAATTTGAAAATATTAAAATTTGTAAAAAATATTGTTACCGCAATTTTCGAAATTGTATGTAACGATAGAAAAACTTTCGTGATAATAAAAAAATGCCCGGTGTTTCAAAAAAAAATGTATGCAATTTTTTCAAGATGTGTATACATTTTAAGAAAAGTTTGCCTAAGGTAAAAAAGTGTTTCATAGCTTTAAAAAATGTATGTAACACTGTAAATAAAATATTCCGGCATTTGAAAAATGTCTGTGACAACTAAAATAATGTTTAAATAATAATAAAAAGTTCGCATAGCTTATAAAAAATGTATATTATTTAGAAAATGTATGTGATATTTTTTTAATGTATTCACTTGTTTTCAATAAACATCCATAATTTTTTTTAAATGTTTCTAGTATGTAAAAGAAAGGTTGGTAGATGAAAAAATGTTTATTGTCTTTGAAAAATGTGCAACGTATTTGAAAAATGTTACCGTGTATTAGAAAAAATGATCGAAATATGTATTACAAAAGAAATGTACATCATGCATTTTTAAAATGTTCAACGTGCATAAAAAAAATATTGACGTGTGCGATGAAAATATTGTGAGAAGAAGTAGACATTTGCTAAAAAAGGATAAACCATGACAAAGGAACATATGAAAAGCAAAGAAAATCGAAGAAAATGAAAATATAACGAAGAAGATTCTTCTGCTACGCCTACATCTCAACCATTACCAGCACATGAAAGGACCCCACTTGTCATCTGCACTACAGCGGAGTGCAGTACTGCAGAGGATCTCGACACCACATAGAAGCACCTCTGGAAAAAGCACATGAACGCACCATGGCATGATTGCAAACACCCAAACCAGAAGCGAGCTAGCATGCCAGGCCAGCAGATCGACAGACATGGGTGCATTTCCCTGAGCGAGCCCATGTTGATGTTGGCATGGCACCAACATACGTACTTGGATTCAACGTATCTCAAGAAGCCGGGTAGAACACACGCGCGCGCGCGCACACACACACACACCAGTACAGAGTACACCACTCATCACACTGCCCATCATGACCATTTCGACCGGGGCATGCAGATGCCGCGGCGCTGCACGCGCACGCAGCGGAGACGAGCTGACCAAAACCGGCCGGCGAGATCGCCATCATCAGTGCGCCGCTGCGAGGCTCGTCAATCATGTCGCTCCGGCCTCGGCCACCGCCCCGAGAAGGGAGAAAAGACGCGGTAGCTTTTGGGCTTTGCGCGCTCCTCTCCCGTCGTCATCACGAGCCGTGCCACTGCGGACTGCCGTGCGCGGTCACCCCCGACCCCGAGCGCCCTGCCTACACTACACAACAGCTTAATTCTCTCTGACCCCGGCCGGGCCCGGCGATCAGTGTCGGACTGTCGGTACCACCGACGCAGTTGTACGGAGAAACTAATAAAACTGCTACTGATAGTAGAAAACGACTTGAGAGAAGTAGTGACATGCGCGCGTGGTTTGACCTTGGACAAAGGAGCAAACAACAATACCTTCGCTTCACTGCTGCTGCTTTACGTATGCTCAGGCTGGCACACAGTAGAGTAGCATGTGTTTGGCCTGTCAAAGCGTAGCAGGATCAGCGAGTAACCCACTTGGTTTCCTCTGTTTACTGGCATATACTAGTACTGTAAAAAACAGCTATGCTCTGTCAGTGACTTATCGATCGACGATGGCAGAGGACGACGGTAGCGCCGGGCTGACTCTGCTCTGCACATTTTGAACGATAGCTTCACCTTCTGCATGCAAACTGACACAAACGGTCGTGGTTAACACTTACATTGTTTTCGGCTAGATAGATAGGTTAGGCATAAGTTGAGATTCGGAGCGATCTATTCGCCGTGCACCAACATGTTGGAGATGCCTATGCATGCACCCTACGGCGACAGTGACAACGGTATCATTCATGCCACCTTTGCAAAGGTGAAACGTGCATGGATATTTTCCATACGTGACAGCAACACTGATATTTTCCAACACCCCGTACACGCATACCTTTACCACGAGTCACAACGCAGACAATGGTAGACAATATAGTACGCGACCACGTGGGGGCATATCAATTATCAACAACGAGACCACGTGGACATGTACACGAGATGGAATGCAACGTTTGTCCGCAGGCAGGACGATGTGGCCAATCGGTTTCCCGTCGATCAAACAGTGTGGGATGTGATTGTGGTAGTGGTGGTGCAGGAGCGCTTGTCCCTCGACACGGCGAACTCCACGGGGAGCGTGCGGGTGATGATGGTCTCGACATGGAAGAACATGCATGCATTGCGCTTGAGTTGACGTGCGTTCTGGAGCTGATGCGAGGAGCCAGCTAGCTAATTAAGCAGTGTGCTGCTCAGTCACTTCCATCAAGCGATGGAAATGGAATGCAACGTGACTGGTTAAATTAGGGTACGTGTATTTGCTCATTTCAGATCGAAGCGTGGCCCCCTGCGATCGTTCCGCGGTTAAGATTGCTCGCCGTTTCGTGATGGTCTCACAACCTTAATTAATTAGGCCATACAAGACGATTAATGTTTATGGCGAATACAGAGTTTGCATATCTTATTTATAGGTACAAGATAATAACAATTACAGAGAGGGGAGGGCGAGGAATACAACACAACACACAGACGTCTAGCCTAAACTCGAGCCAGGGAAGGCAAGGAGACGAGACCCAGACCGGCTAGGCCGCGTCACCACCAACCAAGGGCACGTATGTAGTGATGCTTACCAGATCATCAATATGCAAACCACGTAATACGTACAATATATCTTATGAGCTCTTAATTTTGGACGAAGTTTTCGCTTTGCCAAGTTCACCGGTGAGTATTAGTACTGTAGTAGCTAGTACTCCCTCTTTCCCAAATTGTTAGGCGTATTGCCTTCTGCATGCAATCCCAGTATGTAAGGCGCATGCAAACAACTCCCTCTCTCGAGCAGTTAAAATATCCTGACGATCGCTAAATTCCTGGAAATTTGGGAGTACCAGTAGGTAACGAAGGGATCGTGCGGTTAAAAGACGTGATCAAAGAGATCGTGCATGCCTCCCTTTCCTCTTTTTGAGGTCGTGCATGCCTCCGTCTCTCGTACCTGTACGATAGCTCGAGTAACGAGCTATATATGTGCGCTAATTTTCGTGCTAAAATCTAAAGCGCCTAATAATATGGGAAGGAGGGAGTAGTGGTTTGTAACGAGTGAAAGCCTAAAAAGGCCACCGACACTACTAGCTAATTGGGCAGCTACGACTAATAGGATATGGACCTGATGCCTTTTACACTTTTAATGATTAGATTACGAGAAGTTTATGCAAAGCACCAACCAATTTGCGCCGCTCTGCCCCCAGCTTCCACTGCTTTACCCCACAAGCAAGCATGAGTACATGACACCTTTTGCAAGCCAAATAGCTAACTGTTTATAGGAAATAGTACATAAGAATCACATGGCATATGTGGTAAGCTATAAAAAAGATACAACATGAGAATGGCCAAGAGGAACCAGGCTTCAAATCACTGATGCGTATAAAAATGGAAAAGCTTCCTAGGGAAACAAAATTGTAGAACGGAAACAAAGCTTGCATTTCGGTTCCGTCACTGATGCGGACAATTCTTCTTGCTCAAACATTCGAGGCTTCAAATCAGGAACCTCTCTCTCCTCCACTCCTCACAATCAGTCATCATGCGTATAATGCCAGTGGGCTTGTGGCACAACAGATCTTCCGTTTAGTTGCTGGGCCTACACCTATCAATCATGTTTGCATGTAGTGCATCGCAGCACAGCAAGTTGCTCATACTTGTCATGCTTGTTTTCAACCTTGTGTTGGGCAAGATTCTCTATGCATGCATGCCCATGCACGCCCATGCATGCGTAGATGAGTCGGGCAGATTGCCCAGGAGAACTCAGCCCTAGCTTATTGTTATTGTGCATGGCTCTCCTGGAACAAGCAATTAAGACCAGTCAGGCCATGGTGCACGATAAATTGTTAATCAGACGACTGAGACGAGCAATGATGACAGAGACAAATATTAAGAAAGGAACGAGCAATGCTGATGCTTACTCTGCAGCAGAAACAGAAAGCAAGTGGTAACCAAAACAAGTCATTTTAACAAAGGATAATTTGGTTAAGCGCAACTGGACATGATCTACTAGGTGTAGTTTTTGTGATCGGGACGAAACTATCAAGCACCTCTTTTTTGACTGCCCGTTGGCAAGAGTTTTGTGGCACACGGTGCATATTGCCTATAACATTACTCCTCCGAATTCGATCAGTATGTTATTTGGAACGTGGCTTGTTGGGATAGAGTCCGAAACAGCTAGACACATTCGTGTAGGAGTATGTGCGTTGTTGTGGGCAATTTGGAATTGCAGAAATGATTTGGCTTTTAACATAACAACAAATATTCATTTTTTGCAGGTTTTATTCCGAGCTACTGTGCTGATCCGTATGTGGTCGTTACTCACTCCGACGGAGTTCAGGGAACGTTTGGTTACTGGATCTGTCCGGTGGGAGATGGTAGCGCGGATATCTTCAACCGGTTTGGATGGCGGTCATGTAATAGGATAGACAATTAGTTTACCTATCTTTGTTTTGCCAGCCGGTTATGGCTTTTGGGCCTTTTGTTTCTTGGCGTTGTGGCTCTTTGTGAGCTTGCCGTTATTTTGTTTTCAGACTTTAAGACCTTGTTGAACTTCTTTATTTTATTTATAAATGTGGCCGTATGCATCATTCTGATGCAGAGGCCGGGGAGTCCCCCTTTCGAAAAAAAAGAAACCTAGAATTTGACCAGACCTGAACCAGTGATGCTCCATCCACTCGAGTGAATTCCCTTTTTCCTACTACTGAGTAGTGAGTGTGCATGGGTAGTGCATATGTGACATATATGTCACACAAAAATACCGTCACAACAGTATGTTCCACGACCCTCGGGCGGTCACCCGGTGGACCTCGTGCAACCAAAGCCGATCCGGTTGATGCATGCACGAAAGGACCAAATCAGAGGCGCGCGGGCGCACTCGCGAACGTGCAGACATCTCCAATGGGGGTGTACTACGTGTGCATGGTCCAAGGTGTTCCTAAGTGCACACTCATGCACAAAAGGCACCCCCATCTGGGTACACCACAGGGCCCTCCTCTTGGGGTGAGTGGAAGCTTCACTAGAACAATGCATCTTCTGTTGCGATTTTGTTGTAGCCCCAGCTCGACCCATCTGTCAATCCTCCATTACGCAATGTGTTGTTACAATATGTGTATATATGGGGTCCCTTTGGTCCCCTGGTTTGGGGGTTGAGCCGTGCTTTAGCACCTAGCTTGTTCAGTACTAGCTCATCCTGAATTCCTGATCATGCTCTTGCTTTGCGCCCCCATGCAATGTAATGCAACTCTCGAGAAAGAGCCGATCATTCATCCGTTCGTTCGTGCGCTCTACAAAATTGTGACGGGTCGCCGTGCGCCGAACTGTCCGCGTGCATGCATATTCTAGAGCCCCGACGGCGACGGCGACGACGAACGACGACGGGTGGGCGGGCGGGCGCGGTGCGCGAGGAGGACGGCCGCACGTACGGCGGTTCGCGGCGTGCCGTGCCGCCCGTGCGTCTTGGTTTGACCGGCCGGCCGGCCAGGCGAGAGGGACCGTGCAGTACGTGTTAGGGAATAGTATTAGACGAGATGCGCCGGTACTGATGAGGCGTTTTGCACGTTAGTTTAATCGCTAGTGTTTGCAAAGATGACAGTGTAACGAATATCAACGACGACATGAGGCTGTGACACGGATGACCAGCATGTTTGCAGCGGCTCGTCGGATGTCCAGGTTCCGTGCCAAGCAAAAGATATCCCCGACCGGGACCGATACCACAGAGTGGCAAAACAGCGGGCTGATCGGCCACTAGACTCCGTGAAACGCGTGTGATCACGGGTCCTTAGGGTTGCGTCGTTACGTACTATACAATACAAACCTACGGCCGGCCGGCCAGATCACAGGGCCTGTCCAGAGCCGTTTCTGCTCCGGTGCTCCACCCCTGGGCTGAACGTGAGGTGGAAAAACACATCGACGACCAGGATGAACCAAAAACGGTTCATAACGAGGGGCACGATCGTCTTTGTTGCCCCGCGTATAGCCGTCAAGAAGCCCTGGGAGGCCCGTACGGGTCCGGTTAGATCGTATGCCCGGCTGTATACGTATTTATATATGGCGGCATTTCATGCACGCGTGGAGCCGCCCGCGCGTGGGGCAGCACGTGTCACGGGTAGATTCCAAAACCGTCCCATCATATAAATGTGAGCGGCAACCATCTCCGGCCGCATCGCCCACCATTTCCCCCCGCCGCATCGTCTCCCTCTCCCCACTCCCCACTCCCCACTCCCTCTCCTCTCCAACCTCCTCGTCGCCCTCGCCGCATCCTCTCCATCGCCATGGCGGACGCAGGAGGCGAGCGCCCCGATTGGGGCGCAGATCTGGTGGAGCAGGCGCGGCAGGTCGCTGCGGGCACCTTTGTGAGGGGACGTGCCGGCGTCCAGCGCGGTGCTCCCCCCGCTGCAGATCTGGAGAAGGCGGGGGCGGGCTGCAGCGGCGCAGTCCAGCCAGATGCGCCCGCTCTGGCGATCTCCGGCGAGGCGCAGAAGGTGGAGGCGGGCTCTGGCGAGGCGCACGAGGTGGAGAAGGTGGAGGCCGGCTCTGGCGAGGAGCAGGCGGAGCAGAAGGTATCTGCTTATCACTTTAATGTGGTAGTTTTTAGATTGTAGGGTTTGTGGCCAGAAGGTTTTTTGGTTAGATTTGTTGGATGTAGGGTTTTCTCTGCATTATGGTTTTTGTGTATTTGATTCGTGCAAGTGGTGGACCTCATATGATTATTAGATTAGGTTAGAAGTAGCCGGATTGAGGGATGGGGTTTTTTCAGATGCTTATTAGATTAGTAGTGGAATTTTTGCAATTCTTTAGGTGTTTGGCTTGAGGATTAGACGATGGATTAGTCAAATATATACTTCTCTATTGGTTTGGGTTGGTGCCTGCTTTAGTTCTTTGGCTTGATGATTAATTAAATGGATGCTTAGTTCTAGGGATTATGCCTGTCATAGTTGCAATTCTTAGATGCTTGATTGATGCATGTTGTCATAGTTGCAGTTCTTTGATGCTTGATTGATGCCTGTCAGGCAGAGGCTATGAGATGGGTTGTGCATGTCCTTGTGTTTTTGGAAAATGTCTACCTGACGTGATTAGATGGTGCATTAGTTTGGTTGTAAATATAGTGAAGGATGTGCTCATGTAATGGGTGTTGTCATGTTAATCAAAAAGAGCTTCTCAAGGGCTAGATTTATTTGTGTTGGATTGGGGCTTCTGAAGGGGATGGGAAGGGGCAGTCTATGCTTATTTAGTTTGGGTTAGTAGTGGAATTTTGCCGTTGCTTCAGAGATATTTACAGCATTGAACATCCTCTCCAATGTCGTTGCTTCAGAGATAAAAGCACCTTGGGGTTTTTTCAGTGGTTAGTAGTGGAATTTTTGCTTGTTAGATTTTAATTAGTATGAGGTTGAATACCTTATTTAAGAGGGAATTTAAGGTCAGATAGACGTCATATGATTATTAGATCTGTAGTTCAATGCTGCAGACATATATGATTATTTGATTTGATCTGTGGTTCAATGATACTGGATGGAAACATATTTGATTTGGAATGCATTAATTTTGATGTGCCAATGAATTGATTTAGATGATACAAGATTCATCTATAGTATAATTTGTTGTTGTTTAGGTAAGTAATGAAATTTTAGATGTTTGTTGGAGATGTATGCATTTATAGTTGAAGTTGTACCTAATTAACTACTGCATTATGTTAATATATGTAGGAGCTTTGCTGTATTATCCCCAAAACAGTAATTTGTGCATATTAAAATTTGTAGTTGGCTTCTGTAATTAGTAGCAATGGATGTAATTTTATATTTAGGGGGCTAAGAGATAACTCACTTTACAGTTGCAGAAGGGTGGCCTCAAAAACAGTAACATGGCCTTGAAATATTGTCCTTGCCCAAAATTTTATAAACCAAATGTTGTAGGCAGGCCTATTGTCCAGCCTCATAAAATTAACCTGGCAGAGATTTTCCTCTTGTACAAATACTTATGATGAATTACAAAAATATGCAGCTAGGATGTCACCATTGTATAACTATGAAGTAAACATTCCAACGCAGGATCCTAGCAACAAAATATACTATATGTTTCCATTAAGTAGTGTGTGTGTGTGGGGGGGGGGGGGGATTCCCTCAAAAGAAAAGTGTTGGGTTAATCCAGGGAATGTCAAGAATCCAGCTTGGATTTTCATTGGCATTTATGAAGGAAATCATTTGTCTGTTGATTGATTGCTTAGATTCTGTATTTATAAGGAAAGCATTTGGTCACTTGCAACATACCAATGTGGTTCACATTCACAATTTTTTCTGTAATGACATTCTTTAAACTGCAATTCAATTCATTGTAATTGATGTGCTTGTTTGACAATATAACAGGAGGAGGAGGATCTTGTGGGCAACAAGAGGAAGTGGGACAAGACTGGGTTCTACCCATATGACTCTGATGAAGATGAGTCGTATGAGGTAAGGCCTAGTTGAAATGTTATTTGTGCGTTGAGTTAGTATTACGTGTTTATAGTATTTGAATGCATAATGTATTAATGTCAGTCATTAATGTGTGCAATATGAATCTGGAGATGATGTGGTCGAGGGGAACGTCGAGTCGTTTGAAGAGAAGGTGGTGTTGAAGATCAGGGCCCAAGGACCTGGTATGTACCACAACTGGAGGACGGAAAAGTACCGCTGCCCCTTCTGCAGCAAGCCCAAGCCCAGGTCTGGGTTATTGGAGCATCTGATGGAACATTGCCGGGCTACATCGATCTCCAGTGATGAGTACAAGATCAGGGCTGAGCATTCTGCCCTCCTGAAGGTCCTGAGAAACCCTAACCTCTAGTCCTACATCATGCTGATCATCAGAAGCTGGAAGCCGTACTCATCATCAGTATATTTGATGATGTTTTACTTTTGGAAAGCTGCATCTGGGTCTGAACTGGTCGGAAACTACCTCTATTAATGTAATGTAATGTAATGTATTGTGTGTCTGAACTGGATCTGTTGTGAACTGCCTGGCACCTGTGGTGGTAACCTAGAATGCTATCTATATATGTGTGACCTTAACTTTATTGGTGGTGAATGCTTCCTTCATGTTTACTTGTTGTTTTGATGGTGCAATGATCACAAATGGCGCTTCAGTGTTGCTTCAGACATGCTGCAACACTTGTCTACGTTGTGGGCAAGTGCAACATGCTGTGCGCATGTGCCAATTATACCAAATATTGAATCTGGCAATGTTCCAAATTGGCTGTCATGAATTATAGTACATGGGGTTTCGTAAAGTTACTGATAATTGTTCATCCTCACACATTCCATCAATGGATAATTTGAATAAGCAAAAAGATCAAATGTTCCATCATTTGAACCAATGTTGCAACAACAGAGCAAATATTCCATCATCAAAGTGTGAAGGAATTAAATGTAAATTTAGAAGAGTAATGTAATACTAGGTAAAAATAATGTGTGCAAAAAAAGGAATTTGAAATAAGATCTACTTTATTTTTTAATAAAGTTATATTACCCTACTTATTAGAATTTTGAAAATGTCACTTATTTATAAGAAAAGAAAAATATAAATATTCAAAAAGATGCGTTTGATAAAAATACCTTTTGAATTTTTGGTATGTTATTATTTGAGGGGTCATGTAATTTTGATGTTATTTTTTGAGTGCTCAGGTAATTTTTATGTAAACTGAAGGAAAAGGGAAAAAATAAACAAAAGGAAAAGCATGGGCCAGCCTAGCCATCTTGGAAACCTAACTTTATAAATAAATAAAATTCAAAAAAATAAGAGGGCATTAAAAAAATAAACAAATATAAGAGGGCATTAAAAAATAAACAAATATAGGATGGCATTACAAATTAAAAAAAAATATCAAAAAATAGAAAGAAAATATAAGAGGGCATTATAAATTTCAAAGAAAATATAAGAGGGCATTATAAACAAATATAAGAGGGCATTAGAAATTTCAAAGAAATTTTGGAAAAAAAATATTTTACAATGCCCCCCTGAGGTATAGACCGATGTTTTGACTAGCCAGTCTAGAGGGCATTATAAATTAATAAAAAATTCAAAAAAATATAAAACCTTGGAAACCTAGCTTTGTTTGTGCAAGATATCATGTGTTCCAAAATTGAGGTGATTTGGAGGTGGTCGAGAAAATGACCGCATTCCGGAGGGGCCATTTGGTCTAACTTAAGCCAGTTTTTGAACAAATGTGATTCTTCCCACCACCACAAAATCGCCCAAATTTTCTTGCACATGGTGACCCACATGTGCCAAACATGCCTATGAAACAAAATTTGGAAAAAGAATATTTTACAATGCCCCCCTAGGTATAGACCGATGTTTTGACCAGTCAGTCTAGAGGGCATTATAAATTAATAAAAAATAAAAAAAAATAAAACCTTGGAAACCCACCTTTGTTTGTGCAAGAGATCATGTGTTCCAAAGTTGAGGTGATTTGGAGGTGGTCGAAAAAATGACCGCATTCCGGAGGGGCCATTTGGTCTAACTTAAGCCAGTTTTTGAACAAATGTGATTTTTCCCACCACCTCCGAATCACCCAAACTTTCTTGAACATGGTGACCCACATGTGCCAACCATGCCTACACATTCGTGCACACCTTGCCTGGGGGGCCACATTGGCCATGCTCACATGCTCCCAAAAGTTGGGGTCATCTCATGCATGCCCCCACATGCACCATGTACAAGCCGGACCATTCGGGTCTGCCGGAGGGCAAGTTTGAAAGAGGTTTTGCTTGCCGGACCCATCAAATGATCCCAAACTTTTTGCACACCCTACCATGACCATGGCATGCATGTGAGAGGAGAATTCATACACCACGGCCACATTTTTGTTGAAATCACATTAATATCCATGTGTATTACATGTAAGTGAGCATGTGTAAAATTTATTAGATGACTTGAAGGTCAAAACATTAACTTGTCATATATGCAAAAAAATGTGTATTGAATGCAAGTGAGCATGTGTATAATTTAGTGTGTGTTTTGAAGATCAATACACATGGCAATATGCCAAAAAAAAGTGCCCACCTACCAGAGCTGGAGAATTCATACTCCACAGCCTGCATACGACTAGGAACCCTGCCGTGCATGGGCCAGGATGCAGGCCCGTGGTGCAGAATATCTCTGCTGCTAGTAGGCCCCACGGGGCAGAGGGGACGAGAGTTAGGCAATGTACTGCCTGCAATTGATAGGAGCTTCGGAGGGGAGTCGCAGCCGGGTATATAAACCGGTGCGGCGCTCTCTCGCTTGGCGAGGTGGGACTAAACTCCCACCACCCAACGGTTGTGCGCTGTGATGTGCCCTGCGCGGCTCCGCCTTGGGCCCAATTCGGGCGGGCTGGCCCAGGGCAGCCTTACCCGCGCCCTGATCTGTTTGATATTCTCTTTGTTTTTCACTTCTTAACTCCAAAATTTCTTTTCTTGTTTATATTTCTAATATTTAAAATCAAATCTCTTTTTTCCTATATTATTTCTAATAGTGTTTACCAAAATTAAAAAATTATGCCAAATTCCGTTGTGTTTTATTTCATTTGTTCGTTCTCTTTTGTATATTGATAATATTTACAAAATATAAACTAAAATGGTGTGTTTTATTTCAATTCTTCATTCTAATATTTCTTATCTTTATTATTTCTGAAATATTCTTAGTTTGTAAGATAAAATGTTCTGTTTTATTTCACTTCTTCATTCTAATATTTGTTCTCTTCTTTATATTTGAAATATTTTGAAAATGTAAGATAATATGTTATCTTTTATTTCACTTCTTCATTCTAATAGATCTTATCTTTTTTATATTTGAATTATTTTTTAAATGTAAGATAATATGTTGTCTTTTATTGCACTTATTCATTCAAATTTTTCTTCTGTTTTCTATATTCTCCTCTTTTCTTTGTTCTGACAGTTATAAATTTAAATAATGTATGATATAATGTTGTCTTTTATTTCACTTTTCATGGTTGTCTTTCCTAATTATAAATTTTCTTTTCTGTTTCATACTTGAAATATTATTAAATCAAATATAGTTGGGACAATCGCATGTATGCCTCCACTTGCACCATGCACTACCGGCAGGTTTTTCTTCTCGGTCTCACCAACTGATACCAAACTTTTATGCACACCCTACGATGAGCATAGCAAGCATGCCTGGCAACTACCGTTCATTTCCGACACTCTATGCATTTTGTAGGCGTTTTGCGGTGATAAAACCCTAGAACAGTGCCCCGACGTGACGCAACGTGCGTATTGTGTCCGAATTCATGCACACCTTGCCTGGGGGTCACATTGGCCATGCCCACGTGCTCCCAAAAAGTTGGGGTCTTCTCATGCATGCCTCCACATGAACCATGTACAAGCCGGACCATTCGGGTCTGCCGGAGGGCAAGTTTGAAAGTGGTTTTCCTTGCCGGTCCCACCAAATGATCCCAAACTTTTTGCACACCCTACCATGACCATGGCATGCATGTGGGAGGAGAATTCATACACCACGGCCTCATTTTTTTGAAATCCTATTAATATCCATGTGTATTACATGTAAGTGAGCATGTGTAAAATTTATTAGATGATTTGAAGGTGAAAACATTAACTTGTCATATATGCAAAAAAAATGTGTATTGAATGCAAGTGAGCATGTGTATAATTTATTGTGTGATTTGAAAATCAAAACACATGGCAAAATGCCAAAAAAATGTGCCCACCTACCAGAGCAGGGGAATTCATACACCCCGGCCTGCATACGACTAGGAACCCAGCCGTTCATGGGCCAGGATGAAGGCCCGTGGTGCAGAATTTCTGCTGCTAGTAGGCCCCACGGGGCAGAGGGGACGAGAGTTAGGCAATGTACTGCCTGCATATGATAGGAGCTTGGGAGGGGAGTCGCAGCCGGGTATATAAACCGGTGCGGCGCTCTCTCGCTTGGCGAGGTGGGACTAAACTCCCACTACCCCACGGCTGTGCCCTGCACGGCTCTGCCTTGGGCCCAATTGGGGCGGGCTGGCCCAGGGCAGCCTTACCCGCGCGCTGATCTGTTTGATATTTTCTTTGTTTTTCACTTCTTAACTCCAAAATTTCTTTTCTTGTTTATATTTCTAATATTTAAAATCAAATCTATTTTTTCTATATTATTTCTAACAGTGTTTACTAAAATAAAAAAAATGCCAAATTCTGTTGTGTTTTGTTTCATTTGTTCGTTCTCTTTTGTATATTGATAATATTTACGAAATATAAACTAAAATGGTGTGTTTTATTTCAATTCTCCATTAATATTTCTTATCTTTATTATTTTTGAAATATTTAGTTTGTAAGATAAAATGTTCTGTTTTATTTCACTTCTTCATTCTAATATTTGTTCTCTTCTTTATATTTGAAATATTTCCAATATGTAAGATAATATGTTATCTTCTATTGCACTTCTTCATTCTGATAGATCTTATCTTTTTTACATTTGAATTATTTTTTAAATGTAAAATAATATGTTGTTCTTCCTAATTATAAATTTTATTTTCTGTTTGATACTTGAAATATTATTAAATCAAATCTAGTTGGGACAATCGCATGCATGCCTCCACATCCACCATGTACTAGAAGCAGGTTTATCTTCTCGGTCTCACCAATTAAGACCAAACTGTATGCACACCCTAGGATGACCATGGCAAGCATGCATGGCGAGTATCGTTCATTTCCGTCACTCGATGCATTTTCTAGGGGTTTTCCGGCGACAAAACCCTACAACACTGCCCCCACGTGACGCAACGTGCGTTTTGTGTCCGAATTCGTGCACACCTTGCCTGGGGGACCACATTGGACAAGCCCACATGGTCCCAAAAGTTGGGGTCATCTCATGCATGCTTCCACATGCACCATGTACAAGCAGAACCATTCGGGTCTGCCGGAGGGCAGGTCTGAAAGTGGTTTTCCTTGACGGTCCCACCAAATGATCCCAAACTTTATGCATACCCTATGATGACCATGGCATGCATGCATGACAAGTATCGTTCATTTCCTACACTCGATGCATTTTCTAGGGTTTTTCCGGCGACAAAACCCTACAACACTGCCCCCACGTGACGCAACGTGCGTTTTGTGTCCGAATTCGTGCACACCTTGCCTGGGGGACCACATTGGCCAAGCCCACATGGTCCCAAAAGTTTGGGTCATCTCATGCATGCTTCCACATGCACCATGTACAAGCAGGACCATTCGGGTCTGCCGGAGGGCAGGTCTGAAAGTGGATTTCCTTGACGGTCCCAACAAATGATCCCAAACTTTATGCATACCCTAGGATGACCATGGCATGCATGCATGACAAGTATCGTTCATTTCCGACACTCGATGCATTTTCTAGGGTTTTTCCGGCGACAAAACCCTACAACACTGCCCCCACGTGACGCAACGTGCGTGTTGTGTCCGAATTTGTGCACACCTTCCCTGGGGGACCACATTGGCCATGCCCACATGGTCCCAAAAGTTGGGGTCATCTCATGCATGCCTCCACATGCACCATGAAGCAGGACCATTCGGGTCTGCCGGAGGGTAGGTCTGAAAGTGGTTTTCCTTGCCGGTCCCACCAATTAGGAAGTCATAAATAGGACAACATTTAATCATACATATTTGAAATGAAATTGAAAACAATGAGAAGAAGTGATATGGAATTATGAAACATGAACAAAAAATAGGAATAAGAAGGAGAAAACATAAAATAACAGGAAAACCAAATTAAAAGGGAAAGAGGAACAATACATTTGAATGTATAATATTGTAGAAATGATAGAGATACTATAAATATTGTTGAACATATACAAGTATACAATAACTATAGGTGTCACAAAGAGTTTTTTTTAGGGAAGAAGCAATGATATTTATTTTGAGGGAAGAAACAATGCAGGTAGGTGGGCCGGCCCAGACCGCAAATAACTGTCGGATCCATATTGTTGGGCCCACAACGCTGCGCTTTCCATGCACGCGTCGATTACGGGAGTAGTTGCCGTTCTGTTACACAATTCTGGGATCGTGCTAATCCATATGTTCCTAATCCCTACGATTGAGGAGCACGTTCAGCCTCGCTTCAACGGAGGAAAATATAGACCGCGAGATTGGCCACAGGGAAGTTACGACGACCCAGGAGTCGACCTCGTATATAATCTCCTCCTCCTCGCACATGTCGTCGACTAGATCGCCTCCTGCCGGCGAGTCGTCGACAGCTCCGTCCGCCGCATCCCACACGCCACAAAAACCCTGAGAAGATCAAGGTCGTCCGCACGTGCAGGCCGACCTCAACGAACTACGTCGACAACGCATCGCCGACTTCTTTCATCTTCGTCGACCGATCAAGTAAATTGTCCTCCTTACCTCGCGCCTTCATAGCAAGCTACTTCCTCCGTCTCGTTGCTTTGATGGGCTTAGGTTTACCACATATTTTCAACTAGTATCAACTCGACTAGATGCGTTCTGACCAGATGGCGTAGATGAAAACAATCTTTGGTTCTTTCATAGCATGGTAGAATAAGATGTTGTTTCTCGAGAAGCATGATGCAATAGATTTTTTGTCACATGATCCAATTATATTTTTGTCACACGATCCAATTATATTTTTGTGCACATAGAACATTAAAGAGTTATTAGCATTAGATGTTGATGAACCTCAAATAGGTACCATTGCTATAGACTCTAGTTATTTACAGCTGATCAATTTGTCACCCTGTTAATAAGACAACCAGACGAATTAGTAACAGTTTACCATATTAAATTTATTGATTATATAATTTATCTGATACTCAAAGAACTTGATCAGATGCAAGTAAATTCAATTACCAATTGTAGTTATTTTTTTATTGCCTCATGTCAGCACACACTTGGCTGCATGTTGCAGTACACATGGTGCTAGTTTTGTATTTGCATTAGTGTTATTTTTGCATTAGTGTTAGCTACTTCTAGAAAGTTTTATATTTTTGCATGTCTATTGTTATTTTTGCTTTAGTGTTCGCTAATGTCACGAAGTTATATATTTTCTTTCAACAGGATGGACGAGCTGAATGGAGAAATAGTATGCGCCGTTGAGAAATGGTGCAAGCTTGTTGCAGCTCTATCGAGCGGTCAACGCGCTAGAGTGGCTGATACAACATTGCGCAGCATGCTGTTAAGATGCGTACCCTACTGATTAGGTATATGATTGAGAATTTTCAGGCCAGCACGGCCAGATTCATTATACAAGAGCAGGTTGGGGAGGTGACTCTCGGTGCGGTCGACGTCGAGTGCATATTTAACCTCGAGAACCAAGGACTGTCCGCTTCGGACATTCTGACTGAAGAAGGCGAGGACATCAAGGAGCGGGTGCCGCCACAATTTCTCAGTAAGACATCACAAAACACAGTGATAGATAATCTCATTGAGGACATAATTAAAAGTAAAGGCACCGACAACGATTTCCTTCAGAAAGTAGTCCTTGTCCTGTTAGGAACAATTATTGCTCCCATGTCGAGCAAGATTGTGCCAAAGCAGTACTACGCTTTGGTCGATCATGTGAAACGTATTTCAAAGATTAACTGGAATGCCTTCACTATGCCTGTTCTCCTTGATTGCCTTCGCATAGTGAAGAAAGGCAAACACCTCCGCCAATGGCCGAAAGGCAATTTGGCTCTCTTGCAGGTACACATATGAGACCTGTTGCATAATGTCAATTATCATATCATTGCAATTTTATGTGATGCATTGTACTAACTCTAAATCCTTATATTTTTTTGTAGTACTTGTACTGGGAGAAGGTGCAACCGGTCGAAGGCGAATGCGCCTATAATCCCAACTTGTCCATACAACCTCTTATGAGGAACTGGACCGAAGGTGCAGCCACTAGGAGAGATCAGTTCGACTATGACAATGGGCGCGGCCGTGGTAACGTCAGGGTAAGTCATTGTGTTCCATCTTTCTTAAATGTTTTGTAACTTAATAATATTTATTTTTTATTCATCACATGTACTTCAATATCGCATGCAGATCGAAAATAATATCACCCAGGAGTATAGAGCCCAACATCGCAAATAATGCGCCTACCATGAAGCCGAAAACCAAGCCTGCAAATGGAAACACAAAGAAGTCGACGACAGCCCCAATGTCGGAAGATTTGATGGAGCTTCTAATGAAGCGGTGCATGGACTTCATACACACCCAGATGAGGTAAATCCCTGATCAAGTTGCTGAGGTGTCACACCCCAACTTTATAGTTTACAGTATGTTTGCTGTTTTAAACCATGCTAGAATTACTAAATTTATATTTCTATTGCAGAGGTTGTTGGAGAAGTTGAACAAATCAGGTGTCATGTACAAGCCGGCTGCTGTCGTGCCATCCGCCAACAATGATGTGGATGAAGATCTGGATTTGTTCGAGAACGATCCATATGAAAAGAAGGAATTCGTGTACAAGGATGACATAGACTCACGCGGAGAGCCTGTCATTGACATGACGCAGCCTGATGAAGTGGTTCCCAACCATAAAACCATACCTGAGGTACTATGTATATATATTTCTGTCTATAATTTTCTCCTTTAATTTATTTACGTGCTGAAATGTTCACACGATTTTGTTTGCCAAACAGAAAACCCCACCGAAGATGAATGGACACAAGGAAGCTTCACCTATTAGGCGTAATGATGAATGTGGCGCTACACCCGAAAACCCTTGGGTCGTTGGTACTTCTACTCAAGCACCTTCATCGGACATAGACATTTGTCCATCTTCTGTCAGCAAGTTAATGGCTAAGGCGAATGGAAAAAAGGGTGCAACAATCGATAAGGATGAGGAAGTTATGTCCGGTAAGCGCAAGAGGACCGTTCCTAAGAAATTTGAATCCCCCAACGCACTTGACAAGCCCAGCAGGCGTCCCAACCGTGGTCAGAAACCCTCCGGTACTTCTACTGCTACTAGAGGTATCGTAACTAACTTTCTTATTTTGTTATATGCTACGAATGCATATGATCACCATTGTTGACGTTCATATTATTTCATGCAGCTCTGTTTTCTTAAAATCATGAGCCGGAGGTTGTGGCAGATGAGTTGACGCCGGAAATAATTGATGCAGCTGTTTCATTTGTCGAGTTAGCTGCTAGCACCGAGAAAAATAAGGGGAAGAAAGTTTACTACAGTGGAGGGCGTGGCATATCTCTGACTTCCGAAAGGATTCGACCGGTACTAACTCACAGATGGCTGTCGGACGATGTAAGTACTACTTGCATGTCCTGTTATTAAAATTCTCAATAATCTATGTCTCAACTTTCAACATGTAATGCCCTGATATTCTATGAAGGTAATTGGTGCTTATATGGGACATTTGGAGCTGCGCGTTGGTCATGATCGTTACCTCTGTCCAGCGTGGAGGTCCAAATTCCTTGTAGATCGTGCTATCGCATGAGACGATCCATTGCCGTCGAGCTGCAACATGGATAGTGCTCTGTCCAAAGCTGGAGCAGTTAATAGAGTCACGAAAGAGTATACTGTGCATGATAAGGTACGTTATGTTTGTAATTCTTCACTACAGGACATTTCATCAAGTATTTCGTTTGATCCACAATGGTTTTTGCACTGTAGATGTATATCGCGTTGAATATCGACAATGCCCACTGGATGACCGTGGTCATGCACTTGATCAAGCAAAAATTCCAAGTTCTCGATTCGCTCCATCCTCTGGACCTGACAGAAAAGACTGTGAAAGCACTGGTAATATAACCAACATTTGTACCATTGGTCTTACATGTTGTTTATGATTATTCTTTAACACTATCCTCTTTATAGCGAATGGCTATAGCACACGATATGCGCCTAGCAAATCTTATTACACCAGGGAAATATCCGGACGTAAGTAAGTGGCCTATCAAGGAGTATGACATGCCCCAGCAAGAGGATGGGTGAGTTAATAGGACATCATGCACATTCAAACAACAACACACATGTTCGTATTGCCCACCGCTAATGTTTGCATATGTACCAGGAACTCTTGTGGCCTTTTTGTCACAGAATGTCTAGAACATTGGGACGGGGACCGAATGACACGCGATTTTTCACAGGTATGCTGTTATTTACGTTTGTAGACTAGCTACTATGGTCGTGTAGCAACTTTGGTTCATGTAACCTTTATGTCATTTTTTGCAGGCCACCGTTGACGCAAGGAGAAGACGTTTCATCGCGGAGTTGATTATGTCACCTTCGAACACGATGGAGTGTGTGAAGAACAAAATTCGCGAAATCGCAAGGAAAAGGCGCGCCTGAAGAATTCATGCGGCATGCAAGATTGAAGTTTTAGTGGTTTGAATTTAGTCCGGTCGAAGTTTTCGACAGCATGATTATCTTAGGGGTTCTATCATTTTTATGTAATAAATAGGGCATCTCGAATATTGTGACACATACATGTGTATGTGTCTGTCAGACAATTCGCTCGTATCAGACAATTCGGTCATACAATTCGCTCGGAGAAGACAATTTGGTCGTACCAATAAAGTTTTGGCTTCACTTATCAAGTGTTCTTGCTTAATATTTTTCTCGTTCTCCAATTTTTTATAATAGTCTATTTTTCTCTTCAACTGCTCTCGTAAGTTTCATATTAAAATTTTCATAATCTTTGGTTTTTTTTAGAACTCTACCAAGCTTAGCCTTCTGCCTTAGCTATCTGCATGTCATCATCTTGCATAATATCGTGGTAATTCGCCCTCATCACATGATTATGAAAAGTAGTCATGGTAGATAAGTAAATATATCGAGCCAAAATGTAATATTACACTGATCAAAATTAGTCATGTCAGCTCGTTGGCTCTATCGCGTGTTATCAGGCATCATGTTTTTCTATTTTTTTTACAAACCCGTCGTTTTTTTATTATATGTATAATTAACTTTTTCTGTACTCACCATGATGCCAGGCACGGCCCATCTAACCACGCGAGGGGCCCCACAGGCGGGCTATCGTGCCGGCAGCGCTACACCAGCCCATTTTGCCAGGTTCACATCGATCTTTCCCCTTTTCTCGTTTCCCTTTCCAAATCCCTAGCCCTCTCTCTCCATTTGCGCCTCCAAATCTCGACGGCGAAAGCATGACAGCCAGCTGGGCGGCGGCGGCTGCGGCGAGAAGAGCGGTGGCGACCGCAAGTTAGGTCGAACCCTGGGTCCTGAAGCAGGTGAGGCGGATTCAGTGGCACAAGAGGCAGCGGCGGCGGATGGAGTGGAACAGGGGACGGGGGTTTCGTGGGCGGCGGCGGGCCGGGAGAACCCACGGCTAGGGTTTCTTCAGTGCTACACTTTGGTGGCAAAAAGGTAAGTTCTTTACCGTTGTTCTTTACATCCCAGCATTATCGCCCACAATTCATCACTTGTGGCCATGACAAGCTCCATCTATGTGGTCATCAGGAAACTCCTGGTGGCCGTGTCTGCATAGATGCAGACAATTTTGGCAGCGCACTCGGGGGATGTGTGTTTGAGGTTAGTCTACTGAGCATGATCTTCAAACTAGTACTGCTATTGCGGTCAAGCTGCAAAAAGTTCAGTGTTTAACGCTTGCAGTGACAAGTTCAGTTATAAAATGACTTGAATTGCTCATGATTTATTTAGGATGATATCACTTCTCAGTATGTTGAATGGGTTGATGGGGAGTGGGATAGCAAAGCAAAGTCAATCATTACGTATCTTGCCATGAAGAACAAGAAACTGGAGACTAAGATTACAGAATATGAAGATGAAATTAAAAGGAATGAGAAAGAAAAGAGGGCAATGGTTAAGATGCACAAGGAAATATTGCTCTATAGGGATAGGATTTTAGGATTTGGAGGTCTTCTATATCTTGGCCTGCTTGCCATTATGATTGCTGTCATAGTTAGCCAGTAGATTGTTCATAAAGTTATTGACATGATGAAATGCTGCTGAATTATTTGCTATTCAGTTTATGGGCAAAGTGTAACAGAGATTGCAGCATAAATAACATGGGGCCATCATGATTGGTAGACAATGCACTTTTGGCATGTTCTATATTTGGCAGACAATGCACTTTTGGCATGTTCTATATTTGGCAGACAATGCACTTTTGGCATGTTCTATATTTGACAGACAATGCACTTTTGGCATGTTCTATATTTGGTATGTGATGCACATGGGCACATCACCTAGCAACACTACTGATTTATGCAGCAGCCCAGTTCATTGTCTTGTTGCAACATAGGAGCAACATCTAGCAGCTTCCTCCTCCTTTGATGCAACACTGAAGCAAAGCAACAGTACATATTCAATATTCAGAAATTTAACTGAACTTGACACTTAGGGTGAGCAGTAGATATTCAGTTCTTCAGCCACAAAGAACCCGATCAAACCGTACCGATTGCATAACTTATATGCTTACATATAAAAGCATACCTAACCAACATCAAACACAAAATAATGTTAACTTATATGCTGAAACATATAACAGCATACCTAACTTAAGATAACCAGCAGCTTCCTCCTCCTTCAGCAACTGTGCCCATCTTCACTTCTTCAGAAATTTGAGGCGGCGTGAGCGGCGCACCACACATGGAGAAGCATTCTTCTTGACTGCCGTTCTGTTTGACAGCTACGCCACCTGATCCTGAGCCACCTCCTCTTCTTCCACCTTCACTATGTCAGGGAGGAGGGGAAGGAGCTCGACGTCGATGGGCATTGTCTTGCCACCCTCGACGGCGACCGGCGCTACCATCTGCACAGCGTCCTCCTCGCCCTCCTCATGGTCATCAGGGATGACCAGTACCTCCTCCACGTCGTCCTCCACGACGTTAGAGCCCAACGGCAGCACTGGCTTCGGCACGTGGCGGACCTGGTAGTCCGGGCTGACGGGCGCAGGGAGAGCGAGCTCAACGTCGACGCGCTCCGCCCTCGACGCGACGCGTGCTGAATCTGGCCGCAACGTCATGGTGGTGGAGCGGTACATCCACCACCTTGCGCGCTGAACAGGGGAGTCGCTCAGCGTGGCCTCTCGCATTGCCCACACGAGGAGGACAGCCGGCGGGACGCCGCGGCCGTAGGGGAAGGCGCGCTTCCTCTCGGCGTCGGTGAGGACTTTGACGAGGCCACGCGCGTGGTTGACCAACATCTCCGTGCTGGGGAACCAGCCGCACACCTCCGTCAACTGCGCGCGCCACCCCTCGTCATCACCGGCGAGATCCATCATCGCTCTCTGCCAGCCGAGGCTTCTCTCCATGGAGGCGGCTGCAGCGGTCGCCGGCGAGGGTTTTCTCGATCTACTGTAGGTGGGGATAAGAGGGGAGTTCGAACCGGCGCCCGTGGGAGGTGGGTGAGTGTGTGGTGGGGAGGAGAGTGGTACAGTTACTTATTTAATGGCATTTAGGACGTGGGTAGGGGAAATGTACAATATTCTTTCTACCTCCCGCCCCGGTCATAACACAGTAAAGAATTTTTTTGATTTTTGTTCAGAGGGAAACATCTTACTTTATTTAAACAAAGACTGGGATCTCGTCTGCTAATACACTAAGGATACAATCAGGGGGCGAAAGCCTCCAAACCAAAGAAACACAATCGCCTACAGCTACCTTAGCCAAAGTATGAGCCGGCCGATTAACACAGTAAATAATTGAAGCAAGTGTTCTACTCTTGTTCCTTCTCCACTTTTCTGCACATGATAAAAGACAAGCTAAGTTAATGATACAAAATTTAATAATCCACAATGCATGCAAACACTTCCTTCTGATTTAGTTTGCATTTCTTGCTACGTCTAGTGTGTCCTACCAATTTGCAAGCGCCGCACCGGGTTTTCAACTCATCAAAAGAGAGTGGTCTACCATTTTTCGAGGCAGGGCGGCTCTCATCTACCTTTGTTGCACCTTTGCTTGACACTTTCATAGGATCTTTAACCTCAATCATGTTGCCTTCACCATCGTCCACATATTCAACTGCACACTTACTGATGTCATTTGTTTGCTTCAACAAATTTTCCTGTAGCAGATCATACTCATGACTCTTAGCTATCACAGCCTTCAAACTCTCCTGTAACTGATCCCACAAAGCAGGGTGTTTGCATGCGGCATGCATAGCTTCAGACGCTAACACACTGACCTGGCTATATTTCATTCTTTCCCCGGCCCCAGTCCAACCAAATCCCAACAGATCGATTGTGCGCCTCGCGGGCAGTCCCAACCTTGCTTCTTTCGTGAACCGAACAAGAACTAAACACTTTGGTATTTCAGATATGTTCAAGTGCTTCAGTACATGGAATATGTGCTTGCAAGATAGACCCTTTCGAATCATTCTTCTGTAGCCGCACCTTATAGTTTCTGCGGAATTTACTGGTGTATACTCCACCCAAAAACGGCGCTTCCGGTTATTCTTCCAGGCCACGATGTACTGCTGTGATCCGTCTCCCAGCTTAATTTCTACAATCTCCATGCCGTCAATTTTTCTAAGATCATCTTGCAACATATAGAAGTTTGCTGGAGTGAAGACGTGAGAAGCAGCTATCTCAAGTTCCCTCGAGCTAGTAACTGGCACCGGTAAACTCTGTGAGGCCGTGCAGTCATCTCGCGCCTCGTTTTCACGGATACGCACAACGGCGTTCTCATAGTGCAAAATCATATCCACCAGGGTCATTTCACCGTCTAGGTGGAGGTGAAGGCATGAGTTCAGGCTTCCACTCCGCTGGTTGCTTTTCATGCCAAGCCAAAACCCCTCTTTTAGATAAGCCGCGGCCCACGGTCTCCTCTTCTTATACATCCGCCTCAACCATGTTACAGTTTTTTCTGACTGCCATCTTTTGGAAAATGCGTGTCATCTCTCCTCAAACGTGGCCGTGGACGTGCTGTAGTACAGAAGAGTTCGGAACTCCTTCAAGGACTTGTGACTGAGGTGAATCTTCATATTTTTCTCTATGTGCCACGTACATATACGGTGCGACACGTCTGGCAAGACTTCGCGAATTGCCTTGATCATCGCAGCGTCGGCGTCTGTGATAACACTCTTAGGCATCTTTTGACACATGGACCTCAAAAAAGTCTGCAGAAGCCACACGTATGTCTCCTCGGTCTCGTCCGAAACTATGGCACAACCAAAAACAGTGGTCTTCCGGTGATTGTTAAGACCAACAAAAGGTATGAATGGCATACCATAGCGGTTCATCTTGTACGTGCTGTCAAATACAAGCACGTTGCCGAAGTCCTCATAGTCATGACGAGACTGGGAGTCGCACCAGAACATCCTATTCAAATGTCCTTCCTTATCTAGCTTGTACTCGAAAAAGAAGCTAGGATCCCTCTGTTTCCTACTGGCCATGATGCCTATGGCTGTGGCAGCATCACCTTTTGAAAGCAGCTTCCTCTTCTCCTTGGCGCAAAGGTTGTATATTTCACGCCTGGTAAAACCAACACCGCCGTACCATACATGTTTGCTGATGAAGCAATCCATCATGTCGTGAATTCTAATCCCTGCAGCTCCCATGGACATTATCTCATGCTTCTAGTACTCTTTGATTTTTTCTGTGGGACCAAAGAAAAGGTACCTAGTCCGGTCCTGCCAACATATGGCTATGCTTGTCCCCAAAACTTTCAACATACCAAACCCCACGCTTTTGGTCAAGCTTGACGGTCAGGTGCGCTTCGCAAAAGCAGCGTGTCTCGGCTCTGAGCCTACGGCTGTGTCCTTCCTCGGTTAGCAACTTGCTGTCACGTTTCCCTTGTCTCGAACAAACAAACCGCCTATAACGCATATGACGTGACTCCGTTTTGCTATACCTGACCTTATTCTTTCTAATGCTGAAACCATTATCTCTAGCATAGCTGTTGTAGAAATCATACGCAGCATCGTGAGACGTAAAGGTCATTTCCATTATGTGCATGAACATATCCCTCTTATCATCTGCACTGGCAGTATCTTGGACATTCTTTGGCCCATCATCTTGTGTCACCTACACAATCAAACCACAGCCATGAAAACAGTTTTCTATGGTTTAACATTACTTACTTCCATAGAACATTGATTACACACATACCTCACTCATGATGACCGACGACTCGAACTCCCCAGAATCAGGTGCATCTAATGATTCATCGTTAAGGCCTGTCTCCGCGTCGGATTCACCGTAATAGTCGTACGCATTATGACATTCGGAAATGAACTGAAAAATACAACACAAATACATAATTACTTATCATATAATATTCCAGAAGAAATTCAATTTGCATGCCAACAAAAAATTTCACTTACGTACCTGACTAATGTAATCTTCATTCGAGAGCTCCGAGTTGTTTTCCTGATCATCATCAAGCTCATCGATCTATAAATTTTCAACACAAAGATTTAATGTTGTCGGATGCCACCAAAAAATTACAACATGACAATGCCACTCACATTAAGATCGTCCCATTCGTTCCCATTCTCTGACCGATCTTCACGATCTGAATTTTCATCATCTGACCAATCTTCTATCCAGTCTTTCATCAGTTCTCCAAACTCCATGTCTACCATGATATCAGTTAACTCCTCGTCCGCCATTTCCTACAACCAATGATATGTATCATCACATGTGCAAACATTATCAATGATGAAATATACAACACATAGCACACGATCACGGATGTTATGTAAACAACCGCAACCGAGGCCGTTCAGATCTGCCAAACTTAGTAAGGAAGATGGCCACGGCACCCGTCGTGATCACTTTCAATCGCGAGGAACTGCACGATCTCAAAACCTAGCTAGATCTATGATTACCTCTGCCGCCGGATGCCTAGGTTAGCCGCCACATCAAATAACGATACTGGTGGTGCGCACATGCGGCGGCAATCGACGCTACGTGAACCCAAATCACGAGGAGCAGCACTACCGGAACAAGATCCACGATCGCATGCGCCGCCGGGTAGCTAGGTTACCCGCCCCGCTAGGTTAACCACTACCACTAGCGCGGCGGCAGTTCGTTCGATGTTGCCGCAAGCGAGACTAGAGGGGGGACGCGGGATGCGGTACCCGTGCGCGCTCGTTGGAGATTCACGACGTTGTCGCGCCCGCTGTCCGACGAGATCGCCGGCGACGAGATAGCCGCCGCTGGAGATCTACTACGTGATTTATGGAGCTGCGTCAATACTCGCGAGATTGATGGAGCTGCTCGCGTGAATGATTGGATTCGGCAGGTCTTACATGGACGTGGGTCGTGTGATGTTTTTTTTCAGGACCAGGGTACTGTACGTATACGGTCTGGGTTATACAGGGCTAGACAGGGCTTGGATCTGGGCTGCGGCGGGCCAGGAAAAAAACAAACTCGCGGGGACAAAAATACCCCTCCGAAATTAGGTTAGGGGGAGCACCGGAGCAGGGCTCGTCCAGAGCACAGAGTGCAACTTGTGTAACACTCCTGTACTGAACACGGTGATTGGCTGTGCAGGGCCGGTGATCCGTAAGGTTGGGGCAGCGATGTTACGGCTTGCCGTCGTCTTTGCAGCCCCTGTCCCGGGAGCCGTCGGCAGCCGAGCATGGCCGCACCGCACCGCGCGCGCGTACTCGGGGGGAACATTCCGTGGCCATGTAGGTCGGGGGCGACGCCTATGCACTATGCAGTGGTAGCAGTAGTGCGGTGTTGAGGAGGAGAGATTGGCTCGTGCCTCGGTGGTGGCGATCCCAAGAAGGCACTGCTGAGATGCGAGTTGCGAGTTGCGAGGCCACCATCTTTCGCTTGCTCACTCGAATCTCAAAATAAGGAAAAAAGGGAACCAGAGAAGATTGTAGATGGCGGCACCTAGGGCCTATCTTACAACCCTAGCGGGAGATCCGTTCATTTGCGTCAAACTTGGATGGGAGGGTAGTATTTGGGAGATCCGTGCTGAAAGTAAAGCGGGCCAAAAGAGGATCCTAACATGCTTTCCACCCAAAAAATCTCACTAAATGTAGTCGTGAGGAAGAGGCCTATGACAGCGAAAGCAACAATCACTAGTGGTGCCATGGTACTTGTGCGCCAACGTATAAAATTCGTTACCACTGACCAGTAGATTGATTTTTGCGACAACAAGAAACAAAGGAGCGCATGGAACAGAGGCAGCGGACCCTACCAACAACTCCTCCTACTACTACATAAAATCAGAGCCCCAAGGAATAGTATGAGAGAAAAAGAAAGATGCCCCTTGTTCCGAGCTTCTTGTTGCTCGCTTTTATAAGCTGGAATCCAAGGATTATTATTCCCTCCTTCAGCCGGACGCATGCACGGGGATGCTAATTATGTTCCAGCACGGTCGATGGATTAGCGCTTGATTTGGCACAAAACCGCACGCCCTTAATGCAACCACGGTACTCCACTCAACATTCTTTTCATACACATTATACATTTTTTTTATACATGGGAAACATTTTTTATACACACATTAACTTTTTTTAAATGCTTGATTAATTTTTTTCAAATTTTATTAGCATTTTTCAAAATACAAGATCAAAAAATCATACACATTGTATATTTTTTTATACAATTTTCATATACATGAAAAAAATTCTATACACATTTAAAAAATTTCCAATATTTTTTAAATACTTGATTAAATTTTTTTAAATACATGATCAAAAAATCATACACAATGTATATTTTTTGTATCCATGTTTCATATACATGAAAAAAAAATTGTACACATTTCTTATTTTTTAAATGCTTAATCAAGAATTTTCAAAAGTTTTATGTAAAGAGTTTTTTGTAATATTTATATATAGAATATTTGGAAGTATAAACAAAAGCAAAAAACAAAAACAAAAAGGTGAAAAACAAAACAAATAAACGAGGTTGTGGCCTGTGGCCTCCCACGCGATGAGGCTTCCTTACGTCTCACTAAAAGCGAGATACACGTGCGCCTGTACGTATTTCGCTGAGGAGTATGAGGGGGGAGACTAGTATAGTATCATCCTTTAGGTGAGATCAATGTGATCAATCTTTATGAAGACAGAAAACATCTTCAAAAATTATGAAAATATTGGCACACACACATCCATGTTTGATGTACAACCTCGAAAAGTTTCTGCTCCTAATTGGAACTACACTTAGAAAACCAAGAAAAATCTGGTGTGAATAGTGTCAAATACAGTACTATTCACCGAAACACTATTCGTAATCAAATGTGTCTGTAGCGACCAGACCTCAAACAGTCTGATCTACCGTGCACCAGTGTCATCCCTGGATCAGTAATGCTGACACGCACAGTACTTGGAGGATTTATAACAGAGTAGCAATCACACACTTATTACATCGAGTATCTCAAGAAAGAAATAAGTATGACAAATATGGCTTAAGGCCATCTAAAACGATAACAGCGGAAGACTTGGAAGATAAGTGAGTCCATCAACTTCAACGGCATCACTGAGTATAAGACCACGACCTAAGGCACCTTACTCGTCGTCTGAAAAGTCTGCAACATGAAACGTTGCAGCCCGAAAACGGGTCAGCACATGGAATATGTTGGCAATGTAACACATAGAGAGTAATGAACAGAATAATGCCATACTACATGCATATATGGCTGGTAGAAGGCTCTATGGTTACAGTTTTGCGAAAAGCCAATTTTTCCCTACTGCAAAGGAATAAATTTTATTTAACTATCATGGTGGTTGTTAAACATTGAGAATGGTTGACAGCATTCTCAATCCCAATTAAGTATCATCATCAAAACCCAACAAAATTAATTAAAGTAACATGATGAGATTCACATGATAATCCAGATACTAGATACTCAAGGTGTCCATAACCCGGGACACGGCTAACCATGATTAGTTTATACACTCTGCAGAGGTTTGTGCACTTTTCCCCACAAGACTCGATCTCCTCCGTTAGATTTCTCGCACTACATAGTGTTTGAGAAACAGATGACTGAGACACAGTCTTTCAGAAGTGTTTGCACCTTACGAATGGGTAGACAGTACCACCTAGATCCCCTACATCTGCTAGTATACCACTGTAAGAGTTCACACGACCTACTCAACTATGCTAGAGTCCATAATAGCTTGTTGCTGCACACGGAAGTTTCTAGCATGAATAATCTCATGATCCCTTTGAGCCTGGGTGGCGGTCCAAAGAAAAACAGGCAATCCTGGAATACCCAGGTACCTCAATCCACCCAGATGTGTGTTTTAGTTGCCACCTTAAGTTTAACCATTAATTAACAATCTCACATCTGTCATGGTAACACTCAAACCCAATCCACGTCTACTAGCATAGCATAACGATATAAGCAAACGTAGAAGTAACTCCCAAGGGTTTGATAATAAACAGGGCAATAGGTACTACCACATCTACTTCCCAGAACCCACAATTTAATTAGATCCTAATCATGCAATTTAATTAGATCCACATTTTTTTGATCTAATGCAATAAAACTGGGTAGTAAAAGAAATATGATCAAAGTGTTACTTGCCTTGCTGATGATCCGTGAAACCTAGAGATTCGAAGTAGCAAGCGGCGCACTCCGGGTACTCTATCGCAAATAAACAAGCATAAAGTAAGCACTCAACTAATGCACAAGTAAAACTCATATAAAAGATCTAACCAGAAAGTTCAACTTAAGAACTCCGGTTTGCAAAAAGAATCAAATCAAACGAAGCAACGAAAGTCAAACGGCGAAAGAAACAAGCTTCGTTTACTGATCTGGATCTAGGTCAAATTTTACAGTAGCAAAAACTAGTTTGAGTTGGTTAAACGGAAAGAGAATTTCGAGACGAAACTCTAGGCGCTTGAATCGCCTGATTCCGATAAACGAGCGAAAAGTTAAACTAAAACGAAAAACAGATCAGAAATCGCGATCGGGAAAAATCGCGGAAAATCCGACGAAAAAGAAAACTGACGAACAGTTAATCGAACGGACGTTCGTTAACAGCAACTAAACGGTGAACACGTTCGTTAAAACAAACGGACCGGCGAACGTTCACTAACTAACTAAACCGAAAAAAATAAACCGATCTATAAAAAAATAAACCTAGGGTTTCAAAATAAACCGAATCGGTTTTCCGGCAAAAACCGGCGCAGCGGCTACCTCGGTCCGGCGGGATTCCGGCGGGGTCGGGCGGGGCTCCGGCGGGCTTCGGGAGAGGGCGGCGAGGGGCGGGTGAGGCGGCGGGGTCGACGGGGCGTCAGGCGGCGGGGTTCGGTGTCGGGGCGGCGGCTTCCCGCGGCGACGGCGTCGAGCTTCTCCGGCGGCTGGGGAGGTGGCTTGGGGAAGGGGCCGACCTCGGGGAGGAGTCCCGGTCGGACTCGCATCCGGCGGCGGCGGCGTCCTCGCGGACTCCAGGTGGGAGACGGCGACGCGGGCATGGGCCGGCCTGGCTTGGCTCGGCCTCGGCCCAGTCGGGCGCGGGATCTTTTTTTTAAATAATTCCACCGAAACTATAAAAATCCTAGAAAAATAAATAAATATCTAAAAATGCCAGAATAAATTTTCACCGTCTAATTAAAATAATTAGAACGAGATGGACATTTTTTGGGCCCTAAAATGCAGTTTTGAAAACGTGCAATTTTTCTAATGCAAATAAAATCTGATAAAATCAAATATTTGATTTTAATATTTTTCCTCCAATATTTCAATTATTTTGGAGAAGTCATATTTTCTCCTCTCATATATTTTAATATGAAATATTTTTCGGAGTGAAAAATAATTAAAACCAAAAATCCTCGTTTCATTATTTGATAAAAATCAAATATGAAAACCGGGAAAATCCCCAACTCTCTCCGAGGGTCCTTGAGTTGCTTAGGATTTCGAGGATTTGCCAAAATGCAATAAAATATGCTATGCAATGATGATCTAATGTATAACATTCCAAATTGAAAATTTGGGATGTTACAAACATACCCCTTAAGAGGAATCTCGCCCTCGAGATTCGGGATGGCTAGACAATAGGTGAGAGTGGTCCTTCCGTAGATCTTCCTCTCGCTCGCAGGTGGCTTCGTCCTCGGTATGGTGACTCCACTGAACTTTGCAAAACTTGATAACCTTGCTGCGGGTGACTCGGCTGGCATACTCAAGAATCTTAACTGGTTTCTCCTCATAGGTCAAGTCACTATCCAGCTGAATCGCTTCGAACGGCACCGTATCTCTCAGTGGTATCTCAGCCATCTCTGTGTGGCACTTCTTCAACTGGGAAACGTGAAATACATCATGAACTCCTGACAATACTTCAGGCAATTCCAGCTTGTAAGCAACTTCTCCCATACGCTCCAAAACTTTGTATGGTCCTACAAAACGTGGCGCTAACTTTCCCTTAACTCCAAAGCGCTTAACTCCTCGAAGTGGTGATACTCGTAGGTAAACTCTGTCTCCGACTTCGTAAACTGTCTCCTTGCGTTTAGAATCCGCATAGCTCTTCTGCCTGGATTGGGCTACCTTGAGTCTATCGCGAATCAACTTTACCTTCCGTTCAGACTCTTTAATCAAATCTGGTCCAAACAACTGGCGGTCTCCAACTTCGTCCCATAACAATGGTGTTCTACACCTCCTTCCGTACAAAGCTTCGAAAGGGGCCATCTTCAAACTGGATTGATAACTGTTGTTGTAAGAAAACTCTGCATACGGCAAATTGTCGTCCCAACTAGATCCATAATCTAGCGCACAAGCTCTCAGCATATCTTCCAAAATCCGATTGACTCTCTCGGTCTGTCCGTCTGTCTGTGGGTGAAAGGATGTACTGAACTCTAGCCTGGTACCCAAAGTTTCATGTAACTGATTCCAAAACTTTGAAGTAAACTGGGTTCCTCTATCTGATACAATGGTCCTCGGAACTCCATGCAGACATACGATCCTGGTCATGTATATCTTTGCCAACTTAGCACTGCTGTAAGTGGTCTTCACTGGGATGAGATGAGCTACTTTCGTTAAACGATCGACTACAACCCATATTGAGTCATAGCCTGAACGAGTCCTTGGCAATCCAGTGATAAAATCCATTCCTAGCTTGTCCCACTTCCATTCGGGCATCGGCAATGGTTGTAACAGTCCTGCTGGCTTCTGATGCTCTGCCTTCACTCTCTGACATACATCACAAATTGCTACATACTCCGCAATATCTTTCTTCATTCCGGTCCACCAGAAAGTATCCTTCAAATCCAAATACATCTTGGTATTTCCTGGGTGAATCGAATACGGTGAATCATGGGCCTCTTGCAGAATCAACTTCCTAATCTCGGGGTCGTTAGGCACATAAACGCGGTCCTCAAACCATAAGGCATCGTGCTCGTCCTCACGAAATCCCTTGGCCTTTCCTTTGCTCATGTTCTCCTTTATCTTGGCAATCTCCTTGTCAGTCTTCTGAGCTTCCCTGATCTTATCCATCAGAGTAGACTGAATTTCTAATGCTGCTACATAGCCTCTCGGAACTATCTCCAAACATGGCTCGCGAAGATCCTCGGCTAATTCTTTCGGTAACTCTCCGGTCATGAGTGTGTTGACATGGCTCTTGCGGCTCAACGCGTCTGCTACTACGTTAGCCTTTTCGGGGTGATAATGCAATCTCATATCATAATCCTTTATGAGCTCCAACCATCTCCTTTGCCTGAGATTCAACTCCTTCTGCGTGAAGATGTATTTCAGACTCTTGTGATCCGTGCCTCACAGTGGTTTCCGATGAGAAAATGTCTCCATGTCTTTAGCGCATGTACTACGGCTGCTAACTCCAAATCATGCGTAGCGTAATTCAGCTCATGGGGCTTAAGCTGTCGTGAGGCATATGAAACAACTCTTCCTTCCTGCATCAGCAATGCTCCAAGTCCTCGACGTGAAGCGTCGCAGTAAACTTCATAATCCTTGCGCTGATCTGGCAAAATCAACACTGGTGATGTAACCAAACGTTTCTTCAATTCCTGAAAACTAGCTTCACATTCCTCCGTCCAATTGAACTTGGTGTCTTTATTCAACAGCTCCGTCATGGGTTTTGCAATCTTCGAGAAATTCTCAATGAATCTCCGGTAGTATCTTGCGAGTCCAAGAAAACTCCGGATTTCTCCAACTGACGTGGGTGATTCCCAGCTTGTTACTGTGTCAACTTTGGTGGGGTCTACTGCTATTCCTTCTCCGCATATAACGTGTCCGAGGAATCCAACTTCCTTTAGCCAAAACTCACATTTGCAGAACTTGGCGTATAACTGATGTTCTCTGAGCTTCTCAAGTACCAAACGCAAATGCTCCTTATGCTCCTCTTCGTTCTTTGAGTAGACCAAAATGTCATCAATGAACACTACGACGAACTTATCCAAAAACTCCATAAACACTTTGTTCATCAGGTTCATGAAATAGGCAGGGGCGTTAGTCAGACCAAATGACATAATGGTATACTCATATAGCCCATACCTGGTGGTAAAAGCCGTCTTAGGTATATCCTGCTCTCGAATCTTCAACTGATGGTATCCCGATCGCAGATCGATCTTGGAAAATACCTTAGCTCCTTGCAATCGGTCAAACAAATCATTGATCATCGGCAGTGGGTACTTGTTCTTGATGGTCACTTCATTCAGTCCTCGATAATCAACAACCATCCTTAACGATCCATCCTTATTCTACACTAGAAGCACTGGCGATCCCCAAGGTGAAGAACTTGGGCGAATATAGCCTTTATCCAGTAACTCCTTAATCTGCTTCTTAATCTCCTCCAAATCTTTTGCGGGCATTCTGTACGGTCTCTTAGATATTGGCCCTGTGCCTGGCAAAAGCTCAATCAAAAACTCAATGTCTCTATCCGGTGGCATGCCTGGCAACTCTTCTGGAAATACATCCGGGTAATCCTTCACCACTGGTACTTCCTCCTGTACAACTCCTGATAAGGAATTTACTTGAGTCCTCTTCGGCACATGCCGGGATAAATACTTAATCCTTCTTCCTTCTGGGGTGGTAAGCAAAATCAACTTACTGGCGCACTCAATGTTCCCTCTATACTTCGATAACCAATCCATGCCTAATATCACATCCAATCCTTGCGATTCCAGTACTATTATGTCCGAGGGAAACACGTAGTTACCAATCCTTAATGGTAACCGATCACACCATAAACTAGCCATATACTCTGCTCCTGGCGAGGTTACTAACATGGGTGACCTAAGGGCTTGGGTTGGCAGTTTATACTTATCCACAAATCCCCTTGATATGTATGAATGCGATGCACCAGTATCAAAAAGAACGAGTGCAGTAAATGACTTAACCAAAAACTTACCTATTACCGCATCTGGCTGAGCTTCAACCTCCTCCAGGCTAACATGGTTCACATGTCCTTTGTTGAAAGGGTTCGGCTTCTTCCCAGAGCTTCCATTGCCATTTCCATTTTTAGCTTCGGGACATTCATTAGCATAATGCCCAGTCTTCTGGCACTTGTAGCAAGTGACTTGGCTCAGATCTCTCTTAACTGGGGTAGATGGGTTATTACGGTTCTGTCCGTTGCTTCCTCCATTCCCATAACCATTCTTGGGTCCACTATGGTTGTGCGAACCTCCTGCTCCATGGGTATGCTGAAAAGATCCTCCCGAATTTGGGGTAAAACGTGACTTCTAATGAGCTCCAGAATTGTACTTCCCTTGTCCATACTTCCTCTTGCGGCTTTCAATCTGCTGCTGCTTCCCTTCAATCATGAGAGCTCTCTCTACCAACTCCTGTTGTTGTTGAAGGTTGCTACCATCAACTGCATACTCAGCTCATCATTCAGTCCTTCCAGAAACTTCTCCTGCTTGGCTGCATCTGTAGCAACGTCATCTGGAGCATAACGTGCTAACTTACTAAAGTCCTCCACATACTGGCCTACGGTGCGTCCTCCTTGGCGTAGGTTGCGAAACTCACGCTTCTTCATAGCCATAGATCTTGCTGAAACATGGGCAGTACGGAAAGCCTGCTGAAACTGGTCCCATGTGACAGTGTCAATAGGGTGTGTGGCTGTGTAATTCTCCCACCATGATGCTGCGGGTCCATCAAGCTGATGTGCGGCAAAACGCACTCTCTCCGCATCTGTGCATCCTGCATTGGTCAACTCCCTTCCAAATTTGCGGAGCCAATCATCTGCAACAATCGGCTCGGTGCTGCTGGAAAACACCGGCGGATTCAGTCTCAAGAAACGGGTTAAGTGATCAACAGGGGGTGGTGGTGGGTTGTTGTTGTTGTTGTTGTTGTTGCCTTGGTTCTGTACTGACACTTGCATCAGGGCATTCTGCTGCTGAATTAACTGAGTGATCTTCGGTGGGAAAACAAATCCGGTGTCGCGTCTCGGAGGCATCTGAAAGGTTTAGAAAAGATGAGAATTTAGAATAGAATAAGGTCTAGAGAGAAAACACTACCCATATGCACATGAGACAAACACAATCAATATCACTCAATCAATTCAAACAAGGCATACAATCGATCTAACTATCGTTACAAAGTGCTCGGACTATACTATATACATGGGGGAATACTACTACTGATTATGGTGGTCTACTAGAATTTTTGTTCGGTCGAAGACTCCATGATATCTGCTCCAGCTTCATCAACAAAATCATCTTCACTGGGGTCCGAGTCGGTGTCGTCGATGATGATGTAGTTATCCGGGCAAGCGCAATCATCATCTTCTCCTCCTGGTGCTGGGTCTCCCATGAATACTCCGATCTTCTTTATCAGGTCGTCATTCTTCTCCACCAGTGCGATGATTTCCTCCATATAATCCTCGCGTGTAGCCTTGAGTTCTTCCTCCAACTCCGTGATCTTGGTCAATGCCTTCTTCAGATCTATCATGTCTGCGCACATCTGGTTCTCCTGGCGACGAATGTGTTGGTTTTTCTCCTGGATGAAAGCTGCAATTGATCCATCCTTCTTGGTGCTGATCATCTCCCATTGCTCATCTCGGCGTCCACAAATCTAATAAATAGTATCCTTAAGCTCCCTGTGGTAGACTTCACCAATGCGTTCCATAGTGATGTGGGCTGCCATGCTCTTCCCTAAACTCCAGGTTGGTGCATCAAAGGAAAACTCTATAGGCTCAGTGACTGGCGTAAACTTCCTTCCTGGAACTTGAACTTGAATCTTCCAGCGCTCCTCTTCTGGTAGTGTGGCGTTGTAGGTCCCGGTGAAGCTTGGTATTCCGATGTTCAGGTACTTAGTGACTTCCTTCAACTGTCGTCCAAAAGGTGTATCTTCATCCGGTTGCATGAACTTGTTCCTTGCATCCGCCATTCCTAAAAGAGTAGAAAATGGAGAGGAGTCAGAAATGAGAAGATAGTAGTGTTCTAGGGTTTAAGCTTAGTGGTCGTGTCCTACAGTCAGCGTGTGCTCTGATACCACCTTGTAGCGACCAGACCTCAAACAGTCTGATCTACCGTGCACCAGTGTCATCCCTGGATCAGTAATGCTGACACGCACACTACTTGGAGGATTTATAACAGAGTAGCAATCACACGCTTATTACATCGAGTATCTCAAGAAAGAAATAAGTATGACAAATATGGCTTAAGGCCATCTAAAACGATAACAGCAGAAGACTTGGAAGATAAGTGAGTCCATCAACTCCAACGACATCACTGAGTATAAGACCACGACCTAAGGCACCTTACTCGTCGTCTGAAAAGTCTGCAACATGAAACGTTGCAGCCCGAAAACGGATCAGCACATGGAATATGCTGGCAATGTAACACATAGAGAGTAATGAACAGAATAATGCCATACTACATGCATATATGGCTGGTAGAAGGCTCTATGGTTACAGTTTTGCGAAAAGCCAATTTTTCCCTACTGCAAAGGAATAAATTTTATTTAACTATCATGGTGGTTGTTAAACATTGAGAATGGTTGACAGCATTCTCAATCCCAATTAAGTATCATCATCAAAACCCAACAAAATTAATTAAAGTAACATGATGAGATTCACATGATAATCCAGATACTAGATACTCAAGGTGTCCATAACCGGGGACACGGCTAACCATGATTAGTTTATACACTCTGCAGAGGTTTGTGCACTTTTCCCCACAAGACTCGATCTCCTCCGTTAGATTTCTCGCACTACATGGTGTTTGAGAAACGGATGACCGAGACACAGTCTTTCAGAAGTGTTTGCACCTTACGAATGGGTAGACAGTACCACATACATCCCCTACATCTGCTAGTATATCACTGTAAGAGTTCACACGACCTACTCAACTATGCTAGAGCCCATAATAGCTTGTTACTGCACACGGAAGTTTCTAGCATGAATAATCTCATGATCCCTTTGAGCTTGGGTGGCGGTCCAAAGAAAAACAGGCAATCCTGGAATACCCAGGTACCTCAATCCACCCAGATGTGTGTTTTAGTTGCCACCTTAAGTTTAACCATTAATTAACAATCTCACATCTGTCATGGTAACACTCAAACCCAATCCACGTCTACTAGCATAGCATAACGATATAAGCAAACGTAGAAGTAACTCCCAAGGGTTTGATAATAAACAGGGCAATAGGTACTACCTCATCTACTTCCCAGAACCCACAATTTAATTAGATCCTAATCATGCAATGTTTGAGGGTTGATCTAATGCACTAAAACTGGGTAGTAAAAGAAGTATGATTAAAGTGTTACTTGCCTTGCTGATGATCCGTGAAACCTAGAGATTCGAAGTAGCAAGCGGCGCACTCAGGGTACTCTATCGCAAACAAACAAGCATACAATAAGCACTCAACTAATGCACAAGTAAAACTCATATAAAAGATCTAACCAGAAAGTTCAACTTAAGAACTCCGGTTTGCAAAAAGAATCAAATCAAACGGCGAAAGAAACAAGCTTCGTTTACTAATCTGGATCTAGATCAAATTTTACAGTAGCAAAAACTTGTTTGAGTTGGTTAAACGGAAAGAGAATTTCGAGACGAAACTCTAAGCGCTTGAATCGCCTGATTCCGATAAACGAGCGAAAAGTTAAACTAAAACGAAAAACAGATCGGAAATCGCGATCGGGAAAAATCGCGGAAAATCCGACGAAAAAGAAAACTGACGAACAGTTAATCGAACGGACGTTCGTTAACAACAACTAAACGGTGAACACGTTCGTTAAAACGAACGGACCGGCGAACATTCACTAGCTAACTAAACCGGAAAAAAATCGATCTATAAAAAAACTAAACCTAGGGTTTCAAAATAAACCGAATCGGTTTTCCGGCGAAAACTGGCGCGGCGGCTACCTCGGTCCGGCGAGATTCCGGCGGGGTCGGGCGGGGCTCCAGCGGGCTTCGGGAGAGGGCGGCGAGGGGCGGGTGAGGCGGCGGGGTCGACGGGGCGTCGGGCGGCGGGGTTCGGTGTCGGGGCGGCGGCTTCCCGCGGCGGCGGCGTCGAGCTTCTCCGGCGGCTCGGTCGGGGCTTCGGGCGGCGGCGGCTCCGGTCGGGGTGGCGGGGAACGGGGCGGCGGCGGCGGTATATATAGGTGGGGGGGAGGGGGCGACCTCGGGGAGGAGTCCCGGTCGGACTCGCATCCGGCGGCGGCGGCGTCCTCGCGGACTCCAGGTGGGAGACGCCGACGCGGGCATGGGCCGGCCTGGCTCGGCTGGGCCTCGGCCCAGTCGGGCGCAGGATCTCTTTTTTTAAAATAATTCCGCCGAAACTAAAAAAATCCTAGAAAAATAAATAAAAATCTAAAAATGCCAGAATAAATATTTATCGTCTAACTAAAATAATTAGAACGAGATGAACATTTTCTTGGCCCTAAAAATGCAGTTTTGAAAACGTGCAATTTTTCTAATGCAAATAAAAATCCGATAAAATCAAATATTTGATTTTAATATTTTTCTCCAATATTTCAATTATTTTGGAGAAGTCATATTTTCTCCTCTCATATATTTTAATATGAAATATTTTTTGGAGTGAAAAATAGTTAAAACCAAAAATCCTCGTTTCATTATTTGTTAAAAATCAAATATGAAAACCGGGAAAATCCCAACTCTCTCCGAGGATCCTTGAGTTGGTTAGGATTTCGAGGATTTGCCAAAATGCAATAAAATATGCTATGCAATGATGATCTAATGTATAACATTTCAAATTGAAAATTTAGGATGTTACAGTGTCTTTTTAGAATCTTTAACTGTACACCAAATTTTGAGCTGGATCTTTTTTTTTTTGAGTTGTAGACATACCCCGCAGGTATGTTGTAAAAAAAAATCAGAAACTTTCGGATTTGTCTAATATGAAATTTTGACGCCGATACTACGATCTCACCTGAAGGGCCGAACCTTATACTAGTCTTCCCCGGAGTAGGAGATATGGCAAATGGCACTAGTTCTAATAGGTTCTTCTACTCTACAGTACGGCTCAAACGCAGCATGACATGATTACAAACCAAAACCGGAAGCGAGCAAGCAGGCCAGCAGATCCACAGGCATTGGTGCATTTCTCTGAGCGCATTTTGGCACCGACGACTCAACAAATCTCAACTTCTCAAGAGGCTGGGTAGAAGAGCACACCACACACAAGTATACCACTCATCACACTGACCATCATGAGTCCCCTCCATATCCCGTCACTTATGAAGCTAGCCCCCCAGTGGCACGCACACACGGCCTCGGCCGGAGTCCGGACGGCACATGAGATGCCATTATGCATTCATGCGTCCCTTACGTAGGTAGGTACGTACGCGCATGGCGTGTCCCGTCGATTTCGCCTCACTCATAAGCCAGCGAGCTGCTCGAGGCAAATTTTCGTGTTTTGACCCTTTTTGTTATAAAATCAAGATCTGACCTCGTTTGAATTTTTTTCGAGATCTGATCCTTTTGCTACCGCCAAAGGGATCGGCGGTAGGGTCACGCAACCTACCGCCATAGGTTCTGGCGGTGGCATGGACGGCACCCTACCGTTACCTAACGGCCATCGCAACATCCTACCGCTGCAGGCATTGGCGGTAGGTTGCCTGACATTACCGCCAGGATGCGTGGTAGTAGGGTCCTGTGGTTTTGGGTTTTTACAAGTTTTAATGATTGTTTTTTTTTTAAGTTTTATCACAGGTTTAACATAGTTTCACAAATAGCAAAATATGAGCTCACATATTAATAAAGGTGTTCCACATAGCAAATATCAAACCGTTTCACAAATAGTTTCACAAGTAGCAAATAGCAAACTTGTCCACATAGTTTGACAACCCCAACTAACGCAAGTAGTTTCGCAAAAGCAAAGCCAACAACCGGTGCAACAAGTTCTTAAGACAAGTTTAGAGAGCGGGGCGACATCTTCAGAGCTCCTCGTATGTTAGGCCTGGCCGTGGAGACAGATACGGCAGCGGATCCACCGGTTCAGGCGGAGGCGGAACGCTAGTCGGCATCCGACCGTTCGAGCACTCCCACCTTGCCTTGCCCGCTGGAGTTTTCGCCTCCGCCCTTCCCCAGCTGATGATATCGAACGCCGATGCACTTGGGGGCGGCATCCTGGCTCTCTCCTCCGCATTGCTCTCGAAGTAGATTCTCCGGCCTAAATTGCGCAGCTCCCAGTTGGAGTGCTGCTTGGCAGCTTCAATGGTACCTTCCCGACGGACAGTGGAGATAGTTGGATCTGCCTCCATCTCTGCAATCACTCTCTTCCACTCCTTCACACTCTGCGACCAACACATTACATCGTCAAAGATCCGCTCTGCCCTCTGCTGCCACCGCTTTGCCCTCGTCGCCTCTAGGACCTTGTCTGAGATAGATCCCACCGGCTGCAGCATCTCGGGGAAGGCCTCGTACACGTATGAGAGAGACAACTCTGACGGGTCGTGTTGGAGATGAATGGGCGATGCTTGCACCACGGTTGCAGACCTAAACATATGGATGCATCACACATTAGGGTTCATCATCTCCAAAAAAATCTAAACCTAGGGTTCATCATATGGTCAAAAATTCTAAACCTATTAACTTGTATTCAATTAGGGTTCATCACCTTCAAAAAAACCTAGCTTGTATTAGGGTTCATCATGTGTTCAAAAAATATGGTAAACAAAATCTAAACCTAGGGAGGGTTCATCATATGGTCAAAAAAAACTAAACCTAGGGTTCATCAACTAGGTTCATCATGATGCAATCACCTAGGTTCATCATATCAACTAGGGATCCTCATGATTTTAAACATGAACATGAACATGAATGAACCTTTTTTAGGCTACAAAAAAGTGGATCGATTTGACTCAAAGTAATTGGGGGATGGGAGCAGCTTACTTTCCTCTTTCCGGAGCCATCTCGATCCGCAAAATCCGTGAAGAAACGAAGAAGATCGGAGGGGGAAGTGGAGGAGATGAGAAAAGGGGCGAGAGGAAGAAGAAGGCGGCTGGGTGGGTGGGGATAAGGGGGTGGGGTGGGTTGGGCGGGGCGGCTGGGTTTATAAATGCCCAAACCCTACCGCCAGGGACGCCGGCGGTAGGGATAGACAACGTACCGCCATAGGGCGCGGCGGTAGGGTCGGAGCATGTGTGTTAGGTTTCTGTGACCAAAAGAGCCGGCGGCTCAGCGGCAGGGTTGCACACCCTACCGCCAGGGATTTTGGCGGTAGGATCCTACCGCCGAAAGCCCCGACAGTAGGGTGTGCAACCCTACCGCTGAGCCGCTGGCTGTTTTGGTCACAAGAGGGGGCGTGGGGGGGGGGGGGGGGGAGGCACCCTACTGCCGGGTGGCATGGCAGTAGGCTGTACAGACCTACCGCCTTAGTGTCTGGCGGTAGGGTGGCCCAGAGTGCATTTTTTGCACCTCCTAACTTCTCTTGTCTTCAATTTTTGGCACACAACAATTAAACACTTGTAAACATGAAGCATATGTATGATATATCAAGCACAAATCCACAAATCCATAAATAAGATAGGTTGGATACATAGCAAATAGACATCCACAAAGGTTTTCACTAAGTTATACATAGCAAATTAACGAAACAGTTTCACGAGCAAATCCATATGGTTCACGAAGCAAACATGCAAGTTTTTAGTTCAACGACACGACAGCAACTTCAGTCCTTCCTTCCCCTCTTCGCGGTCCAGTCCTCTTTGTTCTTTGATCGCTTCTCGGCCGCCTTCTTGCGATGAGTAGGACGCGCTTTCTGAAATGGGGGTGGACTCTTCCAATCCTTCTTCGGCACATTTCTCTTCTCACGCTGGGTTGTCTGAGTTGGTGGAGGTCCGTCGGGATCATCGTACTCCTCCTCCTCCTCATAGTCCTCTTCCTCATCGTCCTCTTCCTCTTCTTTACCATGTTCTTATTCTGCTCCCTCTTCCTCGCCTTCTTCTTCATCTTCCTCTTCATCATCATCGTCCTCGCCCTCCTCCTCGTCATCTTGAACCGCCATAGACGATGAGGCGGCCTGGCTCGATGAAGCGAGGCTATGCATCGGTGCTGCAGGAGCAATCACATCAGCGGAGGAGGTGGCACACCCAAGCAGGCCCACAAGCTTGCGACATTTTTTGACGAACTTCTGCAATGAGAACGAAACAATAAGCACAATATGGATCAACTTCATGATGAACATAAGCAAATGAACTCCATGTTACCTTCACCGTTCCCCTCAACTTGTTCTCACTAGCTCGAGTCCCGGGGATAGAACTAAGCGCATCAGAGGCATCAAAAATGCTTTTGTTCAGCTCTGAAGACTGCAATGTAATAAAATGAGTTAGTAGCACTAAAGTTGATTTCATCCAAACTTCGGTTGAAAACAGGTAAAAACAACTTACCACTCTGTTCATGATGGGTCCGTACTCCCTAAATCCGCCATGTAGCTCTCTGATGCTGTCATTGTAGGCTTCATTCTCGGAGTCGTCGTCGTACAGACTTTCGGCGTCTGCCGTCGTCCACTGTGGCCTTAGGCGCAGACGATGCTTGATGCCATTGTCGAACCACAACAGGTGATCCGAGTACTCCTCCCAGTCAATCACTCTTCTCTCCACATCTTTGCGAGTTTTCCACTGGTTCCATTCAGTCACGTATTTGGCATGTTGCTCTCCCCAATTTATGATAGACTGATTCTTCCTCCTGCTCAGCCTGCAAAGCACAAGAAAGATTGTAAAACACCATTAGGAATAATATGAAACATCAAAACGAAAGTTGGTAACGATGAGAACGGGCGGTGATACTCACAAGTGCAGGTCGTAGCCACCGGTATCTTTGATGATGCCGGCTGGTGGTGTACGTTGCGTCTTACCAAATTGCGCGGCAACGCGCTGTGGCAAGTGGTACTCGACGGCATAGACACAAATCATGGGCAAGATGCACCGCCAGAGAAGCCGGTCCTGCTTGCACATCACGTTCAGCTCGAACCCCCACTCTCGGTCGTTAGTATACGACCGCCAGTTAACCTAGCACCAAAAGTGGTAAGCTCAAGTGAAAGTGTTCTCGACCACATTCGAAATCTAGGTCTTATACCTGGAGAGGCGTCAGCGCATCAAGCTCGTTGATGAAGATCTTGTACCAGGCCTTGGATTCACCCGAGATTGTACCCACCACGTCCCAAGCGTATGCGGCGGTCGGGTATCGAGCATCGTCGCCATCTTCGCCATAGTCAGTCCATGCATGCGCTCTAAGCTTCTCCGGACGACCCACCGGGATTCGCTCTCACATCCAAATTAAGAGGCCCCACACACATCCACACATACCAGACGTAGCTTCCGTCCTCTGGGTTGCATCGTCAAGCTACAAAACAAGTGTAGATGATAAGATGCCAAAATCCAAAGCAGCGCACGTCCATGATATTTGAAACAATGATGTGATATTCACTTACCGAACGGTATAGGTAGGCGAGGCCGGCGGCCCCCCAGCTGTACCCCGCATCCCAGTCCGCCAGGAAGTCGAGATACATCCAGAGGGCAGTGTCCCTAGAGCAGTCTGGAAACACTACCTCCGTGAGAAGATACCACAGGTAGGCCCTGGCATACTGCTCCACCACCCGGGGTTCGGCCCCTTCCGGGCACTTGCTCCGGTACTTCAAGAGCCACGGCAGCGGGACGCCGGAAGTCCGGTTCTTCTTATCTGGGGGGCAGTCGCCGATGAGGGCGACAACCCTGTCGGGCCAGTTTTTCCTCTCCACTCGTCCTGTCAGAGCATGACCCTCGAGCGGTAGGCCCGTAATCATGCCCCAATCCTCGAGTGTAACCGTCATCTCCCCACATGGAAGATGGAAGCTGTGCGTCTCTGGCCGCCACCGATCGATCAAAGCCGTGAGAGATGAGTGGGCGAGTGTCGGCGGCTTGCGCTTGAACTGCTAAACGAAACCCAGCAGTCGGGCTCTCCTGTAGAACGGCGTGTACCGCTCGGCGTACTCCATCTTCATGATCGTCCCGTGAACCCTCATCCGCAGTGTCGGGAGCATCTGTCGAAATGAAGACCCAAACAATTAGTAACTTTTTTTCATCAATTCAAAATATTTGTTTTAAGAAGTTACTTACCACTCCATTCTCAATAAAACGGGCACGATGGCCCTTGTCGAACGTAGCGTCAAGCATAGTATACTTGATGCCAATGTCATCCGCAAGAGGTGGCCTCCTAAAAAAATTGCATAAACATAAGCATAAGCATATCAAAAGAATTTTTAACATGAACTAGGGGACATATAGATGCATAACAAAGGCTCATCAAGGTTCAAATGCATCATATCACATATTTCTCCAACAACATCCAACATGCATCATCTCATATTTTCTTAAAAAACAAAAAACATGAACTAGGGTTCATCTTGAGGGGTTCACCATTTTTACCCCGACAAAATCCAGTATTTGCATCATCTAACATACACTACATGCAACAAATATCTCCAATATTCATCATATAATAAATTTTTTGATAACAAAAAAATATGAACTAGATTCATCTCGAGGATTCATACACTACATATAACAAATATCTTCAATATTCATCATACACTACATCCAATACTTGCGTCATAGCATAGGAACATGCATCATCTATCACAACAAATGCCTCCAGCATGCATCATATAAAAAAACATTCAAATCAAATATGAACTAGGGTTCATCTTAACACAACCATACCAACTAGTGAATAGAGTTCATATCTAACACAATATAACATCTAGAATCAACCTAAATCAATTCTAGGGTTAAAAAAATATTCAATCTAGTTCAAAAAAGGAGTGATTTGAATCGAATAATGCGACGAATCGAAAGGTGTTTGATTAAAACTAATTGGAGGGATCGAAAGAGCTTACTTTTCTCTCTTCGGGGCCATCTCGATCCGCAAAATCCGTGAAGAAACGAAGAAGATCGGAGGGGGGAGTGGAGGGGATGAGAGAGGGCGAGTTGGAGGAACTGCTTTGTTCTTCGTCGGGGGGGGGGGGGGGGGCTGGGTGGGGGGGAGAAGGGGGGGGGGGGCGGCCGGCCCGCGGTTTATATATGTCCACATCCTACCGCCAGAGACCTCGGCGGTAGGTTCAGACATCCTACCGCCAGGCGGAGCGGCGGTAGGGTGTGACGAAGGAGGCACGGAGGCCGTTATCGCTGCTGATGTGGATAAGTTTGCTACCGCCGCAGGTGCTGACGGTAGGCTATAGGATCCTACCGCCGGGCCTCGTGGTGGTAGGAGAAAGGGTCAAATCACGAAAAAAATTAAACGGGGTCATATCTCGATTTTATATCACAAAAGGGTCGAAACACGAAATTTTGCCGCTGCTCGAGCAACATCGATGATCCTCGGCCTCGGTCGGTGCGCGCAGATGCCGGCCGCTGCATGCGCAGCCCCGGCGCACGTGGCGGAGCCGAGCTGACCAAAATTGGCCGGCGAGATCGCCATCATCAGTGCACCTTTTGCGCGCCCCTCGCTAGCCTCGCTCGTCAATCATGCCCCCCCCCCCCCCCCCCGGTCTCGGCCAACGCTCCTCGCCCCGGTAAGAAAGTTGGCGTTAGCTTTTGGCTTTGCGAGCCCCTCTCTCTCCCGTCGTCATCACCAGCCGTGCCCCTGCCGTGCCTACACCAGCAACAGCTCCGCTCTCTCCGAGACTCCGACCACGGGCGGGACCGGCGGCATGCATGCATGCATTCGCTCGGCTCGATCAGTGTCTCTACGACCGACGCAGTGGTAGGAAGTAGGATAAACTAAAACTGCATCGGCATGCTACGAGTAGTAGAAAACGACTTGAGAGAAAGAAGCAGGGCAGGGTAGGGCGGGCGCATATACACCATGGATGGTTTGACCTTGGACAAAGGAACAAACAACAATGCGTTTGCTTCACTGCTGCCTCACATATGCTCAGCCTGGGCCTGGCACACAGTAGCATGTGTTACTTTGGCCTGTCAAAACGCAGGAGTATCAGCTAGTAATCCATGTGGCTCCGTCTGTTTACTGGCATAAACTACTGTGCATACAGCTATGCTCTGTCAGAGACTTATCGATCGATGGCAGAAGCAGAGGACGAGGCACCCGGCTGCACCTGCTGTTGCTCTGCACATTTTGAACGCCAGCTGTTGGGACTTTACCTTCTGCATGCAATCTGACACCAAACGGTCGTGGTTAACTCTTCCGGCTAGAGAGACAGGTTAGGCCTAAGTTGAGATTCAGAGCGACCTATTCACCGTTCACCAACAAGCTGGCGACAGTGACAACGGTATTATTCCATTTCCACCTTTGCATAAGTGAAACGTGGATGGATATTTATTTCCATACGTGACAGTAACAGTGATATTCTTGAACTCCCAGTACAGGCAACCTAGCTTTACCACAAGTCACAGCACAAACAAGGACGAGGAGAGACTGAAAAGAAATAGACACGTACTGTACTACGTTAACTGCACATCGAGAACCACTGCTCGATCACCATCGATCTATATTGTTCGATCACAGTAACAAATCTGACAAGTCAAGGCTTTTCGACCTTCGATCAACCCGTCCACTCTAATCGAAATCAAGCCATCCATCCACATCATGGTGCCGGCCAGGCTTCAACTTGAAGGTCATACCGGCCGGTGCCATCAATCGGTCATCGGATGGCTGTCCCTGATCACCTGTTTTCGCGACGATCCTATACGACGGCCGAGATTCTGGCACATCCTAATGATGACGATGTGTCTACATATCATTGCCTGCCGTGGTCGTGGAGTACCTGAGCTGGAACGAATCATCGTGTGCTTACAGAATTCGTGGGGGCATATCATATCGGATTGGAGATCAACAACGAAGACCACACGAACATGGACACGAGATGGATGGAATGCAACGTTGTGGTGCAGCCTGCAGGGCAGGACGATCGATGTCGCCGATCAGTTTCCCATCGACCTAAGGCCAACTCCACCGCACGACCCCAAACGGACGTCTGGTTTGGCCGGATTTTGGCCCTTTGGGACGACGATTGGTTCGCCCATGTCCGTGTTTGTCCGTTGGATCATGGGTGCGTCCAACGCGCGGCTGCATCCCAAATTATGTTCGGGGTGGACGTGATTAAGAAAACAAAAAACTTAAATAAAATGCCTAAAAAAGTGAATAAACGTACTTAGAAAAACTTAAAACATATATAGAGGTCACGGCCACAAAATGGCCCAGTTCCATAATCCACTTATAAGGCCCAGTTCCATAATTAACATAAAAACAAAATAAAATAACGCAGCCTGCGCTCCTACCGCGCCCGTCGATGCCGTGGCCGTCGCCGTCTTCAGTGGCCGCCGGTGTCGTCATCATCGCTGACGAGGTCGACGTAGGCCGGCGGCGTCCAGAGATGGGCCGATGGTGCGTGGTAGACGAGGGCGGGCTGGACGGCGGGAGGTGCCTGCACCACCTCCTCCCGTGGCGACGCCTCCCGCTCCGGTGACCGCGGCGGCGTGGGGCGCCAGTTCACGCACCCAAGGGCGTCGGCCATCTCGTCTGCCGTGCACGACCAGCTCCACCCCTGGCCCACCAGGTCCGGGTGGAACGCGGCCACCGGCTCCTCCTCCATCACCTCCTCCTTCGCCACCATCTCCAGCTCGGGGATGGCGACCTCGCCGACGGCGGAGCGGGCCATCATCTCCTCGAGGCCCTCCCATTGGCGCTCATCATGCGTGTGCATGGAGTCCTCCATGACACGCGCCATGAGACGGGTCTCCTCCTCCGATGTCATGCGAGGAGGTGGGGGTGGCGATGGAGATGGCGAAGGCGACGGCGTGGGCGTGAGGCCGCGCACCCGACTACACCCGCGCTCCTTGGGAGCAGCCGCTCGGCGCTCTGGATGTGGCCGCCGTGGCCCCGTCGACGTGTCGGCGAAGAAGGACGCCCGCCGCGTGTCGTGCTCATCGCGGAACCAAGTGTCCCACAATGGCGAGTCAGGGGCGTACCTCTCGTCGTAGTAGAGGTCGTCCGGGAGGAGGCGGCGGCGGCGGCGCTCGATCTCCTGGCGGCGCGCACGGCCGCTCACCAGGACCGGCGGGAACGGCATGCGGTCGACGGACAAATGCCAGTTGTTGGGGAGGTGGGCGTCGCTCCAGGGGAGCGACGTCCTCGTCTCCCAATACCGGCGGCATACATCCACGGTGATGTAGTGCCGGTCGCGCTCGCCGGCGGCCGTGGGGGCGATGGAGAACGCGGGCGGCGCGGGGGCCCTGTAGGAGATATGCCCTAGAGGCAATAATAAATGATATTATTTATCTCCGAGTTCATAATTATGTTTATGTTCCATGCTATAACTGCAATGATTCTCGAGTCTGCAATATCCACGAGTCTCGGAGGAAGACTCAAATGCACGTGTGGAATAATAAACGGTAAGAAGTATTCCTAGTCTGGCCTCTAAGACTAGCTCAAGTGTTGCATGATGATTCTGTTTTCCTAGTCATGGGCATGTCTATGCCAGCAACTTTGAGGGCACAATGTTAAGAGAACATTTGTGTTGAATCGACCCGGATTGATGTTATGCTATGAGATTCATTCGTCACAAGTTTATTGGTACATAACACAGAGATGGTTAACGTTTGCATGATTCCTTAGACCATGAGAGTATCGAGTTTCTTCATGCTTGCTTCATGAACTTTGGGGTTTGTTAAACGTCATCCGTAAATGGGTGGCTATTACGGCGGCTTACGGGTTCATGGAAAAGTGTGTCAAGTAACTTGATAGCTCAAGATTGGGATTTGCTCCTCCGACGATGGAGAGATATCTCTGGGCCCTCTCGGTGTTACGGTATCCATCATCGTCTGGCCAGACACTTTGTGATTTGATCACGGGGATGCCAGAACACGATAACGAGAAAAGAGAACAATACCGGTAACGAGGTAACTAGCATAGTGGACAAGTTGTTGATCCACGGGAATGCCAACATGTCTCACCTCGGGTATTTGTAACATATCGCGAAGCAATAGGAATAGCACACGGCAACTGGAGGTTCACTCGAATATTTATTCGTGTGGGTATAGGGGTCAATATGGGTGTCCACGGCTCCGATGTTGATCATTGATCGGAAGGGGTTCCGGGTCATGTCTATACTTCACCGAACCTATAGGGTCACACGCTTAAGGGTCATCTATCTGCTGAATACTAGACAGGGAGTCTGAGAGAAAATCACCGAAAAAGTTTCGGACACCGAAAAGTTTCGGACAGCGGAATCGTACCGCAGAGAGAGGTCATCGGATAAGTTTCGATGATACCGAAAAGTTGTTTCGGGATACACCATTAAGTCAAATTGGTTTCGGCAAATGCCTGATAATTCTTGGAGGATGCCAGAATCATTCTGGAAGCTTTTTGGAATTTTCTGAGATAAAAACCGGAAATGTTCCGGAGCTGCCGGAGCCACTTCAGATGCGTTTCGCAGATGAAAATCACTAAAACCGGAATTGTTTCGGAACGCGTTGAAAATCATTTTAGTGGGTACTGGAAATGTTCTTAGCCCACATAAATATTTTCAGTTCGATCAGACGCTGAAAAATGTCGCCGTGAATAGTAAAAATCAGCTTTATGGTTACTTTATGGAAAGCCACCTTTTGGGGCTTTGCTCCAAAAGATCTTGGGGATGACATGGATGGATAGGAGCCATTTTTTGGGCCCCTCATGGGGGTGTGGCCGGCCACATGGGGTATCCCCCCTTGGGGACCCTCTTGTTCCTTGGTTTCACTCCTAGGTCCTTGTGGAAGGACTTCATTCATGTGCATTTTGGGTTTTTTGTGAAACTACCCTACCCCCTTGGGATTTCCTATAAATAGAGGTGGAGGGGCAGCCCTCCACACTCATCCCTTACTCTCATACACATGCCATGCATTATCTGGCTTCTTCTCTCCCTCCCACGAAAAGAGTTTCGTAGAGCCGTAAGGCTGTCTGGGTTCCGGCAGGAACTAGTTCTGGACGGCGAAGCCCTGCCGGATAGATGACACCGTATGTGTGCAACTCTGTAGAGAGATCGTAGTTTCGGTCTTAGTTCGTGAGTGCCTCCCGAAGGGCTGTCCGTGTGACCGTCCGAGTTTCGAAGGTCCTCCCGAAGGGCTGTCCGAGTGACCGTTCGAGTTTCGAAGGTCCTCCCGAAGGGCTGTCCGCGACACCGTCCGGGGGACTGTTTGACCGCCTCCCGGAGGGCTGTCTGACGAGCAGATGAGGGTATACATCCTCGCGGTTGGGAGGTTGTAAATCCTAGCTGCGGGGATCTGCACCGCCGATCATCATCGACTCTACTTCCCGCTGCGCTACGAGTCGGTAACGAAAAAGATCAAACCATGTATGCAGTCTCCATAGTGGTCCTGGGCTGGTGCGTAGGTCGGAAAATTTTTGTTTTCTGCTGCGTTCCCCTACAGGCCCGACGCGGTGGCGATGCGGGCTCCTCCTTCTTCACGGAGCCGCGGCGGCGTCCCGACGAGGAGCCAGTCTCGCGGTCGTGCTTGCCTTTGCGGCCATAGTTCCATAGCCCCATGGCTGCGGGCGGCCGACCGGCGAGCTCGAGGCTAGGGTTTGGGGGTCTGGGGTTGTCGGGTTTCGAGGAGGCCGCGGGGTGGAGTGGGGCAGTGTGGACGACGACCGGTCCACGGGTCCCATTTAAGAAGGACCGCGACCGTTCGCCTCGGCGGATGACAGGCGGGGCCGCCCGCGCGTGCGCATTGATGTTGGCTGATGAGAGGTAGGTGGACGCCTGCCACGCGGCCCCGACACGGACGAGGCGCGCGTCCGTTTGGTGTCCGTCACGACCCAAACCCAGCGCAAGTTTGCGCTCGAAATGGGTCGGCGCGGGCACAAAACGGACGAGATGGGTCCGGCCCGTCGCGCGCTGGGCCGCCTCGTTTGTCCGTTTTACCCAAACGGACGGGGCCGGACAGAATGGGGTCGCGCGGTGGAGTTGGCCTAACAGTGTGTGGTGTGTGTGGAAGTGGTGGTGGTGGTGCAAGGTTGTTTCTTGTTTGTCCCTCGACACGGCGAACCCCACTGGGTGCGGGTGATGATGGTCTCGACATGGAAGGGCACGCACTGCGCTTGATTTGACGCGCGTGCTGGAGCTGATGCGAGGAGTCAGCTAATTAGGGAGCGTGCTGTGCTCATGTTCTTCAGTCACTTCAGTCAAGCGATGGAGTGCACTGTCATTGGTTAAATATACCATGTGCGTTTGTCCATTGCAGCTCGGAGCGTGGTCCTAAGCGAACGCTCCGCGGTTAAGCCCAACTTCACCGCGCGACTCCATTCTGTCCGCGCTCGTTCGTTTGGAGTAAAACGGATAAACCAGACGGCCCAGCGCGCGGACGCAAACGGATTTTTGTCCGTTTTGTGTCCGTTTTCGACCCATCACCGGTCCAAGTTTGCGCCGCTTTTGGGATGAAATGGACAGCACGCGGACGCACGGGCCGTCTGCGCGTGTCCTCCCATGGCCCGCCCGTCGGTGGCACAGGGGCGCCTTTTTCTATCCGCCCCCTCCCTCCCTCCGGCCGCACGCCCTCCATTCTTCTCCACCCTTCCACACTCTTCCCTCGCCGCCGCCGCCGCCGCTGCTGCCATTGTAGCTGTGCAGCTCGGACGCGCGCTCGCCCCGCCCCTTCCCCTCGGCGCCCCCGAGCTACCCAACCACGGCCACCTGTTTTGCGCACCCGCCAGCCGGATTTGGACCGGATCCGGTCGGTCTTGAGCTCGCCCGGTTGTGGGAGGCCGCGCCACGCCATGGACTGGCCGGGCACCAGGCCGGAAGGCCATGGCAGGGCCGCAAGGCCACATGCAGGCAGTGGCTCCTCCTCTAGCCGCCCGGATCTACACCGTCGGTGGTCCGCCGGCAGATACACGAATGGCGGTCGGCCGGGCTCGGTGCTAGCCCAAAATCTTGTCGGTGCCCCGTTGCCGCTCATTAAGTGCGACCATTGCGTAAAGAAGGTCGTGCGCCGTGTGTCTACAATGCTGGAACATCCTGGATGGGTGTTCAGTGCTTAAACGATGGGGTATGTGCTTTTTTTAGCTTCGGTTTGTGCTCTAGGTTTGACAAGTTGTGCTAACTTCAAATTTTGTTGTGTAGAATGGATGCAAGTTTTGGTATTGGGAAGAAGAGTACATCGATATATTGATAGAGCGAATTTAGTAGATGTTCGTGCACTTTTAGCTAGCATAGAGGCTGTAGATGAGACAAGTGCACTTGTTGCTAGATTAGAGGCTAGACACGAGACTAGATGCGAGGAAACAACCTCTACTTCTTTAGGCTCGAAGACGAAGAAAGAAACACGCAAGATGGAGGCGGCTCCTCCGCAGATCAACAATGAATGCATCTAGAAGGCACTAATCCAACTTACAGGAGCAGTTATGGAAATTGGATATCTTCTAAAATGTATTCTTATGGTTCTTGTTTTTTTTTTGTCTTGCTTTTCTAGTCAAAATTTGGTGATGTATTCTCATGTACCAAGAATGAATGATGAAAAAAAGTTTAAGGACTTGCATACAAAAAGTACGCAGACAGGATGCAGCCGGGATGCGTCCGCGCGTTGGGCACACGGCCACCGCATCCTAGGACAAGCTCGGACACGACCCCATTGCCCTACCCAAACGGACAGAAACCGGACAAAACGGACGTCCGTTTGGGGTCGCGCGGTGGAGTTGGCCTAAAATGCTCGTCGTTCCCTGATAGTCACGATTTGTGTGTGTCACAAGATGAAAAAAAATGGAGAAAATTTTCAATCTATTCATATTCAACCATGCTAATACAACAAACACTAGAAAATAATAGAAAATACATCCAGATCTGTAGACCAGCTAGCGACGACTACAAAAACTGAAGCGAGCCGGAGACGCGTCGTCGTCATCGCCCCTTCCTTACCGGAGCCGGGCGAAACTTCTTGTACTAGACAGTCGGGAAGTCGTCGTGCTAAGGCACCATAGGACCAACGCATTAGAGCAGCAACCGCAGCCGATGAAGAGTAGCGAAGATCAAAAGGATCCAACTTGAAGACACACGACGACGACCGGATCCAAGCAAATTCACCGGAGACACATCTCCACACGCCCACCGACGATGCTAGACGCACCACCAGGATGGGGGTTAGGCGGGAAGAACCTTATTCCATCTCTAAAAAGTCGTCACAGTCTCGTCTTCCAGAACATAAAACAAACTCTAACAGAACATGAAGAACCATCTAGAAACGGAGCCCTCCCTGTAGGGTAACGCAGCAGAAAACAAAAAATTTCTGACCTACGCACCAGCCCAGGACCACTATGGAGACTGCATACAAGGTTTGATCTTTTTCGTTACCGACTCGTAGCGCAGCGGGAAGTAGAGTCGATGACGATCGGCGGTGCAGATCTCCGCAGCTAGGATTTACAACCTCCCAACCGCGAGGATGTATACCCTCATCTGCTCCTCAGACAGCCCTCCGGGAGGCGGTCGAACAGCCCCCCGGACGGTGTCGCGGACAGCCCTTCGGGAGGACCTTCGAAACTCGAACGGTCACTCGGACAGCCCTTCGGGAGGACCTTCGAAATTCGGACGGTCACATGGACGGCCCTTCGGGAGGCACTCACGAACTAAGACCGAAACTACGATCTCTCTACAGACTTGCACACATACGGTGTCATCCGGCAGGGCTTCGCCGTCCAGAACTAGTTCCCACCAGAACCCACACAGCCTTTCGGCTCTACAAAACTATTTCGCTGGGAGGGAGAGAGAAGCCAGATCATGCATGGCACTTGTATGTGAGAAGGGATGAAGTTTGGGCTGCCCACTCCTCCTCTTTTTATAGGAAAGCCAAGGGGTAGGGATGGCTCACAAAAACCCAAAATGCCCATGCAAATGTCACACATGAAGGGCATAATGGGGAGGGAAGTGGAGCTCCATGGAGCCCCACACATGTGGCCGGCCAACCCCCTTGGGGGACCCCCATGAGGAGCATGCTTGGCCCCCAAGCCCTTCTAGAAGCCTTTTGGAAATATCCCAAAAGATGACTCACCATAAAATATCCCAAAAAGCACTTTCACTATTCACGACGACATTTTTCAGCATCTGTTCGAACTGAAAATATTTATGTGGGCTTAGAACATTTCCAGTACCCACCAAAATTATTTTCAACGTGTTCCGAAACAATTCCGGTTTAGTGATTTTCATCTGCGAAAAGCATCTGAAGTGGTTCCGGCAGCTCCGGAGCATATCCGGTTATTATCCCGGAAAATTCCAGAAAGCTTCCAGAATGATTCTGGCACCCTCCAAGAATTATCAGGCATGTGCCGAAACCAATTTGACTTTATGGTATCCCCTAAAACAACTTTTCAGTTTCATCGAAACTCATCCGATGACCTCTTTCTGTGGAACCTTTTCCGCTGTCCGAAACTTTTCCGGTGTCCGAAACTTTTTCGGTGATTTTCTCTCAGACTCCTTGTCTAGTATTCAGCAGATAGATGACCCTTAAGCGTGTGACCCTATAGGTTCGGTGAAGTATATACATGAATGGAACCCTTTCCGATCAATGATCAACATCGGAGCCGTGGACACCCATATTGACCCCTATACCCACACGAATAAATATTCGAGTGAACCTCCAGTTGTCGTGTGCTATTCCTGTTGCTTCGCGATATGTTACAAATACCCGAGGTGAGACATGTTGGCATTCCCGTGGATCAACAACTTGTCCACTATGCTAGTTACCTCGTTACCGGTATTGTTCTCTTTTCTCGTTATCGTGTTCCGGCATCCCCGTGATCAAATCACAAAGTGTCTGGCCAGACGATGATGGATACCGTAACACCGAGAGGGCCCAGTGATATCTCTCCATCGTCGGAGGAGCAAATCCCAATCTTCAGCTATCAAGTTACTTGACACACTTTTCCATGAACCCGTAAGCCGCCGTAATAGCCACCCATTTACGGATGACGTTTAACAAACCCCAAAGTTCATGAAGCAAGCATGAAGAAACTCGATACTCTCATGGTCTAAGGAATCATGCAAACGTTAACCATCTCTGTGTTATGTACCATTAACTTGTGATGAATGAATCTCATAGCAATATATCAATCCGGGTCGATTCAACACAAATGTTCTCTTAACATTTTGCCCTCAAAGTTGCTGGCATAGACATGCCCATGATCAGGAAAACAGAACCATCATGCAACACTTGAGCTAGTCTTAGAGGCCAGACTAGGAATACTTCTTACCGTTTATTATTCCACACGTGCATATGAGTCTTCCTCCGAGCCTCGTGGATATTGTAGATTCGAGAATCATTGCAGTTATAGCATGGAACATAAACATAATATGAACTCGGAGATAAATAATATCATTTATTATTGCCTTAGGGCATATCTCCTACACTCCCACCGGCAAGGGCCGGGATCCACCGCGCGCCCTCATGGCCCTAAGACTACCCGAGATGAGGCGGGCCGGCAGCGGCGCCGACGGGAGCCGAGAGGAACCCTAATCTCTTTTTTCGGAAGGAGGAGGTGATGGCTGCTGTTTTACACACAAGATGATTAAAGTTAAACTATTTGCACGTATTATGGTCATGAACTGTGGGCCAAGAGCCCCAAATCGATTATCATGGCCTTGCATCAATGATGGTTGATCTTTGCTCCTTCTGCCAGAGCCTTTTTTTTTAAGGGATAACCCCCGGCCTCTGCATCAGAATGATGCATGCAGCCATAGTCTACCGAACTAAACATAAGTGACAGACCCAGTCATGCTGCCGATGGTTGCGGAGGCCCTTGCATCGATTATTTTTTCAACAATGACAATATAAAGTTGTTGTTGTTTGTGTTTGCCCCAAGGATATCCACAAATACTTGAATATCCGATGGGTATGGGTACGACTGTGACAAAAACAAGCGGGCAACAAATGGGTGGCTAGATATGAGCATGAATATGGAGGACCTCGCCTCGGCCAAACCTGCCCCATTCCTGTCTTGCCCTTGTAGCTTGTAGCTTGGAAAAGAGAAACATAGGAAAATCTGATGAAAGCTTGGGACAATATGCATTAATGAAAGTATCGAAAAGTGATGACACAGAAGTAATTCAAAAGCAATAATTTAAAAATAAATAAGGAAAGGTTATAGAATTTGAGAAAACTCGTGAAAATTTAGAAATATTTTAAATGTGTGAGTATTTGTGATTTGAAAGTTCACAAACTTTTTGCGAGTTTTCTCAAACCCTGGGACATGGATGGTCAATATGAAGAAAAGGATACAAAAATTGCTCTAACGGACATGTTTAGCCCATACTCCACTATTTTCTACGTGAGTTGAGCAGGTTATGGCCAGGTTTTGCCCCTTTGTAGCTAAAGCTTCGCCGAGCCCCCTCCCCTCCCCTCGCGTCGTCCTCCCCGGGGCGACCCGAGGGCCCCTAGGGTTTCCCTATGCGCCGCTCCCTCCACCCCTCCTCCCCTCCCGTCACCCGAGGGAGTCGTCGGGCTTCGCCTGGGCGACTGCTGATGACGGTGGCGGCGGGGCTTCGCTCGCTTGCGTTGGACCCCGGAAGCCGGGCGGCGGCCCGGTTGGTGAGGCGGCGTCGTCCTTCGGCTGGCGGCGCGCGCGGGAGGTGCGGGCCGGATCCCTCGGCTGCTTGGGCAGCGAGGTCCTGGAGGGCAGTGGTCGCGGCGCGGCGAGGTTCTCCCTCCTCTGCTCCAGATCTGAAGGACAGGTTCTCCCTCTCTCTGCTCTCCCATGCTGGATTCGCCTGATTCCGGGCCTCTGATCCCCGGATCCGGTGCCGGCGGGGTGCTCCCTGAGCTGGTGGTGCTGGACGAGCCCGGGGGAAACCCCTGTTGGTATTCCCAACACGGCGGCGGCGACGCCCCTTTTGCGTCGGTCTGCTCGTTGGAGTCGTAGCCGTGGGCTCCCATCCACACCCGGCCATGCCTCCCGGGCGAAAGCTCAAATCCCGGCGTGGGATGGGCGACAGCGGCGCCTGGTGCGTCGTGTCCTCCTTGGAGGCGCTGTCTGGGGAAGGTTGGTGCTTTGGGGGCTTGTAGCAGCTGCAGGTGGGCGCCTGGCGTCTGTAGAGTCGATGGCTTATATATTCGGTGCAGGTTTCAGATCCAGCCACAAGTTGCTCAGCGGCGGTGTTTTGCAATGCCCCGGCGGGTCGGCGCCCTCGAGATAGGGCGGAAGGGGATCGGGTTCCCCTTCCTGGCAGCAGCAGCGCCGTTGGTGCCGATTCGGCTGGTTCTTGAGTTCCTCGGACCTAATCTTGCCATGGGGCTTGGCAGCTTCTTCCTTTCGGCGACTCTCCCGGCGGCTTTCCCTCTTCCATCGGTTCCCTACGGCGTCTGCGTCGCAGCCTCCGTGTGTGTGCTCCGGCGTGATGTTGGTTGTGATCCATGGCTGGCCCGGACTTGACGTCAACCTTGCTTTAGCTCTCGGGTGAGCGTCTCTACACTTTGATGGTTCGGCGCCTTCGAGCCTAGGCGAGGGGAAGGGTTCCCCTTCGGTGTTAGAGAAAGCATGTGTTATGTCATCTCCAGTTCCTGGTTTCAGTCATGTGCCCGACCTATTCTAGCGGCTGCAGATCCTCGTGGCTTCTTCCATAGTCGTTTCAAGGCCTTTGTGTAGTGGGCATATCCTCAATTAGCTGCACTTCAGTGTAATTTTCCGTTCGCTGGTTGTAGGTGTAGCGTTGTAAGCTGTTCTGCTTTCTCCCTTGTATCCTTTAGTCGTTGCTTTGTTCGTGGTCTGCTCTTGTACTCCTGGCCGGTTGATGGCTTTGTTAATTCAAAGTCGGGCTCCTCTGGAGCCTCCGTTTCAAAAAGCTAAAGCTTCGCCACTGCTGGATCTGCAACATAAAACATAGGGACAGTTCTTTTGATGGCTTTTTTGGCCTTCTAGAATAAATTGTCCCCTACTCAGCTTATTCTAGAAGCTCAATCAAAAATAATTTTTATAAGCCTACTAGTCATGTCTTAATTAGTAGGCTTCTAAATTTTTTAATTTGGTTGGGCTTCTAGAATAACCTAGGTAGGGCAGCTTATTCTATATGCCAGCAAAAGAACTGGTCCATAGGTAGTTCACCAGAAACCGGATAAGAATACTTTGTCCTTATGGGCATCTCCAAAGGAGACCCTCAAAACTCCGGCATATGTCCGGATTGTAGTGTCCAGATCATTTGTGCCAACTTTTGTCATCCAATGAGGGGCCCATCAGTCCACAAAGTGATCCGAACGTCCGTTTTCTTGCAAACCAGAGACATACGTGGGAGAGCTATGCCGTTCTCCGGACATCCACTTGACCAACAAAAAGTCACCACGTGATCCTGCTCCCTTTTATCTCTCTGCACATGTATGGTCCCCTCTCCTCCCAACCAGATAAATAAGGATTAATGTGAAATGGATTGGATAACTCTCTCCCGCGTCATGTCCGCCGAACATGTCCGGACATAAAAACGCACATATATCGGAGCCATCTGCGGGTCAACTTTGGAGATGCCCTAAGTATGAACTCGGTAACCAATCTCGCATATACATTGTTGTGTACAAAGAGACCTAGTTAGTTCTGTCATGAGTCTGACACTGCTTGAACCCCTTATCTTTCAAGAACATGTCTAAATTAAAATTACTTTTTATCTTTCAATCATTCTGATTTATATTTTTCTTTCATGATTATATTTTTAGTTTTTTCCTTCTTATTTTTGCTAATGAGTATATAACATGTATTAAATCTTCAACACATCATTGACTATACCACCCAACTCAGCTCATCTCGAAATGCTAAGAGCCAAACTTGCATTACCGAAACGTTGTTCTCCGCCCCACGAATGACTCCTAGGCAACTATGGTTCCCTGCCTCTCACCAGCGCCGCCACTGATCTACCTTGTGTCCTGTGGTCTTAGGGCCATGTAGGCGTGGTGGATCCCAAGCCTTGCCGGCGGGTGGGCCCCTACTCCATTTAGTTGTTTTTTTAGTTTGTTTAGGGTTTGTCTCTTGCTCAGGAAGGAGAGGTGACGACGACTCCCTTAAAATGGAATAAGGTTCTTCCCTCCTAGCCTTGTCCCAACGGTACGTCTAACATCATCAAAGGGCGTGTGGAGGTGTGTCTCCGCCGAATCTTGCGGGATTCGGTCGAAGTTTGTCTTTGATTTACCTGTTTCCATCTGGTCTTCGTTTGTGAGTGTTTGTGTGTCTACAGTTTGGATCAATTTACACTTTGTATCATCGGCAACAATTGATATTCGGGCCCGTTGGTCCTTTGTGGTCTTAGCACGACTATTTTCCGACTATCTACTACAACAAGGCTTGCCCGGTTTCGATGAGGGAGGGGATGATGATGGTGTTGTGTCTTCGGCTCGCTCCAGAGTTTGCAGTTATCACTAGATGGTCTATGAACATGAATGTAATTTCTATTACTTCCGGTGTTCTTTGTACTGTCATGATGTTTGATGAATAGATCGGAATTTTTCTCATCAAAATGGTCAAACTTACATTGTTTGGAAATTCGGGATCAAAACTAAACTCGGTAATAGTTGAGGGTCCCAAAGTTTCTCTTAACTTGTGGGGCGACCATTATTATATGCATGATCGAATATGTAAATTCCTATGTTTTATTTATTTTTTGTTCACCATTACACATATTGCTTGATAATATATTTTTTGAAACAGGGGCAAAGGGTTTTCTCATTCATTAATTAAGAAGAAGCAGAGTTGGTTGGTTAATTACCTGAAAACCAGATGAAAATCATCACAACAGGCCACACGGGGCAACCACGACCAACATGGTTACCGACACAAATACATACACGCCATCCAGAAGAAAGCACCATCGAGATTGTTTACATTTTTTCCGTTCATTTTGATTTTCTGTTTTTTCATGATTATAATTTTAGTTCTTTTTTGCTAACTAGTCTATATTATCTGTAAAACCATCACCATATCATTGGCCATACCGCTTGATTCGGCTCATCTTGAAATGTTATGGGTCAAACTTGTGTTGTTTGAATTTCGCGATCAAAACTAAACTTAGTAATAGTTTAGGGTCCGAGAGTTTTTCTTCAGATTTGGGATGACCATGACTATATGCATGATCGAATAAGTAGATTTTTATGGGGTTTTTTATACACAACTACATTGCTTGGCAGTATTTTTTAAACGAAGGCAAAAGTTTAGTTAAGAAGTAGAGTTGCTTGATTAATTAGTGGAAAGCGGACTAAAACCATCACAGCGGCCCACACAGGCAAGCACGGACAACCTAAATACCCAGACGAATACATAGACGCCATCAAGAAGAAAGCATCACCGAGATTGTCACGAGAGTCGTCATCATCACTCCTCCATGTGCCAGCGACTCTGACTTCACCGTAGACAACCACCAACGAAGCCCGCACCACAACAGACGTCAGAATACATGTCGGCCCATGCTAAAGAGTCGGCCACCACTCGAGTCACGAACCTTGCAGAGAAAAGCGTTGAACTTGCACTAACCAAGGCCCTACAACCGAATGCCCATCCTATGTCATCGCCACCACCGAGGCACCTACTCTATAGCTCCAACTCAACAAAGACACGACAATGCACGAGAATCCCTCAAACATGCCGAACGCATTGATATGGAGCATGTCACTTTTTTGGGGTACATGTCTATAGAGGTCCATAACTCTCTCCGCTTATTTATCTATTTTGGGGCTAGTGCGGCCTTTTGGCCTATTTGGTAGTGCCAAGATGGCTAGTGTTTGACAAGAAAAGGCCATCATTTATTGTGTAGCTTATATGTTCTCATGTATCACCTAGTTGTGATCGTGGGCCTTTACTACATGATTAGCACTTATGAGGGTATGTAATGTGATGTAATCATATTGAGTTAAGATGGTGTGAACTATTAGGATATTTTGTAGTTTGTAATCCTGATATGCTTTGGGAGAGCCTTTCTTGTAGTTCATGTGTTGATGTGTTGTTATGGGTGGTGATTGGTGTTGCCGCTTGTTTACTTATTATTGCATGTCATTGGTGGCATCGGTTGCCTTTATTTTATTTATTTTGGTTGTGTGCATCATTAATGTCTTGAATAGGACCTGATATTGTGTTGTCGCAGAGGTTATGTGTAATTGATATCGTCGTGATATTAATAGATTATTCTTTGTTGGAAAAAGAATATAGGGGCCGTCTATGATGCAGAGCCGGGGGGCAATAAATCTATCATTTCTTAAAGGAAAGTAGTAAGGTTGCTTCTAAAATGTAGTACACATGATGAAAGCTAAGCTCTAGCTAGCTAGGATGGGTGAGATTAATCGGGTGAAATACTACCTCACGCATGCTTTACAATTTATGCTTTTTAAGGAAGCAATTGCTTAGACAGAGACCTCCTGTTAAGCAATTGGTTGTGCCCAATGTAGCAATGCTTACCAGATCATCAATATGAAAACCACGTACGATATATCATATCCGATCTGAATTTTGAAGAAAGTTTTTCACTTTGCCAAGCTCATCAGCGAGTATTAGTAGCTAGTGGTGGTTTTGTATCGAGTGGAAGCCTACAAAAGCAACCAACACTCGTAGCTAATTGGGCAGCTACGACTAATAGGATATGGACCTGATATCTTTTACACTTTTAATGATTAGATTATGAGAAGTTTATGTAAAGCACGAACCAATTTGGGCCGCTCTTGCCCCCAGCTTCCTCTGCTTTACCCCACAAGCATTAGTATATGACGCCTTTTGCAAGCCAAAGAGCTAACTGTTTATAGGAGATTATGAAGGTATAGCACAACATAAGAATGGCCAAGAAGAACTACTCGATTCCCCCCCTAGGGAAACAAATTAAGGTGCAGTACTGCACGTCGAAGAAGGCTTGCGTTTCGGTCCCATCACTGATGCAGATAATTCTTACACAAACATTCGAAGCTTCAAATCAGGGATCTCGACTCTCTCTCTCTCTCTCTCTCTCTCTCTCTCTCTCTCTCTCTCTCTCTCTCTCTCTCTCTCTCTCTCTCTCTCTCTCTCTCTCTCCTCCACTCCTCACAATCATCATGTGTATTATCGATGCCGGTGTGGCACAACAGAGCTTTCGTTTAGTTGCTGGGCCTTCACCTATCAATCTTGTTTGCAGCACAGCACAAGAGGTTGCCCATACCTGCGTTTGACAAGATTCTCTATGCATGCATGGACATGCATGCGTAGATGAGTCAGCGTAGCTAGTGCGTGGCTCTCCTGGAATAAAAAATTAAGAGCAGAGAGTTCACGCTGCACAATTAATGGTTAATCAGACGAGCAATGATGAAAGAAGAAATACATCAAGAAAGTGACGAGCGATGTTGAAGCTTACTCTGCATCAGAAACGGAAAGCAAGTGCCAACCAGAAGGAGCCCACAGTTTGACCAGATGACACCTGAACGGAGTCCCACTTCCAAATATATGAACCTCCCGAGTGATGCTCCTACCACTCGAGCGACCGAATTCCTTTTTCCTACTAGTCACTGAGTAGTGAGTATGCATGCATGGGTAGTGCAGCATATGTCACACACAAATCCTGTCACAAGAGTATATTCCACAACCTCGTGCGGATGATCGACGCCGATCCGGTTGATGCATCATGCACACTCATGAACCTTCTCCTCTTGGGGTGAGTGGAAGCTTCACTACAACACACATAATACAGGTGATGCGTGTGTGCCCGCCCGTGCTGTTGCAACGCTGCTGTAGCCCCAGCTCAATCCATCAACCTTCCAATTAATACCAAATGCTAATATGCCATTACAATATGTATATGTGCATGTGTGCTCGCCTTGGGTCCCTTTGGTCCCCTTGTTTGTGCGTTGAGCCACTAGTAGCTTGTTTAGTAGCTCATCCTGATCATGCCTGCTTTGCGTTGGCGTCGCGCCCCCACTGCAGCTCACGAGCAAGACCTGACCATTCGTTCGTTCGTGGCCTCTACAAAATTTTGATGGGCCGCCGTGCATGAACTGCGCATGTGCATATATTCTAGTGTGCCGACGGCGACGAAGAACGGCGACGGTGGGCGCGGTGCACGAGGAGAACGGCGGTTGCGGCGCGCCGTGTGTCTTCGTTTGACCGGCCGGCGAGATGGGGTCCGTGTACGTACTTGTGAGGGAACGATAGATGAGATGGGCTCGACGGCTTGGCGGAGACATGCCCATGATTCGCCGGAGTGGCCGGCCGCCCCTATTCGCGTGCTAAAGGAAGATGCGTTTCGTGCATATTGTACTCTACTGCACTGCCTCGCCGCGCACCGCCGGCACCAAGGTGTTTTGCACGTTAGTTTAGTCGTTTCAACACGTACGGTGAAGAATAAGACCAAGTAGTGTGCGTGTGCGGAGAAGACAAAGAAAAGACAGGAGAGATGGCAGGGCAGTGGACAGCAACGAGTAGACGACATGAAGTTGTGGCACGTACAGTGTTCTAAGTAAGTGTCACCTCCAGCAAGCACCGCAGGGACACGGATGCCCAGCATGTTGGCACCGGCTCTTGCGATCGATGGGGTCGTCCGACGTGTGGAGGCTCCCTGCCATGGAAAAGATATATCCCCGACCGATATCACAGAGTGGCAACAGCGGGCTGATCGGCCACTACACTCTGTGAAACGCGTGTGATCACCAGCCCGGTTCTGTCCGTTGGTACGTACTCCCTCCGTCCGAAAATACTTGTCATCAAAATGGATAAAAAAAACCATATCTAGAACTAATATACATTCAAATACATTTTCTTTTATTTATTTTGATGATAAGTATTTCCGAACGGAGGAAGTACAATACAACCTGCGGCCGGCCGGCCAGATCACAGGGCCTGCCCACAACAGGAGTTAACAAAACACGGGTGATGGGTTGCGCAGGGCCGCTGTCCCTCGGCAGGCGGACCGGGCAACCGAGCATGCCCGTCTACTCAGGGGTAATACGAGTTACTACTATTCTCCTACTAGAATTTTTTAGAATTTTTTGTATCATGTAAATTTGAATTTTGTGACATGGTAACATGCTGTCACAGGATATTTTCCCTCTCCTACTACTAGTAGGATGCGTCGTCTCAACATAGGCTACTCTGAACATATTCCCTCGACAGATGCAGCACTCACTCGCAGATTCCGCATCCATGTAGACGTAGGAGTAGGTCGGGCTATGCCTATGCAGTGCTAGTGCAATACTCCTACTAGCAGTGTTGAGGAATGAGAGATTGGTTCATGACGATCCCAAGAAGGCACTGCCGAGAGATGCGATGCGAGTTGCGAGGCCACCATCTCTCGCTTGCTCGCTCGAATCTCGAAAGAACCAAGAGAAGATCTGTATATGGGGCTGGCTAGGCTATGGCTTACCTACACACACCAGCGGGCGATCCATTTATTACTTTACTAGCGTCAAACTTGGACGGAAGAGCAGTCCATATTTGGGAGATCCGCAAAGTAATAAAGCGACCAAAAACAAAAGAGGATCCTTCCATTCTTTCCACCAAAATCTCACTCACTACATGTAGCGAGGAAGAGGCCTATGACAGCGAAAGCAACAACCGCGAGTGGAGTGGAGTCAGCTGCGCGATGGTACTTGTGCGCCAACGTGTATAAAATTCGTTGGTATATTGATTTCGCAACCACAACAACAAAAGTGAAGATAAACTCAACTCGACGGAGTTCTACGTGAAAAGGTGCGCATGCAACAGAGGCAGCGGACCCTGCCAATAACTCGTCCTGCTCCATAAATCAGAGCCCGGAAGAGTATAATTTAGAGAACGCCGAAGAAAAAGGATTCAAGAAAGATGTCCATGCTCCGAGCTTGGTGTTGCCCGCTTTTAAGCTGGGGAAAAAAATCCACGGATTTATTATCCCCTCGTTCTTCTGCCGGGCGGACGCATGGACGGGGATTCTGTTTGTTCTGTCGTCCTCGTCGACGGAAATGAATGCATGACAGAGTGCGATGCTAATTACTATATGTTCCAGCAGGATCGATGGATTAGCAGGACCATGGTAGTCCACTCGTGCAAACATGATGGGGACGCGAGGTCTGATCCAGATCTCTTGTCGATGTTACGCAGCAGCAGACGATGGGGCTACAGGGGACGGTGGTGGCCGGCATGCCGCCATTTGTTCTCCGTCCAGCGAAAGCTTCCCGGCGAGGCGAGGCGATTATACGTCGTCGTCGCGACTTTCTTGTGAGCGCTGCTAGTTGCCGTCACGAGGTTTGTTTGTTCATGTGACAAGTCACGGGACGGAAGCAGATGGTACACTGACCGTAATGGGTGTAATCACAATGGATTGGCTGTCACCATGCACATGCGGTGAGAAAGATGAGAGATGAGATCCCATGCCGGCCGGCATACACACACGGACACGCTATCTGCATCTGTATCTGCATGCACGGACCTGCCTTTCTCGGCCGCTGCTGCCGTGCCGCTCACCGCCGGCGTCCGCAGGCGAGCGCCGAAAGCATAAGTACAATACAACTACCCTTCAACGGCCATCGTCCAAAAAATAGTAGTAGAACCGTGTAGCGTAGGAGGACGCCGCTGGCGTGCGGCGCGGGTCCGGCCGAGTGACCAACTGTGAGTGCCATCGTCGGCCCTTGCCATGCGCTGGCTTTGCTCCATTTCCGTGGTGACCGCGGCTCCATACGCTTCGTGGTGCCGCTGATTTGGAGGTGGTCTAGGAGGGCTCTAGGCTAAATTAATACTAGTACCGATAAAGCCGCTGGCCGGTTTATTTACCCTGCAAGAATAAACTCTCAGCCCTGCAAGAATAAACTGCTCATTGCCCTGCAAGAATCAAGCAGCATGCCTGGCTAGCAGCCGATATTCATAAATATAAACTCTCAGAGCCAGCCATGGAAGGGAGGGAGATCAGCCTAGGGTTTGCAGCCCGGCGAGGCGTAATACAAAAGCAAAGGAGGTAAAAACGACACGGGTGGTCCTATCTGCCTTCCACTATGGACCCTGGGCATCAATCACAGTAGTTTTGGACCGAGCGAGCCGAGGGTCTCCCCCTGCCCTCGTCTCTTTTTGTTTCCATCCTTTTGATGAGAAAGCAAAAGACACAGCAGACACGCCATGGCAATGCAATGGCGTCGCACTCCTACCGGCGATTGACCGGTAGCACCACCCTCCCCTTGATGAGCGCTCGCACCTGCACTCCATCTCCATCTCCATCTGCATCTGAGTAGACGGACAGGGAAGGGAGCGCCCTCGGCCCTTTTGGCGCGCCCCCACCGCTTTCGTGTCCCCCGGCCTGGCCTGCCGCCCACGCGGCCAGCAGCCTCTGCCCCTCGCTGTAGGCTTCGCTTTCGCCCCTCCCCTTGGCCTTGCCAAAGGTAGAAGAAGAAAACAAAACAATATTGCCGGCCGGGCACAGCAGCAGGCAGAGGCAGCGGCGGCTTGTGGGTGAAACTTTCTCTTCTTTTGTCCTGGGAGCATTGCTTTGCGCACAAGCATGCATGGACAGGTGTGCGCCCGTGCCGGTGATCATTTCTTGCCAAGCATGGGCCGGGACACTCCAGTGCTACTACTCTATTCTGTCAGGCACAAACGTCATGCTGTACAAATGGTGGCTGTTTCTTTCTATTGACTAAAAATGACCGAGCTGAGCCAAGCGGCTCTTGTTACATCACGAGACCAAGCAAAAAAACGGAGAGGAAAAAGAAAAACAAGCCTTCCCTTCCAGAGTCACAAACCGCTCGGGAAAAGGAAAAAAATAATCCAAAAGGCACGCCACAAAATTAGCTTCGGCTGTCAGTGGCTACTCGTACTGCTAGCTCAAATCAGGACCACAACTATCTTGCATTTTGGTTGCGTTTGTGTCCGCCCGGAGATGGTTAGAATCAATCAAAACTGTGCAGAACGAACGGCGCAAACCTTCCTGTAGAATAGAGAATAGGTGTGGGAAGGTGTCAGTCTTCCAGTTTTACACTTCTCTCCAAAACGATATCAAGTGCTAGTAGTGTATGCATCATACCTACCTAAATCTGGAATTACAAGCCATCTTCTTGGCTAGAGTATCTGCAATCTGCACAACGGTCAGAGGTGAGGTACCTGTTAGTCCAAGCAAACTTTCCATTAAAAATAGTACTATCACAGCACCGAGGACACAAGAACTGAAGTGCGGAAAGGGCAGAGCAGCTCAGAATCACCTGTTGCCTGGAAAATATTCCAGTTGCTGGAATCTTGGGAGGAATGAAGTTTCATCAGACATCAGGCCTACTCCTACTCTGGCACCGAAGAAAGAATGTCTGCAGGGAAGCTATGATGATGATGAGTACGATGCCTTCACATGGAATTCAGTGAAGCTGACAGAGCAGCCAGCTTAAACAATGAGACAATGCAGTCTAGTAGTATATGAACCTTGGCTCCGTGGGGATGCACAATCAGTAAAAGTTGATATCTGTGTAACTGCGTGGATAAGTTGGATATGGCAGTTCATCCACCCCCATTAGGGAGCTGGACCGAGTGAAGCTGCCGAACTGGGCCTGGCTCGGCAGTTTAACCTCCGCCGTGAAAATGCTGTATACAGGCCTGTGGTCCGAGAATCTAGACTCGCCGCGGACGTAACATAGTTGGTTTAGGCCTCTGCCATACCATAAAATCCGATCGCACCTTCAGAAAGACAAAAAATGCTTTGTTGAGGTGAAAGTAATAAGGGTGTAAAAGGGGAAGAAGACATGCTTGGATGTAATAATGCATTGATGAGTTTTGTTTTGTGAATTTTTACCATGCGGGTGTCCTCCGCTTCTCATTTGGGTGCATGTCGTCGCCTGCGTATCTGTCGGAGTTGTACGAGTACTTGTACGTGGGTGGAAAGTAAATCCTTCCTTCTTTCCAGCCCGCGAATACCCGACCGAACCTTTGCTCTATACGAAGCTGTTGCAGAAAATGTTCAGGTAAGAAACAAGGCCAAAAATGTGATTGCAACAGTAGCACAAGTTGCTTCAAGAGGTATATGATATGGCTTACCTGATCTTTTTCCAACAATTGTTTCCAATTGTGCATCTCAACCAAAGCCTTCACAGAGCGATAGGAAAGAGCTATCCGGTAATTCAGATCCCCGAGCCATATTATTCGACTGAAAGAAACAAAATATATGAGACCCCAAGATATTGGTGCTCCATTTTCGCAGTTTTATTCTACTTGCGTATAACCGAGCTGGAAGTAGAACATACTCATGGTCAAGGATTGTCTCTGGCCACTTCTCGTCGCGTGCACCATGAGCATGTGGGAATCTGGTTTTCCTCAATATTTCCACCACGTCCGCATTTCTTCTAAGTTCATCGCCATCTTTTTGACCTGATGTCAAGTGTGTGCAAACAAAGCAGAAGCTTGTCTGATGCAGAGACATGCTAATTGATATCGATCCCTAAAAAAAGAGGGAATGGGTCATATAAAACTATGTAAAGCCAAAAAAAGTGCCAGAAAAAAATAATGAAGTTAAGATTGACTACTGCACACCTAGAAAAGCTGAGTAATAAATAGCAAACAGTACCTTATTTCCAAGATATCCCATCAAGCCTCTTCCAACACATGACACCTTCAAGTTCTTCACATGCTCCCTTATGTCACTCCGCACCCATACCATTAGGAAAACCCCAACCATTTGCTTGCTAGCAACTAAGCAATACCTGCTGTGTCATAGAAAATCTGAGTTTCAGTTCAGAGAACTTTAGTCATATTCCAAGTGATGAATGAAGCTTGTAAGATATTTCAATGAAATATTAGTAGTTCCTACTTTCCAGTGGAAACTGTGTCATTAGCAACTTAGTCTCAGCAACAACTAAGTTATGCTACAGGCACAAAGAATTTATATTCATTGTCAAGAATACTTACTTGGAGTTTACCAACCGTCTGTTATTGTCATCTGTTGATAGTGGAGCACCATATCCACATGGCATTGGTGAGAAGAAGGTGCCACCAGGTGATTCCTCGTCCATATTCTCATCATCAGAGGACCCACCGCACCTCATACTGGTGTCAACATCGCTCGGCCTGCTCCCAAAGCTAATCCGGTCACAAACACTGAACCGTCGGTCCACTAGGGAGTGTGGATCCATCATGTCAATTCTTGAGCTTCGACCCAAGGACTGAAATGAACGCCGATGGAAGAACGAAGAGTTCTTTTGCCTCCTCGATGATCTCTCGAAATCAACATTAAGCTCCGCGATAGGTTCCGGAGCCGGCGACGGGGTATGGTAGTTGTACCCAGCAGAGCCCTGGAGATCTAGATTATTTAGCGTCTTTCTCACAAGAGAAACCCACTTTTTGGCTGGACCGTTGTCTTCGGTCAACAGGACGTTGCCAGCATTCAAAGGAACAATTTCCTGAAACCTGATAGGACAACAACATTCTCATTATTCATTTGTACCATTTTTCAGGATGTTTATGCTCTATACATCAAACGAATATCTGCTCAAGTAAATGCATGAGTTTAGAGGTTATACCCAATGACGTATATATCAGCAGCAGGAGAAGTATGGAGCCAGTCCTCCAGGTTCAGATGACTGGATGGTGACCTTCCTCCCACATTCCATGTACCAGCAAAGACCCTAAGCACACGGTTACATGGATTGTCACATCAAACTGGCTTCGCTTTCGCAATGATCGGCGAATCGGTCGTGTTGTACAGAGGCATTATATACCTGTAGTCCTGCGTGTTTGTGATGTAGGCGCGGTCGATCCCGTTTCCTGCTCGACAGTCTCGATCGGAGTTCTTCCTGGGCAACCTCTCTAACAAGGAGGACAGGTGGAGTTAATTCAGTCAGTTGGGCATTGGACACCATTTTGACCGGCCAATTTTGCACCCACGGAAACGGGTGAAAAATCTGAAAATGCAGTAGTAATAGTTACTGTGAGGACTGAGGACGCAAGCAAAATGTAGTACCTGTTCTGCTCTTCTTGGTCTTGCATACATCCCTCTCTGAGAAGCTGGTCCTCCACTGCATCCCCACTGAAATAGTCAAAGCAAAATTTTAGCACAAGGACAGTAAAAACAAACTGCATTTTTACTAAGGTCTCAAGCATGTGTTTGATTGTTTCTGCAACAATAACAAAAAAAATCCACTACACTACACGTGAGCAGGAGGCAGGAGGTCAAACTTGCTTCTGGAAACAACAGGAAATTTATGTGATCCAACAGCCAGAACAACACCGAGCAAGAAAAAAGTCTGAAGTTAACAGCTGAATGGAAGTACCTTGTTCGACTCCATAATCCGAATGGAAGTCCTTGGCCTTTGTTTTGATGTTGAACCACTTCCTAACGATGGTCTTGGACCAGGACAGCTTTTCCCCCACACCAATCAGAAACAAAGCAAGATCAGAGACCGGACACAGAAAAATTGTGAAGATAATAGTAGTAGCTGTTGATTGATGTGTAGTCTGGTCACTTACCCTGTTCTTGGTTGGAGTCTCATCTCTCATTGTCTCAATGCTTCCTCATACAGGTCCAGGGATGGGATGGCTCCTCCCTCCAATCCCCTCCCAATTTCGCCCCCCTTTTCCAGTACCCCCACTAAGAACAGTTTATATAGATATCCTAAAGCAAAAGGGAGGAGGGCGGATTCTTCCTCTCCCTCCCCCTTTTTTCGCCCCTTGTTTGGAAGATTCCACACTGGGAAGGAGAAGCAGGAATTCCCAAGAATTGCTCGGCGGCTCGGACCAAAAGGAGCAAGAATCCCTCGAGAGGCGATTGATGGGGAAAAGAAGGACCGACGGATGGCGTATTTGGGGGTGGGGGAACGAGATCAAGAACGGAAGCAGAGACCGTCCGCAAGATTCAGGAAGCAGAGGCGAGGATTATTAAAGACGGCCCAAAAAGAGGCCGGCGGCACGAGCCTGTAAAGAGAGAAAGCTCCTGCAATCACGCCCACCAGACGCCCAGCTCACGACGCCCGGCCGGATCAATGCCGGTGGCGGGCGAGCGGGCGGGAGTTAATGGCCGGGCCGTGCGGGAACGCCCGGGGGCCGGGGAGGGGCAGCGGAAATAAATGGGGGAGGGGATGGCTGGCACCTGGGAGAAAGGAAGTGAATCCAAAGAACCCGGCGGAGGACACGGAGCCGGGCGCCTGTGTGAGCCGGCCGCCCACGTCGCGCGCAATGCGAGGTGTGAGCCCCGGGGCGCCGGCGGCGTTGGAGGGTCGTGGTGGGGGAGGCGGGAGAGAGCCGAGCGCGCGGCGCGGTGCTCTGCGCTGCGCGCTGCGCGGTCTGTGGGTTCAAGGAGAGGGAGGCGAGCAGGAGGAGGGGACGGACGGACTGAGCGAGGCGAGGGAGCAGCGGCAGTAGCAGAGTGTGGGGGGAGGGAGGCACGGAGGCCAATATAAAGGGAATAAAGCGAAAGCTTTGGCAAGCTTTGGGTTTGGGGGCCTCCGCTGCTCTGCTCTGCTCTTCGGCTACTGCTGGCTGCTGCGCTTTGCTTTGCCTTCTACTACTATGTAGCCTTTGCTCTTTAGCTCCAAGCCCGATGCGGGCCAAAGAAGCAAAGCAAAGCTAAGCTAAGCTAATGGTGTTTATTACTGTCATTATATACTTTGAGGCTTTTTTTTAGGGAAATATACTTTGAGGCTTTATTGGCCATATGTTGCTTATCATCTCTGTTCATATGAGCAGGAAAACCGCAAATTGCTTTTGGAGGCCAAACTCCATTTGCAAAATTCAAAAATCATTAAAATTCGTATTTTTACGTTTCGAAAAGTTCTGAAAAAAATGCAGATGTACACATGTGTGTAAATCTTCATGACGAAATACGTCGAAATGAGGGTTGTGCAAAAAAAAAAATTTGGGCTTTTCAACACATGTTACCGTTCATTCTCACATCTGTTTCTTTTTTTTTTGTACAAAGTCGCATCTCATGGTATTTCATTCTCGATTTTTGCACATATATACATTTCATCCTTGTATATTTTTTTAAAGATTTTTTCGAGTCCGGAACGTTGAATTTTAAATTCTTCAAAAATGAAGGGCTCATGGAGACTGGTCACCAAAACACTCCACTCTAGGAACACTGGATTACTGACGACACAGGTAACATGTTTCTTTATTTTCCCCAATTTTTGTATAATTGGGATGTTTTGGCCGTTTTCTTTAATGGGAATCAACGAGGAGGCTTGTTGTTTAAGAAAAACAAACACAGATAACACGCCATATGAGAAGGATAAGGCATTTGTGAGCCACACTCGTAACACTTGTTCAAGAATTCGTATGATTAACTAGTTAACTTGCCGATTAAACCTATTCGTGGGGTCTGATAATCTAATAAATCAGCCGATCGATTGACTAAATGGCCGGTTAGTCTATTAATCCCCTACACGCCAGCCAACTGGGCAGCTACCGGTTCACAATCTCCTCAACAATGTTGGTAACCAACCCTGACAAGGTTAACTTAGCCTCGTAAGGGCAACATGGACGATTAAACGGATGCCCTCAAATGTCCACCAATGCAGCCAGTGGCATCCTTCTTCATCTTTAAGTAACCATCATATACCTTCATACCTTTTATGGTTGTTCCATCCAGTATCAACATCGGAAATACCGGTTGAATAGTGCATCAAGGGCCGAATAGTCCCCACATGCCCTCGAGTCGACGCCCGTTCAAAAATTGATGTCCCGGCATTGAACCCTTAGAGTTGAGCACATGCTCCTCTACATGCCCCTTTTCTAAGAATCACCGTCAATATCGTCGTTTCATCCTCATCTTGGTCATCATCAATCGATGAAAACAAAACCAAGAACACAGCGTAGAAGTACTCCTTATTGAATCCATCGTGTGTTGCTTCAGTTCAAAGTAAACAACGAAAGCATAAAAACATGTGCTATGGCATTAGACCAAACACTTGTCGTATGTGGTGCCTACCATGGACGAAGTCGACGGTGATAGAGAGTACCTGGGCAACGTGCGGATCTGGGGGTGCGGCAGCGGTGGCGGCCTTGGCGGAGAGACAGGTGGGAGCGGCGGATATCTGGTAAGGCCTAGGCGGTGTCTGGGGAGGTTGCTACAGTGGCGGCGGGCCCCGGGAACTAGAAGAGAGAACGAAGGAGGAGGAGGGGTAGATCGTCAAAAAACACGGGCTCCGGGTCGGGTTTGGTTTGGGTCTGGACCGCCGATATTCGACTAGCAGACGCCCAGACTCTTCTAGACCTCCCACACCACCTGGTTTAGGGCTAGATTGAGGGATTTCGGACGTCCAGACGAATCCGCCCAATATGAGGGCTAGCAAGCCTTCACCAACATCCATCGCCACCCTTTCGAGAGCAACTCAATGATTTAATCGGACCACACTATCATGCCAAACGCAGCAGCTCCAAAAGAACTGAAAAACTCCACTTGATCCATGTTATCATCGAGGAGGACGCCACTAGAATGGGAAGAGAATGGGAAGAACATTACTTCGACGAGAGGACGCCGCCACTACCTCTCCATCTTCAAATGGACACAAAACTCCACTAACATTGAGGTTCAACCCCCACCTACCAACATGAAAGGATACCCTACCACATCCTCGAGATCCATTAGGACCACTGGAGACAGGCTAGGCTACTAAGCGCGCTGATGAGCGGCCGCTCTTAGAAATCGCTGCCTACTCGCCTCTGACAATTGTAGCAGAAGAGGAAGCAAGATGTTCTGAGAGACTTTGTACCTCTAAATGGTTCGGTCTTATAGCCGGAAGATGGGAGTTATGGATGCATATGGCCACATGCAGCCATAAGCCCGCGGGTGGGAGTGAAACCCCTCATAGGTCCCTTGTGACCTCCTTCGGGTGGTGTTCCTCTTTTGCTCAAAAACTCCCAAAATCATTGTTTCCTTTTTTGTATATTGTTGTCTAGTGCACATGTAAACCACACTATTGTAAAAAAAGACATTAGTCCCGCAGAGATTAACTAGAACAAGAAAATGTGGTTAGAAAAGTAGATATATTTTGGGCGTATCAATCCTCACCGCTAGCAAGAGTAACCAAACATATGTATTGGATTTTCATTGCATGCATTATATTACACATTTGATGTCACATCCTAGATTTTTCTTTTAAGATTTTTATAAGGAATTAAAATTTTCCAAAAAATGTTTGACATTGATTGCTTTTAGCTAGAATTGACTATTGGTTGTTTGAATTGTTCAAAAAGTGACTCGATTAAAATCTGGGATTGTAAGGAAACCTATACTTAAGTTTCGGGAGTAACTATAAAATCCAAATTGATCTCACACAAAGGGTTGATGCCTTCATTGGGTTGGAATGAATTCCTTAAACCTCAAACAACATTTGAAAAGCTAGTTTGGAATCTGGGAAAATAGAACGAGCCCTAAAAGGTTGTAGGTAATAATTTTGTATCCCAAAATGGGGTGACAAGTTAAAACATTTATTTGGGCAGAAAAGTATTCTTAACAAGTACCAAATAATATTGAGGCCTGTGATAAATTTCCCAAAAAAAGACTAATGTGGATTGATTCTTGGAATATATTCAAAATTCCAATAGGGAAATTATTTAGGACTTTGCATTTCTGTTGGCATTAAAAGAAACTACCATAAGTCCAAATAAAATGCTTGACTTTTTGTTAATATTCCAAACTAGATTTGGAGCATATTTGAGTTTTAAGCATAATTGAAATTCAAAATAATATTTAAACTAGGCATAAAAATATGTCACCGAAAATATTTGACCAAAAGGCCCAAACAAAATGTTGAACTATTCAGAAATATTTCATTCGGAATTTAGAGAAAGCTTGCTTTTGGAGAAAAAATAAAATACAAGACCAAATTGAGATTCTTCATAGTAAAGACAATGCAACAGATAATTGACTCCCAAGCGCGCTTGACAAATAGAGTTATGCTCCCCGGTAACATCGCTAGAAAATAGTCTTGATGACCCACGAGTATAGGTTATCGCGATGGTCTTCGAGGGTTGTATTTCACCGGAATTTACTGATTCAACACAAGGGGAGTAAAAATATATTTATAAGCCTTAGCAGTTGAGTTGTCAATTCAACTACACCTGAGAGATAAGTTTATTGCAACAATTTATAGTATCATAGTAATATGATAGCAGTAGTGATTAAGTAATAGTGGCAACAATAGTAATAAGTTTGCAAAGTAGTAGCAAAGTGCAATAGTAATCGTTGTAACAAAGACAATAGCAGAAAAGTGTAGGTATGGACTAGTGATGGGGTGTTCGGATGAGATTCAATATGTATATGTAACAGCCATAATCTAGAGCGATACGAACTAGCTCCCATCTATCAATCATATGTAGGAATGTATTCCGTTTTATATTCATACGTGCTTGCGATAAAAAACTTGCATAACATTTTTTGTCCTACCCTCCCGTGGAAGCGTGGTCCTAACAAAAATTAAGGAAAATTAAGGCGCTCCTGTTAATAGAGAACCGAAACAAAAGATTAACATGTAGTGAATACACGAGCTCCTCAAATTATAGTCATCCCCATAGAGTATCCTAATTGTTGTCACGTTGATAACATGTGCATACAGCTTGCAGATAGGATCAAGAAAACAAATGTATTCATGAAAACTTAATATGTCCAAATCTCAAATCACAACACTCAGGCCCTAGCGACAAACATCAAGCATAGCAAAATCATAACAACATCAATTTCAAAACATAATGAATATAGAGATCAAGCCCCTAACAAATCTGACATGATTATATATGAAATATCAACCAAATCCCATCTACCTCCAGTATGCCTACAAAAAGATTACTCACACACGAATGTCAACATCATGAGATTGTTGAATGAGAAGGGTTGGTGATGACAACGAACCTAATTCCCTCTCTCCGGTGCCAGAAACAGAATGCAGATCAGGGCTCACACGAAGAACAGGAGGTGGCGGCGGAGGCTATGTATCATAACACGCGATGAAACTTTCTCTCTGATTTTTCCCGAGGATATATATTTATGGCGCCGGAATCGGGTCAAGGCGGCAGCCAGGGGCCCCACACGCGTGTGGCGCGCCCTGGGCGGGTGGTCGCGCCACCTATCCGTGTGGCGGCTTGGTGGCCCCCCTTCGGTACATCTTTGCTCAAATATTTATTTATTATTTCAAAATAAATCTTCAAAAAATTTAGTCCAATTCCGAGCACATTTATTTTTGCACAAAAACGACAACATGGTAATTATACTGAAAACAACATCAGTAAGGGTTAGTTTTCATTCAAATCATGCAAATTAAAGGCCAAAGCAAGAGCAAAAGTGTTTGAAAAAATAGATATGTTTAGAACATATCAAGTATCCCAAGCCCACCAAGATGGATGGGGCGGTTGTTTTATCTTTTGCCGACCAGAGGAAAGGACGCTCAATCTTGTTGACACTCCTCAGCATACCAAAGGGTACCACGAGCGGGGTGATGTGATACATGACTTGTGAAGCAAGGACCGATTTCACCAAGGCAGACCGACCTATCGTGATAATGTTCCTCCCTTGCAAGGGTGGAGCTTGCATGTGATGTAATGAGCTCATTGTGGAATGCAATGCAAAATTTCGTTCGACGGGTCACATATTTCAGGCACGAAACTTTATTTGATAGGAATAAATATGTTTCTAGTCGGCTAATTAATAGTGATTATGTTCCGTTTAACTATTACTCTCTGTTAGATCAATTTTTCTTACGGCATCTCCAACAGCCGCGCTATATAAATGCCGCGCCGCAAATTTGTGGTTTTTAGCACGCGCGCAAACGCTAACCGAGCTCCAGCGGAGGCGCGATAACTGCGCGCGCGGCATAAAGAGTTCAGCGCACGGCCCGAATCGCCATCGCGTGCCGTTTATTTGCAGCGCCCGCTACTGCGCGCCGCACACTCGAGCGCTCGCGACTTCCACCTACTCCGATCCAGGCGCCGCCGCCCGCACCATCCCATTTGTTCCGGCGACCATTCCGGCGCTTCCCCGGCCTATCCTCGCGCCGCCGCCGCTTCCTGCTTCTCCCTCCGGGCGCCGCAGACCCTCGCGCGCGCCATTCCTCCGACGAACACCGCCCGGCCGCCCACAAGGTGTTCGACAAAACGCTTGCAAGGTATGTATTGCTTCAACTTCACATTTTCAACCGCGTCCGGCCGCCCACTGCCGCTCGACTACTCTCAATATGAGCTCTTGGGACATCCCGTGCGAGTGCGGCGGACGGTTGCCAGGGTGGCCCGTTTTGTTGCCTTCTATCATGCCATTCGACGTGCCGAAACGCATGATGATCTTCAGAAGGATCTCATTGAGGAGTGGTGGGCATGGAATGGCCGACAAAGAGCATCATGGTGTTTGTGTTTGATGTTGTATTGTTAAACTATTTGATCTATTGCAAGATAAACAATTTGTTTGAGTTGTAATAATGAAATTGAACTATTTATTGTTGATTTATTCCGTTTGTGTTTGATCTTCTTGGTTGTGTTTGGAGTGCATGTATTGTTTGTGCGAGAGCGCGCGCACAGTTTTTTTGCAGCGGCTCGCGCGCGCTAAACTTTGCAGCGGCCGCTGAAGCAAGCGCTCCGCGTCGCGCAAGAACTCAAGAACCGCGTGCTGCAACCGATGCTCTTAATTTTTGTTCTCTTTGGTGATTTTCATCCTTTTTTAAAATTATTCAGATTCGCTAATTCTTATCTAGATGAGAATTAACAAAATCTCGTTTAACTCCTAAACTACTCGATTATATATAACCAGACAAAGAAATAAAAAGAAAATAATCCCTATGATAATCTGCATGTAAAATCCGGTTGTGTAGGAGTTAGATGAAGAAGACATAGTTATTTCTCGTCTACATGAGTCGACTCCCACGACTGGCAAAAGCCAAGATCCAGTTACTAGTATTACACTTGATAGGCAAAGCACCTATGCGCCGAATAAGGAGTGCACATTTCTTGAGAAAAGGATGGAGAGATGGCACTCCCACAACTACGTAGTACGCTGCGTTGGAGATTTGGGCGTCATATCCAGGAGCCAATCTCAGGACGGGGCCAAACTAGGGGGTACGCGCCGGCCCATAGCCGTAGAAGCAGGCAAGCAGTCATCGATCAGCCGGACCCGCGCCGCACATGAGCGGCGTCGTACCACACGGGAGGGCACAGCCGCACAGGGTAGATGTATTGTACTGCCTGCACACTTTCGGCGCTCGCCGGTGGTGACCAGCAGCGGCCGAGAAAGGCAGAACAGATAGCGTGTCCGTGCGTACGCGCGCGCGTACACCGTGTATGCATGCCGGCCGGCATGGGACTGCCAGTCGTGATTGTGATTACATCCATTACTGTCAGTGTACCGTAAAAGATCTCGTTGTCAACACATCTGCTTCCGTCCCGTGACTTGTCACATGAATGAACAAACCTCGTGATGGCAAGCAGCGCTCACAAGAAAGTCGCGACGGCGACGTATAATCGCCTCGCCTCGCCGGGAAGCTTTCGCTGGACGGAGAACAAATGGCGGCATGCCGGCCACTCGCGTCTCCTGTAGCCCCATCGTCTGGTGTGCTGCGTAACATCGACAAGAGATCTGGATCAGACCTCGCGTCCCCATCATGTTTGCACGAGTGGTGTGCCGTGGTCGCATTAAGGTTTTGTGTCGAAATCAAGCGCTAATCCATCGATCCTGCTGGAACGTAATTATAGTATCACACTCTGTCACGCGTTCGTTCATTCCCATGGACGAGGACGACACAAGAGAATCCTAAATGTGTGGATTTTTCCAGCTTAAAAGCAGAGGAGAGCAACACCAAGCTCGGACACATGGACATCTTTCTTCTGCGCTCTCTAAATTATACTCGCTCTCCGTTTCGAAAAAAAAATTATACTCGCTCACCAGGACTCCTCTGCCTCTGTTGCATGCCCTCCTTTTCACGTACAACTCCGTCGAGTTAGAGTTTATTTATTTGTTGTTGTGGTTGCGAAATTAATCTATGGCTAACGAATTTTATACGTTGGCGCACAAGTACCATCGCGCAGCGCCACTTGCGGTTGTTGGTTTCGCTGTCAGCGCACAAGTACATGTAGTGAGTGAGATTTTGGTGGAAAGAATGGAAGGATCCTCTTTTGTTTTTGGTCGCTTTTATTACTTTGCGGATCTCCCAAATATGGACTCCCCTCCCATCCAAGTTTGACGCAAGTAAAGCAATAAATGGATCTCCCGCTAGTGCATGTAGATAAGCCATAGCCTAGCAGCCCCATACAGATCTTCTCTTGGTTCTTTTGAGATTACCGAAAAAGGGTTTTCCCCCGCTTTGTATTACAAAGCAACCAACACCGATACAAAGGGGTGCTCGGGCGAGAAGCGCAACAAGCCCAAAGGAAAGACAAAGAACAAAGAAGAAGAAAGAAATGCCAACAGCGGCAGCTCGACAAAGCGCGGATGACCCGCCACCGCTGCGCCCTCCAAAATTGACCCACCACAAACCCAGGCTCCGACCCGCCGCGTACCAAGCAGCACCTCCAACAAGGGATGCGACGTCGACGACGCTGCTGCCCGGACGTGTCCTAGGGTTTCCCCCGGCACGCGAAAGGAAGTGGGGAATGGATACATCTGACACCCTCCAAGAAGGGATGGTGGCAACCGTAGGTGTCACCGCATCGGAGCCGGAAGAAAGCCGGCAAGGGATTTCTCCCGCACACCAAGCCCCACCGCCCAACCAGGCCGAAGTCAACCAACCACCTCGCCGCCCACCAGCATGCGCCACCGCGGTCTTGACGCCACCCACGCCGCCTCACCGAGATCACCACCACGAGGCCAAGAGGATGGAGAGAGACGCACGAGGCGACAGGGGCAGCAGCACCAGATCTGGGCCAAGCGGGCGCCGCCAGATCGCATCGCCGCGCCGCCCCGCTGCCCAGAAGATCCCCCGCCACCACGCCGGAGAGCACCGCCGCCGCGCCCGACCGCCGCCGCTTGGGAACACCCCGCAGCGCCGCACCGCCCCGCGTCGGAGCGACCCGCGAGGGGAAAGGCCAGTGGCCGCCGCCGCCAGCGCCGCCCGGGCCAGGCCCGGCGCCGAACGCCAGCAACGGCGGCGAGGAGAGAGGGGAGGGGGGGGCTCGGGGAGGAGGCGCGACCGGTCGCCCGCAGGAACGATGCGGTCGCGAGAGGAGAGGAATCCGGTTCTTTTGAGATTCGAGCGAGCAAGCGAGAGATGGTGGCCTCGCAACTCGCATTGCATCTCAGCAGTGCCTTCTTGGGATCGCCACGAACCAATCTCTCATCCTCAACACTGCTAGTAGTAGTATTTACACTAGCACTGCATAGGCATAGCCCGACCTACTCCTACGTCTACGTGGATGCGGAATGTGTGAGTGAGTGCTGCATCTGTCGAGGGAATATGTTCAGAGAGTAGTCTATGTTGAGACGATGCATCCTACTAGTACTCCGTGATACCATGTTACCATGTCACAAAATTCAAATTTACATGATACAAAAAGTTCTGAAAAATCCTAGTGTAGGAGAATAGCAGTAACTCGTATTTCCCCTGAGTAGACGCGCGTGGTGGCCCTGGCGACCCAACCGGCCATGCTCGGTTGTCTTGCCCGGTCCGCCTGCCGAGGGTTTCCGGGGCAGCGGCCCTGCACAACCATCACCGATGTTTGTTAGAGCAACTTCAACGGGGCGATCCATTTTATCCGCCTGCGTCCGTTTGGATTGGCGCAGACAAAAGTGAAGGCCCAACGCGCTGACCCAAACCCAAATCTCGTCCGTCTGGCGTCCGGGCCGACCCATTTCCGGCCCAAAATTGTGCATGAAATGCGTTCGCGGACGCGCCGCGCATCTCCTCGGCGTCCGCCGCGGCCCCACTTGTAGGCCACCCAATGACCGGCTGTCGTCAAATTTATGACAACCACCGACAACGGGCCCACTAGTCAGCCAGTGGAAGCGTCCTTTTTTAACCACGCGTGTGGCGGGGCAGGCCTCATCCACTTACGTCCACATCTGCCCCCCTCACCACCCCCTTGTGCTTCCTCGCCGGCGACACCAAACCCTAGCAAGCAATGGCCCTCTTCGGCAGCGGCAGCGGCAAGGGCAAGGGCAAGGGCACCCCCGGCGCCTCATCCGCCCGTGCTCCTCCCCCTCCTCCTCCGGCGCTGGCCCGTTTCCGCCCAAGTTGCCGGCGTCGGCACATCCTGGTGCACCAAGCACGGTGGCACTGGGAGTACAGGCAGCCGATGCCCTACCCCGACGTCACGCTGCCGCACCACTGGCACCAGGATCCGCACCGGATCCTGGTGTCGGCGGTTCCACGGACCCAGCGGGTGCACGACGAGGAGGTGTGCAGGCGCCGGGCGCAGCTCACGCCGGAGCAGCGGCGGATGTCCGAGTACGCCGCCGACTCTCCCAACTGGGAGGCTTGGTTTGCCCTCGAACACGAGGAGCAACGGCTTGTAGGCGTCGGCGCCACCCCGCCGCCGTTTCCATCGCTGCCCCCGCGGGTAGAGCCGGAGGAAATGGAGGCGGAGGCGGAGTACCAGGCGGCGTTCGGTGGGCTGGCCCTGCTCCCGTCTTCATCGACCTCACCGGCGATGGCGACGACAACGTCAAGGGCAAGGGCAAGGCTGACGACGTCTAGAGCATATTTAATATTTAATTATGTTTATTTCCGCAAGCTTTTTTTTTTCCACGCTGGCATATTTGGATCCGCCGCCCGTTGGACGGTCAAACCGACCCATTTGAGAGTGCGGACGCGCACGCCCGCCTGGCCGACCCAAACGAAGAAAAAACGGACAAAACGCGCATCCGTTTGGGTCGCCCCGTTGGAGTTGCTCTTAACTCCTGTTGTGGGCAGGCCCTGTGTTCTGGCCGGCCGGCCGCGGGTTGTATTGTACGTACCGGCAGAACCGGCCTGGTGATCAGTGATCACACGCGTTTCACAGAGTCTAGTGGCCGATCAGCCTGCTGTTGCCACTCTGTGATATCGGTTGGGGATATATCTTTTCCTTGTCAGGTAGCCTCCACACGTCGGACGACCCCATCGATCGCAAGAGCCGGTGCCAACATGCTGGGCATCCGTGTCCCTGCGGTGCTTGCTGGAGGTGCCACTTACTTAGAGCACTGTTCGTCTACTCGTTGCTGTCCACTGCCCTGCCATCTCTCCCTCTCTTCTCTTTGTCTCCTCCGCACACGCACACAACTTGGTTATTCTTCACCGTACGTGTTGAGACGACTAAACTAATGTGCAGAACACCTTCATGCCGGCGGTGCGCGGCGAGGCAGTGCAGTAGAGTACAATATACACGAGGGGCGTCCTCCTTTAGGACGAGAACAGGGGCGGCCACCCCGGCGATTCATGGACATGTCGAGCCCATCTCATCTATGATCCAGTAACACGTACACGCCCCCCTCTCGCCGGCCGGTCAAACCAAGACGCCGCAACCGCCGTCCTCCTCGTGCACCGCGCCCGCCCGTCGTCGTTCTTCGTCGGCGTCGCCGCACTAGAATATATGTATGCGCATGCGCAGTTCGGTGCACGGAGACCCATCAAAATCAACATTTTGTAGAGGCCACGAACGAACGAACTGAATGATCAGCTCGTTCTCGACAGCTGCAGTGTGGGCTCAACCCCAAAACAAGGGGACCAAAGGGACCCAAGGCGAGCACACATGCACATATATCTATTGTAACAGCGTTTGGTATTGGAAGATTGATAGATTGATCTGGGGCTACAACAGCGTTGCAACAGCACGGACGGGCACACACGCACGCATCACCTGTATTATGTGTTGTCGCGAAGCTTCCACTCACCCCAAGAGGAGGAGGTGGGTGCCTTTTGTGAGGTTCATGAGTGTACATTTAGGAACATCTTGGACCATGCATGGACACCCACTCCCACCCCCATTGGAGATGTCTTGGCACGTCCTCAAGCAATTTGTTTCGTCCGTGCATTGCATGCATGATGCATCAACCGGATCGGCCTCGATCGGTTGCACGAGATTGTGGAATGTACTCTTTGCGACAGTGTTTGTGTGACACATATGCTGCACTACCCATGCATGCATACTCACTACTCGGTCACTGGTAGGAAAAAAGGAATTCGATCGCTCGAGTGGTAGGAGCATCACTCGGGAGGTTCATACATTTGTAAGTGGGACTTCGTTCAGGTGTCATCTGGTCAAACTGTGGGCTCCTTCTGGTTACCACTTGCTTTCTTTTTCTGCTGCGGAGTAATAAGCTTCAACATTGCTCGTCACTTTCTTAATATATTTGTTCTTTCATCATTGCTCGTCTGATTAACCATTAATTGTGCAGCATGAACTCTCTGCTCTTAATTTTTTGTTCCAGGAGAGCCACGCACTAGCTACGCTGACTAATGTCTGCGTGCATAGAGAATATTGTCCAACACAAGGGTGACAGGTATGGGCAACCTCTTGTGCTGTGCTGCAAACAGAATCGATGGGTGTAGGAAAGCTCTGTTGTGCCACACCGGCATCACACGCATGATGATTGTGAGGGGTTGGAGGAGAGAGAGACTCCTGATTTGAAGCCTCGAATGTTTGAGCAAGATTCACCCGCATCAGTGGTGGAACCGAAGCGCAAGCCTTCTTCGACATGACTGCACCTTAATTTGTTTCCCTTGGGGGGAAACTAGTAGTTCCTCTTGGCCGGTTTGTCCACAAGCAAGTGATTCTTATCAAAAATAATTTGCTTAGACGTAGATGGGTAGACAATGCAGGTTGTTGTTTTTGTGATCAAGATGAACAATACAACACCTTTTTATTGATTGCCCTCTCGCGAAGCTTCTTTGGCGCAGTATTCATATAGCCTTCAATATTACTCCTCCAGACAGTATTGACACATTATTTGTGATGTGGCTAACTGAGTAGAACCAGTTATTGCGGCACGTATTCGGATAGGAATATGTGCATTATTGTGGGCTATATGAAACTGTAGGAATGATATGATCTTTAACAGACAAATCATTTTGAATTTCTTGCAGGTCATCTTCAGAGCTACGACGTGGATCCGTACGTGGTCGTTACTCACTCCTACAGACTCCAGGGAGCATTGGGTGCAACCGTTGGGAGATGGTAGCGCGGCGTATCTTCAACAGGTTTGGATGGCTGTCCAATAATAGGATATGTGTTTAGTCATCTCGTCCTGTTTTTATGCCAGTTGTGGCTTTATGTTCTGTTGGATTTTTTGTTTTATTTTGCTCCGTTTGCGGGCTGTACTGGATTGCAGACTTTGTGTTTTGTTGGCATCTTTTAATAATATGGCCGCATGCATCTGTCAGATGCAGACGCCGGGGGTGATCCTCCTTCTAAAAAAAAATTCCTCTTGGCCATTCTTATGTTGTGCTATTGTTCTTTTGAAAGAGAGAAATCGAGTTTTACAAACGTCCCATGTTGTGCTACATCTTAATTATTACCCCCTATAGACAGTTAGCTATTTGGCTTGCAAAAGGCGTCATATACTCATGCTTGTAGGGTAAAGCAGAGGAAGCTGGGGCAAGAGCGGCGCAAATCCGTTCGTGCTTTACATAAACTTCTTGTAATCTCATCATTAAAAGTGTAAAAGGCATCAGGTCCATATCCTATTAGTCGCAGCTGCCCAATTAGCTAGTAGAACGGTTGCTTTTGTAGGCTTCCACTCAATACAATACACTACTAATAGCTACTAATGCCCGCTGATGAGCTCGGCAAAGTGAAAAAAATTCTTCAAAATTCAGAACATATATGATATATCGTACGTGGTCCACATATTCATGATCTGGTAAGCATTACTACATTCGCCACCACCAATTGCTTAGTAGGAGGTCTCCGCCTCAACAATAGCTTCCTTAAAAAGCATAAATGTAAAGCATGCGTGATGTAATATTTCACTCGATTAATCTGGCATTATCCTAGCTAGCTAGAGCTTAGCTTACATCATGTGGACTACATTTTAGAAGCAACCATACCATTTTCCTTCAAGAAATGAAAGATTTATGGCTTCCTGGCTTCGCATCATAGCCGTGTCCTATTATTTTTCCAACAAAAGCCAATATATTAATATCAAGAGGGTACGATTTCGACCTCTGCGAAAACACAATATCAAGTCCTAGTTGAGACATTAATGATGCACACAATCAATAAAAAGAAAAAAAGACAACCGATACAACCTACAACATGCAATAAATAAACAAGGGGGGACACCAATCACCACCCTTAAACAATGCATACACATAACTATTGGGGAACGTAGCATGCAATTTTAAAAAAATTCCTACGATCACTCAAGATCTATCTAGGAGATGCATATCAATGAGAGGGTGAGAGTGTGTCCATGTACCCTCGTAGACCGAAAGCGGAAGCGTTAGCTTAACGCGGTTGATGTAGTCGAACGTCTTCTCGATCCAACCGATCAAGCACCGAACGTACGGCACTTTCGAGTTCTGCACACGTTCAGCTCGATGACGTCCCTTGAACTCTTGATCCAGCAAAGTGTCGAGGGAGAATTTCGTCAGCACGACGGCGTGGTGACGGTGATGGTGAAGTGATCCGCGCAGGGCTTCGCCTAAGCACTACGACAATATGACCGGAGGAGTAAACGGTGGAGGGGGGCACTGAGGGAGTCCTGGACTAAGGGGTCCTCGGGCGTCCGGCCTGTTATCCATTGGGCCGGACTGATGGGCTATGAAGACATGAAGGCCGAAGACTGTACATGTGTCCGGATTGGACTCTACTTGGCGTGGAAGGCAAGCTTGGCGACCGATTATGAAGATTCCTTCTTATGTAACCGACTCTATGTAAACCCTAGATTCCCCCGGTGTCTATATAAACCGGAAGGCGTAGTTCGGATAGGCGGATACACATTACCATAGTCATACAGGCTAGATTTCTAGGGTTTAGCCATTACGATGTCGTGGTAGATCAACTCTTGTAATACTCATATTCATCATCAAGATCAATCAAGCAGGAAGTAGGGTATTACCTCCATAGAGAGGGCCCGAGCCTGGGTAAACATCGTGTCCCTCTTCTCCTGTTACCATCGATCCTAGACGCACAGTTCGGGACCCCCTACCCGAGATCCGCCGGTTTTGACACCGACATTGGTGCTTTCATTGAGAGTTCCACTGTGCCGTCGACAAAAGGTTTGATGGACCCTTCAATCCTCGATAATGACGCTTTCCAAGGAAGAACCTTCCTCCCCGGACAGATTTTTGTGTTCGGCGGCTTCGTACTGCGGGCCAACTCGCTTGGCCGTCTGGAGCTGATCGATAGCTACGCCCCTGGCCACCAGGTCAGATTTGGAAGCTTGAACTACGTCGCGGATACCCGTGGAGACTCGATCTTCAACGGGTTGGAGACTGCAGCGATCGCTCCCCCTCGTCCCGATGAACATGACTCATATTTGTTATCGGATTACATCCAGGAGATGGATCCTGTTGCTGCAATGGCCTCAGAACCGAAGCAGATCGTGCCCTCTGAGGCCACAAAGTCCGCGGCGTTGGAGCCACACACGGACTCGACATCCTGCAATGTTTGCGTCAATGGAACTCCGGACTCGTCTCGGCTATACGTTCCGGACCAGGTACACCTGCGGACACCGAGCTGGATCGGTTATCGATTTTCGAATTTAGCGCCGCAGACGTCTTCCAGCATTCACCTTTGGGTGACATGCTAAACTCTTTAAAGAACTTGTCCTTGGAGGAGGACTCACAGCCGAACTGTGTTCGGTTCGAGCTAGAGGCAGATGACGAGGAATTTTACTTCCCACCCGCCACCCACTTCATAGCCACTGTCGATGACTTAACCGACGTGCTTGACTATGGCTCCGAAGACATCGACGGTATGGACGACGATGCCGATAAGGAGCAAGGCCAAGACCCGCCATTCACTGGGCGTTGGACGGCCACCTCTTCTTACGACGTGTACATGGTTGATACACCTAAAGGATCTGGCGACGACAAAGAAGAGCCAGATGCGAATAAACCCTCTAAGACGCAGTCCAAGCGTCTGCGCCCCAAACGCCGTTCTAAACATCGTCGCTCAAAAGATGGCAACACTGGCACCGGAGAAAATTGTACTCCGGGCGACGCCGAAAACAATGAAGTCCCTATCGGGGCTGCATCGGAACAGGAGGAACATGACAACGGGCAAGATAACCCTGATAAACAGGCCACACCCAGCGACCCGGGTGATGATAGTTATCATCCACCCTCCGAGGATGATGAGAGCCTTCGCAGTGAGGACTTCATAGTGCCTAAGGCACCCCTCGAGCAGGAACGCTTTAAGCACCAGCTCATAGCTACTGCAAGAAGCCTAAAGAAAAAGCAGACGCAGCTCCAAGCAGATCAAGACCTACTCATGGATAGATGGACCGATGTCCTGGCAGCCGAAGAATACGGCCTCAAGCGCCCAGCCAAGAGTTACCCAGAACGCCGACTGCTACCTCAATTTGATGAGGAGGCACCGGAGCACATATCTCCCTCGCGTAATGCGGAATGACCACCACGTGGTCGAGACAGGGCGGCCGACCGGCCACCCCGCGGTCGGGATAAAGCGGCAACTCAGGCCGAACAACAGCCTGCCCCACCGCCCCGTAAAAATAGAGGCAGAAAAGTTTGGGTTCACACGTAAGACCTCCGGCAGACCCTGGACAGTAGAGCAGGACATACAAGATCGATCTACGGATCGCGTGGACGTGCCTCGAGGCACGACGACGACTACCTATTCGGACGTGACAAACCTAACCACGCCCGGGTCGAATGCCACACACGGAATCCATCAGAGCTACGCCGTGATGCGTCCCGATACAGAGGTGCCGCACACCCTCTCTGCTTCACAGATAAAGTACTGGATCAGGAATTCCCCGAGGGGTTCAAGCCTGTCAATATCGAATCATACGACGGCACAACCGATCCTGCAGTATGGATCGAGGATTTTATTCTCCATATCCATATGGCTCGAGGAGATGACCTCCACGCCATTAAATACCTCCCACTAAAACTCAAAGGGCCAGCTCGGCACTGGCTTAACAGCCTGCCTGAAAATTCTATCGGCAGCTAGGAGGACTTGGAAGAAGCCTTCTTGGACAACTTCCAAGGAACTTATGTCCGGCCACCAGATGCCGACGACTTAAGCCACATAGTTCAACAACCCGGAGAATCAGCCAGAAAATTTTGGACTAGGTTCCTAACCAAAAAGAACCAGATCATCGACTGTCCGGATGCCGAAGCCCTAGTGGCCTTTAGGCATAGCATCCGGGACGAATGGCTGGCCCGCCACCTCGGCCAGGAAAAGCCGAGGTGCATGGCAGCCCTCACGGCACTTATGACCCGCTTCTGCGCGGGAGAGGATAGTTGGCTGGCTCGCAGTACAAACACAGCCAACGAAACAAGTCCCTCCGAGGCCAAAAACAGCACCGGTGCAACAGACACAAACGCCGAAGCAATGGCGATAACACCGATGACACTACAGTTCACGCCGGATTCAGTGGCTCCAAGTCCGGCCAGCGAAAGAAGCCCTATAAAAGGAGCAGCGGAGGACCATCCAGCTTGGACCACATACTCGATCATCCTTGCCAGATACATGGCACCCCAGACAAACCGGCCAACCATACCAACAGAGATTGCCGGGTCTTTAAACAAGCCAGCAAGGTAAACAGCAGAAACAAGGAAAGGGAATCACAGAGCGAGGACGATGACGAGGAGCCCCGACAGCCGAACACTGGGGGCAAAAGAAATTTCCCCCTCAAGTCAAAACGGTGAACATGATATATGCTACACACATCCCCAAAAGGGAGCGCAAGCGTGCACTCAGGGACGTCTACGTGGTGGAGCCAGCCGCCCCTAAATTCAATCCATGGTCATCATTCCCGATCACCTTTGATCGTCGAGATCATTCAACTAGTATCCGTCATGGCGGTTCGGCCGCATTGGTCCTCGACCCAATCATCGACGGATTTCACCTGACACGAGTCCTAATGGACGGTGGTAGCAGCCTCAACCTTCTCTATCAGGACACAGTACGTAAAATGGGCATTAATCCCTCACGAATCAAGCCCACCAAAACTACCTTTAAAGGAGTCATTCCAGGCGTAGAAGCCCGTTGTATAGGCTCAATCACGCTGGAGGTGGTATTCGGTTCCCCGGATAACTTCCGAAGCGAAGAATTAATCTTCGATATCATCCCCTTCCGCAGCGGCTACCACACACTGCTCGGACAAACCGCGTTTGCTAGATTCAACGCAGTGCCACACTATGCTTATCTCAAGCTCAAGATGCCCGGTCCACGCGGCGTCATAACGGTCAATGGCAACACAGAATGCTCCCTCCGAACAGAGGAGCACACCGCCGCCCTAGCAGCAGAGGTACAGAGCGGCCCTCTCAAGCAGCATTATAATCCGGCTGCCGAGCCCCTGGACATCATTAAGAGGGTCTGGACTACACTGCAACAGGACAGCTCGGCTCGTCACGAGCCGAATTAGCAATTTGGCCTCCGTCCCAGCCCCGATGAAGCAATGGCATTAATACCGCGCGTACATAAACCACGCACTCAAAACCCCATGGGTATTGACGGAGGCATAACTCGTTCGTGATCCACAGTACGGCTCGACCGACCCTGGGATTTGCACGCTTTTACTTTTTCTTTTTTATGGGTTTTCTTCTCTTTTCGAGGTCTATACGGACAACCCGCTTGCAGAACACACCAAGGAGGCAAGGAGCTCCGACTTACAAGGGAATATCCAGGTGGTCTCTACTAAACGATTGCCATACTTGTTTTACATACCCGCACGTAGCTTGCCCTAGGTTGCGGCATGTTAAATAGCCTTAATTGCTTATCGCATTACTTGTACAAAGTACGCCTCGACGTACTAGTTGCATCACAATGGTGAATACACGGTAGCGTCAGCTTATTATTTCATTTTCCCGTCTCCTCACCTTGGTATTCATTACTCATTGCACACGTACACCATGGTACGCATTATTATGCCAGGGGCTTCATCACACCCCGCACTACTGCAATAAAAGTCCGAACACTTTTATAGTATAGTTCGGCACCCCGAACTTGTAGCATTATATGCATCAGCTCCGAATCATGTCTTTGGTCAATAGTTGGGTTGCCCGGCTCCTGTGCTTACTACTTTACGTTCCGCTATATCGGCTAGGGTAGTAAAGGGAGAACTACTGCGATTGTGTCCCGGTTCTTCCGGACGAGCACCTCAGTAGAGAAAGGCGAAAACTGACTGTCATGATGCGGCGAGAGCCGGTCAGCTGTTCGAGAGGTTCCAAATCGTTAGAGATTTTTTCCGCTTCTTGCGAAGAATCGGTTGCTCCGATTAGGCGTGTATAGCGCCCCTAGTTCAGCCTTCCGAATACCAGGGGCTTCGCCAACTTTCTTAATTGTCAAACTCCTATGGCTAAGTGAGGGCGGTAAAGGCCGCATAGTCTGATTGCCTTGTTCGTTGCGCTAAATACCTCCTTTAGGACTAGAATGTGGAGTAAAGAGTGTTTAGATTTATCCCGAACACCCCCGTACTATCTATGTGGGGGCAGAAACCGACGACTGGTCAACCCTCAGATTTCATAAACGGCCGCACAGGAGGTAAAATTTAAAATCGCAAGCATTATATTACATAACATAATTGCTCCATATTACAGGACAGGATAATAAAAATGTTCTCACGGGAATATAACATCCTTCGAACATTGCTCCGCCACAAGGCGGGACCCCTCCAGTACACCATCAAAATAGAGCTCGGGTCGACGATGCTCCTTGCACTCCGACGGCCCCTCGGTCATCACCTTCTTGGCATCCAACTTTGCCCAATGCGTCTTGACGCGGGCAAATGCCATACGCGCACCTTCAATACAGACCGACCGCTTCACTGCTTCGAGCCGCGAACAGGCACTCACAAGCCGCTTAACAAGTCCAAAGTAGCTGCTAGGTACAGGCTCAGCAGGCCACAGCCGGACTATCAGGTCCTTCATGGCTAGCTCCGCTGACCTGTGCAGCTCGACCAACTGCTTCAGTTGGTCGCTAAAGGGCACCGGATGTTCGGGTCCAAGATATTGAGACCAGAACAGCTTCTCTGTAGACATCCCTTCTTTGGCTCTATAATGCTCGGCAGCATCTGATATGCTGCGCGGCAGATCCGTAAACACCCATGGAAAACCCAAATTCGGATAAGTACAAGGATTGTTTCTTCTATATACTTGCTTTGCATGGTGAAAGACTTACCCGCCGCAATCTCCTTGGCCGCCTGAATTTCCTGGAGGGCCTTCTGGGCTTCGGCTCGGGCATCCTGTGCGCTCTGGCGAGCCTTCGCCAATTCGGACTCTTGCGCCTTACAATCACGCTCCAAGGACTCGAGTTTCTCGACGGCGTCCTGGAGCTCTTGCTGGGCCTTACTAACCAGGGCCTCATGCTTCTCGCGCGCGGTGCGTTCCTTGGCCGCTTTGTCCTCGGCCTCGGCTAACGCCTTCTTGAGGGCTGCCACCTCGATTGTGGCCCCTAATAAAGTTTATGACACTTTAGTCCGGACATACTATTCATTTTTTCTTGAAATGTACCCACAGGTTACTGCATACCTTGGCTATCCTCCAGCTGCTTCTTCACGAGGCCGAGCTCCTCCTTGGCCCGCTCCAGTTTCTGCTTCAGTCCAGAAACCTCTGCAACATGAGCAGTGGCCGCCTGCAGCGATACCTGCTTATTCACATAGACAACTCATGTTAGACTCCAGCGATATTTATTCTTGATCCTCTGTTCGGCTTTTCTTCCCGAACACCAAATAGAGCATCAGGGGCTACTGTCTATACTGTGATATTTTTTCCACAATCACATTACTTACCTCAAAGCCCATTAGAAGGCTAGTGCAGGCTTCGGTCAGTCAGCTTTTGATGAACTGAACCTTCTCTATCACCGTGCCCATAATGACACGATGTTCGTCCACGATAGAGGCGCCTCGTAGCGCCTCCAGCAGATTATCCGATGCCTCTAGTTGGACAGAGGTCACCGGAGGAACATGCACATTCCCTCCTTGTGGGGAATGCCGTTCGTTGGACCCCGGAGCCGTGTAGATCTCCGAAAGGGTGTCCGTCTGAGGTCTGAAGGGAACTCGGGCCCCGTCACCAGTCCTCATGGGGACTTTTTCCCCCATGTGCCCGGCGGCCGAAGAGTCATCCTGGGGTGTCACCCCGATGATCTCCAGAAACTCCCCCCGGTCTGGGAAGGTCTTTTGGTGGGTGAGACGGAATGAGCAGGTGGCGGAGACATGCTAGCCATCTCCTTCGAGTCCAGCGAATCCTCTGTCGAGGATCGCGGGGAGCCATCGCGTATCAGACTGCAGTGACGAAGTTTAAAATATGTCAATATTACAAACCAGGAAGGCTAGACGTCTGCGGATTCTGGTACTTACGAAGCGGCCCGAGGCTTGGTCCGGCGAGGTCGTTACGGACTGCTATCAACATCCCACGCGGAGTTATCCGTGAGGGAGCCTTTAACCCTCTTAGGCGCTTTCGCCTCCAGATTTGTGGGGGCCGCTCTCTTCTTCCTCCCCACTTCAGGTGGGGAGTCGTTTTCTTCTCCCTCTTCGTCGTCGTCGTCGGCGGACGAAGACGAAGTTTCTTCTTCGAACGTCACGTCTGGGGCGCCTTTTCGGCGAGGGCCCTTCTTGGCCCCTTTGGCCGCTTTCTTGGTCGTCTTCTCCGGCACCTCATAAGGTGCCGGAAACAACATTTTCGTCAGAAGTGGGAATTCTTGGTCTTCGGGTAGCGGAGCTGGACAGTTAATCTGCTCCGCTGTCTCTATCCAGGCCTGAAAAAATTAATAGGAATGCTTAGACCTTTCCTTCAAAATATGCTAGCAAAGGGTACACCTTGAAAACATGAAAGAACCTACCGAATTAGCCTGGCGTTTTAAGCTAAGCCCGCGATCCTCGGTCGTGGGCGGTGGTGTCTCACCGGCCTTGAAGAGCACTTTCCAGATGTCTTCGTGCGTTGTGTCGAAGAACTCTAGTAGCGTCTGGTGTGTGGCTGGATCAAACTCCCACAAATGGCAAGTCCGGCGTTGGCATGGTAGGATCCGGCGAAAAAGCATAACCTGGATCACGTCGACAAGCTTGATTTTCTTGGTCATCATGTTCCAGACGCATGTCTGGAGCCCGGTCAGCTCGTCCGAAGAACCCCAGGTCAGGCCCTTCTCTTGCCAGGAGGTGAGCCGCATCGGAGCTCCGGATTGGAATTCGGGGGCCGCCGCCCAGTTGGTGTCGCGCGGCTCGGTGATGTAGAACCACCCCGATTGCCACCCCTTCACCGTCTTCATGAAGGATCCTTCGGGCCAGACGACATTGGGCATCTTGCCCACCATGCCGCCTCCGCACTCTGCTTGTTGGCCGCTCACTACCTTCGGCTTCACATTGAAGGTCTTCAGCCATAGGCCGAAGTGAGGTGGGATACGGAGAAAAGCCTCGCACACGACAATAAATGCCGAGATGTTGAGGATAGAGTTGGGGGCTAGATCATGGAAGTCCAGCCCGTAGTAAAACATCAGCCCGCGGATGAATGGGTGTAGAGGGAATCCCAGTCCGCGGACGAAATGTGTGAGAAATACAACCCTCTCACAGGGCTCTGGGGTAGGGACGATCTGTCCCTTGGCCGGGAGCCAATGAGCAATCTGCTTGGCCAGGTATCCTGCCTCCCGGAGCTCCTTGATGTCCTTCTTCTTGACGGAAGAGGCCATCCACTTGCCTCCAGCTCTGGACCCGGACATGGCTGGAGTGCTTTTTTGACGGAGAAAGCTAGAGCTTGGGCGCTGGAGCTCGAGAACGGATGGGCGGAGGAGAGGGAAAGGGCGTAGTTAAGAAAGGGAATCCTTACCCCCTTATGAAGGCCGCGAATATCAAGCGCCTCCCTGCTCGCCCTAAAAGCTCGCCTATTCCCAGGGGCTGTGTAAACGGCACGGTTGGGTTACCCATGCCCGCATTGATGAGGATCCCGCAATAAGGGGGCACGATCTCTGCTTCGACAGGACGTGCCAATGGCAACCGCGTCTCGAAACATGGGGTGGCAGATGAAAAACGGTTCGAAATTATGACCGGTCAGATGCAATATCGTGCTGCAAAGAAGCTGTCAGCGGATTAGACTCGTGCAAATATTATATTCTCTCTGCGGTTGTGTGTGGTATGTGTTACAGGTTCGGATACAATCATCGCATCCGAAGACTATCTTGGAGTTCGGAAAAAGGGAACCCGCCTTGCAATGCCGAAGACAAATCTGCGCACCGGACTCCTTGTCATTGAAGCCAGGTTCAGGGGCTACTGAGGGAGTCCTAGACTAAGGGGTCCTCGAGCGTCCGTCCTGTAATCCATTGGGCCGGACTAATGGGCTATGAAGACATGAAGGCCGAAGACTGTACCTGTGTACGGATTGGACTCTGCTTGGCGTGGAAGGCAAGCTTGGCGACCGATTATGAAGATTCCTTCTTATGTAACCGACTCTATGTAAACCCTAGATTCCCCCGGTGTCTATATAAACTGGAGGGCGTAATTCGGATAGGCGGATACACATTACCATAGTCATACAGGCTAGATTTCTAGGGTTTAGCCATTACGATCTCGTGGTAGATCAACTCTTGTAATACTCATATTCATCAAGATCAATCAAGAAGGAAGTAGGGTATTACCTCCATAGAGAGGGACCGAACCTGGGTAAACATCGTGTCCCTCTTCTCCTGTTACCATCGATCCTAGATGCACAGTTCGGGACCCCCTACCCGAGATCCGCTGGTTTTGACACCGACATTGGTGCTTTCATTGAGAGTTCCACTGTGCCGTCGACAAAAGGTTTGATGGCCCCTTGAATCGTCGATAATGACGCTTTCCAAGGAAGAACCTTCCTCCCCGGACAGATTTATGTGTTCGGCGGCTTCGTACTGCGGGCCAACTCGCTTGGCCGTCTGGAGCAGATCGATAGCTATGCCCCTGGCCACCAGGTCAGATTTGGAAGCTTGAACTACGTCGCGGATACCCGTGGAGACTCGATCTTCAATGGGTTGGAGACCGCAGCGATCGCTCCCCCTTGTCCCGATGAACATGACTCATATCTGTTATCGGATTACATCCAGGAGATGGATCCTATTGCTGCAACGGCCTCAGAACCGAAGCAGATCGTGCCCTCCGAGGCCACAAAGTCCGCAGCGTTGGAGCCACACACGGACTCAACATCCTGCAATGTTTGCGTCAATGGAACTCCGGACTCGTCTCCGGCTATACGTTCCGGACCTGGTACGCCTGCGGACACCGAGCTGGATCGGATACCGATTTTCGAATTTAGCGCCGTAGACGTCTTCCAGCATTCACCTTTGGGTGACATGCTAAACTCTTTAAAGAACTTGTCCTTGGAGGAGGACTCATAGCCGAACTGTGTTCGGTTCGAGCTAGATGCGGATGATGAGGAATTTTACTTCCCACCCGCCACCCACTTCATAGCCACTGTCGATGACTTAACCGACGTGCTTGACTATGGCTCCGAAGACATCGACGGTATGGACGGCGATGCCGATAAGGAGCAAGGCCAAGACCCGCCATTCACTGGGCGTTGGACGGCCACCTCTTCTTACGACGTGTACATGGTTGATACACCTAAAGGATCTGCCGACGACAAAGAAGAGCCAGATGCGAATAAACCTTCTGGGACGCAGTCCAAGCGTCGGCGCCCCAAACACCGTTCTAAACCTCGTCGCTCAAAAGATGGCAACACTGGCACCGGAGAAAATTGTACTCCGGGCTATGCCGAAAACAATGAAGACCATGTCGGGGCTGCATCCGAACAGGAGGAACATGACAACGGGCAAGATAACCCTGATAAACAGGCCACGCCCAGCGACCCGGATGATGATAGTTATCGTCCACCCTCCGAGGATGATGAGAGCCTTGGCAGTGAGGACTTCATAGTGCCTGAGGCACCCCTCGAGCAGGAACGCTTTAAGCGCCAGCTCATAGCTACTGCAAGAAGCCTAAAGAAAAAGCAGCAGCAGCTCCAAACAGATCAAGACCTACTCATCGATAGATGGACTGGTGTCCTGGCAGCCGAAGAATACGGCCTCAAGCGCCCAACCAAGAGTTTCCCGAAACGCAGACTGCTACCTCAATTCGATGAGGAGGCACAGGAGCACATATCTCCCTCACGTAATGCGGAACGACCACCACATGGTCGAGACAGGCGACCAACCGGCCACCCCGCGGTCGGGATAAAGCGGCAACTCAGGCCGAACAACAGCCTGCCCCACCGCCCCGTAAAAATAGAGACAGAAAAGTTCGGGGTCACACGTACGACCTTCGGCAGACCTTGGATAGTAGAGCAGGACATACAAGATCGATCTACGGATCGCGTGGACGTGCCTCGAGGCACGACGACGGCTACCTATTCGGACGTGACAAACCTAACAACGCCCGGGCCGAATGCCGCAGACGGACTCCATCAGAGCTATGCCGCGATGCGGCCCGATACAGAGGTGCCGCACACCCTCTCTGCTTCACAGATAAAGTACTGGATCATGAATTCCCCGAGGGGTTCAAGCCCGTCAATATCGAATCATATGACGGCACAACCGATCCTGCAGTATGGATCGAGGATTTTATTCTCCATATCCATATGGCTCGAGGAAATAACCTCCACGCCATTAAATACCTCCCACTAAAACTCAAAGGGCCAGCTCGGCACTGGCTTAACAGCCTGCCTGAAAATTCTATCGGCAGCTGGGAGGACTTGGAAGAAGCCTTCTTGGACAACTTCCAAGGAACTTATGTCTGGCCACCAGATGCCGACGACTTAAGCCACATAGTTCAACAACCCGGAGAATCAGCCAGAAAATTCTGGACTAGGTTCCTAACCAAAAAGAACTAGATCGTCGACTGTCCGGATGCCGAAGCCCTAGCGGCCTTTAGGCATAGCATCCGGGACGAATGGCTCGCCCGCCACCTCGGCCAGGAAAAGCCGAGGTGCATGGCAGCCCTCACAGCACTTATGACCCGCTTCTGCACGGGAGAGGATAGTTGGCTGGCTCACAGTACAAACACAGCCAACGAAACAAGCCCCTCCGAGGCCAAAAACAGCACCGGCGCAACAGACACAAACGCCGAAGCAATGGCGATAACACCGATGACACTACAGTTCACGCCGGATTCAGTGGCTCCAAGTGCGGCCAGCGAAAGAAGCCCTATCAAAGGAGCAGCGGAGGACCATCCTGCTTGGACCGCATACTCGATCGTCCTTGCCAGATACATGGCACCCCAGACAAACCGGCCAACCATACCAACAGACATTGCCGGGTCTTTAAACAAGCCAGCAAGGTAAACAGCAGAAACAAGGAAAGGGAATCACAGAGCGAGGACGATGACGAGGAGCCCCGGCAGCCAAACACTGGGGGGCAAAAGAAATTTCCCCCTCAAGTCAAAACGGTGAACATGATATACGCTACACACATCCCCAAAAGGGAGCGCAAGCGTGCACTCAGGGACGTCTACACGGTGGAGCCAGTCGCCCCTAAATTCAATCCATGGTCATCATTCCCGATCACCTTTGATCGCCGAGATCATCCAACTAGTATCCGTCATGGCGGTTCGGCCGCATTGGTCCTCGACCCAATCATCGACGGATTTCACCTGACACGAGTCCTAATGGACGGTGGTAGCAGCCTCAACCTGCTCTATCAGGACACAGTACGTAAAATGGGCATTAATCCCTCACGAATCAAGCCCACCAAAACTACCTTTAAAGGAGCCATTCCAGGCGTAGGAGCCCATAACTTTTCCCGGGGGGTTCCGGTAACCCTCCGGTACTCCGATAAGTACCCGGAACACTCCGAAACCATTCCGGTGTCTGAATACTATCGTCCAATGTATCAATCTTTACCTCTCGACCATTTAGAGACTCCTCCTCATGTCCGTGATCTCATCCGGGACTCCGAACAACATTCGGTCACCAAATCACATAACTCATAATACAAATTGTCATCGAACGTTAAGCGTGCGGACCCTACGGGTTCGAGAACTATGTAGACATGACCGAGACACCTCTCCGGTCAATAACCAATAGCGAAACCTGGATGCTCATATTGGCTCCCACATATTCTACGAAGATCTTTATCGGTCAAACCGTTATGATAACATATGTTATTCCCTTTGTCATCGGTATGTTACTTTCCTGAGATTCGATCATCGGTATCCTCATACCTAGTTCAATCTTGTTACCGGCAAGTCTCTTTACTCGTTTTGTAATGCATCATCCCATAACTAACTCATTAGTCACATTGCTTGCAAGGCTTATTATGATGTGCATTACCGGGAGGGCCCAGAGATACCTCTCCGATACTCGGAGTGACAAATTCTAATCTCGATCTATGCCAACCCAACAAAACACCTTCGGAGATACCTGTAGAGCATCTTTATAATCACCCATTTACGTTTTGACGTTTGATAGCACACAAGGTATTCCTTCGGTATTCAGGAGTTGCATAACCTCATAGTCAAAGGAACATGTATAAGCCATGAAGAAAGCAATAGCAATAAAACTTAACGATCATTATTCTAAGCTAACGGATGGGTCTTGTCCATCACATCATTCTCCTAATGATGTGATCCCGTTCATCAAATGACAACACATGTCTATGGTTTATGAAACTTAACCATCTTTGATTAACGAGCTAGTCTAGTAGAGGCTTACTAGGGACATTGTGTTTTGTCTATGTATCCACACATGTATCAAGTTTCTGGTTAATACAATTCTAGCATGAATAAGAGATATTTATCATGATATAAGGAAATATAAATAACAACTTTATTATTGCCTCTAGGGCATACTTCCTCCAATAACTACAAGAAAGGTTCTCCGAAAGCATATCAGAATTAAAGTATCCTAATAGTTCGCACAGTCTTAACTCAATATGATTACATCATATGATATACCCTCGTAACTGCTAATCATGTAGTAAAAGCCCACGATCACAACTAGGTGATACACGAGAACATATAACCTACATAATAAAGGATGACCTTTTCTTGTCAAACACTAGTCATCTTGGCACAACCAAATAGCCCAAAAGACCGCACTGGCACCAATATGAATAAATATGCGAGAGAATTATGGACCCCCATAGACATGTACCCCCATAAAGTGAAATGCACTATATCAAAGCGTTATATTTTGGCATGTTTGAGGGGTGTTGTGCATCGTCATGTCTTTGTAGAGTTGGAGCTATAGAGAGGTGCCTCGGCGGTGACGATGAGACCAGACGCACATTCAATTGCAGGGCCCCGGTTGGTGCAAGCTCGACGCTTTTCTCTACAGGGTTCTTTGCCCGAGTGGTGGTTGTGGTGTCCGACTATTTAGCATGGGCCGACATCGACGCTGAAGTCTGTTGCGGCACGGGCTTCGTTGGTGGTTGTCTACGGTGAAGTTAGAGTCGCTGGGTTGTGGAGGAGTGATAATGGCGACTCTTGATGACAATCTCGATGATGCTTTCTTCTTGATGGCGTTTATGTATTTATGTGGGGAATCAGGTTGCCTGTGGTTGCCCCGTGTGGGCCGTTGTGATGTTCGCCAGTTTTCCACTAATTAATCAAGCAACTCTACTTCTCAATTAATGGATGAGGTAATTTTTCTTGCCTCCATTACTACAGCCAAGCAATCTGCGCAGTTGTGTATAAAATAACATAAAAATCTGCTTATTCGATCATGCATACAGTCATGGTCGTCTTAAGAAAAATTCTAGAACCCTCAACTATTACTGAGTTTAGTTTTGATCCCCACAGAAAAGGGCCAAGGTTCAGAATATGACCGTTGCTCCTGCGACGCGTTCGGCGGCCCTGCCGCCGCCTCCCCCGTTGCCGCTGCCGTCGGCCAGCCTGCCCCCGCCCCCCTTCTGGCCAAACATCCTCACGCCGCAGGCCCCTTGGTTCCTCTCCCAGCGCCAGGGCTCCATCATTGCTGCGTCGAGCCTCGTCGACCTCACGGTGAGCCAGATCCAGATCGCCTCCGACCTGCCGGCCTCGGGGTCGCTGCTGCGCCCTGCCTCGCCTGTTTGCGCGCGCGTCTCGGCGAGGGGCTCGGGCTCCTCCGTGCCTGAAGTCGCATTCAAGGCGCCCCGGCTCCGCTCCATGGTGGTTGCTCCTACCGGGGGCATTCATGCTGGATGCATTCAAGACAAGCCTGTTCCTGCGGCAGAGGAGGATGGGTGCGCCGCGCCCTGGACGGCGGTGGTCTCGAGGCGCCGTCCACGATGGGACGCTTCTTTATTACGACGCGACGGGCGTCCAGCCGGGCTCGGCGATAGCCTGGCCGAGGAAAGGAGGCTGCTCTTCTTAAGGAGGACGCGGGGGAGGTGTTTTCGCTGCCTCAGCAAGCACCACCGCGCCCGCTCCTGCCGCGAGCCCTTGCGCTGTCTTGCCTACGACAGCTTGGGCCACCGCGCTTGTTTCTTCACTACGCGCGACGAGCCGCCCCCTTCGCCCCTGCCCTGCCCTCCGCCTTCCTGCAGGCCATGCTCAGGGCGCTCCTGGGCTGACGTGGTCGCCCCCCGCCGAGAGAGCCCTCCTCACCTCCCCGCTTCGCCTCCGCTGGACATGGCTCAGCATGGCCTTGGCGCGCTGGAGTCCAGGCCGGAGGAGGACACCTGCATCATCGCGGCCACCTTCGACATCGACCGCGACTGGCGCACCTGGGAGCAGACGGCCGCCATCGCCTGGGCGGTGGACGCCCCTCGTCACTTGGCCCCAGCTGTGGTGGAGCGCCTTCTGCGTGACCGTCTTCGTCTGCGGCGGGGTGATGTCGCCGTCAGCAGCCACTACTCGGAGGAGTTCCTCCTCAAGTTCGAGAGCAAGGAGCTCTGCACGGCCGCGCTGGACAAGGGCCGGCTCCGAATGGGCGATGGCACGTGGGTCTTCCTGTGGAGGCCGCTGGCGCACGCGCTCGGCGCGGCCATGCCCTTCCGCGCGCGCCTCATCCTCAACGGCGTGCCCGCCTACGTCTGGACGCACTCCATCATCGAGTGCGTCATCAGCCGCACCTGCGCGCTGGACGTCATGGACGAGCACTCCATCTCCATGTCGGACACATGCGACATTGGCCTCTGGGTGTGGACGGCCAATCCGAGCAGGATCCTGAAGGTGGTCTGGCTGACCTTCACGTCGCGCGCTCCCGACAGCGTCACGATCTCGGCACGGCAGACGGCGCGTTGCCTGCGTGGTGCCAACTTCCGTGTCATCGTCCACCTGCTGCGGGTTGAAGATTACACCTCAGCCCCTCTCGACATGGAGACGCAGGACGGCCGGCAAGTGGCGTACTCCCCTCCGACATCCGTGTTCCCACCTTGCCACCGCGGAACCATCGACGGCCATGCACCTGTGTCCACTGACGACGTCGTCATCCCTGGCGAGTTCGACTCCCACGGCACCATGACGCGGGGTTCGCCGCGTGGCCGTGCCAGTGGCGGCGGCGGCGGTGCCTATCGTGAGCCGCGTCCGTGGCGGCGTGATGATGAAGACGACGACTACGACGACCGGTCGGGCGGCCCTGGTGACAGGTGGGCTGGGCGCGGCCATGGCGAGGCCGTTGCGCGCCCCCGCTCACGCTCCCCGCGTCGGCGTGACGGCCGTGAGGCCGGCCAACTGGGCAACGGCGGACGGCGCCACGCGGCCGAGTCCTCCGTGGCTGTGGGCTGCTTCAGGAAGATGGGTGTGGTGGCGCTGGCCGAGGCCAAGGTCCGGCGGGTCTTCGGCGGCAAGGAGGCTGACGAGCATCTCGCGCTGCGCGAGGTTGTACTTCGAGAGGCTGCCGAGCTGCAACGCCTTATCGCCCTGCCGGCTGCGCCTACCACGGCTTCGGCCGGTGTCGGTCTGGTGCCGCCTTCGCTCCACCTGGAGCCTGCGCCCGAGGCCGTGGGGAAGGAAGCCTGGTTCGACGGGGCATGCAGTGCTCTGGGAGCGCTCAACATCGTTGACGTCCCTCCAGGTTTTGGCACTCTGCCTCCTCTGTCCTGCTTGGCGCCTGCGAGCCGCTGCACTTCTCCCGTGCGCTCCGAGATGACTGCGGTCGACTCGTCGCCTTGCAGCAGCCCACCTGGACGCACTCCGGTGGCCTCCCCCCGCCACCTGCGGCGCTCCTGGGTCCCTACCTTGCGACCTTCCCTGTCCATGCGGGCCTAGTGGGTACCACGGTTGTGTCGCCGGTGCTGGCCTCCTCTCTGGCCTCCCCTGCCTAGGTGGGCCACCTTGGCACCGCTGTTTCGGTGTCGGAGGGTGCCTCCACTCCTGCTGCCGACGCGGTGTCGGGGAGCACTGCCACGCCTGCTGTCGGCGAGCTCGGCCGGTTCCTGGACTCTATTGCCGCCCCCCTGCAGCGCCCCTGTTGCCTGCCCCGGTGCCTAGCCAACCAGGACTCGAGGAGCCACATGCGTCAACCTCTCCTTGCCTCGCAAGAGCGGGGGGATCGCTCAAAACAAGACGCGGCAGTGCCTTTAGGGCAGCTCGGCGGTCCAGGAGCTGATTGCCCGTGCCTGCAACCTACTCGGCCCGGAATCGGAGATGGATGTCGGGGTTCAGTTTGCCTATGAGGCGCTGTTCAACACACCACTTGCTGCTGCAGTCATCCAGGCGATCGAGACTCTGGCGAAGCATGTCAAGGCGGCCAAGACCAAGCCAGGAAACAAGACAGCAGCCGCCAGCGAGGCCCCCGGTGTTGCCAATGTGTAGTTCTGCCATGTGTGTCGTAGCTCGCAGCTCTGTCTTCGCTGCTTCCTTTCGAGCTCTTCCATCCCTATGTTTGCATCTCCGAGCCAACGCACCCGCGTCCTGGCATCCCCACGTGCCTCCCCAATGCATGTTACTTGTCTTCGAACCTAGCATGATCTCCGCTTTCCCATATGGCGAAACCTAATGTCAAGCTTATGTGCTGGAATGTGCGTGGCCTTAATGCCCCTGCCCATCGTGACACCGTGCGTGACCTCATCCGTGACTACAACGCCACCATTGTGTGCCTCCAAGAGACTAAGCTCGATCACGTCGACGATACTCTGATCGAAAGCATCCTCGGTCCCTCTTTCACGGCTAGCTACCATGTCCTCCCGGTTGTTGGGTCAAGGGGGGGCATGATCATGGCCGTCTCCGATGCTTACTTCCGCCTTTCAGACTTCCAGGCCACGCTTGGTTCCATCTCGGCCACCGTCACCATGCTGGTTGACTGCGTCGACTGGACCCTGTCATGTGTTTATGGCCCTCAGGGGGAGCAAGACAAGCTGCTTTTCATCAACAAGCTCAGGGGGCTGAAGTATTTGGTGAAGCCCCGGTGGCTCATTCTTGGTGACTTCAACCTGATCACCAAAGCGGCTGACAAGAACAACCTGAACATCAACAACCGCCTCATTGGCAGTTTCCGATCCGCGCTAAATCACCTACAGCTAAAAGAGATGCGGCTTTCAGGCTGTAAATTCACTTGGTCCAATGCTCAAGAGAACCCGGTGCTAACCTAGATTGATCATTTCTTCCACTCCGATGATTGGGATGAACCTTTTCCCAATGCTCACCTCCAGGCCATCACGTCTGCATGCTCGGATCATGCACCGCTATTCCTCCTTGGGGACACGGAGGTGCGGCGGCGCCCGTCCTTCAAGTTTGAAGAGTTCTGGCTTCGACTACCTGGTTTCAAGGAAACGGTGGCCGCGGCCTAGAATAAACCAGTGCAGTCAACCAATGCAATCCGCAAGATTCACATCAAATTGACACGGACTGCAAAGGCCCTCAAGAAATGGCAAAGAGATACAGTCGGAGTCCTCAATACTCAGATTGGCATAGCAAAGGAGGTAATCTGGAGGCTTGACATGGCCGAGGAGGGGAGGTCCCTCTCCCCTGCAGAGCTGGAGTTAAGACGCAGGCTTAAGCTTTCTTATCTCGGCCTCCTTTCCTTCCGGAAGGTTAAGCTGCACCAGCGCGCATGACTCACGGGTATCAGGCTGGGCGATGTCAACTCTAAGTTTTTCCATGCCAAGGTGAATGGGCGCCGGCGGAAAAACTACATCCAGACGCTGCACTCGGACCACGGTGTTGCCATCACGGCAGAAGATAAGGAGCAAGTGCTCCTTTCCCACTTCCAAGACCATTTGGGCACCCCCACGCCACGGCTCTCAAGCTTAATTTGGGACAACCTCGAGATAGCCTCGCATGATCTCTCGGAGCTCGATGCTCCTTTTGACGAGGACGAGATAAAAGACGCGGTTTTTCTCGCTGCCCTGTCAAAGCGCCTGGCCCAGATGGGTTTATTGGAGCCTTCTTTAAAGCATGCTGGGAGATCATCCAGATTGACGTCGTTCAAGTAATACTCCAGCTTGCTAATCTCCGCGGAGATGGTGCCTCTCTCATCAACTCAGCGAACATCATTTTGCTCCCAAAGAAAGCGGACGCTCGAGTGGTCGGAGCCTACAGACCAATAATACTCATTCCTAGCCTTTCCAAGATCTTCTCCAAGGTCCTCGCCAACAGGCTGGCCCCGCTCCTGCCAACGCTGGTCTCCAAATGCCAAAGCGCCTTTGTGCAGAAGTGCCCCATCCACAACAACTTCTTGCATGTCCAGAATCACATAAAGGACCTGCATCGTCGGAACATCCCGGGCCTCTTCCTCAAGCTGGACATTTCAAAAGCCTTCGACTCCGTCAATTGGGCCTTCCTGCTGGAGGTCATGCAACGCCTCGGCTTTGGGCAGCGGTGGCGAGACTAGATATGTCTCTCCCTGTCTTCCTCTTCTTCAAGAGTGTTGCTTAACGGAAACCCCGGAAGGATGTTCAGACATGCAAAGGGCCTCCGTCAGGGAGATCCGGTATCTCCGATGCTTTTCATCCTGGCCATTGACCCTCTCCAACAGATCCTACAACTCGCCTCCCGACGCGGCATCCTCAAACCCATTTGTGCAAGAACGGCCAGATATAGGATCTCCCTTTACGCTGACGATGCGGGCATCTTCGTGAACCCAGACATGGATGAGCTCCACACGATTTCTGCAATCCTGAAGACCTTCAGGGAGGCTAGCAGACTGATCGCAAACTTGAGCAAGACCGAGGTCTTCCCGATCAGATGTGCCGGCATTGACCTCCAAGATGTGCTACCAGTCTTCCCTGCCAAGATCGGCACCTTCCCGGGACGCTACTTGGGGCTCCCCCTGCATTATGGCCGCCTTAAAGGGGTTGATCTGCAGCCCTTCATCGATAGGTTCGCAGGCAGACTACCAGGATGGAAAGGAAAGCTTCTCAACAAGCCTGGCAGGGTGGCACTCGCTCAGTCTGTCCTCACGGCCATGGCCACCTTCCACATCATATCTCTCAGCTTGTCGAAGGGGACACTTAGAAAGATCGACAAAATCATTCGGGCCTTCATCTGGCAAAAAGAGGACCAAGCTCAGACTTCGGGAGGTCACTCCCTTGTTAACTGGAAAACCGTCTGCCGTCCAAGGCATCTGGGCGGTCTTGGGATCATGGACCTGGAGATATTTAGCCGCGCCCTGCGCCTCCGGTGGCCTTGGCTGCAATGGACCGACCCAGAAAGGCCATGGGTGGGATCGGAGTTGCCGTGTGACGAATCAGATATGAGCCACTTTCGTGCATGTACCTCGATTATGCTGGGCAATGGGCAGAAGGCGCTATTTTGGCATGACAACTGGACTGGTGACGGTCCGCTCAAGCTTCTTGCTCCACAGCTCTACAATATTGCCTCAAGAAAGAACAGATCGGTGCACAACCAGCTCATGAACGAGAACTGGATCAGGGCAGTGGCTAGACTGCAGACCATTCAGCAGCTGGGTGAATTCGTCTCTCTCTCGAATCACATTAGTCAAATCACCCTCCTCCCTGACCAAGACGACACCATCCACTGGAACTTAACCACCTCGGGGACATACTCGGCCGCCTCTGCCTATGATGCGTAGTTCCTTGGCTCCTACTCACGTTTCGACACAACCAAGGTCTGGTCTGCAAACGCTGAGTCCAAGTGCAAGTTCTTTGCTTGGCTTGCTCTACACAGAAGAATCCTCACTGCGGATATGCTGGCTGTGAGGGGATGGCCTCATGAGCCCAGATGCCTGCTCTGTCTCCAGCAGCCTGAAACAGCAACTCACCTCTGCAAAGACTGCTCCTTCACGGCCGCGGTCTGAAACCAGGTGAACACCTGGACTAACGAAGGCGTTCCAATCTCGGGCTTCCTCCCTGAGCCAGGAAACGTGTCAGACTGGTGGGACAAGACTCTCATTTCGCAGCCCAATCAAGTGCGCAAGAGGCGCAGTGGAAGAATCATCTACATGATATGGTCCATATGGAAGGAGCGGAATAGGCGGGTGTTCACTGGACTAAGGTTGACGCATCGCGAGGTGGCGGCTCTAGCCCTAGACGCAATCAATCAGCGCGACCTGGCGTTTGCTGGCAGCCTGCCAACCGCAGGCATTGGTTAATCTAGTTTCTAGGATGGTTTTCTTGGGGTTTCTGCGACGTTCCCTAAAAACGCTCGCCCCTCTGTAAATTGCGTCCTTTCGCCATCTCTTCTATAAGAAAAAGGTAGTGCTCCTGCCGGTTCCTTAAAAAAAAGTTTTGATCCCAAAATTCAAACGATGCAAGTTTGACCCTTAAACATTTCTAGATGAGCCAAGTCAAGTCGTATGGCCAATGATGTGGTGATGGTTTTAGACATAATATAGACTAGTTAGCAAAAAGAACTAAAAATATAATCATGGAAAAATAGAAAATCGAAATGAACGAAAAAATGTAAACAATCTCGATGGTGCTTTCTTCTTGATGGTGTTGTGTATTTGTGTCGGCAACCATGTTGGGCATGGTTGCCCTTTGTGGGCTGTTGTGATGAGTTTTCATCTGGTTTTCCGCTAATTAACCAGGCAACTCTGCTTCTTCTTAATTAATGGATAAGGAAAGCTTTTGCCCCCATTTAAAAAAAATATTGTCAAGCAATACATGCAATTGTGAACAACAAAAACTTAAACATGGGGATTTACATATTCGGATGCATATAATAATGGTTGTCCCAAAACTTAAGAGATACTTTGGGACCCTCAACTATTACTGAGTTTAGTTTTGATACCAAAATTCCAACCAATATAAGTTTGACCATTTTTGCGAGAAAACTTCCGATCTATTCATCAAACATTATGACAATACAAAGAACACTAGAAATTACATTCATGTCCATAGACCACCTAGCGACGACTACAAACACTGAAGCTAGCCAAAGGCGCAGCACTACCCTTGCCCCTCCCTCATCGGAACCGAGCAAGGCTTGTTGTAGTAGGTAGTTCGAAAGTCGTCGTGTTAAGGCCCTAAAGGACCAGCGCACAAGAACATCAACTATCCCGAAGAAGCGAAGCGTAGATTGGAAGGATCAAACATGTGGATACACAAACGCAGGAAAACGAAGACCGGATCCAAGTAGCTCGATTGAAGAAAAACACCGACTGGATCCCGCAAGACTCGGCGGGGGACACGCCCTCAGATGACGTTATACATACCACCGAGGACAAGGCTAGGCGGGAAGAACCTTATTTCATTTTCAAGGAGCCGTTATCACCTAGCCTTCCTCGGTAGGAGAAAAATCCAAAACAAACTAAAAAACACACACACCTAAAAACGAAGTAGGTCCCCTCCCGCAGGCAAGGGTTGGGATCCACCACGCCTCCATGGCCCTAAGGCCACAGGAGACGATATAGATCAACGGCAGTGCCGACGAGAGGCAAGGAAACCATAGTTGCCTAGGAGTCGTCCGTGGGGAGGAGAAAAACGTTTCGATGATGCAAGTTTGGCCCTTAGCATTTCAAGATGAGCTGAGTCGGGTGGTATAGTCAATGATGTGTTGATGGTTTAACACATGCCATAGACTAGTTAGCAAAAATAAGAAAAAACTAAAAACACAATCATGGAAGGAACATATAAAATCAAAATGATTGAAAGACAAAAACTAATTCAAATTTAGACACGTTCTTAAAGGATAAGGGGTTCAAGCTGTGTCAGACCCATGACAGAATTGACTAGGCCGCTTTGTACGCAACAATGTATATGTGAGATTGGTTATCAAGTGCACACATATGTAAGTATGTGGTTACATAAGGACAATGTATTTTTATCCGGTTTCTAGTGAACTACCTAAGTTCTATGTATGCAGACCCCAGCAGTGGCAGAGCTACACAGGGGCAAAACCTGGCCATAGCCCGCCCAACTCACGTAAAAAACAGTGGAGAGTGAGCTCAATATGGTCGTTAGAGCAATTTTTGTGCCCTTTTCTTTATACACAAGTAGAAAACAAGGCTTTGGTTGGGGCCTGGCCAGCCCATTAGTCCCGGTTCAGTCACGAACCGGGACCCATGGGGGGCATACGTCCCGGTTCGTGTGCCCAGGGGGGCGGCCGGGTCTCGTGGGGCATTTGTCCCGGTTCGTCTGGACCCATTTGTCCTGGTTCCAGGCACGAACTGGGACCAATGGTCCTCGCTCCTGGCCCACAGCCATTGGTCCCGGTTCGTGGCTGGAACCAGGATAGAAGGGGGGCCTTTAGTCCCGGTTCCTGCCACGAACCAGGACCAATGAGTTGCCTATATATACCCCATCGCCGGAGCAGAGCACTCCACACTGCTCTGTTTTTTCTGGCCGGCGAGGGGAGAGCTTTGTGGTGCTCTAGCCCACCTCCTATGCACATGAGGTGTTCGATGAAATGCCCGAGCCACACTAGTTAAGCTTTCTCCTCTCGAAGCTCGACCTCGAAGCTCCATTTTCCTCGAGATTTGCCTAGGTTTAGCGGTCCGTCACGTCCAGTCCCCGTCTTCACCGCCGTTGATCGCCCGCGCCGATCTCGTCGCCGGCACCACCGTGGTGAGCCTCTTGTTCTTATCTTCTTTCTGAAAGAAAAAAATTCTAACTTTAGATAGATACTTGTCTAATTTTCTTACTTTTATTATTGCTTGTTATTATATAGTGCGATGGTTTTGGTATCCGCCCCCGTCGGCCCTCGTCTTGTCTAAGATTCGGATGTGGTATATATTATCTTTTATAACTATTTGGTTCATTTATTGTTTATGACAATTATGCCGACCAACGTGACATAGATTTTATTTATCTAGGAGGTATGTGAACCGGAAATTCCAACCGACCCTATTATCGAGAGGTTAAATTTAGTTAAAGAAGAAAACAATTACTTAAAAGAAAAAAAGAAAAAAATGAGGAGGAGAAGATGATATTGGAGTTGCATGTTGCGGATGTCGTCGATGATCACAAGATCAAGATTGATGCTATGCGTTTGAAGATTAGAAATATTAGAAAATATGCCATTCATACCGAGACTTGGTATCATTATGCCGTTGGATCAATTGTTACATTGGTTGCGATTATGATCGCATTTGTTGTTGCATTGAAATGTTTTACATAGTTTCAATGTATGGTTTAATTAGATGCTCTGGAGAGCTATATGTTGTTCAATGAGAACTATGTATGTACTTTGGTTTTAATGTGATGATGAACTTCTATTAATTTGATCACTTATCTATCCATGATGTTCTGTAATGGTTTTTGACACACTTAATTATATATAATGCACGCAGATGAACCAGCAATGGATGTACAGTGACAGACACACCTCCGAGTATGTTGTTTTAAGGTCCCTTTGTTTACACAGTACAGAATGACAACAGTGGATCTGAACAATCTTGGGTACACAGACGAACCATTCGTCCTAGCCAATGATGTGGCGTAGGTTTTCTATGTGAAGGACATGTCTACCAAACCGAGAAAAAGAAAAGATAAGGAAGCGAACACATCATACGATGAGCCAAAGCGCAACATAGTTCTTTCAGGAAAAAGAGACATCGTGGGAGTGGAGGGCAAGACAGACATGTCCGAAGATTATGAAAAGTTTCACGAAATTCCTCCCTTCAAAGTCAAGGCTGACCCAAGCACCCTGTTAAACGATGAAGATTATCCACGGTTACGGCGCAATAAGCAAAGGACAGAAGCAAAGAAAAAGTGAAGACTTTCTCTCCACGGCTATTATGATGATGCCTTTGATCTAGAATATCACTGCAGTTACATGTGAAGAAATGAAATGGCTGTTGTAACAGATGAGTTTCCGTATGAAACCCTGATATATACCTCGAAATAGATTGTCCGTTTTGTACACGAAGTACATCCAGTTTTAGCCGTAATCCTCTCAACTTTTTAGCACATGCTATGTGGGTGAAATGATGATACCATGCCAACTTTCAACCTTTTCAGAGTTCATTTGAAATGCTTTTCAATTTCAGGGTCTTATAGCTTAAAAAATCAGTAAATGCATGAAAAATAACAATGAAGTCAGAAAGGGTTGAAAATTGATGATGTGGCTTTGAATGGTGCATTTTGAACACAGAAAAAGTCTGGAGTTCAAATAAGTTCAAAAAAAATGAAATCCCTTTGTAACAGATGAGTTTCCGTATGAAACCCTGATACTTTGAAAGAGATTGTCCATTTCGTACACGGAGTGCATCCAGTTTTTGCCGTAACCCTCGCTACTTTTTTGCACATGCTATGTGCGTGAAATGCTGATACCATGCCAACTTTCAACCTTTTTAGAGTTCATTTGAAATGCTTTTCAATTTCAGGGTCATATAGCTCAAAAAATCAGTAAATGCATGAAAAATAACAAATAAAGTCAGAAAGGGTTGAAAGTTGATGATGTGGTTTTGAATGGTGCATACTGAACGCAAAAAAAGTCCGGAGTTATAATAAGTTATTAAAAATAAAAGAGGCGCAATGCTCACCTGCACGTTGCTTAGCTTCACGCCTTGAGAAACTACACATAGCTCCGTGCAGTCTACACCATTTCAAGGCCTGAAGCTAAGCAACGTGCAGGTGAGCATTGTGCCCCTCCTTGATCGTCTCTGCACTTAGGGCTTATAAACCGCTTCGAGTGCCTCTCGCTTGGCGAGGTGGGACTAAAAAACAGCTGCAGAAAGAATCAATTAAAAAACTATATTACCGGTTCATGCCACGAACCGGTACTAAAGGTGCTCGTGGGGCCCCAGCCTTAGAACCGGCACTAAATGAAATGCCTTTGTAACAGCCTTAGAACCGGTACTAAAGAAAATAAAATAAATAAGTAGAAACAAAATAAACTTTAATAATTAAGTAGAAACAAAATAAAATAAATTTTAATAAAATAAATAAGTAGAAACAAAATAAAATAAAATAAACTTTTATAAAATAAATAAGTAGAAACAAAATAAAATAAAATAAACTTTAATAAAATAAAATAAACAAACTTTAATAAAATAAATAAAATAGCAACAGTAAGTATTTTTTGTAAGTAGAAACAAAATAAAAAACATAAAGCAAAAAAGAAAACAAAAAAACAGGAAAAAAATTTAAAAAAGCCACCTACTGGGCGACCACGGCCTGAATACGACTAGAAACCCAGCTAGTTGGGCCAGGATTCAGGCCCGCAGAAGGCCCAGCAGGCCCACAGGCATAGCAGTGTCAGATTAGGCCCATAGGCCTGCAGTTTAGAGGAGTTCGAGAGGGAAGAGGCAGCGGAGCTTATAAACAGGTGCGGGGGGCTCTCAACTAGCTAGGTGGGACTAAACTCCCACCACGACGCCGCTGTGCAAGGCCACTGGTCCCGGTTGATGGCACGAACCGGGACCAATGCCACCTTTGGTCCCGGTTCATGGCACCAACCGGGACCAATGCCCCCCCTTTAGTCCCGGTTGGTGCCACCAACCGGGACCAAAGGCCTCTGCTTCCCGCCCTTTGGGCTGCTGAAAAAGAGACCTTTGGTCCCGGTTGGTGGCACCAACCGGGACTAAAGGGGGGCATTGGTCCCGGTTGGTACCACAAACCGGGACCAATGCTTCGTGTATATAAGTAGGACTTGTGAAAATTTTCAGCTTCATCAACCATTTGCCCCGCCGACGACGCCGAACTCATCGACGCCGCCAGGCTGCCCGACGCTGTCGCCGCCCCGCGCCGCCCCGACGTCATCGCCGCGCGCCACCCCGCGCCGTCTCACCGCCCCGACGCCATCGCTGTCACTGAGGGAGTCCTGGACTAAGGGGTCCTCGGGCGTCCGGCCTGTTATCCATGGGCAGGAGCGCTTCAAGCGCAGGCTAATAGCCACTGCAAGGAGCCTGAAAAAGAAGCAGCAGCAGCTTCAAGCTGACCAAGACCTACTCAACGATAGATGGACCGAAGTCCTGGCCGCCGAAGAATACGGCCTTAGTGGCCCAGCCAAAAGCTACCCGAAGCGTAGATTGCTACCTCAGTTTGATGACGAGGCGTTGGAGCCCGTACCATCATCACACAATGCGGCAAGTCGTCGACAATTCTGTCCGGATAAAGAGGCAACTCATGCCGAACACCAGACCACCCGACCTCACCGTAAAGGCAAGAATAACATAGCTCATGGTTGTACAGACGACCTTCGACGAGACTTGGACAGTAGAGCAGGACACGCAAGATCGATCTACGGATCGCGAGGGCATGCCTCGACACGCGACGATGGCTACCTATTCGGTCGTGACAAACCTAGCCACGCCCGAGCCGAAAACCGCAGATGGACTCCTTCGGAGTTACGTCGCAGTGTGGCCCTACATAGAGGCGCCGCACACCCTCTTTGCTTCACTGATGAAGTAAACCCGTTAGTATTGAATCATATGATGGAACAACCGATCCTGCGGTATGGATATAAATTTTATCCTCCACATCCATATGGCGCGTGGAGACGACCTCCACGCCATCAAATACCTCCCACTAAAGCTAAAAGGGCCAGCTCGGCACTAGCTAAACAGCCTGCCTGAAAACTCCATAGGCAGCTGGGAAGACTTGGAAGAAGCCTTCCTTAACAACTTCCAAGGAACATATGTCCGGCCACCAGACGCCGATGACCTAAGCCACATTGTCCAGCAGCCCGGAGAGTCAGCCAGGAAGCTCTGGACTCGGTTCTTAGTCAAAAAGAACCAAATCGTCGACTGTCCGGACGCGGAAGCCCTTGCGGCCTTCAGACACAGCGTCTGGGACGAATGGCTAGCACGCCAACTCGGACAAGAAGGACCTAAATCCATGACAGCCCTTACTGCTCTAATGACCCGCTTTTGCGCGGGAGAAGACAGTTGGCTCGCTCGTAGAAGCAACATCGCCAGCGACCCGGGCACTTCCGAAATTCGAGATGGCAATGGCAAGCCACGACGAAGCAAACACACCAGTCGCAATGATAATGAAAGATCACGCGACACAGCGGTCAACGCCGGATTCAGCAACCCCAAGCCCGGTCAACGAAAGAAGCCATTCAAGGCAAACCGAGATGAACCATCCAACCTAGACAAGATATTGGACCGACCCTGCCAGATTCATGGCCACCCCGATAAACCAGCTAATCATACTAACAGAAACTGCTGGGTCTTTAAACAGGCTGGCAAGCTCAACGCCGAACACAAGGGGAAGAGGCCGCCAGGCGACAGGGACGACGGAGTGGTTCAGCAACGAAATACCGGGGGCCAGAAGCAATTTCCACCCGAGGATCAACTACTCCCGGAGCAAAAATAGCAGTCCGGCTTCCGCCGCCCACCTCGTACACCTGCAAAATTTGTGCCACGCATACGTCACTACGCACTCAAGATACCATGGGCATTGGCGGAAGCACACTACGGACAAGCCTGCAAGCACCCCCGTAACATTTTTTATCCATTTTCTTTTTATTTCTTCCTTCACTATCTCCTAAAAAGAGGTGACGAACAGGGCAAATATCTAAAACTGACTCTATCGGAGTTCGGATCCGTACACTCACCTAAGGGGCTACTTCTCAAGGATTCCCCTCGCCGAGGACAGGCGGCGCAGACGCGCGACAGGAGGTCCAAAGTAACTTTTGTAGACCACACTCTTCATTTTCGAGCCTGTAATATGCCTCCTCCTTCGCCTGCGACCCCGTGCATGTCAAATAGCCGGGGTTGTGGTCTTTATCTATATAAAGTAATCATTGGCATATCGCTCAGTTCCCAGTAAAAAGCATCCGACTTAATCATCCGTGTTGTTTCGCCAATGAATATGGCTCCTACGGTTGTTTCAAAGATATACCTTGCATAACCTGCCAGGGGCTCGGTATGGGAACAAATGAGTTGCCAGCAAAAGCCCGAACAGCTCTACAGCGTACTTCGGCGTCGCAAGTTTGGCCTTATATGCATCAGCTCTGAATCATTGTCTTGGGTCAATAGTTGGGTTGCCCGACTCCTGTGCTTGCTACCCTACGTTCCGCTCTATCGGCTAGGGTAGTAAAGGGAGAACTACTGCGATTGTGCTTCCGGTTCATCTGGTCAAGTACCTTAGTAGAGAAAGCCTAAAACTGACTATCATGATGCGGCGAGAGCTGGTCAACCACTTGACGACTTATTGGAATCTTTAGCGATTCTCCGTGTCAGACGAGGGATCTTTTTCAGATCAAATATGTAAGGTACCATACGCCGCATACATACCAGGGGCTATGTCGTAGTCCCACCATAAAACTCCTATGGCTAAGTGAAAGTGTTAACGCCCTATAGTATGATTGCCTGGTTCGCCGCATTATCACCTCCTTTATGGACCAAGACGTAGGATAAAGAGTGACTAAATGCTTTTCCGAACACCCCCGTACTTCTTACGATGGGGCTGAAGCCGACGACTGGAAAACTTTCAGATTATATTAAAACGGCCGTACAGGAGGAATTCAAGCTTTCAAGCAAAACATAAAATAGATAAACTATAAAATGGTATTTTACAATTCTCATACACCTCACTCGAACATCATGTTTTTCGAGCACTGACCCTCTATCAAGCGGGCGGCCTCCAGGACGTCTTCAAAATAATGCTCCGGTTCAGGATGGTCCTTGCCCTCGGGTGGACTCTTCGCCGCAACATCGATGGCCTTCATCTTCCCCCAGAATATCTTGACTCGGGCAAAAGCCATCCGTGCACCCTCAATACACGACGATCGCTTCACAGCGTCGATACACGGCACCGCGTCAACAAGCCTTTGCACCAAATTGAAGTAGCTATTCGGAACAGACTCGGTTGGCCACAACCGGATTATGACGTTCTTCATGGCAGCGCCGGATATCCTATGAAGTTTGGCCCATTGGGACATCTGTTCATTGAGCAACAGAGGGCGCTTTGATGCGCCAAACTGCGACAAAAAAAGCTTCTCTATTGCATACCCATCCCGCACTTGGTAATACTGCGCCGCATCGGAAGAACTCTTCGGCAAGTCCAAGAACTCGTCCGGAGAACTCCACACTTGGTTAAGCTGAGCATAGTTCGGGTCACCGAACTTAGTTTGCAGCAGAAAGGGCTTTCCAGCCGCAATCACCCTCGCCTGCCGAACCTCCTCACGGGCTGCTCTGGATTCCGACCGCGCTTCTCTCGCCTCTTGTAAGGCCTTGCCCAGTTCAGCCGTTAAGGCTTTATTTTCCTTCTCCAAAAATTCACAGCGGCCAGTAGCATTCTCCAGTTCAAGCGTCGCCGTGGATATCTTCTCCTCGTCTTGGCGCCGTGTAGCTTGTTCGGCTTTTAACTCAGCCGATGCCTTTTCGGCAGCCGCATCGGTACACCGGGCCTGCTCCTTGGCCTAGGCCAGCTCCGCTCGAAGAACTTCAACAGCGGCAGCACCATCTGCAGCCACGCATATTACAGCACACAGATTCTAGCATCATGCTTATATCACAAAAAATGTATGGGGATTTCCCCAAATACATACCTTGCGACTCGTCAAGACGCATATTGATTAACGCAAGGTCATCCCCTGCTACATCAAGCTTCCGCTGCAGCTCGGCAATATCCATAGTCTGGGAAGTAGCTAAGGGGGAAACAACCTGCGTTCCAGTTCATCAGATCAGTCCTTGAGTAATCCTTTTCGATCCTCTGATTCGCTTCCCAGTGGAAGCCAACCCGAGTCTCAGGGGCTACTACCTATACACAGGTGCATCTTTGCAAATAAAACATAGCTGAAAATATTATATCACAAACCTCGAAGCCTTTTAGCAGGCTCATGAAGGCTTCATTCAATCCGCTCTTCGCGGACAAAATCTTCTCAACCACTGTACCCATCAAGGTACGCTGTTCTCCTAAGACAGATGCTTTTCGCAACATGCCCCGCAATATATCCGGAACCTTCGGGTCTCCGGAAGCCGCTCTAGGAGCACCACCATCCTTTGAAGGAACCTGTCCACCCGTCTCCAGAATCACCGTCGGCTGCGAGCCAGACAGTCCGGGGCCTTTATTATCAGCCCCAGAATCTCGGATGGTCGGAGATCCACCTTCGGGTACTGCCTCTTTTATCCCCTGCGTAACTTGTTGATCAAGAAGAACCCTCCGCGATGACACTTCAGAGTCGTCCGCCTTATTGGGTGTGGAGGTTGGGGGAGGCGTCTCGCTCTCCATCATCTCTGGGAGGAGACCTCCCGAGGAAGAGGATTGCCCAGAAACACTCTGCGCCGATCTATAAAAATGCACGGACGCGTTACGTACATCTTCGATAACGGCAAAGGAGCTGGACACTATCAAAGTATTCCTGATTCACTTACGATTTGGCCGAGGGCTTGTCCTCTTGTTGGAGCTGTTCAACGGCGTCGCTTCCCAAACCCAAGCCGCTCGACAGTGGCATCTTGCCCCTTTTGGGGGACCGCCCCTCCCAACCTTCGGAGGCGGCCCTTTTCCTCCTACTCGGAGAAGGGATGCTAGCTCCTCTTTCGCCTCTATCTTCAGGCGAGGAAAGGTCGATTTCTCCGGACTCAGTATCCGACTTACTTCCGGAACAAAGGTCATCCCGGGTCTTTTCGCTCTCCTCTTTGCCCTCCCTTGCCGGCGCCTGATATGGTGCCGAGGCCAGCATCCTTGTTAGCACAGGATTAGCTGAGTCTTCGGGAAGGGGAGCCGGACACCTAATCCATTCCACCTTCTTTCTCCAGCCCTGAAAAAGGATGATTCGGTCAGTATCTGGCCACTGGGTATCTGATTATGAGGTATTCGGAAAATGGGTAATTACCGGGGTATCTGGATGATTACAGTCCAGGCCAACATCTTCGGTGGTGTCCGGCCATTTCCTTCGTTTCCCGAAGAATAATCTCCACATTCCTTCATGCGTAGTGCCGAAGAAGTGTTGAAGAGTCCGCGGCCCTTCTGGATTGAACTCCCACTGGCGGAGAGGCCGTCGTTGGCACGGCAGGGTCCGACGAACTAGCATTACTTGAACAACGTTGACGATATTGATGTCCCTCTCCATGAGGCTTCGAATGCGACTTTGCAGAGTTCGCACCTCGTCCGTTGATCCCCAGTCCAACCCCTTATTAATCCACGATGCAAGCTGAATTGGGGGGCTGGATCGAAATGCAGGTGCAGCTGCCCACTTGGAGCCGCGGGGCTCAGTGATATAGAACCACCCCTGCTGCCACAAATCGGAAGATTTGGCGAAGGATCCTTTCGGCCAAACAGCGCTAGCAAGCTTGCTCACTGTAGCACCGCCGCACTCAGCTTGCTCCCCCTCTATCACTTGCGGCTTCACATCGAAGGTCTTGAGCCACAAGCCGAAGTGTGGAGGAGTTCGGAGGAAGGCTTCACACATGACGATAAACGCCGAGATAATAAGAATAGAGTCTGGGGCCAGATCGTGGAAATCTAGCCCGTAATAGAACATGAGCCCTTGGACAAAGGGGTTAAGTGCAAACCCTAACCCGCGGAGGAAGTGGGACATGAACACGACCCTCTCGCCGGATCTGGGGGTGGGAATAACCTGCCCCTCGGTAGGAAGCCGATGATGGATTTCTGCGGTCAGATACCTCGCCGCCCGAAGCTTTACAATATCTCCCTCCGTGACAGAAGAATCTACCCACCGGCCTTGACGGATGGATCCGGACATGATTGGGGTTTGTGGCAACTGAAACCCGGGTGTTGGAACTCGGGGGAGTAAGGGTTGAGGAGGAAGCAAGCGTCAAAGAAAAAGACGGGTTTGTACCCCTATATAAAGGCTGCGAATATCAAACGTCTCCTCCTGGGCCTCAAGACTTGCCTATTCCCAAGGAGTTGTACCCAAACGACGGTTGGGTTACCCATGTCCGGGTTGACAAGAATCCCTTAAAGAAGGGGAGACACGATCCCCGCTTGGATAAGACATGCCAATAAAACCACGTCTTGAGACGTGGGACGACGGGCCAATCAACGGTTCGAAAATAATGGCCGAGCAGGCGAGATGTCATATTACCAAAAAATTGCCAGCGGATTGAACTCATGAAATATTATATCCTCTGTAGTTGTGTATACAAGTCCGGATACAACCATTACATCTGAAGACTATCTTGGAGTTCGGAAAGGGGAACCCGCCTTGCAATGCCGAAGACAATCTGCGCGCCGGACTCCTCGTCGTTGAAGCCAGGTTCAGGGGCTACTGAGGGAGTCCTGGACTAAGGGGTCCTCGGGTGTCCGGCCTGTTATCCATGGGCCGGACTGATGGGATGTGAAGACATGAAGGCCGAAGACTGTACCCGTGTCCGGATTGGACTCTCCTTGGCGTGGAAGGCAAGCTTGGCGATCAACTATGAAGATTCCTTCTTATGTAACCGACTCTATGTAACCCTAGATCTCTCCAGTGTCTATATAAACCGGAGGCCGTAGTCCGGATAGGATATACTCATTACCATAGTCATACAGGCTAGACTTCTATGGTTTAGCCATTACGATCTCGAGGTAGATTAACTCTTGTAACACTCATATTCATCAAGATCAATCAAGCAGGAAGTAGGGTATTACCTCCATAGAGAGGGCCCGAACCTAGGTAAACATCGTGTCCCCTGTCTCCTGTAACCATCGATCCTAGACGCTCAGTTCGGGACCCCCTACCCGAGATCCACCGGTGCTGACACCGACAGTCACCGCCCCGCGCCGCCCCGACGCCATCGCCGCCCCACGCTGCCCAGACGTCGTCACCGCCCCGCTCCGCTCTGCCCCGATCGACGCCGTCACCTCGCCGCCCCGCGCTATGGTCCGACAGCCTTTCTTTGATATTTTTTTGTTCATATGATGTTTTTTTGTTTATATGATCATATGATGTTTTTTGTGCATATGATGTTTTTTTCATATTATGTTTTTTCATATATGTATTAATTTTTTATTTAGGTTGTTAGTAGATATCGATTTTAGGTTAGTGCATTTTAGGTTAGTGTAGAGGAAAAAGTAAAATAAGGAAAAGGAAGAAATGAGGAAGAAGGAAGAAGGAAGAAGAAAAAGGAGAGGAAAAAGGAAAATAAGAAGAGGAAGAAGGAGAAGAAGAAAGAGAAGAAGAGGAGAGGAAGAGAAGCTATTTCTTCTTCTTCTCCTCTATTCCTTTCTTCTTCTCCTCTTTTTTTCTTCTTTTTTCCTCTTCTTATTTATTTCTCCTCTTCTTCCTCTATTTCTTCTTCTTCTCCTCTATTCCTTTCTTCTTCTCCTCTTTTTTTCTTCTTTTTTCCTCTTCTTATTTATTTCTCCTCTTCTTCCTCTCCTCTTCTTCTCTTTCTTCTTCTCCTTCTTCCTCTTCTTATTTTCCTTTTTCCTCTCCTTTATCTTTCTTCTTCTTCTCCTCTATTCCTTTCTTCTTCTCCTCTTTTTTTCTTCTTTTTTCCTCTTCTTATTTATTTCTCCTCTTCTTCCTCTCCTCTTCTTCTCTTTCTTCTTCTCCTTCTTCCTCTTCTTATTTTCCTTTTTCCTCTCCTTTTTCTTCTTCCTTCTTCCTTCTTCCTCATTTCTTCCTTTTCCTTTTTCTATTTCTTCTTCTTCTCCTCTATTCCTTTCTTCTTCTCCTCTTTTTTTTCTTCTTTTTTTCTTCGATCTTCTCCTCTATTCCTTTCTTATTCTCCTCTTTTTTTTCTTCCTCTTCTTATTTTTTATCGGGTATGTCGTTGTCGATATACCCCCTCCCTGATAACTTCGACGTGAGGGGGGGGGAGGGGGTCGCCGAGGGTTCGAGGGGCGAGGGTCGGGAACTAGCTAGGGTAGAGGGTCGCCGAGGGATCGAGGGTCGAGGGTTCGAGGGTCGTCGAGGGGCCGAGGGTTCGAAGGTCAAGGGTCGTCGAGGGGCCGAGGGTCAAGGATCGCCGAGGGGTCGAGAGGTTGCCTAGTGTCAAAGTATTGAAGAAATCCATGGCTTCATCATTAACCGGAAGTAACCGGGGCATGATGGTACGAAGTTCTCCAAAGTTATTTTGGAAAGGAGTCCCAGATAGGATAATCCACCTTTTGGTACAAATTTCAGAAAAGGCCTTCCAAATAGCGATATTCGGGAGGCTCTTGCTGTACTTTGTACCAAAAAGCGAATTATCCTATCTGGGATTCCGTTCCAAAATAACTTTGGAGAGCTTCGTACCATCATGCGCCTGTTACTTTCGCCTAATGATGAAGACATGGTTTTGTTGAATCCTTTGACACTAGACAAACATGACATGAGGGGGTCGAGGGTCGGGAACTAGGGTAGAGCGTCGTGGATCGCCGAGCGGTCGAGGGTCGTGAACTAGGGTAGAGGGTCGAGAGTCGAGGGTCGTCGAGGGGTCGAGGGTCGAGGATCGTGGAGGGGTCGAGAGGTTTCCTTGTGTCAAAGTATTGAAGAAATCCATGGCTTCATCATTAGCCGGAAGTAACCGGGGCATGATGGTACGAAGTTCTCCAAAGTTGTTCTGGAACGGAGTCCCGGATAGGATAATCTGCCTTTTGGTACGAATTTCAGCAAAGGCCTTCCAAATAGCGATATTCGGAAGGCTCTTGCTGAACTTTGTACCAAAAAGCGAATTATCCTATCTGGGACTCCGTTCCAAAACAACTTTGGAGAGCTTCGTACCATCATGCGCCTGTTACTTTCGCCTAATGATGAAGACATGGTTTTGTTGAATCCTTTGACACTAGACAAACGTCGGACAATCATGAGAGAGGCGGTCTGGCCCAAACCCTAGAAGCGCTGCCGAGGCCACCCAAATTTACCAAGTTAAAAGAGTGTTGTCGTCGAGGCCACCCCGAACCCTTGAAGCGTTGCCGAGGCCACCCCAAACCCTAGAGAAGCATCGAGGCCACTAATATGATTCCTTGTTGTGATTAGCTAGCCACGTCTACGTTTGCCACTAATATATCCATCTGTCATGTTTGTATAATAATTGCCATGTCGTAATATTTGCAGAAACTATGGAGCATGGACGAGACGAGGAAGCATAACAGGTGTTGGGGGACATAATCGCAGCCGGAGCTGATGTCTTGTCGTATCTCAACGACACCGATGGTCTGGAAGGACAGGGTGAAGAAGCAGGCTACGGTGATCGAACAATGGAGGAGGAAGGACATGATTATGATGGCTCCGGTGACCGAATACCGATGGAAGAAGGACACCATGATGACGGCTCCGGTGACCGAACGGAGTCCGGCCAGGTATATATATATATATATTAATTAAGCATGTTCTGACTATAGCTAATTGATGCATTAATTGTTTTGGTATGTACACATATTAACTCTCTTCTTTCTTCTTTTCTAGCCCCCTCGATCGAGCCAAACTTCGGTAACAAGACGAGGCCCGAAGAAAAGGTTGCGCCAGGATGAAAGGTTCACGATCACAGCAATCATGCGCGATGGCCAACCGATTGAACCCATCCGGACCAAGGAAGCGTTTTCTGCTCAGTGCGGGGTTCTTGTTAGGGACATGATCCCGATCAGCATCCACCAATGGTATAAGCCTAAGAACAAAGACCCTCAGGTGTCTCATGTCAACGATAGGCAGAAAGATGATCTTTGGACCGAGCTGAAGGCAAATTTCACCCTACCGCCAGAGGAGGATCCGGAGAAGCTAGTTATAGAGCCATTGGTCAAGGCTCATGCTCTTAAGAAGATGGCAGATCTATTCAGGAGGTGGAAGAATGAGCTTAAAACAAAGTTTGTCGACAAAGACAAGACTCCAGAATTCACCGGCTAGTTTGAGAAGATCAGAGATCACTGGGACGCATTTGTGGCCCACAAGACATCGGACAAGAGTAAGAAGATGTCAGCGACAAACAAGTAAAATGTTGCGAAGAAGGAGCATCACCATCGCACGAGGTCAGGTGGCTACCTCAAAGCCCGGCCGTTGTGGGAGCAGGCTGAGAATGACCTGCTTGATAAAGGGGTCGAACCAGAGACGTTGAACTGGCCAGACCGTTCAAGGACTTGGTTCTTCGGGGTTGGGGAACCTTGGACCCTGAAACAGGTAAGTGCATTTGGACGAACGAGCAACTGGGAATACCCGTCACGAAGCTTCAGGAGTATATCGCCGCAGCGCAGCAAGGGACGTTCGTTCCCGATAGAGAGAACGACGAGCTCACAATGGCCCTCGGGAATCCTGAGCACCCTGGACGGACACGAGGCATGCCAGGATCCGTTTCGTGGAAGGCTAGGTTTGCTGACGCAGGCGTTTACAAAGGCCGGGAGAGGAAGAGGAAAGTGGAGTAGACCCAACTGCAGGCGCTGCACGCAAGGGTACGAGCGCTAGAGGAACGAGACGCAGTTCACAGCAAGCGACCTGCCGAAGCTACCCCCGAAGCTACCCCGCCATCTTAGCGGAGAAGCAGCGTGGCTTCCACCGAGCTGCTTCAAGAGCCTGTCTTCACGGCTCCTGCTAGCTACCCCGTGGATGCTATCACGGAGTCTCAAGATTGCCACCTTATGACGCAATGGCAGAACTTCAAAGTCAAGGCGGCTGTCGGCTCTGTTGCACCTCCTGAACCCGGCGCAACTTTTTGATAACCCACAAGTATAGGGGATCGCAACAGTTTTCGAGGGTAGAGTATTCAACCCAAATTTATTGATTCGACACAAGGGGAGCCAAAGAATATTCTCAAGCATTAGCAACTGAGTTGTCAATTCAGCCACACCTGGATAACTTAGTATCTGCAGCAAAGTATTTAGTAGCAAAGTAGTATGATAGTAACGGTAACGATAGCAAAAGTAATATTTTTGGGTTTTGTAGTGATTGTAACAGTAGCAACAGAAAAGTAAATAAGCGAAGAACAATATGTGAAAAGCTCGTAGGCATTGGATCGGTGATGGAGAATTATGCCGGATGCGGTTCATCATGTAACATTCATAACATGGGGTGACACAGAACTAGCTCCAATTCATCAATGTAATGTAGGCATGTATGCCGAATATAGTCATACGTGCTTATGGAAAAGAACTTGCATGACATCTTTTGTCCTACCCTCCCGTGGCAGCGGGGTCCTAATGGAAACTAAGGGATATTAAGGCCTCCTTTTAATAGAGTACCGGACCAAAGCATTAAAACATAGTGAATACATGAACTCCTCAAACTACGGTCATCACCGGGAGTGGTCCCGATTATTGTCACTTCGGGGTTGCCGGATCATAATACATAGTAGGTGACTATAGACTTGCAAGATAGGATCAAGAACTCACATATATTCATGAAAACATAATAGGTTCAGATCTGAAATCATGGCACTCGGGCCCTAGTGACAAGCATTAAGCATAGCAAAGTCATAGCAACATCAATCTCAGAACATAGTGGATACTAGGGATCAAACCCTAACAAAACTAACTCGATTACATGATAGATCTCATCCAACCCATCACCGTCCAGCAAGCCTACGATGGAATTACTCACGCACGGCGGTGAGCATCATGAAATTGGTGATGGAGGATGGTTGATGATGACGACGGCGACGGATTCCCCTCTCCGGAGCCCCGAACGGACTCCAGATCAGCCCTCCCGAGAGGTTTTAGGGCTTGGCGGCGGCTCCGTATCGTAAAACGCGATGAATCCTTCTCTCTGATTTTTTTCTCCCTGAAAGTGAATATATGGAGTTGGAGTTGAGGTCGGTGGAGCGTCAGGGGCCCCACGAGGCAGGGGGCGCGCCCAGGGGGCAGGCGCGCCCCCACCCTCGTGGACAGGGTGTGGGCCCCCTGACGTGGATTCTTCTTCCAGTATTTTTAATATTGTCCAAAAATAAGTTCCGTGGAGTTTCAGGTCATTCCGAGAACTTTTGTTTCTGCACATAAATAACACCATGGCAATCCTGCTGAAAACAACGTCAGTCCGGGTTAGTTCCATTCAAATCATGCAAGCTAGAGTCCCAAACAAGGGCAAAAGTGTTTGGAAAAGTAGATACGACGGAGACGTATCACTTTTCACTGCCGTCCGATTCCAGAAGGATATGCTAGGGTGATGGTGGATGAAATAACGGAGGGATTTGAGGAGCTCGAGCTTGACCACCCTACCGGTGAAGGGGAGACTCGGCTGGGGAGTGCTCTGAAGACTCCATGCCTATGGCGGAAGGAGCTCATCAACCTTCCGAACTGGACGCCTCCTCCTCCTCCTCCTCCGGCGGGTAAGGGCACTCCGCCTCCTCCTCCGGCGAGTGATCAGGGCACTCCGCCTCCTTCTCCGGCTGCTCAGGCGCGTGGCGGCACTCCGCCTCCTTCTCCGCCGGCGCGTCCGAGCAGCCCGCCTCCTCCTTCGCCTCGTCAGCAAGGGCGGAAGAAAGCCGTTTCCGCTCCGGCTGCTCCGGCGCGTCGTAGCACCCCGCCTCCTTCTTCGCCTCGTAAGCAACGAAAGAAGACAACCACAGCCGCTCGGCCTGCTCCGGCGTCTAGCAGTACAGCCAGAGGCGGGAGGCAATAGAGATTGGGTCCATCTCTCAAGCCTCTAGAGAAGTTACCATATGAGATGACCGGACAGGAAAACGTGGAGATCTATCAAGCCCAAGTGAATGACTTCTTTGAAACGCAAAGAGCTAAGAAACATCCACCTCGGGAGGAGAAGATAGACCCGGTGAAAGCGAAGCACACTTTGGATGCCCTGAAGCGACCACCACCGTCTCCGCCGCAAACCAACTATGAGCGCATTATTGAAAGGACATATAAGGAAGCGTCTCGGTCGGGAAGTACTTGCAGTGATCGAAGGTTAGCAGAACGAAGAAGTGGGAAAAAATTTCCCAGCTCGGCGAACAAGCGAACCAATCGTGCCCCCCCCCCCGCTCAAGGTGTCTAGCGATATCGTCGCTAATCATCCGGGGATCTTGCCCGGTACCAATCCTGCAGATTACATGCACGACGACAATGCACATTTTGATATAATGGAGGTGGTTGAATTCAGATACCAGTACGGGAAGCCTCTCATCAAACCTGGTCATCCTCCTCTAACAACGATGATGCGAAGATTCCATGATTGGTACATGAAAACCTGCAGAGAGTCTGGGAAGGATACTTTGACGCTAAAAGTTAAAGAGGAGCACGACCTCGTTGGAATTGATCTGTTGTCTGTTCCATTTGAGGAGTTCTTCCAGTTTTTCAATCAAAAGGCCCTCGATAAATTAACGGTCACTAGCTACTATCTGTAAGTACTACTTCTGTCATTAAGTCTCTATATATAGCTCAGCTCTTTCATTGCATGTATCCATAATTATCCTCACTATATTATGCAGATTGAAGATCGACGAATGCAAGAAAAGACAAATTGATGATATTGGGTTCATTAACACAAAACTCATAGATGAATTTACGGTTAAATTTCATGCCAAAGAAACCGAGGCCAACTCGCTACGATCGTTGGTAATAAATCAAAACAAAGAAAAAAATACTCTTTCCTTACAACTTCAAGTGAGTATTACTGTCTTGTGCATATTCGGTTTCCCTTATTACTCGAGGTTATAGTAATGTAATTAATGAGTTATGCATGCGTGCGCAGCTTCCACTATATTCTCCTAGAGATTGAACTTGAGCAGGGAGTAGTAACCGTCTTAGAGTCGAGACGAAAAGATCCCCAGGAGTATGCGAACATGACTGAAATGCTCCAGAAGTAAGTTCAATCGATCATTATCGCACCATATCGGCAACTTTGTTCATTTCCTGATATCAAATAATTGTTTTCTTTGTCTGGCAGGGTTTGGAAAAAGTTCACCGCACAAGCTCCAGGACTGCCGGGGGAGCTGCGATTTAAACACCCGAAAGTAAGTACTACTAGCTAGTTTCGCGCATCTCCTAGTGATTCTAGCGCTAGTTTCATCAATACCATTTAGCATGATTGCTTATCAGTTTGATTGACCTTTATTTCTTGTAAAGTGGTTGTGGCAGGAAGCCGGGAATGATTACTGTGGATACTACGTTTGCGAGTCCATCCGCCATACGACCTGTGAGCGGGGCTACTCTAAAAAACAATATGAAGTGCGTAAGCAATAATATTCATAATTTTATTTTATTACCATCATTTGTGTTGAGTTTCATTCATTCATATATATGTATTGACCCCCTTTTTCAAATTAGATATTTCAGATGCGGGATGAACTCCTACCACAAGATCGCATGCGAGCAATTCAAGAGGAATTTGCGGGATTCTTTCTTGACCACGTCATCAATAAAGACGGAGAATACCATGTGGAACTTGAGTTCATATATAATTAGGGGATTATATTGGAAGAGATCTTATATTGTATATATGTTGCCAGTAGCGTCGGATAGATATACGAAAACTTGTTGTTCGAACAATCTCTCGAAGAAAGAGATGTCGATCACTTCTCTCTGTATATGTTCATGACGATCTTGTGTACTTAATGGTTTCCTTCATTTGCTTACTAGCTAGCGTGTCGAGTCCTATCTATACGTATAGTACGTAGCGTCGATCAAGCACGGAGATAAGAGAGGACACTTCTCTCTATTAGCTAGCTAACACAATAATGAAACCCCTAAATTAACCCTACAAAAGCCCCCCAAACCCCCAAACCCCCCCCCCCTTAGAAAAAAGACAAAAACCCTAGCCCCTGAACTGCTGACGCGTGGATGCTTATTGGTCCCGGTTGGTGCTACCAACCGGGACAAAAGGCCCCCCTGCCTGGGCAAGCCGCAGCGGCCACGTTGAGCCCCATCTGCCCCGGTTGGTATAAGAACCGTGACTAAAGGTATTTGGCTTTAGTACCGACCCTTTAGTCCCGGTTCCCGAACCGGGATAAATGGGCCTTATAAACCGGGACAAATGAGCCTTTCTCTACTAGTGATATGACCCGCCTTGTCCCAAGGTTTGAGAAAACTCTCAAACAGTTAATGAACTTTCAAATCATGAATGCTCACACATTTCAAATATTTATAAATTATTGGCAAGTTTTTACAAATTCCATGACCCTTCCTTAATATTTTTTGTTTTAAAATTATTATTTTGAATTACTTCTGTGTTATCACTTTTCTACATTTTTATTTGCGCATTTTCCCTCAATCTTTCATCGGATTTTCCTTTCTTTCTCTTTTCCAAGCTACATGCTACAAGAGCAGGACATGAATGGGGCATGTTTGGCCGAGAAGTGGTCCTCCGTATTAATGCCTATATCTAGCCACCGGTTTGTGGCCCGCTTGTTTCTGTCATACCCGTACCCATACCCATCGGACATTCAAGTATTTGTGGATATCCTTGGGGCAAATACAAAGAAGAACAACTTTACATTTTCATTGTTGAAAAAACAATAGATGCAAAGGCCTCCCCAAGCATCGGCAGCATGACTGGCTCTTGTCACTTATCTTGAGTTCGGTAGGCTCTGGCAGAAGAAGGCAGAATCACCACAATAGTGGTGTGATTCGCTGAAAACCACCACTTTTGAAAACATTGCATGTCTCGCTGCGCCGAAAAATTGACAGCGGCATAAAACACCGACGGTGAATGCTAAGGGCTTTGTTGACGTCACTAACTGGTTAGACCGTCGCATGGTACTGCGCGTTCACTTGGGCCAAGTAATTTTTGCGGCATGTAGATGGCTGTATGATTGCCCTGGACCACTGGAGGCTGAGATTGTTGCATGTGCTGAAGGGCTTAACTTAGCTCTGCATTGGTCCCAGAAACCCATCTTGATGGAAACAGACCGTGCTGAACTTGTGTCCATGATCAAGACTGGATCGGCGGATCAATCTAGTAGCATGTACCTTATTTCAGAAATCACGGAGATGCTAAAGGAGCGACACTCCCAAGTTTGGAAGATCACTCGTGCGCAGAACAAGGTTGGGCACGCTATGGCAGCGATAGGGCGTGGACAACAAAGGACGGCTTGTTGGCTCGCAAATGTTCCTCAGGAGATTAGCACTATCGTTATGAATATTGTAACACTATGATCAATTAAGTAATGAAATGCTTTCCCCCCGCAAAAAAACTGGTTAGACTGTCCATTAGGCTGATTTGGTAAAAAAAAATTCACATCAGTCGTGAAAAATAAGTCGTCCACTGAAAAATAAGTCACGACTATCACGGAACGACGAGCATCTTAACCGCGAAACGCTCGCGGAGGACCACGCTTCGATCTAAAATTAAGGGGTTGTTCGGTTTCCAGCCACATCTTACCACACATTGCCACACCTCACCTTAGGCAAATTTGATCAAGTTAGGTAGGCGTTTGGTTCTAGCCACACCTAAGGCAAGAATATTTTTATGAGAAGTGAACCCCACGTGCCATGGACACAAAAATTATGGCAAGATTCCCTTAGGCAAGCCAAAGTGTGACTAACAATTTGAGCAACTCAAGTAAGACAATTGTGGCAAGTGTGACAAAAATCATGTGGCAATATATGGCAAAGATAGTCACAATCCAAACAGCCCCTAAAAAAACACATGTAGTAGTATATTTAAGAGGTAAATACACTGCCGATCATAGAACTTGCGTCGGTTGGTCAGTTTGGTTCTAAAACTTGTAAAATACGTGATTGTGGTCACTCAACATGTCCTCTCGTTCAAATACGGTCATTCCTCATGTATTTGGCCGTATCCCGTGCTTGCATGGAGCGCCAAGAGTGGCACTGGGCCACTGTCAGTGACGGTAGAGTCTGCACTGTTGTTTTTTTTGCAAAAACCACCTTGTATTTTTTTATTTACGTAGAGATTTCCTCTAATAAATTAAAAAAAACAACGATGGAGGGGTGGGTTTAGAACCCAGGACCTACTGGGTCGTGCGTACAGCCATCACATCAACCGTTGATGTGTACAGTACACAACTATACTATTCATATTGTTTCAGGGCAGATTTAAAAATTAAGTCGAAATCCAACCAAAAAATGCAAGCCCGTGATTCGAACTTGTGGCGTCAGGCGCACTTGAGCACTGTTATCTTTGTTTATCTCCAATGAACTGAAATAAATAATATTTTTAGCTAATTAATGATGCACATACTTAGATTGCAATGCCTAAAAAGATCTCTGAACCATGTAAAATGCAAAGGCAATATGAAGGAAACACAAGATATATCGGAATATATGTTGTTTCCTTACACAGAACAAAAGAAACCATGTCTGTACCACTATGTCATTAGGTGTCATCATAGTACGGTAGTTAGCCCAGGCGCACTTGAGCGACCACGAGGTTTCTGGTTCGAACCGCTGGGGCCCCCTAATTTTCCTTTAGCTTTCGACTTTAATTTTTTCTGGTCGGTATTAAAATGATACAAAATTAGTTGCCCAACTTTGTATTAACTTTGTACTAAAGTTAGTATAAACTTGAGTCATCTATTTTAAAACGGAGGGAGTACACGTGAGTGAATTACATCTATAGTACTCAAACTTGACACTAGGGTTCATTTTCATCACTGTATTCAGGAAGTGTCAGAGGTCACTGAAGTTGCGTAAATGTGTCACTCTACGATCACTGCTACCGTATCCAACGTATTTCACTGATGTGGTATATGTTGACCTGTCCTAACGGTTGACTTGCTTATGTGGCAAGCTCATCCTTCTCATCTCTCTTCGCATCCGATGAATGAACCTGAGGACTGGCTGCCGCGTATGCCCACCAGCCATGGAGCCCGTGACGATGTACCGCATGGCTGCTCGGCTCTCTTCTGTCAACAGCCTCTACTTCCCCACCGCCCTTCTTCACGCCGCGCCGTCCCTGTTAAGGCGGAAGACCGCCCTACTCGAGCTCCTCTCATGCGACGCCCCGCTCTTCGTCGAGCAGTACGGCGGCTCGCTGCACCCGGACAAGCTCGCCTTCTTCGACATGCTCCGAGATGACTACGAGGTCTGCTCGCACCTCAGCCGCCTGCGCGCCTCCGCCTCCTGGAAAGCCAGTTCCCCTCACGTGTACCTCATCTGCTTGCTAGCTAGTGCGCCACAAAGAGCACTTCTCCCACCCGGGAACCTCCTGCGAGCGCCCAGCACTCACGGAGGCCATGTCGCCGGCGTCGCTGCAATCTACGTCCCCTCCAGCGTTGCCAAACTCATCTGTGGTGTTCAGAATACAGAGCAAGCCACCGTGCGGGGCGACCTCCGTGCATTTCCCCGGCTCAGGCATACGATGGTTAGGTTGTAGCCTCGTCGAACCCGTGGAGCTCGACACCGTCGCCCGGCGGCGGCAGAAAGAACACGCGGACATGATGTTCCGCGGGGCGAAGCCATACGCGAGCAGTCCGACATCGTCGCAGCTCTCCGCGTCAAGTCCCCGCGCATGTACAGCATCACGCTCTGTAATCCCTTTTCAACAAAGACGCCGCCCAACTTGGCATCCCGCGTGCCGACCAGTACACCAACCGGGAGTATGCCTGCGAGGTGTGGGGGTGTAGCTAGACGAGAGGTGGGGAAAGAACATGTCGACAGCCACGTCAGGCAGGCGATGAAGGTTGAGCATATGCGGAGGAGCATGGTAGGGTGGAAGGCCTGTGTTGACGAATCGAAAACATGGTGCCGATCGGCGCCACGCACCCGTGCACTTGGAAACATGGCGCCGACAGTCGGCCAACGACGCCGATGAACTTCAAGTTGGGTGTGGCGCGGGAGTTGGGGATTCAAGTTAGCATCGTTCATGGACCACACGAGGCTTCGGGAGCTCTAGAACGCGGCGCTGGAGAGCTACAGCAGCGGTTGGAGCTCGGCGAGCTGTTCAACGGTGAACGCAGATAAGACGTTCGACAGAATTTCAGAGAGGAGTGGCAGTAGAGAGAGAGGGGAGTATTTGCCACGTCAGCGAAATACAAAGGATACGGTACTAGTGGCCGTAGAGTGACACGTCCTAGTAACCTCGGTGACTGTATTTTGACCTTTCCTAAATACAGTGACCAAAGTGAACCCAAGGATCAAGTTCAGGTACTATAGATGTAATTTACTCCATACATGTGAACGTTCATGGGTGTGGGGGCTGTAGGCGTGAGTGTAATAGGTTTAGGTCGTGGGTTTTGAATCCAACCTCCTCCCCCCGGTTCTTTCATTTTATTTGATTTGAGGGGCTCTCTATGTAAATAAAAAAATATAAGAGTGTTTCTGTAAAAAAAGTGCGCTGAGGGGCTCTCTACGTAAATACAAATTGCAAAGGTGTTTTCACATAAGCCCAGTGCAAGCGCTACCATGAACTAGCAGATGGGTCCTATTCAAGGCTTTCATGTGTAGTTTAAACAATCTATGGGTTGTCTTTGCAAAATAATCATTGTGCCTGGGTCACCCAATGCCTCCCCGCCCACACCCATTGATCTGTGGGCCAGTGCCACGCTGGCTGGCCACGTGAGCACGTGATACGCCTGGATACGAAAGGAATGGCCGTATTTGAACGAGAGGATAAGTTAAGTGACCACAATCAGCGTATTTTACAAGTTTTAGCACCAAAGTAAACATCTGACGCAAGTTCTATGATCACCGGTGTATTTATCTCTATTTTTAACCAGTCACAGTGCATTCCGTCGCTTGATTGAAGTGACAGAAGAACATGAGCAGCACGCTGCCTAATTAGCTGACTCTTCGCATCACCTCCAGCACGCACGTCAAATCAAGCGCAGATGGATGTTCTTCCATGTCGAGACCATCATCACCCGCACCCCGTGGGGTTCGCCGTGTCAAGGGACAAACAAGAGACAATCCTGCACCACCACCACTGCAACACACACCACACGCTGTTAGACCGATGGGAAAGCGATCGATCTGCCACATCGGTCGTCCTGCCCTGCAGGCTGCACCACAGCGTTGCATTCCATCCATCTCGTGTCCATGTTCGTGTGGTCTTCGTTGTTGATCTCCGATCCGATATGATATGCCCCCACGAATTCTGGAAGCACACGATGATTCGTTCCATCTCAGGTACTCCACGACCACGACGGGCAATGATATCTAGACACATCGTCATCATTAAGATGTGCCAGAATCTCGGCCGTCGAATAGGATCGTCGCGAAAACGGGTGATCAGGGACAGCCATCCGATGATCGATTGATGGCACCGGCTAATCTGACCCTTCAAGTTGAAGGCCGGCCGGCACCATGATGTGGATGGCTTAGGCCACGGCAGCTCATGACTTGTCAGATTTACCACTGTGATCGAACAAGATAGATCGATGGTGATCGAAGCACTGGTTCTTGATGTGCAGTTAACGTAGTACACTACGTGTCTGTTTCTTTTCAGTCTCTCCTCGTCCTTGTTTGTGCTGTGACTTGTGGTAAAGCTAGGTTGCCCGTACCGGGAGTTCAGAAATATCAGTGTTACTGTCACGTATAGAAATATCAATGTACGTTTCACTTTTGCAAAGGTGGCATGAATGATACCGTTGTCACTGTCGCCATAGGGTGCATGCAGAGGCATCTCCAACATGCTGGTGCACGGTGAATACATCGCTCCGAATCTCAACCTATGCCTAACCTATCTCTCTAGCCAAAAACAATGCAAGAGTTAACCAGGACCGTTTGTGTCAGTTTGCATGCAGAAGGTGAAGTCCCAACAGCTGCCGTTCAAAATGCGCAGAGCAGCAGCAGGTTCAACCTCGTCCTCTGTCAACATTTTTTGACTGTTGACAGGCCAAACACATGTGTGCCAGGCTGAGCATATGCGAGGCGAACGCATTAATGTTGTCTGCTCCTTTGTCCAAGGTCAAACCATCAATGGTATGCGCCCGCCCTACCCTGCCCTGCTTCTCTCTCTCAAGTCGTTTTCTCCTAGCAGCAGTTTTAGTTTTCTCCTACCACTGCGTCGTCGTAGACGTAGAGACACTGATCGAGCTGAGCGCATGCATGCATGCCGCCGGTCCCGCCCGCGGTCCGAGTCTCGGAGAGAGCAGAGCTGTTGCTGGTGTAGGCCGCGCACGGCAGGGGCACGGCTCGTGATGACGACGGGAGAGGAGGGCTCGCAAAGCCAAAAAGCTACCGCGGCTTTTATCCCTTCTCGGGACGGTGGCCGAGGCCGAGGCCGGAGCGGCATGATTGACGAGCCTAGCAGCGGCGCCCAAAAGGTGCACTGACGATGGCGATCTCGCCGGCCGGTTTTGGTCAGCTCGGCTCCGCCGCGCGCGCCGGGCCTGCGCGTGCAGCGGCCGGCATCTGCAATTCTGCATGCGCGCACCGACCGAGGCCGCGGATCATCGATCGAGCTCGAGCAGCTGGCTGGCCGGCTTATGAGTGCGGCGAGATCGATGGGACACGCCATGCGCGTACGTACCTACGTAAGGCCAACCCGACCAAACGAGGCTTTTGACCCATCTCCGGCCCAAGTTTGTGCCAATTTTGGGGTGAAAAGGACAACGCGCGGACGGGCGGGACGCGCGCGCTTGTCCTGCCCTGACCCGCCTGTCGGTGGCACAAAGCAAAACCCCCCACGCCCCATTTGCCGCCGTTTCCCCCAAACCCTCCCACGTCCCTCCCGCCGCACCCCTCCCTCCCCCGTCCATGGCCGACGCCCAGCCGAATTCCGGCGGCCTGGCCGTCGACCCGCCCCAAAGGTGAAGAATAAGGCGGCCAAGGCGCCAAGGAAGCCGCGGTCGTGCACGCCGGAGGAGATCGCCAAGTTGGATGCGGAATCGACGAAGAGGAGGAGCCGGAGGGCGGTCGTCAAGGTCAATGCCGCCGCGGCCAAGTTCGCCGCCGAGCGCGATGCGATGGAGGCCACGTGGCGCAAGGCCGCGGTCGACGAGAAGGAGGACATCGTCAACAAAGCGCACGCCCTCCTCATGCTTGGCATGTGCCATCCGGCCGGTTTCCCTGCAGTGGCCGTCGGCCCGGCGAGCACAGGCTCGTCGACGCCCGGCCTCCGGCGCACTGCCAGTCGCCGACGTCGTGGACCACGCCCATGTCGCCCGACTTTCCCCCGCCAAGGCACGACACTCAGACCCGTTTCTCGCCAGACGTTGGCGTGATCGCGCCGTCCACCCCGCGCCCCTCGGCGGTCATCGACCTCAACGTCACGCCTGGGTCCAGGAGCGTCGGCAGGCCGCCGTCCGTGGAGATGCAAAGAAAGCATGCACGGCCACCGGCACCATGCCGTCCCCCCGCGTCTTGTTCGACGGAATGCCAACACCAACGCCACCGGTCGACGACCCCTTCTACAACCAGTTCATGGAGGATGTGATCTACGAGGGTGGGCAGGGCCGTGCCTACGATCCCGACGAGACCCAAAGTCAGGATGGCCGCGCCTAGTACGTTCCCGATGGAGAGGCTGACGACCGTGCTGACTACGACCATGGTGACTCGTGGCATGAAGACGATGACATCTATTGCGAAGGTGATGGTGATGAAGAAGAAAGCAATGACATTGATATTGGTGGCGAGCCATTGTTCATCGACGAGCTCACCCAAAGAGCGGAAGCACAAAAGAGGAGGAAGAGCATTCGCACGAGTTCATATACACAAGATGAGGACAAGTTGATTTGCCAATGTTGGATGGAGATTAGCCAAGATCCGAAGACCGGCGCGCAACAAAAGGGCCTTGTTTTTTGGACGAGAGTCCACAAAACTTTTCATGAGAGGAAGATGTTTGAGCCCTACCAAATTACAAGCAACCGTGGCATCACCTCGATTCAAAAGAGGTGGTTGTTCATCCAACAAGAGTGTAACAAGTATTGCGCCGCATTTGAGAGCGTTGAAGCACGGCCCGTGAGTGGTCTCGGCGTTGGGGACATGGTATGCTCGCCTTATCCTAGCCCTTTTCCTTGCTACGGCCATGTGGGACTTCGGCCTTGTATATGTTTGCATGTTCAATTGTTGTTGATCATGTGGTGTAGGCATTTCAATCTTTGGAAGCATTCAAGGCCCGGCACAATGACAAGCCATTCACTCTTACGCATTGTTGGACAATCATCAACAATTGCCCCAAGTTCAAGGATCAATACCGTGAACTTCAAAGAAAGAGAGGCAAGAAGACGGCCAAGTACGCCGGAGGTGGAGATGGCGAGGCGTTGAAGAGGCCGAGGGGCAAGACCAACTCCAAGGTGGACGACATACGTGATGCCTCATCCATGGCCTTGCATGACACTTTGCATGGCATGATGTCTCAAAAGGATATGAGGGACGAGAAGAAGCGGCAAAGCAAGGACGAGCAAATGAAGCAATACCTACAGCTTCAAAGGAAGAAGCTTGAGATGGAGGAGGCGGCCAAGAGAAGGAAGATCGACATGGAGGAGGCGTCCCGGCAAAGGCAGCTCGACATCGAGGCCGCCAATGTCAAGGCCAGGCAGAGGCAGCTCGACATCGAGGCCACCAATGCCGCAACCAAAGCAAAGGAGGTGGCCCTTGCGATCATGAGCGTGGACTTGTCCAAGAAGAGCGACAAGACGAGGGCCTTGTTCGAGGCCAGGCAGAAAGAGATGCTCGACGCCGACGGCCTGAACTAGGTCGTCCGATCGGCCGTGGCCTTTTTTTGGAGGCTGGCATGGGTGCCGCCCGCCCGCTGGGCCGCTAGCTGTGTGCCGACGAGAAAAACATTCATTTTGGAGGCCGGCTGTGTTGCCGGCCGCTGGCTGTGTTGCCGGCGAGGACAACTATTCATTTTGGAGGCTGGCTGTGTTGCCGGCGATGGACGTGTAGGCCGCTGGCTCTGTTGCGGCGTGAACTAGGGCCGTTGGCCATGAACTAGGCTTGGCATTTGAAACGCTGCTCTTTTTTAAAATGAAGGCGGACAAAATGGGGCAAACGGATGCGGCCGCGCGCTGGGCGCACGGCCACCGCATCCCAAGACACGCCCGGACACGGCCCTATTACCCTATTCAAACGAACAGAATCCGGGTAAAACGTCCGTTTAAGGTCACACGGTGGAGTTAGCCTAAGAGACGCATGAGTGCATGATGGCATGGCATGTGCCGTCCGGTCTCCAGCCGGGGCCGTGTGCGGATGCGTGCCCTGGCTGGCTGGGCTGGCTGCCAGATGACGGGATACTGGGGGCAGTCATGATGGTTTGTGTGATGAGTGATGTACTCTGTGTGCCGTGTCCTTCGACCCGACTTCTTGAGATCCGTTGAGTCGTTGGTGCCAACATGCGCTCAGGGAAATGCACCAATGACTGTCGATCTGCTGGCCTGCTTGCTCGCTTCTTGTTTTGGTTTGTAATCATGTCATGGTGCGTGCGAGCCTTGGAGTACAAGAACCTAGGACTGGTATTGCTACATCTCCTACTCCCTCCATTTCTAAATATAAGTTTTTTTAGAGGTTTCGATACAAAGTACATACAGATGTATATAGACATATTTTAGAATGTAAATTCACTTATTTTACTTTGTATGTAATCTCTTATTCAAATCTCTAAAAAGACTTATGTATACCAGCACCCACTGCACTGGTTTCAGGTAAATACGTATTGCACTTGCACATGAAGAAACAAAAATTACTCAACCGTTGATCACCAGCCTACGTATACGCCAGAGCTATATCTCGCTCACCGCCAGATGGAAGCAGGTCTCGCCTGAAGGATTTCCTGAGTGCTACAGTACTGGGCCAACCATTTGTGCATTCGTCGCTCGCCCGCCTTTGCTTGGTTGATTCGCCGTTCGCTTCAGTTTTCTTTTATTTATTTTTTTGTTTTTTACGTGTTTTTTATTTCTTCAGTGGTTTTCTTTGGTTCCTTTTTTTCATAGTTACGTTTCGGGTTTCTTTGTTTCTTCACTGCTTTTATCTGATTCTTCTTTCATTCTTCGTCACGCTTTGGTTTTCTTTGATTTTCATTTTGTTTGTTTTTTTATTATCATTCATTTTATTTTTTAATACAAGTCTATGATATACATTTTTTAGTGTACACATGAAACATTTTCTGATACACATTGAACGATTTTCAAATACATGATGTACATTTTTATTTCGATACTTGTTCGAACATTTTTTTGTTACATGGTCATCACTTTTGAAAATACATGATGTACATTTTTCTGTCAATACCTATTTAACACTTTATTAATACATGGTAAAAAATCAAATACACATTTAAATATATTTTTAATGGTAATATTTTTTAAAAGAAGCATTTTTTTACATTTCTATAAACACTTTGTAAATGTCTCAAAGTTTTTTCTCAAATACATGGTCTTTCCTTCATAATTTTACGTACCCTTTTTAATGGTACAATTTTTTTATACAATGTAAAATCTTTTTTACATTTTATACACACTTTTAAAAAGAATCGACATACAATTTTTTGAAACACAGGAACATTTTTTCATTGTCATGAACTTTTTTTTTAAAAGCTATCAACATTGTTTTCAGCTGCGCTAACATTTTTTATACTGCGTTATTTTTTTTGTCAAATTCACGATGTAAATTTAACTTTCATGAATATATATTTATTTTAAATATAAATAAAAAAATAAAACTAGATTAGCGTGACATTGGCTAGATATCAGCATGGTGACCCACGTCCCTGCTGGCCCGGCTCACCACCGGCTCGCTGTGGCGTGCTCATGGGCGAGGCAGGTGCCTGCCTCGCTATTAAGCGGAAATAGGCGTTCACTCCTTTTCCTCGTGGGCTGGCCGTTAGCAGCTCCTTCGTTGCTTGCTGAGCCGGTGCTTCCCTTGATTAGGAAGATGTTCCGACAGTACACAAAATTAAGAAGTTAATGTATATAAGTCATAAATTTGAAAAATGTTCATGAATTTAATAAGAGTATGTGGACTGAAAACTGTTCCAAATTTAAAAGTGTCCATGGATTTAAAAAATCTTTGTGAATTTGAAATAAATGTGGCAAATAAAAATAAGCATGAATTGAAAAAATACTACAGCGGCTGATGCTATAGAAAAGGTTGGAGTGACTTCAAATTTGGACGTTCTCTATATGGGGAGTCTCTGGAACTTTGGAATAGTCTAAAACAGAGAAGTGAAGAAGTTGAAATGGGCTCAGGAAAAGACAAGATCAAGTGGATGCTGACAACTGATAGAAAATGTATTGTTAAATCCTTATATAGGAAACTTATTGAATCTGAATGTAATTTCCTTGGATATTTCTTTGGAGAGTTAAGGTTCCTGCTGAAATAAAATTTTCCTTTGGCTTACGGTGAGAAAAAGTATTCTTACCAAGGACAATCTTCTTAGAAGGGGGCGGTTGGAAGTATAATGTGCATTTTCTGTGTTTGGGATGAAACCATAAATCACTTGTTTTTTTAGTGCTCGGCAGCTAATCTAGTCCGGAGCTTTCTTAAATGTGCTTTTAGTCTACACTCTACTCCCCCCTAGACCTCGCCATCCTCCAGGCCGGGCCCGGCCTGACCAAGCCCGAGGTAGAAAACTCAGGCCCGAGCCCGGCCCGACCCAGCCATCGGGCCTACTTTTCAGGCCCAAGCCCGGCCCGTCACAGCAAAAAAACACCGGGCCTCGGGCCGGGCCTCTTTAGTAAATGGCAGAAACAATGGGCCCATGCCCAGCCCGACCTAGTCTTTGGGCTCAAAACCTAGGCCCAGGCCCGGCCTGGGAGCAATGTCGGGCCGGGCATTTTTGGGCCGGGCTGTTCGGGCCGGGCGGCCCATGTCCAGGACTACTCCCCCCACACTAAATGAGTGTTTTGGAAACTGGATCAAAAGTTCACGAAAAAAGTGATAAGAAGAGGGTGTTAGTGTTGGGCTCGGCTGTCTTTTGGCCTATTTGAAGATGCGGGAATGATGCAATTTTTTAGAAAAAAAACTCATTAATGATCTTTAGTTCTTGCTAAACTAATCTGCTACTGGGTTGCTGGACAAAGGAAGAATAAAATATTTTTTTGCGGGGAAAAGGAAGAATATCGAAGGGAGCTAACGTTGGGGGCAAGACTTCTTGTCGGGTTGGAGGCATGGTATTTTGCGGATTGATGGCTATGAGTCCAGACCTGAGGCTTTGCTGCAGTTTGTACCTACGAGAGTTTTTGCACTGTCTTCATCCTCCCTTCGTGCCTTTCTTAATTCCAAAGTTTAAACTCGGTTGTGAGTCTGGTTTGCTGGTGGTTTGGTAGCTTGAGCTTTCCTATCTGCAGGTTTGCTCTTCTTTTGACGCTGTAGTTTTGCTTGAGATCCTTCGTGATCCTCGAGGATCTTGTATGATAAGTGTTGGTAGTTTGTATTAAGGTTTGAACCGAATGGTTTCTATGACACAAATTGGGGAGGGTGGCCTCTCTTTTCATTAAAGGAAAAAGTATATTTTTCGTCCCTCAACTTTATCAATAGTCTACAGGTGGTCCCTCAATTTCAAAACCGGAAAAACCTAGTCCCTCAATTCTTGGAACCAGATATTTTTCATCCCTCAAACTGCTTCAGGTGGTTTTGTGCTGACATGGCATGGTTTTGACCACTGATCTCACCACATCATCGTCCACCTCACCTTTATCTTCTTCAGGGTCGGAACAAGCATCAGGATCGATCGAGTTACTTGTTGCTTTGAGTGTGTATGGCTGTCAATCAGAACTACTTACCTTTGTGCAAGATCGTCAGGAGCAAAGGAAGAGGCAGAGCAGCACGGAGGTGAGGCCACGGGCTGCCGGATGCGGCGGAGCAGATGTGCGGCGAGGTGCTTCCGTGGCCGTGGGCACAGAGAGGAAAAAGACAAAGGTGAGGTGGACGATGATGTGGCGAGGTCAGCGGTCAAAACCATGCCACGTCAGCACAAAACCACGGTTTGAGGGACGAAAAATATCCGGTTTCAACAATTGAGGGACTAGGTTTTTCTGGTTTTAGGGTTGAGGGATTCTTTCTAAACTTTTGATAAAGTTGAGGGACAAAAAATATACTTTTCCCTTCATTAAAAGAAAAATGGTCGCATGGTCGATCGTATTCGCATGCCCGGGTTTCCCATGTTTTGCTCGCGACACTCTTGTCCATATCCTCTGGTGCGAGGCAAAGAAGAATTCTACAGTATGTTTTTTCTGCACTAACATGTAGAAAGCGTTTTTTTTGCATGGTAATACAAAGTACAACTGTACAAGTCACGTAAAGACCGACATGACAAAATTAAAAAGATAGCAGAACATTTCTGAGCTTGACACCAACGCCCGTCACCTGCCTCCGGCACCACCACAGCAGCCACCAAAGAAAAGAATGACGGATCAACTCCTCATCCGAGCTCGACGCGGCTCCATCGCTGATATGCAGCTTTGCGGACCTCCAAGATGGCTCACCAAAAGTGAAGCCGTTGCCGATGAACCAATCAGACCGGGGCAACACCCCGGACGCGCCATCGAACTCTAGATCTGGCACCCCACCACGACTAAGACGTCGAAGGAGGAAACCACACCTGCCATCCACGAACCACGAAGCCAGCACACGTTTCGTCTTTCAGATGTCGTCGATGCAGACCACAATCTGCATCCGCTCCTGGACTACCTCCCAAGCTCCGCGCCGACGCTGGAGCAAACGTCGTCGCAATGGCGGAGCCCGAGGACATAGGTCCACCACGAGGATGCCGCCGCCGCCACGCCATCCTTGCTTGAACACACTGATTTTCAAATCCATCCCCAATCATAGGACCGATGACCTCGTCAGGGAAGGATCCGAAGAATCTTTATTCAGCGCCGTCTTTGTCGCAGCCGAAGCCAAGACGATGAACAGCCTAAACACCTAGACTACAAGGGAATAAAAACAATCTCCTGGCGGCGGCTAGGGTTCCAGCCAGGACCAGAAAAACGATCTAACACGTAGAAAGCGTGTAGAGATGGAAACAAGACAAGAGAACACGTAGAAATACCGCGTGTGGAAGTACGCAGCCCGTGGATACACTGTATCATAATTGGTCAAACAAGGATAGCTTCTACAAGGATTTTTCCAAGAGTCGTTGCATTATCTTCCAGCCAGCCGTTCAATATCGGCGGCGTCTTCTGGCCCGTGTGACCATTTATTCTACGTCAACTGAATGGCATTGAGTATTGGATGCGGATGGAGCTCTCAAGAAGATATGGATCCAGTGCTAGCTGGCCTCCTACTAGTACGTATACTTGTTACGCCGACGTCGCACGGCATATCTACAATTGGGCAATGTGGCCATCTAGTAGATATCTACAAGAGCATGCATGCATGTGGCTGACGATTGTGATATTTTATCCCTTGTTTACTGAAATTTGATGTATATTCGGTTGGACTTGGAAAATATAGTAAATAGCCCTCTCAAATCTTTTTAGCAATTTCCTTGTCGAATACATCCATTTCCCGCTTACATGTGATTGTACATATGAACGTATGCATCCAATCACGCTTATTTTTATATAAGATCAGATAGACTCCTTCTTGTCTGTGTGCTCGATCGAGACCGCTTCAATGGCTGCCTAGTTTTAGCTCGATCATGGGCAGAAGATGACCTGGTAGTTGGTGCCGCCGGGGCAGGTGTAGGTGCTGGTGGCGTCGTCCTTGGGGTAGCTGTAGGCGTCGGAGCACTGGCCCTTGAAGAACCTCGAGTAGTCGGTCGGCCCGCAGTTGTTGGCCGCCGACCCGGTGCAGCAGTACCGGTCCTCCTTGAACACCGTGCACGCGTTGTTGCACCCTCCGGCGGCCCGCAGCTCGTTGGGGCAGTGCGGCGTGATCACCCTGGGGCACTGAGGCCCGCCCTTGGGGCACCCGGGGGAGCCGGGGGCCGGCAGGAACGACATGGGCACGTTGTACCCGTCGATGAGGGAGATGTCGAAGAAGTCGAGGTTCATGTACTTGTTGAGCCCGAACTCGGCCAGCGTGTTGGGCGCCTGCCCGTACTGCGTGCACTGCAGCTTGCCGCCGCAGTCGCCCGTCTGGCACCGCCCGTTGCCGGCGCCGTCGAAGCTGCACCCCGTGCGCGCCCACACCCGCCCGCCCGTCGTGCCGGCCGGCACGTTGATGCTCCACGTCTGCCCCGCGTCCAGCTGCCTGCCCCCGCCGGCCGGCACCGCCGCCGCCCACACCGTGTACTGGCACTTGTTGATGACGGTGAAGGTCGCCGCGTCGGTCGCAGCAGCGACGAGGATGAGGATGAGGACAGGGAGGAGGACGGAAGAAGAGGGGAGGGACGCCATCGTGTTCTCTCCTCTCCCCTTAGTAGAGCTTAAGTGTTGTTGTGGTGAGGAAGAATGGTGTTCGATTGGGTCGAAATTTATAGTGTCAGAAAGAGTTGAATTCAACTTTTGCAGCTTCTCGACGTGGCTGCTTTGGCAGCTAACGAGCAAGCGGTTAGGCCACAGGACACCAGTGATGTCGCCGCTGAGACTCAGGCCACCACCGGACTACGCATGCTTGGTGAATTTTGGGGAAGTACAGCACGACCGATGGAGACATAGTTTGTTTACAAGTGGGTTATTCTTTGTGTGTGTGGAATTCTTTCCCGTCACATGGAATTCCCTCTGACTCAAAGTTGATGTGCCGATTTTTCTTTTTTGAGAAACATAGTATAGACGCACGCGTCCACACACACATCCTACCTCTGTGTGAACCTTTCAGAAGTTAAGCCGACAAATTTTGAGATTGAAGAAGTCGCCACAGACGTTTCAGAGTCGACAGGCACACCATGCCGCTAAACAAATATTGCTGGAAAAATTGGAATAAATTCAGAAAATTGCGACCACCGGTGTCAAATTTAGGACTTGAACTAGAATGGGCAAATTCAACCATAAGGAACCTAGCCATCTAAGTTATGCCCAGTTCGTTGATGTACGGATTTGTCTTCCGAGAATATTTCAGATATTAATTAAAATGGAATGTATGTCAGGTGTTTTTTTTAGAAATGGCATGTACCTTTATCCTGGTATGCTTGTAGCTGGTGAGTTTAAGGAGCACTCGATAGCTCAGCTAGTTAAGTTCCTAACTTGCTTTTTAGTGAACATCGCCAGTCACTGTGGCCAATTCGTTTGACTTAACAAGCTTAATGAATGAGCTATCGAGTTTCATGAGTAACTCATTAAGCTTGTTGTTATATCACAACACATATTTTTATCTCACATGACATTATTATTTTCATGGTATCACAACCTATCTAGTCAATCTAATCAACCCATCGCAACCGATAGGAGGCTTCAAACTAATGCACCTCCTTCTGTCGTCACCATTTTGCTTCGTAAAAATTACACCCACACTCTTATCTTGTAGGTCGTAACACATTGTACTCTGTTAACGAGTGCTGATGAGCTTAGCAATTTTTTAAAAAACATGTTGGATAGGGTTTTTTGCTCTTCAAGCTTAACAAGCCTGGCCTTAACGAGCCCGGTATCTTATTAATCCACCCTTATTTTTAGGTTCGTCTTAGATCATTAAAAGTTGAAGATTGTTGGTTTATTTTTAGATTCAATTTTTATTTTCGTTCAACATAGCTATTACAGAATGGGCTCAGTATTTTTTTAAGAAATACTTGTACCTTTGTTCGCACACGGCCACAATTAGAACATCTCCAATAGGCGCGCTTCGCTTCAGGCGCGGTATAATTCTTTTACAACGCTAAAATAGTTTTTTTGCGAGCGAGTGCGACGAAGAGTTTTTCCAGATGCACAAAAACACAGTGCCCAATCCGGCGGCCCCACCTGCAGCAGCCCAGATTTTGTAGCGCCCACGTTCCGGCGCCCAAAATTTGTAGTCCAGAATACCGCTTTTAGCGTGTGCGCTAAAGTTTTTTGTTGCACGCTCTATTTTACAACGTCTGTCGGAGCGTTGTTTTTTGTCTCCGGCGCACAAAAATGATGGTTTTTAGCGTGTGACATTTTTTGGACGTCTGTTGAAGATGCTCTTACAAGGTAACACATTTTCAAGGCGAAATTATAGGAAGATTTTAAAGGCACTGCAATTAGACTAGAGCAGTGATAGTATCACTCACGCACCTATATTACAACGTGCCCATGTCGTTCGTCCCCGTCACCGCCCCCGGCTGCCCCGGGCGCCCCAAGGGCGGGCCACAGTGCCCCAGGGTGATCACGCCGCAGTGCCCCAACGAGCTGCGGGCCGCCGGAGGGTGCAACAACGCGTGCATGGTGTTCAAGGAGGACCGGTACTGCTACACCGGTTCGCCGGCGAACAAATGCGGGCCTGCTGACTACTCGAGGTTCTTCAAGGGGCAGTGCTCCGACGCCTACAGCTACCCCAAGGACGACGCCACCAGCATCTTCACCAGCCCCGGCGGCACCAACTACCAGGTCATCTTCTGCCCATGAGCGGCCATGAAAGAGGTCTCGAGCACATACACTAGTAGAAAAGAGGGCTTTGGTTTAGGCCGGGTCAGCCCATTAGTCCCGGTTCAGTCCAGAACCGGGACCCATGGGGCACTGGTCCCGGTTCGTGAGGCCAGGGGCCTGCCGGGTCTTGTGAGGGCATTGGTCCCGGTTCGTCTGGCCCCTTTGGTCCCGGTTGGTGGGACGAACCGGGACCAATGGGCCTCGCTCCTGGCCCACCACCATTGGTCCCGGTTGGTGGCTTGAACCGGGACCACAGGCTGCCCTTTAGTCCCAGTTGATGCCACGAACCGGGACCAATGAGGTGCCTATATACCCCTCGCCCGCGAGCAGAGCACTCCAGTGCTCTGTTTTTCTCTGGCCGGCGAGGGAAGGGCTTTGTGGTGTTCTAGCTCACCTCCTATGCACATGAGGTGTTCGATGAAATGCCCGAGCCACACTAGTTAAGGTTTTTCCTCTCGAAGCTCTGATGAACCGGCAATGGATGTACGGTGACAGACACACCTCCGAGTACATTAAGGGCGTGCATGATTTTCTCGAAGTGGCTGAGGCAAACAAGCAGAATGGTTTTATGTGTTGTCCATGGCCTAAATGTGGGAATGCGAAGTCTTACTCTGACCGGAAAATCCTTCACACCCACCTGCTTTACAAGGGTTTCATGCCACACTATAATGTTTGGACGAGGCACGGAGAAATAGGGGTTATGATGGAAGACGGCGAAGAAGAAGAGGACGATGACAACTATGTGCCCCCTGAATACGGTGATGCTGCAACGGGGGAAGCTGCTGAAGATCAAGAGGAACCAGACGATGTGCCCAGTGATGCTGCAACGGGGGAAGCTGCTGAAGATCAAGAGGAACCAGACGATGTGCCCGATGATGATGATCTCCGCCGGGTCATTGTCGATGCAAGGACGCAATGCGAAAGTCAAAAGGAGAAGCTGAAGTTCGATCGCATGTTAGAGGATCACAAAAAAGGGTTGTACCCCAATTGCGAAGATGGCAACACAAAGCTCGGTATCGTACTGGAATTGCTGCAGTGGAAGGCAGAGAATGCTGTGTCTGACAAAGGATTTGAGAAGCTACTGAAAATATTAAAGAAGAAGCTTTCAAAGGATAACGAATTGCCCGACAGTACAGACGCAACAAAGAAGGTCGTATGCCCTCTAGGATTGGAGGTGCAGAAGATACATGCATGCCCTAATGACTGTATCCTCTACCGCGGTGCGTACAAGGATCTGAACGCATGCCCGGTATGCGGTGCATTGCGGTATAAGATCAGACGAGATGACCCTGGTGATGTTGACGGCGAGCCCCCCAGGAAGAGGGTTCCTGCGAAGGTGATGTGGTATGCTCCTATAATACCACGGTTGAAACGTCTGTTCAGAAACGAAGAGCATGCCAAGTTGATGCGATGACACAGTGAGGACCGTAAGAAAGACGGGAAGTTGAGATCACCCGCTGACGGGTCGCAGTGGAGAAAAATCGAAAGAAAGTACTGGGCTGAGTTTGCAGGTGACCCAAGGAACGCATGGTTTGGTTTAAGCGCGGATGGCATTAATCTTTTCGGGGAGCAGAGCAGCAATCACAGCACCTGGCCGTGACTCTATGTATGTATAACCTTCCTCCTTGGATGTGCATGAAGCGGAAGTTCATTATGATGCCAGTTCTCATCCAAGGCCCTAAGAAACCCGACAACGACATTGATGTGTACCTAAGGCCATTAGTTGAAGAACTTTTACAGCTGTGGAATGGAAACGGTGTACGTACGTGGGATGAGCACCAAAGGAGGAATTTAACCTGCACGCGTTGCTGTTTGTAACCATCAACGATTGGCCCGCTCTCAGTAACCTTTCAGGACAGATAAATAAGGGATACCACGCATGCACGCACTGTTTAGATGACACTAAAAGTATATACCTGGACAAATGCAGGAAGAATGTGTACCTGGGCCATCGTCGATTTCTTTCGACCAACCATCAATGTCGAAAGAAAGGCAAGCATTTCAAAGGCGAGGCAGATCACCGGAAGAAGCCCGCCATGCGTACCGGTGATCACGTACTTGCTATGATCAATGATTTACACGTAATCTTTGGAAAGGGTCCCGGCGGACTAGCTGTTCCGAATGATGCCGAGGGACACGCACCCATGTGGAAGAAGAAATCTATATTTTGGGACATACCCTACTGGAAAGACCTAGAGGTCCGCTCTTCAATCGACGTGATGCACGTGACGAAGAACCATTGCATGAACCTGCTAGGCTTCTTGGGCGTGTATGGGAAGACAAAAGATACACCTGAGGCATGGGAGGACCTGCAACATTTGCACGAAAAAGACGGCATGCCTCCGAAGCAGTATGAAGGTCCTGCCAGCTACGCTCTTACGAAAGAAGAGAAAGAAATCTTCTTTGAATGTCTGCTCAGTATGAAGGTCCCGACCGGCTTCTCGTCGAATATAAAGGGAATAATAAACATGCCGGAGAAAAAGCTTCCAGAACCTAAAGTCTCATGACTGCCACGTGATTATGATGCAACTGCTTCCGGTTGCATTGAGGGGGCTTCCACCGGAAAACGTCCGATTAGCCATTGTGAAGCTATGTGCATTCCTCAATGCAATCTCTCAGAAGGTGATCGATCCAGAAATCTGAAGGAAATATGCCCTAGAAGAAATAATAAGGTATTATATATTTCCTTATATCATGATAAATGTTTATTATTCATGCTAGAATTGTATTAACCGGAAACATAATACATGTGTGAATACATAGACAAACAGAGTGTCACTAGTATGCCTCTACTTGACTAGCTCGTTAATCAAAGATGGTTATGTTTCCTAGCCATAGACATGAGTTGTCATTTGATTAACGGGATCACCTCATTAGGAGAATGACGTGATTGACTTGACCCATTCCGTTAGCTTAGCACTCGATCGTTTAGTATGTTGCTATTGCTTTCTTCATGACTTATACATGTTCCTATGACTATGAGATTATGCAACTCCCGTTTACCGGAGGAACACTTTGTGTGCTACCAAACGTCACAACGTAAATGGGTGATTATAAAGGTGCTCTACAGGTGTCTCCAAAGGTACTTGTTGGGTTGGCGTATTTCGAGATTAGGATTTGTCACTCCAATTGTCGGAGAGGTATCTCTGGGCCCACTCGGTAATGCACATCACTATAAGCCTTGCAAGCATTGTGACTAATGAGTTAGTTGCGGGATGATGTGTTACGGAACGAGTAAAGAGACTTGCCGGTAACGAGATTGAACTAGGTATCAAGATACCGACGATCAAATCTCGGGCAAGTAACATACCGGTGACAAAGGGAACAACGTATGTTGTTATGCGGTCTGACCGATAAAGATCTTCGTAGAATATGTGGGAGCCAATATGGGCATCCAGGTCCCGCTATTGGTTATTGACCGGAGACGTGTCTCGGTCATGTCTACATAGTTCTCGAACCCGTAGGGTCCGCACGCTTAACGTTACGATGACAGTTTTATTGAGTTTTGATGTACCGAAGGAGTTCGGAGTCCCGTATGAGATCGGGGATATGACGAGGAGTCTCGAAATGGTCGATACATAAAGATCGATATATTGGACGACTATATTCGGACTTCGGAAAGGTTCCGAGTGATTCGGGTATTTTTTGGAGTACCGGAGAGTTACGGGAATACGTATTGGGCCTTATTGGGCCATACGGGAAAGAAGAAAAAGGGCCTCAAGGGTGGCCGCACCCCTCCCCTTGGTCTGGTCCGAATTGGACTAGGGAAGGGGGGCGCCCCCTTCCTTCCTTCTCTTTTTCCCTTCCTCTTTTCCTATTCCATATGGGAGGTGGAATCCTACTAGGACTAGGGAGTCCTAGTAGGACTCCACACTTGGTGCACCCCCTCCTAGGGCCGGCCTCCTCCCCCCTTGCTCCTTTATATACGGGGGCAGGGGGGCACCCCAGAAACACAACAATTGATCCTTGAGATCTCTTAGCCGTGTGCGGTGCCCCCCTCCACCATATTACACCTCGATAATACCTGCGGAGCTTAGGCGAAGCCCTGCGTCGGTGGAACATCATCATCGTCACCACGCCGTCATGCTGACGAAACTCTCCCTCAACACTCGGCTGGATCGGAGTTCGAGGGACGTCATCGAGCTGAACATGTGTAGAACTCGGAGGTGCCGTACGTTCGGTACTTGATCGGTCGGATCGTGAAGACGTACGACTACATCAACCGCGTTGTGATAACGCTTCCGCTGTCGGTCTACGAGGGTACGTGGACAACACTCTCCCCTCTCGTTGCTATGCATCACCATGATCTTGCGTGTGCGTAGGATTTTTTTTTGAAATTACTACGTTCCCCAACAGTGGCATCCGAGCCTGGTTTTATGCGTGATGCTATGCACGAGTAGAACACAAGTGAGTTGTGGGCGATATAAGTCATACTGCTTACCAGCATGTCATACTTTGGTTCAGCGGTATTGTGAGATGAAGCGGCCCGGACCGACATTACGCGTACGCTTACGCGAGACTGGTTTCACCGTTGCGAGCACTCGTTGCTTAAAGGTGACCGGCGGGTGTCTGTCTCTCTCACTTTAGTTGAACGGAGTGTGGCTACGCCCGGTCCTTGCGAAGGTTAAAACAGCACCAACTTGACAAACTATCGTTGTGGTTTTGATGCGTAGGTAAGAACGGTTCTTGCTAAGCCCGTAGCAGCCACGTAAAACTTGCAACAACAAAGTAGAGGACGTCTAACTTGTTTTTGCAGGGCATGTTGTGATGTGATATGGTCAAGACATGATGTGATATAATTTGTTGTATGAGATGATCATGTTTTGTAACCGAGTTATCCCCAATTGGCAGGAGCCATATGGTTGTCGTTTTATTGTATGCAATGCAATCGCCATGTAATGCTTTACTTTATCACTAAGCGGTAGCGATAGTCGTAGAAGCATAAGATTGACGAGACGACAACGATGCTACGATGGAGATCAAGGTGTCGCGCCGGTGACGATGGTGATCATGACGGTGCTTCGGAGATGGAGATCACAAGCACGGTGCTTCGGAGATGGAGATCACAAGCACAAGATGATGATGGCCATATCAGATCACTTATATTGATTGCATGTGATGTTAATCCTTTATGCATCTTATCTTGCTTTGTTTGACGGTAGCATTATAAGATGATCCTTCACTAAATTATCAAAGTATAAGTGTTCTCCCTGAGTATGCACCGTTGCGAAAGTTCTTCGTGCTGAGACACCATGTGATGATCGGGTGTGATAGGCTCTACGTTCAAATACAACGGGTGCAAAACAGTTGCACATGCGGAATACTCAGGTTAAACTTGACGAGCCTAGCATATAACAGATATGGCCTCGGAACACGGAGACCGAAAGATCGAGCGTGAATCATATAGTAGATATGATCAACATAGTGATGTTCACCATTGAAACTACTCCATCTCACGTGATGATCGGACATGGTTTAGTTGATATGGATCACGTGATCACTTAGAGGATTAGAGGGATGTCTATCTAAGTGGGAGTTCTTAAGTAATATGATTAATTGAACTTAAATTTATCATGAACTTAGTCCTGATAGTATTTTGCAAATTATGTTGTAGATCAATAGCTCGCGTTGTTGCTTCCCTGTTTTATTTTTGATATGTTCCTAGAGAAAATTATGTTGAAAGATGTTAGTAGCAAAGATGCGGATTGGATCCGTGATCTGAGGATTATCCTCATTGCTGCACAGAAAAATTATGTCCTTGATGCACCGCTAGGTGACAGACCTATTGCAGGAGCAGATGCAGATGTTATGAACGTTTGGCTAGCTCAATATGATGACTACTTGATAGTTTAGTGCACCATGCTTAACGGCTTAGAATCGGGACTTCAAAGACGTTTTGAACGTCATGGACCATATGAGATGTTCCAGGAGTTGAAGTTAATATTTCAAGCAAATACCCGAGTTGAGAGATATGAAGTCTCCAACAAGTTCTATAGCTAAAAGATGGAGGAGAATCGCTCAACTAGTGAGCATGTGCTCAGATTGTCTGGGTACTACAATCGCTTGAATCAAGTGGGAGTTAATCTTCCAGATAAAATAGTGATTGACAGAATTCTCTAGTCACCATCACCAAGTTAGTAGAACTTCGTGATGAACTATAGTATGCAAGGGGTGACAAAAGTAATTCCCGAGCTCTTCGTGATGCTGAAATCGATGAAGGTAGAAATCAAGAAAAACATCAAGTGTTGATGGTTGACGAGACCACTAGTTTCAAGAAAAGGGCAAAGGGAAGAAGGGGAACTTCAAGAAGAACGGCAAGCAAGTTGCTGCTCAAGTGAAGAAGCCTAAGTCTGGTCCTAAGCCTGAGACTAAGTGCTTTTACTGCAAAGGGACTGGTCACTGGAAGCGGAACTACCCCAACTATTTGGTGGATAAGAAGGATGGCAAAGTGAACAAAGGTATATTTGATATACAGATTATTGATGTGTACTTTACTAGTGTTTATAGCAACCCCTCGGTAATTGATACTGGTTCAGTTGCTAAGAGTAGTAACTCAAAACGGGAGTTGCAGAATAAACAGAGACTAGTAAAAGTGAACAAAGGTATATTTGATATACAGATTATTGATGTGTACTTTACTATTGTTTATAGCAACCCCTCGGTAATTGATACTGGTTCAGTTGCTAAAGAGTAGTAACTCGAAAACGGGAGTTGCAGAATAAACAGAGACTAGTAAAAGGCGAGGTGACGATGTGTGTTGGAAGTAGTTCCAAGATTGATATGATCATCATCGCACACTCCCTATACTTTCGGGATTAGTGTTGAAACTAAATAAGTGTTATTTGGTGTTTGCGTTGAGCATGAATATGATTTGATCATGTTTATTGCAATACGGTTATTCATTTAAGTTAGAGAACAATTGTTGTTCTGTTTACATGAATAAAACCTTCTATGGTCATACACACCAACGAAAATGGTTTGTTGGATCTCGATCGTAGTGATACACATATTCATAATATTGAAGCCAAAGGATGCAAAGTTAATGATGATGGTGCAACTTATTTGTGGCACTGCCGTTTAGGTCATATTGGTGTAAAGCGCATGAAGAAACTCCATACTGATGGGATTTTGGAATCACTTGATGCTTGCGAACCGTGCCTCATGGGCAAGATGACTAAAACGCCGTTCTCCGGAACTATGGAGAGAGCAACAGATTTGTTGGAAATCATACAAACAGATGTATGTGGTCTGATGAATATTGAGGCTCGTAGCAGGTATCATTATTTTCTGACCTTCACAGATGATTTGAGCAGATATGGGTATATCTACTTAATGAAACAAGAGTCTGAAACATTTGAAAAGTTCATATAATTTCAGAGTGAAGCAGAAAATCATCGTAACAAGAAAATAAAGTTTCTACGATCTGATCGTGGAGAAGAGTATTTAAGTTACGAGTTTGGCCTTCAGTTAAAACAATATGAAATAGTTTCACTACTCACGCCACCTGGAACACCACAGCATAATGGTGTGTCCGAACGTCATAACCGTACTTTATTGGATATAGTGCAATCTATGATGTTTCTTACCGATTTACCACTATAGTTTTGGGGTTATGCATTAGAGACAGCTGCATTCACATAAAAAAAAGGGACACCATCGAAATCCGTTGAGACGACGCCTTATGAACTGTGGTTTGGCAAAGAAACCAAAGTTGTCGTTTCTTAAAGTTTGGGGTTGCGATGCTTATGTGAAAAGGTTTCATCCTGATAAGCTCAAACCCAAATCGAAGAAATGTGTCTTCATAGGATACCCAAAGGAGACAGTTGGGTACACCTTCTATCACATATCCGAAGGCAAGACATTCGTTGCTAAGAATGGATCCTTTCTAGAGAAGGAGTTTCTCTCGAAAGAAGTGAGTGGGAGGAAAGTAGAACTTGATGAGGTAACTGTACCTGCTCCCTTATTGGAAAGTAGTTCATCACAGAAATCTATTCCTGTGACTCCTACACCAATTAGTGAGGAAGTTAATGATGATGATCATGGAACTTCAGATCAAGTTATTACTGAACCTCGTAGGTCAACTAGAGTAAGATCCGCACCAGAGTGGTACGGTAATCCTGTTCTGGAGGTTATGTTACTAGGACAAACCTACGAACTATGAAGAAGCGATGGTGAGCCCAGATTCCGCAAAATGGCTTGAGGCCATGAAATCTGAGATGAGATCCATGTATGAGAACAAAGTGTGGACTTTGGTTGACTTGCCCGATGATCGGCAAGCAATTGAGAATAAATGGATCGTCAAGAGGAAGACGGACGCTGATAGTAGTGTTACTATCTACAAAGCTAGAATTGTCGCAAAAAGGTTTTTCGACAAGTTCAAGGTATTGACTACGATGAGAATTTCTCACTCATATCTATGCTTAAATCTGTCTGAATCATGTTAGCAATTGCCGCATTTTATGAAATCTAGCAAATGGATAAACAAAACTACACTTCTTAATGGATTTATTAAAGAAGAGTTGTATATGATGCAACCAGAAGGTTTTGCCAATCCTAAAAGTGCTAACAAAATATGCAAGCTCCAGCGATCCATCTATGGACTGGTGCAAGCATCTCGGAGTTGGAATATATGCTTTGATAAGTTGATCAAAGGATATAGTTTTATACAGACTTGCGGTGAAGCCTGTATTTACAAGAAAGTGAGTGGGAGCACTACAACATTTCTGATAAGTATATGTGAATGACATATTGTTGATCGGAAATAATGTAGAATTATTCTGCAAACCATAAAGGAGTGTTTGAAAGGAGTTTTTCAAAGAAAGACCTCGGTGAAGCTGCTTACATATTGAGCATCAAGATCTATAGAGATAGATGAAGACGCTTGATAAGTTTTTCAATGAGTGCATACCTTAACAAGATTTTGAAGTAGTTCAAAATAGAACAGTCAAAGAAAGAGTTCTTGCCTGTGTTACAAGGTGTGAAATTGAGTAAGACTCAAAGCCCGACCACGGCAGAAGATAGAAAGAGAATGAAAGTCATTCCCTATGCCTTGGCCATAGGTTCTATAAAGTATGCCATGCTGTGTACCAGATCTATTGTATACCCTACACTGATTTTGGCAAGGAAATACAATAGTGATCTAGGAGTAGATCACTGGACAGCGGTCAAAGTTATCCTTAGTGGAATTAGGATATGTTTCTCGATTATGGAAGTGACAAAAGGTTTGTCGTAAAGGGTTACGTCAATGCAAGTTTTGACACTAAATCTAGATGACTCTAAGTCTCGGTCTAGATACATATTGAAAGTGGGAGCAATTAGCTAGAGTAGCTCCGTGAAAAGCATTGTAGACATAGATATTTGCAAAATACTTACGGATCTGAATGTGACAGACCCGTTGACTAAAATTATCTCACAATCAAAACATGATCACACCTTAGTACTCTTTGGGTGTTAATCACATAGCGATGTGAACTAGATTATTGACTCTAGTAAACCCTTTGAGTGTTGGTCACATAGAGATGTGAACTATGGGTGTTAATCACATGGTGATGTGAATTATTGATGTTAAATCACATGGCGATGTGAACTAGATTATTGACTCTAGTGCAAGTGGGAGACTGAAGGAAATATGCCCTAGAGGCAATAATAAAGTATTACATATTTCCTTATGTCATGATAAATGTTTATTATTCATGCTAGAATTGTATTAACCGGAAACATAATACATGTGTGAATACATAGACAAACAGAGTGTCACTAGTATGCCTCTACTTGACTAGCTCGTTAATCAAAGATGGTTATGTTTCCTAGCCATAGACATGAGTTGTCATTTGATTAACGGGATCACCTCATTAGGAGAATGACGTGATTGACTTGACCCATTCCGTTAGCTTAGCACTCGATCGTTTAGTATGTTGCTATTGCTTTCTTCATGACTTATACATGTTCCTATGACTATGAGATTATGCAACTCCCGTTTACCGGAGGAACACTTTGTGTGCTACCAAACGTCACAACGTAAATGGGTGATTATAAAGGTGCTCTACAGGTGTCTCCAAAGGTACTTGTTGGGTTGGCGTATTTCGAGATTAGGATTTGTCACTCCAATTGTCGGAGAGGTATCTCTGGGCCCACTCGGTAATGCACATCACTATAAGCCTTGCAAGCATTGTGACTAATGAGTTAGTTGCGGGATGATGTGTTACGGAACGAGTAAAGAGACTTGCCGGTAACGAGATTGAACTAGGTATCAAGATACCGACGATCAAATCTCGGGCAAGTAACATACCGGTGACAAAGGGAACAACGTATGTTGTTATGCGGTCTGACCGATAAAGATCTTCGTAGAATATGTGGGAGCCAATATGGGCATCCAGGTCCCGCTATTGGTTATTGACCGGAGACGTGTCTCGGTCATGTCTACATAGTTCTCGAACCCGTAGGGTCCGCACGCTTAACGTTACGATGACAGTTTTATTGAGTTTTGATGTACCATAGGAGTTCGGAGTCCCGTATGAGATCGGGGATATGACGAGGAGTCTCGAAATGGTCGAGAAGTAAAGATCGATATATTGGACGACTATATTCGGACTTCGGAAAGGTTCCGAGTGATTCCGGTATTTTTCGGAGTACCGGAGAGTTACGGGAATACGTATTGGGCCTTATTGGGCCATACGGGAAAGAAGAAAAAGGGCCTCAAGGGTGGCCGCACCCCTCCCCTTGGTCTGGTCCGAATTGGACTAGGGAAGGGGCGCGCCCCCTTCCTTCCTTCTCTTTTTCCCTTCCTCTTTTCCTATTCCATATGGGAGGTGGAATCCTACTAGGACTAGGGAGTCCTAGTAGGACTCCACACATGGTGCGCCCCCTCCTAGGGCCGGCCTCCTCCTCCCTTGCTCCTTTATATACGGGGGCAGGGGGGCACCCCAGAAACACAACAATTGATCCTTGAGATCTCTTAGCCGTGTGCGGTGCCCCCCTCCACCACATTACACCTCGATAATACCGTTGCGGAGCTTAGGCGAAGCCCTGCGTCGGTGGAACATCATCATCGTCACCACGCCGTCGTGCTGACGAAACTCTCCCTCAACACTCGGCTGGATCTGAGTTCGAGGGACGTCATCGAGCTGAATGTGTGTAGAACTCGGAGGTGCCGTACGTTCGGTACTTGATCGGTCGGATCATGAAGACGTACGACTACATCAACCGCGTTGTGATAACGCTTCCGCTGTCGGTCTACGAGGGTACGTGGACAACACTCTCCCCTGTTGTTGCTATGCATCACCATGATCTTGCGTGTGCGTAGGAATTTTTTTGAAATTACTACGTTCCCCAACAAAATCATACCAAGGCAAAGGAGTGATGTGGTGCAATGTCTTGTTAGTTTCGAGCTGGTGTTCCCACCATCCTTCTTCAATATCATGACACACGTCCTAGTTCATCTAGTCGACGAGATTTCCATTCTGGGGCCCGTATTTCTACACAATATGTTCCCCTTTGAGAGGTTCATGGTGTTGGAAATATGCCCTAGAGGCAATAATAAAATGGTTATTATTGTATTTCCTTGTTCATGATAATTGTCTATTGTTCATGCTATAATTGTATTAACTGGAAACCATAATACATGTGTGAATACATATACCACAACATGTCCCTAGTAAGCCTCTAGTTGACTAGCTCGTTGATCAATAGATTGTTATGGTTTCCTGACCATGGACATTGGATGTCATTGATAACGGGATCACATCATTAGGAGAATGATGTGATGGACAAGACCCAATCCTAAGCATAGCACAAGATCGTGTAGTTCGTTTGCTAAGAGCTTTTCTAATGTCAAGTATCATTTCCTTAGACCATGAGATTGTGCAACTCCCGGATACCGTAGGAATGCTTTGGGTGTACCAAACGTCACAACGTAACTGGGTGGCTATAAAGGTGCACTACAGGTATCTCCGAAAGTGTCTGTTGGGTTGGCACGAATCGAGACTGGGATTTGTCACTCCGTATGACGGAGAGGTATCTCTGGGCCCACTCGGTAATGCATCATCATAATGAGCTCAATGTGACTAATGAGTTAGCCACGGGATCATGCGTTACGGAACGAGTAAAGAGACTTGCCGGTAACGAGTTGAACGAGGTATTGAGATACCAACGATCGAATCTCGGGGAAGTAACATACCGATAGACAAAGGGAATTGTATACGGGATTGATTGAATCCCCGACATCGTGGTTCATCCGATGAGATCATCATGGAACATGTGGGAGCCAATATGGGTATCCAGATCCCGCTATTGGTTATTGGCCGGAGAGGTGTCTCGGTCATGTCTGCATGGTTCCCGAACCCGTAGGGTCTACACACTTAAGGTTCGGTGACGCTAGATTTGTTATGGGAAATAGTATGTGGTTACCGAAGGTTGTTCGGAGTCCCGGATGAGATCCCGGACATGATGAGGAGCTCCGGAATGGTCCGGAGGTGAAGATCGGTATATTGGACGAAGGGTATTGGAGTCCGGAATTGTTCCGGGGGTACCAGGCTATGGCCAGCATGTCCGAAAGGGTTTCGGAGGCCCCGACAAGCGTTGGGGGGCCTTATGGGCCAAGGGGAAGGGGCAAACCAGCCCACTAAGGGGCTGTGCGCCCCTCCCAACCCCTCTCACGTAACATGGAAAGGTGGGGGCGCCTTCCCTAGGGCAGCCACCCCTCCTGGCTTGGGGGGCAAGTTTCCCAGGGGTGGGGGCGCCCAAACCCATCTAGGGTTTCCCTGTGGCCGCCGCCCCTCCCCTAGGGAACCCTAGGGCGCCTCCTCCACCCCCCTTTCCCCTATATATAGTGAGGGAGAGAGAGGGCAGCCGCACCCCTTGCCTGGCGCAGCCCTCTCCTCCTCCAACTCCTCCTCCTCCTCCGTAGTGCTTAGCGAAGCTTTGCCGGAGAACCACGAGCTCCATCGCCACCACGTCGTCGTGCTGCTGGAGTTCTCCCTCAACTTCTCCTCACCCCTTGCCTGGCGCAGCCCTATCCTCCTCCAACTTCTCCTCCGTAGTGCTTAGCGAAGCTCTGCCGGAGAACCACGAGCTCCATCGCCACCACGCCGTCGTGCTGCTGGAGTTCTCCCTCAACTTCTCCTCTCCCCTTGCTGGATCAAGAAGGAGGAGACGTCCCCGGGCTGTACGTGTGTTGAACGCGGAGGCGCCGTCCATTCGGCGCTAGATCGGATCTTCCGCGATTTGAATCGCCGTGAGTACGACTCTATCAACCGCGTTCTTGTAACGCTTCGGCTTAGCGATCTTCAAGGGTATGAAGATGCACGCCCTCTCTCTCGTTGCTAGCATCTCCTAGATTGATCTTGGTGACACGTAGAAATATTTTGAATTATTGATACGTTCCCCGACAGTGGCATCATGAGCTAGGTCTATGCGTAGATTCTATGCACGAGTAGAACACAAAGTAGTTGTGGGCGATGATTTGTTCAATTTGCTTACCGTTACTAGTCTTATCTTGATTCGGCGGCATTGTGGGATGAAGCGGCCCGGACCGACCTTACACGTACTCTTACGTGAGACAGGTTCCACTGACTGACATGCACTTGATGCATAAGGTGGCTAGCGGGTGTCTGTCTCTCCCACTTTAGTCGGATCGGATTCGATGAAGAGGGTCCTTATGAAGGGTAAATAGCAATTGGCATATCACCGTTGTGGCTTTTGCGTAGGTAAGAAATGTTCTTGCTAGAAACCCATAGCAGCCACGTAAAACATGCAACAACAACTAGAGGACGTCTAACTTGTTTTTACAGGGTATGCTATGTGATGTGATATGGCCAAAAGGATGTGATGAATTAGATATATGTGATGTATGAGACTGATCATGTTCATGTAATAGGAATCACGACTTGCATGTCGATGAGTATGACAACCGGCAAGAGCCATAGGAGTTGTCTTAATTTATTGTATGACCTGCGTGTCAATGAAAAACGCCATGTAATTACTTTACTTTATTGCTAACCGTTAGCCATAGTAGTAGAAGTAATAGTTGGCGAGACAACTTCATGAAGACACGATGATGGAGATCATGGTGTAATGCCGGTGACGAAGGTGATCATGCCACGCCTCGAAGATGGAGATCAAAAGGCGCAAGATGATACTGGCCATATCATGTCACTTTATGATTTGCATGTGATGTTTGTCATGTTTACATCTTATTTGCTTAGAACGACGGTAGCGTAAATAAAATGATCCCTCACTAAATTTCAAGAGATGTGTTCCCCCTAACTATGCACCGTTGCGAAGGTTCGTTGTTTCGAAGCACCACGTGATGGTCGGGTGTGATAGATTCTAACGTTCGCATACAACGGGTGTAAGCCAGATTTACACATGCGAAACACTTAGGTTGACTTGACGAGCCTAGCATGTACAGACATGGCCTCGGAACACAAGAGACCGAAAGGTCGAACATGAGTCGTATAGTAGATACGATCAACATGGAGATGTTCACCGTTGATGACTAGTCCGTCTCACGTGATGATCGGACACGGTCTAGTCGATTCGGATCATGTATCACTTAGGTGACTAGAGGGATGTCTATCTAAGTGGGAGTTCATTAAATAATCAAATGAACTTAATTATCATGAACATAGTCAAAAGGTCTTTGCAAATTATGTCATAGCTTACACTTTAGTTCTACTGTTTAAGATATGTTCCTAGAGAAAATTTAGTTGAAAGTTGATAGTAGAAATTATGCGGACTGGGTCCGTAAACTGAGGATTATCCTCATTGCTGCGCAGAAGGCTTATGTCCTTAATGCACCGCTCGTTGTGTGAACCTCGAGCGTCGTCTGTGGATGTTGCGAACATCTGACATACACGTTTTGATGACTACGTGATAGTTCAGTGCGTAATGCTAACGGTTTAGAATTGAGGCACCAAAGACGTTTTTGAAACGTCGCAGAACATATGAGATGTTCCAAAGACTGAAATTGGGATTTCAGACTAGTGCCCACGTCAAGAGGTATGAGACCTCTGACAAGTTTCTTAAGCCTGCAAACTAAGGGAGAAAAGCTCAATCGTTGAGCATGTGCTCAGATTGTCTGAGTACAACAATCACTTGAATCGAGTGGGAGTTAATCTTCCAGATGAGATAGTGATGGTTCTCCATAGTCACTGCCACCAAGCTATTAGAGCTTCGTGATGAACTATAACATATCAGGGATAGACATGATGATCCTTGAGCAACTCGCGATGTTTGACACCACGAAAGTAGAAATCAAGTAGGAGCATCAATTGTTGATGGTTAGTAAAACCACTAGTTTCAAGAAGGGCAAGGGAAAGAAGGGATACTTCATGAAACGACAAATCAGTTGCTGCTCTAGTGAAGAAACCCAAGGTTGAACCCAAACCCGAGACTAAGTGCTTCTGTAATGAGGGGAACGGTCACTGAAGCAGAACTACCCTAGATACTTGGTAGATGAGAAGGCAGGCAAGGTCGACAGAAGTATATTGGATATACATTATATTAATGTGTACTTTACTAGTACTCCTAGTAACACCAGATTATTAGATACCGGTTCGGTTGCTAAGTGTTGGTAACTCGAAATAAAAGGCTATGGAATAAACGGAGACTAGCTAAAGGTGAGATGACGATATGTGTTGGAAGTGTTTCCAAGGTTGATGTAATCAAACATCGTACGCTCCCTCTACCATCGGGATTGGTGTTAAACCTAAATAATTGTTATTTTGTGTTTGCGTTGAGCATAGACATGATTGGATTATGTTTATCGCAATACGGTTATTCATTTAAGGAGAATAATGGTTACTCTCTTTATTTGAATAATACCTTCAATGGTCTTGCACCTAAAATGAATGGTTTATTGAATCTCGATTGTAGTGATACACATGTTACTGCCAAAAGATATAAGATAGTAATGATAGTACCACATACTTGTGGCACTGCCATTTGAGTCATATTGGTATAAAACGCATGAAGAAGCTCCATGTTGATGGATCTTTGGACTCACTCGTATTTGAAAAGATTGAGACATGCGAACCATGTCTATTGGTATATATGCATGAAGAAACTCCATACAGATGGATCGTTTGGACTCACTTGATTTTGAATCACTTGAGACATGCAAATCATACCACATGGACAAGATGACTGAAAGGCCTCATTTTCAGTAAGATGAAACAAGAAAGCAACTTGTTGGAAGTAATACATTTTGATGTGTGCAGTCCAATGAGTGCTGAGGCATGCAGTGGATATCGTTATGTTCTTACTTCACAGATGATTTGAGTAGATGCTGAGTATATTTACTTGATGAAACACAAGTCTGAATTATTGAAAGGTTCAAGTAATTTCAGAGTGAAGTTGAAGATCGTCGTAACAAGAGGATAAAATGTCTGTGATATGATCATAGAGATGAATATCTGAGTTACGAGTTTGGCACACAATTAAGACATTGTGGAAATTGTTTCACAACTAATACCGCCTGGAACACCATAGTGTGATGGTGTGTCCGAACATCATAACTGCACCCTATTGGATATGGTGCATACCATGATGTCTCTTATCAAATTACCGCTATCATTTATGGGCTAGGCATTAGAGACAACCGCATTCACTTTAAATAGGGCACCACGCAATTCCGTTGAGACGACACCGTATGAACTATGGTTTAGAGAAACCTAAGCTGTCGTTTCTTAAAAGTTTGGGGCTGCGACACTTATGTGAAAAGGTTTCAGGCTGATAAGCTCGAACCCAAAGCGGATAAATGCATTTTCATAGGACACTCAAAAACTATTGGGTATACCTCCTGTCTCAGATCCGGAAGCAAAAGGGATTGTTTCTAGAATCGGGTCCTTTCTCGAGGAAAAGTTTCTCTCGAAAGAATTGAGTGGGAGGATGGTGGAGACTTGATGAGCTTATTGAACCGTCACTTCAACTAGTGTGTAGCAGGGCACAGGAAGTTGTTCCTGTGGCACCTACACCAATTGAAGTGGAAGCTTATGATAGTGATCATGAAACTTCGGATCAAGTCACTACCAAACCTCGTAGGACGACAAGGATGCGTACTACTTCAGAGTGGTACGTAATCCTGTCTTGGAAGTCATGTTGCTAGACAACAATGAACCTACGAGCTATGAAGAAGCGATGGTGGGCCCAGATTCCGACGAATGGCTCGAGGCCATAAAATCCGAGAGAGGATCCATGTATAAAAACAAAGTATAGACTTTGGAAGAACTACTTGATGGTCGTAAGGCTGTTGGGTGCAGATGGATTTTAAAAGGAAGACGGACAATGATGGTAAGTGTCACCATTAAGAAAGCTCGACTTGTCGTTAAGATGTTTTCCGACAAGTTCAAGGAGTTGACTACGATGAGATTTTTCTCACTCGTAGCGATGCTAAGAATCTGTTGGAATTGTATTAGCAGTTACTACATTATTTATGAAATCTTGCAGATAGGATGTCAAAACATTGTTTCCTCGACGATTTTCTAGAGGAAAGGTTGTATGTGATACAACCAGAAGGTTTTGTCAACCCTGAAAGATGCTAACAGGTATGCAATGCTCCAGCAATCCTTCCAAGGACTGGAATAAGCATCTCGGAGTTGGAATGTACGCTTTGCTGAGATGATCAAAGATTTTGGGTTTATACAAAGTTTATGAGAAACTTGTATTTCCAACGAAGTGAGTGGGAGCACTATAGATTTTTGATGAGTATATGTTGTTAACATATTGTTTATCAGAAATGATGTAGAATTTCTGGAAAGCATATAGGGTTATTTGAAAAGTGTTTTTCAATGGAAAACCTGGATTAAGCTACTTGAATATTGAGCATCAAGATCTATAAGGATAGATCAAAAACGCTTAATAGTACTTTCAAATGAATACATACCGTGACAAGATTTTGAAGGAGTTCAAAATAGATCAGCAAAGAAGGAGTTCTTGGCTGTGTTACAAGGTGTGAGTATTGAGTAAGACTCAAGACCTGACCACGGCAGAAGAGAGAGAAAGGACGAAGGTCGTCCCCTATGATTTAGACGTAGGCTCTACAGTATGCTATGCTATGTACCGCACCTGAAGTGTGCCTTGCCATGAGTTAGTCAAGGGGTACAATAGTGATCCCGGAATGGATCACATGACAGCGGTTAAACTTATCCTTAGTAACTAGTGGACTAGGGAATTTTCTCGATTATGGAGGTGGTAAAAGAGTTCGTCGTAAAGGGTTACGTCGATGCAAACTTTGACACTAATCCGGATGACTCTGAGTAGTGAACCAGATTCGTATAGTAGAGCAGTTATTTGGAATAGCTCCAAGTAGCGCGTGGTAGCTGCATCTACAACATGACATAGAGATTTGTAAAGCACACACGGATCTGAAAGGTTCAGACCCGTTGACTAATAACCTCTCTCACAAGCGAGATATGAACAAACCCCATGGGTGTTGGATTCATTACAATCACATAGTGATGTGAACTAGATTATTGGAGTAAATTGCACAGAAGTACCACAATTGGGGCATTGGAAGCAGATTGGTACCAAGATTGGTAATTTTTACGTGTCAGTACCAAGATTGGGGCTAGCCGTTGCAAAAAAGACTAAAAGCTCGTTTTGTACGTATTGACACTAAAGCTGACCGATTGGGCCCGCCCGTCAGGCGCCACGCTGGCCAGTGCGCGCGTCGCCTGCGCTGGCTGCGCGCTGACTCGGACGAGGCCGGCTCGCACCGTTTATGTGCGACCGAGCCAGACCCCGACCCCGACCCCGCTCGCCTTCTTCTTTCTTTCTTCCTGCTCTCTGCCTTGCCGTCGCCTGCGCCCGCCACCGCCGGCCGCCACAGCACGCCGCCGCAGCCATGGTTCTGGAGGATGAGAGTAGCGACGACAACTCAAGCCTCCCGTACATGCACTCCGAAACCTCCACCGATGGGCTGAACCAGGTAAGTTACTCCATTGGAGCTAGGGTTAGGGTTAGGTTTAGGAAATTTGGGGATTTTTTTGTGTAGGTGGTCTTTGTTGTTAGGATTTCATTTGATTTGATTTGTCCTCGTCCTCTGCACATGATGGTAACTTGGATTTTGCTTGGGCAGGTGCCTTTCTCTCTTGAGGACCCGGATTACAAGGGTCTTGAGCTAGATCTGATAGTGTTGTGCGAGAAGCATGGGAAGCCATCAGAGAGGCTTGTTGCGTTTGAAGGAACAATGACTGGGAGAAGGTTCTTAGCATGTGCAGAGCCGGTAATTTTCTTGCCTTGGTGATTAAGCACTGGATTTGTTCATTGAAAGTGGCAGAGTCTTGTTTGCCACCTGTGATTCAGTTATGTGCATGCTAAATTTGTTAGGAATGATCATTATTAAGTTCAGTGGAATGCATTTCTGCTAAAATATATGCTCCTGTTGTGTGCACATGCTATTTATTTACACTTCTTTCCAAATGCAGTGTTGCTCAATATTAAGTTCAGTGGAGCCAGTTAGTAACTATTGCTTACTGCTGACAGTAGGTAGTCTCATTAGCTAGTTTGTTGCTGCAGGCTAGTGTAGTGTATTTAGGTGGGCAAAGTAGTTCACATTGTGTTGCTTATTACTGTTAGGATTCCATTATATTAATGGTCAATTCTTAGCAACTGCTGTTGCTTAGCACATGGCTGCTTAGCAACTTCTAAGTTGAATGGAGTGTTACTCTGGTGCCTGGTAAATATATGAGTTGATCATTCATTGTAGGATTACATTAATTTATTTTACAATGTGGTCCTGTTGCTTAGCAAATGGCTATGCAAATCTAGTTAATGTCAGTGCCAACATTAGGTACTGCCATGAACTAACTGTTGCTTAGTACTCTTAGTAGTTGTATTGTACTAAATTTTGCCCTTCTAATTTTTCCAGGAAGGTCAGAATTGTGGGTTTGTTCAGTGGGTTGATGAGCAGTGGCCCTCAACAATGGAGAATGCATTGCTGAAGCTGTGGTCAATGGTTGAAGAGAGCAAGTCTGCTAGGGTGAATGATAATCTTCAAAGTGCTCTAACTATTCATCATTTGACAGAAGAAAAGAACAAGCTGGATGCAGACTATGACAAGTTAGTGAAAGATGTGCATCAACTTGTGGACTTTCAGCAGGATAGGGTTGTGGATTTCAGTTATCTGCAGTCTGCTGTCACATATCAGCACCAATGGAGAGCTGAATTGGTGGCTGGTATGAATGCAGAAATGGCAAAGAAAGATGCAGTTGCACAGAAGCTTCAACATAAGTATGAACTCCTGTGCAACCTGACAAGTGCTCAAGCAACTGTCATCCAAAACTTGAAGTTGAAGAATATGAAAGAGAAGGAATTGTTGAGTGAGGCTAGGATGAATTTGGAGTTGAAGAATGCAGAGTTCACAAAGTTTGAGGAGAAGCTCACCCAAGAGAAGCTAGAGTTGAAGCTCCAGGTTGCCGATCTGCTGAAGCTCAAGGAAAACCATAATGAAGAGAAGCAGATGCAAGAGTTTAAGATTACTGAGCTCATCAAGGCAGAGGAGAAGCTGAAGGAGAAGATCAAGGGGATCCAGGCCATCTTGCAGAACTGAACAAGATGACTTGAGATTAGTGGGCATTGCAGACCTTTTGGGAATGATGGTTGTGCAATGACCTAGTAACTTCGAATTATGGTTGTGTAATGTATGGTTCTAGTACTAATTGTGAACTCTGGTTGTTTATGTACCTAGTAGTTATGCTATTCATCCTTTTGTGAGAAAAGGATGGATTGTGCATTTGAACTCCACTATGTAATGTGAACAATGGATGTGTATTCTATAATGTGTTGAACTCCAGTGTTACTTATGTTATAGTGATGCTTAAATGCTTAAATGCATTTGCAAAAGTAATGCTTATGTTAGAGTGATGCTTATGTTATATTGATGGTCAAATGCTTAAATGCATTTGCAAAAGGAATAGTTACATATGTTATGTTACAGTGATGCTTTAGGTGGTTCCGTCGACCCCGAGCCACCCTAGACCCTAGTTGAATGCTTTAGGTGGTTCCGTCGACCCCGAGCCACCCTAGACCCTAGTTGATGTCTTTAGGTGGTTTCCGTCGACCCCGAGCCACCCTAGACCCTAGTTGATGTCTTTAGGTGGTTTCCGTCGTCCCCGAGCCACCCTAGACCCTAGTTGATGCCTTTATGTGGTTCCGTCGACCCCGAGCCACCAAAACCCTAAATGATGCTTTAGGTGGTTCCGTCGACCCCGAGCCACCCTAGACCATAGTTGATGCCTTTATGTGGTTCCGTCGACCCCGAGCCACCAAAACCCTAAATGATGCCTTTATGTGGTTTCCGTCGACCCCGAGCCACCCTAGACCCTAGTTGATGCCTTTATGTGCTTCCGTCGACCCCGAGCCACCCTAGACCCTAGTTGATGCCTTTAGGTGGTTCCGTCGACCCCGAGCCACACTAGACCCTAGTTGATGTCTTTAGGTGGTTTCCGTCGTCCCCGAGCCACCAAAACCCTCAATGATGCCTTTAGGTGGTTCCGTCGACCCCGAGCCACCAAAACCCTAGTTGATGCCTTTAGGTGGTTCCGTCGACCCCGAGCCACCCTAGACCCTAGTTGATGCCTTTAGGTGGTTCCGTCGACCCCGAGCCACCAAAACCCTAAATGATGCCTTTAGGTGGTTCCGTCGACCCCGAGCCAACCTAGAACCTAGTTGATGCCTTTAGGTCGTTCCGTCGACCCCAAGGCACCAAAACCCTAGTTGATGCCTTTAGGTGGTTCCGTCGACCCCGAGCCACCAAAACCCTAGTTGATGCCTTTAGGTGGTTCCGTCGACCCCAAGCCACCCTAGACCCTAGTTGATGCCTTTAGGTGGTTCCGTCGACCCCGAGCCACCAAAACCCTAAATGATGCCTTTAGGTGGTTCCGTCGACCCCGAGCCACCCTAGACCCTAGTTGATGCCTTTAGGTGGTTCCGTCGATCCCGAGCCACCAAAACCCTAAATGATGCCTTTAGGTGGTTCCGTCGACCCCGAGCCACCGTAGACCCTAGTTGATGTCTTTAGGTGGTTTCCGTCGTCCCCGAGCCACCAAAACCCTAAATGATGCCTTTAGGTGGTTCCGTCGACCCCGAGCCACCAAAACCCTAGTTGATGCCTTTAGGTGGTTCCGTCGATCCCGAGCCACCAAAACCCTAGTTGATGCCTTTAGGTGGTTCCGTCGACCCCGAGCCACCCTAGACCCTAGTTGATGCCTTTAGGTGGTTCCGTCGACCCCGAGCCACCAAAACCCTAGTTGATGCCTTTAGGTGGTTCCGTCGACCCCGAGCCACCCTAGACCCTAGTTGATGCCTTTACGTGGTTCCGTCGATCCCGAGCCACCAAAACCCTAAATGATGCCTTTAGGTGGTTCCGTCGACCCCGACCCACCCAAAACCCTAGTTGATGCCTTTAGGTGGTTCCGTCGACCCCGAGCCACCCTAGACCCTAGTTGATGTCTTTAGGTGGTTTCCGTCGTCCCCGAGCCACCAAAACCCTAAATGATGCCTTTAGGTGGTTCCGTCGACCCCGAGCCACCAAAACCCTAAATGATGCCTTTAGGTTGTTCCGTCGACCCCGAGCCACCCTAGACCCTAGTTGATGCCTTTAGGTCGTTCCGTCGACCCCGAGCCACCAAAACCCTAAATGATGCCTTTATGTGGTTTCCGTCGACCCCGAGCCACCCTAGACCCTAGTTGATGCCTTTATGTGCTTCCGTCGACCCCGAGCCACCCTAGACCCTAGTTGATGCCTTTAGGTGGTTCCGTCGACCCCGAGCCACCAAAACCCTAAATGATGCCTTTAGGTGGTTCCGTCGACCCCGAGCCACCCTAGACCCTAGTTGATGCCTTTAGGTGGTTCCGTCGACCCCGAGCCACCAAAACCCTAAATGATGCCTTTAGGTGGTTCCGTCGACCCCGAGCCACCCTAGACCCTAGTTGATGTCTTTAGGTGGTTTCCGTCGTCCCCGAGCCACCAAAACCCTAAATGATGCCTTTAGGTGGTTCCGTCGACCCCGAGCCACCAACACCCTAGTTGATGCCTTTAGGTGGTTCCGTCGATCCCGAGCCACCAAAACCCTAGTTGATGCCTTTAGGTGGTTCCGTCGACCCCGAGCCACTCTAGACCCTAGTTGATGCCTTTAGGTGGTTCCGTCGACCCCGAGCCACCAAAACCCTAGTTGATGCCTTTAGGTGGTTCCGTCGACCCCGAGCCACCCTAGACCCTAGTTGATGCCTTTAGGTGGTTCCGTCGACCCCGAGCCACCCTAGACCCTAGTTGATGCCTTTACGTGGTTCCGTCAACCCCGAGCCACCAAAACCCTAAATGATGCCTTTAGGTGGTTCCGTCGACCCCGAGCCACCCAAAACCCTAGTTGATGCCTTTAGGTCGTTCCGTCGACCCCGAGCCACCCTAGACCCTAGTTGATGTCTTTAGGTGGTTTCCGTCGTCCCCGAGCCACCAAAACCCTAAATGATGCCTTTAGGTGGTTCCGTCGACCCCGAGCCACCAAAACCCTAGTTGATGCCTTTAGGTGGTTCCGTCGACCCCGAGCCACCCTAGACCCTAGTTGATGCCTTTAGGTGGTTCCGTCGACCCCGAGCCACCAAAACCCTAAATGATGCCTTTAGGTGGTTCCGTCGACCCCTAGCCACCAACATATCAATCTTAAAAAGAACCATTTTGAGCATAGACAACATATCAATAAGATGCAAGAACATCCAGGCATTCACTCATCAGATGCATCCACATGAACAAAAGCCATATATGGCATTGATTCTTAAAGTACACAACCAAAGCATAGAAGTACATCCACATTGTATCATAGGATGCAAGAACACACACATGAAGTATCTAGTTACCACTTGCATAGAAGTAGCTCCTCCATCCACTATGTGTACCACCAGCACCTCTCCCAGCAGTAGATGTGGAGGGAGCAGTAGATATGGAGGCATCAGATTGCCTTGGGGCAGAGAATGTACCTCTCCCTCTCCCAGCAGTAGATGTGGAGGGAGCAGTAGATGTGGAGGGACCAGATTGCCTTGGGGCAGAGAATGTACCTCTCCCTCTCCCAGCACCTGGTGCAGCACCTCTACCAGCACCTCTAGCAGCACTACTCCCAGCAGCTGCAGCTACAGCCCCTCTCCCAGCTCCTCTCCCAGCTCCTGTTCCAGCTGTTGGTGTTGATGTAGGAGCTGGATGAGAAGTTCTTGATGCTTGTGTAGTAGCAGCAGCACCAGCATTGGAATTCCTTGCAAGAGGCTTGCATAAACAAAGAAGGAAAATGAGTTAGTACTTAAAAAATAGAATGTACAAGAAGGAAAACCTGTTACTACTTATTAGAGGATTACCACATGTTTGTTCTTCCTCAAAGCCAGCTCAGGCTTCAACTGCTTGTTGCAGCTTGTGTACCTATGTCCTTGCAGTCCACAATTGCCACATGTTATAGTCCCCATTCTTGATGTCGCCTTAGGCTTTGGGACTTCAAATTTCACCTTGATCCTCTTCTCTTTCTTTCTTCCTCTCTTCACTTTAAATGCAGGTGGGTCAATGTCTGGACCAGGGGTCCTTGTCCAGTCATGCTCACCAGGAACTGGATAGATCATTGGTTCATAAGCTGCCAGATAAATTTCTTTCTTGAAGAACTTGCTGACATAATCCTCTGGTTTTCTTTTGGCCTTGTTTATTGCTGAGATGGCATGGTTACATGGGATGCCATTTAGGTCCCATTTTCTGCACCCACATGTGTGCATTTGCATGTTAACAGCATGGGTTTTCTGCCCACTTGTAACTTGCCACAAGTCCACACCAGCTTGAATTGGTTTGCAATATTTGGCCCTCTCCTTCTCAACCTCTAGCTTCTCACTATAATGGGGTGTTATGTCCCATCTAGCTTTCTTTCCACTCTCCCTATTCCTATGCCACCTCACCATCTGCTTATCCTTTATTCCATCACACATTGTCCTAATTGGTTTCTTCCTAACATCTAGGACATACTTGTTGAACACCTCAGATAAATTGTTAACTACAAGGTCAGTCTTGCAGTTTGTGTCAAATGCATGCCTTGCCCATGTTTTCTTGGGTATTTGACAAAGCCACTCCCAAGCTTGCTCACACTCAGCTCTAAGGTCATTCATTGCAATCTTAAATTTGTGTTCACTATATGCATAGGCAGCATTATCCATACACTTTTTCAGATCTTCCCCCCTAAACCCAGCATTTTGGAAGTTTGCATAGATATGCCTAAGGCAGAACCTTTGGTTGCACTTAGGAAAGACAGCATTCACTGCATTTAGTAGGCCCTGGGACACACAATTAAACTAGCTAAGCTACTATCTAGCACAAAACAACCATATAGGAACAATGACATAAGATGCAAGCACATACCTTTTGTCTATCTGACATTATTGTATATGGACCAAACCTTCCCACTTCTCCTCCTAGGCAGATTTTAAGTTGGTGTAGAAACCAACACCAGTTAGGTGTGTCCTCTTGCCCAACAATACCAAATGCTAGTGGGTATATATTGTTGTTGCCATCTCTACCAGTGGCAGCAAGTAGTTGAGCACCAGTAGTTAACTTAATGAAGCACCCATCAACACCTGAATGAGCAAGCAAATTCAGTATTAAAAGCATTCAAATGCATTTCAAGATGAAACAATATGTAACTAATGCACAAGGTGAACAAACTAACCAATGAATGGTCTGCACCCCTTGAGAAACCCCTCCCTTGCTCCATTGATGCAATAGAACATAGCATGGAATCTTGGACCTGGATGGGGGATTTTTTCAGTGGGTGTTGGAGTTACAGTAGTGACTACTACTCTACTCCCAGGGTTTGTATCCATCACTGTCTGAGCATAGTCTTTCAACCTAGGGTATTGCTTCTTGTGGTCTCCTAGCACAACATTAATAGCTAGGTTCTTTGCCCTATATGCCATTGACTTGGGCACATCCACACCATACTTCTCCATGCAGGCATCAATCAAAGTCTGAATGCCAGTTGTTAGATCAGATCTGAACAGTGACTCATACTTCTGTGCAAGCCACTTGGCACTTACCCTTGTTGTCTCTGTACTAATAGGGCAAGTGTGCTTAATTCTCATCTTCTTAATTACAAAAGTAGTTTCACCTTTTATAACTGCTGCCACCATAAAGAAGTTGCAATGTTTTTGGTTGCATTCTACAATTATTCTTTGATCTGAGTTCCTATGATATTTGATGTTTCTGCCTTGAGTGATGTGTAAGTTCAACAAAGCCTCTCTGAATTGATGTTGATCCTTGAAACACATCTTTAGACATAATTGCTCATGTGGTGCCTCCATTTTCTCATTGTACCATTTTCTAGGAGGCCTCTGCTTTGCCCTGCTCTTCCTTTTCTTTGGCAGCACAAATGAAAATGGCTCATAACCATCATCATCAGCCTCCTTCAACAATCCTTTCTCTTCTTCATCAGATGAAGGTTTGAATTCAGGTTCCTCCTCTTGAACTACACTTGAATGTGTCCTTGTTGTAGGCCCTTTCCTAACTGGAAGCTTCTGTTTCTTCTTCTTCTTCTCTTCATGTACAATTACAGTTTCTTCATCCTGTGAAACAACCTTGTCATCTTCATCCATTTCAAAAGGTTCCTCAACCTCTGTGTCACCCGAGTAATGCACCATTTCTTCCTCCTCAGATTCTTCATCATCTGTTTCTTCCTCTTCTACTTCATCATACTCTCTCTGTTTCTTTCCCTCATCCATCTCTATGTCATCAGCATCACCCATATAAAAAGGGTTTACATCACTGTCATCTTCACCTTCACAATCAGAACCACCACTGCCATCATATCCCTCTTCTTCTTCTATTTCCAAAACAGCTTCAGTTTTCCTTTTACATTCTTGATCTCTTGTGTGCAAACACCAGTACCATGAGCTAAACTGCAGCTGCTACTCTGACTTTCAAAGGCAACTCCTTCTTCATCAACAGCATAGATGGGTGGCTCACTGAGATCATATAACACAGGCTCTTCATACACAACAGTGGATAATTCTTGCCTCTCAAACTTGCTACAAGGAGGTGGACATGCCCTCACTAGCAAATTTAAAATCTTACACTCCTCAACCTGCCTCTTTACTAGTTGCAACTCAGCATTAATCTCTACCATCTCCAATCCTTTCTCCCCTAAATCTGGATTGTCAATGTGAAATAGCAGATCATATTCACTAAATCCTTGGGTTTCCATCACTGCAATCATATTCAGGCATGTTACATCTGAACTGCAGAGCTTCAGCTCTAACATTTCTGAAGCATCAAAATAGAACCTAACATCCAAAATGTCATCATACAAACTGCAAAATGAAATAACAGACAAAATTGGTTAATAAACAATTTTACTTAACATATTTTCTAACATATAAACAAAGATTTGTTTCAGTTAACATATAAACAGAGCTTTGTTTAAGTTAACATATACACAAGTTAACATATAAACAGAGCTTTGTTTAAGTTAACATATAAGCAAAGCTTTTATTTACCCTAGCTAGGTAACACCTAATGCTGCTCTGACAATTTGGACTAAGAAATAACAATGTAATCCACTGATGCTGCTCTGCTCTGCTCCAGTTAGGTAACACATAATGCTACTCTGCTCTAGTTAGGACTCATGTAATCCACTATACTACTCTGCTCTAGTTAGGCCTAGCAATTAGAGTGCTAAACATGCAGGCAGTAAACTCTAACCCTAATCCCCAATTTTAGTGAGCAAGAATGGAGCAAGAATGGAACAGTGGAGCACTTACAGAACACCACCGAAGCCATGAGTCCAGTGATGGGCGGTGCTAGGGTTGTCCACCCAAATTCGCGCCAGCCGCAGCCTCTGCTCCATCGACAACGCCGGCTCCACAAAATCTTCCTCCGCGCTACTGTACTCCGAGCTGGAGTAGCCGCCACTGCCATCGAAGCGGGCGAGGTCACCGCCGCTCGCATCGCCCAGGCCATCGTCGCCTGCCGGAGTCGCCGAGGCCATCGTCGCCTAGAGCACAGCAGCCGCGGGGGAGAGGAGGGCGCGAGGGAGGTGACAGTGCCTAAGCAGTTCGATCCATGGCTACGGCGGCGTGGTGCGGCGGCGGCTGGGCGGGCGGGGAGGCAGCCGCCGGCGAGGGTGCGAGGAAAAGGAACAGGGCAGAGCGGGGTCGGGGTCTGGCTCGGTCGCACCAACAGGCCGGCCTCGTCCGAGTCAGCGCGCAGCCAGCGCAGGCGACGCGCGCACTGGCCAGCGTGGCGCCTGACGGGCGGGCCCAATCGGTCAGCTTTAGTGTCAATACGTACAAAACGAGCTTTTAGTCTTTTTTGCAACGGCTAGCCCCAATCTTGGTACTGACACGTAAAAATTACCAATCTTGGTACCAATCTGCTTCCAATGCCCCAGTTGTGGTACTTCTGTGCAATTTACTCAGATTATTGACTCTAGTGCAAGTGGGAGACTATTGGAATATGCCCTAGAGGCAATAATAAAATGGTTATTATTGTATTTCCTTGTTCATGATAATTGTCTATTGTTCATGCTATAATTGTATTAACTGGAAACCGTAATACATGTGTGAATACATAGACCACAACATGTCCCAAGTAAGCCTCTAGTTGACTAGCTCGTTGATCAATAGATGGTTATGGTTTCCTGACCATGGACATTGGATGTCGTTGATAACGGGATCACATCATTAGGAGAATGATGTGATGGACAAGACCCAATCCTAAGCATAGCACAAGATCGTGTAGTTCGTTTGCTAAGAGCTTTTCTAATGTCAAGTATCATTTCCTTAGACCATGAGATTGTGCAACTCCCGGATACCGTAGGAATGCTTTGGGTGTACCAAACGTCACAACGTAACTGGGTGGCTATAAAGGTGCACTACAGGTATCTCTGAAAGTGTCTGTTGGGTTGGCACGAATCGAGACTGGGATTTGTCACTCCGTATGACGGAGAGGTATCTCTGGGCCCACTCGGTAATGCATCATCATAATGAGCTCAATGTGATTAATGAGTTAGCCACGGGATCATGCGTTACGGAATGAGTAAAGAGACTTGCCGGCAACGAGATTGAACGAGGTATTGGGATATCGACGATCGAATCTCGGGCAAGTAATCCCCGACATCGTGGTTCATCCGATGAGATCATCGTGGAACATGTGGGAGCCAATATGGGTATCCAGATCCCGCTATTGGTTATTGGCCGGAGAGGTGTCTCGGTCATGTCTGCATGGTTCCCGAACCCGTAGGGTCTACACACTTAAGGTTCGGTGACGCTAGAGTTGTTATGGGAAATAGTATGTGGTTGCCGAAGGTTGTCCGGAGTCCCGGATGAGATCCCGGACATGACGAGGAGCTCCGGAATGGTCCAGAGGTGAAGATTGGTATATTGGACGAAGGGTATTGGAGTCCGGAATTGTTCCGGGGGTACCAGGCTATGGCCAGCATGTCCGAAAGGGGTTTCGGAGGCCCCGGCAAGCGTTGGGGGGCCTTATGGGCCAAGGGGAAGGGGCAAACCAGCCCACTAAGGGGTTGTGCGCCCCTCCCAACCCCTCTCACGTAATGTGGAGAGGTGGGGGCGCCTCCCCTAGGGCAGCCACCCCTCCCGGCTTGGGGGGCAAGTTTCCCAGGGGTGGGGGCGCCCAAACCCATCTAGGGTTTCCCTGTGGCCGCCGCCCCTCCCCTAGGGAACCCTAGGGCGCCTCCTCCACCCCCCCCCTTTCCTCTATATATAGTGAGGGAGAGAGAGGGCAGCCGCACCCCTTGCCTGGCGCAGCCCTCTCCTCCTCCAACTCGTCCTCCTCCTCCGTAGTGCTTAGCGAAGCTCTGCCGGAGAACCACGAGCTCCATCGCCACCACGCCGTCGTGCTGCTGGAGTTCTCCCTCAACTTCTCCTCACCCCTTGCCTGGTGCAGCCCTCTCCTCCTCCTCCGTAGTGCTTAGCGAAGCTCTGCCGGAGAACCACGAGCTCCATCGCCACCACGCCGTCATGCTGCTGGAGTTCTCCCTCAACTTCTCCTCTCCCCTTGCTAGATCAAGAAGGAGGAGACGTCCTCGGGCTGTACGTGTGTTGAACGCGGAGGCGCCGTCCGTTCGGCGCTAGATCGGATCTTTCGCGATTTGAATCGCCGCGAGTACGACTCCATCAACTGCGTTCTTGTAACGGTTCCGCTTAGCGATCTTCAAGGGTATGAAGATGCACTCCCTCTCTCTCGTTGCTAGCATCTCCTAGATTGATCTTGGTGACACGTAGGAATATTTTGAATTATTGCTATGTTCCCCGACACATGGGAGTCCTAAAGAAATATGTCTGTAACCGCGCTAGGCCAGAAGGAAGCATCTCCATGGGCCATCAAACAGAGGATGTCATTGGGTTTTGTGTTGACTTCATTCCTGGCCTTAAGAAGATAGGTCTCTCTAAATCGCGGTATGAGGGGAAACTGACTGGAAAAGGCACGCTAGGAGCGGACTAAATAATATGCAAGGACGGGCATTCTTGGTCTCAAGCACACTACACAGTTCTACAGAACTCTACCTTGGTGACCCCGTATGTCGATGAACACAAGAATAGTCTGCGCTCCAAACACCCGGAGCAGTGCAACGACTGGATTACATGTGAACACATCAGGACTTTCAGCAGTTGGTTGGAAACACGTCTTAGAGGTGACAACACTGTTTGTGATGAGCTGTACTCGTTGTCCAGGTGACCATCTTTGACTGTATTGACTTACAAAGAATACGAGATAAATGGGAATACATTTTACACGATCGCCCAAGATCAAAAGAGCACCAACCAAAACAGCGGTGTCCGCTTTGATGCAGCAACCGAGAGGGGAAAGGACACATATTATGGTTACATAGTGGACATATGGGAACTTGACTATGGACATGATTTTAAGGTCCCTTTGTTTAAGTGCAAATGGGTCAATCTGTCAGGAGGCGGGGTACAGGTAGACCCACAGTACGGAATGACAACAGTGGATCTGAAAAATCTTTGGTACACTGACGAACCGTTCATCCTAGCCAATGATGTGGCACAGGTTATCTATGTGAAGGACATGTCTACCAAACCGAGAAAAAGAAAAGATAAGGAAGCGAATACATCATACGATGAGCCAAAGCGCCACATAGTTCTTTCAGGAAAAAGGGACATCGTGGGAGTGGAGGGTAAGACAGACATGTCTGAAGATTATGAAAAGTTTCATGAAATTCCTCCCTTCAAAGTCAAGGCTGACCCAAGCATCCTGATAAACGATGAAGATTATCCATGGTTACGGCGCAATAAGCAAATGACACAAGCGAAGAAAAAGTGAATACTTTCTCCCGCAACTATTATGATGATACCATGCCAACTTTGTAACAGACGAGTATGATACCATTGTCCGTTTTGTACACGAAGTGCATCCAGCTTTTGCCGTAACCCTCTCAACTTTCTTGCACATGCTATGTGGATGAAATGATGATACCATGCCAACTTTCAACCTTTTCAGAGTTCATTTGAAATGCTTTTCAATTTCAGGGTCTTATAGCTCAAAATAATCAATAAATGCATGAAAAATAACAAATGAAGTCAGAAAGGGCAGAAAGAACCGGTACTAAAGGAATCAACTAAAAAGCTTTTATAAACCTCTAGTATTATTGAAACTAAAATTATATAGAGTTTATGCAACTAAAATTATCAAAGTATTTTCTGTTCAAAACATTAAAAGGAAAAAGAATTTTCATAAAATAAATACAAAAAGCAAAAAATAAAATAAAATAAATAAGTATAAACAAAATAAACTTTTATAAATAAGTTGAAACAAAATAAAATAAAATAAAATAAAATAAATAAGTAGAAACAAAATAAAATAAATAAAATAAACTTTTATAAAATAAATAAGTAGAAACAAAATAAAATAAAATAAATAAACTATAATAAAACAAAATAAATAAAATAGCAACAGTAAGTATTTTGTTGTAAGTAGAAACAAAATAAAAAAATAAAGCAACAAAGAAAACAAAAAAACTGGAAAAAAAATAAAAAATGCCACCTCCTGGGCCACCACGGCCTGAATACGACTAGAAACCCAGCTAGTTCGGCCAGGATTCAGGCCCGCAGAAGGCCCAGCAGGCCCACAGGCAAAGAAGTGTCAAATTAGGCCCATAGGCCTGCAGTTCAGAGGAGTTCGAGAGAGAGGAGGCAGTAGTGCTTATAAACAAGTAGTCGAAGCTCTCAACTAGCGAGGTGGGACTAAACTCCCACCACCACACCGCTGTGCAAGGCCATTGGTCCCGGTTGGTGGCACGGACCGGGACCAATGCCACCCTTTGGTCCCGGTTCGTGCCACCAACCGGGACCAATGCCCATCCTTTAGTCCCGGTTGGTGCCACCAACCGGGACCAAAGGCCGCCGCTTCCCGCCCTTTGGGCTGCTGAAAAGAGGCCTTTGGTCCCGGTTGGTGACGCCAACCGGGACTAAAGGGTGGCATTGGTACCGGTTTGTGCCACCAACCGGTACCAATGGGTTTGCTATATAAGCCAGCACTTGTGAAAATTTCGTCAGTTCTTCGATCCCTCCGACGACGCCGCGAGGCTGCCCGAGCTCGTCGTGCCTCTGCCGCGCCCCCGACCACGCCGCCGTTGCCCCGCCCCGACCACGCCGCCGTCGCCCCTGCCCCCCGACCACGCCGCGCGCCCTCGCCGTGCCTCTGCCGCGCCCCCGACCCACCCCGTCGACGCCGTCGCCGCCCTCTGCCCTGTCGATGCCATCGCCCCTGCCCCGACCACGCCGCCGTCGCCCCTGCCCCCCGACCATGCCGCGCGCCCTCGCCGTGCCTCTGCCGCGCCCCCGACCCGCCCCATCGACGCCGTCGCCGCCCTCTGCCCCGTCGACGCCATCGCCCCTGCCCCAACCACGCCGCCGTCGCCCCTGCCCCGACCACGCCGCCGTCGCCGCCCTCTACACCGACGCCGGCGCCGTGCCTCTGCCCCTGCCCCGACCACGCCGCACCTCTCCTTGGTCAGGCCGGTGCCGCCCCCTGTCCTCTCCTCTGTTTTTTCACATATTTATGATGTTTTTTCCAGATTATATGTATATGTGTGAGTAATGTATGTGTGTATATCTGATTATATGTCCTTTTTTTAGATTTTTTGTTCATATATATGATGATTTGTTTTTTGCATTTTTATAAAAATGTATATATGTATGTTTGTTCTCTGTGCATATAAAAGTTAGATTTTTAGTACATTTGGGTACATTTTAGGTTAGTTTTATCTATATATGTTCTCTGATTTAGTACATTTTAGGTTAGTTTCATTTTTAGAAAAGTTTTATATATTTAGGAAAAGAAGGAAGAGAAGGAAGAAGGAAGAAGAAGAAAAAGTTTTTTATATGCAAAAGTTACATTTTTAGAAAAGTATTATATATCTAGCTAGGAAGATAATGAAGAAGAAGAAAAAGAAGGAAAGGAAAAAGGAAAATAAGAAGAAGAAAAAAGAAGAAAAAGAAGAGGAGAAGAAGAAAGGAATAGAGGAGCAGAAGAGAAAATAGAATATTCTATTTTCTCTTCTTTCTCCTCTTTTTTTCTTCTTTTTTTTTCTTCAATCTTCTCCTCTATTAATATCTTCTTCTCCTCTTTTTATTTCTTCTTCGTCTTCTTATTTTTTATCGAATATGTCGTTGTCGATATACCCCGTGTCCCGATAACTTCAACACGAGGGGGGGTTCGACCTACCCCCTCCCCGATAACATTATTTCCCCATGTATGTATGTCGTCGTTGGGGACCAAAACTCTCGAGGACACCCAAACCCTAGAAAAAAACGATGTCGGTCTCCTACCCCCTCCCGCCGCGCCCCTACCCTTGAAGCGTTGCCGAGGCCACCCCATACCCGGAATAAGCTAGGTCTACGTTTGCACTAATATATCCACCTGCTGTCATGTTTGTGTAATAATTGCCATGTTGTAATATTTGCAGAAACAATGGAGCACGGACGAGACGAGCAAGCAGAAGAGGTGTTGGGGGACATAATCTTAGCCGGAGGTGATGTCTTGTCATATCTTAGCGAGAATGATGGTCTGGAAGAACAGGGTGAAGAAGCAGGCTACGGTGATCGAAGAGTGGAGGAGGAAAGACATGATTATGATGGCTCCGGTGACCCAATGCTGGTGCAAGAAGCCCGTGGTGACGGCTCCTGTGACCGAACAGAATCCGGCCAGGTAAATATATTAGTTAAGCCTGTGCTGACTAGCTAATTGATGCATTCATTGTTTTGGTATGTACACATATTAATTAACTCTCGTCTTTTTTCTTTTTTCTAGCCCTCCGGATCGAGCACAACTTCGGTAAAGAGACGAGGCCCGAAGAAAAAGTTGCGCTCGGATGAAAGGTTTGAGATCACAGCAATCGCGCGTGACGGCCAACCGATTGAACCCATCCGGACAAAGGAAGCATTTGCTGCTCAGTGCGGGGTTCTTGTTAGGGACAAGATCCCGATCAGCATCCACCAATGGTATAAGCCTAAGAAGGAAGACCCTGAGGTGTCTTATGTCAATGATATGCAGAAATATGATCTTTGGACTGAGCTGAAGGCAAATTTCACCCTACCGCCAGAGGAGGATCCGGAGAAGCCAGTTAAAGAGCAATTAATCAAGTCTCATGCTCTTAAGAAGATGGCAGACCTATTCAGGAGGTGGAAGAATGAGCTGAAAACGTTTGTCGACAAAGAAGAGACACCATAATTCATCGGCAAATATGAGAAGATCAGAGATCACTGGCCCGCATTTGTGGCCCACAAGACATCGGAAAAGAGTAAGAAGATGTCAGCGACAAACAAGAAAAATGCTGCGAAGAAGAAGCTTCACCATCGCACGGGGTCAGGTGGCTACCTCAAAGCCCGGCCTAAGTGGGCCAAGGCTGAGAATGATCTGCTTGATAAAGGGATCGAACCAGAGACAATGAACTGGCCAGACCGTTGCCGGACTTGGTTCTTCGGGGCTGGCGGAACCTTGGACCCTGTATCAGGGAAGTGCGTTTGGACGGACGAGCAAATGAGAATACCAGTCAAGAGGCTTCAACACTATATCGATGCAGCGCAGCAAGGGACGCTCGTTCCAGACAGGGAGAACGACGAGCTCACAATGGCCCTCGGGAATCCTGAGCACCCTGGACGGACACGAGGCACGCCAGGCTCCGTTCCGTGGAAGGCTGGTTTTCCGGATGCAGGCGGTTACAAATGCCAGGAGAGGAGGAAAAAAGTGGAGCAGACCCAAATTCAGAAGCTGCACGAAAGGGTTCAAGCGCTAGAGGAACGAGACGTAGCTCGCAGCAAGCGACCTGCCGAAACTACCCCCGAAGCTACCCCGCCTCCTCCTCCTCCTCCTCCGGCGAGTAAGGGCACTCCGCCTCCTCCTCCGCCTCCTCCTCCGGCGAGTGATCAGGGCACTCAGCCTCCTTCTCCGGTGCGTGGCGGCACTCCGCCTCCTTCTCCGCCTGCGCCGGCGCGCCCGAGCAGCCAGCCTCCTCCTTGTCCGCCTCGTCAGCAAGGGCGGAAGAGACCCACCGCCGCTCCGGCTGCTCCGACGCGGCGTAGTCCTTCTCCTCCGCCTCGTAAGCAAGGAAAGAAGACAGCCGCAGCCGCTCCGTCTGCTCTGCCGGCGTCTAGCAGTACAGCCAGAGGCGGGAGACATTTATCGAAGCGGAGCGGTCGGGAAGTACTGTCAGTGATCAAAGGTTAAAAGAACGACGAGATGGGAAAAAAATTGCCCAGCTCGGTGAACAAGCGAACCAAGCCCCCCGCTCAAGGTGTCTAGCGACATCGTCGCTAATGATCCGAGGATGGTGCCCGGTTATAGCAATTTTGAAGATTACCTGCCGACGATGTACATTATGATTTCTTGGAGGTGGAGGAACACAGATACGAGTACGGGAAGCCTCTCGTCAAAGATGAAAGATCTCTAACAACGATGATGCGAAGATTCCATGATTGGTACATGAAAACCTGCAGAGAGTCTGGGGGGAGGAATACTTTGACGCTGAGAGTTAAAGAGGAGCATGACCTCGTTGGAATTGAACTGTTGAATGTTCCATTTGAGGAGTTCTTCCCGTTTTTCAATCAAAAGGCCCTCGATAAATCAACGGTCACTTGCTACTGTCTTTAAGTAGTACTACTTCTGTCATTAAGTCTCTCTATATAGGTCAGCTCTTTCATTGCATGTATTTATAATTATCCTCACTATATTATGCAGATTGAAGATCGCCGAATTGAAGAAAATACAAATCGGTGATATTGGGTTCATTAACACAAATCTCATAGATGCAACTGAGGTTAAATATCATGCCGAAAATACCGAGGCCAACTTGCTACGATCGTTAGTAATAAATGAAAACAAAGATATAATACCCTTTCCTTACAACTTCAAGTGAGTGTTACTGTCTTGTGCATATTCGGTTTCCCTTATTAGTCCAGGTTATAGTAATGTAATTGATGACTTATGCATGCGTGCGCAGCTTCCACTATATTCTCCTAGAGATTAAGCTTGAGCAGGGAGTAGTAACCGTCTTAGACTCGAGACGAAAAGATCCCCAGGACTATGCGGACATGACTCAAATGCTCGAGAAGTAAGTTAAATCGATCATTATCCACCATATCAGCAACTTAGTTCATTTCCTGATATCAAGTAATTGTTTTCTTTGTCTGACAGGGTTTGGAGAAAATTCACCAAAAAAGCTCCGGGACTACCGAAGAAGCTGCAATTTAGACACCCGAAAGTAAGTACTATAGTAGCATGTTTCGCACATCTCCTAGTGATTCAAGCGCTAGTTTCATCAATACCATTTAGCATGCTTGCTTATCAGTTTGATTGACCTCTATTTCTTGTAAAGTGGTTGTGGCAGGAACAAGGGAATGATTTCTGTGGATACTACGTTTGCGAGTCCATCCGCCACACGACCTGTGAGCGGGGCTACTCTGACGAACAATATGAAGTGCGTATGCAATAATATTCACAATTTTATTTTATTACCATCATTTGTGTTGAGTTTCATTTATTCATATATATATATATGTATTGACCCCCTTCTTCAAATTAGATATTTCGGATGCGGGATGAACTCCTACCACCAGATCGTATGCGAGCAATTCAAGAGGAATTGGTGGCATTCTTCCTTGACCACGTGATCGCTGAAAACGGAGAATACTATGTGGACCCTGTGTTCATATATAATTAGGAGATTATATTGTAAGAGATAATTATTGTATATATATAGCCGGTAGTGTCGGATAGATACACGAGAACTTGTTGTTCGACCAGTCTCTCGGAGAAGGAGAGGTGGTCGATATCACTTCTCTCTGTATGCATCTGTTCATGACGATCTTCTGTTTCCTTCATTTGCTTACTAGCTAGCGTGTCTAGTCGTCTCTATACGTATATAGTACGTAGCGTCGACCAAGCACGGAGATAAGAGAGGGCATTAGTAACGACCCTTTAGTCCCGGTTCAACAACCGGGACAAAAGGCCCTTACTAACCGGGACAGATGACCCCTTTTCTACTAGTGATAGACAAGAATAAGTCTATGTCTATCCGATCTTATATATCAAAATAAGTGCAATTGGATGCATACATTCGTATGCACATGTAAGCCGGAAATGGATGTATTCGATCGATGAGAGTAATATATAAACACTAGTAGAAAAAGAGGCTTCCATACGCCCCCATTAGTCCCCAAAATAATCGAACCGCGGCCAAAGGGGTCTTTAGTCGCGGTTCGGGAGGAGACCCGCGACCAACTATCTGGGCCCAGCGCGCTCGGTCGACAGCTGGCGGACGGGAGGGGCTTTAGTCCCGGTTGGCCTGGCCAACCGGGACTAAAGGTCCTCAGGCTGGCCCGAAGGCCTTTAGTCGCGGTTGGCCAGGCCAACCGGGACTAAAGGCCCATCCCTATATAGGACTCAGCTCACTTCACTTAGCCACAATTGGTGCCACTTCTATTCACAATATTCAGAAGGGGGGTGGTGGGTTTGCTTTTGGTTCCTCCTATGCACACAAGGTGTTCGATGAAATGCCCGAGAGCATGAAACAAACATTATATGAAGTGTCCGAGCCACACTTGAGCTTTCTCATTTATTTTTCCTCCGCGATCACGGTTAGCAACTTGAACCTTTCATGTGTCATTGATAAAATATGCATGTGTGTAGTTCATTGTTTAATTTGTATTATTTCTAGCTAGTTAGTTTAACAAATGCATGATGGTTAATTATATACTTTATATAATAATAATGCAGATGAATCGGCAATGGATGTACGGTACCCGACTCTCCGGCGAGTTCGCTACGGGTTTGAAAGATTTCCTCGTAGTGGCAAATGCGAACAAGCAGCGAGGTTTTATTATCTGTCCATGTGCTGTCTGTAAGAATCAGAAGGGTTACTCCTCCTCAAGAGACGTTCACATGCACCTGCTTTGGCACGGTTTCATGCGAAGCTATAATTGTTGGACCAAGCATGGAGAAAGAGGGGTTAGAATGGAAGAAGATGAAGAAGGGGATGATATCGATGACAACTATCATGATCATTTCGGTGATACTTTCATGGAGGAGGATGCTGAAGGTGGGGAAGGGTTAGGTGAAGGTGAAGAAGAGGCACATGATGAGCCCGCTGATGATCTTGGTCGGACCATTGCTGATGCACGGAGACGCTGCGAAACTGACAAGGAGAGGGAGAATTTGGATCGCATGTTAGAGGATCACAAAAAGTCGCTGTACCCAGGATGCGATAATAGTCTGAAAAAAGCTGGGCTGCACACTGGATTTGCTAAAATGGAAGGCACGGGAAGGTGTAGCTGACTCATCATTTGAAAATTTGCTGAAAATGTTGAAGAATATGTTTCCGAAGAATAACGAGTTGCCCGCCAGTACGTACGAAGCAAAGAAGGTTGTCTGCCCTCTAGGTTTAGAGGTTCTGAGGATACATGCATGCATTAACGACTGCATCCTCTACCGCGGTGAATACGAGAATTTGAATGAATTCCCTGTATGCACTGCATTGCGTTATAAGATCAGAGGCGATGACCCTGGTGACGATGTTGAGGGCGAGAAACCCAGGAAGAGGGTTCCCGCCAAGGTGATGTGGTATGCTCCTATAATACCACGGTTGAAACGTCTGTTCAGGAACAAAGAGCATGCCAAGTTGTTGCGATGGCACAAAGAGGACCGTAAGTCCGACGGGGAGTTGAGACACCCCGCTGATGGAACGCAATGGAGAAAGATCGACAGAGAGTTCAAAGATTTTGCAGCTGACGCAAGGAACATAAGATTTGGTCTAAGTACTGATGGCATGAATCCTTTTGGCGAGCAGAGCTCCAGCCATAGCACCTGGCCCGTGACTCTATGCATCTACAACCTTCCTCCTTGGTTGTGCATGAAGCGGAAGTTCATTATGATGCCAGTGCTCATCCAAGGTCCAAAGCAACCCGGCAATGACATCGATGTGCACCTAAGGCCATTAGTTGATGAACTTTTACAGTTGTGGGGCAGACCTGGTGTACGTGTCTGGGATGAGCACAAAGAAGAGGAATTTGACCTACGAGCGTTGCTTTTTGTAACCATCAACGATTGGCCTGCTCTCAGTAACCTTTCAGGACAGACAAATAAGGGATACAATGCATGCACGCACTGCTTACATGAGACTGAAAGTGTACGTTTGGGTAATTGTAAGAAGAACGTGTACCTGGGTCATCGTCGATTTCTTCCCCGAAATCATAACGTAAGAAAGAAAGGGAAGCATTTCAACGGCAAGGCGGATCACCGGCCGAAGCCTGCGGAACGTACTGGTGCTGAGATATTTGATATGGTCAAGGATTTGAAAGTCATCTTTGGAAAGGGTCCTGGCGGGCAATCAGTTCCGCGGGGAGTTGACGGGCACGCACCCATGTGGAAGAAGAAATCTATATTTTGGGAGCTACAATATTGGAAAGTCTTAGATGTCCGCTCTGCAATCGACGTGATGCATGTTACGAAGAATATTTGCGTGAACCTGCTAAGCTTCTTGGGCGTGTATGGGAAGACAAATGATACAAAGGAAGCACGGCAGGACCAGCAACTTTTGAAAGACCCAGATGACCGGCATCCGGAATGGTTTCAAGGTCGTGCCAGCTACGCTCTTACCAAAGAAGAGAAGGTCATTTTTTTTTTGAATGCCTGAGCAGTATGAAGGTCCCGTCTGGCTTCTCGTCGAATATAAAGGGAATAATAAACATGGCGGACAAAAATTTCCAAAACCAGAAGTCTCACGACTGCCACGTGATTATGACGCAATTGCTTCCGATTGCTTTGAGGGGGCTCCTACCGGAAAATGTTCGAGTAGCCATTGTGAAGCTATGTGCATTCCCCAATGCAATCTCTCAGAAGGTAATCAATCCAGAAGATCTACCGCGGTTACAGAACGATGTGGTCCAATGCCTTGTCAGTTTCGAGTTGGTGTTCCCACCATCCTTCTTCGATATTATGACGCACCTCCTGCTCCACCTAGTCGAAGAGATTTCCATTCTCGGTCCTGTATTTCTACACAATATGTTCCCCTTTGAGAGGTTCATGGGAGTATTAAAGAAATATGTTCGTAACCGTGCTAGGCCAGAAGGAAGCATCGTCAAGGGCTATGGAAATGAGGAGGTAATTGAGTTCTGTATTGACTATGTTCCTGACCTTAAGCCGATTGGTATTCCTCAATCGCGGCACGAGGGGAGACTAAGTGGAAAAGGCACGATCGGAAGGAAATCAACGATATGTATGGACGGTCATTCTATGACTGAAGCACACCACACAATTCTGCAAAATTCCAGCTTGGTGGCTCAGTACTTCGAGCAACACAAGAATATTTTACGCTCGGACAACCCGGGGAAGCCTGAATCCTGGATTAGAAAGGCCCACATGGAGACTTTCGGCAGTTGGTTGCGAAAACATTTAATGAATGACAATGATGTTGGAGATCAGCTGTACATGTTGGCCAAGACACCATCTTCGACTATAACGACTTTCCAAGGGTACGAGATAAATGGGAATACATTTTACACCATCGCCCAAGATAACAAGAGCACCAATCAAAACAGTGGTGTCCGCTTTGATACAGCAACCGAGAATGGGCAAAAGGTCACATATTATGGTTACATAGAGGAGATATGGGAACTTGACTATGGACCCTCCTTTAAGGTCCCTTTGTTCCGGTGCAAATGGTTCAAGCTAACAGGAGGTGGGGTAAAGGTGGACGAGCAATACGGAATGACAATGGTGGATTTCAACAATCTTGGTTACCTTGACGAACCATTCGTCCTTGCCAAAGATGTCGCTCGGGTTTTTTATTTGAAGGACATGAGTAGCAAACCGAGGAAACGGAAAGATAAGAAAACGATCAGTACATCATGCGATGATCCAAAGCGCCACATTGTTCTTTCAGGGAAAAGAAACATCGTGGGAGTGGAGGACAAGACAAACATGTCAGAAGATTATAATATGTTTGGTGAAATTCCGCCCTTCAAAGTGAACACTGACCCAAGCATTAAGTTAAATGATAAGGATGCTCCATGGATACGGCACAATCGTAAGCAAGCAGGGACACAAGGGAAGAATTGATGTGTAATAATTTATTGTACCAAACTTTGTTGAATGGATCATGTGAATTAAAACGTACGATGGCGAATCCGGATGATTTGTATTTGGTCGATGAACTGAATGATGTATCAAACCTTTTGTCAAACCTTCAAGGGATCGAGGATGTAGAACAAAACAATCGATATCGCCATCGTACAGCCCTGCCGTGGCTACTGAGTGCATATATGCATACCAAATGCACGGCAGGACATATGATGGCGAATCCGGATGATTTGTATTTGGTCGATAAACTGAATGATGTATCAAACCTTTTGTCAAACCTTCAAGGGATCGAGGATGTAGAACAAAACAATCGGTCTAAATTTTTTAAATGAATTAGTTTTATTTTTCTGGATTTTTTGATATATTATTTGTATTTTTAAGATTTTAAAATGAATTAGTTTTATTTTTCTGGATTTTTTGATATATTATTTGTATTTTTAAGATTTTAAAATGAATCAGTTTTATTTTTCTGAATTTTTTGATATATTATTTGTATTTTTAAGATTTTCACATGAATTAGTTTTATTTTTTGAATTTTTTGATATATTATTTGTATTTTTAAGATTTTCAAATGAATTAGTTTTATTTTTCTGAATTTTTTGATATATTATTTGTATTTTTAAGATTTTCAAATGAATTAGTTTTACTTTTTTTGAATTTTTTGATATATTATTTCTATTTTTAAGATTTTAAAATGAATTAGTTTTATTTTTCTGAATTTTTTGATATATTATTTGTATTTTTAAGATTTTAAAATGAAAAGTATTTGAAAAAGAACCTTTAGTCGCGGTTCGTGACAGGAACCGCGACTAAAGGCTCTTGCCGCGCGGGAACGAAAACGCCGCGAAAAAACCTTTAGTCGCGGTTCGTGACACCAACCGCGACTAAAGGTACCCCTTTAGTCCCGGTTGGGGACACCAACCGCGACTAAAGGGTACCTTTAGTCGACCTTTAGTCGCGGTTGGTGTCCCCAACCGGGACTAAAGGGGTACCTTTAGTCGCAGTTGGTGTCCCCAACCGCGACTAAAGGCTTGCCCTATATATTCTCCGCGGCCCTCGTCTTCTCCGCGCTAAGGACCAAACGCATCCAGGACCTCGTCTTCTCCGCGGCGCTGCCCTCGTCTTCTCCGCGCCGCCGCCCTCGTCTTCTCCGCGCCGCCCTCGTCTCCGGTAGGTGCCCACCGTCCTCCTCGCGTGCCTAGAAGAAGAGGGGACCGCCGCCGTCGTCTTCTCGCCCTCGTCTTCTCGCCCGCCGCCGCCTGCCGTCCTCCTCGTAGCCGCGTACTGGATGCGCGCCTTGCCAGCCTCGCGCGCGTGCGGAAACGGCGCCGCCGTGCGTGCCCGTGCTGGTGGTCACCGCCGCGTGGGCAAACTAAAAATTAAGCAAGAGAGCAGAGAGAGAGAGAAGGAGAGCGCTCGGGGTCGTGGGGCCCACCCGTCAGCGAGCGAGAGAGAGAGAGAGCAGAGAGAGAGAAAGGGACTTGAGTAGTTTCTGTTTATAGATTCATAAATCCATAACTAATTCATAAATTCTCCAATTTGAGTGATTCAAATTTCTATACATTCAGGAACTTGAGCAGTTTCTGTTTATAGAAAAAGTTCAACATGCTTTTGCAATAATGTTTGCACTAAATAATTAAATACAGAAAAGGGAACTAAAAATGGAAACTTGCAAAATTCATAACTTGAATTCTGTTAGCTCAAATTGAGCAAACTTGAGCTCTAAAATTTTGTCTTAACAAAATATACACAATGGTATTTTATTTGGGAATAATTGTATAAATTTGACCCAAAAAAAACATCAATTTTCTGTTCTGGTCATAAAAGAAAAGGAAAAAGAAAATGGCATAACTAATTAAATAATTATCCAAAAATTATGTTTAATACCTCAAAATGTTCAGTGAAACATTTGGCACATGTTTTCAACCTTATACATGCAGTTTGACATCTAAAGTATTTCTGTTTTTGTTGTTTTCCAAAAATGGCTGAAATGAAAGCAAAAATTAATAGCTCTTAATCATTCAACCGTCGCTGCTCCTCCTCTATGTCCCCTTAATCTTATTTTTTAATTCCTTTATACTTAATTAATTTTTACTACATGCAGGAGTGACATATGACGGACGATAGAGCCGAGCCGCTTAGGGATCCGGAGGCTGAACGTTATTTAATGGGCATCATAAACAACGAGATTCCTTATGTGCCGGGCTCAGAAGATGAGCAAGAAGAGGATGTAGTCTCTTCTTTTCTGAACCTTGACGGTGGAACAGACATTGTCGATGATCAAGAAGGTGAAGGAACGGACATTGTCGACGGAGGTCAACCGTCAACAAACGACGATCTCGAATTGCAAGTAGCAACCACCTCCGGCGAGGTATATATATACATTGAGCCTCTCGTGATACAAACTTACTGAAATGTAAATACATATGTATTAACGCGCGCGACTCTCTTTCTTTTTTAGCCCTCGGCCGGATCGAGTACGACAAAGCGTGGCAAATCCAAGGCGATGAAAACAGGAGAAACATATACCATTGATTTTGTCAGTGAAACCGGCAAGCCCCTACAGCACACCTCAAAGTTTATCAACCAATGCGGAGTCGTTGTTAGAGACAACGTCCCGATCACCGTCCAGGAATGGAAGGAGCCAAAGAAGGCACGTCTTGGTTTCAGTTTTGTCAACAAGAGAACGAAAAAGGATTGCTGGAGAAAGCTTATGGAACATTTCATTCTACCTCCGGAATACAACAAAGTCGATGAATTCGGTAACGAGGTTCCGGGTGGACATGAGAGGAGGAGGCTAGTTAAAGAGTTCGCTCTTCAGAAGATGGCCGAAGCATTCCGGAACTTCAAGAAAAATTTAACCCGTGACTATGTCAACAAGGGCAAGACTCCGGATTTCAATGGACAACATGAGAAACTGAAAGATGATTGGCCAGAATTTGTGAGGCAAAAGAAATCGGAGCATTTCAAAGAAATATTGAAAAAAAATAAGGATAATGCGAGTAAGAAAAAGTACCATCATATTATGGGGCCAGGAGGATACCGCCTTTCGGAGCCTAAGTGGCAGAAGATGGAGGAGGACCTGAGGGTGCGAGGAATCCCTCTAGGTACAGAGGGATGGGACCCAGGGGCCAAAAGCTGGTGGTACGGGCATGGGAGATCGCTAGACCCGGAGACAGGGGTGTGTGTTCACCGGAAGAAAAAGTTTGCTCCCACCCAAGCCCTTATTGACGCAATGACCCAAGCTCAAGAGGGCTTGATCAAGTTCAACAGAGAGAAAGACGCACTGACAACAGCCCTCGGGAATGATGAACACGGAGGACATGTACGAGGCAAAGGCAGAATTCCGTGGAAAGTAGGGTTTTCCCAGGACAATGACCCGTACTGTTACAGAAGCCGTAAGAGAAAGACGGACCGGGATGCAGATCTTTTGGCGAAGTTTGCATCGAAACTCCATGAGTTGAAGCAGACCGTGCATGAACTAGTAAAAGAAAAATCGGCTGCAGGGCCGCATGAAGATCATGAAGCGGATCGCGGAAGCCAGCAGCGGAGAAGCAGCGCGGCTTCCACGGATGCCCTGCCTGGTGCTAATGCACCGACGATCGAGATTCGTGCACCGGAGCCTCACTACCCCGTGGATGATGTAAAGGAGATGAAAGAATGTGATCTGCATTATCCCGTGGGGAACGTTTCCACGAAGGTAGCTACCGGCAGTGCTTTACCCTGTACACCTGGAGCACTCCACCACAACAACCCCATTGCATATGGCTATGCTCGTGTCACGGTGGAAGACATAGTCCAAGAGTTTGAGGACCTGCAGATTGACAAAGCTACACCCGAAGGGGAGACAAGACTTGGAGATGTCAAGCGCCAGATCATTCTATGGAAAAAGAAGTACATAGTGTTTCCAGGCGAGGCGCCAAGGCTAACAAGTCCACCCCCCTCCGATGGTGGTGGTGGCGGTGGTGGTGGTCGTGGTGGTTCACCTACACCTCCTTCATGCCATTCGACGCCGTCCCCCGATCCACAACCTCCGGCGGGTAAGCAGCCGCCGCCCCCCAATCCTCCTCCGGCGGGTACGACGCCCCCCAATCCTCCTCCGGCGGGTACGACTCCCCCCAATCCACCTCCGGCGAAGAAGCAGAAGCAGGCGGACAGCAAGGAAACCCGCTCCTGGACTATTAACCCGGACCCTTATGTACCTAAGACCACAACGGTACCGGAGCCATCACTGAAGCCTCTCCTCCCAAGGCCTTGGGAACTTAGTGAAGCTGAAGCCAAATTGGCCGCGTCTGCTCATTATGAGAAATGGAAGGCGGATACGAAGGCGATAAAAGAGCCTGAGCCCAAGCAAGTATTCACTGAGAAGCAAAAGAAGTGGCCTAAGGATTTTTTGACGACACCGTCCCAAGCCGAGCTGAATATGCCTGACGACTATGGACATGAACTTCGTAGGCAAGCAGAAATATTGAAGGAGGAGAAAGAAGAAAGTAAAAAAAGCGGGAAACAACTTGACCAGCTCGGGATGCAGAATAAACAATCGATCCCCCCGCTCATAGTGAAAGCCGGTCCGGAAGAGGACCCCGAGATCATAGCAGCTGCGGCAGCACTTGGATTGACTGTAGCGAGTGCCATGAAACAAGCGTCCGAGATGGGTTTGACTCTTCGTGCCTCGTTAGACCTTGAGGATGCGCCAGTATGTGAGATAGCATTACAATATGTGCGGAATGGGCCTCTCGTCGAGCCTGCGCGGGAAAAGAGTCTAGCACCACAAATGCGAAATCTGCTACGTTGGTACAAGCATTTCATAACATGGGCCGGCAAAGAATATATTTATGCGGATGTTACAGAGGAGCATCACACGAAACGGTACTCTGTACAAGTTCATATGAGTGAATTGTTCCAGCTGTTCAATCTGCGCGAGCTCGACAAATCTATCCTGAGTTGCTACGTTTTGTAAGTGATTTATTTCTACCTCATCTCGTTCTTCATTGCCTGCACTATATATATATATATATATATATTGTCCTAACTATATTGTTGCGTACGCTATTATGCAGATTGAAGATTTGGGAATGCAAAATAAGAAACATCCATGATGTTGGGTTCATTAACCCACATATCGTTAATGGACATGTGTTACAAAATCACCCCGAAGACGTGGAGAAAGACTTGTACAAGTTTCTTAGAAAGCATCAACTCAAAATTCATATTCTATTTCCTTACCATTTTGGGTGAGTGTTTCTCTCTTGTGCCCATTCTCTTTTGTTTACTCCATGCATGGTATGTCTAATCGATGAGTTATGCATGACTGTGCATGTAACGTGTCCGCAGGTTCCACTGGATTCTGCTAAATATTGAACTTCACACCTTCAGAGTTCTAATCATGGACTCTATGGATTCGGATTCAAAGCGTTGGGCCGACATGAGAAAAATGTTGCAAAAGTAATTTTTTTCAATCATTTGAGCTCTATATCGATCGGTCTCTTTCGTTCATTTCCTAATATCAAGTAACTAATAACTCCCTTGTTCATTTAATTTTCTTTGCCCTGTAGGGTTTGGAGACGGTTCTCAGAAGAAATTGTCGGTGAATTCAAACATGAGCTAGATTTTAGAAGGTTAGTTAATGTGGATAAGCAGCCACCGGGGACCAATCTATGTGGATACTATGTTTGTGAGAACATCCGGAGACACACCTCTGAGCGGAAGGCATCGGATAGCGTGCGGAAGGCGACGGATAACTTGCGGAGGAGGCTTAGTCCAGAAGCTCGCTTCCGACCAATTCAAGATGAATTAGCAGGATTTTTCATGAGGGAAGTCATCAATCCTAAAGGAGAACACTATACCGAGGACGAAGAAATTTATATGCATACCCGAGATTGAAACTTGTTCGAAGTTGTATGGTCATCCATCCTAATTGTGTATGGAAACTTGTTCGAAGTTGTATATGGTCACCCGAGATTGAATATATATTATATATTCCTCTTGAATTCTTCTTGTTTGAAATTTCATATGCATGTATATAGTAGCGTAGAATATGTGTACTGAAACTTCATCAAAATTAAAATAAAACACAAAATAAAATATAAAAGAAATAAAACACTACAAATTAAAAAGAAACCAGGTTTAGGGGGGCTAAAACCCTAAACCTGCGGAGGAGGCCTTTAGTCCCGGTTAGCCACGAGAACCGGGACTAAAGGTCCTCCGCCCCGACGGACTCCTGGCGCCCACGTGGACGGGCCTTTAGTCGCGGTTCGTAAAAGGCGCGACTAAAGGGGGGGCCTTTAGTCGCGCATATTTAGTCCCGGTTGCACAGTCGGGATTAATGGCCTTTGCGAACCGGGACTAAAGGCCTATTTTCTACCAGTGAAAGTCGTGCATGAATAGAATGCTCTTGCGTAATAAACACATGCGTGCCTGTTCTTGTAGTAGATATGATGTCTAAGATATCTAAGATATGTATGTATAGGTGACTACATTGCCCAATTGTGTAGATAAAGCGTGCGACACGTACTGGATCGATCTCCATCCAATACTCAATGCCATTCAATTGGCGTGGAAAAAATGGTCACACAAGCCAGAAGACACCGATAGTGTAGGCGCTGTCCATGTTTGACCAAATAATGATACGGAGTATCCACAGGCGAGTACTTCCACACACGCGATTGAGTTTCTACTTGTTGTTTTGTTTTGTTTCGAGCTCAACACGCTTTCTGCATGTTAGCACAGCACAGAGCTTGGAATTTTTCTTTGCTTCCGCACCCGCACTATAGGGCAAGAGTGTCGCGAGCAAACATGGAAAACCCAGGCATGTTTTTCTTAGGGGTGGGCGGGAACGCTGGGCATGTGTGGTACTAGCGCCCCAACTATTTCTCGCATTAAGCGAGAGAACATAGAAACTCTCGCTGAAGGATACAACCCTGGTGTATTACACCGTCATGCAGCGATCAGTGTTCGCATTTACTGATTTACCTCATACACACCAATTCAGAAAAGGTCGATAATTTTCAACACAAGCTCGACGGAGTCACATTTACGCACGAAACAACACATATAGTCACAAGACATGGAACCAGGAGAAGCTGAAGGATCATGATTTTGAATTGCAGACAATCTTTGGCAAAACCTCGATCACCTCAAATATTCATTCCTTTAAACAACTCTATCCATCGGAACCATCAAGACGATCAGATTCAGTTTTACGGAGTGCGAGTGCTCTTCAAAAACCTGAGCCCCTAAGTTTCTTTTCAAACTTTTTCTTTCTCACTAATTTTTCTTTTTGAAACCAAAACCATGCTCTACATCAAAGTTTCACTAGCAAGATTCGAAAATGGGAATTATAACCGGCCTGGATGATACAATGTTCCAGACCTAGCCATCATCTCAGGTTACTAACCAACTTATTGCTTTGCCGCGTTTTCGATGGAAAAACTAACTTAGGCTTATATGTATGCACAAGGCACACCAATTCCTCTACAATTCCAACTTAGTAGGCTTGTTCCAGGCATTATCTCGCTATTTTTGAACCGTGCGCCCTTGCTCCGACTTACTATCCTCTGTCAGGCGGATCGCGTGGTCAAGTTTTGTGCAGCCAAACCTTCTTTCCTTTGACTCCCCCTGTCATTTTTATTCTCGTTCACATCATTAGCAAAATTATGTAGATTTTTCATACACGTTGCCTCTACCAAATTGGTAAACAGACATGGAATCAAACTGTTGCTCGCTGCCTACTATTCCCTGCTGGCCCCTACTTGCACCTTGAAAGGCTTCGGAAGGTCTCCGCTGGTGTCTTCCTTCTCCCATCAAGTCCCTTCATGTACCATGTTCAGAGCATGCACTACTCCTAGATTGCAATGGTGCACACCATCAACGGTTTGCTATTGATCCCTACTCGTGTCACAAACATCCTTGGAAGGATTCTGCTCGTTCTCTCACTCCCAGCTGAGTCAGACCCTGTTACTACCGCAAGTTGATCCTCTTTGGGGACCGGAAGATCAATAGGTTAAAATCCTTCCTTCTGGTTAAGACCCCACTGCCTCTTGACCTGATCCACCCTCTTTTTGATGCGATCTAGTCCTTGAGTCGTATGGCATACTTGAATCCTTCCATCATACCTCGGATTCTCACCATTACCCAATACATTTTTTTACGAAGGCACATATATTCCTCCTTACCCTGATCCAGGAATCACGGAGGCCAACCGCCACGGGGGCGCCTTGCAGTGTGTGTGCATGTGCGTGTGTGTGTTGGGGACTGGTTGTTGCCGCCGAGATGGCGGCGATAGCCCCGGCCGACGATCGCCTCGGCGGCGAGAGCGTCAATCACAGGGGTCATCTTGTTCTTGATTTGTAGGACTGCTTACGTTCACTCTCTTTTATTCCGTTCCTAAATATAAGGTGTATTGTTTTAAAAAAAATCAAACATTTTCAACTTTGACAAATTTTATAGACAAAAATATCAATTTCTCCAATAGCAAATCATTACACTAGCTTCATCATGAAATCTATTAGTATTGTATATTTTTATATATTTTGCTATAAACTTGGTCAAACATAGACATGGATTCACTTTTAGAAAAATTAATACACTTTATATTTAGGAACAAAGGGAGATAAAGTATATCCCACCTCATTTAGAGAGATAACATATATTATATTTAGTAACATAGTACTAAATTTACGGGGTAATGAAATTAACTAGAAAACCTGTCACTTAGAGAGGAAATATCATACAATAAAGAAAATATTGTATCTTTATTATTAATAAATCATCTTAGCTAAGAGAAGATAAACCTTTTCTTTTTTTGTTTCTCTCTTTCCAACTCAATTTTTATAGTCCATGGTATTGCTATAATAGCATTATTATCATGTGTGTCTCGCTCCAAGAGCAGTTTATTCTTGCACAACTCACCTATTCCCACGCTTTTACAATAGGATCGTGCATGTGATGTCATGCTCGATGTTCACATGTCGTATCGCCAAGTAACATTACACAGATGGTAACTTACTATTTCTCAGTATATATATCATATGGGATTGCTAAATCTCAGTCGACTGAGACTTAACCAAGTCTCAGTCCGGATATATAAGGTTGGTCGTGATCATGGGCAGAAGACGACCTGGTAGTTGGTGCCGCCGGGGCAAGTGAAGATGCTGGTGGCATCATCCTTGGGGTAGCTGTAGGCGTCCGGGCACTGGCCCTTGAAGAACCTCGAGTAGTCGGTCGGCCCGCAGTTGTCCGCCGCCGTGCCGGTGCAGCAGTACTCGTCCTTCTTGAACACCGTGCACGCGTTGTTGCACCCGCCGGGTGCCCGGAGCTCGGACGGGCACTGTGACGTGATGTCCGCGTCGCACCGCGGCCCGCCCTTGGCGCACCCGGCTGTGCCGTCGGCCGGCAGAAAGTCCATGGGCACGTTAAAGCCGTCGATGACAGAGATGTCGATGAAGTCTTGGCCCATGTACTTATTCAGCCCGAACTCGGCCAGCGTGTTGGGCGCCTGCCCGTACCCCGTGCACTGCAGCACGCCGCCGCAGTCCCCCGTCTGGCACTGCCCGTTGCCGCTCCCGTCGAAGTTGCACCCCGTGCGCGCCCACACGCGCCCGCCCGTCGTGCCCGCCGGCACCTCGATGCTCCATGGCTGCGCCCCCGGGTCCAGCTGCTTGCCACCGCCGGACGGCACGGCCGCCGCCCACACGGTGAACTGGCACTTGTTGGTGATGGTGAACGTGGCGGCGTGGGTGCCGGCAGCGAGGAGAAAAAGAGGGAGGATGTGCAGCACGACACGGGAAGCGGCTGCTAGGGATGCCATTGTTGTGTGTTAGTGATGCCACCGTGTGTGCTAGTAGAAGTTTGGTCTGAGGTGGGTATTTATAGTTGTTTTACATTGCTCGGTAACGTGGAAATTTGACGTTTTCACACACAAACTTTCCATGAATCTTCCACGTTACTAATTGAGTTTGGCAAGCCACTGTGGACGTAGTACATAATAATACTCCGCTGCGAAATTTTGGACGTGTATGGAAGATTTCCACCACACAATAGGTTCAGTTTTTTCTTCTTCTTAGCATTTGCCTCAAGTTTGATTCTCTCTGTATATTCTCTACATGCGTCCGGGAAAAAGAATATCTGAACAAGAGTTCTAGAAATATTTATTCGCAAAAAAAAAAGAGTTCTAGAAATATTGACGAATCCGCTTGTTGTGGGTGCATGACTTCCACGACAAACATAATTGCACCCGATGACTTGACCTTGTATATATCTAGTACCATTACTTCAACAGCGTGTAGAGGGCGTTAAAAGTCCATCAGTCTGCTGTTATGCTGATAGCTTCATTTCCCGCCTAACATATTCAGAAGAAAAAAAATTATTACTCTCTTCTTTTTTGCGAGAAAACTTCCGATCTATTCATTTTTGGGTTTTTATCATTTATGTCACTAGTTGTGTCCCACTACTCAGTAAGAAAGTAAACTAGCTAAAAGCTACAACTAAATTTTTTTTTGGTTTTCTTAAGGTTTTTCAAACACACAAGAAGAAAGCATAAAAAGGGAAATAAACTAGCATGATATTACAGCGAAAAAGTATGAGCACCGACATCTAGCAATGAGTGTGTGAACGTAAATGTAATGTCGGTGGGACATACGTACTCCCCCAAGCTTAGGCTTTTGGCCTAAGTTGGTTTATTGCCACGGCTGGCCTGGCGGATATCCGTAGTTATAACTGGGGTCGTACTGAGATGAAGCCTCGGATTGCCATTGGTTGGCAATCATCTCCGGATCTCACTGGTAATCAGACTGTCGTGGAGGATCAAATTGTGATTCCGGCTCTGGCTCTGTAGCTGATGTAGGGTTCCGGTAGACTTGGATGGTCGCCAGCGGAACGAGATACTGGCCTGCAGATAAATCAAACAAGGAAGGAGCAGGCAAGGTAATAGTCTCAGGGTGATTTTTATCAAATAACAGTTTGTATTTAAGCGCCTTTTCCCTATTCTTAACAATAAAATCATGCACTACCATACTCTTATAGTCTAGCAAAACAGTAGGCAGCAATTTTTCTTCTTTCTCATAGTGCCTAATAGGTATGTTATAGTATGCAGCAAGGCGCGAGGTGAAGATGCCTCCCAAGATAGGGCCCTTAGTACGGTTAAGATTTAACCGCTTTGCAACAATAGCGCCCATACTAAATGTGTCATCACGAAACAAGGCATGGCACAAAATAATAATATCAGGGACACTCAGGTTTCCACAGTTTCCGCGACCAATTAAGCATCTACTAGCAAATATAGCAAAGTAACGTAGAACAGGAAAATGTATGCTAGTGATTCGTGCGTCGGAAACCTTCCTCGTTTCCCCTACAGCAATTGTATCAATAAACCCCTCCACATCGTTACTATGTGGTTCCTCTATGATACCCGGAAAAGGTAACTTGCAAACTCGACAGAATTCACGAAGGGTCAACTCCTTATACTCATCATATAAATAAAAATCCACCATAGGTGGTGACCTCCTAGAATGGAAATGAAAATTTTGCACAAAGATATTGATGAGTAAGAGATACTGTTCGCGTTGGTCGCGGAGGAAGTCAGTGAGGCCTGCATTCTCAGCCAACTCATAAAAATCATCATAAATCCCGGCTGCTCTCAAGAAATCATCGCAAGGCCATACACACGGCCGAACCTCCGCGGTACAAGGCAGATTATATTTGGGCCTCTCTTCTTCTTCACTTTGCTTTTCCTTCGAGCTTCGGCTCGAAGAGCCCCTCAAAAATCTCTTCATCATTTTCTAAAAATTTCTGAAATTTTTAGTAACTTCAAATAAAAGTGAACCAAGCTCAATAAAATTGATAGCAACTACTCCTACAAGTGCCTAGAGACTATATCATGCATTAGAGCTACTTGGAACCATATAAATTTGACATGCAAGCTTAAGAACATGGTCACCTAGGCAGCACAAATTTGCAATGAATAAAGCACTAGAACAAAAACTAATTGGACCAATGGAGGAGTTACATACCAAGGAACAATCCCCCAAAACAGTTTTGTGAGAGGTGCTTTGAGCAAGGAGATCGAAAATCGCAGCAAAATGAGCTAGAAATCAGAAAAGAGACAGAAAAATACTATTTTTACTTTATTTCAACTAAATAACAGAAAGTAAAAGGAGGGTACAGAAGGTTGTGCTTTCTAACTTCATCCATCTCATGCTCATCAAAAGGAATCCACTAACAAGGTTGATCAAGTCTTGTTATCAAACTCATTCCAAATAATATGGAACCGGAGAAATTTCGAATAACACTAAGTTACCTCAACGGGGATATGCACATCCCCAATAATAAGAATATCATATCTCTTTTTGACAGTTGGAAGAGGAAATTCAAAACCTCCAAAAATAACCGATGGAATTTTTCCAATGGAGTTTATACTGTGAACTTGAGGTTGTTTCCTCGGAAAATGTACTGTATGCTCATTACCATTAACATGAAAAGTGACATTGCCTTTGTTGCAATCAATAACAGCCCCTGCAGTATTCAAAAAGGGTCTTCCAAGAATAATAGACATACTATCGTCCTCGGGAATATTAAGAATAACAAAGTCCGTTAAAATAGTAACGTTTGCAACCACAACAGGCACATCCTCACAAATACCGACAGGTATAGCAGTTGATTTATCAGCCATTTGCAAAGATATTTCAGTAGTTGTCAACTTATTCAAATCAAGTCTACGATATAAAGAGAGAGGCATAACACTAACACCGGCTCCAAGATCACATAAAGCAGTTTTAACATAGTTTCTTTTAATGAAGCATTGTAGAGTGGGTACTCCTGGATCTCCAAGTTTCTTTGGTATTCCACCCTTGAAAGTGTAATTAGCAAGCATGGTGGAAATTTCAGCTTCCGGTATTTTTCTTTTATTATTAACAATTTCTTTCATATATTTAGCATAAGGATTCATTTTGAGCATATCAGTCAAACGCATACGCAAAAAGATAGGTCTAATCATTTCAGCAAAGCGCTCAAAATCCTTATCATCCTTTTTCTTGGATGGTTTGGGAGGAAAAGGCATGGGTTTCTAAACCCATGGCTCCCTTTCTTTACCATGTTTCCTAGCGACAAAGTCTCTCTTATCATAATGTTGATTCTTTGATTGTGGGTTATCAAGATCAACAACAGGTTCAATTTCTACATCATTATCATTGCTAGGTTGAGCATCATCATGAACATCATTATTAATATTATCACTAGGTTTATGTTCATTACCAGATTGTGTTTCAGCATCAGAAATAGAAATATCATTAGGATTCTCAGGTGTGTCAACAACAGGTTCACTAGAAGCATGCAAAGTCCTATCATTTTTCTTTTTCTTCTTTTTAGAAGGACTAGGTGCATCTACATTATTTCTCTGAGAGTCCTGCTCAATTCTCTTAGGATGGCCTTTAGGATACAAAGGTTCCTGAGTCATTCTACCAGTTCTAGTGGCCACTCTAACAACAAAATCATTATTCTTATTATTCAATTCATTGAGCAAATCGTTCTGAGCTTTAAGTACTTGTTGTACTTGAGTGGTAACCATAGAAGCATGTTTACTAATGAGTTTAAGTTCACCTTTAACTCTAGACATATAATCACCCAAGTGTTCAATCATATAAGCATTTTGTTTTAATTGTCTACCAAAATAAGCATTAAAATTTTCTTGTTTAACAATAAAATTGTCAAACTCATCTAAGCATTGTCTGGCAGACTTATAGTGGGGGATATCACCTTCAACAAATCTATAGAGAGAATTTACCTTTACTACCTGTGTCGGAATTTACCTTTACTACCTGTGTCGGGTTATCAAGACCATGAGTTTCTTCAAGAGGTAATGAATTAAGATCATATATTTCTTCAACAGGTGGTAAATTAAGACCATGTATTTCTTCAACAGGAGATAAATTAACATCTTCAGCTTTAATACCCTTTTCCTTCATAGATTTCTTTGCCTCTTGCATATCTTCAGGACTGAGAAATAGAACACCCCTCTTCTTCGAAGTTGGCTTAGAAATAGGCTCAGGAGTTGGCTCTGGAACTGTCCAATTATTTTCATTGGTCAACATATTATTCAATAGAATTTCAGCTTCATCCGGTGTTCTTTCCCTGAAAACAGAACCAGCACAACTATCCAGGTGGTCTCTGGAGGCATCGGTTAGTCCATTATAAAAGATATCAAGTATTTCATTTTTCTTAAGAGGATGATCAGGCAAAGCATTAAGTAATTGCAGAAGCCCCCCCCCCCCCCCAAGCTTGTGGGAGACTCTCTTCTTCAATTTGCACAAAATTATATATTTCCCTTAAAGCAGCTTGTTTCTTATGAGCAGGGAAATATTTAGCAGAGAAGTAATAAATCATATCCTGGGGACTACGCACACAACCAGGATCAACAGAATTAAACCATATCTTAGCATCACCCTTTAATGAGAACCGAAATATTTTAAGGATATAAAAGTAGCTCGTTCTTCTCATCATTAGTGAATAGGGTGGATATATCATTTAATTTAGTAAGATGTGCCACAACAGTTTCAGATTCATAGCCATAGAAAGGATCAGATTCAACCAAAGTAATTATATCAGGATCAATAGAGAATTCATAATCCTTATCAGTAACAAATATAGGTGAAGTAGCATAAGCAGGATCATATTTCATTCTAGCATTCCGAGTTTTTTGTTTCAGCTTAGCTAATAATTTCTTAGGATCACTTCTATCATTGCAAGCAAGAAAGTCTCTAGCAGTTTCTTCATCCATAACATAGCCCTCAGGCACAACAGGCAATTCATATTTATTGGGAGAGTCTTCATCATCACTTTCATCAATATTATCAGTTTCAATAATTTCATTCTCTCTAGCCCTAGCAAGTTGTTCATCAAGAAATTCACCAAGTGGCACAGTAGTATCAAGCATAAAAGTAGTTTCATCATAAGTATCATGCATAGCAGAAATGGCATCATCAATAACATGCGACATATCAGAATTAATAGCGGAAGCGGGTTTAGGTGTCGCAAGCTTACTCAAAACAGAAGGTGAATCAAGTGCAGAGCTAGATGGCAGTTCCTTACCTCCCCTCGTAGTTGAGGGATAAATTTTTGTCATAGCGTCTTTCAAGTTCTTCATAATGACCAGCAGATATAAATCCCAAGTGACTCAAAGAATAGAGTTATGCTCCCCGGCAACGGCGCCAGAAAATAGTCTTGATAACCCACAAGTATAGGGGATCGCAACAGTTTTCGAGGGTAGAGTATTCAACCCAAATTTATTGATTCGACACAAGGGGAGCCAAAGAATATTCTCAAGTATTAGCAGTTGAGTTGTCAATTCAACCACACCTGGATAACTTAATATCTGCAGCAAAGTGTTTAGTAGCAAAGTAGTATGATAGTAACGGTAACAGGGGCGAAGGTAACGATAGCAAAAGTAATATTTTTGGTGTTTTATAGTGATTGTAACAGTAGCAACGGAAAAGTAAATAAGCGGAGAACAATATGTGAAAAGCTCGTAGGCATTGGAACGGTGATGGAGAATTATGCCGGATGCGGTTGATCATGTAACAGTCATAACATAGGGTGACACAGAACTAGCTCCAATTCATCAATGTAATGTAGGCATGTATTCCGAATATAGTCATACGTGCATATGGAAAAGAACTTGCATGACAGCTTTTGTCCTCCCTCCCGTGGCAGCGGGGTCCTAGCGGAAACTAAGGGATATTAAGGCCTCCTTTTAATAGAGTACCGGACCAAAGCATTAACACATAGTGAATACATGAACTCCTCAAACTACGGTCATCACCGGGAGTGGTCCCGATTATTGTCACTTCGGGGTTGCCGGATCATAACACATAGTAGGTGACTATAGACTTGCAAGATAGGATCAAGAACTCACATATATTCATGAAAACATAATAGGTTCAGATCTGAAATCATGGCACTCGGACCCTATTGACAAGCATTAAGCATTGCAAAGTCATAGCAACATCAATCTCAGGACATAGTGGATACTAGGGATCAAACCCTAACAAAACTAACTCGATTACATGATAGATCTCATCCAACCCATCACCGTCCGGCAAGCCTACGATGGAATTACTCACGCACGGCGGTGAGCACCATGAAATTGGTGATGGAGGATGGTTGATGATGATGATGGTGATGGATTCCCCTCTCCAGAGCCCTGAACGGACTCCAGATCAGCCCTCCCGAGAGAGTTTAGGGCTTGGCGGCGGCTCCGTATCGTAAAACGCGATGAATCCTTCTCTCTCATTTTTTTCTCCCCGAACACGAATATATGGAGTTGGAGTTGAGGTCGGTGGAGCTCCAGGGGGCCCACGAGGCAGGGGGCGCGCCCAGGGGGTAGGGCGCGCCCCCCATCCTCGTGCCCAGGGTGTGGGCCCCCTGACCTTGATTCTTTCGCCAATATTTTTTATATTTTCCAAAAATAATCTCCGTGAAGTTTCAAGTCATTCCGAGAACTTTGTTTCTACACATAAATAACACCATGGCAATTCTGCTGAAAACAGCGTCAGTCCGGGTTAGTTCCATTCAAATCATGCAAGTTAGAGTCCAAAACAAGGGCAAAAGTGTTTGGAAAAGTAGATACGACGGAGACGTATCACAAGGCACAGCAACGGTCGGAAATTTGAGTCTCAAATTCCTTAGGGCTATCATGTTCCTCACTGTGTAGGCAATCCGCACTGGCGAATTCCTAACTCCTCAGTGAGAACAAATTTCCTCAAAGACCAGAAGAACTTCGTCTCTGTCACTGAAGAATATGACTGAACTGTATTAGATTTCCAATGGCTTCACTCGAAGGGATTAGCAGGTGTAGGATTTTGAGTTGAGCATCACATGGAAATTTTTCCTTAGTATTTCCTCGACCCCCTTTAACAGTACGGTGTTTCCTATGACTTAAGAAAGAGAAAATGAAACTACGAAAACAAAAGTCTTCACACTTCATGTTCCTCGAATGAATACCAAGTCTTCAAGGTCACACCAATTTCTTCACCTTCAAAGTCTTCAGAAAGTCTTCAGAAATACAAAGTCTTCAGTCGAAGAACTTCATTTTTAGGGGTCGACTTTCTCTGTAAATATCAAACTCCTCATAGACTTATAGACCTGTGTACACTCACAAACGCATTAGTCCCTTAACCTATAAGTCTTCAATGCACCAAAATCACTAAGGGGCACTAGATGCACTTGCAAGGGTGTGTCTCCAAGTATCCCGAGCCCCGCACAAAGAACAAGTCTCGGTCGTCGCCATGTTCCGATGGTTTAGCAGAACTCCACATGGTATAGATTGTATTGCCAGCCTCCATACAAGCACTCGCGGCTTAGAGGGAACCTTGATGTGCCATATAGAACTTCACTGATTGCTCTTTGACTGCGCGAGCAATATGGATGGATCGCCCCAGTACACGATATTACCATGTCGGCTCATTTAGCAAGAGGAAACGAGAGGCCATCGCTGGTTGTAGGAACCTTCTAGAACATTCCATCGGGTTTGAAAGCTTCCAGTAAGGTTTTATTTTGTCTCTTTAAACGTCTTACAGTTTTCTTTTGGAATTTTTTACTTTCTGTTTTCCTTTTGTTCTTTCTTGGTATTCTGTTTTCCTTTTCTTTTTTTGGATTGACAACCATTTTCGGAGTTCATGAACATTTTGCAATTTTTTTGGACATGTTGTGAATTCATGAACATTTTTTAACTCATGAACTATTTAAAATTCACAAACATTTTACAAATTTTGGCATGTTTTCAACTTGAGAAAAAATATTTGCAAATAAATTTTCAAATCCTTGAATGCTTTTTATATTAATTATTCATTTAAATAAACGATTTTTTGTAATTACTGACCATTTGTACTTTTGTAGATTCATGAATTTTTAATTCGTGAAAATGTCGCAAGTCCACGAACATATTTTTAACATGAGCATTTTCTAATTTAAACGTTTTCAAACTTCACAAATATTTCTGAAATTCAGGAGCAAATTTTCAAAATCATGGGCTATCCCTATTTGAAATTATTTCGAAACAGGAAAAAAAAACCGGCAAAAGAGAAAAGAAATATTACATGCACTCGTGAATCCCTATTTGCTCAGCGTACATTACAGAAATGTTCAATGTATTCAAAATTATTCAAATCCCAAATTATTTTTAAAGAAGAAAATTGAAAAGGACAAATAAAATGAAAAAAATAAACATATAAAACAGGTGGTTTCCCGTCCCGCACATGGCTTGGCCATGAAGGGCGCGTGGGGCAGCGGTGTGTGTGTGTGTGTGATGCCTGGTTTCCCAGGGCGCACCACGCCAGATAGAAGCCCCCGGCATTTGGGCGCCCTACAAGAAAATTCACCCATAAGCTCAACAGGTCCACACATGCCGAAGCGGACCAGTTGGGCTGATTCTTTTGTTCCGAAAGCGAATGAATCCTGTTTGACCCGCACTGCAGTAAATGGTTGGGAACTCATTCTTTCCTCTGGGTAAAGAAAGAGTTCCCGTGGAACAACCACCTGGGCCGGCCCAAATAGAACTTCCACGCTCGACGGAGAAAAACTAGTCCCTAGTAAACCGGCAAAAATTATCAACACGAGAATATATATTCTTGCGCCCACTCGTGGGGAAAAACTAGCTCTAAAATAGATAATTTGGGAATGTATTACCACAAAAAGAAAGCTTTATGACTTTTAGAAATGGTAACCGATTTTAAAAAATAGAAGACTTTTTTTTTCAAAATAAGCACTAACTTAATAAATCTTCAAGACTTTTAAAAAAATTCTTATTCAAAAAAATTCGTTTATTTAAAAAATTCACATATTTCTATAAATTATCATTTATTGTTTTCAATTCATAAATTTTAGGAAAAAAGAAATGAAAAAGATAAAAGATAAGATAAAATGAAACATAAATGAAAATGAAAAAAGGAAAAGAAAAAGAAAAACGATGGAAAAGGCAACAAAACACGGCGAGAGTGCGCGAAACCATCAACGAAAAATTGTCCTAAATGGGCAAGCCCACGTCAGGTCATATGATTTTTAGCAGGAAACCCATGGTGTTAGAGAGAGACAGAGAGAGAGAGAGAGAGAGAGAGAGAGAGAGAGCCCCGACTGGCCCCTCGCTTCGGCACTGAATTATGCGGAAGTGATACCTTGTTCGTAAGTGTCTTTGAGAATGCTAGTATTATACATGAATTTCATTAAAAATACGATGCAATTATTGACTAAAAATACAATATTTTTTCATATTCCGCGGCTAATACAACTTTTTTCTAAAGCTAAACAAAATAAAAACAGTAGTAATGTTGTAAATCAGCCGGTAAAAATCAAGTGTTTAAGTCCGAACTATGGGAGTGGGCCGGACATTATACTCTCACACTCCCGCTCGCGCCTATGTTCCTCTAGTTATGACATGGGCAACGACAGAGGGGCAGGCCGCAACTATTTATGGCGATTACTGGGTTTTGAACTATGAACCTCTTGGTTGTAAGTTTTACGCACCTAATCAGTTCACTCATGAGTTTGAACTGATGAAGAGAGTTAGACAATATATTTCAACACCCCCTCATGTATAGACTATTGGTAATCCTTATATACGGGACCAATGTAGGCCATATTTTTTTAATACCGCGTTGGCAAGGTGTTGAACCGAAGACCTCTTAGCTTGAATACCTTGTTGAATCCATGCACCAGCCAGTTACTTACAAAGTTCGAAGTACGGAAGAAAGTCGGACACTATACTCCAACGGATAGCAAACCAGCACAAAATGTGGAAAAGGAGTTTTTGAATTCATGCACCACCCAGTTACTCAAAGAAGCTCGAAGACCTCTGTGGCGATGAGTTTGTAGAAAAGAAGTTTTTGGCCGGTCTAGTAGCTGCCGACGGCTGGAATCAAACCAGCACAAAAATCGGGCGAGACTTTGACCAGGGAATCAATTCCCGCACAGAAACTTGTGAAAGTTGCCAACAAAACAAGCCTCGCCACTTACTGCTTGACTTACATGAGTCTTGGCATTCGCCGGAGTGCCACGGCTACGTGACAACGACGGGAGGACGCGCTCGCGATGATCTCATCTGACAGCCACTTCCCCTATGGTGGACTGGCCGGCCGCGAGCAGGAACGAATCGGAGCTGCTGGACCGTCCAAATGGAAGCAAAGAGAGGAATCCATCCGCTCCTTGCTTTTAACGCCGGAACGGACGATTCGAGACTCGAGACGCGATCCACCGCCGGCGCTGCGCCATGGACGGACGGAGCTCGGCCACGGGAGAGGGAGAAGGAGAAGGGGGCCGAGACGTGGCGGCACCGCGGCGAAAAGCGAGCAATGCCGTCCGTTGGTAGCCTCGTGATTCATGAACGGTGGCCTGCGCTGCTCGCTCTCCGTGCCTGCCTGCCGCCTCTGCTTTCGCTGCATGCGGCTTTTGGTAGCCTGGTCCAGCCACGGCCACGGACAAGCAACGGAAGAATCCAAAGCTGTTTCGTTTCGTTCGGCGCGGATCGACAAAGCCATATCGATGGATGGAGCTTGCGCTGTGTCTCCCTCTACTTCTCGCTAAAACGCCCAAGTTTCTGCTCGTCGTGTTGGGGGTGCAGGGCATGTGCCATCTGCACCGAACCAGTTGGTCCTCTCTGTCCCAACACCTCGCGGCCATGGCGCGGACCGGCCGGCCATTGGCGGCGTGAATGGCTGAAACGACAGCTCGATCGGCGCAACAACTGGATGAATGCTGCACCATCAGAAATCATGGAATGCACTCAAGCTTTTTAATAACTTAAGAACAACAATTATGTATGTAAGGATTATACCACCACTCACTAATGTACATCAACCCTGGGAGGTTCCTACATCGCCGTCCCGCCGCAATCTCTGCAGCGAGCCAACCAGCACGGACCAAAGTACGGTGAGCGCCACGGCCGGGACCCTCCCGGCGACCAAGCCTACGAGGACGACGACGGTTACAGCTACCAAGGGGAACCGGCCTCCTACGCCGTCCGCCCCGGCGAGTTCTATCGGCGCACGCGCACCGTTGTTGCGCGCCTCGCCGTCAACCATGCCGCGGAGAGGGCCCGACGAATCAGGCGATTTGGTGGCGGCGTCCGCGCCGTCGACCGTGCCGCGGAGAGGGCCCGATGAGTCGCGCGATTTGACGCCGTCGCCCATGATGCCAAGGCGGAGAGGGCCCGACGAATCGCGCGATTTGATGCCGTCAACCATGCCAAGGCGGAGAGGGCCCGATGAATCCGGCGACTTGCCCACGGCGTCCGCCTTGGCATTCGCTTGGTTGCGTCTGCCGCGGCGAGAGTCCGGGGGATCCGTCGCCCCGGCATTGCCGCCGACCGTGGAATCCGCCTGGCTGACCTCGCTGCGGAAAGAGCTTGACCGGAAAGAACTTGACAGGGAGCCCGGGTCCTTGCCAATCTTCCGGCCTCTCTGCAATTTCCTGGGGATCAGCTTCCTCCATGGCGACCTCTTCCTCGGCTTCGGCTCCCACACGCACGAATCCTCGCCGGCCTCGCTCCTCTCGTCAATGCCGAGGATGGAGGCGCTGATCCCCCTGCCGGAGTCGGAGAAGCTCGACCCCAGCGGCTCCGGCTCCCCCTCCAGCTCCCGGATCGGCGAGACGTAGCCGCGGCCGTCGATGTCCAGCTCCGCGGTGGGCGCCGGGGGCCGGGGCCCCCGGCGAAGCGAGGACGCCCGGACGGATTCCAGCAGGAAGAGGGAGAAGGCGGCGACGGTGACGGCCGCAACCACCTTCCTGCTCCAGATCACGAGGAGGGCGAGGGACACCGCGCCGACGAGCGCGAGGAACCCCAATCCGAGGCCGGCGGCTTGGCCTCCGGGGCGGCAGACGGGCTCCGCCCGCGGAGGGTCGGGCCCTGGCTGGGCCGACGGCGGGGAGACGGCGGCCGGCGGGGGCGACGGCGGTGGAGGAGAGGGGGGCGGGGGAGAGGGCTCCGGGGAAGGCAAAGGGGGAGCGCCCCGCCTCTTGCGCCTGGTGGAGGATGGCCCCTGCTGCTTCTTGAGGCGGCCATGGTTCTTGACGAAGAGGTCGGCGAGGGAGGTGGGGAAGCCGGTCTGGACGGGGAGCGGGCCGGCGCGCGCGGGGCGGAGCGCGGAGATGAGGCGGCCGAGGCGGCCGGCGGGGCGGTCCTTGGGCGGGCTGGGCATCAGCGGCGGCCGACGCCGGCGAGCATGGAAGGGGGCCGACCGGCGCGCCGGGCCTCCGCCTCTGCCTCCGCGTCCGGCGTTTGGTGGTGCTCCGGGTGCTCTGGGTTGGTGACCTTTTTTTGGGGGGGGGGGAGTGGGAATAGAAAGAGGAAGAGGAAGAGGAAGTGGGAGGGAGCGAGTGGGGCAACCAAACATTTCCGTTTTGTTTTCCATGCGTTCGTTGTTGGCTTTTGGTCTAAGAATGGGAGGTGTGTTTAGCTGTTTTTGATTTGAAACGGGAGAAAAAGGAAGCGATGTTTAGCTGTTTGGCATGCTGTATTTTGGGTGGTTGGCGGCTCCAGATACACCCGTTTCAGCGACAGTTAATTCCGGACGGAGGTTGTGCTTATCTTGTTCTCCTACTTCATTTATTTGGTGACTAGACAATTGCCGTAATTGGTATTATTGTTCTACATCCTCCATACGGAGCAAAATGAGTGAATCTTCACTGTAAAATGCGCCAATATACATCCGTATGCAGTCCGTATTGAAATCACTAAAAGGTCTTTTATTTAGAAACGGAGAGAGTACTAGCAAGTTATAGCACGTAGTTACTTGTCCGTATCAATGTTATTGCGTACAGTGATGTTTATCAAATAAAATTATGCCTGTGATTTACCTGTGGAAATAAATGCTAGAATTTATTTGGTGAACACGCTTATTTGGCAAGCACTTGTTGGTTTGCCAAAGAAAACATGTTTTTATTTGGTAAGTCGATAAAAATGGGACAGTTAATACGGTTATTACGAAAATTGATGAAAAAAATACCTAGAGATATAATGAAAACAAATCAAAAGGGAGAACTCAAATGCTATAAATCTGACGTCGGATTTATAGCAATTTGGAGCAAATGTATTAGCCGCTATCAAATACTCTGGACGAATCTGAGCGCAAGTGCGAGTGCCGCCTCATAAAAGAAAACGTTTGTGTTGTGTGTCGACCATAGAGAACGAGCTCATGAGAGTGAATTTTTGGAACATGGGCGCATTGGAGGACTTTATTTTAAATAGTTTAAGAATCTCATTTAAAATTTCAAAAAATCCCAAAAGTAATTCTACATGATCATATGGATGGATATTACACATGTGTAAAGTATGGTGATGAAATAAGTAAACATGTGAGCTATGCAGAAATGACAAATGATGATATCTAGATAGTGAATAATACATGCACTGTTCATCTTTCCAAAATCAGGATTTTGTCATTTGTGTGTAACTCACATGGTTACCTATTTCATCACTAGAATTTGCACGTGTGTAACATACATCCATATGAACATGTGGAATTGTTTTTGGAATTTCTTGAAACTTCTAAATATCATTCTGGCACTATTCAAAATATAGGGCTCCAATGCACCCGTCCACCAAAGTGACTTTTTGACGAGCTCGTGTCCTTTTTCCTCTATCCTTATCCCTTCACTCTAAAACTCGCTCACTTTTCTCTTGTTCCCTTCACTCTAAAACTCGCTCACTTTTCTCTTGTTCCCGTCTCCTAGTGTGAGAGGGAGATGTTGGTGGCTGATCAGCACTTGCTCGCCCGTGCCACGCGAGATCCTAGCCGGGATCAATGTAGACGGCTGGCGGTGGAGTTCGGGAAGGCGAGTAATCGGCGGATTTGGCGAGGCCGCCCTCAAACATGTTGGCGGCGCACTGCGAAAGGAGCTCTGATCACGTAAGCAACAAGGCGGTGTGGCGGGTTACATGCGGCTAATGCTCGGTCCATGCGGCGGAAGAGGCAATGGCGGTCAGGAGGTTGCGGTGTTGCGAGGAGAGGAAGGGGAGGTTGGATGCGACGGGCGGGGGGGAGGGAGTGGGGGGTCTGGCGGGGTGCTCGAGATCGAGCTAGGACGGCAAGGAGAACGGCTCAAGCATTTTGGTGGAGCGTGTCTCCCATGCGGCTGCGGTGCACAAGCCTACGCAGGGCCGCCTTGCCGGCGTTGGCTTCGTTACCTGCAGGTAGCACCTCATTCCCCCATACCCATTGCTGCTTGCTAATTTGTTTGTTGTATCATGAAACCCCGTCTAGTTTTTTAGCCACAAGACGTTGCCAAATCCAGCAATGCTCTACATCTGTTGATACCCACTTTGCTTGTTATGTTGCATTACCGATTTGATCCATTTTTTAGTTTATTTTCTCACATTGCCATGTAACTTCCTAGGAGAGGCACAACGGATTTTATGATTACAAACCCACTATAATTTTGTTTTATCAGTAAATGCATGGCAACTTAAAGCATATGTTGTCATGATGTGTTGACATGACAATTAAAAGCATATGCAATTTTGTTAATTTTAAAGATTTGTTGCCATGACAACTAAAAGCATATGTTCCCATGATGACAACTTTTGTTGTGTCTTGCCATTTTTCAATTCGAAGAATGTTGACTTGGTAATTAAGATATTTTTTACCAAGGATCTCGAAATTTGTTTTACCATGGCAACTTCAAAATATGATATCACCACGCACAACTTAAGATGCATTTCTCATGGCAATGTCTTCTTTAAAATATCCCATGTGGCAAGAGAACGATGGCATCTTAAAATTTATTTCGCCATGGCTACTACAAAATGTCATATCCACCGCAACTTAAGATAAATTTAGTGCCATGGCAACTACAAAAAAATATCTATACACATTGCAAATTTTATTTATAAAATCTACTTGTCATATGGCATCATAGCGGCTTTTTTCAATCATGACAAATTTATATATTTTTTGCATATAATATGCACATTGTATAACCTTTATTTGAATAATGTTTTTGGCATGTCACTCTAGAAAAACATGGCGGTTTTCTTAACTTTGTTATTACTTGTCCATGGAAAAACAAAGAAAAAATGTTTTCATAAAAAATATGACATTTTTTGTAAAGAGACATGGCAAAAAAAATTGTGAAACCACATGGTAAATTTTAGGAATTCTTTAAACATGAAATAACATGACCACATTGTTTTTTGAAACATGCAAATTAATTTTTTCTTACTTTCATGCTGGTAAATTTATCTTTAGTACCATGGTAATTTTTTTTGTAACATGGCAAAATTACATTTTGGATCATGGAAAATTCGTTTTTTTTCTTACTTTTATGATGGGCAATTTATCTTTAGTACCATGACATTTTTTTGGACATGGCAAATTATATTTTTGGACCATGGCAAATTTATTTTTGAACCATGGCAATTTTATTTTTGTAACATGGAAATTATTTTTTGGGACCATGGCCAATTTATTCCTTTACATACCTCGTCATTTTCATTTTCAAGCAATTTATCGGAAAAAAACTATGTTCAATTTGTTTTGATATGGCTGCAAATTATTTAAATGCAGAACGACAATTTTATCTTTAGTACCATGGTAATTTTATTTTTTTGGAACATGCCAAAATTAAATTGTGGATCATGAAAATTTGTTTTTTTTCCTTACTTTTATGATGGCAAATTTATCTTTAGTACCATGGCATTTTTATTTTTTGGACTGCAAAAATATTTTTGGACCATGGCAAATTTATTTTTCGTAACATGTCCATTATATTTGGGACCATGGATAATTTATTCTTTTACATACCTCATCATTTTCATTTTAAAGCAATTTATCAAAAAAAACTATGTTCAATTTGTTTTTATACGACTGCAAATTATTGAAATGCAGAACCACAATTTTACCTTAGCATACACCGTGGCCACCCTTTTTGTGTTTTTTATGATAGCATACCTAGTATTTTTTAGGCTATCACATGGCAACTTTTGATTGTGTTTTAAATGGAATTTATTCTAAATACAATAATCTTTACAAATGGCCAAACATTTATTTTCAATTTGTCATGAACATGGTAACCTTTGGCCGCCACTTTTTTTTACCGCCTGTGGGTAAATTAAAAAATTTATCCTATGTATCTTCTTAGCAGGCGTTTTCGCAATTTACTCGGTTGCATGATGGTGGTTTTGTGTGTTTTACTCTTCTTTCAGACATTTTTTTGTTAATTCTATTTATTTTTCCCACAATATGGCAAATTTTTTACATTACTTTTTAAAAAGGTAAAAGGTAATGGCAATTGGGCTGGACGACAAAACCTTATTTTTTTTGTGGAAGAACAAAAAAGACATTGCATGATTTCACGTGTATGTAAAATATTGGTTCTTGTTTTCCAAAAGGACCTACATGACGGCAGTGGCGCTGCGGGCAGGGGTCAGGATGAGGGGGGGGGGGGGGTAGAGAGGAGCAGGGGCGTTGTGAGCAAGGAAGCGGAGAGAGCGGAGGTGAAGGGGGAGGGGATCAACGGCCAGAGGCATTTGTATCAAACGGCTCACGTGGCGATCAATCTCGCGTCTGGTCCGGTCGACCGACACAATGCACCGTGCATAAATAATACAACATCACATACAAAATACATTCTACTCATGATCTCGAAGCAACGTTAACATTGATTTTTTTGAAGGAACATACAAAGAAAAAGACAGGGGCGATCACATGGTTGCACGTGGAAGTAAAAATACTACTGCTCCGTTCTTGTTTTTCAAAAAGATATTGTTGACATATATGCCTCGCGATCTCCTTAATTATTCGATGTGGATTTGTGTAGTTAGCATAGTGCCTACTGTATGGCTATCGACAACGGAACATCGTCTATTATATTATATATCATCTCCAATTTTTTAAGCTCGTAGTGCTTTGTACTCGTGTACTTGCGTACGGCGAATCATTCGATGCTTAACGATATGATCCTGTCGCGACCGTGTTGGATCTCCGTAACATGGTGCGTGGCTCGTTGGCTAGAAATGAATAGTATGCACGCCAAATCCCGGTACGACACCCCCTGGATTAATAATCGGTGTAAATTTTCATCCTTTGGGTGTGCGAGCTTGGACACCATCCCTTGCGTCGTCTTTGGTTAAGGTGATTCAGGGTTCCCCCTCCGGAGCGCCGCTGCAGGAAGGCGCCGGGCAAAGCTCGTGCGGCCGACGACGGCAGCAGGGACCTTTCTCGCGGCATCTCGGGACCAACGGGTGGTGGATCTTGGTGGCGGTCGGCGTTGCTCCGATGCACGCGGTTGCGAGCTCGGCAAGTGGCGATCTGACGGGTGGTCGCTAGGCCCGCTGAGTGGCGGAGCGGCATGTGGCTCGGCCGCTGCATGCGACGGTGGTGTGGTTCTATCTCGGCCGGTGTGTCGTGGGACCGATTGTTCGGCCGTGGCGAGATGGATGGCGAAAGTCGTGCTTAGATTTTCTGGCCTGACGGTGACGACATCTTTGGGTGTCGTTACCTTGTTGAAGGAGTTGTCGATACCATTCTCGCCTACCTATATGCTGCTCCGGCGAAAACCCTAGGCCTGGTGATCTCGAATTGAACGGTGATGTCAATGGTGTCATTTCTCTCTCATGGGAGCATTATTTTGGATCTGCATTGCTTAGGGGGGCCAGTGGATGATGGCAGGTTCGTGCTGCGGCTGATGCCCTATTTTGGGTGGATGAGACATCGAGGCGAAGCGTGGCGGCGGGCGGAGGTGATCCTTAACTGAGGTGTCATGTTATGAATGCGGTCAATTTGCTGGTGGTAATCGTGGCCTTCGCGGGACAGTGACAACTCGTGATGTATTGTCTGGGGTGCCTAGATATACCATTGATGGACACTTGTGATGGAAGCGTGGGATTGCCGGGTCGTCTCTAAGGCGGGATTTTGGTGTTGTTGTTTTCTCCCGCCCTGCGATCGATGGCTCCGCTCAGCATTGGGTGACTCCCTATTTGCTTGATGTGCACATGTTTATCAACCTACATGGATATCATGTCTAAACCATATGCGTTTACATCATTTTTGGTGGCTGCAACTGCTCTACAAGGATCAAATTGATCTTGTTTCATTTCCTTTTTGTTTTTTCTCCACTTAGGCACAACGCTGGTCTTTGACTTTGCTTTTTGCCGATGTAATCCTTTGTGCAGGTCACGTTGGTGTTGATTGTGTGTGTTGATGTTGATTATGTGCTTCCTAACTCTGCAGAAGCCAGATATATGATTATTGTGTTTGTATCGCCTTAATGCTTCATCATGAGTTAATAAAAACACCCTTTATAGATTAAAAAAAGAAGCTAGGAGGTGTATTTCCTGCCACAGACAAATTAAGCTCTAGTAGAAAAACACGGTCGCTCGGGTTACATCATTCTACTCCCACGACATCAAAGAACTCAAGTGCTTCACACCCGTCATCCCCAAAGCACGGCCTCGGCCTTTACGTTGACAATAACGGAGCCTGGCGGAAGCCGTCCCGATTAAACTACGTGTGCATTGATCTTGTCTTCACCAGTAATCTGCATGATCTTCATGGCTGTTGGCGGAAATCATTTGTGCATTTGTGCATGATCTTCGATCTTGTGCTGTTGGCGGAGAGCATTACTACGTATAGATGGCTGTTGGAGGAAAATATACATGCTAGTAATAATTTGCTTCACTAGTAATTTGATGCGAACATTTAAGATATATGGTTGGATGGTCGGCTTCTGTATCATATCTGCAACACATCCGGACGTGATCCACGGATGGATAGTGTATCAGGATAGCGTTGGAGCCGTCCTTAGTCTCCGCCGTAGGGTCTCATGGCGTGACGGATTGCGATCAGTGAAAGTGATTTAACTAAACCGTCGCGAGATTGCGTTGCATAAATTGGGCATCAGAAAGAAGACGAGGGAACCTGATGCCGTGCAGGTGAGGCGAGACCCAGCTACAGCCTACAGCGCCCTAGTTAAGTACCTTTCGTTTTGGTACGTCCCTGGCACTTTCACGGGAGTAATGCCTTGCCGCTCCAGCCGTCCATCCATGGAGATGGAGGCGATGCCTGTCCACATGAACACGCGACTAGTTGCATTTCCTAGTCCAGCGTGCCGGTGACGCCCAATAAGTGCGCGCGGACCAGTTGATCTTTTGGCTGACTGACCGACTGTCTCAACCCGTGATGCGAGACAAATATCTTAGCTCGTGTTTTTTTGAAACAAGGCAAAAGATTTGTCATTTTCATTGATTAAGAGAGAAGAGAGAAGGTTTACACTTATGCCCGCAACGCGGGGAAGAAAACAACTACTCTCACGGCATTATATTACACAAGTATTTCGCACCCGCTAGAACCCAAAGATGGGCCTCTTCCTTTATCCTCCCGACAATTAACATGATGGGTGCGGCGGTGTTGCGGAAAACTCTCGCATTGCATTCCTTCCAAATCTCCCACGATACCAACATCATCAGCGAAGTGAGAGCCTTCCAGTGTGGTCTTGTATTGTTCACTGTATCAGTCCACCAACCTCTCACCGAGGTGGCATTTGCCCAAGCCAAAGTAGAGAAATCCAGGAGGCCGAGCCAGTTGGCAATCTCGGTCCAAATACGGGTCGTGAAGCGGCATTGGGCGGGAAGGTGCACAGCGGACTCATCAGCTTGCTTGCAAAGAGGGAAAATCGAGCTCCAAGTCGCCGGTCGTGCCGCTCGCGGGGTCCTCCAAGGGCACGGCCGCCGAACCCATCCCGGTGGAGGAGGCCGATGACACGGAGTGTTTCAAGTGTGGCAGGGCGGGGCACTTCCAGAGCAATTGCAAGTTCCAGCCCCTCTGCATCCTATGCTCCCAGGAGGGCCACGTCTCTGCCTGCTGCCCCTCCCATGGCAAGCCCCTCCTGCTCCAGACGATGGGGCATGCCATTCAAGGGGGAGGCTTCTTCTGCCTCCAGTTTCCTGAGGAGGAAGACGACGCGCAGCGCGGACTTGGTATCAACGCGGACATCCTCTCCGCGGCCCCGGACGTGCTCCCGAAGGAGAACCTGGAGGTCGAGCTGCCGCACTTGCTCGAGGGCGTGTGGGACTGGCAGGTAGCGCAGGTCGACGCCGACAGCTTCTCCGTGGTTTTTCCGGATCCAGCCATGCTGCGTATAGCTACGCGCAGCGGAAAGCTTTTTCTCTCCATCAACAACATCACTGCGCTGATTCGGGATGCCGCGGCCGATGCGCCCAAAGGCGAATCCATGCCTGAGATCTCGGTGAAGCTATGGGGCATTCCTCCCAAGCACCGCAATGTGGACAGACTGATGGCGGGGCTGACGATGTTGGGCAGGCCGCTGGTGGTGGACGAGCTCACTCTGATCCGTTCAGGTCCGGTGCGGACGCGCTTTGCTTGCCGCAAGCCAGAGCTGATGCATGGTTCGGTTCAGATCTGGTTCAACGGGGAGGGGTTCCTCATCAAGCTCGAGCCTGAACTCGACCCTCCCCGTCGTGGGGCGCCGGCGCTGCCGCCCCCTCCCCCTCCCAACAAGGACAAGGGCCCGGACCGCGACGACAATGACAAGGACAAGCAGCAGGACAAGGGGCACGACAAGGACCAAGACGCGAGTATGGAAGACGACTCCATCGACACAGCGGCCTGGGAGAAGCTTGGGATTCGGGGTGCAGGCTCTCCGGCGGCTCGCACCCGCCCAATGATCGCCTCGGCCTCGGCGGTGGCGATGGAAGTGGAGGTGGCGAACCAATACGGCTCCAACTTGGGGCTGGTCTCCCCTCCTTTGGCGGCTCTGCTCGACAAGGGGACGACGGCGTCATGTGCTACGGGCGTGCCAGCGGGGGAGCGCACGCCGCTGGTGCTGTCTCCTAGCTCTACCCTCCCACCTCTGGCCAAATCGCAGCCTCGGGTGGGTAGGGGGGCAGCAAGAGCGGCTCCGTGCGGCAGGCCAATAAGCTGGCAGGGCGCAAGATGAACACCGAGGGTATCGGGCCTATGGACCCGCTGGGCACGCCGCCAACTCCTCGCCAGACGGTGCTGGCGCTCGCCTCCCCCCTCGTGCAACCCATCGGAGATGTCCTGTCCCAGGAGGCCTCCAAGGCGGCGCCGATCATGCAGACAAGGCGGTCCAAGGCGGTGCCCTCGGCCCCGGTCCGCTCCAGCTCGCGGTCCAGGGGCGCCAAGGCGGGCCTCCCTGCGATGCAACGGGCTCAGCTCATCCAGGCCCAGAAGAACCTCGAACTCTCAGGTAACCCTCCCCCGCGCTTTACGGTTTTGAATGCTTTTTCCGACGATCACCTTAGTGAGGTTCTAGAGGAGAGCGGGGTGGACGCGTCGTGTCTTGGGGGCACGCACGAGCTGCTGCCTCTGTTGCGTGCGACAGAGCAGGCGCAAGCCGCGCTGGCAGCTGCGGTTGCGGCGCGTGCGGATTAGCTGGTGCAGGAGGCAGGGGCTCCTCATGCACTAGTGGTCCGGCCCGATGAGGGGGCACTGGTAACAGGGCTTGCCCCCCCTCCCTCGCCTTGCCGAGCCAAGGTGAGGCGTGTGGCCAAAGCGGTGTCCTCGAGAGGCATCCGCCTCCGCAATAGAATTATTTAGATGCGGGCTATTTTTTGGAATATCCATGGGTTCGGCCATGGGGGTCGTCGGACTCAGCTCAAGGAGTTCATGAGAAAAGAGGGTATAGACATTGTGGCCTTGCAGGAAACCATCAAGGTGGACTTTAGACATCATGAGCTGCTGGCCATTGACCCCCTGGAGAGGTTTTCGTGGAATCACTTAGCTGCGTCTGGGCACTCCGGGGGAATGCTCCTTGGTTTCGACCAAGCTGTGTATGAGGTGCTAGCATGGGATGCGGGCGTCTTCTTCCTAGCCGGCCACATTCGCCACCATCAGTCTCAGTAGGAGTTGGCGGTGATCCAGGTATATGGTCCGGCCGATCACTCGCGTTCGGCTGAGTTCTTGGGCGAGCTACAACAGAAGGTTCTCTCTATTAGCTCTGCGTTAATCCCTCTCGTGGTCGGGGGGGGGGGGGACTTTAATCTGATTTGCTCGGGTGCGGATAAGAACAACGACAATATAAACTGGCCAAGGGTGGCCATGTTTAATAATGCTATGGCATCCATGGCTCTCAGGGAGGTGGCTAGGTCGGGGGCGCGCTATACTTGGACGAACAAGCAGCTTGCCCCGGTATGATCGGTGCTTGATAGGGTTTTTATCTCACCTGAGTGGGAGCTGGTGTGCCCTCTGTGCTCGCTTGTTGCTGAGACCAGGATCAGGTCAGACCACGTTCCCCTAATCCTATCATCAGGGGAGGATAGGATCCGTAGAAGCCCTGGTTTCTTTTTTGAAACTGCTTGGTTTGAAAACCCGGAATTTGACTCCATCTTCAGGGCGAAGTGGCACTCGTGTGTTAGTCAGGTGGGTAACCAGCGGGGCCCGATGGAATTTTGGATCGTGGTAGGGAGCCGCCTCCGGGCCAGCCTCAAGGGATGGGGGGCCAATGTGGGCCGACAGGATAAGGTGCTCAGGGAGGGTATCCTTGGCGAGATTGAAAGCCTCGACCAACAGGCGGATGTGCGGCCTTTCTCAGAACAGGAATGGGCTCGTCGCTACGCGTTGGAGCACCAAGTGCAGTCTCTGCTTCGCGCGGAAGAGGAATACTGGAGGCGTCGAGGTGGCCTTAAGTGGACACTAAAAGGGGACGCTAACAAGAAATACTTCCACGCCTACGCCAATGGGCTACGGTGTAGATGCGCGATTCTTCGCTTACAGTCTGATCAGGGGCTATTGCTGGCTCAGGCGGATATAGTGCAGCATGTTTATGAGTTCTACGTGTAGCTCATGGGGACGAGCGAGGAGCAGCGCGCAGGGATACGCGCTGACCTGCGGGACCCCTCCCAACTCGTCTCCGATCGGGAAAATGAGGAGCTGGGGCTCGCCTTTTTGCCCGAGGAAATTGACGCGACTCTCCGTAGCATGAAAATCGATACGGCGCCAGGCCCGGATGGGTGGCCCGTGGCCATGTTCAAGCGATTTTGGCCCATCCTGCAGGGGGCCCTGTTTGAGGTTTGCAACGGGTTTATGCGCGGGACGGCTGACATTGCCAGGCTCAACTTTGGGATCCTCTCACTTATCCCTAAGGTAGCAGGCGCTCACAACATTCAACAATTTAGGCCGATCGCGCTGATTAATGTCCCTTTCAAGATCTGCTCCAAAGCAACCACAACTCGTCTTGTTCCGATTGCTCATCGTATCATTAGCCGCACCCAACCGGCTTTCATCCGAGGTCAAAACATCCTGGAGGGCTCCCTCGCGCTGCAGGAGATCATTCACGAACTCAAACGCACTAGGGAACCGGCTATCCTACTTAAATTAGACTTCAAAAAAAGCGTATGACTGGGTTAACTGGAACTTTTTGCGCCAGGTTCTCTTATCTCGGGGTTTCTCGGTCATGTGGGTCCACCGAGTTATGCAGCTGGTCTCGGGTGGTCAGACTGCGATCTCGGTTAACGGGGAAGTGGGTAACTTCTTCCGGAACAAACGGGGACTGCGTCAGGGTGACCCAATGTCCCCGCTCTTGTTTAATTTTGTGGTAGATGCCCTTGCGGCTATGCTACGGAGGGCGACCTCGGCCGGACACATTAAGGGAGTAGTCGGCCATCTGATCCCCGGGGGGGTATCGCACTTACAGTATGCAGACGACACTCTGCTACTGTTCCAGCCGGATACTCATTGTATTGCAACGGTGAAAGCACTACTACTGAGTTTCGAACTGATGTCCGGCCTCAAAATTAATTTTCACAAGTGCGAAATGCTGTCTATGGGGATAGACAGCGAGGAGGGGCGACACATCGCTGATCTTCTCAACTGTACAGTGGGAAAATTCCCATTTACGTACCTAGGCTTGCCACTGGCGCCTCGCAGAGTGACTATTGACGAATGGGCACCCCTCACGGGGAAAGTGGGGAAGAAAGTGAGCCCCTGGCGAGGCAAGTTCATGTCCTCCGCGGCAAGACTGGGCCTGACCAACTCTAGTCTTTCCTCGCTCCCAATGTTCGCGATGGGCCTGTTCCTGCTGGCAGAGGGGGTTCATGCCAAAATGGATACGCCGCACGCCCGTTTCTTTTGGGAAGGGATGGGTCTTAAACGAAAATACCATATGGTCAAGTGGGTTGCGGTGTGCCGGCCCAAATCCTTGGGAGGACTTGGGATCACCAATACCAGGCTCCAGAACACTGTGCTCATGTGCAAGCGGATCGGGAAGCTTTCGCAAGGGGCGACCGGCTTGTGGGCTGATATCCTAAGGGCCAAATACTTCCCTAACAGGAATTTTTTCGAAGGGGCAACAAGGGCTTCTCCTTTTTGGCAAGACCTACAGGCGATCAGACCTGCTTTTGACCAAGGGGCCAAATTCAGCGTCGGCAACGGCCGCTCCGCGCGTTTCTGGTTAGACTACTGGGTGGGCTCGGGCCCCCTTTGGGACGTTTTCCTTGAGTTGTATGCGCTCGCGGTCCATCCAAATCAAAGTGTGGCCGAGGCTTTGGCCTCCCCCCAGACCATCGCGTTCTATCGCAATTTGATCGCCCAGGAGACAACAAGGTGGGATACGTTGCTCGACCTGGTAACTTCCGTGGCGCTCTCTGAGGAGCCTGACAGGGTGTCGTGGCACCTCAACGCCTCCGGGAAGTTCACCGTCAAGTCCCTATACCACAAACTGTGCCAAGGTGTGGTACAGCATGAGGTGAAGGGACTTTGGCAAGATCGCGTTCCGCTAAAGATTAAGGTTTTTCTTTGGCAGTTGCTCCGAGACCGGCTTCCCACATCCATCAATATCACAAAACGGAATGGCCCGACCACGGGCCCCTGTGCATTATGTGGGGAGCCTGAGAACGCAAACCATGTCTTCTTTAGTTGCTCCCTCGCGCGATTCGCTTGGAGCGCAATGCGGTGAGGCAGCCGGTGTCACCTGGGACCCGCGTTCCTCTGCTGACCTTTTGGACCTGCTCGACTCGGTCCAGGGTCAGCACAAACGCGTGCTCTGGGCTAGTATAGGGGCGATGCTATGTTCCTTATGGCTCACTCGTAACAAATTTACCATCGAAGGATCATTTCTGTCGCGCCCGGCTAACATCATATGCAAATGCTCAATCCTCTTGCAACAGTGGAGTCCGTTGGCGAAGCAGAAGGACTCTGAAATCATGAAGGAAGCGCAAGAACGACTTCGTCATACATCGCGGCTAGGGGGCCGGTACAGCCCACCTGAGGGTGGACGTGTTATTTTGTCTTGCGAGCCTGCGCGCTCCTCATTAGGCCTTGGCCTTGTAATATGCTCGCAATCCGGCTTCGAACCCTTCCCGTTATTAGCTGATACTTAAGCCGTGGGCTTTTGGTTGTGCCCGTGTAATGACTGTCCGTCGATACTCTGCCTATTTTCGTTGTGGGCTTTATTAATTTAAAGTCGGACGCCTCTAGCGTCTTTGTTCTAAAAAAAGAGGGCAAATACCGCAGTTTGGCCATCCACAGCGGCTTAGTCTATCAGCTGTCCAAATCCTGTTTTGTAAGACCAACCAGGCAAAAAACATGCACTTTGGGGGGGCAACTCTTCCAAATGGTTGTAACCATGGCCGAGATGGTAAGACCCTCAAATTGCGCCTTGTAAGCCGAGGACGCAGAGTACACGCCATCGATAGAGAGCTTCCAAGTAATTGAATCGCGAACCCCGTCCGTGAGACTGATGTCAGCGAGCCTTTCCCAAAGCATAACCACTTCCTGGATGTGTGTGAGAGAGATGCCCTGCTGGGTGTTAATTTGGGTAATCCAATTGTTGTTCGTCAATGCCTTTCTCACCGAACAAGACTTCTTGCGCGGGAGCTCAAAAATCTTGGGCGCAATATCCATCGGTCTGAGCCCCTCCAACCATGGAGATTCCCAAAACTTGGCGTGTTTTCGTCCCCAACAGTTACTCTTGTAGCAGCAGCAAACAAATCACGATCCTTGGTGGTGCATGGGGATCCAAGGCTAAGCCACGTCCTCGGGGGGTCAGCCCATCGCGTAAGATACATACCGGGAGGAACCCAGCCTCCTCATAGTTTAGCGCTTCCTGGCCGTCGGATCTAGCCCTTGATGTGTTCTCGTCCGTCCGATCACGCCCCCGAAGGATCCCATCCGTCGGATCAAATTGTGATACTGTAGATCGAAACAGTGTTCAAAACAGGATGCCACCGCGTGTAGTTTTGATCGCCTCCCAAGGGCATTCTTGGAATTTCGCATGAGGTAAAAACCCTGCCGTCTCCTTCTCCTATTGCAAACCTAGCCGCCGCATTGTTCCCCTCCAGCTCTCTCTCCCTCTCTCAACACTGCCCATCGTAGCCCGCTGCCTACAGCCGCCGCCGCTGCCGTGCTCCTATTCCACTTCTCCCCTTTCATCTCCTGTTGCCGAGATCGTTGCCGCCGCGCTGCTCTCCCGTCGAGCTCGCCCCTCGCCGTTGCTGGGAGGAGACGGTTGACCATCTGATTGTATCGACGCCGACGAGTTCGGTGGGCACTAGGTCCTTCTACACCGTCACCGGCGCTGCCTCCTCGCGAGATCCCCACCATGGTGAGCTCCCCCACCCTCCCCTTCCCAACCCACCCCTCCCCCCTACTCGCTCCTTTGCTTCGCACGGTTTCGGCCCCTCTGACCTCGGGTTTCCGATCTAAGCTACTGTTACCGCACGCGTGACGATGGTACTCTGTGGTGATGTAGGATCTGTGGTGATGTAGAAGGGCAGCAGCCTCAACGCCACAGGTCTTCCTCCTCTCCCCTTCTGCTTCATGTTCTGTTACGTCAAACTTGAGCATGTAGGTACTATTTAGATGTGTAACTCTAGATTTATGTGGTAGAAATATGTTCTTAGAAGCTGCTCAGAGAATTTGCTTCATATACATACTAACCCTCTCCTAAATGATAGATGAGGCGGGTGACTTATCTCTGTTATTTTCCTTTCTGTAAATTAGACCAATAGTATTTTAGTCAGCTTCAGGGTATGTTGAATATGAGAGTTAATGAAGAGGATCGTTCTTTCTGTTGAGAGTACACAATCTGACTCGTTTTAAAATAGCACCTTATCTTTATGAAAACACTATTTCTAGTATGCTCACCTAATGAATCTATTAAACGATCTAAATACCACTGGTTCACATATTAGCTTGTGCCACTGTTGTTTTTTTACTTATCATGCCATTCTTATTTATGAGTCTGGCCTGGCACATTCTTCTTCCAAATATAGTATACCTATCTATAATACGAATACTGCATGTGTAGAACACATATATGTTGACTTCTCATGTATGTGATTACTTCTTTGGACACATCTGTATAGCGTGGAGCCTCATTTCTGCAGTTCCTTGGCACAATGTGATACTCTGCATTGTTAAGTATACTTAAATTTGATTCTGTAGATAGGGTTGCTACTTTATATTCTGGTAAAGAAGAGGATGGTGTTTTGGTCCTGAGAAAATTCAGACCACCATCAATCTTTTGTCTAAATGAATTTGACAAACAGAAGAGCAAGGGTTGTATAGCGTGGAGCCTCATTTCTGCAGTTCCTTGGCACAATGTGATACTCTGCATTGTTATTTGTTAAGTATACTTAAATTTGATTTTATAGATAGGGTTGCTACTTTATATTCTGGTAAAGAAGAGGATGGTGTTTTGGTCCTGAGAAAATTCAAACCACCATCAATCTTTTGTCTAAATGAATTTGACAAAGAGGAGAGCAAGGGCGAACCAGGATTTATTGGCAGCATGATATTGTAATTGATGCGGTTCTTCCATGAACCATTATGTGATTATTTCCAGTTTTGAAGTGGAGTGAGAACTAGAAGCTTTAGCGTGTTCCAATATTTAATGCATATGTATCTTGTGATTGTGGAAATAAAAGCTTAATAACCTTTGACCGCAACTACCAAAGATCAATGACAAATTGATAACATATCTTTTGTTGGGTGGATGTGGTCTCCTTTATTTCACTAATATAACCGAGCTTCAGAGAAGGCCGTTTTATGCCATTTGATTTCCCTTTTCATTATTTAAAGGAGGAGGTGATATTAGGTTATTGTTATGGTAGGTGTAATCTTTTTTCTTCGATGGTATTATACATGGAGTTGTTTCATTCCAAGTATAGAAGAAATTGAGTTTGTCTTGAATTGTTTAAATTTGTTGTCTTTTTGTATCTTCCACTCTTATTATACATTGTATCTTCCTTTTTCATGACCCAAAAATAGCTGAGAAAGCATGACATGACATCATTTGTTTTCCATCCTAGGCTCATTTCCAGGCCTGCTATTATTCTTTTTTGTCCTTCCTAAACTACATCCTTTCTTTACCGTTCTCCTTTTCTTATCCAGGTAACCACTGAGGATGTTTAAAAAGGACACCACCAATAGCAGAGCACTCTATTGCTGCAATTATATGTAGGTACAAAATCAATGCTAACTTTGGGGTCTCCCGTTATGGCCTTTCCTGTAATCATAAGAGCTACAAAGAGACGCAGTTAGTTTTAGGTTTGTATGATTTGATGTATTTATATTTATCCAATGAAAAAGCACTTTGCTTGCTTTAGTAGATAAGAAAACTCTCTATTTATATTATGATATATGTACATATATTATTTAAATGATGCACTAAGAACTGCTTGAGATAGCAATCGTCGAGGGGGTATTTACTTCTATATTGTCTGGATCGTGTTTACACAATTTTCTTGGTTGTAAAGATATACTGTTTTATATCGACGATGCATACAATGTTTACTTAGGGAATTCCAAGTCTGGAAGAAATTATTGATAAAATGTGTGTACATTCAGATCCTCGTGTGTATGTACACTGTAATAAGTGTCTGGTTGTAATAACGCGTGAAACATTATTCGTTGTTCCTTTATTCAATGACAGTTTTATCGTGTTCCTGGTTATGCTGCTCATGCAGTATATGATTATATGTACTGTGTTTTATACTCTCCTGCCTATTGTTATGCTATTCTCTGATGTATGCTTACGTGGTTCTTGCTTCTTATTTGTCCAGCGTGTGTGTATGATGTTGTTGGGTTGTTGACATGGCCCGTGGTCCGGTTGCGGCTCATGCTCAAGGCACGGTCGAGGCTGGTGTTGGGTTGGTAGGTGGTCATGGCCGTGGCCGTGGGTGTTCTGCTGGTCGTTGTGGATGAGCCAATGGCCGTGGAGGTTCTAATATAGGGCGTGCCCCTGTTTCTGATCATGTCAATGCTTGCCAGGTGCCTGACACTGGAGCTGAGCCTCTTGACAGGCGTAGGGGTGTGAGTCGGCGGGTGCCTGCTGCTGGAGCTGAGCCTATCGCCAGGCGTGGGCGTGGCGCTCGGCAGGTGCCTGCCGCTGCGCGTGGCGCCATGCCTCGGCCAAGTGGTGGGGGTGTTCATGGCCATGTCCCTGGTCATGGTGCTGATTCTGGGAATGCAGCCGCTGCTGTTGTCCCTGGTCGGGCTGCTGGTCCTGGGTTCACCGCCACTCCTAGGCGTGCGGCGGTCCCTGGGATTGCTAGACGTTATGTGCCACGTCAGCCTGTTGGGTGTCCTCCTCGAAACCGTACAAGTACGTGTTTATCCATTGTTCTTCTTTTATATTTTGTCTCCTAGGGATTGATGATAACTATTTCGTTACTGTGCTGTTTGCGACGTGGTTAGGTGATGGCTGGTTCCCATTTCCGAGCTTGACCGTGGCTGCGGTAAATCGCAGAAAACGGAAAATGTGCGTTGAGTTTCGGCGCGCTCGATATGAAGGTGCATGAAAGTTCTTCGTTTGTTGTTATTTGTTGTTGTTGGCCGTGTGGTGTCTTGGTTTTGCATGTCCTGTTAAGAACATGTCGTTGATGGGCCTTTGCCGAAGGATTGGAATGGTTTCTCGGTTTATGGGAGTTTAGAGCTGACCGGGGTAGACCGCAACAGACGGAAAAGACGGAAAGTGTCAATTAAATTGCGACGTCCTGGATGCGAAGGTGCACGAGATTTCTTGGTTTGTTGTTAGTTGTTCCTGTTTGCCGTATGTTCTCTTATTTGGTTTTACATGCCTTGTCAAAGATTGTTGTCCAAGGGCCTATGCCGAAGGATTGGCAAGGTTTCTCGGTCAAGTTTGCCGAGTCCCTTAAAGGTACTTATTAACAAGACCTTTGTTGTTTTGGTTATGTGATTATTGTCTTCCTTTTACCCTTGGTTTGTGGCTGATAGTTTTGCCGTTAGCTTGCTATGCAGATAGGTCGTACTACGGCCCTCCGTATTTCCTGTGCCAATACTATGGTGCCTCCTTTTGGTTTGATGAGTGTTGAAAGTCCAGGTCATCCTGGACACAACGTAAGATGGTTTATAATAGCTGTTGTAAAGGCGCTAAGGTATGTATTCCTCCCTTTAAGGATCCCCGGCCTATCTCCGGGAGCTCCTTCGATTCGATGGTACTTCTCGTGCTAAAAAATTCATCCGGACTACGTGAGTACAACTGTACGTTCGCTTTCACTTCGATGGGTGCTACTATTGAACGCTCGTTTGGTGGCAGCCGTGGACCTAAGATTTTTAAGATCAGTGGTCAAGTGTCTCATCGTATTGGTTCGTTGGTGCCTAGCAGTGATGATACCCCTAATTTTGCTGAGTTGTATATACATGACTGCTACCTCTTGAGCACTGCGTTGGTTTTCCCTTGAAGAGGAAAGGGTGATGCAGTAAAGCAGCGTAAGTATTTCCCTCAGTTTTTGAGAGCCAAGGTATCAATCAGTAGGAGGCCACGCACGAGTCCCTCGCACCTACACAAACAAATAAAAACCTCGCAACCAACGCAATAAAGGGGTTGTCAATCCCTTCACGGTCACTTACAAAAGTGAGATCTGATAGATATGATAAGATAATGTTTTTGTTATTTTTATAATAAAGATGCAAAGTAAAATAAAAGGCAAAAGAAATAGCTAAGTGTTGGAAGATTAATATGATGGAAAATAGACCCGGGGGCCATAGGTTTCACTAGTGGCTTCTCTCGAGAGCATAGGTATTACGGTGGATGAACAAATTACTGTTGAGCAATTGATAGAATTGAGCATAGTTATGAGAATATCTAGGTATGATCATGTATATAGGCATCATGTCCGTGACAAGTAGACCGACTCCTGCCTGCATCTACTACTATTACTCCACACATCGACCGCTATCCAGCATGCATCTAGAGTATTAAGTTCATAAGAACAGAGTAACGCTTTAAGTATGATGACATGACGTAGAGGGATAAACTCATGCAATATGAAATAAACCCCATCTTGTTATCCTCGATGGCAACAATACAATACGTGTCTTGCTGCCCCTGCTGTCACTGGGAAAGGACACCGCAAGATGGAACCCAAAGCTAAGCACTTCTCCCATTGCAAGAAAGATCAATCTAGTAGGCCAAACCAAACTGATAATTCGAAGAGACTTGCAAAGATAACCAATCATACATAAAAGAATTCAGAGAAGATTCAAATATTTTTCATAGATAAACTTGATCATAAACCCACAATTCATCGGTCTCAACAAACACACCGCAAAAGAAGATTACATCGAATAGATCTCCACGAGAATCGTGGAGAACTTTGTATTGAGATCCAAAGAGAGAGAAGAAGCCATCTAGCTAATAACTATGGACCCGAAGGTCTGAGGTAAACTACTCACACATCATCGGAGAGGCTATGGTGTTGATGTAGAAGCCCTCCGTGATAAATGCCCCCTCCGGCAGGACGCCGGAAAAGGCCCCAAGATGGGATCTCACGGGTACAGAAGGTTGCGGCGGTGGAATTAGGTTTTCGTGGATGCTTCTGTTGGTTTGGGGGTACGTAGGTATATATAGGTGGAAGAAGTATGCCGGTGGAGCAACATGGGACCCACGAGGGTGGAGGGCGCGCCCAGGGGGGTAGGCGCGCCCCCCTACCTCGTGCCCTCCTGGTTGCTTTCTTGATGTAGGGTCCAAGTCCTCTGGATCATGTTTGTTCCGAAAATCACGTTCCCGAAGGTTTCATTCCGTTTGGACTCCGTTTGATATTCTTTTTCTGCGAAACACTGAAATAGGCAAAACACAGCAATTCTGGGCTGGGCCTCCGGTTAATAGGTTAGTCCCAAAAATAATATGAAAGTGTATAACAAAGCCCATTAATCATCCAAAACAGAATATAATATAGCATGAAGCAATCAAAAATTATAGATACGTTGGAGACATATCAATGACCCAGCTAATGAGATTAGACATAGGATGTATGCCTTAAATCCAGATGATAAGCCTACTGGGGGTGTGGATGAGAGTATTGTGGTTGGTCTTAGAGACATGCTTAATGAGTTTAACCCATTGGTACAGACCTTTCGGGAGGCGAGTAAGATGATAGAAGATCGTGGTGGTGAACCCATCGAGGATATCTCGATTCGTATTATTGGATCTTCGGAGGGCGATAGTCCATAGTTTAGTTTGCCTACAACCACTGGGCTTGCTGCTTTAGTTGTCGGTGGTGGCTTCACATTAGAGGCATCTTCTCGGGATATTGTTGTTTGCAGTCGTTCCGACGGTTTGCAGCAGATATCTTCTCTGAACACTGCATTCATGCCCCTGCAATACCCGTTGCTTTTCCCTTATGGAGAGAGAGGGTTCCAGGTGGATGTTCCTCACTTGATTGTTCCTGAAGAAGATTATGACGATGGACCTATAGATCCTAATCCTGCACCTGGAAGTCCGACCATTGAGGCGTCCTCTTCATACCCTTCTGGGGGTGGCGATGCTTCCACAAATAGTCGGAATAGGATGACCATGCAGGATTACTATTGTTTTATGTGCCATTACAAGGGTGATCAGCCCAATCCATATATATGTTATGGTCTCCTCTCCTCCCAGTCGGTTGTTGATGCACGTGCATGCATCAATGAAAGTAGACTGTGGTATATCATAAGAAATCAGGACATGCTTAGATCAGAGCACATGCAGGGTATTACTGATGCGGTAGGTGATGGGTGTGTTGATGTTAATGCTCTTGGGAAGAGGACCATTGTACCTTCCAGTCACATAGGCGGTCGTCGTTACTTCCATGAAAATTTCCATGATGGCCTTGCCGTTTGTCGGGTGCATGGTGCGCCTGACATATTTACCACTTTCACTTGCAATCCCAAGTGGCCTGAGATAACAAGTGCATTGGAACCAGGTCAGACGCCTTCTAATAGGGCGGATATTGTTGTTAGGGTCTATCACATGAAGCTCATCAAGTACTTGGACGAGATCAAGTCAGGCCGGGCTTTTGGCCCCATTACGGCTCGTATTGTGAGTGTGACTACTGTGCTCTATGTGTGGTCGTTGTTTTTTTAATGATGTTTTACTTCTGTTGGCTGGTCTGTCTAATTGAGCTTTTATGTCCTTTTTTCAGTGTTGTATACCGTTGAGTTCCAGAAGCGGGGACTGCCTCACGCGCATATAATTGTCTGGCGGAGAGGGGGTAACGGTGAGATTGGTGTTGAAAATATTAATTCATTAATATCTGTTGAAATACCTGATGCATTGCTTGATCCTCTAGGATATGCTTTAGTTTCTGAGTTTATGATGCACGGTCCGTGTGGTGAAATGAACGATAAATGTGTCTGCATGAAAAAGGGTGTTTGTTCTAAATATTTCCCAAAAGATTTTAGAGATACCACTGTCATTGATGATAATGGGTTTGCCTTATATCGACGTCGTCACGACGACGGTTGAAGGGTCTATAAAAATGGTCATTACCTTGACAATAGGCATGTTGTTCCTTATAATATGGCGATGCTCAAGAAATTTCAGGGACATATAAATGTAGAGTGGTGTAATAAGACACAGGTGATGAAATATCTCTCTAAGTATGTCACCAAAGGTGCTGACTACTCTAAGGTCATGTTAGAAAGGCTAAAAAATGACTAAATCTGGTTGTCGTACAGTAGATGAGGTTCAGGAGTATCTGATATGTCGGTATATATGTGAGTGCGATGCATTGTGGCGCATATTTGGGTTTGAAATACACTTTAAAATGACGTCGGTTCAAAGGCTGACCGTTCATATGCCTGGCATGAATACTGTCTACTATCGTGTTGGTGCTGACCTCACGAAAATTGTTGATTCTGACTTCTTGCGAAAGACTATGCTTACCGAATGGTTTGTTGCGAATGAGATGTTCGAAGATGCCCGTTCATTAACTTATTGCGATTTTCGAACTGCTTGGACCTGGGACGCTAAAAGTAGGTCATGGCATCCAAGGGGTGGGGTGAAAAGATTGGCCGCGTGTATTATGTACATCCTTTGAGTGGTGAGTTATATTACTTGCGCATGCTTTTGATGATTGTTAAGGGGGCTAGGTCTTTCGAAGATCTCCGAACATATGATGGTCGTCTTTATCACACCTTTAAAGAGGCTTGTGCCGCGCGTGGTTTGTTAGGAGACGACAACGAGTGGTACATAGCGTTTGATGAAGCGGTTTGTCTGGGGGTTTGGGCATCGACTTAGACAGCTATTTGTGACTATGCTCATGCATTGTTCTATCAAGGATGAGATGGGTTTCTTTGAATGTTACTATGCTAGCATGTACGATGATATCCAACATGGGTTGCGTCGTGCCCTAGGTAATCTAAACTATGTTGTTCCTCCTGAAAGATTGAGAAATATGCTTCTTGTCGGAGTAATGGGCCACGGGTAGCCTAACCCGAGCCCCCGAACCTTTCAAGACATCGGGGCCGGCTGCGCCCCTCAGGACGACAAGATAGATCTCCGCCTTCTGTCAGCCGGTTGGCCGAACGGCCGACTGGCAGAAGGCAGCCATGCTCAGGAAGGCGGCTCCATGACGGGCCGACTCCTAGCAGGCGGCCTCTAGAGAGGCCGACTCCTAGCAGTCGGCCCACGGCGCCCTCAAAGTCTGCGCCCCCCATTAAAAAGACGAGACAGGGTATGGCTGCAGTATAGCCCATCCCCCCGTATCCAGGGTCGGGCGTGGCCACAGTGCTCCGTACAGGCGGAGATCTCTGCACCGGCGCGACACTGTTGCCACTCCGCCCCTGACATCACTCCTGTCAGGCGATGCCCTGCTCCCACGACCGTCTGTCGGTACGGCCCGAAGACGGCGGGCCCTACCGGTCAGCGAGAGCCCGGAAGACGGCGGGGGCCTCACCAGTCGGACCCGAGGGAGGCTGGCTCCCAGCAGGCGGCCCATTCCTTCCTCGGGGCCCATTCGCTATTAACCAGATAAGACCCGGAGTGGCTACAGTGATCCCCCACCAGGCGGCGAGACTGTAGCCACGCTCCCCTGACCAAGCCTACGTCATTAGCATCACGGCTACAGTGATCAGCAGCTGGCAAGACCCGCGAGCGGCAGGGGCGGCCTGTCGGCTCCGTACCGGACCAACCGGCGGGACCCACCAAGCGGTGGGCCCCAGCAGCCGGCGGAGAAGCCGGCGGCCAGAGAGACTGACGGCTGGGTCCAGCACCCGGCCATATTACCATTGTACCCCTGGGGGTAGGCCTATATAAACCCCCCAGGGCACCCATGCAAAGGGTTCCAACCTGTTAGAATTAGACCAGCACCTAGGGGAAGAGGAGAGCTAGCCTTGCCTTCTTCTACCTCTAGCATACAGCTCGAGGAGCACCATTGTACTCACTAGTGCCTTAGTGATCATGCAGAGACCCCGCAGAGCAGGACTAGGGGTGTTATCTCCTAGGAGAGCCCCGAACCTGGGTAAAGTCCGCCGGCGTACGTGTCTACGCCTCATCCCGCTTCCAGGCTGCGGCGATGTTCTACTCGCTCTCACCATGATAAGCCATCCATTGGCATATGTCGCACCCAACCCCCGACATTGGGGCGAGGTGCACCGTCTCCCGGAGACCTGTTCTGGACGGGAACCCTGTTCCTTCCTAGCGAGCGCAGGCAGCCCGGCACGCGGGACGGCGTCTGCGCCGACGCGCTGCACAGCACGGAGGTCGCCTGCGCGGCAAGCTGCCTCGCCGATCTTGTCGGCGAGATTCGCCTCTCCGACGAGCCCACGTCTGATGCAGGCACCGATGGCCCCGAGATCCGCCTCGTGAGCCTCCTCGATCAGCTCCACGTCGCTAGCGAGCCTGCTGTGGACTTGGAGTCGGTTGGCTCCACCGACCCGGTGTTGGTCGAATCCGACACGGCGTCGCTTGATGCGTTCCCCACCAACGTGGTGGTCTACAACGAGCCGCTTCCTCGCGCGGACAGCGGCGGCAGCACCGTCACAGAGGTGTTCGTCATCAGCCACGGCGAACACTCTGGCGGAGGTGGCCAGGATACATTGCAGGCGGCGATGCAAGATCTGACTGCGCCCATCCCGGAAGACGCCGACGCCGAGACGCTGGAGGCACCCCGCGTCCAGCTCGTCGAGAGCGCCAACTGGCTGGCCAGCATGAGACGCGTTTCGCAGGCCTACCAGCGTGAGATGGACCGTGTTGTCGGCGGCACGCCGGCTCTTGGTGGGCCTAGCCGCATTGGCCAGATCCGTCAGCGTGGCGCGACCATCGCCAGCATGTTCGGGACAGATCGTCCCGTCTACGCCACGCCTGCGGAGAACATACGAGCTGCCCAGGCGGCAGCAGACGAGCTAGACAAGCTCGAGGGCGACGAGCGTCGCCACATGACGGAGCGAGTCCAGCGGCTCCTCGATGCGGTTGCTGAGCAGCCGGAGGCCGGGTGCCGCACTGAAGCGCCCAACCGATGGAACGACGACCCGCCTCCTCGCCGAGACCAAGGCGCGACATCCCGGACGCCGACTGGTGATTCCGACTTGGTGGTCCAGTAGTTGTCAGGTGATTGGGACGCCAAGGATGCAAACATGGTGAGCTACCGCTTCCTCGTACAGCAACTGAGTGGATACTTTGAAGGGTGCGAGTTTCTCCATGTGCCGCGGAATGACAATGGACAAGCTGATGCCTTGGCACGGATTGGCTCCACCCGGCAAGCAATACCAGCAGGTGTCGCCCTACAACGCCTCCTTAAGCCGTCCGTCAAGCCATCGCCAGAGTCGGATTCCATCTTTGTGCCGGCTCCTCCTGAAGCAGTCAGATCCGACTCAAGGACCCCAGCAGCCGGCACGGGGGATTCGGCAGGCGACCCGGGGACTGCAGCAGCCGCACCCGGCCCGGGGACTGCAACAGTCGGCCGGGGACTTCATCAACTCAGCAAGCGGCAGCCGACTCCAACCCGCCGCCTCCTGGCCCAACCGCCCTCGTGCAAGTTGCAGTCCTAGCAGTCGAAAAATTGCGGCACCTTCATGGGCCCAGCCCATCCTCAACTTTCTGCTAAATAAAGAGCTGCCAACTGATGAGATCTCGGCCTAGCAAGTGCAACGCCAGGCAGCAGCATACACCGTAGTCAACAGGGAACTTGTGAGGTGTAGTGTTACTGGTGTTTACCAGCGCTGCGTAGAGCCGGAGCAAGGCCAAGCAATCCTCAAAGATATCCATCAAGGCGAGTATGGCCACCACGCGGCTTCAAGAGCACTCGTGGCCAAAGCTTTCCGCCATGGTTTTTTCTGGCCGGCTGCTCTAGAAGACGCCAAAGATTTGGTCCAGAAATGCAAAGGGTGCCAGAAGTTCCGCTCCAAGCCACATCAGCCGGCTTCTGCACTCAAGACTATCCCCATTGCCTGGCCCTTTGCCGTCTGGGGCCTAGACATGGTGGGACCATTCAAGATGGCGCGTGGCGGCATGACTCATCTGCTTGTCATGGTGGACAGGTTCACCAAGTGGATAGAAGCAAAACCAATCAAGAAATTGAATGGTCCGACTGCTGTGACTTTCATCTCCGACATCACCATCCGGTATGGCATACCGCATAGCATCATCTCCGACAATGGCACAAACTTTGCCAAAGGAGCCTTGGCCCGTTTCTGCGCGACGCAGGGCATCCGGCTGGACTTAGCGTCCGTTGCCCATCCGCAGTCAAACAACCAAGTGGAGCGGGCAAATGGCCTCATTTTGTCCGGCATCAAGCCCCGACTGGTCGAGCCTCTGGAGCGTTCGGCCGGCTGTTGGCTCGATGAGCTGCCGGCCGTCCTCTGGAGCCTGCGCAAAACTCCGAACAAGTCAACCGGCTTCACGCCTTTCTTCCTCGTCTACGGTGCTGAAGCCGTCATCCCGACGGACATAGAATTCGACTCCCCTCGAGTCACCATGTACACTGAAGAGGAGGCCAAAGAAGCACGAGAAGACGGCGTCGATCTGCTGGAAGAGGGCCGGCTGTTGGCACTCAGTCGGTCCGTCATCTACCAGCAGAGCCTGCGTCGATACTACAACCGGAAGGTCAAGCCAAGATCCTTCCAAGAGGGAGCCCTTGTGCTCCGGCTGATCCAGCGAACAGCCAGCCAGCACAAGCTCCCGGCACCTTGGGAAGGCCCCTTCATCATCAACAAGGTGTTGGGCAACGACTCCTACTACCTGATTGATGCTCAGAAGCCTCGAGCACGCAAAAGAGACGACTCCGGCAAGGAGACGGAGCGATCATGGAATGCAAACCTCCTTCGAAGGTTTTACAGTTGATGCAGTATGTACCACGCTAACTTCTGTATTAAGTACGAAGACTCCGGGTCCCCCGAGAAGAGCTCGGGGACTGCCCTCTTTTATCTATATGATAAGTATTATGCCTATCAACGAGTTGTTTTGTTAGTCCGTCTGGCACCGGGTTCGACCAGTCGACCCGGGGACTCGCCGCCTTGTACTATGTAATGCTTCCTGTAGTCGGACAAGTAATGTATTGGCACTTAAGCTTTTTCCTGCCAGAGGCCACAGTTCGCGGAGCGACTGCTCGGTCGGCAGGAGTTAAGGCAGAAAGGGTGTCTGCATGAAAAATGGCTAAGGATCCAAAGTATGCACATAGTCCAAGCCGGCTTCCCACCTTGCCGACCGGCTGTTGAGCAGCCGGCCGGCCGACTTCTACTTAACTTGCTAAAAAACTATAAAATGGCTAAGTACTTGCCTCCCCGGAAGTGGCTAAGTACTTGACCCAGCCACAGTCCGCAGGGCGGCTGTTCGGCTGGCAAGACGGCAACCAAGGGAAGGCGGCAAAGGAAAAAAGCCAAAGAGCAGAAAGCAAGGAAAGATAGAACTCGGAAAAATATTTACACAGCAAAAAGGCCCTAGGCCGACGTTCAACAGAAGTTTGAAATACACCCCGTGGGTGGAATTGTGCAAAGCTAACAAGTTCATCAAGACTGGTAAGCAGGTAAAACAAAAGGTAAACTAGCGGCCTAAGAAGCAGCAGATGGGTTCGATGGAGCGGTGGAGCCGGTGGTGTTGGTTGGTGGAGCGGCCGGCTGGTCAGTCTCCGCTTGGCCGCCTTCTGTAGCAGCCGACTCGCTCGGGCGTGGCTCGTTGCTGGAGGCGCGGTCGAGCTGAGGCTGGCCGTCCGCTCCGACCTTTGGCGCCTCCTCTTCACCTTCCTCCTCCTCCTCGCCTTCTTCCTCTTCGCTGGAGTCGACCACCTCGGCCGAGTCCTCGCCGTCTTCTGCGTTCAGCCCGAACCACTCTCGGTGGCGCCTCGGCACCGTTCTCGGCCCGCTCCGGGATGAAGATGCTGGTGTTGGTGTACTCGGCGATTGCCGCCGCCTGCTTGATGAGATCATCCTCCACCGCCGCCAGCTCCTCCTGGGCCTCCAGTCGAAACGTGGTCAACTAGGCTAGATTTAGCCCAGGGTACCACGCCTTGACGAACTCCAAGGCCCGACATGCTCCAGCCCGGGCTGAGGAGCCCTTCCAGGCCTCAAGACGGCCGGCCGCCACCTCCAGCCAGTCGGCAGTCCGACTGGGAGTGCGCGGTGCCGGCATGTCCGGCCACAGGGCGGCGATCGCCTGAGCGCCGACACGTTGAAGACGGCGCAACATCCGATGAGCCGGCTGGAGACGGGCCTGGATGCCGAGAAGCTGCTCACTGAGGGTTCGGGGGGCGTCGGCAGCAATCTCCACACCTTCCGCCCTCCGCCCTTCGCGATCAGCCTCGATGGCCCGATTGGTGGCAACGGAGTGACCGGGGAAGAAATCTGCTCAAACAGAAAGCCAAAAAGCCAAAGTTAGACCTGATCAGAAGACGGCGGCTCGAAGAAAGAGTAAAGAGGAAGCTCACCGTCAACCATGTCTTCAATCTCGCCGAAGTCGGCAGTCAGCATCGCCTCCTTGTCGGTCCAGGCGGAGCATTCGGTCTCGAACTCAGCAAGGAGGCCGGTCTCCTTGTCCTCCGCCTCCTTCTGGGCCTTCTTGAGAAGATCCGCCTGCTCCGCCAGCTGCATGACTAGCCGGTCATGCTCCTCGGCCATCTTGTTGCAGTCCGCCTCCTTGGCGCGCAGCGTGGTGTTGGCTTCGCCCAGCTGCTGCTGCAGGGTGGCGTTGGCCTCTGCAAAAGAAGAAGAAGAAAAGGGCGTCAACAATCAGCAAAGAAAGACGAAGTTGCCAGGAAGATCCGGCCCGATTGCTCAGCAGCCGGCCCGAATATCGGGGACTACAGCCCGCAGGTGCGCCAGCGCGCCCCCGCGGAGAAAGAAGCTATCAAGTGTCAAACAAAAAGAAGAGCAGTTGCCAGGAAGATCCGGCCCGACTGCTCAGCAGTCGCCCCGAATCTCGGGGACTACAGCCCGCGGGTGCGCCAGCGTGCCCCCGCAGAGAAAGAAGAAAACTTACTCCGGCTCTCCGACAAGTCGACGGCACGTTGATCCAACTCCTGGACTTTGGAGTTGAAGGCGGCCGCACGAAGGTTATGATAGTCCTGCACCAAAGATATTACTACTCGGAGCTTGCTAATTAAAGTTCCAAGCCGCCTGCTCAGCAGTCGGCCTGAAACTCGAGGACTACACCCAATGGGTGCGCTGGCGCGCCCCCACGAAGCGATACAAGAATTAAAAACAAAGAAGCAAGAAGCATACCCGGATGGCCTCTCACGATTCCAGGTACGCCTTGTTGCAGTTCTTGAGAGAGTCTGCCTCGGCGCGGAGTTTGGCTTGAACGTCCAGGATCGCCTTGTTCAGAGGACCCGTCCCGCCTCCCCGCACCCACCCAGTGGGTGCGGCGCTGGTCGCTTCGGCATCCGGGATCGAAGAGCTTGCGGCGCCGGTCTCCAGTGGGCGTGGCGCCGAGGCCGCCTTTGTGAGCCGGCGACGCATCGGGGTGCGGACCTCAGGAGTTGGGTCCGTCGCCATCTCGTCTCCGGCTGGCGGTGCCAGTGGATCAGCCGGCTACTTGTCTCGCGCCTCATCGGAAGGCGGCGGCTGGAGCACGACTACGTCCGGCATAACGACATCGCTGTCGTCCCTCTCCATGACTGGTTGCTCGTCGCCAGCTCCCCCAGTCAGCGCTACGAATTCTGGTAAAGGCGGCATGGAGTTCAGGGGGTGACGAATATCGCCGACTGACGACGCGCGGCTTCCTCGGCCTGCTTCTTTGCCGCGGCAGCAGCCTCGGCCTCCGCCAGCTTCTTCAAAGCGTCGGCCTCCACCTTGTCCGCCTCCGCCTTCTCCAGGCGGGCGGCCTCCTGCTCCTCGCGCGCCTCCCGCGCGTTTCGCTCCGTCGCCTCCCGGAGGTCGGCGGCCGGATCGATCCACCGGGTGGTGGAAGAGGTCTCCGCCGACCCAACGATGGAGGCGGCGGCCGACTTCTCGAGAGAGAGCGGAGCCCTAAAATCAAGAAAATAAAACAAAGGAAGTTCAGAAGGAATCAACAAGAAAGAAGACCACAAGGGAAAGATACTTACGCCGATACCATAGGAGGCGCCTTTGGGAGCTTCTGGTACTTGGCCGCCTTCGCTGCGGCCTCCTTCCGCCTGGTCGCGGCGGTCGGATTCTTGGCCTTTTTCGGCGCAATGCCGAACAAGATGGCGCCTTGCTTATGCTTACGCGTGCCACCTCGAGCAGTCAGCTCGACGGAGGGGCCCGCGTCTGCCCTGCTGGCGCCCCGTGCTGGACGTTGCTCTTCTTCCTCGTCGTCGTCGTCAGGCCAGGTCTCGATGCCACCTTCCTCAGAGCCGCCTGCTTCGTAGATGCCGCCCGTTGCGGTGTCCTCCAAGGCGGCCGTCCCCAAGTCGGGGTCGTCCACATCGCTTACCACCCGGTCCGGCTGGTAGTCGCCATCCGCCCCTACGATGGCAGCCGTGGCATCCGACATGTAGATCTGTTTCAAGCGGCGAGAGGCCGGCTGATCAAGACCAAGATCGAGACCAGGACGAGTGTCCAAGAAGAAAGAATTGGAAATTACCGCAGGCGGCGGGTCGGCGCGGGAATACGGCCGTTTGCCGAAACTCCAAGACCCCTCCAGCTTGAGGCCGGAGATCTCGTTCACCAAGTTGGCGACCTCAGCAGCCAGCATCTCCTTGGTGCTCAGCCGACATGGGTCGCGATGCCCTCTCATCCGGCTGATCAGGTGCGGCCGGCCTTGGAGCGGGAGAACCCGGCGCTCGACGAAGGTGACCAGCAAGTCGGACGCCTTGAGTCATTCGGTTGCGGTCAGCTCCCGGAGCCGCTGGATGGCGGCGGCGCCGTTTGCTGACACCGGTTTCGGCTTGTAGGCCCAGCTGGCCCAAGGCTCGGCAGGCGGGCCGGCTACGTAAGCCGGCAGGTTGAGGAAGTCGACGGCCGGGTCCATGTTCTCCACGTAGAAGTAAGATTGCTGCCACATCTTGACCGACTGTGGCAGCTTGATGGTGGGGAAGGCGTTCTTCGGCGACGGTCGGCGAACTACGATGAAGGCACCGCACTGGGCAGCCACCTCTCGGACGGAGGTGCCCAGCTTGGTGTAGAAGAAGGCTCCCCACAACTCGATGGTGGGGAGGATGCCAAGATAACCTTCACACAACGTGACGAAGGCGGCTAGGAGCATCACGGTGTTGGGCGTGAGATGATGAGGCTGGAGATGGTAGAATTCGAGAAACGAGCGAAGGAAGCCGCTCGCCGGCAGGCCAAAGCCGCAGATGAAGTGCGAGCGGAAGACGACCCGCTCACCCTCCCCTGGTGCCTGCGAGATCTCCCCCTCCGGCGGCACGCGTGCCTTCACGTAGCCTGCGCCGGGAAGACGCCGCGTCTCACGGAGGAAGGCGATGTGGTCCTCGTTGACGTTGGACCCGTCCCGTTCGCCTCCTCGCTCGCGCGCCATGGAGAGCTCAACAGAGAAGGGGCGCGGCGAGGGAGCTGAGAATGGAGCGGAGCAAAGAGGGCTCGGGCGGACGAGCTCGCCGGAGACGTGCTGCGGCAGCGCTTCAGCGGGGCTCGGGGGCGCTGCGGCGAGAGGAAGAAGAAGGAGGAAGGATGGGGTGGAAGGGCGCGCGTGCTTCGCCGCCCCCACCCCTCTCCCTACTTATAGCCTACGGGCTATGAAGCCGAAGGGGCGGGCATGGGATCGTGGGATTAACTGTGCCCATGACCCCACGTTCCCACCTTTACCGCGCGAGTTACTGCGCGCAGTAATTCCGCGGGGAAACCCAACCGCCCACCTCGGCCGTAGTGGATCCGCTTGCGTGCCGAGGCCCGGTGGTGGCGGGCCCAGCCTGCGGTCGCGTCCCATCACGCGCGTGGGCTGGCAGGCCGACCCGGCTGGCTGGCGCCATATGGCACGCCCGCGGCAGGCGGCGGGCCGAGAAGCTTAGCAAGCACGCCACCTGGTTCCCGCCGATGCATTCGAAATTCCAGAAAGATCCGACTGGACATACCCGACTCCAGCCGACCGGCTTCCCAGAAGTCGGATGAGCTTCCTTTAGAGCACCCGGAGGAGGAAGCTGTTGAGGCTTCCCTGCTCCTTAGCAGTGGCTCCTCACCAGCTTCGGGGACTACTGTCGGAGTAATGGGCCACGGGTAGCCTAACCTGAGCCCCTGAACCTTTCAAGATATCGGGGCCGGCTGCGCCCCTCGGGGCGACAAGATAGATCTCCGCCTTCTGGCGGCCGGTTGGCCGAACGGCCGACTGGTAGAAGGCAGCCATGCTCAGGAAGGCGGCTCCATGACGGGCCGACTCCTAGCAGGCGGCCTCCAGAGAGGCCGACTCCTAGCAGTCGGCCCACGGCGCCCTCAAAGTCTGCGCCCCCATTAAAAAGACGAGACAGGGTATGGCTGCAGTATAGCCCATCCCCCCGTATCCAGGGTCGGGCGTGGCCACAGTGCTCCGTACAGGCGGAGATCTCCGCACCGGCGCGACAATGTTGCCACTCCTCCCCTGACATCACTCCTGTCAGGCGATGCCCCTGCTCCCACGACCGCCTGTCGGTACGGCCCGAAGACGGCGGGCCCTACCGGTCAGCTAGAGCCCGGAAGACGGCGGAGGCCTCACCAGTCGGAGTCGAGGGAGGCCGGCTCCCAGCAAGCGGCCCGTTCCTTCCTCGGGGCCCATTCGCCATTAACCAGATAAGACCCGGAGTGGCTACAGTGATCCCCCACCAGGCGGCGGGACTGTAGCCACGCTCCCCTGACCAAGCCTGTGCCATTAGCATCACGGCTACAGTGATCAGCAGCCGGCAAGACCCGCGAACGGCGGGGGCGGCCTTTCGGCTCCGTACCGGACCAACCGGCGGGACCCACCAATCGACGGGCCCCAGCAGCCGGCGGAGAAGCCGGCGGCCAGAGAGACTGACGGCTGGGTCCTGCACCCGGCCAGATTGCCATTGTACCCCTGGGGGTAGGCCTATATAAACCCCCCAGGGCACCCATGCAAAGGGTTCCAACCTGTTAGAATTAGACCAGCACCTAGGGGAAGAGGAGAGCTAGCCTTGCCTTCTTCTACCTCTAGCATACAGCTCGAGGAGCACCATTGTACTCACTAGTGCCTTAGTGATCATGCGGAGACCCCGCAGAGCAGGACTAGGGGTGTTATCTCCTAGGAGAGCCCCGAACCTGGGTAAAGTCCGTTGGCGTACGTGTCTACGCCTCATCCCGCTTCCAGGCACCGGCGACGTTCTACTCGCTCCCACCATGATAAGCAATCCATTGGCACATGTCGCACCCAACCCCGACACTTCTTGATGAGTTGGCTGACGTTTTCTTGAAACGTGGTTCTGATATAAGAAGTTTTAACTTGCCGTCTCGCTCTGGCGAAGGCGAGCAGTCTGATGATAATCGTCTAATTCGTGAGGAGACGTCTTATGATGCATGTGCTCTGTCTAAACAGTCCTTGGTTATGTTTGATAGTTTAAATGAGGACCAATTGGTTGCTTATAAGACGATTGTAGAGTGTGTGCAGGCGGGGAGACCTGGCTTTTTTTGTCTCTGGGTACGGTGGTACTGGGAAGACATACATGTGGAGTGCAATATGTGCTTTCCTTAGGGGCGAGAGGAAGATAGTGCTTACTGTTGCGTCGTCGGGCATTGCGTCGCTGTTGTTTCCGGGTGGGAGGACTGCTCATTCTCGCTTTAAGATACCTATTCTTCTTGAAGATAATACACATTGTGATATTAAAAGAGGCTCTAAGCTTTGTAAGTTGTTGATGGTATCTTCGCTTGTTATTTGGCACGAGGCGTTGATGACACACAGAAAATGCTTTGAGGCTGTAGATAGAACTTTGCGTGATGTCCTCTCTGTGGCTAATCCAGATCTTGCTGATATTCCGTTCGGTGGAGTAGTGATGGCCTTGGGTGGTGACCTTAGACAAATCTTACCAGTCGTTGAGGGGGGTACTAGGCCTCAGATCATTGATGCGGCAATCACGAATTCTCCGCTATGGCATTCTGTTCAAAAATTGTCGCTTTCTATTAACATGCGCTTGGGTGTGCATGGTGCGGATACTCAGGCGCAGAAGGATGTTGCCTTATTTAGCAGATGGGTGCTAGATCTTGGGGAAGGGAAGTTGCCTGTCACAAGGCGAGGCAATGAGGTTGAGGCTTCTTGGATACAGATACCGGACGACCTCTTGGTTTGTACGTCTGGTGATCCAATAGCTGCTATTGTTTCTTCTGTCTATGGTGATTTTTTGCATAACTACCTGAACTCTGGTTACTTGCAAGAGAGAGCCATTTTAGCCCCTACCAATGACCATGCTGAGGATATTAATGATCATATTCTTGCATTGGTTCCTACTGATAGCAGAGACTATATGAGTTATGATTCTATTGATGATTCTTCGGATTCTGTTAGGGACAAAGATGTTTACTATCCAATCGAGTACCTGAATGCAACTAAAATTATAAATTTCCCAAATCATAGGCTGACTCTTAAGGTTGGTATTCCGATTATGCTTCTTAGAAACCTGAGCCAGGCAAATGGTTTGTGTAATGGTACACGACTAATTGTAAAAGAATTAGGTGATCGGCTTATCGAAGCTGTCATTATGACTGGCTCGCATGTGGGTGATACTGTTTATATCCCCAGGATTGAATTATTGGCAAAGAAGGGAAATGCATCCTTTGTGCTTAGACGTCGCCAGTTTCCTGTTCGTGTGTGCTATGCCATGACAATTGATAAGAGCCAGGGACAGACCCTGTCTGCTGTTGGTATATATCTTAAGGGTCCTGTTTTTACTCACGGGCAGCTGTATGTGGCAGTGTCTCGTGTTACGTCGAGGGCTTCTTTGAAAATCCTTATATTAGATGCTGATGGCAAATGCGGCTCTGAGACCAAGAACATTGTTTTCCCCGAGGTCTTCCGGGCCGCGGGGATGACTTAGATTTGTGTATGATGGTAGTCTTCATTTTGGTAGGTTTTGGCATGCTTTTGTGAGTTGGGTGATATTTTGGGTGGCGACATATAGTGTTGGCTGAATAAATATGTCGTCCCATGCATGGGGGTGATATTTTGATGTTCGCGTGTACTGGGATTGGCTTTATTCCGTGGTTTAGTTTATGTCATAGAGATTTACTGAGTTTAACGGTGAAGTTGTGTTTTGGTGCTGATACTTTTGTTGTAGATGGCAATGACTGATCTGCAGGCTCTTCTTGTGGGGAACAAGAACCTGACCATCCGTGTGTATGTTTCGCGTCTGTAGCAGCATTGTGGATCCACTGATAATGGTCCTATCAAACACACTGACATGGTCCTTTTGGATGTGCAGGTACATGGCTTCTCTAGACCCCGTGCCCTATGTTGTTTGTAATTTTCTCCTGCCTTTTCTGCTTGGTAATTGATGTTTGTTGTTTCTTGGAAGGTCTAACATCTATGCTGAGATTGGTGAGAAGCTTGTGCCTAAGTTCAATTGAGACAACCACATCCATGTTGTTTCTTGGCATGGGCAACCACATCTATGTTGATATTGGTGAGAAGCATGTGCTAATACCCTTTTTTGTGACTTGCATTGATATTTTTCTTATTTGACCCCACTAAAATATATCTCAATGTAGCTATTCTCTAATCTAAACATGGATGACTTTCAACAGCTTCTTAGTTTTCATGCATTTAGCAAGAGAATGCTGCTTTGTTACTTGGTTTGATAAAATAACTACAGCAAAGATGTGTAGCTTTCGTGTCTTGCTCAATGTGTTCTATAATGATGAAAGCCTCTTTTATTTGCCAGGCTCCTGGGCTCCTTTATAGGTCTCTTGTTGTGAAGCTTGTGGTTGGCATGCCTTTCAAGGTCTGATATCCTATAACTGCATCTTCTAGCATGCAACCATTTTTGGAGGGACTCAAGTTTGAACTGACCGATTTCTTCTAGCATTCAATTCTTATGAGGGTGGAGTTGGAGAAGGTGGGGCGTTAGAGCAGAGCCTATTGCATCATCCACGACCTCCTCGGGCATGGCCAATCCCGCTAGATTGACCAGGTTGCGGGGTTTGGTTAGCAGTGTGTGTGGCCAGTGGTTGGAGCACACTAAAGTGGAGGAGCAGTGTTGTTGTCGACCATGGATTCAGGTGGTTTCTGATCTTCTCTCTTGTTGTGGTGGTCTGGCAGGTTACTATTTAAATGATGCATTGGTCGCAGTTGGTGTCGTGCTTGCATGTCTGGTATAATGCCTCTGCTACAACATGGCATGTGTTAATGTAGTGTTTATTAAGGTTTGGTCGGCATGCTGAATAAGTCCAATATCCATCTGTTTATGTTTCTATACCTTATGGCTTACGTGATTAAACATGGGTTTATCAGTGTGTAGTAGATCCTGAGAGTTCTGTCGGGATAGGGAGAGACACTGAGGCAAAAGGCAAATTGATACGTCTCCGTCGTATCTACTTTTCCAAACACTTTTGCCCTTGTTTTGGACTCTAACTTGCACGATTTGAATGGAACTAACCCGGACTGACGCTGTTTTCAGCAGAATTGCCATGGTGTTATTTTTGTGCAGAAACAAAAGTTCTCGGAATGACCTGAAACTTCACGGAGATTATTTTTGGAAATAATAAAAAATACTGGCGAAAGAATCAAGGCCAGGGGGCCCACACCCTTTGCACGAGGGTGGGGGGCGCGCCTCCCTGCCTCGTGGGCCCCCTGGAGCTCCACCGACCTCAAGTCCAACTCCATATATTCGTGTTCGGGGAGAAAAAAATCAAATAGAAAGATTCATCGCGTTTTACGATACGGAGCCGCCGCCAAGCCCTAAACTCTCTCGGGAGGGCTGATCTGGAGTCCGTTCGGGGCTCCGGAGAGGGGAATTCGTCGCCATTGTCATCATCAACCATCCTCCATCACCAATTTCATGATGCTCACTGGCGTGCGTGAGTAATTCCATCATAGGCTTGCTGGACGGTGATGGGTTGGATGAGATTTATCATGTAATCGAGTTAGTTTTGTTAGGGTTTGATCCCTAGTATCCACTATGTTCTGAGATTGATGTTGCTATAACTTTGCAAATGCTTGTGACTAGGGCCCGAGTGCCATGATTTCAGATCTGAACCTATTATGTTTTCATGAATATATGTGAGTTCTTGATCCTATCTTGCAAGTCTATAGTCACCTACTATGTGTTATGATCTGGCAACCCCGAAGTGACAATAATCGGGACCACTCCCGGTGATGACCGTAGTTTGAGGAGTTCATGTATTCACTATGTGTTAATGCTTTGGTCCAGTACTCTATTAAAAGGAGGCCTTAATATCCCTTAGTTTCCGCTAGGACCCCGCTGCCACGGGAGGGTAGGACAAAAGATGTCATGCAAGTTCTTTTCCATAAGCACGTATGACTATATTCGGAATACATGCCTACATTACATTGATGAATTGGAGCTAGTTCTGTGTCACCCTATGTTATGATTGTTACATGATGAACCGCATCCGACATAATTCTCCATCACCGATCCAATGCGTACGAGCTTTTCACACATTGTTCTTCGCTTATTTACTTTTCCGTTGCTACTGTTACAATCACTACAAAACCCAAAAATATTACTTTTGCTACCGTTACCGTTACTATCATACTACTTTGTTACTAAATACTTTGCTGCAGATATTAAGTTATCCAGGTGTGGTTGAATTGACAACTCAACTGCTAATACTTGAGAATATTCTTTGGCTCCCCTTGTGTCGAATCAATAAATTTGGGTTGAATACTCTACCCTCGAAAACTGTTGCGATCCCCTATACTTGTGGGTTATCACAAATGTACATGCTCCTTATTACTTATCAGAAATATTTTCCTGGGAGTTCTTTTTCATTGTTTCTCATCTGAAATTGGATTCATAATGATGCCATTCTTGCATCTCATTTTGTATCGGTTATCTTTTGATATTATGAGTCTTGGGGATTATAAGTGCCATTAAGATGTTCGCTCTTATGAGTGATCATGAGATGCATGTACTGTTTGCCATAAGGTTCTTGCAACGTTTCCTATAGCTAGATGGAGCTGCCAAAATAATTGAAGTGAACATGTTTTATATTAGAAAGAATTTGATTAAACAAAATGTATTTTGCCATCCTTGTACTTGGACTAATATCAAAGCAATTTCCGTTAAAAATTTCCTAACCACCAGACTATTATCCAAGCATTTTTTGACACGAGGTTGAATCTTAAATGGTGGATGGTTGATAATTTGTCCAGGTTGAGATCAGCCACTGATGACACAAGTCTTCTACCCTACTCCTGTGAAGGTAATCGAAGGCCTGCGCCTCCCATCATGATATCCTCTCTCAGCTTGCACCTCTTCATGCGAGCTCCTCCTCCCAGTTTATTCTTACCACTGTTTGGGTTGTTTGATTCAGGTTTCTTTTTCTAAAATTAAATTAAGTCTCAAGGAATGAGATGGACGTTGTTCAAGCTCTATGAGAAGGTGAACCGCTCTATCAATGACGATGAACCCATCCAATTGGTACCTCCAAACAACTTATTTCCTATGTGTTCTTGGGATGAAGTAATGTGATGTTGGTTTACTAAATTCTGGTTTGTGTTCCTGTCAGCTAATAAGACCATCCTTTTCGTTTTTCAGCACTGTATTGGTAACAGTTTTACCATCCGAGGATACATCCAAAGTACAGGTTGTGCTATTTGTTATCTTCTCTTTTTATTCTGGATGCATGTTTTTGATATCCTTTTTTTTCCTATTCGTTGCATACCTTATTTATTAGAAGGTCTAATTGCAAGTATTTGCAAGGTCAAATTGATATGCAAAATTTTCTTTGCAGTGTGCACGAATTGCCCCTCCTATACAAATTTTTATGTCTATGAAATCTTTTTAGGAGCTGCTAGATATGGCTTCTTTTTAGGAGCACATGCTTGCTAATACACTATTTTCATCTAAATTCCGTAAAGAATGGCATGGAATATTTTGCTTGGGTTCATTCGTAAACACCCTCGCCCGACATGGTTTAAGTTAACATATTATGTACAAGTAAATGGTTAACATAGTCTGTACCCGCCTCTTGGGTGATTTTGTGAGTTGTGATAGATTGCTCAAGATGATGCATCCTCTACAAATTTCTAGGATTCAAGGTCCCCTCACCCTGGCCAAGGACTATGATGGGCAGAAATATTTGTTGCTAATTGAATTGTAATTTGTGCTAGGTGAATGGTAATGGAATACTCCTTCCGTTCGGAAATAATGGTCGTAGTTTTGACCTCAAACTGCATCAGTTATTTCCGAACGGATGGAATACTTATGTTACAAGTATAATATCACTGACTGCGTGAAGTTCAAAAATTTGTAGTCTTATACAAATAGAAAGAATATATGATCTGACCTCATTTCTTAATCCTATGGTACCTGTTGCATTAGTGTACGAGCTATTACACACAGACATGGCTTGAAGTTTTGGGATAAATGGGACAAACATAGGGTTGCAGATTGTAAATCCAAGTTTTTTCCGCAAATCAATTTGACACTAGTCCTTAGAAATAAGACATTTCTGTTGCATAGATTGCGTTGTATAGGTTGTTGACTTGATTGACATCACTCCAGTTTTACGGTGGCACAAAAATTAATTTAATTCTGTTACTTGCCACTACAACTCTTTCTCATCACACATAATGTTAACCTTATAGAGCTAAGGTGGTTATAGTTAGAAACCTCTACAATATCATGGATTGATTTAGGGATTCAAAATATTGTGAATGTAAAACGTCTTATATTTAGGACAGTGGTAGTAGTTAACATGATTGTTTCAGATTCTGCCATGGAAGCATTTTACCCCTTTTGCAACTTTCGTTACACTAAATTAGTACTGACTGGTAATATTTCCTCTCTGTATATTTTACGTTATAGGATTAGAACGAAAAGAAGAAACTACAGCGTCACATAACTACAACAAAGAAGGTACTGCATGAGATGGAACAGGGTCGTATTCTGGAAGGTTAGCTCTGAATTAATGTTCATCATATGTGCTCTGTACTAATGATTGTCTTCAGGGATTATTCCATTCATATTGCTCTGAATTAATCGTACTCTCATGCTACCTCATTACCTTATTATGTTACAACTTTGATGAAAAAGCCATTGTTGGTATTTGGAGTACAGACTGTAGAATTAGGATCCTCTGGCATCTATTTACTACTCTGAATTAATTATTATTCTATGACCATATAAATACACATTTCCAAATAATATATATTAGTTTGTCTATTCAATGGTGTCATTTTCCATTTTTATAGGCATTAAGATTTCTCTGTTATTTTTGTTCTAAGGATGCACTTCGGTATTATGTAACTATGCTGATTTTACTGTCAGCATAAATAATAGATGAGTTAAGATTTCTGCTACATAACTTTACACTGTAACAAACCTGGAGACTTCTCACTGGAAGACACAATTTTCATTTTTGAAGTGAAGAACAGAATCCCTGCTGTTCCACGGAGTGAGTACAGTTAAAGGTAAAAAAAGGAAAAAGGAAGTCTGGAGCTCTCTCGGCTGTACAACAAAGAGGGGTTACTTCACATACTCATCAGCAATGAGGCTAATATCATCTCTAATCAAGTGAAAAAGCCAGGGCGCAGCCTTAGTTTTTTGTTGGAAGACTTCTGCTATTTCTCTCATTCCAGAGGTGCTAGCCTGTGCAAGCAGTGACAGTGTACTTTTTATTGATCTGAATCTTCAGGCTTCATTTTGAAATTTTGGGCCACGAACGCTTGATCGCGAAAGTAACAGGTATCATGGTGAGGCCAGTTTCTGTTTTGCATGCTGCCTTATTTCTCTTCTATCTGTAGTTTGCTTCCACGTTCTATATGTTTGCGAGGAAATTTCAAATTAATTTGTATGCTCATCAATTGTTGCATCTAGAATACGTATGTGAACCATGTACCTTACGGATTCCTTAAGGGCCTCATGATTGTTGGTGTTTTTTTTCATACGAAAACACCAAGGTTATTATCCTAACTATCATAGTTTGTACCAGCAGGATTATCATAACAATTATGCAATTTTTTTCCAGGTGATTACATAGTTAAAGGTAGTGATTTTTTTAGTCCTATGTAACTTCTTATCAACTGAGCTATCAAATTGTGCATTACGTACTTGGTCACAACGTTGTAACCGGCACCCTCGCGCCAAGGCGCGTTTCCGATCTCATTGGATACTTTTGTACTTTAGTTAGAAGCAGAATTGTCAGAAGCAAGCATAGTGGCCATATGATGAAGCCGATAAGTGTTTACTAGAGACTCCAATCAATTCGATCTCTCCTTGATCTTTACCGCATATGATATTTTCCTTCTGGGTATTTAACTTTGTCAAGTGCATGCTGTGGTTTAGAACAAAATTCAGTTTCCAATTATAATTCAGTGATTTTCTTACCTTGTATTTTATTTTGCATAATTGTAGAAATTGCGGTGGCCATCCGCGGATCTACTGTCCCTGGTTTGCTTTGTCGAGGTATGATCTTTCATAATGTGTTGTATCTTGCAATATTATTTGATTTGTTCTTGCCATCATTTTTCAGTCTCTTGCAATATTATTTGATTTATTTCTCTCATAAACAGAGCACAAGTTGCCCCTTCTAATTGATATGTCTTGTATCTATATGGTGCAGTGGTGTGTTATGTAGAATATGTACGGTCCCATGTTTTGTTTTCTGCAGTACTTTGTTGTTCTCTAAGCTCTAATAATAGTGAGACCAAATTATGTTCGGTATATTCCTTACATGGTAGATCCACGGATGTCCACCCCAATTTCTACAATTTTTTAATACAACAAACTACCTTTTTAATCATACACTACCTCCTCTGACCGAGATGGTCGTCGTCCCATCTTTGTGGTTTAGGAATATGCTCTTTTATTTTGCAAGCAGAAAATTGATTAAGGTTTGTGTGATCAAGTTTATGTGTTGCCTGCTATGCAGTGTCCCGGGCAAGAGGACCAAGTGTGGGCGGGTAGGTATCGACAAGGTGGGCTGTCAGCACGGTGTTGGAGTTGGTCGTAGTGGTGCACCTAGGCCATGTATGGATCAATACTCTAGGAGGTTCCATTGAGGCCCAGTCTATCCAGGTAGTTTGTTATACTACTGACTTAAATACACTTTATTTATCAAGGATTTTTGTATATCATAATATCAAAGGCAAAATGGTCTGTCTATGGATGCACTTCTTATGGTCATGTACAGTTCAGAGCCACTGTTATTCATCAAGAACATAATTTAACTAAAGCTTGTTAAAAAAATTCCCATAGAAATAATCACTTTGGATTGGTAGTGTCAAAAGGATGCAGAACATTTGTAACCTTTCTTCCCATATTCATGAGACTTTCACTCTACGGTTGCATTACTCAAGTTTAATTTCATTACATATGTGTGCATGTATCAGTTTTCATATTTAAAGTGATATATTTAAGAATTATGAGAGATTTTGCCAAATTTGCCAGGCACAAAACAGAGACATCTGGAAGCAGGACAAACGTCATTGATATTTTGTTGGTCATTTTTGGCGTCGCATCTCAAATGGAATGTCACTCATGGAGGCAATTGAACCAAGCTATTGCATCGTAGTTTTATCTCTATTGCCACTGTTGGCTTTTGCTCTCTTGTGTTCCTGCTCATATTACTGAACTTAATGTTAGCTAATTAGCTTTTGTAATCATATGACCGTGCTGAATTGGATGTTGCCTTGCTTCCGGGATGGGTTAGCTTTTATAATCTTATGACCATGTTGAACTTGATGATGTTGCACTTCTGGTACAGTGTGAATGTTTCTTCTTACCATTGAACTCGATAATTGGTTGTCCTGTTACATGTGCTAAACTTGCCTTCATGCTAATGCATCATGTCGTTTGATCTTCCACGGCTTGACCATATCGTTAGGACCGGCACCCTCGCGCCAAGGCGCGTTGCCGATCTAGTTATACCAAAGCCAGCGTAGGCGGAGCGCCGAAGCAAACTTCTCAAGGTCGAGAATACCCAATCCGCCATATCGTTTGGACTTGCACACCGCCTCCCAGTTTACCTTGCACTTCCCGAGACCTTATCACAACCAGCCCAAAGATACGCCCGCCGGATACTGTCCGGACACCGTCTCCCAGTTTAGCTCGTGTTTGAGTGAGAAACCAAATCAAAATGAAATGGAACGGTTTCATTTCGGGCTCGTCGACGTCTAGCGAAATCGCGATGAACATATTTGAAAAGCAGATGTGAATTCTTCACCAAGTAGCTTCAACTTTAGAAAATCACCGGCGGTGACCTTCTGCTTCATGTTGATCCACGTCTCCACGAACCCCTAGAATCGATGCGTTTGTTGGGGAATCCACGGCGGGTGCTGCCTGCTTCAGCAGCTTCAGTTATGGCGCATAGTCTTTGCTGAACTTTCTCTGACTTATAAGCCAGCGATATGTACCACAACCTTACAACATGCAAAGTAGAAACTCAGTCATAGACGAAATTTTAGTCCTCTCGGTGGACACCTTCTTCAGAGACCAGAAGACTTATGGCTTCAGGGTCAGGGTCAGGGTCGTCTATATGGCGAGCTAGCTGGTCTTAATTATGTGCGGTGACCGCAGCAATGACTTTGCTTTTGGAATGGAAAGAGGGGAAGATTAATGGCCGCATAGCGTACAAATTATGTACCATCGACCCGTCAGATTGATGGCATGTTCACCAGGCACGAAAAGCTAATACCATGATGTGTTTCAGACTTTCAGTAGACCTTACTGGCTAAGACATATGAGATCATCAAATCAGCAGCAACCGAGTTTACTACATAAAGCCGGTGCCACGACCACTAGATCGCCAACACCGTGACTTTTGCTTGTGCGTGACATGACAATATACTTTCTCTGTCCCAAAATAAATATTTGATTTACCTCATTTAGAGCGTGTTTGGAATCCCTCCGCTCCGCAACTCCACTCCGCAGGGGAGCTGCATGTAGTTATAATATGGGGAGTTGCTAACCTGGTGCTCCGCGTGCTCCCCTCCGTCCTGGCCGAGCAGAGTGTTGCCGAACGGGACCTTAGTATAAGGAATATATCCCAAGAACCTCCCTCCAAGCGAGATCTAGCTTGGTCGACTGTCTTTCTGGCTAAGATAACACAGAACAGACGACACAGATCCAGGAAAAACACGGAAAATTTCGTTTCTTGAGCGTTGCTTTTGAGCACACGGCAGGCCTTAATCACGAGGCAATGGAGGCAGCCAGAAGAGTACTCCGTCGTAAAAAAATATATGAGCGTATAGATTATTATTTTAGTGATCTAAACGCTACAAAGAGAGTATCTCTTAGTGTATCTTCAAGGCGGACTCATAAACTGTCCGCATTCATCCAGATCGCGAAAGCCATTCAATGCGGCCCTTTATCGGCCTGAATCACGAGCCAATGGAGGCAACCGGAAGGGTACTCCGTCCGTAAAAATATATATGAGTGTATAGATTACTATTTTAGTGATCTAAATGCTACAGAGAGAGTATCTCTTAGGGCATCTTCAAGGCGGACCCACAAACTGCCCGCATTCATCCGGATCGCGAAAGCCATTCAATGCGGCCCTTTATTGGTTTGTGGCGCAGTTTGGATGTGTTTTCTCTCGCAAATTAGAGACAAAGTGGGGTGAGGTTTGCGGGAGTCCGGACGGCATACACGCAGGACTCCGACAACCCCGGCCCATCCAATCCTCCCTCCCGGCCCCATTTCCTTTCACTTTGTCCCTTCTCACCCTTGCTTTGCATCCGCACCCTCCACCTCCGTCGCCGCTGCTGTACGTCTCCGGCTGCCACAGAGGCATTACCGGGTGTCCGCAACCAGCACCGACGCGCCCGCTCGCCGTTACGACGGAGTTGTCTACCCTGGAGCCGTTTGTACCTAGGTACACTCCGCCCCCTGTTGAAAACCTCCATGGCGGACACCATGCCCGGCAGGTGTTTGTCAAATGTCATTGAGCTTATTTTTAAATATTATATCGTTTTAGAGTACGAAGGATGGTGATTTACTCGACCATGGAGGATGAGTTGTTGTGCGATGCGTGTTGACCGTATCTGTAGATTTCATAGGCATGAGCAAAGGGGAGGCCTTCTGGTAGCAAGTGCATGAAACGTTTCACGCACGAAACCACATTGCGCCCTACGACATGTACATCATTCAAGAACGCAATGTGAGGTCGTTATCGTATCGCCGGTACGCCATCCAGACTAGCATCACCAAGTTTTGTGACATGGTTCGTCAGCTCGAGGCAAGGTGGCCATTGCACGCGGCAGAAGACAAGTTCGTAAGTTTTGCTTCCTCTTGCTTAACTTGTTGATTGATTCGGTCACTCCATGTTGGTCTACACATTATATATAGCCCACACACACTCTTGTGGTGTATCACAGGACAGAGGGATGGCCATTTACGTGCACACACTGTTGGATGAAGTTGAATAGGGAGTATGTGTGGAATGACATGATCATCCGTTGATGAAAAACTTGCTGGACATCGGGAATCTAGTCGAATTTGAGATATTGTTGTGCTGGACTTAATTTGCATCCTATGTACGGATGATTTGTGCTATTTTGTATCCGAACTTTGATGAATATCGGCCGGTTTGCATGAATTTAGTCTGTTTTGTTTAAATGCCGGTTGAAATGTATGCGGCTACGGTTGGATGGCGGCCTTCCGCACCCGTGTCCGTAGACTGGTTCTCCTTGTTCATGAACGGATGCAGGAGGAAATTTGCGGGCTGCTGTTGGAGAAGCCTTATTACATTTGTATGTATATATGTGCAATGCACGTCTTAACTTAACATAGTAATTTTCATAAAAGAAAAAAAAGCCATAGATTTGTTAATACATGCAAGATAAAAAGAAAATATAGCGATGTACAAATGCAAATATTTGTATGATTAATAAGTCTTAAACTTGGCATTGATACTTACTTTTTTCATTTATTTCAGACTTTTCGACGAGTTCGTTCGCTGAGAGAAGTCGTCTGCGTAGACTACAAAGCGACTATGGTGACTTCACCAATCTTAAAATGTTGTGCCGACTCAGTATCTTGAAGGTGCTCACGGGTGTAGGGTATATGTTTGTGCGCTCATACTGTTGAGTGTATGTGCGTATATATGAGCACATGTGATTGTATTGTGTAAAAAATCATATGAAGTACGAATACCTGAAAAAAAGAATTCCTTGTACGGTAACAAAAATACTTTCTCTCATTTTCCTTCCCTAACCTAGGCAGTTAGGAAAAACTCTCTCCTCATGTGGCCAACGACGGGAAGGGGAATCTTGGTGCCTCCCGCTCCGGTTAATAGTTTAGGTTAGGGTTTTAATGCTCACAGGTGCGGCACTTGGGGGGATGGCGGCGCTTCTTCTTCGAGTTTGTCTTCCGAATTCTGATCCTCTTCGAGTTCATCCGTTTCGACGTAGCTAATGGAGCTCCGGCGTAGATTCCTGCTGCCTCTTTGGGGCGTGTGGTTAGGGTTTCCCGTCATGTGGCGAGATTTCGTGGCAGGTGCTTCAGATCTATGCAATGGTTCAATAGCGACGACTACAACTCCATGGTGCCGATTCATAGGAGCACGTGCACGAAAACTTCCCGGCTGTCATCGACAAGGTAAAGCCAGCTCCGGTAAGGGAGCGACGACAGCGGCGCGTCATCGTCAGTAGTGGTCGTTCGGTGGTCTTGAAATCTTGATGTAATTTGTATTATGTCTAAGATGCTTATATTACCAGTGAATATTTATAGTAGAACGGGTACTTTTGGCAAGAAAAAAAAAAGATGAGCATATCGTTATTACGGTCCTTTCAGTTACATTTTTTTATTGAATTTTAGTGAGGATATCTATCTAATCGAGGATTACGAGGACACATGGAATGGAACTACTCTTATTGTAGTTGGCCAATGCCCATTAAAAACCGAGTAGTTGATTTTAGCTGGTTGGCATGATCTGATGGTGGATTGACCGACTTGGCATGCTACATGTCTTCCCTACTTATTGTCCTCCAAGCTTCAGTAGCAGTTTCGCAACCACGCATCATTGCCGGGACGAATGCAATGCAAGTGCAATGAGCATAACTTCATATAGCATAAAATCAGACTCTTTTCTTTGTCACCCTTTTGCCTCTCCTGTGTTTGTTGCATATATCCACTAGAGTACATACATGTCGTCCACATACTGACCGTGCGAATATTCTCCCGGCCATTTATTAATCTACAATTCCATTCCTCTTTCCCATGTTCCGATCACTGAAGACACCCTCTGTTGCTGCTTTTGTCAATCGGCAACATATGAACCGAATCGAGGAACATACTTGAAAAGCAGATGCGAATTCTTCATCACCAAGTAGAGCTTGAACTTTAGAAAATCGCCTGTGATGACCTTCTGCTTCGCGTCGGCTCTCCAGCGTGACGATCATGTCGATCCACGTCGCCGCCACCATCTGGAATCGATGCATTTGTTGGGGGATCATGAACCGTCGATCTTTCTTCCAAAGCAGCTTTAATTATGTCGATCATGATTTTTCGCTCATCTCTCTCTGGCTTAAACCAGCGATATGTACTGTTGAACTGTTCCACAACCATACAACATGCAAAGTAGAAATTCAATCCAGTCATACTTGAAGCTGGGAGCAGACATGCCAGAGCTTCAAGTTCCGTCGTCTTGGTTGCGCTGCAGTCAAAATTCAGACGAAATTTCAGTCCTCTCGGTGGACACCTTCTTCAGAGACCGGAAGACCTGTCGCTTCAGGGTCAAGTCTACTCTTTACAGTGAGCTAGTTTTAATCATGCGCGGCCGGCGACCTCAGAGGCAGCGACGACTGACTTTGCTTTTGGGAATGGAAAACGGTAAAGAATGATGGCCGCATAGCGTACAAATTATATCCCATCGATCCATCCATCCATCCATCTATCAGATTGGTGGCATGGTCACCAGGGCACTAAAAAGCTAATGTCATGATGTGGGTTTCAGACTTTCAGTAGACCTTACTGGCTTGAGTTGAGATGATGAAATCAGCAGCAACCATGCAAGCTACTACTCCCTCGATCCGAATTAATCGACGCAGCCTCTATCCAGCATTGTATAGAGGTTGCGTCAATTAATTAGGACCGGTGTGAGTAATTAAATTAACTAGAAGAACGCCCGTGCGTTGCAACGGGGCCACATTAACTTTAAAAGTTCAATATTAATTATGTTAATATTACATTTAATATTCTCATACATATTAAGTGACATTGACGACCTTTTTTACCATCAAATTCTCACACACACACCCTCTCCCTCTTTCTTCCTCACTCTCTCTCCCCCTCTCCCTCACTCAGGAGGTGGGACGAAAATAAACCCGGAACGGAGACTACCAACTGAGACATTAGGAGTAGAGATCATTTAGTTGATAAGAATAAATAGAAAACGGTGTTAAAAAAGAGAAACAAATTAGAATACATTGAAAAACCAAAAGGACGATGTAAGCGGGGATTCGCCCTGCCCCCCGGGCCTTGCCACCGAACCGGCTCAGCGGTCCAGTCCCCGCGCGGTCGTCTTCTCCTATTCCCCGAGCCGCGTCGCTACAGAGCCGGGCTCCCGCCCAACCACCTCGCTGGCATCGAAGGGGAATGGATAAGGGTGACGCCCTTCCTTCCCTGCCCCCATGGCCTCACTCCTCCTTGACGCCCCCTCCCAAATCCACTTCTCCTCCTCGCTCGCTCGATCCCGTCGATCTGGTCGAAGTCAGACGCCACGGCCACCATGACCGACCCCGTCCACATGGCCACTGCCCTCCCTGCGGGCTAGGAGCTTGTCGAGGAGCTCCGAACGCCTTCGCTACTTCGTCTGCGCCAACAAGATCAAGTCCAGCACCCCCGCATTGACGTCGTTGCCGTCTTCCTCAACATTGGGCCACCACGACAGTGTCGTTCGATCCGCGCCGCCTCGAGCTCCCATGTCTTCCCCTAGTGCGCCATTGACACCGCCATGATCTCCTCTTGCCTTTCCCCTGTTTCCCCTCTCGTTTGCTCTCGTTAGGTATTTCTTCATGGCCGAGAACCGCCGTCCGCCATGGCCATTACAGGGGTAGCCACCGAGCTCCTCGGATTGACCCTGTGGCACATGCCCGCTCCTATGCACGCCCATGCTCGAGCCTGCCGCTCTTCTTCCGCGCCCGCGGGGCCACTCCCTCTCCATGCCCACGCCCGTGCTACACCGCGTCGGTCGCGCCCGCCGCTGCCGTCGCGCTCGCCGCAGCCACCGCACCACTGTGCCCCACGCGACACACACCCTGGCCGCGCGCCACACTCTCGCTGGCTGCGCTCGCCCCGTCTGCTGCCGCCTATCCCTTCGCTCGCCCCCCTGTCGCGCCCCTGCCTCGCGCCGCCTCCAGTCGTGGCCATCTTCTGCCGGCCGCCCCCTCAGCCACGCCGGCCGCATCTCTGCCCTCCACCGTCGGCCGCTCGCCTCGCCTGCTGTGTGTTGCTTCCTGCTGCTATGCGCTGCTCTACCGCTGGTACGCTGCTGCGCCATGCCCTCGACACCGCCGTGGACAAATGTGGCGGAGGGATTGTTAATGGAGTACGAGAAGGAGGTGGCGGAGAAGGTGTGGAGAGGCAGGAGGTCTTGGGCGGTGTCACCTGGCTGTGGTGGAGGTGTTTATGCGAGAAGGAGCCGGAGTGGAAGGAGAGGTCACAATTGGAAAGAATCACAAAAAAAACATAACCCGGAGATCTCAGTTCAAAAAAATGCTAATATCGATGGAGGGGTGATTTCCTTCAATAGATGAAAAACATAGGAAATATTGGTTGTTATCACGGAAAGGTAAAAATTTAGGAAAGTTAGGATTTTTGAACTGATTTCTATGCAAATGGGGTTTTATTGTTTGGTAACGTGATATCAGTACCTGCCCGTTTGTGACGTGTCTGATTAGGAAAGTTTGCAAATGTTAAGAAACTATTTATTGGGCGGAAAGTTGTGACGTGTCTGTTATTTGTTTCCTAAAACAAATTTCACTAATAAGAGAAATCAATTGATTTAGATATGTTAGGAAAGTTAGATTAAAATGTATTATTTGTTTCCTGAAAATCTGTTATTTGTTTCCTAAGACAAATTGAACCAATAAAAGGAATCGATTGATCTGCATAATTTAAGGAAGTTAGATTAAAATATATTATTTGTTTTCTGAAAATCTGTTATTGTTTCCTAAGACAAATTGAACCAGTAAAAGGAATCGATTGATTTGCATAATTTAAGGAAGTTAGATCCGTGATTTGTTATACGTTAGGAGAGTTATGGTTGTAATAAAGAGTGGAGAGAAAGATAAACCGATGGACCAGGGTGGGAGGGGGTGATGGGAGGAGAGACGAAAAAACCAGTGAAAATAAACCGCGGACCAAAGTGGGAGGGAGTGGTGGGAGGAGAGACGAAAAAAAACCAGCAAAAATAAACCGCGGAGACGATTCACCAACTCGTCAATTAAGAGTAGAGATAAAGCAAGTGCCACGACCACTAACTCACCAACAAGTGACTTTCGTCCAACTCGGAAAAAATGAGTTACTTTTGCTAGTGGTGTGACATGGCAGTTGGCGAGTTGGAAGGACAGTTGGTTGTGCATCTACTCAGACAGGCTCAAGCAAGTTTTTTTTGGTCGATTGTCCTTTTGGCATACTCCATCCGTTTCAAAACATTTGAAGTTCTAGTTTCGCCCCCTAATTCAACCATATTTAAAACTTTAAATAATTTGAAACGAAGGTGTAGATAACAGAGAGCACACACATACTGGACCACACCCGCACCTGCCAACAAGGTACAGGAAAAAACAAAACATTTCCCCGACCTACGCGGGGAATAGAGAGGAAACAAGAAGCCCCCTTCCCCGCACTAGCTTTGGACAGGCCCATATACGGGCGAGGCTCCCCTGTATTTTTCCGTTTGGTTATTTTTTTGTTTCCTATTTTGTTTTTGTTTTCTTTTTAAAAATAGGTTTGAGATTTCAAAAAGAAGTTCTAGATTTTAAAATATGTTCTAACGTTTTAAAAATAATAAAAAAATAACAACTGTTACTGGATTTCAATAAATGTTCAAGAATTTTGATACGTTCGTGAGTTTAAAAAATGTTCACAATAATTCCAGAAACAGTTACGAACTAAATTCCTGGATTTAGAAATGTTCCCGGATTTTAAAAATTGGTTGCAAATTTGAAAAACAATTTACGAATTTCAAAAATTCTTAATGAATTTGAAAAAATGTTTCGGAATCAAAATATGTTCATGATTTTGAGAAATGTTCCCACATTTTAAAAAATGTTTGCGAATTTATTTTGTTTTCCAAATTCCAAAATATGTTGGTGAATTTGATAAATGTTCCCAAATTTATATACTTGGAATTAAAAAAAACTATTCTGCATTTCAAAATGTTCATGATTTTGTTAAATGTTCTCAGATTTCAAAATTTTCTTGCGAGTTTGAAATAACTCTCCTGGATTTAAAAAACAATCCACAAGTTTGAGAATGTTTCACTTTTTTAAAATTGGTTGCTTATTAAAAAAGAAAAATAAAGGAAATAAAAAATTGGAAAGAAAACATAAAATAAAAAAGCTACAAAAAACCAACAAAAGAAAACGTAGGGAAAACGAAAACCAATAACCTTCAAAGAAAAGTGGGAGAAACACAAAAACAAACATAAATGGGCCAGCCCTGGTGCATCGGGGACTGTGGGGGATGCTATGGGGCCCTACTGTAAGTGTGTGTTGTTGGACGATCAGTTTTATGGTTTTAGAAGATAGTAGTTGTTTTCTCTCTTTATTTTCTCATTATGTTTTCACTGGTTTTAACACTTTTTGGGTTTTTATTTTTCTGTTTTTTACTTCTTTTTTCTGTAGTGTAGTTGCGGAATCGTATACCTGTAGGGGAACGTGACAGAAAACAAAAATTTCCGACCTACGCACCAGCTCAGGACCACTATGGAGACTGCATACATGGTTTGATCTTTTTCGTTACCGACTCGTAGTGCAGCGGGAAGTAGAGTCAATGACGATCGGCGGTGCAGATCCCCGCAACTATAATTTACAACCTCCCAACCGCGCGGATGTATACCCTCATCTGCTCCTCAGACAGCCCTCCGGGAGGTGGTCGAACAACCCCCCCCCCCCCCCCCCCCCCCCGGGACGGTGTCGCGGACAGCCCTTCGGGAGGGCCTTCAAAACTCGGACGGTCACACGGACAGCCCTTCGGGAGGCACTCACGAACTAAGACCGAAACTACGATCTCTCTACAGAGTTGCACACATACGGTGTCATCTATCCGGCAGGGCTTCGCCGTCCAGAACTAGTTCCTACCGGAACCCAGACAGCCTTACGGCTCTACGAAACTCTTTTCGTGGGAGGGAGAGAAGAAGCCAGATAATGCATGGCATACGTATGAGAGCAAGGGATGAGAGTGGAGGGCTGCCCCTCCACCTCTATTTATAGAAAATCCCAAGGGGTAGGGTGGTTTTACAAGAAAACCCAAAACCCACATGAAATGGAGTCCTTCCCAAGGACCTAAAGAGTTAAAACAAGGGACAAGTGGGGCCCCATGGATGAGCTACACCCATGAACGTCCCACCCCTTGTGGGGCCCCCCAAAAGGAGGTTTCCACCCTTCCATGTCATCCCTAGATCTTTTGGGCAAAGCCGCAAAAGGTGGCTTTCCATAAAATATCCCAAAAAGCACTTTCACTATTCACGACGATATTTTTCAGCGTCCGTTTGAACTGAAAATATTTATGTGGGCTTAGAAAATTTCCAGTACCCACCATAATAATTTTCAACGCGTTCTGGAACAATTCCAGTTTAGTGAATTTCATCTGCGAAAAGCATTTGAACCGGTTCCTGCAGCTCCGGAACATTTCCGGTTTTTATTTCTGAAAATTCCAAAAAGTTTCCAGAATGATTCTGGCACCCTCCAAGAATTATCAGGCATGTGCCGAAACCATTTTGACTTAATGGCATACCCCAAAACAACTATTTCGGTTTCACCGAAACTCATCCGGTGACCTCTCTCTGCGGAACTTTTCCGCTGTCCGAAACTTTTCGGTGTCCAAAACTTTTTCGATGATTTTCTCTCAGACTCCCTGTCTAGTCAGCAGATAGATGACCCTTATGCGTGTGACCCTATAGGTTCGGTGAAGTATAGACATGACCCGGAACCCCTTCCGATCAATGATCAACATCGGAGCCGTGGACACCCATATTGACCCCTATACCCACACGAATAAATATTCGAGTGAACCTCCAGTTGCAGTGAGCTATTCCTGTTGCTTCGCGATATGTCACAAACACCCGAGGTGAGATTTGTTGCATCCCCGTGGACGAACAATTTGTCCACCATGCAAGTTACCTCGTTACTGGTTTTGTTCTCTTTTCTCGTTTCCGTTTTCCGGCATCCCAGTGATCAAATCACACTGTGTCTGGCCAGACGATGATGGATACCGTAATACCGAGAGGGCCCGAGAATATCTCTCCATCGTCGGAGGAGCAAATCCCAATCTTGAGCTATCAAGTTACTTGACACACTTTTCCATGAACCTGTAAGCCGCCGTAATAGCCACCCATTTACGGATGACGTTTAACAAACCCCAAAGTTCATGAAGCAAGCATGAAGAAACTGATACTCTCATGGTCTAAGGAATCATGCAAACGTTAACCATCTCTGTGTTATGTACCATTAACTTGTGACAAATGAATCTCATAGCATAACATCAATCCGGGTCGATTCAACACAAATGTTCTCTTAACATTGTGCCCTCAAAGTTGCTGGCATAGACATGCCCATGATCAGGAAAACAGAACCATCATGCAACACTTGAGCTAGTCTTAGAGGCCAGACTAAGAATACTTCTTACCGTTTATTATTCCATACGTGCATATGAGTCTTCCTCCGAGCCTCGTGTTATTGCAGACTCGAGAACCATAGCAGTTATAGCATGGAACATAAACATAATTATGAACCGGGAGATAATCAATAACATTTATTATTGCCTCTAGGGCATATCTCCTACAATACCCTCTGAACTTATTTTACAAGTACTGCAAATCTCCAGCTCATTATTGTCCAGCCATGGTCTCGTTGTGCTTTCTTATGTGATTGAAAGAATTGATGAGTAGAGGGGACGGCCTTGGTCAGATTGATTGATATTCATTTTTGTGGTATCTATAATGTGGGCTCTTAGTTGTCCACTAGTGTTTCCGAATTGAACGGTGCCATATTTTCTAGAGTTATTTTCATTGTAGTGTAAGTCTCCAGCTAATAGATGTTTATTTCATGGTAGCCCTGTGTTGCAAACTCATATGATGGTTCAATCATTTAGCTATGGTCTCATGATGGCTGTGACAAATTGAATTGTTTGTAAGTTGTTACAATGTTTTTAAGAATTAACGTTGGCCAGTATTTCTCTGATTATTCGGTTGCGAATCACCGAGCATAGAATTTGGAATTCGGAATTCTGTGACAAATAGATTATAGATGAGCCCGCAGCGTGATTTAATTTCCCTGTTTTTTGTCATATAAATCTTGTTAAAAGTGGTTATTTTCATCTGAAGTTATACTAGTTGGGCACTCGTCTGATCTTTTTGTTTTCCTTGCAGCCGCAACACTTGTAAGCGTGGAGGGAATTTGATGGTGATCCCGATGTGGTAGTATTTTGGCAGTTTGTCAAGTGAGATGCTGTAGCTGCCAACACTTGCCTTGTGTGGTAGTTTCACGAAGTTTGGATGCTGTTTCTTGGTTGCCTGCTCATCTGCATGAGAGCTGCTTCGATGACCCATCAACATTCAACTGGTTGCTCAAGAAGGAAGGATGGTGGCGAGTAGCAAGATGAAATCATTGGCGGCTTGGTTAGTTTGTGATGGTGTCAGATTGGCTTGACTTTTGTTAGGGAAATGATTTGGTAGGATGATAATATGGAACGTTTCGTCCAATGTATCGACCAACTGGGCAGTGCATGAATAAATCTTTGAATGAATTGGGATTCTTTCCAACGTGTTATGCTGCCGAAATTTCTCACGAAAATCCTTCCGACTTGTCCAAATTTTGTCATTGTTTGTAACAAAACCAAGACTTTTCGGTCTTGGCTGCAAGAATTTTGGCCTTGGGATTTTGTAGTATTCAAATTCAGGGTGCTGAACACAAGTTTGGCTTTGGAATATAATCTGCTTATATTTTTTGGACCATAGGTCCCGTAGGCGCTCGCGGCAATCGATTTGGTCGCCGGACGGCAGATCCCGAGCCTCGCTGCCGCTTCTGTGGACGCCGGCGCACCGTCGCCGGCGGCTAAACGCCGTTTTGCTGACATGACGTCATTAGTGTTAATTACCCTGCTAATCCCCACTGACACGTGCCCTGTATGGGTTAGTTAGAGCTAATAAAAATGGTTAGTTAATTAACTCACTGACACGCGGGTGCTCATAGAAATATGACGTGCATACATACATTCATAAGGAACAGCACGAACATGTGCATCAATAAATCTCTTGTTAAAAGAAACCATCTCCACACTGAGCTACTCATGAGCCAATTCACCATTGTTACCTTCACTATTTATACCTTCAGAACCTTGCAGTCCCAATCTCGATCGGTACCGTTTCATTCTTCCTTTTGATTGGTGTGTCTCGCACAAAAACACCAAAGTTGGGGAATGCAACTAAACCAACGTCTCAAGGAACTTAATTATTTCCAGTTTCTTGCCTGGTGATATAAAGTATAACTTATTCTTGCATATGTAGATGGAAGATGCTCTGACAGCTAGAAGCATGAATAGTACATAAGGAGAGAAGAAGAGCTTAGTAGTAGCTTGCATTGGGTATAAAAAATCAATGTTGATGCCTTGATCTAATTTTTCTCATGGGGCATCTATGTCCATATGACACCATTGTACATGCCCTTAATTAAGCAACCAATTTCCAAGAGGAGAGCGTGTCCAGAGGGCATGTGCCCCCCTCCCCACTTATTCTCTTACAACCCTATAGCAACACTTGTTCCATACCAGCCCGCCAGTGTGGAACACTCATAACAGCTTGATAATGATGGGGTTCAGAAGTCGGATCCGAAATTGCATGAGCCATACAAGTTGCAAGCCAGGCAAGCGTGCCATTAGTTCGGTTTTTTTGGACAGACGATGCCAGTCCGACTGCGGGTATGTGGTCTCAAGATCACAGGAGCTGGAGCTGGTGGTGGCGACGGCGGATCGACAGGAGATGCAGCGGGTGGTGACGACGACACAGGCGTCGCAGGCGGTGACGCTGGCTCAGACAGCCCATGCGAGAGCTGTGTGGATGGCCCAGCCGAGGACGACCTAGCTAGTGATGGAGCCTCAGGCGAAGGCGAGGCACCGCGTGCAGACGATCCTGGCTGAGTTGTGGGAAAACTAGATGGCAACGATGGTTCAACCTGTGGGGATGACACGGCTGTCTCATGTGGGGATGAGGACCACTAGTAGTAGCTTGCATTGGTTAGAAAAAATCAATGTCGATGCCTCAATCTACTTTTTCTCATGGGGCATCTATGTCCATATGTAACCATTGTACATGCCCTTAATTAAGCAACCAGTTTCCAAGAGGAGAGCGTATGTCCAGGGGGCATGTGCTCCCCACCCCACTTATTCTCTTACAACCCTATGGCAACACATAGGGTGAATTCAAGAGGGGTGAGTGCTAAGAGCAACTCTAGCAATCCCAATCTCGATCGATATCTTTTCATTCTTGGTTTTTATTGGTGTGTCTGAGACAAAAATGCCAAAGTGGGGAATGCGACTAAACCAACGTACCAAGGAACTTAATTATTTTCAGTTTTTTGCCTGGTGATATAAAGTATAAATTATTCTAGCATATGTAGATGGAAGATGCTCTGGCAGCTAGAAGCATCGGTAGTACATAAGAAGAGAAGAAGAGCTTAGCCGATTCTTCACTTGCTCGCAACTGCAAGAACGAAACTCATTTGTCTGCATGATAATTTAATTTCCTTGTTGCTAGTTGTAAAGCTTATGATGGTTTGGGTGGAATAACACAACCCTGTATGGGTGGCTTGTATATATTTATAGAACCTCATGTACAATTACAAGGCATATACAAGACGTATACTACTACAATTCTAACACCCTTCCTCGATCTCAACCGTGTTCCGTAGGTTGAGATTGTGCCGACAATGCTCGAACAAAGGTAATGGCAACGGCTTGGTGAAGATGTCCGCAAATTGATCTTTAAAGGAGATGAACTTGATCTGAAGTAGCTTCTGTGCAACACGTTCTTTGACAATGTGATAATCAACTTCGATATGTTTTGTTCGCGCATGAAATACCGGATTGGAAGAAAGGTATCTAGTGCCAATGTTATCACACCAAAGAACCGGTGCCTGTTGCTGCGGTACTCGCAACTCACGAAGCAAGGATCGTACCCAAATAAGTTCTGCAGTCGCATTAGCTATAGCCTTCTACTCAGCCTCTGTACTACTGCGAGACACCATGGTTTGCTTGCGAGCACTCCACGCGATCAAGTTAGGGCCGAAAAATACCGCATATCCCCATGTGGATCGCCGATCATCAGGATTACCTGCCTAGTACGCATCTGAAAAAGCAGAAAGGACGCCAGAGGGAGCAAGTCGAAGATGTAATCCATAAGAGGCTGTCAGGCGAACATAATGAAGAATGCGCTTGATCGTCGAACGATGTGAATCCCGAGGTGCTTGTAGATACTGCAAACCCGATTGACGACAAAGGCAATATCTGCTCTGGTGATAGTGAGGTACTGCAGGCCACCAACAAGACTATGATACTCAGTAGCATCATTTGGAAATAAAAGATCACCATCAACAGCAGTAATCTTGTCAGTAGCAGAGATGGGTGTGGAGGATGGGTTGCACTTGAGCATACCAGCATGGCGCAAGAGATCCAAGGAATACTTCTTCTCAGTGAGATAGAGTCCATCAGAAGTATGAGCAACCTCCAAACCCAGAAAATAATGAAGCTTGCCAAGGTCCTTAACAGCAAAATCAGAACGAAGAGCTGATAGAAGATGATCAGCAGCTGGCACTGAGGAACTGACCAGAATAATTTCATCAACATAAACTGGAAGATATATGGTGACAACAGAATGTTGGAAAAGAAATAGTGATGTATCGGCTGTAGATGGAGCAAAACCATGATCATGTAGAACAGTCGCAAGACGAGCATGCCAAGCACGTGGAGCTTGCTTCAGACCATAGAGTGCTTTGTCCAAGCGACAAAGGCGATGAGGACGATTACGATCAACAAAGCCGGGGGGTTGCTGATGACCCACAAGTATAGGGGATCTATCGTAGTCCTTTCGATAAGTAAGAGTGTCGAACCCAACGAGGAGCAGAAGGAAATGATAAGCGGTTTTCAGCAAGGTATTCTCTGCAAGCACTGAAATTATCGGTAACAGATAGTTTTGTGATAAGATAATTTGTAACGGGTAACAAGTAACAAGTGTAAATAAAGTGCAGCAAGGTGGCCCAATCCTTTTTGTAGCAAAGGACAAGCCTGGACAATTTCTTATATGAAGGAAAACGCTCCCGAGGACACATGGTAATTATCGTCAAGCTAGTTTTCATCACGTTCATATGATTCGCGTTCGGTACTTTGATAATTTGATATGTGGGTGGACCGGTGCTTGGGTGCTGTCCTTACTTGGACAAGCCTCCCACTTATGATTAACTCCTATTGGAAGCATCCGCAACTACAAAATAAGTATTAAGGTAAACCTAACCATAGCATGAAACATATGGATCCAAATCAGCCCCTTACGAAGCAACGCATAACCTAGGGTTTAAGCTTCTGTCACTCTAGCAACCCATCATCTACTTATTACTTCCCAATGCCTTCCTCTAGGCCCAAATAATGGTGAAGTGTCATGTAGTCGACGTTCACATAACACCACTAGAGGAGAGACAACATACATCTCATCAAAATATCGAACGAATACCAAATTCACATGACTACTAATAGCAAGACTGCTCCCATGTCCTCAGGAACAAACGTAACTACTCACAAAGCATATTCATGTTCATAATCAGAGGGGTATTAATATGCATAATGGATCTGAACATATGATCTTCCACCAAATAAACCAACTAGCATCAACTACAAGGAGTAATCAACACTACTAGTAACCTACAAGTACCAATCTCAGACTTAGAGACAAGAATTGGATACAAGAGATGAACTAGGGTTTGAGAGGAGATGGTGCTGGTGAAGATGTTGATGGAGATTGACCCCCTCCCGACGAGAGGATCGTTGGTGATGACGATGGCGATGATTTCCCCCTCCGAGAGGGAAGTGTCCCCGGCAGAACAGCTCCGCCAGAGCCCTAGATTGGTTCCGCCTCGTGGCGGCGGAGTCTCATCCCGAAAGCTTGCTTATGATTTTTTCTCGGATGAAAGACTTCATATAGCAGAAGATGGGCACCGGAGGGCCACCAGGGGGCCCACGAGGCTGGGGGCGCGCCCAGGGGGTAGGGCGCGCCCCCACCCTCGTGGCCAAGGTGTGGCCCCCCCTCTGGTATTTTCTTCGCTCAGTATTTTTTATTATTTCCAAAAATAACTTCCGTGGAGTTTCAGGACTTTTGGAGTTGTGCAGAATAGGTCTCTAATATTTGCTCCTTTTCCAGCCAACAATTCCAGCTACCGGCATTCTCCCTCTTTATGTAAACCTTGTAAAAATAAGAGAGAATAGGCATAAGTATTGTGACATAATGTGTAATAATAGCCCATAATGCAATAAATATCAATATAAAAGCATGATGCAAAATGGACGTATCAACTCCCCCAAGTTTAGACCTCGCTTGTCCTCAAGCGGAAGCCGACAACGATCAATATCTCCACATGTTTAGAGATGGAGGTGTCGATAAAATAAAATACGGACATGAGGGCATCATGATCATTCTTATAACAACAACATATATGGATATTGTCATATGATTTCTTATGCTCAAGTAATAATCTATTCACAAGGCAAAGTCTGAATCAGAAACTTCATTGAGAACTAACAAACTATAATCTCAGTCATTGAGGCAATTGCAATTTATCATAACATCAGAAAGAGTCAATATAAGAGCTTTTCAGCAAGTCCACGTACTCAACTATCATTTAGTCTTTCACAATTGCTAACACTCACGCAATACTTGTGGTTATGGAGTTTTAATCGGACACAGAGAAAGATAGGGGCTTATAGTTTCGCCTCCCAACCTTTTACCTCAAGGGTAATGTCAACAATAATAGTTCATGCTAACTTACATCCAATTGGATATATATATCAGGATCTTTCCAACACACTGTGCTTGCCAAAGGATAAAATGTAAAAAGGAAAGGTGAAGATCACCATGACTCTTGCATAAGGTAGAAGATAAAAGTAAAAGATAGGCCCTTCACAGAGGGAAGCAGAGGTTGTCATGCGCTTTCAGGGTTGGATGCACAAAATCTTAATGCGAAAGAACATCATTTTATATTGCCACTTGTGATATGGACCTTTATTATGCAGTCCGTCGCTTTTATTTCTTCCACATCACAAGATCGTATAAAGCTTATTTCCTCCACACTAATCAATCATACATATTTAGAGAGCAATTTTTATTGCTTGCATTGATGACAACTTACTTGAAGGATCTTACTCAATCCATAGGTACGTATGGTGGACTCTCATGGCAAAACTGGGTTTAAGGATATTTGGAAGCACAAGTAGTATCTCTACTTGGTGCAAAGAATTTGGCTAGCATGAGGGAGAAAGGCAAACTCAACATGTTGGATGATCCATGACAATATACTTTATTTCAGATATAAGAAAACATAACCCATTACGTTGTCTTCCTTGTCCATCATCAACTCTTTAGCATGTCATATTTTAATGAGTGCTCACAATCATAAAAGATGTCCAAGATAGTATATTTATATGTGAAACCTCTCTTTCTGTATTACTTCCTATTAATTGCAACGATGACCAAAACTATGTTTGTCAACTCTCAACAACTTTTAATCATCATACTCTTTATATGTGAAGTCATTACTCTCCATAAGATCAATATGATCTCTTTTTATTTCTTTTTATTCTTTCTTTTTCTTTTATTCCCTCAAGATCATAGCAAGATAATCAAGCCCTTGACTCAACACTAATCTTTATTATATAGCTCACGGACTCGATTACATAGAGGGATCATAAAGCAAAACTCAAAACTAAATCATACTAAAACTTTATTCTACTAAATCGAGATATTACTAAAAGGATCGAACTAAGAAACACGGTAAAGATAGAGATGTGATGGTGATACGATACCGGGGCACATCCCCCAAGCTTGGCAGTTGCCAAGGGGAGTGCCCATACCCATGTGATTATATTTCCTTCTTCGGAGGTGTTGGTGTGATATTCTTGGCGATGATACTCCTCAGGATACGATTCTCTTCCTCGAGCTTATTGAGTTGCTGCTTGAGATCCATTATCTCCTTACGGAGCTTACCCGTTGAAAGATCGTGGATGTCGCCTAGAGGGGGGGTGAATAGGCGCTTTAAAATAATTACGGTTTAGGCTTGAACAAATGCGGAATAAACCTAGCGGTTAATTTGACAAGCACAAAACCTACAACAACTAGGCTCGCCTATGTGCACCAACAACTTATGCTAAGCAAGATAAACAACTAAGTGATAACAAGATATATGACAAGAAACAATATGGCTATCACAAAGTAAAGTGCATAAGTAAAGGGACGGGTAAGAGATAACCGAGGCACGCGGAGACGACGATGTATCCCGAAGTTCACACCCTTGCGGATGCTAATCTCCGTTTGGAGCGGTGTGGAGGCACAATACTCCCCAAGAAGCCACTAGGGCCACCGTAATCTCCTCACGCCCTCGCACAATGCAAGATGTCGTGATTCCACTAAGGGACCCTTGAGGGCGGTCACCGAACCCGTACAAATGGCAACCCTTGGGGGCGGTCACCGAACCCGTACACTTTGGCAACCCTTGGGGGCGGTCACCGGTACCCGTCAAATTGCTCGGGGCGATCTCCACAACCTAATTGGAGACCCCGACGCTTGCCCGGAGCTTTACACCACAATGATTGAGCTCCGAACACCACCAACCGTCTAGGGCGCCCAAGCACCCAAGAGGAACAAGCTCAAGGGCACCAAGCACCCAAGAGTAATAAGCTTCTCAACTTCTAACTTCCACGTATCACCGTGGAGAACTCAAACCGATGCACCAAATGCAATGGCAAGGGCACACGGAGTGCCCAAGTCCTCTCTCAAATCCCACCGAAGCAACTAATGCTAGGGAGGAAAAAGAGAGGAAGAACAAGAAGGAGAACACCAAGAACTCCAAGATCTAGATCCAAGGGGTTCCCCTCACAAAGAGGAGAAAGTGATTGGTAGAAATGTGGATCTAGATCTCCTCTCTCTTTTCCCTCAAAAACTAGCAAGAATCCATGGAGGGATTGAGAGTTAGCAAGCTCGAAGAAGGTCAACAATGGGGGAAGAACACGAGCTCAAGAGATGAGGTTCATTGGGGAAGAAGACCCCCTTTTATAGGAGGGGGAAAATCCAACCGTTATGTGCTCAGCCCGCACACGAGCGGTACTACCGCTCCACGAGCGGTACTACCGCTCGGGCGGAAGAAGCAGGGAAACGGATCAACAAAACATGAACCTTGGGGCGGTAGTACCGCTTATAAGCGGTACTACCGCTCACCCCAGCCGTACTACCGCTCGACCGGAGCGGTACTACCGCTTATAGGCGGAACTACCGTGCCATACTGCCGCGCGACTACCGCTGAACCCGACACGAAAAGAGCAGACCCAAAATCGAGTCGGTAGTAGAGCGGTACTGGAGCGGTACTACCGCTTGACGCTACAAGCGGTACTACTGCTGCCACCGCGGTACTACCGCTTGACGCTACAAGCGGTACTACCGCAGGGAGAAAAACAGAACTGCCAAAACTTCTTCATATGAGCTCCGAATTGAGCAAACTCAAGCTTGTTGGATAGAGGAAGACGAGTAGCATCAAAACTCAAGCTTAGGGGGGTAGGGCGCGCCCCCCACCCTCGTGGCCAAGGTGTGGGCCCCTCTGGTATTTTCTTCGCTCAGTATTTTTTATTATTTCCAAAAATAACTTCCGTGGAGTTTCAGGACTTTTGGAGTTGTGCAGAATAGGTCTCTAATATTTGCTCCTTTTCCAGCCCAGAATTCCAGCTGCCGGCATTCTCCCTCTTTATGTAAATCTTGTAAAATAAGAGAGAATAGGCATAAGTATTGTGACATAATGTGTAATAACAGCCCATAATGCAATAAATATCAATATAAAAGCATGATGCAAAATGGACGTATCAGTTGCCTCATGTAAACTTCCTCCTATAACACACCATGAAGAATAGCATTCAGGACATCCAACTGTCGGAGAGACCAGCCACGAGTAACCGCCAAGGACAGTAAGAGGCGAATGGTGGTGGACTTGACAACGGGACTGAAAGTGTCCTCATAGTCAAGGCCATGGCGTTGTTTGAACCTTTAGCAACTAGACGGGCCTTGTAACGCTCAATGGAGCCATCAGAATGTTTCTTCACCTTGAACACCCATTTAGAGTCAATGATATTAACACCAGGAGGAGGAGGAACCAGACGCCATGTTTTGTTGTGAAGGAGAGCATGATACTCTTGTTCCATACCAGCCCGCCAGTGTGGAACACTCATAGCAGCTTGATAATGACGGGGTTCAGAAGTCAGATCCGAAACTGCATGAGCCATACAAGTTGCAAGCCAGTCAAGCGTGCCATCAGTTCGTTTTTCTGGATAGACGATGCCACTCCGACTACGGGTATGTAGTCTCAAGATCATAGGAGCTGGAGCTGGTGGTGGCGACGTCGGGTCAACAGGAGATGCAACGGGTGGTGACGACGACACAGGCGTCGCAGGCGGTGACGCCGGCTCAGACAGCCCATGCGAGAGCTGTGTGGATGGCCCAGCCGAGGACGACCTAGCTGGTGATGGAGCCTCAGGCGAAGGCGAGGCACCGCGTGCAGACGATCCAGGCTAGGATAGCGGCCCAGTCGTGGGCAGACTAGATGGCAACGATGGTTCAACCTGTGGGGATGACACGGCTGTCTCATGTGGGGGCGGTCCAGGTGAGTTCATCCCACGCGGGGGCGCACTAGTCCCATGCACTACTTGGACGGGACTACATGCATGTGCATGCACGTCATGAACCGGACTGCCTGGAGCATCCGAGTCGTCCAGAAGCTCGAGGCGAGCACCGCGATCAGTACCTGCACCATGGTTAGGCAACAAAAGGGGAGAGTATGCAATATCTTCAAATTGGTCAGAAGAAAATATGGTGGGACACAAGGACTGCGAAATGTTGGATTTTTTTTGAGAGGTTGGAAAATGGAAAAGAATTCTCATCAAATATGACATCACGAAAGATTTAGACTCTATTAGTGGATACATGAAGACACTTATATCCTTTGTGTAGGGAACTATAGCCAAGAAAGACACATTTTTTGGAGTGAAACTCAAGCTTACGGTTGTTGTAAGGGCGAAGATGCGGCCAAGAAGCACACGCAAACACTTTCAAAAAGGAGTAGTCAAGAACTTTGTTAAGGAGGACTTCAAGAGGAGTTTTTAAATTAAACACACGTGTAGGAATACGGTTAATAAGAAAACAGGCAGTAAAGAAGGCGTCACTCCAAAAACGAAAGGGAACAGAAGCATGAGCTAGCAAACTTAATCCAGTTTCAACAAGATGACGATGTTTTCGTTCAGTAGCACCGTTTTGTTGATGTGTATGAGGGCAAGACACCCGATGGGAAATTCCAAGCTTCTGGAAAAAAATGTTAAGATTGCGGTATCCCCCCCCCCCCCCCCCCCCATGCTTAAGAAGATAAAGCCATGTAAAGCGACTATAAGCATTTATGAAACTGACATAATAGTTATGACCACTAACAGAAGTTTGGGCAGGACCCCATACATCAGAAAAAACAATCTCGAAAGGATTGTTGACAACCCGATTTGATGAAGAAAACGGAAGTTGATTACTCTTGCCCTGTTGACAGGCATCACACACCGCTATTTCTTTATTACTAGACACCACGAGAAGTTTATGACGATGAAGAACATGACGGACTATTGGAGTAGCTCGATGCCCAAGACGGGAATACCATTGGGACGATGAAACACGAACCCCACTGAAGACTTGAGACTTGTGTAGCATATCCAGAGAGTAAAGACCACAGCGATAGCGACCTCTAAGGAGTATGTCCCGTGTGGCTCGGTCTTTAATAGAAAAATAGAGCGGGTGAAATTCAACAGAGACATTATTATCATAAGTAAGTCGAGGAACAGACAAAAGATTACCAATCCGTTCCTATTTGTGTATGTGGATAAGAGTGGACCAGAAATTCATTTTCACCATCGTATTTAGATGCAGGTGTGTATTATCAGATAAGAATAATGTTGACTTCAATTTAGTGCTGCATAATTTGTATAAATGAAATGAGTAGTTTTTCCTTGTTAATTGCTGGAGTCTTCTGTATTATCTAGATATTGTCATGTTATTTTACTTCCACCGTTTCTATCATTGTTTCAATTTTCTGTTGCTTGGTTGTGAAGATCAACCAACAAGACCGGCAAGTATGTTTTGCTCCAATCGTCGCGCATAGTGCCCTGAAGTGCAGCAATCACCACCCAGAGTTTCTTTTGGACCTTAATGTGCCCAAGCTTGTGCAATAATCTCCTGCAAAGCAGGATCCCTTTCCCACATAATCTCATATATTGCCTCAACCCAGGCTTTCTGGGTCAGTCCTCTAATAAATCATAAGCAACATGCAAAGGGAGTAAGGGACATGATCCGAGCATGGGATGGTGAGATGACGAGCAAATGTATTATCAAACATATTCCTCCATCGCATGTTTGCTACTTCTAGGCGAACTTTCACATTGGAACCTCTCATATTGTCGAAGGTGTGAGGTACACCATTGAAGCCAAGATCAACCAGATAGTGTGACAATTCTCTCCTCTAGGCTCACCATATACACACATCAATCTCCATTGTGGCTCATCTGGACTAGCACAAACATGTGCATCAATAAATCCCTTGTTTGAAGAAACTATCTGCACACTCAATGACTCATGAGCCAATTCACCACGGTTATCTTCACTATATATACCTTCAAAACCTTGCAATCTCAATCTCGATCAGTATCTTTTGATTCTTGCTTTTGATTGGCGTGTCTCGCAGAAAAACACCAAAGTGAGGAAATGTGACTGAACCCTCCATTACCATGTTCCAATCCCCAAGGCATGAAAACTGCATTGTATAGAGCTTATCTCAAAGCGATCTGAACTTGACGTCTTGAGTAAGATCCCACTGCCCATGTTCTTGAAGAACCGGAAGTCACTTCATAACTACCAGACATCTCTAGAAGAAGATCCCACTGATCATGCCACAAACGGTGCACTAAACTAGGAGAAGTTCATATTTAACTCGGAAAACCAGACATCTCTTCTCCTTCCCATGTCCTTTTATAATGAAAACATGTTTCTTCAGTGGCTTTCTAATATCATATTAATCTCACCCGATAGTAATTACCAGCAATGTCTTGTCCACTGTTTTAAAGAGCATAAAACTCACCCACCTTAGTACCTGCTTTCACCAATGGTTCAAACCCGTCCGACAGATCATGGATTTGGATCCATATTTAATTAGCACATTCAGTCCAACCGACGACGCCTTAGTGAATCCATCGTACAGAGAAAACATAACAGGAATGCGACGGAAGTCCATGGAGCACCCTCCATTACCTTGTCTCAATCCCTAAGGCATGAGAACTGCATCGTATAGAGCTTATCTCCAAGCGATCTGAACTTGGCGTCTTGCGCGAGATCCCAGGCATTGCGCTGGTTTAAGAGACATATTCCTAACATAGCAACGAGTGAATTGCGAAAAACCACCACATTGAAGCGTAGGTTTGCAGGAAAGACTCTTCTACGAATTTGTGCCAGAAAACACTGATTTTAGTCCTAATCTTTTGCAAAAAACACTGATCAACCGTTTTATGCATTTTAACCTGGATTATGACATGTGGGGCCCTGGTATTTTTGCATAGTCACCCTTCGGGTAAAAGTACAAAACGCAATCAGCTCCTTGTCGCCGGCCTGCAGCAGAGGCATCGGCGCTCATGGTCCTCGTCGCCAGTCATGGCCACACCGTCCAGAGGGGGGGAAGAGGTTGGCTCATCGGCGTTGGCCGGTGGTGCCGCATCTGGCGGTGGTGGGACGAGCACCAGAGGACGATGCGGTGGCTGGTTCATGCACGCGGCAGCGCTGCTGGCTTGGAGTCGCCATGCACTTGGTACCGTCGGCCACCGCGCGCTCACCGTCGAGGTCGCTGCTTGTTGCAGCTTGCGCGCCGCCGTCGCTGCTTGTGCCGAGCTGCGCGGCGCTGCTGGTGAATTTGGGCTGCCCAGAGAGCAGAACAGCAGCACACCGGCCATGGCTGATGGGTCTCGTCACCGGGAATGGGAGCAGAGAGCACGGCCGCGGCACAAGCGCATCCTCAAGGCGCAGGCGAGCCTGCTCTTGCTGGCGCGGACGCCGAGCAAGGGCGCCAGAGGTTGAGCCCGAGGCGCGGCGCGCAACCCGCTCGGAGGCGGTGGACGCGAAGCCCCTGCTGAACTTGGCGGCCAGGAGGGCGCTTGCGTCTGCTCCGGCAGGTCGCCGCACCGGGCGGTCGCGTAGACGAGCCCTGTCGCCGCCTCCCGCCGCGGCTCGCCGCGGAGTAACGCGCGGTCCGGGTGGCCTACCTGGAGCAGCTGCCCCGACCACCAGTCCGCCTCTAGCGCGCCGACCAGACTACCTCCTATCGCTGCCACCCACGTCCTGTGCCACCACATGCCAGATCCGGCCGGGTCCGATGTTCCCCGCCTCCACAACCCACGTCCAAGGACGGCCTGCGCCAGGATCCGGCGGGCCCAGTCTCCACCACGCCTCGTCCCTCCTCCTTCCCGTCAAGGCGGGTCGAGCTGCACATCGGGGTCGTAGCCGGGAAGGGAGGTGGCGGCGCTGGGAGGGCGGGGGCGCGCCGGGTGGGAGGTGGCGGCGGTGGGAGGCGGGGGCACGTCGGGAAGGAGGTGGCGGCGCGCCGGAGGGAGGTTGAGGAGCAGGGAGAGGGTAGTTTTTTAGGGGAGAATTTTTTTAGGGAGGGGAGGACGTTTTGGCAAAAAGATCGTTAGCCACATCAGCAAATGGTGGGCTCCATCTATCATAATCGTCATCAAATGGGCTAAAGCCATCAACTAGTGTTTTCTGCAAAAGATTAGGCTAAGAATCAGTGTTTTCGGGCACAAAATCGTAGAAGAGTCTTTTCTGCAAATCTATGCTTTAATGTGGTGGTTTTTTGCAATTCACTCCATAACAACATATGCTACAAGAGAAGACATGAGTAATCCCAAGTGCTCCATTAAGCAAACAGATTCCAAGTAACCTGAAGTAAAGATGACGACTGAAGGTTCGACGACGACGACGAATATATAAAGGTAGCACGAAACAAGCATACATACAAATACAGGCAAACACGACGACAAGATATTACGGTATAATACTACATACTAACGGCATGATGAAGAGTAGATATATGTATATATGGCGACCCTGAACTCGATTGGCAGCATAAACCGACGTACGCAAGGAATGGATGAACGGAAAGGATCAGGCTTGGTCGGCGGCGGGCTCCTCCTCCTCCTCGTACTCCTCGGCGGTGGCGTCCTGGTACTGCTGGTACTCGGCGACGAGGTCGTTCATGTTGCTCTCGGCCTCGGTGAACTCCATCTCGTCCATGCCCTCGCTGGTGTACCAGTGGAGGAAGGCCTTGCGGCGGAACATGGCGGTGAACTGCTCGCTGACCCTGCGGAACATCTCCTGGATGGAGGTGGAGTTGCCGACGAAGGTGGAGGACATGGCGAGCCCCACGGGCGGGATGTCGCAGACGCTGGACTTGACGTTGTTGGGGATCCACTCCACGAAGTAGGAGGAGTTCTTGTTCTGCACGTTCATCATCTGCTCGTCCACCTCCTTGGTGCTCATCTTGCCCCGGAACATGGCGGACGCCGTGAGGTAGCGGCCATGCCGCGGGTCCGCCGCGCACATCATGTTCTTGGCGTCCCACATCTGCTGTGTGAGCTCCGGCACCGTGAGCGCGCGGTACTGCTGCGAGCCCCTGGACGTGAGCGGCGCGAACCCAACCATGAAGAAGTGCAGCCGCGGGAAGGGGATCAGATTCACTGCCAGCTTCCGGAGGTCCGAGTTGAGCTGCCCCGGGAAGCGCAAGCAGCACGTCACACCGCTCATCGTCGCCGAGATGAGGTGGTTCAGGTCACCGACTGCATCATGCATCAATGAGTTAACAAGTTCAATTCATTTGATGTCGGATGGATCATGGAGTGGGGGCTTACAGGAAGGGTTGGTGAGCTTGAGGGTGCGGAAGCAGATGTCGTAGAGAGCCTCATTGTCGAGGACCATGCACTCATCGGCGTTCTCCACGAGCTGGTGCACCGACAGTGTCGCGTTGTAGGGCTCCACCACCGTGTCCGACACCTTGGGCGACGGGAACACGGAGAAGGTGAGCATCATGCGGTCAGGGTACTCCTCCCGGATCTTGGAGATGAGCAGCGTGCCCATGCCGGAGCCAGTGCCTCCGCCAAGAGAGTGGCATACTTGAAAACCTGCCCACCGACCAATGCTGGTTAGCAATTCATTTCAGGAGAGGTCCTACTCACTGGACTGAAGAAATGTTCAGGTTTCCTAACCCGATCATGTCTGAGTTTCCCTGTCAAAAAAACTTGATAACAAGACAGACTAACTACTCCTGTCCAATCAGTGGACTAATAATGAAATACATCATCTCCACTGGTCCTACATCATGTGCCTAGTTGTACATTATTACTGAAAATCAGTACTATTTTTCTTTATTCTGCTGTTATGTTCTGATTAGGTTAGGTGTACTAAAATCCACAAATCTCATCTCACATAAATCTGAACTTAGCCATTGAAGTACACATAATTAACAAACTAATCAAGCAAGCAAAACCGCATCTACGGATCTAACCAACAACCATCCGTCCACTGGGTCTGGCAACAGCCTGTCTGGGTGTCCCATTCGCTGCAGCCAACGCCGACAGTATGCCGTTCCTTGATACCGCCTTTCATGTGTTGTTAGGTCGTACAGCATTGTCGGTAATCACCCGCATGATATGTACATGTAGTGCTACATTGTTTGTGTTGTGATGATCGCATCACCCTTCACCGGCAAAAAGAAGATGGCGACATGTGATGCAATGCGATCAAATTGAATGTATATTGGCACTGAGGTGGTCGTATGATCTTGACCGAAAAGTGCAAGTTCTTTGCCACCTAAATTTGTTAGCACTATTTTTAAGTTCACACTTTTACAGACGAATAGTCGATGGCTAGGTGAATTTGCGACGCATGCCTCAAAATGGATTCAAATGCTGGGTCCTTCCCGGACCTCAAGGGGACAGATTGCATGCAGACAACATAAGCAATGATGCAGCTAACGTCATGAAGGAAGATTTCAGGTGTAGCATACTTTCAAAACCTTCACAACTGACATATTTACTTAGCAAAAGTTTTCTAACAGTTGCTGGCTTGATTGATCATTGAACTGAAAAAATCAGACCTCAAGCATATGTGTTACTCTTTAATTTCGCAGACACCTTGATCCCAAAAGCATATAATTGCCATTGGAAATCAAATCAGGCAATATAGAACGATAAGCGCATTATTTGAACAGATGAAATAATCAACGATTAAATCAGGGGTAGAAATGGTACGTACGGTTATTGATTTGCCCAGTTAGTACTTGTCATCTAACTGCATCTATCTATGTCAAAAAAAATAGGTTCACCAAATGGTAAAGATAAATCACGTGATCCATCAACTGAACGATGCTGGATCGGCAAATTATAGACCCCAACTGGGAGCACCGAATCACAATCATGCTGGTTCGTCCCGGACTGCTTGTAAATGCTGCCAAGTTGGCAGAGTTGTTTAGTGTTTAATTACCATACAACTTACTACTCTGGCACTCTGCTGGAAGACAGCAGAGTCTAATAAATGAGAATATAATTATGTCCTTAATTAACAAGAGGAGAAGAACAAGCAACAGTATCAAACATTTTCAATTCCACGGTTCCGATTATATTAGAGAACAAAAACGATACCGTTCCACGCTAATAATCTGGTAAATTTAGGATCACGTTCCCCACTATGATCTAGGGAATTTTACTATATGAATATACGGTTACGATCGAAATGTTAACGATGCCAGGATGGCCGATTCTGTTCCAGAAACAGATCCAGAGAAAAGAATGCGAGGGAGACGACGGGCAGGGGCGTTTGATCATATACCTTGGAGGCAGTCGGAGTTCTCGGCCTCCTTGCGGACGACGTCGAGGACGGAGTCGATGAGCTCGGCGCCCTCGGTGTAGTGGCCCTTGGCCCAGTTGTTGCCGGCGCCGGACTGGCCGTAGACGAAGTTGTCCGGGCGGAAGATGGCGCCGATGGGGCCGGAGCGGAGCGAGTCCATGGTGCCGGGCTCGAGGTCCATGAGGACGGCGCGGGGCACGTAGCGGTTGCCGCCGGCCTCGTTGAAGTAGACGTCCATGCGCTCGAGCTGCTCGGGCGCCGTGCCGGTGTACTGGCCGGTGGGGTCGACGCCGTGCTCGCCGCAGATCACCTCCCAGAACTTGGCGCCGATCTGGTTGCCGCATTGGCCGCCCTGGATGTGCAGGATCTCCCTCATCTTGCGTCGATCGGATTGCGTCGCGTCGCCGGGTGGCTGTTCTTGGGTTGGTTTGTGGAGCGGGGGGCGAGGGAACGTGGGAGGGAGGGAGGGAGGGGAGGGGGCGAGAAGGGAAGCGGGTGGGACGGACGGGTCGTGGGCGCGTCTATATGCCGCGTTTCCAGGTAACCAACGCCCCGACCCCACCCACCCCACCCCTCCCTCTTGCGCTGCTGCTCGCCACTTTCTGCAGTTATTACTACAGGTCTCGTATATGGACCAACTGTTCCATTGCAAGTTTTTTCTTTGGCAAGTTATGCAGTTTTGATGGCACGTTGGTTTGCTCATTTTTACTCCATTCGTGCACAAATACATGTTCTGACTTTTTGATGTATATAGACACATTTTAGTTTATTTATTCCCTCATTCCAGTCCGTATGTGATTCATTTTAAAATACCCAGAGCATCTTATATTTGTGAACAGAGGTAGTAGTTTCAATCACAAAATAGTAACATGGTACATGTACATGTACCCAGTGGCGAATCTAGAAAGAAAATTGAGGGTGGGCTCAAAGTTTACGCTGAGAAAATTAAATGCTCTTGTGAATAAATAATCCTTTTGCGCAAATATACTGAACTTTTCCTAGATTTCTACTAGAAACATGTAGTATTTACTAGAATTTGTTGGAAAATATCAAAGTTTGAACAAAAATTCGAATATGTTCACTAAAATAGTCATTATCTCCCAACTAGAACTAAACTAGCTACTGGCTTAAGGGAAACAACCACTGACTAGAACTAAACTAGAAAGCAATTAGTTCCAGATGATTGACATTTCTACTGATTGGAACTAAACTACATATGCAGAGAAAAAACTAAACTACAACAGCAATCGTCCAAGCACAACACTAAACTTGCTACTGACTAGAAGTCTAGAACTAAACTACCTAAGTGGAGAGAAGAAATTGGACACATGAGGAGATATCCACCGGCGAGCTGCCGCACAAGGGAGCCTCGAACACAGGTCCTCCCTGGAATTTGGATCCCTAGCTACCTCAGATTTTCAGCGATGGGGTGCGGTCGTGCACGTGCGGGCTGCCTCGCTACAGCTTGTGCGTGGTGCGCCTGCTATTTGTTCCTGGCCTCGTGATGGGCTGGTGGCTTAGATGTGCTTGTCGGCCTACTATTCCTGGGTTGGGCCTGCCGATGCTTAGTAGTAAAAATAAATTCATGATTTTTGAGGGTAGGCTCGAGCCTATCGAAGCCTCACCAGTAGATTCGCCCATGCATGTACCACAATGTATCATACAATCCGTAAGAATTCGGTCTTTCCGGTGTCGAATGGAAAGGGGAACAGCCCAGTTATGTACCACAATGTGACTATAATACACACATGATTCCCGAGTGTACTTTTAAACAGGCGCCAATAACTAACCAGAATAGAGAATTTGACAGACCTACATGTAAATGGACGGATGCAATGACAAGACCCACCTCGTGCCAAGCCCAAGGGGTAGCCCTAGTCCACTGGGAGGCAAACATGCTGTTGGAGCGCCCTCAGAATAGCCAGGAGCACCTCGGAGAGGGAGTGGCAACGATGTCAAGGAGGTATTTGTTGTGGCAGATGAGCGTGCAGTCGAGGGAGTTGTTGATAACGCTGAGCCTGGGAGTGAGAGACACGGGCGTGAGTGAGATGGGCAGCGCGGCTGTGACGCCCAACTATATGCAGCCGATCAAGCCCGTGAGGGTCAAGGTCCAAGGCGCGAGCCCCATGATAGGCAACACGAGGAGTGAGAAAGCACCATCGAAGCAATGCCTAGAAACGCGATGAGTTGATTGAAGCCAGACTTGTGTAGGACCTGCAATGAAGTATTTATCCACTTTAGTACCCAGACGTACATATTCCTGCTTATAGGATCCAACTCGCATGTCTATAATACTTTTAGAACCACCAATGTATTTTACTCTCTCTACATACCTCTTTCTTTCGCTGACTAATCATGTCTTGTCTTGCCGAGTGGCCAGTCACTTCTCCCATCGTCATGCTCTGCCCATGACTCCGACACTTAAGGAGATGTTACTTGTGTGTAATGGCGGAGCTTCCCTAGGGCCATGATGGGCTATGCCCCCCTACCCTAAACAGGACGCCTACTGGTCTGAGCCAGCTTACATGGAAACTCGTAGGGGCACGCATGCATGCGACCACCCATTTACTTCATGATTGGTGCACTAGTTTATGACATTAACCCTTAATCGCTATACTGGGGTCTATGCATGCCAACTTTTTGCTGAGTTGCATGCGTCACCCACCTCTCCTCCCATGCTTAAGCTTATTTGATTCACAAGGGTAGGATGTGGGTTTCATCTTGCAATATGCATATGACACATTGTTTCTTTTGGAGGATGGAGAAATCAATGCTATGAATCTAAAATTTGTTCCCTGTCTTTCTAAACAGTTCTCTGGGCTTAAAATAAACTTTCAAAAAAGTGGAGTGTTTTGCTTTGGAGATTCTTTCAAAGCCAACATATTTGTGAGGACGTTTTTACTTGTTGTGTAGCTCAAATGCCTATTGAATATCTTTGCATTCCTGCTAATAATGTTAGACTTTTGAATGAAGACTGGATTCCAACAGAAAACAACAACGAGAAGAAACTTGGATATTGGCAAGACAGGCTACTCTTCATTGGAGGTAGACTAGCTTTGTTAATTGCATCTTTGAGTAGTAAACCTCTATGCATGCTTTCCTTCTATGGATTTTCTAGAGGAGTAGTCAATAGGTTTAATTACTTTATGAAAAGGTTGGTGTGGTAGGAGGAGGATAATGTTAAAAACTATCACCTAGTCAATTGGGAGACAATATGTACCCCTAAAGACTCGGGAGAATTGGGCGTTCTTAACCTTGAGTTTATGAACATAGCTTTACTTGGTAAGTGGATATGGAAACTTAAGAATGAGGAAGGAATTTGGCAAGATCTTTTAAGGAATAAATACCTTAAAAAGCAAACCATGTCACAAGCATGTAAGAAACCTGGACAATCCCAATTTTGGAATGTCCTGAAGGATATCGAAGATCTTTTATATACTTTTTGTAGGAAAGCTGTTCATAATGGGAAATCTACTATGTTTTGGGAGGATTTATGGATTAGGGCCAAATCTTTGTTGTGTAATTCGATAGACATTATTCCATTACTTTTTATCATAATGTTACTGTAGATCAAGTGGTCTTGAGTGATTGCAAATGTCTAGAATTTAGGTGATCCATGTGTGGATTTTTCTTTGGAGCAGATGATTGCTCTCATAAACTCTTTTAGTAGACTTCTCTCAATCTGATGGTAGATATACTTTGATTTGGATGCCTAATCCCAGCAAGGCTTTTACTGTCAAATCCTTTCACCAACAAATGTATTCACATGCGCCTGTATAGATGGGCGTCGTTTCTTGTGAAATTTAAGATTCCACCTAGAATTCGAGTTTTTCTCATGGTTGATGTTGAAGAATGGCATATTAAGCAAGGCTACACTCCTTCATCGTGGTTGCTTCAGTGAGAAGTGTTTGTTTTGCATTCATGATAAATCTATTGATCACCGGCTTCCTGGATCTTCAGTTTTTAGATTCATTTGGGGCGTTATTCAATGCTCTTATGATTTACCAGTGACCCCCACAAATATTGATCAATGTTTGACTTTGAGTCAAGGCTATCCTTTTGGACAAAGGAAGATAATGGCAGTGGGGTGGCTACTGTCATTTGGGCAATCTGGAAAACAAGAAATGATGCTTGTTTTCAAAAGAAACAAATACCCGAATGATATTTCTTACATCATTCATATATGCCCTTATATTGTTGATTGGGCCGGATCACAGAAGCAAAATGAGATGGTGGCTCTGCACTGGGCATCCGGACTCGGGCGGCTATGGTGCTTGATCGAGCGAAGGGGTGGGCACCATTGGCCAATGGATTGAAGGTGGTTGAAGCACAAAATCTTGCGTTGTGGTGGCTCTTCCCAGTCTAACAATTAGGCTTCTGATGTAATCTCTGGCTTTCATTGATGTTGACATGTTTTAGATGTCTATTGCATAGCATAACAATTTGTACGCCGGAGTGTCATGCTTTTGTTGTTAGGGAACGTAGTAATTTCAAAAATTATCCTACGCACACGCAAGATCATGGTGATGCATAGCAACGAGAGGGGAGAGTGTTGTCTACGTACCCTCGTAGACCGTAAGTGGAAGCGTTATGACAACGCGGTTGATGTAGTCATACGTCTTCACGATCCGACCGATCATAGTACCGACAGTACGGCACCTCCGCGATCTGCACACGTTCGGCTCGGTGACGTCCCACGAACTCCCGATCCAGCTGAGTGTCGAGGGAGAGCTTCGTCAGCACGACGGCATGATGACGGTGATGATGAAGCTACCGGCACAGGGCTTCGCCTAAGCACTGCAACGATATGACCGAGCTGGATTATGGTGGAGGGGGGCACCGCACACGGCTAAGACAATGTCTGTTGTGTGTTCTAGGGTGCCCCCTGCCCCTGTATATAAAGGAGCAAGGGGCCGGGGAGGCCGGCCGGCCCATGGGCGCGCCAAGGAGGGGAGGAGTCCTCCTTCTAGTAGGAGTAGGACTCCCCTTTTCCTAGTCCAACTAGGAGGAGGAAGGGGGAAGGAAAGAGAGGGAGAGAGGGAGGAAAATAGGGGGCACCGCCCCCCCCCCTCCTTGTCCAATTCGGACTCCTCAAGGGGGGGGGCGGCCAGCCCTAAGGCCCCCTCCTCTCTCTATCACAAGGCCCATGATGGCCCATAAGTCCCCCCGGGGTTCCGATAACCCCCCGGCACTCCGATAATTATCCGGTAACCCCGGAACTCATCCGGTGTCCGAATATAGTCATCCAATATATCAATCTTTATGTCTCGACCATTTCGAGACTCCTCGTCGCGTCCGTGATCATATCCGGGACTCCAAACTACCTTTGGTACATCAAAACACATAAACTCGTAATACCGATCGTCACCGAACGTTAAGCGTGCGGACCCTACGGGTTCGAGAACTATGTAGACATGACCAAGACACGTCTCCGGTCAATAAACAATAGCGGAACCTGGATGCTCATATTGGCTCCCACATATTCTACGAAGATCTTTATCGGTCAAACCACATAACAACATACGTTGTTCCCTTTGTCATCGGTATGTTACTTGCCTGAGATTTGATCGTCGGTATCTCAATACCTAGTTCAATCTCGTTACCAGCAAGTCTCTTTACTCGTTCCGTAATGCATCATCCCGCAACTAACTCATTAGTCACATTGCTTGCAAGGCTTATAGTGATGTGCATTACCGAGGGGGCCCAGAGATACCTCTCCGACAATCAGAGTGACAAATCCTAATCTCAATCTATGCCAACTCAATAAACACCATCGGAGACACCTGTAGAGCACCTTTATAATGACCCAGTTACGTTGTGACGTTTGGTAGCACACAAAGTGTTCCTCCGGTATTCGGGACTTGCATAATCTCATATTTATAGGAACATGTATAAGTCATGAAGAAAGCAATAGCAACATACTAAACGATCAAGTGCTAAGCTAACGGAATGGGTTAAGTCAATCACATCAGTCTCTAATGATGTGATCCCGTTCATCAAATGACAACTCATGTCTATGGCTAGGAAACTTAACCATCTTTGATTAACGAGCTAGTCAAGTAGAGGCATACTAGTGACACTCTGTTTGTCTATGTATTCACACATGTACTAAGTTTCCGGTTAATACAATTCTAGCATGGATAATAAACATTTATCATGATATAAAGAAATATAAATAACAACTTTATTATTGCCTCTAGGGCATATTTTCTTCAGTCTCCCACTTGCACTAGAGTCAATAATCTAGATTACACAGTAATGATTCTAACACCCATGGAGTCTTGGTGCTGATCATGTTTTGCTCGTGAGAGAGGCTTAGTCAACGGGTCTGCAACATTCAGATCCGTATGTATCTTGGAAATCTTTATGTCTCCCTCCTTGACTTGATCGCGGATGGAATTGAAGCGTCTCTTGATGTGCTTGGTTCTCTTGTGAAATCTGGATTCCTTTGCCAAGGCAATTGCACCAGTATTGTCACAAAAGATTTTCATTGGACCCGATGCACTAGGTATGACAGATAGATCGGATATGAACTCCTTCATCCAGACTCCTTCATTTGCTGCTTCCGAAGCAGCTATGTACTCCGCTTCACACGTAGATCCTGCCACGACGCTTTGCTTAGAACTGCACCAACTGACAGCTCCACCGTTCAATATAAATATGTATCCGGTTTGTGACTTCGAGTCATCCGGATCAGTGTCAAAGCTTGCATCGACGTGACCATTTATGACGAGCTCTTTGTCACCTCCATAAACGAGAAACATATCCTTAGTCCTTTTCAGGTATTTCAGGATGTTTTTGACCGCTGTCCAGTGATCCACTCCTGGATTACTTTGGTACCTCCCTGCTAAACTAATAGCAAGGCACACATCAGGTCTGGTACAAAGCATTGCATACATAATAGAGCCTATGGTTGAAGCATAGGGAACAACTTTCATTTTCTCTCTATCTTCTGCAGTGGTCGGGCATTGAGTCTGACTCAACTTCACACCTTGTAACACAGGCAAGAACCCTTTCTTTGCTTGATCCATTTTGAGCTTCTTCAAAACTTTATCAAGGTATGTGCTTTGTGAAAGTCCAATTAAGCGTCTCGATCTATCTCTATAGATCTTGATTCCCACTATATAAGCAGCTTCACTGAGGTCTTTCATTGAAAAACTCTTGTTCAAGTATCCTTTTATGCTATCCAGAAATTCTATATCATTTCCAATCAACAATATGTCATCCACATATAATATTAGAAATGCTACAGAGCTCCCACTCACTTTCTTGTAAATATAGGCATCTCCAAAAGTCTGTATAAAACCATATGCTTTGATCACACTATCAAAACGTTTATTCCAACATCGAGAGGCTTGCACCAGTCCATAAATGGATCGCTGGAGCTTGCACACTTTGTTAGCAACCCTTTCGATCGATAAAACCTTCAGGTTGCATCATATACAACTCTTCTTCCAGAAATCCATTCAGGAATGCAGTCTTTACATCCATTTGCCAAATTTCAAAATCATAAAATGCAGCAATTGCTTGTTGGAAATATGCCCTAGAGGCAATAATAAATGGTTATTATTATATTTCTTTGTTCATGATAATTGTTTATTGTTCATGCTATAATTGTGTTATCCGGAAATCGTAATACATGTGTGAATACATAGACCACAACATGTCCCTGGTAAGCCTCTAGTTGACTAGCTCGTTGATCAACAGATAGTCATGGTTTCCTGACTATGGACATTGGATGTCATTGATAACGGGATCACATCATTAGGAGAATGATGTGATGGACAAGACCCAAACCTAAGCATAGCACAAAAGGATCATGTAGTTCGTTTGCTAGAGCTTTTCCAATGTCAAGTATCTTTTCCTTAGACCATGAGATCGTGCAACTCCCGGATACCGTAGGAGTGCTTTGGGTGTGCCAAACTGTGACGCCCGGATAATTAAGCTACAGTAAACCTTTGTTAACGATGCCACGTCACCATGATCACTTTAGTTAATCTCGGGTTAGTTCAAAAAACCGATTCAAAATTCAAATTCAAATTCAATTACTAAGTGAAATTCAAAATTTCACAAACATGAAATCTAAAATGTTCATCATGTGGCTAATAATCATTTGTTACTATTGGTGGTGAACCAACATTTTTATAAGGTGTTTCACTGCCCTAAACTAAATAAAACAATGTCCTAGCCGATAATTTAATTGCCTTTCTAATTGGTAAAAATACTAAACTACTTTATTTTGGTGCCAAGTTAATTATAGCAGTGACCTAAGTTAAATTGGTATTTTAGGTGCAAGATTAGTTTTTTATAAAACTATTTTGCTTTCTGAAAATAAAAGAAAACAGAAAAGTTAAAAAAAATGTAAAAGAAGAGGTGAGAGAGAGAGATCCACCCCCTGCCCCTGGGCCTTAGCCGGCCGAATCGGTCCAGCGGCCCAGCACCTCCCCCCTCCCTTTGTCGTCTTCCCCCTCCTCTTCTGTTCAACCGACCGAGGGCGCACGCCCCTCGCCGTCCCCGCCTGACCTGCTCGCCGCCCCACGCCGCCACATCGCCGAGGGGATAAGGACGAGTCCCCTAGGCCTCGTCGACAACCCTCGAGATCTTTCTCCCCCGCCTGCTCCTCTCCCTCGCTTTTCCATCTCGCCCGAACACCATCATCGCCGCCGTTCGCCATTAACGCGGCCACCATGCTCCCCGCGCCTCGCCGAGGAGTCCAACAGCTCCGCCTGCTTCCTCTACTCCATCTCTGACCAAGGGTTCGAGCTCGGCGCCACCACAGCCCCGGAATCGAGTTCTTCCGCGCCTACGGTCGCCGGCGCTCCTCCGCCGATTGCCGACGCCCTTGGGAATCCCCCTGCGCCTAGGGTTGGAAACCCTAGGGGTGGGGGGCGCCCCACTTGCCTTGGGGGGCAAGCCACCCCTCTGGCCGCCGCCCCGCCTTGTAGATGGGATCCAGGGCCGGCGCTGTTGGGGATCGTAGCAGAATTTTAAAATTTCCTACGCATCACCAAGATCCATCTATGGAGTATACTAGCAACGAGGGGAAAGGAGTGCATCTACATACCCTTGTAGATCGCGAGCGGAAGCGTTCAAGTGAACGGGGTTGATGGAGTCGTACTCGCCGTGATCCAAATCACCGATGACCGAGTGCCGAACGGACGACACCTCCGCGTTCAACACACGTACAGAGCAGCGACGTCTCCTCCTTCTTGATCCAGCAAGGGGGAAGGAGAGGTTGATGGAGATCCAGCAGCACGACGGCGTGGTGGTGGATGTAGCGGGATCTCGGCAGGGCTTCGCCAAGCGCAAGCGGGAGGGAGAGGTGTTGCAGGGGCAGAGGGAGGCGCCAGGGGCTGTGGTGTTGCTTCCCTCCCTCCCCCCACTATATATAGGGTCCCTGGGCGGGCGCCGGCCCTGGGAGATCAGATCTCCAAGGGGGGCGGCGGCCAAGGGGGTGGCTTGCCCCCCAAGGCAAGTGGGGCGCCCCCCCCCCCCCACCCCAGGGTTTCCAACCCTAGGTGCAGGGGGGAGGCCCATGGGGGGCGCCCCAGCCCACTAAGGGCTAGTTCCCTTCCCACTTCAGCCCATGGGGCCCTCTGGGATAGGTGGCCCCACCCGGTGGACCCCCGGGACCCTTCCGGTGGTCCCGGTACAATACCGATAACCCCCGAAACTTTCCCGGTGGCCAAAACTGGACTTCCTATATATAATTCTTCACCTACGGACCATTCTGGAACTCCTCGTGACGTCCGGGATCTCATCCGGGACTCCGAACAACTTTCGGGTTTCCGCATACTCATATCTCTACAACCCTAGCGTCACCGAACCTTAAGTGTGTAGACCCTACGGGTTCGGCAGACATGCAGACATGACCGAGACGCCTCTCCGGTCAATAACCAACAGCGGGATCTGGATACCCATGTTGGCTCCCACATGTTCCATGATGATCTCATCAGATGAACCACGATGTCGAGGATTCAATCAATCCCGTATACAATTCCCTTTGTCAATCGGTATGTTACTTGCCCGAGATTCGATCGTCGGTATCCCAATACCTTGTTCAATCTCGTTACCGACAAGTCTCTTTACTCGTACCGTAATGCATGATCCCGTGACTAACTCCTTAGTCACATTGAGCTCATTATGATGATGCACTACCGAGTGGGCCCAGAGATACCTCTCCGTCACACGGAGTGACAAATCCCAGTCTCGATCCGTGCCAACCCAACAGACACTTTCGGAGATACCCGTAGTGTATCTTTATAGTCACCCAGTTACGTTGTGACGTTTGGTGCACCCAAAGAACTCCTACGGTATCCGGGAGTTGCACGATCTGATGGTCTAAGGAAATGATACTTGACATTGGAAAAGCTCTAGCAAACGAACTACACGATCTTTTGTGCTATGCTTAGGATTGGGTCTTGTCCATCACATCATTCTCCTAATGATGTGATCCCGTTATCAACGACATCCAATGTCCATAGTCAGGAAACCACTACTATCTGTTGATCAACAAGCTAGTCAACTAGAGGCTCACTAGGGACATGTTGTGGCCTATGTATTCACACATGTATTACGATTTCCGGATAAGACAATTATAGCATGAACAATAGACAATTATCATGAACAAAGAAATATAATAATAACCATTTATTATTGCCTCTAGGGCATATTTCCAACAGTCTCCCACTTGCACTAGAGTCAATAATCTAGTTACATTGTGATGAATCGAACACCCATAGCGTTCTGGTGTTGATCATGTTTTGCTCTAGGGAGAGGTTTAGTCAACGGGTCTGCTATATTCAGGTCCGTATGTACTTTACAAATATCTATGTCTCCATTCTGAACACTTTCACGAATGGAGTTGAAGCGACGCTTGATATGCCTGGTCTTCCTGTGAAACCTGGGCTCCTTGGCAAGGGCAATAGCTCCAGTGTTGTCACAGAAGAGAGTCATCGGGCCCGACGCATTGGGAATCACCCCTAGGTCGGTGATGAACTTCTTTATCCAGACTGCTTCCTGTGCTGCCTCTGAGGCTGCCATGTACTCCGCTTCACATGTAGATCCCGCCACGACGCTTTGCTTGCAACTGCACCAGCTTACTGCCCCTCCATTCAAAATATACACGTATCCGGTTTGTGACTTTGAGTCATCCAGATCTGTGTCGAAGCTAGCGTCGACGTAACCCTTTACGATGAGCTCTTCGTCACCTCCATATACGAGAAACATATCCTTAGTCCTTTTCAGGTACTTCAGGATATTCTTGACCGCTGTCGAGTGTTCCATGCCGGGATTACTTTGGTATCTTCCTACCAAACTTACGGCAAGGTTTACATTAGGTCTGGTACACAGCATGGCATACATAATAGACCCTATGGCCGAGGCATAGGGGATGACACTCATCTTTTCTCTATCTTCTGCCGTGGTCGGGCATTGAGCCGTGCTCAATTGCACACCTTGCAATACAGGCAAGAACCCCTTCTTGGACTGATCCATATTGAACTTCTTCAATATCTTGTCAAGGTACGTACTCTGTGAAAGACCAATGAGGCGTCTTGATCTATCTCTATAGATCTTGATGCCTAATATATAAGCAGCTTCTCCAAGGTCCTTCATTGAAAAACACTTATTCAAATAGGCCTTTATACTTTCCAAGAATTCTATATCATTTCCCATCAATAGTATGTCATCCACACATAATATGAGAAATGCTGCAGAGCTCCCACTCACTTTCTTGTAAACACAGGCTTCTCCATAAGTCTGTGCAAACCCAAACGCTTTGATCATCTCATCAAAGCGAATGTTCCAACTCCGAGATGCTTGCACCAGCCCATAGATTGAGCGCTGGAGCTTGCATACTTTGTTAGCATTCTTAGGATCGACAAAACCTTCCGGCTGCATCATATACAATTCTTCCTTAAGGAAGCCGTTAAGGAATGCCGTTTTGACGTCCATTTGCCATATCTCATAATCATAGAATGCGGCAATTGCTAACATGATTCGGACGGACTTCAGCTTCGCTACGGGTGAGAAAGTCTCATCGTAGTCAACCCCTTGAACTTGTCGATAACCCTTAGCGACAAGTCGAGCCTTATAGATGGTCACATTACCATCTGCGTCCGTCTTCTTCTTAAAGATCCATTTATTTTCTATGGCTCGCCGATCATCGGGCAAGTCAGTCAAAGTCCATACTTCGTTTTCATACATGGATCCTATCTCGGATTTCATGGCTTCTAGCCATTTGTCGGAATCCAGGCCCGCCATCGCTTCTTCATAGTTCGAAGGTTCACCGTTGTCTAACAACATGATTTCCAGGACAGGGTTGCCGCACCACTCTGGTGCGGAACGTGTCCTTGTGGACCTTCGAAGTTCAGCAGTAACTTGATCCGAAGCTTCATGATCATCATCATTAACTTCCTCCCCAGTCGGTGTAGGCACCACAGGAACATCTTCCCGCGCTGCGCTACTTTCCGGTTCGGAAGGGGTGACTATCACCTCATCAAGTTCCACTTTCCTCCCACTTAATTCTTTCAAGAGAAACTCTTTCTCCAGAAAGGACCCGTTCTTGGCAACAAAGATCTTGCCTTCGGATCTGAGGTAGAAGGTATACCCAATGGTTTCCTTAGTGTATCCTATGAAGACGCATTTTTCCGACTTGGGTTCAAGCTTTTCAGGTTGAAGTTTCTTGACATAAGCATCGCATCCCCAAACTTTTAGAAACGACAGCTTAGGTTTCTTCCCAAACCATAATTCATACGGTGTCGTCTCAACGGATTTCGACGGAGCCCTATTTAAAGTGAATGCAGCAGTCTCTAAAGCATAGCCCCAAAATGAGAGCGGTAGATCGGTAAGAGACATCATAGATCGCACCATATCCAATAGAGTGCGATTACGACGTTCGGACACACCATTTCGCTGAGGTGTTCCAGGCGGCGTGAGTTGTGAAACGATTCCACATTTCCTTAAGTGTGTGCCAAATTCGTGACTTAAATATTCCCCTCCATGATCTGATCGCAGGAACTTTATTTTCCTGTCAAGTTGATTCTCAACCTCACTCTGAAATTCCTTGAACTTTTCAAAGGTTTCAGACTTGTGTTTCATTAGGTAGACATACCCATATCTACTTAAATCATCAGTGAGAGTGAGAACATAACGATAGCCACCGCAAGCCTCAACACTCATTGGACCACACACATCAGTATGTACGATTTCCAATAAGTTGGTTGCTCGCTCCATTGTTCCAGAGAACGGAGTCTTGGTCATCTTACCCATGAGGCATGGTTCGCACGTGTCAAATGATTCGTAATCAAGAGACTCCAAAAGTCCATCTGCATGGAGCTTCTTCATGCGTTTGACACCAATGTGACCAAGGCGGCAGTGCCACAAGTATGTGGGACTATCGTTATCAACTTTACATCTTTTGGTATTCACACTATGAATATGTGTAACATCACGTTCGAGATTCATCAAGAATAAACCATTGACCAGCGGGGCATGACCACAAAACATATCTCTCATATAAATAGAACAACCATTATTCTCGGATTTAAATGAGTAGCCATCTCAAATTAAACGAGATCCAGATACAATGTTCATGCTCAAAGCTGGCACTAAATAACAATTATTGAGGTTTAAAACTAATCCCGTAGGTAAATGCGGAGGTAGCGTGCCGACGGCGATCACATCGACCTTGGAACCATTCCCGACGCGCATCGTCACCTCGTCCTTCGCCAGTCTCCGCTTATTCCGCAGCTCCTGTTTTGAGTTACAAATATTAGACACCGCACCGGTATCAAATACCCAAGAGCTACTACGAGTACTGGTAAGGTACACATCAATTACATGTATATCACGTATACCTTTTGTGTTGCCGGCCTTCTTGTCCGCTAAGTATTTGGGGCAGTTCCGCTTCCAGTGACCACTTCCCTTGCAATAAAAGCACTCAGTCTCAGGCTTGGGTCCATTCTTTGACTTCTTCCCGGCAACTGGCTTACCGGGCGCGGCAACTCCCTTGCCGTCCTTCTTGAAGTTCTTCTTGCCCTTGCCTTTCTTGAACTTAGTGGTTTTATTCACCATCAACACTTGATGTTCCTTTTTGATCTCCACCTCCGCTGATTTCAGCATTGAATATACCTCAGGAATGGTCTTTTCCATCCCCTGCATATTGAAGTTCATCACAAAGCTCTTGTAGCTTGGTGGAAGCGACTGAAGGATTCTGTTAATGACCGCGTCATCCGGGAGATTAACTCCCAGCTGAGACAAGCGGTTGTGTAACCCAGACATTCTAAGTATGTGCTCACTGACAGAACTATTTTCCTCCATTTTACAACTGAAGAACTTGTCGGAGACTTCATATCTCTCGACCCGGGCATGAGCTTGGAAAACCATTTTCAGCTCTTCGAACATCTCATATGCTCCATGTTTCTCAAAACGCTTTTGGAGCCCCGGTTCTAAGCTGTAAAGCATGCCGCATTGAACGAGGGAGTAATCATCAGCACGTGATTGCCAAGCGTTCATAACGTCTTGGTTATCTGGGATGGGTGCTTCACCTAGCGGTGCTTCTAGGACATAATCTTTCTTGGCAGCTATGAGGATGATCCTCAGGTTCCGGACCCAGTCCGTATAGTTGCTGCCATCATCTTTCAGCTTGGTTTTCTCTAGGAACGCGTTGAAGTTGATGGCAACGTGGGCCATTTGATCTACAAGACATATTGTAAAGATTTTAGACTAAGTTCATGGTAATTAAGTTCATCTAATCAAATTATTCAATGAACTCCCACTCAGATAGACATCCCTCTAGTCATCTAAGTGAAACATGATCTGAGTTAACTAGGCCGTGTCCGATCATCACGTGAGACGGACTAGTCAAGATCGGTGAACATCTCCATGTTGATCGTATCTTCTATACGACTCATGCTCGACCTTTCGGTCTTCCATGTTCCGAGGCCATGTCTGTACATGCTAGGCTCGTCAAGTCAACCTAAGTGTATTGCGTGTGTTCCGAGGCCATGTCTGTACATGCTAGGCTCGTCAACACACGTTGTATGTGAACGTTAGAATCTATCACACCCGATCATCACGTGGTGCTTCGAAGCAACGAACCTTCGCAACGGTGCACAGTTAGGGGGAACACTTTCTTGAAATTATAATAAGGGATCATCTTACTTACTACCGTCGTTCTAAGCAAATAAGATGCAAAACATGATAAACATCACATGCAATCAAATAGTGACATGATATGGCCAATATCATTTTGCTCCTTTGATCTCCATCTTCGGGGCGCCATGATCATCTTCGTCACCGGCATGACACCATGATCTCCATCATCGTGTCTTCATGAAGTTGTCACGCCAACGATTACTTCTACTTCTATGGCTAACGCGTTTAGCAATAAAGTAAAGTAATTTACATGGCGTTATTCAATGACACGCAGGTCATGCAAAATAATAAAGACAACTCCTATGGCTCCTGCCGGTTGTCATACTCATCGACATGCAAGTCGTGATTCCTATTACAAGAATATGATCAATCTCATACATCACATATATCATTCATCACATCTTCTGGCCATATCACATCACAAGGCACATGCTGCAAAACAAGTTAGATGTCCTCTAATTGTTGTTGCAAGTTTTTACGTGGCTTCTATAGGTTTCTAGCAAGAACGTTTCTTACCTACGTAAAACCACAACATGATATGCCAATTTCTATTTACCCTTCATAAGGACCCTTTTCATCGAATCCGTTCCGACTAAAGTGGGAGAGACAGACACCCGCTAGCCACCTTATGCAACTAGTGCATGTCAGTCGGTGGAACCTGTCTCACGTAAGCGTACGTGTAAGGTCGGTCCGGGCCGCTTCATCCCACAATACCGTCAAAACAAGATAAGACTAGTAGTGGCAAGAAAAATTGACAACATCTACGCCCACAACTGCTTTGTGTTCTACTCGTGCATAGTAACTACACATAGGCCTGGCTCATGATGCCACTGTTGAGGATCGTAGCAGAATTTTAAAATTTCCTATGCATCACCAAGATCCATCTATGGAGTATACTAGCAACGAGGGGAAAGGAGTGCATCTACATACCCTTGTAGATCGCGAGCGGAAGCGTTCAAGTGAACGGGGTTGATGGAGTCGTACTCGCCGTGATCCAAATCACCGATGACCGAGTGCCGAACAGACGGCACCTCCGCGTTCAACACACGTACGGAGCAGCGACGTCTCCTCCTTCTTGATCCAGCAAGGGGGAAGGAGAGGTTGATGGAGATCTAGCAGCACGACGGCGTGGTGGTGGATGTAGCGGGATCTCGGCAGGCTTCGCCAAGCTTCTGCGAGAGGGAGAGGTGTTGCAGGGGGAGAGGGAGGCGCCAGGGGCTGTGGTGTTGCTGCCCTCCCTCCCCCCCACTATATATAGGGTCCCTGGGGGGGCGCCGGCCCTGGGAGATCAGATCTCGAAGGGGGGCAGCGGCCAAGGGGGTGGCTTGCCCCCCAAGGCAAGTGGGGCGCCCCCCCACCCCAGGATTTCCAAGCCTAGGCGCAGGGGGGAGGCCCATGAGGGGCGCCCCAGCCCACTAAGGGCTAGTTCCCTTCCCACTTCAGCCTATGGGGCCCTCCGGGATAGGTGGCCCCACCCGGTGGACCCCCGGGACCATTCCGGTGGTCCCGGTACAATACCGATAACCCCCGAAACTTTCCCGGTGGCCAAAACTGGACTTCCTATATATAATTCTTCACCTCCAGACCATTCCGGAACTCCTCGTGACGTCCGGGATCTCATCCGGGACTCCGAACAACTTTCGGGTTTCCGCATACTCATATCTCTACAACCCTAGCGTCACCGAACCTTAAGTGTGTAGACCCTACGGGTTCGGCAGACATGCAGACATGACCGAGACGCCTCTCTGGTCAATAACCAACAGCGGGATCTGGATACCCATGTTGGCTCCCACATGTTCCACGATGATCTCATCAGATGAACCACGATGTCGAGGATTCAATCAATCCCGTATACAATTCCCTTTGTCAATCGGTACGTTACTTGCCCGAGATTCGATCGTCGGTATCCCAATACCTTGTTCAATCTCGTTACCGGCAAGTCTCTTTACTCGTACCGTAATGCATGATCCCGTGACTAACTCCTTAGTCACATTGGGCTCATTATGATGATGCACTACCGAGTGGGCCCAGAGATACCTCTCCGTCACACGGAGTGACAAATCCCAGTCTCGATCCGTGCCAACCCAACAGACACTTTCGGAGATACCCGTAGTGTATCTTTATAGTCACCCAGTTACGTTGTGACGTTTGGTGCACCCAAAGCACTCGTACGGTATACGGGAGTTGCACGATCTCATGGTCTAAGGAAATGATACTTGACATTGGAAAAGCTCTAGCAAACGAACTACACGATCTTTTGTGCTATGCTTAGGATTGGGTCTTGTCCATCACATCATTCTCCTAATGATGTGATCCCGTTATCAACGACATCCAATGTCCATAGTCAGGAAACCACTACAATCTGTTGATCAACAAGCTAGTCAACTAGAGGCTCACTAGGGACATGTTGTGGCCTATGTATTCACACATGTATTACGATTTCCGGATAACACAATTATAGCATGAACAATAGACAATTATCATGAACAAAGAAATATAATAATAACCATTTATTATTGCCTGTAGGGCATATTTCCAACAGGCGCCCCCCCTCCCAGGGGGCCTATATATAGTGGGGGGAGGGAGGGCAGCAACACAACAGCCCCTGGCGCCTCCCTCTCCCCCTGCAACACCTCTCCCTCCCGCTTGCGCTTGGCGAAGCCCTGCCGGGATCCCCGCTACTTCCACCACCACGCCGTCGTGCTGCTGGATCTCCATCAACCTCTCCTTCCCCCTTGCTCGATCAAGAAGGAGGAGACGTCGCTGCTCCGTACGTGTGTTGAACACGGAGGTGTCGTCCGTTCGGCACTTGGTCATCGGTGATTTGGATCACGGCGAGTACGACTCCATCAACCCCGTTCACTTTAACGCTTCCGCTCGCGATCTACAAGGGTATGTAGATGCACTCCTTTCCCCTCGTTGCTAGTTTACTCCATAGATGGATCTTGGTGATGCGTAGGAAATTTTAAAATTCTGCTACGATCCCCAACATTGCTAACATGATTCGGACAGACTTAAGCATCGCTACAGGTGAGAAGGTCTCATCGTAGTCAACTCCTTGAACTTGTCGAAAACCTTTCGCGACAAGTCGAGCTTTGTAGACAGTAACATTACCGTTAGCGTCAGTCTTCTTCTTGAAGATCCATTTATTCTCTATGGCTTGCCGATCATTGGGCAAGTCAACCAAAGTCCACACTTTGTTCTCATACATGGATCCCATCTCAGATTTCATGGCCTCAAGCCATTTCGCGGAATCTGGGCTCATCATCGCTTCCTCATAGTTCGTAGGTTTGTCATGGTCTAGTAACATGACCTACAGAACAGGATTATCGTACCACTCTGGTGCAGATCTTACTCTGGTTGACCTACGAGGTTCGGTAGTAACTTGATCTGAAGTTTCATGATCATTATCATTAGCTTCCTCACTAATTGGTGTCGGGATCACAAGAACTGATTTCTGTGATGAACTACTTTCCAATAAGGGAGCAGGTACAGTTACCTCATCAAGTTCTACCTTCCTCCCACTCACTTCTTTCAAGAGAAACTCCTTCTCTAGAAAGGATCCATTCTTAGCAACGAATGTCTTGCCTTCGGATCTGTGATAGAAGGTGTACCCAACATTCTCCTTTGGGTATCCTATGAAGACACATTTCTCCGATTTGGGTTCGAGCTTATTAGGCTGAAGCTTTTTCACATAAGCATCGCAGCCCCAAACTTTAAGAAACGACAACTTTGGTTTCTTGCCAAACCACAGTTCATAAGGCGTTGTCTCAACGGATTTAGATGGTGCCCTATTTAACGTGAATGCACCCGTCTCTAAAGCATAACCCCAAAACTATAGCGGTAAATCAGTAAGAGACATCATAGATCGCACCATATCTAATAAAGTGCGGTTACGACGTTCGGACACACCATTACGCTGTGGTGTTCCGGGTGGCGTGAGTTGCGAAACTATTCCGCATTGTTTCAAATAAAGACCAAACTCGTAACTCAAATATTCTCCTCCACGATCAGATCATAGAAACTTTATTTTCTTGTTACGATGATGCTCCACTTCACTCTGAAATTTCTTGAACTTTTCAAATGTTTTAGACTTATGTTTCATCAAGTAGATATACCCATATCTGCTCAAATCATCTGTGAAGGTGAGAAAATAACGATACCCGCCGCGAGCCTCAATATTCGTCGGACCACATACATCAATATGTATGATCTCCATCAAATCTTTTGCTCACTCCATTGTTCCGGAGAACGGAGTTTTAGTCATCTTGCCCATGAGGCATGGTTCGCAAGTACCAAGTGATTCATAATCAAGTGATTCCAAAAGTCCATCAGAATGGAGTTTCTTCATGCGCTTTACACCAATATGACCCAAACGGTAGTGCCACAAATAAGTTGCACTATCATTATCAACTCTGCATCTTTTGGCTTCAATATTATGAATATGTGTGTCACTACTATCGAGATTCAATAAAAATAGACCACTCTTCAAGGGTGCATGACCATAAAAGATATTACTCATATAAATAGAACAACCATTATTCTCATATTTAAATGAATAATCGTCTCGCATCAAACAAGATCCAGATTTAATGTTCATGCTCAACGCTGGTACCAAATAACAATTATTCAGGTCTAAAACAAATCCTAAAGGTAGATGTAGAGGTAGCGTGCCGACGGCGATCACATCGACTTTGGAACCATTTCCCACGCACATCGTCACCTCGTCCTTAGCCAATCTTTGCTTAATCCGTAGTCCCTGTTTCGAGTTGCAAATATTAGCAACAGAACCAGTATCAAATACCCGGGTGCTAATGCGAGAATTAGTAAGGTACACATCGATAACATGTATATCACATATACCTTTGTTCACCTTACCATCCTTCTTATCCGCCAAATACTTGGGGCAGTTCCGCTTCCAGTGACCAGTCCCTTTGTAGTAGAAGCACCCAGTCTCAGGCTTAGGTCCAGACTTGGTCTTCTTCACTTGAGCAGCAACTTGCTTGCCGTTCTTCTTGAAGTTCCCCTTCTTCCCTTTACCCTTTTTCTTGAAACTGGTGGTCTTGTTGACCATCAACACTTGATGCTCCTTCTTGATTTCTACCTCCGCAGCCTTTAGCTTCGCGAAGAGCTCGGGAATTGTCTTGTTCATCCCTTGCATATTATAGTTCATCACGAAGCTCTTGTAGCTTGGTGGCAGTGATTGAAGAATTCTGTCAATGACACTATCATTAGGAAGATTAACTCCCAGTTGAATCAAGTGATTGTTATACCCAGACATTTTGAGTATATGTTCACTGACAGAACTATTCTCATCCATCTTGCAGCTGTAGAACTTATTGGAGACTTCATATCTCTCAATCCGGGCATTTGCTTGAAATATTAACTTCAACTCCTGGAACATCTCATATGCTCCATGACGTTCAAAACATCGTTGAAGTCCCGGTTCTAAGCCGTAAAGCATGGCACACTGAACTATTGAGTAGTCATCAGCTTTGCTCTGCCGGACGTTCACAACGTCCGGTGTTGCTCCTGCAGCGGGTCTTGCACCTAGCGGTGCTTCCAGGACGTAATTCTTCTATGCAGCAATGAGGCTAATCCTCAAGTTACGGACCCAGTCCGTGTAATTGCTACCATCATCTTTCAACTTAGCTTTCTCAAGGAACGCATTAAAATTCAAAGGAACAGTAGCACGGGCCATTGAACTACAACAACATAGACATGCAAAATACTATCAGGTACTAAGTTCATGATAAATTAAAGTTCAATTAATCATATTAATTAAGAACTCCCACTTAGATAGACATCCCTCTAATCATCTAAGTGATCACGTGATCCAAATCAACTAAACCATGTCCGATCATCACGTCAGATGGAGTAGTTTTCAATGGTGAACATCACTATGTTGATCATTGATGTCCACTACACAACCTTCTTCTTGTAGACGTTGTTGGGCCTCCAAGTGCAGAGGTTTGTAGGACAGTAGCAAATTTCCCTCAAGTGGATGAGCTAAGGTTTATCAATCTGTGGGAGGCGTAGGATGAAGATGGTCTCTCTCAAGCAACCATGCAACCAAATAACAAAGAGTCTCTTGTGTCCCCAACACACCCAATACAATGGTAAATTGTATAGGTGCACTAGTTCGGCGAAGAGATGGTGATACAAGTGCAATATGGATGATAGATATGAGTATTTGTAATCTGAAAATATAAAAACAGCAAGGTAACAAGTGGTAAAAGTGAGCGTAAACGGTATTGCAATGCTAGGAAACAAGGCCTAGCTAGGGTTCATACTTTCACTAGTGCAAGTTCTCTCAACAATAATAACATAACTGGATCGTATAACTATCCCTCAACATGCAACAAAGAGTCACTCCAAAGTCACTAATAGCGGAGAACAAACAAAGAGATTATTGTAGGGTACGAAACCACCTCAAAGTTATCCTTTCTGATCAATCTATTCAAGAGTCCGTAGTAAAATAACACGAAGCTATTCTTTCCGTTCGATCTATCATAGAGTTCGTACTAGAATAACACCTTAAGACACAAATCAACCAAAACCCTAATGTCACCTAGATACTCCAATGTCACCTCAAGTATCCATGGGTATGATTATACGATATGCATCACACAATCTTAGATTCATCTATTCAACCAACACAAAGAACTTCAAAGAGTGCCCCAAAGTTTCTACCGGAGAGTCAAGACGAAAGCGTGTGCCAACCCCTATGCATAAGTTCACAAGGTCACAGAACCCGCAAGTTGATCACCAAAACATACATCAAGTAGATCACGTGAATATCCCATTGTCACCACAGATAAGCACATGCAAGACATATATCAAGTGTTCCCAAATCCTTAAAGACTCAATCTGATAAGATAACTTCAAAGGGAAAACTCAATCCATTACAAGAGAGTAGAGGGGGAGAAACATCATAAGATCCAATTGTAATAGCAAAGCTCGCGGTACATCAAGATCATGCCAAATCAAGAACACGAGAGAGAGAGAGATCAAACAAATAGCTACTGGTACATACCCTCAGCCCCGAGGGTGAACTACTCCCTCCTTGTCATGGAGAGCGCCAGGATGATGAAGATGGCCACCGGTGAGGGATCCCCCCTCCGGCAGGGTGCCGGAACAGGGACCCCATTGGTTTTTCGTGGCTCTGGAGGTTTGCGGCGGCGGAAATCCCAATCTAGGTTATGTTCTGGAAGTTTGGGTATATATAAGAGGTGTTGGCGTCGGGAACAAGTCAGGGGGGTCTCCGAGGCGGCCAAGAGGTAGGGGGCGCGCCCAGGGGGGTAGGGCGCGCCCCCACCCTCGTGGTGGCCTCGGGACTCTTCTGGTCCATCTCCGATGCTCCGTGGGCTTCTTCTGGTCCAAAAACAATCTTCGTGAAATTTCAGGTCAATTGGACTCCGTTTGGTTTTCCTTTTCTGCGATACTCAAAAACAAGGAAAAAACAGAAACTGACACTGGGCTCTAGGTTAATAGGTTAGTCTAAAAAATCATATAAAACAGCATATAAATGCATATAAAACATCCTAGATGGATAATATAATAGCATGGAACAATCAAAAATTATAGATACGTTGGAGACGTATCAATCATATCTACTATATGATTCATGGTCGACCTTTCGGACTCAGTGTTCCGAGGCCATATCTGCATATGCTAGGCTCGTCAAGTTTAACCCGAGTATTCTGCATGTGCAAAACTGGCTTGCACCCGTTGTATGTGAACGTAGATCTTATCACACCCGATCATCACGTGGTGTCTCGGCATGACGAACTTTCGCAACGGTGCATACTCAGGGAGAACACTTGTACCTTGAAATTTAGTGAGAGATCATCTTATAATGCTACCGTCAATCAAAGCAAAATAAGATGCATAAAAGATAAACATCACATACAATCAATATAAGTGATATGATATGGCCATCATCATATTGTGCCTTTGATCTCCATCTCCAAAGCACTGTCATGATCACCATCGTCACCGGCGCGACACCTTGATCTCCATCGTAGCATCGTTGTCGTCTCGCCAACTATTGTTTCTACGACTATCGCTACCGCTTAGTGATAAAGTAAAAACAATTACTGGGCGATTGCATTGCATACAATAAAGCGACAACCATATGGCTCCTGCTAGTTGCCGATAACTTTGTTACAAAACATGATCATCTCATATAATAAAATTTATCATCATGTCTTGACCATATCACATCACAACATGCCCTGCAAAAAACAAGTTAGACGTCCTCTACTTTGTTGTTGCAAGTTTTACGTGGCTGCTACGGGCTGAGCAAGAACCGTTCTTACCTACGCATCAAAACCACAATGATTTTTCGTCAAGTATGTGATGTTTTAACCTTCAACAAGGACCGGGCGTAGCCACACTCGATTCAACTAAAGTTGGAGAAACTGACACCCGTCAGCCACCTGTGTGCGAAGCACATCGGTAGAACCAGTCTCGCGTAAGCGTACGCGTAATGTCGGTCCGGGCCGCTTCATCCAACAATACCGCCAAATCAAAGTATGACATGCTGGTAATCAATATGACTATTATCGCCCACAACTCATTTGTGCTCTACTCGTGCATATAACATCTACGCATAAACCTGGCTCTGATACCACTGTTGGGGAACGTAGTAATTTCAAAAAATTCCTACGCACACGCAAGATCATGGTGATGCATAGCAACGAGGGGAGCGTGTTGTCTACGTACCCTCGTAGACCGTAAGCGGAAGCGTTATGACAACGCGGTTGATGTAGTCGTACGTCTTCACGATCCGACCGATCCTAGTACCGAAAGTACGGCACCTCCATGATCTGCACACGTTAGGCTCGGTGACGTCCCACGAACTCTCGATCTAGCTGAGTGTCGAGGGAGAGCTTCGTCAGCACGACGGCGTGATGACGGTGATGATGAAGCTACCGGTGCAGGGCTTCGCCTAAGCACTGCAACGATATGATCGAGGTGGATTATGGTGGAGGGGGGCACCGCACACGGCTAAGACAATGTCTGTTGTGTGTTCTAGGGTGCCCCCTGCACCCGTATATAAAGGAGCAAGGGGGAGGCCGGCCGGCCCTTGGGCGCGTCAAGGAGGGGAGGAGTCCTCCTCCTAGTAGGAGTAGGACTCCCATTTTCCTAGTCCAACTAGAAGGAGGAAGGGGGAAGGAAAGAGAGGGAGAGAGGGAGGGAAAGAGGGGGCGCCGCCCCCCCTCCTTGTCCAATTCGGACTCCTCAAGGGGGGGGGCAGCCCTAAGGCCCCCTCCTCTCTCTCTCTCACACAAGGCCCGTGATGGCCCATTAGTCCCCCCCCGGGGTTCCGATAACCCCCCGGCACTCCGATAATTATCCGGTGACCCTGGAACTCATCCGGTGTCCGAATATAGTCACCCAATATATCAATCTTTATGTCTCGACCATTTAGAGACTCCCCGTCATGTCCGTGATCATATCCGGGAGTCTGAACTACCTTCGGTACATCAAAACACATAAACTCATAATACCGATCGTCACCGAACGTTAAGCGTGTGGACCCTACGGGTTCGAGAACTATGTAGACATGACCGAGACACGTCTCTGGTCAATAACCAATAGCGGAACCTGGATGCTCATATTGGCTCCCACATATTCTACGAAGATCTTAATAGGTCAAACCGCATAACAACATACGTTGTTCCTTTGTCATCAGTATGTTACTTGCCCGAGATTCGATCGTCGGTATCTCAATACCTATTTCAATCTCGTTACCGGCAAGTCTCTTTACTCGTTCCGTAATGCATCATCCCGCAACTAACTCATTAGTCACATTGCTTGCAAGGCTTATAGTGATGTGCATTACCGAGAGGGCCCAGAGATACCTCTCCGACAATCGGAGTGACAAATCCTAATCTCGATCTATGCCAACTCAAAAAACACCATCGGAGACACCTGTAGAGCACCTTTATAATGACCCAGTTACGTTGTGACGTTTGGTAGCACACAAAGTGTTCCTCCGGTATTCGGGAGTTGCATAATCTCATAGTTATAGGAACATGTATAAGTCATGAAGAAACCAATAGCAACATACTAAACGATCAAGTGCTAAGCTAACGGAATGGGTTAAGTCAATCACATCATTCTCTAATGATGTGATCCCGTTCATCAAATGACAACTCATGTCTATGGCTAGGAAACTTAACCATCTTTGATTAACGAGCTAGTTAAGTAGAGGCATACTAGTGACACTCTGTTTGTCTATGTATTCACACATGTACTAAGTTTCCGGTTAATACAATTCTAGCATGAATAATAAACATTTATCATGATATAAAGAAATATAAATAACAACTTTATTATTGCCTCTAGGGCATATTTCCTTCATTTGTGTGATATGCGGAGTTTGTTTTTGCATATCTGTGGAAAAGTTGCTTTCCCTTTTTAGTTTCTTTTAGACAATTGGTTGTAGTTTGTAACATACATGCTCGATGGTTTCGTTAATGAAATCAGTAGAAATTGCTTTTATAAAACAAATCATGTTTTTACCACTAGTGCAGAACCGGGCTTTAGCGCCGGTTCGTAACGGCCTTTAGTGCCGGTTCTGCAACCGGCACTAAAGAGTGGAGACTAAAGCCCCCCCCCTTTACTACTGGTTCGGCACGAACCGGCGCTAAAGTGCCACCACGTGGCACGAGCCAGGCCCGGGTGCTGGTAGACCATTAGTACCAGTTGGTAGCACCAACCGGTACTAAATGTTTGGGGGGGTTTGGTTTTATTTTTTATTTTTCCATTAATTTTGTGTTTTCCATTTAATTTTTTTTGCTGGTATTTTACGATACTACATATTGTACACGTTATGCATATATATAAATAGATTTTCTCGTAGAACCGATCATATATATATAATCGAATGTCTCACAACCACCATTAATTATTCACACATACACATGTATATATATATATACAATTTCTCCTACATGTTGCCTTGGTGCCTTCGGAGCACGATGACAAGTGGTTCATGGGGGCGGTAGCGGGTAATAGTATTCTCCTTTGGGATCTATGACCTGGTCGAGCAAAAATCCCGCTATTTCCTCTTGAAGTGCTCATATGCGCTCTGTTGGTAGGAGCTGGTCCCGCATGTCTTTGAACTGTTAAGAAGGAGATCAATATGCATGTGTATTAGTTGTGTGACTAGATATCGACAATCATGTAAGATTTGTGAATAGTGTTCTGGCAAACGTACACATTGCTGTCTATCAGATCTGCTCCTTTCGGACGCCATCATGCGAATGTTCTCGCAAACGTAGTATGCACACACTTCAGTCCCCGGCGCCTGCTTCAGGGCCTTTACGAGAATAGAATTTAATTAGATAATAATTAATCAAGCATGATAATTAATTAATGGTATTGAAACAAGAATTAAAGAGATGGTAGCTAGCTAGCTAGTACTACTTAATTACTTACCTTGGGTCGATACCAAAATAGCTTTTCTCGCCATTTTCCTGGAGTCACCTTGATGTACTTTGCCGAAGCCCTGCCCGCCGGCAAAGAAAATTAATAAAAGGGTTATTAAAAATAGTTCATATCAGGAAATGACGAACTAAATAGGCCGACATATAGTTAATAATGATTGAAATTACCTGTTGACTATCCCCTTCACGATGTTGTAGTCACTTTCTTTTTAAGTAGTGAGTCCAGTACTTCAACTTTTCCTTCGTCAACTTTAATGTCAAACAAGATCCAGTGGAACCTGCATGCGCATACGTTTGCATGTATAAATTAAGCGGGCATGTGCATAACACTAATCAACTATAACCTTAAACCCTATACACTTATTAACATCTAGCTAGTAAGCAAAAACAGGTTTTGTAGTACAAGACAGTGTGACTCACTCGAAGTTGTAAGGAAGTAGTAGATCTTCATTGCTATTGAGGCGCTTCAAGAACCCTAGCATGTTTTTCTCTACATCTTGTCTACACCATTCCAATTTCCATGTGTATTCATTAACGGTATTTGGGTCAATGAACCCAATGCCATAGCGTCCAGCTTTTTTCATTTCATACATCTTCATCCTGCATAATACCACAGAAAAGAATATATAGTGAGGATATATAATTACAGGTAATTAATGATCAATCAATGAGCACTAGAGCTAGTTTGAGACTTAAATTACAGAAAGAAATCACTTACAGACAATAGCAACTGACGATAGATTTGTCGAGTGCATCTTGATTGAATAACTGAAATAGTTCTGAATACTCAACGGACAAAGCTTTCTTATGGAAGTAATGATCTTCCTCGACTTGCACCATGAGGGACTCTCGATTGGAACTCTTGGTAATTTTCATGTACCAATCATGCAATTCATACATTCTCGTTGGGAGGTTCTTGACCTCCTCGGGCTCGACCAAAGGTTCGCCCCGGACATATTTCCGTTTTATTTCCTCCTCTCTAAGCGGAGACATGGGCTCGATATCGAGGAGTTGTCCAACAGTGATCTTGAGCATTTCAGCCTGCATTATATGATCCTCAGTTATTACCACATTGCCCAGCTCGGGAACGTAAACAGTTTGCCCACAATAATATTGGGCGCGCGTACTCTCATGTGTTGTTGGCACAACAAGCGGGGGGGTCGATTGCGCCACCTGTTCTCCCAGCTGGGGAACGGTTTTCCCGCATTTTTTGACAGCTGCTTGTTGGCTCGAGCTCGAGCGCGTACTCTCATGTGTTGTTGGCACAACAAGCGGGGGGGTCGATTGCGCCACCTGTTCTCCCAGCTGGGGAACGGTTTTCCCGCATTTTTTGACAGCTGCTTGTTGGCTCGAGCTCGAGCTCGCTTCTTTCTGTAGTCGTGCTCGATGTGCCTTCCTGATTTGGTGCTCATAGTCTGAGTCAACAGGCTTGGGAGCTGGTGGTCTAGCCATACGAATGAAGTGGTCAATCTTTTCCTCAGGCACTTTCTCCCTCGGCGGCGGTGCCGGTTTCGGTCCAAAATGGGCGTCCACTTCGGCCGGCACTATGGCATCGTTTTGCTCCTCGGTCATGTCATAAGGCCTCTGAGGAAGAGGAGCGAGGCTGCTTGGACCATATTTATATCGCTTGTCTCCGTCTGTACTTCCTGTACTACCTCGACTCGTACCGCTACGCACCATAGCTGCGGCGTGTCTCTTCTGCGATTGCTGAGGCGGCGGAGACGGCTGACGTGGCTGAGTTGGAGCAGGAGGAGTGGCCTGACGCTGTGCCGGACTTGAAGCAGGAGGTGTGGCCTGACACGGTGTCGGACTTGTAGCAGGAGGTGTGGCCTGACGCTGTGCCAGACTTGAAGCAGGAGGTGTGGCCTGACACGGTGTCGGACTTGAAACAGGAGGAGTGGCCTGACGCTGTGCCGGACTTGAAGAAGGAGTCTGCTCACGCGTTCGTGGACTTGGAGGAGCGGGAGTCTGCTGACACGGTGGCGGACTTCGAGGAGGAGTCGGCAGACGCGGTGTCGGTGGACTTGAAAGATGATGCAATCCTTTCTCCATAGGATGATACGATGTATGGCCTCTCCCAGTGTGTGCTCGTCGTCACCTCCAGGAATGTCAAGCTGTAGCCCCGAATATGGGTCAACCACCTCATCAACCAAGACACGAGCATAGCCCGCTGGAATCGGGGCACAATGGAAGGTTGCTTCGGGGGTAATTGTAAAAGCAACGGCGTCCGCCACCTTCATGGATATGTTCTTCATTTTGAAGTGTAGCTCACAGTTAGTGTTCTCTATGATGTCATCCACAAGGTATGTATCCAGCAGTGCGTCGCCCGGGGCGGAACCAACGCTGCTTCTCGGCATGGATGGGACGGTGCTATCCAATGCTGGATGATCATCCGCTTGCTGCTGCCGCTACTGAGACCCCCTTTCCTGGCTAAGTGAGTCGATCTGCTGCTGCTGCTGGAATTTGAGTGCCAAGTCCGCGTGCCTTGCTTCTAGGCCTTGAAGGCGTTCCGCGTCCTGCTTCCTCTGCTTCTCCTCCAGCTTCCTCTTCTTCTCCTCCTCCATCTTCTTTCTTGCACGGGTCGTGTAGTCTTCGTTCCATTCCGAAAAGCCCTCATACCAGGGAATAACGCCCTTGCCTCGTGTTCTTCCCGGGTGTTCAGGATTTCCCAGGGTGCGCGTAAGCTCGTCGTTCTCTCTGTTGGGCGTGAACACTGTGACGCCCGGATAATCAAGCTACAGTAAAACTCTGCTAATGGTGCCACGTTACCTCCGTTACTGTTGCTAATCTATCGCTAGATCAAAACGGTCCAAAATTCAAAGTTCAAAATCAAGCAAACAATAAACGTTTTCAAATATTAAAACTAAAATGTTCGGAGTGAACCAAATATTGCATAGATAATAATGGTGGAGAAACCTAACTTTAATAAAATGTTTAAGTGTTCAAAATAATTAAAATAGAGGTTTAAATATTAAAATAAATGCCTTGTGAATTTTATAAAATATTAAACTATTTTAATTTGAGTTGGGAATTAATGTGGCAATAGTATATTTAAAAGTATTAATTTAAGTGCTAGTGATAATTTTTATAAAACTAAAATAAAAGAGTAACTAAAAGAAAACAAAAAAGAAAAATAAGAAAAAGTAAAACAAAAACAAAACAAAGCAAAAAAATAAAATAAAATACGAAGCAAGACCCCCCCCCTCCCCTGGGCCGTTCGGCCCAGCAGGGCACCAGGCCAATGGGATGGCCCAGCCGCGCCCCTGCATAATCCCCCCACCCCGCAACCCTAACCCCCACCTCCCCACTCCCTCGCTCCCCCACTCCCCGATCCCATCTGGATCGGGGCAACGACCGCGGCGCCCCGCTACCTACCCCGCCGCCCCGGCGACGCCAGGCGCTCGCTGGACCTCGCCGGCGCCGCCCCACCGCCGTCCTCCTCGCCTCCCCCCTCTCCCGATCTGGGAGCCCCGACGTCGCGACGCCGCCGCCCGGCGCGTCCCGCCGCCACCTCGCCCCAACCCCACCCCCCCCCGTCGCACCGGACCGCGCCGTCCCTGCCTCTCCCTCGCGCAACTCCCCCTCGAGCTGGACGTCGCTGCCTCGCCGTCCCCGTCGCCGGCGCGCGCCGTCCCCCGTGACTCCGGCCCTCCCCGAGCATGCGTTTGCACCACTACAGGGCTGGTGAGCCCTCCGTCGATCCCCCTCCTCCTTCGCGTGGATCCGTCGCCGTTGACGCCGTACGTCGCCGTGGCCGAGCTCACTGGAGCTCGCGCTCACCGCAGCCGCCCACGCCCGTGTGCGCACTCCCGCACGCTCGCAGCCATGCCCCACTCATCGCCCGCTGCCTTCCCCAGTTGCTGGCCCGTGCCGCGCCGCGCGCTTGCCGCGCTGTGGTGCCCGTGGCCGGCCGGTGCGCCTCGCCGTGGGTGCGGCCCCGCACCCAACACCACCCCGCCTGCTGGCCACGCCCTGATCCAGCACCCACACCTGCTATGGCCTGTGTGCCACTGCACGTGGGACCAGCCCCAAAACTTTTAAGAAAATTAAACGAATTAAAAATAATAATAAATAATAACAGAATAAAAAAATAGTTAAATTAATTAACCAATTAATCATGTTAATTAACCTGTTAGCTACTTAGTTAGTTTAAGCTAATCCTAGTAGTTAAATAGGCAGGCAATGACAATGGGGCCCCGCCTGTCATGTTTGACTAGTCAACAGTCAACCCAATTGACTGCTGACTAGGACTGTTGACTATGGTCAACTGCTCCCGGTGGACCCACCTGTAAGCCACATGTATATAGTGCTGGGTACACTTCTGTGTACCCATAGCTTTATCTAATTAATTTCGAAATATTTAGTAATTTTAGAAATTGTTTAAAACTTTGGAAAATCATAGAAAAATATCCGTAGCTCGGATGAAAAAGTTTTCTACATGAAAGTTGCTCAGAACGACGAGACGAATCCGGATACGCAGCCCGTTCGTCCGCCACACATCCGTAGCATAGCAAACCTGTAACATTTCACCTCCGGTTCATCTGTCCGAAAACGCGAAACACCGGGGATACTTTCCTGGATGTTTCCCCTTTCGCCGGTATCACCTATCCCTACGTTAGGTCACCCCTAGCACAACGTATCACCGCGTCTTGCTTTGTGTTACATTTGATTGCTCTATTATTTATTGTGTTCCCCCTCCGTTACTTCTTTCCGGTAGACTCCGAGACCGCTGCCGATGTTCGTGTGTTCGACTACATCGAAGACGACCCCTCCTTCTTGTCTGAGCAACCAGGCAAGCCCCCCCCCCCTTGATCACCAGATATCGCCTATTCTTCTCTATACTGCTTGCATTAGAGTAGTGTAGCATGTTACTGCTTTCCGTTAATCCTATCCTGATGCATAGCCTGTCATTGTTGCTACAGTTGTTACCCTTACCTACTATCCTACTGCTTAGTATAGGATGCTAGTGTTCCATCAGTGGCCCTACACTCTTGTCCGTCTGCCATGCTATACTACTAGGCCGTGATCACTTTGGGAGGTGATCACGGGTATATACTATATGCATTATATACATGACACATGTGGTGACTAAAGTCGGGTCGGCTCGTTGAGTACCCGCAAGTGATTCTGATGAGGGGGCTGAAAGGACAGGTGGCTCCACCCCGGTAGAGGTGGGCCTGGGTTCCTGACGGCCCCCGACTGTTGCTTTGTGGCGGAGCGACAGGGCAGGTTGAGACCACCCAGGAGAGAGGTGGGCCTGGCCCTGGTCGGCGTTCGCGGATACCTAACACGCTTAACGAGTTCTGGGTATTTGATCTGAGTCTGGCCATTTGGTCTATACGCACTAACCATCTACGCGGGAGTAGTTATGGGTATCCCGGCATCGTGGTATCAGCCGAAGCATTCGTGACGTCAGCGACTGAGTGGCGCGCGCCGGATTGGACTGGAACGCCACTAGGCTAGGTCTGCTTCCGGCCGCGTACGCAACGTGCAGGTGTGCATAGGGCGATGGGCCCAGACCCCTGCGCGCATAGGGTTAGACCGGCGTGCTGACCTCTCTGTTGTGCTTAGGTGGGGCTGCGACGTGTTGATCTTCCGAGGCCGGGCATGACCCAGGAAAGTGTGTCCGGCCAAATGGGATCGAGCGTGTTGGGTTATGTGGTGCACCCCTGCAGGGAAGTTTATCTATTCGAATAGCCGTGTCCCTCGGTAAAAGGACGACCCGGAGTTGTACCTTGACCTTATGACAACTAGAACCGGATACTGAATAAAATACACCCTTCCAAGTGCCAGATACAACCCGGTGATCGCTCTCTAATAGGGCGACGAGGAGGGGATCGCCGGGTAGGATTATGCTATGCGATGCTACTTGGAGAACTTCAATCTACTCTCTTCTACATGCTGCAAAATGGAGGCTGCCAGAAGCGTAGTCTTCGACAGGATTAGCTATCGCCCTCTTATTCTGGCATTCTGCAGTTCAGCCCACTGATATGGCCCCTTTACACTTATACACATGCATATGTAGTGTAGCTCCTTGCTTGCGAGTACTTTGGATGAGTACTCATGGTTGCTTTTGTCCCTCTTTTCCCCTTTCTATACCTGATTGTCGCAACCAGATGCTGGAGTCCAGGAGCTAGAGATCCCGAGGATGATTCTACGTGGAGTTCGGCTTCGAGGAGTATTTAGGAGGTCCCAGGCAGGAGGCCTTGCCTTTTCGATCGTTGCTACTTTTGTGCTAGCCTTCTTAAGGCAAACTTGTTTAACTTGTGTCTGTACTCAGATATTGTTGCTTCCGCTGACTCGTCTATGATCAAGCAATTGTATTCGAGCCCTCGAGGCCCCTGGCTTGTATTATGATGCTTGAATGACTTATTTATGTTGTAGAGTTGTGTTGTGATATCTTCCCGTGAGTGCCTGATCTTGATCGTACACATTTGCGTGCATGATTAGTGTACGGTCAAATCGGGGGAGTCACAAGTTGGTATCAGAGCCAACTGCCTGTAGGAATCCCCCCTTTCCAACTCCTTGGTCGAAGTTGAGTCTAGTCATTGCTAAACTTTTACTAACATGGCTGTGTGGCTTACGGGCCCACGTCGCCATTGGGTGGTATTAGGATCTTTTACTCCTTGTCTATACTCTGGGACTCTGAACTCTCTCCTATTCGGGTTAAATGATTTTGCTAAAAGGACTAACTGTAAGTTCTCGTAAATACTTTCTCCCGGAGAGCCCTTTATCACAGATGGTCGCCGACTGCACCAGAAGATGTTGAAGATACTCTTTGATCATTCCCGAGACCCTTGTGCCCTCTGCCTTTTCAATTCCCTACTACCGATATATCCATATGGATAACAACATACACTTGTTGTTCATACAATTACTCTGAGTTTCTCGTGTTATTACCAGATACATCGAATTGCTCTCCGGCTTTTTAAGAATCCCTTGTACCACTGCCTTGCAGTTCTTTTCCACCTGAATACCCCTACGAATAATTTCTCGCACTTATCGAGTATCCGCTCATCCCCAAATGATTCGTGTATTTCACAAAGTCTTCGAAATACCATTCGATCTTCCGAAAATCCTCAGGAGCCTTTTTGCTCTTGAAATTCTTGCTTACTTGCATTATGATTAATCTTAAGTCTCGTAATCTTATTGGCATCTCTTGTCATTATCATTTTGAGTCTGTTGATTCAATTTGTTGCGAATGCTCGCAATCCTCAATCAGAGCCTAGAATTCATCCTTCCGGCTCAGACGTCATTTGAACAGGAGCTGGTTCTCGACTAATCAAATTACTGTCGATTGTATCCCTATGGCTATTCAACTTATCCATCCCTAATCAGAGCATTGCTTCGGATCCCTTGATTTGGAAATCATAATTCCTTTGCCTTTGAGCTTTGAGTTAGTCAGTTGTTGCTATAATCTGATCTCCTTGCATTCTTCTTCCTCTAGTGGAGTACCGTTGCTCATGTCAGATCCCTTGTGGACCACCAGATCCTTTGTTGGATTTTATCCGACAGCGTCCTTCATATTCAATAAGCCTGTGAGCTTTTCCTCGGATACATAATGCCGTTGGTAAATTGTATCCTCTGCTTTGTCAACCATGCTCTACTATTGAGCTTGTGTTATTTACTCCTGAAGTTTGTAGTATATCTTTCTACGATGCCCCGATGGGTTGAACCTATGCCTTCCTTAATCTGTGTGAACCCGAAAGATTTCGCGGGACATACTTATCTGGTATTGCACCAGGTAAAACTTTCGACAACTAATGTCATTATCAAAATACGAGAGGCGAATGGAAGGTTATGCATTGAAGAAGTGGGAGTCGACCTTGAACCTTTGTGTTTATGCCCATGGACACGATGTAGATCCTATCATGGAAGCTTCTTATAATAATAGCTATTTCCCTGGTATAATATCATCTGGTATCGGTGAATTGATCCTTTGCGATCGTGGTTCCGACCATGTTCTCCTTTAAATACCATTTCCTATGCAAGTTTAAGTAATTGTCTTCTATAGAGCAATACCCCAATCCACCCTCTACTTTGATCTGCCGTCGAGTATTACCCCCTGGTATCTCGAGATTATCATGGAACTGCATAACTTCTTATGAGTTTTTCATCAAGTGCTACATTCTCACTGATTCCAATTTTCCACTGGCTCTGAGTTATTAGTCACTCGAGAACACCGATAAGTGAATCGATTCCGCACTCCGATTCAATAAATCTTAAGTAATTCTTGTTGCTTACGAGTTTAATAATCCTTCAAATCATTCCTAGCCTTATCGGATATATCATTATCCTGCAAACTTTTTAACTGTGCTACCCGGTCCTTCCCGAAACACAACTTTCGATGATGAGCTAAGCTTACGTCGATCTTCCTCGTCATATTAGTTCGCCTTGAACAACAAGCTTGATTTCAAGTTTGTGCCGTACCCTTGGTTCCATTAACCTATCGCTTTCATCATTCCTCTGACTTGATGTCATCGCCGATAGATTACATCTTCATGAAATCTCTCGACAAATGTGTCGTGATCAGCACCAACATTTTGAGCTCTTCCAGGATATCAGTCGAAATTCAGGATGAGAAATACCATCCTTGCCCCTCGATGATTTGTGTTATCATCGGCAACGTTATTGCCCCCCCCCCCTCCAATTCAGACTTGATCATGTTATGGAGCTCTTTCCTATCTAGCTTATGTTATGTTCTACATTGAAGAATTACTGTCCTTCATGTCAAGGATGTTGTGAGGATTGCCTCACCTCTTAAGAAATTCCTGATATAGAAATACTTCTCGCCATCTCCATTCATTTCCAGGTTCACGTGTTGATTCTAACCGGGATACCAACAGGTGAACTGTGTTGTTTGGATTCTGCCCTTCTAGCAACCCTATTCCTTTGAAGTTAATGGTCGGACGTTCATTCTTAGACTATTGATTATTGAATCACCATTCCGACGTTGGTCGTGCAACCCAGCCCATATTTCGGGTGCACCTTTCAACCAATGTTTAATTGTGTATGTTTTTCTCGAGCATACCTCATTATATCATTTGATCTGACCAATTGTATCTCCTTGTTCACATAAGTGTGGAAATCCCTCTTTTTGGAAATCTCGAGGAATTGTCGCTGAGTCCATCAGCCACCCCCTCATCCTCTCCTTGGTTTAATGATGAACTCTTGTTTCGGAACTCGCTTCAATTCTCGAGAATCTTACAATGTCATCTTGACAATTTGTGTTGCACCTTTCTTCTCAGGCATCCTAAGTCTGAGTTATCCTGACACCAATCAAATCTGAATCTCGGTCAGATATGATGGTTGGAACATATTTCCAAGAGTTATAACATTGGCCTATTTATGACCCGGTAAGGGATGACATGCCGAACACACCTGGCCGGAGGACCTATTGTTATAAGCTTTCCTTTCAGCAAGGTTATCTATTCTTCCATGAGGAAATTGTAAGACTTATTCTATAAGTTGTTCCTGATGGATCCTTTTTGTTTCCAAATTCTGATCTTCACCTGTTGACCATGTCAATGCTATCTCAAAGCATGTCTATGGTACTCCGATTTTCAACAAGAACATTTGAAGCCCAATACTAAATGTTTCTTGCTCAATTATCCAAACACCGCTGTATGGGTGATGTCATGAAATTCCTCTCCCCTTACCTAAATGGTTTTCTACTTTCTATCCTGTCATGGATATGATACGCTGCTTGTCCTTGGGAAGGATATACCCCTGAAATATGTGTTTAAACACATTTTCCTTTCCATTCTTCTGTTTAATCTGATAATCATATTTTCCTTTCCATTGTTTGGTTTAACCTTTCTGGTGATCTATATGATCTAAGCAGTAATATTCTCCTACTTATGTAAACACCTCGGTGTACAACTCTGTCAGTAAGACCCTGTTACTATTGTTGGTGACATTTCGGTAACCACCGATGGACGAGAACTTTGCCTAATGGTCCGCCTCGTTTGAACGAGCAGGAAAATGGTTCTCTTCGTCCCTCGCCCTTGGTACCAATGTGTTGCCGACATAACTGACAGGGTGTTCCCTGACATGCCTTGCTATCATGACCGTGCAAGATGTCACTGCTCCTATAAAAAAAACCACATGGTGGGCCCATAACCCACAGTTCCACAGGATCGAAACCTGACTCTCCTGTACACCCCCGGTTTCCAAAGTTACTCCTCGCGCTTGACTTCTTATGTAACTCACGGGCCACCTGCCAAGTGATCTATTCGGGTATCAGACGCAATACTTATTCTCGTTGCTCTGAACCCCTTTCACCTTCTGATAGGCATCGAACGCTTGCCTATCGGATTGAAACTGCTCATGGTACTTTCTTACTTTGCTCTCGACATCTTCTTAGGTTTCAATTCGAGAGATACTTATGCTTCTTCCCCTGGGTTAACCGCTTGATGCTCGATCTTGTTAGAATCCGTCCTTATAGGGAATAAGCTATTCCAATGAAAAGTTTTCCCTGCTCACCCTTTCGTAAGTACGGTGAAGATCCTGTAGGAAGGACGACAAACTTCATCTTGATGACCTGAAGCAGAGGATTGAAGACATCAACGTAATGGATCGACCTCTTCGAGAAGAGGAACTATGACCGAGAAGAATCGTTAGAATTTCGTAACCAGATCCCTTCCCCCTTATAACCGCTCCTAAATCTCGGGACGAGATTTCTTGTAGTGGAGGAGAATTGTAACGCCCGGATAATCAAGCTACAGTAAAACTCTGCTAATAGTGCCACGTTACCTCCGTTACTGTTGCTAATCTATCGTTAGATCAAAACCGGTCCAAAATTCAAAGTTCAAAATCAAGCAAACAATAAACGTTTTCAAATATTAAAACTAAAATGTTCGGAGTGAACCAAATATTGCATAGATAATAATGGTGGAGAAACCTAACTTTAATAAAATGTTTAAGTGTTCAAAATAATTAAAATAGAGGTTTAAATATTAAAATAAATGCCTTGTGAATTTTCTAAAATATTAAACTATTTTAATTTGAGTTGGGAATTAATGTGGCAATAGTATATTTAAAAGTATTAATTTAAGTGCTAGTGATAATTTTTATAAAACTAAAATAAAAGAGGAACTAAAAGAAAACAAAAAAGAAAAATAAGAAAAAGTAAAACAAAAACAAAACAAAGCAAAAAAATAAAATAAAATACGAAGCAAGACCCCACCTCCCCTGGGCCGTTCGGCCCAGCAGGGCACCAGGCCAATGGGCTGGCCCAGCCGCGCCCCTGCATAATCCCCCCCCCCCCCCGCAACCCTAACCCCCACCTCCCCACTCCCTCGCTCCCCCACTCCCCGATCCCATCTGGATCGGGGCAACGACCGCGGCGCCCCGCTACCTACCCCGCCGCCCCGGCGACAACAGGCGCTCGCTGGACCTCGCCGGCGCCGCCCCATCGCTTCTTCCCCGCTGCCCCCCCCCCCCCCTCGAGCTACGTCGCCATCACCACGACGCCGTCCTCGCCAGGCGCCTCCTCGCCTGCGCCGCCCCACCGCCGTCCTCCTCGCCTCCCCCTCTCCCGATCTGGGAGCCCCGACGTCGCGACGCCGCCGCCCGGCGCGTCCCGCCGCCACCTCGCCCCAACCCCCCCCACCTCCCCGGTCGCACCGGACCGTGCCGTCCCTGCCTCTCCCTCGCGCAACTCCCCCCCCCCCCGAGCTGGACGTCGCCGCCTCGCCCTCCCCGTCGCCGGCGCGCGCCGTCCCCCGTGACTACGGCCCTCCCCGAGCATGCGTTTGCACCACTACAGGGCTGGTGAGCCCTCCGTCGATCCCCCTCCTCCTTCGCGTGGATCCGTCGCCGTTGACGCCGTACGTCGCCGTGGCCGAGCTCACTGGAGCTCGCGCTCATCGCAGCCGCCCACGCCCATGGGCGCGCTCCCGCACGCTCGCAGCCATGCCCCGCTCATCGCCCGCTGCCATCCCCAGTTGCTGGCCCTTGCCGCGCCGCGCGCTTGCCGCGCTGTGGTGCCCGTGGCCGGCCGGTGCGCCTCGCCGTGGGTGCGGCCCCGCACCCAACACCACCCCGCCTGCTGGCCACGCCCTGATCCAGCACCCACACCTGCTATGGCATGTGTGCCACTGCACGTGGGACCAGCCCCAAAACGTTTAAGAAAATTAAACGAATTTAAAAAAATTAATTAAAAAAATAATAAATAATAACAGAATAAAAAATAGTTAAATTAATTAACCAATTAATCATGTTAATTAACCTGTTAGCTACTTAGTTAGTTTAAGCTAATCCTAGTAGTTAAATAGGCAGGCAATGACAATGGGGCCCCGCCTGTCATATTTGACTAGTCAACAGTCAACCGAATTGACTGCTGACTAGGACTGTTGACTATGGTCAACTGGTCCCGGTGGACCCACCTGTAAGCCACATGTACATAGTGCTGGGTACACTTCTGTGTACCCATAGCTTTATCTAATTAATTTCGAAATATTTAGTAATTTCAGAAATTGTTTAAAACTTTGGAAAATCATAGAAAAATATCCGTAGCTCGGATGAAAAAGTTTTCTACATGAAAGTTGCTCAGAACGACGAGACGAATCCGGATACGCAGCCCGTTCGTCCGCCACACATCCGTAGCATAGCAAACCTGTAACATTTCACCTCCGGTTCATCTGTCCGAAAACGCGAAACACCGGGGATACTTTCCCGGATGTTTCCCCTTTCGCCGGTATCACCTATCCCTGCGTTAGGTCACCCCTAGCACAACGTATCGCCGCGTCTTGCTTTGTGCTACATTTGATTGCTCTATTATTTATTGTGTTCCCCCTCCGTTACTTCTTTCCGGTAGACTCCGAGACCGCTGCCGATGTTCGTGTGTTCGACTACATCGAAGACGACCCCTCCTTCTTGTCTGAGCAACCAGGCAAGCCCCCCCCCCCCTTGATCACCAGATATCGCCTATTCTTCTCTATACTGCTTGCATTAGAGTAGTGTAGCATGTTACTGCTTTCCGTTAATCCTATCCTGATGCATAGCCTGTCATTGTTGCTACAGTTGTTACCCTTACCTACTATCCTACTGCTTAGTATAGGATGCTAGTGTTCCATCAGTGGCCCTACACTCTTGTCCGTCTGCCATGCTATACTACTGGGCCGTGATCACTTTGGGAGGTGATCACGGGTATATACTATATGCATTATATACATGACACATGTGGTGACTAAAGTCGGGTCGGCTCGTTGAGTACCCGCAAGTGATTCTGATGAGGGGGCTGAAAGGACAGGTGGCTCCACCCCGGTAAAGGTGGGCCTGGGTTCCTGATGGCCCCCGACTGTTGCTTTGTGGCGGAGCGACAGGGCAGGTTGAGACCACCCAGGAGAGAGGTGGGCCTGGCCCTGGTCGGCGTTCGCGGATACCTAACACGCTTAACGAGTTCTGGGTATTTGATCTGAGTCTGGCCATTTGGTCTATACGCACTAACCATCTACGCGGGAGTAGTTATGGGTATCCCGGCGTCGTGGTATCAGCCGAAGCCTTCGTGACGTCAGCGACTGAGTGGCGCGCGCCGGATTGGACTGGAACGCCACTAGGCTAGGTCTGCTTCCGGCCGCGTACGCAACATGCAGGTGTGCATAGGGCGATGGGCCCAGACCCCTGCGCGCATAGGGTTAGACCGGCGTGCTGACCTCTCTGTTGTGCTTAGGTGGGGCTGCGACGTGTTGATCTTCCGAGGCCGGGCATGACCCAGGAAAGTGTGTCCGGCCAAATGGGATCGAGCGTGTTGGGTTATGTGGTGCACCCCTGCAGGGAAGTTTATCTATTCGAATAGCCGTGTCCCTCGGTAAAAGGACGACCCGGAGTTGTACCTTGACCTTATGACAACTAGAACCGGATACTGAATAAAATACACCCTTCCAAGTGCCAGATACAACCCGGTGATCGCTCTCTAATAGGGCGACGAGGAGGGTATCGCCGGGTAGGATTATGCTATGCGATGCTACTTGGAGGACTTCAATCTACTCTCTTCTACATGCTGCAAAATGGAGGCTGCCAGAAGCATAGTCTTCGACAGGATTAGCTATTCCCCTCTTATTCTGGCATTCTGCAGTTCAGCCCACTGATATGGCTCCTTTACACTTATACACATGCATATGTAGTGTAGCTCCTTGCTTGCGAGTACTTTGGATGAGTACTCACGGTTGCTTTTGTCCCTCTTTTCCCCTTTCTATACCTGATTGTCGCAACCAGATGCTGGAGTCCAGGAGCTTGAGATCCCGAGGATGATTCTACGTGGAGTTCGGCTTCGAGGAGTAGTTAGGAGGTCCCAGGCAGGAGGCCTTGCCTTTTCGATCGTTGCTACTTTTGTGCTAGCCTTCTTAAGGCAAACTTGTTTAACTTGTGTCTGTACTCAGATATTGTTGCTTCCGCTGACTCGTCTATGATCAAGCAATTGTATTCGAGCCCTCGAGGCCCCTGGCTTGTATTATGATGCTTGAATGACTTATTTATGTTGTAGAGTTGTGTTGTGATATCTTCCCGTGAGTCCCTGATCTTGATCGTACACATTTGCATGCATGATTAGTGTACGGTCAAATCGGGGGAGTCACAAACACCCCCTTTCGAGCATCTTCTATTGCGTCAAGTAACTTTTGTTCGGCTCCTTTTAGACTTGCCTTCTTCGAAACCAGGCCTGTCTTCGGGTCCAACGCTCCCCCATGCGCATAGAACCAAGTTCTGCACCTGGGTTTTCGTCCGAAACCCTGATACTTCAAAAGAGATTGTCCATTTTGTACACGAAGTGCATCCAGTTTTTGCGGTAACCCTCTCTACTTTTTTGCACATGCTATGTGGGTGAAATTATGATACCATGCCAACTTTCAACCTTTTCTGAGTTCATTTGAAATGCTTTTCAATTTCAGGGTCATTTAGCTAAAAAAATCAGTAAATGCATGAAAGAATTTGTTTGCACATAAAATTTCTTCGCGTTTCAAATGCCAAAACACATAACTACCCTAACTATTACAGAGATTCCCTCCTGGGTGTGAAACACAGAAGAAAGTGATGATAGTGAAGCCGATCACATCCGAGATCTTTGGGTCTGAAACTTTTTCTTCGCGCGTGTCCCTTTGCGCCGTAGCCATGGAAAATCTTCATCATTTAACTGGATGCTCGGGTCAATATTCACTGTGAATGGAGCAATTTCATCAAACTTTTCATAATCTTCTGACATGTCTGTCTTGTCATCCACTCCCACGATGTTTCTCTTCCCAGAAAGAACTATGTGGCGCTTTGGCTCATCGTATGATGCATTCGCTTCCTTATTTTTTCTTTTTCTCGGCTTGGTAGACATATCCTTCACATAGAAAACCTGTGCCACATCATAGCTAGGACGAATGGTTCGTCTGCATACGCAAGATTGTTGAGATCCACTATTGTCATTCCATACTGCGGGTCTTCCGTTACCCCGCCTCATGTCATATTGACCCATTTGCACCGAAACAAAGGGACCTTCAAACCACGTCCATAGTCAAGTTCCCATATCTCCTCTATGTAACCATAATATGTTTCCTTTCCCGTCTTGGTTGTTGCATCAAAGCGGACACCACTGTTTTGGTTGGTGCTCTTCTTATCTTGGGCGATCGTGTAAAATGTATTACCATTTATCTCGTACCCTTTGAAAGTCATTATATTCGAAGATGGTAACTGGGACAACGAGTACAAGTCATCTTCAATAGAGGCGTCATGCATGGTACGTGTCTGCAACCAGCCGGCAAAACTCCTGGTTTGTTCACGTGTAATCCAGTCATCAGACCGCTCCGGGTGTTTGGAGCGTAGAAAATTCTTGTGTTCGTCCATACACGGAGCCACCAAGGCGGAATTCTGTAGAAGTGTGTAGTGTGCTTCAGTGAGAGAATGTCCGTCCATACATATTTTTTGATTCCCTCCTAGCGTGCCTTTTCCATCCAGTCTGCCCTTATGCCGTGATTCAGGAACACCAATCGGCTTAAGGTCAGGAATAAAGTCAATACAAAACTCAATGACCTCCTCATTTTCATGGCCCTTGGAGATGCTTCCATCTGGCCTAGCACGGTTATGAACATATTTCTTTAAGACTCCCATGAACCTCTCAAAGGGGAACATATTGTGTAGAAATACAGGACCCAAAACGTTAATCTCTTCGCATAGGTGAACTAGGACGTGCGTCATGATGTTGAAGAAGGATGGTGGGAACACCAACTCGAAACTGACAAGACATTGCACCAAATCATTCTCTAACCTTGGTATGATTTCTGGATCGATTACCTTCTGAGAGATTGCATTGAGGAATGCACATAGCTTCACAATGGCTAATCGAACGTTATCCGGTAGAAGCCCCCTCAATGCAACCGGAAGCAGTTGCGTCATAATCACGTGGCAGTCATGAGACTTTAGGTTATGGAACTTTTTCTCTGCCATGTTTATTATTCCCTTTATATTCGACGAGAAGCCAGACGGTACCTTAATACTGAGCAGGCATTCAAAGAAGATTTCCTTCTCTTCTTTGGTAAGAGCGTAGCTGGCATGACCCTGATGTATGCCGTCTTTTCCATGCATACGTTGCTGGTCCTCCTGTGCCTCAGGTGTATCTTTTGTCTTCCCATACACGCCCAAGAAGCCAAGCAGGGTCACGCAAAGATTCTTTGTCACGTGCATCACGTCGATTGCAGAGCGGACCTCTAGGTCTTTCCAATAGGGCAGGTCCCAAAATATAGATTTCTTCTTTCACATGGGTGCGCGTCCGTCAGCGTCATTCGGAACAGGTTGTCCGCCAGGACCCTTTCCAAAGACTACCTTCAAATCCTTGACCATATCATGTACATCAGCACCAATACGGTGGCGAGGCTTCGTCCGGTGATCCGCCTCACCTTTGAAATGCTTGCCTTTCTTTCTTACGGGATGCCTGTGTAGGGAACGTAGCAGAAATTCAAAATTTTCTACGCATCACCAAGATCAATCTATGGAGTAATCTAGCAACGAGGGGAAGGGGAGTGCATCTACATACCCTTGTAGATCGCGATGCGGAAGCGTTGCAAGAACGCGGATGAAGGAGTCGTACTCGTAGCGATTCAGATCGCGGTTGATTCCGATCTAAGCGCCGAACCACGGCGCCTCCGCGTTCAACACACGTGCAGCCCGGTGACGTCTCCCACGCCTTGATCCAGCAAGGAGAGAGGGAGAGGTTGGGGAAGACTCCATCCAGCAGCAGCACGACGGCATGGTGGTGATGGAGGAGCGTGGCAATCCCGCAGGGCTTCGCCAAGCACCGCGGGAGAAGAGGAGGAGGGCAAGGGGTATGGCTGCGCCGAAAGAGAGACGTTATCATGTGTCTTGGGCAGCCCAAACCTCAACTATATATAGGGGGGAGGGGGCTGCGCCCCCCTCTAGGGTTCCCACCCCAAGAGGAGGCGGCCAGCCCTAGATCCCATCCAAGGGGGGCGGCCAAGGGGAGGAGAGGGGGGGCGCCACTAGGGTGGGCCTCAAGGCCCATCTGGACCTAGGGTTTGCCCCCTCCCACTCTCCCATGCGCTTGGGCCTTGGTGGGGGGCGCACCAGCCCACCTGGGGCTGGTCCCCTCCCACACTTGGCCCACGCAGCCTTCTGGGTCTGGTGGCCCCACTTGGTGGACCCCCGGGACCCTCCCGGTGGTCCCGGTACATTACCGATATCACCCGAAACTTTTCCGGTGACCAAAACAGGACTTCCCATATATAAATCTTTACCTCCGGACCATTCCGGAACTCCTCGTGACGTCCGGGATCTCATATGGGACTCCGAACAACATTCGGTAACCACGTACATGCTTTCCCTATAACCCTAGCGTCATCGAACCTTAAGCGTGTAGACCCTACGGGTTCAGGAACCATGCAAACATGACCGAGACGTTCTCCGGTCAATAACCAACAGCGGGATCTGGATACCAATGTTGGCTCCCACATGTTCCACGATGATCTCATCGGATGAACCACGATGTCGGGGATTCAATCAATCCCGTATGCAATTCCCTTTGTCTATCGGTATGTTACTTGCCCGAGATTCGATCGTCGGTATCCCGATACCTTGTTCAATCTCGTTACCGGCAAGTCTCTTTACTCGTTCCGTAACTCACATCATCCCGTGATCAACTCCTTGGTCACATTGTGCACATTATGATGATGTCCTACCGAGTGGGCCCAGAGATACCTCTCCGTTTACACGGAGTGACAAATCCCAGTCTCGATTCGTGCCAACCCAACAGACACTTTCGGAGATACCTTTAGTGCACCTTTATAGTCACCCAGTTACGTTGTGACGTTTGGTACACCCAAAGCATTCCTACGGTATCCGGGAGTTGCACGATCTCATGGTCTAAGGAACTGATACTTGACATTAGAAAAGCTCTGAGCAAACGAACTACACGATCTTGTGCTAGGCTTAGGATTGGGTCTTGTCCATCACATCATTCTCCTAATGATGTGATCCCGTTATCAACGACATCCAATGTCCATGGTCAGGAAACCGTAACCATCTATTGATCAACGAGCTAGTCTCCTAGAGGCTTACTAGGGACATGGTGTTGTCTATGTATCCACACATGCATCTGAGTTTCCTATCAATACAATTCTAGCATGGATAATAAACGATTATCATGAACAAGGAAATATAATAATAACCTATTTATTATTGCCTCTAGGGCATATTTCCAACAGTCTCCCACTTGCACTAGAGTCAATAATCTAGTTCACATCACCATGTGATTAACACTCACAGGTCACATCACCATGTGACCAACACCCAAGAGTTTACTAGAGTCATCAATCTAGTTCACATCACTATGTGATTAACACTCAATGAGTTCTGGTTTGATCATGTTATGCTTGTGAGAGAGGTTATTAGTCGACGGGTCTGAACCTTTCAGATCCGTGTGCGCTTTACGAATATCTATGTCATCTTGTGGATGCTACCACGCGCTATTTGGAGCCATTTCAAATAATTGCTCTACTATACGAATCCGGTTTACTACTCAGAGTCATCCGGATTAGTGTCAAAGTTCGCATCGACGTAACCCTTTACGACGAACTCCTTTTCACCTCCATAATCGAGAAAATTCCTTAGTCCCCTAGTTACTAAGGACAAGTTCGACCACTGTCATGTGATCCTTTCCCGGATCACTATTGTACCCCTTGACCAACTCATGGCAAGGCACACTTCATGTGCGGTACACAGCATAGCATACTGTAGAGCCTACGTCTGAAGCATAGGGGACGCCCTTCGTCCTATCTCTCTCTTCTGCTGTGGTCAGGTCTTGAGTCTTACTCAATACTCACACCTTGAAACACAGCCAAGAACTCCTTCTTTGCTGATCTATTTTGAACTCTTTCAAAATCATGTCAAGGTGTGCGTTCTTTGAAAGTATCATCAGGTGTCTTGATCTATCTCTATAGATCTTGATGCCCAATATGTAAGCAGCTTTATCCAGGTCTTCCTTTGAAAAACTCTTTTCAAACAACCCTTTATGCTTTCCAGAAATATTACATCATTTCGGATCAACAATATGTCATTCACATATACTTATCAGAAATGTTGTAGCGCTCCCACTCACTTTATTGTAAATACAAGTTTCTAACAAACTTTGTATAAACCCAAAAACTTTGATCACTCCATCAAAGCGTATATTCTGACTCCGAGATGCTTGCTCTAGTCCATGGAAGGATCGCTGGAGCTAGCATACCTTTTAGCATCCTTAGGATCGACAAAACCTTTCTGATTGTATCACATACAACCTTTCCTTATGAAAACTGGTAAGGAAACTTGTTTTGACATCCATCTGCCAGATTTCATAAATGCAGTTAATGCTAACATGATTCCGACGGACTTAAGCATCGCTACGGATGAGAAAATCTCATCGTAGTCAACTCCTTGAACTTGTGGAAATACTCTTTGCCACAAGTCGAGCTTCATAGACGGTAACATTACCGTCCACGTCCGTCTTCTTCTCAAAGATCCATTTATCTCGGATTTCATGGCTTCTAACTATTTGTCGGAATATGGGCCCACCATCGCTTCTCCATAGCTCGTAGGTTCATTGTTGTCTAACAACATGACTTTCAAGACAGGATCACGTACTACTCTGAAGTAGCACGCATCCTCGTCGTCCTACGAGGTTTGGTAGTGACTTGATCCGAAGTTTCATGATCACTATCATAAGCTTCCACTTCAATTGGTGTAGGTGCCACAGGAACAACTTCCTGTGCCCTGCTACACACTAGTTGAAGCGACGGTTCAATAACCTTATCAAGTCTCCACCATCCTCCCACTCAATTCTTTCGAGAGAAACTTTTCCTCGAGAAAGGACTCGTTTCTAGAAGCAATTGCTTTTGCTTCCAGATCTGAAATAGGAGGTATACCCAACTGTTTTGGGTTTTCTATGAAGATGCATTTATCCGCTTTGGGTTCGAGCTTATCAGCCTGAAACTTTTTCACATAAGCATCGCAGCCCCAAACTTTTAAGAAACGACAACTTAGGTTTCTCTAAACGGTGTCGTCTCAACGGAATTGCGTGGTGCCCCTTTTAAAGTGAATGCGGTTGTCTCTAATGCCTAACCCATAAACGATAGTGGTAATTTGATAAGAAACATCATGGTATGCACCATATCCAATAGGGTGCAGTTATGATGTTCGGACACACCATCACACTATGGTGTTCCAGGCGGTATTAATTGTGAAACACTTTCCACAATGTCTCAATTGTGTGCCAAACTCGTAACTCAGATACTCATCTCTATGATCATATCACAGACATTTTATCCTCTTGTCACGACGATCTTCAACTTCACTCTGAAATTACTTGAACCTTTCAATAATTCAGACTTGCGTTTCATCAAGTAAGTACACTCGGCATCTACTCAAATCATCTATGAAGTAAGAACATAACGATATCCACTGCATGCCTCAGCACTCATTGGACTGCATACATCAAAATGTATTACTTCCAATAAGTTGCTCTCTTGTTCCATCTTACTGAAAACGAGGCCTTTCAGTCATCTTGCCCATGTGGTATGATTTGCATGTCTCAAGTGATTCAAAATCAAGTGAGTCCAAACGATCCATCTGCATGGAGTTTCTTCATGCATATATACCAATAGACATGGTTCGCATGTCTCAATCTTTTCAAAAAACGACTAAGTCCAAAGATCCATCTACATGGAGCTTCTTCATGCGTTCTATACTAATATGACTCAAATGGCAGTGCCACAAGTATGTGGAACTATCATTACTATCTTATATCTTTTGGCATGAACATGTGTATCACTACGATCGAGATTCATTTTAGGTGCAAGACCATTGAAGGTATTATTCAAATAAACAGAGTAACCATTATTCTCCTTAAATGAATAACCGTATTGCGATAAACATAATCCAATCATGCTCAACGCAAACACCAAATCTCGATGGTAGAGGGAGCATGCGATGCTTGATCACATCAACCTTGGAAACACTTCCAACACATATCGTCATCTCACCTTTAGCTAGTCTCCGTTTATTCCGCAGCTTTTATTTCGAGTTACTAACACTTAGCAACCGAACCGGTATCTAATACCCTAGTGCTGCTAGGAGTACTAGTAAAGTACACATTCATATAATGTATATCCAATATACTTCTGTCGACCTTGCCCGCCTTCTCATCTGCCAAGTATCTAGGGTAGTACTGCTTCAGTGACCGTTCCCCTCATTACAGAAGCACTTAGTCTCGGGTTTGGGTTCAACCTTGGGATTCTCCACTAGAGCAGCAAACGATTTGTTGTTTCATGAAGTGTCCCTTTTGCCCTTGCCCTTCTAGAAACTAGTGGTTTTACTAACCATCAACAATTGATGCTCCTTCTTGATTTCTACTCTCGCGGTGTCAAACATCGCGAATAGCTCAAGGATCATCATAACTATCCCTAATATGTTATAGTTCATCACGAAGCTCTACTAGCTTGGTGGCAGTGACTATGGAGAACCATCACTATCTCATCTGGGAGATTAACTCCCACTCGATTCAAGTGATTGTGGTACTCAGACAATCTGAGCACATGCTCAACGATTGAGCTTTTCTCCCTTAGTTTGCAGGCTTAAGAAACTTGTCAGAGGTCTCATACCTCTTGACGTGGGCACTAGTCCGAAATCCCAATTTCAGTCTTCGGAACATCTCATATGTTCTGCGACGTTTCAAAAACGTCTCTTGTGCCACAATTCTAAACCGTTAGCATTACGCACTGAACTATCACGTGGTCATCAAAACGTGTATGTCAGATGTTTCGTAACATCTACAGACGACGCTGAGGTCCAGCACACCGAGCGGTGCATTAAGGACATAAGCCTTCTGTGCAGCAATGAGGACAATCCTCAGTTTACGGACCCAGTCCGCATAATTGCTACTACCAACTTTCAACTAAATTTTCTCTAGGAACATATCTTAAACAGTAGAACTAAAGTGTATGACATAATTTGCAAAGACCTTTTGACTATGTTCATGATAATGAAGTTCATCTAATTAATGAACTCCCACTTAGATAGACATCCCTCTAGTCATCTAAGTGATACATGATCCGAGTCAAACTAGGCCGTGTCCGATCATCACGTGAGACGGACTAGTCATCATCGGTGAACATCTCCATGTTGATCGTATCTTCTATACGACTCATGCTCGACCTTTCGGTCTCTTGTGTTCTGAGGCCATGTCTGTACATGCTAGGCTCGTCAAGTCAACCTAAGTGTTTTGCATGTGTTCCGAGGCCATGTCTGTACATGCTAGGCTCGTCAACACCCGTTGTATTCGAACGTTAGAATCTATCACACCCGATCATCACGTGGTGCTTCGAAACAACGAACCTTCGCAACGGTGCACAGTTAGGGGGAACACGTCTCTTGAAATTATTATAATTGATCATCTTACTTACTACCGTCGTTCTAAGCAAATAAGATGCATAACATGATAAACATCACATGCAATCAAGTAGTGACATGATATGGCCAATATCATTTTGCTCCTTTGATCTCCATCTTCGGGGCACCATGATCATCTTTGTCACCGGCATGACACCATGATCTCCATCATTGTGTCTTCATGAAGTTGTCACGCCAACGATTACTTCTACTTCTATGGCTAACGCGCTTAGCAGTAAAGTAAAGTAATTTACATGGCGTTATTCAATGACACGCAGGTCATACAAAAAATAAGACAACTCCTATGGCTCCTGCCGGTTGTCATACTCATCGACATGCAAGTCGTGATTCCTATTACAAGAATATGATCAATCTCATACATCACATATATCATTCATCACATCTTCTGGCCATATCACATCACATAGCACATGCTGCAAAAACAAGTTAGACGTCCTCTAATTGTTGTTGCAAGTTTTTTTACGTGGCTTGTATAGGTTTCTAGCAAGAACGTTTCTTACCTACGTAAAACCACAACGTGATATGCCAATTTCTATTTACCCTTCATAAGGACCCTTTTCATCGAATCCGTTCCGACTAAAGTGGGAGAGACAGACACCCGCTAGCCACCTTATGCAACTAGTGCATGTCAGTCGGTGGAACCTGTCTCACGTAAGCGTACGTGTAAGGTCGGTCCGGGCCGCTTCATCCCACAATGCTGCCGAAACAAGATAAGACTAGTAGCGGCAAGAAGAATTGACAACATCGACGCCCACAACTACTTTGTGTTCTACTCGTGCATAGAAACTACGCATAGACCTAGCTCATGATGCCACTGTAGGGGAACGTAGCAGAAATTCAAAATTTTCTACGCATCACCAAGATCAATCTATGGAGTAATCTAGCAACGAGGGGAAGGGGAGTGCATCTACATACCCTTGTAGATCGCGATGCGGAAGCGTTGCAAGAACGCAGATGAAGGAGTCGTACTCGTAGCGATTCAGATCGCGGTTGATTCCGATCTAAGCGCCGAACCACGGCGCCTCCGCGTTCAACACACGTGCAGCCCGGTGACGTCTCCCACGCCTTGATCCAGCAAGGAGAGAGGGAGAGGTTGGGGAAGACTCCATCCAGCAGCAGCACGACGGCATGGTGGTGATGGAGGAGCGTGGCAATCCCGCAGGGCTTCGCCAAGCACCGCGGGAGAAGAGGAGGAGGGAGAGGGGTATGGCTGCGCCGAAAGAGAGACGTTCTCATGTGTCTTGGGCAGCCCAAACCTCAACTATATATAGGGGGGAGGGGGCTGCGCCCCCCTCTAGGGTTCCCACCCCAAGAGGAGGCGGCCAGCCCTAGATCCCATCCAAGGGGGGCGGCCAAGGGGAGGAGAGGGGGGGCGCCACTAGGGTGGGCCTCAAGGCCCATCTGGACCTAGGGTTTGCCCCCTCCCACTCTCCCATGCGCTTGGGCCTTGGTGGGGGGCGCACCAGCCCACCTGGGGCTGGTCCCCTCCCACACTTGGCCCACGCAGCCTTCTGGGTCTGGTGGCCCCACTTGGTGGACCCCCGGGACCCTCCCGGTGGTCCCGGTACATTACCGATATCACCCGAAACTTTTCCGGTGACCAAAACAGGACTTCCCATATATAAATCTTTACCTCCAGACCATTCCGGAACGCCTCGTGACGTCCGGGATCTCATCCGGGACTCAGAAAAACATTCGGTAACCACGTACATGCTTTCCCTATAACCCTAGCGTCATCGAACCTTAAGCGTGTAGACCCTACGGGTTCGGGAACCATGCAGACATGACCGAGAGGTTCTCCGGTCAATAACCAACAGCGGGATCTGGATACCCATGTTGGCTCCCACATGTTCCACGATGATCTCATCGGATGAACCACGATGTCGGGGATTCAATCAATCCTGTATGCAATTCCCTTTGTCTATCGGTATGTTACTTGCCCGAGATTCGATCGTCGGTATCCCGATACCTTGTTCAATCTCGTTACCGGCAAGTCTCTTTACTCGTTCCGTAACTCACATCATCCCGTGATCAACTCCTTGGTCACATTGTGCACATTATGATGATGTCCTACCGAGTGGGCCCAGAGATACCTCTCCGTTTACACGGAGTGACAAATCCCAGTCTCGATTCGTGCCAACCCAACAGACACTTTCGGAGATACCTGTAGTGCACCTTTATAGTCACCCAGTTACGTTGTGACGTTTGGTACACCCAAAGCATTCCTACGGTATCCGGGAGTTGCACAATCTCATGGTCTAAGGAACTGATACTTGACATTAGAAAAGCTCTGAGCAAACGAACTACACGATCTTGTGCTAGGCTTAGGATTGGGTCTTGTCCATCACATCATTCTCCTAATGATGTGATCCCGTTATCAACGACATCCAGTGTCCATGGTCAGGAAACCGTAACCATCTATTGATCAACGAGCTAGTCTCCTAGAGGCTTACTAGGGACATGGTGTTGTCTATGTATCCACACATGCATCTGAGTTTCCTATCAATACAATTCTAGCATGGATAATAAACAATTATCATGAACAAGGAAATATAATAATAACCTATTTATTATTGCCTCTAGGGCATATTTCCAACAGCCTGCTCGGAAGAAATCGACGATGTCCCAGGTACACATTCTTCCTACAATTGTCCAAATATATACTGTCGGTATCATCCAAACAGTGCGTGCATGCGCGGTATCCCTTGTTTGTCTGTCCTGAAAGGTTACTGGGAGCAGGCCAATCATTGATGGTCACGAACAGCAAGGCCTTTAGGTCAAATTCTTCCCCCATGTGCTCATCCCACGCACGTACACCTGTTCCATTCCACAGCTGTAAGAGTTCTTCAACTAATGGCCTTAGGTACACATCAATGTCGTTGCCGGGTTGCTTAGGGCCTTGGATGAGCACTGGCATCATAATGAACTTCCGCTTCATGCACAACCAAGGAGGAAGGTTATACAAACATAGAGTCACAGGCCAGGTGCTATGGTTGCTGCTCTGCTCCCCAAAAGGATTAATGACATCTGCGCTTAGACCAAACCATACGTTCCTTGCGTCATCTGCAAACTCCTTCCCGTACTTTCTCTCGATTTTTCTCCACTGCGACCTGTCAGCGGGTACTCTCAACTTTCCGTCTTTCTTACGGTCTTCTCTGTGCCATCGCATCGCCTTGGCATGCTCTTTGTTTTGGAACAAACGTTTCAACCGTGGTATTATAGGAGCATACCACATCACCTTGGCAGGAATCTTCTTCCTGGGGCGCTCGCCCTCGACATCACCAGGGTCATCGCGCCTGATCTTATAGCGCAATGCACCGCATACCGGGCAAGCATTCAAATCCTCGTACTCACCGCGGTAGAGGATGCATTCATTAGGGCATGCATGTATCTTCTGCACCTCTAACCCTAGAGGGCAGACAGCCTTCTTTGCTTCGTACGTACTCTCGGGCAATTCGTTGTCCTTTGGAAGCATATTCTTTATCATTACCAGCAACTTTCCAAATCCCTTGTTAGATACACCATTCTCTGCCTTCCATTGTAGCAATTCCAGTGTGGTGCCCAACTTTTTCTTGTCAGCTTCGCAATTCGGGTACAACAATTTCTTGTGATCCTCTAACATGCGCTGCAACTTCTTCTTCTCCAAATCACTTGCGCAGTTTCTCTTTGCATCGGCAATGGCCTGACCTAGATCATCAGCGGGCTCATCTGATGCCTCTTCTTCAGCTTCTTCCCACATTGCCGGCTCAGCTTCTTCCCCCATTGTTGTATCATCGTATTCAGGGAACCCATGGCCAGGATAGCTGTCGTCGTCCTCTTCTTCTTCATTGTCTTCCATCATAACCCCTCTTTCTCCGTGCTTGGTCCAAACATTATAGTGGGGCATGAAACCGGACATAAACAGGTGGACGTGAATGGTTCTTGACGTAGAGTAATTGTGATCATTCTTACAGACTAAACATGGACAAGGCATAAAACCATCCGCCCGCTTGTTTGCCTCAGCCGCAAGCAGAAAAGTTTGCACGCCATTAATGAACTCGGGAGAACATCGGTCATCGTACATCCATTGTCGGCTCATCTTCATTACACAACACCGAAAAGACCAAATTAATACAAGTTCATACATAAAGTTCATACAAGACTTAAATGCAACAAACAAATAACTCTCTAACTAAAGCATTTAAATGCAACAACAAATGCGATCAAGATCGCAACTAAGGTAACAATTGATCCAACAGCATAATGGTACCAAGCCTCACTATCAATGGCATATTTTCTAATCTTTCTAATCTTCAAGCGCATTTTCTCCATCTTGATCTTGTGATCATCGACGACATCGGCAACATGCAAATCCAATTCCATCTTCTCCCCCTCAATTCTTTTCAATTTTTCTTTCAAATACTCGTTTTCTCTTTCAACTAAATTTAACCTCTCGACAATAGGGTCGGTTGGAATTTCCGGTTCACAAACCTCCTAGACAAAAATATCTATGTCAACTTGATGGGCATAATTTGTCATAAACACGAAATGCAACAACTAGTTTTAAAAGAGAATATACCACATCCGAATCATAACAAGGACGAGGGCCGACGGGGACGGATATCAAAACCATGGCACTATGTATAACAAACAACGTACGGGTAAGATAATTATACGAGTAACTATATATCCAAATCACACAAACATCAATTTGGTAATGTAAAACATTCATGAACAAGAGGCTCACCACAAGGTGGTGCTGGCGACGGAACGGTGCGGGTGATCGACTGTGGTTACGAGGGAGATTTAGAAGGCACTAAGTAAACCACGCCTACATATGCAAACTAAGTGTTGTTTTTGACCTCAAATTGCATATAAATCAAATACTAGCTCATATATTTCCTCCCAAATTACTAAACTCATAAATTAATCACTATACAAAGCATTGCAAGAGCTAATCTAGCAATGAGAGATGAAAGGACAAAGTTGCTAACCTTTGTGATCATTTGGATGGATGGGGGCCTTCAAATCTTGACAAATTTTGGGCAAAATGTGTGATGAGCTCGAGAGGAAGAGGGGAAGAACAGAGAGGAGAGGGGAAAGGGGAAGAACGGAGCGAGCTCAGGTGGACGAAGGGTTTATGTAGGACGACCTTTAGCACCGGTTTGTGCCACGAACCAGTACTAAAGGTGCTGGAGGGGCCCCGGACTGACAATTGTGGGGGAACGTAGTAATTTCAAAAAAAATCTACGCACACGCAAGAGCATAGCAACGAGAGGGGAGAGTGTTGTCCACGTACCCTCGTAGACCGAAAGCGGAAGCGTTAGCACAACGCGGTTGATGTAGTCGTACGTCTTCATGATCCGACCGATCAAGTACCGAACGCACGACACCTCCGAGTTCAGCACACGTTCAGCCCGATGACGTCCCTCGAACTCCGATCCAGCCGAGTGTTGAGGGAGAGTTTCATCAGCACGACGGCGTGGTGACGATGATGATGTTCTACCAACGCAGGGCTTCGCCTAAGCACCGCTACAGTATTATCGAGGTGGACTATGCTGGAGGAGGGCACCGCACACGGCTAAAAGATCAAACGATCAATTGTTGTGTCTCTAGGATTCCCCCTGCCCCCGTATATAAAGGAGCAAGGGGGAGGTGCGGCCGGCCCCACGAGGGGGCGCGACAGGAGGAGTCCTACTCCCACCGGGAGTAGGACTCCCTCCCTTTTCCTTGCTGGATTAGGAGTGGAGGGGGAAAGAGGAGGGAGAGAGGAAGGAAAGGGGGGGCGCCGCCCCCCTCTCCTTGTCCTATTCGGACTAGGGGGAGGGGCGCGCGGCCCTGCCCTGGCCGCCTCTCCTCTTCTCCACAAAGGCCCACTATGGCCCATTAAGCCCCCGGGGGGTTCCGGTAACCCCTCGGTACTCCGGTAAAATCCCGATTTCACCCGGAACACTTCCGATATCCAAATATAGGCTTCCAATATATCAATCTTCATGTCTCGACCATTTCGAGACTCCTCGTCATGTCCGTGATCATATCCGGGACTCCGAACAACCTTCGGTACATCAAAACTCATAAACTCATAATATAACCGTCATCGAAGTTTAAGCGTGCGGACCCTACGGGTTCGAGAACAATGTAGACATGACCGAGACACATCTCCGGTCAATAACCAATAGCGGAACCTGGATGCTCATATTGGTTCCCACATATTCTACGAAGATCCTTATCGGTCAAACCGCATAACAACATACGTTGTTCCCTTTGTCATCGGTATGTTACTTGCCCGAGATTCGATCGTCGGTATCTCAATACCTAGTTCACTCTCGTTACCGACAAGTCTCTTTACTCATTCCGTAATACATCATCCCGCAACTAACTCATTAGTTGCAATGCTTGCAAGGCTTAAGTGATGTGCATTACCGAGTGGGCCCAGAGATACCTCTCCGACAATCGGAGTGACAAATCCTAATCTCGAAATACGCCAACCCAACAAGTACCTTTGGAGACACCTGTAGAGCACCTTTATAATCACCCAGTTACGTTGTGACGTTTGGTAGCACACAAAGTGTTCCTCCGGTAAACGGGAGTTGCATAATCTAATAGTCATAGGAACATGTATAAGTCATGAAGAAAGCAATAGCAGAATACTAAACGATCGAGTGCTAAGCTAACGGAATGGGTCAAGTCAATCACATCATTCTCCTAATGATGTGATCCCATTAGTCAAATGACAACCCATGTCTATGGCTAGGAAACATAACCATCTTTGATCAACGAGCTAGTCAAGTAGAGGCATACTAGTGACACTCTGTTTGTCTATGTATTCACACAAGTATTATGTTTCCGGTTAATACAATTCTAGCATGAATAATAAACATTTATCATGATATAAGGAAATAAATAATAACTTTATTATTGCCTCTAGGGCATATTTCCTTCAGTCTCCCACTTGCACTAGAGTCAATAATCTAGTTCACATCACCATGTGATTTAATACCAATAGTTCACATCACCATGTGATTAACACCCATAGTTCACATCGTCATGTGACCAACACCCAAAGGGTTTACTAGAGTCAATAATCCAGTTCACATCGCTATGTGATTAACACCCAAAGAGTACTAAGGTGTGATCATGTTTTGCTTGTGAGAGAAGTTTAGTCAACGGGTCTGCCACATTCAGATCCGTATGTATTTTGCAAGTTTCTATGTCAACAATGCTCTGCACGGAGCTACTCTAGCTAATTGCTCCCACTTTCAATATGTATCCAGATTGAGACTTAGAGTCATCTGGATCAGTGTCAAAATTTGCATCGACGTAACCCTTTACGACGAACCTTTTTGTCACCTCCATAATTGAGAAACATATCCTTATTCCACTAAGGATAATTTTGACCGCTGTCCAGTGATCTACTCCTAGATCACTATTGTACTCCCTTGCCAAAATCAGTGTAGGGTATACAATAGACCTGGTACACAACATGGCATACTTAATAGAACCTATGGCCAAGGCATAGGGAATGACTTTCATTCTCCTTCTATCTTCTGCCGTGGTCGGGCTTTGAGTCTTACTCAATTTCACACCTTGTAACACAGGCAAGAACTCTTTCTTTGACGTTCCATTTTGAACTACTTCAAAATCTTGTCAAGGTATGTACTCATTGAAAAAACTTATCAAGCGTCTTGATTTATCTCTATAGATCTTGATGCTCAATATGTAAGCAGCTTCACCGAGGTCTTTCTTTAAAAAACTCCTTTCAAAAACTCCTTTATGCTTTGCAGAATAATTCTACATTATTTCCGATCAACAATATGGCATTCACATATACTTATCAGAAATGTTGTAGTGCTCCCACTCACTCAAGTCTGTATAAAACTATATCCTTTGATCAACTTATCAAAGCGTATATTCCAACTCCGAGATGCTTGCACCAGTCTATAGATGGATCGCTGGAGCTTGCATATTTTGTTAGCACCTTTAGGATTGACAAAACCTTCTGGTTGCATCCTATACAACTCTTCTTTAATAAATCCATTAAGGAATGCAGTTTTGTTTATCCATTTGCCAGATTTCATAAAATGCGGCAATTGCTAACATGATTCGGATAGACTTAAGCATCGCTACGAGTGAGAAGGTCTCATCATAGTCAACTCCTTGAACTTTGTCAAAACCTATTTCGACAAGTCTAGCTTTGTAGATAGTAACACTACTATCAGTGTCTGTCTTCCTCTTGAAGATCCATTTATTTTCTATGGCTTGCCAATCATTGGGCAAGTCAACCAAAGTCCACACTTTGTTCTCATACATGGATCCCATCTCAGATTTCATGGCCTCAAGCCATTTCGCGGAATCTGGGCTCATCATCGCTTCCTCATAGTTCGTAGGTTCGTCATGGTCAAGTAACATGACCTCCAGAATAGAATTACCATACCACTCTGGTGTGGATCTCACTCTGGTTGACCTATGAGGTTCGGTAGTAACTTGATCTGAAGTTACATGATCATCATCATTAGCTTCCTCACTAATTGGTGTAGGAGTCACATGAACAGATTTCTGTGATGAACTACTTTCCAATAAGGGAGCAGGTACAGTTACCTCATCAAGTTCTACTTTCCTCCCACTCACTTCTTTCGAGAGAAACTCCTTCTCTAGAAAGGATCCATTCTTAGCAACGAATGTCTTGCCTTCGGATCTGTGATAGAAGGTGTACCCAACTATCTCCTTTGGGTATCCTATGAAGACACATTTCTCTGATTTGGGTTTGAGCTTATCAGGATGAAACTTTTCACATAAGCATCGCAACCCCAATACTTTAAGAAACGACAACTTTGGTTTCTTGCCAAACCACAGTTCATACGGTGTCGTCTCAACGGATTTAGATGGTGCCCTTTTTAACGTGAATGCAGCTGTCTCTAATGCATAACCCCAAAACGATAGTGGTAGATGGTAAGAGACATCATAGATCGCACCATATCTAATAAAGTACGGTTATGACGTTCGGACACACCATTACACTGTGGTGTTCCAGGTGGCGTGAGTAGTGAAACTATTTCACATTGTTTTAACTGAAGGCCAAACTCGTAACTCAATTATTTTACTTCTGCGATCATATCATAGAAACTTTTATTTTGTTACGATGATTCTCCACTTCACTCTGAAATTCTTTGAACTTTTCAACTGTTTCAGACTTGTGTTTCATCAAGTAGATATACCCATATCTGCTCAAATCATCTGTGAAGGTCAGAAAATAACGATACTCGCCGCGAGCCTCAACACTCATCGGACTGCATACATCAGTATGTATTATTTCCAACAAGTCTGTTGCTCGCTCCATTGTTCCGGAGAACGGAGCCTAAGTCATCTTGCCCATGAGGCATGGTTCGCAAGCATCAACTGATTCATAATCAAGTGATTCCAAAAGCCCATCAGCATGGATTTTCTTCATGCGCTTTACACCAATATGACCTAAACGGCAGTGCCACAAATAAGTTGCACTATCATTATTAACTTTGCATCTTTTGGCTTCAATATTATGAATATGTGTATCACTACGATCGAGATCCAACAAACTATTTTCATTGGGTGTATGACCATCGAAGGTTTTATTCACGTAAACAGAACAACAATTATTCTCTGACTTTAAATGAATAACCGTATTGCAATAAACATGATCAAATCATATTCATGCTCAACGTAAACGCCAAATAACATTTATTTAGGTTTAACACTAATCTCGAAAGTATAGGGAGTGTGCGATGATGATCATATCAATCTTGGAACTACTTCCAACACACATCGTCACCTCGCCCTTAACTAATTTCTGTTCATTCTGCAACTCCCATTTCGAGTTACTAATCTTAGCAACTGAACTAGTATCAAATACTGAGGGGTTGCTATAAACACTAGTAAGGTACACATTAATAACATGTATATCAAATATACCTTTGTTCACTTTGCCATCCTTCTTATCCGCCAAATACTTGGGGCAGTTCCGCTTCCAGTGACCAGTCCCTTTGTAGTAGAAGCACTTAGTCTCAGGCTTAGGTCCAGACTTGGGCTTCTTCACTTGAGCAGCAACTTGCTTGCCATTCTTCTTGAAGTTCCCCTTCTTCCCTTTGCCCTTTTCCTTGAAACTAGTGGTCTTGTCAACCATCAACACTTCATGCTCTTTCTTGATTTCTACCTTCATCGATTTCATCATCATGAAAAACTCGGGAATCGTTTTCGTCATCCCTTGCATACTATAGTTCATCACGAAGTTCTACTAACTTGGTGATGGTGACTAGAGAATTCTGTCAATCACTATTTTATCTGGAAGATTAACTCCCACTTGATTCAAGCGATTGTAGTACCCAGACGATCTCATGCTCACTGCTTGAGCTATTCTCCTCCATCTTTTAGCTATAGAACTTGTTGGAGACTTCATATCTCTTAACTCGGGTATTTGCTTCAAATATTAACTTCAACTCCTGGAACATCTCATATGGTCCATGACGTTCAAAACGTCTTTGAAGTCCCGATTCTAAGACATTAAGTATGGTGCACTAAACTATCAAGTAGTCATCATATTGAGCTAGCCAAACGTTCATAACGTCTGCATCTGCTCCTGCAATATGTCTGTCACCTAGTGGTGCATCAAGGACATAATTCTTCTGTGCAGCAATGAGGTTAAACCTCAGATCACGGACCCAGTCCGCATCATTGCTACTATCATCTTTCAACTTAGTTTTCTCTAGGAACATATCAAAAATGAAACAGGGGAGCTAAACGCGAGCTATTGATCTACAACATAGATATGCTAATACTACCAGGACTAAGTTCATGATAAATTCAAGTTCAATTAATCATATTACTTAAGAACTCCCACTTAGATAGACATCTCTCTAATCCTCTAAGTGATCACGTGATCCATATCAACTAAACCATAACCGATCATCACATGAAATGGAGTAGCTTTCAATGGTGAACATCATTATGTTGATCATATCTACTATATGATTCACGCTCGACCTTTCGGTCTCAGTGTTCCGAGGCCATATCTGCATATGCTAGGCTCGTCAAGTTTAACGTGAGTATTCTGCGTGTGCAAAACTGGCTTGCACCCGTTGTAGATGGACGTAGAGCTTATCACACCCGATCATCACGTGGTGTCTGGGCACGACGAACTTTTGCAACGGTGCATACTTAGGGAGAACACTTTTATCTTGAAATTTAGTGAGAGATTATCTTATAATGCTACCGTCAATCAAAGCAAGATAAGATGCATAAAAGATAAACATCACATGCAATCAATATAAGTGATATGATATGGCCATCATCATCTTGTGCTTGTGATCTCCATCTCTGAAGCACCGTCATGATCACCATCGTCATCGGCGCGACACCTTGATCTCCATCGTAGCATCGTTGTCGTCTCGCCAATCTTATGCTTCTACGACTATCGCTACCGCTTAGTGATAAAGTAAAGCATTACAGGGCGATTGCATTGCATACAATAAAGCGACAACCATATGGCTCCTGCCAGTTGCCGATAACTCGGTTACAAAACATGATCATCTCATACAATAAAATTTAGCATCATGCTTTGACCATATCACATCACAGCATGCCCTGCAAAAAACAAGTTAGACGTCCTCTACTTTGTTGTTGCAAGTTTTACGTCGCTGCTACGGGCTTAGCAAGAACCATTCTTACCTACGCATCAAAACCACAACGATAGTTTGTCAAGTTGGTGATGTTTTAACCTTCGCAAGGACCGGGCGTAGCCACACTCGGTTCAACTAAAGTTGGAGAAACTGACACCCGCCAGCCACCTGTGTGCAAAGCACGTCGGTAGAACCAGTCTCGCGTAAGCGTACGCGTAATGTCGGTCCGGGCCGCTTCATCCAACAATACCGCCGAACCAAAGTATGACATGCTGGTAAGCAGTATGACTTATATCGCCCACAACTCACTTGTGTTCTACTCGTGCATATGACATCTACGCATAAAACCTGGCTCGGATGCCACTGTTGGGGAACGTAGTAATTTCAAAAAAAAAATCTACGCACACGCAAGATCATGGTGATGCATAGCAACGAGAGGGGAGAGTGTTGTCCACGTACCCTCGTAGACCGAAAGCGGAAGCGTTAGCACAACGCGGTTGATGTAGTCGTACGTCTTCACGATCCGACCGATCAAGTACCGAACGCACGGCACCTCCGAGTTCAGCACACGTTCAGCCCGATGACGTCCCTCGAACTCCGATCCAGCCGAGTGTTGAGGGAGAGTTTCGTCAGCACGACGGCGTGGTGACGATGATGATGTTCTACCGACGCAGGGCTTCGCCTAAGCACCGCTACAATATTATCGAGGTGGACTATGGTGGAGGGGGGGCACCGCACACGGCTAAAAGATCAAACGATCAATTGTTGTGTCTCTAGGGTGCCCCCTGCCCCCGTATATAAAGGAGCAAGGGGGGAGGTGCGGCCGGCCAAGAGGGGGCGCGCCAGGAGGAGTCCTACTCCCACCGGGAGTAGGACTCCCTCCCTTTTCCTTGTTGGATTAGGAAGGAAAGGGGGGGCGGCGCCCCCCTCTCCTTGTCCTATTCGGACTAGGGGGGAGGGGCGCGCGGCCCTGCCCTGGCCGCCTCTCCTCTTCTCCACAAAGGCCCACTATGGCCTATTAAGCCCCCGGGGGTTCCGGTAACCCCTCGGTACTCCGGTAAAATCCCGATTTCACCCGGAACACTTCCAAATATATCAATCTTCATGTCTCGGCCATTTCGAGACTCCTCGTCATGTCCGTGATCACATCCGGGACTCCAAACAACCTTCGGTACATCAAAACTCATAAACTCATAATATAACCGTCATCGAACTTTAAGCGTGCGGACCCTACGGGTTCGAGAACAATGTAGACATGACTGAGACACGTCTCCGGTCAATAACCAATAGCGGAACCTGGATGCTCATATTGGTTTCCACATATTCTACAAGATCTTTATCGGTCAAACCGCATAACAACATACGTTGTTCCCTTTGTCATCGGTATGTTACTTGCCCGAGATTCGATCGTCGGTATCTCAATACCTAGTTCAATCTCGTTACCGGCAAGTCTCTTTACTCGTTCCGTAATACATCATCCCGCAACTAACTCATTAGTTGCAATGCTTGCAAGGCTTAAGTGATGTGCATTACCGAGTGGGCCCAGAGATACCTCTCCGACTATCGGAGTGACAAATCCTAATCTCGAAATACGCCAACCCAACAAGTACCTTTGGAGACACCTGTAGAGCACCTTTATAATCACCCAGTTACGTTGTGACGTTTGGTAGCACACAAAGTGTTCCTCCGGTAAACGGGAGTTGCATAATCTCATAGTCATAGGAACATGTATAAGTCATGAAGAAAGCAATAGCAGAATACTAAACGATCGAGTGCTAAGCTAACGGAATGGGTCAAGTCAATCACATCATTCTCCTAATGATGTGATCCCGTTAATCAAATGACAACTCATGTCTATGGCTAGGAAACATAACCATCTTTGATCAACGAGCTCGTCAAGTAGAGGCATACTAGTGACACTCTGTTTGTCTATGTATTCACACAAGTATTATGTTTCCGGTTAATACAATTCTAGCATGAATAATAAACATTTATCATGATATAAGGAAGTAAATAATAACTTTATTATTGCCTCTAGGGCATATTTCCTTCAACAACATCCTGCCACCACTCACTTTAGTACCGGTCCGTGGCACGAACCGGTGCTAAAGGTTAGCCACGAACCGGTACTAATGAGAGCGGCCGGCTAGCCGTTGGAACCGGCACTAATGCACACATTAGTGCCGGCTCAAAATCAAACCGGCACTAATGTGGTTGACATTTGACCCTTTTTCTACTAGTGTACATTTGTCATCTTAAAATTTGAATCTATTGTATCTATTGAACCGAAAGTCCAAGTTAAGTTTCATGTGCATATTCGTGTTCGTTGCGAAGAGTACTTTAGAATAAGACCAATTTTGAATACACCTAGACACCTTTTTAAGTTTTTACCAAGTTTCAAATATTAAAACTTGGTGGTTGAAATATTGAGTTTTACAAAGTTTTACAAACTTGTCATTCATTCTATCAAGTTTTTAGTAGTTGAAACTTGCTGAAGTTTTTAAAACTTGTCAAAACCTTGGAGCTCCACACGGTTTTAAGTTTCAGTTGTAAAACCTTTTTATATCATCGTTCATTTCTATTATGTTTCGGCAGTTGAAACTTAGGGAAATTTAAAACATGTCAAAACGTATTCAAAATTAGGTTTATTTCAAAGCCCTCTCCACAAGGAACATGAATATGCAAATGAAATATAAATTAGACTTTTGATTCAAATGATATAATAGATTCAAATTTACAAATTAAAAGGAAAAGCATGGTTGGCGGGATGGGTGGGGCATGCACTCTCTGCCAAAAGTTATACCAAAAGTTAGATGCATGTAGTAATTAAGCTCTAAGCATAAAACTACTTTTCGAATCTTGGCACAATCATGCATGCACCCGGCTCAGCGTGGCACAAATCCCCGTTTATGTTCCATTTCAACAACCAACTCCAAAACTCCTAGAAACTTTTTAATGAAAAAAAGTTGATGCTGAACTTTGGAACTCCCTACTCATGCATAGCCTTTCTACTTGCCCACCATATCGCCGGACAGAGATCAGGTGACATGCACCTTTGCATGTCACTGTGTGCCTTGCGGCCCGAATTCAAATTTAAACATGGCGAAAAAATCTGAAAAAAAATCATGCATGTTCACAGCACATATTAAGATAACCTTTAAAAAATTCAGATCAAAATTCGAAACATACATCGAGAAACAAAAAAGAGAAACTCAGATGTGAATAGTATACAGAGAAACTCACGTGTCTCTGGTTGAAGCTTTTCTGTAGCCGGTTGTAGCTTTCCCTCACATCAGTTACAGCCTTTTGTTTTTGGCAGTGGTCGCCTCCAACTTTCGTCAACTCTGGTTGAAGCTTTTGGCGGTTGTAGCTTTGTTCATCGTGGATTGCGGATCTTTGTTGTTGGCAGTCGCCAGCCCCAACTTTCATCAACTCTGGTTGAAGCTTTTTGTATTCCGGCAAAATGACTCACTGGTGGTAGTTTAGTGTCGTGCCGGTTACAGGCTTGCAGCATCTCGGTCGTTGCCGTGCCGACGACACCTCGCTCAAGTGTTAGCAGTTGCCGGTCAATTGGCAACACGAGTGAGCGCCAGTATCAAGCGGGAGACCAGACTGAACAAAAAGGATTTCTAGCGATCGAACCAGCGATATAGCAAATTCGCACCGTACTGAAAGTTTTTGAAAAAACCAAATGAACTTTTAAACGTGTGAACAACTTTAGATCTTTTTGTGAAATTGAAAAAAAAAATGAATTTCGAGTGTTTTTTAGAAATGGGAACGATTTTTTAAAACCGTATGAAAACATGAACAGTTTTTTAGAAGCAGAATCATTTTTCTAAAAAATTCAAAAATAAGATCAAATTTCAAAATTTCGTGAAAATTCAAAAAACATGGATTTTTTTAAAGCATGAAGATATCTTGAGCATTTAAAAAAAATGAAAACTTTCTGTAATTCTGAGATTTTATTTGAAATTCTAGATGTTATTTGGAATACCAAACAACTTCTAAAATACAAAAAAATGACTTTTTGGGTTTTTTATATTTCTGTACAGTTTTTGAAAACTCAAGTACTTTTTGAAATCCGTTTCTTTTGAAAAATTTGAATTAAAAAACAAAGAAGAGAAGACAAAGAAAAAGGAATAAAAAAAGCCAAGTAAAGAAAACAGAGTAAAAACCCGGTTGTTCCCAACGGTGCAGTACGTGTGCTCCTCTTAAAAGGAAGAAAAAAAGCCGAGTATTGAAGCAAGCCCATCAGCGTAAAAATGGAAAGGGTTTGATCCGGTTTCAACGCTGGCAGGTTCTGCAAAGGGCAGGGCGACAACGCGTAACCAACGACGTAAGATATCTTGCCGCACAGAAAAGTCTGGTTAATTGCTACATCAATCCTTCGTTGTTTGTACCATGTGATAATACTGATCCATATTATAATTTGGATCGCAACAATTTATCAACTTTGATGAAATTAGTGAGTGCACCGGCTTCTTGATTTAACCCCACAAATTCATACCCAAAATTAGATATGATGCACAGGTTCAACAACTCAGATTTAATTTGTGTAGTAATGAATATAACAAAACACATATGGATTTTATGGGATCGTTGCTCCAATCTCACAATAGTGTCCATATTAAAATTTCAAAAGCATTCTAGATATTTGCCAACTCATGTTTTTCAGTTTTGATTGTCAACTGTTTGTCCCCCTATACCCAAATCCTGGCTCCGCACGTGCCTCTTGTAGTGCTATTGGTGCAGCAGATGCCTAAAATACACTCAAGTGCTCAAAAATGTGAAAATAATTTTAGACTTACACAAAAAATATCTACCATGCCAAAAAAAATCATATTCAATTTAGACCTATAACTCTACAAACAAAAAAAAGTCAAATCCCATTATGAATAGTACCCATTCTAGATTGGGCCATAAATTTGGCCCATTAACACAAACAGTGCTAAATTGTTATTTTTGTTTCTCAAGCTGTAATTGAAACTTACTTTGATTTTTTGTGACATGGTTGAAATGTATCAATTGTGCATGCTAAATTATTTTGGGACATTCTGAATATTTTTAGTATGAATTTTTAACATCCGGTGCACCAGTAGCACCACAAGATTGATTGCACCGGAAACGTTCCAGACATATTATCATAGCGATGATTTCCTAGGGGCGATATCTATGATGTTTCGAGTGCTCCTAGAGAAAATACCATGCTGAACATGGGTGCATATGTGCCCGAAATGGCAAAACAAATTATAAATAATCAAATATTTTTTATTTCTTTTTTTCCAACAAATATTGTCTGTGTATTATTCACATGTAAAGTTTTGCAACAAAATGACTTCCCTGTTGCTGATGAATAAAAACAAAGTCAATAATATATTAAAGTTACTAATCACATTTTTTCAGTTGCAATTTTGTCTTTTTACGAACAAGTCCCCCAAACTATTAAAGTTACTAATAATATATTAAATGTTTTTGCACAAAAATACGAAACATTTCACTTTTGTAGAATTTTAAATTGATTTTCTGCTAAATTGGATGCATGTGCACCCAGGTTCCAAATATCTGCCCCAGTGCTCCTAGTCCCTACACTATGTGGTGCAACGCAAGCAAACACTCACCCCAACCCCCTTCTTCCCAACAGCGATGTAAGTTGGTTGGCCTGCAAAAAGCCCTGGTGGCCTGCAACTATAGCATAAACTAGACAGGTTTTTCAAATGGGTTTTTTGGCAGGATTTTTTAAATCAAACGTTTTCTAATTTTCAAAACTCCGACTTAAAAAATTGATTCTGAATTCAAAACATACTCGTCATTTTGATAAAATCATGAATTTCAAAAATATTCCCAAATTCAAATAATGTTTGCAAATTTGGAAAACAATTAATGAATTAAAAATATTGAGAATTTTAAAAAGGTTTGTTGTTCGAGAAATGTCCACAAACTCAAAAACAATCAAATTTCAATAAATAATGTTCAGCAACTGAAAAAATCATGGGTTTTGCAAATGTTCCTCAATTTGAGCAATATTATTGAATTCAAGAAATCCAAAATACAATATTGTTTTTAGATAGAGAGTGTATTTTTAGGTCCCAGGTGCCTAGACACCCTGTTATCATGACCATCCAAGCAGTACCCAGCTCCTTGAGATATGTGCGGGCCTTTGCACCACTGTTTGGATTTGCAGACTAGGTGAATAGTAAGCGCGGTAGACTGAAATTATTTGAAACGCATCTGGGCCTAGATCGCTACTGTTTACGATAGGCAGAATCCATAGCCTCTGTCACCGGCCAGTACCATCGAAAGAGATGATAGACATGTCGGCCCGTTTTTCAAACCAACGACAAGACCACACCCCCAAACCTGCGTTCGTCTTCGGCAGAAATGTCAAATCTGACTTATGGATAAAATCATTTCACAAACTGAACTGTGTTTAAAAAAATTTCACCCAGCTGACCCTTTTATGTAGCGTCCGACATCTAGGCGTCACACTATATTATGCAGCGCCTAGCTCTTAGGCGCTACACGCCTAGCCATGGTCGCACCCCAGACTGCCCGAAAAATGCTAAGTCGGTGTGCAACGCCTGAGAGCTAGGCACTACACTATACAGTGTAGCGCCTAGACACTAGGCGCTGCACGACTTGGATTACACCAGCTGCAGCAGCTCGCACTCTTATCATCTCGTACGTCATACATCACAGCTTTATGTTTATGCTTACGCTCGAGGGAGGAAGACGACACACACGGAGCATAAATTACTAGCCACACACGGAGTAATTTATATGCACAGCGCGTGGCTAGGTAGTAGTGCTAGGGTTGCTAGGTTTATTTCCAACACGGTTAACCCAAACAACCAACTTGGCCAGCTGCGCTGTTCCTTTTGATGATATAAAAGTACATTGTGAATCCCTATTCATTGACTCGCCTCCCTCGTGCAAATACTATTGCCACCTGCCGCAGCTGCTGTGATCCGAGTAGTGCAGCGCCTACTGTCTAGGCGCTAGCGCCTAGCTCTCAGGCGTTGCACACTGACTTAGCATTTTTGGGCAGTTTAGGGTGCGACGCTGGCTAGGCGTGTAGCGCCTGAGAGCTAGGCGCTGCACATTGTAGTGTGACGCCTAGATATCAGGCACTACATAAAAGGGTCAGCTGAGTGAAATTTTTTCAAACACAGTTCAATTTATGAAATAATTTTGTCCATAGGTCAGATTTGTGGATTTTGCCTTCGTCTTCAACCCCTCTCATAGAAACACACCGCCCGGTGCCAATGGAATCCACTCAGATCGGCGGAGATGGCATCATGGCTGGGACGCGTTGATTCCAAGTTCCAACCATGGCCATAACTCTCCGATCGAAGTAATAGAGGGACCTGCGGCTGTTCATGGTCTAGAAATTCTAGGATCAATCGTCCCTGATCTGGAAACTGAACCAAGACCCTGGTTAATTAGTATAATATGATGAGTCAGAGAGAGTAAAAAATAATTTGATGAAGGAATCGTCTGAAAACGAGCAACAAAAACTGTTGCGAGACGTGCACTCTCTGCATGTCCTGACACCACGGCCCCCCTCGGCCATTAAAACGGCACCTCTGAGTTGTCATTTCATAAGAAGCTGATGGATCAACACAGCACACAGGGGGTGTTTGGTTCAGGGACTTTTTAGTCCCAGAGATTAGAAAAAATCCCTAGAACTAAACGAAAGAGACTTTTTCTACAAGAACTAGAAAAAGACTTTACTAGATAGTCTTTTTTATTAGCTCCTGGGACTAGAAAAAGTCCTTCGGAACCAAACATCCCATATGCTTGCATGCGTACTCCTGCAACCATAGCCCTCCTGTCAGGCCTACTCCTGCAAAGCCTATTTCCCTCCCTACTCCATCCCTTCCGTCGCTGTTTGTCTCAATAAACAATCCTAACTAATCACGCTGAGCCGGCAAAACGTCTGGAAATGTACAGTGCCTCGCACGAATCCTTATACAGCTAGACGGCCAAGATTATAAGGTGCCGGGACACCCGGATGCTGTCGCACCTTTCCGTTTTAGATACCATAAAATGCGCATAGTTACAAAAAAATATTCACGTATTTAGAAATTGGTCCCTAGATTCAAACAATGGTCACAATTTTCAAAATTGAAAAATAGAAAGGAAAAAAGTAAAAAGTAAAAAGAAAGAAAACAAGTAAGAAAAACCTGGAATAATGGGGTAGAAAAACGTAGAAAAGAACTGGTACGGGGATTGTTCGATAAGCTAGCTTCCCAAAAACTGGTTTTAAAACCCGTAACTGTACAGGCCCAAATAGCGTGACGGAGGTTGCCTGAATAGAATTGGCGCGCGATGCTTGTGGCCCAGAACATTTAAGCATGAGAAAACTACAGTTTTCCCCCTCAAATGTGGCTAATCGGATCAAATACACGCCAAACTCTAAAACCGGTCATTTAACCCCCTCAAATCTGGAATACCGGATAAATCTCCCCCTAGAGTGGTTTTGGTAAGGATTTTAGGCGGTTTTGACTGAAGTTTGCTGACTGAAGACTTCCCAGACGTAGGTTGCCGACGACGAGCTCGATCACGTCGTGGATGGACAGCGGCGTCAAGGTTGCAACCGCCCTGGGCCGACAGGACGACTTTGTCCATGGAGAAGGGCTCCAGCGGCACGTCAGGCTTGCTCTCGAACACGTTCAGTGTGGCGCTGCCGCCGATGACGCCCTCCTGCACCTGATGAGCTCCCGCGGCAGCCGACGTTGACCAGCATGCCGTTCTTCCCCAGCGCCTCCATCTCTTCCTGGTTCACCAGGTGCTTCGTCTCATCCGTCAGCGCGCATGAGAGTAGCAGCACGACGCTGCTGGCGGCGAGGTCGCGCACGGCCGGGACGAACTCGTACGGCATCGATGGCTCGGGCAACATGGAGTGGCACGACACGGCCCACCGTCGTGATTGCCGGCGACGCCAGTGGATAGAACGTCGTGCATCCCCGCCCGGGAGGTTGCCCTTTCTTGGCCTCGCCCCAATCGGACCTTCGTCCAAATCATGTGGCCGGATTGGTCCGCCGCCGATCTTGCAAGAGGCAGCTAGGGTCGTTCGTCCAGGCGCTCCGCCGGAATACGTATCTATAGGGAAACTTCACTATCCTGTATCGTTTTTTTTGTAGGATTTCGTAATCTTCTAGAAGGCTACCGTTCCACTTCTTTTCTAGGTTTTTCCATTTTTATTTTTTATTTTTTTTAAGTCACAATAATGTTTTGATTTTTAAGATGTACGCCTTTTGTAAATTTCCAAGTGTTCCAAAAAACTCATAAGATGTCAGATTTTTTGAAATTTTTCGTCTTAGAAAAATTTGTAAGTTCTCAAAAAATCTTTGAAATTTTCAACAAATGTTGAGTTTTTAAAAATCATGTTAATTTAAAAAATTAAAAAATGTTCATGTTGTAAAATAACTTATTTTTTTAATCTAATGGAAAATAGACTGAAAACCAGAAAAGCAACTGTAAACTAATATAAAACAAAAACGACAAGAAGCTATCTACGTCGCACAAGGATGCGCTGAACTAGACCTGCCAACCCAAAAGTTGTGTACCATTGCCCTCGTACAAGGAGATCCCAATATGTATCCACCTTTTCCCCGCAAAAAGAAAATGTATCAGTCTTTGCCAGTTGTACTAGCAAGGGCGCTGATAGGATACCGCACGCTAGGAAGAGACGCGGCGCACACCCATAGCTCCCCTAGCCCATGTGCGGGGCGCTCTGTTTTTTAAATTTTGCTTTTTTTTCTTTGCCTTTTTCTTGTGCAATTTTCTCTATTTTAAGTAATTTGGGATTTCAAAACGTTAATAGTCCGTGCATATTCAAATAATGTTCATCATTTTTTAAAATACACGGATTCAAAAAATGTTCGTCGTTTTACGAAACATGTTTGCATAATCAAATTTTTTTTACAAAGTTTAATAAATATTCGTGTATTCGAAACATGTTTGAAAAATTCAAAAAATCATGATCTTTTTAAATGTTCAAAAAATTAAAAAAATTGATAAATAAATATTGCTTGTTGATTCAGAAAATTTCATGCATTTCAGAAAATTCGAAATAAATATTCATCAATATAAAAAAATGACCGCCATTTCAAAAGAAATGTTCACGGGTGTCGAAAACAATGTTTGTGAATTTGCAAAACAATTCACAAATTTTTAGAAAATATTCATGATTTCAAAAACTGAATACGAAATTGTGAAAAATGTTAATTTGAAAGAATATCATGATTACAAAAATGTTCATGAGTTCCAGAAATGTTGATTTTCAGAATTTGTTCACGAATAGGGAAAATATGTCCGCAATTTTGAAAGATGGTTGCAAAAACCGGAAAACCGATGGGGATGTTTCTTTTTTTGAGGGAAACCAGTGGGGACTTTGTATTGCCTAGAGAGATACAAGTGCACTCACATTCGCGCCCCGCGCAGATTGCTCACGTGACCGGCCCAGGGAAAGAGTTGGGTATTAGTTCATGAGCAATTCTGCATGAATATGGATATAGGAAGGAAATAATGAAAAAAAATTCTAGTGCACTTCATATCTTTTTTACTATTCTTCTTTCCCTAGGGAGGGGGTATTTAAAAAGAAAAAATGGATAAAGGGTTAATTCGTTCTTGATAGCCATTTCCTTAACAAGTGAATGGGAACATACTCTAGATCGGAATCCGAAGAAAGTGCTACTTGATAATTTCTACAAATTGCAAGTCCTTATTATGATTCCTTTTATGGGCAAAAATCTCTACTACATCCTGTTGGCCTTTTCTATTTGGCGCTGCAGGCGCCGGTTACCGCCTGTTTCCGCAAACCGGCGCCTGCAGCGGCGCTAGCTGGGCTCGGCCCAACTACGATTCTTCCCCCAGTTTTGAAACTCTAAAAAGGAACGAAAATTGTGCACACCCTGGAATTGAACCAACGATCTCTCTGTCGATACCCAACTCCTCAAACCACTACGTCACCACCCTGACTCGTCAATAAAATCATCCATTCCATCTTTTTATACACACAGGAAATGTCCTTTATATTTTCTATGTTTTTCCCTCTCTTTTATTGTTTCCTATTTTCTTTTTTCTTAAATGCATGAAATGTTCACAGATAGACGATATCTCTTTTCTAATTTGTGAACTTTTTTTCATAATCGATGAACTTTTCTTAAAATTTGATGAACATTTTTCAAATTTGATGAACTTTTTTTCATAATCTATGAACTTTTTTTTCTAATTAGATGAACATTTTTAAAATTCGTTGAACTTATTTTTAAATTTGTGAACTTTTTTTTCAAATTCGTGAACTTTTTTTCATAATCAATGAACTTTTTTCATGTTTTCAAATTCGAACCAAATTCATTGAACTTTTTTCAAAATCGACGAACTTTTTCTCAAATCTGATGAACTTTTTTTTAATTGCATGAACTTATTTCCAATTTGGATGAACTTTTTTTAAATTCAATGAACTTTTTTCAAATTTGTGAACTTATTTCGAAATTTCATGATTTTTTTAATTTTTACAAATCTTTTTAATTTTTTGAAATGTTTAAAAAATTCTTGGTTTCAAATAGTCTCTTGATTTCTTTTCAAAGTTTACGTTTCTTTTCATATAATATATGTAAGGTATGTATAAGAGTACTCTTAATGCCGTACTAGAAGAAGGTCAAATAGAGCACTTTCTTGATACTGGTCGTCAGGTGGGCGCTCCGTCAAGTGGTTATCGCGGCTACCTGCTTTTGCTAGCGAAGAGGAGTTCGAGTCCCGCGACTCCCAATTAACGAAACAAAGTTTTTTATAGCGTCCAACGAACGAGTTTGGGCCGCTTGCAGATATGGCCCAGCTACGAGCGCTGCGGGCGCCAGTTCCTGTAACCGGCGCAGAAAGCGCGGATTAGGAGCTCCCCATCCTGTTTACTAGCGTAGGTATACCTCGTAAAAAAACACTAGCGTACGTAGAATCCATTAGTTTTTTTCCTTTACTGTCTTTTCCTGCATTAAAAGACATAAAAATGTTCAATAATGTTCGTGACTTGATTTTTTTGTGAATTAAAAAAACATAACTTTGATGAATTTAACTGATTTAAAAAACGTTCATGAATTCCAGATAGTGTTGATGAATTAAAAAGTTGTCACTAATTAAAAAAAGTGTGTCAATTCGAAAATATACATGAATCTGGAATTATTTCAGAAGTTTAGAAATATTTCAGAATTTGAAATTTTTTGAGGAATTTGAAAAATGTTGAGGGATAAAAAATGTTCTTGAATACTAAAAGTTGAAAAAATATTGCGAACTACAAAAATGTTCATTGGCTCACAAAGATCACAAATTTGAAAAATAATCTTGAATTTAGAAAGTATTCACAAATTTGAAAACAAATTACAAAATTATTAAATACTCATGGATTAAATCGTGTTCATGAATTTAAATAATTTTCATGAATATGGAAAACATATTCAAGTATATGAAAATATGCTGACAAATATGGAAAATATTCGCAAAATCGGAAAATGTTTAAGAATTAAAAAATGAAAGAGAAAACCTGGTGGAAAATGAACCAAATGGATGGTTCCTAAAACCGCAACCTTCCCAAAAATGTTCCCTAGCTGACGAAGCGTAGTCGGTGAGCTCTTCCTAATGGGCCAACACACCTTCATATGAGAGTGGGCGTTCAAGGGATTTTTTTGCGATAAATAACTTGTATTACTCATGTAGCATAGCTACTTCATACTTACATAATTCGACAATGTTTTCAGTTCCACCATGACTAACATTCTTAGACAAAGTATGACTAACATTATTACAATTCCGTCGAACGTGAGCAATACAAGTATTTCGTTGTGTCAAGAGCAATTTGATATCATGCACAAGGAATCCAAAGCTTGATCTATCCAGATCTTCATTCGTCAAAAGGTTAACCACTTCAAGACAATAATTCTCGATATATATTGGGAGTTGGCTCCACTGCATGGCTAGAGACAGGCCTTCTTTGATAAAAATATAATTCAGCTTCCAAGGCAGATGAACAATCCTGAAGTCACCCGCACAGAAGAAAATACCATCTCCCCGTGCAGGTACCTTCAGCATTATTCGCCCTTGCGCTCTTCACATGGCCCAAGCCCAGCTTGCACTGGCTTTTTTATTATGTTAGATGTAGTGCGCTCGAGCCGGTCCAACTAGAGGTGATTTTTTCCCCGGCAACTGACGTGCATTGGATATACCATGTTTTTTCGTTTCAGGTACCATATTTTTCTTTTATATGTCGCAGGGCGATTTTTACCGTATGGTCATCCTTGGCACGTGCCCGGGCTCCATGTGGCCACACATATGAACCCCAACGAGCTCCTGTGTAGTCAAAATCGTCGGAGAAGTAGGAAACTAACACTCCGGGGAAAAAATACGAGAGAATCATTAACTGGGCTAGCTTGGACGTTTCATGGCTTGTTGGGCCTAACACGAAGCAACCAGCAGGCCAAGTAGTTCCATTACTTCCCCGCCCTCCTCCATGAGTCAGTTCTTTTCGGCTCATGATTCTTCAGAATCTGATTCTGGGAAACTGCCCACAGAACCAACCGTCCATCACTTTTCTAAGATTCTAGTATGAGATTGTTGTATGAGTTGTATGCTAAAATTTCCATAATACCCGTAGCCTTGAACTATGTACAGGATTGTAAACACTTGGTCCTTCTGAATCATACAACTTTATACTCCATCTACGGTAGCCATCAATAATACAATTTTTACTTCATAGTTCATACAAAATAAACATCCAAGTATTTCAATCATACAACTTGTACTACCAAAATACACATTCTAATCTCCATATACTGTAGCCATCAATCGCACAACCTGCACTCCATACTAAATAAGCATCCAGATATTTCAGTAGTAGCCATCAAATTATCATACCAATACACCATCAAATATAAGAGATGTTAAACTTCATTCACTAGCCAACGCAACCAAAAATCCAAACTGATGGAAAGAGTTAGGCAATCCACATATCCACTTCAACACCCCCTTTGACATGTGACGCGGAAAGTCAACACGTGAATAGACTCAGTTCAGACATCTGCTTGCGTTGGCTAGCGCATGAAGCTTAACACGGTATCAGAGCTTAAGGTCTTGAGTTCAAGTCATGGCTTTCGCAATTTATCGAAAAAATGTGTTGCCCCCTCTGTGTCCACATATAAGCCTCTTGAGCCATACCCGAGTCTATTCACGTGTTTAATTCCCGTGTCGCAAGTGAGATGGGTTGTTGAAGTGTATATGTGGATTGCCTAGCCCTTTTCATCAGTTCAGACTTTTCATTGTGTTGGCTAGTGCATGAAGCATAACAAGAGAGAACAAAGGAGAGAGAGAGAGAGAGGAGCTCTGGCTGGTGAGGCAGGCTGGAGTGGGGCGGTCGGCAAGGCAGGATGACGGGGCGCTTGGGGCGGGGTTGGGCGGGCTAGACGAAGTGGCGGTTGATTGGGCGATCGGCGGACTGGACAAGGTGGCGACAGACTAGACTGGGTGGCGGGCAAAGCGTTGAAGCTTGTGGGATCGAGTGGTCGTGTTCTTGTGTGTGGAGATCCGGAGTGGCATTTTGACCATAAATACCACGTCAAATAGGGGTAGGCTTTAAAAACCAACGATTTTCTTTTGAGGGGCTGACTAGAATCGCCAACTTTCGATGATTCGCAGTTGCATTGTGATGCTCAGATGATTCTAGGCGAATCCTCGGGCAGAGATGAGTCCTTTTGTGATTCCTGATTTCTCGAACTGTGATTCATCATAATCGATCGAAAAGAACTAGCCCTGATTGTCCTAAAAAAATATTTCCCTTCATGGGCCATAGCAAGCGTACACAGCTCGTGAAGGGAGACACGAATTGACTGTGTGATGGCTTGTCTGTCCGGCTATTGTCGAATCGACCCCTAAAAAATGATTGTGGCCAAATCGAGAAAACAAGCGACCATGCCCTAGCTAGCACCGAGACTAGACCACCGCCAATGGGTAGGAGAGATAGTTCGCAGAGAGTCGGCCGTCTGGTCAAGGCACCAGTCAGACCGCGACTCTAATGGGCGGGAATTGTAATCCAGCTCTTGCGGACGGTTGCCCATCGCGCATCCCTTGTGTGTCTATATTTCAATGCAAATTATATAATTTATCGATTCATTTTAATATACTGTACATTCTTTGTTGAGTGTGAATACGGTAAGCAACATAACGTTACGGGTTGGACTTTTATCATCGAGATGTTGAAAGAATGGTTGTGTGGCTAGCATTTAGTGAGTTATTTGGTATGTATCTCACCGCTCTTTACATCTATAATTTATAAAACATTACAACAGGTATGCGCATGACATTTTTTCAAATATGTGATACTCATATTTCTCGATAGACTAGAGTACAATACTATAGTGTACGATGTGCCCAGGCCAGCTCCGCCGTGTTTCCTTTTTTTCTTACTTTTAAATCATTATTATAGTATTTGTTTAGTTTTTGCTCTATGCATGTACAAACTAAAGCTAACATATGTTAAATTATAAGATATTAAAATGTTTTTACATTTCTAATTACAAAATTTTCAGCAATCCCAAAAAACAATTGAGATAATAAAAGATGTTCATGAAATTAAAAATGTTCAAAAATTCTAATGAACTTTAGACGTTTTTTCGAATTGAGAGCTTAAATTTATCCCTGAATTTGTTAAATGTTTTTAAATTTAAAATGTTCAACGACTTGACAAAAAGTTAAAAAAATGTTTGGGAATTGATATAAAATCAAATACTTAAAAATAGCATAAATTTTAAAAATGTTCATGAATCTAAAAGAGTTGAATTTGAAAGAAAGTTAAGAAATTTGAATAATGTTATCTAATTAAAAATACGTTCACAAAATTTATAAATATTCAAAAATTTGATAATTGTTCACAAATTTTTAAAAGTTCATGAATTAAAAGAAAAGGATCATGAAATTCAGAAAATTCAAACCATGAGGTATAAAAAGGAAAGGATAGAAAAGGGGAGAAAATGAAAAATAGAAAAAAAGGTAGAAATGGAACGAAAAGGAAAAGAAAAACTGATTGGACAAAAAAAACCACAGGAAAAAGAATCTCTTGAACCTTTTCAAAACTGGATGAAAGTGTGATAAACCGCCGTGTGACCCATCTAATGGGCTCTCGCAAGAGAGAGGCTCCATGGGTGACTGCTATCACATCGCTTGCAAATTTTCTATTCTTCGCGATTGCTAAAAAATACAGAAAATGATTAAGAACCAAGAAAAGGTAAACGAAAAAGAGAAAACTTGCGAATGGACCGCGTAAGCGATGCGTAGCAATTGCGAATCTTCTATTCTTCGCTGCTAGTCCAAAGAGTGGGCAACCCATAAAGAGAGCGCGTAGGGTGCTTCGTGAATGCCATATGCACTGGTCTCACAGCGGTTTTATGTTTTAGCTTTTTTCAAAGCGGTCTTGTGTCTTTTTCTTACCGTTTAATTGGTTTTTTAATTAATTTTCCCTGTTTTGTTTTTTTATTAATTTTCCCTGGTATATTTTCACGGCACTATCTGTTTTTATTCGCAAAAAGAAGATAGCGCTGGGCCATGCCGTGTCCAAATTACCTTGTGTGCCTGGTGTACCAGGTGAAGTATAATTTGTGCGTTTCCCTGGATAAAAAAAATGTTTCTCTCCCTCGCTCGCTCTCGCTCGTGCAACACGGTCCGATCCAATGCGGCCTCGCAAAGACAGCGACCGCGGTCCACGCCGAACCCGACCGGTAACCAACCAACCGGGCAGTGTGTGTACATCACATCAGTGCAAGCAAGCCCCGGTGGTCTCACACGACTATTCACCATTGCAACCACGAGAAAAGAAGGCACTGTTCAGCATTTGCGAGATCGCATGCACACTTTGTGCGTGCAGTCAGTGCCGGCACTGCACGCCCATTACTCGGCGGCCCCCGGGCGTACGCGGGCAGAGCAGTGAATGGCCATCCTGGTACTGTTGGTCTGGTCAGTGTGATAAATAGATAGATGTCCTGCGTCGCACGGCCAGACTCTGCCCTGCTCTGCTAGCCATCACGAGTTACGCGTGATGACGGGCACGTACGTACGTACCCAAGTACGTGCCCGTGGTAAATGACCCTGATGGCTCCGGCTGCTTCTCGCACGGCCCGTGCGGCCTCGAGGTTTTACTGCGTTCGTGCTGGCGATCAATGCGCTGCCATGCATGGTTTAGCCCAACTCGAACCGGCAGGGCAGGCGGCATCTTCAATTCCCGGCTTATTTCGCGCCCCGGCCGGTCGGCCGGCCGGACGGCCGGCCGGACGGGTTAACCGTCGAAACCAGTGCGGTCCGGCGCAGATGGGACGTTGCTGCATTAGAATCATCAGTGTGCCGCGCAATAAACCCTCGGTTAGAGTTAGAGCTAGGAGGAGTACAACGCAAAGCCTGATCGTACTGCTGCTGCATTTCTACTCGTTGATCGGTAGTGGGAGTACTAACGTTCGTTATTAGTACGACGTAAATGCAGATTTTGTACTCCTGCTGGCATAATCTGCTTCCACCGAGCCAAGTAAATAAGCAGTGTCCATGCAGGCCCTCGGAAATTAACCCACGCAAAATGACCGGTCCGTTTTGGCTCTCGGAGCATATGCTTGCTAAATAAATAAAAAAATTAAAACTGAAATTTTTTCTTACATGTTCATGTTAGTCTAACAAGCGTGCTTGGCAATTTTCACGCGAAAACGGGATAGCAGTGCTTCATTGGCGAAAAAATAAAATTGAGTGTAACATTTGGCATTTTATTTATTTCTGAATAGGTCAAAAATGCTTAAACTTTTCCACTAAAAACTTGCAGGTAACATTTTGGTGTGACAACGAACACATATAATCTTTTTGACGGGCAGGAGCATATGCTCCCAAGAGCGCCCCCCCCCCCCCCCCCCCCCCCAAGAGCCGAATTGGATTTCTGACATCTAATTTACCACTCAAACTTTAGTAGCGAAAGTCCAAGGGGTTGTTTGGATGCTGCCTACACCAACCCCTACGAAAACCCTAGGCGTCGTCTCCTGCATACTCCCCTCCTCCTCCTCCTCCTCCTCCTCCAGCGCTCCCCCCTAGCCACCATAGGACATTAGTGGGCTTGGTTTTCTCCCGCTCATTGACCGGCACGGCTTACACGGGAAGGTGATGGATGATGCAGAGACGACCAATTATGTATTGATCGCTTAGATTCTCAATGCAATTTCTATTATGTTTGAGACGCTTTGTACTTTCGACAACATCTATAATAGATTTGATCCTTTTCACAAAAAATTACAATATGCGATAGAAAACAAGGAAGGTCAAATCAATACAGGGAACACAAGGTTTAACCGTGGAAAAGCCCCTCCGATGAGAAGGGTAAAAACAACGGGCGCCAACCAATATAACTTTACTATATCGGGAGAGGTTACTAATGTCAGGGATTTACAACGACGATCTTAACCTGTGTGATGGCTTACAAGAGGTATATATAGTAGTGGTGGCCTAGGTCGAAACTGATCTAATGATGGGGCTTCGCTCCGCTCAGTCAGAAGTTAGCCTTTATATGAATTTGCATAAGGACTAGATCGATCCGGTGAGGATGCGTGAGGGTTTCTGGTGCCGCTGCCTCCATCTTCAATTCTCGGTTTATTTCGCGCCCCGGCTGGACGGACGGTTAACCGTCGTCACCAGTGCGGCGCAGATGAGACGTTGCTGCATTAGAATCATCAGTGTGCCGCACAATAAACCCTCGGTTAGAGTAGGAGTACAGCGCAAAGCCAGATCGTACTGCTGCTGCATTTATACTCGTTGATCAGTGGGAGTACTGACATTTTAGTTCATGGTACGACGTAAATGCACATTTTGTAGTGGTATATCTGCTTCCACCGAGCGAAGTAAGGGGTTGTTTGGACGTTGCCCACTCTTGCCCCGCCAATGTATGGGCGAGCCAAAATATTGACGATGCTTCTTGCCGCTCGTGCCTTGGCCGGTCGTTGGCGAAGAATTGAACTAGAGAGCTGGAGGTACTCAGGTCTGAAGTAAATATGCCCTAGAGGCAATAATAAAGTTATTATTTATTTCCTTATATCATGATAAATGTTTATTATTGATGCTAGAATTGTATTAACCGGAAACTTAGCACATGTGTGAATACATAGATAAACAGAGTGTCACTACTATGCCTCTACTTGACTAGCTCGTTGAATCAAAGATGGTTAAGTTTCCTAGCCATAGACATGAGTTGTCATTTGATTAACGGGATCACATCATTAGAGAATGATGTGATTGACTTGACCCATTCCGTTAGCTTAGCACTTGATCGTTTAGTATGTTGCTATTGCTTTGTTCATGACTTATACATGTTCCTATGACTATGAGATTATGCAACTCCCGTTTACCGGAGCAACACTTTGTGTACCACCAAACGTTACAACGTAACTGGGTGATTATAAAGGTGTTCTACAGGTGTCTCCAAAGGTACTTGTTGGGTTGGCGTATTTTGAGATTAGGATTTGTCACTCCGATTGTCGCAGAGGTATCTCTGGGCCCACTCGGTAATACACATCACTATAAGCCTTGCAAGCATTGTAACTAATGAGTTAGTTTTGGAATGATGTATTACGGAACGAGTAAAGAGACTTGCCGGTAACGAGATTGAACTAGGTATTGAGATACCAACGATCGTATCTTCGGCAAGTAACATACCGATGACAAAAGGAACAACGTATGTTGTTATGCGGTTTGACCGATAAAGATCTTCGTAGAATATGTGGGAGCCAATATGAGCATCCAGGTTCCGCTATTGGTTATTGACCGGAGACGTGTCTCGGTCATGTCTACATAGTTCTCGAACCCGTAGGGCCGCACGCTTAAAGTTCGGTGACGATCGATATTATGAGTTTATGTGGTTTTATGTACCGAAGGAAGTTCAGAGTCCCGGATGAGATCGGGGACATGACGAGGAGTCTCGAAATGGTCGAGACGTAAAGATCGATATATTGGACGACTATATTCGGATATCAGAAAGGTTCCGAGTGATCCGGGTATATTTTTCGGGGGTACCGGGGAGTTACGGGAATACGAGGAAGAAGTAATTTGCCTCATGGGCCAAGTGGTGGAAGAAAGGAGGCAGGGCGCGCAGCCCCCCTAGCCCAAACCGAATTGGACTAGGGGGCCGGCCCCCCTTTCCTCTTTTTCCTCCCTCTCCTTCCTTCTCCTTCTCCTCCTTCCTTTCCTCCTCCTAGTAGGAGTAGGAAAGGGGAGTCCTACTCCTACTAGGAGGAGGACTCCTCCTCCTGGCGCGCCCTACAGGCGCCGGCCAGCCTCCCCCTTGATCCTTTATATATGGGGGCAGGGGGGCACCCTAGAACACACAAGTTGATCTGTTGATCTATTCCAGCCGTGTGCGGTGCCCCCCTCCATCATATCCCACCTCGGTCATATCGTAGCGGTGCTTAGGCGAAGCCCTGCGTCGGTAGCAACATCATCACCGTCACCACGCGGTCGTGCTGAAGGAACTCTCCCGTGAAGGTCTGCTGGATTGGAGTTCGCGGGACGTCATCGAGCTGAACGTGTGCTGAACTCGGAGGTGCCGTACGTTCGGTACTTGCATCGGTCGGATCGTGAAGACGTACGACTACATCAACCGCGTTGTGCTAACGCTTCCGCTTTCGGTCTACGAGGGTACGTGGATAACACTCTCCCCTCTTGTTGTTATGCATCACCATGATCCTGTGTGTGCGTAGGAACTTTTTTGAAATTACTACGTTCCCCAACAGTGGCATCCGAGCCAGGTTTTATGCGTAGATGATATATGCACGATTAGAACACAAGTGACTTGTGGGCGATACAAGTCATACTGCTTACCAGCATGGCATACTTTGGTTCGACGGGATTGTTGGATGAAGCGGCCCGGACCGACATTACGCGTACGCTTACGCGAGACTTGTTCTACCGACGTGTTCTGCACACAGGTGGGTGGCGGGTGTCAGTTTCTCCAACTTTAGTTGAACCGAGTGTGGCTACGCCCGGTCCTTGAGAAGGTTAAAACATCACTAACTTGACGAACTATCATTGTGGTTTTGTTGCGTAGGTAAGAACGGTTCTTGCTAAAGGCCCGTAGCAGCCACGTAAAACTTGCAACAACAAAGTAGAGGACGTCTAACTTATTTTTGCAGGGCATGTTGTGATGTGATATGGTCAAGACGTGATGAGATATAAGTTGTTGTATGAGATGATCATGTTTTGTTGAAGTTATCGGCAACTGGCAGAAGCCTTATGGTTGTCTCTTTATTGCATAAGATGCAAGCGCCAAATAATTGCTTTATTTATCGCTATGCGATAGCAATAGTTGCAAGAGCAATAGTTGGCGAGACGACCATGTAACGACACATTGATATAGATCAAGATGATGGAGATCATGGTATCATGCCGGTGATGATGGAGATCATGACGATGCTTTGGAGATGGAGATCAAAGGCACAAGATGATGATGGCCATATCATGTCACATATTATGATTGCATGTGATGTTTATCTTTTATACATCTTATTTTGCTTAGTTCGGCGGTAGCTTTATAAGATGATCTCTCACTAAATTTCAAGGTATAAGTGTTCTCCCTGAGTATGCACCGTTGCGAAAGTTCTTCGTGCTGAGACACCACGTGATGATCGGGTGTGATAAGCTCTACGTTCAAATACAACGGGTGCAAAACAGTTGCACACGCGGAATACTCAGGTTAACTTGACGAGCGTAGCATATGCAGATATGGCCTCGAAACACTGGAGACCGAAAGGTCAAGCGTGAATCATATAGTAGATATGATCAACATAGTGATGTTCACCATTGAAAACTACTCCATCTCACTTGATGATCGGACATGGTTTAGTTGATATGGATCACGTGATCACTTAGATGATTAGAGGGATGTCTATCTAAGTGGGAGTTCTTAAGTAATATGATTGATTGAACTTTAATTTATCATGAACTTAGTCCTGATAGTATTTGCATTACTATGTTGTAGATCAATAGCTCGCGATGTTGCTCCCCGTTTATTTTATATATGTTCCTAGAGAAAACTAAGTTGAAAGATGATAGTAGCAATGATGCGGACTGGGTCCATGATCTGAGATTTATCCTAATTGCTGCACAGAAGAATTATGTCCTTGATGCACCGCTAGGTGACAGACCTATTGCAGGAGCAGATGCAGACGTTATCAACGTTTGGCTAGCTCAATATGATGACTACTTGATAGTTTAGTGCACCATGCTTAACGGCTTAGAATCGGGACTTCAAAGACGTTTTGAACGTCATGGACCATATGAGATGTTCCAGGAGTTGAAGTTAATATTTCAAGCAAATACCCGAGTTGAGAGATATGAAGTCTCCAACAAGTTCTATAGCTAAAAGATGGAGGAGAATAGCTCAAGCAGTGAGCATGTGCTCAGATTGTCTGGGTACTACAATCCCTTGAATCAAGTGGGAGTTAATCTTCCAGATAAGATAGTGATTGACAGAATTCTCTAGTCACCATCACCAAGTTAGTAGAACTTCGTGATGAACTATAGTATGCAAGGGATGACGAAAACGATTCCTGAGTTTTTCATGATGATGAAATCGATGAAGGTAGAAATCAAGAAAGAGCATCAAGTGTTGATGATTAACAAGACCACTAGTTTCAAGAAAAGGGCAAAGGGAAAGAAGGGGAACTTCAAGAAGAACGGCAAGCAAGTTGCTGCTCAAGTGAAAAGCCCAAGTCTGGACCTAAGCCTGAAACTGAGTGCTTCTACTACAAAGGGACTGGTCACTGGAAGCGGAACTGCCCCAAGTATTTGGTGGATAAGAAGGATGGCAAAGTGAACAAAGCTATATTTGATATACATGTTATTGATGTGTACTTTACTAGCGTTTATAGCAACCCCTCAGTATTTGATACTGGTTAAGTTGCTAAGAGTAGTAACTCGAAACGGGAGTTGCAGAATGAACAGAGACTAGTTAAGGGTGAAGTGACGATGTGTATTAGAAGTGGTTCCAAGATTGATATGATCATCATCGCACACTCCCTATACTTTCGGGATTAGTGTTGAACCTAAAATAAATGCTATTTAGTGTTTGCGTTGAGTATGAATATGATTGGATCATGTTTATTGCAATACGGTTATTCATCTAAGCTAGAGAATAATTGTTGTTCTGTTTGCATGAATAAAACCTTCTATGATCATACACCCAATGAAAATGGTTTGTTGGATCTTGATCGTGGTGATACACATTTTCATAATATTGAATCCAAAAGATGCAAAGTTAATAATGATCGTGCAACTTATTTGTGGCACTGCCGTTTAGGTCATATTGGTGTAAAACGCATGAAGAAACTCCATGCTAATGAACTTTTGGAATCACTTGATTATGAATCACTTGATGCTTGCGAACCATGCCTCATGGGCAAGATGACTAAGACTCCGTTCTCCGGAACAATGGAGCGAGCAACAGATTTGTTGGAAATCATACATACTGATGTATGTGGTCCGATGAATATTAAGGCTCGCGGCGGGTATAATAAGGTCATAGATGATTTGAGCAGATATGGGTATATCTACTTGATGAAACACAAGTCTGAAACATTTGAAAAGTTTAAAGAATTTCAGAGTGAAGTGGAGAATCATCGTAACAAAAATATAAGTTTCTACGATATGATCGCAGAGGTAAAATATTTGAGTTACGAGTTTGGCCTTCAGTTAAAACAATGTGAAATAGTTTCACTACTCACGCCACCTGGAACACCACAGTGTAATGGTGTGTCCGAACGTCATAACCGTACTTTATTAGATATGGTGCGATCTATGATGTCTCTTACCGATCTACCACAATCGTTTTGGGTTATGCATTAGAGACAGCTACATACATGTTAAATAAGGCACCATCTAAATACGTTGAGACGACACCATATGAACTATGGTTTGGCAAAAAACCTAAGCTGTAGTTTCTTAAAGTTTGAGGTTGCAATGCTTATGTGAAAGAAAATTCAACCTGATAAGCTCGAACCCAAATCGGATAAGTGCGTCTTCATAGGATACCCAAAAGAAAATGTTGGGTACACCTTCTATCACAGATCCGAAGGCAAGATATTCGTTGCTGAGAATGGATCCTTTCTAGAGAAGGAGTTTCTCTCGAAAGAAGTGAGTGGGAGGAAAGTAGAACTTGATGAGGTAACTGTACCTGCTCCCTTATTGAAAAGTAGTTCATCACAGAAATTGGTTCCTGTGACACCTACACCAATTAGTGAGGAAGCTAATGATGATGATCATGAAACTTCAGATCAAGTTACTACCGAACCTCGTAGGTCAACCAGAGTAAGATCCGCACCAGAGTGGTACGGTAATCCTGTTCTGGAGGTCATGTTACTTGACCATGACGAACCTACGAACTATGAGGAAGCGATGATGAGCCCAGATTCCGCAAAATGGCTTGAGGCCATGAAATCTGAGATGGGATCCATGTATGAAAACAAAGTATGGACTTTGATTGACTTGCCCAATGATCGGCGAATCATTGAGATTAAATGGATCTTCAAGAGGAAGACGGACGCTGATAGTAGTGTTACTATCTACAAAGCTAGAATTGTCACAAAAAATTTCGACAAGTTCAAGGTTTTGACTACGATGAGAGTTTCTCACTCGTATCTATGCTTAAGTCTGACTGAATCATGTTAGCAATTGCCACATTTTATGAAATCTGGCAAATGGATAAACAAAACTGCATTCGTTAATGGATTTATTAAAGAAGTGATGCAACCAGTAGGTTTTGTCAATCCTAAAGGTGTTAACAAAATATGCAAGCTCCAGCAATCCATCTATGGACTGGTGCAAGCATCTCGGAGTTGGAATATACGATTTGATAAGTTGATCAAAGCATATAGTTTTATAAAGACTTGCGGTGAAGCCTGTATTTACAAGAAAGTGAGTGGAATCACTACAGAATTTCTGATAAGTATATGTGAATGACATATTGTTGATCGGAAATAATGTAGAATTATTCTGCAAAGCATAAAGGAGTGTTTGAAAGGAGTTTTTCAAAGAATGACCTCGGTAAAGCTGCTTACATATTGAGCATCAAGATCTATAGAGATAGATCAAGACGCTTGATAAGTTTTTTCAATGAGTACATACCTTGACAAGATTTTGAAGTAGTTCAAAATGGAACAGTCAAAGAAAGAGTTCTTGCCTGTGTTACAAGGTGTGAAATTGAGTAAGACTTAAAGCCCGACCACGGCAGAAGATAGAAAGAGAATGAAAGTCATTCCCTATGCCTCAACCATAGGTTCTATAAAATATGCCATGCTGTGTACCAGATTTATTGTATACCTTACACTGATTTTGGTAAGGGAGTACAATAGTGATCTAGGAGTAGATCACTGGACAGCGGTCAAAATTATCCTTAGTGGAATAAGGATATGTTTCTCGATTATGGAGGTGACAAAAAAAGGTTCGTCATAAAGGGTTACGTCGATGCAAGTTTTGACACTGATCCAGATGACTCTAAGTCCCAATCTGGAGACATATTGAAAGAGGGAACAATTAGCTAGAGTAGCTCCGTGCAGAGCATTGTTGACATAGAAATTTGCAAAATACACGGATCTGAATGTGGCAGACCCGTTGACTAAACTTCTCTCACAAGCAAAACATGATCACACCTTAGTACTCTTTGGGTGTTAATCACATAGCGATGTGAACTGGATTATTGACTCTAGTAAACCCTTCGGGTGTTGGTCACATGATGATGTGAACTATGGGTGTTAATCACATGGTGATGTGAACTATTGGTGTTAAATCACATGGTGATGTGAACTAGATTATTGACTCTAGTGCAAGTGGGAGACTGAAGGAAATATGCCCTAGAGACAATAATAAAGTTATTATTTATTTCCTTATATCATGATAAATATTTATTATTCATGCTAGCATTGTATTAACCGGAAACTTAGTACATGTGTGAAAACATAGACAAACAGAGTGTCACTATTATGCCTCTACTTGACTAGCTCGTTGAATCAAAGGTGGTTAAGTTTCCTAGCCATAGACATGAGTTGTCATTTGATTAACGGGATCACATCATTAGAGAATGATGTGATTGACTTGACCCATTCCGTTAGCTTAGCACTTGATCGTTTAGTATGTTGCTATTGCTTTGTTCATGACTTATACATGTTCCTATGACTATGAGATTATGCAACTCCCGTTTACCGAAGCAACACTTTGTGTGCCACCAAACGTCACAACGTAACTGGGTGATTATAAAGGTGCTCTACAGGTGTCTCCAAAGGTACTTGTTGGGTTGGCGTATTTCGAGATTAGGATTTGTCACTCCGATTGTCGGAGAGGTATCTCTGGGCCCACTCGGTAATACACATCACTATAAGCCTTGCAAGCATTGTAACTAATGAGTTAGTTGCGGAATGACGTATTACGGAACGAGTAAAGAGACTTGCCGGTAACGAGATTGAACTAGGTATTAAGATACCGACGATCGAATCTCGGGCAAGTAACATACCGATGACAAAAGGAACAACATATGTTGTTATGCGGTTTGACCAATAAAGATCTTCGTAGAATATGTGGGAGCCAATATGAGCATGCAGGTTCCGCTATTGGTTATTGACCGGAGACGTGTCCCGGTCATGTCTACATAGTTCTCGAACCCGTAGGGTCCGCACGCTTAAAGTTCGGTGATGATCTATATTATGAGTTTATGTGATTTTATGTACCGAAGGTAGTTCGTTGTCCCGGATCAGATCGGGGACATGACGAGGAGTCTCGAAATGGTCGAGACGTAAAGATTGATATATTGGACGACTATATTCGGACATCGGAAAGGTTCCGAGTGATTCGGGTATTTTTCGGGGGTACCGGGGAGTTACGGGAATACGAGGAAGAAGTAATGGGCCTCATGGGCCAAGTGGTGGAAGAAAGGAGGCAAGGCGCGCGGCCCCCCTAGCCCAAACCGAATTGGACTAGGGGGCCGGCCCCCCTTTCCTCTTTTTCCTCCCTCTCCTTCCTTCTCCTTCTCCTCCTTCCTTTCCTCCTCCTAGTAGGAGTAGGAAAGGGGAGTCCTACTCGGGAGTCCTACTCCTACTAGGAGGAGGACTCCTCCTCCTGGCCCGCCCTAAAGGGGCCGGCCAGCCTCCCCCCTTGATCCTGTATATACGGGGGCAGGGGGGCACCCTAGAACGCACAAGTTGATCTGTTGATCTATTCCAGCTGTGTGCGGTGCCCCCCTCCATCATATCCCACCTCGGTCATATCGTAGCGGTGCTTAGGCGAAGCCCTGCGTCGGTAGCAACATCATCACCGTCACCACGCGGTCGTGCTGAAGGAACTCTCCCGTGAAGGTCTGCTGGATCGGAGTTCGCGGGACGTCATCGAGCTGAACGTGTGCTGAACTCGGAGGTGCCGTACGTTCGGTACTTGCATCGGTCGGATCGTGAAGACGTACGACTACATCAACCGCGTTGTGCTAACGCTTCCGCTTTCGGTCTACGAGGGTACGTGGATAACACTCTCCCCTCTTGTTGTTATGCATCACCATGATCCTGTGTGTGCGTAGGAACTTTTTTGAAATTACTACGTTCCCCAACAGTGGCATCCGAGCCAGGTTTTATGCGTAGATGATATATGCACGATTAGAACACAAGTGACTTGTGGGCGATACAAGTCATACTGCTTACCAGCATGGCATACTTTGGTTCGACGGGATTGTTGGATGAAGCGGCCCGGACCGACATTACGCGTACGCTTACGCGAGACTTGTTCTACCGACGTGTTTTGCACACAGGTGGGTGGCGGGTGTCAGTTTCTCCAACTTTAGTTGAACCGAGTGTGGCTACGCCCGGTCCTTGAGAAGGTTAAAACATCACTAACTTGACGAACTATCATTGTGGTTTTGTTGCGTAGGTAAGAACGGTTCTTGCTAAAGGCCCGTAGCAGCCACGTAAAACTTGCAACAACAAAGTAGAGGACGTCTAACTTATTTTTGCAGGGCATGTTGTGATGTGATATGGTCAAGACGTGATGAGATATAAGTTGTTGTATGAGATGATCATGTTTTGTTGAAGTTATCGGCAACTGGCAGAAGCCTTATGGTTGTCTCTTTATTGCATAAGATGCAAGCGCCAAATAATTGCTTTACTTTATCGCTATGCGATAGCAATAGTTGAAAGAGCAATAGTTGGCAAGACGACCATGTAACGACACATTGATATAGATCAAGATGATGGAGATCATGGTGTCATGCCGGTGACGATGGAGATCATGACGATGCTTTGGAGATGGAGATCAAAGGCACAAGATGATGATGGCCATATCATGTCACATATTATGATTGTATGTGATGTTTATCTTTTATATATCTTATTTTGCTTAGTTCGGCGGTAGCTTTATAAGATGATCTCTCACTAAATTTCAAGGTATAAGTGTTCTCCCTGAGCATGCACCGTTGCGAAATTTCTTCGTGCTGAGACACCACGTGATGATCGGGTGTGATAAGCTCTACGTTCAAATACAACGGGTGCAAAACAGTTGCACACGCGGAATACTCAGGTTAAACTTGACGAGCCTAGCATATGCAGATATGGCCTCGGAACACTGGAGACCGAAAGGTCGAGCGTGAATCATATAGTAGATATGATCAACATAGTGATGTTCACCATTGAAAACTACTCCATCTCACGTGATGATCGGACATGGTTTAGTTGATATGGATCACGTGATCACTTAGATGATTAGAGGGACAACACTCTCCCCTCTCGTTGCTATGCATCACCATGATCCTGTGTGTGCGTAGGAATTTTTTTGAAATTACTACGTTCCCCAACAAGGTCACGCCAAAGAATTGGCATCGATCCAAACGGTGCCCATGTACCCGGTCAACGCCAATATTTTGGCTTGGCAGCGCGGGGCGTCCATCCAAACAGCCTCTAAATGAGCAGTGTCGAGACAGGCCCTCGGAAATTAACCCACACAAAATATCTAATTTTGCCACTCAACTTTAGCAAAGTCTTAGCAAGTACAATAAGGTGACATAAACATGCTATAAGGACTAAAATATTATATTATTGCTTAGTTGAAAAAGAGAGAAAAAACGGGTTGTGGAATAAGAGCCGGCTATAACACGAGGCCCAAGACACTTTGTGAGAATGTATAATGGACCAGCTATTGATAAAATACTACATATTTAAATCTTTCTATTGTACAAGTCGGCTATTAAGTTGACTATAGATGACATGGCAATTTCTTATAGCCAACTGTTGGCTATATTATTAACTATGCTCTTGTAAGAGGTTGTTTGGATGCCCTCTACACCAATGCTATCAAGATTATCAGTGTGCCGTGCCATAAACCCTCGGTAGAGTAGGAGTAGTAGTACAACACAAAGCCTGATCGTACTTCTGCTGCATTTATACTCGTTGATCAGTAGGAGTACTAACCTTAGTTCATGGTACAACGTAAATGCAGATTTTGCGCTGGTATATACCTGCTTCCATCGAGCGAAGTAAATAATCAATGTTGATGCAGGCCCTCAGAAATTAACCCACACAAAATATCTAATTTTGCCACTCAACTTTAGCAAAGTCTAATGAGGGGTTGTTTGGATGCCCCCTACACCAAGGCTATCAAAACCCTATCCTCCTCCCTCCTCCCTCGCTTCACTCTGTATCCACCAGAGGATGTTAGCGGGCCTGGTTTTCTCCCGCCTATTGACTGGCACGGCTTGCGCAGGAATGCGGTGAATGATGGAGAGGCGGCCAACTATATGTATCGATCGAGTGCTGACGCTCCTCACTGATTGCGGTGGGAGAGCATGGTGGTCTGGCTGATAGTTCCAGGGCTGGCGATATCGGTAGTCGGACTCTTGATCCGATGGTTGACTTGTGCATTTGGGCATTGACACGGAGACGACTCAGCGGCGGTGGGGAGTGGGCAGTGACCTTCCCCAGTGGAGCTCTATTAGGATGTTGGGTTAGGGTTGCCCGAAGACGAGATGTCTTTATCAACGACCATCTCTCAGGTGTTGCACGGATTCTGGATTTCTGATCTGGTCGTAAACCTTCGCTCACCACCCCTCGCCCTCTCAGGTGTAGGAATTGAAAGTGGTGTGGCAGTGGCATGAGGCTACACGGCGAGGTCAACCTGAAGTAGCACCATGAGGCTACACATGCAATCCTTGTGCCCTGTCAATTTCGTGGCTACCAACACCGCGACATTCGGTATAGAGGTTGCTGACGGTTTCTGCAGAAACCCCATGATCTCACATCTTCGTCTAGGTCAGGCAATATTGGCGTGTGGTTGCGTGTTGTGGCCCTTGTTAAAGTTGTTGGCTCAAAACTTGGCTTCAGGAATGAAAATATCAAGTTCGGCCTTTGGTTGGACCCGTACACACTGGCGCGCGTGCGGCGATCATTTTTGAACGCATTGTTTACAAGTAGTCACAAATGGATGTTGACATGATTTCCAAAATTAATTGCCACTTTTTGTTGTAGTAATATATTTATTTAATCTTAGACTACAGTTGTGGTTTAGAGGTATCTAGCATATAAATAACTTGAAATCCATACTGAAATTTTGAAACTTTGACACCTTAGCTTGAAGGCTTCCAGTTCGCAGGAATTCAAAGTTCCTACCGCAGATTCCAAGGTTGCGCCGGCTCCTGGTGGGAGTGGAAGCGGCGGCCCGCCCTCAGCTCGCGGCGGTGTGCATGTGTGATCGGCTCCCCAGGAACCCGAATGTAATTTCCAGCTTCATTGGGGTGTGTTGCACGACTGTGTATCCTTAATAGATGAGATGTCTATTAGGGAAAAAAACGTCAGAGGTTACATTATATCATTTTAGGTTTTTTTGTGGTACATTTAGATGTGCCCTAATTATTACACATTTAAGTGACACAAATCAAGCATAAAAAAGAAAATCAAAGAAAAAAATATAGATATAAATCGTCACGTAAGATCAATGACATATGACTTAGATGTGCAATAGTTATGACACATCTAGATGCGCTGTACCAAAACTGTATCATTTTTATCTCTCAAAAATGAATTTTGAGCTGAGTTAGCGTGTGCAACGCAAGCGCTCGTCACCTGCACAGGTATAATACTAGTACTGATCAATGATTACGCCATGGGGAGGCATTAAAAGGGGAAGGCTACCGAACCAAACCAGTTCGGGGCATTCAATCTAGTGGAGTGTCTTTAAAGGATGCGAAATGAATGAGCGGATTGAATTCGTACCATCATGGTCACAGCAAAATTAATGGGCTACAACCTCGAGGGCCGGTTAACTAGACTAGAGCGACAGCAGATCGTCCCGCCCATTAATTTTGGACGACTGCGGCACCCCGTCGATCACCGTTAGTGCACCTTTTTATCAGAAAAATCCCCTAAAAATCCCAAAAAAAACGACCGAGCACATTCTAGTTTTCACTGCAGCACGGGTAATAACAGATCATCACATATATCCTAAAAAAATAGATCGTCACCTATTCATTCATATGTGGCATTAAAAAAAATCTATCAGAGCAACTCCAATGAGCCGACCCATTTCGTCCGCCGCCGTCCGTTTGGGTCAGCGCGGATAGAAAAGTCGGCCCAACGCGCCGACCCAAACGTACGCGCGTCCGCTTTCGTCCGCCTGCCTACCCATTCCCGGCCCATTTTTGAGCCGGATTTGCGTCGGCGCGGACACAAGACGGACGCTCGCGCGCTCGCCCTCTCTCCTCCTCGGGCCCACTGGTCGGTGGCACATTGGCCTCTCCACATCAAACAGCACACCCTCACTCGCCTGCTTCGTCGCCGACACCGCCGGCCATTTTTTTACGATAAAAAAGGATATGTAGATAGTTCTAGCGTACACAGATAAAAGAAAAGACCAACTACTCGTCGCTTTCCGATTCCGACTCGGTAATGTCCTCCTCCGACGTCTGAATGTAGGCGTCAGCATGCTGCTCGTCTTCGAAGTCCCACCCCGACGTTTCTCGCCGCTTCAGTTTCAATTGAGCGGCCTGCTTCCGCGCATGCTTGTCCTCCCGATAGGCGGCTCGCTCCGTCCTTCTCGCGTCCCTCTCCGTCCTCCTTTGCTTGTAGAACTGGCGCTCGTCGACGATGTCCTGCAGGAAGCGTTCGCGCCACACCACCATGGCTTCCACGTCCATCTCGGCGATGGCGAGGCGACGCTGCCGCCTCCGGTGGACACGATGATCCTCGTTGGTGAAAAGCCGCGGGAGAGGTGCGAGATCCTGCGCCCGCTGGCTCGACACGTCGGGAAAATTCATATTCGTGCGCGCGGGCCGCCTCCGTTGCGGTGTCGAAAGTGCCGAGGATGATGCGTTTCTCGCCAAACCAGATCTCGGAGGAGATGGCGCCGGAGCGGCGCTCGCGGACTCCGCAAAAATCCGAAGCGCCCAGGCGGCGCATCGACATGGTGGAGCAGAGGCAGCGAGGCTAGTGAGAGGAGGCGAGGCGAGTGGGCGGCGGACAGAGTGTGGAGGGAGCGCCTTCTTATAACGAGCGCCGGCCGCGGCGCGCGCGCAAACCTTTCCCGCGCATTGGAGCGCCAAAATCAGCGCGCGCTAGGCCGCTTTTCCCCGTGCGCGCGAACCTTTCCCGCGTGCTGGAGCGCCAAAACCAGGGCGACGGCATGGCCGCTGGCATGATCTAAAGCGCGCGCGGTCATGAAATGCTCGGCCCGTTGGGCGCACTGCCGACCCAAATCTAAAAAAGGGCGGACGGTGGGGGCCGGCCCGAACGGACAAAAGCGCCGTCCGTTTGGGTCGGTCCGTTGGAGTTGCTCCAAATATGTGGATAATCTATAAATATGTTTCCAATTATTTTCACTCCGCTGTCAGCAGCAGCTGAGCTTTGGTACCCTATCCTCTGGCTCCGGCCGGCCTCCTTTGGTGGGCTTGTTCGTCTTCTCGGTGAGGTCCAAAAGCATTGAAGGCTCGTCAAGATCTCTGACCAGTCAGCAGAGCACCGCTACAGCACTCCTGCAACCACCAAACACTGGTACGTAACGCAACGGCCGTAGTCACGTCGAAACCAACGAGTTAAGGCCTCCCGTAGTCTAATCAAAGCCATTAACGATGGTTGAGAATCCTCCGGCGAACGTCACCACGGGCCCACGTCACCAGTAATTTGAAAAGTCACACGCCCCGGCGGCTTAAATGGCGCATAGTGCCATGGAGTGACTTTGGGGAAGTGTAACAACGATGTGCAACGGCCGTGCCGTGCCATGCCCATGCGGATGTCCATGCGTACAAGAGAAGAGAAGAGAAGATGAGAGAAGGAGATGGCATTGGTGGGGGTACCATGGGATTGAGCGCCACCGTTCGTTCGTTGGTCCGTCCTGGACAACGGCCTACAGCCGACCGGGGAGGAAATGCCGTTTGGAGGCACGCACATCAATGGCGGAGATCACAAGTCAGGGGCGGCTCCGTACCGCCGCTGCGGCACAACATAACGTGAGAACAAAGCCCTTTCACTTCACTTCACTCAGTAATTAATTGCCGCTACCGCAGTACTACTACTAGTAGTTTCGTCGAATTAAGCACCGCTACGGCTTGCCTAGTTATGGGGTACTACGTACGCGCGTAGTTTTTACCCTTGTGAAAAACGGAAGCTGCAACTTCGCTCGTACTCCCTCCGTTCCACAATATAGTGCTTTTTCTATCTCCGTGCTTCAATTTTGACCGTAAATTTAACTACCAAGACCGATTGCGGCAGGAGCAAAAATTATATCAGTGAATTCGTATTCGAAAGAAGTTTTTAATTATGTAATTTTTTCACCCACCGCAGTCGGTCTCGTTCGATAAATTTATGGTCAAAGTTTGACCTCGGGAAACGCGGGTGCACTATATTTTGGAATGGAGGGAGTACTATGCGTGCTTGTCAAAACACGACCGAAGTATACTACTAGTAACAGTGTCCTTGCGATAAGAACTTATGGATTTACCCTGCTAGTATAAAAAAGAAAAGGAAAAAAACCGATGGATGACTGGTCCCGTGGTCGCCGGTGGAGGATGGGCACACGTCCCCCGTGCGCCGGTCGGTCGCACTCGCGCACATTGCTTCCCGGAGACGCGTGCGTCCCCCGGCCCGGCGGGCGCATTGAAAAGTCGGGAGCTGCATGCATGCATGCCCAGCGCTGCACCGAGACGACGACGACGACCGCAGCGGCGTCGGTCAGGGCATCAATATTTTTCCGTTTCCCCCGTGCCTCCGTCCGCCGGCTTCGGGAAGGCGGGCGAGGTCGACCGACCCGTGACCATCCGGCCACCTGCGCCACGCACGGAGCCACATACGATCTCATCAATTACTTACGTAAGTACGTACGTACGTGCTGCTACGTGTGTGAGTATGTGCGCTCGTCGCGTCAAGGTCTGGCCGTATTAATGCCGCCGTGCGGTGCGGTGCGTACTCCGCCGCGCCCATTCATTAAGACCTCGTCGCTGCGCCCAATCAATAAATTACCGCGGTCGGTGCGTGCGCAGGCGATCCACGCATTCAAGTGCTAGCTAGCTATACATACTCTGATAGGTGAACTGCTGAAGCGATGGTTGCCTTTCAGAATTGATTGGTTTGGTTCGGTTCCTACTCCTTCTTCACTCCCTCGCGAATCTATTCATTGGTTCTCGCTGTGCGCAGTGAAATGGTTAACCTGGTTCCACAGTCCTTTTTTACGACTGAGGGGACTGGTTCGACAGTCCAAATCGGTTGGACGTGGGCACCAGCTAGGCTGTTACGCTCCCGCTAAGCAAATCACTCACACACACACCGATTCGCTCGCTAGCTAGGGTTTTTGAGAGAGACAGGGGAAGGGGATCGGGGTAGGTAGCCGCCGCCAGATTACTCAATCGCTACCTCTCGCAGGAGGGCTTGGCTTGCTTTTAACTCCGCCCGTGGTATCCCACACATGGGCCGGGAAGCGACTATTGGGCCTGGGCTGTCGGCGCGGTCGTTCCAGCCCAACAGGAGCTGGCGTGGCCTTGGTCGATGGAGCCACCTTGTTAGAGGGCGTAACATCCCCCCCCCCCCTCCATGAGACACAGCTTGTCCCCAAGCTGGCGCCGCCGGAAAGTGATGCTGGAGCTCGGTGCGGTCTTCCCATGTGGCCAGCTCAGGTGGTTGATCAGTCCAGCGAACCAGGACCTGCGACACCTGACCGCCACCACGTCGCACTTGCCGGTCTTGCAAGATCTCCTCTGGCACGGGACTTGAAGCAGCCGCTGCTGGTAGTTGAACTTGCGCCTGTTCCGTGGGAGGGAGTGCTTGCCGCAGTTGGGAGACGTGGAAGACTAGGTGAACGGTGCTGGGTTCCGGAAGACGGAGCTTGTACGCGACGGCGCCAATGCGCTGGATCACTTGATAGGGGCCAAAGTAGCGGAACGCCAGCTTTTGGTTGGCGCGGGTGGCCACCGAACGCTGGACGTAGGGCTGCAGTTTGAGGAAGACCCAGTCGTCGACGGCGAAGACGCGGTCGGAGCGGCACTTGTCGGCTGAGTCCTTCATTTGCTGCCGCGCACGCAACAGGTGCTGGTGGATGAGCGTCGTCATCTGCGCCCTGTCCTGAAGCCAATCAACAGGAGCAGGTCGGTCAGCGGGCGACTGGTGATTGCAAAACCTCGGACGAACTTGCGGTAATAACCAGCCAAGCCGAGGAATCCGCGGACCTCCTTGACATTTGTAGGCATGGGCCATTGCTGCACTGCAATGATGTTCTTGTTGTCGGTGCGAATGCCATCGCCACTGATCTCATGCCCCAGATATCTGAGTTGTCGACGGGCAAAGAAACACTTGCTGCGTTTCACCTTCAAGCCATGTTCTTGCAGACACTGGAAAACTTGCCGAAGAAGCTGTATGTGAGTGTCCATATCGCGGCTGTGCACTAGTATATCGTCGATGAAGACCAGCACTCCATGGCGAACCAGTGGGTGTAACACTATGTGCATGCCTCCCTGGAAGGTTGCCGGCCCCCCCGTGACGCCGTACGGCATGACCTTGAACTCGAAGTGCCCATGGTGGGTTTTGAACGGTATTTTATGCTCATCCTCTGGCCGCATACGAATCTGATGATATCCTGCCCGCAGATCCAAACTGGTAAAGAGCTGCGATCCGGCCAGCTCATCGAGAAGCTCTTCTATCACTGGCAACGGGTAGCGATTCTTGATCGTAACTGCATTGAGATGCCGATAGTCCACACAAAAACGCCAGGTGAGATCCTTCTTTTGGACTAGCAGAACTGGCGACACGAAGGGGCTGGAGCTGGGTTGGATAATCCCTTGAGCGAGCATCTCAGCGACCTGACGTTCCACTTCGTCCTTCTGAGCTGGGCTGTGCCTGTACGGTCTGAGGTTGACTGGCCACGCTCCGGGAACCAGCGGAATAGTGTGGTCGAACGAGCGTTGAGGCGGCAGTCCACTGGGTTCTTCAAAAGTACCGCATACTGCTCCAAAAGTCCAGCCACTTCTGCCAGAATGGGCGGTGTTTCCATATCGTCAGCCAAGGTGCAGAGCTACACCACTCTGGTCACAGCCTTTTGATCCAGCAGCTCTCGCAGTTCATGACCTGCAATCTGCTGACAGTGGGTGACATCAGCCCGCGCTCCACTGAGGTGAACTTGCTTGCCTCCATATTCGAAGTCCATAGTCTTCTGCAGCCAATGCACCTTCATGGGGCTATGACAAGCGAGCCAGTCGATGCCTAGAATCACGTCATAGCACCCCAACGGCAACACCTTGAGATCTGTGGAAAACTGAACACCTTGTGATTGCCAGGAACAGGCCGGTATTTCCTGCTCACAGCGAAGCACTCCTCCATTGGCGACTCGGACTGACAGAGGCTGACGGGCTGGCCGAACACCTTGCAACTGTGACGCCAAGTCAGAACTGACAAAACTGTGCGATGATCTCGAGTCGACGAGCATGAGAACTTCTCGTTGCTGAACCCAGTCATGGAGCCGCATGGTTGTGGCAGATTCTGCACCTTCCACGGCTTCTTTGGACAGCACACAACAGTCAGCATCGACGGCTGCAGACTCCTCCGGTGTAGTTTCTGCAGATTGGCCTTGAAACATCTCCAGGAGCTCCTCAACCACATGAAGTTGTACTGTGGGTGCACAACGATGATCGCGCCCCCACCTTTCGCCACACGTGAAGCAGAGGCCCTTAGCACGCCGATAGGCACGCAGGGCAGCCAGCTTGTCGTCGCTAGTAGCTGGCCTATTGTTGTCGGTGACGCGGCGATCCTCTTGGCGCGCCTCTGGCGGAGGCGCACTTGGGCGTGACGGGGGCGGTGGCAAGGGAAGAGCCGTGCGGGGCACCATGCGACCACTCCCCGGCAGCGCGGGTGGGAAGGAATGCCGCATGTCCTCCCGCATGAATGTCTCCACCACCTCCTCCTGCAAACATGCGAGATCCACAGCAGTATCCAGCGTTTTGGGGCGATGTAAAACGACGGCTGCGCAAATGTCGCGCTGTAGCCCATTGATAAACTAAGTAACAAAGAAAGCAGGATCCCAAGATGTGTGGTGAGCCAAAAGTTGGTGCATAATTTGCGTGAATTGCTCAGCATATTCAGCCACCGTTCCGGTTTGCTTAAGCCTATTGAAGTGCCGAAGAAGATTTTGAAATTCTTCCCGGCCAAATTGGGTGCAAATTGCCGTGGCGAAATCGCCCCAGTCTGGGTAGTGCAGGTGTGCTTGCGATGATTGGAGCCAAGTAAGCGCCCCTTCTGTGAAATACATGGCCGCACAGCTGACCCATGCATCTGGACTAATCGTGCACACCCGAAAGTAGGCCTCGCATTTGAGACCCAAGCCTTCGGGCTAGTCCCATCGAACAGAGGAAAATCAAAACGCGGTGGTGGTGGTAGGCGATGATATCCCCGGTCCCATGAGAACGAGTGCTCCCGTGATGGTAGGAGTCGTACGTACCAGTGGCCGGAGGCAATCGCGGGGTATGAGTTTCCCCCGACGATTTACCCCGAAGATCTGTTGCGACGCCGTGGCTCTGTGGCCCGTGATCTGGAACGGCTCCGCGTTGTGGCAGCGGCGCGTCCACCAGGAGAGGAAGCAGGGGCGGCAGATCCGAGAGGCGGATCTGGGGCGGCGCCTCCTCCGTGTCCTTGTCCCACATGGGCGCCTTGGCGGCGAGCTGGGTACGGAGGCTGCCGACCTCCTGTCGCAGCTCCTCCATGGATCGCTCGACGACAGGCTTCCAGCCTTGCAGCTCGAGCACCACCGGCTGGAGGGCGTCGATCTTGGTCGTGAGCGCGGTGATGGCCATGGTGAGGTCCGCCAACGACTTGGTGTGGTCCTCCATGGCGGTCGCCTTCCCCCGGCGAGTCTGGATGATAGAGGGAAAACACCCTGCCAGATTTGGGAACGGAGAAAAAATTTGAGCGGATCGGAATGGCTTTGATGCCAATTGTTACGCTCCTGCTAAGCAAATCACTCACAAACACGATCCGATACACCGATTCGCTCGCTAGCTAGGGTTCTTGAGAGAGACAGGGGAAGGGGATTGGGGTAGGTAGCCACCGCCAGATTACAGTACTCAATCGCTGCCTCTTGCAGGAGGGCTTGGCTTGCTTTTAACTCCGCCCGTGGTATCCCACACATGGGCCGGGAAGCGACTGTTGGGCCTGGGCTGTCGGCGCGGTCGTTCCAGCCCAACAGGAGCCGGTGTGGCCTTGGTCGATGGAGCCACCTTGTTAGAGGGCGTAACATAGGCTCGATCCGGTCCGGGCAGTCGCATCTCGTACACGTGTCTTCAACTGTCAAGATAATCACGAACTGAGCCTAGCTTCGCTGGTTAGGTTTCTTACGGTTCAATTACCCCATCTGGTTTCAAGTTTTAGACTTGCTCGCATTTTCTGGAATTTATTCCAGGCTTTCCACGATGTTTGTTCAAAGAAAGAAGACGTGCTCGTCAACTAAGAGACGCCTGCGGTGACGTCGTCAATATCAAGATGTGATGCCGACTCGGTATCTTTAAGGTAACACACTCCGGCGACACTACAAGCATCATCGGGAGATGGAGAGAATCTCATTCCACTCTCAAGGAGACGCCGCCTCCTCGTCTTTCTGAGCACGGCAGGATCCCTACCAACACTAAAAGAAACACCTAAAAACAGAGACCTCCCGCTCGCCGCCGTCTTTCTAAGCAAGACAAAAGCCCTACAAGCACTAAAAGAAGCACAAAAAACACAGAGTCCTCCCCATCGCAACACTAAAAAACAACTAAAAATAGAGTCCACTCCCCTCGCTCGCCCCCTTGTCTTTCTGAGCAGGACACAAGCCCTACCAAAACTAAAAGAAACACAAAAAACAAACCCCTTCAGAGTGCCGCTTCGTCTTTTTGAGCAGGACACAAGCCCTGCCAACACTAAAAGAAACACCTATAAACAGAGCCCTCCCACTCGCCACCTCATCTTTCTCAGTAGGACACAAGCCCTACCAAAATTAAAAGAAACATCTAAAAACAGAGCCCTCCCGCTCGCCGCCTCGTCTTTCTGAGTAGAACACGAACCCTAACAAAAGTAAAAGAAATACCTAAAAATTTAGGACCCCCCCTCGCCGCCTTGTCTTTCTGAGCAAGACAAAAGCCCTACAAGCACTAAAAGAAGCACACAAAAACAGAGCCCTCCCCCTCGCCGCCTCGACTTTCTGAGTAGGACACAAGCAACCCTAAAAACAACTAAAAATTGAGTCCCCCTCCCCCCGCTCGCCCCCTCGTCTTTCTAAGCAGGACACAAGCCCTACCAAAACTAAAAGAAACACCAAAAACAAAGCCATCCCGATTGCCGTTGTTGGAAATATGCCCTAGAGGCAATAATAAATAGGTTATTATTATATTTCCTTGTTCATGATAATCGTTTATTATCCATGCTAGAATTGTATTGATAGGAAACTCAGATACATGTGTGGATACATAGACAACACCATGTCCCTAGTAAGCCTCTAGGAGACTAGCTCGTTGATCAATAGATGGTTACGGTTTCCTGACCATGGACATTGGATGTCGTTGATAACGGGATCACATCATTAGGAGAATGATGTGATGGACAAGACCCAATCCTAAGCCTAGCACAAGATCGTGTAGTTCGTTTGCTCAGAGCTTTTCTAATGTCAAGTATCACTTCCTTAGACCATGAGATTGTGCAACTCCCGGATACCGTAGGAATGCTTTGGGTGTGCCAAACGTCACAACGTAACTGGGTGGCTATAAAGGTGCACTACGGGTATCTCCGAAAGTGTCTGTTGGGTTGGCACGAATCGAGACTGGGATTTGTCACTCCGTGTAAACGGAGAGGTATCTCTGGGCCCACTCGGTAGGACATCATCATTATGTGCACAATGTGACCAAGGAGTTGATCACGGGATGATGTGAGTTACGGAACGAGTAAAGAGACTTGCCGGTAACGAGATTGAACAAGGTATAGGGATACCGACGATCGAATCTCGGGCAAGTAACATACCGATAGACAAAGGGAATTGAATACGGGATTGATTGAATCCCCGACATCGTGGTTCATCCGATGAGATCATCGTGGAACATGTGGGAGCCAACATGGGTATCCAGATCCCGCTGTTGGTTATTGACCGGAGAACGTCTCGGTCATGTCTGCATGGTTCCCGAACCCGTAGGGTCTACACGCTTAAGGTTCGATGACGCTAGGGTTATAGGGAAAGCATGTACGTGGTTACCGAATGTTGTTCGGAGTCCCGGATGAGATCCCGGACGTCACGAGGAGTTCCGGAATGGTCCGGAGGTAAAGATTTATATATGGGAAGTCCTGTTTTGGTCACCGGAAAAGTTTCGGGTGAAATCGGTAATGTACCGGGACCACCGGGAGGGTCCCGGGGGTCCACCAAGTGGGGCCACCAGCCCCAGAAGGCTGCGTGGGCCAAGTGTGGGAGGGGACCAGCCCCAGGTGGGCTGGTGCGCCCCCCCACCAAGGCCCAAGGCGCATGGGAGAGTGGGAGGGGGCAAACCCTAGGTCCAGATGGGCCTTAGGGCCCATCTAGTGGGGCGCCTCCCCCTCTCCTCCCCTTGGCCGCCCCCCTTGATGGGATCTAGGGCTGGCCGCCTCCTCTTGGGGGTGGAAACCCTAAGGGGGGCGCAGCCCCCTTCCCCCCTATATATACTTGAGGTTTGGGCTGCCATACACACACGAGAAAGTCTCCTTTTGGTGATGCCCTACCCCTCTCCCTCCTCCTCCTCTCCCGCGGTGCTTGGCGAAGCCCTGCGGGATTGCCACGCTCCTCCACCACCACCATGCCGTCGTGTTGCTGCTGGATGGAGTCTTCCCCAACCTCTCCCTCTCTCCTTGCTGGATCAAGGCGTGGGAGACGTCACCGGGCTGCACGTGTGTTGAATGCGGAGGCACCGTACTTTCGGTGCTTAGATCGGAATCAACCGCGATCTGAATCGCTACGAGTACGACTCCCTCATCCGCGTTCTTGCAACGCTTCCGCATCGCGATCTACAAGGGTATGTAGATTCACTCCCCTTCCCCTCGTTGCTAGATTACTCCATAGATTGATCTTGGTGATGCATAGAAAATTTTGAATTTCTGCTACGTTACCCAACAGTGGCATCATGAGCTAGGTCTATGCGTAGTTTCTATGCACGAGTAGAACACAAAGTAGTTGTGGGCGTCGATGTTGTCAATTCTTCTTGCTGCTACTAGTCTTATCTTGTTTCGGCGGCATTGTGGGATGAAGCGGCCCGGACCGACCTTACACGTACGCTTACGTGAGACAGGTTCCACCGACTGACATGCACTAGTTGCATAAGGTGGCTAGCGGGTGTCTGTCTCTCCCACTTTAGTCGGAACGGATTCGATGAAAAGGGTCCTTATGAAGGGTAAATGGAAATTGGCAAATCACGTTGTGGTCATACGTAGGTAAGAAACGTTCTTGCTAGAAACCTACAAACCACGTAAAAACTTGCAACAACAATTAGAGGACGTCTAACTTGTTTTTGCAGCATGTGCCTTGTGATGTGATATGGCCAGAAGATGTGATGAATGATATATGTGATGTATGAGATTGATCATATTCTTGTAATAAGAATCACGACTTGCATGTCGATGAGAATGACAACCGGCAGGAGCCATAGGAGTTGTCTTTATTATTTTGTATGACCTGCGTGTCATTGAATAACGCCATGTAAGTTACTTTACTTTATTGCTAAGCGCGTTAGCCATAGAAGTAGAAGTAACCATTGGCATGACAACTTCAAGAAGACACAATGATGGAGATCATGATGATGGAGATCATGGTGTCATGCCGGTGACAAAGATGATCATGGTGCCCCGAAGATGGAGATCAAAGGAGCATAATGATATTGGCCATATCATGTCACTATTTGATTGCATGTGATGTTTATCATGTTTTTGCATCTTATTTGCTTAGAACGACGGTAGCAAGTAGGATGATCCCTTATAATAATTTCAAGAAAGTGTTCACCCTAACTGTGCACCGTTGCGAAGGTTCGTCGTTTCGAAGCACCACGTGATGATCGGGTGTGATAGATTCTTACGTTCGAATACAACGGGTGTTGACGAGCCTAGCATGTACAGACATGGCCTCGGCACACACGCAATACACTTAGGTTGACTTGACGAGCCTAGCATGTACAGACATGGCCTCGGAACACGGAGGACCGAAAGGTCGAGCATGAGTCGTATAGAAGATACGATCAACATGGAGATGTTCACCGATCTTGACTAGTCCGTCTCACGTGATGATCGGACACGGCCTAGTTGAACTCGGATCATGTTTCACTTAGATGACTAGAGGGATGTCTATCTGAGTGGGAGTTCATAATCAGATGAACTTCATTATCATGAACATAGTCAAAAAGGTATTTGCAAATTATGTCATAGCTTGCGCTTTAAGTTCTACTGGTTTAGATATGTTCCTAGAGAAAAATTTAGTTGAAAGTTGGTAGTAGCAATTATGCGGACTGGGTCCGTAAACTGAGGATTGTCCTCATTGCTGCACAGAAGGCTTATGTCCTTAATGCACCGCTCGGTGTGCTGAACCTCAGCGTCGTCTGTAGATGTTGCGGAACATCTGACATACACGTTTTGATAACTACGTGATAGTTCAGTGCGTAATGCTAACGGTTTAGAATTGTGGCACCAAAGACGTTTTGAAACGTCGCAGAACATATGAGATGTTCCGAAGACTGAAATTGGGATTTCAGACTAGTGCCCACGTCAAGAGGTATGAGACCTCTGACAAGTTTCTTAAGCCTGAAGACTAAGGGAGAAAAGCTCAATCGTTGAGCATGTGCTCAGATTGTCTGAGTGCCACAATCGCTTGAATCGAGTGGGAGTTTATCTTCCAGATGAGATAGTGATGGTTCTCCATAGTCACTGCCACCAAGCTATTAGAGCTTCGTGATGAACTATAACATATCAAGGATAGATGATGATCCTTGAGCAACTCGCGATGTTTGACACCGCGAAAGTAGAAATCAAGAAGGAGCATCAATTGTTGATGGTTAATAAAACCACTAGTTTAAGAAGGGCAAGGGAAAAAGGGATACTTCATGAAACAACAAGTCGTTTGCTGCTCTAGTGAAGAATCCCAAGGTTGAACCCAAACCCGAGACTAAGTGCTTCTGTAATAAGAGGAACGGTCACTGAAGCAGTACTACCCTAGATACTTGGTAGATGAGAAGGCAGGCAAGGTCGACAGAAGTATATTGGATATACGTTAGATGAATGTGTACTTTACTAGTACTCCTAGTAGCACCAGGGTATTAGATACTGGTTCGGTTGCTAAGTGTTAGTAACTCGAAATAAAAGCTGTGGAATAAATGGAGACTAGCTAAAGGTGAGATGACGATATGTGTTGGAAATGTTTCCAAGGTTGATGTGATCAAGCATCGCATGCTCCCTCTACCATCGAGATTTGGTGTTTGCGTTGAGCATGATTGGATTATGTTTATCGCAATACGGTTATTCATTTAAGGAGAATAATGGTTACTCTGCTTATTTGAATAATACTTTCAATGGTCTTGCACCTAAAATGAATCTCGATTGTAGTGATACACATGTTCGTGCCAAAAGATGTAAAATAGTAATGATAGTTCCAGATACTTATGGCACTGCAATTTGAGTCATATTGGTATAGAACGCATGAAGAAGCTCCATGTAGATGGATCTTTGGACTCAATCATTTTTGAAAAGATTGAGACATGCGAACCATGTCTATTGGTATATATGCATGAAGAAACTCCATGCAGATGGATCGCTTGGACTCACTTGATTTCGAATCACTTGAGACATGCAAATCATACCACATGGGCGAGATGACTGAAAGTCCTCGTTTTCAGTAAGATGGAACAAGAGAGCAACTTATTGGAAGTAATACATTTTGATGTATGGAGTCCAATGAGTTCTGAGGCATGCAGTGGATATCATTATGTTCTTACTTCACAGATGATTTGAGTAGATGCTGAGAATATTTACTTGATGAAACACAAGTCTGAATTATTGAAAGGTTCAAGTAATTTCAGAGTGATGTCGAAGATTGTCGTGACAAGAGGATAAAATGTCTATGATATGATCATAGAGATATCTGAGTTACGAGTTTGGCACACAATTAAGACATTGTGGAAAGTGTTTCACAATTAATACCGCCTGGAACACCATAGTGTGATGGTGTGTCCGAACATCATAACTGCACCCTATTGGATATGGTGCATACCATGATGTTTCTTATCAAATTACCACTATCGTTTATGGGTTAGGCATTAGAGACAACCGCATTCACTTTAAAAGGGGCACCACGCAATTCCGTTGAGACGACACCGTTTAGAGAAACCTAAGTTGTCGTTTCTTAAAAGTTTGGGGCTGCGCAGCTTATGTGAAAAAGTTTCAAGCTGATAAGCTCGAACCCAAAGCGGATAAATACATCTTCATAGAAAACCCAAAACAGTTGGGTGTACCTCCTATTTCAGATCTGGAAGCAAAAGTAATTGTTTCTAGAAATGAGTCCTTTCTCGAGGAAAAGTTTCTCTCAAAAGAATTGAGTGGGAGGATGGTGGAGACTTGATAAGGTTATTGAACCGTCACTTCAACTAGTGTGTAGCAGGGCACAGGAAGTTGTTCCTGTGGCACCTACACCAATTGAAGTGGAAGCTTATGATGGTGATCATGAAACTTCGGATCAAGTCACTACCAAACCTCGTAGGACGACGAGGATGCGTAATACTTCAGAGTAGTACGTGATCCTGTCTTGGAAGTCATGTTGTTGGACAACGATGAACCTATGAGCTATGGAGAAGCGATGGTGGGCCCATATTCCGACAAATGGTTAGAAGCCATGAAATCCGAGATAAATGGAACTTTGAGAAGAAGACGGACGTGGACGGTAATGTTACCGTCTATGAAGCTCGACTTGTGGCAAAGAGTATTTCCACAAGTTCAAGGAGTTGACTACGATGAGATTTGCTCATCCGCAGCGATGCTTAGGTCCGTCGGAATCATGTAGGCATTAGCTGCATTTATGAAATCTGGCAGATGGATGTCAAAACAAGTTTCCTTACCAGTTTTCGTAAGGAAAGGTTGTATGTGATACAATCAGAAAGGTTTTGTCGATCCTAAGGATGCTAAAAGGTATGCTAGCTCCAGCGATCCTTCTAAGGACTGGAGTAAGCATCTCGGAGTTGGAATGTACGCTTTGATGAGATGATCAAAGATTTTGGATTTATACAAAGTTTATGAGAAATTTGTATTTCCAATAAAGTGAGTGGGAGCGCTACAACATTTCTGATAAGTATATGTGAATGACATATTGTTGATCCGAAATGATGTAAAATTTCTGGAAAGCATAAAGGGTTGTTTGAAAGGAGTTTTTCAAAGGAAGACCTGGATAAAAGCTACTTACATATTGGGCATCAAGATCTATAGAGATAGATCAAGACGCCCGATGATACTTTCAAAGAACGCACACCTTGACATGATTTTAAAAGAGTTCAAAATAGATCAGCAAAGAAGGAGTTCTTGGCTGTGTTACAAGGTGTGAGTATTGAGTAAGACTCAAGATCTGACCACAGCAGAAGAGAGAGAAAGGACGAAGGTCGTCCCCTATGCTTTAGACGTAGGCTCTACAGTATGCTATGCTGTGTACCACACATGAAGTGTGCCTTGCCATGACTTGGTCAAGGGGTACAATAGTGATCCGGGAATGGATCACATGACAGCGGTCGAACATATCCTTAGTACCTAGTGGACTAAGGAATTTTCTCGATTATGGAGGTGGAAAGGAGTTCGTCGTAAAGGGTTACGTCGATGCGAACTTTGACACTAATCCGGATGACTCTGAGTAGTAAACCGGATTCATATAGTAGAGCAATTATTTGAAATGGCTCCAAATAGCGCGTGGTAGCATCCACAAAGATGACATAGATATTCGTAAAGCACACACGGATCTGAAAGGTTCAGACCCGTTGACTAAATAACCTCTCTCACAAGCATAACATGATCAAACCAGAACTCATTGAGTGTTAATCACATAGAGATGTGAACTAGATTGTTGACTCTAGTAAACTCTTGGGTGTTGGTCACATGGTGATGTGACCTGTCAGTGTTAATCACATGGTGATGTGAACTAGATTATTGACTCTAGTGCAAGTGGGAGACTGTTGGAAATATGCCCTAGAGGCAATAATAAATAGGTTATTATTATATTTCCTTGTTCATGATAATCGTTTATTATCCATGCTAGAATTGTATTGATAGGAAACTCAGATACATGTGTGGATACATAGACAACACCATGTCCCTAGTAAGCCTCTAGGAGACTAGCTCGTTGATCAATAGATGGTTACGGTTTCCTGACCATGGACATTGGATGTCGTTGATAACGGGATCACATCATTAGGAGAATGATGTGATGGACAAGACCCAATCCTAAGCCTAGCACAAGATCGTGTAGTTCGTTTGCTCAGAGCTTTTCTAATGTCAAGTATCACTTCCTTAGACCATGAGATTGTGCAACTCCCGGATACCGTAGGAATGCTTTGGGTGTGCCAAACGTCACAACGTAACTGGGTGGCTATAAAGGTGCACTACGGGTATCTCCGAAAGTGTCTGTTGGGTTGGCACGAATCGAGACTGGGATTTGTCACTCCGTGTAAACGGAGAGGTATCTCTGGGCCCACTCGGTAGGACATCATCATTATGTGCACAATGTGACCAAGGAGTTGATCACGGGATGATGTGAGTTACGGAACGAGTAAAGAGACTTGCCGGTAACGAGATTGAACAAGGTATAGGGATACCGACGATCGAATCTCGGGCAAGTAACATACCGATAGACAAAGGGAATTGAATACGGGATTGATTGAATCCCCGACATCGTGGTTCATCCGATGAGATCATCGTGGAACATGTGGGAGCCAACATGGGTATCCAGATCCCGCTGTTGGTTATTGACCGGAGAACGTCTCGGTCATGTCTGCATGGTTCCCGAACCCGTAGGGTCTACACGCTTAAGGTTCGATGACGCTAGGGTTATAGGGAAAGCATGTACGTGGTTACCGAATGTTGTTCAGAGTCCCGGATGAGATCCCGGACGTCACGAGGAGTTCCGGAATGGTCCGGAGGTAAAGATTTATATATGGGAAGTCCTGTTTTGGTCACCGGAAAAGTTTCGGGTGAAATCGGTAATGTACCGGGACCACCGGGAGGGTCCCGGGGGTCCACCAAGTGGGGCCACCAGACCCAGAAGGCTGCGTGGGCCAAGTGTGGGAGGGGACCAGCCCCAGGTGGGCTGGTGCGCCCCCCACCAAGGCCCAAGCGCATGGGAGAGTGGGAGGGGGCAAACCCTAGGTCCAGATGGGCCTTGAGGCCCACCCTAGTGGCGCCCCCCCTCTCCTCCCCTTGGCCGCCCCCCTTGGATGGGATCTAGGGCTGGCCGCCTCCTCTTGGGGTGGGAACCCTAGAGGGGGGCGCAGCCCCCTCCCCCCTATATATAGTTGAGGTTTGGGCTGCCCAAGACACATGATAACGTCTCTCTTTCGGCGCAGCCATACCCCTTGCCCTCCTCCTCTTCTCCCGCGGTGCTTGGCGAAGCCCTGCGGGATTGCCACGCTCCTCCATCACCACCATGCCGTCGTGCTGCTGCTGGATGGAGTCTTCCCCAACCTCTCCCTCTCTCCTTGCTGGATCAAGGCGTGGGAGACGTCACCGGGCTGCACGTGTGTTGAACGCGGAGGCACCGTACTTTCGGTGCTTAGATCGGAATCAACCGCGATCTGAATCGCTACGAGTACGACTCCCTCATCCGCGTTCTTGCAACGCTTCCGCATCGCGATCTACAAGGGTATGTAGATTCACTCCCCTTCCCCTCGTTGCTAGATTACTCCATAGATTGATCTTGGTGATGCGTAGAAAATTTTGAATTTCTGCTACGTTACCCAACAGCCGCTTCGTCTTTTTGAGCAGGACACAAGCCCTACCAACACTAAAAGAAACACGTATAAACAGAGCCTTCACGCTCGCCACCTTGTTTATTTGAGTAGGACACTGATACGTCTCCAACATATATATAATTTTTGATTGTTCCATGCTATTATATTATCTGTTTTGGATGTCTTATATGCATTAATATGTTATTTTACATTATTTTTTAGACTACCCTACTAACCTAGAGCCCAGTGCCACTTTCTTTTTTTCCCTTATTTTTGAGTTTTACAGAAAAGGAATATCAAAAGGAGTCCAAACGAAATAAAACTTTCGCGATGATTTTTCTTGGACCAGAAGACATCTAGAGGACTTGGAGAGGGAACCAGAAGGTTTCCGAGGAGGCCACAAGCCTGCCAGGCGCGCCCTAGGGGGGCGCCCTGAGGGCTTGTGGGCCCCTCAGAGGTCTTCCAACCCTAATCTTTGCACTATGAATTTTCAAATATTCCCAAACCATTAGAAGCATCCACGAAAATACTTTTCTGCCGTTGCAAGCCTGTGTTCCTGTGAGATCCCATTTTGGAGCCTTTTCTGACGATATGTCTGTTGGGAATCGTAGCATAATTTAAAAAAAAATTCCTACGCTCACCAAGATGCATCTATGGAGTATACTAGCAACGAGGGGAAGGGAGTGCATCTACATACCCTTGTAGATCGCGAGCGGAAGCGTTCCAATGAACGTGGATGACGGAGTCGTACTCGCCGTGATCCAAATCACCGATGACCGAGTGCCGAACGGACGGCACCTCCGCGTTCAACACACGTACGGTGCAGCGACGTCTCCTCCTTCTTGATCCGGCAAGGGGGAAGGAGAGGTTGATGGAGATCCAGCAGCACGACGGCGTGGTGGTGGATGTAGCGGGTCTCCGGCAGGGCTTCGCCGAGCTTCTGCGAGAGAGAGAGAGGTGTTGCAGGGGAGGAGGGAGGCGCCCAAGGCTGTAGGTTGCTGCCCTCCCTCCCCCCCTTTATATAGGCCCCCTGGGGGGCGCCGGCGCAGGGAGATGGGATCTCCAAGGGGGGGCGCCGGCCAAAGGGGGGAAAGGGGTGCCTTGCCCCCCAAGGCAAGGGGGAAGCTCCCCCCCTTAGGGTTCCCAACCCTAGGCGCATGGGGGGAGGCCCAAGGGGGGCGCCCCAGCCCACTAAGGGCTGGTTCCCTTCCACTTTCAGCCCACGGGGCCCTCCGGGATAGGTGGCCCCACCCGGTGGACCCCCGGGACCCTTCCGGTGGTCCCGGTACAATACCGGTAACCCCCGAAACTTTCCCGGTGGCCGAAACTGGACTTCCTATATATAATTCTTCACCTCCGGACCATTCCGGAACCTCTCGTGACGTCCGGGATCTCATCCGGGACTCCGAACAACTTTCGGGTTTCCGCATATATATATCTCTACAACCCTAGCGTCACCGAACCTTAAGTGTGTAGACCCTACGGGTTCGGGAGACATGCAGACATGACCGAGACGCCTCTCCGGTCAATAACCAACAGCGGGATCTGGATACCCATGTTGGCTCCCACATGTTCCACGATGATCTCATCGGATGAACCACGGTGTCGAGGATTCAATCAATCCCGTATGCAATTCCCTTTGTCAATCGGTATGTTACTTGCCCGAGATTCGATCGTCGGTATCCCAATACCTTGTTCAATCTCGTTACCGGCAAGTCTCTTTACTCGTACCGCAATGCATGATCCCGTGACTAACGCCTTAATGACATTGAGCTCATTATGATGATGCATTACCGAGTGGGCCCAGAGATACCTCTCCGTCACACGGAGTGACAAATCCCAGTCTCGATCCGTGCCAACCCAACAGACACTTTCGGAGATACCCGTAGTGCACCTTTATAGTCACCCAGTTACGTTGTGACGTTTGGCACACCCAAAGCACTCCTACGGTATCCAGGAGTTGCACGATCTCATGGTCTAAGGAAAAGATACTTGACATTGGAAAAGCTCTAGCAAACGAAACTACACGATCTTTTATGCTATGCTTAGGATTGGGTCTTGTCCATCACATCATTCTCCTAATGATGTGATCCCGTTATCAATGACATCCAATGTCCATAGTCAGGAAACCATGACTATCTGTTGATCAACGAGCTAGTCAACTAGAGGCTTACTAGGGACACGTTGTGGTCTATGTATTCACACATGTATTACGATTTCCGGACAATACAATTATAGCATGAACAATAGACAATTACCATGAACAAAGAAATATAATAATAACCGTTTATTATTGCCTCTAGGGCATATTTCCAACAGTCTCCCACTTGCACTAGAGTCAATAATCTAGTTACATTGTGATGAATCGAACACCCATTGCGTCTTGGTGTTGATCATGTTTTGCCCTAGGGAGAGGTTTAGTCAACGGATCTGCTACATTCAGGTCCGTATGTACTTTACAAATATCTATGTCTCCATTTTGAACACTTTCACGAATGGAGTTGAAGCGACGCTTGATATGGCTGGTCTTCCTGTGAAACCTGGGCTCCTTCGCAAGGGCAATAGCTCCAGTGTTGTCACAGAAGAGAGTCATCGGGCCCGACGCATTGGGAATCACCCCTAGGTTGGTAATGAACTCCTTCATCCAGACTGCTTCCTGTGCTGCCTCCGAGGCTGCCATGTACTCCGCTTCACATGTAGATCCCGCCACGACGCTTTTCTTGCAACTGCACCAGCTTACTGCTCCTCCATTCAAAATATACACGTATCCGGTTTGTGACTTCGAGTCATCCAGATCTGTGTCGAAGCTAGCGTCGACGTAACCCTTTACGACGAGCTCTTCGTCACCTCCATAAACGAGAAACATATCCTTAGTCCACTTGAGGTACTTCAGGATATTCTTGACCGTTGTCCAGTGTTCCTTGCCGGGATTACTTTGGTACCTTCCTACCAAACTTACGGCAAGGTTTACATCAGGTCTGGTACACAGCATGGCATACATAATAGACCCTATGGCCGAGGCATAGGGGATGACACTCATCTCTTCTATATCTTCTGCCGTGGTGGGGCATTGAGCCGTGCTCAATTGCACACCTTGCAATACAGGCAAGAACCCCTTCTTGGACTGATCCATACTGAACTTCTTCAATATCTTGTCAAGGTATGTACTCTGTGAAAGACCAATGAGGCGTCTTGATCTATCTCTATAGATCTTGATGCCTAATATATAAGCAGCTTCTCCAAGGTCCTTCATTGAAAAACACTTATTCAAATAGGCCTTAATACTTTCCAAGAATTCTATATCATTTCCCATCAATAGTATGTCATCCACATATAATATGAGAAATGCTACAGAGCTCCCACTCACTTTCTTGTAAACACAGGCTTCTCCATAAGTCTGTGTAAACCCAAACGCTTTGATCATCTCATCAAAGCGAATGTTCCAACTCCGAGATGCTTGCACCAGCCCATAGATTGAGCGCTGGAGCTTGCATACTTTGTTAGCATTCTTAGGATCGACAAAACCTTCCGGCTGCATCATATACAACTCTTCCTTAAGGAAGCCGTTAAGGAATGCCGTTTTGACGTCCATCTGCCATATCTCATAATCATAGTATGCGGCAATTGCTAACATGATTCGGACGGACTTCAGCTTCGCTACGGGTGAGAAAGTCTCATCGTAGTCAACCCCTTGAACTTGTCGATAACCCTTAGCGACAAGTCGAGCTTTGTAGATGGTCACATTACCATCCGCGTCCGTCTTCTTCTTAAAGATCCATTTGTTTTCTATGGCTCGCCGCTCATCAAGCAAGTCAGTCAAAGTCCATACTTTGTTTTCATATATGGATTCTATCTCGGATTTCATGGCTTCTAGCCATTTGTCGGAATCCGGGCCCGCCATCGCTTCTTCATAGTTCGAAGGTTCACCGTTGTCTAACAACATGATTTCCAGGACAGGGTTGCCATACCACTCTGGTGCGGAACGTTTCCTTGTGGACCTACAAAGTTCAGTAACTTGATCTGAAGCTTCATGATCATCATCATTAACTTCCTCCCCAGTCGGTGTAGGCACCACAGGAACATTTTCCCGCGCTGCGCTACTTTCCGGTTCGGAAGGGGTGACTATCACCTCATCAAGTTCCACTTTCCTCCCACTCAATTCTTTCGAGAGAAACTCCTTCTCCAGAAAGGACCCGTTCTTGGCAACGAAGATCTTGCCTTCGGATCTGAGGTAGAAGGTATACCCAATGGTTTCCTTAGGGTATCCTATGAAGACGCATTTTTCCGATTTGGGTTCGAGCTTTTCAGGTTGAAGTTTCTTGACATAAGCATCGCATCCCCAAACTTTTAGAAACGATAGCTTAGGTTTCTTCCCAAACCATAATTCATACGGTGTCGTCTCAACGGATTTAGACGGAGCCCTATTTAAAGTGAATGCGGAAGTCTCTAAAGCATAACCCCAAAATGAGAGCGGTAAATCGGTAAGAGACATCATAGATCGCACCATATCCAATAGAGTGCGATTACGACGTTCGGACACACCATTTCTCTGAGGTGTTCCAGGCGGCGTGAGTTGTGAAACTATTCCACATTTCCTTAAGTGTGCACCAAACTCGTGACTTAAATATTCTCCACCACGATCTGATCGTAAGAATTTTATTTTCCTGTCACGTTGATTCTCAACTTCACTCTGAAATTCCTTGAACTTTTCAAAGGTTTCAGACTTGTGTTTCATTAGGTAGACATACCCATATCTACTTAAATCATCAGTGAGAGTGAGAACATAACGATATCCTCGGCGAGCCTCAACACTCATTGGACCGCACACATCGGTATGTATGATTTCCAATAAGTTGGTTGCTCGCTCCATTGTTCCGGAGAACGGAGTCTTGGTCATCTTACCCATGAGGCATGGTTCGCACGTGTCAAATGATTCGTAATCAAGAGACTCCAAAAGTCCATCTGCATGGAGCTTCTTCATGCGCTTGACACCAATGTGACCAAGGCGGCAGTGCCACAAGTATGTGGGACTATCGTTATCAACTTTACATCTTTTGGTATTCACACTATGAACATGTGTAACATCACGTTCGAGATTCATCAAAAATAAACCATTGACCAGCGGGGCATGACCATAAAACATATCTCTCAAATAAATAGAACAACCATTATTCTCGGATTTAAATGAGTAGCCATCTCGAATTAAACGAGATCCAGATACAATGTTCATGCTCAAAGCTGGCACTAAATAACAATTATTGAGGTTTAAAACTAATCCCGTGGGTAGATGCAGAGGTAGCGTGCCGACGGCGATCACATCGACCTTGGAACCATTCCCGACGCGCATCGTCACCTCATCCTTCGCCAGTCTCCGTTTATTCCGTAGTTCCTGTTTTGAGTTACAAATATGAGCAACCGCACCGGTATCAAATACCCAGGAGCTACTACGAGTACTGGTAAGGTACACATCAATTACATGTATATCACATATACCTTTGGTGTTGCCGGCCTTCTTCTTGTCCGCTAAGTATTTGGGGCAGTTCCGCTTCCAGTGACCACCTCCCTTGCAATAAAAGCACTCAGTCTCGGGCTTGGGTCCATTCTTTGACTTCTTCCCAGTAACTGGTTTACCGGGCGCGGCAACTCCCTTGCCGTCCTTCTTGAAGTTCTTCTTACCCTTGCCCTTCTTGAACTTAGTGGTTTTATTCACCATCAACACTTGATGTTCTTTTCTGATCTCCCCTTCCGCTGATTTCAGCATTGAATATACCTCGGGAATGGTCTTTTCCATCCCCTGCATATTGTAGTTCATCACAAAGCTCTTGTAGCTTGGTGGAAGCGACTGGAGGATTCTGTCAATGACCGCGTCATCCGGGAGATTAACTCCCAGCTGAGACAAGCGGTTGTGCAACCCAGACATTCTGAGTATGTGCTCACTAACAGAACTGTTCTCCTCCATTTTACAGCTGAAAAACTTGTCGGATACATCATATCTCTGGACCCGGGCATGAGCTTGAAAAACCAGTTTCAGCTCCTCGAACATCTCATATGCTCCATGTTTCTCAAAACGCTTTTGGAGACCCGGTTCTAAGCTGTAAAGCATGCCGCACTGAACGAGGGAGTAATCATCAGCACGTGATTGCCAAGCGTTCATAACGTCTTGGTTCTGTGGGATTGGTGCATCACCTAGCGGTGCTTCTAAGACATAATCTTTCTTGGCTACTATGAGGATGAGCCTCAGGTTCCGGACCCAGTCCGTATAGTTGCTGCCATCATCTTTCAGCTTGGTTTTCTCTAGGAATGCGTTGAAATTGAGGACAACGTTGGCCATTTGATCTACAATACATAGTGTAAAGATTTTAGACTAAGTTCATGATAATTCAGTTCATCTAATCAAATTATATAATGAACTCCCACTCAGATAGACATCCCTCTAGTCATCTAAGTGAAACATGATCCGAGTTTAACTAGGCCGTGTCCGATCATCACGTGAGACGGACTAGTCAAGATCGGTGAACATCTCCATGTTGATCGTATCTTCTATACGACTCATGCTCGACCTTTCGGTCCTCCGTGTTCCGAGGCCATGTCTATACATGCTAGGCTCGTCAAGTCAACCTAAGTGTATTGCGTGTGTTCCGAGGCCATGTCTGTACATGCTAGGCTCGTCAACACCCGTTGTATTCGAACGTTAGAATCTATCACACCCGATCATCACGTGGTGCTTCGAAACAACGAACCTTCGCAACGGTGCACAGTTAGGGTGAACACTTTCTTGAAATTATTATAAGGGATCATCCTACTTGCTACCGTCGTTCTAAGCAAATAAGATGCAAAAACATGATAAACATCACATGCAATCAAATAGTGACATGATATGGCCAATATCATTATGCTCCTTTGATCTCCATCTTCGGGGCACCATGATCATCTTCGTCACCGGCATGACACCATGATCTCCATCATTGTGTCTTCATGAAGTCGTCACGCCAACGATTACTTCTACTTCTATGGCTAACGCGTTAAGCAACAAAGTAAAGTAATTTACATGGCGTTATTCAATGACACGCAGGTCATGCAAAATAATAAAGACAACTCTTATGGCTCCTGCCGGTTGTCATACTCATCGACATGCAAGTCGTGATTCCTATTACAAGAATATGATCAATCTCATACATCACATATATCATTCATCACATCTTCTGGCCATATCACATCACATAGCATTTGCTGCAAAAACAAGTTAGACGTCCTCTAATTGTTGTTGCAAGTTTTTACGTGGTTTGTAGGTTTCTAGCAAGAACGTTTTCTTACCAACGTATGACCACAACGTGATTTGCCAATTTCTATTTACCCTTCATAAGGACCCTTTTCATCGAATCCGTTCCGACTAAAGTAGGAGAGACAGACACCCGCTAGCCACCTTATGCAACTAGTGCATGTCAATCGGTGGAACCTGTCTCACGTAAGTGTACGTGTAAGGTCGGTCCGGGCCGCTTCATCCTACAATGCCGCCGAAACAAGAAAAGACTAGTAGCGGCAAGAAGAATTGGCAAACTCAACGCCCACAACTGCTTTGTGTTCTACTCGTGCATAGTAACTACGCATAGGCCTGGCTCATGATGCCACTGTTGGGAATCGTAGCATAATTTAAAAAAAAAAATCCTACGCTCACCAAGATGCATCTATGGAGTATACTAGCAACGAGGGGAAGGGAGTGCATCTACATACCCTTGTAGATCGCGAGCGGAAGCGTTCCAATGAACGTGGATGACGGAGTCGTACTCGCCGTGATCCAAATCACCGATGACCGAGTGCCGAACGGACGGCACCTCCGCGTTAAACACACGTACGGTGCAGCGACGTCTCCTCCTTCTTGATCGAGCAAGGGGGAAGGAGAGGTTGATGGAGATCCAGCAGCACGACGGCGTGGTGGTGGATGTAGCGGGTCTCCGGCAGGGCTTCGCCGAGCTTCTGCGAGAGAGAGAGAGGTGTTGCAGGGGAGGAGGGAGGCGCCCAAGGCTGTAGGTTGCTGCCCTCCCTCCCCCCTTTATATAGGCCCCCTGGGGGGGCGCCGGCCCAGGGAGATGGGATCTCCAAGGGGGGGCGCCGGCCAAAGGGGGGAAAGGGGTGCCTTGCCCCCCAAGGCAAGGGGGAAGCTCCCCCCTTAGGGTTCCCAACCCTAGGCGCATGGGGGGAGGCCCAAGGGGGGCGCCCCAGCCCACTAAGGGCTGGTTCCCTTCCACTTTCAGCCCACGGGGCCCTCCGGGATAGGTGGCCCCACCCGGTGGACCCCCGGGACCCTTCCGGTGGTCCCGGTACAATACCGGTAACCCCCGAAACTTTCCCGGTGGCCGAAACTGGACTTCCTATATATAATTCTTCACCTCCGGACCATTCCGGAACCTCTCGTGACGTCCGGGATCTCATCCGGGACTCCGAACAACTTTCGGGTTTCCGCATACATATATCTCTACAACCCTAGCGTCACCGAACCTTAAGTGTGTAGACCCTACGGGTTCGGGAGACATGCAGACATGACCGAGACGCCTCTCCGGTCAATAACCAACAGCGGGATCTGGATACCCATGTTGGCTCCCACATGTTCCACGATGATCTCATCGGATGAACCACGGTGTCGAGGATTCAATCAATCCCGTATGCAATTCCCTTTGTCAATCGGTATGTTACTTGCCCGAGATTCGATCGTCGGTATCCCAATACCTTGTTCAATCTCGTTACCGGCAAGTCTCTTTACTCGTACCGCAATGCATGATCCCGTGAATAACGCCTTAGTGACATTGAGCTCATTATGATGATGCATTACCGAGTGGGCCCAGAGATACCTCTCCGTCACACGGAGTGACAAATCCCAGTCTCGATCCGTGCCAACCCAACAGACACTTTCGGAGATACCCGTAGTGCACCTTTATAGTCACCCAGTTACGTTGTGACGTTTGGCACACCCAAAGCAGTCCTACGGTATCCGGGAGTTGCACGATCTCATGGTCTAAGGAATAGATACTTGACATTGGAAAAGCTCTAGCAAACGAAACTACACGATCTTTTATGCTATGCTTAGGATTGGGTCTTGTCCATCACATCATTCTCCTAATGATGTGATCCCGTTATCAATGACATCCAATGTCCATAGTCAGGAAACCATGACTATCTGTTGATCAACGAGCTAGTCAACTAGAGGCTTACTAGGGACACGTTGTGGTCTATGTATTCACACATGTATTACGATTTTCGGACAATACAATTATAGCATGAACAATAGACAATTACCATGAACAAAGAAATATAATAATAACCATTTATTATTGCCTCTAGGGCATATTTCCAACAATGTCGGAGGGGGATTCTATCACGGATGTCCTCTACATCAACCTTGCTGCCCTTCTGATGATGCGTGAGTAGTTTACCACGGACCTACGGGTCCATAGCTAGTAGCTAGATGGCTTCTTCTCTCTCTTTGATCTTCAATACAATGTTCTCCTCGATGTTCTTGGAGATCTATTCGATGTAATACTTTTTTGCGATGCGTTTGTTGAGATCCGATGAATTGTGGATTTATGATCAGATTATCTATGAATATTATTTGAGTCTTCTATAAACTCTTTTATGCATGATTAAGATATCTTTATATTTATCTTTGAACTATCGGTTTGGTTTGGCCAACTAGATTGGTTTTTCTTGCAATGGGAGAGGTGCTTAGTTTTGGGTGCGATCTTGCGGTGTCCTCACCCAGTGACATAGTAGGGGTAGCGAGGCACGTATTGTATTGTTGCCAGCAAGGATAAAAAGATGGGGTTTATATCATATTGCTTGAGTTTTTTTTTGGGAATATTGCTTGAGTTTATCCCTCTACATCATGTCATATTACTTAAGGCGTTACTCTGTTCTTATGAACTTAATACTCTAGATGCATGCTGGATAGCGGTCGATGTGTGGAGTAATAGTAGTAGACGCAGAATCGTTTCGGTTAACTTGACACAGACGCGATGGCTATATTCATGATCATTGCCTTAGATATCGTCATAACTTTGGGCTTTTCTATCAATTGCTCAACAGTAATTTGTTCACACACTGTATGCTATCTTCAAAAGAGAAGTCTCTAATGAAAGCTATGGCTCCCGGGTCTATTTTTCATCATATATTTTCAGATCTATAAACCAAAAAACCCAAAAATACCTTGCCGCACTTTATTTATATTTACTTTAGTTTTCCGTTTTATTTATCTTTTATATCTATCTCTATTAAATCTCACTCTTATTCGAGACCATGAAGGATTGACAACCTCTTTTTCACGTCCAGTGCAAGTGTTTATTAGTTTGTGCAGGTGCACAGATTTGAGACTTGCTTATGCCTCCTACTGGATTGATACCTTGGTTCTTAACCGAGGGAAATACTTATCTCTACTTTGCTGCATCACCCTTTCCTCTTCAAGGGAAAAATCAACGCAAGTTCAAGAAGTAGCAGACACAAGTCCTACCAAAATTAAAAGAAATATCTAAAAACAGAGCCCTCCTGCTCGCCACCTCGTCTTTCTGAGTAGAACACAAACCCTACCAAAAATAAAAGAAATACGTAAAAATTTAGGATCCCCCGCTCGCCGCCTCGTCTGTCTGAGTAGAACACAAACCGTTCCAAAATGTAAAAGAAATACCTAAAAATTGAGCCCCTGCTTGCCGCCTCGCCTTTCTGAGTAGAACACAAGCTCTACCAAAACTAAAAGAAACACCTAAAAACATAGACCTCCCGCTGGCAAGGATCGGGATCCACCTCGCCTCCAATGCGATAAGGCCACATGAGACGAGGTAGCCCGACAAGTGCGTGACTATAGGCAGTGGAAAACTTAGGTTGGGTGGAACTAAGGTGTACGAGTCTCCGTGCGCGTTGGGAGCGAAGGGGAACTAAGGTGTACACAAGCCCTACCTACACTAAAAGAAACACCTTAAAACAGAGACCTCCTGCTCACCGCCTCGTCTTTTTTGAGCAGGATGCATGCCCTATCAAAACTAAAAGAAACACCTAAAAATAAAGCGCTCCCGCTCGCTGCCTTGTCTTTCTGAGTAGGACACGAACCTACCAAAAGTAAAAGAAATACCTAGGAACCGAACCCTCCCGTTCGCCACCTAGTCTTTCTAAGCAGGGCACAAGTCCTACAAAAACTAAAAGAAGCACCTTAAAGCAAAGCCCTCCCGCTAGCAAGGATCGGAATCCACCACGCCTCCATTGTCCTAAGGCCACATAAGACAAGGTAACCCGACAGTTGCGCGGCAGGAGGCAGCGGAAAATTTAGGTTTTGTGGAACGAAGGTGTAAGAGTCTCCCTGTGCGTTAGGAGCGAAGGGGTACAATTCATGCACGTGTCTCTTACTTAATTTGCATCCCATTTCTCCTTTTTTATTTTTGCATCCCATTTTGCGATCACGGTGCATTTCAATTTATAGTCAGTGGGAGATGGTACCATTAAAATCTTTGTTCACTAGCAAATGAGGTCTAGGATCTTCAACAAGCGATAAAAAGCAACAAGAAAAAGCAATCGATTTTAAACTTAAACCTTAAAAAAGCCATTCGTCCTTCAATTTTAGAAAATTCTTGGTCAATCTAGCATTAACATTTGCCGTCCCCCCCCCCCCCCCCCCCCCCCCTTAGACATAAGTATTCTATAGTCGGCAGTTTCACAAGAAAAAAAAAAGGTTGTGCTACGCGCGGGAGACCAATCTGATGCTGTAGATAAAATGGAAAACCCTGACCATATCAAATACCACAAGTCTTTATCTTGAGCGGGCACAAGGATTGACACCAGACGGCAGTGGTCCGCGATTGTTGCCTTTCATCACAAACAAAAGAAGTCTAAATTAGTCTAGACATCATCATAATCCTAATAAATGGTACCATTAAGCTACCAGGCAACTAGTGTTAAATAGTAGGGGTACTATGTAGCACTGTAGTGGTATAAATAGTAGGAGTAGGAGTATTTTCTTTGGACTGTTGTAGCTGAGCAAATTTCGCAAACCCTGTTTTTTTTTAGCGGCTTATAGTCGTAGGGATTGTGTCACGGCCGTGTGGCTCGATCAAAGACCCTCATGTATCAAATCTCTTTCGCTTCTTGCTTCTTGATCGTAACACTGTAATTTTAAAATACAACCCGCTTCTCTCTGAAAAAGAAAGATGGCAAACAAACAATGGATCCTCCTTAAAAAAACAATGGATCCATCGATGAGTAGTAGTTTAATGGAGGATTTTTGAGGGTTCATCACGGGGTCTCCACTTGTTAAGCAATCCCGAGGTTGATACCTTGGAGCACGGGCCCACCGAATCCCCACACGAGCCCGTGCTTCTACTCCACCTCCACTTGATCTTCTATTTATGTTTACGCCACCACGCGGGGTACATAAATACATACTCTTAATATAATCCTCACACCCACTCTTGAAGGGAGATGAGAGAAATAATTAGAGAGAAGCTTGATGAGTGAGTTAGAGAGGCCATGAATCAATGGTGAGCAGTGGCGTAGGCTGGTCCATCCCCATCGGCCCGGTCCGTCCGTCTCACTCAGACTCAGACTCGCTCATCACACACGCACCGGGAGGGAGCGGGAGGCCATCAATGCACGCATTGAATGCACATCTTGTCCTCATGCCTTCCCTTTCCAACACCCCAATTAATGGTGCCCATACGTGCCTCCAAAACTCCCCCTGTTTCCCTTCCCCTTCCCCCTCCATTTATCTACCTCCTCCCAACCCCGCGTCTCCCTCCCTCCCTCACAACCTCCATTGCTGCGTGCTCCCTTCCTCCTCTCTAACCAAGCACCTCCTCTTGCGCTGCGGGTGCTGGCTACCTAGAGGTGGCGTGCTGGATGGTCGCTGAGGCGGTCGGGTTCATGATGTCCCGCGCGGCGGACGGCGGCACCATGGCGCCGGAGCTCGTCACCCGGGACTTCCTCGGCGGCTGCCAGGCGCCCGCCCCCGGCGATGACCCCAGGCACGACGCGGCCGCCCGGCACGACTCCGTCATGGTACGCACCGCTCCCCCACCCACGCTCTGCTCTGCTTTCCGTCTAGCGCGTGTTCGCTTTCGCTTCTTCTTCTTTCTCTCCCGTGCTCAATTGGGTTGGACCGTACGTGCTCTAGTGGTTAATTAAGACTTTTCAATTTGTCAGTCAATGGGTCGATTAGTGTCCTTCTTAATATCCATTCGCGCCATTAGTTTGGTCAGCAAATTTGACCGCGGACTGGTTAGTGGTTCGTTGCCATTTGTGGGCTTGGTCATACAAGACGGCGAGGTGAGCTTTGAGCTTGAGGCTACGCAATCCTCATGTGGAGGAGCGTTTTCCAACCTGGGTCTTTCTTTACCGGGGGAGGGCTTTGCATGAATTGTTGATCAAAATAGACTACTACAACAACATTTTTATATCTAGGTGGAGTATCTGGAGTACAGTGAGTGGCAATTGTTCTCTAGGTGGAGTAGATTATTCGCAGCTCATTTATCTTCATCTGTCTGCCATGTTCCACCGGCAACTTTAATTATTCTGATGCGCGCCCAATAATGCGTCCTCAGTTAAGGCTTCACCATATGGCCATTGAAATCTCAGCCATGCAAATAGGAGTGGTAGTACTCTCCGCAATAACAGCTGAGTGGTCGTACTCCTACAAGTAGTATTAACAATCTCTTACTTACTGCGGTGATTTCTTTGCGTGCAGCCCGGCAAGCCACCGCTGCAGAAGCACCGGAGCCCGCCGCCGTCGGCCAGGGGGGACCTCAACCTCTTCCCCGCCTCCGGCGCCGCCATGGCGCCACTGCCGACGATGGCGCCGGCGGCGGACTGCGCCGCCACCACCACGTACCACAGCGTGTGCACGATCGAGAAGGTCAAGACCGCGCTGGAGCGGTTCGAGCGCGGGAAGCAGGGGCAGGGGCAGCACCACCACCAGCAGCAGCACAGCGGCGCGGGCGCGACCGCGGGCGCCTCCCCGTCCTCCTCCTCGGTCACCACGTCCTCCGTCAAGCGCCGCGGGGACGCCGGCGCCGTGGAGCAGGGCGACGGCTGCGACTCCCCGTCCGCGGGCGGGGGCATGGTGGCCGCCGCATGCCCGCGCTGCTTCCTCTACGTGCTCATCGCCCGGAGCGACCCCCGCTGCCCGCGCTGCGAGTCGCACGTGCCGCCACCCCCGGCCCCGGCGCCCAAGAAGAAGCCGCGGATCGACCTCAACGTCGGCTTCCTCGGAACCTAGCCATGCCAAGCCAAGAAGAAGTAGGTCAAGATGGTTGTCGTCCGTCCTCGTCCTCGTCCTCGTCCTCGGCGCGTTAGGTAGGCAGCAGGCCTCCGGTGCTCGGATTGGCCACGACGACGCCATTGTTTTTCTGATGCCACCGACGGATTCCGGTACATAGGGGAGGCGCTCCAGATTTTTGCTTGTCCATTTCCAAGTATGGCCGGCCGTCCGTCCGTCCGTCCCCGATTCTGTCATGTCAGATCAATCAAACACTCGACAGAACATGAATGAATGAAACTACTATTCCTACTGGTAGAACCGAACTCCATCCATAATTGCTCAAAGCGTCCGCCTGCGTGCCAATTGTTCGTCCGTTGCTTCCATGTGCGTGCAGCTTCAGTTATTGCCACCAGCGGTGCCGCGCATGGCACATCATCTCGGCATCCCATTCATTCATGGCGGACGACGCGACCAGTTCGCTCTTAATTAGGGCAGGGGGGTGTCACGGGCTTCTTCGCCTCCCTTTTAATGCCGGAGACGACGATGATGATGAGTTTGACGTCGCAGCTGCTGTAGCCGTGATGAATGAGCAGCAGTGCAGTGCAGTTTGTGATCTAGTGCTAGCCCGGCATGAATGAATGCCGGTTAATGGCCGATGTGATGGTTGTCCGTGCCCGGTTGTCTTTTGGTAGGGGATGACAGGGAAAGCCAAGCTGCTGGCCGAGCAAGCCGCCTGCCGGCCTGTGGGGTTTTAATGGGTCGCAGAGGCCGCAGGTAACATGTCATGCAGGGGTGGGCCGTACCCCGCCCGTGCCTACCATTTAACGGCCATGAATGGTGCCTGCTCCCAAATCTAAAATGTACTCTACCATCGTCAAATCAGTTGTAGTGCTGGCCAGGTATACATAGATCATGACAGGTAGGTTGTGAAAATACAGTTTGTCTAATTCACATCTAGATGTTTTTTAAGGATGTCACTTCTAACCTCCCACAAACAAGGCAGCAACAAAGAACGAAAAAAAAGCTGAGACAAAAAAAAATAGACCACAAACATAATGAAGATCAGTCACATCTAGATGTGTCCTAGACAGACCCATGAAAAATATCCGGTGATACGAAACACTCACATGCTCCCATGCTGCCAACTTGAAAAATTCAAATGGGGGGTGGGGGTCAGCGGAATTTTCTCGCGTGGCCCAGAACCAACACCCCCCCCCCCCCCCCCCCCCCAAATCCCCGTTGTCCCATTTGGTACGCAGGGTTTTCACGGCCCAATCACTCCGAACCCCTCCTTTCCACGCGACTCTCAGCTCTCGAGGGAGAACTCGAGTATTTGGAGGAGATGACGCTGCCGTCACGCGGCTCCTCCTCGAGACGCCGTCGCCCGACTCCTCAACACGCCGCCGACCGACGCCTCGACGCCGGCGTACCTCCTCCGCCATACTGGCCTTTTCCCCGGTGGTAAGCCCTCGCCTCGCGTCCCCTCCTTTCCCCTCGTCGTCTAGGTTTCTTCCATCTGTCTGGCCATGGCTGCCGGCTCGTCCTCCCCGGCGAGCTCGCCAAGCACGCCGTCTCTGAGGGCACCAAGGCCGTCATTAAGTTCACCTCCTCTTAGATCTCCTGCCGCCGCCGAGTCTCTTATGAGTTGGTTCCATTTGTTCGTGTGTCAAAAATCGCAGGTTGGTAGGTTCCCCTACAGAAACAGTGTAAAATGAGTCGGATTATCTGAATCAACGAATCATCCAGTGGTTGTTTCAATCGTGATGTGCTTCAGTTTTATGACGATGGCAGTTGTTCTTTTGTTTTAAACTCTTGTGATGTGCTCGAGCAATTTGCTTGCCCTGAACCTTCTACATCTCACTGATCATCCATGGATGAGTAAATTGTTGGCATAGGTCTTCATTATTTCTGCAGGGTAAGATTTTTATTTCATCTAATTTGTTGTATGGCTCGCAATGAAACATTGCCGCTGAAAACAAAATTCAGTGGAACTTTCGACGTAGGTGTTGATCCAATTCCATCGGCATGCTGTACAAATTCTTTCGATTAGATGATTGGCTGCCAACTGAAGTCAGGAGATGTACCAGCTACGGATTGTTGTACCAAAGGAAAGTTTTTATTTGATCAGACTTGTTAAGTTTTTACTGAATTTTGATCAGATTGTTGTAACAGCGCCTTCTGTTCTTGCTATGATCGTGTTTGTGCTGATTTGTCTTGATTCGATCTGTTGCGCAAGCTCACGTTTCTCTGTAAATCTCTGCAGACAACGACTGTGAACCGGCTGAGATGTTTCTCTCTTGGACTATGACTCTCCTTTTAATGCCAATCAATGTTTGTTGTTCCATATCAGTGTTCCTGTACACTAGACTGTATAGGAACACGGCAGGCTTAGTGCAGCGTTCATATTCTGTTAGATTACTTTATTCTTGTGTAATTTGGCCCTAAGGATGGTAGGTTTTTGAATGTGGTTAGTTTTGTGTCTGTCATGCTGGCCGCTGATACACATAATTGTATTTTTGTCTTTGATTGTTGCTTTCTCAAGTTCTTAGTGCTAGAAGCATTGTTGTTCTTTACTTTTAGCTGTATTGATCATGACACTATTTTTATCTGCCTTGTATTCTACATAAACATCCTTTGTCCTAACAAAAGGTTGTTCGTGAAAAAAGATTAACAATTCCTGCCATAATATCACTTTTGTTCAGCTATTTGCTGTAACGGTTTTTCTGAAGGCACTCTAATATTCATCTCTTTTTGTTTCATTAGGTTCTCAAGCACCAAAAGAAGCCACAATAAACAAGTCGGACAGATAAATTTCTCTCAGGTTCTCAATGCTAGATGACCATGACACCAAAATATGGATACATTTGTCTGCATTATCTTTGTTGGAAAATGATGTTGTGGCTGTGATGAACTGTTTGCTGCGAAAGATTATGTTGTTATGATAAATTATGAATTATGGGATTTGGGATTCAAAGTCATGCTTCTATGATAAATTATGTTGTTGCGGTGATGAGATATTGATTTCAAGTCATGCAAAATTATGTTGCTGTTGGGAAAACTGCTGCTAAATTATGAGATATTGATTAAAGTCATTTTTATTAGGTGACGTTTATAAGGGGAGTTAGTTACATTGTAAAGATTGGATTTTTAAATGTTCTATACCATATTATGTCAACATGACAAACCTTTTCTACCAAATAGAAATTTTAAACAAAGAGGATTGTGAAAGGGAAGGGTTTTGAGGATTCAAGGGGTTTTCAGGGGATTGGGTGGAAGAGGGGGACTCACCAAATCCCCTGAAATCCCCCCTCCCAAAACCTCTACAATCCCTTCATATCAAACGAGGCCTTAGGAGTACGATCTCGAGGTGCTGTGATGGATATCCTAGGGTTTCGTCTTGTGGGAGCCGCTATATATATATCACCTTCAATGGGCTGGAGCCAGCTTCGACGCCGTCGTGGGTTGGCCCCACTAAAAAGTTAGTAGAACAGTTGTATCATGATAGCGCTTGCTCACTACAAGTGCTCTTTTTCGGTGAGCAAGCGCTGCCTTTTTTAACATTAGTCTTCTTCCATCATTTATGTTTCAAAAATCCGATCACAAGCTCATCTTCTGCCGTATGAACAGCAAATTCAAATAAATAGCATTTTTATGTTTTTTTAATTAATGATGACCAAGTTTTCTATTTTCGTGCAAAATATTATGGCAATTCGACATTGAGGGAGCTCTGGGCAGGAAAAACAATTTCACTATCGTAAAGGCAATTGTACAGTACTACCTCCGTCTCAAAATATAAGACATTTTTTTAGAGATGGCGGTAGTATTAGGTAGATATACATGGATCTCAAGATAGGTAGGTTAATTAAGGAGTTTGTCGATTTAGAGCTGATATTTGGGCCATTCAGGGTTTCGTCTGGTGTGGTACGATCATAAAGTTTGGGTCTCTAGTCTATCTTACTCTTTTGGACGACAAAGGACACAAGTGCCAACTGGACTGGGATCAGGTGACTTGCCCACTAACAGTCACGCTGTAACATGCGGCCACCAATCAAGGGTTGATTTTACATTCAATGGAGGGGATTGATCTAAGGGAAAACAAGCCAGCACTTAGCAGTTTTTAGCATAGAAACGCCCATACTTGTAGGTTTATGTACATGCAACAAGCTATGCACTAAGTGATCTTCATATTGCAAATACATTTAGAATAATTACTAGTAGTAATTAAAATAGAGCACGAATGCCCTATTTTTAACTAGTTCTATATGTTATAATGCAAGGTTGTTTATATTACATTCAATAGGGGCGGTTTTAACTGGTCCGACATTGCACGTTGCACCAGTCTCCCCGACCCCGCGCTTGCTCCGCTACCACCCCGTCGGCAGCCGCGCTGCGTGAGTCGGAGTCGCCGCCGTCATCACCGAGGTAGTGAAGGAGGCGCTTTGTGCGGGTGCTGAGCAGCGGGGAGGGTGGCTATTTTTAACAAGTTCTATATGTTACATTCAAATCAGATGATTTTTAAGAATTTAAACTATTTTTTAATACAAAAACTAGGCGAGGTACCAGACGGATCTCCTGTCGTGCAAATTCAAATGAGAAGTACAAAATATGGGTCTCCGACGATTGCCGCGCGTTCATGCCAATCTTCCCGCTCCAGAGCGGATACTCCTCAACCGTCTAGGGTGTTCAAACACCCAAGAGTAACAAGATCCGCAAGGGATTAGTGAGGGGAATCAAATTTCTCTTGGTGGAAGTGTAGATCGGGGCCTTCTCAACCAATCCCTAGAAAATCAACAAGTTTGATTGGCTAGAGAGAGAGATCGGGCAAAAATGAGCTTTGGAGCAACAATGAAATTAAGACCCTCTTTTATAGTGGGGGACACAATCCAATCATTATCCCCGTGCTCAGCCCGCAGCGCGCGGTACTACCGCTCGAAGGAGTGGTACTACCGCTTGCCGCAACGGTACTGCCGCTTGGCCCAGCGGTACTACCGCTGGGACCGCGCACAGCAACTTCCGAGAGCACAAGGGGAGGGATAGAACGGAGAAAGCCACGAGCGGTACTAGCAACGGTGGTAGGTGCGGTACTACCGCTCCTACTGCCGCTGCTACTGCCGTTGCTCGATTGGGCCTTGATGGGGTCAGTGGTAGTAAGCGGGACTACCGCTGAACCCGACACGAGAAACCCGAGGGCCGAATCGAGGCGGTAGTACAGCGGTATTGGAGCGGTACTACTGCCGCTGGCTACAACTGGAGCCACTCCAGCACAAAGGAAGGACACTCCAAAGGCGCGGGAAAGAGCTAGGGGTGCAAGGGAGTTATGTACGTGTTGATTCCACCTAAACCTTTCCGATACGGACCCTCTCTTGATAGTATGGCATATCCTACGACTCAAGTCCACCGAAAATAAAATGAAGGAAAAACACCGTCTTCTCTTTTAAACACCGAGGGGTAGAAATCGTCTCGTGCCAAACGAAGGAATATCTGAAATGCTCAATTCACACGATTAGACCGCAAAGACATTGTCATCAATCACCAAAACCACTTAGGAAGAAATATGCCTTAACACACGTAAAACTACAAGTGTGGTCGTTCCAAAAACGGCGATGGACGCTCGATGGATCACCAAAACTGCAAAGTGTTGGATGGTTTCTCATGGATCAATCCCCTTAATTGGATGTTGAATGGACGCTCGATGGATGGCTTGCATGTACACGTAAAGTGTGGGCGTTCTCAATGCCAAATGTTTGCCTGGTTTCTCAAGGATCAATCCTCTCCATTGGATGTTGAATGGACACTGAATCCAGTGGGCAAGTCACCTGATCCCAGTCCGACACCACAACTACACAATGTCAATTTTGCAGTCGGCAGTGGCGCCATGGCGGCGCCGGAGGCGGGGAAGAGGTTGAGATCCCCACTGGCCGACGGCGGCGGGCTCGGGTGCTTCTGCAGCGGTGGCTTGCCGGGCTGCACGCATAGAAATCACCACAGTAAGTATTATTCGAAGATTTTAATATCAGTACTCGCCGTTATTGCAGAGAGTACTACCACTCCTATTTGCATGGCTGAGATTTCAATGGCCATATCGTGACGTCTTAACTGAGGCATTATTGGGCGCGCATCACAATAATCAAACTTGCCAGTGGAACATGGCAGACAGATGAAGATGAATTAACTGCGAATAATCTACTCCATCCACCTAGAGAACAATTGCGCGCATGATTAAAAGGAGACTAATCCACCCATTGACTGAACAATCTAGCGCAAGTTTTGTGACTCCCGGTGATATTACCTCAACCGGAAAGGAGGGAGTAACATGGAGTAGTAACATGCTCATGTTACTACTCTATATTATACCTCTATAGTGCGGAGTAACATATTTGTGGTAACATGCAATACTTCATTTATTATGCTATAGACTCATCTTGCCTTGATATGTTTGATATTACTCATAATAATAGTAACTAGCTATATTACTACATGCCTCTTTTTCTTCATTTATAGCTTGCCACATCATCTATTTTATCTAGATATGTGTGATGTTACTACCTATGTTACTCCCACCGTGGGTAGTCTAAACATACAAGATCAAGTGGAAGTGGTTAACAACGAACTCTAAAGAATAGTCGATTAAACTACTAGTGCAAAGGTAAACTGTACTGATTGAATGATCTAATGTTTTTGCAAGGAGGAACAATTGTTTGTTTGCCATTTTTTCGAGAGAAAAGGGAGTCTTATTTTTAAAACTACAGTGTTACAATCAAGGAGCAAGAAGCAAAAGAGGGTTACATACATGAGGGTCCTTGATTGAGCCGCACAGCCGTGACGCCATCTTACGACTATGAGCCACTAAACAAGATTTGTGTGAAACTTGCTAAGCTACAATAGTCTAGAGAAAACACTCCTACTATTCAGAGTACCACTGTGCTACATAGTACTCCTGCTATTTAACACTAATTGCCTGGTAGCTTAGTGCTACCATTTATTAGGATTATTATGATGATGTCTAGACTAAGGCCCTTCCCAGTGCTGCATGGTGTACAGATGCTAAGAGTGCCACATAGGCAGAAAAATGATGTGGCAAAGCAATTAAAGAGGAGAGAGAGCATTATGGTGACCTCAATAAGAACCAACGCTAAGCACGTGGACCTAGGCAAAAAGACTACTAACCAATACATGAAGGAGTTCTATTACTAAACAATTAAATAGAGGAGGCTTAGCTACATGACCTAAGCACCCATGCATTGAGGACATTAGTTGCTAAGCATTTTAATGCATTTAGCACCCCACTTTAGCACCAATGCATTGGGAGAGGTCTAATTTAGACTTCTTTTGTTTATGAAAATAAAAGGCAACAATCGCGGACCACTGCCATCTTGTGTCAATCCTTGTGCCCGCTCAAGATAAAGATTTGTGGTGTTTGATCTGGTCAGGGTTTACCATTTTATCTACAACATCAGATTGGTCTCGAGCGCATAGCATACCCTTTTTTTCTTGTGAAACCACCGAATATAGAATACTAATGTCCAAAGGGGAAAAATCGGGAAATGTTAATGCTAGATTGACCAAGAATTTTCCAAATTGAATGACAAATGGCTTTTTTAAGGTTTACGTTTAAAATTGATTGAATTTTCTTGTTGCTTTTTATCGCTTGTTGAAGATCCTAGACCTCATTTGCTACTGAACTGAGATTTTAATGGTACCATCTCCCATTGATTATAAATCAAAATGCACCCAGATCACAAAATGGGATGCAAAAAAAAAAAAAAAACAGGGGAAACGGCATGCAAATTAAGTTAGAGACATGTGTCTGAGTCGTACACCTTCGCTCCTAGTAACGCATAGGGACACTAGTACACCTTCGTTCCACCCAACCTAAGCCGGTGCCAGATGAGACAGCCCGGACCGGATCGAGCCTAGCCGGTGCCCACGCCCAACCGATTTGGACTGTCGAACCAGTCCCCTGAATCCAAAGAAAATGGGGACTGCCGAACCAGCTTCACCATTTCAGTGCGCACATCGAGAAGCAATGAATAGATTCGCGAGGGAGGGAAGAGGAAGAAAGAGTAGGAACCAGACCAATCAATTCTGAAAGGCAACCATCGCTTCAGCAGTTCACCTATCGGACTAGCTAGCACTTGAATGCGTGGATCGCCTGCGCACGCACCGACCGCGGTGATTTATTGATTGAGCCCGATTAAAACCGGCGCAGGCAGCGACGAGGCCTTGAATGGGCGCGGTGGAGTACGCACCACACCGCACCGCACGGCGGCATCAATACGGCCAGACCCTTGACGCGACGAGCGCACATACGCACACACGCACGTAGCAATACGTACGTACTTACGCAAGTAATTGATGAAGGTAGCGTACGTGGCTGCGTGCGTGGTGCAGGTGGCCGGATGAGATGGGGGTGGTCACGGGTCGCCTTCCTTCCCGTAACCAGCGGACGGAGGCGCGGGGGAAACGAACGGTAAATTATTGATGCTTGATGCCGCTGCAGTCGTCGTCTCGTCCCGGTGCACCGCAGCGGTGGCCATGCATGCATGCGGCTCCCGACTTTTCAATGCGCCCGCCACGCACGCGTCTCCGGGAAGCAATGCGTGCGAGTGCGACCGACCGCCGCACGGGGGACGTGTGCCCACCCGGCCATCCTACTCCCACCGGCGACCACGGGACCAGTCAAATCCATGAGTTTTTCTTTTCTTTTCTTTTTGTTAGTTAGGGTATAAATCCATGAGTTCTTACCGCGGAGACACTGTTAGTATTTCCTTTTGACAAGCACGCATGCATACGAGCGAAAATGCAACATCCATTTTTAACAAGGGTAAAAAGTACGTACGTGCCCCATAACTAGGCAAGCCGTAGCGGTACTTGATTCGAGGAAAAATACTGAGTGAAGTGAAGTGAAACGAAAGAGCTTTTTTCTCACGTTATATCTTGTGCCGCAGCAGTGGTAGGGAAAGCCACCCCTGACTTGTGATCTCTGCCATTTCCTCCTCGGTCGGCTGTAAGCCGTTGTCCAGGACGGACCAACCAACGAACGGCGGCGCTCAATCCCATGGCACCCCCACCAATGCCATCTCTCCTCTTGTGTACGTACTCAGGCTTAGGATTTAGGCAAATTTGACAATTTTAACCTGTGAATGAAATCATTTCACAGAATGAACTGTCTCTAAAATTTTTTTACTCAACTCATCTTTTTTAGTGGCGTCTGACATGAAGGCGCCACACTGCACTGTGCAGCGCCTCACAGATAGGCGCTACATGTCTGGCCAGCGTCGCACCCGTGTGATCCGAAAATTACTAAGTCAATGTGCAGCGCCTGAGAGCTAGGCGCCACACTATACAGTGTATCGCCTAGCCTCTAGGCGTTGCACTAATGGTTGCTTCATTTGGTAGGCAACCACTAGTGCAAAGCCTAGAGGCTAGGCGCTGCACACTGACTTAATGGCTTTGATTAAATGGACTACGGGAGGCTTAACTCGTTGGTTTTGACGTGACTACGGCCGTTACGTGACGTTACGGTACGGTACGTTACTAGTGCTTGGGAGTGGTTGTAGAGTGCTGTAGCGGTGCTCTGCTGACTGGTCAGAGATCTTGACGAGCTTTCAATGTTTTTTGGACCTCACCGAGGAGACGTACGAGCCCACCACAGCCAGAGGATAGGGTACGAAAGCTCAGCTGCTGCTGACAGCGGAGTGAAAAAATATTGGAAACGGACGCCCGAGATTATCCACATATTTACAGATTTCTGTTTATATCCCACATAGTACAAATCAAAGATGTGATGGTCTATGAACAACATAGATTGTAATTTCGTGTTATGTGAGTAATACAGGTTTTATCTAAAAAGAAAAGAAAAAAGAAAGCATGCTGCAACTGCAATGAAAACTACCCCGTCAGAATGCTGCAGTTAAAAAGGTGCAATGACGGTGATGGGGGTGCCGCAGTCGTCCAAAATTAATGGGCGGAGCGATCTGCTGTCGCTCTAGTCTAGCGAGCCGGCCCTCGAGGTTGTAGCACATTAATTTCGCTGTGACCATGAGGGTACGAATTCAATCCGCTCATTCATTTCGCATCCTTTAAAGACACTCCACTACAGTACTAGATTGAATGCCCCGAACTGGTCAGGTTCGGTAGCCTTCCCCTTTTAATGCCTCTCCATGGCGTAATCATTGATCAGTACTCCCTCCGTTTCTTTTTAGTCCCCATATAAGGTTTGATCAAAGTCAATCTTTGTAGAGTTTGACTAACTTTCTATTAAAAAATATAAACATTCACAATATGAAATCAATATTATCAGATGCACCATGAAACGTATGTTCATACTATATAGTTTTAGTATTGTAGATGTTCATATTTTTTTTCTATAAATTTGGTCAAACTTTGTGCAGTTTGACTTTGACCAAATTTCATATGCGGAGTAAAAAGAAACAGAGGGAGTACTGGTATTATGCATGTGCAGGTGCCGAGTGCTTGCATTGCACACGCAACTCAGCTGAAAATTCATCTTTGGGAGATAAAAATGATACATATAATCTAACGTTCGACGTTTTTCTTCTCCTTCTTCCGTATAGGACACCTGATCTATTAAGGATGGACTGTAGTGCAACGCACCCCAACGAACCCAGAAATTACATTCGGGTTCTTGCCCGCGAGCTGAGGGTGCGCCCCCACATCTGCTCCCGCCAGGAGCTGGCGTGACCTTGGAATATGCAGTTGGAACTTGGAATTCCTGTGAGCGGGAAGTCTTCGAGCTAAGGTACTTGTTCTGGGCCGTCAAAGTTTCAAAATTTTAGTATGAATTTCAAGTCATTTATATGATGGATACTTGAAAAACACAAGTCATTTATATAAACATATTACTACAATAAAAAGTGGCAATTAATTTTGGAAATCAATGTCAACATCCATTTTGTGACTACTTGTAAACAAAGAGTTTAGAAATGATGGTCGCACGCGCGCCAATGTGTACGGGTCCAACCAAAGGCCGAACTTGATATTTTCATCCCTGAAGCCAAGTTTCGAGCCAACAACTTTAACAAGGGCCACAACACACAACCACGTGCCAATATTGCCTGACCTGGACGAAGATGTGAGATCATGGGGTTTTTGTAGAACTCCACCGGGGAAGGTCATTGCCCGCCCCCAACCGCCGTTGAGCCGTCCGTATCAATGCCCAAATGTGCAAGTCGACTATCGGATCAAGAGTCCGACTTCCATTGTTGCGAGCCCTGGAACTACCCGCCACACCCACCATGCTCTCCCACCGCAATCGGTGACGAGCGTCGGTACACAATAGTTGCATGTAGTTGGCCGCCTCTCCATCATTCACCGCGTTCTCGCACAAAGCCGTGCTGGTGAATAAGCGGGAGAAAACCAGGCCCGCCAACATCCTCCGGTGGTGGATACGAGGGGAGGGAAGCCAGGGAGGAGGGAGGGGGATAGGGTTTTAAAAATAACATTGGTGTAGAGGGCAAAAAGACAAACCCCATATTAGACTTTGCTAAATTTGAGTGGCAAAATTAGATATTTTGCATGGGTTAATTTCCGAGGGCCTTCATCGACGTTGCTCATTTACTTCGCTCGGCGGGAGCAGATTATACCAGCAGGAGTACAAAATCTGCATTTACGTCGTACCATGAACTAACATTAGCATATGTTTAGCATATGCCCCACCCCCAGCGCCGTCGAGTAATTTAGCATATGTTTTATATTTACTATTCATCCGGAAGCATATGCTCCGAGAGCCAAAACAGTCCGGTCATTTTGCGTGGGTTAATTTCCGAGGGCCGGCATCGACATTGCTCATTTACTTCGCTCGGTGGAAGCAGATTATACCAGCAGGAGTACAAAATCTGCATTTACGTCGTACCATGAACTAACGTTCGTACTCCCACTACTGATCAAGAGTATAAATGCAGCAGCAGTACGATCAGTCTTTGCGTTGTACTACTCCTCCTAGCTCTAACTCTAACCGAGGGTTTATGGCGCGGCACACTGATGATTCTAATGCAGCAACGTCCCATCTGCGCCGGACCGCACTGGTTTCGACGGTTAACCCGTCCGGCCGGCCGACCGGCCGGGGCGCGAAATAAGCCGGGAATTGAAGATGCCGCCTGCCCTGCCGGTTCGAGTTGGGCGAAACCATGCATGGCAGCGCATTGATCGCCAGCACGAACGCAGTAAAACCTCGAGGCCGCACGAGCCGTGCGAGAAGAAGCCAGAGCCATTTACCACGAGCACTTACATAGGTACTACGTACGTACCCGTCATCACGCGTAACTCGTGATGGCTAGCAGAGCAGGGTAGAGTCTGGCCGTGCGACGCAGGACGGCCACCTATCTATTTATAGTGTCAAAAATATTCTTATATTATGAAACGAGGGGAGTATCTATTTATCACACTCCCCAGGGCAGGAGTAATAGGTGGCAAACAGTACCAGGATGGCCATTCACTGCTCTGCCCGCGTACGCCCGGGGGCCGCCGAGTAATGGGCGTGCAGTGCCGGCACTGACTGCACGCACAAAGTGTGCATGCGATCTCGCAAATGCTGAACAGTGCCTTCTTTTCTCGTGGTTGCAATGGTGAATAGTCGTGTGAGACCACCGGGGCTTGCTTGCACTGATGTGATGTACACACACTGCCCGGTTGGTTGGTTACCGGTCGCCGGTGGGGTTCGGCGTGGACCGCGGTCGCTGTCTTTGCGAGGCCGCATTGGATCGGACCGTGTTGCACGAGCGAGCGAGCGAGCGAGGGAGGAAAAGGAAAAAGTCCAAAACAAACCTTTAATTTGTAGGCGATAGCTAAATCAAACCCTGAACTTTCAATCCCTGAAATGAGCACACCAAACTCTCTAATCCCGGTCTATTTTAAACCTTGACAGGACGTAGTCAGGATTTGCTGAATTGGGCCGTCCCAGTAGCGCAGTTACTCACGCACGCGCACTAATCTGTTTTTTTTTTAGTTTCTTTCTTTTTCGTTTTCGTTTCTTTTTTCATTTTTATCTAAATTTTCTCAGTATCCAATGTACATTTTTAACGCACAGAAAAAAATATTTTTGGATAAACTTTTAATATTTTCAAATACAGTATGTACATTTTAAAATTAAATGTTTTAAAAACTTTTTGAACACATGGTAATATTTTTCCAAATACATGTTTTACAATTTCTTAATGACAATAAACATTTTATAAAACAACACAGACACTCTTTTACATGGTTCAACATTTTTTTATTTGCATACACTTTTTTCAAGGACATGCCACATATATTCTGTTAAGGTCATGACACATTTTTTTTACATCACGCAAACATATTTTTACATTGCACACACATTTTTTGAAAATGCCACAAACAAATTTTTTGAAACTCGTCATTCTTGAAATGTTACATTCTTTTGAATGTACAAAACATTTTTTGAATTACAGGAATATTTCAAAAAGTGTTGCACTTTACAATTTTGTTAAGGTTGCAAAAAAATGTTTATAAAGGTGTTCGCTTTTTCCAAGTTGTTGGTTTTTTAAAAGTATTCGCATTTTTCAAAAAGGGTTCGCTTGGAATTATTACGTCGCCCGTTAAGAAAAAGAAAGAAAGAATTTTTACGTCCCATGTTAAGGAAAAAAAATTCGCTGCATGTCTGGTGGGCTGGCCCAGTTGAGTCCACTGCCAACAATCTGAAACATTTTTTAAATACATTATTTATGAAATAATTTACGAAACTCAAAAAACATTATTAAAAAAATGTGACACAATTTTGAAAATACGAAGAAAAAATTAAAGCATGTGAAAAACTGTTGGAATTCTGAACAGTTTTTGACAAATGTGATTTTTTTGAAATCGTGAACAGTTTTTTAAAATGCTAACATTTTTAAAATGCTAATAGAGTTTCAAAATTCCAAACAGTTTTAAAAAAACAAAAATAATATAATTTGTGCGGAAAATAGAAAACAGGAATATTTTTAACATCTGAACAATTTTAGAAATGTGCGGACATTTTTTAAACCTCACGATTTCTTGTTTTGTTATAGTGGGCTGGCCCAAATTCTTGTCCGTGAGAGTAGCTGGTAATCCCGGCCTTGATTGTAATATTCCCGGTGTGCCAAACAGGTATGGGGTCCAATATAGATCGGGATTGCACGTTCAGAGTGCCAATTTCCGGGATTCAAAGTTCAGGGTTTGATTTAGCTTTTATCTACAACTTCAAGGTTTATTTTGGACCTTTTCCGGAGAAAAACTTCCAGGGGAAACGTAAAACCGCTGTGACACCGGTGCCTAACGAAACACCCTTCGCGCTCTCTTTATGGATTGCCCACTCTTTGGACTAACAGCGAAGAACAGAAAATTCGCAATTGCTACATATCGCTCACGCGGTCAATTCGCAATTGTTTCCCTCTTTCCTTTTATTTCTCTTGGTTCTTAAATCATTTTTTATATTATAGTTTTTGCGTGGAGAATCGTATTTTGTATTTGTTTAGCAACTGCAAAGAATCGTATTTTGTATTTGTTGAGTCAAAAAGAAGAAAATTGTAAGGAGAGAGAGGAAAAGAAGGGAAGGAAGAATGAAAAAGATGAACACATCAGGAACCAAAGAAGACGGGTGTGAGGCAACAGCATCATAGCCATCATTGGACTGAACGCAAGTGAGCAATTGCCTCAATCTTCCCATGCCTATGTGTTTGATGGAGCACATGTCTTTTTTTCGCATCCATAGTTCATGCCCTTAGATGGGGTTTCTGACATTTCCACCCAGTTTTGGAAAGGTCCAACAGATTATTATTTTCCTGTTATTTCCACCCGGTTTTCTTCAACCGGCGGCGACCATGCTACAACGGCGGCGAGCGGGAGTGGCAGCCGGTGGTGACCGAGGATGACCGCAGGCTGCCACCGGGTGCTGCAACCGACAAGCAATTTTGCTGGAACCACGGCAACAAGTGTGGCAGATCCGGCGAGGTTCTTTTTTGCTGGAAGCAGCCCCAAATTTTGCTACCATTGTCTTTTTTTTTGCTGGAACCAGTCATTTTTTGCCACCACGGTTGTGTTTTGCTGGAACCAGCGTACCAATTTGCTACCATCATATTTGATTTTTGCTGGAACCAACCCCAAATTTTGCTACCATGTTTTTGTTTGGTAGAAGTAGGACCAGAGTACCAATTTTGCTACAACCATCTTCGGTTTTTGCTGGAACCAATCAAATTTTTTTGCTACCATGTCTTTTTGTTTGATGGAACCAATGTACCAGTTTTTGCTACCACCGTCTTGAGTTTTGCTACTATCAGCATGGTTAATTGGTACATCCTTTTTCACGACGCGCTGAGACCCACGACTATGTGTTTGTGCTGTAACCATTCTTGTTTTTGCTACTACGGTGTTCAGGATTGATGCTTATGTTGACTGTTTTTGCTACTACCATGGATGAACAAGGGAAGGCCATGGAGTTGATTTGCTGGGACGGTGGACGGCGGTGGTGGCGGAGCTGCAACGGTGGTTGGTGGTGGGGATGCGATCGTGTGCCCCCGTGCTGCAACCACGGGGCGGTTGGGAGTTCCAACGATGACCTCGGGCATGACGGCGGTGACCTCGCACGCGACGACGGCGACGACGACGACGGCGATGAACATTTCTAAAATTTGCGTTTTCTTTTCAAATCCCAAACATTTTTTAAAAGATGGAACAATATTTTCAGTTTTTTTATATTTTTGTCAAGTCATTGAACATTTCAAATTTAGAAACACTTAACATATTCAGGGATAAGTTTAAGCTCTCAATTTGAAAAAAAATCTCTAAAGTTTTTTAGAACTTGTTATCATTTTTAAATCCATGACCATCTTTAAGTATCACATTTTCTTTGAAATTGCTGAATTTTTTGTAATTAGAAATATAGGCACATTACAATTTCTTATAATTTAGCGTGTGTTATCATTAGTTTGTAGACGCATGGACTAAAAACTAAACAAATATAAAAAATGATTTATAACTAAGAAAAATAAACTAAAAAAGGGAAACACGGTGGGGCTAACCTGGGCACATTGTACACTATAGTACTCTACTCTAGTCTATGAGAAATATGAGCATCACATATTTGAATAAACGTCATGCGCATACCTGTACTAATATTTCATAAATTATAGATGTAAAGAGTTGTCAGATACATACCAAATAACTTACTAAATGCTAGCCATACAACCATTTTTTTAGACGTCTCGACGATAAAAGTCCAACCCATAATGTTATGTTGCATACCTTATTCACAGTCCACAAAGAATGCACAATTTAGAAAAATAAATTGATGTATTATATAGTTAGCATTGAAATATAAACACACATGGGATTCACCATGGGCAACCGTGTGCAAGAGCCGGAGGACAATTCCCGCCCATCGGAGTCGCGGCCTGACTGCTGCCCTGACCAGACGACCGACTCTCCGGGAGCTATCTCTCCTGCCCATCAGCAGTGGTCTAGTCTCGGTGCTAGCTAAGGCATGGCCGCTTGTTTTCTCAGTTCGACCAGTCTTTTTTTAGGGGTTGATTCGACAACAGTCATACAGGCAAGCCAGCACACAATCAATTCGTGTCTCCCTTCACGAGTTGTGCATGCCTGGCTGGTAGTGAAAAAATTGGATGATTATTTCATATGGAGTACATGTTGTATGATTGGTGGCTGCCGTAGATGGAGATTAAAATGTGTATTTTGGTAGTACAAGTTGTATGATTGAAATAGTTGGATGATTATTATGTATGAACTATGAAGTAAAATTGTATGCTTGATAGCTACTGTAGATGGAATATAAAGTTGTATGATTTGAAACGACCAAGTGTTAAGAATTATGTGCACAGTTCCAGCCTAGGGGTACTACACACATATCAGCATAGAACTCATACAACAAGCTCATACTAGAATCGCAGAAGAGAGCTGGACAGTTGATTATGTGGGCAGTTTCCCAGAATCGTATTGTGAAGAATCATGAGCCGAAAAGAATTGGCCCATGGAGAAGGGTAGGAAAGTAATGGCACAATTTGACCTGCTGGTTGCTGCGTATTAGGCCCAACAAGCCAGGAAACAGCCTAGTTGGCCCAGTTAATGATTCTTTTGTATTTTTTTCTCGGGGTGTTAGCCTGGCTTAATATGGATGATAGACTACTCATATCAATCAAGAATTCTTTTCCATCGGAAGCCCATTCGGAAAGAACTCCAAAATTAAGCACGCTCAGCTTGGAGCAATTTCTGGATGGATGGCCGGCTGGAAAGTTGGTCCCAGGTGCTCACGAGTGAGGACAGTTTTGAAGAAAAGACTAGTGTTGGCATGTCTAGATCCTGCTAGGAGTAACGGCCAGTAACCGGCGGGTGTGTCGGGAGCGTAGCATCCGACAGTTTTGACTGCAGGGGTGCCCAACCCACGCACGTGCCAATGGCGACCATACGGTAAAATCGTCCCCGTGACATAAAAAAAAATAGATGGTATGAGAAACAAAAAAGGCAAAAAGAATCACCTCTGGCTGGACCGGATCGAACGCACTACACCTAACCTAATAAATAATTCAGTGCTAGCTTGGCTTGGGCCATGTGAAGGGCGCGAAGACGACAATGTTGAAGGTACCTGCACGGGGAGATACTCTTCTCTCGTGCATGTGCCTTCGAGATTGTTCATTTGCCTTGGAAGCCAATTTTTTTTCGAAACCAAGGCAAAAGCTTTACCTCATCGATTAATTAAGAAGAAGAGAATTGCCCAGTTAATTAATAAAAACCGGGCGAAAACCAATACAAACTTAGCACGGATTAACTACTCACGTGACAAGAAATCCACAACCGCACAGGCGACTCCTGCCAGACTCTTTGATTACACAACATCCACAAACCACGACAATTGTTACTACGCCATGTGAACCCCGACAAGAACACCTCGACAGAAGACATCAAACACCTTCCAACCCACAACGACAACCCAATCCAAAAGGACGGGCCAAGAGACTGAAGATCATCCATCAAGCAGCCAGAGACAATTCGAGATATCAGCATTTTCACAGGTCCTTGTCAAGCTGCAGCAGAATCAGATTCGAGTATAGGCATACATCAGGCGATTCATAGCCAATTTTGCAGGAAGAATCCAACCTTTTACAAGACGTTACTATGGATCAAGCATTATTACAGGAATCTCGGGCGAACCAGAAGGGACATCGTTCGAGCTTTAGTTAAGCGACTCATAAGAGGATCAATGGCCCTTGGTAGAGCGAATCTTTGAACCCAACACAAGCAACTCTCCCGGTTTAGCGATATTGATGGGTTCCAGCCTCATTCCACTAGCCCTAAAAGCATTCTAAATATATAAAAGAGGGGGAATGGATTCTACAAAAAAAGGCGGGCAAAGGCACCTGGCGAATCTTTCACTCTACCTCCTCTGACTAAGACTATAGAATGTTCCTGCGAATTATGACCTTCGCCTGGAATGTGAGCAAATATATCATGTCGATTGCTCAACCGTACTTTAAATCTTTGGTATGCCTTTTCCTGGTCAAAAGGTTTGTTTGGGAAAGCTTCTAAATCTAGGGTTCAATGTCTCCGAAAAACCCCCTGGGGCAGGATAGTAAAGAGCTGATTCTAGGGAAAGCTAGGATTTCACTTTTCTCTCAGCCATCGAGTTGGAGTAGTTAACCTTCTATATGCCGTGGAAGAATACGCATAAGGAGGGGGAATCCATCAAGCTTGATCAACCATTAACAAGCAATCCTAATGTGGGAGGTTTTGGTCAGGGGGACGCAGAAATCGTGCTTCTGGATCCATTACGTGTCCAAGGCCTTTCAGTATTTGGCTTGCTTTCTTCATTTTCCTTGCGTAGGGACCAAATAGGATCGTCCAGTTCCTACAGAACCTATCACTAAAATACCCTATTTCGTGAGCTGAGCTATTTATACCGATATATACTATTGAGTGAGATGGAGAAAGACAATGAATCTTGTTGACCCTACTCGCTTACTCCTATTTTCCTTATTTCTTTTTCTACATAATTAATTAGAACTTTCTTGAAAGAATGGGGTTCTCTCTGGGGGGGCGCACCCTCTCTTCCTTTTTGAGAAAGATGGGCTTGTTTTTTTTTGCTTGGATGAAAAAATGTCATAAGGGGGACTCGTTTCACTTGATTCGTTCCGTCGATCAGGAAGTGTTTTCACACCATCGACCGACATCGATTCATCTCAATCTTGAAGGAAGAGATCGACGATTCCAAGTTCTTTTACCCCACTCAGAAAAAGTTTTCCGCCGGACGACTCGTAGGGGGTGAGAAGGGAGTCACCTGAGCTATGCGAAGGGAAGGAAGTCGTGGGCTGAGCCGGAGGTCACTTTTCCCGATCCATCCCGAAGGATTTTTTCCCTCTCTCGCCCCATCATCGTACCCAGTCCTGCTATCGGCTCAGCCCTTGCCTATGGCGCTACTCTTGCCTTTGCCCCCCTTCTTTTGTTTCCCTCTTATTGGTGTCCCAGTCAGGAGGCAAGCAATCGACCTGCCCAAACCAGGTCTAGCAACATCCACACTAGCGAGCAAGTCACAAAGTTCTTTTGCGAAGAGAGCATCTGGACTTGGAGTGGGTGGAACCACACTTGGCTCAATGGTCATGCCACTCACAGGCATCACCTGCTCGATGGTCGCAGGCGAGGGAAGGGCACCACCATCTAAAACTCCGCGCTCCAAGACACCGGGAGGTAGGGTGGCTGGCGCCTGACACCCAATGGACTTAGGTGAGCGAGAGATTGCAACATCCAAATCATCAAACCCCTCGGCATCAAGTATCTGGCTAGACTCCAGGGGTGATGATGGCGGTAAAGCCACAATCGAGATCTCAGGAGGGTCTACCTTCGGTTGTTCGACAGATAGAGGCAGAACCGAGCCCCCACACAACTCCCGCAACTCAGGCATGATCTGCAGCACCGGAGTAACAACCACATCATTGTCCAGTCCCTCAGAGGCTGATACCGGCAAACATGCTCTAGCACGAGGGGAGAAACGACCATGAAGCTCGGCTCCCTTCTCGACCTAAAAGTTGTCATCAGGCACAACCAAAGGGCACAATACGTGAACAGTCTGCAACACAGGCGGCGCCATGGAGAGCTCAAAGAAGGCTTGTCTCTATCCATGCAGTGGATCCAACTCCCAATATATATCGAGAACGATTGTCTTGAAGCGGTTAACCTTTTGATAAAAGAAGGTATGGATAGATCAAGCTTTGGATTCCTTGTGCATGATATCAAATTGCTCATGGCACAACGAAATACTTGTATTGCTCATATTCGACGGAATCAATAATTTTAGTCATACTTTGGCTAATTATAGTAGAAGTAGTGTCCGGATGGCTATGTGGCTTGTTCTGGAGTTGAAAACGTTGTCGAATTATGTAAGTCTGAAGTAGCTATGCTATATGAGTAATACACGTTATTTTTCTCCAAAAACATACCTTTGATTTTGCAATTTTTGTGAGTCAATGAATAATTTTTGAATTCAAGAACATTTTGAATCGATGAACATTTTTGTTGTTCACATTTTTTTTTCAAATTTTAGTATTCAATAAATTTTCTTATGCCTCGACATTTTTCAAATTCCTGAAAAATTTCCGAATTCTGAAATAATTTCAAATTCATGGATATTTTGGAATTCACACACCTTTTCTAATTCGTGATTTTTTTTGAATTCATGAATATTTTTTAAATTAGTAGATTTTTTTCAAAGTTATATTTTTTTAACTCATGCAATCTACCTACGCTACATCTTTTTTTTGAGCAAAAGTCTACCTATTACCGATCGGAAGTAAATGGGCCGGCAACTTGACCGATCTGTGCGGGGCGTGTGCCCTTGTATGCTACAGGCAATACACATCCCGAAATCACTAGTTGAGGAGTACTCGTTACAAAGATGACTCCAACTCCCCAGATTGCGACAAGTGGTGCACATGCAGCGCGCCACTTGTCGCAACCTGAAAGTTTTTCCTTTTTTCGTAAATCCGTTTATTCAAAACGTTTTATCTCTCAAACCATATGTCCAAATCTCAAACCGTTCTCACCGTTGGATTCCTCGCGTCGAGATTTTCAAAACTAGATCTCATGTTGATAGGTTTTGACGAACTTTTTTTCACAAAAAAGGACGAAAAAACCGAATCGGGAGCACGGGTTTTTTCCCTTTCTGAAAGAGGCACGCCCGTGCCTCTCACGAAATCACAACCGTGCTTTTCACGGAAGCAAAACCGTGACTCTCGCGGAAGGAAGAAAGAAGAGAAAACGCGTTTTTTTCGTTTCCGAGGAGGCACGGCCGTGACTCTCGCGAAAGCACACCTATGCCTCTCGCGGAAGCAAAACCGTGATTCTCGCGAAAGGAAAAAAAAACAGAAAACGCGTTTTTCTCCATTTCCGAGAGGCACGGCCGTGACTCTAGTGAAAGCACACCCGTGCCTCTTGCGGAAGCAAAACCGTGACTCTCGGGAAAGGAGAAAAAAACAAAAAATGCGTTTTTTTCGTTTTTGAGAGGCACGGCCGTGACTCTCGCGAAAGCAAAATCGTGCATCTCGCGGAAGCAAACCAGTGACTCTCGCGAAATGGGGAAAAAATAAAACGTGTTCTTCGCGCAAAAAATTTTTTTTTGAAATTTTTTTGGTCGAAAAGCTAAGGAAGACCGGTGGAAAACCAAAGCGTCGAAAAAATCATAAAAAACCGTTTAAATAGCCGAAAACGCGTGCGGAAAAATAAGAAGACAAAATCCGGAGGGAGCGCCCAGAGTGCGACGCGTGGCGAATGGCTGAGAGCGCGCCAAGTGGCGCTGATCGTTGCGAGGCTCCCGAAGGAGCGCTCGTTAACTAGTGGCTCCCTACACATCCCCAACGGTTTTTGCCTGAAAAAGAAAGCATTCCCACTGGTTTGGAAATGTTCTAGAACTCTCCCTAAACACTTTTTTGTTTTTTCTTCTGTGTTTTTCTTTCCTTTTCTTTTTATACGTTATTTTTGTTTTTTTCCCTTCTGTCTGTTTTTTCTTTCTTTTTTATTTTTCCTTCCTTTGTTCCTTTTCCTTTTAGTTTTTGCAGCCATCATTTATATTTGCAAACATATTTTCCCAAATTGTAATAAAAAATCATGAATATTTCTGGAACCCGTGAACATTATTTTCAAATTAGCGAACACTCTTCACAAATTCCCGAACAATAATTGAAATCATGAACATTTTTTTGAATCAACGAACATTATTTACAAATTTGTGACTTTTTTTAACATTTGTAAACAATTTTTTGAGTTTTTTAATCAATGAACATTTTTGTAAAAAACTAAAAGATTTGTTGAAAATTTCAAAGTTTTTTTTTTGAAAATTGGTCAAAACAAATTCTAAGATGACCATTTTCAAAGAATGTAACACCTTTTGAGTTTGTTGAAAAACTTGAACATTTGCAAAAAGGGTACATTTTGGAAAATTGATATTTTTTTAACTTGTTAAAAAATGAAAATGAAAAATGGAAAAACCTAGAAAAGAAACCGAACGGTAGCGGCAACCTTATCGAACATTCCGTACGGTTTCGTTTGGTGTGGGAGCTGCTATATATATCGCCTCTAGCGATCTGGAGCCAGCATCATCGCCATGGTGGGCTGCCCCCCTACAAGTTGGAGCGGTTGAAGCTAGAGAGAAATTGCTCACTAACAGCGTTCTTCTTATAGTGGGGAAGAGCTGGCTTTTTTAACATTAGTTTTTTCCTCCATTTATGTTTCAAAAATCCATAAAATCCATAGATGATCACGAGCTCATCTTTTCCCAGATAAACAGTACATTCAAATAAATAGCTATTTTTTGTACATTAAGGATGAACAAGTTTTCTATTTCTGTGCAAATTTTTTATGCCAATATGATATTCTAGGAGCCCAGGGCTTAAAAAATAATTTGAGACAACGCCCGAATCCTATTTCGCACCTTCTGCGCCATTTAACATGCATTTTGTTAACTGGCACTGAAGGCCTTCCTAGTTGGGCCGGCTCATCTAAGGGGTGCACCGGGAGAGAGCTTTTCATGGTTTTGGGAAGCCTCTCTAGAAGCTTCCGAGTCTTTTTTTCTGGACCGGTTTTGTTTGTTTTTTTCTTAGCTTTCCTTCGATTTAAATTTATTTTATTATTTTAAAAATTCACAAATAGATGAAGAATTTTAATTTGTGAACTTTTTTCAAAATTGATGAATTTTGAAACTGGTGATTTTTTTATCGAAATCGACCATTTTTTAAAATCGCAGTTTTTTCAAATTCATTATTTTTTCCCGATTATGTGATCTTTTCTGAATTCGTGAAGTTTTTTGATTTTGTAAAAAAAATCAAAGTGAATGGTCAATGATTGATCGGTTAACCCCGACCGGTCGACGGCGACAAAAGAACAAGGGAAAGCTGGAGCTTTTTTTAGTGGAAAATCGAAGTTGCTCCATTGAACACTGGCCTCCATAATTGGCTGGCCCACGAGGCGTGCCCGTGAGCGCCGATTCCTCTCCCCGACATTTAAGGTCTCGAGATGAAGGTAGTACTAGGCAGATACTTCACGAGTGTCATGTGGGGGGGGGGGGGGGGGGGGGGGGGGGTGGAGTGTGTGTGTTTTTGTGGTGATGTTTGAACCACGCGGGGTTTCGTTTGGTGCAGTACGGTTTGTTAAGTGTCATGTGGGCCTTGTAGGCATCATACTCCCTTTTTGAAAGACAAGGCAAATGGCTTATCTGTTTTTTGGGGGTTTCAGGTCCGGCCTTTTGGAGGAAAGAGGAGAAAAGATATGCTTCTATCTTATGAAATCTCTAATTAAGTGATACCCGTTGCAAAGGTCACTCTCACCTTCTCAGACTTTGACAAGTCACACATTGCATGTGCGTCACTTGTCGCACCCTGGCAGTTTTTCCTAATTTTGTAGATTTTTTTCAAAACATTTTATTTCTTGAACCTTGCGTCTAAATCACTAACCGTTTTCTTCATTGGAAATCTCACATCGAGATCTTTGAAACTAGATCCCATGTTAATAGGTTTGATGATTTTTTTCATGAAAAAAAAAACCCGAAGGCGGACGCACATTTTTTTCCCACCTTTTCCCTTTTCGAGAAGCATAGATCTATGCCTTTGTGAGATGCAAATACGTGCTTCTAGTGGAAGCACACAAAAAACACGGGAAACAAAATCATGATTTTTCTCCTTTTTCTAAAGAAACATAGTTGTGCTTCTCGTGGGAGCAGATTTGTGCCTCCACGAGAAGCAAATCTGTGAGGAAACAATTGTACCATGCACGGAATGTCTCGTGCATAGATCAACCGCCGACTCGGTTTGAGATCAGGATGCACACAAACTTGCCAGTAGTATTTGTTATTACTCCCTCCGTTCCAAAATAGATGATTCAGTTTTGTACTAACTTTAGTACAAAGTTAGTACAAAGTTGAGTCATCTATTTTGAAACAGAGGGAGTACTTAAGTAATATAGTCATGTATTCTGACAATTCATCAATCAACTTTGTGTCTTCTCTCTACTATTTTTCCTCTCAGACCACATGCATGCAGAATTTTCGAAGTATTAGGATTACCATTTTTTAATCACCACAATTTTAATTACCATGAGTGCTTGACTCTAACTAAAACCATAATATTGATGTAGTATTTGCAAAACCAAACTATTTACTCTGTCTAAAAAAATGTCAGACCCCTTTATTTAAAACAGAGCAAGCGAAAAGAACGAGGCATCGCACACACGCGTTAGGGCATGTACGATGGTTGATAAGATTGTTTTATATTAAGCCTTGCATGTAATTTAGAGATGATAAAAAAAATGCATATCAACAATAAGTTATCTCTCAGTTTTATCTTTAATATGTAACTAGCAATTTCTAAAAACGTGGTGATTTCTCTCTCCTCCACCTTAGTATTTATCCTTCATGTCATTCCAAAGATAGCACTATTATACATGCCCTTATCTTCTTCCATGCTCCACCTGCCTCTCCGTTCCTGATGTCGGCCCTGCTCCGCATGGCTATGCTGTTTTCACCTTGCGCGTTGATTGACTCAGCCCTGATCGTGGCGACGGACAGATTGTCGTTGCTACCTGGAAGTCTTCTTCCATGGCGTGATACCACGAGGGGCACGGGGCGCACAACTAACTTAGAGACGGACTTGGCAAATCCGGCCACTCAAACGCCCGCGGACACGCCCAGGCACGTATGCGGGCACTCCTCAAATAACCCTCTCTGCATCCGAACACCTCATATACGAAATGTTAAAATCATACAGACCATGCGAAGAAAAGATCTACATACTACTACGTAGACCAACTAATCCTCGAATACGCTACTCGTTGTCATTGGTGATGTCCACTATCTCCATTCCGGGCTGCGATTACATGGCAGCAGACGCAACTCCGGCTTCTCCTCTGTCTCCGCCTCCATCTCCGCTTCCACCTCATTGAAGAGCGCGTCGGTCTCCACCTGTTCTTGTTGGAGGAAGCACCGGTTGGATTCCACGTACGCCCCATCCCGGATAGGCTTGCTCTAGCGACGCGGAGAGGGAGGAAGATGTTGTGGGTAGGGTTGGGCATGCCTACCGGCGTAAATAGCCAGACTTTGACCTTGGGCGGCGAGTCGAAGCGGCGCCATATATGCGGCGTTCACACCCGCACCGGAGGAGACTCCCGTCGGATTTTTGGGTTTTCGGGCGATTCCGCGAGGGACCTGGCCATCAATTCGATGAGGCAGACGCGTCCGATCGTGCCCGAGCCTCTCCATATCTGGTCCATATTTAGGCTGGATATGAGGGGTGCCAGTCAATCCGAAAGTTTGAAGCGCCCTGATGTATACTACGCAACCTTCTTCTTGTAGACTCGTGTTGGGCCTCCAAGTGCAGAGTTTAGTAAGACAGTAGCAAATTTCCCTCAAGTGGATGATCTAAGGTTTATCAATCCGTGGGAGGCGTAGGATGAAGATGGTCTCTCTCAAACAACCCTGCAATCAAATAACAAAGAGTCTCTTGTGTCCCCAACACACCCAATACAATGAAAAATTGTATAGGTGCACTAGTTCGGCGAAGAGATGGTGATACAAGTGTAATATGGATAGTAGATATAGGTTTTGTAATATGAAAATATAAAAACAGCAAGATAACTAGTAAAAAAAGTGAGCAAAAACGGTATTGCAATGCTTGAAAACATGGCCTAGGGTTCATACTTTCACTAGTGCAAATTCTCTCAACAATGATAACATATTTGGATCACATAATAATCCCTCAACATGCAACAAAGAGTCACTCCAAAGTTCCTACGCAGAGAACATAAGATGAAATTGCTTGTAGGGTACTGATACGTCTCCATCGTATCTACTTTTCCAAACACTTTTGCCCTTGTTTTGGACTCTAACTTGCATGATTTGAATGGAACTAACCCGGACTGACGCTGTTTTCAGCAGAATTGCCATGGTGTTATTTTTGTGCAGAAATAAAAGTTCTCGGAATTACCTGAAAATCAACGGAGAATTATTTTGGAATATATAAAAAATACTGGAAGAAGAATCCACGTCAGGGGGGCCTCCACCTGTCCACGAGGGTGGGGGCGCGCCTGCTCCCTACCTCGTGGGCCCCCTGACGCTCCACCGACCTCAACTCCAACTCCATATATTCGTGTTCGGGGAGAAAAAAACAGATAGAAAGATTCATCGCGTTTTACGATACGGAGCCGCCGCCAAGCCCTAAAACCTCTCGGGAGGGCTGATCTGTAGTCCGTTCGGGGCTCCGAGAGGGGAATCCGTCGCCATCGTCATCATCAACCATCCTCCATCACCAATTTCATGATGCTCACCGCCGTGCGTGAGTAATTCCATCGTAGGCTTGCTGGACGGTGATGGGTTGGATGAGATTTATCATGTAATCAAGTTAGTTTTGTTAGGGTTTGATCCCTAGTATCCACTATGTTCTGAGATTGATGTTGCTATGACTTTGCTATGCTTAATGCTTGTCACTAGAACCCGAGTGCCATGATTTCAGATCTGAACCTATTATGTTTTCATGAATATATGTGAGTTCTTGATCCTATCTTGCAAGTCTATAGTCATCTACTATGTGTTATGATCCGGCAACCCCGAAGTGACAATAATCGGGACCACTCCCGGTGATGACCATAGTTTGAGGAGTTCATGTATTCACTATGTGTTAATGCTTTGGTCCGGTACTCTATTAAAAGGAGGCCTTAATATCCCTTAGTTTCCACTAGGACCCCGCTGCCACGGGAGGGTAGGACAAAAGATGTCATGCAAGTTCTTTTCCATAAGCACGTATGACTATATTCGGAATACATGCCTACATTACATTGATGAACTGGAGCTAGTTCTGTGTCACCCTATGTTATGACTGTTACATGATGAACCGCATCCGGCATAATTCTCCATCACCGATCCAATGCCGATGAGATTTTCACATATTGTTCTCCGCTTATTTACTTTTCTGTTGCTACTATTACAATCACTACAAAACCCAGAAATATTACTTTGCTACCGTTACCGTTACTTCCATATTACTTTGCTACTAAATACTTTGCTGCAGATACTAAGTTATCCAGGTGTGGTTGAATTGACAACTCAACTGCTAATACTTGAGAATATTCTTTGGCTCCCCTTGTGTCGAATCAATAAATTTGGGTTGAATACTCTACCCTCGAAAACTGTTGCGATCCCCTATACTTGTGGGTTATCAAGACTATTTTCTGGCGCCGTTGACGGGGAGCATAGCTCTATTCTTTGAGTCACTTGGGATTTATATCTGCTGGTCACTATGAAGAACTTGAAAGACGAGAAAACAAAAATTTATCCCTCAACAACGAGGGGAGGTAAGGAACTGCCATCTAGCTCTGCACTTGATTCACCTTCTGTTTTGAGTAAGCTTGCGACACCTAAACCTGCTTCTGCTATTCATTCTGATATGTCGCATGTTATTGATGATGCCACTTCTGCTATGCATGATACTTATGATGAAACTACTTCTATGCTTGATACTACTGTGTCACTTGGTGAATTTCTCGACGGACAACTTGCTAGGGCTAGAGAGAATGAAATTATTGAAACTGATAATATCGATGATAGTGAGGATGAAGGCTCTCCTAATAAATATGAATTGCCTATTGTGCCTGAGGGCTATGTCATGGATGAAGAAACTAAAAGAGATTTTCTTGCTTGCAATGATAGAAGTGATCTTAAGAAATTATTAGCTAAGCTGAAACAAAAAACTCTGAATGCTAGAATGAAATATGATCCTGCTTATGCTACTTCACCTATCTTTGTTACTGATAAGGATTATGAATTCTCTATTGATCCTGATATAATTACTTTGGTTGAATCTGATCCTTTTTATGGCTATGAATCTGAAACTGTTGTGGCACATCTTACTAAATTAAATGATATAGCCACCCTGTTCACTAATGATGAGAGAACTCGCTACTTTTATATCCTTAAAATATTTCCGTTCTCATTAAAGGGTGATGCTAAGATATGGTTTAATTCTCTTGATCCTGGTTGTGTGCGTAGTCCCCAGGATATGATTTATTACTTCTCTGCTAAATATTTCCCTGCTCATAAGAAACAAGCTGCTTTAAGGGAAATATATAATTTTGTGCAAATTGAAGAAGAGAGTCTCCCACAAGCTTGGGGGAGGCTTCTCCAATTACTTAATGCTTTGCCTGATCATCCTCTTAAGAAAAATGAAATACTTGATATCTTTTATAATGGACTAACCGATGCTTCCAGAGATTACCTGGATAGTTGTGCTGGCTCTGTTTTCAGGGAAAGAACACCGGATGAAGCTGAAATTCTATTGAATAATATGTTGACAAATGAAAATAATTGGACACTTCCTGAGCCGGCTCCTGAGCCTATTCCTAAACCAACTCCGAAGAAAAGAGGTGTTCTATTTCTCAGTCCTGAAGATATGCAAGAGGCAAAGAAATCTATGAAAGAGAAAGGTATTAAAGTTGAAGATGTTATGAATTTACCTCCTATTGAAGAAATACATGGTCTTAATTTACCGTCTTGAAGAAATATATGATCTTAATCCATTACTTATTGAAGAAACTCATGGTCTTGATAACACGACACAGGTAGTAAAGGTAAATTTTCTCTATAGATATGATAAAGCTGAAATCCCTTCTACCAAGTTTGCTAGCCAATGTTTGGATGAGTTTGATAACTTTATGGTTAAGCAAGAAGATTTTAATGCTTATTTTGGTAGACAATTAAAAAAATGCTTATATGATTGAACACTTGAGTGATTATATGGCTAATGTTAAAGGTGAACTTAAACTCATTAGTAAACATGCTTCAATGGTTACCACTCAAGTAGAACAAGTACTTAAAGCTCAGAATGATTTGCTCAATGAATTGAATAATAAGAATAATGACTATGCTGTTAGAGTGGCTACTAGAACTGGTAGAATGACTCAGGAACCTTTGTATCCTGAAGGCCACCCTAAGAGAATTGAGCAAGATTCTCAGAGAAATAATATAGATGCACCTAGTCCTTCTAAAAAGAAGAAAAAGAAAAATGATAGGACTTTGCATGCTTCTAGTGAACCTATTGCCGAACCACCTGAGAATCCAAATGATATTTCTATTTCTGATGCTGAAACACAATCTGGTAATGAACATGAACCTAGTGATAATGTTAATGAAGATGTTCATGTTGATGCTCAACCTAGTAATGATAATGATGTGGAAATTGAACCTGCTGTTGATCTTGATAACCCACAATCAAAGAATCAACGTTATGATACAGAGACTTTGTTGCTAGGAAACATGGTAAAGAAAGAGAACCATGGGTTCAGAAACCCATTCCTTTTCCTCCCAAACCATCCAAGGAAAAGGATGATGAGGATTTTGAGCGCTTTGCTGAGATGATTAGACCTATCTTTTTGCGTATGCGATTAACTGATATGCTTAAAATGAATCCTTGTGCTAAATATATGAAGGGTATTGTTACAAATAAAAGAAAGATACCGGAAGCTGAAGTTTCCACCATGCTTGCTAATTATACTTTTAAGGGTGGAATACCAAAGAAACTTGGAGATCCAAGAGTACCCACTATACCATGCTCCATTAAAAAAATTATGTTAGAACTGCTTTATGTGATCTTGGAGCCGGTGTTAGTGTTATGCCTCTCTCTTTATATCATAGACTTGATTTGAATAAGTTGACACCTACTGAAATATCTTTGCAAATGGCTGATAAATCAACTGCTATACCTGTCGGTATTTGTGAGGATGTGCCTGTTGTGGTTGCAAACGTTACTATTTTAACGGACTTTGTTATACTTGATATTCCTGAGGACGATAGTATGTCTATTATTCTTGGAAGACCCTTTTTGAATACTGCAGGGGCCGTTATTGATTGCAACAAAGGCAATGTCACTTTTCATGTTAATGGTAATGAGCATACGGTACACTTTTTGAGGAAACAACCTCAAGTTCATAGTATAAATTCTATTGGAAAAATTCCATCGATTATTATTGGAGGTTTTGAATTTCCTCTTCCTGCTGTCAAAAAGAGATATGATATTCTTATTATTGGGGATGTGCATATCCCCGTTGAGGGAACATAGTGTTATTCGAAATTTCTCCGGTTTCATGTAATTCGGAATGAGGTTGTTAACAAGACCTGATCAACCTTGTTAGTGGATTCCTTTTGATGAGCATGAGATGGATGAAGTTAGAAGGCACAACCTTATGTACCCTCCTTTTACTTTCTGTTATTTAGTTGAAATAAAGTAAAATAGCATTTTTCTGTCTGTTTTCAGAATTATCCATGCAATATAAAAATACCCCGAAAATAAAAGTTCTCCAAATGCCCTGAAATTAAAATATGGTTTTTTCTGGAATATTTGAGAATTTTTGGCACTGAGATCACAGCAGGGGGAGCTGGCACCTAGCCACGAGGGTCCAGGGCGCGCCCACCCCCTGGGCGCGCCCCCCTGCCTCGTGGGCCCACGGTGGCCCTCCTCCACTTATTCCTGCACCCACACACTTCTTCTTCCTCCCCAAAAAATCACCATCCAGCTCAAGCACGAGTTCTAGCTCATTTTGCTGCGATTTTCGATCTCCTTGCTCAAAGCTCCTCTCACAAAACTGCTTTGGGGGATTGTTCCTTGGTATGTGACTCCTCCATTGGTCCAATTAGTTTTTGTTCTAGTGCTTTATTCATTGCAAATTTGTGCTGCCTAGGTGACCATGTTCTTGAGCTTGCATGTCAAATTTATATGGTTCCAAGTAGTTCTAATGCATGATATAAGCCCTAGGCACTTGTAGGAGTAGTTGCTATCAATTTTGTTGAGCTTGGTTCACTTTTATTTGAAGTTACTAAAAATTTCAGAAATTTTTCAGAGGAAGAAATATGTTTAGGAAAATGTACCAAGGTGGTTTTTCAAGGAAGCAAGGACCCATGCTTGCAATGCGTGATGCTGATGATGAACCACCAAGGGACGCTCCAGTGCGGCCTTGTGAGTGGCCTTCAGAAGACTTTATGGATCGAGCAGGAATCAAGGAAGAATTTAACACATATTTGCGTAACGCTGATCTTGTGAGCTCGAGGCAGAAAAGTGCCATCAGTACCACTATCTCACTAGTTCCTTTGTGAGGAGGTTTGAATTTTCATCTTCACGCAATTCTCAAACTGTCCTGTTTGATCTTTATGAAAATTCGTATACCATGGACTTAGAGGATTTTACCACTGCTTGCAAACTTCCACAATGGGGAAGTCCTAGTGAACCTCACAAATCTGAATTTAGAGATTTTCTTGCTAGTATAACTGTGGATGAATCTAGAGACATAACACAAGCTACCATAGAGAGTATTCATTTTCCGGCTATACATTATTTTGCTTTCTTCATAGGTAGATGCATAAATGGTAAGGATGAAGCATGTCACATGTGTGTTCCTGACCTCAGTATTCTCAGGAGTGCTGTGTTAGGAGACAAACATTATAATTTAGGAGCCATTGTCGCACGTAGGTTGCATAATAATAAAATTAATGGAGATTTCTTTGGAGGAATTTATGCAACCCGTCTAGCTAATTTTCTTGAGGTACCTATACGTGAGTATGATGTTGAGCTGCCTGATGTTTATTTAGATTATAATGCCATGGTTCATCATCGTTTTTTGAGAGGAACGAGCAGTCCCTCCAGTATCGCTTAATCTTTGACAGACGTCGCGCTGTCCATATTACTCTCCCTGCTCCTGCCTTCTTTGATTATCAGGCAAAAGGAAGACATGTTATTACCAGAGAGGAGGCAGATGAGTACGAGAGGAGGGCGGAGGCAGCTCGCCGCCACGTTGCAGCTCAGGAGGCAATAGCCGCTGCATCTCAGTACGAGCCCGGTTATAACTTTGGATATCCGCCAGGCCATCCGTGGCAATAAACCAACTTAGGCCAAAAGCCTAAGCTTGGGGGAGTACGTATTTCTCACCGACATTACATTTATGTTCACACACTCATTGCTAGATGTCGGTGCTCATACTTTTTCACTGTAATATCCATGCTAGTTTATTTCCTTTCTTTGCTTTCTTCTTGTGTGTTTGATAAACCTTAAGAAAAAAATTAAAATTAGTTGTAGCTTTAGTTAGTTTACTTTTCTTGCTGTAGTAGTAATAATTAAAAAGAAAACCCAAAAATATTTCCTGTTCTTCTTTTGCTTGTTGGGAGTTTTCCCGTGTAAATAGGTTTTATTTTTTTTCTTTCCTTTGGGGGTCGATAGGAGAAGACCATGATTAAATTGTTGAAGTGGCTCTTATATGCATTATTGTTGATTTAACCAAGAGCCCACATTGCCTTGTCTTCTCCTGTTTATTGAATGCTCGCAGATTTCAGCTTAGTCCAATGCACGTGCACTATTATTATTATTCACATCGTTCGGTCGTGCAAGTGAAAGGCAATTATGACGATATATGATGGACTAATTGAGATAAGAGAAGCTGGTATGAACTCGACCTCTCTTGTTTTTGTAAATATGATTAGTTCATCGTTCCTGATTCAACCTATTATGAATAAACATGTTTGCAATGACAATTAGAGATTATAGTTGCTTGTGCCATGCTTGATTAGCTATGAGTTATAATGGTTTACCTTGCATGCCAACATGCTATTAAAATGGTTGTGATGTAGTATGATGAGGTGGTATCCTCCTTTGAATGATTTAAGTGACTTGACTTGGCACATGTTCACACATGTAGTTGAAACAAAATCAACATAGCCTTCATGATATTTATGTTCATGCTGGATTATATCCTACTCATGCTTGCACTCAATGTTCATTAATTTTAATGCATGTTCATGACTGTTGTCGCTCTCTAGTTGGTCGCTTCCCAGTCTTTTGCTAGCCTCCACTTGTACTAAGCGGGAATACTGCTTGTGCATCCAATCCCTTAAACCCCAAAGTTATTCCATATGAGTCCATCATACCTTCCTATATGCGGTATCTACATGCCGTTCCAAGTAAATTTGTATGTGCCAAACTCCAAACCTTCAAATGAAATTCTGTTTTGTATGCTCGAATAGCTCATGTATCAACTAGGGCTGTCCTTATCTTCCATGTTAGGCGGGTTATTCTCAAGAGGAGTGGACTCCGCTCCTCACTCACGAGAAAATGGCTGGTCACCGGGATGCCCAGTCCCATGCTTTATGCAAACTAAATCAAAATAATTGCAAACAAAACTCCCCCTAGGACTGTTGCTAGTTGGAGGCACTCGTTGTTTCGAGCAAGCCATGGATTGATGCTTGTTGGTGGAGGGGAGTATAAACTTTACCATTCTGTTTGGGAACCGCCTATAATGTGTGTAGCATGGAAGATATCGCCATCTCTCGGTTGTTATGTTGACAATGAAAGTATGCCGCTCAAAATATTATTTATCTCTATTTCAAAACCGAGCTCTGGCACCTCTACAAATCCCTGCTTCCCTCTGCGAAGGGCTGAGTCATCACCCTCTTATTGAAAAGCACCAGCTGGAGAGCACTACTGTCATTTGCATCCATTACTATTAATTCAAATTGGTTATGACTATGATTGGATATCTTTTACCATGAATTACAATGTTTAGTCAGTCCTTGATCTTTAAAGGTGCTCTGCATTTATGTTTTGCGGTCTCAGAAAGGGCTAGCGAGATACCATCTTATTATATCATATCATGATTGTTTTGAGAAAGTGTTGTCATCCGAGATTTATTATTATTGCTCGCTAGTTGATTAAGCCATTGACATGAGTAAACATGAGACCTAAGATTTATTGTGAATGTGGTTAGTCAAAATCTTTGCTGAAAACTTGAATGCTGGCTTTACATATTTACAACAACAAGAGCAAACAGAGTTTGTAAAAGTTTTTTCTTTATCACTTTCAGATTGTCAACTGAATTGCTTGAGGACAAGCAAAGGTTTAAGCTTGGGGAGTTGATATGTCTCCGTCGTATCTACTTTTCCAAACACTTTTGCCCTTGTTTTGGACTCTAACTTGCATGATTTGAATGGAACTAACCCGGACTGACGTTGTTTTTAGCAGAATTGCCATGGTGTTATTTTTGTGCAGAAATAAAAGTTCTCGGCATGACCTGAAAATCAACGGAGAATTATTTTGGAATATATAAAAAATACTGGAAGAAGAATCCACGTCAGGGGGGCCTCCACCTGTCCACGAGGGTGGGGGGGCGCGCCCCCTGCCTCGTGGGCCCCCTGACGCTCTATCGACCTCAACTCCAACTTCATATATTCGTGTCCGGGGAGAAAAAAATTAGAGAGAAAGATTGATCACGTTTTACGATACAGAGCCGCCGCCAAGCCCAAAAACCTCTCGGGAGGGCTGATCTGGAGTCCGTTCGGGGCTCCGGAGAGGGGAATCCGTCGCCATCGTCATCATCAACCATCCTCCATCACCAATTTCATGATGCTCACCGCCGTGCGTGAGTAATTCCATCGTAGGCTTGCTGGACGGTGATGGGTTGGATGAGATTTATCATGTAATCGAGTTAGTTTTGTTAGGGTTTGATCCCTAGTATCCACTATGTTCTGAGATTGATGTTGCTATGACTTTGCTATGCTTAATGCTTGTCACTAGGGCCCGAGTGCCATGATTTCAGATCTGAACCTATTATGTTTTCATGAATGTATGTGAGTTCTTGATCCTATCTTGCAAGTCTATAGTCACCTACTATATGTTATGATCCGGCAACCCCGAAGTGACAATAATCGGGACCACTCCCGGTGTTGACCATAGTTTGAGGAGTTCATGTATTCACTATGTGTTAATGCTTTGGTCCGGTACTCTATTAAAAGGAGGCCTTAATATCCCTTAGTTTCCACTAGGACCCCGCTGCCACGGGAGGGTAGGACAAAAGATGTCATGCAAGTTCTTTTCCATAAGCATGTATGACTATATTTGGAATACATGCCTACATTACATTGATGAATTGGAGCTAGTTCTGTGTCACCCTATGTTATGACTGTTACATGATGAACCGCATCCGGCATAATTCTCCATCACCGATCCAATGCCTATGAGATTTTCACATATTGTTCTCCGCTTATTTACTTTTCTGTTGCTACTATTACAATCACTACAAAACCCAGAAATATTACTTTGCTACCGTTACCGTTACTTCCATATTACTTTGCTACTAAATACTTTGCTGCAGATACTAAGTTATCCAGGTGTGGTTGAATTGACAACTCAACTACTAATACTTGAGAATATTCTTTGGCTCCCCTTGTGTCGAAGCAATAAATTTGGGTTGAATACTCTACCCTCGAAAACTGTTGCGATCCCCTATACTTGTGGGTTATCAGGTACGAAACCACCTCAAAGTTATTCTTTCCAATCAATGCATTGAGCTATTCCTATAAGTGTCACAAACAGCTCTAGAGTTCGTAGTAAAATAACACCATATGACAGACATCAATCAACCCTAATGTCACCTAGATACTACAATGTCACCACAAGTATTCGTGGGTCAATTATATATACGATATGCATCAAACAACTTCAGATTCATAATATTCAATCCAACACAAAGAAGTTCAAGAGTGCCTCGAGATTTCTACCGGAGAAACAAGGACGAAAACGTGCATCGACCCCTTTGCGTAGATTACCCCAATGTCACCTTGGAAATCTGCAAGTTGAGTGCCAAAACATACATCAAGTGAATCAATAGAACACCTCATTGTCACCACGGGTATCCCACTCAAGACATACATCAAGTGTTCTGAATCCATAAAAGTACTCAATCTGATAATGGTGAAACTTCAAAAGTAAAACTCAATTCATCACAAGAAGATAGAGAGGGAGAAACACCATATGATCCAACTATAGTAACAAAGCTCGCGATACGTCAAGATCGTGCCAAATCAAGAACACGAGAGAGAGAGAGAGAGAGAAAACACATAGCTACTGGTGCATACCCTCAGCCCTGAGGGTGAACTACTCCCTCCTCGTCATGGAGACTGCCAGGATGATGAAGATGACCTCTGGTGATGATTTCCCCCTCCGGCAGGGTGCCAGAACGGGCTCCCGATTGGTTTTTCGTGCCTACAGAGGCTTGCGGCGGCGGCACTTCCGATTTAGGGTTATTTTCGGAGGTTTCTATATTTATAAGAATTTTTGGCGTCGGAAACAAGTCAAAGGGGTGCCCGAGGGGCCCAAAAGCCTTAGGGGTAGGGCGCACCCGCTGGCTTGTGGACTCCTAGGGACTCTTCTGGTCCCGCTCCGGTGCTTCGGGGGTCTCTTTTAGTCCATAAGAAATCACAGTAAATTTGCAGCTCATTTGGACTCCTTTGATATTCCTTTTCTGTAAAACTCAAAAACAAGGAAAAACATAAACTGACACTGGGCTCTAGGTTAATAGGTTAGTCCAAAAAATAATATAAAATAACATATCAATGTATATAAAATATCTAAAACAGATAATATAATAGCATGGAACAATAAAAAATTTATAGATACGTTCATGACGTATCACGTCCGGCTTGTTTTTTTTTTCTTTTTACCGGTCACTGAACGGACCATCTGCCCGAACGTTTAAAGCAGATTTGGATTGCTCGGCTGCAGATGCTCTTAGGTTGGATCTATTGCAAGATTTTACCAGCCCTGCTCCGCGCCTCGACTGTGTCCTCGAAGTAGGGCAAGCAGTCCGGTCGTCCACGCACGGGTAGCTAGCTCCGCCTGGTGAGATACCCACACCATGTTGTAAACCGTGCTCATTGATAATCCACAAGCCTTGTGCGTGGCCGTTCTTCATACATGTGGCTAGCTGCTCCAACAGTTTGCGTGCAATGGGTAGTTAGCTACTCCATCCGTTCTTAAATATTTGTCTTTCTAGAGATTTCAACAAGTGACTACATACGAAGCAAAATGAGTGAATCTACACTCTAAAGTATGTTCATATACATTCATATGTGGTAGTCCATTTGAAAATCTCTAAAAAGACAAATATTTAGAAACGGAGGGAGTACTATATTTGCATGCAACGGCTAGCCAACAATTTTTCCGTCGTTGTCCACAACGGTAGCCAAACATGTATGTTATATTGTTGATACGGCAAAAATACTTTGATGTGTAAAAACTATGATATCTTATACCAACAGGCAAAAATACTATAGTTTTTCAATACTTTGGTTTTAAGAATACTTTGCTGCCAAACACAGTTCTCTCTCCCACTAATTAGTATACAACTATACATGCATTTATTTTGAGTCATAAACTTGGAACAACAGTATATGATGAAACAAATTTCAGAAAAATATTCCATTTGAACGTGTGTCTTTCTTTTGATTTTATCTTCAAAACAAGCCCAATACCGAATATTCCTTGAAAAAAAATCAAATTTGTAGTAAAACCGCAACTAAAATTATGAAACGGAGTGAGTATTGTTATAAAAAATGACACATGTAATTTTTAAATAAAAATCAACTAGATGTGGTTGACTAGGAAATATCACATTATGAAATGTTAGGTGAGAGAAAACATTGTATGTGATGTTAGGATGCTATGCACCAATACACTGTGTGTGATGTCAGGATGCTATGCATCAGTACATATATGCTATATTTAAGCAGTTTACATATTGTGATGGCACATATCATGCACGATATCTACATACACTAGTGCAACCGGGCAATAGCACCGGTTCGTAAGGGCCTTTAGTGCCGGTTCTGCAACCGGCACTAAAGAGTGGGGACTAAAGGTCCCCCCTTTAGTACCGGTTCTGCACAAACCGCTACTAAAGGGCCACCACGTGGCACGAGCCAGCGTCGGGGGCGGGGAGCACTTTAGTACCGGTTGGTAACATCAACCGGTACTAAAATGTTGGGGGGGGGGGGGGGGTTTGGATTCATGATTTCTTTTTCTTTAATTTTGTGTTTTCCATTTAAATTCTTTTTGTTTGCTGGTATTTTACGATACTACATATTTGTACACGTTATGCATATATATAAATATATAGAATTTCTCATAGAACTGATCATATATATATATATATATATATATATATATATATATATATATATATATAGTAATACTATTCATCACCCAGGTTGCAGAATAAGTTATTCTTCGTCCGAGGTAATCTTACGATCACTTCATAAATAAATTACATTTGGAATACAAATAGTTACATTCATATTGATTCACTACGTAAAATTTGGTATAAGAAAACAAAAAAATAGGTTATAAGACCAGAAATATCGCATTTTATGTATGTTTTTACGTTCGTAACTTTACGTAACATAAAATATTTTTTACGGCAAGTATATATTTTTTTACACTCTCTTTTTACGCATGAAATAAGACAAAATTTACGAAACGTAAAAATACGGTGCATTGATGTCAAAATAGAGAGGGGGTGAAGAATAACTATTCCTCACCCAGGGTGACGAATAGCGCGACCCATATATATATACAATTAGGTATATATACAATTTCTCATACATGTTGCCTTGGTGCCTTCGGAGCACGATGACAATTGGGAGTGGTTCATGGGGGCGGTAGCGGGTAATAGTATTCTCCTTTGGGATCTATGACCTGGTCGAGCAAAATTCCCGCTATTTCCTCTTGAAGTGCTCGTATGCGCTCCGTTGGTAGGAGCTTCTCCCGCACGTCTTTGAACTGTTAAGAAGGAGATCAATATGCATGCATGTGTATATTACTTGTGTGACTAGATATCGATAATCATGTAAAAATTGTGAATAGTGTTCTGTCAAACGCACCCATTGCTGTCTATCAGATTTGCTCATTTCGGATGCCATCATGCGAATGTTCTTGCAAACGTAGAATGCACACACATCATTCCCCGACGCCTGCTTCAGAGCCTTTACGAGAATTGAATTTAATCAGGTAATAATTAATCAAGCATGATAATTAATTAATGGTATTGAAACAAGAATTAAAGAGATGGTAACTAGCCAGTACTACTTAATTACTTATCTTGGGTCGATACCAAAATAGCTTTTGTCGCCATTTGTCTGGAGTCACCTTGATGAACTTTGCCCAAGCCCTGCCCGCCGGCAAAGAAAATGAATAAGGGTTATTAAATAGTTGATATCAGAAAAATGACGAACTAAATAGGCCGAGATATAGTTAATAATGATTGAAATTACCTGTTGACTATTCCCTTCAAGATGGTGAAGTCACTTTCTTTTTTATGTAGTGAGTCCAGGACTTCAACTGTTCCTTCTTCAACTTTAATGACTAACAAGATCCAGTGGTAACTGCATGCGCACACGTTTGCATGTCTTAATTAAGCGGGCATGTGCATAACACTAATCAACATCTAGCTAGTATAAGCAAAAAACAGAATTTGTAGTACAAGACAGTGTGACTCACAGGAAGTTGTAAGGAAGTAGTATATCTTCATTGGTATTGAGGCACTTCAAGAACTCTAGCATGTTTTTCTCTACATCTGCTTTACACCATTCCAGTTTCCATGTGTGTTCATTAATGGTATTTGGGTCAATGAACCCAATGCCATAGCGTCCAGCTTTTTTCATTTCATACATCTTCATCCTGCATAATACCACAGAAAAGAATATATAGTGAGGATATATAATTACAGGTAATTAATGATCAATCAATGAGCACTACAGCTAGCTTGAGACTTAAACAGCATTTGATAGATTATCCAACCCCGAGCAATCTTAGTTATTGGTGGGGGTTCGGCTCGTTAGCAGGTATTTGTTTAGTCATTCAGATAGTGACTGGCGGGAAAGCAGATACCTGATTCTATATATATATAAGGGATATAAGTGCTGGATCTGAACTATTGAAATTAGTGAATTGGCGGAAAAGCAGGAATGAAGGTTGGGACAGAAAGGGGAAGAGCTCGACTTCGAGTATGGTCTTGTTCTTAACTGCTTGAGAGAACGCTACAGAAAGAAATCACTTACACACAATAGCAACTGACGATAGATTTGTCGAGTGCATCTTGATTGAATAACTGAAATAGTTCTGAATACTCAACGGACAAAGCTTTCTTATGGAAGTAATGCTCTTCCTTGACTTGCACCATGAGGGACTCTCGATTGGAACTCTTGGTAATTTTCATGTACCAATCATGCAATTCATACATTCTCGTTGGGAGGTTCTTGACCTCCTCGGGCTCGACCAAAGGTTTGCCGCGGACATATTTCCGTTTTATTTCCTCCTCTCTAAGGGGAGACATGGGCTCGATCTCGAGGAGTTGTCCAACAGTGATCTTGAGCATTTCAGCCTGCATTATATGCTCCTCGGTTATTACCAGATTACCCAGCTGGGGAACATTAACGGTTTGCCCACATATATATAGGGCGCCGGTACTCTTATGTGTTGTTGGCCCAACAAGCGGGGGGATCGATTGCGCCGCCTGTTCTCCCAACTGGGGAACGGTTTTCCCGCATTTTTTGCCAGCTGCTTGGCTCGAGCTCGACTCCTTCTGTACTCGTGCTGGATGTGCCTTCCTGAGGGGAGACATGGGCTCAATCTCGAGGCTTCGACCATATTTATATCGCTTGCCTCCGCCTGTACCTTCTGTACTACCTCGACTCGTACCGCTACGCACCATAGTTGCGTCGGCTCTCTTCCGCGATTGCTGAGGCGGCGGAGACGGCTGACATGGCTTAGTTGGAGCAGGAGGAGTGGCCTGACGCTGTGCCGGACTTGAAGCAGGAGGAGTGGCCTCACGCTGTGTCGGACTTGAAGCAGGAGGAGTGGCCTCACGCTGTGCCGGACTTGAAGCAGGAGGACTGGCCTCACGCGGTGTCGGACATGAAGCAGGAGGACTGGCCTCACGCTGTGCCAGACTTGAAGCAGGAGGAGTGGCCTGCTGCTGTGCCGGACTTGGAGGAGGAGGAGTGGCCTCACATCGAGGAGGAGTCGGATGACGACGCGGTGTCGGTGGCCTTCGAAAGATGATGCAATCCTTTCTCCATAGGATGATGCGATGTATGGCCTCTCCCAGTGTGTGCTCCTCGTCACCTCCAGGAATGTCAAGCTCTAGCCCGGAATATTGGTCCACCACCTCATCAACCACGACACGAGTATAGCCCGCTGGAATCGGGTTGCAATGGAAGGTTGCATCGGGGGGATTTGTATAAGCAATGGCGTCCGCCACCTTCATGGATATGTTCTTCATTTTGATGTGTAGCTCACAGTTAGTGCTCTCCATGATGTCATCCACAGGGTATCTATCCAGCAGTGCGGCGTCCGGGGAGGAACCAACGCTGCTTTTCGGCATGGATGGGACGGTGCTATCCAATGCTGGATCATCCGCTAGCTGTTGCCGCTGCTGAGACCCCCTTTCCTAGCTAAGTGAGTCGATCTGCTATTGCTGCCGCTGGAATTTGAGTGCCAAGTCCGCGTGCGCTGATTCTAGGCCTAGAATGCGTTCTGCTTTCTGCTTCCTCTGCTCCTCCTCCAGCTTCCTCTTCTTCTCCTCCTCCATCTTCCTTCTTGCACGGCTTCTATAGTCGGCGTTCCAGTCCGAAAAGTCCTCATACCACGGAACAACGCCCTTGCCTCGTGTTTTCCCCGGGTGTTCAGGATTTCCCAGGGCGCGCGTAAGGTCGTTGTTCTCTCTGTTGGGCGTGAACACCCCCTTTCGAGCATCTTCTATTGCTTCAAGTAACTTTTCTTCGGCTCCTTTTAGACTTGCCTTCTTCGAAACCAGGCCTGTCTTCAGGTCCAACGCCCCCCATGCACGTAGAACCAAGTTCTGTACCTAGGGGGGCCATCTCCTAGTAACTGGAGTGACCCCTCCATCCACCATCTCTTTCTCAGACTTATCCCACTTAGGCATTGCCACCGCGTAGCCACCTGGCCCCAGCCTATGGAACTGCGTCTTTTTTGCGGCATTGGCCTTGTTTTTTCTCGACCGTTCCTTAGATAATTCTGATTCCTTGAATTTCAAGAAAATGGGCCAGTGTTCTCTTTGCTTCTCCAGTGTTCCCTTGAATTTTGGAGTCTTCCTTCCTCCTTCGACGTAGTTGGCCCATACAGTTTTCTTGTGGGTGTTGAATGCAATTGCCATCTTCCTAAGAGCGGCGTCCTTGACTTTCTGCACATCTGCATCAGTGAAATGATCTGGTAGGGTGAAATGTTCCATAGAGATTCCCAAAGCGTTTTTTTGCTCTGTCGTCGACCCAAGTAACATCTGGACGTTTATTTTTTTGGCTCTTTCCATTCTTGAATGGAGATCGGGAGTTGGTCCCTCACAAGAACTCCGCACTGACGAATGAACTTGTTCGCAATATTCTTAGGCGTGCTTGGTTCGCCATTAGCTTTGATGGCATCGATGTTGTACTTTACACCCTCCTTCAACTTTTTGCCCGGGCCTCGCTTTGTCCTGCTGTCTGTAGTAGCAGATTTGCTCGATCCGGAGGGCTGAAAGAAGAAAGATCGATTCGTTAATATATCTTCAAATAAAAAAACATGTGATGATCACCAGATGCCTGCTTATATAAATATAGATCGCCGGTCTTTGTTATTTCAAGATCAACATTGCCGGCGTCATCATAATCATAATCATAGTTCATGACTTCATCAGTTCGGTCGTCGCGATCAAATATCATATCATCACCCTCCCCGGTATTGTTCAGATATTTGGAGCCATCATAGTCTTCATTCTGATCATCTGGCCCGTGAGGGCTGCGTATGATCTCAAACGGGGTCTCTTCTCCCTCTCTGCCGGTATTGTCCGCCATAGCTTTTATTTAACTAATCTAGAAGAAATATAAAACAATTTAGTATTCAAATTACAATGCATGGATGCAATCAATAAGGAAAAACTGAATCATAGTACATAATATGCATCGTCTCGAATATTATATATCAAATACATCACTAGCTAGCTAGCTAATAAAGATCGAATACTACAGAAGAATCTAGGCCACTCGCGGTTCCTGAGGCGCGGGCGGTGGACACCCAAAGAGAAGGAACCATCACAGGATCATATCTCCGGTCATCTGCCCAAAGAACCTGCCAGGTATTAGAGAACCTGACGTCCATAGCAGCCATGTAGCGACGGAAGTGCTCGTCCTCCTCCCTGACACGGCGACGCACCACCTCCGGCGGGGTCGGCTCCCTCTGCACCGAATGTGGCCCACGCGAACGCCACCAAAGGAGATCAGGGTCGACGACGGGACCCGGGGCCGGGTTCCTCACCAAGCGGCGCGCCCCTGAAGGTAGCACCTACCAGTGCCAGCCCGGCGGAGCCCAGTCCCGGACATGGGTCCTCTGAAGCAGGACGTCGTCGCGAACGGGTCGACGGCGAGGATGCGGGCCGGGCATCGTCGAAAACAAATACTATATGCCCGTAAAAAGTAACATATTTTAAATTATTGGATTGTGATAACTAAAATTCTATATGCAAATTCTAAATTTTTCTAAAAAAACATTGATCATCGTCTAACAATTTGACATTAATCTAATTCATCTAGCTAAAACTAACATTTCTAAAATTTCTAACATTTCTATATAACTAACATTTCTATAACATTTCTAATATTTCTATAACTAAAAAACATAAAAAATTTTAACATTTCTATCTATAACTAAAAAACAGAAAAATTTCTAACATTTCTATAAATATTTCTATAAGTAAAAAACAGAAAAATTTCTAACATTTCTATAACTAAAAAACAGAAAAATTTCTAACATTTCTATAAATATTTCTATAACTAAAAAACATAAAAAACACTAACAATTTTACAACTAACTAACAATGTGTGTGTGTGTGTGTGTGGACATGGCGGCCGGGGCAGGAGCTCACCGGCGAGGCGAGGCGACGGGGGGCGGCGACGAGGACGGTGACGGGCGGCGACGACGCGGATGGCGACGACGGGGACGGGGAGGCGGCGACGAGGGGACGCGGGGCGGCGACTACGCGGACGGGGCCGGACGGCCGGGGTGGCGACGACCGGGACGGGGCGGCGACGAGGGCGTCGACGAAGGGTGGCGACGGGGGCGTCGACGGGGGCAGCGACGGGGGCGGCGGGCGGGGCAGAGGAGAAGAAGCAGATGAAAACTGACGAAATTTGTAAGTGCTGCTTATATAGGATGGGCCTTTAGTACCGGTTGGAGCCACCAACCGGTACTAAAGGTCAAAGTTGGCCAGGCCAAGCGGCGGGAAGCGACCCCTTTAGTACCGGGTGGTGGCTCCAACCGGTACTAAAGACACCCCCTTTAGTACCGGTTGGAGCCACGACCCGGTACTAAAGGGGGGTGCGCTACCAGGCGAGGGGCGTAACGTTTAGTCCCACCTCGCCTAGCGAAGGGCAGCCGCACTGGTTTATAAACCCAGCCGCGGCTGCTCCTTCGAGCTCCTCTCCAAAGCAGGCCTTCTGGGCCTACCTGTTCTGTTCTGCCCTGTGGGCCTACGGGGCCTTGCGGGCCTGCATCCTGGCCCAACAACAGGTTGGCTTTCTAGTCGTATGCAGGCCGCTGTGTCCCAGTAGGCGGGCTTTTTTATTTTTTATTTTTTTTGCTTTATTTATTTTCTTTCATTTATTTCTGAATTGTTTTTTTGTTATATTTAGAGTTTCTTTGTGAATATTTTTTCTTTAGGTACAAAAAATTACAAACTTTCTGTTAGTGCTTAAACTTTTCAAATTTGAATAGTTTAAATTTTGAATTATTTGAAATTTGTGTGAATCACTAGTTTGTGAATAACTTAACTTTAAAAATACGTTTTTCAGTGATTCTTTTTTCTTATGTTTAATATTAGTGTGTTTTATCATTATATTCAATTTGGTAATGCTTAGGATATTTAAAAAATGAAATGCCTTTGTAACAGATGAGTTTTCGTCCGAAACCCTGATACTTCGAAAGAGATTGTTCATTTTGTACACGAAGTGCATCCAGTTTTTGCCGTAACCCTCTCTACTTTTTTGCACATGCTATGTGGGTGAAATTATGATACCATGCCAACTTTCAACCTTTTCGGAGTTCATTTGAAGTGCTTTTCAATTTTAGGGTCATTTAGCTGAAAAAATCAGTAAATGCATGAAAGAATTTGTTTGCACATAAAATTTCTTCGCGTTTCAAATGCCAAAACACATAACTACCCTAACTATTACAGAGATTCCCTCCTGGGTGTGAAACACAGAAGAAACTGATGATAGTGAAGCTGATCACATCCCAGATCTTTGGGTGTGAAACTTTTTCTTCGCGTGCGTCCCTTTGCGCCATAGCCATGGAAAATCTTCATCATTTAACTGGATGCTCGGGTCAATATTCACTGTGAATGGAGCAATTTCATCAAACTTTTCATAATCTTCTGACATGTCTGTCTTGTCATCCACTCCCACGATGTTTCTTTTCCCAGAAAGAACTACGTGGCGCTTTGGCTCATCGTATGATGCATTCCCTTCTTATCTTTTCTTTTTCTCGGCTTGGTAGACATGTCCTTCACATAGAAAACCTGTGCCACATCATTAGCTAGGACGAAAGGTTCGTCTGCATACGCAAGATTGTTGAGATCCACTGTTGTCATTCCGTACTGCGGGTCTTCCGTTACCCCGCCTCGTGTCATATTGACCCATTTGCACCGAAACAAAGGGATCTTCAAACCACGTCCATAGTCAAGTTCCCATATGTCCTCTATGTAACCATAATATGTTTACTTTCCCGTCTTGGTTGTTGCATCAAAGCGGACACCACTGTTTTGGTTGGTGCTCTTCTTATCTTGGGCGATCGTGTAAAATGTATTACCATTTATCTCGTACCCTTTGAAAGTCATTATATTCGAAGATGGTAACTGGGACAGCGAGTACAGGTCATCTTCAATAGAGGCGTCATGGATGGTATGTGTCTGCAACCAGCCGACGAAACTCCTCGTTTGTTCACGTGTAATCCAGTCATCAGACCGCTCCGGGTGTTTGGAGCGTAGAAAATTCTTGTGTTCGTCCATATACGAAGCCACCAAGGCGGAATTCTGTAGAACTGTGTAGTGTGCTTCAGTGAGAGAATGTCCGTCCATACATATTATTTGTTTCCCTCCTAGCGTGTCTTTTCCATCCAGTCTGCCCTTATGCCGCGATTTAGGAACACCAATCGGCTTAAGGTCAGGAATAAAGTCAATACAAAACTCAATGAACTCCTCATTTTCATGGCCCTTGGAGATGCTTCCTTCTGGCCTAGCACGGTTATGAACATATTTCTTTAAGACTCCCACTAACCTCTCAAAGGGGAACATATTGTGTAGAAATACAAGACCCAAAACGTTAATCTCTTCGCATAGGTGAACTAGGACGTGCGTCATGATGTTGAAGAAGGATGGTGGGAACACCAACTCGAAACTGACAAGACATTGCACCAAATCATTCTCTAACCTTTGTATGATTTCTGGATCGGTTACCTTCTAAGAGATTGCATTGAGGAATGCACATAGCTTCACAATGGCTAATCGAACGTTATCCGGTAGAAGCCCCCTCAATGCAACCGGAAGCAGTTGCGTCATAATCACGTGGCAGTCATGAGACTTTAGGTTCTGGAACTTTTTCTCTGCCATATTTATTATTCCCTTTATATTCGACGAGAAGCCAGATGGTACCTTAATACTGAGCAGACATTCAAAGAAGATTTCCTTCTCTTCTTTGGTAAGAGCGTAGCTAGCATGACCCTGATGTATGCCGTCTTTTCCGTGCGTACATTGCTGGTCCTCCCGTGCCTCAGGTGTATCTTTTGTCTTCCCATACACGCCCAAGAAGCCAAGCAGGGTCTTTGCAATAGGGCATGTCCCAAAATATAGATTTCTTCTTCCACATGGGTGCGCGCCCGTCATTGTCATTCGGAACAGGTTGTCCGCCAGGACCCTTTCCAAAGACTACCTTCAAATCCTTGACCATATCATGTACATCAGCACCAGTACGGTGGCGAGGCTTCGTTCAGTGATCCGCCTCACCTTTGAAATGCTTGCCTTTCTTTCTTACGGGATGCCTGCTCGGAAGAAATCGACGATGTCCCAGGTACACATTCTTCCTACAATTATCCAAATATATACTGTCGGTATCATCCAAACAGTGTGTGCATGCACGGTATCCCTTGTTTGTCTGTCCTGAAAGTTTACTAAGAGCAGGCCAATCATTGATGGTCATGAACAGAAACACCTTTAGGTCAAATTCTTCCTGTGCGTGCTCATCCCACGCACGTACACCTGTTCCATTCCACAGCTGTAAGAGTTCTTCAACTAATGGCCTTAGGTAGACATCAATGTCGTTGCCGGTTTGCTTAGGGCCTTGGATGAGCACTGGCATCATAATGAACTTCCGCTTCGTGCACAACCAAGAAGGAAGGTTATACAAACATAGAGTAACAGGACAGGTGCTATGGTTGCTGCTCTGCTCCCCAAAATGATTAATGCTATCTGCGCTTAGACCAAACCATCCGTTCCTTGCGTCACCTGCAAACTCCTTCCTGTACTTTTTCTCGATTTTTCTCCACTGCGACCCGTCAGCGGGTACTCTCAACTTTTCGTCTTTCTTACGGTCTTCTCGGTGCCATCGCATCGCCTTGGCATGGTCTTTGTTTTGGAACAAACGTTTCAACCGTGGTATTATAGGAGCATACCACATCACCTTGGCAGGAATCTTCTTCCCGGGGCGCTCGCCCTCGACATCACCAGGGTCATCGCGGCTGATCTTATACCGCAATGCACCGCATACCGGGCAAGCGTTCAAATCCTCGTACTCACCCCGGTAGAGGATGCAGTCATTAGGGCATGCATGTATCTTCTGCACCTCTAACCCTAGAGGGAAGACAACCTTCTTTGCTTCGTACGTACTCTCGGGCAATTCGTTGTCCTTTGGAAGCATATTCTTTATCATTACCAGCAACTTCCCGAATCCCTTGTCAGATACACCATTATCTGCCTTCCATTGCAGCAATTCCAGTGTGGTGCCCAACTTTTTCTTGTCAGCTTCGCAATTCGGGTACAACAATTTCTTGTGATTCTCTAACATGCGCTGCAACTTCCTCTTCTCCAAATCACTTGCGCAGTTTATCTTTGCATCGGCAATGGCCCGACCTAGATCATCAGCGGGCTCATCTGATGCCTCTTCTTCAGCTTCTTCCCGCATTGCCGGCTCAGCTTCATCCCCCATTGTTGTATCATCATATTCAGGGAACCCATGGCCAGGATAGATGTCGTCATCCACTTCTTCTTCATTGTCTTCCATCATAACCCATCTTTCTCCGTGCTTGGTCCAAACATTATAGTGGGGCATGAAACCGGACTCAAACAGGTGGACGTGAATGGTTCTTGACTTCGAGTAATTGTGATCATTCTTATAGCCAGCACATGAACAAGGCATAAAACCATCCGCCCACTTGTTTGCCTCAGCCGCAAGCAGAAAAGTTTGCACGCCATTAATGAACTCGAGAAAGCATCGGTCATCGTACATCCATTGTCGGCTCATCTTCATTACACAACACCGAAAACACAAAATTAATACAAGTTCATACATAAAGTTCATACATAAAAGTGCATACAACACTTAAATGCAACAAACAAATAACTCTCTAGCTAAAGCATTTAAATGCAACAACAAAAGCGATCAAGATCGCAACTAAGGTAACAATTGATCCAACGGCATAATGATACCAAGCCTCACTATCAATGACATATTTTCTAATCTTTCTAATCTTCAAGCGCATTTTCTCCATCTTGATCTTGTGATCATCGACGACATCGGCAACATGCAATCCAATTCCATTTTCTCCCCCTCAATTCTTTTCAATTTTTCTTTCAAATACTCGTTTTCTCTTTCAACTAAATTTAACCTCTCGACAATAGGGTCGGTTGGAATTTTCGGTTCACATACCTCCTAGATAAAAATATCTATGTCAACTTGATGGGCATAATTTGTCATAAACACGAAATGCAACAAATAGTTTTAAAAGAGAATATACCACATCCGAATCATAACAAGGACGAGGGCCGACGGGGACGGATATCAAAACCATGGCACTATGTATAACAAACAACGTACGGGTAAGATAATTATACGAGTAATATATATCCAAATCACACAAACATGAATTTTTTATATACAAAATTCATGAACAAGAGGCTCACCACAAGGTGGTGCCGGCGACGGGAAGGTGCGGGCGATCGACGGTGGTTACGACGGAGATTTAGAAGGCACTAAGTAAACCACACCTACATATGCAAACTCAGTGTTATTTTTTACCTCAAATTGCATATAAATCAAATACTAGCACATATAATTCCTCCCAAATTACTAAACTCACAAATTAAGCACTATATAAAGCATTGCAAGAGCTAATCTCGCAATGAGAGATGAAAGGACAAAGTTGCTAACCTTTGTGATCATTTGAATGGATGGGGGCCTTCAAATCTTGACAAATTTTGGGCAAAATGTGTGATGAGCTCGAGAGGAAGAGGGGAAGAACAGAGAGGAGAGGGGAAAAGGGAAGAACAGAGCGAGCTCGGGTGGACGAAGGGTTTATGTAGGATGACCTTTAGTACCAGTTCGTGGCACGAACCGGTACTAAAGGTGCTGGAGGGGCCCCGGACTGAAAACATCCTGCCACCACTCTCTTTAGTACCGGCTCATGTCACGAACCGGTACTAAAAGTTCGCTACGAACCGGTACTAAAGAGCTCCTCCCGCCTAGCCGTTGGAACCGACACTAATAGACACATTAGTGCCGGCTCAAATTCAAACCGGGACTAATGTGTCTCACATTTGACCCTTTTTCTACTAGTGATAGTAGAAAGACTAGTCTCACAAATATGTGCTTCTCGTGACAGGGAAAAAAATTGTGTAACAATCTTGAACTTTTTCTCTTTCCGAGAAGAAAATATGTGCTTCTCATGGAAGTAAAAAAATAATTCAAACACAAAATCAAATCATGATTTTTTTTTTGCTTCTCGCGGAAGCAAATTTGCGCCTCAAAAAAATTTCACGCAAAAAACATAATTTCCCCCCCTTCTCATGGAAGCAAATATGTGCCTCTGAAACCTAGGGAAAACTATGCGTAGCCGAAAAGCCAAAAAATCGAAAAAACCCATCTAAAACCTGAAAACATGTACAGAAAAAAATACAAAGGGATCGCCCAACACGCGACACATGACAGTCGCTGAACGCGCCACTTGGCGCGCTCTCGACCCACAAAAGTGACCCCGCGGGGCTCCCGCGATTGGTATCCCTTGGCTAGTTGCTCTCTCTATTTTATTTATCTAGAACAACGTAAGATAAAGCCACTGTTGTGCTACAACAAGCACCTTATCATATGTATGCCTTATTGCAAGGTGTTGTTGACAGGCCACCTTACAAGTGCTCCAACCATACATTATGTGAGGTAAGCAACTTTTGAAAGGAAATCAAGTTATGATGGTTAGAAACGTACCCCCTCTCCCACACACACACCAACACAAAAGCTTAGGGCATGTACAATGGTTGATAAGATAGTCTTATCTTAAATTTTGCATGTAATTTAGAGATGACAAAAAAAAGGCTACAATGGGTCATCTCTTAGCCTTATCATCAATAACCAGTTATTCCTAAAAACGTGGTGAGACATATTGTGCTAAGAGATCATCACTTGTCTTCTCTTAAATAAGAGAAGACAAACCTTTTCTTATTAGTTCTCTCTCCTTCACCTCATTTCTACAATGGGTCATCTCTTAGCATTATCATCAATAATTAGTTATTCCTGAAAACGTGGTGAGACATATTGTGCTAAGAGATTATCTCTTGTCTTCTCTTAAATAAGAGAAGACAAACTTTTTCTTATTAGTTCTCTCTCCTCCACCTCATCATTTATCCTACGTGACACTCATAAGATAGCACCATTGTACATGCCCTTAGAGGTGCTCCCCTTTGCATGAGAATAGAGATCACCAGATTCGCGTAATATCCCACGGACACCACACAAGAAACACATACCTTCTTTCCAATTTTAACCATGTGGGATGATTATTAGGGCATGTACAATGGTTGATAAGATAGTCTTATATTAAATTTTGCATATAAATTAGAGATGACAAAAAAACATGTCTACAATGTGTCATCTCTTAGCCTTATTTTCAATAATTAGATGTTTCTAAAAACATGGTGAGACATATTTTGTTAAGAGATCATTAAGAGAAGACAAGCTTTCTCTTATGATTTCTCTCTCCTCCACCTCATCATTTATCCTACATGACACTATCAAGATAGAACCATTGTACATGTCCTTAGTATTATTTTGAGTTGGCTAAGGACGATTTTTAGGTTGGGAAAATGGATAGCATCCTAAAACGAAGAGCACCGGATACATTCTCCAATAGAGGAACATGTGCTTTGCATGCCGTTTGGCAGCAACAAGGCACGCATGAGTAGTGAACGAGCACATAATGACCAATTCAACGGAGGTCTCTACCGACAAGAAGATAACCAGACCATATGGTTACATCGGGCGTCTTCGTTTCTGTGGATGAGTGACGAAGAAACGCACGTGTGTTATCAGTCATTAATTCATGTATCGAGACTTTCATGTCTATTTCTTCTTGCGACCATAGTGTTTGAGGAGCGTGTAGATGCGGCGGCCACCAGGTCACGGTGTGGACTGAGACAGGCTGATCCTGTTCGGACCAATACAAGAAGATAAGAACCATGTAACTTCATGGTAGCTACCTAGTTGAACTATTTACTTTAGCTATTTTGCTTGCCCTGGCTTGCAGTTTAGAGAACTTCTGGGAGGTTGCCTTATTTTAGAGAAAAGCTGCGTGGTTGGCAGTTACAACTTGTGCTTGCGTTAACAATCCTCTTCTCTCCCTGATGGTGCGTTTAGTATCGTCGGAGGACGTGCAGAGGTGTGTCTTTGACGGATCTCACATGATTCGGTCGGTGGTTGTCTTTAGTGTATCTACTCGAATCTGATCTTCGTTCGTTTACGTTCGTGTGTCTCTAAGTTGAATCCTTCCTATCTACGCTTTTCTTCATCAGCATCGGTTGCTGTTTTGGTGCGTTGGTCGTTTGTCTTAGCACAAAGACTTCCCGACTGTTTAGTACAACAAGTTTTGCCCGGCTCGAGCGACAGACGAGTGATGACGTCGGCGCGCCTCAGCTCGCTTTAGTGCATGTAGTCGTCGATAGGTGATCCTTTTTTAGAAAAGGAGGATGTATCCCCAGCCTCTGCATCTGGGCGATGCATGCAGCCATTTTATTAATTATACAAAAAGCCCTTACAAGGTAATACATCAACAAGCCTGAAGCCACCATCTTGGCAACACTTATCGCTACTCCTATCCCGTGACGAAGCGGTGCCAAATGTCCGAGCCTAATACCAAACAGACATCGCACCAACACCTAACATCTAATGCCGGAAGCCTATCCAAGCCACAGTACTTGGACTGGGTTAGACACCGGTCTGGCGCACTTTCAATGGGCACCACATGCGCACGTTGCAAGGGTCGTAACCTCCTTCATCCATTGACCTTGCGAGGCCTCTCCACCATCGACGCCACCATGACGCCAGACAGTGTCGTCCTCCTGCACGACTCCATCGCAACCCATCGGACGCCGAGTCTCCACTGCGCCACGCCGCCGAGATCCGCCACCATCGATGTGTAGGATGAAGCACCACTCCACCACCTACCGACGCCCAACCACCAAACCGTCCACATGTCCGTCCAGCCGATGAATGTCTCCAAAGATGATGTCCCACGGGGGTGACGACGAAGACGTCGCCATCATCCGATCCAGGAGGCCCCTCAACGCCTCCAACGAGGGCTACGACGCCCACGGGCACCGCCGTCAATAGTAGCCTCCTCCAGATCTGAGGTTTCCCACGGGGGTATCGTTATTTTCTGACCTTCACAGATGATTCGAGCAGATATGGGTATATATCTACTTAATGAAATATAAGTCTGAAACATTTGAAAAGTTCAAAGAATTTCAGAGTGAAGTAGAAAATCATCGTACAAGAAAATAAAGTTTCTACGATCTGATCACGGAGGCGAATATTTGAGTTACGAGTTTGGTCTTCATTTGAAACAATGTGGAATAGTTTCACAACTCACGCCACCTGGAACACCACAGCGTAATGTTGTATCCGAACATCGTAACCGTACTTTATTGGATATGGTGCGATCTATGATGTCTCTTATCAATTTACCACTATAGTTTTGGGGTTATGCATTAGAGACAGCTGCGTTCACGTTAAATAGGGCACCATCTAAATCCGTTGAGACGACACCGTATGAACTGTGGTTTGGCAAGAAACCTAAACTGTCTTTTCTAAAAGTTTGGGGTTGCGATGCTTATGTGAAAAAGCTTCAGCCTGATAAGCTCGAACCCAAATCAGAGAAATGCGTCTTCATAGGATACCCAAAGGTGACTGTTGGGTACACCTTCTATCACAGATCCGAAGACAAGATATCCGTTGCTAAGAATGGATCCTTTCTAGAGAAGGAGTTTCTCTCGAAAGAAGTGAGTGGGAGGAAAGTAAAACTTGATGAGGTAATTGTACCTTCTCCCGAATTGGAAAGTAGTTCATCACAGAAATCAGTTCCAGTGATTCCTACACCAATTAGTGGGGAAGCTAATGATGATGATCATGAAACTTCAGATCAAATTACTACCAAACCTCGTAAGTCAAGCAGAATACGCACTAGAGTGGTACGGTAATCCTATTCTGAAAGTCATATTACTAGACCATGATGAACCTACGAACTATGAGGAAGCGATGATGAGCCCAGATTCCGCGCAATGGCTTGAGGCCATAAAATCTGAGATGGGATTCATGTATGAGAACAAAGTGTGGACTTTGGTTGACTTGCCCGATGATCGGCAAGCCATAGAGAATAAATGGATCTTCAAGAGGAAGATGGACACTGATGGTAGTGTTACTATCTACAAAGCTCGACTTGTCGCAAAAGGTTTTCGACAAGTTCAAGGTGTTGACTGCAATGAGATTTTCTCACTCGTAGCGATGCTTAAGTCTGTCTGAATCATGTTAGCGATTGCTGCATTTTATGAAATCTGGCAAATGGATAAGAAAACTACATTCCTTAATGGATTTATTAACGTAGAGTTGTATATGATGCAACCAGAAGGTTTTGTCGATCCTAAGGGTACTAACAAAGTGTGCAAACTCCAGCGATCCATTTATGGACTGATGCAAGCCTCTCGGAGTTGGAATATACGCTTTGATAGTGTGATCAAAGCATATGGTTTTATACAGACTTTTGGAGAAGTCTGTATTTACAAGAAAGTGAGAGGGAGCACTACAGCCTTTTTGATAAGTATATGTGAATGGCATATTGTTGATCGGAAATGATGTAGAATTTTCTGGAAAGCATAAAGGAGTGTTTGAAAGGAGTTTTTCAAAGAAAGACCTCGGTGAATCTGCTTACATATTGAGCATCAAGATCTATAGAGATAGACGCTTGATAAAAAATTTCAATAAGAACATACCTTGACAAGATTTTGGAGTGGTTTAAAATGAAACAGTCAAAGAAGGAGTTCTTGCCTGTGTTGCAAGGTGTGAAGTTGAGTAAGACTCAAAAGCCGACCACGGCAGAAAATAGAAAGTCATTCCCTATGCCTCAGTCATAGGTTCTATAAAGTATGCTATGCTGTGTACCGGACCTATTGTGTACCTCACCATGAGTTTGGCAAAAGGATACGATAGTGATCCAGGCATGGATCACTGGATAGCGGTCAAAGTTATCCTTAGTTACCTAAGAGGACTAAGAAAATATTTCTCGGTTATGGAGGTGATAAAGAGTTCGTCGTAAAGGATTACGTCGATGCAAGCTTTTACACCGATCCGGATGACTCTGAGTCTCAATCTGGATACATATTGAAAGTGGGAGCAATTAGCTAGAGTAGCTCCATGCAGATCATTGTAGACATAGAAAATTTGCAAAATACATACGGCTTTGAATATGGCAGACCCGTTGACTAAACTTCTCTCACAAGCAAAACATGATCACACCTTAGTACTCTTTGGGTGTTAATCTCATAGCGATGTGAACTAGATTATTGAATCTAGTAACCCTTTGGGTGTTGGTCACATGGCGATGTGAACTATTGGTGTTAAATCACATGACGATGTAAACTAGATTATTGACTCTAGTGCAAGTGGAAGACTGAAGGAAATATGCCCTAGAGGCAATAATAAAGTTGTTATTTATATTTCCTTATATCATGATAAATGTTTATTATTCATGCTAGAATTGTATTAACCGGAAACTTAGTACATGTGTGAATACATTGACAAACAGAGTGTCCTAGTATGCCTCTACTTGACTAGCTCGTTAATCAAAGATGGTTATGTTTCCTAGCCATAGACATGTGTTGTCATTTGATGAACGGGATCACATCATTAGAGAATGATATGATGGACAAGACCAATCCGTTAGCTTAGCATTATGATCGTTTAGTTTTATTGCTATTGCTTTCTTCATGACTTATACATATTCCTCTGACTATGAGATTATGCAACTCCCGAATACCGGAGGAACACCTTGTGTGCTATCAAACGTCATAATGTAACTGGGTGATTATAAAGATGCTCTACAGGTGTCTTCGAAGGTATTTGTTGGGTTGGCATAGATCAAGATTAGGATTTGTCACTTCGAGTATTGGAGAGGTATCTCTGGGCCCTCTCGGCAATGCACATCACTATAAGCCTTGCAAGCAATGTGACTAATGAGTTAGTTATGGGATGATGCATTACGGAACGAGTAAAGAGACTTGCCGGTAACAAGATTGAACTACGTATGATGATACCGACGACATGACAAAGGGAATGACGTATGTTGTTATGCGGTTTGACCGATAAAGATCTTCATAGAATATGTAGGAGCCAATATGAGCATCCTGGTTCCACTATTGGTTATTGACCGGAGATGTGTCTCGGTCATGTCTACATAGTTCTCGAACCCGTAAGGTCCGTACACTTAACGTTCGATGACGATTTGTATTATGAGTTATGTGATTTGATGACCTAAGTTTGTTCGGAGTCCCGGATGAGATCGCGGACATGACGAGGAGTCTCGAAATGGTCGAGAGGTAAATATTCATATATTGGAAGGCTATATTCGGACATCGGAAAGGTTCCGAGTGATTCGGGTATTTTTCGGAGTACCGGGGAGTTACGGGTATTCACTGGGAGAAGTAATGGGCCTTATTGGGCCACACGGGAAAAGAGGAGGCAGACCAAGGGGAGGTGGCATGCTCCCCCCCCCCATGGGTCTGAACTGGACTAGGGGAAGGGGGCGGCGCCCCCTTGCCTTTTCCTACTCCCTCTCTCTTTCCCTCTTTCCTTCTCTCCTACTCCGAAAAGGAAATGGATTCCTACTAGGACTTGGAAGTCCTAGTAGGACTCCATACTCTTGGCGCGCCCCTAGGGGGGCGGCCTCTCACCCTCCCTCCTATATATACGTGGGCAGGGGGCACTCCAAAGGAACTCCAAGATTTGTCTTAGTCGTGTGCGGTGCCCCCCTCCACAGTTACACACCTCGGTTATATCGTCGTAGTGCTTAGGCGAAGCCCTGCGCCGGTAACTTCATCGTCACCATCGCCACGCCATCGTGCTGACGAAACTCTCCCTCGTCCTCAACTGGATCAAGAGCTCGAGGGACGTCATCGTGCTGAACGTGTGCTGAACACGGAGGTGCCGTACGTTCGGTACTTGGATCGGTTGGGTCGTGAAGACGTTCGACTACATCAACCGCGTTACTAAACGCTTCCGCTTTCGGTCTATGAGGGTACGTGGACACACTCTCCCCTCTCTTTGCTATGCTTCTCCTAGATAGATCTTGCGTGGTCGTAGGATTTTTTTTTTTTGAATTACTACGATCCCAAACACCCCGCGGCCGCCATCATCCCCCCGCACGAGCTTTGCCCAGCCGGGATCCGGCGACAGTGGGAGGGGAGGCAGAGGGGATCGGGAGGGATCTGGAGGGGAGGGGAGGCGGTTGAGAGGCGGAGGCGATCGGGACGGGAGGCGGACCGTCGATAGGTGATCTAGAGACTTGGACGTATTTTTAAAAAAATTCTAATGTTTGTTCTGCCATCATGATTAAAGATGAATAGATCGGAAGTTCTCCCGCAAGAGAAAAAACAATCCTTTTCTCTTCACCCCGCAAAAAATTAAGAAAAAACTAGTTATCTTCTGGGTACTAGTGCTACGACTTAAAAAAGGGGGCAAGATAAAAATATAAGAAAAAAGGTTTGTTGGGGACGATGGAGTGGGCGGCGGGGCTAAGGGGACGCACCACAGGTGTCGGGGGAGGGGTCGGTGACACTATTCATTCCACATTTTTACCGAGAAGTGCTCCCCTAGAGCAAATATGGACTAATGGGGCAAAATTTTGGAGGAAAAAAAGCTAAATATAGGGCATTAAAGAAAATGTGGAATTGGCTAGATGGTTCACTACTAGGAAAACCCCTATAGGCAGCCACTTAATAGTGGTGCGGGTTATATGGGTCGCGCTACTACTAATTAGTAATAGCACGTGCAAACACAATGCGTTACATGTACAGAGGGTTCACATAACCCGCGCTACTACGAAATGGTCCCCACCGAGCTGCCATGGCAGGCCATAGTAGCAGCGCGGAAAGAAAACCTGTGCTACAACTAATTAGCTCCTATCGCGGATACATGAGGGGGGGGCTCCACCTAGTAGCAGCGCGGTATATACAACACGCACTATAGCTAAGCGACCCTTATCCTCCCCTTCGGACGATCTTCACTCTCTCCCACTCTCTCGCAGTTGCTCCGGCTCATCCTCGCATCCTCACATCAGTCCGGTGTCGCCGGATCCGGTCCTCCCTGACGGCCTGCTTGCGCTGCTCCGGCCATCCCCACCCCCGTACATCCTCGGCCGCTGTGGGCGCCACCACCCATCGTGCGCCTCCTCCTCCATCTCGGGACCCCACCCGGCGCGCCCTCCACCAGCTGCTGCACGAGCTTGCTGGCCGGCGGTTCCGGCGCTTTTGGCCTTGTTCTCAGGCGGCCCTCACCCCCGAATCACGGTGACTGCTCTCGCGGGGACGTGGGGACGCATCTGTGGTTATGGCAGACATGGAGATCCTCACGGCGGGCACTCGCTGGCGCTGTTCCGACCCCCGACGGCTTAGGCCCGTGTCTCTCCGGTGTCCTTCACTGCCGGTGTTCTTTGCCGGGCAGCTCCGGCCTCAGTCACCAGGTAGCTGCGTCCCTTCCAACTTACCTGGCTCGTCGATGTCTCAACGACAAAGGCCACGACAGCTCGGATTTGCATCTCTCCAGTCCTAGTTTGTCAGCATTGTTGGACGTCGTCGCCACATGCCCTCCGTGTGGCTCACTTCGTCGCCTGCCCCACCCCATATGCTTCAAAGCCTCCCCCTTTTGCCGGATCCAACACTCGTGGGTTCGGAGGCGGTGCCACCCTCCGACGGCATGTGCAGGCCCGCCAACCCCTCCTGACATGGCGGTTCCGACCAACGTGAACTTCCCCATCTTCGATTCCAGACACGACGGCTATGGGATTGCTCAGCTTCAGGCCAGGGAGAGATCCCTGCTCGGCTTGCCGGTGCTGGCACCGACGGCGCCCGCGGGTGACCTTTCCTTCTTGGAGGCGCTTCCATGACTTTCAGCTATGCCCCTCTTCGAGCTCATGGAAAACCCTAGGTCTGGTTACCCCGGACCGGATGGCGACGACCTCTCGACGTCGTTTTGCTTCTTGAAGGCGCTATCTAGTTTGCTCGCGGTGTCCCCGGTGTTGGTTCAGGTGATGTTGGAATTCTTGTTGGTTCGGCATTGTCGCTCGTGGTTCGGGCTTGGTAGGCTTAGTTGTGATGTATCTTTTGTTCGGCCGAGCATCCCTTGTCTCTCTGCTTCGGGCACCATGCTCACGCCTGCCTGCGTTCGTGTCATGTGTTGTACCTCTATGTACTCATTCTACTCCTTCTATCAATGAAAAGATATGCAAGCTTTGAGTATTCGCGAAAAAATATGCATGGTCATTTCCGCCATTAAGGTCGTAAGACCGGGCCAACGCTTTACGTGTCATGGATTTTTGGTTATCCTTATATTGTCTTTGCTCCTTATAGATACCAACGCACTGGCGTAGTTGCGGGGTGGGCAGGTGATCTATGGAGCACTCTGTAAATCGGCCCAATACTTCACTATAGTTGTACAAAAACTATATTTTACTATAGCTATAAACAAAACTAGCAGACTGTAGCGCATGCTCAAGGCTCAAGCCGAAAATGAACGACTGCACGATTTGATTGCTAGCTCCCTTGTTTCCTTTGTACATTCTATATATGTTGTTGTCTTAACTGTCTATGGAAGTCCGGACGTGATGCCTAAGTGTAATTATGTCATGTATAATTATACTTATAAAAATTCCAATTTAATTGATAAGCAATTGTAATTTGTTCACCATGCCATGTTACCTTTATTTGAAGAGATGCCGCTAGCGAAACTATGGATCCAATCCATTCATCCCTATTGCTTTCCACCTCGATCATTGTAGTTTTTATTTCTCTTGTAATCTGAAATTTTATTTCTTTTGTTGCAATCAATGCTTTCAAACACAAGTTGCATTAATCCTTGTAACTAATAAGGCTAGTAAGACCAATAATTTTACTACTTTCGTTGGGGGCCGAGGCAAGTTCTTTATTTTTGTGTGCAGGTACTGATCATTGGCTGCAATTCAGAGCTCCTACGGGTTCCATAAACCTTAAGGTCATACACTTGATGGAAATTGATGCTTGCTACAACCATCTGCACATGAGGGTCCAACACCTTCCTACATTAGACGAAGCATGAGCCGGCGTCTAGCAACATGTTCGCATGGCAGGCCAAGCCATCGAGGTAGGAACACCACCGACTTCTCATCTCTATACTTGAAAGTATGATTTCCATCTTCAATTTAAAGCATGATTTTGCCTTCTAGGTTTGAATAAGTTTAATTGTGAGTGCGAATGGAAAATACTGTGATTTCATTTGAACTTACGATTGCTACATTAAACTTTTTTTATCATAGAATTGTTGCAAAATTAATCATATTGATATGTTCTTCTCATAAATTATATAAAAGTGCGCGGTAACAAAGTTAGGCAAAATCTATCAGGGGAGAGGCAAAGACACAATATGATTTGTAAACTTAAACTTATCGATGCGTTCTTTTAATAAATTATATACTAGTATGTAGTGTTGGAGCTAGACAAAATTTGTTGGGGTTGGGGGTGAGGGCAAAGTATAATTTTGTCCCCATCTAAACCCTCTCATGAATAAATTCTTCATAGATTGGTTCAAACGGGAGGGGCGGGGGGCAATTGCCCCCTTAGTTAAATAGCATGGCCTCTGCTAGTATGTTGTATTCGTGTTGTAAACACATTTTATATTAATTGGACCACCCTAATCCACAATCCTGGCTACGCCACTGCAGATGCGGCACCATTGTCCCTGATGTCGCTGTTCATAGTCATGCTTCTTGGTGCCCCCGACTTGTGTGATTTCTAGTGCCGACGGAGGTTTTCTTCAGATCGTCCCTGATTTGTTCGAGGATGTGGCTGGAGGGTGCGGTGCCCCCATCCCAGCGGTTTCCTATTCGCAAGCTTTGCCGCGGGTGGCTCTCGGCAAAGAGTCCGCTCGGCATATTGTGTGGGACCCGCCTATCAGGTGGTTGCCACGTGGCAGTTTCCTATTCGCTAGCTTTGCCAAGAGTGGCTCTCAGCAAAGATATCCCACGTGGCAACCACCGTTTTCGTCTGTCATCTGTGAGTCACTTTATTTGCCGATGTGTATTGTTCAGCACTCGACAAAGAGTCTGTCGAGTGCCCGTATTTTGGCTCTCGACAAATTTCTGTTTGCCTGAGAGGTGTACGCCGGGTGGCCTTTGCCGAGAACAATTCTCGACAAAGGCTTTACCGAGTGTTTAGGCCCTTTGCCGAGTGTTTCTGGCACTCAGCGTAGGGTGCGATTCTAGTAGTGCCCTGATGTAGTTACTACCCCGCGGTCTATCCTCGATCCAACTTGGTCGTCCTTGGATAGATCTGGTGCATTCACCTCGCGTAGGCTCGTCTATGCCCGTGTGAATCTTTAGCCTTTGGTCGCGCTTTGGTTGTTCATCTCTTGATCGTGGTGGGCTTCGTCCCTGATGCTCACGTGCACCCCCCTTGCTCCCATATTGTCGATGCTTATTCCCCATATGCCCCCGTCTATGGCCTTGGTGGCGGTCGGTCGGGTGGTGTTGGGCTAGTAGCCTCGCTTGTGCGGGGTAATGATGTGGCTAGGCTCGTGGAAGCACTGTTGTCTCAAGGCTGGTGGCAGTCTCTTCCCCGTGATGTCGTGCCTTAGTTGTTGATGTCGTTGTTATAGTAGTTGTTTCTTCGGTTGTGTTGTGATGTTGCAGCTGGCTGTTTTTGGTTATTGCAGTGGATTGTTTTCGGTGTCATGTCTTGTGTAGTGTTCTTGTCCTAGTCAACTTTGTTTGGTCGTCTTCAAGCCACGGATCACTGATCCTTGGTCGGTAATCCACCGATCCTTATATCATTTTAAGTTTTTTTTCTAGCTTGTTCGTGTCGTCTGTATGGTTTGTTAGAATTAATGGGCTAGGCCCATAGCAATTTCTGAAATCTCAAAGCCCATGTGTAAAATGGCAAGTGGTGGTACTAAGTTTAGTCCCACCCCGGAAGTTGAAGAAGAGTTGGACCTCTTTATATAGTGGGTTCTCTCCACCACTCTAAGTGGTGTGTGAGAAGAGAAAGGGAAAACCACACGCGCGCGCTCGCTCGCCTCGCCTCGCCTCGCCTCGCCGCCTGGCCGTGGCGAGGCGAGGCGAGGCGGCGCGTACATGCGACATGCGCGTGAATGGTCCGCCGAAATCTGGTCCGTCTCCTTGCAGGAGCACAGCTTCCTTTTGCCGTTTTATTTTTATGTCTTGGCAGACAAGTTTTTGATTTCTTGTCCGGTAAGTATACGAATTAGAAACCGAGTCGGTTTGGGATTGTGGTCGCGACACAATACCGCCTCTGGTCCTAATATATATACAGCTATCGGCTGCGGCCAAAGACACACCGAAAAAACACCTAGGGTTTTGCCTCATCTCACAACTTGCGCCGCCATCGTAGTCTACTCCATCCCAAACGCCGGCGTGCATCGGCACGTGGGAGAGCAGGTCTCCGGAACCGTTCGTCTTTGCGATCCTGCACCGGGAGAGGACGAATTAGGTTTTTGGGAAGCGTTGTGTGCGACTGCTCAAATTCGTCATCACGGGTCGTCTTTCGTCCAAGTCGGGCAGTGCTACTCATCGTCGTATTCATCGCCGTCAGCAGCAGATCGTCGCCAACATCGTCATCAACACTGTCGCACCCATAATAGCTAACGATCAGTACGTCCAACATCCTCTGTTCATGTCTGTTTCTAAAGCTATTGTTATGTGTTTGCTGCTATTATGCATGTCTTGCTGTTCTTCTAGTTTGCTAGATTATTGCATGCTAGTATCTCTTCTAGTCATGAATTATTTACTGGAATTAATCATGAACTTGCCTAATATTCCAACAATCCAAAAACCTAATTATAGGCAATTTCCTGAGTTAACTATGGCTGGATTCGCCGATGCACTGAGGCCGGATAAGTTTACCGGTGTGCACTTTAAGAGGTGGCAGGTGAAGACCACGCTCTGGCTTACTGCTCTGAAAGTTTTCCACGCTAGTGTTGGTGCTCCAGAGGGAATGACCGACAAAGATCGGAGAAAATTCCAGGAAGCCAATACTATGTTTGTGGGATGCATTCTGAGTGTTCTTGCTGACCATCTGTGTGATGTGTACATGCACATAAATGACGGAAAGATTCTGTGGGATGCACTGAATGCAAAATTCGGTGCAACAGATGCAGGCAGTGAACTGTACATCATGGAGAGTTTTCATGACTACAAGATGGTGAATAACCGTTCTGTGGTTGAACAAGCTCATGAGATACAGTGCATTGTGAAGGAACTTGAACTCCTTAAATGTGTTCTACCCGACAAATTCGTGGCTGGGTGCATGATTGCAAAGTTGCCTCCTTCATGGAGGAATTTCGCCACAACTCTAAAGCATAAGAGACAGGAGATATCAGTTGAAAATCTGATTGCATCTCTTGATGTTGAAGAAAAAGCTCGGGCTAAAGATATTACTGAAAAAGGAGGTGAGGTTCAGCCTACTGCTAACATGGTGCAGAGGTACCCACAGAACAAGAACAAAGGGAAGAACAAACCTGTTTTCAACAAGCCTACCAAGACTACTACCTTCAAGAAGAAGAAGTTCAATAAGGCTGAGCTAGAGTGCTACGCCTGTGGGAAGCCTGGACACTTTTCCAAGGAATGCCCTGAACGTGCAGACCGCAGAGGGAAAACAAGCTCCAAGACTGTCAACATGGTGACCGCTAGCAATACTGATGGGTATGGTAATTTACCTATTGTGCTTTCAGTATTTCAATCATCTTCGTGGTGGATTGATTCGGGTGCTAACGTTCATGTGTGTGCTGACATCTCCCTGTTTACTTCTTATCAGGTCGCAAGGGATTCTTCCGTCCTAATGGGGAATGGGTCACATGCTTCTGTTCGTGGCATTGGCACGGTGGATCTGAAGTTTACTTCGGGAAAGATCGTGCAACTAAGGAACGTGCAGCATGTCCCTACTATGAACAAGAATCTAGTTAGCGGCTCCCTTCTATGTCGAGATGGATTTAAGATAGTTTTAGAGTCCAATAAAGTAATCGTGTCAAGATTTGGACAATTTATAGGAAAAGGCTATGAGTGCGGAGGCTTGTTCCGCTTTTCTCTTTCAGATTTTTGCAATAAGTCAATAAACCAAATTTGTGCTAGTGTTAATGATGATGCAAGTATTTGGCACTCTCGTTTATGTCATATTAATTTTGGTTTAATGTCTCGGCTATCCAGCATGAGTTTAATTCCGAACTTCACAGTTGCCAAAGGTTCTAAGTGCCATAGTTGTGTGCAATCTAAGCAACCTTGAAAGCCTCATAAGGCTACCGAGGAGAGAAACTTGGCACCTCTAGAACTCATACATTCTGATCTTTATGAGATGAATGGTGTGTTGACAAAAGGTGGAAAGAGATATTTCATGACTTTGATTGATGATGCGACTAGATTTTGCTATGTTTATTTGTTGCAAACTAAAGATGAAGCATTAGACTACTTTAAAATCTATAAAGCTGAAGTTGAAAATCAACTAGAGAGAAAGATCAAGCGTCTTAGGTCCGATCGTGGTGGAGAGTATTTTCCAAAAGTTTTTGATGAATTTTGTGAGGAACATGGTATTATTCATGAGAGCACGCCTCCCTATTCACCTCAATCAAATGGAGTGGCCGAGAGGAAAAACCGCACATTGACTGACTTGGTGAATGCCATGTTAGACACTGCTGGTTTATCTAAGGCATGGTGGGGGGAGGCTCTATTGACTTCATGTCATGTCCTGAATAGAGTTCCCAACAATAATAAGGAGAAAACCCCTTATGAGGAGTGGGTTGGGAGAAAACCATCACTTTCTTATTTGCGCACTTGGGGATGTTTGGCAAAGGTCAATATTCCTATTCCTAAGAAACGCAAACTTGGACCAAAGACAGTGGATTGTGTCTTTCTAGGGTATGCTCAACGGAGCATTGCTTATAGGTTTTTAGTGGTAAAATCTGAAGTACCTGATATGCATGTTGATAATATAATGGAATCTCGTGATGCAACATTTTTTGAGAACATATTTCCTATGAAAGATATGCATAGCATTGCTAGATTTTCTTCTGAGATAATTCCTGAATCTAGTACAACTGATGAATATTTCGAACAACCACATGAGGAAGTCCTTGAGAAGGATAACAATGAAGTTCCTAGAAGGAACAAGAGACAAAGGATTGCAAAATCCTTTGGTGATGATTTCATTGTATACCTTGTGGACGACACACCCAAGACGATTGCAGAAGCATATGCATCTCCGGATGTAGATGATTGGAAAGAAGTTGTTCATAATGAGATGGACTCAATTCTTTCTAATGGAACTTGGGAACTAACTGATAGACCATATGGTTGTAAACCTGTGGGCTGTAAGTGGGTGTTCAAAAAGAAGCTAAAGCCTGATGGTACTATTGATAAGTACAAGGCGCGGCTAGTGGCCAAGGGCTACACTCAGAAAGAAGGCGAAGATTACTTTGACACTTATTCACCCGTTGCTAGAATGACCACCATTCGAGTGTTACTTACCTTGGCTGCCTCTTATGGTCTTATCATTCATCAAATGGATGTAAAGACAGCTTTTCTCAATGGAGAGTTGGAAGAGGAGATCTATATGGATCAGCCTGACGGGTTTGTGGTAAAGGGTGAAGAGAGAAAGGTGTGCAAGTTGTTAAAATCTTTGTATGGTCTGAAACAGGCACCTAAGCAATGGCATGAGAAGTTTGAAAGAACTCTGACTTCTGCAGGATTTGTCATTAACAAGGCTGATAGGTGTGTTTACTATCGCCATGGTGGGGGCAATAGTGTCATATTATGTTTGTATGTGGACGACATACTGATCTTTGGTACAGACATTAATGCAATTAATGAGGTCAAGTCTTTTCTATCAAAAAGTTTTGACATGAAAGATCTGGGAGAAGCCGATGTAATTCTAAACATCAAACTTATTAAGGATGAGAGTGGGATTACATTAACGCAATCTCACTATGTTGAGAAGGTCTTGAACCGATTCGGTTTTATGGATAGCAAGCCTTCTCCAACACCTTATGATCCCAGCGTGACACTCAGAAAGAACAAGAAAGAAACGAGAGATCAATTAAGATACTCTCAAATTGTCGGTTCACTCATGTACTTAGCTAGCGCTACAAGACCAGATATCTCTTTTGCTGTGAGCAAACTGAGTAGGTTCATGTCCAACCCGGGTGATGATCATTGGCATGCACTAGAAAGGGTCTTGCGCTATCTGAGAGGTACTATGAGTTACGGAATTACTTATTCAGGGCATCCTGCTGTGCTAGAAGGATATAGTGATTCAAATTGGATCTCCGATGTTGATGTACTTTACGCAACAAGTGGGTATGTATTTACTCATGGTGGTGGCGCAGTGTCATGGAGGTCTTGCAAGCAAACCATATTGACGAGGTCAACTATGGAAGCAGAATTAACTGCTTTGGACACAGCTACTGTTGAGGCAGAATGGCTGCGTGAGCTCTTGATGGACTTGCCGGTTGTTGAAAAACCTGTACCGACTATTCTTATGAATTGTGATAACCAAACGGTTATCGCTAAAGTGAACAATTCTAAAGATAATGCAAAGTCATCAAGACACGTGAAAAGACGTTTGAAGTCTGTCAGGAAGTTGAGAAACTCCGGAGTAATAACTGTTACGTATATACAAACAGACAAAAACCTGGCAGATCCCTTTACAAAGGGACTATCACGAAATGTGATAGATGTTGCATCGAGGGAGATGGGTATGAGACCCATAGATGTTACACCATAGTAGTAACCCAACCTTTGTGATCGGAGATCCCGTAAATTAGGATCTGGGAAGAACAAGCTATTGGTTAACCGAGGAGAGTAATAACTTATGATCGTCTCCAAGTGAAGATGCAAAACTCTCATAGCTGCAAGGCTCAGATCTGTAAGGCAGGTTGGCAACATGCCTTAATGTGGTTCTATTGGCTATAATTAGCAAAGATGCTGTCCTACAGAGCAGTCTTGAAAGAACACACCTATATGAGTTCTGACTGTAAACGTCGCAGTCTATGAGATTTGGGTGATCTCTAGTAAGCTCACGAAGAAACCAGGGAGTATGACGTATAAGCTCCAAGCCGCGGGGTAGCCTACTGGCGGTCAGGTACTGGTTAAGACTTTGAGTGAAACCTGTTCACACAAAACTAGCAATTCAAGGCATAGTCCATTGTCAAGTTGTGAATGGATGTAGCTTAAAGTTCTAGGCAGAAGTTCAACTTAACAGCCTCTGCTGAAACACTGGTATATTAAACAAGTGGTGAGAGAAGGCAAATCTCTAAATGGGTATTTGAGATCTGGTGGGGGATTGTTAGAATTAATGGGCTAGGCCCATAGCAATTTCTGAAATCTCAAAACCCATGTGTAAAATGGCAAGTGGTGGTGCTAAGTTTAGTCCCACCCCAGAAGTTGAAGAAGAGTTGGACCTCTTTATATAGTGGGTTCTCTCCCCCACTCTAAGTGGTGTGTGAGAAGAGAAAGGGAAAACCACGCGCGCGCGCTCGCTCGCCTCGCCTCGCCTGGCCGTGGCGTGGCGTGGCGAGGCGAGGCGGCGCGTGAATGGTCCGCCGAAATCTGGTCCGTCTCCTTGCAGGAGCACAGCTTCCTTTTGCCGTTTTATTTTTATGTCTTGGCAGACAAGTTTTTGATTTCTTGTCCGGTAAGTATACGAATTAGAAACCGAGTCGGTTTGGGATTGTGGTCGCGACACAATACCGCCTCTGGTCCTAATATATATACAGCTACCGGCTGCGGCCAAAGACACGCCGAAAAAACACCTAGGGTTTTGCCTCATCTCACAACTTGCGCCGCCATCGTAGTCTACTCCATCCCAAACGCCGGCGTGCATCGGCACGTGGGAGAGCAGGTCTCCGGAACCGTTCGTCTTTGCGATCCTGCACCGGGAGAGGACGAATTAGGTTTTTGGGAAGCGTTGTGCGCGACTGCTCAAATTCGTCATCACGGGTCGTCTTCCGTCCAAGTCGGGCGGTGCTACTCATCGTCGTATTCATCGCCGTCAGCAGCAGATCGTCGCCAACATCGTCATCAACACTGTCGCACCCATAATAGCTAACGATCAGTACGTCCAACATCCTCTGTTCATGTCTGTTTCTACAGCTATTGTTACGTGTTTGCTGCTGTTATGCATGTCTTGCTATTCTTCTAGTTTGCTAGATTATTGCATGCTAGTATCTCTTCTAGTCATGAATTATTTACTGGAATTAATCCTGAACTTGCCTAATATTCCAACATGGTTTACACCTTTCTTTGGCGTTGTATCTTCCTCTATCTTAATAAACTCGCATGCATGGAAAAGGTGTATCTATATTCATTTACACTGTGTATGCAAAATTCTAAATATTCTAGCCAGTTCCGCCGCCGCCTTGCCTAGGCCTAGCCGGCTCTCCGCAGCGCGCAATCCAGGACCCGCCGGAAATGCGCCGCATCGCAAGGTACCCGGAGCACGCCCGGCTGGCCATACCCGTACCGTTGCGCCGCCATGTCAAGCAGCTCCGCGATGCAGGGAACAGCGAGGAGCCTCACGGGCACCACCACGCGCTCGCCGCAGCTGGTGACCATCGGGACGTGCCCCCTCGGGACCTTCTCGCTGTGGCCCGGCGCTGATGGCTCGCTGCCACTCTTCTTCCTCGACGCCATGGCGAGCACTCGCCTTGATCGAGGTCAGTGGTTGTTCGTTTGGTTTCTTTCTTTTGCTTTTGCTTGGTTGGTGCTGTGGTGAGACGACAAGGATGCGGAGGTCCTCGTATTTATATGCAAACACAGTAGGGTCCTCACGTGCGGTCAACGTACAAAACAATGTTGGTTGGCTCATATGGCCTGGTTGTGGACCAGCCGGAGTTCCATTGCATTGGGCGTCTTCTTTTGACATTTTGGGATATATCTCCTGGTTCACAGTCCAAACTCTTGGGTGTTGGGTACTTGGGTCACCTAGTCTTAAAGAGAAGAAGCACACAGTATGGTACTTTAAGAAAAAGGGTCTCCACCGCTTTAGATTATAAAGCAACGACCAACCGATACAACGAGCTTGCTGAGGCCGCAGCACAAACGAGTTCAAAAGAAAAAAGAAACAAATGTCGACGCCGGCAGCTCAACTAAGCGAAGATGGCCGACATCCGCTGCACCCTTCGGAGAAGTACCACCACCCGCCAAGCACTCCGAAGCCTCACGTACCAAGCAACACCTACATGAAGGAATGCGACGACGACGCCGCTGCTGCCCGGACAAGTCCTAGGGTTTCCCCCGGTACATGGATGGCAGTGGGGAAGGGGTATCACCGACGCCCCTCAGGAGGGTCCGGCAACGCCCACGGGCGCAGCCGCGCCGGTGGCGAACGAGTCGCCAGAGATTTCTCTCGCCCCGAAACCACCACCGCCACCCCAGGCAATCGGAAGCGCGCCGCCCAACATGCCGCCCACCAGCCTGTGCCACCACAGACACCACAACATCTTCACCATTTCACCGAGGCCACCAACACGAGACCTGGAGGTAGGACGAGGGGACACCGGACTCGATGGTAACCGCAACGCAGCCGACAGGAGGGAACCACCTCCACCACCGCGCGGAGCCGACCGGACATAGCAACAGGGACCTGCCAGGCCACCACCGGCCTGGCCGGACCCCATCGGGTCCGGACAGTCCCTGCAGCCACGCTGCAGCACGCCGGCTGACGGAGCCATCACCACCGTATCCACGGCCGCCAAGCGTCACCACCAGGGAGCAGCGCCGTCGCGCCCCGTCCCACAGGCCCACCCCAGCCTAGATGGGACCCGAAAGGGCCCAGGCCGAGCGGGCGCCGCCGGCCAGCCGCCCACCGCGCCGCCCCGCAGCCAACGGCCACGCCGCCACATCGAGAGCACCCGAGGCCCGCAGAGCTCTGCTGCTGGGCCCCACCGCCGTCCACCGGGCAGGAGGGAGCCCCGACTCCCCCTCCAGGCGCGCGGGGAAGGAACATCTGCCGCCGCCGGCGCCACCCGGGCACGCCGGAGGCCGCTGCCGGCGGCGGCGAAGGGTAGAAGGAGACGCGGGGAGTCAAGACGGGGAGGAGGCCAGGGGTGCTCCGCCGCCTCGGGGGGCGACGGGAGCGCAGGGGGAGGGGGAGGAGGAGGGGGGACAGTATGGTACTTTCATGGATTGTCAAAAAATTCTACCGTGTGTGCCAGCTAACAAGCCATTGCTATGAAATTCCATGGATTCCTCTATTTATTTATGAAGTTGTAACAACTAGCTAGTATCCCACTTACAAATTCTTCTTGAAACTTTGTAGCTTTTAGTTGCGACATTGCGATAATGTTTATCCCATTGTATTATTTCCCCAACTGAAAACTGGTTCCATTTTTTCGCATGGTAGCTGGGTCGACAAAGAACTCGTATGAGTATTCACTACTGGAATGCCAAATTATGTCACATCCACTCAAATTTCATTAAATTTAGTTGAACTCTAAAATTGTGTCATCCTGTCGAACATGTGTGGTTAGTTGCATCACGCTGCTCATACACTAGACTGGATATCCATAGCGAATATCGACCAGAGTTTTATATCCGTCAAATTAGCAAGGATTCCAGTTATTCAGATTTAGAAAGTTTCAAGGTTTAATGTGGGCAATTTCATAGTTGTCCAGCGTTGAAGTTAGACCAAACACCACAATTTGGAGTTTAGGATAGACTTTTTTTTTCTATAATTATATAGGCATTGCTCTTTTACATCTCTTTGACTTGGACTGGCATAAACGCAACTTGACAAGTCTTCTTCGCATGCGGACCCAGCTTTAGAACCTCAAATGTGGTGCATAAAGCTAAAGCTATCCATAAAGCAATATCTCTATCAGTATTCTGATGTTTGAGGAAAAGATTGATAAGGGAATGGCTGGTTGGATTGGGAATGTACTTTCCATTGGAGACATGGTCACTTTGATCAATGTCTGTCTTATTTATGGCAAAAGCAACAGTATGCACTCATGTGCCTGTTATGCTTCACGAGATTATTCCTCATTATGGTCACCCCTTTGCGAGGGTATCACAAGAATTTTTTTAATCTAGAGGTAATTTCATCTTCCAAAATATATTGATAGCAATATCACAATCACGATAAATGAGAGCCTGACGCATCAAGTTAACCGAGAATTTCGCTCTATTCCAAATTCGGACATTGTGACAACTAAATGTAATCTAATCATTCTAGTACAATGTTCCGCACTGTTGGTAAACAGCCTACTAAATCCTCCCGGAAATCACATTTGGCAGCGAGACACGGAACTCCGCAACCGTGGTGTGCTCACGGCACACAGTTTGAAAAAGCCCATGATATCGGACACGTTGGGAGGCATTCTCCAACCAAGTAAGTCTTTATAATTTTAACTATGAGCCATCTTCGATAGCGGAAGTTTCAAAACAGAAGAAAATTTGCTTCACGTTCATCAATCTGGTCTAAAAGTGTGAATTCATGTGTTTCCATTGAACGTGAATGCTATCATTCGAGCCCACATATTTATTATGTTGTTGATTTGCTACACCCGTTTCTTAATTAGTAGGAAGTTTGAATAACTATTTATTTAAGGACACATTTATTTTTAATTTAGGATCTTTGACCAACCTTGCTCTTTTGGATGACAAATGACACAAACTAAACAATATTAATTTTCACTGTCACTTTGCCACTGGAGAAAAAACATTTTCTTAGAGATATCATGGTGGCAAAAAGCAGAAAGATAGACACTTGTAACCGTGTCGACTATTTGTGAGTGAACTGATTTCTTTCTTTCTTTCTTTTTGGTTCCAGCATTTTTTTTGTACCATCCGGTCGGGATCCGTCGGCAAAGGGCCTTTCCTCCTCCTCTCACCCCAAAGAACCACCTCCGACATGGGCCGACCATTAGGCCCCAATAACCTGCGATCGGTTATGCTATCGCTTGTGCCTCACCAGTCGTGACCTCCTTCGCTGGTTCACCGTCTGTCCTAGTACCATTAACCCTACCCTTCTATGGATACGGCAATCCCTTCCCCCGCCACCTTCCCCCATGGGCCGGCAGGCGCGCCCGCGGGTGTATAGGGGGTCGGATTTGCTAAGTCTGGCTGTAGATGCTCTTAGGGCCCAACCACCTACGACCGGCGGTGCTACCGCCCGTGCCTTGCGCCTCAAAAGAATAGCAAACGCGCGTAACTAATGATTTTGGTTGTGATTTCTGTGTCTCGTTAGACACAATTGAAATCGAAAAACTAACTATATAAGAGTAGTTCTTGTGCAGGTGGAGTCAGCACTTCAAATTTGACACAAATTTGTCTTTCACGTTCCTCGTGCATTCATGTACAAAAGAACTGATCAATCAAAGAACCAACTTCGTATATCCAACTATACTCTACACTGGCGCTGCTGCATATGTATTCACAGTTTCACACATGCTCTACTGACGCCGGGCGCCTAGTCGGCTCTGTGCAGCGCACCGTCGACGACCCGGCGGAAATGTCCGGCGTCGCACGGGATACGCAGCACGCCCGGCTGGCCGTACCCGTACTGCTGCGCCGCCATGTCAAGCAGCTCCGCGATGCATGGCTCCCGGAGCAGCCTCACCGGCACCACCACGCGCGCGCCGCAGCCGGTGACCATCGGGACGTGCCCTCTCGGGACCTTCTCCCGCTCGTCGTCGCGGCACGGCGAGGCGCCGGGGGACAACGACTCGCCGCCGTTCTTCTTCCTCCATGCCATGGCGATGAATAAGAAGTTTAAGAACAGGTCGTCAGACCGGTCGATCGCCTCGACGTTGGAGGCCTGGAGCTGCGGCGAGCGCGGTGGTTTCTGGCGTTGGCGCTGCGGAGAGATGATGAGGACGAGCCAGCACATTTATACGGCCGGGAAGCAGAACGTGTGCTTCATCCAACGTAGGTGGTCAAAGTCATGGCGTGGATAGTCTCGTGGCCATGGCCCGACCTCGACGATCCTTCGGGGTGGATGCACTTGGCGGCTTGTTTTTGACCTGTGATGAGGAGCGGCGGTCGTGTGAAAGAAGTCCAAAATCTGGGGCCATCCAAAGGTTAGGTTCGTTGCATGGTGGCCAAAAAAACGAGGGAGAAAGTAACCGGAAATCCAACTCTGATCCCCGAGCTCATCTCTTCTCCTACGAACAGTACATTCAAAACCGCTCAAAAAAATGGACACTACATTCAAATGAAATATTAAATAAATTTGAAAACTCCGAATTTTTTTATGCATAAAAGGGGAAAGACTTTTCTAGGTGCTTGCAAATTTTCACACAAAGATGGAATCCAAAGAACTCGGTACAAAAAACAAAAATTGAAGCTCGAAATTTACAAAACACTAGAGAGAGAAACATATCTCGGAAACAGATCAAAACTATATTACAAAGCACTAAAAGTTTAAGAAGTAAAGTGAAAAAAAAAACAGAAAGAAAAGCCGAAAACCGAAAATCACGGGAGGGCCTCTCCGCGCCACGTGTCGCGCGCATAGCGCCCTGAAAAAGTCTCAGGAGCGCTCCCCGACTAACCTTTGCGGGGAGCGCTCCTCTACTAGTGATTTCGGCCAACCGGCGCTTAGAGCGCCGATTAGGAGCTCCCCAGCCAGCCTTGTAGGCATGGTACTCTTTTTTTTCAATATATAAGGTGAAGGGTCTCTGTTTTTTGGGCTTTCCAGGTTTGGCCTTTTGGAGGAAAGAGGAGAAAAGCTAGCTTCTATTTTATTTATCTTGAACAACGTAAGATTAAGCACTTTATCAAATACCGTACATGCCTTATTAAAAGGTGTTTTTTTCTTACAAGCCAGATTACCAGTGCTCCCACCATACAGTATGCATGGCAAGCAACTTCTGAATGGAAGCTAAATTATGATGATTTAGGCCCTTAGATCTACTTTACTAAAGTTATGATGATTTTTCGGTTGGGACCATGGATAGCATCCTAAAACTGAGAGCACCGGATACATTATCCACAATAGAGGAACATGTGATTTGCATGCCGTATTGCAGCAACAAGCCACGCATGACTTGTGAACGAGCACATAATGGCCAAGTGGCCAATTCAACGGAGGTCTCTATCGACAAGAACATAACCAGACCATATGGTTTTCCAACATCGGGCGTCTCCGATTGTGTGGATGCACAAAAAACGCACGTGTGTTATCAGTCATTAATTCATGTATGTATCCAGACTTTCATCTCTATTTCATCTTGTGACCATAGAGTTTGAGTAGTGTGTGGAACTGTAGATGCGGTAGCCACTAGGTCACCGGTGTAGACTGTGACAGGCCGATTCTTGTCGGATCAAGACGACAATATAAAAGCGAGGTAACTTCATGGCTGGTACATAGTTTAATTTGTCTATACTTTATTAAGCTATTTTTTTAGTGGAAAGGCACAGGCCGAGCCCAAGAAAAGACTCCAACCTTGCCCGGCTTTGAATTAACAAAGCCATCAACCGGCCAGGATTACAATAAGGTACAACAAACATAAAGAAAGCAGCAGATACATGGCGCAGAAGGAAGGCTAAAATACTACGGCCAAAGAAGGAAGGCTACAACTTGGGGCCAAACAGAGAGCTTGACGGGGTCGCGCCACAGGAAATGGGGCTTGCTCCCTCTAGAGCAAGCAAGAAGAAAAAGGCACCGAGCGCGACCACCAGTCCAAGCAAGCTACCGGAAACACAAGCCGCAGCTTACAGCAAGAAGCACACCGAAGACACTAGCCTCTGAACGGGAGCACCTCAGGAAGACACGGCGAAGAGTTGAGCACCACAATCACCACGAGAGCCGGATCTCGCCAAGGACACCATCCCTCAGGCGCCGACGCGTCCGAGTCGCCGTAGAGGGGACCACTATCCCCTCTCGCCCAGGCCGAGGGCGTCGACCCGCCGGACAGACCGGACCAGACGGCGAGGAGGGCACGATGGCATGAAGAGGAAGCCGACCGCCATGGCGAAGCGACACCACTGAAGAGAGAACCGCCGCCATCAAGAACGCCAAGAACGCGCTGCAGCTGTCCCACCTTCCCGCGGACCCAAAGCGGCGCCTTCAAGAAGGTGACGGAGCCGGGCACCGCTGCCGCCCAACCAAAGTTGCGGGTTTTCACCCGGGTGTAGGGGGAGGACGAGGGGGAGGGAGCTGGATCTCGAAGCCGCCTTCAAGAAGGAAACAACGCCTGGAGCGCCGCCGGCGTCGTGGCCGCCGCAGCCGGCCAAGAAATTACTCCGATCCAGAGCTCCCAACCCCACATCCGCGCAGTTAGCCACCGGATCCGGCCGGACTGACGAGGAGGAAGCAGCAGCACGGGGGCGCCATCTTCAGATCTGGCGAAGGAGAGCAGTAGGGGGTCCCTCCACGCGCGGCCTGCATCCACCGCCGACTCGCCGCCCGCGCGGCCGAATAGAGGCGGCCCTAAACACCGGCGAGCGCCGCCCGCCGCCAGGACGACGCCGCCCTCACCAGCATAGGCCGCCGCCTCGCCGCCACCCTCATCGGCGGCCGCGCGGGGGACCCGGCGCCCGTCTCCGGCGGCGGCGAGGGAAGGAATCGAGATGGGGGGAGGCGGACGGGGAGGTTGGTCGCCCTCGAGACGGCGACGCGAGGGAGCGGGGGTTTCAGAAGCCGTAAAAAAAACTCCACCTCTTCCACCCCTTGATTAAGCTATTTTGCTTACCTTGGCTTACATTTTAGAGAGCTTCTCGTAGGTTGCCTAGTTTTAGAGAAAAACGGTGGCTTGGACCTGATTCTTTGTGGGGTCTGCGATGGGCGCCAGCCGACCGGCCCAAACTTTCAGCCGGTCGCATGTGCACCGTTCGATTGGCAAAAAACAACCGTCCGTTCTGCCCCTATCCAGAAAGCTTCGTCTACAATGCGACAGATATTCAAAGCTCTGCCTTCATCGTGCGCACGGCGCACAGCTCCTGCGCGCGAGCGGTGACCCTGCCGGTCGACGAGGACCTCCGGCACCATCCTCTCCTCACCCCCGATGACCACAGCTCAGGTCGCAACTCTTCCAAAAAAACGGCTACAGGTCCCGTGCCACGAGATGCAGCTCTGCCCCTTTGGAGCTTCGCCGTCGTTCCCTACTTGCAGCTCGACTCCCCGTCGACATTGGTCGGCCGTTCAGTATCGTCACCTTTCCTCGTTCTAGCACCCGATGCACCTTTCCAGCATCGCACAACAAAGGTTCCAGCTTTTGCACTCTGCGGTTGCAGCAAAAAAACAAAGAAAAGGCATGGATTAACCGCGGGTTGCAGCAAAAAATGCAGGTTCCAACAATCACCGCGGCTGGTTGCAACAACATCCCGCTGCGGTGATGATATTGGTTCCAACACCCATTGTTGCCCGTTCCCAACATCTGTGCGCGCTGGCTCCAGCACGGCCCATCACCGGTTCGAGCTTTTCTGCGTGATGGTTCCAGCACCACGCAGCGACACTTCCAGCGTACCCACGCCCCGGTTCTAGCATCTCCTCGCACGGTTCCAGCACCGCTAGAAGCCGGTACCAGCAAACGGCACCATGATTGCAGCACTCCGACGATCTGGTTCGAGCACCTTATGTAGTCAGTTCCTGTAAAATGAAGACATGGTCACAACATCATCGTTCGCTGGTTCCAGCATGTGCCCGTTACGGTTCCAGCCCGCCATGGCCTGCATCCCCTCATGCACACCGTCGTAGCGCACCCCCGCCTGCTGCGGTCATGGAGAGGAGCGCACGCAGCTGGCGGCAGCCATGGCGACAAGCACAACCCGGCTGCGCACTCCTCCTTGCACCGGCGACTCGCGTGTCCCGACCGAGAGGCGAGCTGGCGTGGTATCGATCTGATACTAGCGGGGAAGAAAGCAAAATGGAAGGGGGATCGAGTAGATAAGAAAGAAGACCGGCTTACGGGCCGTGCGTGGGCCCCCACAGCCACATGTTTTGGTGGGATGGCCTAGCTAAACGCAGGCGCTTCGATCGCTACTGGATCCAACGAAGCCGGCTGCAAACGTTTTTCATAAGTAGACATATGTATATGCATCTGTGTTCATATACACTGTATATATGCACTCTATGTCTCTATCCATATAAGAATTGACCAATCAAAGAACGGACAACATCAATGCAAAAAAAAAAGAGGGAGAAAACGGACTACATGTATGTGCACCTATATTCATCCACACATGTATACACACAGCTCCACCACATGTGTTCCCGCTTGGTGTGACTGCCTGGGCATTGGCCTAGCCGGCTCTCCGCAGCGCACAATCCAGGACCCGCCGGAAATGCGCCGCATCGCAAGGTACCCGGAGCACACCCGGCTGGCCATACCCGTACCGTTGCGCCTGTTAAATATGCAACATGTCACGTTATGTGACCGGCGCATCTCATAGGAGATAGTTGAGATAGTTAGGTTGTTAGAGTCTTATATTTATCTCATGTAACCTCTTATCTCTATCTTCTTTCTAGATCTTCAAAATTGTAATCCAAACCGCATGTATGCGCTGTAATGGAAGGTGCGCCCCATCTATTTAACACGAAGCCGTCAGCCTGAGCAAGGCAAGACGTTCCGCTAGTTCGCACATGGTAATCAGAGCCCCATCTCTTCCCATCTACTGAGATCCCATCTACCCGAGCCTAGCCATGTCTTCCTCCTCCTCCGGCGCCTCCCAACTGTAACACCCTGAGGATCATGCTACGGTAACCCTCTGTGATTAAGCTAATCATGTTGCTAAACAGGGCTTAATCACATTTGGAACACATTTCTTTTCAAACTCCTAATTCAAACTTCAATTAAATTTAAAGTGGAAAATAAAAATTTTCAAAAATTTAAACAAAAATGTTCGGGCACTGCCAGAAATTGCACTGATAATTATTGTGGAGAAAACACATTTTTATAAAATACATAAATACTTTTAAGTGAAATAAAACAGAAAAGAAAATAAACAAATAAAAAGAAAATGCAAAAGAAACAGAACAGGCAAAGGAAAAAAGGAAAAAAAAAAGAGAAGGCCCTTTCCCCCGCTGGACCCCTGGCCCGACTGGGCCGACCCCCCGGCCCAGCCCACCTCTCCCACTCGCCCCCCCTCCCCTGTTCCCCCGACCGGGGTCGGAACAGGGGCAGTCCCCGCCGCACCACCTCGCCGGCGACGGGGAGGATAAGGGCGCCAGCACCCCCGCCTCCTCGGGCCTCTCTCCCACTCCCCCCCCCCCCCCGCTCTCCCTCTCGGCCCCTGCGCCTCCCTCTTCCCCCCCCCCCCCGATCCGCGCCGCTCTCTTCTTCCCCACGCCCGACGCGCTCGCCGCCGTTCCCGTCGTTCACACGGCCACCGTGCCCCAATCGCCACCTCGCCGTGTCATACGCCGTCGCCGCCCTCGACTACACCACCTCCGCCTCTCCGTTGAAGCTCGGAGCCACTGCAACGGCCTCCCCGAGCTCGTCTTCAACTTCGGACGCCGGCGACCCCCTTCTTCCCCGGCGCCGACCTGCTGCTCCCAAGCTCTCACCGGCCTCCGTGTGCCGCGCGGTGAGCCTCTTCCCCCCTCCTCCCCTGTCCTTTCTCTCTCGCGCGCCCCCTAGATTCTTCCCCGCGCGCCCGAACGCCGCGCCGCGGAGCTCGCCGCCGGCGGGTCTCCGGTGACCTTTTGGTCACGGGCTCAAGCCCGCAGCACTCCCCACCGCACGTAGATGCTCCCCAGCTCCTCCGCTTGCCCGATCTCGCGCCGAACCAACGTTGCCGTTGCTCGCCCGAAGCACCTCGCCGCCGGCGAGCTCGAAGCGCTCGCCCCCGCCCGTTCCAGCCCCTCCGGCCACCACCGTTGGACGCGCGGCGCCGAGCCGCGTCGAACGCGCCCAACCACGACCCCGCAGACCCCCTGTGCGTGAAACCCGCGCCCCTCCCGAGCCGCGCCGCCGCGTTTGGCTCGCCGGAGTTGCTCCGGCGCCGGCCGCCGACGTGGCCGGCCTGGGGCCACCCCAGTGCCTCTGCCAGTGGGCCCCGTGGGCCCCGTTGACTGGGTCAACCCAGTCAACGTGCTGACTGGGCAGGCCCAGCCACTGACATGCGGGCCCCGCCGCAAAATTAAAAAAAAAGAGAAAAAGAAAAATGTTTTATAAATAAAAATAATTAATTAACTTAATCACTCACTGACAGGTGGGCCCAGTAGTTAATTAGCTAAAAATTAATTAGTTTAATCTTCTGTTTAACCCACTGTCTATGACAAGTGGGTCCCCCGTGTCAGTTTTGACCAGTCAACCGGACTGTTGACCGCTGACGTCACTCATACGTCATGCTGACGTCATATCCCTTTTCTGTTAATTAAATAATTCCAGAAAGTCAAATAAACTTTGAAAATTCATATCTTTTAAACCGTAACTCGGATGGAAATGTTTTCTATATGAAAATTGCTCAGAACGACGAGACGATTCCGAATACGCAGTCCGTTCGTCCACCACACCTCCCTAACCTATCGAACTAGCAACTTTCCCCCTCCGGTCCGTCTGTCCGAAAACGCGAAACATCGGGAATACCTCCCGTATGTTCCCCCCCTTCACCGGTACCACCTACTGTCGCGTTAGGACACACCTAGCACCGCTCATTGTCACGTCACGCATCATCATGCTTATGTTTGCATTGTATTTACTGTTTCTTCCCCCTCTCCTCTCCGGTAGACTACGAGACCGACACTGCTGCTGCCCAGTTCGACTACGGAGTTGACGACCCCTCCTACTTGCCAGAGCAACCAGGCAAGCCCCCCCCCCCCCTTGATCACCAGATATCGCCTACTCTTCTCTATTCTGCTTGCATTAGAGTAGTGTAGCATGTTACTGCTTTCCGATGTCCTATCCTGATGCATAGCCTATCCTTGCTACTACTGTTGTTACCTTTACCTGCAATCCTACATGCTTAGTATAGGATGCTAGATTTCCATCAGTGGCCCTACATTCTTGTCCGTCTGCTGTGCTATACTATCGGGCCGTGATCACCTGGGCGGTGATCACGGGTATATACTTATATACTACATACATGACACATGTGATGACTAAAGTCGGGTCGGCTCGTAGGAGTACCCGCAAGTGGATCTTTGTGGCGGAGCGACAGGGCAGGTTGAGACCGCCTAGGTGAGAGGTGGGCCTGGCCCTGGTCGGCGTTCGCGGATACTTAACACGCTTAACGAGATCTTGGTATTTGATCTGAGTCTGGCCATTTGGTCTATACGCACTAACCATCTACGCGGGAGTAGTTATGGGTATCCCGGCGTCGTGGTATCAGCCGAAGCCTTCTTGACGTCAGCGACTGAGTGGCGCGCGCCGGATTGGACTGGAACGCCACTAGGCTAGGTCTGCTTCCGGCCGCGTACGCAACGTGCAGGTGTGCATAGGGCGATGGGCCCAGACCCCTGCGCGCATAGGGTTAGACCGGCGTGCTGACCTCTCTGTTGAGCCAAGGTGGGGCTGCGACGTGTTGATCTTACGAGGCCGGGCATGACCCAGAAAAGTGTGTCCGGCCAAATGGGATCGAGCGTGTTGGGTTATGTGGTGCACCCCTGCAGGGAAGTTTATATATTCGAATAGCCGTGTCCCTCGGTAAAAGGACGACCCGGAGTTGTACCTTGACCTTATGACAACTAGAACTAGATACTGAATAAAATACACCCTTCCAAGTGCCAGATACAACCCGGTGATCGCTCTCTAACAGGGCGACGAGGAGGGGATCGCCGGGTAGGATTTATGCTATGCGATGCTACTTGGAGGACTTCAATCTACTCTCTTCTACATGCTGCAAGATGGAGGCTGCCAGAAGCGTAGTCTTCGACAGCACTAGCTATCCCCCTTTTATTCTGGCATTCTGCAGTTCAGTCCACTGATATGCCCCTTTACACATATACCCATGCATATGTAGTATAGCTCCTTGCTTGCGAGTACTTTGGATGAGTACTCACGGTTGCTTCTCTCCCTCTTTTCCCCCTTTCCTTTCTATCTGGTTGTCGCAACCAGATGTTGGAGTCCAGGAGCCAGACGCCACCGTCGACGACGACACCTACGACACTGGAGGTGCCTACTACTACGTGCAGCCCGCTGACGACAACCAGGAGTAGTTAGGAGGATCCCAGGCAGGAGGCCTGCGCCTCGTTCGATCTATACCCCAGTTTGTGCTAGCCTTCTTAAGGCAAACTTGTTTAACTTATGTCTGTACTCAGATATGGTTGCTTCCGCTGACTCGTCTGTGATCGAGCACTTGTATTCGAGCCCTCGAGGCCCCTGGCTTGTATTATGATGCTTGTATGACTTATTTATGTTTTAGAGTTGTGTTGTGATATCTTCCCGTGAGTCCCTGATCTTGGTCGTACACATTTGCGTGCATGATTAGTGTACGGTCAAATCGGGGGCGTCACACCAACCTACCCTCAATGGACAGGTCACCGAGAAGCTAACACGCATGAACTACGTGGTGTGGCGCACGCAGGTCACTCCCCATCTGCGTGGCGCCGATGTCTTCGGCTACGTCGACGACACCACACCGGAGCCGTCCAGGCTTCATGTCACGAAGGACAAGGATGGCAAAGAAAGCTCTGCGCCCAACCCTCTCCACCCGATCTGGGTCAGGGAGTACCAGCAGGTGTTGGGCTACTTGCTCAGCACCCTCTCCAAGGAGGTGCTCGTCACGGTGACCACGGTCACCACGTCGCTCACGCTCTGGACCACGTTGGCAGGTATGTTCTTGTCACAGTCCATGAGCCGTGTAAACAACATCAGGACGGCTCTCATCAACGCCCAGAAGGGCAACCAAACGGTCGCCGCCTACTTCGCCTCTCTCCGCGGCCTCGCCGATGAGCTTGCGGCTGCCGGGAAGGCCATCCAAGACGACAAGCTCATCTCCTACATCATCCACGGCCTCGACGTCGACTACTAGCCCCTCGTCTCCACCCTCGACGCCCGCGTCACGCTGGTCTCCCTCGACGAGCTCTACGCCATGCTCAGCAACTTCGATCAACGCATGGCTCAGTTCAACCACTCGGGCGGCGGTTTCCGCTCCTCTTCCAACGCCGCGGTCCACGGTCGTGGTGATGGCTCGCATGGCCGTGGCTCTTCCCGCAACAAGGGGAGGTCTGGAGGCGGTGGTGGCGGAAACAGTGGCGCGGCAACTCCAACGGCCGCTCCGGTGCATCCCGCGGTCGCCGTGGTGGTGGCCCAAATCGGGCCCGCTCAGAGACGCCCCGCTGCCAAATTTGCGGTAAGCTAGGGCACACCGCGAAGGACTGCTGGTATCGTTACGATGAAGATGACGATGACTCCCAAGATGAAGAAAAGGTGGTCGCCGCGGCTGATGGATCCTACGGCGTCGACACAAATTGGTATGTTGATAGTGGTGCCACTAATCACATAACCAATGAGCTTGAGAAGGTCACGGTGAAGGAGAAGTACCGTGGCAAAGATCACATCCACACGGCAAGTGGAGAATGTATGTAGATTTCTCACATTGGTCATTCTATTTTTCGTACCCCTCATCATCCAATTCATCTTAAGAAAATCTTGCATGTCCCTAGTGCCGCTAAAAGTCTTCTCTCTGTTCATAGAATTGCCCTTGATAATCATGTTTTCCTCGAATTTCATCCCTACTTCTTTTTTATCAAGGACCAGGCAACGAAGAAGGTTTTCTATCGAGGTAGATGTGTTCGAGGGCTTTACCCGTTGATTCCGGAGCTTAGGAGACTCAATAAACAAGCCAATGGTGTTGTCAAAGTCTCGTCAACATGGTGGCACGATCGATTAGGGCATGTTGCTTTTTCTTTAGTTGAAAGTTTACTTAGGAAAAATAAACTCCCATTTGTTGGTGAGCGAAATGTCAAAACTATTTGTGATTCCTGTCAATGTGCTAAAAGTCATCAATTACCATACCCAATATCTACTAGTGTTTCTACCAAACCACTTCAATTAATTTTTTCTGATGTGTGGGGTCCTGCCCCTACTTCTGTTGTTAGACACGAGTATTACGTGAGCTTCATAGATGACTATAGCAAATTTGTATGGATTTACCTTCTCAAAAAGAGATCCGATGTCTTTCAAGTTTTTCAAAACTTCCAAGCCTTGATTGAACAAAAATTTGCTAGCAAAATTATTGAAGTGCAATCGGACAGGGGGGAGGGGAGTATGAAAAACTAAACTCCTTCTTCCAAACACTTGGCATATCACATCACGTTTCATGCCCTGATGCTCATCAACAGAATGGCTCTGCTGAACGAAAGCACAGGCACATAGTTGAAGTTGGGCTAGCCCTCTTGGCAGGGGCCTCCATGCCTCTCAAGTTTTGGGATGAGGCTTTTCTCACCGCTGTTCATATCATCAATATGCTCCCTAGTCGAGTCATCAACAACGAAACTCCGGTAGAAAGACTTCTTCACACAAAACCAGATTACAAATCTCTTCGTGTTTTTGGGTGTGCTTGTTGGCCCAACCTTCGCCCATACAACAAACGCAAACTCATGCTACGCTCCAAGCAGTGTGTCTTTCTAGGGTATAGCCCTCAACACAAAGGTGTCAAGTGCTTAGATATATCCAGTCGCGTTTATATATCTCGTGACGTTGTCTTTGACGAAACAAAGTTTTCGTTTGCCACCCTACATCCAAATGCCGGCGCTCGCCTTCGAGAAGAATTTCTTCTTCTACCCACTCATCTCACCAGTATTGATCAAGGGGGTCTGAATTATGATGATCAATTGTTGACTAATTCTGCTACTAATGGTGTGCATGAGTTTTCTGATGATGCTACAGGAGAAAACAGCGAAAACGATGCAGAAATCAGTGGAAAAAAATGCGTCGGCAGACCCATATTCCATGCATCCGGTTCTGGGAGGAAAATCCTCCTCGGGATCGGGCCCGCAGCAGGTGCCCAGTCGATCCTCCTTGGGATCAGCACCGGCAGGCGTGGCAGACGCGCCAGCGACAGCGTCCGCCGACCGCGTCGCTGTCTCCAGCCCAGTGCGCAACACGCGTCGTCTCTCTAGTGGCGGTGGCCTGAGTCTTCCTCCGCGCCAATCCGCATCTGGCACGCGGCAGCATGCGGCTCGTCAGGACGGCGCGCGGTTCCGCGACCAGCCGCTCGTGTACAAGCGGCACGACTCCGTTAGCCCACCTGGCGCGGGGCCCAGGCCTGACGCGGGATCCGGCACGGACTCCAGCGCGCACACGCGCGCGTCCACGTGTCCGATAGGCGTCCGCTTCGAGGTGGATGCGCCATCATCGGCCAATGTTGAGGCCCGGGATCCTCTGCGCCGACTGGAGAAGCTGCACACAATCAAATTGTCACAGAAGATCCGGCGGGAGCAGACTCTGCTACAGGAGTTTCTATCCCGGGATTCTCTGTGGCTGGTGATCCTGCTGCTGCACCGTCACGACGTACACGACTACAGCATGGGGTAATACATCCAGTTAATTATAAACACATAACCAAATATGGTATGGTTTGTTCGACAGGTGAACCCGGTGAAGCACATACACTTGAGGAAGCACTTGGTGATGAAAAGTGGAAGAATGCCATGAATGAAAAATACATGGCACTCAAGAAAAATAAAACCTGGCATTTAGTTCCCCCACAGCTAGGCAAAAGTTTAATTGATTGCAAGTGGGTATTCAGAATCAAAAGGAAATCTGATGGAACTATTGATCGCTATAAAGCTAGGCCCGTTGCAAAGGGTTTTAAACAACGGTATGGCATAGACTATGAGGACACGTTTAGTCCGGTTGTTAAAGCTGCCACTACCCGTCTTGTTTTGTCTGTTGCTGTTTCCAGGGGATGGAGTCTCAGGCAACTTGATGTACAGAACGCGTTTCTTCATGGTGTTCTAGAAGAGGAGGTATATATGAAACAACCTCCTAGGTTTATAAGTAAAAGTGCACCCTCTTATGTCTGCAAATTGGACAAAGCACTCTATGGCTTGAAACAGGCACCAAGAGCATGGTATTCCCGTCTCTGTCACAAAATGCAAACACTTGGTTTTGTTCCTTCAAAGTCTGACACCTCTCTGTTCTTCTATAACAAGTCCAATACATGCATATTTGTCCTCATATATGTTGATGATATTATTGTAACAAGCTCATCTGATGAAGCCATCACTGGACTGTTGAAAGATTTGAGTGCAGATTTTGCCTTGAAGGATCTTGGAGACTTGCACTATTTTCTTGGGATTGAAGTAAAGAAGCACAAGGATGGACTTCATCTCTCTCAAGAAAAGTATGCAGTTGACTTGGTAAGAAAAGCTGGTTTGCAAGGTTGTAAACCTACACCTACTCCACTATCAAGCTCAGAAAAATTATCTCTCACGCAAGGAACTCTCTTGACTCAAGAGGACAGCACAAAATACAGGAGCCTAGTAGGAGCTCTTCAATACCTCACTCTTACCAGGCCTGATATTTCTTTTGCTGTCAACAAAGTATGTCAGTTCCTTCATGCACCTACAACTGTCCATTTAACTGCTGCAAAGAGGATAGTTCGATATGTCAAAAACACATTAAGCATGGGTCTTAATTTCAGCAAATCATTTTCTACACTTGTCAGTGCCTTCTCTGATTCTGATTGGGCAGGCTGTCTTGATGATAGACGATCCACTGGTGGTTTTGCTATTTTCGTTGGATCCAACTTGATATCATGGTGTGCTCGCAAACAAGCCACAGTCTCCAGATCCAGTACTGAGGCAGAATACAAGGCTCTGGCAAATGCCACAGCTGAAATCATATGGGTTCAGTCCATGTTAAAGGAACTTGGTATAAAGAGTAAACAAGCTCCTTGTCTGTGGTGTGATAACCTTGGTGCTACTTATCTCTCAGCTAATCCAGTGTTTCATGCCAGGACTAAACACAGTGAGATAGATTTTCATTTTGTCAGAGAAAGAGTTGCTCAGAAGCAACTTGACATTCGGTTTGTGCATTCCCGTGACCAAATTGCAGATGGGTTTACAAAGGCATTGCCTGTCAAGAGCTTTGAAAACTTCAAGTATAATCTTAACCTAATGTAGTTGTGATTAAGGGAGGGTGTTAAACATGCAACATGTCACGTTATGTGACCGGCGCATCTCATAGGAGATAGTTGAGATAGTTAGGTTGTTAGAGTCTTATATTTATCTCATGTAACCTCTTATCTCTATCTCCTTTCTTGATCTTCAAAATTGTAATCCAAACCACATGTATGCGCTGTTATGGGAGGTGCGCCTCATCTATTTAACACGAAGCCGTCGACCTGAGCAAGGCAAGACGTTCCGCTAGTTCGCACAGCGCCGCCATGTCAAGCAGCTCCGCGATGCAGGGAACAGCGAGGAGCCTCACGGGCACCACGACGCGCTCGTCGCAGCTGGTGACCATCGGGACATGCCCCTCGGGACCTTCTCGCCATGGCCCGGCGCGGCGCCCAGCAATGATGGCTCGCTCCCATTCTCCTTCCTCGATGCCATGGCGAGCACACGCCTTGATAGGGGTCAGTGGTTGTTCGCTCTTGGTTTCTTTCTTTTTCTTGGTTGGTGCTGCGGTGGGACGACAAGGATGCGGAGGTCCTCGTATTTATATGCGAGCATAATATAGGATCCTCACGCGTGGTCGACGTACAAAACAATGTTGGTTGGCTCCTATGGCCCGGTTGGAGACTAGACTTTGAACCATGGAGAATTTCAGAATGCCTCGATTCTTCAGGGTGGACCAGCCCGAGTTCCATTGCATTGGGCGTCTTCTTTTTGACAGTTTGGGATCTATCACCTGGTTCACAGTCCAAACTCTTGGGTCACCGAGTCTTAAATAGAAGATGCACACAGTATGGTACATATATGGATTGTCAAAAAAGTTCTAGCCGTGTGCCAGCTAAGAGCATCTCCACTAGCCTCCCCAGGACGCCCCCCCGGGACACCTTTTTAGGCTCGGTTTTAGGCTCGGACGGCATTTTTCGCCAAAAACGGCCCAGCCACGCCCCCAACGCCCCCCAGGACGTCAAAATAGCGCCGGCAAACCCAGGCGAAACCCGGCGCGCTAGGGTCTCTTGGGGCGCCGGCGGAAGTTTCGGCGAATCGTGTCTCACCACATATCCTTTTTCTTGGCCCACTTAATCATTCTCCTCACAAACTTTTGCTTGGGGTGGGGTTCGACTGAGAAGATGCCCACTTTATTTCGCCAGATTTCGCCGGATGACCCCCAAGACACCAACTTTTTTGGTTCGGTGATGTTCTTGGGGGTGTCAACGGCTGGAGATGCTCTAAGGGCATCTCCAACCGCAACCCGCAAATTTCCTCTTGCATCTGTTCGCGGACAGGGGGGCAGTCCGCGGACAAAAATGCGGGAGGCCGTCATCCAACTGTAACTGCATACAATTTAAACTCTTTTTTCAAAAAACCGGGTGAAATTAATGCAAACACGGCCGAATTTCATGTAAACATGACAACTTTCATACAAACCGGACAAAGATGTTCTACCGTGTGCCAGCTAACAAGCCATTGCTATGAAATTCCATGGATTTCTCTATTTATTTATGAAGTCGTAACAACTAGCTAGTATGCCACTTACAAAATTCTTCCTAAAACTTATAATCCTTCTGTAAAGAAATATAAGAGTGTTTAGATCACTAAAGTAGTGATCTAAACACTCTTATATTTCTTTACGGAGGGAATAGCTTTTAGCTGCGACGTTGTAATAACTTTTATTCCATCATATTATTTCCCCAAATGAAAAGTTGGTTCCATTTTTTCGCATGGTAGCCGGGGTCGACAAAGAACTCGTTTGAGTGTTCACTACTGGAATGCCAAATTATGTCACATCCACTCAAATTTCATTAAATTTAGTTGAATTCTAAATTTCTGTCATTCTGTCGAACATGTGTGGTTAGTTGCACCACGCTGCTCATACACTAGACTGGATATCTTTAGCGTATATGGGCTATATTTTTATCCATCTAATCAGCTAGGATTTCAGCTATACAGATTTAGAAAGTTTCAGGGTCTAATGTGTGCAATTTCATAGTTGTTCAGCGTTAAAGTTAGACCAAGCACCACAATTTGGAGTTTAGGATAGACTTCTTTCTATATTTATAGGCATTGCTCTTTTACATCTCTTTGGCTTGGACTGGCATAAACGCAACTTGACAAGTCTTCTTCCCATGCACACCCAGCTTTAGAACCTCAAATGCGGTGCATAAAGCTATCCATAAATGCGGTGCATAAGGCAATGGCCACTTTCCATTGGAGACATGGTCACTTTGACCAATGTCTGTCTTAGCAGCATTCCATTATTTATGCTTTCCTCTTTGCCAACTCCCAGAGGTTTCCTGAAGAAGATGAACTCTAGTAGAGCTACAATGGTTTGGCAAGACAGTCAAAATAAATAAAAAAGAAATATCACTTGATCAATTGGCCTACTGTTTGTTTACCTAAAGAATGTGGTGGTCTTGGGGTTCTAGATCTTCAGACTATGAATCAATGCTTGCTTTGCAAGTGGCTTTGGAAACTACTCCCTCCGTCCCATAATATAAGAGCGTTTTTGGGAGTAGAAAACACTAAAGGTGTGTGGCGGAACCTCTTAACAGAAAAAAAAAAAACCGTACATTCTCAGACCTTCCCAAGTATGGGTGCAGAATCTGGTGGATCCCACTTCTGGCAAGGTTTGATGAAAGTCAATAGTATCTTTAGAGATTTGCCAAGAGAGTACGTGGAGATGAAAAAAAAAAACTCTGTTTTGGGAAGACATTTGGATAGATGATACTCCTCTTGCTGTTAGATTCCCCAGACTACATACGGTGTGCTTCTCTAAGAAAGTTACTGTCATCATGGTGAAATCTGAAGGTTGGAATTGTCTGCAATTCATAAGAACTTTGAGGGGTGAAACTTGTTTGAAGAATTAACAGCTTTGGTGGATGATGTTGTTTTATCTGATGATCCTAACAGGGTGACTTGGAGAATTGGCCGCAAGATATCATTTATTGTTCGAGATATATATTTACCGCTTAAGGCCTGGCCCTGGTAGGGTATAGAAGGATGTGGAAGCTCAAGATGCTTTTGATAATCAAAATCTTTTGTAGCTGATGATTAAGAAAATGGCATTTTTTGACAAAAGATGTGTTGCTTCACAAGGCTGGACTGGGAATAGTCACTGCTTCCTGTGTGGGCATATGAAACCATCAAACATTTGTTTTTATTTATTTATTGTAGCCTCACAAAATTTTCATGGAGGGTGGTCCTAATTAATGCTCTTGGTTTAGTCAGGCCGCCTCAAGATGTGGAGCTCCACACATGTATATGAATCCCATGTGACCATGCATGTCTATATGAGTATATATCCACCTCCTACATACATCTACTACACTGTGGACGCTGCATATGTACACGCAGCTCCACACATGCATGCTCTCTTCACGTGTCAGGCCGGGCGGCTAGTCGGCTCTGTGCACGCAGCGCTCCGTCGACGACCCGGCGGAAATGTCCGGCGTCGCATGGGATCCGCAGCACGCCCGGCTGGCCGTACCCGTACTGCCGCGCCGCCATGCGATGCATGGGTCCCGGAGCAGCCTCACGGCCACCACCACGCGCTGGCCGCAGCCGGTGACCATCGGGACGTGCCCTCTCGGGACCTTGTGCCGCTCGTCCAAGTGGCATGGCGAGGCGCCGGGCGATGCCGACTCGCCAACTTTCTTCTTCCCCCATGCCATGGCGATCAAGAAGAATAGGACAGAGTAAATGACTGATTGATCGATCTCCTCGAGCGCTAAGGCGAGATGAAGATGCCGAGCTGCTCCATGTAATACGTTCCTAGAATGGCGGTCAACCTCATGGCGTGGATACTCGTGGCCATGGCCGACCTCGATGATCCTTCGGGGTGGGAGTTTATTGCACCTGGAGTTGGCGGCTTCTTTTGACCTATACCGGTGCGGAGTAGTCTTGGGCCACTGTTGTTTCTTACGGCAAGTGGTGCGCAGTACGTAGGTTCGGCGCACGGTTGAACAAGTCATGCTCCCGTGTTTTCAACATGGTACAAACGTATTTCCCCCGTAAACTAATATAAAAGCATTTAAATTACTAAAGTAATGATCTAAACGTTTTTATATTAATTTACGGATGCAGTATATACTTGCATACATTCACGTACATTCGACCTTATGAACGCATATACGCATACCTTATCTCTATAAGCACCTTTGAGATATTGAACCGGCACAACATCTTGGTTGCACTATAGGAAATCTAACCACTTGAGCTGCACCCGGTTCGCCTCACAGTTTGTTGGTTGTTTGCCTTGTTCGTAGTTCATTCTTAAGCGAATTTGTTCCCACTTTATATTTCTTTTATAAAATTTCCGTAAAAAAATGCATATAAGTGGCGTTCGGGATTAACAAGCAGCTATTGTAAACCATAAACAAAGTTTTTTTTTGAGAAATCACTATATAATTTCGCTCTATTCCAAATTCGGACATTGTGACAACTAAATGGAATCTAATCATTCTAGCAAAACTTTCCGCACTATTGGTCAACAGCCTACTAAATCCTCCCGGAAATCACATTTGGCAGCTAGACACGGAATTCTGCAACCGTGATATGCTTACGGCACACAGTTTGAAAAAGCCCGTGATATCGGACACGATGGGAGGCATTGTCCAACCAAGTAAGTCTTTAAAATTTTAACTATGAGCCATCTTCGATAGCGAAAGTTTCAAAACAGAAGAAAATTTGCTTCACATTCATCAATCTGGTCTAAAAGTGTGAATTCATGTGTTTCCATTGAACATGAATGCTATCATTGGAGCCCACATATTTATTATGTTGTTGATTTGCTACACCCGTTTCTTAATTAGTAGGAAGTTTGAATAACTATTTATTTAAGGACACATTTTAAAAAAAATTAGGATCTTTAACCAACCTTGCTCTTTTGGACGACAAATGACACAACTAAACAATATTAATTTTCACTGTCACTTTGCCACTAAAAAAAAACATTTTCTTAGAGATATCATGGTGGCAAAAAGCAGAAAGATAGACACTTGTAACCGTGCCGACTATTTGTGAGTGAACTGATTTCTTTCTTTCTTTTTGATTCCAGCATTTTTTTTGTACCATCTGATCGGGGTCCGTCGGCAGAGGGCCTTTATTCCTCCTCTCGCCCCAAAGAACCACCTCCAACATGGGCCGACCATTAGGCCCCAATAACCTGTGACCAGCTATGATGTCGCTTGTGCCTCGCCAATCGAGACCTCCTTCGCTGGTTCACCGTCTCTGATAGTACCATTAACCCTACCCTTCTACGGTGATCCCTCCCCCCCCCCCTCCCCGGCGCCTTCCCCCATGGGCGTGTAGGGGTCGGATTTGCTAAGTCGGACTGTAGATGCTCTTAGGGCCCAACCACCTACAACCGGCAGGTGCTACTGCTCGTGCCCCCCCCCCCCCCCCACACGGCGACGTTGTAGCCGGTCGTGGCAACCTGGTCTCTCGCAACTGACTGACACTTCAAAAGAATTCACGCGGCCAAAGAATAGCAAACGCGCGTGACTAATGATTTGGGTTGTCTCTCGTTAGACACAATTGAAATCGAAAAACTAACCATATAGTTCTTGTGCAGATGGAGTGAGCACTTCAAATTTGACACAAATTTGTCTTTCACGTTCCTCGTGCATTCATGTACAAAAGAACTGATCAATCAAAGAACAGACTTCGTATATCCAACTATACTCTTCTACAGTGGCACTGCTGCATATGTATTCACACATGCTCTAATGACGCCGGGCGCCTAGTCGGCTCTGTGCAGCGCGCCGTCGACGACCCGGCGGAAGTGTCCGGCGTCGCATGGGATCCGCAGCACGCCCGGCTGGCCGTACCCGTACTGCTGCGCCGCCATGTCAAGCAGCTCCGCGATGCACGGGTCCCGGAGCAGCCTCACCGGCACCACCACGCGCGCGCCGCAGCCGGTGACCATCGGGACGTGCCCTCTGGGGACCTTCTCCCGCTCGTCGTCGCGGCACGGTGAGGCGCCGGGCGAAGACGACTCGCCGCCGTTCTTCTTCCTCCATGCCATGGCGATCAATAAAAATTAAAGAACAGGTCAGACCGGTCGATGGCCTTGGAGACCTGGAGCTGCGGCGAGCGCGGTGGTTAGTTTCTTGGGTTGGCGCTGCGGAGAGATGATGAGGCCGAGCCAGTGCATTTATACGGCCGGGAAGTAGAAGGGGACCATGGAATCGTTGATCTGGTAGTAGCAGGAGCAGGACGTGTGCTTCATCATAGGTAAGTGGTCAAAGTCATGGCGTGGATAGTCTCGTGGCCATGGCCCGACCTCGACGATCCTTCGGGGTGGATGCACTTGGCGGCTTGTTTTTGACCTGTGATGAGGAGCGGCGGTCGTGTGAAAGAAGTCCAAAATCTGGGGCCATCGAAAGGGGTGCGGACAAGCTAGGTTCGTTGCATGCTGGCCAAAAAAACGAGGGGGAAAGTAACCGGAAATCCAACTCTGCCCGGGCTAAAAAAAAACTGGACAGTACATTCAAATGAAATGTTAAATAAATTTGAAAAATCCAAGTTTTTATACGTCAAAGATGAAAGACTTCTCTATGTGCTTGCAAATCTTCACACTAAGATGGCATCCGAAGAACCCGGTACAAAAACCGGAATTATTATTTTTTACGTGACAAAAACCGGGAACTGAAGCTCGAAATTTACTGCTATTTTGGACTTTTTTTAGCTCTAATTTTTTTAGCGCCGTTGCGAGGGTATTCTTTTCGAATTTACTTGCATGTCCGCTTGGGGTCATTGATTCTTGCCGGCCCTTGGATCAATATAGTGTAAATATTGCAGATGGTTGAAATTACTCGTAGTATATCATGTAGGGCACAAGCACAAAAGTGTTGTCAATCGGTGCCCCGTTCCTGAGCGTGGATAAGTTTGATTGGACTCAACTTGGACCAGCGTGTTGACGACACAAGATTTGGCGGCCAGCACGTTCCGGGTTATTATAAGGGAAACAACCAGGGTATGAGCGTGGTTACATGTAGGTCGGCTAAAAAAATGGTGTAGGTCTTTTTTTTTGTGCCGTTGGGTCTGGTCAACGACTGTTGTTTGTATTTTACCCCCAGCCTTTTTCCTTCTCCGAAACCGCCAACCACCCCCAGCCGATATCCGCCTGCCGTCGTCACCCACGGCCGACGGCGCTCGCATGATCGTCTCGCTGCCTGACCCTCTCCTTATCGCCGTCCACCACCATGTTGCCGCCACCCTCGACCATCCCTCTAAACCACCCCGCCGGCCAAATACATTCCGACGAACCACTTCCCACCCACCCGCACCTATTAACCGGCGTCTTCCTTGCCTATGACCGCGACACCGCTGCTCGCTCTGCTCGCTGTCACTCACAACGTCGTTCGTAATCGATGTCGGCCTCGATCTACGCTTGTTTTCTCACCGAAACTGATCTGCACACACTCAATGTTTAGTCGACTTAGAGCATCTCTAGCAGACCCCTTAAACCGCGGAAAACACGTTTTAAAGGTAGGCTTGAGTTGCGGCTGAACAGACCCCTCAAACATAAACTGTAAAACCGAATATCCGCATATTTTTTCCCATGTCTTTTTCTTCCTCTCGCCCGTGTCCATGGTCTCCTACGAAGCCGGCGGACAACGCACAAAAACGGCCAAAACGAAGTGGTTGACGGCCAAATACAAAGCACACGTAAGCGGCCAAATCTGTTTGCAGATCGGGAGGAGTTTTTTACCGCGCCCCTTAAAAAAGTTACGGGCCAGAGTCGTTTACGGGTTCTATTCGGGTCACTTTTTTCGCCTAAAACTGTAAACCGGCGGTTATTTTTCAGTTTCATGCTTTTTAAGGGGTTTACTAGAGATGCTCTTATATAAATGGCCCGTACGATAAAGTATGTGTTTCAATTAGAAGATCTTTTTTCTACAAAAGGACTCAGATCTAGTACAAAAAGATTCATCTAAAGCGCAAGGCATCACGACGAGATAAAAATAAACCTCCGAAGCAACGAGAACCACTACCATCGTCAAAACGAGCCGCAACAACGCGCCGTCGTCGTCGTCGTCCTGCCGAATTTGTCAAAGCCTGGCCAGTCGCGCCCGTAAACCAGCGGCCCGCGGCTTCGGCGAGGAACACACCACGCGTGTAATTGCCGCTCGCGCGCTCATACGCTCGTCGAACGGTTCAAGGCAACCAAAGCGACGGAGACAGATGCATGCTGATCACTGCCGCTCGTGTGACCCGTTGCCTTTCGCGGCACGTGGGCGTGCGGCCAACTTGCAGGATGCGATCGTGCAATCTTTGCTCCGTTTCCATTATTCTCCATCCATGTGGTGCAGCACGTGGTAAGGAATAGCTCTCAAACTAGTGGTTAACAGTGGCGCCACAAGCCTGGAATTTGAATAGTATAGACGCACGTGCGTCTACGGCAAGTTCGAGACGTGTTTCTCAATCTGTCACGGGAAATACAGAACGTTTATTTTTCCTTCACATTTTCCATTTATTTTTCAACCTAATTTATTATATATAGAAGAAGAATGTTCAAAAATTCTAAATGTTTTTTGTGAATAAACAAAAGTATACGCGGACTATAAATATTTCTGAATGAAAAAACGTCCACGAGTAAAAAAAATGTTCTCAAACTGAATAAATTGTTCAAACAATTTTAGCAATTATCACAATTGAACGTTGTGTCTGAATTTCAAAATGCATGTATTGTTTTATGTATGTTTTGGGATTTTGAAATATTTATTATATTCAAAAAATGTTATCTAAACTTTCAAAAACCATGTATTTAGAGAAATGTTCGGATATTTAAAAAATGATTTTATTAAATCTTGTAGAGAAAGATTCAATCACAAAACAGATAAGTAAAGTAAAACAGAAAATAAAAACAAGGAATGACGAAAAAGAACAAAATGAAAAATAATGATGGGAAAATAAAAAACTGTAGGATAGCAGAAAACAAACTGGAGAAAAAATCACTTGAATATGAACCAAAATAATTATCTTAACGAACTATACCTGTCCGCTCACTAAGTACAGGAAGCCAATGTAAATGTGCTAGCCCAGTTTGCACGCCCCCCTGTGTTTGGACAGAAATTTGACATGGGCCCTCTTATATGACGCATTCTGCGACAAATAATCGGTCGTTCACACACGGGCACCCGTGAATGGGCCTGCCTAATACCTGCAACCACGAGTGACCAAAAGGCACTAGAGCGTATAAACCCAAATAACAGTACACTCGAGTGGAGTAAAACTTGCAACTCGTGGCTACTGAATGCTTGATCCTTGTCATGAGAGCTAATGAGTGTTGCTATTAACTAAACACCGCAAAACTTTAAAATACTGTCCACAAAAGAAGATTGAACAGGTGCGGTAGCGAACCGAATCGGACACCGAAGCGGTCAGACCAGGTGCAGTAGCGATTGTTTTAAACATACATAATCACTTCTAGAAAACACAAACATTTTTTGATAAGCACAAACAATATTTAGAAAATCCAAAAAAAATTCGAAAACATAATAAAATATCTAAAAACACATAAACTTTTTTGAAAAACAAGTGCAAAATTTGAAATTTCAAACTTTTTTGGGAAGAAGAAATAACTTTCAAACCACAAGCTTGTTCTAAAATTCTTGATTATTTTTTTAACTTGTGAACAACTTTTGAAAAACAGGAACATTTAATGAAATTTCAAACAAATATTTAAACTGTGTATTTTTGTTGAATTACCAAACAAACTTCGAAGTTTCTAACAGCGAGCATTTTTTAAACACCTAATCGATTTTCCGAAACCTGATCAAATTTTGAAATTCCAAAATTTCTTTTATTTGTGAAAATTTGAAAAATGAGAATATGTTTTATAAATCCAAACGAATTTTAAGAGACTTGTTTTTTCTAATTTCAAAGTAAAAGTTTGAAACCACAAATGTTATTATAAATATTGGAACTTCAAAACTTTTCAAAAATTGAAAAAAATTGAATTTTTTCTTCTAAAATCCAAAGGTAGAAAAACACATAATAGAAAAAATAAGAAAAAACGGAAATAAGAAAGCTTGTTTAGGGAACCTAGTTCCCTAGACCGATAGAAAACCACAAAACACTAATTAAGGAGCACTCTTTGTAAAGATTACTTCCACCTTCTCAGGTTACGACAAGTGGCATACTGCATGTGCGCCACTTGTCGCAACCTGCGAGGTTTTCCCTTTTGATAGATTTGTTTATTCAAAATGCTTTATCTCTTAAACCGTGCTCCAAGTTTCGAACCGATTTCAGCGTTGAATTTCTCGCGTCCAGATCTTCAAAATTAGATCCCGTGTTGATAGGTTTTAACAAACTTTTTTTCACAAAACACCAAACAAAAAATGAACCGTGAGCATGTTTTTTTTCCTTTTCGAACAGAGGCACGTGGAAGCAAATCTATGCCTCCACGAGAAGTAAACCCGTGCGTCTCGCAGAAGAAAAAAGAAAAGAAAACATGTTTTTGCCTCTCGCGGAAACAAAACTGTGCCTCCATGACAAGCAAATCCGCACCTCTCACAGAAGCAAAATTGTGCTCCCGAACGAGTAGTCGTTCCTTAGTTGCTGAAAGCAACTAGTTGGCGAGCGCTCCTACGGGTGCCTCCCAACGATCACTTGGGGGTGGGCTGAGACGCGTCACTTGGCGCGCTCTCAGCCGCCGTCACGTGTCGCGCTCTGGACGCATCCTTCAAATTTTATTTATTTATTTATTTTTTGCACGCGTTTTTGAATTTTTGATTTTCCACCAGACTTCCTAGCTTTTGGACCAAAAACATATCATGATAAAACACTTTTTTTTCTTCGCGAGAGGTACGGTTGTGCTTTCGCGAGAGGCACGGCTGTGCCTCTCGAAAACGAAAAAAAATATTCTGTTTTTTTTCTTCCGCGAGAGGCACGGTTGTGCTTTTGTGAGAGGACGAAAAAAATGTGTTTTCTTTTTTTCTGTGAGAGGCACGGTTGTGCTTTCGTGAGAGGCACGGCCGTGCCTCTCGGAAACGAAAAAACAACTTATTTTTTGAAACACACACTGAACATACACTACCTCTGCCTGGATTTAATTGTCACTGAAATAGATCTATCTAGACGTATTTCAATGCTAGATATATCAGTTTGAGCGGCAAGTGATTTCAGACGTATGGAGTATTTATGAATTTTGCAAGAAAAATGTTTTTTCTATTTTTAGCAGGTTATATAGATATCTTGCTTGTAAAGAACAACCGCGGGTTTATTTATTTTTTTGATAAAAACCCATTTAATAAACCGAAGAGGGAAAATATGAAAACAGCTTCTTCGGTAAGTTGGCCGACCCTTTCGGTGAAGGAAACTCCGGATAAGCTGGCCCACCTAACGAGCACGCGACTGTCAACTAGGAGTGGGAATCCTATTCGGTGCTTCAGGCAAAAAGGCAGTAACCAAGCGCACTAGCACCGTGTTTGTGCACAATTTGCTTTTTTTATACATCTTTAGTGCTGGAATAAACCAAAGTGGTTTTCAGTTACTGGTTCATTTTTTTCGGATTTGGTTTTGGCCAGTTTTCTTTTTTCCCTCTTCTCTTTCTCACTTCATTTTGTTTTCTTCTTTTTTTTGCAAATCCATCAAATTTACTTCAATTGGTGTACTTTCGAAATCCGTGAACTTCTTTCGGATGTCATGATTTTTTTTCATTTTTTAATACTTTTCTTAAAATATATGATTTTTTTTTAAAATGAACTCTCTTTTCAAAATTGATGAATATTTGTTTAAGATGAACATTTCTTAATCTCGATGAGATTTCTTTTCAAAATTGATGATATATGTTTTTCGAATTTAATTAACTTTTTTCAAAATGTGTGAACTTTTTTGCATATGTTTGACATTTTTAAATAATTGATGAATTCTTTTCAATTTTGTTAACTTTTCAAATTTGATGAACTTTTTCTCAAATGCATGAGTTTTTTGGAATTTGTGATCTTTTTTTGAAAAGCTGTAATCTTATTTAAATTCACGATTTTTATGATTTTTAATTTTTCCTTATTTGTTTTGAAAATCGACAATTGATTTGTCAACTGGTCGACCGTGACCAGCCAAATGCTGGTCGAGCGACCAAGGAAACTAGGAATTCAGCAATCGAGTGAGATCGAGCGATGAGCGAAGGGGCGTGTATGGGCCGGTCCACAAAGGAGCGTGTGTGGGCGCAGTTTCCTTTATGGGCACAGAACGCGCCGAATAGAAGCTCCGAACTAGGAGCTCTCGCCAATCACGAGATCTATATCTGGCTTATAGCAAAATGTACGCTTCTCTGGCTTGAATCACTTTCCGGTTTGTACAGTGCTGAGCCGGCCGAGTAAGTTAGCATAGCACGGTTCTTTCACTGCGTTCGTTGTCTTGCTTCCATTTTTCGGCTTCTTTCTCTGTTTTTCTTTTTTTCTTTGGTTTCTTTTTTTATCGGTTTTCACAAGCGAGACATAGGCGTGTTCCTCGCCAAATAGTATTTTCTCCCGCTCACGAAAACATTGATGAGCAGAACCAAGCCGGCCTAGTAAGCGGCATTTTCATGATTTTTATTTCCAAATTATATGTATGTTTAAATTCTTTGTACTATATGCGCAACGTCAAGAAACAAATTGATGTTTTTAAAGAAGCATTCGTGTATTTCTAAAAATATTTGCTTAATTTTTAAAACGTAGCTATGCGTCTGATAAAATTATTTTGTACTTAGAAAAGGTGTTAATCTATTTATGAAAATCTTCAACGAGCTTGTTTTGTAAGTGCTCACACCTTTATAAAATGTTTGTAAAATTTCGAAACTTGTTTTAGTAGAAAACATCGTTTGATTGAGAAAAGTGTTCACTTATTTGGCAAAAAGGTGTAATTTATAAAAAATGTCCACACCTTATGTGAAAGTGTGGGTATAAATAAAAAGTGGTCACACCTAAAGTGCCAGAAGCAAGCCATAGCTAGTTGTTGCTGCACTAGTGAGTCCATGATGGTGTCTGAGGCGAAGGCACACCAACTTTTTGCCTGTTTATTCAAAAGAATAAAAAAGTGTTGCCACTTGATGGTTTGCAAACAGTGTGCGGCTCTTCCAAGATCGGGCTCCATCGACGCCTTGACGGGGTACCCTCCCGGCAGAAAGCGATGCCATCCATGCCGGACGTACCACTTGGAGGACGTGCGTAGAGTACCTGAGTACGGATGGCTGGCGGCTAGCTCGATAATATTGGCATGGCGGTGGACGGTGGTGGCCACCGCAGGCGATCCCACCCACCTAACCCCTCGGAGAGTTAAACGAGAGTGAGTACGGACGTGCGTGGGGTACGCTTTTGCGACCGCCTGGCTCGATCATGTTGGAACGTTTTTCTTTTCTTTTGTTACTCGGTATAGTTGGAACATTCTTGCACGTTGACTAGACGCCACTCAGCTTTTGAGCAACGCACTTGATAATCCAGGTGCGCATATCTCTGACCGAACCTTCCAATGACTATGTGACAGCATGCATGGACGGCCGTCGTTGACTGATTATTTACACCTACACTTTTGTTCAAAAGGAGAGGAGATCAAGTTGGAAAACTACACGCCATTGGTGCTAAACGGGCGGCACTTTGAGCTTTTCTGGCTCAAGACAGCCCGCTTATATGCTGCAAAGCATGCATATGGACCAGTGGAGATATATATATATATATATATATATATATATATATATATATATATATATATATATATATATATATATATATATATATATATAGACACATGGTGGATTATTTACATTTAAGTTTATATTATATGAAGAAAAATCTTGAAACATGTTTTTTAGTAGGTTGAAAAATGTTCTACCATATATGAAACAATGTATGCCAATATGTTCATAACTTTTAAGATTTTTGTGTCCGAATAAAAAATGTTTCTCATATGAATTATCTGTCGGGACAATCGATGAGACATGGATCATATATTACAGAAAAATACTCACATGGCTGATTTAAAATGTTACATAAAAGGAATTGGTTGTATAGAAAAATAACTATTGCCACGAAACTATTTTGTTAGGTGGCTGTTCGAGGCTCAAAGTACAGATGCAAAAAGGTAGAGTAATATAGTTTAGTTGTGACTTTGGAGACCTCGTTGGAGCTAGGGTGTGAATGGTCCCCTCAGGATTACTGTTCAGTGGCTGGCCTAATTGCCATAGAGTTTGCTTGCTTAACATCATAGCATGGTGCATATCTTGATGAACAGTATCAAAGATCATGTGGGTCAGCTGATGCAGGGTTCAGAAGGCATGTCTGTCTCATCGCATCACCGGACGGCTGAAAAACAGCGGAGGCGACGGCCGGTACAGCGGGTGGACACCGAACCCACGACCACTGGCCGAGGAGCCATGGACGTACACCCGGCAACAGTAGCAGCAGCAGGAGTAGTTGTTCCGCCGGTCACGTCGTCGCCCACCTCGATCGTAGCTCCTGCATGCGCATGTTCCTGCGCGGGTCAAGGTTGGAAAAAGAGGCCAACGTCTCCGTCGATCGATCGGGGCCATGCCATGCTGGTGCGGCGTCGCGCTCCCGGCGCTCGACACGCACGCCTGTTCCAGATTGGGGACTGGGTGATGGGTCCTCTCCTCTCCTGCCGGAGTGGCCGTTGTTGTAGAGTGAGTACCTGGGGTGACAGTTGCGCTCGCTCTCCACATGCGCGCACAGTGCTCGCGTACCGGCAGAGGTAGATGGCCGGCCGGCCGGTCCCCGTGATTGCGCGGAACGCACGTAGCCCAAGCACCGGAGCTGCTGGGGCGGCCGGCGCTGGCGGAGCTCCTCGGCCGCGCCGCGCAGGAGTACGGGACGACCACCAGGGCCCGCTCCGCATCCCCTGCTGCTCCCCCGCCGCCTTCCGCCGCGCGCTCGCCGACTGCTGCTAGCCACCCAGCCAACGGGGGAGCTCGGTCTGAAGTCTGAACCCAGCCCAGGCGCACGGGCCGGCTGGAAGATGATTCATTAATTAGCTTTACGTTGTTATAATATTACAGTTCGGTGTAATGTACCACCTGAAACAACGGGTAGTGTACAGGAGTACCAGCAGTTGCAAACTTGCAACTCTACAGAATTGGAAGGCTACTGGTTTATGTTTTATGGAGCACTCTGTGGTTTCTCTTCAAATTCAGTGCTGCTTCTCTCCCTTCTGTATAGTGTAAATGCTTCCCTTGTTGCCTGGAAAAATATGTCCAAAGCAATGACAGTCTATGCATAGTTTTTGCAATGGCACTTGGCTTCTGTTGTAACACACCCTTTTCTTCTACTCCTTTCGTTCGAAAATACTTGTCATCAAAATGAACAAAAAAGATTGTGTCCAGAACTAAAATACGTCTAGATACATCCCCTTTTATCCATTTTGATGACAAGTATTTCCGGACGGAGGGAGTAATATAATTCAAAGGCAGCGCTCACAGTTTTTCGAAAAAATGGTGAGTCGAAGGGAAAGGTATACCGTACACCAACTTGCCGGTTAAATGGTACTCCTGCCGTTCTAAAATGTGGTGCGTACACTTTTCGATATATATCAATAGATTCATCATAAGACATAGTCCATATTTTATATAATTTGATACTGTACACATAAATAGTCTTCTCAATAAATTTGTTCAATGTTTGTAAAGTTTGACTTCTAAAAAAATCTACATGCACTATGTTATAAAATAAAGAGAGTAGGCGACACTATACCTGGCCAAACCTCGGGCCAGCCGGGCTTTGGGCTGGGCACAGCCAAGCCCGAGGCAAAAAAACCTAGGCCCGGGCCCGGCCCGGCCATCGGGCCTGTTTTTTGGGCCCGAACGCGTAAAAGCACATCGGGCCTCAGGCCGGGCCCGTTCAGAAAAGCGCAAATCGACGGGACCGGCCCGGCCATCGGGCTCAAAATCTAGGCCCGAGCCCGGTCCAGGAGCAGTGTCGGGCCGGGCCGGGTCGGGCATTTTTGGGCCGGGCCGGGCTTCTCATGGACAGGACTAGGCGACAGTGTGCGGCTCTTCCACGATCGGCCCATCGGGGCATGCTAGCTCCGTGCTCTCGACCGACGGGCTACCCACCCGGCAGAAAGCAAAAAAGAAAGAAAGAAAAAAAGTAACGAGCTTCCAGGACGTCTACCGTAGTACATGCACGTACATCCGCAACGAACAAAACGCAGGGCATGCGTGCACTGGTTGCTATTAAGAATGCAAAATAGTACTCCTAGTTGGAAAATTCGTGCACGTTCGGTCCGAACCATGGAGGCCATCCAACATGGGTCTGTATCTGCCCGTTCGGCGGTCCGGACGCACTCTTTCCCGCAAAGTGGAGACAAAAAGTGTGTGTGTGTGTGTGGGGGGGGGGGGGGGGGGTGGTTTGCGGGACTCCGGACAGGAGCCAAGTCGACACCCCAGGTCCACTAAAATCTGCCCTCCCGGTCTCATTTCCTCCGCCGCCGCTGTACCTCTCGTCACCCACACAAGCATTCCCGGACGTTCGCAACCAGCACCGACGCGCCCGCCCGTCTTTTACGACGGCGCTGTCCATCCTGGAGCTGTTTGTACCCAGGTACACTCCGCCACCCTGTCGACGACCTGGAGGCCACCACGCCCAGCCGACGGGTGTTCGGTCAAATGCCATTGAGCTTTTTTTGGACGTCATGTCGTTTTTTCAGAGTAAGAAGGATGGCGGTGTGATCGATCATGGAGGATAAGTTGTTATGCGATGCGTGATTGGCCGTATCCATGGATTTCGTTGACAGGAGCAGAGGGTTGACCTTTTGGCAGCACGAAAGCAAATTGCGCCCTACGGCATGCATATCATCCATGATCACAATATGAGGTCGTTATCGTATCGATGGTGCGCCATCCAGACCATCATCACCATATTTTGTCACGTAGTTGCTCATCTGAAGGCAAGATGGCCATTGAACGCGGCATGGGAGAACGTAGGTTTTTCTTACTTAACTTGTTGATTGAATCATTCATTCACTCGATGCTATTGTATACATTTTGTAGCCCATACACCTTGCCATGATGTACCACCCGACAGAGGGATGACCATTTATGTACTCTCTCTGTCCGGAATTACTTGTCGTAGAAATGGGTAAAAGTGGATATATCTAGAACTAAAATACGTCTAGATACACCCCCCCCCCACGATAAACAACACCTCTCCGATCCGATTCGACTTTCCCCTTCCTACCTCTCGCCCCCGCGTCGCCCCGCAGGGGCGGCTCGAGCGGAACCCTAAACGCCGCCGCCGCCCCCTCTCCCTCTCACCCCCTCTCGCCGCCGTCGGCGCTCGTCGGTGGGCAAAGCCCGTTGGCGGCCGGCGGCAGCGGGATCTGGCGCTCGCGCTGGTCGGGCGCGCCCCTCGCGGTGGTGGGTGTTGTGGAGTTTTTGGCTGCGAGATCTGGAGCTCGAGTGACGGCGCACGGCGGAGCTTCGCAGTGGGGTGGAGGTGCACGGCTGGGGCTCGCAGGAGGAGTTGGTCGCGGCGCGGTGGCCCCTCCCGGAGGCGACGACACGGGACTTGGCGGGTCAAGGCGGCGGCGGCGCGGTTCGGCCATGGTGGCGTGGTGGTGCTCGGCCAGGAGAGGCGGCGCTTGCGGCGGCCGAGCACGTCGCGGCCCTCGCGCCTCCGTCGTGGTGCCCCTCCTATTCTTCGTGCTCGTGGGTGCTGGAGGCGGTGGAGCGGGCCGGATGGGTCCGATCTGGGCTGTCGGGTCGTTACACAGTCGTCTGCCGGGAGTTGGCCTGACGGCTCGTGTGTGGTCCGGCATCCCTTGGTCGGGCATGGAGGGAGCTCGGCGAGTTCTCAGCCGTGAAGGTGCTGGTGGTATGGCTGTGTGCTCCTGGCTGTGAGGGTCTTGGTGGGACCCCGGCTTCTCGGCTATGATGGCGAAGTGCTGCGGCGGCGGCGAAGTAGCCAACTTGGATGCTGTGGCCCCAATCCGGAGGGCAGGGATGGAGGTGTGAGGCGATCCGGAAGAAAATCCTGCCCGTGTTCGGTGCTGGCGATGACGTCGCCCGTGGGTGTCGTTCTTCTCCTTGGAGGCGTCGCCAAGGTGTGTCGACATCTCCATCTCTCGCGTCTGGATTGGTAGCGGTCTTCGGGTGAAAGCCTAGGTTCGGAGCCGAATCGGCGTGATGGCGGCGTCATCTACGTCGTTACTCTGTTGGGAACATTGCGCTTGAAGACACGGTCATGAGGTTCTATGTTGCGGTGCTTCCGGTGCTCGCCGCTGTCCAAGACGATCTTCAGTGGCGCAATGTACGTCATCGCCGGTGAATGCAAGACGGTGCCTTTTGTGGACTGATCAAGTTCCGCCATTTACTTGCCACCTCCTTTTAGGCATCAAAGGGTGGATGGTGCGTCGACGAGGGAAGTTCACCCGGAGTTGGTGTTGTCTTCGGAGGTGACCGGCGATGGTCGAGACGCGGCGATGTTGCTCTGTTTTTGGACAAGTGCTTTTTGCTTTGTAGTTGTGTTGTTGGTGGTGGTTGTCTTCGGACTAGCCCTGGTGTGGTGTGTGAACTACGCTCGTTGTTTGCAACAAGTTGTAGTCTTCTTGTAACTCAAATTCTGCCTTCTATAAAAACATGGTACGCATTCGCGTACTCTTGAAAAAAAAACATCCATTTCTCCGACAAGTAATTCTTGACGGATGAAGCACATACACTGTTGAATGAAGCTAAAGGGGTAGTTTGTGTGGGACAACATGATCCATTGAAAAACTCGGTGGACATTGAATTTAAGACATTGTTGTACTAGACTTATTTGCATGTTATGTATGAATGATTTATGCTATTTTCTTTTCAAATTTTAATGAATATCAGTCGGTTTGCATGGATTTCATTAGGTAAGTCGAAACTCGGCTTGAAATGTATGCGGAGAGTATTCAATAGCTGTCTCACGTGTCTGTGTCCGCAGACTGATCCTGTCCGTGAAACGATGCGGGAGGAAATTTACGGGTCGCCCTGACGCATATATGATATATCTACGAGAAGTATCAAGTATCCTGTGGCTAGGACGTATGCTCAACACGAGAGACTTGTTTAATTTACTAGTGCAAGAGTGGACGGTCCATGTCAGTTCCAACGAAAAGCTCCCACGGTTAATCAGTAACTGTAACCGGTTCCTCGCAAAAAGAAAAAAGAGTAACTGTAACCGGTAACCACGGGTTGAGACCAGACGGCCAGAAACACCGGAAGTGACGGCCGGTACAGCGGGCGGACACCGAACCCACAATCACTGGCCGAGGAGGCATGGACGTACTGTACTGGCCGGTCACGTCGTCGCCCACCTCGTCAGCTCCTGCGTCCGCGCTCGACACGTCCGCCGGGTACGCCTGTTCCAGATCGGGACATCAATGGCGACGACGGGTCCCGCCGGCCGTAGCCGGAGTGGCCGCTGTTCTCCACATGTGCCTGCGCACAGTGCTCGCGTACCGATCATGATGAGCCTGTCCGTGATCGTGCGAAATGCACGTAGAAAAATTGATATGAATACTGGCCCAAGCACAATGTAAATCATTTCAACGTGCAGTTCTCCCACGTTAATCATGAGAAGAAACAACGAAAAATAGGGGTGACACCGTGAATTTCGCGCTCCCGGGCGCCTGTCGAGGGACACAAAAAGAGGAGGAGTCCGGCATGGCACGGCACGGCACGGCAGCAGTCCCACCTGAGCTTGTGCCCTCCACCCGACAACCCCCACTGCGACCCGGGGCTCACAGTCACACCTCCCCGGCGCTATAAATAAGCGAGCCAGCCGCGGCGTCTCCGTCTCCGTGCGTGCTCCGCTGGTCACCGGTCAGCTCCACTCGCGCGCGCCGGGCACACGCAGCAGCGGCAGAGCACCCCCGTCCGACGCTCGGATCATAGCTTAGCCAGGTCGGGGATGAGGCAGCTGATCCGGCGGCTGTCCCGCGTGGGCGACGACTCCTCGCCGCCCGCGTCGCCGTCGTCGAAGCGGCGGGGCGGGAGGGCGGTGGTGCCGGAGGGGCACGTGCCGGTGCACGTCGGGGACGGCAGCGAGGCGGAGCGGTTCCTGGTGCGGGCGGAGCTGCTGGGCCGGCCGGCGCTGGCGGAGCTCCTCGGCCGCGCCGCGCAGGAGTACGGGTACGACCACCAGGGCCCGCTCCGCATCCCCTGCTGCTCCCCCGCCGCCTTCCGCCGCGCGCTCGCCTCCGTCGCCGCCGACTGCTGCTAATGGTAGCCACCCGGGAGAGCTCGGCCTGAGCCCAGCCCAGGCGCGGCCCTATTTAGCAGTTCTTGCACGTCGCCGCCTGGAAGATTATTAATTAGCTTTGGGCTTGGCCTTGTTTTATTTTTTCCCTTAGTATTATCGTTCGGTGTACGTACTATGTAATGTACCGCCTGAAACGACGGGTAGTGTACTAAGAGTACTTCCAGTAGTTGTACTCACCCCTCAAAAAAGAAACAGTAGTTGTACTCTGCAGAATTGGAAGGCTACTGGTTTATGATGATGCGCTCTGTAGCATGAAGAAATGGCTATCTTGCTCTGTTTATGCAATGGCACTTGGCTTCTGCTCAAACTACGAGCATTTTAGGGTGCAGTTTGAAGCAGTCAAGACTCAAGAACGCTCATAGACTCAGCATTTTAGGGTGAGTGGCAAGGTGTGTTTGGGAAATTACTGCAGGCATGCAGAATCGTTGGCCCTAGCTAGCTACTAGTAGTCCGGTCCATGAAGGGTTCAAAGCGACTCCTCGAGCGGTGAGAGGCGACGAGAGCTAGTAGCCTAGTAGCTAGCTTTGGGAGGAGCCAGCAACTGATGATCTTGGCCGGTGGCTCCGGTTACCGACGGACGGGTCTTGTCACTTCGCTTTGCTTGCGACCGTCGCTAGCGAGCGCGGAAAGTAACCACGACGTCCGAGGCAGCAAAGCATACAGTATTACAGTTTGGATGGCCTGATTTTTTATTTTCTATTTTTGATGATCCGTCCCTTTCCGCGAACTGTTTTTGATCAGGGCCGCCTTCCCTCTTGCCTGGCTAACCCTAATGGTGCAGCTTAAAGTAGTAAGATATTACTACCATGCACCCAATCTGCTCCCTTCTTTCCATCGTGGATAAAAGTGAGCCAAGATGCACCATCAGTCCGTCACCATTACGAATTTACGACCTCACTCTCACGGAGCGGGAATGAAGGAGGACGAAAGCGACTGCACGGTGATTAGATTACCACTCGCTCTGCTCCGCTACTCGTGCGGTTTATCGCAATATTTATCTCGTCCCTGGGAGAGCGTTTGGGGCCGTCCGTCCGTGTGTGGCTAGTGGCAGCAGGTTTACTGGGGTCACATCACATCGATCGGTGGATCCGCTCGCATGCATGCCGACGAGACGGTAAATGCTGCTCGCTCGGTCGTCGCCCCTCGTCGCTTTGCTTCTGCCGGCCGGGCCTAGATCGCCTAGGTAGAGTAGGTAGGTGCCCGTGCCCGTGAGCGATCCACGGGGAGAGGCCACGCCAAGCGGCCGCTCTCGGCCGCCGTGCACGCTGGGCCTCGTTGGCCGGTTGCCGTTTTACCGTCTAGATCGTTCATTCGATGCGAGATCGTGCTGCTGCAATGGCAGAGTTGCAGCGGCGTGGCCAGCAGCACGCCGCGCCGGAGCCGCCCGGCACCGCGCGCGACGCGACGAGGCCGCGTGACCCAGGCCGTCGTCCGTCTCGGCCGCCGGTCTCGGGTCGTTTTTTGGCTGGCTGTTGCGCTGGATGCGTTCGTGGCGGCCGCAGCGGCGCACGGGACGAATCCCGGCGAGATTCTGCGGGAGTATGGCTCGCCCTTGTCCGTGGCCGGCTGGGCTGGTGGTCTCTCCCTCTCTCCCGCTGCTTGGTCGGGGCCGCTGGCGGTGGGTCGGGCGTCCTGCTCCGTTCATGCGCGGCTGCATGCATGCATGTGCACGCTTGGGTTGAGTGCTGGGCTGCTACTGTACTTCACATCACATGTGTCCTGCTCCTGATTTCCTCCGTGCTGTACGCGGAGTACTGCTGGTCCACGCATGACACTCCAGCTCCTACAGCAATCTGTCTACTGCTCCTGCACTCCACTACTATTTCGCATTCGTTACGGGTGACCAAATCACAGAATAGCCGGACATGGAGTTTCTTAGCACGAGCCCATGTGATCCTGCGTTAGCCCGAGCTCATGTCCGCGAAATTTACAATTTTTTAGACTTTCTAAAACAACAAAATCGATGCTCCAAAAATGTCATTCAGGGAAAAAAAATCAGTATTTAACTCTCGTCCCTCCTAACCTGCTTAACCTGCTTTTCATTTTTCTGCCAACTAGACCATCGAAGGCACGAGAGCTATAACAAGTTTAACTCTCGTCCATCCTAAGCACGCGCATATAGAGCCGTCCCACTAGCTCAGCTCGCTCACTCGTCGGTCCACGTACAGGTTTTCGGTCCCTTTTGTTATTTTATTTTTATTATTCCTTTTGATCCTGTCGTTTCCTCATCAGTTCTTATTTGAGTTTCCTTCTTCCTTTCTTTTTACACAAGTGTTCTTTGTTTCTTTTATGGCTTTTATTGGTTTCCTCTTTTCTTTCCTTTTTCTCTTTTCTTTTTTTCTTTCTCGTTTCACAAGGTTTTTTGTTTTCTTTTTGGTTGTTTTTGTTTTCTTCTTCTCTCGTTTTTCTTTGTTTTGTTCTCGGCATTCACTTTTTCCATTCCCTTGCATGGGTTTTATTCGGTTTCCATTTTATTTTCGAGGTTTAATTCGTGTTTTCTAGGTTTTCTCTGTTTTTTTCAAATATGTTATTAACATTTTTTCAAATACATGTTTTTTATGACTACTTTTCTTTCATAAATACTAAAGATTTTCGTATACATCAATGATATTTTTTATAAAGGTTAACATTTTCAAAAACATACTTAAATTTTTTCTAAAATATATGTGTTTGATGACTACATTCTTTCGTACATATTGTACATTTTTTGTATTAATCAGGAACATTTTCTACACATGTTTAACATTTTTCCAATACATGATGAACATTTTAAAAATATATGTCTGATTACTGCATTTTCATATGCATTTTATTTTCCATATACTCCCTCCGTTCCTAAATATAAGTCTTTTAAGAGATTCCTCTATAGTCTACATACGGAGCAAAATGAGTGAACTTATACTCTAAAAAACATCTATATACATCCGAATGTAGTCTCTATAGTGAAATCTCTAAAAAAATACTTATATTTACGAACGGGGGGAGTATATCGGCAACATTATTCATAGAAGTTTAACATTTTTTAGATATTACCTCCATTTGGAAATACTTGATGTGGTCTTAGTTTAATTTTGAACTAAAACCACATCAAGTGTTTGCCAACGGAGGGAGTATATTGTTAACATTCTTTTATACACAATCAACATATTAAATAAATGATTTTAAATTTGTCAAATACATGTTCAACATTTTTCATGCACATCACAAATATATTTTTATACAACTTCAACATTGTTTTAGTAGATGATTTTTTGTGTTTTAATGACTACTCTATTTCATACACATTGTACATTTTTTGTTTATATAAGGAACATTTTTTTGCGCATTTTCTAAATGTATGTTGAACATTTTTTTGATATATGATCATTTGTTTTTTTGACAACTAGCCAAACAATAAAAGATTTACCGACATTGATGCTTAACAAAAGAACCAAAAAAGATAGCTGCCTTTTATTTTTGGTTTTCTTTCGTTTATTCATTGGTTTTTCTTCGGGTTTTTTTTCGTCCACCGGTTTTCTTCATTTCATTTACATTTTTCACTGGTTTCTCTTTTCTTTCCTTTTCTTTTGGTTTTCTTTCTCAGTTTCATTGACTTTTTTTCCTTATTTTATTTCTTCGTGTTTTTTTGTTCCTTCTCCCAGTTTTCTTTGGTTTGTTCTCCAGTTTCGCTTTTTCCATTCAGTCGCTTGGGTTTTCCTTGGGTTTCACTTTCTTTTTTCATTTTAGTTGTCTTTCTTTCCTGGTTTTCTTCGTTTCTTCAAATACATTATTATATCGGTAACATTGTTTTATACAAGTTCTACTAATTATATTATTATTTTTGTGTTTGATGGCTACATGTTTTCAATCACATTGTACATTTTTTATATATATCATGAACATTTTGTAACACATTTTTAAATATATGTTCAACATTTTTTTGATACACGATCAATTTTTTTTCTAAACTTGCAAAGGAATAAAAGATTTAAGTACATATATGCTTAACAGAAGAACCAAAAAAAGTAGCTGATACGTCCATTTGGATCATGTTTTTCTATCGATATTTATTGTATTATGGGCTATTACTTCACATTATGTCGCAATACTTATATCTTTTCTCTCTTATTTTACAAGGTTTACATAAAGAGGGAGAATGCCGGCAGCTAGAATTCTAGGCTGGAAAAAGAACAAATATTAGAGACCTATTCTGCACAACTCTAAAAGTCCTGAAACTCCACGAAAGTCAGTTTTGGAATATATTAAAAATATTGGGCGAAGAAAGCACCAGAGTGGGGCCACCCCCTGTCCACGAGGGTGGAGGGCGCGCCCCCTGTCTCGTGGGCCACCTGGAAGCCCCCCGATGCCCATCTTCTGGTATAAGGTGTCTTTTGCCCTGAAAAAAATAAGAAAGAAGCTTTCGGGACGAAGTGTCGCCGTCTCGTGACGGAATCAATCTAGGGCTCTGGCTGAGCTGTTCTGCCGGGGAAACATCCCTCCGGGAGGGGAAAATCGTCATCAACACCGATCCTCTCATCGGGAGGGGGTCAATCTCCATCAACATCTTCACCAGCACCATCTCCTCTCAAACCCTAGTTCATCTCTTGTATCCGATCTTTGTCTCAAAACCTGAGATTGGTACCTGTGGGTTGCTAGTAGTGTTGATTACTCCTTCTAGTTGATGCTAGTTGGTTTATTCGGTGGAAGATTATATGTTCAGATCCTTTATGCGTATCAATACCCCTCTGATTATGAACAAGAATATGATTTGTGAGTAGTTACGTTTGTTCCTGAGGACATGGGAGAAGTCTTGTTATAAGTAGTCATGTGAATTTGGTATTCGTTCGATATTTTGATGAGATGTATGTTGTCTTTGCTCTAGTGATGTTATGTGAACGTCGACTACATGACACTTCACCATTACTTGGGCCTAGAGGAAGGCATTGGGAAGTAATAAGTAGATGATGGGTTGCTAGAGTGACAGAAGCTTAAACCCTAGTTTATGCGTTGCTTCATAAGGGGCTGATTTGGATCCACATGTTTCATACTATAGTTAGGTTTACCTTAATTCTTCTTTCGTAGTTGCGGATCCTTGCGAGAGGGGTAAATCATAAGTGGGATGCTTGTCCAAGGAAGGGCAGTACCGAAGCACCGGTCCACCCACGTATCAAATTATCAAAGTAACGAACGCGAATCATATGAGCATGATGAAAACTAGCTTGACGATAATTACCATGTGTCCTCGGAAGCATTTTCCTTTATATAAGAGTTTGTACAGGCTTGTCTTTTGCTACAAACAGGATTGGGCCACCTTGTTTACTTTTGTTACTTTTTAGCAGTTACAAATTACCTTATCATAAAACTATCTGTCACCGATAATTTCAGTGCTTGCAGAGAATACCTTACTGAAACCGCTTGTCATTTCCTTCTGCTCCTCGTTGTGTTCGACACTCTTACTTATCGAAAGGACTATGATAGATCCACTATACTTGTGGGTCATCAGTAGCCGCTATTTATTTTTTGTATTTCTTTCGTTTCTTCATCGGTTTTTCTTTGGCTTTCTATTTTCTTTGTTTTTTCACCGGTTTTCCTTGTTTCTTTCTTTCATGGTTTTTACTTGTTTATGCTTTTCTTCCCTTTTTCTTTGTTTACTTTCCCAGTTTCCCAGTTTATGCTTTTCCTTTTGTCTTTCTTGGTTTCTTGTTGTTTCCTCTCTCGGTTTTTTTTTGTTTCATTCTCGTGTTTCACTTTTTCCATTCTGTTGAATGGGTTTTCTTCGGTTTTCATTTTTTGGGGTTTTATTTGTTTTTCTTTCTCGGTTTCGCCGAGTCCTGAAATATATTATTAACATTTTCAAATATATATTTTTATGTCTACTTTTCTTTCATACACACTATACATTTTCGTATACATTAGCAACATTTTTTATACATGTTTAACATTTTAAAATACATGATTAATATTTTTCTAAAATATATGTGTTTTTTTGCATGGCTAAAATATATGTGTTTGACAACTACTTTCTTTCATAGATATTGTACATTGATTGTATTACTCAGGAACATTTTTATATAGATGCTTAACATTTTTCAAATACATGATTAACATTTGAAAAAAGATATGTTTGATGACTACTTTTTTCATATACATTTATTTTTCCGTATATATAGGGAACAATATTTATACGAGATTAATATTTTTGATAAACTACCTCCATTCGGAAATAATTTACGTGATTTTATTTTAAATTTGAACTAAAGCCACGTCAAGTATTTCCGAACGGAGGGAGTATACGGCTAACATTTCTTTTGATATAGGGTCAACATTTTTTTAAATAATAATGTTTCGATGTTCAATTTTATAGATACACGTTATAAATTTTTCATATACATCAGGATCATCTTATTATACATGTTTAATATTTCCCCCAATTTTTGTGTTTGATCGCTACTTTTTTCATACACATTGTACTTTTTTGTGTATATCAGGACATTTTTACATACAAATTTTGAAATATACGATAAACACTTTTTTGATTCACGGTCAATATTTTTTGGCAGAACTAGCAAAACAATAAAAAATTTAATACATATATACATAATAGAGGAACCAAAAAAGATAGCCGCTTTTTCTTTTTGGGTTTCTTCCGTTTCTTCACCTATTTTTCTTCGGTTTCTTTTTTCTTTGTTTTTCCACCGGTTTTCTTTCTTTCACGGGTTTTGCTGGTTTTCTCATTTCTTTTTTCCTTGGTTTTCCTTTGTTTTCTTTCTCGATTTCGCTGTTTTTTTTTTGCTTTCTTCATTTTTCTTTCTGTTCTATGGTTTTCTTTATATCGTTATTGAGTTTAACTTTTTTTCTCGGGTTTAACTTTTTCCATTGCTTTGCATGGGTTTTCTTTTATTTTTGTTTTCTTTTTTGGTTTACTTGTTTTTTCCCGATTCTCTTTGTTTTCTCAAATACATTATTAACATTTTCAAATACATGTTTTTGATGTCTGCTTTTCTCTGATACACACTATTAACATTTTTCGTATACATGAGAAGCTTCCCCGCCCAGGCCCCAATGGCACGTTTGGAATGTAGAACCATTCCCCCTGCCGCTTCTTGTTGGTTTCTGTGAAGGCTCCGCTTAAATAGCCAAAACCAAGAACCTTGTTGATGGATGCGGCACTGCACTCGCATGGCCCAGAGCCATTAGCTAAGAGCTTGACGCAAAAATGTTTGTGCTACAGGCCGAGGTGGGGCGCACAACACAAAAACACACGATGTGCGGTATGGAGTTTGGGGCAAGATGGTAAAGCTGCACGCCATATAAATGAAGGAGGCCCCTGAGGAGGGGATGGATTAAAAAGCCGAGGGCGGCAAAAGGTGGGGAATGAATCATGCGTTCTCAGCTGCGCGCGGCAAGGCTCCTTCGTTCTCAGCTGCGCGCGGCTTGGGGGTCGTGATGGCAAGGAGCCACCGTTCCTGGTGACCAGCGAGGAGCATGCGGAGGCGTGTTCCGGCGACGGAAGATACGCTTCGGCTAGCCAGTTCAGCTAGGCCTTGTCCATGGTGGACGACCTTCATTTCCCATTTGTCAAAGAAGGAGCCTTGGCCCTTGTTGCCGGTTTCATCTTGGTGGCTGTCGCCTTCCCTTCCTTGCCCTGCTTCCCTGCTCCGGCCATGCCATCGGGGGTGGGGACAAGCTAAAACGCTACTCCTGGGCGAGGAATGTGGGAGGGCACGAGGGCTATAGCCTATAGGCATGAGGAAGAAGAGGAATAGAGGAATGAGAGCGTAAAGTGTTTGCCTTGACGCCTCCCCTTTATATTTAGGGTAAAAACGAAACGACAACGGGTTAAAGCCGTCGCATGGCAGTAAATCGCCCCCTTTACCCATGCTTGTACGTTAATTACACACAGGGATCGTGGAGGCAATCATTTAATCACCAGGGGTTTCGATACACATGATCTCTCTTGATGGGAAGTGACCTTGGTGGGTCCCACACCATGTGTTGCACGTCGGGTAAAATACGCCACGTGATCAGGTGGGTCCGTGGATAAGGCGGGTCTATATTGTTAGAACTAGACCGTATAATTATCATGCTGGAAGCGCGGGAATACTCCGCCGTGTATCAGTTGCATGGGAATACTTCCCATCTGTAGCCCGCGTCCATTATAATGGCACCAGTCAAAGGCCCTGAAGTGGTGAAGGGTCCAATTATAGCCGCACTGACGACCGCAAGGGGAAGGGGCCGACGAGGAAATGGTGATTTCCTTTGCCCTACTTTGTCTGCCCGTTTTCTCAACTTTTTATGTTTAAATTAGTATTGTCCGCCGATGAATACTTATTCTTTTGAATTATGTTCATTTGTTGGCTTGTTGCTGATGTGTTGTTCTGCGTAGTTTTATGTTATACGTTGCATGGATACAAGGGTTCATATATAAGGGAGACGGCCGTTGAGCGAGCAAGATTTTAGAAAGATTAGTGCACTTGAACCCATAATTTTTAATTGCTGGCACCACAGCTGGATGAGAGCACTCGCACCCCCAAGCTCCCCGTCCTTGGGAAGAGAAGGGTGAGTATCATCGAGGTAAGATTGGTGTATATACATAGGAGGGGATGCTCGATTTTAGCCCGTGAGAGTGTCAATACTCAATAGAAAATTTACTTACTTTTATATAGAAAGAAAGAAAAAGTAACTAGGTAGTAGTACTCCTCGCAGAAGAAGCGATGTGCGGCGCCACCGGTACGAGTTGCCGTGTGCGTGCCGCCGCTTTTACACACGCTGACACATGCCACTGGCCCGTTCCCCAAGAAAGCCCCTCCCTCTCTGGATTATCATCGCCACAGGAAACACAACCAACACGAAACAAACCAAAAAAATATCGAGGCATCACATGCGAACTGCCCCGCAGAATTCAAATCCCCAACCAATTCCCCGAGGGCCGGAAGATTAGGAGAGCGAGGAGCTCGCTCCCGGAATCCCTTCCCGATCTGCCTTCCCCCGGCCGAATCGAAGCTTCTTCGGCGCCGGCGCGGGGGGCGGGGGGATGGATCCGGAGCAGACGTTCCTGCGGGTGCACGCGCGGCTCTCCGGGATGCTGTCCCAGCTGCTCACCCCGCGGATCCGCCTCGCGCTCGAGTACCTCTACCTCGCCGGCGCCGTCGCGCTCTTCTGCCTGCTCGTCGTCATGCACACCAACTTCGTGCAGCAGGTGAGCCACCCGCCTCGCCCTGCCCCCCCCTCTGTCTCGCCGAAGGAAGAAGAATTTAATTCGGTGCCCTAGCTGGCCTTCTTTTCTAGGAGTATCTTACACACGCGATTAATTAGGACAGGGCTTCTGTTGAATTCAACTCAACAGTGCTGTTGTGTAGCCAATTCGATTACGAAATTGGTCAAATCGGCGTAGCATTTTGACGATTTCGTGACAGGGAACTCGTGAACCAGCTTCGTTTCCTACGAGAGGGTCTATGGATGGTTGTTGCTAGACTACTCCAGTGTTGGTTGCTGATTAGGCTGCTTTAATAACTTGAACTTCGTCTTGTGTCCTGTTTTTGATGTGTTTTGGTCAATTGATTTCCCTGAATAGTGAACACCATGCATTCTGCCCTAGTGTAGCCCAGCAGAAAAGTCTCGGATGTGCTTTTGTTTCCGCCTTTCGTCAAATCATCAGCGCGTTAATTTCATATCTGATATCTATAATGTCCTTTGCTTGCATTCTTCATGGCAAATGTTTCTTCAATTTTTTATGCCAACTGCTTAGGTTTTACTATGATACAGTCTGCACCTAAATGAGAAAGTTCTAAGTACTGTTGCCTACTCCCTCTGTTCCTAATAAGAAGGCGCTTAATTTTCTGTTTTGTTCCAATTTAGAAGGCGTTTTCCTAGTTCGACCAGCGCTTGCGATGCTTGGCCTGCCAGCACGCAGAAGCGCTTGCGACGCTTGGCCTGCCATCCACATTAATTGTTCGAGCCGTTGCATCGAAATCAATCGGCCAGTAAATGACCCAACGGGCTGCAACTCAAATGCAAAGTCAGCCGGCCACTATATAGCCCAACCAGCTGCAACTCTAATACGAAATCAATCGGCCACTATATAGAGCTGCAACTCAAATGTGAAATCAATCAGCCAGTACGTTGCCCGCCCGCATGTGGAGAGCTCATCACGGCCCGATTGGCCATGCTACTGCATGCACTGGAGCGTGAACGTTAATTGCTGCAGTGCCTGCGGCTTGACGCGTGTGAGGGGCCAGATGGCCTACCCTAGATTAGTAAGAAAACAACAAGAATACCAAGCCATTCTATTTGGTGCTCAGTAGCTCATATTTGTTCCTTCTGTTTTATTTTTGGTCCATAGTTGTCCAGTGTGTATGTGTAGCCTCTAATCTTTGAGTTGTCTTTTCCATGCGAAGCCGGGCTGCTCAAGTGAGTTCACTGGGATTGAATTTGGTGAAGCACAACTAGTCCAAATCAAGGTATGTATTTATGCTTTTCCTCCTTGCATACTTGGATTTCCAGTACAATAATGTTCCCCGTGATTGTTGTTCCTATTTGCAATACATGTCCATGTTTCCAATTGGTATTATCGTATCGTCTGTAAAGTGCTACTCTGCTTTTGAGTTGTAGATAATCAGTGGTGGACTATGGGCCAGCAAAGGTGCGTCTTATATTATGGATCTCCAGAACCTGGGGCGTTCAGCTGAGAAAATTCTAGAGGTTAATGGTGATAAGTTCAATGTTTTGGCATCTAAGTTTTTGTCAACTTGGGTTGGTCCTGGAGCTAGAAGGAGTAAGATTATGTTTCGAACTTGGAATGGACACAAAGAATTTGAACCACAGTCAGAGAATGCAGCTGACGCAATTGTTACTGCAATCATTCCAGGGGTACCGGAATTGAAGACAACCGGAGAGGGTTCTGTACATCATCCTTTATCTGCTAAAGAATCAATCAAAGCAGCGGCTACATACTTATCCAGAAAGTGGTACTCTCGTGCTGCCTTATTTTGGAGGAACATAAAGCAGGTTTCAGATAATGCCCTCCAACTAATGGTAAGAAGTTTGATCAGTGTCATAAACTCTTTGCATTTGTAGCTCCTTTCCAAAAATTTCTTCTACAGCTGGTCCTTGAAGGATCATGTTTGCAAGTAACAGAACTGTTAGGTGCTATTAAAAAAAACTGTTAGGTGATTCAGTTTGTTGTATGAGGAGCACGTCTGGACATGCAAGCTAGCAATATCATTTGATTAATAAAAGGGATACTTATTAAGATAATTCTCCATGCTGAATCCCATAAAGCGACATCATGATTTTCTGTTTTGGAGTTGCTCTTTCATGACTGGTGCTGTGCTGATATCTGTGTCTCGTTTATTAGTCATGCATATATTCTAACTAGGGGTTGATCTTTTCTTCCCATATATGAATGACAGGTCAGATCGAACTGGGATGACTTCCTCCACCTCATTAAGGATCTTCAATTACCAAGCATGGATCATCTTCTTTCGAACATTGGTAATGTTTTCTCTTTGCTGTAAAATGGCCATATTCTCTGGTTCTTCCTCCTACAATGGTGCCTGTAGAAATTTTTATAACTCTCTGCTGGTTGCTAAACTTCGAGTATTTATTTCCTCGGACTTCTCACTAGGTTATGTTGTTTGTTACAGTGAAGTGGTTTGAGAAAAGAAGCAAATCGTTTGAGCCTACCTATTTATATGGTGTGGAGAAGGTAAGGTTCTTGGCTTATTAGTCATTTTATCAGTGCACTATGGTGCCTCACGACTTATTGAACTTCCTAGCTGCAATTTTTACTGAGAACGACTGGGTTTGTAGTTCGTTCTTAATAGAGAAAAAGGCATCGCATCTCTTTAAAGTTGTGTGGTTCTCCACCTACCTCTCAAAACTTTCAATTGATATTCTGTGCTTCATACATTTGCGTTCGTTTTGATAGGTTCAAAATGTCTTTCCTAAAACTAACTCACACACACCAATATGATTTGCTAACGGTCTATGTGATCTGGGTGCTGGCATGGAACGACAGGAGGGATATGCCTTCTTTCTTGAGACAGGCATCACAGTGGCAAAGATGGTCCTGTTGTGGATAAGACACTACTGTAGTTTAGGAAGAGAAGTAATTGCGTGGAATACATGGGGATAGCAAAAAGAATGCTCACATGTAAACTCCTGGCGGTGATGAGTCGCATTGTCTCCTCCACTTCATTGGGCTAGTTGATCATGGTGCCACACTGACACGGCTCTCCGCGACCTCGCTGTCGAACTCCTGCCCGGTGCTGTTCATCTGCATGTTCATTTCGGCGATGATCTGGTGCACGGTGTTGAGGCCCCCATGCTGTGCGGCGAGGTAGAGTTTCGTGTCGCTGTGCTGACTGGTCGCTTGCTTGACGTAGTTATACTTGGGAGTATGGCTCAGATGTAGTCAATTAGAAATCTTAAATTAATACAGTTGTAAATTTAGTGTCATGACTTGTCTGCATAGACCCCTGTGTGTAGCCACATCATACCATGTGATGCCACAAACTAGGCTCATTGGAAGCCATGCCAATGAGATCTGTTAGTTAACTGCAGATGGCAGTTATGGAGCAAAACAAAGCAAGCTTAGGTGCGCAGAATGTAAACTAAGTATTCGGGAAGGAAAGTGAGAGGATCACAACAGTTTAGAGAGCTCCAGTGCATTTTTCTCTTCTTAGTATGACTCCATGAAGGCATTCATGGGTTGGAGGCCCATTACCATTAACTTCAATGTTTGATTGATTGTACTTCCAGAAAAAAAATATCAATGATTGTATACATGTGCTGGCTTTGTAGTTCTGCTATTATTCACTGTAAGACCTTTCTTATGTCTTACTTTGTTTTCTGCAGGGATATTTCTTGCTTTCTGAAGTAGCCAAAAATAGTCATGGTGTCCGAACTATAAACATCACAATTTCTGCTCGAAATCCTTGCTTTGGGAACAGGTAATTATTAAGTATTTTACCCCCCGTATGCGGGGTTAGTATTTTTATGCATAATACACAATTTGCATGTATGACAATAATATCGTTGATCATGACAATTTTTTTGGTAGGAGACAAATTTTGGATAACACATTTATTTAAGATGAAGTGAACTGCAAGCGGATATTTACATCTCCTTTTCCCCCTTTTCTTTTCAGGTGGCAGCAGCTTTTGATAAACAGCATTGTTGGTTATGATACTATACTTACAAACAGCTTAGTGAATTCTCCTGGCCAGGGTACACTTCTGATATGGCTGTGCTTATGCTGGTCTTAAAACTGTCATAGTTCCTCTATGTAATGTTTGCTAACTTAGTCCTTGATAAACGCACAGGACTTGCTTGGAAGCATGTCAAATGTCACATGTTAGGAGTCTTATCTTTATTTGTTCTTTAAGACGACCCATTTTGATAGATGGGTTTCCCCCTTGGCATAATATGCAGGTTATCTATATAACTTTCAGACAAAGGAGCTTTATGATCTTAGTTATGGGCATGAACCGCCAACAGGCCCTACAAGATTCGGAGGTCTGTATATTGTTTCCTTAACCTGTTCTCTCAAAATTGACCTGACTACACGTTGTGTCTGTCTTTACACGGTGTATTATTGGCATGAATGTTTTTGTACCTGATGAGATTTGTACTGCTAATCTTGCAACATAATGTGAGTAGAAAATGTGGAACCACAATATTTTCAATTTTTGCAACAGCCCTTTTATTGCTTTACATGTCTCACAAGATTCCTTCCTCATTTATGTCTATTGAATTCTGATGTCTTGTACATTTGCTGTTTGCAGATTACTTTGTGACGAAATGTGGTGTCCTTCTAATGTCACTCTTTGTATTCTTCACAACCACCATGTCTGTTTCATTTACCCTGAGGGAAACACAGTCCCGCATGCTTAGGTTCACAGGTTTGTGTTTCTTGCTGTAGGTTGCAGAAACTACTTTCATGAATGGATAATAAATAATGCATGTTTCCCTGAAATTTTCAGTGCAGCTTCAACACCATGCACGCCACCAGCTGCCCACATTTCAACTGATATTTGTGCATGTCATTGAATCACTGGTTTTTGTTCCGGTATGGCAAAACACTTCAATGTATTTAACTAACTTAAATTCTTGTTGAAAATGTATAACTGTATACTTAACACAAATTCTTGTACTCTTGTCTCTGTAGATCATGATTGGGATCCTCTTTTTTCTGTTTGAGTTCTACGATGACCAGTTGCTCGCATTTCTTGTTCTGACTCTTGTGTGGTTATGTGAGCTGTTCACGATGATCAGGTGACCATAGTGCTGGAATATGCTTTATGATTACTTTTACAGAATTGGGATCTTACTACAGTATGCACATGTAAAATTGTTCAAGTAATAACTAGGATTGTTCACTGAACTACTGCAAGAGCAGTTAGATTTACTTAGAGATACAGAAAGCTTTACAGGGAGTGTGGGGATCCACTTGCAGGCAGTAATGTCATGCATACAAAGTTACTTTAGACTGAACTACTTTAATTCTTCTTCTTTTGCAGTGTGCGCACATCTATATCAATGCAGTTCTTTCCGCGCTTCTTCTTGTTGTATTTCCTGGTTTTCCACATCTACTTCTTCTCATACACCTACGGTATGTAGTTGGATATGTTTTTTTCTGGAACATACTATTGAAAAACTAATTTAGGTATCCTATAGCTAAATGACTTGCATATTTGTGTTTTCTTTATCAGGCTTCTCGTACCTGGCTTTCTCTGCCACGGCAGCATTCATGCAGCATCTAATCCTGTACTTTTGGAATCGTTTTGAGGTGAGTTGATCCGACTGTCTCTGTAGCTTTGTACTTTCTTCGCTCTTCTTTGTTCAGGGCTTGCCACTGTCTTGTTTCATATCTGAGCATGTAAATACCAGTTGACACTTTGTTCCCTTGGGCACGATGAAGTGTTCCATTTGTAGATTCTGAAAACTGCTTAAGATGCATCTCTTGTCACACTTTTCATGCATTATAAATCGCAAAGATTGCTTTGATCTCATATAGCTACCGAGCTAGATAGGGTGCACATAGGATGGTGGGAAGATTGTAGTATAATGGCTAATGGGTTCAAAAGCCCCGACGTCTCCTTGTCACCCATGATATTTACCTGAGATTGGCTTGCTGTGTTTCAGGTGCCAGCCCTCCAGAGATTCATCAGGAGCCGAGCTCATATCCACCAACAGACTGGTGTTCAGATCACATCCTCCACCATCTACACTTCAACATTACATATCGCGAGGGTAAACGTGAGGGACCCCGGCACGATGAACGACGACGTTGGCGCAGCTCGTGAAGCGGATCCCCTACTGGCCCAGGCCGAGCCGACGAGGAACCAACAAGAGGGGGGCCAGCAACTGAATGAAAACGCTGAGGCGGCAGCCACCGACCCTCTCCAGTACGAAGATCAAAATCTCGAGCAAGCCGGCAACGCCCCCGCAGCCTCGGGCTCGTTGAACCCGTTCGGCTCCCTCTTGCTGTGGTTGTTAGGAGGCGGCGCTTCTGACGGCATAGTTTCTTTCTTCTCCATGTTCAGGGACGTCCGCGACCACCACCACGGTCAGGACTACGCCGAGCCGCCCCGAAACGAGAACGAGCAGGTGACATAGAAACCATGGAGATGAAAACGAAGGCGGGCCATATAAAACGATGATGAAATGCCGAGCCGCGGCGGGTGACTGGACCAATGGATGGTCCTGTGTTGTTAAGCTGATGGTACTAACCCGCTCATCAAAGGATAATGACGAATATGCATGCATGCATAGCAGCTTGCGGACCGGCGTCGGCTGGAAATGCTGCCATGTTGTCTCCCATACATGTCTCTCTCTTTTTGGTTGTCGGGTAAGGCTGCATGCTGAATTGTGTCTAGCAGTATGTGTAAATTCCTGGTGCCGTCTGAGCCTTGTACAAAAACGCTCTTGATAGTGAGTGTTGTGCGATTCTTTTTGTACTCCAGTGGGTGATAAAGAGGTGTAACATGTGGTACTAGTAGTGCCGAATGCTGTAGACGAATGGAATGACTTGTTGCACATGTTGTCCGTCCCTAGACAAGTGTTTTGTTCACCTGGTTTTGGGCCAAGGAAAGGTCTTGTGCTGCTATGGTTCATCGGGGATTCGAAAGTGGCGCATCACAGGCCAGTTGCATAACCCATTCGCTATATAACAATCCAGTGATGGAATAAATGGTCTGTGGAAAAGGCATACCGTTGAGTAGGCCATTTTATCTGGGCATATCTGTAATCAGGAGCATTTCGAAGGTAAATGCTTGCTCAAAATAGATGGAGTTTAAACCGGCGCAGAGGAAGGATTTTTCATTTCTTTTCTTTTCTCAAGTCGTGTCTCTTAGAGCGCCGGTTCTTAAAAAGAAGGCAGAAGAGAGCTGTCTGGTTAATCTGCGAAAACCACGCCCACAAGAAAGGGTTTTGCAAGGCCGTGTGCAAATCTCAGTTTCAACACATACGGCACGAATCCAAGGGCAGCATGGAGGCCATTTCCTCGAGCTCCAAACGAGAAAACTTTCTCCCGGAGCCCGAGAGAAATGCTTTCTGCCGTGTTTCATATCGAAGTTTCATACTCCGGTATGAAATGAGATTCCGCCGAAAGAGAGTTCATTTCATGCCGGAGTTTCATATGACGAAACTCCAGAGGTATTTTATAAGTGATCTAAATACTCTTATATTTTTCTTATCAAAGAGTACTCCCAAACAAAAACATACTCCGTTGCTATGTCTGGGCTGGGCGTCCGTCCACCCAAACACAAACAAACACAGGACCGAGGCAAGGTCCCTCCCCCGCCCCGTGCCCACCCCAAAACAATTCGAAACCTCGCTTCCGCCGCCGAGCCCCCCAATCTCATTTCAAAATCGAAACTTTTCCACGCGCAGCGGCGAGGCGGCAGGCAGTGGTCCCTTTCAGCCAGCTCCCTCCCATCCCCTCCGAAGCGGCCGAGATCTCGTCTGGCCGCGGCGGGCGATGCCACCGGCGGAGGGCGCGGCGGGGCTGGGGGTCTCGGAGTTCGCGCTGCCGGACGGCGTCCTGGCGGTGCTGCCGCGGGACCCCTACGAGCAGCTGGATCTGGCGCGCCGCATCACCGCGCTGGCCGTCGCCGGCCGGGTGACGGGCCTCGAGCGGGAGGCCGCGCGGCTCAGGGAGGGCGCCGCCAAGCGGGACCGGGAGAACGCCGAGCTGCGGGACCGCGTCGCGCTGCTCGACCGCGCGCTCCAGGAGACCAACGCCAGGCTCCGCGCCGCGCTCGAGGACAATGTCAGTGGGTTTTCGATTCCTGTTTTCCTTCCGCTCTCGTTTGGTTCCGCTTCCGTCGGCTGACGAGGCTTTTGCTGCTTGCTTTTGAGATTGCAGATTCAGCTGAGCAAGGAGCGGGACTCGCTGGCGCAGACCTCCAAGAAGCAGGCGCGCGACCTGCACAAGGTTTACCCCCTCGCATCAGAAGATGTTGTCTATGTACTCATGCGCAACCCTGGCTTTGGCTGGTTCTACAAGACCCCATTTAGGAAGCTTGTTATGGAGTAATTTTTGATTGGTTCAGTTGATGACTTGGTAATAATGTAGCAGCTCACTGGGTGCGTCTGTCTGCAAACTCCTACAGTGTTTACGAATTTGGACTATTTAGTAGTAGTAGTAGACTAAGTTTAGTGGTACGAGGGAAGAGTGACTTCTAACTTTGGCAGGCAACAGATGAGAGTGAGGTTTGACAGAAAAAGGGAATTCTTCACATAGTTAATGCCATGTGCAAACAATGATAGCAAATCAAGGACAGCCTGCGGTCAGCTGAATTTTTATTCTGGTGAAATTAAAATACATTTCACCAAATTAGCAACTATGTTCATTTGCATCGTGGCCTGCCAGAATTAAGAAGATTAGAGCATTGTGGCAAAAATGCATGCATGCATGGATTGAATAAATGTGTGCGTTTTTGTAGATTTCTGTAACAAATGAAAGGCAAGGCACTCTTTGTTAAAGGACCAAGTCAGATGATTGCTTTCTGGTTCTATTGTTTCTTTTCTCCTTTAACTTCTTTTATTTATTTGACAACATTCTGAACTTTTTGCTCTATTATCAGTTGGAGTCGTTCAAGAGGCATCTGATGCAGTCACTCCGCGATGATAGTACATCGGTGTGTAAATAATCATGCTATTATCCAATCTCTTTCCGTATATGTTATTTCTTGCTAGTCTGCAGCAATGTTTGACACTTTTCCTTTAATTCTCTGCTGAATCTTTCCAAGCAGCCACAAGAAACGGTTGACATTACAACATGTGATCAGTCAGTATCATCCAAAACATCGTCCTGTGGAGGTTTATCCTGAAAAACCTTATGTGTTCTATGTATCATAATTGGAAATACCTGACATGAATCACTGACTGCTATTATCTTTTGAATATTGAAGATGGATCTATCAGCCACGCCGCAGCAAATTTGTTGAATGGGTCTGGGGATCTTGGAAGCACGACAAGAGAAGGTCTTCTTAACATCCTATTGATTGTCTATTTCGATGTTCTCAAGCTATCTATGATTTAATCCTCTGCATTTTGGCAAATCTGTTTGGTACAGTGGCAAGGCCTCCAGTCCAAAAGTATGCCCTCTCCCCACACATGAACCAACGCCTTACGCCAGAAGCCACACCAAATATAATGTCCACCTCTGCTTCTCCAAGAGGAATGTCCACCACAGCAACACCAAAGTTGATATCTGGAGCTACCTCGCCTTCAAGAATTCGTATTGAAGGACACATGTCAATGACACCATGGTATTCAAGCAAGCAGTCGTCTGCAGCTAACTCACCTCCAAGGGGACGTCCCAATCCAGGTTTCATTTATTCTGAACTTTGAAGATTATGTTGTGCCTTAAATGATTGTGTACAACATGATATCATTAATATGGTTGATGCTTGGTTTTTCAGGTCGCACTCCTCGTATCGATGGAAAAGAATTTTTCCGCCAGGCCAGGTCAGTTGATCTCCTACTCTCTACATCTGCAACAGCAGCTAAGATGGGTGTATCAAAATCGCTAAAGCACGCCATTGTTATTCCAGGAGCCGTCTATCATATGAACAGTTTGGAGCGTTCTTAGCGAACATCAAAGAGCTCAACGCTCATAAGCAGTCACGAGAGGTTGGTCGTCTGCATCTTGATGCTGGTTAATGAAATGAGTTTATGTTGTGCCATGAACCTCTATAAATGACTTGCCATATTTACATCTGAACCAGGAAACCCTCAAGAAGGCTGAAGAGATATTTGGCCCAGATAGCAAAGATCTGTACCTCTCTTTCCAAGGCTTACTAAACCGCAGCTTGCCGTAGGGCATAGGATTCACAAGCGCTGTGCTTCTGGTAAGGCTTCCTACCTAATTAAGCACTTCCATGATCCACGATCTTTGCGCTGAGAGGGTTTTGTGGTAACAAATATCTTAATTTGTTGGAGTTGCAGACAGTAGGAAGTTATCGCGCTGGATAGCTTAATGTCATCTAGATTGGTATGCGATGCTCAATTGCAATTTTGGGTCATTCTATCATGAGATGATTGGATCTGCCTGAGCAGGAAGGGGTTTACAAGTTGTAATCTGGCAAAATCCGGTTCTCAACTTTGTTTTCCCAGATCGTCCATTCACTTGAACCAGCATTGTATAATTGTAGCACACAAGAGAACCTGAAGCTATTTGAAGCCTTGTGATAAAGCTGCAGTTGTTATCTGTTGTCTACTTGGTCCCTTGATAGACATATTTCTCTTGCTCTGCTCTGCATGAACTAGATAGACAGCATTGTAAAATTGCAGAAAACCTGTAAACATTTCATGCCAAGATGATTAATTTCAGCTACAATGCTCATCATCTGATAAGCAACAATTGACACAAGACTGACATAAACATGGCAGTCTGCATTGCCGCAGCAGCGGAGTCGAACTAAGTAGAATTCAAATTGCAACATGGTTCTTGCAATGGGTAGCATCACAAAGGAAAGCACACACAAGATATCTGTAGCATGTAGGAATGAGTGTTTCTTCTACCTTCTCAACAGGAGCACAGCCAAAAATCCCTGGAAATGCTGGATTAAGTATAGGAGAGAAGAAGGAAGGGCCTCTCCTCTGCCTTCGCCTTCCTCCCGGTGTCACCATATTATGCTACTTTTAAATACTAGTGGTACTTCTATATATACCAAGCCATCACCTGATCACGCACTGACTAAATCAGCCTAAGTAATATAATAGCTTGTCGTCCAGCCTTCAGAAGGACCAGAACCTGGAGCACTCGAGCTCCAGCTCCATCACGCCGGGCTGGTCGACCGCCATGTGGTGATGGTCCGGCGTGGCCTTGGTCGGCGACGACATGGAGGACGGCGAGCCGCTGGCGCTGCTTCCACCGCCGCCGTTGCGGCGTGACGCGCCGCCGTAGGCGTTGGCCATCCTGAGCCTGACCATCTCGGCCTGCGCCAGCGCGAGCTGGGCCTGCAGCGACTCCACCTGCCGCTGCAGCGACGTGATGGCGCCGACGCAGCCGTAGATGGGGTCGCGCACGCGCGCGTTCGCCTCGTACACCAGGCTGCTCACCGCGTCGCCCCGGTGCTCCGCCGGAATCTCCTGCAGGTTGCACACACACATACATCATGCTTAGTTTCAGACGGAAGAAGAATGAAAAAAAAAAGAAGCGGTTTCCTACCTAGTAATAGTTAGCACACATGAACGATACTATGACTCTAATAAGTTGAGAAAGATGATGGTTGCAACATGTTTGGTGCGGCCGAAAGTTTCTGAATTTTCTGTTGAGGTGGGAGGCATGTGCAGTGGTTGTGTGAAGATGACTGGCTGCTGCAGAGAGAGCTAGGCCGTACGCCACTGATTTACTGACTGTTGGGACGGATTATCACATGGGAGGGAGAAGCTTTCGTTTGGAGACATAGCCAACACTTTGTAGATTTAGTAAGATCCTATTAGCTGTAGCGCGAGTAGTAAGCATGTCTATGGGAGCATTAGTGATGGAAAATCTTATAGTAGTAACTAGGCATGTCTTTGGGCAATCGATCTAGTTTAATTTGACCACCTTTATCGAAAAAAAGTTTGAAATTGACTACACTGCACATGTAGCGTTGCTTCAGGGACAGGTTCACAGTCACAGGGATGACCCCAGTGAGCAGTGAAAGTGATAGTAAGTTTTGCTGCCCATGCTTGATGAATGTTGATACATATGGATGGATGCTGCCGTCAAGCATAGCATAGCAAAGAAAGTGCAAATGTGAAAACTCTAGACACATGGACTGCAGCAGCTAAGGAAGCAGGCGTAGGAGCAAACTTTTGTCAAATATTGGTGTGAGGCGTATGCCACCTTCCAGACCTCTTTGTTGTGATTAGATTAGAGTTAGACAGACAGCACATGGTGATGGTGATGGTCTATATTTTTCTAAGTAAAAAGAGAGGAAGCTGCGTGATCTTCTTGTTTGTGATCACACAGCACGGCACATGCTGCGGAGAAGACGGGCATGGCGAACAGAAGCCATCATCTTGAGATGAGAGGCGCACAGGTATGGAGCGGAGCATTGGCATCCATGGGCGGGGGCGGCAAGCAAGCGAGCATGGTAAGGTGCGGTGCTGACCTGGAGGAGCTTGCTGATGTTGCTGGCGCCGAAGACCTTGTGCACGCTGGCGAACCTGTGCGGCTCCCCCGACGGGAAGTATGGCGCGAACACGCACCCCGGCGAGCACCGCCGCCGCAGCAGCTTGCACGCCGCGCACGGGGACACCCCCGCCGCCGCCTCCTTCATGCCTTGCCTTGCCGCTTCTTCCTCCGCGAAATTCGTTGTAGGTAGGTGGAATGCAAATGCAATGCCGCCTTGGTTATAGGGTACGGGGGCAGGCCGGGCTTGCGTCGCGTCGTGGAAGGGAAGGGGAAGCCTTTTTGACAAGATCGAGGAGGCGCGGCACTGCAGAGCACAGAGGCCGACTGTGAGCAAGGAAAAGTTTTTTTTTTTTTTTTTTTTTTGCGGGGGTGAGGAAGCAAAAGTTGGCGAGACAGGGATGGTGCCGCGGCTGTACCAGTACGTAGCACCAGCATGATGCATCGGCCGGCCCCTCTCGTGATTCTGTTCCTCTCCTCTTGTCTGCTCCGTCCGTTAATTGATTCATCACCTTTGACCCGACCCATCGCCCCATTGTTTCAGTGCAGAGGCACTGTCACACTCAACTGCGGGTCCGGCAAGAATTATCCTACGGTCGTGTCTGCCTGTTTGTCTTGGCGGCCGGATGAATTATGCTACGATCATGGTCGAGTGACCACCGGATGGGTTACTTATCAACAGTAACACCGGATGGACAGGGTCAGTCAGTCAGTAGTTACACCTCTGCTCTGCTGCCCCTGTCGTGTCGTGTCGTGGGAACAGCCCGTGCACTGTGATGCCGATAGCGTGGTTTTGTCGGCTGATTCATGGACCTACTCTCTGTAATTCTGTATCTATCGCCTGGTTGGTTTGGTTGGTCAATGGGTGATGGACTGATCACTGACGGACGGACGGACGGACAAGATGCGTCGACAGAAACAGAGGTCTTTTTGTCTGTACCGACCCATTCGTTCGCAGGGTCATGGCCACTTGATTTCTCCGCCCTCTGGGAGACACCACTAATGACCAATCCAACCTTGGCCCCTCTCCCACTCCTTTACCCTCCCCTGCACACACACACACACACATATAGGAGTAGTACACATGCTGCATCCGCCTTGCTTGCTTGCTTGCTTGCTTGATGGTAAAGGAAGGAAGCCATCCATCCATCGATGTCGGTCTTGCCATCACGAGCTTTTAACAATTACCATCGCAGGGCATGGCACTCCGGTGAGAGAAGAAAAGCAATGGACGGGCGAATCGTACCTGCGGCAGACGCCGGCCGGAGCCCCACACGCCGCCGTGTCTGTCGGTCGGGGGTGCGTGAAGCTGAGCGGGAGCGGTTGGTCAAAACCGCCGCGGCGCTGTGCTCGACAGTGGGGCGCGGCGCGGCCACACGTACGACGGCCTCTCCCTCGTCTTTGTCTCCTTCCTCCGTGGCTCCGCCGCTCCGGCCCCGGGCGATCCACACGATCTTCTCAAACACGCACCGCACTGTGCAAGCGTACACGAGCCAGACGCCGATTGTCAAAGCTTCATAGCACCACTACTCCACCACTGATTAGAAACAATGACGGCCCGCTTTGGCGCGTTAAGGCTAAGGCTAGTCATAGTGGGAGTAACATAAGTGGTAACATACATGCCACATAAGTAAAAAAAAATGATGTGTCGTGTAATTAAAGAGGAGAAGGCAAATAGAGTAACATAATATGTTATCATCACATAACGCTTTCAAATACAAAATGAGTCTACAAAGCAATAAATGTAGCTATGTATGTTACTACACCTACCACACTTCCCACTATGGAGGTACTAATATAGACGAGTAACATATGTATGTTATTAGTCTAAGTTACTCCCCACTATGACTAGCCTAACTGCAACGCAGGACGCGGCTCGTTCCTTCACGTTCGTTTGGATCCGCGCCGACGTAAACGGACGGGTGTTCGTTTTATGTCTGCCGCGACCCATTTACAGTCCAAATTTAGGGTGAGTTTGCACCCATGCAAACACCCCTGGCCCGCTCGTCTGTGGCGGCCAGCACGAGCTCGTCGGCGGCCTGCCCACCACTTCTAAAGTCCTCGCGCATGTCAACAACTCCGCCGACGTACCGGTACCTTCCCGGACACAACCTGACCGCGTCCCACCTCTCCACGTCGCCTCGGGACGACTCGACGGAAATGAGTAACTACGTGTCGGTCTTCCCCATGGTGTCCCGCATTGATCTCAGTGTCACACCTATGGCGTAAAGGAAGCACTCGCGGGTGGTAACCCCGACCAAGTTACCCGATGCCCGCAACCTGTTTGATAAAACGCCAACCCCGACACAGGCCGATCCGATGTTTCATGAGGAAGTCTTGGATGAGATGATCAATGAGAGTGGCCAAGGGTATGATGACGACGGGACTCAATGTTGGAAATATGCCCTAGAGGCAATAATAAAATGGTTATTATTATATTTCCTTGCTCATGATAATTGTCTATTGTTCATGCTATAATTGTGTTATCCGGAAATCGTAATACATGTGTGAATACATAGACCACAACATGTCCCTAGTGAGCCTCTAGTTGACTAGCTCGTTGATCAACAGATAGTCATGGTTTCCTGACTATGGACATTGGATGTCATTGATAACGGGATCACATCATTAGGATAATGATGTGATGGACAAGACCCAATCCTAAGCATAGCACAAGATCGTGTAGTTCGTTTGCTAGAGCTTTTCCAAATGTCAAGTATCATTTCCTTAGACCATGAGATTGTGCAACTCCCGGATACCATAGGAGTGCTTTGGGTGTGCCAAACGTCACAACGTAACTGGGTGGCTATAAAGGTGCACTACGGGTATCTCCGAAAGTGTCTGTTGGGTTGGCACGAATCGAGACTGGGATTTGTCACTCCGTATGACGGAGAGGTATCTCTGGGCCCACTCGGTAATGCATCATCATAATGAGCTCAATGTGACCAAGTGTTTGGTCACGGGATCATGCATTACGGTACGAGTAAAGTGACTTTCCGGTAACGAGATTGAACAAGGTATTGGGATACCGACGATCGAATCTCGGGCAAGTAACATACCGATTGACAAAGGGAATTGTATACGGGATTGATTGAATCCTCGACATCGTGGTTCATCCGATGAGATCATCGTGGAACATGTGGGAGCCAACATGGGTATCCAGATCCCGCTGTTGGTTATTGACCGGAGAGTCGTCTCGGTCATGTCTGCATGTCTCCCGAACCCGTAGGGTCTACACACTTAAGGTTCGGTGACGCTAGAGTTGTAGAGATATTAGTATGCGGTTAACCGAAAGTTGTTCGGAGTCCCGGATGAGATCCCGGACGTCACGAGGAGTTCCGGAATGGTCCGGAGGTAAAGATTTATATATGGGAAGTCCTATTTTGGCCACCGGAAAATGTTCGGGATTTTTCGGTATTGTACCGGGTGTTGGGGATCGTAGCAGAATTTTAAAATTTCCTACGCATCACCAAGATCCATCTATGGAGTATACTAGCAACGAGGGGAAAGGAGTGCATCTACATACCCTTGTAGATCGCGAGCGGAAGCGTTCCAATGAACGGGGTTGATGGAGTCGTACTCGTCGTGATCCAAATCACCGATGACCGAGTGCCGAACGGACGGCACCTCCGCGTTCAACACACGTACGGAGCAGCGACGTCTCCTCCTTCTTGATCCAGCAAGGGGGAAGGACAGGTTGATGGAGATCCAGCAGCACGACGGCGTGGTGGTGGAAGTAGCGGGATCCCGGCAGGGCTTCGCCAAGCGCAAGCGGGAGGGAGAGGTGTTGCAGGGGGAGAGGGAGGCGCCAGGGGCTGTGGTGCTGCTGCCCTCCCTCCCCCCACTATATATAGGCCCCCTGGAGGGGGGGGGCGGCCCTGGAACCCATCTACAAGGGGGGCGGCGGCCAGGGGGGAAACTCCCCCCCCCCCCCCAAGTCAAGTGGGGCGCCCCCCACCCCCAGGGTTTCCAACCCTAGGCGCAGGGGGAGGCCCATGGGGGGCGCCCCAGCCCACTAAGGGCTGGTTCCCTTCCCACTTCAGCCCATGGGGTCCTCCGGGATAGGTGGCCCCACCCGGTGGACCCGCGGGACCCCTCCGGTGGTCCCGGTACAATACCGATAACCCCCGAAACTTTCCCGGTGGCCGAAACTGGACTTCCTATATATAATTCTTCACCTCCGGACCATTCCGGAACTCCTCGTGACGTCCGGGATCTCATCCGGGACTCCGAACAACTTTCGGGTTTCCGCATACTAATATCTCTACAACCCTAGCGTCACCGAACCTTAAGTGTGTAGACCCTACGGGTTCGGGAGACATGCAGACATGACCGAGACGCCTCTCCGGTCAATAACCAACAGCGGGATCTGGATACCCATGTTGGCTCCCACATGTTCCACGATGATCTCATCGGATGAACCACGATGTCGAGGATTCAATCAATCCCGTATACAATTCCCTTTGTCAATCGGTACGTTACTTGCCCGAGATTCGATCGTCGGTATCCCAATACCTTGTTCAATCTCGTTACCGGCAAGTCACTTTACTCGTACCGTAATGCATGATCCCGTGACCAAACACTTGGTCACATTGAGCTCATTATGATGATGCATTACCGAGTGGGCCCAGAGATACCTCTCCGTCATACGGAGTGACAAATCCCAGTCTCGATCCGTGCCAACCCAACAGACACTTTTGGAAATACCCGTAGTGTACCTTTATAGTCACCCAGTTACGTTGTGACGTTTGGCACACCCAAAGCACTCCTACGTCATCCGGGAGTTGCACGATCTCATGGTCTAAGGAAATGATACTTGACATTGGAAAAGCTCTAGCAAACGAACTACACGATCTTTTGTGCTATGCTTAGGATTGGGTCTTGTCCATCACATCATTATCCTAATGATGTGATCCCGTTATCAATGACATCCAATGTCCATAGTCAGGAAACCATGACTATCTGTTGATCAACGAGCTAGTCAACTAGAGGCTCACTAGGGACACGTTGTGGTCTATGTGTTCACACATGTATTACGATTTCCGGATAACACAATTATAGCATGAACAATAGACAATTATCATGAACAAAGAAATATAATAATAAGCATTTATTATTGCCTCTAGGGTATATTTCCAACAGTCTCCCACTTGCACTAGAGTCAATAATCTAGTTACATTGTGATGAATCGAACACCCATAGCGTTCTGGTGTTGATCATGTTTTGCTCTAGGGAGAGGTTTAGTCAACGGATCTGCTACATTCAGGTCCGTATGTACTTTACAAATATCTATGTCTCCATTTTGAACACTTTCACGAATGGAGTTGAAGCGACGCTTGATATGCCTGGTCTTCCTATGAAACCTGGGCTCCTTGGCAAGGGCAATAGCTCCAGTGTTGTCACAGAAGAGAGTCATCGGGCCCGACGCATTGGGAATCACCCCTAGGTCGGCAATGAACTCCTTTATCAAGATTGCTTCTTGCGCTGCCTCTGAGGCTGCCATGTACTCCGCTTCACATGTAGATCCCGCCACGACGCTTTGCTTGCAACTGCACCAGCTTACTGCTCCTCCATTCAAAATATACACGTATCCGGTTTGTGACTTCGAGTCATCCAGATCTGTGTCGAAGCTAGCGTCGACGTAACCTTTTACGATGAGCTCTTCGTCACCTCCATAAACGAGAAACATATCCTTAGTCCTCTTCAGGTACTTCAGGATATTCTTGACCGCTGTCCAGTGTTCCATGCCGGGATTACTTTGGTACCTTCCTACCAAACTTACGGCAAGGTTTACATCAGGTCTGGTACGCAGCATGGCATACATAATAGACCCTATGGCCGAGGCATAGGGGATGACACTCATCTTTTCTCTATCTTCTGTCGTGGTCGGGCATTCAGCCGTGCTCAATTGCACACCTTGCAATACAGGCAAGAACCCCTTCTTGGACTGATCCATATTGAACTTCTTCAATATCTTGTCAAGGTACGTACTCTGTGAAAGACCAATGAGGCATCTTGATCTATCTCTATAGATCTTGATGCCCAATATATAAGCAGCTTCTCCAAGGTCCTTCATTGAAAAACACTTATTCAAATAGGCCTTTATACTTTCCAAGAATTCTATATCATTTCCCATCAATAGTATGTCATCCACATATAATAAGAGAAATGCTACAGAGCTCCCACTACTTTCTTGTAAACACAGGCTTCTCCATAAGTCTGTGTAAACCCAAACGCTTTGATCATCTCATCAAAACGAATGTTCCAACTCCGAGATGCTTGCACCAGTCCATAGATGGAGCGCTGGAGCTTGCATACCTTGTTAGCATTCTTAGGATCGACAAAACCTTCCGGCTGCATCATATACAATTCTTCCTTAAGAAAACCGTTAAGGGATGCCGTTTTGACGTCCATTTGCCATATCTCATAATCATAGAATGCGGCAATTGCTAACATGATTCGGACGGACTTCAGCTTCGCTACGGGTGAGAAAGTCTCATCGTAGTCAACCCCTTGAACTTGTCGATAACCCTTAGCGACAAGTCGAGCCTTATAGATGGTCACATTACCATCCGCGTCTGTCTTCTTCTTAAAGATCCATTTATTTTCTATGGCTCGCCGATCATCGGGCAAGTCAGTCAAAGTCCATACTTCGTTTTCATACATGGATCCTATCTCGGATTTCATGGCTTCTAGCCATTTGTCGGAATCCGGGCCCGCCATCGCTTCTTCATAGTTCGAAGGTTCACCGTTGTCCAACAACATGATTTCCAGGACAGGGTTGCCGTACCACTCTGGTGCGGAACATGTCCTTGTGGACCTACGAAGTTCAGCAGTAACTTGATCCGAAGCTTCATGATCATCATCATTAACTTCCTCCCCAGTCGGTGTAGGCACCACAGGAACATCTTCCCGCGCTGCGCTACTTTCCGGTTCGGAAGGGGTGACTATCACCTCATCAAGTTCCACTTTCCTCCCACTCAATTCTTTCGAGAGAAACTCTTTCTCCAGAAAGGACCCGTTCTTGGCAACAAAGATCTTGCCTTCGGATCTGAGGTAGAAGGTATACCCAATGGTTTCCTTAGGGTATCCTATGAAGACGCATTTTTCCGACTTGGGTTCGAGCTTTTCAGGTTGAAGTTTCTTGACATAAGCATCGCATCCCCAAACTTTTAGAAACGACAGCTTAGGTTTCTTCCCAAACCATAATTCATACGGTGTCGTCTCAACGGATTTCGATGGAGCCCTATTTAAAGTGAATGCGGCAGTCTCTAAAGCATAGCCCCAAAATGAGAACGGTAGATCGGTAAGAGACATCATAGATCGCACCATATCCAATAGAGTGCGATTACGACGTTCGGACACACCGTTTCGCTGAGGTGTTCCAGGCGGCATGAGTTGTGAAACGATTCCACATTTCCTTAAGTGCGTACCAAATTCGTGACTTAAATATTCTCCATCACGATCTGATCGTAAGAACTTTATTTTCCTGTCACGTTGATTCTCAACCTCACTCTGAAATTCCTTGAACTTTTCAAAGGTTTCAGACTTGTGTTTCATTAGGTAGACATACCCATATCTACTTAAGTCATCAGTGAGAGTGAGAACATAACGATATCCTCCGCGAGCCTCAACACTCATTGGACCGCACACATCGGTATGTATGATTTCCAATAAGTTAGTTGCTCGCTCCATTGTTCCGGAGAATGGAGTCTTGGTCATCTTACCCATGAGGCATGGTTCGCACGTGTCAAATGATTCTAATCAAGAGACTCCAAAAGTCCATCTGCATGGAGCTTCTTCATGCGCTTGACACCAATGTGACCAAGGCGGCAGTGCCACAAGTATGTGGGGCTATCGTTATCAACTTTACATCTTTTGGTATTCACACTATGAATATGTGTAACATCACGTTCGAGATTCATCAAGAATAAACCATTGACCAGCGGGGCATGACCATAAAACATATCTCTCATATAAATGGAACAACCATTATTCTCGGATTTAAATGAGTAGCCATCTCGAATTAAACGAGATCCAGATACAATGTTCATGCTCAAAGCTGGCACTAAATAACAATTATTGAGGTTTAAAACTAATCCCGTAGGTAAATGCAGAGGTAGCGTGCCGACGGCAATCACATCGACCTTGGAACCATTCCCGACGCGCACCGTCACCTCGTCCTTTGCCAGTCTCCGCTTATTCCGCAGTTCCTGTTTTGAGTTACAAATATGAGCAACCGCACCGGTATCAAATACCCAGGAGCTACTACGAGTACTGGTAAGGTACACATCAATTACATGTATATTACATATACCTTTGGTGTTGCCGGCCTTCTTGTCCGCTAAGTATTTGGGGCAGTTCCGCTTCCAGTGACCACTTCCCTTGCAATAAAAGCACTCAGTCTCAGGCTTGGGTCCATTCTTTGACTTCTTCCCGGCACCTGGCTTACCGGGCGCGGCAACTGCCTTGCCGTCCTTCTTGAAGTTCTTCTTACCCTTGCCTTTCTTGAACTTAGTGGTTTTATTCACCATCAACACTTGATGTTCCTTTCTGATCTCCACCTCCGCTGATTTCAGCATTGAATATACCTCAGGAATGGTCTTTTCCATCCCCTGCATATTGAAGTTCATCACAAAGCTCTTGTAGCTCGGTGGAAGCGACTGAAGGATTCTGTCAATGACCGCGTCATCCGGGAGATTAACTCCCAGCTGAGACAAGCGGTTGTGTAACCCAGACATTCTGAGTATGTGCTCACTAACAGAACTATTTTCCTCCATTTTACAGCTGAAGAACTTGTCGGAGACTTCATATCTCTCGACCCGGGCATGAGCTTGGAAAACCATTTTCAGATCTTCGAACATCTCATATGCTCCATGTTTCTCAAAACGCTTTTGGAGACCCGGTTCTAAGCTGTAAAGCATGCCGCACTGAATGAGGGAGTAATCATCAGCACGTGATTGCCAAGCGTTCATAACGTCTTGGTTCTCTGGGATTGGTGCTTCACCTAGCGGTGCTTCTAGGACATAATCTTTCTTGGCTGATATGAGGATGATCCTCAGGTTCCGGACCCAGTCCGTATAGTTGCTGCCATCATCTTTCAGCTTGGTTTTCTGTAGGAATGCGTTGAAGTTGAGGACGACGTGGGCCATTTGATCTACAAGACATATTGTAAAGATTTTAGACTAAGTTCATGATAATTAAGTTCATCTAATCAAATTATTCAATGAACTCCCACTCAGATAGACATCCCTCTAGTCATCTAAGTGAAACATGATCCGAGTTAACTAGGCCGTGTCCGATCATCACGTGAGACGGACTAGTCAAGATCGGTGAACATCTCCATGTTGATCGTATCTTCTATACGACTCATGCTCGACCTTTCGGTCATCCGTGTTCCGAGGCCATGTCTGTACATGCTAGGCTCGTCAAGTCAACCTAAGTGTATTGCGTGTGTTCCGAGGCCATGTCTGTACATGCTAGGCTCGTCAACACCCGTTGTATGCGAACGTTAGAATCTATCACACCCGATCATCACGTGGTGCTTCGAAACAACGAACCTTCGCAACGGTCCACAGTTAGGGGGAACACTTTCTTGAAATTATTATAAGGGATCATCTTACTTACTACCGTCGTTCTAAGCAAATAAGATGCAAAACATGATAAACATCACATGCAATCAAATATTGACATGATATGGCCAATATCATTTTGCTCCTTTGATCTCCATCTTCGGGGCACCATGATCATCTTCGTCACCGGCATGACACCATGATCTCCATCATTGTGTCTTCATGAAGTTGTCACGCCAACAATTACTTCTACTTCTATGGCTAACGCGCTTAGAAATAAAGTAAAGTAATTTACATGGCGTTATTCAATGACACGCAGGTCATACAAAAAATAAAGACAACTCCTATGGCTCCTCCCGGTTGTCATACTCATCGACATGCAAGTCGTGATTCCTATTACAAGAATATGATCAATCTCATACATCACATATATCATTCATCACATCTTCTGGCCATATTGTTCGAAATATGCCCTAGAGGCAATAATAAATGGTTATTATTATATTTCTTTGTTCATGGTAATTGTCTATTATTCATGCTATAATTGTATTGTCCGGAAATCGTAATACATGTGTGAATACATAGACCACAACCTGTCCCTAGTAAGCCTCTAGTTGACTAGCTCGTTGATCAACAGATAGTCATGGTTTCCTGACTATGGACACTGGATGTCATTGATAACGGGATCACATCATTAGGAGAATGATGTGATGGACAAGACCCAATCCTAAGCATAGCATAAAAGATCGTGTAGTTTCGTTTGCTAGAGCTTTTCCAATGTCAAGTATCTTTTCCTTAGACCATGAGATCGTGCAACTCCCGGATACCGTAGGAGTGCTTTGGGTGTGCCAAACGTCACAACGTAACTGGGTGACTATAAAGGTGCACTACGGGTATCTCCGAAAGTGTCTGTTGGGTTGGCACGGATCGAGACTGGGATTTGTCACTCCGTGTGACGGAGAGGTATCTCTGGGCCCACTCGGTAATGCATCATCATAATGAGCTCAATGTGACTAAGGCGTTAGTCACGGGATCATGCATTGCGGTACGAGTAAAGAGACTTGCCGGTAACGAGATTGAACAAGGTATTGGGATACCGACGATCGAATCTCGGGCAAGTAACATACCGATTGACAAAGGGAATTGCATACGGATTGATTGAATCCTCGACACCGTGGTTCATCCGATGAGATCATCGTGGAACATGTGGGAGCCAACATGGGTATCCAGATCCCGCTGTTGGTTATTGACCGGAGAGGCGTCTCGGTCATGTCTGCATGTCTCCCGAACCCGTAGGGTCTACACACTTAAGGTCTGGTGACGCTAGGGTTGTAGAGATATATGTATGCGGAAACCCGAAAGTTGTTCAGAGTCCCGGATGAGATCCCGGACGTCACGAGAGGTTCCGGAATGGTCCGGAGGTGAAGAATTATATATAGGAAGTCAAGTTTCGGCCACCGGGAAAGTTTCGGGGGTTACCGGTATTGTACCGGGACCACCGGAAGGGTCCCGGGGGTCCACCGGGTGGGGCCACCTGTCCCGGAGGGCCCCGTGGGCTGAAAGTGGAAGGGAACCAGCCCTTAGTGGGCTGGGGCGCCCCCCTTGGGCCTCCCCCCATGCGCCTAGGGTTGGGAACCCTAGGGGGGGAGCTTCCCCCTTGCCTTGGGGGGCAAGGCACCCCTTTCCACCACTTGGCCGCCGCCCCCCCTTGGAGATCTGATCTCCCAAGGGCTGCCCCCCCCAGGGGTCCTATAAATAGTGGGGGGAGGGAGGGCAGCGAACTACAGCCTTGGGCGCCTCCCTCCTCCCCTGCAACACCTCTCTCTCTCTCTCTCTCTCTCGCAGAAGCTTGGCGAAGCCCTGCCGGAGACCCGCTACATCCACCACCACGCCGTCGTGCTGCTGGATCTCCATCAACCTCTCCTTCCCCCTTGCTGGATCAAGAAGGAGGAGACGTCGCTGCACCGTACGTGTGTTGAACGCGGAGGTGCCGTCCGTTCGGCACTCGGTCATCGGTGATTTGGATCATGGCGAGTACGACTCCGTCATCCACGTTCATTGGAACGCTTCCGCTCGCGATCTACAAGGGTATGTAGATGCATTCCTTTCCCCTCGTTGCTAGTAGACTCCATAGATGCATCTTGGTGAGCGTAGGAAAATTTTAAATTATGCTACGATTCCCAACAGTGGCATCATGAGCCAGGTCTAGGCGTAGTTACTATGCATGAGTAGAACACAAAGCAGTTGTGGGCGTTGAGTTTGCCAATTCTTCTTGCCGCTACTAGTCTTTTCTTGTTTCGGCGGCATTGTAGGATGAAGCGGCCCGGACCGACCTTACACGTACACTTACGTGAGACAGGTTCCACCGACTGACATGCACAAGTTGCATAAGGTGGCTAGCGGGTGTCTGTCTCTCCTACTTTAGTCGGAACGGATTCGATGAAAAGGGTCCTTATGAAGGGTAAATAGAAATTGGCAAATCACGTTGTTGTCATACGTAGGTAAGAAACGTTCTTGCTAGAAACCTACAAACCACGTAAAAACTTGCAACAACAATTAGAGGACGTCTAACTTGTTTTTGCAGCAAGTGTTATGTGATGTGATATGGCCAGAAGATGTGATGAATGATATATATGATGTATGAGATTGATCATATTCTTGTAATAGGAATCACGACTTGCATGTCGATGAGTATGACAACCGGCAGGAGCCATAGGAGTTGTCTTTATTATTTTGCATGACCTGCGTGTCATTGAATAACGCCATGTAAATTACTTTACTCTGTTGCTAAAGCGTTAGCCATAGAAGTAGAAGTAATCGTTGGCGTGACGACTTCATGAAGACACAATGATGGAGATCATGATGATGGAGATCATGGTGTCATGCCGGTGACGAAGATGATCATGGTGCCCCGAAGATGGAGATCAAAGGAGCATGATGATATTGGCCATATCATGTCACTATTTGATTGCATCTTATTTGCTTAGAACGACGGTAGTAAGTAAGATGATCCCTTATAATAATTTCAAGAAAGTGTTCACCCTAACTGTGCACCGTTGCGAAGGTTCGTTGTTTCGAAGCACCACGTGATGATCGGGTGTGATAGATTCTAAGAGTAATGCGTGATCCTGTCTTGGAAGTCATGTTGCTAGACAACAATGAACCTACGAGCTATGGAGAAGCGATGGTGGGCCCATATTCCGACGAATGGCTCGAGGCCATGAAATCCGAGATAGAATCCATGTATCAGAACAAAGCATGGACTTTGGTGAACTTGCCCGATGATCGGCAAGCCATTGAGATAAATGGATCTTTAAGAAGAAGACGGACATGGACGGTAATGTTACCGTCTATGAAGCTCGACTTGTGGCAAAGAGTATTTTCACAAGTTCAAGGAGTTGACTACAATGAGTTTTTTCTCATCCGTAGCAATGCTTAGGTCTGTCGGAATCATGTTAGCATTAGCTACATTTATGAAATCTGGCAGATGGATGTCAAAACAAGTTTCCTTACCAGTTTTTCGTGAGGAAAGGTTGTATGTGATACAATCAGAAAGGTTTTGTCGATCCTAAGGATGCTAAAAGGTATGCTAGCTCCAGCGATCCTTCCATGGATTAGAGCAAGCATCTCGGAGTCAGAATATACGCTTTGATGGGGTGATCAAAGTTTTTGGGTTTATACAAAGTTTGTTAGAAACTTGTATTTACAATAAAGTGAGTGGGAGCGCTACAACATTTCTGATGAGTATGTGTGAATGACATATTGTTGATCCGAAATGATGTAAAATTTCTGGAAAGCATAAAGGGTTGTTTGAAAGGACTTTTTCAAAGGAAGACCTGGATAAAGCTGCTTACATATTGGGCATCAAGATCCATAGAGATAGATCAAGACGCCTGATGATACTTTCAAAAGACAGCACACCTTGACATGATTTTGAAAGAGTTCAAAATAGATCAACAAAGAAGGAGTTCTTGGTTGTGTTACAAGGTGTGAGTATTGAGTGAGACTCAAGACCTGACCACAGCGGAAGATAGAGAAAGGACGAAGGTCGTCCCCTATGCTTTAGACATAGGCTCTATAGTATGCTATGCTGTGTACCGCACATGTAGTGTGCCTTGCCATGAGTTGGTCAAGAGGGTACAATGGTGATCCGGGAAAGGATCTCGTGACAGCGGTCGAACTTATCCTTAGTACCTAGTGGATTAAGGAATTTTCTCGATTATGGAGGTGGAAAGGAGTTCGTCGTAAAGGGTTACGTCGATGCGAACTTTGACACTAATCCGGATGACTCTGAGTAGTAAACCGGATTCGTATAGTAGAGCAATTATTTGAAATGGCTCCAAATAGCGCGTGGTAGCATCCACAAAGATGACATAGATATTCGTAAAGCACACGGTTCTGAAAGGTTCAGACCCGTTGACTAATAACCTCTCTCACAAGCATAACATGACCAAACCAGAACACATTGAGTGATAATCACATAGTGATGTGAACTAGATTGTTGACTCTAGTAAACTCTTTAGATGTTGGTCACATGGTGATGTGACCAGTGAGTGTTAATCACATGGTGATGTGAACTAGATTATTGACTCTAGTGCAAGTGGGAGACTGTTGGAAATATGCCCTAGAGGCAATAATAAATGGTTATTATTATATTTCTTTGTTCATGGTAATTGTCTATTATTCATGCTATAATTGTATTGTCCGGAAATCGTAATACATGTGTGAATACATAGACCACAACCTGTCCCTAGTAAGCCTCTAGTTGACTAGCTCGTTGATCAACAGATAGTCATGGTTTCCTGACTATGGACACTGGATGTCATTGATAACGGGATCACATCATTAGGAGAATGATGTGATGGACAAGACCCAATCCTAAGCATAGCATAAAAGATCGTGTAGTTTCGTTTGCTAGAGCTTTTCCAATGTCAAGTATCTTTTCCTTAGACCATGAGATCGTGCAACTCCCGGATACCGTAGGAGTGCTTTGGGTGTGCCAAACGTCACAACGTAACTGGGTGACTATAAAGGTGCACTATGGGTATCTCCGAAAGTGTCTGTTGGGTTGGCACGGATCGAGACTGGGATTTGTCACTCCGTGTGACGGAGAGGTATCTCTGGGCCCACTCGGTAATGCATCATCATAATGAGCTCAATGTGACTAAGGCGTTAGTCACGGGATCATGCATTGCGGTACGAGTAAAGAGACTTGCCGGTAACGAGATTGAACAAGGTATTGGGATACCGACGATCGAATCTCGGGCAAGTAACATACCGATTGACAAAGGGAATTGCATACGGATTGATTGAATCCTCGACACCGTGGTTCATCCGATGAGATCATCGTGGAACATGTGGGAGCCAACATGGGTATCCAGATCCCGCTGTTGGTTATTGACCGGAGAGGCGTCTCGGTCATGTCTGCATGTCTCCCGAACCCGTAGGGTCTACACACTTAAGGTCTGGTGACGCTAGGGTTGTAGAGATATATGTATGCGGAAACCCGAAAGTTGTTCGGAGTCCCGGATGAGATCCCGGACGTCACGAGAGGTTCCGGAATGGTCCGGAGGTGAAGAATTATATATAGGAAGTCAAGTTTCGGCCACCGGGAAAGTTTCGGGGGTTACCGGTATTGTACCGGGACCACCGGAAGGGTCCCGGGGGTCCACCGGGTGGGGCCACCTGTCCCGGAGGGCCCCGTGGGCTGAAAGTGGAAGGGAACCAGCCCTTAGTGGGCTGGGGCGCCCCCCTTGGGCCTCCCCCCATGCGCCTAGGGTTGGGAACCCTAGGGGGGGAGCTTCCCCCTTGCCTTGGGGGGCAAGGCACCCCTTTCCACCACTTGGCCGCCGCCCCCCCTTGGAGATCTGATCTCCCAAGGGCTGCCCCCCCCCCAGGGGTCCTATAAATAGTGGGGGGAGGGAGGGCAGCGAACTACAGCCTTGGGCGCCTCCCTCCTCCCCTGCAACACCTCTTTCTCTCTCGCAGAAGCTTGGCGAAGCCCTGCCGGAGACCCGCTACATCCACCACCACGCCGTCGTGCTGCTGGATCTCCATCAACCTCTCCTTCCCCCTTGCTGGATCAAGAAGGAGGAGACGTCGCTGCACCGTACGTGTGTTGAACGCGGAGGTGCCGTCCGTTCGGCACTCGGTCATCGGTGATTTGGATCACGGCGAGTACGACTCCGTCATCCACGTTCATTGGAACGCTTCCGCTCGCGATCTACAAGGGTATGTAGATGCACTCCTTTCCCCTCGTTGCTAGTAGACTCCATAGATGCATCTTGGTGAGCGTAGGAAAATTTTAAATTATGCTACGATTCCCAACACATATCACATCACAAGGCACATGCTGCAAAAACAAGTTAGACGTCCTCTAATTGTTGTTGCAAGTTTTTACGTGGCTTCTATAGGTTTCTAGCAAGAACGTTTCTTACCTACGTAAAACCACAACGTGATATGCCAATTTATATTTACCCTTCATAAGGACCCTTTTCATCGAATCCGTTCCGACTAAAGTGGGAGAGACAGACACCCGCTAGCCACCTTATGCAACTAGTGCATGTCAGTCGGTGGAACCTGTCTCACGTAAGCGTACGTGTAAGGTCGGTCCGGGCCGCTTCATCCCACAATACCGCCGAAACAAGATAAGACTAGTAGTGGCAAGAAAAATTGGCAACATCTACGCCCACAACTGCTTTGTGTTCTACTCGTGCATAGTAACTACGCATAGGCCTGGCTCATGATGCCACTGCTGGGGATCGTAGCAGAATTTTAAAATTTCCTACGCATCACCAAGATCCATCTATGGAGTATACTAGCAACGAGGGGAAAGGAGTGCATCTACATACCCATGTAGATCGCGAGCGGAAGCGTTCCAATGAACGGGGTTGATGGAGTCGTACTCGCCGTGATCCAAATCACCGATGACCGAGTGCCGAACGGACGGCACCTCCGCGTTCAACACACGTACGGAGCAGCGACGTCTCCTCCTTCTTGATCCAGCAAGGGGGAAGGAGAGGTTGATGGAGATCCAGCAGCACGACGGCGTGGTGGTGGAAGTAGCGGGATCCCGGCAGGGCTTCGCCAAGCGCAAGCGGGAGGGAGAGGTGTTGCAGGGGGAGAGGGAGGCACCAGGGGCTGTGGTGCTGCAGCCCTCCCTCCCCCCACTATATATAGGCCCCCTGGAGGGGGGGGCGGCCCTGGAACCCATCTACAAGGGGGGCGGCGGCCAGGGGGGAAACTCCCCCCCCCCAAGTCAAGTGGGGCGCCCCCCACCCCCAGGGTTTCCAACCCTAGGCGCAGGGGGAGGCCCATGGGGGGCGCCCCAGCCCACTAAGGGCTGGTTCCCTTCCCACTTCAGCCCATGGGGCCCTCCGGGATAGGTGGCCCCACCCGGTGGACCCCCGGGACCCCTCCGGTGGTCCCTGTACAATACCGATAACCCTTGAAACTTTCCCGGTGGCCGAACTGGACTTCCTATATATAATTCTTCACCTCCGGACCATTCCGGAACTCCTCGTGACGTCCGGGATCTCATCCGGGACTCCGAACAACTTTCGGGTTTCCGTATACTAATATCTCTACAACCCTAGCGTCACCGAACCTTAAGTGTGTAGACCCTACGGGTTCGGGAGACATGCAGACATGACCGAGACGCCTCTCCGGTCAATAACCAACAGCGGGATCTGGATACCCATGTTGGCTCCCACATGTTCCACGATGATCTCATCGGATGAACCACGATGTCGAGGATTCAATCAATCCCGTATACAATTCCCTTTGTCAATCGGTACGTTACTTGCCCGAGATTCGATCGTCGGTATCCCAATACCTTGTTCAATCTCGTTACCGGCAAGTCACTTTACTCGTACCGTAATGCATGATCCCGTGGCTAACTCCTTAAGTCACATTGAGCTCATTATGATGATGCATTACCGAGTGGGCCCAGAGATACCTCTCCGTCATACGGAGTGACAAATCCCAGTCTCGATCCGTGCCAACCCAACAGACACTTTCGGAGATACCCGTAGTGTACCTTTATAGTCACCCAGTTACGTTGTGACGTTTGGCACACCCAAAGCACTCCTACGGCATCCGGGAGTTGCACGATCTCATGGTCTAAGGAAATGATACTTGACATTGGAAAAGCTCTAGCAAACGAACTACACGATCTTTTGTGCTATGCTTAGGATTGGGTCTTGTCCATCACATCATTCTCCTAATGATGTGATCCTGTTATCAATGACATCCAATGTCCATAGTCAGGAAACCATGACTATCTGTTGATCAACGAGCTAGTCAACTAGAGGCTCACTAGGGACACGTTGTGGTCTATGTGTTTCACACATGTATTACGATTTCCGGATAACACAATTATAGCATGAACAATAGACAATTATCATGAACAAAGAAATATAATAATAACCATTTATTATTGCCTCTAGGGCATATTTCCAACACCGGGAAGGTTCTAGAAGGTTCCGAAGTGGGGCCCACCTGCATGGGGGACCCACATGAACGTGGGTGGTGAGGGCAAGGCCCCACACCCCTGGTCAAGGCGCACCAAGATCCCACCTTAGAAGGAATAAGATCATATCCCGAAGGGATAAGATCAAGATCCCTAAAAAAGGGGGATAACAATCGGTGGGGAAGGGAAATGATGGGATTTCTTCCCCCCACCTTTGCCGACGCCCCAATGGACTTGGAAGGCAAGAAACCAGCCCCCTCCACCCCTATATATAGTGGGGAGACGCATGGGAGCAGCACCCCAAGCCCTGGCGCCTCCCTCCCTCCCGTGACACCTCTTCCTCCCCGCTTGCGCTTGGCGAAGCCCCGCCGGGATCCCGCTACTTACACCACCACGCCGTCGTGCTGCTGGATCTCCATCAACTTCTCCTTCCCCCTTGCTGGATCAAGAAGGAGGAGACGTCCCTGCTCCGTACGTGTGTTGAACGCGGAGGTGCCGTTCGTTCGGCGCTAGGATCATCGGTGATTTGGATCACGACGAGTACGACTCCATCAACCCCGTTCTCTTGAACGCTTTCGCTCGCGATCTACAAGGGTATGTAGATGCACTCTTTTCCCTCTCGTTGCTAGAAGACTCCATAGATTGTTCTTGGTGATGCGTAAATTTTTTTTAATTTCTGCAACGATCTCCAACACTCAAGACGGCCAAGACGCCCACGACCAATACTACGATGGGCACTACAATGATGTCCAAGACTCTAAAGGCGGCAAGGGTGTAGACATCGACAGAGAGCCATTGGAGTTTGAGGACGAGCTAGAGGAACAAGGCAAGTCACAAAAGAGGAGGAAGAGCACGAGGATGGGACCATACACGGATGGGGAGGACAAGTTGATTTGCGAAGCTTGGATGACAATTAGACAAGATCCCAAAGCCAACGGCAAGCAAAAAGGAACTACATTTTGGAAGAGGGTTGGTGATTACTTTCATGAACGTCGGAAGTTTGAGCCCTACAAATTTGAGAGTGACCAGATCGACGTGTCAATTCAAAAGAGGTAGGGCTTCATCCAATTGGAGTGGAACACATTTGGTGGTGCTCATGAGAATATCGTAGGCCGTCCCGTGAGTGGCCTTGGGATCAAGGACATGGTATACATTTCCTTCCCTCGTTCATAATAAGAGCATATATCGTCCTCTCCTATGCATATGAAGGTAACTTGTTGCTTTCATCTCTATCTGTAGTAGTTTCAAGCCATGGATACCTTCAAAGTCTAAAATGCGGGCGAGCCGTTCACTTTGAGCCATTCTTGGAAGAAAATCAAGGATTGCCCAAAGTTCAAGGACCAATATGCTGCCCAAAAAAGAGGGAGGGGGGGGCCTTCATCGGTCGCCGACCCAAGTGAAAGTGAGAAGAGGCCGAGGGGGAAGACCAATTCCAAGGTGGATAAGAAGTGTGATGCTTCGATAATCGCCTTGCAAGAAACTTTGAAGGGGTTCATTACCCAAAAGGAAGAGAGGGAAGAGAGGAAGCGTCAAGAGAAAGAGGAGCAAATGAAAACCTACTTTGACCTACAAAAGAGCTCGAGATCGATGAGACCAATGCTCGGACAAGAGTCAAAGGAGGCGGAGCTTGCACTAATCTCCAAGGAAGTGGAGATCATGGCGGCCAACACGAGCAAGATGACCCCCAAAAAATAAGGCTTGGTTTGAGGGCAAGCAAAAGTTGATTCAAGGCCGAGATTATGTGTGATCATCTTTTATGTGTTTGTTTTTCATGAACTAGGGCCGAGATGAATGAAATATAGCCGTGACGGTCCTTTTGGTGCAATGTTGTATGCCGGCATGGCATACGTTACTATGCAACGAATGCCAGATTTTTATTTTGCTATCAACTTGCTATGTTTGATTATGAAAATATGGAAGTTAAAAATAAACGGACGAGGGCCAAATGGGTGGCGCACTGTCCAAACGGATTAAATGGGTCGGCCGGTTGGGCGCACTACGCAGATTAGCGCGGACATAGGTGGACACGGCCAACTAGCGATCCAAACGGACAAAAAAGGGATAAAATCCGTGTTCGTTTGTGCTCCTGTGTTGAAGTTGCCCTAACACTTTTTATTTATTACTCCTAGTTTAGATAGAGATTGGTAGTTAAGCTTGGTGGTGGAATTGCTTTGATGAACCCAAGCCGAGCTAGCAGGAGCTAGCAGTACCTCTTTGGGGATTGACAAGTACTGTTAGGAACTTGGGATTGAATGCTTTTCTACAAACTTTCGTTCCTTCCGAACAACAAGCTAGCTCCTCAACTCACATTTGTCACAGCAGCTACGTACCAGCCGCTTCTCTTCTCTTCTCTTTTTTTTATTACTTCTTTTACTAAATAAGGCGAAAGAAGCCTCCTGTCCAAAGCGAAAAGGCCTTAAGACAAACATTTTTCACTACACTACTCCTAGCCGCTCATGAGAAGTGGTTAGTACATGCATGAGAAAGAACCCCACGGTGCTGACCGAATTATGGGTGCCAATCATCACGCTGGGGGCATCCATCCGGATTATTATGGAAACTGGGAAAAGGAAGGCACGGCTCGCTCGCTCGCTCGCTGCCTTTTTTTCTGCTAGTATGCTATGCTACGTGCTAGCTACGCTCACTAGTTGATGAAATTTTTGGTCCTAGGTGTGGCCGCTGTGTAGGAGACACGGGCATTGATGGGCTACACGCTTTGCACTGCTTGACAACAGGATTAGGGCATCATCTTTCGGTTGGCGCCCGGAGGAAACCAATCATGGATGCTTCACACGCTGTCTGGTGGGTTCAGGGGCGGGTGCAAGACTAGTGCGTTCTGGAATGCTATAGTAGGAGTACATATCATTCTCATATGATATACTGATATACAATTTAATACCATCTCCCTGATAGAAGCATCTACTTGCTCTGTTCCAAAATAGATGACTCAACTTTGTACTAACTTTAGTACAAAGTTGGGTCATCTATTTTGAAAACGGAGGGAGTAAATATGAACTTACGGGTGGAAACTCCACGTCTTTCTTTTTCCTCTTGCAAGACGACTAGGACAAAGCCTTTCTCCTCCCGATCTCTGTCGGTGAGGCTGTTAATTAGCCTTTCCTCTGCATGTCGCTTCGGCGACCGATGGCAGGGAGGGGAATCCTGGTACCTCGGCTACGGCTAGCAGATACGTTTGGGTTTTAATCCTCGCCGGGATGGCGCTCGAACAAATGGCGGCGCTTCTTCTTCGAGCCAGTTTTTGGTATTCGATCTTCCTCAAGTTCATCCGTTAGGATGGATGAGACAGAGCTCCGGCGTAGATTCCTGCCAGCTTCTTGGGGTGGTAAGGTTAGGGTTTCTCGTCGTGCGTATGCGACTACGAGATTTGATGTTAGGTTCTTCAGATCGATTTAAGTGTTCAACGGCCACAAATGCGGCTCTAGGGCACTAGTCCTTAAGGGCACATGCACGAAGACTTCCGGACTGTTATCAACAAGGACAACCCTACTCTGACGACGATAGCCAGTTTTTTTTTAGCTACCACTGAAGCGGGCGAAAAAATTAAGCAAGCAAGCGGAGCAGGGAGCCGAGCTGAGCGAGCGATTGCTTCAAGAGCCGGCCCATATGAGCGTTACAGTAGCAATTCCACTGCTTCAACGTGTAATAAAAATCCAAAGGCTCACACAATCACCGCCGGGTGACATCAAGTCCGAAACGTGTAATGATAGTAGAACCATGTACCTAACAATTATACTCTCCGCTCAAAACAAATATCGCCTCCAACGGTAGCCCAACACGATATACGAGTAAAAGAAACATCTGTTGGAACATAATTAAACCCAAAATATAGAGAGAAGAGAGTCAATCCCATAAATGATCGAGCTATAAAAGGCGCGGCGAAGCAACGAGTCAAGTCGATCAGGAAGGAAGCGAGTGGATGGATATCCAACGCTGGAAGGAGGTCGTAACCTGCACTGTTGATGCGCCAGCCGTAACGTACATCCAGACCCGTCCATCTCTCTCACTGCTGGTGATTTAACAGGTCGTGCATCATGATGTTGGATGGATCATGCCTCTGTTGCTTGAGCTCTACCCAAAGAATGCCCTATTTTTCCCTTGTAAAAAAAGCTGGGACTGTGTCCGGCTGGGGACTGGGGTCCTAGTGCGAAAACATGTGTTTACTTTACTACATCAAGCAGAGATGGTAAAAGGATTGGTAATACAGAAACGAATATAATACGTTCTATACTTGCAAAGAATCCTGAAGAAACGATCAATGCATGTTATATTTGGTTGGTTAGTTGACTGAGTAAAAGTAGAATTTCCTCACTTCTGAATTACTTATGCTGCTCCAGCTACTCTAGTCATGTGGTATTTGATATTGCAAAGATTGATACCATGGAGATATCCAAGAGATTTGATTGTATTTCTTAGTCATGAGAGTTACCACGTGATTTCTTAGATCTTAGATCTTACATTTTGATATAGAGCGAGTAGTGCATGTGCATGCTATAGTCACAGAATTACACATAAACAGCGCGCATCAGGCTGGACAATAACATAGGCAATTCAGATACTCGACATGTTTAGTTTTTAGATAAACAAAACCTACACAGCGGGCACTAACATAAGGATATTTTAGACCCGTTTACAATCCAGATCTTTCGTTGCCAAGTCGAACACGAAGAGAGTAAGCAAGGAAAACATGCTACACAACCAACATTCCCGACAAAATCCAAGTAATACAGGTGGAGTGCAAACACTTCAAAACCTCCAAGACCAAAATGGCACAAGCGGCAGGAAGTGGTTGCCAAGGTTTTGCTAATCACGCTTCAAAGCCTTCGGACCAAAACGGCCTCTCAGATGGCAGTTTGTTGGCAAGGTTTGCTTCTGTGCTTAATTCTTGCCCCGGCCGCCGCGCTTCGGTGGCACAACAGTCCACCCGTCAGCATCAGGGGCAGGCTTGGAAGGCTTTGGCTCATCCACCGACATATCATCTGCCCTGGCTGGTTCATCGCCGTCGTCATCGTCCGAGCTATCATCCGAGCTATCATCGCCTTCATCAGTTACCATCTGTTACATGAGAAGAAAATCAATTATCTGAAGGCTGCCCTCGAAGTTTGAAGCATACCGAAACAAATTAGAAGTTGTTCAACAAGGAGAATATGAAGAGACGAATATTAATAAGAAATACAAAATCAAGTTGTGTTTTTTACTGCTGACTATTATCTCGCCAAATACAAATATTCAGCATTTTGTCTTAAGTTGGCGTGTAACATTATTTCCAGCTATTCACACATTTATCTGATATGTATATGGAACAAACAGGACGACGATGAGGGGAGAAATACACAAAACTGAGTCGAAGCAACCAGTAAACCCAATCGGTTAGCTTGTGCAATGCCGATACTGTCAGCAGTTCAGGAATCTCCACGAAATCAGTGGTGATGAAAGGATGACTTCAGGCAACAAGCGTATATACATGGTTCCCAAAATATAAATATATCTCGAAATAGCACTGATTCCCAATTCTAATTAGAAGACAATGTTAAGATCCCCATGGCAAAGCAAAAACCCACTGAATCTAGCATTCTCTAATTATTCCCCAATGAAGCAAAATACAATCATGTCAAGAACGCCATGTAGCAATTAAGTAATGAGTCAATTTATCAATAGGAATTTGGAAGCGAACTTTGATAGAACATTGTTGAATCAAGTTGCAGCATTAGTGAGCTCAAATGTGAGAAGAGAGGCGGCAGAAATTACATAGCAAGAAAAAAGAGCACTTAATCACAATAAAATTGGCATACAAATAGGTACCATTCTACTTTGGGAAACAGCATTTGCTTGAGCACGCGTGTTCCTTAGCTTCTCAATCGACGAATAGTTGTTTTGCAGGCATTCTTCATGCATAATCAATACTTGTTCAGCAACCTGTTTACCACAAAGAGCGTTGAATTAATAAACAGACATGGTGCCATGTACAAGCAAAGCAAATACAGCCTTTACGTAAACTGAAAGAAGCAGTACATTCCGACTTAATTATGGTTAAGAAGTTTCAGATTTTCTGCTACATAAGCTCGATGGGGAAGGTCGGTCCATCACCGCGCTTAACAGTCCTGTAAAATAGCAAACGAAGGGCCACAGTAGCGACCCTCAAGTACAATAGGTGAATTGGGCCAAGCAACTAAAGGTCCTTTGATCCGAGCAGGTCAACCCTTTAACCCACAGCAACATACGCTGCCTCAGATATTCATTACTTCTCTACATTCGCATAGAGGGTAGTGTCAAAGAATTTTAAAATCCAAGTCCTCATCAACATCCTCCTGCTGTCTGCCATTGGAGTTCCACAGCCATTTCTCCAGCCGGTGACCTCCACTTCACATTTGCTACTCCGTCGCTGCTTTGATTCCCCCCCCCCCCCCCCTCAAGCGATGACCTTGTCTCCATTCTCTCGAACGGTCACCAAGGTATATTGTGAAATGTCGGGAAAGCTTGCCGGATGTGGTGTATCAACTATTTCTTCCCTGTTGTGTCGCTTGCCTCTAGATCTTGATTTGAACAAGTGAGATAATAATATAACTATTTCTTGATACACACGTACACTGTGATGGCTGGTGCAGATACTAGAAAGAGAAAAGAGAAAATGGAGTGGGAGCTACCGAGAGTCGGTTCAGTAAACAGCAGCCATTTCTTTTAGATTTTGTTTGTGTTTTTTATTTTCCTGCATTTGTAGTGTGAATTGGAAGGTTTTACCATCTTGATTCCCTTCAAATGGCCTCTGTACTGTTTCAAGCTAACAGCAGTATGGGCCATATGACCCAGCGGCTCACTGGTGTCGCGGGAGAGACGCCACATAGGCCAACCCCATTGTCCTAAACCTCCCCAATGGTTACCAAGGGCCAGATGCTGTCAGTCCAAATTTACTCCATTAATGCTAGATCAAGTCCCAGCCTACTTTCGCAATAAGAAATTTTAAGTAAAGGTACATATTAGAAATGCAAAAGGGCTAGTTCAAGGCCTACGGCTGGTGCTAAACATGACGGAAACAACAAATAATTACCTCCCCAACACTTCCATCCTCAAAGTCAGCATTGAAGAATTCGGATATGTTGTCAAACATCATCTCCTCCAAGTCATCAAAATAATATGGACCTGGAAAATAAACCTAAAGAATATTACATGCCAGCCCAGACGTGAAAAGGACAAGCGGATAAAATCAAACATAGTAGAAATAAGTCAGCCGTGCCAAAATCACATTTTGGACCAATTGTATACTACTCCCTCCGTAAAGAAATATAAGAGCGTTTAGATCACTATTCTTTACTGAGGGAGTAGTAGATGAAAAAAAAGAGTAAGCCATAATTTCCTAACATAAACAGAGAATGCAAGAGATGTTGGGATTTTTAGTAACTGGAATCCACTGTCAATCTTAACTAAACAGAAGCGTATGAATAAATAGAATGCTCTGCATGGATATGTAACTGACAACTAGAATTAACCGGTGAACAGAATACAGCGGCTCAAAGCTGAAATGAGCATCATTACAAAAGGTCACGCTTTGGACAATTCCCCTGTTGGTTAAACCAAGCTGGAGTACAATATATCAAACCGTAACTAAATTGTTTCACCGATCATGGTATGGACATGTCAGGTTGTGAAAGCCCGTGAAAGCTCTGAATCGAAGCTGTCACGGGGCCAAGGAACGCAGATCCTCTCTGGAGACTGGAGCTATTCGTCGAGGACCTAAGACGCAATCGAAGGAGGGTGCTGAAGGGGACGCATGAGTGGGCACCTTTGGAGGTGGTGAAGAAGGAGAGGACGTCGGCGGCGAGCCGGTCGGCCTTGGCGCGGGAGTCGCGGCCGCCCCACTCGTTCTCCACCGCCATCTGCAGCGCCGTCCACCGCGCGAACACCAGCCCGATGCCCTCCTGGAGCGCCGCGGCCGCCTGCGGCGAGAGCCCCCCGCCGCCGCTGGTGGATGCCGACATGCTGCGGGAGTTTTAGGAAGAAAGCTAGGGTTTTGTGAGCTTTTGGGGCGTTTGGGTTGGACGGGGGCGAGATGCGGAGGACGACGAGCAGAGGATCCTCCTCCGGCGTCCCTTTCTCGGCGGCGTGGAGGCGCTCGGGTGCGACGGCTGGTCGAGGCGAGAGACTGAAAACCTAGTAGGGGGTTAAGATTAGGGTTTGGTTGGGAGTTATAGGCCGGGGTTGTACTTGGGCTGGGCCTCACTGAGCCAAAATTAGCAATGCGTTTCCAAAAAACATTTTTCTACAACACAAAAAAAGTTGAATTTTTTTGTAAACACACAGATATGTATATTATGTATCTGCAAAATTTCATATCATTCTACTTTCACACGTGACGTACAAGAAAAGACAAATATGTTTTTTCAAATGGGCTTATTTTTTTTGTTATTGGGCCGGAATTTTGTTATTTTTTACAGCTTACAAATTACAATTTGTCAAAGAAAAATGTTATGGATACATGGTGAATACATACAAGTTTCTACAGAATTATTTTTGAATTTTTTGAAACATTTAATATTTTTTTTAATTTTTTTCAAAAAAAGGGCACCAAGGTGCCCGAGCACTACAACTTCGCACTCTTCACTACGGGCCTATTTGGGTTGTAGACTTGTAGTATTTGAATACTAAGGATTTTTTTCCTACGAAAGCCATTTGGATCATAGGATTTGATTCAAAGTATTTTTGTAGGAGTTTTGAAGGAATGAGATTCTTAGGCCTCCTTTAGCTTTGTAGGAATTCTACAATATGAGTGGAGCATTTGGTTTGTAGGAATGAATTCTCGTTCCTATGTAGTATGTAGTATAGGAACCAACCATTCGCATTTTAAAGGAAAAAAATTAGCCTAGACTCAATGGAAAATTTCTTATTCTCTACATCAAATGACTTCTCTTTTTATATAAAAATTGTGATGCATGTCATCTCACTTCCTATAATTTTTCTATTCCTATGATGTCCCTATCCTATGAGCCAAATGAGGCATTACTAATTTTATCTACGTTGGTCGTTTGATTCGTAAGATTGTTCTATAATATATATTTTTTCTTAAGGGGTCTTTTGTACTACGTTCCATAAACATCAACTCAAACCTCGAGAAAGAATCCTTTGTTTTTCCTGTGATGCAATCAAATAAACAAAAATCCTATAGGATTTAAGTAGGCATGACATTGTGGCCCTATGTTTTTAAAGTTCTTGCATTTTTAAAATCCCACAAATCAAACCAAATAATCCCTAAGGGGCTACTTTATTTAAAACATTTTCCTAGAATTTTTCAAGAATTGGAATCCTTAGAATTTTTTTCCTACATCGGTCGTTTGATTTATATAATTGAATCCTATAGGATTTTCTCGAGTGATAAGCAAGGTAAAAAACAAGAGCAAAACCACAACTAGAAATATTATTAAGAGATTGATCACTGGTCCGATGTCTAAAGAATCCAGAGAAACAAAGAAAGCAAGATTTTCTTGTGCTATGATCTCCTTTGATGCTGGGAATACTAAAAACACACAAGTAGAAAAAAGAAATGAATAAGATAGAAATGCATGCGGAAAACAGATGATTGCTAAACAGAGGAATTATGTCCACTTTGTTGTTTGGTTTACAAGATTTTGAAAACACAATAATTCTAATAAACATGGTAAAACAAAGTCAAAACCACATGTACATTTATAATGTTATCATGCCACTAGGGATCTTAGCATCGTTATTTGTGCATATAAAAATGAAAAAGAGGTCCAAGTGCATGTTAAAACTCCTAATTTTTTCCTTTCGAATTGAGTTCAAATGAAAATTTCCTTCATTTTTCTTTGCCACATTTCTTTTAATCAAAATTGTTAATAGTGCCATCGTTGGAAGAAAAAGCCTATTCCCACTTATTTCATTCACCTTTCATTTGAAAGAAAAGAGCCCTTCATTTCGGGCTCCTTTGGTTAGTAGAATTCTCAATATATGGCGATAGGATAAAAATGCATGTGCAAAACAAAATCATGGAAAATAGGGTAATATTCAACTTGGGAGTCCGGTTCACATGATTGCGAAGAACTCAAAAATACTAATAATCATGGTCAAATAAGAGTAAAACCATATAAAAATGTACAATTTAAATGTTATTATGCCACTAAGGATATTAGTTTGGTTCTTAGTGCATACGAACTTTAAAAAGAAGTCCGAGCGGGTGTTCGAATTCCTGTGTTATTCCCATGAAATAGGGATAAAAGGAATTTCTCTATTTTTCATTTGGCCCATTCCTTTTGACCAAAAGCATGATAGCCAACAGTCGAGCAGGCAACGGTTTTCTAGAAACTATATAATTATATTTTTGTATTTTTAGTACCATAATAGATTATTTTTTTTCACATTCTTATATATTTTCTCCCACTTTTCCTTTGAACCAAATGAGTCCTCCATAGGAACTTCAGCGTCAACTCAAACCTCCTAAGAAAAGTTCTTTTTTGAGAAGCAACCAAACAAATAAAAAAATGCGGGACTCATATGGCCATAATCGTTGTAGTCCCATATTTTTACTATTAGTATTTTTTAGAGACATACACATCAAAGGATATTGTTGTAGAATAGAACACCATCATTTCATGGGGTTTCTCGTTTCCTCTCGCAACTACAACTGCTAGGGCAATCATCCCCCCTCCCCAAACTTTGGTTTTGAGCCTGTGGATCCACCACCCCTCTGCTTGTTGCCCAGACGACCGGTGACGGCGAGGGGGTCCCGACGCCTCAACTCTGGCTAGTAGTTTAGGTTGGAGTTTTCTTTCTTACACGGCGTTCAAGCGGATCGAGGTGGTCTTTCGGGTTCCAACCCTCCTCGAGTTCGTCCATCGTGATGGAGCTCCAACGTAGATTCACGTCGTCTCCTTGGGGCGGTGAGGTTAGGATTTCTCGTCGTGCGTGTGGGCCAGGGAGATTTTGTGTCAAACACTTTAGAGTTTAGATTGATTAAAGGTTCAATTGTGACGACTGTGGCACTATGGCGTTGCTCCGTATGGGCACATGCATGAAGATTTTATGCCCGTGATCGAGAAGGTCAAGTCAACTCTGATAGAGGAGCAGCGACAGTGCCACGTCGACGGGTCGTTCTCGTTGCGTTAGTGGTCGTTTGGTGGTGCAGTGTCCTCCGTGCAGCGACAGTGCCATGAAGATTTTATCATGTTCAAGATGATTTGTATTTCTTATGAACCTTTCATAATAACTCTGGGTGCTTTTTTGAAAATGGACACTAGCGTGAAATAAACACCAAAATTCAGCCGAGTATGATATAACTCAAAAGGAAAGCATGACCCACCCCGCGTCGGACGCATCGTATCTAGTGGGCGCGCGGGCGGCTATAAACCACCGGCCCCGCCGATTCCCCAATCCTGATCCCCGCCCCGCCCACTGATTCCCCAATCCCCAATCTTCGGCCGGCGGAGCCCTAGATGCGGCGCGACTCACAGGCCGGGACCCACCCTCTGGCGGAATCGGCGGACCGCTCCCTCCCCAAAACTCGACCAAATCGAAACATATTCAAACATGAGAAAAATACACGCCATAAATTATCTCGTCGAAAAGCTCGAAGCTTCGCAGCCAAGGAAAAGGAAAGCGAGAAGGAAAAAGAAGGCATGACCCACCCGCGTCAAACACATCACATCCAGCGGCGCGGCCACCTATAAACCACCCGCCCCGCCCCATCCAATCCCTCACTCCCACCCCCCCAAAACAAAATCTTCAATCGTCGGCGGAACCCTAGACGCAGAGCGACTTGAAGACCGGGGCGCCAACTCTGGCGGATTCGGCGGCTCGCTTCTTCCCCGCCGCCACGCCCGCTTCGGAAGGTTCGCGCCGCTCATCGCCGTCCCCCTGTCCGCCTTACATTGTATGTCCACGTCACCTTGTATTTTCTTACTTATTAATCTTTTAACTTTTAACTAGATCTGAGTGTTTTTTTGGGGAAAATATTGCCGCAAAAACACCAAAATTTCGGTGGAATTATTATTACAAATTTAAATAAATATGATAATAAAACTATATGCATCATGAATTATCTCTCACCGAAAGGCGGAGGCGTTTCCACCTCACGGGATTAAAGCCGGAAGCTTCGCGGCAAGGAAAAGGAAAACGCGGAGGAAACGGACCAACAGACCCATCCCGCCCCCGCGTCGGGCCGCACCGGACGTTTCCTATCTAGCGGGTGGCCACCTATAAACCACCCGCCCGCCCCCGCCGATTCCCCAATCCCAATCCCCACCCCGCCCACCGATTCCCCAATCTTCGTCCGGCGGAACCCTAGCTCGCCGCGGCGGGACCTCCACGCCGGGACGCCTGCTTCCCCTCCGGCGGAATCGGCGCCCCCTCCTACCCCGGCGCCAAGCACGCTCCGGAAGGCCCCCTGCTGCCCCGCCGTCCCCGTCCAAGCTCGGCGACCGGCTCCTTCCACCTCCGCCGACACCGCCAGGATCCGCGCCGCGCCGTCCGAGGGCTCCGACTCCGCGCCAAGGGACCAGCGACCTGCCGCCGCAGCCGTCCGCGTCGGATCGGGCCCGATCTGTAACTTCGCCCGCCGTTCGCGGCTCTCTCTGTACTATTTGATCGCTGGATCGATCGATCTGTGACAAGTCCTCCCCGGACCTCTCGCGAATTGCGTGTGTGTGTGCAAAGCGAGAGGCCCGGAGCGAGGGGCAGGCAGAACTCGATCCACCATCATGGGTGTCTTGTATTACAAATATAAGAGTGCAAAGGAAACTTACCCTGTGACGTTGCCCTACTCGTTTATATCTGTGCCTGATCTCAAGCAGCTCATCTTGTCGAGTAACCGGCACGGCACCGGCCGTAGCCGCGGCCGCGGCCCCCGCGAGGATATCGCCCTCTCCAACGCCCAGACCGGCGAAGGTTCGTAGCGGATTTAATTTAGGCCATGGTTGTTAAATCTGTACAGCAGTTGTGAATTTCTTGGAGTTTGGGTGTAGCTTTGCCTGCCCACGTAAATTATTCGATCTGATGGATTCACGCCCTATGCGCGCAAGTTAGGTCTTGGACGAAGCCTATACATTTTTGTGTTGCGCAAGTAAGATCTGATGGATTCGAGCAAAGCAATGATGGATATTTCGTGTTGCTCTGGACGAAGCCTATACATTTTTGTTGCATTCCATGCTTTATCGATCAATGATTTTATCTTCTTTGTGTTGTACTGTTTATTTTCATATATTAATGGTCAATTATGTTATGGCTGTGTTCGCATAATGGTTGTGCCAATTGTGCAGCCCTTGAGCATGGTGGCCAATATTAATCTGTATCCTGCTGTATGTTTGCTTCATGATGTACTAGGACATACTCCCTCCGTTCCTAAATATTTGTCTTTTTAGAGATTTAAATGAACTACCACATACGGATGTATATAGACATATTTTAGAGTGTAGATTCACTCATTTTGCTCCGTATGTAGTCACTTGTTGAAATCTCTAGAAAGACAAATATTTAGGAACGGAGGGAGTATTATTGTTGTGCTCGAAGAGATGCTATACTTGTTCTTTAGCATGTCCTTGTGATATGCTTCTATAGCACGAGAGATCCCATCTCCTATACTATGGATAGTTCAATTCGCAAATCGTGATTGTGATTAATCCTCTTCTATTTCCCGTCCTGCACATCTCTGTAGCTCGCAGTTTCCCAGTTCTCTCAACGTAAATTAACATGTTATTTTGATTCTTGTGCTGTTATTTGAAGATCTTAGTTTCAATTTAAACACGCTAGTTTTATTGCATATTTTGGTTATACTGGAGAAGATTTTATTTCACACTTAAAAGCTAGAACGGTAATGTTTTAGTGAAATGCTCTGACATATTGTTTTGTGTTCTTGAATGCAGAATATGCAGAAGATGCAATGATACCACAGAACGTAACTGTGCTGGTCCGCCGAACTGCTGGGCAAGAGTCGGAGAATATCGTCGTGGTCTCTTCGTAAGTCACTGTATCCCTGTCTGTACAGAGAAGTCGGGGGGGGGGGGGGATGATTCATAGTAGGAAATTTAAGGGGTGGAACTGAGATTGCATGTGAAATATAAGGAGATTTTTTTTTGCATATGCTAATATTCTACCACTAATTGCAGGCGGAAAGTAATAGAAGATGGTTCTATAGCTTCAAACAGATCAGTGGTTACTGAATCAGTCTCAAAATCTTGTTCCTCCGCAGAAGTGAAAGATGAAGATGCTGCTATTGCAGCTGTGATTGATGCAGCTGAACTTAAATGGTTAGAATACAACATTTCCTTCTCGCATAAGTCAGCAGCTAGATTTTTGGGTACCTTTTCTAATGATCTTATTTAATGGCGCATGCAGGGAAGAGCAGTCATTTAAGAGAGGACAAGCTCCTGGAAGGTTTACATCAGGACGCCATAATGGTAATACAGAAATTCCGTGTCTTCAGTGTCATGTTCTTTTGAGTTGTGATTATGCTAGCAGATAATCTGAAAAGATTCTCTCAAAGATCAAAGCCATTGTTATGATGAAAAAGAGTGTGTAGGTGTTCAAGCTTTGCGAAGACCAGATTTATTTTCTTTTTGGTACGGTAGACCATGTTTCACTTGGATCTTTTTTGACAGTAACTAGACAATTTGTTTCCAGCCCATTGGACAGCCTTTGAACTCTAGCAGATTTTCATACAAATTTTAACAGATTCATGTTGTTTCGTGAATATGTGAACTATACTGCTGCACAATATGCTTGTGTTGTTCTGTGGATGTGTTCAGAATACTATTTAACATGTGCACTATTTTCTTTCAAATTGAAGGCCATGGATCATCAGAAAGGGAGGCACCTCCACCTGGCTATGTGTGCCGCAGCTGCGGAGTTGCAGGCCATTTCATTCAACATTGCCCACAGGAAAACCAGAAGCCTCCACCTGGCTATACCTGCTACAGATGCCGGGTTCCAGGGCATTTTATTCAGCATTGCCCAACCATTGGCGATTCCAAATTTGATAACTACAAAATGTCTCGTCCAGTTGCCCCGGTCGTATCTCCAAATCCTGCTGATGACATTCTATCCGCACTTGCCCCAGCTGCATCTGTGAGTGTAGTTGATGACTTGCCAGCAGAACTCCACTGCCAACTATGTAATAAGGTGATGGCAGATGCGGTGTTAACAAGCAAGTGCTGCTTCGTCAGTTTCTGTGATAAATGTAAGCGGTTCTCTTATATCCGGTCTGTATCTTTAGATGTCTTGCTCCGTGGTGAGCCAATGTTCAGATATTCGGAGTGTGCTTATGCTCCAACTTTGCTTTAGTTCTTCCCAATATTTGTACCATCATTTTCGTTAGTTTATGCTGCTTGAAATTGAATGAGAAATAACCGTCTGTTTCCCCCCTCAGGTATTCGAGATTACATTATTACACATTCGAAGTGCATTTGTGGAGTCAAGGTCCTTGCAGATTCCCTCATCCCCAATCCCACAGTTAGGAGCACAATCAGCAATTTGTTAGGAACAAGGACTTGCAGCACTGCCAGCGGTACAGGGAAGCACAGAAGTTCTTCAGGAAGCAACGCTGATCCCAAATCACAGAGCCACACCACCTCGGCTGCTTTGGAAAGGGACACGAAGCAATGTATGGACAACCAGCTATCGCAAGCTTCTCCCGACGCCCGCCTCCAGGTCGCCACAGAAGGTGATCAAGTCGACCGGCCTCAGAAGAATTCTGATCTGAAGAGCAACACTGAAGGCTCTGCAGGGCGATCAGTAGAGAAAGCCATACCTAATGCTGACCTACCCAAACTGAAGGATGTGAGCGAATCAACTATGAAGAATGGTACTATTTCAGGGACCTTAGAACCAAAAGTTGCTAAGACTGATCAGTTGAAGAAGAAGCGAAAGAAGGCAGACTCATCTAAGGCTGTTCATCCAAACAATGTTGATTATGGTTACAACGTTCCATTTGACCCTGCATATTGTAACCCTTTCAACGGTGGATATCAAATGGGTCCATTTGGGGTACCTGATCCATACATGTACGGCTCAATGGGCATGCCCTATGGTGGTTTCCCGATGGGTCCGTTTGGTATGAATCCCTTTGGCAATATTCCGCCGCAGGCTCTTGCCATGCAAGGCTATCCGCCAAACTATCAAAGGTGTGTGTATTATCAAGTTGCAATTTTTTCTTCATTTCTACCTGTAGAAATGAACATAGACATGGACGTAGCAATGGTCAGTGGAACGATTTAGTAAAGATCAGCTGTAGTCACTGTATCTTCATCTGTTTATTTGAGTCTGAATGCTAAACGTATTTCATTTGTTTCTTCTTAGCTGGGAAAACCAGGCCGCGTTACACCGTGATGCCGAAGCTGCTGCACGCTCAAGGCAGGTCTCCCAGGGAAACGCTGGAGCTGCTGCACGTTCAAGGCAGACCGAGAGGCCACATGACTCTGGTGCTTGGCCCCGGCCATCAGATCGCAACCAGCGCATGGGCTCTCCTCAAGGCAACCAGCGCATGGGCTCTCCTCAAGGCAGAGAGCTGAGGGACAGGCCCCAGTCAAGACCTGAGCCATCAGAGCGCAACCAGCGCTTGGGTTCTCCTCGCGGCCGAGAGTCCAGAGACAGGTCCCGGTCTAGATCTAAACCATCAGAGCGCAGCCAGCGCTCGGTTTCTCCTCGCCGCAGAGAGTCGAGGGACAGGTCCCGGTCAAGACCGGCGAGGAGTAGTAGGGACCATGGGCGTTCCGACAGAGGTTCCAGTGACTACCACGAGGATCACCATGACAGGAAGAGAATGCGCGTCTCTTCTACCGTTGATGGTGATACAGAGAGCAGCCAGAGGTCCAGGCACAGTTCTAGGAGCAGCCTCAGGCGCGACGACGCGAGCGACGATGAGCAGAATTTCAAGAGGAAGTGGGGACGATGAGCCATGGATGCAAGGTTCTGAATAAAGATGTAGGACTTGTTGCAGCATTGCTGATGAGACTTGTTTTACTAGTGATTGTATATGTCTCGGAAAGCGGAGGATAATTCCTCCTGCAGAATGTTAAACCGTTATTATACCAGAGATTGTAATATATCAGAGAGTTCCCAGATCTCTTCCTCTGTAATGCAATGTTATTATTATCAAGATAAATGAAATTATCATCAGCTACCTATCGAGTTGTTATATGCATTTCGGAAATGTGTGTCTTCCTATTTTATTTTTTGTGTCTGAATAAGAAGTCATATGAAAACGTGTTGTTTTTTCAACTGAATAAATGAGTAGTTTTGCTGTACATCTGACTATATTGCGACATAAACCCAATTTTATACATGCACACGACCATAACCACACCTTAGGAAAAAGGACAGCCTGCCGCTGGTTCCTCAGGCCGTGTTCGGTTAGTGACCGGTCACGAAAACGCGACCCAACCTGATCCCTCATATCCGTCTCAAACGCTCGGACTAACTGGCACTTCTTATATCCATCTCAAATATATGAGGGCTCGTGGACACGCCCGGTCAGTCCGCCACGTATGACGTGACCCCATCCCGGACCGCCTTTTCTTTTTCTTTCTTCATTCTTTTCTTTCTCTCTCTTCTTCTCCATCAATCACGCGCAAGTGACCAAACATATGAGAAAAAAATGAAGAGTGTGGCTGCGCGGACGGAAAAGTAGAGGCTCAAAACGGACATGCCCGGTCACTGACCGGGCGCGTCCGCGGGCATTTGAGGGGTCGAATTAGATATACGTGGCTGAAGGTGCCCTTATGGCGTGGAGCCGTGGACGGACTAGCCAGTAGTGTATGAAAAAAAAAATCTCCCCATCATGTTCTTGTTCTGGCAATGTCGATTGCCGTCGGCGAAGGTTATGTGGAGCTTTGATCAGGGCGAGGCATATAGCTTCCGAATCCCGCTTAATTGAATTTCCTGCTTCAAGTATAATTTTCAGGCGTTCCGTATACGGACCTCTTCAAACAGGGCTTATTGCTATCGATTCGAAAAGAAAACCTTACCATTTTTGGGCCGTTGTTACCATTTCCATTTCCTGAACCTAAACCTAACTAATACTTAGTTTTTTCAATTTCCTCCTCTCTGGACCTCGGAAATGGAAAAAAGTTCCCGGTTTGTAATTGAAGATTCAGAGATCTTGACAAGATATGAAGTGCGGATAATATATTGGGTGGCTGTTTGATTCTTCCTGTTGTTTTTACAAAACTTCCCTCTTGATACTAAACCATAGCTTTAACTGAGTCAAATTCCACAATTTCTAAAAACGATATGCTTTTTTCCCCTCTCTCTCTTCATTTTCCACTTTGAAGGCTTCTCTCAAAGCCCTCCCCAATCCTTTCTTTCCTGGGCACAGGCCTACCTGGTTGACCGCTTTTCTCCCTGATGTTGCCTACAGATACTCATACCGTACCATATCCTGTAGGTGTAACATTTTCGCTCAATACTCAAATCTACAATTGAAGTATCTGAAGCAGGGTCACTTGGCGGAGTGGACGGCGACGACTCATGTTTTGGTCTTCTAGCTTCTTATCATTTCGACAAAGCACGACGTCAGGAAGCTACTGAGATTATGCCTCCCTGATTATGTCTAGACTGATTTGTGAAGGTCGTTCAATCCCTTTCGTTGCTTTCTTATCTCGGATGGTGATTTGATCCTACCGATGACTTCCGTTTGATGTGCCAACAATGTTACCTTGACTTGAAGGATGTTTCGGAGATCCAAATATAGCATCAAACTTTGCCTGTGGCGTGCCATTGATAAGTGAGTGAAAAGACAATATCGATATATACACCTGAGGACATGTATGCCATTGTTTGTTTTGTAAGCCTGGTCTCTTAAAGGAAATTATCCTCCTTGTGTAGGTCACACTGAAGGAAATATGCCCTAGAGGCAATAATAAAGTATTATATATTTCCTTATATCATGATAAATGTTTATTATTCATGCTAGAATTGTATAACCGGAAACATAATACATGTGTGAATACATAGACAAACAGAGTGTCACTAGTATGCCTCTACTTGACTAGCTCGTTAATCAAAGATGGTTATGTTTCCTAGCCATAGACATGAGTTGTCATTTGATTAACGGGATCACCTCATTAGGAGAATGACGTGATTGACTTGACCCATTCCGTTAGCTTAGCATCCGATCGTTTAGTATGTTGCTATTGCTTTCTTCATGACTTATACATGTTCCTATGACTATGAGATTATGCAACTCCCGTTTACCGGAGGAACACTTTGTGTGCTACCAAACGTCACAACGTAACTGGGTGATTATAAAGGTGCTCTACAGGTGTCTCCAAAGGTACTTGTTGGGTTGGCGTATTTCGAGATTAGGATTTGTCACTCCGATTGTCGGAGAGGTATCTCTGGGCCCACTCAGTAATGCACATCACTATAAGCCTTGCAAGCATTGTGACTAATGAGTTAGTTGCGGGATGATGTATTACGGAACGAGTAAAGAGACTTGCCGGTAACGAGATTGAACTAGGTATCGAGATACCGATGATCGAATCTCGGGCAAGTAACATACTGATGACAAAGGGAACAACGTATGTTGTTATGCGGTCTGACCGATAAAGATCTTCGTAGAATATGTGGGAGCCAATATGGGCATCCAGGTCCCGCTATTGGTTATTGACCGGATACGTGTCTCGGTCATGTCTACATAGTTCTCGAACCCGTAGGGTCCGCACGCTTAAAGTTACGATGACAGTTTTATTATGAGTTTATGTATGTTGATGTACCGAAGGAGTTCGGAGTCCCGGATGAGATCGGGGACATGACGAGGAGTCTCGAAATGGTCGATACGTAAAGATCGATATATTGGACGACTATATTCGGACTTCGGGAAGGTTCCGAGTGATTCGGGTAATTTTCAGAGTACCGGAGAGTTACGGGAATACGTATTGGGCCTTATTGGGCCATACGGGAAAGAAGAAAAAGGGCCTCAAGGGTGGCCGCACCCCTCCCCTTGGTCTGGTCCGAATTGGACTAGGGAAGGGGGGCGCCCCCTTCCTTCCTTCTCTTTTTCCCTTCCTCTTTTCCTATTCCATATGGGAGGTGGAATCCTACTAGGACTAGGGAGTCCTAGTAGGACTCCACACTTGGTGCGCCCCCTCCTAGGGCCGGCCTCCTCCTCCCTTGCTCCTTTATATACGGGGGCAGGGGGCACCCCAGAGACACAACAATTGATCCTTGAGATCTTTTAGCCGTGTGCGGTGCCCCCCTCCACCAAATTACACCTCGATAATATCATTGCGGAGCTTAGGCGAAGCTCTGCGTCGGTAGAACATCATCACCGTCACCACGCCGTCGTGCTGACGAAACTCTCCCTCAACACTCGGCTGGATCGGAGTTCGAGGGACGTCATCGAGCTGAACGTGTGTACAACTCGGAGGTGCCGTGCGTTCGGTACTTGATCGGTCGGATCGTGAAGACGTACGACTACATCAACCGCGTTGTGATAACGCTTCCGCTGTCGGTCTACGAGGGTACGTGGACAACACTCTCCCCTCTCGTTGCTATGCATCACCATGATCTTGCGTGTGCGTAGGATTTTTTTTGAAATTACTACGTTCCCCAACACACACGTGTACATCTGACTAGATTTCACATAAACCTAACGTTATACCGCATACACGACCATAACCGCGCTTTAGGGAAAATGACAACCCGCCACCCTCCACCTCCGGGTGCCTTATGACGCGGACAAAATGTGGGGAATAAAATCCCCTCATCATGTTCTCGTTTTGACGATGCCAAGCGAAGGGATGTCTGATGGTTGTCCAATCCTTTTTTTTGAACCAAAAGGGGTTTCCCCCCGCCCCAACTTTATATAAAGCCAAGGCAAACGTCACACAAACTGTTAACAGCGCTCGGCGGCAACCGAAGAGTAGCTGCCACAGACGGAAATCAAGGTTTTAAACTGCCCTATTACAAGTTTTAGGCAGAAACTAAGCAGGATACATAACCAGGCGGAAACATGCCAGCCTACTTTACAAGATCAAAGCTAAGATATGCAAGTTGACAGAACACAACCCAACATGTCCCCCGGTAAGCAGCATTTTTAGCGCCATGCAATTCTAAGCAATTCCCCTCTTCGGTGGTCCAATAGCCTTAAGCACTGGAGAAGAAGCGCACCCTGAGCCTCTGAACATCGGATTTTCCATTGCCTGATCGTTGCCCCCAACAGGTCCAAAACACATCATATACTTCGCCATCTTCGCCCCTGAAAGACAAAGTCATTTCGGAAACGCCATAAGCTCCACAAGGTGGCAACAGTAACAATGTTTAAAGCTTCACAATATTTTCTCTTCTTCCAGAAGGAAGCCAATAGAGCAAAGTCAGACGTAATTCGCCATCCACCCAAACCTGTGCAAGGGTAGCATCTTGTTGTTGACAAATAGTAAACAAATCCCAAAAAGCAGTTTTTAGAGAACAATCCCCAATCCAGATGTCATGCCAGAAGGCAATGCTTTTACCATCTTCAGGGATCCATCTACAAAAGTTCTTAGAGGCTGTAAGAGCCCAAGATAGACTTTTCATAAATGGAGACCCCAGGGCCACCCTTGTGTTAAAGAGATTAGGGCAAGCAGTGTTGTATTTGTAGGTCAGCATCTTCTTCCAATCACTATCCCTGTCATCGTAGAACCTCTTTCCCCACGAGGCCAGAAGGGCCATGTTGATTCTCTAAGGTTGGGAACACCCATACCCCCAAACTCTTTCCTTTTGGAGATCAACCCCCAATTAGCAAGGTGATATTTATGATTATCACCCATATTCCCCCCAGAAAAAATGAGACATTTGTGACGTGATCATGTCAATAGCCCACTTGGGAAATTTCATAATAGACATTAGGTACGCAGGAATGCTGGCAATGCAAGTAGTGAGCAGTATCAGTTTCCCCCTATATGAGAGAAATCTCCCTAACCACCCAGAGATGTTCTTGATAATTCTATCAATAATGGGTTGGATGTCCTCCCTTCTAAGTTTTTTAAAGTGGAGGGGGACACCTAAATATTTAAAGGGGAAATCCCTAAGTTGACAGCAGAAAACCTGGGCAAAATCATTAGATATTTGCTCATAAATATTAATAGCATAAAGATCACTTTTATGGAAATTAATTTTCAAACCAGATAAATTTTCAAAACATGATAGAATCCATTTCAAATTCTTGGCATACTCCAATGAGTTATCCAAGAATAGAATGGTATCATCTGTTGGAAATATGCCCTAGAGGCAATAATAAATGGTTATTATTATATTTCTTTGTTCATGGTAATTGTCTATTATTCATGCTATAATTGTATTGTCCGGAAATCGTAATACATGTGTGAATACATAGACCACAACCTGCCCCTAGTAAGCCTCTAGTTGACTAGCTCGTTGATCAACAGATAGTCATGGTTTCCTGACTATGGACATTGGATGTCATTGATAACGGGATCACATCATTAGGAGAATGATGTGATGGACAAGACCCAACTTAAGCATAGCATAAAAGATCGTGTAGTTTCGTTTGCTAGAGCTTTTCCAATGTCAAGTATCTTTTCCTTAGACCATGAGATCGTGCAACTCCCGGATACCGTAGGAGTGCTTTGGGTGTGCCAAACGTCACAACGTAACTGGGTGACTATAAAGGTGCATTACGGGTATCTCCGAAAGTGTCTGTTGGGTTGGCACGGATCGAGACTGGGATTTGTCACTCCGTGTGACGGAAAGGTATCTCTGGGCCCACTCGGTAATGCATCATCATAATGAGCTCAATGTGACTAAGGCGTTAGTCACGGGATCATGCATTGCGGTACGAGTAAAGAGACTTGCCGGTAACGAGATTGAACAAGGTATTGGGATACCGACGATCGAATCTCGGGCAAGTAACATACCGATTGACAAAGGGAATTGCATACGGATTGATTGAATCCTCGACACCGTGGTTCATCCGATGAGATCATCGTGGAACATGTGGGAGCCAACATGGGTATCCAGATCCCGCTGTTGGTTATTGACCGGAGAGGCGTCTCGGTCATGTCTGCATGTCTCCCGAACCCGTAGGGTCTACACACTTAAGGTCCAGTGACGCTAGGGTTGTAGAGATATATGTATGCGGAAACCCGAAAGTTGTTCGGAGTCCCGGATGAGATCCCGGACGTCACGAGGAGTTCCGGAATGGTCCGGAGGTAAAGATTTATATATGGGAAGTCTTATTTTGGTCGCCGGAAAAGTTTCGCGCTTTATCGGTATTGTACCGGGAGTGCCGAAAGGGGTCCGGGGGTCCACCAAGGGGGTCCACCAGCCCCGGGGGGCCACATGGGCTGTAAGGGGTGTGCCTTGGCCTATATGGGCCAAGGGCACCAGCCCCAAGAGGCCCATGCGCAAGAGATAAGAAAGGGAGAGTCCTAAAGGGGGAAGGCACCTCCGAGGTGCCTTGGGGGGGAAGGACTCCCCCCTGGCCGCACCCTTCCTTGGAGGAATGGGCAAGGCTGCGCCCCCCCTCTCCCTTGGCCCTATATATAGTGGGGGGAAGGGAGGGCAGCAACATCTAAGCCTTGGGCGCCTCCCTCCTCCCCTGCAACACCTCTCTCTCTCTCGCAGAAGCTTGGCGAAGCCCTGCCGGAGACCCGCTACATCCACCACCACGCCGTCGTGCTGTTGGATCTCCATCAACCTCTCCCCCCCTTGCTGGATCAAGAAGGAGGAGACGTCGCTGCACCGTACGTGTGTTGAACGCGGAGGTGCCGTCCGTTCGGCACTCGGTCATCGGTGATTTGGATCACGGCGAGTACGACTCCGTCATCCACGTTCATTGGAACGCTTCCGCTCGCGATCTACAAGGGTATGTAGATGCACTCCTTTCCCCTCGTTGCTAGTAGACTCCATAGATGCATCTTGGTGAGCGTAGGAAAATTTTAAATTATGCTACGATACCCAACATCATCAGCATACTGTAGACTGATCACCCCACCTGGAAAGGCCTGAGGCAACAGTCCATAGATTAAGCCACTATTGGCAGCTTTGTGAAGCATTTTAGAGAAAACACCAGCTACCAAATTGAACAAAAGGGGTGAGTGGGGATCACCCTGTTTCAAGCCTTTTCCCCCAGAGAACTGGGGACCATTAGAGTCATTAATCCTAACCTGAAAAGTCCCTTGATAAATAGTAGACATCCCCCACTCCACCCATTTACTACCAAAGCCTCTAGAAAGAAGCATTTCCTTCAAAAACTCCCAATTAACTCTATCATATGCTTTTTCATAGTCAAGTTTAAGAATCAAACCAGCTGAACACGACCTATGAATTTCATGAATGACCTCATGAGCCATAACCACACTTTCCAAAATGAATCCGCCCTTAATTAAAGCAGTTTGGTTGGAAGAGATAAGCTTGTCACATAAGGGGGAGACACTAGTAGTCATAGCTTTAGAAAAAAAATTAACAACACAATTGCTAAGGCTGATAGGCCTAAAGTTCTTCATATCTCTAGCCATAGGAATTTTGGGAACAAGAGTAATAATGGCATGATTCAACTTATATATATCAAGATTACCATTCTCAAAGTCTCTAACCATCCATATAAAATCTTTTTTGATCAACTCCCAAAAAGTGGTTGTCCAATCCTTTCTGTTGGTTTATTTTGTAGGACAACGATTTGACCCTATGAGCAACTTTTCATCTGATGTGTCAACAATGTTACCAGGACGATTTTCGGAGATCCAGAAATGGCATTAAACTTTGTCTGGGGCGCGCTTACATGTCCTTTCAAAAAAGATTGACTTTATTACGAGATGCTATTTCTTTCCATTCATTTTTTGGTGTCGGAACCGCGGTGTTGTTCTTGCTGGAACTATCATTGTTTTCTGCTACTACCAATTTTTTTTGGCACGTCCATTTATGACTTAGTGAAGATCCGCGACGTCGAGGACGGCATTTCTTTGCTTCAATTGCGTCGATTTTTGCTATTACCGGTGACGTGTTTTGCTATATGCCTATGTCCATTCACGACGACCATGGTGCTTTACGACTTAGTTGCGACCGGCGACGATGAGGACGGCATTTTTGCTGCAACTGTGTCGGTTTTTTGCTACTACCGGCAACATGTTTGCTACATCCACTCACGACGTATATGGTGCATCAAGTGCGGTGGCTCGACGTGCGCACCCGATGAGCTGCAGGTGTTACGCGAGAGAAGACGGCGGGTGTTGCGCGAGAAAGAAGAAAATATGGAGGCGAATCATTTTTTTTCTCTAGATCCAACGGATCAGACCACTCGCATCTAACGGCCGAGCGGTCGCCCGCCTGGTTTTTTTGCCGATCGGCCGACGCCTATCACTGTATCACTGGCTTAACACTGCACGTGTTTGTTGTCTGTTTTGTAAGGCCGGTCTGGTAAACCAAATTCCCCTTCTCCTCCTCCTCCCCCTCCTGTGGGTGACACGTGTGCGGCGCGCGAGAAGCCACGCAGCACACGTGTCCGGCCACACGGCACGTTTTCTTGCCCAGTTCCCCGGCCGCTCCGCCCACTCCCGACTCCCACTCCCACTCCCCCTCCCCCTCCCCGGACGGAGCCGATGGCGACGCTGCAGCTGAACCACATCGCGCGGGAGACCGGCGACGTGCGGGGCCTGGCCGCCTTCTACGAGGAGGTGCTGGGCTTCGAGCGCGTCCCGGCCCCGGCCTACTCCGGCTTCCAGGTCGCCTGGCTCCGCCTCCCGGGCTCCCCCGACGTCGCGCTCCACATCATCGAGCGGGACCCGGCCGTCGCCGTTGCCGTCGCCGCCCCGGGGGCCGCGCAGGGAGGCGCCACGCCCGCGCAGCTGCCCAGGCGGCACCACCTCGCCTTCTCCGTGGCCGACTTCGACGGGTTCCTCACCGGGCTCAGGACCCGCGGCACCCAGCTGTTCGAGAAGTCCCAGCCCGACGGACGCACGCGCCAGGTCTTCTTCTTCGACCCCGACGGTGAGCGAGCGAGGGATTCCTCGTTATCTTCGTTGGGTTCCTATTTTCTCACCATCCTTTTAGATTTCTACTGTAATTGCCGTGGCATTTGAGTGATATTGTGTCGAATTGACGAAATTCTGAGAGAGATTCTTCAGTAGGAGAACTAGAAAACAAGTCTGCAATTTTAGGAGTGGCTTGAAATGGGAGGGTTATTCAGGTTGAGTGATGCAGGGATGCCAGCTTGACACTCGTTTGCTCCATCACAATCCATCACCTGTGCTATTTGTGAACTTGCAGTGTGCTTGTGGTGATCTTCTTCTTCAGGCAAAGATCAGAGCTGTTGGGTTTATGCATGTTTTATGTCCTTAGGATAACTTATGATTGGTAGTAGTAGTAGTGATGTTAGCTTATCATGTCAAGTTTTTGAGACGGGGTTAGTTCAGCTATGCATCTTATTTCTCCTGCATACATGTACAATTTCTCTTATAAACTGCCATTCAGTATGTAGGTACTTGTTTGGTAGATGCTTTTGTTTCACTTTTTAGTCGGGTTATGCTAAGCTGTCCTCCAAAAAGAAAACAAGGTTACTCCAATAGGGCTCTGAAAACGAGTTTTACGCTATCAGTCCCAGCAAATTAATAGAAACTACATAACGTTACCATAAATAGGTAGCAAGCCATCCTTAGGTTGATGATAAATCTTAGCCAGAGGCAGACTGTATTTGCTTGTTCGTAAGTAGTGCTGCAATTATATGTTTCCAACAGGAGACTGAAAATGGTAAATAGTTGTCCATTACTAGCCAGGACTTACTTTATCACGTGTTTAGGCTCCAAAGATAAAGCTGTGTTGTTCTGGCTAGCAAATCTGATTATGAGCCGACTGTCTGATACCTATAAATAAACTTTCCAAATCTATGGGCTATATATAATGGATTCTATCCATTGCTTTGTAGTATATCGGACCATTCTTCATATGCTAGATTTCCTTTTCCTTGTCGTACCCACTGTCAAGTGTATTGTAACAAAACCCAAAGATGGAATCTGTCATGATTAATATCATGCTTTTGTATTTCAATTCACAAGTTTATGCATTGTTACTCAGTGAGCAGTGAATATCCTGTGTGTTAGTAAAAACACTTTTGAATTCTGATATCTGAAACACAGATTGTGAATAATGAATAGACTGCATTTTTATCTGTCTTTTCATGTTTGTTGCATATAGTCTATAATGTAGTCCGTTTCAACAACACTCAACCATCATTGACAGGAGAGCGAAAATGGCAAATCATTGTCCATAACTAGCTAGAGCTTACTTTATCACGTCTTTATGCTCCAAAGATGACGCGGTGTGTTCTGGTTAGCAAAGATGATCATGAGCAGACTGTCTGATACCTATAAACTTTCCAAATCTATGGGCTATATATAATGGATTCTATCCATTGCTTTGTATATCGGACCATTCTTCATATGCTAGATTTCCTTCTCCTTTTAACTTGTGACTGGCCTTGTCGTACCCACTTCCGAGTGTAATTGTAATACAAACCCAAAGATGGCATCTGTCATGACTACCATCATGCTTTTAGATTTCAATCCAGAAGTTTATGCATGGTTACTCCGTCAGCAGTGAATTTCCTGTGTGTTAGTAACGCTTTGGAAGTCTGATATCTGAAACAAAGATTGGGAATGACAAATGGACTGCATTTTCATCTGTCTTTTCGTGTTTATTGCATACAAACTTTGTACTGCAGTCCATTCCTACTACATCCACACCTCAACCATCATTGACAGCTTGGTTCTATTTCTACCGCAGGCAATGGTCTAGAAGTCACAAGCTCGAGCCCAGGCGACAAGTAACCTGCTGGGAGCAGGAAACACCTTCTACTTCTGCGACACCCGTGTAAGTAGTAACTGATGTTGCAGTTGAGAATCCATTGCAAGCTTTGCCCGCGCCTACCATTTCCGAAATGAATTTCCTGATCTGAAATTGTACCGGCAGTTCCCCGCCGCCGCTGCGGCAAAGTAAGCAGGGAGCTGCTATGCTGCTATGCTGAAGTGCTGTCAATTGTCCTCTCTTGCACATGAGTACCGGTTACACTGATCCACATTATATACTTTGGTTGTTTGGTTGCAGGCAGTGATTACCCACCTCGAGACCGAAAAGATGATGGAAGCTCCAGAATCGTAGAGAAAACATCCAGTGCCATGTGTTACTCCCAAATAAATGATGACCTTACTACCTGTATCTATCTGCTCCCCATGCCTGTAATATGGATATGCATGTCTCTGGCTGAAGTACTGAACTTGTGCTGTGTGTTAAAACATCAAGTTAAATTAGTACTACCACAAATGATGTGCCCTTTCTCATCAAATCTTTCGATTCGTCGCCTTCACATGAAATCTTTCGATTCGCTAATGTTCCGGTTATCGCCGAATCAATGTTTCAAGCATGACAAGCAAGAATGTTTGAAGATTGTTCAGGCAACAGCTGAAGCAACTGATTATTAGGCAAAAAAAGAAACATCTTATTGCAATGGCTGGTGAAATACATTGTACAAAGCCTCGGAGCACATGAACTCTGCCGATCGACGCCGCGCGAGGTGGCCGGCGTGGGAAGATGAGGGGAGGGGTCGGTCAGTCGTTGGCGGTGGCGAGCTGGACCTGGAGCAGCTCGTCCTCGGGGATGACGCGGATGGTGCAGTCGGAGCGCGGGTAGGCGGCGCAGAGCAGCGCGTAGCCCTGCGCCACCACGTCGTCGCTGAGCATGCCGTCGCTCTGGTCCACCCTGCCGGACACCAGCCGGGCCGGGCAGGTCATGCACACCCCGAGCTTGCAGTCGTGCGGCACGTCCAGCCCCTCCTCCAGCGCGCGCTCCAGGATGTTCTCGTCCTCCTCCATCTCCACCACCCGCGACTCGCCGCCGTGCTCGATCGTCACCCGGTGCGCCCGCGGCGGGGCCGCCGTCAGGCGGACCTGCCGGCGGAGCAGGCCGGCGGCGGCGTTGTGGCCGAGATGGAGGCGCGGGGAGGAGATGGAGGCGGCGAGGTGGAGCAGCGAAGCGGCGGCCATGGCGTGCCCAGTTCAGCGTTTTTGTGCGGTGCGCGCGGCAGGGCTGGTGGTGTCGGAGCGTCAAGACGTGCTCTTCTAGAGGATAAGGCGCTGTGCTGCTCTGCTCTGCTGTCTGTCTCGCTTCGCCTTGGCGTAATCGGAGCCGTTCATTATCTTCCTGGATCCATTCTTACCCGCTAGATCCGCTTCAGGGGAAAAACATAGATTTCATGTACCGAACACCAATCTTTCGCTGCCTCCCTCCCCATTTCAGCCCCTCTAGCAGGACCCTTGAACCCGCGACCCCTATAACCGGGATAAGGGCAGAGAAAAACGCGTTTTAAGGGCCGAAATCGGTTGCGGCCGAACAGAGCCCGCAAACCCGGAGATTTCGCCCATCAAACTGTAAAACCACACGATGTAATTGACCGCGATTTTGACAAATAAAACACAAATCCCGAGAATTCAAACACAATTGTGGTGACATTTCAACATAGTTTTCGCACCACAACGCAAAAGACATCGCATCCATCATCATCATCATCATCATCATCATCATCATCACAAGATGAAACCTTCACCGCCACCATTGGCACCATCACTTGCCAAACCACCACCGAACATTGGCACCACATGGCCTCTTGCGGCGACCCTCCTCCTCTCCAAGATCTTCAACCTTGCAATGTCATGCCATTCTTTGGTGACCTCATCCATCTCATTTCGATTTATCATCATGATCTTGTTCTCCTCGGCAAGAAGCTTGGCCATGGCTCTTCTTTCCTCAATGGCGGCCTTGCGCATGGTCTCCTCCTTGAGTAGTTGCCACTTCTCTTGCTTCTCTTGAGCCTTCTTCTCGGCCAACTTTTTTTTGCCTCCAATGTCTTGATCACCAATAGCTCATTAGACTTGACCATGTGATCTAGCTTGTCCCGCAAGCTTGAAGCCTCCGCTTCCGTCTTGATCTTGTCCTTGGCCTTCACTAGTAGAAAACAGGGCTTTGGTCACAGCTCAATATACACATTAGTCCTGGTTGCATTACGAACCGGGACTAATGTGAGCATTAGTCCCGGTTCGAGCGGCTAAAGGCATTAGTCCTGGTTCAAATGAGACCTTTAGTCCTGGTTTGAGACACGAACCGGGACTAAAGGGTGCGATGCCCTTTAGTCCCGGTTCGTGTCTCAAGCCGGTCTCAAACTCTACCCCCCCGGTGTATCGTCATTTCAGTTAAAAAAACAAAAGAAAATGAAAAACACTTCAAAAAATAAAATCCTTAGAGATGTAGTTATGTTACTACATCTACTAGTTAGGAAAATTTAAAAACTTAAATTTGAACATGTTTTGCAAAAAAGTGTTATGAAAAAGTAAAACGGCAATAACTTTTGCATACGATGTAAAAAAAAGTATAATATATCAAAATGTTCAGCACAAAAATCTGCATCTGATTTTGACCGCCGTAGGCCGTTTTACAAATTTTTAGAATCCTCAAATTCTAAAAGGAAAAAAAGATATGCTCAAATTTCAGTTTTTTTGAATTTTGGTTAAATCTGGTCAAACTACTTATTCAAGAAGTATAAGTGTTACTAAATAATTATTCAAGAAAATTAGTGTTACTAAATAATTATTTCAGTTTTTTTGAATTTTGGTCAAATCTGGTCAAACTATGGTCAAACTACTTATTCAAGAAATATTAGTGTTACTAAATAATTATTGTTTTTTAGAATAATAGTTTCAAACTCAAACAGTGAAACGTGTGACTTCATGCTCAAGCTAAACTCCTAAGGGTTAATAGGATTGACATCTTAGTATTGTCAGGAAAACAACAAGTGCAGACTTGGAAACAAGGGGGAATAGAACCCGGGATTACAAATGAAATTTGAAAATCGGGATTTTTTTATTAAAAAAATAAAAAAAAATCGTAAAAATTCCTTTAGTCCCGGTTGGTACAAATGGGCCTTTTTCTACTAGTGCTTCTTGTTTTCATCGGGCTTGTTCTTGTTTCTTGGGCCATCTTCATCTTCATCTTCATCATCCATCTTGGTGAGTGCACCTCTCTTCGGTGGGGATTTTCTGTCAATCAACTTCCACTTCTCGCTATCCTTGAGAAGTTCCCAACAATGCTCTAGTTGAAATGCCTTCTTACAAGAAGCTTCCATGTCCTTGTACCTCTCTTGTGCAATTTTGTCCTAGAAAATGAAAACAATGTCAAATTATGCAACCACTCCGGCGGCTCCAAAAGATTTGCACAACGTGCGACATGAAAACAAACTCACATAGTCCAATTCAACGGTACCACTTGGAGGTGCATTACGGACTTGTTGCAAGCATGCAACCCAACGACTACAAATCGGCTTGATCACGTCCCAACGACCTTGGAGAGACTGGAAGGTGCGTGGCGTGCTGTTGGGATACTTTGCCATCGTGCGGAGGTATTGATCCTCGATCCTTTGCCAATACAGCTTCGTGGTTTGGCCGGTGCCGGTGCACGCATCAAGAGACATCGATTCCCAAGCCTTGATCAAGACTTTATCTTCCAATGGTGTGTAGTTTCTTCGATCTTGCGTGTGATTTTGCTTGCGCTTAGTCGAACACCCCCTCGTCAACCTCCTCCACATCATCTTCTTCCTCACCATGACCGTGCATGGCACCATCCATCTCATTGTAATTGTAATCACTGATCGGGGCTTGATCGATGTCGACGGTGTTGTCGTCCAACATTTGCACGAAGTCGGCAGTCGCATCATGCAAACCGGCGCTGCAATTTCGCTTGACAAGTCACGAACACACGCAATAGACAAAAGTGAAAGAAGTGCAAGCAATCGAAGCATCATACCTTAGGGCTATTCCGTCGAACATCTTGGGGGCGGGGGCGGCGGCGTCATCGGCGGACATCCTCGGGGCAGTTCTTGCTGGAGCTATCGAGGGAGGTGTTAGCGGGGTCGCTCTTGTGGTGGTCTTCTTGCGTTTCACATCGGCAACCTTCCCTTTCTTCGTCCGCGCGGGACGGACCGGATTCGTAGCGGCTGGGGCGGCGGGCGCGCGTGCCTTCCCGGGGGGCCCGCGATAGCGCCGCACTGAACGACGACGTTGCCCTGCCGCTTGCGGGGTGGCGCGATGGATCCTTGAACGGCGACGGGCGTGACATCGCCGGCAACGAGATCTGCCGAAGGGAACGGCTCATGGATGACGTCCACGATGACGGCCGACGGCTGGGAGGCTTCCAACGCGGCGGAGGGAAGAAGGGGAAGGTGCTCCGGAGCAGGCGAAGCGAGGTGGTTGGCGGTGGAAGGCAGGGGAGGCGGGAACTACCGCGCGGAAATGTCCCTCCCGCAAAATCTTGCAGCCGATAGGGGTCAGCTCGGGTCGGCCTCCCACCCCGTGAATCTAAAGGTTGAGGGCGACGTTTTTCCGTGCCCCGCAATTTTTTTACAGGTCGCGGGCTGATAAGGTGTCTGATCGGGCAACTTTTTTCGTGCGAAACCGTAAACGGGCAGTTATTTTGCGGGTCGGGGCGTTTTAAGGGGTCTGCTAGAGTTGCTCTTGCCCCCTCCGTCCCCAGGCGACCGGGAAGGCTTCTCCATCATCCCTCGCGCGGTCATCTCTTCCCACCTACCCCACCGCCGCCTTTGATTTTCCAGCGGTGATGGTAGATCCACACCGAAAGGGAAATACATAGATTTCATGTACCGAGCACCAATCTTTCTCTGCCTCCTTTGCCCCATTTCAGCCCTCCTTCCCTGCCGTCCCTAGGCGACCGGGAAAGCTTATCCATCACCCCGGGCGCGATCATCTCTTCCCATCTACCCCACCATTGCCATCGACACTGAAAGGACTGTGGTGCAGCACACGAGCAGTGTATCAAGAGGTTTACATGTATCCACTTCATCCAACAATGTGAACGTGAAACTAGGAAAAATAAAAATCTGAATCTTCATCATAAACTTGAGCACGTGCTGCTCTCATTTCAAAGCACCCACGCGCGCAACTAGTCAGCTGAATGTTCTCCCCGTCACTGTTCCTTCCGCACGGCCGGTGTGCCCGTCAGCTGTCACTAACAAAGTAGTCAACGATAGTTCTACTCCAAGAAAAGTAGGAAACACATTTTTTTTTTGAGGGAAGGAAACACATTCTTTGGCTGTCACTGAAGCACGTACTGCTAGATTTAATTTACCCCAAGTCGCCGCCTTGTTGCGCCAACACCGACCAGGTTCGTCCAAGCTCAATGGATGCCTGCCACCATTCGTTCCCTGTCCCTCCAGTTGCTGCCTATATTCATGAGTACCCTGACCGGACCTTTCGCCGGAAGATGGAGGAATCGGCCGCTCCTTTTCAGGTCGGCATGCCCGGTAGGCGGTAGCAGGATAGGGACACGGACGACTTGCAAGTTGCTGCAGCACGACTCGGAACCTTACCTTACCTTACCTAGCCGCGCGGATACTCTCGCCGTCTTGCATGCGTTGAAAGTTGAAACTCCAATCAAAACTCAATACACCATCTTGCCGGCATCTATGCCAGCAGTGCCACCTTGTTGTACTCTAGCCGCGGCACTGGCATTATGCGGCGTCGCCGGCCCGCGGGGAGGGAGCATGCAGAAGCCGACACCTCTGCTTGACGACCCCGACGACCGGACTCGATCGGCGGAGCTTTCTCGGCGGTTTCTCTAATTCTCTCCGGCGTCGGCGTCGACTCTGCATGGAGAAAAGTGCGCGCGCGGCAGTGCAGCAACGAGGCAACCGGGGCTTGCTCTGTTCCGAGCGAGCCGGCCGGTGGCTGGCGTCGGCGGGGCAGCACGAGGGGAAGACTCTTCGTGCATGGAAGAAAACCAACCATATCGTGGATGTGATCAGGGCCGGCCCTAGCAACGAGGTACCATGGACCTAATAGCTAGCTATAACAAAGTAACATAAATATTTTCATTGACATACATTGCATATCATGAAAATTATTCTAATGACATAAACATAAAAAATATACCTTTAATTGGAAAATAGTCTTAATACACTGGACGCGGAGTTTCTGAACCCGAGCTCAAATGAGCTCCGGTGAACAGTAAAATCAAACTAAATAAAAAAAAATTCAAAAAAATCCAATTTTTTTTGAGAGAAACATTGACAAAAGTTTTAAGTGCTTGTAAAAGTTCGTCATGAAATCACATTTCTAGAAGGCGTGGCAAAAAAAAAAAACAGTACTCTGAAAAAGCTACTTTCAAAAGCATTTTGGAGCACTGAATTTGTTTTTTTTGCCACGCCTTACAGGAATGTGATTTCATGATGAATTTTTTGCAAGCACTTAGAACTTTTGTCAATGTTTCTCCCAATTTTTTTTGGAAATTTTTGATTTTTTTTCGATTTTACTGTTCACCGAGCTCAAATGAGCTCGGGAGCAGAAAGGCACTTTCGTAATACACTATACATATGTGATTACATGATGACAATAATGATTATAAGATGAAAAACTCTACCCTTCACCCGGCTAATGCGTCCACCACCTGCATAGCCGTCAGATCAATCCTGGTCGAGCGCTCATGCTGGCCACAAGTCCCGCGCATCCAGTTTTTTTCTGCAACAAAGATCTTGTTTCAGAAAGAAAAGAAGGGTTCGATGGTGAAGGTTTTTTTCCCTGCAACAGGGGTCTTGTTTCAGAATGTTTAGCAATAGAGGTCTTATTACAGAAAAAACTGGTTCAGTGATGATGTTTTTTTTTCTGCAACATTGGTCTTGTTTCAGAAACATAACCTCGGTTGCAGAAAGATGTTAGCATAGGGGAGGAGTGCCCGATGGCTGTTTCCAGCAGCATGGGCGCCGGTCTCAATAAACTTATCATCCGGCGGACGCGTAACACTGCCTTCATAAGATACATGCCTTTGAAATGGAATTTTAATTAACTATCAGTGGCGCGAAGCAGCTTAGCCCCGGGGAGCTAAAGGTTATACCTTTGTAAGCGAACTGTGGGAAGCCGGGGACGAAAGCGAATTCGTCGCAATAGCCACCAATCCGGCGAGGTGGTTTCGCCGTGCCGAGCTCAGGGAACCGGATTCGCCCGACCCCGATGCGCCTGTCGAGCCGAAGCGAGTGCTCGATCAAAGAACCTTTATAGATCCTCATCATCCTCAGGTTCTGGATACAGAGCGAGAAGGGAATCTTCCTGCTCGAATGGAAGACTTTTGAAAGAGGGGGGAGAAATCAATCACATGCGTGAGCGGATCGAGCTATCACCATGAGGGGATACAGATCTGATTTGGATAGCCCAGCCATCTGGGTTGCCGACTACGGATTATCGGGTTAATTCGATTCGTTGGTGGTCGGACTAGGGATAGCATTTCTCTTCTGCATGTCTATGTAGTTTTGCAAAACCCAAACACCTCAGAGATCGATATAGAGGTAGGAATTTGTCGAACGAACCACACTCCTTCGTAGACGTCAGGAGTCAATTGATGAACCGGCTTGGTATCTCTCTTCCCTGTAGAAAACCAATCACAAGTCCCTCCTTCTTGTAAAAGGAAGGTTCTATACTTCTGGTTATGCCAACTATATATCTTAACATTGCTGACTAAAAAACAACTATTGAATAAATATAACATGGTGAAGTGGTCGTAGGGGGGGGGGGGCAAATGCCCCATGTCCATCCCATGGTATTGATGTTATGTTAGGGCATCTCCAACGTTGACCAGTAAACTAATACTGTAAATATTTGTTTTTATGTTCGGATGTGGTCCACGGACATGATGCAGGAGGGACATTCAATGCTATTCACAAATTAATTCGGTTGGAAGGAGAGAGAGTAGAGGGGGATTATGCGTGCGATGGGATATTGTGGTGTGTTGTTCGGTAGGGAGGATGTAACACCCTGGGAATCATGCTACAGTAACTCCCTGTGATTAAGCTAATCATGTTGCTAAACAGGGCTTGATCACATTTGAATCACCTTCCTTTTCTAACTCCTAGTTCAAACTTCAAATATAATTAAAGTGAAAAATAAAAGTTTTCAAAAACTCAAACAAAAATGTTCAGTGGGTGCCAAATATTACACTGGTAATTATGGTGGAGAAAACGCATTTTTATAAAATACCTAAATACTCTTAAATGAAATAAAACAGAAAAGAAAATAAACAAATAAAAAGAAAACAGAAAACAGAACACAGAACACAGGCAGAGGAAAAAAAAAGAGGAAAAGGCCCTTCCCCCCCGGACCCATGGCCCATCTGCACCGAACCCCCGGCCCAAGCTGGGCCGCACCCCCGCCCCCGGCCCAGCCCACCTCTCCTCCCTCGCCCCCTTCCCTGTTCCCCCGACCGGGTCGGAACAGGGGCGCGCTCCCGCCCGACCACCTCGCCGGCACCGACGCCGGAGAGGATAAGGGCGCCAGCGGCCCCCGTCTCCTCGGGCCTCTCTCCCACTCACCCCGCTCACTCCCTCGGCCTCTGCGCCTCTCCCCCCGCCAGATCCCCCTCCCTCTCCCCTTCGATCCCCTCTGCCCGCGCGTGCTCGCCGCCGTTCACCGTCGAACTCGCGGCCACCGTGCCCAGATCGCCCCGACGACGTGCCCGAACGACACCCCGCCGTCGACTACGCCAACGGGAACGAGCCGAGCGCCTCCGCACCGACCTCCCCGAGCTCGTCTTCAACCTTCGGCCGCCGTCGATCGTCGCCGATTCCGGCTACCCCGCGCCCTCCCCGAGCACGCTGCCACTCCCTACGGCTACGCTGTGAGCTCCCGCATCTCCTCCCCCTCTCCGTTAGCTCGCCCGCGCTCCGTAGCTGCTCCCCCACGCGCGCCCGAACGCCGTGCCGCGGAGCTCGCCGCCGGCGGGTCTCCGGTGACCAAATGGTCACGGGCATAGGCCCGCTAGCCCGACCGCACCGTGCCGCACCCGCCTAGCTACTTAGTTCGGCCGTTCGCGCGCTCTAACGCAGCTTCCGTCGGGCACCCGTAGCACCTCGCCGCCGGCGAGCTCGTAGCGGTCGTCCCCGGCCGTTCCAGCCCCTCCGACCACCGCCGTTGGACGTGCGACGTCGAGCCGCGTCGAACGCGCCCAGCCCCGCCCCCGCAAACCCACTGTGGGTGAAACCCGTACCCCTCCCGAGCCGCGCCGCCGTGCGTTTGGCTGCCGGCGTTGCTCCGGCGCCGGCCGCCGACGTGGCACACCTGGGGCCACCCGTGGGTCACTGCCAGTGGCCCCCACGGGCCCCAGTTGACTGGGTTGACCCAGTCAACTGCTGACTGGGCAGGCCCAGTCACTGACATGCGGGCCCCGTCGCAGAAATTAAAAAAATAAAGAAAAAGGAAATGTTTTATAAATAAAAACAATTAGTTTAACTAAACACTCACTGACATGTGGGGCCCACCCTTCTAATTATACTGTTAGATTAGTTTAATTAAGTATTAGACTAACAGAGGCTGACATGTGGGTCCCACTGGACCCACCTGTCTGGTTTGACTGGTCAGCCGACCTGTTGACCTGCTGACGTCAGCTTTGCCTCATGCTGACGTCATAATTCCTTTTTGCTGAATAAAAATAATTCCAGAAATTCAAATAAACTTTGAAAATTCATATCTTTTAAACCGTAACTCGGATGAAAATGTTTTCTATATGAAAGTTGCTCAGAACGACGAGACGAATCCAAATACGCAGTCCGTTCGTCCACCACACCTCCCTAACCTATTGAACTAGCAACTTTCCCCCTCCGGTCCGTTTGTCCGAAAACGCGAAACATCGGGAATACCTCCCGGATGTTCCCCCCCTTCACCGGTACCACCTACTGTCGCGTTAGGACACACCTAGCACCGCTCATTGACACGTCACGCATCGTCATGCTTATGTTTGCATTGTATTTACTGTTTCTTCCCCTCTTCTCTCCGGTAGACTACGAGACCGACACTGCTGCTGTCCAGTTCGACTACGGAGTTGACGACCCCTCCCACTTGCCAGAGCAACCAGGCAAGCCCCCCCTTGATCACCAGATATCGCCTATTCTTCTCTATACTGCTTGCATTAGAGTAGTGTAGCATGTTACTGCTTTTCGATATCCTATCCTGATGCATAGCCTATCCTTGCTACTACTGTTGATACCTTTACCTGCAATCCTACATGCTTAGTATAGGATGCTAGATTTCCATCAGTGGCCCTACATTCTTGTCCGTCTGCTGTGCTATACTATCGGGCCGTGATCACCTGGGCGGTGATCACGGGTATATACTTATATACTACATACATGACACATGTGATGACTAAAGTCGGGTCGGCTCGTAGGAGTACCCGCAAGTGGATCTTTGTGGCGGAGCGACAGGGCAGGTTGAGACCGACTAGGTGAGAGGTGGGCCTGGCCCTGGTCGGCGTTCGCGAATACTTAACACGCTTAACGAGATCTTGGTATTTGATCTGAGTCTGGCCATTTGGTCTATACGCACTAGCCATCTACGCGGGAGTAGTTATGGGTATCCCGGCGTCGTGGTATCAGCCGAAGCCTTCTTGACGTCAGCGACTGAGTGGCGCGCGCCGGATTGGACTGGAACGCCACTAGGCTAGGTCTGCTTCCGGCCGCGTACGCAACGTGCAGGTGTGCATAGGGCGATGGGCCCAGACCCCTGCGCGCATAGGGTTAGACCGGCGTGCTGACCGCTCTGTTGTGCTTAGGTGGGGCTGCGACGCGTTGATCTTACGAGGCCGGGCATGACCCATGAAAGTGTGTCCGGCCAAATGGGATCGAGCGTGTTGGGTTATGTGGTGCACCCCTGCAGGGAAGTTTATCTATTCGAATAGCCGTGTCCCTCGGTAAAAGGACGACCCGGAGTTGTACCTTGAGCTTATGACAACTAGAACTGGATACTGAATAAAATACACCCTTCCAAGTGCCAGATACAACCCGGTGATCGCTCTCTAACAGGGCGACGAGGAGGGGATCGCCGGGTAGGATTATGCTATGCGATGCTACTTGGAGGACTTCACTCTATTCTCTTCTATATGCTGCAAGATGGAGATGTCCAGAAGCGTAGTCTTCGACAGGACTAGCTATCCCCCTTTTAATTCTGGCATTCTGCAGTTCAGTCCACTGATATGTCCCTTTACACATATACCCATGCATATGTAGTATAGCTCCTTGCTTGCGAGTACTTTGGATGAGTACTCACGGTTGCTTCTCTCCCTCTTTCCCCCTTCCTATCTATCTGTTTGTCGCAACCAGATATTGGAGTCCAGGAGCCAGACGCCACCGTCGACGACGACTCCCACGACACTGGAGGTGCCTACTACTACGTGCAGGCCGCTGACGACGACCAGGAGTAGTTAGGAGGTCCCAGGCAGGAGGCCTTGCCTTTTCGATCGTTGCTACCTTTGTGCTAGCCTTCTTAAGGCAAACTTGTTTAACTTATGTCTGTACTCAGATATTGTTGCTTCCGCTGACTCGTCTATGATCGAGCAATTGTATTCGAGCCCTCGAGGCCCCTGGCTTGTATTATAATGCTTGTATGACTTATTTATGTTGTAGAGTTGTGTTGTGATATCTTCCCGTGAGTCCCTGACCTTGATCGTACACATTTGCATGCATGATTAGTGTACGGTCAAATCGGGGGCGTCACAAGTTGGTATCAGAGCCGACTGCCTGTAGGAATCCCCCTTTCCACACTCCTTGGCCGAAGTCGAGTCTAGACATTATAAAACTTTTACTAACATGGCTGTGTGTCTTACGGGCCCACGTCGCCATTGGGTGGTACTAGGATCTTTTACTCATCGACCTTTACTCTGGGACTCTGAACTCTCTTCTACTCGGGTTAAACGAATTTACTAACTTTAACACTAGGATCCCGTGACCGCGTTCACCCCAAAGATGGATAAGCCATAGTTGTTTCTTAGAATAGTATTTTGAACAATTCACACACTGTCAATTGACTCCTTTGAAACGTCTTTGCTTTCAGATGGAACCCACGAGGCAGGTCGTTCGCCACACGATGGCCATTGGTGCCTCGGGATCACCTGCGGTGCTAGCTGAGATGATGACCTATCTGGGTTATCGCTGGCACCCTGAGTACACCGTCTACGAGGAGTACCAGGACTTTAACCAGGAGCAGTACCGTGCCATCGTCCACCTCTACTCTCGGGAGTATGACTCCACTACTGTGCTGCACACCGCACATGGTGTTGGTGTGACCATCGATATGGCTGTCCACGATGCTGCCTATGCTGCTCTGACACGTCTTCGTGGAGAGTATCAGGAGTTGGACACCTCCCCTTTCAGGCACATTGCTATCGCCTCTGATGTTGGTGCGGAGGGATACTATACTGCTGCCTACTCCACTGTCACCCGAGAGCCCTTCTACCATCAGCACCTGGTTCTGCATGCTGATGGGCTGGATCGAGCTAACCGAGCTCTTCGCCACGAGATGTACACCACCCGTCAGCACCTTTACCGTGCTCTGACGCTGCTGCACCCCTTTGTCCGATCTGGTCAGGTACCGCGTACTGCGATCTACCCAGCCAGGACCGTGATGCCCCACGGTGTCGGTTGGCCAGAGGTGGGAGGCTACTCTCCCGCACTTGGTCCTCTTCTGCCACCTGAGCGTCGGGCTCTACACCTGAGTATCCGCGGCCCCCAGTCTGCTGACGTGGAGGGCTATCCGTTGCCTCACTACCAGCTGTCGGGCTACGATTACCTCCACAGTACCTCTTGGGACTGATGTAGGTTTGCTTGTAGTATTAGCTGCAGTCGCCGCGAGCCTGTGTGCCGCCTATGATGTTTTAGTCTATGTACTGAACTCTATGCATGACCGCTTTTGTAAGTTATGCCGATTACTATGTAATAGCTATCGTGCCCCTTTCATTATGCATGTTTCATCATGAATGATTCTTGTCATTGCAAATTTCTCAATGCTGAACTACCCCTGTTATAAATTAGCAGGATGGTTAGACCAGGTGGTCGTGGTCGTGGTGGCGATGCCCCACCACCACCTGAGTACATGGCTGGTATGATCCAACAGTTTGAACTGAACCGCCAATTCATGGAAAATATGATGGCTCAGTTCCCTCGCCCCAATATGAACCAGCAGCCAGCTCAAGTGACTCTTCAAGATTTCATACGCCTCAACCCAACCATCTACCGCAGCTCAACTCAGCCTCTGGATGCTGATGACTGGCTCCGTGACATCACCTATGAGATGGAGTCTGCTGATGTAGCCCCTGCCAGCTATGTCACCTTTGCTTCCTTCTTCTTGAAGGGACCCGCAGCTCAATGGTGGGACAGCCACAGGTGTACTCTGACAGCTGGAACAATCATCACATGGCCAGACTTCCAAGCAGCTTTCCGTGCCCGCTTCATTCCTCAAGGAGTCATGGACCGGAAGAAGCGTGAGTTCCGCAACCTCACCCAAGGCAACAAAACTGTTGAAGCTTATCAGCGGGAGTTTCTGGACTTGTCCCGCTATGCTGAAGAAGACATTGCAACTGATGCACGCAGACAGGAGAAGTTCCGTGATGGCCTTCAAGCTGACATCAAGCTCGCACTTCTAGTGCATGACTTTGCTGATTTCTCCACCTTGGTGAACAAGGCCATCAATGTCGAAACTGGTCTGCAGGAATACCAGAGCTCTCACAGGCGCAACCGTGACACGGGCTCATCTTCGGGCTCGCCCGCACAGAAGCGTAAGATATGGATCCCGAACAGCATGTACCGTCCAAATGCATCTGCCCCAAGGCAGACATATGCTGCACCTCGTCTGCCTCCACCGCCATCTAGGCAGTCAAGACTTCCAGCTCCACCATCCCAAGCTCCTGTTCCCACTCCGAATAATGGCTTGTGCTTCAGGTGTGGTCAACCAGGACACCGTGCTAGAGAATGCAACCAGAACCAGAATCAACTGGCCCTTCCAGCAACTGGCCGTGGTAACAATCAGCCCCGCAACAACAATGCTAAGTCTTATGGTCGTGCTCATGCCAACCACGTTGATCTCAACGAAGCTCAAGACCAGCCTGCTACTGTGATGGGTACACTCCTCGTAAATTCAGTACCAGCATCCGTTTTATTTGATACAGGTGCATCGCATTCATTCATGTCAGAAGATTTTGCATACAAGCACGACGTTAAATGTGAGGAGATGAACACCTCTGTATTGGTCAAAACCCCCGTGGGACAGTGTCAAACCTCCTTGGTTGGCATCGATGTTCCCGTGGAAATCGAAGGGCTGGAATTCTATGCCTCTCCCATTATCCTGAAGTCGTCTAACATCGACCTCATTTTGGGTATGGATTGGTTGAAAGCGCATACTGCTTCTATAGTTTGCGCCACTAAAACCGTCCATCTATTACACCCTTCAGATGAAATAGTTGCTTACCAAGCTCATCTGGTGCAAAATGCCGAGGCAAGGCTCTATGCCTTGAATGCATTGAACGCTGCACCACTCGAGGGCATTGAAAACATTCCCGTCGTGCGTGAATTCCTCGACGTCTTCCCTGAAGAACTTCCAGGGATTCCCCCTGCTAGAGCTGTCGAATTCATCATCGACTTGAAACCAGGCACCACTCCTATAGCCAAGCGACCCTACAAAATGCCGCCGCATGAACTCCTTGAGCTTAAGGAGGAAATCGACAAATCTCTTCGCAAAGGATTCATTCGCCCAAGTTGCTCTCCTTGGGGAGCACCTTCTCTCTTTGTCAAGAAGAAGGATGGGACAAACCGGTTAGTTCAAGACTACCGTCCTATAAACCAAGCTACCATTCAGAATAAGTACCCTCTTCCTCGGATCAATGATCTGTATGATCAACTGGCGGGTTCGTCAGTGTTCTCTAAGCTCGACTTGAGGTTGGGCTACCACCAGATCCGTGTTCGCGAAGAGGATATCCCAAAGACCGCCTTCGTGACTCGCTATGGTTCATACGAGTACACCGTCATGTCTTTCGATTTAACCAATGCTCCAGCCACCTTCTCTCGTCTGATGAACTACATATTCATGGATTACCTCGACAAGTTCGTCGTGGTTTATCTGGATGATATCCTGATATTTTCCAAGAACGAAGAAGAACATGCTGAACATCTTCGACTTGTGCTGGAAAAGCTACGAGAACATCAACTATATGCCAAGTTCTCCAAATGTGAATTCTGGCTACCCGAAGTAACCTATCTCAGGCATGTCATCTCTAAGGATGGTATTGCCGTCAACCCTGAACGAGTTCAGGCTATTCTTGATTGGACTCCTCCCAAGAACGTTAAGCAAGTCAGAAGTTTTCTCGGTCTCGCCAGCTATTGCCGTCGATTCGTCGAGAACTTCTCTAAGATCGCCAGGCCCCTGACTAACCTGTTGCATAAGGGTGTCAAGTTCCAATGGACAGACAAATGTCAGGAAAATTTCCAGGCACTCAAAGACAAGTTGACTTCTGCCCCAGTTCTAGCTCCACCTGATACTAAGAAGGACTTCATCATTTACTGCGACGCTTCCCGTCAAGGATTAGGCTGTGTCCTAATGCAAGACCGCAAAGTGATTGCTTATGCCTCTCGACAATTGCGCCCTCACGAAGAGAACTACCCAGTTCACGACCTCGAACTTGCTGCTGTCATTCATGCGCTGAAGCAGTGGCGACATTACCTTCTCGGTAATCGTTGCGAGATCTTCACTGACCACCAAAGTCTGAAGTATCTGTTTACTCAGCCAGATCTGAACCTCCGTCAGCAGAGATGGATGGAGCTTGTTGCAGACTTTGACTTGGGTATTTCCTATACGCCAGGCAAGGCTAATGTAATGGCTGATGCATTGAGCCGCAAGTCTTACTGCAACCACCTCCAGGTTCATACAGTTCAGCCCTCGCTTGTTGAAGAATTCAGGAAGCTGAACCTCCATATTGTTCCTTCGGGTGCACTCATTCCCCCTCCTAAGGAGTTTGGCAAGGTGAACCTCCACGTTGTTACCCAGGGTTCTCTCAATACCCTAGTTGCTAAACCAGATCTCGAGGACAGCATCAAAAGGCTACAGAAGTATGACTCTGAAGCCCACAAGATTAAGCGCTACCTCGCAGAAGGAAAGCCCTCATTCTTCACCATTGCTGAAGATGGCACCCTATACTTCAAGGGCCGCCTAGTGGTGCCATGTGCAGAGAAAAACCTGGATATGACACAGGAAGTTATGAAAGAAGCTCATGATACGCCTCTGTGTATCCATCCTGGTAGTACAAAGATGTATCAAGACATCCGACAGAGATTCTGGTGGTCTAATATGAAGCAAGACATTGCTCGTTATGTTGCTGAGTGTGACGTTTGCCGTCGTATCAAAGCAGAACATCAAAGGCCTGCTGGAACTCTGCAACCTATCTCTATTCCTGAATGGAAATGGGACCATGTTGAGATGGACTTCGTCACTGGGTTTCCCAAATCACAGAAAGGTAATGATGCTATTCTTGTCGTCATTGACCGGCTTTCCAAAGTTGCACATTTCCTGGCAGTCAAAGAAACGATCACTGCTAGCCAGTTGGCAACGCTCTATATGTCCAGGATTGTTTCACTCCACGGTATTCCATTGGTTATCAGTTCAGACTGTGGCAGCTTATTCACTTCAAGATTCTGGGCAAGTTTCCAAGAAGCTATGGGAACTCATCTGTCATTCAGTACTGCGTTTCATCCTCAATCGCAAGGACAAGTTGAACGCGTCAATCAAGTTCTCGAAGACATGCTTCGAGCTTGCGTTATTTCCTTCGGCAAGAAATGGGAGGAATCTCTCCCGTATGCTGAGTTCTCTTATAATAATAGCTATCAAGCTAGTCTGAAGATGGCCCCCTTCGAAGTGTTATATGGACGAAAGTGCCGAACCCCTCTAAACTGGTCAGAAACTGGGGAACGTCCACTCTTCGGTCCGGATATTATCCAAGATGCCGAAGAACAAGTCCGCATTATTCGCGAGAATCTCAAGACTGCTTAGTCACGTCAGAAGAGTCAGTATGACCGTCATCATAAAGACATGGTCTATCAACCTGGCGAGAAGGCTTATCTTCGAGTCACACCTATGAAGGGTGCTCACCGCTTCGGGATCAAGGGCAAACTAGCTCCTCGCTATATTGGCCCATTCACTATTCTCGAAAGGCGTGGAAAAGTGGCATACCAGCTGGAGCTACCGCCGAACCTTTCTCAGGTTCACGATGTGTTCCATGTGTCACAGCTCCGCCGTTGCTTCAAGGATCCAATCCGAGCTGTGGATCATGAAGTGCTCGAATTGCAGCAAGACCTCTCCTATAAGGAGCATCCGGTCCGCATTCTCGACCAAGCTGAACGCCGCACACGTCAGAAGGCGATCAAGTTTCTCAAAGTCCAGTGGTCGCACCATTCTGAAGATGAGGCCACTTGGGAACGAGAGGATCGTCTGCGCGAAGAATACCCCGCACTGTTTCCTTCTACCTCCTAAATCTCGGGACGAGATTTCTTGTAGTGGAGGAGATTTGTAACACCCTGGGAATCATGCTACAGTAACTCCCTGTGATTAAGCTAATCATGTTGCTAAGCAGGGCTTGATCACATTTGAATCACCTTCCTTTTCTAACTCCTAGTTCAAACTTCAAATATAATTAAAGTGAAAAATAAAAGTTTTCAAAAACTCAAACAAAAATGTTCAGTGGGTGCCAAATATTACACTGGTAATTATGGTGGAGAAAACACATTTTTATAAAATACCTAAATACTCTTAAATGAAATAAAACAGAAAATAAAATAAACAAATAAAAAGAAAACAGAAAACATAACACAGGCAGAGGAAAAAAAAAAGGAAAAGGCCCTTCCCCCCTGGACCCGTGGCCCATCTGCACCGAACCCCCGGCCCAAGCTGGGCCGAACCCCCGCCCCCGGCCCAGCCCACCTCTCCTCCCTCGCCCCCTTCCCTGTTCCCCCGACCGGGTCGGAACAGGGGCGCGCTCCCGCCCGACCACCTCGCCGGCACCGACGCCGGAGAGGATAAGGGCGCCGGCGGCCCCCGTCTCCTCGGGCCTCTCTCCCACTCACCCCGCTCACTCCCTCGGCCTCTGCGCCTCTCCCCCCGCCAGATCCCCTCCCTCTCCCCTTCGATCCCCTCTGCCCGCGCGTGCTCGCCGCCGTTCACCGTCGAACTCGCGGCCACCGTGCCCAGATCGCCCCGACGACGTGCCCGAACGACTCCCCGCCGTCGACTACGTCGACTACGCCAACGGGAACGAGCCGAGCGCCTCCGCACCGACCTCCCCGAGCTCGTCTTCAACCTTCGGCCGCCGTCGATCGTCGCCGATTCCGGCTACCCCGCGCCCTCCCCGAGCACGCTGCCACTCCCTACGGCTACGCTGTGAGCTCCCGCATCTCCTCCCCCTCTCCGTTAGCTCGCCCGCGCTCCGTAGCTGCTCCCCCACGCGCGCCCGAACGCCGCGCCGCGGAGCTCGCCGCCGGCGGGTCTCCGGTGACCAAATGGTCACGGGCATAGGCCCGCTAGCCCGACCGCACCGTGCCGCACCCGCCTAGCTACTTAGTTCGGCCGTTCGTGCGCTCTAACGCAGCTTCCGTCGGGCACCCGTAGCACCTCGCCGCCGGCGAGCTCGTAGCGGTCGTCCCCGGCCGTTCCAGCCCCTCCGACCACCGCCGTTGGACGTGCGACGTCGAGCCGCGTCGAACGCGCCCAGCCCCGCCCCCGCAAACCCACTGTGGGTGAAACCCGTACCCCTCCCGAGCCGCGCCGCCGTGCGTTTGGCTGCCGGCGTTGCTCCGGCGCCGGCCGCCGACGTGGCACACCTGGGGCCACCCCTGGGTCACTGCCAGTGGCCCCCACGGGCCCCAGTTGACTGGGTTGACCCAGTCAACTGCTGATTGGGCAGGCCCAGTCACTGACATGAGGGCCCCGCCGCAGAAATTAAAAAATAAAGAAAAAGGAAATGTTTTATAAATAAAAATAATTAGTTTAACTAAACACTCACTGACATGTGGGGCCCACCCCTCTAATTATACTGTTAGATTAGTTTAATTAAGTATTAGACTAACAGAGGCTGACATGTGGGTCCCACTGGACCCACCTGTCTGGTTTGACTGGTCAGCCGACCTGTTGACCTGCTGACGTCAGCTTTGCCTCATGCTGACGTCATAATTCCTTTTTGCTGAATAAAAATAATTCCAGAAATTCAAATAAACTTTGAAAATTCATATCTTTTAAACCGTAACTCGGATGAAAATGTTTTCTATATGAAAGTTGCTCAGAACGACGAGACGAATCCAAATACGCAGTCCGTCCGTCCACCACACCTCCCTAACCTATTGAACTAGCAACTTTCCCCCTCCGGTCCGTCTGTCCGAAAACGCGAAACATCGGGAATACCTCCCGGATGTTCCCCCCCTTCACCGGTACCACCTACTGTCGCGTTAGGACACACCTAGCACCGCTCATTGACACGTCACGCATCGTCATGCTTATGTTTGCATTGTATTTACTGTTTCTTCCCCTCTTCTCTCCGGTAGACTACGAGACCGACACTGCTGCTGTCCAGTTCGACTACGGAGTTGACGACCCCTCCCACTTGCCAGAGCAACCAGGCAAGCCCCCCCCTTGATCACCAGATATCGCCTATTCTTCTCTATACTGCTTGCATTAGAGTAGTGTAGCATGTTACTGCTTTTCGATATCCTATCCTGATGCATAGCCTATCCTTGCTACTACTGTTGATACCTTTACCTGCAATCCTACATGCTTAGTATAGGATGCTAGATTTCCATCAGTGGCCCTACATTCTTGTCCGTCTGCTGTGCTATACTATCGGGCCGTGATCACCTGGGCGGTGATCACGGGTATATACTTATATACTACATACATGACACATGTGATGACTAAAGTCGGGTCGGCTCGTAGGAGTACCCGCAAGTGGATCTTTGTGGCGGAGCGACAGGGCAGGTTGAGACCGCCTAGGTGAGAGGTGGGCCTGGCCCTGGTCGGCGTTCGCGAATACTTAACACGCTTGGCGTTCGCGAATACTTAACACGCTTAACGAGATCTTGGTATTTGATCTGAGTCTGGCCATTTGGTCTATACGCACTAGCCATCTACGCGGGAGTAGTTATGGGTATCCCGGCGTCGTGGTATCAGCCGAAGCCTTCTTGACGTCAGCAACTGAGTGGCGCGCGCCGGATTGGACTGGAACGCCACTAGGCTAGGTCTGCTTCCGGCCGCGTACACAACGTGCAGGTGTGCATAGGGCGATGGGCCCAGACCCCTGCGCGCATAGGGTTAGACCGGCGTGCTGACCGCTCTGTTGTGCTTAGGTGGGGCTGCGACGCGTTGATCTTACGAGGCCGGGCATGACCCATGAAAGTGTGTCCGGCCAATTGGGATCGAGCGTGTTGGGTTATGTGGTGCACCCCTGCAGGGAAGTTTATCTATTCGAATAGCCGTGTCCCTCGGTAAAAGGACGACCCGGAGTTGTACCTTGAGCTTATGACAACTAGAACTGGATACTGAATAAAATACACCCTTCCAAGTGCCAGATACAACCCGGTGATCGCTCTCTAACAGGGCGACGAGGAGGGGATCGCCGGGTAGGATTATGCTATGCGATGCTACTTGGAGGACTTCACTCTATTCTCTTCTATATGCTGCAAGATGGAGATGTCCAGAAGCGTAGTCTTCGACAGGACTAGCTATCCCCCTTTTAATTCTGGCATTCTGCAGTTCAGTCCACTGATATGTCCCTTTACACATATACCCATGCATATGTAGTATAGCTCCTTCCTTGCAAGTACTTTGGATGAGTACTCACGGTTGCTTCTCTCCCTCTTTCCCCCCTTCCTATCTATCTGTTTGTCGCAACCAGATATTGGAGTCCAGGAGCCAGACGCCACCGTCGACGACGACTCCCACGACACTGGAGGTGCCTACTACTACGTGCAGGCCGCTGACGACGACCAGGAGTAGTTAGGAGGTCCCAGGCAGGAGGCCTTGCCTTTTCGATCGTTGCTACCTTTGTGCTAGCCTTCTTAAGGCAAACTTGTTTAACTTATGTCTGTACTCAGATATTGTTGCTTCCGCTGACTCGTCTATGATTGAGCAATTGTATTCGAGCCCTCGAGGCCCCTGGCTTGTATTATAATGCTTGTATGACTTATTTATGTTGTAGAGTTGTGTTGTTATATCTTCCCGTGAGTCCCTGACCTTGATCGTACACATTTGCGTGCATGATTAGTGTACGGTCAAATCGGGGGCGTCACAGAGGAGAAGGGGATCATGCATGTGAAGAGAAAGAAAAGAGAGGAGAACCACGTGGGGGCTTTTTGTTGGTGAATTGCATGTCCGGACTCTGGCATAGCTCTCCCAGTTTAGTTCCAATTTACGGGAAAACAGACATTCAAACCACTTCACGGACTGATAGAGTCCCAACTGGATGACAAAAGTTAACACAAGTGGGCCGAACACCACAATCTAGACATATACCGGAGCTTGAGGGTCTCCTTTAAAGATGCCCTTATGTATATAATACTCCCTCAATTTCTAAATATAAGTATTTTTAGAGATTTCAATATGGACTACATACGGATATATATATAGACATGTTTTAGAGTGTAGATTCACTCATTTTGCTCTGTATATAGTCCATATTGGAAGAGAACGGACGTTTGGCTCTCGGCCTCCATGGAGACCTTTTTTTTGGAAAAAACAAAATTCAAACTTTTCGGTATTAAAAAAATATGAAAAAAAATTGTGCAAGTAAACAAGGGTGTTATGTGTATGTGTGTAAAATTTCAGGATGAAACACGTTGAAATCTGACCTGTACAAAGAAGACACATTCATGGCATGGGAGGATGAATAGTATCATGTGTTAAAAAGCCCTAAATTTGTCTGTTTTGCACAGCCCGTATTCAACGTATTTTGCCCTAAAAAATTACACACATGTGTGTTATGCCTTCAAGTATATCTGTGTTTTTTTTCAGGTTTTTTTTGAAACATAGAAAATGTGAAATTTGACGAAATTCAAATTTTTCAAAATTGAGCTCCATGGAGCTCGGCCTCCAAAGACAATATTCAATATTGAAATATCTAAAAAGACTTATATTTAGAAACGAATGGAGTATTTCTTATAATTTATTTAGGTATGTATATGTATTGGATCCTTATTTGAGATGGGCCCTGGACCATCGCACCTTTGCCATGGCCTAGGGCTGACACTAGATGTGATGCTTGTCGCTACCAGCGCTGGAATTATTTCTAATCTTTGAGATTGAAGGATCATTTTTTTCTATCTAAAGTAAAAGATTCATCTATTTAGCGGTAGATAAACCTTCTGTGTCTTTTTTCTTCTTCTTCTGATTCAGCAGATATTTCACAAAACGGATTTTATATGGATCCTCATAAGTGATCACTTCTTGCATGAATTACTAAGGATCTAGCAAGTCCAACATCGAATCCTTCATCCGTGTCAATTGGACGCATACTACTTGTCTGAGAGCCCCGCAGAAAAGCAACACATACGTTGCGTCAATGATGGACAGATTGACTGATGCATGCATATGTCATTTGCTGTAGATCAGTCCTCATTTGGCACCATCGAAATTTCTGTAGTTTCGTTAAATTCTCTGGGAAGTATTAATTAGCGAACGGTCTGATTTTTGGGACACCACCGAACGCTTCGTTTGCCGTTCGAATTGCATTTGACGCCCCTGCGCAAGCCCACCTTTCCAACTGTTCTTTTCACCAGCCCGTTCTGTTTATTTTTTTGACTAGACCAGTAGGAGCCCTTGCGGTTTTTTAATTAAGAGGGCAATGTGAGACAACGACGTCGAAGCCGAGGCTCAAACCCACAACGGCCAGGAGACACAACCGCACTCTAATCACTGGGCTAGAAGTCCGAGCCCCTATACAGCGTGTTTGGCAGCGATGGGTACAGGGAATGGGAATTTAGAGATGGGAGTTTGCAGAAGGATTACCATAGGAAATTGATATTAAATCCCATTCTTTGATCGGCATGTGAAGGCAATTAGACCAAGGAGTTTAAGAGAGACTTAACTGCCCCTGTTTGGTTGATAGGATTAGGCTGCGGAATAGAAAACTTTCAACGGCACCCATTCGCGTGCGCACGTAACAAATAAACTGAATCGTTATTTCTTCTCTCAATTCCCAATCCCCGCATGAATTACCAGGGGTACCCCAGGGAAGAGATCTGAGGGAGTTAGGCCCCTTAATTTCTCTTCCCCTTCCCCTCTTAATTCCCATGTTCTAGATCCAATCAAGGGATTTTTAGTCTCACATACCTTAAACTCCCATTCCCAATCTTTAAATCCCCCAACCAAACACGCTGTATGGGTTTTTCTTTGCACGTCTTGCCATTCCCCCTACACCTGCAGGTCCAGCTAGATCAACAATCTCCTTATCCGCCTTCTCTCTGACTACCCTTTTGAGCTAAAAGATGCAATAATTCCCTATCTTAATTCAGAAGACGAACAACTTGTGTGTTCTTAAAAAAACAATTCTTGTTGATTTTTAACTTCCAATTCTACCTTCCTCCACTAGTAGGAAAAGGGGCTTTTACCCCGGTTTGTAAGGGCCTTTTGTCCCGGTTCTCGAACCGGGACTAAAGGGTCGTTACTAAAGTCCTAACCCTTTAGTCCCGGTTCTTACACGAACCGGGACAGAAGGTCCTCCACGTGGCCGCTGCTGCCAGCCCAGGCAGGGGGGCCTTTGGTCCCGGTTGGTGCCACCAACCGGGACCAATAGGCAGGGCCTTTTGTCCCGGTTGGTGTCACCAACCGGGACCAATAGGCATCCACGCGTCAGCAGCTGGCAGGAGCTGAGGTTTTTGTTTTGTTTTTGAAAGGGGGTGGTTTAGGGGTTTTGGGGAGTTGATTTAGGTGTTTCATATATTGTGTTAGCTAGCTAATTAATAGAGAGAAGTGTCCTCTCTTATCTCCGTGCTTGGTCGACGCTACGTACTATATACGTATGGAGAGGAGTAGACACGCTAGCTAGTAATCAAATGAAGGAAACAGAAGATCGTCATGAACATATGCATACAGAGAGAAGTGATATCGACCACCTCTCCTTCTCCGAGAGATTGGTCGAACAACAAGTTCTCGTATATCTATCCGACACTACCGGCTACATATATACAATAATTATCTCTTACAATACAATCTCCTAATTAAATTCTAAGAACACAGGGTCCACATAGTATTCTCCGTTTTCATCGATCACGTGGTCAAGGAAGAATGCCGCCAATTCCTCTTGAATTCCTCGCATACGATCTGGTTCTAGGAGTTCATCCCGCTTCCGAAACATCTAATTTGAAGAAGGGGGTCAATACATATATATATGAATAAATGAAACTCAACACAAATGATGGTAATAAAATAAAATTGTGAATATTATTGCTTACGCACTTCATATTGTTCTTCAGTGTAGCCCCGCTCACAGGTCGTGTAGCGGATGGACTCGCAAACGTAGTATCCACAGTAATTATTCCCGGATTCCTGCCACAACCACTTTACAACAAATAGAGGTCAATCAAACTGATAAGCAAGCATGCTAAATGGTATTGATGAAACTAGCGCTTGAATCACTAGAGATGCGCGGAACATGCTACTATAGTACTTACTTTCGGGTGTTTAAATTGCAGCTTCTTCGGCAGTCCCGGAGCTTTTGTGGTGAATTTTCTCCAAACCCTGCCAGACAAAGAAAACAATTACTTGATATCAGGAAATGAACAAAGTTGCTGATATGGTGGATAATAATCAATTTAACTTACTTCTCGAGCATTTGAGTCATGTTCGCATAGTCCTGGGGATCTTTTCGTCTCGAGTCTAAGACGGTTACTACTCCCTGCTCAAGCTTAATCTCTAGGAGAATATAGTGGAAGCTGCGCATGCATGCATAAGTCATCAATTACAGCACCATAACCTGGACTAATAAGGGAAACCGAATATGCACAAGACAGTAACACTCACTTGAAGTTGTAAGGAAAGAGTATTATATCTTTGTTTTGATTTAATACAACGATTGTAGCAAGTTGGCCTCGGCTTCTTTGGGATGTTTTTCAACCGTATATGCATCTATGAGATTTGTGTTAATGAACCCAATATCACCGATTTGTCTTTTCTTCAATTCGGCGATCTTCAATCTGCATAATATAGCGAGGATAATTATAAATACATGCAATGAAAGAGCTGACCTATATAGAGAGACTTAATGACAGAAGTAGTACTACTTACAGACAGTAGCAAGTGATCGTTGTTTTATCGAGGGCCTTTTGATTGTAAAACAGGAAGAAATCCTCAAATGGAACATTCAGCAGATCAATTCCAACGAGGTCATGCTCCGGTTTAACTCTCAGCGTCAAAGTATCCATCCCATCAGACTCTCTGCAGGTTTTCATGTACCAATCATGTAGTCTTCGCATCATCGTTGTTAGAGAGCTTTCATCTTTGACGAGAGGCTTCCCGTAATGGTATTTGTGTTCGTCCACCTCCATGGTTTCATATTGTACATCGTCAGGCAGGTAATCTCCAAGATTGCTATAACCGGCCACCATCCTCGGATCATTAGCGACGATGTCTTTTGGCACCTTGAGCGGGGGGCACGATTGGTTCGCTTGTTCGCCGAGCTGGGCAATTTTTTTCCCAGCTCGTCGTTCTTTTAACCTCTTATCACTGACAGTACTTCTCGACCGCTCCGCTTGGGCATATGTCTTTGTAAGAATGCACTCATAGTTGCCTCTCGGCGGAGACTTTGGTGGTTTTGTCAGGGCAGCCAGAGTGCGCTTTGCTTTCACCGGATCTACCTTCTCCTCCGGAGGTGGATGTTTCTTTGCTTTCACCCCTTCAAAGAAGTTTTTCACTTCGGCTCGCACGATCTCCCTGGTTTCCTCCTCGGTCCTCTCGTATGGTAACTTCTCTGGAGTCTTCAGAGAAGGACCGAATCTGTATTGCCTCCCGCCTCTGGCAGCTGTACTGCTAGACGCCGGCAGAGCAGATGGAGCGGCTGCGGCTGTCTTCTTTCCTTGCTTACGAGGCGGAGAGAAGGACTACGACGCGCCGGAGTAGCCGCAGCGGCGGCGGGTCTCTTCCGCCCTTGCTGACGAGGCGGAGAAGGAGGAGGCTGGCTGCTCTGGCGCGCCGGCGCAGGCGGAGAAGGAGGCGGAGTGCCCCCACGCGCCGGAGAAGGAGGCTGAGTGCCCTGATCACTCGCCGGAGGAGGAGGGGTAGGAGGAGGCGGAGTGCCCTTACTCGCCGGAGCCGTCCAGTTCGGAAGCTTGATGAGCTCCTTCCGCCATAGGCATGGAGTCTTCAGAGCAGAACCCAGCCGAGTCTCCCCTTCACCGGTAGGGTGGTCAAGCTGGAGCTCCTCAAATCCCTTCGTTATTTCATCCACCATCACCCTAGCATATCCTTCTGGAATCGGCCGGTAGTGGTAGGTTGCGCCGAGTTCAGGAGGTAAAACAGAGCCAACAGCCGCCTTGACTTTGAAGTTCTGCCATTGCGCCATAAGGTGGCAATGTTGAGACTCCGTGATAGCATCCACGGGGTAGCTAGCAGGAGCTGTCAAGACATGCTCCGGCTGAAGTAGCTCGGTGGAAGCCACGCTCCTTCTCCGCTGAGATGGCGGGGTAGCTTCGGGGGCAGTTTCGGCATGTCGATTGCCGTCTCGTTCCTCTAGCGCTTTAACCCTTTCGTGCAGCTTCTGAATTTGGGTCTGCTCCACTTTTTTCCTCTTCTCCTGGCTTTTGTAACCGCCTGCGTCCGGAAAACCAGCCTTCCACGGAACGGCGCCTGGCGTGCCTCGTGTCCGTCCAGGGTGCTCATGATTCCCGAGGGCCATTGTGAGCTCGTCGTTCTCTTTGTCTGGAACGAACGTCCCTTCCTGCGCTGCATCGATATAGTACTTAAGCTTCTTGACGGGTATTCCAAGTTGCTCGTCCGTCCAACGGCACTTCCCTGATACAGGGTCCAAGGTTCCGCCAGCCCCGAAGAACCAAGTCCGGCAACGGTCTGGCCAGTTCATTGTCTCTGGTTCGATCCCTTTATCAAGCAGATCCCTCTCAGCCTTGGCCCACTTAGGCCGGGCTTTGAGGTAGCCATGCACCTGACCCCGTGCGATGGTGAAGCTTCTTCTTCGCAGCATTCTTCTTGTTTGTCGCTGACATCTTCTTACTCTTTTTCGATGTCTTGTGGGCCACAAATGCGGGCCAGTGATCTCTGATCTTCTCATACCGGCCGATGAATTCTGGTGTCTCCTCTTTGTCGACAAACGTTTTCAGCTCATTCTTCCACCTCCTGAATAGGTCTGCCATCTTCTTAAGAGCATGAGACTTGATTAATTGCTCTTTAACTGGCTTCTCCGGATCCTCCTCTGGTGGTAGGGTGAAATTTGCCTTCAGCTCAGTCCAAAGATCATCTTTCTGCATATCATTGACATAAGACACCTCAGGGTCTTCCTTCTTAGGCTTATACCATTGGTGGATGCTGATCGGGATCTTGTCCCTAACTAGAACCCCGCACTGAGCAGCAAATGCATCCTTTGTCCGGAGGGGTTCAATCGGTTGGCCGTCGCGCGCGATTGCTGTGATCTCAAACCTTTCATCCGAGCGCAACTTTCTCTTCGGGCCTCGTCTCTTTACCGCAGTTGTGCTCGATCCGGAGGGCTAGAAAAAAGAAGAAAGACGAGTGTTAATTAATATGTGTACATACCAAAACAATGAATGCATCAATTAGCTAGTCAGCACAGGCTTAACTAATATATTTACCTGGCCGGACTCTGTTCGGTCACCGGAGCCGTCACCACGGGCTCCTTCTTGCACCAGCATTGGGTCACCGGAGCCATCATAATCATGTCTTTCCTCCTCCACTCTTCGATCACCGTAGCCTGCTTCTTCACCCTGTTCTTCCAGACCATCATTGTCGTTAAGATACGACAAGATATCACCTCCGGCTAAGATTATGTCCCCCAACACCTCTTCTGCTTGCTCGTCTCGTCCGTGCTCCATTGTTTCTGCAAATATTACAACATGGCAACTATTACACAAACATGACAGCAGGTGGATATATTAGTGCAAACGTAGACCTAGCTTATTCCGAGTTTGGGGTGGCCTAGGCAACGCTTCAAGGGTAGGGGCGCGGCGGGAGGGGGTAGGAGACCGACATCGTTTTTTTCTAGGGTTTGGGTGTCCTCGAGAGTTTTGGTCGAGCGAGAGGGCTGGGGGGTGCTCCCGTGGTATAAGTTATCACGGTCGAGAGGGGGTATAAATATCGACCGTCCATCATGTCGAAGTTATCTGGGAGGGAGTTATATATATCGACAACGACGACATACATACATGGGAAAATAATGTTATCGGGGAGGGGGTATATCGACCCCCCCTCGTGTTGAAGTTATCGGGAGAGGGGTATATCGACGACGACAGACCCGATAAAACATAAGAAAACGAAGAAGAAATAAAAAGAGGAGAAGAAGAAAAGGAATAGAGGAGAAGATCGAAGAAAAAAAGAAGAAGAAAAAGAGGAGAAGAAGAAAGGAATAGAGGAGAGAAGAAGAAAAAATAGAATTTTTTCTATTTTTTCTATTTTTTCTTCTTCTCTTCTATTCCTTTCTTCTTCTCCTCTTCTTTTTCTTCTTTTTTCCTCTTCTTATTTATTTCTCCTCTTCTTCCTCTCCTCTTCTTCTCCTTTCTTCCTCTTCTTATTTTCCTTTTTATATGAACATATCATCATATATATGAACATACATTTTCTTTGCATATGCATATGAACATACATTTTCTTTGCATATGCATATGAACATACATACATACATACATTTTTCTTTCATATGAACATACATACATACATTTTCTTTGCATATGACCATACATACATTTTTCTTTGCATATGACCATTCATACATTTTCTTTGCATATGCTTTGCATATAAACATACATACATATGAACATACATACATATAAACATAACATACATACACAAAAAATTCTAAAAATCTGCCTAAAAAAATTATATGAAAAAAGCATACATCATCCATCCATCCATATAATGAACATATACATCATCCATCCATCCATATAATCAACATATGCATATGAAAAAAAATTATATGAAAAAAAATTATATGAAGAGGATCGAGGGGCAGGGAGGAAAGGGGGTCGCCGGAGCCGGACCGAACGGGGAGGAGGGGCGGCGTCGGGGCAGGGGCGGCAGTGGGGGCGGGCGACGACGACAATGGTGGGGGCGGGCCGGGGCGCAGGGGCGCGGCCGTGCGTGCTCGGGGACGGGGCAGGGGCACGGGGCGGCGGCCGGCGTGGGCTCGGGCGCGGGGCACGGGGAGACGGGGATGGCGGCCGGCGGCGGCGACGGCGACGAGGAGCGCGCGAGCGATTTGGGCAGCCTGGCGGCGGGGGCAACTGGCGAGGGAGGCGAGGGAGATGTGAAATTTTCACAAGTCCTGGTTATATAGCAAGGGCATCGGTCCCGGTTCGTGGCACCAACCGGGACCAATGCCACCCTTTAGTCCCGGTTGGTGCCACCAACCGGGACCAAATGTCCCTTTTCAGCAGCCCAAAGGGCGGGAACCGGCGGCCTTTGGTCCCGGTTGGTGGCACCAACCGGGACTAAAGGGGGGGCATTGGTCCCGGTTGGTACCACGAACCGGTACCAATGCCCCCTTTAGTCCCGGTTGGTGCCACCAACCGGGACCAAAGGCCTTGCGCTGCCCGCGGCCAAAAGTTTAGTCCCACCTCGCTAGTTGAGAGGGGCTCGGAGCGGTTTATAAGCCCCACTGCGGCTGCCATCTCGAGCTCCTCTCAAATGCAGGCTTACGGGCCTAATGTCACACTGTGCTGTCTGTGGGCCTATTGGGCCTTCTGCGGGCCTGAATCCTGGCCCAGGTTGGGTTTCTAGTCGTATTCAGGCCGTGGTGGCCCAATAGGTGGCAGTTTTTTTAATTTTTTTTCCAGTTTTTTGCATTATTTATTTTCTTTTGTTTTTTGCTTTATTTTTTAATTCTTTGTGCTTTTAGGTCAGAAAATTTATAAACTTTCTGTTAGTGCCATTAGTTTTCAAATTTAAATAGTTAAAATTTGAATTCTATGAAATTTGTGTGAATCACAAGTTTGTGATTAACTTTACTATAAAAATAGTTTTTTTTCAGTTTTTTTGTTTTGTTTTTTGCATTATTTATTTTCTTTTTTTTTTGCTTTTTTTTAATTCTTTTTGCTTTTAGGTCAGCAAAATTATAAACTTTCTGTTAGTGCCATTAGTTTTAGAAAAAATATAAACTTTCTATTAGTACCATTAGTTTTCAAATTTGAATTGTTAAAATTTGAAATACTTTGTTAATTTTAGTTTCATAAATTTTATTAAAGTTTATTTTATTTTGTCGGAACACAAGAAGTCCGGAGTTGTAATAAGTTATTAAAAATAAAAAAGAGGCGCAATGCTCGTTGATTTGCTTCAAGCCTTTCGGAATAGTGTAGACTGCACTGCACATAGCTCGATGCAGTCTACCTTATTCCTCAAGGCTTGAAGCTAAGCAACGGGAGCATTGCGCCTCTTATTCATCGTCTCTGCACTCAGGGCTTATAAAACCGCTCCTAGTGCCTCTCAGCTAGCGAGGTGGGACTAAAAAACTGCTTAGTAAGAAACTCTAGTACCGGTTCGTGCCACGAACCGGTACTAAAGGTGCTCGTGGGGCCACAGCCTCATTAGTACCGGTTCGTGGCACCAACAGGGACCAAAGAGTGGAATTGGTCCCGGTTTGTGCCACCAACCGGGACCAATGGCCTTGCACAGCGGCGTGGTGGTGAGTTTAGTCCCACCTCGCTAGCTGAGAGAGAGCCGCACCTGTTTATAAGGTGCGGTGCGCCTGAGCTGTCGAGCTCCTCTCTAAAGCAGGCTTACGGGCCTAACCTCTCTGTACATGCCTGTGGGCCTACTGGGCCTTCTGCGTGCCTGAATCCTGGCCCATGGATGGGTTTATAATCGTATTCAGGCCGTGGTGGCCCAGTAGGTGGCATAATTTTTAATTTTTGGCCTGTTATTTTTCATGCATTTACTAATTATTTTGAGCTATAAGACCCTAAAATTGAAAAGCATTTCAAATGAACTCTGAGAAGGTTGAAAGTTGGCATGGTATCATCATTTCATCCACATAGCATGTGCAAGAAAGTAGAGAGGGTTACGGCAAAAACTAGATGCACTTCTTGTACAAAACAGACAATGGTATCATACTCGTCTATTACAAAGTTGGCATGGTATCATCATAATAGTTGCGGGAGAAAGTCTTCACTTTTTCTTCGCTTGTGTCATTTGCTTATTACGCCGTAACCATGGATAATCTTCATCGTTTATCAGGATGCTTGGGTCAGCCTTGACTTTGAAGGGAGGAATTTCATGAAACTTTTCATAATCTTCAGACATGTCTGTCTTGCCCTCCACTCCCACCATGTCCCTTTTTCCTGAAAGAACTATGTGGCGCTTTGGCTCATCGTATGATGTATTCGCTTCCTTATCTTTTCTTTTCCTCGGTCTGGTAGACATGTCCTTCACATAGATAACCTGTGCCACATCATTGGCTAGGACGAACGGTTCGTCAGTGTACCCAAGATTGTTCAGATCCACTGTTGTCATTCCGTACTGTGGGTCTACCTGTACCCCGCCTCCTGACAGATTGACCCATTTGCACTTAAACAAAGGGACCTTAAAATCATGTCCGTAGTCAAGTTCCCATATGTCCATTATGTAACCATAATATGTGTCCTTTCCCCTCTCGGTTGCTGCATCAAAGCGGACACCGCTGTTTTGGTTGGTGCTCTTTTGATCTTGGGCGAGTAAAATGTATTCCCATTTATCTCGTATCCTTTGTAAGTCAATACAGTCGAAGATGGTCCCCTGGACAACGAGTACAACTCATCACAAACAGTGGTGTCACCTCTGAGACGTGTTTCCAACCAACTGCTGAAAGTCCTGATGTGTTCACATGTAATCCAGTCGTCACACTGCTCCGGGTGTTTGGAGCGCAGACTGTTCTTGTGTTCATCGACATACAGGGTCACCAAGGTAGAGTTCTGTAGAACTGTGTAGTGTGCTTGAGACCAAGAATGCCCGTCCCTGCATATTATTGAGTCCGGTCCTAGCGTGCCTTTTCCAGTCAGTCTCCCCTCATACCGCGATTTAGGGAGACCTATCTTCTTAAGGCCAGGAATGAAGTCAACACAAAACCCAATGACATCCTCTGTTTGATGGCCCATGGAGATGCTTCCTTCTGGCCTAGCACGGTTACGGACATATTTCTTTAGGACTCCCATGAACCTCTCAAAGGGGAACATATTGTGTAGAAATACGGGCCCCAGAATGACAATCTCGTCGACTAGATGAACTAGGACGTGCGTCATGATATTGAAAAAGGATGGTGGGAACACTAGCTCGAAACTGACAAGACATTGCGCCACATCACTCCTTAGCCTTGGTATGATTTCTGGATCGATCACCTTCTGAGAGATTGCATTGAGGAATGCACATAGCTTCACAATGGCTAATCGGACGTTTTCCGGTAGAAGCCCCCTCAATGCAACCGGAAGCAGTTGCGTCATAATCACGTGGCAGTCATGAGACTTTAGGTTCTGGAACTTTTTCTCTGGCATATTTATTATTCCCTTTATATTCGACGAGAAGCCAGTCGGGACCTTCATACTGAGCAGACATTCAAAGAAGATTTCTTTCTCTTCTTTCGTAAGAGCGTAGTTGGCAGGACCTTCATACTGCTTCGGAGGCATGCCGTCTTTTTCGTGCAAACGTTGCAGGTCCTCCCGTGCCTCAGGTGTATCTCTTGTCTTCCCATACACGCCCAAGAAGCCTAGTAGGTTCACGCAAAGGTTCTTCGTCACATGCATCACGTCGATTGAAGAGCGGACCTCTAGCTCTTTCCAGTAGGGTAGGTCCCAAAATATAGATTTCTTCTTCCACATGGGTGTGTGTCCCTCAGCGTCATTCGGAACAGCTAGTCCGCCGGGACCCTTTCCAAAGATTACGTGTAAATCATTGACCATAGCAAGTACGTGATCACCGGTACGCATGGCGGGCTTCTTCCGGTGATCTGCCTCGCCTTTGAAATGCTTGCCTTTCTTTCGACATTGATGGTTGGTCGGAAGAAATCGACGATGGCCCAGGTACACATTCTTCCTGCTTTTGTCCAGGTATATACTTTCAGTGTCATCTAAACAATGCGTGCATGCGTGGTATCCCTTGTTTGTCTGTCCTGAAAGGTTACTGAGAGCGGGCCAATCGTTGATGGTTACAAACAGCAACGCGTGCAGGTTAAATTCCTCCTGTTTGTGCTCATCCCACGTACGTACACCGTTTCCATTCCATAGCTGTAGAAGTTCTTCAACTAATGGCCTTAGGTACACATCAATGTCGTTGCCGGGTTGCTTAGGGCCTTGGATGAGAACTGGCATCATAATGAACTTCCGCTTCATGCACATCCAAGGAGGAAGGTTATACATACATAGAGTCACGGGCCAAGTGTTGTGATTGCTGCTCTGCTCCCTGAAAGGATTAATGCCATCCGTGCTTAAACCAAACCATACGTTCCTTGGCTCAGCTGCAAACTCAGCCCAGTACTTTTTCTCGATTTTTCTCCACTGCGACCCGTCAGCGGGTGCTCTCAACTTCCCGTCTTTCTTACGGTCCTCACTGTGCCATCGCATCAACTTGGCATGCTCTTCGTTTCTGAACAGACGTTTCAACCGTGGTATTATAGGAGCATACCACATCACCTTCGCAGGAACCCTCTTCCTGGGGGGCTCGCCGTCAACATCACCAGGGTCATCTCGTCTGATCTTATACTGCAATGCACCGCATACCGGGCATGCGTTCAGATCCTTGTACGCACCGCGGTAGAGGATGCAGTCATGCATGTATCTTCTGCACCTCCAATCCTAGAGGGCATACGACCTTCTTTGCTGCGTATGTACTGTCGGGCAATTCGTTATCCTTTGGAAGCTTCTTCTTCAATATTTTCAATACCTTCTCAAATCCTTTGTCAGGCACAGCATTCTCTGCCTTCCACTGCAGCAATTCCAGTACGGTACCGAGCTTTGTGTTGCCATCTTCGCAATTGGGGTACAACCCTTTTTTGTGATCCTCTAACATGCGATCGAACTTCAGCTTCTCCTTTTGACTTTCGCATTGCGTCCTTGCATCGACTATGACTCGGCGGAGATCATCATCATCGGGCACTGGTTCCTCTTGATCTTCAGTAGCTTCCCCCCTTGCAGCATCATTGGGCACATCGTCTGGTTCCTCTTGATCTTCAGCAGCTTCCCCCGTTGCAGCATCACCGTATTCAGGGGGCACATAGTTGTCATCGTCCTCTTCTTCTTCGCCGTCTTCCATCATAACCCCTATTTCTCCGTGCCTCGTCCAAACATTATAGTGTGGCATGAAACCCTTGTAAAGCAGGTGGGTGTGAAGGATTTTCCGGTCAGAGTAAGACTTCGTATTCCCACATATAGGGCATGGACAACACATAAAACCATTCTGCTTGTTTGCCTCAGCCACTTCGAGAAAATCATGCACGCCCTTAATGTACTCGGAGGTGTGTCTGTCACCGTACATCCATTGCCGGTTCATCTGCGTGCATTATATATAATTAAATGTGTCAAAAACCATTACAGAACATCATGAATAGATAATTAAGTGACCAAATTAATAGAAGTTCATCATCACATTAGAACCAAAGTACATACATAGTTCTCATCTAACAACATATATATAGCTCTCCAGAGCATCTAATTAATTAAACCATACATTGAAACTATGTAAAACATTTCAATGCGAAAACAAATGCGATCATAATCGCAACCAAGGTAACAATTGATCCAACGGCATAATGATACCAAGCCTCGGTATGAATGGCATATTTTCTAATCTTTCTAATCTTCAAGCGCATTGCATCCATCTTGATCTTGTGATCATCGACGACATCCGCAACATGCAACTCCAATATCATCTTCTCCTCCTCAATTTTTTTATTTTTTCCTTCAAGTAATTGTTTTCTTCTTCAACTAAATTTAACCTCTCGACAATAGGGTCGGTTAGAATTTCCGGTTCAACCACCTCCTAGATAAATAAAATCTATGTCACGTTGGTCGGTATATTTGTCATAAACAATAAATGAACCAAATAGTTATAAAAAGATAATATATACCACATCCGAATCATAGACAGGACGAGGGCCGACGGGGGCGGATACCAAAACCATTGCACTATGTAATAAGAAGGAATAATAAAAGTAATAAAATTAGACAAGTAACTATCTAAAGTAAGAATTTTTTCCTTTCAGAAAGAAGATAAGAACAAGAAGCTCACCACGGTGGTGCTGGCGACGAGATCGGCGCGGGCGATCGACGGCGGTGAAGATGGGGACGGGACGTGACAGACCGCTAAACCTAGACAAATCTCGGGGAAAATGGAGCCCGGAGGTCGAGTTTCGAGAGGACAAAGATTAACTAGTGTGGCTCAGACATTTCATCGAACACCTCATGTGCATAGGAGGTGAGCTAGAGCACCCAAATGCCCTCCCCTCGCCGGCCAGAAAAAACAGAGCACTCTGGAGTGCTCTGCTGTGGCGATGGGGTATATATAGGGAACTCATTGGTCCCGGTTGGTGGCACCAACCGGGACTAAAGGCCTTTGGTCCCGGTTGGTGCCACGAACCGGGACCAATGCCCCATTTAGTCCCGGTTGGTGGCACCAACCGGGACCAAAGGCCTTGTGCTGCCCCGCGTCAAAAGTTTAGTCCCACCTCGCTAGTTGAGAGAGCTCGAGAGTGGTTTATAAGCGCTGCTGCGCCCACCCTCTCGAACTCCTCTCAACTGCAGGCTTTCGGGCCTAACTGTTCTCTTTGCCTGTGGGGCCTACTGGGCCTTCTGCGGGCCTGAATCCTGGCCCATGGATGGGTTTCTAGTCGTATTCAGGCCGTGGTGGCCCAGTAGGTGGCATAATTTTTTTTCCTCTGTTTTTTTCTCTTTTGCTTTATTTGTTTTGTTTCTACTTACAACAAAAAACTTATTTATTTTATTTCTAATTACTTATGTATTTAACTTTAATTATTTTATATTTATTTATTTTACTGCAGCTATTTTTATTTATTTTACTGTTGCTATTTTTACTTAATTTATTAAGGTTTATTTATTGTAGTTACTATAGTTTATTTTATTAAGGTTTACGAGCTGTGGGAGGGACGAGGGGTGGCAACGTGCTGTGGGACACGATGCAGGGGCCAAGGAGGGACATAGAGGAGGGGCCGAGGAGGGAATTTAGGGTTAAGTTTTTATATGGGAACGGTTAGACGGGCTTTAGCGGGCTTTCACTGGGCTTGTGGGGTTTTACCAGGTCATCGATGAGAGTTTCCAAAAATGTCATTAGAAATCCGTCATGGATTAACTGGTTTCTTGTAGTGATATGTCGAGCACAATGAGTGGTGATCCTCCGGCCTCCCACTCGCACGCAGCCGTCGCCGCCCTCCCGCTCGCTCGCCGCCGCCGTCGTCACCAGTCCCGGCCATGGCGCCGCCGCTGCCGTCATGCCCCTGAAGACCTATTCATCTTGCCTGAAGGTGATCCTGTGTCAGTTCCTGCACGATACCTCATCACTACAACACGTCGGCGGCGGTGTATGAGGCGTCCATGGCCCTGGTGGCGCCTTCAAGGGAGGACGCATGATCTTCAAGGGAGGACAGGCCATCAGATTCATCCACTTGGTAGCGTCTTTGTTCATCCAGGTTTGACGATTCATCTTTTCATTATCTAGTCTCTCAGGGATGTCAAACGTACCCTCAACAACTAACGTCAGCATTTATTTTGTTCTGTAGTGAACCCCCTCGATGAATGCATGTCTGTTGCCGTGGCTAGAGAAAATTCTACATATCCACATCCTGATAACCAACAAGATAAGTAGCAGCTTTGATATGGAGGTATTTTCCTTCACTGCGTGCTTTTTCTTTGTGCCCTTTACTGTACTGTAGTAGCATTTGCTAAATTGCATTGAGAGAATAGGACGGCACAACAAGCTAGGGCTTCAAGAAAACCAACCAAATTCCTTTTTTTTGGATCAACCAACCAAATTGCTGTAATAGCACGATCCGCAAGACCTAGAAGGGATCTACACATGACATCGGTGGCTTCTCCTCCGCCTGCTATTTGCCGCTTTGACACTGTTGACAGATCCGAGTTCCACCTGCTAGGCTCGAATGGTAGATGTTACGGGCAACTGTATGTGAATCCCACTCCAAGGGATCGCCCTTCTCTATCCCAGATATGGCGGTTATGGAGTTGATGGCTCGTGTTTTTTTTCTCTTTTGCTTTATTTGTTTTGTTTTGTTTCTACTTACAACAAAAAACTTATTTATTTTATTTCTAATTACTTATGTATTTTACTTTAATTATTTTATTTTTATTTATTTTACTGCTGCTATTTTTATTTATTTTACTGCTGCTATTTTTATTTATTTTACTGCTGCTATTTTTACTTAATTTATTAAGGTTTATTTATTGTAGTTACTATAGTTTATTTTATTAAGGTTTATTTATTTTTATTTATTTTATTAAGGTTTATTTATTTTATAAATATAAAAAATGAACATAGATGCGCTTATAGAGAAAATTAAACCTAAATTCATAGTAAATTTCTATGAAATTTACTGTGAATTTAGGTGAAATTCCCTGTATAAGGGCATCTATTTTCACTTTAAGAGAAGCTCAACAAGGCATAGAGGGACGGGCTTATAAACTGGTGTGAGCGCCCTTCGGTTGGCGAGGTGGGACTAAACACTGGCCGCAACTAGGACCAGCCCTTTAGTCCCGGTTTGTACCACAAACCGGGACTAAAGGGTGGTGGGCCAGGAGCCTGGCCCATTGGTCCCGGTTTGTCCCACCAACCGGGACCAATGGGTCCGGACGAACCGGGACCAATGCCCCCACGAGGCCCGGCAGGCCCCTGGCCGCACGAACCGGGACCAATGCTCACATTAGTCCCGGTTCGTGACTGAACCGGGACTAATGTGAATATTGCCCTGTGACCAAAGCCCAGTTTTCTACTAGTGCTCTTATCAGCTTGCAAGTCAAGTAACCTGTTGTCGAGTACGTGGCCCTCTCTTCCTCCATCATGCGAACTTTCTTGATAACAGTCTCCAAATCAAACTCCAGCTTGCTTTGAGTGAGGCTTACAAACAAAGAGGAGGTAGTGATAATACGGCTTGTTTTCACCATCCACGACAATTCTTATAGCCCCCACAAAAAAAACACAGTTCTATATATAGCGATTAAAGAAACTTGATAGGAGTAGATTTTTACCGAGACAAGAGGAAGCTCCATGTGAGCAACATCGAAACTGAAGCGAATCCCGTTGGATCCAGCTCCAGGCACCAGCACCACACCAAACTAATCGGCCGAACTGATCACCATTCAGCGAGGCAGCTTCTGGGAGCAAGCTAGCTAGAGAGCCCGCGCGGCAGGAAAGGTTAACTCGGTGACGCACCCCAGCCGACGTCAGGTCGCCGATGAGCATGCGCTGCATGCAGGCGTACGTGCTAACCTCCGTGTGATATTGGTAATTATGCAAGCCATGCATCGACGAGCCTTGGTTTTGGTTGGACGCAGGCAACCAAAACCATGACAGGAACGTTAATCAACTTGAACCAAGTTTATCACATCACAATATGTCACTTGCTAATTAAGATATCTGGCCAGTTGCCTGGTTCAATGGATGTAGCGTTAGATATATTTCTATGTCAAAAAGACAAAAAGAGATGCTTTCTGGATCAAGTCTTCGAAGTAAAATTTGGACTCGTTAGAAACGAAGTAGACCCGTTGATAGTGAGACGACAACATTGTGATTTTGTCGATCTTCCAGATGGGTGAGTGTGTATACTTTTTGTTTGGAGTTTTAGAAAATGTTTTTTTATTCCCTTCGTTCCATAATTCTTGTCGTGGTTTTAGTTCGAGTTTTTTTTAGTATTTCTTAAGTCGGTGCTAAGAACAATCTGGGTCTTAATACTGAGATTTGCATGGTGTGGACATATAAAAGAAGAATATCTTGATCACAGCTAGCGAGTTTGATCAAGAAATAGAAAATAACAAGAAATAAAACTACTTATCAGTTGACTACTAAAGCTATAATCACTCTGCCTAAAAGTAGCTATTAGTGGCACTTGCAACTAGATCCCAATTTTACTTAAAGGAGCTCATCGATCAAGTCAGAGGTGTAACCCAGAGCTTTTGCTCCGTTCTTCGTCGTCTGGACAACGTTAACACACGTTGCATCCTTAAGCTTCCATTTGACCAAAGCAACCTCGATAAATTTATCGCCCCATGAGTACATCTGTTATCGTGGCCATTTCGGGTTTTCAATTCATAGAGTACATACTATATGTGCACAAGTAGTACAAGTGGATCATATTGTTGAGTTTGACTCTTCAAAGCCTTTTTGTTTGCTTGCCCTCATCCCCATGGCTGCCCTACTCTGTTTGATAATAATCAGACAGCTGAGAGCCTCAACGCCGACCTATTCTCTAATCTCCACCATCCTCAACGCCGGCGACCACCACACATCCGCCCACACGAAGTTGTGAAGCATCCGCCTCGCCTCCACCTGCATTGTCGTCATCTTTGGCTCGATCGAGCTTGATCAATGGCGACATCACAGCTGCCCGTCTCACCTCACTACACAAGGTTCTTCAATCAAGCACCACGAGTATGCAGCAAACACAATGGGGCGACCAAGAAGTCTAGCAGCATGCACAACAGTTTTCGCCATCCATTCTCGTGCAAGTTGAAACATCTCAAGGAGTACATACCATGACAAAAAAAAAGGACATAGTTACCTAAAGTGATCTTTTGATCCTGAGCACACATGCTCCCTCGTGAACAATAAAACCCAAGAGTCGCTCGATCCAAGACAACTTTCTTTATAGCAGAAATGCGTTATGGAAGTTGCACAAGAACAAAGAGTTGGCTTTGCTGCTGAAATTGGATACTGCGAGTACTTTTGATAATGCGTCCAGGTTGGGGTTCGGTCAGCGATAATGTAACCTGATTGCTATGTTAGGGTCATCTGCCTCCTCTACTATCTTGGTGAATGGAGAGCCTGGTTTGCGTTTTTGTAGCAAGCAAGGCCTTCGTCAGGGAGACCCTCTCTCCCTAATGCTTTACACAATTGCAATCAAGGTCCTATGACTCGAGGAAGAAAATGAAATGACGAAACAAATACTACATCTTCACTTCATCCTCATTATTCACGGCTGTAGTCATTTCTTCCTGGACACCTCAGGAACCAATTACTTCAAGGCGGCAATGTTTTTGGGGGCCATCTCCGAAACACAATCTTCTCGGAATCAAACTCATCAGAATCTGTCAATCTTCACTACATCACAGAAGACTTTCACTGGAGTTTATAGCAAACTTCTCAGAAGATTATATCAATCTTATCGACACTTCAGGGACGATTTCCCTCTGTCTGCACTAGCAAACAAATTAGTGTCTCACTGTTCCTGACAACAATCTTCGAAACAAAAGGGGCAAGGAATTGCAGCAACAAGACTTCATGCAGGTTGTACTAAAATTTATGTTAACTAGATTTTTTTGCTTAATCCATACAAAATCTTTTATTTTAGAAACTGTCAGGAGCTCATGTATACACCATATGAAAACAAACATTAGATGAGCATACCAATTAAACAAATTGTATGTATGCAAAGATGAATGGGAAAATATGTTTACGTTCACCGGTAATCGATGTTATTTCAACACCGAGCATATATTAAAATTATTACCTAATCTAACATGGAACACATCTGCAAACGTCACAATTTATACCCTACAAGGTTCTCCCACAAAATTCGTCGAGGTTTTGACTCCTTCGTGATCGGCACGGCGTGGGCTTTGTGGAAACAGAGAAACGCGAGGGTGTTCAACAGAGCACATGCGCAAAGGACGCCCGAGCAACTGGTGACGCTTGTGCTCTCGGAGATTAGGGATTGGTCGCTCGTAGGATTAGGCGTAGGAGGTTTAGATCCTTTCGTGAGAGAGTGAGCTTTGTATTCGGGATGGTGTTGGTGTCTGTCAAGCAGGATGTTCGCATCTTGCTCGACTGCTTGTAATTATCTTCTGCCTTCTATAAAATTATAGTACGCCAATTTGGCGTACTCTCAAAAAAAAAATACCGCACAAGGTTCTAAAAATATGCCCGCCTAATAATACACTAGAACAACTATTAACATATTACTTACACATCTACATATACCTACCATGATATTTAACGAAATTAGAACATACTACACGAACATCTACATACAAATTTGTATGTATGCATTATATAATTATGAAATTGTGGGAAAATAATTCAAGATAACTTCCGTTACATCACATGATTTAAATTTAGCATAAACATAAGTTTCAATTACGTACGTTACAATTGATAAGAAAAAAATGTTTGTTAACCATACCAAACTATATGATGTTAACTATAACAACTAAATAATAATAATTAAACTCATTATTATAATATGATAAAAATAAGATTAAATAAGAATAAAAGTTTGGTATAAAAGATAAATTTTATTTCGCCCCGAGTCCTAAATTTGTCGAGGTCATCCTTGTTCCCAAACCACGACCCTTGTGTTTCTATTCAACATATTTCATGTGATCTTAATAATGCCGTGCATCAGACTAGATTGATTGGCCGGTAGTTCAATGCCGAGGTCGGGTCCTCCTTCGGGATAAAAACCATATTAGCAGTATTAAGTAGATGCCAATAATTTGCTCTCAGCTAATGTAAAATTGGCAGATGACACGCAATAAGTCAGAGCAAACAATGTCTGAGCAGTGTGTGTAAAAAGCCCTTATGAATTCATCAGGTCCCAATGCCTTATTGATTAGACCTCATTGTAAGCTTGACTCTGGCTGAGAAGCCTCCGTGAGTAATGACAAATCCCTTTTCACCCGAAAAAAAGCTCTTATGAATTCATCCGGTCACAGTGGCGTCAGTAGGACACGCAAAAATAGCCTCTTTGACTCATCCATATTAAAGACATCTTTAAATGGTGCAGCTCGAGCTGAGGCAGCTGAGGTCTCTCGCAATTTATCACTCTGTTGGCTGGTGCACCCGAAGAGAAGTGGTCAAGCAAATCATTGTGGTGCTTTAATCTATCTCGTTCATTCATTAATTCATGTTTAGGAAAGCTATCCGTTCATTTCTTATCATAGTTGTAGTTGGGCGAACGACGAAGTGTCTCGTCGATTTTTGATTAAAAACATGCTTATGAAATTGTGTGTTACTCTAATGGACATACTTTTATATCAGAGGCAAACGTGTAACCACTTCATTCAACAATGTAAAACTATTTTGAAACAAAAGTGAAACTAAAAAAAATATCCGATTCTTCATGAGCTTGAGCATCCATACGTTGTTCTCATTTCAAAGCACCCATGCGCACACGAAGTCTGCTCTCATGGCTGAATATTTTTGATCGAGATCTCGTAATTGTTCCTTCCATGCTAATATAAATTTGCCTTGTCTAGTGTAGTGCGGCTGAGTCACTAACAAAGTAGTCAACGAGAATTCTACTCCAAGAAAAGTAGTGAACAAGCTCCTTGGTTGTCACCGATCGAGCCAAGCTCTCCATGCTACCGCTGGTCTCCCCCTAAGTCGCTGCCATGCCTTCTTACGCCAGCACCGACTGACGGTGTTTGCCAGATCGAGCTCAATGGACGCGCCACCATTAATTCCTTCCCACTCCGTTGCTATACTCTGACCCGACCTTTCGTTGGAAGGAAGACGTAGGGATCGGCCGTTCCTTTCAGTGTAGTTGTGCTGTGCAGGGGGTTATTGCAAGTTGGGGGCAGTTTAGCACGGTAGATGGGGGGTATGCTGGAGCTGGCACAACCAGTGGCGGCGGCGTTGAGCCTTCGTTTTGTGTGAGAGAAGAACGAAAGGGGTTGTGGGCTACCGTGGGCCCTTTTGTTTGAGTTGTAGAAGGGCTGTGTTTACTTCCAAACTGGGTCTATACGGTTGTAGAACATATGCTAGTCATCCAATCTAATCCAGGATTTGCTAAAAAATCAAATCTAATCCAAACCCCCTCAAAACAAATCCAGGTTACTACGAAAAAATAATCTAATCCAGGTGATATAATTAGTCTCCTAAACTACGTTGCTAAGGGCAATTTTGCCCTTTTAAAAGTATTTTGGGGGTGGGGGGAGGGAGGGCCCCAAGAGTTTCCCTTCTTTTCTTGTGGGGACCGTCCCGTTTCACATCTTAAAACTTTTTTTGCGGGGTTTCACATCTTGAAACTTAACATTGCATACAAAAAAAGTTGTGTGCAACTTTAGTTGTAGAACAGTTCAATTGTTTGATCACATATTTTAAAACAATAAAACATTAATGAGCGACGCTTAGGATTGTCGATTTAACATTAAATTTTCTCAATCGCTATTTCTAAGTCACCGAGAAAAAAAAAACATTGACCAACTTTGCTATACATTAATTCTCGAGCATGGTGGTGGTTTGATTTAAAATGTGCATACAAGGTTGTGTACTAATACTAATAGACATATTTTTATCAAGAAGTTTATTACATGTATCCACTTCATCCAACAATGTGAAAGCGAAACTAAAATAAAATGAAAACTGATTCTTCATAAACTTGCGTACATACATGCTTCTCTCATTTCAAAACACCCACGCGCGCGCACAAGTAGTCAGCTGAATGTTCTCTCCCGTCACTGTTCCTTCCGTACTGCCGGTGTGCCCGCCCGTCTAACGTCGGATGTCACTAACCAAGTAGTCAACGATAGCTGTGCTCCAAGAAAAATCGGAAACACGCGCACATTCTTGGCGGTCACCGAGGCACGCACGTACCGCTAGATTTTCGCCCAAGTCGCCGCCTTCTTGCGCCAACACCGACCAGGTTCATCCGAGCTCAATGGATACCACAATTCATTCCCCGTCCAGTTGCTGCCTCTATTCATGGGTGCTCTGACCCGACCTTTCGCCGGAAGATGGAGGTCGGCATGCCCGGTAGGCGGTAGCAGGACAGGGACACGGACGACTTGCAAGTTGCTGCGGTAGGACTCGCAGCCTTACCTTACCTTACCTAGCCGCGCGGTTACTCTCGCCGTCTTGCATGCGCTGAAGAATCAAAACTCAATCAGCTGTTGCACACCGTGTTGCCGGCATCTATCCCAGCCACTTTGTTGTCACTCTGGCCGCGGCACTGGCGTTATGTGGCGTCGCCGGCCCGCGGGGAGGGAGCATGCAGAAGCCGACGCCTCTGCTTGACGACCCCGGCGACTGGACTCTGGGCGGAGCTTTCTCGGCGATTTCTCGCCGTCGTCGTCCACTCTGCAGAAAAGCAAGCGCGCGGCAGGGAAGCAACGAGGAAACGGGCCGCTTGCTTGCGTTGTTCCGAGCGAGCCGGCCGGTGGCGTCGGTGGGGGGCAGCACGATCGAGGAGACGACGACTCTCCGTGCATGGAATGGAAGAAAACATCGCTACTAGCTAGTGCTGCATGTGGCTAATTTGGTAGTACTCCTTTTAAGATTGAGAGCCAAAGAAAAGCAACACGTACGTTGCATACGAGTATCACTTTATCACCCATGTGTTAAGAGCTATAAGAAGAAAAGTTTCCATGGACGGAAGGTCAATGATGGACAGATAATCGACCGGTGCATCCATATGCCATTTAATTTGCTGTAGACCGATCTTGATTTGGCCCCACCAGAATTTCCCTAGTTTCACTAAATTCTTGTAGAAAATATTTTCATGCTCACTAGTTATCAGATATAAACAAGCGACACCAAATTTACCAAGGTTCGACCCTCACTGTATGAGTAACAAAATCATGCTCCTGCTTCTATGTGACTATATCACCAAATGGGTTACGATGATGGTGTGCAAGATGTACTCAGCGAGCTGGCAGTCAACTCATCGAGTTGTGGGTGGACAATCTAGACAGAGTATCTAGATGGGATCTACTGATTGTGCTAATAATTGCATGATAGCTAAGGGTTCCCGGAGATCTTGGAGAGGTTGAAGATGTCTGCTCGTTTATGGTCACCTGATGCAACACAAATTGTGTATCCACAAAAGTTATACTACCATTAAAAACCAGGACGTTTAATTTTTTTAATGGCATCATTTTTATAATATATAACTCGTAAGTATTATATTGATCGAATTATTTATCTAGCTAGGGTTACCGAGCCTAATAAACCGAAAAGGACGTAGTAACTAATACTCCGTAAAAGTTTTCACCATCCACACACAGAAGATTTTTACCAAGACAAGAGGAAGGAAGCTCCATGTGGGCAGCATCGAAGGTGAAGCGAAGCCCGTTGGATCCAGCGCCAGCATCAATGACTCCAAACTAATCGGCCCAACTGATCGCCGAGGCAGCTTCTCGGAACAAGCGAGCGCCCGCGCGCGCCATGCATGCATGGCCAGGAAAGGTTCCCTGACGTGACGCACCGCGGCCGACGTCAGGCCGCTGATCAGTACGGGCGTGCGCTAACGGAATTAAAGCCGCCGTCACGGCAGTGAATCAATCCTCCATGTGATCCGTGGGTGAATTTGCATGCCATGCATCCACGAGGCCCTATATATTTTATGTGAGCGGATCACATCACACAGTGGCACCACTTGCCAATTAAGCATATGGCTAGCTCTAGTTGCCCCTTGCCTGGTTCAATGGATGCAGCATTATCTATGTTTTCTGGATCAATTCTTCTGGGTAATATTTTTGGACTCCTTGCAAGCGAAGTAGACCCGTTGATAGCGAGGCCACATCAAGATTTTTCATGTGCTGCAAGCCTGCAACTAAAAAAATCGGTTTACTGCGTGCGTGCGCGTGTATGTATTTTGTGCTCACTGCTTATAAAATGATCATTTTCTATTTTTTAGAAAAATTATTGAAAATTAAACTTGATCAGATGGCTGCGGATTTCGAATCGGCAATAACAAATTTTTTTTGACATAGATTGATTTCACTAAGCTATATATTTTTTGTCCGCGGGAATCACTAAGCTATATAGAATCACTAGTAGCGCACTTGAAACTAGGGCCCGAGATGTAAATTTGGTAATACTCATAGTAGTACGTGCACTGCATCACGGTAGCTAATTTTGCTGAATCAGCTGGGTAGCTAGGGTAGGACAGAGCGTGTGACCAAAAGTTTTCTTGGTCTCAGACGACGTTAACACGCGCGCGTTGCATCGTTGAAGCTTCCATTTGAACAAAAAATAACCTCGATTGATACCCCAAAGCTTCTCATCCACTAGTAGCTAGTACTCCGATCCCTCGACACACACCCCCCACCCCCACCCCACCCCTCTCTCTTGTGTATATATATACACTCTCTTCTGCAACTAGCCGAAGCTCACAGCCCCCCATCCGTTCATGTAGCTACTAGTAGTTAGCAACAGCGTGAGCATGGAAGCACTCCGGTGACCCGCTCCTCGTCGGTTTCCGCCATGGCCTCAACCTCACAGCCGCCCACAACGTATGAGTATGACCCCTCACGCCTTCTCTCTCTCTCTCTCTGGCTCTGTAGATCTCTGTGTGAAGATATCTAACTTAATTTGTGTTGGAGTTTTTGGCTAAACCAATTCGGTTTTAGGGTTATCAACTTGATTATACATGACTAGCCTAATTAATCTGTTGTCGTGGTCGATCGTTTACGGTTTCTCCAAACATATCCACAGGGGATATATATTACTCCTTCACCAAGCCGGCCGCCGAGCAAAACAAAAGAAGCGTCCCTTTCGTAGGAATCATTCGTTCATGCATCCTCCCTTGATCTGCTCCAAATCCTTGTGTGCTCTGAATCTGATTGTCTCGATCGAGTTTTTATTTTAGCTAGTAGCTAGCTAGATTCATGCATGTCCCTGTTTTCTTAGTCAGATTAGTTGCAAGTGCTCTCGTTCATTCATGTACACGATGATCCATGAGAGTTATATTTCTATGTATTGTTGGTTTGCAGAGGGAACGAAGGAGGTGAGCGAGGTCATCATGGCGACGAGGAGGAGCAGCAGCAGGGAGCTTGGGCGGAGGCAGCCGGCGGCCAGCCGCTGGTGATGCCGGAGGACGGGTACCAGTGGAAGAAGTACGGCCAGAAGTTCATCAAGAACATCCAGAAAATCAGGTACGTAGACGGAAGTAAACGATGCATGTCGATCTGCCGGCCGGCCAACACCTTGTGGAAAATCCTAGTGCTGATAACGAAGGGCGCGCGGCGGTGCGGCGCATTGTGCAGGAGCTACTTCCGGTGCCGCGACAAGCGGTGCGGCGCCAAGAAGAAGGTGGAGTGGCAGCCGGGCGACCCCAACCTCCGCGTCGTCTACGACGGCGCCCACCAGCACGGCTCCCCGTCGTCAAACGGCGGTGGTCAGGACGCCGACGGCGCCGCCAACCGGTACGATCTCAGCACCCAGTACTTCGGCGGGGCCGGCGCCCCCACGCCGCAGACGCAGTGACCGGACCACCGGCGACGCACGGACGACGGGCGCCTTGCCTTGCCTTGCCGGCCGACTGACTGGTGCCGCCGGCCGATGGCGCCATCAGGTGGACGCATGCATGGTAGCTGTTGAACGGCCGGCGGTGGCGGTGCCGGGGCGCCGCCGGTGCAGCGCTGTCGACGGTGTAGGCGGCAGATTATCTGTGGTCAACGTGATTACAACACGTGCACTAGCTGGCTGGTTGAGCGGTCGCACTGCTACGACTAGTAGTATACTTGCACTGTAGTAGCTCCGTTTGTTTCCTGTATGTATGTACGATTAGTTCAACTCCGGTACCTGAGGCCGCGAGTGCATCAGCATTCATTAGCAGTAACACCTGAGGCTGTCACGCCAAATGTAGTGCAAGTGGATCGGATCGCTGAGTTGACTCTTCAAAGCCTTCTTGCTATGCTTGCTTGCCCTCATCCTCATGGCGCCACAACACGGCCGACTATTAAAACCCAACACAAAGCTTTTTCTTTCGAAAAGAATAGGATCTCTACCATTATAAATTCATCGAAAAGTACAAAGCAGGATAAAAGTTACATCTAGGTGTCCAGACTAACGAACAACCACTGCTACCGTCAGAATGAGCCGCTGACTTGTCACTATCCATGGACTTGACCTTGTGCACGTGCCCGTAAGGATTAGCATCCCGGAGCCGTAGTCGTCATTGTTGAACCCTTGAATCGATCTGAAGAACCTGACACCAAATCTTGCCATCGCATACGCACGACGAAAAACTCTAACCTCGCCGCCTTGAGGAGCTGGCAGGAATCTACGCCGGAGCACCGTCTAATCGGACCCGACGGACGAACTTGAGGAGGATCGGAGTGCAAAAGACTACTCAAAGAAGCGTCACCATCCATCCAAGCACTGCCCCGGGGAGAAGTAAAACCAAAACCTATCTACTAGCCGAAGCCGAGGCACCAAGACTCCCCTCCCCTCCACCGACCGTTGAAGCGGCTAATCCATGGACTTGCCGGTGTAGATCGGTGAGAGGAAGGTTTTCCCTTTGTCGCCTTGCGAACCCAGAGCCTGAGTGGGCATGTAGCCGATCAAACCCATCATCGCCTAGGAGGCGACAAGCAGAAGCCAATGAAGTAAGAAGGGGTCAACTACATGAGCCGACTGTGGAAAAAAATGTTACAGTCACCTCTTCTGACCCGTTTGATCAAAATCCAATGGCTGAAAGTCGTTTGCGCCTTGCCTTCCTGCCCTGCCCCAGACCCTCTACCTGCGTCGCCGTTGTCTTTGGCTCAGGCTCGACCGATGGCGACAGCGGAGCTGGCACCGTGCACAAGGTTCAACTGCCGTGCAAAAGAAAACCCTGATTCTTCAATGAAGCAGGCAAGGAAGCACCATGGGTATGCAGCAAACACAATGGGGCAACCAAGAAATCTAGACCAACATACAGCAGTTTCGCTATTCATTGTCATGCAAGTTGGAACATCACAATGAGTACAAACGGCAATAAAAAGAAAAGGGACACACATAGGTAGGAGTACATAATACAGATTGCCCAATATGACATCGTCTAACAACATCAGCCTTCTCATCATTGTACCTACGGCATGAAAACTACACCGTGCAGTGCAGTGCAGTTCACCGTAAGTACTCAGAAAAGACTCGCACGCAGAGCTCATCTCCCAAGTTGCCTTGTTGCACATTGTCTTCTGTGCAGGTCACATATAAACTCTACTCGGAATTAAGACCCGTGATGACCAACTCTTCGGTCGATCACAAGGCAGACCTATTATCATCATCATCATCAGGAGACCAAATGGATAAGACGTCTCGAGCCTCCATCCACGACATCAAAGCTCGCATCAAATTGCAACATGCTATGGGCTCCTCCAGACTATATATGTACAGTTAAAATTAGCAGTCACGGCTCTCAAGGTGGCAAAATCCCACGGGACCTTGTAGTTGTGAATCAGGTGAGTTAATCTGCAAGCAGAGACAAACAAGAAACAATCAGTTTTACTTCAAATCTGAAAAATTAAAATGCACCCAAACATCTGCAAGGAAAAAGGACGCATAGCCCTAAGTCAGTCAACTAGACAGTATTATTATTACATAAATTGCATATAGCAATCTAAGCCACAGCAATGCCACCTAAGTAGAGAGATGAAGGCACTGGAAATCAACTTTACACGTTCTCATCAACCTCCATGCAAGAAAACTTAAAAGTCCAAAGAAAAGCATGAGCATGCTGCTCCAAAACAAGACATGTTAAATGACCAACTACAATCATAATATTCAAGAATTCGAAAATTCAAAAAAATGCTTCAAGAATTTGCAATGTACAGTTGCTCTATATTATAAAAAATATCCAAAAGGTTTCTCACTACCATATGACACATGCACATATCAACTGCAACTATCCACCAAAATGCTCAAACTTTAACAACTGAACAAGAGATCTCCTTATTTTACTAGGTTTCTAGCGCACGGCAAACATAACATTATCAATAATAGTGCATACCATTGCTGAACTTTTCTGAACTCTGTGAGTACAGGATATATATTTTCAAAGGCAGTGTATGTCTCTTCTCTCACCTGGAAAGACAACAGTTTTAGTGTCTTTCAGATGTACTAAAAGAATAGCCAATGGAAGTATATGTACAGTAAAAGACTGCTACCTTTGCCCCGGTCAAGACAATCTTGCCTGAAACAAAAATCAGAAGAACAATCTTCGGTTGCTTCATTCGATAGATCAGACCAGGAAAAAGTTCCGGCTCATACTGAAAACCAAACAACGAAAAGGTGAACATCACTCAACTTACGCTCGAGAATAACAGCAACATGCACACGCAGAGGTTCTCAAAGGAACATGGAATCATTCAACTTACACTTGAGAAAGCACCATGAGAATATGCAAGGCCCTCCAGTCTAATTGGAAATTTAACATCACAGGAGCCAACGATATTCTGAATCTTAAAATCCTGATATAGCACAAATGTTAGGACTGTCTCACGAGATGAAATTGGTCAGAGCACAGGTGTACTCATGAAATCATGAGAACTATACATGCCTGGAACAGTTACCTTGAATTTAGCTGGAAAGCCAAGTTTCTGAATGATACGAGCATACTGGGAACAACATTGTGTGTTAGACTTCAGAAACCTCTCAGACAGCATACACCAAATAATCGAAGCAAACAACGGAATACCTTTCTTGCTGCAAGCTTGGATTGTTGTTCGCTCTTTGCTCCAGTACATACCTGCAACAGGACTTGCGTTAACATAAGTAAAGATGGACGGCTAGTTGTATACATGGTGGTAGTTCTCTGAAACTTGGTACACTTTTCAATCAATAAGACAGAACCAAAGTTCCTTTCTTCAAAAATAACAATAAATATCTTTCTTCCAGCTGAGAATTGCCATAAGATTAGTGATGACAACCAAGAGTTTATTTGAATAAAGATTTCGATCCAAATAACATTCAAAGTCATCTTTCATTGCAAATTATCCTTCCACAGATACTGGAGTACATTATTTTAGGGTTCATCTATTGCGGATAAACAAGAGATATTGATGATGCTTACCGGCAATGAAATTAAGCTACGGGTAACCGCTCATTCCATTAGTGGAACAGAGTAATTAGTATCTCCAAAAATAAGAACATAATTTCTTGTGCATGCAAATTTTAACTTGCACATTTATAAAAGAGTACAAATTAGGTATAAATTTATTAATGTGGTACATGTGGCGATTGAAAAACTAAATAAAACAATTCTAACCGGTGGCAGTGCAAGTGTGCAACAGCAGCTCATGAAAATAGGCATTCTAATAGTCAAGAACATGTACAAGCTTATAAGTGCTCAAGTGAAGTTGGACCATACCATTTTACCCGACGCGAATATCAGTGCTGTAGTTTTTGGTTCTCTTATTCTCATGATAACTGCAGCAAAACGCTGTATGAAGAGAAAAGTAAACAAACAAAAGCATTAACACATGGAACAGAACAACTAAGTTACATAAAACAGGACGTATCACCAGAAAATACGCAGATAAGCAAGTTGCTAATATGCATACTCTCTGTATGCAACTCTATCACCGTTCACTTATTGGGTAGCAAACTCAATAGCGTATATTCAGCTTAAGACATTACATTCAATTCAAAATACTCCCACTACAGTCAAGCTTTATCTGGTAACTGCAGCACATATGATATCTGCTAACTGCTGGATCTCATTTGTAGGGAAAATGAGTTCTTATTTATGTTACAAGCTGATTGCGGGGTGCATCTTTACTATCTTCCCTTAGCATTACCCTATCAAATTGAAACCATGGGGAAAAGAACAGTTTTGCGCCCTGGGCCAAAAGAAAATTTGCCTTAAAAAAACAACTTTTTTAGATCCAAATTTGTTTTTTGAACCAGGAGCACACAACTTGTCTTTTTTCCAGGAAAATTTATATGCAACACAAAGTACATGAACATGCACATGGTCAAAAGAAATCATAACTCTTTGGCATTTCCCAGAAAAAAAACTCAACCAGAAGCATGTACTCTGGGCGCAATTTCGAATTACATCATTCAAAGACCTTGGGAATGTTTGCCTTATATATGTGTTACATGGTAGCACAAATAACCTTAGAAAACAGTGATGCACGCAAATAAATAAAAAAACTTTTAAGTGAAAACATGCCCACAGGAACACTGGCCAATCGTCATACCTTTGGATTATATTCTGCGTTACGTGCTTGCAGAGCTATTGCTTTGAGGTCTAACTTACAATCCAAATTGACAGTTGACACGATATTCCTGCCATAAGATAAGAGGATACACAAACAACAAACTCAATTTTCTCAATAGAAATGGCAAAAGAAGGTCATAAGCAAAACACAACATCATCTAGAAAACTACAATTACTAGCGCTGAAACATAACATGGCAATCCAACAATTTTAGACAACGCCACAAGCATTCCTCACTTGTCAACGCACAATAACAAGCAAATACACCATGCTACTAGCCTACTACTCCCTCCATTCCTAAATATTTGTCTTTTTAGAGATTTCAAATGGACTATCACATACGGATGTATATAGACATATTTTAGAGCGTAGATTCACTCATTTTGCTCCGTAGGTAGTCACTTGTTGAAATCTCTAGAAAGACAAATATTTAGGAACAGAGGGAGTTAGTACCCATGGATTAAGTTTTCACATGCTGGCTAGTACAAGTATGATTTGCTAGCAGGCAAGACTGAAAAATGTTCAACTCCCGTTGCTTCAGTGCAGAAACGCACGCTGGCCAAGGTTTTCGCCGCCTAAGTAAGTGGGTGAGGGCCAAGAAACTATCCCATCTTTGGGAACAAGGGACGAATTTTGGCATGCTTGTTGGCTCGGCCAGAGACAGAGCAAACCCTTGGGTCTCTCCCTCGCTGTGACGGATCCAAATCCTAATATCCGGGGCAAAATTGCATGTGATTAATACTTATTACTCAAACCGGTTAGACTAATTATCGCCCCTCGTACTACATCACCCAGCAATCCAGCTATCCCGGCAATTTAATTTTTTCCTGGTATGGTTGGTATGTGATTACTAGTACTACTCGAACCGATTAGCCTAATTACTGCCCCCTCTCCAGCAGGCGCCGCCCGCACCCGAAGGATCTACTAAACCAAACCAGGTCAACGAGCCACCGGCGACGGGATCTCCCCGTGCCATCGCCGGCGGCGACCCGGGGCGGGGCGGATCGGGGACTTACTGGAGCGTGGGGATGATGCCGGAGGGGTGCTTGGACAGATCCACCGGCTCGCTCCCCTCCAGCGTCGCCTCCGCCATGGCGACAGACCCCGCCCGGCCGGGCCGAATCAGAGCGGATCCGAGGCCGGAATTTGGCGGGAAGAGGCGCGCGGGCAGGAAAGGTCCGCGGAAAATTTCGAAATTTCTGGTCTTTTATAGAGATCGGAGGCAGGAGGAGCGGGGAGCGGAGAGGGGAGGGGATCTGTGTCGCGGAGGGGGAGGAGGGGAGATGCGTGCGGTGTGGTGCGGTGTGTGCGGGGGAGGAGGCGAGGGGTGGGGGGTGGGTGTTTGTTGGGCGTGGCCGGTGGGCCGGGTGGCTTGAGTATTTATACGGGGAGCGAGGTGACCCCCTATGGCCGGTCATAATTGTTTTCCTATGTAGTACTCGGTGCATTTTGTGTTGAATTGTTTCCAAAAAGAAAATAATCGTTCTGTGACACTCCAAATTTGTATAAGGCATGTGTGTGCGGTTCACACGATGATACTAGGCTATTTTCACATTAGGTATTTGAGTCACTGGTGCCAGAGCGGGCGAGCGGGAGGGCCTTGAAAACTCGTCGTGTCCTCTTGTCCGTCTCCTCTTTGCTTACTGCTACGTTAGAAAATGATAGTCATCAAACTATGTGTCATTGCTTGTCCTAGTGGTAGCTACCTGTCATTGAATCAACTTGAAGCTTTCTCGACACTTCACGTGTTGTGCAGGTTTCGTAATAACATATCAAGATTCCACCCAGCCACGTTCAGATTCATCACTGCGTATTTATTTTCTTTGAAAAAGAAGCATCTCCTCTCGTGGATATATAACACCCTCTACCTTCTCGGTCCGCGTCAATCGCACGACTAGCTATCTTTGAATAAGATGTTCTCTCTTCCTCTACCCTCCCATCATCCGATGTTGAATGTTCAATCACATTGCACCATCCAGAAATGAGAGGCCTCGGGAACAAACCATGCCATTACGTGTCAAACAACACAAGAGTTGATTTTGCACTATGCCGAGAAGAAATACGACAATGCGCTGCAAATCATGGCTCTTCAAGTCATACAACACCTACACGTAGAAGTTCAAGCTTTCATAGGGCGGTCACCAAATCCTCTTGCAATGTGACTGTGCTAGGTGGAGTAGCTTATCAAACATGGGACTAACTCATCTCTTCGTGGGAACCATGGGGGACTATTCTAAATGTGATGGGAGATGTTTGTAGTAGCATGTAGTAACCGGATGTTTTTACGAGCAACTATTTTTAATATTCCTATGTGATACTACATTTTGTGTTATATGAATAGTTTGTGACACGCCAAATTTGTATGGGTCATGTGTGTGTGGCTCATACAAGGATACTAGGCTATTTTCACTCTAGGTATGTCCCTGGCGCTAGTGGCAGGCGAGTGAGAGGTTCTTCAAAACTCGTCGTGTCATCTTGTCCGTCTCTGCGGCTATGACTGCATACATCTTGTACAAAATGATAGGCATCAAACTACATGTCATTTCTTGTCCTAGTTGTAGCTATATGTCATTGAATCGATATAAAGTCTTCTCGATCCTCCACGTGCCGTGTAGGTTTCATAATATCATATCAAGTTTCCACCCACCCACATTCAAATTTCACACTATGTATTTATACGGGGACTGGTGGGCCGGGCGGCTTGGGTATTTATACGGGGACCGAGGTGACCTCCGGTGGCCGGTCACAATTATTTTCCTACCTAGTATAGTTAGTACATTTTTTGCTATATGAATAGTTTTGTTCAAGAAAAATATTACTTTTGTGACACTCCAAATTTGTGTGATGCATGCGTGTGTGGTTTATACAAGGACGCTAGGCTATTTTCACTCTAGGTACGTCCCTGGCGCCAGTGGCACGTGAGCGGGAGGGCCTTGAGAACTCGTGTCATCTTGTCGGTCTCTTCTCTGCTTACGACTACGTACATGTTCTGTAAAAATGATACGCATCAAACTATGTGTCATTTCTTGTCCTAGTGGTAGCTATGTGTCGTTGGATCGACATGAAGCCTTCTCGGTACTCCACGTGTTGTGCGGGGATCCCAACTTCCGCTTGGATGCATGTTTTGGTCAGCTTACCCGACCCCCGCATCGCCTCTCTCGGGCGACCTGGGGGAACCCCACCGGCGCCGGCTACTTCCTCCCCCCCCCTCTGCCCCAGCACCTCGCCGCCGCCTGAGGAGCCCGCCGACAAAGCCCGGTCAGGCTCCAGGGAGGGTGGCGGTGGGGCTTCTCTCAGGGTGGCCCACGGGCGGATCTGGCGTGCGAGCTCGGCGGGGTCCGGCGGGCGAGCGGGCGCGGCTCCGGCGTTGGCTGGCGCGGATCCAGTGGTCCGGGAGTAGGGGCGGCGCGGCGGTGGCGTCACGGCGACCAGATGCGGCGCGGACGGCGGGGGGTTCCAGCGTGGGCGACCGCGCTCTGGCGGATCGAGGGCTCGGCGAGGCTGGGCCTGGTGGTGGCGGTGTGGGCAGCTCGGCGGCTCCGCGGTCGGTGCACTACGCGCGCCTCGGCGCGACTTGTCCCCCGCTCGGGTTGGTGGTGGTCTAGGCTGCGGGTCCCATGACGGCGGTTGCTCCTCCGGCGGCGCGACGGCTGGGCGGAGTGGCGAGTAGGCGCGGCTACGGCGGCGGCCTCGCGACGTCCAGCGGTGGGTCGAGGCTAGGCGGCTGTGACCGCTCTTTCTCGCTCGTGCGGCTCCGGCTTCCAGCGGTTCAGATCTAGTGCGGCTCGACTGTAGCCTTCCGGCGGCGGCTTTGGCTATCCTCCGGGCCACCGAGGCAAGGCTTGGGGCGAGGTCGCAGTCTGGTCAGGCCCTCCCTTGCCTCCAGCTTTGCGATGTGAGCTCCATGCCGTCGGGCCTGGCCGGTCTCCTGCCGACGGTGATGACGATGACGTGGCGGCTCTTGGGCTCCGGGGCGGCAGCCCCGGGTATGGTGGTGGCGGCTTCGGCCAGGAGGTGGTGCGAGTCTGGTCGCGGTGGATCGTGGGATCCCGTGGCCAGAGTGAGGTCGGCCTCGGCAGGGGTGGTGGTCAGTGGGCGGCGGTCGGTGGTGGCAGGTGGTCGTCACATCTCTGGGAGAAATCCTTGCTTCGGTCTTCACCGGAGCCGGCGACGGCGGCACCCGCGGGTGCCGTGATCTTTCTTGGAAGCATCGTTGTGGAGTTGCTCCTTCTCCCCACGGCTTGGGCTCCGGAGGGAAACCTCAGATCCATTGGATTGGGCGATGGAGGCGTCTTCGCGTCTTTCTCCTCCTTGGGGGGCATCGTCTCGGAGCCGGCTACGACTGAGAGACTGGAGGATGATGGCATCTTCATCGTCGATGGCGGCAGCTTCGCCGTGTGGTTTGCTGAGGCGGGGCGCTGGTTTATGTTTGGCAATGATGATGGCGTTAAGAGGAGCTTGGGTCGCAGCGTGGTCTTCAGTAGTCGGTTCTTCCCGGCGTGTCTGAGGTGCTCTTTTCGGCACGGTCGGCGCAAGTCCTGCATATTTCCCCTGTGTTGCTCGTCGTTAAAGTCGGAGTTGTCGGTTGCTTGCGCGTGTGGCCATCCGTTGGCAAGTGCCGTCGTGGCTTCTGTTCCATGTCGGTGGCCAGGTTGGCCGGTGGTTCCCATGTCATGTGGGTTGTGTTGTATCGGTTTTAGCCTGGTTTTCCATCGCAATTCTCTTCTTCTTAATCAATGAAAATGGCAAGTCTTTTGCCTCGTTAAAAAAACGTGTTGTGCGGGTTTCATAATGTCATATCAAGATTCCGTCCAAGGCATTGCGTATTTATTATCTTTGAAAAAGAAGTGTCCCCTCTCATGGATATATAACACCCTCTGCCTCCTCGGTTTGCTTCAATCACGCTACTAGCTAGATTTGAATAAGATGATCTCTCTTCCTCTACCCACCCACCATCGAATGTTGAATATTCAATCACATTGCAGATTACACTATCTGGAAATGAGAGGCCTCGGGAACAAACCCTTCCATTATACGTTGAACAATAGAAGAGTTGGCTTTGCACTACGCTCACAAATAGGAGGACCATGTGCCGGAGTGCATCGATCTTCAAGTCAAGCGTCACCAATACGTATAAGTGGAAGGTTTCGAAGGGCATTCACCTTAACCCCTTTACAATATAAAGCGGCTAAAATGAGTAGCTTATCAAACATGGCCCCAAGTCACTCTTCGAGGGAGACATGGGGGTCTATTCTAAATGTTATGGGACATGTTTGCGCTAAGCATTCCAAACAATTAAAAAAAAGTAGTCATTGGATGTTTTTATGAGCAATTCATATATATATATATATTCCTTAAATGGATACCAAGATTGCATAAACTAGAAAAATAAAAAATAATGCAAACCTACACGCAAAAGTAAAAAATGAAACAACTTTTGAAATCAGTAAACCAAGAACAGAGAGAATGACTACTTGGACTTTTTCTATCGTTTCGGTTTCTGTTAGGATCTTGTGCTCATCTCAATACAAAATGAAACACTTACGAAGATCTAAAGGCTCTCATGCTTGCCTACTTTTTAGGCTTTGGCCCTTCACTGTTTTCAAAAAGACAAGAACAACTCGAAAATTTCATAATGTTCATTTTGGTGCACCCCCGAAGACGAACCGAGAATAAACAACAACTCAAAAATATCGTACGTTATGTGCCATGATACCAATTGTGGTATATCAAATCGAGTGTCAAATGCTCTCAGTACTAGCATTGCGGGGTGCAATCGATTATAGCATTATAAGATCTGTAATACATGGTAAACGTTACATGGCATGTACCACCACACGGCCAAATGATATGTCGCACATCTCGCAACTACTTGTCGTCCCTACACTAGTACATTCTTATACTAGATCCAACAAGAACAAAAGAACAAAACACGAAGAAAGAAGACATATAGATTGTGATCATGCATATCCGCACGCGTACGAGCACGACCTGTGGCCATTCGGCCGGTTAGAGCTTAGATGATGTCTCCTACTGTCGTGGCCATGCTAGTCTGTTATCTTTTCCTTGATTGTGTTTGCCATTCTTTCATCATGATTTTGCTTGACGTAGCTTAGATCGTGACTACTTTTCTTGCTCTTCTCAACCACTAATAACTCTTCAGAGTCCCATTTCTGACTCCGCAATCTATTATTCGTGTTTTCTGAATAAAATCATATGAATTACATAAAGAAATATTTCCTCTCGATAAACTTTGGGTGGTGTAGCGTTGTACAAGATGAGTCAACATGCTAGAAACACACCATCGTTGGTTGATTGTTGGTGATTCTTACTAGGAACTTTTCTATGCATATGTTATCAACCATGCATGTTGAGTTAGGATTGACTTGATCAAATGGTCCTTGCATCATGAAGTTATCAAACAATTGCACATCTTTCTCAATCAATGTCTTTGCGTGGGATATCAACACTTGTTGTCTACCTTGGTTGATTCTAGATTTTTGTTATCCTTTATGTCCTGTGGAGAAAAGTGACCATGTGGGCATGCATGGGGACCCTTTTTGAAATAATTTTGTTCGTATAGATTTACATGAAAGAAAATATGTTGAATAAGAGTAATTCAAAATTGAGACTAAGTCAACATGTTATTACATGCAAGTTTTCTTTTAATTTCTTCCTTCCTTCATGCCCCTAATGAACTCCTTTAGTATTATGTGGTAACCTCGGTTAAATATATAAAGTATATGTTGTCCACACTGCTTCTTCTGCATAAAATTGAATCTCCCACCAACTTGTGCTTCACGTGAATGCTACAAATAAGTTAGGATGTCCAGTCCATCAACATATTGCCATTGCATCTTAGAAGTTTTGTGTTTTATCTTGAGATTTATGTGAAACTAAATGGTAGTAGTATCATCTTTCCTATTTGATTAGGTACCATGTATCTCCTCTTTCAACTGTGTGCTGCAATTCAACATATATTTATGTTCTCACTTTGTGTTTCCCTAATGTATTTTGATCCAATCCAGCTAGCCTGTGCTGCAAAAGGCATGCAAGGGAACAATGAATTTTTGTGTAAGCTTTTCACACACTAGCGAGTGCATCAATTGGTCAATGTTGTTTTAACCAATGCATGATATTAGAACATTATAACATTATTTCTAACAAGAGGATAATAAACGGATATTGCATGTCCATGAAAGGTGGGTAGTTTTTTTAGATCCTTCCAAGTCTCATATCGTTAAATTGAACAATGATGACACATCCTTTGACGGTGAGGTTTGCCACTTCAAATGATGAATGATTTCTTAGCCCTTTACGTGGTAATGGAGAAGTATTATACCAAATAACTCAACACACCAGAAATACACCCTGGGAGGAGCACTAGCCTCATGCGAGCGATTGAAGCCCTCTCGGGGATATATAACACCCTCTAGCTCATTGGTCTGCTTCAATCACACTATTAGCTAGCTTTGAATAATATGATCTCTCTTCCTCTACCCTCCCATCATCGGATGTTGAATGTTCAATCACATTACACCATCTAAAAATGAGAGGTCTCCGGAACAAGCCCTTCCATTTTGTGTTGAACAATAGAAGAGTTGACTTTGCACTACACTCATATGGAGGAGGATAATGTCCTGTAGTACATGGATATTCAAGTGAAGCAACATAAACACGTAGAAGTGGAAGGTTTCGAAGGGCATTCACCCTACCCCCTTGCAATGTAAAGGGGCTAAATTGAGTAGCTTATCAAACAAGGCCTCGAGTTATCTCTTCAAGCGATACATGGAGGTCTATTCTAAATGTGATGGGACATGTTTGTAATGGTATGTAATCACTGGATGTTTTATGAGCAATTTTGTTTTTATGTTCCTTAAATAGATACCATGATTGTATAAACCTTAAAAGTGAAAAATAAATGCAAACCTATAGGAAACGTCAAAAATGAAACAACTTTTGAAACCAATAAACTAAGAGCAAAGAGAATGACTACTTGGACTTTTTCTACCATTTCGGTTTCACTTAGGATCTTGTGCTTACCACGGTACAAAATGGCACATTTATGAAAATCTAAAGACTCTCATGCTTGCCTACTTTGCAGGCTTCAGCCCTTCACCATTTTCCAAAACAAAATCAACTTAAAAAATTTATAATGTTCATTTCAGTGCACCCCTGAAAGCAAACTAATAGACAACAACACAAAAATATCATACGTTGCGTGCCATGGGGAAACCAGTTGTGGTGTATCAATCGAGCGTCATAAGTGCTCTTAGTACAAGTATTGTGTAGTGCAATTGGTTATAGGATTACAAAGTCTATGAGACATGTTAAACATTACATGGCATGTACCACCACACATCCAAATGATGCAACATGTCACACATCTCGAAAGTACTTTTCACACTATATTATTCCAAGACTTCTACAACCAAGGTATCCTGCATCCTAATCTTAACAAAACTTACATTGCTCTAATTCCCAAAGAAGAAAAGGACAATGCTCATCAAGATCTTAGACATTGGCTTGTGCAATGTTGTTTATAAAATCATCACTAAAACATTGGCTGGCTCAAAATCCACCTCCCAAAATATATCCATGAAACCGAACAAGCTTTCATTCACGGTAGAAGAATCTCCAATAATATTATCATCGGCCAAGAGATTACACATTCGTTTCAACTATCATAAATCTATTATTTTAAAAATTGATTTAGCTAAAGCTTTTGATATGATAGAATGAAACTTTATTCATATGGCTTTGTTACGTAAAGGGCTACATGGTCATTTCATAAAATTGATATATGGATGCATCTCCACTGCCTCTTCTGTTGTCAACATTAATGAACAACCATTTGGCAACTTCAAAGGATCCCGAGATATCCATCAAGGTTATCCTTTATCGTCGTATCTCTCTGTTCGTGTGGTTAATGAATTGTCTCTTTCCTTGCAAGAAGCTTAAATGACAATCATTTTAGCGGTATTCAATTGGGTCCTTCTTGTCCCCCTATTCACCTGTTTTTGTTTGCAGATGACTTGATTGTTTGTGGCAAAGCAGATAACAATGATGCTACTATTGCTCAAATTGTTAATCAATTTTACAACATTTCAAGCCAATCTCCTAATTGGGGAAAGTCTGCTATTTTATTTAGCAAACATACTAATAATCCTCATAAATCTTCAATTGAACCCATCTTTCCGTCCCATGGTATGAATTCCAGCACCCTTCATTTAGGTTATTCTTATTCTTCCTAGTAATAGAAGATCTGCGGCCTATGAGTTTCTGATCGGCAAGTCGAAGGTTAAGTTAACAAGTTACAATGCAAATAGATTATCTCATGCTCGCGGGCTAACCTTAATAAAATATGTTTTTTTCTTTAATTCCATTCTACCACATGCCTTCTATGCTTCTAACAAAAAGTATTTTAACCAAGCTCACCTCTACTGTTTGTAAATTTTGGTGGACACGAATTCAAGAAGACAATGCTTCTAGACCCCTTTGTTTTAGAGCCTGGGAAGAATTCTGCAAAGAATTTAGTGAAGGAGGTTTGGGTATTAGAGACATTTCCTTGATGAACATAGCTTTAATTGCTATGGCTATTTGGCGACTTATCAAAGAACCTACGGAGAGCTATTTGCCTTGTAACTTGTCAACCCAAACAAGTATGGAAGAACAAACATTTGGTTCCTAGAGTAAAATCTTTTGCCTGGCGTCTTATTCGCAAGGCTATATCTTCTGGGTTGTGAGCTTCCAGGTTCTCCACTCATATGAAAAAGGAGTGTTTTTTTGCGGGTGGCTTGGGTATTTATATGGGGAGCGAGGTGACCCCCTATGGCCAGTTATAATTGTTTTCCTATGTACTCAGTACATTTTGTGTAAATTGTTTCCAAAAAGAAAATGGTTTTGTGACACCCAAAATTTGTGTGAGGCATGTGTGAGTGGTTATACAAGGATGCTAGGCTATTTTCACTTCTAGGTATGTCTCTGGCATCAGTGGCAGGCGAGCGGGAGGGCCTTGAAAACTCGCCGTGTCCTTTTGTTCGTCTCTTCCATGCCTACAACTACGTATGTCTTGTAGAAAATGATAGGCATCAAATTATGTGGCATTGCTTGCCGTGGTGGTAGCTATTTGTCGGTCGGTGGATTGACATGAAGCCTTCTCGGTACTTCACGTGGTGTGGAGGTTTCATAAGGTCGTATCAAGGTTCTACCCAACCATATTCAAATTTGGCACTACGTATTTATTATCTTTGGAAAAGAAGTGACCCCTCTCATGGATATATAACACCCTCTAGCTCCTTGGTCTGCTACAATCACACTACTAGCTAGATTTGAATAAGATGATCTCTCTTCCTCTGCCCTCCCATCATCACATGCCGAATGTTCAATCACATTACACTATCTGGAAATGAGAGGCCTCCGGAACAGATCGTCTCATTACATGTCGAACAGTACAAGAGTTGATCTTGCACTACGCTGAGAAGAAATACGACAATGCGCGGCAAAACCTGGCTCTCCAAGCCATACCACACCTACACGTAGAAGTTGAAGCTTTCAAAGGGCAGGCACCATACCCGCTTGCTATGTGACTGGGCTTGATTGAGTAGCTTGTCAAACATGGGCCCGACTCATCTCTTCGGGGGAAACACGGGGTTTATTCTAAATGTGATGGGAGATGTTTGTAGTAGCATGTAATCACCAGACGTTTTTACAAGCAAATAGTCTGTTGTTCAATAGTAAGAATAAATTACTTTTTGTGTTAAATGAATATAGTTTTGTGGCACTTCAAATTTGTGTGGGGCATGTGTGTGTGGTTTATACAATGATACTAGGCTATTTTCACTCTAGGTATGTCCCTGGCGTCAGTGGCTAGGGAGTGGGAGGGTCTTGAAAACTCGGTGTGTCATCTTATTCATCTCTACCTACGACTGAGTACATCTGGTAGAAAATGGTAGGCATCAAAATATGTGTCATTTCTTGTACTAGTGGTAGTTATCTGTCATTGAATCGGCATGAAACCTTCTCAATACTGCACATGATGTACTAGGCTATTTTCACTCTGGGTATGTCCTTGGCGCCAATGGCACGCGAGAGAGAGGGTCTTGAAAACTCAGTGCGTCATATTGTACAAAATGATAGGCATCAAACTATGTGTCATTTCTTTTCCTGGTGGTAGCTATTTGTCATGAATCGACATGAAGTCTTCTCGATACTCCACATGTTGTGCAGGTTTCATAATATCATAGCAAGGTTCCACCCACCCACATTGAAATTTGACACTACGTATTTATTATCTTTGGAAAAAAGCATTCCATGTCATGATATATATAACACCCTCTACCTCATCGATCTGCTTCAATCACACTACTAGCTAGCTTTGAATAAGATGATCTCTCTTCCTCTACCCTCCCATCATCGGATGTTGAATTTTCAATCATATTACACTATTTGGAAATGAGAGGTCTCGGGAGCAAACCCCTCCATTATGTGTTGAACAATAGAAGAGTTGACTTTGCACTACATTCATAAGGAGGAGGATAATGTGTCGCATTACATGGACCTTCAAGTCAAGCAACATAAACACATAGAAGTGGAAGGTCTTGAAGGGCATCCACCCTACCACCTTGCAATGTAAAGGGGCTAAATTGAGTAGCTTATCAAACACGGCCCCGAGTTATCTCTTCGAGCAAGACATGGGGGTCTATTCTAAATGTGATGGGACATGTAATCATAGGATGTTTTTATGAGCAATTTTGTTTTTTATGTTCCTTACATGGGTACCAAGATTATATGAACCATAAAAATGAAAAATAAATGCAAACCTATAGGGAAAAAATAAAAAGGAAACAACTATTGAAACTAATAAACTAAGAACAAAGAAAACGACTACTTGGACTTTTTCTACCATTTTAGTTTCAGTTAGGATTTTGTGCTCATCTCGGTACAAAATAACACACTTATGAAAATCTAAAGACTCATGTGTGCCTACTTTTTAGGCTTCGGCCCTTCATCATTTTACAAAACAAAATCAGCTCGAAAATTTAATGTTCATTTCAGTGCACCCCTAAAGGTGAACATATCATACGCTATGTGCCATGGGGAAACCAGTTGTGGTATATCAAATCGAGCGTCATAAATGCTCTTAGTACAAGCATTGTGCAATGTAATCGGTTATAGAATTATAAGGTCTGTGAGACATGTTAAACATTACATGGCATGCACCATCACACGGCCAAATGATGCAACATGTCACACATCTCGAAAGTACTTTTCACGCCTACACTAGTATGTTCTTATACTAGACCTGTTGAGGATATAGACCTTAGAGTCACCCGCCAGAAGGGGCCGGGTTACTCATAATGGTCACCGCCAGAAGCCCGGCGCCAAGCTTGAAGACGGTGGGCCAAAGATGGGCTTAAGACCCGGATATGGCTTAAGGCCCGTAGTTACAATTATCATTATGGTAGAACTTGTAGTGTAAGGCAAGGATAGTTGAGAGTCCGAGCCGGACACTCTTATGAGCCGGCCGGGACTCTGAGAGCTGCTGGGCGTCAGCCTCCCTATATAAAGGGACGACCCGGCAGCGGTTTAGGGAAAAGAAAGATCTCATCGAGAGCCAGGCATAGCAATTAAGCTCCCTGGTCATCGAAACCCTAATCAATACCACCTCAACTGGACGTAGGCTTTTACCTTCACCGTAAGGGGCTGAACCAGTATAAACCCTCGTGTTCCTTGTCCCGTTAACCCCTTTAAGCTTCCTAGCGGCGATGGCTCCACGACTAAGTCCTAGCTTGAGGACATCTGCCGTGACAATTCCACGACAGTTGGCGCCCACCGTGGGGCCAGCGCACGGTGGATTTGAGTTCTTGAAGGGCAGCTTCGAAGGGCTCAAGGAATACGCTGTGGGCCAGATGACCAAGAGTCGTCGCGGCAAGCTCTATATCGACGATGCAAACTGGGGCCCCGATGCCGGCTCAATTGAGTACGGGTACCGGGTCCCCTTCGGCGGAATTCATGTTTTCATTGGCAAGATTGGTGAGCCGGGCCCTGAGCCGGATCTCTGCGCCGACCTCATCGAGACGGCTCAGCGCGCATGACCCGCCCGGGCCCGGCCTACCTTAAAGCATGCTTTTGTGGGATGTATCCATGGAGGGCTCTCTGATCGATCTGGATCTGGTGATGAGACGGCCGCCGGCTCTGATGGCGAGTCGTCCACAGATGAGTCAAACTCGTTGTATCAACTTCAAGATGGCAGGCTCATGGGTTGTTCCGATGGTGATAGTATTCCGGACCCGTTTGAGCCGCCGAGTCAGGTTGGAGTCTTTATGGCCGGTGCACAGCCTGTTCAGAACCTTGCTACGGGAGCAGGAACCCCGGTGCCTTCGCCGGCTCAGGTGCTGATGGATCTCACGGACAAGATGACGGCCCTGTTAACTGCCGCGGTTGACCCGGCGGATCAAGCTCAGCATGATGCGGAGGTGGCGCAATTAAAGTTAGATCTAGTGAAAGCTAAGGAGGATCTGGCAGCGGAAGGGATCAGGATGGCTGCGGAGAGGGCGGCTCTCGACGCCCAAACTCAGTTGATCCAGGCGCAGTCTTTCCGGCTCACGATGGATCAGAACGCATCCAATGAGGTCATGAGAAGGAGGCATCAGAAGGCCCAATCTCGGCTCCCTCCGGTTTACGATCCACGAAACCTCTTCAACACGCCAGGTGCAGGTTCTAGTAACCCGCCAGGGGTCATAGTGCCCGGGTCTGGGACCCCTGTTCAGCCACAAGTGATGGGGCCTCCCCAGGTGCCCCCTGCCCCGCCTCAGTATGTGCCAATACCACCGGGTCATTATGCTAACCCGCTGGAGAACATGGTCGCCGCGGCAGCACGGCTGGCGGCTCTCCCAATTGACGGCGACTCTCCGACGGCTATTGAAACCCGCCGGGTCAGGGAACTCCTTCAGACAGCACTGGCGCAGCAAGAGGCGTACTCCTACAGCCGGGACAGAATCCACTCGACTCCTCGTCCAGGCCGGAGCCCGAGTTACAGCAGACACATGGTCTCAGCGACCGGCTCAAGTAACGTCCGACGCCATGACCCGCCCCCTGGCCATGGCCCGGCTCATAACGGAGCCTTTCACGCAGCAGACCAAGACAGAGCGCGGCAAGAAGCGGAGCAGGTGCCTCAGTTAACGGCTTACCAGACTCCCCCGGCTTATCCGACGACTTCCGTCGACGTGGGTATCCCTACCAGGACTGGGGGTGTCCCTTGTTTAGTACCAGCTATCCGTAATGAACGCCTACCCAAGGACTTCAAAGGCCCTAGGAAGGTGCCTAATTACACGGCCGACTTACAGCCCGCAGCCTGGATCGAGAGTTACGAGATGGCCATGGAACTGCTGGAGGTCAGTGAAGCGGCAATGGCCAAATACTTCACCATGATGTTGGATGGGACTGCCCGCACTTGGCTGAAAGGGCTACCACCGAATTCCATTGGGTCTTGGGCTGAGCTGAAGGCCCGGTTCATCCAAAACTTCAAGGATACCTGTAGGCAGTCTATGTCAATTGTGGATTTAACTAACTGCAAGCAGCAGGAGGGTGAGTCTACGACACATTGGGTTCGCCGGGTTAAAGAGATCATACATTCCTTTGATAAGATGGATGCCGGTTCTGCAGTCTTAATGTTGGAACAGAATTTTCGTTTTGTGCCCCTGAAGATGAAGCTCGGGCGGCTTAAGCGCGACTGCAATGATATGGGTACACTGATGGCGGCTCTTGTCAAGTACGCCGATTCTGATGGTACCAAGGACCCCGCTTCAGATGATGAAAGAACAGGGAAGGGAAAGAAGAACGGCAATGGCAAGGGTCCTCAGCATAACCCGGGGAGCCAAGGAGGTGGCAAGCGCAAGGCCGATGGCAGCCTAGAGTTCGTAGCCAACGCCAGCTCACAGGGGAATAACCAGCGACGCAAGGGGAGCCCCCTCCCCGAGCCGGCGGGTCAGGCCCGACGCTGGAGCAGCTGTTGAATGAGCCTTGTCCGAGGCATGGCTCTAGAGAGAAGCCAGCTACCCATCTATGGAAGGATTGTGCAATCATGAAGGCCTTTAAGAATTACAATGGCCCGGGCGGCGGCTCAGGCGCCGGCGGCTTTCATGGCCCGGGTGGCGGCTCAAATTCTAATCCTCAGAACGGTCAAGGGGGCTTTAATCAGCAGTCTGGCCAGGGTCATCAACAGCAGCAGGGGGTTATCAGACCAATCCAAAGCAGCTTAGCGGTGGACAGTATCATGTGTTTACCACCAGTCTGTGTAAGCGAGATCAGAAGCTTCATAAGAGGGCTGTGAATGCTGTTGAGCCGGCAGTTCCACGCTACTTGCGGTGGTCTGAACAGCCTATAGTGTGGAGTAGGGAGGATCACCCTCCCCGGGTGGATAACCCGGGTCACTTGGCCTTGGTGGTGGCTCCTCAGGTGGGAGGATATAAATTCACTAAGGTGCTCATGGATGGAGGCAGCAGCATCAACATCCTCTATTATGAGACTTTCCGCCGTATGGGGTTGATTGATAAGAACCTCAGCCAGTCAAACACTATTTTCCATGGTGTAGTACCTGGTAAGTCGGCTTATCCAGTCGGCAAGATCGAGTTGGAAGTGGCCTTTGGAGATGAGCACAACTACAGGGTGGAAAAATTGACCTTTGAGGTGGTCAAGATAAGAAGTCCGTACCATGCCATATTTGGGCGGCCGGCTTACGCCAAGTTCATGGCACGGCCGTGTTACGTGTATTTACAGCTCAAGATGCCGGGTCATAATGGGACCATTACGGTTCATGGCAGTCGAAAGGTGGCCTTGGAGTGTGAGGAAGGCGATGCAGCTTATGCAAAGTCTGTTTGTGCAACAGAGGAGTTAAAATTTTACAAGGACAATGTTGACCCAACAGATATGACTTCTCTGAAAAAGCCAACTACAGAGCAAGAGCCGGCAATGAAATTTAAGTCGGCTGATGAGACTAAACTTGTTGATTTCGTTCCAGGTGACTCATCTCAGCAGTTTAGCATCAGTGCCAATCTGGATCCAAAATAGGAAAGCGCGCTCATCGAGTTCATCCGTGAGAATAGGGACATCTTCGCATGGAAACCTTCTGACATGCCAGGTGTACCTAGGGAACTCGCTGAGCACACTCTCAATGTTGATCCGAAATTTAAGCCGGTCAGGCAGTTCCTTCGGCAGTTTAATGAAGAGAGGCGGAAAGCCATTGGTGAAGAGGTGGCCCGGCTCTTGGCGGCCGGGTTTATTGTTGAAGTCTTTCACCCAGAATGGTTAGCTAACCCGGTGCTCGTACTCAAGAAGAACGGCACTTGGCGGATGTGTGTGGACTACACGGACTTAAACAAGGCGTGTCCGGCTGATCCTTTTGCCCTTCCCCGTATTGATCAAATTATTGATGCTACGGCAGGTTGTGCGCGCTTAAGTTTCCTGGATGCTTATTCCGGATATCATCAGATTAAAATGGCAGTTAAGGACCAGGAGAAGACGGCGTTCATCACTCCCTTTGGAGCCTTCTGCTATGTGTCCATGCCCTTTGGACTCAAGTGTGCACAGGCGACTTATCAGCGTTGCGTGCAGAACTGTCTTCATAACCAGATTGGGCGTAATGTTCATGCTTATGTGGACGATATTGTGGTTAAGTCCATAAAGGAGGAAACCCTGATAGATGATTTGAGAGAAACCTTTGATAATCTCCGGGTTTACAAGATGATGCTTAACCCGGCCAAGTGTGTCTTTGGTGTTCCTGCAGGCAAACTCTTGGGTTTCTTGGTTTCTGACAGAGGCATTGAAGCTAACCCGGAGAAGATCAAGGCCATCACCTCCCTGGCTAAGCAGGCGTGTATAAATGACGTTCAGCGCTTGGCGGGTCGCATCGCTGCTTTAAGCCGCTTTATAAGCCGTCTGGGTGAGAAGGCCATGCCATTATATCAGTTGATGAAGAAAACTGATAACTTTGTCTGGAATGATGCAGCTAATACCGCTTTTGAGGATTTGAAAAAGCAGCTGGCAGAGCCCCCAGTCCTTGTTGCTCCGGTTGATAAGGAGCCCTTATTACTGTACGTGGTGGCGAACACACGAGCCGTCAGTGTGGCTGTGGTGGTGGAGCGCAAGGAAGAGGGTAAGGAGCATCCGGTTCAGCGGCCGGTTTATTATGTCAGCGAAGTACTCATCAAGTCCAAACAGCGGTATCCACATTGGCAGAAGCTTGTTTATGGTGTGTTCATGGCGAGCCGGAAGCTTAAGCATTATTTCCAGGGTCATCCCATCACTGTGGTCAGTTCTGCCCCTCTTGGTGATATCATTCAAAACAGAGAGGCCACAGGGAGAGTGGCTAAGTGGGCTATAGAGCTCGGACCTCATGGTCTGAAATACGTGCCACGCACTGCTGTTAAATCTCAGGCCTTGGTGGATTTCATCACTGATTGGACAGAGTCACAAGTGCCCGAGCAAAAGCCGGATAACACATATTAGACTATTCACTTTGATGGGTCCAGGCAGTTGGAGGGCTCGGGGGCAAGTTCCATTATGTGCTACAGTTGATGTTTCCTTGCACTAACAATGCGGCTGAGTACGAGGCCTTGCTCCACGGTCTTCGGATGGCTAAGGAGATGAGCTTGAGCCGGGTAAGGTGCTTCGGTGACTCAGACTTGGTGGCTCAACAAGTATCAGGAAAGTGGGACTCCAAGGACCCTCTCATGGCGGCTTATCGCCGAGAAGTTGATGCTATTGCTGGGCATTTTCAGGGTTACCAAGTAGAGCACATTGATCGCAGGAAGAACGAGGCGGCTGATGCTCTAAGCCGGCTGGGCTCTTAGCGAAAGCCGGTGCCGCCTAATACTTTCCTGGATGTCCTGTATAACCCTTCTGTTAAGTTGCCTACAGAGGAAGACTTGGCTGTCCCTGACCCGGAGGCACGACTGGCGGCGGCTCTCCACATCATACCGGACTGGACAATGCCCTATCTGGCTTACATGACCCGGGGAGAGTTGCCTGAGGATGAAACTTTGGCCAGACAAATAAACCGGCAGGCTAAGTCAATGATTGTTATCAATGGCGAGTTGCATCACCGCAGTGTTACGGGAGCGTTTCAGCGTTGTGTTTCCCCTGAGGAAGGTCAAGAGATCTTGCGTGAGATTCATGAAGGGGATTGTGGCCATCACGCCGGCTCAAAGTCTCTTGTGGCCAAGGATTTTCGTCATGGTTTTTATTGGCTGACGGCTCATGCTGATGCGGAGGACTTGGTCAGTAAATGTGATGGTTGCCAAAGGTTCTCGCGACGGGCTCATCTGCCGGCTCAGGAGCTAAGGATGATCCCAATTACTTGGCCCTTTGCGGTCTGGGGGCTTGATATGGTTGGGCCTTTTAAAAGGTCCAAGGACAAGAAGACCCACCTCTTGGTGGCAGTTGACAAATTTACCAAGTGGGTTGAAGCGGAGCCAGTTAGCAAGTGTGATGCAGCCACGGCGGTTCAATTTATGAAAAAGGTGATTTTTCGCTTTGGCTTTCCGCACAGCATTATAACTGACAATGGCACCAATCTATCCAAAGGCGCCATGGAAGAGTTTTGTCAACGAGAGCATATCCGACTTGATGTTTCCTCAGTGGCTCATCCTCAATCCAATGGTCAAGCTGAGAGAGCTAATCAGGAGATTCTGAAGGGCATCAAGCCCCGGCTTTTGGTCCCTTTGCAACGGACGCCGGGTTGTTGGGTGGAGGAGTTGCCCTCCGTGTTATGGAGCATCAACACTACTCCTAATAGATCTACAGGTTTCACGCCTTTCTTCATGGTTTATGGGGCAGAAGCAGTCCTCCCCAGTGACATCCGTCATGACTCGCCTCGAGTGGCGGCTTATGTTGAGGCGGATAATGAACAGGCGCGCCAAGATGCTCTTGACTTGTTGGACGAATAGCGTGATGTGGCAGCAGCTCGCTCAGCGATTTACCAACAAGACCTGCGCCGTTATCATAGTCGCCGGGTTAAATCCCGGGTCTTCCAGGAAGGCGATCTCGTGCTCCGGCTCATCCAAGATCAAACCGATGCGCACAAGCTATCTCCACCTTGGGAAGGGCCCTTTGTGGTCAGCAAGAACTTGCACAACGGGTCATATTACCTCATTGACATTCGGGAGCACAAAGATTCACGTAAGTCGGAGGAAGAGACCCGTCGGCCGTGGAACATAGCTCAGCTTCGGCCTTACTACACTTGAGCCACCGGCTCTCATAATGTACATATTTCTCTAAGCCATGTATATATTATGATAAGCAATAAAGCAGGACCTCTGTCCTTCTTTCTCCTCCAAATGTGCACGTGTTGTTTTCCTTACAAGATTACATGATAACTTGAAGGAGGATCCGGCTTATGATCGTATTCGAATCTAGCCGTAGGCAATAAGGTCACTTGGGGGCTTCCTGTTCAAACATAGGTCGTATTCGAACCAAAGAGAACATAGCTGTCGATACCCATTTGATTGGCAAAGTGCCGAGCTCATTGGGGAGTTTTCTTTGATCATATTTGAATCTTAGTTTAACCCCTTTGGGAACCGACGTGGATCGTATTCAAATCAGCGTCGTTAAACAATTCTTAAAGTCATTTGGGGGCTTCCTGTTCAAACATGGGTCGTATTCGAACCAAAGAGAACATAGCTGTCGATACCCTCTTGATTGGCATCGCCACACCCACTGGGGGCTATATGATCGCATTCGAATCCTAGCATAACCCCTTTGGGCAGGTTTCTGGTCGTATTCGAACCGGAAGCCCCTAAGTTCTTCTGATTTATAGCAAGTTTCTTCTGATTATTTCAAAGTGTGTACGGCCGGGTGTCACTTTGCCGGCTTAACTTTGATTTACAGTGCTAATCAAATACAACCGTCGTCATTAAGACTGGTAAACCGGAATTGAGGTACCAATCTTATTGCCCGGGTTATATAAACCGGAAGTGTCCTTGCAGGTTGGTAAGTGTGTTGTTACGGTTATATCAAGGACATAACTAAGGACCAGTCTTTTTTTGATTCATATTCCGGGTTATATGTTTAAAACTATGCTTCTTAGTGCGGTAAGCCGCCTCGAGACTTGTGATTTGTCCTTCTATGCAGGATAGTCAAGGGCAATTATTTTGAGCTTAAGGAAAATGAATGGTCAATTATGACCCGGAGAAATATAAAGGAGACAACTTCAAGGGACTTCAGCATTCAACGCGTGCACGATGGCACGGCAAAGTTAAAGTATTGGTCCTACTCTATTACAAGACTCATTGAGTCCAAAAAAGTGAAGCATTGTTTGATAAGCCGCCTGCAGAATTAAGATGCTTGCTGGGTTGAAGTCTCCGGCTCATCCCTCTCTTCTCCTCCGGCTGTTCCCAAGACCTGGAAAGTTGATGACTTCCAGTCGATGCCGCTCAGAGCTTCGAATTGAGCTTCCTCGTCAATTAACCCGGCCGGGTCAATCTCCGGGGAGAAGGTGTGCTGACGAGCCGGCGGGACTAAGCTAACAGCTTCATAGCGCGGAGTGGGGATCCTCTGATTTTCTGCATTGTAACCCGGCTGGTACTTGGTCAGATCTGTGTCGTTTCCAATGAGAGTGGCCACCGGGCGCACGATCTTCACGCAGGCTGCGAAGTCCCTTTGGTCGAAGGCTGTGCCGTCTTCCTTCAAACTTGGATAGCCGAGGGTGATGTCCGCCGGGTCTAACTCTGGAAGGAACGCCTTGGCCCGGCTCAGCGCGGCGATAGCTCCGGCTCTCGCAGAGGCCCGTCGCAGCTCTTGGATACGTTGAGGAAGAACGGCGAGCCGGCGAAGAACTTCCGCCAGGTGAGTCGGCACCTCATTGGATAGGGCCACCACAGCCAAAGCACGCTGTGACCCGGTGTAGAGTTGCTCTACCAGGGTGTACACGGCCTTCAGCTTGGTTACCACACTTTGGTTGAGGTTGGCGCTTCTGGGACCTGTTTAACAGAATAAGATAAGCCGCCGACAAGGATGAGTTATGAGATATAAAGATTCTATATTTGATGAAAGCCGGTGAAATGACTTACCGAAGATTGCGGCAACCATCTGGGACACTTGGCGCTTTAAGCCGGAGAGTTCGGCGGTCTTCTCTGAGAGAGCCTTCTCCGCCTGTTCGGCCCGGTTCACCAGAGCAGCCTTCTCTTCGGCCCAGGCTCTCCGTACAGCGTCGAAGTCCGTCTTCAGTTTTTCTTGCGCAGCAATACTGGACACAAATTTAGCATTTGCTTTCCGGGTCTCAGTTTCTTGCGTCTTCAGCCGGGCCTTGAGATCGGAGATGTCAGCTTCAAACTTCTTGCCAGCGGCCTGCGTAATTTCCGGGTCATAAGATGAACAGTTACTATACAATCTTAAAAGTCCCAAGCACTTTCCAAGCAAAGGCACTTGACACTTGGGGGCTAATGCATATCGAACGTTAAAACGAGTAAGCCGGAACTTAAGTCTACAACATATTCAATCATAAGTCGTCGACTTGGGGGCTAGCGTGGTAAAGGTAACTATGCAGTAAGTAAGAAGACAGAAGAATGATACCTCAGACTTCTGCTGAATCTGGTTCACCATGGCAATCTCTATGTCCCGGCTCTTGTGCACCTGGCTGACATAGCCGGGGATGATCTCTCCGATGCTCAGATGGGCATAATCGGTGAGGTCCAGATTGGCCCGGTGGCGCCCTAACAACTCCTCCTTAGTGGAGCACTTGGCCAGCGCAGTAGGTCTCCCCGGCTCAACATATTCCGTCCGGGTGATTACCACATCCGGGTCATCTTCCGGTTGAGCCGAGCTGGAGGCCTCCGGGTTAGCAGAAGCTTCTGCTATGGGCTTGTTGGTTGGAGCAGCAGCCTCAGGAGCAGAGGCAGCTGGCGGTTCTTGAGCGGCTACCTCCGGCTCATCGGCCGGCTTGTTCTTCTTTGCCCTTTTGCTGAGTTTTGCTTGGGCACTGAAAAGACAGAAAGGTTAAGCACAAAAGTGTAAGTACAGACAAAGTACAACATGAGATGATCGTTATTACCCGGGCACAGTCTTGAAAGCCGGCAGGTTCGACTGCATAGAGTCGCCCGAAGAGGGGGAAGTCTGCTGATAAGTTGAGTCAGAAGAATTGAGCGGCTGGCGTATAACACCCGCCAAAGGATGAAAAGGGTACAAGTTGGAGATAACCTCAGTTCGGCGCTTCCTTGATGCGTCAGGTAACCCGGAGGAGAGGTCGGCGTCCTTGTTGGTCCGGGTGTGATGCCGGCTCTCATGAACCTGTCGCTTCAAAATAAATTGAGGGTCCTGATAAGCTAAAGGATGTGAAAGGCTTACTTTCCGGGTTACCCTTCGGATTTTCAGCCTTGGCAAGGGCTCCGAGTCGGAGGAAAGTGATATTACCTCTTCAACCACCGGGTTACTTGCTACGGTGTCATCCTGTTGATGAACAATATTGATAAGGAGGGCAGAAATAAACAGCAAAATACAAACAAGAGCTTACAGGCTCAGGGGTTACCTCTGACTCGGAGCTGTCGCTTAATTGCATCAGCTCTGAAGTAGTAGGCCTACTTCCCTTCTTACGGGGAGCGGCTCTCTTGGCGGCTTTCTTCGCCTTCCTGGCCTTCTTGGCCGCCTCATGGTCATATTTGACCTTCCAGAACTTGTCATCAGCCTGAAAAATACAAGGATGATTTCTTAAAAGATTCAGATGACGGTTATCTACAGAAGAAGATAAAATGTTCAGATCAGCGGCTTACCGCTGGAGCTGGGTTGGTCTTGCAGAAGGGGGCTAACCCGGTCCTCCCACAGTCTGCCAAGCTCTCGTTCAAGAGAGCCTTGGTCATATCCTCAGCAACGTCTTCAGGAAGATCGTTGCGGCTGTGTCTCAGGGGGTCATCCTTTTGGCCCGTGTACTCGCACATTAAGCCGGGGCGGCGGCTCAATGGGATCACCCGCCAGGAGATCCAGACTCGGACTAGATCGATTCCGTTGAGGCCATTGCCCAGGAGGGCCTTGATCTTGTTTATGGTGGGGAGCAGAGGTTGGCGCTCCGCCTGAGTCAACTTGTCAGACAGAGGGTGAGTTGGTTCCAGACGTGAGGGGCGAAAGCCGGGCAGCGGGCTCTCGTCAGCCGGTGACGTGTCTTGGCAATAGAACCACGTCAGGTTCCAGTCTTTTGGGTGACTCGGCGGCTCGGCGTAAGGGAAAAGACAGTCTCTCTATCTCTGAATGGAGATGCCGCCTAGCTCCAAACTTGGCCCGTTGGCGCACTCGTTCTGGCGGTTCAGGTAGAAGAGCTCTCTGAAGAGCAGCAGGCTGGGCTCTTCTCCGAGATAAACCTCGCAAAACACTTGGAAATTGCATATGTTGGACACCGAGTTGGGTCCTATATCTTGTGGCCGCAGGTCAAAAAAGTTCAGCACGTCTCTAAAAAACTTTGAGCCGGGCGGTGCGAAGCCCCGGCTCATGTGATCCGCAAAAATGACCACCTCCCCGTCCCTCGGCTGTGGTCTCTCCTCTGATGGGTCGGGGGCACGGTAGGACATGACGTCCTTCTTGGGCAGGTAACCTGACTTGAAAAATCCGCTAAAGTCTCGTTGGTGACATTGGACCTCATCCAATTGCAAGTGATGGAGGCTTTAGGAGCTTTGGGAGGCATGGTGAAAGTCGGCAGCCTATGATAAAAGGAAACGTCCGGTTTAATTATAAGCCGGAGGAAATTTACAGTTCAATGTTAAAGTGATAGCTTATGGAGGGGACTAATGATATATATCTAGGTGCATCGGGTTATTTAAGCCGCCCGAGCTATTGAGAGTAATTCGATTATATACGGCCTTATCACAGATGAGTCGGAAAATTCTATGGCGCATGGCCTCCTTTGAGCCGGAAGGGCCTACGGTGCGTGGCTTCTTTAAAACCGGAAATGTAAACCGCCAAGACTTAACAGGTGCAGTTTTTCACTAAGTGTGGTGAAAACAGGTTTCACACATTGCAGTAAATAATTTGGATCAAAATGGTCGGTCAAAAGGAAAGTTTCTAGACCTAAAAACAGACGCAGGGGAAGTTCTTGGGCTCGAACGAGGCTCTTATGCAGTAAAAAGAGGTCTACTTGCATTTGAAATGAGTACTAAACAGCCGCTGCATTGGTTCTATACTATCCTAAGATCAAATAGAGGCGGTAAAAAGAAAAACTACCAAGAACTCGCGGGCGGCGGCGAAGAACACAGAAGAACAGGATGAACCTTACTACAGATCTATTCTACGAGGAAGAAGGTGTTGGTGAACGTAGCAGAAATTCAAAATTTTTTACGCATCACCAAGATCAATCTATGGAGTAATCTAGCAACGAGGGGAAGGGGAGTGCATCTACATACCCTTGTAGATCGCGAGCGGAAGCGTTCAAGAGAACGGGGTTGATGGAGTCGTACTAGTCGTGATCCAAATCACCGATGATCCTAGCGCCGAACGGACGGCACCTCCGCGTTCAACACACGTACGGAGCAGCGACGTCTCCTCCTTCTTGATCCAGCAAGGGGGGAGGAGAGGTTGATGGAGATCCAGCAGCACGACGGCGTGGTGGTGGAAGTAGCGGGATTCCAACAGGGCTTCGCCAAGCGCTGCGGGAGGAGGGAGATGTGTCACGGGAGGGAGAGGGAGGCGTCAGGGCTTAGGGTTTTGCTGCCCTCCCTTCCCCCCACTATATATAGGGCCAAGGGAGAGGGGGGGCGCAGCCTTGGCCCTTCCTCCAAGGAAGGGTGCGGCCAGGGAGGAGTCCATCCTCCCCAAGGCACCTCGGAGGTGCCTTCCCCCTTTAGGACTCTCCCTTTATCTTATCTCTTGGCGCATGGGCCTCTTGGGGCTGGTTCCCTTGGCCCATATAGGCCAAGGTGCACACCCCACAGCCCATGTGGCCCCCCGGGGCTGGTGGACCCCTTGGTGGACCCCCGGACCCCTTTCGGCACTCCCGGTACAATACCGATAAAGTGCGAAACTTTTCCGGCGACCAAAATAAGACTTCCCATATATAAATCTTTACCTCCGGACCATTCCGGAACTCCTCGTGACGTCCGGGATCTCATCCGGGACTCCGAACAACTTTCGGGTTACCGCATACTAATATCTCTATAACCCTAGCGTTACCGAACCTTAAGTGTGTAGACCATACGGGTTCGGGAACCATGCAGACATGACCGAGACGTTCTCCGGCCAATAACCAACAGCGGGATCTGGATACCCATGTTGGCTCCCACATGTTCCTCGATGATCTCATCGGATGAACCACGATGTCAAGGATTCAATCAATCCCGTATACAATTCCCTTTGTCTACCGGTATAGTACTTGCCCGAGTTTCGATCGTCGGTATCCCGATACCTTGTTCAATCTCGTTACCGGCAAGTCTCTTTACTCGTTCCGTAACACATCATCCCGTGATCAACTCCTTGGTCACATTGTGCACATTATGATGATGTCCTACCGAGTGGGCCCAGAGATACCTCTCCGTTTACACGGAGTGACAAATCCCAGTCTCGATTCGTGCCAACCCAACAGACACTTTCGGAGATACCTGTAGTGCACCTTTATAGCCACCCAGTTACGTTGTGACGTTTGGTACACCCAAAGCATTCCTACGGTATCCGGGAGTTGCACAATCTCATGGTCTAAGGAAATGATACTTGACATTAGAAAAGCTCTGAGCAAACGAACTACACGATCTTGTGCTAGGCTTAGGATTGGGTCTTGTCCATCACATCATTCTCCTAATGATGTGATCCCGTTATCAACGACATCCAATGTCCATGGTCAGGAAACCGTAACCATCTATTGATCAACGAGCTAGTCAACTAGAGGCTTACTAGGGACATGGTGTTGTCTATGTATCCACACATGTATCTGAGTTTCCTATCAATACAATTCTAGCATGGATAATAAACGATTATCATGAACAAGGAAATATAATAATAACCTATTTATTATTGCCTCTAGGGCATATTTCCAACAGAAGGAACTTACAGAGGCAGGTGAGCTGCGAGGGTTCGCCGCGGTTCTCTGGACGGATCAGGGTGATGCAGCGGCCAAGGTCGACGAAGACGCGGAGCTCTGTTGCGGCGGCGGCGGCGGCAGAGCTCGAGCAGCACGGAAGCAGCGAGAGGAAGAGGACGACTGAAGGGGGAGAATGGAAAGACCCGAGGGCCGGGCTATTTATAAGGGCAAGCTCATAAGTGGGCGCGAGAAACGAGGAGACCACGACGTGGTTATCTCCCCATGAAACGCCTCGATTTTCGGGATGGCAGTAAAGATAAGATCCGTTGCGGATCTGGTGGAGTAAAAAACGGACTTAATGGAAGATGACGTCACGGCGGATTACCCGGAGTCCAGGGGATGACGTCACGCCGGGTTATGGCCTTCACACAATGGTAAGCCGGAGATTTTTTCTGTCGAAAGAATTGAAGATTGACATGAGCCGGCTCAAATCAATCTGGGGCCTAATGTTGAGGATATAGACCTTAGAGTCACCCGCCAGAAGGGGTCGGGTTACTCATAATGGTCACCGCCAGAAGCCCGGCGCCAAGCTTGAAGACGGTGGGCCAAAGATGGGCTTAAGACCCGGATATGGCTTAAGGCCCGTAGTTACAATCATCATTATGGTAGAACTTGTAGTGTAAGGCAAGGATAGTTGAGAGTCCGAGCCGGACACTCTTATGAGCCGTCCGGGACTCTGAGAGCTGCTGGGCGTCAGCCTCCCTATATAAAGGGACGACCCGGCAGCGGTTTAGGGAAAAGAAAGATCTCATCGAGAGCCAGGCATAGCAATTAAGCTCCCTGGTCATCGAAACCCTAATCAATACCACCTCAACTGGACGTAGGCTTTTACCTTCACCGTAAGGGGCTGAACCAGTATAAACCCTCGTGTTCCTTGTCCCGTTAACCCCTTTAAGCTTCCTAGCGGCGATGGCTCCATGACTAAGTCCTAGCTTGAGGACATCTGCCATGACAATTCCACGACAAGACCCAACAACAAGAACAAAATAACACAAACACGGAGAAAGACATATAGATTGTGATCATGCATATTCGCACACGTATGCAACCACATACGTACATCTTGTAGGAAATAATAGGCATCAAGCTATGCGTCATTTCTTGTCCTAGTGGTAGCTATCCAACACGAAGCCTTCTCGATACTCCACATGTTGTGCAGGTTTCACAATATCGTACTAAGAATCCACCCAACCACGTTCGGATTTAGCACTACGTGTTTATTATCTTTGGAAAAGAAGCATCCCCTCCCCTCTCATGGATAGATAATATCCTCTGCCTCCTTGGTTTGCTTCTCCTTGGTTTGCTTCAATTACACGACTAGCTATCTTTCAATAAGATGTTCTCTCTTCCTCTACCCTCCCATGATCCGATGTTGAATGTTCAATCATATTACACTATTTGGAAATGAGAGGTCTCGGGAGCAAACCCCTCCATTGTATGTTGAACAATAGAAGAGTTGACTTTGCACTACATTCATAAGGAGGAGGATAATGTGTCGCATTACATGGACCTTCAAGTCAAGCAACATAAACACATAGAAGTGGAAGGTCTTGAAGGGCATCCACCCTACCACCTTGCAATGTAAAGGGGCTAAATTGAGTAGCTTATCAAACACGGCCCCGAGTTATCTCTTCGAGCAAGACATGGGGGTCTATTCTAAATGTGATGGGACATGTAATCATAGGATGTTTTTATGAGCAATTTTGTTTTTTATGTTCCTTACATGGGTACCAAGATTATATAAACCATAAAAATGAAAAATAAATGCAAATCTATAGGGAAAAAAATAAAAAAGGAAACAACTTTTGAAACTAATAAACTAAGAACAAGGAAAACGACTACTTGGACTTTTTCTACCATTTTAGTTTCAGTTAGGATTTTGTGCTCATCTCGGTACAAAATAACACACTTATGAAAATCTAAAGACTCTCATGTGTGCCTACTTTTTAGGCCGGCCCTTCATCATTTTACAAAACAAAATCAGCTCGAAAAATTTATAATGTTCATTTCAGTGCACCCCTAAAGGTGAACATATCATACGCTATGTGCCATGGGGAAACCAGTTGTGGTATATCAAATTGAGCGTCATAAATGCTCTTAGTACAAGCATTGTGCAATGTAATCGGTTATAGAATTATAAGGTCTATGAGACATGTTAAACATTACATGGCATGCACCATCACACGGCCAAATGATGCAACATGTCACACATCTCGAAAGTACTTTTCACGCCTACACTAGTATGTTCTTATACTAGACCCAACAACAAGAACAAAATAACACAAACACGGAGAAAGACATATAGATTGTGATCATGCATATTCGCACACGTATGCAACCACGTACGTACATCTTGTAGGAAATAATAGGCATCAAGCTATGCGTCATTTCTTGTCCTAGTGGTAGCTATCCAACACGAAGCCTTCTCGATACTCCACGTGTTGTGCAGGTTTCACAATATCGTACTAAGAATCCACCCAACCACGTTCGGATTTAGCACTACGTGTTTATTATCTTTGGAAAAGAAGCATCCCCTCCCCTCTCATGGATAGATAATATCCTCTGCCTCCTTGGTTTGCTTCTCCTTGGTTTGCTTCAATTACACGACTAGCTATCTTTGAATAAGATATTCTCTCTTCCTCTACCCTCCCATCATCCGATGTTGAATGTTCAATCACATTGCACCATCCAGAAATGAGGGGCCTTGGGAACAAACCATGCCATTACGTGCCGAACAACACAAGACTTGATTTTGCACTATGCCGAGAAGAAATACGACAATGCGCTGCAAATCATGGCTCTTCAAGTCATACAACACCTACACGTAGAAGTTCAAGCTTTCAGAGGGTGGTCACCAAATCCTCTTGCAATGTGACTGGGCTAGGTGGAGTAGCTTATCAAACATGGGACTAACTCATCTCTTCATGGGAATCATGGGGGTCTATTCTAAATGTGATGGGAGATGTTTGTAGTAGCATGTAGTAACCGGATGTTTTTACGAGCAACTTTTTTCAATATTCCTATGTGGTACTACATTTTGTGTTATATGAATAGTTTTGTGACACGTCAAATTTGTGTGAGTCATGTGTGTGTGCGGTTCATACAAGCATACTAGGCTATTTTCACTCTAGGTATGTCCCTGGCCCTAGTGGCAGGCGAGTGAGAGGTTCTTCAAAACTCGCCGTGTCATCTTGTCCGTCTTTGCGGCTATGACTGCGTGCATCTTGTACAAAATGATAGGCATCAAACTACATGTCATTTCTTGTCCTAGTTGTAGCTATATGTCATTGAATCGATATAAAGTCTTCTCGATCCTCCACGTGCCGTGTAGGTTTCATAATATCATATCAAGTTTCCACCCACCCACATTCAAATTTCACACTATGTATTTATACGGGGACTGGTGGGCCGGGCGGCTTGGGTATTTATACGGGGACCGAGGTGACCTCCGGTGGCCGGTCACAATTATTTTCCTACCTAGTATAGTTAGTACATTTTGTGCTATATGAATAGTTTTGTTCAAGAAAAATATTACTTTTGTGACACTCCAAATTTGTGTGATGCATGCGTGTGTGGTTTATACAAGGACGCTAGGCTATTTTCACTCTAGGTACGTCCCTGGCGCCAGTGGCACGTGAGCGGGAGGGCCTTGAGAACTCGTGTCATCTTGTCGGTCTCTTCTCTGCTTACGACTACGTACATGTTCTGTAAAAATGATACGCATCAAACTATGTGTCATTTCTTGTCCTAGTGGTAGCTATGTGTCGTTGGATCGACATGAAGCCTTCTCGGTACTCCACGTGTTGTGCGGGGATCCCAACTTCCGCTTGGATGCATGTTTTGGTCAGCTTACCCGACCCCCGCATCGCCTCTCTCGGGCGACCTGGGGGAACCCCACCGGCGCCGGCTACTTCCTCCCCCCCCCCTCTGCCCCAGCACCTCGCCGCCGCCTGAGGAGCCCGCCGACAAAGCCCGGTCAGGCTCCAGGGAGGGTGGCGGTGGGGCTTCTCTCAGGGTGGCCCACGGGCGGATCTGGCGTGCGAGCTCGGCGGGGTCCGGCGGGCGAGCGGGCGCGGCTCCGGCGTTGGCTGGCGCGGATCCAGTGGTCCGGGAGTAGGGGCGGCGCGGCGGTGGCGTCACGGCGACCAGATGCGGCGCGGACGGCGGGGGGTTCCAGCGTGGGCGACCGCGCTCTGGCGGATCGAGGGCTCGGCGAGGCTGGGCCTGGTGGTGGCGGTGTGGGCAGCTCGGCGGCTCCGCGGTCGGTGCACTACGCGCGCCTCGGCGCGACTTGTCCCCCGCTCGGGTTGGTGGTGGTCTAGGCTGCGGGTCCCATGACGGCGGCTGCTCCTCCGGCGGCGCGACGGCTGGGCGGAGTGGCGAGTAGGCGCGGCTACGGCGGCGGCCTCGCGACGTCCAGCGGTGGGTCGAGGCTAGGCGGTTGTGACCGCTCTTTCTCGCTCATGCGGCTCCGGCTTCCAGCGGTTCAGATCTGGTGCGGCTCGACTGTAGCCTTCCGGCGGCGGCTTTGGCTATCCTCCGGGCCACCGAGGCAAGGCTTGGGGCGAGGTCGCAGTCTGGTCAGGCCCTCCCTTGCCTCCAGCTTTGCGATGTGGGCTCCATGCCGTCGGGCCTGGCCGGTCTCCTGCCGACGGTGATGACGATGACGTGGCGGCTCTTGGGCTCCGGGGCGGCGGCCCCGGGTATGGTGGTGGCGGCTTCGGCCAGGAGGTGGTGCGAGTCTGGTCGCGGTGGATCGTGGGATCCCGTGGCCAGAGTGAGGTCGGCCTCGGCAGGGGTGGTGGTCAGTGGGCGGCGGTCACAATTATTTTTCTACCTAGTATAGTTAGTACATTTTGTGCTATATGAATAGTTTTGTTCAAAAAAAAGATTACTTTTTTGACACTCCAAATTTGTGTGATGCATGTGTCTGTGGTTTATACAAGGATGCTAGGCTATTTTCACTCTAGGTACGTCCCTGGCGCCAGTGGCACGTGAGCGGGAGGGCCTTGAGAACTCGTGTCATCTTGTGTGTCTCTTCTCTGCTTACGACTACGTAATGTTCTGTAAAAATGATACGCATCAAACTATGTGTCATTTCTTGTCCTAGTGGTAGCTATGTGTCGTTGGATCGACATGAAGCCTTCTCGGTACTCCACGTGTTGTGTGGGTTTCATAATATCATATCAAGATTCCATCCAAGGCATTGCGTATTTATTATCTTTGAAAAAGTAGAGTCCCCTCTCATGGATATATTGAAGGAAATATGCCCTAGAGGCAATAATAAAGTATTATTTATTTCCTTGTATCATGATAAATGTTTATTATTCATGCTAGAATTGTATTAACCGGAAACATAATACATGTGTGAATATATAGACAAACAGAGTGTCACTAGTATGCCTCTACTTGAATAGCTCATTAATCAAAGATGGTTATGTTTCCTAGCCATAGACATAAGTTGTCATTTGATTAACGAGATCACCTCATTAGGAGAATGACGTGATTGACTTGACCCATTCAGTTAGCTTAGCACCCGATCGTTTAGTATGTTGCTATTGCTTTCTTCATGACTTATACATGTTCCTCTGACTATGAGATTATGCAACTCCCGTTTACCGGAGGAACACTTTGTGTGCTACCAAACGTCACAACGTAAATGGGTGATTATAAAGGTGTTCTACAGGTGTCTCCAAAGGTACTTGTTGGGTTGGCGTATTTCGAGATTAGGATTTGTCACTCCAATTGTCGGAGAGGTATCTCTGGGCCCACTCGGTAATGCACATCACTATAAGCCTTGCAAGCATTGTGACTAATGAGTTAGTTGTGGGATGATGTGTTACGGAACGAGTAAAGAGACTTGCCGGTAACGAGATTGAACTAGGTATCGAGATACCGACGATCAAATCTCGGGCAAGTAACATACCGGTGACAAAGGGAACAACGTATGTTGTTATGCGGTCTGACCGATAAAGATCTTCGTAGAATATGTGGGAGCCAATATGGGCATCCAGGTCCCGCTATTGGTTATTGACCGGAGACGTGTCTCGGTCATGTCTACATAGTTCTCGAACCCGTAGGGTCCGCACGCTTAACGTTACGATGACAGTTTTATTGAGTTTTGATGTACCGAAGGAGTTCGGAGTCCCGGATGAGATCGGGGACATGACGAGGAGTCTCGAAATGGCCGAGACGTAAAGATCGATATATTGGACGACTATATTCGGACTTCGGAAAGGTTCCGAGTGAATCGGGTATTTTTCGGAGTACCGGAGAGTTACGGGAATACGTATTGGGCCTTATTGGGTCATACGGGAAAGAAGGAAAAGGGCCTCAAGGGTGGCCGCACCCCTCCCCTTGGTCTGGTCCGAATTGGACTAGGGAAGGGAGGCGCCCCCTTCCTTCCTTCTCTTTTTCCCTTCCTCTTTTCCTATTCCATATGGGAGGTGGAATCCTACTAGGACTAGGGAGTCCTAGTAGGACTCCACACTTGGTGCGCCCCCTCCTAGGGCCGGCCTCCTCCTCCCTTGTTGCTTTATATATGGGGGCAGGGGGCACCCCATAGACACAACAATTGATCCTTGAGATCTCTTAGCCGTGTGCGGTGCCCCCCTCCACCATATTACACCTCGATAATACCGTTGCGGAGCTTAGGCGAAGCCCTGTGTCAGTGGAACATCATCATCGTCACCACGCCGTCGTGCTGACGAAACTCTCCCTCAACACTCGGCTGGATCGGAGTTCGAGGGACGTCATCGAGCTGAACGTGTGTAGAACTCGGAGGTGCCGTGCGTTCGGTACTTGATCGGTCGGATCGTGAAGACGTACGACTACATCAACCGCGTTGTTATAACGCTTCCGCTTTCGGTCTACGAGGGTACGTGGACAACACTCTCCCCTCTCGTTGCTATGCGTCACCATGATCTTGCGTGTGCGTAGGAAATTTTTGAAATTACTACGTTCCCCAACAGTGGCATCCGAGCCTGGTTTTATGCGTTGATGCTATGCACGAGTAGAACACAAGTGAGTTGTGGGCGATATAAGTCATACTGCTTACCAGCATGTCATACTTTGGTTCAGCGGTATTGTGAGATGAAGCGGCCCGGACCGACATTACGCGTACGCTTACGCGAGACTGGTTTCACCGTTCGGAGCACTCGTTGCTTAAAGGTGACTGGCGGGTGTCTGTCTCTCTCACTTTAGTTGAACCGAGTGTGGCTACGCCCGGTCCTTGCGAAGGTTAAAACAACACCAACTTGACAAACTATCGTTGTGGTTTTGATGCGTAGGTAAGAACGGTTCTTGCTAAGCCCGTAGCAGCCACGTAAAACTTGCAACAACAAAGTAGAGGACGTCTAACTTGTTTTTGCAGGGCATGTTGTGATGTGATATGGTCAAGACATGATGTGATATAATGTGTTGTATGAGATGATCATGTTTTGTAACCGAGTTATCGGCAACTGGCAGGAGCCATATGGTTGTCGCTTTATTGTATGAGATGCAATCGCCATGTAATAGTTTTACTTTATCACTAAGCGGTAGCGATAGTCGTAAAAGCAATAAGTTGGCGAGACGACAACGATGCTACGATGGAGATCAAGGTGTCGCACCGGTGACGATGGTGATCATGACGGTGCTTCGGAGATGGAGATCACAAGCACGGTGCTTCGGAGATGGAGATCACAAGCACAAGATGATGATGGCCATATCATATCACTTATATTGATTGCATGTGATGTTAATCCTTTATGCATCTTATCTTGCTTTGATTGACGGTAGCATTATAAGATGATCTCTCACTAAAATTTCAAGATAAAAGTGTTCTCCCTGAGTATGCACCGTTGCAAAAGTTCTTCGTGCTGAGACACCACGTGTTAATCGGGTGTGATAGGCTCTACGTTCAAATACAACGGGTGCAAAACAGTTGCACACGCGGAATACTCAGGTTAAACTTGACGAGCCTAGCATATACAGATATGGCCTCGGAACACAGAGACCGAAAGGTCGAGCATGAATCATATAGTAGATATGATCAACATAGTGATGTTCACCATTGAAACTACTCCATCTCACGTGTTAATCGGACATGGTTTAGTTGCTTTGGATCATGTAATCACTTAGATGATTAGAGAGATGTCTATCTAAGTGGGAGTTCTTAAGTAATATGATTAATTGAACTTAAATTTATCATGAACTTAGTCCTGATAGTATTTTGCAAATTATGTTGTAGATCAATAGCTCGCGTTGTTGCTTCCCTGTTTATTTTTGATATATTCCTAGAGAAAAATTATGTTGAAAGATGTTAGTAGCAATGATGCGGATTGGATCCGTGATCTGAGGATTATCCTCATTGCTGCATAGAAAAATTATGTCCTTGATGCACCGCTAGGTGACAGACTTATTGCAGGAGCAGATGCAGACGTTATGAACATTTGGCTAGCTCAGTATGATGACTACTTGATAGTTTAGTGCACCATGCTTAACGGCTTAGAATCGGGACTTCAAAGACGTTTTGAACGTCATGGACCATATAAGATGTTCCAGGAGTTGAAGTTAATATTTCAAGCAAATACCCGAGTTGAGAGATATGAAGTCTCCAACAAGTTCTATAGCTAAAAGATGGAGGAGAATCGCTCAACTAGTGAGCATGTGCTCAGATTGTCTGGGTACTACAATCGCTTGAATCAAGTGGGAGTTAATCTTCCAGATAAAATAGTGATTGACAGAATTCTCTAGTCACCATCACCAAGTTAGTAGAACTTCGTGATGAACTATAGTATGCAAGGGATGACGAAAGTAATTCCCGAGCTCTTCGTGATGCTGAAATCGACGAAGGTAGAAATCAAGAAAAACATCAAGTGTTGATGGTTGACAAGACCACTTCAAGTGTTGATGGTTGACGAGACCACTAGTTTCAAGAAAAGGGCAAAGGGATAGAAGGGGAACTTCAAAAAGAACGGCAAGCAAGTTGCTACTCAAGTGAAGAAGCCCAAGTCTGTACCTAAGCCTGAGACTAAGTGCTTCTACTGCAAAGGGACTAGTCACTGGAAGCGGAACTACCCCAAGTATTTGGTGGATAAGAAAGATGGCAAAGTGAACAAAGGTATATTGGATATACATGTTATTGATGTGTACTTACTAGTGTTTATAGCAACCCCTCAGTATTTGATACTGGTTCAGTTGCTAAAGAGTAGTAACTCGAAAACGGGAGTAGCAGAATAAACAGAGACTAGTAAAAGGCGAGGTGACGATGTGTGTTGGAAGTAGTTCCAAGATTGATATGATCATCATCGCACACTCCCTATACTTTCGGGATTAGTGTTGAAACTAAATAAGTGTTATTTGGTGTTTGCGTTGAGCATGAATATGATTTGATCATGTTTATTGCAATACGGTTATTCATTTAAGTTAGAGAACAATTGTTGTTCTGTTTACATGAATAAAAACCTTCTATGGTCATACACACCAACGAAAATGGTTTGTTGGATCTCGATCGTAGTGATACACATAATCATAATATTGAAGCCAAAAGATGCAAAGTTAATAATGATAGTGCAACCTATTCGTGGCACTGCCGTTTAGGTCATATTGGTGTAAAGCGCATGAAGAAACTCCATACTGATGGGATTTTGGAATCACTTGATTATGAATCACTTGATGCTTGCGAACCGTGCCTCATGGGCAAGATGACTGAAACGCCGTTCTCCGGAACTATGGAGAGAGCAACAGATTTGTTGGAAATCATACATACAGATGTATGTGGTCCGATGAATATTGAGGCTCGTAGCAGGTATCATTATTTTCTGACCTTCACAGATGATTTGAGCAGATATGGGTATATCTACTTAATGAAACAAGAGTCTGAAACACTTGAAAAGTTCATATAATTTCAGAGTGAAGCGGAAAATCATCGTAACAAGAAAATAAAGTTTCTACGATATGATCGTGGAGAAGAGTATTTGAGTTACGAGTTTGGCCTTCAGTTAAAACAATGTGAAATAGTTTCACTACTCACGCCACCTGGAACACCACAGCATAATGGTGTGTCCGAACGTCATAACCGTACTTTATTAGATATGGTGCGATATATGATGTCTCTTACCGATCTACCACTATCGTTTTTGGGGTTATGCATTAGAGACAGCTGCATTCACGTTAAATAGGGCACCATCAAAATCCGTTGAGACGACACCTTATGAACTGTGGTTTGGCAAGAAACCAAAGTTGTCGTTTCTTAAAGTTTGGGGTTGCGATGCTTATGTGAAAAAGTTTCATCCTGATAAGCTCAAACCCAAATCGGAGAAATGTGTCTTCATAGGATACCCAAAGGAGACAGTTGGGTACACCTTCTATCACAGATCCGAAGGCAAGACATTCGTTGCTTAGTATGGATCCTTTCTAGAGAAGGAGTTTCTCTCGAAAGAAGTGAGTGGGAGGAAAGTAAAACTTGATGAGGTAAATGTACCTGCTCCCTTATTGGAAAGTAGTTCATCACAGAAATCTGTTCCTGTGACTTCTACACCAATTAGTGAGGAAGTTAATGATGATGATCATGTAACTTCAGATCAAGTTACTACCAAACCTTGTAGGTAAACCAGAGTATGATCCGCACCAGAGTGGTACGGTAATCCTGTTCTGGAGGTTATGTTACTAGACCATGACGAACCTACGAACTATGAAGAAGCGATGGTGAGCCCAGATTCCACGAAATGGCTTGAGGCCATGAAATCTGAGATAAGATCCATATATGAGAACAAAGTGTGGACTTTGGTTGACTTGCCCGATGATCGGCAAGCAATAAAAAATAAATGGATCTTCAAGAGGAAGACGGACGCTGATAGTAGTGTTACTATCTACAAAGCTAGAATTGTCGCAAAAAGGTTTTCGACAAGTTCAAAGTGTTGACTACGATGAGAGTTTCTCACTCGTATCTATGCTTAAGTCTGTCTGAATCATGTTAGCAATTGCCGCATTTTATGAAATCTGGCAAATGGATAAACAAAACTGCATTCCTTAATGGATTTATTAAAGAAGAGTTGTGTATGATGCAACTAGGAGGTTTTGTCAATCCTAAAAGTGCTAACAAAATATGCAAGCTCCAGCGATCCATCTATGGACTGGTGCAAGCATCTCGGAGTTGGAATATACGCTTTGATAAGTTGATCAAAGGATATAGTTTTATACAGACTTGCGGTGAAGCCTGTATTTACAAGAAAGTGAGTGGGAGCACTACAGCATTTCTGATAAGTATATGTGAATGACATATTGTTGATCGGAAATAATGTAGAATTATTCTGCAAAGCATAAAGGAGTGTTTGAAAGGAGTTTTTCAAAAGAAAGACCTCGGTGAAGCTGCTTACATATTGAGCATCGAGATCTATAGAGATAGATCAAGACGCTTGATAAGTTTTTTCAATGAGTACATACCTTAATAAGATTTTGAAGTAGTTCAAAATACAACAGTCAAAGAAAGAAGTTCTTGACTGTGTTACAAGGTATGAAATTGAGTAAGACTCAAAGCCCGACCACGGCAGAAGATAGAACGAGAATGAAAGTCATTCCCTATGCCTTGGCCATAGGTTCTATAAAGTATGCCATGCTGTGTACCAAATCTATTGTATACCCTACACTGATTTTGGCAAGGGAGTACAATAGTGATCTAGGAGTAGATCACTGGACAGCGGTCAAAATTATCCTTAGTGGAATAAGGAAATGTTTCTCGATTATGGAAGTGACAAAAGGTTCGTCGTAAAGGGTTACGTCGATCCAAGTTTTGACACTAAATCTAGATGACTCTAAGTCTCGGTCTAGATACATATTGAAAGTGGGAGCAATTAGCTAGAGTAGCTCCGTACAGAGCATTGTAGACATAGAAATTTGCAAAATACTTACGGATCTGAATGTGACAGACCCGTTGACTAAAATTATCTCACAAGCAAAACATGATCACACCTTAGTACTCTTTGGGTGTTAATCACATAGCGATGTGAACTAGATTACTGACTCTAGTAAACCCTTTGGGTGTTGATCACATGACGATGTGAACTATGGGTGTTAATCACATGGTGATGTGAACTATTGATGTTAAATCACATGGCGATGTGAACTAGATTATTGACTCTAGTGCAAGTGGGAGACTGAAGGAAATATGCCCTAGAGGCAATAATAAAGTATTATTTATTTCCTTGTATCATGATAAATGTTTATTATTCATGCTAGAATTGTATTAACCGGAAACATAATACATGTGTGAATATATAGACAAACAGAGTGTCACTAGTATGCCTCTACTTGAATAGCTCATTAATCAAAGATGGTTATGTTTCCTAGCCATAGACATAAGTTGTCATTTGATTAACGAGATCACCTCATTAGGAGAATGACGTGATTGACTTGACCCATTCAGTTAGCTTAGCACCCGATCGTTTAGTATGTTGCTATTGCTTTCTTCATGACTTATACATGTTCCTCTGACTAGGAGATTATGCAACTCCCGTTTACCGGAGGAACACTTTGTGTGCTACCAAACGTCACAACGTAAATGGGTGATTATAAAGGTGTTCTACAGGTGTCTCCAAAGGTACTTGTTGGGTTGGCGTATTTCGAGATTAGGATTTGTCACTCCAATTGTCGGAGAGGTATCTCTGGGCCCACTCGGTAATGCACATCACTATAAGCCTTGCAAGCATTGTGACTAATGAGTTAGTTGTGGGATGATGTGTTACGGAACGAGTAAAGAGACTTGCCGGTAACGAGATTGAACTAGGTATCGAGATACCAACGATCAAATCTCGGGCAAGTAACATACCGGTGACAAAGGGAACAACGTATGTTGTTATGCGGTCTGACCGATAAAGATCTTCGTAGAATATGTGGGAGCCAATATGGGCATCCAGGTCCCGCTATTGGTTATTGACCGGAGACGTGTCTCGGTCATGTCTACATAGTTCTCGAACCCGTAGGGTCCGCACGCTTAACGTTACGATGACAGTTTTATTGAGTTTTGATGTACCGAAGGAGTTCGGAGTCCCGGATGAGATCGGGGACATGACGAGGAGTCTCGAAATGGCCGAGACGTAAAGATCGATATATTGGACGACTATATTCGGACTTCGGAAAGGTTCCGAGTGATTCGGGTATTTTTCGGAGTACCGGAGAGTTACGGGAATACGTATTGGGCCTTATTGGGCCATACGGGAAAGAAGGAAAAGGGCCTCAAGGGTGGCCGCACCCCTCCCCTTGGTCTGGTCCGAATTGGACTAGGGAAGGGAGGCGCCCCCTTCCTTCCTTCTCTTTTTCCCTTCCTCTTTTCCTATTCCATATGGGAGGTGGAATCCTACTAGGACTAGGGAGTCCTAGTAGGACTCCACACTTGGTGCGCCCCCTCCTAGGGCCGGCCTCCTCCTCCCTTGCTGCTTTATATACGGGGGCAGGGGGCACCCCATAGACACAACAATTGATCCTTGAGATCTCTTAGCCGTGTGCGGTGCCCCCCTCCACCATATTACACCTCGATAATACCGTTGCGGAGCTTAGGCGAAGCCCTGTGTCAGTGGAACATCATCATCGTCACCACGCCGTCGTGCTGACGAAACTCTCCCTCAACACTCGGCTGGATCGGAGTTCGAGGGACGTCATCGAGCTGAACGTGTGTAGAACTCGGAGGTGCCGTGCGTTCGGTACTTGATCGGTCGGATCGTGAAGACGTACGACTACATCAACCGCGTTGTTATAACGCTTCCGCTTTCGGTCTACGAGGGTACGTGGACAACACTCTCCCCTCTCGTTGCTATGCGTCACCATGATCTTGCGTGTGCGTAGGAAATTTTTTGAAATTACTACGTTCCCCAACCTCTGCCTCCTCGGTTTGATTCAATCACACTACTAGCTAGATTTGCATAAGATGTTCTCTCTTCCTCTACCCACCCACCATCGAATGTTGAATATTCAATCACATTGTAGATTACACTATCTGGAAATGAGAGGCCTCGGGAACAAACCCTCCCATTATACGTTGAACAATAGAAGAGTTGGCTTTGCACTAAGCTCACAAATAGGAGGACCATGTGCCGAAGTGCATCGATCTTCAAGTCAAGCGTCACCAACACGTATAAGTGGAAGGTTTCGAAGGGCATTCACCTTAACCCCTTTACAATATAAAGGGGCTAAAATGAGTAGCTTATCAAACATGGCCCCAATTCACTCTTCGAGGGAGACATGGGGGTCTATTCTAAATGTGATGGGACATATTTGCGCTAAGCATTCCAAACAATTAAAAAAAATAGTCATTGGATGTTTTTATGAGCAATTTTTATACATATTCCTTAAATGGATACCAAGATTGCATAAACTAGAAAAATAAAAAATAATGCAAACCTACAGGCAAAAGTAAAAAATGAAACAACTTTTGAAATCGGTAAACCAAGAACAGAGAGAATGACTACTTGGACTTTTTCTATCATTTCGGTTTCGGTTAGGATCTTGTGCTCATCTCAGTACAAAATGAAACACTTGTGAAGATCTAAAGGCTCTCATGCCTGCCTACTTTTTAGGCTTCGGCCCTTCACTGTTTTTTAAAATACAAGAACAACTCGAAAATTTCATAATGTCCATTTCGGTGCACCCCCGAAGACGAACCGAGAATAAACAATAACTCAAAAATATCGTACGTTATGTGCCATGATACCAGTTGTGGTATATCAAATCGAGTGTCATAAATGCTCTCAGTACAAGCATCGCGGGGTGCAATCGATTATAGCATTATAAGATCTGTAAGACATGGTAAATGTTACATGGCATGTACCACCACACGGCCAAATGATATGTCACACATCTCGCAACTACTTGTCGTCCCTACACTAGTACATTCCTATACTAGATCCAACAAGAACAAAAGAACGAAACACGAAGAAAGAAGACATATAGATTGTGATCATGCATATCCGCACGCGTACGAGCACGACCTATCGCCATTCGGCCGGTTAGAGCCTATATGATGTCTCCTACTGTCGTGGCCATGCTAGTCTGTTATCTTTTCCTTGATTGTGTTTGCCATTCTTTCATCATGATTTTGCTTGACGTAGCTTAGATCATGACTACTTTTCTTGCTCTTCTCAACCAACTAATAACTCTTCAGAGTCCCATTTCTGACTCCGCAATCTATTATTCGTGTTTTCTGAATAAAATCATATGAATTACATAAATAAATGTTTCCTCTCCATAAACTTTGGGTGGTGTAGCGTTGTACAAGATGAGTCAACGTGCTAGAAACACACCATCGTTGGTTGATTGTTGCTGATTCTTACTAGGAACTTTTCTATGCATATGTTATCAACCATGCATGTTGAGTTAGGATTGACTTGATCAAATGGTCCTTGCATCATGAAGTTACCAAACAATTGCATATCTTTCTCAATCAATGTCTTTGCGTGGGATATCAACACTTGTTGTCTACCTTGGTTGGTTCTAGATTTTTGTTATCCTTTATGTCCTGTGGAGAAAAGTGACCATGTGGGCATGCATGGGGACCCCTTTTGAAATAATTTTATTCGTATAGATTTACATGAAAGAAAATATGTTGAATAAGAGTAATTCAAAATCGAGACTAAGTCAACATGTTATTACTTGCAAGTTTTCTTTTAATTTCCTCCTTCCTTCATGCCCCTAATGAACTCCTTTAGTATTATGTGGTAACCTCAGTTAAATATATAAAGTATATGTTGTCCACACTGCTTCTTCTGCATAGAATTGAATCTCCCACCAACTTGTGCTTCACGTGAATGCTACAAATAGGTTAGGATGTCCAGTCCATCAACATATTGCCATTGCATCGTAGAAGTTTTGTGTTTTATCTTGAGATTTATGTGAAACTAAATGGTAGTAGTATCATCTTTCCTATTTGATTAGATACCGTGTATCTCCTCTTTCAACTGTGTGCTGCAATTCAACATATATTTATGTTCTCACTTTGTGTTTCCTTAATGTATTTTGATCCAATCCAGCTAGCCTATGCTGCAAAAGGCATGCAAGGGAACAATGAATTTTTGCGTAAGCTTTTCACAGACTAGCGAGTGCATCAATTGGTCAATGTTGTTTTAACCAATGCATGATATTAGAACATTATAACATTATTTCTAACAAGAGGATAATAAACGGATATTGCATGTCCATGAAAGGTGGCTAGTTCTTTTAGATCCTTCCTAGTCTCATATCGTTAAATTGAACAATGATGACACATCCTTTCATGGTGAGGTTTGCTACTTCAAATGATGAATGATTTCTTAGCCCTTTACGTGGTAATGAGAAGTGTTATTCCAAATAACTCAACACACCAGAAATACACCCTGGGAGGAGCACTAGCCTCATGCGAGCGATTGAAGCCCTCTCGGGGATATATAACACCCTCTAGCTCATCGGTCTGCTTCAATCACACTATTAGCTAGCTTTGAATAAGATGATCTCTCTTCCTCTACCCTCCCATCATCGGATGTTGAATGTTCAATCACATTACACCATCTAAAAATGAGAGGTCTCTGGAACAAGCCCTTCCATTTTGTGTTGAACAATAGAAGAGTTGACTTTGCACTGCACTCGTAAGGAGGAGGATAATGTCCTGTAGTACATGGGTATTCAAGTGAAGCAACATAAACACGTAGAAGTGGAAGGTTTCGAAGGGCATTCACCCTACCCCCTTGCAATGTAAAGGGGCTAAATTGAGTAGCTTATCAAACAAGGCCCCGAGTTATCTCTTCAAGCGATGCATGGAGGTCTATTCTAAATGTGATGGGACATGTTTGTAGTGGTATGTAATCACTGGATGTTTTTATGAGCAATTTTGTTGTTTATGTTCCTTAAATAGATACCACGATTGTATAAACCATAAAAGTGAAAAATAAATGCAAACCTATAGGAAATGTCAAAAATGAAACAACTTTTGAAACCAATAAACTAAGAGCAAAGAGAATGACTACTTGGACTTTTTCTACCATTTCAGTTTCACTTAGGATCTTGTGCTCACCATGGTACAAAATGGCACACTTATGAAAATCTAAAGACTCTCATGCTTGCCTACTTTGCAGGCTTCGGCCCTTCACCATTTTCCAAAACAAAATCAACTTCAAAAATTTATAATGTTCATTTCAGTGCACCCCTGAAGGCAAACTAATAGACAACAACTCAAAAATATCATACGATGCGTGCCATGGGGAAACCAGTTGTGGTGTATCAATCGAGCGTCATAAGTGCTCTTAGTACAAGTATTGTGCAGTGCAATTGGTTATAGGATTATAAAGTCTATGAGACATGTTAAACATTACATGGCATGTACCACCACACATCCAAATGATGCAACATGTCACACATCTCGAAAGTACTTTTCACACTATATTATTCCAGGACTTCTACAACCAAGGTATCCTGCATCCTAATCTTAACAAAACTTACATTGCTCTAATTCCCAAAGAAGAAAAGGACAATGCTCATCAAGATTTTAGACATTGGCTTGTGCAATGTTGTTTATAAAATCATCACTAAAACATTGGCTGGCTCAAAATCCACCTCCCAAAATATATCCATGAAACCGAACAAGCTTTCATTCAGGGTAGAAGAATCCCCAATAATATTATCATCGGCCAAGAGATTACACATTCGTTTCAACTATCATAAATCTATTATTTTAAAAATTGATTTAGCTAAAGCTTTTGATATGATAGAATGAAACTTTATTCATATGGCTTTGTTACGTAAAGGGCTACATGGTCATTTCATAAAATTGATATATGAATGCATCTCCACTGCCTCTTTTGTTGTCAACATTAATGAACAACCATTTGGCAACTTCAAAGGATCCCGAGATATCCATCAAGGTTATCCTTTATCGCCGTATCTCTCTGTTCGTGTGGTTAATGAATTGTCTCCTTCCTTGCAAAAAGCTTAAATGACAATCATTTTAGCGGTATTCAATTGGGTCCTTCTTGTCCCCCTATTCACCTGTTTTTGTTTGCAGATGACTTGATTGTTTGTGGCAAAGCAGATAACAACGATGCTACTATTGCTCAAATTGTTAATCAATTTTACAACATTTCAAGCCAATCTCTTAATTGGGGAAAGTCTGCTATTTTATTTAGCAAACATACTAATAATCCTCATAAATCTTCAATTGAATCCATCTTTCCTGCCCATGGTATGAATTCCAGCACCCTTCATTTAGGTTACTCTTATTCTTCCTAGTAATAGAAGATCTGCGGCCTATGAGTTTCTGATCAACAAGTCGAAGGCTAAGTTAACAAGTTACAGTGCAAATAGATTATCTCATGCTCGCGGGCTAACCTTAATAAGATATGTTTTTTTTCTTTAATTCCATTCTACCACATGCCTTCTATGCTTCTAAAAAAAGTATTTTAACCAAGCTCACCTCTACTGTTTGTAAATTTTGGTGGACACGAATTCAAGAAGACAATGCTTCTAGACCCCTTTGTTTTAGAGCCTGGGAAGAATTCTGCAAACAATTTAGTGAAGGAGGTTTGGGTATTAGAGACATTTCCTTGATGAACATAGTTTTAATTGCTATGGCTATTTGGCGACTTATCAAAGAACCTACGGAGAGCTATTTTCCTTGTAACCTGTCAACCCAAACAAGTATGGAAGAACAAATATTTGGTTCCTAGAGTAAAATCTTTTGCCTGGCGTCTTATTCGCAAGGCTATATCTTCTGGGTTGTGAGCTTCCAGGTTCTCCACTCATATAAAAAAGGAGTGTGTGTTTTTTGCGGGCAAAAAAGGAGTGTTACAGGTGTGGTATGCCTGAAACAGATTCTCACATTTTCTTCCACAATTTAGTTGCTAGAGTTATCTGCTTCAAGTGGGGGATTAAAACAGATGCTTTTGATCATAATGCTTACCCCCTCTGCTATAATTCAATCTCTCTTATCCTTCTCCCACCCTGAGTGTTCTTTAGATAAGACCTTCACTCTTCTTTGGAACATTTGGAAAACTCGCAATGATATTCTCTTTAACAAAAAAAAAAAAAAAAAAAAAAAAAAAAAAAAAAAAAAAACTGGTCTCCTCAGGAGTATGGCTGAAATTGCCTTCTTCTGATCACTCCATCTTTGTTTGCTCCACGCTTTGGGTTGGACTGATGTCTCATATTGCAAAGTTTTGGCGGAGGCGGCTGAAGCTAATGACCTGTTGGCCAAGCCTGGACACTGGAGGTTAATTCCTTCAAGTTGCTTCCTCTCTGAATTCCTTCAAGATCTCTCACATTCCTCGAACTTTGAATCTGGCAGCTCATTCTCTTGCCAAGAGAGCTTGTAGGCATCGCTCTACCTCCTCTGTTGTAGTTTCAGATGCAGTGAAGCTTCATGTAGAACTAAAATGGCTCTTGAAGCCATGACTCTCCCTACTGGGAGACTTCTGTCTGTACATAGCTTTGGATGTTAATGAATAATCTAGCCCTCTTTGGAGGGCCACAGTTTGCAACACACACAAAAAAACATGGGAGAACTCGTATAAACCAACACAAAATTGTCTGCTTTGCTAGTTTGCATCCTGCCGGTTTCAAAATTGTTAGGAAACTAAAAACCTAACAGGTTTGGGGGCATATAAATTTTAAAAATATGATAGAAACCACATGCAAATAAAGTTATAAACTATTGTATCCAAACATTAGAATGCATGTATCTTACAAATATCCTCTCTAAATTCCGCCTTTCTAACTATTGAGCAGGACCGGCATGGCACTGCGAGTTCAGCAGATGTACAATCTTACATTCACACAAAGTTTACAACACTTGTCATCCAATGAACCACAGGGTTTAGCGAGTGCAAAAGCTGTTAGAAATAGTAAGTATCCCTCAGTTGCTTTCGGTGAGCGTGCATCATCAGCATATAGGTCGTGCTTCTGGAGTAATGGCCAGTGAAACATTTGAGGATATTTCTAGATCTTCGCGAGCCCAGCTTCTTTGCCTAATTTCAGGTTCACCCTGAATGGGATTGGCAGAACAGAGCTAGGTTTTCTCCGTGCTTTTGTAGTTTCAACTGCCAATCCTTTTTTTTTCAACCCAGGACCAGTTTGAACCGCCTTTGTAATACATATTTACAGAAACTTTATGGCTTTGGTTCAGCTGCCTGACTAGTGCCATTGTTCATGTGATCCTTTACATAGGTTCGAAGGCATCCGTTGATTACCCGAGGAGCACCTCCATCACAAAACCGCTTTGCCAGATCTACCGCCTGAACAATAATGAACAAGGGGGCACATATATTCAATGCTTGTATGCCAAAACCATAGATATGAAGGACATGCAGAGAAAATAATAACCTCATTAATGGCAACTTTGTGAGGAGTTCCTTTCGATGTCATCTCTGCCATGGCAATATGAAGAATGCAAAGTTCTAGGATCCTTGCAACAGGTTCATCCTGCCAATGAAAATGTTAAATGAATGAGCAAAAGAATATTGATGCAACTTAGTAAGCAAACCAGACTGCAAAATACGAATGGGTAAATTAGTAACTGAGCTGGTGATAAATCACAGGCAGAAGTTCAGCAAGCAAGCCATTATTTCACATAAAGTAAGTGAGCTGGTGAGTTTTAGGAGCGAGTCAAATTTTCTTTTGCTGGCAACAGTTCAGATATTTCAAGAACGTAGTAGCGCCAAAACTCATGCCACACACGTCAGCTTCCTATTGATTACTGAATCACTCGCCCATTCTTGGGACTGAAATAAAAACACATCATGCCCAATTTTGTAAGACAAAATTGAGAGACCCTACTCCAGCACACTGAATAGGTAAAGGCAAACAAATGATCCTAAATAACCATCCAGTTTCACTCACTTCTGGTATTTCTGTTGTGATTTTTTCATGCACTGAGCCAAAGATATTTGATATCACAAACTAGTAAAACACGTTTGAACTTGGACGCCTGATAATACATGCCTTTGGACTGAACTTATAAACATATGAGCAACTTGAGGCACACTTGGAGGGATTTGATGGGCCAATATTCAAATTGTGAAACAATTATCAACCTTCCAATGTTGGGGAATTATTTTGTTGATGACTTCAACATGCTGATCCCATCCACCGGCAACTGCCACTAACATGTCCCGGGCCAATCTGTCACAGAAAATGTCTAATTAGAAAGGTACTTTTTGCAAGACCTGAACAAGCATTACATAGATATTCGACTATATCTAAACATACCGTAACACAAAATTGTTGTACACCAGCCTTGGAGGAGCTGAAAGAACTTCTGCTTCTGAATTACAAGAAAAATAATTAAGCAAACTTCTGCGAAATTCTTTTCAAAAGAACTAAACACTACTGGAGCAACTTGTACAGAAAGCTCCTCCAAAATACTCTGTTCTATTCAGATTTTTTTTTTATACCAACGTGTCTACACCACAGTTAACACGAGACAGGATATATTGAAGCCTAACTGGTATTGAACAAATCAGTAACTTACTAGCATGAAATAAGCAATTTGTCAATTCCTACTGTTTCGCGTAGCTTTTGCTATACTTATTACTTAATATACTAACAAGACCAACAACTTTTAGGTCGATCTCCGTTCAAAATATTAAATTAAGCTGAGTTCAGCAATGGTCATCCATGCTAAGACTGAGACATTTCCCCATGTATAAACAAAACATAACCAAAATGTAATCATATGGTCGAGACAAAGTGGAGGTTACATATTGTCGTCCAAGCAGGAGAAAAAGGCTTGGCATCTTAAAAAAATGGAACGCTGCCCAGTAAGCCAGATAAGGGTGATGTGTAGGTGATACTGCTTTTATAGTTTATCCCTGAACCTTCGAAGGAATTGCACGTCAAGATTCCGACTAAGGCAAGCTTTTACAGTATGCACACTTTTTAGGTATCTTCAGTCACAGGTCCAATCTTTCTGCTAGCTTCAACTTTCAATGCAGGAAATCACCCCAGCAGCAAATTGAAATTTTCCATCATTTCCTTCTTACTTTGTGTGCGCGCGCATTATTATACCCTTATCCTAGTAGACATGATTATTTACTCAATACTGCACAACGCATGAAAAGCACACGACACATCCTTATCCTAGGACATAAAAGGAACAGTCTTCCAATGCTAACATTGAATCTGCAACAGTGATCAAGTTCTCTGAAGAGTTCAGAAGATCAGGATTTGAGGTAATACATACAAGTTTTGCCCAAGCATTTTTTTACAAACAGTTACACAGCTGACCTCGACAAGAGCAAGTTGCATAACGTTCCATATTCCCAATTTAAAAGTTGCAGCTCCAGTTTCAGTAAGATTAGCATTTTAAGAGTGAAGTTGCATGGTCATAGTCATTACCATTTGCCGAATCCTTCTCATTCTGACTCATGAGCTTCTCGGCCTCCTCCTCCGTCGCAACCTCCAGAGGCCCCCCACAAAAGCTCATAAAATTGTAGCTCTGCACGCACGCCTTGTTGAAAACATAGCCAGGCTCTGCAAAATGTTCAAAATTTAGGACAGAGAGCAAACGAAATCTGTAGTACATTGATGTTACCGCTGGCTCACTAAAATGCACAATAAATCGAAAAGAACTAGAAATTCGAGCAGTCGGACACACACACGGATTACAGCAGCAGAGATTAAGAGGCGGGCTACCTCTTCTCGCGGCCACCCGGCGGTCGAAGTGCCGCACCACGTCGGCGCCCTCCAGGCATGCCGCGTAGGAGACCATCCTGCAACAACGGCGGCAGGAAGCATCCATACAATCTATCAGCACCGCAGACCAAACCAAGAACCGAGGGAGAAAGCTGGGTTAGTTAGGGAAGGGGCACACTCACAGCGCGAGCTCGCGCGCGGCGCGGGGGCTGCAGAACCGGCCGGAGCGGTCGACCTTGGCGTGCCCCGGAGCGGGGGCGGGCGTGGGCGGCGGGCTGGACACGACCAGCGGCGCGCGGGAGGAGGCGACGGTCCGGGCCGGCGGCAGCGGCGCACGGGTGCTGAGGAGGCCGCGGCGGTGGGTCCTGGGTGCGACGGAAGAGGAAGACGAGGAGGAGGAGGAGAAGGTGGAGACGGCAGCCGGCGCCACCATTCTGTGCGGCCCGGCGGTGGCCGCCGAGAGAGGAGGGGGAGGGGGAGGGGAGCCGGCGAGAGGTGGTGGAGCTGGAAATGGAGGAGGCAGGGGATAGCGAGGGGATAAGGTGGAGGTTTTGCCGGGTGATCTGCATGGGCCGCTTGGGCCAGGAACGACCCCTGGTCGGAAGATTTAAGCCAAACGGCCCAAAAGTGCACCCTCTGAGCTCATCTAAAAAAAACGTTGATCCAGTCCAATTGCAGCCTCTTTACCGAAGTTTTTAGAGTATTTCTTCAAGCATAGATTGATACCGCGAAGAATGTGTTTTCAAGAGATTTCATTGTAATTCTTAGATTCGTTGTAATTCTTAGTCATAGGAGTTACTTTGTATTTTCTTGGATATTAGGTCCAAATCAGCTTGTAATTGTTATGAGTATGAATAAAGTTACAGGTATTTTTTAAAAGAAAAAAAACTCTGCCTGTTCGTGAGAGCTCAATGTGGAGGCTCATTCCCTAGCTAAGGCATCCTCTTCTCTCCCGTTCGACCATCATGTGTGGCTTTCTGTTCTGTCCGACATAACTGTATCCATATGAATGTTTGATTTTAATAAAGTATGCAGTTACTCAAAAAAAATCTCTGCCTCTTCCTCAATCTGCCTCAGAGCCAGAACCTGCCCTAGGGCGAACAACACCTAGAGATTAAAGCACTTCACTGCACCCTCGGCCCCCAGTGTGTGCAATTCCTGGATCGAATAGCTTGGGCTTGGGAATCACTCTGAAGGTGACCCAGGACAACGAATCTCCCTCTCTATCGGGCTAAGCATCCTCAAAGACAATCAATCGTGTGCCGGCTCCGGTGACAGAAAGGGTAGGGCATCCACAGGCTCCGGGAGCGATGGAACGCTTGTTGAACGCATCCCCACCATGCACTCCCACCTCGCTTTCCTTCATGGGTCCTTGGATTTCCCCTCCCCTCTCGCCCAGTAGATGAACTCCACTAGCGGCGAGGACGGGAACGGCGGCATCCTCTCGTGCTCGGAAGCCATGCCCTCGAAGTAAATCCTCCTCGCCAGATTCATCATTTCTCGATCTTCCTAAGCTCTGCAAGTCAACGCATACCTCTCACTTTTAGATCTCGTTCCTCCTCCGCATCCTGCTTCCCTTGTCTCCACTCCTTCTCACATTGCGACCACGAGAGGGAATCATCGTTGATCCGGATGGTCTACTCAAGTTGAGAAACCAAGTGTTGGGCATTTCCAGAGTTCAAATAACATCTACAATTTTATGATAATGTGCTTTTGTGTGTGTTGGTTGGTTGTGTGCATCCCAGCAACCGGTACGGCCACGGCTCGGTGTAGCTAGCCGTCTCCTGCGAGCTCACGCCCCTGCGCCACCACGTCGGCGACTACAACATAAAGTTGAACAGTGGTGGTAAGAAGACGACGACCCTTCCTCCATCCCTTGCTTGCAGCCCTTTAATTTCCCCTAGCAAGATCATGTTTGGTTTGGTTTGGGCACATGAATTGTTAATGTAGTGGTAGTTGACAATTTTTTATTTGGGGGCTTTCCTTTTCTCTATGTTGTTCAAGCTTAGGGATGGATGGATGGATGCATGATTATCATGTAGTAGTAATATAACTTAAATGTGTTGGATGGAAACATAGGAAGGAAATAAACATAGTAATTTGTTTGGTTTCAGAGATAGACGATTGCATCTTGAATTTGGTTCCAACTTGAATATTTTCTCCATTAAAAAGAAAAAGAACCGAGCCATAGATCCTGATGTTAATTAGCTGCAAAACCTCTTTGGTGGCATCCACTAGTTGATTGGGTTTGTCGATATATACAAATTCATTATGTTTTTGTGCCATGGGATGATTTTATCTCCTGTTTCCTGATGATTTACTGCCTTGTGCCGTGTGATTGAATACATGGTCAGGACAGGGCTTACGACAAGGAGGTGATGACCATATTTGAGCCCAAGACGGTGGCGTATAGGTTCTGCCAGCTTTCGTCTCCACTGTCACCGGTGACTACAACCTCAAGTTCAACAGCGGCTGTAAGAGGACGATGACTCTTTCTTCCTTGCTTGCAGCCATTGGATTTACCCTATCTATTTTGGTCTGGGCTTTCCATTTTTTCTATGCAGCTCAGGGATGGATGGATGGTGATGGAATTGTAGGTAGGAAAAAGCAGAGCACTTTGTTTGGTTTTAGAGATTTTGATTACATCTATAGTTCGGTTACAAGTTGAATACTATTCTCTGCTCTAGCATGAAGGAGTGTGGTATGTAGTCTCTTTTTGTCTTATTTTTTGGTGCTATAATTTCCTTTAGAACTAGTTGAAAGGACATGCGGTGCCCCCATGTGTCGTTTTGGTAATTGATGACATTCTCTATGACTAATGGTTGCATTGAGTTATATTTGAAGGATTTGTCCATAGGATTTTCTTGAAGTCCATGTGTTGGTTTCAAAGAGTTTATGAGTTGACCAAGGTGCTATTAAGGAATTATCCAAGATTGGTCATGTGAGTGTTGAGCTTATTGCAAGCATGTCTTGAAGAAGAAGAGTGTGTGATCATTCATGTCTACCTTCAAGACATCATCCAAATGAAGATAGTTGGAAAGATTCAAGGTTGATCAAGACTAAGTGAAGAGTGAATCAAATTGATTAACAGACAAAGCGTACAAGATGTACCGAGGGATCAAGTGATCCCATGGTATGGTAAGCATTGTCCATTACGCTTTGTGTACTAACCCATGTTATTCGTGAGAGTTCTTTGTGGGGTTAGGTTGCAGTGTGCAAGTTTAAGTGGAGCATCACGAAGAGATCATCCTTGAAGCTTGCCGTCCATTGTGGTGTCAATGGACTTGAGAAGATGTGCCAAAGAGCGGCTCACCCATTGTATAGTATGGGGGAGCAAACATCTAGTCTTCATCGAGCCAACGCAAACAAGAAAGGTGGTCCAACTTGAGGGAGTCAAGATCGTCATCATCTAGCTCAAGTGGACTATGTGCAAGGCAAAGTTTTGGCCTTGATAGTGTTGGAAATATGCCCTAGAGGCAATAATAAATGGTTATTATTATATTTCTTTGTTCATGATAATTGGCTATTGTTCATGCTATAATTGTATTGTCCGGAAATCGTAATACATGTGTGAATACATAGACCACAACGTGTCCCTAGTAAGCCTCTAGTTGACTAGCTCGTTGATCAACAGATAGTCATGGTTTCCTGACTATGGACATTGGATGTCATTGATAACGGGATCACATCATTAGGAGAATGATGTGATGGACAGGACCCAATCCTAAGCATAGCATAAAAGATCGTGTAGTTTCGTTTGCTAGAGCTTTTCCAATGTCAAGTATCTTTTCCTTAGACCATGAGATCGTGCAACTCCCGGATACCGTAGGAGTGCTTTGGGTGTGCCAAACGTCACAACGTAACTGGGTGACTATAAAGGTGCACTACGGGTATCTCCGAAAGTGTCTGTTGGGTTGGCACGGATCGAGACTGGGATTTGTCACTCAGTGTGACGGAGAGGTATCTCTGGGCCCACTCGGTAATGCATCATCATAATGAGCTCTATGTGACTAAGGCGTTAGTCACGGGATCATGCATTGCGGTACAAGTAAAGAGACTTGCCGGTAACGAGATTGAACAAGGTATTGGGATACCGACGATCGAATCTCGGGCAAGTAACATACCGATTGACAAAGGGAATTGCATACGGGATTGATTGAATCCTCGACACCGTGGTTCATCCGATGAGATCATCGTGGAACATGTGGGAGCCAACGTGGGTATCCAGATCCCGTTGTTGGTTATTGACCGGAGAGGCGTCTCGGTCATGTATGCATGTCTCCCGAACCCGTAGGGTCTACACACTTAAGGTTCGGTGACGCTAGGGTTGTAGAGATATGTGTATGCGGAAACCTGAAAGTTGTTCGGAGTCCCGGATGAGATCCCAGACATCACGAGAGGTTCCGGAATGGTCCGGAGGTGAAGAATTATATATAGGAAGTCCAGTTTCGGCCACCGGGAAAGTTTCGGGGGTTACCGGTATTGTACCGGGACCACCGGAAGGGTCCCGGGGGTCCACCGGGTGGGGCCACCTATCCCGGAGGGCCCCATGGGCTGAAAGTGGAAGGGAACCAGCCCCTAGTGGGCTGGGCGCCCCCCCATGGGCCTCCCCCATGCGCCTAGGGTTGGGAACCCTAGGGTGGGGGGGCTTTCCCCTTGCCTTGGGGGGCAAGGCAACCCCTTCCCCCCTTTGGCCGCCGCCCCCCCCCCCCTTGAGATCCCATCTCCAGGGCCGGCGCCCCCCCAGGGGGCCTATATAAGGGGGGAGGGAGGGCAGCAACCTACAGCCTTGGGCGCCTCCCTCCTCCCCTGCAACACCTCTTCCTCTCGCAGAAGCTCGGCGAAGCCCTGCCGAGACCCGCTACATCCACCACCACGCCGTCGTGCTGCTGGATCTCCATCAACCTCTCCTTCCCCCTTGCTGGATCAAGAAGGAGGATACGTCGCTGCACCGTACGTGTGTTGAACGCGGAGGTGCCGTCCGTTCGGCACTCGGTCATCGGTGATTTGGATCACGGCGAGTACGACTCCGTCATCCACGTTCATTGGAACGCTTCCGCTCGCGATCTACAAGGGTATGTAGATGCACTCCTTTCCCCTCGTTGCTAGTATACTCCATAGATGCATCTTGGTGAGCGTAGGAAAATTTTAAAATTATGCTACGATTCCCAACAGTGGCATCATGAGCTAGGCCTATGCGTAGTTACTATGCACGAGTAGAACACAAAGCAGTTGTGGGCGTTGAGTTTGCCAATTCTTCTTGCCGCTACTAGTCGTTTCTTGTTTCGGCGGCATTGTAGGATGAAGCGGCCCGGACCGACCTTACACGTACGCTTACGTGAGACAGGTTCCACCGACTGACACGCACTAGTTGCATAAGGTGGCTAGCGGGTGTCTGTCTCTCCTACTTTAGTCGGAACGGATTCGATGAAAAGGGTCCTTATGAAGGGTAAATAGAAATTGGCAAATCACGTTGTGGTCATACGTAGGTAAGAAAACGTTCTTGCTAGAAACCTACAAACCACGTAAAAACTTGCAACAACAATTAGAGGACGTCTAACTTGTTTTTGCAGCAAGTGCTATGTGATGTGATATGGCCAGAAGATGTGATGAATGATATATGTGATGTATGAGATTGATCATATTCTTGTAATAGGAATCACGACTTGCATGTCGATGAGTATGACAACCGGCAGGAGCCATAGGAGTTGTCTTTATTATTTTGTATGACCTGCGTGTCATTGAATAACGCCATGTAATTTACTTTACTTTGTTGCTAAACGCGTTAGCCATAGAAGTAGAAGTAATCGTTGGCGTGACGACTTCATGAAGACACAATGATGGAGATCATGATGATGGAGATCATGGTGTCATGCCGGTGACGAAGATGATCATGGTGCCCCGAAGATGGAGATCAAAGGAGCATAATGATATTGGCCATATCATGTCACTATTTGATTGCATGTGATGTTTATCATGTTTTTGTGTCTTATTTGCTTAGAACGACGGTAGTAAGTAAGATGATCCCTTATGATAATTTCAAGAAAAGTGTCCCCCCTAACTGTGCACCGTTGCGAAGGTTCGTTGTTTCGAAGCACCACATGATGATCGGGTGTGATAGATTCTAACGTTCGAATACAACGGGTGTTGACGAGCCTAGCATGTACAGACATGGCCTCGGAACACACGCAATACACTTAGGTTGACTTGACGAGCCTAGCATGTACAGACATGGCCTCGGAACACGGAGGACCGAAAGGTCGAGCATGAGTCGTATAGAAGATACGATCAACATGGAGATGTTCACCGATCTTGACTAGTCCGTCTCGCGTGATGATCGGACACGGCCTAGTTAAACTCGGATCATGTTTCACTTAGATGACTAGAGGGATGTCTATCTGAGTGGGAGTTCATTAAATGATTTGATTAGATGAACTTAATTATCATGAACTTAGTCTAAAATCTTTACACTATGTCTTGTAGATCAAATGGCCAACGTTGTCCTCAATTTCAACGCGTTCCTAGAGAAAACCAAGCTGAAAGATGATGGCAGCAACTATACGGACTGGGTCCGGAACCTGAGGATCATCCTCATAGTAGCCAAGAAAGATTATGTCTTAGAAGCACCGCTAGGTGATGCACCAATCCCAGAGAACCAAGACGTTATGAACGCTTGGCAGCAGCGTGTTGATGATTACTCCCTCGTTCAGTGCGGCATGCTTTACAGCTTAGAACCGGGTCTCCAAAAGCGTTTTGAGAAACATGGAGCATATGAGATGTTCGAGGAGCTGAAATTGGTTTTCCAAGCTCATGCCCGGGTCGAGAGATATGATGTCTCCGACAAGTTCTTCAGCTGTAAAATGGAGGAAAATAGTTCTGTAAGTGAGCACATACTCAGAATGTCTGGGTTGCACAACCGCTTGACTCAGCTGGGAGTTAATCTCCCGGATGACGCGGTCATTGACAGAATCCTTCAGTCGCTTCCACCAAGCTTCAAGAGCTTTGTGATGAACTACAATATGTAGGGGATGGAAAAGACCATTCCTGAGGTATATTCGATGCTGAAATCAGCAGAGGTGGAAATCAGAAAAGAACATCAAGTGTTGATGGTGAATAAAACCACTAAGTTCAAGAAGGGCAAGGGTAAGAAGAACTTCAAGAAGAACGGCAAGGGAGTTGCCGCGCCCGGTAAACCAGTTACTGGGAAGAAGTCAAAGAATGGACCCAAGCCCGAGACTGAGTGCTTTTATTGCAAGGGAAGTGGTCACTGGAAGCGGAACTGCCCCAAATACTTAGCGGACAAGAAGAAGGCCGGCAACACCAAAGGTATATGTGATATACATGTAATTGATGTGTACCTTACCAGTACTCGTAGTAGCTCCTGGGTATTTGATACCGGTGCGGTTGCTCATATTTGTAACTCAAAACAGGAACTACGGAATAAACGGAGACTGGCGAAGGACGAGGTGACGATGCGCGTCGGGAATGGTTCCAAGGTCGATGTGATCGCCGTCGGCACACTACCTCTGCATCTACCCACGGGATTAGTTTTAAACCTCAATAATTGTTATTTAGTGCCAGCTTTGAGCATGAACATTGTATCTGGATCTTGTTTAATTCGAGATGGCTACTCATTTAAATCCGAGAATAATGGTTGTTCTATTTATTTGAGAGATATATTTTATGGTCATGCCTCGCTGGTCAATGGTTTATTTTTGATGAATCTCGAACGTGATGTTACACATGTTCATAGTGTGAATACCAAAAGATGTAAAGTTGATAACGATAGTCCCACATACTTGTGGCACTGCCGCCTTGGTCACATTGGTGTCAAGCGCATGAAGAAGCTCCATGCAGATGGACTTTTGGAGTCTCTTGATTACGAATCATTTGACACGTGCGAACCATGCCTCATGGGTAAGATGACCAAGACTCCGTTCTCCGGAACAATGGAGCGAGCAACCAACTTATTGGAAATCATACATACCGATGTGTGTGGTCCAATGAGTGTTGAGGCTCGCGGAAGATATCGTTATGTTCTCACTCTCACTGATGATTTAAGTAGATATGGGTATGTCTACCTAATGAAACACAAGTCTGAAACCTTTGAAAAGTTCAAGGAATTTCAGAGTGAAGTTGAGAATCAACGTGACAGGAAAATAAAATTCTTACGATCAGATCGTGGTGGAGAATATTTAAGTCACGAATTTGGTACACACTTAAGGAAATGTGGAATAGTTTCACAACTCACGCCGCCTGGAACACCTCAGAGAAATGGTGTGTCCGAACGTCGTAATCGCACTCTATTGGATATGGTGCGATCTATGATGTCTCTTACCGATTTACCGCTCTCATTTTGGGACTATGCTTTAGAGACTGCCGCGTTCACTTTAAATAGGGCTCCGTCGAAATCCGTTGAGACGACACCGTATGAATTATGGTTTGGGAAGAAACCTAAGCTGTCGTTTCTAAAAGTTTGTGGATGCGATGCTTATGTCAAGAAACTTCAACCTGAAAAGCTCGAACCCAAGTCGGAAAAATGCGTCTTCATAGGATACTCTAAGGAAACTATTGGATATACCTTCTACCTCAGATCCGAAGGCAAGATCTTCGTTGCCAAGAACGGGTCCTTTCTGGAGAAGGAGTTTCTCTCGAAAGAATTGAGTGGGAGGAAAGTGGAACTTGATGAGGTGATAGTCACCCCTTCCGAACCGGAAAGTAGCGCAGCGCGGGAAAATGTTCCTGTGGTGCCTACACCGACTGGGGAGGAAGTTAATGATGATGATCATGAAGCTTCAAATCATGTTACTGAACTTCGTAGGTCCACAAGGACACGTTCCGCACCAGAGTGGTACGGCAACCCTGTCCTCGAAATCATGTTGTTAGACAACGGTGAACCTTCGAACTATGAAGAAGCGATGGCGGGCCCGGATTCCGACAAATGGCTAGAAGCCATGAAATCCGAGATAGGATCCATGTATGAAAACGAAGTATGGACTTTGACTGACTTGCCCGATGATCGGCGAGCCACAGAAAACAAATGGATCTTTAAGAAGAAGACGGACGCAGATGGTAATGTGACCATCTATAAGGCTCGACTTATCGCTAAGGGTTATCGACAAGTTCAAGGGGTTGACTACGATGAGACTTTCTCACCCGTAGCGAAGCTGAAGTCCGTCCGAATCATGTTAGCAATTGCCGCATACTATGATTATGTGATATGGCAGATGGACGTCAAAACGGCATTCCTTAACGGCTTCCTTAAGGAAGAGTTGTATATGATGCAGCCGGAAGGTTTTGTCGATCCTAAGAATGCTAACAAAGTATGCAAGCTCCAGCGCTCAATCTATGGGCTGGTGCAAGCATCTCGGAGTTGGAACATTCGCTTTGATGAGATGATCAAAGTGTTTGGGTTCACACAGACTTATGGAGAGCCTGTGTTTACAAGAAAGTGAGTGGGAGCTCTGTAGCATTTCTCATATTATATGTGGATGACATATTATTGATGGGAAATGATATAGAATTCTTGGAAAGTATAAAGGCCTATTTGAATAAGTGTTTTTCAATGAAGGACCTTGGAGAAGCTGCTTATATATTAGGCATCAAGATCTATAGAGATAGATCAAGACGCCTCATTGGTCTTTCACAGAGTACATACCTTGACAAGATATTGAAGAAGTTCAGTATGCATCAGTCCAAGAAGGGGTTCTTGCCTGTATTGCAAGGTGTGCAATTGAGCACGGCTCAATGCCTGACCACGGCAGAAGATATAGAAAAGATGAGTGTCATCCCCTATGCCTCGGCCATAGGGTCTATTATGTATGCCATGCTGTGTACCAGACCTGATGTAAACCTTGCCGTAAGTTTGGTAGGAAGGTACCAAAGTAATCCCGGCATGGAACACTGGACAGCGGTCAAGAATATCCTAAAGTACCTGAAAAGGACTAAGGATATGTTTCTCGTTTATGGAGGTGACGAAGAGCTCGTCGTAAAGGGTTACGTCGACGCTAGCTTCGACACAGATCTGGATGACTCGAAGTCACAGACCGGATACGTGTATATTTTGAATGGAGGAGCAGTAAGCTGGTGCAGTTGCAAGCAAAGCGTCGTGGCGCGATCTACATGTGAAGCGGAGTACATGGCAGCCTCGGAGGCAGCACAGGAAGCAGTCTGGATGAAGGAGTTCATTACCGACCTAGGGGTGATTCCCAATGCGTCGGGCCCGATGACTCTCTTCTGTGACAACACTGGAGCTATTGCCCTTGCGAAGGAGCCCAGGTTTCACAGGAAGACCAGGCATATCAAGCGTCGCTTCAACTCCATTCGTGAAAGTGTTCAAAATGGAGACATAGATATTTGTAAAGTACATACGGACCTGAATGTAGCAGATCCGTTGACTAAACCTCTCCCTAGGGCAAAACATGATCAACACCAGGACGCAATGGGTGTTCGATTCATCACAATGTAACTAGATTATTGACTCTAGTGCAAGTGGGAGACTGTTGGAAATATGCCCTAGAGGCAATAATAAATGGTTATTATTATATTTCTTTGTTCATGATAATTGTCTATTGTTCATGCTATAATTGTATTGTCCGGAAATCGTAATACATGTGTGAATACATAGACCACAACGTGTCCCTAGTAAGCCTCTAGTTGACTAGCTCGTTGATCAACAGATAGTCATGGTTTCCTGACTATGGACATTGGATGTCATTGATAACGGGATCACATCATTAGGAGAATGATGTGATGGACAGGACCCAATCCTAAGCATAGCATAAAAGATCGTGTAGTTTCGTTTGCTAGAGCTTTTCCAATGTCAAGTATCTTTTCCTTAGACCATGAGATCGTGCAACTCCCGGATACCGTAGGAGTGCTTTGGGTGTGCCAAACGTCACAACGTAACTGGGTGACTATAAAGGTGCACTACGGGTATCTCCGAAAGTGTCTGTTGGGTTGGCACGGATCGAGACTGGGATTTGTCACTCAGTGTGACGGAGAGGTATCTCTGGGCCCACTCGGTAATGCATCATCATAATGAGCTCTATGTGACTAAGGCGTTAGTCACGGGATCATGCATTGCGGTACAAGTAAAGAGACTTGCCGGTAACGAGATTGAACAAGGTATTGGGATACCGACGATCGAATCTCGGGCAAGTAACATACCGATTGACAAAGGGAATTGCATACGGGATTGATTGAATCCTCGACACCGTGGTTCATCCGATGAGATCATCGTGGAACATGTGGGAGCCAACGTGGGTATCCAGATCCCGTTGTTGGTTATTGACCGGAGAGGCGTCTCGGTCATGTATGCATGTCTCCCGAACCCGTAGGGTCTACACACTTAAGGTTCGGTGACGCTAGGGTTGTAGAGATATGTGTATGCGGAAACCTGAAAGTTGTTCGGAGTCCCGGATGAGATCCCAGACATCACGAGAGGTTCCGGAATGGTCCGGAGGTGAAGAATTATATATAGGAAGTCCAGTTTCGGCCACCGGGAAAGTTTCGGGGGTTACCGGTATTGTACCGGGACCACCGGAAGGGTCCCGGGGGTCCACCGGGTGGGGCCACCTATCCCGGAGGGCCCCATGGGCTGAAAGTGGAAGGGAACCAGCCCCTAGTGGGCTGGGCGCCCCCCCATGGGCCTCCCCCATGCGCCTAGGGTTGGGAACCCTAGGGTGGGGGGGCTTTCCCCTTGCCTTGGGGGGCAAGGCAACCCCTTCCCCCCTTTGGCCGCCGCCCCCCCCCCCCTTGAGATCCCATCTCCAGGGCCGGCGCCCCCCCAGGGGGCCTATATAAGGGGGGAGGGAGGGCAGCAACCTACAGCCTTGGGCGCCTCCCTCCTCCCCTGCAACACCTCTTCCTCTCGCAGAAGCTCGGCGAAGCCCTGCCGAGACCCGCTACATCCACCACCACGCCGTCGTGCTGCTGGATCTCCATCAACCTCTCCTTCCCCCTTGCTGGATCAAGAAGGAGGATACGTCGCTGCACCGTACGTGTGTTGAACGCGGAGGTGCCGTCCGTTCGGCACTCGGTCATCGGTGATTTGGATCACGGCGAGTACGACTCCGTCATCCACGTTCATTGGAACGCTTCCGCTCGCGATCTACAAGGGTATGTAGATGCACTCCTTTCCCCTCGTTGCTAGTATACTCCATAGATGCATCTTGGTGAGCGTAGGAAAATTTTAAAATTATGCTACGATTCCCAACAGATAGGTTCTCTGTTTTACCGGTCTCATTGTGGTAGTTTGGAGATCGGGTTATAGGATCGATTGCCATACTATCAAGGAGGGCTCTCAAGTGAGTAGCTTGATCGTATCGTTTGTAGAGAACTCAAACCATTGCATGCTTGCATCATCTTTCTTGGTTATTGTTTGGTTTTCTCCTAGTGATATTAGGAGCTTATGGTCATTTTCTTTACAAGCTTGAGTTCATCGAAAACGGAGTTCACATGCTTCTTCTATTGCGTTATCGGTGTTGGAGGTTTTACCAGTCTTATTCGAGGAAGGGTTCTCACCATTTTCTTATGGGCCTTTTCTAATTTGCTTCTTATTTTTACTTCTATCAAGATTGTGTTAGCCATTGTCTCTAGCTTTCTAACAAACTTGGTTTCTTTAAATTCGGAGTCCGTTTGCAGAAGTTGTGTCAGTTTTGGTGTCCTTAAAAAAGCTGCAGCGGTACTACCACTCGTGGGAGCGGTAGTACTGCTCGTGGGAGCGGTACTACCGCTTGGAGGGGATGTAATTTTTTACTTCTGCTCTTGGGAGTGGTACTACCGCTTGGAGCGATACTACCGCGACTACTTCCATGGCTACTTCCGCTCCGGACCAAAAACTCGTCTCAAGTCCAGTGGTGGTAGGCACGGATGTATTTTTTTAGTACCGCTCGCAAGCAGTAGTACCGCTACCCTTTGAGGTAGTACCGCTACCCCTAGCGGTAGTACCGTGAGGACGAGCGGTAGTACCGCTCTATGCGGACTGTGAGCATAACAGTTAGATTTTCCCCACCTATAAAAGGGGGTCTTCTTCTCCAATGAACCTTATCCTTTGAGCTCGTGTTCTCCCCCATTGTTGACCTTCTTCGAACTTGCTATCTCTCAATCCCTCCATGGATTCTTGCTCGTTTTGGGGGGGAAAGAGAGAGGAGATCCAGATCAACATTTCCACCAATCACTTTCTCCTCTATGTGAGGGGAACCCCTTGGATCTAGTTCTTGTTGTTCTCCTTCTTGTTCTTCCTCTCATTTCCCTCCCTAGCATTAGTTGTTTTGATGGGATTTGGGAGAGAAGGACTTTGGCACTCCGTGTGCCCTTGCCATTGCATTTGGTGCATAGGTTTGAGTTCTCCACGGTGATACGTGGAAGTTACAACTTGAGAAGCTTATTACTCTTGGGTGCTTGGTACCCTTGAGCTTGTTCCTCTTGGGTGCTTGGGCTCCCTAGACGGTTGGTGGTGTTCGGATCTCAATCATTGTGGTGTAAAACTCTGGGCAAGCGCCGGGGTCTCCAATTAGGTTGTGGAGATCGCCCCGAGCAATTTGACGGGTTCCGGTGACCGCCCCCAAGGGTTGCCAAAGTGTACGGTTTTGGTGACCGCCCCGAAGGGTTGCCATTTGTACGGGTTCGGTGACCGTCCTCAAGGGTCCCTTAGTGGAATCACGGCATCTTGCATTGTGCGAGGGTGTGAGGAGATTACGGTGGCCCTAGTGGTGTAAGTGCATCTAGTGCCCCTTAGTGATTTTGGTGTATTGAAGACTTATAGGTTAAGGGACTAATGCGTTTGTGAGTGTACACAGGTCTATAAGTCTATGAGGAGTTTGATATTTACACAGAATGTCGACCCCTAAAAATGAAGTTCTTCGACTGAAGACTTTGGATTCCTGAAGACTTTCTGAAGACTTTGAAAGTGAAGAAATTGGTGTGACCTTGAAGACTAGGTATCCATTCGAGGAGCATGAAGCGTGAAGACTTTTGTTTTCGTAGTTTCATTTTCTCCTTCTTGAGTCATAGGAAACACCGTACTGTTAAAGGGGATCGAGGAAATACTAAGGAAAAATTTCCAAGTGATGCTCAACTCAAAATCCTACACCTACCAATCCCTTCGAGTGAAGCCATTGGAAATCTCATACAGTTCAGTCATATTCTTCAGTGACAGAGACGAAGTTCTTCTGGTCTCTGAGGAATTTGTTCTGACTGAGGAGTTAGGAATTCGCCAGTGCGGATTGCCTACACAGTGAGGATCATGATAGCCCTGAGGAATTTGATACTCAAATTTCCGACCGTTGCTGTGCCTTGTGCCAGCTGCCCCAAAATATCTACCCACCTAACGGTCATATCATTGAAGGGCATTTATGTCTTATCATGTCGGGCTGCTCCCTAGGCTATAAATAGCCGCCCCCTACAACCACTAGCTGGTTGGCTGCTCCGAGAGAAACTGACACTTGTCATTTGAGAGCATCCCATCCTCTAAGGACTTTGAGCGAAAATCATCGAGTGAGGAAAAACCCAAACCCAAACACCTACAAACCCAAAGTGATTGAGCATCACTGAAGAGATTGATCCTGTGTGGATCCGACGCTTGTTACCTTTGAAGACTGTGCTTCTTCCAGACGGTTAGGCATCATGGTCTAGAGCATCCAAGAGGAATTGTGGATCGCCGAGTGACCGAGTCTGTGAAGGTTTGAAAGTCACCTGAAGACTTACCACGAGTGATTGGGCGAGGTCTGTGTGACCTTAGCTCAAGGAGAATACGGTGAGGACTGTGTGTCCAGGACTGTGTGTCCTCAGGTTTAAATACCTAGCCGCTCCAACCAGACGTACAACTGAGACATCAGTTGAAACTGGTCTACCAAATCATTGTCTTCACCAAGCTTACTGGTTCTATTTCCTCAACTCTTTCATTTCCTCATAACTGTGTTGTGCACTTGTTCATATCTGTGTTTGAAGACTTTGACTGAAGACTTTCTCAATTTCCTCAGTTTAATTTCTTCAGTCTATTTGTCTTCATCTTGTGTTATCATGTGTTTACGCTTTCTGTACTCTGTGCTTGTCTTCATTTCATCATGATGACTATGCTTGTGTTATGTTATGCTTACTTTTGAGTACTTTTCCGCTGCAAGTAGTTCTTCGCTAAAGAATTTCCCCACCCGCAAATTCCTCAGTGAAGAATTCATAAAAATCGCCTATTCATCCCCCTCTAGTCGATATAACGCACTTTCAATTGGTATCAGAGCGAGGTACTCCCTTGTTCTGTGTGATTTTGGTTTAACCGCCTGGAGTTTTAGTTATGTCGACCGCAGGTATGATCAAGGTCTCTGTTGGGTGTCCTACCTTCGATGGGACGGACTACCCCTACTGGAAGAATAAGATGCGAATGCATCTTGAGGCAATTGATAACGATCTCTGGTATGTTGTGGAAAATGGTGTTCCCTCAGTCACACCTTCTCTGAACGCTACTGATGTGAAGAGATTGAAGCAACTCGATTCTCAAGCGAAGAATATCATATGTGGCCATCTGAGCAAAGGACGGTATGGAAGAGTGAGTGCTTTGGAAACTGCTAAGCTTATCTGGGATAGGCTGTCCAAAGTCAATGAAGGAGTCTCAACACAGCGTGACTCTCGAGTTGATGTTCTTCGCAATCTCTTCAACTGCTTCAAAAGACTCGACAATGAAAATGTTTAGCAAACCTTCGATCGCCTCACTGACATCTCAAATGAGCTTCAAGCACTTGGTGCCACTGACATCACCGACCATGAGGTGGTGAAGAAATTGCTGAGATCGCTTGATTCCTCATTTGATACTCTGGCATTGATGATACAAGAACGTGCTGATTACAAGTCACTTGATCCCGCTGATATCCTCGAGAGGCTAAATACTCATGAGTTCTAGCTTGCTGAGAAGAGAGATCTCTATGGTTCGAGCTATGGCAGATCACGTGCCCTGAAGGCCAAGGCTGTCTCTAAATCTGAAGGTGAAGATTCTGGTAGTAGCCTTGGTGATCCTGAAGAACTGAGCCAGGAGCTAGCACTGCTCGTGAAGAAATTTCATAGGTTCTCAAGACGTGGTCGCTTTGGAAAATCCTCAAGGAGCAATGATTCCTCATCCAGTGACTACAAGAAGAGGCTATGCCACAAGTGCAAGAAACCTGGTCACTACATTCAAGATTGTCCTTAGTGGGAAAAGGAATCAAAGAAGAAGAAATACAAGGATTACAGTTCTGATGACGCGAAGAAGAAGAAGAAATCGTCAAAATCTTCATCATCAAAATCCTCGAAGTCTTCATCTCACAAGAAGAGCAGTTCCAAGAAGGCTCGGGCTTTCATTAGCAAGGAAATGGACTCTGAGGCTGAATCTGGGGAACATGAGGAAGAGGAGGCATCTGAGGAGTCCGAGTCTGGTGTGGCGAGTCTAGCTCTCGCTATTGCATTCGTCAGCAAGTCTATCTTCAACTCTGAAGAAAATGGCTCCACCAACAAGGCTGATGAAGAAAATGATGACTACGCTCCCACCTATTGCTTCATGGCAAAGGGTGCCAAGGTACTCAAATACTCCTCTGAATCTAGTGAGAATGAATCTGATGAAAACCTCAAGCCCAACTACTCTAAACTTGCTAAGATTGCTGTGAAACAACAAAAGGCTTTTGAAAAGGTTCAAAACATGCTAGATAAAAGTGATGATATGTTGGGTGAAGAAATGGACCGCACCAAAACCTTGACTGAAAATCTTCAAAGACTTCAGTCTAGGTTTGACAACCTTCAAGGTCATCATAACACTCTCTTATCTGATCATGAGAAGCTCTCTTATGAATTTCTTCAGAGAAAGCAAGATCTTGAAAAGCTAAGAGTGAGTTATGAAGATCTTCAGAAGGAGCGCGATTCATTACTTGCTCAACAAATCAACGCTTCTCAGGAAGAATTTGTTCCTCCATGTTTGAAGTGCATTGAACGTGAATCTGCTAATTCTTCACCTGAATGTTCAAATGCTGCTAATGCTACAAATTCTTCAACTGTCTCTGCTATCACTAATTCCTCATCTGAGGATATTGCTAGTATCACTGATGATGCAGGGCTGAAGGAATTGTACATGACAGGCATGTACAAAAGCCTCAAAGGGCATCAAACTCTTTGTGATGTGCTTAAAAAGCAGATCCTCAATAGGAACCTTAGGAAAGAGGGTATTTGCCTTTGAGAGGAAACTCAATGCTGATGGTACATATTGGAAGCCTGAGCAGTACCCCAAAACCTCATGGGTTGCTGCAAAGGGACCTCCAGTTGATCCATCCAATTTATCTGGATTTATATGTGAATCTCCTCATTCTTCTGATGAGTCATTTGACTCCAACTATAAACTGTTCAAAAATCAGAATGGTGAAGTCTTTGCTAGATATGTTGGCACTAACTGCAGGAACGGTTCCCCTATGAGGAAAATCTGGGTTCCCAAAAGGTGCCTTGAAAATCTTCAGGTGAATGTCATCATGACACCACCAGTGAAGAATAGGAACCCCAGATCAAATTCTTCATATGGATCCAAGTCCTCATATGGACCGAATTCCTCACGTGGATCAAATTCCTCAAAAGGATCAAAGTCCTCATATGAATATCATCGCGCTAACAACTCTGTTTCGCAGGGAAGAGCTAAGGCTATGAATATGAGCATTATTCTTCTAACCATTATGTTCATAAGTCCTCGTAGAATTTCTCTGTTTATTCATATGCTTACCCTAACCCCTCTTATGTGAAACGAAATGGATTGGCTTCTATGCCACCTTACTCGTATGGAGCTCGCAGAGTGATGAACTCTTTGCCACCCCTACAGATGTGGGTGGTGAAGAAAAAGAACTAATCTCTTATGCAGGGTCAGGTCTCCAGACGTGCGTAAACGTCTGAAGAATTTGCTGGAGACCTAAAATTGCCTGAAAGGACGCAGGCTAATCATGAAGAAATGAGCTTTCATTTCTCACGTCCTCATACTGCTTTATCTGTTCCATTGCTTGATGAAATTGATCTGATGAATTGATGTCATATTCTTCACTGATGAAGTATATGAGTCCGTAAGCTGCACTAATTCATCTGCAGGATGATCAATCCAAAGCCACTCAGTGGGTCCTCGATAGTGGATGTACAAATCACATGACTGGTCACAAGAATCTATTGATGGATGCTCCCTTATCCCCATCGCTCTGAAGCATATCATCTTCGCTGACAAAGGCAAAAGTCAGGTATTGGGTCTAGGTAAGGTTGCGATCTCAAAGGATCGACACATGGACAAAGTCATGCTTGTTGAGTCCTTAGGATACAACCTCATGTCTGTCTCAATGCTTTGCGATCTTGATATGGTTGTTCTCTTTGGCAAGTATCGTGGTGTTGTGATCATGGAAGCTGACAATTCCAAAGTCTTCAAAGGCTTTAGGAGAGGAGACTTGTATATTGTTGATTTCTCTACAGGACCACAACCAGCTATGTGCCTACTTGCAAAAGCTTTAGAAGGCTGGCTATGGCATCGCCGACTTGGTCATGCAGGCATGAGAAATTTGCACACGCTTGCGAAGAAGAAGCATATCGTTGGCATTGAGAATGTCAAATTTCTCAAGGATCACTTGTGCGGAGCCTGTGAAGCTGGAAAGATGACCAAGGCTAAGCATCCAGCGAAGACTATCATGACCACTACTCGCCCATTTGAATTGCTTCATATGGATCTCTTCGGTCCTAATCATTATTCTCCAGTTTCAAATGAAGCATCTCAATATGGCTTTGTTATTGTTGATGATTACTCTCGTTACACATGGGTACACATTGTTACTTACAAACATGAAGTGCAGGAAGTCTTCAAACGATTTTCCTCGAGGGCTTCAACCAACTTTGGTGTGAAGATCAAGCACATCAGAAGTGACAATGGAACTGAGTTCAAGAATTCTGGTCTTGATGACTATCTTGATGAACTTGGTATTACTCATGAGTTATCAGCTGCTTATACTCCTCAGCAGAATGGCGTCGTGGAGCGCAAGAACAGGACTCTTGCTGAGATGGACCGCACTATGCTTGATGAATACAAAACGCCTCGTCGTTTCTGGATTGATGCAATTGATACTGCGTGCCACATCATCAACAGAGTCTATCTTCACAAATTCTTCAAGAAGACTGCCTATGAACTCCTCACTAACAAGAAACCCAATGTGAGTTATTTCAAAGTCTTTGGTGCTAAATGCTGGATTAGAGATCCTCATCACAACTCTAAATTTGCACCGAAAGCACATGAAGGTTTTATGCTTGGTTACGGAAAGGACTCGCACATCTACAGAGTCTTCAACAACGTTCTTCACAAGGTTGTTGAAACTGTAGATGTGCGGTTCGATGAAACTAATGGCTCGCAAAGAGAGCACCTAACTTCTGTGATAGATGAACCAGCACCTGAGGAATCAATCAAGTTCAAGGATACTGAGGATGTCATTCCTACCGAAGAATCTGCTGAAGAATTCATTCCAAAACGTGAAGAACGTCAAGCTGGTGCACATGAAGAAAATGGTGATGAGGAAAATGGTCCTGAAGAAAATGCTGATCAAATTCCTCGACGACAACCAGCTCATCCTCGCGTTGCAAAAGAAGTGCAAGTTGAAAAGATCATCGATGACATTGAAGCACCAGGTCCTCTCACACGCTCAAGAGCTTCACATTTATCTAACTTTTGTGGGCACTATGCTTTTGTCTCCATTACAGAGCCCACTAAGGTAGATGAAGCATTTCTGGAGCCTGAGTGGATTCAAGCCATGCAAGAAGAATTACATCAGTTCAAGCTCAACAACGTCTGGGAACTGGTCAAACGTCCAGATCCTCGCAAGCACAATATCATTGGCACAAAGTGGATCTACCGCAACAAGCAAGATGAAAATGGCAGTCAGTTTTCGGCTTTCTCCACTGAGGTGCTTAACCATGCGAGCTGGAAGCACGATCGCAGTGGTTCTCCCTTTGCACACCTAGCCGAACAAAGCGGAACGTAGGAGGCAAGCACAGGAGCCGGGCAACCCAACTATTGACCAAAGACACAATTCGAAACCGATGCATATATAGCAATATCCGAGAATGTTTTTGCCGAATCTCTGAAGGTGTCCGGCGTTGCACTGCGAGACTTATGCTGGAAACACACAAATAGTTTAAAAGTGCCATAGGCTTGGGAAATCAAAAAACTGCAGTAAAAACTTGACGTCCGAACTAGATCAAGTGTTTGGTGCCAATCCGAAAATTGGTCTTAAAAAAATGCTTATGTCGTGCTTTAACATGACACATCCGATCTTTGAACTTCAAGTAGGTCAGCCTTTGGCTTCGACCTCCTTATCCCGAAGGCGGAGTGCTTCCCCGAGACCAGTTTAGCGAACTAAACTCAAGTAGTCATTAGAAGAAAACAGGCTATCCGGCTATTAACCACACACTCGAGTCGAAAAAGGAGCGATAGAAAAAGACTTTGCAACGACTAGGAAGAAATCATTTATTATAAAACGACTCATATATATTTAAGAGCCTCCAAGTGATTTGGGTAAAAGAATTTTTATGTATAATGATCGTATGTACCGAAGTACTTGTATCATATTTGTGTTCACCCGAACTTTAAACGCGTCTTAACCGATCGTCGGCTTCTCCCTCTTCGGTCAAGGGCCCAAAAGTGTTATGTACTCCACCTGTCGAGAATATCGACGGTGTTTTCGATAACCAGGCAATCAGGCCATAAGGCTGTAACAGACAAAGCGCGCTCAGGGAACTTATGCTATATTACTGACGAAGTGTAAGAAGCATCTTCGAAGGAAATAGTACCTCCACCGATACCTTTCTTCGGTTGCTCATTGTTACTATGAGACTTGTGCAATAGATTTTTTGTATTCATGGGTTCCGTTGTGTGCCGACCATGATTGAAAACAATAAGAGCGCTGGCTTTCGGCTTCACCCAGTCTGAGGTCCGAGCTCGGATGACCCGATCATGACAATCGCAGAGGTGCTCACTTTACTCCCTAGCCGAACAATCGGGAACGTAGGGGTAAACACAGGAGCAAGGCAACCCGGCTTGCGGAACAGTTAAGTCAACATGGTGCATATTGTGGCGTAATACACGAATAAGGAACGAAACCATACAAGTATAATCATATGCAAGAGGAAAGGCTTCATAAAGGAAGCCCCCAAGTAAACGGTGTATTTGAATTTGTGTGTCAGAGACAAAGTTTTGACAAGGAAGTTTTTCACAAACAACTTTTTGCCAAAAAAGCATAATGCTTGGTCGAACCGAACAAAATTTAAAACTGAAAGTTTTTGAGCATGAAAGCGACTTACCTGGTTAATGTGCTCGGTGTTGATGACGCGATTCGGGCTTGTGGCGGGACGAAGACGCCCATTGATCTGTGACAGATCCGACAAGGTTCACAGTCATCGGCATGGCCGAGGTCCCAGCCCCCAAGCCCGAGGTGTCCGAGCAAGGAGTTCGGCACTCCGGAGTGGTGGCACGGGTCGGCCGATGTGGTAAGGCAAAGCCCCCAGCGTGTGTTAATGAAGTGATGATGAAGCCCCCGGTCCAGCCGAGATGATGCGGTAGGTCGGCAAGGTGACGACAGAACCCCCACATCAGCGCATTGGTGCGCCAAGGTAATAGCGTGCTTGACGGGCGATGAAGCGACGACATGGCGATGCTGGCAAAGGTTGGCTCGCCGAGGTGACGACACAGACCGGTTGAAGTTGGTTCACACAGGGACGCGCGTTGAGGCGACACCACAATTTGATCGGTGCAGTCAGGACGATGACAACGGCCCACAGAGTTGACCGCTTGACGCAGTCGAAGTTGATTACCTGCGCACATAAAATAGTGCAAGACAATGGTACAAACAAGTAATGATAGTAATAATATACCCTTTTTCAAAAAAAAAGTTCTTCTGCTTAATTAACTCAAGCGAAGTAAATAATTAAATAAACATGGTCTGAGCGCCGAGGTCGGCACGACAGAGTGGCCGCGCGGAGATGTCGGCAGAGGGACGCGCGCCGAGGTGACCCCAAAACTTGGTCGACGCAAGCGGGATGATGACTTCGGCCTGCCATGACACCGTCTACATGCATGAAGTAGCACAAGACACATAATAATAACAAAATAAAGAAAAGAAAATTTCTTTACAATTTTTTATGTAAAATAAATTATTAAAGGAGATTTGGCCTGGCGCAAGGCCAATGTGTCACAGGGCGTCGGCGTGACGAGGTGACAAAATCCGAATTCGCAGGGTCGCCCGGGTTACGGAAAGATGAGTGCGGGACAACGATGGCATATCGGATCGCCCTAAGACGACGGCCTCAAGGTAGACCAGACTGCAAAACCTGCAGTACGAACAATCGTCGACGAGCAGAAAATACTCTTTGAAATATTATTAATATGCACAATGTGAATAACTAGAACAATTGCACCTGTCCACTTATCCGATGACGTCGAAGCTGATAGCAGACGAGATGATTGTGGATGGGGGACGTCCTTGCCTGAGTGCGTCAAGACTGCTTCGGGCCGACCAATATACGAAACTGCCGATCTAAATGCGTAGGTCGGTTTGATGAAGGTTCTGACGCGTATGTCGGCTGGCCAGATCGATGCAGACGAAAAAAGCATTTACAAGCATCGGCGAAGTATCTCTGCAAAAAATGATGCAGTACAAACCATCAGAAAATAATCTACGTGCAACAATCCCTAGAACATAGTAAAAGGGAAGGGATCCACGCTTCCTGTTGATCGCCTCTTAGTGCACATAGTAATTTGAGGGAAAAGTAAACCTGGCCATGTACTCCACGTGAAGTGGTGGTGTTAGCGTAGCTAGCTAAACCAGTACTAGTGCCTGATCCTGGCAGTAGTAGCACTAGTTGACGTGGTAGTCATCAAGAAGTGAAGACAGGGTGCAAAATTAGTACATGATTGCGTTAGAACTATGCAAACTTTAATAAAAATAAAAAACTACTAGTGGACAACCGACGACAGGCTGAATTAAATAAGGAAAAAGAATGAGAATAAGGGAAAGGATCTCCCTTGATGATCACTGCCCGTGGTGGATTTGTCCTTGGCTCCGTGATCAAGAACTGCGTGCGCCGTCAGGGCCAGTTTGACAATCCATTAAACGCCCCCGTTTGTCGATCAAAGGATCGGAGTAGGGCGCTAAACGCCGTGTAGGAGCGCATCGTTGGCCGCAGATTTTTTAGACATTGATCTCGACCTAATCTGCGGACGAAGCTTGCAAACCAGAGACAATTCTCATAAAAACTAACTTGTGCAAAATAGATTTGATTAGAAAAATATCAACTGATCATCCCATCGATCCGCGACGATCACCTAGCAGGCTCTCAATGAAAAGCACCAATGTCGGTTCAATATCCGGCGTATCTCGTAGTAGGGGTCCTAAGCTAGGCATCTTGGAGCGATGGTAACATGGACACGTGGTTTTACCCAACTTCGGGCTCTCTTGATGAGATAATACCCTACATACTGCTTTTTATTGTATTCATATGGGTGTAGTACAGAGTACATGTATCTACCACGAGATTGTAGTAATGAATATGAGATTTTCCATCGACTAGCCTGGCCTCGGTTTATATAACACACCGGAGGCCTAGGGTTTTGGAGAGTCCTTGGCTTGAGCGTCAAGTCTTGTGGAGTCTTCCTTGTATGCAGCATGGGTTGTTCGAACTAGCCAATAATGAACCGCCATGGGGGTCCTCGGCCCGATCCAGCTGGTCGGGAGACGACGTGGTGAGTACCCCCTAGTTCAGGACATCGGCAGGAATCGTCATCGATCCGCATGGTTTGCTCAATTTGAGAAACCAAGTGTTGGGGCATTTCTAGAGTTCAAACCTCTACAATTTATGAGAATACGTTTTTGGGTGTGTGTTCGTTGGTTGTGTGCATCTTAGCTATACAAGAGACATGGTATTACTTTTCACTTGACATTGTTGTAGGGCGGTCTTGAATTGAAGGATTCCATGGAGAAGGGGCACCTCTATTTCTCGCGTTGAGCGAGCACGAGGGGATGCGCTCGCTTCTGGGGGCGCCCTAGATGGGCCGGCCCAGCCACGGGAGCCACAACCTATTTTTTTCTTTTTTCTTTTTTCTACTTTATTTTTGTACTTTTCTTTATACTTTCAAATATTCTACATATATGTATGCATATCTTATAAAAAACACTCTTCAAAACACATTTGAAAAATGTTGAACAAGAATTAAAAAAATGTTGTACAAGTATTTGAAAATATTGAATAAGTATTAAAAATGTTGAGCAACTATTTGAAAAATGTTGAATATGTTGTAAAAAATATTGAACGAGTATATGAAAATGTTGAACAAGAATTCTAAAAATGTTGAAAAAGTATTTGAACAATGTTGAATAAGTATTGAAAATGTTGAACAAGTATTTTAAAAAATGTTTAACAGGTATTAAAAAAATGTTGAATGAGTATATGAAAAATGTTGAACAAGTACTTGAAAAAATGTTGGATAGGTATTAAAAAAATGTTGAATGAGTATATAAAAATGTTGAACAAGTATTTGAAAAAATGTTGAATAAATATTTAAATGTTGATAAATTTGTTGAAAAATGTTGAATAAGCATTCGAACAATGTTGAACGTGTATACAAAAAATGTTGACCACTTGTTACAAAAATGTAGAGTGAAAACGAAAACAAGCATAAGAAAACACAAAAAAACTAAAAATAGAGAATAAAAAAGAAAACCAAACAAAAACGGAGAAAAAACCAAACGAAAAATGGAGAAGAAAAAAGAAAAGAATGAAATAATAAACAAAAGAAACAAAAGAAAAGAAAAGAATAAAAATGAAAACCAAAAAAGAAACAAAATAAACCAAAGAAAAAGGAAAATGAAAAAACTGAAGAAACGAATGAAAAACCTTGAGAATAAAAAAGAAAAGAAAACCAAAAAAGGAAAAAAGGAAAAAGACAAAAAATGGAGAAGAAAAAGAAAAGAAAACAAGAAAAGAAAAAAATGGAGAAAACCAGCACTTCTCGCTTCAAGTAAATCATGCCCCTGTTTTTTACAAACTGGTTGGCTGGTCCTGCGCTAATTTTTTAAAATAATATGTTTTTTAATTAAATTTCAGAAATATTACGCCATAATTATAATTTTTAAAAAATAATACCTAGTCATCCATGGTGGCCGATTGGCCCCGAGTCGGCCCACTGCCGGCCGATTGGATCCAGTCAGCCCACTGCTGGCCGATTGGCGTCCAGTCTGCTTCCTCTAGGCCGACAGGTGCATGAACCCATTTATCTGTCGAATAGGTATTTGAAAAATGTTGAAGAAGTATTTGAAATTTTTTATCATGCATATAAAAATGTTAATCAGTCATTTGAAACAAAATGTTGAATAAGTATCTGAAAAATGTTGAACAAAAATTTGAAATCTATTGAATAGGTATTTGAAAAATGTTGAAGAAGTATTTTAAAAAATGTCGATCATGCATATGAAAATGTTAATCAAGCATTTGAAAAAAATGTTGAATAAGTATTTGAAAAATGTTGAACAAATATTTGAAAACTGTTGAATAGCTATTTGAAAGATGTTGAAGAAGTATTTTAGAAAATGTTGATCATGTATATAAAAATGTTAATCAAGCATTTGCAAAAAATGTTGAACAAGTATTTGAAAAAATATTGATCATGTCTATAAAAATGTTGAACAAGTATTTGTAAAAATGTTGATCATATATATAAAATGTTGAACAAATATTTTAAAAATGTTGAACAAGTATTCAGAAAATGTTAAACAAGTATTTTAAAAAATTTGAACAAGTATTTGAAAAAATGTTTAACATGTTATAAGAATGTAGAATGAAAAACAAATCGGAGAGGAAAAAAGAATTTTGAACAACTATTTGAAAAAATAGTTGATCATGTATATAAGAATGTAGAATGAGAAACAAAAAAAAGAATATGTAGAAGGAAAAGAAGAAACAAAATAATGAAATAATTCTGAGAAGAAAGAAAGAATGAAAAAACCGGAGAAGAAAAAAATAAACAAATAAAATAAAAAAAGAAAGAAATAATGGAGAAGACCAGCTCAGTCACCTCTAGTTGGTCGCGATCTCTTTTCTAACCAATAACTGGAAGCTGGTGGGGTGGTTAGCTGTGCTGGTGATTGCCATGGAGACTAGGGATCAATCCCCATATTGCCCCCCTTTTCAGTTCACTTTTCCTTTAGTGTACGCGCGATGGGCCGACCCGATTTGTAGGCGATAGCAAAATTCCTTCAGCGAGAGCAAAACGATCGGATCGTAGCAGACTGCGGGCTAATCGGCCAGCAGTGGGCCGACTAGGTATTATTTAAAAAAAATTACGATGTAATATTTCTGAAATTTAATTTAAAATGTATTATTTAAAAAAATTAGCCGTGACGACCAGGTATCGATCCCTGTTGATCCCCCCTTTTCCCCTCTATTTTTCCAGTGCAATAATGGTTCAGCCGACCAGAGAAACTCTCGACGCGAGACTAGTCTGAGCGATCGCTTAATGTGACAAATAGCTCTGGCGATGGAGGAGGGGGGCATATGCCCCCTAGTATATAAATGGGCCAAGCCCGTAATCCTGACTTAACTATTCATTCACGGTTGAGGAGCTGGAGCGACCACCGCCACCATGGCTGAGAGCGACTGGATGATACAACTGACTGGTGAGATGATCAGGGAGGTGTTCCACTACGCAATTGAGTTTAATTTTCTAACCATGGACACATGAGTTCATTGCTTCAACGAGAAGGGTATGATCATGTGGGTGAGTTACAAAAACCGAGAAATTTTGTTCGCTGCAACTTGACCATGTACCTACTGTGTATGATGCTGACTTGTCTCCATTTGTCTGCTTTATCTTAAAGCTCAATTTCTCTATCGTGGATCCAGCGCAGCGTGAGCATGACTACATAGCATGTCAGCTGGACAAGTGCACTTTTCTCTTTGTTGCAGACAAGTGCTTTTTTGTTTTAGTTCCTATATGTCTTGATGATGTAAACTCCCACAGTACAGATTGAACGCAGCAAAGTGACCTGGATCATAGGGACATTTACGGAGTCGTATCATCAGATATCTTCCCATGGCCAAAAATGGGTAATCACATCTAAGTTGTTTGGACTACACATGTACCTAGTACACAACAGGCTTTCGGCGCAATAATGCAGTCGGTCACACATCACATATCCCGTGCAACACATGACCCGACTAGCTACACCTGTAAGCTACAAATGCGGTCGGATGCAAAATATTAGGGTCTTGCTTGTAAGAAAATGAAAACTCGAGGGTGTCAGCTGCAAAATATTAGGGTCTTCATGAAGTTCCTATTTGCCGCATTTTTCGGCAAATATTTGGAGCGACGAACAATGGTGCCTCAACTGGGCGGACCCATCAGTAGACCACGCGCGCTTCACTTAAAAAAGATGTAAAAAGAAGAGACGGTGCGAGGATTTGAGCTCACGACCTACCCGACTAGCTACACCTGTAAGCTACAAATGCGGTCGGATGCAAAATATTAGGGTCTTGCTTGTAAGAAAATGAAAACTCGAGGGTGTCAACTGCAAAATATTAGGGTCTTCATGAAGTTCCTATTTGCCGCATTTTGCGGCAAATATTTGGAGCGACGAACACTGGTGCCTCAACTGGGCTGACCCATCAGTAGACCACGCATGCTTCACTTAAAAAAGATGTAATAAGAAGAGACGGCGCGAGGATTCGAGCTCACGACCTCGGATTCCAGGTGAGTTCGGCTCGCCACTAGACTAGACAGGTCTAACTCATTGTAGATAGCGCGAATGTTATCAGAACTCAAAGCCGCATTCACATATGAAAACATTTTCGGGGAAAATGTAAACATTTCCTTAAAATTGTGATTTCTTTTTTATAATGATGATATTTTTAAAACAGGACCACTTTTGAAAATGATGATTTTTTTTTGAAACACAACAATTTACAAAAATGATTATTTTAAAAAAAGGGAACATGCTTTGAAATTCCGAAATCAAACTTGGAAAGGCGAATATGAAACTCCTGAGCAAATTTTGAAAACACTTAACATCTCTTTAAATTTTTGAACAATTTTTGAACTGGAAATTTTTTGGAAACTCCTGAAAAAATGAGAACATGAATATTTTTTAAAATTTCTGAACAGTTTTTCTAAATGAGAACATTTATACAAGGTGAACATATTTGAAATTGTGAACAAAATTTTGAGAATACAAACATTTTCTGAAATTGTGAACACTTGTTTGAAAAATTAAAACATTTTTTTAAATTACTGAACATTTTTTGAAAAATGTGAACAAATTTTGAAAAAGAAAACACTTTTTAAATTCCTGATTTGTTTTTGAAAATGTGAACAAATTTAGAAAAAGACAACACTTTTTGAAATTTTGAACAATATTTTAAAATTTTGAACAAAATAAAGAGGAAAAGAAAAAACAATAAATAGAAGCACAAAAAATAAAAGAAATAGAAAAAAAGAAAAAAGAAAAAAGAAAGAAAAAATAAAAAAGGAAACAAAAACGAAAAAAATAAAAAGAAAAACCAAAAAACACCAGAAGTAGAAATCAGAAGAAAAAAACGGTTCAGGAACCTTCTAGAAGGTTTCCAAAACCGGTAGAAATAATCTACGAAAAAGAAAACTTCGCTAACAATTGGGCCAGCCCAATGCATCGTTCGCTCGCGCAACCCTGTGCGAACCATCGACACTTCGACGCAAAGAGTGGCGCATAGCATTTTCCTTGGCGAAGTGCTTGGTGCAAAAGCGCCAAGAAGGACACAAAAAAGAAAGGGCTACATATAAAAAAGAACGGGATATCGATATCTCATGTTCTATTCGGTCTTTGACCTTGGCCCATTCCCTTAGCGAAGTGTTTTCTTCTCTTCTCATCTTCCTTCATGAAGTTGTTTCTTTCATTTTTTTCGCCCGTTTCGAGAGGTAGTAGGTCTTACCTCTAGCACGCCCCTACATTTTTTTGAACACAATACAGACGCAAGAGCTCATACATATGCGCATACAGTCACCCTTATGAACGCACACGCTACTTGGCCCGTCCAATACAATAGATGACATGTGATTTTTTTCCTACGGTTTTCTTTTTCGGTTTCCAGAGTCGAAGCTGAAGCAACTAGTATCGAAGTAATAGAAAGAAAAGCAACGATTGGAGTGGGTGAGTCAAAGTCGAAATGAAGATTCCTCGCTTCTTTCTCTCATACAAAACCGTGCATGCGACTTTCATCTCGCACGGCTCCTAAGTGATAAAAAAGAAGTCGTATTCTCTCTTTTTTGATTACCTTCCTCGCGTATGTATAAGGCCGAATCCATTCTTTTTCAAAAAAGCACTACCAATCCTTAACTTTTCGAGGAATCCTTCATCGGTGGTTGTGAATGACTGACTTTTTCAATCATTTCGACCTTGGTTCTGTAGGAGCAAGCCAGAAAGGCTGAGAAATAGAAGCATCTGATTTGATTCGTTCCCAATAGCCATGAGATAGTCATCTTAGGGCGATCCTTTTGTCAACGGATGCTCCTATTACACTCGTAGTCTCTGAAGGATGAGAACCTACTATGTAGCATCACATCGATAATTCAAGCATTGTATACGTCATTAGTTCGATTCTTTGCAAGAACTACCCTTCATAACGAACTTACGAAATGGATCTGTTCATCATAAAGAGATCCGTTGTTCCTTACCCTGCTTCACCTTAATTGTTATTTAAACAACATGATCACAGTAAACTTTTGGTAAAAGTTATATCTGGGTCGGAGTGGGGATAACATTTCTCTTCTGCATGTCTATGGAGTTTTGTAAACCCAAACACCTCAGAGATAGATATAGAGGCAAGAATTTGTCGAGCGAACCACACTCCTTCGTAGACATCAGGAGTCCATTGACGAAAAGGGATTGAGGAAAGCTTGAACCCAAGTCCTACAATGATGGATATAAGCGCAACTGAAATTCCTGGGGAGTTATACATTTTGTGTATTGATAAGACCACTCACAATTTCTTGAAGCTCGATCCCCCCCCAACCACCCGGGTGAACCATACAACCAAGAGAAACCATGAACCAGAATAGAAGAGCTTGCCCACCCATGTGTAAAAATTTCATAGTAGCCTCATTAGACCATAGTTCTTTCTTGGTATATCCAGAGGAACATAAACTGAAACATTTTGGAGCTACAAGGATAGTTATTAAATCATTAGCACCACATAAAAAACATTCTCCCTAGAGTGGTTGTTAATACGAATAACAGAAACTCTGTTATAGCCATTTTTGTATATTCAATGTACTATACGGATAGAGGAATGCATAAAGTTGAACATAATAAAATGAGAAATTGAAAGATTTCATTGAAATTGTTCGTTTCCTGAAAAGCTAATTATAGGTTCTTCTCTTCATCGGAACAACAGGGGTTGTTATGCTTACTACTAAACTTGTTGAAGAGATGACATAGAACTAAGGTCTATCTTTTCTATCAGAGGTTGAATCAATCATCTCTGGAAAGAATTAGGCAAAAAATTAGGACACATTCTGGGAAAATGAAACATAGTGGAATCATCATGGCTTGGTTTTATGAATTTTCGTGGTAATGCGGCCCAGTCGGCCCATTGTCTACCCATCTGTTTGATCCATTTAAGATCAGATGAAAGGGGGCAAGACCTATATCCCATCCCATCGTTGTTTCATTCCAATTCTCCGCCGCCGCCGCAGTAGCCGCGCTCGTTTCGATTCGTCGAGTCCTCCCCTGCTGCAGGTATTGCTGCTCCCAAAATTTAATCTTTCCTGTTGGATTTTTCTCCTTCTCTCTAGAGATCTTGTTACAACCTCGTATCAGAAAGAATCTGATTCTTTCCTGCGAGAGGGCAGGTAAATGAGGGCGGCGCGGCAGTTGGTGAACGTGGTGATGCGCACAGGCACCACCTACTCGGTGAGCCGCATCAAGCCCGCGGAGAAGCTCTTCTACGCATCCGTAGAGGAAGCGCGAACCGCGGCGCCGCCCAGGAAGAAGATTCCGGCCCTGTCGAGGATGCCCAAGCCCAATCTCAGGCTCGAGGCGTACCGCCTGGACGACATGCGGCTCGATTTCCTGCCCTTGTACGGGCGGGGCGGCGGCAGCGAGATCCTCTCCGTGGACTCGGCAGGCCACACCATCCTCTGCGACGCGAGCTCTGGCTGCGTCCAGCCTGCCCCCAGCCTCGGCGAGCCCAAGGGGGACAGCCCCATCTCGTTCACCATCGCTCGCGTCGGCAGCGCCGCCCCCGACACCAGCGTCGCCGTGGCTCTGTACGTCATGGACAGGTTCCCCACCGGCCGCAGCTCCTGCAGCTTCGAGTCCCTCGCCTACGGCGAGAACAACTGCTGGGAGTGGAGCCGGCTCCCGCCGCCGCCCTATGTCAACGACCCGGCCTACGACTGCACCGCTATCCACTCCTACACGCTGCTCAATGCAGGCTCCACCATCTGCATATCCTCCTCCGGGCGCAGCCCCATCGGGACCTACTGCTTCGACACGGCTAGCCGCCAGTGGAGTAAGGCTGGCCGCTGGGCGCTGCCCTTCTACGGCCGGGCCGAGCATGTCCCTGAGCTTGGCAACCTCTGGTTCGGCATGGCTGACGGCAGCCCCAACAACCTGTGCGCGTCGGACCTCTCCAGCCTCGACGGCGGGGCTCCCAGGATGCTACGTGAGTGGCAAGTCCTCGACCCGCCTCAGGGCTGGGTGCAAACAAGGGGCTGCCTGCTCTACCTGGGAGCCGGCAGGTTTTGCGTCAACAAAGTTTTCGACATTGGGGACGAGGGCAGGACCAAGAGTGACAATCAGGCTGCTGTCATGACCGGTGTGGAGGTAGTGCATGATGAAACAGACCAACTACAGATGATCAAACACAAGTCCTGTGTCAGCTATGCAGGCATCCAGTGTATCCTTTAGATCAATATTAGTGGCTCCTACCATATGAGTTGTTTGCTTCTTTGTCTAACCATGTTCTTAGACTGCAGCAGTTCACAGCAGCATGTATACTAATTGTGCTCAGTTCCTTCTTATATGTATGATACAGTTTGCTGTTCCAACTTCATATGACTGTAATCTTTAACTTTTACATGCCAACCCCTAAATTCATGCCCATGCGACCTAGAGAGACTAGTGGAGCCTGAAGGCCCATTGTCAGCAATGTTGGCAGGATATTCGCAGCTTCTCCAGGCATGCTGCTTTCTTCTCGTCAGAAAGCCGGGCATGCCATCCTTGACCACTCTTTCCTTTACGATTTTGTGGCAACGGTGCATCAACAGGAGTGGGGTTTGCAGCTCCACTTGTGTTATCACCTGTGCACAATAGCCAACCATGTTAGACATGTGAGCACTCGAGGGACGCTACCTAGGAGTAAAAGGAAAAACATGTGTGTCGAATTACCATTTGTTGATATGTTTTGTTACATAAAGGGGTAGGGTCAACAGACCCTAGCAAAGAAGATGATGGTGGTTCATTGACATTAACACTCCGAGCTGCTGCAGCTTTCTTTTGATGTCGGGATTCGCTAGCTTTCTTCTCATCTGACATTAGGGCATACCATCCTTCTTTACCGATCGGTCCTTTCTTACTATCATGGGCAAATACTCGTGGAGCCTGAAGTCCCATCGCCAGCAATGTTTGTTAGGTCTTTAAATGGGGAACATTCCTCCATCGTTAAAAGCTAGTTATTTTGCTTGCTGTGGTATATGCAAGGTAGATAGTCCAATACACACTAATAACATGATAGCATGGATTAGCTCAATATAGAGGATAGGAAAAAAAAATACAGCACAAGTGTCAATTTGAAATTAGAGATAAACAAATACCTTTATGTCTGGAAATTCTGTTGTGTGAATATCAGCGCTATTTTGAAGAGTCCCTCTAGCAGCTGGCAGCTTTATCAATGTTCAACTGTAAGTAACACAATGAACTTCCTGGAACAGGCGTGTTAACAATGATAGTATGGCTGATTTGCTCTAAAGTTAAGGAGCTGAAGGCTAGGTTTATTTGTTCTCAAATCGACCATGTTTCGAGGGTAAGTATCTCATATTTCATCACTTTCTTTTCTTGTCCAAGTTTACCATGCATCTGCCAGCTTTAGGTTCTGATGTATGAATGCTTTGCAGCATGTTACATTATTTTCCCGATAAAGGCACCATATTACATACTTTTAATGTTGGTACAAATGCCTACAGTGTTCCGTAACAACTGTTTTATTCAATGGCATGAGAAGCAGCACAGCAAAGACGCTTGTTTAGGCATACTTGTATTGTTTGCATAAAAGCCTACAGTTTATCGTAACAAATATTTTTCAACGGCATGAGAAGCAGCACACCAAGACCCTTGGTTGTGCAATTCGCCATTAATACCTTTCTTGTCTCAAGTTAATGCCAGTTGCTACTTCACATATTATTTTTTGATGGCGCAGAGCTAGGTTGAGTAACCTAGCAGCGCTAACGATGGAGCACTTCCATGTTAGAATTCAAGTATGGATGGCTATTCTTCATATGTTTGTTTCTGTCTGTCACTATGGTGCAGTACTTGTTGTTTGCTGACATTCAGAAATGTTGATTTATCTTTATAGGCATCGATCTGTAGGCCTCAAGCAGAAACTGAAAGCAGAATCAAGGTGGGGCGCTGAGTGTGAAGGCGTGAGGAGCTCGATATGGATGTTTGGGCACCGCGTGAGGGTGATGACCCAGAGGAGTGTTTTTTTCTTTTTTCTTTTCGAGCTTTTTGTTTAGATGGATTGGGTGGGTGAGTTGGGTTGTGCGGGATTCGAATCGTGTAAATAGATGGGTAGATCTCAGATGACTTTGTTTCCAGTCCAATTGAAGCGGGAATTCCAGCTCATCGGATCAGCTGCTGTTACTCTGTACAAGTTGTTCAAGTGAACTAGTTGTAATAATATAGGCCCTACATCATACTCCCTCCGTTTCAAAATAGATGACTCAACTTTGTACTAACTTTAGACATCATACTCCCTCACATCACATAGCAGATAGCACTCCTCTAGACACTGTTTGCTCCCCTGCTGCTTACTTAATACAAAGTTGAGTCATCTATTTTGGAAGCGGAGGGAGTAGCATTGTTAATCCATTTGTTCTAGAGGATACACTGGATCTCACCCCTGGTAAACTTGTACAACTTGGACTTGTGCTTGACCATGACGAGTTTGGATGGCTCGCCTTGGCGCACCACCTCCAAGCCAGAGATGACACCCATCCCCTTGCGGTCATCGCCGAGGCAGAATTCAAAGATTTTGGCGACGCAGAACCTGCCGCCGCCCAGGTACACCATGCTGCAGTCCATCATCTCCCAGTCGTCCGGCAGGCTAAGGTCTCCCCAGCTGTAGGCCAGGCGCGGAGCCTCGGGGCGTAGGCCGCAGAGGGGGTAGAGGTCCATGGCGCAAAGGTCGGAGGGCCAGGCGCTGGCGATGCCAAACCAGAGGTTGTCGAGCTCAGGAACACGGTGGGCACGGCCGGCGAACGGCAGCCTCCCGCCTCCAGCCTCGAACCAGGTGTTGGTGAAGGTGTGAAAGCAGTGGGTGCCGTCGGCGGACGAGACGACGAGGATGGGGTCGCCGCCGCCGCCGTCCTTGTCGATGAGCGCGTGGCAGCCGTTGGCGGAGGCGGGCGGAGGCGGGAGCCGGTGCCACCGCCAGCCTTTCCTGCCGTTGGAGGGGTCGCTGTACATGAGGGCCTCGAAGCTGTAGTAGTCGTAGCGCCGAGGGCACCTGTCCATGACGTACAGGACGTCGGCCCGCCGCGGGTCCAGAGGCTTCCTGTCGAGGATGGAGAAGGAGATGGGGTTGGGCCCCTTGGGACCCCTGAGGGAGGGCAGCGGATGGAGGAGGCCGGCGTCGGCGTCGGCGTCGGCGTCGTATAGGACGGTGCGGCCCTGGGCGTCGACGCAGAGGATCTTGCGCTCGTAGAAAGGGAGGAAATCCAGCCTCTCCACCAGGACCGCCGAGCGTACGAGGCTCAGGCTGGGCGCGGGCATCCTGGAGATGGTCTCCATCTCCCCCGTGCTGGATGCTTGCGCCTCCTTGGTTGATGGGAAGAAGAGCTGCTCCTCGGGCTTGATGCGGCTGAACGAATAGTGGCTGCTGCCCATGCCCATGCCGTACCTCCGCATCACCACGTTCACCAACTGCCGTGCCTTCATCTTCTTCTTTCCTCCGGCTCCGGATCCGGACCAACTAGACAAAAGGACGCAAAATCAATCCAAGAACAAACAACAAATCCATCAAACTGGAAGAATCCACCGGGAAAGATTAAGCAATACCTGCAACGGGACTCGACGAATCGAAGCAGGCGCGGCGGCGGCGGCGGGATGGAACGAGCCACGCCTTTCTTCTCGTCTTATATGGATGATGATAATTAACCATGGGCCGACTGGGCCATATTACCAAGCATCAGCCCACGCAAAGCCTTGTCTTCCCTGGACGGACTCTTTTGGGTAGTATGTGTTTTCTTTTGCGAGTAGTGTATATAGGAGGAGTGCAGCGGTTTATGGTGCCATTCTTTTAGAGATTTTACACCACTCTAGTTTATCTATTACGCCATCCGTCTCAAAATACACAATAAATGTCTTAATTTTAATCCAACTTTGAGACCGAGGGAGTATTTGTCCTTTTAGTTATGCGTATGGAATCTCGAATATTAAGGCTCACAATTTAGTGAAACATGCTCTTACACTAGGAACCGGCCGTCATGTATGGATGCGCCATCCTGGTGATCTTACGTTCGTCCCTATAAACATTGTCACAATTTAATAAAGAGTTTCACGAGATTGCATCAAAAAAAGCTTACATGTTTTGAACCCGTTCAGTCAGTTAGTCTGAACGACAGGGATTTTTTTTGTTTAGTCAGATGTGCACCCCTACGCTACTAGGAAAATGGCTAGCAGTAGCGTGGGGAAAATGGCTAGCAGTAGCGCGGGAACCAGCTGCACCGTTGCAAAAGTTCGTCGTTTCGAAGCACCTCATGATGACCGGGTGTGATAGACTCTTCGTTCACATACAACGGATGTAATCATGTTTTACACATGCATAATAGTTGGGTTAAACTTGACGAGCCTAGAATGTACAGACATGGCCTCGGAATGCGGAGGACCGAAAGGTCGAACATGAGTGATATAGTAGATATGATTAATATGGAGATGTTCATCATTGATGACCATCCCATCTGAAATGGTGATCGGATATGGGTTAGTTGATTTGGATCATGTAACACTTACACAACTTAAGGGATGTTGATTTAAGTGGGAGTTCACTAGTATTTTGATTAACTGAACCAATTATCATTACAAATTTATGTTGTAGATCAATGGCTCACACTGTAGCTAGCCTGAATTTTAATGCGTTCCTAGAAAAAGAAAAGTTAAAAGACTATGCAGACTGGGTCGGTAATATGAGGACTATCCTCACTGCTGCACAAAAGGCTTATGTCTTTGATGCACCGTTAGGTGAGCCACTCGCTCCCGCAAATCTAGACACTATGAATGTCTGGCAGACAAGAAATGATGACTACACGATAGTTCAATACGCCATGCTTTACGGCTTAGAACCGGGGCTCCAAAGTGTTGGAGAACGTAGTAATTTCAAAAAAAATCCTACGCACACGCAAGATCATGATGATGCATAGCAACGAGAGGGGAGAGTGTGTCCACGTACCCTCGTAGACCGAAAGCGGAAGCGTTAGCAGAACGCGGTTGATGTAGTCGCACGTCTTCACGATCCGACCGATCCAAGTACCGAACGTATGACACCTCCGAGTTCAGCACACATTCAGCACGATGACGTCCCTCGTACTCCGATCCAGCCGAGCTTTGAGGGAGAGTTCCGTCAGCACGACATCGTGGTGACGATGATGATGTTCTACCGACGCAGGGCTTCGCCTAAGCACCACTACGATATTATCGAGGTGGACTATGGTGGAGGGGGCACCGCACACAGCTAAGAGATCAAGAGATCAATTGTTGTCTATGGGGTGCCCCTGCCCCCGTATATAAAGGAGCAAGGGGGGACAGACGGCCGGCCAGGAGGGGGCGTGCCAGGAGGAGTCCTACTCCTCCCTCCCTTCCTTGTTGGATTAGGAGAAGGGGGAAGGAGGAGGGAGAGAGGAAGGAAAGGGGGGCGCCGCCCCCTCCTTGTCCAATTCGGACTAGAGGGGGAGGGGCGCGCGGCCTGCCCTAGCCGCCCCTCCTCTTCTCCACTAAGGCCCATGTAGGCCCATTAAACCCCCGGGGGATTCCGGTAACCTTCCGGTACTCCGGTATATATCCGATAACCCCCGGAACCATTCCGGTGTCCGAATATAGTCGTCCAATATATCAATCTTCATGTCTCGACCATTTCGATACTCCTCGTCATGTCCGTGATCACATCCGGGACTCCGAACTATCTTCGGTACATCAAAACACATAAACTCATAATATAACTGTCATCAAACTTTAAGCGTGCGGACCCTACGGGTTCGAGAACTATGTAGACATGACCGAGACACGTCTCCGGTCAATAACCAATAGAGGAACCTGGATGCTCATATTGGCTCCCACATATTCTATGAAGATCTTTATCGGTCAAACCGCATAACAACATACGTTGTTCCCTTTGTCATCGGTATGTTACTTGTCCGAGATTCGATCGTCGGTATCTCAATACCTAGTTCAATCTCGTTACCGGAAAGTCTATTTACTCGTTCCGTAATACATCATCCCGCAACTAACTCATTAGTTGCAATGCTTGCAAGGCTTAAGTGATGTGCATTACCGAGTGGGCCCAGAGATACCTCTCCGACAATTGGAGTGACAAATCCTAATCTCGAAATACGCCAACCCAACAAGTACCTTTGGAGACACCTGTAGAGCACCTTTATAATCACCCAGTTACGTTGTGACGTTTGGTAGCACACAAAGTGTTCCTCCGGTAAATGGGAGTTGCATAATCTCATAGTCATAGGAATATGTATAATTCATGAAGAAAGCAATAACAGAATACTAAACGATCGTGTGCTAAGCTAACGGAATGGGTCAAGTCAATCACATCATTCTCCTAATGATGTGATCCCGTTAATCAAATGATAACTCATGTCTATGGCTAGGAAACATAACCATCTTTGATCAACGAGCTAGTTAAGTAGAGGCATACTAGTGACACTTTGTTTGTCTATGTATTCACACAAGTATTATGTTTCTGGTTAATACAATTCTAGCATGAATAATAAACATTTATCATGATATAAGGAAATAAATAATAATTTTATTATTGCCTCTAGGGCATATTTCCTTCAGTCTCCCACTTGCACTAGAGTTAATAATCTAGATTACACAGTAATGATTCTAACACCCATGGAGCCTTGGTGCTGATCATGTTTTGCTCGTGGAAGAGGCTTAGTCAATGGGTCTGCAACATTCAGATCCGTATGTATCTTGCAAATTTCTACGTCTCCCACCTGGACTAGATCCCGGATGGAGTTGAAGCGTCTCTTGATGTGCTTGGTTCTCTTGTGAAATCTGGATTCCTTTGCCAAGGCAATTGCACCAGTATTGTCACAAAAGATTTTCATTGGACCCGATGCACTAGGTATGACACCTAGATCGGATATGAACTCCTTCATCCAGACTCCTTCATTTGCTGCTTCCGAAGCAGCTATGTACTCCGCTTCACACGTAGATCCCGCCACAACCCTTTGTTTAGAAATGCACCAACTGACAGCTCCACCGTTCAATGTAAACACGTATCCGGTTTGCGATTAAGAATCGACCGGATCAGTGTCAAAACTTGCATCGACGTAACCATTTACAACTAGCTCTTTGTCACCTCCATAAACGAGAAATATATCCTTAGTCCTTTTCAGGTATTTCAGGATGTTCTTGACCGCTGTCCAGTGATCCACTCCTGGATTACTTTGGTACCTCCCTGCTAAACTTATAGCAAGGCACACATCAGGTCTGGTACACAGCATTGCATACATGATAGAGCCTATGGCTGAAGCATAGGGAACATCTTTCATCTTCTCTCTATCTTCTGCATTGGTCGGGCATTGAGTCTTACTCAACTTCACACCTTGTAACACAGGCAAGAACCCTTTCTTTGCTTGATCCATTTTGAACTTCTTCAAAACTTTGTCAAGGTATGTGCTTTGTGAAAGTCCAATTAAGCGTCTTGATCTATCTCTATAGATCTTGATGCCCAATATATAAGCAGCTTCACCGAGGTCCTTCATTGAAAAACTCTTATTCAAGTATCCCTTTATGCTATCCAGAAATTCTATATCATTTCCAATTAGCAATATGTCATCCACATATAATATCAGAAATGCTACAGAGCTCCCACTCACTTTCTTGTAAATACAGGCTTCTCCAAAAGTCTGTATAAAACCAAATGCTTTGATCACACTATCAAAACATTTATTCCAACTCCGAGAGGCTTGCACCAGTACATAAATGGATCGCTGGAACTTGCACACTTTGTTAGCTCCCTTTGGATCGACAAAACCTTCCGGTTGCATCATATACAACTCTTCTTCTAGAAATCCATTCAGGAATGCAGTTTTGACATCCATTTGCCAAATTTCATAATCATAAAATGCGGCAATTGCTAACATGATTCGGACAGACTTAAGCATCGCTACGGGTGAGAAAGTCTCATCGTAGTCAATCCCTTGAACTTGTCGAAAACCTTTTGCAACAAGTCGAGCTTTATAAACAGTAACATTACCGTCAGCGTCAGTCTTCTTCTTGAAGATCCATTTATTCTCAATGGCTTGCCGATCATCGGGCAAGTCAACCAAAGTCCACACTTTGTTCTCATACATGGATCCCATCTCTGATTTCATGGCCTCAAGCCATTTTGCAGAATCTGGGCTCATCATCGCTTCTTCATAGTTCATAGGTTCATCATGGTCTAGTAACATGACTTCCAGAACAGGATTACCGTACCACTCTGGTGTGGATCTTACTCTGGTTGACCTACGAGGTTCGGTAGTAACTTGATCCGAAGTTTCATGATCATCATCATTAGCTTCCTCACTAATTGGTGTAGGTGTCACAGAAACCGGTTTTTGTGATGAACTACTTTCCAATAAGGGAGCAGGTACAGTTACCTCATCAAGTTCTACTTTCCTCCCACTCACTTCTTTCGAGAGAAACTCCTTTTCCAGAAAGATTCCAAATTTAGCAACAAAAGTCTTGCCTTCGGATCTGTGATAGAAGGTGTACCCAACAGTCTCTTTTGGGTATCCTATAAAGACACATTTCTCCGATTTGGGTTCGAGCTTATTAGGTTGAAGCTTTTTCACATAAGCATCGCAGCCCCAAACTTTAAGAAACGACAACTTTGGTTTCTTGCCAAACCACAGTTCATAAGGCGTCGTCTCAACAGATTTTGATGGTGCCCTATTTAACGTGAATGCAGCCGTCTCTAAAGCATAACCCCAAAATGATAGCGGTAAATCAGTAAGAGACATCATAGATCGCACCATATCTAGTAAAGTACGATTACGACGTTCAGACACACCATTACGCTGTGGTGTTCCGGGTGGCGTGAGTTGCGAAACTATTCCGCATTGTTTTAAATGTAGACCAAACTCGTAGCTCAAATATTCTCCTCCACGATCAGATCGTAGAAACTTTATTTTCTTGTTACGATGATTTTCAACTTCACTCTGAAATTCTTTGAACTTTTCAAATGTTTCAGACTTATGTTTCATTAAGTAGATATACCCATATATGCTTAAATCATCTGTGAAGGTGAGAAAATAACGATACCCGCCGCGAGCCTCAACATTCATTGGACCACATACATCTGTATGTATGATTTCCAACAAATCTGTTGCTCGCTCCATAGTTCCGGAGAACGGCGTTTTAGTCATCTTGCCCATGAGGCACGGTTCGCAAGTACCAAGTGATTCATAATCAAGTGGTTCTAAAAGTCCATCAGCATGGAGTTTATTCATGCGCTTTACACCGATATGACCTAAACGGCAGTGCCACAAATAAGTTGCACTATCATTATCAACTCTGCATCTTTTGGCTTCAATATTATGAATATGTGTATCACTACTATCGAGATTCAACAAAAATAGACCACTCTTTAAGGGCGCATGACCATAAAAGATATTACTCATATAAATAGAACAACCATTATTCTCTGATTTAAATGAATAACCGTCTCGCATCAAACAAGATCCAGATATAATGTTCATGCTCAACGCTGGCACCAAATAACAGTTATTCAGGTCTAAAACTAATCCCGAAGGTAGATGTAGAGGTAGCGTGCCGACTGCGATCACATCGACTTTGGAACCATTTCCCACGCGCATCGTCACCTCGTCCTTAGCCAATCTTTGCTTAAACCGTAGTCCCTGTTTCGAGTTGCAAATATTAGCAACAGAACCAGTATCAAATACCCAGGTGCTACTGCGAGCATTAGTAAGGTACACATCAATAACATGTATACCACATATACCTTTGTTCACCTTGCCATCCTTCTTATCCGCCAAATACTTGGGGCAGTTCCGCTTCCAGTGACCAGTCTGCTTGCAGTAGAAGCACTTAGTCTCAGGCTTAGGTCCAGACTTGGGTTTCTTCTCCTGAGCAGCAACTTGTTTGTTGTTGTTCTTGAAGTTCCCCTTCTTATTCCCTTTGCCCTTTTTCTTGAAACTGGTGGTCTTGTTGACCATCAACACTTGATGCTCCTTCTTGATTTCTACCTCCGCAGCCTTTAGCATTGCGAAGAGCTCGGGAATCGTCTTATCCATCCCTTGCATGTTATAGTTCATCACGAAGCTCTTGTAGCTTGGTGGCAGTGATTGAAGAATTCTGTCAATGACGCTATCATCCGGAAGATTAACTCCCAGTTGAATCAAGTGATTGTTATACCCAGACATTCTGAGTATATGCTCACTGACAGAACTATTCTCCTCCATCTTACAGCTATAGAACTTATTGGAGACTTCATATCTCTCAATCCGGGCATTTGCTTGAAATATTAACTTCAACTCCTGGAACATCTCATATGCTCCATGACGTTCAAAACGTCGTTGAAGTCCCGGTTCTAAGCCGTAAAGCATGGCACACTGAACTATCGAGTAGTCATCGGCTTTGTTCTGCCAGACGTTCATAACATCTGGTGTTGCTCCTGCAGCAGGTTTGGCACCTAGCGGTGCTTCCAGGACGTAATTCTTCTGTGCAGCAATGAGGATAATCCTCAAGTTATGGACCCAGTCCGTGTAATTGCTACCATCATCTTTCAACTTTGCTTTCTCAAGGAACGCATTAAAATTCAACGGAACAACAACACGGGCCATCTATATACAACAACATAGACAAGCAAGATACTACCAGGTACTAAGTTCATGATAAATTTAAGTTCAATTAATCATATTACTTAAAAACTCCCACTTAGATAGACATCCCTCTAATCCTCTAAGTGATCACGTGATCCATATCAACTAAACCATGTCCGATCATCACGTGAGATGGAGTAGTTTCAATGGTGAACATCACTATGTTGATCATATCTACTATATGATTCATGCTCGACCTTTCGGTCTCAGTGTTCCGAGGCCATATCTGTTATATGCTAGACTCGTCAAGTTTAACCTGAGTATTCCGCGTGTGCAACTGTTTTGCACCCGTTGTATTTGAACGTAGAGCCTATCACACCCGATCATCACGTGGTGTCTCAGCACGAAGAACTTTCGCAATGGTGCATACTCAGGGAGAACACTTATACCTTGATAATTTAGTGAGAGATCATCTTATAATGCTACTGTCAATCAAAGCAAGATAAGATGCATAAAAAGATAAACATCACATGCAATCAATATAAGTGATATGATATGGCCATCATCATCTTGTGCTTGTGATCTCCATCTTCGAAGCACCATCATGATCACCATCGTCACCGGCGCGACACCTTGATCTCCATCTGAAAGAACATGCGGTGCCCCCATGTTTGGTTTTGGTAATTGATGACAATCTCTATGGACTAATTGTTGCCTTGAGTTATATTTGAAGGATTTGTCCATAGGCATTTCTTGAAGTTCATGTGTTGGTTTCAAGGAGTTTATGTGGTGACCAAGGTGTTATTAAGGAATTATCCAAAGATTGGTCATGTGAGAGTTGAGCTTATTGCAAGCATGTCTTGGAGAAGAAGATTGTGTGATCATTCATGTATATCTTCAAGACATCATCCAAATGAAGAGAGTTGAAAAGATTCAAGGTTGATCAAGACTAAGTCAAGAGTGAATCAACTTGATCAACTCACAAAGCGTAGAAGATGTACCGAGAGGGATCAAGCGATCCCATGGTGTGGTAAGCATTGTCAATTACGCTTTGTGTACTAACCCATGATCTTCGTGAGAGTTCTTTGTGGGGTTAGGTTGCGGTGTGCAAGTTCAAGTGAAGCATCATGAAGAGATCAAATGCTTGAAGCTTGCCGTCCATTGTGGTGACAATGGACTTGTGAAGATGTTGCGGTGTGCAAGTTCAAGTGAAGCATCATGAAGAGATCAAATGCTTGAAGCTTGCCGTCCATTGTGGTGACAATGGACTTGTGAAGATGTGCGGAAGGGTGGCTCACCCATAGTGGAGTATGGGGGAGCAATCAACTAGTCTTCATCGAGCCAACGCAATCAAGAAAGGTGGTCCATCTTTAGGGAGTCAAGATCGTCATCATCTAGCTCAAGTGGACCATGTGCAAGGCAAAGGTTTGCTCTTGATAGGTTTTCTATTTTACCGGTCTCATGATGGTAGTTGGAGATCGGGTTATAGGATCGATTGCCGTACTATCAAGGGGGGCTCTCGATGAGTAGCTTGATCGTATCGTTCATAGAGAGCTCAAACCATTGCATCCTTGCATCATCTTTATTGGTTCTTGTTTGGTTCTTCTCTTTGTGAGTTTTGGAGCTTATGGTCATCTTGATGACAAGCTCGAGTTCATCGAAAACGGAGTTCACTCACATCTTCTATGATGTTTTCGATGTTGGAGGTTATGCCGGTTCTTCTCGGTTGGAGGTTTCACTCCTCTATTTTGTTGGCATACCTTCCCTGCCTCTTCTTACTATAAGAGGGGGGCTACTCGTCGTCTTGTATCCAACAAGCTTGAGTTTGCTCAATTCGGAGCTCATATGCAGAAGTTATGGCAGTTTTGGTTTCCCGTGGAGTATACTTGTTTTCGTGGAAGTGGCTTTAGGATGGTCCCAGCGGTAGTACCGCGGTACCCAGCGGTAGTACCGCTTAGGGGTCACAAGCGGCAGTACCGCTCCGCAGCGGTAGTACCGCTGGTGGGTCCTCAGCAGTAGTACCGCTACGGTACCAGGCCCCTACCGCATCGACTCGAGGGGTCATTTTTCATGTCGGATAGTGCGGTACTTCGCAGTGGCAGTAGGGCGGCAGTATCGCTCACGAGCGGTAGTACCGCCCAACCACCGCGGCAGTATCGCTCGGGTCTGTCACTCTCCTACCCTCCAGACTCCACGGTAGTACCGCCCGGGGGAGTGGTAGTACCGCTGTGATCAGCGGTAGTACCGCTGCCTCCTGCGGTAGTACCGCCCTCTGCGGGGCTGTTTTGGGGGTAACGGTTGGATTGTTCCCCCCACTATATAAGGGTCTTCTTCCCCATTCTACCTTATCCTTTGAGCTCGTGTTCTTCCCCCATTGTTGACCTTCTTCGAGCTTGCTAACTCTCAATCCCTCCATGGATTCTTGCTAGTTTTTGAGGGAAAAGATAGAGGAGATCTAGATCCACATTTCCACCAATCACTTTCTCCTCTATGTGAGGGGAACCCCTTGGATCTAGATCTTGGAGTTCTTGGTGTTCTCCTTCTTGTTCTTCCTCTCTTTTTCCTCCCTAGCATTAGTTGCTTCGGTGGGATTTGAGAGAGAAGGACTTGGGCACTCCGTGTGCCCTTGCCATTGCATTTGGTGCATCGGTTTGAGTTCTCCACGGTGATACGTGGAAGTTACAAGTTGAGAAGCTTATTACTCTTGGGTGCTTGGTGCCCTTGAGCTTGTTCCTCTTGGGTGCTTGGGCGCCCTAGACGGTTGGTGGTGTTCGGAGCTCAATCATTGTGGTGTAAAGCTCCGGGCAAGCGTCGGGGTCTCCAATTAGGTTGTGGAGATCGCCCCGAGCAATTTGACGGGTTCCGGTGACCGCCCCCAAGGGTTGCCAAAGTGTACGGGTTCGGTGACCGCCCCCAAGGGTTGCCATTTGTACGGGTTCGGTGACCGCCCTCAAGGGTCCCTTAGTGGAATCACGACATCTTGCATTGTGCGGGGGCGTGAGGAGATTACGGTGGCCCTAGTGGCTTCTTGGGGAGCATTGTGCCTCCACACCGCTCCAAACGGAGATTAGCATCCGCAAGGGTGTGAACTTCGGGATACATCGTCGTCTCCGCGTGCCTCGGTTATCTCTTACCCGAACCCTTTACTTATGCACTTTACTTTGTGATAGCCATATTGTTTCTTGTCATATATCTTGCTATCACTTAGTTGTTTATCTTGCTTAGCATAAGTTGTTGGTGCACATAGGTGAGCCTAGTTGTTGTAGGTTTTGTGCTTGTCAAATTAACCGCTAGGTTTATTCTGCATTTGTTCAAGCCTAAACCGTAATTATTTTAAAGCGCCTATTCACCCCCCTCTAGGCGACATCCACGGTCTTTCACCAACGTAGCATCGTTGTCGTCTCGCCAACTGATGACCCACAAGTATAGGGGATCTATCGTAGTCCTTCCGATAAGTAAGAGTGTCGAACCCAACGAGGAGCAGAAGGAAATGATAAGCGGTTTTCAGCAAGGTATTCTCTGCAAGCACTGAAATTATAGGTAACAAATAGTTTTGTGATAAGATAATTTGTAACGAGCAACAAGTAACAAAAGTAAATAAAGTGCAGCAAGGTGGCCCAATCCTTTTTGTAGCAAAGGACAAGCCTGGACAAACTCTTATATAGAGAAAAGCGCTCCTGAGGACACATGGGAATTATCGTCAAGCTAGTTTTCATCACGTTCATATGATTCGCGTTCGGTACTTTGATAATTTGATATGTGGGTGGACCGGTGCTTGGGTGCTGCCCTTACTTGGACAAGCATCCCACTTATGATTAACCTCTATTGCAAGCATCCGCAACTACAACAAAAGTATTAAGGTAAACCTAACCATAGCATGAAACATATGGATCCAAATCAGCCCCTTACGAAGCAACGCATAAACTAGGGTTTAAGCTTCTGTCACTCTAGCAACCCATCATCTACTTATTACTTCCCAATGCCTTCCTCTAGGCCCAAATAATGGTGAAGTGTTATGTAGTCGACGTTCACATAACACCACTAGAGGATAGACAACATACATCTCATCAAAATATCGAACGAATACCAAATTCACATGACTACTAATAGCAAGACTTCTCCCATGTCCTCAGGAACAAACGTAACTACTCACAAAGCATATTCATGTTCATAATCAGAGGAGTATTAATATTCATAAAGGATCTGAACATATGATCTTCCACCAAATAAACCAACTAGCATCAACTACAAGGAGTAATCAACACTACTAGCAACCTACAGGTACCAATCCCAGACTATGAGACAAGAATTGGATACAAGAGATGAACTCGGGTTTGAGAGGAGATGGTGCTGGTGAAGATGTTGATGGAGATTGCCCTCTCCCGATGAGAGGAGCGTTGGTGATGACGATGGCGATGATTTCCCCCTCCCGGAGGGAAGTGTCCCTGGCAGAACAGCTCTGCCGGAGCCCTAGATTGGTTCCGCCAAGGTTCCGCCTCGTGGCGGCGGAGTCTCGTCCCGAAAGCTTGCTTATGATTTTTCTTCGGACGAAAGACTTCATATAGCAGAAGATGGGCACCGGAGGGCCAACAGGGGGCCCACGAGGCAGGGGGCGCGCCCCCACCCTCGTGGACAGGTGGAGGCCCCCCTGACGTATTTCTTCCACTCAATATTTTTTATTATTTCCAAAATAACTTTCGTGGAGTTTCAGGACTTTTGGAGTTGTGCAGAATAGGTCTCTAATATTTGCTCCTTTTCCAGCCCAGAATTCCAGCTACCGGCATTCTCCCTCCTTATGTAAACCTTGTAAAATAAGAGAGAATAGGCATAAGTATGGTGACATAATGTGTAATAACAACCCATAATGCAATAAATATCGATATAAAAGCATGATGCAAAATGGACGTATCAACTCCCCCAAGCTTAGACCTCGCTTGTCCTCAAGCGAAAGCTGATAACGATAAATATGTCCACATGTTTAGAGGTAGAGGTGTCGATAAAATAAAATACGGACATGATGGCATCATGATTATTCTCATAACAGCAACATATATGGATATTGTCATATGACTTCTTATGCTCAAGTAATAATCTATTCACAATGCAAAGTATGAATCAGAAACTTTATTGAGAACCAACAAACTATAATCTCAGTCATTGAAGCAATTGCAATTTATCATAACATCAGAAAGAGTCTATGTCAGAGCTTTCTAGCAAGTCCACATACTCAACTATCATTTAGTCTTTCATAATTGCTAACACTCACGCAATACTTGTGGTTACGGAGTTTTAATTGGACACAGAGAAAGATAGGGGCTTATAGTTTCGCCTCCCAACCTTTTACCTCAAGGGTAATGTCAACAATAATAATTCATGCTAACTTACATCCAATTAGATATATCTATCAGGATCTTTCCAACACACTGTGCTTGCCAAAGGATAAAATATAAAAAGGAAAGGTGAAGATCACCGTGACTCTTGCATAAGGTAGAAGATAATAATAAAAGATAGGCCCTTCGCAGAGGGAAGCAGAGGTTGCCATGCGCTTTCAGGGTTGGATGCACAAAATCTTAATGCGAAAGAACGTCACTTTATATTGCCACTTGTGATATGAACCTTTATTATGCAGTCCGTCGCTTTTATTTCTTCCACATCACAAGATTGTATGAAGCTTATTTCCTCCACACCAATCAATCATACATATTTAGAGAGCAATTTTTATTGCTTGCACCGATGACAACTTACTTGAAGGATCTTACTCAATCCATAGGTAGATATGGTGGACTCTCATGGCAAAACTGGTTTAAGGGTTTTTGGAAGCACAAGTAGTATCTCTACTTGGTGCAAAGAATTTGGCTAGCATGAGGGGGAAAGGCAAGCTCAACATGTTGGATGATCCATGACAATGTACTTTACCTCAGATATAAGAAAACATAACCTATTATGTTGTCTTCCTTGTCCAACATCAACTCTTTAGCATGTCATATTTTAATGAGTGCTCCATATCATAAAAGATGTCCAAGATAGTATATTTATATGTGAAACCCCTCTTTCTTTATTACTTCCTATTAATTGCAACGATGACCAAAGCTATGTTTGTCAACTCCCAACAACTTTTAATCATCATACTCTTTCTATGTGAAGTCATTACTCTCAATAAGATCAATATGATCTCTTTGTTTCTTTTTTATTCTTTTCTCTATTCTTTTATTCACTCAAGATCATGGCAAAATAATCAAGCCCTTGACTCAACACTAATCTTTATTATATAGCTCAAGGACTCGATTACATAGAGGGATCATAAAGCAAAACTCAAAACTAGGTCATACCAAAACTTTATTCTACTAGATCAAGATACTACTAATAGGATCGAACTAAGAAAAATGGTAAAGATAGGAGATGTGGTTGTGATACGATACCGGGGCATCTCCCCCAAGCTTGGCAGTTGCGAAGGGGAGTGCCCATACCCATGTGATTATATCTCCTTTTTCGGTGATGGTGTAATATTCTTGGCGATGATGCCCCTCAGGATACGATTCTCCTCCTCGAGCTTATTGACTTGCTGCTTGAGGTCCATTATTTCCTTACGAAGCTTTCCTGTAACGGCTAAAGCTCCTTGCACCCAAGGGTGTTGCATAGCTGCGGGGGAACAAGTGACACTCTTCTTCATATTTTCATAAGAAAGAAATCTAACATTGGAAGGGATAACCGAGTTTGGAATAGCTGAGCTCTGTAGTTCCCCCATCGTGAATCCAGCTCGGAAGCGAGAAGTGACTTCTTGATCCTCCTCCATGGCATCTATCCTCATCAAATCAGCCTCCATCTCTTCCTCCGTTGCTGGCCCAAAGTGGTCAACATCGCTGTTTGTCCTTGGTCTCGATGCCTGATGAGACACCCGGCTCTCCCCGACTGACTCTTGAGAAGACATCTTGCTCTAATCTGCAGCAGCAACAACTCGAAACAAGAACAGAAGACAATTGCGTGATACGGGAGTCAAAACCTTCGGGAGATTATATAATGAATTTTTACCGACCAAAATACGTAACGTGCAAGCAAACGGAGTCCGGAGAGCACACGAGGTGCCCACGAGGTAGGGGGGCGCGCCCAGTAGGGTAGGGCGCGCCCTCCACCCTCGTGTCCTTCCCAGACTGCTTCTTATATTTCTATTTTTCTAAATATTCCAAAACGGAGAAATATTGCCATAAAAACTGTTTTGGAGTCGGTTTACTTACCGTACCACATACCTATTCCTTTTCGGAGTCTGAAACGTTCCGGAAAGTGTCCCTTATGTATTCCTTCGGGGTTACAGTTTCAATAACATTGGTTTCAACATTTATAGGATTACCTGAGATATAATGTTTGATTCTTTGACCGTTCACCACCTTCGGGTTTGTGCCCTCGAAGTTGTTGATTTTTATGGCACCGGAATGATAGACCTCCTCGATAACGTAAGGGCCTTCCCATTTAGAGAGAAGTTTTCCTGCAAAAAATCTTAAACGAGGGTTGTATAGCAATACATAATCACCTACATTAAACTCACGCTTTTGTATCCTTTTGTCATGCCATCTTTTAACTTTTTCTTTAAACAACTTGGCATTTTCGTAGGCTTGGGTTCTCCATTCATCAAGTGAGCTAATGTCAAATAACCTCTTCTCACCGGCAAGTTTGAAATCATAGTTGAGCTCCTTAATAGCCCAATAAGCCTTATGTTCTAGTTCGAGAGGTAAGTGACATGCTTTTCCATAGACCATTTTATACGGAGACATACCCATAGGATTTTTATATGCAGTTCTGTAGGCCCATAATGCATCATCAAGTTTCTTGGACCAATTCTTTCTAGATCTATTAACAGTCTTTTGCAAAATTAACTTGAGCTCTCTGTTACTCAATTCTACTTGACCACTAGACTGCGGGTGATAAGGAGATGCAATTCTATGATTAACATCATACTTAGCAAGCATTTTACGAAAAGCACCATGAATAAAATGTGAACCACCATCAGTCATTAAATATCTAGGGACTCCAAACCTCGGAAAAATAACTTCTTTAAGCATCTTAATAGAAGTGTTATGATCAGCACTACTAGTTGGAATAGCTTCTACCCACTTAGTAACGTAATCAACAGCAACTAAAATATGTGTATATCCATTAGTGGCAGGAAAAGGTCCCATATAATCAAAGCCCCAAACATCAAATGGTTCAATAACAAATGAATAATTCATAGGCATTTCTTGACGTCTACTAATATTACCAATTCTTTGACATTCATCACAAGACAAGACAGACTTACGGGCATCCTTGAAGAGAGTAGGCCAATAAAAACCGGATTGCAATACCTTATGTGTAGTTCTATCTCCAGCGTGGTGTCCTGCATAAGCCTCGGAGTGACACTTGCGTAGGATCTGTTCCTGTTCATGCTCAGGTACACAACATCTAATAACACCATCTACTCCTTCTTTATAAAGATGTGGGTCATCCCAAAAGTAATGTCTCAAATCATAGAAAAACTTTTTCTTTTGCTGGTATGTGAAACTAGGTGGTATAAATTTAGCAACAATATAATTAGCATAATCAGCATACCATGGAGCAGTACGAGAAGCATTTATGACATTTAATTGTTCATCCGGAAAGCTATCATCAATAGGTAGTGGGTCATCAAGAACATTTTCTAACCTAGACAAGTTGTCTGCAACGGGGTTCTCAGCTCCCTTTCTATCAACAATATGTAAATCAAATTCTTGTAGCAAGAGAACCCATCTAATAAGTCTAGGTTTAGCATCTTTCTTTTCCATAAGATATTTAATAGCAACATGATCAGTGTGAATAGTTACTTTAGAGTCAACAATATAAGGTCTGGACTTATCACAAACAAATACGACTGCTAAGAATTCCTTTTCAGTAGTAGCATAATTTATTTGAGCATTGTCTAGAGTTTTGCTAGCATATTGGATAACATTTAATTTCTTATCAACTCTTTGCCCTAGAACAGCACCTACAGCATAATCACTAGCATCACACATAATTTCAAAAGGTAAATTCCAATCAGGTGGCTGAACAATAGGTGCAGAGATCAATGCTTTCTTAAGTATTTCAAATGCTTCTACACAATCATCATCAAAGACAAATGGTATATCTTTTTGTAATAAATTAGTCAGAGGCCGAGAAATTTTTGAGAAGTCCTTAATGAACCTCCTATAAAAACCGGCATGACCAAGGAAACTTCTTATACCTTTGATGTCCTTGGGATATGGCATCTTTTCAATAGCATCAACTTTGGCTTTATCAACTTCAATACCTCTTTCAGAAACTTTATGCCCCAAGACAATACCTTCATTAACCATAAAGTGGCACTTTTCCCAATTCAAGACAAGATTAGTTTCTTCACATCTCTGCAAAACTCGATCAAGGTTGCTCAAGCAATCATCAAAAGAGGATCCATAGATGGAGAAATCGTCCATGAAAACCTCACAAATCTTTTCACAAAAGTCAGAGAATATAGCCATCATGCATCTTTGAAAGGTAGCAGGTGCATTACATAAACCAAAAGGCATACATCTATAAGCAAAAGTACCGAAAGGGCAAGTAAAAGTGGTCTTTGATTGATCATCGGCTGACACAGGTATTTGAGAGAAACCGGAATAACATCTAGAAAGCAAAAGTGTGTATGTTTGGATAATCTTTCTAGCATTTGATCGATAAAAGGCAAGGGGTAATGATCTTTTTAGTAGCTTTATTTAATTTGCGGAAATCAATTACCATCCTATAACCTGTAATAATTCTTTGTGGAATCAATTCATCTTTATCATTAGGAACGACGGTAATACCTCCCTTCTTAGGGACACAATGGACAGGACTTACCCACTGACTATCAGCAATGGGATAAATTATACCTGCCTCAAGGAGCTTTAGTATTTCCTTTCTTACCACTTCTTTCATCTTAGGATTCAGCCGTCGTTGGTGATCACGAACTGGTTTGGCATCTTTCTCCAGATTTATTTTGTGTTGACATAGAGTGGGACTAATGCCCTTAAGATCATCAAGAGTATATCCAATAGCAGCACGGTGCTTCTTCAGAGTTCTCAATAATCTCTCTTCTTCATGCTCTGAAAGGTTAGCACTAATAATAACAGGATATATCTTTTTCTCATCAAGATAAGCATATTTAAGAGTATCAGGCAACAGTTTAAGCTCAAACACGGGATCACCCTTGGGTGGAGGAGGATCCCCTAGGATTTCAACAGGCAAATTGTGTTTCAGGATAGGTTCCTGTTTAAAGAATACTTCATCTATTTCCCTTCTTTCATTCATAAACATATCATTTTCATGGTCTAGCAAATATTGTTCTAAAGGATCACTAGGAGGTACGGCAATAGAAGCAAGACCAATAGTTTCATCCTTACTAGGCAATTCCTCTTCACGGTGTTGTCTACGAAATTTAGAGAAATTAAACTCATGAGACATATCACCCAAACCAATAGTAACAATATCCTTTTCGCAGTCTATCCTAGCATTAACAGTTTTCAAGAAGGGTCTACCAAATATAATGGGACAAAAGCTATCTTGTGGGGAACCAAGAACAAGAAAATCAGCAGGATATTTAGTTTTCCCACACAAGACTTCAACATCTCTAACAATTCCAATTGGCGATATAGTATCTCTATTGGCAAGTTTAACTGTGACATCAATTTCTTCTAACTCAGTAGGTGCAATATCATGCATAATTTCTTTTTATAAGTCATGAGGTATAGCACTAGCACTGTCACCCATGTCACATAAGCCATGATAACAATGATCTCCTATTTTAACCGAAATAACAGGCATGCCTACCACAGGTCTATGTTTATCTTTAGCACAAGGTTTGGCAATTCTAGCAGTTTCATCACGGAAATGAATAACATGCCCATCGATATTATCAGACAAAAGATCTTTAACAATAGCAATATTAGGTTCAACTTTAATTTGCTCAGAAGGTGTATAAGTTCTAATATTGCTTTTACGGACCACAGTTGAAGCTTTAGCATGATCCTTTATCCTAACAAGGAAAGGTGGTTTCTCGACATAAGAAGTAGGAACAATAGGATCATTATAAGTGATAGTCTTTTCTTCAACTTTAATAGGTGCAGCTACTTTTACTTCTATGGGAGGATGATATTTAAACCACTTCTCCTTAGGGAGATCAATATGAGCAGCAAAGGATTCACAAAAGGAAGCTACTATCTCAGAGTCAAGTCCATATTTAATGCAAAATTTACAGAAAACATCGGTATCCATAAAAGATTTAACACAATCATACTTAGGTGTCATACCTGACTCCTTACCTTCGTCGAGATCCCAATCTTCAGAGTTGCGTTTAATTCTATCCAATAAATCCCATTTGAATTCAATAGTCTTCATAGTAAAAGAGCCAACACAAGAAGTATCGAGCATGGTGCGATTGTTATCAGAAAGCCGAGCATAAAATTTTTGAATAATTATTTCTCTTGGGAGCTCATGATTGGGGCATGAATATAACATTGATTTAAGCCTCCTCCAAGCTTGAGCGATGCTTTATCCTTCGTGAGGCCAAAAATTATATATATAATTGCGATCACGATGAACAAGATGCATGGGATAATTTTTTTGATGAAATTTCAATTTCAATCATTTGTAGTTCCATGATCCCGTATCATCACATAGCCTATATCATGTCAATGCATCTCCCTTCAAAGATAAAGGGAAGACCTTCTTCTTAATAAAATCATCGGGTATACCTGCAAGCTTAAATAATCCACAAACTTCATCCACATATATTAGGTGCTCATCAGGATGCATTGTTCCATCTCCTGCATAAGGATTAGATAGTAGTTTTTATAACATACCCGAAGGAATATCAAAGTGGACATTTTCATTTTCAGTAGGTTCAGTAGGTTGAGGAGCAACTCTTTGCTCTACTGGTCGGGGTGAAGATACCTCGAACAAGCCCCTCAGAGGATTACTTTCCATAGTAACAAGTGACAGTAAATTTCAGCACACTATATAAATTTTTCCTTACCAAATTCCACCTACCAAAGGTGCTTCACTCCCCGACAACGGCGCCAGAAAAGAGTCTTGATGACCCACAAGTATAGGGGATCTATCGTAGTCCTTTCGATAAGTAAGAGTGTCGAACCAACGAGGAGCAGAAGGAAATGATAAGCTGTTTTCAGCAAGGTATTCTCTGCAAGCACTGAAATTATAGGTAACAAATAGTTTTGTGATAAGATAATTTGTAACGAGCAACAAGTAACAAAAGTAAATAAAGTGCAGCAAGGTGGCCTAATCCTTTTTGTAGCAAAGGACAAGCCTGGACAAACTCTTATATAGAGAAAAGCGCTCCCGAGGACACATGGGAATTATCGTCAAGCTAGTTTTCATCACGTTCATATGATTCGCGTTCGGTACTTTGATAATTTGATATGTGGGTGGATCGGTGCTTGGGTGCTGCCCTTACTTGGACAAGCATCCCACTTATGATTAACCTCTATTGCAAGCATCCGCAACTACAACAAAAGTATTAAGGTAAACCTAACCATAGCATGAAACGTATGTATCCAAATCAGCCCCTTACGAAGCAACGCATAAACTAGGTTTGAGCTTCTGTCACTCTAGTAACCCATCATCTACTTATTACTTCCCAATGCCTTCCTCTAGGCCCAAATAATGATGAAGTGTTATGTAGTCGACGTTCACATAACACCACTAGAGAATAGACAACATACATCTCATCAAAATATCGAACGAATACCAAATTCACATGACTACTAATAGCAAGACTTCTCCCATGTCCTCAGGAACAAACGTAACTACTCACAAAGCATATTCATGTTCATAATCAGTGGAGTATTAATATGCATAAAGGATCTGAACATATGATCTTCCACCAAATAAACCAACTAGCATCAACTACAAGGAGTAATCAACACTACTAGCAACCTACAGGTACCAATCCCAGACTATGAGACAAGAATTGGATACAAGAGATGAACTAGGGTTTGAGAGGAGATGGTGCTGGTGAAGATGTTGATGAAGATTGCCCTCTCCTGATGAGAGGAGCGTTGGTGATAACGATGGCGATGATTTCCCCCTCCCGGAGGGAAGTGTCCCCGGCAGAACAGCTCTGCCGGAGCCTAGATTGGTTCCGCCAAGGTTCCGCCTCGTGGCGGCGGAGTCTCGTCCCGAAAGCTTGCTTATGATTTTTCTTAGGACGAAAGACTTCATATAGCAGAAGATGGGCACCGGAGGGCCAACAGGGGGCCCACGAGGCAGGGGCGCGTCCAGGGGGTAGGGCGCGCCCCCACCCTCGTGGACAGGTGGAGGCCCCCTTGACGTATTTCTTCCCCTCAATATTTTTTATTATTTCTAAAAATAATTTTCGTGGAGTTTCAGGACTTTTGGAGTTGTGCAGAATAGGTCTATAATATTTGCTCCTTTTCCAGCCCAGAATTCCAGCTGCCGGTTTTTTTTTCGAAAAAATCACAAATTTGAAAAAAAAAATCGATACCATAAAAGTTCGTAAATTCAAAAAAGGTTTGGGATTATTTTTAAAAAGGAAAATAAAATAAAAATAATTAAAATGGGGAAAGGAAAAATAAAACGAAAAAGTAAAAGGAATCAAAAGAAGACATAAAAAAGCATACTAACGGCCCGGCCCTGTACTCTATCCCCCGACCTGCGCGGGGAATAAGCGATAAATTGCCATCATAACACGCACATCGGTCGGCTAAAAAAACACTCCACATGAGTGGCTCCCTCCCTAAGGAATATCTAGCATTGTTTCGCTCATGAAGAAAACCGGTTGGAAAGAACGGATTTTGTCAGTTGCAAATGAAAACCATCTATCCATTTTTTTTAGATTTTCAAAATGTATCATGCATAAAGAAATATTTGTGAATTCCATAAACAAGTTCTTGAATTTATGGAAATACTCATGAACTTTTTAAAACATTTTCAAGAAATTAAAAAATGTTCAACATTTATATAAATATTCAGTATTTTTATGAATGTCCATGAATAATTGAATCTTGTGTGATTTCATATACAATATTCACAAATAATCAAAATAAATGTGATCCTTTTTAAAATGGTCATGAAATGAAAAACAAATCCGAAAAACAAACCCTCGAGAAGGAAGTTGAAAAAAAACAGAAAAATCAGTTGAAAATCCTAAAATAAGGAAAGAAAATAAACTTTGCCAAGGAAAGCTGGATTGTGCCGTCTCTATCGATTGGCCACTATTCTTCCCATCGCATGAAGAATACGATTTTTCGAAAGAAGCCGGATATATGATTGCTAAAAGTTCACATACAACGGATTTCTCACACACATGGGAGACGAGCTTCAGAGACACACAGAGCGAGACGAGCTTCTACCTACGCTCACAACGACTAGATTTGGGGTTCGCGGTGTGCCCGAGCCCACTCATGCATCCACCCCAGCTCCGGCACTCGCAGGCAGTGCGAGCCTCCCGACCTGTCGTCCTTGGGCGAGAGGTACTGGTGGAACGGTGCATTGGGGCTGGCAGGGTGGCGTGGGGGAGGCGTGATGCAGCCTTGGAAGCAGCGGTGGAGGCATGAGGGCATCCGACGTTGGTGGGGACTTGCAGGCGCGCGCGCGCGCGCGCACACACAAACCGCTGCCATGGTGTGGATGGACTAGGTGTTTGATGGGCTGGACCATGCCTTGTGTTGGTTTGGTTGCACAGCAAATCCGGCCCCTCAAACGCTCGCGGCGGGCACTGGCCAGACATTCCCTATATCCGCGTCTCCACACCCACGTATCTAATATTCCGTCCCCTATTTCCATACTAAACCATGCAATGTTGTAAAAACTACGTAGATCATGAGTGGACATACAAATGCACAATCGGTTCATCAAAAGATCACACCCGGATCATCGAAAGATAGCCAAAGTTCACATAATACACATAATACGGCGGACAAGTTCAAACTACAACTAAAAACTTGAAATAAAGACGGATCTTCACCACTTTCTCGCCGGCCTTTTGCCCTTCCGGTCGCCGGCGCAGCTGTAGGAGTCCGCGGCAGGAGGTGGGTCCACGTCAGAGCCGCCGGACCCGTCAGAGGAGGAGAAATCGGAGATGATGATGAAGCCTTGCAAGCGCCGGACGGCGCGGTCTTCCTGGCGCTTGAGCTTGGCCACCCTCACCGCGTCCCTCGCTGCCTCCGCCGCCTCCCGCTCGGATTGCTCAATGGCGAGCGGGAGTTGCTTGGCGTTGAGCCTCCGGAGCCGTCGGGCATTCGTCTCCGCCTCAGACAGTAACCGGCGACACGCCCACTCGAAGAGATGGTCCTAAGGATGGCAATGGGTAGGGTATGGGCAGGGTAGAGCAATACCATACCCATACCCGTATAGTCAGTGGGTACACTATTCTATCCATACCCGTACCCATGGGTATGAAACTTTACGCATACCCATACCCGACGGGTACACATACCAGTCCAGTCGTATCAACACTAGAGCACGAACCTGGGGGGCCCTCGTTTCCAGGGGCCCGGGGCGGCCGCCCCCTGCCCCCCATCAGGGCCGGGCCTGCCCGTATCGACCCGCGAGCGCTCGAGCGCGATATGGAGCGTCAACTCCTCCTCACCTCCAGAGCTGCCGTCGGAGTGGCTGCCGGTGCTGGACATGCTCGCCGGCGCTAGGGATTTGGCAGTCTGAGGAAATGGGAGCGTCGGGAAGAGGAGAGGAGGGGAGCGGAGTGAGCTAGGGTTTCTGCCGGACTTGTGGGGTCGGGGTGGGCCAGCGGTGGGCCGGGCTGCTGTGGCGGGCGTGCTCGGACCGCCTCATATCCGCCCTACATTTGAAAATCCTTCTAGACGGGGTACCTCTTGCCACAAACGTGAAATGTAGGAATAAAAGGTGAGATTAATTAACTCTATGACTTTCCCACCTACTTATAAAACCTTTTGTGTGAATCACTCATGCACTGGAACAGACAGATAAAATTCAAATCTGTATGGTCCTATCAGTCATATCGCTCCCTAGCTAGTCCCCGCTTGACCACTCACTCGGCACATCACGCCATGTTTGTTGCATTTGCATCTGGCTCCCTCGCAGCTGTCCAAGATGACCAACGCCATGTTTACACGTTGGCTAGCTGTTCTACTCCTAGCTAGATCGGCCGGGATGAGCTCTCGACACGTTCGTTGCGAGGGGATGCGACGGACGTTGACGACGACGAAAGCAACAGGAGAACACACACCACGCTCTCTCCTAGCCGTTCGTTCTACCGGACGTGTCCGGTCCTGTCGTTCGTGGAAGCTGCAAGACACCAGCAGCGCTGTGCGTCAAACACGGCCTCTTCGAGGCACAGTGCCTGCGAGCACGCACCTCACACCGTTTTCCCCCCTAAACGAAGACAAAAGATTATGCCTCGTCAGATTAATTAAGCAGAAGAGTCGGGAAACATATCAACACACAATGATCACATATCCCACGCTTGCACTATCTCTGTTCTGGGCCACACTTGCACAATTTTAAGTCATAGTTTGAATATAATTTTAACTAATAAAATTAAATTGTACCTGGCAAAAAATAGTATCTAGTGAGAGGGCAAGGACTTACTGCCATGGCCGATGCGCTTCGGTGGAGTTCTGCAGTCGCTCCGTTCGTCGTCGCCGCCGGTGTGAGTGGGGAAGAGGGGAGAAAGCGGTGAGGAAGGGGCTGAGGGTAATTTATGACGCTTCGGGAAAGAACGCGGCGTCTCGAGAACGCATCCACGCGTGCAGCTGCCCACGCCCACGTGCATAGGGTAGCACCGCTCGGGCTGGCTCCACAAAAAAGGCAGATTTGAGCGTTCCTCTAGATGCAGGTCCAGAGGTGCTTTAAGTTCTGTGCAGGTCAACTTTTAGATGCGACCCGAGCAACCAAACAGGTTGAAAACTGCCCGCGCGGGCCTGGCTGGGCCTAATGCAGGTAACCAAACGCATCCTAACTAGCTCGTGTGGGGCGCCATGCACGGGCCGGAGAGCTCTGCAACGCCGTTTGCTCGCATCGCCGCCTCCTTGGCTCAACATGCTTTGTCTTCGGGAGGTCGCCGACCAAGGAGTGCGCCGCAGCGCCGTGTGCTCGCGCCACCGCCGCCCTGCCTCAAGCCGCCGGTGCCGGAGGTGCAGGAGAATGCCGGGCGCGCGGAGGTGCAGAAGGAACACCATGGAGCCAACTGCTAGCGCGCCTCGCCCAGTCCCCGGCACGGGCCAAGAGGGATCCGCCTCTGTTGCTTAGCCGCCCAATTGCGCGCGCGAGCCTGGCGGCCCCGACGACGAGCACCCTATTTGCTTCTGTTGCAGCCCAGCGGCGTGCCCGCATGGGGCGGCAGGCCGGCAAGGAGAGCCCCGCAACGCGGTGTGCTCGCGTCACCGCCGCCTTGGCTGAACTTGCTTTGTCTTCGGGAGATCGCCGAGCAGGGAGTTCGTCGCGGCGCCGTGTGCTCGCGCCACCGCCGCCCTGGCTCAAGCTGTCGGCATTGGAGGTGCAGGAGAACGCCGGGTGCGCGGAAGTGCAGAAGGACGGCGCGGGCCAGGAGGGTTCCGCCTCTGTTGCTTGGCTGCCCCATCGCGCGTGCGAGCCCGGCGGCCCCGACGACGAGCACCCTAGTTGCTTCTGTTGCAGCCCGGCGGCATGCCCGCATGGGGCGCCAGGCCGGCAAGGAGAGCTCCGCAACACGGTGTGCTCGCGTCACCGCCGCCTTGGCTTAACTTGCTTTGTCTTCGGGAGGTCGCCGAGCAGGGAGTTCGTCGCGGCGCCGTGTGCTCGCGCCACCGCTGCCGTGGCTCAAGCTGTCGGCATTGGAGGTGCAGGAGAACGCCGGGTGCACGGAAGTGTAGAAGGACGGCGCGGGCCAGGAGGGATCCGCCTCTGTTGCTTGGCTGCCCCATCGCGCGTGTGAGCCCGGCGGCCCCGATGACGAGCACCCTAGTTGCTTCTGTTGCAGCCCGACGGCGTGCCCGCATGGGGCGCCAGGCCGGCAAGGAGAGCTCCGCAACGCGGTGTGCTCGCGTCACCGTCGCCTGGCTCAACTTGCTTTGTCTTCGGGAGGTCGCCGAGCAGGGAGTTCGTCGCGGCGCCGTGTGCTCGCGCCACCGCCGCCCTGGCTCAAGCTGTCGGCATTGGAGGTGCAGGAGAACGCCGGGTGCGCGGAAGTGCAGAAGGACGGCGCGGGCCAGGAGGGATCCGCTTCTATTGCTTGGCTGCCCCATCGCGCGTGCGAGCCCGGCGGCCCCGACGACGAGCACCCTAGTTGCTTCTGTTGCAGCCTGGCGGCGTGCCCGCATGGGACGCCAGGCTGGCAAGGAGAGCTCCGCACCGCGGTGTGCTCGCGTCACCGCCGCCTTGGCTCAACTTGCTTTGTCTTCGGGAGGTCGCCGAGCAGGGAGTTCGTCGCGGCGCCGTGTGCTCGCGCCACCGCCGCCCTGGCTCAAGCTGTCGGCATTGGAGGTGCAGGAGAACGCCGGGTGCGCGGAACTGCAGAAGGACGGCGCGAGCCAGGAGTGATCTACCTCTGCTGCTTGGATGCCCCATCGCGCGTGCCAGCCCGGCGGCCCCGACGACGAGCACCCTAGTTGCTTCTGTTGCAGCCCGGCGGCGTGCCCGCATGGGGCGCCAGGCCGGCAAGGAGAGCTCCGCAACGCGGTGTGCTCGCGTCACCGCTGCCTTGGCTCAACTTGCTTTGTCTTCAGGAGGTCGCCGAGCAGGGAGTTCGTCGCGGCGCTGTGTGCTCGTGCCACCGCTGCCCTGGCTCAAGCTGTCGGCATTGGAGGTGCAGGAGAACGTCGGGAGCGCGGAAGTGCAGAAGGACGGCGCGGGCCAGGAGGGATCCGCCTCTGTTGCTTGGCTGCCCCATCGCGCGTGCGAGCCCGGCGGCCCCGACGACGAGCACCCTAGTTGCTTCTGTTGCAGCCCGGCGGCGTGCCCGCATGGGGCGCCAGGCCGGCAAGGAGAGCTCCGCAACGCGGTGTGCTCGCGTCACCGCCGCCTTGGCTCAACTTGCTTTGTCTTCCGGAGGTCGCCGAGCAGGGAGTTCGTCGCGGTGCTGTGTGCTCGCGTCACCGCCGCCCTGGCTCAAGCTGTCGGCATTGGAGGTGCAGGAGAACGTCGGCTGCGCGGAAGTGCTGAAGGACGGCGCGGGCCAGGAGGGATCAGCCTGTGTTGCTTGGCTGCCCCATCGCGCGTGCGATCCCGGCGGCCACGACGACGAGCACCCTAGTTGCTTCTGTTGCAGCCCGGCGGCGTGCCTGCATCGGGAGCCAGTCCGGCAAGGAGATCTCCGCAAAGCGGTGTGCTTGCGTCACCGTCGCCTTGGCTCAACTTGCTTTGTCTTCGGGAGGTCGCCGAGCAGGGAGTTCGTCGCGGCGCCGTGTGCTCGCGCCACCGCCGCCCTGGCTCAAGCTGTCGGCATTGGAGGTGCAGGACAACGCCGGGTGCGCGGAAGTGCAGAAGGATGGCGCGGGCCAGGAGGGATCCGCTTCTGTTCTTTGGCTGCCCCATCGCGCGTGCGAGCCCGGCGGCCCCGACGACGAGCACCCTAGTTGCTTCTGTTGCAGCCTGACGGCGTGCCCGCATGGGGCGCCAGGCTGGCAAGGAGAGCTCCGCACCGCGGTGTGCTCGCGTCACCGCCGCCTTGGCTCAACTTGCTTTGTCTTCGGGAGGTCGCCGAGCAGGGAGTTCGTCGCGTCGTCGTGTGCTCGCGCCACCGCCGCCCTGGCTCAAGCTGTCGGCATTGGAGGCGCAGGAGAACGCCGGGTGCGGGGAAGTGCAGAAGGTCGGCGCGAGCCAGGAGGGATCCACCTCTGTTGCTTGGCTGCCCCATCGCGCGTGCGAGCCCGGCGGCCCCGACAATGAGCACCCTAGTTGTTTCTTTTGCAGCCCGGCGGCGTGCCCGCATGGGGCGCCAGCCCGGCAAGGAGAGTTCCGCAACGCGGTGTGCTCGCGTCACCGCCACCTTGGCTCAACTTGCTTTGTCTTCAGGAGGTCGCCGAGCAGGGAGTTCGTCGCGGCGCCGTGTGCTTGCGCCACCGCCGCCCTGGTTCAAGCTGTCGACATTGGAGGTGCAGGAGAACGCCGGGTGCGCGGAAGTGCAGAAGGACGGCGCGGGCCAGGAGGGATCCGCTTCTGTTGCTTGGCTGCCCCATCGCGCGTGCGATCCCGGCAGCCCCGACGACGAGCACCCTAGTTGCTTTTGTTGCAGCCTGGCGGCGTGCCCGCATGGGGCGCCAGGCCGGCAAGGAGATCTCCGCACCGCAGTGTACTTGCGTCACCGCCGCCTTGGCTCAACTTGCTTTGTCTTCGGGAGGTCGCCGAGCAGGGAGTTCGTCGCGGCGCCGTGTGCTCGCGCCACCGCCGCCATGGCTCAAGCTGTCGGCATTGGAGGTGCAGGAGAACGCCGGGTGCGCGGAAGTGCAGAAGGACGGCGCGGGCCAAGAGGGATCCGCCTCGGTTGCTTGGCTGCCCCATCACGCGTGCGAGCCCGGCGGCCCCGACGACGATCACCCTAGTTGCTTCTGTTGCAGCCCGGCGGCGTGCCCGCATGGGGCGCCAGGCCGGCAAGGAGAGCTTCGCAACGCGGTGTGCTCGCGTCACCGCCGCCTTGGCTCAACTTGCTTTGTTTTCGGGAGGTCGCCGAGCAGGGAGTTCGTCGCGGCGCCGTGTGCTCGCGCCACCGCCGCCCTGGCTCAAGCCGTCGGCATTGGAGGTGCAGGAGAATGCCGGATGCGCGGAAGTGCAGAAGGACGGCGCGGGCCAGGAGGGATTTGCCTCTGTTGCTTGCCTGTCCCATCGCGCGTGCGAGCCCGGCGGCCCCGACGACGAGCACCCTAGTTGCTTCTATTGCAGCGCGGCGGCGTGCCCGCATGGGGCGCCAGGCCGGCAAAGAGAGCTCCGCAAAGCGGTGTGCTCGCGGCACCGTCGCCTTGGCTCAACTTGCTTTGTCTTCGGGAGGTCGCCGAGCAGGGAGTTCGTCGCGGCGCCGTGTGCTCGCGCCACCGCCGCCCTGGCTCAAGCTGTCGGCATTGGAGGTGCAGGAGAACGCCGGGTGCGCGGAAGTGCAGAAGGACGGCGCGGGCTAAGAGGGATCCGCTTCTGTTGCTTGGCTGCCCCATTGCGCGTGCGAGCCCGGCGGCCCCGACGACGAGCACCCTAGTTGCTTCTGTTGCAGCCTCGCGGCGTGCCCGCATGGGGCGCCAGGCCGGTAAGGAGTGCTCCGCACCGCGGTGTGCTCGCGTCACCGCCGCCTTGGCTCAACTTGCTTTGTCTTCAGGAGGATGCCGAGCAGGGAGTTCGTCGCGGCGCCATGTGCTCGAGCCACCGTCGCCCTGGCTCAAGCTGTCGACATTGGAGGTGCAGGAGAACGCCGGGTGCGCGGAAGTGTAGAAGGACGACGTGGGCCAGGAGGGATCCGCCTCTGTTGCTTGGCTGCCCCATCGCACGTGCTAGCTCGGCGGCCCCGACGACGAGCACCCTAGTTGCTTCTGTTGCAGCCCGGCGGCGTGCCCGCATGGGGCGCCAGGCCGGCAAGGAGAACTCCGCAACGCGGTGTGCTCGCGTCACCGTCGCCTTGGCTCAACTTGCTTTGTCTTCGGGAGGTCGCCGAGAAGGGAGTTCGTCGCGGCGCCGTGTGCTCGCGGCACCGCCGCCCTGGCTCATGCTGTCGGCATTGGAGGTGCAGGAGAACGCCGGGTGCGCGGAAGTGCAGAAGGACGGCGTGGGCCAGGAGGGATCCGCTTCTGTTGCTTGGTTGCCCCATCGCGCGTGCGAGCCCGACGGCCCCGACAACGAGCACCCTAGTTGCTTCTGTTGCAGCCTGGCGGCGTGCCCGCATGGGGCGCCAGGCCGGCAAGGAGAACTCCGCACCGCGGTGTGCTCGCGTCACCGCCGCCTTGGCTCTACTTGCTTTGTCTTCGGGAGGTCGCTGAGCAGGGAGTTCGTCGCGGTGCTGTGTGCTCGCGCCACCGCCGCCCTGGCTCAAGCTGTCAGCATTGGAGGTGCAGGAGAACGCCGGGTGCGCGGAAGTGTAGAAGGACGACGTGGGCCAGGAGGGATCCGCCTCTGTTGCTTGGCTGCCCCATCGCACGTGCGAGCTCGGCGGCCCCGACGACGAGCACCCTAGTTGCTTCTGTTGCGGCCCGGCGGCGTGCTCACATGGGGCGCCAGGCCGGCAAGGAGAACTCCGCAACGCGATGTGCTCGCTTCACCGTCGCCTTGGCTCAACTTGCTTTGTCTTCGGGAGGTCGCCGAGAAGGGAGTTCGTCGCGGCGCCGTGTGCTCGCGGCACCGCTGCCCTGGCTCATGCTGTCGGCATTGGAGGTGCAGGAGAACGCCGGGTGCGCGGAAGTGCAGAAGGACGGCGTGGGCCAGGAGGGATCCGCTTCTCTTGCTTGTCTGCTCCATCGCGCGTGCGAGCCCGACGGCCCCGACGACGAGCACCCTAGTTGCTTCTGTTGCAGCCTCGCGGCGTGCCCGCATGGGGCGCCAGGCCGGCAAGGAGAGCTCCGCAACGCGGTGTGCTCGCGTCACCGCCGCCTTGGCTCAACTTGCTTTGTTTTCTGGAGGTCGCCGAGAAGGGAGTTCGTCGCGGCGCCGTGTGCTCGCGCCACCGCCGCCTTTGCTCAACTTGCTTTGTCTTCGGGTGGTCGCCGAGCAGGGAGTTCGTCGCGGCACCGTGTGCTCGCGCCACCGCCGCCCTTGCTCAAGCTGTCGGCATTGGAGGTGCAGGAGAACGCCGGGTGCGCGGAAGTGAAGAAGGACGGCGCGGGCCAGGAGGGATCCGCCTCTATTGCTTGGCTGCCCCATCGCGCGTGCGAGCCCGGCGGCCCCGACGACGAGCACCCTAGTTGCTTCTGTTGCAGCCCGGTGGCGTGCCCGCATGGGGCGCCAGGCCGGCAAGGAGAGCTCCGCAACGCGATGTGCTCGCATCACCGCCGCCTTGGCTCAACTTGCTTTGTCTTCGGGAGGTCGCCGAGTAGCGAGTTCGTCGCGGCGCCGTGTGCTCACGCCACCGCCGCCCTGGCTCAAGCTGTCGGCATTGGGGGTGCAGGGGAACGCCGGGTGCGCGGAAGTGCAGAAGGACGGCGCGGGCCAGGAGGGATCCGCTTCTTTTGCTTGGCTGCCCATCGCGCGTGCGATCCCGGCGGCCCCGACGACGAGCACCCTAGTTGCTTCTGTTGCAGCCCGGTAGCGTGCCCGCATGGGGCGCCAGTCCTGCAAGGAGAGCTCCGCAACTCGTTGTGCTCTCGTCACCGCTGCCTTGGCTCAACTTGCTTTGTCTTCGAGAGGCCGCCGAGCAGGGAGTTCGTCGCGGCGCCGTGTGCTCGCGCCACCGCCGCCATGGCTCAAGCTTTCAGCATTGGAGGTGCAGGAGAACGCGGGATGCGCGGAAGTGCAGAAGGACGACGCGGGCCAGGAGGGATCCGCCTCGGTTGCTTGGCTGCCCCATCACGCGTGCGAGCCCGGCGGCCCCGACGACGATCACCCTAGTTGCTTCTGTTGCAGCCCGGCGGCGTGGCCGCATGGGGCGCCAGGCCGAAAAGGAGAGCTTCGCAACGCGGTGTGCTCGCGTCACCGCCGCCTTGGCTCAACTTTCTTTGTCTTCGGGAGGTCGCCGAGCAGGGAGTTCGTCGCGGCGCCGTGTGCTCGCGCCACCGCCGCCCTGGCTCAAGCCGTCGGCATTGGAGGTGCAGGAGAACGCCGGGTGCGCGGAAGTGCAGAAGGACGGCGCGGGCCAGGAGGGATCTGCTTCTGTTGCTTGGCTGTCCCATCGCGCGAGCGAGCCCGGCGGCCCCGACGACGAGCACCCTAGTTGCTTCTGTTGCAGCCCGGCGGCGTGCCCGCATGGGGCGCCAGGCCGGCAAAGAGAGCTCCGCAGAGCGGTTTGCTCGCGTCACCGTCGCCTTGGCTCAACTTGCTTTGTCTTCGGGAGGTCGCCGAGCAGGGAGTTCGTCGCGGCGCCGTGTGCTCGCGCCACCGCCGCCCTGGCTCAAGCTGTCGACATTGGAGGTGCAGGAGAACGCCGGGTGCGCGGAAGTGCAGAAGGACGGCGCGGGCTAGGAGGGATCCGCTTCTGTTGCTTGGCTGCCCCATTGCGCGTGCGAGCCCGGCGGCCCCGACGACGAGCACCCTAGTTGCTTCTGTTGCAGCCCAGCGGCGTGCCCGCATGGGGCGCCAGGCCGGCAAGGAGAGCTCCGCACCACGGTGTGCTCGCGTCACCGCCGCCTAGGCTCAACTTGCTTTGTCTTCGGGAGGATGCCGAGCAGGGAGTTCGTCGTGGCGCCATGTGCTCGCGCCACCGCCGCCCTGGCTCAAGCTGTCGACATTGGAGGTGCAGGAGAACGCCGGGTGCGTGGAAGTGTAGAAGGACGACGTGGGCCAGGAGGGATCCGCCTCTGTTGCTTGGCTGCCCCATCGCACGTGCGAGCTCGGCGGCCCCGACGACGAGCACCCTAGTTGCTTCTGTTGCAGCCCGGCGGCGTGCCCGCATGGGACGCCGGGCCGGCAAGGAGCACTCCGCAACGCGGTGTGCTCGCGTCACCGTCGCCTTGGCTCAACTTGCTTTGTCTTCGGGAGGTCGCCGAGAAGGGAGTTCGTCGCGGCGCCGTGTGCTCGCGGCACCGCCGCCCTGGCTCATGCTGTCAGCATTGGAGGTGCAGGAGAACGCCGGGTGCGCGGAAGTGCAGAAGGACGGCGCGGGCCAGGAGGGATCCGCCTCTGTTCCTTGGCTGCCCCATCGCGCGTGCGAGCCCAACGGCCCCGAAGACGAGCACCCTAGTTGCTTCTGTTGCAGCCCGGTAGCGTGCCCGCATGTGGCGCCAGGCCGGCAAGGAGAGCTCCGCAACGCGGTGTGCTCGCGTCACCGCCGCCTTGGCTCAACTTGCTTTGTCTTCGGGAGGTCGCCGAGCAGGGAGTTCGTCGCGGTGCCGTGTGCTCGCGTGACCGCCGCCTTGGCTCAAGCTGTCGGCATTGGAGGTGCAGGAGAACGCCGGATACGCGGAAGTGTAGAAGGACGGCACGGGCCAGGAGGGATCCGCCTCTGTTGCTTGGCTGCCCCATCGCGCGTGCGAGCCCGGCGGCCCCGACGACGAGCACCCTAGTTGCTTCTGTTGCAGCCCGGCGGCGTGCCCGCATGGGGCGCCAGGCCGGCAAGGAGAGCTTCGCAACATGGTGTGCTCGCGTCACCGTCGCCTTGGCTCAACATGCTTTGTCTTCGGGAGGTCGCCGAGCATGGAGTTCGTCGCGTCGCCGTGTGCTCGCGCCATCGCCGCCCTGGCTCAAGCTGTCGGCATTGGAGGTGCAGGAGAACGCCGGGTGCGCGGAAGTGCAGAAGGACGGCGCGGGCCAGGAGGGATCCGCCTCTGTTGCTTGGCTGCCCATCGCGCGTGCGAGCCCGGCGGCCCCGACGACGAGCACCCTAGTTGCTTCTGTTGCAGCCCGGCGGCGTGCCCGCATGGGGCGACAGGACGGCAAGGAGAGCTCCGCAACGCGGTGTGCTTGCGTCACCGTCGCCTTGGCTCAACATGCTTTGTCTTCGGGAGGTCGGCGAGCAGGGAGTTCGTCGCGGCGCCGTGTGCTCGCGGCAACGCCGCCCTGGCTCATGCTGTCGGCATTGGAGGTGCAGGAGAACGCCGGGTGCGCGGAAGTGCAGAAGGAAGGCGCGGGCCAGGAGGGATCCGCCTCTGTTCCTTGGCTGCCCCATCGCGCGTGCGAGCCCGACGGCCCCGACGACGAGCACCCTAGTTGCTTCTGTTGCAGCCCGGCAGCGTGCCCGCATGATGCGCCAGGCCGGCAAGGAGAGCTCCGCAACGCGGTGTGCTCGCGTCACCGCCGCCTTGGCTCAACTTGCTTTGTCTTCGGGAGGTCGCCGAGCAGGGAGTTCGTCGCGGTGCCGTGTGCTCGCGTCACCGCCGCCCTGGCTCAAGCTGTCGGCATTGGAGGTGCAGGAGAACGCCGGATGCGCGGAAGTGCAGAAAGACGGCGCGGGCCAGGAGGGATCCGCTTCTTTTGCTTGGCTGCCCATCGCGCGTGCGATCCCGGCGGCCCCGACGACGAGCACCCTAGTTGCTTCTGTTGCAGCCTGGCGGCGTGCCCGCATGGGGCGCTAGGCCGGCAAGGAGAGCTCCGCAACTCGTTGTGCTCGCGTCACCGCCGCCTGGCTCAACTTGCTTTGTCTTCGGGAGGTCGCCGAGCAGGGAGTTCGTCGCGGCGCCGTGTGCTCGCGCCACCGCCGCCCTGGCTCAAGCCGTCGGCATTGGAGGTGCAGGAGAACGCCGGGTGCGCGGAAGTGCAGAAGGACGGCGCGGGCCAGGAGGGATCTGCCTCTGTTGCTTGGCTGTCCCATCGCGCGTGCGAGCCCGGCGGCCCCAACGACGAGCACCCTAGTTGCTTCTGTTGCAGCCCGGCGGCGTGCCCGCTTGGGGCGCCAGGCCGGCAAAGAGAGCTCCGCAAAGCGGTGTGCTCGCGTCACCGTCGCCTTGGCTCAACTTGCTTTGTCTTCGGGAGTTCGCCGAGCAAGGAGTTCGTCGCAGCGCCGTGTGCTCGCGCCACCGCCGCCCTGGCTCAAGCTGTCGGCATTGGAGGTGCAGGAGAACGCCGGGTGCGCGGAAGTGCAGAAGGACGGCGCGGGCTAGGAGGGATCCGCTTCTGTTGCTTGGCTGCCCCATTGCGCGTGCGAGCCCGGCGGCCCCGACGACGAGCACCCTAGTTGCTTCTGTTGCAGCCTAGCGGCGTGCCCGCATGGGGCGCCAGGCCGGCAAGGAGAGCTCCGCACCGCGGTGTGCTCGCGTCACCGCCGCCTTGGCTCAACTTGCTTTGTCTTCGGGAGGATGCCGAGCAGGGAGTTCGTCGCGGCGCCATGTGCTCGCGCCACAGCCGCCCTGGCTCAAGCTGTCGACATTGGAGGTGCAGGAGAACGCCGGGTACACGGAAGTGTAGAAGGACGACATGGGCCAGGAGGGATCCGCCTCTGTTGCTTCCTAGTTGCTTCTGTTGCAGCCCGGCGGCGTGCCCGCATGGGGCGCCAGGCCGGCAAGGAGAACTCCGCAACGCGGTGTGCTCGCGTCACCGTCGCCTTGGCTCAACTTGCTTTCTCTTCGGGAGGTCGCCGAGAAGGGAGTTCGTCGCGGCGCCGTGTGCTCGCGGCACCGCCGCCCAGGCTCATGCTGTCGGCATTGGAGGTGCAGGAGAACGCCGGGTGCGCGGAAGTGCAGAAGGACGGCGTGGGCCAGGAGGGATCCGCTTCTGTTCCTTGGCTGCCCCATCGCGCGTGCGAGCCCGACGGCCCCGACGACGAGCACCCTAGTTGCTTCTGTTGCAGCCTGGCGGCGTGCCCGCATGGGGCGCCAGGCCGGCAAGGAGAGCTCCGCACCGCGGTGTGCTCGCGTCACCGCCGCCTTGGCTCAACTTGCTTTGTCTTCGGGAGGTCGCCGAGCAAGGAGTTCGTCGCGGCGCCGTGTGCTTGCGCAACCGCCGCCCTGGCTCAAGCTGTCGGCATTGGAGGTGCAGGAGAACGCCGGGTGCACGGAAGTGTAGAAGGACGACATGGGCCAGGAGGGATCCGCCTCTGTTGCTTCCTAGTTGCTTCTGTTGCAGCCCGGCGGCGTGCCCGCATGGGGCGCCAGGCCGGCAAGGAGAACTCCGCAACGCGGTGTGCTCGCGTCACCGTCGCCTTGGCTCAACTTGCTTTCTCTTCGGGAGGTCGCCGAGAAGGGAGTTCGTCGCGGCGCCGTGTGCTCGCGGCACCGCCGCCCAGGCTCATGCTGTCGGCATTGGAGGTGCAGGAGAACGCCGGGTGCGCGGAAGTGCAGAAGGACGGCGTGGGCCAGGAGGGATCCGCTTCTGTTGCTTGGCTGCCCCATCGCGCGTGCGAGCCCGACGGCCCCGACGACGAGCACCCTAGTTGCTTCTGTTGCAGCCTGGCGGCGTGCCCGCATGGGGCGCCAGGCCGGCAAGGAGAGCTCCGCACCGCGGTGTGCTCGCGTCACCGCCGCCTTGGCTCAACTTGCTTTGTCTTCGGGAGGTCGCCGAGCAAGGAGTTCGTCGCGGCGCCGTGTGCTTGCGCAACCGCAGCCCTGGCTCAAGCTGTCGGCATTGGAGGTGCAGGAGAACGCCGGGTGCTTGGAAGTGCAGAAGGACGGCGCGGGCCAGGAGGGATCCGCCTCTGTTGCTTGGCAGCCCCATCGCGCGTGTGAGCCCGGCGGCCCCGACGACGAGCGCCCTTGTTGCTTCTGTTGTAGCCCAGCGGCGTGCCCGCATGGGGCGCCAGGCCGGCATGGAGAGCTCCGCAACGCCGTGTGCTCGCGTCACCGCCGCCTTGGCTCAACTTGCTTTGTCTTCGGGAGGTCGCCGAGCAGGGAGTTCGTCGCGGCGCCGTGTGCTCGCGCCACCGCCGCCTTCGCTCAACTTGCTTTGTATTCGGGTGGTCGCCGAGCAGGGAGTTCGTCGCGGCACCGTGTGCTCGCGCCACCGCCGCCCTGGCTCAAGCTGTCGGCATTGGAGGTGCAGGAGAACGCCGGGTGCGCGAAAGTGAAGAAGGACGGCGCGGGCCAGGAGGGATCCGCCTCTATTGCTTGGCTGCCCCATCGCGCGTGCGAGCCCGGCGGCCCCGACGACGAGCACCCTAGTTGCTTCTGTTGCAGCCCGGTGGCGTGCCCGCATGGGGCGCCAGGCCGGCAAGGAGAGCTCCGCAACGCGATGTGCTCGCGTCACCGCCGCCTTGGCTCAACTTGCTTTGTCTTCGGGAGGTCGCCAAGTGGCGAGTTCGTCGCGGCGCCGTGTGCTCGCGCCACCGCCGCCCTGGCTCAAGCTGTCGGCATTGGGGGTGCAGGGGAACGCCGGGCGCGTGGAAGTGCAGAAGGACGGCGCGGGCCAGGAGGGATCCGCCTCTGTTGCTTGGCTGCCCCATCGCGCGTGCGAGCCCGGCGGCCCCGACGACGAGCACCCTAGTTGCTTCTGTTGCAGCCCGGCGGCGTGCCCGCATGGGCGCCAGGCCGGCAAGCAGAGCTCCGCACCGCGGTGTGCTCGCGTGATCGTCGCCTTGGCTCAACTTGCTTTGTCTTCGGGAGGTCGCTGAGCAGGGAGTTCGTCGCGGCGCCATGTGTTCGCGCCACCGCCGCCCTGGCTCAAGCTGTCGGCATTGGAGGTGCAGGAGAACGCCGGGTGCACGGAAGTGCAGAAGGACGGCGCGGGACAGAAGAGATCCGCCTCTGTTGCTTGGCTGCCCCATCGCGCGTGCGAGCCTGGCGGCCCCGACGACGAGCACCCTAGTTGCTTCTGTTGCAGCCTGGCGGCGTGCCCGCATGGGGCGCCAGGCCGGCAAGGAGAGCTCCGCAACGCGGTGTGCTCGCGTCACCGCCACCTTGGCTCAACTTGCTTTGTCTTCGGGAGGTCTCCGAGCAGGGAGTTCGTCGCGGCGCCGTGTGCTCGCGCCAGTACCGCCCTGGACAAGCTATCGGCATTGGAGGTGCAGGGGAACGCCGGGTGCGCGGAAGTGCAGAAGGACGGCGCGGGCCAGGAGGGATCCACCTCTGTTCCTTGGCTGCCCCATCGCGCGTGCGAGCCCGACGGCCCCGACGACGAGCACCCTAGTTGCTTCTGTTGCAGCCCAGCAGCGTGCCCACATGTGGTGCCAGGCCGGCAAGGAGAGCTCCGCAACGCGGTGTGCTCGCGTCACCGCCGCCTTGGCTCAACTTGCTTTGTCTTCGGGAGGTCGCCGAGCAGGGAGTTCGTCGCGGTGCCGTGTGCTCGCGTCACCGCCGCCCTGGCTCAAGCTGTCGGCATTGGAGGTGCAGGAGAACGCCGGGTGCGCGGAAGTGCAGAAGGACGGCGCGGGCCAGGAGGGATCCGCCTCTGTTGCTTGGCTGCCCCATCGCGCATGCGAGCCCGACGGCCCCGACGACGAGCACTCAAATTGCTTCTGTTGCAGGCCGGCGGCGTGCCCGCATGGGGCGCCAGGCCGGTAAGGAGAGCTCCGCAACGCGGTGTGCTCGCGTCACCGTCGCCTTGGCTCAACTTGCTTTGTCTTCGGGAGGTCGCCGAGCAGGGAGTACGTCGCGGCACCGTGTGCTCGTGCCACCGCCGCCCATGCTCAAGCTGTCGACATTGGAGATGCAGGAGAACGCCGGGTGCGCGGAAGTGCAGAAGGACGGCGCGGGCCAGGAGGGATCCGCCTCTGTTGCTTGGCTGCCCCATCGCGCGTGCGAGCCCGGCGGCCCCGACGACGAGCACCCTAGTTGCTTCTGTTGCAGCCCGGCGGCGTGCCCGCATGGGTCGCCAGGACGGCAAGGAGAGCTCCGCAACGCGGTGTGCTTGCGTCACCGTCGCCTTGGCTCAACATGCTTTGTCTTCGGGAGGTCGCCGAGCAGGGAGTTCTTCGCGGCGCCGTGTGTTCGTGCCACCGCCGCCCTGGCTCAAGCTGTCGGCATTGGAGGTGCAGGAGAACGCCGATTGCGCGGAAGTGCATAAGGACGGCGCGGGCCAGGAGGGATCCGCTTCTTTTGCTTGGCTGCCCATCGCGCGTGCGATCCCGGCGGCCCCGACGACGAGCACCCTAGTTGCTTCTGTTGCAGCCTGGCGGCGTGCCCGCATGGGGCGCCAGGCCGGCAAGGAGAGCTCCGCAACGCGGTGTGCTCGCGTCACCGCCACCGTGGCTCAACTTGCTTTGTCTTCGGGAGGTCGCCGAGCAGGGATTTCGTCGCGGCGCCGTGTGCTCGCGCCAGCGCCGCCCTGGACAAGCTGTCGGCATTGGAGGTGCAGGGGAACGCCGGGTGCGCAGAAGTGCAGAAGGACGGCGCGGGCCAGGAGGGATCCGCCTCTGTTCCTTGGCTGCCCCATCGCGCGTGCGAGCCCGACGGCCCCGACGACGAGCACCCTAGTTGCTTCTGTTGCAGCCCAGCAGCGTGCCCGCATGTGGTGCCAGGCCGGCAAGGAGAGCTCCGCAACGCGGTGTGCTCGCGTCACCGCCGCCTTGGCTCAACTTGCTTTGTCTTCGGGAGGTCGCCGAGCAGGGAGTTCGTCGCGGTGCCGTGTGCTCGCGTCACCGCCGCCCTGGCTCAAGCTGTCGGCATTGGAGGTGCAGGAGAACGCCGGGTGCGCGGAAGTGCAGAAGGACGGCGCGGGCCAGGAGGGATCCGCCTCTGTTGCTTGGCTGCCCCATCGCGCGTGCGAGCCCGGCGGCCCCGACGACAAGCACCCTAGTTGCTTCTGTTGCAGCCTGGCGCCGTGCCCGCATGGGGCGCCAGGCCGGCAAGGAGAGCTTCGCAACATGGTGTGCTCGCGTCACCGTCGCCTTGGCTCAACATGCTTTGTCTTCGGGAGGTCGCCGAGCATGTAGTTCGTCGCGGCGCCGTGTGCTCGCGCCATCGCCGCCCTGGCTCAAGCTGTCGGCATTGGAGGTGCAGGAGAACGCCGGGTGCGCGGAAGTGCAGAAGGACGGCGCGGGCCAGGAGGGATCCGCCTCTGTTGCTTGGCTGCCCCATCGCGCGTGCGAGCCCGGCGGCCCCGACGACGAGCACTCTAGTTGCTTCTGTTGCAGCCCGGCGGCGTGCCCGCATGGGGTGCCAGGCTGGTAAGGAGAGCTCTGCAACACGGTGTGCTCGCGTCACCGTCGCCTTGGCTCAACTTGCTTTGTCTTCGGGAGGTCGCCGAGCAGGGAGTTCGTCGCGGCGCCATGTGCTCGTGCCACCGCCTTCCAGGCTCAAGCTGTCGACATTGGAGATGCAGGAGAACGCCGGGTACGCGGAAGTGCAGAAGGACGGCGCGGGCCAGGAGGGATCCGCCTCTGTTGCTTGGCTGCCCCATCGCGCGTGCGAGCCCGGCGGCCCCGACGACGAGCACTCTAGTTGCTTCTGTTGCAGCCCGGCAGCGTGCCCGCATGGGGCGCCAGGACGGCAAGGAGAGCTCCGCAACGCGGTGTGCTTGCGTCACCGTCGCCTTGGCTCAACATGCTTTGTCTTCGGGAGGTCGCCGAGCAGGGAGTTCTTCGCGGCGCCGTGTGTTCGCGCCACCGCCGCCCTGGCTCAAGCTGTCGGCATTGGAGGTGCAGGAGAACGCCGATTGCGCGGAAGTGCAGAAGGACGGCGCGGGCCAGGAGGGATCCGCTTCTTTTGCTTGGCTGCCCATCGCGCGTGCGATCCCGGCGGCCCCGACGACGAGCACCCTAGTTGCTTCTGTTGGAGCCTGGCGGCGTGCCCGCATGGGGCGCCAGGCCTGCAAGGAGAGCTCCGCAACTCGGTGTGCTCTCGTCACCGCTGCCTTGGCTCAACTTGCTTTGTCTTCGGGAGGTCGCCGAGCAGGGGGTTCATCGCGGCGCCGTGTGCTCGCGCCACCGCCGCCCTGGCTCAAGCTGTCGGCCTTGGAGGTGCAGGAGAACGTCGGGTGCGCGGAAGTGCAGAAGGACGGCGCGGGCCAGGAGGGATCCGCCTATGTTGCTTGGCTGCCCCATCGCGCTTGCGAGCCCGGCGGCCCCGACGACGAGCACACTAGTTGCTTCTGTTGCAGCCCGGCGGCGTGCCCGCATGGGGCGCCAGGCCGGCAAGGAGAGCTCCGCAACGCGGTGTGCTTGCGTCACCGTCGCCTTGGCTCAACATGCTTTGTCTTCGGGAGGTCGCCGAGCAGGGAGTTCTTCGCGGCGCCGTGTGTTCATGCCACCGCCGCCCTGGCTCAAGCTGTCGGCATTGGAGGTGCAGGAGAACGCCGATTGCGCGGAAGTGCATAAGGACGGCGCGGGCCAGGAGGGATCCGCTTCTTTTGCTTGGCTGCCCATCGCGCGTGCGATCCCGGCGGCCCCGACGACGAGCACCCTAGTTGCTTCTGTTGCAGCCTGGCGGCGTGCCCGCATGGGGCGCCAGGCCGGCAAGGAGAGCTCCGCAACACGGTGTGCTCGCGTCACCGCCGCCTTGGCTCAACTTGCTTTGTCTTCGGGAGGTCGCCGAGCAGGGAGTTCATCGCGGCTCCGTGTGCTCGCGCCAGCGCCGCCCTGGCCAAGCTGTCGGCATTGGAGGTGCAGGGGAACGCCGGGTGCGCGGAAGTGCAGAAGGACGGCGCGGGCCAGGAGGGATCCGCCTCTGTTCCTTGGCTGCCCCATCGCGCGTGCGAGCCTGATGGCCCCGACGACGAGCACCCTAGTTGCTTCTGTTGCAGCCCGGCAGCGTGCCCGCGTGTGGCGCCAGGCCGGCAAGGAGAGCTCCGCAACGCGGTGTGCTCGCGTCACCGCCGCCTTGGCTCAACTTGCTTTGTCTTCGGGAGGTCGCCGAGCAGGGAGTTCGTCGCGGTGCCGTGTGCTCGCGTCACCGCCGCCCTGGCTCAAGCTGTCGAGATTGGAGGTGCAGGAGAACGCCGGGTGCGCGGAAGTGCAGAAGGACGGCGCGGGCCAGGAGGGATCCACCTCTGTTGCTTGGCTGCCCCATCGCGCGTGCGAGCCCGGCGGCCCCGACGACAAGCACCCTAGTTTCTTCTGTTGCAGCCCGGCGGCGTGCCCGCATGGGGCGCCAGGCCGGCAAGGAGAGCTTCGCAACATGGTGTGCTCGCGTCACCGTCGCCTTGGCTCAACATGCTTTGTCTTCGGGAGGTCGCCGAGCATGGAGTTCATCAAGGCGCCGTGTGCTCGCGCCATCGCCGCCCTGGCTCAAGCTGTCGGCATTGGAGGTGCAGGAGAACGCCGGGTGCGCGGAAGTGCAGAAGGACGGCGCGGGCCAGGAGGGATCCGCCTCTGTTGCTTGGCTTCCCCATCGCGCGTGCGAGCCCGGCGGCCCCGACGACGAGCACCCTAGTTGCTTTTGTTGCAACCCAGCGGCGTGCCCGAATGGGGCGACAGGACGGCAAGGAGAGCTCCGCAACGCGGTGTGCTTGCGTCACCGTCGCCTTGGCTCAACATGCTTTGTCTTCGGGAGGTCGCCGAGCAGGGAGTTCGTCGCGGCGCCGTGTGCTCGCGCCACCGCCGCCCTGGCTCTAGCTGTCGGCATTGGAGGTGCAGGAGAACGCCGAGTGCGCAGAAGTGCAGAAGGACGGCGCGGGCTAGGAGAGATCCGCTTCTTTTGCTTGGCTGCCCATCGCGCGTGCGATCCCGGCGGCCCCGACGACGAGCACCCTAGTTGCTTCTGTTGCAGCCTGGCGGCGTGCCCGCATGGGGCGCTAGGCCTGCAAGGAGAGCTCCGCAACTCGTTGTGCTCTCGTCACCGCTGCCTTGGCTCAACTTGCTTTGTCTTCGGGAGGTCGCCGAGCAGGGAGTTCGTCGCGGCGCCATGTGCTCGCGCCACCGCCGCCATGGCTCAAGCTGTCGGCATTGGAGGTGCAGGAGAACGCCGGGTGCGCGGAAGTGCAGAAGGACGGCGCGGGCCAGGAGGGACCCGCCTCGGTTGCTTGGCTGCCCCATCGCGCGTGCGAGCCAGGCGGCCCCGACGACGATCACCCTAGTTGCTTCTGTTGCAGCCCGGCGGCGTGGCCGCATGGGGCGACAGGCCGGCAAGGAGAGCTTCGCAATGCGGTGTGCTCGCGTCACCGCCGCCTTGGCTCAACTTGGTTTGTCTTCGGGAGGTCGCCGAGCAGGGAGTTCGTCGCGGCGCCTTGTGCTCGCGCCACTGCCGCCCTGGCTCAAGCCGTCGGCATTGGAGGTGCAGGAGAACGCCGGGTGCACGGAAGTGCAGAAGGACGGCGCGGGCCAGGAGGGATCTGCCTCTGTTGCTTGGCTGTCCCATCGCGCGTGCGAGCCCGGCAGCCCCAACGACGAGCACCCTAGTTGCTTCTATTGCATCCCGGCGGCTTGCCCGCTTGGGGCGCCAGGCCGGCAAAGAGAGCTCCGCAAAGCGGTGTGCTCGCGTCACCGTCGCCTTGGCTCAACTTGCTTTGTCTTCGGGAGGTCGCCGAGCAGGGAGTTCGTCGCGGTGCCGTGTGCTCACGCCACCGCCGCCCTGGCTCAAGCTGTCGGCATTGGAGGTGCAGGAGAACGCCGGGTGCACGGAAGTGCAGAAGGACGGCGCGGGCCAGGAGGGATCCGCCTCTGTTGCTTGGCTGCCCCATCGCGCGTGCGAGCCCGGCGGCCCCGACGACGAGCACTCTAGTTGCTTCTGTTGCAGCCCGGCGGCGTGCCCGCATGGGGTGCCAGGCCGGTAAGGAGAGCTCCGCAGCGCGGTGTGCTCGCGTCACCGTCGCCTTGGCTCAACTTGCTTTGTCTTCGGGAGGTCGCCGAGCAGGGAGTTCGTCGCGGCGCCGTGTGCTCGTGCCACCGCCGCCCAGGCTCAAGCTGTCGACATTGGAGATGCAGGAGAACGCCGGGTGCGCGGAAGTGCAGAAGGACGGCGCAGGCCAGGAGGGATCCGCCTCTGTTGCTTGGCTGCCCGATCGCGCGTGCGAGCCCGGCGGCCCCGACGACGAGCACCCTAGTTGCTTCTGTTGCAGCCCGGCGGCGTGCCCGCATGGGGTGCCAGGACGGCAAGGAGAGCTCCACAACGCGGTGTGCTTGCGTCACCGTCACCTTGGCTCAACATGCTTTGTCTTCGGGAGGTCGCCGAGCAGGGAGTTCTTCGCGGCGCCGTGTGTTCGCGCCACCGCCGCCCTGGCTCAAGCTGTCGGCATTGGAGGTGCAGGAGAACGCCGATTGCGCGGAAGTGCAGAAGGACGGCGCGGGCCAGGAGGGGTCCGCTTCTTTTGCTTGGCTGCCCATCGCGTGTGCGATCCCGGCGGCCCCGACGACGAGCACCCTAGTTGCTTCTGTTGCAGCCTGGCGGCGTGCCCGCATGGGGCGCCAGGCCTGCAAGGAGAGCTCCGCAACTCGGTGTGCTCTCGTCACCGCTGCCTTGGCTCAACTTGCTTTGTCTTCGGGAGGTCGCCGAGCAGGGGGTTCGTCGCGGCGCCGTGTGCTCGCGCCACCGCCGCCCTGGCTCAAGCTGTCGGCCTTGGAGGTGCAGGAGAACGCCGGGTGCGCGGAAGTGCAGAAGGACGGCGCGGGCCAGGAGGGATCTGCCTCTGTTGCTTGGCTGTCCCATCGCGCGTGCGAGCCCGGCGGCCCCGACGACGAGCACACTAGTTGCTTCTGTTGCAGCCCGGCGGCCTGCCCGCATGGGGCGCCAGGCCGGCAAGGAGAGCTCCGCAACGCGGTGTGCTCGCGTCACCGCCGCCTTGGCTCAACTTGCTTTGTCTTCGGGAGGTCGCCGAGCAGGGAGTTCCTCGCTGCGCCGTGTGCTCGCGCCACCGCCACCCTGGCTCAAGCTGTCGGCATTGGACGTGCAAGAGAACGCCGGGTGCGCGGAAGTGCAGAAGGACGGCGCGGGCCAGGAGGGATTCGCCTCTGTTGCTTGGCTGCCCCATCGCGCATGCGAGCCTGGCGGCCCCGACGACGAGCACCCTAGTTGCTTCTGTTGCAGCCCCGCAGCGCGCCCGGATGGGGCGCCAGGCTGGCAAGGAGAGCTCCGCAACGCGATGTGCTCGCGTCACCGCCGCCTTGGCTCAACTTGCTTTGTCTTCGGGAGGTCGCCGAGCAGGGAGTTCGTCGCGGCGCCGTGTGCTCGCGCCACCGCCGCCCTGGCTCAAGCTGTCGGCATTGGAGGTGCAGGAGAACGCCAGGTGCGCGGGAGTGCAGAAGGATGGCGCGGGCCAGGAGGGATCCGCCTCTGTTGCTTCGCTGCCCCATCGCGCGTGCGAGCCCGGCGGCCACGACGACGAGCACCCTAGTTGCTTCTGTTGCAGCCCGGCGGCGTGCCCGCATGGGGCGCCAGGCCGGCAAGGAGAGCTCCGCAACGCGGTGTGTTCGCGTCACCGCCGCCTTGGCTCAACTTGCTTTGTCTTCGGGAGGTCGCCGAGCAGGGAGTTTGTCGCGGTCCCGTGTGCTCGCCCCATCGCCGCCCTGGCTCAAGCTGTCGGCATTGGAGGTGCGGGGGAACGCTGGGTGCGCGGAAGTGCAGAAAGACGGCGCAGGCCAGGAGGGATCCGCCTCTGTTGCTTGGCTGCCCCATCGCGCGTGCGTGCCCGGCGGCCCCGACGACGAGCACCCTAGTTGCTTCTGTTGAAGCCCGGCGGCGTGCCCGCATGGGGCGCAAGGCCGGCAAGGAGAGCTCCGCAACGCGGTGTGCTCGCGTCACCGCCGCCTTGGCTCAACTTGCTTTGTTTTCAGGAGGTCGCCGAGAAGGGAGTTCGTCGCGGCGCCGTGTGCTCACGCCACTGCCGCCCTGGCTCAAGCTGTCGGCATTTGAGGTGTAGGAGAACGCAGGGTGCGTGGAAGTGCAGAAGGATGGCGCAGGCCAAGAGGGATCCGCCTCTGTTGCTTGATTGCCCCATCGCGCGTGCGAGCCCGGCGGCCCCGACGACGAGCACCCTAGTTGCTTCTGTTGCAGCCTGACGGCGTGCCCGCATGGGGCGCCAGGCCGGCAAGGAGAGCTCCGCAACATGGTGTGCTCGCGTCACCGTCGCCTTGGCTCAACATGCTTTGTCTTCGGGAGGTCGCCGAGCATGGAGTTCGTCGCGGCGCCGTGTGCTCGCGCCATCGCCGCCCTGGCTCAAGCTGTCGGCATTGGAGGTGCAGGAGAACGCCGAGTGCGCGGAAGTGCAGAAGGACGGCGTGGGCCAGGAGGGATCCGCCTCTATTGCTTGGCTGCCCCATCGCCCGTGCGAGCCCGGCGGCCCCGACGACGAGCCCCCTAGTTGCTTCTGTTGCAGCCCGGCGGCGCGCCCGCATGGGGCGCCAGGCCGGCAAGGAGAGCTCCGCAACGCGGTGTGCTCGCGTCACCGTCGCCTTGGCTCAACTTGCTTTGTCTTCGGGAGGTCGCCGAGCAGGCAGTTCGTCGTGGCGCCGTGTGCTCGCGCCACCGCCTCCCTGGCTGAAGCTGTCGGCATTGGAGGTGCAGGAGAACGCCGGGTGCGCGGAAGTGCAGAAGGACGGCGCGGGCCACGAGGGATCCGCTTCTGTTGATTGGCTGCCCCATCACGCGTGCGAGCCCGGCGGCCCCGACGACGAGTACCCTAGTTGCTTCTGTTGCAGCCTGGCGGCGTGCCCGCATGCGGCGCCAGGCCGGCAAGGAGAGCTCCGCACCGCGGTGTGCTCGCGTCACCGCCGCCTTGGCTCAACTTGCTTTGTCTTCAGGAAGTCGCCGAGCAGGGAGTTCGTCGCGGCGCCGTGTGCTCGCGCCATCGCCGCCCTGGCAGAAGCTGTCGACATTGGAGGTGCAGGAGAACGCCGGGTGCGTGGAAGTGCAGAAGGACAGCGCGGGCCAGGAGGGATCCGCTTCTATTGCTTGGCTGCCCCATCGCGCGTGGAGCCCGGCGGCCCCGACGACGAGCACCCTAGTTGCTTCTGTTGCAGCCCGGCGGCGTGCCCGCATGGGGCGCCAGGCTGGCAAGGAGAGCTTCGCAACATGGTGTGCTCGCGTCACCGTCGCCTTGGCTCAACATGCTTTGTCTTCGGGAGGTCGCCGAGCATGGAGTTCATCGCGGCGTCGTGTGCTCGCGCCATCGCCGCCCTGGCTCAAGCTGTCGGCATTGGAGGTGCAGGAGAACGCCGGGTGCGCGGAAGTGTAGAAGGACGGCGCGGGCCAGGAAGGATCTGCCTCTGTTGCTTGGCTGCCCCATCGCGCGTGCGAGCCCGGCGGCCCCGACGACGAGCACTCTAGTTGCTTCTGTTGCATCCCGGCGGCGTGCCCGCATGGGGCGCCAGGACGGCAAGAAGAGCTCCGCAACGTGGTGTGCTTGCGTCACCGTCGCTTTGGCTCAACATGCTTTGTCTTCGGGAGGTCGCCGAGCAGGGAGTTCGTCGCGGCGCCGTGTGCTCGCGCCACCGCCGCCCTGGCTCAAGCGGTCGACATTGGAGGTGCAGGAGAACGCCGGGTGCGCGGAAGTGCAGAAGGACGGCGCGGGCCAGGAGGGATCCGCTTCTTTTGCTTGGTTGCCCATCGCGCGTGCGATCCCAGCGGCCCCGACGACGAGCACCCTAGTTGCTTCTGTTGCAGCCTGGCGGCGTGCCCGCATGGGGCGCCAGGCCTGCAAGGAGAGCTCCGCAACTCGGTGTGCTCTCGCCACCGCTGCCTTGGCTCAACTTGCTTTGTCTTCGGGAGGTCGCCGAGCATGGAGTTCGTCGCGGCGCCGTGTGCTCGCGCCACCGCCGCCCTGGCTCAAGCTGTCGACCTTGGAGGTGCAGGAGAACGCCGGGTGCGCGGAAGTGCAGAAGGACGGCGCGGGCCAGGAGGGATCCGCCTCTGTTGCTTGGCTGCCCCATCGCGCTTGCGAGCCCGGCGGCCCCGACGACGAGCACCCTAGTTGCTTCTGTTGCAGCCCCGTAGCGCGCCCGGATGGTGCGCCAGGCCGGCAAAGAGAGCTCCGCAACTCGGTATGCTCGCGTCACCGCCGCCTTGGCTCAACTTGCTTTGTCTTCGGGAGGTCGCCGAGCAGGGAGTTCGTCGCTGCGCCGTGTGCTCGCGCCACCGCCACCCTGGCTCAAGCTGTCGGCATTGGAGGTGCAAGAGAACGCCGGGTGCGTGGAAGTGCAGAAGGACGGCGCGGGCCAGGAGGGATCCGCCTCTGTTGCTTGGCTACCCCATCGCGCGTTTGAGCCTGGCGGCCCCGTCGACGAGCACCCTAGGTTCTTCTGTTGCAGCCCGGCGGCGTGCCCGCATGGGGCCCCAGGCCGGCAAGGAGAGCTCCGCAACGCGGTGTGCTCGCGTCACTGCCGCCTTGGCTCAACTTGCTTTGTCTTCGGGAGGTCGCCGAGTAGGGAGTTCGTTGCGGCGCCGTGTGCTCGCGCCACCGCCGCCTTGGCTCAAGCTGTCGGCATTGGAGGTGCAGGAGAAGGCCGGGTGCGCGGAAGTGCAGAAGGACGGCGCGGGCCAGGAGGGATCCGCCTCTGTTGCTTGGCTGCCCCATCGCGCGTGTGAGCCCGGCGGCCCCGACAACGAGCACCCTAGTTGCTTCTGTTGCAACCCGGCAGCGTGCCCGCATGTGGCGCCAGGCCGGCAAGGAGAGCTCCGCAACGCGGTGTGCTCGCGTCACCGCCGCCTTGGCTCAACTTGCTTTGTCTTCGGGAGGTCGCCGAGCAGGGAGTTCGTCGCGGCGCCGTGTGCTCGCGCCACCGCCGCCCTGGCTCAAGTTGTCGGCATTTGAGGTGCAGGAGAACGCCGGGTGCGCGGAAGTGCAGAAGGACGGCGCGGGCCAGGAGGGATCCGCCTCTGTTCCTTGGCTGCCCCATCGCGCGTGCGAGCCTGGCGGCCCCGACGACGAGCACCCTAGTTGCTTCTGTTGCAGCCCAGCAGCGTGCCCGGATGGGGCGCCAGGCCGGCAAGGAGAGCTACGCAACGCGGTGTGCTCGCGTCACCGCCGCCTTGGCTCAACTTGCTTTGTCTTCGGGAGGTCGCCGAGCAGGGAGTTCGTCGCGGCGCCGTGTGCTCGCGCCACCGCCGCCCTGGCTCAAGCTGTCGGCATTGGAGGTGCAGGAGAACGCCGGGTGCGCGGGAGTGCAGAAGGATGGCGCGGGCCAGGAGGGATCCACCTCTGTTGCTTGGCTGCCCCATCGCGCGTGCGAGCCTGACGGCCACGACGACGAGCACCCTAGTTGCTTCTGTTGAAGCCCGGCGGCGTGCCCGCATGGGGCGCCAGGCCGGCAAGGAGAGCTCCGCAACGCGGTGTGTTCGCGTCACCGCCGCCTTGGCTCAACTTGCTTTGTCTTCGGGAGGTCGCCGAGCTGGGAGTTTGTCGCGGTGCCGTGTGCTCGCGTCACCGCCGCCCTGGCTCAAGCTGTCGGCATTGGAGGTGCAGGAGAACGCCGGGTGCGCGGAAGTGCAGAAAGACGGCGCGGGCCAGGAGGGATCCGCCTCTGTTGCTTGGCTGCCCCATCGCGCATGCGAGCCCGGCGGCCCCGACGACGAGCACCCTAGTTGCTTCTGTTGCAGCCCGGCGGCGTGCCCGCATGGGGCGCCAGGCCGGCAAGGAGAGCTTCGCAACATGGTGTGCTCGCGTCACCGTCGCCTTGGCTCAACATGCTTTGTCTTCGGGAGGTCGCCGAGCATGGAGTTCGTCGCGGCGCCGTGTGCTCGCGCCATTGCCGCCCTGGCTCAAGCTGTCGGCATTGGAGGTGCAGGAGAACGACGGGTGCGCGGAAGTGCAGAAGGACGGCGCGGGCCAGGAGGGATCCGCCTCTGTTGCTTGGCTCCCCCATCGCGCGTGCGAGCCCGGCGGCCCCGACGACGAGCACCCTAGTTGCTTCTGCTGCAGCCCGGCGGCATGCCCGCATGGGGCGCCAGGCCGGCAAGGAGAGCTCCGCAACGCGGTGTGCTCGCGTCACCGCCGCCTTGGCTCAAATTGCTTTGTTTTCAGGAGGTCGCCGAGAAGGGAGTTCGTCGCGGCGCCGTGTGCTCACGCCACTGCCGCCCTGGCTCAAGCTGTCGGCATTTGAGGTGTAGGAGAACGCTGGGTGCGTGGAAGTGCAGAAGGATGGCGCAGGCCAAGAGGGATCCGCCTCTGTTGCTTGGCTGCCCCATCGCTCGTGCGAGCCCGACGGCCCGACGACGAGCACCCTAGTTGCTTCTGTTGCAGCCCGGCGGCGTGCCTGCATGGGGCGCCAGGCCGGCAAGGAGAGCTCCGCAACATGGTGTGCTCGCGTCACCGTCGCCTTGGCTCAACATGCTTTGTCTTCGGAAGGTCGCTGAGCATGGAGTTCGTCACGGCGCCGTGTGCTCGCGCCACCGCCGCCCTGGCTCAAGCTGTCGGCATTGGAGGTGCAGGAGAACGCCGGGTGCGCGGAAGTGCAGAAGGACGGCGCGGGCCAGGAGGGATCCGCCTCTGTTCCTTGGCTGCCCCATCGCGCGTGCGAGCCTGGCGGCCCCGACGACGAGCACCCTAGTTGCTTCTGTTGCAGCCCAACAGCGTGCCCGGATGGGGCGCCAGGCCGGCAAGGAGAGCTCCGCAACGCGGTGTGCTCGCGTCACCGCCGCCTTGGCTCAACTTGCTTTGTCTTCGGGAGGTCGCCGAGCAGGGAGTTCGTCGCGGCGCCGTGTGCTCGCGCCACCGCCGCCCTGGCTCAAGCTGTCGGCATTGGAGGTGCAGGAGAACGCCGGGTGCGCGGGAGTGCAGAAGGATGGCGCGGGCCAGGAGGGATCCACCTCTGTTGCTTGGCTGCCCCATCGCGCGTGCAAGCCCGACGGCCACGATGACGAGCACCCTAGTTGCTTCTGTTGCAGCCCGGCGGCGTGCCCGCATGGGGCGCCAGGCCGGCAAGGAGAGCTCCGCAACGCGGTGTGTTCGCGTCACCGCCGCCTTGGCTCAACTTGCTTTGTCTTCGGGAGATCGCCGAGCAGGGAGTTTGTCGCGGTGCCGTGTGCTCGCGTCACCGCCGCCCTGGCTCAAGCTGTTGGCATTGGAGGTGCAGGAGAACGCCGGGTGCGCGGAAGTGCAGAAAGACGGCGCGGGCCAGGAGGGATCCGCCTCTGTTGCTTGGCTGCCCCATCGCGCGTGCGAGCCCGGCGGCCCCGACGACGAGCACCCTAGTTGCTTCTGTTGCAGCCCGGCGGCATGCCCGCATGGGGCGCCAGGCCGGCAAGGAGAGCTCCGCAACGCGGTGTGATCGCGTCACCGCCGCCTTGGCTCAACTTGCTTTGTTTTCAGGAGGTCGCCGAGAAGGGAGTTCGTCGCGGCGCCGTGTGCTCACGCCACTGCCGCCCTGGCTCAAGCTGTCGGCATTTGAGGTGTAGGAGAACACCGGGTGCGTGGAAGTGCAGAAGGATGGCGCAGGCCAAGAGGGATCCGCCTTTGTTGCTTGGCTGCCCCATCGCGCGTGCGAGCCCGGCGGCCCCGACGACGAGCACCCTAGTTGCTTCTGTTGCAGCCCGGCGGCGTGCCCGCATGGGGCGCCAGGCCGACAAGGAGAGCTCCGCAACATGGTGTGCTCGCGTCACCGTCGCCTTGGCTCAACATGCTTTGTCTTCGGGAGGTCGCCGAGCATGGAGTTCGTCACGGCGCCGTGTGCTCGCGCCACCGCCGCCCTGGCTCAAGCTGTCGGCATTGGAGGTGCAGGAGAACACCGGGTGCGCGGAAGTGCAGAAGGACGGCGCGGGCCAGGAGGGATCCGCCTCTGTTCCTTGGCTGCCCCATCGCGCGTGCGAGCCTGGCGGCCCCGACGACGAGCACCGTAGTTGCTTCTGTTGCAGCCCAGCAGCGTGCCCGGATGGGGCGCCAGGCCGGCAAGGAGAGCTCCGCAACGCGGTGTGCTCGCGTCACCGCCGCCTTGGCTCAACTTGCTTTGTCTTCGGGAGGTCGCCGAGCAGGGAGTTCGTCGCGGCGCCGTGTGCTCGCGCCACCGCCGCCCTGGCTCAAGCTGTCGGCATTGGAGGTGCAGGAGAACGCCGGGTGCGCGGGAGTGCAGAAGGATGGCGCGGGCCAGGAGGGATCCACCTCTGTTGCTTGGCTGCCCCATCGCGCGTGCGAGCCCGACGGCCACGACGACGAGCACCCTAGTTGCTTCTGTTGCAGCCCGGCGGCGTGCCCGCATGGGGCGCCAGGCCGGCAAGGAGAGCTCCGCAACGCGGTGTGTTCGCGTCACCGCCGCCTTGGCTCAACTTGCTTTGTCTTCGGGAGATCGCCGAGCAGGGAGTTTGTCGCGGTGCCGTGTGCTCGCGTCACCGCTGCCCTGGCTCAAGTTGTCGGCATTGGAGGTGCAGGAGAACGCCGGGAGCGCGGAAGTGCAGAAAGACGGCGCGGGCCAGGAGGGATCCGCCTCTGTTGCTTGGCTGCCCCATCGCGCGTGCGAGCCCGGCGGCCCGACGACGAGCACCCTAGTTGCTTCTGTTGCAGCCCGGCGGCGTGCCCGCATGGGGCGCCAGGCCGGCAAGGAGAGCTTCTCAACATGGTGTGCTCGTGTCACCGTCGCCTTGGCTCAACATGCTTTGTCTTCGGGAGGTTGCCGAGCATGGAGTTCGTCGCGGCGCCGTGTGCTCGCGCCATCGCCGCCCTGGCTCAAGCTGTCGGCATTGGAGGTGCAGGAGAACGCCGGGTGCGCGGAAGTGCAGAAGGACGGCGCGGGCCAGGAGGTGTCCGCCTCTGTTGCTTGGCTGCCCCATCACGCGTGCGAGCCCGGCGGCCCCGACGACGAGCACCCTAGTTGCTTCTGTTGCAGCCCGGCGGCATGCCCGCATGGGGCGCCAGGCCGGCAAGGAGAGCTCCGTAACGCGGTGTGATCGCGTCACCGCCGCCTTGGCTCAACTTGCTTTGTTTTCAGGAGGTCGCCGAGAAGGGAGTTCGTCGCGGCGCCGTGTGCTCACGCCACTGCCGCCCTGGCTCAAGCTGTCGGCATTTGAGGTGTAGGAGAACACCGGGTGCGTGGAAGTGCAGAAGGATGGCGCAGGCCAAGAGGGATCCGCCTCTGTTGCTTGGCTGCCCCATCGCGCGTGCGAGCCCGGCGGCCCCGACGACGAGCACCCTAGTTGCTTCTGTTGCAGCCCGGCGGCGTGCCCGCATGGGGCGCCAGGCCGACAAGGAGAGCTCCGCAACATGGTGTGCTCGCGTCACCGTCGCCTTGGCTCAACATGCTTTGTCTTCGGGAGGTCGCCGAGCATGGAGTTCGTCACGGCGCCGTGGGCTCGCGCCACCGCCGCCCTGGCTCAAGCTGTCGGCATTGGAGGTGCAGGAGAACGCCGGGTGCGCGGAAGTGCAGAAGGACGGCGCGGGCCAGGAGGGATCCGCCTCTGTTCCTTGGCTGCCCCATCGCGCGTGCGAGCCTGGCGGCCCCGACGACGAGCACCCTAGTTGCTTCTGTTGCAGCCCAGCAGCGTGCCCGGATGGGGCGCCAGGCCGGCAAGGAGAGCTCCGCAACGCGGTGTGCTCGCGTCACCGCCGCCTTGGCTCAACTTGCTTTGTCTTCGGGAGGTCGCCGAGCAGGGAGTTCGTCGCGGCACCGTGTGCTCGCGCCACCGCCGCCCTGGCTCAAGCTGTCGGCATTGGAGGTGCAGGAGAACGCCGGGTGCGCGGGAGTGCAGAAGGATGGCGCGGGCCAGGAGGGATCCACCTCTGTTGCTTGGCTGCCCCATCGCGCGTGCGAGCCCGACGGCCACGACGACGAGCACCCTAGTTGCTTCTGTTGCAGCCCGGCGGCGTGCCCGCATGGGGCGCCAGGCCGGCAAGGAGAGCTCCGCAACGCGGTGTGTTCGCGTCACCGCCGCCTTGGCTCAACTTGCTTTGTCTTCAGGAGGTCGCCGAGCAGGGAGTTTGTCGCGGTGCCGTGTGCTCGCGTCACCGCCGCCCTGGCTCAAGCTGTCGGCATTGGAGGTGCAGGAGAACGCCGGGTGCGTGGAAGTGCAGAAAGACGGCGCGGGCCAGGAGGGATCCGCCTCTGTTGCTTGGCTGCCCCATCGCGCGTGCGAGCCCGGCGGCCCTGACGACGAGCACCCTAGTTGCTTCTGTTGCAGCCCGGCGGCGTGCCCGCATGGGGCGCCAGGCCGGCAAGGAGAGCTTCGCAACATGGTGTGCTCGCGTCACCGTCGCCTTGGCTCAACATGCTTTGTCTTCGGGAGGTCGCCGAGCATGGAGTCCGTCGCGGCGCCGTGTGCTTGCGCCATCGCCGCCCTGGCTCAAGCTGTCGGCATTGGCGGTGCAGGAGAACGCCGGGTGCGCGGAAGTGCAGAAGGACGGCGCGGGCCCGGAGGGATCCGCCTCTGTTGCTTGGCTGCTCCATCGCGCGTGCGAGCCCGGCGGCCCCGACGACGAGCACCCTAGTTGCTTCTGTTGCAGCCCGGCGGCATGCCCGCATGGGGCGCCAGGCCGGCAAGGAGAGCTCCGCAACGCGGTGTGCTCGCGTCACCGCCGCCTTGGCTTAACTTGCTTTGTTTTCAGGAGGTTGCCGAGAAGGGAGTTCGTCGGGGCGCCGTGAGCTCACGCCACCGCCGCCCTGGCTCAAGCTGTCGGCATTTGAGGTGTAGGAGAACGCCGGGTGCGTGGAAGTGCAGAAGGATGGCGCAGGCCAAGAGGGATCCACCTCTGTTGCTTGGCTGCCCCATCGCGCGTGCGAGCCCGGCGGCCCCGACGACGAGCACCCTAGTTGCTTCTGTTGCAGCCCGGCGGCGTGCCCGCATGGGGCGCCAGGCCGGCAAGGAGAGCTCCGCAACATGGTGTGCTCGCGTCACCGTCGCCTTGGCTCAAGATGCTTTGTCTTCGGGAGGTCGCCGAGCATGGAGTTCGTCACGGCGCCATGTGCTCGCGCCACCGCCGCCCTGGCTCAAGCTGTCGGCATTGGAGGTGTAGGAGAACGCCGAGTGCGCGGAAGTGCAGAAGGACGGCGCGGGCCAGGCGGGATCCGCCTCTGTTGCTTGGCTGCCCCATCGCGCGTGCGAGCCCGGCGGCCACGACGACGAGCACCCTAGTTGCTTCTGTTGCAGCCCGGCGGCGTGCCCGCTTGGGGCGCCAGGCCGGCAAGGAGAGCTCCGCAACGCGGTGTGCTCACGTCACCGTCGCCTTGGCTCAACATGCTTTGTCTTCGGGAGGTCGCCAAGCAGGGAGTTCGTCGCGGCGCCGTGTGCTCGCGCCACCGCCGCCCTGGCTCAAGCTGTCGGCATTGGGGTGCAGGAGAACGCCGGGTGCGCGGAAGTGCAGAAGGACGGCGCGGGCCAGGAGGGATCCGCCTCTATTGCTTGGCTGCCCCATCGCGCGTGCGAGCCCGGCGGCCCCGACGACGAGCACCCTAGTTGCTTCTGTTGCAGCCCGGCGGCGTGCCCGCATGGGGCGCCAGGCCGGTAAGGAGAGCTCCGCAACGCGGTTTGCTCGCGTCACCGTCACCTTGCTCAACTTGCTTTGTCTTCGGGAGGTCGCCGAGCAGGCAGTTCGTCGTGGCGCCGTGTGCTCGCGCCACCGCCGCCCTGGCTCAAGCTGTCGGCATTGGAGGTGCAGGAGAACGCCGGGTGCGCGGAAGTGCAGAAGGATGGCGCGGGCCACGAGGGATCTGCTTCTGTTGATTGGCTGCCCCATCGCGCGTGCGAGCCCGGCGGCCCCGACGACGAGTACCCTAGTTGCTTCTGTTGCAGTCTGGCGGCGTGCCTGCATGGGGCGCCAGGCCGGCAAGGAGAGCTCCGCACCGCGGTGTGCTCGCGTCACCGCCGCCTTGGCTCAACTTGCTTTGTCTTCGGGAAGTCGCCGAGCTGGGAGTTCGTCGCGGCGCCGTGTGCTCGCGCCACTGCCGCCCTGGCTGAAGCTGTCGGCATTTAAGGTGCAGGAGAACGCCAGGTGCGCGGAAGTGCAGAAGGACGGCGCGGGCCAGGAGGGATCCGCCACTGTTGCTTGGCTGCCCCATCGCGCGTGCGACCCCGGCGGCCCCGACGACGAGCACCCTAGTTGCTTCTGTTGCAGCTCGGCGGCGTGCCCGCATGGGGCGCCAGGCCGGCAAGGAGAGCTCCGCAACGCGGTGTGCTCGCGTCACCGTCGCCTTGGCTCAACTTGCTTTGTCTTCGGGTGGTCGCCGAGCAGGGAGTTCGTCGCGGCGCCGTGTGCTCGCTCCACCGCCGCCCTGGCTCAAGCTGTCGGCATTGGAGGTGCAGGAGAACGCCGGGTGCGTGGAAGTGCAGAAGGACGGTGCGGGCCAGGAGGGATCCACTTCTTTTGCTTGGCTGCCCCATCGCGCGTGCGATCCCGGCGGCCCCGACGACGAGCACCCTAGTTGCTTCTGTTGCAGCCTGGCGGCGTGCCCGCATGGGGCGCCAGGCCGGCTAGGAGAGCTCCGAAACGCGGTGTGCTCCCGTCACCGTCGCCTTGGCTCAACTTGCTTTGTCTCCGGGAGGTCGCCGAGCAGGGAGTTCGTCGCGACGCCGTGTGTTCGCGCCACCGCCGCCCTGGCTCAAGCTGTCGGCATTGGAGGTGCAGGAGAACGCCGGGTGCGTGGAAGTGCAGAAGGACGGCGCGGGCCAGGAGGGATCCGCCTCTGTTGCTTGGCTGCCCCATCGCGCGTGCGAGCCCGGCGGCCCCGACGACGAGCACCCTAGTTGCTTCTGTTGCAGCCCGGCGGCGTGCCCGCATTGGGCGCCAGGCCGGCAAGGAGAGCTCCGCAACGCGGTGTGCTCGCGTCACCGCCGCCTTGGCTCAACTTGCTTTGTCTTCGGGAGGTTGCCGAGCAGGGAGTTCGTCGCGGCGCCGTGTGCTCGCGCCAGCGCCGCCCTGGCCAAGCTGTCGGCATCGGATGTGCAGGAGAACGCCGGGTGCGCGGAAGTGCAGAAGGACGGCGCGGGCCAGGAGGGATCCGCCTCTGTTGCTTGGCTGCCCCATCGCGCGTGCGAGCCCGGCGGCCCCGACGACGAGCACCCTAGTTGCTTCTGTTGCAGCCCGGCGGCATGCCCGCATGGGGCGCCAGGCCGGTAAGGAGAGCTCCGCAACGCGGTGTGCTCGCGTCACCGTCGCCTTGGCTCAACTTGCTTTGTCTTCGGGAGGTCGCCGAGCAGGGAGTTCGTCGCGGCGCCGTGTGCTCGCGCCACCGCCGCCCTGGCTCAAGCTGTCGACATTGGAGGTGCAGGAGAACGCCGGGTGCGCGGAAGTGCAGAAGGACGGCGCGGGCCAGGAGGGATCCGCTTCTTTTGCTTGGCTGCCCATCGCGCGTGCGGTCCTGGCGGCCCCGACGACGAGCACCCTAGTTGCTTCTGTTCCAGCCTGGCGGCGTGCCCGCATGGGGCGCCAGGCATGCAAGGAGAGCTCCGCAACTCGGTGTGCTCTCGTCACCGCTGCCTTGGCTCAACTTGCTTTGTCTTCGGGAGGTCGCCGAGCAGGGAGTTCGTCGCGGCGCCGTGTGCTCGCGCCACCGCCGCCCTGGCTCAAGCTGTCGACATTGGAGGTGCAGGAGAACGCCGGGTGCGCGGAAGTGCAGAAGGACGGCGCGGGCCAGGAGGGATCCGCTTCTTTTGCTTGGCTGCCCATCGCGCGTGCGGTCCCGGCGGCCCCGACGACGAGCACCCTAGTTGCTTCTGTTGCAGCCTGGCGGCGTGCCCGCATGGGGCGCCAGGCATGCAAGGAGAGCTCCGCAACTCGGTGTGCTCTCGTCACCGCTGCCTTGGCTCAACTTGCTTTGTCTTCGGGAGGTCGCCGAGCAGGGAGTTCGTCGCGGCGCCGTGTGCTCGCGCCACCGCCGCCCTGGCTCAAGCTGTCGGCCTTGGAGGTGCAGGAGAACGCCGGGTGCGCGGAAGTGCAGAAGGACGGCGCGGGCCAGGAGGGATCCGCCTCTGTTGCTTGGCTGCCCCATCGCGCGTGCGAACCCGGCGGCCCCGACGACGAGCACCCTAGTTGCTTCTATTGCAGCCCGGCGGCGTGCCCGCATGGGGCGCCAGGCCGGCAAGGAGAGCTCCGCAACGCGGTGTGCTCGCGTCACCGCCGCCTTGGCTCAACTTGCTTTGTCTTCGGGAGGTCGCCGAGCAGGGAGTTCGTCGCGGCGCCGTGTGCTCACGCCACCGCCGCCCTGGCTCAAGCTGTCGGCATTGGAGGTGCAAGAGAACGCCGGGTGCGCGGAAGTGCAGAAGGACGGCGCGGGCCAGGAGGGATCCGCCTCTGTTGCTTGGCTGCCCCATCGCGCGTGCGAGCCCGGCGGCCCCGACGACGAGCACCCTAGTTGCTTCTGTTGCAGCCTGGCGGCGTGTCCGCATGGGGCGCCAGGCCGGCAAGGAGCGCTCCGCAACGCGGTGTGCTCGCGTCACCGCCGCCTTGGCTCAACTTGCTTTGTCTTCGGGAGGTCGCCGAGCAGGGAGTTCGTCGCGGCGCCGTGTGCTCGCGCCACCGCCGCCCTGGCTCAAGCTATCGGCATTGGAGGTGCAGGAGAACGCCGGGTGCGCGGAAGTGCAGAAGGACGGCGCAGGCCAGGAGGGATCCGCCTCTGTTGCTTGGCTGCCCCATCGTGCGTGCGAGCCCAGCGGCCCCGACGACAAGCACCCTAGTTGCTTCTATTGCAGCCCGGCGGCGTGCCCAGCAGCTGCTACTGCAGCCCTGGCCGCTCCGACGCGCCGGCAGCGGCCAGATCACAGGGTGGGTGGGTGAGAGAGAAAAAATGAGAGAGGTGGGATAGGTGGATGGATGATAGGTGGGCCATGCGGGACATGCAACAGACGAAGTGCACACAGAAGACGTCTGTTTTGTGTTCGTCTTTGATCCAAATTTAAGATGAAAATGGGTCTAAGCGTACAGAAAATGGGAATGGGTCTGTGCGTTGGGCAACTTTTTTGTCAACGGAGGAAATGGAGCCGTGCGTTGGAGTTGCTCTAATAGAACCTTTCATGTGGATCATGCACTCTCGCAAAAAGAAAAAGAAAAAAAAAAGAATTAGAAGAATCACTAATGCACCGAAACATACATACATCAACTCCAATTCTATCAAATTCAAATAGTAACGTGTATGGTCCTATCAGTCATCGCTCCCTAGCTAGTCCCTGGTTGAACAGTGACCACTCACTCACTCCCACCTGAGGACTAGTTGCATTTGGTACCAGCAAGTCAGCAACAAATCAGCTAGCATCCCATGTTTGTTTGTTGCATTTGGCACCGTGCCTCGCAGCTAGCCGTCGGAGATGGCCAACGCCATGTCTACACGTTGGCTTAGCTGTGCTACTCCTATTGATCGGCATGAGCGAGCTCTGGACACGTTCATTCCGGGGGAAGCGACAGACATCGACGGCGACGAAAGCAACACGAAAGCGTATCGTTCGTTGTTCTTGGAAGTTGTTCTACTCGCTGTGCTTCAAACGTGGCCTCTTCGAGACACAGTTTGGTATATGATGTGCCTAGTTTTTAGTTGACTTAGACTTAATCAAATCTCAGTCAAGTGCAATAATGTGTATGAAAGAAAATAGAAAAAAATAAAAACAATTTTTTTTACACGATCTTAATGTAAGATTTCATGAATATATCATCGACTGAGTATAAACAAGTCGCAGTCGACTGAGATTTTGCAAAACTGTTTTTTATAAACAGAAACATCAACAAACCATATGCAGACTACTCGGAAAACATGAAACCCATGACCACACTATCAACTTTGACAAACATGACCACATAGTCCATACTTGCACATCGCAAACAAACCCCCAATAAAAACGCTTTGGCTGAAAGCAGCAGTCACTACCAAATCCATGGAGACGAGCCAAACCATGAGGTCACCAGAGAGTTCACCTTCATATGCTCCACCAACAGAGGCGAAGCAGGGCACAAACATAGCTCCCAAAGCTCGGTTATGGTAGCCACGAGCACGGTGATAAACTCGCCCTCAAAGATATACTTCCTCCGTTTTAAAATAAGTTACTCAACTTATTTGGGATGGAGAGAGTACGACACAAGACAACGACATGCACATCAGTGTGCTCAATCTTTCTGGCTATACATCTAAATAAACCCTTGGAATCCGAGGTCCATGGGCTCCTGTCCTGTGATCATATATACTACAGTAGCGTAACACGTATACAAACCAAAAGAATATCTACAACTACAAGTGTGTAACCTCTAGCTTCTTCATGTAGTTAACTTCTCCAGTCACTACTAACTAGCACCGCATAGCAATGAGATCCGGACTCAGAGCATGGTCACCATGGCCACAAGAACCAAGGCGACCAGGGCCGTCGTCAAGAGTACCGTCGGCCGTCCCGCCGCCGAGGTGGTCTCGAGTTGTATGGTGAAGTTGCAGGTGCCCGTGGAGGGGTCCTGGCGCGTGCTCACGGCGAGCCCGTCGAAGCCGCACGCCACCTCGTCCTGGTCCTGCACCTGGAAGTAGGCATTGAAGGCGTAGGAGGCGTTCCCCGCGGCGTCCATGCCGTTGCACGTCGACCCGAGGCTGAGCGAGGTGCAGTCGGCGTTGGTGCACGCGTAGCCCACGCTGTCCGCGAGCTTGCTCATGTTGGCCGCGTTGGCGTTGAGCACGCACCACACCCGTGGGAGGTACTCCACGCCTCGGGCCCCCACCAGCGCCGTGTTCCGGCCCTGCCCGGTCGGGTCCATGGCGTACTTGGGCTGGCCATCGTACCGCATCACGCCCCAGTGCCGCTCGAAGTAGCCCGGATCCACGCTCTTGACGTCCTCGTCGATGAGGCTGAAGAGGTAGATCTCGATGTACTGGTTGGGCCGCAGAGGTGTGCCGGCGTTGCCCGCCAGCTTCCGGAACAGGCCCGTGTAGAACCGCTGCGCGTAGGCGGCCGTGGCGTGCTTTTCGCCGTCGGTCGGCCAGCCGACCTCACCGACGATCACCGGCAGGCCGCCTACGCCGGCCGCTGTGAGCGCCGACACGAGCGTGTCGAAGTTGGCGTCGAACACGTTGGTGTACTGGATGTTGCCGTCGACCACGGGGCTGCTGGCGCCGTCGAAGAAGGCGAAGTCGAGCGGGAAGTCGTCGTTGCCGTACAGGCTTAGGTACGGGTAGATGTTGACCGTGAAGGGCGCGCCGCTCTGGTTGAGGAACTGCACGATCTCCGTCATGAGGCCGGAGATCTCCGGCCGGAACCGCCCGGCCGACGGCACCTGGTTGTCCTTGGGGGACTGGTACACGTCGGCGTTCAGCGGCACGGTGGCCTTGACGGTGTCGCCAACGCCGGCCTCGTCAAGGGCCTTCTGGATGTTCTGCAGGGCCGGGAGCGTGACATTCAGGAAGGTGCCATTCAGGGACGACAGAAACGGCTCATTCCCGACGGCAACATATCTGCAGGTAGGGGGGATGCATAATTAGTTTTCATACCATGATTATCAAAACAAATTTGAACAAATGCTGTTATTAATCCAGATGATTTTTTTTCCTGATAAAGGATGTTTTTATTAACTCAAAATGTAGCATTAAGCGGACACCCGGCCTTTGCATAGCAAAGACGCACACAAGCAACACTAACAGAAGATAGTTTCAGTTGTGACGGCTAGTTCACCCGCGAACAAATTTCCAGGCATGATGCGGGGTCAGGGCAAATTGCATGATGTGTGAAGATTCTTCTCCAACTGGTCACCAGTATTTAGTTCTTCAAAACTTTGCACTCAACAGTTTGTGCCCATGTTGTAGAAAATAATGTGTTAAGGACTTGGTGGGTGTCTAGTGGGCGCCAAGAAGGGCCACTTAAATCAGATCAAGTGCTCTGCTTTTTAGTAATAAGATAACTAATCCCTTTTAGGCGACAAGAATTCAGTGGGATGATCGGTCCACGTGGGTTCACTAGTGCGTGCGCGTGACAGATCGTTTTCAGAAATTTCTATCGATCTTTCAAAAAAAAAGGAAATAATTTTCTACCGAAGAACAAGTTAGCAGATAACAAGTGCCGAAAGTAAGATTCTTCGTGCATCAACTGGGCAGGACAGATGCAAATATGCGATGGATATGTGTAGGGAGGTAGCTTTATGTTGCAATTAGCTGAGGCATGCCAAGGTTACCACTTTGCTGACAAGAAAGCTTCCAGTGAACGAGTCAGGTAGGGACAATCAGCAAATTGGACATCCACATCATCCTATATTCCTATACCTATGGTGAGTATTTTAGGCACCCACTGTGAATTATCAAACAAGATAAAGGTTTTGGGCCGCACGCTTCAGACTCAAGCTTTTGGAAGAAGAAAAAGGAAGCTGAGATCTAGAATCAGGACATAAATAGTACTATCACTGTACACAAATCAAGAAGGTTAATAAATACGAATGGAGTATATCGTAAACTCACAATATGCACATTTAAAGAAAGAGTAAGAATATAAACATCGTTATCAAATACTCCCTTTGCTCAAAATAAGTGACTGAACTCCGTACTAACTTTAGTATAAAGTTATACTAAAATTGAGACATTATTTTAGGACGAAGGGAGTAATTAAAACTGCAATTATAACACGATGACAACGGAAGCATCGATCAACAACAGGCATGAAAACAGAATAGGCAGAGAGGCCATGCGAGATTCTGAATCGAAGAGGAAGAGAGAAGAGGATCATCATGGATCGAGGAGGAGTAGAGCTGCTCTCACCGGATGTTGACGCCGCCGCCGAAGTTGTATGCGCTGACGTTCTTGTGCACCCACTCCCTGGCGGTGTCGTAGTCGGTCATCATGTCGAGCATCTTGTTGGGGATGGCCACCATGACCTCGATGCCGGAGCCGGCGAGCGCGCCCAGCGGCTCCGCGTCCGCGTCGAACAGCTTCACCTTCTTGATGCCATTGTCCTGCAGCATCCGCACCACGGTGCTGGGCGGCAGCTGGTGCGACGCCATCGTGCCCCAGTTCACCCCGAGCCCCACGGCCGCCGGAAGCCCGGCGACGGCCAGCAGCAGCAGAAGCACCAGCCGCGGCGCCACAGCCACGCCCGCCATGATCGAAGCACCAAAGCTAAGCTCCCAGCCACACAACCACGCAAGAAGAGTTCACGAATGATCGGAGCAAGCACCAGCTGAGCTAAGCTTTGAGGCCACACACGGACGGAAGAAGAGTTCACGAATTTAACGCGGATTTTGGTTCCAGCTGGGGGACGTACGTGTAGGAGGAGGAGAAGGGATGCGAATTGGATGATGGGGAGGTGCGAACGATTTGATTATTTTTCTAGTGCGGTGGCGGTGGCTGCTTTTGTGAGGCGGGACAAGGACGGGCGGTTTTGGATAGAACTGCACCTGGACGTGTGAGTGATCTGTGATGACGAACAACCACATAGACATCGCAGCAGGCCGGTGATGGTGAAGGCAAAGGCAGCTAGCTCTACAAAGTTTCGGTCGTCTCCCGATCTAGTACAATAGATCGGCGACATTACACCAAGGTTGTGTTAGATCAACGACACTTATTTTGAGACGTAGGGAGTAACCGACCACGTACATCTCTGCAAGCATCATAGAGCAATGCATCAACAAAGTTGGCAGTAGGGCAACACGTACAGGTGTTGTCAGGTCAACACTGGTGTTAACATGTGCGTGCAGTGTGTTGTCCAAGTTTGTTCGTCGTGCCTTGAGAACCAACTCAACCGAAATATTTTTTACTAGCGAATCTCTCTTCAGATTCAGAGGAGCGGGGCATCGCTCTGCTTCGCAACAATTTCTACAGTTATTAAGAACAGGACGCCGTCCATCCTACTTGAATGTCAACGCTCTTTATGTAAAGAACACTTGTACCCGAACCCAAGCATGCAAAGTTCCTATTCTTTTCCCATAGGGTCCGATAAAAAGATCGGGTTCCACTGTCAAAAGATAATGAAACTCCATGCTTCTTCGCCGAGCCCATGTGTCCACCTCCCCTCTGCCGGCCGCTTAGGCGTCCGGTGGCGGGCAGGGGATCCCGGTGCCTCGGTTCCGGCTAGTAATTTGAGTTAGATTTTTTTTCTTTTTCTCGTATGGTCTTTCGGGCAGATGGCGGCGTTTCATATTCAAGCGGGTCTTCCGAAGTCTGTTCCACTTCGAGTTCGTTCACAGGCCGGAGTTCACGTAGATTTGGGCCGCCCTGTTGAGGCAGCAAGGTTAGTATTTCTTGTCGCGTGTACCCGACGATAAAATTTGGTGTCAAATGCTTTAGATTGTTTCAAGGGTTTAACGGCGACAAATGCGGCTATGGAATGCCGGTCCGTAGAGGCACAGGCACAAAGAATTGTCGACTGTCACCACCGACAAGGTCAAGCAGGCTCATGTAAGGTAGCGACGACAAAGGCGCTTTGACGGCTGGTTCTGGCAACCATAGTGATCGTTCGGTGGCGTAGGGTCCTCAATGTATTTTTTTAGTATAATTTTGGTCCTAAATTCTTGATGAGGTGCCCTGACCGCGTGTCCACACAGAGAAAAAGAAAAAGATAACGGAACAAAAATTCAATAAAAACATCCTGGCGCAAAACCAACAGCAAAAGCAACGTCTAAGAGTACTACTACTACTGCTACTCCTGGTAGTACTTGTCAACCGGCCCGGTGCTCAATCGTTCAACGACGTGACGCTTGTCAATCCTTAAGATCGTTCTGTGTCTGTGGCGCGCGCGAGAAGCATCGATCCCCCGATAGGATGGTGTTTTTCGCCTGGTTTGACCACACACGACAGCCAGCAGCACGATCACGAGCTACTACTACTACTTGGAAGCGTCTCGTCCCACTACGACTCTGCTGAGGCCGGCCGAGAGGACACGCGACAACTGACTGAATAAACGGTCACCGGACGGACAGCTGCTTCGAAACAGTACGATAGGCACGTAGGAGTCGCTGCTCCATCACGCCCGTCGCTGTTAGCCTGTGCACCGCGTCGCCCATCATCGGAATAAAAAGAAGAACAACTTTTTTAGGGTTTTCGTCCGGCTGAGATGATTCGACGTGGAAGCAAGCAAGAAAGACAAGAGGAAAAAGAAAGAGAGAAAGGAGGCTCGCTCACGGCCGGGAATCTGAAATGAAAATGGGGCGCGGCATCTGTTGTTTTCGTGATGACTGGGACGAAGGGCGCGTGAATCACGTCGACTTGCTGTCTTGATCCCTTCCTTCCCTTCCCTCCCTAATTAAAATCAGCATCTGATTCTGACATGGGTCGTCGGGGTTTGCAATTGCAACTTGGTCTGTGTTTGGCCAGCCAGCCAACCGGTGGTTGGACCTGGGCGGGCAGGTCGGCAGGCAGCCGTCGCCGTCTGCACGAACGCAAGCCCCCCCACCGAGTTCTAGAAGACTATAACGTTTTGCGTTGGGTTCTCTCTCACCAAATACAAAGAGTCTAGTTTTTGCAAAACTAAATTCAACAAGAACGGGCCTATTCATCCGTTTTTAAGTGTGTGACGTAGCAACAACTTTCCAAAAATGGTACCATGTGGCGCATTTTTATTTTCTTAAGACAAGATTTCGTCTGATAGTCCACGGAATGACGTCGCCCGCTGCCACGGCTATATATATATATATGGTGGACCTCACCCCGCGGTATTCTAAGAGCTTGCGGCGCAGGGGCGGCACCAGGTGGCAACAGATGGCACGGCTACTACTCACGAGGACACGATGGGGTTTATCTACACCAAGCAGAGCACAATCTCCACACTCCTGCGGGTAGATGCCCCATCCGAACCGTTCGTTTCTTTTCTTGGCTTGTGTATCGTTCAATTTAAATGATGTTATTTGGTTGTACCTATGAAAAAGAATGTTGGGAATGCCAAAGTGTCTATTAGGGCTCTCGACCATGTCAACATCGACTGCCTAGAGGTTTCCCTGAAATGCTCGACCCCTAGCTACGACAAACCTCAAAACCGAGGAGGAAGTGGATGTCGTATGTATATGATGGACAACCTCTCTCTCTCACTTGGTTAACAAGGTTTCGAAAGTGTGTTTGGATGACCTGAACCTTGAGTCCATATTTTGTGAATTAGAAGCTTCTGCTCGTACATCCAAATCCGACTCGCTGAAAAAGAAGCAAAAGTTCCGTTTCAAAATAAGAAGAAGAAACAAAAGTTGTCTCAAAAATGAAGATAACCCAGTTTCCCCACATGAAAGAAGATCACGTTTCCTAAGGCCAACTTCAACCGTCAACCCTAAACGGACGTTCGTTTTGTACGGTTTTTGCCCGTTTGGATCGGCAAAACAAACACACGCGTCCACTCTTGGTCGTCCGGCCACCAGTGCACCCAACCGACCCGCTGCATCCCAATTTATTCCTTTTTTGGACTTGAAATTTGAACCCAAATAAACATTGCAAAAATATTTAAAAACATAATATAACATAAACATCCACATAAGGCTAGTCCAACACATTTCTTAACTAAACTTAAAATTAAAAGAAAAACTAGATAGCCCGTCGCCTGTGAGCTCGATGTAGGCTGGCGGCATCCAAAGGTGGGCTGGCGGCCCTGCCAGGCGGAAGGCGCCTGCTGTGGCGCCTGCACAACCTCTGGCCGTGGCGGCGAGGGTGACCATGTGTCGGCGCCTGCGTACTCCGGCTTGCACGACACGGTCTTCATCCACGACCAGGACTGGCCGACCAAGGAAGGGTTCCGCGTCGCGGGCTCCTCCTCCTGCACCTCCTACATGGCCTCCTCCTTGACCACGGCATCGAGCTCCGGGATGGCGATGTCTTCGGCCGCGGAGAGGGCCATCATCATATCGAGGCCCTCCCATTGGCGCTCGTCGTGGGTGTGGGTGGAGTCCTCCAATCACCTGCCTCAAGAGATCCGCCTACCCCTCGACGATCCTCGAAGCGGCTGGTGGCGGGGACGGCAACGGGGAAGGAGTGGGCGCGAGACCGTGAACCAGCCTACGCCCGCGCTGCTGGGGCGGGCTGTAGATCGTGCTTACCGCGCAGCCATGTATCCCACAGCGGGGAGTCCATGGCGTACCTCGCGTTGTGGACGAGGTCTGGCGACAGGCGGGTGCGGCGGTGATCGATCTCCTCGCGGTGGGCGCGGCCGCTAACCGGGACCGGTGGAATGGGAACCCGATCGACGGAGAGATGCCAGTTATTGGGGAGGTGAACGTCGCTCCACGGCAACGGCGTGCCCTTCTCCCAAACCGCTTTCATATCTCCGCCTTGGCGTACGGCCGCATGTGAGGTGCGGCCGGCGGCGGCAAGATGTGGAATACATGAGGTGTGGAGGTGGAGGTGGAGGGGAGGAGCGCCTCGTGGTCGTGCTTCCCCTTGCGGCCAGGCATCCAATGCTAGCCCATGGCCGACAACGAGGAGAGCGAAGAGCGGCGGCGAGGAGCTAGGGTTTGGGGTGTGTCAGGCTTTGAGCAGGCAGGCGGGCGAGAGTGGAAACTGTGGACTGGCGGTCAACGACTTCCACATTAAGAAGAACGACGACCGACAACTGGGTGGCTGACAGGCGGAGCCCCCACACGTGCGCCGTAAATGCGGGCGGTGGGAGGTAGGTGGGCGGCTGCCACACGAGCCCGAGGCGAACGCGGAGCGGACAAGTGGGCATCTGTTCGCCGTCCGTCTGGACGAAAACCAGGCATAGTTTTGCGCTGAAAATGGGACGGATCAATCGGACGGCAAACGGACAAAATATGGGGATGGGGTCGCACGTTGAGACGTCCTGCTCGACGCCCGCGTGCGGCAAATTGTGAACCTTGGCTGAAGGCAGGGGCCAATGGGCCGGCTCATTGGGAGGTAACAAGTTCCAGCCACCTAGAAAAATTGCCAAACAGTAACTCGCGAGCTAGAGCTCGAACTCTAGCGATCTCCCTCTCGTGAAAGAGTGTTACAACCGCTCGTCCTAATGAGTTCTAGTGATAGATTTGCGGCGCGACTTTTTAGGTATCGTACTTCTTTGAAAATTTTCGAAACATACACATTGAACATTGTTTAATATATGTTGAACGTTTTCCTTAAAATATGGTGAACATTTTATATAATACATGAGGAATTTTTTATTATTAAAGATCAATTTTTTAATGAATATATGCATCGAACAATTTTTTTAATACGAATTGAACAATTTGTAATATAAGTTGAACAATTTTCTAATATACATTGAACATTTGTGTAATATACACTTAACAAATTTAAAAAGCGCAGTGATTATATATTTATTGAACAATTTCTAATATATGATGAACATTTTTAATGCATGATGAACATTTTTAAAACAACGTGAACATTTCCTTAATGTACGATGAACATTTTTTGTAACACGCAATGAATTTCGTATAACATAGAAAATAGAAACAATAAAATGGGCAAAATGAAAAATAAAAAGGAGAAGAAAAGAAACAGGAACAAAACAAAAGAAAAGAACAAAAGAGACGAAAAAGAAACATGTAGAAGTGCATGCTCTAGCCAATGCAACCGAAAGACCGATCTGATGGAAGAGACTAGGTAGCACATTATACGTCAACACTCCCCCTCACGTGTGGCTCCCTCAGGCCTAAATGTGGACCGAAAGTGGGTTGCAATTTAATTGCGCCAGCCGGATCTTGAACTCGAGACCTCTTGGCTCTGATACCATGTAGAAGTGCATGCTCTAGCCAATGCAATCAAAAGACTGATCTGATGGAAGAGACTAGGCAGCACATTATACGTAACAAAACAGAAAAGAGAAGAAAGCAGCAAAGCAACAACGAAACAACCATGGGCCGGCCAAAACGGTGGTGGCGCGAGGCGAAGCATCAGTGAAGCCACCCCGTTCAGACGCACATGGGCGTCAAATAGGGATCGCCTTGCGCGTTGGGCTGTGACGTCTGTCTGTTGGGCTAAAACGGACACACCCGGATCAAATAGGGTCGTGAGTTGGAGTTGACCTAACTGGGTTTTGGTGGATGTTACAAAACATATGAAAAAAATGTTGTTTGTCAAAAGTTTGAAAGTAAAGGTGGATGTGGAAGCCCTCCCCCTTGTGAATGTGAGAAGAAAGACAACACATTTAAATTATGTGCCAAGCACATCGTAGCAAATAAAAGTGTCTACAGTAATCGAGCCGGCCCATCCGTGAAAATGAGAAGCTAAAGGGGAGAACGCAGGGATCGATACCTGGTCTCTAGGAAGATGGCTGGCACTGCTAGCCACTCCGCCAGCATCCCATTTGCAATAAGTAGTAGGGGCGCGACCTACTTGAGGCGATTCGAGCCAGTATTCTTTTTTTCATTTGTATCTTCATTTTTTCTTCAATATTTGGTTTCCTTTGTTCCTTTTTTAAATTTTTCATTCTACATATTTTGTATATGTCAAAAACATTATTTTCACTAAAAACAACAATTTTCTAATACTGTTTAACATTTTTCATACAAATTAAACATTTTTTAAATACATGGTCAGCATTTTTCTTATACTCATTGTCACATTTTTCATATGCTCGATTAAAGAAAATTAAATACAAGATTAACCCTTTTTTGAATACGTTGTCAACATTTATACACACTTTCAATTTTTTAAAAATTATTGATTAATGTTTTTCTAATATAAGATTAATATTTTTAAATACATGGTCAACATTTTTTCTATGAATACTTAACATTTCTAAAATGTTTAACTAACATTTATTAACTGCAACATTAACATTTTTTAACACATGGTCAACGTTTTTCTAAACAGATTTAATATTTTTCAAATCCTTAATCAACATTTTTACAAAATGCTTGATTAACATTTTCATATACAATGATAAAAAATTTCCGAAATTTTTAATACATGGTAAACATTTTGCAATACATATTTGACATTTTTCAAATGATTGATTAATATTTTTCAGATACTTGTTCAACATTTTCTGATATACTTGATTGACATTTTCAATTACTTGTTCAACATTTTTTAAATGCTTCATTCATAGTTTTATATACATGATCAGGTATTGTTGATCATTTTTTAAATCATGGTAAACATTTTTTATACACATGTACATTTTCCAAATGCTTGAGTAACATTTTTTTAAACACTTGTTCCACATTTTTCAAATGCTTGATTAATATTTTTTAAATACATGATCAAATTGTCTCGTAAACTTTTTATTTTTTTACATCATTTTTGGTATATGTGATAAACATTTAACGTTTTTCATATGCTTGGTCAACATTTTTCAGATATTCTATGTAGAGTGGTTTTAATAATTTCTTTATTAAAATGTTTGGATTTATAATCAAAGGTAAAAAAACTAAAGGAAAAAACTAAAACTAAAACGTGATTAAAAACAAAACAAGAATAGAGGTAGTTGTTTCGGCGCGCAAGGGCCGGCCCAACTTGCTCCACCCTTCGGCGAGGGTTGGTACTTTCTTGCTCGATGCGAGTTATAGAGGCGCCACTTCGTTACTTGCGAGAACTATATCGCGCGTTATGAAAGACTAGTCAATGTGTACGTGCAATACACGTTAATTTAGAAGTATATTAAGTGCATGTAGATATTAAGTAGAATATTATTTATGTATTATTATGTGATTAGTGTTGGGGTACGTAGCAGAAATTCAAAATTTTCTACGCATCACCAAGATCAATCTATGGAGTAATCTAGCAACGAGGGAAGGGGAGTGTATCTACATACCCTTGTAGATCGCGAGCGGAAGCGTTCAAGAGAACGGGGTTGATGGAGTCGTACTCGTCGTGATCCAAATCACCGATGATCCTAGCGCCGAACGGACGGCACCTCCGCGTTCAACACACGTACGGAACAGCGACGTCTCCTCCTTTCTTGATCCAGCAAGGGGGGAGGAGAGGTTGATGGAGATCCAGCAGCACGACGGCGTGGTGGTGGAAGTAGCGGGATCCCGGCAGGGCTTCGCCAAGCGCAAGCGGGGAGGAAGAGGTGTCACGGGAGGGAGAGGGAGGCGCCAGGGCTTAGGTATTGCTGCCCTCCCTCCCCCCCCACTATATATAGGGCCAAGGGAGAGGGGGGGGCGCAGCCTTGGCCCTTCCTTCAAGGAAGGGTGCGGCCAGGGAGGAGTCCTTCCTCCCCAAGGCACCTCGGAGGTGCCTTCCCCCTTTAGGACTCTCCCTTTTTCTTATCTCTTGGCGCATGGGCCTCTTGGGGCTGGTGCCCTTGGCCCATATAGGCCAAGGCGCACCCCCTACAGCCCATGTGGCCACCCGGGGCTGGTGGACCCCCTTGGTGGACCCCCGGACCCCTTTCGGCACTCCCGGTACAATACCGATAAAGTGCGAAACTTTTCCGGCGACCAAAATAAGACTTCCCATATATAAATCTTTACCTCCGGACCATTCCGGAACTCCTCGTGGCGTCCGGGATCTCATCCGGGACTCCGAACAACTTTCGGGTTATCGCATACTAATATCTCTATAACCCTAGCGTCACCGAACCTTAAGTGTGTAGACCCTACGGGTTCGGGAGACAGACAGACATGACCGAGACGACTCTCCGGTCAATAACCAACAGCGGGATCTGGATACCCATGTTGGCTCCCACATGCTCCTCGATGATCTCATCGGATGAACCACGATGTCGAGGATTCAATCAATCCCGTATACAATTCCCTTTGTCAATCGGTATGTTACTTGCCCGAGATTCGATCGTCGGTATCCCGATACCTTGTTCAATCTCGTTACCGACAAGTCTCTTTACTCGTTCCGTAACTCACATCATCCCGTGATCAACTCCTTGGTCACACTGTGCACATTATGATGATGTCCTACCAAGTGGGCCCAGAGATACCTCTCCGTTTACATGGAGTGACAAATCCCAATCTCGATTCGTGCCAACCCAACAGACACTTTCGGAGATACCTGTAGAGCACCTTTATAGCCACCCAGTTACGTTGTGACGTTTGGTACACCCAAAGTATTCCTACGGTATCCGGGAGTTGCACAATCTCATGGTCTAAGGAAATGATACTTGACATTAGAAAAGCTCTTAGCAAACGAACTACACGATCTTGTGCTAGGCTTAGGATTGGGTCTTGTCCATCACATCATTCTTCTAATGATGTGATCTCGTTATCAACGACATCCAATGTCCATGGTTAGGAAACCGTAACCATCTATTGATCAACGAGCTAGTCAACTAGAGGCTTACTAGGGACATGGTGTTGTCTATGTATCCACACATGTATCTGAGTTTCCTATCAATACAATTTTAGCATGGATAATAAACGATTATCGTGAACAAGGAAATATATTAATAACCTATTTATTATTGCCTCTAGGGCATATTTCCAACAATTAGCACTATATTTGGCATGAAATTAACTAGCAAGGTAAACATGTTGAGCGCTCAACATTGAAGCAGTCTAGGTCATTGGATTTGACATGATTTGATGGCCAAGATTAATTGGATCTGCCCCTTTAGGTCTTTTTATATTCGTATAGATACATTCGCTGAAGCTCTTTACCCCATACTGTAGCTACTGGGCCGGCCCATTTTGTCCTTTTTTTCCTTCGCTGAGTTCGTTCGATCGAGTGAGTTCGTATGTCCGCTCGCCTCGCCCTAGTTTTTTTATTCGCTTTATTTTCCATTTTTCTTTGTTTCTTCACATTTTTGGTTTTCCTGTAGGTTTTCTATGTTGTTCGTTTTAGGTTTTTTGCTTTGGTTTTCTTTGTAGGTTCTTCGCTTCGGTCTTTTTTCGTTTTATGCGTTCTTTTGGTTTTTCTTTGATATTCTTTATTTCTTCATCAGTTTACTTCTTATTTTTTCTTTTTTCTACGATATACTTTGATTTCTTTATTTTTATCGCTTTTCTTCATTATAGTTTGGTTTATTTTTTTGAACAACTTTCTTTTTTCCTTGTTTACTTGGGTTCCTTTGTTTCTTTTCTTTGGCTTCTTTCAGTTTTCTAACTACATTTGTTTTGCGTAGATTTTCTCAGTATACAATATACATTTTTAAAGTACACATGAATTTTTTATTTATACACATTGAACATTTTTCAAATACATGATCTACATTTTTCTTAAATATTTTTTTGAACACTTTGTCAAATACATGGTCAATATTCTTTTAATAAATGGTCAATATGTTTGCTCTACACATTTCCCCTTTTTAAAATTCTTGATTACCATTTTTGAAATAGAAGATTAACATTTTTTGAATACATAGTCAACATTTTTCGTATACCCACATTAAAAATTTCAACTGCTTTTTAAAGATTTTTTAAATACAAGATTAACATTTTTCTAATACATGGTCAAGAAGTTTTCTATGCACATTTTAAAAAATTTCAAACTCTTCATCAGTATTCTTCAAATGCAACATTAAAATTTTTAACGCATAATCAACATTTTTTCTATACACATTTTACATTTTTTGAATGCTTGATTAACATTTTTGAAATACTTGTTCAACTTTTTTTTAAATGCTTGATTAACATTTTAACGTAAATGATTAATATATCTCACCATTTTTCAATACGTGCAGTATTTTTTCTATACACATTAAATATTTTTCAAATAATTGATTAACGTTTGCAAATACTTGTTTAACTTTTTTTTCGAGTGCTCTATTAGCATATTTTAGATACGTGATCAACATTCTTTACTCATTGTATATTTTTTATACATGATCAACATATTTGCTATACACATTTAATATTTCCGAATGCATAATTAACATTTTTCAAAACATTACAAAAATTATATTTTTCTAATCTACATGTTTAAATTTTTGGACATGTAAACAAAAGGTCAAACGAACAAAAAAATAGGCAGTGGCCTTGCGCGAGCTGGGCTGACCAATTTAGGCTGGCGCCTTGAGCGAGAGCTGACTCTGTGTCGCTTGCAGCAAGACATAGTCATGCCCTTCGTTACTCCTACGCAGCGCTCACAGCCACCACCGTATGGGCCGGCCCTTGTAAGTAAGCTCCCAGTCCCGGTTTTAGGAAGCTTCCAGCTTCCATTTCAGTTTTTTTTCTTTTCTTTATGTGCTACCGGTTTTTACGTGGTATGTTCTTTCATTTTTATGATTTTGTTTTGTTTTATTTTCATTTCTCATTTTTACTGTTTTACCCTTTTTTTCAATTTTGAACAATTTGGAAAGTCACGATTTATTTCAAATTCGCCAACATTTTTGAAATTCATGGGTACTTGTAAAAATTTATAAAAAAATTCAAATATCTAACATTTTTCGAATTGTTTAACAATCTTTAAATTGGCAATAAACAAATTCATGAATAAATTTTTGAATTGAAGAATATCTTTAAAATATATGAAGCTTTTTCACATTAATGAACATTTTTCAAAATTTATGAACTCTTATCAAAACTACGAACATTGATTGAATTTCTGAATCATTTAATCTTTAGAAAACCGGAGGGTCATTTTTTGTTCATGAAAACCTGCAGCTGAACAGTAAGCGAGCGAGCCGACCAGGATCGCCGCGGCCTGAGGGAGCATGCCATGAGCGTTGTTTCACCAGCTGGCGCTTGAAGCGCTGAGTAGTAGCTCCCTTATTTGTTTGTATGCAACCTTTACCTTCGGATTCCTATCGATCTAGAACCGATCAACGACACTTCACACAATCTCGCCGTCACCCTCCGATGTTGCCTCGCCGCTTGACCTTGACGCGACACCCTCCATTGCCGGCTTGCTGCGGCGCTTCCCATATTTCGTCCAACCACAGTGGCGGAGACAAGAATGCTGAAATCCTAATGTTGAGGTGGCGGCACACCACATCTGAGTGAAAAGTTTGCGGCTTGCCTATAAGTAATAGGTGAGATGTGTAGTCATGCAATTTCATTATCGACCGGTTGTGGTCTTCATATTTATCACGTACATCCATTCCTTTTAATTCGGTGATGTATGGCATTCACTGATGCGTATATACTTGTACCAATGGGAAGTACAAACAGAACGATGACGATACTCTGCAGTCTGGAGATCCTGGACGCATAAGCAAGAGCAACGTTCGAACTGCATTGCATTTTTGCACGTGGTTCATAGATCGACCGGAGATATGAAATAGAAAGAAACTAGCTAAGCTAGACAGCAGGGTAGTTAGTTGGTGTCGTTGGATGTGTTGCAACTACATGCATGTATGTGTGTATCTCTATTTGGCAAGTTAGGATCACTACGAAGCAAAGCCAAGGAAAATTTAAAGGGGCGTGACGACGACTAGTCTGGGGCTGAGCATCAATCTCTAACCTGTTTAACACGGCTTGTCTCTGCTGGGAACTGCAAGCAAGCATGCATGCATGTCATGGATTTGCGTGACGCGAGAGCTAATTAACATTACTGTATTTTAAATACTTCCTGAAAAGGCAAAATGTGCTAGCATATACTAGTAGGTACGTACCTAAATGCTTAATTAGCGCTAGCACGCACAGCGCAGTCACCCGATGGAACACTTTGCAGCCAAGCCTCAACTATATAAATTTTCAGGAGTTGAGGTGTCAGGCAAGCCTTGTCCCCCTCTCATTTTCTCTTCATTTTTCTCTTGTTGTTTGGTTGATGGGTTTATCTTTTTCTTTTAAAAAGGAGGAAAGGCCCCCGGCCTTTGCATCAGAACGATGCATGCGGCCATTTTATTAAAAGTAGCAAACCAAGGTCCACAATGCAGTACAGCTTGCCGAAGGAGCACAAAAACCAAAATAAATAAGCAAAGCCACAACCGGCAATGAACAGGACAAGACGACTAAACATCTATCCTATTAATGGACCGCCATCCAAACCGGTTGTAGATAGCCCGTGCTACCGTCTCCCATCGGTTGCACCCAGTAACCAAAAGCTCCCTGCAGTCCGTATGAGTGAGTAACAACCACGTACAGATCCAAGCGGACGCTCTGTAGATAACCTGCAAGAAATTCAAAAGATTATCTCTGTTAAAGATCATATCATTCCTGCAATTCCATATGGCCCAAAGAAGTGCACATATTCCTATCCGAATACGTCCCGCAGTAACTGATTCCGCTCCAGTAAGCCATGTCCCAAATACATGTCGATGCTAACTAGAGGGCTTATGTTAAAGGCTATATGAATCATACATCAAAGAAGCTTAGCGAGAGGGAAATCGATGAATAGATGTTGTATTGTTTCATCATTATCACAGAAACAACAACGTGAACTGCCTACCCAACCGCGGTTAAGTAGATTATCTTTGGTGAGTATCACTTGTTTGTGAACGAACCACATGAATATCTTGATTCTCAACGGAACTTTAATTTTCCAAATATGAATTGATCTCGGGATTGGGCTAGAATCAATCAGATCCAAGTACTTAGATTTTACCGTGAAAACCCGTTCCTAGTTAATTTCTAGTGAAACAAGTCAGGCTGATCAGAAAGTTGAACATCCATCAACCTTCGCACAAGATGCAGCCAGGTGTTCCACCGCTCCCCCACCAGGGATCTCCTGAACTGGATGTTCAAGGGGGATGACTGTAATACTGTAACAACTAGATAACACCGCGCGCGTTGCTGCGGGAAATTAGTATTCCAAGTTGTAAACTCATGAGGTGTATTCTTAGAGAACAAATAATAGATAAGAAGGAAATAGAATTTTAACACTAAAGTGGGATGCTTGTGAGCTCACGCAAACCACATCTGCAAAATGATAGCTCTATGTTGTTTCAATCATGCAAATTACAGAAAGCTTGTCAATCCAATGGAACAATTGTAGTGAGGCTTTCATCCTGCAAAGTCTCATGGCAAAGTTCCAACAATTATTAGATGTATGTTTTATTGACATTAATTCACTTCACGAATCAGAACAACTTGGTAATGCGAGCACACTTACAACACATGCATGTGAAAAAATCTGCCTAGGTTTGAACATACATATATAAACAATGAAATCAGATTAAGTAAACTTGATATACTGTACGAAGATATATACAGATCCAAAACAAAACATGATGTCAAGATTTAAATAAATTGAATGGGATAACCAAATTCCGTACATACAAATCAATTTAATACACATAATCTGTTGCATGGGGAAGATATATACGACAAAGTATTGTATACCAATAAAAATAATTTTACTGTCCTAGCATTATACATAAGAAAAAAAATACACCATGTTTTGGCAAGCCTGCTTGCATGCTTCAATCTTTGCGTTGCGGCACTCTGAGCTTCACCTATATATGTTACTGTAAAGAAATATAGGATAGCTAATTCAAAAGAGAGATGACCTTAGTACATCAATGGGCAGAAGAAGAATATGAACATACACCTGATAGCATGTTAAAATCGCGCTTTTTGGTTGTATGCATCATACTTAGGCAAACAATTGCATGTGACCCTCCTATTATATAGTCAAGCAAGATTGGTGGCCTATCTACTTCATTTTTTTTCAAACAACTTGTCGATAGAAATCAGAAAAGAATTTGCATAGAGGGCATGTATCAATAATAGAAATATATAGCAAGGTTTTTCTCAACAAAATCAGCTATTGCACGAATAACTAATTGTGGTAGAACTGATCGTTCAATCTATGTACGAAGATATAATATATCATACATATCAAGAAGAGACATCAGATTGTATTTTTACGATGCTAGATAGATAGGGATCATGAACTGGTTGAATTTTTTCTTTTCCAAAATTATAAATTGTGAACTGTATATGAACTATAATGAATTTGTTATCAGTGATTGTATCAATGTTTCAAAAGACACATTGAGTAGACAGCGGACCATAAAGTTTACCTAGATTTATTTTTCAGCCACAATGATGTTCTACCATATTCATCAAAAGACCTTGCCCGACATAGATTACAACCTCTGCACATTGCGACCAGAGATGTGCAGCAGTTGCCGCAAAAGTAAAAGATAAATCAAAACTTCTCCGGAGAATATCAGTTCAATGTATCATATCTACATGACAGCAGTGACACATATAATTGAAGAAATTTACGCAGAGAGAGAGAGAGAGAGAGAGAGAGAGAGAGAGAGAGAGAGAGAGAGAGAGAGAGGGAGAGAGAGAGAGAGTATACGCATGTCCATTGGAGAGGGGGGCCTGAAAAGGAGGGGTTTACTTACAGAAAGGGCGAAGAAGGTGAGTTCAGTGGGATCAGTTTCTGCGCATTAGTTGAGCACGGTCTGTTTCATAATTTGAGGGCAGAGAAGACAAAGGCGTCCATGCATGGTTGTCTTTCAAATACGGTAACAAAAAATACATAGAACAGAAATCACTTGAACTCCCATACATTGATCCATCCATAAATATATCTTCCCACGACATCTTCTTTCTTCCTACGAGCAGGGCAAGGAACATAACATGATATATACTCCCTCCGTTCCTAAATGCAAGTCTTTTTAGAGATTCCACTACAAACTACATATGGATGTATATAGACATATTTTAGAGTGTGGATTCACTTATTTTGCTCCGTATGTAGTCCATAGTGGAATCTATACAAAGACTTATATTTAGGAACGGAGGGGGTATGCTGATAAGGCTGTTGTGAGTTCATGCATAATCAGGAAGGAAAGTAGGAGGTAAAAACTAAAAAACAACATAGGGGTCTGATCCAACGGGATGGTGAAGCACCTGCAGTTGTAGCAACCACGGCCGCCACTACTGCCACCACGACCTAGCCTCCACCACCACCGCCTCCCCCGCTGCCAGACCCTTCGCTGCCACCGCCACTGTAACGATCGCCGTCGTCGCCAACTCCGGAGCTTCTGTCACTGCCGCATTCGTACCGGAAATCTCCTCAGCTGCTAGGAAGCGAGCCACCAGGAGAGCGGCACCACCGGCGCCGGTGACGTCGATGGCCTTGGTGCTAAACCATTGAACTTGAGGGAGACTGGTGAGCAAAGAGTTCCCCGGCGCCGTCCTCGGGGAGATGCAGCCAAACCCCTTGTGGTCACCATGCCCTTTATCCGATCTGGCATCTTGTCCAGCCGCCGGATACGAATGACTAATACTTTGGAAATCCTAAATACGTGGAGGAGATAGCGATAGTGGAGGGCGTGCACCCTATGCAATTGTTTTGTGAAGAGAAATTTTAGGAAGGACGCCATGGAGAGGATGACAGGGGACAGCGGAAGGTGCTTCTGTTATATATGGGGAACACTTGGGAGGGAAGATGAGCGTAGGAGGTGAGGCATCTCCAAATGACTGTTCAGATGCCGTGTATGGGGAAGACGAATAGTGGATTTGCAGTTTCCTTTACTCGTGCTGTTAGTGGATTTGAAGTTTTGTGGCCAGGAATGATGACCTTTAAGCTAATCGGGCAGAATTCATGCGGTGCATGTGAACACAAATGTCATGACGTGGTTGGCTGGAAAAGCTGAGGTGGCATCTATAGTGATGTGGCATAGCTGCATGTCAAGAGAAATAACATAGTGGGGATGAACTATTTAGATATTATAGATTATAGATGTGAACCTTCTTATGTTGTACAATATTATACAGAGTGGGTTATTGCAAAGCTAAAGGCGTCTCCCCTAACCATGTATCTTCCCAAAAGCTGGTTGTACTACCATTTCCAACCAAAAATTTCGCTCTGCAAAAAAAGGCATCCTTTGTTTACATTAGCCCCTTCCAAACTGGCGAGTCGTTAGGTCTGACGGTAACCTAAGACTTTGATACTAGATATTTGTTACGTAGGATCTGTGCCCACATACCGCCGGTCCCAGCCGATAACCTAAATAGCCACTTACTTAATAAGAACTTATTTTTTATCTCCAAGTTCTCAATCCCAAGCACCCCTTGGTCTTTGGGTCTACAGATAATATCCCGCCTAGTAAGTCTGTATTTCGTTTTTACTTCATCGCTTTACCAGAAGAAACGGGATCGATAAAAATGTAACCTTTTCTGCACCCCTGTAGGTACTTCGAAGAAAGATAATAGGAACATCGGCATACTAGTTAGTATTGAGTTTATTAACACCGGCCGACCTCCATAAGACATAAGCTTGCCCTTCCGGCGGCTTAGCTTTTTCTTTTTTCAAATCGATCCTCAATGCATTTTCATTCTTTATTTGTCAGTTTGCGATGGTGAATTGGGATTCCGAGGTAGCTGAAAGGCAAGGATCCTATTTCACAACCGAACAATTGTCTATATGCATCTTGTTCCTCTTTGGCTCTTCCAAAGCAGAACAATTCGCTCTTATTAAATTTTATTTTTAACCCTGACAATTGTTCAAAAAGACAAAGTACTAACTTCATATTTCTAGCCTTTGCGATATCATGTTCCATGAATATTATAGTGTGGTCAGCGTACTGTAGTATGGAGAGCCCTCCATCAACAAGATGAGGAACTAGTCCCCCTACTTGGCCACTCTCCTTGGCCCTATCGATAAGTACTGCCAACATATCTGCCACTATGTTGAACAGTATAGGGGACATCGGGTCCCCTTGTCTTAAGCCCTTATGAGTCTGAAAATAATGATCCGTGTAATCATTCACCTTAATCCCCACGCTACCCTTTTGAATAAAGGAATCCACATGTTTCTTCCAGGTTTCATTTGAACCCCTTCATGCACATTGCCTGTTGGAGAAAGGACCCTTTGACCTTATCGTACGTTTTCTCAAAATCCACCTTGAAGATCACCCCATCTAGTTTCTTCGAATGGATTTCATGTAGAGTTTCGTGTATAATAACCCCTTCAAGGATATGTCTCCCTGACATGAATGCCATCTGACTCAGTTGTACCACCAAATGGGCAATCTGTGTCAATCTATTCGTGCCTACTTTCGTAAAAATTTCGAAACTCACATTTAAAAGACATATAGGCCTAAACTGCTCAATACGCACTGCCTCCTCCTCCTTTGGTATCAACGTTTTTGTTCCAAAGTTAAGGTGGAAAAACTGTAGGTGTCCATTAAAGAATTCATGGAACATCGGAATGAGGTCACCAATTATGATGTGCCAGCATTTATTGTAGAATTCTGCAGGGAATCTATTTGGTCCAGGTGCCTTTTTATGTTTCATCTGTGATGCTGCTTCGAACACCTCTTTTTCTGTAAATGGCACGGACAAAATCTCATTTTCGTCTGTCCTGAGTTGGTTAATATCCCCGACTGCAAGCTCGTCAAGGGACACGAAACTGTCCTCAGGTAGCCCGAAAAGTTGTTTACAGTAATTTGAGATGTACAGCTTGAGATTTTCGTGTCCATCACTGTACCTTCATCCTGTTCGCGTTGGATGATTTTTTTCTATGTTTGCCATTCGCAATCATATGGAAGAATTGAGTATTGTCATCCCGTTGGACGACTCTCAAGACCTTAGCCCTCAGTGCCCATTTCTTTTTCTCTAAGAAGAACACGAAGTTTCTGTTCAGCCTCAGTTTGGCGGCCTGTTCAGTCGCGCATAACGCATTAGATTCCGCTTTCAGATCTAACGCTTCGATCATACGGATAAGTATTTATTTTTCTTGTTTATATATCTCGCTTTCATTTCTGGCCCAACCCCTCAGAAATTGGGAACATAATTGGGTTTATCTGCCAAGGAATATCCAACGGGAACAAAATTGGAACTCATCCATTTCCGCACTCAACTCTACTCTCAGCTACTCAATATATTCATATTTAAGCTCACTGTTCGCCTTGGTTCTCTCCAGCTCGCAGCTCGCTAGCAAGCCACAGATCAAGAGCTATAGATCGGGAGAATACACCTAGGGAGATCAAGAGCAACAAACTAGTGAAAATGGCGGGCAATATCAAGACGGCGGCGGTGGTGGTTCGGGAGACTCGGTCCTTCGACCACATGCTGGGCTGGATGAAATCCCTCAACCCGGACATCGATGACATCACCGGCGCTGAGACCAACCGTGTCGTCCTGGCCGACCCTCGTCCCAAGGCCGTCCCCTTCCACGACGGCTCTGAGTACGTGGATCCGGACCCCGGCCACTCCATCCAGGCCATCTACGAGCAGGTCTACGGCACGCCCTTCGTCCACGCCCGGACCATGCTGATCACCCTACCCGGCGTCTCTCCGCCACCGATGAGCGGCTTCACATAGCAGGCCGAGAGGGAGAAGCCGGGCATGGAGGAGACCGTGATGAACGGATTTCAGCCGGACGCCATGCCGGTGTGCCGCGAGCTAATAGGGGAGTTCGCCGTGTGGGGCCACTGGTTTGCGTCCAACCCGACATCCATGCAACACAACTGGTTGTTCATGCACTCAGCCATGTCGCACGGCCTGGTGAGCAACAACACCAAGGCGCTCGTCGCCGACCTGCCGCAGGCCACCATCTTCGACTCCCTCCACGACTCGGGGCTGGGGAGGGAAGTGCACTAGTGTGGGGAAGTCAGTCTTGGTATTGGTTTCTGTTTACTTGTGGCAATACAGCGACCATCCAAACACTGAACTCCTAATTCAGAGGTTCGATATGTGCATCCAAACGCAAGTTGGTCTTTTACTTCCAATTCCTACCAGAACTAAGAGATGAAGATAATTAAGCAGCAGTCATCATGTTTCAGGTTATCTATTTAGGTTTTCTTTCTCCAAATTTATTCAGCTGGGAGTAGAGTCATGATTTCGATAGCCATCGTCGTGATGATTACATTCTGGCCATCATCGCCTCAACCATTTCTTCCGTTATTTAAACATTCTTGGGTGAGAGCAGATCCAATCCATTTTTGTATTGGGGCGATGCAAAACAAATATTTTTATACTAAATATTTATACTTATTTTATACTAATTGTACAATATTACAATTTTAATTAGTATATGTTTCTATTACTTAATCATCATAGTTGACCCCATAACAATGTTTTTAATTAATAATTATACTAGTCTTTTTTTTCTATACATTTAATGTATATTATTGTAGAATTTTATTCTACAAAATTTACATTTTATGACGTAACAAACAATCTCTTTCCCGTTAAAAATATTTTAAATATTTTTTTTAATATTATACAAACTATATAGTGTATACACATATATTTGTGTATCTATGAGTGTGTTTATATATTTTCTTAATATTATTCAATATCGTGATAGAGATTCCTAGATCATACACATTAAACATATATCATAATAGAGGTTTCTAGTGTATATTAGGTAAATATATTTGTATATACTTTTAGGGCATGACAATTGTGATTTGCAAGCTGAGTTCCGTAATAGGTAACAACATGTGTATGATTTGTACTTCTATTTAAATTTGAGCTATTATTATAACTAGCGGAGTGGCCCACTGAAAGGATCGATACGGTCGACTGGAAGACCCGGGGGTGGGGGGGGGGGGGGCGAGGGGGGTGAACAGGAGACTACAAATTTTAATCTTGTTTGTCAATTTCAGGGTTAAGCGGATAAATAGGATTCACTAGATATGCAGGTAGGTGAACACAACCTATATGCCAAGCAAGCTTAAAGCCAAATATGCTAGGCAACAATCTAATTAGGAAGCCCGTAACCATATAAAGCAAAGTAAAGTGCTGGAAAGGATTAACCAAAACTGAGTCGGGGACGCGGATTTCATACCCAAGTTCACTTTTCCTTGGGGAAGAGCTAATCTCCGTTAGAGCGTGTAGCGACCAGACCTCAAATGGCCTGTGCTGCTGTGCACCAGTGTCATCCCTGGATCAGTAATGCTGACACGCACAGTACAAATGGAGGATTTATAACAGAGTAGCAATCACACACTTATTACACCGAATATCTCCAAAGAGATTAAGTATAATAAACATGGCTTAAGGCCATCTAATAACAATAACAGCGGAAGACTTGGAAGATAAGTGAGTCCATCAACTCCAGCGGCATCACTGAGTATAAGACCACGACCTAAGGCACCTTACTCGTCATCTGAAAAGTCTGCAACATGAAACGTTGCAGCCCGAAAACGGGTCAGCACATAGAATATGCTGGCAATGTAACACATAGAGAGCAATGAACAATAGTAATGCTATACTATATGCATATGTGGCTGGTGGAAAGCTCTATGGTTACAGTTTTGCGAAAAGCCAATTTTATCCTACTGCAAAGGAATAAATTTTATTTAACTATCATGGTGGTTGAAACATTGAGAAGGCACCTCCAACTCAATCCCAATTAAGTATCATCATTAACCCAACAAAATTAATTATAGGTATCACGGTGATGAGATTCAAATGATAATCCAGGTACTAGATACTCAAGTTGTCCATAACCGGGGACACGGCTAATCATGATCAGTTTGTACACTCTGCAGAAGTTTGTGCACTTTTCCCACAAGACTTGATCGCCTCCGCTTGATTCTCGCACTGCATGATGTTTGAGAAACGGATGACCGAGACACAGTCTTTCAGAAACAGTCACTCTCTACTCTGGATGGACCGGTACACCTACTTTCCCCTACATCTGCTAGTCCACCTCTTCAAGAGATCCTGTAACCTACTCAGCTATGCTAGAGCCCATAATAGCTTGCGGCTGCACACGGAAGTTTCTAGCATGAGCAATCTTATGATCCCTTTGAGCCTGGGTGGCGGTCCTTATACAAACAGACAACACTGGGTTCTCCAGGTGTCTCAATCCACCCAGATGTGAGTTTTAGTTGCCACCTTAAGTTGAACCATTATTAAACACTCACATCTATCATGAATATCTATCAAACCCAATCCACGTCTATGAGCATAGCATGGCAATAATATAAGCAACGTAGAAGTAACTCCCAAGGGTTTGATAAAGAAAAACAGGTGATAGGTACTACCTCAACTACTTCCCAATACCCATAGTTTATTTAGATCCTAATAATGCAATGTGTTTGAGGAAATAGATCTAATGCAATAAAACTGGGTATGAACGGGGTATGATCAAAGTGTTACTTGCCTTGCTGATGATCCGCAAAACCTAGCGAGTCGAAGTAACAAGCGGCACACTCCGGGTACTCTATCGCAAACAAACAAGCATACAATCAGTACTCATCTAATGCACAGGTAAAACTCAAAAGAAAGATCCAACCAGAAAGTTCAACTTAAGAACTCCAGTTTGCAAAAAGAATCAACTCGAAAGAAGCAACGAAAGTCAAACGGCGAAAGAAAGAAACTTCGTTTGCTAAACTGGATCTAGGTCAAATTTTACTGTAGCAAAAACTTGTTTGAGTAGGTTAAACGGAAAGAGAATTTCGAGACGAAACTCTAGGCGCTTGAATCACCTGATTCCGATAAACGAGCGAAAAGTTAAACAGGTTCGAAGTTTCGATCAGAAATCGAATCTGAGAAAATAACGAGAAAATCCGACGAAAAAAAAGAAAATCGGACGAACGGTTAAATAACGGACGTTCGTTAACAGAGAAAAACCGTCGAACGCGTTCGTTAAAACGAACGGTTCGGTGAACGCTCGTAAAATAAGAAAACCGAAAAAAAAACCGATCTAGGGTTTTTTTGTTTAAAACAAAGGGGTTTTTTTTAAACAAAAGTTTTTTTTCAGAAAACCGGTCAACTCGAACGGCAGTACCTCGTCGGGGCTCGCTCCGGCGAGGGGCTCCGGTGGGCGGGGTCGGCGGCGGGGGTGCGGGGCTCGGGGCGGCGGCTCTGGCGGGCGAGGGGGCGGGGCTCCGGTGCTCCCGGCGGCGAGGGGCGAGGCAAACGGCGGGCGGCGGCGGTGGCTAGATGCGGCGGCGGCGGGCGGCTCCTCCGGCGATGGTGGCGGCGAAAACGGAGGGGGGGCTATATATAGCAAGGGGGGGTGCTAGGAGGCTTGGGGAAGGGGTCGGGCTCGGGAGGCGTGCGGGCGGCGGACTCCGGCGGCGCGTCGGCGTGCGGGAGGAGGAAGGCGACGGGGCGGGCCGGCCTGGCTTCGGCTGGGCCTCGGCCCAGTCGGGCAAGCGCGTTTTTTTTAAATATGTTCCGCGGAAAATATTGCGTAGAAAACTAAATAAAAATCAGAAAAATATGAAATACATTTTTCCCCGTCTAGTTAGAAATCTAGAATAGGGTGAACATTTTTAAAATCAAAAAAATAAATATTTTGAAAACATGCATATTTTTTTATGCAATAAAAATTGCAAATAAAATCCAATAAATTCCAAATAATGATTTTAACATTTTTCCTCCAGTATTTCAAATGTTTTGGAGAAGTCATATTTTCTCCTCTCGTTTATTTTTAAAATGAAATATTTTTTTCCGGAGAGAAAAATAATTAAAATAGAATCCTCGTGTGAAAAATCAAATAAGAAAATTCGAGAAAATCCCCAACTCTCTCCGAGGGTCCTTGAGTTGCTTAGAATTTATCGAGGATTTGTCAAAATGCAATAAATCATGATATGCAAATGATGATCTATGTATAACATTCCAAATTGAAAATTTGGGATGTTACAGAGCGGTGCCGGAGCCGAGGCTTGTGGAACGCCACCGAAGGCTCACCGTATTCTCCTCGAGTCTTCCCCGAATGGTTGAGTCTCAAATCACTCAGGGTTGGTCTTGAAGGCGACCGCCACACCTTTACATACGTCTCCTTAGCACACCACGCAAGGAAGCTTCCAGAGGTACCTCTAACCGAAGTAACTCAAATGGTGAACAAATCTTGCGGGGAACACGAATTGGTTTGGTCAAAGTGTAGATCGGGTCTTGCTCCTCAATCCCCAAAGTTTCAACAAGTTTAGGCGGAGGGATTGAGAGGAATGAGCAAAATGAGGTGTAGCAATGGTGGAACTCAACAAGGCATTAGGGTTAGGGTTGGAGGTGGAAGAAGGGATTTTTTATTCTTCTCCGGGTGGCTGTTTGTACCCGTTGGACCCCGTGCACATGGGCTAAGTCAGCTGTGCCCACGGGGTATCCAAAGAAGAAAACACCACTAATGTGCTGGAAAGGTGAACACAACCTATATGCCAAGCAAGCTTAAAGCCAAATATGCTAGGCAACAATCTAATTAGCAAGCCCGTAACCATACAAAGCAAAGTAAAGTGCTGGAAAGGATTAACCAAAACTGAGTCGGGGACGCGGATTTCATACCCAAGTTCACTTTTCCTTGGGGAAGAGCTAATCTCCGTTAGAGTGGTGCCGGAGCCGAGGCTTGTGGAACGCCACCGAAGGCTCACCGTATTCTCCTCGAGTTTTCCCAGAATGGTTGAGTCTCAAATCACTCAGGGTTGGTCTTGAAGGCGACCGCCACACCTTTACATACGTCTCCTTAGCACACCACGCAAGGAAGCTTCCAGAGGTACCTCTAACCGAAGTAACTCAAATGGTGAACAAATCTTGCGGGGAACACGAATTGGTTTGGTCAAAGTGTAGATCGGGTCTTGCTCCTCAATCCCCGAAGTTTCAACAAGTTTAGGCGGAGGGATGAGAGGAATGAGCAAAATGAGGTGTGGCAATGGTGGAACTCAACAAGACATTAGGGTTAGGGTTGGAGGTGGAAGAAGGGATTTTTTATAGTGTTCTTCTCCGGGTGGCTGTTTGTACCCGTTGGATCCTGTGCACATGGGCTAAGTCAGCTCTATGCCCACGGGGTATCCAAAGAAGAAAACACCACTAATGTGCTGGAAAGGTGAACACAACCTATATGCCAAGCAACCTTAAAGCCAAATAACCATACAAAGCAAAGTAAAGTGCTGGAAATGATTAACCAAAACTGAGTCGGGGACGCGGATTTCATACCCAAGTTCACTTTTCCTTGGGGAAGAGCTAATCTCCGTTAGAGCGGTGCCGGAGCCGAGGCTTGCGGAACGCCACCGAAGGCTCACCGTATTCTCCTCGAGTCTTCCCCGAATGGTTGAGTCTCAAATCACCCAAGGTTGGTCTTGAAGGCGACCGCCACACCTTTACATACGTCTCCTTAGCACACCACGCAAGGAAGCTTCCGGAGGTACCTCTAACCGGAGTAAATCAATGGTGAACAAATCTTGCGGGGAACACAAATTGGTTTGGTCAAAGTGTAGATCGGGTCTTGCTCCTCAATCCCCAAAGTTTCAACAAGTTTAGGCGGAGGGATTGAGAGGAATGAGCAAAATGAGGTGTAGCAATGGTGGAACTCAACAAGACATTAGGGTTAGGGTTGGAGGTGGAAGAAGGGATTTTTTATAGTGTTCTTCTCCGGGTGGCTGTTTGTACCCGTTGGACCCCGTGCACATGGGCTAAGTCAGCTCTGTGCCCACGGGGTATCCAAAGAAGAAAACACCACTGCAGGACCTCGTGCGCACAGGGTGTCCAGAGAGTTTCGTGGCACCCCGTGCGCATGGGGTCAAAGACCCCATGCGCACGGGGTGTCCAGAACCACCCCATGCACACGGGGGTCAAAGGCCCATGCACACGGGGTATCCGGTAAGTTTCTATTGAAACTCCAAGGACACCTCTGTAAAGCACACCATGCTAGGAAAATATGGTAGCTGTGGGAGGGCTGGTGTGTATGTTTTCATGCATTCCCACATGGCATTCATCCATGATGACCCCTCCTAATAGTGTTGTTTGTCCTATGACTCAAATCGAACCAAAACGAAAACCTTCTAGTCATTGGGAAAACCACGGTTTTGATCTTTTTGAAGGGGGGGGGGGGGGCACACAACTCCAACATGTCCTTCATGGAACCAATATCCTGAGATAAATTTTAGCGACCGTATTAGTTTCACTAACCATACTGTCATCACACCAAAATATAATTAAGTGTCACTTGCACTTTCAATCTCCCCTTTTTGGTGCATCGATGACAATATGGTTAGAACATGGCAAAATGATATACAATAAGAGTGTAGCTAGCCATGCCACGGCTATCGCGAGAGCTCCCCCTAGATGTGTGCAAGAAATAAAAGATATGCTTGATTATGCGTGGCGTGGCGGCACGCCGCGCTTCACCAGTAAATTTGTATGTAGTTTTATGTATTTGTATATATTTGGTTCGAACATGTGCATTTTTAGTTTTGACTTTTTAGAAGAACTTTTGTTCTGAAACTCTGCGCCACATACATAAAATCATATGCCACTGCAGAAGTTCATGTCAATTGAAATGTAGATGTGATGGTAAAAGGCCACGAAAGAATGTAGCAGGTTTCATTTTATATTATACATGTTTGAAAATATTTCTATCTTGATTACAAAATGGTAAAGCAAATAACTTGGGCAGTGGTTCAGACTCAAGATGGCAACTGGGACGAAACCCACCGGGTTTTGCTTGCCTAAACCCATCCCCACGAGAAAATCCCAAACCCGTCCCCGTCCCCATCAACATGCGCGGGGTTAAAAAATTTCCCGTCCCCTAAACCCGTCGGGTTTTCTAAACCCACGGGGAACCCGCCCCCACGAGCAGTCAACGAAAACAACAACATTTGAAAGAAAAACATGAGCATATTACAGCAGCAGATGATGACTGGGGACCTAGGTTTAGGTTTAGGTGTTGTGTTGTGCGGGAGAGAGAGGCCCGAAGAGCGAGCGACGCTGCAGCGACCGAGTGAGGGGTTGGTTTGTACTCCAGGGCCTCGACGTTGTGGGGCTCGGCTACTCAGGCGCTGTGGCTTTGGGCCACTACGGTCAAGAAGGATCGGTGCATGCTAAAAAAACATATTTTGACGGGTTTCGGGTTCAGGTAGTACTCAAACGGGTTTAAACCCGCGAAACATGCCGGGTTTTATAATGTACCCATGAGTAGCCCCACGGGGATAGAAAGTCGCCCATCCCCGTCGTAAAAGCCCGCGGGGACGCGGGTTTCGGGGTCCCATTGCCATCTTGAGTTCAGACTGCAACAACATGTCAAATTTTCTCAAAAGCTAACTTACACCAGAAGAAATGTAAGCATCACTATTCCATATCCATTTTTTCGGACCTTGTATGCTCTAGATTATTTTAGTTTTTTTTTTTCATATTACATATTGCAAAGGAAACCAAAGCACTACAATGGAGTTTACACATGTTGTTACAGCAACTTGGACCGCAGGCCCGCAGCGGTAGCGTGGATCCACTCTTGCTGTAGCTTCTCGAATCTCCCTGCTCATCCCCCCCCCCCCCCCCCCCCCCCCCCATCCCCTATAATATATTTGAAAAAGGAAACAGTACATACCAAAGAAAATGAAAGATCTCTGGTGATGATACGAAGTACTTTATTTGAAATTTTAAAAAGACGGCCAATGGCGACACGCCGTGCCTCGCTGTTGTTATTTTAGCTGTTGAAAAATTTGTTACGCACTTCTTATTTATTTATGAAATTCATACAACGTAGATACAAAGACACTGGGATAGCCGAGTTGGCTCAAATGGCTCAAAAGAGCGAACTGTACTTTGCTAGAGAGCACAATTAATTCACATTCATACAGATAAACAAATTAACTACTGTAGATACAAAGACACTGGGATAGCCGAGTTGGCTCAAATTAACTACACTGAGATAAACAATCACAACAGCTCAAATTCACATTCATACATAAGCGTGAGCAGTCACTCTGTATCTATACCCCTATATAGTGTGCGAATAACTTTGAATGATGGTCATTGGATGAAGCCAATTCGACGGTGCAGAGATGGCAAATTCGAGCAGTACTGGCCGTTAGATATCATCTACATTCCACCAGATTTTACCACATGTACAATCTAGAAGACTCCATTGTTGAACTTAAGCATAATGCACAAACCTCAAAACACAAGCACTTCTCCTTTTTCTAGAATCTTCCGTATCATAATTGCCCAATTTTTTTTCTAGATGAATTACCATTATTTGTTTTTTACTTTATGCTTTATAATGCACAATTTCATGAATCTTAAAATAGATTAGCTTTTTTAAAAACTAATTGATTTTGAATGAGATGAACTATAAGAATTAAACGAACATCTACATCATGCATATATGACTCAAAGCTTATATACTATAATGTGGTATTTATTCATAATTTAGTTGCTAAACCTGATGCGTGCAATGCACGTGTACTTTACTAGTAGTTTCAATCATCAAACCCTACTTTCAGTCGTATATTTCTGATATCATTACGACAATATCATAGGGACAGTAAACTCTATCTCGAGCCACACACGTCTTCCAGAGCAAATTAATTCTCTAGTGAGACAGAACTCACATATGTTTCTACATTTCACTGAATGGATGAACTCTGTCAGGAATTTCCCTGCAAGTAGTACAACTCAGTGTTTCAGTACCTTAGCTTTATATGGTCTGAAAACATTTAATTTCTATATTTTTAACAGCGTCAACCTTCCACAAAAACTATTACCGATTGTGAGAGTTCTTCAACACAAAAGAAGGGCACTACAACATGCATATGTTACTAGTCTATGCCAGTTTTAATTAGGACAGAGCTATCCACATGCATAATCATCGGGTAACTAATCGGGTATGCATGCATGCTATCGTTTGTAGGTGTCTCTATAAGACTAGCCACAGTGGGGAAGGGAGTAACATATATGTGGTGTCATGCACCACTTCATTTATTGGGATGCAGACTCATCTTGCCTTGATATGTGTGATGTTACTCATACTACTAGTAACTAGCTATGTTACCACATGACTCTTTTTCTTCATTAATTACTTGCCACATCATCTATTTTGCCTAGATATGTGTGATGTTACCACATATGTTACTCCCATAGTCTAACCACGTCGAACTTATTCGATTTCCATTTAAGAACGACAAATTCATTAAGAACGCAGTCAGTCACAACCAGAAATTAAAATTATTCTAAGCGTGACAGACACAAGATTAATATTTACTACTCTCTCCGTTCTCAAAAAACGTCTTATATTATGGGACGGAGGGAGTAGTTTCTTAACTAGTAGACGACACAATTGAGACAAGGTAGTTGGCAAACATAACCGTGAAAAAGCGCACCGGATCAAACATAACTTTGATGGGTATATGTTCCTTGTGGTGAAGCTAGTCCGTCCAAATCTAAGGGCCTCTTTGATTCGCGAGATTTTGAAAATGTAGGAACAGGAAAAGTATAAGATTGGAGTGGCATGCACACTTCAATCCTATGTGATTAACAAGGAGAGTTTGATGCCACATGAAAAACAAATTTTTTTATAAAAAAGAAGTTAGAGTGGATGTTATATTTCCTATGAAATGTAGTACAAAAGATTTCATAGAAAAATTTACTATGGGATCCAATCCTATGAATCAAAGGGCCAACATAGGAAAAATTCATAAGGATTTCAATCCTCCAGAAATCCTATAGAATTCTTTTGAATCAAAGGTGCCCTAAATCCTAGACTTGACACAAACGTTCACATATTTTCTGTATTTATTTTGGGCTTTCTGTAGTTTCTTTTTCCGTGATGGTATGACGTGTGAAGTGACTGGGAGACTTCATCAATTTCTATATTGTAACGGCTTATAGTCTCGTCAATCAAATTAAGAATTGAGCTACAACTTGTTAGTTTTCTCTGAATATATGCACTGGGGCAGGCTGGAGCGCAATGAGCATCGATGTCTGACCTGTTTAACGCTAGTAGAAAACATCGTATCAGCCCCGGTTCCAGAGGGCCTTTAGTCCTGGTTCTGCAACCGGGACAAAACGATCGGGACTAATGCCCACCACTTTTAATCCCGGTCGTCTTATGAACCGGGACTAAAGGGGCTCCACGTGGCCGTTGTGGGACGCCCAGGCAGGGGGACCTTTAGTCCCCGTTGGTACCACCGACCAGGACTAAATGGCAGCCACGCGTCAACAGCTGCCAGGACCTGGGGTTTTTGTTTTTTGTTTTTGAAAGGAGGGGTTTAGGGGTTTCATATTATGTTAGCTAGCTACTACATATAGAGAGAAGTGACCTCTCTTTCTCCGTGCTTGGTCGACGCTAGCTACTACATATAGAGAGAACTCGACGGTAGCTAGTAAGCAATGAAGGAACCATTAATTAAACAACATCGTCATGATCACTATATAGAGAGAAGTGACCTCTCTTTCTCTGTGCTTGTTGGTCGAACAACAAGTTTTCGTATATCTATTCGACGCTACTACATATAGTACACGTTGATGCATATATACAATATAACATCTCTTACAATCTCTAAGATCATCCACCAAAATTGCATTGCAATTCCTGATGGTATTCTCCGTCTTCAGGTATGACGTGGTCAACAAAGAATCCTGCCAATTCCTCTTGAATTGCTCGTATGCGATCATTTGGTAGGAGTTCGTTCCGCTTCTCCCAGATCTAATTTAAAGAAGGGGGTCAATACATATATAAAAATGAAAGTCAACCCAATTGATGATAATAAAATAAAATTGTGAATATTGTTTACGTACTTCTAATTGTTTTGAAGTTATGCCCCGCTAAGAGGCCGAGTGGCGAATGAACTCGCAAACGTAGTATCCACATAAATGATTCCCGCGTGCCTGCCACAAGCACTTTACGACAATAAAGTTCAATCAAAATGATAATCAAGCATGATAATGGTATTGATGAAACTAGAATCAATGAGAGATGCGTGGAACTAGCTAGTACTACTTACTTTGGGGTGTGAAAATCGCAGCTCCTTTTTCTGTAGACCCGGTACCATTCTGATGAACTTTTTCCAAACCCTGCCCGGAAAGAAAATGATTACTTGATATCAGGAAATGAACGAAAGTTGCCGATATGGTGCCATAATGATTGAACTTACTTCTGGAGCATTTCACTCATGTCCGCCCGCTCCTTAGGCTCTTTACGTCTCGAGTCCAAAAACAGTTACTAGTCCCGCGTCAAGCTTAATGGATAGCAGAATAAAGTGGAAGTTGTGCATGCATAACTCATCAATTACAGCACTTAACCTCGAGTAAGCGAAGCAGAATATGCACAAGACAGTAACACTTACCTGAAGTTGTAAGGAAAGAGTATTTCCCTTTTCTTTTGATGTCGAAGTAACGCGTTTAGCAAGTTTTCCTCAGTATCGTGGGGTCTCTTTTTTTGTTGTAAATTCATTTACGGTATTTGGGCTAATGAACCCAATGTCATAGATGTGTCGACCTCTTTTGCATTCGGCTATCTTCAATCTGCATAGTATAGTGAGGATCTATGCATTATATATGCAATGAACGAGTTGAGCTAGAGACTTGATTACAGAAGTAATACTTACAGACAATAGCAAATCACGAGAGTTTTGTCGATGGCGTCTTGATTGTGTAACTGAAATAATTCTACAAATTGAACATACATCAGGTCGACTCCAATGAAGTCGTGCTCATCCTTAATTCCAAGCAAGATACTGTGGGTCCTATCCTTCTTGCAGGTTTCCAAGTACCAGTCATGCAATCTTCGCATCATCGTTGATAGATGCGGGAGCTGCTCAGTTTGACGAGAGGCTTCCTGTACTCGTATCTAAAGGGCACTATTGCCTCAGCCATTTTGAACTATACATCATCGGGTAAGTAATCACCAAGAGTGTAACCAGGATGAGCGGCCGCTATCCCCGGATCATTAGCGATGCCGGTAAACACCTTGAGCAGGGGGCACGATTGCTTCTCCTGTTCGCCGAGCTGGGGAATTGTTTTCCTACTTCTTGCACCACTTGTACTTAAGCTTCCCGACCGCCTCGCTTCATCAATGTCTTTTCAATACAGCGGTCATAGTTTGATAGCGGCGGTGGTTGAGGGAGTCCTGGACTAAGGGGTCCTCGGGCGTCCGACCTGTTATACATGGGCCGGACCAATGGGCCGCGAATTGAAAGTGCGTTATATCGACTAGGGGGGGGTGAATAGGCGATTTTTATGAATTCTCCACTGAGGAATTTGCGGGTGAGGAAATTCCTTAGCGAAGAACTACTTGCAGCGGAATAAGTACTCAAAAGTAAACATAACAGAATACAAGCATGGTCATCATGATAAAATGAAAACAAGCACAGAGTACTGAAAGCGTAAACATAGGATAACACAGGATGAAGAAAAACAGACTGAAGAAATTGAACTGAGGAAATTGAGAAAGTCTTCAGTCAAAGTCTTAAAACGCAGATATGACAAGCACACAACAAAGTTATGAGGAAATGAAAGAGTTGAGGAAATAGAACCAGTAGGCTTGGTGAAGGCAATGATTTGGTAGACCAGTTCCAACTACTGTCTCAGTTGTACATCTGGTTGGAGCGGCTAGGTATTTAAACCTGAGGACACACAGTCCCGGACACACAGTCCTCACCGTATTCTCCTTGAGCTAAGGTCACACAGACCTCGCCCAATCACTCGTGGTAAGTCTTCAGGTGACTTCCGAACCTTCACAAACTCGGTCACTCGGCGATCCACAATTCCTCTTGGATGCTCTAGACCATGACGCCTAACCGTCTGGAAGAAGCACAGTCTTCAAAGGTAACAAGCGTCGGATCCACGCAGGATTAATCTCTTCAGTGATGCTCAATCACTTTGGGTTTGTAGGTGTTTGGGTTTGGGTTTTTCCTCACTCGATGATTTTCACTCAAAGTCCTCGGAGGATGGGATGCTCTCAAATGACAAGTGTCAGTTTCTCTCGGAGCAGCCAACCAGCTAGTGGTTGTAGGGGGCGGCTATTTATAGCCTAGGGAGCAGCCCGACATGATAAGACATAAATGCCCTTCAATGATATGACCGTTAGGTGGGTAGATATTTTGGGACAACTGGCGCGTAGCACAACAACGGTCGGATATTTGAGTATCAAATTCCTCAGGGCTATCATGTTCCTCACTGTGTAGGCAATCCGCACTGGCGAATTCCTAACTCCTCAGTCAGAACAAATTCCTCAGAGACCAGAAGAATTTCGTCTTTGTCACTGAAGAATATGACTGAACTGTATGAGATTTCCAATGGCTTCACTCGAAGGGAATGGTAGGTGTAGGATTTTGAGTTGAGCATCACATGGAAATTTTTCCTTAGTATTTCCTCGACCCCCTTTAACAGTACGGTGTTTCCTATGACTCAAGAAAGAGAAAATGAAACTACGAAAACAAAAGTCTTCACGCTTCATGTTCCTCGAATGAATACCAAGTCTTCAAGGTTACACCAATTTCTTCACTTTCAAAGTCTCCAGAAAGTCTTCAGAAATACAAAGTCTTCAGTCGAAGAACTTCATTTTTAGGGGTCGACTTTCTCTGTAAATATCAAACTCCTCATAGACTTATAGACCTGTGTACACTCATAAACACATTAGTCCCTTAACCTATAAGTCTTCAATACACCAAAGTCACTAAGGGGCACTAGATGCACTTACACGAATATACGAAGACCGAAGACTCTCTCCCGTGTCCGGATGGGACTATCCTTGGCGTGGAAGGCAAGCTTGGCGACCAAATATGAAGATTTCCTTCTCTGTAACCGACTTGATGTAACCCTAGATCCCTCCGGTGTCTATATAAACCAGAGAGCTTAGTCCGGATCGAGATAGATACAATCATAGTCATACAGGCTAGACTTCTAGGGTTTAGCCATTACGATCTCGTGGTAGATCAAATCTTGTAACACTCATATTCATCAAGATCCATCAAGCAGGAAGTAGGGTATTACCTCCATAGAGAGGGCCCGAACCTGGGTAAACATTGTGTCCCCCGTCTCCTGTTACGATCGATCCTAGACGCACAGTTCGGGACCCCCTACCCGAGATCCGCCGGTTTTGACACCGACATTGGAGCTTTCATTGAGAGTTCCGCTGTGCCGTCATCAAGAGGTTTGATGGCTCCTTCGACCATCTACAATGATGCTGTCCAAGGGAAAGTCTTCCTCCCCGGACAGATCTTCGTATTCGGCGGCTTCGCACTGCGGGCCAACTCGCTTGGCCATCTGGAGCAGATCGAAAGCTACGCCCCTGGCCATCAGGTCAGATTTGGGAGCTTGAATTATGTCGCGGACATCCGCGGAGACTTGGTCTTCGACGGATTCGAGACTGCGGCAGCCGCTCCCCGCCACCACGATGAACATGACGTAAATCTTTCATCGGACCACACCCAGGAGATAGCGCCTGTAACTGCTCTGGCCTTAGATCCGGAGAAGATCGCGCCGTCCGACAACGGGAAGCTCAACCCCGCCACGGATGTCGCAGTCCCGGCGGCGTCGGTGCCGCACACAGACCCAACCTCGAGTGGAGTCTGTGTCATCGGAGCCCCGGACTCGTCTCCGGCTACAGATTCCGAATTATGCGCGTCCACATGCGTCGAGCTCGATCGGTCATTGATCGTCGAATTCAGCTCCGCGGACATCTTACGGCACTCGCCCTTGGGCGATGTGCTAAACTCATTAAAAAATCTATCCTTAGCGGGGGACTCACAGCCGAATTATATCCGGTTCGAACTGGAGGCTGATGACGGAGAGTTTCGTTTCCCACCCACCGCCCACTCATAGCCATTGTCGAGGACTTAACCGACACGCTCGATTACGGCTCCGAAGACATCGATGACATGGATGACGATGCAGGAGAAGAAGAGGCCCAAATTCTGTCGTTTACCGGACATTGGACGGCCACTTCCTCGTACGACGTATACATGGTGGATACACCAAAAGGGAATAGTGGCGATGAGAAGGAAGACCTCCTGGGACACAACCAAAGCGCTGGCATCAGCGGCGCCGCTCTAAATCACGCCGCAACAAAGACAGCAACACCGCTACAGGAGAAGATAACACTCCGGACGGTCTCGAAGATAACGAAGACCCCGTTGCGGCAACCTCCGAACAGGACGAACGGGAGGACGGGCAAGTTAGCCCCGACGAACAGGCCATAAACGAAGACTTGGAGGACAGTAATTACTCTTCGCTCTCCGAGGAGGAGGTGAGCCTCGGCAACGAGGATTTTATCGTGCCTGAGGAACCCCTCGAACAGGAGCGCTTTAAGCAACAGCTAACACTACGGGAATCTGCTAATTTGCCGTCAGGGGAGCTCTTTGCCGTCAGCTTTTCGTCGGGACAGACGACAAAGACCACTTTTGCCATCAGTTACTGACGGCAAAGAATGGCTAACGGCAAAGACACTTTGCCGTCTGTAAAAAAAACCACAGACGGCAAAAATCTTTGCCATCTGTGTTTTTTTTACAGACGGCAAAGTGCTCACTTTGCCGTCTGTAAAAAAAACCGCAGACGGCAAAAATCTTTGCCATCTGTGTTTTTTTTACAGACGGCAAAGTGCTACTTTACCGTCTGTAAAAAAGCCCGCAGACGGCAAAGTAAAAACACTGCCCACGGATCAATCACGCGGATCAGTGACATGGCAAAATCTGGTCCACACATCCCTACAACGCAAAACCCACTCGCCCCACGCACCCATGCCCACGCCCCCACCACTCTCTCTCTCTCCACCTTATCTTCAATCCTTATCCTCGTGACTGCCCACCCACCCCCATCACGATCTCTCTCTGCCTCGTACCTCTTTGTGCTCTCGATCCAGAGAACGCCGCCACCACCTCGCCTGCCGGCCATGCCCTCGCCGACCACCACCTCTCCTGCCGGCTCCGGCCTCGCCGGCCAGCACATCGACCGCCCGCCACGGCCTCGCCCGCTGTCCTCGGGCCTTCCCTCTTGGCCTCCAAATCCAGCGGCCCCATTCCCCTTCGCCCTCGTCGACCGCCGGCCTGGCGCCGTTGCCCCGGTCGACCTCCGCGCCCCGTCCCTCGTCGCCCCAGACGGCCGCCGGCCCCGTTCCCCGTCGCCCCCGCCCACCACGGCCCCTTTCGTCTTCACCATGGGCGCCACCGGGCCTGACCCCGTCCCCCTTCACCACCGCAGGCCGCTGGCCCCGGCCCGTCGCCCCAGCATGCCTCCGCAGGCCGCTGGCCCCAGCCCGTCACCCCAGCATGCCTCCGCCGGCCCCGGCCCTCGACACCGCATCATCTCCCGAATGAGGTTGGCAAGCTCCGGCGCGGTGACGGACGGCTTGAGCTACTCTGGCATCCATGGTTGCCTCAGTTCTCTTGTAATCTTTGTAATCCGTCTGTGTGTACTGTGTGTAATTTATTGGTTTGTAATATGTTCATCTTGTGAAATAGAGCAGTTTTATATTGTGAAATTCATTCGGTGATAGTTGATTCTTGGAACAATAGGTGTTGGATACTGTGGTGTTTGTGGTACGTTCGTTCATTTTTTTAATATAACAAATTCTTTGCCGTCTGTGATTTAGGACGAAGACGGCAAAGACAGATCCCGGCTGACGGCGAATATACTTTTCTTTGCCGTATGTTATTTATACGGTTGACGGCAAAACTTTAGTTTAGCTGACGCAAAATCTTTGCCGTTTGGTCGATGAAAAGCAGATGGCAAAGTACTCTTTGCCGACTAGACTTTGCTGTCTATGTTTGCCGTCTGCCAGTTGACGACAAAATCTTTGCCGTCTGTATTACAGTCTTTGCCGTCTATACTTGCCTGACGGCAAACTGCCTGATTCCTGTAGTGTAATAGCCACTGTGAGGAGCTTGAAAAAGAAGCAACAACAGCTTCAAGCTGATCAAGATCTGCTAAACGATAGATGGACTGATGTCCTGGCAGCCGAGGAATACGGCCTCAAGCGCCCAGCCAAAAGTTACCCGCAGCATAAATTGCTACCTCAGTTCGATGATGAGGCATTGGAGCCCATACCATCATCGCGCAATGCGGCTGACCGACCACCACGTGGTCGGGACAAGGCGGCAACTCAAGCCGAACACCAGCCCGCTCCACCTCACCGTAAAGGCAGAAATAAAATAGCTCGGGGACACACCTACGACCTGCGGCAAAAACTGGACAATAATGCGGGACATACTAGATCGATCTACGGATCGCGAGGACATGCCCCGACACGTGAGGACGGCTACCTATTCGGACGTGACAAGCCTAGTCACGCCCGGGCCGAATACCTGCAGACGGATTCCATCGGGGCTACGTCGTGATGTGGCCCGATATAGAGGCGCAGCACACCCTCTTTGCTTCACTGACGAAGTAATGGACCATGAATTTCCGGAAGGGTTTAAACCCGTAAACATCGAATCATATGATGGGACAATAGACCCTGCGGTATGGATCGAGGATTTTCTCCTCCATATTCATATGGCCCGTGGTGATGATCTCCACGCCATCAAATATCTCCCACTAAAACTCAAAGGACCAGCTCGGTACTGGTTGAACAGTCTGCCTGAAAACTCCATCGGCAGCTGGGAAGACTTGGAAGAAGCCTTCCTTGACAACTTCCAAGGAACATACGTCCGGCCTCCGGATGCAGACGACTTAAGTCATATAGTCCAACAGCCCGGAGAGTCCGCCAGGAAATTCTGGACTAGGTTCTTAACTACAAAGAACCAGATCGTCGACTGTCCCGACGCCGAAGCCCTAGCGGCCTTTAAGCACAACATTCACGACGAATGGCTCGCCCGACATCTTGGGCAGGAAAAGCCGAAGTCCATGGCGGCCCTTACGGCACTTATGACCCGCTTTTGCGCGGGCGAAGATAGTTGGCTAGCCCGTTGCAATAATAATGCAAGCGAACCTGGCACCTCTGAAGCCAAGGATAGCAACGGCAAGCTCCGACGCAACAGGCACAAGCGTCGAAACAATGGCAACCATACCGATGACACGGCGGTCAACGCCGGATTCAGTGGCTCTAAGTCCGGTCAGCGGAAGAAGCCGTACAATAAGAACAATTCGGGCTCATCCAGCCTGGACCGCATACTCGATCGTCCGTGCCAGATACATGGCACCCCAGAAAAACCAGCCAACCACACCAACAGAGATTGTTAGGTTTTCAAACAGGACGGCAAGTTAAATGCCGAGAACAAGGAGAAGGGGTCGCAAAGCGAGGACGATCATGAGGAGACTCGGCCACCGAACACAGGGGGACAAAAGAAGTTTCCCCCTCAGGTCAAAATGGTGAACATGATATACGCCACCCACATCCCAAGAGGGAACGCAAGCGCGCACTCAGGGATGTCTACGCGATGGAGCCGGTCGCCCCAAAATTCAATCCATGGTCTTCCTGCCCGATCACCTTTGATCGCAGAGACCATCCGACCAGTATCCGTCACGGCGGGTCTGCCGCACTGGTCCTCGATCCAATCATCGATGGATTCCACCTCATGCGGGTCCTGATGGATGGTGGCAGGAGCCTCAACCTGCTTTATCAGGATACAATGCGCAAAATGGGCATTAATCCAGCACGGATCAAGCCCACGAAGACTACCTTTAAAGGAGTCATACCAGGTGTAGAGGCCCGCTGCACAGGCTCTATCACACTAGAGGTTGTCTTCGGATCTCCGGACAACTTCCGAAGCGAAGAGTTAATCTTCGATATTGTCCCCTTTCGCAGCAGCTATCACACACTGCTTGGACGAACCGCATTTGCTCGATTCAACGCGGTGCCACACTATGCTTATCTCAAGCTCAAGATGCCCAGACCACGCGGCGTCATAACAATTAATGGAAACACAGAACGCTCCCTCCGTACCAAGGAGGACACTACTGCCTTAGCAGCAGAAGTACAGAGCAACCTTTTCAAGCAGAACCTTAATTTAGTGGCCGAGCTCCCGGACACTGTCAAAAGAGTCCGGACAATTCTGCAGCAGGACAGCTCGGCTCGTCAAGAGCTCAACTAGCAATTCGGCCTCCGTCCCAGCCCCAATCAAGTGGCAGCATTCGTGCCACGCGTACATAACTACGCACTTAAAGTACCATGGGCATAGACGGAGGCATAACTAGCTTATGGTCCACAATACGGCTCGACCGACTCTGGACACACATACTTTCACTGTTTCCTTTCTGTCTTTATTTTTATTTTTCACAGGCCTTCCTCGACGGCCTGATCACATGTCCTTTCGAAGGATAAACGTACCAAGACGGCAGTAAGCATGGGTGTATAGGGGAATTTCTAGGTGGTCTCTTTAACGATCACTCTACCTGTTTTCAGGACTCACACGCAGCTCTCCCTTGGTTGTGGCATGTTAAATAGCCTTTTGCTCATTACACTATTTGTACGAATGTGCTTTGACGTATTACCAAATTATAATGGAAACAGTTTGCGGCCCAAATTTCACGGCTCTAGCTTACTACCCTTTATTCTTTTCCTTTTTGATAACTTTATCAAATAGCACCCGTACTTTGGTACGTTTCAATTTTGCCAGGGGCTTCATAGCGCCCCGCAATACAGCAACAAAGTCCGAACACTTTTTATAGTATAGTTCGGCACCCAGAATTTAGCACTATATGCATTGGCTCCGAATCATGACTTTGGTCAATAGTTGGGTTGCCCGGCTCCTGTGCTTACTACCTTACGTTCCGCTATATAGGCTAGGGTAGTAAAGGGAGAACTACCGCGATTGCGTCCTGGTTTATCCGGATGAGCACCTCGGTAGAGAAAGCCGAAAACTGACTGTCATGATACGGCGAGAGCCGGTCAGCTCTTCGGAGGTTTCAAATCGCTAGAGGTTTTTTCCGCATTACGCGAAGGACCGGTACTTACCCGATCAGGTGTTTACAACACCCTAGTTTGGATGCTAGGGGCTGCGCCTTCATTTTTGTTGTCAAACTCCTATGGCTAAGTGAGGGTGCTAAAGCCGCATAGTCTGATTGCCTGGTTCGTCGCGCTAAACACCTCCTTCAAGGACCAAACAATTGGATCAAGAGTGTTTAGATTACATCCCGAACACCCCCGTACTACCTACGTGGGGGCAGAAGCTGGCGACTGGCCAACTCTCAGATTTCGCACAAAACGGCCGCACAGGAGGTGAAATTTTTCAAAAACAAACATTATATTACATAAAAACTTTGTTTCATCATACAAGGCAGAGGCAACATGAATGTATTCATTTGAAGATAATGTTTTGCGCACAATGCGTCGCCACAATATGAGACCCCTCCAGGACGTCTTTGAAATACCGCTCGGGCGTGCAGTGCTCCTTGCCCTCAGGCGGCCCTTCGGTCATAAGCTTGGCGACATCCATCTTCGCCCACCAGACCTTGACGCGGGCGAAGGCCATGCGCGCGCCCTCGATGCAGACCGAGCGCTTGACGACGTCCAGCCGAGGACATGCATTCACCAGCCGCTTCACGAGGCCGAAGTAGCTGCTGGGTATAGCTTCGGTAGGCCACAGCCAGATTATCAAATCCTCCATGGCCAGTTCGGCCATCCTATGTAGCTCGATCAGCTGTTTCAGCTGATCGCTAAAGGGCACTGGATGTTCTGGCACAAGATATTGCGACCAGAACAGCTTCTCCGTTGAGCTCCCTTCTTCGGCTCGGAAGAACTCCGTAGCGTCGGACACACCGCGTGGTAGATCTGCAAAAGCCCCTGGAGAACTCCGAATCCGGGTTAGTAAAAGATACTTCTTCTTCACATACCATCTTTGCATACTAAATGCCTTACCCGCCGCGATCTTCTTTGCCTCCTGGATCTCCTGGCGGGTGCCGCGGGCTTCAACCCGGGCCTCTTCCACGCTTTGGCGAGCCTTGGCGAGTTCGGTCTCTCGAGCCGAAACATCGCACTCCAAGGTCTCGCATTTTTTCACGGCATCCTGGAGCTCCTGCTGGACCTCATTAAGCCTGGCCTTGAGCTTCTTACGGGCGGCTTGTTCCTCGGCAACTTTCTTCTCGGCTTCGGCCAGGGCCTTTTTAAGGGCCTCGACCTCGGTCGTCACTCCTACACATATCATGACACTATGGTCAATACACATCATTTATTCTTTCCGAATATATAGCGAGTCATTACATACCTTGCTTATCTTCCTTGGCCGAGCTCCTCCTCGGCCTGCTCTAGTTTTTGCCTTAGTCTAGAGACTTCGGCAGTGTGTGAGGTCGCGTCCAGCAACGACGCCTGCTTATTCACATAAGACATACTTAGTTAGTTTCCTGCGAAATTTAATTGATCCGCTGTCCGGCCTTTTCTTTCCGAATACCGGACAGTGTCTCAGGGGCTACTGTCTATATTGGGACTTTTTCTTTTGCGTCGCTTACCTCAAAGCCGGTCAGCAGGCTGCTGCAAGCTTCGGTTAGTCCGCTCTTGACGGACTGAACCCTCTCAATTACCGTACCCATAAGGATACGGTGTTCATCCACAATGGAAGCGCCTCGTAGCGCTTCCAGCAGATTATCCGGTGCCTCTGGTCGGACAGAGGTCACCGGCAGGATAGGCATACCTCCTTCTCTCGAAGGAGGCTGCTCGCCGGATTCCGGAGCCGTATAGGTCTCCGGAATCGTCTCCGGCTGGGGGCCGAACTGAACATGGCCCCCATCGCCAGTTTCCATGGGGATTTGCTTTCCCATGTGTCCGGCGGCCGAGGTTTTGCCCTCTGGCGCCACCCTGACAGCCTCCTGAACCTCTCCCTGGCCTGAGAAGGTCCTTTGGGACATCATCTCGTTGTCGCCCTTGGCCTGGGGAGAGTGAGCGGCTGGCGGTGACTCGCTGGCCATCGCCTTTGAATCCAACGAACCTCCTGACGAGGATCGCTGGGAGCTGTCGTGGGCCGGACTGCAATAGCATAACTAAACATGTTCATACCATGAAGAGGAGAGGCTAGATACATGGACGTATACGGGTCTTTAGCTCTTACAATGCGGCCAGGGGCTTGCTTCGGGGGGGCCGCTCTGGGCTGCTGTCGACATCCCACGCGGGGTTATCCACAAGGGGGCCCTTCCCCCTCTTGGGCACCCCCGCCTCCAGACTTGTGGAGGCCGCCCTCTTCTTCCTTCCCCCATCAGGAGGAGAGTTGCTTTCTTCCTCCTCCTCATCATCGTCTTCGGCGGCGGAGGAGTGATCCTCGTCATCTTCGGACGTCACGTCCGAAGCACCCTTGCGGCGAGGGCCACCTTTGGTCCCCTTGGCCTTCTGCTTCGGCTTCTTCTCCGGCGCCTTGTAGGGCACCGGAACCAGCATCTTCGCCAGGAGCGGGATGACTGGCTCTTCGGGCAGCGGAGCCGGACACTGAATCCGCTCCGCTTTCTCTGCCCATACCTGAAAATAAAAAATGTGGTAAAATTTGGACATCCTCCTTGAATAAGCAAGTAGAGGATGCATCTCGAGACGTGAAGGACTTACCACACTGGCAGGGTGGGCAAGATTGTGACCGCGGTCCGAGTCTATGACCGGCGGCTTCTCATTGCCCTTAAAGAGCAACTTCCAGGCATCTTCGTGAGTAGTTCCGAAGAGCCTTTCCAGGGTTTGGTGCTTCGCCGGATCGAATTCCCATAAAGGGAAGGCTCAGCGTTGGTAGGGGAGGATCCGACGAACTAGCATCACGTGGATCCCGTCAACGAGCTTGATGTTTTTATCCACCATGCTTTGGATGCGCGTTTGCACTGCTATCAGCTCGTCTGACAAAGACCAATTTGGGCCCTTCTCCAACCAGGAGGTAAGCCGCATTGGAGCTCCGGACTTGAATTCGGGAGCCGCGCCCCAGGTGGCGTCGCGGGGCTCTGTGATATAGAACCACAGTTTCTGCCACTCCTTGACGGTCTCCACAAAAGCACCTTTGGGCCATGTGTCATTGGGCAGTTTGCTCACCATGGCGCCCCCTGCACTCCGCGTGCTGGCCATCCACCACCTTCGACTTCACATTGAAGATCTTGAGCCATAGTCTGAAGTGGGGTTGGATGCGTAGGAAGGCCTCACACACGACAATAATTTCCGAGATGTTGAGGAAAGAATTCGGGGCTAGATCATGGAAATCTAGCCCATAATAGAACATAAGTCCGCGGACAAACGGGTGGAGAGGAAACCCTAACCCGCGGATGAAATGGGGGATGAACACCACCCTCTCGTTGGGCTTCGGGGTGGGGACGATTTGCCCCTTGGCCGGAAGCCGGTGGGTGATTTTTTTGCCAGGTACCCGGCCGCCCGAAGCCCGGTGATGTCTTTCTCCTTGATGGAGGAGGCCATCCAGTTGCCTTGCCCTCCAGATCCGGACATGGTTGAGTGCTTTCTTGGGGAGGAAAAGGTAAGAACTTGGGCGCTGGAGCTCGAGAGTGGAAGGGCAGAGAAGGAGAGAAGGCGTGGGTGAAAAAGGGAATCCTTATCCCCTTATAAAGGCAGTGAATATCAAGCGCCTCCCCACTCACCTTAAAACTCACCTATTCCCAAGGGCTGTGTAAACGGCACGATTGGATTACCCACGCCCGTATTGATGAGAAATCCCGCAATAAGGGGACACGATCTTTGCTTCGACAAGACGTGCCAATGACAACCGCGTCTCGAAACATGGAACGGCAGACGAAAATGGTTCGAAATAATGACCGGGCAGATGTGATGTCACATTACAAAAAGTTGTCAGCAGATTGGACTCGTGAAATATTATACTCTCTGCGGTTGTGAGGGGTACTTGTGTTGCAGATCCGGACACGATCGTTGCGTCCAAACACCATCTTGGAGTTCGGAGAAAGGGGAACCCGCCTTGCAATGCCGAAGACAATCTACGTGCCGAACACCTCGTCATTGAAGCCTGGTTCAGGGGCTACTGAGGGAGTCCTGGACTAAGGGGTCCTCGGGCCTCCGACTTGTTATACATGGGCCGGACTAATGGGCTGCGAATATACGAAGACCGAAGACTCTCTCCCGTGTCTGGATGGGACTCTCCTTGGCGTGGAAGGCAAGCTTGGTGACCAAATATGAAGATTTCCTTCTCTGTAACCGACATGATGTAACCCTAGATCCGTCCGGTGTCTATATAAACTGGAGCACTTAGTCCGGATCGAGATAGATACAATCATAGTCATACAAGCTAGACTTCTAGGGTTTAGCCATTACGATCTTGTGGTAGATCAAATCTTGTAACACTCATATTCATCAAGATCAATCAAGCAGGAAGTAGGGTATTACCTCCATAGAGAGGGCCCGAACCTGGGTAAACATTGTGTCCCCCGTCTCCTGTTACCATCGATCCTAGACGCACAGTTCGGAACCCCCTACCCGAGATCCACCGATTTTGACACCGACAGTGGTCGCTTAAGGGCATCCAGATAGCGCTTCGCTTTTACCGGATCTACTTTCTCCTTTGGAGGTGGACATTTCGGTGCAAGCTGGCGTTTCACATCGGCAGCCACGATGTCCTTGTTTTCCTGCTCAGTCATCTCGTATGGTAACTTGGCAGGAGCCTTGAGGCTTGGACCAGCTCTGAATTTCTTCCCTGTTGTACTGCTAGCCGCTGGAGCGGCGGCGACTCTCTTCACTACAAAAAAAAGACACATCCGTGACATTTTGGGCCGAACGAATTTTTTTTCTGTCATACATATGACACTTCTATGACGATAATTGTGACCAAACCCGGTATCATCATAGATGTGGTGGGCTCCTACTTCTATGACAAAAAATCATGACAGAAAATGGGCTTTTCGTCCTGGGCGGGCCGGAGATGCAGCTGCATGACATTCTTTGGGCCGTCCATGACGGAAAAACCATGGTAGAAGCGAGGGGGAGGAAAATTTTGGGGAGTTCCCGGTTACGGTGGGAGGTCGGGGGCCGAGCGATGCTCGTTTCTCTCGTACACGTACGCGCGTGTGTGCGAGGCGTTGGCTCTAACTGAACCCGAGCGATTGCACTGCAGGCTACGCGTTACTGAACCCGAGCGATCGATCGATGGCTGTTAACTGAACCCGATCGAGCGATTCCTTCGCTACTGCTGCTAACTGAAGCCGATCGATTGGATGAACAGTGAGCGTTGCGGGGGGGGGGGGGGGGGGGGTTGGGGGTTGGATGAACAGTGAGCGGTGGCGTTGCCTCTAGATGAACAGGACCCCGTGGTGTGGTGGAGGGCTGGATGAACAGTAGACGGTGGAGGGGTGCCCGTGGAGGGGTGGTTGAACAGGACCCCGTGGTGTGGAGGGCTGGATGAACAGTAGACGGTGGAGGGGTGCCCGTGGAGGGGCGGTTGAACAGTAGCCGGTGGAGTAGCGCGCAGTGGAGGCTGGATGAACAGGAGCACGTGGAGGCTGGAGGAGGTCGACGGTAGCCCATGGAGGCTGGAGGAGGTCGACGGTGGAGATGAACAGTATCCCGTGGAGTCCCGTTTTGCGGTACGCCACACCCCTCCCGATGAACAGGACCCCCGTTTCGACCGTAGGAGGTCCGATTCGTCCGTTTTGCGGTACGCCACACCCCTCCCGATCAATAGGACCCCCGTTTTGACCGTAGGAGGTCCGTTTCCTCCATTTTGCGGTACGCCACACCCCTCCCGATCAATAGGACCCCTGTTTCGACCGTAGGAGGTCCGTTTCGTCCGTTTTGCGGTACGCCACACCCCTCCCGATCAACAGGACCCCCGTTTCGACCATAGGAGGTCCGTTTCCTCCGTTTTGTGGTACGCCACACCCCTCCCGATCAACAGGACCCCGTTCCGAACGTAGGAGGTCCGTTTCCTCCGTTCTGCGGTACGCCAGGCCTCGTTTCCATCGCCTGTTCCGTCCAAGCCCTCCCGATGAACACGACCACGCATTCCGTTCCGACCCAGCCGGTTGGCTCCCACGCGTTCCGTTGCCTCCCGATGAACACGACGCATTCCGTTGCCTCCCGATGAACACGACGCATTCCGTTGCCTCCCCATGAACACGACGCATTCCGTTGCCTCCCCATGAACACGACGCATTCCGTTGCCTCCCCATGAACACGACGACGACGTTGTTTCTCCGTTCCGACCCAGCCATGTACACGAGCCCTGGCCGTACGTATGCGCGAGTAGGCGTTCGAGACCCTGCCCGTATGTACACATACGTGGCCGTATTTTCTTTCTTGCACCCTGGCCGCTGTACGTACGTGTACATGCTACGTGCGCGCCTCTACTACGACACGTGCACGCCTCTACTACGACACGTGCGCGCCTCTACATCGACCAGTATGTACGTACACGTTCGCGACCAGAATGACAACGCTACGTACGCTTCGACCAGGTGGGTCCCGACTGTCAAGCACTTCCTTGCCTGCAAAGATGTAGCTGGTGGGTCCCAGCAGTCAGGGGGGCAAATCGTTTTGTTTTTTTTGCCCGGACGCACTTCCTTGCGTGCGAAGGTGTAGCTGCTGGGTCCCAGCAGTCAGGGGGCGAATCATTTTTTTGCCCGGACGCACTTCCTTGCGTGCGAAGGTGTAGCTGGTGGGTCCCAGCAGTCGGGGGGTGAATCGTTTTTTTCCGGACGCACTTCCTTGCGTGCGAAGATGTAGCTGGTGGGTCCCAGCAGTCAGGGGGGCGAATCGTTTTTTTTCGGACGCACTTCCTTGCGTGCGAAGATGTAGCTCGTGGGTCCCAGCAGTCAGGGGGCGAATCATTTTTTTTGCGAAATACGGTGGCCCGTCCGGTGGGTCCCCGCTGTTAGGTGGAGGAATAATTATTTTGCGCGTAATAAGGAGGCACTTCCTTGCGGCTGCCATGGACCCAGCTGTCAGCCTCTTCACATACAGTCCACGTCCGATGGAAGTCGTTCCTTGACCACGCTGACCACGCCGCGCCGAGAGCACCAGGGCGGTGGACGACGGCGAGGCCTAGGAAGGGGACGACGCGGAGCCAGGGAAGACGCGGCAGTGGATGCACACGCGGAGAGGAGTACGAGGGTTCACTGGTTCGGCTGCGCTGCCCTCGCCGCAGAATAACAGGGGGTGTGGGTGAGTGGAGGGATGGCCTGGCCATCGGTGGGAGTAGTAGGGGCGGTGAGGCCTCCGCGGCAGCACAGCCGGCCGCGGGAGGCAGGAGCAGGCGGCACGACCGGCGCTGCTTTGGGCGGCTGGAGCAAGAAGACCAGAGGTTGAAGAAGCACGACGGCCGTTGGATGGACATCGTACGGTCACTGCAGCAAGAATCGTTTATATTGACTAAGTTGACAAAGCCCTTGGTACGTCAACTTAGTAGGCCCACAGGTCAGCTTCCGAAATGGTGCGCCCCAGATGTCAGGGGGAGGAATCATTTTTTGGGTGGGTGAAGCTAGAATATCCGAGATTGAAGAAGAAGCACGACATCCGTTGGATGGACATCCAACGGCCACTGCTGCTAGAACCGTGTGTTGACTATAAGTTGACAAAGCCTTGCATACGCGTCAACTCTGTTTTTTTAGGGGACGCATCAACTTAGTAAGGCCAGAAGTATGTGGCAGAGAAGTTATAGCCCATTTGAGATTTGTAAGAATGTGTAGCCCATTTTTGAATTCTAATGGAATTTACTACAGCCCATTTACAGTTTGTTAAAAGTACAGCCCATTTCAACCAACCGTTCAAAACAGAATTCAATAAAATTTCCCACATTTTGATGGGATCCGAAATATTTTATCCCGAAATTTCTAGTCAGATTAATTACAATTTCAATATAAATTTATATTACGTAAAAATCCAGTGAAACATTGCGCTCGGAACAATTAATGAAATTAAAATTTTCAATATCCAAAAAATATATTCTATAAAGTAATCACGTGTTTGGTGCATTTTTTATAGTTACTGCCCAGTTTTTATAATTACATCCCATTTATTATTTCTTAAAGCCCATTTTCTTGTTAAGCCTAATGCATCCCTCCTAGGAAAGATTTGCAGCCCAGCGGGGCGGAGAATAACAACTTGACCTTGCCTGGGTATTCCTAAAAGAAAGTACAGCTGGTCTAGCCATTTTCAGCTTAAAAAAATTAATATCTGGGCTGGATATCTGGCCTGGGCTAGACGGGCCACAGCCCGCCCAGTTAATACCTGCAGCGATGTTTTCGTTGTTGTTTAGAGGAGAAAAATTAATATCTAGGCTAAACATCGAAAAACTCTGCAGTGCTCACACCTCAAAAACACAAATACTGCTCGAGCTGCTTGGTCCCAGCTGTCGGCCGCTTCTTGTGCAATTCTCTCGTTTATTGACTACTACATAGGTTGACAATGGTGTGGGACCGTGATGTCAGGAAACCAAGAGGAAGCAAAATAAATTATAGTTATATATATATATAATAAGGAGGCACTTGCGTACGTGAGGCTATGGACCTGGTGGGTCCCCATTGTCATCCTCTCCAAGTAAAGTCATCTCCTCGCCTGCGCGCGCTTTCCACCCGAAACAGTCAGCGCCGCCCGCCTCGCTTCCCGGTGCAGGCGATTGCTCCGCCTTCAAACGACAGAAGTGCCGTCCGTCCGTCCATCTGCTGCCCACATTAATGATACGCGGTTGCCGAGGCGGCTACTCCGGCGCCACACGTCCGTCCCTCCGCCCGCCCACCATTGCTATATAAACTGCTGCGCCGGCCATAGCCGCAGTCATCCGCATCCGTTCCCTTTCTCCTGTCCACACCACTACTGCCCACCATGGCTTCCTCGCGCTCCAGCGCTCTTCGGGATGGGCGGACGACGGACCACAAGGAGATGGCAGCCATTGCTGCCGACCGGCTGGCCGGCAAGCAGCCGGAGGACGACGACGTCCCAATGGAGAACATGGTAGTCGACGATCCGGCGCCAACCCCCTCCTCCGCGCCATCCTCGCCGGTGCATTGCACCATGACCATCGGCGAGGCCCGTGCCCAATATATGGACAGGGTGAGGCAGATGCGTGAGGAGCAGTTCCGGGAGGCGCAGGCCGACGCCGCCTACAACCACCATCTCCTCCAGGAGCACCTGCAGGCGGAGGAGCAGATCGCCACGGAGCAGGCGGAGCAGGAGGCGCTGCTCGACTCGTACCGCTCCGCCCGCAAGGGCCGCGTCGAGCGCTGGCGGTACCGCATGCGGGTGGCGGAGGCTGCGGCTGCCTACAAAGGGGCTAGTAAAGAGGGCGATGAAGCGGGCGAGGCGCTGTTTGGCGAGACCGAGGGCGAGGCAGAGGACAATGCCGGCTCCGACGAGTCCCCGCTCCGCTGGCGTCGACGAGGCCCTGCTCCGCCGAGGCCCCGTGGCGCCAACAACGAGGCAGAGGACACCGCCGGCTCCGCCGAGGCCCCGCCCCGCCAACAATGAGGCAGAGGACATCGCCGGCTCGCCGAGGCCCCACCCTGCCGGCAATGTGGGGGAGGATTTCCACCGCTCCGCTGAAGCGCCACCCGCCGGCAACGAGACAGAGGACATCGCCGGCTCCACCGAGGCCCCGCCCCGCTGCCAATGAGGCCGCGCCACACAGAAAACGGGGAAGAGTAGAACACGGTAGGTCGCCGCCGCTTGGGTCCAAGTAAGGCCACCGCTGCTACCCTCCGGTTGAAGCCAAGCTAGGCGGGTTGACCATTGACGGCCGGTTAGCTTCTTGCCGGCGACGTGGAGTCGGAGAGCTGCGCTGGAGAAGAACGCTGCTTCTACTTAACTGCTGGTGCAGTTGGCTGACTGACACGTGGGCCCAACAGGCCACATGTCAGTTACGCAACTGCACCTGCAGTTGAGTCACTGAAGCTTCTGTTCGGCTCAGCGGGACACAGGTGGGTAGCTTCGGTTAATTAATTCTCCAGTGCACCCCTTTTTAGTTGAAGAATGTATGAAATGTAATGAAATCCGGCATGTTTATATGAAATCCGACCGTGTATGAATGAATTTATTTTGATTAGTTCGAATTCCTGTATCACTGGCATTGGATGAACATGCAAAACAATACGTACTAGCATTATTCCCAGGGTGATCACCTCATTTGCAGTAGTTTCACATGTACTCCCTCCGGTCCTTTCTAGTCGTGCATACAAGTTTTGTCTGCAGTCAAAGTATCTCTACTTTGACCAATCTTATACAAAAAAGTATGCACTTTCACAATGTGCGAAGTAAAAAGGAACAGAAGGAGTACAAAGAGTTTGAGCAGCTTTTTAGCGTTTCTGTACGTTGCAATCAAACACACAGGCTTGGCAATTCATAGAGAACATTCAAAACAATCGATGATTATGCATCTCAGCGACTCACATGTCAGAGGAAATATTTACTTCACAACTAAAGAATAAAGAAAAAATTGATCGACGCTGCTGACAGCAAAGGGCGTCCCTTTCGAAAATATCAAACGCATGTCTTGCTAAAATTAATGAGCAAAATTTGACAAGGTTGTCCCATTCCAAAATATCAAATGCCTACGATTGTGGAATGGGCAGGGTTTGCCATCAGTTCGGACATTGACATGGCACCTCGTGCTAAATAAACCAGCTGTTCTTTTTGTGCAGTTCCACCAAAATCAACCAAATTCGTGCGTAGCTTGTATGATTTCGCCCTTATATGTTGCAACGCCTTGAACTTATCGGCACCTCCTTTCTTGTGGTGGAAATGAATGATTCGATGTATTCATGAACATTTTGTGCAGTTCCCATTGAAATCAAGCTGAGCACCCCTGTTTGCACAAATACAAAAAAGTGATTAGTATAAAGCAAACTGTACTATGAATTGACAGTTTCAACACGCACATACATGGTCCATGTAGAGCACACTTTTAGAAAAATGGAACTCACCAGAAAGAATCCTAGAACAACATTGTACTCGCGCATCACAGCAAAAAAATGGAGATTTGTCAGTCCTTCTGAGCTGAAGTTAGTTTGGTCTTGTGGGGAGTAATGTAACCATCCTTCAACTGCTCCTTCTAATGAGAAGATAGACAGGGCTTCTTCATCCTGGCATAATCGGAACTAGTCACTTCACGTACTCCATATTCTTCTTCAGAGGAAGATGATCCTGTAGTGCAAAGACAAGAGGACTACTAAATGCTAGCATCCCTGTTTGCTCAAAAAAAAGGAAAGGAAATATTTAAAACGGCACAGATGAAGCACTTCTCAAGGACAATACCACTTTTTCATGACAGTATCTAAACAGTAGCACAACACCAATAGAGATGACAAAGCTCAATCATATGGATGAAATCAGTGGGCGAGTACCAACCTTTGTCAGGAGGCTTATTGTGTAGAGCATACAGATGAAGCACTTCTCCGGAACCATCTGTTGCTATCTACGGTGGTGGCCATGCTTACTATATACTCCTCGATTAGTTTAATGTTTCCAACATCTTCTTGTGCAGTTCCACTAAAATATATGGTATCTTCAAAGAAGATCCCTGTTTGCACAAGTAGAGATAATTACATATTGCATTAAGAGTGGCATCAAATCAGTGGCAAAACAATTGCTCGTTCCAGCCATAGCAATAAATTAAGATGCAAAACTATATCATTACTTGTGTCATCACAGTTCCAGTGCTTCATTACAGCACCGGGAGTTGATTTTTGTTTTTCTTCCGCTTGTTCTTCCCCTTCATCACTTGGTTCAATAACAGACAAGCTTCGCCTTCAATGTAAGATTTGGCATGTCAATTAGGGAGCACAAGTATAGTACTAAACTTAATTTTTTGATGAAAGTGGCAAAATACAGGCCAGCAGTTGTGAAATATCCTTATCTTACCTCAGTGGGATATTACGGTGCACATACAGATTGGAAGTCTTGTCTCCATTTGTGCAGTTCACTAAAATCAAGCAACATTATCGTACAAGTAGCACAACATATGAAAGCACACTGCAGAATCATGTGAAAGAAGGCTAGTACTGACCTCTCATGATGCGGAATTCAAACAACTCACAAGAAGAAGATCTGAACCAAATTCGCCTTAACGGATAGGAAGTAAGATCTCCTCTTGTGCAGTTCCACTAAGATCAAGCAATCAAGCAACGTTGTCGATGTGACATTTTGGTTGAACTGCACAAAACACTCTTAAAACAAAAGTGTTTTGTGCAGTGCAACAAAAGGTCACAATGGCAATGAGGTGAAGTAGATAACCCTGTTTACACAGAGGTGCAAAGGAAACAATTAGTGGTCAATAACGGTGGATGACACAGAAGCCAACAAAAAGAAGCATCTACCTTATCTAAATGGGAAAGAAAGCAAGACAGTAGCATTTCTCAAACGGTGGCATTGATTAATATTAACATAGAGATTATATTAACAATAAAATTCGTTAAACATGTAATTTGCTTTTAACTGTGGCATTCCATCAATTTTCCAGCGGCATTATTAGAGGGTGTTTGTTACAGGGACATTTTGGTGTAGGGACTAAAAAAACTCCGTGTCAGTCCCATCTAAACCAAACAGGAGGGACTTTTAGGGACTAAAAGTGGGCATTTGGGACTAAAGAAAGAAGACCCCTAAGGGAGTCTTTTTGGGACCTTTTCCAACAGTTGCCCCTGCCACGCATCGCACCTTGTCTCTATTAGTTCATTACTAGGGGTAACATGGTCTTTTAGCATGTCATTTAATAACCTCTAGTCCATGTTTAGTCCCTGGAACCAAGCAGGTAGGGACTAGGGAGTTTTTAACCAAACAGGGCCTTAGATTAACAACAGCTAATGTGTTGCACGGGACAGTAGACGCACCAGCACCATGTGCATCTACCGATGTACTGTGGTCATGCACAGTCTGTTGCAACAAAGAACAAACAACCAATGAGCATATTTGTGTCGGTCCCAGTTTTTTTTATCTTGAGACACCTTTCCCTATGTGAGCGCAACAAATCTAGTCCTGCTCAAACTCTACAGCCTTGTCCCTTCCTTTCCTTTTTGAACTAGTACTTTCACCCCTTCCTTTCCTCTTTGAACCACGTCTAGATTTATGCGATACAACTTTCCCCACTACTTTCCCCCATTCCTTTCCTCTTTGAACCACGTCCTAGATTCATGCTATACAACTTTCCCCCTTCATTTCCTCTTTGAACCACGTCCTAGATTCATGCTATATACAACTTTTCCCACTCCTTTCCTCTTTGAACCACGTCCTAGATTCATGGTATACATGCAGCTAGAGCAATGCATGTGGAGTAAGTAAATTATACCTTAAGGTTCTAGGGGCGTGGTTCGGTGGGCGACGGGACAGCGGCGAAGAAGAAGGGGTCGGAGGCCCTCCCGCGCCGCCGCTGGGTGGAAAGTGAACAGCTGCACCGGTAGTCCCTCGCCGACGGCGACAGCGTTAAGCCTCCTTCCCTTCCCGGCGGACGGATCCTGCCGGCTCTTTGAGAAGCAGTGAGGGGAGAGAGAGGCCAACGAAGTCTTGTTTAGATCTGGAGAGGGCGAGAGAGTGTGAAGAGAGCAACTACAAGCGCTGAGGCTCCAGCGGGAGAGGGCGAGAGTGTGTGAAGAGAGCAACTACAAGCGCTGAGGCTCCAGCGTGTATATATATACTGGAGAGAGAGTGTGAAGCGTGCAAACCCTAGAAAACATTTTGACCAGTCAAAGAATCCTCCTGGCACAAATTATGCTCAAGTGTAGTTCTCGAACCCGAGACCTCAAGTTTGATGAGCGAACAGGCTAACCAGCTACACAACCCTCTCGTTATGTTCAACGAGAGGGAAATAACCTTTTATACATTCCTGCATTCGTGTGACAAGCATGCCTTTTTTGTGTGTGTGGGAGTCATTGGGATTTCAATTATAATCGTGTCATGTGGCTTTGGTGGTAAGACTATCCACAGTGGTGCAGAAATAATGCAGCCTTAGTCACCTTACCTCTCTCCACGTAGTACGTTGGGTCCCACCAGTCAGAGGGTGAAACAAACAAATTAATAAGAAAAATTAAAAGCGCCAGCGGTGTATCTTACCTCACACATCTTGCTACTGCTCGGGAACACTGTCCAATTGATCCCTCTGTTCGCTCACGTACTATTTTAAGTGAATCCTTATTATAACATGCACACAAATTTTGGGCACTTGTATTCGACTTAAGTCAGTGTGCCACCGTATCTCGTATACTTACTACTCCCTCCGTCTAGGTGTAATAAGTCACGTTAGAAGGTGCAACGGGACCAAGGTGCGTGTGCGTGCGTGTGTGTGTGTGTGTTTAACAGCATGTGTGTGTTAGAGAGAGCGACAGATCGACCTACTCCTACAGAGAGATGTTGTGTAATGTACGATTTTAGCCGCGAGAGTCGGTGCATCCTCTCGTTTTCGGGCGTGTCCGGTAGGGACATGCGGATAGCTGCCACGCCCGCTCCTGACCAGCCTGGCCCACCCAAAGCCCCTCCATCGCCCGCGCGCGCTTCCCGCCCGAAACGGTCAGCACCGCTCCAAAGAATCGGTGCCGCATTCATGCCCGGGCAGAGCAGACACGACCTCTCACTGGCGCAAGAGTGATGGTTGCTTCGTCCGTCCAACTTACTGCTGGGTCTATGTGATTTGACGGCTCATTGGTCTTTATTACTGAGGTGGTAGGACTGCTGGATGTCCCACGCTTTCGGCGAAAGGAGGTACTACTACTAGATTACAATTTTCTCCATTCTTACAGCGGAGGCGTGCAAGAGCAGTGAAAACACGCAGGCTCAGTGATTACATGGCCCACCTCACACTATCACCGTGCGACACCTAACTCTTTACATAGTACTCCCTCCGTTCCTAAATATTACTAGATGCGTCCCCGCGCGTTGCCGCGGGACAGCGGTATATCACTCTGCGCAAAATTATCGATTTCATAGAACTAAAAAAAACTCTATAACCGCATGACAAATGTGGTAGCCAAACTAAATAAACTCTCATCATCATTTAGATCATCCCACGTAAGGCAAAAAGATCAGCCAACTCCTACTGCATAATGGGATTATATTTTTTCTTTTTGACATGTTAATGGGACTTAAAAGCTCACTTACATGCATGCTACCGGTGCATGCTTGCATGCAGACATGTTGATGTGCTTTAAAACCCACTCACATGCATGTGCCACCGTATTTCTGCATGCTTGCATGTGGCTTAGTGCGGAGCCTCTCAACGTCTAGATCAGACGGCTATTATGGACTGATTTACTTCATCTAACGGCTACATCAATTTTGATGATGTGGCTCAAGGAGAGGATAGAGAATTCCTAGTAGTGGGGGCTAGCTATTACTAGTAGATAAGTCTTTGTAGAGATTCCACTACATACGGAACAAAATGAATGAATCTACACTTAAAATGCATCTATATACATCCGCATGTGGTTCATGGTGAAATCTCTACAAAGACTTATATTTAGGAACGGAGGAAGTACTAGTATAGTACGTACTGTAATTTATCAGCGAGATAAATTTGTACAATGCTATGAACCTTCCAGCTTCTGTTACATGTATCTTGCGTCCAAGGTTGCCCGTTGCAACATTTCGTCAAATACAAAGGAGACTAACATGCATGCTATTGCATCTCAATGATTGACAGATCATAGCAAATATGTACTCCCTCCGTTCCAAAATAAGTGTCTCAACTTTGTGCAAACTTTAGTACAAAGTTGTACTACTACTAAAGTTGACACTTATTTTGGAACAGAGGCAGCTAAAGAAAAAAACGATCCATGCAGTCCCTAGCCCTTGAACCATGAACCCTGACCAGGCTTCAATTTGCTGGCAACGTTCGAGCTTCCTAATAAATGAAGATTGCAACCTTTTGACCATCGGATCATTTTGTGTAGTTTCACCAAAATCGAGATGAGCATCCCTATGGCAAAGAAATTGAAGAAGTGTGATTAGAATAAGATTACTGGGACTAGTTGATGAGACATAAACTCATCACAAATACAGTACGTAGAAGCCAGTAGAGGTATGTGCGGGGCAAAGAAGTAGAGAAATATCCATAGGGAGTGATGTGGGTAGCTGGAGCAGTGGTGCAAGCCGGCTGTAAAGGGAGTTGTACCTGAGGGACGTAGCTCAACCTTGAGGAGGGCGGCGGGAGGCGGCAACTGCCCACGTCGCGGCAGTGAGCAAGGGACGAAGGCAACCTCATCGGCTTTGTGAGAGAGAACAGCGGGGACCCCTGATCGGGACGTGCCGACAGTAGGTTTTCGCCGTCGGCGACGGCCACTGCATCTACACTAAGCATCCACCCCTTCCCGAAGCGGACGTGATCCGCCGGGATGTTAGAGATGTGGCCACAGTCGTTTTGTGCGAGAGAGTGTGAAGAGAGCAACCCCAGCAAGCAACCGTGTAGGCTGGCCCGTCCTGACTATGTATATAGTGGAGCGGTTTCCTTTTCTCTCCATATGAACCTATCATATTGCGTACGTGCCACTGAAGAAAAAAAACTTTATTTATAAATGACGTGGCACCTACTACTCGTTCTCCTATAACCTTGCGCTTGGCATCTCCAAAATATTAACCTTGCGATTGGCTCTTCGCCTCTTCGGGAAGTCGAGCAATAATGGTAGTGCAGTATATATCGTTCTGGCTATATGAGACTGAATGAATTGCTGCACGTCCACCACGTGGGCGAGGGTCGAGGGGCGAGGGAGAGTGCTACATACGGAGCAAAATGAGTGAATCTACACTCTAAAATACGTCTATATACATCAGTGTTTGGAGTATGTACTAGTAGTTCATATTGAAATCTACTAAAGGACATATATATTCCAAACAATATGATATAATCTTTATAACCAAGGTAGTAGGGACGAGGAGTAAATGGAGGGAGTAGTAAATTTTTCTCCTCGTCCTGCGAGCCACCGTGCGCATGGGCGAGGGAGCGGGCGTAAGGCGGAGCAAGCTTCACCTCATCCTGCGAGCCACCGCGCCCGTGGGCGGGGGAGACGGCGTACTAAGCAAGCTTCTCCTTGTTCTGCGAGTTGACGGGACACATTAAAAGTACTCCAGTGTATAGAGCCTTGCCTCTAAGGTAGGCCCCACATGGTTTGCCTCTTTTTTTAACATAACACGTCAAGTCGCAATTTGTTTGTTCACCCGTGGTAGACGATCCTCCCTCCACCAAGTGGACAACCAGTACACGTGCCAAATTACCACGTGGGCTGCCTTTTTGTACAGAAATGAGCTCCACCGTGTACCCGCGCGGGTGTGGTTGGGAAAGAGACAGGAGTACGTGCGCCGTGCATGCACCTCTTCTCTTCGTGCACGTCCCCCACCTACGTGGGTGTGTGTGAGAGATACAAACCGCGTTCATGAGTGTTTTTTGTTTTGGGGTGGGGGTGGGGTGGGGGGTTGATTTCATGAATTATTTGTGGGAATATGTGTCGATGACATCTCAAACAAAATTTTGCATGCAATGTGTGTGAAATGGAGGCCTATCCATATCATACATAGAGGGTCGGGCAATCCACGAGAAGAGAGGGAGCGGTCATAGCTATTGATAGAGTCGAAGAGAGGATCAAGTGGGTGGGTGCGAGATCGATGAAGAGAGCCATCGAAATTGTGTGTGTGTGCAAGTCAAAGATATAGGGCGACTGGCCTACCGGAACGTTAGAGGGCACATGTCAAGTTTGTGTTTGGCAGGGAGACATGACTAGAGCGCTCGATGTATCGGTGTGTGTGGGGGGAGGGGGTGGGGGGAGGGGTAGGCAGAGGCCTAACTATAGAGGTAGAACGACTCGTATATGTGTTGAGAAGGAGAGACCCATCTATGTCTTGAGGGAGATCGGTCGACATCCATACATAACTGAAGGACGGGAAATATGATGGGACAGAGAGAGAGAGGAGAGAGAGAGAGGGAGGGAGAGGGAGGGAGAGGGGTAGAGTGATGGATGGGTGATGGAGTTGCTTCTCGAAGATGGTGGGAGAGGCCTACTAGACAAGCTGAGGGTGGAACTGCAATGTTATCAATAAGAGTGGGGATGTGTTCCTGTGTGTGCCTGTGCGTGATAGATCTGTCGAGACGCATCCATGGATGATGAAGGGGAACCATGTGTTTGGTAAGCAAACCTAACTAGATCGGTAGATCAATTGTTATTTGTCGGAGGAAGGGAGAGACACAACTAATGAGGTAGATCGATTGACGTGTGGGTAAAAACGAATTATAATGACCTAGCTAGCTATATGTATAGCGAGAGATCGGTCGGTGTACGTCCATTTGTTAGACGCAAATAAGGCCCAGCGAGACGGATAGACAGAGAGAATGGAGCTAGGAGGTGGTGCGAGAGGCCCAACTACTAGCTAGATAGGGGGAGGAGTGTGCGGTTGTGAGATCGATGAAAAGAGGGGCGAGAGTTTACACGTGTGTCTGACCGTATGAGAGACACGAGGCAAGGACACATAAAGGAGGAGATTGAAGGTGTGTGTGTATGTTGTAGGCAGGCATCGCTGGAGAGGTTTATCGATCAGTGTGTGTCGGAAAGGAGTTGTGGAGACTCTGGGAGAACGACCTAAAGAAAAAAATGAATGTGCCCGGTGGATAGAATGCCGAGGGAGGGGGAGGGCGAGGAGGGCGTGTGCATGCACGAGAGAAAGTTAGTGGTAGCTACAAAGGTTAGAGGATTGTGTGGGTGTAAGAGACTAACAAAGATCATAATTTGATATGAAAGCGGATTCATATATTTGAATAGGAGATCATAGTGTTTTAAACATTGCATGCATGAATATAGCGGTGATACACGTGCTGTGCACATGTTATACCATAATGTGATAATGCATGGCGTTTGCAACTCACAGCTAAATGCCGAACAATCTAAACCATACTATACATCAAACAATCTCACATTTTATTTGAATTTGTGATAATGTGTGGCGTTTGCAGCTTACAACTAAATATCGAACAATCTAAACAATACTATGTATCAAACATTCTCACATTTTATTTGAATTTGTGGTAATGTGTGGTGTTTGCAACTCACATCTAAATACTTGTAGGCGTAGGGGGCGGGGCACCATACATAATGTGACAAACACACTATACATATGAGACATGGTTTAGATTATGAAGATCTAGCTAGAGCTAGAAATGTAATGTGATTTGAAATCAAAATAAAGTGGATTCAAAAAATCTAGTTCGAGTTCATATAGTACACATAGTTCATATGTAACTCGAGACTAATCATGTGGTGTGCTGTGAAGATAATACACAAACGATGGTTTAACTTGACAATAATGATGATTGTAGATCTTATTAAAACAGAGAAACGAATTCAAATGCTTTGACTTCACAACAATCATTACTGTAGATCTTATTCAAATAGAGAAACGAATTCAAATTTAGTTCATATTGAACCGGTAGTATATACGTTTGGAATGCACTAAAACGTTCATTTGAGTAGTAGGTTGCATGCATTATACACGCAGCGAAATATTTTAATTGAACATAACATGAATTCAAAGTTTTGAATGACATTTGTAGTGCGCATTGATTTGGTACAGTACACGTTAGGCTTGTCCGGAAATTTCAACCCGCGCCTTGTTAGCTCGAAATACTTAAGATATATCTTTGTCTCGTTGTGCTCCGACAACTCCCTCCATCTCAACCAGCGCCTTGCTATTCCGAAATTAGAACGCGCGCGAAAACTCCCACCTCCTGTGATATCCCGACACGCGAAATGCCCGTGGTACCCCTGAACCGAAAGAACCGCCTCAAATCGGTGGGGGTAATTTCGTAACTTACCCCACATTTCGGACAAGCGCGTCTCTAAGCCATGGTTCCCCACCGCCATCCCATCCGCCCAGCCATTCGTACACCGAGGCCGCGAAAACCCGCGACGAAACCCCACACCCTGCTCCGTTCGCCACCCAGCCGGAGCCTCTTCCCCGACAACGTCGTCCACAGCAACACCTCGACGTCCCTCATCCACCGTACCGGATGAGGATCCGTCGTCGATCTCATCGTCCCGCCGGTTCAGCCACCCCGTCCACCACCTCCAAGGAGCTGCCCCGACGTTCCCCTCGTCTTTCGCGCCACCTCCATTCCCACACCGCCGTCTTCACCTGCACCACCGGAAGAGCATCATCATCACCGTTTCCTCGGATGAAGCTACGGCCTAATCGGCGCCACCAAAGAGGTTGTACACTAATCGCCGCATTTTCTTCTTGATTCGATCTCACGGTGCTGCCGGCGCTCGGTCCCGAGCCGACACGGCGCGGCTCCATCCACGGCGGCGTTGCCGGCCACTTCCTCCACGGCGTCACTCCCTCGGCGGCGACGTCCACATCAGTAGGAGCTGCTGCTGCTTTAGCTCTCGCTCGCGCTGCTGCTCTACTCTTGCTCTCGATCCCCTGCCTGGTCTGCTCTTGCTCTCGGTCCCCTGCCTGGTCTGCTCTTGCTCTTGCTATTGCTCTTGCTTGCGCTGCTGCTCTCGCTCTTGCTCTTGCTTGCGATGCTCTCCGATTTAGCTACACTTCAGTCGACTGAATCGACTTTTGGGTCACTCGATTTTCGGGGGTGGGGGGGCTCGCCGGGGTGAAGGAAGAACCAGTCGCAGCGGGGAGGGGGGCTCACCGGAGAGGTACCCCACTATCTATCTTAGGGTTCAGGATGGGGGCGGTGGTCGCCGGCGGTGGTGGGGCGTTGGCGGGGCGGTGGCGTGGGGATCGCCGGAGAAAAAGCTCGGCACGGCGGGCCTAGAGGGATGGCCGGGGCGGCGGCGGATCGGCGGTGGGAAGTGTTTTCGGGGCGGGCGGTGCGGCGCACCGCCGGCCGCGGGCGGTGGGGGCTGCTGTTTGGCCGGTGGTGGCTGGCGGCTCAGGGGGTGGAGGTTGAAGATGAACTGCAGGCCCTTGATTTCGTATCCAACGGCTGCAAAATCTAATGACCAGAGATGAAAAAGTCAGTCGACCGACGTGTAGCCTCACCTTGCTAGTGCGTTCAGTTTCGACAACAAAATTCAGTTTCGACAGCAAAATTCAGTTTCGACAGTTAAGTTCAGTTTCGACTGTTAAGTTCAGTTTTGACAGTTAAGTTCAGAGATGAGCGGCTGATGTATTTTACATCTAGCACTTTGTGGTTATGTATTTTACGTCATGTATTGGAGATGCTATTAGAATTCCACTCAGGTTAACGTTGTTCATTGTCTCTCTTGTCCTACTTCAGCCTTGGCATCGTACAACTCACCGGAGCTGCTCCAACGACGAAACCCTCCATCACAGCGGAGCAGTACCTCGGGCTCCATCTCCAGACGCCTAAGATCTTTTTCCCCTCCTCCGACAGCAAAGTCAGCCGGAGCATCCTCACTGCCAACCCAATCACGCTGAGATCGACATGGCTTCGCCAAAGGGGTTGTACACTTGTTGCATCTCTTTTTTACTCTACATGTTATATATATTGTCCACTGAGCACACGGATTTGTTCCTTTAGTGTCTCCTTGAAAGAAAAAACGTAGGAATTTTAATTTTCACTTGTCCTCCTTTTCAAATTCCTATTCATCAAGCACAAGACTAAGAGATAGTAGCATAATAGCATTATAACCGTACATTTTCTTGTGGTTTGACTTAATCTCACCATGCTTCTTTGCATCCTGTGATCTTCCAATTGTTGTGAATCAAACACCCAAATTGGCAGAAATCCTGTGTTTTTAAATTCTCTGTTTTGCACGTGCATTCCTATCCTATTCCTGTCTATTTCCTATCCCTGCATTGTTGGAATCCTCCAATTCAAACAAGCCCTTACAGAATTACTTCTCTTACAAATAGTTGTCAAAGAAAACCTTGCGTGGTTTGTCCCGCTCCTGCTGCGCCGTCGTCCACCCCAGCTCAGCTGCTCCAACGACAGAAGGGTCCAGCACAGCAGGGATCCGGCCTCCAGACTGTCTTTCGCCGCCTCAGATCTTCTTCCACACCGCTGGTAGCCATGAAAACTGCATTACCATCATCAACCGAGCAGATGACCTCGAGGAATACACGGGTCCGCAAGAGAGGTCGCACTCTTTCGTGTCTGCTTACGTTATGCATCGTTAATATTACATGCTACTTTATCGTCCTGTTCACCGATTAGACTCTGAGTCAGCTCCAAACTAATGGTCAAACTTGAGTTTTAAATGGTTGTGGGGTACATACCGGGGCCGCTATCAATAGTATCTATCTACTATCTGGTTAATCTCCGGTGTCTACGATGAGTTTCATGTTGGGTGGGAAACAAACAGTAAAGAAGCCATTATCTGTATTTTTTAACTGAAGCCATTATCTGCCTGCTATTATTGGTTTTGGGTCTATCCACAGGTTGCTACCATCACTCTGGATTTCTGCATGCACTCCTTACATAATCCCACTATGTTTTATTCCTATGCATGACAGTTATTGTAAACAATGGAACTGAACATGTAGAGCAAAAGAGACGAGCCTTGCGTGGCAATAAAATTTCATGCAGACATCGCTCCATGGTAGGCGGAAAGGCAGCCCCCCCTCCACGCATTCCGGATTGTAATCTAGAGGAAGATATCTGTTTTGAGGGGGATTCAGAAGGAGAAGACAACTCCTATTTACCCCCTGAGGTCTTCGCTCTAACTTGGCATGCTGATGTTGGTTATATCATGCATATGGTGTCTTGCATTGCTTACTTTATACATCAAATATGTCATCTGCTTAGTTTAGACATCCTTTGTGCGAATGCCATCTGTTTAGTTTATTCATCGTTTATGTGAATTATGCAACGCCATCTTGTTTAGCCACGCATCATATATGTGAATTTTGCAATGCCATCCTGCTTAGCCAGTCATCTTATATGTAAATTATATCAGGCCATCCTTTTTTTCCGTTACATATTACATTTGTCGACAATGTTAGTACATTCAACTGCTCTTCGTGTGCATCAGCCATTTGACACGTTAATGGGTGTAAAGTAATACACTGTTCATTACGGGCCAGTTTCAGCACGGGCCGCTAATGGGCCAAGAGTTACAAAGGGCCTCATATGGGTCGAAAGACGTCATGGGCTATACATGGGCCAGAAGTGAAAACGGGCTGGAATCATATTGGATGGCCCAGATGACACTACTGGGCCTAATTCGGATAGGGCGTAACGGGCCTTGGGTTAGCGGGCTGTAAATGGGCTATATGCGAACAGGCCGTTAACATGCTTTCCATGGGCTGGCCCGCCAGATTTTGACCAAGTCAAACGGGCCGACCTTTTCACAGGAATGGGCCACTGTTGGGCCGTGCCACGTGTCGACGTATCATAGGCGCCTTCTGTCCAGTGAGTGGATGACATCTGTCCCAACGATGAGCCGACACGTGTTTCCTCTAGCCAATGATGATTTTACACGTGGAAAATCCCCACTGGTCGGGCTGTTAACGGGTTATCGGATCCAAAACCCGACCCGATAGCTTAACGGCGTTCTGTTACGGTGGATGCACATGTCGGTCACCCTTGACGAAAGCACTTCTGTGACGCGCGATTTATCGTCATGGAAGTGGACACTTCCGTGATGATAATTTTGGTAATGTCATGGAACACTTCTACGACAGCACAGGTATGACTATAAATTTGTCATGGATGTACATGCATGACAAAAAACGCGACCTACTGTGACAAACACGTATCATCACGGAAGTGTATTTTTTTGTAGTGCTTCCGCTGTTGCTGAGGCAGCAGAGTCTGCTGACGCAGCGGAGGAGGCGGAGTCCGCTGACACGGCGGAGGAGGCAGAGTCCGCTGACGCGGTGGAGACAGCTACGGCAGGAGGAGGATTTTGTTGAGGGGCCTCCTCCGTCGGAGTCCGCTGACGCGTGGAGACAGCTGACGCGCCACAGACGACTGAGGCAGCGGAGATAGCAGAGCTGGACTGTGAGGAGTCTGCTGAGGGGCCTCCTCCGGCTGAGTCTACTGAGGCGTCGTCCAGTTTGGAAGCAGGATGTTTTCCTTTCTCCATAGACATGCAGTCCTTAAGGCATTTTTCAGATGAATCTCCCCTTCACCTGTAGGGTAGTCAAGCTCCAGCCCTTCAAATCCTTTCACTATTTCATCCACCCCGACAACAGCAAAGCCATCTGGAATTGGAGCGAAATGGAAAGTTGCATCAGGTCGAGGAGGTAAGACATAGCCGACCGCCACCTTCAAGGTTTAGTTATGGCATTTCGCCATTAGCTCACAATGTTCATTCTTCGTGGTACCATCCACGGGGTAGCGAGGAGCCGTGATATCAGGCTGAACGAGCTTAGTGGAAGCCATGCTGCTTTTCTGCTGAGATGGTGGGGTAGCTTCGTGGGCAGTATCGAATGAAGGATCTTCGTGCCGCTGAGATGGTGGGCCGGTAGCTCGCTGGCTCTCAAGTTCCTCTAGTTTCGCTAATCTTTCTTCCATCATCTTCATCTGGTTTGCTTCCTCTTTCTTCTTTCTCCCTCGGCTTCTATAAGTGGCACTACTGTCCGAAAACCCATACTTCCACGGAATGGAGCCTGATGTGCCTCGTGTTCGTCCAGGGTGTTCAAGATTCCTGAGGGCCTTTGACAGCCCGTCCTTCTCTCTGTCGGGACGGAACCTCCCTTCCCGCGCTTCCTGGATTGCTTCCTCAAGCTTTTTTACGGGTGTTTCAAGTTGAGCTTTCGTGAAAACACACTTCCCTGTTTCTGGGTCCAAAGTTCCCCCAACCCCGAAGAACCAAGTCCTTACTTGTTCGGGCCAGTGCAATGTCGCTGGTTGGACCCCTTTAGCAAGCAGGTCATTCTCAGCTTTGTCCCACATAGGCAGGGCTTTGTTGTAGCCACCTGACCCCGTAGCATGGTGATATATACTTCTTCTTTTCAGCATTTAGCTTATTTGTGTCTGACCTTTTCTTAGCTTTCACCGATTTCTTGTACGCCACAAATGCGGGCCAGGTGATCTTTTATCTTCGCATATTGACCTGTGAATTCTGGAGTCTCATTCTTCTCGACAAACTTGTTCAAGCTTTTCTTCCAGTTCTTGAATAGTTCTGCCATCTTCTTAAGAGCCCACGACTTGACCTGTGGCGGTATAACTGGGTTATTCGGATCCTCCTCTGGCGTTAGGCTGAAATTTGTCAGCAGCGAGTTCCAAAGCTCATCTTTCTGTCTATCGTCGACATAAGAAACTTCAGGTTCCTTCTTCTTATTCTATTCTTGGACGTTGATCGGGACGCTGTCCCTAACAATAACTCTGCACTGATGTACAAATTTGTCTTTGGTCCGCTCGGGAGCAATCTGTTGGCCATCTGGAGCGACTTCTTCGATCGTGAACCTTTCATCCTGGCCCAACTTTTTCTTCGGGCCTCGTCTCCTTACAGAAGTTTGGCTCGATCCGGAGGGCTAAAAGAAGAAAGAAGTGTTAATATATGTACATGATACGTCTCCAACGTATCTATAATTTTTGATTGTTCCATGCTATTATATTATCTATTTTGGATGTTTTATATGCATTAATATGCTAGTTTATATTATTTTGGGACTAACCTATTAACCTAGAGCCCAGTGCCAGTTTCTGTTTTTTCCTTGTTTTAGAGTTTCGCAGAAAAGGAATACCAAACAGAATAAAACTTTCGCGATGATTTTTCTTGGACCAGAAGACATCCAGAGGACTTGGAGTGCAAGTCAGAGAAGCCACGAGGCGGCCACAAGGACGGAGGGCTCGCCATGGGGGTAGGGTGCCCCCCACCCTTGTGGGCCCCTCGTGACTTCACCGACCTAGCTTCTTTGCCTATATATTCTCATATATCCCAAAACCAACAGAGAGAGCCACGAAAACACTTTTCCAACGCCGCAACCTTTTGTACCTATGAGATCCCATCTAGGGGCCTTTTCCTGTGTCCTGTCGGAGGGGGATTCGATCACGGAGGGCTTCTACATCAACACCATTGCCCTTTCGATGAAGCGTGAGTAGTTTACCACAGACCTACGGGTCCATAGCTAGTAGCTAGATGGCTTCTTCTCTCTCCTTGATTCTCAATACCATGTTCACCTTGATGTTCTTGGAGATCTATTCGATGTAATACTTTCTTGCGGTGTGTTTGCCGAGATCCGATGAATTGTGGATTTATGATCAGCTTATCTATGAATATTATTTGAATCTTCTCTGAATTCCTATATGCATGATTTTATATCTTTGCAAGTGTCTTCGAACTATCGATTTGGTTTGGCCAACTAGATTGGTTTTTCTTGCAATGTGAGAAGTGCTTAGCTTTGGGTTCAATCTTGCGGTGTCCTTTCCCAGTGATAGTAGGGGCAGCAAGGACGTATTGTATTGTTGCCATCGAGGATAAAAAGATGGGGTTTTCATCATATTGCTTGAGTTAATTCCTCTACATCATGTCATCTTGCTTAATGCGTTACTCCGTTCTTTATGAACTTAATACTCTAGATGCATGCTGGATAGTGGTCGATGTGTGGAGTAATAGTATTAGATGCAAAATCGTTTCGGTCTACTTGACACAGACGTGATGCCTATATTCATGATCATTGCCTTAGATATCATCATAACTTTGCGCTTTTCTATCAATTGCTCGGCAGTAATTTGTTCACCCACCGTAATATTTTCTATCTTGAGAGAAGCCTCTAGTGAAACCTATGCCCCCCGGGTCTATTTTCCATGATATAAGTTTCCGATCTACAATATTAGTTTCCTATTTACTTCCTTTGCAATCTTTTACTTTTCGATCTATAAACCAAAAATACCAAAAATATTTACTTTACCGTTTATCTATCTCTATTAGATCTCACTTTTACAAGTAACCGTGAAGGGATTGACAACCCCTTTATCGCGTTGGGTGCAAGTTGTTTGATTGTTTGTGCAGGTATTCGGTGACTTGTGCGTTGTCTCCTACTGGATTGATACCTTGGTTCTCAAACTGAGGGAAATACTTACTCTACTTTGCTACATCGCCCTTTCCTCTTCAAGAGAAAAACCAACGCAAGCTCAAGAAGTAGCAGTACATACCAAACAATTAATGCATCTAGTCAACAGAGGTTTAATTAATATATATATATATACCTCGCCGGACTTTGCAACAGTTAAGGCTCCAACACCGGCGGAGCCGTCATATCCTCCCTCCTCCATTTGATCACCGAAACCGTCATGATCTCCTCCCTCCTCCATTCGATCACCGGAGCTGTCATCCTCTCTTTCCTCACCATCGGTGTCGTTGAGAAACGACAAGGTGATATCACCTCCGTCATGGGTTATTCCCCCAACAACTCTTCTTTTTCTAAGTCTCTGTCCATAGTTTCTGCAAATATTACAACATGGCAATATACAACCATGAGAGATGGTTTAGTGGCAAACAAAGACCTAATCACAGCAAGGAATCATATGCATATGAGCAATGGATTAGTGGCAAACATCATGCAAAGTTGACAAGTTTTATAACAGTCAGTTTCAGACGATCGTCGAGGAGTCGATCCTCCCCCCTCATGTCTGATGAGTCGTCCTATCTTTCGAGAGACGATACTTTGTGGACCGCCTCTCTCATGCATGTCCGACGTCTCCACCCCCCTCATGTCGAAGTTATCGACGATATGTTTTAACGACCCCCTCTCTCATGTTTTCATATGCCTCAAAATCAAAGTTATGCCTGGAAAAAAATAGGCAAAACCCAAGTATAGTAGCGCTTGCATGGCAAAAAAAACCTAGTACACCTAGTAAAACCTAGTAAAAAGAAGTATATTTGTCACCAAAATACAACACTTGACATGGCAAAAAACAATCTTTTATGAAGGAGAAAATAGATCGGGGTTAAGTTTTAGCGACCCCCCCTGGATGTCGAAGTTATACCGAAATTATCGGGGTTATGTTTTAACGACCCCCCTGGCCGCTCCCCCTCATGTCGAAGTCAATGAACAACATGAAAATTTCTAAGTGATTGCTAAACTTTTGTGCTTCATTTATATGAATATCAATTATCCAATATAGGGTTTAGGGTGGTAGAAAACAGAGGATACTTTGCAAAAAATTTGTTCTTCAATTTGAATTCCCGAGAGAGTTACGAACAATTGCTATGCAGGAGATCGAACTATCCATTCTACCCCATTGACCGATGCTGCCTACCGAATAAAAAAGTCCCTTTGGTTCACTGAGGTAAGACCGGTGAATTAGACGTCAATAGTATTATACATAACAACAGTGCTACGTGATATTATTGTTGTAGCGTTATATATAAGACCCCACCCGCCACCTTCAACAAATGGGTAGGGGCAGGAGCGGGCAGGAGATCGACAACGCTCTATCTTATAGGGTTTAGGTGGCCCCCAGAGTTGGTCGGGCGAGCGGACCGGGAGTAAATTTTGAATATATGAGTTGTTACTCCCTCTCTCCATAATTAACCTTAGTAAATTTCATTATCATCATGCCCATTTAGTAAAGTTGTCTCTCCCCGATTTAGGCAAAGTAAAACTTAGTAAATTTTAACCAAGTCTATAGAAAAAAAATATCAAACTTAATATGAGTTTTAGCAAGATCATCATGAACAAAAATTTCACACTAATTTCTATGAACAAAAAAAATTCTATGAACAAAAAAAATCCATCATACATCCATCCATCTTCATTTAGCACACCATCTGCATACATACATACACCATCCATACATATATCCTTGGACAAAAAAATTCTATGCATAATTTCAAAAAAAAAACTAAGAAGAGCAGGGCGGCGGCTAAGCAGAGCAGGGTGGCGGCAGCTAGCAGAGCAGGGCGGCGGCGGCGGCGGCGGAAGTGGCAGCGCAGGGGAAGGGGGGAGCTCACTAGGGGCGATGGCGTCGGGGCAAGGAGCGGCGGACGGCGTCGGGGCAGGGCTCGGCGGCGTCGGGGCAGGGAACAACGGCCGGCGTCGGGGCAGGGCTCGGCGTCGGGGCAGGGAGCGGCGGCCGGCGTCGGGGGCTCGGCATCAGGGCAGGGTTGGCGACGAGGAGCGGGCGGAGCAGCCTGGCGGCGTCCTGCGTTTGGCGTCGGGGGACTAAAGGCCCCCCTTTTGTCCCGGTTGGAGCCACCAACCAGGATTAAAGGTCAATTTCAGCAGCCCAAAGGGCGGGAAGCCCAGACCTTTAGTCTCGGTTTGTGGCACGGACAGGGATTGCGGTGGAAGTTTAGTCCCACCACGCCAACCGAAGAGCGGTCGGACCTGTTTATAAGCCCCGATGCGTTATCCCACTCGAGCTCCTCTCTAAAGCAGACCTATTGGGCCTAACGTTCTTCTGTGCCCTGTTGGGCCTACTTGTCCTGCGGGCCTGCATCCTGGCCCATGTACAGATGGGTTTCTAGTCGTATGCAGCCCGTGGTGGCCTAGTAGGCGGCATTTTTTTATGTTATTTTAGTTTGCTATTAAAGTTTTTGACAAAAACTACTTTATGAAAATTCTTTTTGCTATTAAAGTTTTTAACAAAAAAAACTTTGATAATTTTAGTTGCATAAATTTTATGTAATTTTAGTTAATATTATTTTGATCATAACTGGAGGTTTATAAAAGCTTTTTAATTGATTCTTTTGCTATTGAAGAATATTATAGTGTTTTTAGTTGATCATAAAAAATATTTTAATTGATTCTTTTTAGTTGATTCCTTTTGCTATTAGTGTTTCATAAAAGCTTTTTAGTTTGCTATTAAAGTTTTTAACAAAAAATTCTTTATGAAAATTCTTTTTGCTATTAAAGTTTTTAACAAAAATTACTTTGATAATTTTAGTTGCATAAATTTTATAGAATTTTAAGTTAATATTATTTTGATCATAACTATAGATTTATAAAAGCTTTTTTAGTTGATTCTTTTTGCTATTATTTCATTCTTTGAGCTAAATGACCCTGAAATTGAAAAGCACTACAAATGAACTCTGAAAAGGTTGAAACTTGGCATGGTATCATAATTTCACCCACATAACATGTGCTAAAAAGTTTAGAGGGTTACGGCAAAAACTGGATGCACTTCGTGTACAAACTGGACAATCTCTTTCGAAGTATCAAGGTTTCGGACGAAAACTCATCTATTACAAAGAGATTTCATTTTTTAACATATTTTAACTGCAGACTTTTTGTGCGTTCAATATGTACCATTCAAAGGCACATCATCAGTTTTCAACCCTTTTCTGACTTCATTTGCTATTTTCCATGCGTTTAATGATTTATTTTGAGCTAAATGACCCTGAAATTGAAAAGCACTACAAATGAACTCTGAAAAGGTTGAAACTTGGCATGGTATCATAATTTCACCCACATAGCATGTGCTAAAAAGTTTAGAGGCTTACGGGAAAAAATGGATGCATGCACTTCGTGTACAAACTGGACAATCTCTTTCGAAGTACTAGGGCTTCGGACAAAAACTCATCTATTACAAAGGGATTTCATTTTTTTGACATGCAAGTGCAGTGATATTCTAGACCAAAGCCATCTGATATGTTGTCTTCACTCGATAGAAAGTCTTCACTTTTTCTTCGCGTGTATCCCTTGCTTATTGCTCCTCAACCATGGATAATATTCTTCATCGTTGAACATGATGCTTGGGTTGGCCTTCACTTTGAAGGGAGGAATTTCATGAAACTTTTCATAATCTTCAGACATGTCTGTCTTGTCCTCCACTCCCACGATGTTTCTTTTCCCAGAAAGAACTATCTGGCGCTTTGGCTCATCGTATGATGTATTCGCTTCCTTATCTTTTCTTTTTCTCGGTTTGGTAGACATGTCCTTCACATAGAAAACCTGCGCCACATCATTGGCTAGGACGATTGGTTCGTATGTGTACCCAAGATTGTTGAGATCCACTGTTGACATTCCGTACTGCGGGTCTACCTGTATCCCGCCTCCTGACAGGTTGATCCATTTGCGCTGAAATAAAGGGACCTTAAATTCATGTCCATAGTCAAGTTCCCATATCTCCTCTATGTAACCATAATATGTGTCCTTTGCCCTATTGGTGTTTGCTGCATCAAAGCAGACACCACTGTTTTGGTTGGTGCTCTTTTTTCCTGGGCGATCGTGTAAAATGTATTCCCATTTATCTCGTACCCTTGGTAAGTCAATACAGTCGAAGATGGTGTCCTGGCCAACAAGTACAGCTCATCTCCAATAGTGTTTTTATGCATGAGATGTGTTTGCAACCAACTGCCGAAAGTCCCGATCTGTTCACGTGTAATCCAGTCGTCAGACTACTCTGGGTGTTTGGAGCATAGAATATTCTTGTGTTCATTGATATACGGGGCCACCAAGGTAGAATTCTGTAGAACTGTGTAGTGTGATTGCGCCGAAGAATGCTCGTCCCTACATATTATTGAATCCGCTCCTAGCGTGCCTTTTCCAGTCAGTCTCCCCTCATACTGCGATTGAGGGACACCAATTGGCTTAAGGTCAGGAATAAACTCAACACAAAACCCAATGACCTCCTCTATTTGATGGCACGTGGAGATGCTTGCTACTTCTTGAGCTTGCATTGGTTTTTCCCTTGAAGAGTTAAGGGTGATGCAGCACAGTAGAGATAAGTATTTCCCTCAGTTAGAGAACCAAGGTATCAATCCAGTAGGAGACAACGCACAAATCACCAATACCTGAACAAACAATCAAACAACTTGCACCCAACGCGATAAAGGGGTTGTCAATCCCTTCACAGTTACTTGCAAAAGTGAGATCTGATAGAGATAGATGAAACTAAACAAAAGATAAAGTAAATATTTTTGGGTTTTTTGGTTTATAGATCTGAAAGTAAAAGATTGCAAAATAGTAGATCGGAAACTTATATGATGGAAAATAGACCCGGGGGCCATAGGTTTCACTAGAGGCTTCTCTCAAGATAAACAAATTACTGTTGAGCAATTGATAGAAAAGCGCAAAGTTATGACGATATCTAAGGCAATGATTATGAAATATAGGCATCACGTCCGTGTCAAGTAGACCGACTTCTACCTGCATCTACTACTATTACTCCACACATCGACTGACTCCTGCCTGCATCTTGAGTATTTAGTTCATGAAGGACAGAGTAACGCATTAAGCAATATGATGTAAACCCCATCTTTTTATCCTCGATGGCAACAATACAATACGTGCCTTGCTGCCCCTACTGTCACTAGGAAAGGACACCACAAGATTGAACCCAAAGCTAAGCACTTCTCCCATTGCAAGAAAAACCAATCTAGTTGGCCAAACTAAACCGATAGTTTGAAGAGAATTACAAAGGTACCAAATCATGCATATAAGAATTCAGAGAAGATTCAAATAATATTCATAGATAAGTTGATCATAAATCCACAATTCATCAGATCTCGACAAACACACCGCAAAAGAAGATTACATCGGATAGATCTCCAAGAACATCGTGGAGAACATGGTATTGAGAATCAAAGAAAGAGAGAAGAAGCCATCTAGCTACTAGCTATGGACCTGTAGGTCTGTGGTAAACTACTCACGCTTCATCGGAAGGGCAATAGAGTTGATGTAGAAGCCCTCTGTGACCGAATCCCCCTCCGGCAGGATGCCGGAAAAGGCTCTAAGATGGGATCTCACGGGAACAGAAGGTTGCGGTGGTGGAAAAGTGTTTTCATGGATGCTTCTGGAGGTTTTGGAATATATGTGAATATATAGGACGAAGAATTAGGTCAGGGGGTGTTGGAGTAGGCCACAAGGCAGGGGGCGCGCCCTACCCCCTGGGCGCGCCCCTGTGGCTTGTCGATTACTCAAAGGTCTTCTCACTTGGAGTACAAGTCCAACAGGTGTCTTCTGGTCCAAGAAAAATCATCGCGAAGGTTTAATTCCGTTTGGACTCCGTTTGGTATTCCTTTCCTGCGAAACTCAAAAAACAAGGAAAAACAGGAACTGGCACTAGGCTCTAGGTTAATAGGTTAGTCCCAAAAATAATATAAAATAGCATATTAATGCATATAAAACATCTGAAACAGATAATATAATAGCATGGAACAATCAAAAATTATAGGTACGTTGGAGACGTATCAAGCATCCCCGAGCTTAATTCCTGCTCGTCCTCGAGTAAATGATAAAAACAGATTTTTTGATGTGGAATGCTACCTAACATATGTATCCATGTTATTTTTCTTTATTGTGGCATGAATGTTCAGATCCATAAGATTGAAAACAAAAGTTTAATATTAACATAAAAAATAATACTTCAAGCATACTAACAACAATTATGTCTTCTCAAAATAACATGGCCAAAGAAAGCTTATCCCTACAAAATTATATAGTCTGGTTATGCTCCATCTTCATCACACAAAATATTCAAATCATGCACAACCCCGATGACAAGCCAAGCAATTGTTTCATACTTTTGGTGTTCTCAAACCTTTTCAACTTTCACGCAATACATGAGCGTGAGCCATGGATATAGCACTATAGGTGGAATAGAATATGGTGGTTGTGGAGAAGACAAAAGAGAGGGAGATAGTCTCACATCAACTAGGCGTATCAACGGGCTATGGGGATGCCCATCAATAGATATCAATGTGGGTGAGTAGGGATTGCCATGCAACGGATGCACTAGAGCTATAAGTTTATGAAAGCTCAAAAAGAAAAACTAAGTGGGTGTGCATCCAACTTGCTTGCTCATGAAGACCTAGGGCAATTTGAGGAAGCCCGTCGTTGGAATATACAAGACAAGTTCTATAATGAAAAATTCCCAATAGCATATGAAAGTGAAAACATAGGAGACTCTCTATCATGAAGATCATGGTGCTACTTTGAAGCACAAGTGTGGAAAAAAGGATAGTAACATTGCCCCTTCTCTCTTTTTCTCTCATTTTTTTGTTTGGCTTCTTTGGCCACTTTTTTTTATTTAGGCTTCATTGGCCTCTCTTTTTTCCTCACATGGGACAATGCTCTAGTAATGATGATCATCACACTTTTATTTACTTACAACTCAAGAATTATAACTCGATACTTAGAACAAAATATGACTCTATATGAATGCCTCCGGCGGTGTGCCGGGATGTGCAATGACTCAAGAGTGACATGTATGAAAGAATTATGAAAGGTGGCTTTGCCACAAATATGATGTCAACTACATGATCATGCAAAGCAATATGACAATGATGGAACATGTCATAGTAAAACGGAACGGTGGAAAGTTGCATGGCAATATATCTCGGAATGGCTATGGAAATGCCATAATAGGTAGGTATGGTGGCTGTTTTGAGGAAGGTATATGGTGGGTGTATGGTACCGGCGAAAGTTGCGCGGTACTAGAGAGGCTAGCAATGGTGGAAGGGTGAGAGTGCGTATATTCCATGGACTCAACATTAGTCATAAAGAACTCACATACTTATTGCAAAAATCTATTAGTCATCAAAACAAAGTACTACGTGCATGCTCCTAGGGGGATATATTGGTAGGAAAAGACCATCGCTCATCCCCGGCCGCCACTCATAAGGAAGACAATCAAAAAATACCTCATGCTCCAACTTCGTTACATAACGGTTCACCATACGTGCATGCTACGGGAATCACAACACAAGTATTTCTCCAATTCACAATTACTCACTAGCATGACTCTAATATCACCATCTTTATATCTAAAAACAATCATAGGGAATCAAACTTCTCATAGTATACAACACACTTTATATGAAAGTTTTTATTATATCCCTCTTGGATGCCTATCATATTAGGACTAAATTTATAACCAAAGCAAATTACCATGGTGTTTAAAAAGACTCTCAAAATAATATAAGTGAAGCACTAAAATAATTTTAACCTATTAAAGACCATTTCTGGCCTTAAGAAAAAGCCTTTAATTAGTTAGTTAGTTACTTTTTAGGTTAATTACTTAGTTAGTTAGTTAATTAGTTAGTTAATTTTTTTAGGTGTTGTTTTCACCCACCAATTTTTTTATTATGTTTATGTTGTACTAATTTCGTTACTCTTTGTCATTGCAGGTGTTGACACATGGTGGGCGCGGGTCGAGAGCGCTCCGAGCCTCCTTCTTCCTCGGCGCGTGCTGGGAGGGGTGGCTATATTGCACCCCAGCAGCTTCGTAGACCTTTCGTAGACAGCATGGCGACACCGGCGGGCCCTTCTTCTTCGGCCGGGAGAGGTCGGGGGAAGACGAAGAGGAGATCTAGAGGTGGACGTGGCGGCGGGAGAGGTAGGAAGGCTGTTGTGCCTTCCTCGCCGCCAACCGAAGCTGATTCTCCGAACCACCGGAGTGCTCCGTCTTAGGTGGAGCCGTCAGACTTGGACCCGTCTCGGACTCCGGTCCACGAGCCTCGGGCTAACGAGCCTCGTTTCGCCGAGCCTTCGTCCGGCGCCGCTCTGTCCCACAAGACTCCGGTCCTAGAGCCTTCGTCCGGTGCCGCTCCTTCCCACGAGACTCCGGTCCCAGAGTCTTCGTCCCAGGTGACTCCGGAGACTAGTGGCCATGCTGATGGCGAGGAGACCTGGTCTGATGATAGTTTTAGTGATGGCGAGCTGGTTGAGCAGGGCAAGAAGGTCTACCAGCGTGGTGGTACGAAGCTCCTGGCCGTGCTGGCGACCCGCGATTAGAGGTGGTTGATTCAGCCTAACGGGGAGAAGTAAGTGCATTTACTCTGTTTTAACCTTTGTCCTTCATGTTTCTTCAAATTAATATCTAATGTGTTGGCCTTGTCATACTGCAGGGGTTGGATACACCCCGATGGTGTCCGCAGGCCCAGCCAGGTCCTTGGTACTCTAGTCCGGCACCACCTCCTGGGGTGGGTCACGTTGCCCGGTGAGGGTCAGGCTCCACAGCTAGCAATGAGCTGGGAGCTGTACGTGGCTGCCCTGGCCCCGCCAGAGGAGAGGGTCGACGGTGTCGTGTGCGAGACGGTGGCCGACATTGTGAGGCGGCGGTTTTAGGTAATTTCTACTTTACAGAATTAAAAATCAACATTACCTAGTGATTGTACTATTCAGTGTTGTCTTGTTCGATTTCAGACCTTCTATTGGGTTTTAGAGGAACACGAGGAGGAGTCGGCTAGGGTTCTCGAAGCCGAGTGCAAGCGCCTACTTTTGAACTTAGGGCACGAGGCTAGGGTGCAGGCTGTTCGAGACTACTACGCCTGGAATAACATTAGGAGGGCCAAGAAGAAGTGCCGCGGCAAGTATCTGAGTAAGGAGAAGTGCATGAAGGTAATTACCTATTCTTAAGGCATTGTACTTAGTTTCCTTGATTTCATTCGTAGGCGTAGCGCTGAAATTTCTCTTTGCCAAACTTAGGTGCCCCCGAGATGGTGTGCGAATATGATGGACTGTTGGGAGGCGTTGGTGGATGAGTGGTGCTCTCCCCAATTGGCTAGCCCAACACAACAAGGCCGGGGATAAGCGTTCCCAAATGCGAGGTGTGCCACACCATCAAGGGAGCTCCAACCTGTTTGAGTACGAGGATCACTGGGTATGTCGTTTCAGCCCTTAATGATTCATGCAATTTCATTCTTCATGCTAGCTTCAACCCTTAACTAATATGTTGTTCCTCTCTTTTACGCGAAACACAACAAGAAGGAAGTGCCACCGCTGTACAATCTCTATGCCATGGCCCATATGGCCCCGTTCAAGAAGGCCAAGGCATTCTCTGAGGATGACCTCGATCATCCAGAGAGCTTCACCAACATCTCCCACAACAAGCTCGTGAGGTACAGAGACTGGGGGAAGGCGACGAAAGGGGATGACTTCAACCCGAGCCAGAGTCCTTTTGATACAGAGCTCGTGATGCTATCTGGTGAGGGGAGGAAACATGGCTCGTTGGCCATTGGGGATGGACTCATACGTTGTCCTAGCAGTCTCAAGGAGATCAAGAAACGCCACGCGAGGTCTCTTCCTGACATACCACCTCGACCACGGCCAGTGGACCTCGCCATCGAGGCTAGGGCCCAGGAGCTTTTGGCGGAGGCAAACAGGCAGGCCAGGGAGAGGGAGACCGAGCTGGAGCAGAGGACGGCTAGGATGTTGAAGGAGGAGAGGAACCGGAACGACGCGTCTCACCGGGCCCTATAAGAGCTCCTCGTGGTAGGTTTCTCCTGCTTATTAGCCAAATCATGCATGTAATGTTCGTTTCATTACTAACTAATATGACTGACTCGTGAAATCAAAATGTGCAGTCCGTGTGCGAGAAAAACGGTCAGGCCCCTCCGCCGATGCCTCAGATTGCTATAGCGGACACGGTGAGTTTAATTTGAATGGTCATTAGTTACTAGTATTCACATTTCAGTTGCATCATGCTAACGAGATATTGCAAATGATCTTTGGTGCAGCATGCCTCCCGACAAGCATCAACCAATCCTTCTCTGTCTCGCACTGGCGCAACCCCGACCCCGTCCGGTCCTTCTCCGCCTGACACCGGCATAAACCCCACTGGCCCTTCACCTCCGTGATGACGGTAACATTTCTCTAGTGTTTTTTCTACCAAATTTATAAAGACCTAGACTTAGCTTTATTTCCTCCAAAATGGTTACCATAATGACCTAGACTTAGCCAATCTTCCTACAAAATGACATAATTACCTTACTTAGCTCCAAAATTATCTATACTTAACTAAATTGGCCAAATATGCTTAGTTGCCTAGGTTAGCTAAATAAAGACCTATACTTAGCTTACTTTATGTCAAAAATGGCATAATATGCTTAGTTAACTCAAAAATGGCATAGTTAGTTAAGTTAGCTAAAAAATGACCCATTTTACCTAGGTTTGCTCCAATATGATCCATTTTACCTACGTTAGCTCCAAAATGAGCAAGTTTACCTAGGTTAGCTCCTATATGATCCATTGTACCTACATTAGCTCCAATATGATCCATTTTAGCTAGGTTAGCTCCAAAATGATCCATTTTACCTACGTTAGCTAAAAAATGGCATAATTACTTATGTTAGCACAAAAATGACCTATACTTACCTTAATTTCCTCCAAATTGACATAATAAGCTTAGTTAGCTAAAAAATGGCATAATTACCTATGTAAGCTCTAAAATGACACAAATAAGGAATGAGAATAAGAAAAACAAGGAAGAGGAGAAAAAGAAAGAATAGAAGAAGAAAGAGAAGAAAGAGAAGAAAAAGAAAGAATAAAAGAAGAAGAATGAGAAGGAAAAGGGTAAAAACCTTCTTCTTCTAGTCTTCTTCTTCTTCTTCTTCTAGTCTTCTTCTCCTTCTTCTAGTCTTCTTCTTCTTCTTCTTCTTCTAACTTGCTTACTCCCATGTTTGAAGATTTGATTCACTTCATGGAAGCTGGATTGATGGACTGCTAGTTTTAGTTTCTGTTTTGATTTTGTGTTCATAAACAATGTATGTTGAATAACTCCGTGAAACTATCTATGTATGTTGATGAACTCCGTGAAACTATGTATGTATTGGACGTTTTAATACCCTATGTGTTCTGTTGCATTCATGGACTGCTAGATGATGGATACATGGGCTATGTTTGAGGTTGAAACTATATATATAAATTATGTATTTTGAAAATGCAAGATATAACAAAAAACAGAAAAACAGGGGCTATACAGGAGCTTTGCCGTCTGCTGGCTGACGGCAAAGAGCTTTGCCATCAGCCAGCAGACGGAAAAGCTGCCACGTGGCAGCTAGCTGTGCAACCTGGGGCACTGGCTGGCCTATTTGGTTACTTTGCCATCCGCTGGCCTGTTTGCCGTCTGCCAACGGACGACATAGCTTGACACATGGCAGCACCTGGGGCTGGCCTATTTCGCTATGATGCCGTCAGCTGGCAGATGGCAAATGTACAATTTTCTTTGCCGTCCGCCAGCAGATGGCAAAGCACCTGATTCCTATAGTGACATATAAAACAGAATCTGTCAAAAACAGAACAGTCTATAGCAATCGGCAACTCTCGAATACTTATGTAACTCCAAAAATTCTGAAAAAATAGGACAAGAAATTTGTGTACCAATCTTGTGCAGAAAGAATCGGCTTCTGTAAAAAAACGAAAATTATTTTCCATGGTGCAAAAGTTTCTGTTTTTCAGCAAGATCAAAACAACTATTACCGTAAGCCATCCCAAAGGTCTTACTTGGCACAAACACTAATTAAAATACAAAAACACATCTAAATAGAGGCTAGATGAATTATTTATTGAAAAACAGCAAGGAAAAACATTGGGTTGTCTCCCACAAGCGCTTTTCTTTAGAGCCTTTGTAGCTAGGCATTGAGATTCCAATGATGCTCACATGAAAGACAAGAATTGAAACACAAAGAGAGCATCATAAAACATGTGACAAACACACTTAAGTCTAAGTATTTATAAGCAAACAAATTAACAAGACAAGCAAAAACTAGCATATGCAAGGAAGAAGAAAGAGACGATAGCAATCTCAACATGAAGAGAGGTAATTTAGTAACATGAAAATTTCTACAACCATATTTTCCTCTCTCATAATAATTACATGTAGGATCATAAGCAAATTCAACAAAATAGCTATCAGATAACATATTCTAAACACGACCCACATGCATGCAAAGTTGACAATCTTCCAAAATAGTGGTTGCTACCTCTCGAGCACTGCGTTGGTTTTCCCTTGAAGAGGAAAGGGTGATGCAGCAAAGTAGCGTAAGTATTTCCCTCAGTTTTTGAGAACCAAGGTATCAATCCAGTAGGAGGCCACGCACAAGTCCCTCGCACCTACACAAACAAATAAATCCTCGCAACCAACGCAATAAAGGGGTTGTCAATCCCTTCACGGTCACTTACGAGAGTGAGATCTGATAGATATGATAAGATAATATTTTTGGTATTTTTATGATAAAGATGCAAAGTAAAATCAAAGCAAAATAAAAGGCAATGGAAATAGCTTGTTGTTGGAAGATTAATATGATGGAAAATAGACCCGGGGGCCATAGGTTTCACTAGTGGCTTCTCTCATGAGCATAAGTATTACGGTGGGTGAACAAATTACTCTTGAGCAATTGACAGAATTGAGCATAGTTATGAGAATATCTAGGTATGATCATGTATATAGGCATCACGTCCGAGACAAGTAGACCGACTCCTGCCTGCATCTACTACTATTACTCCACACATCGACCGCTATCCAGCATGCATCTAGAGTATTAAGTTCATAAGAACAGAGTAACGCTTTAAGTAAGATGACATGATGTAGAGGGATAAACTCATGCAATATGATATAAACCCCATCTTGTTATCCTCGATGGCAACAATACAATACGTACCTTGCTGCCCCTACTGTCACTGGGAAAGGACACCGCAAGATTGAACCCAAAGCTAAGCACTTCTCCCATTGCAAGAAAGATCAATCTAGTAGGCCAAACCAAACTGATAATTCGAAGAGACTTGCAAAGATAACCAATCATACATAAAAGAATTCAGAGAAGATTCAAATATTGTTCATAGATAAACTTGATCATAAACCCACAATTCATCGGTCTCAACAAACACACCGCAAAAGAAGATTACATCGAATAGATCTCCACGAGAGGGGGAGAACATTGTATTGAGATCCAAAAAGAGAGAAGAAGCCATCTAGCTAATAACTATGGACCCGAAGGTCTGAGGTAAACTACTCACACATCATCGGAAAGGCTATGGTGTTGATGTAGAAGCCCTCCGTGATCGATGCCCCCTCCGGCGGAGCTCCGGAAAAGGCCCCAAGATGGGATCTCACGGGTACAGAAGGTTGCGGCGGTGGAATTAGGTTTTTGGCTCTGTATCTGGTAGTTTGGGGGTACGCAGGTATATATACGAGGAAGAAGTACGTAGGTGGAGCAACGTGGGGCCCACGAGGGTGGAGGGGGCGCCCTTGGGGGGGTAGGCGCACCCCCTACCTCGTGCCATCCTGGTTGATGTCTTGACGTAGGGTCCAAGTCCTCTGGATCACGTTCGCTCCGAAAATCACGTTCCCGAAGGTTTCATTCCGTTTGGACTCCGTTTGATATTCTTTTTCTGCGAAACTCTGAAATAGGCAAAAAAACAGCAATTCTGGGCTGGGCCTCCGGTTAATAGGTTAGTCCGAAAAATAATATAAAAGTGTATAATAAAGCCCATTAATGTCCAAAACAGAATATAATATAGCATGGAACAATCAAAAATTATAGATACGTTGGAGACGTATCAAGCATCCCCAAGCTTATATCCTGCTCGTCCTCGAGTAGGTAAATGATAAAAACAGAATTTTTGATGTGCAATGCTACTTGGCATAATTTCAATGTAATTCTTCTTAATTGTGATATGAATATTCAGATTCGAAAGATTCAAGATAAAAGTTCATATTGACATAAAAGTAATAATACTTCAAGCATATATAACTAAGCAATTATGTCCTCTCAAAATAACATGGCCAAAGAAAGTTCATCCCTACAAAATCATAAGTTTAGTCATGCTCCATTTTCGCCACACAAGAATGCTCTCATCATGCACAACCCCGATGACAAGCCAAGCAATTGTTTCATACTTTAGTAATCTCAAACTTTTTCAACCTTCATGCAATACATGAGCGTGAGCCATGGATATAGCACTATGGGTGGAATAGAATATAATGATGGGGGTTATGTGGAGAAGACAAAAAAAGAGAAAGTCTCACATCAACGCGGCTAATCAATGAGCTATGGAGATGCCCATCGATTGATGTTAATGCAAGTAGTAGGGATTGCCATGCAACGGATGCACTAGAGCTATAAATGTATGAAAGCTCAACAAAAGAAACTAAGTGGGTGTGCATCCAACTTGCTTGCTCACGAAGACCTAGGGCATTTGAGGAAGCCCATTGTTGGAATATACAAGCCAAGTTCTATAATGAAAAATTCCCACTAGTAAATGAAAGTGACAAAACAAGAGACTCTCTATCATGAAGATTATAGTGCTACTTTGAAGCACAAGTGTGGTAAAAGGATAGTAACATTGTCCCTTCTCTCTTTTACTCTCATTTTTTTGGGCCTTCTTCTCTCTTTTTTATGGCCTTTATTTTTATTTTTATTTTTTCCTCACTTGGGACAATGCTCTAAAAATGATGATCATCACACTTCTATTTATTTACAACTCAATGATTACAACTCGATACTAGAACAAAGTATGACTCTATATGAATGCCTCCGGCGGTGTACCGGGATATGCAATGAATCAAGAGTGACATGTATGAAAGAATTATGAATGGTGGCTTTGCCACAAATACTATGTCAACTACATGATCATGCAAAGCAATATGACAATGATGAACGTGTCATGATAAACAGAACGGTGGAAAGTTGCATGGCAATATATCTCGGAATGGCTATGGAAATGCCATAATAGGTAGGTATGGTGGCTGTTTTGAGGAAGATATAAGGAGGTTTATGTGTGAAAGAGCGTATCATATCACGGGGTTTGGATGCACCGGCGAAGTTTGCACCAACTCTCAATGTGAGAAAGGGCAATGCACGGTACCGAAGAGGCTAGCAATGATGGAAAGGTGAGAGTGCGTATAATCCATGGACTCAACATTAGTCATAATGAACTCACATACTTATTGCAAAAATCTACAAGTCATCAAAAACCAAGCACTACGCTCATGCTCCTAGGGGGATAGATTGGTAGGAAAAGACCATCGCTCGTCCCCGACCGCCACTCATAAGGAGGAAAATCAAAGAACACCTTATGTTTCAAATTTGTTACATAACGTTTACCATACGTGCATGCTACGGGACTTGCAAACTTCAACACAAGTATTTCTTAAATTCACAACTACTCAACTAGCACAACTTTAATATCACTACCTCCATATCTCAAAACAATCATCAAGCATCAAACTTCTCTTAGTATTCAACACACTCATAAGAAAGTTTTTACTAGTCTTGAATACCTAGCATATTAGGATTAAGCAAATTACCATGCTGTTTAAGACTCTCAAAATAATGTAAGTGAAGCATGAGAGAACAATAGTTTCTATAAAACAAATCCACCACCGTGCTCTAAAAGATATAAGTGAAGCACTAGAGCAAAAACTATATAGCTCAAAAGATATAAGTGAAGCACATAGAATATTCTAATCAATTCCGAATCATGTGTGTCTCTCATCAAAAGGTGTGTACAGCAAAGATGATTCTGGTAAACTAACAAACAAAGACTCAAATAATACAAGACGCTCCAAGCAAAACACATATCATGTGGTGAATAAAAATATAGCTCCAAGTAAGTTACCGATGGAAGTAGACAAAAGAGGGGATGCCTTCCGGGGCATCCCCAAGCTTTGGATTTTTGGTGTCCTTAGATTATCTTGGGGTGCCATGCGCATCCCCAAGCTTAGACTCTTGCCACTCCTTGTTCCATAATCCATCAAATCTTTTAACCAAAACTTGAAAACTTCACAACACAAAACTTAACAGAAAATCTCGTGAGCTCCGTTAGCGAAAGAAAAGAAAACACCACTTCAAGGTACTGTAATGAACTCATTCTTTATTTATATTGGTGTTAAACCTACTGTATTCCAACTTCTATATGGTTTATAAACTATTTTACTAGCCATAGACTCATCAAAATAAGCAAACAACACACGAAAAACAGAATCTGTCAAAAACAGAACAGTCTGTAGTAATCTGTAACTAACGCAAACTTCTGGAACTCAAAAAATTCAGCCAAAATAGGAAGACCTAGAAAATTTGTTTATTGATCAGCAGCAATTGGAATCAATATTTTATCACGTTCTGGTGATTTTTAGAAATTATTTTCGTGAACAGAAAGTTTCTGGAATTTTCTGCAAGATCAAATAACTATCATCCAAGAAGATCCTATAGGTTTAACTTGGCACAAACACTAATTAAAACATAAAAACACATCTAACCAGAGGCTAGAGCAAATATTTATTCCTAAACAGAAGCAAAAAGCAAAAAACTAAAAATAAAATTGGGTTGCCTCCCAACAAGCGCTATCATTTAACGCCCCTACCTAGGCATAGATAATTTTAATGATGCTCGCATGAGAGACAAGAACTGAAGCACAAAGAGAGCATCATGAAACACGTGACAAACACATCTAAGTCTAACATACTTCCTATGCATAGGCATCTTATAGGCAAACAAATTATCATAGCAAGCAAAAACTAGCATATGCAAGGAAGCGGAAAGAAACAATAGCAATCTCAACATAACGAGAGGTAATTTATTATCATGAAAATTTCTACGACCATATTTTCCTCTCCCATAATAATTACATGTGGGATCATAAGCAAATTCAACAAAATAGCTATCACATAAAATATTTTCAACACGATCCACATGCATGCAAAGTTGACACTCTTCCGAAATAGTGGGGTTAACATTAACTAAAGTCATGACCTCTCCAAACCCACTTTTATCAAAAATTTCATAAGATTGAATATTCTCCAAATATGTGGGATCTAAAGTTGACACTCTTCCAAACCCACTTTCAATATTATTGCAAACAATATTATCAATCTCATATTCATCATGGGGATTAAATAAATTTTCAAGATCATAAGAAGAATCATTCATGATCATTGCAACAAGTAGTAGACATAGCAAAACTAGCATCCCCAAGCTTAGGGTTTTGCATATTATTAGCACAATTTACATCAAGAGAATCTATAGTAAAATCATTGAAATCATGCTTTTCATCGAGGGAACTATCAAGCATGGGTGCAATAGCAACAATCTCATTTTTAACATAAAGAACTATAGCAAATTCGTCTTCATAAATATTGGCATCATGGCCACAAGAATAGCAAGCATCATGTTCATCAAGGGATATTTCAACCAAATCATCGAAATCATCATTATCTATAGATTCATGCATATCATTATTTTCTTCCAAAGCAACGGTCATTCTTTCAATAAATTCTTGGACATAGACATTATGAGCAAAGTTTTCATTGCAATATTTAAGTATGATGGAATTTTCAGATATGTTGACAGTAAAATCATACTTTTCAGTCAATGAAGCAACTTCATGAGCACCCTTAAAAATGACAAATTCTTCAATTTGTTCGATATCATGGTTGATGTCTTGACGTAGGTCCAAGTCCTCTGGATCACGTTCGTTCCGAAAATCACGTTCCCGAAGGTTTCATTCCGTTTGGACTCCATTTGATATTCTTTTTCTGCGAAACTCTAAAATAGGCAAAAAAAACAGCAATTCTGGGCTAGGCCTCGGGTTAATAGGTTAGTCCCAAAAATAATATAAAAGTGTATAATAAAGCCCATTAATGTCCAAAACAGAATATAATATAGCATGGAACAATAAAAAATTATAGATACGTTGGAAATGTATCAGTGGTATTAACATTAACTAAAGTCATGACCTCTCCAAACCCACTTTTATCAAAAAATTCATAAGATTGAACATTCTCCAAATATGTGGGATCTAATGTTTACACTCTTCCAAACCCACTTTCAATATTATTGCAAACATTATTATCAATCTCATATTTATCATGGGGCATAAATAAATTTTCAAGATCATAAGACACATTATCACCCCAATCATGGTCATTGCAATAAGTAGTGGACATAGCAAAACTAGCATCCCCAAGCTTGGGGTTTTGCATATTATTAGCACCATTGACATTAATAGAATTTATAATAACATCATTGAAATCATGCTTTTGATTCAAGGAATTATCAAGTATGGGTGCAATAGCAACAATCTCATGTTTAACATAAGGGACTATAGTAAATTCATCTCCATAAATATTGGCATCATGGCCACAAGAATAGCAAGCATCACACTCATCAAGGGAGGGTATCTCAATCAAATCATCGGAATCATAATTATCTATTGATTCATGCATATCAATATTTCTTCCAAAGCAACAGTCATTCTCTCAATAAATTCTTTGACATAGGCATTGTGAGCATAGTTTTCATAGCAATATTTAAGTATGTCAAAATTTCCAGATTTGTAGAGAGTAATATCATACTTTTCAATCAAAGAAGCAACTTCATAAGCACCCTTAAAAGCAACAAATTCTTCAATTTGTTCGATATCATAGTAACTGTAAACACCCTTTTCATAAGAAGATAAGATTTCATTATCATTAAACTCACATAGGTAGGGAAGGTGTTTTTTTTGGGTTCTTAGAGGAATAAGTAAAATCACAAAGTTCACAAAGATTCCAAGCATAACATAGCAAACAATTTATTTGATTCCATAAGAGTCTCCCTTTTTCGGATGAACGGTGACGCACAAAATGAGCATGCTCATATAAAGATTTTCCCTCAACTAAATTAGTTGGGGTTTCAGCACGAGCACACATGGATCGAAGATGATCCAAGTAGAAAACTTTAAGTAGATCCATAAACTTTGTTTCTGATTTTCAATAAACACACAATTATGCCAAGCAAACGAGCAACCAATCCAAGTAAGACATAAGGGCAAATGAAAAAGACGAACGAAAGAAGGGCGAAGAAAAGGGTGAAAACCGTGGTATTATAGGAGCATACCACATCACCTTGGCAGGAACCCTCTTCCTGGGGCGCTCGCCCTCAACATCACCAGGGTCATCTCGTCTGATCTTATACCGCAATGCACCGCATACCGGGCATGCGTTAAAATTCTCGTACTCCTCACCGCGGTAGAGGATGCAGTCATTAGGGCATGCATGTATCTTCTACACCTCTAATCCTGGAGGGCAGAGAACCTTCTTTGCTTCATACGTACTGTCATGCAATTTGTTATCCTTTGAAAGCTTCTTCTTCATTATTTTCAGTAGCTTCCCAAATCCCTTGTCAGATAAATCATTATCTGCCTTCCATTGCAGCAATTCCCGTGTGGTACCGAGCTTTATGTTGCCATCTTCGCAATTTGGGTACAACCCTTTTTTGTGATCCTCTAACATGCGATCGAACTTCAACTTCTCCCTTTCGCTTTCGCATTCTCTCTGTGCATCAACAATGACCCGGCGAAGATCATCATCGGGCACATCGTCTGGTGCCTCTTGATCTTCAGCTTCCCCCGTTGCAGTATCACCGTATTCAGGGAACATAGGATAGTTGTCATCATCCTCTTCTTCTTCGTTGTCTTCCATCATAACCCCTCTTTCTCCGTGCTTGGTCCAAACATTATAGTGTGGCTTCAACCCCTTCTCAAGCAGGTGGATGTGAATGGTTTTCAAGGAAGAGTGATCCTTCGCATTCCCACAGACAGTACATGGACAATACATAAAACCCTTCTGCTTGTTTGCCTCAGCCACCTCGAGAAAATTATGCAGGCCCTCCATGTAGTCAGAGGTGCGTCGGTCACCGTACATCCATTGCCGGTTCATCTGCGTGCATTATATAATTGATTGTATCAAAAACCATTACAGAACATCATGAATAGAGAACTGACCAAATTAATACAAGTTCATCATCACATTAAAACCAAAGTACAATCGTGATCAAATGTTATCACTGAAAAAATAAATACATAAAGTTCATACATAGTTCTCATAGAACAACATACAACTCTCTAGAGCATCTAATTAAAACATACATTGGAACTAACATACAACTATGTAAAACATTTAAATGCAACAACAAATGCGATCAAAATCGCAACTAAGGTAACAATTGACCCAACAGCATAATGATACCAAGCCTCATTATCAATGGCATATTTTCTAATCTTCAAACGCATTGCATCCATCTGGATCTTGTGATCATCGACGACATCAGCAACATGCAACTCCAATTTCATCTTCTCCTCTTCAATTCTTTTCAATTTTTATTTCAAACAATTGTTTTCTTTTTCAACCAAATTTAACCTCTGGACAAGACGGTCGGTTGGAATTTCCGGTTCACATACCTCCTAGATAAAAACATCTATGTCACGTTGGTTGGCATAATTGTCATAAACACTAAATGAAACAAATAGTTATAAAAGATAATATACCACATCCGAATCATAGATCGACGAGAGCCGGCGGGGGCGGATACCAAAACCATGGCACTATATAATAACAAACAATAATAAAAGTAAGAAAATTATACAAGTAGATATCTAAATCATACAAGTAAGATTTTTTTCCTTTTAAAAAGAAGATAAGAACAAGAGGCTCACCACGGTGGCGCGGGCGATCGACGGCGGTGAGGACGGGGACGGGACGGCACCCTACACATGTGTAGACTCTAAGAAGTTAATTTGAGCTCAAATTGTGCATCTAAAACCCACAAGCCACTCTACTTCTAGAGCATTTGAAATGAACTAAACTAGCGGTGAGAGATGAAAGGATGAAATTGCTAACCTTTTAGAACACTTGTGTAGTTGGTGCACCGCCAAACCTAGACAAATCTTAGGGAAAATATAGTTTGGAGGTTGAGCTTGGAGAGGAGAGAGCTTAAGTGTGGCTCGGACATTTCATCGAACACCTCATGTGCATAGGAGGTGAGAGCAGAGAAGCACACACCTCCCACACACCGGCCGGCCAAAAAACAGAGGAGTGAGCGGGCAGGGGCGAGCATATATATACGAATCTCTTTAGTCCCGGTTGATGGCTAGAACCGGGACAGAAGACAGACCTTTAGTCCCAGTTCCAGCCACCAACCGGGACTAAAGGGGCCGCGCCAGGAGCGAGGCCCTTTAGTCCCGGTTCGTGTCTGGAACCGGGACTAAAAAGGTCAGACAAACCGGGACTGGTGCCTGCCGAGGCCCGGCCGGCGCCCTGGCTGCTCGAATCGGGACTGATGCACCCATTAGTCCCGGTTCGTAACACGACCAGGACTAATGCTCTGATCTGGCCAGGACCAAAACCCTGTTTTCTATTAGTGTAAGTGTTCGACACGGTTTTTCTGGGATGGCAAGCATGCATGCATGTGACGAATTTCGTGACGCAGAAGCTAATTAACATTATTTCAAATACTTCCTGAAAAGTCAAAATGTGCTAACAACTACGTACCTAACTAAATTATCAGCATGACGTGCCGTGTGTGCGTTCATATAGATGAATTATGTGGATATTTGCTATTGTACATAGTTAAAAAAATACGCAGTTGCAGCTTAAATAAATTCTTAATTAGGTAGCACAGCGCTGTCGAATGCTTTGCCGCCAAGCCTCAACTATATTTTTCCCTTCGGCAAAGATTTTTCATGCGTTGAGGTGTCAGGCAAGCCTTGTCCCCTTTCATTTTCAGTTCATTTTCTTTCTTGTTGATTGATGGGTTTCTCTGCGAAGGAATATCCCACTGGAACAAAACTGAGCCTCTTTTGGAACTCTTCCATCTCCACACTCAACTCCACTCCCAGCTACGTATTCAATATATTCATATTTAAGCACGCTGTTGGTCTCCCAATTCTCTCCATCTCGCAGCGAGATAACCACAAGACGCGGGCCGAGATATCGATCGGGGGATCAAGAGCAAGCAACTAGCGATCGAAAATGGCGGCCAAGATCAAGACGGTGGTGGTGGTGGTGCAAGAGAACCGCTCCTTCGACCACATGCTGGGCTGGATGAAATCCCTCAACCCGGACATCGACGGCGTCACCGGCGCCGAGACCAACCGCGTCGTCGTTGCCGACCCCCGCTCCAAAGCCATCCCCTTCCGCGACGGCTCCCAGTACGTGGACCCGGACCCCGGCCACTCCATCCAGGCCATCTACGAGCAGGTCTATGGCACGCCCTTCGTCGACGCCCAGGCCACGCCCATCACCCCGCCCAGCGTCCCCACGCCGCCCATGAGCGGTTTCGCGCAGCAGGCCGAGAAGGAGAAGCCGGGCATGGCGGAGACCGTCATGAGCGGGTTCAGGCCGGACGCCGTGCCGGTGTACCGCGAGCTGGCGCGGGAGTTCGCCGTGTGCGACCGCTGGTTCGCGTCCAACCCGGCGTCCACCCAGCCCAACCGCCTCTTCGTGCACTCGGCCACCTCGCACGGCCTCGTCAGCAACAACACCAAGGCGCTCGTCGCCGGCCTGCCGCAGACCACCATCTTCGACTCCCTCCACGACGCCGGCTACTCCTTCGGGATCTACTACCAGTACCCGCCATCCGTGCTCTTCTACCGCAACCTCCGGCAGCTCAAGTACATCGGCAACTTTCACCCGTTCGACCTCGAGTTCCGGCGCCACTGCCGGGAGGGGAAGCTGCCAAACTATGTCGTCGTGGAGCAGCGCTACTTTGACCTCAAGATCCTCCCCGGCAACGACGACCACCCGTCGCATGACGTTTCCGAGGGCCAGAGGTTCGTCAAGGAGGTGTACGAGGCGCTGCGCTCGGGCCCGCAGTGGGAGGAGACGCTCCTTGTCGTCACCTACGACGAGCACGGCGGGTTCTATGACCACGTGCCCACCCCCGTGGGCGTCCCCAGCCCCGACGACATCGTCAGCGACGCACCCTTCTTCTTCAACTTCGACCGCCTCGGCGTCCGCGTCCCGGCCTTCTTCATCTCCCCCTGGATCGAGCCTGGGACGGTGGTGCACAGGCCGTCAGGGCCGCACCCGACATCGGAGTTCGAGCACTCGTCCATCCCGGCCACCGTGAAAAAGATCTTCAACCTCGAGAGCTTCCTGACCAAGCGCGACGCATGGGCCGGCACGTTCGACGTCGTCCTTACGCGTGACACCCCGCGCACCGATTGCCCTGGTCTGTCAAGTCTTTCTCTGTCCATCTTCATCCCTCTTCCGTAGTTTTATATCATGGGACCGAGAGAGTAGCTTTAAGATCACGTGTTAATTAAAGTTATGTCGGGATCGCATGCAGCCACGCTGCCTGAGCCGGTGAAGATGCGGCCAACAGAGGCAGCGGAGCACACGACGATCTCGGACTTCCAGGCGGAGCTGGTGCAGCTGGGCGCGGCGCTCAACGGCGACCACGCCAAGGACACATACCCACACAAGCTGGTGGAGGGCATGACGGTGGCGGACGCCGCAAGGTACTGCAACGGCGCCTTCAAGGCCTTCCAGGACGAGTGCGAGCGCTGCAAGAAGTGCGGCAAGGATGGGTCCCACATCCCCACCATGCCGCCGTCGCCGTTGCCGCCGTCCAAGAAGAGGGGTGGCTTCGCTTCCAAGATGCTGGCTTGCTTTGCGTGTGGCCATTCCTAGGATTCGCTGGTTGGATTGTTTGTTGGGAATAGTTGGACTGGTTGGTTGCTTCACGATAGCTAAGATTTGGTCATGCTCATGTCCCAAAACGTACATGGGGTGTTGGTAATGATTGAACGTGTGAATTTCTACAGGATTGGTACTTGCCGTTGTAGACTGATTGTGCAGATTTTACAGCATGTATGGTAAGCATTGTGCAGATTGATTGTCGATAGTGAGACGCATATGTGTCGGTAAGTGCTGAGGTGTCCTCATATTCTGAGTTGATTAACTGGGACTGTCTTTTTTCTAAGGGCGATGCAACTCTGGGTGAAGAGGAAAACAAATAGAGCTGATAGCCTCGACTTCACTAAAAAACTTCAGATACCACAAACAGAGCAGGCATATGCTTTCTGCTTCAGCCTGAGCGGGGGGAATCTCGGCTACGGTGCTGGCATTGCCGTGGCCTGTACGCCATAGCCCATGTTGACAACTTTTGTCGGTAAAAATCTTATTCTTTGCTCCCTGCAAAGAATAGTGGTCAATCGGTAGAAATTGCACAGTACATCGCAATGTTTTATCTTCTCCGATTTTCCCAACAGTTTTGGTGGAATTGGCTGCCTTTAATTTATTTCTTCTTTTTTATGATTTTCAACCGTTGTTTTTGTCATTTTTCTTTTCTCAATTTCTTTTTCGGGGTTTGTATTCAAACTTTAATTTTCTGCTCATGGCCATTTTAAAAAATCACAATTATTTTGAAACTTGTGAATATTTTTAAAAAATCACATACAATTCAATAATTTGTGGACATCCTGAAACCCTTGAACATTTTTTCATGAACATTATAAAATATTAATATTTTTAGAAAAATCAAGAATTGTTTTTAAAATTTTGTATGAAATGTGTGAACATTTTATTTTTGCAATAGTACAGTTTCAGAATCTTAGAAAAAAATATGTTACGGTTTTTCTTTGAAGCTGAGGTTTTCTTCATGAGCGTAAAAACACTAGATTTTCTGGCAGATCCTATTTAGCTCTTCAGAAGGTACTTATAGTGTTACCGGCAAAAGGCGCAACCCCCCCCCCCCCCCCCGCCCTGGTTTGCTAGGACGTAAGTGAGCTCTTTTTTTATTTTAACATTTCCTTTTTGTCGCGTTTCTTTGTTTTTATTTTAAATTTCATGAAAAAAAATCAATCTCCATGATGAAAATTGCAAACAATTTCCAAAATTGAGATTTGTTTTTCATTGATAATTTCCCAATCCATGAACTTTTTAAAATTCATGAACACATTTGAAATCCGTGAACCTTTTTAAAATTCTTTAACTTTTCCAAATTCATGGATATTATTTATCAAATTCATGAACATTTTATTGAAATCCATTAACTTTTTTTCAAATATGTGTGCTTTCCTGAAATTCACGAACATTTTTTGAAATAGTAAACCTGTTTTCAAGTTCATGAACTTTTCCCACTTTAAGGAGCTCTTTCCCAAAGTCGTGAACAAATTCTAAAATTCTTGAATTCAAAATTATGAACTTTTTCAAATTCATGAAAAAAACACAGTTTACCCACGCGATTTGATGTACGAGAGGGTCTGAAAGCGACGTGATGCATAGTTCACTTCCGCTGTATATCTTTTGGCCGGCTACTTATGTGTCATTTGGCTGCTAGACATGGGTGGTGATATTGGGGTTTACATCAAGGAAATATTCACTTCGGGAGCAAAAATAATTATTTTAGTCCTTGGTTAGATCATCTATTGTCGACGCTCAGCCTCGTTTTCTGATGGAGAGGGTTGGCTCATAGTTGTAATGATGATGATAGCCTCAAGCTTGACTTTTGGTTGGACTGGCCAACATCAACATGCGGCCGGATTCCCCTTGTTGAAGGTGTTTTGCATTAGAGACATCCGATTTTCTCTGGTAAAACGCCAATCGAGTGAAGTTTGACATATGCTATCACGAGGCGGATCCATTGTGGACGGTCTGGCATTTTTTTTTTTTGGAAGAAACGTCAGTAAAAGCACTCAAGCAAGGTTAGGATTTAACGCCATGCGTACGCAACGGCAAGATTTGATGTCAAGTTCTTCGGATCAATTCAACGACAACGACTCCAGGGCGCTAGCCCTTAGTAGTTCGTGCACGAAGACTTATTGACTATCATCGACAAGGCCATGCTGGGTCCTAAATGGCGATAGCGGCACATCGACGACTCTTTCTGGCAACGGCAATGGCCGTTCTCTGGTCAATGACCTCGATGTAATTTTTATTATTTTTTTGGTGCTTTGTATTTCCAGTTAATCTTTAGAAGATCTGATCTTTTTGAAGAAGAAAAGGGTGCCCGTGGCCTAGCTTGCATTGCATGTCACCGGTGGCCTTGATGGTCCTGGTGACCCACGGGATTCTCGGTTTGAACTCTCCGTCATTTGGGTAAAACCCTCGTGATTGAACCCCGAGGCTGAAGTTCGCTGCAGTCTGTCTGCAGGGGCACAGCCAAAACGGTGGTCGAAATGCTGCTAGATACCATCGACGGTAACACGAGAGAGCGGGTACGACGTTAAATTCAAACGAAAGCAAAAAGGTCACGGGGGTCTCACGGGATTCGCAGCACACAAAGACGATGATGTGAGTTTGAATTGCCGGAGCAGGACGGAATCAGTCAGTGACACCTTCTGTTGTTGTTTTGGGTGATCAGTCAATGACACACTGACACTGACGGTCTCGCCGGAGTCAGTACTGGGCGGCACCATGTGCGTTCCTGGTTCCTGTCGCCGGCGAGTCGGCGCCCCGCCCGCGGCTTGAAAACGATGGAGCAGTAGACCGGAGTGATGAATTCCGAGGACCCAACCACCTAGCTAGAGCTAGAGCTAGAGCAAGCGAGGTCCCTGGCTGCCAGCGACCGTTGTACTACTGCACTGGGAAATGGCGCGCCTGCACCTACTGGATCGGCGACGCTGCGCGTACATTCATATCGGACGGTGACGTGTATCCATTTAAATCCATTCAAATTGCCGCGTCTGCAGGAAGTACATGTATGTTGTTGGCACGCACTGTCCAGGTCGAACGAACTGTAGTAGGAGCAGAGTCAGGCGTGCGCGTGGTTCACGTTGAGACGCAGACTGTGTTTGAGAGACTGCAGATGCCAAAGACCGGGTGGGCCTGGGAAGCTGGTCGTGGGGCTTGGGCTCTGCAGGCCGTACCTCCTCACGGGGCGTTTTCCAGATGCAGAGTGGCCCAGCTTGGTGTCAGCCATGTTCGTCTGGTCGCAGGTCGTTTCTCAGGCTTCAAGTTAAGTATTCCTCTTTTCACCCCTCAAAAAAAAAATATTCCTCTTCACCTAAAAAAATATATTAAGTATTCCTCTGGTTCTCAAAACAATACTAGTTCGTGTAGTATGTTATTCCTCGGAACAAGCGAAAACAGTGTCACTGAAAAGAAGGCGAAAACACAAGACAGAGAGCATAAGGATAAAAACATTCCGAAGGAGGGGAAAAAAACGAAAAATGGCAAAAGAGAGAATGCACCAGCCGGGAATCGAACCCGGGTCTGTACCGTGGCAGGGTACTATTCTACCACTAGACCACTGGTGCTCGCATGCTGCCTATTTAATTAAGGCTGATTTCAAGCATGCTTGTACTGAGCGAGCTGGACAACTCTCTTCCCGCCCGCGTAGCACAGGATGGCACAGTGGCGTGAGCCCGTGACAAGGACAGACGCCCTCCCTCCCTCGGCAACGGAGCGAAAGCGACCACAATAAATATAAATAATAATACTAACAAGAAGCCATCAGGATGCAACACGACTGATGTCACGGGCTCACCGGCCAAACCGGAAAGAGAGGGGCTCCGGACGGAGCAGTTCAGTCGAGGAACCGTGATCGTCTTGGCCTCGCTTTGCTGTTCCGGCCAGCAACCGTCACATCGCCCATGTACCGGCACTGCTCTATCCGGCGTAGGAGACTTGAAACGCTCAAACGCACGCAGCAGTTTCTTCGTTTCGTCGTCGGTCGTCGTGGTCATGCACGGCGTAGATTGCTACCACCCTGCCGTAGCGATCGCCGGCCTGCTCCTGCACGACGTGTGTAGCCCCAGTTTAATTGCGCCGTCTTTTCTTCAGACCGCGTGAGAGCTACCGCTCCGTTGTATACCATATGCGTACTACATTCACCGTGTGACCGCGTGACGGCGACGTGCAAATTGCCAAAGCCGTGGGGTGAAAAGGAGGGAGGGACTTGCCGTGTCACGTCTTGTACATATATTGGAGACAGTCAACTAAACGTCGACCTCCCTCCCTCCCACGGCCAGAGACAGATGACGGTTTGGATTTGCTGGTCGATCAACAGATGGAAAGCTCAGCGCCAACTTTACCGGTATATAGCTAGATTTTCTTCTACCATTGATTGGTTTGAGGAGCCTATATTTGAGATTGTACCATTCCTTACAAACGATGTATCTGTTATTTCCGTTGAATAAAGTCCATTTGTTTTTCAAAAAATAGAAAGCCATCAGCTCAGGGATTTAGGGGAGAGACGAAATTCTGGAGCAAGACTCGAACCGAAGCAAAGCAGCAGATACTTAATATAATTTTGTTTACGTCGGACGTCCGATTGCAGCAGATAGATATCATGCTTTGCTTTACCCAGATGTCCAACTAGTCCCCTAGGTAAGGAAAAGAACAAGGGCATCTCTCTAACGCACATGGACCCGATGGTGCAGACATATGCATAATACTCTCATGCGTGCATCACGGCCCTTCCAAAACCCTCGCCATTAACTGCAGCGATGGACAAGAAGATGATGGAGGAGAAGGAGCTCCCCCTATAGATCGTGACTGCTCGGCGGTGGACGCAAACACATGTACAGGGGGAGCTCTGGATCCAATCCAAGCCAAGCTGGTCGGAGACACCTCGCTGCCGAAGGTCGTTGTAACCGTCGTCCTCCACCGCTATGTCCGTCGTAAAGGAGTCGATCGATGAAGAGAACGACAGCAAGGTGGGAGGCGCGTTGCTCATTCTCTAATTGCACGGCTCGGGTAAGGCCGCGCAACCATGGTCGCTCGGGCGGCATAACTGCGGGTGGTTGGCGGAGGGGTATGAGCACCGGGGTACATCACTTGCCTAGTCCTTGCACTGGCGGCGGCGGCAGCGTCGATCCAAGTCGTTTCCTCCATGTAGGCTCCGTCGCGGTGTTTCCACTCTGGGTGAAAACTTGATCTACGGGATCGGGCAGTGGTGGCTATCTATGGTTGTGTTCTTCTTGCAGCCATCGTCTTCGAGTCCTTGCTCCGGCGGATTGTCCATCTCACCCCTTGTCGGTGGATCGCTCATGGTGGTGGTCTCCGTCGGCTCATCTGTAGTTTACTTGGTAGTTGTTAGGGTGGCGTGACAATGCCCGACACATTTGTATCTTGAGTTGCGTGTGTGTATTGTGTGCGGTGGTGGCGTGCGTTTGTATCGGTCCGTTACGATGTAATGCATTGATGGTTGTTTTGTCCAAGATCACCGCAGCGGTTGGGGCAGCTTCTACAATTCCGTTGTTTCGAGGAGCAGGACGTTCCTCGAACCGAACCTTTGTTTATTTCCGCGTATGCGCGTTGCGGGCGCATAAACAAAGGGGACCGGAGGCATGTGTACAGAGTAGGTAGTACCACAGGAGCAAAGCACAGACTTGTGTCTGTCCCCCCGGATATGTGTGTGCCATAACCAGCACAGTACAGTGGTACTACATCAAGAAAGGAGAATCATGCTTGATTAATTTTATTTAAGGAAACAAAACAAACATGCTGCTAGATTCGGCGGCCTCGCAAGTCTGATTTGGAAGCAACGGAATCGGGCAACTGGGAGCAGGACAGGTCCGTCCCGCGGCGTTGTCCTAGACTTAGATTTTGTTTGTCGGCGCCGGCAAATCCATCCTAGGGATAATAGACGGGTGCATGACGAGGCAAACAATTATCAACAAACACAAGCCGGGCAAAACTGCCGGCATGCTTTCTTGAGACGACGACATCCAGATGATCGATCGACGGCCACAGAAAACGAAACGTGGTCCGAGAGCGAGCGAGCTCACTCGGTCGCCGCACTTGGATCGCAACGTCGAGCGAACTCCGGCCGAGCAATTAATCCAGATCGATACGTACATGTATTCGTTTCTCTCTCGGTACGTACCGTGGAGGAAAAATCATCTTGATGCCAACCAAAACAATCAACAATTACATCCACTAGCTAATCCACCGGCAATTAACACCTACAGGCTGATCGCTAGTGCTAATACTACCACTGTACAAGCATCTGATGATCCATGTATTTGTCTCCCTCCATCAGCCCACTAGCCTACGTACATCGGCCCACAGTGCCGCCATTGACAGGAGCAGAGCAGCTTGTCTTTGCTACTGTGGCGCGAGAGCGAGCTACCCGAACCAGAGGCCGAGGCTGTCGAGGACGCGGACGCCGAAGAAGGCGAGGTAGATGACGATGAGGCCCACCCCGTACACCCGGTCCAGCCGCATGCCCCTCGCCGGCACCACCACCAGCGCCCACGCCAGCCCCGCGCACAGGAACCCCACCGTCTCGTAGACGGCGGTGTCGGCCGGCAGCGTGAACGGCGCCGGGTACTGCGCGCCCGCCGCCAGCGTGAGTGACAGCCCCAGCCCCACCACCGTGTTGAACAGCGGCCCGGCGTAGCAGGCGGAGACCGCCGTCTGCGCGCCGCCCGGGCCGCCGTGCGTCGCCATCGCCACGTTGGAGACCAGGTCGCCGAGCGAGTCCCCCCACGCCAGCACCGTCACGCCCAGCACGCTCGCCTTCACGCCCACCATGTACCCGATCGCCACCAGGAGCGCCACCAGCTCGCGCGCCAGGGTGTATGCCCAGAGCACGCTCATCAGGAACCCGGCGGCAAGCCACGGCACGCGGCGCCGGCGGCCGCGCGGGGGGGAGTTGGCGTCCGTGGTGGCCGCGGCGAGGGCGGCCAACAGGAGCCCGAGGACTGCGCCGGAGAGGAGGATCGCGTGGCCGTCGCTGGTGTGGTGCTGGCGAGAGGATTTTGCCGCCGGGCTGTGCGAGGTCCAGGTCGTGGCGAGGAGGACCGGCGCCAGCGCGGCGGAGGCCACGGCGCAGGGCCGGGACCAGCGGTGCGCGGCGATGTCCGGGATGGTGAGGCGCCGCGGGAGGTAGAGCGGCATGCGGAGCGCGCACAAGAGGTAATGCAGGCAGACTGCTGCCGTCGTGGAGCCCGGCGCGGTCTTGGAGGAGTAGGACGGCAGGGGAGGTACGTCGTCGTCGTCGTCGAGGAGGAGCGGCGCCGCGAGGTCGGCGTGCGGCGGCTTGCCGGGGTCGGCGCAGCACTGGGAGGTCCAGACGAGGACGACGTACGCGACGTAGATGGAGACGAAGGAGGCGGCCACCCAGACGTTGACGGTGCCGCTCACGAGCACGCCCACGAGGTAGCAGAGCGCGAAGAAGAGGAAGCAGAGGTCGCGCACGAACCCGCGGAGCTCGACGACGGCCCCGCCGCGAGACCCGGCGGCGAGCGCGACGACGCCGGCGACGACGGTGGACACGAAGAGCGCGCCGCCGAGGGCGCTGTTGAGCCCGACCCCGCCACCGTCCCCGCCGTCGCCGGCCGCGAAGGAGACGACGCTGGCGAAGACGTCGGGCGCGCCGTTGCCGAGGGAGAGCAGCGTGACGCCGGCGACGGCGGGGGGCAGGCGCAGCGCGGCGGAGAGCCCCTCGAGCGACGCGCAGAAGTACTCGGACGCAGTGTCGCCGAGCAGGTAGAAGAGGACCACGAGCCAGAGCAGGGACGCCGCGTAGCCCGCCGCCGGGTGCCCCGCGCCGGCGAAGCCGCAGTAGAAGAGGCGGAGGTAGTCGACGTACCCCGCCGGCGCGCAGGGGGTGTGCGACAGGAGGTAGGCGCACCGGGCCTCCGCGCCGTCGAGGGCCTGCAGCTCCTGGCAGTCCCCCCGCGGCCTGGCGGCAAAGAAGGGGGACGAGAGGGCCGCCCTTTGCACGACGTGACGGAGGATGGGGACGGCGGAGGGGGAGAGGGTTGGGACGAGGAGGAGGAGGGGGAGGAGGAGGAGGAAGCAGGCGGAGGGGACGGCGGCATTGCGAGTGCGCCGGCCGCGCGGGGACTCCATAAAAGAAGGGGGGGCGGGGGGCTAAATCGGGCGGCGGGGAGGGAGGCGCGCTAGGACGGCATGGCGGTGGCGGGCTGAGGCTGAGCGAGCTCGCTCGGTGGCGAGGAGCGGGCGGCTGGGAGGGATCTGCGGCGGGAGTGGGGTGTCGGGCTCGGGCCGGCGGGGAATGCTTGGCCGGAGTGGAGAAGAATGAGAGGGGTTTGTGTTGGGTCGGGTCCTTGCGAGTTAAGTAAAGGAGTTGAACAAGTGTGCGTGCGTGCGACGGTGCGAACGGGCGCGCGAGTGGGAACGTGGGCTGAGATTGCGCGTGTACGTGGAGGCCACCGGTGCTCTTCTGCGATTTCTTCTGCTGCTCCGGACTGTGTGGACGCCCTGCTACGTGCCGCCCTGCGATGCATCGGTGTCTTCGGATGGACGGTGCGATCGCTGAACGCGCCTCAACTGTGGAAACGGTGTTCTTGAGCCTTTACCATTACAAATAAAGAGGTTACTCCGGCTCGTGCGCGCGAGGCTAAAGTCCGGCTATTTAAGCCACACGGCAAGAAGAATTGGCAACATCTACGCCCACAACTGCTTTGTGTTCTACTCGTGCATAGAAACTACGCATAGACCTAGCTCATGATGCCACTGTTGGGGAACGTAGCAGAAATTCAAAATTTTCTACGCATCACCAAGATCAATCTATGGAGTACTCTAGCAACGAGGGGAAGGGGAGTGCATCTACATACCCTTGTAGATCGCGAGCGGAAGCGTTCAAGAGAACGGGGTTGATGGAGTCGTACTCGTCGTGATCCAAATCACCGATGATCCTAGCGCCGAACGGACTGCACCTCCGCGTTCAACACACTTACGGAGCATCGACGTCTCCTCCTTCTTGATCTAGCAAGGGGGGAGGAGAGGTTGATGGAGATCCAGCAGCACGACGGCGTGGTGGTGGAAGTAGCGGGATCCCGGCAGGGCTTCGCCAAGCGCAAGCGGGGAGGAAGAGGTGTCACGGGAGGGAGAGGGAGGCGCCAGGGCTTGGATATTGCTGCCCTCCCTCCCCCCACTATATATAGGGCCAAGGGAGAGGGGGGGGCGCAGCCTTGACCCTTCCTCCAAGGAAGGGTCCGGCCAGGGAGGAGTCCTTCCCCCCCCAAGGCACCTCGGAGGTGCCTTCCCCCTTTAGGACTCTCCCTTTTTTTCTTATCTCTTGGCGCATGGGCCTCTTGGGGCTGGTGCCCTTGGCCCATATAGGCCAAGGCGCACCCCCTACAGCCCATGTGGCCCCCCGGGGCTGGTGGACCCCCTTGGTGGACCCCCGGACCCCTTTCGGCACTCCCGGTACAATACCGATAAAGTGCGAAACTTTTCCGGCGACCAAAATAAGACTTCCCATATATAAATCTTTACCTCCGGACCATTCCGGAACTCCTCGTGATGTCCGGGATCTCATCCGGGACTCCGAACAACTTTCGGGTTACCGCATAATAATATCTCTATAACCCTAGCGTCACCGAACCTTAAGTGTGTAGACCCTACGGGTTCGGGAACCATGCAGACATGACCGAGACGTTCTCCGGCCAATAACCAACAGCGGGATCTGGATACCCATGTTGGCTCCCACATGTTCCACGATGATCTCATCGGATGAACCACGATGTTGAGGATTCAATCAATCCCGTATACAATTCCCTTTGTCTATCGGTATGTTACTTGCCCGAGATTCGATCGTCGGTATCCCGATACCTTGTTCAATCTCGTTACCGGCAAGTCTCTTTACTCGTTCCGTAACACACATCATCCCGTGATCAACTCCTTGGTCACATTGTGCACATTATGATGATGTCCTACCGAGTGGGCCCAGAGATACCTCTCCGTTTACACGGAGTGACAAATCCCAGTCTCGATTCGTGCCAACCCAACAGACACTTTCGGAGATACCTGTAGTGCACCTTTATAGCCACCCAGTTACGTTGTGACGTTTGGTACACCCAAAGCATTCCTACGGTATCCGGGAGTTGCACAATCTCATGGTCTAAGGAAATGATACTTGACATTAGAAAAGCTCTGAGCAAACGAACTACACGATCTTGTGCTAGGCTTAGGATTGGGTCTTGTCCATCACATCATTCTCCTAATGATCTGATCCCGTTATCAACGACATCCAATGTCCATGGTCAGGAAACCGTAACCATCTATTGATCAACGAGCTAGTCAACTAGAGGCTTACTAGGGACATGGTGTTGTCTATGTATCCACACATGTATCTGAGTTTCCTATCAATACAATTCTAGCATGGATAATAAACGATTATCACGAACAAGGAAATATAATAATAACCAATTTATTATTGCCTCTAGGGCATATTTCCAACAGTCTCCCACTTGCACTAGAGTCAATAATCTAGTTCACATCACCATGTGATTAACACTCATAGGTCACATCACCATGTGACCAACACCCAAGAGTTTACTAGAGTCAACAATCCAGTTCACATCACTATGTGATTAACACTCAATGAGTTCTGGTTTGATCATGTTATGCTTGTGAGAGAGGTTATTAGTCAACGGGTCTGAACCCTTCAGATCCGTGTGTGCTTTACGAATATCTATGTCATCTTGTGGATGCTACCACGCGCTATTTGGAGCTATTACAAATAACTGCTCTACTATACGAATCCGGTTTACTACTCAGAGTCATCCGGATTAGTGTCAAAGATCGCATCGACGTAAGCCTTTACGACGAACTCCTTTTCACCTCCATAATCGAGAAAATTCCTTAGTCCACAAGATACTAAGGATAAGTTCGACGCTGTCATGTGATCCATTCCCGGATCACTATTGTACCCCTTGACCAACTCATGGCAAGGCACACTTCATGTGCGGTACATAGCATACTGTAGAGCCTACGTCTAAAGCATAGGGGACGACCTTCGTCCTTTCTCTCTCTTCTGCTGTGGTCAGGTCTTGAGTCTTACTCAATACTCACACCTTGTAACACAGCCAAGAACTCCTTCTTTGCTGATCTATTTTGAACTCTTTCAAAATCATGTCAAGGTGTGCGTTCTTTGAAAGTATCATCAGGCGTCTTGATCTATCTCTATAGATCTTGATGCCCAATATGTAAGCAGCTTTATCCAGGTCTTCCTTTGAAAAACTCCTTTCAAACAACCCTTTATGCTTTCCAGAAATTTTACATCATTTCGGATCAACAATATGTCATTCACATATACTTATCAGAAATGTTGTAGCGCTCCCACTCACTTTATTGGAAATACAAGTTTCTCATAAACTTTGTATAAACCCAAAATCTTTGATCACTCCATCAAAGCATATATTCTGACTCCGAGATGCTTGCTCTAGTCCATGGAAGGATCGCCGGAGCTAGCATACCTTTTAGCATCCTTAGGATCGACAAAACCTTTCTTATTGTATCACATACAACCTTTCCTTACGAAAACAGGTAAGGAAACTTGTTTTGACATCCATCTGCCAGATTTCATAAATGCAGCTAATGCTAACATGATTCCGACGGACTTAAGCATCGCTACGGATGAGAAAATCTCATCGTAGTCAACTCATTGAACTTGTGGAAATACTCTTTGCCACAAGTCGAGCTTCATAGACGGTAACTTTACCGTCCATGTCTGTCTTCTTCTTAAAGATCCATTTATCTCGGATTTCATGGCTTCTAACCATTTGTCGGAATATGGGCCCACCATCGCTTCTCCATAGCTCGTAGGTTCATCGTTGTCCAACAACATGACTTCCAAGACAGGATCACGTACTATTCTGAAGTATTACGCATCCTCGTCGTCCTACGAGGTTTGGTAGTGACTTGATCCGAAGTTTCATGATCACTATCATAAGCTTCCATTTCAATTGGTGTAGGTGCCACAGGAACAACTTCCTGTGCCCTGCTACACACTAGTTGAAGTGACGGTTCAATAACCTTATCAAGTCTCCACCATCCTCCCACTCAATTCTTTCGAGAGAAACTTTTCCTCGAGAAAGGACCTGTCTCTAGAAGCAATTACTTTTGCTTCCAGATCTGAAGTAGGAGGTATACCCAACTGTTTTTGGGTATTCTATGAAGACGCATTTATCCGCTTTGGGTTCGAGCTTATCAGCCTGAAACTTTTTCACATAAGCATCGCAGCCCCAAACTTTTAAGAAACGACAACTTAGGTTTCTCTAAACGGTGTCGTCTCAACGGAATTGCGTGGTGCCCCTTTTAAAGTGAATGCGGTTGTCTCTAATGCCTAACCCATAAACGATAGTGGTAATTTGATAAGAGACATCATGGTATGTACCATATCCAATAGGGTGCAGCTATGATGTCCGGACACACCATCACACTATGGTGTTCCAGGCGGTATTAATTGTGGAACACTTTCCACAATGTCTTAATTGTGTGCCAAACTCGTAACTCAGATACTCATCTCTATGATCATATCACAGACATTTTATCCTCTTGTCACGACGATCTTCAACTTCACTCTGAAATTACTTGAACCTTTCAATAATTCAGACTTGTGTTTCATCAAGTAAATACACTCAGCATCTACTCAAATCATCTGTGAAGTAAGAACATAACGATATCCACTGCATGCCCCAGCACTCATTGGACTGCATACATCAAAATGTATTACTTCCAATAAGTTGCTCTCTTTTTCCATCTTACTGAAAATGAGGACTTTCAGTCATCTTGCCCATGTGGTATGATTTGCATGTCTCAAGTGATTCAAAATCAAGTGAGTCCAAACGATCCATCTGCATGGAGTTCCTTCATGCATATATACCAATAGACATGGTTCGCATGTCTCAATCTTTTCAAAAACGAGTGAGTCCAAAGATCCATTTACATGGAGCTTCTTCATGCGTTCTATACCAATATGACTCAAATGGCAGTGCCACAAGTATGTGGAACTATCATTACTATTTTATATCTTTTGGCACGAACATGTGTATCACTACGATCGAGATTCATTTTAGGTGCAAGACCATTGAAGGTATTATTCAAATAAACAGAGTAACCATTATTCTCCTTAAATGAATAACCGTATTGCGATAAACATAATCCAATCATGCTCAACGCAAACACCAAATCTCGATGGTAGAGGGAGCATGCGATGCTGGATCACATCAACCTTGGAAACACTTCCAACACGTATCGTCATCTCACCTTTAGCTAGTCTCCGTTTATTCCGCAGCTTTTATTTCGAGTTACTAACACTTAGCAACCGAACCGGTATCTAATACCCTGGTGCTGCTAGGAGTATTAGTAAAGTAAACATTCATATAATGTATATCCAATATACTTCTGTCGACCTTGTCTGCCTTCTCATCTACCAAGTATCTGGGGTAGTTCGGCTTCAGTGACCGTTCCCCTCATTACAGAAGCACTTAGTCTCGGGTTTGGGTTCAACCTTGGGATTCTTCACTAGAGCAGCAAACGATTTGCTGTTTCATGAAGTATCCCTTTTGCCCTTGCCCTTCTAGAAACTAGTGGTTTTACTAACCATAAACAATTGATGCTCCTTCTTTATTTCTACTTTCGCGGTGTCAAACATCGCGAATAGCTCAAGGATCATCATATCTATCCCTGATATGTTATAGTTCATCACGAAGCTCTACTAGCTTGGTGGCAGTGACTATGGAGAACCATCACTATCTCATCTGGGAGATTAACTCCCACTCGATTCAAGTGATTGTAGTACTCAGACAATCTGAGCACATGCTCAACGATTGAGCTTTTCTCCCTTAGTTTGCAGGCTTAAGAAACTTGCCAGAGGTCTCATACCTCTTGACGTGGGCACTAGTCTGAAATCCCAATTTCAGTCTTCGGAACATCTCATATGTTCTGCGACGTTTCAAAAACGTCTCTTGTGCCACAATTCTAAACCGTTAGCATTACGCACTGAACTATCACGTAGTCATCAAAACGTGTATGTCAGATGTTTCGTAACATCTACAGACGACGCTGAGGTTCAGCACACCGAGCGGTGCATTAAGGACATAAGCCTTCTGTGCAGCAATGAGGACAATCCTCAGTTTACGGACCCAGTCCGCATAATTGCTACTACCAACTTTCAACTAAATTTTCTCTAGGAACATATCTTAAACAGTAGAACTAAAGCGTATGACATAATTTGCAAAGACCTTTTGACTATGTTCATGATAATGAAGTTCATCTGATTAATGAACTCCCACTCAGATAGACATCCCTCTAGTCATCTAAGTGATACATGATCCGAGTCAAACTAGGCCGTGTCCGATCATCACGTGAGACAGACTAGTCATCATCGGTGAACATCTCCATGTTGATCGTATCTGCTATACCACTCATGTTCGACCTTTCGGTCTTTTGTGTTCCGAGGCCATGTCTGTACATGCTAGGCTCGTCAAGTCAACCTAAGTGTTTCGCATGTGTTCCGAGGCCATGTCTGTACATGCTAGGCTCGTCAACACCCGTTGTATTCGAACGTTAGAATCTATCACACCCGATCATCACGTGGTGCTTCGAAACAACGAACCTTCGCAACGGTGCACAGTTAGGGGGAACACGTCTCTTGAAATTTTAGTGAGGGATCATCTTATTTATGCTACCGTCGTTCTAAGCAAATAAGATGCATAACATGATAAACATCACATGCAATCAAATAGTGACATGATATGGCCAATATCATTTTGCTCCTTTGATCTCCATCTTCGGGGCACCATGATCATCTTTGTCACCGGCATGACACCATGATCTCCATCATCATGATCTCCATCATTGTGTCTTCATGAAGTTGTCACGCCAACGATTACTTCTACTTCTATGGCTAACGCGCTTAGCAATAAAGTAAAGTAATTTACATGGCGTTATTCAATGACACGCAGGTCATACAAAAAATAAAGACAACTCCTATGGCTCCTGCCGGTTGTCATACTCATCGACATGCAAGTCGTGATTCCTATTACAAGAATATGATCAATCTCATACATCACATATATCGTTCATCACATCTTCTGGCCATATCACATCACATAGCACATGCTGCAAAAACAAGTTAGACGTCCTCTAATTGTTGTTGCAAGTTTTTACGTGGCTTGTATAGGTTTCTAGCAAGAACGTTTCTTACCTACGTAAAACCACAACGTGATATGCCAATTTCTATTTACCCTTCATAAGGACCCTTTTCATCGAATCCGTTCCGACTAAAGTGGGAGAGACAGACACCCGCTAGCCACCTTATGCAACTAGTGCATGTCAGTCGGTGGAACCTGTCTCACGTAAGCGTACGTGTAAGGTCGGTCCGGGCCGCTTCATCCCACAATGCCACCGGAACAAGATAAGACTAGTAGCGGCAAGAAGAATTGGCAACATCTACGCCCACAACTGCTTTGTGTTCTACTCGTGCATAGAAACTACGCATAGACCTAGCTCATGATGCCACTGTTGGGGAACGTAGCAGAAATTCAAAATTTTCTACGCATCACCAAGATCAATCTATGGAGTACTCTAGCAACGAGGGGAAGGGGAGTGCATCTACATACCCTTGTAGATCGCGAGCGGAAGCGTTCAAGAGAACGGGGTTGATGGAGTCGTACTCGTCGTGATCCAAATCACCGATGATCCTAGCGCCGAACGGACGGCACCTCCGCGTTCAACACACGTACGGAGCAGCGACGTCTCCTCCTTCTTGATCCAGCAAGGGGGGAGGAGAGGTTGATGGAGATCCAGCAGCACGACGGCGTGGTGGTGGAAGTAGCGGGATCCCGGCAGGGCTTCGCCAAGCGCAAGCGGGGAGGAAGAGGTGTCACGGGAGGGAGAGGGAGGCGCCAGGGCTTGGATATTGCTGCCCTCCCTCCCCCCCACTATATATAGGGCCAAGGGAGAGGGGGGGCGCAGCCTTGACCCTTCCTCCAAGGAAGGGTGCGGCCAGGGAGGAGTCCTTCCCCCCCCCAAGGCACCTCGGAGGTGCCTTCCCCCTTTAGGACTCTCCCTTTTTTTCTTATCTCTTGGCGCATGGGCCTCTTGGGGCTGGTGCCCTTGGCCCATATAGGCCAAGGCGCACCCCCTACAGCCCATGTGGCCCCCCGGGGCTGGTGGACCCCCTTGGTGGACCCCCGGACCCCTTTCGGCACTCCCGGTACAATACCGATAAAGTGCGAAACTTTTCCGGCGACCAAAATAAGACTTCCCATATATAAATCTTTACCTCCGGACCATTCCGGAACTCCTCGTGATGTCCGGGATCTCATCCGGGACTCCGAACAACTTTCGGGTTACCGCATACTAATATCTCTATAACCCTAGCGTCACCGAACCTTAAGTGTGTAGACCCTACGGGTTCGGGAACCATGCAGACATGACCGAGGCGTTCTCTGGCCAATAACCAACAGCGAGATCTGGATACCCATGTTGGCTCCCACATGTTCCACGATGATCTCATCGGATGAACCACGATGTTGAGGATTCAATCAATCCCGTATACAATTCCCTTTGTCTATCGGTATGTTACTTGCCCGAGATTCGATCGTCGGTATCCCGATACCTTGTTCAATCTCGTTACCGGCAAGTCTCTTTACTCGTTCCGTAACACACATCATCCCGTGATCAACTCCTTGGTCACATTGTGCACATTATGATGATGTCCTACCGAGTGGGCCCAGAGATACCTCTCCGTTTACACGGAGTGACAAATCCCAGTCTCGATTCGTGCCAACCCAACAGACACTTTCGGAGATACCTGTAGTGCACCTTTATAGCCACCCAGTTACGTTGTGACGTTTGGTACACCCAAAGCATTCCTACGGTATCCGGGAGTTGCACAATCCCATGGTCTAAGGAAATGATACTTGACATTAGAAAAGCTCTGAGCAAACGAACTACACGATCTTGTGCTAGGCTTAGGATTGGGTCTTGTCCATCACATCATTCTCCTAATGATCTGATCCCGTTATCAACGACATCCAATGTCCATGGTCAGGAAACCGTAACCATCTATTGATCAACGAGCTAGTCAACTAGAGGCTTACTAGGGACATGGTGTTGTCTATGTATCCACACATGTATCTGAGTTTCCTATCAATACAATTCTAGCATGGATAATAAACGATTATCACGAACAAGGAAATATAATAATAACCAATTTATTATTGCCTCTAGGGCATATTTCCAACAGGTACACCCAAGAACTCCGCGTCCACTTTCAAACCGTTTTGTTAAGAAAAAAAGGAGGATTTCCCCTCCTTAGCTAACAGTTGTACGGGTTTCAACGATGAGTCGATAAACGTATGAGCGTACGTGAAAGGCTAGGGATGCCCATTTGCTCTTCTTTTTTACTTTTTTAGTTGGAAACTCTAGATGCACCTCTGTGAGGGAGTGGGGGGAGAGGGAGAGGGAGGGAGAGAGAGGTGTTGGTCCAAATTTTGGAACCAAAAATACTTAGAAGAGAATTTGACATAAAGCACTTTGGTCAATTATGAGCTAAACTGGCTACACAGCGTGAACAAAGTTAATGGTCACATAGCTAATAAGCCCTGAAAGCGAAACACTTCACCTCTAAAAAGCAGGAACAACACAAAATCAAAGAAAAGTACAATGGGTTCCGTGGTCTACAAAGATGCAAGTGACGTCAAACACCAATTGTCTCCGCTTCAGTGTCCAACATATCTTCCATGCTTCAAGAGGCAACCTCTCCGAAGACATGGCTACTTCGCCTACATCTTCAAAAGTTCTTTGTAAAGCTGCGATGACTCGACAAGCTTCGTCAACCGCGTGTGCGAAAACTTGTTCACGAGCTGGAGGTATGGACGGGTAGTGCCGGTGCCCTCAAACTTTTTAGTTATCTTTGATGACAGGGGGCGCAATGATTAACCTTTAATTGGGTTTTTGTACGGTAGTTTTAAGTTCGCTTAGGAATCTTGGTTCTTCAGAATTTTTTTAATGATTTGTAAACTCTTAGTCTTTTGTATTCTCCACCCGCTTTTGCTTGTGACATGCCTTTGTCAAGTTCATCATATGCATGTTGTTATTTATTCTGGGATCACATTAGTTGGGAATTTCTATCTCTTCATTCATATTCATACACAACACACCCCACACATTTCAGGTTATAGGGGGGGTGGTTGTTCACAAATTCCTGCTACATGCACTTGCATTCGAACATAAAATTTTCATAGTATATATATTTTGGGGGATCTAACTGTATATAGTGGAATTCAAAATCCTTGATATTGTATTCCTCGATGAAGGTTTAGTCATGTTGTCATCAACAATCGCCAAAGAAGGAACCTAGTGCCCCGGAGTGGATTTTGATGATTGTTGACGATTAGGGGGCAAATATGTTTACCGAGTGTACACAAATGAATAGCCCTTGAAGAATTTGTTTAACCAAAGAATTTTTACCCCCCCCCCCCCAAATGTTATGCAAACACAGAAGACATTCAATGTGCCAAGTGAAGAGTCAGAATACAGTGTGTAGAATTTGTTTTCTACTTTCTTCATTTATCCATTGAGTAATAGGGCAAACTGTATTATGAAGAGGGGATGGAATTCTAACCAAGAAGATGAATCTTCAATGTGCTCAGTTAGAACAAATTTTATACACAAGGATCGCTTTGGAAAGAGTTTGGAAATCTCTTTCCAGATGAATCTGCTAGCTTCAGTGACTAGTTGAATGCGTCTAAAGAGTCAATAGTGGCTAAGGACTTCAAGTGCTTTGTTCTTTAGTTTCATCAACATCGGCTTCGTCATTGAGGAGTTAGGGAAATTTGTTCTATTTTGTTTCTAGACTTAGTTGTCATGCCACTTTGTTCTTGCTCTGTGCTACTTACTTCGTTCAAGTTCTTCACTAGGTTCATTTACTGCTAAGTTGCATTTACTTGTATATATTCACGTATGTCTTCGAGTGCCGATGTGTGATTTACCATTATGTACTAGAATGGCTATGTTCGTTAGGTTACTTGTAGTGCTTCAATTATAGTTTCTTCATTACCAATGAGGAGTTTGTTTTTTAGTAGAAAGTTTAAAATTTGCTATTCACCTTCCCTCTAGCCAGTTACCTTGATCTTACACATATTATAGGTACTAATATTCCCCTCACCTCCAGCTCATCATGGAGACAACGAGTAAACTATTTTCTTTTATTAAGGCAAGGCAGATACAATTATAAAGTGTTTTTCCTCTTACTATCACCAAACTACTTCACTTATAAAGATTTTACCCCAGCTAGTGCACACCACCGCCACTACTCCCTCCAGACGGGAATTTTAGTAAGTTCGTTGGCATCAGATATTCGTGTTTATGTAAGTCATGTGATCCTTAATTTGGCCAAGCATCTGAAATGTTTCCTTATTTTTCTCCATAAACGGTTACTCCACTTTGCATGGCTCGCTATGTTGGGGAACGTAGTAATTTCAAAAAAAATTCCTACGCACACGCAAGATCATGGTGATGCATAGCAACGAGAGGGGAGAGTGTTGTCCACGTACCCTCGTAGACCGACAGCGGAAGCGTTATCACAACGCGGTTGGTGTAGTCGTACGTCTTCACGATCCGACCGATCAAATACCGAACGCACGGCACCTCCGAGTTCTACACACGTTCAGCTCGATGACGTCCCTCGAACTCCGATCCAGCCGAGTGTTGAGGGAGAGTTTCGTCAGCACGACGGCGTGGTGACGATGATGATGTTCTACCGACGCAGGGCTTCGCCTAAGCTCCGCAATGATATTATCGAGGTGTAATTTGGTGGAGGGGGGCACCGCACACGGCTAAAAGATCTCAAGGATCAATTGTTGTGTCTCTGGGGTGCCCCCCTGCCCCCGTATATAAAGGAGCAAGGGAGGAGGAGGCCGGCCCTAGGAGGGGGCGCACCAAGTGTGGAGTCCTACTAGGACTCCTAGTCCTAGTAGGATTCCACCTCCCATATGGAATAGGAAAAGAGGAAGGGAAAAAGAGAAGGAAGGAAGGGGGCGCCCCCCTTCCCTGGTCCAATTCGGACCAGACCAAGGGGAGGGGTGCGGCCACCCTTGAGGCCCTTTTTCTTCTTTCCCGTATGGCCCAATAAGGCCCAATACGTATTCCCGTAACTCTCCGGTACTCCGAAAAATACCCGAATCACTCGGAACCTTTCCGAAGTCCGAATATAGTCGTCCAATATATCGACCTTTACGTCTCGACCGTTTCGAGACTCCTCGCCATGTCCCCGATCTCATCCGGGACTCCGAACTCCTTCGGTACATCAACATACATAAACTCATAATAAAACTGTCATCGTAACTTTAAGCGTGCGGACCCTACGGGTTCGAGAACTATGTAGACATGACCGAGACACGTCTCCGGTCAATAACCAATAGCGGGACCTGGATGCCCATATTGGCTCCCACATATTCGACGAAGATCTTTATCGGTCAAACCGCATAACAACATACGTTGTTCCCTTTGTCATCAGTATGTTACTTGTCCGAGATTCGATCGTCGGTATCTCGATACCTAGTTCAATCTCGTTACCGGCAAGTCTCTTTACTCGTTCCGTAACACATCATCCCGCAACTAACTTATTAGTCACAATGCTTGCAAGGCTTATAGTGATGTGCATTACCGAGTGGGCCCAGAGATACCTCTCCGACAATCGGAGTGACAAATCCTAATCTCGAAATACGCCAACCCAACAAGTACCTTTGGAGACACCTGTAGAGCACCTTTATAATCACCCATTTACGTTGTGACGTTTGGTAGCACACAAAGTGTTCCTCCGGTAAACGGGAGTTGCATAATCTCATAGTCAGAGGAACATGTATAAGTCATGAAGAAAGCAATAGCAACATACTAAACGATCGGGTGCTAAGCTAACGGAATGGGTCAAGTCAATCACGTCATTCTCCTAATGAGGTGATCTCGTTAATCAAATGACAACTTATGTCTATGGCTAGGAAACATAACCATCTTTGATTAACGAGCTAGTCAAGTAGAGGCATACTAGTGACACTCTATTTGTCTATGTATTCACACATGTATTATGTTTCCGGTTAATACAATTCTAGCATGAATAATAAACATTTATCATGATATAAGGAAATAAATAATAACTTTATTATTGCCTCTAGGGCATATTTCCTTCACGCTAAAATTAAGCAGTGCCAATGCATGGACTAGGAGGTGCCCTGGTTAGGTTTGCGTGGAGACCGAAAGATCTGCTTTTAATTAGGATGATTAAGGGAGGAATTTCTCGCGCGCGATAGTTGGCTATTTCCGCAGAACAAATGTTCACGAGCATGTTATTAAACCACGTCTTGATCGCGTGGAGGTGGTTCTCTCAACTTACAATTTTGTTCAGAGGGAGTATCGTTCTTTCATTGAAGCCGATCAACAATTAGACTAATGAATAAGAGAGAAGTATATATATACAATCCATGCAAAGCCCCATACATAATATGACCGTCAAGTAATAATTCATCATATAGTAAAATAACTACACAAATTACATCATATGGATCACAATCTCATGTGATCATTATATTGAAGAACATGAGAAAACATACCACGTAACTACTGATACAAACCCGTAGTCTAAAGGTGGACTACCTGGAAATCATCATGTGAGTAGCTTGGGCGATGAAGATGAGCAAGGGGCCGATTTCCCTCACCGACAGAGTACAAGAGTGTGGCTTTAGACTAGATCGTCTCGAAACGCGAAGTGACGGCGGTGTAAAAATACGTGACAAATGTTTGTGAAGTTTTCGAGGGTATATAAAGTCAGGAAAACGAGAATCAAGGGGGAGCCACCCTAGTGCCGCAAGTCTGGCCCACGCCCCTATCCCTAGGGTGTGCCGCCTGGATGTGTGGGTTTGGTGTGGGCCCTCCAAGTGGTTTCTGGCGCAAATATCCTTTTATCGTAAAATTTATCCCCTAAAGTTCTCTGATTTCTCAGACGAGAAAATACCTATTTTTTTCTTGAAACCAAAAGCACTAAACCTTAGAAAACACTAAAATAATAAACTTCCACTTTATTGATATGTTGGTCCAAATAATTGATGAAACATCACATATTTAACACGATTATAGCATGAAAGCAACAAAAAAAGTATATATACATTGAGGATGCCACAACAACACACATTCATGTTTCACATATAGAAGAACTTGCCACTAGAGCTCTCCAGGTTTGGTTCCAGAATATAAGGTGTATTAGTTTCCGTGCAAGTCAATCATTTAAATATTTGACCAAGATTATAGAATAAGATAACAACATCTGCAAAACCTAGTAGATACAATATGAAACTACTTTCACGATGAATCAAATGGTATAAATTTCGTATTCTGAATGTTGATATATTTTTCTAAAAACTCGGTCAAACTTGCACTTGTTTAACTTTTGAAAAAACAAATACACCTTATATAAAGGAACGGAAGGATTGAAGTCTTCTTCCTCCTGCATCCACCAGCGACGCACTATGAGCATAGCTTGATGCCGCCTCGGGGAATGTACCTCATCGGAGCAAACTTTTATAAACACAAGAGCTTGTAGAAGCAGCAGTCGGGAAGTCATCGAAGTAGACCAGGAGGTGTCGACGATTACGATATGCGAAACAGATCACCGTCTAGAGAGGAAAACGCCAAGACCACGAACGTTGGGCGAATCCATGGGAAACCTAGACCGACCGGGTGCCGAAAGACTCAATGGAGACATGACTCTGTGCGCCCTCTGCAGGTAACGAGCACATCAACGAAATGTGGAAAGGGCGGGAAGAAAATTATTCTCTGGGACAACGTCGCCGCCTCGCCGTCTCAAACCAAACGCGAAGTCTCCCTAAAGAAAACCTAAAAAAATCATCCATACCGGTGCACGACAGGTCCGGGTATGGCGTCGAGCTCGCCGCCGTCAAGGACACATCCGTCGATGCCCTGTTCTCCGATGACCTAGCTAGGCCGGGCCGTTGTTGAAAATCGCCGTCGGCGGCTTCACCAATACCGCCGTTGAGCAGCGGGTTGCGCAGGTCACTCGAACACGCATGTCCATCGCCATCTTGCTGTCCCCCTCCGAGCGTCCGCATTGGCCACCTCCGAACATGATCTCCCAGCCGTAGCCGCCGTGTTGGCTCTGCCAAGTGTCGGCGAGAGGGAGAGAAGATGGCAAATGGATAGGGTGGCGCCAACTCTATTTTTGGGCTCTTTTCAATTTACGTGAACTACTTCTAATGTGTTTGTGCGAATATGACTGTACGTAAACCAGTCTCTTTTGGCACAGAAATGAAGAGCCTAGTACGAACAAGAGAGACGAGCATTGAAGCATGATCATGCATGAAGACAGAAACAAGCACACAAGAATAACTTCTAAATTTGTACTAAAACAGAGCCAATTAATTTGGATTGGATGAAGTACATAATTTCAACCGGGGATTTCAACACTTTAAAGCCACTGTACGGATGTATGAAGAAATTGACAAAGCGTACAAGATAATAATCTACTTTGAATGTTCCGGCACCGGCATCATCGTTACACTTGCTCGTAGCTAAAACAGCAATCATGTTACTGGTTGATCAGAACCTTTTATGTACCTTCCATGCACCAGATCATTCCATCTTTCAAAAAAATAAAGTCTTGGAGTGGACTCAACGCTGAAGAAGTTACTGGTTGCAGTAGACTTGCTAGCGATGTGCTGAGCCATGGACGTCTGGCACACACGGCCTGCACTTGTCGCCGATATGATGGTTGGGCGGGCGTTTGGGACCAACCGATGATCCAAACCTGGAGAGCGGAGAGCCGTGCCGTGCCATGTAGCGCCGACGTCGTCAGGTACGCACTCAGGTGCCCCGCCTATCCATCCGAGAGGAGAGCCGTGCCATGTAGCGCCGACGCCGCTTATCCATCCGTATCCGTGTGTGCCGTCGGCCCGTGTCCTGCTGTGCCTACGGTCCCGGCCTAGTCGGCCGAGCCATGGGAGTCGGGGCGCACCAGACTCGAGAGATAGATACCCGTAGGACCATACATCCACCCATCCAGGAGATAGAGGAGAGTGGAGGGCGCCGTGGCGATGGCGCGACCGCGACGTGCCGTCGCACGCGTCTGGTCGGCGTGGTTTGCGTTCATCCCGGAGCTTTTTGGGCTCTGGTGGCGTGCCGACCGATCGTCACGCGCGGGGAAATCGTTGGCTTTTGGTTCCCGGTGCGCGCGCGTCGTTGGCTGGTTCGGTTCACGGGTTCAGGGCCCCCGGCCGCATTCAGCCGCCCAACGTCACGGTCCACTGTGCAAACAAACCGCTCGCCACGGGTGCAAAGGGTGTGTGCGTGTCACCGTGGCTAGGTGAAACGGAATACTCATGTTTTTCTTTTTGCGAGGAAACGAACTAACGAAGTATATGTTGCACGCCGACGGTTGAGCACCAATTTGCACCCGATGGATGAGGTGAAATAGTTGCATGGACGCATATTAACATTTTTTTTTAGACAAGGCCGCATATTAACTTGTGCACGCTGGGAGCAGCCGAGCGGCAGGGGTGGAGCACCAATATGCACCTATGAGGGCATGTACGATGGTGCTATCTTAGGAGTGCCACGTTGGATGAATAATGAGGTGGATGAGGAGCCTGGGGTAACACCAACACCATAGGTCTAAACTCTACTGCGCCGCCGCCTCCTCTGGCGACTCGGGGGGCAACCTTACTGCGCCGCCGTCGGCTCGTACCCCCCTCCCCCTCCCCTGCTTCACGTCGGATCCGGGGTGTTGCCTCACGTCGCGCTGGATCTGGTGGGCGGATGGCGTCGGATCCGGGCCGGCTGCCCCTCGTCGCGGTGACTCGGGTGGCCGGCGGCGCCTGTGGCCGCGTCGCGCGGCGGGGGCTGCTTCGTGGTGGGCGCTGTCGGCGGATCTGGATCGCCCCGCGCGAGGTGACGGCGCCGGGCGCGCGGTGCCGGCCTCCTGTGCTATGGTGGTCCGCGCGGCGGCGTCCTTACTGTGCCCCCGCCCCTGATGGTTCTGGGCCAGCCGATGCTCGTGTAGGGGTGGATCTGGAGGCTTGCTGGTGATGCGTTTCGCTGGACTGGTTGAATCCGACTGGATCGGCTCGTGCTCGTCCGGCTTGGGGCAGAGGAGGGTGGTGGTGAGTGGTGCTGGTGGAGGTGGAGGGGTGGTGGCGGTGCTGCTGCAGACGATGATCTCACTGCTTTCTGTTGGCGGGGCGGGCGCTTCGGTTTTGGTCTCCGACGGGTGTGCGGTGGAGCGCGTGGGGCGTGTCGGCAGACCTGATGTATGGCTGCAGCCCGGACCATGGTGGTTCCTGGCCTCGGGCAGTGCTCCTCTGCTCCTTGCCGGCATGATGCTCGGAAGGGCATGGTGGCCTGCGCTGGGTCCGGTGGCCTGCGCTCGGGCGGCCGTTGATGGATCTGGCGCCTAATGCTGACGTTTGGTTGTCGGTGGTCTCCGCAGGGTGCGGTTGGCTCCGGCGGCTTGTCGTGCTTCTTCGTCTTTTGAAGGGTTCGATGGCGGTGGTGGTCGGCTGTCGTCTTATTGTAGGGATGTGCTCAAACTCCGGGTGAGAACCCTGCATCGACTATGTCGATGCCGGCGGCAACGACGTCTATGGACGTCGTTTTCCTTGTAGGAGGTGCCATTGTGGAGCTCTAGCACCTACAATACTTTGCTTTGTGGTCTCCGGGTAAAAATCTAAGACCGGGCTTGCCGGGTCGGATGGCGGTGTTGTGTCCTCGACAACACTACCTCCTTGGAGGCGTCGTCTTGGAGACCCAAATGACGGCTTCAGTTGTTGCGGCTGGATGAGGGTGGTTCGCGTGGTGGTGGTGTTGTGGCCTGCTCAGGACCGAGGGTGGTGTGTTCCTCTTCAGGTGTTTCTCTTCGGCTGTCCTACGTGTGGTCTCCGGCCTGCTACTTTGGATGCTCAAGACCCTGTTCTGTTGAGGCAAGCCTCGGGCTCTTGGTCTCATCTTGGTTCATCTTTGCTCAATGACGACGCAATGACGCCTCCCCGACTTGCTAATCATCTTGAACTTCCGTGGTGGAGCTACCAGTCAAGGTTCGTGTTAGGCGTTGGCACTCGTTGATTGCGGATCCTCCTCTGTTGTGCCGTGGAGTTTGATACGCACGCCGGTGCGGTGCGTTAGGCTGTTTGTAGAGTCTTGGTATTGTGATCCCTCGACGCACCCCTCATCTACCTGGTCCTGTTAGTTTGCTAGCTAGGTCTTGCCTTATGTTGGGCGTCATGTTCCTCTCCTTTTCTTGTAACACTTGTTACTTGTCTGGTTTTCGACTCGGTTTTCCTCATAAACGGGGTCAATTTGTTAAGGTTTTCGATCCGGTTTCTTATAAACTGGATCACTCTCCTGGCATTATGGCCACTTTGAGCAATATATTCAGGTGGAGGGACTCCTCCCCCGGTGACTCTAAAAAAATGAGGTGAAGGAGAGAGAACTCATAAGAAGAGGCTTGTCTTCTCTTATTTAAGAGAAGACAAGAGATGATCTCTTAGCACAATATGTCTCAAGGCGTTTTTAGGAATAACTAGTTATTAAAGATAAGACTAAGAGATGACCCATTGTAGATATTTGTTTTGTCATCTCTAAATTAACATGTAAGACTTAAGATAAAACTATCTTATCAACCATTGTACATGCCATTGAGCCTTGGAGACTTTGTTGAACTGTTTGCTTATTAATAAAATGGCCGCATGCATCTTCCTGATGCAGAGGCCAGGGGATAACCTCCTTTTCGAAAGAAAAAAACCATTGTACATTTTTTTTAGTAACAGCCCACTCTTTATTGATCAAAGTTCACAGAATGTGGAATAACACGTACGTCATGAGGTTGACCAAACCACACATGACGCTCCGGAGCTAAGTTCAAAGCAAACCTTGCTAACTTATGAGCCTCTACATTATTGTCCCTACCTTCATAAACAAAATTACAAGTAAAAGAAGTACTTCTAGCTACAATTTCTTTGATAATTGCCGCATGCTTTCCTCTACTCCCCTGCTCGATATCAACGATCACCTGCTTCACGTCTGATGCTGCCATAAACTGCTGGAGAAGAAGGTCCTCGGCTGCGCATAGTACTTTTCTGCAGCCATTGTCTCTAGGATAGTAGGGCCGTCCACACCTTGCACCACAATTGCCGAGCTCCCCAAGTAATCACATTTAAGCATCCATCGGCCTAGTGGAAATTGAGAAATCTTCCACATGTGGTTTCGTCAAGCCAGGAGAAATGACCGAATGTGTGTGACGGCGAGCGGCGCCTCCGATGAAGTGTTTTTGCAAGGTTCTCCATTTTCGCAGATGGAAAAATGACAGGGACTCCAGGGTAGTCGAGGTGAATGATTGGATCCCAAATCGAGCAAAACAAAGTGCCCCCCATCGTAGTTCGTTTGTAGTCAGTGTCCTGGCATCGCAGTTCTTCGCGTGAACCGTAGTTTCTTCTTCTTCATGCGCTTCTTTTTTCTTTGCGAAAACAATTCGGATATTATCATAAATGTTCATTAGAACTACAAAGCACCCCAAGCAAAGAAATAAATACATGGAGGCGCTCATACCATTGAATGACCATTGCTACCGCCATAACGAATCGCTGACACCCCATTGTTGTCGCTTCCATACCGGAGCTAGTCTGACCTTGTTGATGACAATTGAGAAGTTTTCGTGCACATGCTCCTAAGATCTAAAAACTGACTATCACGGCAAGAATCGACCTGAATAGAAACTACACATACCTAAAAACCTAGATTAGGGCTAACGCACATGTGAAAGAACCAAATTTGGGAATTTTGTCACAAGACAAATAAGATCTAAAATGCAAAGAATCTAGCAACAAAAAGAAGAAGAAAGAGATAGCAACAGCTACATTGCATGCTAACTAAATACAACTAAATAACACAGATCTAATCATTGAGTAACCAACAACTCCAAATCAAATGGGAAACAAGCACAAATCACAAGGACAAAGCAGAGATTCGAGCATGTGGAAAACATATCGGCAAAACAGAGGACCAACGATCTGGTTGGAGCAGTCGAGCCTTAACACGCACTACAAATGAAATCATGAAGAACAACATTAGAATATAACTCAAGAACTCAATCAAAATCGAATAATGGACCAGATCTAACACGAACAAAGGCAGAGATCAACACGGGAGCACCAAGAACCAACAAACTTTATAGAGAGGCAGAGAGACTGAAAGAGAAGTGACTGAGAGAGGGGGGGGGGGGGGGAGCCAAATTAAACTTACTCCAGAAGACCACCAAACACATTAGGCAAAAAAAAACGCATGAATCTCAGAACAAATCCAACGGCTAAAAAATCGTCAGATTCTAAATTCAGGGGAGTTGCAAGTAGCTAAAGTGTGTCAACTGTTGACTAGCGGGAAATACTCTTTGGTTCCTGGATGTATATACTAGTATATAAATTTTCGCGATTAAAAACTGGGCAATGACTTCAGGGCAAAAAAATTTATTTGCTATTATAAGTCATTATTCACACTATTTTGGCCGGGGGTTTTCTTTTTGTGGAATTTTTTTACCAGTACGATGGAAGGTCAAGTTTATTTCAAAAATATTTTCAGATTTTTTTGAATTTTTTTTTTCATATAGGGTGTATATACCCATAGACCATCCCGTCCGTCGACTACCTACCCAACTTCAAATGTGCAGACGCGCACGTACTCCAAGTCTCCAACTTCAAATGGATTGATGCGCGGGTATACTCAACGCATCTTCTTATTTTCTGAGCGGCCCTGTGATCCATCCCGGACAATGGACATCGCCACGCACCGCTGGTCCCGGACCTGCGCCGTGGCCTCCGCCGCGCTGGCGCCCGTGCTCCTCGCCACGACCTGTACCTCGCACAGCCCGGCGGCAACATCCTCACGCCACCACAACAGCGATCGCCGCGCTCCCCGCGTCCACCACCACGGACGCCGCCTCGCCCCCCCCGCGGGCGCCAGCGCCGCGTGCCGTCGCTAGCCGCGGGGTTCCTGATGAGCGTGCTCTGGGCGTACACCCTGGCGCGCGAGCTGGTGGCGATCGGGTACATGGTGGGCGTGAAGGCGAGCGTGCTGGGCGTGACGTGCTGGCGTGGGGGGACTCGCTGGGCGACCTGGTCTCCAACGTGGCGATGGCGACGCACGGCGGCCCGGGCGGCGCGCAGACGGCGGTGTCGGCCTGCTACGCCGGGCCGCTGTTCAACACGGTGGTGGGGCTGGGGCTGTCACTCACGCTGGCGGCCGGCGCGCAGTACCCGGCGCCGTTCACGCTGCCGGCGGACTCCGCGGTGTACGAGACGGTGGGGTTCCTGTGCGCCGGGCTGGCGTGGGCGCTGGTGGTGGTGCCGGCGAGGGGCATGCGTCTGGACCGGGTGTACGGGGTGGGCTTCATCGTCATCTACCTCGCCTTCTTCGGCGTCCGCGTCCTCGACAGCCTCGGCCTCTGGTTCGGGTAGCTCTCGCGCCACTGCAGAGCATGCTCTGCTCCCGTCAATGGCGGCACTGTGCGCCGATGTACGTAGGCTGGTGGGCCGACGGAGGGTGATACATACATGGATCATCAGATGCCTGTACAGTGGTAGCAGTAGCACTAGCGATTAGCCTGTAGGCGTTGATTACCGACGGATTAGCTAGTGGATGTAATTGTGGATTGTTTTGGTTGGCATCAAGATGATTTTCCCTCCACGGTACCGAGAAACGAATGCATGCACGTATCGATCTGGATTGATTGCTCGGCCGGAGTTAGCTCGACGTTGCGATCCAAGTACGACGAGCGAGCGAGTGAGCTCGGTCTCGGACCACGTTTGGTCGCTGGCGCCATCGATGGCCAGTGGACGGCGGACGACGGATCCCAGGATGTCGTCGTCGTCACGAAAACATGGCGCCGTTTTGCTCGGCTAGTGTTGATAATTGTTTGCCTCGTCATGCACCCGTCCGTCCATCCCTAGGATGGATTTGCCGGCACCGACAGACAAAATCTAGCTAGAACAAGAGCACGGGACGGACCTGTCTTGTCCGCTGTCTAATCAGCAACCAGTTGCCCGATTCCGTTGCTTCTAAATAAGACTTACAAGGCCGGCGAATCTTTGTTATGTTTCCTTGAATAAAATAAAGAAAATCCGGGGCGACAGACACTACTCTGTGCTTTGCTCCGGTCGTACTGCCTACCCTGTACACATGCTTTCGGTCAGGTCCCCTTTGTTTATGCGCCCGCGACGCGCTTACGCAGAAGTCCATGAATAAACTTGCGTCGCCTTGCTCGACGCGTTAGCACAGGACAGGGCCTCGCCTCGCTAGATCCTTCTATTCGTCGACGTGTGTGCTAGTCCAGTGGCAGACAAGGGCGGCGGTCGACGGGAAATGGTCGCTGTTCTTTTCCTTCCTCGCGGACTAAATTAGGTAGCCGCGCACACATCTGGGTTGAAGCAAGCATAATATCAGCTCTAGTCGGCCGACGGAAAAAGAATATAATGCCGTGCATGGCATCTGCTGCTTTGCTTGGAGCCGCAGCTTAATAGTACCAGTGAACAAGCTTCGGTTTGAGTCTTGCTCCGGAATTTCGTCCATGGCATGCATTCTTCCCCGAGCCGGTGACTTCAGTTTATGTATATACCGGTAAAGTTGGCGCTGAGCTTTCCCATTTGTTGGTGGAGCACCAAATCCAACCTCCCGCATCTCTCTCGCGTCGTGGGAGGGAGGTCTGCGTTGAGCTGACCATCTCCCCAAAGCAGACGACGGGACAATTTGCAGGTCGCCGTCACGCGGTCACAGGGTGAATGAATGAATGTATACACGTAGTAGTATAAGGAGGAGCAGTAGCTCTCACGCGGTGTGAAGAAAAGACGGCGCAATTAAATTGCAGTTACTACACACGTCGCTCAGGAGCCGGCCGGCGATCGCTACCCACACTCCGAGTAGTCCTAGATAGCCACGGCCGGCCGGGTGGTAGCAATCTACACCGTGCATGACCACCACGACGACGACGACGACGACGAAACGAGGAAACCGCCGCGTGCGTTTGAGCGTTTCAAGACTCCTACAGCGTAATGACAATGACGCAGCGTTTTGCTTCTATTGGGTGCTCCGCATGCACAGTTGGAAGGAGATCGGCACAATAGTATTCGTAGTGATTGGCAGACTGCCCTCGGTACAACATATACAGGAGGAGTTACAACAGAAGGCCCGATCAATGTGGCACGCAGGCCCGGGCAACACCCACGATCCTATATACTAGGAGGGTATACACAGGTACAAATACACATGGAATAATACATGTTAACACCCCCCCTCAGCCAGAACTCCATTGGGAAGGATGTTTAGGCTGTCACGAAAGTCGCGGAAGACCTGTGTTGGGAGGCCCTTGGTGAAGACATCGGCGAACTGCGAGCTGGATGGAACATGGAGCACGCGAGCTTCCCCGAGGGCCACACGATCACGGACGAAGTGAAGATCAATCTCAATGTGCTTCGTCCGTTGATGTTGTACCGGATTGGTGGCAATGTAGGCTGAACTGACATTGTCACAATAGACGATGGTGGCTTGCGACGGAGGACGCCGGAGCTCATGTAGCAGCTGACGAAGCCAACATGACTCGGCAACACAGTTGGCCACACCCCTGTATTCAGCCTCTGCACTGGACCGTGAGACGGTAGCCTGCCGTTTTGACGACCAAGAGAGGAGATTCTGCCCAAGAAAGACGCAAAAGCCCGAGGTAGATTTGCGTGTGTCAGGGCACCCGGCCCAGTCTGCGTCTGTGTAGGCCACAAGCTCGTGCGAGGAAGACTTAAAGAGTTGTAAGCCATAGTGTGTTGTGCCACGCAAATAGCGAAGAATGCGTTTGACAAGCTGCATATGAGAGTCGCGTGGGGCATGCATGAATAAACACACTTGTTGCACGGCATAGGAGAGGTCGGGTCGGGTGAGGGTGAGATATTGCAGAGCTCCGGCGAGGCTGCGATATAGGGTTGGATTGGCCAAGAGGGCGCCGGCTTGGGCAGAAAGCTTGGAGGTGGTATCCACCGGAGTGGGAACCGGCTTGCAGTGGAGCATGTTGGCTCGTTCAAGAACCTCAAGAGCGTACTGTTGTTGACATAAGAAGAGACCAGAATCATTGGGGGTGACATTTATGCCGAGAAAATGATGAAGACCACCAAGATCGGTCATGGAGAATTCATGTTTGAGGGCGTGGATGATATGGTGAAGAGTGTGGGGTGTACTGGCGGTAAGAATTATATCATCGACGTAGACAAGGAGGTAGGCGATGGAGGTGCCACGGTGTAGTATGAAGAGGGAGGAATCGCTCTTTGAGGCAACAAAGCCAAGGGACAAGAGAAACATCCGAAACCGGTGGAACCATGTGCGTGGAGCCTGTTTCAAACCGTAGAGAGACTTACGGAGGAGACACACATGGTCCGGACGTGAGGGATCGACGAAGCCAGAGGGTTGAGCACAGTACACCGTCTCCTGGAGGTCGCCATGAAGGAAGGCGTTCTTGACGTCGAGTTGCCGGATGGGCCAGGAGCTCGTCGTGGCAAGGCTAAGGACAGCTCGAATAGTGGCCGGTTTGACAACCGGACTGAAAGTTTCGTCATAATCAACGCCTTCTTTCTGAGTGAAGCCACGGACAACCCATCGTGCCTTGTAGCGCGCCAAGGTGCCATCTGGATGGAACTTGTGGCGGTAGATCCACTTCCCGGTCACCACGTTAACACCTGCAGGTCTAGGAACCAAACACCAAGTCGAATTCTTCATTAAAGCATCATATTCATCACACATTGCATGTTGCCAATTGGGGTCTTTGAGAGCCGAACGGTATGTGGCTGGTATGGGAGAGATTGGTGTGGAGGCGGTGCTGGTATGGAATAGACGTTTGGGCTGGCAAAAACCTGATTTGGCACGTGTACGCATGGTGTGGAAATTTTGCGGTGGAAGAATGGGACGGGCGCGAGCTGGGAGACGTGGAGGGGAGGGAGTGGTCAGCGCGGAATGCGAGGGGGATCCGGTGGGGCAGGTGGACGAGGAAGGAGCGTGATCCGAGGGAGATGCGCGGACAGGGGCGCGATCCGAGGAAATGCGTGGGGCGACAGGCGTGGGTGGAGCGGGTGGCGTGGGGATCGAGGTGGACTCGGTCGGCTGGCGGGAGCTGGTGCGGGAGCGACGCGTGGGGGACGGGGACCCAGGCGAGGAGGTGGAGGTGGGATCCGGGGGCGTGATTGGCCTGCATGGGGGCGTCCCATCAGGGCCGGGAGGCGGGGCCCGTTGCGGAGGCGAGGGAGGTGTGGGATCGGGTGCCGGGTCAGACGGGAGGATCTGGCGGGGTGGATCCGGTGTGGCGCGGGTTTTGGAAGGCGCTGGTGTGGCTGGCTCGTAGGGAAAAACTTGTTCATCGAACGTGACATGTCGGGAGACTATAACACGACGAGTGGTTAGATCATAGCAGCGGTACCCCTTGTGCTCGAGGGGGTAGCCAAGGAAAACGCAGCGTGTGGAGCGTGGTGCGAGCTTGTGAGCGGATGTGGCATAGAGGTTGGGATAGCAAAGACAGCCGAACACGCGAAGGTGATCATAGGAGGGATGTCGTCCATGGAGAAGGTAGAACGGTGTATAACCAGCGATGGAGCGCGAAGGGCGAATGTTGAGGAGGTGGGTGGCGGTGTGCAGCGCTTCAACCCAGAATGGTGGGGGTAAATGGGCGGGAAGGAGAAGTGTGCGTACGATGTCATTTGTGGTACGAAGGAGGCGCTCGGCCTTGCCGTTTTGCGGGGACGTATGTGGACAGGAGAACCAGTAGGAGATGCCGTTGGTGGAAAGAAAAGCGCGTAAGGAGTGGTTGATGAATTCACCGCCGTTGTCGCATTGCAAAGCTTTGATGATGATGTTATATTGGGTGCGCACAAATGTAAAGAAGCGTTGCAAGACTATGGAGGTGTCAGACTTGTTCCGTAGAGGGAAATACCACGAAAAATGTGTGTAATCATCGAGCACAACTAAATAATATTGGTAGCCTGAGAAGCTTACAACTGGTGACGTCCACAAGTCACAATGAACAAGCTCAAAAGGAGCAGAGGTGCGGCTACTAGAAGAAGAAAAGGGAAGACGCGGTTGTCGGCTTAGCTGACACGCGTTACAAGGAGTGTGCACCACATTATTACATGAAGGAAGAAAATCCTTTGCAGCTAAGGAAGCAATTGTTTGGGGACTCGGATGGCCGAGCCGACGATGCCAGATGTCGGCGGAGGAGGTCGTGGCGAGGAGAGCAGCGGGCCAAGTCTTGTTATTGCCGAAGAATGGATAGAGATCGCCGGAGCTAGCGGAGATCATGAGGACCCTCCTGGTGCGAAGATCCTTCACAAGAAAACCGAATGGGTAAAATTCGATAGAACAAGAATTGTCGCGAGTGAACTGACGTACAGAAATAAGACTAGTAACAACGCGGGGTGAGAACAAAACGTCACGCAAGTGAAAGTTGTGTGGGAGGGTGGTGGAACCGATGGCTTGTATGGGGAGGTGAGTGCCGTTGCCAACAACAATATGAGATAAATGATGCTTTAAAGAGGGATTGGACCGGTGAATGTTACCAGGGTTGCCGGTGACGTGGGAGGAAGCACCGCTGTCGAGGTACCACTCGGCGGGGCCGTTGCCGTTGTTGGGGAAGCCTTGAGAGCTGTAGGCCGCCTGGAGCATGGCGAGATGATCCCAAGACGGTGCCTGGAGCGGAGGTGGCGCGGGGTAGGGCGGGAACTGCATGGAGTACGCGTTGGCGTGGGCACCCGGGCGTGGTCCGAGGACACCAGCAGTGTTGGGCGGGATCTAGCCGGAGCGCGGCGAGGGCAAGGCCATGCCGTAGGGGGCGAAGAAGCCCATGTAGGGGTTGAAGGTCGATGCAGAGCCCCGGCCGTCCTGGTCACCGCGACCGCGCCCACGGCCGCGGTCACCGTTATCATGCTGGCGATAGGAGGAGCCGCGCCCACGATCCTGAGAGCGATCGGTCCCGCGATCACCCGAGCGAGGAGCGGAACCGCCGGCGCCAGGGGAGCCGGAAGCGGCGGAGGAGCCACTGGGAGGCGTGCCAGATCCATGGACGGCGAGCACCGTGGCGCTGACCTCGGAGGCGCGCTGGGCGAGGTTCTCCTCGGCGAGTTTGACGCGCGAGAAGACGGTCTCGAATGGTGGCAGGGGAACAGTGTCGCCCAGGACGACCCGAATGGTGTCAAGGCGCCCATCAAGGCCATGGAGGAACTGGGAGGTGAGGTCGACCTCGGTGACGGCGTGGTCGATGTCGGCGAGGCCGGCGGTGAGCTGCTTCATGCGCCGCGCGTACTCGGCGACCGAGAGATCTCCCTGCTTGAGATTCCGGTACTGCCTGTTGAGCGTCATGTACCGAGCAGCGCGGTTGGCGAGGAAGTAGGCGTTGATCCGGGTCCAGAGATCGTAGGTAGTGGTGGCGCCGATGACGTGGTCGATGAGGGAGTCCGCAAGGGTGGCATACACCCCCAGAGCGACATGGGTGTCGAGCTCAAGGTACTGGGAATCGGCGTTTGGGGGAGGGGGGGTGCTCGATAAGGTAGGAGAGGCCATGGCGGACGAGGACCATGAGGAAGAAGGACTTCCATTTGTGAAAGTTGTGTTCGTCGGGGTCGAGGAGGAATTTGATGTGGTTGGACACATGATCGTTGAACATGGGATGGCGAGCAGGGGGGCCGGTGGTGGTGGTGGGGATGGTTGGGAGGAGAAAAGAGGGGCGAACTGGGACGCAGAGGGAGCAGAGGAGCCGGTGGTGTGGGCCGGAGTGGTGCCGAACACGAAGGCCGGTGAGGTAGAGGCCATGGTGCCGCTGGACGTGGCTGCGGAAGAGGCGGAGGAGAGGGAGCTCGGCGAGGAGGCAGAGCTGGTGGCGGCGGAGGAGGAGGATCCGTGCTCGACGGCCATGGCGCAGGACGGAGCGGGAGCGAGGAACTGGTCGCTGATACCAAGTTGGAAGGAGATCGGCACAATAGTATTCGCAGTGATTGGCAGACTGCCCTCGGTACAACATATACAGGAGGAGTTACAACGGAAGGCCCGATCAATGTGGCACGCAGGCCCGGGCAACACCCACGATCCTATATACTAGGAGGGTATACACAGGTACAAATACACATGAAATAATACATGTTAACATGCACCGGATAGAGTAGAGCAGTTGTAGTACATGGGCGATGTGACGGTTGCTGGCCGGAACAACGAAGCCAAGACGATCACGGTTCCTCGACTGAACTGCTCCGTCCGGAGCCCCTCTTTCCGGTTTGGCCGGTGAGCCCCTGACATCGTGTTGCACCCTGGTGGCACGGCCCGGCTCGTGTGGTCCTCCCGAGGACTAGCCATTTTGTTTCTTGGCTTCTTCTTAGTATTGTTATTACCGTGCTCGCTTTCCCTTTCTCTCTGTCCCTGTCACGGGCTCACGCCACTGTGCCACCGTGCGCTACGCGGCTGGAAAGTTGTCCTCAGTATGAGTACCTTCTAACTAAGTGAGGATTAGGGTGCTCATCACGCATGGAAGCACCAGTGGTCTAGTGGTAGAATAGTACCCTGCCACGGTACAGACCCGGGTTCGATTCCCGGCTGGTGCACTCCTTTTTTTTGCCATTTCAAAACCACCTGCGACCAGATGTAACATGACTGACACCAAGCTGGGCCATCCTGCAGCTGCAAAACGCCCCGTGAGGAGGTACGGCCCGCAGAGCCCAAGCCCCACGACCAGATTCCCAGGCCCACCCGGTCTCGGCATCTGCACTCACTCACCAGTCTGCACTCTCTCAACGTGAACCATGCCTGACTCCTACTACAGTTCAACCTGGACAGTACAGACGCGCAAACTTGAATGGATTTAAATGGGTACACGTCGCTCTTGGATGTACAAATGTACGCGCCATGTCGCCGATCCAGTAGGTGCAGGCGCCGGCCGGATTCGCTCGCGAAAGTAAGAGAGAGCTCGGCTCGGTGTAGGTGGCGCGCCATTTCGCACTAGTAGTACACAGGTTGCTGGCAGCCATGGACCTCGCTAGCTCTAGCTAGGTGGTTGGGTACTCGGAGTCGAAAATCATCATGCCGCTCGACTGCACTATCTACCGCAACGTTTTCAAGCCGCCGGCGACAGGAGGAGCCAGGAACGCATATGCATGATCTCGATCTCAATTAGGAAGTTCTCGGTGATGTTATTTTTGAGGAAGAACAACATCTGGCTGAGGAGGACATGAGATGGATAATCATTGTACGTATTCATATGGACAAGGGCTTCATCATCTAGTGGTTCTTCAGAACATGATGACTGTGTGGGATTTAGCTCGAGAGGAAAATACCAGAACCCTAGATGAAAACATGTTTGTGATGTAGTTTGGATACTTGGGAGACTGTAACTCAGGGTTGTCTATGGCCCTTCAAAGACAACCAGCAAATAGGGGAGTATGTGGTGTCGTAACCCACTTCTTTCGATTTCTATGTGATTTTTACAGAGTCCAGGTGCGTCTTGATGTTCGCAAGCCTCTGAAGAAAGCGGTCTCTCTTCGCAGGGAGGTAACAAAGAAATTTTTATGATGAACTATGAAATGTTGCCAGATTGGTTCCAAGTTTGCGGGATGAAAGGGTCATGAATTCGAGGAACATGGAGATGCGGTTCACCTGCCATCGGCTTTTGTTTTCAAAAACCTTTGGGAGTCTTGGAGCATGCATCGTAGCCCGGGTCCTTCTAGGCGAGGGTGAAGACACGGCGGCATGAGTGGTCATTTGAATTTGAATTTGGGTTAGAGCAGTTTCTCATCTCCATATGAGCCCTAGTCTTCGGCGAACACATCGCCGACCTCGCTCGCTGTGACACTCCCTCCTCCTCCTCCTCCCACACCCCATCATCGGTAATGGAAAGAAAGGGTTTCCCACAAATAAAAATGGTTTTCTTTATAAGAAAATGGAGACGAGCCCACACGTGCTAGGACGGCCTACGATTTGATCAGAACCTTTATGTACCATCCATGGACCAGATCATTTTATCTTTCTCAAAGTCTTGGAGTGGACTCAACGCTGAAGAAGTTACTGGTTGCACTAGACTTGGTAGCGATGTTCTAAGCCTTGGACGTCTGGCACACACGGCCTGCACTTGTCGCGGATATGATGTTTTGCACAAACCGATGATCCAAACCTGGAGAGCGGAGAGCCGTGCCTGGCATGTAGCGCCGACGGGCCCCAGCCGCCCACTAGTCGTCAGGTACGCAGGTCCTCCGGCCATCCATCCGTGTATGCCGTCGGCCCGTGTCCCTTCCCGCCCGCGTCTCCGTCGCGGCAGGAGAAGGAATCCGTGCCTGCCGGGCCGCCGGTCCCGACCTAGCTAGTCGGCCAAGCCTTGGGAGCCGGGGCGCGCCGGAGATAGATACCCGTAGGACCATCCACCCATCCAGGAGATAGAGTAGAGTGGAGGGCGCCGTGGCGATGGCGCGACCGCGACGTGTCGGGTCGGCGTAGGCTTTGTTTCTCTGCATCGCAGAGCTTTTGGGCCTTTGTGTTGTCGACCGACCGATCGCGAGGGGAAACGGCCTTTTCCGTCGGGCGTTGGTTGGCTTTCGGTTCCGGCCGGGGCCCTCCCTCGTCCGGTGCGCGCGCGTCGTTGGGTGGTTCGCTTCAGGGGCCCCGCCTGCCGCATGCAGCCGTCCGACGTCACGGTCAACTTTGCAAACAAACTGCTCGCGACTGGTGCAAAGGGTGTGTGTGTGTGCGCGTGTTACCGTGGCTAGGTGAAACGGAATATATATGTTGCACGCCAATGGTTGAGCACCAATTTGCACCCACCGATGAGGTGAAAAATTGTTGCATTGACGCGTCATATTAACTTTTCTTTTTTTCTTTTTAGACAAGGACGCAAATTAACTTGTGCACGGTGGGAGCAGCCGAGCGGCAGCGGCAGAGCACCAATTTGCACCCGTGACCGACCATCCCCACACTTGCATGTTTTTTAATATTATTTTGCCCATTTAATCCCTTTTTTCAAAGGCAATACATTTTTTTTGCGAGAGAAATTTCCAATCTATTCATCAATCATGGCAGTACAGAGAACACAAGAGGTAATAAAAATTACAATTAGGTCTATGGACCACCTAGCGACGACTACAAGCACTGGAGCGAGCCGAAGGCGCGCCGCTGTCATCACCCATCCATCACTGGAGTCGGGCAAACCTTGTTGTAGTAGACAGTCGGAAAGTCGTCGTGCTAAGGCCCCAAAAGACCAACACACCAGAGCAGCAACCATCGCCGATGAAGAGAGTTGTAGATTGGAAAGATCAAACCTGGAACCACACGAACGAAGACGGACAAAAACTGGATCCAAAGAGATCCACCGAAGACCAGCACTGATCGAATCCCATGAGATCCGACGGAGACACACCTCCACACATCCTCCGACAACGCTATTCGCACCATCGGGACGGAGATAGGACGTGGGAGACATTATTGCTACGGAGGGACATCACCGCCGCCACACAGCCCAACCAAGACGTTCAACCTAGTAACAACGAGAACGGGGTCCCTTCCGCCGGCGGGGGGCCGAGATCCTCCGCATCTCCATAGGCCAAAGGCCATCGGAGGCGGGGCGGATCCGCGGCGGCGCCGACGGGAGGAGGAAGGAGACGTTTCTTGTGGAGGAGGATTCAAAGGCAATACGTTGTTGTGCAGTTGTGTGTCACTGTCCAACTGACTGAGAAATGCCAGATGGAGCTCAAGCCACGGAAGTAGAAGGTAGGTGGACACTAGCACACAACCGATTTAACCACATTTAAGAGCATCTCCAACGGCCGCGCTGCCGCGCCGTAAATTTTGCCATTTTAGCACGCGCGCAACCTGTAGACAAGCTCCAATGGACGCGTAATAAGAGCATCTCCAGCCGTTGGCCCCCCAGGAGGTGCTAAAAATCGCCCCCTGGGGCGCACCGGCGCAAAACGCGAGCTGGGGGCGTGATGCCACCCAGTCACGGCGCCCACGAATTTTTGTGAAAATTAAAGTGCGGCACAAACATGGCGCAAATTCAATCATTTTCGGCGAGTTCATATATATTTCGGCAAGTTCAAACCAAATTCAACCAAACACGGCGAGAGTTCATACATATTTAAAATATTTTACAAAAAAGAAAAAAACACACTACCAGGCCCGCCGTCTCCCTCGCCTCGCCGCTCGTCGCCGTTCTACATGCCGAGGACATAATGGGCCGCGGCTCTGTACCGATTGCCTCACTCTTGAAAACATTATGAGTTAATAAATTCCTGCTTCGCTAAAAAGGTATTCGTCAAAAACGTTCTTATATTATGGGACGGAGGGAGTAGTTTTGAACCCACATTGCTCGGGCCGCTCAATCCAGGACGCTGGTTGCTTGTTCGCCACGACCATTTACTGTTGACCGGGACCATAACCGTTAACTAGGTTGTTGACTATTGACTTTAACTGAAAAGTTGACAAAATCACAAATCCAAAAACTATTTGCAAAGCTTAAAATATCCATGAATTTAGAAAAAAAATCTCGAGTTCATGAATTTGGAAAAAGTTCATTTAAAAAAAATACTAAGTGAATCTGTAAAAACTTCACGTATTTGAGGTATTTCACAAATTTGAAAAAGTTCATGAATATGGAAAAAATCATACATTTGAAAAAGGTTTACAGATTTGGAAAATGTTCTCAAATTCAAAAAATTTCAAGTATTCAAAAAGGAAAAAGTTAGTGGATTTGAAAAAAGTTAGCCATTTTCCTAAAAAAAGTTCCTGAATTTGAGAAAATTCATGGATTTGAAAATCAGTCGCTAATTTGAAGAAGTTCATGAATTGGGGGAAAAAGATCATGTGTTTGAGAGATGTTTAAAAAAATAAAAAAAAGGAAAAATACAAGTACAAAAAGAAAAGGGACAACTGAAAATTAAAAACAAAACAAAACAAAACAAAAAAAGCAAAACAAAAACCGCAGGAAAACCCCACACAAAAATGGTAGAAAGAAACATAACTGATTCATAAAACAATTACGCTGATGGGCCGACACACTTAGGAAACCTCTGTACACACTGGGGGAGTTCGCCTTTTACCAATTGGGGAAGTGTTTATTTCAACCGACAGATTTCGTCCTGTCATCAACCGCGTCGCGGAACGTCCGATCCAGCTGGATCCTACGGCGGTCGTATCTCCCGCACACACCCGCGTCAAGTGGCTGCATGCACGCCTTGCTTCCCATGGGGTCCACACAACGCAACCTTATATCCTTACCTTTTGGTGCGAACACGTGAGTTAGCCATCAGTTTTTCCCTTCGTCTCTAACCTCTGACCTCTCGCTGGTCTCTGCTACTCTCCGCCATGAGCGTGACTGGCCAAGCCCGGCGTGCTCCAATCAACGGCGCAAAACCACCGGTCGTGTTGTAATACAGCACATCGCCATGCGACGCAGCACCCGCAACGCTGCAGAAACGCTTAGGTGCTGCGACATAGCACCAGTAGACAGCTGCGCGTTGCTGCGATCCACCCACTAGTCGGTGTTGCAAGCTGGACGGGGGCGTGACGCTGAGGGTCATCGATGCTTCTGGGTAGCGCTCGTCGGCGTTGGTGGTGTTGCAATGCAGCACACGTCGGTACTGCACGGCTGCCGGCCACATCCGTCGTAGCTGCGACAAGTGGGGCGTCCTCACCGGCGACAGCTGCTGTAGCGCAACACGTGAGAGAGTTGCGTATGTGCTGCCATGGGCGCGGAGGCGCGATGCTGCATGGTCGTCAGAGCTGCCGTGCAACACTCATCGGCGTTGTCGGTGCTGCAATGGCTGCAGCCTACATTCGTGAAGGCGTCCTCACCGGCCACGGCTGTTGCAACGCAACATTTGGAGAAAGTTGTGTGCTACGAGGGGCACGGAGGGTCGTCAGAGTTGCTTTGCAACACTCGTCGACGTTGTCGCCTGCTTCCATCGTCATTACGACAAGTGTTAGACGTGCGGTGCGGCAAGTGTCGGACGTGCAATGACGACAAGGTCTCCTGTGCTCCGAGCCTCTGTTGCATACCATGGCCGGCGTGCTGCCCTTTAGCTGGCTTGAAGCATGCATGATTTTCTGCTGATTCCGGCGGCTACTAGCGAGGATGTGGTGCATGGCCACCACGATGCTCCAAGCGAGGGCCGTCGGTGCTACCTAGCCAGTCACGGGCGGGAGGGCTGGTGTTGCAAGGTCAGATGTCAGCTACGAGTCGGCCCTGCAGCCGAATTGATCGCCAACGCTCACCGGTGCCAGTGCCGTTGTGGAGCTGCAGTGGAACATCGTCGGGGTTCGTTGGTGCTGTGATGTAGCATCGCGGGACCAACAGTGCCGCGGTGGAGCTAGAATGGAATATCGGCGAGGGGTCGTCGGAGCTGCGATGGAGCATCACTTGGCCACCGGTGCCACGGTGGTACTGCAATGGAACATCGCCAGGCAGTCGGTGCTGCGATGGAGCATCGGCGGGCACCGGTGCCGCGGTGGAGTTGCAATGGAACGTCACCGGCTGCATCGTGGAAGCAATCAGGCCCCTGTCGCAGCATTGCCATGGCTGTCAAAGGCTCGAAGCATGCCGTCACAACATCATCGACACAGCCGACTGCCATCGCAGCATTGTTGAAGCAATCGGGCGACCGTCGCAGCATCGCGACGGCCATCGAAGCACACAATGGTCGTTTGAAGCACACCGCCGCGCCATCGCTGTGCCCGTTGAAGCATGTCATCCCAGCACGCCTTTTAGCATTGCCACGGCTATCAAAGCACGTGGTCCCAGCATCATTGAAGCAATCGCGGAACCGTCGCAGCATCGCCATGGCCGTTGAGGGCTCAAAGCACGCCGCCACAACATCATCGATGCAACCGAGCTGCCGTCGCTGCATCGTCGAAGCAATCGCGTGACCACGCAGCATTGCCATGACCGTCGAAGTACAGAATGGCCGTTCAAAGCACGCCGACGCACCATGCATCGTCGTGTCCGTTGAAGCTGTCGTCCCAGCACACCTTGTAGTATTGCCGCGGCCGACGGTCGCCAGGTTGGATGACATCGTTGTAGCATCCTCGGAGCAATCGGGCGACGGTCGTAGCATCGCCACGCCGTCGAAGCACACCATCGCTCCATTGTGGACTGTCATTTGGCCTGCAAAGTTCGCATGCCGCCGCCATGCAGTTGCTAGAAATAAAATACACCACTTCTGCTGGCATGCCATTACAAGTCGTATATGTACATGGCTGAAGTCGCCACGCCTTGCCTAATAATGCAAGTGTAGCCGCTGAGATGCTGTCGTCGTGAGCACGGCGCTGTGTGTATGTGAACGCGCGAGTACGGCTGTGAGGCGTGAAAGAAAATGACTGCAAACGGCTACGGGCCGATGGGCTTTGCGGGGGAAGCGTGCACGTGTAGATCGGACGGACGCGGTGCTCTACATCGGACGGTTGCAAAGGCGACTTACGAAACGGAATCCATCGCCCGACTTCCGCCTAGCATCGCCCCCTGCTAGATCGATCGATCGTCGACCGAGGGTCAGCCTAGCAAAAGAAGGAGGTCCATGGCCGACGTCGAGAATCCTGTTCCCAAGAAGGACGACGACGAGCTCGCGGCGATGGTGGCGGAGCCGAGCGAGCACATCGGGTTCGCGTGCACGTGGATGCTGTTCTCCTTCGCTGTCGCGCTAATCCTCATCTCAATCGGCCTCATGGCGTTCTCCCAGAGAAACTATCCTGGAACCAAGCTCGACCATGGCGCGTCCGTCGCGGGGGGCATAGGCATCTGTGTTGCCTCGGCCTGTGTAGTGCTTTGGTACTGTTCTTTCACGAGTACGAGTACTACCCCGTCGTCGAAAACACAAGAGGACGTGGGAGACTCGTAGATAGGTTCGTCCAATTCCACGTTGATTTTCTTTTCTGATTTTAAGGGGATTCCACGTTGATTTTTGTAAGGTGGTAGTTTGCTGATCGGTCGACCAACTAATTTATCCAACGTTTGTGTTTGATCACGAACATCTATGTGTGAGCTGTTACTTTCAGATTTAGTATTGTAACATCTTTGGTCGTGGCTATTCCTTAACTGTGTCCAAAGCATGCCATGGTATTCTATTCTGTTACTCTTTTCTTATTTTGTTGATGCGATATCTTCTGCAGTGGTCAGAGTTGATTTGAAGCAAAGGTTAGATTCAAGCCGAATACTTGATTTTTTTCAATTCAATATTATCCAGTAAACATGAGGAAACCTCATACTTCCTCTCTCTCAGTTTACAGGGCGTGCGCGTAGCTCTAGGTCGTCAATTTGATCAACCTAATACAAGTCATATATTAAAAAAAACACCAATATAAACTTCAGATGTTCTATTTTCAAACAGTATAATTTTTGTGTTATATAATTTATATTAGAGTGATAAAATTGGCAACCAAGACTTGTAAACTGAAACGGAGGAAGTACCTTTTTGAAACTTATTAAAGAACGAATGTTCCCTTCATCTCTTTCGCATGTGACACAGTGATTGCCATCACGTTGCATTTACTATACGCACATCGTGTTATGTACCAATCAATTTACTATTCCCTCCATCTCATAATATAAGACATTTTTGTAAGCTAATATAGCTCTAAAAACATTCTTATAGTGTAAGACATATTGGTGATGTGTGAGCTGTTCCTTCCAGATTTAATTTAGTACTACTATCCCCCTTTTTTGCGGTACTGTGTCCAATGCAGGCCATGAAATTTTATTCTGTTAGAGCATCTACAGTTGGACTTGACAAATCCGACCCCTTAAACGCCCGCGGACGCGCCCAATAGTGACCGGCCACCCCTCAAAAACGCATTCCACATTCGAATATCTCAAATTAGAAACCTCAAATCCATATTATTACAAGCAACGTGAAACCTAATCTAGGCGGAGCTCGCACGGTTCCGCTCCCCGCTTGCCCGGCTCCGCCCTGGCCATGTCCGGCGGCCGGCTGCGCTCCTTAGAGTGTTGGTCCGGTCGCCGACAAGGTAGGGTAGGGCATGGTACATGAGCTGGCTCACGGGACTCAAGGCCCCGCCGTCTCCCATGCCCTACTCTTCCTCGTCGGAGACCAGAACCCGAACAGTGCCGGTGGACGTCAGATCGATGATGGATCCATCTGGGGACGAGCAGCTAATGTCCACCATGACGCGGGTGCGGTGCCCGGACAGATGCTCCATACGGGGAGCTGGAGAATGCGACTCCGCCTTGCCGACGTCCGCCGCCGCGAGGATTGCCGCTGCCTCCCGCGCCCGGTGCCTTGCACGACGTGCACGCCGTGCCATGGCCTCGTGGGACGATGGTGCGTCCCCAATATCGGCGCGCTACTGGAGGGGTTTGATGACCCATAAGTATAGGGGATCAATCGTAGTCCTTTCGATAAGTAAGAGTGTCAAACCCAACGAGGAGCAGAAGAAAATGACAAGTAGTTTTTATCAAGGTATTCTCTGCAAGCACTGAAATTATAAGTAACAAGTAGTTTGATAGTAAGATAATTTGTAACGAGTAAGTAACGGTAATGATAACAAAAGTGCAGCAAGGTAGCCCAATCCTTTTGAGGCAAAGCACAGGCCAAAACGGTCTCTTATAGTAAGCAAAGCGTTCTTGAGGGTACACGGGAATTTCATCCAGTCACTTTCATCATGTTGGTTTGATTTGTGTTCGCTACTTTGATAATTTAATTTGTGAGTGGACCGCTGCTTAGGTGTTGTTTTTACTTGAACAAACCTCCTACTCATGATTAACCACTCGCAAGCATGCGCAACTATGAGAAAAGTATTAAGATAAAATCTAACCGTAGCATTAAACTTTTGGATCCAAATCAGTTTCTTATGGAATAACGCATAAACTAGGGTTTAAGCTTCTGTCACTCTCGCAACCCATCATCTAATAACTACTCCACAATGCATTCTCTTAGGCCCTAATATGGTGAAGTGTCATCTAGTCGACATTCACATGACACCACTAAGGGAATCACAACATACATACCATCAAATATCGAACACATATCAAGTTCACACAATTACTTGCAACATTAACTCTCATGTGACGTCAAGAACAAAAGTAACTACTCACAAATGATAATCATGCTCAAGATCAGAGGGAGTATTAAATAGTATAATGGATCTGAACATATAATGTTTCACCAAATAAACCATATAGTAATCAACTGCAAGATGTAATCAACACTACTAGTCACTCACAAGCACCAATCTGTAGTTTTGGTACAAAGATTGAACACAAGAGATGAACTAGGGTTTGAGAGGAGATGGTGTTGTTGAAGATGTTGATGGAGATTGTCCTCCCCAAGATGGGAGAGTTGTTGGTGATGATGATGACGATGATTTCCCCCTTCGGGAGGGAAGTTCCCCCGGCGGAATCGCTCTGTCGGAGGGCAAAAGTGCTCCCGCGCAAGTTCCGCCTCGAGACGGCGGCGCTTCATCCCGAAAGTCCTCTCCTTATTTTTTTCTACGTCAAAATAACTTATATATATCAGAAGAGGGGCACCAGAGGTGGGCCGAGGAGGGCACAACCTGGTGGGTTGTGCCCACCTGGTGGGCCCCATCCGGTACTTATTTGCTCCAATATTTCTTATATATTTCATAAAAATCCCCGTGAAGTTTCAGCTCATTTGGAGATGTGCAGAATAGGTGGCCTGATGTAGCTTTTCCAGGTCCGAAATTTCAGCTGCCGGTATTCTCCCTCTTTGTGTGAACCTTGCATATTATGAGAGAAGGCATTAGAATTACTCCAAAAGGCATTATTATGCATAAAAATAATATAAATAACAGTAGGAAAACATGATGCAAAATGGACGTATCAGGGTTGCGCGTCCGCCAGTGCGTTCGGATGCCAGACGGACCGCACGGCCTCCGGCGAGCAGCTATGGCCGACCTGGCGCCGAATCCATGCCCCATTTGGTCGGACGCAATGAATTCCCGACGGATGGATTCCGAGCACAACTGTCCACGGGCCTCCTCCCGGGCGCGGCGGAGCGCAAGCCGGACGACCATCTCTCCTCGGGGTCGCGCGGGATGAGCTCGGGGTCGATGGATCTGGAGGTAAAGGACTCGGTCCGCTGCCAGCCATGCCGAAGACGACAGGAAGGAGCCGAAGTCGAACTTGGGTGGTGGAGGGGAGTGGAGGTGTGTCATGTAGGTCCTCAAACTATGAAAATCGGCATCTAGGTCCTCGAAGTGGAGTAAGTGTGTCATTCAGGTCCAAAATCTGTCCAACCCAACCTGACCGGCTGACCAGTTAGCACTGTTGACCCGTGACATGTTAGAAGGGGCCCCGCAATGTAACGGCTGGTGACGGAAAAAATTAAGGATAAAAAAATGTTTGCGAACAATAAGTTTTAAAAGAAAAGAAAATATGTTTGCAAGCCACCAATATTGTTCGCGAACGATAAATTTGAAAATATGTTCACGAACCACAAAAAATGATCGGGTATATGGAAAATATGTTCGCCAATGATGAATTTGAATTTTTTTTGCACAAATTGAATAAATGTTCGTTATTTCTTTCTAAATTAGCGATTTTCTATTTTTGTGAATTGAAAAATGTTCATAGATTTACAAAAATGTTCGGATTTAAAAAAATGCTCATATATTTTATAATATGTTTATGAATTTACAAAATTTTCATTCATTTAAATATTGAAGGTTTCAGAAATGATCGCCAATAGTGAAGAATTGTTCATGACTTTACAAATATTGCTACCATTTTCAAACTTATTATTCGTGATTTTAAATGTTCATTAATTTGTGGTTCGCGAACACATTTTAAACTTTATCGTTCGCCAACATTTTTTAAAGTCGCGAACATTTTTTGATATTCTCAAACATTTTTTGAAATCATGAATTTGAATTTATTTGGAGTAAAGTGCATTTACCATTCGCTGGAATTTATTTGCATATTTCCATCACCGACCATTACCTTGCGGGGCCTCGTGTCTGACGTGTCGCCAGCTGCTCGGTCAGACAGGGTCGGACAGATTTTAGACCTGAATGACATACTTACGATGCAAGAGAGAGAGGGAGGGAGAGAGAGGCGCTAGGTCGCCAAAGTTGGCCACGGGTGGGGATTGCGATGGCGGCGAGAAGATGGGGTTTGTGAGCAAGCGGTTCGTTATGGATGAAGATGATGGTGAGAAGAGAAGAGAGAAGTGTGACACGTCCCGTTGTTTGGTTGATTTGGCAGAAAAAGGAGGCCGCGATGGAATGGAACGGAATGAAAGAAGGTGCGCGTCCACAAACGAGAGCTAGCTGCTATCTCTCGTTCGTTCTACTCCCATCGTTTCTAAATATAAGCCATTTTAGATATTTTAATACAGATTACATGCAGATGTATATAGACATATACTCTCACCATTCCTAAATATAAGTCTTTGTAGAGATTGCATTATGAACCACATACGGATGTATATAGATGCATTTCAAATGTAGATTCATTCATTTTGCTCCGTATGTAGTCCATCTAGTGAAATCTCTACAAAGACTTATATTTAGGAACGGAGGAAGTATTAGAGTGTAGATTCACTCATTTTGCTTTTGCTTCGTATGTAGTCCATATTAAAATCACTAAAGGTCTTATATTTAAGAATGAAGGGAGTATCAATAATGTAATAACTAATAATAAAAAGAAACCAGCAGACATTTATATGTTGGCCAAAAAATAGAAGAGAGGGAAAAAATAATTTACGTTGGTTGAGGGCGCGTGCGCGACAAACCTTGATTGATTTGATTTTGTCGTTTTGCTTGTGATATGTCATTTAGATACATCCATTTTCGAGACAAATAATTTCGAACGGAGGGAGTAAGTGAGTTTGGCTGCCTCCCCAATCACCGTAAGTCAACATCATTCCGCAAAAGAAACGTAAGTTAACATCAGTCAAGTCAACAGGAGGAGGGAGGGCCCTTCGTGCTGGAACCGAATCGAATCACTCGACTGCATCAGTCAAGTCAACGTCAGTCAACTGGATCGATTTGTTAACGAACATCCCATTGTTACATCCTAAGCTAAAATGGAGCCTTCTCAGGGCACTTGGCCTCTGAGCCGTCGGATTGAGTGTCCAAACGACTTTTAACCGTCGGATTTTTTGATGGGATGATCCTGGCTGTTGGATCGAGTTGATGTGACAACCAATGAATAATGCCCATTTTCCTGCACCCCGCGCCATCGCTTTGGCTCTCCATGACAGGCGGGCCCAGACGGGGTGGGACGTGCTTGTCAGCGACAGCAGAATGGAGAGCTCCGGGTGTTGCCTGCTCGTGATGAATATATGATGCCACCGCATGTAAATCTGGAGGCCCGCTGAGGGCACTTTCGCCATTCCACGTATGGGTGGATGGGTGCCGATAGGGTGTAACCGCGTCGACCTCCTCTCCTCACTTCCCCCCTTCCTTTTTCTCCTCCCCTAACCCTAGCTCCCTCTCCATGATGTCGCCGACGCCGCCTTCTCCTCCCTTTATCTCCTCCTCCACCGCCCCGTCGGCCTACCTCCTCTGCTCACCCTCGCGCCGCCCCCGCCTCCCCCCGGACACGGCGAGGGTGAGCAGCAGCGCGAGGAGTAGGGCTGGTGACTGGGCGAGGCCGTACGAGGGGCGCGCCGAGCACACCCCGCTTCACCGCGGTTTCTTGGCCGGCGGCCACCTCTGCGCCTGGGCCATCTCCAGCCAAGCCGCGACTCTCCTCTGGGCCTCCCTTCTCCTCCCCATCGGGACCGGGCAGAGGAGGAGGAGCGGTGGCCACGAATTCGACGAGGTGGCCGAGTTTCCTGTGGCGCCGTTGCCAGTCCTCACGGGTCGGCAGGAGGAGTGACAGCCGCAGAGACACTAGCGGTCTCCGCTGCTCACTCTCTCGCGTCGCTGACTGCATGGTTGTGCACAAGGAGAGTGGTAGGCCAAGGTGCGCTCGCTGACCAGCGGATCCAGGCCGCATCCTATCCGACGACCTCCTGGGGACGCCACCGCTAGCGATGGTGAGGACCAGACACTCCATCCACCCTGCATCTAGGTCCAATCCCGATTTACATTTCTTTTGCCTCTTCCCGATTTACATTTTGCCGCTCCACGATTGGATCCATTAGAGTGTTGCCTTGGTCGTTGTTGTAGGTGAAGGCCTTGCGGTGGGACTCATTGCCTCCTAAACTTATAGCAAATTAACTTGTGTTTAGCCTTTTAGCACTCCAACCTGCATCCAGGTCTAATCCAATGCTTAGGAGGTTGCTTCTTGCAGAGCATACATGGAGAAGGTACATGTGGGGAAGAATATAAGAACCTCATGCTCATCAGCGAGGGCAGGGGTCATATAGTCATCAAAGCCAGCCTCAGTGTCTTCCACTCCATCATCTTCTGCTCGGCCACATTCAGGAAGTGCCTTTATACAAATCTCCATTGCACCAATTAACATGTTGAATATTGTTTCATACAGTACCTGCCAAATGGCCAATAGAGTAAAAGTGGGTTAGGTGCATTGGTATGTACTATGCAGAGCTTTGAGAGTTGTTTAGTTGGCCAGCATTCATGTTAATCTCCGTGTGTGTGTTCTAGGACAAGAGGATATGGGATATCTGTGTTGTGTGTATGCATGCAATTCCCATGTTTCGGACTCGGCAGTCACTAATTTTTTTGAAGCACAATCAAACTGCTAGCAAGAATACATGGTCGGCTTAATACTTTCTGTTTCACATGTGATTGAAATGGTGTGCTAGAAAAAAAGAAGAATTTCGTAAGTCCCAATCAGAGTCAAGCTGCTAGCAACGAATAGATGATAAGCTTAATAGACTTCTTATGGGCACGGTAATTGGCAGCAGATAAAGGATGGTAGTTTTGCACTGTGAATTATTGTCTAGGTTGCCGCCGATCATAAGTTGGTGATATTGTAGTAGAGCTAACTGTGGAGAACCCTGCTGGAGATATCGAATTTGATTCATTTTATTATTACAACTATATTAGAAATTTCTTTTCAAATTAACTGTTCTTTGTAAGGTCACAATATACAACAAATTAAAGTATGATTCCAGCATTCTTATATGAAGCTATGTATTTTGGCCACTTATGTATGTTCGTGGGGTCTACTTCCTTTTGTTATGCTTCGTGAAGTACCACATACCCGCTTTGATCCTTGGATGATATTATGTACTACCTCTAATTGTTATCCATAATGTGTTGTTTGCATCCTTTTGCATCATCTTCGGCCAAAACATAATACATGTGGGTTCTCTAGGGTCTTATTATGTTTCATGTACAACTATCATGACGTGCCTTTGGTATACCATGCTAGGCCAAGCAGACTATGTACAACCTCTTCTTTTTGAAGCCCTCAACCCCTCACCACCTGTTGAAGTTGTAAGCATTCTTATCTTATCTCATTTGGTCTTCTGATACAATGTCATTCCCTGTAAGTATGTGGGATATTTTTGTTCAATATCAGATTAGATGGGGTACCGCAAGCACCTATGTACAACCGCTTCTTTTTTTCTTCTCATGTTAGTTTTAAAATAGTTGTGTTTTTTACGTTCGGATATAGCAATGGACACAATAGTAGTTTTTGTTTGTTTTTATTCAACAGTAGTATACTCCCGTATAAAACCAAGAGTTGAACTACACTATAATGCTATTTTGATTTATGTAACGCACTGTGAGAGGCTTGGGCGGCAGGGCCTATTATGCACATGATGGTGTGCTAGTCTCCTGGGTAGAGCTCATCCATGGCTTGAGTGAGTAGCCCCAAAGGCAGGTGTTAGGGCAAGCCGCGGGGTCGACAGCTTCAGATGCACCAATGCAACTGTGTGTCTCTTTAGAATATGTATTCAGCTCAGATAAAAATCTCAAGTGTATATGTTCTTGAGACATGACATAGATGAACATTGACATGCTTGCTGCAATCCCATTATTAACCACGTGCTTCTATTTCTATCTGGCGTATTTTGAACATGGTGAATTTCTGGGAATGTCGTTTCATGTTTGCTATTTATGTTTGTACATCTGTGAATACATACATGGTCAATTAGTTTGCTTGGTAAAACATAAGAATTCAGGTTCACTTACATACCCGCTCAGTTGTGCGGCAGATTTCTTGCCACCCAACCATTATATTGTTGGGGAACGCAGTATTTCAAAAAGTTTCCTACGATCACGCAAGATCTATCTAGGAGAAGCATAGCAACGAGCGGGGAGAGTGTGTCCACGTACCCTCGTAGACCGAAAGCGGAAGCGTTATGTAATGCGGTTGATGTAGTCGAACGTCTTCGTGATCCAACCGATCAAGTACCGAACGCACGACACCTCCGCGATCTGCACCTTCAGCTCGGTGACGTCCCTCGTACTCTTGATCCAGTTGAGGCTGAGGGAGAGTTTCGTCAGCACGACGGCGTGGTGACGGTGATGATGATGTTACCGATGCAGGGCTTCGCCTAAGAACTGCAACAATATGACCGAGGTGGAAATCTGTGGAGGAGGCACCACACACGGCTAAAACAACTGTTAACTTGTGTGTTCTAGGGTGCCCCTGCCCCCGTATATAAAGGAGCAAGGGGGAGGCTGGCCGGCCCTATAGGGCGCGCCCCAAGGGGGGCAATCCTACTCCTAGTAGGAGTTGGATTCCCCCCTTTCCTAGTCCTACTAGGAGAAGAAGGAAGGAGAGGGGAAAGAGAAGGAAGGAGGGGGGCGCCGCCCTCCCCCTAGTCCAATTCGGACTAGGCCCATGGGGGGCGCGCGGCCAGCCCTTGGCAGCCCCTCTCTCTCCCCTAGGCCCAATAAGGCCCATTACTTCTCCGGTGGTTCCGATAACCCTTCCGGCACTCCGATATTTATCCGGTGACCTCCGGAACTCATCCGGTGTCCGAATAACATCGTCTAATATATCATTCTTTATGTCTTAACCATTTCGAGTCTCCTCGTCATGTCCGTGATCACATCCGGGACTCCGAACGACCTTCGGCACATCAAAACACATAAACACATAATACCGATCGTCATCGAACGTTAAGCGTGCGGACCCTACGGGTTCGAGAACTATGTAGACATGACCGAGACTCATCTCCGGTCAATAACCAATAGCGGAACCTGGATGCTCATATTGGCTCCCACATATTCTAAGAAGATATTTATCGGTCAAACGGCATAACAACATACGTTGTTCCCTTTGTCATCGGTATGTTACTTGCCCGAGATTCGATCGTCGGTATCTCAATACCTAGTTCAATATCATTACCGGCAAGTCTCTTTACTCGTTCCGTAGTGCATCATCCCGCAACTAACTCATTAGTCACATTGCTTGCAAGGCTTATAGTGATGTGCATTACCGAGAGGGCCCAGAGATACTTCTCCGACAATCGGAGTGACAAATCCTAATCTCGATCTATGCCAACTCAACAAACACCATCGGAGACACCTGTAGAGCATCTTTATAATCACCAAGTTACGTTGTGACGTTTTATAGCACACTAAGTGTTCCTCCGGTATTCGGGAGTTGCATAATCTCATAGTCATAGGAACATGTATAAAGTCATGAAGAAAGCAATAGCAACAAACTAAACATCATCGTGCTAAGCTAATGGATGGGTCATATCAATCACATCATTCTCTAATGATGTGATTCCGTTAATCAAATGACAAGTCATGTCTATGGCTAGGAAACTTAACCATCTTTGTTTAACGAGGTAGTCAAGTAGAGGCATACTAGTGACACTCTGTTTGTCTATGTATTCACACATGTACTAAGTTTCCGGTTAATACAATTCTAGCATGAATAATAAACATTTATAATGATATAAGGAAATATAAATAACAACTTTATTATTGCCTCTAGGGCATATTCCTTCAGTCTCCCACTTGCACTAGAGTCAACAATCTAGATTACACAGTAATGATTCTAACACCCATGGAGTCTTGGTGATGATCATGTTTTGCTCGTGAGAGAGGCTTAGTCAACGGGTCTACAACATTCAGATCCGTATGTATCTTGCAAATCTCTATGTCTCCCTCCTTGACTTGATCGCGGATGGAATTGAAGCGTCTCTTGATGTGCTTGGTTTTCTTGTGAAATCTGGATTCCTTTGCCAAGGCAATTGCACCAATATTGTCACAAAAGATTTTCATTGCACCCGATGCACTAGGTATGGCACCTAGATCGGATATGAACTCTGCTACCTCTTGAGCACTGCGTTGGTTTTCCCTTGAAGAGGAAAGGGTGATGCAGTAAAGTAGCATAAGTATTTCCCTCAGTTTTTGAGAACCAAGGTATCAATCCAGTAGGAGGCCACGCACGAGTCCCTCGCACCTGCACAAACAATTAAAATCCTCGCAACCAACGCAATAAAGGGGTTGTCAATCCCTTCACGGTCACTTACGAAAGTGAGATCTAATAGATATGATAAGATAATATTTTTGGTATTTTTATGGTAAAGATGCAAAGTAAAATAAAAGGCAATAAAAATAGCTAAGTGTTGGAAGATTAATATGATGGAAAATAGACCCGGGGGCCATAGGTTTCACTAGTGGCTTCTCTCAAGAGCATAAGTATTACGGTGGGTGAACAAATTACTGTTGAGCAATTGACATAATTGAGCATAGTTATGAGAATATCTAGGTATGATCATGTATATAGGCATCACGTCCGAGACAAGTAGACCGACTCCTGCCTGCATCTACTACTATTACTCCACACATTGACCGCTATCCAGCATGCATCTAGAGTATTAAGTTCATAAGAACAGAGTAACGCTTTAAGCAAGATGACATGATGTAGAGGTATAAACTCATGCAATATGATATAAACCCCATCTTGTTATCCTCGATGGCAACAATACAATACGTGCCTTGCTGCCCCTACTGTCACTGGGAAAGGACATCGCAAGATTGAACCCAAAGCTAAGCACTTCTCCCATTGCAAGAAAGATCAATCTAGTAGGCCAAACCAAACTGATAATTCTAAGAGACTTGCAAAGATAACCAATCATACATAAAAGAATTCAGAGAAGATTCAAATATTGTTCATAGATAAACTTGATCATAAACCCACAATTCATCGGTCTCAACAAACACACCGCAAAACAAGATTACATCGAATAGATCTCCACAAGAGAGGGGGAGAACATTGTATTGAGATCCAAAAACAGAGAAAAAGCCATCTAGCTAATAACTATGGAGCCGAAGGTGTGAGGTAAACTACTCACACATCATCGGAGAGGCTATGGTGTTGATGTAGAAGCCCTCCGTGATCGATGCCCCCTCAGGCGGAGCTCCGGAAAAGGCCCCAAGATGGGATCTCACGGGTACAGAAGGTTGCGGCGGTGGAATTAGGTTTTTGGCTCCGTATCTGGTAGTTTGGGGTACGTAGGTATATATAGGAGGAAGAAGTACGTCGGTGGAGCAACGTGGGGCCCACGAGGGTGGAGGGCGCGCCCCCCTACCTCGTGCCCTCCTGGTTGATGTCTTGACATAGGGTCCAAGTCCTCTGGATCACGTTCGTTCCGAAAATCACGTTTCCGAAGGTTTCATTCCGTTTGGACTCCGTTTGATATTCTTTTTCTGCGAAACTCTGAAATAGGCAAAAAACAACAATTCTGGGCTGGGCCTCCGTTTAATAGGTTAGTCCCAAAAATAATATAAAAGTGTATAATAAAGCCCAATAATTTCCAAAACAGAATATAATATAGCATGGAACAATAAAAAATTATAGATACGTTGGAGACGTATCAAGCATCCTGAAGCTTAATTCCTGCTCGTCCTCGAGTAGGTAAATGATAAAAACAGAATTTTTGATGTGGAATGCTACTTAGCATAATTTCAATGTAATTCTTCTTATTGTGGCATGAATGTTCAGATTTAATATGATTCAAGATAAGAGTTTAATTTTGACATAAAAACAATAATACTTCAAGCATGCTAACCAAGCAATTATGTCTTATCAAAATAACATAGCCAAAGCAAGTTATCCCTACAAAATCATATAGTCTGGCTATGCGCCATCTTCTCCACACAAAATATTCATATCATGTACAACCCCGGTTTTAGCCAAGCAATTGGTTCATACTTTTTAACGCGCTTCAGCCTTTTCAATTCTTACGCAATACATGAGTGCAAGCCATGGATATAACACTATGGTGGAATAACGTATAATGGTAGGGGTTATGTGGGAAGACAAAAAAGGAGAAAGTCTCACATCAAGGAGGCTAATCAACGGGCTATGGAGATGCCCATCAATTGATGTTAATGCAAGGAGTAGGGATTGCCATGCAAAGGATGCACTAGAGCTATAAGTGTATGAAAGCTCAAAAAGAAACTAGTGGGTGTGCATCCAACTTGCTTGCTCACGAAGACCTCGGGCATTTTGAGGAAGCCCATCATTGGAATATACAAGCCAAGTTCTATAATGAAATTTTCCACTAGTATATGAAAGTAACAAAATGAGAGACTCTCTATCATGAAGATCACGGTGCTACTTTGAAGCACAAGTGTGGTAAAAGGATAGTAACATTGTCCCGTCTCTCTTTTTCTCTCATTTTTTTATTTGGGCCTTTTCTCTCTTTTTTATGGCCTCTTTTTTTTAGTCCGAAGTCTCATCCCGACTTGTGGGGGAATCATAGTCTCCATCATCCTTTCCTCACTTGGGACAATGCTCTAATAATGATGATCATCACACTTTTATTTACTTACAACTCATGAATTACAACTCAACACTTAGAACAAAATATGACTCTATATGGATGCCTCCGGCGGTGTACCGGGATATGCAATGAATCAAGAGCGACATGTATGAAAGAATTATGAATGGTGGCTTTGCCACAAATACAATGTCAACTACATGATCATGCAAGGCAATATGACAATGATGGAGCGTGTCATGATAAACGAAACGATGGAAAGTTGCATGGAAATATATCTCGGAATGGCTATGGAAATGCCATAATAGGTAGGTATGGTGGCTGTTTTGAGGAAGATATAAGGAGGTTTATGTGTGATAGAGCGTATCATATCACGGGGTTTGGATGCACCGGCGAAGTTTGCACCAACTCTCAAGGTGACAAAGGGCAATGCACGGTACCGAAGAGGCTAGAAAATTGCGGAAAGGTAGGTGTGCGTATAATCCATGGACTCACATTAGTCATAAAGAACTCATATACTTATTGCAAAAATTTATTAGCCCTCGAAGCAAAGTACTACTACGCATGCTCCTAGGGGAAGGGTTGGTAGGAGTTAACCATCGCGCGATCCCGACCGCCACACAAAGGATGACAATCAATAAATACCTCATGCTCCGACTTCGTTACATAACGGTTCACCATACGTGCATCCTACGGGAATGACAAACTCCAACACAAGTATTTTTCAATTCCACAATTACTCCACTAGCACAACTATGATATTACCACCTTTATATCTCAAAACAATTATCTAGTATCAAATTTCTCATGATATTATGATTAAAGCAAATTGCCATGCTATTTTAAGACTCTCATATAAGTGAAGCATGAGAGATCAATAGTTTCTATAAAAAAATCAACCGCCGTGCTCTAAAAGATATAAGTGAAGCACTAGAGCAAAACTATATAGCTCAAAAGATATAAGTGAAGCACATAGAGTATTCTAACAATTTCCAAATCATGTGTGTCTCTCTAAAAAGGTGTGTACAGCAAGGATGATTGTGGTAAACTAACAAATAAAGACTCAAATAATACAAGACGCTCCAAGCAAACACATATCATGTGGTGAATAAAAATATAGCTTCAAGTAAAGTTACCGATGGAAGTAGACGAAAGAGGGGATGCCTTCCTGGGCATCCCCAAGCTTTGGCTTTTAGGTGTCATTAGATTATCTTGGGGTGCCATGGGCATCCCCAAGCTTAGGCTCTTGCCACTCCTTGTTCCATAATCCATCAAATCTTTCACCCAAAACTTGAAAACTTCACAACACAAAACATGACAGAAAATCTCGTGAGCTCCGTTAGCGAAAGAAAACAAAATACCACTTCAAGGTACTGTAATGAACTCATTCTTTGTTTATATTGGTGTTAAACCTACTGTATTCCAACTTCTCTATGGTTTATAAACTATTTTACTAGCCATAGATTCATTAAAATAAGCAAACAACACACGCAAAACAGAATCTGTCAAAAACAGAACAGTCTGTAGTAATCTGTAACTAACACAAACTTCTGGAACTCTAAAAATTCAGCCAAAATAGGACGACCTAAACAATTTGTTTATTGATCTGCTTCAATTGGAATCAACATCATATAACGTTCTGATAATTTTAAACAATTGTTTTCGTGAACAGAAAGTTTCTGGAATTTTTAGCAAGATCAAATAACTATCATCCAAGAAGATCCTATAGGTTAAACTTGGCACAAACACTAATTAAAACATAAAAACAAATCTAACCAGAGGCTAGATCAAATATTTATTCCTAAACAGAAGCAAAAAGCAAAAAACTAAAAATAAAAATAAAATTGGGTTGCCTCCCAACAAGCGCTATCGTTTAACGCCCCTAGCTAGGCATAATAGCAAGGATAGATCTAGGTATTGCCATCTTTGGTAGGTAATCCATAAGTGGCTCTCATAATAGATTCATAAGGTAATTTTATTTTCTTTCTAGGGAAGTGTTCTATGCCTTTCCTTAACGGAAATTGGAATCTAATATTCCCTTCCTTCATATCAATAATTGCACCAATCATTCTAAGGAAAGGTCTACCAAGAATAATAGGACATGAAGGATTGCAATCTATATCAAGAACAATAAAATCTACGGGCACATAATTCCTATTTGCAACAATAAGAACATCATTAATTCTTCCCATAGGTTTCTTGATGGTGGAATCCGCAAGGTGCAAGTTTAAAGAACAATCATAAATTTGCGGAAACCTAACAAATCACACAAAGTTTTTGGAATCGTGGAAACACTAGCACCCAAATCACACAAAGCATAGCATTCATGATCTTTAATTTTAATTTTAATAGTAGGTTCTCACTCATCATAATGTTTTCTAGGGATAGAAACTTCCAACTCAAGCTTTTCTTCATAAGATTGCATCAAAGCATCAACGCTATGTTTGGTAAAGGCTTTATTTTGACTATAAGCATGAGGAGAATTTTGCATGGATTGCAACAAGGAAATACAATCTATCAAAGAGAAATTATCATAATTAAATTCCTTGAAATCCAAAATAGTGGGTTCGTTAATATCTAATGTTTTGATCTCTTCAATCCCACTTTTATCAATTTTAGCATCAAGATCTAAAAACTCCGAATTTTTGGAACGCCTTCTAGGTAAAGGTGGATCATATTCAGTCCCATCAAGATTCATATTGCAAAACAAAGATTTAATAGGGGACACATCAATAACTTTTAGATGTTCGTCTTTATTTTCCCAAAACTTTCTGGCTTAGCGGCCATCTTATTAACTAAGGTGCCTGCTTATCCAAAACTTCAGCTATTAATTTCTCAACGTGAGCAATCTAAGATTTCAAACCATCAAATTCTTTAGACATATCATCGAGCTCTTTATTCATAAAACCCATAAAGCTTTTTTGTTCCTTAAGCTCGTTTCTAAAGAAATTATTATGCTCAAATTGTAAGACCATAAAACTCCTGACGTTGCTTTCGATCTCTTCTAACCTTTTAAGGTGAAGATCACCAAATCTAGGTAGATCCATCGTGACAAGCAAGCAATCCAACACACGAGCAAGCAAGAAGCAAACGAAAAAGAGGCGAACGGAAAAGAGAGGGCGAATAAAACGACAAAGGTGAAGTGTGGGAGAGGAAAACGAGAGGCAAATGGCAAATAAAGTAATGCAGGAGATAAGGGTTTGTGATGGGTACTTGGTATGTTTACTTTTGCGTAGACTCCCCGGCAACGGCGCCAGAAATGGCTCGTTGTCGGGAGTTCAAATCTTGACTTGACTTTGCGTAATCCTCCCCGGCAACGGCGCCAGAAATGGCTCGTTGTCGGGAGTTCAAATCTTGACTTGACTTTGCGTAAGCCTCCCCGGCAACGGTGCCAGAAATCCTTCTTGCTACCTCTTGAGCACTGCGTTGGTTTTCTCTTGAAGAGGAAAGGGTGATGCAGTAAAGTAGCGTAAGTATTTCCCTCATTTTTTGAGAACCAAGGTATCAGTCCAGTAGGAGGCCACACACGAGTCCCTCGCACCTGCACAAACAATTAAAATCCTCGCAACCAACGCAATAAAGGGGTTGTCAATCCCTTCACGGTCACTTACGAAAGTGAGATCTAATAGATATGTAAGATAATATTTTTGGTATTTTTATGGTAAAGATGCAAAGTAAAATAAAAGGCAATAAAAATAGCTAAGTGTTGGAAGATTAATATGATGGAAAATAGACCCGGGGGCCATAGGTTTCACTAGTGGCTTCTCTCAAGAGCATAAATATTACGGTGGGTGAATAAATTACTGTTGAGCAATTGACATAATTGAGCATAGTTATGAGAATATCTAGGTATGATCATGTATATAGGCATCACGTCCGAGACAAGTAGACCGACTCCTGCCTGCATCTACTACTATTACTCCACACATCGACCGCTATCCAGCATGCATCTAGAGTATTAAGTTCATAAGAACAGAGTAACGCTTTAAGCAAGATGACATGATGTAGAGGTATAAACTCATGCAATATGATATAAACCCCATCTTGTTATCCTCGATGGCAACAATACAATACGTGCCTTGCTGCCCCTACTGTCACTGGGAAAGGACACCGCAAGATTGAACCCAAAGCTAAGCACTTCTCCCATTGCAAGAAAGATCAATCTAGTAGGCCAAACCAAACTGATAATTCTAAGAGACTTGCAAAGATAACCAATCATACATAAAAGAATTCAGAGAAGATTCAAATATTGTTCATAGATAAACTTGATCATAAACCCACAATTCATCGGTCTCAACAAACACACCGCAAAAGAAGATTACATCGAATAGATCTCCACAAGAGAGGGGGATAACATTGTATTGAGATCCAAAAAGAGAGAAGAAGCCATATAGCTAATAACTATGGACCCGAAGGTCTGAGGTAAACTACTCACACATCATCGGAGAGGCTATGGTGTTGATGTAGAAGCCCTCCGTGATCGATGCCCCCTCAGGCGGAGCTCCGAAAAAGGCCCCAAGATGGGATCTCACGGGTACAGAAGGTTGCGGCGGTGGAATTAGGTTTTTGGCTCCGTATCTGGTAGTTTGGGGGTACGTAGGTATATATAGGAGGAAGAAGTACGTCGGTGGAGCAACGTGGGGCCCAGAAGGGTGGAGGGCGCGCCCAGGGGGGTAGGCGCACCCCCCTACCTCGTGCCCTCCTGGTTGATGTCTTGACGTAGGGTCCAAGTCCTCTGGATCACGTTCGTTCCCAAAATCACATTCCCGAAGGTTTAATTCCGTTTGGACTTTGTTTGATATTCTTTTTCTGCGAAACTCTGAAATCGACAGAAAGCAGCAATTCTGGGCCGGGCCTCCGTTTAATAGGTTAGTCCCAGAAATAATATAAATGTGTATAATAAAGCCCAATAATGTCCAAAACAGAATATAATATAGCATGGAACAATAAAAAATTATAGATACGTTGGAGACGTATCAAACTCCTTCATCCAGACTCCTTCATTTGCTGCTTCCGAAGCAGCTATGTACTCCACTTCACACGTAGATCCCGCCACGACGCTTTGCTTAGAACTGCACCAACTGACAGCTCCACCGTTCAATATAAATACGTATCCGGTTTGTGACTTAGAGTCATCCGGATCAGTGCCAAAGCTTGCATCGACGTAACCATTTACGACGAGCTCTTTGTCACCTCCATAAACAAGAAACATATCCTTAGTCCTTTTCAGGTATTTCAGGATGTTCTTGACTGCTGTCCAGTAATCCACTCCTGGATTACTTTGGTACCTCCTTGCTAAACTAATAGTAAGGCACACATCAGGTCTGGTACACAACATTGCATACATGATAGAACCTATGGCTGAAGCATAGGGAATGACTTTAATTTTCTCTCTATCTTCTGCAGTGGCCGGGCATTGAGTCTGACTCAACTTCACACCTTGTAACACTGGCAAGAACCCTTTCTTTGCTTGATCTATTTTGAACTTCTTCAAAATTTATCAAGGTATGTGCTTTGTGAAAGTCCAATTAAGCCTCTTGATCTATCTTTATAGATCTTGATGCCCAATATATAAGCAGCTTCACCGAGGTCTTTCATTGAAAAACTCTTGTTCAAGTATCCTTTTATGCTATCCAGGAATTCTATATCATTTTCAATCAACAATATGTCATCCACATATAATATTAGAAATGCTACAGAGCTCCCACTCACTTTCTTGTAAATTTAGGCTTCTCCAAAAGTCTGTATAAAACCATATGCTTTGATCACACTATCAAAACGCTTATTCCAACTCTGAGATGCTTGCACCAGTCCATAAATGGATCGCTGGAGCTTGCACACTTTGTTAGCATCCTTTGCATCGATAAAACCTTCTTGTTGCATCATATACAACTCTTCTTTCAGAAATCCATCCAGGAATGCAATTTTTACATCCATTTGCCAAATTTCCATAATCATAAAATGCGGCAATTGCTAACATGATTCGGACGGACTTAAGCATCGCTACGGGTGAGAAGGTCTCATCGTAGTCACTCCTTGAACTTGTCGAAAACTTTTCGCAACAAGTCGAGCATTGTAGATAGTAACATTACCGTCAGCGTCAGTCTTCTTATTGAAGATCCGTTTATTCTCTATGGCTTGCTGATCATCGGGCAAGTCAACCAAAGTCAACACTTTGTTCTCATACATGGATCCCATCTCAGGTTTCATGGCCTCAAGCCATTTCGCGGAATCTGGGCTCATCATCGCTTCCTCATAGTTCGTAGGTTTGTCATGGTCAAGTAACATGACCTCCAGAACAGGATTACCGTACCACTCTGGTGCGGATCTTACTCTGGTTGAGCTATGAGGTTCGGTAGTAACTTGATGTGAAGTTATATAATCATCATCATTAGCTTCCTTGCTAATTAGTGTAGGATTCACATGAACTGATTTTTGTGATGAACTACTTTCCAATAAGGGAGTAGGTACAGTTACCTCATCAAGTTCTACTTTCCTCCCACTCACTTCTTTCGAGAGAAACTCTTTCTCTAGAAAGGATCCATTCTTAGCAACGAATATCTTGCCTTCGGATCTGTGATAGAAGGTGTACCCAACAGTCTATTTTGGGTATCCTATGAAGACACATTTCTCCGATTTGGGTTCGAGCTTATCAGGTTGAAGCTTTTTCACATAAGCATTGCAGCCCCAAACTTTAAGAAATGAAAACTTGGGTTTCTTGCCAAACCACACTTCATAAGGTGTCGTCTCAACGGATTTAGATGGTGCCCTATTTAACGTGAATGCAGCCGTCTCTAAAGCATAACCCCAAAACGATAGCGGTAAATCAGTAAGAGACATCATAGATCGCACCATATCTAATAAAGTGCGTTTACAACGTTCGGACACACCATTACGCTGTGGTGTTCCGGGTGACGTGAGTTGCGAAACTATTCCGCATTGTTTCAAATGAAGACCAAACACGTAACTCAAATATTCTCCTCCATGATCAAATCGCAGAAACTTTATTTCTATTTACGATGATTTTCCACTTCACTCTGAAATTCTTTGAACTTTTCAAATGTTTCAGACTTATGTTTCATCAAGTAGATATACCCATGTCTGCTTAAATCATCGGTGAAGGTCAGAAAATAACGATACCCGCCGCGAGCCTCAATATTCATCGGACCGCATACATCAGTATGTATTATTTCCAAAAAATCTGTTGCTCGCTCCATTGTTCCGGAGAACGGAGTTTTAGTCATCTTGCCCATGAGGCATGGTTCGCAAGTACCAAGTGATTCATAATCAAGTGATTCCAAAAGTCCATCAGTATGGAGTTTCTTCATGCGCTTTACACCAATATGACCCAAACGGCAGTGCCACAAATAAGTTGCACTATCATTATCAACTCTGCATCTTTTGGCTTCAATATTAAGAATATGTGTATCACTACTATCGAGATTCAACAAAAATAGACCACTCTTCAAGGGTGCATGACCATAAAAGATATTACTCATATAAATAGAACAACCATTATTCTCAGATTTAAATGAATAACCGTCTCGCATCAAACAAGATCCAGATATAATGTTCATGCTTAACGCTGGCACCAAATAACAATTATTCAGGTCTAAAACTAATCCCGAAGGTAGATGTAGAGGTAGCATGCCGACGGCGACCACATCGACTTTGGAACCATTTCCCACGCGCATCATCACCTCGTCCTTAGCCAATCTTCGCTCAATCCGCAGTCCCTGTTTCAAGTTGCAAATATTAGCAACAGAACCAGTATCAAATACCCAGGCACTACTGCGAGCATTAGTAAGGTACACATCAATAACATGTATATCACATATACCTTTGTTCACTTTGCCATCCTTCTTATCCGCCAAATACTTGGGCTAGTTCCGCTTTCAGAGACCAGTCCCTTTGCAGTAGAAGCACTCAGTCTCAGGCTTAGGTCCAGACTTGGGCTTCTTCACTTGAGCAGCAACTTGCTTGCCATTCTTCTTGAAGTTCCCCTTCTTCCCTTTACCCTTTTTCTTGAAACTTGTGGTCTTGTTGACCATCAACACTTGATGCTCCTTCTTGATTTCTACCTTCGCAGCCTTTAGCATCGCGAAGAGCTTGGGAATTGTCTTATCCATCCCTTGCATATTATAGTTCATCATGAAGCTTTTGTAGCTTGGTGGCAGTGATTGAAGAACTCTGTCAATGACACTATCAAATGGAAGATTAACTCCCAGCTGAGTCAAGTGATTATGATACCCAGACATTTTGAATATATGTTCACTGACAGAACTATTCTCCTCCATTTTACAGTTATAGAACTTATTGGAGACTTCATATCTCTCAATCTGGGCATTTGCTTGAAATATTAACTTGAACTCCTGGAACATCTCATATGCTCCATGACGTTCAAAACGTAATTGAAGTCCCAGTTCTAAGCCGTAAAGCATGGCACACTGAACTATCGAGTAGTCATCAGCTTTGCTCTGCCAGGCGTTCACAACGTCCGGTGTTGCTCCTGCAGCGGGTCTTGCACCTAGCGGTGCTTCCAGGACGTAATTCTTCTGTGCAACAATGAGGATAATCCTCAAGTTATGGACCCAGTCCATGTAGTTGCTACCATCATCTTTCAACTTAGCTTTCTCTAGGAACGCATTAAAATTCAAAGGAACAGTAGCACGGGCCATTGATCTACAACAACATAGATATGCAAAATACTATCAGGTACTAAGTTCATGATAAATCAAAGTTCAATTAATCATATTACTTAAGAACTCCCACTTAGATAGACATCCCTCTAATCATCTAAGTGATCACGTGATCCAAATCAACTAAACCATGTCCGATCATCACGTGAGATGGAGTAGTTTTCAATGGTGAACATCACTATGTTGATCATAACTACTATATGATTCACGCTCGGCCTTTCGGTCTCAGTGTTCCGAGGCCATATCTGCATATGCTAGGCTCGTCAAGTTTAACCCGAGTATTCTGCGTGTGCAAAACTGGCTTGCACCGTTGTATGTGAACGTAGAGCTTATCACACCAAATCATCACATGGTGTCTCGGCACGACGAACTGTCGCAATGGTGCATACTAAGGGAGAACACTTATACCTTGAAATTTAGTGAGAGATCATCTTATAATGCTACCGCCGAACTAAGAAAAATAAGATGCATAAAGGATAAACATCATAGGCGATCAATATAAGTGATATGATATGGCCATCATCATCTTGTGCCTTTGATCTCCATCTCCAAAGCAGCATCATGATCATCATCATCACCGGCTTGACACCTTGATCTCCATCGAAGCATCATTGTCGTCTCGCCAACTATTGCTATCACGACTATCGCTACCGCTTAGTGATAAAGTAAATCAACTACATGGCGATTGCATTGCATACAATAAAGCGACGACCATATGGCTCCTGCCAGTTGTCGATAACTCTGTTACAAAAAATGATCATCTCATACAATAATTTATATCATCACGTGTTGACCATATCACATCACAACATGCCCTGCAAAAACAAGTTAGACATCCTCTACTTTGTTGTTGCAAGTTTTACGTGGCTGCTATGGGCTTCGCAAGAACCGTTCTTACCTACGCATCAAAACCACAACGATTTTTCGTCAAGTGTGTTGTTTTAACCTTCAACAAGGACCGGGCGTAGTCACACTCGATTCAACTAAAGTTGGAGAAACACACCCACTTGCCACCTGTGCGACGCACGTCGGTAGAACCAGTCTCGCGTAAACATACGCGTAATGTCGGTTTGAGCCGCTTCATCCAACAATACCGCCGAATCAAAGTATGACATGCTGGTAAGCAGTATGACTATTATCGCCCATAACTCCTTGTGTTCTACTCGTGCATATAACATCTACGCATAGACCTGGCTCTGATACCACTATTGGGGAACGCAGTATTTCAAAAAAATTCCTACAATCACGCAAGATCTATCTAGGAGAAGCATAGCAACGAGTGGGGAGAGTGTCTCCACGTACCCTCGTAGACCGAAAGCGGAAGCGTTATGTAACGTGATTGATGTAGTCGAACGTCTTCGCGATCCAACCGATCAAGTACCGAACGCACGGCACCTCCGCGATCTGCACACGTTCAGCTCGGTGACGTCCCTCGTACTCTTGATCCAGCTGAGGCCGAGGGAGAGTTTCGTCACACGACGGCGTGGTGACGGTGATGATGATGTTATCGACGCAGGGCTTCGCCTAAGCACTACAACGATATGACCGAGGTGGAAATCTGTGGAGGGGGGCACCGCACACGGCTAAAACAACTATTAACTTATGTGTTCTAGGGTGCCCCCTGCCCCTGAATATAAAGGAGCAAAGGGGAGGCTGGCCGGCCCGATAGGGCGCGCCCCAAGGGGGGCAATCCTACTCCTAGTAGGAGTTGGATTCCCCCTTACCTAGTCCTACTAGGAGAAGAACGAAGGAGAGGGGAAAGAGAAGGAAGGAGGGGGTGCCGCCCTCCCCCTAGTCCAATTCGGACTAGGCCCACGGGGGGGGGGGGGGGGGAGGGGGGCGCTGCGGCCAGCCCTTGGCAGCCCCCCTCTCTCTGTCTCCCCTAGGCCCAATAAGGCCCAACTCATCCAGTGTCCGAATAACATCGTCTAATATATCATTCTTTATGTCTCGACCATTTCAAGACTCTTCGTCACATCCGTGATCACATCCGGGACTCCGAACAACCTTCGGTACATCAAAACACATAAACTCATAATACCGATCATCATCGAACGTAAGCGTGCGGACCCTACGGGTTCGAGAACTATGTAGACATGACCGAGACTCATCTCCGGTCAATAACCAATAGCGGAACCTGGATGCTCATATTGGCTCCCACATATTCTATGAAGATCTTTATCGGTCAAATCGCATAACAACATACGTTGTTCCCTTTGTCATCGGTATGTTAGTTTCCCGAGATTCGATCGTCGATATCTCAATACCTAGTTCAATCTCGTTACCGGCAAGTCTCTTTACTCGTTCCGTAGTGCATCATCCCGCAACTAACTCATTAGCCACATTGCTTGCAAGGCTTATAGTGATGTGCATTACCGAGAGGGCCTAGAGATACCTCTTAGACAATCGGAGTGACAAATCCTAATCTCGATCTATGCCAACTCAACAAACGCCATCGGAGACACCTGTAGAGCATCCTTATAATCACCCAGTTACGTTGTGACGTTTCATAGCACACTAAGTGTTCCTCCGGTATTCGGGAGTTGCATAATCTCATAGTCATAGGAACATGTATAAGTGATGAAGAAAACAATAGCAGCAAACTAAACGATCATCGTACTAAGCTAACAGATGGGTCATGTCAATCACATCATTCTCTAATGATGTGATCCCGTTAATCAAATGACAACTCATGTCTATAGCCAGGAAATTTAACCATCTTTGCTTAACGAGCTAGTCAAGTAGAGGCATACTAATGACACTCTGTTTGTCTATGTATTCACACATGTACTAAGTTTCCGGTTAATACAATTCTAGCATGAATAATAAACATTTATCATGATATAAGGAAATATAAATAACAACTTTATTATTGCCTCTAGGGCATATTTCCTTCATATATAATCTGCAACATGCTCATAATATACTAAATTGATGATTTTAGGTGCCTCCTACTAGCTCTCTTTCCCCTCCCTGTTCTCTTTGCCGCCGACCTTGACTTATGGTTAATTCCGCCCATCATTTCACAGGTGAATCGGGGTCTGATTGCTCTTCGCCACGCCGTTCTCCCTTCCGTTCTTCATCACTGTGCAATGGAAGAGGTGGTTTTTATTCACCTTTTTCTCAATGTTGTTACTGCTCCCCATCTTCGATGCTGCTGCTTATTAGGTTTGTTGTCTTGCATAGCGCAGGGGTGTGACGTACGGCGGCGCAAACCAACATGGTAATAACCATCCCACTAGCTTACTCGACTGTACTCTTAATCCTTGTTTTACCATAAAGGTCTTTTAGTCATAGACAAGCTCTACAAAAAGGATGCTCTAGGTCACTTCTACTAGACACTAGGAGGCTTCAGTTCTATCTACCGATTGCGACTTATCTAGAAACTATTTAGTTTTATCACCATGGCTTGGATAACATGCTTTGACTTGCTTAGAGGATATCTGCTTATGTAGCTAGACTGGATGAGCTAGAAAGTTACAAATTGACTGTAGACACAAACATGTTATATTTCTATACATTGATAACTAGAGCATTAGTGTGCTCGCTTGATTTTTTTAAAGCGTGTTGATGACTAATATATAGTCTGTATGTTAGTTTTTTTTATATAATTTAAGACACTGCTCTTTGCTTCTGTTGTAACGTAGTTAACTTACTTTTGTTTACCATTGAAGCTAGCTAAACATAGCATGATCTTTTGACTCTACAAACAAATTTTCAAAGAGAGTACTTTGAATAGATTCCACTCGGCAGTTTAGATGGTTTCAGGAAGATATGCTCTAGGTTTATGTTTTTATCCAGATAGAGGTTATGCTAAGATGGTAATTTACCTTTCTTAGCAATAGCACCATGCCATGGTTAGTGCATATTGATTTGTATAGGAGTTCTGGTTATAGTTACATGCATACATAGTTATCCTCATTCTTCCCTTTGCCCAATCTTTTAAAATAGATCGAGGTGATCAGGGTAAGGCCGAAGGCACTGCCCAATATCTAACATCTTATTTTCTTTTATTCATATGCCATGTTTTGACTTCTGAGTTCAATTTGCAACTCTTGGTACTTCAAAGCTTATACCACACCTAACGAGGAATACTCGGGCATATGTTTTCTTATTCAGCTCAGCACCCATCCTCACAGAACCATCAATGGAATGAGTGAAGTGCCACTTCTTTAGAGAAGAAAGAAAGGAGAAGAATGGCGCTATTCCTTGATTCTCAAGTCCTCAAGAAATTACATGAAAGTGGTGAGTGACCTGGTCTTGACTGCCTTTTCTCTTCAGTGGTTTATGGTTTTCTTAAGTTTCTTTGCGTGGAAAAGAGTATGTCTATGTTAGACCTTATAGAAACATCTATGCACACATTTTTAATTGTAACTGATATTTAAAGATGAGTTTATCTAAGGTTCTATTACCTATGTTTCAAAATATAAGGCGTTGGGAGAGTTCAGTTTACACTCCCCCAATGACTTATATTTCGGTATGGAGGGAGTACATTCCAACCGCTCATGTGGAAGATGTTGTATGCTCAAGGAAGGGTGGGTTCGTTCATTTGGTAATATATTTTGCAATAAAAGCACCTTATGGTATAGCTCCTAAAGTCGCAGGTCTTGATGAGGCAAGTAGGAGTAACGATCTTTGTTATGTATAGGACTTAAGACGGATGCTACATTCTGTTAATGAAGCCTGTCTACTTGCCCATGCAGGTGAATGGTTATATTTTGAGATGTAGGATTGCTCCAGGAAGCACTATGCGCCCGAGTATCTGAAAGATGTGTAGTTTATATGTAAGTGAAACTGAATATGGCTTTCGTCCTGTAGACCTGCAAGCGCAAAACATGTCCTACAATGTACCCAGCTTCGGATATTATGATTTGAATGTGGTACATATTTGATTTGATGAATTGTTATACTCCTTTGGTCAACCCCCGTCGAAATTGAGAGGCATTATAGTTAAATAAGAATTCTACTCGCTTGTGTAGCCACTAATGTGGTTCTTTGTTGCTTCTTTGCAGGCATTTGATTAACTCAAAGGCAACAGGAAGGCACGACGGCGATCAAGGTCCTTATGTACGCCGAGTACTATCTTTTGTCTACCAATACCGTATGAGAATAGATCAGGACGAGACAACTAAGTCATGTACTATGTATTTACTGGTGGTGTCTATAAGGAGAACATATCCGTTCTATATCTGAATCTATGAACTATTATATTGATGATGTCGAGTTATGTCTACATAGCCTGCCTTCAAATGCTTATATAAGCTCAATGTATCATGTGTACTGTTCTTCTTTGACTTGGCACATCTACTCATTTTCACATAAATTTTCATGTGACTACCAATGTTATAAACCACAATTCTCTTTCTGAGGATGCTTATGTCTGAACTGTTCATCATCTTTGTCAATATATTCTATCCAATATGTTATCCACGTCTAAAAACTCATATTAAATTTTACGCACCTATCTAGAGCCAGGGTTCCGCCTCCTCCTCCTCCAACAAAGAAAGTTAGGGTTCGTGTCTTTCGCCGGCGCCGGCGCAGGTCCGCCTCGTCTCCGGTGGCCCTAGGGCCATGGAGGCGCGGTGGATCCTGGCAAGGGCCGGCGGGAGAGCTCCGTTTTTAGTCATTTTTTTCAATCTTGTTAGGGTTTGTGTCCTACTCAGGAAGGCGAGACGGCGACGGCTCCCTGAAGATGGAATAAAGGTCTCTCCGCCTAGCCCTCGTTCCGGCGGTGCGTCTAGCATCGTTGGTGGGCGTGTGAAGGTGTGTCTTCGGCAGATCTATCTTTGGTGGATTTGCTCGGATCTCGTCATTGTTCGTCTACGTTCGTGTGTCTTCGGTTTGGATCCTTCCGATCTACGTTATTTTTCATCGGCGGCGGTTGCTGTTCTGGGGTGCTGGTCCTATGGGGCCTTAGCACAACGACTTCCCGACTGTCTACTACAACAAGTTGTGCCCGGCTCCGGCGATGGAGGGGCGATGACGGCGGCGCGCCTTCGACTCGCTTCGGTGCTTGTAGTCGTCGCTAGGTGGTCTACGGATATGGATGTAATTTTTATTTCTGGTGTTCGTTGTACTGCCATGATTGAAGATGAATAGATTGGAAGTTTTTCCAAAAAAAACTCATATTAAATTTTATATCTTATTTATAGATAATGATTTGGTGTATGGCACTGTACTGAACCAATATCATTGCTATTTTTTTATATTTGCGATGCTCCTATGACTATATTACGAGATTGGATATGACCGTACCCGGTAGCGGCACCGCTGCGCAAGCCGCATCTCCTACCTAGTAGCAAATTAACACACCTCTGTAGCGTACGTACGTAAGCTAATTAGCTAGCGAGTTTCTTCCAGAGGCAAACACACGACTCACTCGAGTGCACCATGCATCGAGGGACCGCGCCTCGTCCGTACATACTACTCCAGTACGTACAGTATATCCAATGGAGGACTCCAACTGGGACAAAAAATTCGGCGGCTGCAGCAGAGAACGGACGGGAGTACCACACTGCCCTCGCGTGATCTCCGTAACAACTCCGGCGTTTTAGTTACGTGTTCCCAAAGGTATCGGTTTAAACAACAGATAAATACACGTTGTTAGGGATATACGTATTTACGTACATCTTGTCTTCGCTTGGGAATAAATATATGTATATCGAAGGAACCCTAGGACGCAGCGCAGGCTACCTCTTCTGTTTTTCAACGATCGCATCTCATCTCATCATCGACGCCCCTGCCTAGCAAAAGCAAAAGAAGGAGGTACGTCGATGGCCGACGTCGAGAATCCTGCAGCTCCCAACAATGGCGATGACGAGTTCGTGGTGGCGGAGCCGAGCGAGTGCATCGGGTTCGGGAATCCTGTTCCCAAGAAGGACGGCCACGGCCTCGTGGTGATGGTGGCGGAGCGGAGCAAGTTCGTCCGGATCGCGGCCATCTGCATGGCGCTCTTCTTTGGATTGGCGTTACTATTCATCTCGATCCTCCTGCTCATACTCTTCGATAACGCCTATCCTGGGACCAAGCTCGCCGTCGTTGCGTTTGTCGCGGGGATCATAGGCATGGCTGTTGCCTGGACTTGGTTATCGCTCGTCTACCGTATCCTTGACGTCGAAGATGCACAGGGACGTGGAAGACTCATAGATAGGTTCGTCCAATTTCACGTCGATTTTTTTAAGCTGATAGTTTGCTGATCGATCCAAAGTTCGTACGTGGTCGATCAGAACATCTATGTGTGCGAGTTCCTTCCAGATTTCATCTAGTATCATTCCTTAACTGTGTCGGATTCATACGTCACCAATACCAAAACACTTATTTTGGACCGGAGATTTATTTTGCTACCCTTTTTATTTATTTTGTTGATGTGATATCTTCTGCTTTGGTCGATTCCATCACGTTGCATGTACTGTATGCACCTTCTTTTTTGCGAAAGATGTACCGTACGCCGTGGTACATAGATGTCAATTTTTAGGAATCAACCGCATCCGCCTAGCCAGCCCTCCGATCAGGTGCCGTGGTCGTTCGATCCTCGTCTGAGGCAGCTTCCTTCCTCCCCTAGTCACGCATCCAGCGCTCCCAAGCTGCTATTTTGCCGGTGTATGGTCTGGGGTTTACCAAATTGGGCCAAGCATAGACAACAACACGACGCCCGGCCACTGCACGACGACGAATGACGCCTTGCAGCAGGACGCCCTGTCGCTGCACCGGCCCGACGGACTTGCAGCAGCACGACACCTCGACAAGCGCAGCGCCGGTGAGGTGCGACGACACCGGCCACTGTTCGTTTCATCGGTTGCTACGCATCAGGATTGATTACGGCAAAACAAGCCTGAGGGTGACGCTGGCCACCCCCACTGTTGCCGGTGTGCCTCCATGCGTGCTACTTTCCAGCTTTGCCGCCGTTGTATTAAAACATGTGTCGCCGGCGAGATCTTTGAGTTGAAGTACCACGCTCGTTGCTTTGCAGCGCCCACCCATAGTTGCCAGAAATTTGGGTCGATCGGGTCGAGAAACGGGGTCGCGGGACGCGGATCGCCAAGGTTGAAATCGAGGGTCGAAGAAGGCTACTCTTCTTCGAGACGCTATTTGGGATCGCGGGACGCGACCCCGCTACCGGGTCGAAAATCCGGGTCGATTACATTCCTAAATCTCCTAGAATTTGCACGTCTAATAACTATTTCCATTAAATTATCATCATTAAAGGCTCGTAAGTCAGATGACGGCTGCTTCGGCGTGATTTTCTCAACTGCCTGTTTTTTTCACACGAAGCGTGATGTTCCTCTCCAACGCCATGGATCCATGTCCAATCCTCCAGCCGTCCAGCACTCTCCAGCTTCCAGCCACGGATTCTCAAGCGGGTTGCCAATCTCGTTTGATGTTTGGAGGGAGCGGGACTGGAGAGGCCGAATATGGCAGCGGACAGCTCCATGGCCGGCCGCCGGCGGCCAAGTGGCAGATCGCCCCGCCCTAGTGCCATGGTAAGGCTCAATTTCTCACGAATCTTCATACATACTTTTTGCTTCTTCCATACCAATCTGGATCAGCACCCATCGATCGGGATCGCGACCCATCCAGCGACCCAGCTCGACCCTACCTCATCCCCGACCCTCGATCCGGGTCGATCGACCCCGGGTCAGGGATCGCACCATCGACCCGCGAACCAGGCTACTATGCGCCCACCGGCGACGGCATCCTGCGGTTGCAGCGTGGGCTATCGAGTGATGCTGCGTTGCAGCATCTGCAGTCATCGGCGAGACCTTCATGTTGCAGCCCTGCGGTCACCACCACGAACGATGCTGCATTGTAGCTCCAGCGGCGGCGGGATCCGGCTCGAAGCAGCGCGCGTGTTGCGTTGCAACTTCGGTGACTTTCCAGCATGACCTGATGCTTGATCTTGTTTGACCTTTGAGGCTTTCCTTCACTTATTATGTTGCGATCTCCTTGGTGAAGCAATCTAACATATCCATTTGGACAAGGTAGTGATCTAGCGTGTAGAGGGAGGAAGCATCGATGATACTTGCTTTAGCTTCACCATCGGAACCATCAACTGGTTCACTGTGAAGGAGTGAGGAAAAGAGAAGGCGTAGGCCTGCATAGGCATGTATATGTAACACAATTGAAACGATTCATGTGTAAATTAGAATCTGAAACGATTGAGCTTCACTCAATGATAAAAAAGGGTTTTTAAAAAAAAAAGGAGGATGACCCCCGGCCTTTGCATCTGGGAGATGCATGCAGCCATTTTATTGATTATTCTCGACAACTTTACAAAGTAGTATAACAATATGCCTGAATCCGCCATCTTGGCAACATCTGCCGCTACTCCAATCCATATGATTTAGGGGTGCAAGCTGGGCCAAATACCCAGACCTCTCACCTAAGCCTAACATCTAAAGCCGGAGGCCCCGACCGAGCCACATACCAGGTCCGAGGCACAAACCAGTCCGACGCACTCACATGTATCGTCGCCGCCATCTTCCACTGGTCCATATTTAGAGCAGATTGAGGTGCCAACCTTGGCACAATGATAAAAAAAAATCTTCTATGTGTTGGAAATTGAGATTTGCACCAAACCTTGAAACCTTCTTCTATGTGTTGGAAATTGAGATTTGCTTTGTGATGTGTTGCTCTATTGCGTGATTCAAGATGGCAATGGGGATGGGCGACTTTCTATCCCCGCGGGGCTGCTGGTGGGTACATTATAAAACCCGACATGTCTCGCAGGTTTAAACCCGTTTGAGTACTACCCGAACCCGAAACCCGACAATACCCGTCAACATACGTTTTTTAGCATCCACTGATCCATCTTGACCCAAGTGGCCCAAAGCCATAACGCATGAGCCCCAGCGTCGAGGCCCTGGAGTACAAACCAACCCCTCGCTCGGTCGTTGCAGTGTCGCTCGCTCTTCAGGCCTCTCTCTCCCGCACAGCACAACACCTAAAGCTAAACCTAGACCCCCCGGGCCGTCGCCTGCTGCTGTAATATGCTCCTGTTTTTCTTTCAGATGTTGTTGCTTTCTTTGGCTGCTTGTGGGGACGGGTTCCCCGTGGGTTTAGAAAACCCAACGGGTTTAGGGGACGGGCCAAAAATTAATCCCGCGCACATTGAGGGGAACGAGGACGGGCTTGCGATTTTCTCGTGGGGATGGGTTTGGGCAAGCAAAACCCGATGTTATTCGTCCCCCGTGCCATCTTGATGCGTGTTGTAGAATGAAAATTAGAACCCATGCAATGGAAAACTTCATCTATTTGTATGACCAGTGTGCCATTTTCTCAATTATAGGTGCTTATAATTGTCTGAAATTTGAATAGTAGACTACTATGAATATACTTGTTTCTCAGTTCAGATTTACTGGGCAATTTAAATTTTTGCCCAAAATATGAACAAATCTAGACAAAAAATTGAAATCTCATTTTCTCTTTGACACTTGTTTAGAATCGTTGAATTTTGAATAGTAGACTACTATAAATATACTTGATTTTCTGAAAAAAATAGATTTTTAGGGCGGTTCAATTTTTTGCCGAAAATGTGAACAAATCTTGACAGGAATTTGAAATCTCATTTTCTCTTTGATACTCATATTGAATTGGTTGAAATTTGAATGGTAGACTACTATGAATATACTTGTTCTGTAATTTTCTAGATTTTGCTGGGCAGATCAAAATTTCGCCCAAAATATAAACAAATCTGAACAGAAATTTGAAATTTTGATTTCTCTTTTATCCTTGCCCGGGATTGTCTGAAATTTCAAAGGTAGACTACTATGAATATACTTGATTTCTATAAATTTTCAAAATTTTCAGGGCATGTTGGCTTTTGATTTATTATTATTATTATTATTATTATTATTATTATTATTATTATTATTATTATTATTATTATTATTATTATTATTATTTGCATTCAAACAAAGATGCATGTGCTAATATATTTGGTTTTTCGTTCTAGGGTATTTTGGTCTTTTCCACCCTCTTATTTCGGTAGTACAGTAAGGATACATCATTAAGTTAAGTGTGGGGCATTTTTATACAGATGCATAACAAAGATGGGGCATTTTATCAATTGCAATGTAATGTCATCTCCAACACTGACCCGCAAAATGGACACTGCATACGTCTGCGGACACGGATGCGAGAGCCAACAATCCAAAACTATCTACATACATTTCAAACCGCCTTTCAACAGACCGGACGAAATTCATCAAACACAACGGAATTCATTCGAGCTCGGATAGAAAATAGCATAAATCATCCATACATAGCATGCAAATAATTCCCGTACAATACATAGTTGAAATTCAACAAGAAATAGTTTAAATTCAACAAGTTTTTCATAGATGGATCATGTTGTCCCACACATACTGCCCCTTGAGTTTTATCCAACAATGTTCGCGTGCACGTGGATGCTGCTCTCCTTCGCTATCGCGCTACACCTCATCTCAATCGGCCGCATGGCGTTCTTCCAGAGAAACTATCCTGGGACCAAGCTCGACCATGGTGCGTCCGTCGCGGGGGGCATAGGCATAGGCGTTGCCTGGGGCTGTATAGTGCTTTGGTACTTTTCACGAGTACTACCCCGTGGTCGAAAACACAAGGGGACGTGGGAGACTCGTAGATAGGTTCGTCCAATTCCACCTTGATTTTTTTCTCTTTTTTTGAGGGGATTCTACGTTGATTTTTGTAAGGTGGTAGTTTGCTGATCGATCGACCAACTAATTTATCCAACGTTCGTGTTCGATCGCCAACATCTATATATGTGTGCGCTGTTCCTTAACTGTGTCCAATGCTTGCCATGAAATTTTATTCTGTTACTCTTTTTTCGTTCGGTTGATGCGATATCTTCTGCAGTGGTCGAGTTGATTTGAAATCTAAACTAAACAAGCAAAGGTTAGATTCAAGCCAAATACTTGATTTTTCAATTCAATATTATCCAGTAAACATGAGGAAACCCCATATCTTTTTGGAACTTATTAAAGAACAAACGTCCGCTCCATCTCTCAAAAATGTCTTGTATTATAAGACAGAGGGAGTAGCTCGCTACGCATGTAAGAAGTAAACAAATTCAATAAAGGCGCATTTCAAGGCTTTTGTGTTCGTACATGATTAAAAAAAAGGTAGCTTAAACCGCCTGATTGACAATCTGTTCTCACCTCCGATGAGGTCTTAGAGACTAGATCCGTATGACTTGACTATGATTCAGTAAATAAGAAATCTCATCATGAAGTAGATAAATTTGCCACAACCAAAGATGTTACAATATTGATGTCAAAGTTGCCATGACAATTTTAATACGAATATAACATGGCAGACTTAGCATGAAACAGAAACTTTAAAGGGGGATTTTCTCCTAAAACGTACTTACATGGGACTTAGTATTGACACTCTCGTCCAGAGCTATTAAAACATTTTGAATTTTGAATCTTTTTTCTGTCCATCCATATGCATGCAAACTACTCGCGCGGAGATGCTAAAATTTGCACGTTCACCCCCTACTAAAGTTCTATCTTTTGGCAGAGCTATTTCTCATGCATTTAAGACAAAAAGGTTTATCACATACTACCTCCGTCCTGGTTTATTGGTTCCTTTTGTAATTTGTGCCAAAATTTGACCCAAGATTTAACTAATAAAATTTTAATGCATGTCAATAAAAATTATATCATTGAATTCGAATTTGAACATAGTTTTCAATGACAGAATTTTTGGTAGCATGCATGACCATTTTGTTAGTTAAATCTATGGTCAAATTTTGGCACAAAATACATATGGAGCAATAAACCAGGACAGAGGTAGTATGCAGTAAGCTACTCGTTGCAAGAGTATTTAAGTCCAGCGCGTTCTAGCCATTACTTTGGTATTGTAAAATTGTATTGAGTATGACTTTGAATGAAGGCCAGTAGACTAGAACTATATATTGACCCGGCGTCCATGCGTAGCCGCTCACCATTATGGTTCTATTGGTTCTCATCGAAGTATCTAAATGGCTATATTGGGGCTTTCTTCAAGATATCAAAATATTATTTGGAATTTACCACATGTGTGGAAGCCTTGAATGCGACTCTAAATTGGATCAGTCAAACTGGGCGATCACGCTCCTGGAGAGCTCTCTCACGTGGTAACTAACTCGCCTTCCCTCCATGTACTGTCTGTGGGAATACGAAGGATTACTCTTCCGCGAAAACCCTTCACTTCCACTTACTTGAGAAGGGTTTCATGCCCCACTAAAATATTTGGATCAAGCACGGAGAAAGAGGAGTTATGATGAAAGACAGTGAAGAAGAAAAGGATGATGACAACTATCCTATGTTCCCTGAATACGGTGATACTGCAATGGGGGAAGCTGAAGATCAAGAGGCACTACCTAATGTGCCTGCTGATGATCTTCGCGGTGTCATTGTTGATGCACAGAGAGAATGCGAAAGTGAAAGGGAGAAGTTGAAGTTTGATCGCATGTTAGAGGATCACAAAAGAGGGATGTACCCAAATAGTAAAGTTGGCAACACAAAGCTCGGTACCGCACTAGAATTGCTGCAATGGAAGGCAGAGAATGGTGTATCTGACTAGGGATTTGGGAAGCTACTGAAATAATGAAGAAGAAGCTTTGAAAGGATAACAAATTGCCGGACAGTACGTACGAAGCAAAGAAGGTTCTCTGCCCTCTAGGATTAGAGGTGCAGAAGATACATGCATACATTAATGACTGCATCCTCTACCGCGATGAGGAGCACGAGAATTTGAATGCATGCCCGGTATGCGGTGCATTGCGGTATAAGATCAAACGAGATGACCCTGGTGATGTTGAGGGCGAGCACCCTAGGAAGAGAGTTCCTACCAAGGTGATGTTGTATGCTCCTATAATACCACGGTTGAAACGTCTGTTCAGAAACAAAGAGCATGCCAAGTTATTGCGATGGCACAAAGAAGACTGTAAGAAAGATAGGAAGTTGAGAGTACCAGCTGATGGGCCGCAGGTGACGCAGGGAACTTATGGTTTGGTTTATGTGCAGATGGCTATAATCCTTTTGGGGAGCAGAGCAGCAATCATAGCACCTGGCCTGTGACTCTATGTATCTATTACCTTCCTCCTTGGTTGTGCATGAAGCGGAAGTTCATTATGATGCCAGTGCTCATCTAAGGCCCTAAGCAACCCGACAACGACATTGATGTGTACCTAAGGCCATTAGTTGAAAAACTTTTTGTTGGGGCATGTCTCTCTCTAAGTAGTTTTGGTGGTTGATGACAATGCTTTTGCAGACTAATCGTGTGCGTTGAGTATTTCAGAGATTCAATCATTGGCACGAGATGATTCTTTCCCCTCGGAGCTTTAAGTGAGACGGTGTAGTCTCTTTCATTTCCGTTTTGGTGGACTTGAGTCGTAGGAGACACCGTACTATCAAGAGAGGGTCCGCAATGGAAAGACTAGGGTGGAATCAACACGTACACATCTTTGTTGCACCCCAAATCCTTTCCTCACATTGGAGTTTTGCTGTTTCAATGGAAGTGGAGACTGTGAGGACATAGCGGTAGTACCACCGGCAGCGCAGTAGTACCGCCTATGGTCCTCAAGCGGCAGTACCGCTGTCCTACAGCGGTAGTACCGCTTCAGGGCATAGGCGGCAGTACTGTCCTGGTACGGCAACGCTACCGCCTCGATTCGAGGATGTATTTTCTCGTGTCGGGTTGTGCGGCAGTAGTAGCGGCCGTAGCAGTGGTAGTACCGCCTGTCAGCGGTAGTACCGCAGCTACCACCGCTACTAGTGCCGCCCAAACACCCCCTCTCTCTTTCGTTCCTCCTCTGATGGCTCTACTCTCAGTCACCGCGGTAGTACCGCTAGGGGTCGCGGTAGTACCGCTGCTACCAGCGGTGGTACCGCCCCACTGAGCAGTAGTACCGCTCTGTGCGGGATGATGGGGGGGGTAACGGTTGGATTGGTTCCCCCACTATAAAAGGAGGTCTTCTTCTCCAAGTTGACTTACCTCTTCCCTCCCCAAGCTCCATTGTTTCTCAAATCTCCATTTTCGTCCGATCTCTCTCCCTAGCCAATCAAACTTGTTGATTTTCTAGGAATTGGTTGAGAAGGCCCCGATCCAGACTTCCACCAAGAGAAATTTGATTCCCCCCCACTAATCCCTTGCGGATCTTGTTACTCCTGGGTGTTTGAGCACCCTAGACGGTTGAGGTCACCGCGGAGCCATATTCCATTGTGGTGAAGCTTCGTGGTGTCGTTGGGAGCCGCCAATTAAGTTGTGGAGATTTCCCCAACCTTGTTTGTAAAGGTTCGGTCGCCGCCTCCTAGGGCACCAATAGTGGAATCACGGCCTCTCGCATTGTGTGAGGGCGTGAGGAGAATACGGTGGCCCTAGTGGCTTCTTGGGGAGCATTGTGCCTCCACACCGCTCCAACGGAGACGTACTTCCCCTCAAAGGGAAGGAACTTCGGTAACACATCCTCGTCTCCACCGGATCCACTCTTGGTTATCTCTCACCTTTACTTGTGCAAGCTTATATTGTGTTGTGTCCCTTTCTTGCTTGTGTGCTTGTTGTTGTTGCATCATATATGTTGCTCACCTAGTTGCATATCTAGACAACCTGCTTTGATGCAAAGTTTAATTTGGTAAAGAAAAGCTAAAAATTGTTAGTTGCCTATTCACCCCCCTCTAGTCAACTATATCGATCCTTTCAATTGGTATTAGAGCCTCGTCTCTTTATTAAGGACGTTACCGCTCGAAGAGTATGGTTGACACCACGGACGAGGGTGAGGAGCACTCCGGTGCTAGTCCCATCTTGTCAGCGGCCGATGGGGGTTCCTCGGTCTCTCGTGAGGAATTCAATGCGGCCTTGGACACATTGAAAACCTCCTTGACGACCGAGGTTAAAGGAATGTTCAAGGAATTTCTTGAAGGCAAGAAACTTTCCACCGCACCTTTGGAAGTGGGTGCTCCCATTAACAAGGTGACGGATGCTAACTCCAACATAGGGGAAGCTACTAGTGATCAAGTTCCTTTGCCTAGTGGTAGAAGTGGAAATGGCATCTTTGCCCATGTTGAATCTCCAATTACTTATGGAGGACTGATTCCCTCCACTCATATGAATCATGTTGGTCCTCCTCCTAAGCTTGTGAAAAATGAGGATTTTGCCTCTTGGGTCTATCTCTTTAAATGTTATTTAAATCATAGTAATACTAATCTTTGGAGAATTATTGAGCAAGGTTCCTACCCGCACGGCCCAAGCAACTTCACTCCTAGAGAAGCCGCGGATAATTAATTCAACGAGTCCGCTCTCTTCATTCTCCAAGAAGCAATTCCACCTGAAGATATTGCTCACCTCCGACCCTTCTCCGTGGCCAAGGAAGCATGGCAACATGTTGTTTCTATGTTCAAGGGAAGCGCAAGCATTCAACGCTCAAACTTTGAAGTTGTGCCAGATGAAGCCGATGAGTTTGTGATGAATGAAGATGAAGAACCTCCTGAGCTCTACCAGAGATTAACCACTCTTGCGGTCTCACTCCGAGATCATGGGAGAAAGGATACAGATGACAATTGGATCAAGCGCAAGTTTCTCAAGGCCATGATGCCCTACCATAAGGCCATGTCATCCGTCATCCGTCAAAGGCCGGACTTTCATACATTGTCCTCAAGTGAAGTGTTGGATGAGTTTGTTACTATGAGAATCTTGGACAAGACCGCCGACAATGCGGTGTTGCGCTCTCAACGGGTAAAGAAACCCAATCTTGCTTCAAAGGACAAGGCTAGTGTGGAAGAAGAGGATGAAGAGGAAGAAGAAGAGAGTAACCCCGAAGATACAAAATATGATTATCATGAGCACATGGTTCTCGCTTCAAGGCAATTTTTGAGCAAGAAGAACTTAATGCCCAACTTCAACAAGAACAACTCAAGTGGCGCCAAGGGCAAGCAAAGTGTGAGGAAATGCTATAATTGTGGCAATGTGAGCCACTTTGTTGCGGAGTTCCCATATGAGAAGAGGGAAGACAATGGTGGCAAGCTCATCCGAAAAGACAAGGCCGAGTCCTTCCCCAACAAGAACAACTTCACCAAGAAGACTCCTTCCAAGGGGTTGGTGGCACAAGAAGAGTACAATGAGGATGATGATGATGATGAAGACATAGAAGAGATGAGTGTCATCCCCTATGCCTCGGCTATAGGGTCTATTATGTATGCCATGCTGTGTACCAGACCTGATGTAAACCTTGCCGTAAGTTTGGTAGGAAGGTACCAAAGTAATCCCGGCAAGGAACACCTGGACAGCGGTCAAGAATATCCTGAAGTACCTGAAGAGGACTAAGGATATGTTTCTCGTTTATGGAGGTGACGAAGAGCTCGCCGTAAAGGGTTACGTCGACGCTAGCTTCGACACAGATCTGGATGACTCGAAGTCACAGAAGTAGAAGTAATCGTTGGCGTGACAACTTCATGGAGACACAATGATGGAGATCATGGTGTCATGCCGGTGACAAAGATGATCATGGTGCCCCGAAGATGGAGATCAAAGGAGCATAATGATATTGGCCATATCATGTCACTATTTGATTGCATGTGATGTTTATCATGTTCTTGCATCTTATTTGCTTAGAACGACTGTAGTAAGTAAGATGATCCCTTATAATAATTTCAAGAAAGTGTTCACCCTAACTGTGCACCGTTGCGAAGGTTCGTTGTTTCGAAGCACCACGTGATGATCGGGTGTGATAGATTCTAACGTTCGAATACAACGGGTGTTGACGAGCCTAGCATGTACAGACATGGCCTCGGAACACACGCAATACACTTAGGTTGACTTGACGAGCCTAGCATGTACAGACATGGCCTCGGAACACGGAGGACCGAAAGGTCGAGCATGAGTCGTATAGAAGATACGATCAACATGGAGATGTTCACCGATCTTGACTAGTCCGTCTCACGTGATGATCGGACACGGCCTAGTTAAACTCGGATCATGCTTCACTTAGATGACTAGAGGGATGTCTATCTGAGTGGGAGTTCATTAAATAATTTGATTAGATGAACTCAATTATCATGAACTTAGTCTAAAATCTTTACACTATGTCTTGTAGATCAAATGGCCAACGTTGTCCTCAATTTCAACGCGTTCCTAGAGAAAACCAAGCTGAAAGATGATGGCAGCAATTATACGGACTGGGTCCGGAACCTGAGGCTCATCCTCATAGTAGCCAAGAAAGATTATGTCTTAGAAGCACCGCTAGGTGAAGCACCAATCCCTGAGAACCAAGACGTTATGAACGCTTGGCAAACACGTGCTGATGATTACTCCCTCGTTCAGTGCGGCATGCTTTACAGCTTAGAACCGGGTCTCCAAAAGCGTTTTGAGAAACATGGAGCATATGAGATGTTCGAGGAGCTGAAAATGGTTTTTCAAGCTCATGCCCGGGTCGAGAGATATGATGTCTCCGACAAGTTCTTCAGCTGTAAGATGGAGGAGAACAGTTCTGTTAGTGAGCACATACTCAGAATGTCTGGGTTGCACAACCGCTTAACTCAGCTGGGAGTTAATCTCCCGGATGACGCGGTCATTGACAGAATCCTCCAGTCGCTTCCACCAAGCTACAAGAGCTTTGTGATGAACTTTAATATGCAGGGGATGGAAAAGACCATTCCTGAGGTATATTCAATGCTGAAATCAGCTGAGGTAGAGAACAGAAAAGAACATCAAGTGTTGATGGTGAATAAAACCACTAAGTTCAAGAAGGGCAAGGGTAAGAAGAACTTCAAGAAGGACGGCAAGGGAGTTGCCGCGCCCGGTAAGCCAGTTGCCGGGAAGAAGTCAAAGAATGGACCCAAGCCCGGGACTGAGTGCTTTTATTGCAAGGGAAGTGGTCACTAGAAGCGGAACTGCCCCAAATATTTAGCGGACAAGAAGAAGGCCGGCAACATCCAAGGTATATGTGATATACAAGTAATTGATGTGTACCTTACCAGTACTCGTAGTAGCTCCTGGGTATTTGATACCGGTGCGGTTGCTCATATTTGTAACTCAAAGCGGGAACTACGGAATAAACGGAGACTGGCAAAGGACGAGGTGACGATGCGCGTCGGGAATGGTTCCAAGGTCGATGTGATCGCCGTCGGCATGCTACCTCTGCATCTACCCACGGGATTAGTTTTAAACCTCAATAATTGTTATTTAGTGCCAGCTTTGAGCATGAACATTGTATCTAGATCTCGTTTAATTCGAGATGGCTACTCATTTAAATCCGAGAATAATGGTTGTTCTATTTATTTGAGAGATATGTTTTATGGTCATGCCCCGCTGGTCAATGGTTTATTTTTGATGAATCTCGAACGTGATGTTACACATGTTCATAGTGTGAATACCAAAAGATGTAAAGTTGATAACGATAGTCCCACATATCTGTGGCACTGCCGCCTTGGTCACATTATTGTCAAGCGCATGAAGAAGCTCCATGCAGATGGACTTTTGGAGTCTCTTGATTACGAATCATTTGACACATGTGAACCATGCCTCATGGGTAAGATGACCAAGACTCCATTCTCCGGAACAATGGAGCGAGCAACCAACTTATTGGAAATCATACATACCGATGTGTGCGGTCCAATGAGTGTTGAGGCTTGCGGAGGATATCGTTATGTTCTCACTCTCACTGATGATTTAAGTAGATATGGGTATGTCTACCTAATGAAACACAAGTCTGAAACCTTTGAAAAGTTCAAGGAATTTCAGAGTGAAGTTGAGAATCAACGTGACAGGAAAATAAAATTCTTACGATCAGATCGTGGTGGAGAATATTTAAGTCACGAATTTGGTACACACTTAAGGAAATGTGGAATAGTTTCACAACTCACGCCGCCTGGAACACCTCAGAGAAACGGTGTGTCCGAACGTCGTAATCGCACTCTATTAGATATGGTGCGATCTATGATGTCTCTTACTGATTTACCACTCTCATTTTGGGGTTATGCTTTAGAGACTGCCGCATTCACTTTAAATAGGGCTCCGTCGAAATCCGTTGAGACGACACCGCATGAATTATGGTTTGGGAAGAAACCTAAGCTGTCGTTTCTAAAAGTTTGGGGATGTGATGCTTATGTCAAGAAACTTCAACCTGAAAAGCTTGAACCCAAATCGGAAAAATGCGTCTTCATAGGATACCCTAAGGAAACTATTGGGTACACCTTCTACCTCAGATCCGAAGGCAAGATCTTCGTTGCCAAGAACGGGTCCTTTCTAGAGAAGGAGTTTCTCTCGAAAGAATTGAGTGGGAGGAAAGTGGAACTTGATGAGGTGATAGTCACCCCTTCTGAACCGGAAAGTAGCGCAGCGCGGGAAAATGTTCCTGTGGTGCCTACACCGATTGGGGAGGAAGTTAATGATGATGATCATGAAGCTTCGGATCAAGTTACTGAACTTCGTAGGTCCACAAGGACACGTTCCGCACCAGAGTGGTACGGCAACCCTGTCCTGGAAATCATGTTGTTAGACAACGGTGAACCTTCGAACTATGAAGAAGCGATGGCGGGCCCGGATTCCGAAAAATGGCTAGAAGCCATGAAATCCGAGATAGAATCCATGTATGAAAACAAAGTATGGACTTTGACTGACTTGCCCGATGAGCGGCGAGCCATAGAAAACAAATGGATCTTTAAGAAGAAGACGGACGCGGATGGTAATGTGACCATCTACAAAGCTCGACTTGTTGCTAAGGGTTATCGACAAGTTCAAGGGGTTGACTACGATGAGACTTTCTCACCCGTAGCGAAGCTGAAGTCCGTCCGAATCATGTTAGCAATTGCCGCATACTATGATTATGAGATATGGCAGATGGACGTCAAAACGGCATTCCTTAACGGCTTCCTTAAGGAAGAGTTGTATATGATGCAGCCGGAAGGTTTTGTCGATCCTAAGAATGCTAACGAAGTGTGCAAGCTCCAGCGCTCAATCTATGGGCTGGTGCAAGCATCTCGGAGTTGGAACATTCGCTTTGATGAGATGATCAAAGCGTTTGGGTTTACACAGACTTATGGAGAAGCCTGTGTTTACAAGAAAGTGAGTGGGAGCTCTGTAGCGTTTCTCATATTATATGTGGATGGCATATTATTGATGGGAAATGATATAGAATTCTTGGAAAGTATAAAGGCCTATTTGAATAAGTGTTTTTCAATGAAGGACCTTGGAGAAGCTGCTTATATATTAGGCATCAAGATCTATAGAGATAGATCGAGACGCCTCATTGGTCTTTCACAGAGTACATACCTTGATAAGATATTGAAGAAGTTCAGTATGGATCAGTCCAAGAAGGGGTTCTTGCCTGTATTGCAAGGTGTGCAATTGAGCATGGCTCAATGCCCGACCATGGCAGAAGATATAGAAGAGATGAGTGTCATCCCCTATGCCTCGGCTATAGGGTCTATTATGTATGCCATGCTGTGTACCAGACCTGATGTAAACCTTGCCGTAAGTTTGGTAGGAAGGTACCAAAGTAATCCCGGCAAGGAACACCTGGACAGCGGTCAAGAATATCCTGAAGTACCTGAAGAGGACTAAGGATATGTTTCTCGTTTATGGAGGTGACGAAGAGCTCGCCGTAAAGGGTTACATCGAAGCTAGCTTCGACACAGATCTGGATGACTCGAAGTCACAGACCGGATACGTGTATATTTTGAATGGAGGAGCAGTAAGCTGGTGCAGTTGCAAGCAAAGCGTCGTGGCGGGATCTACATGTAAAGCGGAGTACATGGCAGCCTCGGAGGCAGCACAGGAAGCAGTCTGGATGAAGGAGTTCATTACCGACCTAGGGGTGATTCCCAATGCGTCGGGCCCAATGACTCTCTTCTGTGACAACACTGGAGCTATTGCCCTTGCGAAGGAGCCCAGGTTTCACAGGAAGACCAGGCATATCAAGCGTCGCTTCAACTCCATTCGTGAAAGTGTTCAAAATGGAGACATAGATATTTGTAAAGTACACACGGACCTGAATGTAGCAGATCCGTTGACTAAACCTCTCCCTAGGGCAAAACATGATCAACACCAGGACGCAATGGGTGTTCGATTCATCACAATGTAACTAGATTATTGACTCTAGTGCAAGTGGGAGACTGTTGGAAATATGCCCTAGAGGCAATAATAAAAGGTTATTATTATATTTCTTTGTTCATGGTAATTGTCTATTATTCATGCTATAATTGTATTGTCCGGAAATCGTAATACATGTGTGAATACATAGACCACAACGTGTCCCTAGTAAGCCTCTAGTTGACTAGCTCGTTGATCAACAGATAGTCATGGTTTCCTGACTATGGACATTGGATGTCATTGATAACGGGATCACATCATTAGGAGAATGATGTGATGGACAAGACCCAATCCTAAGCATAGCATAAAAGATCGTGTAGTTTCGTTTGCTAGAGCTTTTCCAATGTCAAGTATCTTTTCCTTAGACCATGAGATCGTGCAACTCCCGGATACCGTAGGAGTGCTTTGGGTGTGCCAAACGTCACAACGTAACTGGGTGACTATAAAGGTGCATTACGGGTATCTCCGAAAGTGTCTGTTGGGTTGGCACGGATCGAGACTGGGATTTGTCACTCCGTGTGACGGAGAGGTATCTCTGGGCCCACTCGGTAATGCATCATCATAATGAGCTCAATGTGACTAAGGCGTTAGTCACGGGATCATGCATTGCGGTACAAGTAAAGAGACTTGCCGGTAACGAGATTGAACAAGGTATTGGGATACCGACGATCGAATCTCGGGCAAGTAACATACCGATTGACAAAGGGAATTGCATACGGGATTGATTGAATCCTCGACACCGTGGTTCATCCGATGAGATCATCGTGGAACATGTGGGAGCCAACATGGGTATCCAGATCCCGCTGTTGGTTATTGACCGGAGAGGCGTCTCGGTCATGTCTGCATGTCTCCCGAACCCGTAGGGTCTACACACTTAAGGTTCGGTGACGCCAGGGTTGTAGAGATATATGTATGCGGAAACCCGAAAGTTGTTCGGAGTCCCGGATGAGATCCCGGACGTCACGAGAGGTTCCGGAATGGTCCGGAGCTGAAGAATTATATATAGGAAGTCCAGTTTCGGCCACCGGGAAAGTTTCGGGGGTTACCGGTATTGTACCGGGACTACCGGAAGGGTCCCGGGGGTCCACCGGGTGGGGCCACCTGTCCCGGAGGGCCCCGTGGGCTGAAAGTGGAAGGGAACCAGCCCTTAGTGGGCTGGGGCGCCTCCCTTGGGCCTCCCCCCATGCGCCTAGGGTTGGGAACCCTAGGGGGGGGGAGCTTCCCCCTTGCCTTGGGGGGCAAGGCAACCCCTTCCCCCCTTGGCCGCCGCCCCCCCTTGGAGATCCCATCTCCCAGGGCTGGCGCACCCCCCAGGGGCCTATATAAGGGGGGGGGGGAGGGAGGGCAGCAACCTACAGCCTTGGGCGCCTCCCTCCTCCCCTGCAACACCTCTCTCTCTCGGAGAAGCTCGGCGAAGCCCTGCCGGAGACCCGCTACATCCACCACCACGCCGTCGTGCTGCTGGATCTCCATCAACCTCTCCTTTCCCCTTGCTGGATCAAGAAGGAGGAGACGTCGCTGCACCGTACGTGTGTTGAACGCGGAGGTGCCGTCCGTTCGGCACTCGGTCATCGGTGATTTGGATCACGGCGAGTACGACTCCGTCATCCACGTTCATTGGAACGCTTCCGCTCGCGATCTACAAGGGTATGTAGATGCACTCCCTTCCCCTCGTTGCTAGTAGACTCCATAGATGCATCTTGGTGAGCGTAGGAAAATTTTAAATTATGCTACGATTCCCAACAGTAACGTGGAGTTTGATGAGAATAACGGCTCCCAAATGGAGCAAAGTGGTACTTGTGATGTAGGTGATGAAATTCCTCCCCAAGCCATAATAAGAATGGGTGTTGGTCATATCCTACCCATTGAGGAATCCCTTGTGGCCGAAGGATAAGGACAATGTTCCACTCAAGTGGAACCATCACCAACCCAAGACCCACACGCTTCCGAAGAACAAAGTGAAGGCCCTCAACCAAATGAACATGATCAAGGGCAAGATCAACCTCAAGATGGTGGTGAACCACCAAGTGATGCCCAAGGTCAAGTTCTCACCACCGAGCAAGTTCAAGATCAAGAACAAGCTCTAGACGACGCTCAAGATGATCAAGTTTCCGCTCCTCAACTCTCTCCTGAGGAGGAATTGGAGCGTCGTGCTGCCAAGATTGCATCCAAGCTCACTACCAAAGATCATCTCATGATGAATGTTCCTGGAAGCTTAAGAAAGGGGTAAGCACTCATAGACAATTAGCAAACTATTGTGAACATCATGCGTTTGTTTCTTGTGTTGAGCCCCAAAAGGTCTATGAGCCGCTTGAGGATCCGGATTGTCTTAATGCCATGCATGAAGAACTCAACAACATCGAGCACAAAAAGGTGTGGAGATTGGTGCCAAGGCCAAAGGGGAACCATAATGTCATTGGAACCAAGTGGATATTCAAGAACAAGCAAGATGCTCATGGGATTATTACTCGCAACAAGGCTCGTTTGGTAGCACAAGGCTACTCCCAAGTCGAGGGTATGGACTACGGTGAAACCTTTGCTCCCGTTGCTCACCTTGAATCTATTCGTTTGTTGATTGCTTATGCTTCTCATCATAACTTCAAGTTGCAACAAATGGATGTGAAGAGTGCTTTTCTTAATGGTCCTATTAATGAGTTGGTGTATGTCAAACAACCCCCGGGGTTTGAGGATCCCGAGTTCCCAAATCATGTGTACCAACTCGATAAGGCACTCTATGGCCTTAAACAAGCTCCTCGTGCGTGGTATGAGCACCTTACCGAGTTGTTGCAAGATCGTGGGTTTGAAATTGGGAAAATCGACCCCACTCTTTTTACTAAGAAGGTCAAAGGGGAGTTGTTTGTATGCCAACTATATGTTGATGATATTTTCTTTGGTTCCCCTAACAAAGCTTTCAATGAGGAATTCGCCGCTCTCATGACCTCGAAGTTCAAGATGTCCATGATGGGAGAGTTGAAGTTCTTTCTCGGGTTTGAAATCAAGCAAAGAAGAGAAGGAACCTTCATAAACCAAGCCAAATACACTCAAGACATGCTCAAGAGATTCAAGCTAAGTGATGTCAAGCCGGCTTCCACTCCAATGCCCGTCAAATGCCAACTTGACATAGATCCCAATGGTAAAGTGGTGGATCAAAAGGTATATCGCTCCATGATTGGCTCCTTGCTTTACCTTTGTGCATCTAGACCGGATATCATGTTGAGTGTGGGAATTTGTGCACGGTTTCAAGCCGCACCTAAGGAAAATCACTATGCGGCGGTCAAGAGAATCTTTCGGTATTTGGCCCATACCCTAAACTTTGGCTTATGGTACCCAAGAGGAGATAACTTCAACCTTGTGGGCTTTTGGAATCGGATTGGGCGGGAGACAAAGTGGATAGGAAGTCAACTTCCGAAGGGTGCCAATTTCTTGGTTGCTCTTTGGTGAGTTGGTCTTCTAAGAAGCAAAGTTGTGTGTCTCTCTCGTCCACCGAAGCGGAGTATGTGGCCGCTGACAGTTGTTGTGCTCAACTTCTTTGGATGCGGCAAACTTTAAAGGATTATAGTGTCATTTGTGACAAAGTGCCTCTTTAGTGTGACAATGAAAGTGCCATCAAGATCTCTCTCAACCTGGTGCAACACTTCAAGACGAAGCATATTGAGATTCGGTATCACTTCATCCGGCATCACATTAGGCGAGGGGAGATCGAGCTCAACTATGTCAAGACTCATGATAACCTTGCAGATATCTTCACAAAGCCCTTGGATGAAGCAAGATTTCGCAAGTTAAGGCATGAGCTAAATATCACTGATTCGAGCAATGTGGTTTGAACCCTTGCACACCCCACCATACTCATCTTGATGTCTTGTTTAGGTGTAGGCATGGACATAGGGGGAGTGTTGTTCTCTCAGTGAACTCTCCCTCCCCCATTATGCATAAATTGATCACGTCTTTCACATTAGCCATTTTTTATGGTACTTGTGCTTCAAAGATGAGTTTTGGTCATGGGCCCAAGGTTAAAATCTTCGCGGTGCCATACCACTTGATTAAAACATAGGTGGCCTCGGCCACCGCCCTCTCTGTGAGAGTTGTGTTTTTTTCTTGTCCTCTTGTGGGCATTTTTCTGCCTTTGTGTTTGCTCCCTCGCCTCTTCGCATTTTCTGGTTGCTACAGCTAAGCCATTTTCTGTCAACTCTTCGAGTTTTTGGCTGGGCGATACTACCGCTGGAGGCGCGCGGTACTACTGTTTATGTTCATCAAGCGGTACTACTGCTGCGGGGTGGGACTAGGGATTATGTCGGGGCAGGGGGAGTTTCCTTCTCCCCGCACACCCATTCACTCGACCCTCTCGTCATCTTCGTTCACCAGCGACGAACTCGCCGCGGGAGGGTGCCGGTGGGCCGCCACCTCCGGGCCGTCTTTCACCTTTTCCTCCGGTGGGATCAAACCCCACCCCTTCCTCTAGCCATGGATGCTGGTATTTCCCCTATCCCTTTCTCTTTGCTTCTAGGTTTCAGATCTAGTCTTTAGGGGCAATAGGCTTTGCATTCATCGATTTTTGGCCAAACCAAAGCTTGAGTAGGATGGTGAAGGCTTCTAGACTGTTTGGATTGATATTTGGTAGGCTTATTTTTGAATTTGGCATCCCGATAGTGCCAGATTTGGCCATGACAGTAGGGAACCGACGTTCCCCCGCCTGGAGCGGTACTACCGCTCGGGATGTACTACCACTTCCAGATCATGGTACTACCACTGGATGCCAACTTCCACCTTACTCGTACCAAATATTGATCCTTGTTGCTTTTTCTGGTGGCTTATGCTCGTTCTTTCGTGTTGTTTCTTGTGTCCGTGTGTTTGGTTCTAGGTGATGGCCCTTCAGAGCAACATGTGTGTCATGTCAACCCTGGGCGTTCTACGTCAAAGCGCTATCGCACCTCTGAGGCAGCGGCTGCTTCTTCAAGTGTTCCTTCTTCAAGTGTTCCGCCAACTTCGTCTCAGCAGCCTCCCAAGAGTACTGCGAAGAAGCCCAAGCCGAAGCCCAAGTCCGTGACTGAGATGACTACCAAGGAGTTCTAAGAGACACGTCGGCGTAATCCCTATGAGCAAGATCAAGAGCCCAATCTTGTCAACCGTCCTTTCTGTAACCGTTTTCAGTGGGCAATCTACTTTGATGTGATCAAAGCAAAGAAGAATCTCTATGTTAATGTCCGCTCCATTGACACTGCCTATATGGAGAAGGATTTTGCCTACTTTGGCGAGGCTCTGCAGATGTGTCCTCAGCTGAATATTCTCAAGATCATGGAGTTTAACAAGGATTTTCATGCGGATTTGGTGGCTCAGTTTTATCCCACGGTCCATCTTGGAACGGATGAGGAAAGAACTCTGACTTGGATGACAAATGGCAAGCTTCTCTCTGTCAAATGGAAGGCATTCATGGAGTTACTTCGGATTGATGATCAATGAGCTGAGAACCCAGTTGGCTTTCGTCCTCACCGCAATGCAACTTCCACTCACAAGCAATCTCTCTGCCCTACTGTACTTTCAAGATTAACCCCGAGACTCAGAAGGAGACCTATGAGCTACCTGCCTTTATGGACATCCTTCATCGCTTCTTCAGAGAGACTCTCTTCCCTCGCATTGGGAACTTGGATATGGTTCACTCCTTTCTCGTGGACATGCTACTTTTCTGCCAGCATGAGAAGGAAGAACACACTGGAGAATCCTTGGATATCTCTCATTCATGTGGTCTGAGCTTTTCACCGCTATCTCTGAGCACAAGTGCCCCATCTATGCACCTTTTCTCATGTTGCTTATTGAGAAAGCATGGGAGCACACTTATCCTGGTGTCACTTTGGAGACTAGCGAGTTGATCCCTCATGAGATTAAGCGTCTGAGGAAGAAGGAGAACTGGGGCTCCTCAGTTCCGAAGTCTGGAATTCTGTCTGGAGCTGATGAGGTTGAGATAGGGGCTGATGCTGCTGCTGATGATGATTATGATCCCTCTGGAGCGGAGCCCTCATGGGCAAAGAAGCTCAAGCGCAAAATGAAGAAACTTTTCTGCATGGAGTCTCATGGACAGTATATGGCTCATGTGTCTTAGAAGAAGGCCAGGAGCCGTCACAAGGAGCTCATGCATCTATTAGGTTCAACAGTTGCCAGCGGTTCTCAGGGCAAGATCACAGATGAGGAGGAGCGGGTTCAGCAGCACTGCCCGTGGACAGACTTAGACACCGAGCAGCCCCCTACCGATGACGGAGGAGCAGACGATCACGCGGGGATGTGATGATGGAGATCATCAGTTCTGCTATCACCTGTGGCCGTAGCAGCACTCTTTGCCCTTTTGGTGTCTCGATGCCAAAGGGGCAGAGAGTTTAGGGATTTGTTGTTGTCGAGTTGCGAGTGTGTCTCTTTTGCCTTGTCTTTCTCTCTCGCAAACTTTTTTCTCGTCTTTTGCTTTTGGTTTGGTCTGCGCTCGTGAGTCCCGGTACCCTATCATATGGTGTCAGACATATGCTACCATATTATTATCTTTGTATGTCAAGTACTTGAGTAGTTTGTCAGCTCATGCTTATCTCGTATGTCCACTTTGCTCACTTGCCACTCTATTGCACCCTAGCTCATATATGTCTTATCTTTGATGCAAATGTTGTCAGACTATAAAATATAGGGGGAGTGTTGATCCTACTGTGTGCACTTTGCAATCCAAAGGAACCTCTAATTAAGTGCACACAACTAGGGGGAGCCCGTCTATATTTTGTAGTTTTGGAATTCGCTTACTCTCATGTCATTACTTTGTGCAAATCCCGTGTTGTCACCAATCCACCAAAAAGGGGAGATTGTTAGGGCATGTCTCTCTCTAAGTAGTTTTGGTGATTGATGACAATGCTTTTGCGGACTAATCGTGTGCATTGAGTATTTCATAGATTCATTCATTGGCACGAGATGATTCTTTCCCCTCGGAGCTTTAAGTGAAGACGGTGTAGTCTCTTTCGTTTCTGTTTTGGTGGACTTGAGTCGTAGGAGACACCATACTATCAAGACGGGGTCCGCAATGGAAAGGCTAGGGTGGAATCAATATGTACACGTCTTTGTTGCAACCCCGGCCCAACTCCTTTCCTCACCTTGGAGTTTGCTGTTTCAACGGAAGTGGAGACTATGAGGAGATAGCGGTAGTACCGCCAGCAGCGCGGTAGTACCACCTATGGTCCTCAAGCGGCAGTACCGCTGTCCTACAGCGGTAGTACCACTGCAGGGCATAGGCGGCAGTACCGTCCTGGTTTGGCAACACTACCGCCTCGATTTGAGGATATCTTTTCTCGTGTCTGGTTGTACGGCTGTAGTAGCGGTCGTAGCAGCGGTAGTACCGCGGCTACCAACGCTACTAGTGCTGCCCAAACACCCCCTCTCTCTTTCGTTCCTCCTCTGATGGCTCTACTCTCAGTCACCGCGGTAGTACCGCTGGGGGTCGCGGTAGTACCGCTGCTACCAGCGGTAGTACTGCCTCACTGTGCAGTAGTACCGCTCTGTGCAGGCTGAAGAGGGGGGTAACGGTTGGATTGGTTCCCCCACTATAAAAGGAGGTCTTCTTCTCCAAGTTGACCTACCTCTTCCCTCCCCAAGCTCCATTGTTTCTCAAAGCTCCATTTTCGCCCGATCCCTCTCCCTAGCCAATCAAACTTGTTGATTTTCTAGGGATTGGTTGAGAAGGCCCGATCTACACTTTGATACGTCTCCAACGTATCTATAATTTATGAAGTATTCATGCCGTGTTTACAATAGTTTTATATGATTTTGGTATGATTTGATAAGAACTAACCCGGACTGACGCTGTTGTCAGCAGAACTACCGTGGTGTTGTTTTTGTGCAGAAATAAAAGTTCTCGGAATGCGATGAAAATCAACGGAGAATTTTTCTGGAAAATATAAAATATACTGGAACGAAGAGTTACCGGAGGGGAGGCCCGTGGGCCCCCTAACTTTTTATCGACGCCAACCTCTCCTATAAATACCCAAACCTCCAGAAAATAACCTAGATCAGAAGTTCCGCCGCCGCAAGCCTTTGTAGCCACGAGAAATCAATCTAGGCCCTCTCTGGCACCCTGCCGGAGAGGGCCATCATCACCGGAGACCATGGAGGAGGATCCCGGAGGAGCTATCATCGCCATGAAGGCCAAGATCCAGAGGGAGAACCTCTCCCCATCCAGGAGGGAGGCCATGGAGGAGGAAGCACAAGGGGGAGAACCTCTCCTCCTCTCTCTCGGTGGCGCCGGAGTGCCATCGGGAGGGGAATCATCACCGCGGTGATCGTCTTCATCAACATCACCATCCTCATCTCTTTTACGCGGTACACTCTCCCACACCCCACTGTAATCCCTACTTGAACATGGTGCTTTATGCCACATATTATGATCCAATGATGTGTTGCCATCCTATGATGTTTTGAGTAGATATCCTTTGTCTTTGGGTTGATTGATGCTCTAGATTGGTATGAGTTGTATGTCTTATTTTGGTGTTGTCCTATTGTGCCCTCCGTGTCGTGCAAGCGTGAGGGATTCCCGTTGTAGGGTGTTGCAATACGTTCATGATTCACTTATAGTGGGTTGCTTGAGTGACAGAAGCATAAACCCGAGTAAGGGGGTTGTTGCGTATGGGATAAAGGGGACTTGATATGTTAATGCTATGGTTGGGTTTTACCTTAATGATCTATAGTAGTTGCGGATGCTTGCTAGAGTTCCAATCATAAGTGCATATGATCCAAGAAGAGAAAGTATGTTAGCTTATGCCTCTCCCTCATATGAAATTGCAATATTGATTACCGGTCTTGTTAACAATTGCCTAGGATAAATCCGCACACCGACCCATCATTATTCCACACTCGCTATTTATAATATTTAGTAATATATTCTAACTTTATGATAACAGCACCTACTTTTATGTTTTAGCTCTCTGATATCATGCAAAGTTATCCTCTTCATACCCACAACGTAGTTTTATTTCTCGTTTCTAGTTGGAAGCAAACGTTCGGTGTACGTAGAGTCGTATCAGTGGCACATAGGACTTGGGAGAATATTGATCTTACCTTTAGCTCCTTGTGGGTTCGACACTCCATAATTATCACTTCCACCATTGGGAATTGCTACGATGATTACCTGCACTTGGGGATTATCAAGCTCTTTTCTGGCGCCGTTGCCGGGGAGCAATAGCGTGGGGTTGATATTCTCGTGTGTGCTTGTTTGCTTTCTTCACTAAGTAGGTTTTGTTTTTCCTTTTTGTTTATGTTTAGTTGTGGGTGAAACATACAAAAAAAATTAAAATAATGAAAATACAAAAAAAATTACTTGCCTCTCATGCCTAAAAAGTTTTTCAATAAGAGAAGTGATTGGAAGGTTATGCATTGGAGAAGTGAGGGTCGACCTTGAACACTTGTGTTCATGCTCATGGAAACAATGTAAAAAATTTCATGGAAGTTTCTCTGAAAATAATTATCCCCTTGTATATATCCATTGTAATATAAAAATAATGTGCCAAGCTTTGGTTTTAGGATTATTAGATTGCTTGTTCACTTTGTGCAGTACAAAAACAGAAACTTTGGTTGTAGCGCGTGAATTTACATATTTTACTGGAAAGTCAATTGGGTCTGAAACTTTTGCAAATTACTTCTGTACAATTTGTTTAAATTTTCACATTTGTTTTAGAATTTTTGGAGTTATAGAAGTATACTAAACTTCCAGATTACTACAGACTGTCCTGTTTTTGACAGATTCTGTTTTCTATGTGTTGTACGCTTATTTTGATGAATCTATGGGTAGTATCGTGGGGTATGAACCATGGTGAAGTTGGAATACAGTAGATATAGTTATAATATGAAATTGGAATAAGTTTGCAACAGTACCTAAAGGTAGTAATTTGCTTTATTATACTAACGGATCTCACAAAGTTTTTGTTAAAGTTTTGTGTGGACGAAGTGTTCGAAGATCGAGGAGCTATCAATATGAGATGAATAAAGAGAGGCAAGAGTTAAAGCTTGGGGATGCCCAAGGCACCCCAAGTAAATATTTCAAGTATACTCAAGCATCTAAGCTTGGTGATGCCCCGGTTGGCATCCCATCTTTCTTCTTCAACAATTATCGTTTTCAAGGTTTGAGTGAGATATCGATATGAGGAGAATAAGGAGTGGAAAGACCTTAAGCTTGGGGATGCCCAAGGCACTCCAAGGTAATATTTAAAGAAGACTCAAGCGCCTAAACTTGGGGATGCCCCGGAAGGCATCCCCTCTTTCGTCTTCAAAACCATCAGTATACCTTACTCGGAGCTATATTTTTATTCGTCACATGATATGTGTTTTGCTTGGAGCGTATTTTCAATTTTACTTGCTATTTGAATAAAATCATTGGATCTGAAATCTTGAATGAAAAAGAATCCTCCCGTGGCTAGTTAATTATTTGACTATGATGTCTACTACACAACCTTCTTCTTGTAGACGTTGTTCGGCCTCCAAGTGCAGAGGTTTGTATGATACTAGCAAATTTCCCTCAAGTGGATGACCTAAGGTTTATCAATCCGTGGGAAGCATAGGATGAAGATGGTCTGTCTCAAACAACCCTGCAACCAAATAACAAAGAGTCTCTTGTGTCCCCAACACACTCAATACAATGTTAAATTGTATAGGTGCACTAGTTCGGCGAAGAGATGGTGATACAAGTGCAATATGGATGGTAGATATAGGTTTTTGTAATCTAAAAATATAAAAACAGCAAGGTAACTAATGATAAAAGAGAGCACAAACGGTATTGCAATGCGTTGAAACAAGGCCTAGGGTTAATACTTTCACTAGTGCAAGTTCTCTCAACAAGGATAACATAATTGGATCATATAACTATCCCCCAACATGCAACAAAGAGTCACTCCAAAGTCACTAATAGCAGAGAACAAACGAAGAGATTATTGTAGGGTACGAAACCACCTCAAAGTTATTCTTTCTGATTGATCTATTCAAGAGTACGTAGTAAAATAACACGAAGCTATTCTTTCCGTTCGATCTATCCTAGAGTTCGTACTAGAATAACACCTTAAGACACAAATCAACCAAAACCCTAATGTCACCTAGATACTCCAATGTCACCTCAAGTATCCGTGGGTATGATTAAATGATATGCATCACACAATCTTAGATTCATCTATTCAAACCAACACAAAGTACTTCAAAGAGTGCCCCAAATTTTCTACCGGTGAGTCAAAACGAAAACGTGTGCCAACCCCTATGCATAAGTTCACAAGGTCACGGAACCCGCAAGTTGATCACCAAAACATACATCAAGTAGATCACGTGAATATCCCATTTTCACCACAGATAAGCACATGCAAGACATACATCAAGTGTTCACAAATCCTTAAAGACTCAATCCGATAAGATAACTTCAAAGGGAAAACTCAATCCATTACAAGAGAGTAGAGGGGGAGAAACATCATAACATCCAACTATAATAGCAAAGCTCGTGGTACATCAAGATCGTGCAAAATCAAGAACACGAGAGAGAGATCAAACACGTAGCTACTGGTACATACCCTCGGCCCCGAGGGTGAACTACTCCCTCCTCGTCATGGAGAGCGCCGGGATGATGAAGATGGCCACCGATGATGGATCCCCCCTCCGGCAGGGTGCCGGAATAAGGTCCCGATTGGTTTTTGGTGGCTACATAGGCTTGCGGCAGCGGAACTCCCGATCTAGGTTATGTTCTAGAAGTTTGGGTATATATAAGAGGTGTTGGCATCGGCAACAAGTCAGGGGGGTCTCCGAGCGGCCACGAGGTAGGGGGCGCGCCCCCCACCCTCGCGGGTGCCTTGGGACTCTTCTGGCCCATCTCCGAAACTCCGTGGGCTTCTTCTGGTCCAAAAATAATCTCCGTGAAATTTCAGGTCAATTGGACTCCGTTTGGTTTTCCTTTTCTGCGATACTCAAAAACAAGGAAAAAAACAAAAACTGGCACTGGGCTCTAGGTTAATAGGTTAGTCCCAAAAATCATAAAATAGCATATAAATGCATATAAAACATCCTAGATGGATAATATAATAGCATGGAACAATAAAAAATTATAGATACGTTGGAGACGTATCAGACTACTCAGTGTTCTTCACTTATATCTTTTTGGAGTAGTTTGTTGTTTACTCACGTGCTTCACGTATAGCCTATGAGTAAATGGTTGATTGAATTAATATCATAAATCTGAATTTAGATATGTTTCATATGCTTATACCATGGCGAGTAATGACTTCACACATAATAAGTATAGGTGGTAAATTTATTCAAAGTTAGCAAACGCAAAATTGGTCACTTGAACAATTCATGAAAGAATAATAAAGGAAGAGAGATTCCACATATAAATATACTATCTTGGACATCTTTTGTAATTGTGAGCACTCATTAAAATATGACATGCTAAAAAGTTGATGTTGGACAAGGAAGTAAACTTAATGGCTTATGTTTTCCTATATCCGAAATATTATATTGTCTTGGATCATCCAACATGTCGAGCTTGCCTTTCCCTCTCATGCTAGCTAAATTCTTTGCACCAAGTAGAGATACTACTTGTGCTTCCAAACATTCCTTAACCCAGTTTTGCCATGAGTCCACCATACCTACCTATGGATTGAGTAAGATCCTTCAAGTAAGTTGTCATCGGTGCATGCAATAAAAAATTGCTCCTTAAATATGCATGATCTATTAGTGCGAAGAAAATAAGCTTTATACGAACTTGTGATAGGGAAGAAATAAAAGCGACAAACTGCATAATAAAGGTCTTTATCACAAGCGGCAATATAAAGTGACATTCTTTTGCATTAAGATTTTGTGCATCCAACCATAAAAGCGCATGGCAACCTCTACTTCCCTCTGCGAAGGGCCTGTCTTTTACCTTTACCTTCTACCCTTATACAAGAGTCATGGTGATTTTCACCTTTCCTTTTTACAGTTTTTCCTTTGGCAAGCACTTTGTGTTGGAGCGATCCGGATATATATATCCACTTGGATGTAGGTTTTCACAAAGTATTATTGTTGACATTACCCTTGAGGTAAAAGGTTGGGAGGCGAAACTATAATCCCCTATCTTTCTCCGTGTCTGATTAAAACTTTGAACCCATAAATATCACGTGAGTGTTAGCAATTGTGAAAGATTAAATGATAGTTGAGTATGTGGAGTTTGCTGAATCAAAGCTCTTACGTAGACCCTTCCCGAAATAAGATGAATTGCAATTGTTTGATGACTAAGAGCATGGTTTGTTAGTTTCAAGAAAGTTTATGATCTATACTTTAACATGTGAATAGCTTGTTACTTGATCATGAGAAGTTTTATAAGTTCAGCTACTGTTATGATATATAATGATGCTAGAAAAAGTGATTGAAACTATCATTGATCAAACTTAAGCACTTGATGCGGAGCATCCAAGGTCATCCCCATGGACCTACCATCGTCTCACCAAGTGCCTAGTGGACCCATGACACGAGCACGTGCAAGAGCTCTCGAAACCGAGGTGACACCTCTCCTCTCACAATTCCACTTCGATGAACATGAGACATGGCTACTACCTCAAACGGAGACATTGTGCATACTCAGGTATCAAGGAGTTAGCCATGGAGATGCTAAGGAGCAAGGAGAATCCGAAGAGGAAGATGAACGTGAAGATGGAGAAGAAGAAGGGCAAAATCAGCAGAAGCCCGGATGATCCGAACCGCTGTCCGGACGATCCGGCCCCAGCCCGGACGATCCGGCTAACCAGCCCGAGGACACCCGAAGCTTCACCACGAAGCCGGATCATCCGGACCCAGCCCCGGATCATCCGGCCACACCCGGACGTCCGGACCAGGACCCGGACATCCGGACCTCCCGCGGCGCCCATGACACAGCCGGACCATCCGGACGCCGACCCGGATCATCCGGACCCCGAAGCCCGGATCATCCGGACCAACATCCGGATCATCCGGACGGTGCCTACGTGCATGATGTTGGGTCGAGGCCCATGTACCCCTTCGCCCCCAATCTCTATATATATGACTCCACCACCTCTTTCTAGGGTTAGCATTGGTTTAGCTCATATGTGAGGATAGCTTTTGCTCGTCCATACGGATCTACTCCTCGAGAGAGACCGCGGCCCCTCTTCGGAGAAGATCCACGTTGGATTCAAGACCCCCTCTTGGGTGGCCACTTCAAGACCTCCTCACGGAGAAGAACCGGTTACCCTATGTATCGTCCCTTGTTGGTTTTGGACCGTGTGATCTGTATGTGTACTCGGATCTAGCATATGTGTGACTATATCTTGTTGGTTTGAGAGTTCCTCTTGTGTTTTCCCTCGTTTTCCCCTCGTGTTCTTCGTGTTCTTAGTCGGGATCCGCTCCTTTCGTGAAAGATCGGCCATTTAGGGTTCCACCCTACATCATCTTGGTATCATGAGCCACGTTGACCACGATTTCGGAGCCTCCCCTCTTCGTTTTCTAGCTTGATTTTGTTGTTTTTCGTCCTAATCCGGAAATACCCACCAAAATAGCCCCAAATTTTTTTCTAGTAATTTGTGAGTTTTGATGAAGTTTTGTTGGTTTTGATCCATGAATTTGTTGTGTTCCAAGTGGATCTTACCTTTCCCCACCATCTCCACCTCGCTATCCATCCAAAATCCATAAAATCTTTGGATTTATCCCCGTTTTCGAGTTCATCCCGAGCCATCCCCGAGCACAGTTGACCCGCCTGGATCATCCAGCTTCTGACCCGGATCATCTGGATCCGCCCAGATCATCCGGCTCCTAGCCCGGATCATCCGGCTTCCTCTGCCGAAACTGCATTTTCTACAGTTTTTTACCCACCGCCACCTAACTTCCGCAAACCCATTCGATACACCAAACCCTTCCACCACTTGACCGCTACCAACTCCGACAATTTTTGACCCGTTTGGTTTTGAGAATTTGAGTTGTGGTTCATCGTTTCCTAACGTGTTTCGGCTACTTAGGGACGGTTCGACATCAACATCACCACCGCTCATCTTCGCCGAGGACTACTATGAACGGTTACATCATTTTGGTATCAACCTCATCTTGGTATTGTGGTATCATCATACTTTCTTGCATTTGCATTGATAACCTCATAGCGTTACTTTTGCATCACTTACCCATCGACACTAGCCTTTGAGTATTGTCGGCAACGTGAATTGTGCACATTAGTGATCATACTTCCCGTAGCATACATACCATATCATCGGGTTGCATATCTCGGTATCATCTCTTGTGTCACAAAGTTGTCATCGCACACACAATTGCTATCTTGGTTCGTGAAGCATTGCATGAGAAAAGAGCTCAACACACAAAGAGCCAAACAGGCTTTTAAGAAAAGGGAAAGATAAGCAAAGAGCTTATAAGCAAGAACCATAGCATCATACAACATTAAGATTGTCATACTCGATCATCTTGGATCATATCATCGGAACATCATACATAGAGCATACCTGGGATAGAAGTCGTTGCATTTTTTCTTAGTAGGTTGTGCACAAGTTCATATCCACCTATTGTGCAATCGTGCTAGCGTCTCTTTAGTGTTGTGCAACAAGAGCATTTTTGTGGACTCCACATTTTGGCTCGTTCCTTGGTTGCACGACCCCACTTATCTATTTGCGTGTGTGTTTCCGGTACCCATTTTGCTATTGGTCTACTTGTTGCATTTGCAAATTGTGAATCTTTTCCAACATTATTGAGTCTTGCTTACTTTCACATCAAAATTTGTGCCACCATCCTAACCGAGCTCCACCATAAGCTTTTACTTGTGTAGGTGTGAGAAACCGACAAGAATTGGTACCAATTGTGCTATTTCCTTGTTATACATTGGAGTGATCATTGATCCATCTTCAACATCGGTCAAGGTACATTTGGTATAAGTTCTTCTCTTTCTCCCACTCACATATTTGTTGCAATGATGGATAGGCCAAGTACTTCTACCGACCCACTCTTCCTTGAACAAGACGATGATCCGAACAACTACGTCACCAAGCTACACCTATTTGGAATGCAACGAGCCTTGCATGAAGAGCAACTAGCAATGAGCGACCGCATCGACAACCTCGCCACCGACTTGCGACTCTCCGAGCAACGTACAGGAGACTACTTCGACAACAAGCTCGACGAACACAAGCATGAGAACGACGCAAGAATGGACGAGATTCGTGCCTTGTTGGTCAACCGCTCTTCTACCACTTCATCCTACTCAAGACGGAGCCGCTCGAGTCGACACTCCGACGACACTATCTTCGGATCAAGTACCCCGACATCGAATACTCTTCGTCGTGCCGCACGTCAAGACCGTCAAGCCAACCGCAATCCTCTACACGACACCGACTCTCAAGAGCATCGACATCGTCAAAACCAAGCTCGCACAAGCACAAGCACGGCAACGTCAATGCCAACAAGAACAAGAGGAGCGAGCGCGCCAACACCAAGATGCACAAGATGCCGAGGCACAACGCCAAGAACAACAACTTCGTGAAGCTCAAGAACTCGAGGCGCAACGTGCCCTCTGAGATTCAAGTCGAGCCGTAGCCACGCGCAACCGGCAAGCTCGTGAGCAACAAGAAGCGCTTTGCGATGAAGTTCAAGAAAGGATTTATCAATCACGTGTGCATCGTCAAGTTCCTCGTCAAGATCGACAAGCACCTCCTCAAGCTCGACAAGAACATCAAGTTCATCGAGGGCATGAATACAATGGAAATCCTCCAAGACAAGAGCAACATGAGGTCGACAACCATCCTCGCCAAGAGCAACATGAGTTTGTCAATCCTCAACGACATGGGCGTCATCATCCTCGACCCCAACACAATGAAGAGCAACGATACGGCAAGCTAAAGTTCACAATGCCCAACTTCACCAGAAGCAATGACCCCGAAGAGTACATATCATGGGCATTGAAGGTTGACAAAATCTTCCACTTGCACAACTATGAAGAAGAGAAGAAGATAGCGATGGCATCCCTTGAATTCCAAGACTACGTCCTCATTTGGTGGGAACAAGTCATTGAGCGCTGAGAGGCAAGAGGTGAACCACCCATCACTACTTGGGCGCAAATGAAGGATGTCATGAGAGCACGCTTCATGCCAAACTACTACAACCGCGACCTCTTCAAGAAACTCCAACTCCTCAAGCAAGGAACCAAGAGTGTTGAAGAGTACTACAAGGAAATGGAGATTGCCATGATACGAGCCAATGTCACAGAAGATGATGAGCAAACTATGGCACATTTCTTGAATGGACTCAATCATCCTATCAAGAAGATCGCCGACTTCCAACCATACTCGAACCTCATCGAGCTAGTGCACCAAGCCACCAAAGCGGAACGCCAAGTGCAAGATGAATTCAAGTACGCCAAGTTCTCATCAAAGTCCTATGGCCTCTCCAACAATCAAGCTTCAACGACTCCAACAACTTCTACCTCAACCAAGCCATCTACAAGCAACGGCGACAAGTCAAGTTACAAGAAAACTTTGACAACCTCAAGTCGTCCTCCTACTACAAGCAACTTCAAGCCGAGAGCTTCATCATCATCTACCCCAACCGATGAGACCATCAAGACAAGTTCCTTCAAATGCTCCACATGCGGCGACCGAGGCCACAAGTCCTTTGAGTGCACAAACAAGCGCACCATGATCCTCAACGACGACGGAACCTACGACTCCTTGAGTGAAGGAGAAATGGAAGCCCTTGACCAAGTGGCCATGCACTGGCAAGTGAACAACGAAGATGAAGATGATCAAGTCTTTTGTGACGAAGATTCGAGCCCGGCTCTTGCTGTCTCCAAGGTCTTGACTCTTCAACATCAACAAGACGAAGACCAATGATGCCATATCTTCCACACCAAGTCTGGCATCAATGGAAGGTCCGTCAAGGTCATCATCGATGGAGGGAGTCGCCATAACCTCGCAAGTGAAGAACTATGCTCCAAGCTCCAATTGGTCAAGATGAAGCACCCGCACCCCTACAAGGTTCAATGGCTAAGCGACAATGGCACCATCCAAGTTGAGCATAGAGTACAAGTTTCTTTCAAGATCGGAGCTTACGAAGACACTTTGGAGTGTCATGTCCTCCCAATGACCGTTTGCCACCTTCTTCTTGGACGACCATGGCAATATGACCGAGGTGTCATCCACAACGGGCGCACAAACCACTATAGCTTCAAGATGAAAGGAAGGGAGTATGTGCTACGACCTATGACTCCAAGCCAAGTGATTGCCGACAAGCAAGCCACCCATCGTGGAGAGAATAGTGAGAGAGAGAACCACCAAAAAGAGAGTGAACGCCACAAGCCAAAATTGACTGCCTCCACGATGAGAGACAAGAAAAACTTAGTTCTATTTGCCACCAAACGTGAGATGAGAGAAGTGTGTGAGAACCCATCAAGAGTCCTACACTATGTCCTATTGTGCAAGGACGAGACACCAAAAACTAATACCTCTCACAATCTATCTTTGGTGTTATCTTCCCTATTGCAGGAATTCCAAGATGTTTTCCCCGACGAGCTACCTCCGGGTCTACCTCCACTACGAGGCATCGAACATCGCATCGACCTCATCCCCGGAGCACCTCTTCCAAACAAGGCCTCATACCGCGTCAATCCCGAAGAAACCAAAGAAATACAAAGGCAAGTAAAGCATCTCATAGACCATGGACATGTGCGTGAAAGTTTGAGTCCTTGTGCCATACCGGTCATTCTTGTGCCAAAAAGAGACGGTAGCTTTCGCATGTGTTCCGATTGTAGACCTATCAATGTTATCACCGTTCGCTATAGGTACCCCATTCCACGCCTTGACGATACGCTAGATGAACTTAGCGGTGCCACTATCTTTTCCAAAATTGATCTTAGAAGTGGTTACTATCAAATACGCATACAAGAGGGTGATGAATGGAAACCGCTTTCAAAACAAAGTTTGGTTTGTATGAGTGGTTAGTCATGCCTATGGGTTTATCGGAGCACCACTTGACCGCTACCAACTCCGACAATTTTTGACCCGTTTGGTTTTGAGAATTTGAGTTGTGGTTCATCGTTTCCTAACGTGTTTCGGCTACTTAGGGACGGTTCGACATCAACATCACCACCGCTCATCTTCGCCGAGGACTACTATGAACGGTTACATCATTTTGGTATCAACCTCATCTTGGTATTGTGGTATCATCATACTTTCTTGCATTTGCATTGATAACCTCATAGCGTTACTTTTGCATCACTTACCCATCGACACTAGCGTTTGAGTATTGTCGGCAACGTGAATTGTGCACATTAGTGATCATACTTCCCGTAGCATACATACCATATCATCGGGTTGCATATCTCGGTATCATCTCTTGTGTCACAAAGTTGTCATCGCACACACAATTGCTATCTTGGTTCGTGAAGCATTGCATGAGAAAAGAGCTCAACACACAAAGAGCCAAACAGGCTTTTAAGAAAAGGGAAAGATAAGCAAAGAGCTTATAAGCAAGAACCATAGCATCATACAACATTAAGATTGTCATACTCGATCATCTTGGATCATATCATCGGAACATCATACATAGAGCATACCTGGGATAGAAGTCGTTGCATTTTTTCTTAGTAGGTTGTGCACAAGTTCATATCCACCTATTGTGCAATCGTGCTAGCGTCTCTTTAGTGTTGTGCAACAAGAGCATTTTCGTGGACTCCACATTTTGGCTCGTTCCTTGGTTGCACGACCCCACTTATCTATTTGCGTGTGTGTTTCCGGTACCCATTTTGCTATTGGTCTACTTGTTGCATTTGCAAATTGTGAATCTTTTCCAACATTATTGAGTCTTGCTTACTTTCACATCAAAATTTGTGCCACCATCCTAACCGAGCTCCACCATAAGCTTTTACTTGTGTAGGTGTGAGAAACCGACAAGAATTGGTACCAATTGTGCTATTTCCTTGTTATACATTGGAGTGATCATTGATCCATCTTCAACATCGGTCAAGGTACATTTGGTATAAGTTCTTCTCTTTCTCCCACTCACATATTTGTTGCAATGATGGATAGGCCAAGTACTTCTACCGACCCACTCTTCCTTGAACAAGACGATGATCCGAACAACTACGTCACCAAGCTACACCTATTTGGAATGCAACGAGCCTTGCATGAAGAGCAACTAGCAATGAGCGACCGCATCGACAACCTCGCCACCGACTTGCGACTCTCCGAGCAACGTACAGGAGACTACTTCGACAACAAGCTCGACGAACACAAGCATGAGAACGACGCAAGAATGGACGAGATTCGTGCCTTGTTGGTCAACCGCTCTTCTACCACTTCATCCTACTCAAGACGGAGCCGCTCGAGTCGACACTCCGACGACACTATCTTCGGATCAAGTACCCCGACATCGAATACTCTTCGTCGTGCCGCACGTCAAGACCGTCAAGCCAACCGCAATCCTCTACACGACACCGACTCTCAAGAGCATCGACATCGTCAAAACCAAGCTCGCACAAGCACAAGCACGGCAACGTCAATGCCAACAAGAACAAGAGGAGCGAGCGCGCCAACACCAAGATGCACAAGATGCCGAGGCACAACGCCAAGAACAACAACTTCGTGAAGCTCAAGAACTCGAGGCGCAACGTGCCCTCTGAGATTCAAGTCGAGCCGTAGCCACGCGCAACCGGCAAGCTCGTGAGCAACAAGAAGCGCTTTGCGATGAAGTTCAAGAAAGGATTTATCAATCACGTGTGCATCGTCAAGTTCCTCGTCAAGATCGACAAGCACCTCCTCAAGCTCGACAAGAACATCAAGTTCATCGAGGGCATGAATACAATGGAAATCCTCCAAGACAAGAGCAACATGAGGTCGACAACCATCCTCGCCAAGAGCAACATGAGTTTGTCAATCCTCAACGACATGGGCGTCATCATCCTCGACCCCAACACAATGAAGAGCAACGATACGGCAAGCTAAAGTTCACAATGCCCAACTTCACCAGAAGCAATGACCCCGAAGAGTACATATCATGGGCATTGAAGGTTGACAAAATCTTCCACTTGCACAACTATGAAGAAGAGAAGAAGATAGCGATGGCATCCCTTGAATTCCAAGACTACGTCCTCATTTGGTGGGAACAAGTCATTGAGCGCTGAGAGGCAAGAGGTGAACCACCCATCACTACTTGGGCGCAAATGAAGGATGTCATGAGAGCACGCTTCATGCCAAACTACTACAACCGCGACCTCTTCAAGAAACTCCAACTCCTCAAGCAAGGAACCAAGAGTGTTGAAGAGTACTACAAGGAAATGGAGATTGCCATGATACGAGCCAATGTCACAGAAGATGATGAGCAAACTATGGCACATTTCTTGAATGGACTCAATCATCCTATCAAGAAGATCGCCGACTTCCAACCATACTCGAACCTCATCGAGCTAGTGCACCAAGCCACCAAAGCGGAACGCCAAGTGCAAGATGAATTCAAGTACGCCAAGTTCTCATCAAAGTCCTATGGCCTCTCCAACAATCAAGCTTCAACGACTCCAACAACTTCTACCTCAACCAAGCCATCTACAAGCAACGGCGACAAGTCAAGTTACAAGAAAACTTTGACAACCTCAAGTCGTCCTCCTACTACAAGCAACTTCAAGCCGAGAGCTTCATCATCATCTACCCCAACCGATGAGACCATCAAGACAAGTTCCTTCAAATGCTCCACATGCGGCGACCGAGGCCACAAGTCCTTTGAGTGCACAAACAAGCGCACCATGATCCTCAACGACGACGGAACCTACGACTCCTTGAGTGAAGGAGAAATGGAAGCCCTTGACCAAGTGGCCATGCACTGGCAAGTGAACAACGAAGATGAAGATGATCAAGTCTTTTGTGACGAAGATTCGAGCCCGGCTCTTGCTGTCTCCAAGGTCTTGACTCTTCAACATCAACAAGACGAAGACCAATGATGCCATATCTTCCACACCAAGTCTGGCATCAATGGAAGGTCCGTCAAGGTCATCATCGATGGAGGGAGTCGCCATAACCTCGCAAGTGAAGAACTATGCTCCAAGCTCCAATTGGTCAAGATGAAGCACCCGCACCCCTACAAGGTTCAATGGCTAAGCGACAATGGCACCATCCAAGTTGAGCATAGAGTACAAGTTTCTTTCAAGATCGGAGCTTACGAAGACACTTTGGAGTGTCATGTCCTCCCAATGACCGTTTGCCACCTTCTTCTTGGACGACCATGGCAATATGACCGAGGTGTCATCCACAACGGGCGCACAAACCACTATAGCTTCAAGATGAAAGGAAGGGAGTATGTGCTACGACCTATGACTCCAAGCCAAGTGATTGCCGACAAGCAAGCCACCCATCGTGGAGAGAATAGTGAGAGAGAGAACCACCAAAAAGAGAGTGAACGCCACAAGCCAAAATTGACTGCCTCCACGATGAGAGACAAGAAAAACTTAGTTCTATTTGCCACCAAACGTGAGATGAGAGAAGTGTGTGAGAACCCATCAAGAGTCCTACACTATGTCCTATTGTGCAAGGACGAGACACCAAAAACTAATACCTCTCACAATCTATCTTTGGTGTTATCTTCCCTATTGCAGGAATTCCAAGATGTTTTCCCCGACGAGCTACCTCCGGGTCTACCTCCACTACGAGGCATCGAACATCGCATCGACCTCATCCCCGGAGCACCTCTTCCAAACAAGGCCTCATACCGCGTCAATCCCGAAGAAACCAAAGAAATACAAAGGCAAGTAAAGCATCTCATAGACCATGGACATGTGCGTGAAAGTTTGAGTCCTTGTGCCATACCGGTCATTCTTGTGCCAAAAAGAGACGGTAGCTTTCGCATGTGTTCCGATTGTAGACCTATCAATGTTATCACCGTTCGCTATAGGTACCCCATTCCACGCCTTGACGATACGCTAGATGAACTTAGCGGTGCCACTATCTTTTCCAAAATTGATCTTAGAAGTGGTTACTATCAAATACGCATACAAGAGGGTGATGAATGGAAACCGCTTTCAAAACAAAGTTTGGTTTGTATGAGTGGTTAGTCATGCCTATGGGTTTATCGGAGCACCACTTGACCGCTACCAACTCCGACAATTTTTGACCCGTTTGGTTTTGAGAATTTGAGTTGTGGTTCATCGTTTCCTAACGTGTTTCGGCTACTTAGGGACGGTTCGACATCAACATCACCACCGCTCATCTTCGCCGAGGACTACTATGAACGGTTACATCATTTTGGTATCAACCTCATCTTGGTATTGTGGTATCATCATACTTTCTTGCATTTGCATTGATAACCTCATAGCGTTACTTTTGCATCACTTACCCATCGACACTAGCCTTTGAGTATTGTCGGCAACGTGAATTGTGCACATTAGTGATCATACTTCCCGTAGCATACATACCATATCATCGGGTTGCATATCTCGGTATCATCTCTTGTGTCACAAAGTTGTCATCGCACACACAATTGCTATCTTGGTTCGTGAAGCATTGCATGAGAAAAGAGCTCAACACACAAAGAGCCAAACAGGCTTTTAAGAAAAGGGAAAGATAAGCAAAGAGCTTATAAGCAAGAACCATAGCATCATACAACATTAAGATTGTCATACTCGATCATCTTGGATCATATCATCGGAACATCATACATAGAGCATACCTGGGATAGAAGTCGTTGCATTTTTTCTTAGTAGGTTGTGCACAAGTTCATATCCACCTATTGTGCAATCGTGCTAGCGTCTCTTTAGTGTTGTGCAACAAGAGCATTTTCGTGGACTCCACATTTTGGCTCGTTCCTTGGTTGCACGACCCCACTTATCTATTTGCGTGTGTGTTTCCGGTACCCATTTTGCTATTGGTCTACTTGTTGCATTTGCAAATTGTGAATCTTTTCCAACATTATTGAGTCTTGCTTACTTTCACATCAAAATTTGTGCCACCATCCTAACCGAGCTCCACCATAAGCTTTTACTTGTGTAGGTGTGAGAAACCGACAAGAATTGGTACCAATTGTGCTATTTCCTTGTTATACATTGGAGTGATCATTGATCCATCTTCAACATCGGTCAAGGTACATTTGGTATAAGTTCTTCTCTTTCTCCCACTCACATATTTGTTGCAATGATGGATAGGCCAAGTACTTCTACCGACCCACTCTTCCTTGAACAAGACGATGATCCGAACAACTACGTCACCAAGCTACACCTATTTGGAATGCAACGAGCCTTGCATGAAGAGCAACTAGCAATGAGCGACCGCATCGACAACCTCGCCACCGACTTGCGACTCTCCGAGCAACGTACAGGAGACTACTTCGACAACAAGCTCGACGAACACAAGCATGAGAACGACGCAAGAATGGACGAGATTCGTGCCTTGTTGGTCAACCGCTCTTCTACCACTTCATCCTACTCAAGACGGAGCCGCTCGAGTCGACACTCCGACGACACTATCTTCGGATCAAGTACCCCGACATCGAATACTCTTCGTCGTGCCGCACGTCAAGACCGTCAAGCCAACCGCAATCCTCTACACGACACCGACTCTCAAGAGCATCGACATCGTCAAAACCAAGCTCGCACAAGCACAAGCACGGCAACGTCAATGCCAACAAGAACAAGAGGAGCGAGCGCGCCAACACCAAGATGCACAAGATGCCGAGGCACAACGCCAAGAACAACAACTTCGTGAAGCTCAAGAACTCGAGGCGCAACGTGCCCTCTGAGATTCAAGTCGAGCCGTAGCCACGCGCAACCGGCAAGCTCGTGAGCAACAAGAAGCGCTTTGCGATGAAGTTCAAGAAAGGATTTATCAATCACGTGTGCATCGTCAAGTTCCTCGTCAAGATCGACAAGCACCTCCTCAAGCTCGACAAGAACATCAAGTTCATCGAGGGCATGAATACAATGGAAATCCTCCAAGACAAGAGCAACATGAGGTCGACAACCATCCTCGCCAAGAGCAACATGAGTTTGTCAATCCTCAACGACATGGGCGTCATCATCCTCGACCCCAACACAATGAAGAGCAACGATACGGCAAGCTAAAGTTCACAATGCCCAACTTCACCAGAAGCAATGACCCCGAAGAGTACATATCATGGGCATTGAAGGTTGACAAAATCTTCCACTTGCACAACTATGAAGAAGAGAAGAAGATAGCGATGGCATCCCTTGAATTCCAAGACTACGTCCTCATTTGGTGGGAACAAGTCATTGAGCGCTGAGAGGCAAGAGGTGAACCACCCATCACTACTTGGGCGCAAATGAAGGATGTCATGAGAGCACGCTTCATGCCAAACTACTACAACCGCGACCTCTTCAAGAAACTCCAACTCCTCAAGCAAGGAACCAAGAGTGTTGAAGAGTACTACAAGGAAATGGAGATTGCCATGATACGAGCCAATGTCACAGAAGATGATGAGCAAACTATGGCACATTTCTTGAATGGACTCAATCATCCTATCAAGAAGATCGCCGACTTCCAACCATACTCGAACCTCATCGAGCTAGTGCACCAAGCCACCAAAGCGGAACGCCAAGTGCAAGATGAATTCAAGTACGCCAAGTTCTCATCAAAGTCCTATGGCCTCTCCAACAATCAAGCTTCAACGACTCCAACAACTTCTACCTCAACCAAGCCATCTACAAGCAACGGCGACAAGTCAAGTTACAAGAAAACTTTGACAACCTCAAGTCGTCCTCCTACTACAAGCAACTTCAAGCCGAGAGCTTCATCATCATCTACCCCAACCGATGAGACCATCAAGACAAGTTCCTTCAAATGCTCCACATGCGGCGACCGAGGCCACAAGTCCTTTGAGTGCACAAACAAGCGCACCATGATCCTCAACGACGACGGAACCTACGACTCCTTGAGTGAAGGAGAAATGGAAGCCCTTGACCAAGTGGCCATGCACTGGCAAGTGAACAACGAAGATGAAGATGATCAAGTCTTTTGTGACGAAGATTCGAGCCCGGCTCTTGCTGTCTCCAAGGTCTTGACTCTTCAACATCAACAAGACGAAGACCAATGATGCCATATCTTCCACACCAAGTCTGGCATCAATGGAAGGTCCGTCAAGGTCATCATCGATGGAGGGAGTCGCCATAACCTCGCAAGTGAAGAACTATGCTCCAAGCTCCAATTGGTCAAGATGAAGCACCCGCACCCCTACAAGGTTCAATGGCTAAGCGACAATGGCACCATCCAAGTTGAGCATAGAGTACAAGTTTCTTTCAAGATCGGAGCTTACGAAGACACTTTGGAGTGTCATGTCCTCCCAATGACCGTTTGCCACCTTCTTCTTGGACGACCATGGCAATATGACCGAGGTGTCATCCACAACGGGCGCACAAACCACTATAGCTTCAAGATGAAAGGAAGGGAGTATGTGCTACGACCTATGACTCCAAGCCAAGTGATTGCCGACAAGCAAGCCACCCATCGTGGAGAGAATAGTGAGAGAGAGAACCACCAAAAAGAGAGTGAACGCCACAAGCCAAAATTGACTGCCTCCACGATGAGAGACAAGAAAAACTTAGTTCTATTTGCCACCAAACGTGAGATGAGAGAAGTGTGTGAGAACCCATCAAGAGTCCTACACTATGTCCTATTGTGCAAGGACGAGACACCAAAAACTAATACCTCTCACAATCTATCTTTGGTGTTATCTTCCCTATTGCAGGAATTCCAAGATGTTTTCCCCGACGAGCTACCTCCGGGTCTACCTCCACTACGAGGCATCGAACATCGCATCGACCTCATCCCCGGAGCACCTCTTCCAAACAAGGCCTCATACCGCGTCAATCCCGAAGAAACCAAAGAAATACAAAGGCAAGTAAAGCATCTCATAGACCATGGACATGTGCGTGAAAGTTTGAGTCCTTGTGCCATACCGGTCATTCTTGTGCCAAAAAGAGACGGTAGCTTTCGCATGTGTTCCGATTGTAGACCTATCAATGTTATCACCGTTCGCTATAGGTACCCCATTCCACGCCTTGACGATACGCTAGATGAACTTAGCGGTGCCACTATCTTTTCCAAAATTGATCTTAGAAGTGGTTACTATCAAATACGCATACAAGAGGGTGATGAATGGAAACCGCTTTCAAAACAAAGTTTGGTTTGTATGAGTGGTTAGTCATGCCTATGGGTTTATCGGAGCACCCGATACTTTTATGCGTCTTATGCATTATGTGTTTCGCCCTTATATTGGTGAATTTGTTGTTGTCTACTTCGATGGTATCCTTGTTTTTAGCAAATCTCTCAAAGAGCATGTCACCCACCTTCGCACCGTGCTACAAACTCTTCGAAAAGAGCAACTTTATGCTAAAATGGAAAAATACCTTTTTGGTGTTGATAAGCTTATTTTCTTGGGTTTTGTAGTATCTTCTAAGGGTATTCATGTTGATGAATCTAAGATCAATGCTATTAAAACTTGGCCCCAACCAACCAATTTGCAACAAGTGCGTAGTTTCCTTGGTTTAGCCGGTTTCTACCGTCGATTTGTGAAGGATTTTAGCACTATTGCATCTCCTTTACATGCTTTGAGCAAGAAGAATGCACCCTTTGTTTGGGGACCATCTCAAGATAGCGCATTCAATGAGCTTAAGAATTTGCTTACTCATGCTCCCGTGCTTGCATTACCCAACTTTGACAAACCTTTTGAAATTCATTGCGATGCTAGTGGTAATGGCATAGGTGGTGTGTTAACGCAAGAGAAGCGTCCCATAGCATATTTTAGTGAGAAACTTTCTGGCGCGCAACTCAATTACCCCATCTATGACAAAGAGCTATATGCTTTAGTGCGAGTTTTGCGTGAATGGGAACATTATCTCCGCCCTCATGAATTCATCATCCATACCGATCATGAAACACTCAAATATCTTAAAGGTCAAACTAAGTTGAACGGGCGTCATGCTAAGTGGAGTGAATGTATTGAGTCTTTTCCTTATGTCATCAAGTATATTAAAGGCAAGGAAAATGTTGTGGCGGATGCGTTTTCCCGTATATGCATGCTTGTTACTCAACTTGAATTGAATGTCATTGGCTTTGAGCACATAAAAGACTTATATGCGCATGACCCTACTTTTGCTATTCCTTATGCAAAGTGCTTGACACATCCATCTTGGGAAGGCTATTACATCAAAGATGGTTATCTTATGAGATCTAACAAACTTTGCATCCCCGAGTCGTCACTTCGTTTGTTGCTTTTGCAAGAATCTCATGGAGGAGGACTAATGGGACATTTTGGACGCGACAAGACTATTGCTACGCTCTCCAAGAACTATTTTTGGCCCAAGATGTTCTACGACGTCAACCGCTTCACCAACCGATGCTCTACATGTCGCAAAGCTAAGTCTAAAGCTCAATCTCATGGCCTATATATGCCTCTTCCAATTCCGTATCAACCATCGGAAGATATTAGCATGGATTTTGTGCTTGGTTTGCCTAGAACTAGAAATGGCAAGGATTCCGTTTTTGTTGTTGTGGACCGATTCTCCAAAATGGCTCATTTCATTCCTTGCAACAAGATAGACGATACTTCACATGTTGCCAATCTCTTTTGTAGGGGAATATTGTGTCTACATGGAGTGCCCAAGACGATTGTCTCGGACCGCGACGTCAAGTTCTTGAGTTACTTTTGGAAGACTCTATGCGCCAAACTCGGAATCAAGCTAATATTCTCCATGGCATATCATCCACAAACCAACGGCCAAACAGAGGTGACGAACCGTACGCTCTCCACTCTACTACGCGTGTTGATCAAGAGGAACATCAAGGAGTGGGAAGAGTGCCTACCCATCGCCGAGTACGCCTACAACCGCGCTAGACACTCAACAACCGGCAAGTCCCCTTTCGAGTTCGTCTATGGCTTCAACCTTTTATCACCATTGGACATTCTTCCTCTACCACTACAAGAGCGCATCAACACGGACGCGAGTGCCCGAGTGACCTACCTCAAGAAGATGCATGAAGATACAAGGCGCACCATCGAGCGCCAAGTACAACGACTCGCGACCAAGCTCAACAACAACAAGCAACCCATGATATTCTACATTGGAGATCTTGTGTGGCTGCACCTTCGCAAAGACCGCTTCCCCAATGAACGCAAGTCCAAACTTCTACCATGAGCCGATGGAGCCTTCAAGGTGCTAGCGCTACAACAACAACGCTTGCAAGATCGACCTCCCACGCGACAAGTACAACGTGAGCGATGTCTTCAACGTCAAAGATCTCTCGCCCTACCATGGTGATGAAGATATCGATCCGAGGTCGGATCTTTCCCAAGGGAGGGGAGATGATGCAGAGCATCCCAAGGTCATCCTCATGGTCCTACCATCGTCTCACCAAGTGCCTAGTGGACCCATGACATGAGCACATGCAAGAGCTCTCGAAACCGAGGTGACATCTCTCCTCTCACAATTCCACTTCGATGAACATGAGACATGGCTACTACCTCAAACAGAGACATTGTGCATACTTATGTATCAAGGAGTTAGCCATGGAGACGCTAAGGAGCAAGGAGAATCCGAAGAGGAAGATGAACGTGAAGATGGAGAAGAAGAAGGGCAAAATTAGCAGAAGCCCGGACGATCCGGACCGCCGTCCGGACGATCCGGACCCTGGCCCGAACGATCCGGCTAACCATCCCGAGGACACCCGAAGCTTCACCACGAAGCCGGATCATCCAGACCCAGCCCCGGATCATCCGGCCACACCCGGACGTCCGGACCAGGACCCGGACATCCGGACCTCCCGCGGCGCCCACGACATAGCCGGACCATCCGGACGCCGACCCGGATCATCCGGACCCCCGAAGCCCGGATCATCTGGACCAACATTCGGATCATCTGGTCGGTGCCTGCGTGCATGATGTTGGGACGAGGCCCATGTACCCCTTCGCCCCCCAACCTCTATATATATGACTCCACCACCTCTTTCTAGGGTTAGCATTGGTTTAGCTCATATGTGAGGATAGCCTTTGCTTATCCATACGGATCTACTCCTCGAGAGAGACCGCGGCCCCTCTTCGGAGAAGATCCACGTTGGATTCAAGACCCCCTCTTGGGTGGCCCCTTCAAGACCTCCTAACGGAGAAGAACCGGTTACAGTATGTATCGTCCCTTGTTGGTTTTGGACCGTGTGATCTCTATGTGTACTCGGATCTAGCATATGTGTGACTATATCTTGTTGGTTTGACAGTTCCTCTTGTGTTTTCCCTCGTTTTCCCCTCGTGTTCCTCGTGTTCTTAGTCGGGATCCGCTCCTTTCGTGAAAGATCGGCCGTTTAGGGTTCCACCCTACATCAGCACTTGCTAGCATTCACACTTCATAAATTATTTCTTTTATCATTTACCTACTCGAGGACGAGCAGGAATTAAGCTTGGGGATGCTGATACGTCTCCAACGTATCTATAATTTATGAAGTATTCATGCCATGTTTACAATAGTTTTATATGATTTTGGTACGATTTGATTAGAACTAACTCGGACTGGCGTTGTTTTCAGCAGAACTACCGTGGTGTTGTTTTTGTGCAGAAATAAAAGTTCTCGGAATGCGATGAAAATCAACGCAGAATTTTTCTGGAAAATATAAAAAATACTGGAACGAAGAGTTATCGGAGGGGAGGCCCATGGGCCCCACGAGGGTGGAGGGCGTGCCCACCCCCCTAGGGCGCGCCCCTATGCCTCGTGGGCTTCCCGTGGGGCCCCATGACTTGTTCTCGATGCCAACCTCTCCTATAAATACCCAAACCTCTAGAAAATAACGTAGATCGGAAGTTCCGCTGCCGCAAGCCTCTGTAGCCATGAGAAATCAATCTAGGCCCTCTCTGGCACCCTGCCGGAGGGGTCCATCATCACCGGAGGCCATGGAGGAGGATCCCGGAGGGGCCATCATCGCCATGAAGGCCAAGATCCAGAGGGAGAACCTCTCCCCATCCAAGAGGGAGGCCATGGAGGAGGAAGCACAAGGGGGAGAACCTCTCCTCCACTCTCTCGGTGGCGTCGGAGTGCCATCGAGAGGGGAATCATCGCCGCGGTGATCGTCTTCATGAACATCACTATCATCATCACCAACCTCATCTCTTTTACACGGTCCACTCTCCCGCACCCCGCTGTAATCCCTACTTGAACATGGTGCTTTATGCCACATATTATGATCCAATGATGTGTTGCCATCCTATGATGTTTTGAGTAGATATCCTTTGTCTTTGGGTTGATTGATGATCTAGATTGGTATGATTTGTATGTTTTATTTTGGTGCTGTCCTATTGTGCCCTCCGTGTCGCGCAAGCGTGAGGGATTCCCGCTGTAGGGTGTTGCAATACGTTCATGATTCGCTTATAGTGGGTTGCTTGAGTGACAGAAGCATAAACCCGAGTAAGGGGGTTGTTGTGTATGGGATAAAGGGGCCTTGATATGATAATGCTATGGTTGGGTTTTACCTTAATGATCTTTAGTAGTTGCGGATGCTTGCTAGAGTTCCAATCATAAGTGCATATGATCCAAGAAGAGAAAGTATGTTAGCTTATGCCTCTCCCTCACATGAAATTGCAATAGTGATTACCGGTCTTGTTAACAATTGCCTAGGATAATTCCGCACACCAACCCATCATTATTCCAAACTCGCTATTTATATTATTTAGTAATATATTCTAACTTTATGATAACAACACCTACTTTTATGTTCTAGCTCTCCGATATCATACAAAGTTATCCTCTTCATACCCGCAACGTAGTTTTATTTCTCGTTTCTAGTTGGAAGCAAACGTTCGGTGTACGTATAGTCGTATCAGTGGCAGATAGGACTTGAGAGAATATTGATCTTACCTTTAGCTCCTTGTCGTTCGACACTCCATACTTATCACTTCCACCATTGGGAATTGCTACGATGATTCCCTGCACTTGGGGATTATCACACTTCCACCAAGAGAAATTTGATTCCCCCCACTAATCCCTTGCGGATCTTGTTACTCTTGGGTGTTTGAGCACCCTAGACGGTTGAGGTCACCGAGGAGCCATATTCCATTGTGGTGAAGCTTCTTGGTGTTGTTGGGAGTCACCAATTAAGTTGTGGAGATTGCCCCAACCTTGTTTGTAAAGGTTCGGTCGCCGCCTCCAAGGGCACCAATAGTGGAATCACGGCATCTCGCATTGTGAGGGGGCGTGAGTAGAATACAGTGGCCCTAGTGGCTTCTTGAGGAGCATTGTTCCTCCACACCGCTCAAACGGAGACGTACTTCCCCTCAAAGGTAAGGAACTTCGGTAACACATCCTCGTCTCCACCGGATCCACTCTTGGTTATCTCTCACCTTTACTTGTGCAAGCTTATATTGTGTTGTGTCCCTTGCTTGCTTGTGTGCTTGTTGTTGTTGCATCATATAGGTTGCTCACCTAGTTGCACATCTAGACGACCTACTTTGATGCAAAGTTTAATTTGGTAAAGAAAAGCTAAAAATTGTTAGTTGCCTATTCACCCCCCCTCTAGTCAACTATATTGATCCTTTCACTTTTCTAGTTGTGGGATATCAAATGTGTACGTGTGTGAGATGAGCACAAACAGCAGGAATTTGACCTACGAGCATTGCTATTTGTAACCATCAATGATTGGCCTGCTCTTAGTAACCTTTCAGGATAGACAAACAAGGGATACAACACATGCACACACGGTTTAGATGAGACTGAAAGTATATATTTGAACAAATGTAAGAAGAATGTGTACCTGGGACATCGTCGATTTCTTCTTACCAAGCATGCCTTAAGAAAGAAAGGCAACCATTTCAAAGGTGAGGCAGATCACCGGAAAAATCCTGGCCACCGTATAGAATGACAACATTGGATCTCAACAATCTTGGGTACACAGAGGAACCATTCGTCCTAGCCAATGTTGTGGCACATGTTTTCTATGTGAAGGACATGTCCACCAAACCGAGAAAAAGAAAAGATAAGGAAGCGAATACATCATACGATGAGCCAAAGCGCCACATAGTTCTTTTCAGGGAAAAGAAATATCATGGGAGTGGAGGACAAGACAGACATCTCAGAAGATAATGAAAAGTTTCATGAAATTCCTCCCTTCAGAGTGAAGACTGACCCAAGTATCATGTTAAATGATGAAGATTATTCATGGTTACGGCGCAATAAGCAAGGGACATACACGAAGAAATAGTTTTATACCCCAAGATCCCACTCTGGGATGTGACCGGCTTCACTGCCATCACTTCCTCTCTAGTGTGAGTTTCCGGATGATATGTCTCCAACGTATCTACAATTTTTGATTGTTCCATGCTATTATATTATCTGTTTTGGATGTTTAATAGGCTTTACTATGCTCTTTTATATTATTTTTGGGACTAACCTATTAACCGGAGGCCCAGTGCCAATTTCTGTTTTTTGCCTATTTTAGAGTTTTACAGAAAAGGAATACCAAACGGAATGAAACCTTCACGGTGATCTTTCTTGGACCTAAAGCAAACAAGAAGATTTAGAGATGAAGTCGGAGACGCAACGAGGCGGCCACGAGGCAAGAGGGCGCGCCCAGGGGGTAGGCGCGCCCCCCAGCCTCGTGGGCCCCTCGTAGCTCCACCGACGTACTTCTTTCGCCTATATATACTCTTATACCCTAGAAACATCAGTGGGAGCCACAAAACCACTTTTCCACCGCCGCAACCTTCTGTACCCATGAGATCCCATCTTGGGGCCTTTTCCGGCGCTCTGCCGGAGGGGGAATCGATCACGGAGGGTTTCTACATCAACACCATAGCCTCTCCGATGAAGCGTGAGTAGTTTACCACAGACCGTTGGGTCCATAGTTATTAGCTAGATGGCTTCTTCTCTCTCTTTGATTCTTAATACAAAGTTCTCCTCGATGTTCTTGGAGATCCATTCGATGTAATACATGAACTTGATTATCTATGAATATTTTTTGGTTCTTCTCTGAATTCTTATATGCATGATTTGATATCTTTGCAAGTCTCTTCGAATTATCAGTTTGGTTTGGCCTACTAGATTGATCTTTCTTGCAATGGGAGAAGTGCTTAGTTTTGGCTTCAATCTTGCGGTTTCCTTTCCCAGTGACAGTAGGGGCAGCAAGGCACGTATTGTATTGTTGCCATCGACGATTAAAAGATGGGGTTTATATCATATTGCTTGAGTTTATCCCTCTACATCATGTCATCTTGCTTAATGCGTTACTCCGTTCTTATGAACTTAATACTCTAGATGCATGCTGGATAGCGGTCGATGTGTGGAGTAATAGTAGTAGATGCAGAATCGTTTCGGTCTACTTGACACGGACGCGATACCTATATTCATGATCATTGCCTTAGATATCTTCATAACTATGCGCTTTTCTATCAATTGCTCGGCAGTAATTTTTTCACCCACCGTAATACGTGCTATCTTGAGAGAAGCCACTAGTGAAACCTATGGCCCCGGGGTCTCTTTCTTATTATGTTGCATCTCTTTTATTTACATCGCATCTCGTTTACTATTTTGCAATCTTTACTTTCCAATCTATACAACAAAAATACCAAAAATATTTACTTTACTATCTCTATTAGATCTCACTTTTGCGAGTGACCGTGAAGGGATTGACAACCCCTTCATCGCGTTGGTTGGAAGGTTCTTGATTGTTTGTGCAGGTACTAGGTGACTTGTGCGTTGTCTCCTACTGGATTGATACCTTGGTTCTCAAAAACTGAGGGAAATACTTACGCTACTTTGCTGCATCACCCTTTTTCCCTTCAAGGGAAAACCAACGCATGCTCAAGAGGTAGCATCGGACTTATAGCTGGAAAGTGCCACTTCAGACAAACCGGAGGGAATCTTTGTAACATGATTTTAGAATAATTATTTATTAAGTTAAAAATATCAATTATTGCCATCCTTTTAGTATTTTAATTATACAGAGGAGTTAACCCTCAACAATTGTAGTGATTTCAGTCCCAAGTTTTGCAAGGTTGACATAGATGAATACAGTAGAAGCATCGGAGTGATAAGAGAGAAACGTTGTATGACATAAAATTACCATCATCCGCTCTACCAAAAAGAACTCATGCATTGAAAGTATCTCTTTCCTCCTCCAGAAGAAAAATCCATTCTCCTCCTGTCGGCGTCGCCGCTAGTTCGCCCCATCTCTGACGGCCTCTTGGCAGGGATGACAAGAGAAAAAGGAAATGGATGCATGACTTATTTGTTTTCATTTATTTTACTCTAGATAATTCACTAGGGCGGTTAACTTACGTGGCGAAGGGATCAATGGCAGGGAGTGGTGTGGAGAGGGATGACTGTGCCTATGACCAAGGCAACGGTTTAAATAGCACCGGTGGGCGGCAAAGGGATAGACGGGTGGCGGCAGAGGAGACGCCTCGGCAACCGCATGCCATCAATGCGGGCAGCAGATGGACGGATGGGTGGCCGTCATGTCGTTTGAACGCACGGCAGTTGCCTGCAGCAGGCAGGAGCGCGGGCGGCGACCTCTTGGCCGGCGCGCCACTTCAATGTGTGTTCAATTCCCTAGAATCAGAGAAGGCGATTCCATTTCTACATTTCTTTCAATTTGTGTTGTCGATTCAATTCCCTAGATAGCTTGATCCCCTCGATTTGAAATAATAGATGTAGCCACCCGTGATGCGGTCCTTGGTGGAAAAAAATAATCTCTTTATCTCTGATTACTACAAAATGATTAATTTTGAGTTTCATCAACACCATATCAAAACATTATATATATTGGCATACACACTCCATTCCATTTCAAAGTTTAACAATTAAATTATCCACACACTATGACAAAAAAGAAAATGCATACACTATGGAAAATAAACTATTGATAGTAAAGAGAACATTAGTATTTGCTTTTAACGTTGCGACTAGCAAGACGAGGTGATTCACAACCCCCTTGCCAAGTTGGGTGCAAGCATTTATTTTGTTTATGTGTAGGTGTCGCTTATCTTTAGCACGGAGTCCCCTACTGGTACGATAAACCTTGGTTCTTAACTGAGGAAAGTACTTTCTGCTGATGTGATACATCACCCTTCCTCTCTAGGGAAATCCAAAAACTCATGTGGTAGTAGCACTCATCATCGTGCATTGGCTGCAACCCTAGCTCAACGACGAACCAGAGAGGAGGGCGGGAAGTGATGGCCAGAGACGAGAAGGGAGGGCTGTGAAGAGGTGGCGAGCACGCGTGTGGTGAGAGAGCAGAGGAGAAGGGATGCGGGCTCGAGCGGGGCGGGGGATTAGTGGGGAGGAGGGATGCGGGGGTCGAGAAGGGCGGGGGATTGGTGGATAGGGTCTCATTGCATGTCCCTATCCTCCCACCGGGTGAAATCGATCCCACCAATTCACTCACGCAAACTCAAAGCAACTTCACATGATTCTCTCGACCCCACTGTCGGTGTCAAAACCGGCGGATCTCGGGTAGGGGGTCCCGAACTGTGCGTCTAAGGTCGATGGTAATAGGAGACGGGGGACACAATGTTTACCCAGGTTCGGGCCCTCTCTATGGAGGTAATACCCTACTTCCTGCTTGATTGATCTTGATGAATATGAGTATTACAAGAGTTGATCTACCACGAGATCGTAATGGTTAAAACCCTAGAAGTCTACCATGTATGACTGTATATGTTTCCGGACTAAGCCCCCGGTTTATATAGACACCGTAGGGGACTAGGGTTGTACAAAGTCAGTTACAGAGAAAGGAATCTTCATATTTGATCGCCAAGCTTGCCTTCCACGCCAAGGAGAGTCTTATCCGAACATGGGAGAGAGTCTTCGGTCTTGTATCTTCACAGCCCATTAGTCCGGCCCATGTCCAACAGGCCGGACGCCAGAGGACCCCTTAGTCCAGGACTCCCTCACCCACCGTTAACGAGACTCACCTGGCATTGACTTGTGAAGGTGCTGCTGATGTACACCAGAACCAACGGCTGACCAAATGAAAGTAGCCAAAACTGGTCAACAGTAAAAAAATGGATGGACCAGGAAGGTCGGCGCTCACAAGTGCGCTAGAACGACGATTAGAGTAGCGAGGTTTATAGGACAAATGCACAATTTTTCATTTGAAAAACGGGTAAGAGATCTCATATACACCAAATTAAACCAAGTGAATCTAGACGAGTATGTGAAGTAATCGAATAATATACAAAAGTACAATAAAAACATTTTATGTTATTTGATTATTATAATAGTAGTGCACATTTAAATACAAATACACATCATAAACATGTTGCCACCTATAACTGAACCCAACTTGCAAATCACAATTGCCATGCCTAGAAGTTTCTGTGAATACATTTACCTAATATACAGTAGAAACCAATATTAAGATATTTTTTAGTATCTATAGTTTAGAATACATGGATACACAAATATATGTGTATACACTACATAGTGCAATATTTGAAATAAATAATTTTTTTAATAAGAAACATCTTGTTTTTTACATCATAGAATTAATTTTCTAGAATTTTTTTACAATTATATACATTACAAATGTATAACAAAAATATTATAATTATTATTTAGAAACATTGTTATGGGATTAGTTATGATGAGTAAGTAATATAAAGTTATATAAATTAAAATTGAAATATGGTGCAATTATTTTAAAATAAGTATTAAAGTTTAGTATGAAAGTTGTTTAGTTTAAACCAGAACACTTCTCGACTACACAAGATATGTGGCTCAAGAGTGAAGCGTCGGCTACCCACATGGACAAGTTCTGAATGTTTTTTCGGTTCTGCCCATATAGTAATGCTAAGTTAGGAAAACAATATTGAAAATAAAGCACAATATAATTTACAAGCAAACAGAGTTAAAAATAAATTACCTCAAATAGACGGACATGAGCTGAGTGTTCTTTGCACTTCCACGCCGTCATTTGGCCGGGATGAGAAAATTAGTATTATACTTATAAGAAACGTACTACACACCAATTAGGGGATAAATAAAATATGGAAGGAAGGCGATGATTAGTACCATCTGCCTGATAGGGCCACATGAGTACATAGCAAGACAAAATGTCGTAGAGCATCCAAATGATGCAGATGTCGTGCGTGTAGAGGTACATATCATATACTTTTACTCCCCTAAATTATTAGCTTTGAAAATCTTCACCATTATTTCACTGCCACACAAAGAATAAATAGTTTCGGTGCCACCAAAAATCGCAAGTGAATGACACAAATTAAAAGATAGATTGTGGGGATGTTACGTAAGCCGATGACAGATAAAGACCAAAAATGAATATATAACCAAGCACAAGAGAGACGACCAATGTGGCACCGCCATGGTGCTCAGGCAGCGGGGATGGCGCCGGCGCATTATCTGTAAAACAAATCACACGTTACTAAGTAAATTGTTAACCGAGAATATGGACACAGATACAAGACTAAACTGACTCAGCCACTGTGTTGCTACCAGAGTAGCATTTTTCGTTGTCATTTCCAGCAGTGGAGGTCGCCAGTCCTAGCATTTTTTGTCAATGGACGTAGCTCATTGTGTGTGTTGTCTTCGCCACATGCCAGTTTCAGCACAACCCGTCGCGCCGCTCCTTGCCCAACGCATTATGGCCTCCGTTGTGAGGGTGGGCATGAGAGATGTGGTGGGGACTGCCATGGGAGCTATTGTAGTGGGGGGGAGGCCTAAGGGCATGGCCAATCCATAGCCCCATGGTGATGCCTCGTAAACCACGTAGGACCGGATGTCAGGAAAAGTAGGTTCAGATGGAGCAGCGGGATGCTCTGCAGAAGGCGGGTGTTTGGGCAGAAAAAGTGTGGTCCGATGCATAAAGCTGGAAAGGTTCAAGTGGAGAGTAGAGATGCATGTGTAGTGGGAGTCTTTATTTTTTATTCTTTAATGAGGCCCACTAGCGGTAGCTTGCATTGAAGAGAAAAAAACAATATAGATGGCTCAAATTATTTTTTGTCATGGAGCATATGTATTCATATGCCACCATTGTACATGCCCTAAGAGCATCTACATCAAACTCAACACTCAAGTTCTTTAATAATCCTGTTATTGTCTCATCAGATGAACATGTGACAATAATATTATATATATAAATAAGCACAAATATGGATGTATCCGACGGACGCCGCGTCCATCCCCGTGGTGTGAACGTCGCGTGGCGCCGCTCCGGCTGCCGCCCAATACGAAATCCGGCATGGGACACAGTGCTTGCCATACGAAATCCTTGGACTTGTTAAAGAACGAACGTTCGCTCCATCTCTTTCGCATGGGACCCGATTTGTTTACTGTTTGTGCATTGTTTGGACCGATTTTGCTATTTTCTTGGTCTCATCGTCTCCCTCTGCCCTCGGTTTAACCTGCCATATCAGCATAATTAATCGTTGTGTACCAATTGTTCTGAGTAGAGAACATGCTCTTAGAATATCTAAACATCCGTGTGAAAACATAGCATGTTGTGATCAATGTCAATTGCTTGGGTGACTGGAAAAAGATCTAGCAAATTGAGGCATCATAAAATAGTCTACTGTTCGTCTAGAGTTTTCTGCCAAGACCCTGACATTTTGCAGCTAACACCCTTGAGTTTTCATTTTCTTACAAACAAGACCCTAATATTTTGCAGTTGACACCCTGAAGTTTTTAATTTCTTACAAACAAGGCCAAAAAATTGACAAGTCGTGGGAATTTTCATTAGAAATTTCGGCAACATAACGCGTCAGGAAGAATCAAATGTCTTCAAGTATTTTGTATTTCACATAGAAACATGCAATTACAACAATCTTTGGTGATTTCTGAATGTCCTGTTTTGCACAAAACAAAGAAAGACAGAAATGTTGATGCTCCATCCAGCACAAGACTCTCAGACTAAGCACCACTTTCTTGCCCGAGCTGAGCCATCAAACCAAACATCATCTTGCTCTGAATTACTACCATACTGCAGATCGACCAAAATTAATTCATCGCCTGAATTATACTAGTTCATATTAACAAATTTGTATAAAAAAAATTCTTCGATCATTAGCATGGCTTGCTGAATTATACTAGTTTCAAGTGCAGCATGATGGTCACTCGATTCAGATAATTGACCCATTACGAGTATGCACATCAGAAGCTTAGTATGATAGCTTTCTTGTGTCATTAGCATGTCTTTCTTACTCAGTAGTTTAGAGCGCAACATAATGTTCCCTCGATTCAATTAATTGAAGTCTTACGGGCATGCAAATTAACAACTTAGTATAAAAAAATTCTTGGTTCATTAGCAAGGTTTACTAAAATTATTAGTTCATAGTTCTACATGATCTTCACTATTTCAGTTAATTGATGCATTAGGAAAATGCACATTGACAACTTAGTATGAAGACTTTCTTGGATCATTAGCATGGATTGCTGAATTATTTGTCCACGGTCTCGCTGTTCACTGCATTCAGTTAATTTGAGGCAAGGTGTATATGATGCATTTTGAGGATTGTGCTGCTGCCCCTAGCAGGAAACTTTGCCCTCCTCGTGAGAGTGCTTTTATCCCAATTTGAACTCATCTATTGTGGTGTCACAATAATTCCACAAGTATTTGTGTGCACAGACAAACAAAAAGCCTGACCATATATAATTAATCTAAGTATGGAGGTGGTGTCGTTGTACCAGCGCTCCTTAGTTGAACCTTAGATGGTGGTTGTTCAAGGTTTCAGTGGTCAGTACAAGCAAGTGTGTTGCAGATGCTGAGATGCATTAAAACACCAGTTTTGCCACATGGTGCAACAACTTTTCATGGATCCGAGCCGGGAACGGATTGGATGGGTGTACATAAGCAACAAAGGATGGGGTTGTGTGTTATCTTGTTTAGCGGCAGTGAGCTTCAAATATTCTGGTTTGAGTAGAATCGGGTTTTTTCGACAAGGTAGGGGTAGACTATGAAGGCAATAGTAGAATGCAAGAAAAGTCATGTTTTGCACCTTTATCGGCATCAGAGTTTGTCCTCAAGGAGTGCTTCCGCCCACTCTGGGCACCTGCTCTTGCATCTTTCAAAGCCTAGCGTCTTTCACCTAGCACTGGCTCCTGCTGGCGAGCATCTTGCCATCACAAGTATCAACAAGCAACAAGGGTGTCAATATACCGATTGAATCAATAAACACAAAATTCTTCCAAAATAAAAAATAAAAAGGCAAATGGAGTTAAAGTTCCCATGTAGGACAAAAACATGGCAAATAAATTATTTCAGACCATTAACGCAGACTTCTAGCCATGTAAATACAACTACAAATGGAGCTTCAGTTCCCATGTAGGTATATATGCAGTACTTGATATAGTGATCAGACCACTTGTGCAGACCCAAGACCCATAGCTAGCTAGTCAATCTTTTGTCCATGTAAATAGTCCTCTTCTTCGAGTTCTTTTACTACATCCTGCCTAATTGTGGCATACAATTATTTTTCTACAATTTCGATGAAGACCAAGGTGAATGAAACACACCACACCACCAATTTGTGCACCCACACATATTTGCTTGGTCTCATCCTCTTCCCTCTGCCCTCAGTGTGACCTACCATCTGACAATAATTAATCATCACAATTATTCATATTATTAACCTAATATCTATGTTTTTAGCATACCGATTTTTGGAAATGCTCCCGCGACAATGGGTTGTATACAAGCTGTCCTGACAAGAGAACATACTTGGAGAGAGGTATTTTCTTATGACTATATGAATACGCGTGCGAAAACATAGCATGCTGCTATTCAACAATCCTTGCCTACACATGTAGCTAGATTTCATAGGCATGTACAAGCGATGATGAGAGAGAGAACAAAGAGAAAACAATGTTTGCCAAAGATAGAATGGATCCTTGGTCATCTAAGAAAGTAAAGATCACTATATATATATGCTTGCCAAAGGGGCGACACTTAAAAGATAACCAAAGAAATGCCTACTAAAACTACTAGTCAGGATTGTATCTTGTACTTGTTTTAGCTTGCAAAAACGTCTTATATTATGGAACGGAGGGAGTATTAGTTAATTTTGACATGTTATAAGATATCTAGATTAGGTGTAGGATTTTACACAGAGACATTCAGAGAAGGAAAACAACTAGACAAAGACAAACAAACATTAATAAATTGTTAAGAATTAGTATCTACCTCTCTAGCTAGTAGTCTAAAGGGAGAAGGGGCTGCTTGCCCCTCCCAAATTGAAAATCAGATGTCTCCATGGATGAATCGAAGATTAGTGGGGATTATATTGAATCAGTTATCTCTCCACGGGTGGGGGGGGGGGGGGGGGGGGGGGGGTGTTCCACCTTGGATTGAGGAGAGGATCGGTTGTACTTGGTGTTGGATTGAGGAGAAAAGAGGAGCCAAGGGGGAGGGATTGGATGGAGAGCAAGGAAATTTATAGAGAGAAAGAGAGAGGATGGCACGCAACATGGGGATGAGTGGTGCGACGAACGCGGGGATGCGTCGGATGGGAGGCCGATCCGCGTGAGGAGAGCGAGAGCCAATGGGTTGAAACACAACACACGCGGGACGAACGAGAGGGAGGGAGGGATTAATGGAGGAGCAGAAGGAGGTGGCGCGTTGCTTTGGGAGAGCATTAAAGATGTGCCTTGGAAAGTGGAAGACTTCTGTTATGTTTCCTCGTAATAAGTGGCAGCGTGGGACTTCCTGAAATAACGCCTCCATTCCATGCAGACTTGGACTAACTATAATTTAAAATCCCCTAACTAATCTAATCTATTGTTAATCACATAATCAGGCCCGTTAATTATAAGTAGTACTATTTTCCTTTCATTGGTTGTAACTGGACATATTAGAGATTTGATTTCAGTTTATCAAACAGGTCTTGGGTGGGTCCGAAACCAAGTTTTGTTGTTGTTGGCCACATAAATCAAAACGATGATGCTCCTTTTCGTTATTCCTTTTGCTACTAGCTATCATTGCCAGTTCTTTCTTTCTTTCTTTCTTTCTCCATTTCATCTACTGCTGGTTGTCGCATTAGATTTAAACCACCAAATGTCAGCAATAAAAGAAGAGAAGTTGTATTATTCTAGATTTGATTCAGTCCTTTATGTATATTAAGCGAGGCAGATTTTGGCTGGCCAGATTTGTGGGTTTGGTATATCATCTGAGCAAATCCTGAGGCCAGGATGCAAACATTTTATTGATTTCATAATGAATACAGTTTTAGAACCCACCGCTTCATATCGTGTCTAAAAATGTTCTACATGAAATGAAAATCATATAGTCAAACACAAATAAGTTGCTGCCACGGGAATGACATTTACCATCGCAACTTGTATGATGGAGGGCTCAACCAAGAAAGCGAAAAGAAATTGAGCAAATCATCTAGGCAGCCATTTGCTTGCACTAGATATACACCAATGCCCATGCCACCACTAAACAAAAATGAATAATTTTATTTACCTTCATTCACAATATACATTCTTATTACAATCTGAAGCAAGCCAGTTATCTCTCTATGCTAACTTTCATTCTTAACAAACCAGTCCAAATCTCCATGATCTCTATCAAACAAGCCAGTCTTACATAGGAACAAAACAGAAAGAGACAACTATTGCTACTTCTCTTGAAGAGGAAAGGGTGATGCAGCAAAGTAGAGATAAGTATTTCCCTCAGTTAGAGAACCAAGGTATCAATCCAGTAGGAGACAACACGCAAATCACCAATACCTGCACAAACAATCAAACAACTTGCACCCAACGCGATAAAGGGGTTGTCAATCCCTTCACGGTTACTTGCAAAAGTGAGATCTGATAGAGATAGATGAAACTAAACAAACGATAAAGTAAATATTTTTGGTTTATAGATCGGAAAGTACAAGATTGCAAAATAGTAGATTGGGAACTTATATGATAGAAAATAGACCCGGGGGCCATAGGTTTCACTAGAGGCTTCTCTCTTGAAGGCAAATAATACGGTGGGTGAACAAATTACTGTCGAGCAATTGATAGAAAAGCGCAAAGTTATGACGATATCTAAGGCAGTGATTATGAAATATAGGCATCACGTCGATGTCAAGTAGACCGAAACGATTCTGCGTCTACTACTAGTACTCCACACATCGACCGACTCCTTCCTGCATCTAGAGTATTAAGTTCATGAAGAACAGAGTAACGCAAGTAAGATCACATGATGTAGAGGAATAAACTCAAGCAATATGATGTAAACCCCATTTTTTTATCCTCGATAGCAACAATACAATATGTGCCTTGCTGCCCCTACTGTCACTGGGAAAGGTCACAACAAGATTGAACCCAAAGCTAAGCACTTCTCCCATTGCAAGAAAAACCAATCTAGTTGGCCAAACCAAACCGATAGTTCGAAGAGAATTACAAAGATACCAAATCATGCATAAAAGAATTCAGAGAAGATTCAAATAATATTTATAGATAAGCTGATCATAAATCCACAATTCATCGGATCTCGACAAACATACCGCAAAAGAAGATTACATCTGATAGATCTCCAAGAACATCGAGGAGAACATGGTATTGAGAATCAATGAGAGAGAATAAGCCATCTAGCTACTAGCTATGGACCCGTAGGTCTGTGGTGAACTACTCGCTTCATCGAAAGGGCGATAGAGTTGATGTAGAAACCCTTCGTGATCGAATACCCCTCCACAGGATGCCGGAAAAGGCCCCTAGATGGGATCTCACGGGTACAGAAGGTTGCGGAGGTGGAAAAGTGTTTTCGTGGATACTTCTGGTGGTTTGGGAATATATGTGAATATATAGACGAAAGAATTAGGTCAGGGGAATCACGAGGGGCCCACAAGGCAGGGGGCGCGCCCTACCTCCTGGGCGCGCCCTCCACCCTTGTGGCCGCCTCGTGGCTCTTCTGACTTGCACTCCAAGTCTCCTGGGTGTCTTCTGGTCCAAGAAAAATCATCGCGAATGTTTTATTCCGTTTGGTATTCTTTTTCTGCGAAACTCTCAAACAAGGAAAAAAACAAAAACTGGCACTGGGCTCTAGGTTAATAGGTTAGTCCCAAAAATAATTTAAATTATCATATTAATGCATATATAACATCCAAAACAGATAATATAATAGCATGAAATAATAAAAACTTATAGATACGTTGGAGACGTATCAACCATCTTGTCACTATAGTTTACAACAAGCCCCTCGAGTTTAGAAAGCTGACAAAAAGAAGTCCCATCCATTTGCTGGCCAGAATTTCCATCAGCAACACTGTACAACAGAATTGAATCACAACTAATCCGACACCACGAATACTAACTATGCCACCGACGATGATTTCATCTTGCTACTTGTCACCATCCTTCCTTCTTCAGCAACTGGTCATCGACACAACTCTCCCCGAGATGAGCAGACATCGATACAAAACCAAGTATTGTTTGCCTGATAACTATGTGCTGGGAGACAGACAGACAACAATAATAACATGATTTGCCAAAGTCAGGCCGGACGGCCACAAAGCCCAAGTGTTGGCACCACATCTGCATCATCTCATCCATCTGTGATGAACTCCACACTTACATACTACGGTTGCAGCTGCAAGGGAAACAGAAAAACAAGCAGAGCAAAGTGGTCAGTGCACTAATGATTTGTAAATGGGCTGATACAACAAAGTACTTCTCCATAGCAGCAAGGACAAAGGTCATATGGTCAATGGAGAAGTACATGTGCAAGTAATAAAACAGAGATAACAAGGTGGCACAAAGCAACCACAACCATAGCAGAAAGGGAAAATGAAGAATGGATAAGCTAGTAACTTGTTGAAATGCAAAACAAATTATGATGTCAGTGTCCATCCAAGGCCCTAAGCAACTCGGCAACGACATTGATGTGTACCTAAGGCCATTAGTTGAAGAACTTTTACAGCTATGGGATATCAAATATGTACGCATGTGGATGAGCACAAACAGCAGGATTTTGACCTACGAGCGTTGTTGTTTGTAACCATCAATGATTGGCCCGCTCTTAGTAACCTTTCAGGACAGACAAACAAGGGATACAACGCATACACACACTATTTAGATGAGACGGCAAGTATATATTTGGACAAATGTAAGAAGAATGTGTATCTGGGACATCGTCGATTTCTTCCGACCAAGATGCCTTAAGAAAGAAAGACAAGCATTTCAAAGGTGAGGCAGATCACTGGAAGAAGCCTGGCCACCGTACGAAATGACAACAGTGGATCTCAACAATCTTGGGTACACAGATGAACCATTCGTCCTAGCCAATGTTGTGGCGCATGTTTTCTATGTGAAGGACATGTCTAACGAACCGAGAAAAAGAAAAGATAAGGAAGCGAATACATCATACGATTAGCCAAAGCGCCACATAGTTCTTCCAGGGAAAAGAAACATCGTGGGAGTGGAGGACAAGAAAGACATCTCATAAGATAATGAAAAGTTTCATGAAATTCCTCCCTTCAGAGTGAAGACTGGCCCAAGCATCATGTTAAATGATGAATATTATTCATGGTTACAGCGCAATAAGCAAAGGACATACGCGAAGAAATAGGTTTATACCCCGAGATCCCACTCTAGGATGTGACCGGCTTCACCGCCATCACTTTCTCTCTAGTGTGAGTTTCCGGACTTATAGCTGGAAAGTGCCACTTCAGACAAACCGGAAGGAATCTTTGTAAGAGCTAGTTAGGGGATTTTGGTATTTGAAACATGATTTTAGAATAATTATTTATTAAGTTGTGAAATTTCAATTATTCCTAACCTTTTAGTATTTTAATTATATAGAGGAGTTAACCCTCAATAGTTGTAGTGATTTCAGTCCCAAGTTTTGCAAGGTTGACATAGATGAACACAACAGAACACTACTAGGGAAAAGCTTACCAGTAGCGCTGGTTTTTGAGGTACCAGTAGCGCGGGCACCAGCGCTACTGCTACGGCGCTACAGCTATTTTGTAGCAGTAGCGCTTTTTTAGGCAAGCGCTACTGGTAAGTTCAAGTACTAGTAGCGCGGCACTTGGGAGCGCTACTGGTAAATGAGCGTTGCTGGTAATATTTTGGCCCGCGCCACTGCTAACATTTATGTTTTTTCTAGCATTTTGGCGTTTTACATGTTTAAACAGATATATCTTTTATACAATAACAACTCATCATGAACTAGTCTGTTTAAATAGCATATTCATTACCACTTGTCATCACCACCAAACAATGTTCGTCAATGAGACATCATATAACAAGTTGGTCACTAGTCATAATCACAACTCCTCCTCATCATCATCAACTCTAACACATTGTAGCACATAATAACACATTCTAGCTACGACCTACTCCTCTCATAGGACCTAGTCTACCCTCTCTTAGGTAATATATCATAAAACAAGATAGGCATTGACTCGCCATTAAGGAAAATTGACTCTCCATAATAAAGAACGGAGATCATCCTTTCTCCAAGTCTTGGCCTACGCACAATGTTGCTTCCAAGTAGCTCTCTACGATGGTTCAAACATTTTTTGAAATCATTTATTATCATGGCTTCCTCGCTTTTAGAAATCCGGTATGGACATGAGTGATGTGGATACTGCGGCTGACCTGGCCGTGGTGGCCGTAAGCCCATAACATCAACGCGACCTCTCGGCAACATCAGATGAGGCACACAATCCATCGGGATTTTCTGTTCAAAAACATAGTAATAACTTTGTAGTTAGCAATGTAGTTTAGTTTTAGAAGAATTTATGCAAAAGATGCACGGATGTCGTAATAGTAGAAAATCTTACCATGCTATCTCCATTGATGTTACCGTAGTTCAACACGTGCACTAGTGGCACGTATTGACCATAATTTGGAGGAGTTTGATAATAGCTATTGTAATTCTCAAGATTAGTAAAAAATGCGATAAGACCATCTTGCTCCTTATAAGTTAATTGTGCTTCATCATTGTAGTAGTAGGTTCTGTCTACCATTTTCCGTACAATCTTTTGAAGAATGAAAATAAGCTGTCAATGGAAATAAGCTATCAAATATTTTGAAATAAACAATATAAATTACTTAATAAATATGTTTAAGAAACTCACACAGCGGTAGAACTGGAAGCGTGTCAACAAGGACCCAAATGGTCATATTATTTTCGTCGATGTCAGGATCACCAAGATCGAAGGTGAGAAGCATACCCTCATGAAAATCATACGCCTTGCAAAGGGCTTCCCAATTCAGGCAACCAAAATTGGATGAGTTCACAAAATTGTATAGATTTACAGCAAAATCATAACCATGATGGGTCCTTAGTTGAATTATCTTTGTCTCCATGCTTTCATGATCTTCAAAACCCATCTTCTCCAAGACATAGCGTCTTGCATGGCATGGGATAAGCTAGTCGAATTGTAAAAGACGGAAATTACACGTTGAAGAAGCAGAGAAGTCGTGCAAAAAATAACAAAAAACACTTGTCGTCGTTGCGTACCATTTCAACATCGAAGGTCTCTTGGAGCTTGATGCTGAAGCACCGACCTTCTACCAGGTGAGGCCTGTCGCACAAACCGCGCTCATCTTCACAGTACTCGCACATAGCGAATTCCCTTTCGTCGTCAGACATTTCCTAATAGGTAATTAATAATCCATCATCGAATACATATATAGTAGTTTGTAACAAAGATCATCATATAACAACTAAAACACCTAAAATTTGTAGTTTGTAGTAGTTTGTAGCAAAGATCATCATTGAACCTAGTTTGTAGCAAAGATCATTATATAATCCATCATCGAATACATATATAGTAGTTTGTAGCACAAACCGCGCTCATCTTTTGCATTCAATAAGCAAATAACTAATAGGTAATTAATAATCCATCATCGGCTACATATATAGCAGTTTGTAGCAAAGGTCATCATATAATGTCACTAATACATCTTGAATAATAGCTCCTCTAGGTTCAGTGGGCCGCGGTGGACACCCAAAGAGAAGGAACCATTACCGGATCATAGCTCCGGTGAGATCCCCAAAGAATCTGCCAGGTATTGGAGAACCGGCCGTTCGCCAACGCAACCAAGTAGCACTGGACGTGCGCGTTCTCCTCCGTGACACGGTGCTGTACCACCTGTGCGGGGGACTCTGTTGGAAATATGCCCTAGAGGCAATAATAAAATGGTTATTATTATATTTCCTTGTTCATGATAATTGTCTATTGTTCATGCTATAATTTTGTTATCCGGAAATCGTAATACATGTGTGAACACATAGACCATAACATGTCCCTAGTGAGCCTCTAGTTGACTAGCTCGTTGATCAATAGATGGTTACGGTTTCCTGACCATGGACATTGGATGTCATTGATAACGGGATCACATCATTAGGAGAATGATGTGATGGACAAGACCCAATCCTAAGCATAGCACTAGATCGTGTAGTTCGTTTGCTAAAGCTTTTCTAATGTCAAGTATCATTTCCTTAGACCATGAGATCGTGCAACTCCCGGATACCGTAGGTATGCTTTGGGTGTACCAAACATCACAACGTAACTGGGTGGCTATAAAGGTGCACTACAGGTATCTCCGAAAGTGTCTGTTGGGTTGGCACGAATCGAGACTGGGATTTGTCACTCCGTATGACGGAGAGGTATCTCTGGGCCCACTCGGTAATGCATCATCATAATGAGCTCAATGTGACCAAGTAGTTGGTCACGGGATCATGCATTACGGAACGAGTAAAGTGACTTGCCGGTAACGAGATTGAATGGGGTATTGGGATACCGACGATTGAATCTCGGGCAAGTAACGTACCGATTGATAAAGGGAATTGTATACGGGATTGCTTGAATCCTCGACATCGTGGTTCATCCGATGAGATCATCGTGGAACGTGTGGGAGCCAACATGGGTATCCAGATCCCGCTGTTGGTTATTGGCTAGTGAGGTGTCTCGGCCATGTCTGCATGATTCCCGAACCCGTAGGGTCTACACACTAAAGGTTCGATGACGCTAGGGTTATAAGGAAGGTTTGTATGTGATTACCGAATGTTGTTCGAAGTCCCGGATGAGATCCCGGACGTCACGAGGAGTTCAGGATTGGTCCGGAGGTGAAGATTTATATATGGGAAGTCATCATACGGTCACCGGAAATATTCGGGGGTATAGCGGTATTGTACCGGGACCACCGAAGGGGTTCCGGGGGTCCACCGGGAGGGTCCACCTGCCCTGGGGGGCCTTATGGGCTGTAGGTGGAAGGGAACCAGCCCATAAGTGGGCTGGACGCCGTCCCCCTAGGGCCCATGCGCCTAGGGTTGGGGAGAACCCTAAAGGGGGCGCCTCCCCTTGCTTGGGGGGCAAGCCCCCTCCCCCTTGGCCGCCGCCCCCCTCTAGATCTCATCTAGAGGGGCCAGCCCCCTTCCCCCTTCTCCCTATAAATAGAAGGGTGGAGGGAGGGCTGCAGCACAACATCCAAGGCGCAGCCCCTCCCCTCCCCAACACCTCTCCTCCTCCGCGTGAGCTTGGCGAAGCCCTGCCGGAGAACTGCCACTCCACCACCACCACCACGCCGTCGTGCTGCTGTTGGAGCCTTTCTTCCTCAACCTCTCCCTCCTCCTTGCTGGATCAAGGCGCGGGAGACGTCACCGGGCTGCATGTGTGTTGAACGCGGAGGCACCGTTGTTCGGTGCTTGGATCGGATTCCGCTGCGATCTGAATCGCTACGTGTACGACTCCTCCAACCGCGTTCTTGCAACGCTTCCGCATCGCGAGCTTCAAAGATATGAAGATGCACTCCCCTCTCATTGCTAGTTACTCCATAGATTGATCTTGGTGATGCATAGAAATTTTTTAATTTCTGCAACGATCCCCAACAGTGGCATCATGAGCTAGGTCTATGCGTAGTTTCTATGCACGAGTAGAACACAAGTTGTTGTGTGCGTCGATTTTGTCAATTTACTTGCCGTTACTAGTCTTATCTTGATTCGGCAGCATCATGGGATGAAGCGGCCCGGACCGACCTTACACGTACGCTTACGTGAGACAGGTTCCACCGACTGACATGCACTAGTTGCATAAGGTGGCTAGCGGGTGTCTATCTCTCCCACTTTAGTCGGATCGGATTCGATGAAAAGGGTCCTTATGAAGGGTAAATAGAAATTGGCATATCACGTTGTGGTTTTGGCATAGGTTAGAAACGTTCTTGCTAGAAACCTATAGCAGCCACGTAAAAATTTGCAACAACATTTAGAGGACGTCTAACTTGTTTTTGCAGCATGTGTCATGTGATGTGATATGGCCAGAAGAATGTGATGAATGATATATGTGATGTATGAGATTGATCATGTTCTTGTAATAGGAATCATGACTTGCATGTCGATGAGTATGATAACCGGCAGGAGCCATAGGAGTTGTCTTAATTTATTTATGACCTGTGTGTCAACTGAAACGTCATGTAATTACTTTACTTTATTGCTAACCGTTAGCCATAGTAGTAGAAGTAATAGTTGGCGAGACAACTTCATGAAGACACGATGATGGAGATCATGGTGTCATGCCGGTGACGATGATGATCATGGCGCCCCGAAGATGGAGATCAAAAGGAGCAAAATGATATTGGCCATATCATGTCACTATTTGATTGCATGTGATGTTTATCATGTTTTACATCTTATTTGCTTAGAACGATGGTAGCCCAAATAAGATGATCTCTCACTAAAATTTCAAGAATTGTGTTCCCCCTAACTATGCACCGTTGCTAAAGTCCGTTGTTCCGAAGCACCACGTGATGATCGGGTGTGATAGGTCCTAACGTTCGCATACAACGGGTGTAAGCCAGATTTACACACGCAATGCACTTAGGTTGACTTGACGAGCCTAGCATGTACAGACATGGCCTCGGAACACGGAAGACCGAATGGTCGAACATGAGTCGTATAGAAGATACGATCAACATGAAGATGTTCACCGATGATGACTAGTCCGTCTCACGTGATGATCGGACACGGCCTAGTTGACTCGGATCATGTATCACTTAGATGACTAGAGGGATGTTTGTCTGAGTGGGAGTTCATTAATAATTTGATTGGATGAACTTAATTATCATGAACTTAGTCTAAAATCTTTACAATATGTCTTGTAGATCAAATGGCCCACGCTAATGTCAACCTCAACTTCAACGCGTTCCTAGAGAAAACCAAGCTGAAAAACGATGGTAGCAACTATACGGACTGGGTCCGGAACTTGAGGATCATCCTCATAGCTGCCAAGAAAGCATATGTCCTTGAAGAACCGCTAGGTGAAGCACCCGTCCCAGCAAACCAAGACGTTATGAACGCCTGGCAAACACGTGTTGATGATTACTCCCTGGTTCAGTGCGGCATGCTTTACAACTTAGAACCGGGGCTCCAGAAGCGTTTCGAGCAGCACGGAGCATATGGGATGTTCCAAGAGCTGAAAATGGTTTTCCAAGCTCATGCCTGGGTCGAGAGATATGAAGTGTCCGACAAGTTCTACAGTTGTAAGATGGAGGAGAATAGTTCCGTCAGCGAACACATACTCAAAATGTCTGGGTTGCACAACCGCTTGTCTCAGCTGGGAGTTAATCTCCCGGATGACGCGGTCGTTGACAGAATCCTTCAGTCGCTTCCACCTAGCTACAAGAGCTTTGTGATGAACTTCAATATGCAGGGGAGGGAGAAAACCATTCCTGAGGTATATTCGATGTTGAAATCAGCGGAGGTGGAGATCAAAAAGGAACATCAAGTGTTGATGGTGAATAAGACCACTAAGTTCAAGAAAGGCAAGGGTAAAAAGAACTTCAAGAAAGACGGCAAGGGAGTTGCCACGCCCGGTAAGCAAGCTGCCGGGAAGAAGACAAAGAATGGACCCACGCCTGAGACTGAGTGCTTTTATTGCAAAGGAAACGGTCACTGGAAGCCGAACTGCCCCAAGTACTTAGCGGACAAGAAGGCCGGCAACACCAAAGGTATATGTGATATACATGTTATTGATGTGTACCTTACCAGTACTCGTAGTAGCTCCTGGGTATTTGATACCGGTGCGGTTGCTCATATTTGTAACTCAAAACAGGAGCTGCGGAATAAGCGAAGACTGGCGAAGGACGAGGTGACGATGCGCGTCGGGAATGGTTCCAAGGTCGATGTGATCGCCGTCGGCACGCTACCTCTACATTTACCTACGGAATTAGTTTTAAACCTCAATAACTGTTATTTGTGCCAGCTTTGAGCATGAACATTGTATCTGGATCTCGTTTGATGCGAGATGGCTACTCATTTAAATCCGAGCATAATTGTTGTTCTATTTATATAAGAGATATGTTTTATGGTCATGCCCCTATGGTCAATGGTTTATTCTTAAGGAATCTCGAACGTGATGTTACACATATTCATAGTGTGAATGCCAAGAAATGTAAGGTTGATGATGATAGTCCCACATACTTGTGGCACTGCCGCCTTGGTCACATTGGTGTCAAACGCAAGAAGAAACTCCATGCAGATGGAATTTTGGAGTCTCTTGATTATGAATCATTTGACACGTGTGAACCATGCCTCATGGGCAAAATGACCAAGACTCCGTTCTTCGGAACAATGGAGCGATCAACCAACTTATTGGAAATCATACATACTGATGTGTGCGGTCCAATGAGCGTTGAGGCTCGTGGTGGCTATCGTTATGTTCTCACCCTCACTGATGACTTAAGTAGATATGGGTATGTCTACTTAATGAAACACAAGTTTGAGACCTTTGAAAAGTTCAAGGAATTTCAGAGTGAGGTTGAGAATCAACGTGACAGGAAAATAAAGTTCTTACGATCAGATCGTGGAGGGGAATATTTGAGTCACGAATTTGGCACACACTTAAGGAAACGTGGAATTGTTTCACAACTCACGCCGCCTGGAACACCTCAGCGTAATGGTGTGTCCGAACGTCGTAATCGCACTCTATTGGATATGGTGCGATCTATGATGTCTCTTACCGATCTACCGCTATCTTTTTGGGGTTATGCTTTAGAGACGGCCGCATTCACTTTAAATAGGGCTCCGTCGAAATCCGTTGAGACGACACCGTATGAATCATGGTTTGGAAAGAAACCTAAGCTATCGTTTCTTAAAGTTTGGGGACGCGATGCTTATGTCAAGAAACTTCAACCTGAAAAGCTCGAACCAAGTCGGAAAAATGCGTCTTCATAGGATACCCTAAGGAAACCATTGGGTATACCTTCTACCTCAGATCCGAAGGCAAGATCTTCGTTGCCAAGAACGGGTCCTTTCTGGAGAAAGAGTTTCTCTCGAAAGAAGTAAGTGGGAGGAAAGTGGAACTTTATGAGATGACCCCTCTCGAACCAGAAAGTACCGCAGCACAAGAAAATGTTTTTGTGGTGCCTGCACCGACTAGAGAGGAAGTTAATGATGACGATCATGATCAAGTCACCACTGAACTTCGTAGGTCCACAAGGACACGTTCCGCACCAGAGTGGTACGGCAACCCTGTCTTGGAATCATGTTGTTGGACAACGGTGAACCTTCGAACTATGAAGAAGCAATGGCGGGCCTAGATTCCAACAAATGGCTTGAAGCCATGCAATCCGAGATAGGACCCATGTATGAAAACAAAGTATGGACTTTTATAGACTTGCCCGATGATCGGCGAGCGATAGAAAATAAATCGATCTTTAAGAAGAAGACAGACGTGGATGGAAATGTTACCATCTATAACGCTCGACTTGTCGCTAAGGGTTATCGACAGGTTCAAGGAGTTGACTACGATGAGACCTTCTCACCCGTAGCGAAGCTGAAGTCCGTCTGAATCATGTTAGCAATTGCCGCATTCTATGATTATGAAATATGGCAAATGGACGTCAAAACGGCATTCCTTAACGGCTTCCTTAAGGAAGAATTGTATATGATGCAGCCGGAAGGTTTTGTCGATCCTAAGAATGCTGACAAGGTGTGCAAGCTCTAGCGCTCAATCTATGGGCTGGTGCAGGCATCTCGGAGTTGGAACATTTGCTTTGATGAGATGATCAAAGCGTTTGGGTTCACACAGACTTATGGAGAAGCCTGTGTTTACAAGAAAGTGAGTGGGAGATCCGTAGCATTTCTCATATTATATGTTGATGACATACTATTGATGGGAAATTATATAGAATTCTTGGAAAGCATAAAGGCCTACTTGAATAAGTGTTTTCAATGAAGGACCTTGGAGAAGCTGCTTACATATTAGGCATCAAGATCTATAGAGATAGATCGAGACACCTCATAGGTCTTTCACAAAGCACATACCTTGACAAGATATTGAAGAAGTTCAATATGGATCAGTCCAAGAAGGGGTTCTTGCCTATATTGCAAGGTGTGAGATTGAGCGCGGCTCAATGCCCGACCACGGCAGAAGATAGAGAAAAGATGAGTGTCATCCCCTATGCCTCGGCCATAGGGTCTATTATGTATGCCATGCTGTGTACCAGACCTGATGTAAACCTTGCCATAAGTTTGGTAGGAAGGTACCAAAGTAATCCCGGCATGGAACACTGGACAGCGGTCAAGAACATCCTGAAGTACCTGAAAAGGACTAAAGATATGTTTCTCGTTTATGGAGGTGACGAAGAGCTCGTCGTAAAGGGTTACGTCGATGCTAGCTTCGACACAGATCTGGATGACTCTAAGTCATAAACCGGATACGTGTATATTTTGAATGGTGGGGCAGTCAGCTGGTGCAGTTGCAAGCAAAGCGTCATGGCAGGATCTACATGTGAAGCGGAGTACATGGCTGCCTCGGAGGCAGCACATGAAGCAATCTGGATGAAGGAGTTCATTGTCGACCTAGGAGTTATTCCCAATGCATCGGGGCCGATGACTCTCTTCTGTGACAACCCTGGAGCTATTGCCCTTGCCAAGGAGCCCAGGTTTCACAAGAAGACCTGGCACATCAAGCGTCGCTTCAACTCCATTCGTGAAAATGTTCAAAATGGAGACATAGATATTTGTAAAGTGCATACGGATTTGAATGTCGCAGATCCGTTGACTAAACCTCTTCCACGGGCGAAACATGATCAACACCAGAACTCTATGGGCGTACGATTCATCACAATGTAACTAGATTATTGACTCTAGTGCAAGTGGGGGACTGTTGGAAATATGCCCTAGAGGCAATAATAAAATGGTTATTATTATATTTCCTTGTTCATGATAATTGTCTATTGTTCATGCTATAATTGTGTTATCCGGAAATCGTAATACATGTGTGAACACATAGACCATAACATGTCCCTTGTGAGCCTCTAGTTGACTAGCTCGTTGATCAATAGATGGTTACGGTTTCCTGACCATGGATATTGGATGTCATTGATAAGGGATCACATGATTAGGAGAATGATGTGATGGACAAGACACAATCCTAAGCATAGCACTAGATCGTGTAGTTCCTTTGCTAAAGCTTTTCTAATGTCAAGTATCATTTCCTTAGACCATGAGATCGTGCAACTCCCAGATACCGTAGAATGCTTTGGGTGTACCAAACGTCACAACGTAACTGGGTGGCTATAAAGGTGCACTACAGGTATCTCCGAAAGTGTCTGTTGCGTTGGCACAGATTGAGACTGGGATTTGTCACTCCGTATGACGGAGAGGTATCTCTGGGCCCACTCGGTAATGCATCATCATAATGAGCTCAATGTGACCAAGTAGTTGGTCACGGGATCATGCATTACGGAACGAGTAAAGTGACTTGCCGGTAACGAGATTGAATGAGGTATTGGGATACCGACGATCGAATCTCGGGCAAGTAATGTACCGATTGACAAAGGGAATTGTATACGGGATTGCTCGAATCCACGACATCGTGGTTCATCCGATTAGATCATCGTGGAACGTGTGGGAGCCAACATGGGTATCCAGATCCCACTGTTGGTTATTGGCTAGTGAGGTGTCTCGGCCATGTCTGCATGATTCCCGAACCCGTAGGGTCTACACACTAAAGGTTCGATGACGCTAGGGTTATAAGGAAGTTTTGTATGTGATTACCGAATGTTGTTCGGAGTCCTGGATGAGATCCCGGACGTCACGAGGAGTTCCGGATTGGTCCGGAGGTGAAGATTTATATATGGGAAGTCATCATACGTGTTGGAAATATGCCCTAGAGGCAATAATAAAATGGTTATTATTATATTTCCTTGTTCACGATAATTGTCTATTGTTCATGCTATAATTGTGTTATCCGGAAATCGTAATACATGTGTGAATACATAGACCACAACATGTCCCTAGTGAGCCTCTAGTTGACTAACTCGTTGATCAACAGATAGTCATGGTTTCCTGACTATGGACATTGGATGTCATTGATAACGGGATCACATCATTAGGAGAATGATGTGATGGACAAGACCCAATCCTAAGCATAGCACAAAGATCGTGTAGTTCGTTTGCTAGAGCTTTCCCAATGTCAAGTATTATTTCCTTAGACCATGAGGTCGTGTAACTCCCGGATGCCGTAGGAGTGCTTTGGGTTTACCAAACGTCACAACGTAACTGGGTGACTATAAAGGTACACTACAGGTATCTCTGAAAGTGTCTGTTGGGTTGACACGGATCGAGACTGGGATTTGTCACTCCGTATGACGGAGAGGTATCTCTGGGCCCACTCGGTAATGCATCATCATAATAAGCTCAAAGTGACCAAGTGGTTGGTCACGGGATCATGCATTACGGTACGAGTAAAGTGACTTTCCGGTAACGAGATTGAACGAGGTATTGGGATACCGACGATCGAATCTCGGGCAAGTAACGTATCGATTGACAAAGGGAATTATATACGGGATTGATTGAATCCTCGACATCGTGGTTCATCCGATGAGATCATCGTGGAACGTGTGGGAGCCAACATGGGTATCCAGATCCCGCTGTTGGTTATTGACCGGAGAGTCGTCTCGGTCATGTCTGCATGTCTCCCGAACCCGTAGGGTCTACACACTTAAGGTTCGGTGACACTAGGGTTGTAGAGATATTAGTATGCGGTAACCCGAAAGTTGTTCGGAGTCCCGGATGAGATCCCGGGCGTCACGAGGAGTTCCGGAATGGTCCGGAGGTGAAGAATTATATATAGGAAGTCCAGTTTCGGCCACCGGGAAAGTTTTGGGGGTTATCGGTATTGTACCGGGACCACCGGAAGGGTCCCGGGGGTCCACCGGGTGGGGCCACCTATCTCGGAGGGCCCCATGGGCTGAAGTGGGGAGGGGAACCAGTCACTGGTGGGCTGGTGCGCCCTCCTTGGGCCTCCCCTGCGCCTAGGGTTGGAAACCCTAGGGGTGGGGGGGCGCCCCACTTAGCTTGGGGGGCAAGCCACCCCCTTGGCCGCCGCCCCCCCCCTTGGAGATATGATCTCCCAGGGCCGGCGCCCCCAAGGAGGCCTATATATAGTGGGGGGAGGGAGGGCAGCAGTACCCTAGCCCCTGGCGCCTCCCTCTCCCTCCCGTGACACCTCTCCCTCACGCTGAGCTTGGCGAAGCCCTGCCGAGATCCCGCTGCTTCCACCACCATGCCGTCGTGCTGCTGGATCTCCATCAACCTCTCCTTCCCCCTTGCTGGATCAAGAAGGAGGAGACGTCTTCCCAACCGTACGTGTGTTGAACGCGGAGGTGCCGTCCGTTCGGCGCTCGGTCATCGGTGAATTGGATCACGACGAGTACGACTCCATCAACCCCGTTCACTTGAACGCTTCCGCTCGCGATCTACAAGGGTATGTAGATGCACTCCTTCCCTCTCGTTGCTAGTAAACTCCATAGATGAATCTTTGTGATGCGTAGAAAATTTTAAAATTCTGCTACGATCCCCAACGGTGGCATCATGAGCCAGGTTTATGCGTAGTTATTATGCACGAGTAGAACACAAAGCAGTTGTGGGCGTAGATCATGTCAATTTACTTGCCGCTACTAGTCTTATCTTGATTCGGCGGCATCGTGGGATGAAGCGGCCCGGACCGACCTTACACGTACGCTTATGTGAGACAGGTTCCACCGACTGACATGCGCTAGTTGCATAAGGTGGCTAGCGGGTGTCTGTCTCTCCCACTTTAGTCGGATCGGATTCGATGAAAAGGGTCCTTATGAAGGGTAAATAGTAATTGGCATATCACGTTGTGGTTTTATGTAGGTAAGAAACGTTCTTGCTAGAAACCTATAGAAGCCACGTAAAAACATGCAACAACAATTAGAGGACGTCTAACTTGTTTTTGCAGCATATGCCTTGTGATGTGATATGGCCAGAAGATGTGATGAATGATATATGTGATGTATGAGATTGATCATGTTCTTGTAATAGGAATCACGACTTGCATGTCGATGAGTATGACAACCGGCAGGAGCCATAGGAGTTGTCTTTATTTTTGTATGACCTGCGTGTCATTGAATAACGCCATGTAAATTACTTTACTTTATTGCTAAACACGTTAGCCGTAGAAGTAGAAGTAATCGTTGGCGTGACAACTTCATGAAGACACGATGATGGAGATCATGGTGTCATGCCGGTGACGAAGATGATCATGGCGCCCCGAAGATGGAGATCAAAATGAGCAAAATGATATTGGCCATATCATGTCACTATTTGATTGCATGTGATGTTTATCATGTTTTACTTCTTATTTTCTTAGTACGACGGTAGTAAATAAGATGATCCCTTATAATAATTTCAAGAAAGTGTTCCCCCTAACTGTGCACCGTTGCGAAGGTTCGTTGCTTCGAAGCACCACGTGATGATCGGGTGTGATAGATTCTAACGTTCGAATACAACGGGTGTAAGCCAGATTTACACACGCAATACACTTAGGTTGACTTGACGAGCCTAGCATGTACAGACATGGCCTCGGAACACGGAAGACCGAAAGGTCGAGCATGAGTCGTATAGAAGATACGATCAACATGAAGATGTTCACCGATGTTGACTAGTCCGTCTCACGTGATGATCGGACACGGCCTAGTTGACTCGGATCATGTTTCACTTAGATGACTAGAGGGATGTCTATCTGAGTGGGAGTTCATTGAATAATTTGATTAGATGAACTTAATTATCATGAACTTAGTCTAAAATCTTTACAATATGTCTTGTAGATCAAATGGCCCACGTTGCCCTCAACTTCAACGCATTCCTAGAGAAAACTAAGTTGAAAGATGATGGCAGCAACTATATGGACTGGGTCCGGAACCTGAGGATCATCCTCATAGCTGCCAAGAAAGATTATGTCCTAGATGCACCGCTAGGTGACGCACCCATAACAGAGAACCAAGACGTTATGAACGCTTGGCAGCAGCGTGCTGATGATTACTCCCTCGTTCAGTGCGGCATGCTTTACAGCTTAGAACCCGGGCTCCAAAAGCGTTTTGAGCAACACGGAGCATATGAGATGTTCGAAGAGCTGAAAATGGTTTTCCAAGCTCATGCCCGGGTCGAGAGATATGAAGTCTCTGACAAGTTCTTCAGTTGTAAGATGGAGGAAAATAGTTCTGTCAGTGAGCACATACTCAAAATGTCTGGGTTGCACAACCGCTTGACTCAGCTGGGAGTTAATCTCCCGGATGACGCGGTCATTGACAGAATCCTTCAGTCGCTTCCACCGAGCTACAAGAGCTTTGTGATGAACTTCAATATGCAGGGGATGGAAAAGACCATTCCTGAGGTATATTCAATGCTGAAATCAGCGGAGGTGGAGATCAGAAAGGAACATCAAGTGTTGATGGTGAATAAAACCACTAAGTTCAAGAAAGGCAAGGGTAAGAAGAACTTCAAGAAGGACGGCAAGGGAGTTGCCGCGCCCGGTAAGCCAGTTGCCGGGAAGAAGCCAAAGAATGGACCCAAGCCTGAGACTGAGTGCTTTTATTGCAAGGGAAGTGGTCACTGGAAGCGGAACTGCCCCAAATACTTAGCGGATAAGAAGGCCGGCAACACCACAGGTATATGTGATATACATTTAATTGATGTGTACCTTACCAGTACTCGTAGTAGCTCCTGGGTATTTGATACCGGTGCGGTTGCTCATATTTGTAACTCAAAACAGGAGCTGCGGAATAAGGGGAGACTGGCGAAGGACGAGGTGACGATGCGCGTCGGGAATCGTTCCAAGGTCGATGTGGTCGCCGTCGGCACGCTACCTCTACATTTACCTACGGGATTAGTTTTAAACCTCAATAATTGTTATTTAGTGCCAGCTTTGAGCATGAACATTGTATCTGGATCTCGTTTAATGCGAGATGGCTACTCATTTAAATCCGAGAATAATGGTTGTTCTATTTATATGAGAGATATGTTTTATGGTTGTGCCCTGCTGGTTAATGGTTTATTCTTAATGAATCTCGAGCGCGATGTTACACATATTCATAGTGTGAATACCAAAATATGTAAAGTTGATAACGATAGTCCCACATACTTGTGGCACTGCCGCCTTGGTCACATTGGTGTCAAGCGCATGAAGAAGCTCCATGCTGATGGACTTTTAGAGTCTCTCGATTATGAATCATTTGACACATGCGAACCATGCCTCATGGGCAAAATGACCAAGACTCCGTTCTCCAGAACAATGGAGCGATCAACCAACTTATTGGAAATCATACATACCGATGTGTGTGGTCCAATGAGCGTTGAGGCTCGCGGTGGCTATCGTTATGTTCTCACTCTCACTGATGACTTGAGTAGATATGGGTATGTCTACTTGATGAAACACAAGTCTGAGACCTTTGAAAAGTTCAAGGAATTTCGGAATGAGGTGGAGAATCAACGTGACCGAAAGATAAAATTCTTACGATCAGATCGTGGAGGAGAATATTTAAGTCACGAATTTGGTACGCACTTAAGGAAATGTGGAATCGTTTCACAACTCACGCCGCGTGGAACACCTCAGCGTGACGGTGTGTCCGAACGTCGTAATCGCACTCTATTGGATATGGTGCGATCTATGATGTCTCTTACCGATCTGCCGCTCTCATTTTGGGGCTATGCTTTAGAGACTGCCGCATTCACTTTAAATAGGGCACCGTCTAAATCCGTTGAGACGACACCGTATGAATTATGGTTTGGAAAGAAACCTAAGCTGTCGTTTCTAAAAGTTTGGGGATGCGATGCGTATGTCAAGAAACTTCAACCTGAAAAGCTCGAACCCAAGTTGGAAAAATGAGTCTACATAGGATACCCTAAGGAAACCATTGGGTATATCTTCTACCTCAGATCCGAAGGCAGGATCTTTGTTGCCAAGAACGGGTCCTTTCTGGAGAAAGAGTTTCTCTTAAAAGAAGTGAGTGGGAGGAAAGTGGAACTTGATGAGGTGATAGTCACCCCTTCCGAATCGGAAAGTAGCGCAGCGCGGGAAGATGTTCCTGTGGTGCCTACACCGACTGGGGAGGAAGTTAATGATGATGATCATGAAGCTTCAGATCAAGTTACTGCTGAACTTCGTAGGTCCACAAGGACACGTTCCGGGCCAGAGTGGTACAACAACCCTGTCTTGGAAATCATGTTGTTAGACAACGGTGAACCTTCGAACTATGAAGAAGCAATGGCGGGCCCAGATTCCGACAAATGGCTAGAAGCCATGAAATCCGAGATAGGATCCATGTATGAAAACGAAGTATGGACTTTAACTGACTTGCCCGATGATCGGCGAGCCATAGAAAATAAATGGATCTTTAAGAAGAAGACAGACGCGGATGGTAATGTTACCATCTATAAGGCACGAATGGTCGCCAAGGGTTATCGACAAGTTCAAGGGGTTGACTACGATGAGACTTTCTCACCCGTAGCGAAGCTGAAGTCCGTCCGAATCATGTTAGCAATTGCCGCATTCTATGATTATGAGATATGGCAAATGGACGTCAAAACGGCATTCCTTAACGGCTTTCTTAAGGAAGAATTGTATATGATGCAGCCGGAAGGTTTTGTCGATCCTAAGAATGCTAACAAAGTATGCAAGCTCCAGCGCTCAATCTATGGGCTGGTGCAGGCATCTTTGAGTTGGAACATTCGATTTGATGAGATGATCCAAGCGTTTGGGTTTACACAGACTTATGGAGAAGCCTGTGTTTACAAGAAAGTGAGTGGGAGCTCTGTAGCATTTCTCATATTATATGTGGATGACATACTATTGATGGGAAATGATATAGAATTATTGGAAAGTATAAAGGCCTATTTGAATAAGTGTTTTTCAATGAAGGACCTTGGAGAAGCTGCTTATATATTAGGCATCAAGATCTATAGAGATAGATCGAGACGCCTTATTGGTCTTTCACAGAGTACGTACCTTGACAAGATATTGAAGAAGTTCAATATGGATCAGTCCAAGAAGGGGTTCTTGCCTGTATTGCAAGGTGTGCAATTGAGCACGGCTCAATGCCCGACCATGGCAGAAGATAGAGAAAAGATGAGTGTCGTCCCCTATGCCTCGGCCATAGGGTCTATTACGTATGCCATGCTGTGTACCAGACCTGATGTAAACCTTGCCGTAAGTTTGGTAGGAAGGTACCAAAGTAATCCCGGCATGGAACACTGGACAGCGGTCAAGAATATCCTGAAGTACCTGAAAAGGACTAAGGATATGTTTCTCGTATATGGAGGTGACGAAGAACTCGTCGTAAAGGGTTACGTCGATGCTAGCTTCGACACAGATCTGGATGACTCTAAGTCACAAACCGGATACGTGTATATTTTGAATGGTGGGGCAGTAAGCTGGTGCAGTTGCAAGCAAAGCATCGTGGCGGGATCTACATGTGAAGCGGAGTACATGGCGGCCTCAGAGGCAGCACAAGAAGCAGTCTGGATAAAGGAGTTCATTACCGACCTAGGGGTGATTCCCAATGCGTCGGGCCCGATGACTCTCTTCTGTGACAACACTGGAGCTATTGACCTTGCCAAGGAGCCCAGGTTTCACAGAAAGACCAGGCATATCAAGCGTCGCTTCAACTCCATTCGTGAAAATGTTCAAAATGGAGACATAGATATTTGTAAAGTACATACGGACCTGAATGTAGCAGATCTGTTGACTAAACCTCTCCCTAGAGAAAAACATGATCAACACCAGAACTCTATGGGTGTTCGATTCATCACAATGTAACTAGATTATTGACTCTAGTGCAAGTGGGAGACTGTTGGAAATATGCCCTAGAGGCAATAATAAAATGGTTATTATTATATTTCCTTGTTCATGATAATTGTCTATTGTTCATGCTATAATTGTGTTATCCGGAAATCGTAATACATGTGTGAATACATAGACCACAACATGTCCCTAGTGAGCCTCTAGTTGACTAGCTCGTTGATCAACAGATAGTCATGGTTTCCTGAGTATGGACATTGGATGTCATTGATAACGGGATCACATCATTAGGAGAATGATGTGATGGACAAGACCCAATCCTAAGCATAGCACAAAGATCGTGTAGTTCGTTTGCTAGAGCTTTCCCAATGTCAAGTATTATTTCCTTAGACCATGAGGTCGTGTAACTCCCGGATGCCGTAGGAGTGCTTTGGGTTTACCAAACGTCACAACATAACTGGGTGACTATAAAGGTACACTACAGGTATCTCTGAAAGTGTCTGTTGGGTTGACACGGATCGAGACTGGGATTTGTCACTCCATATGACGGAGAGGTATCTCTGGGCCCACTCGGTAATGCATCATCATAATGAGCTCAAAGTGACCAAGTGGTTGGTCACGGGATCATGCATTACGGTACGAGTAAAGTGACTTTCCGGTAACGAGATTGAACGAGGTATTGGGATACCGACGATCGAATCTCGGGCAAGTAACGTACCAATTGACAAAGGGAATTATATACGGGATTGATTGAATCCTCGACATCGTGGTTCATCCGATGAGATCATCGTGGAACGCGTGGAGCCAACATGGGTATCCAGATCCCGCTGTTGGTTATTGACCAGAGAGTCGTCTCGGTCATGTCTGCATGTCTCCCGAACCTGTAGGGTCTACACACTTAAGGTTCGGTGACGCTAGGGTTGTAGAGATGTTAGTATGCGGTAACCCGAAAGTTGTTCGGAGTCCCGGATGAGATCCTGGACGTCACGAGGAGTTCCGGAATGGTCCGGAGGTGAAGAATTATATATAGGAAGTCCAGTTTCGGCCACCGGGAAAGTTTTCGGAGGTTATCGGTATTGTACCGGGACCACCGGAAGGGTCCTGGGGGTCCACTGGGTGGGGCACCTATCTCGGAGGGCCCCATGGGCTGAAGTGGGGAGGGGAACCAGCCACTGGTGGGCTGGTGCGCCCCCCTTGGGCCTCCCCTGCGCCTAGGGTTGGAAACCCTAGGGGTGGGGGGGTGCCCCACTTAGCTTGGGGGGCAAGCCACCCCCTTGGCCGCCCCCCCCCTTGGAGATCTGATCTCCCAGGGCCGGCGCCCCCCCAGGAGGCCTATATATAGTGGGGGGAGGGAGGGCAGCAGTACCCTAGCCCCTGGCGCCTCCCTCTCCCTCCCGTGACACCTCTCCCTCTCGCCGAGCTTGGCGAAGCCCTGCCGAGATCCCGCTGCTTCCACCACCACGCCGTCGTGCTGCTGGATCTCCATCAACCTCTCCTTCCCCCTTGCTGGATCAAGAAGGAGGAGACGTCTTCCCAACCGTACGTGTGTTGAACGCGGAGGTGCCGTCCGTTCGGCGCCCGGTCATCGGTGATTTGGATCATGACGAGTACGACTCCATCAACCCCGTTCACTTGAACGCTTCCGCTCGCGATCTACAAGGGTATGTAGATGCACTCCTTCCCTCTCGTTGCTAGTAAACTCCACAGATGAATCTTGGTGATGCGTAGAAAATTTTAAAATTCTGCTACGATCCCCAACAATACGGTCACCGGAAATATTCGGGGGTATACCGGTATTGTACCGGGACCACCGGAGGGGTTCCGGGGGTCCACAGGGAGGGTCCACCTGTCCCGGGGGGCCTTATGGGCTGTAGGTGGAAGGGAACCAGCCCCTAAGTGGGCTGGACGCCATCCCCCATAGGGCCCACGCGCCTAGGGTTGGGGGGAACCCTAAAGGGGGCGCCTCCCCTTGCTTGGGGGACAAGCCCCCTCCCCCTTGGCCGCCGCCCCCCTCTAGATCTCATCTAGAGGGGCCGGCCCCTTCCCCCTTCTCCCTATAAATAGAGGGATGGAGGGAGGGCTGCAGCACAACATCCAAGGCGCAGCCCCTTCCCTCCCCAACACCTCTCCTTCTCCGCGTGAGCTTGGCGAAGCCCTGCCGGAGAACTGCCACTCCACCACCACCATGCCGTCGCGCTGCTGTTGGAGCCTTTCTTCCTCAACCTCTCCGTCCTCCTTGCTGGATCAAGGCGCGGGAGATGTCACCGGGCTGCACGTGTGTTGAACGCGGAGGCACCGTTGTTCGGTGCTTGGATCGGATTCCGCCGTGATTTGAATCGCTACGTGTACGACTCCTCCAACTGCGTTCTTGCAACGCTTCCGCATCGCGATCTTCAAAGGTATGAAGATGCACTCCCCTCTCGTTGCTAGTTACTCCATAGATTGATCTTGGCGATGCGTAGAAATTTTTTAATTTCTGCAACGATCCCCAACAGAATCAAGCCTCTCCACCGATGCAGGCCCATGTGACCGCCACCAAAGAAGCTCCGTGTCGACGACGGGCTGGCTCCTCACTAAGTTGCGCTCACTAGAAGGTAGCATAACCCAGTACCAGCCCGGCGGAGCCCAGTCCCGGACATGGCCCCGCGGCTCAACCAGGAGTCCTCCGCCGAGTCGACGACGAGGATGCAGGATAGGCATCGTCGACGTCGAGAACAAAATGCTTAATTATGAAAACAAAATTAATAAACACTTAGCAAAATTTGGCATGACCTTTCTTAAAAACAGGACATATCGAGCGCCTGAAATTTGCCAGAACGTAAACGAATCGACATTTCTGGCATAACATAGGCCACTCGGAATAATATGACATGTCCAAAATGTGACATGTTCAAAATATGACATGTCACTGCAAATTTGCATATAACAGGAAAAATTGATTTAACTAAAAAAATAACAACAATTGCTTTAACTAAAAAAATACCTAGAATTCTGTTAACTACACCTAAAATAACTAAAACACCTAAAATTCTATTAACTACACCTAAAACAACTAAAACACCTAAAACTCTTTTAAATACACTTAAAACACCTAAATTCCATTAACTACACCTAATTAAAAACCTAGCTAACTTTCTGTCCTAACTTTAAACCTAGCTAAATTTAAAAACCTAGGGCTCATACTCTTCTAAGAACCTACATTTTTTCAACTATATAGGATTCAAAATAACTACTCTCTAATAACTATAACTAGGGAGGGAGGAGGAGGAAGCAGGGAGGAGTACCTCTCGGTGGAGGAGGGCCGGCGCGGGGGGGGGGGGGGGGGGGCGACCGGCGGGGAGGATGGCCGGTGCGGGGGGCGGGCGGCAGGGGGGAGGAGGGCCGGCGCGGGGAAGGACGACCGACGGAGGAAGAGGGGCCCGCGCGGGGGAGGGCGGCCGGAGTAGGACGCGGGGGCGGTGGCCGGATCGGGGGACGATTGAGGGATTCGATCTGTGAGTGTGAGCGTGTGAGTGTGAGTGAGGGGAGAGGGGTGCGCGGGCCGGCACGGGAGGAAGCAGAGGTGGGCTTAGCGGCAGCGCGGGGGAGGAGGCCCAACGCTATTGCTAAAGCTGCAACAGGGGGACGAGAGCGTGGCCCATCAACAGCAGCGCTGGCCGGGAAATCCTGCGTTACTGCTAACGTGCGCTTGTAGCGCTGGTGTTGGCCAGCGCTACTGCTAAATAGTAGTAGCGAGGGGTCTCTAACCAACGCTACTGCTAAATGTCTACCTATAAGCATTTTCCTAGTAGTGGAAACATCGGAGTGATAAGAGAGAAACGTTGTATGACATAAAGTAACCATCATCCGCTCTACCAAAAAGAACTCGTGCATTAAAAGCGTATCTCTTTCCTCCTCCACAAGAAAAACCTATTATCCTCCTGTCGGTACCGCCGCTAGTTCGCCCCATCTCCGACGGGCTCTGGGCCATGGAGGTGTGGAGGATCACGCCCCCCGCCGGCGGGAGGGACCCTGTTCTCGTTCTTGTTAGATTTAACGTCTTGGTTAGGGTTGTGTGGCGGTGGCGATGTCCCTTAGTAGGAATAATGTCTCCTACGTTCTATCCCCGTCTCGATGGTGTGTCTAGCATCATCGGAGGGCGTGTGGAGCTATATATCCGCCGGATCCCGCGAGATTCGGTCGGTGCTGCTCTTCGGTGGATCTGTTTGGATCCGGTCTTCGTTCGTATTCGTTTGAGTGTTTACATGTTTGATCCTTCTGATTTATAACTTTCTTCTTCGGCGATGGTTGCTGTGCGCTGGTCCTATGGGGCCTTAATACGCCGACTTCTCCTATCTACTACAGAAGGTTTGCTCGGCTCCAGTGAGGGAGGGGCGATGACGGTGGCGCGCCTTCAGATCGCTTGAGTGCTTGTAGTCGTCGCTGGGTGGTCCATGTATATGGTTACAATTTTTATTATCTCTGTTGTTCTTTCTACTGCTATGAATGAAAATAAATAGATTAGAAGTTTCTTGTTAAAATAGGAAAAAAAAGGACAATACTGAGATTCACGTTACGTGTTCGGCTGGAGCACGCTTGGGAGTAGTACGTAGAGGAGTACGTTACGAGTTCCGAAAAGTATAGGTTTAAACAACCAATAAACACAGGTTGTTAGGGATATATATACCGAAAGAACCCTAGGACGCAGGGCTACCTCTTGTCTTTATCAACGATCGCATCGCATCATCGACGCCCCTGCGTACTAGATAGATCGATCGTCGATCGCGAGTCAGCCTAGCAAAAGGAGGAGGTCGATGGCCGACATCGAGAATCCTGGTCCCGAGAAGGACGGCCTCGTGGTGATGGTGGCGGAGCGGAGCAAGTTCGTCAGGATCGCGGCCATGTGCACGCTGCTCTTCTTTGGTTTTGTGTTACTATTCATCTCCTTACTCCTAGTCCAACTCTTCCAGTACACCTATCCGGGGACCAAGCTCGCCGTCGTTGCGTTAGTCATGGGGATCTTAGGCATGCCTGTTGCCTTGTCTTGGATATGGCTTTTCTACCGTTTCACTGAAGACCTCCCCATCCTCGACGAAGATACAAAGGGACGTGGGAGACTCATAGATAGGTTCGTCCAATTCCACGTTGATTTTTTTAAGGTGCTAGTTCGCTGATCAGAACATGTATGTGTGCGCTGTTCCTTCCAGAGTTAATTTAGTACTACTATTTATTCCTTCACTGTATCGAATTCATAAAATAAATACCACGACATTTATTATGGATTGGAGAGAGTAATTTTATGTTATCTTTTTTTATTTCATTGATATGATATCTTCTGCGTTGTTCTAGTTGATTTGAAATCTCAAACTAAAAAAGCAAAGCTTAGATTCAAGCCAAACACTTGATTTTTCTAGTCAATATCCAAAAAACATGCCGAGGAAACCCATCTCTTTCGTGTGCTGACACAGTACTTGCCATCCAACTCATCACGTTGCATGTACTGCACGCACTTCATGGTACATCGAAGTCAATTTTCTAATTCGCTAATAGTACCATGCAAGATGTAACCAATCAAATTCAATAAAGCATGCACACGTTTCATGGGTTTTGTGTTCGTACATGATTAAAATTATTCGGCAACTTAAACCGCCTGATCGACAATCCTTCTCACCACCGATGAGAGTTCGATCCATCTGACTATGTTCAGTGAGAAAAATCATCATAAAAGTTGCCATTCAGTTTTTGATAAATTTGCAACTACCAAGTTGTCACAATATTGATGTCAAAGTTGCCATGACAAATTTAATACCAATAATATGGCTGCTGTATAAAGCATGGAAGACAGTCACAGAGACATGATTCAATCAAGCCGCGGCCAAAAAAAATCGGCAACATGGAAAAACTTTGGCATTGTTAACTACCAAAAAAAATCATGTGAAAACATACTCAATAAAGCTCTGCCCATTGATTCACAAAAATTACTTGAAACTGACTCGATTACATTTTCACTTTTCATGATTCAGCATCATAACATATACAACTCAAAAACATGGTTCATCAGCAAATAGATTCCAAAACGGTAGATATACATCAAAAAATAATAATAATAACAGATCCATCAAAAACTCATTAATCACGCAATATAACTACTCGAAAAAGGACTCCGTTGAATTTCACTCATGAAATGTGCACTGATCAACCACCAAAAATTCAGATAAGACCAGGAGAGTTCATACCAAATTCTGGAGGGGGGAATTGCAAATGGGAGTTATGGAAAATCTCTGAATTTCCCAGATTTGTCACTTTCCAAGAAAAAACAGTTTTGAACACCAAAATCTAATAAAATTTCAGATCCAGGAAACCTCAGAGAGAAAATTCAAGGAAATAATTTTTTCAGAGAAAAGACGAGGAAACAAAATACGTTCTCAAAAATTCTAGGAAACCTCCGAGAGAAAATTTGAGGGAAGAATTTTTTTTAGATAAAAAACGAGGAAATAAAAGAAGTTCTCAAAAAATTCTGGAGACCTTAAGAGAGAGAAATCGAGGAAAGAAAATTTTCAGAGAAAAATGAGAAAAGAAAAGAAGTTCTCGAAAAATTCTAGGAAACCTTAAAAGAGAAAATTCGAGTAAAGGAAAATTTCAGAGAGAAAAAAACGAGGAAACAAAAGACGGTCTCAACACCGAGGATCCTTTCCTAGTTGCCGGCCTTCATCCCAAAGGTCTCAGCTTGTGCTGGATCTACAGTGACCCGTGGTCGTTGTCGTGGTTCCACCATAATTAACTAGATCCATCGCTGGCCGTGTGCGGGGTGGGTGGTTGAATCCGTGGGCGGCTGAGAGCGATGTGACGGTGGAGCTTCATCCTGAGAGCATCTCCAGCCGTTGGCCATCCCAGGACGCATAAAAATAACCTTCTGAAGGCGAGCCGGCGATACAATCGGTGCTGGGTCGCTTTTGCGCCCAGTCGTCGCCCCAGGTCGTTCCAGGCGCCGATATTGGCCCACTTTTCAGCCCCCTTTCGGCGAATAAAGGGTCTATATGAGCAAAAATAGGCCCATATTCGGCGTGGTTCGCCGTGGCTCGGCTTTGAATTATGAACATAAATATTTTTTATCACATAGTTCATCACAGAAAAATCAAATAGTTCAACAAAATAGTACAACAACAAATAGTTTAATACAAATTATATAGTTCAACAAATAAAAACTCATGTTTCATCACACGTCGCGCCCGGCGTCGCCCTTGAGCCTCCATAGGTGCTCCACCAGATCATGCTGCAGCTCATGATGCACCTGTGGGTCTCGGATCTCCTGACGCATACTGAGGTAGGCAGTCCAGGTTGCCGGTAGCTGGTGATCAACTTTGGCTAGAGGACCCTGCATGTAGTATGGTTCAGTGTCAAACACTGGGTCTTCTTGCTCGCTCTCGACGATCATATCGTGCAAGATGACACAACAAGTTATGATCTCCCACATTTGATCTTTCGACCAGGTCTGAGCAGGGTACCGACCAACAGCAAATCGAGATTGGAGCACACCAAATACTTGCTCGACATCCTTCCGGCAAGCCTCCTGCACCTTGACAAAGTGGGACTTATTGCCTCCTGGCACAACGTTTGAGATAGTCTTCACAAATGTAGATTTTTATGCGTGGACAATCTGTTGGATTTTATATTGATATACATTTATTTTTTAAATCAGTTTGAATGTGACTCGAAATTTCGGGATTAAAAACAGTTCGGACCGCACCGAAATATGCAAAATTTCGTATAATTTTTTAACCGTGGCCACAATATGGGCTGTAATGCTAACAAAAAGAATATGGGCTCCAAAAAAATCTTAAGAATTAGCAAATGGGTTGTAAATTATTAGAAATAATGGCAGATGGGTTGTATGCTGTTTTCCACAGATTTGAGGCTTTTCTAAAAAAGGTTGACGCACAAGCAGTGATTGTTGGATGTCCATCCAACGGCCGTCGTGCTTCTTGAATCTCTGCTCTTCCTGCTCCAGCCGCTCAAACAAGCACCGGCGGGACTGCCTGCTCCCTTCTCCCTGCGGCCGGCTGTGCTGCCGCGCAGGCCTCACCGCCCCACCGTACTCCCATCGCTGGCCTAGCCATCCCTCTACTCACCCACACATGCTGTTATTCCCAGTAAACCCTCGTACAGTCGTATTCCCCTCCGCGTGGGAAACAACTGTCGAATCTTCCCTGCCTCCGTGTCGTTCCCTTCCTAGGCCTCGCCGTCGTCCACCGCCCTGGTGCTCTCGTCGCGGCCTGGTCAACATGGTCAACGACCGACATGCATCTGAAGTGGACTGTACGTGGAGAGGCCGACAGCTGGGTCCACGGCCGCACGCAAGGAAATGCCTCCTTATTACGCGCAAAATAATGATTCCTGCACCTGACATCAGGGACCCACCGAAACGGCCTCAGTTTGGGAAAAAAACGTTACCGCCGCTGACAGCTCGGACCCAACAGCTAAATCTTCGCACGCAAGAAAGTGCCTCCTTATTACGCACAAAAAAAATGAATACTCCCCCTGTTAGCTGGGACCCTGTATAGTGGCAGGCTGACTTGTGGGCCTACTAAGTTGACGGGGACGGAGGGCTTTGTCAACTTAGTCAATATGCACAATTCTAGCTCCAGTGACCGTACGATTTCCATCCAACGGCCGTAGTGCTTCTTCAACCTCTGGTCTTCTTGCTCCAGCCGCCCAAACCAGCGATGGTCGTGCCTCGTGCTCCTGCCTCCCGTGGCCGGCTGCGATGCGGCGGAGGCCTCACCGCCCCCTACTACTCCCACCGCTGGCCAGGCCATCCCTCTACTCACCCACACCCCTTGTTATTCTGTGGCGACGGCAGCCTCACACCGCCGCGAACCAGTGAACCCTCGTACTCCTCTACGCGTGGGCATCCACTGCCGCGTCTTCCCCGGCTTCGCGTCATCCCGTTCCTAGGCCTCGCCGTCGTCCACCGCCCTGGTGCTCTCGGTGCGGCGTGGTCAACGTGGTCAAGGAACGGCTTCCATCAGACGTGGCCTGTACGTGGAGAGGCTGACAGCTGGGTCCACGGCCGCAGCAAGGAACTGCCTCCTTATTACACGCAAAATAATTATTCCTCCACCTGACAGCAGGGACCCACCGGACGGGCCACCGTATTTTGTGAAAAAAGCGTTTCCCCCTGACTGCTGGGACCCACCAGCTACATCTTCGCACGCAAGGAAGTGCCTGACAGTCGGGTCCCACCTGGTCGAAGCGTACGTAGCGTTGTCATTCTGGTCGCGAACGTGTACATACATACTGGTCGATGTAGAAGCGCGCACGTGCCGTAGTAGAGGCGCGCACGTAGCATGTACACGTACGTACAGTGGCCAGGGTGCAAGAAAGTAAATACGGCCACGTACGTACATACGGGCGGGGTCTCGAACGCCTACTCGCGCGTACGTATGGCCAGGGCTCAAGTACATGGCTGGGTCTGAACGGAGAAACAGCGTCGTCGTCGTGTTCATGGGGAAGCAACGGAATGTGTCGTGTTCATCGGGAGGAAACGGAACGCGTGGGAGCCAACCGGCTTGGACGGAACAGCCGATGGAAACGAGGCCTGGCGTACCGTAGAACGGAGGAAACGGCCTTGTGTTTGACCGGCCACGTTCGAAACGGGATCCTGTTCATCGGGAGGGGTCTGGCGTACCGCAAAACGGAGGAAACGGACCTCCTACTGTCGTAACGGGGGTCCTGTTGATCGGGACGGGTGTGGCGTACCGCAAAACGGAGGAAACGGACTTGTGTTGGAGCGCTACGGTCGAAACGGGGGTCCTGTTCATCGGGAGGGGTGTGGCGTACCGCAAAACGGACACCACGAGATACTATTCATCTCCACCGTCGACCCCCTCCAGCCTCCACGGGCTACTGTTCATCCACCGTCGACCTCCTCCAGCCTCCACCTGCGACTGTTCATCCACGGGCTCCTGTTCATCCAGCCTCCACCGCACGCTACTCCACCGGCTACTGTTCAACCAGCCCTCTCCACGGGCTCCTGTTCAACCACCCCTCCACGGGCTACTGTTCATCCAGCCCTCCACTGTCTACTGTTCATCTTGCCCTCCACGGGGTGGTCCTGTTCATCCTGCCCTCCACGGGGTCCTGTTCATCCAGCCCCAACCGGCTCGAACGATCGGGGGTCCTGTTCATCCACCCCCACCGGGAACTGTTCATCCTAACCCCCCAGCAACGCTCACTGTTCATCCAGAGGCAATGCCACGGGGTCCTGTTCATCCACCCCCACCGGGAACTGTTCATCCAAACACCCCCCCCAGCAACGCTCACTGTTCATCCAGAGGCAGCATCGATCGGCTTCAGTTAGCAGCAGTAGCGAAGGAATCGCTCGCTCGGGTTCAGTTAACAGCCATCGATCGATCGCTCGGGTTCAGTAATGTGTAGCCTGCAGTGCAATCGCTCGGGTTCAGTTAGAGCCCAACGCCTCGCTCGGGTTCAGTTAGAGCCCAACGCCTCGCACACACGCGCGTACGTACGAGGGAAACGCGCATCGCTCGGCCCCCAACCACCCAACGTAACCGGGGACTCCCCGATATTTTCCGCGCCCTCGCTTCTACCACGGTTTTTTCCGTCATGGACGGCCCAAAGAATGTCATGCAGCTGCGTCTCCGACCCGCCCAGGACGAAAAGCCCATTTTCTGTCATGATTTTTTGTCATAGAAGTAGGACCCCACCACATCTATGATGATACCGTGTTTTGTCACAATTATCGTCATAGAAGTGTCATACGTATGACAGAAAAGATTTTCGTTCGGCCCAAAATGTCACGGATGTGTCTTTTTTTGTAGTGTAAGCCTGCAGTGACTCGGGACTATTTCTTTCATTGTAGAATAAATCATATCCATTGATAAATTAATAGCCATTGCGCTAAAGTGACTTTGAAAACCTCAATCATAATACTGGTTATTGATAACCATAATAAAAATCCAGCCATGTTGGCTAATAAAGATTCGAATAATATACCCAATGATTTATAAGCGCATGATTCCAATGGCGCAATCCAAATATATACTTGCGACTTATAGTCGAAAGCCAGGCCGGGTCAATAAGCACCAGTTTATAACTGATCATGTACTGACAACTTGTAGTTGAAAGCCAAGCCGGGTCAATAAACGCCGGTCTATCATAAAATATTATAAACCTCATCAAAGGAGAAAAAACTTGGCAAATAAAAGCATAAAAGGAACATGCGAGGCTTTTCACGGGCTGCCAGGCCCCAAATCGAGGCTTTTCATGGGCTGCCAGGCCACTAAGTTAAACCATTTTACAAAGCCTTTTAAGATGGACCTCAATCTTTAACCAATCGTCGTTTTAACTTTGACAAGTTCAGGGTCTATGAGATTGACTTGTCAAAAGTTCAGCGGGTCATACCAGGTTTACCTGGACGGAGTGGCTTACTTAAAAAGGCAGGATAACCCGGAGTTTTAGGTGAATACACCTGGCTTCCCAGGCGTGGCTTGATAGCCTATTACAAGTGTAGAGTCTTTGTTCATTGTGAAGCAAAGAATCCCCAAGCAATATTCTGAGCTGTGCTCAGTGGGTGCCCATGTTTGAGTTGTGCTTTTGCAACACTCTCTTTGGCCCCTAAGTAATTTTCTTTTGGCCTTGAGCCGATCAAGAGGTGTAGCTATGGTTCGAATACGACCAAGCCCCCAAGTGATTTTCCTTGTGGCCTTGCGTCGATCAAGAGGCGTAGCTATGGTTCGAATACGACCAAGCCCCCAAGTGGTTTCCCTGGTGGCCTTACGCCGATCAAGAGGTGTAGTTATGGTTCGAATACGACCAAGCCCCCAAGTGATTATTGTGAGCTGTGCTCAAGGGGCACCTATGTTTGAGCTGTGCTTTTGCAACAGACTCTCTTTGGTCCCTTTAATTTTTCCTGAGAACTCGAACTTGCGAGAGATTATTCTTTTGAGCCGGAAATTTAAATCGGATATTGAGAGCTTCAAAGCTTTGTGGGAGACAGATTTCCCTTGAGCCGGATTTTAAACCGGAATCCTTCTTTTTAAGCCGGAAATTTTCTGACGGCCTTCAAATTTGCACCAATATGGCGATTTAAGGTCCTGCATTAAATAAGTTTGCAAGCCGGAGTAATTGCTCTTTTAAAGAAAGCAATATGTAACATAAAAAATATATTGGATAGACTTCACCTGATATGTTAAGCCGGAATTTATCCGCCATGGAGCTTAATGATTACTTCAGCGAAGCTGAGATCAATCTCGGGTGAGTCAGACGCGGCGTTCTAAACTGGTGCGGACAGGTGAGTGAATCACAGTCATTGTCCCAGCGAGTTGATGTAGCTACACTGGCGGCGGTTTGCGCACATTTGTTCAACGACAAGCTGGTACGGTCACCGGTGCATGATGACGCTAATGCATACTTCATAAGCACGACATCACACCACTTTTATAATAAATCATTGTCCTGCACATAAAAATATACAGACCAAAGTAATTGTTCTTTGATAAAAACAATATGTGCCAATAAAATAGACTTAGATAGACATCACCTGACTTTGTCCGGACGACGGATGATCCGTAAGTAATACCAGTTTAACCCCAGAGAACATTGCCTGTGAGTCAATTATCCTAATCACCTCCTGATACCGCGGCGGTTCAGCGGGCGAAGAGGTGGAAGCATGCCGGTTCTGGCGCGGCTGCAGCAGCTCGGAAGTGGCGAGGCGATCCCGTGGTGTTGAGGCGGCTGCCGCAGAGTCATTTTTAGATTGTTGTGGTCAGTCGGTTTATAGGATTGCCCATGCATGTGCTTTGTCATCCGTACATGCATGTGTTTAGACCGCCGAGTAAATCCATCGTGCCAGGACCTCATCCGACGCTTGTACTGCATGAAGGATTTGGCCGAAGTATAGATTCCATGCGACTTTCTCTGGATAATCGAATAACAGGAATGACAGGTGCTAGATAGCTCCTGAAGAAACTTCGACTGAAACCTTGACTCATGAAGAACAGAGACCAGCGAACAGAAAACAGGGTTTCAGCCTGACACATCAACGCAACAACTCGGTGGAAACGGGGCAGTTCCAAGGCGCAGCGGTGAAGCGGTGGCGGTTTGGCGATGGAGACCCGCAGTGCTGCAGAAGGAGCAGCGGCTTGTCCTGCTGTAGTTAAGGCGACTTGGGGGTGGCGATTTGGAAGCGGAACCGCGGCGGCTGGGTGTGGTAGCCCTCGAGGCGAAGCTGGCATGCCGCAGAGGCGGTCGGCAGCTGAAGCGGCCCGCGGCACTGAGACCTGACAGAAACAGGGCGGGGATGATCCGGCGAAGATGGCAAGGCGAGGCCTGGCAGCGGCTCGACCAGGTCAGCCCAAGGTGGTTGGCAAGGTGACTTAGCAACAGTGTTAGACCGCAATGGCTTGAGGCGCTAGTCAACCCATGGTCGCAGCGCTGCAGGGGCGTCTCGAGGTGATAATGAGACCGCTTCGCATTGGGCACGACTCTTTAGCAAGGCCGGATCAGAGGCGATGGCGGTTTGAGACAGGTCCGCGGGTCGGCTCGGACGCTGGTGTAGGTGAGGGCGACGAGGCGGGTCGAACACCGCAGAGGAAAGGCGGCGGCTCTCCTGCAGCAGACATGGAGCGACGGGTGGACGGGGTAGCTTCAAGGCAAAGATTGCTCAAGGCTAGCGGCTCATGGTCGCATCCACAATGGCGATCGATGTCGTCGGCCTGAGGCGAGGCTGCAGAGGCGGCGGTCGGTGACTTGCGAACCGTCAGGCGAGTTAACAGAGTGGCGGGCCCAGCAGCGAGGCGGGGTCAGCCCACGGGTGCGGCGACTCAGCGATCACGTGAACCGGAGGCGGCTCGGAGTCGGGTCACAAAGTGGGCCGAGACCACGGCGGCTCTCGGCGTCGAAGTGCCCGAGGGCGAGGAGCCCTGAAGGGCGGGTGGCGACTCATCCGCGTCGGAGGTGGAGCAGAGATTTAGCAGAAGAGATGTTTGGATCGGCAAGACGAGCAGGCGGCTCGCAAGTGCCACAACCCTGTCAGCTCAGTAACGAGAGGTAATCCGGCAGTGGCTCGGAGGTGCAACTCAGAAGGGCGCCGGCGACTCCTGGCAGCTCAACCCGGGTGGGAACCGCGGCGAGTTGTCGGGGCGGTGAGGCCGTTGCCATACTAGCAGGTCGCAGCTGCAGTATCTTGAAACCCATTGGGCGGGTCACGTGGGGAGCACCACGGATAACCGGCGACGGGTAGCTTGAAAGCCAGCAGAGGCAGAGCCAACAAACCGGCGCAGAGCCACGGCGGGTCGGATTGGCGAGTTTTCTCTTTCTCCGGGCCATGGACTAGCAATAAACCGGCGATTTAGGTGATGCAGGTCAGCGGGGCAACTCGACTCATTGGTATGGCGCAGAGGTAGGTAACTTTGACGCGGAGCTGCAGGCCACACTAACGGAAGTGAAGACAGAGGCGAGTCATTCAACCGGGCCGGCTCAACGTGGCTGCAAGTGAAAAGACCCCCAGTGACTCAAATCGCGGCGGGTCGACGAAGTGTGTCCGCCACAGTGGCGGATTGGAGAGACGCGGCTGTGGCCGGTTCAGCGTGGCCACGCGGAGGTGGCTTGTAGTTGCAGGCGACTCGCGACTTGCGGCGGCGTGGTACATCATGGTGGCTTGGAGCGAGACTCAATAACGGCGGGTCAACATCAGCAAGGGCAGAGGCGGCAGCAGCGAATTAGCAGACAGAAGAGCGACCGAGCCGGCGAGTCCCGCAGCGATGGCCAGTAGAGGTGGCACGGGGCCCTGGAGGCAGTGCGGCGGAGGTATGCCGCGGTGTGGAGGATGGTGACAGCTCGGGGTCGGTTTGATCCGGAGACAGTGCGGCGAGGCGGAGCAGCCTGCTGCAGAGGCCGACCAGGCGTGCTACGGTGTTTGGAGGTAGCCAAGCGGGGCCGAGCTGGCTCGAAGCGAGGTGACAGCGGCCGGTGATCGGCGCGGTGGCGCAGGAAACAGTCGGGGCTGCTGGCGCGGAGCAGGTTTGAGCTAGGCGGCCGTAGTTGATGCTTGAGGGAGCAAGGCCGCGGCGGTTCAACGGTGGCTGCGGGCGGCTTAACTTGAACTATGATTGATTTTTGATGCATGTATCTCGTCTTGGCCCTTCCCATCCAAAAAGTAGTACTCCCTCCGTTCCTAAATATTTGTCTTTCTAGAGATTTCACAAGTGACTACATACGAAGCAAAATAAGTGAGTCTATACTCTAAAATATGTCTATATACATCCGTATATGGTAGTCCATTTGAAATCTCTAGAAATACAAATATTTAGGAACGGGGGGAGTAGTATTTCTTGATTCCTGTGCAAACATTGCGGCTATTCCGACCTGGTGATTTGCTGCCTTCGCGTGGTAATACTTTGATAAAATGATTCTTTCCTCGATCCACACATCGATTTGACAGGACGGAGGCGACTCAGCACAGCGGCGGTTTAATAACAGAACGGTAGCCACGGCAGGGCCGAGGCCGGAATAATTTCTGCAAGTCACAGCGACGAAGAACAACAGTGAGCATCGGCCCAGCGCAATATAAGGACAACCGCGGTGGCTTAGCAGAAGCAGATGCAGGGCGAAGGCCAGAGCGGTTTATTGTAATGGACGACGGCGGTTTGAGGCGACGGCAGGTCGGTTTGACTCGGACGGAGCAACGACCCTCGAAGGCAGAAGAAGATGCAGGGCGAAGGCCAAGGCGGTGTGACTCGAATGGTATAGCTGCGGCGACTTAACCGCTTAGCGGGCTCAGCGGCCAGTTTGACTCGGACGGAGCAACGACCCTCGATGGTGGAGTCCGGGGGCGAGGAAGAGTAGGCATGGCCGGCGAACCCAATTCCGGATGTAGTCAGGGTCTGATTCGGGGCCATTGACTGTTCGTGTTGCCCTTTGTTTTGACTGTAACTTGACGGATTACACATCCGATGGCGGCGGCTCAATAGTAACCCTAACTTCTTTTGAACCTTAAAACTCTCATATCTTAAACCTGGACTGATAAATTTAATGCTGATGCAAATCCTTCCAGACTGGATCTTCTTCCTTCGGAAAATTGCAAACTTCTCAATCCCTCAAGAGATCCCTCCAAGAACTCAACACCACCGTGTGCGGGCCCCACGGTGGGCGCCAACTGTCGTGGAATTGTCACGGCAGATGTCCTAGTGTGAGGACTTAGTCGTGAGGCCAACGCATCTATGTGGTAGCTTGAGAGGGGTTGAGCGGAATCGAGAGACGCAACACAAGGCAAGAATTTAGACAGCTTCGGGCCCCAGGAAACATCATCCGTAACAACCCTACATGCTGTTTGTGGCTAGGTCTCATTATGATCATGAAGGAGTCGCCGTAAACCGGCTCTCCCAGTTATGTCTAGCCCTCCGATTCTTTTTTTCTCCCTCTTGGGGTGCCCTGCCCCTCCTTATATAAATTGAAGGGGCGGGTTACATGTAGAGTCCAACTCGGATTTAGGACTTAAACTATTCTGACTTCTCTTCATGGGCTTCTTAACGTCTTGGGCTTCATAACGTCTCGGGCTTCATAACTCCAGGCGACTCTATCTGCCGAGTTATGACTGTCAAGCAGTTATCACTGTCTGTCGGGTTATGACTGTCAACCAGTTATCACTGTCTGCCGGTTTATGATGGTCTGCCGGGTTATCATCTGACTTAATACTTGTCGGGTTATCATCTGACTTAACACCTGCCGGGTTATCATCTGACTTAACACCTGCCGGGTTATCATCTGACTTAACACCTGCCGGTTTACCAAGTCCCAGCCGGGTTATAACTCCGGCCGGGTCATACCTCGGGGTATATCCCCGACACCCCTGGTGGTTCTGCAGCTCCTCCACCTATTCCAAGGGACTCACCAAAGTCCACCACCAAAGGGAGACCGTGATCTAAACGAATGGAATTAGCGCTAGAACTGCACCCCAAAAGGAAGAACAAGTGTAGTTTCTGCAGTTCTGTTGACCACAATGCAGCGAACTGCGAGGCAAGATTGTGTGAAAAGGGCAAGGGGAGAAAGAAAACAAGTGGTGGAATGCTAGTGAAGAGACAAAAAAAGATGGACCATGTTTTTTTTTTGTCATTCTGTAGTGAAGAAAAGTTCATGAAATGCATTTGTGCACCTATTTTATAGCTACCCAAACATGGGAAAAACTTAAGATTGATTTGTGCTACGCTTGAGACTTGGTTCAAATGTTTTTGTCTTTCCTGCGACGATATATATGCTTCTGTTGGTGAATTTTTGTGCATGATGCATCTTTTGCCTTGTTTACACATAGTAGTACCTACAATCAGGACAAATGGTGTTTTTTTGCCTGCATTTCGAGGGCGACTTGCATGTATATCTTCAATTACCATGTTCAAAAAATAATGCGGATGAAAAGATGAAAAGGAAAGGGTGCTGTCAACATACCTACGGGAGCTCCAGAATATCCTTCCAAGGAGCTTTGTTGTGTGTAGATGAAACCCACATGCTGGTCAACTGCTTCCTAATATTTGGTATATCGCTTGGTTCATGATTTGGAACAGCCCTGTCTACCCATTTGCGTGTGTTCGTTAGGCCATAGATGCCGCAGTCAATGCTGTTGTCAAACCAATGAACAAAAAATGGAACTGGTTAAAAGAAAACAAAAAAAATATGTATAAAAAGGTAAGAAAAAACTGGTTTTCAGAAGTTGGAGTTGAAAAAAGCCACTTACTCATTGTTTTGCCTCGGAACATAAATGTTGACCAGTGGGTAGTCATCCAGCACAACATGCGAGTTGCCATAGTGGTGATCCCACAAACTGCGAACAGTTGCTGCTATCAACCTAGCTTTCTTGTTCAAAACACAGTCATCTAGTGTCCTCCATGAATCAAGGACTTCAAACCTCTTGTCTCTTATGTTCAAATTAAAGACCCAGTAATGATTCCCCATTTTTGGTTTTGTTGGATCAAGATTCTCTAAGATAGGGAACATAATCTGTACATTCAAATTTTTGAGAGAAAAAGGTGAGATGCTGAAATAGAGGAAGCCATCTTGACATGCTGTATCAAAATGCTTGTGAAAAAAAAGGAGGCACAATGTTTTTTCTATAAAACAACTTGGCAACTTTAGTTGGGGCAAAGTGGTTCTCTAAAAAAGTTAGTAAGATCTATGGTTGTAGTTGATGCAAGTACTACCAAAGAAGAGAGCAACTTGTGGTTTTTCCTTAACTATAGTTGTCAGCTTTTTTTGGAAGCAAGTTAGTGGTTCTGTAAAAAAAGTTGATACAAGAATTTTGAGTAGGGAGGTAACTTGTGGTTTCTGCCAAAATGGAAAAGCAATTTGGCATATCTAGTTTAGGAAAGTATTGGTTAAAAAGGAGGCATTCTGCCAAAAAAATGCAAGCATTTGTAGTTACCCTAACATGGCCGACTTGAAAAAGTATAGTTGAAAAGTAAGTATTCTTGAAAATGGGAAAAATGATGGCAGGTTGTAGACAACTTTGTCAACTGCTATTCGAGTCAAAAACTAGTTTGAATAGATGGGCAAGTTTGTCAAAATCCATTATGTTATTGCATTCACCATGTCTTTTCGGTCCAAGTGATTTGACTTCTTGAACTTGGCAGTAATCTCTTGTGTGTTCCAATCCATCTATTGTAGCCTCACCTGTACACAAATGAAACGATTGAAAAACAACATATAAAAGGTAAAAGAATGCACAAAAATAGAACACTGTATGTGTGCTTCTAGTATCGAGAATCTAAGTGGCATGATAACCTTCCTTGAGTCGACTGTAAGCCAACTTCGAAAACATGCGAAAGGACAAAACCGTCACACTTCATTGACTCCGCAAGCTCCCTCACAGTTACAAAGTACCCATTGAAATCGATCACATTTGGGCTGCAACATTGAAAACAAGCATGAAAAAAATTAAGTTACATGTACATGAGCATTGTAGTTGCTTGAGAAAAACAATGATGAAACTTCAGTACGTACCCGATGTCATCGTCGGGTGATTGTTCTACATAGATCCTTGCGTGCAAAATAACAGATGCATACAAACGGTTGACTTCGGCAAATAGAATTCCTTTTTGGTGTCAAGGTCCAAGAAGGGTGACCTCAAAGATGCAGATGGCTTTATGAGCCTCCTCTCATATTGATTGGTAATTAACTCCCCTGAACTACTGTTGCTTGAAAATTTGCCACCTGATCCATCATTTGTTTTGGTGGAGACTCTCTCTGGCGTATTGAAGTTAGTTGGTGACAAGGTACCATCAGCACATTGCCCAACAAATTCTTTCGACCTTCGCTCTGCTTCAACACACACTGCCTCTATTTCCTCTGCATCCCATTCATCATCCTCGAGGTTTATTATTTCTGTTGTGCTTGTTGTTGCGACATCCTCTGCTTGCACATCAAGAACACCCTGCAAATGGATGCTTTCCTTGTTTCCTTCCTCGAGACCTGGTTCCAGCTCCTCCAAAATCAGCCCAAAACTTGGTGCTGGACAGTAGTCATCCCACATCCCTGACACCCTTGTGCTCTGAAGCTCCTTGGTTGACTCTTCAACTATTCTCCGTCCTGCAATGTGGATGTGTGCATCTGTTGGAACAGCACACTTTGCTAAGATTTCATTTATCTTAACTGTATCAACATTTTGCTCGTTGTGTGGCACCGGTGGGCAGTTCTCCTTGTTTGCATCATTCATTTACTTTTTTGCGCAGTGGGAGTTTGAGCTAAGCAAGTTGAGATCATAACTAAGCAAGTCTGCAGCTTGACTCTCTTGGAAAATCTCTGTCAGTGCATCACCTTGGAGTTGTGTCGAGGGCAATGTGAGGTTAGTCTTGAGTAACTTTGCTACAGGTCCTAGATATGTTACAGCTGACCTTGCAGGCATCACCTTTTCAGTGCTATGCAACTTCTCTGCTAGCCCTGTTTTTTTAGACCAGCCTAAGGTGTGATGGCAGGTTGAGGGCTCCTTGCAGGCAAATCAACAACAGGGCTGCGCAGCTTCTGCTCACACACTGTTTGATTTCCACTAGTTGTAGGTGATGTAGCAAGTTGTTGGCTCCTTGCAGGCAAGTGAGTAACAAATTTGGGCAACTTATCTTCTGGCTCTGTTTGATTCGCACCAATATTAGGTTCCCTCGCAAGTTGAGATGCCATTGTAGGTAAATTAGCAGGAGACCTTGGCAAGTTCTCATCTGGTGCTGTTTGTTTTCCATCAACCCTTTGCGAAACGACACGTTGAGTACTCCTTGTAGGCAACACCTCCACTTTGCATGCTTGATTTCCACCAGAGCCTGGTAAGGTGTCATGTTGTGGGTTACTAGAAAGCAACTTAATTCCTGTGGTAGGAAAGTTTTCCATTGGACTTGCTTGCTTGCTCTTCTCTCCCAATGTCATTGGCTGAGATGATTTTGGAATCTTGTCGAAATGATCTTGTTTTACTTCATGTGTTCCTGGATGCGCAGAAGATAAGTGTACAGTCCCTGCTTTGTTTGTTCTTTGACCTGCCTGTATAACCATGCAAGTTGCCTCACCTTTTGCTAGACTTGCTTTGTTTGTCAACTCAGTTGCCTCTTGAACTTTTTGAGTTTACCCCTTATGTTTGAGTGATGATGTCAGTGCCTTGGGGACTTGCCTGTTTTCTACAGGCACGGGAGCTTTCGGAGCTGGGTTGAATGACACTCTCTTTTGCTTCCTTGGTTGCATTGGGGGTAGAGCTTTCTGAGAACAATCTCTTGAATTTGCTTCCGACTGTTTTATTCCGCAAATTTCTTGCATGAGTTCATTCTGTGTTTTGGGAGGGCATATCTCCTCTGGATCAAAATTGATGCCTACTTCTTTTTCATCATTGTTTAACAACATCTGCTAGAATAACAAGTTGGTATATGACTGAATATTTCGCCCATCCCAAACTTTGGGTGTCTGAAGTTGATTTCGGAAAGGGTCCCACTTCTTCTTGAATTCCATCCTGACCATATCTCGAAGTGAAAAAGTTTCTGAAGCACCTCCTTGTTGTTTGCCATCATTCAGCTTGATGCAGAAATTTGATGCACTGTCATCATCCTTGCTGCTGCTTGAGCTTGCTCCACCTTCATCTCCATCAGAATTGTTGTTCCTATTGTACCCTCCTATATTGCCACCTCCATCCTGGTCCTCGTCATCTCTATTTCCATCATCATTTCTCTTGGAACTTCCCTCCTCAACATGTTCCTGGCCGTTCTCAGCTCATCATCTTCCTCTGTTTCATCATCTTCGGCTTCGCGGTTACGCTGTGCGTCAACCTGGTGTTTATGTCCCTCTTCACATTGGGTGCCACTGTCATTCCCTCCATGGATGGTGTCATCATTGTCGCCTCTGTCGTCCTTATTTTCTGTTGATTTATGTGTCTCCTCAGTATCCTCATCAACCTCGTCCGCAGAATTGTGACTGACATTGCCTCCGTGATGACTGTCATCATCATCATCATCATCTGGATCACCATCCTCGCTTCCATCCCCTGAGTTGTCACTACTTGATTCTGATTCCTTGTCTTCGCTCTCGTCCTCATCTTCACTCTCTTCATCTGACTTGAATGACTCCTCGTCCTCACTTGAGTTGTGGTCAGTCACTTTTGGGGTTGCTCGCTTCCTCCGACTGTTGTGGTGTTCACTTGCACGTGGTGGATTTTCCACGTTCCCGCTAGTGCCAGGTTCCTCCTCGTCGAGTTTACCTAAGCCGATAACAAACTTCCCAACAGCATGTGACATTTCAGTGCACATCTCATGGACCATTCCTGTTATCCGGTTTTGCTTCTGTGCACCACAAAAGAAGAAAAGAAAAAAATGGGCATCAGATAGTAAAAAAAACATTGAGATCAGAATAACATAAGGGATTTTCTCTCCATTGAAACTTACGTAGCTGTCATAGCTTTCGGGCAACCTAGCAGCAACAAATTTTGATACATGATCCAAACTTCCAAACAAACTGTCGTTTGCGCAGCGTGAGAATTCAGTTTTGAGCTGTTTTTCATCAAAAAGACAAAAAGAAATGAATGAACACCATCCATGGAAAAAATGGTAAAGTAGTACAATTTTGGTGTTTTCGATTTCAAAGGGAACTACATGGTTGGTTGCTGGCATTTTACTATGGATTTTGGCATGATCCCCATCATAAAAGTAGAAGGACAGTGTGAATATTTGCTGCCTTCTTATTTTTACTGACTATGAACAATTGATAAACAGGCAAGCTATGCTGGTCCTTATAGTGTAAGTTGCCAGGGTTTTTTCTATGGATTTTTTTGTCATGATTTCCATGTTAAAAAAGGTGTAATATAACTGCCTTCTTATTTGTGTGGTAAGAAACACTTGACCCTCCACCCACCCCCCGCCACCCAACATAGTCAGATGCTTCCCCCATGGGCAAGTAATGGTAGTCCTTATAGTACAACTTGCCAAAGACTTGTAAAAATGTGTTTGCCAAAGAATGCATTAAGAGAAAAAGACAGTGAAAATAAGTATAGAAAAAAGGATAACATATTAATGTTTCTAGCATAACTTGCTTCCCTTAGAACGATTGGTGCAATTATTGATATGAAGGAAGGAAATATTATATTCCAATTTCCGTTAAGGAAAGGCATGTAACACTTCCCTAGAAAAAAATAAAATTACCTTATGAATCTATTATGAGAGCTACTTATGGATTGCCTACCAAAGATGGCAATACCTAGATCTATCCTTGCTTTTATGCCTAGCTAGGGGCGTTAAACGATAGCGCTTGTTGGGAGGCAACCCAATTTTATTTTAGTTTTTTGCTTTTTGCTTCTATTTAGGAATAAATATGTGACATAGCCTCTGGTTAGATTTGTTTTTATGTTTTAATTAGTGTTTGTGCCAAGTTAAACCTATAGGATCTTCTTGGATGATAGTTATTTGATCTTGCTGAGAATTCCAGAAACTTTCTGTTCACGAAAACAATTGTTTAAAATCACCAGAACGTGATAAAATACTGATTCCAATTGCAGTAGATCAATAAACAAATTTTCTAGGTCGTCCTATTTTGGTAGATTTTTCTGAGTTCCAGAAGTTTGCGTTAGTTACATATTACTACAGACCGTTCTGTTTTTGACAGATTCTGTTCTTCGTGTGTTGTTTGCTTATTTTGATGAATCTATGGCTAGTAAAAGAGTTTATAAACCATATAGAAGTTGTAATACAGTAGGTTTAACACCAATATAAATAAAGAATGAGTTCAATACAGTACCTTGAAGTGGTGTTTTGTTTTCTTTCGCTAACGGGGCTCACGAGATTTTCTGTTGAGTTTTGTGTTGTGAAGTTTTCAAGTTTTGGGTAAAAGATTTGATTGATTATGGAACAAGGAGTGGCAAGAGCCTAAGCTTGGGGATGCCCATGGCACCCCAAGATAATCTAAGGACACCAAAAAGCCAAAACTTGGGGATGCCCCGGAAGGCATCCCCTCTTTCGTCTTCGTCCATCAGTAACTTTACTTGGAGCTATATTTTTATTCACCACATGATATGTGTTTTGCTTGGAGCATCGTGTATGATTTGATTCTTTGCTTCTTAGTTTAGCACAATCATCCTTACTGTACACACCTTTTGAGAGAGATGCACATGATTCGGAATTTATTAGAATACTCTATGTGCTTCACTTATATCTTTTGAGCTATATAGTTTTTGCTCTAGTGCTTCACTTATATCTTCTAGAGCACGGTGGTGGATTTGTTTTATAGAAACTATTGTTCTCTCATGCTTCACTTATATTATTTTGAGAGTCCTACAAAACAGCATGGTAATTTGCTTTAATCATGAAAGGCATCCAAGATTAGTAAAAAAAATCTTATGAGTGTTGAATACTATGAGAAGTTTGATGCTTGATAATTGTTTTGAGATATGAAGATGGTGATATTAGAGTCATGCTAGTTGAGTAGTTGTGAATTTGAGAAATACTTGTGTTAAAGTTTGTGATTCCCGTAGCATGCACGTATGGTGAACCGTTATGTAATGAAGTCGGAGCATGATTTATTTATTGAAGTGGCGGTCGGGGACGAGCGATGGTCTTTTCCTACCAATCTATCCCCCTAGGAGCATGCGCGTAATACTTTGCTTTGATAACTTGTAGATTTTTGCAACAAGTATATGAGTTCTTTGTGACTAATGTTGAGTCCATGGATTATACACACTTTCTTCCTTCCATCATTGCTAGCCTCTCTAATATCGTGCACTTTTCGCCGGTATCATACACCCACCATATACCTTCCTCAAAACAGCCACCATACCTACCTATCATGGCATTTCCATAGCCATTCCGAGATATATTGCCATGCAACTAACCACCGTTCCGTTTACTATGACACGCTCCATCATTGTCATATTGCTTTGCATGATCATGTAGTTGACATCGTATTTGTGGCAAAGCTACCATTCATAATTCTTTCATACATGTCACTCTTGATTCATTGCATATCCCGGTACACCGCCGGAGGCATTCACATAGAGTCATATTTTGTTCTAAGTTTTGAGTTGTAATTCTTGAGTTGTAAAGTAAATAAAAGTGTGATGATCATCATTATTAGAGCATTGTCCCAAGTGAGGAAAGGATGATGGAGACTATGATTCCCCCACAAGTCGGGATGAGACTCCGGACGAAAAATAAAAAAAGCCTAGTGGTGGGAAGGGGTTGATGCCTTCCCACCCACCCAGGTTCAAGGCATGGTACTTGCAATTTGGGATTGTTGCACCAATTATACTGTAGGGGGTTCCATTACAGTCTTTCTGTCAAAAAAACGAAAAAGAAAAAAAGAAATGAAAAATAGAGGCCATAAAAAAAGGCCCAAAGAAAAAAAGAAAAAAATGAGAGAAAAGAGAGAAGGGACAATGCTACTATCCTTTTTTCACACTTGTGCTTCAAAATAGCACCATGATCTTCATGATAGAGAGTCTCCTATGATATCACTTTCATATACTAGTGGGAATTTTTCATTATAGAACTTGGCTTGTATATTCCAATGATGGGCTTCCTCAAAATGCCCTAGGTCTTTGTGAGCAAGCGAGTTGGATGCACACACACTTAGTTTCTTTTCTTGAGAATTCATATACTTATAGCTCTAGTGCATCCGTTGCATGGCAATCCCTACTCACTTAGATTGATATCTATTGATGGGCATCTCCATAGCCCGTTGATACACCTAGATGATGTGAGACTATCTTCTCCTTTTTATCTTCTCCACAACCACCCTTCTATTCCACATATAGTGCAATGTCCATGGCTCACGCTCATGTATTGCATAAAGATTGAAAAAGTTTGAGAGCATCAAAAGTATGAAGCAATTGCTTGACTTGTCATCGGGGTTGTGCATGATTAAATACTTTGTGTGATGAAGATAGAGCATAGCCAGACTATATGATTTTGTAGGCATAGCTTTCTTTGGCCATGTTATTTTGAGAAGACATAATTGCTTAGTTAGTATGCTTGAAGTATTATTATTTTTATGTCAATATTAAACTTTTATTTTGAATCTTTCGGATCTAAATATTCATACCACAAATAAGAGAATTACATTGAAAATTATGCTAAGTAGCATTCCACATCAAAAATTCTGTTTTTATCATTTACCTATTCGAGGACGAGCAGGAATTCAGCTTGGGGATGCTTGATACGTCTCCAACGTATTTATAATTTTTTGATTGTTCCATGCTATATTATATTCTGTTTTGGATGTTTAATGGGCTTTACTATACACTTTTATATTATTTTTGTGACTAACCTATTAACCGGAGGCCCAGCCCAAATTATTGTTTTTTGTCTATTTAAGTGTTTCGCAGAAAAAAAAATATCAAACGAAGTCCAAATGGAATGAAACCTTCGGGAACGCGATTTTCGGAACAAACGTGATCCAGAGGACTTGGAGTCTACGTAAAGCAATCAACGAGGAGAGCACGAGGCAGCGGGCGCGCCTACTCCGCCCCCCCCCCCCCAGGCGCGCCCTCCACCCTCGTGGGGCCCACGTTGCTCCACCGGCGTACTTCTTCCTCCTATATATACCTACGTACCCCCAAACCATCAGGGACAGAGCAAAAACCCTATTTCCACCGCCGCAACCTTCTGTACCCGTGAGATCCCATCTTGGGGCCTTTTCCGGCACCCCACCGGAGGGGGCATTGATCATTGAGGGCTTCTACATCAACACCATAGCCTCTCCGATGACGTGTGAGTAGTTTACCTCAGACCTTCGGGTCCATAGTTATTAGCTAGATGGCTTCTTCTCTCTCTTTGGATCTCAATACAATGTTCTCCTCGATCTTCTTGGAGATCTATTCGATGTAATCTTCTCTTGCGGTGTGTTTGTCGAGATCCGATGAATTGTGGGTTTATGATCAAGATTATCTATGAACAATATTTGAATCTCCTCTGAATTCTTTTATGTATGATTGGTTATCTTTGCAAGTCTCTTTGAATTATCAGTTTGGTTTGGCCCACTAGATTGATCTTTCTTGCAATGGGAGAAGTGCTTAGCTTTGGGTTCAATCTTGCGGTGTCCTTTCCCAGTGACAGCAGGGGCAGCAAGGCATGTATTGTATTGTTGCCATCGAGGATAAAAAGATGGGGTCTATATCATATTGCATGAGTTTATCCCTCTACATCATGTCACCTTACTTAAAGCATTACTCTGTTCTTATGAACTTAATACTCTAGATGCATGCTGGATAGCGGTCGATGTGTGGAGTAATAGTAGTAGATGCAGAATCATTTCGATCTACTTGTCGCGGACGTGATGCCTATATACATGATCATACCTAGATATTCTCACAACTATGCTCAATTCTATCAATTGCTCGACAGTAATTCGTTTACCCACCGCAATACTTATGCTCTTGAGAGAAGCCACTAGTGAAACCTATGGCCCCCGGGTCTGTTTTCCATCATATTAATCTTCCAACGCTTAGCTATTTTTATTTCCGTTTATTTTACTTTGCATCTTTATCATAAAAATACCAAAAATATTATCTTATCATATCTATCAGATCTCACTCTCGTAAGTGACCGTGAAGGGATTGACAACCCCTTTATCGCATTGGTTGCAAGGTTCTTATTTGTTTGTGTAGGTGCGTGGGACTTGTGCGTGATCTCCTACTGGATTGATACCTTGGTTCTCAAAAACTGAGGGAAATACTTACGATACTTTACTGCATCACCCTTTCCTATTCAAGGGAAAACCAACGCAGTGCTCAAGAGGTAGCAAGAAGGATTTCTGGCGCCGTTGCCGGGGAGATTCAAGACAAGTCAAGACATACCAAGTACCCATCACAAACTCTTATCCCTCGCGTTACATTATTTGCCATTTGCCTCTCGTTTTCCTCTCCCCCACTTCACCCTTGCCGTTTTATTCGCCCTCTCTTTTCCGTTCGCCTCCTTTTCGCTTGCTTCTTGTTTGCTCGTGTGTCGGATTGCTTGCTTGTCACGATGGCTCAAGATAATACTAAATTGTGTGACTTTACCAATACCAACAACAATGATTTTCTTAGCACTCCGATTGCTCCTCTTACCATTGCTGAATCTTGTGAAATTAATGCTGCTTTGTTGAATCTTGTCATGAAAGATCAATTCGCCGGCCTTCCTAGTGAAGATGCCACTACCCATCTGAATAGCTTCGTTGATTTGTGTGATATGCAAATGAAGAATGATGTGGACAATGATATTGTTAAATTGAAGCTATTTCCTTTTTCGCTTAGAGATCGTGCTAAAGTTTGGTTTTCGTCTTTGCCTAAAAATAGCATTGATTCATGGAATAAGTGCAAAGATGCTTTTATCTCTAAGTATTTTCCTCCCGCTAAGATCATCTCTCTTAGAAACGATATCATGAAGTTTAAGCAACTTGATCATAAACATGTTCCACAAGCTTGGGAGAGGATGAAATTAATGATACGTAATTGCCCGACGCATGGTTTGAATCTTTGGATGATTATACAAAAAAATTATGCCGGATTGAATTTTGCTTCTAGAAATCTTTTAGATTCGGCCGCGGGAGGCACTTTTATGGAAATCACCTTAGGATAATCTACTAAACTCCTAGATAATATTATGGTTAATTATTCTCAATGGCACACCGAAAGATCTACTAATAAAAAAGTGCATGCGATAGAAGAAATTAATGTTTTGAGTGGAAAGATGGATGAACTTATGAAATTATTTGCTACTAAAAGTGTTTCTTCTGATCCTAATGATATGCCTTTGTCTACTTTGATTGAGAACAATAATGAATCTATGGATGTGAATTTTGTTGGTAGGAATAATTTTGGTAACAACGCGTATAGAGGAAACTTTAATCCTAGGTCGCTCCCTAGTAATTCCTGTAATAATTATGGTAATTCCTACAACAATTCTTATGGAAATTTTAATAAGATGCCCTCTGAATTTGAGACTAGTGTTAAGGAGTTTATGAATTCGCAAAAGAATTTCAAGGCTTTGCTTGAAGAAAAATTGCTTAAGGTTGATGAATTGGCTAGAAACGTTGATAGAATTTCTCTTGATGTTGATTCTTTGAAACTTAGATCTATTACACCTAAGCATGATATCAATGAGTCTCTCAAAGCCATGAGAATTTCCATTGGTGAGTGCAAAGAAAGAACCGCTAGGATGCATGCTAAGAAAGATTGCTTTGTGAAAGCATGTTCTTCTAGTTTCTATGAAAATAAAGATGAAGATCTACAAGTTATTAATGTGTCTCCTATTAAATCTTTGTTTTGCAATATCAATCTTGATAATGATGGGACTGGAGATGAGTCACCTTTACCTAGGAGGCGTCCCAAAAATTCGGAGTTTTTTGATCTTGATGCAAAAATTGGTAAAAGTGGGATTGAAGAGATTAAAACTTTAGATATTAATGAACCCACTATTTTGGATTTCAAGGAATTTAATTATGATAATTGCTCTTTGATAGATTGTATTTCCTTGTTGCAATCCGTGCTAAATTCTCCTCATGCTTATAGCCAAAATAAAGCTTTTACCAAACATATCGTTGATGCTTTAATGCAATCTTATGAAGAAAAACTTGAGTTGGAAGTTTCTATCCCTAGAAAACTTTATGATGAGTGGGAACCTACTATTAAAATTAAAATAACAGATCACGAATGCTATGATTTGTGTGATTTGGGTGCTAGTGTTTCCACGATTCCAAAAACTTTGTGTGATTTGTTAGGGTTCCACGAATTTGATGATTGCTCTTTAAACTTACACCTTGCGGATTCCACTATTAAGAAACCTATGGGAAGAATTAATGATGTTCTTATTATTGCAAATACGAACTATGTGCCCGTAGATTTTATTGTTCTTGATATAGATTGCAATCCTTCATGTCCTATTATTCTTGGTAGACTTTTTCTTAGAACGATTGGTGCAATTATTGATATGAAGGAAGGGAATATTAGATTCCAATTTCCGTTAAGGAAAGGCATGGAACACTTCCCTAGAAAGAAAATAAAATTACCTTATGAATCTATTATGAGAGCTACTTATGGATTGCCTACCAAAGATGGCAATACCTAGATCTATCCTTGCTTTTATGCCTAGCTAGGGGCGTTAAACGATAGCGCTTGTTGGGAGGCAACCCAATTTTATTTTAGTTTTTTGCTTTTTGATTCTATTTAGGAATAAATATGTGATATAGCCTCTGGTTAGATTTGTTTTTATGTTTTAATTAGTGTTTGTGCCAAGTAAAACCTATAGGATCTTCTTGGATGATAGTTATTTGATCTTGCTGAGAATTCCAGAAACTTTCTGTTCACGAAAACAAATGTTTAAAATCACCAGAACGTGATAAAATACTGATTCCAATTGCAGTAGATCAATAAACAAATTGTCTAGGTCGTCCTATTTTGGTAGATTTTTCTGAGTTCCAGAAGTTTGCATTAGTTACAGATTACTACAGACTGATCTGTTTTTGACAGATTCTGTTTTTCGTGTGTTGTTTGCTTATTTTGATGAATCTATGGCTAGTAAAAGAGTTTATAAACCATATAGAAGTTGTAATACAGTAGGTTTAACACCAATATAAATAAAGAATGAGTTCAATACAGTACCTTGAAGTGGTGTTTTGTTTTCTTTCGCTAACGGGGCTCACGAGATTTTCTGTTGAGTTTTGTGTTGTGAAGTTTTCAAGTTTTGGGTAAAAGATTTGATTGATTATGGAACAAGGAGTGGCAAGAGCCTAAGCTTGGGGATGCCCATGTCACCCCAAGATAATCTAAGGACACCAAAAAGCCAAAACTTGGGGATGCCCTGTAGGAGATATGCCCTAGAGGCAATAATAAATGTTATTGATTATCTCCCTGTTCATAATTATGTTTATGTTCCATGCTATAACTGCAATGATTCTCGAGTCTGCAATATCCACGAGGCTCGGAGGAAGACTCATATGCACGTGTGGAATAATAAACGGTAAGAAGTATTCCTAGTCTGGCCTCTAAGACTAGCTCAAGTGTTGCATGATGATTCTGTTTTCCTGGTCATGGGCATGTCTATGCCAGCAACTTTGAGGGCACAATGTTAAGAGAACATTTGTGTTGAATCGACCCGGATTGATGTTATGCTATGAGATTCATTCGTCACAAGTTTATTGGTACATAACACAGAGATGGTTAACGTTTGCATGATTCCTTAGACCATGAGAGTATCGAGTTTCTTCATGCTTGCTTCATGAACTTTGGGGTTTGTTCATCCGTAAATGGGTGGCTATTATGGCGGCTTACGGGTTCATGGAAAAGTGTGTCAAGTAACTTGATAGCTCAAGATTGGGATTTGCTCCTCCGACGATGGAGAGATATCTCTGGGCCCTCTCGGTGTTACGGTATCCATCATCGTCTGGCCAGACACTTTGTGATTTGATCACGGGGATGCCGGAACACGATAACGAGAAAAGAGAACAATACCGGTAACGAGGTAACTAGCATAGTGGACAAGTTGTTGATCCACGGGAATGCCAACATGTCTCACCTCGGGTATTTGTAACATATCGCGAAGCAACAGGAATAGCACACGGCAACTGGAGGTTCACTCGAATATTTATTCGTGTGGGTATAGGGGTCAATATGGGTGTCCACGGCTCCGATGTTGATCATTGATCGGAAGGGGTTCCGGGTCATGTCTATACTTCACCGAACCTATAGGGTCACACGCTTAAGGGTCATCTATCTGCTGAATACTAGACAGGGAGTCTGAGAGAAAATCATCGAAAAAGTTTCGGACACCGAAAAGTTTCGGACAGCGGAATCGTACCGCAGAGAGAGGTCATCGGATAAGTTTCGATGATACCGAAAAGTTGTTTCGGGATACACCATTAAGTCAAATTGGTTTCGGCACATGCCTGATAATTCTTGGAGGATGCCAGAATCATTCTGGAAGCTTTTTGGAATTTTCTGAGATAAAAAACCGGAAATGTTCCGGAGCTGCCGGAGCCACTTCAGATGCGTTTCGCAGATGAAAATCACTAAAACCGGAATTGTTTCGGAACGCGTTGAAAATCATTTAGTGGGTATTGGAAATGTTCTTAGCCCACATAAATATTTTCAGTTCGATCAGACGCTGAAAAATGTCGTCGTGAATAGTGAAAATCAGCTTTATGGTTACTTTATGGAAAGCCACCTTTTGGGCTTTGCTCCAAAAGATCTTGGGGATGACATGGATGGATAGGAGCCATTTTTTGGGCCCCTCATGGGGGTGTGGCCGGCCACATGGGGTATCCCCCCTTGGGGACCCTCTTGTTCCTTGGTTTCACTCCTAGGTCCTTGTGGAAGGACTTCATTCATGTGCATTTTGGGTTTTTTGTGAAACTACCCTACCCCCTTGGGATTTCCTATAGATAGTGGAGGGGCAGCCCTCCACACTCATCCCTTGCTCTCATACACATGCCATGCATTATCTGGCTTCTTCTCTCCCTCCCACGAAAAGAGTTTCGTAGAGCCGTAAGGCTGTCTGGGTTCCGGCAGGAACTAGTTCTGGACGGCGAAGCCCTGCCGGATAGATGACACCGTATGTGTGCAACTCTGTAGAGAGATCGTAGTTTCGGTCTTAGTTCGTGAGTGCCTCCCGAAGGGCTGTCCGTGTGACCGTCCGAGTTTCGAAGGTCCTCCCGAAGGGCTGTCCGAGTGACCGTTCGAGTTTCGAAGGTCCTCCCGAAGGGCTGTCCGCGACACCGTCCGGGGGGTTGTTCGACCGCCTCCCGGAGGGCTGTCTGAGGAGAAGATGAGGGTATACATCCTCGCGGTTGGGAGGTTGTAAATCCTAGCTGCGGGGATCTGCACCGCCGATCGTCATCGACTCTACTTCCCGCTGCACTACGAGTCGGTAACAAAAAAGATCAAACCATGTATGCAGTCTCCATAGTGGTCCTGGGCTGGTGCGTAGGTCAGAAATTTTTTGTTTTCTGCTGCGTTCCCCTACATGCCCCGGAAGGCATCCCCTCTTTCGTCTTCGTCCATCAGTAACTTTACTTGGAGCTATATTTTTATTCACCACATGATATGTGTTTTGCTTGGAGCATCGTGTATGATTTGATTCTTTGCTTCTTAGTTTAGCACAATCATCCTTACTGTACACACCTTTTGAGAGAGATGCACATGATTCGGAATTTATTAGAATACTCTATGTGCTTCACTTATATCTTTTGAGCTATATAGTTTTTGCTCCAGTGCTTCACTTATATCTTCTAGAGCACGGTGGTGGATTTGTTTTATAGAAACTATTGTTCTCTCATGCTTCACTTATATTATTTTGAGAGTCCTACAAAACAGCATGGTAATTTGCTTTAATCATGATAGGCATCCAAGATTAGTAAAAAAAATCTTATGAGTGTGTTGAATACTATGAGAAGTTTGATGCTTGATAATTGTTTTGAGATATGAAGATGGTGATATTAGAGTCATGCTAGTTGAGTAGTTGTGAATTTGAGAAATACTTGTGTTAAAGTTTGTGATTCCCGTAGCATGCACGTATGGTGAACCGTTATGTAATGAAGTCGGAGCATGATTTATTTATTGAAGTGGCGGTCGGGGACGAGCGATGGTCTTTTCCTACCAATCTATCCCCCTAGGAGCATGCGCGTAATACTTTGCTTTGATAACTTGTAGATTTTTGCAACAAGTATATGAGTTCTTTGTGACTAATGTTGAGTCCATGGATTATACGCACTTTCTTCCTTCCATCATTGCTAGCCTCTCTAATATCGTGCACTTTTCGCCGGTATCATACACCCACCATATACCTTCCTCAAAACAGCCACCATACCTACCTATCATGGCATTTCCATAGCCATTCCGAGATATATTGCCATGCAACTTACCACCGTTCCGTTTACTATGACACGCTCCATCATTGTCATATTGCTTTGCATGATCATGTAGTTGACATCGTATTTGTGGCAAAGCCACCATTCATAATTCTTTCATACATGTCACTCTTGATTCATTGCATATCCCGGTACACCGCCGGAGGCATTCACATAGAGTCATATTTTGTTCTAAGTTTTGAGTTGTAATTCTTGAGTTGTAAAGTAAATAAAAGTGTGATGATCATCATTATTAGAGCATTGTCCCCAGTGAGGAAAGGATGATGGAGACTATGATTCCCCCACAAGTCGGGATGAGACTCCGGACGAAAAATAAAAAAAGCCTAGTGGTGGGAAGGGGTTGATGCCTTCCCACCCACCCAGGTTCAAGGCATGGTACTTGCAATTTGGGATTGTTGCACCAATTATACTGTAGGGGGTTCCATTACAGCCTTTCTGTCAAAAAAACGAAAAAGAAAAAAAGAAATGAAAAATAGAGGCCATAAAAAAAGGCCCAAAGAAAAAAAAAGAAAAAAAATGAGAGAAAAGAGAGAAGGGACAATGCTACTATCCTTTTTCCACACTTGTGCTTCAAAATAGCACCATGATCTTCATGATAGAGAGTCTCCTATGATATCAGTTTCATATACTAGTGGGAATTTTTCATTATAGAACTTGGCTTGTATATTCCAATGATGGGCTTCCTCAAAATGCCCTAGGTCTTCGTGAGCAAGCGAGTTGGATGCACACACACTTAGTTTCTTTTGTTGAGCTTTCATATTCTTATAGCTCTAGTGCATCCGTTGCATGGCAATCCCTACTCACTCACATTAATATCTATTGATGGGTATCTCCATAGCCCGTTGATATGCCTAGTTGATGTGAGACTATCTTCTCCTTTTTATCTTCTCCACAACCACCCTTCTATTCCACATATAGTGCTATGTCCATGGCTCACGCTCATGTATTGCGTAAAGATTGAAAAAGTTTGTGAACATCAAAAGTATGAAACAATTGCTTGGCTTGTCATCGGGGTTGTGCATGATTAAATACTTTGTGTGATGAAGATAGAGCATAGCCAGACTATATGATTTTGTAGGGATAACATTCTTTGGCCATGTTATTTTGAGAAGACATAATTCCTTAGTTAGTATGCTTGAAGTATTATTATTTTTATGTCAATATTAAACTTTTATTTTGAATCTTTTGGATCTGAATATTCATACCACAAATAAGAGAATTACATTGAAAATTATGCTAAGTAGCATTCCACATCAAAAATTCTGTTTTTATCATTTACCTACTCGAGGACGAGCAGGTATTAAGCTTGGGGATGCTTGATACGTCTCCAACATATCTATAATTTTTTATTGTTCCATGTTATATTATATTCTGTTTTGGATGTTTAATGGGCTTTACTATACACTATTATATTATTTTTGGGACTAACCTATTAACCGGAGGCCCAGCCCAAATTGCTGTTTTTTTGCCTATTTAAGTGTTTCGCAGAAAAAGAATATCAAACGGAGTCCAAACAGAATGAAACCTTCGGGAACGTGATTTTTGGAACAAACGTGATCCAGAGGACTTGGAGTCTACGTAAAGCAATCAATGAGGAGAGCACGAGGCAGGGGGGCACGCCTACCCCCTCCACCCTCGTGGGGCCCATGTTGCTCCACCGACGTACTTCTTCCTCCTATATATACCTACGTACCCCCAAACCATCAGAGACGGAGCAAAACCTATTTCCACCGCCGCAACCTTCTGTACCCGTGAGATCCCATCTTGGGGCCTTTTCCGGTGCTCTGCCGGAGGGGGCATTGATCATGGAGGGCTTCTACATCAACATCATAGCCTCTCCGATGACGTGTGAGTAGTTTACCTCAGACCTTCGGGTCCATAGTTATTAGCTAGATGGATTCTTCTCTCTCTTTGGATCTCAATACAATGTTCTCCTCGATCTTCTTGGAGATCTATTCGATGTAATCTTCTTTTGCGGTGTGTTTGTCGAGATCCGATGAATTGTGGGTTTATGATCAAGATTATCTATGAACAATATTTGAATCTCCTCTGAATTCTTTTATGTATGATTGGTTATCTTTGCAAGTCTCTTCGAATTATCAGTTTGGTTTGGCCTACTAGATTGATCTTTCTTGCAATGGAAGAAGTGCTTAGCTTTGGGTTCAATCTTGATGTGTCCTTTCCCAGTGACAGCAGGGGCAGCAAGGCACGTATTGTATTGTTGCCATCGAGGATAAAAAGATGGGGTTTATATCATATTGCATGAGTTTATCCCTCTACATCATGTCACCTTACTTAAAGCATTACTCTGTTCTTATGAACTTAATACTCTAGATGCATGCTGGATAGCGGTCGATGTGTGGAGTAATAGTAGTAGATGCAGAATCGTTTCGATCTACTTGTCGCGGACGTGATGCCTATATACATGATCATACCTAGATATTCTCATAACTATGCTCAATTCTATCAATTGTTGGACAGTAATTCGTTTACCCACCGCAATACTTATGCTCTTGAGAGAAGCCACTAGTGAAACCTATGGCCCCCGGGTCTATTTTCCATCATATTAATCTTCCAACACTTAGCTATTTTTATTTCCGTTTATTTTACTTTGCATCTTTATCATAAAAATACCAAAAATATTATCTTATCATATCTATCTGATCTCACTCTCGTAAGTGACCGTGAAGGGATTGACAACCCCTTTATCGCGTTGGTTGCGAGGTTCTTATTTGTTTGTGTAGCTGCGTGGGACTTGTGCGTGATCTCCTACTGGATTGATACATTGGTTCTCAAAAACTGAGGAAAATACTTACGCTACTTTACTGCATCACCCTTTCCTCTTCAAGGGAAAACCAACGCAGTGCTCAAGAGGTAGCAATATCCGTAGGCCGCTTCCCCCGGTTTGACATCATCTTTCGGCGCTGGCGCTTGTAAACAACTGTTGTTGAAACACCTTGGTCCTGTGATATAGGTTCCTGCAACGAAAAATATGCTTGATTGTTGTCACCATGTTCTTTACAAAAAAAGAACAGGTGTAAAAACAGTAAAAAACACACGAACAAACATGATGTGTGAAGAAAACCTCCAGTGTAGCTTCAGAAGTGGCAGGGTGACCCCCTTCAAGCTGCGACACTGCTGACTGCAATTGATCACGCTTTTTGCTTGGTTCAGTCATCTTTTTACCTGGAAAAAAAACAGTAACACACAACACAGAAAAAGTATGGGAAAAATGCTCGTGTCTGGTAATTCAATTTAACTTGCCTACTACAACAAATCATGCCCAGAAACTTGCTTGTAGTGAGCATGACCTTTGCACGGTACCTAACAACACTCCTAAACCCAACCAAAAAAATTGGCCATAAAACTTGCCTGACCATTTAGCATGAACTTGCCTGACAATTTAGCATGATCTTGCCTCGTCCCAAAAACTCATACCCAGTAAACGTGTCTGATTCTACAGCATCAACTTGCCTGACCGTAGCATGAACTTGCCTGACCCCAACAAGACGGTCTCTCTTGTAGGTCACAGTAAAACGCATGCCAAAAGTTGTCTGATCTACAGTATCAAGTTGCCTGACCGTTAGCGTGAACTTGCCTGACCCCAGCAGGACGGTCTCTCTTATAGATGACAGAAAAACACATGTCAAAAGTTGTCTGATCTACAGCATGAACTTGCCTGACCGTTAGCACGAACTTGCCTGACCATTAGCATTAGGCATTCGCGACACAAAGTATCTAATCAATTATGAAGAAGCTAAGAAAATGATCAGGTTACGTTGACCAAAATGTTCAAGCCTGGAGAACTGGAGAGTACAGTATGATGATCGATCACAAAAGCAAAAGCAACTATATGATGTTCAAGCATGCTAATTACACCAATGAGATAATAAGCTTCAGATGACAGTATGTTTGGCTTCTAAACTATATGATGGTCCATCACAAAGCAAAGAAAAAGAGAATACTAAATATGATCACCGATCAAATAAAATGTTCAAGCCTGGTGAATTGAAAGGAGTATACTAATATGATCATAAGTTTCACACAAGAGTCAGTTTTCAGACAATAAACTTGCCTCACCATTAGCATGGACTTGCCTAACCCCAGTAGGATGGTCTGATCACAAAAAAAACATGCCAAAAGTTGTCTGATATACAGCATAAACTTGCCTGACCTTTTGCATGAACTTGCCTCGTTCCAAAAAAAACACTACAACCCCAGCACCACGGGTCTCTCTGATCTAGATCGCAAAAAATTCATACCCAAAAGTTGCCTGATGGTGAGCATAAACTTGCCTGTTGCGAAAAAATGACCACGAAAGACCCCTCCACCACTAGTTCGACCACGAAAATCACGCAAAATCCGACACGATTTGTTCATGTAGATCTAGACACCCCCGCCATGCTATTCATGCATTTGTTCGCCCATTACCTAACCTAAGCACCACCGCCCTGTCAAAATCGCGAGGAACTACTTGAAAATCGCTACAAGGCGAGGAATCACCGTGAGCGCCGCTGCGTATCCGCCCCCGCCCCCCTCCCTTGTCGGCACAGAAACACCGCGAGCAACGGAGAGATTCGAAAGGGGGTTACCTTGGTTCGCGACGATGAACCGCCTACTTCCTTCCCGCCGCCCCAGACGAGGCCCACCGCACTTCGCCTCCTTCCCCCGCAACTGCCGCTCTGCATGGTCGTGGAACTCGCGTCGCGAGCCGCTCCCCGCGGCCACCGTGCTACGCGCGAGAGCAATTCGACGCGCAGACCCCTCGCGACGCCGAACCCCTCCCGAGAGCACCAGTTGGATTTGCGGCGAGGCGGGATTTGTTCAGCGCCGTCGGCAAGGCGGAATGAGGCGAGGCGGATTTGGGGGCGATTTGGTTGAGAGAGGGAGAAGGAAACCGCCGAATGTGCTAGTTGCCGTTGCGGGACAGGGAGAAGACAGTGAAAATGTGCGGGCCCCACCAACCTAGACGTTTCGACCACGCGCGTCGTTTTGATCCGACCAGGTAACACCTGAGCGCACCGCTGCGCGGTCGATCTCAATCTAACGGTGGAGCGAGGGTGTGCCGGCGAGAGCTAAAAAGTGCAGCTGCACTTTTTAGCATTTAGGTTAAACTAATCCCGCAACCTGACACTACTTGGTCTTTAACTAATATCATTCTTATGACCGGGAGTACCGAAATTATTCAGTTAGCATCTTTTCGTGGAAGAGGATAGAGGAGTGGAAGTGTTAAGTCTAGAAAATGGTAACCGGATGAGTGCTCTCTTTTTACTGCCTATGACTTTTAAGGAATATATTTGCTAATATATCTATACTCATCATTGCCATGTCCGGCTCTTAGGTGCATGCTACATACGAGTAGAAGCTTAGATATGTAATCAAGCCGGGAAGAGAGTACTATAAGAGACACCTCTATAAGCAGAGGTATGTGCCTGCATTTCCACCTTAATTACCCCTTCTAGTTTTGTATATGGTCCGTGTGATTCATGCTGCAATGATTTTCTTCAGTCTGTTCATCGTATAGTAATTAGATGGTGTAGTACTATGGCGGTGGTATACTGATTTGGTGTAAGAGACACTGACATAGCTTAGTGTGTACAACTCTTACAACGTTTATGATATTAAGAATTAGCAGCGTGTTTTTATTGTTTACTGCTGGATTTGCTAACAAACTGTCTCTTGTGTTGTTGATGGATATGCAGGCTTACTGTTTTCCCTTCAGTTGAAGGGACTCTCCAGGCTTAATATCTTTCTAGGATAATTGCGTTGTTGAATCTGAAGGTATATCGGTTTCTCAGCTCATGTATTGATAATCATTTAATCCTCAATATATTGTTGCTTGCCTGGCTTGTCCTGCATTTGTGAGGTTGCCTAGGAAGTTCAGTTCTTGCAGGCGGCATAAAACTTGAGTTGCCTACAGATGATTTTGCCAGTTCGACGGAAACTTAGAATAACCAAGGGAACTTTCAGTTTTGTTGCTTTTGCTCTTCTCAATTTTAGGCTGGGTGTATTAACATATATGCCACACACTAAATTTAGATCTTAGTGTAAGATTAAATAAAGATAAATCATTGCGCCATGTTGAAAATTTAGAACTACAGAGAAGAAAGGAAATTATTAAAGGAGGGATAATGACATGCTAACTTGCTGTGGTGTTTCTTTGTAAATATTGACATGCTAACTTGCTGGTTTAATCTAGGTGTGTTGGATATAGGAGATACAAGGAGAGATATTTCAGTTGCAATCCAGCTTTATTTCAAAGTGAAACATTGTAGACATGAATAGCATGCTGGTCTTTACTCTACAGTTGTGTGCTGCCATGGTGTCAATTTTGAACTTGCAAAATGAACTGTAAAAGATTTTAATGCCTTGGCGCATGAAGTTTTCTTTACCTGCTCTGACTACTTCATCTCTGTTTATTTAGCAGGTTCTATGATCTCCTGTGTTTCTGCATCTTGATCTCTGCTTTATTGTAACTCTGTTCTGCTGCTCGAGGTTTGCTTCCTTTTTTTCTAGCTACATGCATGTTTTCATTTTGCTCACGGAATAGTTTAGTTATATTGATCAGTAGCATCTCTATGTTATTAGATACATTCCAGGAATGTGCTTCTTTAGTGTGGCCTTCTCTCTTTTTTTTGGCGAGAAGTGTGCCTTCTCTATTCTGACAATTATCTTATTTGTTGTTGCATTAAACTAAACTGTACAATATTTTAATGCCTCCGAACATCGCCTAATTTATCCACAAAGGGAACTGCCGCATTTGTTTCTGTTGCGAAGTAGTGCAACAGCAGTAAAACTCATTCTTCCAGTAGGCCGGAGCCGCAACAGTCGTTTCTGCTGCCAAGTTGTGCATCAGTAGTCGAGGTCATTCTTCCAGTAGGCTAGAACTGTTGTGTTTGTTTCTGCTGCCAAGATGTGCATCATTAGTCGAGCTCATTTTTCCAGTAGGCTGGTAGTTGCGCATTGATAAATATGATTTGTTATTTCTCAGGAACAACCACGAACAAGAATTTGGACTCGGGCTCGACTCTGGGTTCTGTGATATTTCCGTGTGCCTCCACTCTAGCTCTATGCTTATTAATCAATTTAGCGAGCTTTGGGACTTCGAAAGTTGTCATTTTGAGTAGCATGAGTTTGGCCAAGACGGCACATATGAAAAGTTAGCCAAGGATGTACGAAATCTTATATTTGTATTTTCACATCTTGCATTTACCATGCCAAATACGAACTACATTATGTCTGATTCTTAAATTTAATGCGTTCAATTCTTGCATGAACAGTTTGGTGCCCTCTAGGGCTGGACCAAAAGCTCATAGCTCGTGAACTTAATGAGCGCTCGATAGTTTGGCTCGTTCAGCTCGCTGCTCGCTTCTTAATGAACAGAGCCAATCATCAATTTCAGCTCGTTAAGCTTAACAAGCTTAACGATTGAGCTAACGAGTTTCACGAGTAGCTCGTTAAGCTCGTTAGTAACAACGCAACACATATTTTCATCTTACATGGCAAAATTTTCATAGCATATTAGCCAATCTATTAAATCTAATCTACATACTAGGCAACAAACTAATGCATTTCCTTTTATAGTCATCATATTCCTTCTTAAAAACCACATCTACACACTCATCCTATATATCGTAACACATCAGAATCTGTTAACGAGCGCTCGCGAGCGCTCACGAGCTCAACGAGTTTCAAACGAGCTGAGCCGAGCAGGGTTTTCTGCTCGTTAACCTTAACAAGCTTAACGAGCCGAGCCTTAACGACCGCGAGCCTAACGAGCACGAGCTTAACAAGCCGAGCAGCTCGTTAATCCAGCCCTGCTGCCCTCCTTTTGGGGTTGAAGATTGGCAATGCATATGAACTACATTTCTTAAAAGCAACACCATTTTGATAAATGTTTTGCTCCATTTTTAGTTTCACTTGATCAGTAGCCTGTTTGTTCTCACCTCGTCATCGTGGCCTTTCTTAAGGGTGTTCTGGCATTTTTTTTCTTCTTCTTCTGTAAACTAGTGGCATCAGTGTGTGGCACTGAATTAGTGGTCTTCTATTCGTGCCATGACCCCAATATAAGTTCTTCGGAGATCAGACTGCAAGTGTCCAGAAAATCACAAGCCTTCTGGTTGAAGATCCGGCTGTTCCTTTCTTTCCAAGTCATCCACCAGATTAAAGCCCTGCACTTTCCTGGTGGAGTAGCAGTAAATAATTCAGAGGAGAAAAATTCACTCCAAGTCCTATAAGTTGCGCCAGTGGTCACTTTAGTCCCTATGGTTACAAATACCCAAAATATTTTTTTTCCGGGAAAATCAGAGAGCTTTATTCATTAAACGCATTCTTGGGGCAGTCAGCCAAAAGGCTGATCACCAAGAAGCTAGGAGTTTCATCAAGCCAGCTTTCCGTCACATTCAATATGCAAGCACGCTTCGCACACAGATGCATCGGAAGGCTTGCCGACCGATTTACATGCTGAATATCAAAAGAAGAAAAGATAGTACAAAGCTCTCCTATTTCTAGAAGTAAAGGAGCCACAATTGACCGGGAATTGTGGCGAGTTTGCCAGAGCTTCACCAGCTCCAAGCAGTCGACTTCTATTATCACATGCGGAAATCCTCGAAGATAAGCAAACCGAACTCCATCTCGTAGCGACAAGCACTCCATCATCAAGGGATCTGAAACACCCAAATATGGTTTGCACCATGAGCCTAGGAGTGCCGTGGAGGAGCGGGCCACTCCTCCTGCACCACCCCGGCCTTCATCAAAATTTAGAGCGCCGTTGGTTGTGATCTTGACCGAACCCATGTCAGGGGGCCGCCAACCGTAACCCGGTAGGACCAATGTTTACTTGTGAGGTACCTGTAAGAGGGAGATAGACTCCTTGATTGTTCTGATAGTTGTTGTGGGATCTCTCCCCTCGTCGCCATGTTTGATGCGGTTCCTGGAGTGCCAGATGGACCACATAGTGGTAGTGATCTTAGCACGATCATCGGATGTGAACTGAGGATCACATGTGATGTCTCGTGCCACGTGTCCGAATGAAGAGGGGGGAGCGGAGACCAAGCCAAGTCCACGCCTCTTCCCAGAAGCTCTGAACATGTGGATAGTGAATCAGTGCATGCTTCAGATCCTCCTCCGTAGAACGGCAGACCTTGCATTGACGAATCTCTACAATGTGTCGATAGTTGAGTGTAGCCTCATCTGGAAGAATGCCACGTAACACTCTCCACCAGAAGACTCGCACTTTTGGGATAACATTCAACTTCCACAAGGATTTCCACAACTGTTGATCATCCAATGAGGTTTCGGTAGTCGTCCCTTCCTCTAGAGCCAAACGCTCATTCTGAGTCATGAGAGCACGGTACGCCATCTTCACAGTGTAGTAACCTGATTTATCGACACTAGTAGAAAAAGGGTCAAATGTGAAGCACATTAGTGCCGGTTTGAGTTTGAGCCGGCACTAATGTGTCCATTAGTGCCGGTTCCAACGGCTAGGCGGGCGGAGATCATTAGTACCGGTTCGTGAGCAACCTTTTATACCGGTTCGTGTCACGAACCGGTACTAATGATGCTACGTCAGGCTGTGGTCAGGCTGGGGCCCCATGGGCACCTTTAGTACCGGTTCGTGCCATGAACCGGTACTATAGTTTTTTAGTAAGCTATTTTTTAGTCCCACCTCGTGAAGAGAGAGGCACTAGGAGCGGTTTATAAGCCCTGAGTGCAGAGACGATGAAGGAGAGGCGCAATGCTCATTTGCACGTTGCTTAGCTTTAAGCCTTGAGGAATAGTGTAGACTGCACGGAGCTATGTGCAGTGTAGTTTGCACTATTCCGAAAGGCTTGAAGCTAATTAACGAGCATTGTGCCTCTTTTTTATCTTTAATAACTTATTACAACTACGGACTTCTTGTGTTACGGCAAAAACTGGACGCACTTCGTGTACAAACTGGACAATCTCTTTCAAAGTATTAGGGTTTCTGACGAGAACTCATCTGTTACATGGGCACTTCATTTTTTTAACTTATTACAACTCCAGACTTTTTTGCGTTCCGTACACACCATTCAAAGCGACGTCATCAATTTCCAACACGTTCTGACATCATTTGCTGTTTTTCAGTCATTTAAACTCCAGCCTATTTTTGCATTCAGTATGCATCATTCAAAGCGACGTCATCAATTTCCAACACGTTCTGACATCATTTGCTGTTTTTCAGTCATTTACCGATTTGTTTAGAGAGCTAAATGACGGTGAAATTGAAAATCACTACAGAATGAACTCTGAAAATGTTGGAACTTGGCATGGTATCATCATTTCGCCCGCATAGCATGTGCAAAAGAGTAGAGAGGGTCACGGCGAAAACTGGACGCACCTCGTGTACAAACTGGACAATCTCTTTCGGAGTATCAGGGTTTCGGACGAGAACTCATCTGTTACATGGGCACTTCAATGTTTTTAAACTTATTTGAACTCTAGCCTATTTTTGCATTCAGTATGCATCATTCAAAGCGACGTCATCAATTTCCAACACGTTCTAACATCATTTGCTGTTTTTCAGTCATTTACCGATTTGTTTAGAGAGCTAAATGATGGTGAAATTGAAAATCACTACAAAATGAACTCTGAAAATGTTGGAACTTGGCATGGTATCATCATTTCGCCCGCATAGCATGTGCAAAAGAGTAGAGAGGGTCACGGCAAAAACTGGACGCACCTCATGTACAAACTGGACAATCTCTTTCGGAGTATCAGGGTTTCGAACAAGAACTCATCTGTTACACGGGCACTTCAATGTTTTTTAAACTTATTTGAACTCCAGCCTATTTTTGCATTCAGTATGCATCATTCAAAGCGACGTCCTCAATTTCCAACACGTTCTAACATCATTTGATGTTTTTCAGTCATTTACTGATTTGTTTAGAGAGCTAAATAACGGTGAAATTGAAAATCACTACAAAATGAACTCTGAAAATGTTGGAACTTGGCATGGTATCATCATTTCGCCCGCATAGCATGTGCAAAAGAGTAGAGAGGGTCACGGCAAAAACTGGATGCACCTCGTGTACAAACTGGACAATCTCTTTCGGAGTATCAGGGTTTCGGACGAGAACTCATCTGTTACACGGGCACTTCAATGTTTTTTAAACTTATTTGAACTCCAGCCTATTTTTGCATTCAGTATGCATCATTCAAAGCGACGTCATCAATTTCCAACACGTTCTGACATCATTTGCTGTTTTTCAGTCATTTACCGATTTGTTTAGAGAGCTAAATGACGGTGAAATTGAAAATCACTACAAAATGAACTCTGAAAATGTTGGAACTTGGCATGGTATCATCATTTCGCCCGCATAGCATGTGCAAAAGAGTAGAGAGGGTCACGGCGAAAACTGGACGCACCTCATGTACAAACTGGACAATCTCTTTTGGAGTATCAGGGTTTCGGACGAGAACTCATCTGTTACACGGGCACTTCAATGTTTTTTAAACTTATTTGAACTCCAGCCTATTTTTGCGTTTAGTATGCATCATTCAAAGAGACGTCATCAATTTCCAACACGTTATGACATATCATTTGCTGTTTTTCAGTCATTTACCGATTTGTTTAGAGAGCTAAATGACGGTGAAATTGAAAATCACTACAAAATGAACTCTGAAAATGTTGGAACTTGGCATGGTATCATCATTTTGCCCGCATAGCATGTGCAAAAGAGTAGAGAGGGTCACGGCGAAAACTGGACGCACCTCGTGTACAAACTGGACAATCTTTTTCGGAGTATCAGGGTTTCGGACGAGAACTCATCTGTTACACGGGCACTTCAATGTTTTTTAAACTTATTTGAACTCCAGCCTATTTTTGCGTTCAGTATGCATCATTCAAAGCGACGTCATCAATTTCCAACACGTTCTGACATCATTTGTTGTTTTTCAGTCATTTACCGATTTGTTTAGAGAGCTAAATGACGGTGAAATTGAAAATCACTACAAAATGAACTCTGAAAATGTTGGAACTTGGCATGGTATCATCATTTCGCCCGCATAGCATGTGCAAAAGAGTAGAGAGGGTCACGGCGAAAACTGGACGCACCTCGTGTACAAACTGGACAATCTCTTTCGGAGTATCAGGGTTTCGTACGAGAACTCATCTGTTACACGGGCACTTCAATGTTTTTTAAACTTATTCGAACTCCAGCCTATTTTTGCGTTCAGTATACATCATTCAAAGCGACGTCATCAATTTCCAACACGTTCTGACATCATTTGCTGTTTTTCAGTCATTTACCGATTTGTTTAGAGAGCTAAATGACGGTGAAATTGAAAATCACTACAAAATGAATAGCAGAAAATAAATAATGCAGAAAAGAAAAAAACTATATAATTTTTTTTTATATTCACAAAGAAACTAAATACAGCAAAAAAATTACTCGGAAATAAATAGAAGAAAATTATATAAAAATTTGTTGGGGCGCTGCCCGCTGGGCCTGCCAACCCTAGGGTTTGCAAATACAGGCCCAGAAGGGCCAGCAGGCTCAACGGTCAGCGCGCCAGAGTTAGGCTCAGAAGCCTGCTATAGAGAGGAGTTCGAAACAGCAGCCGCGCCGGGGCTTTTAAACTGGTGCGGGCGCCCCTCGGCTAGCGAGGTGGGACTAAACTTGTCCGCACAGCTCCTGCGCCAGCTCACACCTTTAGTACCAGGTCGTGGCTCCAACCGGTACTAAAGGGGGGCCTTTAGTACCGGTTGGAGCCACGAACCGGTACTAAAGGGGCAGTTTCCCGCCCCTTGGCCTGGCGAAAATTGGCCTTCAGTACCGGTTGGTGGCTCCAACCGGTACTAAAGGCCCTCCTATATATATGGCACTTACGAAAAATTTAGTTTCATCGACCACCACTTCTTCTCTAACTACTTCGCGCGACATCGCAGCCGCCCCCGCCGCGCGCCTTCGCCCCCGCCGCCCGTCGTCGCCGTCACCGCCGTCGCCCTCACCGCCCGTCGTCGCCATCACCACCGTCGCCCTCACCGCCCGTCGTCGCTGTCACCGCCGTCACCCCCGCCGCCCGTCGCCGGTGCCCCGTACCACGTCGCCGTCTCGATCGCGCCGTCGCCCCCGGCCTGCCGCTCGTCGTCGCGCCGTCCCCGTCGCATCGCCGTCTCGCGCCGCCGCCCGTATGCCGCCGCCCCCCGCTCGTACACACACACACATACACACACACAGACACACGCACACACACATATTGTTTTTACTTATTTTCTGTTTTCTGTTGTTTAGATTAATGTTAGATAAATTACGTAGATAAGAATGTTAGAATGTTAATGTTAGATGAATTATATGGAAAAGATGTTAAATATTAATGTCAATTTTAGATGAATTAGCTAGATATTAATTAGGTATATATATGAGATTTGAACTAGTTGAATTAATATAACTAGTTTATTTTTAGTATGAAAATTAATAGAACAAGTTTATTTTTAGTAAGAAAATTTAGGTATATGAGTTTATTTAGACTAGTTGAATTAATATAACTAGTTTATTTTTAGTAAATGCTTAGTTGAACTAGTTGAATTAGTAGAACTAGTTTATTTTTAGTAAGAAAATTTAGGTATATGAGATTTGATGATCTAATTAAAATATTACTATATATATATAGCTACTTTATATATTTTAGTAAGAAAATTAATAGAACTAGTTTATTTTTAGTAAATTTTTAGTTGAATTAGTTGAATTAATAGAACTAGTTTATTTTTAGTAAGAAAATTTAGATATCTAAGATTTGATGATCTAATTAAAATATTACTATAAGGACCTAGCTACTTTATTTTAGTAAGAAAATTAATAGAACACGTTTCTTTTTATTAAATGCTTAGTTGAATTAGTTGAATTAATAGAACTAGTTGAACTAATAGAAGTAGTTGAATTAGTTGAATTAATAGAACTAGTAAGTGTTTAATGTTTCACCTATATGAACATAGGAAATGTCGTCTGACGACAAAAAAGATTTCATTAAGTGCGAATTCTGTGAAGACCAGTGCGGCCTGTGCGACAGAAATTTCCTTGTTGATGATAGGCGCTTCAGCATCAAGCTGGATGAGACCTTCGAAGTGGATACAGTAAGTCACAACGACAAGTCTTTTTTCGTAATTAAGCATGACTTATATATGCTTTATTTGCTTCAACTTATAATTTTAAATTTTCACTATTATGCTAGCGCATCCCTTGCCATGCAAGAATTTTTGTCTTGGATAAGATAGGTTTCAGTGCTATGGAAACTATGGAGGTAAAGAGAGTTTACCTGCAGACTGAGCATGGTTATACTTTCAACGTCAAATTATACAATGCAGACACGTACACCTATTTTGAATGCAAAACTTGGCAAGCACTATGCAAGGCTTATGCATTTGAGCCTGATACGGTTATCACCTTTGATATTCGTCCGGAAGATGATATTGAAGGTAATAGAGACATCTGGGTCGATGTGCAGACGCCTCCAGTTCTACCATTATGTGAGTTTCTCAATCATATTTATGTATTTGATATTGTTTATTCAAAAATAGTTCACAACTAATTTCTATTGACAGCTTATTTCCATTCAAGCAAACATGTCCGGCGCTTGGTAGACAGGACCTATTACTGTCCCGGAGCTGAACTAAACTGCGAGGAGATAAGTCATTATGTTTCATGGCTTGAGGATCTTGATGCTGTTAAGAGAAATCATTTTCCTGAATTTGAAAATCTTAGTACTCAAAACGTGCGACCAATAGTGATCGTATTGAACTACGGTCACATGTATTTAGAAAATATGGTAAGATTTTTACTATTAGTCCTCAGTGCATCTTTTGCATACATTATTTTTCAAGCTAAACTTTCATTGCTAAGTATATTAATTACTATACGATGTTCTTCAACAGGGACTCCCGATGACAGTTGTGCCTCAGTGGATCGAGACTAAAGGTCGCATGTCAATTGTTAGCTTACGACCAAGATATCCTACAGTGCACATGAGTGCATTCAGGATTTCTGAAAGCGATGAATGCTTAATAGTGAAAGATTGGAGCAAAATTGTTAACGATCACAGAGAAGTACTAGGGGGCAGCAATCAGAAGCGCAGCCCACGATTAGGAGACAGGTTCATCTGCATGCTCCAATATGATGAATCAGGAGAGCTATACATGTTCTATGCTATTTTACCTGAGAGAGAGCAGCAGGAGTGATTTAGCTAGTTATCATGCTCTTAGTACATGTTGTCCCCTCATGCGTGTCCGTGTTCTTCGTCCTGAACTTAATCTCAAAGAGTGATTTGCTTTTGTGGTGTTATGAACGCTTATAATATGATGATGATGATGATGAGTTATTATATCATTTATGAAAGAAACCGCATATTAGTTTCAACTGGATGGATCCTAGCTAAGTGAGCAAGTATATGCCATATCCATATTACTTAGTGATCTAAGTAATATGGATATGGCATATACTTGATCACTTAGCTAGGATCCACATGCATCCAGTCGAAACTAATATGCGGTACTTTCACTTAATGATTTAACAACTCATTATAATGTAAAACAATCACTAAATTAAATTGAAAACACAAAACTAAAGGAAAAATAAAAATTAAAACCAAAACACACCCAAACATTTAGTACCGGTTGGTGTTACCAACCAGTACTAATGTCCTACACGCACCCGGGCCTGGCTCGTGCCACGTGGTGGCACGTTAGCGCCGGTTCGTGCCAAACCGGTACTAAAGGGGGGGGTCTTTAGTCTCCACTCCATAGTGCCGGTTGCAGAACCGGCACTAAAGGCCCTTATGAACTGGTGATAAAGGTCGGTTCTGCACTAGTGCGAATGCCCATGCAAGAAAATTATCACCACCGCCTTGCCTGATAGGAATGTTAACTATGGCCGCGGCATCCTAGGCGGTAAAATTGTCCTTAATCACATCATGCTTCCAATACCAACTCCCTATGTCGATGAGGTCCGACACCCGTTCGATATTCGTATATGTAGGCCTATGAGTTGGTGTCATGGAGACCGTGCCTGGGATCCACTTGTCCTCCCAAACTGAGATAGTCGAGCCATCTCCCACTCTGGAGATTAAACCAGTCTGCAAGGCATTTCTTCCAGCCACAATTGCCCTCCAAGTGGACGAACCTGACTTGGGAGTTGGAGCATGCATGAAGTCGGTGTCTAGGAAGTAACGACCCTTGAGAACTCGAGCACAAAGCGAATTAGGGTTGGTGATGAAACGCCAACCATGTTTGCCCAGCATAGCCAGATTAAAGAGATGTGGGTCATGAAACCCCATCCCACCCTTGCACTTGGGTGTTGACAACTCCTTTCAGGACACCCAATGCATTCATTTTTTTTTGTCAAGAGAGCTACTCCAAAAATATTTTGCCATAGGAGAAGTCAGACTCTTACAAACTTTCTTGGTGAGAAGGAAAGTTCTCATGGGGTAAAGTTGGAATGGATTGAATTACAGACTTGAGCAAAGTTTCACGGCCTGCACATGCAAGCAATTTTTTCGACCACCCTTGCATCTTTCCACGAGCTCTCTCACTGATGTGGTCGAAGGTACCACTAGTGATATGTCCAACAGCAGTGGGGAGCCCCAGATACCTCTCACAGAATGCCTCTTCCTGGATATTCAGGATTGACTTCAAAACTTCCCTGAGAGTATCCGAAGTGTTAATGCTGAAATATATAGAGCTTTTGTCCCGGTTAACACACTGACCCGAGGCATCACCATAGATTCTCAAAATTTCATCCAGCCGCAGCGCACTCGGGGTGCTTGCATTGATGAAAATTAAGCTATCATCTACGAACAACAAGTGAGAGACCCAAGGTGATCTGTAGCTCACTCTCAGGCCCCTATCAATAGTTCCACCATTGTAGTATTTCAGCAATGAGGAAAAGCCCTCTGCACATGTAAGGAGATACTGGGTCACCTTGTCGAAATCCCCGAGTCGGCGTGAAGTAAGGAAGTAGCTTTCCGTTGACCCGGACTGAAAAATGAACCGAGGTGACACACTTCATAATCAGTCGTATGAATGTTATGTTAAAGCCCAATCGAAACAAAATTGCTTTGAGGTAATGCCACTCGACACGATCGTAAGCCTTCATCATATCCAGCTTGACCGCACAAGAATAATTCTTTCCTTTCTTCCTTCTTCTCATCATATGTATACTTTCATAAGCGACAAGCACATTATCTGTGATGAGACGACCGGGAAGGAAAGCACTCTGCTCTTCACTGATGACCTCATCCATGATGTATCGCAAGCGGTTTGTAATAACTTTGGCCGCAATCTTGTAAAGCACCGGACACAAAGCAATAGGACAATATTGTGAAATCCACTGAGGGCGACGTACCTTGGGGATAAGTGTGATAGAAGTGTCGTTCAACCCCGACGGTAGTTCACCCCCATTGAGAAAATCCAGAACTGCCAGAGTCACGTCATTGCCTAACACATCCCAATGCCGTTGGTAGAACCCTGTAGTAGAACCATCAACACCAGGAGCCTTCGATGAAGCCATTTTAAATAACACCACTTTGACTTCCTGTGCGGTGTAGGGTTTAGTAAGATCATCATTCATGTCCTGAGTCACCTTGACAGGCACATGTGATAAGAGGTCACTAGCATCAGCGAAACCCTGCGATTGATACAAGTTCTGGTAGAAAGCTAGCACCTCCGCCTTGTCCTCATTTTCATTTTCACAAACTGAACCATCTGCACGGCGCAAGCCAAGAATCTTATTCATTCGTTTGCGTTGGTCAGCTTGCGCCTGAAAATAGGAAGTATTCCGATCGCCCTCACGGAGCCATGGAACACGAGAACGTTGTCGGATCCACACCTCCTGTTGGTGTAGGGCTTCCTTCAGCTTCTTAACTATGTTTTTATCCTCATCCGTCGGTCCCGTGCCTATAGAGTGGCACCGGATACGGTCTAGTTTCTTCTGAAGTTGTCTGACCGTACGTGCCAAACAACCAAATTCCTTGGAGACCCACGGCTCAAGTGTTTCCTGTAGAGTCCCTAGGGCCGACGCAATCCCCTGGAGCCCTGCCGTATGTTGAATGCGCCGCCAAGTATCACGTACCAGGCAATCATAATCTGCATGCATCTGCCATACATTCTCATAACAAAACTGCTTCTTGGCCCTTGGCCCGTATGACAAAATCTCTTTTACTTCTGCTACGACAAAATAGTGATCAGACTCGAGAGAGGGAAGGTGTCTGACCTGTATATGCTGGAAGAGTTGCTGGAACTCCTCATTCACAAAATCTCGATCTAGATGTGCCTTCACATTGGCCTCTCCTGCTTGTTGATTATCCCAGGTATAAGGCGTTCCATACCAGCCTAAATCTTGCATGGAGATCTCGTCAGTGACCTCCCGAAACACTCTCGTTTGTGCTTCAGATCTCGTTCGTCTGCTAAAATGCTCAGACATGAATAAAGTTTCATTGTAGTCCCCCCATAGACAGCCAAGCTGCATAGGGTATAGCAGGAATAGTACACAAGAGCCGCCAGCTATCGCTACGATCTGTTGTTCGCGGCACCCCGTAAAAACCAGTGAATCTCCATACAAATGAATTCTGAATATTCTAATTAACTACAACATCAATATGACACTGTTGATAGCAAAACACACTCCAAAACCGAGTGTATACTTCAATGCCTCAACTCTTTTTGCTTGAATTTTCGTTTCCATAACTAAGAGAAGAGTGGGTCCTTCCAGCTCACTATACTGCGAAGCTCCCGAACTGCCTCGGGGTTCCCAAGCCCCCGGTAGTTCCAGCTCAGGCATGTCATTATATCGGGCAGGACCGCAGCTGTAAGGGCATATTTATCCCTTAGTTGTTTTGGTGATTGATGACAATGCTTTTGCGGACTAATCGTGTGCATTGAGTATTTCAGACATTTCGTCACTAGGCACAAGACGATTTGGTGCCCCTCAAAGACTATTGAAGATGGCGTTTCTCTACGTTTCTTTTCGGTGGATTTGAGTCGTAGGAAAGTCGTACTATTAAGAGGGGTCCGCTTTGGAAAGGTTTGGGTGGAATCATCACGTACACGTCTACTTCATTTGCACCTCCTTTCTTTTGGCACTTTGGAGCATCCTCCGTCTTTTCTCGTCTATGCAAATTGTCGTGATTGCTGAACTTGGGCATGCGGTAGTACTGCTCCTAGGAGCAGTAGTACCGCAGGCCCTTGTGGTACTACCGTGGGCGCTGCGGTACTACCGCGCCTGGGGCCGGTAGTACCGCTCCTTTGGAGCTGTAGTACCATGGCCCCAGGCCAGGCGCTGCTGCGGCTGCAGTAGTAGGGGTGGATGTAATTTTTTACATCCGCGCCCTATGCGGTAGTACTGCGCCCGGTGCGCGGTAGTACCGTGCATTCTGGCCTGGCTCAGCAGCTTGCGCGGCAGTAGGAGTGGCTGTAATTTTTTACATCCGCACCCCGTGCGGTAGTACCGCTCCTGGCTTGCAGTACTACCGTGTCGGATTTTTGCATAGGTTCCAACTCAGCGGAAGTTGCACGGATGTATTTTTATATGTCCGTGCCTTCTCAAAATCTGAAACATCCCAGCCTTGCGGTAGTACCGCAAGGGGGAGCGGTAGTACCGCGCCAGCGGTTCTACCGCCCTCTGCTTCAGCGCATTTGGGCTGTTCTGGTTTGTGCTGCTTGGGCGGTAGTACCGCGGGGCCCTGCGGTAGTACCGCGTGCCCGTGCGGTAGTAGCGCGTCCCCGGTGCGGTAGTACTATGCTGCGCAGGCTAAGTTGGTGGATAACGGTTGGATTTGTCCCTCCACTATATAAGGGGTGCCTTCTTCTCCAAGTTGACCACCTCTTCCATCCCCAAGCTCCATTGTTGCTTCAAGCTCCATTTTTGCCCGATCTCTCTCCCTAGCCAATCAAACTTGTTGATTTTCTAGGGATTGGTTGAGAAGGCCCCGATCTACACTTCCACCAAGAGAAATTTGATTCTCCCCACTAATCCCTTGCGGATCTTGTTACTCTTGGGTGTTTGAGCACCCTAGACGGTTGAGGTCACCGCGAAGCCATATTCCACTGTGGTGAAGCTTCATGGTGTCGTTGGGAGCCTCCAATTAAGTTGTGGAGATTGTCCCAACCTTGTTTGTAAAGGTCCGGTCGCCGCCTCCAAGGGCACCAATAGTGGAATCACGGCATCTCGCATTGTGTGAGGGCGTGAGGAGAATACGGTGACCCTAGTGGCTTCTTGGGGAGCATTGTGCCTCCACACCGCTCCAATGGAGACGTACTTCCCCTCAAAAGGAAGGAACTTCGGTAACACATCCGCGTCTTCACCGGCTCCACTCTTGGTTATCTCGTGCCTTTACTTGTGCAAGCTTATTTGTGTTCTATCCCTTGCGTGCTTGTGTGCTTGTTGTTGTTGCATCATATAGGTTGCTCACCTAGTTGCATATCTAGACAACCTACTTTCATGCAAAGTTTAAATTGGTAAAGAAAAGCTAAAAATTGTTAGTTGCCTATTCACCCCCCCCTCTAGTCAACTATATCGATCCTTTCAATTGGTATCAGAGCCTCTTCTCTTTATTAAGGACTTTGTCGTCCGAAGAGTATGGTTGACACTGTAGACGGTGGGGATGAGCACTCCGGTGTGAATCCGTTCTCGTCTACGGCCGATGGGGGAACCGCGGTCTCTCGTGAGGAATTCAATGTGGCCTTGGACACATTGAAAACCTCCATGACGACCATGGTTGAAAGCATGTTTAACAAATTCATAGAAGGGCTTAAACTATCCACCGCACCGATGAAAGTGGGTGATCCCACTAACAAGGTGACGGATGCTAACTCCGACAAGGGGGGAGCTACTAGTGAAAAGGCTCCTTCTTCTAGTGGTAAAAATGGCACCGGCATCTTTGCCCATGTGGAACCTCCACTTGTTTATGGTGGACCGATTCCTTCCACTCATTTGAATCATGCCGGTCCTCCCCATAAAATTGTGAAAAATGAGGACTTTGATTCTTGGGTTTATCGCTTTAAGCGTCATTTAAATCATGTTAATACTAATCTTTGGAGAATCATTGAAGATGGTTTCTATCCGCATGACCGAAGCAACTTCACCCCTAGAGAAGCCGCGGATAATCAATTCAATGAGAATGCTCTCTTCATCATCCAAGATGCAATTCCACCCGAAGATCTTGCTCATCTCCGGCCCTTCACCATGGCCAAGGATGCATGGCGCCATGTTGTTTCCATCTACCGGGGAAGCGCAAGCATTCAACGCTCCAACTATGAAGTGGTGCAAGATGAAGCCAATGAGTTTGCAATGAAAGAAGATGAAGAACCTCGTGAGATCTATCGGAGATTAACCAAACTCGCGGTCTCACTCCGAGATCATGGGAGCAAGGATACGGATGACAATTGGATCAAGCGCAAATTCCTCAAGGCAATTACCACAAGGCCATGTCCTCCGTCATTCATCAAAGGCAGGAATTCCACACCTTGTCCTCAAGTGAAGTGGTGGATGAGTTCGTGGCTATGAGCATCTTGGACAAGACCGCCGACAATGCAGTGCTACGTTCTCAAAGAGCAAAGAAGCCCAACCTAGCATTGAAGGCCAAGGTTAGTGTGGAAGAAGAGGACGAAGAGGAAGAGAGCAACCCCGAAGATACAAAGTATGCCTATCATGAACACATGGCTCTCGCTTCAAGGCAATTTTGGAGCAAGAAGAACACAAGGCCCAACTTCAACAAGAACAACTCAAGTGGCGTGAAGGTCAAGCAACGTGTGAGGACTTGCTATAATTGTGGCAATGTGAGCCATTTTGTTTCGTAATGTCCCTATGAGAAGAGGGAAGACAATGGTGGCAAGCTCATCCGAAAGGACAAGGCCAAGTATTTCGCCAACAAGAGCAACTTCACCAAGAAGACTCCTCCCAAGGGGTTGGTGGTACAAGAAGAGTACAATGAGGATGATGATGATGATGATGATGAAGACGGTGAGTCGGTTGCCATGGCCTCCGTTGCCATAGCGACAACTCCACGGGTGTCTCTCTTCGACTCACCCAATGAGAGCATCACCGCCAAGTGCCTCGTCTCTAAAGCCACCAACAAGGTAACCCCCAACATTTAAACTACCATCATTAATAATCCTTCTTTGACGGATTGCATTGATGAACATGAGGGATCTAATGTGGAGGAGAATGAGTTTGAGTCTTTTATAAGTAAACTCAAGGGTAAATCCAAGAAGCACTTCGTTGCTCTCTTGGAACAACTTGGTGAAGCCAATGACATGATCGAGGCTTACGAAGATACCATCTCTAAGATGGAGGGGCATAGTCGTGACTATGCCGATGAGATTTCGGATCTTTCCAATGCTCTTGAGGAAGATCTAGGTCTTCGTTTGGCCCTTGAGGAGTCACACAACGATGATCACGCTAAATTAAAGAAAGATCTTGATCATGCTCGTGTTGTCTCTCGTGTGCTAACCTCCAAGAAGGCCAAGCTTGGGGATGATCTTACTAGACTCAAAGAGGAGTTTGACTTACTTGACAAGGCTCACAAGGTCTTGAAGGGTGCTCATGCTAGCCTCAAAGAGTCTCATGATCAACTTCAAGTAAATCTAACCAAGGAGAAAGCCACATTTCCTCATATGGTCTTAATTGATAATGCAAATGCTACTAACCCGTGTTGTGAGCATGTGCATCTTGTTGATGAGAATGCTAAGTTGAAGGAGCAACTTGAGAAAGGCCTTGTGGCTTGCATACAAGGCGAGAAGAACCTCAACGACCTTTTGAGCAATCAAAAGGAAGTTGTGGCCAAGGAAGGGATTGGGTACGCGCCCAAGTCCAAGAACAAGAAGAATGACAAGGCCAAACGACCTCCCCCTCTCAAGAAAACCTTTGTGAAGGAGGGAGAGGGTGCTACTAAGGAGAAGAATAAGAACAACGTGAAGGGTAGTGGTGCCAAGAAGGGCAACACTTCCCTTCCCAACAAAGCCGGCGACTTTAACCCTTCTTATGTGTTGTGCCATGCTAGTGATGGACATGTTTATGCCAAATTTGTTGGTTCTCCTTATGAGGACATTGAATGGTCTATTTGGGTTCCTAAGATCCTTGTTACTAACATCAAAGGACCCATTACAAAACAGGTACCTAAAACCAAGCATTGATCTCTTGTAGGTGTTTGCTTCCGGTGGGGGATCATGGTTGCTCGATAGTGGAGCCACTAATCATATGACCGGAAGCAAGGACTTGGTGGTGGACGTTCACAAGATTCCATATATGCCCACCAATGTCGAGTGGGGTGATGCCTCGTCCTCTAAGGTATTGGGGCTTGGCAAGGTTGTCATTTCTCATGATCTCACGATCGAGAAGGTCATGCTTGTTGAGTACCTTGCATACAATTTACTTTCTGTTCGTCAACTTGCACTCATGGGCTTTGCCACTTTCTTTGATGATGATACCGTGGCCCTCTTGTGGAGCAAGACTCTTAAAGTAGCCTTTGTTGGGCATGTCAAGAACGGTCTCTATGTGATTAACTTTTCGGAGCGACCCACTAAGACCGCGACATGCCTAATGGCTAAAGTTGACGTGGGATGGCTTTGGCATCGCCGTTTAGCCCATGTAAATATGAGATCTTTGCAAAGTCTTCTCAAGGGGGACCATGTCCGTGGACTAACAAATGTTAGTTTTGCTAAAGATCATGCTTGCAGTGCTTCAATCGAAGGAAAGCTACATGAAAAGGCTCACCCTCCCACGACTATCATCTACTCGAAGAGGCCTTTGGAGCTCCTTCACTTGGATCTCTTTAGGCCTCCATCCTTTGATAGTCTTGGGGGTAGAAAGTATTGCTTGGTGATTGTGGATGATTATTCAAGATACACTTGGGTATACTTCTTCAAGAGGAAGAGCGAGACCCAACAAACCGTCATTGACTTTGCAAATGAAGCTCAACGTCAACACAATGCAAAGATCTTAACGATAAGAAGTGACAACGGCACCGAGTTCAAGAACTACACCTTGGATGAGTTTCTTAGTGATGAGGGGATCAAGCATCAATACTCTGCACCATACACCCCTCAACAAAATGGTGTTGCGGAAAGGGGATGTTGATGGATGCGGCAAGGACCATGATGGCGGAGTTCAAGTCTCCATACAACTTTTGGGCCGAAGCCATCAACACCGCGTGTCATGCATCAAATAGGCTCTATCTCCGCAAAGGCTTGAACAAGACTCCATATGAGATACTCACCGGTAACAAGCCCAACCTCAAGTATTTTCGGGTGTTCGGGTGTAAGTGTTTCATTCTCAAGAAAGGTGTTCGGTTGTCTAAATTTGAGGCTAGAGCTTATGAGGGCATATTTGTTGGTTATGCTACAAACTCTCATGCTTACCGTGTCCTCAATAAGTCCACGGGACTTATTGAGGAGACGTGTAACGTGGAGTTTGATGAGAATAATGGCTCCCAAGTGGAGCAAAGTGGCACTTGTGATGTAGGTGATGAAATTCCTCCTCAGGCCATAAGAAGAATGGGAGTTGGTTTTATCCTACCCATTGAGGAACCCCTTGTGGCCGAAGGAGAAGGACAATGCTCCACTCAAGTGGAGCCATCACCAACCCAAGGCCCACACGCTTCCGAAGAACAAAGTGAAGGCCCTCAACCTCATGAACAAGACCAAGGGCAAGATCAATCTCGAGACGGTGTTGAAACACCAAGTGATGCCCAAGGTCAAGTTCTCTCCTCCGAGCAAGTTCAAGATCAAGAGCATCCTCAGATCAAGAACAAGCTCAAGACGGCGCTCAAGATGATCAAGTGACCGCTCCTCGACTCACCCCCGAGTAGGAATTGGAGCGTCGTGCCGCCAAGATTGCATCCAAGCTCTCCACCAAGGGTCATCTCATGAAGAATGTGCTTGGAAGCATTCAAAAGGGGGTAAGCACTCGTAGACAATTGTCAAACTATTGTGAACATCACGCTTTTATCTCTTGTGTTGAACCCCAAAAGGTCTATGAGGCGCTCGAAGATCCGGATTGGCTCAATGCCATGCATGAAAAACTCAACAACTTCGAGTACAACAAGGTGTGGAGATTGGTGCCAAGGCCAATGGGGAACCACAATGTCATTGGAACCAAGTGGATATTCAAGAACAAGCAAGATGCTCATCGGACCATCGTTCGCAACAAGGCAAGATTGGTAGCACAAGGCTACTCCCAAGTCGAGGGTATCGACTATGGTGAAACATTTGCTCCCGTTGCTCGCCTTGAATCCATTCGTTTGTTGATTGCTTATGCTTCTCATCATAATTTTAAGTTGCAACAAATGGATGTGAAGAGGGATTTTCTTAATGGTCCTATTAATGAGTTGGTTTATGTCAAGCAACCCCCCGGGTTCGAGGATCCCTACTTCCCCGATCATGTGTATCAACTCGATAAGGCACTCTATGGCCTTAAACAAGCCCCACGTGCGTGGTATGACCACCTTACCGAGTTGTTGCAAGATCGTGGATTTGAAGTTGGGCAAATCGACCCCACTCGTTTTACTAAGAAGGTCAAAGGGGAGTTGTTTGTGTGCCAACTATATGTTGATGATATTATCTTTGGTTCCCCTAACAAAGCTTTCAATGAGGAATTTGCCACTCTCATGACCTCAAAGTTCAAGATGTCTTTGATGGGAGAGTTGAAGTTCTTTCTCGGGTTCGAAGTCAAGCAAAGAAGAGAAGGAACCTTCATCAACCAAGCCAAATATACTCAAGACATGCTCAAGATATTCAAGCTAAGTGATGTCAAGCCGGCCTCCACTCCAATGCCCGTCAAATGCCAACTTGACATAGATCCCAATGGTAAAGCGGTGGATCAAAAGGTATATCGCTCCATGATTGGCTCCTTGCTTTACCTTTGTGCATCTAGACCGGATATCATGTTGAGTGTGGGAATTTGTGCACGGTTTCAAGCCGCACCTAAGGAATGCCACTTTGTGGCGGTCAACCGAATCTTTCGATATTTGGCTCATACCCCAAACTTTGGCTTATGGTATCCAAGAGGTGTGAACTTCAGCTTGCAGGATATTCGGATTCCGATTGGGCGGGAGACAAAGTGGATAGGAAGTCCACTTCCGGAGGGTGCCAATTTCTTGGTTGCTCTTTGGTAAGTTGGTCTTCCAAGAAGCAGAGTTGTGTGTCTCTCTCGTCCACCGAAGCGGAGTATGTGGCCGCCGGTAGTTGTTGTGCGCAACTTCTTTGGATGAGGCAAACTTTAAAGGATTACGGTGTCATTTGTGACAAAGTGCCTCTTTGGTGTGATAATGAAAGTGCCATCAAGATTTCTCTCAACTCGGTGCAACACTTCAAGACGAAGCATATTGAGATTCGGTATCATTTCATCCGGGATCACATTAGGAGAGGGGAGATCGAGCTCAACTACGTCAACACTCATGATAACCTTGCAGATATTTTCACGAAGCCCTTAGATGAAGCAAGATTTCGTGAGTTAAGGCATGAGCTAAATATCATTGATTGGAGCAATGTTTCTTGAACCCTTGCACACCCCACCATACTCAACTTGCTATCTTGTTTAGGTGTAGGCATGGACATAGGGGGAGTGTTGTTCTCTCAATGAACTCTCCCTCCCCCCATTATGCATAATTGATCAACTCTTTCACATTAGCCATTGTTAATGGTACTTGTGCTTCAAAGACGAGTTTTGGTCATGGGCCCAAGGATAATTCTTTGCGGTGCCATACCAATTGACTCAAACATAGGTGGCTCCGGCCACCGCCCTCTCTTTGGAGAGGTTGTGCTGAGTGTTCTAGTCCTTGTTGTCTCTTGTCTTCCTTTCGTCGCGTCGAGCTTGTGTGTGTTGTCTCGTGTGTCAGCGTTTTGGTGTGTCCGTCCGCTTGAAGGTTGCTATGCAAAGGCCTTTTGTTTGCTCTGTTCTTGAAACTTGCATCCTCTTGAGCATAAGGTACTACCGCGGCTCGCCACGGTACTACCGCGGGAGCAGCGCACGGTACTTCCGCACCTAGCGCGGCAGTAATTTTTTACTGCCTCCTGGGGGGGCGGTACTACCGCCCACGGTGCGGTACTTCCGCCCAGGCGGTACTACCGCAATGACACACGGTACTACCGCACTGTCGAGGGCGCGTGGGGGTTAAGAGCGCGCAGGGGGAGTTCCAACTCCCCCATACCCATTCATCTATTTCTCCCCACGGCGCCTCTCTCTCTCGCTCAAGAATGGCGCCGGAGACCCTCGCCGGATCTCCGTCTCCAGCCGCTCTCCTCGGATTCCGTCCGGTGGAATCGTTCCCCACCACTCCCTCTTGCCATGGAACAAGGTTTCTCCCCAAATCCCTCTCTCCTTGGTTCGATCTTTTGTTTCTAGGTTTTTTTGGGGAGATGCATGTTGTTCTTCAGATTTTAGGCCAAATCTTTACAAGAGTAGGATGTAGGAGAGTAGTAATGCGTAGAGATTGTACTTGATATGTTGTTCCGTGGTAGATTTGATCAACCGTAGTACTGCCTCGTTTTCACGGTTGTTCTCAGATCTAGTTGAGGATTCGGATCTAACGTCGTGCGGTACTACCGCATCTCCGGTGCGGTACTACCGCTCCTCGGGAGCGGTACTACCGCGCCAGACGCGGCACTAAAATTCTACTGCCGCTCCGAGACCCGGTACTACCCATGCCACCGCGCGATACTACCGTGCCACCGCGCGGTACTACCGTGATTAGGAGCGGCACTAAAATTTTAGTACCGCGCAGACAAGCAGTACTACTGTTGGTGTCAAATCTCCCTCACGGCAATTACCAAGTGCGCGCTCTACTTGTTTCACCTGTTTTGCTGTGGTCTTTGCATTGATCCTTCTCGTGTCTCGTGCGTATTTTTGTGTTTTGTGTCTTAGGTGGTGGCTCCGGTGCACCTGCTCGCCATTCTAATCCCACCCGTGACACGGGTTCCAAGCGTCTGTGCAACCAAGATGAAGCTCTAGAGGGCTCCAATGCCCCCCAACGCAGGACCAAGACCACCGCCACCAAGCACAAGGAGCCCTCCATGGGCATGGATGCGATACCACTGGCTGAGTTTATCTCTCGCAGGAGGATCAACCCTTATGTGAATCCTCGTGCCAACTTCCGAGGGAATTTGTTCTGGACCAGGCAGCAGAATCTCATTTATGTGGATGTGATCAAGGGCAAGCAGAATACATATGTGGACGTGCACTGGATTGATATGCATCACATGAGGGAGGATAAGCACCATGCCTACTTTGGTGAGGCCTTGGATCTCGTGGAGCAGTTTGCAATTGAGGATGTGATCTCTTTCCACCTGGACTTTGATCCCGAGCTTGTGGCCCAGTTCTTTGCTTCAGTTCACTTTCGTACTGATGAGGAACGGAGGATGACCTGGATGACCAATGGACGTCAGCTGACTGCTACATGGAAGGAATTCATGGATTTGCTCCACGTACCTGATGAGGGGCTCAACACACCCGTTGGTGTTCGCCCTCACGCCAACTCCGAGTCAGCTAACAAGAACAAGCTCCAGTAGTATTATGTTGAGAAGCTCCTTCCAAGTGGCAAGAAGGCGTGGGTTCTGAACCCTTTCCTTGACACTATGCACCGGATCTTCCGCAACTCTCTCTTCCCACGCATTGGGGACAAGGACAAGGTGCATGCCTATCTTGTGGACATGATGCTCATCTGTGAGGAGGCGCGTCTCACTCAGACTCAACCATTGGACGTCTCCCACATCATGTGGTGCGAGCTTCAGTTTGCCGTGTTCAACCGTAAGGTTCCCATCTATGGACCTTACCTGTTTCTCTTGATCTCGAAGACGTGGGAGAAGCTCTACCCGCAGGATGAGTTTTTGGCCCCTGTCTGGATCCGTCATGACTCCATCAGACTCCGCATCAAGCCCCAGTGGGCTGACACTACTACTCGTGCTGAGGCAGCGGCTGCTCGGATGGATGTTGATGAGGAGGAGATTGAGGAGGAGGACGCAGATGAGGACAGCTCTGCTAGGTATGCCCCTCCCTCCACTGAGCCCTCATGGGCTAAGAAGCTAAAGGCCAAGATGAAGGCCTTGTTCTGCATGCAAGCAAAGGGGCAGTACCGGACTCATGTTGCTTCCAAGGAGGGTCGCCGCTGCGACAAGAGGATCTTGAGGACGTTTGGTGAGAAAATATCCAGTGGGTCCGAGAACCACATCACTCCAGAGGCCGAATGGATGGCGAAGCAAGGATATCAGTGGACTGAGTCTGAGGAGGAGCCCATCCCCGCCGGAGTCTGACGAGGACCGTGCAAGTGATTACTCCGCTTGAGCCACCACTTGTGTTATAGGTGTCCTCTCTGCCTTTTTGGCGTCTCGATGTCAAAGGGGGAGAGGGTGTAGGATTTGCGACTCGTTTATCGTGTTTGTTTCATTTGCTTCTGTTCCGCTGAACCTCGTTTGCTTTGGTTTGGTTTGCGCTTGTGAGACTTATCTATAATATGGTGTAAGACATATGCACTCTATCGTACCTTATTGAGCTTATGCTATCTTGTGCTATTTATATTGTGCTCATATTTACTATCTTTCTTAGTGTTAGCCTTATTGTTGCATGATATGCCTTGTCTATAAATATAGGGGGAGTGTTGGTCCTAGTATGTGTGCCATGCAGTCCAAAGCACTTATCTAGATAGCACACATCTAGGGGGAGCCCGTCTATATTTTAGAGATGTGGGGTTTGCTCATGTTCTATGTTATCTCCCTTCGTGCAAATCCCGTATTGTCATCAATCCACCAAAAAGGGGGAGATTGTAAGGGCATATTTATCCCTTAGTTGTTTTGGTGATTGATGACAATGCTTTTGCGGACTAATCATGTGCATTGAATATTTTAGACATTTCATCACTAGGCACAAGACAATTTGGTGCCCCTCGAAGACTATTGAAGATGGCGTTTCTCTACGTTTCTTTTCGGTGGATTTGATTCATAGGAAAGCCGTACTATTAAGAGGGGGTCCACTTTGGAAAGGTTTGGGTGGAATCATCACGTACACGTCTACTTCATTTGCACCTCCTTTCCTTTGGCACTTTGGAGCATCCTCCATCTTTTCTCGTCTATGCAAATTGTCGTGATTGCTGAAGTTGGGCATGCGGTAGTACTGCTCCTAGGAGTAGTAGTACCATAGGCCCTTGCAGTACTACTGGCCCCAGGCGCGGTATCACCGCAAGCGCCCACGGTAGTACCGCTCCTTTGGAGCTGTAGTACCGTGGCCCCAGGCCGGGCGCTGTTGCGGCTGCAGTAGTAGGGGCGCATGTAATTTTTTACATCTGTGCCCTACGCGGTAGTACCGCGCCCGGTGCGCGGTAGTACCATGCGTTCTGGCCTGGCTCAGCAGCTTGCGCGGCAGTAGGAGCGGATGTAATTTTTTACATCCGCACCCCGCGCGGTAGTACCGCTCCTGGCTTATAGTACTACTGTGTTGGATTTTTGCATAGGTTCCAACTCAGCGGAAGTTGCCACGGATGTATTTTTATATGTTCGTGCCTTCCCAAAATCTAGAACATCCCTGCCTTGCGGTAGTACCGCAAGGGGGAGCGGTAGTACCGCGCCAGTGGTTCTACCGCCCTCTGCTTCAGCGCATTTGGGCTGTCCTGGTTTGTGCTGCTCGGGCGGTAGTACCGCGGGGCCCTGCGGTAGTACCGCGTGCCCGTGCGGTAGTACCACGTCCCCGGTGCGGTAGTATCGTGCTGCGTAGGCTGAGTTGGTGGATAACGGTTGGATTTGTCCCTCCACTATATAAGGGGTGTCTTCTTCTCCGAGTTGACCACCTCTTCCATCCCCAAGCTCCATTGTTGCTCCAAGCTCCATTTTTGCCCGATCTCTCTCCCTAGGCAATAAAACTTGTTGATTTTCTAGGGATTGGTTGAGAAGGCCCCGATCTACACTTCCACCAAGAGAAATTTGATTCCCCCCACTAATCCCTTGCGGATCTTGTTACTCTTGGGTGTTTGAGCACCATAGACGGTTGAGGTCACCGCGGAGCCATATTCCATTGTGGTGAAGCTTCGTGGTGTCGTTGGGAGCCTCCAATTAAGTTGTGGAGATTGCCCCAACCTTGTTTGTAAAGGTTCGGTCGCCGCCTCCAAGGGCACCAATAGTGGAATGTGAGGGCGTGAGGAGAATACGGTGGCCCTAGTGGCTTCTTGGGGAGCATTGTGCCTCCACACCGCTCCAACGGAGACGTACTTCCCCTCAAAAGGAAGGAACTTCGGTAACACATCCTCGTCTTCACCGGATCCACTCTTGGTAATCTCGTGCCTTTACTTGTGCAAGCTTATTTGTGTTCTATCCCTTGCTTGCTTGTGTGCTTGTTGTTGTTGCATCATATAGGTTGCTCACCTAGTTGCATATCTAGACAACCTACTTTGATGAAAAGTTTAAATTGGTAAAGAAAAGCTAAAAATTGTTAGTTGCCTATTCACCCCCCCCCCTCTAGTCAACTATATCGATCCTTTCAATTGGTATCAGAGCCTCGTCCCTTTATTAAGGACTTTCCTGTCCGAAGAGTATGATTGACACCGTAGACGGTGGGGAGGAGCACTCCGGTGTGAATCCGTTCTTGTCTACGGCCGATGGGGGAACCACAGTCTCTCGTGAGGAATTCAATGTGGCCTTGGACACATTGAAAACCTCCATGACGACCACAAAAGAAACCTCCAATCATACATAAAAGAATTCAGAGAAGATTCAAATATTGTTCATAGATAAACATGATCATAAACCCACAATTCATCGGTCTCAACAAACACACTGCAAAAGAAGACTACATCGAATAGATCTCCACGAGAGAGGGGGAGAACATTGTATTGAGATCCAAAAAGAGAGAAGAAGCCATCTAGCTAATAACTATGGACCCGAAGGTCTGAGGTAAACTACTCACACATCATCGGAGAGGCTATGGTGTTGATGTAGAAGCCCTCCGTGATCGATGCCCCCTCCGGCGGAGCTCCGGAACAGGCCCCAAGATGGGATCTCACAGGTACAGAAGGTTGCGGCGGTGGAATTAGGTTTTTGGCTCTGTATCTGGTAGTTTGGGGGTATGTAGGTATATATAGGAGGAAGGAGTACGTCGGTGGAGCAACAGGGGGCCCACGAAGGTGGAGGGCGTGCCCTAGGGGGTAGGCGCGCCCCCCTACGTCGTGCCCTCCTGGTTGATGTCTTGACGTAGGGTCCAAGTCCTCTGGATCATGTTCGTTCCGAAAATCACGTTCCCGAAGGTTTCATTCCGTTTGGACTCCGTTTGATATTCGTTTTCTACGAAACTCTGAAATAGGCAAAAAACAGCAATTCTGGGTTGGGCCTCCGGTTAATAGGTTAGTCCCAAAAATAATATAAAAGTGTATAGTAAAGCCCGTTAAACATCCAAAACAGAATATAATATAGCATGGAACAATCAAAAATTATAGATACGTTGGCGACGTATCAAGCATCCCCAATCTTAATTCCTGCTCGTCCTCGAGTAGGTAAATGATAAAAATAGAATTTTTGATGTGGAATGCTACTTGGCATAATTTCAATGTAATTCTTTTTAATTGTGGTATGAATATTCAGATCCGAAAGATTCAAGACAAAAGTTTAATATTGACATAAAAATAATAATACTTCAAGCATACTAACTAAGCAATTATGTCTTCTCAAAATAACATGGCCAAAGAAAGTTATCCCTACAAAATCATATAGTCTGGCTATGCTCTATCTTCACCACACAAAATATTTAAATCATGCACAACCCCGATGACAAGCCAAGCAATTGTTTCATACTTTTGACGTTCTCAAACTTTTTCAATCTTCACGCAATACATGAGCATGAGCCATGGACATAGCACTATATGTGGAATAGAATGGTGGTTGTGGAGAAGACAAAAAGGAGAAGATAGTCTCACATCAACTAGGCGTATCAACGGGCTATGGAGATGCCCATCAATAGATATCAATGTGAGTGATTAGGGATTGCCATGCAACGGATGCACTAGAGCTATAAATATATGAAAGCTCAACAAAAGAAACTAAGTGGGTGTGCATCCAACTTGCTTGGTCACGAAGACCTAGGGCATTTTGAGGAAGCCCATCATTGGAATATACAAGCCAAGTTCTATAATGAAAAATTCCCACTAGTATATGAAAGTGATATCATAGGAGACTCTCTATCATGAAGATCATGGTGCTACTTTGAAGCACAAGTGTGGTAATAGGATAGTAACATTGTCCCATTCTCTCTTTTTCTCTCATTTTTTTTATTTGGGCCTTTTCTTCTCTCTTTTTTATGGCCTCTTTTTTTCCTTCTTTTTCTTTATTTCGTCCGGAGTCTCATCCCAACTTGTGGGGGAATCATAGTCTCCATCACCCTTTCCTCACTTGGGACAATGCTCTAAAAATGATGATCATCACACTTTTATTTACTTACAACTCAACAATTACAACTCAATACTTAGAACAAAATATGACTCTATGTGAATGCCTCCGGCGGAGTACCGGGATATGCAATGAATCAAGAGTGACATGTATGAAAGAATTATGAACGGTGGCTTTGCCACAAATACAATGTCAACTACATGATCATGTGAAGCAATATGACAATGATGGAGCGTGTCATAGTAAACGGAACGGTAAGTTGCATGGCAATATATCTCGGAATGGCTATGGAAATGCCATGATAGGTAGGTATGGTGGCTGTTTTGAGGAAGGTATATGGTGGGTGTATGATACCGGCGAAAAGTGTGCGGTATTAGAGAGGCTAGCAATGGTGGAAGGAGGAAAAGTGCTTATAATCCATGGACTCAACATTAGTCATAAAAAACTCATATACTTATTGCACAAATCTACAAGTTATCAAAGCAAAGTATTACGCGCATGCTCCTAGGGGGATAGATTGGTAGGAAAAGACCATCGCTCGTCCCCGACCGCCACTCATAAGGAAGACAATCAATAAATAAATCATGCTCCGACTTCATCACATAACGGTTCACCATACGTGCATGCTACGGGAATCACAAACTTTAACACAAGTATTTCTCAAATTCAAAACTACTCAACTAGCATGACTCTAATATCACCATCTTCATATCTCAAAACAATTATCAAGCATCAAACTTCTCATAGTATTCAACACACTCATAAGAATTTTTCTTTTTTCTTTACTAATCTTGAATGCCTATTATTGTTAAAGCAAACTACCATGATGTTTTGTAGGACTCTCAAAATAATCTAAGTGAAGCATGAGAGAACAATAGTTTCTATAAAAAAAATCCACCACCGTGCTCTAAAAGATATAAGTGAAGCACTAGAGCAAATACTCAATAACTCAAAAGATATAAGTGAAGCACATAGAGTATTCTATTAATTTCCGAATCAAGTGAGTCTCTCTCAAAAGGTGTGTACAGCAAGGATGATTGTGTAAAAACTAAAAAGCAAAGACTCAAATCATACAAGACGCTCCAAGCAAAACACATATCATGTGGTGAATAAAAATATAGCTCCAAGTAAAGTTACCGATGGAAGTAGACGAAAGAGGGGATGCCTTCTGGGGCATCCCCAAGCTTTGGCTTTTAGGTGTCCTTAGATTATCTTGGGGTGCCATGGGCATCCCCAATCTTAGGCTCTTGCCACTCCTTGTTCCATAATCCATCAAATCTTTCACCCAAAACTTGAAAACTTCACAACACAAAACTTAACAGAAAATCTCGTGAGCTCCGTTAGCAAAAGAAAACAAAACACCACTTCAAGTTACTGTAATAAACTCATTCTTTATTTATTTTGTTGTTAAACCTACTGTATTCCAACTTCTCTATGGTTTATAAACTATTTTACTAGCCATAGATTCATCAAAATAAGCAAACAACACACGAAAAACAGAATCTGTCAAAAACAGAACAGTCTGTAGTAATCTGTAACTAACGCAAACTTCTGGAACTCCAAAAATTCAGCCAAAATAGGACGACCTAGACAATTTGTTTATTGAATAGAATCAATTGGAATAAATATTTTATCACGTTCTGGTGATTTTTAACAATTATTTTCGTGAACAGAAAGTTTCTGGAATTTTCAGCAAGATCAGATAACTATCATCCAAGAAGATCCTATAGGTTTAACTTGGCACAAACATTAATTAAAACATAAAAAGACATCTAACCAGAGGCTAGATCAAAGATTTATTCCTAAACATAAGCAAAAATCAAAAAACTAAAAATAAAATTGGGTTGCCTCCCAACAAGCGCTATCGTTTAACGCCCCTAGCTAGGCATAAAAGCAAGGATAGATCTAGGTATTGCCATCTTTGGTAGGCAATCCATAAGTGGCCCTCATAACAGATTCATAAGGTAATTTAATTTTCTTTCTAGGTAAGTGTTCCATGCCTTTCCTTAACGGAAATTGGAATCTAATATTCCCTTCCTTCGTATCAATAATTGCACCAATCGTTCTAAGGAAAGGTCTACCAAGAATAATAGGACATGAAGGATTGCAATCTATGTCAAGAGCAATAAAATCTACGGGCACATAATTCCTATTTGCAACAATAAGAACATCATTAATTCTTCCCATAGGTTTCTTAATGGTGGAATACGCAAGGTGCAAGTTTAAAGAGCAATCATCAAATTCGCGGAAACCTAACAAATCACACAAAGTTTTTGGGATCGTGGAAACACTAGCACCCAAATCACACAAAGCATAGCATTCATGATCTTTAATTTTAATTTTAATAGTAGGTTCCCACTCATCATAATGTTTTCTAGGGATAGAAACTTCCAACTCAAGTTTTTCTTCATAAGATTTCATCAAAGCATCAACGATATGTTTGGTAAAGGCTTTATTTTGACTATAAGCATGAGGAGAATTTAGCACGGATTGCAACAAGGAAATACAATCTATCAAAGAGAAATTATCATAATTAAATTCCTTGAAATCCAAAATAGTGGGTTCGTTAATATCTAATGTTTTGATCTCTTCAATCCCACTTTTATCAATTTTAGCATCAAGATCTAAAAACTCCGAATTTTTGGAACGCCTTCTAGATAAAGGTGGATCATATTCAGTCCCATCATTATCAATATTCATATTGCAAAACAAAGATTTAATAGGGGACACATCAATAACTTTTAGATCTTCATCTTTATTTTCATAGAAACTAGAAGAACACGCTTTCACAAAGCAATCTTTCTTAGCACGCATCCTAGCGGTTCTTTCTTTGCACTCATCAATGGAAATTCTCAAGGCTTTGAGAGACTCATTGATATCATGCTTAGGTGGAATAGATCTAAGTTTTAAAGAATCAACATCAAGGGAAATTCTATCAACGTTCCTAGCCAATTCATCAACTTTAAGCAATTTTTCTTCAAGCAAAGCATTGAAATTCTTTTGTGAATTCATAAATTCCTTAACACTAGTCTCAAATTCAGAAGGCATCTTATTAAAGTTTCCATAAGAATTGTTGTAGGAATTACCATAATTATTAGAGGAATTACTAGGATAAGGCCTAGGATTAAAGTTTCCTCTATACTCCTTGTTACCAAAATTATTCCTACCAACAAAATTCACATCCATAGATTCATTATTATTCTCAATCAAAGTAGACAAAGGAATATCATTAGGATCAGAAGAAACACTCTTAGTAGCAAATAATTTCATAAGTTCATCCATCTTTCCACTCAAAACATTAATTTCTTCTATCGCATGCACTTTTTTATTAGTAGATCTTTTAGTGTGCCATTAAGAATAATTAACCATAATATTATCTAGGAGTTTAGTAGCTTCTCCTAAAGTGATTTCCATAAAAGTGCCTCCCGCGGCCAAATCTAAAAGATTTCTAGAAGCAAAATTCAATCCAGCATAAAAAAAATTGTATAATCATCCACAAATTCAAACCATGTGTAGGGCAATTACGTATCATTAATTTCATCCTCTCCCAAGCTTGTGCAACATGTTCATGATCAAGTTGCTTAAAATTCATAATATCGTTTCTAAGAGAGATGATCTTAGCGGGAGGAAAATACTTAGAGATAAAAGCATCTTTGCACTTATTCCAAGAATCAATACTATTTTTAGGCAAAGACGAAAACCAAGCTTTAGCACGATCTCTAAGCGAAAACGGGGATAGCTTCAATTTAACAATATCATTATCCACATCTTTCTTATTTTGCATATCACACAAATCAACGAAGCTATTTAGATGGGTAGCGACATCTTCACTAGGAAGGCCGGCGAATTGATCTTTCATGACAAGATTCAACAAAGCAGTATTGATTTCGCAAGATTCAGTATCGGTAAGAGGAGCAATCGGAGTGCTAAGGAAATCATTGTTGTTGGTATTGGTGAAGTCACACAATTTAGTATTATCTTGAGCCATCGTGACAAGCAAGCAATCCAACACACGAGCAAACAAGAGACGGGCAAAAAGAGGCAAACGGAAAAGAGAGGGCGAATAAAACGGCAAGGGTGAAGTGGGGGAGAGGAAAACGAGAGGCAAATGGCAAATAATGTAATGCGGGAGATAAGGGTTTGTGATGGGTACTTGGTATGTTGACTTTGCGTAGACCTCCCCGGCAACGGCGCCAGAAATCCTTCTTGCTACATCTTGAGCACTACGTTGGTTTCTCCTTGAAGAGGAAAGGGTGATGCAGCAAAGTAGCGTAAGTATTTCCCTCAGTTTTTTAGAACCAAGGTATCAATCCAGTAGGAGGCCACACACGAGTCCCTCGCACCTACACAAACAAATAAATCCTCGCAACCAACACGATAAGGGGTTGTCAATCCCTACACGGTCACTTACGAGAGTGAGATCTGATAGATATGATAAGATAATATTTTTGGTATTTTTATGATAAAGATGCAAAGTAAAATAAAAGGCAATAAAAACAACTAAGTGTTGGAAGATTAATATGATAGAAAATAGACCCGGGGGCCATAGGTTTCACTAGTGGCTTCTCTCAAGAGCATAAGTATTTACGGTGGGTGAACAAATTACTGTTGAGCAATTGACAGAATTGAGCATAGTTATGAGAATATCTAGGTATGATCATGTATATAGGCATCACGTCCGAGACAAGTAGACCGACTCCTGCCTGCATCTACTACTATTACTCCACACATCGACCGCTATCCAGCATGCATCTAGAGTATTAAGTTCATAAGAACAGAGTAACACTTTAAGCAAGATGACATGATGTAGAGGGATAAACTCATGCAATATGATATAAACCCCATCTTGTTATCCTCGATGGCAACAATACAATACGTGCCTTGCTGCCCCTACTGTCACTGGGAAAGGTACCGCAAGATTGAACCCAAAGCTAAGCACTTCTCCCATTGCAAGAAAGATCAATCTAGTAGGCCAAACCAAACTGTTAATTCGAAGAGACTTGCAAAGATAACCAAACATACATAAAAGAATTCAGAGAAGATTCAAATATTGTTCATAGATAAACTTGATCATAAACCCACAATTCATCGGTCTCAACAAACACACTGCAAAAGAAGATTACATCGAATAGATCTCCACGGGAGAGGGGGAGAACATTGTATTGAGATCAAAAAGAGAGAAGAAGCCATCTAGCTAATAACTATGGACCCGAAGGTCTGAGGTAAACTACTCACACATCATCGGAGAGGCTATGGTGTTGATGTAGAAGCCCTCCGTGATCGATGCCCCCTCTGGCGGAGCTCCGGAACAGGCCCCAAGATGGGATCTCACGGGTACAGAAGGTTGCGGCGGTCGAATTAGGTTTTTGGCTCCGTATCTGGTAGTTTGAGGGTATGTAGGTATATATAGGAGAAAGGAGTACGCGCTGGAGCAACAGGGGGCCCACGAGGGTGGAGGGCGCGCCCTGGGGGGTAGGCGCGCCCCCCTACCTCGTGCCCTCCTGGTTGATGTCTTGACGTAGGGTCCAAGTCCTCTGGATCACGTTCCCGAAGGTTTCATTCCGTTTGGACTCCGTTTGATATTCTTTTTCTACGAAACTCTGAAATAGGCAAAAAACAGCAATTCTGGGCTGGGCCTCCGGTTAATAGGTTAGTCCCAAAAATAATATAAAAGTGTATAATAAATCCCAATAATGTCCAAAACAGAATATAATATAGCATGGAACAATCAAAAATTATAGATACATTGGAGACGTATCATCCGACAAGGGGGAAGCTACTAGTGAAAAGGCTCCTTCTTCTAGTGGTAAAAATGGCACCGGCATCTTTGCCATGTGGAACCTCCACTTGCTTATGGTGGACCGATTCCTTCCACTCATTTGAATCATGCCGGTCCTCCCCCTAAAATTGTGAAAAATGAGGACTTTGATTCTTGGGTTTATCGCTTTAAGCGTCATTTAAATCATGTTAATACTAATATTTGGAGAATCATTGAAGAAGGTTTCTATCCGCATGACCGAAGCAACTTCACCCCTAGAGAAGCCGCGGATAATCAATTCAATGAGAATGCTCTCTTCATCATCCAAGATGCAATTCCACCCGAAGATCTTGCTCATCTCTGGCCCTTCACCATGGCCAAGGATGCATGCTGTTGAGGATATAAACCTTAGAGTCACCCGCCTGGAGGGGCCGGGTTACTCATAATGGTCATCACCTGAAGCCCGGCGCCAAGCTTGAAGACGGTGGGCCAAAGATGGGCTTAAGACCCGGAGATGGCTTAAGGCCCGTAGTTACAACCGTCGTTATGGTAGAACTTGTAGTGTAAGGCGAGAATAGTTGAGAGTCCGAGCCGGACACTCTTATGAGCCGGCCGAGACTCTGAGAGCTACTGGGCATCAACCTCTCTATATAAAGGGACGACCCTGCGGCGGTTCAGAGAGAGAGAAGATCTCGTCGAGAACCAGGCATAACAGTTAAGTTCCCTGGTCATCGAAACCCTAATCAATACCACCTCAACTGGACGTAGGCTTTTACCTTCACCGTAAGGGCCGAACCAGTATAACCCTCGTGTTCCTTGTCCCGTTTAACCTCTTCAAGCTTCCTAGTTGCGATGGCTCCATGACTAAGTCCTAGCTCGAGGACATCTGCCGTGACAATTCCACGACAGTTGGCGCCCACCGTGGGGCCCGCGCATGGTGGATTTGAGTTCTTGAAGGGCAGCTTCGAAGGGCTCAAGGGATACGCTGTGGGCCAGATGACCAAGAGTCGTCGCGGCAAGCTCTACATCGAAGATGCAAACTAGGGCCCCGACGCCTGATCAATTGAGTATAGATACCGGGTCCCCTTCGGCGGAATTCATGTTTTCATTGGCAAGATTGGTGAGCCGGGCCCAGAGCCGGATCTCTGCGCCGATCTCATCGAGACGGCTCAGCGCGCACGACCCGCCCGGGCCCTGCCTGCCTTGAAGCTCGCTTTTGTGGGATGTATCCATGGAGGGCTCTCTGATGGATCTGGATCTGGTAATGGGACGGCCGCCGGCTCTGACGGCGAGTCGTCCACAGATGAGTCAAACTCGTTGTATCAACTTCAAAATGGTAGGCTCATGGGTTGTTCCGATGGTGACAGTATTCCGGACCCGTTTGAGCCGCCGAGCCGGGTTGGAATCTTCATGGCCGGTGCGCAGCCTGCTCAGAACCCTGCTGCTGGGGCGGGAAACCCGGTGCCCTCGCCGGCTCAGGTGCTGATGGATCTCACGGACAAGATGACGGCCCTGTTAACCGCCGCGGTTGACCCGGCGGATCAAGCTCAGCATGACACGGAGGTGGCGCAGTTAAAGTTAGATCTAGTAAAAGCCAAGGAGGATCTGGCAGCGGAAGGGATCCGGATGGCCGCGGAGAGGGCGGCTCTCGACGCCCAAACTCAGTTGATTCAGGCGTAGTCCTTCCGGCTCACGATGGATCAGAACGCGTCCAATGAGGTCATGAGAAGGAGGCATCAAAAGGCCCAATCTCGACTCCCTCCGGTCTACGATCCTCGAAACCTCTTCAACACGCCAGGTGCAGGGTCTAGTAACCCGCCAGGGATCATAGTTCCCGGGTCTGGAACCCCTGTTCAGCCACAGGTGATGGGGCCTCCCCGGGTGAACCCTGCCCCGCCTCAGTATGTGCCAATACCACCGGGTCATTATGCTAACCCGCTGGAGAACATGGTCGCCGCAGCAGCACGGCTGGCGGCTCTCCCAATTGACGGCGACTCTCCAATGGCTATTGAAACCCGTCGGGTCAGAGAACTCCTTCAGACGGCGCTGGCGCAGCAAGAGGCGTACTCTTACAGCCGGGACAGGATCCACTCAACCCCTCGTCCAGGCCGGAGCCCGAGTTATAGCAGACACATGGTCTCAGCAACCGGCTCAAGTAATGTCCGACGCCATGACCCGCCCCCTGGCCATGGCCCGGCTCATAAGGGAGCCTTTCACGCAACAGACCAAGACAGAGCGCGGCAAGAGGCGGAGCAGGTGCCTCAGTTGACGGCTTACCAAACACCCCCGGCTTATCCGACGACTTTCGTCGACGTAGGTATCCCTACGAGGACTGGAGGTGTCCCGTGTTTAGTGCCGGCTCTCCGCAATGAACGTCTACCCAAGGACTTCAAAGGACCTAGGAAGGTGCCTAATTACACGGCTGATTTACAACCTGGAGCCTGGATCGAGAGTTACGAGATGGTCATGGAATTGCTGGAGGTCAGTGAAGCGGCGATGGCCAAGTACTTCACCATGATGTTAGATGGGACTGCCCGCACTTGGTTGAAAGGGCTACCACCGAATTCCATCGGGTCTTGGGCTGAGCTGAAAGCCCGGTTCATCCAAAACTTCAAAGATATCTGTAGGCAGTCTATGTCAATTGTGGATTTGATTAACTGTAAACAGCAGGAGGGTGAGTCTACGACGCATTGGGTCCGCCGGGTCAAAGAGATCATACATTCATCGGATAAGATGGATGCCGGCTCTGCAGTCTTAATGTTGGAGCAGAATTGTCGTTTCCTGCCCCTGAAGATGAAACTTGGGCGGCTTAAGCGCGATTGCAATGATATGGGTACGCTGATGGCGGCTCTCGTCAAGTACGCCGATTCTGATAGTACCAAGGACCCCGCTTCAGATGATGAAAGGACAGGGAAGGGAAAGAAAAACGGCAATGGCAAGGGTCCTCAGCATAACCCGGGGAACCAGGGAGGTGGTAAGCGTAAGGCCGACGGCAGTCTAGAGTTCGTGGCCAACGCTAGCTCACAAGGTAATAACCAGCGACGCAAGGGGAGGCCGCCTCCCCGAGCCGGCGGGTCAGGCCCGACGCTGGAGCAGCTGTTGAATGAGCCCTACCCGAGGCACGGCTCTAGGGAGAAGCCAGCTACTCATCTATGGAAGGATTGCGCGATCATGAAGACCTTTAAGAACTCCAATGCCTTTAATGGCAACAATGGCCCGGGCGGCGGCTCAGGCGCCGACGGTTTTCATGGCCCGGGCGGCGGTTCAAATTCTAATCCTCAGAATGGTCAAGGGGGCTTTAATCAGCAGTCTGGCCAGGGTCATCAACAGCAGCAGGGGGGTTATCAGACCAATCCAAAACAACTTAGTGGTGGACAGTATCATGTATTTACCACCAGTCTATGTAAGCGAGATCAGAAGCTTCATAAGAGGGTTGTGAATGCTGTTGAGCCGGCGGTTCCACGCTATTTAAGATGGTCTGAGCAGCCTATCGTGTGGAGTAGGGAGGATCACCCTCCCCGGGTTGATAATCCGGGTCACTTGGCCTTGGTGGTGGCTCCTCAGGTGGGAGGATATAAGTTCACTAAGGTGCTGATGGATGGAGGCAGCAGCATCAACATCCTCTATTATGAGACTTTCCGTCGTATGGGGTTGATTGATAAGAACCTCAGCCAGTCAAACACTATCTTCCATGGGGTGGTGCCTGGTAAGTCGGCTTATCCAGTTGGCAAGATCGAGTTGGAGGTGGCCTTTGGAGACGAGCACAACTACAGGGTGGAAAAATTGACCTTTGAGGTGGTCAAGATAAGAAGTCCGTATCATGCCATATTTGGGCGGCCGGCTTACGCCAAGTTCATGGCACGGCCGTGTTACGTGTATTTACAGCTCAAGATGCCGGGTCACAATGGGACTATTACGGTTCATGGCAGCCGGAAGGTGGCCTTGGAGTGTGAGGAAGGTGATGCAGCCTATGCAGAATCTGTTTGTGCAACAGAGGAGTTGAAATTTTACAAGGACAATGTTGACCCAACAGATATGACCTCTCTGAAAAAGCCGACTACGGAGCGTGAGCCGGCAATGAAATTTAAGTCGGCTGATGAGACTAAACTTGTTGATTTCGTTCCAGGTGATTCATCTCAGCAGTTTAGCATCAGTGCCAATCTGGATCCAAAATAGGAAAGCGTGCTCATCGAGTTCATCCGTGAGAATAGGGACATTTTTGCATGGAAACCTTCTGACATGCCAGGTGTACCTAGAGAGCTCGCTGAGCACACTCTAAATGTTGATCCGAAATTTAAGCCGGTCAGGCAATTCCTTCGGCGGTTTAATGAAGAGAGGCGGAAAGCTATTGGTGAAGAGGTGGCCCGGCTCTTGGCGGCCGGGTTTATTGTTGAAGTCTTTCACCCAGAGTGGTTAGCTAACCCGGTGCTCGTGCTCAAGAAGAACGGCACCTGGCGGATGTGTGTGGACTACACGGACTTAAACAAGGCGTGTCCGGCTGATCCTTTTGCCCTTCCCCGTATTGCTCAAATCATTGATGCTACGGCGGGTTGTGAGCGCTTAAGTTTCTTGGACGCTTATTCTGGATATCATCAGATTAAAATGGCAGTTAAGGACCAGGAGAAGACGGCGTTCATCACTCCCTTTGGAGCCTTCTGCTATGTGTCTATGCCCTTTGGACTCAAGAGTGCACAGGCGACTTATCAGCGTTGCGTGCAGAACTGTCTTCATAACCAGATTGGGCGCAATGTTCATGCTTATGTGGATGATATTGTGGTTAAATCCAGGAAGGAGGAAACCTTGATAGGTGATCTGAGGGAAACCTTTGACAATCTCCGGGTCTACAAGATGATGCTTAACCCGGCCAAGTGTGTTTTTGGTGTTCCTGCAGGCAAGCTCTTGGGTTTCTTGGTTTCTAACAGAGGCATTGAAGCTAACCCGGAGAAGATCAAGGCCATCACCTCCCTGGCTAAGCCGGCGTGTATAAACGACATCCAGCGCCTGGCGGGTCGTATCGCTGCTTTAAGCCGGTTTATAAGACGTTTGGGTGAGAAGGCCATGCCATTATACCAGTTGATGAAGAAAACTGATGACTTTGTCTGGAATGATGTAGCTAATACTACTTTTGAGGATTTGAAGAGGCAGCTGGCAGAACCCCCAGTCCTTGCTACTCCGGTTGACAAGGAGCCTTTATTGCTGTATGTGGCTGCTAACACACGAGCCGTCAGTGTGGCTGTGGTGGTGGAGCGCAAGGAAGAGGGTAAGGAGCATCCGGTTCAGCAGCCGGTTTATTACGTCAGCGAGGTGCTCATCGAGTCCAAGCAGCGGTATCCGCATTGGCAGAAGCTTGTTTATGGTGTGTTCATGGCAAGCCGAAAGCTTAAGCATTACTTCCAGGGTCACCCTATCACTGTGGTTAGTTCTGCTCCCCTTGGAGATATCATTCGAAACAGAGAAGCTACGGGGAGAGTGGCTAAGTGGGCTATAGAACTTGGACCTCATGGTCTAAGATATGTGCCACGCACTGCTGTTAAATCTCAAGCTTTGGTGGATTTTATCAACGATTGGACAGAGTTACAAGTGCCCGAAGAAAAGCCGGATAATACATATTGGACTATTCATTTCGATGGGTCCAGGCAATTGGAGGGCTCGGGGGCTGGAGTTGTATTGGCTTCCCCTAAAGGTGACAAGTTTCATTATGTGCTACGGTTGATGTTTCCTTGCACTAACAATGCGGCTGAGTACGAGGCCTTGCTCCATGGTCTTCGGATGGCTAAGGAGATGAGCCTGAGCCGGGTAAGATGCTTCGACGACTCAGACTCAGTGGCTCAACAAGTATCAGGCAAGTGGGATTCCAAGGACCCTCTCATGGCGGCTTATCGCCGTGAAGTTGATGCCATTGCTGGACACTTTCAGGGTTACCAAGTAGAACACATCGATCGCAGGAAGAATGAGGCGGCTGATGCTTTAAGCCAGCTGGGCTCTCAGCGAAAACCGGTGCCGCCTAATACTTTCCTGGACGTCTTGCATAACCCTTCTGTTAAGTTGCCCACAGAGGAAGATTTGGCCGTCCCTGACCCGGAGGCACAATTGGTGGCGGCTCTCCACTTCATCCCGGATTGGACAGTGCCCTATCTGGTTTACATGACCCGGGGGGACTTGCCTGAGGATGAGACTTTGGCTAGACAAATAACCCGGCGGTCTAAGTCAATGGTTGTTATCAATGGTGAACTGCATCGCCGCAGTGTTACGGGAACGTTCCAGCGTTGTGTTTCCCCTGAGGAAGGTCAAGAGATCTTGCGTGAGATTCATGAAGGGGATTGTGGCCATCATGCCGGCTCAAAATCCCTTGTGGCCAAGGCTTTTCGTCATGGTTTTTATTGGCTGACGACTCATGCTGATGCGGAGGACTTGGTCAGTAAATGTGATGGTTGCCAAAGGTTCTCGCGACGGGCTCATGTGCCGGCTCAGGAGCTGAGGATGATCCCAATTACTTGGCCCTTTGCGGTCTGGGGGCTTGATATGGTCGGGCCTTTTAAAAGGTCCAAGGATAAGAAGACCCACCTCTTGGTGGCAGTTGACAAATTCACAAAGTGGGTTGAAGCAGAGCCAGTTAGCAAGTGTGACGCAGCCACGGCGGTTCAGTTTATGAAAAAGGTGATCTTTCGCTTTGGTTTTCCACACAGCATTATAACTGACAATGGTACCAATCTATCCAAAGGCGCCATGGAGGAGTTTTGTCAACGAGAGCATATTCGACTTGATGTTTCATCAGTGGCTCACCCTCAATCCAATGGACAAGCTGAGAGGGCTAATCAGGAGATTCTGAAAGGCATCAAGCCCCGGCTTTTGGTCCCTTTGCAACGGACACCGGGTTGTTGGGTGGAGGAGTTACCCTCCGTGTTGTGGAGCATCAACACTACTCCTAACAGGTCTACGGGTTTCACGCCGTTCTTCATGGTTTATGGAGCGGAAGCAGTCCTCCCCAGTGACATCCGTCATGACTCGCCTCGAGTGGCGGCTTATGTTGAGGCGGATAATGAACAGGCGCGCCAAGATGCTCTTGACTTGTTGGACGAACAGCGTGATGAGGCGGCAGCTCGATCTGCGATTTACCAGCAAGACCTGTGTCGTTATCACAGTCGCCGGGTTAAGTCCCGGGTCTTCCAGGAAGGTGATCTGGTGCTCCGGCTCATCCAAGATCAAACAGATGCGCACAAGCTATCCCCGCCTTGGGAAGGACCCTTTGTGGTCAGCAAGAACTTGCACAATGGGTCATATTACCTCATTGACATTCGGGAGCACAAAGATTCACGTAAGTCGGAGGAGGAGACCCGTCGGCCGTGGAACATAGCTCAGCTTCGGCCTTATTACACTTGAGCCACCGGCTCTCGTGATGTACATATTTCTATAAGCCATGTTTATATTATGATAAGCAATAAAGCAGGACCTCTGTCCTTTTTCTTCTCCAAAGGTAAATGTGTTGTTTCCATTACAAGATCACATGGTAACTTGGAGGTGGATCCGGCTTATGATCGTATTCGAATCTAGCCGTACGCAATATAATCACTTGGGGGCTTCCTGTTCAAACATAGGTCGTATTCGAACCAAAGAGAACATAGCTGTCGATACCCATTTGATTGGCAAAGTGCCGAGCTCATTGGAGAGTTTTCTTTGATCATATTTGAATCATAGTTCAACCCCCTTTGGGAACCAACGTGGATCGTATTCGAATCAGCGTCGTTAAACAACTCCTAAGGTCATTTGGGGGCTTCCTGTTCAAACATGGGTCGTATTCGAACCAAAGAGAACATAGCTGTCGGTACCCTCTTGATTGGCATCGCCACACCCACTGGGGGCTATATGATCGCATTCGAATCTTAGCATAACCCCTTTGGGACGGGTCTCTGGTCGTATTCGAACTGGAAGCCCCTAAGCTTTTCTGATTTGCAACGAGTTCTTCTGATTGTTTCAATAGTGTGCACGGCGGGTCTCACTTTGCCGGCTTAACTTTGATTCACAGTGTTAGTCGAACATAATCGGCGTTATTAAGACTGGTAAACCGGAATTGAGGTACCAACCTTATTTACCCGGGTCATATAATCCGGAAGTGTACTTGAAGGCCGGTAAGTGTGTTATTACGGTTATATCAAGGACATCATTGAAGACCAGTCTTTCGTGTCTTAGATCTCTATTCCGGGTTATGTGTACGAGACTACGATTCTCAGTGCGGTAAGCCGCCTAGAGACTTGTGATTTGTTTTTCTATGCAGGATAGTTAAAGACAACTATTTGAGCTTGAGGAAAATGAATGATCAATTATGACCCGGAGGAATATAAGGAAGCAACTTCCATGAAATTCAGCATTCAACACATGCACGATGGCACGACAAAGTTAAAATGGTGGTCCTATTCTATTACAAGACTCCCCGAGTCCAAAAGGGTGAAGCATTGTTTAAAATAAGCCGCCTACAGAGTTAAGACGCTTGCTGGGTCGAAGCTTCCAGCTCATCCCTCTCCGCTCCTCCGGCTGTTCCCAAGACCTGGAAGGTTGACGATTTCCAGTCAATGCCGCTCAGAGCTTCAAATTGAGCTTCCTCATCAATTAACCCGGCCGGGTCAATTTCCGGGGCAAAGGTATGCTTACGAGTCAGCGGGACTAGGCTGATGGCTTCATAACGCGGAGTGGGGATCCTCTGATTTTCTGCATCGTAGCCCGGCTGGTACTTGGTCAGATCAGTGTCATTTCCAATCAGGGTAGCCACCGGGCGCACGATCTTCACGCAGGCTGCAAAATCCTTTTGGTCGAAAGGGGTGCCATCTTCCTTCAAGCTGGGGTAACCAAGTGCAATGTCCGCCGGGTCTAGCTCTGGATGGAAGGCCTTGGCCCGGCTCAGTGCAGCTATGGCTCCGGCTCTTGCAGAGGCCCGTCGCAGCTCTTGAACACGTTGAGGAAGAACAGCCAGCCGGCGAAGTACTTCCGCCAGGTGAGTCGGAACCTCATTTGATAGGGCCACCACAGCCAAAGCCCGATGTGACCCGGTGTAGAGTTGCTCCACCAGGGTGTACACGGCCTTCAGCTTGGTCTGCACGTTCTGATTGAGGTTGGCGCTTCTGGGACCTGTTTAACAAAGTAAGATAAGCCGTTCTCAGTAATGGGAGTTATGAGATATAAAGGTTATGAACTTATTGAGAACCGGTGGAATAACTTACCGAAGATGGCGGTGACCATATGTGACACATGGCGTTTTAAGCCGGAGAGTTCGGCGGTTCTCTCCGACAGAGCCTTCTCCGCCTGTTCGGCCGGCTTACAAGCACAGCCTTCTCTTTGGCCCAAGTCTTCCTTTCAGTTTCAAAGTCCTTCTTCAGCTTCTCTTGAGCAGCGATACTGGACACAAATTTGGCATTGGCCTTCTGGGTCTCAGTTTCCTGAGTCTTCAGGCGGCTCTTCAGATCGGAGATGTCAGCCTCCAACTTCTTGCAAGCAGCCTGCACAATTTTCGGGTTATAGTATGAACAGGTATTATGCAATTTTAAAGTCCCAAGCACTTTCCAAGCAAAGACACTTGGCACTTGGGGGCTAATGCATGTCGAACGTTTCTATCTACAAATTACCGGTTCATGGAAGTAAGCCGGAACTTAAGTCTACAACATATTCAATCATAAGTCGTCGACTTGGGGGCTAGTATGGTAAAGATAACTATGCAGTAAGCAGTAGAGTGGTACCTCAGACTTCTGCTGTATCTGATTCACCATGTTGATCTCCAAATCCCGGCTCTTGTGCACCTGACTCACATAGCCGGAGACGATCTCTCCGACGCTCAAGTTTGTATAGTTGGTGAGGTCCAGATTGGCCCGGCTGCGCTCTAGCAACTCTTCCTTGGCGGAACACTTGGCCAGCGCAGTGGGTCTCCCTGGCTCAACAAACTCCGTCCGGGTGATTACCACGTCCGGGTCATCGGCCGGCTGAGCCGGGCTGGAGATATCCGGGTTGGTGGAAGTCTCCATGGCTGGCTCGTCGGTGGGAGCGGGGGCTTCAGGAGCAAAGGCGGCTGGCGGCTCTTGAGCGGAAACTTCCGGTTCCGTCACGACCGACTCCTCCGTCGGCTTATTTTTCTTTGCTCTTTTACTGAGCTTTGCTTGAGCACTGAAAGGACAAGAGGTTAGTACAAAAGTATGAGTAAAGATAAAGCACAGCAGGAGATGATTATCATTACCCGGGTACGGTCTTGAAAGCCGGCAGATTCGACTGCATAGAGTCGCCAGAGGAGGGTGAAGTTTCCTGATAATTTGAACCGGAAGAATTGAGCGGTTGACGTATAACACCCGCCAAAGGATGAAAAGGATATAAGTTGGATGTAACCTCGGTCCGGCGCTTCCTTGACGCCTCAGGTAAACCGGAGGAGAGATCAGCATCCTTGCTGGTCCGGGTGTGTCGCCGGCTCTCATGAATCTGTTGCTTCAAAAGAAATTGAGGATCTTGATAAGCTAAAGGATGTGAAAATCTTACTTTCCGGGTTACCCTTCGGACTTTCAGCCTTGGCAAGGGCTCCGAGTCGGAGAAAGTGTCATTACCTCTTCAACCACCGGGTTACTTGCTCCGGTGTCATCCTGTTGATGAACAGTATTGATAAGGTGGACAGAAATAAACAAGAAATACAACAAGAGCTTACAGGTTCAGGGGTTACCTCTGACTCGGAGCTGTCGCTTAGTTGCAGCAGCTCTGAAGCAGTAGGCCTACTTCCCTTCTTGCAGGGAGCGGCTCTCTTGGCGGCTTTCTTAGCCTTCCTGGCCTTCTTGGCCGCCTCATGGTCATATTTGATCTTCCAGAATTTGTCATCAGCCTGAAAAATACAATAATGATTTCTTAAGGTTCAGATGATAGTTATCTACAGAAGAAAATAAGATGTTTAGATCAGCGGTTTACCGCTGGGGCCGGGTTGGTCTTGCAGAAGGGGCTTAAGCCGGTCCTCCCGCAGTCTGCCAAGCTCTCGTTCAAGAGGGCCTTGGTCATGTCTTCAGCAACGTCTTCAGGAAGATCGTTGCGGCTGTGTCGCAGGGGGTCATCTTTCCAGCCTGTGTACTCACACATTAAGCCGGGGCGGCGACTCAACGGGATCACCCGCCACGAGATCCAGACCCGGACCAGATCAATGCCATTGAGGCCATTCCCCAGGAGAGCCTTGATTTTGTTGATGGTGGGGATCAGAGGTTGGCGTTCCACCTGAGATAGCTTGTCTGACAGAGGGTGAGTTGGTTCCAGACGCGAGGGACGAAAGCCGGGCAGCGAGCTCTCGTCAGCTGGCGAAGTGTCCTGGCAGTAGAACCACGTCTGGTTCCAGTCCTTTGGGTGGCTTGGCGGCTCGGCGTAAGGAAAAAGGCAGTCTCTCCGACGTTGAATGGAGATTCCACCAAGTTCCAGGCTTGGTCCGTTGGCGCACTCATTCTGGCGGTTCAAATAGAATAGCTCTCTAAAGAGCAGAAGGCTGGGCTCCTCTCCAAGATAGACTTCGCAGAATACTTGGAAGTTGCATATGTTCGACACCGAATTGGGTCCTATGTCTTGTGGCCGCAGGTCAAAGAAATTCAGTATATCTCTAAAGAACTTTGAGCCGGGCGGTGCGAAGCCCCGGCTCATGTGGTCAGCAAAAATTACCACCTCCCCGTCCCTTGGCTGTGGTCTCTCCTCTGATGGGTCGGGGGCACGGTAGGACATGACGTCCTTCTTGGGCAGGTAACCCGACTTCACAAAATCTACTAAGGTCTCGTCGGTGACGTTGGACCTCATCCAGTTGCACGTGATGGATGCTTTGGGAGCTTTGGGAGGCATGGTGAAAGTCGGAAGCCTATGATAAAAGGAAATGTCCGGTTTAATTATAAGCCGGGCGAAATTTACAGTTCAATGTTTAAAGTGGCGGCTTATGGCGGGGCCTAATGACATATAGCTAAGTGCTTCGGGTTATCTAAGCCGCTGGAAGTACTTAGAATAATTCAATTGTCTACAGTTTTATAAGCCAGCAAAATTCACGGAGCGTGGCTTCTCTTGAGCCGGGAGTGTAAGCCGCCATAGCTCAGCAGATGCAGTTTTTTACTAAGTGTGGTGAAAACAAGTTTCACAGATCACAGTAAAAAATTTGGATCAAAATGGTCGACTAAAGAGGAAAATTTCTAGACCTAAAACAGACGCAGAAGAAGTTCGCGGGTTCGAACGGAGCCTCTATGCAGTAAAAGGGGGTCTATATACATCGGGAATGGAAGTGAAACAGCTACCGCGACAGTTTGGTGTAATCTAAGGATCAAGAAAAGGTGGTAATAATGAAATCTACTGAGGACTCGCGAGGAACGGTGATGAACACGGGAAGAACAGGAAGAAACCCTACTGCAGATCTATTCTACGGGGTAGCGAAGACTTACAGGTGCTGGAAAGGTGCGGAGGTCGCCGCAGTTTATCTGGTCACGTCAGGTTGATGCAGTGGCCGGAGGCGGCGAAGACTCGGAGACCCGCGGCGGCGGCGGCAATGGAGCTCGAGCGCAGCACAGTGGCGAGAGGAAGAAGATGGAGGTGGCGAAGTGGCTGGAGGCTCATTGGGCCGGGCTATTTATAAGGTGAGACTCATAAGTGGGCGCGAGAAACGAGGAGGCCACGGCGCGGTTATCTCACCATAAAAACGCCTCGATTTTTGGGATGGCAGTAAAGATAAGATCCGTTGCGGATATGGTGGAGTAAAAAATGGACTTAATGGAAGATGACGTCACGGCGGATTACCCGGAATCCAGAGGATGACGTCACGCCAGGTTATGGCCTTCACACAATTGTAAGCCGGAGATTTTCTGTCAAAAGGATTGAAGATTGACATGAGCCGGCTCAAATCAATCTGGGGCCTAATGTTGAGGATATAAACCTTAGAGTCACCCGCCCGGAGGGGCCGGGTTACTCATAATGGTCATCACCTGAAGCCCGGTGCCAAGCTTGAAGACGGTGGGCCAAAGATGGGCTTAAGACCCGGAGATGGCTTAAGGCCCGTAGTTACAACCGTCGTTATGGTAGAACTTGTAGTGTAAGGCAAGAATAGTTGAGAGTCCGAGCCGGACACTCTTATGAGCCGGCCGAGACTCTGAGAGCTACTGGGCGTCAACCTCTCTATATAAAGGGACGACCCGGCGGCGGTTCAAAGAGAGAGAAGATCTCGTCGAGAACCAGGCATAACAGTTAAGTTCCCTGGTCATCGAAACCCTAATCAATGCCACCTCAACTGGACGTAGGCTTTTACCTTCACCGTAAGGGGCCGAACCAGTATAACCCTCGTGTTCCTTGTCCTGTTTAACCTCTTCAAGCTTCCTAGCTGCGATGGCTCCACGACTAAGTCCTAGCTCGAGGACATCTGCCGTGACAATTCCACGACACATGCCATGTTGTTTCCCTCTACCGGGGAAGCGCAAGCATTCAACGCTCCAACTATGAAGTGGTGCAAGATGAAGCCAATGAGTTTGCAATGAAAGAAGATGAAGAACCTCGTGAGCTCTATCGGAGATTAACCAAACTCGCGGTCTCACTCCGAGATCATGGGAGCAAGGACACGGATGACAATTGGATCAAGCGCAAATTCCTCAAGGCAATGATGCCTTACCACAACGCCATGTCCTCCGTCATTCGTCAAAGGCCGGACTTCCACACCTTGTCCTCAAGTGAAGTGTTGGATGAGTTCGTGGCTATGAGCATCTTGGACAAGACCGTCGACAATGCGGGGATACGTTCTCAAAGAGCAAAGAAGCCCAACCTTGCATTGAAGGCCAAGATTAGTGTGGAAGAAGAGGACGAAGAGGAAGAAGAGGAGAGCAACCCCGAAGATACAAAGTATGCCTATCATGAACACATGGCTCTCGCTTCAAGGAAATTTTGGAGCAAGAAGAACACAAGGCCCAACTTCAACAAGAACAACTCAAGTGGCACGAAGGTCAAGCAACGTGTGAGGACTTGCTATAATTGTGGCAATGTGAGCCACTTTGTTGCGGAATGTCCCTATGAGAAGAGGGAAGACAATGGTGGCAAGCTCATCCGAAAGGACAAGGCCAAGTCTTTCCCCAACAAGAGCAATTCACCAAGAAGACTCCTCCCAAGGGGTTGGTGGTACAAGAAGAGTACAATGAGGATGATGATGATGATGAAGACGGTGAGTCGGTTGCCATTGCCTCTGTTGCCATAGCGACAACTCCACGGGTGTCTCTCTTCGATTCACCCAATGAGAGCATCACCGCCAAGTGCCTCATGGCTAAAGCCACCAACAAGGTAACCCCCAACATCAAAACTACCATCATTAATAATCCTTCTTTGACGGATTGCATTGATGAACATGAGGGATCTAATGTGGAGGAGAATGAGTTTGAGTCTTTTATGAGTAAACTCAAGGGTAAATCCAAGAAGCACTTTGTTTCTCTCTTGGAACAACTTGGTGAAGCCAATGACATGATCGAGGCTCACGAAGATACCATCTCTAAGATGGAGGGGCATAGTCGTGACTATGCCAATGAGATTTCAGATCTTTCCAATGCTCTTGAGGAAGAGCGGGGTCTTCGTTTGGCTCTTGAGGAGTCACACAACGATGATCATGCTAAATTAAAGAAAGATCTTCTCGTGTGCTAGCCTCCGAGAAGGCCAACTTGGGGTTGATCTTGCTAGACTCAAAGAGGAGTTTGACTTACTTGACAAGGCTCACATGGTCTTGAAGGGTGCTCATGCTAGCCTCAAAGAGTCTCATGATCAACTTCAAGTAAAGCTAACCAAGGAGAAAGCCACATTTCCTCATATGGTCTTAATTGATAATGCAAATGCTACTCACTCGTGTTGTGAGCATGTGCATCTGGTTGAGGAGAATGCTAAGTTGAAGGAGCAACTTCAGAAAGGCCTTATGTCTTGCATACAAGGCGAGAAGAACCTCAACGACCTTTTGAGCAAGCAATCAACGACCGTGCGTTCTGGCCTGGCTCAGCAGCTTGCGCGGCAGTAGGAGCGGATGTAATTTTTTACATCCGCACCCCGCGCGGTAGTACCGCTCCTGGCTTGCAGTACTACCGTGTCGGATTTTTGCATAGGTTCCAACTTAGCGAAAGTTGCCACGAATGTATTTTTATATGTCCGTGCCTTCCCAAAATCTGGAACATCCCTGCCTTGCGGTAGTACCGCAAGGGGGAGCGCTAGTACCGCGTCAGCGGTTCTACTGTCCTCTGCTTCAGCGCATTTGGGCTATCCTGGTTTGTGCTGCTTGGGCGGTAGTACCGCGGGGCCCTGCGGTAGTACCGCGTGCCCGTGCGGTAGTACCGCATCCCTGGCATGGTAGTACCGTGCTGCGCAGGCTGAGTTGGTGGATAACGGTTGGATTTGTCCCTCCACTATATAAGGGGTGTCTTCTTCTCCGAGTTGACCACCTCTTCCATCCCCAAGCTCCATTGTTGCTCCAAGCTCCATTTTCGCCCGATCTCTCTCCCTAGCCAATCAAACTTGTTGATTTTCTAGGGATTGGTTGAGAAGGCCCCGATCTACACTTCCACCAAGAGAAATTTGATTCCCCCCACTAATCCCTTGCGGATCTTGTTACTCTTGGGTGTTTGAGCACCCTAGACGGTTGAGGTCACCGCGGAGCCATATTCCATTGTGGTGAAGCTTCGTGGTGTCGTTGGGAGCCTCCAATTAAGTTGTGGAGATTGCCCCAACCTTGTTTGTAAAGGTCCGGTCGCCGCCTCCAAGGGCACCAATAGTGGAATCACGGCATCTCGCATTGTGTGAGGGCGTGAGGAGAATACGGTGGCCCTAGTGGCTTCTTGGGAAGCATTGTGCCTCCACACCGCTCCAACGGAGACGTACTTCCCCTCAAAAGGAAGGTACTTCGGTAACACATCCTCGTCTTCACCGGCTCCACTCTTGGTTATCTCATGCCTTTATTTGTGCAAGCTTATTTGTGTTATATCCCTTGCTTGCTTGTGTGCTTGTTGTTGTTGCATCATATAGGTTGCTCACCTAGTTGCATATCTAGACAACCTACTTTGATGCAAAGTTTAAATTGGTAAAGAAAAGCTAAAAATTGTTAGTTGCCTATTCACCCCCCCCCCCTCTAGTCAACTATATCAATCCTTTCAGCAGCGCGGTCTTCGCCGAATTCTCTGGTGTGGGCTTCTTCTTCTTGGGGTCCCGAACAAAATCATCACCTTCCACATCATTACTAGTAGAAGTCTCCCCATCCTTGCCAAGAACTCCCACTAGTGCAGAACCGGGCTTTAGCGCCGGTTCGTAAGGGCCTTTAGTGCCGGTTCTACAACCGGCACTAAAGAGTGGAGACTAAAGCCCCCCCTTTTACTACCGGTTCGGCACGAACCGGCGCTAAAGTGCCACCACGTGGCACGAGCCAGGCCCAGGTGCTGGTAGACCATTAGTACCGGTTGGTAACACCAACCGGTACTAAATGTTTGGGGGGGTTTTGGTTTTATTTTTTATTTTTCCATTAATTTTGTGTTTTCCATTTAATTCTTTTTTGTTTGCTGGTATTTTACGATACTACATATTGTACACGTTATGCATATATATAAATAGATTTTCTCGTAGAACCGCATATATATATAAATATATATCATCGAATGTCTCACAACCACCACCATTAATTATTCACACATACACACACACATATATATATATATACAATTTCTCCTACATGTTGCCTTGGTGCCTTCGGAGCACGATGACAAGTGGTTCATGGGGGCGGTAGCGGGTAATAGTATTCTCCTTTGGGATCTATGACCTGGTCGAGCAAAAATCCTGCTATTTCCTCTTGAAGTGCTAGTATGCGCTCCGTTGGTAGGAGCTGCTCCCGCACCTCTATGAATTGTTAAGAAGGAGATCAATATGCATGTGTATTAGTTGTGTGACTAGATATCGATAATGGTGTAAAAATTTGTGAATAGTGTTCTGACAAACGTACCCAATCCTGTCTTTGAGATCTGCTCCTTTCGGACGCCATCATGCGAATGTTCTCGCAAACGTAGTATGCACACAGATCAGTCCCCGACGCCTGCTTCAGGGCTTTTACGAGAATGGAATTGAATCAGATAATGATTAATCAAGCATGATAATAAATTAATGGTATTGAAACAAGAATTAAAGAGATGGTAGCTAGCTAGCTAGCTAGTACTACTTAATTACTTACCTTGGGTCGATACCAAAACAGCTTTTTTGCCCATTTGCCTGGAGTCACCTTGATGAACTTTGCCCAAGCCCTGCCCGCCGGCAAAGAAAATTAATAAAGGGGTTATTAAATAGTTCATATCAGGAAATGACGAACTAAATAGGCCGAGATATAGTTAATAATGATTGAAATTACCTGTTGACTATCCCAAACAAGATGGTGTAGTCACTTTCTTTTTTAAGTAGTGAGTCCAGTACTTCAACTTTTCCTTCTTCAACTTTAATGCCTAACAAGATCCAGTGGAAACTGCATGCGCACACGTTTGCATGTCTTAATTAAGCGGGCATGTGCATAACACTAATCAACTACCCTAAACCCTATACACTTAATCATTAACATCTAGCTAGCTAGTAAGCAAAAACAAAATTTGTAGTACAAGACAGTGTGACTCACAGGAAGTTGTAAGGAAGTAGTATATCTTCATTGGTATTGAGGCGCTTGAAGAACTCTAGCATGCTTTCCTCTAAACTTGCTCGACAACTTGGAATATTCCATGTGTACTCATTAATGGTATTTGGGTCAATGAACCCAATGCCATAGCGTCCAGATTTTTTCATTTCATACATCTTCATCCTGCATAATACCACAAAAAAGAATATAGTGAGGATAATTACAGGTAATGATTGATCAAAATGATCACTACAGCTTAAATTACATAAAGAAATTACTTACAGACAATAGCAACTGACGATAGATTTGTCGAGTGCGTCTTGATTGTATAACTGAAATAGTTCTGAATACTCAACAGACACAGCTTTCTCATGGAAGTAATGATCCTCCTTGACATTCACCATGAGGGACTCTCGATTGGAAATCTTGGTAATGTTCATGTATCATTGATGCAATTCATACATTCTCGTTGGGAGGTTCTTGACCTCGTCTGGCTCGACCAAAGGTTGGCCCCGGACATATTTTCGTTTTATTTCCTCCTCTCTAAGCGGAGACATGGGCTCAATATCGAGGAGTTGTCCAACAGTGATCTTGAGCATTTCAGCCTGCATTATATGCTCCTTGGTTATTACCACATTGCCCAGCTGGGGAACGTAAACGGTTTGCCCACAATAGTATTGGGCACGCGTACTCTCATGTGTTGTTGGCACAACAAGCGGGGGGATCGATTGCGCCGCTTGTTCTCCCAGCTGGGGAACGATTTTCCCGCATTTTTTGACAGCTGCTTGTTGGCTCGAGCTCGAGCTCGCTTCTTTCTGTAGTCGTTCTCGATGTGCCTTCTTGATTTGGCGCTCATAGTCTGAGTCAACAGGCTTGGGAGCTGGTTTTCTTGCCATATGAATGAAGTGGTCAATAACTTTCTCAGGCACTTTCTCCCTTGGCGGCGGTGCCGGTTTCGGTCCAAAATGGGCGTCCACTTGGGCCCGCACTATGGCATCATTTTGCTCCTCGGTCATGTCGTAAGGCCTCTGAGGAAGAGGAGCGAGGCTTGGACCATATTTATATCGCTTGTCTCCGCCTGTACTTCCTGTACTACCTCGACTCGTACCGCTACGCACCATAGCTGCGGCGTGTCTCTTCTGCGATTGCTGAGGCGGCGGACATGGCTGACGTGGCTGAGTTGGAGCAGGAGGAGTGGCCTGACGCTGTGTCGGACTTGAAGCAGGAGGTGTGGCCTGACACAGTGTCGGACTTGAAATAGGAGGAGTGGCCTGACGTTGTGCCGTACTTGAAGCAGGAGTCTGCTCACGCGTTCGTGGACTTGGAGGAGCGGGAGTCTGCTGACACGGTGGCGGACTTCGAGGAGGAGTCGGCTCACGCGTTCGTGCACTTGGAGGAGCGGGAGTCTGCTGACTCAATGGCGGACTTCGAGAAGGAGTCGGCAGACGCGGTGTCGGTGGACTTCGAAAGATGATGCAATCCTTTCTCCATAGGATGATACGATGTATGGCCTCTCCCAGTGTGTGCTCGTCGTCACCTCCAGGAATGTCAAGCTGTAGCCCCGAATATGGGTCCACCACCTCATCAACCAAGACACGAGCATAGCCCGCTGGAATCCGGGTGCAATGGAAGGTTGCTTCGGGGGTAATTGTAAAAGCAACGGCGTCCGCCACTTTCATGGATATGTTCTTCATTTTGAAGTGTAGCTCAAAGTTAGTGTTCTCTATGATGTCATCCACAGGGTATGTATCTAGCAGTGCGTCGCCCGAGGCGGAACCAATGCTGCTTCTCGGCATGGATGGACGGTGCTATCCAATGCTGGACGATCATCCGCTTGCTGCTGCCGCTGCTGAGACCCCCTTTCCTGGCTAAGTGAGTCGATCTGCTGCTGCTGCTGGAATTTGAGTGCCAAGTCCACGTGCCTTGCTTCTAGGCCTTGAAGGCGTTCTGTGTCCTGCTTCCTCTGCTCCTCCTCTAGCTTCCTCTTCTTCTCCTCCTCCATCTTCTTTCTTGCACGGGTCCTGTAGTCGTCGTTCCATTCCGAAAAGCCCTCATACCAGGGAATAACGCCCTTGCCTCGTGTTCTTCCCGGGTGTTCAGGATTTCCCAGGGCGCGCGTAAGCTCGTCGCTCTCTCTGTTGGGCGTGAACACCCCCTTTTGAGCATCTTCTATTGTGTCAAGTAACTTTTGTTCGGCTCCTTTTAGACTTGCCTTCTTCGAAACCAGGCCTGTCTTCGGGTCCAACGCCCCCCCGTGCGCATAGAACCAAGTTCTGCACCTGGGGGCCAGCTCCTAGTAACCGTAGTGACCCCTGCATCCTCCATCTCTTGCTCAGACTTATCCCACTTAGGCATTGCCACCGCGTAGCCACCTGGACCCAGCCTATGGAACTGCGTCTTTTTTGCGGCATTGGCCTTGTTTTTTCTCGACCATTCCTTAGATAATTCTGATTCCTTGAATTTCACGAAAGCGGGCCAGTGTTCTCTTTGCTTCTCCAGTGTTCCCTTGAATTCTGGAGTCTTCCTTTCTGCAATGAGGTAGTTGGCCCATAAAGTTTTCTTGTGGGTGTTGAATGCAATTGCCATCTTCTTAAGAGCAGCGTCCTTGACTTTCTGCACATCTGCATCAGTGAAATAATCTGGTAGGGTGAAATGTTCCATCAGAGATTCCCAAAGCTTTTGTTTTGCTCCGTCGTCGACCCAAGTAACATCTGGGCGTTTAGTTTTTGGCTCTTTCCGTTCTTGAATGGAGATCGGGAGTTGGTCCTTCACAAGAACTCCGCACTGACGAACGAACTTGTTCGCAATGTTCTTAGGCGTGAGGGGTTCACCACTAGCTTTGATGGAATCGATGTTGTACTTTACACCCTCCTTCAACTTTTTGCCCGGGCCTCGCTTTGTCCTGCTGTCTGTAGAAGCAGATTTGCTCGATCCGGAGGGCTGAAAGAAGAAAGATTGATTCGTTAATATATCTTCAAATAAAAAAACATGTGATGGTCACTAGATGCCTGCTTATATAAATATACCTCACCGGTAGTCTTTGTTATTTCATGATCAACATTGTATTCGTCATCATAATCATTGTCTGCGTCATCATCATCATAATCATAGTTCATGACTTTATAAGCTCGGTCGTCGAGATCGAATATCTTATCATCACCCTCCCCAGTATTGTTCAGATATTGGGAGCCGTCATCTGCTTCATTCAGATCATCTGGCCTGTTAGGGCTGTGTATGATCTCGAACAGGGCCTCTTCTCCCTCTCTGCCGGTATTCTCCGCCATAGCTTTTATTTAACTAATACAGAAGAAATATAAAACAATTTAGTATTCAAATTACAATGCATGGATGCAATCAATAAGGAAAAACTGAATCATATAGTACATAATATGCATCGTCTCGAATAATATATAATCTCGAATACATCGTCTCGAATAATATATAATCTCGAATACATTGTCTCGAATAATATATAATCTCGAGTACATCGTCTCTAACAATATATATAATCTCGAATACATCGTCTCGAATATTATATATCGAATACATCACTGGCTAGGTAGCTAATAAAGATCGAATACTACAGAAGAATCTAGGCCACTCGCGGTTCCTGGGGCGCGGGCGGTGGACACCCAAAGAGAAGGAACCATCACAGGATCATATCTCCAGTCATCTGCCCAAAGAACCTGTCAGGTATTGGAGAACCTGACGTCCATAGCAGCCATGTAGCGATGGACGTGCTCGTCCTCCTCCCTGACACGGCGATGCACCACCTTCGGCGGGGCCGGCTCCCTCTGCACCGAATGTGGCCCACGCGAACGCCACCAAAGGAGATCAAGGTCGACGACGGGACCCGAGGCCGGGTTCCTCACCAAGCGGCGCGCCCCTCCAGGTAGCGCCTCCCAGTGCCAGCCCGGCGGAGCCCAGTCCCGGACATGGGTCAGCCGGACGACATTGCGAACGGGTCGACGGCGAGGATGCGGGCCGGGCATCGTCGAGAACAAATACTATATGCCCGCAAAAAGTAACATTTTTTAAATGATTGGATTGTGATAACTAAAATTCTATATGCAAATTCTAACAATTTGACATTAATCTAATTCATCTAGCTAAAACTAATTCTCAAATTTCTAACATTTCTATATATATAACTAACATTTCTAATATTTCTATAACTAAAAAACAGAAAAATTGCTAACATTTCTATAAATATGTCTATAACTAAAAAACAGAAAAATTTATAACATTTCTATATAACTAACATTTCTATAACATTTCTAATATTTCTATAACTAAAAATAGAAAATTTTCTAACATTTCTATAACTAAAAAACAGAAAAATTTCTATAACTAAAAAACAATGTGTGTGTGTGTGTGTGTTTGTGTGTGGACATGGCGGCCGGGGCAGGAGCTCACCGGCGAGATGCGGCGACGGGGGGGGGGGGGGGGGGGACAGGGACGGAGACGGGCGTTGACGGCGGGGATGGGGACGGGGCGGTGACGACGTGGACGGGGACGGGCCGGGCGGGGACGACGGAACGACGGGGTGGGGCGCGGGGACGGGGACGACGGGGACGGGGACGGCCGAGGCGGCGACGACGACGGGGACGGCGACGAACGGCGACGGGGACGGCGACGGATGGCGACGGGGGCGGCGACGAGGGGCGGCGGCGACGGGACAGAGGAGAAAGAATCAGAGGGAGAGATGAAAAACTGAATTTTTTTGAAGTGCTTTCTTATATAGAACACCCCTTTAGTACCGATTGGAGCCACCAACCGGTACTAAAGGTCTGTTTTGGCCAGGCCAAGCGGTGGGAAGCGCCCCCCTTTAGTACCGGGTGGTGGCTCCAACCGGTACTAAAGACCCCCCCCCCTTTAGTACCGGTTGGTGCCACGACCCGGTACTAAAGGGTGTGCGCTGCCAGGCGAGGGGCGCAGAAGTTTAGTCCCACCTCGCTAGTTGAGGAGCGCCAAGACCAGTTTATAAGCCCCGGCGCGGGCACTGCATTGAGCTCCTCTCACAAGCAGGCCTTCTGGGCCTACCTTTCCTACTCTGCCTGTCGGCCTACTGGGCTTGCGGGCCTGCATCCTGGCCCAACTACAGGTTGGGTTTCTAGTCGTATGCAGGCCGCTCTGGCCCAGTAGGTGGGCTTTTTTATTTTCTTATTTTTTTTTAGTTTTCAAATTTGAATAGTTTAAATTTTGAATTATTTGAAATTTGTGTGAATCACTAGTTTGTGAATAACTTAACCTTTTCTGAGTTCATTTGAAATGCTTTTCAATTTCAGGGTCATTTAGCTGAAAAAATCAGTAAATGCATGAAAGAATTTGTTTGCACATAAAATTTCTTCGCGTTTCAAATGCCAAAACACATAACTACCCTAACTATTACAGAGATTCCCTCCTGGGTGTGAAACATAGAAGAAAGTGATGATAGTGAAGCCGCACATCCCAGATCTTTTGGTGTGAAACTTTTTCTTCGTGTGTGTCCCTTTGTGCCGTGGCCATGGAAAATCTTCATCATTTAACTGGATGCTCGGGTCAATATTCACTGTGAATGGAGCAATTTCATCAAACTTTTCATAATCTTCTGACATGTTTGTCTTGTCATCCACTCCCACGATGTTTCTCTTCCCAGAAAGAACTATGTGGCGCTTTGGCTCATCGTATGATGCATTCACTTCCTTATCTTTTCTTTTTCTCGGCTTGGTAGACATGTCCTTCACATAGAAAACCTGTGCCACATCATTGGCTAGGACGAATGGTTCGTCTGCATACGCAAGATTGTTGAGATCCACTGTTGTCATTCCGTACTGCGGGTCTTCCGTTACCCCGCCTCGTGTCATATTGACCCATTTGCACCGAAACAAAGGGACCTTCAAACCACGTCCATAGTCAAGTTCCCATATGTCCTCTATGTAACCATAATATGTTTCCTTTCCCGTCTTGGTTATTGCATCAAAGCGGACACCACTGTTTTGGTTGGTGCTCTTCTTATCTTGGGCGATCATGTAAAATGTATTACCATTTATCTCGTACCCTTTGAAAGTCATTATATTCGAAGATGGTAACTGGGACAGCGAGTACAGGTCATCTTCAATAGAGGCGTCATGCGTGGTACGTGTCTGCAACCAGCCGGCAAAACTCCTGGTTTGTCCATGTGTAATCCAGTCATCAGACCGCTCCAGGTGTTTGGAGCGTAGAAAATTCTTGTGTTCGTCCATATACGGAGCCACCAAGGCGGAATTTTGTAGAACTGTGTAGTGTGCTTCAGTGAGAGAATGTTCGTCCATACATATTAGTTGATTCCCTCCTAGCGTGCCTTTTCCATCCAGTCTGCCCTTATGCCGCGATTCAGGAACACCAATCGGCTTAAGGTCTGCCCTTGGAGATGCTTCCTTCTGGCCTAGCACGGTTATGAACATATTTCTTTAAGACTCCCATGAACCTCTCAAAGGGGAAAATATTGTGTAGAAATACAGGACCCAAAACGTTAATCTCTTCGCATAGGTGAACTAGGACGTGTGTCATGATGTTGAAGAAGGATGGTGGGAACACCAACTCGAAACTGACAAGACATTGCACCAAATCATTCTCTAACCTTGGTATGATTTCTGGATCGATTACCTTCTGAGAGATTGCATTGAGGAATGCACATAGCTTCACAATGGCTAATCGAACGTTATCCGGTAGAAGCCCCCTCAATGCAACCGGAAGCAGTTGCGTCATAATCACGTGGCAGTCATGAGACTTTAGGTTGTGGAACTTTTTCTCTGCCATGTTTATTATTCCCTTTATATTCGACGAGAAGCCAGACGGTACCTTAATACTGAGCAGGCATTCAAAGAAGATTTCCTTCTCTTCTTTGGTAAGAGCGTAGCTGGCATGACCCTGATGTATGCCGTCTTTTCCGTGCATACGTTGCTAGTCCTCCCGTGCCTCAGGTGTATCTTTTGTCTTCCCATACACGCCCAAGAAGCCAAGCAGGGTCACGCAAAGATTCTTCATCACGTGCATCACGTCGATTGCGGAGCGGACCTCTAGGTCTTTCCAATAGGGCAGGTCCCAAAATATATATTTCTTCTTCCACATGGGTGCGCGTTCGTCAGCGTCATTCGGAAAAGGTTGTCCGCCAGGACCCTTTCCAAAGACTACCTTCAAATCCTTGACCATATCATGTACATCAGCACCAGTACGGTGGCGAGGCTTTGTCCGGTGATCCGCCTCACCTTTGAAATGCTTGCCTTTCTTTCTTATGGGATGCCTGCTCAGAAGAAATCGACGATGTCCCAGGTACACATTCTTCCTATAGTTGTCCAAATATATACTGTCGGCATCATCCAAACAGTGCGTGCATGCGCGGTATCCCTTGTTTGTCTGTCCTGAAAGGTCACTGAGAGCAGGCCAATCATTGATGGTCACGAACAGCAACGCCTTTAGGTCAAATTCTTCCCACATGTGCTCATCCCACGCACGTACACCTGTTCCATTCCACAGCTATAAGAGTTCTTCAACTAATGGCCTTAGGTACACATCAATGTTGTTGCCGGGTTGCTTAGGGCCTTGGATGAGCACTGGCATCATAATGAACTTCCGCTTCATGCACAACCAAGGAGGAAGGTTATACAAACATAGAGTCACAGGCCAGGTGCTATGGTTGCTGCTCTGCTCCCCAAAAGGATTAATGCCATCTGCGCTTAGACCAAACCATATGTTCCTTGCGTCATCTGCAAACTCCTTCCCATACTTTCTCTTGATTTTTCTCCACTGCGACCCATTAGCGGGTACTCTCAACTTTCCGTCTTTCTTACGGTCTTCTCTGTGCCATCGCATCGCCTTGGCATGCTCTTTGTTTTGGAACAAACGTTTCAACCGTGGTATTATAGGAGCATACCACATCACCTTGGCAGGAATCTTCTTCCTGGGACGCTCTCCCTCGACATCACCAGGGTCATCGCGGCTGATCTTATAGCAGAATGCACCGCATACCGGGCAAGCGTTCAAATCCTCGTACTCACCGCGGTAGAGGATGCATTCATTAGGGCATGCATGTATCTTCTGCACCTCTAACCCTAGAGGGCAGACAGCCTTCTTTGCTTCGTACGTACTCTCGGACAATTCGTTGTCCTTTGGAAGCATATTCTTTATCATTACCAGCAACTTTCCAAATCCCTTGTCAGATACACCATTCTCTGCCTTCCATTGCAGCAATTCCAGTGTGGTGCCCAACTTTTTCTTGTCAGCTTCGCAATTCGGGTACAACAATTTCTTGTGATCCTCTAACATGTGCTACAACTTCTTCTTCTCCAAATCACTTGCGCAGTTTCTCTTTGCATCGGCAATGGCCCAACCTAGATCATCAACGGGCTCATCTGATGCCTCTTCTTCAGCTTCTGCCCGCATTGCCGGCTCAGCTTCTTCCCCCATTGTTGTATCATCGTATTCAGGGAACCCATGGCCAGGATAGCTGTCGTCGTCCTCTTCTTCTTCATTGTCTTCCATCATAACCCCTCTTTCTCCGTGCTTGGTCCAAACATTATAGTGGGGCATGAAACCGGACTTAAACAGGTGGACGTGAATGGTTCTTGACGTAGAGTAATTGTGATCATTCTTACAGACAGCACATGGACAAGGCATAAAACCATCCGCCCGCTTGTTTGCCTCAGCCGCAAGCAGAAAAGTTTGCACGCCATTAATGAACTCGGGAGAGCATCGGTCATCGTACATCCATTGTCGGCTCATCTTCATTACACAACACCGAAAAGACCAAATTAATACAAGTTCATACAACACTTAAATGCAACAAACAAATAACTCTCTAACTAAAGCATTTAAATGCAACAACAAATGCGATCAAGATCGCAACTAAGGTAACAATTGATCCAACAGCATAATGATACCAAGCCTCACTATCAATGGCATATTTTCTAATCTTTCTAATCTTCAAGCGCATTTTCTCCATCTTGATCTTGTGATCATCGACGACATCGGCAACATGCAACTCCAATTCCATCTTCTCCCCCTCAATTCTTGTCAATTTTTCTTTCAAATACTCGTTTTCTCTTTCAACTAAATTTAACCTCTCGACAATAGGGTCGGTTGGAATTTCCGGTTCACAAACCTCCTAGATAAAAATATCTATGTCAACTTGATGGGCATAATAATTTGTCATAAACACGAAATGCAACAACTAGTTTTAAAAGAGAATATACCACATCCGAATCATAACAAGGACGAGGGCCGACGGGGACGGATATCAAAACCATGGCACTATGTATAACAAACAACGTACAGGTAAGATAATTATACGAGTAACTATATATCCAAATCACACAAACATCAATTTGGTAATGTAAAACATTCATGAACAAGAGGCTCACCACAAGGTGGTGCCGGCGACGGGACGGTGCGGGCGATCGACGGTGGTTACGACGGATATTTAGCAGGCACTAAGTAAACCACACCTACATATGCAAACTAAGTGTTATTTTTGACCTCAAATTGCATATAAATCAAATACTAGCACATATATTTCCTCCCAAATTACTAAACTCATAAATTAATCACTATACAAAGCATTGCAAGAGCTAATCTAGCAATGAGAGATGAAAGGACAAAGTTGCTAACCTTTGTGATCATTTGAATGGATGGGGCCTTCAAATCTTGACAAATTTTGGGCAACATGTGTGATGAGCTCGAGAGGAAGAGAGGAAGAACAGAGAGGAGAGGGGAAAGGGGAAGAACAGAGCGAGCTCGGGTGGACGAAGGGTTTATGTACGAAGACCTTTAGCACCGGTTCGTGCCACGAACCGATACTAAAGGTGCTGGAGGGGCCCCGAACTGACAACATCCTGCCACCACTCACTTTAGTACCGGTCCGTGGCACGAACCGGTGCTAAAGGTTCGCCACGAACCGGTACTAATGAGAGCGGCCGGCTAGCCGTTGGAACCGGCACTAATGCACACATTAGTGCCGGCTCAAAATCAAACCGGCACTAATGTGCTTGACATTTGACCCTTTTTCTACTAGTGTCCCTCTCCATTGGCCGCACTCGGTCCCCCATCCGTGAGCATCAAGGTTTTTGCCACCGGTCTGTAAACTTGATTCGGAGCATCTTTTCTCTTTGGTGGTTGCTTACTCTTAATTGGGGATACAACTTCCTCACCGGTGTCCTTGTTGGTGCTTGAGTTTCTCGTGGCCGGCTTGATATTGGCACCAGTCCTGGGATCCCTGGAAGTGTTTTCACTGTTCTCTGGCTTCCGAGACTCATCCGGAGCCCTCAGTTTGGGGCCAAACGGGAGCTCGCCCTTCTCATCCCTAGAACCAGGGGTTGGGCAATAGAGCTCCGAGTGCCCCAGTCTGCCACGGGAGAAACAGAAGTAGGGTAGTTGTTCATATTGGATATCATACATATCTACCTTCTTCCTCCTGGCGGAGTCTATCAGAATCCAACGCCTGATCGGCTTGGTGACATCGATGGAAATCCTAGCTCGCAAAAACCCACCATTTTGATCAAATTTAGCCGATAGGGCGTCCCTATCAATCTGCTTAGCTATTGGATTCCACCATGCTTCATCCCGCAAATTGTATGGCAGATTAACAAGCCTAGCCCAAACTTGCAGCTTGTCAAAATTCACCTCATCAGGCCTCATGCAATCATCAAACTCGGCTAACACCACATCATTCTTGTTGATATGCCATGGGGATCCGCCCCAAACACGATCCATGTCTCTCTGGTTCTCAAACTCTGCCACAAAGATGTTTATTCCGGCAGATCTGAATTGAAGACCTCGTGGGTTTCCACACGCCGGCCGAAGGGCGTTGGTGATAGTCTGGATGTGAACTTGATTACGGTGGAGCACCTTACCAGCCAACAGCCACTTCACCGTCCCACCCTCGATGCGATCATCGAGTACCAAAGGAATCGCCTCTTCCTCTGAGATGTCAAGCTTACAAGTGGATCGTTCTCCGCCCCCGTCCCTGCCGCAGAGTTGGGTGTTGCCATGCGCAAGGTCCCTCCCCTGAGTATCTCTCGCACCGGCGACGGATCATCGGACGAAGACTTGTTTCCACGTCAAAGCCCTAGTCGCCTCCAGCGCCGCCAAAGGTTTTTAGGGTTAGGGGAAAAAACTAGTGAGAAAAAAACAAATACCCAAAATATGATCAACAACCTTGCTCTAGGGGTCCATGTACCGATGTACGGTCATTATACGATTTGTTATACGTACGCGCTGATCTGGCATAAGTCAACCCTTGCCACGGCAGCAGGAAGCACGACTGCGTGCTTTCGAGTAGCCACTACTAGAGCGGGAGTACGGCCCCAGCCGCCGTGAACGCGCTCACGCCGCACCGCGCCGCGGTGACGCCGCCGTCCCTGCGCCGCAACTCTTGCAGGTGGACATAGGACCGCGTCGGCGACAAGATGCACCCTGAGCGCATCCACGCGCACGTCCCTGAAGTGGAAGCACTCCCTCGCCAGCCGCTCGTGCCCATGTCCGTCGCTCGCCGCCCTGTACGGGCCAAGCCACGCGACTTCGTCATCGGTCGGTAGGACGGCGTCACCACCCGCGGCGGGTTCCTGGGTCCCAGAAGCTCCCGTCGGTCCCACACCGGCTCCGCCGCGGCCTTTGGCTCCAACCCCCGCGTGAACGGCGACATGGAACTTGGTGGACCCAGCGCCATCGCAGAGCGCGTGCTGATGAATAATTAGGCATTTTCCCATTTAGTTTAATCCAGAAAAATAATGGATAAAACATGAATAGCAATATATTGATGAAACTAGAAACTAGCAACAATTCGTTGAGACTAGTCATGCAATCAAAATCATAAGCAAAATGCATCATATCCATGTCAATTGCTATTAGCAATAAACCAAATGCTAGCCCTAACAATGAGGATAAGATGGCATACGGCGCAGTAGCAGAAGGTGCAGATGTCCCGATCGTCATGTCGCTGAAGAGACCGTTGACGTCGGGGAAGAAGTCGTCGTTGGGGAACTCGTCGTCAGTGATGTCGCCATTCGCAGCCACGATGAACAAGACTCCAGCAGTCGCGTAAGGACGCTCCCCAAAAACATGATCGCCCCTCTCCCGTACCGGATCACAAGAGGCGGGGTTTCGGAGGCCTGCTGTCTCACTTCCCGGTGCACGCCAGGAAGAGAGATGGGAAAGAGATAGGCGGCTCAATGCTTTGGAATGAGACGAAAGGTTGTTGTGCTGCTTGGAACAACAGAGGAGCGACCTCTTATATACGTGAGAAGAGTTGAAACTGGCCTTCATTAGTAGAAGAGAAACCGGTGCAATAAACACCATTAAACAGACGCACTAAAAACCATTAAGGAGAGAAGAAACGAGCGCACTAAAACTCACACGAAGTGTTTAGTTTCGTCTCCCATTTATGTGTCAATTGTTTCAACTTTCTTCTCGCGTGATAGAACAGCGCATACACGTGGCGTTGGTCAATTTTCCACACAACCTTGTCATGCATGGATGGGCCACATGAGCCTCTGGGATTTACTTTGAATTATTGGCACAAAATATGAATTATTATATGGGTTATGCCCAATAATTCCAACAATCCCCCACCAGATCCCAGAGGCACATAAATTTGCCTACCATTCCAAAACATTGTTTATATACCGGTGTTTCAGTGGAGACTGTTAAGTTGAACTTCCACCTAGAACTCCACGCTACACTCGTTCACAACTTGAACAGTGGACTACGCCTTGAACTGCAAGTTTTGTGCAAAAAAGTTTCACGTAAAAGCCTTGACCGATACTAGACCGCTGAAAACTTTCCCGCGGGTAGGAGCATATACGTCATACTCCGGGGCCTCTTCATGAGTTTTTAGAGAACACCCAACTCTCACAGACCGCGACGTTTAACAGTCTAACTCATATAGGTGTGTTCTTTCTAGATGTTCTGTAGGACAACATCTTTGCCTACCCAAGCCATTCAGAACACAATAAGATAAATATCAGCCTACGATACAGATTAGGAGAGAACTGCATCATGGCGGAGTGGATTTTTGTGAAATAAATATTCTCCTCTCAGTTATCCAATAGCTTGTCTCGCCAATTCTAATTCACGGGATCTCCGATCACAAAGAATGGGTTACCACCATGAACAACTTATGTAGTGGGTCTCAATCCCATCTCCTTCGATGCATTGTCTATCACATTTCGTGATAAACCCTTTGTGAAGGGATCTGCCAGATTCTTCGATGTGTTTATATAGTCCAACGCTATAACTCTGGAGTTTCTCATGAACCTGACAGATTTCAGTCTCCTTCTCACGTGTCTTGATGACTTCTTATTATCCTTAGAACTGTTTACCTTGACGATCACTGTTTGATTATCACAGTTCATTAGAATAGCTGGTATTGGTTTTTCAACCACCGGCAAGTCCATCAAAAGTTCTCGAAGCCATTCTGCTTCAACTGTTGCCGTGTCTAATGCTGTGAGTTCTGCTTCCATTGTTGACCTTGTTAAGATGGTCTGCTTGCAAGACTTTCAGGAAACAGCAGCACCACCAAGTGCAAACACATAACCACTTGTCGCTTTAAGATCATCAGCATCAGATATCCAATTTGCATCACTATAACCTTCAAGTACTCTTGGATACCCGGTATAGTGAAGCCCATAACTCGCAGTACCTTTCAGATAGCGCATTATTCTCTCAAGTGCATGCCAATGAACATCTCCCGGGTTTGAAACAAACCGGCTTAGTTTACTCACAGAAAACGAGATGTCAGGCCTCGTAGCACTAGCTAAATACATAAGCGAGCCAATGGTTTGAGAATATCTCAATTGATCCTTTGTTTCTCCTTCGTTCTTTCGAAATTAAACACTCGGATCATAAGGTGTCAGAGAAGGTTTGCAATCTGAATATCCAAAGCGATCCAGAATCTTCTCCACATAGTGAGACTGCAAGAGAGTGATCCCACCATCACCACCTCTTAAAAGCATGATGTTCAAGATAACATCAGCTACTCCAAGGTCTTTCATCTCAAAGTTTTGATTCAGAAAATCTTTCACTTCCTGAATGACCTTGAGATTTGTTCCAAATATAAGTATGTCATCAACATACAAACATAATATAACTCCTTCGCCCCCACCATGGCGATAGTACACACACTTGTCGGCTTCGTTTGCAACAAAGCCCGTAGATGTCAAAGTTCTTTCGAACTTCTCGTGCCACTGCTTAGGTGCTTGTCTCAAACCATACAAAGATTTCAATAATTTACACACTTTTTCTTCCTGACCATCTACTACAAAGCCATCGGGTTGTTCCATGTAAATTTCCTCCTCCAACTCTCCATTTAGGAAAGTTGTCTTAACGCCCATTTGATGAACGAGAAGATTGTGTGAGGCAGCCAATGAGAGTAGTACTCGAATGGTGGTCAATCTGGCCACAGGCGCATAAGTATCAAAGAAATCTTCACCTTCTTTTTGGGTATAGCCCTTGGCAACAAGTCGTGCTTTGTACTTTTCAATTGTACCATCAGGCCTAAGCTTTTTCTTAAACACCCACTTACACCCTACAGGTTTACACCCATAAGGACGATCAATGATCTCCCATGTCCCATCATGCGTGCTGATGAATAATTAGGCATTTTCCTATTTAGTTTAATCCAGAAAAATAATGGATAAAACATGAATAGCAATATATTGATGAAACTAGAAACTAGCAACAATTCGTTGAGACTAGTCATGCAATCAAAATCATAAGCAAAATGCATCATATCCATGTCAATTGCTATTAGCAATAAACCAAATGCTAGCCCTAACAATGAGGATAAGATGGCATACGGCGCAGTAGCAGAAGGTGCAGATGTCCCGATCGTCATGTCGCTGAAGAGATCGTTGACGTCGGGGAAGAAGTCGTCGTTGGGGAACTCGTCGTCAGTGATGTCGCCGTTCGCAGCCACGATGAACAAGACTCCAGCAGTCGCGTAAGGACGCTCCCCAAAAACATGATCGCCCCTCTCCCGTACCGGATCACAAGAGGCGGGGTTTCGGAGGCCTGCTGTCTCACTTCCCGGTGCACGCCAGGAAGAGAGATGGGAAAGAGATAGGCGGCTCAATGCTTTGGAATGAGACGAAAGGTTGTTGTGCTGCTTGGAACAACAGAGGAGCGACCTCTTATATACGTGAGAAGAGTTGAAACTGGCCTTCATTAGTAGAAGAGAAACCGGTGCAATAAACACCATTAAACAGACGCACTAAAAACCATTAAGGAGAGAAGAAACGAGCGCACTAAAACTCACACGAAGCGTTCAGTTTCTTCTCCCATTTATGTGTCAATTGTTTCAACTTTCTTCTCGCGTGATAAAACAGCGCATACATCGTGGCATTGGTCAATTTTTCACACAACTTTGTCATGCATGGATGGGCCACATGAGCCTATGAAATTTACTTTGAATTATTGGCACAAAATATGAATTATTATATGGGTTATGCCCAATAATTCCAACACGTGCGCCACCCGCATACCCAGCGTGCCGCCGCCGCACGTGAACCGCGTGATCTGGAGCGCAAGCGCTGCCGGTCCGCCGTCGCTGTCGCCCGGTGCGAGGTGGTCGAGCAGCCGGCGAGTCCGGCCTGTCCGCGTGACGTCGGCCACCGAAAGTTCCGTCGCCGGGAGGAAGAGTCCTCGCCAGTCCCGAAGAGTACGACGCGGCCGTCGTCGCGGAGGAGTGAGCCGGCGAGCTGCGGGAAGAGGCCGAGCGCATCGGCGACCGGTGCCCGGAGGACGTCGAGCGGGTCGAGGGAGACCGGGTGGGCAGGGAAGAAGCGGACGGTGCGGAAGGAGATGTCGATCACGTTGCGGTCGGCGTCGAGGCAGGAGAGCGGCAGGGACGACGGCCGAGGATGCGGCGCCGGGGGGGAGCCTGCCTGACGCTGTCCAGGAGTCGCAGGTGCAGCTGCGGTGGCAGCGTGGGCGGCTCCATGCCGAGGGCTGTGCAGAATGCAGATGGCGGAGCCCCCGCGATGACGAGCGTCGAGGCGGAGACGGCCGCGGGCGCGAGCAGCAGCAGGGAGACTGTAGCGATGGCGGCCGCCAGCTCCTCCTCCGCGGTCCGTTGCTGGGGCCGCGTGGTAGCGCCGTGCAAGTGGTACGCGTGCGCGAGCTCGAGCTCGAGGGCCTCGCACTTGGCCTCGCGGAGCTGCACGCGCAGCCGCTCCTCGGCCTCCTCCGCCCGCAGAAGCGCCACCTCCCGCTCCAGCTCGGCGTTCCAGGAGCAGCTCCTCCGCCTCACCCTTCGCTGGCGCAGCTCCGGCCTTCCTGCCCTTCTTCCAGCCCGAGGCCGGCGACGCGACCGCAATGGGTGGAGTCCGGCCTTGAACCCCGCCGCGTGGGTGCGGCTCTGCCACGCCTTGGCAACCAGCACCTCGAACGCCGGCCCGCGCGTGCTCGCCTGCAGCGTCCGCGACCAGCTCCGCCCGGCGCTCACCTACCTCCGCCGCCTCGGCTTCCGGGACAAGCGCGCGCTCGCGTTCCAGGACCCCATCCTACTCGTCTCCAGCGTGGAGCAGACCATGGCGCCCAAGCTGGGGTATCTGCCGCGGACCCCATCCTCCTCGTCTCCAGCGTGGAGCAGTACTTCACCTTCAGCATCCAGAAGCGAATCGCGCCACCTGACGCTCCCGGGCATGCTCAAGGCCACCGACGAGGAGAGAGCGAGTGGGGAGGCGGGGGCTCTTCAAAGATGCTGCACTTGAAGTTTCAGTTTGAAACACCCCCAGATCCTCATCTGATGGACATTCTGTCATGCAAATAAGCAGAGAGTGGACCCCCAAAAATAATGGCAGGACGGTAACCATGCCATGGTATGGAAAAAGGTTCCGATTGATTTTAGCATATTACTGCTCACAAAACAAGGTCTCATAGGAGGTGACATAGTACAAATATTGGCCATTACAGGGTATTAGCTAAAAAATGGCCCACTACAGAATAGTATTAAGTAGTTCAACAATAGGTGTTTAGCTAAACACTATTTCCATCTTGAGGTACTAACAGCAGCTTCGGAACTCCTTCCCCTTCATGCGAAGAACCTGACCTTGACCCAGAGGACCACCTGGCATGTGCCAGAAACGACGGCAACACAGCTCGATACCTACACAAAACAATTGAGACTTGACATCCTAGTAATTAACAAAGACTTGAGTGCACACAACAGTGGGAAAGAGTAAACATCCTATGACGAAAACATCTCGTGGCCGGACTAGGAAACCATATGCCGTCAAACATATCCCGTTCAGAAGCGAAAACAGAGCAACCAAGATAGACATGTTCCCAACATCCTTGGTTTGCCACACGGAAATCTGTGTCAAAGAAAATTACAACATTAGAAACAGAGCACAACTAGTCAACTAGCAAAACGTAAGCTTACTCTAAGTATCGAGAAAGAATTACCAACTCCCTGATAGGCCCAGCGTACATCAGTACACTAGAGATATCGCCCAGGACGCCAAGAGGAATCCGTGGATCCTTGGGCAACGAAAAGCAACCCGCAGCAAGCACGCCGGAGAGTCCAGTAATCACAACCAAGAAAATCACCAACCGGACCTTGCCCTCAGGTGGAGAGTACAAGAGAAACAACACTAAATAGGTAACCTGCACCACGATAGCACAAATTGATCATTTCTTCGTCTTCTTACGGCAGATGTTTCAAGGAAAAGACAAGTTGTTTTAAGTTTGACCACTATTCATTCCCCTACTTGGTTGCCACTGCTGCTCCTAAGGTAAGCCGGGCATTTATGGCTGTTTGGTTCTAAGACTAGTATTGCAATCGTATTTTCGCCAAGCTTATCTAAGGTTAGTCCATCAAAATGAGAGCCACAAGTTGGCAAGCCTAAGGAAATCTTGTCATACTTTTTGTGTGTATGCCATGTGGGACCCAAGTGTGGCTTGAACCAAACATTCATCTAAGTTGGTCAAACTTGCCTAACCTTAGGTGTGGCAATCTTTGATAAAGTTAGTCACAAACCAAACAACCCCTTAATACTGGGATCTCGTTCTAATGCAGCACAACGCACAAACCAAGCAAGTTGTATATAACCAGAACAAAGGCTGTGTTTACTTACCTGAATTGCTACGCCGACGGCATTGATCAGAACAAGCGGCCAACGTATCGGGTCCGGCAACCCATAAAAGGTCCAAACGATACATCTGGTCAGTGTCAGTAGAAACATATCGACTTTGTAGTTTCCCACGTTACCCTCCCTACGAATGTGCCATATCGTGGGGCTGCAACCAAAAACAATTGAGTTGTAAGAAAAAGAGCACCTAAATCGACACATGTTATAGGGAAAATAAATAATAATTAAATAGCATAGGATATTACATGGGTGATAAGTACAGGACTGCGGTGAACATGTATCCGAATATTAGTACCACACCCACGCCGTCGGGCGTCTCGCTAGACGGCGATGGCGATGGTGCGTCTGTGAAACCAAACATATATCAGCTACGCAGTCTACCGGCAAAAGAAAGAAAAACTACGCATTGTGATGGAGCGCAAAAGAGAAAGAAGGGAGGTTCGTACGCTGTGGTTGCTTGCTGCGCGAGGGAGGTGCGGAACTCGGACTGCTGACGGTTGCGGCCGGGGTAGTGGGTCCTGCGGGTGCGTCCAAACAGTAACAAGTCAGACAAAGGAATTACTATATTTCACCGACTGATTAAAACTACGACGGCGCTATGTATTGTGCAGCTCAATAACTCCATTTGACCCAATCATTTGTTACGATACAGCAAAGTAATGTTATCTACTATTGTGCATGCAGAGCGACGAGCACGAGAAAGCTTTGCTCTGCACAAGCCAAAACAATGGCAGGTACTGCATAAACCAAAACTGAAGCTGCGGCCTAGAACGGGTGATTGAACAGCAGAAAACGATCAAGATTTCGACCCTGCTATCCTATCTCTAACTTTAGTGTCAAAGCCTCAAATGACCTCTGCATGTGCATGTCGTAGAATGGAACCAGGCATGCATAATCCCCCCCAAAAAAACGTGTGAGACCACACAGATATTGCACAGGTATGCATAACTCAAGGGAACAAGCAGCGGCATCAATCACAGATATTAAAATGGACGTCGCGCGTGCGACATGCATAAACCATATATGGCATAACCGATTACTCGGATTGTTTAACTACAAGTTAAATGGCAGCCCGAGTGCAGATGATACAGGGGGAGGGGGGGTTCATACGTGCCGTGGCGACGAAGGAGAAGGCGGTGGCGTGGGCGGCGCCGTCGTGCTCCTGGGCCGGCGGTGGTGCGTCGTCTGCCAAACCCATCCAAAGCACATGTCAGTATGTAAACAAGGCTGATCAACATATGAACATATAGATAAACAGAGCGAGATGCAGGCGAGAGAGAGGGTTGGTACGCGCTGTCTGCGTTCGTCGTGGGGCAGGCGAGGCTGGCGCGGGTGGCCGAAGGCTGCTGACGACGGCGGCCGAGGGAGCGGGTCCTGCGTCCAAAATCCACAGTAACAACAGCAACCAAAGTTAATCACCATCCGTCCGTCCGTATCTCAAAAGTAAACAAAACTGGAAAATAAAGAAGAAGGTGACGACGTACGTGCGCAACAAGAAAAGAAACAGTGGCAGGCGAGATGAGACGAGAGAAACAAACGGTGGCAGGCGACAGAGACGACAGACCGACTCTGTCAGAGCTGCGAGACAGCCAGCTTATCTGCTGCTGCTGCTGCTGCTGCTGCTGCTGCTCTGCCAATAGGCGGTCCATTTGACCCTAAACCCTTTTTTCACGAGAGAGGAAGGCTACGCAAACCGCATGCAAAAAGTAGTACTGCCACAGGATCAACATTGAAATGCCATGCAAAAGAAAGGGAGAGACGACGCTCTGCAGAGCGGAAAGCACGGCAAGCTCTCCCTCTGCCTCTGCCTCTGCCCTCGGTCGATCAATAAACAGCTAGCGTAAGAAAGACCTACTGCACACGACAAAACAAGGCAGATGATTCTGCATGAAGCAAAAGCTGCGTTGCGGTTTGAAACAAAGTGCCATCACGTACGGGGATGGAGGTGATTAGACACAGTAGCAGGAAAAGTATGTCGACGATGATCTCGCCTCAAAACAAGAACGCGTGGACATGGCATGGCTACTAATGCGAGGCTAGCACAACGAACACCGAAACATATTGTATCATATAGACGGCAAGTATACTCGAACGAGAGTAGATAACTCAAGCAACAGACACCGCAGAACTCTGCTTCTGCGTACGGCGCTAACTCGCGGAAACAAGCGCAGATCTACAACCGATGAAACAATGGCGCGTATTACATGCGTTCGACGATGACGAAATACTCAGAGTAGACCCTAAATCGCTCCGTAAATCTCAAGGTACTGCCGTAAGTAGCCAGGCCGCGCGTGCGCATGTCGCTCGCCAAGGGAGGCGGCGAGAACCCGACGCCGCGCGTGCGCATGTCGCTCGCCACGGGAGGCGGCGAGAACCCGGCGCCGCGCGCCGTACCGGCAGACGCACTAGCTACTCGAGGAACCAACTAGACGCCGACGTAAGAGCGAAGAAGGTAGCCATGCGCGACGAGCTCGCCGCTCGCCCGATCCTGGGCGTCGGTTCGGGTGGGGAGTGGCCAGCTGTCCGCGCGGACGGCCCGGAAGCGGCCGCGCGGGGTGCGAGGGCGGCACGTGAGGGTGGGGGTGGGTGGGGTGGCCTCTCTCGTGCTCCTCCGGCGCGGGACGTAACCGCCTCACCTCGGGGGTAGAGAAAGTTTTTCCGTTTTCGTTCGATTTTTTAAATTCAAATGAAATGCAGTGCAGCGTCGTCGTCGGGCGAGGCGGAGGCAAAATATCGCGGCGCTTTAAAGTTCGTGCTTCGTGCTGATCTGATCAGACGGCCGTGGGAGGCTTGTGGAGAGTTCTGGAAGGCGCCTGAAGTCACCAGACCGACGTCGGGTTCCCGCGGCGAGCGATTTTGGCATTGGATGGATTCCCGCGTGCTGCCACAGCGAGGCACATGTACCGGAAGCAGCCCATGGACTGACCTTCTTTCCCATGTAGCCGTTGTAAACATTCGGTACGACGCCCGCTGGCCCAGTCCGGGTTCTTTCTTGCTTTTTCTGTTTCGTTTTTTTCTGTAGGTTTCTCTATTTTGTTTTGCTTTGCTTTGCTTTCTGTTTTTTGGGTTTCTCATTTGTTTTGTTTTGTTTTCTCCTGGAAAATTGTTCGTGTTTCCAAAAACAATGTTCGGAACTCCAAAAGGTGTCCATCGATTATTATAAAACCGTTCGTCGTATGTTATAAAATGTTCAATACGTGTTTTTAAAATGGTCATCATGTATTACAAAAATGTTCATTGTGTATTATAAATATGTTCAGTATATATTTACAAAAATTCAGCGTATATTACACCAATTTTCACCATATATGAAAAAAATCAGTATATGAAAAATGTTCACCGTATATTGGAAAAATGTTCATGTACTAAAAAATGTCTGCGGATTTCAAAATTTATGTAGTAGAACATCAATTTGACCAAGACATGTATTTTGGTTGAGCACCAACTGCAGGCATAGAGCAATTTCCCATCAAATCAACTTCATAGCACCATGAGCTCCCCTTTAGTTCATATTCCGCAACAACTACAAATTATTGGTGGCATCAACAAAAGTCCAATCACAAAACCTGATATTGAGAACAAAGGAAGCCAATAATAAGAAAATATATAGGGAGAGGATGACATTGAATATGCAGTTTACGATGTTCAATTGCGTGAACCTGATCATCCTGGGAAGAGGATGTCAATCGCAGCTTGTGATGTTAATGATCTGGATCCGATTACAAGAGGATACATTGCAAAAGGGGCTTGTCGACCAAAAAACATACTTTTCCACAACACCCCCCCCCCCCCCGACGGAGGTGCGCGTCGATATTTGTAGCTAAATGGTTTAAGTCTTGTAGTTGGCTTGAGTATAACAAAGAACTATATGATGTTTTCTTCTAGTATGTCATCTTTTCGAGGATAATTGCATGTTGGTGGACATTTTTTGTGAAAGGATGATTTAGAAATTAGAATCACAAGGATAGTTTTGTGAAACGTGTTGGTGGAATCAATAGTGCACGCAACAAAACACAAGAGAAATACAATTCCTTCATTGCACCAAAAACAACAATCATAGAGTCATTTTCTTCAACCACCAAACAAGACAAGGTTTCTTTTGCGTCAAGGGTTAGCTTTTCATTGACATGATGGAGAGAAGATTCACTACATAAAGGTAATTTCCTTGAGCTTATACACTGGCTAGCAGAATTTTTGAAGAAGTGAATAAGGTGGTTCTCAAGAATGCTTCATGGAACAATAAAATGATAGCTCAAGAAATACAAACAGACCCCATCAAATCATGTGCCAAATAAACTACTAGGCGTATGATGGAAGGGCTAGGTGGTAATTGTTTCTCAATACTTGTCGATGAATCAAGTGATGTGTATCTACAATAACAATTGTCTCTTTGTCTGTGTTATGATGATGAAATAGGAAGGGTAGTAGAGATGTTTTTTCGTATTTTAGATGTTGTAAACACCACATCTTTGACACACAAAACAACAATTGAGAGCTTGCTTATGGATCATGGTTTGAACTTCTCTAGAGTATGTGGGCAAAGGTATCACAACACCACGATACGTCTGGCAACTCTCTGGCTTCGCCTTGCGCTTGATGTGTTCGACACATCGTCTGACCAGGTTTTTTGTAATTTGGTTAGGGAAAATGATGGATTCCGTGTTGGACCGACGGAGCTTGACCAAATGATTCAAAATGAGTTCTTCGATTCTTCGGATTCAGGCGAAGAAATGGACATGATTATGCCCATGAGCATGCAAGAGGGAATGGACTGCCAAGTGGAGCATATTCTCAACTTCAAGGGTTTAATCAAAGGAAGAAGAGTGATCAACCGGGATAGGATGTCTGGAGCAAAGCTACTGTACAGGAACTACTTTGCTCCCAAGCTTGCTTTCCTAGATGATCCATGGTTTCGTCGCCATTTTCGCATGCGAAAACCATTTGCTTTTGCGCATTGTGGAGGGAGTGGAGGCACACGACGACTACTTCAAGCCCACAAGGGATTGTTGCGGATAACTCCTTTTCTCTCCCAAGCAGAAGTGCACGGCTGCTCTAAGGATGCTTGCACTTGGTACTACTGCAGATGTCGTTGGTGAGATGGTCAGGATGGGGGAGAGCACGTACTTGAAGACTATTGTCAAGTTTTCCCAAGTCGTGGTGGAGGTGTTTGGACCTGAGTATCTCAGAGAACCAAATGTGCAGGACATGGAGAAGTTGTTGGCTATTGGAGAGGCAAGGGGGTTTCCAGGAATTCTTGGATCAATTGATTGCATGCATTGGCAATGGAATAACTGCCCCAAAGGTTTGCGGGGAATGTATCAAGGTCACATCAGAGAGGCCACCATCATACTAGAAGCGGTGGCATCACATGACTTATGGATTTGGCATGCTTTCTTTGGAATGTCGGGTTATCACATTGACATCAACGTGCTTCAACGATCTCCGGTGTTCAGAAGGCTTTGCAATGGGGAATCACCGCCGTGCAACTACAACATGGGATACTATCTTGTCGATGGTATCTATCCTCAGTGGGTGGTGTTTGTGAAGACCATATCCGAGTTGCGCAGCAGGAAACAGATCCACTTTGCAACAATGCAGGAAGTGGCTAGGAAGGATGTGGAGAGGGCATTTGGTGTGCTTCAAGCTCATTGGGGAATTGTGTGGAGCGCTGCAATGATGTGGGAATCAGAAACTTTTTGGCAATTGATGACATGTTATGTTATTCTGCACAATACGATTGTCGAGGATGAGGGTGATGGTGTAGCCCAACCCCATGATTTCGAAGCACCTGGAGAACAAGTTGAAATCCCAGAAGGTCAAGATGCGGCTCAGCTGATGAACTCTCTGCAGATGCATCAGAATCTTCGAGATCAACAGGTGCACACGCAACTACTCAATGATCTTCTGGAGCACATGTGGACCAACAATGGCAACCAAGAAGCCAATGCTTGAGTTTGGCACTTAAAATAAATTTGATGTAAACACTATCTATGCTTTGTACCAACATTTGCTATTTACATGCGACATTGGCTTGTATAATCGATGTGCATGTATTTGCATGGATTTGAGAGTCCGGATTTGAGATATCTGGATGTCGGGACGGAAATATGAGGATCCTTCCGGATGCGCGTGCGAGCGTGCCCAGGCGCGTCCGCGGACGTATATGAGGTCAGATTTGCCAAGTCTGGTTGTAGATGCTCTTACTTACTACATTTGTTTCTCTCTCTCAATAAAAAAATACGTAGTATTACTCAAAAAAAGTAGTATGTTTCTTCTCTTCATCAATCAAACAAAAAGAATGTTTTTTGGGGGGGAGATTGTACGTTGTTCTTAAAAAATAAAAGTGTGTGCTCATTCCTTTCCTATTTTTAAACATAATATTGTTTGATTTTAAGTTCCTATAGTCTTTCATGCCAGTCAATTCGGCCATACAATGATTTCTTCTTTTTCTTATTCGACTTAATTGTAGAATTGGTACACGAACTTGTCTCCTATGCTCACTTTGGTCGACCATCCCACAGACGCAACAAGCGGCTCCATAAACTTGATCAAGGCGCTCAGTTTAGTACATATAAGTTGACTCATGGAGTTGGGCTTGGGTGGGAAGAAGTGGTGGAGACAAGGAGGCGAGCTGGAGCTGCCGCCCTCCTCCCTAACAATCCAGTGAACCTTCCATGCGTATAAATTAATCACATCACTTCGGGTTAGGACCATGTATTTTTTTTGAGTAAAAGATCACATGTAGTTTCTAGATTATGTTAGAGAGGATACCAACTTAAGATTGGATTCGACCACCCCCGCCCTCTCTTAGATAATGTTTGGGTTTTGTTTGATTGAGTTGTGTTCACTACTCTTTACCATAGACACGGGAGTCGGTGAAGCCTCTTGCAGTACGTGTCATTAAAACCCCACTGTGTCAAGCAAAGCACTTCATCTTATATGTGCAATTCTGATTGCATATCTTAAGTTCTTGCTTGTTCTTTGGTTGGATGTAGGGATTGATCTTTGGTACCAGGTTGATAGTGTTTACATGTTGTCAATAGCCACACAGGAGTTGGTTTACTTATTGGCACACCATCTAATGTTTGGTGTAGTTGGGTCGTCAAAGTCCCCTCCAACAAAATCAATACTATCTTATCGAAATACCGGGCCACCTTGTAACTTGTAGAGCTAATTCTAACAATATACATACAATATGGGATGCTTTGAAACACAATACTTGCTTTGTTCCTACTTATTGTGTGTGTGTGTGTGTTTGCTTAACTAGCTACCAAGGTAACATGTTCGTACAAGAATATTATCAGGAAATGAGAAAATATTAACTTGTTTGAAAAGTGAGGATAGAGGGCTAGATTTCTAGGAAGATTGAATAACCCTACTCAATAATTTCATCTTGCGTGTAAAGTTGAACGACAAGTACATGAGCAATAAAGGAGTATACGATCTAAATTTTATGCAGGACATACTTCTTCATGGATGTTGCGTTCCTATGATGCCCCCTCAACACATCCCACTGCACCATCCAGCTCTAACAACAACATAAGTGCAACACAGCTCAACTCAGCCAAGACTATTTCAACAACATCAAAACATCCTCGTGTTGCTCGAGCAAACATTTTGTGGGTGCTACTAGTATAGGCTCTCGCTTTAGGTGATATCAACAACATCGATTTTTTCAAAATACAAATTTTGATGTGAATAGTGTCTTCATAGTCAAAATTTTCCTCTTTATATTCTCTAACTTTAGATCAAATTTTGAGTTGATTTTTTTGGAATTGTAGAAATACCTCATAGATATGTTGTCAAATAATTTCATTTTTTCAAATGTCTAAATATGATGATTATTATTACCGATCCTACGATCTCAATAAGGGCAGATTCTATTGAAGTCTCCCCCAACATATCGTCTTTGGTTGCTTCCACGGGGTCAACAATACTTCCATACATGCTATCATCATTCGTCAAGATGGAACTATGAGTACGACAACAACCTTGACGAGGCAACTTTGGCTTTGGTTCATGAACAAGAATAAGAACTCGATGGCTCCATTTTAGATCATGACATGGAACTCATGGGAGCAGAAGCCACTGATCAATACACAATTTTAGTTTCATAACATGTTTTGAGCGTACAACTGAGCCACATTGAGAAAAATAGCAGCACAACATGTTCCAAACAAGAGGAGTTGTCAAAGAATGTGATGTTTGAATCATCATTGATGGTGGTTTTGCAACAATCTAATTAGAATGGAGTTGATGGAGAATATTGTTGTCACCACCGGGCCTCATCCTCACCCGCACAATATCCATCATCCTTCAGAAATCAACTAGACCAGCCCACAACCTCATCTTCATCTCTGGCATGAACATGCTCCACCCCTCCCATTTCTCTCTATCCTCTTAACTAGTCAAGCCCGAGTGCACCAAGAAAGATGTTTCTTGCATGTAAATTCGACGTCAGTGCCCACTGATGGCTAGACAGAAAATACGATAGTGGGTACATTGTGAATGTCCTTAGGCACATTTTTCAAAAATGGAGTTAAACACCTAGACTCTATATCAATTGATGCACACAGCCATTTATATTGAAGTATCACAAAACCACCTAACAAAGTTACATAAGCGACTACAAATACAAAAATCCAACCGACGGGTGATAACATTACATGACTCATAGACATAACATATCACCGGCCACCATTCAAACATGTTGAATAAAGTCGTGCAACTATCTCCCAAGTGTTGCACCCAATACATGTGTACACCTGAGCCTCCACACGTTGCAGGGAGCCACATATAGGTCCACAATTTAGCTATGAAGATAACTTTAAAAAATGGAAGTTTGGATCTCTGGAAAAACAAAGTCATTTCGGTAACTTCAGATTGTTGACATTAAAACACATATTCCCATCTGGATCAAAACTTTAAGTTTGGGGTTTACCTCAACCTAACATATTTATTATACAAACTAGATGATCTGTTGCACCAACTGGCACAGAGACCAACTCCAACCTGCAAGTTAAGCACTCTATATGAGACTTAGAATAGAAGTCAAGTGAATTATTTGAAGAGGCCAAAAATTGAAAGCAACTAATACAACCGAAAATTTAGGTGAATTGTTTGATGGATGTTTGTATCTGCATCGCACATTTTCGTCGAACTATATGAATTCACAGGTCCTTGTCAAGCTGCAGCAGAATCAGATTCGAGTATAGCATCATTCAGTTGGAGTTCTGAAATAATCTGGATCCCCTTTGCTATTTTAGCAATCTCTGCTGCTCAGGCCATAGTTAGTTGCTGTTTCCATTTGGTTCTTCTTTCTCGTTGTTGATACCGGCAAGACCCAGCCAGATGATGATGTCTGCTGGTTGGTAGTGAGAGGACTCTTAGTACCCGCAAAAAAAGGGCGCTGGTGAAAAAAAACAATCATTTGATTTAGTAGCCTTCGCCACCTATTCCTGAATTAAGGGAACGCGAGAAAGATTTCTCTATGTCAATTCAAAACAAAACAAACGGACGACTGAATCTAAAGTCTACTAGAGAGAAGATTGGCTCGAACGTAAACTACTGATTGCTCTATCCAACCAGCACATACCGTTTGCCTCGAAATAGCATAAGTGATCCTGCGAAACCGGCGATGCCAGACCAATCAAGCGTATCATGTCGACTTTCGAATCCGGGACTTGACTATCCTTGAGATAGCAGTTCCCTGGTCAGGAAAGCGGAGTCACTAAAATGGAAGTCAGGTGAACTATTTGAATCGACCAATTAACCAACTCTAACTCGAAAGTTAAATGAACTATTTGAAACATATAGTTCGCTTCAGGCCACAAGTTAAGCGAAGTACTTGTAAAAAATTCCCCTCAACTATTGACAAATGATCTTGTTCATACTTTGTTTCTATTTGTCTTGACGATGATCATTGCCAATAGTGCTCTCTGATGATCTATTTTTGATGACATGAAAGTCTGTTCGGAAAGGACCATACTGTTTATCATCTGACTATTGTTATGACTCTCATAATAATTGCAAGTTGTGGAGTATTTTTCTGGCATTATTCACAACTACCGAATAGGATGATCAACAAACTCTCAACAAGGAATCCACGAGTTCTGCTCGACCATTCGGACCTAGCAATCAATCACATCAAACAGGTAGCAACGATGGCGTCCAATGGCCACATGAAAATTATGGGACTGCCCAAGCACCTTTGAATTGGTGGCCCACATGACCCGACAAACACACAAATAGACTCAGCAATGGCACACCCCAGGAAATGTATGCATATTACATCTAGGCAAATATACCAGTGGCATTATTATTTATCAGGTGGGTCACCATCCGGGCACATCAAAGTGAATGACCAGCCATCGCACTCAGCATATGTAATCATTTGTCTCTATTGTGCAATAGCCATAATGTTTATCATACGATCACTATTATGACTCTTTCATGATAATCTCAAATTGGCCAGTATTTGCTGACATTGTTCATTCATTCCACATCTATATAATTTTTAATTTGTAATTAAACAAGATTGAACTTATTATTTAATATGGATATTTTGCAGTTGCTATGTAAAATCCATTCCTTCCACATCTACTATATCCAAATAGCTAGCACCCACTGCTAGGAATTCTTTCACTTCTCCTTGAGCCACATCAGCCAAATTAATTTAGCCGTTGGATATACTAGATCAGTCTATAATAGCCATCGGGTCTACACATTGAGAGCCACTTCACCAACCACATATAGCAACTGACGCATGCATGCAACTGCATGTAGTAACTTACACCTAATGAGTGTTCTAATCTAAAGAAATTGACACATGCATGAACTCATACTCAAGGACTCCACAAAAGAAAGTGACACGCCATATTTGTTTGTTTTTGTTCGTTTTTGCAACTATGCATAGGGATGTACATTTATTAATTTTTACAAAATATTGATAAACAAATTATCTTGCTACGGGAGAAACCGTAAAGACACTAGCAAGGTTGATTCATACAAACTTTCGTAGGAAAGCGGGGCATTCGTCTAGTTTAACTTGCTTAGCTCACCCCTAGCTCATATCCATCATCACCTTAGGCCATTATCACTCTTGTTATCAACATTTAAAGTGGTTTGAGTAGCTAAACAACGTTGTACCCTATACTTGATATGGAGTCTTTTGGATTGCATCCTAGTTGCAATCCAAACTTCGTTTAACTAGTTGCTAACAACATTAGGACAATCTTGCATATCCCTTCGCATGCCATGCATTGAATATCATGAACATGCTGGATCTTTGTCGTAGTAGTAAGATTGCATCTGTTATTGATTGTCATGCATTGATGTGGATGCTCGTCGCCACCGACCTGCGGCACCACTACAACACCTTCGCCCCCTCCACGGTTTTCAACGTCGTCCAGCTCGTCATCGACCTCGCAATATGGGCTGCCCCGTGGTTGTAACTCTGCCAGTTGTTTGCCACAACCCGTGCTCGATGAGTTATTCCAAGGAGCCCGCGGTGCAGCCCGTAGCAGGGCGTGTCATCGGCAGATCTCCACATCACCCCCGCGATCCTCGCGGTAGTGGTGGGAGCCTCTCGTGCGGGGGGGGGGAGGGGGGCAACCACACATGAGAAGAAGGTTGTGCGGGGTGGGATGACGGGTTTGGAGTATTAGAGGAAGAGGAATGAGAAGCTTGCGTGGTGCATGCGAAAGAAGATAAGGCAGGGGATGGGCGGGTCACAGGCCCCATGCGAGGACGTGTGTCGCATCCTTTCCCTTTTTTTGATTCGGATCCTTTCCCTTTTTCGATTCAGTTTCAATTTCATGTTATCAGGCCGGACTAAGAAACTAACTAATGTAGCCATTGTAAGCCCAACTACAACCAACAAAGCTTTATGACCAAACTGGCCGCTCCATGCCGACTCAAAAAAAAGAACACTGGGTAGTCCCAAGCAACTTCCCGGGCCTTCACAGTGCCTCTGCCACATGTGGGCTTCGTGCGTGCACAAATGCTATTTCTCCCTCGTTGTGAGAACTAATAGGTCTCACCAACAACACGACGCTACTGGGTCATCCTAATAATGTAGTTGCACACAAGTTTTTTTGTTCTTTTAATCGGCTTTTCACTGTTTTGCATTGGTTCTCTTTGGGGTTCTTTTAGTTTCTCTCTAGTTTCTTTGGTTTTTCTTTATCTTTTTGTTTATTCCTTTGGTTTTCATCATGCTTTTTTTCCTTTTTTCCTTTTCCATTTCTTTTCCTTTTTCTTCTTGTATTACTTTTTATTATTTTACCAACACATTAGTAAACATTTTTTGGTATAAATTAGGAACATTCTTTATACATGTTATCATTTTCTTAAATATATGTTGTGATGTCTACTTTTTTTCATACACATTGTATATTTTGTACACATGATTAAGATATCTGTCAAATACATGTCTTGATTTTTTTTCGAATATGTGTTAAACATTTTACAAATTCACGCTAAAATATATTTTGAATGATATGAGATATTTAAAAAACCAGGGTTTTTTGCATTTTTTAAATTTTAAAAATGTATCTTTGAAACATGTGATGTTTATATGTAACTACATTTTTTTAAATTGTATGAACATTTTTAATTACATAAATATTTTCCAAATTTTTATAAGTTTATAAAAATGCCAACTATATATATTTTGAAGCATGTAAACTTTTAGAAATGCCTCATACATTTTTTCCAATGGTACAATAATTTGCAAAAAAATTAGCAATCATTTTTTACACCGCATGAATATTTCTTAAATGTACGATGAACACTTTTTAAAAATGGACTAAATTATTTTTTGTAATATATGTATTTAGTATCTTTTCAAAATATAATTAAAAGTTAAAAAAGCACGTGAACATGATGAAACCACATGACTACTGAGTCGGCCCACTACCTGCTCTTTGCAGGCAAGCCAAGCTACTATCTCGCGTAAATCTTGAATGTTGTCTACTTCTCATCTTGTTTTATTTCGAGTGTAGAAATCGGCCATCATTCTAGTGTGGCACCCCGGCTCAGAGAACCAAAACACTCCGTATTCCAGACCAGAGATCAAGTTTTCTGGAATACGACACTACTTGGCATAGAACAAATTAGCTCTTATTACAAATATGGGTACAAGGGTTCGGGTGTTACAAAGGATTATATCGGCACGACGACACTACGCCTGCTAAGATAGCTCTATGCTATCAGTGAAACAACGATGATGACAGTGAACTCCACTCCGCAGGGACTCTGCCTGGGACGTATCCTAGCTTGCAAACTTGGGGTCCTCGACAAGCAATCAAACACGGCATTACCTGCAAACTGGCATGACACGTCAGTTGAGTACTTTGAATATACTCGTAAGCCCACAGCAACCAAAAGCAATCAAGACAAACAATAGCATGTCATTCACAAGTTAATTGCAGATGAGCATGATACCACTAGAACCATACGAGATGAGCAAGGCATGAACATGTTACTTATGATATGAACATGATGATAATGCATGAGAGGGGATCGATGTTTAACGTCTCTTGGACCAACTTACTCTTCTCGGAGGTTATCTCGTAACCACCAAATATATATGCCAATCTTTCTTACCGTCACGATCATCACATGATCACCTCATGATCAACCATCATCAATGATACCAGAGTGATCATCACAAGATCACCTCATCATCATCAAGAATACCATCGTGATCATCTCGTGATCACATAAAGATCAACCAACTTCTTTCCTCATCGAACCGGGGTTGTTTATTAGTCATATTGTTATTACTGTTGACCCAAGTTGTGACCTACTACGAACTGGGTCCATAATCGAGAGCGCGACTATCGATAGAGTATACACTCTGCAGAGGTTAGTACACTGTACCCACACCACGGAATTCATGGCCTCGTGCTCCCATTCGGGTGGACCAACGACATTCCGATAAAACCAATCTATTGCATGATACTCTCGCGGCCACCTCGACAAACTCCCCTTTGGGCTATGTCCTGGGTGGCCCCGATGCCAACTCTTGACATCTGCCACTTTTGTGGCCGGCCACCGTCGTGGCCAAACAAAAAACAAACGGTCCCAAACGAGGACAAAAACGCGCAAACAACTCAGGCACACAAGGTTATCGCCGCCTACCGGGCCAGGGTAGCGCACGCACATAACCTTCCCTAGTTTGAGGCGTCGGCGAGAGGCATGACAACAAAATAACATGATGAAATGACAATGCAATATGAGCATGATATCAACATGAGCATGGATGGGAACCATAATCATTAAACATACGAATCTTACATCAACAATAAATCATTAGTCTACTCATGCAAATGAGCATGGCATAGTGATGATCATGAATAGCACCAGTAGGCATTGGAAATCAAGAAATAATTAAATGAGCAAACAATTATTCAATCATTCGAGTGAGGACCATGGCTATTGCAATGCCATCAAGCAAGTGGCTGTGTAGTTTGCCTGGCGATGAAGAAATCACCTGGAAGAAGTGCGATGAACTCGCTGAAAGTTTTGCAGGAAAAGTTTCTCGAAGGGGGCTAATTAGATGGCAAGGGTAAAATGGTCATTTTCAGAGTGTTACAACATCAGAAAATGGTACCAACAAAATGGGCTCGACGAATAGAGAATGTGGGCTTTTGAATAACCTGATTCGGAGTTACGGTTGCGGTGATACGGCCGTTCGTTCGTTAGGCAGAAAACAAATAAAAATGTATTCATTTCTGCGCTGAACTAACGGACGTCCGCACACTAGAGGTTTCGGCCGGCGGCCGAAAGCAGAATGCGCCTTTCAGGAAATATGCTTGCTGCATAACGAAAACCTATTCTTAATGGAAGTAAACCTGTACGCTTTCTCAAGAGGAAAACGTATTCCTTGGAATACGATTCCACTTAAAGGGGCCGGGCCAAGCTGTCGGTGGCACTTACCCCTCTGCCGTGTCCATGACACGCGGGGCCCACCTAGCCTCTTTCTCTCCTCCTGTCCTCTTCTTCTACCTCCGACAGCGATGCAGGGGAGGCGCCGGCCACCGGCCTAGCCGTCGCCGCGCCGCTCCAGGGGGCCGGCCGGCGAGCGAGGGGGCCTAGTAGCCCGTCACCGCGCCCAGGGGTGGCCGAGGGTGATCCCGAGATGGCCCATAGCCCTGGCGCCGATGCGGCTGTGGCGGCCAAAGCTTTCCAAGAGGAGGGCAGCGCCAGCAGGACTCCTCCGCCGGAACTGAGGACGGCGGAGGCTCGCGGTCTCAAGGGTAGGGTCTCGGAAGCAGAAGTGTGGGAGGGGGTCTCTCAATCGCCGAGGGGACCGAGCGGCGGTCATCGGCCATTGTAAAGGGAACGAGGGACTCCGAGGCTTGGAAAGGGGTCTGGGAGGGCGGTAGCTTGCGGGAGAGATTGGGGGTGCGCTCAAATAGCCGCGGGGAAGGCTCTGGAGCGAGCTAGGTGGTGGCCGAAACTCCAAGAGCCACGGCGACGTGTCCGTGCGCCGGCGAGGGCGCAAGCGAGGACAGGGGCTAGGGGACGGGAGCTGGAGGTAACTCAGCGACGTGGGCGAGCTCGTGGCACGCCGTGGCGATCTGGGCGGCCGGGGAGGGGCCTCCCGAGGGGTCCAGTGGCCAGAGCACCGGGTCTGCATGCAACACACGCGCTCTACGCGTGGTCACCGCGTGAATGTGGCGTTGCAACGCGCTCTGGTCGTCCAAACCGTATCTGGAAGGTAGGGTAAAGGTCACAGAAGTGACGCATGAGATTTAATAGAGATAAGGGAGCAAGCACTGCACTGATTTGAGACGACACTGATTTTGGAAGAAGGTGTTTGTTGTGTACTGGGGATGGCTCACTCGGTTATAGGTGCTGAGCTTTTGCTTGGTGTGATCACACACTAAGATTATTATCTATGCAAAATATCAGCTCAAATGGAAGGGTTTAACTAGCATTTGCTGTACAAAGTGCCAATCTGGCCAGAAAATATAAATGGAAGCTGCACTCACATGGATGATGGGATTGAGCTGTAATTTGGTAGAGGATTGTCATTTGGGCATATGAAGGCACTGTACAAATTTCATACCATTTGGAACCACAAAAATGGTACTTCCTTCACAGTGGTCCTCCCTGGACAGAAACTTAGGAAACTCATTGAGGGAAATTTGCTTGATGAAATGGGCCCGTATTTGGTGGAGGGGTGTTATATAGGTAGAAGCATGTCCTGGTAAATTTTCAGAAATTATGTGACAATATAAAATATAGTTGCTTCACAATCTGAAAATACGACCAGAATCAAAGATTCGACGACGTGCTCACACGGATCATTGGATGAAGCTCAAATTTTTAGGAGAGTAAATATGTGACCACACTGAGAATATTGCAAAATTTCAACTCATTTGGATATGCCTAGCTAGTACTTTCTTCACAAAGCTTCCCCCTGGTCAGAAACTTTGTAAATTTGCTGAGGAAGATTGACAAGACAAATGAAGCTGAATTTTTTCATGTGGCAATGATTTGAATATGAAAGAGTGCTCAAAAAGTTTGAGATCAGCCAAGAAGATATAAATGACACTTCCTTCACAAAGTGCCGTTCAGGACAGAATAGGAAAATGAATATTCCTGAATTATTTTTGAACTAGGCAAGGAAGAGTTTAGACATATCTATGGTAGATATGACCCAAAGGATTTATGGGAATTTTGTGGGAATTAATGGCAACACAGAAATATAGGTTGCTTCACATCCTATGGCAAACATGGTTATTCCTTTAATAGAAAAAGGGATATTCCCAATAAATAAATATTGGGGTTTGGCTAAGATGGAAATGACATGGTCTTGGGAAGGATTTGAGAATGACAAGCCACTTGAGATAGGAAGAAGAGATGATCTTCCTATGCTTCAGGACCACACAGTCACAGAAAAGGAAATCCAAATAAAAATTCAAAGAAATCCAAAAGAATAAGAAAGGGCCAAAAATCACGGTGTTACATCCAGTCAGATTTGGGGAGCGATTGTGGAGGGGCGTGATGTACTTAAGCAGGGTTTAATACACCATATCCTCAACTCACATCTGGTGTGATAACCTGATCCTAAGGGATGTTATGATGCGGCCCTTCGGGTGTCAATCAGCTTACCCACTTGTTTTAGTTTCTAAATTCATTCACAACACATTGACTAGATGGGATCCTGAGCGGCTCGCTAAAGTCTTCCTGCATATTTATGTCCTAGCCATTCTTGGCATTCCTCTTTGCACGAGTGAGGTTGAAGATAGTTGGGCTTGGAACTTTGAAAAAGCGGCCGCTTCATGGTCGGGTCGGCATACAAGATGATGATTGCAACGAAGTTGAGATGCGAAGCTTGGTTAGATGGTTCATATGAAAATTGTTATGAAACACACCAGTTCCAGGTAAAACATGCATGTTCCTTTGGAGATTGGCTAAGCATTCGATACCAACCGAGCACGTTAGGGCGCACAGAAAAATGTCAACGAATAGCACCTGCCCCGGGTGTGGAGCTGCAGATTCCTAAAGACATGTGTTGCTTGAATACACAATGACAACATGTGGATGGTGAACTGGCATAGCACCTTTGCAAACTATGGAACCAAGCGCCAAATAGTGGTTAGTCTCTATGATGGGACTGTTGGAGAACGTAGTAATTTCAAAAAAATTCCTACGCACACGCAAGATCATGGTGATGCATAGCAACGAGAGGGGAGAGTGTGTCCACGTACCCTCGTAGACCGAAAGCGGAAGCGTTAGCACAACGCGGTTGATGTAGTCGTACGTCTTCACGATCCGACCGATCAAGTACCGAATGCACGGCACCTCCGAGTTCAGCACACGTTCAGCTCGATGACGTCCCTCGAACTCCGATCCAGCCGAGCTTTGAGGGAGAGTTCCGTCAGCACGACGGCGTGGTGACGATGATGATGTTCTACCGACGCAGGGCTTCGCCTAAGCACCGCTACGATATTATCGAGGTGGACTATGGTGGAGGGGGGCACCGGACACGGCTAAAAGATCAATGATCAATTGTTCTGTCTATGGGGTGCCCCCTGCCCCCGTATATAAAGGAGCAAGGGGGGAGAGGCGGCCGGCCAGGAGGAGGCGCGCCAGGAGGAGTCCTACTCCCACCGGGAGTAGGACTCCCTCCCTTCCTTGTTGGATTAGGAGAAGGGGGGAAGGAGGAGGGAGAGAAGAAGGAAAGGGGGGCGCCGCCCCCCTCCTTGTCCAATTCGGACTAGAGGGGGAGGGGCGCGCGGCCTGCCCTGGCCGCCCCTCCTCTTCTCCACTAAGGCACATGTAGGCCCGTTAAACCCCCGGGGGGTTCCGGTAACCCCCGGTACTCCGGTATATATCCGATAACCCCCGGAACCATTCCGGTGTCCGAATATAGTCGTCCAATATATCAATCTTCATGTCTCGACCATTTCGAGACTCCTCGTCATGTCTGTGATCACATCCGGGACTCCGAACTACCTTCGGTACATCGAAACATATAAACTCATAATATAACTGTCATCGAAACTTTAAGCGTGCGGACCCTACGGGTTCGAGAACTATGTAGACATGACCGAGACACGTCTCCGGCCAATAACCAATAGCGGAACCTGGATGCTCATATTGGCTCCCACATATTCTACGAAGATCTTTATCGGTCAAACCGCATAACAACATACGTTGTTCCCTTTGTCATCGGTATGTTACTTGCCCGAGATTCGATCGTCAGTATCTCAATACCTAGTTCAATCTCATTACCGGCAAGTCTCTTTACTCGTTCCGTAATACATCATCCCGCAACTAACTCATTAGTTGCAATGCTTGCAAGGCTTAAGTGATGTGCATTACCGAGTGGGCCCAGAGATACCTCTCCGACAATCGGAGTGACAAATCCTAATCTCGAACTACGCCAACCCAACAAGTACCTTTGGAGACACCTGTAGAGCACCTTTATAATCACCCAGTTACGTTGTGACGTTTGGTAGCACACAAAGTGTTCCTCCGGTAAACGGGAGTTGCATAATCTCATAGTCATAGGAACATGTATAAGTCATGAAGAAAGCAATAGCAGAATACTAAACGATCGTGTGCTAAGCTAACGGAATGGGTCAAGTCAATCACATCATTCTCCTAATGATGTGATCCCGTTAATCAAATGACAACTCATGTCAATGGCTAGGAAACATAACCATCTTTGATCAACGAGCTAGTCAAGTAGAGGCATACTAGTGACACTCTGTTTGTTTATGTATTCACATAAGTATTATGTTTCCGGTTAATACAATTCTAGCATGAATAAATAAACGTTTATCATGATATAAGGAAATAAATAATAACTTTATTATTGCCTCTAGGCCATATTTCCTTTCAGTCTCCCACTTGCACTAGAGTCAATAATCTAGATTACACAGTAATGATTCTAACACCCATGGAGCCTGGGTGCTGATCATGTTTTGCTCGTGGAAGAGGCTTAGTCAACGGGTCTGCAACATTCAGATCCGTATGAATCTTGCAAATTTCTATGTCTCCCACCTGGACTAGATCCCGGATGGAATTGAAGCGTCTCTTGATGTGCTTGGTTCTCTTGTGAAATCTGGATTCCTTTGCCAAGGCAATTGCACCAGTATTGTCACAAAAGATTTTCATTGGACCCGATGCACTAGGTATGACACCTAGATCGGATATGAACTCCTTCATCCAGACTCCTTCATTTGCTGCTTCCGAAGCAGCTATGTACTCCGCTTCACACGTAGATCCCGCCACAACGCTTTGCTTAGAACTGCACCAACTGACAGCTCCACCGTTCAATGTAAACACGTATCCAGTTTGCGATTTAGAATCGTCTAGATCAGTGTCAAAGCTTGCATCGACGTAACCATTTACGACTAGCTCTTTTTCACCACCATAAACGAGAAACATATCCTTAGTCCTTTTCAGGTATTTCAGGATGTTCTTGACCGCTGTCCAGTGATCCACTCCTGGATTACTTTGGTACCTCCCTGCTAAACTTATAGCAAGGCACACATCAGGTCGGGTACACAGCATTGCATACATGATAGAGCCTATGGCTGAAGCATAGGGAACATCTTTCATCTTCTCTCTATCTTCTGCAGTGGTCGGGCATTGAGTCTTACTCAACTTCACACCTTGTAACACAAGAAAGAACCCTTTCTTTGCTTGATCCATTTTGAACTTCTTCAAAACTTTGTCAAGGTATGTGCTTTGTGAAAGTCCAACTAAGCGTCTTGATCTATCTCTATAGATCTTGATGCCCAATATATAAGCAGCTTCACCGAGGTCCTTCATTGAAAAACTCTTATTCAAGTATCCCTTTATGCTATCCAGAAATTCTATATCATTTCCAATCATCCACATATAATATCAGAAATGCTACAGAGCTCCCACTCACTTTCTTGTAAATACAGGCTTCTCCAAAAGTCTGTATAAAACCAAATGCTTTGATCACACTATCAAAGCGTTTATTCCAACTCCGAGAGGCTTGCACCAGTCCATAAATGGATCGCTGGAGCTTGCACACTTTGTTAGCTCCTTTTGGATCGACAAAACCTTCCGGTTGCATCATATACAACTCTTCTTCAAGAAATCCATTCAGGAATGCAGTTTTGACATCCATTTGCCAAATTTCATAATCATAAAATGCGGCAATTGCTAACATGATTCGGACAGACTTAAGCATCGCTATGGGTGAGAAAGTCTCATCGTAGTCAATCCCTTGAACTTGTCGAAAACCTTTCGCAACAAGTCGAGCTTTATAGACAGTAACATTACCGTCATCGTCAGTCTTCTTCTTGAAGATCCATTTATTCTCAATGGCTTGCCGATCATCGTGCAAGTCAACCAAAGTCCACACTTTGTTCTCATACATGGATCCCATCTCAGATTTCATGGCCTCAAGCCATTTTGCGGAATCTGGGCTCACCATCGCTTCTTCATAGTTCGTAGGTTCGTCATGGTCTAGTAACATAACCTCCAGAACAGGATTACCGTACCACTCTGGTGCGGATCTTACTCTGGTCGACCTACGAGGTTCAGTAACAACTTGATCTAAAGTTTCATGATCATCATCATTAACTTCCTCACTAATTGATGTAGGTGTCACAGAAACCGGTTTCTGTGATGAACTACTTTCCAATAAGGGAGCAGGTACAGTTACCTCATCAAGTTCTACTTTCCTCCCACTCACTTCTTTCGAGAGAAACTCCTTCTCTAGAAAGATTCCAAATTTAGCAACAAAAGTCTTGCCTTTGGATCTGTGATAGAAGATGTACCCAACAGCCTCTTTTGGGTATCCTATGAAGACACATTTTTCCGATTTGGGTTCGAGCTTATCAGGTTGAAGCTTTTTCACATAAGCATCGCAGCCCCAAACTTTAAGAAACGACAACTTTGGTTTCTTGCCAAACCACAGTTCATAAGGCGTCATCTCAACGGATTTCGATGGTGCCCTATTTAACGTGAATGCAGCCGTCTCTAAAGCATAACCCCAAAACGATAGCGGTAAATCAGTAAGAGACATCATAGATCGCACCATATCTAGTAAAGTACGATTACGATGTTCGGACACACCATTACGCTGTGGTGTTCCGGGTGGCATGAGTTGCGAAACTATTCCGCATTGTTTCAAATAAAGACCAAACTCGTAACACAAATATTCTCCTCCACGATCAGATCGTAGAAACTTTATTTTCTTGTTACTATGATTTTCAACTTCACTCTGAAATTCTTTGAACTTTTCAAATGTTTCAGACTTATGTTTCATTAAGTAGATATACCCATATCAGCTTAAATCATTTGTGAAGGTGAGAAAATAACGATACCCGCCGCGAGCCTCAATATTCATCGGACCACATACATCTGTATGTATGATTTCCAACAAATCTGTTGCTCGCTCCATAGTTCCGGAGAACGGCGTTTTAGTCATCTTGCCCATGAGGCACGGTTCACAAGTACCAAGTGATTCATAATCAAGTGGTTCCAAAAGTCCATCAGTATGGAGTTTCTTCATGCGCTTTACACCGATATGACCTAAACGGCAGTGCCACAAATAAGTTGCACTATCATTATCAACTCTGCATCTTTTGGCTTCAATATTATGAATATGTGTATCACTACTATCGAGATTCAACAAAAATAGACCACTCTTCAAGGGTGCATGACCATAAAAGATATTACTCATATAAATAGAACAACAATTATTCTCTGATTTAATTGAATAACCGTCTCGCATCAAACAAGATCTAGATATAATGTTCATGCTCAACGCTGGCACCAAATAACAATTATTCAGGTTTAAAAACTAATCCCGAAGGTAGATATAGAGGTAGCGTGCCGACCGCGATCACATCAACTTTGGAACCATTTCCCACGCGCATCGTCACCTCGTCCTTAGCCAATCTTCGCTTAATCCGTAGTCCCTGTTTCGAGTTGCAAATATTAGCAACAGAACCAGTATCAAATACCCAGGTGCTACTGCGAGCATTAGTAAGGTACACATCAATAACATGTATATCACATATACCTTTGTTCACCTTGCCATCCTTCTTATCCGCCAAATACTTGGGGCAGTTCCGCTTCCAGTGACCAGTCTGTTTGCAGTAGAAGCACTCAGTTTTAGGCTTAGGTCCAGACTTGGGTTTCTTCTCCTGAGCAGCAACTTGTTTGCTGTTCTTCTTGAAGTTCCCCTTCTTCTTCCCTTTGCCCTTTTTCTTGAAACTGGTGGTCTTGTTGACCATCAACACTTGATGCTCCTTCTTGATTTCTACCTCCGCAGCCTTTAGCATTGCGAAGAGCTCGAGAATCGTCTTATCCATCCCTTGCATGTTATAGTTCATCACGAAGCTCTTGTTGCTTGGTGGCAGTGATTGAAGAATTCTGTCAATGACGCTATCATCCGGAAGATTAACTCCCAGTTGAATCAAGTGATTGTTATACCCAGACATTTTGAGTATATGCTCACTGACAGAACTATTCTGCTCCATCTTACAGCTGTAGAACTTATTGGAGACTTCATATCTCTCAATCCGGGCATTTGTTTGAAATATTAACTTCAACTCCTGGAACATCTCATATGCTCCATGACGTTCAAAACGTCGTTGAAGTCCCGGTTCTAAGCCGTAAATCATGGCACACTGAACTATCGAGTAGTCATCAGCTTTGCTCTGCCAGACGTTCATAACATCTGGTGTTGCTCCTGCAGCAGGTCTGGCACCTAGCGGTGCTTCCAGGACGTAATTCTTCTTGTGCAGCAATGAGGATAATCCTCAAGTTACCGACCCAGTCCGTGTAATTGCTACCATCATCTTTCAACTTTGCTTTCTCAAGGAACGCATTAAATTCAACAGAACAACAACACGTGCCATCTATCTACAATCAACATAGACAAGCAAAATACTATCAGGTACTAAGTTCATGATAAATTTAAGTTTAATTAATCATATTACTTAAGAACTCCCACTTAGATAGACATCCCTCTAATCCTCTAAGTGATCACGTGATCCAAATCAACTAAACCATGTCCGATCATCACGTGAGATGGAGTAGTTTCAATGGTGAACATCACTATGTTGATCATATCTACTATATGATTCACGCTCGACCTTTCGGTCTCAGTGTTCCGAGGCCATATCTGTTATATGCTAGGCTCATCAAGTTTAACATGAGTATTCCGCATGTGCAACTGTTTTGCACCCGTTGTATTTGAACGTAGAGCCTATCACACCCGATCATCACGTGGTGTCTTAGCACGAAGAACTTTTGCAACGGTGCATACTCAGGGAGAACACTTATACCTTGATAATTTAGTGAGAGATCATCTTATAATGCCACCGTCAATCAAAGCAAGATAAGATGCATAAAAGATAAACATCACATGCAATCAATATAAGTGATATGACATGGCCATCATCATCTTGTGCTTGTGATCTCCATCTCCGAAGCACCTTCATGATCACCATCGTCACCGGCGCGACACGTTGATCTCCATCGTAGCATCGTTGTCGTCTCGCCAACTTATGCTTCTACGACTACGCTACCGCTTAGTGATAAAGTAAAGCATTACAGGGCGAGTGCATTGCATACAATAAAGCGACAACCATATGGCTCCTGCCATTTGCCGATAACTCGGTTACAAAACATGATCATCTCATACAATAAAATTTAGCATCATGCCTTGACCATATCACATCACAACATGCCCTGCAAAAACAAGTTAGACGTCCTCTACTTTGTTGTTGCAAGTTTTACGTGGCTGCTACGGGCTGAGCAAGAACCGTTCTTACCTACGCATCAAAACCACAACGATAGTTCGTCAAGTTAGTGTTGTTTTAACCTTCTCAAGGACCGGGCGTAGCCACACTCGGTTCAACGAAAGTTGGAGAAACTGACACCCGCCAGCCACCTGTGTGCAAAGCATGTCGGTAGAACCAATCTCGCGTAAGCGTACGCGTAATGTCGGTCCAGGCCGCTTCATCCAACAATACCGCCGAACCAAAGTATGACATGCTGGTAAGCAGTATGACTTGTATCGCCCACAACTCACTTGTGTTCTACTTGTGCATATGACATCTACGCATAAAACCAGGCTCGGATGCCACTGTTGGGGAACGTAGTAATTTCAAAAAAAATCCTACGCACACGCAAGATCATGGTGATGCATAGCAACGAGAGGGGAGAGTGTGTCCACGTACCCTCGTAGACCGAAAGCGGAAGTGTTAGCACAACACGGTTGATGTAGTCGTACGTCTTCACGATCCGGCCGATCAAGTACCGAACGCACGGCACCTCCGAGTTCAGCACACGTTCAGCTCGATGACGTCCCTCGAACTCCGATCCAACCGAGCTTTGAGGGAGAGTTCCGTCAGCACGACGGCGTGGTGACGATGATGATGTTCTACCGACGCAGGGCTTCGCCTAAGCACCGCTACGATATTATCGAGGTGGACTATGGTGGAGGGGGGCACCGCACACGGCTAAAAGATCAATGATCAATTGTTGTGTCTATGGGGTGCCCCCTGCCCCCGTATATAAAGGAGCAAGGGGGGAGAGGCGACCGGCCAGGAGGAGTCCTACTCCCACCGGGAGTAGGACTCCCTCCCTTCCTTGTTGGATTAGGAGAAGGGGGGAAGGAGGAGGGAGAGAGGAAGGAAAGGGGGGCGCCGCCCCCCTCTTTGTCCAATTTGGACTAGAGGGGGAGGGGGCGCGCGGCCTGCCCTGGCCGCCCCTCCTCTTCTCCACTAAGGCCCATGTAGGCCCATTAAACCCCCGGGGGGGTTCCGATAACCCCCGGTACTCCGGTATATATCCGATAACCCCCGGAACCATTCCGGTGTCCGAATATAGTCGTCCAATATATCAATCTTCATGTCTCGACCATTTCGAGACTCCTTGTCATGTCCGTGATCACATCCGGGACTCCGAACTACCTTCGGTACATCGAAACATATAAACTCATAATATAACTGTCATCGAAACTTTAAGCGTGCGGACCCTACGGGTTCGAGAACTATGTAGACATGACCGAGACACGTCTCCGGCCAATAACCAATAGCGGAAACTGGATGCTCATATTGGCTCCCACATATTCTACGAAGATCTTTATCGGTCAAACCGCATAACAACATACGTTGTTCCCTTTGTCATCGGTATGTTACTTGCCCAAGATTCGATCATCGGTATCTCAATACCTAGTTCAATCTCGTTATCGGCAAGTCTCTTTACTCGTTCCATAGTACATCATCCCGCAACTAACTCATTAGTTGCAATGCTTGCAAGGCTTAAGTGATGTGCATTACCGAGTGGGCCCAGAGATACCTCTCCGACAATCGGAGTGACAAATTCTAATATCGAAATACGCCAACCCAACAAGTACCTTTGGAGACACCTGTAGAGCACCTTTATAATCACCCAGTTACGTTGTGACGTTTGGTAGCACACAAAGTGTTCCTCCGGTAAACGGGAGTTGCATGATCTCATAGTCATAGGAACATGTATAAGTCATGAAGAAAGCAATAGCAGAATACTAAACGATCGTGTGCTAAGCTAACGAAATGGGTCAAGTCAATCACATCATTCTCCTAATGATGTGATCCCCTTAATCAAATGACAACTCATGGCAATGGCTAGGAAACATAACCATCTTTGATCAACGAGCTAGTCAAGTAGAGGCATACTAGTGACACTCTGTTTGTTTATGTATTCACACAAGTATTATGTTTCCGGTTAATACAATTCTAGCATGAATAATAAACATTTATCATGATATAAGGAAATAAATAATAACTTTATTATTGCCTCTAGGGCATATTTCCTTTCAGGGACACGCTATCAGATGAGGCATTTGTCAAGCTATCGGTGACGTTGTGGGCAATATGGTGGGCAAGGAGAATAGTGATACATGAAGAGGTCTATCACATGTTCATAGTCCTGCAACTACTCATGAATTCATAAAGAGGTTCATATCGGAGCTCGATATAACTACGCAGAAAGTTGTCTAAGCACCAACTAAAGCAAAGGGTGATAGTAGCAAGACCCAGGGCACCGCTGCAGGGCTTTACAAAAATACATGTTGATTCTAGCACAGCAAGGTCGGGACTGAGAGGATCGGCCGCAGTAGTTTGTCATGATGATGCATGTTTATATCTCGGTATTTCTTCCCTAGTTGTTCAAGGGGTCACTGATGTTGTCACTCTTGAAGCAAATGGCATGCCAGGAAGGAGCATTGTCTTTGGCTAAGGATGTGTTGCTCCAAAATTTCATAATTGCATCGGACTAAAAACAAATTGTGAGGGATATTGACAACGGTATAACCAGTACTTACGGTTGCATCATTCGTGAGATCAACTAGAGGGCAAGGTTGTTCAACTGTAACTTCATTTATGAAGGTCGTGCATCGAATATTGATGCAGATAGGTTTAGCTAAGTTTTCAAGTTCTCTTGATCATGGCAACATCTGCGGCTGATCCATCTCCATGATCCAATCTGTATCCCACTTCATGTGGAATATGATTCATAAAATTTAGCTTTACCCTAAAAATATACTGTCTCACACAAAGTGACATTTTATTTGAGTCCGCATAAAGTGACATAGCCGCATCCGGTGTTGCTTCGTTTGAACTTCACATTATCATTGCAGGAAACGCCATTTACATTTTAAGCTCTTATTATTTACTTTATTTAGTTATTTAGTAGACATATTTAAATCCTCTTTTTACTAGCAATTTTAGTTTATCGTTTACCTAGGACAGTAATAGTATTTGCAGAAGCTTAAGCAGTACTTCACACAACTATGGAACCAAGCGCCTTGTGTGGAGCTGCGGATCCTGGAGACATGTGTTGCTTGAATGCACAATGGCAAGATGCCTATGGGCTCTTGTGGGTGGTGAACTGGCAAGCACCTTTGCAAAACTATGGAACCAAGTGCCAAACATTGGCTATTCTCGATGATGTGACACGCTATCACATGAGGTGTTTGTCAAGCTATCGGTGGCGTTGTGGGCAAGGAGAACAATGATACATGAGGAGGTCTATTATAGTCCTGCAGCTACTCATGAATTCATAAAGGGGGTCATATCGGAGCTCGATATAACTGCATAGGAAGTTGTGAAAGCACCAACTAAAGCAAGGGCGGCAGTAGCAAGACCAAGGGCACCGCCGCAGAGTTTTGCAAAAATACATGTCGATGCTAACATATCAAGGTCGGGACTGAGAGGGTCGACCGCAGCAGTTTGCCGTGACGATGCAGGTTTATATCTCGGTAGCTCTTCCCTAGTTGTTCAAGGGGTCACTAATGTTGTCACGCTTGAAGCAATGGCATGCCAGGAAGAAGCATCGTCTTCTGGCTAAGGATGTGCTGCTCCAAAATTTTATAATTGCATCGGTCTAAAAACTTAAGTGTGAGGGATATTGACAGAGGTATAACCAATAGTTATGGTTGCATCATTCGTGAGATCAACGAGAGTGCAAGGGTGTTCAACTGTAACTTCATTTATGAAGGTCGTGCATCAAATATTGATGTAGATAGGTTTAGCTAAGTTTTCATGTTCTCTTGATCATGGCAGCATCTGCGGTTGACCGATCCCCATGATCCAATCTGTATCCCACTTTATGTGGGATATGATCCATCAAATTTAATTGTACTCCTAAAAAATAATGTCTTGCATAAAGTGACATAGCCGCGCCCGAGTTTGCTTCGTTTCAACTTCACATTATCAAGATAGGCGGAGCCAAGAAAACTAGTAGTGTAGCCATTGCAAGCCCAGTTACTACAGAGCTTTATGGCCGAACTAGGCGAGCCCAAAAGCTTTCTTGGCCCTTCACCACCTGTAAGATCCCCGCGTGTCCGGGCAAACCTGGCCAACTGGGCTCTGCCTAGCAGGCCGGCTTGTTAGCACACGCGCCCCGCCCGTGACGGGCTGGCTCGACACGTGGTTAATCGGGTCATGCCGGGCACGTGGCGCCTAGGGCCGTGCCTGCGTCTGGAGGCTGGGCACGCGTGCCGGCATGGCACGGCTCATTTTTTATAGGCCAATAGACCGAATAATATGTGGGTTGACGGCTAAATATGCCGATGGGCCGGCCCGTTTAATTGTAGTGCCGTGCCTGGGCCCGGGTAGTTAGCGTGCCTGCCTGGGCCGGGCCGGGCAGTGCCGGGCGGGCCGGCCCATCTGGCCAGGTTTGTGCCCGGGCGACGAAACCGAAGCTCGGCTTTGGAAATCTGGGGAAGGCGACGAACAATCCGAGGAGCTCCGCCTCTTCTTCTCCCCCACCCCCCACTGGCGACGGCGACGGAGGAGAGGCGAGGGTGAAAATTTCCCACCAACCGGAGCGCGTGCCTGCCGATGGAGGTCTCAGCCAGGCTCCGCCCGCCGCCCTCGACGACGGCGCCTCCCCGCCGCGGCGGAGGGTCCCTGGGGCGGCTGCTCCCTTCGGCCCGGCCCGCCGCCCGCGCGGTCTCCGCCAAGGTGCGGTGCCCTCTCCATACCCTCGGTGCTTCCCTCCTCCCCTATCTTGTGGGTTGCGGGGGACGTTAAGCGTGTAGGCCCCAAGCTTCCCTCCCGGTTGCTGCTTCTGGAGGCAGCTGCTTGTGGAGGTGGATGGAATTCTGACGATTTGGTGCGTTCTGTTGAGCTTCTGCCCCCTATTTTTTCACTGATTTCTTAGTGGAAAGGAGGGTGAAGAAGGTAGGCAGGGCTTGTATGTTCCATAGGTTTAGCACTTAGCTAGCTAGGAGTATACTCTAAGGAAGGGGGGGATTCTGAATTTGTGGCCTCTGATAATGAGGCCAAGTTACAGAAGTGAGCACGACAGCACCAGTAAGCTTTTGCGGTGACCATGGACGAATAGGCTAGAAGTTAGTGCATTCCATCATATGCACTGCACTTTCCGAAATGGTTAAAATGCCTGCCAAGAAAAATTCCTGCCTTACGTGCTGGCCCTGGTTGCCAGGAAAAATTGGTGCCTATGCAGTATGCACCCCTACGAAATGATCTTTGTATGTGTATCGACAGGATGGAACGAGAATCGATCGAAGCTGTTTTGATACCAAGTTATGAGCATGAGCTATGTGTCTGGTGCTTATTCAGATAACTATGTTTGTTTGTCAATTGGTCGAGCGTTGTCAAATCATATTGACGAAAGAGCAAGCGTCTGTTCCCTTTAATGATAGAATCTTATGCACATATGCAGTGCTATGAAATATGATAGCTATTCTGGTAAGAGGGATAAGTAGGTTGTAGCATTGAAAACATGACGATGTGGGTGAGTTAGCAGCACGTATAGATCTGGAATTATCCAGGTGGAAATGGAATCACGTCTGCGTTTGGGTGTGAGACAAAAACTAGAATGTCTTGTGAGCATGGCCCATTTCAACCTGGCTGATCTTCTGTTTTCGCAAGTTTCTCTTACAGACAAACAAGTTTATCCAGCATGTAAGTACCATTCAGTGGCAACCAACATTAATTGTTGGTGCGTAAGTATATATAGGATGCAACCTTCTCTTTAAAGGATCTAACTGTTATTTGCGGTTTTGGAACTCAGTGTGTTGTTATTATGCCAGGCTAATCTGGACCCATTTTGTCATCCTGTACGGTAGCGAATACTGCTTAACTTCTTGTCTTCACCCTAAGCACTGGGAGAGCAACAACAACAGCATCCTTTTGGGTGCGAAACAAAGCTATAATGCCTTGTGCGCATGGCCCATTTCCACCTAGTTGATCTCCTATTTTCAGAAGTTCCTCTTATAGAAAAGTGTGTCCGGCATGTAAGTATTATTCAGTAGTGACAACCAACATTAGTTGTTGGTGCGGAAGTATATATAGGATGCAACCTTATCCTGAAAGGATCTAATCTATTATGTGTGGTTTTGGAAGCCAAGCTGTTTTTGTTATGTCGGGCTAATCTGGACCCATTTCTGTTGTCTTCTACGGTAGCGAATAATGCTTAACTTCTTGTCTTCACCCTAGCTAGACCTTGTTACCTATAATACTCCACACTGAAAACACTGGGAGAGCAACAACAACAGCATCCTTTTCTAGATAATTCCACCCAGCTCTGTTGGTTAAATATTCATAGTGAGTGTCCTCCATTCCAGCATCAGTCTACTAACAATCTACTTACTGGAGCCAGGAAGTTGGATTAATAGCTCTCAGCCTCTTACTTCCATATGGGGGTTGATTTTCCTCTTACTTCATTCGTCTCGGTTCTGTTGCGTGATGTGGCCTCACTAGCTAAGTGTTGATTTTCCTCTTACTTCATTCGTCTCTGTTCTGTTGCATGATGTGGCCCGACTAGCTAAGTGACATCCAATCTGATAGTAGCAGTTCATGTTAAGAGATTTACAAATTTTCTAGCCAATGCAGATCAGGGCAAGTGCAATTAATGACCTGCAGAGAAGCAAGAGTAGCCTCGAAGCACTGTTCTGCTACGACAAAGCTGTTCCAGAGGAGAATATTGGGAAACCAGCCGGCCTAGATTTGGAAAAGAAGGAGGTTGGGAAGAATCCTCCATGCGTGCGCTGCGAAACTAAAGGCGCCGTGCTGTGCGCAACCTGTGCTGGCTCAGGCTTGTACGTCGACTCGATAATGGAGAGCCAAGGAATCATCGTAAAGGTCAGATGCCTAGGTAAGCAAGCTTGACAACCATTTCTGATGTCTGCAGTGATCTGTGTGCATTTTATATACTGCTAATATGGATGATACATTGTTTGTTGTGCGATTGCTGTAGGTTGTGGAGGAACTGGAAGCATCATGTGCTCCACGTGCGGAGGCCGTGGGCACACCTGAATTGTTTGTTGATGTCTCTCACAAACAAGGCAATGAAATTCAAGTGGCATCCTCTTGGTGCACGTCCATCATCGGCCAGGACTCGAGCAGTAATCTGTATGCATTTTACTGACGATTCATAGTTGGACGATGGTCGGGGTTTCTGACTAGCAAGGATATTCAGAGCATACTGCGGACAATTTCACTGTACTAAAGGATACGGTGCCGAGTCCGGTGTTGTACCTTGAGTCTGTCTACTTGTGGTAGAGCGTGTTGACATTGTTTTGCTTTTGTATCAAAAATTGTTTCAGTTGTGACACTTTACTGATCCCAACTGTTTGACATGCGTGCTCGTTCATGCATAGGACTCTTTGTTTCGCTGAATCTGATAAAGCGCTTTATGCTACAGTGAAACAAGAGCAGCCGGCACACATTACTTGCTAAGATGTACTAGCACTAAGCATGAACTTTGTGCAAATATCGGTACACCGCCATTGCCTAGGATGAATGATCGCAATTCGACAAGATTCACAAGTTAGAATCAACCTCAAGAACCCGACCAAATCGACAAATTAGAATCTCAGGAACCCCAAGATCACCTGAAGAACAGAGAAACCACTCATACGCAAGCATGCATTTGAAGTATCTGCGAATTCGCCAACTCAAAGATAGGCAACATCAAAATTTGAAAAGTTCGAATAGCAGGTCAAATCGTGCATGGTCGAAAATTATACCTACCCCATTATACACTCAACACTCAATCAAGAAAGAAAAAGAGAGAAACCCACCCAATATATGCTTCCCTTGAGGCTTGGACCAACCTCTGCTGCAAATCCACATGGATTTTCCCCAACCCCGGCCGAAAACCAAGCAAGGAATAATACTTCACTTTGTTGGGGGTTTGCGTCGCCGACCGACGCCGGGAGAAACACCAACGAGCAGAGGAAAATATCACTTGCCCGCCAAGCCAAGCCATGTCTCATCCTTCCAAGAATCTATTCTTCTCCTCCTCCTCCTCCTCTCATGGCTCCTGAGTCCTGACTATATATACATCTCCACGGCAAAAGGCGACCGGCATCACTCGCCATCACCATCACCGCAAGCATTCGTTCATCGGGTTTGTTGTTTGGGAGATCGAGAAGGAGGTGCCGGCAGCAGCCATGGACAGGGCCATCAACCGCACCTACGAGGAGTACACCCCCGTCGTCGAGTGGAGCCACTCCGCCGACGCCAGCTTCGTCAAGATCACCGTCCCAGGCAAGCAACCATTATCCATGAACTGATTACGATGCATGCAGATGCAGGCGCTGATGAGGGTTGGTTCTTGGCTACAGGGTTCAAGAGGGAGGAGATCCGGGTGCTGGTGGACAACCACGGGCACCTGCGCACGCGCGGCGAGCGGCCGGTGGAGGGCGGCAGGTGGAGCCGCTTCCAGAAGGACCTGCAGCTCCCCTCCGACTGCAACGTCGACGGCATCCGCGCCAAGTTCGAGAACGAGGCGCTCACCATCACGCTCCCCAAGAAGCACCCTTCGCCCCCGCAGCAGGCCGTGCCCGTGCCGCCGGTGATGCCGGCGCCGGCGCCGGCGACGCCCAAGCCCGAGCCCAGGAGGCCCTACGTGGCGCCGTCCCAGAAGCCGCCGGCGGCGTTCCCCGAGCCCGCGAGGCCGGCCGCCACGGCGCCGCCCCCTGTCGTTCCTTCTCAGAAGCCCTTCGCTGACCGCAGGCCCTCGCTGCCCCGGAAGTCGGCGGACATTCCCGCGCCGGCAAGGCCGGCACCTCCCGTGCCCGCACCGGCGCCGGAGGAGGAGACCCTGAACAAGCACAACGGAGCCGCGAGGCCCGAGCTGCCCGCCTTCCCGAAGCCGACCGGGGAGTGGGTGAGGGAGGAGGCCAAGAAGCCGCAAGAGGAGGCCATGGCGAGGAAGCCGCAGGAGGCGGCCGAGGAGGAGGAGAAGCGGAGGATGGAGAGGGAGGCGAGAGGGAAGATGGAGGAGGACAGGAAGATGGCGGAGGAGAGGGAGACGGAGAGGATGATGGACATGGCGCGGCGGAGGAGGCCCGCGCCCGCCAACCGCGGGCTGCTGGTGAACGTGGCGGTGGCGGCGCTGGTGCTCGTCGGGATCACGGTGTACGTGTGGCGCAACCTGAGCGCCGCTGCCTCCGGCGGCGGGGACGCCGGAGCCGGGAGCTACGGCGACGAGATGTGAACTGTGATCGATCGACATCGAGCATGCAGCAGCTGGTGCGAAGCATTTGAGGCGTGAGACGAGACGGCTGGGTGAAAGTTCATGCGTGTGGGCAGGTGGTGGTCAATGGAGACATGGTTTGTTACAGATTACAGAGACATGGTTGCTCGATCAAACTTGATGAAATAAAATGTTATGCACGTACGCGCCTTTAATTTTCTACTGATATGTTCTTGAACGCGTCGAGGTTGATTTGTTCTACAAGCACGTAGGAGTATGACTTTAAAACTCTTTACGCATGCAGACTACAAATTTTATCAAGTGCACGCGCATATACGTGAAATGCACTAGTGGATATGGGAGAACATTTACGTAGCTAATTTAACTTTTGGGATACTTAACCAAGTCTCGGTCGATGCTCTATATTCATGGGATCTTACTTTGGGTTCTGTGCAAAATTATTTTTTAGTTTTTCTTATTTCTTTCTTACACGTTATATCACCTGACTTAGACTGGATTAAGACTTAGCCACACCCTTTACTTTTATGGATAAGGTAGGTACGTGTTGATTTTTATTTTTTTGTGAATAAGGTACATGTTAGACTTAACAGTGAAAAAACTTGTGCAAGTTTGCATGTGTAGATAGAGAAAAACTAGTACTCCCTCCGTTCCAAAATGAATGTTGTGGTTTTAGAAACTTATTTTGAAGCGGAGGGGTAACATCGTGGTGAGAAAAAGTGACTTAAATGAAAAGAAATCCAGACAACTTACAAAGGACAGTCCCTTTATTTTCGCAAACCTTTGACGATGATCGTAATTCCCATCAATTAGATGGGAATTCAAACTATACTGTAAAAAAAGTGGAATTCACATCGACCAAGAAACCTACATGTGCATACCCATGAAAGGGATCAGGGGCGTGTCGTTACCGTCGATGGTTCCGTGCTTGATTTGGGAGAAAAGTTAGAGGAGCAAGGCAGGTATTTTGGTTGTTTGGGAGAGAGGTTCCCTCCATTCTTTCTTATGTGCATGCGCTTTACTCCATCATTTTCTCTGTGTTGCTTCTTCTCCACAACTAACAATGGCGAGCTCGTTTGGGGTTTGGGTCGAGTATGCTAAGATGAAAGGTTTGGACATGAACATGTTGGTGAGTAAGGGTACCTAGTAGAATGGTGCTTTGCAGGCACACCCCCACCATATCACCTATATGAGTGCCTAGGGACTCAAAGGAGATAAGGATAGATGCACCATGACAAGTACCTTGTGGTTGTGGGAGATTGATTAGTGCATTGTGTATCAAGTTTTACTTATTGCTTTTGCACCGTAGAGCTGGGATTTTCTGCATTTACCGCAGTCGCTTGCCTGTTTTTGTCTGATTTCACTAGACCTCCAGAATTAGGAGATTTGGAGCATTATTTAGGGGGAAACTTAATTTTGGTTGAAAATATGTTGGGATGTCAGGGGAACCTTCCATACGAAGAGAAGAACACCTAGGAAGAAACCTCGCCTGGTTCGGAAGTTCCAGAAGAGAAGACGACTACCATCGAAGTGGGTAGATTCGACATCCTACCACATTATCTGGAGGCGCCACTTCGGTATACAAACCTAAGAAACAGAATCCAGCCTCAAGGCTATGCACCACATGAGCCGACGAATCTACCACGCAGGCGACCAGACCCGACACCAACAACATCGAGGCGCTCTCTGGACCGCTGATCCGACTTCCACACCTGCCCCGAGGGCACGCGCATGCCTAGCTGATGGTGACTCTACATGATGACACAAACCACCAATGTCAGATAGAACCGGACCTCCAAGGTGACACCCCCATGGGGGATGATGGAAATTTTGCCACCTCTGACCAAAGACAAAAACTTGGGTTTTCACCCAGAGAGTTCAAGATCCAAATGACAAGGGAGGTGAAGGGGCTTCCTGATGAGGCCTCCAAAGAGGGTAACGACATCCTAGGACGATGTTGTCGTCGTCATCGACCAAGATTGGTGCTAGGCTTTCGCCTGGAGTTCACCAAGCCCATGTTGTTGCATCATCATGTCTAACCATCCACCCTAGCCATAGTAGGAATGTGCCACATGCAACTCGCCACTGCCAACATGCACCACCATGGCCGACAGACCACCACAACACCACATTATGCCATGGCTATCCCGAACCACCCCCAAGCGTGACTGTTGCCACGCCGTCGCCCTGATTCATGACATCCTTCCGCCGCCACGAATCGTCACCTGAAGTCGGTGGATAAAAACTTCAGCATCATAATCTGGGGGCCGCTTCACTGGCATCCTTGATCCCCACCTAACGGAGCACCACCATCCATCGAGCCGCTGTCGGCTGGGCAGCACGAGAGCAACCACTCCAAAATAGCCCATTAGTGCACCCCCACACCGTAGTGCTGCCGCCGCCCTGGATAATCTACGTATGTGGACTCGAAGGGGGCTTTGAACTTAGGGAAGGACACTCAGGGCATGTTTGGGACTGCCCCGCTCCATCAAAATCAGCTTCACACCATCAAATCCACTTTGAAGAAGTTTCATACAGGAGTTACAGCTCCACCAAAGAGCACTTTATCATGTTTAGCTTCCAGGTAGCTTCAACTTCAAGAATGGAAATTTGATGGAAAAGGTCTATTTGATTGGATGACGTGGGGGGATTCGAAGGGGTATCCACCTACTGGCGTCAGTGGTGGGCAATTTCCCCAAACTCCACCTTCTAGAATTTCCGAAGCACCCGCTGAAGAGCTTCACAAAAAACAAGGACTTGTACCCCATATTCTATTTTTTTCGGAGCGGTATGTCATAAAGCTACCCCGTTTGACTTGGTTTTCTAGAGCGGAGCAGATCCAAACAGACCCTCGTTCTTTGATATTGACAAGATTAGAGTAGTTTGTAATAGTGTTTAATCAATGTGTGGGTGTGCTTATCGGCGGCACTGGCCGAGAATGATTGTGAGAATTTGGTTTAATCTAGAATATATATAATTACATTTCTTCGTAAATAAAGAAGTCCATGGATGAAGGTGAAAATGAAACATGCATGCTTTTGGGTTGGGTGTGTATTTTCTTTATCAAAAACATCATTCGTCTCAAAAGGACAAAAATATATATGCTCAGAAAAGTGAGTGAACTTGCTACCGAAATTTGTGAATGTTGCGATAAAGTAAATTCTTGCTCTCGACTATACCTTACAATCTCTTTGATCTTCAATGTGTGCATGACTCTGAAACTTCTTACAGTACCTTCTATTAACAAAATTCATTTATTAACTCTGCTGCGTGGTAACAACCTGGCTGACTGGTGCTTCTATTAACAAAATTACCTGCATCCTTGCTCCCCCTGCATCGAATGAGTGCATATGCGTTGCACCTTGCGACCAAAGCAAAACATCCGAGAGCAGCGCAAGCAAAGGAAGGAGTTGCCTGGCGACAGCCATCACCGCCGCATAGTTATATCGTGTCATCTTCCCTAATCCCTATAATGCACACCTTTCCTGTCCCCTACTCAATCCTTGTCGCTCAAAGATCCCAAGGGTGCAGAGCAGCAGCGTCTCTGTACGTCTATCAACAGCAGTTCGGCAATGCAGGCGGCCGCCGCCTCGGCGCCGGCGCCGCGCCACCGCGTGTACACGGCCGTCGAGCCCCGGTGCGAGTGGGCGCGCACGGCCGACGCCGACACCCTCGTCGTCGACGTCTCAGGTGCGCACCACCGCGTCCTCCTTCACTGCTGCTGCGTTGTGGGCATGTGACTTGCGTGTCTTCTGAAGATGACTGTCTTGCCATGGTCGCAGGGTTCATGAAGGAGGAGCTCAAGGTGCTCTACAACACGAGCCGGAAGCTGAAGGTCGCCGGCGAGCGCCCCGTCGGAGAAGGCGGCGGCGCGCGATGGGCGCGGTTCCTCAAGTCGTTCCCGGTACCGAAGAGCGTCCGTGCCGGCGGCATCAGGGCCGTGATGGACAAGGAGCAAGCCGTGCTCTACGTCATCCTGCCCAAGGGGTCATCACAACCACCACCAGGTCCTCCACCGCCGCCGCCACCACCGTCGTCGTCCATGGCCGCGCAGAAGGAGCAGCAGCCTGGAGGCGCCCTGCCCCTGCCGCACGGAGAGCGGAAAGGCGATGGCCCGTCGGGCGGCAGCAGCAGCAATGGCGGCTTCTGGAGCGCCCAAGAGGACGCAGGGAAGAACAGGGCTGAAGAGAAGAATGCGGCACCGAAGGAGACCAGGATTCAGATACAGGAGGAGGAGATTGCCACACCAGATGCACCAAGAAACGATGGTGGTGGCGATGGTGACAAGAGGTGGTGGGAGAAGCTTACGCCTCTGCACGTGGTTGGCTTCATTGTTATCGTCCTCGCGGTGGTAGGAATTGGTGCACTGTATGCAACGCTGCTACTCTGAATCATGTGTAAAAGACTACAACTTCTGTAACCTGCCTGACTAACTGAACAGATTCAAAAATGAGCAGGGAAATCAAGGAGGAACTGAGAGATGCAAGACAATTTTCAACTCCGTTTATAACGAACCGCGACGAGACATAAGCTCAAGACCGCAGCCTGTAAACAATAAGAAACCACCCACCAAACATAGATACAACATGTCAACACGCACCAGTTTACCATAGCAGGACTAACCCTAGCCAAACTCCGGACGGCGGTACGATAAAGAATCGGATTATTCGAAACAAATGTGGCTCATTTGGCGCTCTGTCCCCACAAAACAATAGGTAGTAGTATCAGGCTCTTCACTTTGTGCTGGCGAGCTGGGTGCGGATGAGCTTGGCCGCGGCGACCATGTTGGTCAGGGCGGGCTTCACCTCCGTGTACTTGCGGGTCTTGAGGCCGCAGTCGGGGTTCACCCACAGGATGTTGGTGTCGAGCACCGCGAGCATCTTGTTGACGCGGTCGGCAATCTCCTCCGTGGAGGGGATCCTGGGGGAGTGGATGTCGTAGACGCCAGGGCCAATGCCGGCTCCATAGGTCACGCCCTCGCGGAAGACCGAGAGGAGCTTCTCGTCGGAGCGGGAGTTCTCAATGGTGATGACGTCGGCGTCCATGTTGATGATGGAGTGGATGATATCGTTGAAGTTGGAGTAGCACATGTGAGTGTGGATCTGCCCAGGAAAAACAAGTCTCATAAGGGATGGATGATGATGGTAACAAAGATTTTCTGAATACCTTCATGGCATTCCAAGTAGATTACCTGAGTGGTATCTTGCACACCGCAGTTGGTGATTCTGAATGAGTGGACAGCCCAGTCCAAGTAGAAAGCATGCTCCGACTTGCGCAGCGGCAGACCTTCCCTTAGAGCAGCCTCGTCGATCTGGATCACCTGTAGATGACCGAAGCGTATTTGTTACACATGCCACACGGACATAGTAATGACATGGTGACAACTGACAAGACAGCTAAAGCTTATATACAAACCTGAATACCGCCAGCTTCGAGATCCTCGACCTCCTTTTTAATGGCAAGAGCAATCTGGTAGCATGTCTCAAACCTGTATACCAAGAAGTGGCACACCGATTAGTAGCAGTTAAACACCTCCACGTGAAGGCCGTCGAATCAAAACAGATGTAAGAAGGTAGGAAGCGGTATCAACCTTGGCTGGTCGTTCCTGACAAAAGACCAGTTGAGGATTGTGACAGGACCAGTCAGCATTCCCTTCATTGGGCGAGGGGTCATGTCCTGAGCCATCTTGGACCAGAAGACTGTCATGGGGTTGGGGCGGCTGACATCACCATAGATGATCGGTGGCTTCACGCAACGTGATCCATAGGATTGCACCCATCCATTGGCAGTAAATGCAAAACCAGATAATTGCTCGCCAAAGTACTCAACCATGTCATTTCTCTGAAATGTACATAGAAATTAGTCAAAAGACGTACATACACTAAGTTACCAGAGAACAAATACAATATGCTGAAACAAATCTCTATTTCAATGATCCATAGACAGATATAGCTTCATTTCAAAAACGTCCAAACATCTTGCAAATGAGTCTGCAACAAACAATATTAATTAGCATTGCTCACCTCAGGCTCTCCATGGACGAGCACATCAATGTCAAGCTCCTCTTGGATCTTGACAACCTTGCTAATTTCTTCCTTGATAGCACTGACATACTCCTCCTCAGAGATCCTGCAGTGACACAAATTTTCAATAAAATGCAGGAATATTACAAGAAAAGACTCATAAGAGATCCAGCAGTGACACAAATTTTCAATAAAAAATGCAGGAAATATCGCAAGAAAAAGTGCATGTAGAGGCACTCACTTCTTCGCCTTGTACTCACGGCGGACCCTCCTGAGGTCCATTGTCTGAGGGAATGAACCAATTGTTGTTGTCGGAAGGATAGGAAGGTTGAGCTTCTTCTGCTGAGCGTCCAGTCTAGCAGAGACAGGGGTAGCACGGCGGTGGTCAGAGCCCTTCAAAGCAGCCGCCTGTAAGAAATGCACTTCATGTTAATAATTGGCATGTGGGAACTCTTAATGTGTGTATATATGACTCAAGTTCAGTGAACTTACAGCCTTCTGAACCTCCTCATTGTTCACTCTGGGTGACGACCTCCTTGAGGCCTGAGCAGCGGCATTGGCCGCAAAGTAGGCCTGTATTTGACAATATTCAACATTACATGTCAGTATAGTTAGGAGTTGCAATTAAAGTGGTGCAAGGAAGCATCAGGCTATACTGAGAGAGAGAAAAGAAAGAACAACATACCTCATCCTTGAGACCAGCCAAAGCCTTGCCAAGTGCATTCACCTCAACCACCTTTTGGGCAGCAAATGCGAGCCATGACTTGATCTCACTGTCAAGCTTAGTCTCGTTCACAAGATCAACAGCAGTGTGCATCAGTGAGCAGGAGGTGGACACCACAAGCTTGTCTGCAATAAAGTATTCACAATTGTTTAATACAGAAAGCAATGACAATGGATAACAGATACCACCTCTGAGTCACACTGTAGGTCGTTTTAGAATATGTGATGATGGAACATTTTAAGGTTTGATCACAACTATGAGTACAAAACAAATACCAACATCTGCGACACATTAATACAGTACTAGAATATCATGGTTTGAATACACCTCTGAGTCACACTGTAGGTCGTTTATAATCAATACTTGGTTTTATTTAAAGCAACATATTTTTCATAGGAACTGATGGTCAAAGTTTCACCTAAAGAGCTGTCAATGTTGAAAACGTCCTAAATTGTGACCTGGAGATAGTAAATAATAAATATATTGTTTACTGCTTACCCTTGCCAACAACCGCCTCAAGAGACTGAAGAGTGCTGAGAGATGCAGCAAGATCATCAGCCCAGATGTTCCTTCCATCTACAACACCAGCAAATAAGTACTTCCCAGATGGGATACCAGCGCTCTTGATAAGCTCAAGCGTCTTGGTTCCACGAACAAGATCAAAACCATAGGCAGTCACGCCACTCAATGATGTGAGGGTCCTGTGGTTACAAGAGAATTAGTGTTTTGCTGTTTTAATAGAACACCTTGAAATACATGAAACGGCGAGTAGAATGTATTAGCACTAGAGAAACGTACTTGTAAGATTCAGCAGGAACATCAGCAAAGTATGTCTCAATAAGCACATTCAATCCAGAGAGTGCCGATTCGAGTGCAGCATATGCTGAAGAGAACGCAGCCAATTCGTGAGCAGCAAGGTCCTTAACAAGGGTGGGCTCATCAAACTGAATCCATGAAGCACCAGCTGCCTTCAGCTCAGTCACAACCTCCCTGCAATTTATATAACATATGACATTGTCAACTGAAGATTCAAGTTAAAACAAAAGGAGTTGGTTGCGTCAGTCGATGCTTACTTGTAGATGGGAAGAATGCTATCAAGAAGTGAAAGAAGAGAGAATGATTTCTCCACACCCTTCGCTGCCTTGGAGAGCAGCAAGTATGAGACTGGTCCAACAAGCACTGGAACAGTGTCAACACCGAGCTGCATGGAAGACCATGTAAGCATGCAGGCATCATTTTGTGAAGACAAATAGCATGGCAAATGAATTTCTATATTCAGGTCCTTGAAATGAATTTCTATATTCAGTTAGGCATGCAAATGGTAATGCATTATTCTGTGCACGACAGAAAAAACATGCTTGTTCCAGGACTATAAATTTCAACTTCAGGTATAGGTTACAAAATAAACTAGTCGGCGTTTTGCCGTATGGGATTGCTATGATATGGGGTCTCATCCAGATGTGGCTAAAGGCTCTACTTTAACCAAAGAACATGTAACTAGCAAAGAAAGACATACAAAACTAGAACTGTGGGATCAGATTCAGGTAGCTAGCAGAAAAATAGTAGTACAGATCAGAAGATATTTTTTTACTACCAAATCATGTGCAAGGAAACTACTATGAAAAGGAGGCTGAGACAATGCTGTGGGTGAAGGAACATACCGCCTTTGCCTCCTTGTATTCAGAGACAGCCTTGTGTGAAGCGTATGAGAACTTGGTTGCTGGGCTCAATTCAGGTACAATGAAGTGGCTGCAAAAGAGTAACAAAGCCAGTAAGCAAAACTGCATGACCAATGCCCTCAAAAAGATTTCACCTCTGGTCAGCATTCAAGAGATGCAGATTGACTTACTAGTTGGTGTCAAACCACTTGGTCATCTCCATAGCAGGGACAGTGGCATTGCCCCTGGCTATTGAGAAGTAGGTGCTGTGACCAATTTCCCCGCCAGTCCAAGAGTAGCGGTCCGGGACGGCACCAAGCATGGCCGTTGTGTCAAGCACCTGGTCATAGTATGAGAAGGTGTTGCTGGGAATGTACTTAATCCCAGCCTCTGACATCTGCTTCCAGATGCTGGCCCTGAGGTCAGCGGCAACCTTCTCCAAATCCTCAGCGCTGCTCTTGCCATCCCAGAAAGACTCCAAGGCAAACTTGAGCTCCCTCTTGGGGCCCATGCGAGGGTATCCAACAATATGGGACGCCATCTTTCTACACCATCAAAAAACTAAAATCAGTTAATCTGCAGGAACATTGGTTGGTAAGGAACTTTCCAAAATACTTTGCACATACAGCAAAATATGTATATCTGCAACCTAACAGACAAGGGATCCAAAATAAAAAACAATTAACGCACATACAGGAAAATATATATATCTGTAAGCTAACAGCCAAGGGATCCAAAATTATGACAGCATATTTTTCCAAACCGAATCAGTACTCGATCTTCTTCGTCCTTTTCATGTACACAAATTTTTTAGTTTTTTGTTTCTTGTTGCTGCATTATATATTTGTGGGAGCTTAGATGTGACATCCTTAAAAAACATCTAGATGTGAATTAGACAAACTGAATTTTTTAATTACTGTGGCATGGGCTCCTCCAGTAAGAATTAAGAGGCTTAAGAAATACCTTTGGCTAAGCCAGGATGTTTCTTTATACTGGGAATGTTTAGCCGTGCCATGAAGGCAGGCTATACGCACTAAAGACCTCCATTTAGGATCCAACCAACTCCCATGGTGTGGGTACAGGACAGCTAAAATCGGCCGGAAAGAAAGCAGGGTCCCTCTCAGGCATGAAGGCATCATGCTACTACAAATAACATAAACATTCAGGGGAACGGATGGCGGCTGGAAACAAAATGTGTGAGGACGAGGAGGACATGCAGAGTTTAAGTTGACCACAGAATTTAAATGTGAAGTAAAATAGTAACAAAACTGATCAGAAAATGTCCTGGTACTACGGATATGCATGATTGGACAGAACTGGAGGCAAGTTAAATTAACCGACGGATTAGAACGGCCGAGGAAACAAACTGATCATCTGAAATGATGATAATGATTAGCACATAAAACCAGCACTCCCTCCCTGACAGTCGTTCTACAGATACAGTGGACAGCCAATGCAATCTCAGATCGTAACTAGGAGGCACAGCAGATCTGATGGCAGGAACCTAACCGCCGCATCGACCTCAGATCCATCGAGGGCGCGACCGAGAGGCTCGGATCTGACTGCGAGCAGCCACCGCCATGCAGGGGGCGGATCCAAAATTCAGTTCGGGTTTAAGCCCGAACCCTCAGAAAACCAAATGCCCGATACCGCCGACGGGGCGGGGAGGCATCGGCGTCGGCGCTTAGACTACGGACACGGGTCGGCGGCGGCGACTCGCGCGATCGGCGTCGGCGCCTAGGCTACGGCGCGGCGCGGCGGCGTGAGGCTGACTGCGCGAGGGATTTCGCAGCCGCGCGCGCGCGCATTGGGTCGGACACGGCGGGAGGGGAGGGGAGGGGGAGCGGCGGCTTACCCTTGGAGGAGTCGCGGAGCGGCGCCGGAGATGAGGAGGGAGACGGTGGGGAGTGGAGGAGGAGGATGGCGGTGGGCACGGGGAATTGGGGGGTTTGGGGGGGTTTATTTATAATGTGTAAGCAAACGGGAAGGGCGGGGGGGTAGGTGCGTACGTTGGGATCTGGTGAGGTGAGATGAGATCCCTCTCAACTAATCTCTGTTAGCACTAACATGCTGTTGTTGAGTGATTCAAAGTTGTTACTACTAGCACTAGCAAAGACACTGTCCATCCATCAAAACTTCTAATTTGTTTTGTTTTATTCTAGGGACGCATGTCTGTCGTCGGTCGATTTTTTGGGTCGCACGATATTCAGATCCGACGGCCTCAGCCTTTCTCATTTTTCATCTTCGACCAGCTTGCCTTCGCCGCCCCCCCTCCGTCGTGCTGCTCCGCCCCGACCACCCCTCTAAACCCCGACACGATCTTTGACATGCGTGACTTCGCCGCCCTCCTTCGCCTCGTTGATCTGCCCCGACCACCCCTCTAAACCCTGACACGATCTTTGCCGCCGTTACCCCCTTCCTCTCTCGCGTGGCATCCGAACCCGTCAACCTCTAACTTCCCTCCATCGATGATGTCGTTGCCGCGTTATCCCCTGATGAATCGATTGGCGGGATCGGAATTTCAGACACCCTATGAAGCCATTTTTTTCCCTTTCTTCACCTCCCTTCGAAGGCAGCTATGTCTGTATGGCTTCGGAGTTCGGAACCGATCTCCGTCACACCGAGTTTCCTATTGGTCACGTTGCCGTTAAAACCTCCTGATTGCAGCTGCAGCAGGTTGCTCTGCTCCAGTCGGGAGTACATCAAGAGCACACGTGAAGCACCGCTGCAACACGTGAAGGTCCGTTGCAGGACGTGAAATGAACGGAGATGCGTGCGAGCTGCTAGCTGGAATATTCGCCACATTTGGTGGCCATGCGTGTAGGAGATTCCTAAGCTATCGTCAGTGGCAGTGCCACTAGTTTGTCACGTCCTCATTTCTGCGAGGAAATGAAGCAAGCTTTGGCCACATGTGCGACATACGCAAACACAGCAATCTTCACAAACATACTTCCGTCACAGGTCAAGTGGATATTTAGGGGCTGTTTGGTTTGTGACTAAGGGCCTATTTGGTTCATGGCTAACTTTGCCACAACTAACCTTAGGCAAAGTATGGCTGCCACAAAAAGTGTGGCTAACAAAATGACCATCACAAGTGTGGCAAAATTTGGCAAAAAATTGAGCTTATGACGTGTGGACCATATAACTAGAGAAGTGTGGCAATGAACCAAACCCATGCCTAAGATGTTGTGGCATGACTAAGGTTAGGCGTTGCAACCTTAGTGTTGAAGTATATTGCCGGCCTCCCTCCATCAGTTCGGACTTTTGGATGAGTTGGCTGAAGCATGAATGCAATATGGTATCAGAGCCAAGAGGTCTTGAGTTCAAGACCCTGCCAACGCAGTATTAAATAAAATGATTCTGCGGCCTACATCGATCCCACGTCTAAGGACTAAAATAGCCTAGACGTGTGGGGGAGTGTTGAAGTATATTGCCCGCCTCCCTCCATCAGTTCGGACTTTTGGATGAGTTGGCTAGAGCATGAATTCGGTGGTTTGGCTTGCGGCGTGTGTTGCTCACGTCAAGGAAGATCCCTCGGCTGAACCGCGTCACTTCCAGGTTGCTCTCAGGATTCCTCATTGGCGTCAAGCTATGGAGCAGGAGTATCAGGCATTGTTGACAAATGGTACTTGGCAGCTCGTTCCCCCGGTCTCTGGTGTCAATGCTATTGATTCCAAGTGGGTCTTCAAAGTTAAGAAGCATGCCGATGGTTCTATTGAACGCTATAAGGCACGGTTAGTGACGAAAGGGTTCAAGCAAAGGTATGGTCTTGACTACGAGGATACGTTCAGTCCGGTGATCAAACCGACGACTATACGGCTTCTGTTGTCCTTGGTTGTTACTCGGGGCTGGTTTCTTCGTCAGCTGGATGTTCAGAATGCTTTTCTCCATGGTGTTCTGGATGAAGAGGTTTACATGCGTCAGCCCCCGGGGTTCGTTGATCCTGCTCGCCCTCATCATCTGTGTCGCCTTGTCAAGGCGCTCTATGGGCTGAAGCAGGCTCCTCGTGCTTGGCATGCCAGATTGGGCTCTGTTCTTCGGTCACTTGGTTTTGTTCCCTCCACTGCTGACACCTCGCTCTTTCTTCTGCATCGGCATGAGGTGACGATGTATCTTCTGGTATATGTTGATGACATTATCCTCATTAGCTCCTCTGATGCTGCTGCTGATCGTTTGATCTCTTCCTTGAGTGGTGATTTTGCGGTGAAGGATTTAGGAACGTTGCGTTACTTCCTTGGCCTGGAAGTTTCTCGTTGTCCTGTTGGTTTGACACTCACGCAGCATAAGTACTCGATGGATTTGTTGCGGCGGGCAGGTATGTTGAAGTGCAAACATGCCATGACTCCTATGTCTGCTACTAATCGTCTGTCTGCTTTTGATGGAGATCCTCTTACCTCTGATGATGCCACTGAGTATCATAGTATTGTTGGTGGTCTGCAGTATCTGACTATCACTCGGCCTGACGTCTCATATGCAGTCAATCGTGTCTGTCAGTTCCTTCATGCTCCTCGGACTTCTCATTGGACAACGGTGAAGCGCATTCTTCGCTATGTTTGCTTTACTGCCTCATATGGTTTACTCCTTCAGCCAGCACCGTCTCCTACACTTTTTGCTTTTTCAGATGCAGACTGGGCTGGTAATCCAGATGACAGGCGATCCACGGGGGGACATGCTGTCTTCTTTGGTTCTAATTTGATCGCCTGAGCTGCTCGTAAACAAGCTATAGTGTCCAGGAGTAGCACTGAAGCTGAATACAAAGCAGTTGCAAATGCTACAGCTGAGATCATATGGGTACAGTCCTTATTGAGAGAATTGGGAGTTTCTCAAACTCAACCGCCTGTTCTTTGGTGTGACAACATTGGTGCTACATATCTGTCATCTAATCCAGTGTTTCATACTCGGACAAAACACATTGAAGTTGACTATCACTTTGTGCGGGAATGTGTTGCACAGAAGCTACTCCACATCAAATTCATCTCTTCAAAAGATCAACTTGCTGACATCTCCACGAAGCCTCTACCACAACCTCAGTTTGTAGGCTGCAGGCGCAATCTTAACGTACTTTGTACTTCAGGGCATAGTTAAGATTGAGGGAGGGTGTTAGATTGTATTTATACGTAGCCTCTGTATAGGTCTTGTATATTGTACCGTACACCTTTGTGTGCTCCTTATATATATATGAGATAGCCACACCCGTTAAGGGTGTCGTGCAGTTTCCCAAAACCCTAAGTCTTACACTTAGGCTGGGAACCAAACAGACCCTAACTTTGCCAAAGATTGCCACATCTAAAATTAGGCAAGTTTGACCAACTTAGGTGAGTGTTTGGTTCAAGCCACACCTTAGGCAAGCCACACTTGGGCCTCATATGGCATACACATAAAAAGTGTGGCAAGATTCCCTTAGGCTTGCCAACTTGTGACTCTCATTTTGATGAGGCAAGCTTGGCAAAAATGTGTGGCAAAGTGTGGCAATGTTAGGCCTAGAACCAAACAACCCCTTACTGTCTAGCATGTACACAACAATTTTTTGTATTTCTTTTAGCACAGTACAATCAAAGTCGCTCACTTACACAAGCGCACATTCACCTCTATGAACGCACACACACATGCACACCCTATCCTTATAATCACCTCTGATAGACTGAGCCGGCACATCATCTTGAGATTAATGAAGTCGCTACAGACACCTTCGTAGTCGATGAAACAGCTCCTCTCATAAACACACAACACCGGAAAAGCCTGGAATAAATCTAGGAAAGTGCGAGCACCAAGTCTAGGACTTGAACTCTGGTGCGCTGGGATACCACTATCCTCCTCACAATTTCTTGTATCTTTTGCCTTGTTTGACACTGGCTTGCACTTTCATAAATAAAAGCTTCAAACGATACAACTCAACAATTCGAAGTTTTTTTCCCTAAAAAAAGGGGAAGAGCTAGGACTTTACCGACGGATCTTCCGTCGCCCGTTGACTACGTCCCGAGGGTGACGTGTGTTCCCCATGGTGCCCACCACTGCACGTTATCTCCCCGCAAGAGCTCTCATCAAGTCGTTTCGTTCGTTCGTTCTTCACTCGGTTCCCTTTTTCTCGGATTACATCAATGTCGCAAGTTCACTGCTGCGTGCCACCACCAAATCGTTACAACCACCATGTTGCGAGCTCCACTGAAAGAACACCCTTGCAGCAGCCACCAGCGCTGCAAACTGGGCGAGGCGCGACCCTTTGTAATGTGGCACGCCTAAAAAAAACTATTCAGAGCTACAACAAGTACGAAGTGCTTTTTTTCGAAACGGAGTTTTGCTGGTCCCTCGCACGGCGGTGAACAAAGTGACTCGAACAAAGTTGTATTAAGTGTGAATGAAATCGTCCGTGCAACAATTCTAAATTGCACCCGGGCAGGAGTGCGGAAGGGTGGTGTGGTTGGGGGTGGGGGGGTGGGGGGGATTAAGAGCAACTCTAGCAGACCCCGCATCCCACCGGCCCGCAAAACCGCTTTTGCAGTTCGCGCAAAACCGCTTTTGCGGGCTGGCTCGGGCTGGCACAAATGCAGACCCCCCAAACGGATCCGTAAAAAAGTATATTCGCGGCCGGCCTCCCTCCAGCCGGCCGCGCCCAACCCCGTCGGCCGTGCCCCGTCGCCCGTCGGCCGTGCCCCGCCCCTGCTGGCCGCGCCCCATCACCACGCCGGCCTCGCCGGCCACGCCCCGTCGCCTCCGTCGTCCGCGCCTTGCTCTATTGCCAACCGAGTCGTGCCCCTTTGCCTACCACGTCGGGAGGATTCCGGCGGCCAGGCTGAGGTCATGGGAGGCCACGACGATGTCGAGCTCGTCCAATTCGAACCGGCGGCGATCGATTGCGGCGTCTACGGCCTTTTCCGATGTGCGGTGATGAATTCCGGCGAGTTTAGGGCGGATTCCGGCAAACTCCGCGGCGGCGTGTTTGCTCCGACGAGGTTTGACCGGTATACGGGGCCCCCTATATTCGACCTTCCAACCTCCAAAGATAAGGGTTTCGGGTGTGCATTTGCGGTGGCCCTTAAAAAATTTACGGGTTGGACTACTTTTATGGTTTCTGTTCTGGTAACTTTTTTTGCCCAAAACTGTAAAACGTAAAAAATTTGCGGGTTTGACCACTTATGCGGGGTCTGCTAGAGATGTTCTAAAGTATTTCCATGGAGATGGAATCCTTGTGTGTGGAGTCCTGATTGGTGGACAAGGACATTCCAAATGCCAACAGAGGTGTGCGTGCGCCCCCAACACCCAGGCCCCGGCCAAGTGGAGCAGCTCCTTGTGTGCATCTTCTCTCTCTCAAAAAAAAGGAAACTCCTTGTGTGGCTCACTCACCAACCATGACGATGACAGCGCCGCTGAGCTATGCATACTTTTCCTCCGGTTTGGTGGCTTGGTTTGGTTTCCATCACGCTCGCTCGAACACACACACACACACACACTGCATGCAGATGCATCAGCAGAAGAGTCTCCTCGTTCAGCATGAATCTTCTCTACGCAAAATGCATTGGAAGGAAGAGGGTGGTTGGTGCCCCCACTTGCAGGCCGTGGGGCCCACCGCCGAGTAGGAAAGGCAGGCATGGTAGGTGCTCCTACCTCCGGGGGTTGGTGGACGGACGAGATACGCGTGCCCCCACCCACACACACTTGTGACTGCGGTCGCGATCACATTCAGGCCAGTAGTCCCGTGCTTGCAAAGATCACTACCATTCATACTGCTTGGGCCTTGGAATTTATTTTTCTGCTAAGGAAACGAGTGGCCAGCTCCTGCTCCCACCCCATGTCACCCGTTTTTTCCACAAAGAACGAAAGAAAGAAAAATACTACTACTTCGCCAGCAGCAGCTGGAACTGTGTTTGGTGGAAGAATCTTGGGAATCTTTCCTGCTCACTCACCAATCACCCTTGCAACGCAAGTCAATGGCGTGGTGAGCTCGAAGTCTCAACACAGGTCCCTGTCCAAGACGATACGAAGAAAAAAGGGGGTGCAAAACTTCCCAGTTCAGCTCCTGGAGCACTTCACCACCAAACCTACTTGCTCCTGCCCTCATATCGGCGACGGCGTGCCCCAGATCGGAGGAGAGACCTCGCCTAGTTTTAGTTGGCTCCACGAGGACGCGGCGCGAAGCTCCGTTGTTTGTTGACACCGTGGGACATGCCGTCATCTCAATTTCCATGGCACGGGCCGCGGCGGGGAAAGTCTTGATGGCTGAGATCGGAGGATCGGTGGGACAGAGGGGGCCTCGAAGGCAATGGAGTCAGCCAGGTGTTTGATAACTTTCAGTAGCAACGGTGTCAAGTGGTGGCGGCGGCACAGGAGGATTTCATTTTTGATGGCGCTCCTCGGGTGTCCGGTCGTGGCTTTCAAGGTGAAAACCTAAGATCCGGCCTTCATTGGGTGTGCCTGGCAATTGCCTTGTTGAAGGTATTGTTTTGAGAGCTCGGTCTTTCTTCAGGGTGAAACACATATGAACTTGGATCGGGGTGACGACGGTGCTTGTGCATTGTTTGCTTCTTAAAGGCGTCGCCTTTGGAGGCCTTCTATGTTTTCCGGGTACCGTCTTTGGTGGTGGTTGTGTGATGCTGGGAGGAGTTGATCACTTTGACGAGGCCATTTTTTCTCCTTTCTTTTTTGTTCTATTTTTGGATTGTGTGCATCCTGAATGTCTTTGTGACTTGTTAGTGCAGAGGCTGGGTATAATTAGTATCTCTGCGATATTAATATATTCCCCTTTTGGGATTATTTTAAATTTAGGTTGAACTTGTTTAATTGGCTCCATTTGGTTGTAATATATTAAACTTTCTTTAAATTGCGTCTATTTCGCTCCAATTTTGTTGTGTTTGTGCATGGTCCATTTCAAATGGCCAGCAACCCGCCTACTGTCCACGGACACGTCCGGACATGTGGTGATCCACCTTGTAGTTGCCCTACATGCGGAAAATGCCAATGGAGGACCAGCTCCACAGAGCTCGTTTTCAAAATATAATTTTCTACAACGCAATTTTCTTTATGTTCTTTGTGAACATACATACACATGTGTATTACATATGTGCAAATTTTCATAAGAATATAATTTCACACATGGCGTACACAAAACAGGCAAATACGCATTTTCAAAATGGGCCGACTTTTTTTTTGTTATTGGGCTGAAATTTTGTTTTTTGCACAGCCTACAAATCATAATATTTTCAACGATTTGTTCACACATTCATGCAGAATACATATAAGTTTCCATGGATTTTTTTTTATTTTTTTTGAAACTTTTAAATATGATTTTCGAATTTTTTGAAAAAACAAGCTCCAAGGAGCCCGTCCTCTGAAAATTCGCACTCCCCTAACATGTCCCTTTCCAACTCAAGAAAACAGGGCCCTTTCCAAGAATAAGAAAAAACCCAGCTCCTGGAGCAGTTCACCAGCAAACTGTACTACTACTCATGCAGCCATGCTGTACTACATACATCATCATAAGTTCATAGCTACCACATGTTGGAGCTGACAACTTGACCAAACCCTAGCAAGAGCCAATGAAAAACAAGCTTGAGGAAGCTTCATGTCCGATTAGGTTAAACAAAAAAGGGATCTCTAGATTAATAAGAAAGAAAAAGAAGGCTCCTAGGCTCATGGGGGGGTGATGGCTGGCTGCTGGGACATTAGATACAGGCTATAAACATGTATGTATACAGCTATTGCTCTATGATGAGACTCCATTTCCATTGGTGAAAAATGTTGTCAAGATATCAGCAGGGGCTGGGGGGAAGCCTTGGGAGAGGTTAGTGACTGGAGAGACGGCTCGATCAACAGCTGGAAGATCACTCTTGCTCCCCTTCATCGCCGGTTAGCCCCTCGCCGTCGTCGTCGTCAGTGTCTTCGTCTTCGTACTCGTCGCCATCACTGCCATCTGTGGAGCCGAAAATTGCTTCCTTGGCTGCGGTAGAGTCGCCGAAGCTGCTTTGTCCAGGCTGCTGCAGATGCTGCGCCGAACTGGGCGCGATGGCTGGTGCTAGTGAGGAGAGTGGCCTGGGGGCTAATGGTTTCAGCTGATTTGGAAGGCTTTCCCCAGGCCTGATGTGGATGGCATCTTTCGACTGTGCTGCTTTTATGATTGAAGCTGCATCAGATGGGGATGCAATGCGCGCCCCCGCCGCGATGGCTGCAGCCCTTATAGATGAGCTGTCGGCAGTAGCTGCCCGAGACTCGGTGTTTTCTGCCAGTGTTTTTGCCTCTGAATGTGTGGCAGGCACTTGGGCAGAAGATTGACATTGGCGAAGATCAAATGATGCATTGCCATTATTCATCATGCCGCCGGAGTTTGTAGAATTCATCCCAGCTGCATCAGCAGTAAAATCATATCAAAATGACCGTGTTAAGTAAAACAACCGGCAAAGGAGACAAGGGTTATTCAGGAAACTTGTGCACATAGTAACATATATAAACAGAATTGCAGCCAGATGTCTGGAACAATTTATAGATTTTCATAGCAACGTAAAATCATGGCAATACATACATACCAGTAGACATCTTGTTCTTGTCCATGGAGGGCAGGCAGAATCCAATTGGAACGGTCACAAGCTGTGGTGAAGCAGTAGAATTTACGCTGCTTCCCTTGTTTCCATTAGCTTGGGACAGTTCATGAATCTGCACATGTCATGAAGATTTATTATGGTCAGAGCCTTGAAGGTAGAGTTGAAGAGTCAAGATAAATGAAATGAAGAGCACTCTGTAATTTAGCAAGAAAATCAAAGCTAACCATAGGCACTGTTTAAAAAGAACTACCACATGAGCTACAATGCTACACTAATGTTTATGAGACAGTCTAGTGCTGTCTCTCTAACTAGTCACAACCTTAAGCCAATTAGAGATAAGATCTAGGATTTCTCACTTTTGGATTGTTAAGCCTCTATATAAAGAGGACCCTATATGATGAACAAAGAAAGCAAGAAACAGCATAGTCCTTATATCTTTCCCCTCCCCTACTCTCTCCAAAACCTAGGACACACAACAAGAGATGACCAAACATACAACAGCTTGCATGGCACAACCAAAATACACACATACAACTGTTGACATAATGGACAACACAATAGGAGATTAGATATCAAGAAAACAAGACTATAGCTAAGTAGCTAACACCCTTTTAAGACATACAAAGGGATAAGCAGCAAGCAGCATTTCTGACAGAGGCCTATTTGAAAATATTATGACTGGAATCTTCGTTCTTGGTTACGGTTCTTAGACTAACCACATAAGATCTACTCCTTCCGTCCCAAAATTCTTGTCTTAGATTTGTCTACATACGGATGTATCTATTCACATTTTAGTGTTAGATACATCTGTATCTAGATAAATCTAAGACAAGAATTCTGGGACGGAGGGAGTATTTCCTAAATACTACAGTGGCTATGAGTCAAACACTTGGCTAACTTCAACTAGATTTGATACAGAACAAACATTCCGTCAAATTTGTCAGTGCCTTGTTAGTGAGTCAGTCAGAGCACCTTCGAGAAATAACAGGCTTACAGCATTACAAAACAAAAGGGAATTACTTCCAAGCTTCTAAATACCGGTCGATATTTTGGTACTGGTAGCCTGCTGATACCAATTCAATATACAAGTAATTGTACTTTCACACATATTGGCCATAAAGCCCGATGGTTGATATTGTGGCCACTAGCCAGTACAGCTCCACATGTAGATGATATAGAATTAAACGTGTTTGTCTAATTATTTATCAAATTAATGTATCACAAAGAAATGGAACTAATGCAGATTTGTGTAAAGATACGTACAAATGCACTTCCTTCTATTATAACAGAAGGTGCACCGTATATATGTAATTATTTCTTATGCCATTCAGTAATTAACTAGTATTTTGCTTCTGATGCAAAACTATCAGAAACTTATAATTACATGTTTGTTGTAATCAATTATGAGTATTCTGCATTGTATTTATTGTAGAACGGAATGGCATGTACATGAATAATTAAAAGTGAACAGTGTTTCCCCAGTACAACTGCATATCGCTCAGTATTCCAGACCCTTGCCTAACCCAGTCTGATATGAACTGGATATCCAATATTTAGAAGCTTAATTACACATTAGCACACTAAATGTGTACTGAGTGATCTAAATAATTGGTTCTCTCCCACAATCAATCGTGCTATTTATCCATGCCACATCAGCGCATATCCTTATTTCACACCATTATGAAATGTTGGCCAACAAACGAGAACATGAGATCATCATTCTAGATAAATCTGAACATGGACAGGCCTCTATTCAAATAATTAAGCAGGAAGCTAATAATACTGAAACCATCGCATCCTATAAGCAGTCCTGATCAGACAGCCTTACTCCTAGAAACAAAACCAGCAATTGTATCTGTATACAGAAGTAAACTGTAATGAATATTTCAACACTGCTTTGCAACTGAACAAAATCACTTCATTTTTCTTTAGCTGCCTGCTGAAGTGCTGAACAATGGAAGGAAATTAGGTACGTGTTTCTTCCTGTGGACAGCACTCAAGTACAACCAAAGCAGTTAAGCAGATTTTGGATCATGTCATACTCAAGTCAAACTAGCAATATTTATTTTACTTATTTGTATTTCCTAATGCAGTGATAGCATGAAATCAATGATGTGGTTATCTTCTTTAATTATACATGTGAAGTACAAAATTTAGTATTGAATATTTCAAAGCACCTACACCAGCCAGCTGAGGAAACAATGCAGGAAATTTATAGTAAAGATTATATGTTTATGAGCCAGATGAAGAATGGATAATAATTGAACTTCACCCCACAAGAACATATCTTTATGTGCATACATGTAGATTTTTTTTTAAACACTGTATGATTATTGCCAAAATTGCTAATATCCAGTCAAGCAGCAAGTTTAGAAGAGGGTAGAAAATGGTAGCACATATGGTGTTATGTAGGACATGAAAGAAAAAAGATAAAGAGAACAGCACCACGAATTATCATAAATCATGCAGCATGCTCAGATGAGATAGACAAAAGAACGGTAACGTAGCGTTCATTCGGAACTCAGAAAAAAAAAATATATAGCAGAAACAGGAGGTGGAGGTGGAGGTTGAGAAACAGGAAAATAGTATTGCTCACTATGATCTGCTTCTTGCTGGTCTTTCAAAAAATTCAAGTTGATTGATCACAACTATCAGAAAACAAGAAGGGCAATCTGAAAAGAACATTCTTAATGATAGAAAAAAGGGCTCCAAGCAAATAGATAGACAACAATTGTTGTTTGCTAACAGATAAAGGAAAACCTCATTCTCTTATAGTTCGTCAAGCACCTATTCTTTAAACTTCCTATACGATGTTCACAATCAAGTGGAGAAGTTTTGCAAGTTTCGTTGCATGCATTATACTACTCCTTCCATATTTTATAACTGATGAATTAGACACATGTACACATATTAAGAAAATGCACAACATCACTACCATAACAAATTAAATTTGTTCATCTACCAATGACCTGCCCTTTTTAGACCAAATAACCAACAAACAAAGTGGGCACCACCTCACTCAATGGAGCACACAATGAACAGTTAAAGGATAGTGCAGGAAGATATGAATATGAAACTTTTGGTAGTCAGTATAGTTAATGACCTCGTTAATTTGTGAAGCGGCACCTGAAGATTTAGTTTCTCCTGCTTGCACAACATTTCCTGAAGAAGGTGCTGTTGTTGATGCATCTCGGTCTGAGAATCCATGAAACTTGTCAACAGCTACAGAAGCAGTTGCCATGTTGCCATCTGTTGAGTTATGTGCACCCGATGTTTGCCCATGTTGTGCACAGGAAGAAACAGGAATCGCAGCAACTAGCTGACTAGGCCCTTGTGAACCACCTGATGTACTGGGACCAACAAAGAGGTAATTACTAGGTTGCTGCATATGCATAAATTGATTCGGTGTGGAGTTCTCTCTTGAGTTGTTTGAATTCCTTTTTCTCTTCTTTTGCTGACTAAAACTATCCTGAATTTTCCCAGAACATTCTGGTAGCTGCGCTGTAATTGGCATCACTGCCAATGGTGCTGCTACTTGTCCAATCCCTCTCTTGGCCATATTGACTTTGTTAGCAGCCTCTTGAAGAGCCTGCATTGCCACAACATAAACCTCTGCAGATGATGCTCCTTCTTCAGCATACCTAAGTGCTTCACGACACAAATTGTTGTAGCGCCATGTCTGAGATTGCTCGCCATCCTCAACAGTACTTCTTTGCTCCTCCTTGAGCTCTTTAACTCTAATAACTTCATCAGGTTTCTTGTCCGAGCTTCTGTCTGTGGCATTTTTGGTCCATCTTTTTATGATGTACTGAGAAGGAAGTGTAGATACACCTTGTGCACCAAAGACAGTAAGAATATGCCTACAGACAATACCAAGACATTCGAACATCTGACAGGTACATTTCGCAGAACACACAGAAGAATTGAATTGAACCATACGAGGCTTCTCACTTCCTTGAGATGTGGTCACTTTATATGTGCAAGCCCTACCATCCTCCTCTGCCACTTCCAGAGTAGAAACAGAGGCACCAATCACCTCCTGTTGGAACCTCAAAAACAGCGTCCTAGTGTACAGGTCTGCCCCTTGCTTCTCAATAGGAGATGGTGTCTTGATATCTGGAAGCGAATACTTTGTTTCGAATTCTTCCTTCACCTCCCTCTCATAACAACTGTCGAGAGCTTTTTCGTACTGCTGAATGAACGACTGTGAATTAGTTTTAGCAGTGATGTGAGACTCAAAAAACGAGCTCCTGCTCATACACCCCTGCCTTGATGGCTCGTCTCCAAAGAATGTATCCCTCAAGTATACAGGGGCCCACTGCTGCCGGCAATTGTACATTGAATCAAGCCACTCGTTGTGTCCAGACCCAACCTTAGAAATCAATGCCTCCCAATTTGCTTCGAACTCATCAATTGTGTCAGACATGTTGATGCAGTTGACAAGATCATCATAAAAGGACGGGAATGCATTTAAGAAATCTGATAGCTTACACTGGGCTTCATTCAAGATGTGCCATCTGCAGAATCGGTGCCTGGTTTGAGGAAGAACCTTGTGGACAGCTGATTGTATGGCGCCATCATACTCGGTGGTGAGAGAGACAGGGTGCTGACCAGACATTGCCAAGAGAAGTGTTTCAAAGAGCCAAGCAAATGACGCCTCGGAGTTATCCCTGATGACCGCACACCCAAATAGGACTGGCTGGCAATGGTGATTGACTCCGGTGAATGTGACCAGCGGGAGCTCATACTTGTTTCTTTTGCAGTGGTCATCCAAGAAAACGGCGTCCCCAAAGTCCTTGTACGCCGTCCTCGCTCTCGCATCGGACCAGAAGACATTCCCCACCGGATGGCCCTCGACGAACTGCATTGCGTAGAAGAAGGCCGGGTCCTCAGCTTGCATGCGCTTGACATAATCCAGGATCACCCGAGTGGCATTTCCGATGCCATCCCCAATGTAATGGGGAACCACGGCTGGTTGAGGGATGATGCTGGTCTGAGGAACAGGCGGCGTGGGGGGTGTTGGTGGTGGCGGAGGCTCAATCGCGAGGAACATGCCTCCATTCCGGCGGAGCCCGTAGGAGGAGGAGGAGCGCTGCTTGCCGCACTCGGAGAGCGGCTTGTGCGGGCGCAGGCAGTGCGCCTGGTTCTGCGGGACGAGGGGGTGGTTGTGCGCGGTCTCGAGCTTGGTGATGGCCCACTTGCCGCCGTCCTGCTTCTTGACCCGGATCATGGCCTTGCAGCCGACCCTGGTGACGGCGCGGGTGCGGCGGCCGCCCCGCCCGCCGTCGTCGGCGCCGGCGGGGCTGGAGGCGAGGGCGGCGGCCTGCTCGTGCTTGCCGCGGTAGGTGCGGAAGCCCTCCTTGGCGCACACGAACTGGCGCGACATGATGGAGCCGTCGCGGCGGGAGCGGTGCATCACGCTGATCCGGGTGCTGAAGCCGACGCGGTGCGCGTAGAGGTTGTAGAAGGTCCACGCGTCCTCCTCGTCGTCGAACTCCATGCCCTCGAACGGGTCCACCCCGTCGTGCACGCTGGGGCGCGCCGGGTAGGCGGGGGCGGAGCCGGGGGTTGAGGCGGCGTCGAGCTCCATCTCCGTGCCGTAGCCGACGCTGTCGTTGTCCCCGTCGCCCATTTCGCTGTCGGGCGTCCCCTGCTCGCTGCTCCCCGCCGCCACCCTCTCCATGGCCGGGGATGCCCGGAGGCCGCGGCGGCGAGATCAAGCTGCCCCCTTTTCGCGCGCGGGGAGGGGCGGGCGGGGGCGATCGAGCCGCATACGGCGCGGGGGGGCGAGGGGGGAGGTGGAAGGGGAGGTGGGCGGCGGCGGCGGCGGAGGTCCGGCGAGGTGCGAGTGGGGGGGAGGGGGGTGTGGGGGAAGAAGAGGGGACGGGAGTGACCGGCTGGGGCGGTCTGGGGTTTGACCGGGGCGGCTGGCTAGGGTTTGTTCCTGACCCGTCCTCACAGTCCGCTTGGGCTGTGTGGGGTTCGTCCCGTGCGTGGCCCGCCGCGATTCCCTGTACTTTGACGGCAACTGAGCTGCGTGTGGGGATGGATGGAGGGATCATCGGATGGTCAAAAAGCCCCAAAATAGTGCGGCGCCGCTCCTTTCCCCCCCTTTTTGTAAAACAGGCAAAGCAGACAGAAATAGTGATATGCTATTCTCCTTGACAATGTTCTTTCCTTTTTGCAAGACACACTGAACCTTGCTTGCCTGCTGCTTTTGGAACATTTTTTTTGTGTGAAGGGGGCAAAAGAATTCGGTTGACATGTGTCTGTCTACGGCGAAGCGCGTACAGAAAACCGACACGATAGGTGGGCACCGATGCAGAGTCTGAAACAGTTGTCTGGTCTTCTGTGGAGTGTCGTGGGTGGTTCTAACGAGGCCATGTGGTCGTTCGGGCGTTTCTCGGGCACGCCACGAAATGAGAATCAGATGCTTGCCTTTCGGGGTACTTTCGAGGTATTGTGAACTGATGGATCTTGGTTTTTCTGGCTTACCTTTAGCTTGTGATAATAGGGAGAATGGTCGCAAGAATGTGAGGGCGAGGCTGTATAGAGCAGTTGCAGACAACCGTTGGCGGGACATATTTGCTGAAAGATTTGCCTCGTCAATTGATTAAGTAGAGGATAATTGTCAGCTTAGTTAACCATAAACTGGGCAAAAAAAGTCGCAACCCACTGAGTGGCACACATAGGGCATCACACACACATCTTTCCCAAGAGAGCCTCATCGAGTCAGGGCGTAGGCCCCAAGAAGGAGTCATCGCCATCTCTAATCTTCGAGCAAGCGACTCTGACTTCGGCGCAGACGGTCGTCGACCCAACCCACATCGTGGAGGCCACGCGGAGACACGTGAAGATCCGTGTCCGAACTCATCCACCCACGACGGGGACAACGCAGCTCCGACTTTGATGGAGAGCTATGACGGAGAACTAGAGCCACTCTGGATTTTTTTTACCACTACAAATAAAATTATGAGAGTTACGAAAGAAGTTTCACACTCTCATTTCAAATGTTCACTTCTAAGAGACAGTTCCATAGTATTGTGCTGACTTCAAAAGGCATTAAGGCATCTCAAGCGGGCTCATCAAAAAGGTCTCAAATGTTTGGATTGGATAGCCCAAACACTTTTAGTCATCTAACATGGCTCACCAAATCGGTTCGGGCCGGTCCGAACGTTTGAAAACCCCTAGACCGGCACCAAATCGAGGGGGGGGGGGTTCTAAGGGAGTCCGGATGTTTGTCGTGTCAGACTCCGACACCTCGGTCCCACTGTCGGTGTCAAAACCGACGGATCTCGGGTAGGGGGTCCTGAACTGTGCGTCTAAGGTCGATGGTAAAGGAGACAGGGGACACGATGTTTACCCAGGTTCGGGCCCTCTTGATGGAGGTAATACCCTACTTCCTGCTTGATTGATGTTGATGAATATGAGGATTACAAGAGTTGATCTACCACGAGATCGTAATGGCTAAACCCTAGATGTCTAGGATGTATGATTATGATTGCCTCTACGGACTAAACCCTCCGGTTTATATAGACACCGGAGGGGACCAGGGTTGTACAAAGTCGGTTACAGAGAAAGGAATCTTCATATCCGAACGCCAAGCTTGCCATCCATGCAAAAGAGAGTCCTATCCGGACATGGGAGAGAGTCTTCTGTCTTGTATCTTCACGGTCCATCAGTCCGGCCCACGTCACATAGGCCAGACGCCCGGGGACCCCTTAATCCAGGACTCCCTCAGTAGCCCCTAAACCAGGCTTCAATGACGAGGTGTCCGGCGTGCAGATTGTCTTCGGCATTGCAAGGCGGGTTCCTCCTCTGAATACTCCAAAGCGACCTTTGAACACAGAAAACGTGTCCGGCTCTGCAAAACAAGTATCACACACAACCGCAGAGAGTATAATATTTCACGAGTCCAGTCAGCTGACAACTTTTTGTAGCGTGACATCACGTCCATGCCCGGTCATTATTTCGAACCGTTTTTTAGCCTCCCGCTCCATATTTTGAGATGCGGTTTTATTGGCATGTCTTGTCAAAGCAGAGATCATGTCCCCTTATTGCGGGATTCTCATCAATACGGGCGTGGGTAATCCAACCGTGCCGTCTACATGGCCCTTGGGGAATAGGCGAGTTTTAAGGCGAGTGGGGAGGCGCTTGATATTCGCTGCCTTTATAAGGAGATAAGGATTCACCCCTTTCACCCACGCCTTCTCTCTCTCTGCCCATCCATTCTCGAGCTCCAGCGCCCAAGCCTCCATCCTTTCCACCTCAAAAAAGCACTCCGACCATGTCCGGATCTGGAGCGCAGGGCAAGTGGATGGTCTCCTTCATCAAGGAGAAGGACATCACCAAGCTCCGGGAGGCTGGGTACTTAGCCCAGGAGATCGCCCACCGGCTTCCCGCAATGGGGCAGATCATCCCCACCCCGGAGCCCCATGAGAGGGTGGTATTCATCCCCCACTTCGTCCGCGGACTGGGATTCCCTCTCCACCCATTCGTCCGCGGACTCATGTTCTACTACGGGGTGGATTTCCACGATCTGCCCCCCCAACTCCTTCCTCGACATCTTGGCATTCATTGTCGTGTGCGAGGCCTTCCTCCGCATCCCACCCCACTTCAGATTGTGGCTAAAGATCTTCAATGTGAAGTCGAAGGTGGTGGGTGGCCAACACGCAGAGTGCGGAGGCGCCATGGTGAGCAAGATGACCAACATCACATGGCCCAAAGGTACCTTCATGGAGACCGTCAAAGGGTGGCAACAGTAGTGGTTCTATGTCACTGAGCCTCGCGACGCTACCTGGGCCGCGGCTCCCGAATTCCAGTCCGGAGCCCCGATGCGGCTCACCTCCTGGCTAGAGAAGGGCCTGGACTGGTCCTCGTCAGACGAGCTGACAACGCTTCAGACACACATTAGGAGCATGGTCGACAAGAACATCAAGCTCGTCAATGTGATCCAGGTGATGCTAGTTCGCCGGATCCTTCCATGCCAAAGCCGGACTTGCCATCTGTGGGAGTTCGATCCGGACGAGCACCAGACCTTGCAACAGTTCTTCGGAACTACGCACGAAGACATCTGGAAGGTGCTCTTTAAGGCCAACGAGACGTGGCCGAAGACGACCGAGGACCGTGGGCACGACCTGGCCCATCCCGCCAGTCCGGTAAGTCTTTCGTGTTTCAAGGTGTATCCTTTACTTGCTTACTCAAGGAAGATGTCTAAGCTTCCCTATTTGTTTTTTCAGGGCTGGACAAAGAAGGCGAAGCGGATTCAGTGTCCGGCTCCGCTGCCCGAGGAACCAGCCATCCTGCTTCTGACAAAGATGCTGGTTCCGGCGCCCTACCAGGCGCCGGAGAAGAAGGCCAAGAAAAAGGCCAAGGAGATCAGAAGTGGCCTCCGCCGCAAGGGCGCTTCAGACATGACGTCCGAAGACGCCGAGACTCACTCCTCCACCGCCGAGGACGACGACGAGGAGGAGGAAAGCTACTCTCCCCCTAAGGGGGGAAGGAAGAAAAGGGCGGCCTCCACACATCTGGAGGCAGAGGCGTCCAAGAAGGGGAAGGTCTCCCTCGCGGATAACTCCGCGTGGGACATCGATAACAGCTCGGAGTGGCGCCCCAAAGATAAGCCCCTGGCCGAATCGTGAGTACTCAAAGGCCCTGACGCATTCATATATCCAGCCTCTTTACTTCATAGTTTTAACATGTTGAATCATGCACTTGCAGTCCGGCTCGTTCCGACCTCGAGCGATCCTCATCTTCGGGGATTTCTCTGGACCCGAAGGTGATGGACAGTGGGTCCCTTCCGGCGGCTGAGGGAGTCCTGGACTAAGGGGTCCTCGGGCGTCCGGCCTATTATCAATGGGCTGGACTAATGGGCTGTGAAGACACGAAGGCCGAAGACCGTACCTGTGTCCGGATTGGACTCTCCTTGGCGTGGAAGGCAAGCTTGGCGACCGACTATGAAGATTCCTTCTTATGTAACCGACTCCATGTAACCCTAGATTCCCCCCGGTGTCTATATAAACCGGAGGGTGTAGTCCGGAAAGGACAGACTCATTACCATAGTCATACAGGCTAGACTTCTAGGGTTTAGCCATTACGGTCTCGTGGTAGATCAACTCTTGTAATACTCATATTCATCAAGATCAATCAAGCAGGAAGTAGGGTATTACCTCCATAGAGAGGGCCCGAACCTGAAAAACATCGTGTCCCCCGTCTCCTGCTAACCATCGACCTTAGACGCACAGTTCAGGACCCCCTACCCGAGATCCGCCGGTTTTGACACCGACATTGGTACTTTCATTGAGAATTCCACTGTGTCGTCGACAAAAGGTTCGATGGCCCCTTCAATCATCTATAGTGACGCTGTACAGGGAGAAACTTTCCTTCCCGGACAGATCTTCGTATTCGGCGGCTTCGTACTGCGGGCCAACTCGCTTGGCCATCTGGAGCAGATCGACAGCTACGCCCCTGGCCATCAAGTCAGATTTGGAAGCTTGAACTACGTCGCAGACATCCGTGGAGACCTGATCTTCGACGGATTCGAGACCACGGCGATCGCTCCCCCTCGCCCCGATGAACATGACTTCAATCTGCCATCGAATCACATCCAGGAGATGGTTCCTGTTGCTGCAACGGCCTTAAATCCGGAGCAGATTGCGCCATCCGAGGCCACAGAGTCCGCGGCGTTGGAGTTGCACACAGACTCGACACCTTGCAATACTTGCGTCAACGGAACTCCGGACTCGTCTCTGGCCATAAGTTCCGAACCACATACGCCTGCGGACACCGAGATGGATCGGTTGTCGATTTTCGAATTCGGCGCCGCAGACATCTTCCAACACTCGCCCCTGGGCAATGTGCTAAATTCATTAAAAAACCTTCCCTTGGCGGGGAACTCACAGCCGAACTATGTCCGGTTCGAGCTAGGGGCTGATAATGGAGAATTTTGCTTCCCACCCGCCACCCGCTTCATAGCCACTGTCGAGGACTCAACCGACATGCTTGATTATGGCTCCGAAGACATCGACGGTATAGACGACGATGCCGACAAGGAGCAAGGCCAAGACCCGCCATTCACGGGACGTGGGACGGCCACCTCTTCGTACGACGTGTACATGGTTGATACACCTAAAAAAGCTAGCGACGATGAAAAAGAAGATCCAGTTGAGAACAAACCTCCTGAGACACAGTCTAAGTACCGGCGCCCTAAATGCCGCTCTAAGTCGCATCGCAGCAGCGCTGGCACCGGAGAAAAAAGTACTCCGGACGATGCTGAAAACAATGAAGACCCTGCTGGAGCAAGATCCAAACAGGAGAAACAAGAAAACGGGCAAGCCAGCCCCGACGAACAGGCCCTGCCCAGCGACAATTCGGAGGATGACAACTACCTTCCGCTCTCCGAAGATGAGGTAAGCCTCGGCGACGAAGACTTCATTATACCCGAAGAACCCCTCGAGCAGGAGCACTTCAAGCGCAGGCTAATAGCCACTGCAAGGAGCCTGAAAAAGAAGCAGCAGCAGCTTCAAGCTGACCAAGACCTACTCAACGATAGATGGACCGAAGTCCTGGCCGCCGAAGAATATGGCCTCAGTGGCCCAGCCAAAAGCTACCCGAAGCGTAGATTGCTACCTCAGTTTGATGACGAGGCGTTGGAGCCCGTACCATCATCACACAATGCGGCAGGTCGTCGACAACTCTGTCCGGATAAAGAGGCAACTCAAGCCGAACACCAAACCGCCCCACCTCGCCGTAAAGGCAAGAACAACACAGCTCATGGTTGTACAAACGACCTTCGAGGGGGCTTGTACAGTAGAGTAGGACACGCAAGATCGATCTACGGATCGCGAGGGCATGCCTCGACATGCGATGATGGCTACCTATTCGGACGTGACAAACCTAGCCACGCCCAAGCCGAAAACCGCAAATGGACTCCTTTAGAGCTACGTTGCAGTGTGGCCCTACATGGAGGCGCTGCACACCCTCTTTGCTTCACTGATGAAGTAATGGATCATGAATTCCCCGAAGGATTCAAACCCGTCAATATTGAATCATACGACGGCACAACCGACCCCGCGGTATGGATAGAAGATTTTATCCTCCACATCCACATGGCCCGTGGAGACGACCTCCATGCCATTAAATACCTCCCACTAAAGCTAAAAGGGCCAGCTCAGCACTGGTTAAACAGCCTGCCTGAAAATTCCATAGGCAGCTGGGAAGACTTGGAAGAAGCCTTCCTTGACAACTTCCAAGGAACATATGTCCGGCCACCGGATGCCGATGACTTAAGTCACATTGTCCAGCAGCCCGGAGAGTCAGCCAGGAAGCTCTGAACTCGGTTCTTAGTAAAAAAGAACCAAATCGTCGACTGTCCGGACGCGGAAGCCCTCGCAGCCTTCAGACACGGCGTCCGGGACGAATGGCTTGCACGCCACCTCGGCCAAGAAGGACCTAAATCCATGACAGCCCTTACTGCTCTAATGACCCACTTTTGCGCGGGAGAAGACAGCGGCTCGCTCGTAGAAGCAACAGCACCAGCGACCCGGGCACTTCCGAAATCTGAGACGGCAACGGCAAGCCACGACGAAGCAAACACAACAGTCGCAACGATAATGAAAGATCACGCGACACAGCGGTCAACGCCGGATTCAGCAATCCCAAGCCCGGTCAACGGAAGAAGCCTTTCAGAGCGAACCGAGACGAACCATCCAACCTAGACAGGATATTGGACCGACCCTGCCAGATTCACGGCCACCCCGATAAACCAGCTAATCATACTAACAGAAACTGCTAGGTCTTTAAGCAGGCCAGCAAGCTCAACGCCGAACACAAGGGGAGGAGGCCGCCAGGCGACAGGGACGATGGAGAAGTTCACCAACGGAATACCGGGAGTCAGAGGCAATCTCCACCCAAGGATCGATTACTCCCAGAGCGAAAATAGCAGTCCGGCTTCTGCCGCCTACCTCGTACACCTGCAAAATTTGTACCACGCATACATCACTACGCACTCAAGATACCATGGGCATTGGTGGAAGCACACTACGGACAAGCCTGCAAGCATTCCCGTAACACTTCTTATCTATTTTCTTTTTATTTCTTCCTTCACTATCTCTTAAAAATAGGCGGCGAACAGGGCAAATATCTAAAACTGACTCTATCGGAGTTCGGACCCGTACACTCACCCAAGGGGCTACTTCCATCAAGGATTCCTCTCACCGAGGACAGGCGGCGCAGACGTGCGACAGGAGGTCCAAAGTAACCTTTGTAGACCGATCTCTTTATTTCGAGCCTGTAATATGCCTCTTCCTCTGCCTGCGACCCCGTGCATGTCAAATAGCCGGGGTTGTGGTCTTTATGTATATAAAGTAATCATTGGCATATCGCTCAGCTCCCAGTAAAAAGTATCCGAACTAATCATCCGTGCTGTTTCGCCAATGAATATGGCTCCTACGGTTGTTTCAAAGATATACCTAGGCATAACCTGACAGGGGCTTCGGTATGGGAACAAATGAGTTGCCAGCAAAAGTCCGAACAACTCTATAGCGTACTTCGGCGTCGCAAGTTTGTCCTTATATGCATCAGCTCCGAATCATTGTCTTGGGTCAATAGTTGGGTTGCCCGGCTCCTGTACTTGCTACCCTACGTTTCGCTCCATCGGCTAGGGTAGTAAAGGGAGAACTACTGCGATTGTGCTTCCGGTTCATCTGGTCAAGTACCTCAAAAGAGAAAGCCGAATACTGACTGTCATGATGCGGCGAGAGCTGGTCAACCACTTGACGACTTACTGGAATCTTTAGCGATTCTCCGTGTCACACGAGGGATCTTTTTCAGATCAAATATGTAAGGCACCATACTATAAAACGCCGAATACATACCAGGGGTTATGTCATAGCCCCACCATAAAACTCCTATGGCTAAGTGAAAGTGTTAACGCCCTATAGTCCGATTGCCTGGTTCGCCGCATTATCACCTCCTTCATGGACCAAGACGTTGGATAAAGAGTGATTAAATGCTTTCCCGAACACCCCCGTACTTCCTATGAGGGGGCTGAAGCCGACGACTGGAAAACTTTCAGATTATATTAAAACGGCCGCACAGGAGGAATACAAGCTTTCGAGCAAAACATAGATTAACTATAAAATTGTCTTTTACAATTCTCATACACCTCACTCGAACATTATGTCTTTCGAGCACTGACCCTCTATCAAGCGGGCAGCCTCTAGGACGTCTTCAAAATAATGCTCCGGTTCAGGACGGTCCTAGCCCTTGGGTGGACTCTTCGCCGCAATATCGATGGCCTTCATCTTCCCCCAGAATGTCTTGACTCGGGCAAAGGCCATCCGTGCACCCTCAATGCACGTCGACCACTTCACTGCGTTGATACGTCTCCAACGTATCTATAATTTTTGATTGTTCCATGCTATATTATAGTCTGTTTTGGACATTATTGGGCTTTATTATACACTTTTATATTATTTTTGGGACTAACCTATTAACCGGAGGCCCAGCCCAGAATTGCTGTTTTTTTGCCTATTTCAGAGTTCACAGAAAAAGAATATCAAACGGAGTCCAAACGGAATGAAACCTTCGGGAACGTGATTTTTGGAACGAACGTGATCCAGAGGACTTGGACCCTACGTCAAGACATCAACCAGGAAGGCACGAGGTAGGGGGCGCGCCTACCCACCTGGGCGCGCCCTCCACCCTCGTGGGGCCCACGTTGCTCCACCGACGTACTTCTTCCTCCTATATATATACCTACGTACCCCCAAACTACCAGATACGGAGCCAAAAACCTAATTCCACCGCCGCAACCTTCTGTACCCGTGAGATCCCATCTTGGGGCCTTTTCCGGAGCTCCGCCGGAGGGGGCATCGATCACCGAGGGCTTCTACATCAACACCATAGCCTCTCCGATGATGTGTGAGTAGTTTACCTCAGACCTTCGGGTCCATAGTTATTAGCTAGATGGCTTCTTCTCTCTTTTTGGATCTCAATACAATGTTCTCCCCCTCTCTTGTGGAGATCTATTCGATGTAATCTTCTTTTGCGGTGTGTTTGTTGAGACCGATGAATTGTGGGTTTATGATCAAGTTTATCTATGAACAATATTTGAATCTTCTCTGAATTCTTTTATGTATGATTGGTTATCTTTGCAAGTCTCTTCGAATTATCAGTTTGGTTTGGCCTACTAGATTGATCTTTCTTGCAATGGGAGAAGTGCTTAGCTTTGGGTTCAATCTTGCGGTGTCCTTTCCCAGTGACAGTAGGGGCAGCAAGGCACGTATTGTATTGTTGCCATCGAGGATAACAAGATGGGGTTTATATCATATTGCATGAATTTATCCCTCTACATCATGTCATCTTACTTAAAGCGTTACTCTGTTCTTTTGAACTTATTACTCTAGATGCATGCTGGATAGCGGTCGATGTGTGGAGTAATAGTAGTAGATGCAGGCAGGAGTCGGTCTACTTGTCTAGGACGTGATGCCTATATACATGATCATACCTAGATATTCTCATAACTATGCTCAATTCTGTCAATTGCTAAACAGTAATTTGTTTACCCACCGTAATACTTATGCTCTCGAGAGAAGCCACTAGTGAAACCTATGGCCCCCGGGTCTATTTTCCATCATATTTAATCTCCCGACAACAAGCTATTTCTGGCGCCGTTTTTATTTTGCTTTCTTTACTTTGCATTTTTATCATAAAAATACCAAAAATATTATCTTATCATATCTATCAGATCTCACTTTCGTAAGTGATCATGAAGGGATTGACAACCCCTTTATTGCGTTGGTTGCGAGGATTTTATTTGTTTGTGTAGGTGCGAGGGACTCGTGCGTGGCCTCCTACTGGATTGATACCTTGGTTCTCAAAAACCGAGGGAAATACTTACGCTGCTTTACTGCATCACCCTTTCCTCTTCAAGGGAAAACCAGCGCAGTGCTCAAGAGGTAGCAAGAAGGATTTCTGGCGCCGTTGCCGAGGAGTCTACGCAAAATTCAACATACCAAGTACCCATCACAAACCCTTATCTCCCGCATTACATTATTTACCATTTGCCTCTCGTTTTCCTCCCCCCACTTCACCCTTGCCGTTTTATTCGCCCTCTCTTTTCCGTTCGCCTCTTTTTCGCTTGCTTGTCGTTATGGCTAGTTCCCTATCTTCTCCGTTGTCTCCCGAAAATGAAGTTCTTACTTTTAAGCAAAGGGAGGGAGAAAATCTAAAATACGCTTGGTATAGAATTTGCAATGCTCAAAATAGATCTACCAGGAAGCAATCTACTTCCGTTCTTCTCCGCAGTTTTTATGCAGGCGCTACTCCTTGGTACAGATATATCCTTGATACCATTACTGGAGGGAATTTCTTGGGTAGCCATACTTTTGATTCTTATAATGCTATGATAGATTTGTTTGGCTCACCACCTCTTTTGGTTAATGGAACTATGTTAACTTTAGAGCATGTAATGCAAAGACTTGAAATTATTGAAAATAATGTTGCTACCGTAGAGTTAATTGAAAATTTGGATAAAAAGATCCACAACCAAATTACCCAATATGGATCTAAAGTAGGAGTCACTTTGAAAAATATTAAGGAGAAGGAACCCATAGTTAATGAAAGAATAAATCAAAATTCCACTAGAATCGATAAACTTGAGGGTATCATTACCAACTTGGGAACCGCTTTTTCTTCCGTAAAGAATACTCCAAGTCCTCCAACTAAAATTGCCAAGCTTATGTATGTTCCTAAAAATAAGGGTGAATCATCTAGCAAGGAAACTGCGGATCTCAAATCTATAAGTATTCATCCTAATCTTTTTGCTATCATTAAGGAACCATTTGCTACAAATGAATTTTTCGATTTTGTGCCTAAAGGTTTGATAATTAATAAAAAGAAAGAAACTTCTAAGGGTGATAGATGCCTCATTAAAGAATTGCCTACCAAAGATGGCAATACCTAGATCTATCCTTGCTTTTATGCCTAGCTAGGGGCGTTAAACGACAGCGCTTGTTGTGAGGCAACCCAATTTTATTTTTAGTTTTTTTGCTTTTTGCTTCTGTTTAGGAATAAATATTTTATCTAGCCTCTGGTTAGATGTGTTTTTATGTTTTAATTACTGTTTGTGCCAAGTTTAACCTATAGGATCTTCTTGGATGATAGTTATTTGATCTTGCTGAAAATTCCAGAAACTTTCTGTTCACGAAAATAATTGTTAAAAATCACCAGAACGTGATAAAATATTGATTCAAATTGCTTCTGATCAATAAACAAATTGTCTAGGTCTTCCTATTTTGGCTGAATTTTTGGAGTTCTAGAAGTTTGCGTTAGTTACAGATTACTACAGACTGTTCTGTTTTTGACAGATTCTGTTTTTCGTGTGTTGTTTGCTTATTTTGATGAATCTATGGCTAGTAAGATAGTTTATAAACCATAGAGAAGTCGGAATACAGTAGGTTTAACACCAATATAAATAAAGAATGAGTTCATTACAGTACCTTGAAGTGGTGTTTTGTTTTCTTTCGCTAACGGAGCTCACGAGATTTTCTGCTGAGTTTTGTGTTGTGAAGTTTTCAAGTTTTGGGTAAAAGATTTGATGGATTATGGAACAAGGAGCGGCAAGAGCCTAAGCTTGGGGATGCCCATGGCACCCCAAGATAATCTAAGGACACCTAAAAGCCAAAGCTTGGGGATGCCCCGGAAGGCATCCCCTCTTTCGTCTACTTCCATCGGTAACTTTACTTGCAGCTATATTTTTATTCACCACATGATATGTGTTTTGCTTGGAGCGTCTTGTATTATTTGAGTCTTTGTTTGTTAGTTTGCCACAATCATCCTTGCTGTACACACCTTTTGAGAGAGACACGCATGATTCGGAAATTGTTAGAATACTCTATGTGCTTCACTTATATCTTTTGAGTTATATAGTTTTTGCTCTAGTGCTTCACTTATATCTTTTAGAGCACGGTGGTGGATTTGTTTTATAGAAACTATTGTTCTCTCATGCTTCACTTAGATTATTTTGAGAGTCCTACAAAACAGCATGGTAATTTGCTTTAATTATGATAGGTATTCAAGATTAGTAATTTTTTTTCTTATGAGTGTGTTGAATACTATGAGAAGTTTGATGCTTGATAATTGTTTTGAGATATGGAGATGGTGATATTAGAGTCATGCTAGTTGAGTAGTTTTGAATTTGAGAAATACTTGTGTTAAAGTTTGTGATTCCCGTAGCATGCACATATGGTGAACCGTTATGTGATGAAGTCGGAGCATGATTTATTTATTTGATTGTCTTCCTTATGAGTGGCGGTCGGGGACGAGCGATGGTCTTTTCCTACCAATCTATCCCCCTAGGAGCATGCGCGTAATACTTTGCTTTGATAACTTGTATATTTTTGCAATAAGTACATGAGTTCTTTATGACTAATGTTGAGTCCATGGATTATACGCACTTTTCTTCCTTCCACCATTGCTAGCCTCTCTAATACCGCACACTTTTCGCCGGTATCATACACCCACCATATACCTTCCTCAAAACAGCCACCATACCTACCTATCATGGCATTTCCATAGCCATTCCGAGATATATTGCCATGCAACTTACCACCGTTTCATTTACTATGACACGCTCCATCATTGTCATATTGCTTCGCATGATCATGTAGTTGACATCGTATTTGTGGCAAAGCCACCGTTCATAATTCTCTCATACATGTCACTCTTGATTCATTGCATATCCCGGTACACCGCCGGAGGCATTCACATAGAGTCATGTTTTGTTCTAAGTATTGAGTTGTAAGTAAATAAAAGTGTGATGAGCATCATTTTTTAGAGCATTGTCCCAAGTGAGGAAAGGATGATGGAGACTATGATTCCCCTACAAGTCAGGATGAGACTCCGGACTAAATAAAAAAAGAGAAAGGCCATAAAAAAAGGCCCAAAAAAATAAAAAAAATGATGAGAGAAAAAGAGAGAAGGGACAATGTTACTATCCTTTTACCACACTTGTGCTTCAAAGTAGCACCATGATCTTCATGATAGAGAGTCTCCTATGATATCACTTTCATATACTAGTGGGAAATTTTCATTATAGAACTTGGCTTGTATATTCCAATGATGGGCTTCCTCAAAATGCCCTAGGTCTTCGTGAGCAAGCGAGTTGGATGCACACCCACTTAGTTTCTTTTGTTGAGCTTTCATACACTTATAGCTCTAGTGCATTCGTTGCATGGCAATCCCTACTCACTCTCATTGATATCTATTAATGGGCATCTCCATAGCCCGTTGATACGCCTAGTTGATGTGAGACTATCTTCTCCTTTTTGTCTTCTCCACAACCACCATTCTATTACACATATAGTGCTATGTCCATGGCTCACGCTCATGAATTGCGTGAAGATTGAAAAAGTTTGAGAACATCAAAAGTATGAAACAATTGCTTGGCTTGTCATCGGGGTTGTGCATGATTTAAATACTTTGTGTGGTGAAGATAGAGCATAGCCAGACTATATGATTTTATAGGGGTAACTTTCTTTTGGCCATGTTTTTTTGAGAAGACATAATTGCTTAGTTAGTATGCTTGAAGTATTATTATTTTTATGTTAATATTAAACTTTTGTCTTGAATCTTTCGGATCTGAATATTCATACCACAATTAAGAGAATTACATTGAAATTATGCCAAGTAGCATTCCACATCAAAAATTCTGTTTTTATCATTTACCTACTCGAGGACGAGCAGGAATTAAGCTTGGGGATGCTTGATACGTCTCCAACGTATCTATAATTTTTGATTGTTCCATGCTATATTATATTCTGTTTTGGACATTATTGGGCTTTATTATACACTTTTATATTATTTTTGGGACTAACCTATTAACCGGAGGCCCAGCCCAGAATTGCTGTTTTTTTGCCTATTTCAGAGTTCACAGAAAAAGAATATCAAACGGAGTCCAAACGGAATGAAACCTTCGGGAACGTGATTTTTGGAATGAACATGATCCAGAGGACTTGGACCCTACATCAAGACATCAGCTAGGAAGGCACGAGGTAGGGGGGGCGCCTACCCCCCTGGGCGCGCCCTCCACCCTCGTGGGGCCCACGTTGCTCCACCGACGTACTTCTTCCTCCTATATATATACCTACGTACCCCCAAACTACCAGATACGGAGCCAAAAACCTAATTCCACCGCCGCAACCTTCTGTACCCGTGAGATCCCATCTTGGGGCCTTTTCCGGAGCTCCGCCGGAGGGGGCATCGATCACCGAGGGCTTCTACATCAACACCATAGCCTCTCCGATGATGTGTGAGTAGTTTACCTCAGACCTTCGGGTCCATAGTTATTAGCTAGATGGCTTCTTCTCTCTTTTTGGATCTCAATACAATGTTCTCCCCCTCTCTTGTGGAGATCTATTCGATGTAATCTTCTTTTGCGGTGTGTTTGTTGAGACCGATGAATTGTGGGTTTATGATCAAGTTTATCTATGAACAATATTTGAATCTTCTCTGAATTCTTTTATGTATGATTGGTTATCTTTGCAAGACTCTTCGAATTACCAGTTTGGTTTGGCCTACTAGATTGATCTTTCTTGCAATGGGAGAAGTGCTTAGCTTTGGGTTCAATCTTGCGGTGTCCTTTCCCAGTGACAGTAGGGGCAGCAAGGCACGTATTGTATTGTTGCCATCGAGGATAACAAGATGGGGTTTATATCATATTGCATGAATTTATCCCTCTACATCATGTCATCTTACTTAAAGCGTTACTCTGTTCTTTTGAACTTAATACTCTAGATGCATGCTGGATAGCGGTCGATGTGTGGAGTAATAGTAGTAGATGCAGGCAGGAGTCGGTCTACTTGTCTCGGACGTGATGCCTATATACATGATCATACCTAGATATTCTCATAACTATGCTCAATTCTGTCAATTGCTAAACAGTAATTTGTTTACCCACCGTAATACTTATGCTCTCGAGAGAAGCCACTAGTGAAACCTATGGCCCCCGGGTCTATTTTCCATCATATTTAATCTCCCGACAACAAGCTATTTCTGGTGCCGTTTTTATTTTGCTTTCTTTACTTTGCATCTTTATCATAAAAATACCAAAAATATTATCTTATCATATCTATCAGATCTCACTTTCTTAAGTGACCGTGAAGGGATTAACAACCCCTTTATTGCGTTGGTTGTGAGGATTTTATTTGTTTGTGTAGGTGCGAGGGACTCGTGCGTGGCCTCCTACTGGATTGATACCTTGGTTCTCAAAAACAGAGGGAAATACTTACGCTGCTTTACTGCATCACCCTTTCCTCTTCAAGGGAAAACCAACGCAGTGCTCAAGAGGTAGCAAGCGTCGATACGCGGCACCGCGTCAACAAGCCTTTGCACCAAACCGAAGTAGCTATTCGGAACAGGCTCGGTAGGCCACAACCGGATTATGACGTTCTTCATGGCAGAGCCGGATATCCTATGAAGCTAGGCCCATTGGGACATCTGTTCATTTAGCAACAGAGGGCGCTTTGAAGCGCCAAACTGTGACCAGAAAAGCTTCTCCGTTCCGTACCCCTCTCGCGCTTGATAATACTGCGCCGCATCGGAAGAACTCTTCGGCAAGTCTAAAAACTCGTCCAGAGAACTCCACACTCGGTCAAGCTGAGCATAGTTCGGATCGCCGAACTTAGTCTATAGGAGAAAGGGCTTACCAACCGCAATCTCCCTAGCTTGCCGGATCTTCTCACGGGCTGCTCTGGATTCCCACCGCGCTTCTCTCGCCTCTTGTAAAGCCTTGTCAAGTTCAGCCATTTTGGCTTCATTCTCCTTCTCCAGAAATTCACAGCGGCCAGTAGCATTTTTCAGTCCAAGCGCCATCGTGGATATCTTCTCCTCGTCTTGGCGCCGAGAAGCTTGTTCGGCTTCTAACTCAGCCGATGCCTTTTCGGCAGCCGCATCGCTACACTGGACCTGCTCTTTGGCTCGGGCCAGCTCCGCTCGGAGAACTACAACAGCGGCAGCACCATCTGCAGCCATGCATATTTCAGCATATAGATTTTAGCAGTATGCTTATAGCAAAGAGGAAAAAATATATGTATGGGGATTGCCCCAAATACATACCTTGCGACTCTTCAAGACGCATATTGATTAATGCAAGGTCACCCCCTGCTACATCAAGCTTCCGCTGCAGCTCGGCAATATCCATAGTCTGGGAAGTAGCTAAGGGGGAAACAACCTGCATTCAAATTCATCAGATCAGTCCTTGAGTAATTCTTTTCAATCCTCCGTTCGCTTCCCATTGGAAGCCAACCCGAGTCTCAGGGGCTACTACCTATACACAGGTGCATCTTTGCAAATAAAACATAGTTGAAAACATTACATCACAAACCTCAAAGCCTTTTAGCAGGCTCATGAAGGCTTCATTTAATCCGCTTTTCGCGAACAGAATCTTCTCAACCACTGTACCCATCAAGGTACGCTGTTCCCCCGAGACAGATGCATTTCGCAACATATCCCATAGTATGTCCGGAGCCGCTGGGTCTCCGGAAGCCGCTCTAGGAGCACAGTCATCCTAAGGAATTTGTTCACCCATCTCCGGAATCGTCATCGGCTGCGAGCCAGACAGTCCGGGGCCTTTATTATTGGCCCCAGAATCTCGGACGGTCGGAGATCCACCTTCGGGCACTGCCTTTTCCATCCCCTGCATAGCTTGTTGAGCAAGAAAGACCCTCCGCGATGACACTTCGGAGTCGTCCGCCTTATTGGGCGAAGAGGTCGGGGGAGACGTCTCGCTCTCCATCATCTCTGGGAGAAGACCTCCCGAAGAAGAAGATTGCCCCAAAAAACTCCGTGCTGACCTGCAGAAAGGCACGGACACGTTACGTAGATCTTTGGTAACGACAAAGGAGTGATACGTCTCCATCGTATCTACTTTTCCAAACACTTTTGCCCTTGTTTTGGACTCTAACTTGCATGATTTGAATGGAACTAACCCGGACTGACGCTGTTTTCAGCAGACTTTCCATGGTGTTATTTATGTGCAGAAACAAAAGTTCTTGGAATGACCTGAAACTCCACGGAACTTATTTTTGGAAAATAATAAAAATACTGGAAGAAGAATCCACGTCAGGGGGCCTCCACCTGTCCACGAGGGTGGAGGGCGCGCCCCCTGCCTCGTGGGCCCCCTGTTGCTCCACCGACCTCAAATCCAACTCCATATATTCGTGTTCGGGGAGAAAAAAATCAGAGAGAAAGATTCATCGCGTTTTACGATACGGAGCCGCCGCCAAGCCCTAAAACCTCTCGGGAGGGCTGATCTGGAGTTTGTTTGGGGCTCCGGAAAGGGGAATCCGTCGCCATCGTCATCATCAACCATCCTCCATCACCAATTTCATGATGCTCACCGCCGTGCGTGAGTAATTCCATCGTAGGCTTGCTGGACGGTGATGGGTTGGATGAGATTTATCATGTAATCGAGTTAGATTTGTTAGGGTTTGATCCCTAGTATCCACTATGTTCTGAGATTGATGTTGCTATGACTTTGCTATGCTTAATGCTTGTCACTAGGGCCCGAGTGCCATGATTTCAGATCTGAACCTATTATGTTTTCATGAATATATGTGTGTTCTTGATCCTATCTTGCAAGTCTATAGTCACCTACTATGTGTTATGATCCGGCAACCCCGAAGTGACAATAATCGGTACCACTCCCAGTGATGACCTTAGTTTGAGGAGTGAGGGAGTCCTGGATTAGGGGGTCCTCGGACAGCCGGACTATATCCTTTGGCCGGACTGTTGGACTATGAAGATACAATATTTAAGACTTCGTCCCGTGTCCGGATGGGACTCTCCTTGGCGTGGAAGGCAAGCTTGGCAATACGGATATGTAGATCTCCTCCCTTGTAACCAACTCTGTGTAACCCTAGGCCCCCTCCGGTGTCTATATAAACCGGAGGGTTTAGTCCGTAGGACAACAACAATCATACCATAGGCTAGCTTCCAGGGTTTAGCCTCTACGATCTCGTGGTAGATCAACTCTTGTAATACTCATATCATCAAGATCAATCAAGCAGGAAGTAGGGTATTACCTCCATCGAGAGGGCCCGAACCTGGGTAAACATTGTGTCCCCCGCCTCCTGTTACCATCCGCCTTAGACGCACAGTTCGGGACCCCCTACCCGAGATCCGCCGGTTTTGACACCGACATTGGTGCTTTCATTGAGAGTTCCACTGTGCCGTCACCATAAGGCTTGATGGCTCCTTCGATCATCGGCAACGATGCGATCCAGGGTGAGTTTTTCCTCCCCGGACAGATCTTCGTATTCGGCGGCTTCGTACTGCGGGCCAACTCGCTTGGCATCTGGAGCAGATCGAAAGCTACGCCCCTGGCCATCAGGTCAGATTTGGAAACTTGAACTATACTGCCGACATTCGCGGAGACTTGATCTTCGACGGATTCGAGCCCATATCAGGTGCGCCGCACAATCACGACGAGCATGACTTAGCTCTACCGTCGGACAGTGTTCGGGAGATCACACCTGCGATTACTCCGGCCCTCAGTCCGGAACAAATCGCGCCATCTGTGGATGGGTGGATGGACCCTGCCATGGAGGCCGCATACTCAGTGGCGATAGCGCTGAATACTGACTTCACCTCCTACGAGACCCGTGTTGCCGAACCGTTGGATTTGTCCCCGGCCACGGACTCTGAGCCGCTTGCGTCCGTGCCCATCAAATCCGATTGGGCACCGATCATGGAGTTTACCTCCGCGGATATCTTTCAGCACTCGCCTTTTGGCGACGTACTAAACTCGTTGAAGTCTCTCTCCCTGTCAGGAGACCCTTGGCCGAACTATGTCCGGCTAGAATGGGATGCGGACGACGAAGAAATTCGCGCCCCACCCACCACCCACTTAGTAGCCACTGTCGACGATTTAACCTACATGCTCGACTTCGGCTCCGAAGACATCGACGGTATGGACGACGATGCAGGAGACGAACAAGAACCACCGCCCACAGGGCGCTGGACTACCACCTCATCGTATGACATATACATGGTGGACACCCCCAAATAAGGGGATGGCGATAAGACAACGGAGGATAATCCCTCCAAGAAGCAACCCAAGCACCGACGTCAGTGGCGCCGCTCTAAGTCTCGCCATAGCAAAAGCAGCGATACCAGCACAAGAGACAATAACGCTCCGGATAGTGCCGAAGACGACGATAATCCCCTCCAGCCAGACCTCGAGCGGGAGGATGAACAAGCTAGCCCTCCGGAATAGGCAGCAAACGGAGAATCAGAGGATGACAATTACATGCCTCTCTCCGAAGACGAAGTGAGCCTCGGCGATGAAGAATTTGTCGTGCCTAAGGATCCCGTCGAGCAGGAGTGCTTCAAGCGCCGGCTTTTAGCCACAGCAAACAGCCTGAAGAAAAAGCAACAACAGCTTCGAGCTGATCAAGATCTGCTAGCGGATAGATGGATTGAAGTCCTGGAAGCCGAGGAATACGAACTCGAGCGCCCAACCAAGAGTTACCCAAAGCGCAGGTTGCTACCTTAACTCGAGGAGGAAGCATTAAAACCTACATCACCAGCGTATGATGCGGCTGATCGGCCACCTCGTGGCCGAGACAGAGAGGCATATCAGCCCGAAGTCCAGCCCGCACCCCGCCGCCATTTAAACAAAAATACCAAGGCCCGGGGCAACACGCGGGACCTGCGAGATGTATTGGAAAACAAAGCAAAACATGCAAGATCGATCTACGGATCACGGGGTCGCGCCCCAACGCGTGACGATGATCGTCTCGCCGGATACACTAAAAGCAAATCCGGCCGGGCCGAATACAGCAGACAAGACTCGTATGAACTGCGTCGTGATATAGCCCGGCACAGAGGCGCCGCACACCCCCTATGCTTCACTGATGAAGTAATGGATCACGAATTCCTAGAGGGTTTTAAACCCGTAAACATTGAATCATATGATGGTACAACAGATCCCGCGGTATGGATCGAGGATTTCCTCCTCCACATCCACATGGCTCGCGGTGATGATCTACATGCCATCAAGTACCTCCCACTAAAACTCAAAGGACCAGCTCGGCATTGGCTGAATAGCTTACCAGCAGACTCCATTGGCAGTTGGGAGGATTTGGAAGATGCATTCCTTGACAACTTCCAGGGCACTTATGTGTGACCAACGGATGCTGATGACTTGAGCCATACAACTCAGCAGCCAGGGGAATCGGCCAGGAAATTCTTGACCCGGTTCCTAACTAAGAAAAACCAAATTGTCGACTGTCCGGATGCAGAGGCCTTAGCGGCATTTAAGCATAACATCCGTGACGAGTGGCTCGCTCGGCACCTCGGTCAGGAGAAGCCGAAGTCTATGGTAGCCCTCACGACGCTCATGACCCGCTTTTGCGCGGGCGAAGACAGCTGGCTGACTCGAAGCAACAACACATCAAGAAGTCATGGCACTTCAGATACAAAGGATACTAACAGCAGACCACGTCGTAACAGACACAAGCGCCGCAACAACGGCGACAACGCCGAAGACACGACAGTCAATGCCGGATTCAGCGGCTCTAAATCCGGTCAGCGGAAGAAGCCGTTCAAAACAAGCAATCCGGGCCCGTCCAGTTTGGATCGCATACTCGATCGCTCGTGTAAAATTCACGGCACCCCCGATAAGCCAGCCAATCACACCAACAGAGAATGCTGGGTGTTCAAGCAGGCCGGCAAGCTGAATGCCGAAAACAGGGACAAGGGGCTGCATAGCGACAACGAGGAGGAGCCTCGGCCGCCGAACACAGGAGGACAGAAGAGGTTCCCTCCACAAGTGAAAACGGTGAACATGATATACGCAACCCACATTCCCAAGAGGGAACGGAAGCGTGCACTAAGGGACGTCTATGCGATGGAGCCAGTCGCCCCAAAGTTCAACCCATGGTCCTCTTGTCCGATCACCTTCGATCGCAGGGACCACCCCACTAGTATTCGTCATGGTGGATCTGCCGCATTGGTCCTTGACCCCATCATCGACGGATTTCACCTCACTCGAGTCCTTATGGACGGCGGCAGCAGCCTGAACCTGCTCTATCAGGATACAGTGCGCAAAATGGGTATAGACCCCTCGAGGATCAAACCCACTAAAACCACCTTTAAAGGTGTCATCTCAGGTGTAGAGGCCCATTGCACGGGCTCAATCACACTGGAAGTGGTCTTCGGATCTCCGGACAACTTCCGAAGTGAGGAGTTAATCTTCGATATCGTCCCGTTCCGCAGTGGCTATCACGCACTACTTGGGCGAACCGCATTTGCTAGATTTAATGCGGTACCACACTATGCATACCTCAAGCTCAAAATGCCAGGACCTCGTGGGGTTATAACATTCAATGGAAACACAGAACGCTCACTCCACACGGAGGAGCACACTGCGGCCCTCGCAGCTGAGGCACAAAGCAGCCTTTTAAGGCAAACCACCAATTCGGCGATAAAGCCCCCGGATACCTTCAAGCGAGTCCGGAGTAACCTGCAACAGGATCGCCTGGCACGTTCAGAGCTCGCCTAGCAATTCGGCCCCCGTCCTAGTCCCAGTCAAGCGACGAAATCTGTGCCGCGAGTACATAATTACACACTAAAAATACCATGGGCATAGGTGGGGGCACGACCAGGGCACGTCCCACAATGCGGCGCAACCGCCTCAGGGGCCGTATATCTTTATCATTTCTTCTCTTTCAGGACCTTACTCTCTGGAAACCCCTCTTCGGCAGTCTGATTGCTGGACACATTACGGGCAGGAAAAACCAAGGAGGCAAGAAGCTAAGACGTACAAGGGAATCCCCAGGTGGTCTCTAATAACGATCGAAATACCTGTTTTTAATACCCATACGCAACTTGCCCTTGGATAGGACATGTCAAATAGTCCTATTTTTTGCTTATTACACTACTTGTATCAGTACGCTTCGACGTATTATTTAAATAACAATGCATAGCATTAGTCTATTATTGCATTACCCTTCCCTTTTTCCTTGTCTGTTTATTTACGACAAATTGCACCCGTACATTCTGGTACGACCAGTACTCCAGGGGCTTCAGTATACCCCATAATACGGCGTGAGAAGCCCGAACACTTTCGACAGTGCGGCACCCCGAACTTATAGCATTATATGCATCAGCTCCGAATCATGTCTTGGGTCAATAGTTGGGTTTGCCCGGCTCCCATGTTTTGGTACCTTACGTTCCGCAATATCGGCTAAGATAGCGCTGGGAGAACTACTGCGATTGTGTCCCGGTTCTTCCGGATGAGCACCTCAGTAGAGAAAGCCGAAAACTTACTGTCATGATAAGGCGAGAGCTGGTCGCTGTTCGAGAGGTCTCAAGTCCTTAAAGACTTTTTCCGCTTCGGGCGAGGAGTCGGCCTTGCCCGACTTAGGCGTATATAGCGCCCCAAATTCGGCCTTCCGAATACTAGGGGCTTCGCCAAAATTTAAAATTGTAGACTTCTATGGCTAAGTGAGAGTGATAAAGCCTTATAGTCCGATTGCCTGGTTCGTTGCACTGAACACCTCCCTCGAAGGACCCAAAATTGGGATAAAGAGTGCTCATGTTTATCCCGAACACCTCAGTACTAGTTACATGGGGGCAGAAGCCGACGACTGGCCAACTCTCAGACTTTATAAACGGCCGCATAGAAGGTAATATTTTAAATTCACAAGCGTTGCATAGCGCAAATGAACTCGTTTCATATTACAGGATCACATGAGTACATTCATTCGAATATTACATCCTTAGCACATTCCTCCGCCACAAGGCGAGAACCCTTCAGGACACTGTTATAATACATTTCGGGGTGGCGATGCTCCTTGCCCTCCGGTGGCCCCTCCTTCACCAGCTTCTCGGCGTCCAGCTTCGCCTAGTGCACCTTTGCCCGGGTAAAATCCCTGCGCGCACCCTCGATGCAGACAGACCGCTTTATGACTTCAAGCCGTGGGCAGGCATTCACAAGCCACCTCACCAGGCCGAAGTAGCTATCAGGAAGGGGATCGCCAGGCCACATCCGGACTATAAGACCCTTCATGGCCTGTTCGGCCGCCTTGTGGAGCTCGACCAGTTGCTTCAGCTGGTCGCTCAAGGGCGTGGGGTGTTTGGTCCCAGTATACTGAGACCAGAACAACTTCTCCGTCGAGCTCCCCTCCTCGGCCCGATAGAACCCCGCGGCATCTGACACACTGCGGGGTAGATCTGCGAACGCTCCTGGAGAGCTCCGAACTCGGGTAAGTAAAAGGAAATTTTCTTTCACATGCTTGCTTTGCATAATGAATGCCTTACCCGCCACTATCTTCTTAACTGCCTCAATTTCCCGGAGGGCCTTTTGGGCTTCGGCCTTGGCATGTTGTGCGCTTTCGAGGGCCTTCGCAAGCTCGGACTCTCGCGTCTTAGAGTCAAGCTCCAAGGACTCGTGTTTTTTGACGAGAGCCTGGAGCTCTTGCTGCACCTCGCCCACCCGGGCCTCTTGCTTTTCTCGCTCAATGCGCTCCTTGGCCGCTTTGTCTTCGGCCTCGGATAGCGCCTTCTGCAGGGTCGCCACTTCGGTCGCGGCCCCTAGCAAAATTCATGACGATCCTATTATTCTAAAACCAATTTTTTTTAATATATAGACGGGGTATAACTTACCTTTGTTCTCTTCGAGCTGCCTTTTGGCAAGGCCGGGCTCTTCCTTGGACCGCTCAAGGTCCCGCTTCAGTGCGGCGACCTCCGCAGTACGTGCGGCAGCGGCCAGCAGTGAAGCCTGCATATGCACATAGACATATTATGATTAGACTCCTGCGATTATTATTTGATTCGGCTTTTCTTCGTGAACGCCAAACAGAGCATCAGGGGCTACTGTCTATGACATAATATTTTCTTATAATTTGATTACTTACCTCAAAGCCTGTTAGGAGGTCGGCACAGGCTTCAGTCAGTCTGCTTTTGGCGGACTGAACCTTCTTTACCACCGCACTCATGATAGTGTGGTGTTCTTCGTCGATGGAAGCGCCGCGAAGCGCTTCAGCAAGCTGTCCGATGCCTCTGGATGGACAGAGGCCATCGGCACAGGCGGCTTGCCCCTCTTAGCGAGGGGTTGCCTGACAGAGTCCGGAACCACTGGAGGTTCCGGCACAGTATTCGGCTGGGGGCCGAATTTGCTGCCCCCATCATCAGAGCCCATGGGAGTCTTGCTCCCCTTGCGCCCAGCATCCGGAAGGTCGCCTTGAGGCGCCTCCAGGACTACCTCCCCTCGGCTCGGTGCCCTTTGAGACAACACTTCGACGTTGTCCGTAGGGCGAGGGGAGGAGGCGGTCGGAAGTGAATCGCTGTTTAGATCCGACGGGTCCAAAGAACCATCCAATGAGGATACGCCAATATGGGCTCGGGACGGACTGCATAATCATGTTCGGCGTGATGAGAAGCAGTTCAATAAAACATACCAAGAATTATTATGGTATCCGGATACTTAAGACTTCGCCAGGGGCTTGTCCCTGGGCAACCACTCGTCGTCGCTATAGGCGGCCGTCGTGGAGCAGTCCGGAAGGAGAGTCCTTCCCTTCTTGGACCCTTTGGCCTCCCCAGATGGGGCGGCCTTCCTTTTCTTGTCCCTCCCGGCAGGGGGGGAGAACTTTCCTCTTCCTCCTCGTTTTCGTGGGAGGAGTGCGTCTCGGTGTTTTCGGACGATGAGTCCGATATAACCTTGCGCCGAAGACCCGTCCTGGTCCCCGTGGCCTTCTTCTTGGCCTTCTTCGCCGGCACCTCATAAGGCGCCGGAACCAGCATCTCCGTTAGGAGAGCGTCCGCTGTCTCTACCCAGTCCTGTTAAATAGTGTGGAAGCTTATATCCCGCACATGGTTAAGCTGGGGAAAATGAACACTTACGAGATATCAACGACTTACCGGATTGGCAGGGCGCTTTGCGCTGAGTCCGCGGTCCTCGGTAAGGGGAGGAGTTACCTCGGCGCCCTTGAACAGCACCTTCCAGACGTCCTTGTGCGTCGTGTCGAAGAGCTCTCGCAGCGTCTGGTGCTTTGCTGGGTTGAACTCCCACAAATTGAATGCCCGCCTTTGACATGGGAGGATCCGGCGGAAGAGCATGACTTGGACCACGTTGACGAGCTTGATTTTCTTGCTCATCATGTTCTTGATGCATGCCTGGAGTCCGGTCAGCTCTACCGGGGAACCCCAGGACAGGCCCTTCTCTTTCGAGGAGGTGAGCCGCATGGGGATTCCGGATCGAAATTTGGGGGCCGCCACCCAGTTGGTGTCGCGCGGCTTGGTGATGTAGAACCATCCCGATTGCCACCCCTTTATGGTCTCCACATAGGAGCCTTCGAGCTAGGTGACGTTGGGCATTTTTCCCACCATGGCACCTCCGCACTCCGCTTGCTGGCCAACCACCACCTTCGGTTTAACATTGAAGGTCTTCAGCCACAGGCCGAAGTGGGGCTTGATGCGGAGGAAGGCCTCGCACACGACGATAAACGCCGAGATGTTGAGGATGAAATTGGGGGCCAGATCGTGAAAATCCAGCCCGTAGTAGAACATGAGCCCGCAGACAAACGGGTGGAGGGGAAATCCCAGTCTGCGGATGAAGTGGGTAAGGAAAACCACCCTCTCATGGGGTTCTGGAGTAGGGATGATCTGCCCCGCATCTGGCAGCCGGTGCGCGATATCCGCGGCCAGATATCCGGCTCCCCGCAGCTTTGTGATGTTCTCCTCCGTAACGGAGGAGACCATCCACTTGCCTCCCGCTCCGGACATGCTTGGAGTGGTTTGAGGAGAAAAACACGAACTTGGGCGCTGGAGCTCGAGTGCGCAAGAATGGATGAGCAAGGAGGAAGAAGGCGTGGGTGAAAAGGGTGAATCCTTGTCCCTTTATAAGGACGGAAGAAGCTATGTGCCTTCCCACCTACCTGGTAAAATCGCTTATTCCCCAAGCGCCGTAATTGATGGCGCGGTTGGGTTACCCACACCCGTATTGATGAGAATCCCGTGATAAGGGGACACGATCTCTGCTTCGACAAGACGTGCCAAGGAAAACTCCTCGCAATATGTGCAATGGCTGGTTGTGAAAAACGGTTCGAATAATGACCGGGCCGTGGTGTGATGTCATGCTGCAAAATGCGTCAGCAGATTAGATTTGTGGAAATGTTATTCTCTCTACGGTGGTATGTGGAAATTGTTTTGCAGAGCCGGATACTACTCAACAGGTATTCATAATTTGGAGAAGAACCCGCCTTGCAATGCCGAAGACAATCTGCGCGCCGGACTCATCGTCATTGAAGCCTGGTTTAGGGGCCACTGAGGGAGTCCTGGATTAGGGGGTCCTCGGACAGCCGGACTATATCCTTTGGCCGGACTGTTGGACTATGAAGATACAAGATTGAAGACTTCGTCCCGTGTCCGGATGGGACTCTCCTTGGCGTGGAAGGCAAGCTTGGCAATACGGATATGTAGATCTCCTCCCTTGTAACCGACTCTGTGTAACCCTAGCCCCCTCCGGTGTCTATATAAACTGAAGGGTTTAGTCCGTAGGACAACAACAATCATACCATAGGCTAGCTTCTAGGGTTTAGCCTCTACGATCTCGTGGTAGATCAACTCTTGTAATACTCATACCATCAAGATCAATCAAGCAGGAAGTAGGATATTGTTGGGGAACGTAGTAATTTCAAAAAAATTCCTACGAACACGCAAGATCATGGTGATGCATAGCAACGAGAGGGGAGAGTGTTGTCCACGTACCCTCGTAGACCGATAGCGGAAGCGTTAACACAACGCGGTTGATGTAGTCGTACGTCTTCACGATCCGACCGATCAAGTACCGAACGTACGGCACCTCCGAGTTCAGCACACGTTCAGCTCGATGACATCCCTCGAACTCCGATCCAGCCGAGTGTTGAGGGAGAGTTTCGTCAGCACGACGGCGTGGTGACGATGATGATGTTCTACCGACGCAGGGCTTCGCCTAAGCTCCGCTACGATATTATCGAGGTGTAATATGGTGGAGGGGGCACCGCACACGGCTAAAAGATCTCAAGGATCAATTGTTGTGTCTGTGTGGTGCCCCCTGCCCCCGTATATAAAGGAGCAAGGGGGAGGCCGACCAGCCCTTGTTGGCGCGCCAGGAGGAGGAGTCCTCCTCCTAGTAGGAGTAGGACTCCCCTCTTTCCTACTCCTACTAGGAGGGGGAAAGGAAGGGGGAGAGGGAGAGGGAAAGGGGGGCGCCACGCCCCCTCTCCTAGTCCAATTCGGACCAGTGGGGGAGAGGGCGTGCGGCCCCTCCTGGCTGCTCCTCTCTCTCCACTAAGGCCCATAAGGCCCATTACTTCTCCCGGGGGGGTTCCGGTAACCCTCCGGCACTCCGGTTTTCTCCGAAATCACCCGGAACACTTCCGGTGTCCGAATATAGTCGTCTAATATATCAATCTTTATGTCTCGACCATTTCGAGACTCCTCGTCATGTCCGTGATCACATCCGGGACTCCGAACAACCTTCGGTACATCAAAACATATAAACTCATAATATAACTGTCATCGTAACGTTAAGCGTGCGGACCCTACGGGTTCGAGAACTATGTAGACATGACCGAGACACCTCTCCGGTCAATAACCAATAGCGGAACCTGGATGCTCATATTGGTTCCCACATATTCTACGAAGATCTTTATCGGTCAGACCGCATAACAACATACGTTGTTCCCTTTGTCATCGGTATGTTACTTGCCCGAGATTCGATTGTCGGTATCTCGATACCTAGTTCAATCTCGTTACCGGCAAGTCTCTTTACTCGTTTCGTAATACATCATCCCGCAACTAACTCATTAGTTGCCATGCTTGCAAGGCTTAAGTGATGTGCATTACCGAGGGGGCCCAGAGATACCTCTTCGACAATCGGAGTGACAAATCCTAATCTCGAAATACGCCAACCCAACAAGTACCTTTGGAGACACCTCTAGAGCACCTTTATAATCACCCATTTACGTTGTGACGTTTGGTAGCACACAAAGTGTTCCTCCGGTAAACGGGAGTTGCATAATCTCATAGTCATAGGAACATGTATAAGTCATGAAGAAAGCAATAGCAACATACTAAACGATCGAGTGCTAAGCTAACGGAATGGGTCAAGTCAATCACGTCATTCTCCTAATGAGGTGATCCCGTTAATCAAATGACAACTCATGTCTATGGCTAGGAAACACAACCATCTTTGATCAACGAGCTAGTTAAGTAGAGGCATACTAGTGACACTCTATTTGTCTATGTATTCACACATGTATTATGTTTCCGGTTAATACAATTCTAGCATGAATAATAAACATTTATCATGATACAAGGAAATAAATAATAACTTTATTATTGCCTCTAGGGCATATTTCCTTCAGTCTCCCACTTGCACTAGAGTCAATAATCTAGATTACACAGTAATGATTCTAACACCCATGGAGTCTTGGTGCTGATCATGTTTTGCTCGTGGAAGAGGCTTAGTCAACGGGTCTGCAATATTCAGATCCGTATGTATCTTGCAAATTTCTATGTCTCCCACCTGGACTAAATCCCGGATGGAATTGAAGCGTCTTTTGATGTGCTTGGTTCTCTTGTGAAATCTGGATTCCTTTGCTAAGGCAATTGCACCAGTATTGTCACAAAAGATTTTCATTGGTCCCGATGCACTAGGTATGACACCTAGATCGGATATGAACTCCTTCATCCAGACTCCTTCATTTGCTGCTTCCGAAGCAGCTATGTACTCCGCTTCACACGTAGATCCCGCCACGACACTTTGCTTAGAACTGCACCAACTGACAGCTCCACCGTTCAATGTAAACACGTATCCGGTTTGCGATTTATAATCGTCCAGATCAGTGTCAAAGCTTGCATCAACGTAACCATTTACGATGAGCTCTTTGTCACCTCCATAAACGAGAAACATATCCTTAGTCTTTTTCAGGTATTTCAGGATGTTCTCGACCGCTGTCCCGTGATCCACTCCTGGATTACTTTGGTACCTCCTTGCTAAAGTTATAGCAAGGCACACATCAGGTCTGGTACACAGCATTGCATACATGATAGAGCCTATGGCTGAAGCATAGGGAACATATTTCATCTTCTCTCTATCTTCTGCAGTGGTCGGGCATTGAGTCTTACTCAATCTCACACCTTGTAATACAGGCAAGAACCCTTTCTTTGCTTGATCCATTTTGAACTTCTTCAAAACCTTGTCAAGGTATGTGCTTTGTGAAAGTCCAATTAAGCGTCTTGATCTATCTCTATAGATCTTGATGCCCAATATATATGCAGCTTCACCGAGGTCTTTCATTGAAAAACTCTTATTCAAGTATCCCTTTATGCTATCCAGAAATTCTATATCATTTCCAATCAGCAATATGTCATCTACATATAGTATTAGAAATGCTACTGAGCTCCCACTCACTTTCTTGTAAATACAGGCTTCTCCAAAAGTCTGTATAAAACCAAATGCTTTGATCACACTATCAAAGCGTTTATTCCAACTCCGAGAGGCTTGCACCAGTCCATAAATGGATCGCTGGAGCTTGCACACTTTGTTAGCTCCCTTTCGATCGACAAAACCTTCCGGTTGCATCATATACAACTCTTCTTCCAGAAATCCATTCAGGAATGCAGTTTTGACATCCATTTGCCAAATTTCATAATCATAAAATGCGGCAATTGCTAACATGATTCGGACAGACTTAAGCATCGCTACCGGTGAGAAGGTCTCATCGTAGTCAATCCCTTGAACTTGTCGAAAACCTTTTGCAACAAGTCGAGCTTTATAGACAGTAACATTACCGTCAGTGTCAGTCTTCTTCTTGAAGATCCATTTATTTTCAATGGCTTGCCGATCATCGGGCAAGTCAACCAAAGTCCATAGTTTGTTCTCATACATGGATCCCATCTCGGATTTCATGGCCTCAAGCCATTTTGCGGAATCTGGGCTCATCATCGCTTCTTCATAGTTCGTAGGTTCGTCATGGTCTAGCAACAAAACCTCCAGAACAGGATTACCGTACCACTCTGGTGCGGATCTTGATCTGGTTGACCTACGAGGTTCAGTAATAACTTGATCTGAAGTTTCATGATCATTATCATTAACTTCCTCACTAATTGGTGTAGGTGTCGCAGAAACTGTTTTCTGTGATGATCTACTTTCCAATAAGGGAGCAGGTACAGTTACCTCATCAAGTTCTACTTTCCTCCCACTCACTTCTTTCGAGAGAAACTCCTTCTCTAGAAAGGATCCATTCTTAGCAACGAATGTCTTGCCTTCGGATCTGTGATAGAAGGTGTACCCAACAGTCTCCTTTGGGTATCCTATGAAGACACATTTCTCCGATTTAGGTTCGAGCTTAGCAGGTTGAAGTTTCTTCACATAAGCATCGCAACCCGAAACTTTAAGATACGACAACTTTGGTTTCTTGCCAAACCATAGTTCATAAGGCGTCATTTCAACGGATTTTGATGGTGCCCTATTTAAAGTGAATGCAGCCGTCTCTAAAGCATAACCCCAAAACGATAGCGGTAAATCAGTAAGAGACATCATAGATCGCACCATATCTAGTAAAGTACGATTACGACGTTCGGACACACCATTACGCTGTGGTGTTCCGGGTGGCGTGAGTTGCGAAACTATTCCGCATTGTTTCAAATGTAGGCCAAACTCGTAACTCAAATATTCTCCTCCACGATCTGATCGTAGAGACTTTATTTTCTTGTTATGATGATTTTCAACTTTGCTCTGAAATTCTTTGAACTTTTCAAATGTTTCAGACTTATGTTTCATTAAGTAGATATACCCATATCTGCTCAAATCATCTGTGAAGGTGAGAAAATAACGATATCCGCCACGAGCCTCAATATTCATCGGACCACATACATCTGTATGTATGATTTCTAACAAATTAGTTGCTCTCTCCATAGTTCCGGAGAACGGTGTTTTAGTCATCTTGCCCATGAGATACGGTTCGCAAGTACCAAGTGATTCATAATCAAGTGATTCCAAAAGTCCATCATTATGGAGTTTCTTCATGCGCTTTACACCATATGACCTAAACGGCAGTGCCATAAATAAGTTGCACTATCATTATCAGCTCTACATCTTTTGGCTTCGACATTATGAATATGTGTGTCACTACTATCGAGATTCATTAAAAATAGACCACTCTTCAAGGGTGCATGACCATAAAAGATATTATTCATATAAATAGAACAACCATTATTCTCTGATTTAAATGAATAACCGTCTCGCATCAAACAAGATCCAGATATAATGTTCATGCTCAACGCTGTCACCAAATAACAATTATTTAGGTCAAATACTAATCCCGAAGGTAGATGTAGAGGTAGCGTGCCGACGGCGATCACATCGACTTTGGAACCATTTCCCACGCGCATCGTCACCTCGTCCTTAGCCAATCTTCGCTTAATCTGTAGCCCCTGTTTCGAGTTGCAAATATTAGCAACAGAACCAGTATCAAATACCCAGGTGCTACTGCGAGCATTAGTAAGGTACACATCAATAACATGTATATCACATATACCTTTGTTCACCTTGCCATCCTTCTTATCCGCCAAATACTTGGGGCAGTTCCGCTTCCAGTGACTAGTCTGCTTGCAGTAGAAGCACTCAGTCTCAGGCTTAGGTCCAGACTTGGGTTTCTTCTCCTGAAGAGCAACTTGCTTGCTGTTCTTCTTGAAGTTCCCCTTCTTCTTCCCTTTGCCCATTTTATTGAAACTAGTGGTCTTATTGACCATCAACACTTGATGCTCCTTTTTGATTTATACCTCCGCTGCCTTTAGCATTGCGAAGAGCTCGGGAATTGTCTTATTCATCCCTTGCATGTTATAGTTCATCACGAAGCTCTTGTAGCTTGGTGGCAGTGATTGAAGAATTCTGTCAATGACGCTATCATCCGGAAGATTAACTCCTAGTTGAATCAAGTGATTATTATACCCAGACATTTTGAGTATATGCTCACTGACAGAACTATTCTCTTCCATCTTGCAGCTATAGAACTTATTGGAGACTTCATATCTCTCAATCCGGGCATTTGCTTGAAATATTAACTTCAACTCCTGGAACATCTCATATGCTCCATGACGTCCAAAACGTCGTTGAAGACCCGGTTCTAAGCCGTAAAGCATGGCACACTGAACTATCGAGTAGTCATCAGCTTTGCTCTGCCAGACGTTCATAACTTCTGGCGTTGCTCTTGCAGCAGGCCTGGCACCCAGCGGTGCTTCCAGGACGTAATTTTTCTGTGCAGCAATGAGGATAATCCTCAAGTTACGGACCCAGTCCGTGTAATTGCTACCATCATCTTTCAACTTTGCTTTCTCAAGGAACGCATTAAAATTCAACGGAACAACAGCACGGGCCATTTATCTACAATTAACATAGACAAGCAAGATACTATCAGGTACTAAGTTCATGATAAATTTAAGTTCTATTAATCATATTACTTAAGAACTCCCACTTAGATAGACATCCCTCTAATCATCTAAGTGATTACGTGATCCAAATCAACTAAACCATAACCGATCATCACGTGAAATGGAGTAGTTTTCAATGGTGAACATCACTATGTTGATCATATCTACTATATGATTCACGCTCGACCTTTCGGTCTCAGTGTTCCGAGGCCATATCTGCATATGCTAGGCTCGTCAAGTTTAACCTGAGTATTCTGCGTGTGCAACTATTTTGCACCCGTTGTATTTGAATGTAGAACCTATCACACCCGATCATCACGTGGTGTCTCAGCACGAAGAACTTTTGCAACGGTGCATACTCAGGGAGAACACTTTTATCTTGAAATTTTAGTGAGAGATCATCTTATAATGCTACCGTCAATCAAAGCAAGATAAGATGCATAAAAGATAAACATCACATGCAATCAATATAAGTGATATGATATGGCCATCATCATCTTGTGCTTGTGATCTCCATCTCCGAAGCACCGTCATGATCACCATCGTCATCGGCGCGACACCTTGATCTCCATCGTAGCATCGTTGTCGTCTCGCCAACTATTGCTTTTACGACTATCGCTACCGCTTAGTGATAAAGTAAAACAATTACATGGCGATTGCATTTCATACAATAAAGCGACAACCATATGGCTCCTGCCAGTTGCCGATAACTCGGTTACAAAACATGATCATCTCATACAATAAAATTCGGCATCATGTCTTGACCATATCACATCACAACATTCCCTGCAAAAACAAGTTAGACGTCCTCTACTTTGTTGTTGCAAGTTTTACGTGGCTGCTACGGGCTTAGCAAGAACCGTTCTTACCTACGCATCAAAACCACAACGATAGTTTGTCAAGTTGGTGCTGTTTTAACCTTCGCAAGGACCGGGCGTAGCCACACTCGGTTCAACTAAAGTGAGAGAGACAGACACCCGCCAGTCACCTTTAAGCAACGAGTGCTCGCAACGGTGAAACCAGTCTCGCGTAAGCGTACGCGTAATGTCGGTCAGGGCCGCTTCATCTCACAATACCGCTGAACCAAAATATGACATGCTGGTAAGCAGTATGACTTATATCGCCCACAACTCACTTGTGTTCTACTCGTGCATATAACATCAACGCATAAAACCAGGCTCGGATGCCACTGTTGGGGAACGTAGTAATTTCAAAAAATTTCCTACGAACACGCAAGATCATGGTGATGCATAGCAACGAGAGGGGAGAGTGTTGTCCACGTACCCTCGTAGACCGATAGCGGAAGCGTTAACACAACGCGGTTGATGTAGTCGTACGTCTTCACGATCCGACCGATCAAGTACCGAACGTACGGCACCTCCGAGTTCAGCACACGTTCAGCTCGATGACGTCCCTCGAACTCCGATCCGGCCGAGTGTTGAGGGAGAGTTTCGTCAGCACGACGGCGTGGTGACGATGATGATGTTCTACCGACGCAGGGCTTCGCCTAAGCTCCGCTACGATATTATCGAGGTGTAATATGGTGGAGGGGGGCACCGCACACGGCTAAAAGATCTCAAGGATCAATTGTTGTGTCTCTGTGGTGCCCCCCTGCCCCCGTATATAAAGGAGCAAGGGGGAGGCCGGCCGGCCCTTGTTGGCGCGCCAGGAGGAGGAGTCCTCCTCCTAGTAGGAGTAGGACTCCCCTCTTTCCTACTCCTACTAGGAGGGGGAAAGGAAGGGGGAGAGGGAGAGGGAAAGGGGGTCGCCGCCCCCCCTCTCCTAGTCCAATTCGGACCAGAGGGGGAGAGGGCGTGCGGCCCCTCCTGGCTGCTCCTCTCTCTCTCCACTAAGGCCCATAAGGCCCATTACTTCTCCCGGGGGGGTTCCGGTAACCCTCCGGCACTCCGGTTTTCTCCGAAATCACCCGGAACACTTCCGGTGTCCGAATATAGTCGTCCAATATATCAATCTTTATGTCTCGACCATTTCGAGACTCCTCGTCATGTCCGTGATCACATCCGGGACTCCGAACAACCTTCGGTACATCAAAACATATAAACTCATAATATAACTGTCATCGTAACGTTAAGCGTGCGAACCCTACGGGTTCGAGAACTATGTAGACATGACCGAGACACCTCTCCGGTCAATAACCAATAGCGGAACCTGGATGCTCATATTGGTTCCCACATATTCTACGAAGATCTTTATCGGTCAGACCGCATAACAACATACGTTGTTCCCTTTGTCATCGGTATGTTACTTGCCCGAGATTCGATCGTCGGTATCTCGATACCTAGTTCAATCTCGTTACCGGCAAGTCTCTTTACTCGTTCCGTAATACATCATCCCGCAACTAACTCATTAGTTGCCATGCTTGCAAGGCTTAAGTGATGTGCATTACCGAGAGGGCCCAGAGATACCTCTCTGACAATCGGAGTGACAAATCCTAATCTCGAAATACGCCAACCCAACAAGTACCTTTGGAGACACCTGTAGAGCACCTTTATAATCACCCATTTACGTTGTGACGTTTGGTAGCACACAAAGTGTTCCTCCGGTAAACGGGAGTTGCATAATCTCATAGTCATAGGAACATGTATAAGTCATGAAGAAAGCAATAGCAACATACTAAACGATCGAGTGCTAAGCTAACGGAATGGGTCAAGTCAATCACGTCATTCTCCTAATGAGGTGATCCCTTTAATCAAATGACAACTCATGTCTATGGCTAGGAAACACAACCATCTTTGATCAACGAGCTAGTTAAGTAGAGGCATACTAGTGACACTCTGTTTGTCTATGTATTCACACATGTATTATGTTTCCGGTTAATACAATTCTAGCATGAATAATAAACATTTATCATGATATAAGGAAATAAATAATAACTTTATTATTGCCTCTAGGGCATATTTCCTTCAGGTATTACCTCCATCGAGAGGGCCTGAACCTGGGTAAACATTGTGTCCCCCGCCTCCTGTTACCATCCGCCTTAGACGCACAGTTCGGGACCCCCTACCCGAGATCCGCCGGTTTTGACACCGACAAGGAGTTCATGTATTCACTATGTGTTAATGCTTTGGTCCGGTACTCTATTAAAAGGAGGCCTTAATATCCCTTAGTTTCCGTTAGGACCCCGCTGCCACGGGAGGGTAGGACAAAAGATGTTATGCAAGTTCTTTTCCATAAGCACGTATGACTATATTCGGAATACATGCCTTCATTACATTGATGAATTGGAGCTAGTTCTGTGTCACCCTATGTTATGACTGTTACATGATGAACCACATCCGGCATAATTCTCCATCACCGATCCAATGCCTACGAGCTTTTCACATATTGTTCTTCGCTTATTTACTTTTCCGTTGCTACTGATACAATCACTACAAAAGCCAAAAATATTACTTTTGCTATCATTATCGTTACTTCCATACTACTTTGCTACTAAATACTTTGCTGCAGATACTAAGTTATCCAGGTGTGGTTGAATTGACAACTCAACTGCTAATACTTGAGAATATTCTTTGGCTCCCCTTGTGTCGAATCAATAAATTTGGGTTGAATACTCTACCCTCGAAAACTGCTGCGATCCCCTATACTTGTGGGTTATCAAGACTATTTTCTGGCACCGTTGCCGGGGAGCATAGCTCCATTCTTTGAGTCACTTGGGATTTATATCTGCTGGTCACTATGAAGAACTTGAAAGACGCAAAAACAAAAATTTATCCCTCAACTACGAGGGGAGGTAAGGAACTGCCATCTAGCTCTGCACTTGATTCACCTTCTGTTTTGAGTAAGCTTGCGACACCTAAACCTGCTTCTGCTATTAATTCTGATATGTCGCATGTTATTGATGATGCCACTTCTGCTATGCATGATACTTATGATGAAACTACTTCTATGCTTGATACTACTGTGCCACTTGGTGAATTTCTTAATGAACAACTTGCTAGGGCTAGAGAGAATGAAATTATTGAAACTGATAATATTGAAGATAGTGATGATGAAGACTCTCCCCCAAATAAATATGAATTACTTGTTGTTCCTGAGGGTTATGTTATGGATGAAGAAGCTGCTAGAGCTATTTTAGCTTGCAATGATAGATACGATCTTAAGAAGTTATTAGCTAAATGGAAGCAGCAATCTCTTAATGCTAGAATGAAACCTGACCCTGCTTTTGCTACTTCACCTATCTGTGTTACTGATAAGGATTATGAATTCTCTGTTGATCCTGATATAATTACTTTGGTTGAGTCTGATCCTTTCTATGGCTATGAATCTGAAACTGTTGTGGCACATCTCACTAAATTAAATGATATAGCCACCCTGTTCACTAATTATGAGAGAACTCGCTACTTTTATATCCTTAAAATATTTCTGTTCTCATTAAAGGGTGATGCTAAGATATGGTTTAATTCTCTTGATCCTGGTTGTGTGCGTAGTCCCCAAGATATGATTTATTACTTCTCTGCTAAATATTTCCCTGCTCATAAGAAACAAGATGCTTTAAGGGATATATACAATTTTGTGCAAATTGAAGAAGAGAGTATCCCACAAGCTTGGGGGAGGCTTCTCCAATTACTTAATGCTTTGCCTGATCACCCTCTTAAGAAAAATGAAATACTTGATATCTTTTATAATGGACTAACCAATGCTTCCAGAGATTACCTGGATAGTTGTGTTGGTTCTGTTTTTAGGGAAAGAACACCGGATGAAGCTGAAATTTTATTGAATAATATGTTGACAGATGAAAATAATTGGACACTTCCTGAGCCAACTCCTGAGCCTATTCCTAAACCAACTCCGAAGAAGAGGGGTGTTCTTTCTCAGTCCTGAAGATATGCAAGAGGCAAAGAAATCTATGAAAGAAAAAGGTATTAAAGCTGAAGATGTTAAGAATTTACCTCCTATTGAAGAAATACATGGTCTTAATTTACCGCCCGTTGAAGAAACATATGATCTTAATCCATTACCTATTGAAGGAACTCATGGTCTTGATAACCCGACGCAGGTAGTAAAGGTAAATTCTCTCTATATATATGATAAAGCTGAAATCCCTCCTACTAAGTTTGTTAGCCAATGTCTGGATGAGTTTGATAACTTCATGGTTAAGCAAGAAGATTTTAATGCTTATTTTGGTAGACAACTAAAACAAAATGCTTATATGATTGAACACTTGAGTAATTACATGGCTAATGTTAAGGGTGAACTTAAACTTATTATTAAACATGCTTCTATGGTCACCGCTCAAGTAGAACAAGTACTTAAAGCTCAAAATGATTTGCTCAATGAAATGAACAATAAGAATAATGACTATGCTGTTAGAGTGGCTACTAGAACTGGTAAAATGACTCAGGAACCTTTGTATCCTGAAGGCCACCCTAAGAGAATTGAGCAAGATTCTCAGAGAAATAATATAGATGCACCTAGTCCTTCTAAAAAGAAGAAAAAGAAAAATGATAGGACTTTGCATGCTTCTAGTGAACCTATTGCTGAAACACCTGAGAATCCAAATGATATTTCTATTTCTGATGCTGAAACACAATCTGGTAATGAACATGAACCTAATGAAAATGTTAATGATAATGTTCATGATGATGCTCAACCTAGTAATGACAATGATGTAGAAATTGAACCTGCTGCCGATCTTGATAACCCACAATCAAAGAATCAGCGTTATGATAAGAGAGACTTTGTTGCTAGGAAGCACGATAAAGAAAGAGAACCATGGGTTCAGAAACCCATGCATTTTCCTCCCAAACCATCCAAGAAAAAGGATGATGAGGATTTTGAGCGCTTTGCTGAAATGATTAGACCTATCTTTTTGCGTATGCGATTAACTGATATGCTCAAAATGAATCCTTATGCTAAGTATATGAAAGAAATTGTTACGAATAAAAGAAAGATACCGGAAGCTGAAATTTCCACCATGCTTGCTAATTATAGTTTTAAGGGTGGAATACCTAAGAAACTAGGAGATCCAGGAGTACCAACTATACCATGCTCCATTAAAAGAAACTATGTTAAAACTGCTTTATGTGATCTTGGAGCCGGTGTTAGTGTTATGCCTCTCTCTTTATATCGTAGACTTGACTTGAATAAGTTGACACCTACTGAAATATCTTTGCAAATGGCTGATAAATCAACTGCTATACCTGTCGCTATTTGTGAGGATGTGCCTGTTGTGGTTGCAAACGTTACTATTTTAACGGACTTTGTTATTCTTGATATTCCCGAGGACGATAGTATGTCTATTATTCCTGGAAGACCCTTTTTGAATACTGCAGGGGCTGTTATTGATTGCAACAAAGGCAATGCCACTTTTCATGTTAATGGTAATGAGCATACGGTACACTTTCCGAGGAAACAACCTCAAGTTCATAGTATCAACTCTATTGGAAAAATTCCATCGATAATTTTTGGAGGTTTTGAATTTCCTCTTCCTACTGTCAAGAAGAAATATGATATTCTTATTATTGGGGATGTGCATATCCCCGTTGAGGTAACATAGTGTTATTCAAAATTTCTCCGGTTCCATGTTATTCGGAATGAGTTTGTTAACAAGACTTGATCAACCTTGTTAGTGGATTCCTTTTGATGAGCACGAGATGGATGAAACTAGAAGGCACAACCTTCTGTACCCTCCTTTTACTTTCTGTTATTTAGTTGAAATAAAGAAAAAAAAAGTATTTTCCTGTCTGTTTTCTGAATTATCCGTGCAATATAAAAATACCCCGAAAATAAAAGTTCTTCAAATGCCCTGCCAATTTAATATGATTTTTTCTGGAATATTTGAGAATATCTGGCATTGAGAACACAGTAGGGGAGCAAGCACCTGGCCACGAGGGTCCAGGGCGCGCCCACCCCCTGGGCGCGCCCCCTTGCCTCGTGGGCCCACAGTGGCTCCCTTCCACTTATTCCTGCACCCACACACTTCTTCTTCCTCCCAAAAAAATCACCATCCAGCTCAAGCACGAGTTCTAGCTCATTTTGGTGCGATTTTCGATCTCCTTGCTCAAAGCACCTCTCACAAAACTGCTTGGGGGGATTGTTCCTTGGTATGTGACTCCTCCATTGGTCCAATTAGTTTTTGTTCTAGTGCTTTATTCATTGCAAATTTGTGCTGCCTAGGTGACCATGTTCTTGAGCTTGCATGTCAAATTTATATGGTTTCAAGTAGTTCTAATGCATGATATAGGCTCTAGGCACTTGTAGGAGTAGTTGCTATCAATTTTGTTGAGCTTGGTTCACTTTTATTTGAAGTTACTAAAAATTTCAGAAATTTTTCAGAGGAAGAAATATGCTTAGGAAAATGTACCAAGGTGGTCCTTCAAGGAAGCAAGGACCCAGGCTCGCAATGCGCGATGCCTATGATGAGCCACCAATGAACGCTCCAGTGCGGCCTTGTGAATGGCCTTCAGAAGACTTTATGGATTGAGTGGGAATCAAGGAAGAATTTAATGCATATTTGCGTAACGCTGATCTTGTGAGCTTCGAGGAGGAAAAGTGCCGTCAGTACCACTATCCCACTAGTTCCTTTGTGAGGAGGTTTGAACTTTCATCTACACGCAATTCTCAAACTGTCCTGTTTGATCTTTATGAAAAATCTTATACTATGGACTTAGAGGATTTTACCAATGCTTGCAAACTTCCACAATGGGGTAGTACTAGTGAACCTCGCAAATCTGAATTTAGAGAATTTCTTGCTAGTATTACTATAGGGGAAACTAGGAAGGTTTTCGATGCAAGAATCACTAGCATACATTTTCCTGTTTTATGCTACTTTGCAATATTTGCTAGTCGTTGCTTAATTGGTCGCGGAAACTGTGGAAACCTTAGTGTTCCTGATATTATGATTTTGTTCCATGGTTTATTTTGTGATAACTCTGTTAGTATGGGCGGTATTATTGCTAAACGGTTAAGTCTGAACCGTACAAAGGGTCCCATCTTTGGAGGTGTCTATGCTTCACGCTTTGCTGCATACTATAACATACCTATTAGGCACTATGAAAAAGAAGAAAAAATGCTGCCCACTATTTATTTAGATTATAAGAGTATGGTGGCACATGACTTTATTGTTAAGAATAGGGAAGGGGCGCTTAAATACAAATTGTTCTTTGATAAACATCACCATGAGCCAATTACCTTGCCTGCTCCTTCCTTGTTTGATTTATCTGCAGGTCCGTATCTCGTTCCGCTGGCGGCCATTCACGCCTACCGGAACCCTACATCAGCCACAGAGCCGGAGCCGGAACCGCAATTTGAACCTCCACGTCAGTCTAATTACCAGTGAGACCCGGAGATGATTGCCAACCAGTGGCAATCAGAGTCTTCTTCATCTCAGTACGACCCCGGTTATAACTTTGGATATCCGCCAGGTCATCCGTGGCAATAAACCAACTTAGGCCAAAAGCCTAAGCTTGGGGGAGTACGCTTTTCTCACCGACATTACATTCATGTTCACACACTCATTGCTAGTTGTCGGTGCTCATACTCTTTCATTGTACTATCCATGCTAGTTTATTTTCTTTTTCTTGCTTTCTTCTTGTGTTTTTGATAAACCTTAAGAAAAACAAAAAAAATTAGTAATAGCTTTTAGCTAGTTTACTTTTCATGCTGTAGTAGTAATAATTAAAAAGAAAACCCAAAAAGATTTCCCGTTCTTCTTTTGCTCGTTGGGAACTTTCCCGTGTAAATAGTTTATTTCTTTTCTTTTCTTTGGGGGTCAATAGGAGAAGATTATGATTAAATTGTTGAAGTGGCTCTTATATGCATTATTGTTGATTTAACCAAGAGCCCATATTGCCTTGTCTTCTCCTGTTTATTGAATGCTCGCAGATTCCAGCTTAGTCCAATGCACGTGCACTCTTATTATTTTCACATCGTTCGGTCGTGCAAGTGAAAGGCAATTATGACGATATATGATGGACTGACTGAGATGAGAGAAGCTGGTATGAACTCGACCTCTCTTGTTTTTGTAAATATGATTAGTTCATCGTTCTTGATTTAGCCTATTATGGATAAACATGTTTGCAATGACAATTAGAGATTATAGTTGCTCATGCCATGCTTGATTAGCTATGAGTTATAATGGTTTACCTTGCATGCCAACATGCTATTAAAATGGTTGTGATGTGGTATAGTGGGGTGGTATCCTCCTTTGAATGATTTAAGTGACTCGACTTGGCACATGTTCACACATGTAGTTGAAACAAATCAACATAGCCTTCACGATATTTATGTTCATGGTGGATTATATCCTACTCATGCTTGTACTCAATGTTTATTAATTTTAATGCATGTTCATGACTGTTGTCGCTCTCTAGTTGGTCACTTCCCAGTCTTTTGCTAGCCTTCACTTGTACTAAGCGGGAATATTGCTTGTGCATCCAATCCCTTAAACCCCAAAGTTATGCCATATGAGTCCACTATACCTTCCTATATGCGGTATCTACCTGCCGTTCCAAGTAAATTTGTATGTGCCAAACTCTAAACCTTCAAATGAAATTCTGTTTTGTATGCTCGAATAGCTCATGTATCAACTAGGGCTGTCCGTATCTTCCATGTTAGGAGGGTTATTCTCAAGAGGAGTGGACTCCGCTCCTCACTCACGAGAAAATGGCTAGTCACCGGGATGCCCAGTCCCATGCTTTATGCCAAATCAAAATAATTGCAAACAAAACTCCCCCTGGGACTGTTGCTAGTTGGAGGCACTCGTTGTTTCGAGCAAGCCATGGATTGATGCTTGTTGGTGGAGGGGGAGTATAAACTTTACCATTCTGTTTGGGAACCGCCTATAATGTGTGTAGCATGGAAGATATCGCCATCTCTTGGTTGTTATGTTGACAATGAAAGTATGCGGCTCAAAATATTATTTATCTCTGTTTCAAAATCGAGCTCTGGCACCTCTACAAATCCCTGCTTCCCTCTGCGAAGGGCCTATCTATTTACTTTCATGTTGAGTCATCACCCTCTTATTAAAAAGCACTAGCTGGAGATGCTGCTGTCATTTGCATTCATTACTATTAATTTATATTGGGTATGACTATGACTGGATCTCTTATACCATGAATTACAATGTCTAGTCAGTCCTTGATCTTTAAAGGTGCTCTGCATTTATGTTTTGCGGTCTCAGAAAGGGCTGGCGAGATACCATCTTGTTATATCATATCATGATTGTTTTGAGAAAGTGTTGTCATCCGAGATTTATTATTATTGCTCGCTAGTTGATTATGCCATTGATATGAGTAAACATGAGACCTAAGAGTTATTGTGAATGTGGTTAGTCATAATCTTTGCTGAAAACTTGAATGCTGGCTTTACATATTTACAACAACAAGAGCAAACAAAGTTTGTAAAAGTTTTTCTTTATCACTTTCAGTTTATCAACTGAATTGCTTGAGGACAAGCAAAGGTTTAAGCTTGGGGGAGTTGATACGTCTCCGTCGTATCTACTTTTCCAAACACTTTTGCCCTTGTTTTGGACTCTAACTTGCATGATTTCTATGGAACTAACCCGGACTGACGCTGTTTTCAGCAGACTTTCCATGGTGTTATTTATGTGCAGAAACAAAAGTTCTCGGAATGACCTGAAACTCCACGGAACTTATTTTTGGAAAATAATAAAAATACTGGAAGAAGAATCCACGTCAGGGGGCCCTCCACCTGTCCACGAGGGTGGAGGGCGCGCCTGCTCCCCTGGGCGCGCCCCCTGCCTCGTGGGCCCCCTGTTGCTCCACCGACCTCAAATCCAACTCCATATATTCGTGTTCGGGGAGGAAAAAATCAAAGAGAAAGATTCATCGCGTTTTACGATACGGAGCCGCCGCCAAGCCCTAAAACCTCTCGGGAGGGCTGATCTGGAGTCCGTTCGGGGCTCCGGAGAGGGGAATCCGTCGCCATCGTCATCATCAACCATCCTCCATCACCAATTTCATGATGCTCACCGCCGTGCGTGAGTAATTCCATCGTAGGCTTGCTGGACGGTGATGGGTTGGATGAGATTTATCATGTAATCGAGTTAGATTTGTTAGGGTTTGATCCCTAGTATCCACTATGTTCTGAGATTGATGTTGCTATGACTTTGCTACGCTTAATGCTTGTCACTGGGGCCCGAGTGCCATGATTTCAGATCTGAACCTATTATGTTTTCATGAATATATGTGTGTTCTTGATCCTATCTTGCAAGTCTATAGTCACCTACTACGATTTATGATCCGGCAACCCCGAAGTGACAATAATCGGGACCACTCCCGGTGATGACCTTAGTTTGAGGAGTTCATGTATTCACTATGTGTTCCGGTACTCTATTAAAAGGAGGCCTTAATATACCTTAGTTTCCGTTAGGACCCCGCTGCCACGGGAGGGTAGGACAAAAGATGTTATGCAAGTTCTTTTCCATATGCACGTATGACTATATTCGGAATACATGCCTACATTACATTGATGAATTGGAGCTAGTTCTGTGTCACCCTATGTTATGACTGTTACATGATGAACCACATTCGGCATAATTCTCCATCACCGATCCAATGCCTACGAGCTTTTCACATATTGTTCTTCGCTTATTTACTTTTTCGTTGCTACTGTTACAATCACTACAAAACCCAAAAATATTACTTTTGCTATCGTTACCGTTACTTCCATACTACTTTGCTACTAAATACTTTGCTGCAGATACTAAGTTATCTAGGTGTGGTTGAATTGACAACTCAACTGCTAATACTTGAGAATATTCTTTGGCTCCCCTTGTGTCGAATCAATAAATTTGGGTTGAATACTCTACCCTCGAAAACTGTTGCGATCCCGTATACTTGTGGGTTATCAAGGAGCAGGACGCTATCAAAGCACCCCAGATTCACTCACGGTTTGGTCGAAGACTTGTCCCCATGTTGGAGCTGTTCAATGGCATCGTCTTCCAAACCTAAGCCGCTCGACGGTGACATCTTGCCCCTCATGGGGGACCGCCCCTCCCAACCTTCGGAGGTGGCCCTTTTCCTCCTGCTTGGAGAAGGGATACTGGCTCCTCGCTCGCCTCTGTCCTCAGGCGAGGAAAGGTCGATTTCTCCAGACTCAGTATCCGACTTACCTTTGGAACAAAGGTCATCCCGGGTCTTTTCAGCCTCCTCTTGGCCCTCCCTTGCCGGCGCCTAGTATGGTGCCGAGGCCAGCATCCTTGTTAGCACAGGATCCGCTGCGTCTTCGGGGAGGGGAGCCGGACACCTAATCCGCTCCACTTTCTTTATCCAGCAAAGGATGGTTAGGTCAGTGTCTTACCACTGGGTATCCGATTTACGAGGTGTTCGGTGAACGGGCACTTACCGGGGTGTCCGGATGGTTACAGTCTAGGCCGACATCTTCGGTGGTGTCCGGCCATTGCTTTCGTTTCCCGAAAAATAATCTCCACATTACTTCATGCGTAGTACCGAAGAAGTGCTGAAGAGTCCGCGACCCTTCTGGATTAAACTCCCATAGGCGGAGGGGCCGTCACTGGCACGACAGGGTCCGGCGGACTAGCATTACTTGAACAACGTTGATGATGTTGATGTCCCTCTCAATGAGGCTCCGGATGCGACTTTGCAAAGTCCGCACCTCGTCCGTTGATCCCCAGTCCAACCCCTTATTAATCCACGATGCAAGCTGAGTTGGGGGGCTGGATCGAAATACGGGCGCAACTACCCACTTGGAGCCACGGGGTTCGGTAATATAGAACCACCCCTGTTGCCATAAATCGGAAGATTTGGCAAAGGATCCCTTCAGCCAAATAGCGCTAGCAAGCTTGCTCACTATGGCATCACCGCACTCTGCCTGCTCCCCCTCTATTGCTTGCGGCTTCACATCGAAGGTCTTGAGCCACAAACTGAAGTGCGGAGGAGTTCGGAGGAAGGCTTCGCACGTGACGATAAACGCCGAGATAAGAAGAATAGAGTCCCGAGCCAGATCGTGAAAATCTAGCCCATAATAGAACATGAGCCCTCGGACGAAGGGGTTAAGGGTAAACCATAACCCGCGGAGGAAGTGGGACAAAAACACGACCCTCTCGCCGGATCTGGGGGTGGGAATAACCTGCCCCTCGGCAGGAAGCCGATGAAGGATTTCTGCGGTCAGATACCTCGCCGCCCGAAGCTTTGCAATATCTCCCTACGTGACAGAAGAAGCCACCCACCAGCCTTGACGGCTGGATCCGGACATGATTGGAGCTGGTGGCGATTGAAGCCCGGGTGTTGGAACTTGGGGTAGCAGGGGTTGAGAAAGAAGCAAGCGTGAAAGAAAAAGACGGGTCTGTACCCCTATATGAAGGCCGTGAATATCGAACGTCTCCACCCGGGCCTCAAAACTTGCCTATTCCCAAGGAGTTGTACCCGAGCGACGGTTGGGTTACCCATGTCTGGGTTGATAAGAATCCCTTGAAAAAGGGAAGACACGATCTCCGCTTGGATAAAACATGCCAATAAAACCACGTCTCGAAACGTGGGACGACGGGCTGGCCAACGGTTCGAAAATAATGGCGGGGCAGGCGTGATGTCATGTCACCAGAAGGTTGCCAGCGGATTGGACTCGTGTAAAATTATATTCTCTGTGGTTGTGTGTGATAGGTCCGGATACTATCATCGCATCCAAAGACTATCTTGGAGTTCGGAAAAAGGGAACCCGCCCTACAATGCCGAAGACAATCTGCGCACCGGACTCCTCGTCATTGAAGCCAGGTTCAGGGGCTACTGAGGGAGTCCTGGACTAAGGGGTCCTCGGGCGTCCGACCTATTATCAATGGGCCGGATTGATGGGCTGTGAAGACACGAAGGCCGAAGACCGTACCTGTGTCCGGATTGGACTCTCCTTGGCGTGGAAGGCAAGCTTGGTGACCGACTATGAAGATTCCTTCTTATGTAACCGACTCCATGTAACCCTAGATCCCCCCCGGTGTCTATATAAACCGGAGGGTGTAGTCCAGAAAGGACAGACTCATTACCATAGTCATACAGGCTAGACTTCTAGGGTTTAGCCATTACGATCTCGTGGTAGATCAACTCTTGTAGTACTCATATTCATCAAGATCAATCAAGCAGGAAGTAGGGTACTACCTCCATAGAGAGGGCCCGAACCTGGGTAAACATCGTGTCCCCTGTCTCCTGCTAACCATCGACCTTAGACGCACAGTTCGGGACCCCCTACCCGAGATCCACCGGTTTTGACACCGACAGCGGCCTCTTCTCCCAAGGCCATGGATGATACCGAGGTGTTGTCCCGAAGGATCCCAGGCCAGGGAGAGACGCAGGAGGCCGTCAGGGCGGCGCCAGAGGGTGAAACCTCGGCCGCCAGACACATGGGGGAGCAAATCCCCATGGAGACTGGCGAGGGGGGCCATATCCAATTCGGCCCCCAGCCGAATACGGTCCTGGAGACCTATACGGCTCCGGAATCCGGCAAGCAGCCTACTTCGAAAGAAGGAGGTGCGCCAATTCCACCGGTGACCTCTGTCTATCCAGAGGCACCGGATACTCTACTGGAAGCGTTGCAAAGCGCTTCCATTGTTGAGGAACACCGTATCCTTATGGGTACGGTGATTGAGAGGGTTCAGTCCGTTAAGAGCGGACTGACCGAAGCCTGCACCAGCCTTCTAGCAGGCTTTGAGGTAAGCGACGCAATTGTATAAAAAGAATGTCATAGTATAGACAGTAGCCCCGGAGACTCTGTCCGGTGTTCGGAAAGAAAAGCCGGACAGAGGATCAAGTAATTTTCGCAGGAGACTAACCAAATATGTCTTATGTGAATAAGCAGGCATCGTTGCTGGCTGCGACCTCTCATTCTGCCGAAGTCTCCGGACTGAAGCAAAGTCTGGAGCGGACCGAGGAAGAGCTCGGTCGAGTGAAAAAACAGCTGGAGGACCAGCAAGGTATGTAATGGCCTTTTGGAGATTTAGAAAGGATGAATGATTTGTGTTGACCATAATGCCATGATATTTTGTAGGAGTGGCGACCAAGGTGGAGACCCTCAAGAAGGCGCTGGCCGAGGCCGAGGAGAGAGCGAAAAAGGAACAAGCCTCCCGCGAAAAGCATGAGGCCAGGGTCGACGAGGTCCATCAGGAGCTCCAGGACGCCGTGAAGAAATGCGAGTCCTTGGAGCGCAATATTTCGGATCAAGAGTCTGAACTTGCCAAGGCCCGCCAAAACACACAAGACGCCCGGGTTGAAGCCCAGGGCGCCCTCCAGGAAATCCAGGAGGCCAGGAAAATCGCGGCGGATAAGGCTTTTATTATGCAGAGCAAGTATGTGGAGAAAAGGTACCTCTTACTGACCTGGATTTGGAGTTCTTCAGGGGCGTTTGCAGATCTGCCGCGCAGTGTTTCCGACGCTGCAGAGTTCTTCCGAGCCGAAGAGGGGAGCTCAACGGAGAAGCTGTTCTGGTCGCAATACCTTGCGCCAGAGCATCCGGTGCCCTTTAGCGATCAGCTAACACAGCTGACCGAACTGCATAGGGTGGCCGAACTGGCCATGAAGGATTTGATAATCCGTTTATGGCCTGCCAAAGCCATACCTAGCAGCTACTTCGGGCTCGTGAAGCGGCTGGTCAATGCCTGCCCTCGGCTTGATGCCATCAAGCGGTCGGACTGCATCTAAGGTGCTCGGATGGCCTTCACCCGCGTCAAGGTGCAGTGGGCGGAGATGGACGCCGTCAAGCTCGCGACCAAGGGACCGCCCGCGGGCAAGGAGCACCGCAAGCCCGAGCGGTATTTTGATGATGTCCTGAAGGGATCCCGCATTGTAAAGGGCCAGTGCTCCAAAGACATTATTTTTGCATGAAGTCATTCATGTTATCCCTTCCTGTATTATGGAACAAAGCCGTTATGTAATATAATGTTTTTTCTTTTTCTTTTTTAAAATTCTACCTCCTGTGCGGCCGTTTAGTTAAGTCTGAGAGTTGGCCAGTCGTCGGCTTCAGCCCCCACGTAGGTAGTACAGGGGTGTTCGGGATGAATCTAAACACTCTTGATCCAAGATTTTGGTCCTTGAAGGAGGTGTTTAGCGCAACGAACCAGGCAATCGGACTATGTGGCTTTATCACCCTCACTTAGCCATAGGAGTTTGACAATAGAAATGTAGGCGCAGCCCCTAGGTAGTTTTTAATCCGGATTAGGGTGCTGTAGACACCTGATCGGGTAGAGACCGATTCGTCGCATAATGCGGAAAAAATCGCAAAAGATTTGTAACCTCCGAACAGCTGACCGGCTCACGCCACATCATGACAGTCAGTTTTCGGCTTTCTCTACTGAGGTGCTCATCCAGATAAACCAGGACACAATCGCAGTAGTTCTCTCTTTACTACCCTAGCCGATATAGCGGAACGTAAGGTAGTAAGCACAGGAGCCGGGCAACCCAACTATTGACCAACGACATGATTCGGAGCCGATGCATATAATGCTAAAATTCGGGGTGCCGAACTGTACTGTAAAAAGTGTTCGGACTTTGTTGTCGTAGTATGGAGCATAGTGAAGCCCTTGGCGAATTAAAGTGTACCAAAGTGTACGGGTGCAATCGATTAGAATAGCGAAATAAAATGAAGTAGTAAGCTAGTGCCACGTAAGTTGGGCCGCAAACTGTTTCCATTATAGTTTGATTAATACATCAAAGCGTATTTGTACAAATAGTGCGACAAGCAACCTGGCTATTTAACATGCCAAAACCAAGGGGGAGCTGCGTGCGGGTCCCGAAAACAGGTAGAATGATCGTCAAGAAGAACATCTAGAGATTCCCCCACATGTCTGTACTGCTTGCCACCTTGGTATATCTATCCTCTGAAAGGACCGATGATCAGGCCGTCAGGAAGGGCCTGTAAAAAAGAGACCAAAAAATGGTAAGAAGGAAAAGGAAAAGTATGTGTGGGAACCGTATGATGGACCACAATAAAGTTACGTCTCCGTCTATGCCCATGGTATTTTGAGTGCGTAGTTATGTACGCGCGATATGTACGCCGCCATTTGGTCGGGACTGAGACGGAGGCCAAATTACTAGTCGAGCTCTTGACGAGCTGGACTGTCCTGCTGCAGAGTAGTCTGGACTCGTTTGACATTGTCTGGGAGCTTGGCCGCCGAATTAAGGTTCTGCTTGATAAGGCCGCTCTGTACTTCTGCTGCCAGAGCTGCGGTGTGCTCCTCAGTACGGAGGGAGCGCTCCATGTTTCCATTGACTGTTATGACACCGCGTGGTCCGGGCATCTTAAGTTTGAGATAAGCATAGTGTGGCACCGCATTGAATCGAGCAAATGCGGTTCGTCCGAGCAGTGCGTGATAGCCACAGCGGAAGGGGACGATATCGAAGATCAAGTCTTCGCTTCGGAAGTTGTCCGGAGATCCGAAGACGACCTCCAATGTGATTGAGCCCATGCAGCGGGCCTCTACACCTGGTATAATTCCTTTAAAGGTAGTTTTTGTGGGCTTGATCCTTGATGGATCGATGCCCATTTTGCGCACTGTATCCTGATAGAGCAGTTTAAGGCTGCTTCCCCCGTCCATGAGGACTCGCGTGAGGTGGAATCCATCAATGATTGGGTCGAGGACCAGTGCGGCTGAACCGCCATGATGGATACTGGTCGGATGATCCCTGCGATCGAAGGTGATCGGACAGGATGACCATGGGTTGAATTTTGGGGCGACTGGCTCTATCGCATAGACGTCTCTGAGCGCGCGTTTGCGCTCCCTCTTGGGGATATGGGTAGCATATATCATGTTCACCGTTTTAACCTGGGGGGGGGGACTTCCTCTGTCCCCCTGTGTTTGGTGGACGGGGCTCTTCGTCGTTGTTCTCACTTTGCGACCCCTTCTCCTTATCCCCGGCATTTAACTTGCCGGCCTGTTTAAAGACCCAACAACTCCGGTGGGTATGATTGGCTGGTTTATCAGGGGTGCCGTGGATCTGACATGGACGATCGAGTATGCGGTCCAAGCTGGAAGAGCCCGGATTGTTCCTTTTGTATGGCTTCTTCCGCTAAACGGACTTGGAGCCACTGAATCCGGCGTTGAGCGCCGTGTCATCCATATTGTCACCATTGTTTTGACGCTTATGCCTGTTGCGCCGGGGCTTGCTGTTGCTATTCTTGGCTTCAGAGGTGCCAGGTTCACTTGCATTATTATTGCTACGGGCTAGCCAACTATCTTCGCCCGTGCAAAAGCGGGTCATGAGTGCCGTGAGGGCTGCCATGGACTTCGGCCTTTCCTGGCCGAGGTGTCGGGCGAGCCATTCGTCGCGGATTCTATGCTTAAAGGCCGCTAGGGCTTCGGCATCCGGACAGTCGATAATCTGGTTCTTTTTAGTTAAGAATCTAGTCCAGAATTTCTTGGCTGACTCTCCGGGTTGTTGGACTATGTGACTTAAGTCATCTGCATCCGGAGGTCGGACGTATGTGCCTTGGAAGTTGTCGCGGAAGGCGTCTTCCAGGTCCTCCCAGCTGCCAATGGAGTTTTCAGGCAGGCTGTTCAACCAGTGCTGAGCTGGTCCCTTGAGTTTTAGTGGGTGGTATTTGATGGCATGAAGATCATCACCGTGGGCCATATGAATATGGAGAATGAAATCCTCAATCCACACCGCGGGGTTTGTTGTCCCATCATATGATTCGATATTCATGGGTTTAAACCATTCTGGGAATTCATGCTCCATTACTTCATCACTGAAGCAGAGGGGGTGTGCGGCGCCTCTATATCAGGCCAAGTCACGACATAGCTCGGATGGAGCCCGTCTGCGGTTTTCGGCCCAGGCGTGATTATGCTTATCGCGTCCGGCTGGATAGCCGTCGTTGCGCGTCAGGGCGCGTCCCCGCGATCCATATATCGATCTGGTCTGACATGCTCTATTGTCCAGGTCCTGCCGCAGGTCATATGTATATCCCCGAGCTGTTGTGTCTGTACCTTTATGGCGAGGCGGTATGGGCTGGTGTTCTGCTTGAGTTGCCGCTTTATCCCAGCCACGTCGTGGCCGGTCAGCTGCGTTACGCGCTGACGGTACGGGGTCCAGTGCCTCGTCGTCGAATTGAGCTAGAAGTTTACGCTTCGGGTAACTTTTGGTTGGGCGATCGAGGCCGTATTCCTCGGCTGCCAGAACGTTAGTCCATCTGTCGTTGAGCAGATCTTGATCAGCTTGAAGCTGTTGCTGCTTCTTTTTCAGGCTCCTTGCAGTGGCGATTAGCCGGCGCTTAAAGCGCTCCTGCTCGAGAGGTTCCTCAGGCACGATAAAATCCTCGTTGCCGAGGCTCACCTCGTCCTCGGAGAGCGGAAGATAATTCCTGTCATCCGAGTCTTCGTTTACGGCCTGTTCATCAGGGCTGACTTGCCCATCTTCCCGTTCGTCCTGTTCGAAAGTTGGCTCAACGGGGTCTTCTTTGTCTTCGGCATCGTCCGGAGTATTGTTTTCTCCTGTGCCGGTATCGCTATCTTTTCCACGGCGTGATTTAGAGCGGCGCCGCTGACGTTGGCGCTTTGGCTGTATCTCAGGAGGTTTATCCTCGACTGGATCTTCTTTGTCATCACCGTTACCTGCTTTGGGTGTATCCACCATGTATACGTCATACGAAGAGGTGGCCGTCCAACGTCCGGTGAACGGCAGATTTTCGGCCTGCTCCTCTCCGGCATCATCGTCCATACCATCGATGTCTTCGGAGCCATAGTCAAGCATGTCAGTTAAGTCCTCGAAAGTGGCTATAAAGTGGGTGGTGGGTGGGACGTAAAATTCCCCGCTCTCAGCCCCTATTCCAGGCTGGGCGTAGTTCGGACATTGCTCCTCTGTAATGACGAGGGATCGCATCAAGTCCAGAGCCTCGCTTAAAGGCGAGGTTTGGCCAGGGAGAAGAAAGTTTGTGGAGTACGGTGGGGAGGGAACTCCTTGGCCGAACTCACACGATGCTGACTCCGAGGGTCCGGAGCCGGTGTCCGGCGAGGGGTCCGGCTTCATGATGGGTGCCAGCGACACTACTCCCTCCGGCTCTCCCGTGCTGGGCTTAATGGCCACAGACAGTCCGGCGGGCTCAGTAACCCCGTCTTCGGACCTGGCGATGCGCTCTGGATCTAAGGCCAGAGCGGAGGTTGGGGTCGTGAACCGTTGGAAGATTAAGTCTCCTCGGATATCAGCGACATAGTCCAGATTTCCAAAACTAATCTGGTGACCTAGGGTGTAGCTATCGATCTGCTCTAGATGGCCAAGCGAGTTGGCCCACAGTGCGAAGCCGCCGAACACAAAGATCTAGCCGGGGAGAAAACCTTCCCCCAGGGCAGCATTGTTGTAGATGATTGATGGAGCCATCGAACCTCTTGGCGACGACGCAACAGAACTCTCAATGAAAGCACCAATATCGGTGTCAAAACCGGCGGATCTCGGGTAGTGGGTCCCGAATTGTGCGTCTAAGGTCGATAGTAACAGGAGACAGGGGACACGATGTTTACCCAGGTTCGGGCCCTCTTGATGGAGATAATACCCTACTTCCTGCTTGATTGATCTTGATGAATATGAGGATTACAAGAGTTGATCTACCACAACATCGTAATGGCTAAACCCTAGATGTCTAGCCTGTATGATTATGATTGCCTCTACGGACTAAACCATCCGGTTTATATAGACACCGAAGGGGACCAGGGTTGTACAAAGTCGGTTACAGAGAAAGGAATCTTCATATCCGAACACCAAGCTTGCCATCCATGCAAAGGAGAGTCCTATCCGGACACGGGAGAGAGTCTTCCGTCTTGTATCTTCACGACCCATCAGTCCGGCCCACGTCACATAGGTCGGACGCCCGGGGATCCCTTAATCCAGGACTCCCTCACCCACCCAAAACCCGTCAGGAGCCTGCATTGTTTTACATCCCGGCCCTCCTTCTACTCCAGAGACAGTTGTCGTCGTTGTACCCCCCTGAGGACACCCAAGCCTGGTTGGATCTCCGAAGCTCCACCCTAGGTCTATGTTGTCGTCGTACTCCCCGGGTCAATAACTCAAATGCATCATCAAATTCAATCGATGAACTCATACACAACTTCGGAATTATCTGATTGAGCATTTGTGGACGTTCCATATGGACAATTAGAATATGTGTCCAGATAAATTGAATTAAATTTTGAAATAATTTATTTCAAAACTTGCAAAAATTTTCTCATTCACTAATTAAGCATAAGAGAATTGCTCGGTTTAATTAACGACAAACGCCACAAACCGAGTGAAACCCGTCACAATCTGCTGAGCAACACACGTAGGAGACCACACACATATTTCTCAAGAGAGCCTCGTTCGAGACACATGAGTGGGGATGGATGGATCATCGGATGGTCAAAAAGCCCCAAAATAGTGCGGCGGCTCTCCTTTTTGTCCTTTTTGTAAAACAAGGCAAAACAAATAAAAATAGTGATATGCTCTTCTACTTTATTTTGTTCTTTCCTTTTTGCAACACACTGAAGCTTTGTTGCTTTTGAATCAAATTTTTTCTGAAGGAGGCAAAAGAATTCGGTTGACATGTGTCTACGGCGAACCACGTACAAAAAACCGACATGATAGGTGGGCACCAATGCAAAGTCTGAAACAGATGTCTGCTCTTCTGTGGCGTGTCATGGGTGATTTTAACGAGGCCATGTGATTGTTCGGGCATTTCTGAGCCACACCATGAAATGAGAGTCAGATGCTTGCCTTTCAGGGTACTCTTGAGGTATGTGAACTAATGGAAGGTTTTTCTGGCTTACCTTTTTACTTATGATAATAAGCAGAGATGTCGCAAGAATGTGAGGGTAAGGATGGATAAAGCAGTTGTAGACAACCGTTGGCGGGACATATTTGCTGAAGATTTTCCTAGTCTGTTGATTAAGCAGAGGAGAATTGTCAGTTCAGTTAACGAAAAGCTCCGTCACAACCCACTGAGCGGCACACATAGGGCACCACACACACATCTTTCCCAAGAGAGCCTTGTCTAGTCAATGCACATGTGTCATCGTCATCACTTCTCCCAAAGTCGGCGTCATCACCATCTCTAGTCTCCAAGCAAGTGACTCTAACTTTGCCGCAGATGGTCGTCAACCTAACCCACATCGTAGAGCCCACGTGGAGACACATGAAAATCCATGTCTGAACTCATCCACCCACAATGAGGACAACGCACCTCCGACTTTGACAGAGAGCTACAACGGAGAACTAGAGCTACTCTGGATTTTTTTACCACTACAAATAGATTATGAGAGTTGCAAAAGAAGCTTCAGACTCTCATTTCAAATGTTCACTTCTAAGAGAGAGTTCCATAGCCGTGTGATAACTTCAAAAGGCATTAGGGAGTCTCAAGCGGGCTCATCAAATCGGTCCCAAATGTTTGGACTGGATGGCACGGATACTTTTAGCCATCTAACGTGGCTCACCAAATCGGCCGGGCCGGTTCGGATGTCTGAATACCCCTAGACCAGCACCAAATCGAAGTAAATTCTAAGGTAGTCTAGACGTCCGTCGCGTGAGACTCCGACACCTCAATCCCACCCAAAACCCGTCAGGAGCCCGCGTTGTTTCACATCCCGACCCTCCTTCTACTGCAGAGACCGTTGTCGCTGCTGTACCCCCTTGAGGCCACCTAGGCCTTGTTGGACCTCCGAAGCTCTACCCTAGGCCTATGCCGCCGCCATAAACCATGGATAAATAACTCAAATGCATCATCAGATTCGCAATCGAGGAACTCATACACAACTTCAGAATTATCCGCTTGAGCATTCGTGGATGTTTCATATGGACAATTAGAATTTATGTCCAGATAATTGAATAAATTTTGAAATATTTTATTTAAAAACTATTTTTTGCCTTATCATTAATTAAGAATAAGGGATTTGCCTAGTTTAATTGACGACAAACCGAGTGAAATCCGTCACAATCCACTGAGCAACACACATAGGAGACCACATACACACATATTTCTCAAGAGAGCCCCATCGAGACACATGTGTCATCGTCATCACTTCTCCCCAAGCAGGCGTCATCGTCATCTCTAATCTCACCAAGCGACTCTCACCTCGTCTCAGATGGTCGTCGACACAACCCACATCGTAGAGGCCACACAGAGACACGTGAAGATCCGTGCTCAAACTCATTGATGATGACAACACAAATCCGATTCTGATGGGGAGCTACAAAGGAGAACTAGAATCACTCATTTTATTACAACTGCGAAGAAATTTTGAGAGTTACGAAAGAAGATTGAGACTCGCATTTCAAATGTTCAATTCTAAGAGAAAGTTCCATGGTTTTGTGCTGACTTCAAAGGGCATTAGGGCATCTCAAATGAAGCTCACCAAATCGGCCCAAATGCCTACACCGGATGGTCCAAACACTTTTAGCCCTCTAATGTGGCTCAGCAAAACAGGTAGGACCGGTCCGGATGTTTGAAATCCCCTGAACCGGCGCCAAATTGGGAGGGGGGGGGGGTCTAGAGGAGTACGGTGATAACCCACAAGTATAGGGGATCGCAACAGTTTTCAAGGCTAGAGTATTCAACCCAAATTTATTGATTCGACACAAGGGGAGCCAAAGAATATTCTCAAGTATTAGCAGTTGAGTTGTCAATTCAACCACACCTGGATAACTTAGTATCTGCAGCAAAGTATTTAGTAGCAAAGTAGTATGGAAGTAATGGTAACAATAGCAAAAGTAATATTTTTTGGTTTTGTAGTAATTGTAACAGCAGCAATGGTAAAGTAAATAAGCGAAGAACAATATGTGAAAAGCTCGTAGGCATTGGATCGGTGATGGAGAATTATGCCGGATGCGGTTCATCATGTAACAATCATAACATACGGTGACACAGAACTAGCTCCAATTCATCAATGTAATGTAGGCATGTATTCCGAATATAGTTATACGTGCTTATGGAAAAGAACTTGCATGACATCTTTTGTCCTACCCTCCCGTGGCAGCGGGGTCCTAATGGAAACTAAGGGATAGTAAGGCCTCCTTTTAATAGAGTACTAGACCAAAGCATTAAAACATAGTGAATACATGAACTCCTCAAACTATGGTCATCACCGGGAGTGGTCCCGATTATTGTCACTTCGGGGTTGCCGGATCATAACACATAGTAGGTGACTATAGACTTGCAAGATAGGATCAAGAACTCACATATATTCATGAAAACATAATAGGTTCAGATCTGAAATCATGGCACTCGGGCCCTAGTGACAAGCATTAAGCATAGCAAAGTCATAGCAACATCAATCTCAGAACATAGTGGATACTAGGGATCACACCCTAACAAAACTAACTCGATTACATGATAGATCTCATCCAACCCATCACCGTCCAGCAAGCCTACGATGGAATTACTCACGCACGGCGGTGAGCATCATGAAATTGGAGATGGAGGATGGTTGATGATGACGACGGCGACGGATTCCCCTCTCCGGAGCCCCGAACGGACTCCAGATCAGCCCTCCCGAGAGGTTTTAGGGCTTGGCAGCGGCTCCGTATCATAAAACGCGATGAATCCTTCTCTCTGATTTTTTTTCTCCCCGAAAGTGAATATATGGAGTTGGAGTTGAGGTTGGTGGAGCGTCAGGGGGCCCACAAGGCAGGGGGCGCGCCCAGGGGGGCAGGCGCGCCCCCACCCTTGTGGACAGGGTGTGGGCCCCCTGACGTGGATTCTTCTTCCAGTATTTTTAATATTTTCCAAAAATATGTTCCGTGGAGTTTCAGGTCATTCCGAGAACTTTTGTTTCTGCACATAAATAACACCATGGAAAGTCTGCTGAAAACAACGTAAGTCCGGGTTAGTTCCATTCAAATCATGCAAGAGTCCAAAACAACGGCAAAAGTGTTTGGAAAAGTAGATACAACGGAGACGTATCATACGGATGTCCGTCACGTCCGATTCCGATGCCTCGGTCCCACCCAAAATGCATCTAGACCCATGTTTTTGCATAGTCCAAACCTCCTTCTCCTCTCTGTCCACGCCCCCGGATTTCGACGCCACCGTCGCCCTCCCCCCGAAGGTCACCCATGCCTTGCAAGATCTCCACCATTCCACCCTAGGTCTAGCCATCGCCATACTCCCAAATCGATAACCTAAATCCATCATTAAATTCGCAATCGAGGAACTCACACACAAATTTGGGATGATCTGGTTGAGCATTTATGAACATTTCATATGGACAATTAGAATATGTGTCTGAATAAGTTGAATTCAAATTTGAATTATTTATGTCAAAACTTTGTGTTTGAATTTTCATATTTTTATTTGAATTATTTGCATTGGAATATATATTTTGACTTATTGATGCACCCTGACATTTATCTTCTTTAGTTGACTGTGATATTTATCTTTGACTAGCTAAATACCCACCAAGCGTTCCTGTGGAGTGAAACAATATCTAAAGAGTGGTGGCATGTGACCAATTGTCCTCGGCCACGGTGGCGTCGACTGTGCTACAATGACATTGGTGGCTACCAGATCCTGTCTGGAGAAGGGTGGCGAGATGAGAGCTGAGGTGGGTTTTAGATCCGATCCTCAACGGTTGTCCTCCGACCCAACCACCCAGGTCTCCTTCGGCCATGTAGCATGCTGATAGCGGATGGGGATGCTAGTTTGTCATGTCCCCTGCTCGCTGATATATAATAAGCGCGATCGGGTAACCTAGCATGGTCACAGGTGCAGACAACTGGGATGTCACACGTAGTCTTCTTGGGGGAGTCACCTTTGTGTCCGTGGTCGATGAGAAATAAGCACAGCGCCGTCGGTGCCGACATAGAGTAGAGGGAGATGGGGTAGCGGCGTAGAAGCCCTAGCGTAGAAACCCCTGCTTGATTTGTTGATTACTTAATTGGAAAGCTTACTTTCATTACACGTAGACAAATCGGTTGACATACTTGGGTATGTGAACAAAAAACTCCAACCACTGAAGTTACTCCCTCCGTCCAGGATTATAGGCCCGATGGGCCATGAAGTAGTGTCCCTTTTTATTATTGGTCCACTAAAAAAATCATATGTAGATGGACCCAATTAACTGCTTTGCGGTTCATTAATGCTAAAACATCAACGCAGCCTACACCTACAGTTAGGAGATCTTCGAGTTGGGTAGCACCGACGGCCGGCAATGCCAAAATCAATGTTGATGCAGCTATTTCCAGGCGAGGTTATGGCTCAGTTGGAGTTATTTGCAGGGATCAAGACGGAGCGTTCTTGGGAGCATCTTCGCTCTGCTTTCCGAACATTACGGATCCTCCAACTCTTGAGGCCCTAGCCATCAGTGTTGGGGATATTACTACTGGGCGTAAACCGGGCAGGAGAGGCCAGGTTAACCCCATGATGGTTCACTATATCTGAAGCCCGTGAAGACAAAGACGGTGACGCTTTGAGAAGGCCCAGGGCCCAAGGCCGTTTTAAGGCCTATAGACATAAACCGGCATTGATATGTAAACTTGTGTTGTAAGATAGAAAGAGCAGAGACCGAGCCGGACACGTTTATGAGCCGGCCTCGGGATTCTGTAAACCGACGTGCATCAACCCATGTATATAAGGGGACGACTCGGCGGCGGTTTAGGACAACATACAACAACTCGAGACTCAGGAAAAGCGTATTCGCTCCCTGGTCATCGAAACCCTAGCAATTCCACAACAACTGGATTAGGCTTTTACCTTCACCACAAGGGGCCGAACCAGTATAAACTCTCTACGTCCCTTGTCCGCTTTAACCCCTTTAAGCTAACCCGCGCGATGGCTCCATGACTAAGTCCTTTCCTTAGGACGTCTGCCGTGACAAAACCACGACAGTTGGCGCCCACCGTGGGGCTATCGCACGATGGTTTCGAGTTCTTAGAGGGCAGCTTCGAAGGACTCAAGGGCTACGCTGTGGGCCGGATGACCAAGAGTCGTTGCGGCAAGCTCTACATCGATGATGCAGGCTGGGGCCCCGAGGCCGGCTCAATCGAGTACGGGTACCGGGTCCCCTTCGGTGGCATACACATTTTCATTGGCAAGATCGGCGAACCGGGCCCTGAGCCGGACATCTGCACCGACCTCGTTGAAACGGCTCAGCGTGCGAGATCTGCCCGGGTTAAGCCTGTCATGAAGCGTGCCTTCATGGGAGTCATCCACGGAGGGGAATCTGAGGATAGATCGGAATCTGGTGGTGAAACCGTTGTTTATTTCGGCGACGAGTCATCGACCGGAGAGACCGAGTTGTTATATCAGTTGCAAGATGGCCGAATTGGGGGCTATTCCGATGGCGACAGTATTCCGGACCCCTTTGATCCGCCAAACCGGGTTGCGATCTTCATGGCCGGTACACAACCAGGCTCCACTCTTCGACTGCAGCGGCGATGATTTCCGGATCAGCAGCAGCGATAGCGGCCGGGGCAGGATGCCCTGTACGACAGCCGGCTCAGGTTCTATCTGATTTATTTGACGCTTTGGCAACGCTGATGGTGGAGGTTAACCCGGCGGATCAAGATGCACATAATGCGGAAATCGCAAAGGTGAAGGATTAGATCACCCAGGCCAAAGCCGACTTGGCAGCTGAGGATACCATGATGGCTGTGGAACGGGCTGCATTGGATGCACAGGCTTACTGGCTTATGCTGGATCAGAGTGCATCGAACGATGTCCTGAAGAGGAGGTACCGATCTCGCCTGCCACCGGTTTATGAAGCTAGGAACCTCTTTAATACCCCAGGAGCAGGGACCAGCAATCCGCCGGTGGTAAACCGGGCGGAGGCACCTGGAGCGGGGGCGCCGGTTCAGCCACGTTTGGTGGATCCGCCACACCAGAACAACATTGTGACACAGCATATCCCAACACCACCGGGTCATTACTCTAACCCGATGGACAACATTGTCGCTGCCGCTTCACGGCTGGCGGCCCTCCCAATTGAAGGCGAGTCTCCGGTGGCAGTCGAGACACGACGGGCTAGGGAGCTTCTTCAGACAGCTTTGGTTCAACAGCAGGCTTATTCATATAGTCGCGAGAGGATCCATTCTACTCCCCGTCCAAGCCGGAGCTACAACAGGCGTATGGATGAACCGGCCGTGTCAAGCAATGCGCGAAACCGTGATCCGCCCCGTGGCCATAACCCGGCGGGTGGTGGCGGTGATGCTCAGGATGTGGTGGATCGCGCTCGAGCTCGTCGAGAGGCCGAGTTAGCAGCACAACACGAGGCCCGTCAACTTACTCCGATTCGTCCAACCACATCGGTGGAACCAGGAGTTACTTCCAGCTCCTTGGGAGTACCGTGTCTCTTCCCAGCACTGCGCAACGTGCGCCTGCCCAAGGATTTCAAAGGCCCGCGCAAGGTGCCGAATTACACCGCCGATTTGTCCCCCGAAACATGGGTCGGAAGCTATGAGATGGCAATGGAGATGCTGGATGTGGACGATGCGGCGTGTGCTAAATACTTTACCATGATGTTGGAAGGAACGGCTCGCACTTGGTTGAAAAACTTGCCAGCTAACTCCATTGGGTCATGGGCCGAGCTGAGAGCCCGGTTTATTCAAAATTTCAAAGACACGTGCAAGCAGCCTATGTCGATTGTGGACTTGGCTGCCTGTGTACAGGAGGAAGGAGAATCAACAACCCATTGGGTGCGTCGGGTTTCACAAATCTTGCATTCATCAGACCGCATCAACGCTGATATAGCAGTTTTGACGTTGGAAGGCAATTGCCGGTTTACACCACTGAAGTTGAAATTGGGACGGCTCAAGCGTCACTGCAATGACATGGGTACTCTCATGGCTGCTCTCGTGAAGTATGACGACTCTGATAGTACCAAGGATCCCGAGTCCGACGATGACAAGACAGGGAAGGGAAAGAAGAGCGGCAATACCAAGGGGCAGCAGCATAACCCGACGGGTCATGGAAATAATGGTAAGCGTAAAGCAGATGCCAGCCTGGATTTTGTGGCTAATACCAACGCGCAGGGCAAGGGTTAGCGGTGTAAGGGTAAACCGCCCCAGCGTGGTGGAGGGCCAAGTCCTAACCCGGACCGCCTGTCTTATCTGTTGAACCAGCCTTGCCCAAAACATGGAACGAAGGAGACACCGTCCACGCACCTCTGGAAGGATTGTTATATCATGCAGGAGTTCAAATTTTTTGATCTCTTTCGGTATGATCATGGACCGGGTGGCGGTTCAGGCCCCGGATCTCATGGGTCGGGTTATGGTGGAGGCAATTCCGGTTCAGGCTTCCATGGTAATCAGGGTGGACATAACAATCAAGGCAATCAGGGCAACCAAGGTGGTTATAATCATCAGGGCAATCAGCAGCAACAGCAGCAGTCGGGTTATCAGAGCAACCCAAAACAGTTGAATAGTGGGCAGTATCATGTCTTCACCACTAGCTTGTGCAAGCGCGATCAGAAGCTTCATAAGAGGGCAGTAAACTCCGTTGAACCGGCGGTGCCCCGTTACTTACGCTGGTCTGAGCAGCCGATCGTGTGGAGTAGAGAGGATCATCCACCCCGGGTTGACAATCCGGGTCATCTGGCATTGGTGGTGGCGCCTCAGGTGGGAGGTTATAAGTTCACTAAGATACTCATGGATGGAGGGAGTAGTATCAATATCCTTTATTACGAAACTTTCCGTCGCATGGGGTTAACAGATAAAAATCTTAAACTGTCCAATACGGTGTTCCATGGTGTGGTGCCTGGTAAATCGGCATATCCTGTTGGTAAAATAGCTCTGGAGGTGGCTTTCGGAGATGAGCATGACTCGAGATCAGAAACATTGACCTTTGAAGTGGTGAAAATCAAAAGCCCGTATCATGCCCTGTTTGGACGGCCAGCTTATGCTAAGTTTATGGCACAACCTTGTTATGTCTATCTGCAGCCTAAGATGCCGGGTCACAAGGGAACTATAACAGTGCATGGGAGCCGCAAGATCGCTTTGGAGTGTGAAGAAGGTGATGCGGCTTATGCTGAGTCGGTTTGTGCAATAGAAGAGTTGAAGTTTTACAAAGACAATGTTGATCCGGCAGATATGACTTCATTGAAGAAACCAACTACAGAGCATGATCCGGCCCTGAAGTTTAAATCGGCTGATGAGACTAAGCTTGTTGATTTCGTGCCTGGCGATTCGTCCAAGCAGTTTAGCATCAGCGCTAACTTGGATCCGAAATAGGAAAGCACACTCATCGAGTTCATCCGTGAGAATCGGGACATCTTTGCGTGGAAGCCTTCTGACATGCCAGGTGTACCGAGAGAACTCGCTGAGCACACTCTCAATGTTGATCCCAAGTATAAACCGGTCAAGCAATTTCTTCGCCGGTTCAATGAAGAAAGACGCAAGGCTATTGGAGAAGAAGTTGCCAGGCTCTTGGCGGCTGGGTTTATCATCGAAGTGTTTCATCCCGAGTGGTTGGCTAATCCGGTGCTGGTGCTCAAGAAGAACGGCACTTGGCGTATGTGTGTGGACTACACAGATCTCAACAAAGCTTGTCCAGCAGATCCTTTTTCCCTCCCTCGTATTGATCAAATCATTGATGCTACGGCGGGTTGCGAGCGTTTGAGCTTTCTAGATGCGTATTCTAGTTACCATCAGATCAAAATGGCAGTTAAGGACCAGGAGAAGACAGCCTTCATAACTCCCTTTGGAGCCTTCTGCTATGTATCTATGCCCTTTGGGCTCAAGAGTGCCCAGGCGACTTATCAGCGGTGTGTACAGAATTGTCTTCATAATCAGATCGGCCGCAATGTTCATGCATATGTAGATGATATTGTGGTGAAATCAAGGAAGGAGGAGACATTGATTGATGACTTGAAGGAGACCTTTGATAACCTCCGGGTTTATAAAATGATGCTTAATCCGGCCAAGTGTGTTTTTGGTGTACCGGCAGGCAAGCTCTTGGGCTTTTTGGTGTCTAACAGGGGCATTGAAGCTAATCCGGAAAAGATCAAAGCCATCACTTCTTTGGCCAAACCAAAGTGTATCAATGATGTTCAACGCCTGGCAGGCCGGATTGCCGCGTTGAGCCGGTTTATCAGTCGCCTTGGCGAGAAGACCATCCCTTTGTATCAGATGCTGAAGAAAACGGATAACTTCATCTGGAGTGACGCCGCTAATGAAGCATTTGAGGACTTAAAGCGGCAGCTGGCTAATCCGCCGGTTCTCGCTGCTCCGGTTGACAAAGAGCCATTGTTGCTATATGTGGCAGCTAACGCCAGGGCTGTTAGCGTGGCTATTGTGGTGGAGCGCAAGGAAGCCGGCAAAGAGTATCCGGTTCAACGGCCGGTTTATTATATCAGTGAGGTACTTATTGAGTCCAAGCAAAGGTACCCACATTGGCAGAAGCTGGTGTATGGAGTTTTCATGGCAAGCCGGAAGCTTAAGCAATATTTCCAAGGTCATCCCATCACTGTGGTCAGTTTTGCTCCTTTGGGGGATATAATCCAGAACAGGGAAGCAACTGGCCGGATTGCTAAGTGGGCTATTGAGCTTGGGCCTCACGGGTTAAAATATATGCCCAGAACGGCGATCAAATCTCAGGCACTTGTGGATTTCATTAATGATTGGACAGAACTACAGGCGCCAGAAGAGAAGCCGGATCATACTTATTCGACTATTCATTTTGATGGGTCCAGGCAATTGGAGGGCTCGGGGGCTGGAGTCGTATTAACTTCCCCACGAGGTGATAAGTTTTGTTATGTTCTCCGTTTAATGTTCCCTTGCACTAACAATGCAGCTGAATATGAGGCCTTACTCCATGGTCTTCGGATGGCTAAGGAGATGAACCTAAGCCGAGTTAAGTGCTTCGGTGACTCGGACCTGGTGGCTCAACAAGTGTCCGGCACTTGGGACTCCAAAGACCCACTCATGGCGGCATATCGTCGTGAGGTGGATATTGTTGCAGGTCACTTCAAAGGTTATCAGGTGGATCATGTGGACCGGCGGAAGAATGAAGCGGCGGACGCTTTAAGCCGCTTGGGTTCCCAACGTAAACCAGTTCCACCTAATGTCTTCCTGGATGTACTGCATAATCCGTCCGTCAAGCTCCCTGGTGAAGAGGATTTGGCTATTCCTGATCCAGAGGCTCAGTTGGTGGCGGCTCTTCATGTTATTCCGGATTGGACGGTTCCATATCTGGCATATATGAACTGGGGCGAGTTACCAGAGGATGAGACTTTGGCCAGGCAGATAATCCGGCGGTCCAAGTCCATGACTATTATCAATGGAGAGTTACATCATTGCAGTGTGACAGGGGCGTTTCAACGCTGTGTGTCTCCTGAAGAAGGCCGTGAAATTTTGCGTGATATCCACGAAGGAGATTGTGGTCACCACGCCGGTTCAAAGTCTCTGGTGGCCAAGGCGTTTCGTCACGGTTTTTATTGGTTAACAGCTCATGCTGATGCCGAGGACTTGGTCAAAAGGTGTGATGGATGTCAAAAATTCTCACGACGCGCTCATGTACCGGCTCAAGAATTGAGGATGATTCCAATCACTTGGCCGTTTTCAACTTGGGGGCTGGATATGGTTGGGCCCTTCAAGAGATCCAAGGACAAGAAGACCCACCTTTTGGTGGCGGTTGATAAATTCACGAAGTGGGTGGAGGCAGAGCCAGTCAGTAAGTGTGATGCAGCTACGGCGGTTCAATTCATCAAAAAGGTGATCTTCCGGTTTGGCTTTCCACACAACATTATAACAGACAATGGTACCAATCTGTCAAAGGGTGCCATGAAGGAGTTCTGTCAACGTGAACACATCCGGCTTGATGTATCATCAGTGGCTCACCCCCAGTCCAATGGTCAAGCGGAGAGGGCCAATCAAGAGAGGCATCAAACCCCGGCTTATGGTTCCTTTGCAACGGACGCCGGGTTGTTGGGTTGAGGAGTTACCTTCTGTGTTATGGAGCATCAATACCACACCCAACAGATCGACGGGATACACGCCTTTTTTCATGGTTTATGGTGCGGAGGCGGTTCTTCCTAGTGACATCCGTCATGACTCACCCCGTGTAGTGGCATATGTCGAAGCTGACAATGAGAAGGCACGGCAGGAAGCTCTCGACCTGTTAGATGAGGAGCGTGACATGGCAGCAGCCCGTTATTTGCGTCATTATCATAGCCGCCGGGTTAGAACCAGAACCTTTCAAGAAGGCGATTTGGTGCTCCGACTCATCCAGGATCAGACGGATATGCACAAGCTATCCCCCTTGGGAAGGACCCTTTGTGGTCAGCAAGAATCTGCACAACGGGTCATACTACTTAATCGATGTTCGAGAGCACAAAGACTCACGTAAATCGGAGGAGGAGACCCACCGGCCGTGGAATATAGCTCATCTTCGACCCTACTATACTTGAGCCATAGGCTCTGCTTATGTACATAGCTATGACAATGTATATATTATGATCAATATAATAAACCGGAACCTCAGCTAAAGTGGCGTATCTGTTGTTTTTCTTACATCATGTGTGGTTACATGGAGCTTCTGTTTATAAAGCGGCGTCCGGTTTACCCCTTGATTCAGCTTATCAAAGCTTTATACAATATCACTTGGGGGCTTGGTCGTATCCGAACCATAGCTACACCTCTTGATCGGCGCAATGCCACAACATCACTTGGGGGCTTGGTCGTATCCGAACCATAGTCACACCTCTTGATCGGCTCAAAGCCAAATCAATCTGGGGCCAAAGAGAGTGTTATAAAACAACAACTCAAACATGGGCACCCACTGAGCACAGCTCAAAATGTTACTTGGGGATTCTTTGGTGTCGAAATGAACAAAGAATCTACACTTGTAATAGGCTATCAAGCCATGGCTTGGAAGCCTGGTGTATACACCTAAAACCCCGGGTTAGCCTGCCTCTTTAAGTAAGTCACTCCGCCCAGGTAAACTTAGTATGACCCATCGAACTTTGACAAGTTACTCTAATAAGACCCTGAACTTGTCAAGTTAAAATGATGTTTGGTTAAGGATTGAGGGCCATCTTAAAAGGCTTTGCAAAAATGGTTTAACTCAGTGGCCTGGCAGCCCATGAAAAGCCTCGAATTTGGGGCCTGGCAACCCGTGAAAAGCCTCGACTACAAGGGTTTTTATTTGCTTTTTGCTAAGTTTTTCTCTCTTTTGACAAGATTTGTGATGTTTTTAAACCGGTGTTCATCAACCCGGTTAGGCTGTCAACTCCAAGTTGTCAGTACATGATCAAGTTATAATCCGGATACTATCAGCCCGGTCTGGTTCCGACTCAAAGTCACCAGTATTGAATAAACCAGTGTTTATCACAACCCGGAACGGTTTTATTGTAAACCGGCATCATATAACAGGAGTTACTGATGCTCCGGATTAGGGTTGTTACCCTCACTACAAAGTTGGTCAGCCAACATTATGACTCAAGGTCACAGGTATCACGTATTTCCATATTTGGTTATCTTTTTATAACTTTGGTTATAAACCTTGGTTATATATATATATATTTGGGCATTATGACCCGCCCGGTGGTAAACCGCCAGGGCGCTTTAAGCTTTTTATCTGCAGGGATAGCTTGAGTAAATTGCTATGGATTATGAACATCATATCTTAAGCATGGCAGATTAGCAAGCATCAATTGCAGATAAATATGCACGAAGGCATAACAGACGAAGTGTTTTAACTAGCCTATTACAATGCGTTTCAGTGCCTAAAAGGATAATTGTTTTCTCAAATACGTCCTGCAGCACGTGGAAGACTAAACCGGCCTCCGGATTATGGTTGGTTACCAGCTTGACCTGACGGCTGCGGATCATCTTGCACCGGTTCATCCTCTTCGTCTCTACCCAGCGGCTGGAAGTCAACAGTTGTCCAGTCGATCCCATTTAACGCTTGGAACACAACTTCGTCGCTTATAAGGGTGGACGGTTCAATGTCAGGGGCATAAGTGTGCTTACGGATTGGAGGGATCAGGTTTTGAGCCTCAAGAATCGGTGCAGCAACCCGTTTGTTGTTGGTGTCGTAACTCGCCTGGTAAAATGAAGGATCAGCCTCTTCAGCGAGTTGACAAGCCAGTGGACGTACTTCCCGGTTTATGGCGCGGAGATCTTCATTGCCAAATTCTGAACCGTCTTCTTTTAAACTTGGGTAGCCTTTAGCCACGTCCACTGGATCAAGATCAGACACCCATGCTTTTGCCCGGGTTAGTGCGGTCAGAGCGCCAGCCCTTGCAGCAGATCTCTTTAGCTCTTCTACCCGGGCAGGCAGCATAGATAGCCGGCTTAAAGTATCCTTGATTAACGTCGGCGGCGGTTTATTATGAGAAGTGGTGCAGGTAATTCATTGAGCGCCGGTGTACAATTGCTCTATCAACGTGTAAGCAGCCTTCAGCTTCTTCTGTACATCAAATCCCAGATGACTAATGCGAGTTCCTGCATCATTATAAATATCAGTAAATAGGAAACACATGGGAAGACATGTTGAAAGTATAGAGCAAGGATGCTTACCAAACACAGCAACAGTCATAGCATGTACTTGCCGCTTTACAACAGTCAGCTCATCTACCACCGGTTTGAGAGCTGCTTCTGCGTCCTCGGCTCTTTTCTGCAAAGCGGATTTCTCTGTGTTCCACTCCGCCCGCTCCTTGTTGAAATTCTCCTTTAGCTTTTCCATAGCGGCTAAAGCGCTTGTCAGCTCATCCTTTGCCTTGGAAGTTTCGGCTTGCTGGGACTTGATATTTTCTTGTAGATCGGCAGTTTGAGATTCTTTTCTGCTCAGCTTAGCCTGTAAGGAAGAGACATATTATGAGTTAAAGTACCAAGCCCATAACAAGTTATGCACCTGATACTTCGGGGCTACTGCATATTTGTTCTGGATCAGAAATTTCTGCAAAGTCCCAAGCACAATACAAGTATTCCTCTTGGCACTTGGGGGCTAATGTATGTTTGCTCTAATTGCTCATCTGAGAAGTTTTTAAAAGTCCCGGTTCATCTTTATAAAGTTAAACCGACCCTTGGGGGCTACACCAACGAAAAAGATGCCGTGTTGCAAATATACAGTTATTACTAAGTCCCGGTTTAGATTGGTATCATAAACCGTCACTTGGGGGCTACTGGAGTTGATAAACTACAATTGGACAAAAGAGAAAAATAGTATGTTACCTCATATCGTTCCTTCATCAAGTTGACCAAACCGGCTTCATAGTCGCGGCTGGTATACAGACAGTTCAAGAAGCCGGAATGAATGTCTTGAGGATTGAGATGGGCGTAGCTTGACAAGTCGGCGTTCCATTTGCCTTTACCAATAGCAGAAAGCTCGTCCTTCTTTATCATCAGCAGCCTTCGCTGGAGTGGTATGGGCAGTACCAGTAATCATGATATCGTGTTCTTTATCATCAGCAGCCTTCGCTGGAGTTGACGGTTTGTCAGTCTCCTTAGCTGGACTGACCGGTTTGTCAGCAGTAAGGATGGGGCTGGTTGGCTGGTCAACATGGCTTGTGGTATCAACCTCCACTTGTTCAGCAGAAAAGTCATGGTCTTGAGGCGGTGGATCATTAAGCATGGCGTCAGTGTCGGTCTTTTCCGGATCTGGAGTTTTCTCTGGTTCAACAACCACATTATCATCAGCCGGTTTATTTAACCGAGCCTTTTTGCTGGGTCTTGGCTTGGCACTAAGAAGAACAAAGATAAAAGGTCAAGATATTGTGTCAAGCATAAGGCAGTGAAAATACAAATTAAAGGTATGACTCACCCAGGAACCGTTTTGAGGGGTGGAAGCTTTGTGGCTGACGACTCGCCAGAAGATGAGTGGGAAGTGCCCTGATAATTTGAATCAGATGGATTAAGAGGCCGTCGGAAACAACCCGCCTTGGGGCAAGAACTGTCAAGAGTATAAGAGACCTCTGATCGACGTTTCCGAACCGGAGTGTTCGGTAAACCGGCGGAGTAACTACCTGGCCGCTGTGCCGGGTCATGCGGCAAGCTTCATGTTGCTGCGTCTTCAAAAGAAAGTTGGGGTCCAAGTAAGCAAGAGGGTGAGAAAATTTTACTTTCCGGTTTGCTCGACGGATTTTCGATGTTGGCAGAGGATCTGAATCGGAGGAAAGAATGATTACCTCTACGTCATCAGCTTGACTGCCTTCAGCGTCGTCCTGATAATAATCATTGTCAATGAGGTGTATGAAAAATGAACCAAGAGAGTCAAGTTCTACCTCTGAGTCCGGATTAGCCACATCGTCATCAACATTTGGCTCGGAAGACGCGGTGGTCCTTTTCTTGGCAGGTTTTTTGACAACCTTGGTCTTTGGGCGAACTGGCTTGGCCGGTTTGTCTTGCGGTTTTGCCGGTTTATCTTGTGGTTTTTTATTCCAGAATGGATCATCACCCTGTCAAAATCAGACAAACTTTCAGAGAATATTTTGAAATAAGCAACTTATGACAAGGAGGTTATATAATTCTTACAGATGGCGGTTTGTTGAAGGTGCAGAAAGGACTTAGTCCGGTCTGGCCGCTGACGGCCTCCGGTTCATTCAACATTTTCTTGACAGCCTCAGTGATTTCAGCCTCTGTCAGTTGAATATTAATGTGCCGTTGAGGGTCGGTTAAACTCCCTGTGTATTCACACATCAAGCCGGGGCGCCGGCTTATGGGTAGAACGCTCCAGCTGATCCAGCAACGAGCAAAATCAACACCTGTTAAACCGTTTGCCATAAAGGCTCTAAGCTTCGACAGCTGTGGGGCATAGATGGCCCTTTCCTTTGCTGTTAACCTCTGAGGGAAAGGATGCGTATTGCTAAGGCGGTGAGGGCGGTAACCTGGCAGGGGGTTTTCATCAGTTGGAGATGTATCCTTGCAATAAAACCAGGTCTGGTTCCACTCTTTGGGGTGACTGTGGAGCTTGGGATGAGGGAAGGTGACTTCCTTCCTTTTCTGAACTGCCATTCCGCCCAATTCAGTATTGGGTCCATCTGTGAACTCTGTACGACGGTTTAAGTGAAAGAAATCCCTAAACAGTTCAACTGTAGGTTCCTCTTGCAGATAAGCCTCACAGAAGACTTGGAAGTGGCAGATGTTGGTCATAGAATTTGGACCGATGTCCTGAGGGTGAAGTTGAAAACTAGCCAGCACATCTCGGAAGAATTTTGAACCGGGAGGGCTAAAGCCTCGGCCCAGATGGTCAACAAAAACAACTACCTCTCCGTCCTTGGGTGTAGGAGGATTTTCCGGGCAAGGGGCCCTCCAGTGGATGACATCTTTCTTGGCTAAAGCGCCCGTTGCGACGCATCTGTTTAACTGATCTTCCGTGACCCGGGAAGGAGCCCAGTTGCATTCATAGACTTGCTTGGCCATTGCAATGAGAAGCTGAAATATGATTATTGCCAGTTTAAGATTCACAGTGGACAACTATAAAGCGATACAAGGATGTATGCATATTGTTAAACCGGGGTTTGTTATTGGTAAACCGGAGTCTGACAATGGAGACAGTACAATGACAAAGGCATTGGCGGTTCAACAGGGGACTAATGGTATATACTGGGTCATCATTTTTCTATGAGGTTAAACCGCCTAATTTGGTATTGAAGATATATGTCTAAAGGTGCATAAGTGAAGGAAAAACAAGTTTCACGGCTTGACATGGTAATTTCAGATCTACCGTGCGTTGGAAAATCAAAATATATTCTGACCTAGTTTCAAGCGTTTGAAGAGTTCAGCAAGTTCAGATGAGTTTTATGCCCTAACAAAGAAAAAAGGAGTTTAAACTACAAGGGCGCTGGAGAAATCAGATCTAACTAGCCATTGGTATTACTGAAGAGGAACAAGGAAGAACAGCTTCAAGAACTTTGAAGAACTATGAAGAACACCGAAACCCTAATGGTGGATCTGGAGTGAGGAAAGGAGGAACTTACTGGTGCTGAGGAAGCAGCGGAGGATCGCCGCGTTTCTCTGGTACGGTCAGGTTGATGCAGCGGCCGTTGTTGAGGCAGAGGCGAAGGACGACGGCGGCGGCAGAGCTTGAAGGTCGGTCGGCGCGAGGAAGAAGACGACGGGAAGAAGCACGAGGGGGAAAAGTGAAAGGGACCCCTCGACCTATTTATAAGGTGAATGGATAAAAGGCAAGCGCGAGAATCGAGGAGCCCGAAAAATGGGATATGTGACAGTTCTGTTACCTCGATTGTCGGAGGCCCATTAATGAAGATGGGTTGTGCGCAGTTTTTAATAACAGATGACGTCATGGCGATTTATCATGGTCCTGGAAGGTGACGTCACGGCGTTTACAAAATTTCTGTGAAGATGATGATGCATTGAGGATTGACATGAACCAGTTCAAATCAATCTGGGGCCTAATGTTGGGGATATTACTACTGGGCGTAAACCGGCCAGGAGAGGCCGGGTTAACCCCATGATGGTTCACTATATCTGAAGCCCGTGAAGACAAAGACGGTGACGCTTTGAGAAGGCCCAGGGCCCAAGGCCGGTTTAAGGCCTATAGACATAAACCGGCATTGATACGTAAACTTGTGTTGTAAGATAGAAAGAGCAGAGACCGAGCCGGACACGTTTATGAGCCGGCCTCGGGATTCTGTAAACCGACGGGCGTCAACCCATGTATATAAGGGGACGACCCGGCGGCGGTTTAGGACAACAGACAACAACTCGAGACTCGGGAAAAGCGTATTCGCTCCCTGGTCATCGAAACCCTAGCAATTCCACAACAACTGGATTAGGCTTTTACCTTCACCGCAAGGGGCCGAACCAGTATAAACTCTCTGCGTCCCTTGTCCGCTTTAACCCCTTTAAGCTAACCTGCGCGATGGCTCCACGACTATGTGCTTTCCTTAGGCCGTTTGCCGTGACAAAACCACGACAATCAGGGAATCTCTTGCTTTGGCAGATGACTTATATCTCAGACGAATTCAAGTTGCCTCGGATTGTAAGCTGGTGGTTCAAAGCGTACATAAGGAAAATCGGGCAAGCTATGGCGCAATAGTACATGAAATACTAGACCACTCTGTGGCTTTTGAGTTTTGCAATTTTAGTCATGAGTTTAGGAGCTCTAATTATGAAGCTCACAACATAGTGAAGCATGCTTTATCTCTCGGTGGTGGCCGCCATGTTTGGTTAGGAAACCCCGGGAATTTACCATCCGTGCCTGTAAACATTGTGACGAGTTAATAAAGCTTCGACATATTGCCTAAAAAAAGCTAATTAATTGCATTAGTATCTCAGTTTCCAAAATGACACACCACGGAAAAAAATCCCTATTCAACATATACTCCTAATTAACTGCATGCATAATTAACTAACTTGCTAATTAATTGCATTAATAACCCGGTTTTCAAATTGATTTGGCGCTTGGTTTTAATTTTTTTTCTGCATTGGTGACTACAGGGGACGAGATGAACGACGTACAGACTCCTCTTTAATAGCTTGGTTTCAAAATTGCTTCGCATTAGTGACTATAGGGGACGAGACGAACGGCACACGGCCTCCCCTTTAATAGTACAGATTTTTTTTTAATATTCTGAGTATAGGAAAAGACGGAGGGGCGGACATTTGAGGGATAGGGGTGGATGGTCGGCAGCGGGCCAAATGTTCGCGGACATGTCCAAACGTATCCATGAACATTTGATGAGGTCCGTTTAAGGATCTGCATCAGAGATGCCCTGATACTCCGACATCCATGGGACATTTGAATTTCTCTTCTCCTCTCTTCTTTCATGCCTTCTTTGGTTCATAGGATAGGAAAGTCATAGGAAAATGAAAGTCACAGGAAATGAGATGACATGTATCTGAAATTCTATGAATAGGAATAGAAAAGAAGATGCCCTTTGGTTCACATCATAGGATTTTTTTCCTTGACTAATGTATATTTTCCTATGAAATATGAAGGATAGGAAGAATTCCTCCATAGGAATAGGATTATATTCCTTCCAACCAATAGGCTCTAAAAAAAATTCCTATACAAACTCTATCTTATGGGATTCCTACAAAATTTCTACACTCCAAAGGAGGCCTCAAACCTGTTGTTCTGACACCCAACCTCTCCAATTCCGAGGATCCATCATATGTGTGTTTGAGTGTGCAGGAGTATTGAAGTAGAAGCAATATATTCATCATTAATCAACCATATTTTGTTACTGTTGGAGGGCGTGCACCTCCTAGATTAACTAGGTGTGTTTGGTAGCCTTTAAGGCGTGCATGGATGGAAAAAATTGTGAGAGCTTGAGGATTGCATACTACATGAAAATCTACCCTGAGCGATGCTAAATCGTCGTGTTCCTAGGCCATGGTGGAAATAAGTTGGTTAATCCCTGTGGGACCTTCATGGATATGGCGACTGAGACCTTCTTGGTTTGAAGCCTCCATCAACATGGAGTGTGATGGCGTCAACTATCTGAACTAGGGAAAAACATCGACGAGATTTCCCATATTTGCAATCTCTAACCTCACATCGATTCACCTTACTTGCAAGTTTTGATTTCACATTTTACTCTTTTGTAGACTTGCATGTGTACGGTGTTTTAGACAATCACTAACTAAGCCTAAAATTTGCTAAGAGCTAAAACAGGGAAAACCTCTATACTGTGATAAAAACTGTAGTAGACTATGTACCTCCTTCTTAGATTCTCAACTGATCGGATCATTTTCCCTTAAACAATGTCAGAACTAGGTCGTGCACTGTGACGACACGACATTGATGGCTCCTAGTTTAACGGAATTCCATATTTTTTTAAGGACTTGATTGAATCCTTATATCTTTTTCATAAGGAATAATTTATGTTGTTTTGGAGAGAAAAAATACATCCACTCTAACCTCTGTTTTCATTTCCTCCATTTGGTTGTGTATCAAACACCCTTTGGTGCTAATTCCGGTGGTTTTTATTCATATAGCAATCAAGAACATATACCACTCTAATCCTGCATTTTTTATATTCGTGTATTTTATGAATCTTACAAGTAACTAAGACCCTGAATGTCTGATACATATCTAAAGATGATTATTTTCATCCATAGGAAATATGCAAGCTAAATAAGTCGGTGCTAGATATCGAGATCAATAGTAACTTGAAAGAAGGAAACATATGCCCGTGTGAACTAGAATATTGGCCATGTCATTTTTCCACGCCTCCAATGCCTTTACCAGCACAAGAGGAGGAGGGTTGTGATTCAACATTCAGATAGCAATTTTAATTCCCTAGCACATATGCCCGTGCGTTGCAGCGGGAGAGATATTTTTTTATGAGAAGCAATGGGATAGAAATGATGTGTCCTCCGAAAATAGTGTGCGCAGCGGTGGCCGACAGAGCGAGGAGCTGCAGTCTTCTCGCGGGTCATGTTTGGCCCACAAGATCTACATAGTGGTGGGGTTGTCGGTGTCTCATACGATGTAGTAACCAGATGGATTACTAATTCTAGCACATAAATCAAAGACCTGACGACATGCTCCTAGCTAGTCGAACACACGAGTCCTAATAACCAAAGACCAACTAGAATATTTAAGAAAATAGTGCAGCGTCAGATTCAAAACATTTTCCAATTTTGTTGACCTTTTCATAAAAAAATAATAAATTTCTGAATATTCTTCGAAACATGAGCAATTATTTAAATCCCTAACAGTTTTTTAAAAATTCTGAACATTTCCAAAAACATGAACAAAATAGAAATTGGTATTTTTTGAAATTCACAGAACTTTTCTGAAAACATCGACCTTTTATAAAAACACGAACATTTTTTGAATTAGTGAACAGTTTAAAAAAACATATATTTAACATTCAGAACAATTATTGAAAATGTGTTTTTTAATGCGAAATTATTTTAAATTTGTGAATATTTCACTAAAACAAACAATATTTTCGAATTTTGAACACTTCTAAAATGCAAATACAATTATTGGAAATCTCAAATAATTGTGGAAACACAAACAATATTTTAAAAATTGGGACCATTTTTTGTACTGAACAAATTTCGGAATGACAAAAAGGAATTAAAGGTCCTAACATTTTTTAAACGGGAACTTTTTTGGAATTTTGGAATTTATCAAAAATTTGAAATGCTGAGTTTGAAAATTTTAAATTTATGAAAAAGAAAAAAAGAAATTATACTTGGAAGGGATAAATAGTAAAAGGAAATTGGAAAGAAAAAGAGAAAGGAACGAAAAAAACAGAACACGGGATAAAACGAAAACGGCCCGGCCCAGTATTGGGTGAGCTGTGCGAAGTTTTGACTATCTGATGCACCATGCGGCGAATGGGTTTCTCTAGCTGTGTGGGAAGAAAATAAGTAGGCTTGGTTCGGTGGGCCTCCGCGCCCGGCCCAGATATGAGATATTCGTCACCCTGGGTGAGGAATAGTTATTCTTCATCCCCTCTCTATTTTGACGTCAATGCACCATATTTTTAAGTTTCAAAATTTTTGTCTTATTTCATACGTAAAAAGACAACGTAAGAAAATATATACTCGCCGTAATTTTTTTTTTGATGTTACGTAAAATTATAAACGTAAAAACATAGTGTAAAATATACATAAAATGCGATATTTCTGGTCTTAAATATTTTTTTTGTTTTTCTTATATCAAATTTTACATAGTGAATTAATATGAATGTAACTATTTGTATTCCAAACGTAATTTATTTATGAAGCAATCGTAAGATTACCTCAGGTGAAAAATAACTTATTCTGCATTCTTGGTGATGAATAATATTAACGGTGAGAGTATCTTGTGGCGGTGATGGCTACATCTCCAACTATATATGTTCTGATCGAGTGTGTTTCTAATAGCTTGTTATCCGAATTCTCATGACGTTTGTGGTAAAGATGGTGGTATCGGGCTAATTTTATTAACTGGTTTCACGTGTTGTTTCTTTCGCTCGTTGTAAACAATTAGGCGTGGTTCGACAGGCTACCTTGCAAGATACTCCCTCCGTTCCTAAATATAAGTCTTTGGAGAGATTTCATTATTAACCACATACGGATATATATAGATACATTTTAGAGTATAGATTTTACTCATTTTGCTCCGTATACAGTCCATAATGAAATCTCTATAAAGACTTATATTTAGAAACGGAGGGAGTATGTTTTACTATGATCTTAGGTTCATATAATCATATCCTTCAGAGTGGGTGGTACGTGCAACTCTTCGAACACATGTACGTTCAAGTTGCAAATCGGTATATATGCTTCAAATTGTTGTGATCCCATATGGTGCATATGTGCTCCAGAACACGCGATGTCGTTCACTTACAACATCAAACGAAATGGCTCGTCGTGGTCATCCCCAGCACAACGAAGCACCTTAACCAGTGATCCCTCTAGGAAATGATGTGTGGCAACGAATAAATTAGGCAATGCACTTTAGCAATCAAAAATAAATAAAAAAATCTGAGCCAACAGCAAAGAGAGAGCTTTTAATCATGAGTTGGTTGAAACAATTTGAACCACGCGGCTTAAAATCTTTTTTTTGAAAAGGAGAATATATCCCCGGCCTCTGCATCTGAACGATGCATGTATCCATTTTATTAATTATTCATAAAAACCATAAAAAGTAATACATCAGTAAGTCTGAAGCCACCATCTAGACAACACATGTTGCTACTCCTATCCCCTTGACGAAGGGGTGCCAAATGTCCGAGCCAAATACCAAACAGACATCACACCAAAGCCTAACTAAAGCCGGATGCCCCAGTCTATCCACATACCAAGACTGGGTCACACACCGGACCGGCGCACTCTCAGAGGCTGCCGCCGCCATCTTCCACCGGTCCAACTCCAGAGCAGGAACTAACGCATCGACCTTTCCTGGTCTATCGCCGACGCCACCACGGTGCCAGACAACGCCACCATCCTGTACGTGTCCGTCGCTGAACCTCCGCAGCGCCATGCTGCTGAGATCCGTCGTCGGCCTTGCGGTAGATGTAACACTGCTCCTCCTCTTGTACCCTCCAGCCATCACTTGCTTCAAAACGATGCCCCCAGGAGGGAAAGCGATACTGCGAAGGCCATCATCGTCCGATCCGGTAGACCCAGATCTAGGGTTTCCCCCGGAGCATCTCAAGCCTGATGACGCAAACTGCAACGACGATGCCTTGAGAAGGGAACGACGTCACAGACGCCGCCATCGTCCGCCATGACCGTAGTCGGCGCGATTCTCACCGGCAGTCATGCCACCAGGCGTGCGCCGCGCGCGTCATTGGTCCCTTCAGCCGAAGCAAACTCCAAAATGATGCCCTGAAGAGGGACTACGACGCAAAAGCACCGCCATCGCTCGATCCCAAGGAGATCTAGGGTTTCCCTCGGAGTAGCCCGCGCTGTCATGGACCAGACAAGGGTAGAATCCCGACGGATCCGCCCAGCTGCCGACGTGTCGCACCCACCACCGCGCCGACCGCAATCCACTGGCCAAGGCCCACGCCTGGGCCTAGATCCGGCCGCGCCGCCGCCGACCGATCTGGTCACGCCGCCGTCGTCCCTGGTGGCCGGAAGCCGCCTGCCGCAGAGGAACGGAATTGCCGGAACGCCGCCACCACCCGCCGTGATGTCCGGCCCAGAGGCGCTGGCCCGCGCCAGCCCGACACGAGCGGGAGGACCCCGAGTCCCCGCCGCCACCGGCAACGGCAAGGCTTCGCCTGGCCGTGCCCCTGGGCGGCGGCGAGGGAGGAGGAGGTGGAGAGGGGGAGTCCGGCCGACAAGATCTCGGGGCCTCCCGGCCGCCTTGCGGGGGGCGACATGGCTTAAAATCTTAATTAAGTCCTTTTATTTGCGGGTGAATTAAGTTCATATTTATCCATCATATACTCCAGTAATCATATGTATCTAAATAGCTGAGTACAGTACTTCTATTTCTTCAACATGTACATATCCCACTTCACTGGACACATGCAATCCCTTTATTCGTTGAATTTTCTTTCTACGCAGGCAGACCCTACACTTCACCAAGAACATGTAAACCCTCCATGCCATCCATTTTTATTTTTTTATTTTCAACAATAAATCATCCTTCGAAGTCAGAAGATCACGATGTATTATAACATGCAACCAACCGGGAAATGCCCTTTGGTTCTCGGGTGTATATGCACCATATATGAAGAAAAAAGTCAAAAGATCCAAAATTTATTTTTTGAATAAATTTGACTTTCATTTGCACTATTATAAATTTTCGCGAAGTAAAACACCCCTACGACTTCAGGGCAAAAAAGATCTATTGCTATGTACACCTATTGAGTATAAGTTACTCCCTCCGTCTCATAATATAAGAGCGTTGTTGACACTAATGTAGTGTAAAAAACGCTCTTATGAGGGAGTACTATTTACACCTATTTGCCCTTAAAATTTTGCTTTTTCCCTAAAGTGAACGGGTTTTTTCTTCATGATTTTTACGAGTACAATAATATCAACTTTATTTCAAAAATATTTTCAGTTTTTGTTTACTTTTGTATAATTACTATTTTTACATGGGATGTATATACACCTAGGAACCAAATGTTCCCGTCCGCAACCATCCTCGATTTACTGCTAGGTCCGCCACCGTTCATATACAACGAGAGTGAAGTGCCATTATTCTCGTATACTCTAATTTTATTCTTGAAAAATATTATTATAAATTTCCACAAGGTGCCGGGCATTAGCTGGTTAGTCATGTACTTGTAGCCTCATACAATTCGGTGCCCCGGCTCATCTATACTCTTTTTTTTCTAATATTTTTCTTTTGCGAGTGGCTCATCTATACTCGATGAACAGTAATTTTGCAAATAGCAGGAACAAAAATATGGTGCAAGACGCTCAAAGGCGTGATGTTCGTTCAAATTTTTGGCGTGTTTGGACATTCGAGGAGCTCATGACAGAAAAAGACAAAATTGAGTGTAAACAGTGTTGTTTTAAAAGTTTCTCAAGCATCCAAAATTCTTTTTTCCGTAAGCTCCTTTAATATCTAAACTTCACCAAATTTTGCACGGGCATCATGCACATAGCATGTTGCACCACAAAAAATCAGCTGTCCTTTTAAATTCTTTACTGTTTAAAACAAGTTTACTGTACACGACCGGGCTGATCTGAGCCCGGGTGTAGTGCATGTATTTTACTCCGTAACTAATCCAAAAAAATACTACACATAGATTTTTTCTATTTGCATGGCTATGGAATTTGATTTCAAAATGGTACTTCTATTAAAACAAAGTTTGTGCGTGCTATCTGAATTTTTCTGAACAATATTTTTTTTACTTTTAATAACATGAAATTGCTCTGCTTTATTCTTCTAGACAAGCCTACTCTGTTTTTTCTCAACGTTTGTTGGCTATCTGGGTGATAAATTTGCAGCTGGAAGTAGCAAAAATGTTGGAAGCCTTGATGATAGAAAATGTGTATACCTGAAAATACACACCATTTTTCACCACTTACTTGGACGTCGACAATGAGCTCTCTGTCGGCTCCTGAAAAATCAATAATAAATGCTAAGAAATGGTCCAACTAATCAAGCGGTGGCCTGCGTGACGGTGAGGTCAGAGGGCGTGGCGTTGTGGTCGGCGTCGAGCATGTCGAACTCCTCCATGAACTCCGAGATCTCCTCCTGGCTGATCTTCCTGAGCTCCTTGATCTTGTACCGTTGAGTATAAGAGCATCTCTAGCAGACCCGTAAAATCTCAACCCGTATAAGTGTTTTGCAGTTCGCGGAAAAGTGCATATGCAGACCGGTGCGGGCGAAGTCAGACCCGTATAATCAACCCGTAAATAAAAATATTCTTTGAATATACCTCTTTCTCTTCCTCTTCTCACGCCAATTTGAAATCAACCAGCGACCGACGTGCGGACAAGGAAGACACGACCAGAACGGAGCCCAATGGACGAACGGACTAGAAAGACGAGGGACGGCCATGACGCGCGGGCGGAGGCGTCCGGGCGCGCGCGGCCGGACTCAGCTAGATAGCTAGCACGGACGTAGCTAGCTAGCTTGCTTGCTCGCATCGATTCAGAGCTAGCTAGCTAGCTCGAATCGATTCAGCTAGCGCGGCCGTCTAGCTAGCTTGCTCATCCACGCGGGCGGACGGGCGCAGCGGCCGGGCGGCCGGGCGCGGTGGACGGGCTGCGGACGCGCGAGCTTCATGGCGTTGGCGGGATCAGAGATTCCACAACTGCCAACGTTGACCGGTATATAGGGCCCTGATAAAGTTGCCCTCAAAACTGTACATATGAGGGTTTCGGGCTCGCGTTTACAGGGTCCTTAAAATCTAAGGGTCGGACGATTTTAAGGGGTCTGTTCAGGCTCGTGTTTTTGACTGAAACTGCAAAAAACGGTTATTTTACGGGTTTGACCATTTATAGGGGGTCTACTAGAGATGATCTAAGATTATTAGGAAGTATAGGATAGACTAGGATTTGGTCCTGCCTTGTCTTGTACTCCAAGCTGATCATTGTACTTCTATATATATATGCCCACGAGGCTCAAGCAATACATTGAACTATTCCACCAATCCTCTCTCCCTTCTAACATGGTATCAGCCTAATCGATTCAACCCTAGTCGCCGTCCGACGCTTTCGCACCCGCGCGCCGCCCCCGAGGCGGTCGGCCTCCATGTCCGCCACCGGGGGCCGCGCCGCCCATACCTAGGGTTCGTCCGCCGGTCGTGTTGACCGGCTGCCCTAGAGAGTCTTTTCCCCGAGCTCTTGCTCCTGGTTTTTTCGCTCTCTCGCCGGCCGTTTTGATCGGTGTTTTCTTTTTGGTTTTTCGATCTTTGCTCGATCGGTTTGCGTCGCCCAACACCGCCGTTGACACCCGCGCCTCCACTCCCGCACCGGCGCGCCCGGCCGGCTACTTCACCGACCCGGCGGCCTCGCGCGACAGGCGGCCTCTCAAGGCCGTCGTCCGCGCGCCGGCCCGCCCGTCGCCCTGCGCTGGCGGTCACCTCCCTGCTCCGACCGGGACACCTGCATCGCCAACACTCGGCGGCCTCGCGCCATACGGCGGCCAATCATAGCCGCCGCTCGCGCGTCGACCCGCCAATCGACCCACGCCACCCGCCTCAGCCTCGTCTGCACGACAGCCCTGCGGATTGCCTCGCTAGCCTCGTCCCCGGCTGCGTCAGGCCCATCGGCTGCCTTGAGCTCCTGCACCGCTGCTCCGTTGGTCACTCGGGCCTCGCTGCCTGGGCGCTGGCGCTGCTTTGGTGGCCCGGGTGCCGGTGCTGACGCGCTCGTTCGCTCGTCGTCCCACGCCGTCCATCGTCGGCAGCTTCATCTCGGACTCCGCCGCCACCCCGTCTCTACCAAGCGGCGTCCCCGACCTCGTGCGCGATCGTATTGATCACCCACCCGTTGCCGCGATCCGCCTCATCTACGCGGTGCGACCGACCTGGCCCGTCGGTTGCGCGCGCCTCCGCATGCCCCGTGAAGACTGTCCCGAGTTCAGCGCGCCCTTCTACCGATCGAGCAATGGGCTGCCGCTGCGTCGCCCCATCAGGACGCAGCCCCGCCGCCCCGTGGTTCTTCTCCCGGCTGCACCGACCCGCATCACCGCTGTGTCGCCCCTTCGGGCCGTAGTGCCGCGGCCCGCGGTCCACCGCCGCCACGGGGCCGTCCGCTCTAGGCCGTTCCTGTGGCTCCGCCGCTGCGTCGCCCCGTCGGGCCGTAGCGAGCGTGACACGTGGTCCACGCCGCCGTCCCGAGGTCGTCCCCGCGGTTGCACCGACCCGTGTTCCGCCGCTGCGCCGCCCCTTCGGGCTGTAGCGCCGCGGCCCGCGGTCCCTACGACCGCCTCGAGGTCTTCCGCCGTCGCCCTGACCTGCCCGCCGCCGCTGCGTCGCCCCTTCGGGCCGTAGCGCCGCGGCCCGCGGTCCACCGCCGTCGCTGCGCGCCGACTTCTCGTGGTATGCGCCGCGCCGCCTCCCTTGGCGCGGGAACGACACTGTCCGCGCCGGTCTTCGTCATGCTGTCGGGTTCTTCGCCTCCTTCGAGCATCGCCGCCGCGCTCCTAACCTAGCCGCCGCTGCCGCCGTCAGGCCGCCGCCGCCGCTCTTCCTTGGTCGCAGCCGCCGCTACTCCCGTAGCCGCCGCAGCCGCCCATCCACCCCGTTCGTCTTCGTCCAGCACCAGCCCGTCGCTAGCGTCGTCGTCATCTACCCCCACCACTTCGTCTACTCTGACAATCGCGGGCGACATCGGCCCCGCGCTGATTGGCGCCGCAACCGCCGTCGAGTCCTTCTCTGTTGGCCTCTCCGACTTCTTCGACATGGCGTATAGCTCGTGCAGGTCCCAGTCTACGCATGCCCGGTGCTGGCAACACCGCCGCGTGCCTTCATCCACGACGTGTCCCCGGGCCTGGCAAGCCTGGTGCGGCGCTTCATCAACTTCGTCTTCGTCCATCTACGCATGCCCGGTGCTGGCAACACCGACGTGTGCGTTCATCTACGATGTGTCCCCGGGGTTGGCAACCCCGGCGCGACGCGTAGTCAACAATGTCTTCTTCCCGGCTCACCACTACTTAGACACTTCTGCGCCTATGACTAACTCGGCGCCTCCTTGCGCCCGTGGCTCCATGGCGACTTCCTCAACACCGGCAACCCCGACTCGACATCGACCACTGCATTCTTCGCACGGCTACCTCGACCACGGCTCCACCGCCCATGCTCTCGGCTACATCGAAAAACGGCACAAAGGGCTACCGCCTGCTTGAGCAACCTCGTCGGTTTTCACTCCAGCCACGGCTCCGTGATGCATCGCCCGTTACGACTGTGGAGGGGGGGGGTGTCCGTCGGCTTGCCTTCGGATTATTCTCCAGTCTCACCATCTACATCGCTACCGTTGTGACTGCGGGGGGATGTTGAATATAAGATTATTAGGAAGTATATGATAGACTAGGATTTGGTCCTGCCTTGTCTTGTACTCCAAGTTGGTCATTGTACTCCTGTATATATGCCCACGAGGCTCAAGCAACACAATGAACTATTCCACCAATCCTCTCTCTCCCTTCTAACATGTACAACACGAACTCCGCCTCCTCGACGCGTCAGTCGCCATCCAGGTCGGCCGCCTCCAGGTCGGTGTTCGTCGTCCGCCGCGTCAGCACCCACCATGCCAGCGCCCTCTGCCGCCGCTTCGCGTACTTCTATTTCTTCAACATGCACATATCCCACTTCACTGGACACATGCAATCCCTTTATTCATTTTCTTTCTATGCAGGCAGACCCTACACTTCACCAAGAACATGTAAACCCTCCATGACATCCATTTTCTATTTTTATTTTCAGCAACAAATCATCATTCGAAGTCAGAAGATCACGATGTATTATAACATGCAACCAACTGGGAAATGCCCATTGGTTCTCGGGTGTATATGGAGAAAAAAGATACAAAAAAGTAAAAAAAAAATCCAGAAACATCAAGATGCATTTTGTTGTTGTAAAACACATGTTTGTGATTGACCCATGCAGGAGTAATCCCATGTGTAAAAACTAATGATATCTCGAGAAAGAGGAGAGATAAGGTGAGGAGGAGTGGGGCGTGGTGGTGATTGATGGTCGGACTGAGCGGAGGCATGGGGATGGACGACGCCGATAGCGACCACCATGCCAGATTGTTCCAGAGGCTTCCTTTTTTAATTGCTCAACAATGAGGTTGTGGGAGATAAGGATGAACGAGGGAAGGCCTTGTCTTCAAATGTGGAGAGATGTGCGGGTATCTTTTAGTTTAATTTCTATCCGTCAGATATAGATCGGACGGTCTATATTGCAAGATAGTAGGCATACCATCATCACCAACTCGGTTTTTTATAAGAAAATAGATATGACTTTCCTTTGCACTATTATATAAATTTTCGCGAAGGAAAACCCACTATGACTTCAGGGCAAAAACATTTTTATTGCTATATATAAGTTACTATTTACACCTATTTGGCCCTAAAAGTTTGCTTTTTCCCTAAAGTCAATGGGGTTTTTTCCTTCGCGATTTTGTACAAGTACAATAATATCAACTTTATTTCTATAAAATTCAATTTTTCTTTACTTTTTTATAATTACTATTTTTGTACATGGGGTGTATACACACCTAGAAACCAAACGTTCCCGTCCGCAACCATCCTCGATGTACCGCTAGGTCCACCACCGTTCATATACAAAGAGATTGTGGAGTGCCATTATTCTCATATATTCTAATTTAATTCTTAAAAAAAATATTATTATAGAGATCGTTTGTGGGCGGTACAACGAGGCGAGAGGGTGGATCTGGTAGGTCGAGGGGGTGGATTTGGTGCAATTTGCGGTGGGATAGGGCTGTTGGGCCCGACATGGCGAACGGGCCCGGGCGCCCCCAAATCCGCTGCATATTTGGGCTGGATATGAGGGGTGCCGGTCAGCCCGAGTATTTGAGGCTCGTTTAAGGAGCCCGTCTGGGTCTAGGATGAAATACCTTAAATTGCAAGTTGCACAAAAAACAAAATCATGGACTCTGAGGATGAATAGTACATATGCTAAAAAGTCAGAAAAATTCAAAACTTTTTTTGAATAAATTTGACTTTCTTTTGCACTATTACATAATTTTTTGCAAAGGGAAACCCCCGGCTGACTTCAAGGCCTTAAATTTTTGCTTTTTGCCTTGAAGTCAACAGGGTTTTTTCTTCGCAATTTTTTTACGAGTTCAATAGAAGATCAATTTATTTCAAACATATTTTCAGATTTTTTTTGTAATCACTATTTTTTTTTCATATGAAGTGTATATACACCTTGGAACCAAACGTTCGTGTCTGCAACCATCCTCGATGTACTACTAGCATCAGCCTTTGGTTTTACAAATATAGGTGATCCACCCACCCTGGAACACTCGCGATCAGAGAGGCGCTTGACCTAGCCGATGATCTTAACCTACATCACATTCAAGTAGCCACGGATTGCAAGGAAGTCGTGGAAGAAATCAAGAAGGGAGGTGCAGCTAGATATGGTGCGATAGTTCAGGAGATAAAACTTCATTCAGTTTCTTTTATTTCATGTATGATAGGTCATGAGTTTAGGAGCTCAAATTATGAAGCTCACAATCTTGCGAAGTTTGCTTTATCTTTGGGGCCGGGTCAGCATGTCTGGCTTGGGCAACACGAAGGGATTCTTTTCGTCCCTGTAAACATTGTGACGGTTGAATAAAAACTTCGCGAGATTGCCTAAAAAAAGCCATGTTCATATGCAATGAGAGTGTGGAGTGACATTATTCTCATATATTCTAATTGATTCTTAAAATTTTATTACTATAAATTTTCACAACAAGGTGTCGGCTATTAGCTAGTTAGTTATGTACTTGTAGCCTCTTAACTGCCAAATATTCAATTGGGTGCCCGGGCTTATCTATATCTGATGAACAGTAAAATAAAATAAAAAGCAGAAAAATGAAAAATGATTTTCTTTTATGGTGCAAGATGCTCAAATGTGTAATGTTCATGCAAAATTTTGGGGTGTTTGAACATTCAAGGAGCTCGTGGCAAAAAAGGCAAAATCAGATATGAAGATGGTTGTTTTCAAAAGTTTCTTAGGCACCAATTTTTTCTTTTTTTGCCATGAGCTCTCAAATGTCCAAATCTTGCACGGGCATCACTCACATCTTGCACCACAAAAAAATCAGAATTTTTAGCATTTGTTACTATTAAAAACAATTCTACTTTTCACCCTGGGCTCATTTGAGCCCGGGTGCAGAATAACATAACTATTACACATAGATAATTTTTTTTTAATTTTCATGATTATGGAATTTGGTTTTAAACTGGTACTTTTATTAAAACAAAGTTTGTGCGTTCTATCCGAATTTTTCTGAACAATGTTTTTTCCTATTTTTTTTACTTGTAATAACATGAAGTTGCTCTGCTTTATTCTTCTAGCCAGACCCAAGCCTACTCTGTTTTTTCTCGACAATTATTGGCTATCTGGCTGATAAATTTGCAGCTGGCTTTTCTTTCCCCTCTCGCAAGGCGGCTAAGGAAAGCCTTTCTCCCCTCGATCTCCTTCGGTTAGCCCGTGGATTCGCCTCCCCTTCGCATGCCGCTCCGTCGACCGGTGGTAGGGAGGGGATTTCTGATGGCTCGTCTCCGGCTAGTAGATAGGTAGGGTTTTGGTTCTCGCAGGGGCGGCGTTTGGACGGATGGGGCACTTCTTTTTTGAGTCAGTCTTTCGGCCTCCCATCCTCCTCAAGTTCGTCCACTGGGACGGACCAGACGGAGCTCCGACGTAGATTCCTTCCAGCTCCTCAGGGCGGTGAGGTTAGGGGTTCTCGCTCTGCGTACGCAACGGTGATATTTAATGTCAAATTCTTCGGATCGATTCAAGGATTCAACGATGACGACTGCGGCTCTGAAACGCTGGTCCTTAGGGGCACGTGCACGAAGACTTCCCGCCTGACATCAACAAGGTTAGGACAGCTCCGGTATGGGAGCGGCGACAGGGCGCGTCGGCGACTCATTCTGGCGGCGGTCGTTCAATTGTCCATGGACCTTGATTTAATTTTTATTATGTTTGAGGTGTTTTGTACTTCCGGTGAATCTCTAATGAATCTTATAATAGATTTTTTCTTTTTAGAGAAAAAATGATAAATTTGCAACTGGAAGTAGCAAAAATGTTGGAAGCCTGATGATAGAAAATGTGTATTCCGCACGTTTATACAACAGAAAAAACACACCATTTTTTTTTCTTTTTGCGAAACACACCATTTTGGACGTCTTGGACAGTGAGCTCTCTGTCGACTCCCCCAAAACCAATACTACTGCTAAGGAAATGGTCCAACAAATCAAGCGGTGGCCTGCTGCGCGATGGCGAGGTCCGAGGGCGACAGCGTGCCGTTGTGGTCAGCGTCGAGCATGTCGAACTCCTCCATGAACTCCGAGATCTCCTCCTGGCTGATCTTCCCGAGCTCCTTGAGCTTATACAGCACGAACTCCGCCGCCCCGACGCGCCGGTCGCCGTCCAGGTCCGCCGCCTCCAGGTCAGTGTTCGTCGTCCGCCGCGTCAGCACCCACCGCGCCAGCGCCCTCTGCCGCCTCTCCGCGTACAGCTCCGCCACGTACAGGAAGAAGAGCGCCACCACCACCGTGCTCACAGTCACCCACACCGCCGCGAACGCGCGCCCGGCCGACGACCTGAAGCTCCGGTCCCCGTACCCGAGCGTCGTCACCGTCGCGCACACGCAGTACAGCGCGTCCACGGGCCGCATCCCCTCCCCCTTCCAAAGCACCAGCGTCCCCGACGCCACCGACGCCGCCAGCAGCGCCCCGGCCGCGTACAGCTTGTACCACGTCTTGTTCATCTCCATGGCGCGCAGCTCCCGCGCCGGGTGCTTTCCGTTGGCGTGCACCGCGCGGAAGACGAGCGACTCCTGCTTCTCGACCAGGTAGTCGGCGGACTTGCTGAGGGAGGTGCCCACGACGGCGACGCCGCCGAAGGCGAACGCGCTGGCCAGCAGCTTGCCGGTGTCGCTGGATGGGACGAGGTCGCCGTAGCCGACCGTGGTCATGGTGACCACGCAGAAGTAGAGCGCGTCGATAACGCGGCTGCCGCTGCGGTGCCCGGACATGTGGTCCATGGCGAGGTAGAAGGCGGTGGTGCCGGCGACGACGTAGGCGAAGAGGAGGATTCCCACCAGCCGGAAGCTCGAGCTCGGGCGGCCGCTCTCGAGCACTTTCTTGGCCGGCGAGGCCGCGCTTTCGGTCCGACTGGCGTTGCCGGGGGGAGTAAGAGGACGAGGCTCTTCCGACGCAGCAGGGTCGGCGGAAGGAGCCGTCCGGCAGCGCCGAAACCTCTTGACCCCGTCCGGCGGCTTCTGTCGGATGGCACCAGCTGCGTCGCCGTCGCCGCCGGATAGCAGCGGTTGTTGAACACCATCGGCCGCCATTTTTGGCCGATGGGCGATGGAGTTGCAGCAGCTAGCGATGCAGATATGTGCAGATCAGAGGAGAAATGCGAGCCTCTTCTTGTTCTCGATGACTCTTTCTATGGTCCACGTGTGGAGTGTATCGCCGTACATGTGTAGTTTACAGGTGCGGGTTATGCCGCGTGGCTGCCCTTGAGTTACTTATTATTACTGCCTCTTTTTCTTTTCTTTTTTACTTATTACTTCCTCTCTCTCCACTGAAAAAAAAAATCAGAGAACAAATGTCCAATTTGACATATCAAAAAGGAAAATACAAGTTCCGGTAAAAAAAAAGGGAAAATACAAATAATATATGGGCATCGAGTTTCGCTCGACATGACAGTAATTTCGACAAAAATAGAAAATATATTAAAAAACTCTTTTTTTTACAAATGTTGTCAATGCTTCAAAGTTTTCATAGTGAAATCACATTTTTAGAGGCCGTGGCAAAAGGCACAAAATCGATGCCCCAAAAGGTTATTTTTAGAAGCATCTGGGAGTGATGGTTTTGCTTTTTTGCCACGACGTTCACATATATCATTTCATGATGAAATTGCATGAGCACTTATAACATTTAGCAATGTTTGCCACAAAAACCATATTTTTTTAATTTGTTTTCACTTTTTTTTTGTATTTTACTGTTTATACTGAGCTCATCTAAGCTCAGACCAGAAGAGTACTTTCAAATAGGCAAGTTTTAGCATGCTCCCTCTTACTCTTTAAATAAGATACTTCCAATTGCCAAAAACATTCAAACATAAATTTTAATCTTCTCATTGCAGTGTATCTCTACTAAATGGGGAGTCGGAAGTCGTTTCGTTCGTTCGTTACCCATCGATCGATAGGCCTCCGAACAAACGACGTACATCTCCACCCTCTAGATTTTTTTTTCAAACCAAAGACCCACCTCTCGTTCACTTCTGGTTTCTCGTGCCGCCATCGCCACCACCATATGAGAAATCTAGGCCCCCTCGCCTCCAGCTGCCATCTTGGCGCTGAGAGTTGGGGACCTCAGATCTTCAAGACATCTATGTTCTTCGTCAATGCCTGGTGATCATCATATTTTTGTGAGAATAACTTTCCTCTTGTTCTTTTGCGGTGCCATGAGGTTAGAGAGTTTTCTGTTCTCGCAGATCTGATTATTCGGATATGATGAGTTTATGTTGCTGTATCAATCTTTTTTTGTTGGTCTGATTCTTTCTGGAGGTGAAATCTTTCATCGACACCTTGGTGAAGATATAGTGATTCGGCGGCCTGCACTTCTAGGGGATCATCGCCGGCCCAAGTACGTTCATCGACCAGGGCTTCCCATCTTTTTGGATGGGCGATTCAAGGCGCTTTCAAACACCATTATTAGTAATGTTTGTGCGGGTGAAAGAGGTACGACATCGTTGCTCCTGTCCAATTGCAGCCTCTTTAACGAAGTTTTTGAAGTATTTCTTTGAGTAGAGATTGATATCACGAAAAAGGTGCTTTCAAGTGATTTCATTGTAATTCTTAATCATAGGAGTTACTTCGTATTTTCTTGGATCTTAGGTCCAAATCAATGTACCTGTAATTGTTATGAGTATGAATAAAATTACAGCTATTTCTAAAAAAACCTCTGTTCACTTCTGGTCTTCTCCCACGTCAGTTATCCAATCCACGAGGAAAAAACTCAAAGTCGGCCGAGAGCTCGCCCGATTACACTTCCGAACCCACCCGATTGTTTGCCCTAGACCTATCTCCCTCCTCACCGTCAAAACCGGCGGATCTCGGGTAGGGGGTCTCGAGCCGTAGATCTTGGATCAATGGGGAACAAGGAATGCAAAGACAGTGTTTACCCAGGTTCGGGCCCTCTCGAGGAGGTAAAACCCTACGTCCTGCCTGATTGTATTGATGTGTGTATGAGGATTACATGGTTGATCTACCACGAGATCGGATGAACTAAACCCTAGATGAGTAGGATGAAAAGGTTCTTCTGCCCTCTACTGACTAAACTCTCTGGTTTATTGTAACACCCCGGATGTAACTTTCCATATTTGTAACTCCAACTCTTGCCATTTTCGGCTATGTGTTATGATATTCTCTTCGTGGTCGGGTTTTGTTTTTCGTTTTGCATTTTGTTCATGTCATGCATCTCATATCATGTCGTCATGTGCATCTCATTTGCATACGTCTTCGTCTCATGCATCCGAGCATTTTCCCCGTTGTCCGTTTTGCAATCCGACACTCCCACATGCACCGGCGCACCCCTCTTGTCTCTTTTCGTGAGCGGGTGTTAAACGTTCTCGGAATGGACCGAGTTTTGCCAAGTGACCTTGGTACACCACCGGTAGACCACCTGTCAAGTATCGTTCCATTTGGAGGTCGTTTGATGCTGCAACGGTTAACCGGGTAACCGCAAAGGCCTTTTGAGTGTTGCAGCCAAACACCCCTCCAAACAGCCCAATAATCCATCTAAGTCCCCTCCATGCTCTCGGTCATTCGATCACGATCGTGTGGGCGAAAACCGCACTCCATTTGGAGTCTCCTAGCTCCCTCTAGCTATAAATATGTGAGCCTCCCCGAAATCCGCAGTCCAAAAACCCTAGCCCGCTCCCTCTCCGCCGCCGGACACGTCCGGTCCGGTCGGACACATCGCCGCCGCCGCTCAGCGCCAACCGGGCCGCGCCACTTGTCGCGCCGTCGCCTCCCCCGCCGAAGCCCGCGAGGCCCGTGCCTGGCCCCCGCGGCCTGCCTCCCGCGCGCCGCCCGCGTCCCTCCGCGCGCGTGGTCGCCGCCGCCCGCGCCTTCCCCGGTCGCCGACGCAGCCCGCCGGCCGCGCGCGTGGCCGCTGCCGCCCGCATCGTCGCCGGCGAGCCGCCGTCCTCGCCGTCCCGAGCTCCCTCCGCGCGCCGCCCGAGCCGCCGCTCCCTCCATCCGCCGGCGCCGGATCCGCCTCCTCCGGCCGGCCCCGTCCCCGCCGGCGTCTTCTTCGACCTCCCCGAGCGCAACTCCGGCGAGCCGCCCTGCCTCGGCTTCCGTGTCACCAACCCTAGATCTGGAGAGGTTGAACCCCGAAATTTCCTCCAAGTCTTTTTCTGTCATATTATGTTGCTCTATTCATCATGGCATATCTCATTGCATACTGATCCGTTTTGTGTGCATGATATATCAAAATGTTCATCACGCGATGTTCTTCATTTTGTTCCATTGTGCCATGCTCGTTTGAGTTCATGTTGATGCTCAAATCTCTGGTGCAAGAGTGCTATATGATGTTTACTGCTGTTACTTATCAGAACTTGATGTTTTGTTATTTTTGTTGCATTTGATGTGTGCATCTTATGGGCATGAGCTGTATAGGTGTTTTGATCTATGCCATGCCATCTTTATATAGGTGTATGCCATGTATTTTTGTGATCTATGTGGTGACTAGCACAAGCATGCAAACTAGGCTTCGTGATGTTTCTGTTTTCAGGGACTTAGGATTTTGCTAAGTCTTTTACCTGCTGTTATTTTGTTGCCATGTATCCATGTGTCTACAGTGAGATCCATGCTTCTTTTGAGTATGTACAGTGAGGATGTTTTGCAAATATAGTTGTGTTCGATCCATCCATGCCCCTTTTTGCAATTATGGAGTGCCCTAGCATGTCTCAACCTTGCTCTACTTTTGTTATAAAATGTTCCTGGCAGAATGTTAACATGATATTCAATTTTGCCAAGGTTGTTGTAGTTGATCCAGACATGCTATGTACTTGCTCTTGCCATGTTTAGCTTAATGAATATGCCTTCTTGCTGTAGGTATGCTTTTTTTGTCATGCATTGCTTTGTGATGAGTGAATCGAGCTCACAAAGATGCCTTCATAATTCTGTTAATGCCATGCTCTGTTTTCTGCTAAGTCTGAAACCTGTTAACGAAACTTTCTATGTTTACTTGGGTGCCATCATATCTTCTGTGCCTTTTTGGCTCATGATCATTAAGGGACTTTTGTTCTATGCATTTAGTAGATTCATGCCATGCCTTGTTTTGCTATGATAAGTTCCTGTAGCATGTTGATTGCTTGCTCTGAACATTGCTACCTGATGCTGTTTCAGCCATGTTCAGTATTTTCACTAAGTCTGTGAAGCTGATATCTTTTGCACTTTTTCCATGCTTGTTTGAACCTGTTATGTTGTGCTATAGCCGTAGCTCAGTGTTCATATTTTGTCAAGCATCTCCTGTAGATCACTGACATATGCTTTGTTGCTATGTTGGGGTGCTGTAGCATAGTTACTTAATATATTCTAAGTGCTATCATGCTGTTAATCGCAGAATCGTGTCATTCTTGTTTTGCTTGCCATTTGCAAACCGTGCATCCGTTTCCGGTGATCTTTATATCGATTTCGACCGAAATCATCTCATCTTTTCAGTGGCATACTTGGTTTGCCAAGTTGATGCCTTGTTCATCCTTTTTCTTCCGGAGCACGCATATGCATCGCATATCACATCTCGCATATCATGCATCTATTGCATCATGTTGCTTGTGCATTTCCCGTGATTGATTGTGGTTCCATTGCTTGTGTTCTTGCTGTGGGTAGAGCCGGGAGACGAGTTCGTGAATGAGGAACCTGTTGAGTACGCTTACGAGGATCAAGCTTTCGACAACTCTGAGAACCTTGCAGGCAAGATGACCATACCCTCGAAATCACTTCTATCTTTGCTTTGCTAGTTGTTCGCTCTTTTGCTATGCTGTGCTACTTACCACTTGCTATATCATGCCTCCCATATTGCCATGTCAAGCCTCTAACCATCCTTTCCTAGCAAACCGTTGTTTGGCTAAGTTACCGCTTTTGCTCAGCCCTTCTTATAGCGTTGCTAGTTGCAGGTGAAGTTGAAGTTGGTTCCATGTTGCAACATGGATATTTTGGCATATCACAATATCTCTTATTTAATTAATGCATCTATATATTTGGTAAAGGGTGGAAGGCTCGACCTTATGCCTGGTGTTTTGTTCCACTCTTGCCGCCCTAGTTTCCGTCATACCGGTGTTATGTTCCTTGAGTTTGCATTCCTTACGCGGTTGGGTGATTTATGGGACCCCCTTGACAGTTCGCCTTGAATAAAACTCCTCCAGCAAGGCCCAACCTTGGTTTTACATTTGCCCACCTAAGCCTTTTTCCCTTGGGTTTTCGCGAGCCCGAGGGTCATCTTTATTTAACCCCCCCGGGCCAGTGCTCCTTCGAGTGTTGGTCCGAACCGAGCAGCCTGCGGGGCCACCTCGGAGAAACTCGAGGCCTGGCTTATCCGGTGTGCCCTGAGAACGAGATATGTGCAGCTCCTATCGGGATTTGTCGGCACATCGGGCGGCTTTGCTGGTCTTGTTTTACCATTGTTGAAATGTCTTGTAAACCGGGATTTCGAGACTGATCGGGTCTTCCCGGGAGAAGGTTTATACTTCGTTGACCATGAGAGCTTATAATGGGCTAAGTTGGACACCCCTGCAGGGTATTATCTTTCGAAAGCCGTGCCCGCGGTTATGAGGCAGATGGGAATTTGTTAATGTCCGGTTGTAGAGAACTTGACACTTGACTTAATTAAAATACATCAACCGCGTGTGTAGCCGTGATGGTCTCTTTTCGGCGGAGTCCGGGAAGTGAACACGGTTCGAGTTATGAATGAACGTAAGTAGTTTCAGGATCACTTCTTGATCATTTCTAGCTTCGTGACCGTTGCGTTGCTTCTCTTCTCGCTCTTATTTGCGTATGCTAGCCACCATATATGCTTAGTGCTTGCTGCAGCTCCACCTCATTACCCCATCTTTTCCTATAAGCTTAAATAGTCTTGATCTCGCGGGTGTGAGATTGCTGAGTCCTCGTGACTCACAGATTCTACCAAAACAGTTGCAGGTGCCGACGATACCAGTGCAGATGACGCAACCGAGCTCAAGTGGGAGTTCGACGAGGAACGTGGTCGTTACTATGTTTCGTTTTCGGATGATCAGTAGTGGAGCCCAGTTGGATGATCGGGGATCTAGCATTTGGGGTTATCTTATTTTCATTCGGATTTGACCGTAGTCGGTCTATGTGTGGATTTTGGATGATGTATGAATTAATTTATGTATTGTGTGAAGTGGCGATTGTAAGCCAACTCTCGTTATCCCATTCTTGTTCATTACATGGGATTGTGTGAGGTTGACCCTTCTTGCGACAATACCTACAATGCGCTTATGCCTCTAAGTCGTGCCTCGACACGTGGGAGATATAGCCGCATCGTGGGCGTTACATTTATATAGACACCAGGGGTACCCAGGGTACATGTGATCAAGCGCCGTCAAGGGATAAACTTGCCATTTTTATTGTCTTGACTTGGAGGATACACCAAGGCTTCGAAGGTTTCCTCCTCTAGTACGGTGTCATCTGTAGCTCGGCCTTCCTTGACAGAATCCGAAGTGGCCCGCCAGGCCGGCCCATGAGAGATAGGCCGGCAGCCCGATGACCCCCTAATTCAGGACACGCCAGTAGCCCTCTGATGTCTACTATGCAACTCTATTCCTGTAGACTCGTGTTGGGCTTCCAAACGCAGAGTTTTGTAGGACAGTAGCAATTTTCTCTCAAGTGGATGACCTAAGGTTTATCAATCCATGGGAGGCGTAGGATGAAGATAGTCTCTCTCAAGCAACCCTGCAACCAAATAACAAAAAGTCTCTTGTGTCCCCAACACACCGAATACAATGGTAAATTGTATAGGTGCACTAGTTCGGTGAAGAGATGGTGATAAAAGTGTAGTCTGGATAGTAGATATTGATTTTTGTAACAGGAACAATAAAAAACAGCAAGGTAGCGAGTAACAAAAGTGAGCACAAACGGTATTGCAATGCTTGAAAATGAGGCCTAGGGCCCGTACTTTCGCTAGTGCAATCTCTCAACAATGCTAATATAATTGGATCATATAATCGTCCCTCAACGTGCGATGAAGAATCACTCCAAAGTTCCTATCTAGCGGAGAACATAAGAAAAATTGTTTCTAGGGTACGAAACCACCTCAAAGCTATTCTTTCCGTTCGATCTATCCTAGAGTTCGTACTAAAATAACACAAGCTGTTCTTTCCGATCGATCTAATCAAGAGTTCATACTTAAATAACACCATATGACACACATCAACCAACTCTAATGTCACCTAGATACTCCAATGTCACCACGAGTATCCGTGAGTTAATTATACGATATGCATCAAACAATTTTAGATTCATAATACTCAATCCAACACAAAGAAATTCAAAGAGTGCCCCAAGATTTCTACCAGAGAAACAAAGACAAGAACGTGCATCAACCCCTATGCATAGATTTCCCCAATGTCACCTCGGGAATCCGCGAGTTGAGTGCCAAAACACATATCAAGTAAATCAACATGATACCCCATTGTCACCACGAGTATTCATATGTAAGACATATATGAAGTGTTCTCAAATCCATTAAAGTATTCAATCTGATAAAATTAAATCTCAAAGGGAAAACTCAATTCACAACAAGATAGAGAGGGGAAAACATCATATGATCCGACTATATTAACAAAGCCCGCGATACATCAAGATCGTGACATCTCAAGAACACGAGACAGAGAGAGATTAAACACATAGCTACTGGTACAAACCCTCAGGCCCGAGGGTGGACTACTCCCTCCTCATCGTGTTGGCTGCCGGGATGATGAAGATGGCCACCGGTGATGATCTCCCCCGCTGGCAGGGTGCCGGAACGAGGTCTAGATTGGATCTCGTGGCTACAGAGGCCTTGCGGCGGCGGAACTTCTGATCTAGGGCTACCCCGAAGGGTTTTGGAATATTTGGGAATTTATAGGGCGAAGAGGGGGTACGGGAGGCCACCGAGGTGGGAACAACCCACCAGGGCGCGCCTAGGCCTGGGGGCCCAGGCGCGCCCTGGTGGGTTGTGCCCCCTCGGGGCACCCCCAGGTGCAGCTCTGGCCCATTGGGTGTCTTCTGGTCCATACAAAATCCATACAAAGTTTCGCGGTGTTTGGACTCCGTTGATATTGATTTTCTATGATCTAAAAAACAAGCAAAAAACAGCAACCGACACTTGGCACTGGGTCAATAGGTTAGTCCCAAAAATGATATAAAGTTGCTATAAAATGATTGTAAAACATCCAAGAATGATAATATAACAACATGAATACTTCATAAATTATAGATACGTTGGAGACGTATCACCCTCGAACTAGCCTCCAATGCCGGGGTTCATGATCCTTAGTAGCCTCACACGCCCAAAGTCTCCGGCTTGCGGGCGAGTTCTTTTCCCCTTATTGTTCGACTTTACAACCTCACCGATTCCTTTGTGCGGAGATTTAAGTATTCAGCCCATCGCAATACGCATTCTGTTTTGTTTGATCTTTATGATAAATCATTTACCATGGACCTAGAAGATTTTAATGAAGGATGTAAAATTCCAAAATGGGGCAGTTGTGCTAAACCTCGTAAATCTGACTGTTCTGAGTTCCTTGATAGCATTAGCGTAGGAGAAACCAGAACCATAACACAAGCCACTATAGGGGGCATTCACTTTCCTACATTACATTACTTTGCTCTCTTCATAGGTAGATGCATTAATGGTAAACATGATCATAGCCACCTTTGTGCCTCCTATTTAATTGTTCTTAAGAGTGCAGTAATGAATGATAAAAGATTTAATTTGGGGGATATCATTGCACATCGTTTACATAACAATGCTAAAGATGGGGATTTCTTTGGTGGAATTTATGCCACCCGCTTAGCTAATTATCTTGGTGTCCCCATAAGAGAAAATGACGCTTCGTTGCCACCTGCTTTCCTTGATTATAATGCTATGGTAGGTTACCAGTTTCTTGAGAGGAACGATTAGTCTCTCCTATACCGACTAATCTTTGACAAGGAGCACGTCTTCCATATTATGCTTTCTGCTCCTGCCTTCTTTGACTATCAGGTAAAACGAATATACTTCATTACCAGAGAGGAGGCGGATGAGTATGAGAGAGAGAGAGGGGGAGGCCGCTTGTCACCACGAGGCAGCTCTCCAAGCGGTAGTTGCCGCAGCTCAGTACAACCCCAACTACAACTTTGGATATCCGCCAGGCCAGCTGTGGCCCTAGACCAACTTAGGCCAAAAGCCTAAGCTTGGGGAGTACGTATTTCTCACCGACATTACATTCATGTTCACACACTCATTCCAGTTGTCGGTGTTCATAATTTTTCATTGTATTATCCATGTTAGTTTATTTCTCTCGCTTTCTTCTTGTGTGTTTGAAAAAGTTTGAGAAAATCCAAAAAAATAGTTCTCACTTATTTTTAGTTTTCCTTCTAGTTCTTATTAGTAGTAGTAAGAAAAGAAAACCCAAAAAGATTTCTCGTTCTCCTTTTGCATGTTGGGAGCTTTCCCGTGTAAATAGTTTTTCTCGTTCTTGTTTTACTTTCTTCAGAAAAACGAAAACTCCAAAAATATTTCAGTGTGTTTCTTTGAAATTCTTTTTCTTTTCTTTGGGTCGTAAGGAGAAGACCATGATGAAAATATTGAGTGGCTCCCATATGCATTATTGTTGATCTAACAAAGAGCCCATATTAACTTGTCTTCCCCTTTGAATAAATGTTGCCAATTTCAGCTTAGTCCAATGCACGTGCACTCTTATTATTATTTACATCGTTCGGTCGTGCAAGTGAAAGGCAATAATGATGATATACTATGAAGAAATGATTGAGATGGAGAAAAGCAGGTACGAACTCGACCTATTTTGTTTTTGTAAATATGATTGGCTCATTGTTCCTGATTCAACTTATTATGAATGAAACATGTTTGCAATGATAATTAGAGATTATAGTTACTCACCATGCTTAATTAGCTAGGAGTGTATAATGGTTTTTCTTGTGTGCCAACATGCATTTTAAAATGGTTATGATGTGGTATGATAAGATGATATCCTGCTTTGAATGATTCAAGTGGCTTGGCTTGGCACATGTTCATGCATGTAGTTGAAACAAAAACAACATAGCCTCCACGATATTTTTCATGGTGATTTATATCCTACTCATGCTTGCACTCAATGTTGGTTAATCTCAATGCATGTTTATGACCGTTGTCACTCTCTAGTTAGTCGCTCCTCAATCTTTTGTTAGACTTCACTTGTACTAAGCGGGAATACTGCTTGTGCATCCACTTCCTTAAACCCAAAGTTGTTCCATATGAGTCCACCATACCTACCTATATGCGGTATTTACCTGCCGTTCCAAGTAAATTTGCATGTGCCAAACTCTAAACCTTCAAATAATAATCTGTTTTGTATGCCCAAATTGCTCATGTAGCGACTGGGGGCTGTGAGTATCTTCCATACTACGTGGGTTATTCTCACGATGAGTGTTTATTCACTTGTGATTCACGAGAAAGTGGCTGGTAATCGGGATGCCTAGTTCCATGCTCGAGATCAAATCAAAATATAATCAAAAAACAAAACTCCGCCAGGATTGTTGTTGGTATGAACGGTACCCATGGATTCGGCTAGCCGTGGAGTGTGATTGTTGGTGGAGGGGGAGTAAAAACTTTACTATTCTGTTTGGGAACCGCCTATAATGTATCTAGCATGGAAGATAGTGAGATCTCGCTTGGTTGTTATGTTGATAATGAAAGCATACCGCTCAAAATTATATTAATCTCTGTTCTAAAAACTCCGAACTCTGGCACCTCTGCAAATCGCTGCTTCCCTCTGCGAAGGGCCTATCTATTTACATTTATCGTTGAGTCATCATCCTCTTATAAAAAACACCAGCCAGAGAGCACCACTGTCATTTGTATGCTTTGCTATTAATTGATGTGGAGTATAAGTGTCACTGGATCTCTTTTGCCCTGAATTATAATGTCTAGTCAGTCCTTGGTCTTCAGAGGTGCTCTGCATTTATGTTTTGCGGTCTCAGAAAGGGCTAGCGAGATATCATTATATCATATTGTATCATGATTGTTTTGAAAAAAGTGTTTTCATCCGAGATTTATTATTATTGCTCGCTAGTTGATTATGCCATTTATATGAGTAAATGTGAGACCTAAATGTTATTGTGAATATGGTTAGGTCATAATCTTGGCTGAAAACCTGAACATCAGTTAGACATATTTACAACAACAAGATCAAACAGAGTTTGTAAAAGTTTTTCTTTGTCACTTTCAGTTTGTCAACTGAATTGCTTGAGGACAAGCAATGGGTTAAGCTTGGGGGAGTTGATACGTCTCCATTGTATCTACTTTTCCAAACTATTTTGCCCTTGTTTTGGACTCTAATTTGCATGATTTGAATGGAACTAACCCGTACTGACGTTGTTTTCAGCAGAATTGCTATGGTGTTATTTTTGTGCAGAAATAAAAGTTCTCGGATTGACCTGGAAATTTACGGAGAATATTTTTGGAATATATAAAAAATATTGACACAAGAATTAACCAGAGGGGGGGCCACCCATATGCCACAAGCCCTGGGGGTGCACCCCATAGGCTTGTGGGCCCCTTGGAGCCCCTCCGACCTCAAATCCAACTCCATATAACCCTATTCGGGGAGAAAAAATCAGAGAGAAGAGTTCATCGCGTTTTACGATACGGAGCCGCTGCCGCCTCCCGTTCTTCCTTGGGAGGGCTGATCTGGAGTCCATTTTGGGCTCCGGAGAGGGAATCCGCCGCCATCATCATCGCCAACCTTCCTCCATCGCCATTTCCATGGTGCTCACCACCGGAGTGAGTAATTCCTTCATAGGCTTGCTGGACGGTGATGGGTTGGATGAGATTTATCATGTAATCGAGTTAGTTTTGTTAGGGTTTGATCCCTAGTATCCACTATGTTCTGAGATTGATGCTGCTATGACTTTGCTATGCTTAATGATTGTCACTAGGGCCCGAGTGCCATGATTTCAGATCTAAACCTATTATGTTTTCATGAATATATGTGGGTTCTTGATCCGATCATGCAAGTTGTAGACACCTATTACAAGTTATGATCCGCATACCACAAGGTGACAATAATTGGGATTCTTTTCGGTGATTACCATAGTTTGAGGAGTTCATGTATTCACTAAGTGTTAATGCTTTCTTTTGGTTCTCTATTAAAAGGGCCCTAATATCCCTTAGTTTCCATTAGGACCCCACTGCCACGTGAGGGTAGGAGAAAAGATGTCATGCAAGTTCTTGTCCATAAGCACGTATGCCTATATACGGAATACATGCCTACATTATATTGATGAATTGGAGCTAGTTCTGTATCACTGAGGGAGTCCTGGATTAGGGGGTCCTCGGACAGCCGGACTATATCCTTTGGCCGGACTGTTGGACTATGAAGATACAAGATTGACTTCGTCCCGTGTCCGGATGGGACTCTCCTTGGCGTGGAAGGCAAGCTTGGCGATACGGATATGTAGATCTCCTCCCTTGTAACCGACTCTGTGTAACCCTAGCCCCCTCCGGTGTCTATATAAACTAGAGGGCTTAGTCCGTAGGACAACAACAATCATACCATAGGCTAGCTTCTAGGGTTTAGCCTCTACGATCTCGTGGTAGATCAACTCTTGTAATACTCATATCATCAAGATCAATCAAGCAGGAAGTAGGGTATTACCTCCATCGAGAGGGCCCGAACCTGGGTAAACATTGTGTCCCCCGCCTCCTGTTACCATCCGCCTTAGACGCACAGTTCGGGACCCCCTACCCGAGATCCGCCGGTTTTGACACTGACATTGGTGCTTTCATTGAGAGTTCCACTGTGCCGTCACCGTAAGGCTTGATGGCTCCTTCGATCATCGGACAACTCGATGGCAACGATGCGATCCAGGGTGAGGTTTTCCTCCCCGGACAGATCTTTGTATCGGCGGCTTCGTACTGCGGGCTAACTCGCTTGGCCATTTGGAACAGATCGATAGCTACGCCCCTGGCCATTAGGTCAGGTTTGGAAACTTGAACTATACTGCCGATATCCGCGGAGACTTGATATTCGACGGATTCGAGCCCATGTCAGGGGCGCCACACAATCACGACGAGCATGATTTAGCTCTGCTGCCGGACTGTGTTCGGGAGATCACACCTGCAACTACTCCGGCCCTCAATCCGGAACAAATTGCGCCCTCTGTGGACGGGTGGATGGACCCCGCCACGAAGGCCGCACACTCAGTGGAGATAGCGCCGAATACTGACCTTACCTCCTATGAGACCCGTGTTGCCGAACCGTTGGATTCGTCCCCAGCCACGGACTCCGAGCCGCTTGTGTCCGTGCCCATCAAATCCGATTGGGCACCGATCATGGAGTTTACCTCCGCGGATATCTTTCAGCACTCGCCTTTTGGCGACGTACTAAACTCGTTGAAGTCTCTCTCTCTGTCCGGAGACCCTTGGCCGAACTATGTCCGGCTAGAATGGGATGCGGACGACGAAGAAATTCGCGCCCCACCCACCACCCACTTAGTAGCCACTGTCGACGATTTAACCGACATGCTCGACTTCGGCTCCGAAGACATCGACGGTATGGACGACGATGCAGGAGACGAACAAGAACCACCGCCCATAGGGCGCTGGACGGCCACCTCATCGTATGACATATACATGGTGGAGACCCCAAAGAAGGGGATGGCGACAAAACAACGGAGGATAATCCCTCCAAGAAGCAACCCAAGCACCGACGTCAGTGGCGCCGCTCTAAATCTCGCCACAGCAAAAGCAGCGATACCGGGGGCGCGCGCCAACGCGGGACGATGACCGTCACGCCGGATACACTAAAAGCAAATCCGGCCGGGCCGAATACAGCAGACAAGACTCATATGAACTGCGTCGTGATATAGCCCGGCACAGAGGCGCCGCACACCCCCTATGCTTCACTGATGAAGTAATGGATCACGAATTCCCAGAGGGTTCTAAACCCGTAAACATTGAATCATATGATGGTACAACAGATCCCGCGGTATGGATTGAGGATTTCCTCCTCCACATCCACATGGCTCGCGGTGATGATCTACATGCCATCAAGTACCTCCCACTAAAACTCAAAGGACCAGCTCGACATTGGCTGAATAGCTTGCCAGCAGACTCCATTGGCAGTTGGGAGGATTTGGAAGATGCATTCCTTGACAACTTCCAGGGCACTTATGTGCGACCACCGGATGCTGATGACTTGATCCATATAACTCAGCAGCCAGGGGAATCGGCCAGGCAATTCTGGACCCGGTTCCTAACTAAGAAAAACCAAATTATCGACTGTCCGGATGCAGAGGCCTTAGCGGCATTTAAGCATAACATCCGTGACGAGTGGCTCGCCCGGCACCTCGGCCAGGAGAAGCCAAAGTCTATGGCAGCCCTCACGACGCTCATGACCCGCTTTTGCGCAGGCGAAGACAGCTGGCTGGCTCGCAGCAACAACACATCAAGAAGTCATGACACTTCAGATAGAAAGGATACTAACGGCAGACCGCGTCGTAACAGACACAAGCGTCGCAACAACGGCGACAACGCCGAGGACACGGCAGTAAATGCCGGATTCAGCGGCTCTAAATCCGGTCAGCGGAAGAAGCCGTTCAAAAGAAGCAATCCGGGTCCGTCTAGTTTGGACCGCATACTCGATCGCTCGTGTCAAATTCACGGCACCCCCGATAAGCCAGCCAATCACACCAACAGAGAATGATGGGTGTTCAAGCAGGCCGGCAAGTTGAATGCCAAAAACAAGGACAAGGGGCTGCATAGCGACGACAAGGAGGAGCCCCGGCCGCCGAACACAGGAGGACAGAAGAGGTTCCCTCCACAAGTGAAAACGGTGAACATGATATACGCAACCCACATTCCCAAGAGGGAACGGAAACGTGCACTAAGGGACGTCTATGCGATGGAGCCAGTCGCCCCAAAGTTCAACCCATGGTCCTCTTGTCCAATCACCTTCGATCGCAGGGACCACCCCACTAGTATCCGTCATGGCGGATCTGCCGCATTGGTCCTTGACCCCATCATCGACGGATTTCACCTCACCCGAGTCCTTATGGACGGCGGCAACAGCCTGAACCTACTCTATCAGGATACAGTGCGCAAAATGGGCATAGACCCCTCGAGGATCAAACCCACTAAAACCACCTTTAAAGGTGTCATCCCAGGTGTAGAGGCCCATTGCACGGGCTCAATCACACTGGAAGTGGTCTTCGGATCTCCGGACAACTTCCGAAGCGAGGAGTTACTCTTCGATATCGTCCCGTTCCGTAGTGGCTATCACGCACTGCTCGGGCGAACCGCATTTGTGAGATTCAATGCGGTACAACATTATGCATACCTCAAGCTGAAAATGCCAGGACCTCGTGGGGTTATAACAGTCAATGGAAACACAGAACGCTCGCTCCGCACGGAGGAGCACACTGCGGCCCTCACAGCTGAGGCACAAAGCAGCCTTTCAAGGCAAACCGCCAATTCGGCGATAAAGCCCCCGGACACCTTCAAGCGAGTCCGGAGTAACCTGCAATAGGATCACCTGGCATGTTCAGAGCTTGCCTAGCAATTCGGCCCCCGTCCTAGTCCCAGTCAAGGAACGAAATCTTTGCCGCGCGTACATAATTACGCACTAAAAATACCTTGGGCATAGGCGGGGGCACGACCAGGGCACGTCCCACAATGCGGCTCAACCGCCCCAGGGGCTGTATACCTTTATCATTTCCTCTCTTTCAGGACCTTACTCTCTGGAAGCCCTTTCCGGCAGTTTGATTGCTGGACACATTACGGGAAGGAACAACCAAGGAGGCAAGAAGCTAAGACGTACAAGGGAATCCCCAGGTGGTCTCTGATAACAATCGAAGTACCCATTTTTAATACCCATACGCAGCTTATCCTTGGATAGGACATGTCAAATAGTCCTATTTTTTGTTTATTGCACTACTTATATCAGTACGCTTCGACGTATTATTTAAATAACAATGTGTAGCATTAGTCTATAATTGCATTACCCTTCTTTTTCCTTGTCTGTTTATTTACGACAACTTGCACCCGTACATTCTGGTACGACCAGTACGCCAGGGGCTTCAGTATACCCATAATACGACGTGAGAAGTCCGAACACTTTCGACAGTGCGGCACCCCGAACTTATAGCATTATATGCATCAGCTCCGAATCATGTCTTGGGTCAATAGTTGGGTTTGCCCGGCTCCCATGTTTTGGTACCTTACGTTCCGCAATATCGGCTATGGTAGCGCTGGGAGAACTACTGCGATTGTGTCCCGGTTCTTCCGGACGAGCACCTCAGTAGAGAAAGCCGAAAACTGACTGTCATGATAAGGCGAGAGTTGGTCGCTGTTCGAGAGGTCTCAAGTCCTTAAAGACTTTTTCCGCTTCGGGCGAGGAGTCGGCCTTGCCCGACTTAGGCGTATATAGCGCCCCAAATTCGGCCTTCCGAATACTAGGGGCTTCGCCAAAATTTAAAATTATAGACTTCTATGGCTAAGTGAGAGTGATAAAGCCTTATAGTCCGATTGCCTGGTTCGTTGTGCTGAACACCTCCCTCGAAGGACCCAAAATTGGGATAAAGAGTGCTCAGATTTATCCTAAACACCTCAGTACTAGTTACATGGGGGCAGAAGCCGATGACTGGCCAACTCTCAGATTTTATAAACGGCTGCACAGAAGGTAATATTTTAAATTCACAAGCGTTGCATAGCACAAATGAACTCGTTTCATATTACAGGATCGCATGAGTACATTCATTCAAATATTACATCCTTAGTACATTCCTCTGCCACAAGGCGAGAACCCTTCAAGATACTGTTATAATACATCTCGGGGTGGCGATGCTCCTTGCCTTCTGGCGGCCCCTCCTTCACCAGCTTCTCGGCGTCCAGCTTCGCCCAGTGCACCTTTGCTCGGGCAAAAGCCCTGCGCGCGCCCTCGATGCAGACGGACCGCTTTATGACTTCAAGCCGTGGGCAGGCATTCACAAGCCGCCTCACCAGGCCGAAGTAGCTATCGGGCAGGGGATCGCCAGGCCACATCCGGACTATAAGACCCTTCATGGCCTGTTCGGCTGCCTTGTGGAGCTCGACCAGTTGCTTCAGCTGGTCGCTCAATGGCATGGGGTGTTCGGTCCCAGTATACTGAGACCAGAACAACTTCTCCGTCGAGCTCCCCTCCTCGGCCCGGTAGAACTCCGCGGCATCTGACACACTGCGGGGCAGATCTGCGAATGCTCCTGGAGAGCTCCGAACTCGGGTAAGTAAAAGGAAATTTTCTTTCACATGCTTGCTTTGCATAATGAATGCCTTAGCCGCCGCTATCTTCTTAACTGCCTCAATTTCCTGGAGGGCCTTTTGGGCTTCGTCCTTGGTGTGTTGTGCGCTTTCGAGGGCCTTCGCAAGCTCGGACTCGCTCGTCTTAGAGTCAAGATCCAAGGACTCATGTTTCTTGACGAGAGCCTAGAGCTCTTGCCGCACCTCGCCCACCCGGGCCTCTTGTTTTTCCTGCTCAATGCGCTCCTTGGCCGTCTTGTCCTCAGCCTCGGTCAGCGCCTTTTTCAGGGTCGCCACTTCGGTCGTGGCCCCTGGCAAAATTCATGACGATCCTATGATCTAAGCAACCACCCTTGTTTTTTCTTATCAACATACAGACGGGGTATAACTTACCTTTGTTCTCTTCGAGCTGCCTTTTGGCAAGGCCGAGCTCTTCCTTGGACTGCTCAAGGCCCCGCTTCAGTGCGGCGACCTCCGCAGGACGTGCGGCAGCGGCTAGCAGTGAAGCCTGCATATGCACATAAACATATTTCGATTAGACTCCTGCGGTTATTATTTGATCCTCTATTCGGCCTTTCTTCGCAAACGCCGAACAGAGCATCAGGGGCTAGTGTCTATGAGGTAACATTCTCTTATAATCTGGTCACTTACCTCAAAGCCTGTTAGGAGGCTGGCACAGGCTTCAGTCAGTCCGCTCTTGGCAGACTGAACCTTCTTGACCACCGCACTCATGATAGTGCGGTGTTCTTCGTCAATGGAAGCGCCGCGAAGCGCTTCTAGCAAGTTGTCTGATGCCTCTGGATGGACAGAGGCCACCGGCACAGGAGGCTTGCCCCTCTTAACGGGGGGTCGCCTGACAGAGTCCGGAACCACCGGAGGTTCCGGCGCAGTGTTCGGCTGAGGGCCGAATTCGGAGCCCATGGGAGTCTTGCTCCCCTTGCGCCCAGGGTCCGGAACGTCGCTTTGAGGCGCCTCTAGGACTACCTCCCCTCGGCTCGATGCCCTTTGAGACAACACCTCGACGTTGTCCGTAGGGCGAGGGGTGGAGGCGGTCGGAAGTGAATCGCTATTCATATCCGACGGGTCCAAAGAACCATCCGACGAAGATACGTCGATATGGGCTCGGGATGGACTGCATAATCATGTTCGGCGTGATGAGAAGTAGTGCAATAAAACATACCATGAATTACTATGGAATCCGGATACTTACAACTTCGCCAGGGGCTTGTCCCTGGGCAACCACTCGTCGTCGCTGTAGGCGGCCATCGTGGGGCAGTCCGGGAGGAGGGTCCTTCCCTTCTTGGACCCTTCGGCTTCCCCAGTTGGGGCGGCCTTCCTTTTCTTGTCCCCCCCCCCGGCTGGGGGGGGGGGGAGAACTTTCCTCTTCCTCCTCCTCGTTTTCGTGGGAGGAGTGCGCCTCAGAGTTTTCGGACGATGAGTCCGATATAACCCTGCGCCGGAGACCCTTTCGGGTCCTCGTGGCCTTCTTCTTGGCCTTCTTCACCGGCACCTCGTAAGGCGCCGGAACCAGCATCTCCGTTAGGAGAGCATCTGCAGGATCTTCAGGCAGGGGGCTGGGCAATCGATCTGCTCCGCTGTCTCTACCCAGTCCTGTTAAATAGCATGGAGGCTTAGATCCCGCACATGATTAAACTGGGGAAAATAAACATCCTATGAGATATGAAAAACACACCGGATTGGCAGGACGCTTTGCGCTGAGTCCGCGGTCCTCGGTGAGGGGAGGAGGTACCTCGGCGCACTTGAACAACACCTTCCAGACGTCCTTGTGCGTCGTGTCGAAGAGCTCTCGCAGCGTCTGGTGCTCGGCCGGGTCAAACTCCCAAAAATTGAATGCCCGTCGTTGACACGGGAGGATCCGGCGGAAGAGCATGACCTGGACCACGTTGACGAGCTTGATTTTCTTGCTCATCATGTTTCTGATGCATTTCTGGAGTCCGGTCAGCTCTACCGGGGAACCCCAGGACAGGCCCTTCTCTTTCCAGGAGGTGAGCCGCATGGGGGTTCTGGATCGAAATTTGGGGGCCGCCACCCAGTTGGTGTCGCGCGGCTCGGTGATATAGAACCACCCCGATTGCCACCCCTTTATGGTCTCCACATAGGAGCCTTTGAGCCAGGTGACGTTGGGCATTTTGCCCACCATGGCGCCTCCGCACTCCGCTTGCTGGCCGACCACCACCTTCGGTTTAACATTGAAGGTCTTCAGCCACAGGCCGAAATGTGGTTGGATGCGGAGGAAGGCCTCGCACACGACGATAAACGCCGAGATGTTGAGGATGAAATTTGGGGCCAGATCGTGAAAGTCCAGCCCGTAGTAGAACATGAGCCCGCGGACAAACTGGTGGAGGGGAAATCCCAGTCCGCGGACGAAGTGGGTAAGGAAAACCACCCTCTCATGGGGTTCTGGAGTAGGGATGATTTGCCCCGCATCTGGCAGCCGGTGCGCGATATCCGCGGCCAGGTATGCGGCTCCCCGCAACTTTGTGATATTCTCCTCCATAACGGAGGAGACCATCCACTTGCCTCCCGCTCCGGACATGCTTGGAGTGGTTTGAGGAGAAAAACGCGAACTTGGGCGCTGGAGCTCGAGTGCGCAAGAATGGATGGGCTAGGAGGAAGAAGGCGTAGGTGAAAAGGGTGAATCCTTGTCCCTTTATAAGGGCGGAAGAGGCTATGCGCCTCCCCACCTACCTGGTAAAATCGCTTATTCCCCAAGCGCCGTAATTGATGGCGCGGCTGGGTTACCCACACCCGTATTGATGAGAATCCCGTGATAAGGGGACACGATCTCTGCTTCGACAAGACGTGCCAAGGAAACCGCCTCGCAATACGTGCTGTGGCTGGTTGTGAAAAACGGTTCGAATAATGACAGGGCTCTGGTGTGATGTCATGCTGCAAAATGCGTCAGCAGATTAGATTTGTGGAAATATTATTCTCTCTACGGTGGTATGTGGAATTTGTTTTGCAGAGCCGGACACTATCCTTGTGTTCAAAATCTTCTATGGAGTATTCGGAGGAGGAACCCGCCTTGCAATGCCGAAGACAATATGCGTGCCGGACTCATCGTCATTGAAGCCTGGTTCAGGGGCTACAGAGGGAGTCATGGATTAGGGGGTCCTTGGACAGCCGGACTATATCCTTTGGCCGGACTATTGGACTATGAAGATACAAGATTGAAGACTTCGTCCCGTGTCCGGATGGGACTCTCCTTGGCGTGGTAGGCAAGCTTGGCGATACAGATATGTAGATCTCCTCCCTTGTAACCGACTCTTTGTAACCGTAGCCCCCTCCGGTGTCTATATAAACCGGAGGGCTTAGTCCGTAGGACAACAACAATCATACCATAGGCTAGCTTCTAGGGTTTAGCCTCTACAATCTCGTGGTAGATCAACTCTTGTAATACTCATATCATCAAGATCAATCAAGCAGGAAGTAGGGTATTACCTCCATTGAGAGGGCCCGAACCTGGGTAAACATTGTGTCCCCCGCCTCCTGTTACCATCCGCCTTAGACACACAGTTCGGGACCCCCTACCCGAGATCCGCCAGTTTTGACACCGACAATCACCCTAGGTTATAAATGTTGCATGATGAATGCCATCCGACACAATTATCATTCTCGATCCAATGCCTACGAGCTTTTCACATATTGATCTTTGCTAAGTTACTTTGTCGTTACTGCTTTTACAATCACTACAAAACTTCTACTGTTACTTTTGCCACTGTTACCTTTACTTCCATACTACTTTGCTACTAAATACTTTGCTGCAGATATTAAGTCTTTCTGGTGTGGTTGAATTGACAACTCAGCTGCTAATACTCGTGAATATTCTTTGGCTCCCCTTGTGCCGAATCAATAAATTTGGGTTGAATACTCTACCCTCGAATACTATTGTGATCCCCTATACTTGTGGGTTATCACTCACTGGTACACGTCGATGCTATACAAACGGTTTTTAACCCCTTTTCGCGATGGCATTTGGAACCGTCGCCAAGTGAGTGTGGGCGATAGGGGGGGTCCTTCCCACACGACCCAAAAATCGTCAAGGATAGGCCCTCCTGGGACACAGGCTGGGGCAAAATGAGCTCGTGTGCGATCGGGCGAGGCATCGAAACCCAATCATTTCCGTTCATATGTACATCCCACACGGTGAATCCCAGAAAACTTTTCCGTTCGTATGTATATCACACACAGTCAATCCAAAGAATACGTTTCCATTCTTATGTACATGCCACACAGTCAATCCCGTGAAAATGTTTTCGTTCGTATGTATATCACACACAGTCAATCCAAGGAATACGTTTCCGTTCTTATGTACATCCCACACAGTCAATCCAGGGAAAACGTTTCCGTTCGTATGTACATTCCACATAGTTTTATGTGTAGGCTCGTGTGTGAAAGGTGTAACTATCACACACGCTCTGCCTTGGTTAACTGTTTGCTTTTATCAACTACATCACACACGATTTGATGAAGAAAACTGTGTGGCATTGGGCTATCCTCACAAGCGCTTTTACTGCTAGGACCGTTTGCAAAGTTCCATTACACATTTAGCAGGTTTATTAGTTTACAATTAATAATTCTAGTATTACGCAAATTCACATTTCATATCGAACGGCTGTTTGCCAATTTCATATCAGGCACATAAATATATTTTAACATCACAGTACGATAGCTACATGAAAATAGCACAGTACAACATATAGCTAGTTCAACTTCATAAGAACAATATTAGAACAATATATTCATTTTCCTAATCGAGATCATCCAGGCTCGTCTTATCCACCTCTGCTTTCAGTTCAGTAAGAACCTGTTTTGCACTGGCCAACTGGGAAAGTGCCTCCTCCTTCGCCAACACCATCTTAGCAAAGTCTGATTTAAAAAATCTGAGCTCATTCTCCACCTTCCTCTTTTTATCCCGCATCTTCAAATATTCTTCAGCGCTGAAAACACTTTCTTTGTTCTCTTCCTCATACATGCTCCAGAGCTTCGCTAGGCACATCTTCAAAGACTGTGGCCACTCTTGATCAACCCACTCCAAGTAAGAACACTTCCGTTCATCCTATAATATTTAAAACTAGATCAGTAACAATTGTAGGGGAAATGGGTTTATAGCAACACAGAAAATCACCAATGCTTATTTTGAAAAACTGAAGAAACATGTTAATTATGGCATATCTTCTCAAAATGATCAATGTGCAAATGAATTAATTGTTACTAAGACAATAACCAAATTCTGGAACATCAGAAGGTATAATTAACTACAACATCGCTACAAGTTCTTACTCATGTACAATAAATAACAAACTGAACATTTTGCGAGGAAGGTAAATATAACTGCAACAGCATAGCGACAGTGTTTGGATGACAGCAAATTGATACTAACAGGTGTGTACGTGCACAAATTTAGTAACATAGAACTAATAGCACTAAGGTCGTCCACTATGTATGCCAAAATTGGTGTAAAGACAATTGTTGCTACATCTCGCACCGGTACCCTGCACTGGCGAGCCGATGCAGCGGAAAAAAATCAGGGACCCGGACTCCGGAGCACCTAGTTGCTCCGATGCCCAGTTCCTTCGTGCCATAAAGATTTAGTATTTTACTGCTTGGCTGCTCGGATGTGTGGACCAAAGTTGGCTGCACAAACTGCTGAAGCGGTGCCAAATAATTTTCTAATGGCACCGCTGATGAGATGGCAACACTTTTAGATACTAGGTACAAACTGTGACACTATCTTAGGATGCGTTTGGTTGAAGGTGTGGTATGAATGGGTTGGGACCGTGACAGTGTCTGGATCACATCTAACAAATGATTTGTAACAACGAAAGAGGGTCTAACCTTCTCTGCAAATGCCAGAAACTTCCTCCCACTGTCCATATATTCAAACGCAACTAGCTTCACGCATGGAGATTGATGGTGACAACGAGCAGATAGATCTTCAGCCACCCCGCTCCATTCGTTGCCACTGATGGTCCTAGGGAGCTACAAGAGGAAGAAATGACTCAAAACGACCGCCGGGTAAAAATCCTACATTCCAAGTCATGGCCCGAGAGAGAGAAGAGAGGCATACCCGGTTGGTGAAGGAGGAGGAACCGCCGGAGAGGTCTTTGAAGAGGACCATGGCGACCCCGGCGGTAGGATGCGAGACGGCGAGAGCGAGGAAGCGGCTATAGCTTAGGAAGGAAAGAAGGAAGGAGGAAACAGGGGAAATGTGACTTGTGGTTGGGGAGAAAAGGGGGTGGGGAAGGGGGGAGGGGGCAGGGGTAGATATTTTGGTGGTAGGCCAAAATTTTGGAAATGTGGAGGGAAACTTTGTGTGCGGTGCCGCTGGACCATTCACTTTGAACGATTGTGTGCATCGCAAACGATTCTTCTGCTTTCACGCATGGGATGAGTTCGATAATTCAAATTTTGGTGGAAATTTCCCCGGGTACGTCATTGCATAATTTAACATCGCTTGCTAATCTGAGCACACAAAAGAGCGTACAACAGACAGACCACACTTACCGAATTGAGCAATTTTAGTAGTTAAACAGAGCCAATTAACCTAAACATCGCTCTAATAAAAGACCAGCATTAAAAACAAAGCCTAAGTACGCATAATTTTAACAAATCCGCTGCCGGGCCGGCCTATGCATCGCCGGTGTGAGATGAGACGTTGATGACTTGTCCTGGCGACATGCCGCCGTTGGTGGACTCCGCGTCCCCCCTGCTGAAGTCGACCGCGTCCTCGTCCTCGTCCTCGGCACCGCCCTCAAGGTTGTAGTACTCATAATAGTGGCTACGCCATAGCTCGCATTGGTACTCCACCGCTGATTCCTCGACGGACAGACTCTTCTCTACCTCGACCTCGGCCACGCGCAACTCCTCCTCCCAGCGCTCCTCGATCTCCGCCGCCTCCTGCATCTCCAGCTCCCGCTCGGCGACCTCATGAGGAAGCAAGTGCTCCATGGCCACCACCGCCTTTTCGGACATGGGTTGCATGCTGGAGTCCGAGGTGGCCTGGAATATCTTGGCGTGTGCATCCTCGATCTTGGCGTGGATGGCCTCGACCCGAGCCAGGGCGACATCGGCGGCACGGACGGCAGCTCGAGCGCTCTTGGCGTTTGCAGCCACCGTCGCAGCAGCATCAGCCGTCTCGGCTGATGCAGCTTCCCTGTCGGTGCCGCAGACGCCCTCTCGGCGGAAGCGGCCGCGCTCAATGCGGATGCGGCGGCAGTCTCGGCGTAGGCGGCTGATGTCTACTATGCAACCTTCTTCTTGTAGACGTTGTTGGGCCTCCAAGTGCAGAGGTTTGTAGGACAGTAGCAAATGTCCCTCAAGTGGATGACCTAAGGTTTATCAATCCGTGGGAGGTGTAGGATGAAGATGGTCTCTCTCAAACAACCCTGCAACCAAATAACAAAGAGTCTCTTGTGTCCCCAACACACCCAATACAATGGTAAATTGTATAGGTGCACTAGTTCGGTGAAGAGATGGTGATACAAGTGCAATATGGATGGTAGATATAGGTTTTTGTAATCTGAAAATATAAAAACAGCAAGGTAACTAATGATAAAAGTGAGCGTAAACGGTATTGCATTGCTAGGAAACAAGGCCTAGGGTTCATACTTTCACTAGTGCAAGTTCTCTCAACAATAATAACATAATTGGATCATATAACTATCCCTCAACATGCAACAAAGAGTCACTCCAAAGTCACAAGTGTGGTAAAAGGATAGTAGCATTGCCCCTTCTCTCTTTTCTCTCATTTTTGTTTGTTTTTTTGTTTTTTTTGCTTGGGCCTTTTCTCCTTTTTTATGGCCTCTTTTTTCTCCTTTTTTTCATTCGGAGTCTCATCCCGACTTGTGGGGGAATCATAGTCTCCATCATCCTTTCCTCACTGGGACAATGCTCTAATAATGAAGATCAGCACACTTTTATTTACTTACAACTCAAGAATTACAACTTGATACTTAGAACAAAATATGACTCTATATGAATGCCTCTGGCGGTGTACTGGGATGTGCAATGATTCAAGAGTGACATGTATGAAAGAATTATGAAGGTGGCTTTGCCACAAATATGATGTCAACTACATGATCATGCAAAGCAGTATGATAATGATGAAGCGTGTAATAATAAACGGAATGGTGGAAAGTTGCATGGCAATATATCTCGGAATGGCTATGGAAATGCCATAATAGGTAGGTATGTTGGCTGTTTTGAGGAAGGTATATGGTGGGTGTATGGTACCGGCGAAAGTTGCGCGGTACTAGAGAGGCTAGCAATGGTGGAAGGGTGAGAGTGCGTATAATCCATGGACTCAACATTAGTCATAAATAACTCACATACTTATTGCAAAAATCTACAAGTCATCAAAAAAAGTACTACACGCATGCTCCTAGGGGAAGGGTTGGTAGGAGTTAACCATCGCGCGATCCCGACCTGCACACAAAGGATGACAATCAATAGATAAATCATGCTCCAACTTCATCACATAACGGTTCACCATACGTGCATGCTACGGGAATCACAAACTTTAACACAAGTATCTCTTAAATTCACAACTACTCCATTAGCATGACTCTAATATCACCATCTTTATATCTCAAAACAATCATAAAGAATCAAACTTCTCATAGTATTCAACGCACTTTATATGAATGTTTTTATTATATCCCTCTTGGATGCCTATCATACTAGGACTAAATTGATAACCAAAGCAAATTACCATGTTGTTCTAAAGACTCTCAAAATAATATAAGTGAAGCATGAGAGTTCATCTATTTCTTCAAAATAAAACCACCGCCGTGCTCTAAAAAGATATAAGTGAAGCACTAGAGCAAATGACAAACTACTCCAACAGATAGAAGTGAAGATCAATGAGTAGTCGAATAATTATGCAACTATGTGAAGACTCTCTAACATTTAAGAATTTCAGATCTTGAGATATTATTCAAACAGCAAGCAAAACAAAACAAAAGAAAATGACGCTCCAAGCAAAACACATATCATGTGGTGAATAAAAATATAGCTCCAAGTAAAGTTACCGATGAATGAAGACGAAGGAGGGGATGCCATCCGGGGCATCCCCAAGCTTAGGATCTTGGTTGTCCTTGAATATTACCTTGGGGTGCCTTGGGCATCCCCAAGCTTACACTCTTGCCACTCCTTATTCCATAGTCCATCAAATCCTTACCCAAAACTTGAAAACTTCACAACACAAAACTCAACAGAAAACTCGTAAGCTCCATTAGTATAAGAAAATAAATCACCACTTTTGATACTGTTGTGAGCTCATTCTAAATTCATATTAGTGTAATATCTACTGTATTCCAACTTCTCTATGGTTCATTCCCTCCAATACTACTCATAGATTCATCAAAATAAGCAAACAACACATAGAAAACAGAATCTGTCAAAAACAGAACAGTCTGTAGTAATCTGTAACTCCCGAATACTTCTGTAACTCCAAAAATCCTACCAAATTAGGAAAACCTGAGCAATTTGTGTACCAATCCAGAGCAAAAATAATCAGATCAAAAGCACGTTTCTTTGAATTATCAAAACTAATTTACTGGGCGCAAAAGTTTCTGATTTTCAGCAGGATCAACACAACTATCACCGTAAGCTATCCTAAAGGTCTTACTTGGCACTTTATTGAAACAAAACCTATAAAACATGATTACTACAGTAGGATAATCATGTGGACTCACAAAAACAGTAAGGTTAAATATTGGGTTGTCTCCCAACAAGCGCTTTTCTTTAATGCCTTTTTAGCTAGGCATGATGATTTCAATGATGCTCGTATAAAAGATAAGAATTGAAACATAACGGGAGCATCATGAAGAATATGACTAGAACATTTAAGTCTAACCCACTTCCTATGCATAGGGATTTTGTGAGCAAACAACTTATGGGAACAACAATCAAAGCATAGGAAGGCAAAACAAGCATAACTTTAAAACTTTAAGCACATAGAGAGGAAACTTGATATTATTGCAATTCCTACAAGCATATATTCCTCCCTCATAAGAATTTTTAGTAGCATATTGAATGAATTCAACAATATAACTATCACATAAAGCACTCTTTTCATGAGCCACAAGCATAGAAATTTTACTACTCTCCACATAAGCAAATTTATTCTCATCAATAGTAGTGGGAGCAAACTCAACAAAATAACTATCATGTGAAGCATAATCCAATTGAAAGTTAAAATCATGATGACAAGTTTCATGGTTATCTTTATTCTTTATAGCATACGTGTCATCACAATAATCATCATAAATAGGGGGCATGCTTTCATCATAATAAATTTGCTCATCAAAACTTGGGGGACTAAACATATCATCTTCATCAAACATAGCATCCCCAAGCTTGTGGCTTTGCATATCATTAGCATCATGGGTATTCAAAGAATTCATACTAACAACATTGCAATCATGCTCATCATTGAAAGATTTAGTGCGAAACATTTTAATGCATTCTTCCTCTAGCAATTGAGCACAATTATCGAAACCTTATTTTCACTGAAGAGATTAAAAAGATGAAGCATATGAGGCACCCTCAATTCCATTTTTTGTAGTTTTCTTTTATAGACTAAACTAGTGATAAAATAAGAAACAAAAAGATCCGATTGCAAGATCTAAAGATATACCTTCAAGCACTCACCTCCCCGGCAACGGCGCCAGAAAAGAGCTTGATGTCTACTACGCAACCTTCTTCTTGTAGACGTTGTTGGGCCTCCAAGTGCAGAGGTTTGTAGGACAGTAGCAAATTTCCCTCAAGTGGATGACCCGAGGTTTATCAATCCGTGGGAGGTGTAGGATGAAGATGGTCTCTCTCAAACAACCCTGCAACCAAATAACAAAGAGTCTCTTGTGTCCCCAACACACCCAATACAATGGTAAATTGTATAGGTGCACTAGTTCGGCGAAGAGATGGTGATACAAGTGCAATATGGATGGTAGATATAGGTTTTTGTAATCTGAAAATATAAAAACAACAAGGTAACTAATGATAAAAGTGAGCGTAAACGGTATTGCAATGCTAGGAAACAAGGCCTAGGTTTCATACTTTCACTAGTGCAAGTTCTCTCAACAATAATAACATAATTGGATCATATAACTATCCCTCAACATGCAACAAAGAGTCACTCCAAAGTCAATAATAGCCGAGAACAAACGAAGAGATTATTGTAGGGCACGAAACCACCTCAAAGTTATCCTTTCTGATCGATCCATTCAAGAGTCCGTAGTAAAATAACATGAAGCTATTCTTTCCGTTCGATCTATCATAGAGTTTGTACTAGAATAACACCTTAAGACACAAATCAACCAAAACCCTAATGTCACCTAGATACTCCAATGTCACCTCAAGTATCCATGGGTATGATTATACGATATGCATCACACAATCTCAAATTGATCTATTCAACCAACACAAAGAACTTTAAAGAGTGCCCCAAAGTTGTTGGAAATATGCCCTAGAGGCAATAATAAAATGGTTATTATTATATTTCCTTGTTCATGATAATTGTCTATTGTTCATGCTATAATTGTGTTATCCGGAAATCGTAATACATGTGTGAATACATAGACCACAACATGTCCCTAGTGAGCCTCTAGTTGACAGCCTCGTTGATCAATAGATGGTTACGGTTTCCTGACCATGGACATTGGATGTCATTGATAACGGGATCACATCATTAGGAGAATGATGTGATGGACAAGACCCAATCCTAAGCATAGCACTAGATCGTGTAGTTCGTTTGCTAAAGCTATTCTAATGTCAAGTATCATTTCCTTAGACCATGAGATCATGCAACTCCCGGATGCCGTAGGAATGCTTTGGGTGTACCAAACGTCACAACGTAACTGGGTGGCTATAAAGGTGCACTACAGGTATCTCCGAAAGTGTCTGTTGGGTTGGCACGGATCGAGACTGGGATTTGTCACTCCGTATGACGGAGAGGTATCTCTGGGCCCACTCGGTAATGCATCATCATAATGAGCTCAATGTGACCAAGTAGTTGGTCACGGGATCATGCATTACGTACGGAACGAGTAAAGTGACTTGCCGGTAACGAGATTGAACGAGGTATTGGGATATTGACGATCGAATCTCGGGCAAGTAACGTACCGACTGACAAAGGGAATTGTATACGGGATTGCTTGAATCCTCGACATCGTGGTTCATCCGATGAGATCATCGTGGAACGTGTGGGAGCCAACATGGGTATCCAGATCCCGTTGTTGGTTATTGGCTAGAGAGGTGTCTCGGTCATGTCTGCATGATTCCCGAACCCGTAGGGTCTACACACTTAAGGTTCGATGACGCTAGGGTTATAAGGAAGGTTTGTATGTGATTACCGAATGTTGTTCGGAGTCCCGGATGAGATCCCGGACGTCACGAGGAGTTCCGGAGACGAAAATTTATATATGGGAAGTTCTTATTCGGTCGCCGGCAGTGTTCGGGGGTATATCGGTATTGTACCGGGACCACCGAAAGGGTTCTGGGGGACCACCTGGAGGGTCCACCTGCCCCGGAGGGCTCTATGGGCTGAATATAGAGGGGAACCAGCCCCTAGGTGGGCTGGGCGCCAAACCCCCCCCCAGGGCCCATGCGCCTAGGGTTTGGGGGAAACCCTGGAGGGGGCGCCCCCTTGGCTTGGGGGGCAAGCCTCCCCCCTTGGCCGCCGCCCCCCTCTAGATCCATCTGGAGGGGGCCGGCCCCCCTCTCCCTTGCCCCTATAAATAGAGGGGGGTGGGAGGGCAGCAGCACCACATCCAAGGCGCAGCCCCTCCCCTCCCCAACACCTGTCCTCCTCCGCGTGAGCTTGGCGAAGCCCTGCCGGAGAACTGCCACTCCACCACCACCATGCCGTTGTGCTGCTGTTGGAGCCCTTCTTCCTCAACCTCTCCCTCCTCTTTGCTGGATCAAGGCGCGGGAGACGTCACCGGGCTACACGTGTGTTGAACGCGGAGGCACCGTTGTTCGGTGCTTGGATCGGATTCTGCCGCGATCTGAATCGCTACGTGTACGACTCCTCCAACCGCGTTCTTGCAACGCTTCCGCATCGCGATCTTCAAAGGTATGAAGATGCACTCCCCTCTCGTTGCTAGTAAACTCCATAGATTGATCTTGGTGATGCGTAGAATTTTTTTAATTTCTGCAACGATCCCCAACAGTGGTATTAGAGCTAGGTCTATGCGTAGTTTCTATGCACGAGTAGAACACAAGTTGTTGTGGACGTCGATTTTGTCAATTTACTTGCCGTTACTAGTCTTATCTTGATTCGGCGGCATCGTGGGATGAAGCGGCCCGGACCGACATTACACGTACGCTTACGTGAGACAGGTTCCACCGACTGACATGCACTAGTTGCATAAGGTGGCTAGTGGGTGTCTGTCTCTCGCACTTTAGTCGGACCGGATTCGATGAAAAGGGTCCTTATGAAGGGTAAATAGAAATTGGCATATCACGTTGTGGTTTTGGCGTAGGTAAGAAACGTTCTTGCTAGAAACCTATAGCAGCCACGTAAAAATTTGCAACAACAATTAGAGGACGTCTAATTTGTTTTTGCAGCAAGTGTCATGTGATGTGATATGGCCAGAAGGATGTGATGAATGATATATGTGATGTATGAGATTGATCATGTTCTTGTAATAGGAATCACGACTTGCATGTCGATGAGTATGACAACCGGCAGGAGCCATAGGAGTTGTCTTAATTTATTTATGACCTGCATGTCAACTGGAACGTCATGTAATTACTTTACTTTATTGCTAACCGTTAGCCATAGTAGTAGAAGTAATAGTTGGCGAGACAACTTCATGAAGACACGATGATGGAGATCATGATGATGGAGATCATGGTGTCATGCCGGTGACGATGACGATCATGGCGCCCCGAAGATGAAGATCAAAAGGAGCAAAATGATATTGGCCATATCATGTCACTATTTGATTGCATCTGATGTTTATCATGTTTTACATCTTATTTGCCTAGAACGACGGTAGCATAAATAAAATGATCCCTCGCTAAAATTTCAAGAAAGTGTTCCCCCTAACTGTGCACCGTTGCGAAGGTTCGTTGTTCCAAAGCACCACGTGATGATCGGGTGTGATAGGTTCTAACGTTCGCATACAACGGGTGTAAGCCAGATTTACACACGCAATACACTTAGGTTGACTTGACGAGCCTAGCATGTACAGACATGGCCTCGGAACACAAGAGACCGAAAGGTCGAGCATGAGTCGTATAGTAGATACGATCAACATGAAGATGTTCACCGATGGTGACTAGTCCGTCTCACGTGATGATCGGACACGGCCTAGTTGACTCGGATCATGTATCACTTAGATGACTAGAGGGATGTCTGTCTGAGTGGGAGTTCATTAATAATTTGATTAGATGAACTTAATTATCATGAACTTAGTCTAAAACCTATATAACATGTCTTGTAGATCAAATGGCCCACGCTAATGTCAACCTCAACTTCAACGCGTTCCTAGAGAAAACCAAGCTAAAAGACGATGGTAGCAACTATACGGACTGGGTCCGGAACTTGAGGATCATCCTCATAGCTGCCAAGAAAGCATATGTCCTGGAAGCACCGCTAGGTGAAGCACCCGTCCCAGCAAATCAAGACGTTATGAACGCCTAGCAAACACGTGTTGATGATTACTCCCTGGTTCAGTGAGGCATGCTTTACAGCTTAGAACTGGGGCTCCAAAAGCGTTTCGAGCAGCACGGAACATATGAGATGTTCCAAGAGCTGAAAATGGTTTTCCAAGCTCATGCCCGGGTTGAGAGATATGAAGTCTCCGACAAGTTCTACAGTTGTAAGATGGAGGAGAATAGTTCCGTCAGCGAACACATACTCAAAATGTCTAGGTTGCACAACCGCTTGTCTCAGCTGGGAGTTAATCTCCCGGATGACGCGGTCGTTGACATAATCCTTCAGTCGCTCCCACCTAGCTACAAGAGCTTCGTGATGAACTTCAATATGCAGGGGATGGAAAAGACCATTCCTGAGGTATATTCAATGCTGAAATCAGCGGAGGTGGAGATCAAAAAGGAACATCAAGTGTTGATGGTGAATAAAACCACTAAGTTCAAGAAAGGCAAGGGTAAAAAGAGCTTCAAGAAATACGGCAAGGGAGTTGCCGCGCCCGGTAAGCAAGCTGCCGGGAAGAAGACAAAGAATGGACCCAAGCCTGAGACTGAGTGCTTTTATTGCAAGGGAAACAATCACTGGAACCGGAACTGCCCCAAGTACTTAGCGGACAAGAAGACCGGCAACACCAAAGGTATATGTGATATACATGTTATTGATGTGTACCTTACCAGTACTCGTAGTAGCTCATGGGTATTTGATACTGGTGCGATTGCTCATATTTGTAACTCAAAACAGGAGCTGCGGAATAAGCGGAGACTGGCGAAGGACGAGGTGACGATGCGCGTCGGAAATGGTTCCAAGGTTGATGTGATCGCCGTCGGCACGCTACCTCTACATTTACCTACGGGATTAGTTTTAAACCTCAATAATTGTTATTTAGTGCCAGCTTTGAGCATGAACATTGTATCTGGATCTCGTTTAATGCGAGATGGCTACTCATTTAAATCCGAGAATAATGGTTGTTCTATTTATATGAGAGATATGTTTTATGGTCGTGCCCCGCTGGTCAATAGTTTATTCTTAATGAATCTCGAACGTGATGTTACACATATTCATAGTGTGAATGCCAAGAAATGTAAGGTTGATAATGATAGTCCCACATACTTGTGGCACTGCCGCCTTGGTCACATTGGTGTCAAACGCATGAAGAAACTCCATGCAGATGGACTTTTGGAGTCTCTTGATTATAATCATTTGACACGTGCGAACCATGCCTCATGGGCAAAATGACCAAGACTCCGTTCTCCGGAACAATGGAGCGAGCAACCAACTTATTGGAAATCATACATACTGATGTGTGCGGTCCAATGAGCTTTGAGGCTCGCGGTGGCTATCGTTATGTTCTCACCCTCACTGATGACTTAAGTAGATATGGGTATGTCTACTTGATGAAACAAAAGTCTGAGACCTTTGAAAAGTTCAAGGAATTTCAGAGTGAGGTTGAGAATCAACGTGACAGGAAAATAAAGTTCTTACGATCAGATCGTGGGGGAGAATATTTGAGTCACGAATTTGGTGCACACTTAAGGAAATGTGGAATTGTTTCACAACTCATGCCGCCTGGAACACCTCAGCGTAATGGTGTGTCCGAACGTCGTAATCGCACTCTGTTGGACATGGTGCGATCTATGATGTCTCTTACCGACCTACCGCTATCATTTTGGGGATATACTTTAGAGACTGCCGCATTCACTTTAAATAGGGCTCCGTAGAAATCCGTTGAGGCGACACCGTATGAATTATGGTTTAGGAAGAAACCTAAGCTGTCGTTTCTAAAAGTTTGGGGATGCGATGCTTATGTCAAGAAATTTCAACCTGAAAAGCTCGAACCCAAGTCGGAAAAATGCGTCTTCATAGGATACCCGAAGGAAACCATTGGGTATACCTTCTACCTCAGATCCGAAGGCAAGATCTTTGTTGCCAAGAACGGGTCCTTTCTGGAGAAAGAGTTTCTCTCGAAAGAAGTAAGTGGGAGGAAAGTGGAACTTGATGAGATGACTCTTCTCGAACCAGAGAGTAGCGCAGCACAAGAAAATGTTTCTGTGGTGCCTGCACCGACTAGAGAGGAGGTTAATGATGACGATCATGATCAAGTTACCACTGAACTTCATAGGTCCACAAGGACACGTTCCGCACCAGAGTGGTACGGCAACCCTGTCCTGGAAATCATGTTGTTAGACAACGATGAACCTTCGAACTATGAAGAAGCGACGGCGGGCCCAGATTCCAACAAATGGCTTGAAGCCATGCAATCCGAGATAGGATCCATGTATGAAAACAAAGTATGGACTTTGACAGACTTGCCCGATGATCGGCGAGCGATAGAAAATAAATGGATCTTTAAGAAGAAGACGGACGCGGATGGTAATGTTACCATCTATAAAGCTCGACTTGTCGCTAAGGGTTATCGGCAAGTTCAAGGGGTTGACTACGATGAGACCTTCTCACCCGTAGCGAAGCTGAAGTCCGTCCGAATCATGTTAGCAATTGCCGCATTCTACGATTATGAGATATGGCAAATGGACGTCAAAACAGCATTCCTTAATGGTTTCCTGAAGGAAGAATTGTATATGATGCAGCCGGAAGGTTTTGTCGATCCTAAGAATGCTGACAAGGTGTGCAAGCTCCAACGCTCAATCTATGGGCTGGTGCAAGCATCTCGGAGTTGGAACATTCGCTTTGATGAGATGATCAAAGCGTTTGGGTTTACGCAGACTTATGGAGAAGCCTGTGTTTACAAGAAAGTGAGTGGGAGCTCTATAGCGTTTCTCATATTATATGTGGATGACATACTATTGATGGGAAATGATATAGAATTCTTGGAAAGCATAAAGGCCTACTTGAATAAGTGTTTTTTAATGAAGGACCTTGGAGAAGCTGCTTATATATTAGGCATCAGGATCTATAGAGATAGATGGAGACGCCTCACTGGTCTTTCACAAAGCACGTACCTTGACAAGATATTGAAGAAGTTCAATATGGATCAGTCCAAGAAGGGGTTCTCGCCTGTATTGCAAGGTGTGAATTGAGCACGGCTCAATGCCCGACCACGGCAGAAGATAGAGAAAAGATGAGTGTCATCCCCTATGCCTCGGCCATAGGGTCTATTATGTATGCCATGCTGTGTACCAGACCTGATGTAAACCTTGCCGTAAGTTTGGTAGGAAGGTACCAAAGTAATCCCGGCATGGAACACTGGACAACGGTCAAGAATATCCTGAAGTACCTGAAAAGGACTAAGGATATGTTTCTTGTTTATGGAGGTGAAGAAGAGCTCGTCGTAAAGGGTTATGTCGACGCTAGCTTCGACACAGACCTGGATGACTCTAAGCCACAAACCGGATACATGTATATTTTGAATGGTGGGGCAGTCAGCTGGTGCAGTTGCAAGCAAAGCGTCGTGGCGGGATCTACATGTGAAGCGGAGTACATGGCAGCCTCGGAGGCAGCGCATGAAGCAATCTGGATGAAGGAGTTCATTACCGACCTAGGAGTTATTCCCAATGCGTCGGGCCCGATGACTCTCTTCTGTGACAACACTGGAGCTATTGCCCTGGCCAAGGAGCCCAGGTTTCACAAGAAGACCAGACATATCAAGCGTCGCTTCACCTCCATTCGTGAAAATGTTCAAGATGGAGACATAGATATTTGTAAAGTGCATACGGACCTGAATGTCGCAAATCCGTTGACTAAACCTCTTCCACGAGCAAAACATGATCAACACCAGAACTCTATGGGTGTTCGATTCATCACAATGTAACTAGATTATTGACTCTAGTGCAAGTGGGAGACTGTTGGAAATATGCCCTAGAAGCAATAATAAAATGGTTATTATTATATTTCCTTGTTCATGATAATTTTCTATTGTTCATGCTATAATTGTGTTATCCGGAAATCGTAATACATGTGTGAATACATAGACCACAACATGTCCCTAGTGAGCCTCCAGTTGACTAGCTCGTTGAGCAATGGACATTGGATGTCATTGATAACAGGATCACATCATTAGGAGAATGATGTGATGGACAAGACCCAATCCTAAGCATAGCACTAGATCGTGTAGTTCGTTTGCTAAAGCTTTTCTAATGTCAACTATCATTTCCTTAGACCATGAGATCGTGCAACTCCCGGATGCCGTAGGAATGCTTTGGGTGTACGAAACATCACAACGTAACTGGGTGGCTATAAAGGTGCACTACAGGTATCTCCGAAAGTGTCTGTTGGGTTGGCACGGATCGAGACTGGGATTTGTCACTCCGTATGACGGAGAGGTATCTCTGGGCCCACTCGGTAATGCATCATCATAATGAGATCAATGTGACCAAGTAGTTGGTCACGGGATCATGCATTACGGAACGAGTAAAGAAACTTCCGGTAACGAGATTGAACGAGGTATTGGGATACCGACGATCGAATCTCGGGCAAGTAACGTACCGATTGACAAAGGGAATTGTATACGGGATTGCTTGAATCCTCGACATCGTGGTTCATCCGATGAGATCATCATGGAACGTGTGGGATCCAACATGGGTATCCAGATCCCGCTGTTGGTTATTGGCTAGAGAGGTGTCTCGGTCATGTCTGCATGATTCCCGAACCCGTAGGGTCTACACACTTAAGGTTCGATGACGCTAGGGTTATAAGGAAGGTTTGTATGTGATTACCGAATGTTGTTCGGAGTACCGGATGAGATCCCGGACGTCACGAGGAGTTCCGGAGACGAAGATTTATATATGGGAAGTTCTTATTCGGTCGCCGGCAGTGTTCGGGGGTATATCGGTATTGTACCGGGACCACCGAAAGGGTTCCGGGGGTCCACCGGGAGGGTCCACCTGCCCCGGAGGGCTCTATGGGCTGAATATAGAGGGGAACCAGCCCCTAGGTGGGCTGGGCGCCAAACCCCCCCAGGGCCCATGCGCCTAGGGTTTGGGGGAAACCCTGGAGGGGGCGCCCCCTTGGCTTGGGGGGCAAGCCTCCCCCCTTGGCCGCCGCCCCCCTCTAGATCCATCTGGAGGGGGCCGGCCCCCCTCTCCCTTGCCCCTATAAATAGAGGGGGGTGGGAGGGCAGCAGCACCACATCCAAGGCGCAGCCCCTCCCCTCCCCAACACCTGTCCTCCTCCGCGTGAGCTTGGCGAAGCCCTGCCGGAGAACTGCCACTCCACCACCACCATGCCGTTGTGCTGCTGTTGGAGCCCTTCTTCCTCAACCTCTCCCTCCTCTTTGCTGGATCAAGGCGCGGGAGACGTCACCGGGCTACACGTGTGTTGAACGCGGAGGCACCGTTGTTCGGTGCTTGGATCGGATTCTGCCGCGATCTGAATCGCTACGTGTACGACTCCTCCAACCGCGTTCTTGCAACGCTTCCGCATCGCGATCTTCAAAGGTATGAAGATGCACTCCCCTCTCGTTGCTAGTAAACTCCATAGATTGATCTTGGTGATGCGTAGAAATTTTTTAATTTCTGCAACGATCCCCATCAAAAGTTTCTACCGGAGAGTCAAGACGAAAACGTGTGCCAGCCCCTATGCATAAGTTCACAAGGTCACTGAACCCGCAAGTTGATCACTAAAACATACATCAAGTAGATCAAGTGAATATCCCATTGTCACCACAGATAAGCACATGCAAGACATACATCAAGTGTTCTCAAATCCTTAAAGACTCAATCCGATAAGATAACTTCGAAGGGAAAACTCAATCCATTACAAGAGAGTAGAGGGGGAGAAACATCATAAGATCCAACTAGAATAGCAAAGCTCGCGATACATCAAGATCGTGCCAAATCAAGAACACGAGAGAGAGAGAGATCAAACACATAGCTACTGGTACATACCCTCAGCCCTGAGGGTGAACTACTCCCTCCTCGTCATGGAGAGTGCCGGGGTGATGAAGATGGCCACCGGTGAGGGATCCCCCCTCCGGCAGGGTGCCGGAACAGGGCCCCGATTGGTTTTTGGTGGCTACAGAGGCTTGCGGCAGCGGAACTCTTGATCTAGGTTATGTTATGGAAGTTTGGGTATATATAAGAGGTGTTGGCGTCGGAAACAAGTCAGGGGGTCTCCGGGCTGTCCACGAGATAGGGGGGCGCGCCCAGGGGGTGGGCGCGTCCCCCACCCTCGTGGGCAGCCCGGGACTCTTCTCGCCCAACTCTTTTACTCTGTGGCCTTCTTCTGGTCCAAAAATAAGCTCCATGAAATTTCAGGTCAATTGGACTCCGTTTGATTTTCCTTTTCTGCGATACTCAAAAACAAGGAAAAACAGAAACTGGCACTGGGCTCTGGGTTAATAGGTTAGTCCCAAAAATCATATAAAATAGCATATAAATGCACATAAAACATCCTAGATGGATAATATAATAGCATGGAACAATAAAAAATTATAGATACGTTGGAGACGTATCAGCAGCCGCGCTCTCGGCGCAGGCGGCGGCGCTCGGGGGGGACGCGACCATCGTACGGGCCTTCACGAAGCATTTCCACGGCGTCATCTTTGCAAGAAGGGGGTGCAGGAATGGGGATCGGGATTCGGGGGTTGCCGGTGCTGGAGCAGACGAGCCGGTGAAGCTTAAGGAGGAAGACTTAAATAGACCCAGATATTTTCATCGCAAACGGTTCCTAGAAAACAACCGTGTGTGATGTTATAGATATTTTTTATTAGCTGTGAAAGATGAATTTGGAGTAAAGTGGCAACGAATGGTGTTTTAAATGTACGAGAAAATTTGTAGTACTAATACAACTGTCATGTCAAATTTTGAAAAAATTCAGGGGTCATTTGACCTTTTAAGACATTTAAGTGATTTTCTAGCCATTTAATGATCGTAATTGAAATTTGAACTACATGTACATGCAATAGCTAACCATAACGGTTTGAAAAGTCATATTTTGTGTACTCGTGTGCGATTTAATTCGATGTGTAGTAAATTGGAAGGAATTTTCAAACATATTGGTCTAACGGCTATGACACAATTAAGCATGGAGTGCCATTGCATTTAAATTTCAAAAAATTAAAAAAATGTCAGAAACACATGAAACCTTGGTTGATGTAATGTCATGCCACAAGATGAGGTGGTAAAAAATTTGGCATGTGTGATGAAAGTTTGGACACACATGTCACATCCCTAGTTCTGGTAATGCCTAGTGCTAGCCTCTGGTGTTGCATCATGTTTATGTTGCTCAGAAATTTGAAAATGGGGATGACAAAACCCCTAGCACCCCCCTTAATCCAACTAGGGTTTACTAAAATCTTTTCCAATGAACCTGAAATGCCCTTCTAAAATGTTCATCATCTTTGCCTTGGTCCAGAACCTCTGACAAAAATGGTGCACACTTTTCTAGGACATCACAAGGTCACTGGATTAAATCATAGGTTAATTGCATTTGAACATTTAAATGGTATAAATTATATTAAATGTCCAAATAATCATAAACTAAAATGTTTACTGTTAGAAATATTCCATACAGTGGCATGAGAAGTTTCATGATTTTTGAGTTAGTTTTAGTATTTTAATTAAAGCCACAAAGTTACAGAAGAAATAAAAAATAAAGGAGAGAGAGAAACTTATCTGGCTTACCTGGCACCCCCAGCCGGCCCAACACTATGCGGCCCAGCCCGCCTAGCCCCCTCCCCTGTCGTCTTCCTCCTTGCCAGGAGGACGAGCGCGTGGCCGACGCACGCCGGCGCATGCCCGGCCACCTCCTGCTTACCTGCTCGCCGCTGGAGACACCCAAGGGTGCCACGCACTTTCCCTCGCCTCCCTCGACCGCTTGCTCGTCCCCATCCCCTCCTCTGCCGCCCTCTCTCTCCCGCGACCGAACGCCACCATCGTCGCCGCTCGCCGTTGCCGCAGCCACAACCATCCCATCGCCTCCCCGTGTTGTCCCCTACGTCCGCCCCGACGCCTTGAAGCTCCCCCTCAACGCGAGCATCGCCGGACGCCCTGTCGCCTTGCCATCGACCCGTCTTCTCCGCGCACGGCCGCCAGATCACCATCGTCATTACGTCGCCGTCCGTGCCTCCCCGAGCTCAACGACCGCACCAGAAGACTCGCCGTGAGCCCCGACATCTTCCCCCCTTCTCCCGCGTTTATTTGCGTGCTCTAGCCGTGCTAGCCACTGGACCCGAGAGCTCACCACCGCCGCGCTCATCGTCGCCGGCGAATAGGCTAGCAACCGTCGCGTACGAGCACCGCTACGTGCTCAACATGTTCCCAGAAACCCAACACCACCATCACCTAGTCCCCCCGTGCACCGCAGAGTCGTTGCCGAGTTCGTCCGAGCTCCGACCGCCGCGCTTGCCATCGCCGCCGTTGTTACGGTCCACTCCGGCGCGAGCTGATGGCTCCGTTGGATGCGGACGAGCACCAGCTTCACGCCAAGCCAAACCGCCGCTCGTTTCGTCGCGTGTGCTGTGTTTCCAAGCCGTGCCACCGTCCCGGGCCTCGCCGGCGGCTTAACACCGGTCAACCCCCCCATTAACACTAACCTAATGACCCTCTGGGTCAATGACAGATGGGCCCCAGCTCCCTAATCTTTTAGTTAGGCTAAATTTAACCCCTCCGTTTAACCCTGTGGCACTGACGTGTGGACCCCACACGTCAGGTTTGACTCCAGTCAGCGCTGTTGACTTGCTGACGCAAGCATGATGCAGTGCTGACGCAATTAACAGTTTTCTGGGTTTAATTTAATTCAGAAAATAGTGCTAACTTCTAAAAATCATAGAAATTAATCTGTAACTCCAAATGCAAAGATTTATATATGAAAAATGATCAGAAAAATCCAATCTATCCATCTATGCTGGTTTCATGCATGTTAAAGCAAATTAACCCTGCTGTTTATATCAAAACATGATAAAGCAGTATTTAAATTCTTAAGATGAGTTTGGGGTTGAACCTTTGGTTCAAAATGGCTCAAACCCATCTGGTTGTAGTTGCATTAGCCCAACACACTCATTTTGCCATGTCCTGATCATGCATCATATTGAGGATTACATTGATTGTGTTCTTCTCTATTTGCCGGTATTTGTCCCCTCTCAGTGGACGTTGTTCCGACCATGTGATCGATGACACCGATGAAGAACTATACTATCTTCAGAAGTGCCAGGCAAGCAAAACCCCCTTGTTCATTCCGATACAATCCCACTCTCTCGCTCCTGCTCTCTTTTACTGCATTAGGACAACAGCGATTCAACGGTTACATGATGCGGTAGTTGAACCCCTTTCCTCTGCATGACCTGTCATTGCCACAGTAAATAGATGAAACCCACTAGCATGAGTAGGAGTTGTTTGAGCCCTGATGTGCCTACTCATTCATGCTTGTTTGTCATGCCTGCTACTGCTTAGAGTTGAGTTAGGTCTGATTCATCGGGGATGAATTGGAATGGTGATGAACATGTCCTACTGTGTGTGAGCTATATAAGTGTGTGAACACGATTTGGTAAAGGTAGCGGTGAGAGGCCATGTAGGAGTACATGGTGGGTTGTCTCATTGAAGCCATCCTCAGGAACTGAGTTCTGTGTTTGTGATCCATGAAACAGCTACTACCATGCATTGGGCCCTGAAATATGACCCCGCTCGACTTCTTAACCACCCTAGTCCTCTGTCCAGGAGTTGCAAGTAGTTTCTGGTGTTTGTAGTATGCTGGAGGCCGTGCGCAGCGCTGACCCGAGGGGTGCGCTATGATGCGGTAGGCACGTGGCCGGGTATGCCGGGTGCCCGTTTGGTGTCGTGGAACCCTGTACACATCATTCGGGGCCGTATGTGGAAACCTCGGCCGGACTCCCTGGGGATGGAACCTGAATAGGCGATAAACCTGGATTAGAGACTTGAGTGTTTAGGTAGGTCGTGGTCTACACCCACGTCGGCTTTCGCTTGAAGTCTGCCGAGCACATGTCGTGTGCAGACGCTAAGTGCTGGAAACATGTGTGAAGAAGTACACCCCTGCAGGGTTATAAATGATCTATTCGAATAGCCGCGTCCACGGTAAAGGACTTCTGGGTTGCCTACAACAGTTCATAGACAAGTGAAAGTGGATTCTCTAAAATGCGCAAGATAAGCGTGAGTGCTATGGATGGCGTTCTCGTAGGAAGACGGGAGCGGATCCATAGTGGTGTATTGATATGATGAATATGTGGACTCGTGTGCGCCACCCCAAAAGAGTTACTTGCAGTCGTAGTATAGGATAGCCACTGATTCAAAGCTGGCTTGCTGCAGTTAAAATCCACCACCCCCTTTGTTGATATCGATGCATATGTAGATAGTTCTGATGTAAGTCTTGCTGGGTACATTTGTACTCACGTTTGCTTAATTTATGTTTTTGCAGAGAGACTTCAGTCTCACTAGTAGTTCCGTGTGGACTTCGACGCTTAGCTTGATACCTCAGCTACGATCTTGTGCCCTCGGCAGGATCTGGTAGATAGTCAGGCTTCTTAGCCTTTTTCATTTGTAGATGTTTGTACTCAGACATGTTAAGCTTCCGCGTGTGCTTTGACTGGTATGCTCTGAATGTTGGGTCATGAGACCCATGTTTGTAATATCTCGCTCCTCGGAGCCTATTGAATAAATACTTTGAGTCGTATAGTCATGTTGTGATGCCATGTTGTATTTACACATATTGAGCATATTGTGTGTATGATTGAAATGCTTGGCATGTGTGGGATCCGACAACCTAGTTGTCTATCCTTGGTAGCCTCTCTTATGGGGAAATGTAGTCTGGTGCTTCCACTGAGCCATGGTAGTCTGCTACAGCCCGGTTTACCGGAGTCCTGTTAGCCCAGTTGCTACTGCTCCGGAACACTTAGACTGGCCGGCATGTGTCCTTCTTCAATCCTGTGTCTGTCCCTTCGGGGAAATGTCACGCGGTGTCTTTCGGAGTCCTGTTAGCCTGCTACAGCACGGATTCCCGGAGTCCTGCTAGCCCAGTTGCTACAGCCCGAATTCACTCGCTGATGACCGACACGTTCGTTGCTGGGTCATGTATGCCTGTCCCTGTAAGTTAGTGCCACTTTGGGTTTACGACTAGTCATGTCGGCCCGGGTTCTCTGTCATATGGATGCTAGCGATACTATCATATACGTGAGCCAAAAGGCGCAAACGATCCCGAGCCAGGTAAGGTGGCAACTGTGGGAATACCGTGCGTGAGGCCGCAAAGTGATATGATGTGTTACATGCTAGATCGGCGTGATTTAGGATCGGGGTCCTGACAACACACCCCTCACAAACCGGAGCAACTCACTAGAAGGCTCGTGGTTCCGAGAGGGAACAATGCATGTTTGATGACGAACGGGAGATAGCTTCCTCTTATAGCCTTCAAATTTTTTCTACATGTAACGTGCACTAATACAACTGTCATGTGAAAATTTTGTAAATTCCAGGGGTCATTTGACCTTTTAAAGACATTTAAGTGATTTCTAGCCATTTAACGACCGTAATTCAAATTTGAACAATGCATGCTTGATGACGAACAGGAGATAGCTTCCTCTTACGGCCTTCAATTTTTTTCTATGTTTAACGTGCACTAATACAACTATAAAGTGAAAATTTGGAAAATTCTAACGGTCATTTGACCTTTTAGAGACATTTAAGAGCCATTTAATGACCGTAATGCAAATTTGAACTACATCTACATCCAACGGCTAACCATAACGATTTGAAAAATGATATTTGTGTACTTGTGTGCGAGTTAATTCCATGTGCAGTAAATTAGAAGAAATTTTCAAACATATTGGTCTCACGACATGGACACATGCATATGTATGCATGGAGTGCCATGTCATTTTAATTCCAAAAAATTAAAAAATGATCAGAAAAACATGAAACCTTGCTTGATGTAATGTCATGCTGATGACCCACAAGTATAGGGGATCTATCGTAGTCCTTTCGATAAGTAAGAGTGTCGAACCCAACGAGGAGCAGAAGGAAATGATAAGCGGTTTCCAGCAAGGTATTCTCTGCAAGTACTGAAATAATAGGTAACGGATAATTTTGTGATAAGATAATTGGTAACGAGCAACAAGTAACAAAAGTAAATAAAGTGTAGCAAGGTGGCACAATCCTTTTTGTAGCAAAGGACAAGCCTGGACAAACTCTTATATAAGGAAAAGCGCTCCCGAGGACACATGGGAATTATCGTCAAGCTAGTTTTCACCACGTTCATATGATTCGCGTTCGGTACTTTGATAATTTGATATGTGGGTGGACCGGTGCTTGGGTGCTGCCCTTACTTGGACAAGCATCCCACTTATGATTAACCCCTATTGCAAGCATCCGCAACTACAAGAGAAGTATTAAGGTAAACCTAACCATAGCATGAAACATATGGATCCAAATCAGCCCCTTACGAAGCAACGCATAAACTAGGGTTTAAGCTTCTGTCACTCTAGCAACCCATCATCTACTTATTACTTCCCAATGCCTTCCTCTAGGCCCAAATAATGGTGAAGTGTCATGTAGTCGATGTTCACATAACACCACTAGAGGAGAGACAACATACATCTCATCAAAATATTGAACGAATACCAAATTCACATGACTACTAATAGCAAGACTTCTCCCATGTCCTCAGGAACAAACGTAACTACTCACAAAGCATATTCATGTTCATAATTAGAGGAGTATTAATATGCATATAGGATCTGAACATATGATCTTCCACCAAATAAACCAACTAGCATCAACAACAAGGAGTAATCAACACTATCAACCTACAGGTACCAATCCCAGATTTGGAGACAAGAATTGGATACAAGAGATGAATTAGGGTTTGAGAGGAGATGGTGCTGGTGAAGATGTTTATGGAGATTGCCCTCTCCCGATGAGAGGAGCGTTGGTGATGACGATGGCGATGATTTCCCCCTCTCGGAGGGAAGTGTCCCCGGCAGAACAGCTCCGCCAGAGCCCTAGATTGGTTCCGCCTCGTGGCGGCGGAGTCTCGTCCCGAAAGCTTGCTTATGATTTTTCTTTGGACGAAAGACTTCATATAGCAGAAGATGGGCATCGGAGGGCCAACAGGGGGCCCATGAGGCAGGGGCGTGCCCAGGGGGGTAGAGCGCGCCCCCACCCTCGTGGCCAGGGTGTGGGCCCCCTCTTGTATTTCTTCCACTCAGTATTTTTTTATATATTCTAAAAATAACTTCCGTGGAGTTTTAGGACTTTTGGAGTTGTGTAGAATAGGTCTCTAATATTTGCTCCTTTTCCAGCCCAGAATTCCAGCTGCCGGCATTCTCCCTCTTCATGTAAACCTTGTAAAATAAGAGAGAATAGGCATAAGTATTGTGACATAATGTGTAATAACAGCCCATAATGCAATAAATATCGATATAAAAGCATGATGCAAAATGGACGTATCAACTCCCCCAAGCTTAGACCTCGCTTGTCCTCAAGCAGAAGCCGATAACGATAAAAATGCCCACATGTTTAGAGGTAGAGGTGTCGATAAAATAAAATACGGACATGAGGGCATCATGATCATTCTAATAACAGCAACATATATGGATATTGTCATATGATTTCTTATGCTCAAGTAATAATCCATTCACTATGCAAAGTTGGAATCAGAAACTTTATTGAAAACTAACAAACTATAATCTCAGTCATTGAAGCAATTGCAATTTATCATAACATCAGAAAGAGTCTATGTCAGAGCTTTCTAGCAATTCCACATACTCAACTATCATTTATTCTTTCATAATTGCTAACACTCACGCAATACTTGTGGTTACGGAGTTTTAATCGGACACAGAGAAAGATAGGGGCTTATAGTTTCGCCTCCCAACCTTTTACCTCAAGGGTAATGTCAACAATAATAACTCATGCTAGCTTACATCCAATTAGATATATATATATATCAGGATCTTTCCAACACATCGTGCTTGCCAAAGGATAAAATATAAAAAGGAAAGGTCAAGATCACCATGACTCTTGCATAAGGTAGAAGATAATAATAAAGATAGGCCCTTCGCAGAGGGAAGCAGAGGTTGTCATGCGCTTTCAGGGTTGGATGCACAAAATATTAATGTGAAAGAACGTCACTTTATATTGCCACTTGTGATATAGACCTTTATTATGCAGTCCGTCGCTTTTATTTCTTCCACATCACAAGATCGTATAAAGCTTATTTCCTCCACACCAATCAATCATACATATTTAGAGAGCAATTTTTATTGCTTGCACCGATGACAACTTACTTGAAGGATCTTACTCAATCCATAGGTAGATATGGTGGACCCTCATGGCAAAACTGGGGTTTAAGGGTATTTGGAAGCACAAGTAGTATCTCTACTTGGTGCGAAGAATTTGGCTAGCATGAGGGGGGAAGGCAAGCTCAACATGTTGGATGATCCATGACAATATACTTTATTTCAGATATAAGAAAACATAACCCATTACGTTGTCTTCCTTGTCCAATATCAACTCTTTAGCATGTCATATTTTAATGAGTGCTCCCAATCATAAAAGATGTCCAAGATAGTATATTTATATGTGAAACCTCTCTTTCTTTATTACTTCCTATTAATTGCAACGATGACCAAAACCAAATTTGTCAACTCTCAACAATTTTTAATCATCATACTCTTTCTATGTGAAGTCATTACTCTCCATAAGATCAATATGATCTCTATGTTTCTTTTTATTCTTTCTCTTTTCTTTTATTCACTCAAGATCATAGCAAGATAATCAAGCCCTTGACTCAACACTAATCTTTATTATATATAGCTCACGGACTCGATTACATAAAGGGATCATAAATCAAAACTCAAAACTAGATCATACTAAAACTTTAATCTATTAGATCAAAATATTACTAAAAGGATCGAACTAAGAAAAACGGTAAAGATAGGAGTGTGATGGTGATACGATACCGGGGCACCTCCCCCAAGCTTGGCAGTTGCCAAGGGGAGTGCCCATACCCATGTGATTATACCTCCCTTGTCGGTGAAGAAGATGGTGGTGATGATGATGATGTGGGCTTGTCGTCCGTCTTCCAAGGCATAGGCTCACCATCATAGAAGGATGATCGAGTCTCCGGGATCCTCAAATCTGCAGCCAAACTCATCCTTTTGAATCTATATTCATACTCACAGTTTTGGTTTTGCAGGTCATAGATTTGGGCTTGGAGGTGCTCGATCTTCTCGTGAAGCTTGAAGATGGCCTCCTCAATGTTCTTGGCATCCGGCTTGTGGTTGTTGGTGAACTCCGCAATCATCATGTGGTTGGCGTTGAGTCCACGTTCCACCATCCCCTGGCACTTGAAAACCTGTTGCTCCATAGCTTCGAGCCTCATCTCCACGCTTCCGGTCCCCTTTGGTCCCTCCACATCGCAGATGTGCAGCAACCCATCACGCATCTCAATGGCTTGAGAGTGCCGCAGCACCTCCGCGAGGTAAGGATTGATGACCTTCTCAAAGAACTTGTCCTTGGGGGCATTTGGAGACGTCATGATGATTTAGATCTGTCAGAAAACCATCTCGAAACAAGAACAGAGGACAATTGCGTGATACAGGAGTCAAAACCTTCGGGAGATTATATAATGAATTTTTACCGACCAAAATACATATCGTGCAAGAAAACAGAGTCCGGAGAGTGCACGAGGTGCCCACGAGGCAGGGGGCGCGCCCAGGGGGGTAGGGCGCGCCCTCCACCCTCGTGGAGGCCTCGTGTCCTTCCCGGACTGCTTCTTATTTTTCTATTTTTCTAAATATTCCAAAACGGAGAAAAATTGCCATTAGAACTGTTTTGGAGTCGGTTTACTTACCGTACCACATACCTATTCCCTTTCGGTGTCTGAAATGTTCCGGAAAGTGTCCCTTATGTATTCCTCCGGGGTCACGGTTTCAGTAACAATGGTTTCAACATTTATGGGATTACCTGAGATATAATGTTTGATTCTTTGACCGTTCACCACCTTCGGATTCGTGCCTCCGAAGTTGTTGATCTTTATGGCACCGGAACGATAGACCTCTTCGATAATGTAAGGACCTTCCCATTTAGAGAGAAGTTTTCCTGCAAAAAATCTTAAGCGAGAGTTGTATAGCAATACATAATCATCTACATTAAACTCACGCTTTTGTATTCTTTTGTCATGCCATCTTTTAACTTTTTCTTTGAACAATTTGGCATTTTCATAGCCTTGGGTTCTTCATTCATCAAGTGAGCTAATGTCAAATAACCTCTTCTCACCGGCAAGTTTGAAATCATAGTTGAGCTCTTTAATAGCCCAATAAGCCTTATGTTCTAGTTCGAGAGGTAAGTGACATGCTTTTCCATAAACCATTTTATAAGGAGACATACCCATAGGATTTTTATATGCAGTTCTATAGGCCCATAATGCATCATCAAGTTTCTTGGACCAATTCTTTCTAGATCTATTAACCGTCTTTTGCAAAATTAATTTGAGTTCTCTATTACTCAATTCTACTTGACCACTAGACTGTGGGTGATAAGGGGATGCAATTCTATGGTTAACATCATACTTAGCAAGCATTTTACGGAAAGCACCATGAATAAAATGTGAACCACCATCAGTCATTAAATATCTAGGGACTCCAAACCTCGGGAAAATAACTTCTTTAAGCATCTTAGTAGAGGTGTTATGATCAGCACTACTAGTTGGAATAGCTTCTACCCACTTAGTAACGTAATCAACAGCAACTAAAATATGTGTATATCCATTAGAGGCAGGAAACGGTCCCATATAATCAAAGCCCCAAACATCGAATGGTTCAATAACAAGTGAATAATTCATAGGCATTTCTTGACGTCTACTAATGTTACCAATTCTTTGACATTCATCGCAAGATAAGACAAACTTACGGGCATCCTTGAAGAGAGTAGGCCAATAAAAACCGGATTGCAATACCTTGTGTGCAGTTCTGTCTCCAGCGTGGTGTCCTCCATAAGCTTCGGAGTGACACTTGTGTAGGATCTGTTCCTGTTCATGCTCAGGTACACAACGTCTAATAACACCATCTACTCCTTCTTTATAAAGATGTGGGTCATCACAAAAGTAATGTCTCAAATCATAAAAGAACTTTTTCTTTTGCTGGTATGTGAAACTAGGTGGTATAAATTTAGCAACAATGTAATTAGCATAATCAGCCTACCATGGAGCAGTACGAGAAGCATTTATGACATTTAGTTGTTCATCAGGAAAGCTATCATCAATAGGTAGTGGGTCATCAAGAACATTCTCAGCTCCCTTTCTATCAATAATATGTAAATCAAATTCTTGTAGCAGGAGAACCCATCTAATAAGTCTAGGTTTAGCATCTTTCTTTTCCATAAGATATTTAATAGCAGCATGATCAGTGTGAATAGTTACTTTAGAATCAACAATATAAGGTCTGAACTTATCACAAGCAAATACAACTGCTAAGAATTCTTTTTCAGTAGTAGCATAATTTCTCTGGGCATTGTCCAGAGTTTTACTAGCATATTGAATAACATTTAATTTCTTATCAACTCTTTGCCCTAGAACAGCACCTACAGCATAATCACTAGCATCACACATAATTTTGAAGGGTAAATTCCAATTAGGTGGCTGAACAATAGGTGCAGAGATCAATGCTTTCTTAAGTATTTCAAATGCTTCTACACAATCATCATCAAAGACAAATGGTATATCTTTTTGTAATAAATTAGTCAGAGGCCGAGAAATTTTTGAGAAGTCCTTAATGAACCTCCTATAAAACCCGGCATGACCAAGGAAACTTCTTATACCTTTGATGTCCTTGGGACATGGCACCTTTTCAATAGCATCCACTTTAGCTTTATCAACCTCAATGCCTCTTTCAGAAATTTTATGCCCCAAGACAATACCTTCATTAACCATAAAGTGGCACTTCTCCCAATTCAAGACAAGATTAGTTTCTTCACATCTCTGCAAAACTCGATCAAGGTTGCTCAAGCAATCATCAAAAGAGGATCCATAAACGGAGAAATCATCCATGAAAACCTCACAAATCTTTTCACAAAAGTCAGAGAATATAGCCATCATGCATCTTTGAAAGGTAGCAGGTGCATTACATAAACCAAAAGGCATACGTCTATAAGCAAAAGTACCGAAGGACAAGTGAAAGTGGTCTTAGATTGATCATCAGCTGACACAGGTATTTGAGAGAAACCAGAATAACCATCTAGAAAGAAAAAATGTGTATGTTTGGATAATCTGTCTAGCATTTGATCAATAAAAGGTAAGGGGTAATGATCCTTTTTAGTAGCCTTATTTAATCTGCGGAAATCAATTACCATCCTATAACCTGTAACAATTCTTTGCGGAATCAATTCATCTTTATCATTAGGAACGACAGTAATACCTCCCTTCTTAGGGACACAATGGACAGGACTTACCCACTGACTATCAGCAACGGGATAAATAATACCTGCCTCAAGAAGCTTTAGTATTTCCTTTCTTACCACTTCTTTCATCTTAGGATTCAGCCATCGTTGGTGATCACGAATTGGTTTGGCATCTTTCTCTAAATTTATTTTGTGTTGGCATAGAGTGGGACTTATGCCCTTAAGATCATCAAGAGTATATCCAATGGCAGCGCGGTGCTTCTTCAGAGTTTTCAATAATCTCTCTTCTTCATGCTCTGAAAGGCTAGCACTAATAATAACATGATATAACTTCTTTTCATCGAGATAAGCATATTTAAGAGTATCGGGTAACGGTTTAAGTTCAAACACGGGATCACCCTTGGGTGGAGGAGGATCCCCTAGGATTTCAACAGGCAAATTGTGTTTCAGGATGGGTTCCTGATTAAAGAATACTTCATCTATTTCCCTTCTTTCATTCATAAACATATCATTTTCATGGTCTAGCAAATATTGTTCTAAAGGATCACTAGGAGGTACGGCAATAGAAGCAAGACCAATAATTTCATCTTTACTAGGCAATTCCTCTTCACGGTGTTGTCTACGAAATTTAGAAAAGTTAAACTCATGAGACATATCACCTAAACCAATAGTAACAACATCCTTTTCACAGTCTATCCTAGCATTAACAGTGTTTAAGAAGGGTCTACCAAATATAATGGGACAAAAGCTATCTTGTGGGGAACCAAGAACAAGAAAATCAGCAGGATATTTAGTTTTCCCACACAAGACTTCAACATCTCTAACAATTCCCATGGGTGAAATAGTATCTCTATTGGCAAGTTTAATTGTGACATCAATATCTTCTAACTCAGTAGGTGCAATATCATGCCTAATTTCTTTGTATAAGTCAATAGGTATTGCACTAGCACTAGCACCCATATCACATAAGCCATGATAACAATGATCTCCTATTTTAACAGAAATAACAGGCATGCCTACCACAGGCCTATGTTTATCTTTAGCACAAGGTTTAGCAATTCTAGCAGTCTCTTCACGGAAATAAATAACATGCCCATCAATATTATCAGCCAAGAGATCTTTAACAATAGCAATATTAGGTTCAACTTTAACTTGCTCAGGAGGTGTATAAGTTCTAATATTGCTTTTACGAACCACAGTTGAAGCTTTAGCATGATCTTTTATTCTGACAGGCAAAGGTGGTTTCTCAACATAAGTAGTAGGAACAATAGGATCATTATGTGATAGTATTTTCTTCAACTTTAATAGGTGCAGCTACTTTTACTTCTATGGCAAGATGATATTTAAACCACTTCTCCTTAGGTAGATCAACATGAGTAGCAAAAGATTCACAGAAAGAAGCTACTATCTCAGAGTCAAGTCCATATTTAGTGCTAAATTTACGGAAAACATCGGTATCCATAAAAGATTTAACACAATCAAACTTAGGTGTCATACCTGACTCCTTACCTTCGTCGAGATCCCAATCTTCAGAGTTGCGTTTAATTCTTTCCAATAGATCCCATTTGAATTCAATAGTCTTCATCATAAAAGAGCCAACATAAGAAGTATCGAGCATGGAGCGATTGTTATCAGAAAGCCGAGCATAAATTTTTTGAATAATTATTTCTCTTGGGAGCTCATGATTGGGGCATGAATATAACATTGATTTAAGCCTCGCCCAAGCTTGAGTGATGCTTTCTCCTTCGCGAGGCCAGAAATTATATATATAATTACGATCACGATGAACAAGATGCATAGGATAAAACTTCTGATGAAATTCCAATTTCAATCGTTTGTAGTTCCATGATCCCATATCATCACATAGCCTATACCATGTCAATGTATCTCCCTTCAAAGATAAAGGGAATACCTTTTTCTTAATAACATCATCGGGTATACCTGCAAGCTTAAATAATCCACAAACTTCATCCACATATATTAGGTGCTCATCAGGATGCATTGTTCCATCTCCTGCAAAAGGATTAGCTAGCAGTTTTTCCAACATACCCGAAGGAATTTTCATTTTCATTTTCAGTAGGTTCAGTAGGTTGAGGAGCAACTCTTTGCTCTACTGGTCGGGGTGAAGATACCCCGAACAAGCCCCTTAGAGGATTACATTCCATAGTAACAAGTGACAGTAAATTTCAGCACACTATATAAATTTTTCCTTACCAAATTCCACCTACCAAAAGCGCTTCACTCCCCGACAACGGCGCCAGAAAAGAGTCTTGATGACCCACAATTATAGGGGATCTATCTTAGTCCTTTCGATAAGTAAGAGTGTCGAACCCAACGAGGAGCAGAAGGAAATGATAAGCGGTTTTCAGCAAGGTATTCTCTGCAAGTACTGAAATAATAGGTAACGAATAGTTTTGTGATAAGATAATTGGTAACGAGCAACAAGTAACAAAAGTAAATAAAGTGCAGCAAGGTGGCCCAATCCTTTTTGTAGCAAAGGACAAGCCTGGACAAACTCTTATATAAGGAAAAGCGCTCCCGAGGACACATGGGAATTATCGTCAAGCTAGTTTTCATCACGTTCATATGTTTCGCGTTCGGTACTTTGATAATTTGATATGTGGGTGGACCGGTGCTTGGGTGCTTCCCTTACTTGGACAAGCATCCCACTTATGATTAACCCCTATTGCAAGCATCCGCAACTACAAGAGAAGTATTAAGGTAAACCTAACCATAGCATGAAACATATGGATCCAAATCAGCCCCTTACGAAGCAACGCATAAACTAGGGTTTAAGCTTCTGTCACTCTAGCAACCCATCATCTACTTATTACTTCCCAATGCCTTCCTCTAGGCCCAAATAATGGTGAAGTGTCATGTAGTCGATGTTCACATAACACCACTAGAGGAGAGACAACATACATCTCATCAAAATATCGAACGAATACCAAATTCACATGGCTACTAATAGCAAGACTTCTCCCATGTCCTCAGGAACAAACGTAACTACTCACAAAGCATATTCATGTTCATAATCGGAGGAGTATTAATATGCATATAGGATCTGAACATATGATCTTCCACCAAATAAACCAACTTGCATCAACTACAAGGAGTAATCAACACTACTAGCAGCCTACAGGTACCAATCCCAGACTTGGAGACAAGAATTGGATACAAGAGATGAACTAGGGTTTGAGAGGAGATGGTGCTGGTGAAGATGTTGATGGAGATTGCCCTCTCCCGATGAGAGGAGCGTTGGTGATGACGATGGCGATGATTTCCCCCTCCCGGAGGGAAGTGTCCCCGGCAGAACAGCTCCGCCAGAGCCCTAGATTGGTTCCGCCAAGGTTCCCCCTCGTGGCGGCGGAGTCTCATCCCAAAAGCTTGCTTATGATTTTTCTTTGGACGAAAGACTTCATATAGGAGAAGATGGGCATCGGAGGGCCAACAGGGGGCCCATGAGGCAGGGGGGCGCGCCCAGGGGGGTAGGGCGCGCCCCCATCCTCGTGGCCAGGGTGTGGGCCCCCTCTTGTATTTCTTCCGCTCAGTATTTTTTATATATTCTGATAAAAATTGGCCCATTTGACGAAAGTTTGGACACACCCCCTCACAAACCGGAGCAACTCACTAGAAGGCTCATGGTTCCGAGAGGGAGCAATGCATGTTTGATGACGAACGGGAGATAACTTCCTCTTACGGCCTACAAATATTTTTTTAACGTTTAACATGCACTAATACAACTCTCATGTGAAAAATTGGAAAATTCTAGGGGTCATTTGAGCTTTTAAAGACATTTAAGTGATTTTCTAGCCATTTAATGACCGTAATTCAAATTTGAACTACATCTACATGCAACGGCTAACCATAACGGTTTGAAAAATGATATTTGTGTACTTGTGTGCGAGTTAATTTCGTGTGCAGTAAATTAGAAGGAATTTTCAAACATATTGGTCTCACGACATGGACACATGCATATGTATGCATGGAGTGCAATGGCATTTTAATTCCAAAAAATTTAAAATGATTAGAAAAACATGAAACCTTGTTTGATGTAATGTCATGCCACTAAGATGATGCGGTAAAACAATTGGCCTGTTTGACGAAAGTTTGGACACACCCCCTCACAAACTGGAGCAACTCACTAGAAGGCTCGTGGTCCCGAGAGGGAACAATGCATGTTTGATGATGAACAGAGATAGCTTCCTCTTACGACCTTTAATTTTTTTTCTACGTTTAACGTGCACTAATACGACTGTCAGGTGAAAATTTGAAAAATTTCAGGGGTCATTTGACCTTTTAAAGACATTTAAGTGATTTTTCAGCCATTTAATGACCGTAATTCAAATTTGAACTACATCTACATGCAACGGCTAACCATAACGGTTTAAAACCATATTTGTGTACTTGTGTGCGAGTTAATTCCATGTGCAGTAAATTAGAAAGAATTTTCAAACATATTGGTCTCACGGCATGGGCACATGCATGGAGTGCCATGGCATTTTAATTCCAAAAAATTCAAAAATGATCAGAAAAAGTGAAACCTTGCTTGATGTAATGTCATGCCATCAAGATGATGTGGTAAAAAAATTGACCTGTTTGACGAAAGTTTGGACACACCCCCCTCACAAACCGGAGCAACTCACTAGAAGGTTCATGGTTCCGAGAGGGAACAATGCATGTTTGATGACAAACGGGAGATAGCTTCCTCTTACGGCCTTCAAATTTTTTTCTACGTTTAACGTGCACTAATACAACTGTCATGTGAAAATTTGGAAAATTTTAGGGGTCATTTGACCTTTTAAATACATTTAAGTGATTTTCTAGCCATTTAATGACCGTAACTCAAATTTGAACGACATCTACATGCAACGGGTAACCATAACGGTTTGAAAAATCATATTTCTATGTACTTGTGTGCGAGTTAGAAAATCATCAGAAGATGTAATTTTTCTAGTGTTCAAAAAAGAAAATGTAAAGATCTAGCAAGACAACCGGCCCCCACACGATTGGCACTCTATCTCACGGCTCGAGGTTTGGTAGGGGAGTGGGGGGATCATTAATCAGACACAGTTCTGTATTGGAAACCGTCAGCTATTATGTTCACACACGGATTTTGCTGCGGGAATCGTGTGTAATTCAGACTACAGTACTTGTAAATTCCGGCGACCGGCGTGTGTACTGTTCCCGTCGATCTAGATTCCGGCCGCCAATAAATACTACCTCGCTCACGTCGTCCCGCCTGCATTCTCATCTACATCCTCCCCTTGCTCGCCCTCACTCTCTCTCTCAAATCTCTGCCATGGCGCCGCCGGTCTGCCCACGCGCCGACGAGGAGTCGCCACCCCCGAGGATGCTCACTCGAATAGCAGCGACGAGGACCCCTACGTGCCGCCGGACGAGGTTGTGTCGGACCCCCCAACTTTGGATTGGTTTTGGGGCCAGTACCATCTTTGTCTATGGAAGTCACTGCTGCTGGCTGAGAAAGCCAGGCAAGTGGCGTTCAAGAAGGATATGGCAGAGGAGGAAGCCAGGTACCAGGCGGCATATGAAGCCCGTGATGCCGCCTGGAAAAAGGAGGCAGAGGAGCTTTGGAGGCGGGCGCGTCATCGTGCGGAGGAGGTGCACGAAGACGGGTATTTCGCGAGGAAGGTCAAAGGTGTTGGGCGCCTCGTCGCTGCGTGGAGGTGGGCCGATAATCTCCAGCGTGCCATCGACGAGGAGCTCCGGTGGGCGCCCAACGAAATGGCAAGATCGTTCGCGCTCGTCCACCAGCAAGAGGCTGATCGGTACGTCAAGCGCTGCGAGGCGGAGGAGGCAGAGTACTGCCTCCGCACTGGGAAGACGTCGCGCACCAGGGAGCTGCTAGCAAGGGGCTGCCGGAATACTGGCCCCAGGTGGGATTATTAGTTTTAGTATTGTTCGTTTCAATTTTATGCATTGTACCTACTAGTTAAGTATCATCACGTATATGTGATGATATTATATATATATTCTGTGATGAACTAATGAACAATTAATATATATATATATATATTCTGTGATGAACTAATGAATATATATCATCACGTTTAGGCGGCCACGGCGTGCTCTGCTCGCGTGCCTCTGCGCGCTCTACTCGCCCTTTAGGCGCCCTCAGGTCACGTCCCTCTGCGCGCTCTGCTCGCCATTTAGGCGCCAAGTCTCGCTCGGGTCGCGTCGTCTCTCTGTGCGCACTCTGCTAGCGGTTGGGGAAGCTTTGGTTATTTGATCTTAGATTATGTTAATTAATTATACCTCTAGAGCCGGAATCATCCGGCTCTGGAGGTATAATTAATTAACCTAAACTATGATCTCCGGCGCCCATTCCCGTCGCGCAACTCCATCCTGTCGTCGGCCATTGGGGGTATGCCGGTATGTGTGGGTAACTATCCACTACTAGGGAAAAGCCTAGTAGTAGCGCGGGTTAAATAGCTAGTAGTAGCACGGGAGCCCGCGCTACTACTACGGCGCTACAGCTAACTTGTAGTAGTAGCGCGGGTGCGCCCGCGCTACTGCTATGTCTGTTACACTACAAAAAAAGACACATCCGTGACATTTTGGGCCGAACGAATTTTTTTCTATCATACTTATGACACTTCTATGACGATAATTGTGACAAAATCCGGTATCATCATAGATGTGGTGGGGTCCTACTTCTATGACAAAAAATCATGACAGAAATTGTCCTGGGCGGGCCGGAGACGCAGCTGCATGACATTCTTTGGGTCATCCATGACGGAAAAAACCGTGGTAGAAGCGAGGGCGAGGAAAATATCGGGGTGTTCCCGGTTACGGTGGGTGGTCGGGGCCGAGCGATGCGCGTTTCTCTCGTACACGCATGCCCGTGGGTGCGAGGCGTTGGGCTCTAACTGAACCCGAGTGAGGCGTTGGGCTCTAACTGAACCCGAGTGATTGCACTGCAGGCTACGCGTTACTGAACCCGAGCGATCGATCGATGGCTGTTAATTGAACCCGATCGAGCGATTCCTTCGCTACTGCTGCTAACTGAAGCCGATCGATGCTGCCTCTGGATGAACAGTGAGCGTTGCTGGGGGGGTTTGGATGAACAGTTCCCGATGGGGGTGGATGAACAGGACCCCGTGGTGTTGCCTCTGAATGAACAGGACCCCGATCGATCGAGCCGGTTGGGGCTGGATGAACAGGACCCCGTGGAGGGCAGGATGAATAGGACCACCCCGTGGAGGGCAGGATGAACAGTAGACGGTGGAGGGCTGGATGAACAGTAGCCCGTGGAGGGGTGGTTGAACAGGAGCCCGTGGAGAGGTCTGGTTGAACAGTAGCCGGTGGAGTAGCGCGCGGTGGAGGCTGGATGAACAGGAGCCCATATGAATAGTCGCAGGTGGAGGCTGGAGGAGGTCGACGATGGATGAACAGTAGCCCGTGGAGGCTGGAGGGGGTCGACGGTGGAGATGAACAGTATCCCGTGGAGTCCCGTTTTGCGGTACGCCACACCCCTCCCGATGAACAGGACCCCCGTTTCGACCGTAGCGCTCCAACACAAGTCCGTTTCCTCCGTTTTGCGGTATGCCACACCCCTCCCGATCAACAGGACCCCCGTTTCGACCGTAGGAGGTCCTCTGTATTGCGGTACGCCAGACCCCTCCCGATGAACAGGATCCCATTTCGAACGTGGCCGGTCGAACACAAGGCCGTTTCCTCCGTTCTGCGGTACGCCAGGCCTCGTTTCCATCGGCTGTTCCGTCCAAGCCCTCCCGATGAACACGACGACGCATTCCGTTCCGACCCAGCCGGTTGGCTCCCCATGAACACGACGACGACACTGTTTCTCCGTTCTGACCCAGCCATGTACACGAGCCCTGGCCGTACGTATGCACGAGTAGGCGTTCGAGACCCTGCCCGTATGTACGTACGTGGCCGTATTTTCTTTCTTGCACACTGGCCGCTGTACGTACGTCTACATGCTACGTGCATGCCTCTACTACGACACGTGCGCGCCTCTACATCGACCAGTATGGACGTACACGTTCGCGACCAGAATGACAACGCTACGTATGCTTCGACCAGGTGGGTCCCGACTGTCAGGCACTTCCTTGCGTGCGAAGATGTAGCTGGTGGGTCCCAGCAGTCAGGGGGCGAATCGTTTTTTGCCTGGACGCAATTCCTTGCGTGCGAAGATGTAGCTGGTGGGTCCCAGCAGTCAGGGAGAAATGTTTTTTTCGCGAAATACGGTGGCCCGTCCGATGGGTCCCTGCTGTCAGGTGGAGGAATAATTATTCTGCGCGTAATAAGGAGGCACTTCCTTGCTGTGGCCGTGGACCCAGCTGTCAGCCTCTCCACGTACAGTCCACGTCTGATGGAAGCCGTTCCTTTACCATGTTGACCACGCCGCGCCGAGATCACTAGGGCGGTGGACGACGGCAAGGCCTAGGAAGGGGACGACGCGGAGCCGCGGAAGACACGACAGTGGATGCCCACGCGTAGAGGAGTACGAGGGTTCACTGGTTCGCTGCGGTGTGAGGCTGTCGTCGCCGTAGAATAACAGGGGGTGTGGGTGAGTAGAGGGATGGCCTGGCCAGCAGTGGGAGTAGTAGGGGCGGTGAGGCCTCCGCCGCATCGCAGCCGGCCACAGGAGGCAGGAGCATGAGGCACGACCGGCGCTGGTTTGGGCGGCTGCAGCAAGAAGACCAGAGGTTGAAGAAGCACTACGGTCGTTGGATGGACATCGTACGGTCACTGGAGCTAGAATCGTTCATATTGACTAAGTTGACAAAGCACTCCGTCCCCGTCAACTTAGTAGGCCCACAAGTCAGCCTCCCACCAAGGTCGGTCCCAACCAGCAGGGGGATTATTCATTTTTTTATGCGTAATAAGGAGGCACTTCCGGTGGGTCCGAGCTGACAGCGGGGGGAACGTTTTTTTCGTGCAATACGGTGGCCCGTCCGGTGGGTCCCAGTAGTCAGGGGAAACGTTTTTTTCGTGAAATAAGGTGGCCCGTCCAGTGGGTCCCTGCTGTCAGGTGGAGGAATCATTATTTTCCGCGAAATAAGGAGGCACTTCCTTGCTGCTGTCGAGAACCCAGCTGTCAGCCTCTCCACGTACAGTCCACGTCCGATGGAAGCCGTTCCTTGACCATGTTGACCACGCCGCGCCGAGAGCACCAGGGCGGTGGACGAGGCGAGGCCTAGGAAGGGGATGACGCGGAGCCGGGGAAGCCCGCGCGGAGAGGTGTACGAGGGTTCACTGGTTCGGCTGCGGTGTGAGGCTGCCGTCACCGCAGGGCCTGGCCAGCGGTGGGAATAGTAGGGGGCGGTGAGGCCTCTGCGGCAGCACAGCCGGCCACGGGAGGCAAGAGCATGCGGCACGACCGGCGCTGCTTTGGGCGGCTGGAGCAAGAAGACCAGAGGTTGAAGAAGCACTACGGCCGTTGGATGGACATCGTACGGTCACTGCAGCTAGAATCATTTATATTGACTAAGTTGACAAAGCCCTTGGTACGCGTCAATTTAGAAGGCCCACAGGTCAGCTTCCGAAACGGTGCGCCCAGATGTCAGGGGGAGGAATCATTTTTTGGGCGGGTGAAGCTAGAATATCCGAGATTGAAGAAGAAGCACGGCATCCGTTGGACGGACATCCAACGGCCACTGCTGCTAGAACCGTGTGTTGACTATAAGTTGACAAAGCCTTGCATATGCGTCAACTCTCTTTTTTTTTGAGGGGACGCGTCAACTTAGTAAGGCCACAATTGTGTGGCAGAGAACTTATAGCCCATTTGTGATTTGTAAGAATGTGCAGCCAATTTTTGAATTCTAATGGAATTTACTACAACCCATTTACAGTTTGTTAAAAGTACAGCCCATTTCAACCAACCGTTCAAAACAGAATTCAATAAAATTTCCCACATTTTGATGGGATCCGAAATATTTTTATCCAGAAATTTCTAGTCAGATTAAACACAATTTCAATATAAATTTATATTACGTAAAAATCCAACGAAACATTGCGCTCGCCACAATTAATGAAATTAAAATTTTCAATATCCATAAATAATATTTTATAAAGTAATTACGTGTTTGGTGCATTTTTTATAGTTACTGCCCAGTTTTTGTAATTACATCCCATTTATTATTTCTCAAAGCCCATTTTCTTGTTAAGCCTAATGCATCCCTCCTAGGAAAGATTTGCAGCCCAGCGGGGCGGAGAATAACAACTTGACCTTGCCTGGGTATTCCTAAAAAAGGTATAGCTGGGCTAGCCATTTTCAGCTTGAATTTTTTTTTAATATCTGGGCTGGATATCTGGCCTGGGCTAGAAGGGCCACAGCCCGCCCAGTTAATAGCTGCAGCCATGTTTTCATTGTTGTTCAGAGGAGAACAATTAATATCTGGGCTAAACATCGCTCAAGAAAAACTCTGCAGTGCTCACACCTCAAAAACAGAAATACTGCTCGAGCTGCTTGGTCCCAGCTGTCGGCCGCTTCTTGTGCAATTCTCTCGTTTATTGACCACATAGGTTGACAATGGTGTAGGACCGTGATGTCAGGAAACCAGGAGGAAGCAAAAAAAATTATAGTTTTATATACTAAAAAGGAGGCACTTGCTGTCATCCTCTCCAAGTAAAGTCATCTCCTCATCCTCATGTCCGTTGACCATGTTGACAACGCGAGACGGCGGCGCCACGGCGAGCACAACAACTCGAAGGATGACGGAGAGGGCCTCGCGGGCCCGACGGATGGTCTGATATAGCGCCCGCTGCTCATTCGGGAAGCCAGGATCATAGGGCCACATGTCTGCGACGGCATTGTCGTTCGCTTGTTCACCGGTGCTCGTTGAGGAGACGGAGGTTGCAGCACAGGTCCTCCTGCGCTGGTAGCTCTTCCATCATTAGGGCGTCGAAGTGCGGTCACACCTGCTCTATGGTGAACACGGCATGAACCAGCTTGGACAGTGGCGCCGGCTCCTGGTCGGAAGCTACGTCCATCGTCGGATTGCCGTCGCTCAGCTCGGCGAGGTAGCTGGCGAGCCAGCATGTCCGGCTGCTGGACCGACCCGCTGCCAAGCACGAGTCTGACTGCCCTGGCCCACCCAGACCGCCTCCCTCGCCCGCGCGCGCTTTCCGCCCGAAACGGTCAGCGCCGCCCGCCCCGCTTCCCGGTGCATGCGATTGCTCCGCCTTCAAACGACACAAGTGCCGTCCGTCGTCCTTCTGCCGCCCACATTAATGATATGCAGTTGCCAAGGCGGCTACTCCGGCGCCACACGTCCGTCCCTCCGCCACCCACCATTGCTATATAAACTGCTGCGTCGGCCATAGCCGTAGTCATCCGCATCCGTTCCTATTCTCCTGTCCACACCACTACTGCCCACCATGGCTTCCTCGCGCTCCAGCACTCTTCGGGACGGGCGGACGACGGACCACAAGGAGATGGCAGCCATTGCTGCCGACTAGCTGGCCGGCAGGCAGCCGGAGGACGACGACGTCCCAATGGAGAACATGGTAGTCGATGATCCGGCGCCAACCCCCTCCTCCGCGCCATCCTCGCCGGTGCATTGCACCATGACCATCGGCGAGGCCCGTGCCCAATATATGGACACGGTGAGGCAAAAGCGTGAGGAGCAGTTCCGGGAGGCGCAGGCCGACGCCGCCTACAACCACCATCTCCTCCAGGAGCACCTGCAGGCGGAGGAGTAGATCGCCGCGGAGCGGGCGGAGCAGGAGGCGCTTCTCGACTCGTACCGCTCCGCCTGCGAGGGCCGCCTCGAGCGCTGGCGGTACCGCATGCGGGTGGCGGAGGCTGCGGCCGCCTACAAAGAGGGCGATGAAGCGGCCGAGGCACTGTTTGGCGAGACCGAGGACGAGGCAGAGGACAATGCCGGCTCCGACGAGTCCCTGCTCCGCTGGCGTCGACGAGGCCCTGCTCCGCCGAGGCCCCGCAGCGCCAACAACGAGCCAGAGGACACCGCCGGCTCCGCCGAGGCCCCACCCTGCCGGCAACGAGGGGGAGGATTTTCCCTTGCTCCGCCGAGGCGCCGCCCGCCGGCAACGAGACAGAGGACGTCGCCGGCTCCGCCGAGGCCCCGCCCCGCTGACAACGAGGCCGCGCCACACAGAAAACGAGGAAGAGTAGAACACGGTAGGTCGCCGCCACTCGGGTCCAAGTAAGGCCACCGCTGCTACCCTCTGATTGCTGGCACTGAGCTGTCCATCATGGAGCAATTCTATGATTACAGGATGATTGAAGAGCGCTCCGTGGTTGAGCAAGCTCATGAGATACAGTCATTTGCTAGAGAACTTGAGCACTTCAGTTGACATTGCAATCACAATGATTCACATGTCATAGAGAACATTCAAAACAATAGATGATTATGCATCTCAGCTATTCACATGTAGCGCCAATATTTACTTCACAACTAAAGAATGAAAAATGGGTCGACGCTGCTGACAACAAAGGGCGTCCCATTCGAAAATATCAAACGCATGTCTTCTTGCTAAAATCAATGAGCAAAATTTGACAAGGTTTTCCCATTCCAAAATATCAAATGCCTACGATTGTGGAATGGGCAGGGTTTGCCATCAGTTCGGACATTGACATGGCACCTCGTGCTAAATAAACCAGCTGTTCTTTTTGTGCAGTTCCACCAAAATCAACCAAATTCGCGCGTAGCTTGTATGATTTCGCCCTTATATGTTGCAACGCCTTGAACTTATCGGCACCTCCTTTCTTGTGGTGGAAATGAATGATTCGATGTATTCATGAACATTTTGTGCAGTTCCCATTGAAATCAAGCTAAGCACCCCTGTTTGCACAAATACAAAAAAGTGATTAGTATAAAGCAAACTGTACTATGAATTGACAGTTTAAATAGGCACCTACATGGTCCATGTAGAGCACACTTTTACAAAAATGGAACTCACCGGAAAGAATCCTAGAACAACATTGTACCCGCGCATCACAGCAAGAAAATGGAGATTTGTCAGTCCTTCTGAACTGAAGTTAGTTTGGTCTTGTGGGGGGTAATGTAACCATCCTTCAACTGCTCCTTCTGATGAGAAGATAGACAGGGCTTCTTCATCCTGGCATAATCGGAACTAGTCACTTCACGTACTCCATATTCTTCTTCAGAGGAGGATGATCTTGTTGTGCAAAGACAAGAGGATAACTAAATGCTAGCATCCCTGTTTGCTCGAAAAAAAAGGAAAGGAAATATTTAAAACAGCACAGATGAAGCACTTCTCAAGGACAATACCACTTTTTGATGACAGTATCTAAATAGTAGCACAACACCAATAGAGATGACAAAGCTCAATCATATGGATGAAATCAGTGGGCGAGTACCAACCTTTGTCAAGAGGCTTATTGTGTAGAGCATACAGATGAAGCACTTCTCCGGAACCATCTGTTGCTATCTACTGTGGTGGCCATGCTTACTATATACTCCTCGATTAGATTAATGTTTCCAACATCTTCTTGTGCAGTTCCACTAAAATATATGTTATCTTCAAAGAAGGTCCCTGTTTGCACAAGTAGAGATAATTACGTATTACATTAAGAGTGGCATCAAATCAGTGGCAAAACAATTGCTCGTTCCAGCCATAGCAATAAATTAAGATGCAAAACTATATCATTACTTGTGTCATCACAGTTCCAGTGCTTCATTACAGCACCAGGAGTTGATTTTTGTTTTTCTTCCGCTTGTTCTTCCCCTTCATCACTTGGTTCAATAACAGACAAGCTTCGCCTTCAATGTAAGATTTGGCATGTCAATTAGGTTGCACAAGTATAGCACGAAGCAATGACATTAATTTTCTGATGAAAGTGGCAAAATACAGGCCAATAGTTGTGAAATACCCTTATCTTACCTTAATGGGATATTACGGTGCACATACAGATTGGAAGTCTTGTCTCCATTTGTGCAGTTCACTAAAATCAAGCAACATTACCATACAAGTAGCACAACATATGAAAGCACACTACAGAATCATGTGAAAGAAGGCTAGTACTAACCTCTCATGGCGCGGAATTCAAACAACTCACAATAAGAAGATCTGAACCAAATTTGCCAACACGGATAGGAAGTAAGATCACCTCTTGTGGAGTTCCACTAAGATCAAGCAATCAAGCAATGTTGTCGGTGTGACATTTTGGTTGAACTGCACAAAACACTCTTAAAACAAAAGTGTTTTGAGTAGTGCAACAAAAGGTCACAATGGCAACGAGGTGAAGTAGATAACCCTGTTTACACAGAGGTGCAAAGGAAACAACTAGTGGTCAATAACGGTGGATGATTGATACGTCTCCAACGTATCTATAATTTTTTATTGCTCCATGCTATATTATATTCTGTGTTGGACATTATTGGGCTTTATTATAGACTTTTACATTATTTTTGGGACTAACCTATTAACCGGAGGCCCAGCCCAGAATTGCTGTTTTTTGCCTATTTCAGTATCTTGCAGAAAAAGAATATCAAATGGAGTCCAAACGGAATGAAACCTTCGGGAACGTCATTTTCGAAACGAACATGATCCAGAGGACTTGGACCCTACGTCAAGACATCAACCAGGAAGCCACGAGGTAGGGGGCGCGCCTACCCCCCTGGGCGCGCCTGCTACCTCTTGAGCACTGTGTTGGTTTTCCCTTGAAGAGGAAAGGGTGATGCAGCAAAGTAGCGTAAGTATTTCCCTCAGTTTTTGAGAACCAAGGTATCAATCCAGTAGGAGGCTACGCGTGAGTCCCTCGTACCTACACAAAACAAATAAATCCTCGCAACCAACGCGATAAGGGGTTGTCAATCCCTACACGGTCACTTACGAGAGTGAGATCTGATAGATATGATAGGATAATATTTTTGGTATTTTTGTGATAAAGATGCAAAGTAAAATAAAAGCAAAGTAAAAGGCAACGGAAATAACTAAGTGTTAGAAGATTAATATGATGAAGATAGACCCGGGGGCCATAGGTTTCACTAGTGGCTTCTCTCAAGAGCATAAGTATTTTACGGTGGGTGAACAAATTACTGTTGAGCAAGTGACAGAATTGAGCATAGTTATGAGAATATCTAGGTATGATCATGTATATAGGTATCACGTCCGAGACAAGTAGACCGACTCCTGCCTGTATCTAGTACTATTACTCCACACATCGACCGCTATCCAGCATGCATCTAGAGTATTAAGTTCATAAGAACAGAGTAACGCCTTAAGCAAGATGACATGATGTAGAGGGATAAATTCATGCAATATGATAAAAAACCCATCTTGTTATCCTCGATGGCAACAATACTATACGTGCCTTGCTGCCCCTACTGTCACTGGGAAAGGACACCGCAAGATTGAACCCAGAGTTAAGCACTTCTCCCATTGCAAGAAAGATCGATCTAGTAGGCCAAACCAAACTGATAATTCGAAGAGACTTGCAAAGATAACCAATCATACATAAAAGAATTCAGAAGATTCAAATATTGTTCATAGATAAACTTGATCATAAACCCACAATTCATCGGTCTCAACAAACACACCGCAAAAGAAGATTACATCGAATAGATCTCCACGAGAGAGGGGGAGAACATTGTATTGAGATCCAAAAAGAGAGAGAAAGCCATCTAGCTACTAACTATGGACCCGAAGGTCTGAGGTAAACTACTCACACTTCATCGGAGAGGCTATGGTGTTGATGTAGAAGCCCTCTATGATGGATGCCCCCTCCGACGGAGCTCTGGAACAGGCCCCAAGATGGGATCTCGTGGGTACAGAAGGTTGTGGCGGTGGAATTAGGTTTTTGGCTCCGTATCTGATCGTTTGGGGGTACGTAGGTATATATAGGAGGAAGGAGTACGTCGGTGGAGCAACATGGGGCCCACGAGGGTGGAGGGCGCGCCCTAGGGGGGTAGGCGCGCCCCCTACCTCGTGGCTTCCTGCTTTGTTTCTTGACGTAGGGTCCAAGTCTCCTGGATCATGTTCGTTCTGAAAATCACGTTCCCGAAGGTTTCATTCCGTTTGGACTCTGTTTGATATTCTTTTTCTGCGAAACTCTGAAATAGGCAAAAAATAGCAATTCTGGGTTGGGCCTCCGGTTAATAGGTTAGTCCCAAAAATAATATAAAAGTGAATAATAAAGCCCAATAATGTCCAAAATAGAAGATAATATAGCATGGAGCAATCAAAAATTATAGATACGTTGGAGACGTATCAAGCATCCCCAAGCTTAATTCCTGCTCGTCCTCGAGTAGGTAAATGATAAAAACAGAATTTTTGATGCGGAGTGCTACTTGGCATAATTTCAATGTAATTCTTCTTAATTGTGGTATGAATATTCAGATCCGAAAGATTCAAGATAAAAGTTCATATTGACATAAAAAAAATACTTCAAGCATACTAACTAAGCAATTATGTCCTCTCAAAATAACATGGCCAAAGAAAGTTCATCCCTACAAAATCATATAGTTTAGTCATGCTCCATCTTCGTGACACAAGAATGCTCTCATCATGCACAACCCCGATGACAAACCAAGCAATTGTTTCATACTTTAGTAATCTCAAACTTTTTCAACCTTCACGCAATACATGAGCGCGAGCCATGGACATAGCACTATGGGTGGAATAGAATATGATGATGGGGGTTATGTGGAGAAGACAAAAAAGGAGAAAGTCTCACATCAACGAGGCTAATCAATGAGCTATGGAGATGCCCATCGATTGATGTTAATGCAAGGAGTAGGGATTGCCATGCAACGGATGCACTAGAGCTATAAATATATGAAAGCTCAACAAAAGAAACTAAGTGGGTGTGCATCCAACTTGCTTGCTCACGAAGACCTAGGGCACTTGAGGAGGCCTATTGTTGGAATATACAAGCCAAGTTCTATAATGAAAAATTCCCACTAGTATATGAAAGTGACAAAACAAGAGACTCTCTATCATGAAGATTATGGTGCTACTTTGAAGCACAAGTGTGGTAAAAGGATAGTAACATTGTGCCTTCTCCCTTTTTCTCTCATTTTTTTGGGCCTTCTCTTTTTTTATGGCCTTTCTCTCTTTTTTTTATAATCCTCACTTGGGACAATGCTCTAGAAAATGATGATCATCACACTTCTATTTATTTACAACTCAATGATTACAACTCGATACTAGAACAAAGTATGACTCTATATGAATGCCTCTGGCGGTGTACCGGAATATGCAATGAACCAAGAATGACATGTATGAAAGAATTATGAACGGTGGCTTTGCCACAAATACTATGTCAACTACATGATCATGCGAAGCAATATGACAATGGTGGACGTGTCATGATAAACTGGATGGTGGAAAGTTGCATGGCAATATATCTCGGAATGGCTATGGAAATGCCATAATAGGTAGGTATGGTGGCTGTTTTGAGGAAGATATAAGGAGGTTTATGTGTGAAAGAGCGTATCATATCACGGGGTTTGGATGCACCGGCGAAGTTTGCACCAACTCTCAATGTGAGAAAGGGCAATGCACGGTACCGAAGAGGCTAGCAATGGTGGAAACGTGAGAGTGCGTATAATCCATGGACTCAACATTAGTCATAAAGAACTCACATACTTATTGCAAAAATCTACAAGTCATCAAAAACCAAGCACTACGCGCATGCTCCTAGGGGGATAGATTGGTAGGAAAAGACCGTCGCTCGTCCCCGACCGCCACTCATAAGGAAGACAATCAAAGAACACCTCATGTTTCAAATTTGTTACATAACGTTTACCATACGTGCATGCTACGGGACTTGCAAACTTCAACACAAGTATTTCTCAAATTCACAACTACTCAACTAGCACGACTTTAATATGACTACCTCCATGTCTCAAAACAATCATCAAGCATCAAACTTCTCTTAGTATTCAAAACACTCATAAGGAAGTTTTTACTAATCATGAATACCTAGCATATTAGGATTTATTAAGCAAATTACCATGCTATTTAAGACTCTCAAAATAATCTAAGTGAAGCATGAGAGATCAATAGTTTCTATAAAACAAATCCACCACCGTGCTCTAAAAGATATAAGTGAAGTACTAGAGCAAAAACTATATAACTCAAAAGATATAAGTGAAGCACATAGAGTATTCTAATAATTTCCGAATCATGTGTGTCTCTCGCAAAAGGTGTGTACAGAAAGGATGATTGTGGTAAACTAAAAAGCAAATACTCAAATCATACAAGACGCTCCAAGCAAAACACATATCATGTGGTGAATAAAATTATAGCTCCAAGTAAAGTTACCGATGGAAGTAGACGAAAGAGGGGATGCCTCCGGGGCATCCCCAAGCTTTGGCTTTTTGGTGTCCTTATATTATCTTGGGGGTGCCATGGGCATCCCCAAGCTTAGGCTCTTGCCACTCCTTGTTCCATAATCCATCAAATCTTTCACCCAAAACTTGATAACTTCACAACACAAAACTCAGCAGAAAATCTCGTGAGCTCCGTTAGCGAAAGAAAACAAAAGACCACTTCAAGGTACTGTAATGAACTCATTCTTTATTTATATTGGTGTTAAACCTACTTTATTCCAACTTCTCTATGGTTTATAAACTATTTTACTAGCCATGGATTCATCCAAATAAGCAAACAACACACGAAAAACAGAATCTGTCAAAAACAGAACAGTCTGTAGTAATCTGTAACTAACGCAAACTTCTCGAACTCCAAAAAAATCAGCCAAAATAGGACGACCTAGAAAATTTGTTTATTTATCAGCAGCAATTGGAATCAATATTTTATCATGTTCTGGTGATTTTTAACAATTATTTTCGTGAACAGAAAGTTTCTGGAAATTTCTGCAAGATCAAATAACTATCATCCAAGAAGATCCTATAGGTTTAACTTGGCACAAACACTAATTAAAACATAAAAACACATCTAACCAGAGGCTAGATCAAACATTTATTTCTAAACAGAAGCAAAAAGCAAAAAAACTAATGAAATAAAATTGGGTTGCCTCCCAACAAGCGCTATCGTTTAACGCCCCTAGCTAGGCATAAAAGCAAGGATAGATCTAGGTATTGCCATCTTTGGTTTTCAACTTTTTAGCGGAATCAATCTCGGGAGGTTCTTTATGTTTCCCTTCATATTCTGAAATTTTTAGATCTAAAGAATCCAACCGCTTATTGCAAAGAGTAATCAACATATTCATGCGGTGAATATTTCCGCTAATGTTCTTAAGAGGTTCAAGAGACTTCTGTAAAATCTTAGTTACTTCGCAAATTTTTTCAAAAACTTGAGTCTCTTCCTGGGTATGATGAGGCCCCTTTTGTTGAGGTAGTGTTCCCACTATACCTTCTATAACTTCATGTGCAATATGGGGATCAATTTCAATAAAATTGCCTTTGGCAACACAATCCAAGAGTTGTCTATGAGACATATTTAATCCAACATAAAAATTGCGAAGCAAAATTCTCAGGTTCACTTCAAAGGTACAATTACGGTAAGACTCCATTATTCTCACCCAGGCATCTTTTAAGTTTTCTCCTTGTCTTTGTTTGAAGTGAAAGACTTCAAACTCAGGGGACAAAGGAGTAGATAAGGGACTAGCCATAACGACAAGCAAACGGAAAAGAGGCAAAAGGAAAAGAGAGGGCGAATGAAACGGCAAGGGTGAAGTGGGGGAGAGGAAAACGAGAGGCAAATGGCAAATAATGTAATGCGGGAGATAAGGGTTTGTGATGGGTACTTGGTATGTTGACTTTTGCGTAGACCTCCCCGGCAAGGGCGCCAGAAATCCTTCTTGCTACCTCTTGAGCACTGCGTTGGTTTTCCCTTGAAGAGGAAAGGGTGATGCAGCAAAGTAGCGTAAGTATTTCCCTCAGTTTTTGAGAACCAAGGTATCAATCCAGTAGGAGGCTACGCGCGAGTCCCTCGTACCTACACAAAACAAATAAATCCTCGCAACCAACGCGATAAGGGGTTGTCAATCCCTACACGGTCACTTACAAGAGTGAGATCTGATAGATATGATAGGATAATATTTTTGGTATTTTTGTGATAAAGATGCAAAGTAAAACAAAAGCCATCGAAACCTATGGCCCCCTACTAGATTGATACCTTGGTTCTCAAAAACCGAGGGAAATACTTACGCTGCTTTACTGCATCACCCTTTCCTCTTCAAGGGAAAACCAACGCAGTGCTCAAGAGGTAGCAATGACACAGAAGCCAACAAAAAGAAGCATCTACCTTATCTAAATGGGAAAGAAAGCAAGACAGTAGCATTTCTCAAACGGTGGCATTGATTTATGTTAACAGAGAGATTATATTAACAATAAAATTTGTTAAACATGTAATTTGCTTTTAACTGTGGCATTGCATCAATTTTCCAGCGGCATTATTAGAGGGTGTTTGTTTACAGGGACATTTAGGTGGAGGGACTAAAAAAACTCCATGTCAGTCCCATCTAAACCAAACAGGAGGGACTTTTAGGGACTAAAAGTGGGCATTTGGGACTAAAGAAAGAAGACCCCGAGGGAGAGTCTTTTTCGGACTTTTTCCAACAGTTGCCCCTGCCACGCATCGCACCTTGTCTCTATTAGTTCACTACTAGGGGTAACATGGTATTTTAGCATATCATTTAATAACCTCCAGTCAATGTTTAGTCCCTGGAACCAAGCAGGTAGGAACTAGGGAGTTTTTAACCAAACAGGGCCTTAGATTAACAACAGCTAAAGAGTTACACGGGACAGTGGACGCACCAGCACCATGTGCATCCACTGATGTACTGGGTGATGCACAGTCTGTTGCAACAAAGAACAAACAACCAAGGAGCATATTTGTGTTGGTCCCAGTTTTGTTATCTTTAGACACCTTTCCCTATGTGAGGGCAGCAAATCTAGTCCTGCTCAAACTCTACAGCCTTGTCCCCCAAAACAAAAGATCAGTTTGTTACAGATGTGCGTACTGCGTTTGTCATTGTTTTCCCTTTTTGACCAACGTAGGTGCTGGATAGCCAGTCTGTACTAGTACTTTTCCCCACTTCCTTTCCTCTGTGAACTACGTCCTAGATTTATGCTATACAACTTTCCCCCATTCCTCTCCTCTTTGAACCACGTCTTAGATTCATGCGATACAACTTTCCCCACTACTTTCCCCCTTCCTTTCCTTTTTGAACCACGTCCTAGATTCATGCTATACAACTTTTCCCACTACTTTCCCCCATTCCTTTCCTCTTTGAACCACGTCCTAGATTCATGGTATACAACTTTCCCCACTACTTTCATGTTTGATCCAACACCTAGATTCGAGTGCAGAAGCGGAAAAAGCCCACATGCAGCTAGAGCAATGCATGTGGAATAAGTAAATTATACCTTAAGGTTCTTGGGGTGTGGTTCGGTGGGCGACCGGAGGCCGTTCGACCCACACTATGTACGATGGCGAAGAAGAAGGGGTCGGAGGCCCTCCCGCGTCGCCGTTGGGTGAAAGTGAACAGCTGCGCTGGTAGTGGATTCCCTCCCTCGCTGACGGCGACAGCGTTAAGCCTCCTTCCCTTCCCGGCGGACGGATCCTGCCGGCTCTTTGACCAGCAGTGAGGGGAGAGAGAGAGGCCAGCGAAGTCTTGTTTAGATCTGGAGAGGGTGAGAGAGTGTGAAGAGAGCAACTACAAGCAGACCAACAGTGAGGGGAGAGAGAGAGGCCAACGAAGTCTTGTTTAGATCTGGAGAGTGTGAAGAGAGCAACTACAAGCGCTGAGGCTCCAGCGTGTATATATATACTGGAGAGAGTGTGAAGAGTGCAAACCCTAGAAAACAAGCACCGAGGCTGCAACTTATACGTGATGAGGTGATTATACGGTCACTACGAGATCGTATAGCTCCGTATCCATCCATTTTGACCAGTCAAAGAATCCTCCTGGCACGAATTATGCTCAAGTGTAGTTATCGAACCCGAGACCTCAAGTTTGATGAGCGAACAGGCTAACCAGCTACACAACCCTCCCGTTATGTTCAACGAGAGGAAAATAACCTTTTTATACATTCCTGCATTCGTGTGACAAGCATGCCATGTTTTTTGTGTGTGTGGGAGTCATTGGGATTTAAATCTAATCGTGTCATGTGGCTTTGGTGGTAAGACTTTCCACAGTGTTGCGGAAATAATGCAGCCTTAGTCACCTTACCTCTCGCCACGTAGTACGTTGGGTCCCACCAGTCAGAGGGTGAAACAAACAAATTAATAAGAAAAATTAAAAGCGCCAGCGGTGTATCTTACCTCACACATCTCGCTACTGCTCAGGAACACTGCCCAAGTGATCCCTCTGTTCGCTCACGTACTATTTTAAGTGAATCCTTATTATAACATGCACACAATTTTGGACACAAGTTAGTGTGCCACCGTATCTCGTACGACTCCCTCTGTCTAGGTGTAATAAGTCACGTTAGAAGGTGCAGCGGGACCAAGGTGCAAGTAGATTGGAGGAGAAGGAGAAACTTGACCGGTCATTCCTCCAATAACACCCCTGATTTATGTCTCTAAACGCAACAATTAATCCAAACAACTAAGAGATGCCGTTTTAGCTACCATGCAGGGCCACGTATTAACTCGCATGCAAGCCGACTTTGATTTCTTGACTGATCAACGCGTAGTTGCGCTCCATGCATTGGGTTTCCGGGGGAGATAACAAGGGAGAGTAATTAAGGAGCGTTTGGTTACATTGCTTAGGCTGGTCATAGTGGTGAGTAACTTGGACTAGTACAACATGCATATGTTACTAGTCTATGTTACTACTACGCGAAGTTTGCCGTCGGAAGCGAGCCGATCTGGCTCTCCTGAGCTAGCAAGGTTTTTCTCGCCCACCCAAGCTAGCTGGCACACAAAAGCTAACATATTTTAACAGTTCCAAACGCCTAACCTTGCCCGGCTATGCTATAAGTTGTTCTTGCTAAGGATCCAAACGCTCCCTAAGTAACAACGCTCGCTAGCAACGAGGCCAGGAGGGGATTGAGATGCGAAGTTAATGGACGACGCCTAAACATTTTGGGAATATCTGATTTCCGTAGGATGACTTAACACCTAGACGGAGGGAGTACTACTCCTCAGTCCAGGTTTGATGGAATATTCGTCACCTCTTCTCTCCTTGTACGTACTCCATTTGTATCTCACTTCCTGTGGCTTCGCACTCGCACGATTTTCCTATTCTATGAACCTGTGTGTGTGTGCGCGTGTGCGTGTGCGTGTGTGTGTTTAGCAGCATGTGTGTGTTAGAGAGAGCGACAGATCGACCTACTCCTACAGAGAGATGGTGTGTAGTACTACAACAAAACATGTCAGTAGGCACGTTTTTTCTAAGACGCTTTTATATTCGTCTCTATACTGAAAGCATCTAGTACGTAGGCATGCTTTTTGAGACGATATAAGTACGGTCACAAATCTTAATTTTAGGGTATATATCATTTATTATTTTTTACATGTGTAAATAGGTACAGACGATTTTTGAGACGTTTTAGGATACATGAAAGAGTTTAACAAATAAATAATAAAACCAAAGTATTTTTTTGCAGAAAAAGGAAATTACGGGGCCCATCTATGCAGTAAAACGAGCCCACGTACCGAACTCAGCGCGCCCTCCTTCACCTTACCCGCCGCCACGTCCTGAGCCGCCCATCTATGCCGCCGCCGCCGACGGCCTGGATCCTCCTCCACCCATGCGCCCCCTGCCAATCTCCATAGCCTCCAACAACCAACTCCATCTCCTGCCTCCTGCAACTAGTCCTGCCAGTGCGCCGCGTCCGCCGCCAGTGAATGCCGTCCGCAAGGACTGCCCCTGGCCCCTCTGCTCCGGCGCTCCTCGGTCGTCCCCGGCCCTTTGCCTGGTCGCTAGGGACGTGCTGCTCCACGCCTGCTCCTGCCGGTGGCCGCCGCCTGCCGCGCCGGCTCTGGCGCTTTGCTCCTGCCAATCCCGGGCTGCTCGCCTGCTCGGCCGGACTCTGCCGCCCAGGACAGGACTTGCTGTCAACAAACAGCAAGCAGGCTGGGACAGGGGTATTTTCTGAGAAAGCTCTCTCTTCTGTTCTTCCTATCAGTGTATGATGAAAATGAAATTAAATTTGAACTGAAAAATTGTGTATCAGCGAATATGCAGGGGACTGTGTATATGTATAACATATTGTTGATTTGGAAGGGAATGCATTTTAATATCAATTTCATTTCATTTTGTAGAAAAAGAAGAGGAAGATATATTTCATTGCAAGTTTCAACACCCAGTGTTTCAGTTGGACTGAATCAACTCCACAAATTGGAACAACCATAGATTGGACCACCGCCTTTGGCTTCAAACAACCCGCCTTCAATCTCAACTCGAGAAAGTACCTCTTTTGTATCCCATACTCTTTTCTTGAAGTTTTTGGTATGTTTTTATCTATTTTGTTGTATCATTAAGAATTGAGTTTAAATTCTAGAGAGACATACCATTTGTCCAGAAGTATCAAGCATTGGATGTAAAGTGGACAACCTATTCGGTACTGAAACAATATATGTAGCATGTATGAAGCTGAATCATGCTTATAACACTGAAGAGCACAGTAACTTCCATAATGCAAGTAAGTAGCTGCAATCTTCCAGGATTTTTTATAAATAAATCAGCAACATGCCACTCACCTAAGTTGTCTTTTCAGCGTATCCTACCATGCGCCAATGAGGCAAGTGGTAGTGTATCCTAAAAATCCCCTTTTCCTAAAGGTGTAAACACATGCAGCAACTGATCGTGTGCATTAGAATGCACTGTTTGATAATTACTCTCTTAGGCCCTGCTTGCTAACTTTGTAAAAATATGCGACCGGCTACCCTTCAACAATTGCAAGTCACTTGGGGACTGTTTGGTTTCCAGCCAAATGTTGCCAGACCTATGGTTAGGCACACATAATTTCTGAGGTGAGTGAGTGTTCGGTTGGCTGACACAGTTGTGGCTTGCGACTTTACTAGTCACATGGTTAAGGAGTATATTTTGGCCACACTTTTGTGGCAAGCCACACTCTGTCCTGAGGGGTAACAATTACTACTTTTGGCTTAGTTGTGGCAAAGTAAGCTTTTAACCAAACTAGGGTGTTAAATTGGTCTTAAGTTTCAATCTAGTATTGTAGATCATCACATATGTTCTCTGTTTCTTGTTCAATGATGTCTTATCTGACTTGTTAATCAGTCCAACTTAATATCCCTTTTCCTGTTATCCTTAGAACAAATAGATATGACGTGTATGCGGTGCAGCCCACTAATTATTTAGATTGCATTGCAAACGCCCTTTTATACATGCTTTTCATTTTTCATTCAGGTGGCTGCACATATCCTCCAGGTTTCTGTAATTGGGAAGGAGTGTATTTCCAGTATGGTGATAACTGTATATATAATAATACTGACTGTGATCATTGGCCTTTTTTTACCTTCTGTTGTACCTTGATTTTTGTATATGGTGCTTACCTGAGATGCACAAGATCATCAATAACATGATGATATAAAGCAGGGAAATTAACACAGTTGTTTTTTAAAGCACCCTATTATATGGTTTTTATGCTCAGTTTGGATACTTAGATAGTCCAACAATCTTAGTAGTTTTGCAGAAGGAAAGAAGTCCCTACAGCAATTAGAAAGAGTAAATATTTCTAGATAATTGAAGGCCCTGCATATATAATATCAATCATGTGTCCTATTTTATATTTTTGTTTTTTCATGTGGTGTGTGTTTCCTTTCGATGCAGCCAGAGTTGGGATTAGGGGGAGAAAGATGGCAGCATATGTGCAATTGTATTGAACTGAGTGGCGTCTTTGCATACTAGTTAAACCTACAATGGCACATTTCTTTTGATGTTTTTCAATTCAAGGTTGATGAAATATTTTAGAATCCAATCATTGAATTAAAATATCTATGTATTCCATGCTTTTCTTGCAAAAAGATTTAAATCAGCTTTCATCTCTTAAATAACACATGTGAAGTTATACACTGACATATGTTTTTTTTTGTTTAATTACTTCGGCATATCAAAGGGCGATGGATCGAGGTTGGATGAGTCAACCAAGAGCTAGTGCTGCTTACAAAGATGGTGTCGAACAATTTCTGTCTTTTGCATTCCATGATGTTCCAGCTGGTGATAGAATTCTCTGTCCTTGTGTAAATTGCCGAAATAAAGCTATGCAGAGTTATGATGGAGTGAAAACTCACTTGAGATGTGATGGTATTCTTCAAGGTTACACTAAGTGGGTTTGCCATGGAGAGGATTACAGTGAACCATCATTTGCATTTGCTCATGTATCAGATAACAGTGGCAATTTTTCTATTCCTGGCATCCCAAGGAATGTTGTTGGAGAAGGCAACCATGGAAGGATGGATGACATGCCAGGACTCTTAAGTGCTGTCTTTGCTATGGCTAACAGTTGTGAATCTTTATCAAGCACATCTGATGGTGAATTAGATGCATTGAATTTGAGAATATGGTACCTAATTCAGTTGAGGATGAGAATGCAGATGCTCAAACAAGGAAGAAACCTAATACGTATGCAAGCTTCTTGGAGGATGCAAACACAGAGTTATACCCTGGATGTAAAGCATTTTGTAAGTTGTCATTTCTCATCACCTTGTATCACATGAAATGCTTACATGGATGGTCACAAGAATCATTTACAACGCTACTTGGTGTTTTGTCTGATGCACTTCCACAGGCACAACTACCAAAGAAGTACTATGAGGTACAACAAATCATCCGTGGCTTAGGCCTTGACTACGAGAAAATTCATGCATGCCCCAATGATTGCATGCTTTTCCGAGGTTTACGACAACCATATGATTATTATTGTGGGAAATTTTCAATGGTTTTGGCTGAACAGAATAAAAGATAAAATTGAAAAACCAATTCACCGCCTATTGGGAAAAAAATTGAACCCAAATAAGTATCCATATGGATTATGAAATTTTGACACAAGGACAACCATGCTTCGCCTCCTGCTGCGGTGCCCGGTGGCTGTCTCAGCGGTCGTAACGGAGCGGTCGAGCGCCCACGCGGCAGCAAGGTCCAGGTCGTTGGGGACCCATTCCGGTGGCACGTCGCTCTTGACGAACGCAAAGCGGGGAGCGGCATTGCGCCAGCCATACCGCTCCTGTTGCCTCGCCGCGCGCTCCTCCTCAAATACGATGGCCCTCGAGCCCGACGCACCTCCATAATCATCTCCTCCGAGGTGGTGGAGGATGCACCACGCTCCTTCATGATCACGGGTGGAAGCTCCTCCTTTATCGGGCGGCGATGAGGGTCTGTCAATGCAGGCTCATCCTTCACGTGGCAGAGGCATTGGGGGGATGTTGACTCCCGTTTCATGCGGACGCACGCATCGGGGAAGGTGGCTCCTCCTTCACGTGGGGCCTCCACGAGAAGATGGGGCCGCTGCTGCCAGACAAGGGACTTCCACCGCCTCTGCCTACTAACATGGAGAACGAGAACTTCACATCGCCGCTGGGCTCGGGGATGGTGACAGGGTGGAGGAGGGGACGGTGGTTGGGGAGGGGGGGCGGCTCTATGTATCGCTTGCGCACGGCTTAAATGGCCACCACCAGGCCAGGCGAAGTGGCAGTCAGCCTACTACAATGCGGCGCAGCGGACGGAGTTGGTTTCTCAGTGCGCAACGTCCGCATTGAAGCGGCTACGCCCGAGTGGTCATGTCCGTCAGTGCCGCCCTCTCGTTCGGTCAAATCACGGGCATCAATGCGAGCCGATGCATGCTCTGAGCCGACATGAATGCGGTGCAGCAAGCGGCGTCGGCGTTCAATGGAAAGCGCAGGAGAGGCAGGTGGGATTTTTGGGCCGGCCAGGGTAGTCAGAAGCGGACGTGGCAGCGGTCCGGACGCCGCAACCCCCCCCCCCCCACTTTGTTTGCGGTTTTTGGGAAGAAGTGTGTCCGGACCGCCGAGCGGACCGATAGAACACCGTGTTGGACGCCAAAAAACGTCCGCACCGCGCAGTCTAGACGTATGCGGACGGTTTGGGGGTTGGCATTGAAGATGCCCTTAGACGCAAAAATTCATTATACATTATAATACAATGGAATTCTACTTTTTCTAGGAGAAAACATTTCACAATGTATGCTAATAATAATAAAAATAGAGCACGTGACCTGGCCCATTTTTTGGTTGTTTGTGTACAACACAACTAAATAGGCTTTTTCTCCCTTATTTCATTTGGAGGAAATCATTTTCCCCTCAATTTTTTGGAGGAAATCATTTTGGCATTTTGGGCAACTATTTTCCATTTGCCGCCAGGAAATAGCGCGCCAGTGCTCTTATTATTGAAAAAAAATGCCCGCCAATCACTCCGCCACGCCGCCCTCTCTCCACTTCTCCTCGCCCATGCCGCCATCTCTCCACTTCTCTTCTTCCACTTCCTAATCCATCCCAATCCATCTAATGGGATCCCTCCAATCCGTTCGCTGATGTGCATCGCCTCAATCACATGAACGGGGATCGATTGGCTTGGTGGGCGGACTGACGGGGACTCGGCGAGCGGGCGGTCGGGCGATTGGAGGCCATGGAGGTCGGGATAGAGACCGGCTGGTGTAGGCGTTGGGGCCAACGGCGGCGATTGGGCGGGAAGGTCGCAAGAATCGTCTGCTGCAACGAGCAAGTTCGTCTCCAACCTAAAGGTGGATTAAGCAGAGCAAGCACGAGTACAGCCATCCTGCCTAGGGTAGCTGCGCCCCAGGTTCGTATTGGTCCTCATCATTGTGACGTGCTCTCTCAAGTCTTGGTGCAGAAAATACTGAGTTTCATTGATCTTTAGATTGATTTCTTGTGGCTTAATCGGTGTGAAGGTTTGCTGTCCGGTTGTGCAACCTGCAGGAGCTCTGCTCCATGGTAGGAACAGAGTAACTGGTAACACCCATTAAGCCACATCACGCATAGGTACTAGTAGCACAAATATCCAAAAACTATGTTGGCAGAACCATTTGGGAAGAGTCCCATCCCAATTGTTTTTTTTTTGTAAAATGTTTGGGTGAGCAGTTGTTTTTGTAGTTCTATAGTCTGTACTAGTGAAACCACTTAACTGTTGATTGTTCTTTCAGATTGTTCATGTGCTGCTTTGCATTAACTTAACTTTTAGGCAGAATTAGATCTCATTGCATGCTTGATATTGGTGAAGTATCTAGTGGAAATAGGTACTCAGTGAAAATCTGAAGATTCCTACGTGGACCCTCAGATCTGTAATGAACGCCACCGATTAAAGGTGGGATCCTTAACCATCCACTTAAGCGCAATTAGCAGATAACCCTCTATTCTCTAAGTGATTAGACAAAATCATCTTGGAATTCCCCAACTCCGACCTAAGTCTCCCCCGTCCCATGGCTAGCTGCCACAGGGAACCCCGAGACTTCCTGCAGCGACGAGGCCCGAGGCGAGGCGGCCAGAACCTCTGTTATCTGAAGAATTGTACCTCAATTATCTAGTTGTCTGAAGAAACGTTCAGCACAACCTCTGTTCTATGAAGAATTGTACAAATGCTGAAGCTTTTGCACTGAGATTTATTGTTCTGTTAGTGCTACAGCTATTCAACTCCCCTGTAGTTTTTGATGCTGATGAATATACTAGAAAACCTGAAGCATCTCGCTGCAGATTCTGTCATGACCTCAAGAGACATCAATGTACTGTGTAGCCGCTTTCCTAACTGCATCTTCCATCTCGCTGGTACAGGAAGTAACATAGTGCACTGATTTAGCTGTGCTAACTCGGTCATTGGGGCTTTTTAATGTTTTACTGAGGCTTGACCCTTTGTTTATTTCTAATCTTGCTTGTAAAGATTGTATACTGAGCTCATGTTTTGCAAACTGAAAATCTGAAGCATCTCGTTGTAGATTGTGTCATGAGCTCAAGAGACATCAAGGTGATGTGTAGCCATTTGCCTAACTGAATGTTCCAGCTCTCTGTAACAGTGTACGAGTTAGCTACGCTAGCTGTAGACTTAAGGCATTTTCTCTCTGTACATGCCATGCCGCACTGAACTTTTGGTTGAGGTCTGTAGTTTTTGTTAATTTGGCAGATTAACGATGGCAAGGATACCAAGACGACTTCGGGACTTGAACCTTACAATGCATGATGCAGAACATGTGCAGCTTGCTGAAGAAAATCTGCAAGGTCCTCCAGAGATTGATAATATAGTACCAGGAAGATCTCATGAATCCACTAGCCAAATCAAGATAATTTGTAAGTTTCCATGACTAATCTTCTTCGGAATGAGGTTTTTATTATACTGGTTTCTGACGTGTTGGGATATTCATGCTTGCAGGGCCAAATGGAGAGATGCGGCAGATTGTAGGGGAATTTCGGCTGAAGAATTTATCCCAGGTACATGGAGGAAAGATAATTGTGGAGACTAACGAAAAAGGTGTTCCGAATGAAAGGTCTGGTTCCATTCTTAGTAGCTATCTTAGCGACGTTGCAGAGAACTCCACATTTGCACCACTGAACATTCCAAGATGGGACAATGAATTATTTGTCCAGAGAAAGAACAACATGATCAAGGATGTAGAGGTACATCATCACATATATCTTTTTTTGATGTATCATCACATACATCTTTTTTTGATGTATCATCACATACATCTTTATTGTCATTTCACATGAAACAATTAAATTTACTTTATTGAAGGAGAAATTTGTCTATCCATCTGAGACAAAGCAGCTTACACGAGACTGGGTCCTAATGACTGTTTGCAAAAGATGGAGAGCCTACAAATCTCGCTTGAAGAAAAAATATTTCAAACGGAAAGAGAGATCTCTCCAGGAAATTATTAGTGATGTTCCAATAGGTGTTAATAAGCATCAATGGGAGACTCTAGTTGGAATGTGGTGCCAGGATTCACACATGGTTATTATCTCATCCTCTCATGCTCAAACTGAACTCCAAAATTAGTTTGCTAACGTTGCGTGTCTGCATCTAATTTGTTTGCAGAAGTTATGCGAGAAAAACACAGAGTGTGCGAAGCAACAGAAGAATCCACACACAACCGGGAGAAAAAGCCATGCCAGGCTAGAAAAAGAGATGGTGACAATGATACTTTTCATAGTCTTTATTACATGACAAATCAATTATCTTCAAAAATAACTATTAGTGGACCTAACATACTTTGTTGGCTAGGAAATCAAAAGGAAAGCACCGATCCACAAGATTGACCTATGGGATGAAGCTCATAAGAAAAAAGATGGCAATTACACAAGCGACAATGTGAAGACAATAATGGTACATTCTACTTATTTTGTCTACAGTCCAACATACAATCTATTCCATAGTATAGTAATGAATTAATAATTATTCCTATTCAATAGGATGCAGCTAATGAGGAGTTAAAAAAAGGAAAATCGATCATAATGGTAGCCTTTCCATTGACGATTATACTGAAGCCTTTAAAGGTGCACTTGATAAAAGGGCAAAACTTCGAGGTTACTATGATGAAAAGTATTGGAGCGGAGTAAATGTTTCTCAGGGAATAACTTTTGTTGGGAAATCTGACCAAGAAAATCTTCAGTTTGAAGTACGCATGGTGAAAGATAATGTAGAAGATGTCAAAGATGATGTAGAGGACGTCAAAGGTGATGTAAAGGAAGTCAAAGGTGATGTAGGGGATGTCAGAGGTCAGATGGCTATGATTGCTGCATTCCTTGCCAAAAAGTTTCCTGGAGAGATTTGCAGAAATGAAGTGGATTCTCCTACAGAAAATTATCAAGTTAGCATATCAAAAGCAGTTATATTTGTGCAAAGATGAAATTAGTGAACACTGATATGCTATTACAATAATTTTATTGCAGGTCACTCCACATGACAGAGATAACAATCTCCAATCTGAATCTTATAATGTTCTTGAACAATCAAATAATGATGTGCAGGAGCCACAAACTACCATGCAGGTAATGTAATGGGCTTTTTATGTACTATTTAATGCAGATCCATTCTAATGTCTTAGAACTATTGCTTTAATAGGAGTTGCAGCAAACGAAATCAAAAGAGGGTTGTGGCAATGCGCATTTACCACATGAACATGTGATCACTAAGGTGTGTTAAGTAACTTGTACTCAATTATCAATTATCTCCTGCCAGTAATTTTGGGATTGGTTGAACCCTTTTAGTAGTTAAATATTGGAAAGCTATCTTATCATCAAGTTAAAACTTTGTGAAATATTAACCTTTTGGTTTGCAACTGTAACCTGTTTGGGTTCGAATATACCTTCCTAGTAATCTTAACCTACGTGCAAGGACTTATCTAGATTTTTATCAATGATGACGATGACATCTTTTCCTATTAAATTGCAGAATGTCCATGCTGAAAATAATCTTGCAGTGCAGCAAGGTGGCCCTGAACCAAGTTTACGACTTCACCAAGTCACTAACCAGGTAAACATATGCTACATATCTAAATGACAATGATTGTACAAGAGGTTGTCTAATTTTGTATGTAAGTGCAAGGTAAATGACATTATTATGAAACACCAATCCCATTTTGACAAGGTCATTTCAAAAAATGTCGTGACACCGCTAGCAGATCATAAGTCGGATTCAACCAAGTATTAAAAAATTGTATTGCATACAACAACAACATGATTTGGCCCGATGGGACCAAAAGTTAGTCACACACATATCATTGCTGCTCCAAGAGATCTCGTATTCAAACAAACTAATTAATCAATTTTGAATTGATACATGAGTACTAATAAAACACCAAACTTGCATACATGGTCTTTTTGGTGGAAACCTTGCATAGATGTTGAGGAACACCCTGGCCCTTGAATATTAGCTCAATCCTGTTTTTAGTGTATAAATTTACATGACTTGAACTTCATTTGTTTGCTTGCTGCATTCTTGCAAAGTTTTCACAATAAATAATTTTGTAATAAGACTTTAATCTAATTTGAAAGCAAAGTGCGCAACCGAAAGTGCGTGTGGAATAAGGCTCCTTACTAACTTCATGTAATGGAACTCTTCAAAGCTATCATTCTTGATTATAGTTGGCCACGTGTCTCCCTTCACGCGTATTCCTATTTAATTGCAGAATGATCATGCTCAAAATAGCAATGCAACCAAGCCACATGGTCATCACCAAGTCACAAAGCAGGTACATATAGGCTAGATATCCAGATGACAATGATTATATAATGGATAGTTGGTCTAATTATTTGTGAAATTGTTCTTATTTGTGTAAAATGAAATCTTCTCAGGTTCATCAATAACAAATGTTCCATTTCTTGAAAAATAGGATAAAGTTGAAGTCGTGTTGTATTCGATGAACTTGAGAAACAAAGACAAACTTGTGGCCAAAGGAACTTTAGAGAGTAAAGAGAAAACATATGTGGTTGGAGGAAACATGCTTGGAGTGCAATACGTTGCAGTTCGTGTTCGCGGCTGTACATATCTAGGAGATGAGAAACTAGTTAGACCATATAAAAATTCCAAAAAGTAAGGGATGCTATGGGTTCTGTTATTGCTTGGCCTCGCTCACATGTAAGTATGTTCCCATTCAAGCAATGTGTATGCTCCAATCTGCACATGTGTGATATGTTATTTATCAGGAATCTTCCTTTTTTTAGGTAAAAATAGTTAAGCCAACCCCTCCAGCACAACCACAGAGCATTGGTATGATACATTTCTTACAATTTCATCAAAGAATCTCTTATCTTGCACTTCTCTATAAACATGTGTTCATGTAAATGTTGTTCTTTCTCCCTTTCAGGGCGGTGAGGATTTGAAGAGTGAGTACATTGAAGGAGCTACGAGTGGCTGGGGAGCACTTGAAAAGGGAGTGCACTAGAGGAGTCGGGAGTAGTTGATGAATCTATCTTTGAATGAACAAATATTCTAGATTATGTATAGAATTTAGCTTCATAGACAAAAATAGTTCCAGTCTATAGGATCTTTTCTTATTTATTTGCATCATTGCATGTTTCATATGAATGTTACATATTATTCAGCTGTGAACTCCAAGTACTTTCAGTGGAGACATTGTTCCTGCTAATTAATGCATTGGATGTTGTTACTGAGGTTGTCTTCGTATCACAATATTATTTGACCAATCTGCATGTGCAACCATGACATTAAGAATAATTGTATTTGAAACGATGAAACAAATTCGAAATTAATCAAATAATATTTTTTTGCGGGTAATCAAATAATATTTGAAGTAAAATATTCCATTTGTATAAATATTCTTATGTATACTTAGAGACGACTATAAGAGGCGAATGAAACGTGTCTATGAGTAGAGACGTAATATGAGCATGCCTAACATAACGTCTCTACATGTACACACGATTTTTGAGCATGCCTAACACAACGTCTCTAAATGTAGACACGATTTTGAACGTCCCTAGAAAGCGTCTCATGCCATGTAAGACACGCTTGGCTAGTGTGTCTATCTGTTTGAGACGGTCCGTGGGGAGGCGCTCCAAGGACGCTTTGCTTAAACGGCTCTATAGTTGGCTAGAGATGAAATAAGGCGTCACTAGGTATGAAATTGGATGTCTCTACTGACTGTTTTTGTTGTATGATTTTAGCCGCGAGAGTCCGTGCATCCTCTCGTTTCCGGGCGTCCGGTAGGGACAGGCAGACAGCTACCATGCCCGCTCCTGACCAGCCTGGCCCACCCAAAGCCCCTCCATCGCCCGCGCGTGCTTCTTGCCCGAAACGGTCAGCGCCGCTCCAAAGAATCGGTGCCGCATTCATGCCCGGGCAGAGCGGACGCGACCTCTCACTGGCGCCTTCGTTGAATGGAGAAGCGGATTCAAGAGTGATGGTTGCTTCGTCCGTCCAACTTACTGCTAGGTCTATGTGATTTGACGGCTCATTGGTCATTATTACTGAGGTGGTAGGACTGTTGGATGTCCCACGCTTTCGGCGAAAGGAGGTACTACTAGATTACAATTTTCTCCATTCTTACGGCAGAGGAGTGAAAGAGCAGTGAAAACACGCAGGCTCAGTGATTACATGGCCCACCTCACACTATCACCATATTTTCTGGACACCGTGTGACACCTAACTCTTTACATAGTACTCCCTCCGTTCCTAAATATAAGTCTTTGTAGAGATTCCACTAGGTGGACTACATACGGAGCAAAATGAGTGAATCTACACTCTAAAATACGTCTATATACATCAGTGTTTGGAGTATGTACTAGTAGTTCATATTGAAATCTACTAAAGGACATATATATTCCAAACAATATGATAATCTCTCTAACCAAGGTAGTAGGGACGAGGGGTAAATGGAGGGAGTAGTAAACTTTTCTCGTCGTCCTGCGAGCCACCGCGCGCGTGGACGAGGGAGCGGGCGTAAGGCGTACAATACTACTACTACTCATGCAGTCCCTAGCCATTGAAGTAGAGACAGCTAAAGAAAAAAATGATCCATGCAGTCCCTAGCCCTTGAACCATAAACCCTAACCAGGCTTTAATTTGCTGGCAACGTCGGCGCTTCCTAAGAAATTAAGTTTGCAACCCTTCGACCATCGGATCATTTTGTGCAGTTTCACCAAAATCGAGATGAGCATCCCTGTGGCAAAGAAATTGAAGAAGCGTGATTAGAATAAGATTACTGGGACTAGTTTGTGAGACATAAACTCATCACAAATACAGTACGTAGAAGCCAGTAGAGGTATGTGCGGGGCAAAGAAGTAGAGAAATATCCACATGGAGTGATGTGGGCAACTGGAGCAGTGGTGCAAGCCGGCTGTAAAGGGAGTTGTACCTGAGGATGTCGGGACGTAGCACAACCTAGAGGAAGGCGGTGGGAGGAGGCAACTACCCACGTCGCGGCAGTGAGCAATGGACGAAGGCAACCTCACCGGCTTTGTGAGAGAGAATGGCGGGGACCCCTGATCGGGACGTGCCGACAGTGGGTTTTCGCCGTCGGCGACGGCGACCGCATCTACACTAAGCATCCACCCCTTCCCCCGGCGGACGTGATCCGCCGGGATGTTAGAGATGTGGCCACAGTGGTTTTGTGCGAGAGAGTGTGAAAATTGAAGAGAGCAACCCCAGCAAGCAACCGTGTAGGCTCGTCCTGCCTATGTATATAGTGGAGCGGTTTCCTTTTCTCTCCATATGAACCTGTTTATATTGCGTATGTGCCACTGAAGAAAAAAACTTTATTTATAAATGACGCGGCACCTACTACTCGTTCTCCTATAAACCTTGTGCTTGGCATCTCCAAACTATTAACCTTGCGATTGGCTCTTCGCCTCTTCGGGAAGTCGAGCAATAATGGTACTGCGGTATATATCATTCTGGCTATATGAGACTGAATGAATTGCTGCACGTCCACCACATGGTGAGGGTCGAGGGGCGAGGGAGAGTGCGTACTATTATGTCCGTTTCAATATGGACTACATACGGAGCAAAATGAGTGAATCTACACTCTAAAATACGTCTATATACATCAGTGTTTGGAGTATGTACTAGTAGTTCATATTGAAATCTACTAAAGGACATATATTCCAAACAATATGATAATCTCTCTAACCAAGGTAGGGACGAGGAGTAAACGGAGGGAGTACTAGTAAAAGTTTCTCCTCGTCCTGCGAGCCACCGCGCGCGTGGGCGAGGGAGCGGGCGTAAGGCGTAGTAAGCAAGCTTCACCTCATCCTGCGAGCCACCGCGCCCGTGGGTGGGGGAGACGACATACTAAGCAAGCTTCTCCTCGTTCTGCAAGTTGACGGGACACATCAAAAGTGCTCCAGTGGATAGAGCCTTGCCTCTAAGGTAGGCCCCACATGGTTTGCCTCTTTTTTAACATAACGCGTCAAGTCGCAATTTGTTTGTTCACCCGTGGTAGAAGATCCTCCCTCCATCTAGTGGACAACCAGTACACGTGTCAAGTTACCACGTGGGCTGCCTTTTCGTACAGAAATGAGCTCCACCGTGTACCCGCGCGGGTGTGGTTGGGAAAGAGACGGGAGTACGTGCGTCGTGCGTGCACCTCTTCTCTTCGTGCACGTCCCCCACGTACGTGGGTGTGTGTGAGAGATACAAACCTAGACAAATGGCTTGTGCGTTCGTGAGTGTTTTTTGTTTTGGGGGGAGGTTGATTTCGTGAATGTATTTGTGGGAATATGTGTCGATGACATCTCAAATAAAATTTTGCATGCAATGTGTGTGAAATGGAGGCCTATCTATATCATATATAGAGGGTCGGGCGATCCACGAGAAGAGAGGGAGGGGTCATAGATATCGATAGAGTCGAAGAGAGGATCAAGTGGGTGGGTGCGAGATCGATGAAGAGAGCCATCGAAATTGTGTGTGTGTGCAAGTCAAAGATATAGGGCGACTGACCTAGCTACCGGAATGTCAGAGGGCACAGGTCAAGTTTGTGTGTGGCAGGGAGACATGACTAGAGCGCTCGATGTATCGGTGTGTGTGTGTGTGTGTGTGTGTGTGTGTGCGAGGGGGTGGGGGAGGGGTAGGCAGAGGCCTAAGTATAGAGGTAGAACGACTCGTATATGTGTTGAGAAGGAGAGACCCAGCTATGTCTTGAGGGAGATCGGTCGACATCCATACATAACTGAAGGACGGGAAATAGGATGGGACAGAGAGAGAGAGGAGAGAGAGAGGGGGGAGAGGGGTAGAGTGATGGATGGGTGATGGAGTTGCTTCTCGAAGATGGTGGGAGAGGCCTACTAGACAAACTGAGGGTGGAACTGCAATATTATCAATAAGAGTGGGGATGTGTTTCTGTGTGTGCTTGTGCGTGATAGATCTGTCGGGACACATCCATGGATGATGAAGGGGAACCATGTGTTTGGTAAGCAAACCTAACTAGATCGGTAGATCAATTGTTGTTTGTCGGAGGAAGGGAGAGACATAACTAATGAGGTAGATCGATCGACGCGTGGGGAAAAACGAGTTATAAGGACCTAGCTAGCTATATGTATAGCGGGAGATCGGTCGGTGTACGTCCATTTGTTAGAGGCAAATAAGGGCCGGCGAGACGGATAGACAGAGAGAATGGAGCTAGGAGGTGGTGCGAGAGGCCCAGCTACTAGCTAGATAGGGGGAGGAGTGTGCGGTTGTGAGATCGATGAAAAGAGGGGCGAGAGTTTACACGTGTGTGGGACCGTATGAGAGACACGAGGCAAGGACACATAAAGGAGGAGATTGAAGGTGCGTGTGTATGTTGTAGGCAGACATCGCTGGAGAGGTTTATCGATCGGTGTGTGTCGGAAAGGAGTTGTGGAGACTATGGGAGAACGACCTAAAGAAAAAAAATGAATGTGCGCGATGGATAGAATGCTGAGGGAGGGGGAGGGCGAGGAGGGCGTGTGCATGCACGAGAGAAAGTTAGTGGTAGCTACAAAGGTTAGAGGATTGTGTGGGTGTAAGAGACTAACAACGATCATAATTTGATATGAAAGTGGATTCATATATTTGAATAGGAGACCATAGTGTTTTAAACATATGCATGCATGAATATAGCGGTGATACGCGTGTTGTGGTTTTGCACATGTTATACCATAATGTGATCATGCATGGCGTTTGCAACTCACAGCTAAATGTCAAACAATCTAAACCATACTATACATCGAACAATCTCACATTTTATTTGAATTTGTGACAATGTGTGGCATTTGCAGCTTACAACTAAATATCAAACAATCTAAACAATACTATATATCGAACATTCTCACATTTTATTTTAATTTGTGGTAATGTGTGGTGTTTGCAACTCACATCTAAATACTTGTAGGCGTAGGGGGCGGGGCACCATACATAATGTGATGGACACATTATACATATGAGACATGGTTTAGTGTGTGAAGCTCTATCTAGAGCTTGAAATGTACTATGATTTGAAATCAACATAAAGTGGATTCAAAAAATCGAGTTCGAGTTCATATAGTACACATAGTTCATATGTAACTCGAGACTAATCATGTGGTGTGCTGTGAAGATAATACACAAACGATGGTTTAACTTGACAATAATGACGATTGTAGATCTTATTAAAACAGAGAAACGAATTCAAACGCTTTGACTTCACAACAATCATTATTGTAGATCTTATTCAAATAGAGAAACGAATTCAAATTTAGTTCATATTGAAGCGGTAGTATATACGTTTGGAATGCACTAAAACGTTCATTTGAGTACTAGGTTGCATGCATTATACACGTAGCGAAATATTTTAATTGAACATAACATGAATTCAAAGTTTTGAATGACATTTGTAGTGCGAATTGATTTGGTACAATACACGTTAGGCTTGTCCATAAATTTCAACCCGCGCCTTGTTAGCCCGAAATATTTAAGATATATCTTTGTCTCGTTGTGCTCCGACAACTCCCTCCATCTCAACCCGCGCCTTGCTATTCCAAAATTACAACGCGCGCGAAAACTCTCACCTCTAGTGAAATCCCGACATGCGAAATGCCCGTGATACCCCTGAACCGAAAGAACCACCTCAAATCGGTGGGGGTACTTTCATAACTTACCCCACATTTCGGACAAGTGCGTCCCTAAGCCATGGTTCCCCACTCCCATCCCATCCGCCCACCCATTCGTACACCGAGGCCAGGAAAACCCGCGAAGCCCCACACTCTCCTCCATCCGCCACCCAGCCGGAGCCTCTTCCCCGACGACGTCATCCACAGCAACACCTCGACGTCCCTCATCCACCGTACCGGATGAGGATCCGTCGTCGATCTGGTCGTCCCGCCAGTTCAGCCACCCCGTCCTCCACCTCCAAGGAGCTGCCCCGACGTTCCCCTCATCTTTCGCGCCACCTCCATTCCCACACCGCTGTCTTCACCTGCACCACCGGAAGAGCATCAGCATCACCGTTTCCTTGGATGAAGCTGCGGCCTAATCGGCGCCACCAAATAGGTTGTACACTAATCGCTGCATTTTCTTCTTGATTCGATCTCACGGTGCTGCCGGCGCTCAGTCCCGAGCCGACACGGCGCGACTCCATCCACCGCGGCGTCGCCGACCACTTCCTCCACGGTGTCGCTCCCTCGGCGGCGACATCCACATCAGTAGGAGCTGCTGCTGCTTTAGCTCTCACTCGCGCTGCTGCTCTGCTCTTGCTCTCGGTCCCCTGCCTGGTCTGCTCTTGCTCGCGCTGCTGCTCTCACTCTTGCTCTTGCTTGCGATGCTGCTCCGATTTAGCTACACTTCAGTCGACTGAATCGACTTTTGGGTCAGTCGATTTTCAGGGGGTGGGGGGCTCGCCGGAGTTAAGGAAGAACCAGCCGCGGCGGGGAGGGGGGCTCGCCGGAGAAGTACCCCACTATCTATCTTAGGGTTCAGGGTGGGGACGGTGGTCGCCGATGGTGGTGGGGCGGTGGCGTGGGGATCGCCGGAGAAAAAGCTCGGCACAGGGGGCCTAGAGGGATGGCCGGGGCGGCGGCGGACCGGCGGTGGGGAGTGTTTTCGGGGCGGGCGGGGCGGCGCACTGCCGGCCGCGGACGGCGGGGGTGGCTGTTTGGCCGGTGGTGGCTGGCGGCTCAGGGGGGTGGAGGTTGAAGATGAACTACAGGCCCTTGATTTCGTATCCAACGGCTGCAAAATCGACTGACCAGAGATGAAAAAGTCAGTCGACTGACGTGTAGCCTCACCTCTAGTGCGTTCAGTTTCGACAGTAAAATTTAGTTTCGACAGCAAAATTCAGTTTCGACAGTTAAGTTCAGTTTCGACAGTTAAATTCAGTTTCGACAGTTAAGTTCAGAGATGAGAGGCTGATGTATACATCTAGCACTTTGTGGTTATGTATTTTACGTCATCTATTGGAGATGCTATTAGAATTCCACTCAGGTTAACGTTGTCTCTCTTGTCCTGCTTCAACCTCGGCGTCGTACAACTCACCGGAGCTGCTCCAACGACGAAACCCTTCATCACAGTGGAGCAGTACCTCGGGCTCGATCTCCAGACGCCTAAGATCTTCTTCCCCTCCTCCGACAGCCAAGTCAGCCGGAGCATCCTCACCGGCCAACCCAATCACGTTGAGATCGACATGGCTTCGCCAAAGAGGTTCTACACTTCTTGTGGTTTGACTTAATCTCACCATGCTTCTTTGCATCCTGTGATCTTCCAATTCTTGTGAACCAAACACCCAGATTGGCAGAAATCTTGTGTTTTTAAATTCTCTGTTTTGCACATGCATTCCTATCCTATTCCTGTCTATTTCCTATCCCTGCATTGTTAGAATCCTCAAATTCAAACAAGCCCTTACACAATTACTTCTGTTACAGATATGTGTCAAAGAAAACCTTGTGTGGTTTGTCCTGCTCCTGCGGTGCTGTGTTCCACCCCAGCTCAGCTGCTCCAACGACGGAAGGGTTCACCACAGCAGGGATCCGCTCTCCAGACTGTCTTTCGCCGCCTCAGATCTTCTTCCCCGCCGCCGGCAGCCACAACAACTGCATTACCATCATCAACTGAGCAGATGACCTTGAGGACTACACGGGTCCGCAAGAGAGGTCGCACTCTTCCGTGTCTGCTTACGTTATGCATCGCTCAATATGATGACATGCTACTTTATCGTCGTGTTCACCTATTAGACTCCTACTCAGGTCCAAACTTATGCTGAAACTTGAGTTTTTAAATGGTTGTGGGGTACATATTGGAGCAGCAATCAGTACTATCTGTCTACTATCTGGTTAATCTCGGGTGTCTACTATGAGTTTCATGTTGGGTGCAAACAAACATTAAAGGAGCCATTATCTGTATTTTTTAACTAAAGCTATTATCTGCCTACTATCATTGGTTTTGGGTCTATCCACAGTTTGCTACCATCACTCTGGATTTGTGCATGCACTCCTTACATAATCTCACTATGTTTTATTCCTATGCATGTCAGTTGTTGTACACAATGGAACTGAACATGTAGAGCAAAAGAGACGAGCCTTGCGTGGCAATAAAATTTCATGCAGACATCGCTCCATGGTGGGCGCAAAGGCAGCCCCCCTCCACCCATTTCGGATCGTAATCAAGAGGAAGATAACTGTTCTGAGGGGGATTCAGAAGCAGAAGACCACTCCTATTTACCCCATGAGGTCTTCGCTCTAACTTGGCATGCTGATGTTGGTTATATCATGCATATGGTGCCTTGCATTGCTTACTTTATACATCAAATATGTCAACTACTTAGTTTAGACATGCTTTGTGTGAATGCCATCTGTTTAGTTTATTCATCGTTTATGTGAATGATGCAATGCCATCTGTTTAGCCAGGCATCATATATGTGAATTTTGCAATGCCATCCTTCTTAGCCAGTCATCTTATATGTGAATTATATCAGGCCATCCTTTTTTTCGTTACGTATTACATTTGTCAACAATGTTAGTACATTCAACTACTCTTCGTGTGCATCAGCCATTTGACACGGTGATGGAAAATTCTGGAGTGAAAACAAGGTCTTCAGAGCAGACTATGCTATCTGACGAAACGCATATCTCGCTGGTTACGGATAGCTCCTCAGAGGAGGATTCAGAGACAGATGACTAGTCCTATTCCCCCCCCCCCCGAGGTGCATGCTCTCACTTGGTAGGGTTATGTTGCTCATATCGTGCGTATGGTATCTTGCATTGCTATGTCATTTGCTTAGTTTAGACATGATTTGTGTGAATGCCACCTGTTTAGTGTCTAATTACCATATATGTGAATTATGCAATGCCATCTTTTTGCAAGACATTATATATGTGAATTATGCAATGTTATCTTGTTGCAAGGCATTATATATGTGAATTATGCAATGCCATGCTGTTTAGCCAAGTGTCATATATGTGAATTATATCATGCCGTCCTTTTTTTGTATTTCTCATTGCTTTTGTCGACAATGTTTGTATATTCAACTGCTCTTCCTATGCATCAGCCATTTGAATTGGTGATAGAGAAATCTGGAGTGAAAACAAGGTCTTCAGAGTAGACAATGCTACCTGGTGAAGCAGATATGTTGCTGGTTATAGATAGCTCTTCAGAGGAGGATTCAGAGGCAGATGACCAGTCCTATTATCCCCCTGAGGTGTATGCTCAAACTTGGCAGGGTTATATTACTCATATCATGCATATGTTGTATTGCAATGCTTATTTTTTACATCATATACACGATATTGAATGCCATCTCCTTAGTTGACACATCATATATGCGATTGCCCTCTGCTCACTTCCTTAGTATATAAATCATATATTTGAATTATATCATGCCATGATGTTTACATAGACAGCATGTATCTGAATTATGGCATGCCAACCCATTTTCTAAAGACATAATATAGTTATATCATCTCATCCTGTTCACATAGTCATCATATTTTGAATTATGTCATTCTATCCATGAATTATATCATGCCATCATGTTTCCATCGACGGCATGTTTGTGATTTATGGCATGCCAACCACTTTAATAGACACATCGTATAGTTCTATCATGTCATCATGTTTACATAGTCATCATATTTTGAAGTATGTCATTCTATCCTGTTTAGTTAGCCATCATCATGTGAAATTGTGTCATGCTATCCTGTTTAATTAGCCATCATATATTTGAAATTATGTCCTGCTATTCTGTTTGGTTAGACAACATAAATGTGAATTATTTCATGCCCTGTTTTCTTCCCTACTATCCATTGCACCTGTCTATCTTACAATGTTTGTACATTCAATTACTTTTCTTGTTTATCAGCCATTTCAATTGGAGGGGGTGATGGCAGTATCTGTGGGAGTAAAAACACGGTCTTCAGAAAAGATCGTGCTACCTGTCGATGGAGATAGAACCACAGGTGTACTTGCCCAAGAACCAGCCCCACCACACATAACCCAGACTCATGCAGATTGTACCCCTACCCAGTTGGACAGAGAACCAGCTACACCCCTTCTAACCCCAACCCCAGCAGATAGTAACCCATTTCCTGTTGACACATCACCGTCTCCACCACAGAGCATCCAAACACGAGCAGTTAGTAAGGCAACTGCAGTGCCCACAACACGAGGACCACCACTCCGAACCCCAAGTCAACGCTTAAAGCAGAAGAAGAATTGTTCTCAGGTCAGGTTCCGTAGCTATGGTTCATACTACTTTGCTCTTGCATCACTGTATTTACTCATACCAACTAATTTCAAATTTGAAGGATGCAATTGAAACTCCAATGGCGCAACAGGTATGTTTTAAACCTGTTTCTTTAATGTGTTTGCTGTTGTAACTTGCTCTATATTGATTTCAGTTTCAATTGAATAAACAGTTATGTTCTCATGCCATGCACATTACAAGTGTTGTTATTGTTGTGTAGTTTCCCACACTTATATTTTGTCTATGCTGCTTTGTCTTAAATAGATATGATTCGAACTGTATCTATCTTGATTTGGCAACATAAACTAGAATGATATAGACCATATATACAGTGACCATACTACTTAGATATATGTTTGTTTCATGTTGTTATCCTGTCCACCTTACTACTGAACTGGTTTACCAAGATGAGTTTCATATACTACATTGTAAACCTGTGATGTGTTTGTTTGTTTCTCCTTTAGAACGCGGATAAAATATTGGAGAAGAGTACCCCGTTATGCAATGGTAAAGGAAGTAATGCAGATCAGGTTCAAGATAGTGAGACATCCCTATTGTTCTCCAAGAAAGCTGATAAAAACTATATTGAAGACACTGAGACAACCCCAAAGTCCTGTCTTGATGTAGTGTTCGAGTTACTGGCTACTACTGCTGGCACCAGCTCTTCGTACTCGCTGCCTGAATCAGTTCGGCTTCATGAGTCTCAACTTCAAGTTGAAAGACATCGATCAGATGTTATGCGACAGGAAGCCGAAGGACTGAGGAAGTCCCTGCAGAATTCAGATGCATACTTTCTGGTGCAACAGCAAGTGCTGGAGGATTTAAGCGCCAAACAAGAGAAAGTTAATAAGCTTGCTAAGCATCTTGCCAGCATTATGGGTACCCAGGATATTGTTTCTTGAGCTCTTCTGAAGTGGTTTCAGTTCTGGACTTGTTTTGCTGCGGCGTTTATATGCTACTTTGTTCCCTATATTTGCACTTGTGGCGAACTTTGATGCCCAGTGGATGTAATATGTGTAATAGCCGTGATAGCCTAGCGTAAGTTGCTTGCTTATTTATTTCCGTTGTCTTGTTTATTTGTTTTCTTGTAGTCAGTGCAGTTCTTTTTCCGCGGTTTGCTAGTGGTCGGAATAAACTATTTTTTAAAACTAGGCCACATTAACAATGGGCTACATATTTACTATAGTTAACATGGGCCTCCTACGGGCCGTAGAAACAATGGGCCTTCTAAGGGCCGTAGAAACAATGGGCCTTCTACGGGGCATAGACACAATGGGCCTTCTACGGGGCGTAGACACAATGGGCCTTCTATGGGCCGTATCATCAATGGGCCTTCTACGGGCCGTATGATCGGTTGGCTAAACATGGGCCAATAACAGACCACATTATGGCCGTAAATGGGCTAGAGTTGAAATCGTCCGTTCATGGGCCGACCATAATGGGCCGTCGTTAGTAGGCCGTATTTGATGACGCTATGAAAACGGCCCAACGTATTAACGGGCCACAAACGGGCCAACTGTAACCACGGGCTGTATTTGGCCCACAAGCAGAAAATGACAGTAACGGGCCGAAAGTAAACGAATGCTGGAAATGAGCCGAAGAATAAATGGGCCCTAAGAAGGTCGAAAGATAACATGGGCTGTAAACGGCCCAACGGAATAATGGGTCGTTAATGGGTATAAAGTGATACACTATTCATTACGGGCCAGTTTTACCACGGGCCGTTAATGGGCCGAGGGTTACTAAGGGCCTCATATGGGCCAAAAGACGTCATGGGCCATACATGGGCTAGAAGTTAAAACGGGCTGGAATTATATTGGACGGCCCAGATGACGCTACTGGGCCTAATTCGGATAGGCCATAAACGGGCCCTGGGTTAGCGGGCTGTAAATGGGCTATATGCGAACAGGCCATTAACACGCTTGCCGTGGGCCGGCCCGCCACCTTTTGACCAAGTCAAACGGGCCGGCCTTTTCATAGGAATGGGCCTCTGTTGGGCCGTGCCACGTGTCGACGTATCATAGGCGCTTTGGGTCCAATGAGTGGATGACGTCTGTCCCAACGGTGAGCTGACACGTGTTTCCTCCAGCCAATGATGATTTTACACGTGGAAAATCCCCATTGGTCGGGGCTGTTAACGGGTTATCGGATCCAAAACCGGACCCGATAGCTTAACGGCGTTCCGTTACGGTGGATGCCACGTGTCGGTCACCCTTGACGAAAGCACTTCTATGACGCGCGATTTATCGTCATGGAAGTGGACACTTGAGTGATGATAATTTTGGTAATGTCATGGAACACTTCTACGACAGCACAGGTATGACTATCTTGATTCTGTCATAAATTTTTCATGGATGTACATGCATGACAGAAAACGTGACCTACTGTGACAAACACGTATCATCACGGAAGTGTATTTTTTTGTAGTGTTAGTTGTAGCGTGGGTGCCACCCGCACTACTACTATTAATTTCAAAAACAAAAAAAATCTCGATCCCGTGCGTGCTGTCAATGGCAGCAATGGTTCGATCCAGTGACGGCAGGGGTCGCCGGAGCTGCGGAACGGCAGGGGTCGCCGGAGCTGCGGAACGGCAGCGGCAGACCAGATCCAGCACCGGCTGCTGTAGAGGGCCCGGGTCCATGGCCGAGCAAGGCGGCGGCGTGGGGCTCCTCTTCGCAGCCAAGGCAGCGAGCTCCTACTCCATGGCGACGACCTGCGTGGGCAAGGACATGGGAGGGTGAGTCAAACTAGAGGGAGAGAGCGAAAAAGAAAAACGAGGGAGAGAGGAAGGAGATGGAGGTAGCAACGGGGTTGGTCGCCAGTGGTGAGGTGCTCCGGCGTGGTGGCATGGAGATGCGGGGAAGACCGGCAAGCTCCGGGACGCCGGTGGTGTGAGGCGGCGGCCTCTTTTGGCTCCATGGAGGAGGAGGCGGCATGCATAGGAGGTCCATGTGAGAGCCTATGGAGAGAGGGGGAGTGACGGGGGAGAGGAAGGATTTGGGGGAGGAGATTGGGGTTTCAGGGCTCTTCAAAAACCATGTAGTTAGTAGCAGCGTGGGTTTATAGCCCTCGCTACTACTATCAACTTAGTAATAGCGCGGATTTATACCCCTCGCTACTACTATGGCATGTCCCGGGGGGCATGGTAGAGACCGCTTAGTAGTAGCGAGGGGTAAAAACCCACACTACTACTATCAACTTAGTAGTAGCGAGGGGTAAAAACCCGCGCTACTAGTAAGTAGCATTAGCGAGTGGTATAAACTCGCGCTACTAGTAAGCGTCTGCCTATAAGCTTTTCCCTAGAAGTGAGCTAGCAACTGGACCAGTAGCGAGTCGCCGCCGGCGGCCATTGCTGTGGTTATTTATAGCTAGCAGCTGGCTAGGGGATTGGGGATTTTACAATTCACCCCTGTGGAGCGCAGGAAGCCTTCGCTGGAGCGCGGGAAGCCTTCACTGGAGCGCGGGAAGACTTGAGCACACAACCCTACAACCATATGCGGTGTCAAGTGTTATCGGACACGTGTTAACATAAGGAAACGTATGTGTAATTACTAATCATCGCACACGAGTACTCGCACACGCATCGTGTCCAATACTCCTAGCCATTGCAAGCAACTAGTATGCATTTTTAAAGTTTTTAGTACACACATAATCGCACACGAATTAACTCTAGTAACTGTGTGTGTTATATTTTCTCATCGCAAATAGTTCATCTGAGTGGGTTGTTTGCCGCGTATCACACACATCTTGTTTTCACGAATCGTTTGTGATTTTTGGCTCATCGCAAACAGCTCATCTATGTGAACTGTCTACCGCATATCACACACATCTTGTTAAGTTGAACCATTTCTGTTGTGTTCCCTAATCGAAAACAGTTCGCCCGAGTGAACCGTATGTTGTATATCACACACACCTTGATCTGGCTGACCGTTTCTGTTGCATTCTCTAATAGCAAACAGTTCATCTGAGCGAACTGTATGTCGTATATCGCACACACATTGATATGGCTGCCCGTTTCTGTTGTTCTGTCTAATCGCAAACAGTTCGTATGGATCAACCGTATGCCCCGCATCGCACACGTAACTAAAATCTGAACGGTGTTTGATGTCTCCGCCATCCCAAACGTTTTGCATCTTTTTTGACGGTTTTACACATCCCCGTTTGCGATTAATGCATCGCACACAATTTCGTCAAAAGGTCTCTGATCGTAGTGTCGCGTTAGCAGCATCCTGCAGTAGTGACTACTCAAATCATCTATGAAGATCATAAAATAACAATACCCGCTGTGTGCTCAATACTCATAGGACCCGCATACATCAGTATGTATTATTTCCAATAAGTCATTAGCTCGCTCCCTTGTTCTGGAGGACGGAGTTTTAGTCATCTTGCCCATGAGGCATGGTTTGCAAGTATCAAATGATTCATAATCAAGTGACTCCAAAAGTCCATCTGCATGGACTTTCTTCATGCGCTTTACACCAATATGACCTAAACGGCAGTGCCACAAAAATGTTGCACTATCATTATCAACTTTACATCTTTTGGCATCTTATTGGGTGTATGACCATAGAAGGTTTTATTCATGTAAACATAATAACAATTATTCTCTGACTTAAATGAATAGTCGTATTGCAATAAACATGATCCAGTCATATTCATGCTCAACGCAAACACCAAATAACATTTATTTAGGTTCAACACTAATCCGAAGGTAGAGGGAGTGTGCGATGGTGATCGTATCAACCTTGGAATCACTTCCAACACACATCGTCACCTCGTCCTTAACTAGTCTCTGTTTATTCTGCAACTCCTATTTCGAGTTACTAATCTTAGCAACTGAACCGGTATCACATACCCAGAGGTTGCTACGAACACTAGTAAAGTACACATCAATAACATCTATATCAAATATACCTTTGTTCACTTTGCCATCCTTCTTATCCGCCAAGTATTTGGGGCAGTTCTGCTTCTAGTGACCATTCCCTTTGCAATAGAAGCACTTAGTTTCAGGCTTAGGTCCATCTTTGGGCTTCTTAACGGGAGTGGCAACTTGCTTGCCATTCTTCTTGAAGTTCCTTTTCTTTCCCTTGCCCATTTTCTTGAAACTAGTGGTCTTGTTAACCATCAACACTTGATGCTCTTTCTCGATTTCTACCTTTGCCGATTTCAGCATCACGAAGAGCTCGGGAATCGTTTTCGTCATCCCTTGCATATTATAGTTCATCACGAAGTTCTAGTAGCTTGGTGATAGTGACTAGAGAACTCTGCCAATCACTATCTTATCTGGAAGATTAACTCCCACTTGATTCAAGCGATTGTAGTACCCATACATTATGAGCACATGCTCACTGGCTGAGATATTCTCCTCCATATTCTAGGCAAAATACTTGTCAGAGGTCTCATACCTCTCGACACGGGTATGAGTCTGAAATACCAATTTCAGCTCTTGGAACATCTCATATGCTTAGTGGCGTTCAAAACATTTTGAAGTCCCGGTTCTAAGCCGTAAAACATGGTGCACTAAACTATTAAGCAGTCATCATATCGAGCTTTCCAAATGTTCATAACGTCTGAATCTGCTCCTACAATAGGTCTATACCTAGCGGTGCATCAAGGACATAATTCTTCTATGCAGCAATGAGGATAATCCTCATATCACGGACCCAGTCCGTATTATTGCTACCATCATCTTTCAACTTAGTTTTCTCTAGGAACATATCAAAAATAGGGGAGCTATATCGCGAGCTATTGATCTACAAAATAGATATGCGAAACTATTAAGACTAAGTTCATGATAAATTTAAGTTCAATTAATCAAATTACTTATGAACTCCCACTTAAATTAACATCCCTCAAGTTATCTAAGTGATACATGATCCAAATCAACTAACCCATGTCCGATCATCACGTGAGATGGGGTGGTCATCAATGTTGAACATCTCTATGTTGATCATATCTACTATATGACTCACGTTCGACCTTTCGGTCTCCAGTGTTCCGAGACCATGTGTGTACATGCTAGGCTCGTCAAGTTTGACCCAAGCATTCTTCATGTGCAAAACTGTCTTACACCCGTTGTATGTGAACGTAGAGTCTATCATACCCGATCATCATGAGATGCTTCGAAACCACGAACTTTAGCAACAGTGCATACTCGGGGAGAAGACTTTTATCTTAAAATTTAGTGAAGGGATCATCTTATAATGCTACCGCCATTCTAAGAAAAATAAGATGCATAAAGGATAAGCATCACATGCAATCAAAATATGTGACACTATATGGCCATCATCATCTTGTGCTTTTGATCTCCATCTCTAAAGTATCGTCATGATCTCCATCGTCACCGGCTCAACACCTTGATCTCCATCGTTGCGTCGGGGTCGACTCGCCAACTATTGCTTCTACAACTATTGCTAACGCATAGCGATAAAGTAAAGCAATTACATGGCGCTTGCATTTCATACAATAAAGAGACAACCCAAAGGCTCCTGCCGGTTGTCGATATTACAAAACATGAGCATCTCATACGACAACGTATATCACATCACGTCTTGACCCTATCACATCACAACATGCCCTGCAAAAACAAGTTAGACGTCCTCTACTTTGTTGTTGCAAGTTTTACATGGCTGCTACGGGCTTCTAGCAAGAACCGTTCTTACCTACGGCAAAAACCACAATGATGATTTAACAAGTTTGATGTTTTAACCTTCTTTAAGGATCGCCCGCGGTCAAATTCGAGAAACAGACACCCGCCAGCCACCTTTATGCAAAACAAGTTGCATGTCTGTCGGTGGAACTGGTCTCATGTACATGGACATGTAAGGTTGGTCTGGGCCGCTTCATCTTACAATACCACCGAATCAAAATAATACTTTGGCGGTAAGCAGTATGACCATCACCGCCCACAACTCTTTGTGTTCTACTCGTGCATATCATCTACGCATAGACCTGGCTCGGATGCCACTGTTGGGAAACGTTGCATGGAAAACAAAAAAAATTACGCACACGCAAGATCTATCCATGGAGATGCATAGCAATGAGAGGGGAGAGTGTGTCTACGTACCCTCGTAGACCATAAGTGGAAGCGTTTAGTAACGCGGTTGATGTAGTCGAACTTCTTCGCGATCCAACGGATCGAGTACCAAACGTACGACACCTCTTCAACACACGTTTAGCTTGGTGACGTCCACGCCTTCTTGATCCAGCAAGACGGCGAGGTAGTGGATGAGTTCCGGCAGCACGACGGCTGGTGACGGTGATGGTGATGCTATCTCCGCAGGGCTTCGCCTAAGCACTACGAAAATATGACCGATGGTGTAAACGGTGGAGGGGGCGCCGCACACGGCTAAGAGATTGTCGTGGTTATGTGTGGTGCCCCTCCCACATATATAAGGTGGGGGAGGGGAGAGGCCAAGGGGCACCCCAAGTAGGGCTGAATCCTACTTGGGGTCTTTCCCTAGCCGTGCCCCCTTACCATATTTGCCGGAGGGGGGAAAGAAAGGGGGGAGATGGAAGGAAGGGGGAGGCTGACTCCCCCCTTTCCTTCTCTCCCCAAGGGATGTGGCCTAGGAGGGGCGCGCCAGCCCCTTGTGGGCTGGTGTGTTCCCCCCTTTGGCCCATATGGCTCATTAACCTCTTGGGGTGTCCGAAACCCCTTCCGGTGACCCGATTTCTACCCGGTACATCCCGAAACTCTTCCGGTGTCCAAATATCATCGTCCTATATATCAATCTTTACCTCCGGACCATTACGGAGATCTTTGTCATGTCCATGATCTCATCCGGGACTCCAAACAACATTCGGTCACCAAATCATATGACTCATATAACACTATATCATCAACGAACGTTAAGCGTGTGGACCCTACGGGTTCGAGAACTATGTAGACATGACCGAGACACCTCTCCGGTCAATAACCAATAGCGGAACCTGGATGCCCATATTGGCTCCTACATATTCTACGAAGATCTTTATCGGTCGAACCTTATGACAACATACGTAATTCCCTTTGTCTGTCGGTATGTTACTTGCCCAAGATTCGATCATCGGTATCTCCATACCTAGTTCAATCTCGTTACCGACAAGTCTCTTTACTCGTTCCGTAATACATCATCTCGTAACTAACTCCTTAGTCACTTTGCTTGCAAGCTTCTTGTGATGTGTATTACCGAGAGGGCCCAGAGATACCTCTCCGATACACGAAGTGACAAATCCTAATCTCGATCCATGCCAACTCAACAGACACCTTCGAAGATACCTGTAGAGCATCTTTATGATCACCCAGTTACGTTGTGATGTTTAATGGCACACAAGGTATTCCTCCGGTATCCGGGAGTTGCATGATCTCATAGTCGAAGGAATATGTATTTGACATTAAGAAAGCAATAGCAATAAACTGAACGATCATATGCTAAGCTAATGGATGGGTCTTGTCCATCACATCATTCTCCTAATGATGTGATCCCGTTATCAAATGACAACACATGTCTATGGTTAGGAAACCTTAACCATCTTTGATCAACGAGCTAGTCTAGTAGAGGCTCACTAGGGACACGGTATTTGTTTATGTATCCACACATGTATTTAAGTTTCCGGTCGATACAATTCTAGCATGAATAATAGACCTTTATCATGATTAAGAAAATATAATAATAACCATTTTATTATTGCCTCTAGGGCATATTTCCATCAAGCATATGCCTTATTATGGGCACTCTGGCAATGTAGAAATGATTTGATTTTCGAGGGCAAAAACACCTCTCCTTTGCAGGTTATTTTCTGTTGTAAGCACTCACTTCATACGTGGTCTAAGCTACACCGAACGGAGTATCAACCGCTATTCAAGGCGATGTGTACGCGGTTGGAGCGAGTAGCCAGGGAGGTCTTTAGCCAGCATAGGTGGCAGCATAATCTTCGGATTGGCGCACCCTTCGACATAGGCATACTGTCGGTCCTATATGATCCTACTATTGCTGATATTTCACCTTTCTTTTTTTTATCTTTTTTCAGTTTGTTTTTGTTTGGCTATGTGCATCTTAGTTATGCAGAGGTCGGATGATGCTCATCATATTTTGTATCCGCTTGATGCTACAGTTTGAGTCACTAAAAATGCCCATTATCGAAAATCTCCGGTGCAACAATCAGTAGCGATTCATGAATGCATTACATTTGGAACCACAAACAAGAGTCTACAGCTATCCCCACGTCAATCTTAAAAAGTCCTTAGGCTTGTTATTATGGGGAGTAACTTAGACTAGTAACATGCATATATTAGTTTGTAGTGCAAAGTGTCAAAGAAGTAATATCATACTCCTCCATTCCATAATGTAGTGCGCATAAATTTTTTGTAAAGTCAAATTTAGCAAACTTTGACCAAGTTTATAAAGAATACTATTTATATGTACAATATCAAATATTTTAAATATAAAACTACATCTTATGGTGAATCTAGTGATATATGTTTGGCATTCTAGATGTAAACGTTTTTCTCCATAAATTTTATCAAAGTTTGTGAGGTTTGACTTTTCAAAAAATCTATACGCACTATATTATGGAACGTAGCGAGTATATGGTTGCATTTATTAGTTAGTTTGTAGACTCAACTTTTATTGGGAAACCCTATGTGATGGTAACATAATATATTACTCTAAACACCTCTCTCCTTATTAACTAGTTGCCACATGAGCAAACTTTTCTCGGGATAGGTTATAGTAGCTAAGTTACTTCCACTATGACTTAGAGCATGGTTGATAGTACAGTTAGACTAGCCACAGTAGGAGTAACTTCAGCAGTAACATCAAATCCAACTAAGGAAATTTGCTTATGTGGCAATGAGTTGATGAGGAGAGAGGTAGTTTGAGTAACTTAGCTAGTTACCGTAACATCACATGTCACAGTGCACTATGAGTCTATAACCTAATAAATAAAGCTTTGCATGATGCCACACTTATGTTACAATAATTAGATATAAAGATGTGCTACTTTATTAATACATGGTCCACCGCCCGCTCTCACATAGTGCCTAGGAGCACGTGCTGCAGCTGGCTCTTATTTTGTAGCCGGCTCATCTTCTCTCCCCTCAATGACAACAGAAAAAATAATATTTTAACTCTTATAATCTGTATTGTATTTGCTATTAGAGATGCGCAACAGATACTCCAACCTGGTGCTATTTACGCGACCAGGGACACAATTTACTCTTGTTATGTAATCAATCCACACTCCCTCTGTCTTGAAATGTGAAGTTTTGGTTTTGTCCAAAGTCAAATATTTTTAAGTTTGACTAAGTCTATTGAAAATTATACTAATATCTACAACATCAAATTAGTCTCCTTACATTCATCATAAAGCATGTTTTCATAATATGTATGGTTGATGTTGCACAAGATGATATATTTGGTCGACCTTAAAGATGTTTGACTTAGGACAAACCGATGTCTTTCTAATATTTTGAAACGGAGGTAGTAGCTAAAATGTAGATCAAACTGTTGAAAATCATTTCTCTCTTCAGAAGAACGGCAGAAAAGACAAGAATGATGCATTGCAAGAAGTGTGGGTGCTTGATACGTACGCAGTTGAGGACACAATTAAGGTAGTAGTTGGCCCTGGCCTGGACACACATATATATGTACAATCTTAGCAAGAAGAGCAGAGACGCCCGCGGTTGAGGACACAATTAAGGTAGTAGTAGTAGTTATCCAATCGTTCCCCCCCCCCCCCCCCCCCCCAAAAAAAAAAATCTCGAGTAGATGCGAACCAACCTGTAATTGGATATTTAGGAGGATAGTGGAGTTTAAGTCCCGATGCTCGCATTTATTCCTAGATTTATTTCAGGATTTCCAGCGATGCGCTTTTAGTGGGAGGAGACGTTCTCGTCGACTACGAGGCGCCTACGGTGACTTCGTAAATCTCAAGACGATATACGGCTCATTCTCTCGGAGGCGCTCATAGGAGTAGGGTGTGCGTGTGTGCGTTCATCGAGGTGAGTGTATGCGCGTATATATATAAGCGCTTGCGTCTGTACTGTGTTCAAAAAACAATCTCGAGTAGACACTACGTGTAATTATAACAGAATTATATATGTATTTTTTCTCGAAAAGGGGACTCCCCGGCCTCTGCATCAGAACGATGCATACGGCCAACTTTATAAATAAGCAAACAGGTTCAACAAGGTCTTAAAGTCTTCAACGAAAGTAAAGAAAAGCTCACAGAGAGCCAAAAGGCCAATAACAAACTAGCCAAAAGAAGCCACAACCGGCTGGCATAAGAGAGATAGGTAAACTAATTGCCTATCCTATTACATGACCGCCATCCAAACCGGTTGAAGATATCCCGTGCTACCATCTTCCACCGGATAGATCCAGTAACCAAACGCTCCCTGGCCTCCATCGGAGTGAGTAGCGACCACGTACGGATCAACGCAGTGGCTCGAAAAATAACCTGCAAAAAATGAATATTTATTGCTCTGTTAAAAACCAAATCATTTCTGTAGTTCCATACTGCCCATAATAAAGCACATGCTCCTACGCGGATGTGTCGTGCTGTTTCGGACTCTATCCCATTAAGCCACGTTCCAAATAACGTGTTGACAGATCTCGGAGTAATATTAAAGGCAATATGGACCGTCCGCCATAAGACTTTTGCCAACGGGCACTCAAGAAAAAGGTGTTTGATGGTTTCATCCCGATCGCAGAAGTTACACCTAGTAGGTCCTGTCCAGTTACGCTTTGCCAAGTTATCCTTGGTCAAGATTACTTGTTTATGTACAAACCACATAAACACTTTAATTTTCAAAGGAACTTTGACAGCGCAAACATATTTGGAACTAGGAATGGAGCTTGAATTGATAACATCAAGATACATTGATTTGACTGTAAACTCTCCAGACCTAGTAAGCTTCCAGCGTAACTTATCGGGTTATTGAGAAAGCTGAACCTCCATCAGCCTACTCACTAGATGGAGCCACTCTTCCCAACGATTACCGGCCAGCGTCCTCCTGAACTGAATATTAAGGGGAGAGGATTGAAGTACCGTTGCAACAACCGCATCACGTCGTTGAACAATGCGATACAGAGACGGATATTGAAGCGCAAGGGGGGTCTCTCCGAGCCAAGTATCCTCCCAGAATTGTGTGGTAACACCAATACCTATAATAAACTTTGTCCTATTAAAAAAGGCCAATTTGACCCTCATAAGACCTTTCCAGAAGGGTGAGTCAGTCGGCCTCGGTGTCACCTGGGACAAAGTTTTAGATTGAAGATACTTGCTACGAAGGATCTGTGCCCAAGTAGCATCAGTCTCGATAGATAACTTCGACGGCCACTTGCTGAGGAGACATCTGTTCTTGACCTAGAGGTTCTCAATGCCAATACCCCCTTGGTCTTTCGGTCGACAAATAATATCCCACTTGGCGAGTCTGTACTTTCTTTTTAGTTCATCGCTCTGCCAGAAGAATCGGGATCGATAGAAGTCCAGTCTTTTCCTAACTACCACTGGGACCTCAAAGAACGATAAAAGAAACATAGGCATACTCGTGAGAACCGAATTAATCAGAATCAATCGGCCTCCATAAGACATGAGCTTGCCCTTCCAGCAACTCAGTTTCTTTTCAAAGCGATCCTCGATACACTTCCATTCCCTGTTTGTCAGCTTACGATGGTGAATTGGTATACCTAAATACGTAAAAGGTAAAGACCCCAATTCGCATCCAAACAATTGCCTATAAGCCTCTTGTTCCTCATTGGCTCTACCAAAACAGAACAATTCGCTTTTATGAAAGTTAATCTTTAACCAGGTCAATTGTTCAAATAAGCACAACACCAGCTTCATATTTCTCGATTTTGCCAAGTCATTCTCCATAAAGATGATCGTATCATCAGCGTACTGTAGGATAGACACACCTCCATCGACTAGGTGAGGCACCAATCCACCCACCTGACCAGCCTCCTTAGCCCTTCCTATCAGAATTGCCAACATATCAACTACGATGTTGAACAAGATAGGAGACATCGGATCCCCTTGTCTCAGGCCCTTATGTGTCTGGAAGTAGTGACCTATGTCGTCATTCACTTTAATTCCAACACTCCCTTTTGCGTGAAAGATTCTACCTGGCGTCGCCAGGCTTCTTCGAAACCTTTCATACGCAAGGCCTGTTGAAGGAATGGCCATTTGACTTTATCGTACGCTTTCTCGAAATCCACCTTAAAAACAACTCCATCTAGTTTTTTCGAATGAGTTTCATGGAGCGTTTCATGAAGGACTACAACCCCTTCTAGGATGTTTCTGTCCGGCATGAAGGCAGTTTGGGAATGCTGCACCACAGAATGCGCAATCTGTGTGAGCCTATTAGTCCCCACCTTGATGAAAATTTTGAAACTAACATTGAGAAGACAGATCGGCCTGAACTGCTCAATTCTCACAGCCTCTGTGTTCTTAGGAAGCAATGTTATTGTTCCAAAATTCAAGTGAAATAACTGAAGCTGTCCAGAGAAAAGATCATGGAACATCGGTAACAAATCCCCTTTAATAATATGCCAACACTTTTTATAGAATTCCGCCGGAAATCCATCCGGCCTTGGGGCCTTATTGTTTTTCATCTGTGTAATGGCATCAAACACCTCTTTCTCAGAAAACGGGGCTATCAAAATATCATTGTCATCAGCAATGAGTTGAGGCACATCCTCAATCCTGGACTCATCCAGGGATACACAATTATCCTCCGGAGGCCCAAACAGCTGCTTGTAATACTCGGTAATGTATAATTTTAGGTTATCCTATCCTACAATCGCGCCTTCATCTTGTTCAAGCTGAAAGATTCTTTTCTTTCTGTGCTTGCCATTAGCAACCAAGTGAAAGAATTGAGTGTTCGCGTCCCCCTGGACAACTTTGCGAACCTTAGCTCGCAGCGCCCACTTTAATTCCTCTTCACGGAGAAGCTCTTTCAACCTCATCTCCGCTTCCAGTTTAGCATGCAGCTCCGTGGCTTGCAAAATTGTGGACTCGGCTTTTAATTCTAGGGACTGAATAAGTGTAAGAAGCCTCTCCTTCTCGACCTTATATATCCCACTGAGATGCTTGGCCCACCCACGCAAGAAACTTCTCAAATGCCTTATCTTGTTCTGCGAGCGCTCAACCGAAGTTCTATCTCCTACATCCTTAGCCTATTCCCTGGCTACCAGATCTAAGAAGCCTTCCCGTTCAAACCATGCCAGTTCAAAAGAGAATTATATATCTATCTATCTATCAATACCTCTCTCTCTCTCTCTCTCTCTCTCTCTCTCTCTCTCTCTATATATATATATATATATATATATATATATACTAATTCGTCACTTCCTAAAAATTCCCACGTTAATTAGTAGTTACCGGCCGTCCATCTTATGGGGCCGAGTTATAACGGTGCAGATCGATCAATATAATCCATCTAAGAAAAAACAACAACATAGCAATCTAAACAACCTCTCAAAAAGAAAAATCTACCGTGCTGCTATAGAACATCAGATCCATCTAAAAAACAACATATCTCTGTTGTAGAAAACCAATCTAGGCAACCTCTCAAATAAATAAAAAACAATCTACCGTGCTCATATAGAAAATCAGGATCGATCTTTCCCTAAAGAAGCGTCGCACAATATTTTTCTCCGTCTTCGAATCCCCTCCTTCTCTTCCACGACGTCCACCTCCGCTCGATCTTTTGCTATATATTCTAGGTAGAAGCCAAGAGGCGCTACAGAATCTCTTATGTATGTAACTTTTTCTGATTGGTTCGTTATTCTTCTGATAGGTCTAGAGAGCACGTTAATGTCTCTCCTCATCTTTTGCCTTCTAATTCGGATCTTGATATGTGTCCTCTTGGTTTCTTTACCCGTTCTCACTTGGGTGAGATACATCTGCAGAAGACGGATTGATATGCATGGAGGAACTACAAGTAGGTCGAACCAGTTTGATTAGAAGACCAATTAATTTATATCTGTTTCGGCTACCTGCCAAGGCCACACAAAACACAAACATTGATTTGATGTGCCCACGTGACCTGCAGGTTTGATCAGCACCGGACCATGTGTCATGCATGCACAACGAGTCGCGGATTCAACATGTGCCCGGGACTGAACAAACAAGTACCAGCAGCAGGTCAGCATTGTGCGCTCGGCCGTACTTACGGGTAGTGTCAGCCATGACTTGAATTGTGATCTTCAGAATCATCCAATTTAATTTTCGATAAATTCAGACTTAGCCAATAGACGGGCCTTTCAACCCGCCTGAACTTACATGATACAACTGATCTAGGATGGTGTACACATGAGCGTTCACAGGACGCCCATGTTCTTGATTACGCAGATGTTCATTATCCTAATGGTGGTCTTTATACCCATGGAGACTGGACAAATTTCGAATGGCTGCAAGAGTTCGAGATCAACAAGGATGTCAGCCATATAAACCATGCCTAAATCGACCAAACCGGTAGCAGTGGCGGCTGTAATGAAGTCAGACATACCATGTTAGGCAAAAGTTTTCTGAATCCGTTTTAAATTTTATTAGTGTTAATATTGGTAGAATAATTAAGACTCAGGACAACATAGTAAGATACACCCTCACATCCTTCCAACATGCTGTTTTGATGTCTACCGAGAAAGAGGCAACAAGGACTAGGGATTAAATGATGTCTACCGCCGATTGAAAACATGTGAATGTGACATGGATTGACATGGAAATGAGGTATTAAAAATTCCGTTTTCTCATAATTGCAAACGGATAAGTGGGCTTTTCATTCCTGAGTTTTTTTAATGGCTAATGTAGGGTGGAAGAAAAAACGAGAATGAGCATTATAGCCACATGGTTACTTGGTGGAGCATGGTCCTGAGACGAACATGGCTAACTGATGTTCGTGAGTACGCATGGTAAATGCCTTGAAAGTAAACAACATGGCAACAAGGTGATTGGATTTTCCATATCTTATGTCCGTGAGTTACCAACGACATTGAGACCAGATTTATTTCAATCTAAGAGGCAACATGCTCCAGATTATATCATTATTAATTATGTGCTAACACACAAGTTTCCTGTAGGGTATTATCTATTAAAGCCTTTTTTACAAAGTTGTCCAAATTCTCCGTGGCCTTAATTTTTATTTTGAAGGGAGATAGAACAAAGATTGATTCAGAATTTGTAACACAATTATAAATATGTTAATGTATACGTAAAATTATTTTTAGTAACATCTTTTAGAGACATAATATTCACACTGTGTATACACATTTACAAAAGTACGACATAAAGCAATTTTCATATTTGCTCTCTATTTTTTAGACATATAATCAAAATAGTTAATAGAAAGATCAAAAACTGCAGATTATAAGTCAAGTGAGAGCTCAGACCAAATTGTTTTATAGTGTACATTGAAATGGAAGACCAATGTGCTACAACATGACATGTATGCATTAAATATACAATTAATTATTATTTTCAATGTTGCAAATTACCAGCCCTAAAAAATTATGCATTCAATTGTTATATGTATGGATGCCAAAGATAGGGCATGTCTCAAATAACTATGTTCGAAGACATGCATTCCAATGGCACATGTTGGAATGACAAACACATTCTAACAATTCAATTGGCATAGATAAAGCAATAACATACAGTGCGTAATGCATAACAAATTACAAGACAACATAGAGATGAGAATTAAAAAACATAGTTACAGTCCACACATATATCATTTAATCAAGGTGACTATTGTTGGGAATATTCTGTACAAAATAAAAGAGTATAACTCCATACCTCAAAGACATATTTATGAAGTTTTTTCTCTATTTCTTACTAGCCCGTGCGAATGCACGGGTAGACGACTAGTGTATATAATCGCCGTAGTTCCTTAATCATTGCATCGCCAAGGCCAAAATCTGACTGTATAACGAAGCCCAGTAAACAAGCCCATGTTAAGGTCAATTAGGCCATCGTGGGTTCTCAAAGTCTGGAAGTTACGTCATGGAGAGTCTAACCATGGCGCCGCCAGGATCTATAGCTTCCGTCTGCACATCACGCAAGAATCGATCTAATTGATTCTTGCTTGCGGCCGCCGCCGCCGTGCTTGCCTAAGGCACCATACCACTATGTATTATGTCTTCGTGCTAACTGCTAAGCAGGCTGCTGATCATGGCGACGTGCTGTGGCATGGAGTCCGCCGATCCCCACATCTACGTCTCAAGGTACAGTGGTACACCCGTATATACTGGCAATGGTGTTCTAACGGATGATGTCCTACTAGTATATATATAATTCCTATGGACTGCAATATACTAGTATGTACAATGGAATCATCAGATGCCTTTCTTTTAATTTTGTTTGATGTGGTTTTGTGATTATAACCTACAGCACTTCTCTTCTTCTACAGATGTAAATGTACGAGCTAGTCTAATTTTGCATAAAATAAGGTGCAATGCATACTAAGCTATGCCCTTGTTTAACTTTGTTTAAGTTGTTGGTAAACCATAGAGCTAATTTCCATCTAATAGAATGTATCATTTTTATATTTGCAAACATATATTATTTTGCTTTGATGTCAATGTTAGATTAAGACTTTATGTAACGGGGCAATACGGGACGAACGTGCATATAACTAGTTAGGGTCTTGTGGCGCAACCGGCTCCACATCTTTCGACTTCCTACATATGCATAGCATGAATACTGACATTGCATGAACATAGGGACACCCTGTTATTTACACCAACGGGTCTAATTTTTTTTGTCTCATTATTTTCTTCGTCCCCCTCATACTAAAATCCTGGCTCCGCCCCCGAAGAAGAGCATGCACAACTATAGTTTAAGCTGGATGGAAGATTACACAATAGAGACGTGTACATCCATGTGCAGATTGATTTAAGCAGCCTTTCCCGTACTTATTAGCTATGATGCTCACTTGCTCAGCATGGCCTGGTACGGCTAGCTCGTACCATGCTGCCATTGGCAGTGAATTAAGCAGGCAGCTGCATCCACCATGTGGTTAACAGCTGAAAGCCATATCATATTGGACTATAGGAGTAGCGTATCGCGACAGCCGAAGACGGACTAGCTCCATATGTATTTATGTCAGGGCAGCTTACTTGGTGATCTCAACGTCACTGACTGATTCTGTGTTGATGGTGTGCAGCTACTTAATTAGGAGGTATGAAGCATAGCTTAGTTTGCATAACCAGTTGGTTAGTGAATGTGCTGAACATCAATTGCCGCGTCTAACTGGTCAGCCGTTAAAGATAGTACCCTGATTCGCATTGACTTACAACTTACTCTTTCTCTTGACAGTCCTTTAGGTATTCTTAATTTGCCATGTTGTTGAACTTGAGAGTTCTCTTTTTAATGGTTGACTTGGAGGTTGAGCATATGTAGAACAGCAAGCAGTTGCATGATGATGTGTTTAACTTTAATTTCAAGCAAAGCAGCAAATGCAGTAAGCAGTTCTTTTAAGGATCCAGCAATTGCTTGGTTTTTCATTGATAATCAGGTAGAATAGAATTTTACACGGAAATGCAGTAAGCATTATCTGTACAGCAACATGCACTTCATCAAAATGTTGGCAAAATCTTTAGCCTCACAAGGGAATCGTGTGATCAAGTTTATTACCACTATACAATGAGCTTCACATGGATGGCTACTAGCTTTACCATTCTTCCGAACGTACAAACTGAACTCTTTTTGTCTTACTTAAGACACACATCCCCACTGCAAACACCCAAATGCCCAAATACTCAGCCAACTAAAGCTATATCCCGATGGTTTCTGGACCTAGACATCATTATCTGCTTACCTAGTCATCTGCAATTGGTTAAACCATCCGATATCTTCCTCGACAAAGAAAGATACTAATCTGAAAAGGATGCTCGGACCAGTTCATCGGAAATCTTGTCTCTAATCCGGCTCACGAGATTTTGGTTTTTACATGTCTGTGATTTGGGAAGGAGATATGTTTGCGATTTAGAAAGGAGATTATTTAGGAAGAAGATGTTTGTGAGAGAAGAACATTGAGAAAAGAGATGTGCATTTTATTTAGGAAAAGAGATATATATGCAGGGATGATGTATCAACCATGACGACGACGCACAAACTTCCCTTTATAATAGTAAAGAAGATGTGCAGATGTTTTTCATATTCTCAAGCTGTAGGGACCTAAAATATCCCTGTTTACAATGTTGCCCCAAGTTAAATAGGACTAATAGACTAACTTACACATCACATCGGGTACGTTGACCTTTGTTGCGCACAGCCGGATCTAGACATTTCACACTCCGACACATCACATTTGAACACAAGTTAGATGTATGGCAGACTACTTCCTGAGAGAAAAAGGGACGTGATACTTGAATATCCACCAAGCATACTAAACAAAGCACTTTATCATGCATGTCACGCCTAGGCAACAAAATCATGCGTTCGTTGTTACTTGTCTAAGCTCTAGTGCAACAGTCGATAGCCGTTGACGAATGCATTACATTTGGAAGCACAAACAAGAGTCTGTGTGTGAGAACGACCATGCTGATGAGGTGACACATCAGACTGTGAAGGTTAGTTTTGATAATAGGTCAGAGGGTATTGTTTGTAATAGTTTTCTGCCGTGCGTGGCGAATGCTATTAGGAATTGTAATGTCATTTTAATAAATTAATAGTATATGGGAGGTGTTTTAATTAAAAAACATGCTGATGAGTTTCCCTCCAACTTACCTGCAGATGTGCAACAGACACTCCAAATTAATGTGGTATTCACACTATGATGAAATTTGGGCGACCATTAATGGCTAAGGCGTAGACCAAACCGGTGAAAATCGTTTCAACCCCCTTGGAAGAAAGACAACAGGCCAAACTGCTGTTGTCTCGATTGACTCGAAGTGCGCCTGGTACGCAGCCAATGGAGGACACAAATAAGGTAGCTAGAAGCACACATACGAGCTTAGCAAAGCAAGAAGAGCTCGATCTATAGCACACGCACAGCTATAGCTTGATGAACTGACATTACAATGATTGGGATCGAAGATTACACAATAGCGACGTGTACATCCATGCGCTGATTGAGTAATCAGCCTTTCCCCCACTTAGCTGTGATGCTCACTTGACTTGCTCGGCATGGCCTGGTACGGCTAGCTTGTACCAAGCTGCCATTAGCAGCCAGTTAAGCATCGACCAGGTGGTTAACAGCTGAATGAAAGCCATATATCATATCATACAGGAGTATATGCGTCTCACTAGTCATCTAGTACGGATATACGGATATGACAGTGTCGCCTATGGCCGCGACAGCGAAAGATGAGCAGAAGAAGAAGGAACTCTAGTGCTGGCTCCATATGTCTGAATGTCAGGGCAGCTTGGTTGGTGATCTCAATCAACATCACTGACTGATTCAGTCAGTGTTGATGGTGTGCAACTGCTTAATCAGGAGGTATGAAGCATAGTTTAGTTTTGCATAACCAGTTTGTTCTAGGCATCATTTCCCGTGTCCAACTAACCGGTCATTCTTTCAAGATGGTAGCCTGATTCTTATTCACTCGCAAACACTGATTCAGTCTTTCTCTTGACAGTCCTTTAGTTCTTCTTGTTAATTTGCCATGTTGTTGAACTTGAGGGTTATGTTGGCTGTCATTCTTGAAGGTTCACTTGGAGATTGATTTAGCATATGTATGTACAACAGCAAACAAGCAGTTGCGCGATGATGATGTGTTTAGTTAAGGTTAAGCAAAGCAGTAAATGCAGCAAGCATTGGCTGCACTGCAACTTGCACTTGATCAGGAATGTTGGTAACACTGGTTTGTTTGTTTGTTTGTTTAAAAAAGAAAGGGAGAACACCCCGGCCTCTGCATCATGCGATGCTGATAACACTGATGACGTGCCGAGTTCTTATCTGCTATGGAGAAATCTTTAACCTTGCAAGAGAATCGCGTGATAGAGTTTATTATCACCACACACAATCAACTTGTCATGGATTCTCTCAAAAAAAACTTGTCATGGATGGCTACTAGTTCTATATATCATTCTTCCTAACGTACAAACTGAGCTCTTGGTATCTTGCTTGAGATGCCCATTCCCTTTGCAAACGCCCAAATGCTCAATCTATTGAGGCCAAACTCGGATGGTTCTCTTTATGGACAAAGCCAAACTTATCTGCTTACCCAGTCCTCTGCAATTGGTTAAGCCATCAGATAACTTTCTCCACAAAGAAAGAAAGAAAGAAAGATACTACTGACCTGAAAATGATGTGTGGACCAATTCATTGGTACAGTAAACTCTGGCCCCTGATTAGGCTCAGAAGGAAGGGCAAAAACCATTACTACTTACTAGCAAACGGAATGCCAGACAATGTGCTATCCCAGTAAGATAAGTGATGTGTCTAAACGGTGACAAGCACAAAACATTCTACTTACCTTGCAAAAATTAAGATCAGGGCAAGGATGGCCAGACAATGTGCTATCCCATTGTAAAATCCAAGCTCCTGGTTGGCACTTGAAGAAGGGCCCATAAAACAAATCCACCTGCCTTGTAAATGCAGCAATGAGGGAGGATGCAACCAAAGCAATTTACAGCACCGGATCATCATAATTTCCACAAGGACCGACTGTTATTTTAAACTAATTAAAAGCCGGTGAGGCTAGCAATGTGTCGAGTAATTATTCGGTAATTAGTCCGGAGCGATAAGTAAACGGCAGGCCATTTCGATTTGTTTGTCCGTTTGGTTGGAGGGTGGTTAGTTAATATGACAAATGCAAGAATTCTGATCAAGACATTGTGCTGTCCTATACGGAAGGTTTCATGGAGAGGTGGCGCATTTTTTGTCATTGTCGTGCCATTTTCTTAGATGCAGAGGCAAGACAGTCCAAGAAAATGTGGTATTACCCTGCCATTCCAAGTAAATTTGCATGCGCCACCTCTAAACATTCAAATAATCATTTGTTTTGTGTGCCCGTACCGCACATGGAGCGACAGGGGGCGGTCAATATCTTCCATGCTAAGCGGGTTACTCTCATGATGGGTGTTTATTCGCTTGTCATTGCAAGAGAGAGACTGATAATTGGGATTCCCAGTCCTATGATCAAAATGAAAAAAATATAATGAAACAAACTCTCGTAAAAGATAATATGGTGACCACCTTGCAATAAAGAGTACTTTGATGTAAAAAAATGCCCTTCCCTCGGCTAAAAAGAAACTACTCTTCCCAGAGCACACGGCACACACCACGTCTTCTGCACCCTGCTGCCGCCCCCGCCGCTCCACCTCTGGTAACTAATCAAATCATTTGTCACACAAACATCTAGCTTTATGACAACTCAAGAGGAAATCCTAGTTCACTTTGTCGTAGGCTTTTTCAAAATCCAATTTCAAAATGGTCTCAACTTGTTCTTTCACACGTGTGTGGTACAAATTTTCATGCAAGGACAAAAAACCATCCATGATGTTCATGTTTTTGATTAAAAACACGTCATCAATAGTAAAAAGCTTGTCAGCATAGGGATCAAGTCCAAGGTTCAGAGTTTTAGTAATCCACTTACAAATGCATCTAAAAAAAGTGGGTCCATATTGTTGAATCTTATCAGCTCCAAAAAAATTAGGTAAGAATGCTATCACACCATAGTTCAACCTATGAACAATCAAAATTCCAGAATGGAAGCAATTAGATACATGTGTAATGTCAAGCTTGACAATGTTACCAACTAGCTTGATAATTCAATGGGGGATATTATATGGGCCAGTAGCCCTGATTGACAGTTAGCAATCACATTAGTTTCTTGATTGTTCGTCGTGAGTACCTAAATCGATCTTGAGGTCTAGATGCACTTACATATCTCGTAAATTGTCAATTTTGAGAATCAAATATTATCCAAGTTGTATGTACAAATTGTCTCCATTAGCAGAGAAGAAAGTAGGAAAAACATGATCCAAAGAGAAACCAGAGTTCAAAACATGATCCATAGTACAACTAAAGACAAGCATCATCTTATTGCAACATGCGAGCAATGAAACCTTTGAACAATTCCATTTATACAAAGTGTATACATTACACTAGAGTACCACGGTAAAAACACATCGGTGCCTTGAAAACAAATTAAAAAACCTCCCATGCATTTTCTCTCGACGGGCCATTTCATTTTTTCAACCAAAACCCCCAAAGTTTACCAACCGCTAGTGGGACCACCCGACGGTGACCGTGGCGGCTTCGTACCCCTCCTTCCCGCCACCGAACCGTATGGCGCCACTGCTTCCCTTCCTCCCCCTCCGTCGCCTGTCCATGCTCCCGCCCTTGGCCACCGCCGGCGCCGCCTTCTCACCGGCGCCCTTCCGCCCGACCCCGCCGGCCTTCTCCAGCAGCCGCACCACCTTGGCCTTGCCCGTGACCGCCGCGGAGGCTGCGGCCGTCCTCCCCTTCGTCGTCGCTGCCCTGGCGTTGGCCCCGGCCTTTAGGAGGATGTCCACCACGTCCGAGCGCCCCGCCTCGGCGGCGCAGTGCAGCGCCGTGTAGCCCTCGGCGTCGCACGCCTCCAAGTCGACGCCCCGCTCGATGAGGTCGCGAACCGCGTCGGCGCGCCCCTTGAACGCGGCGCGCATCAGCGGCGTCCACCCGTGCGCGTCCCGCCCTTCCACGGACGCGCCGCCGTCCGCGGCCCGACGGACGGCCCGGGCCTCGCCCTTGCGCGCGGCCGCCAGGATCGCCTCGCCGAGCCCTAGGAAGTCCATGATCCGCCCGGTGTGGCCCTCCTCGGCCGCGGTCTCGTAGGCCGTCTTCCCTTTCGCGTCGCGCACCGAGGCCGTGCCGGCCACGCCGTGCGCCAGGATCAGGCGGGCCACGGCCTCGTCGCCCCGCCTCGCCGCGGCGTGGAGGGCGGTGCCGCCATCCGTGCCGCACCTCGCGTCGGCCCTCGCGCCGGCCGCCAGGAGCGCCTTCACCGCTTCCCGCCGGCCACCCTCCGCCGCCAGCCGCAGTGGGGTCTTGCCCTCCCTCCCTGCCGCGTCGATGGACGTGAAGGAACCGGAGAAGGAAGCTGAGGAGGAGGAGCCGGGAGAAGCAGGCGCGGGCTTTCCAAGAAGCAGCTTCAAGACATCGTCGTGTCCCGCCGCGGCGGCCACGTGGAGCGCGTCGGAGCCGGCGTGCTTGGCTCCGTTGGCGAGGAGGAGCTCCGCGATGAGGCACTCGCCGGACGCCGCTGCGATCTCGAGGGGTGTCCGTCCGCGGCTGGGCTTGTCGGCGTCGGCGCCGTACTCGAGGAGCACCTGCACGATGTCCGCGCGGCCGAGGCCCACCGCGAGGTCGAGCAGCGTGCTCCCGGACTCGTCGGCGGCGTCCGCGGCGCGCCACGCGGGGTCGCTGCGGTCGAGCACCTCCCTGAGCGCCTCCACGGCCCCGGTGGCGACGAGGCGCGCCGCGACCTCGGCGCCCACGAAGGACGCCCGGATGCCGCTGTCGACAAACACCTGCTTCTTCCTCGCGGAGAACCACTCAGGGTTCACCGAGTCGAGCGCGGAGACGGGCTCCCTGACAGAGGCGCCGGGCGCCACCACGCTGTGCAGCAGGAAGGCGTCCTCCCCGCGGCTGCCTCCCCCGCCGGGCCCGTCGGGCGCCTCGGAGGCCATGTAGAGCACCTCAACGGTGACCGCGGCGAGCGGCGCCAGGATCCCGGTGTGCGGGCGCACGGCGAAGCGGCCCCTGACGGCCGGCTGCAGGCGGAAGGCGACGGGCATGGTGTGCATGGCGTTGCGCAGCGTGAGCTCCCCCCTGGCCGGCCGCCCCGGCTCCACCCGCACCACCACCTCGTTCGTCGGCTCCGGGATCACCAGCCGGTCCATCTCGACCCCTTCACGCGCTCTCCTCGCTTGCTGCCGTAGATAGAGCTACCAGCTAGCAGCAGGCTAGTGCAGCGGCAATGGCGAGTTGTTGGTGGAGCTTGTGGTGGGGGAAGAAGACATCAAAGGGAGTGAGAGCAGTGGAGGGGCGTTATGTAGGAGCCAAGGACGGCCGGCGCGGCGTGGAGGCGTGCCACATGGCCGGTGTAAACAACAAGGCGGACTTGTTCTATATGCTGGCCGCCTTGGCCTCGGGCATGCGCCATTGTTTTGTTTAATGGAGGTGGAGTTTGGTCCGTATGGGCAATGTAGATGGAGATGGGGAGGGTCCGAGGCCGGAGCGTAGCGGCGGAAACTTCCCGGCTGCCTTGCCCGTCGCGGTCTGCCGCTCGTCATTGTAGGCCATCCATAAACTAATGATATGAACAAAGCAGATGTGATTGGCTGGTGAAAATTATCAGTTTTCCGATTAATTTTATAGTGCGGCAGGTGGAAGTTTGACAGCAGAAACAGTTAAATTTCATGTGAGATGAGCTATCTAGCGTGTCACATTTGGAATATATATTTTTTAACATAATACAGACGCAAGCGCTCATATACACGCGCATACACTCACCCCTATGAACGCACACACGCACACCCTACCCCTATAAGTACCTCCGAAAGACTGAGCCGACATATCATCTTGAAATTTACGAAGTCACCGTAGGCATCTCGTTGTCAACGGGAACGTCTCCTCCCACTGAATGCGCATCGCCGGAAATCCTGAAACACATTCAAGAATAAATGCGAGCACCAGGACTTGAACCCTAATGGCCTGGGGATACCACAGTCCCTCTAACCATCCAATCACAGGTTGATTCGCCACATTTGGAATATTTGGGTCGTCCATTTTGTGCCAACTATTTAGTTGTTTTCAACAAAAAAAAGGCAAGTAAACCATTGGGACCGGCTAGGGACAAGTCGCGTAAAAATAATTTGGCCAAGGCTTTTTTTTCTGAGAAACTTTCAATATATTCATCTTCAATCATGACAGTACAATGAGTCCCAAAAATAAAAAATATATCTAAATTCGTAGACCGCCTAACGACGACTATAAGCACTAAAGCGAGCCGAAGGCGCGCCGCCGCCGTTGCCCCTCCCTTGCTAGAGCCGGGCACAACTTGTTAATTTGGCCAAGTTGATTTTTCTCAGAATCAAATCGACTTGCACCAGTAAATCATTTTTTTTATGGGACGCTCGGCCCTTTGCAACCACAAATTAGAAGTTGATCAGATGCTTGGGCTTGATATGAAACATAATAGGAACTGACCCGATACCTGGTAACACACAAGACAAAACAGATATAAATAAGCAAAAATAGAAAGTAAAGAAAAATAAAATGAATTTTTTTCTAAGAAATAACGAATTTAAATTTTTTTGGTTGGTCGTTTTTTTTTACGAGAGGATGCGCCAACGTACTAGCCTGCGACGAAGTGGTGCATTTTTCAGGCGTACATTTTCCTCACTTCACAACACAAGCTAGCTATCTATAGTATTATATTTTCTTGAGCAGATCCCGAAAACTACACACAAGCATTAGAGTTCATAGATACATCTTCTATGCGTAAGTTTCGATCGATTGATCTAATGGAACTTAATTATGGTACAAGGTCTATACAAAGTTAGAGTTCAATTATTCTTCACATGAAGAAAAAAAGAGATGATGATCAAAGGCGTATGTATGCATGTAATATGTGTAGTTTTCTAAATGAAGAAAATAAAATTAAAACTAAAAAAATCAAAATAATGAAGTTTTCATATAAAAAATTGAATTAGTAGCATTGATATTGCCCTTTAAAAATAGTAATGAAACAAATAATAAAAAAATAGCACAAAATTTACATAGAAATTGCGCCTTTTCATAATATGCAAGGGTAAGCATATAATAGTAGTTGTTTTTTCAAACAAAAAATAAGTCTCCAAAGAAAGAATGAATTAGTGACATTGGCATTTTACCCTTAAAAAATAAAAAATAAAATGAAAACTAAACAACTTCAAAATAATAAAATTTTCTAAGCAAGAATGAATTAGTGGAATTGGTATTACCCTTAGGAAAGAACATAAATAAATAAATAAATAAATAGAGTAATGATTTTTTTGCACAAAATTTACACCAAAATTGCGTCTTTAACCATATGCAAGAATAAGCATATACTAGTGAATTTTTTGCAAAAAGAAGCTTTGTAAGAAGGAATGAATTAGTGACATTGGTATTAACTTTAAAGAAGAAAGGAAATGAAAACTAAAAAGATCCAAATCAAAATAACAAAGTTTTCTTACGAAAAATGAATGAGTGGCATTGATATGCAAAATTTGCACATAATTTACATAGAAATTGCACATAAGTTATATAGAAATTATGTCTTTTTTATAATATGCAAGAATAAGCATATAATATTCTAATTTTGCAAAAATAAGTTTCCTAAAACTGATGAATTATTGGCATTGATATTACCCTTAAGAAGAAAGAAAATGAAATAAAAAAGGAAAAAATTAAAAGAATGGAGTTTTCTAAGAAAAAATAATTAGTGGCATTGATATTGCCATTTAAGAAGAAAGAAAAAAACTTAAAAAATACTTGCGCACTCAAGTTATACTTTTCAATGTGCAAAGAATAAGCATATAATAGTGCAATTTTCATACTCTAATTGAATTTACGCACGTACTATATAATACACGCGTGTATACATTTTCACTCATCCAACATGGCAAAAATATCCATGTAGAAAAAATGACTAAAATATAAAAGTAAAATAGAATAAATAAATAACACATGCAATAAAAAAGCAAATAATGTGTGACGGGCTTCAAGCCCAATAGGAAAATCGAATTACCCCAAACCGGGGCTAATAAAAAATTCAGCCTAAGAAAAAATTGTCTTACCCCATACATGGGCAAGTCAAAAAATTTAACTGTTTTTGCTGTTAGACTTCCACCTGCCATAGGAAAAATCAGCCTAAGGAGCCATTACAACATAGAGAAAACAAAAACAGCACAAATGTTGACCCAAAAAAAAACGGTCAGAAAATCGACTTACCCAAATTTTAAAATCAGCAACTTACATATAGCTAAAGTGGTAACTATTACTACCTCAGTCCTAACTTACAACATGCTTGAAGAGAATAGTAGATTACTACTACTGCCATCTAGTTCCTTCAGAGTCTGAAACTCCAGATGCTCCAAAAGGATCTATGTATATTCCTCTAAAAAATTAAGAGAACAAATTACTGCACGAATTTTATTTTTTGTGTTGGCATGTGCTCTTCATGTTAGAGAACATAAACATGGTAATTCACTGTCCCTGAGCAGTTAACCCATTATCAGAAAAACTAAAATGAAAACATCAACCCTTCCTTGGTAGTATTGTATACGTCATAATAATCCAAGTAAAGCCGGTTAATCATGTCACTGTAATGCATCTTCAATCTCTGCTAACCTTGCTGTCTGTCTGTCTTTTTTTTTTGGAGAAAACTCTCTGTCTATTTTGATGGTCACCAACCGAATTGGTATTCTGAATTTCAGACCGTCTTTAATTTATGTCATGGTAGGAGACAAGATCAGTCTACTTCTAGATGTGCATAGTGTTTTCTTAGAAATCCTCACGAGAAGTTAAATTCCTTTAAAGTTCCGTACGTACTCGGTGGCAATGTTTCATGGGTTTCCCCTCTTCGTAAAAAACTCTTAACGCATTTCTTGGATGGTCCTGCCTCTTGTAAGAAAATGGCATAATAATGACAAAATATGTGCTAGCTCCCCATGAAACCTTCCGTATAGGACAGTAGAATGTCCTTATCAGAATTCTTGCATTTGTCATACTAACTAACCACCCTCCAACCAAACGGACAAAGCGAATCTAAACCGCTTGTCGTCTACGTATCACTCCGGACTAATTACGGTTAATTAGTCGACACATTGCAAGCCTCACCTGCATTTAGTTAAAAATAACACTCGTCCCTTTGTGGAAATTATGATGTGGTGCTGTAAATTGCTTTGGTGGTATCCACCCTCATTGCTGCATTTACAAGGCAGGTAGAATTTTTTTTGCCCCTTCTTCAAGTGCCAGCCAAGAGCTTGGAATTTACAATGGGGAGGAGGAAGTCATGTTTATCTGTCCATCCTTGCTCTGATGTTAATTTTTGCAAGGTAAGTACAATGTTCTGTGCTTGTCATCGTTTAGACACATCACTTATCTTACTGGGACAGCACATTGTCTGGCATTCTTTTTGTTAAGTAGTAGTAATGGTATTTGCTTGCTCTTCCTGCCGAGCCTAATCAGGGGCCGGAGTTACTGTACTGATGAATTGGTCCACACATCATTTTCAGGTCAGTAGTATCTTTCTTCTCTTTCTTTGTGGAGAAAGTTATCTGATGGCTTAACCAATTGCAGAGGACTGGGTAAACAGATAAATTTGGCTTGGTCAATAAACCATCCATCCGGTTCCGGATTTCGCCCTAAAAATAGATTGAGCATTTGGGCGTTTGCAATGGGAATGGGCATCTCAAGTAAGATACCAAGAGCTCAGTTTCTACGTTAGGAAGAATGATATATAGAACTAGTAGCCATCCATGACAAGTTGATTGTGTGTGGTGATAATAAACTTTATCACGTGATTCTCTTGCAGGTTAAAGATTTCTCCATAGCAGATAAGAACCCCCCCCCCCCCCCCCCCCTTTTTTTTTAACAAACAAACTAGTGTTACCAACATTCATGATCAAGTGCAAGTTGCAGTACAGGCAATGCTTGCTGCTTTGCTTAACCTTACTTAAGCACATCGTCATCGCGTAACTGCTTCGCTCCTTGCTGTTGTACATACATATGCTAAATCGATCTCCATATAAACCTTTAAGAATGACAGCCAACAGAACTCTTAATTTTAGCGACATGCCAAATTAACAAGTGAGAAGAACTAAAGGAGGCGTGGTGCAGTGGAGACTTGGCGCCCGATGCGCGGAGATGGACTCGCGCAGGAGGAGGTAGCTGGCTGGCGTCATGGTGGCGTCGATGGCAGAGTGGCCTGACAAGGTAGAAGCCTCAATATCTGCTCTGAAGACGGACCTGTGGAAGATGACGGCGACGACACATGTGAGTGCGTCAGACCGGTCTGTGCCCCAGACCCGGTATGTAGCTCGGCTGGGGCTTCCGGCTTTTGATGATAGGCTTAGGTGAGTGGTCTGGGTATTTGGCCCAGCTAGCACCCTTTCATCATTTGGATAGGAGTAGTGGCATATGTTGCCAAGATGGCGGATTCAGGCATATTGTTGTAATTTTGTAAGGTTCTCGAGAATAATCAATAAAGTGGCCGCATGCATCCTTCAGATGCAGAGGCCGGGGGTCATCCTCCTTTTCTAAAAAAAAGAAGAACTAAAGGACTATCAAGAGAAAGACCAAGTTTGCGAGTCAATAAGAATCAGGGTACCATCTTCAACGAATGACCGGTTAGTTACACACGGCAAATGATGCCCAGAGCATTCAGTAACTAACAGGTTATGCAAAACTAAACTATGCGTCATGCTTCCTAAATAAGCAGCTGCACACCATCAACACTGACTGAATCAGTCAGTGATGTTGATTGAGATCACCAACCAAGCTGCCCTGACATTCAGACATATGGAGCCAGCACTAGAGTTCCTTCTTCTTCTGCTCACCTTTCGCTGTCGCGATAGGCGACACTGTCATGTCCGTATATCCGTACTAGATGACTAGTGAGACGCATATACTCCTGTATGATATGATATATGGCTTTCATTCAGCTGTTAACCACCTGGTCGATGCTTAACTGGCTGCTAATGGCAGCTTGGTACAAGCTAGCCGTACCAGGCCATGCCGAGCAAGTCATTATTGTGTAAATACTACAATCTTAGCAAAAAGAGCATCACAGCTAAGTGGGGGAAAGGCTGATTACTCAATCAGCGCATGGATGTACACGTCGCTATTGTGTAATCTTCGATCCCAATCATTGTAATGTCAGTTCATCAAGCTATAGCTGTGCGTGTGCTACAGATCGAGCTCTTCTTGCTTTGCTAAGCTCGTATGTAGTGTGCGTCCAGCTACCTTATTTGTGTCCTCCATTGGCTGCGTACCAGGCGCACTTCGAGTCAATCACTCACGCTCCCTGCAATGCAACGCTGTTGTCTTTCTTCCAAAGGGGTTGAAACGATTTTCACCGGTTTAGTCTACGCCCTAGCCATTAATGGTCGCCCAAATTTCATCAGAGCATGAATACCACATTAATTTGGAGTGTCTGTTGCACATCTGTAGGTAAGTTGGAGGGAAACTCATCAGCATGTTTTTTAATTAAAATACCTCCCATGCATGTACTATTAATTAATTAAAATGACATGACAATTCCTAATAGCATTCGCCACGCAGGGCAGAAAACTATTACACACAATGCCTTCTGACCTGTTATCAAAACTAAACTTCACGGTCTGATGTGCCACCTCATCAGCATGGTCTTTCTCACATAGAGACTCTTGTTTGTGCTTCCAAATGTAATGCATTCGTCAACGGCTATCGACTGTTGCACTAGAGTTAGACAAGTAACAACGAACGCATGATCTTGTTGCCTAGGCGTGACATGCATGATAAAGTGCTTTGTTTAGTATGTTTGGTGGATATTATTCAAGTATCACGTCGCTTTTTCTCTCGGGAAGCGGCCTGCATATATACAACTAACTTGTGTTCAAATGTGATGTGTCAGAGTGTGAAATGTCTAGATCCGGCTGTGCGCAACAAAGGTCAACGAATCCGATATGATGTGTAACTTAGTCTAATAGTCCTATTTCATTTTTTAAATGAGCTTCAGCTATTTGTCCACGCGTTACGAAATACGTACCTTACTGTTTAGTTACAAAAAATTATGAACACGTAGGGCTAACCTTTCCTTACTGTTAAGTTACAAAAAATTATGAACACAGCGCGGTTAGAACTTCAAACCAGCAACTTAATTTAACACGCAAAGCAGTAACCAAACGGGATAGCTCACCTCTCTTGTGGAAACTCCGGTTTTCTTCCTCTTGTACAGGACGACGTGGCATGCTTGGGCCGGCCCAACAGTCACCATGGCTGCCGCATTTTTATCTATATTCTATTTTTCCTTTCCTTTTTCGTTATTTCATTTTTTTCCTTTCTTGAGTTTAGTTTTTTTTTCGTTCACAATTTGCAGCAACTGTTGGGAATTTATTAGCAATTTTCATAAAATTGTTAATATTTTAACATTTTCATAAATAATTTGAAATTTCAAAATTTCTGATAAATTTAAAATAAATGGTTAGAACATCAAAATATGTTCATGTTGATTCGTAATTATGGAAATTTCGTATTTGAAATAACAGAAGCATTGAATTTAAGAAAACTACGTGCTTACAGATGCAGCCGTCTGGGCTACTCCGGCACCCTACTCTTAACTTGTGTTTTTTTTGCACAATGGATAAATGACCCTACCTTTTTACAGTAGCCTGGCATGTACATAATAGGTATCCATGCCTGATACGAACGACTTAGGACACTGTCAGCATGTTGGCATGTACATATAGGCTGTTATTCACTGAAATAATTCAAAAATATCAAAAACTTGTCCTACGGGAGTACCAGTTGGCATGGTGGCTTGAAATGGCGATACAAGGTGATGGAAAAAAAATGTATTTGAAGACGTCGAAAAACGAAGTGTTCACAAATAGACCCAAACACCCTGTGTCTAACATGTTTTTTTGTACATGTGAGGAATGATCCCAACTTTTGCCACCAAGGATGCGTGTCCATGGTAGGCACCCATGTCTAGTTTGAATGAATTCGGGCACCGTTTGCACGTTGCAACACGTTCAGCCATTTCTCGACCTTTTTTCACCGAGAAATTTTCAAAAAAATACTAGTTGTCGAAAACAGAGACAAACTGGCATGATGGCATGAATTGGTGATACAAGGTAATGGAAATAAATTAAGGCCATTTGATGGATGTAAAATACCAGGTATTCACAAACGGACCCTTCTGGCCTATCCCGAACACCCTCTGTCTAACATGGATTTTTGTTGTACATGTGAGAAATGACCATAAATTTGGCCACCAAGGGTGCATGCCCATGGTAGGCGTCCATGCCTGGTTCGAATGAATTTGGACACCGTTTGCACGTTGCGACACATCTGGCCATTTATCGGCCATTTTTCACCAAGAAAACTCCAGAAAAATACAAAACTTGTCGAAACGAAAACAACTTTGCATGGTAGCATGAATTGATGATACAAGGTGATGGGAAAAAAATTCGAGCCATTTGACGGATGTAAAAAATGAGGTGTTCACAAACGGACCTTTCTCGCCTCCCGAACACCCTCTGTCTAACATGGTTTTTTGTTGGACATGTGAGGAATGGTCCCAACTTTTTCCACCAAGGGTGCGTGCCCATGGTAGGCATCCATGCCTGGTTCAAACGAATTTGGAGTCCGTTTGCACGTTGTGACACGTTCGGTCATTTATCGGCCTTTTCTCAAGAAAACTCCAAAAAATACAAAACTTGTCAAAAATGGCACGTGCGAGTTTTCCCTTTTTTTCTGTTGGTTTGGTAGGGAAAAACCGTCTGGTTTTTTAGTACTGTTGGGAAAATCTCAGGAAATAAGGTAAGGTCGCAAGAAATAATATAGAGCAACATTGTAAACGGGGATATTTTAGGTCCCTACAGTTTGAAAATATAAAAAAAATCTGCACATCTTCACTAAAACGTCTTATATATGTTTTACAGAGGGAGTACTATTAAAGGGAAGTCTGTGTGTTGTCGTGATACATCCTCCCCGCATAAATATCTCCTTTCCCATGTAAAATACGTATATCTTTTTCTCAATGTTCTTCTCTCACAAAATCTTCTTCCTAAATAATCTCCTTCCTAAATCACAAACATATCTCCTTCCCAAACCACAAACATGTAAGAACCAAAATCTCCTGAGCCGGATTCGAGACAAGATTTACCGATGAACTGTTCCAAGCATCCTTTGGTGTGGAGGCTCCATGAGGTCGTCATGCTCTCCATTGCGTTCGCGCTCCAGCACGACAATGTTCTCCATGAGGTCATCTTGCTCTCCATTGTGTTCCCGCCAAGATCCTGATGAGCCGAGGGGATGCACTCTGGCGAGAAACCGAACACAAGGGGAAATGGCACTGGCGCGGCTCGGCGCTCGTTTTGCGTGTTGCGGTGGCCGGGCATGGCAGGTAGGTGTTGCGAGGGCGAGTGCAAGTGGCGGGAAGGGCGTGCGGCGAGAGAGGCGCGAGGAGTGGGTGCGATGAAGGTGTCTCTGGCGCACGCCGGGCAGCCAATAATCATAGGCGGCAGAGGTAGGTAGAGCGACACGTCATCGGAATATAATGCATGAGCGGGCGAGGCGTGTAAATCGGGTAAAATGAAAATTATGGATGGTTTGTCCCGTGAATGCTGGCCCCCCACATAGTCAGGAACGGTCAACCGAGTCTCCTCGTCAATATTGGTGGGCACCACATCGGCCGGACAGGTCAACCGGGTCTCCTCGTCGTTGCAGTTGATGTGGCGAGTGGTAGGTCCCATATGGAAGGAAACGACGCAAATGAGATGACAACTGGTGGAGACGGCGCAGGGGCATGCAATTATAGTTTCCTTGCAAGCGATAGTGGCAAGGACCGAATTCACGAAGTTTAAGTGACGGGCCTCGAATACCCGGTTCGGTAGCGGCATGGACCCAAAAAAACCTTGTATATTTGGCTAATTAGTCATACCAAAATATACTATGCAGATGATGCTCGCTCACTGGTCTTAGATACGAAATGGTTCACCCCTTGTAGAACTAGGAGGGTAGGAAAGAGTGAATTGTCAAATTGGTTGATGAGCTTGACGGTCATGGAGGTAAATATGATCTAATCAAAATATTTTTTCTAATTCTAAGTCATTTAAGCTTTCTTACGTTTAAGTAGAGTCTTCTAATATATCTATGTTGAGATTCTGATGGGGGATTAGGGAACCAAGATTTGTCCAGCATTTTCGCCGGATCGAGATTAGATCACACGACTAGCACAACAATTTGTACATGAAACAAAACTGAGCCAGGTGCAGTGAAACTAATTTTGTATTCCCATGGATATATTGTTGCCACAATGGTATCACCTCATGCTATGCTAAAACCTAATATATTGTGATTGTTCTATCTTATGTGTTGTGTTTTTTCTTCTTCTCATTTTTCATCTATTATTGGCCTCATTACCCTTCTAACCCTCCAAAACATTATGCCTCTTGGATATACATGTTATGTATTGCCCGCTACGAAGTGTGATCAGGTATCCCCCCCCCCCTCCTCCAATGAGATGGGCTAAAATTAAAGTGGATGTTGGTTGCTTTTATTCCAGTTCCATTCGTGTGGTGGCTCGGGGTTCTAGATATATGATTATCACCTCGGCTTGGGAGTTCTTGCCTAGCCATGGGTCAGTTGAGGAGGATGAACTTCAAGCGTGTGTCATGGGTCTTCTTATTGGTTTGGATAATCGTATGCATTTGACGCTTGAGACAAACTGCTTACATGTTCCGAGATATCTCGTGACCGCTCAGTTTGAGAAATATGCAATCATTGACTTGAAGAAGGAGGCGAAGGAAATTTTGGTTCGATTACGGGATGTGACGATTTGTAAGATTAGTCGGGAAACCAATATGGTTGCCCATGCCACTGTTCCCTTTTGTAAAAATATTAGGAGCAATGGTGTTTTGAGCGGTTTAGAGCCGTCCTGTGTGTTGGTGCTCAAAACACGATTTCTCCTAACATTTCTAAATGTGGTATGACATGTTATGTCTTATGTGTGATCGTTTTTTCCGCATCCCTCATGCCCATACCCTAATTCTGCCCCTGCCTAACCATGAACAATAATATCACATCCTTTTTCAGTTGTATAAGTGACAGTAAACGATGGCACTTCAGATGTTGATGGCCCTCTCTAAAGTGATGAAATGTTGTTCGAGATGAATCAACACACTAGAAATACACGATCCTAAAGAAAGCACTAGCGGTTCTGTAATGCATGAGTTGCAAAGGCGTCAATGTGGCAGCAAGGACGCAGATGGGAACGGAGCGGCATGCGAGTGAGATGGGGAAGTTGAGTGGAGATGATGTCCTGCGGTGAAGTCATTCGATCTTCTATGACTATCGATCTTGTATATTGCCACTACGGAAATGTCTACACTAACTTTTGAAATTATACACCATAGTTAAAAACTCTGTTTCACCTACATGATTTTGATTAGATGAAAATCAGCCCCGATCACCATGTGGCAACTATATTAAGCACTAACAACCCTAAAATTATTTTAGGCAAAAGAGGGACTAACCCTCCATCAATCGATGATTCAGATTTAATTGTACATCCTATTTCATCTAGTGTGGTACTAAGTCTGAGAGATTTTCTAAAAAGAGTATTCATCTCATCTTTCTTATCTCTTCCTGTGACTACTTCCATATTTCAGAAAACCGAGGTCGTCAAATTACATGACATCTCCGGTCCCAACTGCTTCTATCTTTCATTTATCTTGATCCGTAGCCTTTTGAAAACTCACATGGGTTATGCAGTTATGATAGATATGAGGTCAGAATTCCACCCACCACGTTTAACTCTACACTAGATATCTTCACAAAACCCCCCTGTCCTCTTGTGTGTGTGTGTGTGTATATATATAATGTCCTCTCCCTCTCCTCGATCTGCATCAACTACTGGACTAGCTAGCTTTGAATCGCATGGGATACTCTCTCATTTTCTGTCATATTCTTATGTAGTGCTCAATGCATTAGAATATCAAGAAATGAGAGGCCTCGGGAATTAACCCTTTTCTTATGCATAAAACAGTTTAAGACTACATGCTGGAAGATGCTCAGCTATAAGAGGATGATGTGCTGCGGTACAGAGATCTCCAAGTCAACTATCATGAATATTTAGAGGTAGAAGGTTTCGGAGAACTCTCGAGATACATGAAATATCCTGCATTGGCGTACATGGCACCTCGTGCATCTCAACAACAAGCAGCTAAATTTAGTATGTACAACTTATCTAGTGTATGGGTGCCCAATCGTCTTTTTGATGATAACGTGGGTAAGAATTCCTAAGTGTGTTGTGATATGTCTTCAGTAAATAGATAGGAAGACCAATGTGGTGATTGGCTCTTGTGAGGAACAACTTTGGTTTTTGCTTTCCTAAAGTTAATACAGGGCACAAATCGGAAAACGAAAAACGGAGGAAGGTTGCAACAAATAAAAATGTGAAATAAAATCAAGCTCCGCACAGCTTCTGAAGCTGAAAGAGGGAAACAAAATAACAATAACCATTCTTAAACAATCCCAGCCGTTAATCACGCTCTGGCCGAGGGATCCAAAGATGAAGAGAGACACCACATACACAAAAACTAGGAAAGATATGGTGATACCAAATTACCAACGGAAATAAATCAATACCAACATGATTAACGTTATCACAATAGCTAAATGTCAGTCGACGTTTTTTGATTTGGGTCAGTCAATTTTGAGAATGAAGAAGGAAGCGCCAGAGATGAAGAAAGAGACCGCCGGCACCGGGAAGAACACCCCACTATCTATCTTAGGGTGGTGGGTGCATGTTCACTGGAGAACCGCCCCCACTATCTATCTTAGGGTGGCGTGTGGGGTGCTGCTTCGCCGGAGTTTTTTGGGTGGTCGTCAGGCTTAGAGGGGATGGTCGTGGGTGGCGGCAAGATCGGTGGTGGGGGCGGTTCAGGGGAGGGCGGTGTGGCGAGGCGGTCGCGGGCGGCGGAAGCAGGCGGCTAGGTCGGCGGCGGCGGGGCGCTTCGATGTTGAAGAAGAAAGCGGCGGAATGTTGAAGGTGCAATCTTCACCGTTTGTTTTGTATAGTATCTGACGGCTGATAGGAATCGACTGGCTCAAATAATCTTTTCAGCCGACTTACATCTAGCCGCACCCTATTTGTGTTTGAAGAGCGCAGTGCGTGGGTATGGTCGCTGGACGGAACGCCGGTTCAAGGAGATGCGCCACCCTGGTCCAATTTCTTCGTGGTATGCACCAATGAGAGATGCGCCACCATAACTGACGATGGGACTCCCGGCACCGAACGCACTCCATCCACGATAGCAGCAACACACGAGCCGACAACGTCGGCCGGCACCACGGTGAAGCCCGCGCCGGAGTGGTGCTCACTTCCGTCTCATGAGGGCAACTCCAACACACGACCCCAAGCCCGCCTGTCGGGGACACACCCATCCCACTTTTCCTCCATTTCGTCCAAACCTTCCCATGCGCCCCTTCTCTCCCTCCTCCATGGACGGCGACCCGACAAACCCCGACGATGCGGCCACGGCCGAGCGCCCCGCGGCGAAGAAGAAAGGTCCCAAGGGCCCCAGGAAGCCTCGATCCGAGTGCACGCCAGAGGAGATCGCCTTCCTCGACTTAGAAGCGGCAAAGAGAAGGGGCCGGCGGGCAAAGGCGAGGGACATGAAGGCGGCTGTGGCCTACGCCGTCGAGGCCGACGCCCGGCGTCAAGCGCGGCATCTTGCCGACGTCGACGAGAAGGAATCCATCGCGGCCAAGGCGCATGCCGTTCTCATGCTCGGGTTGGCATGACCACCGCCGGCCATCCTCTCGGTCGCTGGCATGGCCGCGGCGAGCACGGGATCGTCGGTCGGTCGTCCTCCTCAGTACAGGTCGCCGAGCTCGTCCACCAGACCCGGTCCGCCGGGATAGAGTGGCGCTGGCCACACGTCCGACGGGACGCAAAGGAAGCAGTCCAGGCCGTTTCCGACGGCAAGCTTCGCCGGCGCCCGTAAGCTGTTCGATGGAATGGCACAGTCGACGCCCACAGCCGACGATTCGGATTGTTCGGCGTTCATGGAGAGCGTCATCTTCGAGGGCCGTGGGGAGGCCTTCCAGCACCTCGGCCAAGGCCAGCCTTTCGACCCCGACGAGACCCAGAGCCAAGACGGCCGCGACCACTATGAGGACACTGATTTCGCCGGCCATGATGGAGAGGAAGACGACCATGGCAACTCATGGCATGAAGATGATGACTTGAATTGTGAAGATGAGGAGGAAGAGTTCGGCATTTTGCAAGAGCCATTGGTGTTTATCGATGAGCTCACCCCGACCGAGGGCACAAAAGAGGAAGCAAAGTATTCGCACGGGGTCATACACCTAAAAAGAGGACAAATTGATTTGCGAGATTTGGATTGAGATAGGGGAAGATCCGATAAGAGGTGCCAAGCAAAAAGGTGCCATCTTTTGGGGGAGGGTTCACAAAACCTCCCATGAGCGAAGGAAGTTTGCCCCCTATCAATTTGAGAGCACTCGCAGCATCAACTCAATCCAAATAAGATGGGGGTTCATTCAACAAGAGTGCAACAAGTATTGCCGCACTTGAGAGCGTCAAAGCCCGTCCCGTGAGTGGCCTTGGCATTGATGACTTGGTATGAACCTCTTGCCTTTTCATTTTGTGTCCATTCATGTTGGCATGCTTTTCATTTTCAGACATGTTGTGTCCTTCGCTATTACATTAGCATCGTCATCAATGATTGTGTAGGCATTTCAATTTGAAGCATTCAAGGTCCGACACAAGAACAAACCGTTCACTCTCACGCATTGTTGGGCGCTCATCAAAGATTGTGCCAAGTTCAAAGACCAATATGCCGCTCGTAAGAAGAAAGGAGGGAAGAAGGTTGTGGCTGATGAGGGAGACTTGCTCAAGAGGCCGAGGGGCAATACAAGCTCGAAGACCGATGAGAGGCGTGATGCATCTTCCATTAATTGCCTTGCAAGGCACTTTGGAGAACATGATGAGCCAAAAGGAAGTGAAGGATGAGAGGAGGAGCGAAGGAAAGAAGGAGCAAATGAAGATATATCTAGAGCTCCAAACGAAGAAGTTTGCCATGGAGGATGCCGCAGAGAGGAGGAAGCTTGACATGGAGGAGGCAACGAAGAGGAGGAAGCTTGACATTGAGGAGGCCGCTCAACTCAAGAAGCTTGAGATCGAGGCCACCATGGTGGACACAAAAGCTAAAGAGGTGGCACTCGCCTTCATGAGCGTGGACAAGACCAACATGTCGCTGGAGAGGAAGACTTGGTTCGTGAATCGGCAGAAGGAGATTTTCGCCCGCGACGGCCTGAACTAGGTGAGGCCTCGGGCCGTGACCGACGTCCGTTCATTTTGAAGGCTGGCTAGTGTGCCGGCCGCTGGCTTTGTTGCTGGCGTCAAAAACCTATTCATTTTGAGCGCTGGCTCCTGTGCCGGCCGCTAGCTTTGTTGCCGGCGTGAAACATGTCCTTTTTGAAGGCTAGCTCCTGTGGCGGCCGCTGGCTTTGTTGCCGGCATGAGACTGTAGGCCGCAGGCTGTGTTGCCGGCCAGCGTGAACTAGTGCAAACCCGCCTACGGCCAACATCCTTGGTTCTCACGTTTGCATACACGAGGATAAGATGCGGCCGCACGTTGGGCGCCCGGCCGAGGCAAACCCAAATCCAGACGGACATGACCCTATTCTCATCCCCAAATGAACGAAATCCGAACAAAACGGACGTCCGATTAGGATCGTACGCGGGAATTGGCCTGACAGCGCCCTTGACGCCGCGAACAACGGTGAAAGGGTGTGGCGCTACCGGCGCCTCGGCAACATGTATGACACACCCAAACCGGTGCTTATTGGTGGGCAAACGCCAATGGGGTGCCATAACCAAAGGACTACGATGACGAGCTCGAGACGATGTGACTCGTGTCTGCCAAAGAACTAGCAATCGTCAAAGAGGCCCTGGCCACACCTGAGTGGATGAGCCCGATGCAGGAGGAAATGCTGGTGTTCACCGACAATATTACGTGGGAGCTCGCCACACTCCCTGCCAATCACCACAAGATTGGGCTGGAGTGGTTCTTCAAGCTGAAGGACCCAACGGCAACAACGTAAAGCACAAGGCGAGGCTCATCATCAAGGGGTATGCCCTAGGGGCTGGAGTTTGACCAGGTCTTCGCTTCGGTGGCACGCATGGAGACGGTGTGCATCCTGATCGCTCTCGCTGCGCACGCCGGCTAGCACGTGCGCCATTTGGACGTCAAGTTCGTGTTTCTCAACGCAGCCGCCCGGCTTCGTTGATACTAGCAACCCACACTGTCTTGAAGCTCAAGAAGGCCCTGTATGGTCTACGACAGGTGCTGCATGCGTGGTTGGCCAAGCTCGACTCCTCGCTCTGTGATCTTGGCCCGGTGACGACACCAATTTTCTGCTCGTGGTTGTGTACGTCGATGACCTGCTCATCACAGGCACCAATGTCGGCGTTGTGCACCTTATTTAACTGCGTTGTGCACCTTATTTAAATGTGCATGTTACTATTATCTGTACCTGTTTTGTCGGCAATGGAATAGCAATGGATATTGCCAAGCTACGAACTATGGTGGTTTTTTACATGTCATTCTTGGCCTCATCTCTTTCTATTGAATCATTTGACAATGAGTGATACCACTTCAGCTAATGATGGTATGATGGTATGATGCTATGATGTCTTAGGGCATTTCTAACCGATCCCCTAGAACTTAAGGGAGTAAACGGTGGAGTAAAGTTAGTGGAGTAAAATTTTACTCCACTAATGGTGGCCGCACCTAGCCGATCCCCTAAAAGTTAGTGGAGTAAACATAAAATTGTCTCGATTTTGTGTCCTAGCCACACCAACTTCAAACACTACACAATACATATCTTAAAATCATTCAAATTAAAGCATTGATAGCAATAATTGTCATAACATAAAGTTTCATCACCGCGTTTGTCAAATTTAAACATGCAAAGTTCACCCAAAAGACATCACTTCAAACACAATGTTTGATTCAAAATCACCACAAACACAGCATGCATATGTTGTGGATCGAGCCAAGCTTTGGCATGCACCACCACCCTCTCGGCCACCACCACTCAAATGAGGTCATCCGCAAGAAATCAACTTTGCCACCCCGTTGGCCACCATCACCCTCACCACCACCCTCTCGGCCACCATCACCATCACCACCACCATCACCACCACCCCCTCAGCCACCACCAACATTCCAAAGAGAGGTCAAGATTTCTCCACGAGTGAGCCCCCAGTACTTTCTTTCAGTTTCATCCATTGTGCTGGATTCATTAACATGATAGCACGCTCTTCGGCCTTCTTCGCATCACTAATCCTCTCCTCATCTAGTGCAAGCCTATGCTCCTCAGGCTTCAACTTTCTCTCTTCGGCCGCCATCTTGGTCTTCCACTTCTCATCCTCGAAGGCTTTGAGCTCATTCCGCCTTGCCACCTTGTCTTCTTTGTGTTCGGCCGCCAACACCTTCTTCGTCTCAATCATTGCCACAAGTTCATCCTTGTACGTGCCACCGAATGCATTCCGCTTCTTTCTTTCTTTTGCAATCTTGTTTCCTTCCGGTCTATTGTTGGCATCTTCATCAACCTCATCATCGTCCTCGATGGATATGCTCAACCTTGACCTCTTCGGAGTGGTCTCCGCAATTCTTTGGATCCACTTCTCATTCTTGCATAGCTCTTTATAGCAATGATGCAAAGTGAAGGGCTTGTGGTCGAACATGGTCTTTTGATGCTTGAATAGCTCTTGGATGTAGGGGCCATACTCCACCACTTGCACACCACTCAGTGGAGCATGGTTCACTTGGTCGATGCAACTGAACCATCAGTTGCATTGATTATGGATGGTGCTCCAACTATGCCCAAGCAAACCTTGTGCACGGCTTGATCGCACGTCGACGGAGGAGTTGTAGAAGTCGGTGATCCTCTCCCAAAACATGGTCTTGGTTTGATCCGTCCTGATCGTTGCATCCATGGAGATGGCACACCAAGCATCACAAAGTGCAAGGTCCTCCTTTTGGTTGTAGTTTTGGGTGCGGGTCCTTGCGGCCTTGATGCTTGATTCGGTCACCTCCACCACCTCCTCCTCGGCCTCCTCCATGTCTTGGGTGGACCCATGATCGAAAAACAAGTCACCATAGTTGAGATCATCAACGCCAACGGTGCCCAAGGACTCCAACGACGCGAGGAATTCAGCTGTGGTCATCTCCGCTCTACAATGTCAAAGCAAGCACTATAAACCCTCACTACCAATCACGAACAATCACTATCGAATTCCAATGGGACACGGTTTTTTTTACCTTGTTGGCATTTCATCGAGCACTTGGCGGCCGCGTTTTTTGTTGTCGGCCGCGGCCGCCGCTCGCGCCGGAGTAGTCTTCGTAGGGACAGCCGGAGTTGCTGCACGAGGCGTAGGCCTTGCACGAGCCGACAATGCGGTCTTCTTCGTCTTCTTCTTGGTGGCTGCCGCGGCGAGCGCCGCTGCCATCGGCTTTCGAGACCGTTTGCCTCCGGTAGGTGCGGCAGGAAGGCGGCCTGCCGTTGCCGGAGCCACAATGGCCCCGCCGGACACCATTGGCGCGGTTGGATCCGGTGCTTGGGCGTTGTGGTTCTTTATCATCCCCAAGCTTTTTTTCGCCACCGCCGGCGGCGCGTGGGTGGATTCTGGCGGCGATTCGCGGCGCTGGCGGCCGGAGGGGTGAGCGGGGGGTGTTGGCTATCCATTCTGGCCGGCTCGGAGGTCATAACTGGTGGCGGCGGGGGCGGGAGGCGGTGCGGCGCGGGAGGGAGAGACTCAGTTTTACTCGGCCGAGCAAAATTGGACTACATTTAGAGAATTTTTTGGGGAAATATGGAGTTGGAGTAAAAAAATTACTCCATTAACTGTTTTAGGGGATTGGCTAGGTCCGCCATAAGGGAGTAAACTGAAAATTTTACTCCCTTATGGCCTTTTAGGAGATCGGTTAGAAATGCTCTTAGACCTTTATTTAGTACTGTAGAAGTGTTGTATGGAACAATCCAACACACTAGAAATGCACGATTCTTGTAGGAGTACTAGCGACATACGAGCGAGTGTGGTAAGGCTGAGGGTCCTAAAGACTTGATAGGTCATCTTTTCCATCTCTATCTATGGCTATGTACATCTTTCAAAAGAAATGGAAGGCATCAAGTAATATGTCATTTCACGTCCCATTGGTAGGTATCACTGAATCAACATGTGGCCTTCCCAGTACTCCCCGCAACTTTCATAGGTATCAGATCATAATCTCACCCCACCACATTCAATTCTACACTACATATTTATTTTTGGAAAAGCAGCCTCACCTCATGGATATATAATATCATCCCCTTCTCCTTGGTCTACTTCAAGTACATGACTAGCTAACTTTGAATGAATTGATCTCTCTTCCTATACCATCCACTCATCTTATTCTCAATTGTATTGCACTAACTAGAAATGAGAAGCCTTGGGAACTAACTCTGTCCTTATGTATGTCGAAATGTAGCAGTTTTCTTTGAGCTATGCTCGTTGGGAGAAGAACAATGTGGTGCAATACAAAGTCGTCTGAAGTTTTCCTATGTTAAATCGAGTTGTCTAATATATCTATCTTGAGATTCTCATGAGGGTTATGGAACCAAGATTTGTATAGCATTTTCACATCGTCGCATATTCGCCAAATCAAGATTAGATCATACAACTAGCACAACAACTTGAGAAAAAATTGAGCCAGGTGCAATGAAACTCATTTTGTATTGCCAAAGATATATTGTTGCCGCAATAGTATCACTGCATGCTATGCTTAAACTTTATATATTGTGATTGTTCTATCTTATGTGTGGTGTTTTTTTGCTCATTTTCTCTATTATTAGCCTCATACCCTCCCCCACCCTCCAAAAAATGAGGCCCCTTGGATAGACATGTTATGTATTGCCCTGAACGAAGTGTGATCAAGTTTGCTCCCCCCCCCCCCCCCCCCCCTTCATTGAGATGGGCTAAAATTAAAGTGGATGTTGGTTGCCTTTATTCCGGTTCCATTGCTTTGGTGGCTCGGGGTTCTAGATATATCATTATCACTACTGACTTGGGAGTTCTTGCCTAGCCATGGGTCGGTTCAGGAGGATGAAATTCAAGCGTGTGTCATGAGTCTTCTTATTGGTTTGGATATCCATATACATTTGACGCTTGAGACAAACTGCTTATATGTTGTAAGATTTGTCGTGTCCACTCAATTTGACAAATATGAATCATTGACTTGAAGAAGGAGGCGATGGAGATTTTGGTTCGGTTATAGGATGTGAAGATATGTAAAAAACATGGGTGCCAATTCTGAACATGGTGTGACAAGTGAAATGTATTTTTTCCACCCCTCCCCAATGCCCAAATCCAAATTATTTCCCTGCATAACCATGAACAATAATGTCGCGTCCTTTTTGGTTGGATCAATGACAATAAACAACAACACTTCAGATGTTGATGGCCCTCTCTACAGTGGTGAATGTTATTCGAGATGAATAAACATACTAGAAATACACCATCCTAAAGAGAGCACTAACGGTTGTGTAATGCACGAGTTACGCGGATGGGAATCAAGCAGCATGCAAGTGAGATGGGGAAGTGGAGTGGAGGTGATCACCTGAAACGAAGCCATTCGATCTTCTATGACTATCGATCATGTATTTTGCCACTATGGGAAATGTCGATGCTAACTTTTGAAATTATACGCTATAGTTAAAAACTCTGTTTCACATACATGATTTTGATTAGACGAAAATTAGCCCCGATTACCACGTGGCACGCATAGTAAGCACTAAATAACCCCAAAATTGTTTTTCAGCAAGAGAGAGCCTAACCCTCCATCAATCGACGATTCAGATTTAGTTGTATATCATATTCCATCTAGTGTGGTACTAAGTCTGAGAGGTTCTTCAAAAAGAGCCATCATCTCATATTTCCTATCTCTTCCCGTGACTACGTACATGTTTTAGAAAAACCGAGGTCGTCAAATCACGTGACATCTCTGGTCCCAACCGTGGCTATCTTCCATTTCTCTTGAGTCGTTGCCTTTTGAAAACTCACATGGGTTATGCAGCTATGATACTACCTCCATTCCAAAATATAAGACGTTTTGGTAGGCTAAACGTCTTATATTTTGGAATAGAGGTAGTAGGTGTGAGATCAGAATTCCACCCACCACGTTCAATTCTACACCAGTCATCTTCCCGTGTGTGTGTGTATATATACAATATCCTCTCCCTCTCCTCGATCTACCTCAAATGGACTAGTTAGCTCCGAATCAAATGGGATACTCTCTCATTTTCTATCGTCTTCTCATCTGCTGCTCAATGCATTGCACTATCTAGAATTGAGAGGCCTCGGGAATTAACCATTTTCTTATGCGTAAAACAGTTCAAGACTATATGATGGAAGCAGTTCAGTTAGGAGAGGATGACGTGCTGCGCGAGAGAGATCCAGTATCATGAATATTTAGTTTCGGAGAGCAGCAGCGATACCTGGCACCTTCAGCTAGCACCTTATTAGCCCGCAATGACACGGGGCTAAATTTAACTAGTATAGCTTATCTAGCATGGGTGCTGAATCATCTTTTTGATGATAACATGGGTGATGATCCCAAATGCGATGCGATATAGTATTATATAAGTAAATATACTACTCCAACTTCGATTTTTGAATTCCTGGAATTAATACCGGGCACAGATCCGAAAATGAAAAACAGTGGAAAGCTGCAAACAAGCAAAACTCTAAAAAGAAAAACAGAGGAAAGTTGCACACAAGCAAAACTCTAAAATGAAAAGCAGAGGAAAGTTGCAAACAAGCAAAACTCTGAAAGCAAACCGAGCACCACACAAGTTCTGAAACTGAAAAAGAGGAGGAAAACAAAACACCAATAATCAGTCAACATGTTTCTAACCGCATCTAGTTTGTCAAAAACAAAAACAAAAACTGCTTCCAAAGATGAACAGAGACACCACACCCACGAAAAGCTTGGACAATATGTATGATGGTACGAAATTACCAATGGAGATGCATCAATACCAACATGATTCATTAACGTTATTATTACAAGCACCGTGCAGTGCAGTGCAGCCGGCTAATTATTATACATCACAAGATCCATGAGACATGTCACGCATTACATACATATGCTACCACACGCTCCAAACCCTGCAACATATATGTATGCCACACTTCTCCCAAGCGTTCATCGATCTCGCCTACACTGCAAGAACAGATCCAAATAAAAATATTAGCAACTGATTACCTTCTTAATTAATTAGATCAGATCCAACAAGAACATGAGAGCGCAAACACAACGGAACACATGGAGGCGGCGACCACCATTCGTACCTGCACGCTGCTGCCGGAGCGCGGCCGGAGCTGGCTCAGTCGCTGTCGCTGTCGCTGCTGCTGCTGCCGTGGCCGTCGTCGTCCTTGTGGCCCTCGCCGTGCTTCTTGTCCTTCTTCTTCTTCTTGTCCTTCTTCTCCTTGTGGTCGCCGTCCTTCTTGCCGTCGCCGTGGCCGTCGCCGCTGATCTTGTCCTTGATCTTCTCCATCATGCCCTCCTTGTGCTCGCCGTCCTTCTTGTGCTCCCCGTCCTTCTTCTTGTGCTCCTCCGCCTTCTTGTGCTCCTCGTCCTTCTTGTGCTCGTCGCTGCCGCCGCCCATGTGGAGCTTCTCCTCGATCTTGTGCATGATGCCGGCCATGGCGCTGCTGTTTCTGGCTACTTCTCTCCGAGGAAAATGGTAGAATGCTAATGGGATGCGATGATGGTGTTGTGGTGGTGATCTTGTTTGGCTCCCCTTCGCCGGTATTTATAGGCCGGCGAGGGGACGCGGCCCCGTGGCCTGAGGTGGAGGGTGTCTGAAGAAACGGGAGGACCACCGGATAAGGAGGAGGAAGAGATCAGATCACGCTGCCTAATAATCAAACAAGGAAAGCGTTGGCGATCGACAGCGATTATTGGGGGGAGGCAAGCTTTGTGCACCCGAGTGGCGTACCAACCGTTGTGCTCGCCTATACTATTAGAGCAACTCGCACACCCATCTCGCGAACCCGCAAAAGTCCGGCGAGTATATGTGCTCGGCCCAATTTTCTGGCCAGGACAGTGCCCGTATACTCGTCCGGCCCGTAAAAAAAATTACCGCAGCCCGCAAACTGCCCCCCTCCCCCCCGAAGCAGTATTTCTACGGGTTTGCGAGCAGATATGGGTCGAAACCCTATCCCCCCGCCGCCGCGTTTCTCCGCAATTTCCCACTCCCTCCCTCGCATTTCTCGCTGCCGGTGAGCCCGCTTCCGCCTCCAGACGCCATGTGGGGCCGTATGTGGAGCTCCGGCCGCAGATCCGGCGGGTTCGGCGACCCCGAGCGCAAGCGGTGTGTCCGCGCGAACGGTGCGAGGAAGCGTGCGGCCAAGAGGTGGACCAACCAAGGCCTCGAGCCGCTGGCATCGCTCCGCTGTCGCGAGACGGAGGAGTACGACCGCCGGCACGTGCTCCTCCGGTCGCCCTCCTCGGCCGCGGGCTCTTCCTCCGCCGCGAGGGGCCGTTCCGGCGCGGTGCTTCTCCCCGTCAAGCAGGAGCTGGGGAGAATCGAGCTCGTCGCCGTCAAGCAGGAGCCGGAGGAGATCGAGCATCGAGGCGTCGTCGGGCACGAAGATTATGTGGCCGATGTCGACGCGGTCGCGGCCGCCATTGCCGAACGGAGCTTGCGCGAGGAGGCGGAGCGCCGGCGCCACGATGAGAAGCTCGAAGACCTCATCCTCAAGCAGGTGGTCGCGGCCAACCTTGCCACGAAGGAGAAGGACGACGAGTGGCGGCGCATCCGCGAGGAGCGGAGGCAGAAGTTCATCGACCTCGTCAGCTCCGACGAGGAGGACTGAGCTCCTCCACCGCGTCGTCCTTGGCCGCGAGCTCGTCCATTTTGGTACATCGACCTCGGCCTCGCCGCCGCGAGATCCCCCACCCCCCTAGTAGTAGTGGTGCAATGTAGTATGTATGATCATGTAGTATGTGATGAACTAGTGTGGTTGCAATTTCTCCCGCGAAAGTTTTTTTCAAATTATACAATTTCATATACGGGGTCTACTCTGCCGCGCACGATTTAGACCCGCAAAAAAGTTCGACGTCGAACTATACACGCCATATGCCGGTCGGCTTTTTACGGGGTCTGCTAGAGATACTCTTAGTGCACCTCCAAAGCGGGTCATGAAATCGACCACAAATGTCCAGACTGTCTTGGTCACCCGACGACGGTCAGCTAAATTGTTCGGATCGATCTAGACATCTGAATCTCACAAACCGGCATCAAACTGGGTGAGAATTGGGGAATCTTGATGGACTCCGACAACATGGACCCACACAAAACCCTCACTTCAGTCGCGTCCGCTCCGGCTTCACCGCATTCACTCCGTCTGACCAGCCTCCCGCCGACCCATATTCATTGCTTCACCGCTTTCACTCCGGCTTTAAAGACGGTCGGGCTTCTCCTCCGCAAGGTGCGCCCCGCACAATCCTTCTCCTCTCGCACACATCCACCGACCACCGCACACCACCCCTCATTTGGCCGCCGCGATGGGCAAGATGTTCCGCACCAAGAAGTGGTCGCTGGTGCGCAACTTCAGACCCAGGGGCAGCTCTGGATCCAATTGGCGCCATCGCGCATGGTCTCTGGTGGCCTCGTCGTCCACGGCTTCACTCCCTGTCATCGTGCTGTTTCACCTGCGGTCAGACCAGGTGTCGCTCTAGGAGAAGGAGGAGCGGATGTCGGATGAGGAGCAAGCGGAGGAGGAGGCCGCCCTCATCGCTGAGGAGGAGCATCATAGTTATGTGCTAGAGGTCACGCAGGAGGATCTTGCCCTCGATGAATACCCGGAATGGAATCCCAAAACACACTCCATTGTGTGAGACATCACACACGGCTACGTGCAGACCCCATATGAAAAGGAGAGACCTCACCCATGTAGCTCATGTCGTCCACCACAAGCTCCACATCAGACGACGACGACGCGGACGACGACCGAGGTGCTGGTGGCCTCGGAGGCCACCCCTATGAGGTCATCATCCGTCTAGTTAGGATTAGTTTAAACTTAGGTTGAACTTGTTTAAATTTTGTCCATTTGGTTTCAATATATCAGACTTTATTTAATTTTGTTTGTTTCGCTTCAATTCTCTTTCGGGCCAAGTTCAGCTTGCCACGCCTTTGCCCGGCTCAAGGCGGTGATGGCGCCAGCTCTGGCGGCTAATCGTTTTAATTCCTCAACCCTTTGTGGCAACACAGACAGCTTCTCCAACACTTCCTTGATGAGGGAAGGTGGTGGCTTCTTGTGCAAGGCGGCAGAAATAGCCCGTTGAGCGCCAGTGTACAGCTGCTCCACAAGGGTATATACAGCCTTCAGCCGTATGCGCATATCATCACCCAGCTTGGAGCTTCTAGATCATGCATTACCAAAGATATTTATAAACCGGTTCAATGGTTGATCAATATTGATGAAGATTCAAGAACAAGGTTGCTTACCAAAGATGGCCGCTGTCATGTTGTTGATTTGATACTTTAAAGCGGACAACTCATCAGTTACCGGCTTAAGGGCAGCTTCGGCATCTTCTGCTCTTTTTAATAGAGTTGTTTCTCGGTCTCCCAGCCGGTTCTTTCAGCGCTAAAATTCTTTTTCAGCTTCTCAATATTTTGTAAGGCAGTCTTCAGCTCTGATTTGGCCTTTGAAGTCTCGGATTGCTGGTTTTCAATGTTTTGCCTTAGATCATTGACTTGGGATTCCTTCATGTTTAATTCAGCCCGCAACATGAGCAAGATAGGAAGTATTATGATCCTATTTAAAGTCCCAAGCACAATACAAGTATTTTACTTGGCACTTGGGGGCTAATGCACATTGCTCTTTTTGAAGACAAATTTTTAATGATCCGGCTTAGCCATGCTGATTAAACCGGATCATGGGAGCTAGATATTTGGATTTTGATTATAATTATGGTGATAAGTCCGGGCTTAGCCATGCTAATTAAGCCGGCCCTTGAGGGCTACAGGTGCAAAATTGAGCATTACTACTTGAAGTTCCGACTTAACTTGTCAGTTTAAGCCGGCCCTTGGGAGCTACATATGTAAAATTAAGAACAACATTTTGAAGTCCCGGATTTAGCTATGCGGCTTAAGCCGGCCCTTGGGGGCTACTTATGTGGATTCTGCAGTTCTAAAATGCTATGACATGGATATCCAGATCAACAAGGGTATTTAAAGTCTACAGCATATTCAAGTTTATCATATCTAGTAGACTTGGCGGCTAACAGGTTTATATATTTATATGAGATAAGTTTTTGCTGACCTCAAAGCGATCCTTCATGAGGTTAACCAAGCCGGCCTCAAAGTCACGGCTGGTGTGGAGGCGGTTAAGATAACCCGCGTGAAGCTCCTGGGCGTTGAATTGGGCATAGCCCTCCAGATCCAGTTTCCACTTTCCTTTGTCAGCAGCGGAGAATTCCTCTTTGGCATTGTGCTTGCACAAGACGGTGGGGTTACCTGGTGCTGTGTAAGTCGTCCCAGTAAGTATGACGTCTACGGTTTCTTGAGCCGGCTGAGCGAGGCTGGGCGGCTTTGCGTTCTCCGGGTCAACATTCAAGGTCTCCATGGTGACATGTTGTTCTTCTAGTGGGGGATCATCCATGCCTGCTTCCGAAGCTTGATGCAAAGACTCAGACATTGTCTGCTTTTCCGGGTCAGCAACCTTGGGATCTTCGGCCGGTTTATTAACCTTCAGCTTCTTGCTGGGTTTGGCCATAGCACTGGAAGTAAAACACATGATGAGATTAATATGACAATTGATTAAGTGTTGAAGCAAGTAAAGCTAACTGGTCTTACCCGGGAATAGTCTTGAAATGAGGGACCTGAGTCCCAGTTGAGTCGCCTGAGGAAGAATGAGAGGTTCCCTGATAGTTTGAATCAGAAGGGTTAAGAGGTTGTCGAATAAGACCCGCCTTTGGAAAAGCTAAGTCGGAAATTTGTGAAACCTCTGCTCAGCGCTTGCGAGGAGCCGGCGTGTTGGGTAAGCCAGAGGAAAGAATCCCACCATCGCTGTTCCGGGTTGTGTGGTTAACTTCTTGCTGCTGCTTCTTCAAAATAAAGTTGGGATCCAGGTAAGCTAAAGGGTGAGAAAACCTTACTTTCCGGCTCGCTTGACGAACTTTCTGTCTTGGCAGAGGTTCTGAGTCGGAGGAAAGGATAGTTACCTCTTCACCATCTGTGTGGCTGCCTTCCGCATCATCCTGATAGTAATCATTGTCAATAAGATGTACAAAAAATGAGCCAAGGGAGTCAAGTTCTACTTCTGACTCATCATCATCCAAGTTAAATGATTCAGAAGGGTTGGTCTTCTTCTTGGCAGGCTTTTTCTGAGCCTTATTCTTCGTCCGGGTCTTCTTGGACGACTTATCTTGCAACTTCCTATTCTAGAAAGGAGAGTCGGCCTGCGAAAGATAAAGTGACTGTAAGAAGGCAGTCTTAAATGAATAACTGAATGAACCCTAGATTGTTTCAGATACTTACAGCTGGAGGTTGATTAAGGGTGCAGAAAGGATTTAAACCGGCCTTGTTGCAATCTTCTAAGCTCTCATTCAGCAGAGTCTTGGTCATATTATTGACATCTTCATCAGTCATTTCTATCTGGCAGTGGCGCTGAGGGTCTTTGACATTACCAGTATATTCATACATTAAGCTAGAGCGGCGGCTTAAGGGCAAAATTCTCCAGGCGACCCAGCATCAAACTAGGTCCATTCTAGTCAAACCATTAGCCATTAAGGCTCTCTGATCTTTGTAAAGATGGGCATGTATTTGGCCCGTTCTCCGGTGCTAATCCGTTCTGTAAGAGGGTGCCTGTTGCTAAGCCGGTTGTCATGATAACCCGGCAGAGGATTTTCACCTTCTGGAGAAGTGTCTTGGCAGTAAAACCAAGTTTGGTTCCAGTCCTTAGGATGACTGGGAAATCTGGCGGCTGGGAAGGTGGTTTCTTTCCGCCTCTGAATCGAAATTCCACCTAATTCTAGGCTGGGCCCATCTGTGCAGAATAGTTCTACAGTGGGCTCCTGTTGAAGGTACACCTCGCAGAACACTTGAAAGTTGCAGATGCTTGAAACAGAATTGGGCCCAATATCTTGCGGATGGAGCTTGAAAAAGTGCAGCACATCGCGGAAGAATTTTGAGCCGGGAGGGGTAAAACCCCGGAGCACATGATCTGTAAAGACAATTACTTCACCTTCCTTGGGCTCAGGAGGGGTTTCTGTGCCTGGGACCCTCCAATGGATGACATCTTTTTTTGGCTAATACGCTTGTTTGAACGAATTCATTCAATGTTTCCTCGGTGACCCGGGAAACTACCCAGTTGCAGCAGGTGACGGTCTTGGCTTTAGACATTTTGACTACAAAGGAAAACATTGCCGGTTTAAAATTATGCTAGTAAGCCGGCCGGTGATTAAAAAGTAAGTGTTGCAAAGATTGACATGATTAAGCCTGAAGACAGTGTCGGGTCATATCGATTGTGAACATATATTGGCGGCTTAAAAGGGGACTAATGGTACATGGCGGGTTACGGTTTATCAGTTAAGCCGCCCGAACAGTTGCTATTTTTCAGATCTATGAGTGAGGATTTGCTAAGTGATGACAAACAGATTCCACAGATTGGTGCTATAATTTTGAATCTACAGCAATTCAGAAAATAAAATAAATTCTAAACCTAAGGTGGCGGCAGCAGCAGAGCTCGTGTGCTCAGATGAGATCTATTACGGAGGAGATATCTTCTGCTATTGAAAATGAATTCTAAAACGATTGCCGCACAACTTGGACGCCAAGTTCAGATCTGGCTATGCAATCTAAGAGAGGAAGCGGAGGAACAGCAAAGAACTTCGATGAACGCAGAAACCCTAAACGCAGATCTGATATAAGTTAAGACAAGTACTTGGAGATGCTAATGAACAGCAGAGAGGTGCCGCTGTGCTCTGGTCCGTTCAAGTTAATGCAGCGGCCGGAGTTGAGGCAGTTGACGAAGGACGACGGCGGCGGAGCTCGGGCGCGCGCGGGCGTTGCGAGGAAGAAGACAAAGACGAGGAGGCAAGGGGGAAATGAAAAGGACCCCTGTCCCTATTTATAGGGAGATGGATAAAAGGCATGCGCGGGAATCGAGGAGGCCAAAAATGATTATATGGCTGCACGGACGCCTTGAATTTTGGGAAGTCCATTAAAATCAGAGATATGCTGAGATGTTCTGGGCCTCGTGCAAAGTTAATGTGAGATGATGTCATGGCGGGTTAACACAATTCTGTGAGCTGACGTCATGGCGGGTTATAGCAAGATTATAAAGGTTGCTGATGGAAGATTTTGCTAAGTTAAGCACTAAAGATTGATGTGAACAAGTTCAAATCAACCTGGGGCCTAATGTTGGGGATATAACTACTGGGAATGACCCGCCCAGGAGGGGCCGGGTAATGCCACTGGTGGCTTAAGATAAGAAGGCCCAAGAGGATGATGAAGATGGTGGTCCATAGGGCAAGCTTACTGAAGGCCCAAGACCCGGGGGCGACTTGAGGCCCATGGGTATGAACCACCATATGTTTAAACTTGTATGTTAAGGCAAACTTAGTTGGTCACCGAGCCAGACACGTTGTGTATGAGCCAGCCGGGACTCTGTAAGCCGCCAGGCACAACCTGTGTATATAAAGGGGTGACCCGGCGGCGGGTTAACTCAAGAAACAACAAGTCGAGAACTAGGTCAAGCGTATTCGCTCCCTGGTAATTGAAACCCAAGCAATACAACCTAAAGCAGGAGTAGGCTTTTACCTCGTTGAGAGGGGCCGAACCTGGGTAAACTCTTTGTGTCCTTTGTCCTATTTAACCCCTTCAAGCTAACCTAGTTGTGATGGCTCCACACCTAAGTCATTTTGCTAGGGCATCTGCCGTGTTAAGTCCACGACACGGATCATAACACATAGTAGGTGAATATGACTTGCAAGATCGGATCTAGAACATAGATATAATGGTGAAAACATAAACGGTTCAGATCTGAATTCATGGCACCCGGGCCCAAAGTGTCAAGCATTAAGCATAGCAAAGTCATAAAAACATCAATCTCAGAACATCATGGATACTGGGGATCAAGCCCTAACAAAACTAACTCGATTACATGATGAATGTTATCCAACTCCTCACCGACCAGCGAGCGTACGAAGGAATTACTCACTCCCGGTGGAGAGCATCATGAAATTGGAGATAAAGGAGGGTTGGTGATGACGAAGACCGAAGATTCTCCTCTCTGGAGCCCCAAACGGACTCCAGATCTGGCCTCTCGATGAAGAACAGGAGGTGACGGCGGCTCCGTATCGTGAAACAAGATAATTCTTCCTCACTGATTTTTCTCTCCAAAATAGGTATTTAAGGAGTCGGAGTCGGGGTCAGCGGGGCCACCAGGTGGGCACAACCCACCTGGGCGTGCGAGGAGGGGGGCGCGCCCTGGTGGTTTGTGCTCACTCAGGGGGCCCCCATCCGGTGGTTCTTGGCTCCAGTATTTTTCTTTTATTCTGAAATAATTCTCCAAAAAGTTTCGTTCCATTCCGAGAACTTTTGTTTCTGCGCAAAAAGAACACCATGGTAGTTCTACTGAAAACAGTGTCAGTCCGGGTTACTTTCATTCAAATCATGCAAATTATAGTCCAAAACAAGAGGAAAAGCGTTAGGAAAAGTAGATACGACGGAGAAGTATCATTATCCCCTATGTTGTTTGATTTGGCTACTGATGCCTTAGCTTTATTAATGAACAATGCTAGAGAGATGGGGTTGATTAGAGGGGTGTTGTCTAAAAACATTGTAAATGGTGTGAATCTGCTACAATATGCTGATGACACCATTTTCTAATACAAGATGATTATGATAGAGAAAAAAATCTAAAATATATTGTATGCCTTTTTGGACAAATGATTGGTCTAAAAATTAATATCCATAAATTAATAAAACTGAGGTCTTCCTGTTTGGTTATGCTAAGGCTGAAGGATCCAATTTGCTGAGATCTTTACTTTTCCGATTTGTTCTCTTCCTCTGAAATATTTAGGTGTGCCTGTAAATGAGAGGATAATTAGAAATAAACATTGCAAACCTTCTGAGAATGAAATGGAAAAGACATGAAGTACCTGGCAGGGAGATGACTACCCATTAGTAATAGAGTCATCTGATCCATTACTCCCTTTCTGGTATCCCAAATTTTTCATGATGTCCTTCTATGGACTATTAATGGGGGTTAGTAAGAGAATCTGATTTTTGTAGAGTTGTATTACTCTTGCAAGAAGAGGATAAGAAGTACCACTTTGTTAAATGGTCTAACTACAGATCTGGGGGCTGTCATGAATCAAGCCTTGCCCTATAAATGCTAGTGGGAATTTTACAATTCCAATGGTCTTTGGAAAGAGATTCTGAGAAATAAATACCAAAAGAGCGATTGCCTAACCGGGATTAAACCTAGACAAGGGGACTCCCAATTACACAAAAGTTTGCTAAAGTTCAACAACCAAAATTTTCTCACAGCTGATAATGGCAAACATGTAGATTCTAGGAAGACTGGTGGCTAGGAGATAAAGCTCTCAAGCAAAATTTCCCCAGGCTCTATAATATTTGTTTTGATAAGAATTTGTTTGTTGTTGTATTAGAAAGAGGTCTTGATCAAATGCACTTCACGAGGACCCTGCTTGGGGTATCACAAGAGTTGTGGAATCATGTCAAGGATGTTTGTGCTGACATTGTTCTTACTAATGACGAAGATGTCCTTAAGTGGACTTTGACTAAAAATGGTGTTTACTCTATTAGATCTTATTATAGACATATAAATTGGACAGGGCATTAATATCCCTCATAAATTTATGTGGAAAACTAAGATACCACTCAGGGTTGAAATCTACATGTAGTTGGTTCTTAGAAATAGCATCTTAACTAAAGATAATTTGATTAGAAGGGGATGGAATGGTAGCAGAGCTTGTCCTTTCTGTGGCTCTAATGAATCTATTGATCATTTTTTTATCAAATGCTCTATGGCAAAAATGCTTTGAATATTATCAAGTGTGCTTTTAACTTGTTTGATATTTCTGATAATACTAATGATCTACTCAATGTTTGGATTAAAAAAATTGTACTATTGCTAAACAGCTGATGTTCATTGGCTTTTCGGTGGTATTTTCGACTATATGGAAGCTGGGTAATAGTGTTATATCTGATAATGCCAAAATTACTCACCCTTATATCTCTGTCAACTTTATTGCAAGATGGATTAATGATTGGACTATCTTATACACAAAATAGGAAGATATAAGAATACTGAAGTGGGTGGCAGGACTACTTGAGCAAATAGCAAATGAAGTGTTCAGAGCAGCTCAAGGATGGTGATTGGGTGTTGTTCGAATACAATGAAGACTGACTATGAAGATCAACGGAACAAAGCTACTTCCTGAACTTGTTGGGTGCTTTGAATCTAGCATGTACATGTATATTATTATGTGTTAGCTGTCTGAGAACTATTAGATTGGATGTATAGTTTCTATCTATAATGGGATCCTTATAAGCGACGTTGAAAACATTGCTTCTGCTTTTCCAAGGTTCCTATTGGGTATGTTCTGTAGGCTCTTGTAGCCTTGTTTATAGCATAGCTAGTTTGGTGCTTTAGATTCCTCCTGGATATGATACGTGTGTTGGTTTGGTACTTCTAGTTGTAAGAATTGATGGTTTCAATTGAATGAAATCAGAGGTAAACCCCCTCTTTAATAAAAATTTAGCAATGAGGTAGTTATCCTATTGTTCAAGTTACAATTATCGCCATGGTACTGATGTAGATGAACGATAGTACATGTTGCAGTTACCACATTGTATAGTTACTTGGTTCATCACGTTTAGTTACTCCATGCTACCATTACACCAACGTAGCTACCCATTTGTTTAGTTAACAATTATCACCATGGCACATAATTATCCAATTGTTCTACTAATAGTTATTATCATAACCATGTCGCGGTCACCCAACTGTCAGGTTAATAGTTATCATCATAGCATATGTCCGGAATATTGTTAGCACCATGGTACTCTTGTAGTCACATGACTGGCCAAGTACAACTACCACCACAACAACTATATAGTCCCTCCGACACCAAAAAGAAGGTGTAGTTTGACCGTCTAAATTCATGATTTAACCATTGGTTTGTTGAAAAATATATGAAAGGACATTTATGCCCCTACTAATAATAATTATACATGCCTCTTAAAATCTTGCTAGATAAGAAAGGAAGAAAAACATTTTCTATCTCCTCCAAACCAACAAAAAACATCTTATGTGGTGTCTACGAAATAACAACATCAGACTAATTATGATTTGAGCAACATCAGAGGGAGTAGTTACTTAGTTAACTAAGTTACTAATAAAAATAGCATTAATCTAATTACCTAATTATTTATGTTCATGTTACTAATTACCGTCATGCATAGCACTGATACATACACCTGACTGTCCATGTTGTAGTTTTTACCGTGATGCCGAGAAAGGTGCCTAGTTGTTCAAGTACAGTGTAGTTCTAGTTGTACACTTGATGACTACTTGTGGATAACTTGGTAACTCGTGAATTATTGGATCCTAATATATTGAAGTGGGATATAGTGCTGAAGATGATAAATAATTTGTGAATATGTGAATATATTGTCTGATAATGTGCATATTAATGGTGGTAACATTTGATCTCAATTTTTTTTGCTAAAACTACCAAAGTGGGATCTAATTTGGAAACCATCATCTATACAAAATGACAGGTAAAATTACAATGTGAATCAGGCATATATTATTAGCTACATAATGTTTAAGTTTTTTGAAATAGTAGATGAATCTTTGTTGACCTTGGCTATTTTGGATCACTTTCATGCATGCAAAACGTCCTATATAACCCCTTCGGTGGGGTGAAAATACTATGGGAAGGAATTGGGAGTGGGCATACATTGGAGATGTTCGGTAGACATGCTCGGCTAACGACTGTAAAAGACCGAGAGAGTTTAAAAAGAGACTTCTCACCAGATCATCTTTTCAGTCACTTCCTATGATTATGTATATCTTCTATTAAATGGAAGGAATCAAAGGATATGTCATTTATTGTCCCAACATTAGCTATATTTCCTGATTTGAGTTCATTTTTCAACACTTTGAGTGTTGTGTAGACTTCATAGATATGGGATTACAATTTCACCCATCGCATTCAATTCCAAACTACATACATATCTTCACGGGATAAGCCTATAATCTCATGGATATATAATATCATCAACCTCTCCTTCATCTGCTTCAACTACATGACTAGCTAGCATGAAAGGATATGATATCTCTCTTCCTTTATCATCTCGTTGTCCAATGCGCAGTCCAAAGCATTAGATTGTCTTGAAATGCGAGGCATCGGGAACTAACCATACCCTTATGTGTCAAACAACATAATATGTTGATTTGCATCATGCTCGATTGAAGTAGAGTGTTGCTTTGCCATGGAGGCATGTCCAAGTCAATCAACATGAATATTAAGAAGAGGGACATATAGAAGAACAGTCAAGTTTCATGTCACTTCTCTTGAGGAAAATGGTGCCATATTTAAATGTGATGGACCATGTTATTAGTAATGTGATGGGAGTAGCATGTGATAGTTGGCTCCTGTTGAAATGAGATAGTTATCCAGTTAATCAAAACAGGGAAATGTGTCGCCATATTTAAAAGTCAAAATTTTATTTTGTCTATTGCGTTATAGGAAAAGCCACACTATATGGAGGGTTGAGGTGGTGTTCATATTTATGGATCATGACATACACAAATAGTATTTCCTCCATAAAAACCTAAACACCTAGACTCCACGTCGAAGTCCCCTTTAAAGTACCTCATGCATATTCGGTGGACACCAGAGAGTTTAAGGCTAGAATTCCAGGCTCAATGGCACACTTGCATGTCCACTAAATACCGGAAGATCAACATGAAAATTAAGAAGAGGGACATATAGAAGAACAGTCATGTTACATGTCACTTCTCTTGAGGAAAATGGTGCCAAATTTAAATGTGATGGACCACGTTATTAGTAATGTGATGGGAGTAGCATGTGATAGTTGGCTCCTGTTGAAATGAGATAGTTATCTAGTTAATCAATACAGGGAAATGTGTCGCCATATTTAAAAGTCAAAATTTTATTTTTTCTACTGCGTTATAGCTAGGAAAAGCCACACTATATGGAGGGTTGACGTGGTGTTCAAATTTATGGATCATGGCATACACAAATAGTATTTCCTCCATAAAAATCTAAACACCTACCCTCCACGTCAAAGTCCCCTTTAAAGTTCCTCATGCATATTCTCTGGACACCCGAGAGTTTAAGGCAGGAATTCCGGGCTCAATGGCACACTTGCACATGTCCACTAAATATCGGAGGATCGACCTTGGAAGTCTAGGCTAAGGTATTTTGCTTGGACATCCCGGAACTCCAGGCTTATACCAAAACTCCAAGGTCACTAGTCTAAGAGAATGGCGGTTGGATTCTATCCCTCCAGACGAATTTGCTCAATCTTTGGAAAAGAGAGAGGATCCCAAGATCTGCTACTTGACAAAGCCAAATCGCAATTCCCCTACTTATGCTACCAAACTTGATACTCTTGGAGTTTTGGGAATCCTAGGAGGTAGAGGTCCATTCTAGAAGCTTCGAAGGTGTGTAATAGCTTTGAGAAGTTGTTGTGAAGTTTTGGTAGTCACCTCAACGCTAACCACTAGTGATTGAGCTTCTGATTTGTTTGTGAGGCTCAAGGAGAAGAAGCTCAGTATTGGGAAACCTTTTCCCACGCCTCTTCAATGGTGATAGCTCCCTTCCAAGGAAGTGGATGTCAAGATATAAATTCGTATCACATGCCATGGTTATTTCTATATCTAATATTTTTATCACTTGCTTTTTTACCTTGTTAGTTAGCTGATATCATCATATTCCATGTAGTTCCATCCAGGACAACTATGTAATCCGCACTTGCCATTAAATTTGAAAACAGGATGCTAAAATTTGTAGACATGTTCACTCCCCCTCCCAAACCCCATGTAGGCCATCATCTCAAATCTTCAATATGTTATTTACGTTAAATTCATAATCAAAAGCAGTTTCGCAAGATTGTGATTTTGTAACCATTGTACAAGAGATTGACTACGAAAGCATGAATTTGTACGATCCAACTACGCCTTGTTTTTGGAGTTAGGGTTAGTTAATAAGTAACCCAAGTTATGAATACCATAATAGCATTCACTTAGTTGCCTAATTATTTAGGTTCAAGTTACTGGTTACAACAATGGCACTGATACAAACACATTACTGTCCATGTTATAGTTTTCACCATAACATCGACATAGGTATCTAATTGTTCAAGTACGGTCTGGTTGTAAAGTTGATGACTACTTGTCGATAACCTGGTAACTCGCGAATTGTTGGCTCGTAACATATTGAAGTGATATATAGTGTTTAAGATGATAAATACTTTGTCAATATGTGAATATATTGTCTGATAAGTCAAATATTAATGTTGGTAAAATTTGATCTTGATTCTTTTGTTGAAAGATATACCAAGTGGGATCTAATTTTCAAACCCTCATCTATACAAAATGAATGATAAAAATACAATGTGAATCAGGCATATGTTATTAGCTACATAACATTTTGAATTTTTGAAATAGTAGATGTATCTTTGCTAACCTTGGCTATTTTGGATTACTTTCATGCATGCAAAACGTCATATGCAACCCCTTTGATGGGGTGAAAAGAATGTGGAAAGGGAAATGGGAGCGGACAAACATTGGAGATGTTCGGCAGACATGCTCAGCTAACGACTACAAAAGACTGAGAGGGTAATAAAAAGATAGGGGGTTCTCTCCAAATCATCTTTTCAATCAATTCCGATGATTGTGTACGATATGTCATTTGTTGTCCCAACATTAGCTATATTTCCTTATTTGAGTTCATTTCTCTACATCCTCGCGTGTTGTGCACACTTCATAGATATGGGCTCACAATTTCACCCACCATATTTAATTCTACACTACATCCATATCTTCGCAGAATAAGCCTCTACTCTCATGGATATATTATATGATCTTCCTCTCCTTCATCCACTTCAACTACACCACTAGCTAGCTTTGAAGGACATCATATCTCTCTTCCGTCGTCGTCTTGTTGTCCAATGCTCAATCAAATGCATTTACACTATCTTGAAATGAGAGGCCTCGGGAACTAACCATGCCCTTATGTCTCAAAAAGCATAAGATGTTGCTTTGCAAATAGCTCAACTAGGCTGGAGCATTGCACTACAATGGATCGATGCCCGAGTCAATTAGCATGAATGTTGAGATGAGTTGCGTATTGAAGAACATACGGGATATGTGCCACTTTTCTTGAGGAGGAATGGCGCCAATTTTAAATGTGACGGGCCGCAGTATTAGTAATTTGATGTGAGTACCATGTGATCATTGGCTCTTGTTGTGAACACTGCACATGTTCTGCAGAAATGGTCAGCTAATGAATGCAAAATACCGAGAGAGTAATAAAAAGGAGTTCGCGCCGGATCATCTTTTCAGCCACTTTTGATAATTAATTATATCTTCTATAAAATGGAATGAATCAAATGATATGCCATTTATTGTCCCAAGATTAGCCATATTTCTGGCTTTGAGTTCATTTTTCAACACTCTTCGTATTGTGCAAACTTGATAGATGTGGGATCACAATTTCACCCACCACATTCAATTTGACACTACATACATATCTTCACGAAATAAGCCTCTACTATCATGGATATATAATATCATCTGCCTCTCCTTCATCTGCTTCAACTGCACGACTAGCTAGCTTTGAAGGATATGATGTCTCTCTTCCGTTGTCATCTTGTTGTCCAATGCTCAATCCAATGCATTTACATGTCTTGAAATGAGAGGCCTCAGGAACAAACCACACCCTTGTGTTTCAAACAACATAAGATGGTACTTTGCACGATGCTCAGTCGGACGAGAGCGTTGCACAGTGGTGGAAGAATGTATGAGTCAATTGACATGAAAACTGAGACAGGCAACATGTCGAGGAACATTCGGGATTCTTGCCACTTCTCTTGAGGAGAAATGGTGGTAAATGTAACATACCATGGTATTAGTAATTTGATGGGAGTACCATGTGAAGGAAATATGCCCTAGAGGCAATAATGAAGTTATTATTTATTTCCTTATATCATGATAAATGTTTATTATTCATGCTAGAATTGTATTAACCGGAAACATAATACATGTGTTAATACATAGGCAAACAGAGTGTCACTAGTATGCCTCTACTTGACTAGCTCGTTAATCAAACATGGTTATGTTTCCTAGCCATAGACATGAGTTGTCATTTGATTAACGGGATCACCTCATTAGGAAAATGACGTGATTGACTTGACCCATTCCGTTAGCTTAGCACCCGATCGTTTAGTATGTTGCTATTGCTTTCTTCATGACTTATACATGTTCCTATGACTATGAGATTATGCAACTCCCGTTTACCGGAGGAACACTTTGTGTGCTACCAAACGTCACAACGTAAATGGGTGATTATAAAGGTGCTCTACAGGTGTCTCTGAAGGTACTTGTTGGGTTGGCGTATTTCGAGATTAGGATTTGTCACTCCGATTGTCGGAGAGGTATCTCTGGGCCCACTCGGTAATGCACATCACTATAAGCCTTGCAAGCATTGTGACTAATGAGTTAGTTGCGGGATGATGTATTACAGAACGAGTAAAGAGACTTGCCGGTAATGAGATTGAACTAGGTATCGAGATACCGACGATCAAATCTCGGGCAAGTAACATACCGATGACAAAGGGAACAACGTATGTTGTTATGCGGTCTGACCGATAAAGATCTTCGTAGAATATGTGGGAGCCAATATGGGCATCCAGGTCCCGCTATTGGTTATTGACTGGAGACGTGTCTCGGTCATGTCTACATAGTTCTCGAACCCGTAGGGTCCGCACGCTTAACGTTACGATGACAGTTTTATTGAGTTTTGATGTACCGAAGGAGTTCGGAGTCCCGGATGAGATCGGGGATATGACGAGGAGTCTCGAAATGGTCGAGACGTAAAGATCGATATATTGGACGACTATATTCGGACTTCGGAAAGGTTCCGAGTGATTCGGGTATTTTTCGGAGTACCGGAGAGTTACGGGAATTCGTATTGGGCCTTAATGGGCCATACGGGAAAGGAGAGAAAGGCCTCAAAAGGTGGCCGCACCCCTCCCCATGGTCTGGTCCGAATTGGACTAGGGAAGGGGGGCGCACCCTTCCTTCTTTCTCCTTCCCCCTTCCCTTCTCCTACTCCCACAAGGAAAGGAGGAGTCCTACTCCCCCCTTTGGCGCGCCTCTTCCCTTGGCCGGCTGCCTCCTCCTTGCTCCTTTATATACGGGGGCAGGGGGGCACCCCATAGACACAACAATTGATCCTTGAGATCTCTTAGCCGTGTGCGGTGCCCCCCTCCACCATATTACACCTCGATAATACCGTTGCGGAGCTTAGGTGAAGCCCTGCGTCGGTGGAACACCATCATCGTCACCACGCCGTCGTGCTAACGAAACTCTCCCTCAACACTCGGCTGGATCGGAGTTCGAGGGACATCATCGAGCTAAACGTGTGTAGAACTCGGAGGTGCCGTACGTTCGGTACTTGATCGGTCGGATCGTGAAGACGTACGACTACATCAACCGCGTTGTGATAACGCTTCCGCTGTCGGTCTACGAGGGTTCGTGGACAACACTCTCCCCTCTCGTTGCTATGCATCACCATGATCTTGCGTGTGCGTAGGAAATTTTTTGAAATTACTACGTTCCCCAACAGTGGTATCAGAGCCAGGTTTTATGCGTTGATGCTATGCACGAGTAGAACACAAGTGAGTTATGGGCGATATAAGTCATACTGCTTACCAGCATGTCATACTTTGGTTCAGCGGTATTGTGAGATGAAGCGGCCCGGACCGACATTACGCGTACGCTTACGCGAGACTGGTTTCACCGTTGCGAGCACTCGTTGCTTAAAGGTGACCGGCGGGTGTCTGTCTCTCTCACTTTAGTTGAACCGAGTGTGGCTACGCCCGGTCCTTGCGAAGGTTAAAACAGCACCAACTTGACAAACTATCGTTGTAGTTTTGATGCGTAGGTAAGAACGGTTCTTGCTAAGCCCGTAGCAGCCACGTAAAACTTGCAACAACAAAGTAGAGGACGTCTAACTTGTTTTTGCATGGCATGTTATGATGTGATATGGTCAAGACATGATGTGATATAATGTGTTGTATGAGATGATCATGTTTTGTAACCGAGTTATCGGCAACTGGCAGGAGCCATATGGTTGTCGCTTTATTGTATGAGATGCAATCGCCATGTAATAGTTTTACTTTATCACTAAGCGGTAGCGATAGTCGTAAAAGCAATAAATTGGTGAGACGACAACGATGCTACGATGGAGATCAAGGTGTCGCGCCGGTGACGATGGTGATCATGACGGTGCTTCGGAGATGGAGATCACAAGCACGGTGCTTCGGAGATGGAGATCACAAGCACAAGATGATGATGGCCATATCATATCACTTATATTGATTGCATGTGATGTTAATCCTTTATGCATCTTATGTTGCTTTGTTTGACGGTAGCATTATAAGATGATCCTTCACTAAATTATCAAAGTATAAGTGTTCTCCCTGGGTATGCACCGTTGCAAAAGTTCTTCGTGCTGAGACACCACGTGATGATCGGGTGTGATAAGCTCTACGTTCAAATACAACGGGTGCAAAACAGTTGCACACGCGGAATACTCAGGTTAAACTTGACGAGCCTAGCATATAACAGATATGGCCTCGGAACACGGAGACCGAAAGGTCGAGCGTGAATCATATAGTAGATATGATCACAATAGTGATGTTCACCATTGAAACTACTCCATCACACGTGATGATCGGACATGGTTTAGTTGATATGGATCACGTGATCACTTAGAGGATTAGAGGGATGTCTATCTAAGTGGGAGTTCTTAAGTAATATGATTAATTGAACTTAAATTTATCATGAACTTAGTCCTGGTAGTATTTTGCAAATTCTGTTATAGATCAATAGCTCGCGTTGTTGCTTCCCTGTGTTTATTTTTGATATGTTCCTAGAGAAAAATTATGTTGAAAGATGTTAGTAGCAAAGATGCGGATTGGATCCGTGATCTGAGGATTGTCCTCACTGCTGCACAGAAAAATTATGTCCTTGATGCACCGCTAGGTTACAGACCTATTGCAGGAGCAGATGCAGACGTTATGAACGTTTGGCTAGCTCAATATGATGACTACTTGATAGTTTAGTGCACCATGCTTAACAGCTTAGAATCGAGACTTCAAAGACGTTTTGAACGTCATGGACCATATGAGATGTTCCAGGAGTTGAAGTTAATATTTCATGCAAATACCCGAGTTGTGAGATATGAAGTCTCCAACAAGTTCTATAGCTAAAAGATGGAGGAGAATCGCTCAACTAGTGAGCATGTGCTCAGATTGTCTGGGGACTACAATCGCTTGAATCAAGTGGGAGTTAATCTTCCAGATAAAATAGTGATTGACAGAATTCTCTAGTCACCATCACCAAGTTAGTACAACTTCGTGATGAACTATAGTATGCAAGGGATGACGAAAGTAATTCCCGAGCTCTTCGTGATGCTGAAATCGACGAAGGTAGAAATCAAGAAAAACATCAAGTGTTGATGGTTAACAAGACCACTAGTTTCAAGAAAAGGGCAAAGGGAAGAAGGGGAACTTCAAGAAGAACGGCAAGCAAGTTGCTGCTCAAGTGAAGAAGCCTGAGTCTGGTCCTAAGCCTGAGACTAAGTACTTCTACTGCAAAGGGACTGGTCACTGGAAGCGGAACTACCCCAAGTATTTGGTGGATAAGAAGGATGGCAAAGTGAACAAAGGTATATTGGATATACATGTTATTGATGTGTACTTACTAGTGTTTATAGCAACCCCTCAGTATTTGATACTGGTTCAGTTGCTAAAGAGTAGTAACTCGAAAACGGGAGTTGCAGAATAAACAGAGACTAGTAAAAGGCGAGGTGACGATGTGTGTTGGAAGTAGTTCCAAGATTGATATGATCATCATCGCACACTCCCTATACTTGCGGGATTAGTGTTGAAACTAAATAAGTGTTATTTGGTGTTTGCGTTGAGCATGAATATGATTTGATCATGTTTATTGCAATACGGTTATTCATTTAAGTTAGAGAACAATTGTTGTTCTGTTTACATGAATAAAAACCTTCTATGGTCATACACACCAACGAAAATGGTTTGTTGGATCTCGATCGTAGTGATACACATAATCATAATATTGAAGCCAAAAGATGCAAAGTTAATAATGATAGTGCAACTTATTTGTGGCACTGCCGTTTAGGTCATATTAGTGTAAAGCGCATGAAGAAACTCCATACTGATGGGATTTTGGAATCACTTGATTTTGAATCACTTGATACTTGCGAACCGTGCCTCATGGGCAAGATGACTAAAACGCCGTTCTCCGGAACTATGGAGAGAGCAACAGATTTGTTGGAAGTCATACATACAGATGTATATGGTCCAATGAATATTGAGGCTCGTGGCGGATATCATTATTTTCTCACCTTCACAAATGATTTGAGCAGATATGGGTATATCTACGTAATGAAACAAAAGTCTGAAACATTTGAAAAGTTCATATAATTTCAGAGTGAAGTGGAAAATCATCGTAACAAGAAAATAAAGTTTCTACGATCTGATCGTGGAGAAGAGTATTTGAGTTACGAGTTTGGCCTTCAGTTAAAACAATGTGAAATAGTTTCGCTACTCACGCCACATGGAACACCACAGTGTAATGGTGTGTCCAAACATCGTAACCGTACTTTATAAGATATGGTGCGATATATGATGTCTCTTACCGATCTACCACTATCGTTTTGGGGTTATGCATTAGAGACAGCTGCATTCACGTTAAATAGGGCACCATCAAAATCCGTTGAGACGACGCCTTATGAACTGTGGTTTGGCAAGAAACCAAAGTTGTCGTTTCTTAAAGTTTGGGGTTGCGATGCTCATGTGAAAAAGTTTCATCCTGATAAGCTCAAACCCAAATCGGAGAAATGTGTCTTCATAGGATACCCAAAGGAGACAGTTGGGTACACCTTCTATCACAGATCCGAAGGCAAGACATTCGTTGCTAGGAATGGATCCTTTCTAGAGAAGGAGTTTCTCTCGAAAGAAGTGAGTGGGAGGAAAGTAGAACTTGATGAGGTAACTGTACCTGCTCCCTTATTGGAAAGTAGATCATCGCAGAAATCCGTTTTTGCGACACCTACACCAATTAGTGAGGAAGTTAATGATAATGATCATGAAACTTCAGATCAAGTTATTACTGAACTTCGTAGGTCAACTAGATCAAGATCCGCACCAGAGTGGTACGGTAATCCTGTTCTGGAGGTTATGTTACTAGACCATGACGAACCTACGAACTATGAAGAAGCGATGGTGAGCCCAGATTCCACAAAATGGCTTGAGGCCATGAAATCTGAGATGAGATCCATGTATGAGAACAAAGTGTGGAATTTGGTTGACTTGCCCGATGATCGGCAAGCCATAGAAAATAAATGGATCTTCAAGAGGAAGACGGACGCTGATAGTAGTGTTACTATCTACAAAGCTAGACTTGTCGGAAAAAGGTTTTTGACAAAGTTCAAGGTGTTGACTACGATGAGATTTTCTCACTCGCAGCGATGCTTAAGTCTGTCCGATCCATCTTAGCAATTGTCACATTTTATGAAATCTGGCAAATGGATAAACAAAACTACATTCCTTAATGGATTTATTAAAGAAGAGTTGTATATGATGCAACCAGAAGGTTTTGTCAATCCTAAAGGTGCTAACAAAATATGCAAGCTCCAGCGATCCATCTATGGACTGGTGCAAGCATCTCGGAGTAGGAATATACGCTTTGATAAGTTGATCAAAGGATATAGTTTTATACAGACTTGCGGTGAAGCCTGTATTTACAAGAAAGTGAGTGGGAGCACTACAACATTTCTGATAAGTATATGTAAGTGACATATTGTTGATCGTAAATAATGTAGAATTATTTTGCAAAGCATAAAGGAGTTTTTCAAAGAAAGACCGCGGTGAAGCTACTTACAAATTGAGCATCAAGATCTATAGAGATAGATCAAGACGCTTGATAAGTTTTTTCAATGAGTACATACCTTAACAAGATTTTGAAGTGGTTCAAAATGGAACAGTCAAAGAAAGAGTTTCTTGCCTGTGTTACAAGGTGTGAAATTAAGTAAGACTCAAAACCCGACCACGGCAGAAGATAGAAAAAGAATGAAAGTCATTCCCTATGCCTCGGCCATAGGTTCTATAAAGTATGCCATGCTGTGTACCAGATCTATTGTATAACCTACACTGATTTTGGCAAGGGAGTACAATAGTGATCTAGGAGTAGATCACTGGACAGCGGTCAAAATTATCCTTACTGGAATAAGGATATGTTTCTCGATTATGGAAGTGACAAAAGGCTCGTCATAAAAGGTTACGTCGATGCAAGTTTTGACACTAATCTAGATGACTCTAAGTCTCGGTCTAGATACATATTGAAAGTGGGAGCAATTAGCTAGAGTAGCTCCATGCAGAGCATTGTAGACATAGAAATTTGCAAAATACTTACGGATCTGAATGTGACAGACCCGTTGACTAAAATTATCTCACAAGCAAAACATGATCACACCTTAGTACTCTTTGGGTGTTAATCACATAGCGATGTGAACTAGATTACTGACTCTAGTAAAACCCTTTGGGTGATGGTCACATGACGATGTGAACTATGGGTGTTAATCACATGGTGATGTGAACTATTCATGTTAAATCACATGGCGATGTGAACTAGATTATTGACTCTAGTGCAAGTGGGAGACTGAAGGAAATATGCCCTAGAGGCAATAATAAAGTTATTATTTATTTCCTTATATCATGATAAATGTTTATTATTCATGCTAGAATTGTATTAACCGGAAACATAATACATGTGTTAATACATAGACAAACAGAGTGTCACTAGTATGCCTCTACTTGACTAGCTCGTTAATCAAAGATGGTTATGTTTCCTAGCCATAGACATGAGTTGTCATTTGATTAACGGGATCACCTCATTAGGAAAATGACGTGATTGACTTGACCCATTCCGTTAGCTTAGCACCCGATCGTTTAGTATGTTGCTATTGCTTTCTTCATGACTTATACATGTTCCTATGACTATGAGATTATGCAACTCCCGTTTACCGGAGGAACACTTTGTGTGCTACCAAACGTCACAACGTAAATGGGTGATTATAAAGGTGCTCTACAGGTGTCTCTGAAGGTACTTGTTGGGTTGGCGTATTTCGAGATTAGGATTTGACACTCCGATTGTCGGAGAGGTATCTCTGGGCCCACTCGGTAATGCACATCACTATAAGCCTTGCAAGCATTGTGACTAATGAGTTAGTTGCGGGATGATGTATTACAGAACGAGTAAAGAGACTTGCCGGTAACGAGATTGAACTAGGTATCGAGATACCGACGATCAAATCTCGGGCAAGTAACATACCGATGACAAAGGGAACAACGTATGTTGTTATGCGGTCTGATCGATAAAGATCTTCGTAGAATATGTGGGAGCCAATATGGGCATCCAGGTCCCGCTATTGGTTATTGACCGGAGACGTGTCTCGGTCATGTCTACATAGTTCTCGAACCCGTAGGGTCCGCACGCTTAACGTTACGATGACAGTTTTATTGAGTTTTGATGTACCGAAGGAGTTCGGAGTCCCGGATGAGATCGGGGATATGACGAGGAGTCTCGAAATGGTCGAGACATAAAGATCGATATATTGGACGACTATATTCGGACTTCGGAAAGGTTCCGAGTGATTCGGGTATTTTTCGGAGTACCGGAGAGTTACGGGAATTCGTATTGGGCCTTAATGGGCCATACGGGAAAGGAGAGAAAGGCCTCAAAAGGTGGCCGCACCCCTCCCCATGGTCTGGTCCGAATTGGACTAGGGAAGGGGGGCGCACCCTTCCTTCTTTCTCCTTCCCCCTTCCCTTCTCCTACTCCCACAAGGAAAGGAGGAGTCCTACTCCCCCCTTTGGCGCGCCTCTTCCCTTGGCCGGCTGCCTCCTCCTTGCTCCTTTATATACGGGGGCAGGGGGGCACCCCATAGACACAACAATTGATCCTTGAGATCTCTTAGCCGTGTGCGGTGCCCCCCTCCACCATATTACACCTCGATAATACCGTTGCGGAGCTTAGGTGAAGCCCTGCGTCGGTGGAACACCATCATCGTCACCACGCCGTCGTGCTAACGAAACTCTCCCTCAACACTCGGCTGGATCGGAGTTCGAGGGACATCATCGAGCTAAACGTGTGTAGAACTCGGAGGTGCCGTACGTTCGGTACTTGATCGGTCGGATCGTGAAGACGTACGACTACATCAACCGCGTTGTGATAACGCTTCCGCTGTCGGTCTACGAGGGTTCGTGGACAACACTCTCCCCTCTCGTTGCTATGCATCACCATGATCTTGCGTGTGCGTAGGAATTTTTTTGAAATTACTACGTTCCCCAACACCATGTGACCATTGTCTCTTGTTGAGAACATTGGACATGTTATGTACAAATGATCAGCTAATGAATGCAAAAGATCGGGAGAGTGATAAAAAAGAGTTCTCGCCAGATCATCTTTTCAATCACTTTTGATGATTATGTATATCAGTGGCGGAGCTAGCGGGGAATAATTGAGGGGTCCAATGGTGAATTATACTTTTCTGGAGGGGCCAAAAACTATATTTCTCTCAATTTGTACAACCCCAAAAAGGTTCCTTCACAAAAAATCCATAGGCTGGGGGTCCATGGCCCCTGCGGCAATACAAATAGCTCCGCCAGTGATGTATATCTTCTGTAAAATGGAGAGAATAAAATGATATGTCATTTATTGTCCCAACATTAGTCATCTTTCATGATCTGAGTTTGTTTTTCAACACTCTGCGTGTTACACAGACTTCGTAGATACTTGGGGCGTGTTTGGTTGCCCGCATGCAGCCCAACCAGGCCCGCGCGGGATGTGCGCGGCATGTTTGGTTGCCTGGATTGCATGCGGTTTGTGGCCCGCAAGGACCTTAAAGCAGGCCGCAGCCTGGCCCGGCGGAAACTGCCGAATCGGCAGTTTCTCGTGAGACTGGCTCGGCGCGGCCACGCGTGCAAGGCAGTTGCAAGCCTCGGGCAGCGTAGGAGACGGAGGGCACGTCTCATAACTCGCCCCTACTCTCCTGTCACCGCCCCAGTCGCACTGTCCCCACCGCTCCCTCTCTCCCTCACCGCCCCTCCCTCTCCTCTCCTCTGATGGCTCCACCTCGCCACCGCCGCGTTGTCCTCTGACCCCCGTCAACCAGCGCATCGCCAGCATCCAGGAGCGCTGGTGGCCGTGTTGGAAATATGATCTAGAGGCAATAATAAAATGGTTATTATTATATTTCCTTGTGCATGATAATTGTCAATTGTTCATGCTATAATTGTGTTATCCGGAAATTGTAATACATGTGTGAATACATAGACCAGAACATGTCCCTAGTGAGCCTCTAGTTGACTAGCTCGTTGATCAATAGATGGTTACGGTTTCCTGACCATGGACATTGGATGTCGTTGATAACGGGATCACATCATTAGGAGAATGATGTGATGGACAAGACCCAATCCTAAGCATAGCACAAGATCGTGTAGTTCATCTGCTAAAGCTTTTCTAATGTCAAGTATCATTTCCTTAGACCATGAGATTGTGCAACTCCCGGATACCGTAGGAATGCTTTGGGTGTGCCAAACGTCACAACGTAACTGGGTGGCTATAAAGGCACACTACGGGTATCTCCAAAAGTGTCTATTGGGTTGGCATGAATCGAGACTGGGATTTGTCACTCCGTGTGACGGAGAGGTATCTTTGGGCCCACTCGGTAGGACATCATCATAATGAGCTCAATGTGACCAAGGAGTTGATCACGGGATGATGTGTTACGGAACGAGTAAAGAGACTTGCCGGTAACGAGATTGAACAAGGTATAGGGATACCGACAATCGAATCTCGGGCAAGTATCATACCGGTAGACAAAAGGAATTGTATACGGGATTGATTGAATCCTCGACATCGTGGTTCATCCGATAAGATCATCGTGGAACATGTAGGAGCCAACATGGGTATCCAGATCCCGCTGTTGGTTATTGACCGGAGAGATGTCTCGGTCATGTCTACATGCCTCCCGAACCCGTAGGGTCTACACACTTAAGGTTCGATGACGCTAGGGTTATAGGGAAAGTTCGTACGTGGTTATCGAATGTTGTTCGGAGTCCCGGATGAGATCCTGGACGTCATGAGGAGTTCTGGAATGGTCCGGAGGTAAAGAATAATAAATAGGAAGTGAGGTTTTGGTCACCGGAAGTGTTTCGGGCGTCACCGGTAATGTACCGGGACCACCGGTAGGGTTCCGGGGGTCCACCGGGAGGGGCCACCAGCCCCGGAGGCTTGCATGGGCCAAGAGTGGGAATGGACCAGCCCCTAAGTGGGCTGGTGCGCCTCCCACCAAGGCCCAAGGCACAGCTAGGAGGATAGGGGGGAAACCCTAGGCGCAGATGGGCCTAAAGGCCCACCCTAGGGCGTGCCCCCCTCTCTCCCCCTCTTGGCCGCCCCCTATCCCATCTAGGGCTGCCTCACCCCCTAGGGTGGGAACCCTAGAGGGGGCGGATCCACCTCCCCTCCTCCTATATATAGTGAGGGTTTTGGGGCTAGCAAACACACGAGTCTCTCTCTCTCTGTCTCGGTGCACCCCTACCTATCCACATCCTCGTCCTTCGTAGTTCTTGGCGAAGCCCTGCTGAAAACCACGCTGCTCCACCACCACCACGCCGTCGTGCTACTGCTGGAGTTGTCTTCCCCAACCTCTCCCTCCTCCTTGCTGGATCAAGGAGCGGGAGACGTCACCGGGCTGCACGTGTGTTGAACGCGGAGGCGCCGTTGTTCGGCGCTTAGATCGGAATCGACCGCGATCAGAATCGCTGCGTGTACGACTCCACCAACCACGTTCTTGCAATTCTTCAACATCACGATCTTCAAGGGTATGAAGATGCACTCCCCTCTCTCTCGTTGCTAGTCTCTCCATAGATTGATCTTGGTGATGCGTAGAATTTTTTTAATTTCTGCAACGATCCCCAACAGGCCGGGCTCCAGAACTCGGGCCGGGACCTGGCGTCGGTGCTGCGAGCGCCGTCCCCCATCTGCTATCGGCCACCACGAGCGCCGGCCAATGCGGTGCCAGCCATTCCTGCTCTGCCGCCGATTCCGGGCCTCGTGGTCCCGGGGTCGGCGCCGGCGCTGTCCATGGAGTCGCTGCTTCTTGGGACCCCATTGGGCAGGGGGTTTCCTTGACCCCCGTCCAAGGGTTTTCTGCTGTCGGCGGGTCGTCCTCCTCGACCTCCGGCATGGCGATGAGCACGGGGCCAATGCTGCAGGCCGTCGCCGGGGCCGGCTCCTCCTCTGCTCCACCACCTCTCTCCTTCCCGCCGGGGTTTTCACCCCGGCCTTGGTTCGCTGCGACTGCGCGTGCTCCGGTGAGCCAAACCCCCTCAATGCTTGCTTGTAGATGTAGATTAGGGGTTTATTTCTTAGACATGTGCTAGTAGTTAGTGGATTCGATAGGATTAGATAGGATTCGAGTAGATCCAATTGGATGCGATCCCAATCGAATCCAATCGGACCGATCTGTTCTTGTTTCATACAGTGTGTGTCCTAGGATAATTTTCTTCTACTACTTCTGATGTGTCCTAGGATCTATGTTCATGCTAGAATCCCCAATGGTAGTGTGCTTTGCTAGGATCTGTGTTCATGGTAGGGTCTTGCTAGGATGTGTGTTCATGCAAATGGCATGTTCATGTTCAAGCTAGGATCATGTTCATGTTGTTGTTCATGTTGCTACATACATGTTCAAGCTAGGGTTTGTGTTTATTGTTAAACATGCATGTAGTAGGACCATTTTAGGATGCTGCCAAATGTGCATGGGTGCACATGGGTGCTATTGGCACTTGTTGTTGCTATTTTTAGATGTTTCCATGCTTAGGATGGTGCACTGATGAGTGGCAGTTGCAGAAAAGCAGATGTCATTGATCAGTGGACTTGCCAAATAGCAAGTGCCACTGATCAATGGCATTTTCTCATGGGCAACTACCACTGATCAGTGGCACTTGCTATTGAGCAAGTCCACTGATCAGTGGCATTTGCCCAACAGCAAGTGTCATTGATAAGTGGCATTTGCCCAACAGCAAGTTCCATTGATCAGTGGCATTTGCTCAAAGAGTTTGTGCACTGATCAGTGGCATTTGCTCTTGGGCAAATGTCTCTGATCAGTGCCATTTTGCAAAGAGTTTGTGCACTAATACTTGTCATCTTACCTGACAAGATATTGAAGACTGACTGGGATGTGGTGGGTGGAGGAGCTCAGGTGGTGGCCGGAGCTGAGGGCGCCGAGGATTTCATCCCCCTGAACAGGTGGCTCAGGACGGTGGACCTGCCTCGCAGGATCGCCTTCATGAGCCTGCCTCGTTCAAGGGGACGATCTCCGAGGCAGGGCCACGAGGAGGGGGCCCGGGAGTCGCTGCGCTTCTACCAGCAGATCAAGGACAATGAGGACCTCGCCATGCTCGTCGTCCCTCGCAAGTACGTGGAGATGATGAATACCTGGCTGGTCATCAAGCGGCTCCCGCGCATGGTCAGGCTGTCGGTGAACAAACGATGCGTGTTCTGGGTGCAGGTCCAGAACTTCGTGGGGCACATGGTGCTTGGCCGGGGCTGGAACTACTTCTGCCGCCGCCACCGGATCGTCCCCGGCGACCTCGTCGTTGTGTGCATCTCAGGACTCGGACTGAAGGTTCAGATCTACAACCACGACTCCTCGGTCATGTGCAGGTTTTGTTGCAGCAGGCACAACTGCGTTGGTGACATCGAGCATGCTATGTAGTTAAGTTAAGTAAGGTGTTAGTGTTGAACTTTTATGGTGCGTGGCGAGACTTGTGCTGGGAACTTGTTCATATTTTTGCCAGGAGAAGCACCCTGGCATGGAGCAGGGAAGGAGGATGCCCCTGCTGTTAATCTAGACTTATGCTATGTAGTTAAGTAGTTTGCTGTCATTTCCTTGCTTGTTGTGTTTGATTTCATTTGGTTGCTTGCTTTGTTTGATCTTGCTGTTGTGCTGATCATGTGGTGGTAAGGCCACCACATTTGAATGGGGTGAGCAGAACACAAACGTTGTTTGCAACCAAACAGCTGAAGTTTGCATCTGCTCACACCCTAAGCACAAAAACGGCAACCAAACAACAGGGGGGTCAGTGCCCCTCCATGCGATGCAGGCAACCAAACAGGTTGCATCTGCTGCATATGAGGCTGCATTTAAAGAACCAGGTTGGCTGGAGATGAACATGCAATGCAACTACTGTTGCAAACTGCAACCAAACACGCCCTTGATCACAATTTCACCCACCACATTCAATTCGACACTACATACATATCTTTGCGGAATAAGCCTCTACTCTCATGGATATAATATCATCCGCCTCTCCTCCATTTGCTTCAACTACACGACTAGTTAGCTCTGAAGGATATGATACCTCTTCCTTTGCCATCTTAGCCGCCCAGTGTTCAACACATCACACCATCTTGAAATGATAGGCCTCGGGAACTAACCATGCCTTTGTGTGTCAAACAACATAAGGTGATGCTTCGCAGCAAGCTCAGTGTGGCACCCCGGCTCAGAGCGACCGGTTTACCCTGTATTGCCAACCCAGAGATCATGTCTTCTAGCAACACACAACATCTTGGTACAGAAATCACCGCTTTATTGAAACTAGCGGAAGCATAGAGTGACATTACAACAAGTTGTGAGGCCAAGCGGCACACTCGGTGTGGCTGAACAATATGTACATTATTTAGTAGACATAAAGGGGCCTCGAGCACGACATCTCACGGCAGCGGAACAACGACGTAGCGGGACTCCATAGCATAGGGACACCGATGTGGACACGGTCTAGACACGGCAGCTCTCCGATCTAGTTAGACTTTCCTGAAATCTGGCATAACACGCCAGGTCAGTACATTGAATGTACTTGCAAGCTCACAGCAAACAGAACCATAATGACAAACAACATCATGACATTTAATCAAGTTAAATGCAAACAACAAAATACTACTCATGCAGTGAAACCAAACTTGTGCATCGAGTCATGCGGACTCTCTTACCAACCGGTTGCCTCGCAACCAAAACAGTGCTCACGACGAAGCACGAACGGAACCAATGCTTGGTCCAACTGGTTACCTCGTAACCAAAACATGATCATTCCCGGATCACAAATGATACCACAACAGTCAGCCTCACTGACTTCATCATCATCCAACCAGTGCAATGCAAGTTGATTAGTGTGCAAGATTTACTAAAAACAGTTGATCCATGGTGTGACTTACTTACGAACTAGGCCCTTATCCGCGGGCGTAGCTCTTGATAGATTAATACACTCTGCAGAGGTAGCGCACTTTACCCACACCACGGAATCCATGGCCTCACACTCCCATTCGGGTGGACCAACGGCATTCCGACAGAACTCTTCCATTGCCATGACACTCTTACGGCCACTCCGACCAACTCCCCACTGGGCTTAGTCCTGGGTGACCCAGCCTACCAAAGGCAAAACTACCACCGTCGTGGCAAACAAATTGTCCCAAACGGGGACTCGGTACCATAACAACACGGGTCCACAAGGTTATGTCTGCTTACCGGGCCAGGGTAACACATGCCCATAACCTTCCCTCGTTGGAGGCACCGACAACAGGCATGACAACGGACGACAACCGGCCTCCCCATAAAGGCAAATGTGGTTGCACTCGTCAGCCCGATTCAGTGGCACCATGACCCAACCAACTTTATGTTCAAGTTCATTTATCATCAGGTTTAACTTGAAATAAAATGCTCGAGTCAAAACATGCCATGCTTATGCAACCATAGATCATGCATCACAACTAACAACAGATCAGCTTCAATCAAGTTCTACTTGCTCAAACTTAACTTTCAACATTTCTGGTTCTTCCTTACTTGGTATTTATACTCATTACTTTAGTTGGCATATATCAAACAAAAATTTTCTTAGCATGAATATAGCAAAAATAAGACCGATAATCATATCACCATAGTCATGACAATCTACTTAGATCAACTATTCAAGCTACACTCACTAGTTCAAACGTTCACTTCTGTTAACTAAGCCTTCTTATCATGACAAAACTAAATAACACAAGCATTATTTATTTTACCACTATATGCAAGGAATAATATATATATTCAAGTAGAAAATCATGAATATTGCAAAGACACCATGATAATGTTGTTGTGGCTTGCCTTAGTACAGAGGAGCTTCACACTCCTTCTGGATGCCTTCAAGACAAGCTTCACCTTCTGAAAATAATTCAAATGACCAAAAAGAAAATGTCAAAACACTTCTGAAAATTACCAGAAATTCTAGGCAGCAAGCAATAATCCCATCTTGGGTGTGCTTCTAGAGTTTTCTAGTAAGAACAGAATGCAAAAAGAATCAAATCATTTGGACTTGTAGAATAGGAGTTAGAGCTGGTCAAAGTTCTGGTCAAATTTAAACTAAATTTGAATTAAAAAGAAAATCCAGGGGGGTGACGTCGAAGGCGTAAAACGCCCGGGCGCCACCACTCATACCGCTTCGGGCGCGGCCTGAGTGGCTGATAGCAGGCCCCGCTGGTCAGGTCGAAGGAGGAGGGGGAGAGAGACAGAGCACGGCGAGGCTCCGCCGGTGCGCATGCCGGCGAAGAGGGCTCCTTGGCCCAATCCAAAGGGATAGGATTGGAGAGGAGGTCGAGGCGCACCTGTTGTACCCGTAGCGTAGCTAGAGTTGGTCGGACGGGGTCGGAACGGAGCTCTCCAGTGGCGGCAGCGGGCGAGGCTCGTCGGAGTTCACGATTCTGGCGAGGTGAGGCCGGTCCAACAACTCCAACAGTGCCAGCTCACTCCAGTGGATCACCACGAGCACGCCTGAGGAGTCGAGGGAGCGCGAGAGGCTCTGGAGAGGGAGGGGCCTAGGACGGGGATCGCCGGCGAGCTCGGGATGGGGACGGCGGCCAGAGGCCTGCCTAGCCGGGCTGCGGCTTCCTACGGGGTCGTGGTGAGGTGCTGAGTGTGTGAGTGAGGAGGGAAATGAGCTCGGGAGGGGCTATTTATAGCCGAGGCCGAGGCGGGGATCGAGAGCTCGCCGGAGCTCTCTGGAGCGTTGCCCGGCGACGAATGGCATCAGTGAGAGAGGGGGAAGATGTCGGGGATCACGCGGAGGTTGTAGACGAGCGGCGACGAGCACAGGAGCGCGGTACGCGACGAGCACAGGGGCACGGGCGCACTGTTGCCTTGGCCGCGCCGTGGCCGTGCTTGCTGTGGCGAGCTCCTGCGTCGGCGAGCGCCAGGAGGGAGTTAAGGACGTCGAGACGGTGATGGTGGCGTGGTTTGGCAAGGTGCGGCAGCCGGGGAAGCGAGCACGCGATGAACAGAGCGCTCGGCGGCATCCAGAGCGCGTCGACTAGCACGTTGGCATCGTGCACACACGTGGTCACCGCGTGAACTCTGGCATAGAGCCACCACTTGCCATAAATTCATGTCTGGCAGTTAGTCCTTAGTGTTTTTGGTCGTTTTGCATAGTTGGCTTGGTCACAGGTGCACTATGGGAGTGGCTCTCTTGTTGGCAAGTTTCTGGACAGAAACTTGTGAGCTTGACTGTGGTCAAACCAGAGAGGGTTTAGGGCTGATTTTTGGTAGTTAGTAGTTTCTTAGGAGGGTAATGATGCTCAAGTAAAATCAGCCTTAATGGATCAAGGAAAATGGTACTTGCTGTAGAAAGTGATCATTCTGTCCAGAACAGAAATGATTTTCTGTAGCAAAAATATTACAAAAAGTTATGAAACATTTTTCCTCAGGAAGGTGCACTAGGGTTCAAAGAATATTTGGGAATTTTCTCAGATTTTTTTGGGCAAAGAAAATGAGGGTTGCTTTGGAGCATACTCCTCTAAAATGATTTTCAGGGAAGAAAATGAATATTTTTCTTTTATGAAAAATAATCCTTGGGCTTTTGTGGAAGTTTTTCAGAGAATGAAAAGTGAGTTAGAGGTGGAGAGGTCACTTGGGTGAAAATCAAGGGTAAGCCCAAGTGTTCAAGTCTATATGAATTGATTTGAAACTCCAAATCCAAAGCAAATGCAATTGAAAGTCTAGAAAAAGGGAGAAGGCAAAAACCAGGCTATCACAAACCTCCCCCACTTAAGATGAATCTCGTCCTCAAGATTCGGTTGCTTGGGAAAAAAATTCTAGGTAGGTTGTCCTTAAAAATTCCTCTCTTTCCCAGGTTGCCCTTAAAAATTCCTCTCTTTCCCAGGTTGCTTCTTCCTCGGTGTGATGCTCCCACTGGACTTTGTAAAATTTTATCGCTTTGTTGCGTGTGACCCTTTCTGCCTCATCCAAGATTCTGAATGGTCTTTCCTCATAAGTTAAATCCTTGGCAAGCTCAATTTCTGACATATCAGACCGCTTCTCGGGTGGTGAAATATACCTTCTCAGATATGATACATGGAACACGTTGTGCACATCCGACAATTCGGGTGGTAATTCCAACTGATAAGCAACTGTGCCAACTCGTGTCATGACCGGGAACGGACAATATACCTTGGTGACAATTTCCCTCGGGTCTGAAATCTCTTGACTCCCTTCATGGGGGTGACTCGGAGATACACGTGTTCACTAGGTTCAAAACTGATTTGTCTGTGTTTGGCATCATAATAAATTTTCTGTCATGACTTGGCCAGCTGCAGTCTATCTCGAATTTCCTTGACTTGTTTCTCTGCTTCCAGTATTAGATCAGTACCGAAGAAACGGCTGTCTCCGGTTTGAGACCAATTTAATGGAGTGCGGCACTTTCGGCCGTATAAAGCTTCAAAGGGTGACATTTTCAAACTGGTTTGAAAACTGTTGTTGTATGAGAATTTTGCATATGGCAGACAATCTTCCCATTTGGGTCCACGGGCTAAGGCACATGCTCGAAGCATAACTTCAAGGATTTGATTTACCCGCTCAGTCTGACCGTCTGTCTGTGGATGATAGGCGGTGCTGTATTTGAGAGCGGTCCCTAAAGCTTGATGGAGTCGGGACCAGAATGCGGAGGTAAACAATGAACCTCGATCTGAAGTGATTGTTTTTGGCACTCCATGCAAACTGACAATCCGGGATACATATAATTGCGCAAGTTGATCAGCGCGAAGGGTGGTGCCGATAGGAATGAAGTGAGCCACTTTAGTCAGCGTGTCCACTATGACCCACATAGCATCATTGCCTTAATGAGTGCGGGGTAGACCGGTGATAAAGTCCACGCAGACATCGCCCCATTTCCATTGCGAGACGTGTAGGGGTTGGAGAAGTCCGGCGGGTTTTTGGTATTCCGCCTTTACTTTGTTGCAAATGTCACAACAAGCGACAAAATATGTGATCTCCCTTTTCATTCCATCCCACCAAAATATCTGTCGAAGGTCTTCATATATTTTAGTACCGCCTGTGAAGGAAATATGCCCTAGAGGCAATAATAAAGTTATTATTTATTTCCTTATTTCATGATAAATGTTTATTATTCATGCTAGAATTGTATTAACCGGAAACATAATACTTGTGTGAATACATAGACAAACAGAGTGTCACTAGTATGCCTCTACTTGACTAGCTCGTTGATCAAAGATGGTTATGTTTCCTAGCCATAGACATGAGTTGTCATTTGATTAACGGGATCACATCATTAGGAGAATGATGTGATTGACTTGACCCATTCCGTTAGCTTAGCACATGATCGTTTAGTATTCTGCTATTGCTTTCTTCATGACTTATACATGTTCCTATGACTATGAGATTATGCAACTCCCGTTTACCGGAGGAACACTTTGTGTGCTACCAAACGTCACAATGTAACTGGGTGATTATAAAGGTGCTCTACAGGTGTCTCCGAAGGTACTTGTTGGGTTGGCGTATTTCGAGATTAGGATTTGACACTCCAATTGTCGGAGAGGTATCTCTGGGCCCACTCAGTAATGCACATCACTATAAGCCTTGCAAGCATTGTAACTAATGAGTTAGTTGCGGGATGATGTATTACGGAACGAGTAAAGCGACTTGCCGGTAACGAGATTGAACTAGGTATTGAGATACCGACGATCGAATCTCGGGCAAGTAACATACCGATGACAAAGGGAACAACGTATGTTGTTATGCAGTTTGACCGATAAAGATCTTCGTAGAATATGTGGGAGCCAATATGAGCATCCAGGTTCCGCTATTGGTTATTGACCGGAGACGTGTCTCGGTCATGTCTACATAGTTCTTGAACCCGTTGGGTCCGCACGCTTAACATTTCGATGACAGTTATATTATGAGTTTATATGTTTTGATGTACCGAAGGTGGTTCGGAGTCCCGGATGTGATCACGGACATGACGAGGAGTCTCGAAATGGTTGAGACATGAAGATTGATATATTGGATGACTATATTCGGACACCGAAATGGTCCGGGGGTTATCGGATATATACCGGAGTACCCGGGGGTTACCGGAACCCCCCCGGAGGCTATTGGGCCTCATGGGCCCAATTGGTGGAAGAGGAGAGGCAGCCAAGGGGCAGCCGCGCGCCCCTCCCCCCCCCCAAGTCCGAATTGGACAAGGAGGGGGCGGCGCCCCCCCCCCTTTCCTTTCCCCCTCTCTCCTTCCCTCTCCTCTCCTAGTCCAACAAGGAAGGGAGGGAGTCCTACTCCCGATGGGAGTAGGACTCCTCCTGGCGCGCCTCCTCCCTGGCCGGCCGCACCTCCCCCCCCTTGTTCCTTTATATACGGGGGCAGGGGCACCCCAAGGACACAACAATTGATCGTTTGATCATTTAGCCGTGTGCGGTGCCCCCCTCCACCATAGTCCACCTCGATAATACTGTAGCGGTGCTTAGGCGAAGCCCTGCGTCGGTAGAACATCATCATCGTCACCACGCCGTCGTGCTGACGAAACTCTCCCGCAACACTTGGCTGGATCGGAGTTCGAGGGACGTCATCGGGCTGAACGTGTGCTGAACTCGGAGGTGTCGTGCATTCGGTACTTGATCGGTCGGATCGTGAAGACGTACGACTACATCAACCGCGTTGTGCTAACGCTTCCGCTTTCGGTCTACGAGGGTATGCGGACTACACTCTCCCCTCTCGTTGCTATGCATCACCATGATCTTGCGTGTGCGTAGGAATTTTTTTGAAATTACTACGTTCCCCAACAGTGGCATCCGAGCCTGGTTTTATGCGTTGATGTTATATGCACGAGTAGAACACAAGTGAGTTGTGGGCGATATAAGTCATACTGCTTACTAGCATGTCATACTTTGGTTCGGCGGTATTGTTGGATGAAGCGGCCCGGACCGACATTACGCGTACACTTACGCGAGACTGGTTCTACCGACGTGCTTTGCACACAGGTGGCTGGCGGGTGTTAGTTTCTCCAACTTTAGTTGAACCGAGTGTGGCTACGCCCGGTCCTTGCGAAGGTTAAAACAGCACCAACTTGACAAACTATCGTTGTGGTTTTGATGCGTAGGTAAGAACGGTTCTTTCTAAGCCCGTAGCAGCCACGTAAAATTTGCAACAACAAAGTAGAGGACGTCTAACTTGTTTTTGCAGGGCATGTTGTGATGTGATATGGTCAAGACATGATGCTAAATTCTATTGTATGAGATGATCATGTTTTGTAACCGAGTTATCGGCAACTGGCAGGAGCCATATGGTTGTCGCTTTATTGTATGCAATGCAATCGCCCTGTAATGCTTTACTTTATCACTAAGCGGTAGCAATAGTCGTAGAAGCATAAGATTGGCGAGACGACAACGATGCTACGATAAAGATCAAGGTGTCGCGCCGGTGACGATGGTGATCATGACGGTGCTTCGGAGATGGAGATCACAAGCACAAGATGATGATGGCCATATCATATCACTTATATTGATTGCATGTGATGTTTATCTTTTATGCATCTTATCTTGCTTTGATTGACGGTAGCATTATAAGATGATCCCTCACTAAATTATCAAAGTATAAGTGTTCTCCCTGAGTATGCACTGTTGCGAAAGTTCTTCGTGCTGAGACACCACGTGATGATCGGGTGTGATAGGCTCTACGGTCAAATACAACGGGTGCAAAACAGTTGCACACGCGGAATACTCAGGTTAAGCTTGACGAGCCTAGCATATAACAGATATGGCCTCGGAACACGGAGACCGAAAGGTCGAGCGTGAATCATATAGTAGATATGATCAACATAGTGATGTTCACCATTGAAACTACTCCATCTCACGTGATGATCGGACATGGTTTAGTTGATTTGGATCACGTGATCACTTAGATGATTAGAGGGATGTCTATCTAAGTGGGAGTTCTTAAGTAATATGATTAATTGAACTTTAATTTATCATGAACTTAGTCCTGGTAGTATTAGCATATCTATGTTGTAGATCAATAGCTCGCGTTTAGCTCCCCTGTTTTATTTTTTGGTATGTTCCTAGAGAAAACTATGTTGAAAACTGATAGTAGCAATGATACGGACTTGGTCCGTGATCTGAGGATTATCCTCATTGCTGCATAGAAGAATTATGTCCTTGATGCACCGCTAGGTGACAGACCTATTGCAGGAGCAGATGCAGACGTTATGAATGTTTGACAAAAGCTCGGTATGATGACTACTTGATAGTTCAGTGCACCATGCTCTACGGCTTATAACTGGGACTTCAAAAATGTTTTGAAACGCCATGGAGCATATAAGATGTTCCAAGAGTTGAAATTGGTATTTCATACTCATGCCCGTGTCGGGAGGTATTTGACCTCTGACAGTACTTTGCCTACAAGATGGAGGAGAATTGCTCAGCTAGTGAGCATGTGCTCAGAATGTCTGAGTACTACAATCACTTGAGTCAAGTGGGAGTTAATCTTCCAGATAAGATAGTGATTGACAGAGTTCTCTAGTCACTATCACCAAGTTACTAGAACTTCGTGATGAACTATAATATGCAAGGGATAACGGAAACGATTCCCAAGCTCTTCGTGATGCTGAAATCGATGAAGGTAGAAATCAAGAAAAGCATCAAGTGTTTATGGTTGACAAGACCACTAGTTTCAAGAAAAGGGCAAAGGGAAGAAGGGGAACTTCGAAGAAGAACGGCAAGCAAGTTGCTGCTCAAATGAAGAAACCCAAGTCTGGACCTAAGCCTGAGACTAAGTGCTTCTACTGCAAAGGGACTGGTCACTGGAAGCGGAACTGCCCCAAGTATTTGGCGGATAAGAAGGGTGGCAAAGTGAACAAAGGTATATTTGATATACATGTTATTGATGTGTACTTTACTAGTGTTTATAGCAACCCCTCAGTATTTGATACTAGTTCAATTGCTAAGATTAGTAACTTGAAACGGGAGTTGCAGAATAAACAGAGACTGGTTAAGGGTGAAGTGACGATGTGTGTTGGAAGTGGTTCCAAGATTGATATGATCATCATCGCACACTCCCTATACTTTCGGGATTAGTGTTGAACCTAAATAAGTGTTATTTGGTGTTTGCGTTGAGCATGAATATGATTTGATCATGTTTATTGCAATACAGTTATTCATTTAAGTTAGAGAACAGTTCTTGTTCTGTTTACATGAATAAAACCTTCTATGGTCATACACACCAACGAAAATGGTTTGTTGGATCTCGATCGTAGTGATACACATATTCATAATATTGAAGCCAAAAGATGCAAAGTTAATAATGATAGTGCAATTTATTTGTGGCACTGCCGTTTAGGTCATATTGGTGTAAAGTGCATGAAGAAACTCCATGCTGATGGGTTTTTGGAATCACTTGATTATGAATCACTTGATGCTTGCGAACCATGCCTCATGGGCAAGATGACTAAGACTCCGTTCTCCGGAACAATGGAGCGAGCAACAGATTTGTTGGAAATCATACATACTGATGTATGTGGTCCAATGAATATTGAGGCTCGCGGCAGGTATCGTTATTTTTCAGACCTTCACAGATGTTTTGAGCAGATATGGGTATATCTACTTGATGAAACATAAAGTCTGAAACATTTGAAAAGTTCATATAATTTCAGAGTGAAGTGGAAAATCATCGTAACAAGAAAATAAAGTTTCTACGATCTGATCGTGGAGGAGAATATTTGAGTTGCGAGTTTGGTCTTCATCTGAAACGATGCGGAATAGATTCGCAACTCACGCCATCTGGAACACCACAGCGTAATGGTGTGTCCGAACGTCATAACCGTACTTTATTGGATATAGTGCAATCTATGATGTTTCTTACTGATTTACCACTATAGTTTTGGGGTTATGCATTAGAGACAGCTGCATTCACGTTAAAAAGGGCACCATCTAAATCCGTTGAGACAACACCGTATGAACTGTGGTTTGGCAAGAAACCAAAGTTGTCGTTTCTTAAAGTTTAGGGTTGCGATGCTTATAAGAAAAAGTTTCATCCTGATAAGCTAAAACCCAAATCGGAGAAATGTGTCTTCATAGGATACCCAAAGGAGACAGTTGGGTACACCTTCTATCACAGATCCGAAGGCAAGATATTCGTTGCTAAGAATGGATCCTTTCTAGAGAAGGAGTTTCTCTCGAAAGAAGTGAGTGGGAGAAAAGTAGAACTTGATGAGGTAACTGTACCTGCTCCCTTATTGGAAAATAGTTCATCACAGAAATATGTTCCTGTGACTACTACACCAACTAGTGAGGAAGCTAATGATGATGATCATGTAACTTCAGATCAAGTTACTACCGAACCTCGTAGGTAAACCAGAGTGAGATCCGCACCAGAGTGGTACGGTAATCCTGTCCTGGAGGTCATGTTACTTGACCATGATGAACCTACGAACTATGAGGAGGCGATGATGAGCCCAGATTCCGCAAAAATGGCTTGAGGCCATGAAATCTGAGATGGGATCCATGTATGAGAACAAAGTGTGGACTTTGGTTGACTTGCCCGATGATCGGCAAGCCATAGAAAATAAATGGATCTTCAAGAGGAAGACGGACGCTGATAGTAGTATTACTATCTACAAAGCTAGACTTGTCGAAAAAAGGTTTTTGACAAAGTTCAAGGTGTTGACTACGATGAGATTTTCTCAGTCGTAGCGATGCTTGAGTCTGTCCGAATCATGTTAGCAAATTGCCAAATTTTATGAAATCTGGCAAATGGATGTCAAAACTACGTTCCTTAATGGATTTCTTAAAGAAGAGTTGTATATGATGCAACCAGAAGGTTTTGTCGATCCTAAAGGTGCTAACAAAATGTGCAAGCTCCAGCGATCCATCTATGGACTGGTGCAAACATCTCGGAGTTGGAATGTACGCTTTGATGAGTTGATCAAAGCATATAGTTTTATACAGACTTGCGGTGAAGCCTGTATTTACAAGAAAGTGAGTGGGAGCACTACAACATTTCTGATAAGTATATGTGAATGACATACCGTTGATCAGAAATAATGTAGAATTATTCTGCAAAGCATAAAGGAGTGTTTGAAAGGAGTTTTTCAAAGAAATACCTCGGTGAAGCTGCTTACATATTGAGCATCAAGATCTATAGAGATAGATCAAGACACTTGATAAGTTTTTTTCAATGAGTACATACCTTGACAAGATTTTGAAATAGTTCAAAATGGAACAGTCAGAGAAAGAGTTCTTGCCTGTGTTACAAGGTGTGAAATTGAGTAAGACTCAAAGCCCGACCACGGCAGAAGATAGAAAGAGAATGAAAGTCATTCCATATGCCTCAGCCATAGGTTCTATAAAGTATGCCATGATATGTACCAGATCTATTGTATACCCTGCACTGATTTTGGCAAGGGAGTACAATAGTGATCTAGGAGTAGATCACTGGACAGCGGTCAAAATTATCCTTAGTGGAATAAGGATATGTTTCTCGATTATGGAGGTGACAAAAGGTTCGTTGTAAAAGGGTTACGTCGATACAAGTTTTGGCACAGATCCAGATGACACTAAGTCTTCATCTGGATACATATTGAAAGTGGGAGCAATTAGCTAAAGTAGCTCCGTGCAGAGCATTGTAGACATAGAAATTTGCAAAATACATACGGATCTGAATATGGCAGACCCGTTGACTAAACTTCTCTCACAAGCAAAACATGATCACACCTTAGTACTCTTTGGGTGTTAATCACATAGCGATGTGAACTAGATTATTGACTTTAGTAAATCCTTTGGGTGTTGGTCACATGGTGATGTGAACTATTGATGTTAAATCACATGGCGATGTGATCTAGATTATTGACTCTAGTGCAAGTGGGAGACTGAAGGAAATATGCCCTAGAGGCAATAATAAAGTTATTATTTATTTCCTTATTTCATGATAAATGTTTATTATTCATGCTAGAATTGTATTAACCGAAAACATAATACTTGTGTGAATACATAGACAAACAGAGTGTCACTAGTATGCCTCTACTTGACTAGCTCGTTGATCAAAGATGGTTATGTTTCCTAGCCATAGACATGAGTTGTCATTTGATTAACGGGATCACATCATTAGGAGAATGATGTGATTTACTTGAACCATTCCGTTAGCTTAGCACTTGATCGTTTAGTATTCTGCTATTGCTTTCTTCATGACTTATACATGTTCCTATGACTATGAGATTATGCAACTCCCGTTTACCGGAGGAACACTTTGTGTGCTACCAAACGTCACAACGTAACTGGGTGATTATAAAGGTGCTCTACAGGTGTCTCCGAAGGTACTTGTTGGGTTGGCGTATTTCGAGATTAGGATTTGTCACTCCGATTGTCGGAGAGGTATCTCTGGGCCCACTCAGTAATGCACATCACTATAAGCCTTGCAAGCATTGTAACTAATGAGTTAGTTGCGGGATGATGTACTACGGAACGAGTAAAGAGACTTGCCGGTAACGAGATTGAACTAGGTATTGAGATACCGACGATCGAATCTCGGGCAAGTAACATACCGATGACAAAGGGAACAACGTATGTTGTTATGCGGTTTGACCGATAAAGATCTTCGTAGAATATGTGGGAGCCAATATGAGCATCTAGGTTCCGCTATTGGTTATTGACCGGAGACGTGTCTTGGTCATGTCTACATAGTTCTCGAACCCGTTGGGTCCGCACGCTTAACGTTTCGATGACAGTTATATTATGAGTTTATATGTTTTGATGTACCGAAGGTTGTTCGGAGTCCCGGATGTGATCACGGACATGACGAGGAGTCTCGAAATGGTCGAGACATGAAGATTGATATATTGGATGACTATATTCGGACACCGGAATGGTTCCGGGGGTTATCGGATATATACCGGAGTACCGGGGGGTTACCGGAACCCCCCCCCCCCCCCCGGAGGCTATTGGGCCTCATGGGCCCAATTGGTGGAAGAGGAGAGGCAGCCAAGGGGCAGCCGCGCGCCCCTCCCCCCCCCCCCCCCAAGTCCGAATTGGACAAGGACGGGGGGCGGCGCCCCCCCCCCCTTCCTTCCCCCTCTCTCCTTCCCTCTCCTCTCCTAGTCCAACAAGGAAGGGAGGGAGTCCTACTCCCGGTGGGAGTAGGACTCCTCCTGGCGCGCCTCCTCCCTAGCCGGCCGCACCTCCCCCCCCCCCTTGCTCCTTTATATACGGGGGCAGGGGGCACCCCAAGGACACAACAATTGATCGTTTGATCTTTTAGCCGTGTGCGGTGCCCCCCTCCACCATAGTCCACCTCGATAATACTGTAGCGGTGCTTAGGCGAAGCCCTGCGTCGGTAGAACATCATCATCGTCACCACGCCGTCGTGCTGATGAAACTCTCCCTCAACACTCGGCTGGATCGGAGTTCGAGGGACGTCATCGGGCTGAACGTGTGCTGAACTCAGAGGTGCCGTGCATTCGGTACTTGATCGGTCGGATCGTGAAGACGTACGACTACATCAACCGTGTTGTGCTAACGCTTCCGCTTTCGGTCTACGAGGGTACGTGGACAACACTCTCCCCTATCGTTGCTATGCATCACCATGATCTTGCGTGTGCGTAGGAATTTTTTTGAAATTACTACGTTCCCCAACAGCCTGGGTGTATTGAGTATGAGGATTCGTGTGCTTCTGCCAAAATTTTCTTCCTCAAATCTGCTAGCTCAGGTACGCATATCCTTCCTTGGAACCTGAGTGTACCCAGTGCGTCCCTTGAGAAATCCTGAGTTTTGCCTACTTGCAGATTTTTGATATATACTTGCAGACTCTTGTCTTCAGCCTGTGCTATGCGAATCTCCTCTTCTAGCATAGGGGTTACTTACAAAATATTCGCAAGGCTGGCATTTATAATGACCAAGTTGAGCTGTGCGATCTATTATTGAAGTTCTGGAGGCAAAGACTCCATCATGGCATTCAAGTTGGCAGGCTTGCGATTGAGGGCATCAGCAACTACGTTGGCCTTTCCCGGATGGTAATTTATCTCCACATCATAGTCTTTGACCAACTCGAGCCATCTTCGCTGTCGAAGATTTAAGTCGGGCTGAGTGAATATATATTTGAGACTCTTGTGGTCGGTGAATATTTGACATCTTTTTTCAATAAAGTAATGTCTCCAAATTTTTAGGGAGTGCACAACAGCGGCTAGTTCCAAATCATGTGTAGGATAGTTTCCTTCATGAGGTCGTAGAAGGCGAGATGCGTAAGCTACCACCTTGCCGTCTTGCATAAGTACACACCCAATGCCCAGTCTGGATGCGTCGCAATACACATCAAAGCTGCGGTAAATGTTTGGGGGAGTCAAGACTGGTGCTGATGTCAATCTGGTTTTTAGCTCGTTAAAACTCTGCTCGCAATCCTCAGTCCATTCAAACTTCTTGTCTTTCTTGAGAAGTTCTGTCATTGGCTTGGCAATTTTGGAGAATCCTTTGATGAACCAACGGTAGTACCCGGCTAATCCAAGGAAACTCCGGACTTGGGTTACGGTCGTGGGTGCTTCCCAATCAAGCACATCCTTCACTTTGCTAGGATCCACTGCGATACCTTCTGCTGAAATAACATGCCCCAGAAATCCGACTTGTTTGAGCCAAAATTCACACTTGCTGAATTTTGCATACAGCTGATGGTCACGGAGTCTCTGTAAGACTGCTTGGAGATGTTCCGCATGTTCTTTGTTACTCTTGGAGTATATGAGAATATCGTCGATGAAAACCACCACAAACTTGTCCAGGAAATCCATGAACACTTTATTCATCATATGCATGAAGAAAGCGGGGGCATTTGTGAGGCCGAAGGACATCACCGTATATTCATAGAGACCGTACCGAGTAGTGAATGCGGTCTTAGGAATATCTTCCTTCTTGATTTTTAGTTGATGATATCCGGTCCTTAAATCAACCTTGGAAAATACTTTTGCACCACTGAGCTGATTGAACAAGTCATCAATCCTTGGTAGCAGGTATTTGTTCTTGATGGTGACATCGTTCAACTGACGATAGTCAACGCACATCCTGAGACCACCGTCTTTCTTGTCTACAAATATTGCAGGTGATCCCCATGGTGACGAACTGGGGCGGATATATCCTTTCTGTAGCATTTCATCCAACTGCTTCTTTAATTCCACGAGTTCAGAGGAAGGCATCCGATAATAGTTTTTGTACAACGGTGCAGTTCCAGGCACAAGGTCAATTGCAAACTCAAGCTCGCGGTCCGATGGCATGCCTGGCAATTCTTCTGGGAATACATCGGGAAACTCACTGACCACAGGAATTAATCCCAACTCATTTGCCACAGCGGTGAAGACCATTTCTTTCTTGGGTATACTCCTGCGAGCATAGAATTTTGTAGTCTGCCCTTCCTGATTTGCCAAGGTGACTTCTCGGGTCGCACAGTTTATGCATACTTGATATTGAGTCAACCAATTCATTCCCAAAATAACATCCAACTTGGCAGACTCGATTACTATCAAAGCGGTCGGAAAACGGACCCCCTTGATATCAATTTCCAAATTTCGGCAGACCAAATTGCTTTTGAGCACAGATCCCGAGGACTGAACCAACATACTTTTCCCCAAAAGCGAGCAAGGAAATTTGTTTTGGGCAACAAAACTTCGAGAAACAAAAGAGTGGGAAGCCCCAGAGTCGAATAAAATTATTGCGGGTATGCTATTAACAGAGAACATACCAATGACGACTTCGGGGTTTTCCTGAACCTCGTCTGTGGAGAGGTGATGCACTTGCCCTTGGACGATCTGCTGGGTATGATATGGCCCCATATGATTGACTTGCGGTCGGAATGGGGCATTTGACTTCTTGGGACACTGCCTGGCATAATGTCCGGTCTGTCCACAGTTAAAGCAGGCATTATTGCGCTGGCGCTCCTCGTGTACCGGATTGGTCACGACATTCTTGACTTGAGTAGTGGTCTTGTTCACATTCTGCTGCCAATTGGGTTTGTACTCCACTTGAGTCTGTTGCCATGTACGGGTCTTCTGTATAGGTTGTCCGTCCTTCTTTGGCTCAAATTTGCGCTTGTTGTCATTATTTGCGGGTCGGTTGTCTTGCACAGGCTTGTATTCTCTTTCTGCGATGAGGGCCTTATTTACCAGAGACTGAAAATCTGGAAAATCGAGCATGCAGAGAACACTCCTGAGGTGTTGATTTAATTCGCTAAGGAACCTGTCAATCTTCCTTTCTTCCGTGGCCACATCATAAAGAGAATAACGGGCCAGATGGTTGAACTTGTACAAATATTCACTTACTGAGCTGCCTTGAGTGAGACCAAGAAATTCTCGTTGCTTGATCTTCATGACACCAGCTGGAATATGATACTTGAGAAATCGATCCTTGAATTGAGTCCACGTGATTTCTTCTTCCGCGGGCCACAGGGCTTTAGCATTATCCCACCATATGGCAGCGGCCCCTTCAAGATAGTAAGTAGCAAACGGAACCTTGTCAGCCTCTTCGGTGCGAGCGATTTCAGGTTTCTTTTCAATGGTGCGTAACCAATCGTCTACTTCCAAAGGGTCAACCACTTGACTGAAACTGGGAGGCTTAGTCCTTTGAAAATCTGACAGCTTGGAGTGATGGCCATTTTGATTTCCATTTTGCCCAACCATAGCCTGCACACTTCTTAACAACTCAATTAGATCATTGTTCCTCCTTTCCTCAAACATGTGCATAATTTGTTCAGCGGAGGGTGGATTTGGCGGTGGAGGCGGTGGCTGCGGATACGGCTCGGGGGAGTGTCCTGCCTGCCTTGCTGAGCGACGAACAGGGACATCCTCACAAGCCTGTGAGCTGCTGCCTCCCCGCATCATCCTACTGTTTATTTTTTCCAATAAGAGCAACCGCGATGAGAACCATTCAGACGTGGGAAGAAAGCAATGACAAACCCGAAAGAGCGAAACGAATAAAACAAGAAACACAGCGATCGATTAAAAAGTTCCAACATAATTATGCATAGACTCATACATGAAAGATAAACATCATGACTGGTGCGACTACTCGCATACATGCAACGATACACCATAACACATAAAACTACATCCGTACATCACATGACCACTGCGGATACTCAGATGCTCTAAGACTCTGCCGGTGCTACCGGATCCTCTCCTGAGTCAGACCCAGATCCTGAACTGAGGACGCCAACCAAGACCTCCGGGTTAAATGTAACGCGACGACGCTGCCTCGAGGGCTCTCCCTCAGGGGTAGGCGCGTGATGAGAAGGGATCATGGGAGCTGCGGGGGTAGCAAGAAGTGACGCCCACTCAGCAGGAGCACTGTGTGGGTTCACTGTAGAGGTGCCCGAGCTACTCGGGGGAGTAACTGGAGAAATAGGCGAGCTAGAACTGGGCACAATATAAGGAGTAAATCCCATAGAAGGTGGAGTAGGGTAGGATCTCGCGGCGGCTAAAGCAGAACGAGCACGATTCAGCTCTCGAGCCAACTCGTGAATCAGAAGATAACTAGCAGTGATATATCGAGAAAGGTGGCTAGTGTCACTATCAGACGCCGGATCAACGGAATGAAAACGAACACGACCATCATCGTGTAAAGATGGGTAAAAACGAAAACCTGGATGGTTCTGCATCGGAGCCTCTGTGTAGCGTAACTCAACAAGAATCTCGAATGCTGCATACTGGACAACCTGAGCGGCGGTGGATGCATAACCGCTCCGAGAGGTACGAGTGTAAGAGCCTGTTGACGAACTGGTGCGCAGAGTAACCACAGCGTGATACTCATACACAGACTCGGCTAGACGCTCCCGGTACACCCGATATGCTGGGTCATCACCGTGAGGGTACAGTCGACGCCACACTCCATGAAGGAGATGCAGCGAGGTGTACGGCATCAGCTGCAACTGACATGGATACGGCACCGGAGCCATCTACACTCACAACCATTAGTGGGTTAGGAATAAAAATGAAACGAGTGCATGCGATGCAACAATCAGCTACAAACACTACCACACTCAACTTTTACTCCAGCTAACACGTCGGTAGTCAAGCGTGTCCTACAGTCAGCGCGGCTCTGATACCAAGCGTTGTGGCACCCCGGCTCAGAACGACCGGTTTACCCTGTATTACCAACCCAGAGATCATGTCTTCTGGCAACACACAACATCTTGGTACAGAAATTACCGCTTTATTGAAACTAGCGGAAGCATAGAGTGACATTACAACAAGTTGTGAGGCCAAGCGGCACACTCGGTGCGGCTGAACAATATGTACATTATTTAGTAGACATAAAGGGGCCTCGAGCACGACATCTACACGACAGCGGAACAACGACGTAGCGGGACTCCATAGCACAGGGACACCGATGTGGACACAGTCTAGACACGGCAGCTCTCCGATCCAGTTAGACTTTCCTGAAATCTGGCATAACACGCCAGATCAGTACATTGAATGTGCTTGCAAGCTCACAGCAAACAGAACCATAATGACAAACAACATCATGACATTTAATCAAGTTAAATGCAAACAACAAAATACTACTCATGCAGTGAAACCAAACTTGTGCATCGAGTCATGCGGACTCTCTTACCAACCGGTTGCCTCGCAACCAAAACAGTGCTCACGACGAAGCACGAACGGAACCAATGCTTGGTCCAACTGGTTACCTCGTAACCAAAACATGATCATTCCCGGATCACAAACGATACCACAACAGTCAGCCTCACTGACTTCATCATCATCCAACCAGTGCAATGCAAGTTGATTAGTGTGCAAGATTTATTAAAAACAGTTGATCCACGGTGTAACTTACTTACGAACTGGGCCCTTATCCGCGAGCGCGGCTATCGATAGATTAATACACTCTGCAGAGGTAGCGCACTTTACCCACACCACGGAATCCATGGCCTCACACTCCCATTCGGGTGGACCAACGGCATTCCGACAGAACTCTCCCATTGCCATGACACTCTTACGGCCACTCCGACCAACTCCCCACTGGGCTTAGTCCTGGGTGACCCAGCCTACCAAAGGCAAAACTACCACCGTCGTGGCAAACAAACTGTCCCAAACGGGGACTCGGTACCATAACAACACGGGTCCATAAGGTTATGTCTGCTTACCGGGCCAGGGTAACACATGCCCATAACCTTCCCTCGTTGGAGGCACCGACAACAGGCATGACAACGGACGACTACCGGCCTCCCCATAAAGGCAAATGTGGTTGCACTCGTCAGCCTGATTCAGTGGCACCATGACCCGACCAACTTTATGTTCAAGTTCATTTATCATCAGGTTTAACTTGAAATAAAATGCTCGAGTCAAAATATGCCATGCTTATGCAACCATATATCATGCATCACAACTCACAACAGATCAACTTCAATCAAGTTCTACTTGCTCAAACTTAACTTTCAACATTTCTGGTTCTTCCTTACTTGGTATTTATACTCATTACTTTAGTTGGCATAAATCAAACAAAAATTTTCTTAGCATGAATATAGCAAAAATAAGACCGATAAATCATATCACCATAGTCATGACAATCTACTTAGATCAACTATTCAAGCTACACTCACTAGTTCAAACATTCACTTCTGTTAACTAAGCCTTCTTATCATGACAAAACTAAATAACACAAGCATTATTTATTTTACCACTATATGCAAGGAATAATATATATATTCAAGTAGAAAATCATGAATATTGCAAAGACACCATGATAATGTTGTTGTGGCTTGCCTTAGTACAGAGGAGCTTCACACTCCTTCTGGATGCCTTCAAGACAAGCTTCACCTTCTGAAAATAATTCAAATGACCAAAAAGAAAATGTCAAAACACTTCTGGAAATTACCAGAAATTCTAGGCAGCAAGGAATAATCCCATCTTGGGTGTGCTGCTAGAGTTTTCCAGTAAGAACAGAATGCAAAAAGAATCAAATCATTTGGACTTGTACAATAGGAGTTAGAGCTGGTCAAAGTTCTGGTCAAATTTAAACTAAATTTGAATTAAAAAGAAAATCCAGGGGGGTGACGTCGAAGGCGTAAAACGCCCGGGCGCCACCACTCATACCGCTTCGGGCGCGGCCTGAGTGGCTGAGAGCGGGCCCTGCTGGTCAGTTCGGAGGGGGAGGGGGAGAGAGACAGAGCAGGGCGAGGCTCCGCCGGAGCGCACGCCGGCGAAGAGGGCCCCTTGGCCCGATCCAAAGGGATAGGATTGGAGAGGAGGTCGAGGCGCACCTGCCCGTACCCGTAGCGTAGCTAGAGTTGGCCGGACAGGGTCGGAACGGAGCTCTCCAGCGGCGGCAGCGGGCGGGGCTCGTCGGAGTTAACGATTCCGGTGAGGTGAGGCCGGTCCAGCAACTCCAACAGCACCAGCTCGCTCTAGTGGATCACCACGAGCACGCCTGAGGAGTCGAGGGAGCGTGAGAGGCTCTGGAGAGGGAGGGGCCTAGGACGGGGATCGCCGGCGAGCTCGGGATGGGGACGGCGGCCAGAGGCCTGCCCGGCCGGGCTGCGGCTTCCTACGGGGTCGTGGTGAGGTGCTGAGTGTGTGAGTGAGGAGGGAAATGAGCTCGGGAGGGGCTATTTATAGCCGAGGCCGAGGCGGGGATCGAGAGCTCGCCGGAGCTCTCTGGAGCGTTGCCCGACGACGAATGGCATCAGTGAGAGAGGGGGAAGATGCCGGGGATCACGCGGAGGCTGTAGACGAGCGGCGACGAGCACAGGAGCGCGGTACGCGACGAGCACAGGGGCACGGGCGCACTGTTGCCTTGGCCGCGCCGTTCCCGTGCTCGCTGCAGCGAGCTCCGGCGTCGGTGAGCGCCAGGAGGGAGTTAAGGACGTCGAGACGGTGATGGTGGCGTGGTTTGGCAAGGTGCGGCAGCCGGGGAAGCGAGCACGCGATGAACAGAGCGCTCGGCGGCATCCAGAGCGCGTCGACTAGCACGTTGGCATCATGCACACGCGTGGTCACCGCGTGAACTCTGGCATAGAGCCACCACTTGCCATAAATCCATGTCTGTCAGTTAGTCCTTAGTGGTTTTGGTCGTTTTGCATAGTTGGCTTGGTCACAGGTGCACTGTGGGAGTGGCTCTCTTGTTGGCAAGTTTCTGGACAGAAACTTGTGAGCTTGACTGTGGTCAAACCAGGGAGGGTTTAGGGCTGATTTTTGGTATTTAGTAGTTTTAGGAGGGTAATGATGCTCAAGAAAAATCAGCCTTAATGGATCAAGAAAAATGGTACTTGCTGTAGAAAGTAATCATTCTGTCCAGAACAGAAATGATTTTTTTAGCAAAAATATTACAAAACGTTATGAAATATTTTTGCTCAGGAAGGTGCACTAGGGTTCAAAGAATATTTGGGAATTTTCTCAGATTTTTGTGGGCAAAGAAAATGAGGGTTGCTTTGGAACATACTCCTCTGAAATGATTTTCAGGGAAGAAAATGAATATTTTTCTTTTATGACAAATATTCCTTGGGCTTTTGTGAAAGTTTTTCAGAGAATGAAAAGTGAGTTAGAGGTGGAGAGGTCACTTGGGTGAAAATCAAGGGTAAGCCCGAGTGTTCAAGTCCATATGAATTGATTTGAAACTTCAAATCCAAAGCAAATGCAATTGAAAGTCCGGAAAAAGGGAGAAGGCAAAAACCAGGTGTCACACTCAGCCGGCAGAGGGTGTTGCATCGGAATGAAAGAATGAACGAGTCGGTTGACATGAAAATCGAGACGAGCAACACATGGAAGCACAGTCAAGATACCTGCGGCTTTTCTTGAGGGGAAACGGTGCCAATTTCAAATGTGATGGACCACGGTATTGGTAATCCCTTTGGGAGTACCATGTGATCATTGACTCTTGTTGTGATAAGTAATCAAAAAAATTAATATTCCCTCTGTTTTTATTTACTCTGTATAAGCTTTGGTCAAAGTCAAGCTTTGCAAACTTTGACAAAATTTATAGACAAAAATATTAACATATACAATAACAAATCAATAGCATTAGATCATTGTTGAATGTACTTCCAGATCATATGATTTGTTATGTTAAATATTTATATTCTTTTCTATAAATTTGTTGAAATTTTACAAAGTTTGATTTCAGTCAATTCCAATATGCGGAGTAAATAAAAACAAAGGGAGTATTAGTTTAGTAGGAACCAAAGAATTGCATGCGCGAGCGAGTAGCGTTTGGGGGACGCCTAGCCTTTTGCTCGGTCCAAGTGGCAGTATCTCTCTCTATCTTGGATGTGATGTGATGAGGATACAGGGACGGGAGGAGGAGCGGGGGAGGTCGGTCGTGTCGGCAGCTGGCAGATGGGCCATCCACGCCGCGCCATGTAGGATAGGAGTAGACTTGGACGGCGTTGTCGGCAGCGAAGTTGCTTGGGCTAGTTCGGGTCGGGAGTCGTGCCGCGTGCCGGCCGGCCGGCCGGTAGGGTGGGGCGCCAGCGCCACCGTCACGTTCTCGTGCAGGCCACGTTCTCGTTCCTGCAGCTACTGGTGGTCGGCGTCACCGTCCGTCCTATTGGGCTTGGGCGTCGCCGTTTGTTTGTGGTGAACAGCGCATGCAATTTGGCTGAGATTAGAGCGTCTCCGATAAGATACGGGCTACCCGGCTGAGATTAGAGCGTCTCCGATAACAGACCAAAAATTTGGCTACCTAACAACAGTTTTAGGTGTGGAGAGACAAGGTTTTAGGTAGCCAAAAAGTTGTCAAATATAATTATTTTTGGATAACGCTAACGCCCACACGTGTGATGGGAGCCAAACCCGTCCACACGCCCTATAGCACACAGACTACGCCATGTCACCGCATGCGTGCAGGTGGAATTTTTTTTGGATTAAAATGTTTTATCTCTTAAATGAAAAATTCGATTGAACATCCGTTTTCACCATTAAATCCCTCGCGACGAGATCTTCAAAACTAGATCTCATATCAATATATTTCGACGAAATTTATTTTTTTGGTTAAAAGTTGCCGTGTCGACTGCACATGAATTGCCATGATGTTTACACTGAAGTTGTCATGATATGTTTCAGCTATTTTCTTCTACATTTAAAAGTAAATTTTGACATATTATAAAATGGGAAATTAAGAAACTAGACTTGCCATGCAGCATAAATTAAAATTGCCATGATACATGCACTTAAAATTGTCATGGTTCATACAAAAAAATATTTTCATGGTCAAGGTACTGGAATTGCCATCATCGAAAAACTAAAATTGCCATGATCTACAAACTAAAATTGCCACATGCCAACTTTAGTTTAAGCACTATGGCAACTATAGTGTAAACATCATGGCAACTTTTGGGCAAAAAAAATTCGTCGAAACATATCAACATGGGGTTTAGTTTTGAAGATCTCGTCGAGACGGATTTAATGATGAAAACAGATTTTTAATTCACTTTTTTAATTAGGAGATAAAACATATTTAAGCCGAAAACCAAAAAGATTTTTGCTGATGTCATCTGTTCATACGTGGCAAAATAAGTAGTGATGGAGGCGTGTGGGCGATGTGCAAACGCCCACACATGTGGGCGTTAGTTTTTCCGTTATTTTTAGATAATTAGTAAAAATCAATCAAAAAACTATTTTCAGAACCAGGTGAAACTTGACGATTGGACGGCAGGGAGGAGCTCGGCGGGCACGGCGACTATGACAGTGGAATCTAGCGACGGCGAAGTTTGGGGACGGCCGCGACTATGACTAGAATAAATATAGACGCACTCAAACGCAAGACACGGACGCACACACATGCATGCTCCTAGTCACACAATGTAGCGTTGTGGAACTTGAATATTGACGAGTCATCACAAATCCCCGCTATTGATCGTTGTTACAGTAGAAAACAATCACAATATGTGAGTGCAAAATTTGGAGTGTTACCAAGGCTAGGTATATACACAGCCTTTAAGATAAGAAGAACCCGTTATTGTTACTAGAAACCAAAGAATTGTGTAGTTAGGCCCTGTTCGGTAGTCCGCCGGCTTCAAGAAATAGGAGGATCTGCGGGGCTGGTGTTTCCCCGCTCCTCTATTTTCAGTTGAAGCTACCCTCGCTCCGGGAGTGGAGTTCTGGAGCGGTGAGACTCCGAACAAGCCCTTAGTCATCAGTTACCCAAGTATGGTCAAATCATGAATTTGAATGGTCAAACTACGTCTTCTTTTTGGAGTAAAAGGGAGTAGTTAATCGGCTACCCAAGTTAAAAATACCATAATAGCATTAATTTAGTCACCTAATCATTTAGGTTCAAGTTACTAGTTACCACCATGGCATTGATACTGACACCCCACCATCCATGTTGTAGTTTTTACCACAATGTCGAGATAGGTACCCGCTTTAAAAAATATTTTATAGTCGTAAAATTGATGACTACTTGTGGATAACCTAGTAACTCGTGAATTATTGGCTCCTAACATATTTAAGTGAGATATATTGTTGAAGTTGATAAATATTTTGTGAATATACTGTTTGATGAATCACATATAATGTTGGTAACTTTTGATCTTGATTATTTCGTCAAAACATAGCAAAGTGGGGTCTAATTTGAAACCCTCATCTATACAAAATGAACGGTAAAAATAATAATGTGAATAAGGCATATATTATTAGCTACATAACGTTTTGAATTTTTGAAATAGTAGATGAATCTTTGCTTCGGATCACTTTCATTCATGCAAAACGTCCTACACAACCCCTTCGGCAAAAAGAACGTGGAAAGGAATTAGGGGCACACATACATTGGAGGTGTTTGGTAGACATGCTCAGCTAATGACTGCAAAAGACCGGGAGAGCAATAAAAAGAGAGAGGGTTCTCACCAGATCATCTTTTCAATCATTGTCGATTATTATGTATATCTTCTGTAATGGAAGGAATCATGTCATTATTGTCCCAACATTAGCCGATTTGAGTTCGTTTTTCAACACTCTGCGTGTTCCACAGACTTCATATATACGTGATCACAATTTCACCCACCACATTCAGTTCGACACTACATACATATCTTTGTCGAATAAGCCTCTACTCTCATGGATATATAATATCATCCGCCTCTCCTTCATCTGCTTCAATTGCATGACTAGCTAGCGTTGAAGGACATGATGATATCTCTCCCCCGTTGTCATCTTGTTTTCAAATGCTCAGTCCAATGCATTTACACTGCCTTGAAATGAGAGGCCTCGGGAACTAACCATGCCCTTGTTTGTCAAAAAACATAAGATGATACTATATAGCAAGCTTAGTCATATGAGATTCTTGCACAGTGATGGAAGAACGTACGAGTCAATTGCCATGAAAATCAAGACAAGCAACGTATCGAGGAACAGTCAGGATAAATGTCACTTCTCTTGACGAGAAATGGTGCCAATTTTTATTGTGGTGGACCACGGTATTAGTAATTTGACGAGAATACCATGTGACCGTTGACTCTTGCCAAATCAGTACTGCTTCATCAAGGCTGGCATGATTCTTGGTGTTCATTTTATGCACCGTTTTCATGGAACGAATGGAGTAGCCCATCTTTTAGCTGAATTTTCTTTTGGTAATAACTCAATATAGTAGCCATGATGACATTCCCTCAAAAAAATATTTCCTTCTTTTTGCTATTACTTTAGTAGAAACCAAAGATTTACATGCGCAAGCGAGTAGCGTTTGGGGGACACCTACCGTTTTGCGCGGTCCAAGTGGCAGTATCTCTCTCTATCTTGGATGCGATGCGACGGGGACGGGAATAAAAAACGAGACGGGGAGGGGAATTAGAAGCCACCCCCCCCCCCCCCCCCCGTTGCGCTTTGCTTTATAGGAGAAAACCCCGAGAGTGGGACGTTAAACCCTGGTCGGAGACATCAACCATAGTGCTGAGATAGGGGGGAGGGAGGTCACATGTCGGCAGCTGGCGAATGGGCGGACCGGCCAAGTCACGGCCCCTTTGTCTCCTGGCGGGATCGAATCATTGTGAGTAATTTATCTCTCGATCCACCACAAGTACCAGCCTCCGGCTGCTATCACTTGCTTCAAATTCAACCTTGGGTGTATAACCAGATGTTCATCTAGAAGAGAGAGGATGTGTTCGAAGATTGTCGAACTCAATCTGTCTACAGGCGGAGCTTGAATGCTTGATCAACAATCTGAATCACCCCAAGACGGTTCCATAGGTCTAGTGCATGTGTGCACACGGATAGTAGGTGGCGGATGTCCTCTGCACCCTACTTGTGGACAGCTTGGCTCAAAACATACTAAAGTGAGTATAATGTTTAAGATGATAAATACTTCATGAATATCTGAATATACTGTCTGATAACTCACATATTAATGTTGGTAACTTTTGATTCTTTTGCCAAACATACAAAGTGGGGTCTAATCTATACAAAACGAATGGTAAAAATACAATGTGAATAAGGGGGTGTATATTATTAGCTACATAACATTTTGAGTTTTCAAAATAGCAGATGTATCTTTGCTGACCTTCGCTATTTGGATTACTTTCATGCGTGCAAAACGTCCTACACAACCCCTTCGGTGGGGTGAAAAGAATGCAAAAAGGAATGGGGAATTGACTTACATTGGAGATGTTCGGTAGAAATGATCAGCTAATGAATACAAAAGACTGAGAGAGTAACAAAAAGAGATAGACTTCTCATCGGATCATCTTTTCAATCAGTTCAAATGATTAAGTATATCTTCTTGAAAATGGAAGGAATCAAACGACATGTATTTCTTGTCCCAACATTAGCTATATTTCTTGATTTGAGTTCATTTTTTAACACTCTATGTGTTGTGCAGACTTTATAGATATGGGATCACAATTTCACACACCACATTCAATTCGACACTACATACATATCTTCATGGAATAAGCCTCTACTCTCATGAGTATATAATATCATTAGCATCTCCGCCATCCGCTTCAACTACACAACTAGCTAGCTTTGAAGTATATGATATCTCTCCCTCTGCCATCTGAGTCCTCCAGTGTTCAACACATCACACCATCTTGAAATGAGAGGCATCGGGAACTAACCATGCCCTTCTGTGTAAAACAACATAAGATGATACTTTGCACTATGCTCACTCAGACCGAGTTGCACTGTGACGAAAGAATGCACGAGTCAAATTAACATGAATAATGATACGAATAACATACTGAGGTACGGCAAGGACACCTGGTACTTTTCTTGAGGGAAAACGGTGCTACTTTCAATTGTGATGGGCCATGTTATTAATAATTTGATGGGAATACCATATGATCATTGGATCTTGTTGTGACAAGTAATCCTCTCTTTTTTACTGTTAGTACAAACCAAAGAATCGCATGCCCGAGCGAGTAGCGTATGGGGGATGCCTAGCATTTTGCACGGTCCAAGTAGCGGTAGCTCTCAATTAATGCTTCTAGCCATTGGGTTGCTTTGATCCGGGTGAGGTCCGTCCGAGTGAGGATACTCCCTTTTCAATCTGAGCCGAGTGACGGAAATCTCCATGCGGGTAACCCATATCGAGTGACTAAAACCTTTATGTGCTTATGTTATCCTGAAACATGTTGGACGTGGGCTTGGGCATCCATGGCCTCTGTTGGGTTTCAGGTCACCATGGGCCTACGTGGTGGGAGATAACCTCATCAATCGTTAAATTCATCCTCAAAAGCACTTCCGCAAGATTATGATTTTGTAACCATTGACTAAATATTGTACAAGATATTTACTGTCGAAGCATGAATTTGAATGGTCAAACTACGCCCTGGTTTTGGAGTCAGGGGTAGTTAATTGCCAAATTTTTAGGTTCAAGTTACTGGTTACCACGATGGCACTATACACACCTGACCATCGATGTTATAGTTTTTACCACGACACCGACATAGGTAACTGGTTGTTCAAGTGGTCTGGTTGTAAAGTGCATGACTACTTGCAACTCGTGAATTGTTGGCTCATAACATAGTGGAGTGTAATATCGCGTTTAAGATGATAAATACTATTGTCTGGTGACTCACATATTAATGTTGGTAACTTTTGATCTCGATTCTTTTGCCGAACCATATACCAAGTGGAGTCTAATTTAGAAACCCTCGTTTGTACAAAACGAATGTTAAATTACAATGTGAATCAGGCATATATTATTAGCTACATGTTGTTTTGAATTTTTCGAAATAGTAGATGTATCTTTGCTGACCTTGGCTATTTTAGATTACTTTCATGCATGCAAAACATCCTACACAACCCCTTCAGTGATCTAGAAGGAATGCAGAAAAGAATGGGGAGTGGACATGCATTGGAGATGTTCGGTAGACATGCTTAGCTAACGACTGCAAAAGACCAAGATAGCAATAAAAAGAGAGAGGATTTTCGCTGGATCATCTTTTCAATCACTTTTGGATGATTATATTTATCCTCTATAAAATGGAAGGAATCAAACTATATGTATTTATTGTCCAACATTAGCTATCTTTCTTGATTTGGGTTCATTTTTCAACACTCTGATGATGTTGTGCATACTTGATAGATACATGATCACAATTTCACGCACCACATTTAATTCGACACTACATACATATCTTCACAGAGCAAGCCTCTACTCTCATGGATATATAATAGCATCTGCCTCTCCTTCATCTGCTTCAACTACACAATTAGCTAGCTTTGAAGGATGTGATATCTCTCTTCCGTTGTCATCTCATCGTCCAATGCTCAACCCACAGAATAAGCCTCTACTATGACGATGTATATATATAATACCACCTGCCTCTCCTCCATCTGCTTCAACTACATGACTAGCTAGCTTTGAAAGATATGATATCTCTCTTCCGTTGTCGTCTTGTTGTCCCATGCATTTGCATTGTCTTGAAATGAGAGGTCTCGGGAACAAACGGAGCCCTTCTGTGTCAAACAACATAAGACGATATTGCTTTGCAAATAGCTCAACCAGACAAGCACGTTGCACTGCAATGGAGGCATGCCTTAGTCAATTGGCATGAATATATAGACGAGCAACTCATCGAACAACAGCCAAGATACCTGCCACTTTTCTTGAGGAAAAATGATGCTAATTTTAAATGTGATGGACCGCGATATTAGTAATTTGATGGGAGTTCCATGTGATCAGTGGCTCTTGTTGTGAACACTGAACAAGTTATGTAGAAATGATCAGCTAACGAATGCAAAAGATCAAGAGAGTAATAAAAGGAGAGGGGGTTCTCGCCAGATCATCTTTTCAATCACTGTCAATTATTATGTATATATCTTCTATAAAATGGATGGAATCAAACGATGTGTCATTTATTGTCCCAACATTAGTCATCTTTCATGATTTGAGTTTGTTTTTCAACACTCACGTGCGATGTGCGGACTTCATAGATACGTGGTCACAATTTCACCCACCATATTCAGTTCGACACTACATACATATCTTCATGGAATAATCATCTACTCTAATGGATATATAATATCATTCGCCTCTTTCATCTGCTTCAACTATACGACTAGCTAAGGATATGCCATCTCTTCTATTGTCATCTCGTTGTCCAATATCTATCCAATGGATTACACTATCTTGAAATGAGAGGCCTCATGAACTAAACATGCCCTTGGTTGTCACACAACACAAGACCTTGCTCGCCTAATAGCTCGGTAAGACAAGAGTGTCGCACTTCAGTGGAAGGATGTCTAGGTCAATTAGCATGCATACTGAGACGAGAAGCATTTCGAAGAACATCGGGATACATGCAGCTTCTCTTCAGGAGAAATGGTGTCAATTTTAGTTGTGAGACCAGGCTATTGGTATCTTTCTTGATTTGATTTCATTTTTCAACACTCTGCGTGTTGTGCAGACTTCATAGATACGGGGTCATAATTTCACCCACCACATTCAATTCGACACTACATACATAACTTCGTGGAATAAGCCTCTACTCTCATGGACATCATGCGCCTCTCCTTCATCTACTTCAACTACATGGCTAGCTAGCTTTGGAGGATATGCCATCTCTTTCGCTGTCATCTCGTTGTCCAATGCTCAATCCAATGCATCACAGTACCTTGAAATGAGATGCCACGGGTACTAACCATGCCTTTATGTGTCAAACAACATAAGATGGTGTTTGGCATCATGCTTAGCCAGATGAGAGTGTCCCGATTCAATGGAGAGATATTCGAGTCAATTAGCATGAGTGTTGAGACGAACAACGTATCAAGGAACAGTCAGGATAGGTGGCACCTTTCTTGAGGAAAAATTGTACCAATTTAAATGTGATGGACCGCGATATTAGTAATTTGACGGGAATACCATGTGATCATTGGCTCTTGTTATGACAAGTAATCCTTTTTCAGTTCTTTTTACATTAGTAGAAACCAAAGAATTGCATGCGACAAGCGGGTAGCGTTTGGGGAACGCCTAGCGCTTTGCACGGTCCAAGTAGCAGTATCTCTCTCTCTATATATATCTTGGACCTGATGCGACGGGGACGAGAAGAGAGGGGGAGGTAGGGAGGTCATGTCGGCGGCTGGCCTATGGGCGGACCAGCCAAGTCGTGGCCCGCCGTTAGTAAACTTGGATGGCGTTGTTGGCACAACACGTTGCCTCCGCTAGTTCCGGAGTCGTGCCACGTGCCGACCGCCTAGGTAGGGTGCCACCAGTCACGTTCTCGTGCAGGCCACGTTATTGCCAGATCATCTTATCAATCACTTTCGATGATTATGTATATCTTCCATAAATGGAATGGATCAAACGATATGTCATTTATTGTCCCAACATTACTTGTCTTTCATGATTTGAGTTCGTTTTTCAGCACTCACATGTGATGTGCGGACTTCATAGATGCGCGACCACAATTTCACCCACCACATTCAATTCGACACTGCATACAATCTTGGTGGAATAATTGAGCCTCTACTCTTATGGATATATAATACCATCTGCCTCTCCTTCATCTGCTTCAATTGCACGACTAGCTAGCTTTGAAGGATATGACATCTCTTCCGTTGCCATCTCGTTGTCCAAATGCTCTATCCAATGGATTACACTATCTTGAAATGGGAGGCCTCGGGAACTAACCATGCCCTCGTGTGTCAAACAACATAAGATGATACATTCCTTCAAGCTCAATCAGCGGAGATTCTTGCACGGTGGTGGAAGAACATACGAGTCAATTGACATGAAAACTGAGGCGAGCAACGTAACAAGGAACCGTCGGGATTCATGTTACTTCACTTGAGGGAAAACTGTGCTAATTTTAATTGCAGTGCACCACGGTATTAGTAGTTTGATGGGAATACCTTGTGACCATCGGCTCTTGTTGCCGCCGTCAGGCAAATTGGCATCCATTGCTTCATGATGGCTGGGATGACTTGCGGCGTTCATTTTATTCGTTGTTTCCGTGGAGCGGATGGAGCAGCCCGTCTTTCAGCTAAATTTGTTTCTGATGATAATTCTTCTTGTAATCGGGTTGACGAGCCCCGAAGATTTCCTAGCAGGGGGGCCCTTGCAAGCGATGTAACAGTTTTACCAATGCGCTAAAGTAGCCAGCCATGATGGCATTCCCTCGAAAAAAAAGTGTTTATTTTTTACTACTCCCTCCGTCCTAAAATAAGTGTCCTAACTTTATACTAACTTTACTATGAAGTTGTACTAAGGTTAAAGCACTTATTTTGAGACGGAGTGAGTATTAGTGGAAACCGAAGAACTGCATGCACGAGTCTGGGGGACGCCTAGCGCTTTGCACGGTCCAAGTAGCAGTATCTCTCTCTATCTTGGTTGTGATGATACAAGGGGAGGTCGGTCATGTCGGCAGCTGGATAGCTCCATGTAGGAGTAGTAAACTTGGACGGCGTTGTCGGCACAACAAGTTGCCTGGGCTAGTTCGGGAGTCGTGCCGCGTGCCGGCCGGCCAGTAGGGTAGGGTCTCGTGCAGGCCACGTTCTCGCCTCCACTCATCGTGCAGCAACAGGTCACCGTCCGTGCGTCCTTGTTGTTCGTCTACTTGTGTCGCTCTATATTGGACCAGCTTGGAGGCTTGCCTACCTGCCAAGCGGGGCGTGGCGAAGGGCGCATGGAGCTGACCCAGCTTCACCGACGTGTCCAACCATCAGATTAGAGCATTCACATTCACAAGCACACATAGCCCAGATTCGAGCATCTTCAACTGTACTAGACCAAAATTTTGGCTACCTAAAAACAACTTTGGCTGTGAACATTAGAGTTTTAGGTAGCCAAAATATTGTCTGCTTTTACAGCAGGCCTAAAACTGGATATACTCGTATTTTCAAAACCACGTGAAACATGACGATTCGGCGGCGGCAGTGGTGGAGCTGGAAGAAAAAAATTGGGGGGCCAAAGTTAAATGACAAAGATCCAGGGGGCAAAACACTATTTTCCCTCTCATCCACGCCCGTAAAAAAATTCCTTCGGACTTTTCTCCAAAGCTGGGGAGGGGGTGGGGTGGGGTCCCCCCCCCCCCCCCCGCCGCCGCCTCAACATAGCTCCGCCACCGCTCTCTTGTATACTTTTTCGCATGCATTACGGCGAGGGGTATCAACGTCGTCCCCGGTCCCTCTTCCCAGGGGGCGGGAGGAGCATCAATGGGCGACATGCTCTAGGTAGTTGTAGGGATAGTTTTAGTAATCGTGGTCTGCCTCGTCGTCTTTTTCTACATACGGCGGTACAAGGCAGAGAGGCGCGCGCAGCAGCAGATCGAGCACCGACCGCTGGCGCCGGGTGCGGATGCACAGAAGATCGCATCGCTGAGGACCATGAACTACGCAGCGCCGAACCTGGAGCAGGGGCAGCCCGACAGGCGCGATTGTGAGATCTGTTTGGAGGACTTCGTCGAGGGCGAGACTCTGACGCTCCTCGACTGCGAACACTGCTACCACCCTCATTGTGTTTAGAAATGGCTGCGATTGAAAAACGCATGCCCAACTTGCAGAGGCGAGGAGGTAGCGTAGATTATATATATACTATTTCCCTCTCATTCAGGCCCTAAAAAAATTCCTTCAAACTTTTCTCCAAAGCTGGGGGGAGGGGGGCACTGCACCCCCCCCCCCCCGCCTCAACATAGCTTCGCAACTGCAAGTTGTAGCGAGGAGCGTCGGTGGGCGACATGCTCTTGGTAGTCGTAGGGATAGTTTTAACAATCGTCGTCTTTTTCTACATACAGCGGCGCAAGGCAGCGAGGCGTGCGCGGTGGCAGATCGAGCACCCACCACCTGCGCAGGGTGCGGATGCACAGAAGATCGCATCGCTGAGGACCATGAACTACGCAACGCCGAACCTGGAGCAGGGGCAGCCCGACAGGCGCGATTGTGAGATCTGTTTGGAGGACTTCGTCGAGGGCGAGACCCTGACGCTCCTCGACTGCGAGCATACTACCACCCTCATTGTGTTCAGAGGTTGCGATTGAAAAACGCATGCCCAACTTGCAGAGGCGAGGAGATTATATATACTATCTTCCCTCTCATTCAGGCCCTAAAAAAATTCCTTCAGACTTTTCTCCAAAGCTGGGGGAGGGGGGCACGCCCCCCCCCCTCCCCGCCTCAACATAGCTTCGCAACTGCAAGTTGTAGCGAGGAGCGTCGGTGGGCGACATGCTCTGGGTAGTCGTAGGGATAGTTTTAACAATCGTCGTCTTTTTCTACATACGGCGGTGCAAGGCAGAGAGGCGCGCGCAGTGGCAGATCGAGCACCCACCACTTGCGCAGGGTGCGGATGCACAGAAGATCGCATCGCTGAGGACCATGAACTACGCAACGCCGAACCTGGAGCAGGGGCAGCCCGACAGGCGCGATTGTGAGATCTGTTTGGAGGACTTCGTCGAGGGCGAGACCCTGACGCTCCTCGACTGCGAGCATACTACCACCCTCATTGTGTTCAGAGGTTGCGATTGAAAAACGCATGCCCAACTTGCAGAGGCGAGGAGATTATATATACTATCTTCCCTCTCATTCAGGCCCTAAAAAAATTCCTTCAGACTTTTCTCCAAAGCTGGGGGAGGGGGGCACGCCCCCCCCCCTCCCCGCCTCAACATAGCTTCGCAACTGCAAGTTGTAGCGAGGAGCGTCGGTGGGCGACATGCTCTGGGTAGTCGTAGGGATAGTTTTAACAATCGTCGTCTTTTTCTACATACAGCGGCGCAAGGCAGCGAGGCGTGCGCAGTGGCAGATCGAGCACCCACCACCTGCGCAGGGTGCGGATGCACAGAAGATCGCATCGCTGAGGACCATGAACTACGCAACGCCGAACCTGGAGCAGGGGCAGCCCGACAGGCGCGATTGTGAGATCTGTTTGGAGGACTTCGTCGAGGGCGAGACCCTGACGCTCCTCGACTGCGAGCATACTACCACCCTCATTGTGTTCAGAGGTTGCGATTGAAAAACGCATGCCCAACTTGCAGAGGCGAGGAGATTATATATACTATCTTCCCTCTCATTCAGGCCCTAAAAAATTCCTTCAGACTTTTCTCCAAAGCTGGGGGGAGGGGGCCACGCCCCCCCTCCCCGCCTCAACATAGCTTCGCAACTGCAAGTTGTAGCGAGGAGCGTCGGTGGGCGACATGCTCTGGGTAGTCGTTGGGATAGTTTTAACAATCGTCGTCTTTTTCTACATACAGCGGCGCAAGGCAGCGAGGCGTGCGCAGTGGCAGATCGAGCACCCACCACCTGCGCAGGGTGCGGATGCACAGAAGATCGCATCGCTGAGGACCATGAACTACGCAACGCCGAACCTGGAGCAGGGGCAGCCCGACAGGCGCGATTGTGAGATCTGTTTGGAGGACTTCGTCGAGGGCGAGACCCTGACGCTCCTCGACTGCGAGCATACTACCACCCTCATTGTGTTCAGAGGTTGCGATTGAAAAACGCATGCCCAACTTGCAGAGGCGAGGAGATTATATATACTATCTTCCCTCTCATTCAGGCCCTAAAAAAATTCCTTCAGACTTTTCTCCAAAGCTGGGGGGAGGGGGCCACGCCCCCCCTCCCCGCCTCAACATAGCTTCGCAACTGCAAGTTGTAGCGAGGAGCGTCGGTGGGCGACATGCTCTGGGTAGTCGTAGGGATAGTTTTAACAATCGTCGTCTTTTTCTACATACAGCGGCGCAAGGCAGCGAGGCGTGCGCAGTGGCAGATCGAGCACCCACCACCTGCGCAGGGTGCGGATGCACAGAAGATCGCATCGCTGAGGACCATGAACTACGCAACGCCGAACCTGGAGCAGGGGCAGCCCGACAGGCGCGATTGTGAGATCTGTTTGGAGGACTTCGTCGAGGGCGAGACCCTGACGCTCCTCGACTGCGAGCATACTACCACCCTCATTGTGTTCAGAGGTTGCGATTGAAAAACGCATGCCCAACTTGCAGAGGCGAGGAGATTATATATACTATCTTCCCTCTCATTCAGGCCCTAAAAAAATTCCTTCAGACTTTTCTCCAAAGCTGGGGGGAGGGGGCCACGCCCCCCCCCCTCCCCGCCTCAACATAGCTTCGCAACTGCAAGTTGTAGCGAGGAGCGTCGGTGGGCGACATGCTCTGGGTAGTCGTAGGGATAGTTTTAACAATCGTCGTCTTTTTCTACATACAGCGGCGCAAGGCAGCGAGGCGTGCGCAGTGGCAGATCGAGCACCCACCACCTGCGCAGGGTGCGGATGCACAGAAGATCGCATCGCTGAGGACCATGAACTACGCAACGCCGAACCTGGAGCAGGGGCAGCCCGACAGGCGCGATTGTGAGATCTGTTTGGAGGACTTCGTCGAGGGCGAGACCCTGACGCTCCTCGACTGCGAGCATACTACCACCCTCATTGTGTTCAGAGGTTGCGATTGAAAAACGCATGCCCAACTTGCAGAGGCGAGGAGATTATATATACTATCTTCCCTCTCATTCAGGCCCTAAAAAAATTCCTTCAGACTTTTCTCCAAAGCTGGGGGGAGGGGGCCACGTCCCCCCTCCCCGCCTCAACATAGCTTCGCAACTGCAAGTTGTAGCGAGGAGCGTCGGTGGGCGACATGCTCTGGGTAGTCGTAGGGATAGTTTTAACAATCGTCGTCTTTTTCTACATACAGCGGCGCAAGGCAGCGAGGCGTGCGCAGTGGCAGATCGAGCACCCACCACCTGCGCAGGGTGCGGATGCACAGAAGATCGCATCGCTGAGGACCATGAACTACGCAACGCCGAACCTGGAGCAGGGGCAGCCCAACAGGCGCGATTGTGAGATCTGTTTGGAGGACTTCGTCGAGGGCGAGACCCTGACGCTCCTCGACTGCGAGCATACTACCACCCTCATTGTGTTCAGAGGTTGCGATTGAAAAACGCATGCCCAACTTGCAGAGGCGAGGAGATTATATATACTATCTTCCCTCTCATTCAGGCCCTAAAAAAATTCCTTCAGACTTTTCTCCAAAGCTGGGGGGAGGGGGCCACGCCCCCCCCCTCCCCGCCTCAACATAGCTTCGCAACTGCAAGTTGTAGCGAGGAGCGTCGGTGGGCGACATGCTCTGGGTAGTCGTAGGGATAGTTTTAACAATCGTCGTCTTTTTCTACATACAGCGGCGCAAGGCAGCGAGGCGTGCGCAGTGGCAGATCGAGCACCCACCACCTGCGCAGGGTGCGGATGCACAGAAGATCGCATCGCTGAGGACCATGAACTACGCAACGCCGAACCTGGAGCAGGGGCAGCCCGACAGGCGCGATTGTGAGATCTGTTTGGAGGACTTCGTCGAGGGCGAGACCCTGACGCTCCTCGACTGCGAGCATACTACCACCCTCATTGTGTTCAGAGGTTGCGATTGAAAAACGCATGCCCAACTTGCAGAGGCGAGGAGATTATATATACTATCTTCCCTCTCATTCAGGCCCTAAAAAAATTCCTTCAGACTTTTCTCCAAAGCTGGGGGGAGGGGGCCACGCCCCCCCCCCCCTCCCCGCCTCAACATAACTAGACCAATGTACCTTATCCAATATTGAAGATGGATCAATGATCACTCAATAATGTATCAAAGAAATAGCACAATTGGTACCGGATCTTGTCAATTCTCACACCTACACAAGTAAGGCTTATGGTGAAGCTCGGTGAGGATAGTGGCACAAAACTTTGATGCAAAATGTTAGCAAGAGTCAATAATGTTGGAAAAGATTCACAAATTCGCAAGTGAAACAAGTAGACCAATAGCAATATGTGGCACACGGAAACACACACATGGATAGATAAATGGGGTCCTGCAACCAAGGAATGAGCACAAAATGTGGAATCCACGGAAAACGCTCGTGTTGCACAACTCAAGAGAGACGCTCGCACGATTGCTCAATAGGCGGATACGACACTTGTGCACAACCTATAAGATGCAAAATGTATGAGCTTTCTATCCCAAGTATGCTATGTGTATGATGTTCCCGGTGTTCTTCTCAAGATGATCCAAGATGATTGGATATGACAATCTTATGTGCAATGTGGTATGATGCTATGGCTCTTGCTTACAAGCTTCTTTGCTCTCTTTTTGCTTAAAAGCTTTTTTTCTTTTGCTTAAAAGCTTATTCCCTTCTCTCTTTTTTTGATATGGCCACTATGCGAAATGCACAAACCAAGATATCAATTGTGTATATGCGGGAACAATCTTGTGACACAAGGGATGATATGATGATACCAAGATGATACCAATATGATATGGTATTTATGCAATGGAAGGTACGAATCACTAATGTGCACAAGTAACGTTGCCGGCAATACTCAAAGGTTAGTCTCGATAGGCAAGTGACGCAAAATGGGCTAAGGGGTTAACAATGTAATGGCAAGAATGTACAGTGATGGGATACCACGATACCAAGATGATATAGAGGTTACCGTTCTTGCTTACGGTTAGGTTGTCAAAATGGCGAAGTGGTCGATGTCGTATCCTTGTCGAAGGTGAGCGGCGGTGTTGTCGATGTCGAACCATTCCTAGTTAGCCGAAACACCCTAGGAAACGGAAAAAAACGCAAACTCAAAATCTCAAAGGAAAATGTCAAATGGTGGTAGCGGAATGCGTAGGTGGTTCCGGAGTTAACAATGCGGAAATGGTGGTGGTGGTGGTTGATGACGAAGCAACCGTCCCTAAGTAGCCGAAACACCTTAGGAGACTCAAGTCACCACTCAAGCAACCACACATGCTATAAGGATCAAAAATAGGTTAGACTGCGGAAAGCTATGGTGGTTTTGCGGATGATATGGTGGATGGCCTAGGCAAAGATGCCAAAATGCCGGAATTTCTGATGGAGTCAAATGGTGTTGGAACCTATCTAGATGGATGGGGGATGTCAATAGCTACTCAACGAGCTAAAGAACGTCAAAATCGGACTCCAGGAGTGAAAGTTATGGCCGAAACGGTTTTGGTCGGTGAGCTGAAACTGGGAGGTGCGGGTGCCCGGGGGTGGAAGGTGCGGGCACCCGGGATGGTCCGGGGAAAACAGCCCGGGGGTGCGGGTGCCCGGGGCTCGGGGTGCGGGCACCGGGGGGGTCGGCGGGGTTGCGTGGGGGGTCCGGGTGCCCGGGGTTTGAGGTCCGGGTGCCCGGGGGTCACGGATTTGGGCGGAAATTCATGGGGAAATGGAAGAAATTGGTGGATTTCGTGGAGGGAAAGGTGGAGATGGATGGAGGAAGGCTAGATCCACTTGAAACCAAGCAAATCCATGGATCAAATCCAACAAACCTCATCAAACCAACAAATACAAAAAAAAAAATGGGGCTATTTTTGGTGGGGAATTTTTTAAATTGGGGAAGAACACAACAAAATTAGCCTAGAGAACAAGAAGGGGGGCTCCAATTTCGTGAGAAACCTTGGCTCATGATACCAAGATGTTGTAGGGTGGAACCCTATGTGAAGATCTTTCACGAATTGAAGGGGAAACCCCCAAGAACACGAAGAACACAAGAGAGGGGAAACACTCAAATTGACTAGATCCAATCACACATATGCTAGATCCAAGAACACACAAGAGGTCACAATGAATCCAAGGACAACAAAGGAAAGATACAAGGTACTAGTTCATCCCAATCCTATGAGGAGAGAAGTCTTGATGATCCTATGATGGGTATCCTTCCCTAGATGGGGTCTTGATATCCACAAGAGGATCTTCTCCCTTAGGAGGACATGATCTCCAAGAGGAGGAAGATGAGCAAAGCTCTCTGAATATCTCACATGTACTTTGCTATCCTCTAAATGAGATAGGGGGAGAGTACTTATAGCCTAGGGACGAAATATGAGGGAAAGAGGGGTACAAGGGTCATTATGCCCATAGTGCATGCAGGCACAGCCGGAGGTGTCCGGGCTCCCGGGGGTGTGAGGCCCGGGCACCCGGGGTGGTCAGGGACGCGTCGGGCTGCGGCTGTAGGAGGGCCGGGCACCCGGGGCGGCCCAAGTCAGCGCTAGGTGGGGGAGGCCGGGCACCCGGGGCGGCCCAAGTCAGCGCTAGGTGGGGGAGGCCGGGCACCCGGGGCGGCCCAAGTCAGCGCTAGGTGGGGGAGGCCGGGCACCCGGGGCGGCCCAAGTCAGCGCTAGGTGGGGGAGGCCGGGCACCCGGGGCGGCCCAAGTCAGCGCTAGGTGGGGGAGGCCGGGCACCCGGGGCGGCCCAAGTCAGCGCTAGGTGGGGGAGGCCGGGCACCCGGGGGTAGTGGCCCGGGCACCCGGGGGGCCGAAGACCGGCTGGAGGGGGCGGGCACCCGGGGGATGAGAGCCCGGGCACCCGGGGCGAGCTGGACCGGCCCAGGTAGGCGGCCGGGGCCATGGGGTCGGGCACCCGGGGTGCGGCCCAGGCAGCAGCTGGGCGATCGGCCGGGCACCGGGGCCTTGGGGCCGGGCACCCGGGGCAGGTTGGGGCGGCGCCCAGGCGGGGACCGGGCACCCGGGGTCGACGCGGCCGGGCACCCGGGGTGTCCAGGGGGCTTGGCCCTTCCCGAGGCTTCGTGCATTCCGAGTCCTTCTTCCTCCTCTTTCTCCGTAGATGTTCGGGTCTCCCTCCTGGCTTCTTCATGGTCATGTCCTTGGTACCTAAGAAGGCACAACAAATCCATTTGAGGTAAAACCCGACACTCATGTGAAACCGAATGAAGTTCGAAGAGGAAAGAATTAACCATGGTTTCGATTGCGCGTGTGCGAGCTGTCATCATCGGTCCTCTCCGTCCTTGCGGTGGTGGTGAGCCGTCCATGGTGATGGTCGAGGGATGCTCCGCATCACAAAGGTAAATGACAAAGATCTAGGGGGCAAAACACTATTTTCCCTCTCATCCACGCCCGTAAAAAATATTCCTTCAGACTTTTCTCCAAAGCTGGGGGAGGGGGTGGGGTGGGGTCCCCCCTGCCGCCTCAACATAGCTCCGCCACCGCTCTCTTGCATACTTTTTCGCATGCATTATGGCGAGGGGTATCGACGTTGTCCCCGGTCCCTCTTCCCAGCAGGCGGGAGGAGCGTCAGTGGGCGACATGCTCTCGGTAGTTGTAGGGATAGTTTTAGCAATCGTGGTCTGCCTCGTTGTCTTTTTCTACATACGGCGGTGCAAGGCAGAGAGGCGCGCGCAGCAGCAGATCGAGCACCCACTGCTGGCGCGGGGTGCGGATGCACAGAAGATCGCATCGCTGAGGACCATGAACTACGCAGCGCTGAACCTGGAGCAGGGGCTGCCCGACAGGCGCGATTGTGAGATCTGTTTAGAGGACTTTGTCGAGGGCGAGACCCTAACGCTCCTCGACTGCGAGCACTACTACCACCCTCATTGTGTTCAGAAGTGGCTACGATTGAAAATTGCATGCCCAACTTGCAGAGGCGAGGAGGTAGCGTAGATTATATATACTATTTTCCCTCTCATTCAGGCCCGTAAAAAAATTCCTTTAGACTTTTCTTCAAAGCTGGGGGGAGGGGGGCACTGCCCCCCCTCCTCCGCCTCAACATAGCTCCGCAACTGCAAGTTGTAGCAAGGAGCGTCGGTGGGCTACATGCTCTGGGTAGTCGTAGGGATAGTTTTAGCAATCGACGTCTTTTTCTACATACAGCTGCGCAAGGCAGCGAGGCGTGCGCGGCAGCAGATCGAGCACCCACCACCGGCGCGGGGTGCGGATGCACAGAAGATCGCATCGCTAAGGACCATGAACTACGCAGCGCCGAACCTGGAGCAGGGGCAGCCCGACAGGCACGATTGTGAGATCTGTTTGGAGGACTTCGTCGAGGGCGAGACCCTGACGCTCCTCGACTGCGAGCACTACTACCACCCTCATTGTGTTCAGAAGTGGTTGCGATTGAAAAACGCATGCCCAACTTGCAGAGGCGAGGAGGTAGCGCAGATTATATATACTATTTTCCCTCTCATTCAAGCCCTAAAAAAAATTCCTTCAGACTTTTCTCCAAAGTGCTCTATTGTATACTTTTTTCATGCATTATGGCGAGGGGCATCGACGTCGTCCCCGGTCCCTCTTCCCAGCGGGCGGGAGGAGCGTCGGTGGGCGACATGCTTTGGGTAGTCGTAGGGATAGTTTTAGCAATCGTCGTCTGCCTCGTCGTCTTTTGCTACATACGGCGGCGCAAGGCAACGAGGCGCGCGCAGCAGCAGATCGAGCACCCACCGTCGGCGCGGGGTGCGGATGCAGAGAAGATCGCATCGCTGTGACCATGAACTACACAGCGCCGAACCTGGAGCAGGGGCAGCCCGACAGGCGCGATTGTGAGATATGTTTGGAGGACTTCGTCGAGGGCGAGACCCCGACGATCCTCGACTGCAAGCACTACTACCACCCTTATTGCGTTCAGAAGTGGCTGCTATTGAAGAACGCGTTTCCAATTTGCATAGGCGAGGAGGTAGCGTAGATTATATATACTAGCAAAAATTCTACTGTTTATTAATCATCATTTTTGTCATCATCAAACATATCCTCTACTTGCCAGCCTAATTACAGCGAAACATGTCACTTTTTCAGGGCCCTAGTTTGAAACTTGTGGCGCGTGAATCCTAGTGAACTAATCGGGTGAACAACCTTACCTTTAGATTATCATACTAATAATAAAAATATCATACACGCGGTGCTTATTTTGAGTTACTGACTTCAGACAGTAAAAATGTGGTATACTTCGTTCAACATCCAGGCATGCATGCTTCTGTGTATACTTTTATCGTGTGTGGTAACCATGAAGTCCTCGTTGTATAAATGTTCTAAATTCCTGTTCTGTTGCGATATATGCAGGATTCTCCATCGTAATTGAGATAAACTAAACTCTATTGCCAGGACACGTAAATATCTAAATTTTTTTAAGCGTTGGTGGTTTATCATGCACTCGTATGAACCAGAATCAACAACGCCCAGAGACAATTTATTTTGTATTACTTCATTGGACGTGCAAGTATATATATTTTCGCCGGGTGTGCCCTAGCCTGTGTATAAATGTTAGTCAACCATTGCCTAATCCTTATCCATTTATGTATGCGTTTATGTATAATTTTTGTTTCCTTCTCAGTTTTTGCGTCCTAGAAGCCAGTTGGTATGAGTTCGTGAGGGACAACAAACATCCAAAATTAAACGTTTAAACAAAAATATGTAGCATTAAATCCGGCAACGTGTGCATAGTTCGGAGATATTTACCGCCGCGGCGGGGAGGTCGGGAGGCGGATCCGACGGCGAGGACGAGCTCGGCGGGCATAGTGGCAGTGACGGTGGAATCATGCGATGGGCAATTTCAGGGACGGTGGCACGGTTATCAGGAACAACGGCGGGAGCTCAGTGATGGCAGTGTGGGCGGATCCGGTGGTGGAGTGCTAAAACTAGGCGGCGGCGCGCGGGAGCTCAGCAACGGTCTTCAGGGTTGCGGCAGGACTCGGGGCGACCAGAATTGGCCACCACGGAGACGAGATGAGATGTCGCGGGCGGCAGTGAAAGTCCATCAAGTGGCGGCTAGGTTTTTTTTTGGCGGGCGAAGCGGCGGCTAGGCTTGGAGCGCGCCATTTCAGATGACTCATATTTCTCAATCTTACGGCAATAGGCTATAGCCTAAAAAAACTGGTCGAAATGCAGGCTCGGTCTGTTGTTGAAGCCCTTTTTTTTATCCCAAAAAAGCAGTTTTTTGATCGAATGGATGCTTTTTGTGTGTGTATGTGTGTGCGCCGTTGAAGATGCTCCTACAATAGGTACAGTGATGACCGTGCGGCCGAGCAGGAGCCACGCCCATGATGCTCCCATCCTATCATCGTCGCCCCCGTACAAACTCGTCGAGATGCAAATTGCGCTCCACTACCTCTCCATATTCCCTACCTATTTTCTCCTTTGTTTCCCTTCTTTTCGTTTTTTCAGATCGGATTCGTTTTGACACAATTATTACTACTGGGGAATAGAATCGAATCGGATTCCATGTCGACATGCGTGCTGCGTGCACGATGAAAAGCACTCACCCACAGCCGCAAGCCCCCAAAACCTCTGCTCTCATAAAGTTTGCTAGTAGTATGTTTGTAGCGTCTGTACTGCGCCGCGGAAATACTAGTGGATCTTGGGTCCCAATGAACCTAGATTAAAAAAATTATTTAAAAATTGCAAAAAATGGTTTTTTAACATGATAGCATTATAGTACTTGTATAAAAAGTTTCACCAACCAATGACTCGGATTGACTTCAAGGCCAGTGACTTTTATACAGTGTTGATTTTGTTTTCTTCTGCCCAAAATAACCCAAAAGTCAATCGTCCAAAAAACTTTTCGCACAAGTGTAACACTAGGTTTCCAAGAAAATTCAGAAGAAGAAAAAATTGATTCGGGTGTATTTGGCACCCAGGACCCAACCACAAACTGTAAAAATCATCGAAATATCATGTTTCCATTAGGCAATCCGTAGCCAGCATCTATCCTCCACAGACCTGAAAAAAGAAGGACCGCTAATTCTTCAAGTGCACATGAGTATGATCCTGTCATCATGTCAAAGAGAAACCGGGAGGTGCTCAGCATACATGTCCGACATCTTCTTGCCACATAACACCGATAACCAAGTCGGCCACAAACCACAACTCATGGCTACTAGATTCAGATTTCAGAACCCTAGCTCAGCGACGACCAAAGAGTAGTAATCGGTAGATAAGAAGACATGGCACCATGTCACAAGTCTGGTACCACCATCCCAGGTTTCTAGCGCTAACGGTTACTTGCTATATAGCGTTAACGATTGCCTACTTGCTACAGCAGCACAACCTACTTCCTTCATATATCCTGCCTGCTCATTTCCCTCTCAGCTTCTCAAGGTCAGGGAGATCTGCAGCCAAACAAAGCCGCCGGGTTAGTTACAAGGAGCACAAATGTACGTTCTCTGATTGCGACATTTTTTTAAGACTTGTTGTGTTCAGGGGATGCTACAACCACTACTTAGTCTACGCAAATGAAATTTGACTGTCGGCAGAAACTAATTGTGTCAAGTGCGTGAATGGTCAACAGTTCAAGTTAAAGACAACAAAGGAACTCTTCTACTGTGCAGAATCAGTTTCTACAAAATGAAGTCTAACGAAAATCCTATCATGATGCCACACAACTACAGATTAGCTCATGCTCCTCCAAAGCATATATGTAGGTTTGTATGCAGGAAGTTGTGTTCATAATGGTAAATTGATCAGGTTGAAATTTGATTATCAAAAGCAGCATAACGTAAAGGCCAGGCGCATGTGGCATTCAAGTACAAGATGGGCACTCACACAGCATTCCATCATCAGCATCGCTTTCGTCATTTTCCTGCGATGGCGTGAGGATAACGATAAGTAACTCCACACTGAGGATTAAACATAAACCAAGCAAGAAAATGAGGGGGCACAAAGAGGTTGATCATGGTTCATACCTCACCACCATCAAAGTCATCATCTGAACCCGAATTCTCTGAAAGGGATTATGTGTTAGATTGACCGAAGCATAATGCATAATGAACTAAAATGCAGATAAAAGTGAAGAAAGTAGAGCTTCATAGCAGCTACATGATGGGATCACAGATTAAATAGCAAGAGTACTTATGATCATTAAACCAGCTTCGAAAGAGTATAAACTTAGTTAGCGTATCAGTAAATTGCTTGTCACGTAATGCATTGCAATCTGAGGAAACTGGGAATGGCATACATGTGACCTTCAGGAAGAATGGTATGTCCCGTCCCACCCATATGACAAAATGTAATGGACCCTGATTTTGTGTAAAACATAATACTTGACGCAGACAACGACCAAATGTGATCTACTTAAGTATATCTCACTTTCTTTTTAAATCCGTTTTATATGATGAACTCCACGAGTTGGTACAAGAAGAATGTCTATATTGTTCATTTATAGCATATTATCATTAGCACATACCAGACTCTTCATCCTCATCGCACCATTTGTTCCAGTCAACTTTGATGTATGGATGTTTTGCCTCTGACTTCAGCAAGCGCTTCCACCAACATTTCTTATCTTTCTGGATCGAACAGATTATGTTTCGCGAACCCACCTTTGTCTTTGTTTTGCTTCCCTGCAGACAAGTAAAGAAAAAAAGTTAACTTCACTAACAGTTAACAAAATAAAGTGACGATCATCATCATCAAGATTGCACAACAAATTATTCAGCAGCTAGTAGCTCAAAATATAAAGGTCTACTTCAATGATAATTTGTTGAGCTTCTTTTAATGTCTTTCATTTGCCATTACTAATTGATGCCACAGGTGACACTTTACAACATGGATTGGTGAGTGCCTTCAAACATAGTATGGCATGCATATAAATATTACTAAGTAGATCATCTATATGTGGATTCAAGTTCCCATAATTGGCTCTGTTAACAAAGACTGAAAGACGAGTGGCAACGTTCCTAGTATTATATATGTCCATTTGGTAGCTTTCTAACATTTATCCAAGCAAGAACCCAGAAGTTAACATCTATATGTGGATTCAAGTTCCTATGATTGGCTCTGTTAATAAAGACTGAAAGATGAGTGGCAACATTCTAAGTATTATATATGTCCATTAAGTAGCTTCCTAACATGTATCCAAGCAAAAACCCAGAGGCAAAAACTGAACCGAAATTAACATCAACTGAAACCAGCCCTGCATTACAATGCAGAACTGATGGCCACAAATACTTACCTCAGGCAGTACGGAATCAAATAGCTCCAAATTCAAGCTAAAAGATTCCCCATGAGCAACAGCTGAGAAGCTAAAGATTCCCTGAGGTTCAGTCTTGATCACAACATCTTCTGCGTCTGGGACTGAGATAGTCAGGTAAACCTTTTCCGAGCGTTGAGCCCAGAGCACCTCAGGTTGACGACTGCATGCATGCCATAGAAAATGCATCATGTTGTGCCACAGCACCCAATTTTTTTTTTAGAAAAGTGTGCACCTGGTCACTAACTTACAGTAAAAAAATAAACAATGCCCAAAAATAAGTAGCGCGGGAGGCGTACTATCTTCTGTTTTGCATACTTCAGTGCAATACATTCTAAAGAGGTGATTTGGCTGAACATTTCTTAGTCGGAAATAACAGATTGGCTGTCGCAACAGAGTGCATCAGTCTAAAAAGAACATAACTGAAAATGCACCTAGTCACTAACTTACAGTAGAAAAACATAAACAATGCCCAAAAATAAGTAGCATGGGAGGCGTACTATCTTCTTTTTTGCATACTTCAGTGTGATATATATTATAAAGAGGTAATCTGGCTGAACATTTCTTAGTGAGAAATAACAGAGTGGCTGTCGCAACAAAATGCATCAGTCTAAAAAGTACATAACTGAAATGTAGCTCATACTAACAGGTAAGGCTCAAATAGTGCTAGTCAAATCATCAGGGTACACTGTGATATAATGCACGCCTAGTCTAACCATTTCCCCCTGTTACTGGAAAAGATGAGAAACATTGGGGTACTGCAAGCGAAAGGCGATCAAACTACTTAATAAATAACCAGATTAATATATATCCTAGGCACACCCCCGGCGTGTTCAACAGACGCCCACATTCAACACTAAAACTGGCAACTATTTCAATGTAACAGTGCGCAGCAGTAGACTACTGGCAGACAACTATTTCAACATCAATGAAACGGCATGTTTTTGCATCGAAACAACTAGACAGTGCAGTGACCAGAGCACAAGAGCACACTGGGCAAGCGATCTAGCAAGGCAATGCGGATCCTATTTGAGCAGCCAGGAACCCGTTTCAGGCGCTTCCACGACCAATGCTTCCTGAATATGACGCCCCCCAGACAACACCTAGCGCTAGCAGAGGAACCCATGGACGGCCTCCGATCATCCATGAGAGGCGCATTATCTTCTTTTTGCATGCTTCAGTGTAATTATATTATAAAGAGGTGATTTGGCTGAACATTTCTTAGTCAGAAATAACAGATTGACTGTCACAACAAAGTGCATCAGTATATCAAGAACATAATTGAAAATGTAACTCATACTAACAGGCAAGGCTCAAATAGTGCTATAGTCAAATCATCAAGGTAGCCCATGTGATATATCCTAGGTGATCATACTACTTAACAAATAACCAGATTAATATCCTAGGCGCACCCCCGGCGTGTTCGACAGACGCGCCCACATCCAACACTAAAACTGGCAACTATTTCAATGTAACAGTGTGCAGCAGTAGACTGGCAGACAACTATTTCAACATCAATGGAACGGCATGTTTTTGCATCAAAACAACTAGACAGTGCAGTGACCAGAGCACAAGAGACACTGGACGAGCGATCTAGCAAGCATGGCAATGCGGATCCTATTTGAGCAGACAGGAACACGTTTCAAGCACTTCCACGACCAATGCTTGCTGAACATGACGCCCCCCAGACAACACCTAGCGCTAGCGGAGGAACCCATGGACAGCCACCGATCCTACGGCCACTTCCAACATCGGGTCGAACAAGGAAATAACAGATTGGCTGTCACAACAAGGTGCATCAGTCTAACAAGAACATAACTGAAAATGCAACTCATACTAACAGGCAAGGCTCAAATAGTGCTATAGTCAGATCATCAAGGTAGACCATGTGATATAATGCACACCTAGTCTAAACATTTCGCCCATGTTTACTAGAAAAGATGAGGAACGCTGTGGGAGTGCAAGCGAAAGGCGATCAAACTACTTAACGATAACCAGATTAATATCCTACTAGGCGCACCTCCGGCATGTTCAGCAGACGCCCGGCCACATGCTACACTGAAATTTACAACCATTTCAATGTAACAGCGTGCAGCAACAGATGACAGGCATCCTTTTCAACATGGATGAAACAGCTTGTTTGTGTACTGAAACGGCTAAACAGTGCGGTGGCCAGAGCACAAGAGAAATGGATGTGCGCTGAATCCGTTGCAGGCGCTTCCACGACCAATGCTCGCTGAATACAACGCCCCCAGACAAACACCTAGCGCTGGCGGAGGAGCCCGTGGACGGCCTCCGACCCTACGGCCACTTCCAACACCCGATCGATCTACTCCACATGTATCATGTATGTATGTACACGATCAACCAAGCCCCCAAAAAAATCGTAAACGCCCTACAGCCCGTGACTCCAAGGGGATTCGGCGCGGATTTGACGGACTAAGAAGCGGTGGGACTCCGTCCCGATTTAGGGCAGAGGACGAAAGCTGCTGGAGCGAAACGAACCGCCCCCGCCCCGCGCCGCGCCGCATCGCGCGGGGGCGACGTCGAAGGGGGGAAAACACCGGCGCGTGATTCGGGTTGAGGGGGGAGGATGGAGGGGTACCTCATGGCGACGCGGCGGCGGGCGGCGGGCCGGGGAGCGAGGAGGAGGGGTAGGGTTTGCGGGGCGCGGCGGCGGCAGGGGAGAGGAGAGGACGATGATGAGGAGGAGAGCAGCACACTGTTTCCCCGTCGCTTTGGTGTTTGCAGCTTTATTTTGGGGCCAAAGATGTGTCCCGAAATGCCCCCCCTACACTTTGAAACAATTTCGCACGGGCTACATGCAAGTCATTTGAATTTTTTAATTTTTCTTTTTGTGTAAGTCGATTTCACGTGTGAAGGAAGGAGGAGGGGCATGGCGGAGCTCGAGGCCAGAGCCGGGCGACGACGTTGCGAACGGCACCGAGCTGAGACAGTGACGGCAAAGGCCGAGCCATGGCCTCCTCGGAGACGAGGGGCGAGATCGCAAACGGCGGCGAGCTGTGGCGTCTCAAGCGGAGACGAGGAAGCAGGTTAATAGATGTGGGATGGGGATGTGGTGGCTGCTTGTGCCGAAACATGAAGTGGGGGAGGAGGGCTTAGAGGGATGGCCTTGGGCGGCGGTGGAGGGAGATCAGGGAGGGGGCGGTGGCCGGCAGATGGGGCTGGGCCGGGAGGCGGCGTAGAAGGAACAATATGAACATTGGCGATGTGATCATGACCGTTGGATGAAGATCTGACGGCCAGAAAATATCACTTGGGCCCAAAAAAATCACTCGACTGTCGCTCCCAAAAGATTTCACCTTTCTCTTACTAGCAAAGCAGTACATGTGTTCTGCTAATGAGTAAACAAATGTGTCTGTGTTAGCTCAACTCAATATTAATGTTTTCCTCAGCGGTACAAATATAGTACAAGTTCTTAACTTCATACCTACTCACATTTGAAACGATATCAGACACATTACTAGGATGTGTAATGAATAGAAAGGATATGACAACATAGTCCTTGGTGCCATTATCAAGGTGGCGCGTCGCCCGGGGTTCGTCCATGTACCTTTCTAGACCCGCGCTTGCCATCGACAAAGTCGATGCAGAACACTAGACCCAACACTTTTAATATCACATCCCTTGATCTCGGAATACCAGCATCCATCCTCACATGATGTCGTCACCGCACATGGTGGCACCGCGCAGGACGGTCCACTCATGTACAAACCTCCTCAGGCCTCGAGGTGCGCTGGATGAAACATCACCAAGACGGAGGCGAACTGGGAGGACAAAATCCATTGGTTGGGCACCTCGCCGAGCCAACCTCGTAACACGTATCCGCCCCGATAGAACTGGTCGGTGGGAAGAGGTGGCTCCCAGCTTGTCAGCTCGCCACGAAGAACATCACGGGAGTGGGCAACGAGCTAGATGGCGATACCAGAAATAGTCACTAGTCCATATGTGTCGCCTTACAAAGGGGGGCGAGACCTAAGGTTAGACAGTTTACTAATCGGCATAGAGCCCTGGGGCGTCCCTAACTTGTACGTCAAGATGATGATATTCTAGAAGGCGAGCTTCACGCGGGATAAAGGGAGCCAGGCTATACCTTGGCCTCCTGGGCCATGAGACCGACCTAGCGACATTTCTAGATTACACCATCAGATGGTCCGCCCCGCCCTATCGCGGTGCAATCCGATAGTTGCATGGTGATCAATGCCCCGTCGGACCAATCGCTCGATCGTTCATCTTATAGACATCTGAGCAACGAGGTTAAGATATTCGTTGGAGTGCGAGAGTTAGTTTCTTAAAAACCGAGCACAATCGAAATAGCGTTGCTCACGATCTGACCAAGCTTGATCGTTGTGGACGTATCAAAATACAAGACGTCTTTCGACACTATGAAATAGAACTCACTGTTCCCCCGGGGAAGAGAAGAGATGGTGTGTGTAAGCCAACGAAATTTCTAAGCCAACTCGTGTGGAGCCTTGGGGTGGAAGGTAGGCTGCACGGCGAGGGCGGTCCCACACGGCATCGATCACGCCGTCCGTGCCTAATCAAGCGGCCAGCGCCCGCCACCAGCCACGTCACAACGTCTCCCTCTCGGCCCGAAGGAAATCGCGGCCCTCCCAAGCCGATCCGAGACACCGGAGACAATCCTCGACCGATCGATCGATCTCGACCGCGGCGGCGGGGCGGCGATGGATTTCTCCGGCGGGGCGGGGGGCGGGGGCGGCGCGACGCTGTCGGAGATGTACCAGAGCGCGCGGCGGCTGCTGCTGTCGGCCCGCGACGGCGTGGCCCGCGTCGAGCGGCTCGCCTCGGCGCCCGCCTCCTCTTCCTACTCCGCCTCGGCGCCGCTCGTCGGCGCGCCGGACCCGGCGGGCGCCGAGGCGGTGCGCAGGGAGGTGGCGCAGATCCAGGGCCTCTGCGCGCAGATGGACCGCCTCTGGCGCTCCATCCCCGCCAAGGGCCAGCGCGACCTCTGGAAGAGGTGAGCGGCACTCCTCCTCTTCTTAGGGCCTTACTTAGCCCCCATTCATCTGCTCCGTCACGAGTTCCTCCTGTATGCCGCGCGAATCAGCGATGAGGCGGAGAGAGATTTCCGACTGCCGATGAGTTGTTGGTGCGGCGGGCGTAGATCACAGCTCTAGCGTATGCATTCTGTCGTTATTGTTACTTGAGCAGGGATTTGGCGTTAATGGTGAGGACTGAGGAGCACGTGTAATCTGTGCCATGTTTTCAACTTGTGTGCTAGTACTTGGTAGTTAGGCCTCCGTCATGCTTTTCAGGAGCTGTAAGTTAGGTTGTTCGACGTGCCAACTTTGGTACGCTTCAGTTATGCTGTTGAGGATATGGAAGTTTGGTTGTTCAATGTGCCTAACTTGGTATGGTAGGCTTCAATTATGCTTTGAGGAAGTGGAAATTAGGTTGTTCAGTATGCCTGTTTGAACTTTTTTAGCTTGACCACTATCAGTTTTCTTGCCACTGAATCTGCCTGTTGTTGGTAGACAGATCCATTGGCACTAGATTCATAACAAATAGTTCCCGTCGCAAAAAGAACTCTTTGCAAATTTTAGTTGCGCCCTTCTTGGTAGTTCAGAGGGGCAAGACGCCAAGAATAGGCAATGATAAGCACTCGTTGAACTACGAGCGCATGGTATATATGAGGCAGAGGGTTTTTTTAATTGTATTTCGTGTAGATACTTTTTAGCAATCTTGCATTGGCAAATTATAGGTGCACTGTGACTGATTAGGGATGCCAGTGCCAGAACCACCGTGGCCTCCACATAGACACCCTCAAATAAGAATTCCTAATTCAGCCTTTCATGATGTTAGTTCTGCTTTGTATGTTGTCATGTACAATTCTTTGTAGACTTAACCAGGGTCATATTGTTTTAATTCAAGTACCCACCATACACAAGCAATAAATAACTCTGAGCATCATTACACTTCAGGATTTAGTCAGCAAGCAGGAATATTTTGATGTAGGAACTTGATAGTTCATATTGAAAACTAGCCTTTCTTCAGAGGAATTGGCATAACCAACATAGCATCCAGAAAGTTGCAATCTAATTTGTTGCTTTTTTAACTTATCAGTAGTTATTGATTAATTGATCTATCCATCCACCTTCTGGGTGCTGTGGCAATCCTACAGCCAGGTATATAGGGTAATACATCTTTGAACCTTGATTTTGCCCTCAGCTTGTACCAAATAGTGCTATCTTGAAATGCATGTGAGAGGGAGTGCTTTACCTACATTATCTGTAGGAGATACACATTAGATTGGATTGTTTTCTTCCTCTTAAGATGGCATTTTCTCTAATACCCTTTCCTTTATTGTAAGGATTCACAGTTGCAGAAGTACTAAACTACTAAATACACGTATTTTCTTCTCATGTTAATCTTTCTTTGGAATTCACCAGCTTAGAACTGAAGCTCTTGTCACTCTACATGTGTGGTCAATACGGAAGTTCAAGCCATGTGTCATACTGAGATAGTTAGACGCCCATGCTAGGTTCATCTGTCGAGAATGCTATATTTCCTTTTATCTGTTTTTTAGAAATGGAATTCTGTATAAAAGTGATATTTGTGGCTGCTAGAGCAACTCTCGAGAATTGCTCTAGGGTATGCATTCTCCTCTAAATTTTTTTCTTGTTACATATATGATTTCGACAGTGCACAATTGAAAGGAAGAGCTGAATAGGAGTTATGTAGGTTGCTGTTCCAAGTTTTTAACATTGTTTGATGCTGTCCTGGCAGAAAAGTGGAGCAGCTATCTGAAGAGGTTGATTCATTGAAGGAAACCCTCGACAAGCACTCATTGCGGCAACGAAAGCGGATTTTGGAAGCCAAGGAAAGGGCGGAGCTATTTGAGAGAGCTGTGAGTAGTCTTTAAGCAAACAAAGCATGAGCAGTTGTTTTTCCTGCAGGATAATTTCGTTGCAGCATTAATGAACTGGAAATTACTGTTGCAGAATGGTGAGTCGTCGCATGTCCTTCAAATATTTGACGACGAAGCCCAGGCAATGCAATCTGCCCGTAGCTCCTCTCGAATGCTTGACGAAGCCTTTGAGACAGGAGTGGCCATCCTCCACAAGTACTCTGACCAGAGGGATCGTCTGAAGGTAAACGAAACAGTTCAACTTGCACACCACCTACAAGATACGTATCTTGCTGGCCTTTGTCGGCATGGTGAAAGAACGTGCCTGCCTGCCTGCCTCCTAGTACTAGTAGTAACAATATCTCCTTGCACTTGATTGCAGAGCGCGCAAAGGAAGGCCCTAGACGTCCTGAACACCGTTGGCCTGTCAAACTCGGTCTTGAAGCTCATCGAAAAGCGGCACCGAGTCGACAAGCGGATTGCGTATGGCGGCATGATCATTACCGTCGTGCTGATGGTTGCGTTTTGGCGATGGACACACTAGTTTTTCAATGTTCTCTAGCATTGGTCCTTCCTTGTGTAGTAGGCACAACCCTGCCCGGTTACTGATCTATCTTCTTTGTATTACTATCATATATACTGTGTGTATAGCGATTATGGAAAGATGTTGACAAGTCTCAGATCAGATGTATTCTTCTGTATGCACAGTACAGTGGCCTGTTTTGTTACCATGACATTTCTGTTGTGAAAAATGCGGTCGTGGGCGTGCGCATCTTGTATGCAAAAAATATGCTAATGCTGCTGTTTATGACCTCTCTTTCATCCTGTTTTAGCTTGCGCTTTTGCAGTTTTCTATCGGATAAACGGGTGTTTCTTATTGTGCTTTCAGAAATCTGTAACCTGTCTTGTTGAATACCATGTACTCCATTAGATTCTTATATCTTTTTTTGTATGATATTTGGCATTATTCCCTGTCAATATATTGCATTCATGTCCTGTTTGCTGCAAACATGTAGGACATTCTTTCCTTCATATATGTTGTTCCTTTCAAGATATTTTTCATATGACTTCTGCCACTAAACTGGCTGATCATCTGACCATTGTGAATGAAAAAGGCTCTGCGCGAGCAGCATCAACTGCCAAAGATGTTGTGGCCGTCGATCGACCTTGCCTGTAGGCGACGGCAGCGGGGGGAGGAGAAAAAAGCACAGGCCCCTCCGTTGGACTTGCTCTTACACAATCAATTGACTAACATAACAAACGTTGTTCCTTTTGCCATTTTAAGCCGGCATTTCACAGTTGTGTATCTTTGGAAACCGTGGGTGAAACAAACGATTTAACAAAATAGTACAGCCGGTCACAGGGCAATCCAACAATCCACCTCTTCATGGGAAATTCAGTCCAAAGATGAAGGAAAAAAGAGGCAAACAAATCACACAATCCTCTCCAGCTCCCTCGCGTAGCCGAGGGTCTGGTTGATGACCGGCGCCGCCGGGATCTCCTTGCAGGGCTGCGACTCCTTCGCCTTCTGGAGCAAGACGCGGCCGCCCTTGACGTCCCATTCGGGGTGCTCCTGTTGACAACACGGCGATACTTTACATCCCACACGGGGAGTCATAATAACTCACGCAATTCACGCCGGGGAGCACAAGGTACGGAACTTACCTCTGCGATGTACTGCTGCAGTTCCTTGTCGGAGCTGAACATAAACATCTGCTTCGCGTCGTTTATTGACAGGTAATCGTATCCCTTCTCGTTTAACTTAACTGCGACTTGCAAACATAAATTCCCAACTCAGCCCCTGTTCCATATTCGACTTCCCAACTGAACCAGCAAACTTGGCACAACATAACTCATGCAAGACTAACACAAAAACCTATTTTGGTTTAACTCATTTGGCAACTTATTATGCCCAAAGAAAACCAATAATTTATATACTTATTTGTTTTGACTCTGCCAACTGAAAACCCAATGGATGATGAAGGAGAACAGGGAATAACACACGTATTAAATGACAGCCTGCACAATGCATAGACAGAGAAAACAACTGCAAAGTGGTAAAAAAAAAAGGAACTAACCATGTGTCCATGTAATACGGCTTGAGCTGGCAGAAGTCCCTTTCAAATGCATCTTGGTCTTCCATTTTCACACTCAAAATAACTGCCTGCTCATAAATTTCCCCTGAAATGTTTCAGGTAGATTTAGTGGCTGCTCTATTAAGGATAAATCGGAATAACAGAGCATATATTTCTAAATAGTTGGACCATAACAATATAGACACGCATTTTCCTCCAGAACACAGGGCATAGGTTAAGTCAATTGACAGAATAGTTCACGCATGGCAACAACATATGAATGATTATCTTCATGAATCATAACATAACACTATCTGAATGACCAAATCTTATCATCAAATACAAACATCCAGTGCAGCATCAGAGGTCAAGTCGAAAAAGAGCAATGCTATCCCAAGAATTCACATTATCTTCATGACTCAGTCCTAGGATAGAACCACATTCAAGCCATCTATAAATTCATATGGCTGCAACCATTTGACTGAAACTCCTAAAGTAAAACCATGACCAAAACAAATCAGTGTTAGGCGTGCAAAGATCCCCCACCACATCCTCGAGCCAGCTACATCGAGCAACTAAACATACCAACTTTTACAGAAAGACCACACATGCATGAATTGCCGGTTAACTAAACCAAGTTTCAGTTCAACTTTTACAGAAAGACCACACATGAACAGAGTCATATCGCAACAACAATCAAACACGACTGCAATCGCAGACCAACATCACATATCAACCAAACACAGACCAACAGGACACAAAGCATAATGATAATAACAACCTATGTACAGAACCCAAAATTCCCCTCACCAACACAATCTTCGCATACACCTACAGTACATACACCATAGTAGTAACACGGTAACCAACCAAGAAAAATTCGCACTCAGGCTCACACAGACAGAAAGCATTATTCAACATGCTAGACGGCGATTTGCTGGACAAAAAAAAGAAGAAGCAAAGTTGTCTTACTCGCAAGCTTGAGCTCCTCCACGGCGTTGGGCGTCTGCTGGAACAGCGGGGGGAGGCTGGGGAACTTGGTGAGGAGGACCTGCAAAAAGGAGGAAGCTTCAGATGACAATTCACCGGAGGATCGACCTCTCCCTCCCCGGCGAAACCACCGGCGCCGCCGATCCAACCGGAACTAATAAGACCGGAGTAGAAAAGAAGCGAACTTTCGAGACCGCCCGGCGGAAGGGGAGGGGGAGAGGGGGCGGGGCGCACCTTGAGCTGCGAGAGGAGGGTCGAGGCGACGTCGAGGTTGTTGGCCTTGGAGGCCGCCTCGAGTCCCTGTGTTTTTTGATATTCAACGCGCCGTCCCTCTTATAGTGATCGACCGGATATCGTTACACCAGTCTTTCAATATGAAATATACATCATGGTCGTGAGCCTTCGGTGGAGACATTGGTTGTTCACCTTCCTGGTATGAATGCGGTAATTTTCCCATGAAACATCACAGTTGATGATACGCTACATTTATGTTAAAGTGCTTAATGTGGTAACGAAGTCTTTACTTTCTTGATTTATCTGATCAAACATATGTTTTTTCCCATGAAGTTATTTAGACATTTCCTTGGTTTTTCTGTTGAAGAGCAGCAGTGCTTAGGGGAAGTGGCAAAGCATTTCTTTGGTTATCATCTCTGCCTCATAAGCATTAGATGTGGCAAGAGCTAGCAAATTTAATTTGTACGATATGGAGTCACTGTTGTTAGGGATAACATTGGTGTGACCACTTATATCTATTTCAACGGGCCGCCATTTGAATGGCGCTCATCCACCTGCAGCCCGAACCAGTGCAATGCCCATGAGTAGGCACTAGGCAGAACCGCATGAGCCCACGAGCGCTTCCGACAAGCACGACTGGGTGGGCGCGTCCAGCCAGAGTTTCCACCTCCTTCTGATATTTTAATCTGCAGTCCACCTCCTTCTGATTGTGACGACGGAGGCTCTGGGTTGCTAGTCCATAGAGACATGCGAGCGAAAGACTTTCTGATTGTCATCAAGCCGGCTCCGGTAGAGAAGCAGCGACTCGTTCTGACAGTAGTGATCGTTCGGTGGTGCATGGTCCTCGATGTAAATTTTAATGTGTTTTTAGAATCTAACCTGGGAACATGCCCAACGCGAATGTGCCCGCGCCCACTCACATACAAAGCTGGTGCCCCTCCTCCCACATCGTGTTGTCCCCCATCCCCCTTCGTGGACTTTGCAGATATTGAGAGAGAGCAAAGCAGAGTAGGGAGAGGGTTTCCGGTGGCCGCAACAGGGACCGTTGCCGAACACCATCAGATTCCTGTTGGACTAGCGCACCAGAATAACAATCACGACCGATGAAGAGAAAGCGTAGATCGGATCCAACCTGTAGATACACAAACATAGACAAACGAAGATTGAATCCATGTGGATCCACCGAAGACAAACGCGACCGAATCCCATGAGATCCGCCAGACACAAACCTTCTCATGCCCTCCGACGCTGCAAGCATTGCCAGATGGGAGTTATGCGGGGAGAACCTTTACTCCATCTTCAGAATGCCATTGCCGCCCCACCTCTATAAGGAGGACACAAACCCTATCAAAACTTTAAAAAAAAGATAAAAAAACGGAGCCCTCCTGCCAGCAAGGGCTGGCATCCGCCGCACCTCCATGGTCTTATGGCCACAAGAGAGACAAGGCAGACTAGCGCCGGCGCCGACGAGAGGCACGGAAAACCCTAGCGGCCGGTGCCCTTGCGTGCGCGCGAATGGGTACGAGCTCTCCCTAATCCTTTTGACTGCCTATATTCTTGTTAAATTGAATTTTGTGGCCATGATCGATCGATCTGTTTTGCTCAAACCCATAGAACACCTACCCATTGCAAGTTGCCACGTCAGAAAACCAACCCGTTCGTTGGGAACATGCCCATTGCGCATGCGCACACGTCTACTCACATACAAATCCGGTGCCCTCCCTCCATCGTATTGCCCCCCATCCCCCTTTATTGACTTCTCAAATAGCGAGAGATAGCAGAGCATAGCAGGGAGAGAAGAAGAAGGTTTCCGATGGCCGCGATGGCGGCCTTTGACAGGGACCATTGACAAACACCAACAAATTCCCTCACCTGGGTCTCCCTAAGCGTCACAGGCTGGTCCACGTAGACGGCTCGCGACCGACATTGACGCGAGCATCGAGCAACATGTGTCGATGGTGCCGGAGGAGGCTCGGGATCAAACACGTGGAGGCGCAGATAATGGCTCTATAGTTTAAGCATTTTTATAGCTCATTTGCATGTTCTCTTCATATATTATGTCCCATTGAAACTAAATACGTGTCTAATATGTACGATTATGGATTTTTTTTGCATTTTTCATAGTGAGCATTGCACATTTATGATTTTATTTGGTTTTTACTAGTTTTTTTATTTTCTTGTGTCTACATGTATTTTGGAGCAATCTGGAACCAATCACGATGAAGGATCAAAGATGGATTCAATACGGAGAACTTCCACTCGAGGGACAAAAACATACTTCTCTCTAAACCTTTTTTTTGGAAAATTTCACATTCATTCATCAATTGTCAAGGTAGTACAAAGAACACCAGAAGTAAAAAAAATATTCAGGTCCTTAGACCACCTAGCAACGACTACAAGCACTGGAGCGAGCCGAAGGCGCGTCGCCCTCATCCCCCTCCCTCATTCGAGTCGGGCAAATTTCGTTCTAGTAGATAGTCAAGATGTCGAAAGGAAAGCTAGGCGGGGAAAACCTTATTTCATCTTCAGAGTGCCACCGTCGCCTAACCTCTATAAAGAGGACGCACACCTTAACAAAAGCTTAAAAAATATAGAAAAACGGAATCCTCCCGCGTGTAAGGGTTGGTATCCACCGCACCTCCATGGTCACAAGGCCACAGGAGAGACAAGACAAACTAGCGCCGGCGCCGACGGGAGGCACGGGAAACCCTAGCGGCCGGTGCCCTTCCATGCGAGCGAAGGGATACTACCTACCTTCTTATTAAATTGAATTTTGTGGCCGTGATCGATCGAACTATTTTGCTCAAACCCATTGAACACCTACCTGACCCAGTACTCGGAATGCGACAAATACACACCACACCACACTACGGTCCATTAAACCAAACCTTTTCGTGCAAAACTCCTTCACTGGCCTTGCGATGTCGACCCGCTAAAACCAAAAACGAATTCAGAATTTAGCTACTTTTTCTTATACTAGTAGATTTTTGCGTGGGCAAAAGCTTTACATATAGCCCTTCATGCCAACTACGGTACTACTTCAATCCGACATTAACCAACCAATAGTTGGATGATTAGGCGGATAATACCACTTATCACCATCCATTAAGCATATAAAAAAAATCATAAAGTTGACGCCGTGAGTTTTCATTAATATACGGATTACTATTTCAGTGAGAAGCGACATTTTTATGGATAACGAGGGTCTATGATGGTTTCGTCAATCTTAAAACTTCAACTTTAACCCGATTTTTCGATAAGCATCGTCTGCATTGTGATCGGCCGATTTTATAACAAAGAAAAATTGAGAACTTTGTTCGTCGGAGAATGAAAAAGGAGGCGAGGAAGACGACAACTGAGCCCGAGAGTTCGCGGACGACGGACCGCTCGCCGACGCTGACGTGCGGGCCATCGCGCCGTCGGGCACGCCACTCTCTCCCCGGCTCGTTATCTCGGCGAGCAGAGCACCGCAGCGCGCACACGCGTCGCCCGCCCGCTCGCTCGCTCGCCCGGGCGCCACCTCCGTCCCCTCCTCCCGGATGGCCACCGTCACCGCCTCGCTCCCGCTCCGGGCCGCCGCCCGCGCGGGCCCGGCGCCGTCCCGCGCACCACCCTCCGACGCAGCCTTCTTCCCCGGCCGCCCGTGGCAGCGCGGGCTGGCGGCGAGGGGCCGGCCCCGGGAACCCGCGGGGTGGTTCCGGGCGGAGGCTCTCTCCGGCGGCGGCGGAGGAGGACCGCCGCGGAGGGAGCCCATGGCGCCTCCTTACAACGTCCTCATCACCGGTTCCACCAAAGGTGCTGCCTTTGTTCGTTTTACACCGATTTTGTTTCTCTGAACAAGAGTTCCGCTGAATCAATCAATGGACGGATGGCTGAGCTTGAAATTGGGGACAAGGATTGATTTGTGATTCAATCTGTGGCGTACATTGTAGAGGATGATAGAGGCGTAACACATCACCCGTGGAAACTACATTGATTGGCTTCAGTTAACATCTGTTAGCTCTTGCTTGCTTGCTCAGTGACCTCTGGATGCATGTTCTTCAACAGGTATAGGATACGCGCTGGCAAGGAAGTTCCTCAAGGCTGGTGATAATGTTGTAATATGCTCAAGATCAGGTTAGAAAGAAACACCTGCTTTTAACTGTTACTTTTCTTCAGGTGTTTCATAAAACAAATTGATGTTTAAGATGCATGTCAAATCGATCCGCGTTTAGCAGTTCCTGCACTTATATTGTAATAATATATACGATCCGCGTTTAGGTAGGTTCCAACTCTTTTAGATCATTGATCTGTTCAAAGAGGATTTTGATGATTGTTCTAAATGACAAACAAATCAAATGTTTCGATATTGTTGAGACAACTTCCATAAAGAATGAAATGGACACATGCAAGTTCCGATTTATACCAGCTTAGCCTTTCCTTGACATGCAGTCTACTCTATCCTCTACAGCTGAAAGGGTAGAATCTGTAAGAAATGACTTGAAAAAGGAATTCGGAGAGCAACATGTGTGGGTACCTACTGCTGAGCTACTTGGTCCCTATATTTTCATTCAAGTTTTGTTCATAAAAATCGTCAAAATAGTACAGTGCAACACGTTTAACTCCATAGTCTCCTTTTTTTGTGCTATGATAGGGGACTGTCTGTGATGTTAGAGAAGGCAAGGATGTGAAGGCGCTTGTGGATTTTGCGCGTGACAAGCTGGAGTATATTGATATTTGGGTACATAGTCACCCCTCCCTCACCAAACACTTGCATTGCACATGCACTTTTATTCGTGTTCCTTCTTTTTTTTATGTACAACTATGACAACCACTCGCTATGAAATGACACCGATGCTCACTGCATAGTTTCCCTTATTTGAAATATTTTATAGTGCGGTGCTTGTTGCATGAAATGTGCTGTGCAATCCACATTGTTGTTCTTGGAAATTGATACTCAGCTTTCCTTAACTGTTTAAAGTTCATGCATTAAATTGAAGGGCTCAAACAAATTGGAATTTCTTCTGAATTATTTCTATTGATGCAGATCAACAACGCCGGCTCAAATGCATATAGTTACAAACCATTGGTGGAAACCTCTGATGAGGCTCTAATGTAATTCTCTATCTCTATATTGGCAAGGCTTGAACATGCACACCTTCATTCAGTCGTACTTTCGAGTGCCAATAGTTCATTGACTTTTTTCTTTGATTTAACAGTGAGGTGATCACCACTAACACTCTTGGATTGATGCTATGTTGTCGTGAGGTATTGCTTTCCACTCAATATTAGATATTTGTCGTATAGTATGTTGACTGCTGAAGTATTCCAACATTTCATCGTCTTGCCATCTTAGGCAATAAATATGATGTGGAACCAACCTCGAGGTGGTCACATATTTAACATTGATGGTGCTGGCTCTGATGGAAGGCCAACCCCAAGGTACCATTTCCGTTTGTTCTCATATGTAGTAATTCTGGATACTCAGCTGAGTGTGCTGTCACATGATTTCGTTTAACTGCTCATATAGTTTGAACCTGAGGAATTGAACATAGTGCGATATGTCCTGTTCTTTTGACGCTGATATAAGTATTTCCTTCCGTTCTTCTCCACATGTGTGTATTGTACTTGACATACTGAATTTGCATGGCCATATGGCAGTATCAGTTATTTGTATTAAATGAAAGTTGTGGACAAAACGAAATACTAAGGAGACAGACTCAATCATCTTTTGGTGAACTAGTAGTCTTGAATTTTAAGTAATTATTATTATAATCACCAGGTTTGCCGCTTATGGTGCAACGAAGAGAAGTGTGGTGCACCTTACAAAGTCTCTACAGGTAAAGATAACATGTGTGGCGATTTAACCTGAAATGATTAGTTTCTGTTTGAGCAGTCCAATGAAGCATTCTGAAATAATGAACTATTTGCTGTATTGTAACCTCATGAAATTGTCGATAGCCTCGCACAAAGATTCAACAGTACAATGAGATAACTACTGTTTGACAATATTTAGAGTCATGTTAAATTCCCAAGTAGTTGCTCCCACAAACTCATATTTGGGAAATTGTAAAGCTGTAATCATCCATAGAGAAAATAATAGGCGATTTATTGCTGTGTGCTTGAACTTGGCTCAGTGGCACGAACTATTATTAAATTTACATTTATTTCCACAACAACAACAAAGCCTTTTGTCCCAAGCAAATTGGGGTAGGCTAGAGATGAAACCCCACAAAAACTGTGAGAACCCAAAAGAGAAGACAGAAAGTACAAGCAAGCAAAATAAATCAAGGCAGTATACTGGTGCAGGTCACAGCTTTGCAGCATTATTAGAAACTGTGTGGAGAAGATAACATGATTCTTATTGCAGGCTGAGTTGCAGATGAATGAAGTGAATAATGTCGTGGTGCATAATTTATCGGTATACAGCTCCACCCTTTCTTCAGTTATCTTTTGTATTCTAGAGTTCCCAACTATTCTCTCGCATAAAGATAATTAGAAGTTGGTGTGGTTTAACTAACTAGTTTGTGTAAGGTTGAAAGCATTGGTCCATGGAATATCCGTATAAGTAAATGATCACATTTTGTTTCTAAGTTCTGTTTATAACTCTGAAAAGCACAGTTACACTTACACACTAACAGTAAGTACATAACTAATTTGTGCAGCCTGGCATGGTTACGACTGATCTTCTTATGTCTGGTGCTACCACAAAGCAAGTAAGGGATAAACACAATCTCTTTCTGACGTTCTTTCTCTTTTTGCCATTGTTGATAAGATAATTCGTGGTTACTAAATTATGAATTTTACTGATTACAGGCAAAGTTTTTCATCAATATATTAGCTGAAACTCCTGATGTGGTGAGAGCTATGCCATTGTTCCTTTTTTGTATAGGGCCATTTGTCTTTTTCCTCCAGAACAATGTTGACTCTTCTGCTAAACTCTAAAGCTTCTGTTTGGCTGCAGTAGTAATCATTTTTAGCTGCTTTAGGCCTGTGTCCATTTGGCTTGCAAAACCGTCCGACCACTTAGCTTGAACGTGGTCTCCAGACTTGTTTATACGTTCCTGAAATTTGTGATTTGGTCGTTGTTGAAGGGCTGTTAACCTTTTGTGCTTGCTTTAACAAAGTTAAAAAATGGTAACTTGAAGTTATTCATATGATGTCGCAAGGCAGACATGTCTTAACAAATGTGTCGATCTGAAGTTCTGAACAAAAAAAAAGTTGATCTAATATAAATTGACAAAGTTAGCTTTCGAAGCCTTTAATGTTATTTATGTACACCTTTTTTACCATATTATCTGTTTGGTAATGTGGGTAATATAATAATCATGTTGACTATTATAATAGGTTGCGGATTACCTTGTTCCAAACATCAGAGAAATTCCTACCAACCAATCCATGAAGCCGACTTACATTCGCTTTCTCACAGGCTTGAAAGCCTACTCCAGAATATTTTCAGTAAGAACTCTCTGAAACCTGGGGAGGGTCTTTTATTAATCTTGGACGTCCCCCAATGTCAAATTTACTGTAATAATCAATCTTCCTGATTTTATTTGCAGAGAATTGCTTTTGGTGCTCGTAGGAACAAGTATGTTGCCGAGGATTAGTTTTCTTACTGCCATCTTCCAACCCAGAAGAAACCTAGGGATATTCTTGTTATCATATTTTAGAGGTCCATTATTTTCCTGTAAAAATAGGATGTATCACTGAGGGCATCTTGAGAGCACAATAATGTACTCCTCGTATATACAATACATGTAATTTGATTAAACCTCATCAAATTTATTGTCATTGATTGAATCATTCACAGTTCACTGGATTATTTATGGACCTTGTGATCTAGTTGCATGTTGCATTTTCAATGCAAGAGGAGCCCATGATACATCTATGCACCAACACATTAAGGCTGCAGCCATTTTTCCTTGCTACTTCCTATAACTTGTGTAGTCTTGCCTAACTTATCTGTTGGGGCGAGTTCGTCGTGCAATTAAGCACCTATGATCAATTTATTATGTTTGTACAACATTTTTTTCATTGAAAGGCATGCAGGATGGCATTGCAACGACAGGACATGGTCATGCACTCATGCTGGCATGCTGCTACCTTGCTGCTTGGTGTTTGGCGTAATAGGATAGGACTTTGATCACATCTCACACATCCAGATTGCCTGATAAGTCAACCTCAACACTTACTACTGCACCTAAATTATCATTCTGGTTATTTACTTCTCTATCACATTCCTGATAAGTTAATGTGATGTGCACCATTCGTGGATTTGGCAGAGTCTGCTCATATTAGATAATCATCCTTGTTGCTTCCTTACCAACCCTTTTGAGAAAGCTTTACTTCTCTGCCAACCTTTCCATCCATACAAAGCAACTGTGAATTGTGACGAGTTATGTTAGTCTCTTACAAGAACTGTATAAAAGGGTGACTGGCTTTATAGAGAAGGACACTATCACTCACTCTTCTCGCTAAAGGTATGACATACATTCCCGGTTCCTTTTGCTTCCTCGCACATACTGGTATGAGCATCACAATTTGTTTTAGCTTCTCTTATGGTATTTTAGTGCATTCTTTTTTCTAATATAGAATGCCAGAGAATTGATGTTCTGCTTGATCTCCACTTTGTATTTGGAAACATTTTCTGTATCTATATGGGCACATGCCCATGTTAACGAAATATACAAATGGCGATTGATTCTGTCTCTTTTAGTTACAGAATCTCAACACACAGCCATACTGCATCATCATGATGCACGCATCCTTCTTTTTTTGGAAAGGGGATAACCCCGGCTTCTGCATCATCCTGATGCACACTGCCATACTGTATTGTCCTTTTGCCAGTTTCCACTGCCTTCGTTCTAAAGAGAGTTGCACAATTTAAGCTTTTCTGATTTCCTTGATCTTTACTGACACGTGGTGAACTTGATTTGCAGAATGATGTCCAACGGCAAGCCGACACAAAACAGTGACTCTTCTTACATGTCGGGCATACCGACCTGCTGCCTTCTCAGGGCAATGCAGCCGACAAGGAGTTTACTTCACTGGACCAATGATCTCCATATGATCTTCGTGGAAGCGGTAGAGTATCAAGGAGGCCCCTATGGTTTGGTTTCTTGAACTTTGAGCAGACAATGTCAAACAATTCTTTCTTTTCCTTGGATCGGAAATTTCTCGATGAAACTGATGCTGCGCTATTCAACTCCTGCAACTCCTTAGAGGCATACGATGCCAAACGATTCATTTTCTGTTCCTTGGATCAGAAATTTCTCGATGAAACTGATGCTGTGCTGTTCAACTGTCCCAATTCCTTAGAGGCGAAGCCAACTGCGGTGAAGCAGAGAATGGAAGCTATGGGAGTCACAGGCCTGACAATCTGGAACATAAAAAGCCACCTCCAAGTACCTCCCGCCCTCTTGCAGCTCTTCATCAGTTAATTTTGAGGGTTTTTGTTCCGCCGTGCAGGATCTCAACACTTGGCTTTGCTCTTCCGTGCCAGAGATACAGGGAGAAGTGCAATTTAGGAGCCGAACCTCCTCGGGATGTCCTAGGCACTGCATCACCAAGCAAGGCAGGAGATAATGTGTATGGTTCTTTGATGTAGTGAGATTGTTGGATCTGCATCCCTTTGTGTTCTCTATTTTGTTTTCTATAACTGACTGACTGACTGATTACTGTGCTTGTTCATAAGTTCTGTAACTTGTTCTGATGTGCAGGACATCTGAGGCCGAGACGGTGGTGGACAGTGATGCAGCAATGAATCTGACTGGAATGGAGGTATAAATTCTCTTTTTATTCAACTGAAGTTTTGGAAATCCTGCATCACCTGTTCCTAATTGAGTCTATCTTACCTGTGATTTAGATGGCGACCTATTTGCTTATGGATGACACGGAGGTACAGTTTTCTTCACATGCCTGGGAATGCACTTGATCTATGTGAAGGTGTGATAACAACCTACTTTGCTATTTGTGTTGCCTCTCGCAGATGGTGGATACCGCATTTTCTGCGGATGAGTTGCAGGTACATTGAAAGCATAGGCATATTACCTAAGATTTATTTATGTGCTAATGCACTACTACACTCGCTCTTGTTTCATGTGAAATAAACCGAAAAATAAATTTTGATGCAGATGATGGAGAAGGAACTGATGAATGCGATCCGGGCATGAATGTATTGTCGAGCATTGTTCTCGGAAAACCTAGTTACCATCTTTGTTCCTTGTAAGATGGGGTGCGCCGGCCCCTGTGAAAAATAAATAAATTTAATGTCGTTGTGTGCACATGTCCCACATATCAAATATTAATAAACTGATAAGAAGTGCTTCGCGGTCGGACAGTCGGCAGCCGTATGTTTAGCCATGCCTGTTGTGGTTTTCTCGGTTTTCATCTGACAATCGCTCTGATCTGGCCTTGATACCATCGCTGATAGCCTGGCCTGGAGAGTGGACAAGCATATACTATCATCCAAAGGCAAGACCTGGTCAGTCTTATAATAGTAAGTATTCCCTCCATTCCAAAATAGATAACTCAACTTTATACTAACTTTAGTACAAAGTTGGGTCATCTATTTAGGAACGGAAGGAGTACATTTCAGGGCCATATAACAGTAGAGGGAACACACTTGCCATACCATGCCAGGAAGGTTAGGATCATAGTATGGCTGCCGCCTGCAGGTATCTGCATCTGTGGCAACCCAACCCCAGACCCGGCCATCTTTTAGACCGACGCATAACAGTAGTAGTAGCAGCAGCTAGATTATGGAAACCAAACGTGCTGGAGTACATAGAGTATGTCACAGCGCAATGTCATCCACTTGCTGATCTTAGAGTGCTAATTAATTAACTAGGACATCATAACACATGCACACAGCAGGAAGCAGCAAATATATATGGTCTCGCTTCACAGCCGATAGCATCACGCACCAGCGAGCCGTGGCCTCGTAGGAGACAAGACCCACTAATCCTGAGACATAGGCTCAGACTCTGAATCTGAAGGTGAAGTGCACGAGGTCCATCTCTAGCGTGCCATCCACGCTGCCGGTCCCCTCATGGGTGATATCATCTGGAATGTACTTGGCGTCATCTGGATACAGGATCTTCCTTGCGCAATCCGTGTCATAGTAGCAACGTCCCACTAACAAAATAAAACCCGGCAGTGATTATTATTCAGCAAGATGATGATAATAAGCCAATTCAGATTAACGATGAATGGTACGTGCTTGCAAGCATGATGAGAAGCTGATCTCCGTGACCCAAGCTACTAATCAAATGCTGTCACTTGCTAATCAGCCGTGCTAGCTGCGGCAGAAAAGTAGAGGACTTACCCGCATCTGCAAAGGGCAGAGGGCAGCAGAATCCTGTCCTTGGCTTATGTGAGGGCCAGGACCACAACTCGGCGTAAAATGGGGTCCTCGAAACATTCTCATCAGAAGTTGCCATGAAGTTCACATGGTAGCACGTATCAGAGAAGAGGGGGCGGCCTTGGTCTATTTCCTCCACACCAAATATAAAATCAAGTTTATACTTTGGTCCCTACAGCAAGCAAGAAATTAAGAAGAAAGGGTGTTTGTTGGTCAAATCAAGGTAAAGCTAATATACGTACTGGCCAAATGAAGGTAAAGCTAATATATGTACGTAAGTAGCAGCTAATGATTGTAAACAATGCCTACCCAAAAATGTTGGTCCGTGTAATCCTTGAGCACCTGTTTAATCTTTGAACGCAACCAGCTCCTCCGCTCCTCATACTCTGATCTCGCGCTTGATACCATCCTCAACCTCGAGTCGGCGTCTACACAAACTTCAGGAGCAAGAGCTTGCACGGTGCCACTAGTTTCATACATGGGTGTTTTGAAATTGGACCACATGAACGACATAAGAGGTATGATGTCATCGACGCACAACACACCACCACTAGTTTGCGCCTTGGTTATATGTGAGGGCAGCTTGCTTCGGCCATCGGGCTTGAGCAGCAGCACCTGGTGAAATTCGCCCAACAGAAAGGGCAACGGGTGTCTAGCAGCCATGGCCGCCTCGTGGAAGGGGTTCTTTGTTGCAGATGATAACATGTCAGAGACAACACATTTTGAACTGCAGAGTTTCTCCAGAGCACAAGCAATTGAGGATTGGGGGTCGGCGAACAAGGCAAGGTTTGTAAGCCCCTCGAGGGAACGAACAACTAGGCGGAGCAAGGATAGGGGGTCCAGGACGTCATTGCACTCATTCACCATCATGCTGACAGAAGCTGAGAGATCGGAGGCACAGTTGTCATACCAGATTGAGTTAAGGATGATGTTGGAGAGAGGGTCACAGGGGCCATAGCAGTGGCCGGCCATGAGGATGCTGCGCATGAGCGAGCCCGAGGGTGAGGGCAGCAACTTGAAGGCCTGGACGTACAGGTTGTGAATCATGCCATGGAGGTACATCTTGAGAGACTGCAGGTAATCACAGGCGTCACCACCAGCGCACGGGGTCCTGAGAATGTGTTTCAGGTCATCTGCTATCCCGAGGCAATCTAGCAGCTTGCTAGGCAGTCCGGTCTGCAGAGACGAGATGGCGGTCCCGTCCCAGCGGAAGGCGGTGGAGGTGATCCTGGCGTCAGCAGCTGCACTAGAGACGACAAGGGGCTCTGTCTTGGACCATATACCGTCGTCGCCGCCGTCGAGGTTCTGACGGACATGGACAACCAGCCCATCATTGGTGTTGCTAATGTTGGCAACACACATGGGGGTCATCATCATGTGCAACACGGTGGATTGCTCGGACATCCTCGGTCGTGAGGGGGCCATTGGCTGAGAAGAGCTTCTTCTTGAAAAGGTCGAGGTCGCCATTTTTGAGCCGGATTGCCATGACCCGAGCCAAGGTGGTGGGCGAATGGTGGCCTGCTGAGGTGGCCGCCCTCCAGTCCTGTCGGATTGAGGGTCCAGCGCCTCCGGCTTGGCATGGTAGAGATCATGCTGGACGAGCATGACGGCGAGGGGGAGGTTGGCGCCGGCCCTGTAGAGGTAGCGGAAGGCCTGTTCCTCGTTGATGCATCCGAAGTACGCCACAAGGAAAGCCATGAGACTGTGGCAGGACCTGGTTGCAACCTCGTGCCAGGGGTCGAAACCGGGTCTGTGTCTCTTCTTGGACCCCGTCTTGGCGGCGGGTGGAGCGGCGTCGTCGCCGAGGGGCTTGGTTTTGGGGTTTAGGAGGGCGAGGGTGTTGAGTATGATGTTGGAGACGGGGTCGAGGAGGCCGAGGCAGAGGCCGGCGGTGCTGAGGATGCCGTAAAGGTCGGGCAGGGCCTTGCAGGGCAGCCGGAGCCGGCGGAACGCCTCGTCGTAGAAACCGACGATGAGCTCGCGCGTGGCCTCTTGCAAATCGTCGTCGTGGGGAAGAGGCGCGTCCTCGTTGCGGCAGTTGAGGCTGTGCAGGCACGAGATGAGCCCCCTCCGAGACCGAGAGCCGCCGGAAGAAGACAAGGACCCAAGTGAAACGGAGCCGCCGGAAGAAGTGGATCCAGGCGCCATCTGCGTGCGAGCAGAGACTGCGGACGGAAGCTGGCGTTCGTTATGGGTGGGCCGGCGGCGACTCGCGTCGCGGGGAGAGGAGCAGATCGACCTTGCAGACCGATCGAGCAGAATATGGAGTGGGATCAGGTCGTTTTTTATGGTCGTGACCTGCCTTGGTTTTACCCCGTGACCTGCCTCTTCTTGGCAGTCAAGCCGCAAACGAGTCGGTTTTCAGAGTTTAGGGTTGAAAGAAAGTAGAACCAAATCGGAGTTGGACGCACGGCCTTCTCCGTTCCCTACGTACGCATGTACTTCTTCCGTTTCTTTTTTATTAGACCATGTTTATTGGAAGAAATTCCACATGCACAATACCAAATTAATCTTATTAGATGCATGATGAAATTATTTCTTGTACTATATAAATCTAATATTATATATAGATGTTGATATTTTTTAATATAAAGTTGGTCAAAAATTTATGAAGTTTGACTTCAGACAAATCTTATAAGCGAAGTAAAAATAAATGGAGGGAGTACGTACTCGATGGCTGACGCGTGCGCCTTGACGGTTGGGGAGGGTTTGAGGGTCTGGTTGTCGATATTGTTCTGCCGAAAATCCAAACAATCCCCACTAAACTCAGCCGCCGCCGCACCAATTCTCCACCCTCGTCGCCCCTCCGCCGCTCCTCTGCTGCCGCCCCGAATCGCGTCGCGCCGCTGCCGTCCCCACTGCCGCCGCCCCGATTCGGCCGTCGTCCACTGATTTTTACATCTCCATTTTGCATCACCTATTGAAGTTGCGCTTTTACATCCCCGTTTTGCATCATCTGTTGAAGTTGGCCCCTTTTTTGAAGATGCAAAAAACACTTTTTGGATATGTAAATTTTTACACCTTCTGTTTTACATCTCCAAATTTGCATCTTCTGTTGGAGATGCTCTAAGGTGCATTGCAACGTAGCTAGCATTGTTCTCGGAAAACCTAGCTACCATCTTATTCACTGAAGGTGTACGAACCGGTTCATATACAGCGTGCTAAAAAAGTGGTTTCCCTCTGTGTAGCTGTGTAGTGATCCCCTGTTATTGCACTTGAAAGTTGAAACTTTTTTCCTGTTTCAGCATCATGGTTAACTTTGGCCTGCATCTCTTTTTTTGCGGGGTAAATACTTGCATTTCTCGATCAAGATGTCCTTACAATCAAGAGAAACAATCTCCATCAACTCATCCGGACCAGCCCCTAGCCAGGTCATGGTCCTGCCTTGGGATCTCGCAAACAATGCTAATATATCACTAGCCTTATTTTGAGACCTAACAATATGAGTAATACAAGTTTGTCTAAGAGACAACAAGTACTTTATCTCCTTCACGATTGATGCGTAGACAGAGCGGTCGACGACTTCACATGAAATCATGGTCACGGCCTCGAGAGAATCCATTTCCACCACTATTGGAAGATCGCTACGTTGAAGTGCCAATGAGAGCCCTTCCATGCATGCGCAGAGCCAAGGCATCTCTACAGGAAAACAGGGCCCTGCATGCTGAGAAATTAACGGCCCCGCGGTGGTCTCGTAAGATCATTCCAGCCCCAGCATTACCAGAAGAAGCGAAAGACCCATCAGTGTTCAGTTTGTTCCACCCCAGCTCCGGTGGCCTCCATCTTCTCTCATCTGGCACACTAATGACCCTTGCAGCTGGCACCGGTTTTTCATAGACTATGGGAGATTTTCCTTTTGCTGGATCTGCTCGCGGGTATAACTTTGGCCTGCATCTCTGTTATACCTATGCTGGTTTCAACTTAGTTGAGGTGCGCTGGGCCCCTGTGAAAACTAAATTTAGCATTGGTGGGGGCACATATCTCACATATCAGATATTAAACTGCATCACCAAGCAGGGCAGGAGATAATGTGTATGGTTCTTTGATGCAATAAGATTATTGGATCTGCATGCCTTTGTGTTCTCAAATTTATTTATTTTAGAACTGACCGACTGATTGATTATTGTGCTTGTTCACAAGTTCTGTAACTTGTTCTAATGGGCAGGACTAGACGGAGGCGGTGGTGGGCAGTGATGCAGCAATGAATGTGACTGAAATGGAGGTATACTTTTTTTCTTCTTGAACTGAAACGTTGGAAAAATATTCATCACTTGTTCCTAACTGAGGCTATCTTACCTATGATTTAGATGGTGAACTATTTGCTTATGGATAACATGGAGGTACAGTTTTCTTCACATACCTGGAAATGCACTTGATCTATGTGAAGGTGTGATGACAACCTGCTATCCGTGTTGCCTCTTGCAGATGGTGGATACCACTTTTTCTGCGGAGCAGTTGCAGGTACATTCAAATCATATGTGTATTAACTAAAGATTCACTTATATGCTAATGCACTACAACACTTGCTCTTGTTTTATGTAAAACTAGTAAAATGCCCGTGCGTTGCCACGGGCAATAATACATGTACAAATCATAGACTAGTCTGTCCATACTGGTAGAAAAAAGGCCTTTAGTCCCGGTTTGCAAAGGCCTTTAGTCCTGGCTGTGCAACCGGGACTAAATATGCGCGACTAAAGACCCCCCCCCCCCCCCCCCCTTAGTCGCGCCTCTTACGAACCGCGACTAAAGGCTTTAGTCCCGGTTCTCGTGGCTAACCGGGACTAAAGGCCTCCTCCGCAGGTTTAAACCTGGTTTTTTTGCGAATTTTTTTAATTTTTTTATTTTCAAATTTTTGAATTATTTTAACCTCTAATCTCTAATCACCACCCCTCATCACTCCTGAATTTATCCTCTAATCTCTAATCACCCCTCATCATTCCAAATCATCTAACTTCCCGGACGGTCACCCATCCTCTCACTACTCCAGCCTGAGCACGCTTAACTTCCGGGTTCTATTCTCCCTCGTTTCCAAGTCTGCACTTGTTGTTTTTCTGACAATAGTAGGATGTCAATTCTATTAACTCTCAGGAATTTAGCTTGAGCATGAAGTGACACATTTCACTGTTTGAGTTTGAAACTATTGTTTTAAAAAACAATAATTATTTAGTAACACTAATATTTCTGGAATAATTAGTTTGACCATTGTTTGACCACAGTTTGACCACAGTTTGACCAGATTTGACCAAAATTTAAAAAAAAACTGAAATAATTATTTAGTAACACTAATATTCTAGAATAATTAGTTTGACCACATTTTGACCACAATTTGATTTTTTTTGAATTTTTTTGCCTCTCCAGATCTTAAAAGCCCCGTATCTTTTTTTCTATTAGGTTTTTGAGGATTTTGAAAATGTTTAACGGGGTTCCCCCGGTTAAATTCGTATGTAACTTTTCGAGTAGATGATTTTTCATATAAAAAACTTTTCCATCCGAGTTCGTATGCAAAAGTTATGCCCATTTTAAGAATTTCCAGAGAGATTTTGCAAATAAAGTCGAAATTCATATTTGTTAATTTTCCCAACAACTAGACCACATATCACATGAGAAACTTATTTTATTTTATTTTTTTGACATTTCCATCATTTTCTTTTGGTTTTTCTAAAACTGAAAAGGCGATCCACCGGGGGGGGGGGGTGGTGGTGGTGGTGGTGGTGTAGAGTTTGAAAATGAGGCCTCAAATCCCTTTAGTCGCGGTTGGCCAGACCAACCGGGACTAAAGGTCCAACCTTTAGTCCCGGTTGGTCTGGACAACCGCGACTAAAGGTTCGGGCCTTTAGTCGCGGTTGGCCAGACCAACCGGGACTAAAGGGATAACCTTTAATCCCGGTTGGTCTGGCCAACCGCGACTAAAGGCCTTCGGGCCAGCCTGAGGACCTTTAGTCCCGGTTGGCCAGGCCAACCGGGACTAAAGCCCCTCCCGTCCGCCAGCTGTCGACCGAGCGCGCTGGGCCCAGATAGTTGGTCGCGGGTCTCCTCCCGAACCGCGACTAAAGACCCCTTTGGTCGCGGTTCGATTATTTTGGAGACTAATGGGGGCGTATGGAAGCCTCTTTTTCTACTAGTGCCAATTGGATTACAAAAATTAGTTGAGGATTATCTAACTCGATGTTATGAGATGAAGTAGTGTACATCTGTACCCGAATTGAACTTAAGAAGAGCACACACATTTCTTTTCATTTAGCATACAACTATCCACTTCACATGAAATATTTGAAGTAAGCTTGCAAAAAATAGCATTCATCAGATTCAAATTAAAAGATCAAAAAACTGTAATAACGTACTGATATAGAGTAAACAAAGATGTTTCACAATGTATGTGGACCTGATCGTGTCTCTTGGGAATGAACCAATAGTCGAGCTTTCTTTTGTTGATAGGCATCACGACGCTTCTTAAGTATTTCATCTATTTTCTCTGCATCCATCTGCGCGTATCGTTCCCTAGCATGTTGCCGCTTGCGCTCTTTCGCATCCATAGGTTCCCCTCCATTAGTAATATCAACGAAACCTGAACAACAGAATAATAACTTAGTTATTTCTTGTGCATCAGATTGTGCAATTACAAATCATTAGATCATTAAATATTACTTTGGTTCATAGAGTTCGACATGTCTTTGAAGGGAGTACGATCACTCGATCATGCCGGAGACTTCATCTGCAAGGAAGATAGTGTCAAAAAAAAGTTTTAATTACGTGGCCACCATGATAAGCTGCCACCATGATAAGCTTTTAGAGTGCACGCTTATTCTACCTCATTCCACTTCATATTCGACTTATGCACTACCGTTTATTAATGATGAATGACTTTAAAGTTATTTATGCCAATATGCTATTTGCCAAAAGTCACTAGTAGAAAACGGGCCTTTTGTCTCGGTTCTAGAGGGCCTTTAGTCCCGGTTCTGGAACCGGGACTAAAGGGTCGGGACCATGCAGAGGAGATGTTTTAATATCAAAAATGAGTACTACAACTACCACCGCGTAGGACGAGTATAAAGTTTGGATTGGAATCTCAAAATACAGTGAAGAACGAGGAAGGGCGGAGATGAACTGCGACGGACTTGTGGAAACCCTAATGGGATCTACAGTGGAAGGAAAGGGGAAAACTCACCAGAGTTGTTGAACAGCGGAAGCGCGCGGACGGACTCTGGTCAGTTCAGGTTGATGCAGCGGCCGTAGTCGAGGCAGTGGTGAAGGTCGACGGCGGCGGCGGAGCTCAGGCGCAGAGGCGTGGTGAGGTAGAAGATGGAGATGAGAAGGCAAGGGGGGGGGGAAGTGAAAGGGACCCCTGGCCCTATTTATAAGGTTGGAAGGATAAATGACATGTGCGCAAATCGAGGAGGCTAAAAAATGGATATGTGACAGCACAGACGCCTCGATTTTCGGAGGCTCATTAAAAGAGAAGGTATATTAAGATTTGGGCCTTGTGTGATATTAATGACAGGTGATGTCACGGCGGGTTACCACGATCCTAGGAGATAACGTCATGGCGGGTTACAAGATCTCGCAAGAGCATATGAGGAACGATTTTTTCTAAGTGTTGAAGATTGATATGAACAAGTTCACATCAACCTGAGGCCTAATGTTGGGATATAACTATTGGGTATGACCCGCCCAGGAGGGGCCGGGTCATACCACTGGCGGTTCATAATGACAAGGCCCATGAAGATGTTGAAGATGGCGGTTCACGAAGCAGGCTTACTGAAGGCCCAAGACCCAAAGGCAACTTGAGGCCCACGGGCATAAACCGCCATATGTTAACTTGTATGTTAAGGAAAGTACAGGTTCTGTCACCGAGCCAGACACGTTGTGTATGAGCCGGCCGGGACTCTGTAGGCCGCCGGGCATCAGCCTATTTATATAAAGGGGTGACCCGGTGGCGGTTTAGGGCAAGAAAGAAAGAAGAGATCGAAAGCTAGGTCAAGCGTATTCGCTCCCTGGTAATCAACGCCCAACCAGTACAACCCCAAACTGGATTAGTCCTTTACCTTCATCGCAAGGGGCCGAACCAGTATAAACTCTCCGTGTCCTTTGTCCCATTTAACCCCTTCAAGCTAACCAAGTTGCGATGGCTCCACGACTAAGTCCTTACGCTAGGACATCTGCCGTGACAATTCCATGACAGGTCGTGTAAGGTGTGTGCTGGACTTGTCGTTATAAGCAAGCCAGGCAACGGGTGGATAGGCATGGAAAATGAAATAGATCAATTCTGAGCCACTGGATCATCTCTTCCTCCTCTCGATGTCTTCTTCTCCTTCCACTGCCCAATTCAAATTCTACCCTACCTGATCTACTTCTCCGTTTGCTGACGACGAACTCGTCCGACCCTAGGTCGTGACGGGAGGCTGAGCGGCCTCTGTGTGCTGGAGTTTGCTCCCGCAGCGTGGAGAGGAGCAGCAGCCCGCGCATCGCAAAGGGATGGAGGCCCCCTTCTGCCATCCAGTCGCTGAGGGTACGTGTCTTTCTGCAACCTCACGAACCCTACTATTCTATTTTGCTCGAAGCCCAAATAGTACACAGGGTGCATTTTGCATAGAGTCGATGCTCACAAACATGGGGCTAATTATACATGGTGAACATGAATAAATCATAGGACTTACCGAACCAAATTAGATAGGAGTCTGCGTGCGTTTATCTTAGCAGCGTGGCACCCGGGTTGGTAGTTGCGCTGACGCTGATTGGATCGCGGGTTACAACATTGTGCGTGGAATTAAGCTTATATGCAACCGTGGATAGGAAGGTGATCCCGTATTAATTAATTAGTGTTAATGCGCATTATTACACAAGGAATTAATGAGGAAAGTAGAAAAATGGAAAGAACATAGATATAGCAGTTGATCCCGGACAGATTCTCGTATGTCATTTATTTTCTTCATCTAGCTGGATTTACAATGACGACAGCAGGTATAAAAACAGATCCTTATATATGAAAGCTGTTTTAGAGGCGACGAAGACTACTGCACGGATGTTCTCATGGCAAAGGCCTTAGCTCTCGAATTTGGCCTAAATTTAGTGCAAAGGGCGGGATGTAATCGCCTAATCATCAACTCTGACAATCTGGAGGTGATTGAGACCATGCAGGACGGAGGACAGTCAGCGGGAGCGGCGGCGGCAATCTTCGATGACTGCTATCACTATGCTTGTGATTTTATCATGAATAAATTCGAACATTGTAATAGAGAGGCAAATAAAGTAGCACATGAACTTGCTAGATTAGCTAGGTTTTTTTCGACTTCGGATTGGTTTGAGGAGCCTATTAGTGAAATTGTAACGTTTCTCACAAACGATGTATTGGTTATTGCTAATGAATAAAATTTCGTTCTAATTCAAAAAAAAATGTGGCAGATCATTATAGAGCATCGAAGTGAATTTTGCATCAGACTTCCTCCTCATTCGTTGAACGTGAGCATCGAAGTTAATTTTGCGCCAGTTAAAAGGACGTACTTTGGCTGATATGACTATTTTCATTTTTCCAGGTAAACCATGGTGATAGAAGAAAGGAATTGATTGAAAGAAGGAAGAAGACTGATCACCATTTCATTGAAAGAAGGAAGGAGAGATTGATCACCATTTGATTCAAAGAAGGAAGGAGATCGATGACGGTCATGAATGAATTGATTGGCATGCATGAATTGATTGCGCTTGGATTGATTGCGTTTGGTATGTGAATTATACGTTTACCAAAAACAGAGTCAGTTTGTCCGGCCAGATGATGATAAAACCGGGAAAAGAATTCTATGAGACCAGGTCTCACGGGTTAGCAGGTGAGACCCATCCTGATGGATGACACGTGGCATTCACAAATCACAAAGCATCTACCCCATCCCCCACTTAAAATCAGAGGGGAGAGATTAGATGCTTTGCGATTTATGAATGGCACGTGTCATCCATCAGGGTGGGTCTCACCTGCTAACCGTGAGACCTGGTCTCATATAATTTTTTTCCATAAAACCAGGAGGGAGAAAAGAAAATCGCTACAGGAGAGAGGGGTCGTACGAGAGGTTGGACGAAGAGAGGGAAGGTAAGAGGGAAAACGGAACACTCCATTTCTTTTAGATAGTAGAGATAAACCAATTATTTTGTACAGATGATGGAGAAGGAATTAATGAGTGCAATCCAGGCATGAACGAATTAGCATTATTCTCGAAAATAATCTAGTTACCATCTTGTTCATTGTAATGTGTGCGAACGGGTTCATAAACACTGTTGCTATAAAAAAAATGGGGTTCCATCTGTGTAGCTGATCAAGCGTCTATACAGTGAGGATCCCATGTTATTACACTTGAAACTTTTTCTCTATTTCAGCAGTATGATTTACTTTGACCTGCATCTATGCAGGGCGTGTTTGGCAGCCTACGTTAAGGCCAACTAGGCTCTGGCAAGCTAAATAGCGAGTTGTTTGGTTGCCTGCCTTGTATGTAAAAACTGGCCCACGTGAAACTTATCCTCAGCCTGCCTCGCCAGGAACGCTTAAATTGACTTTTTTTTTTCAAATGCAGGCTGGGCTTAGTGCAATTTACACTTAAGAATGCGAGTTGGACTTGATGTAGGGAACCAAACAACATACAGATAATGACCCAGAGCCCGTATACACTGAGCTAGGCTCCACGGCCCAGACTCCACTGAGAAACTAACCAAATGCATGTCTAATACTAGCTTTGTTGGGGTGCTCCGGACGTGAGCTGTTTTGCAACACTCAAGCGACCCCTGAGGGCCCCGTGAAAAATAAAATTAGACTGAATTCCACATTTTACTCCCTAAATATGCATTTGTGACACTAATTACCTGTTGAGTGGAAATTTGTTTACAATACCCCATTTAGAAGCTTTGAACCCTCGTTTTCTGATGCATGTCCATTAGGGAAGGTGTGAGGTGACGCCTGGGGTTCAAAAATATCTGGACGATGGGGAGGAATGGAACAGATGGACAAAAGAAGTCCGGACATGATTGTCAATGACGCCCTTCGATCTTTACACATTCTTTTACGAATCATTGACGCAACATGCAGACCCTATCTAACATAAATAAGAAAAATCCAAAATCAGGGTAAAACCGTGGCAAAAGTCTTCAAAATGTGATATTTTGATAAAAGTTGCACTAAATGGGGTAATATATATGTGTCACAAATGTACAACTACAGGGTAAGAAGTGGAATTCACTCATAAAATTAAAATCGTCGTGGCACATGGCCCACATATATTAGATATAAGAAAAGATGGTATGACACATCTTTGTTCTTCTTCTCTTGGTCTAACAGCCGGCAACCGTGTGCTGTTGTAGTTTTCTTGGTTCTCGTCCAACAATCGATCTGATCCGGCCTTGGTACCATCGCTGTTTGCCTAGCCTGGACACTAGACAAGCATGTCATCCAAAGGCAAGACCTGGTCAGAGTCTTGAACATTTTAGGGCCATATAACTGCAGGGAACTCAGGTCAGGTCAGGCAGCTCAGGTCAGAATCACGTAGGATATGGCTGCCGCCGCCGCCTGCCGGTATATGTACCTGTGGCAACCCAACCCCAAACCCGGCCATCTTCTACCACGACGGGCCAGCAGCACTCCGCCATTCCAACGCCCAAGGCACGCCGTCGTCGCCTCGCCGTCACGCTCTAGGAGTACGAGTAGGAGGATGGCCTGCCGGGGAGCAAACCCGGACGACGTGGAGGCCACGACCACGGCGCACTTCGTGTTCGTCCCGCTGATGCACCACGGCCACCTGATCCCGGCGGTGGACGCGGCGCTGCAGCTGGCCACCCACGGCGCGCTCGCCAGCGTCGTCGTCACGCCAACCTACGCCGCGCGCCTCCGCCCCGCGGTCGAGTCGTCGGGCCTGCCGGTGCGGCTCGTCGAGCTCCCGCTTGACATCGCCGGCACGGACGACGTCGATCGGATCCCGCTGGACCAGGAGGCTGCCTACCTCCTCGCCACATCGCGCCTCTGCGGGCCACTGGAGCGCCACCTCCGCGAGCACGCTCCGCCCGTCACGTGCCTCGTGTCCGACATCTGCCACCCGTGGACCGCTGGCCTCGCCGCCAGCCTCGGCGTCCCGCGGCTCAGCTTCCTCGGCATGTCTGCCTACTGCCTCCTCTGCCTGCAGACGGAGCACCATGCGGCTGCCATGCACAACGCCTATGCCGCAGCGGACCCCTACTGGCATCTCATGCCTGAGGAGCCGGTCGAGGTGAAGCTGCCCACCGCGCCCCCCGGGTTCATGCGGCTGCCGGCGTCTGAGAAGCTGGCGTACGAGAAGCTGGCATACGCCGTCGAGCGGGCGTGCGTCGACGTCGACGGCGTCCTCCTCAACACCTTCCTCGAGCTGGAGCCGGGGACGGTCATGGACAGCGGGGAGGTCAGGAGCGTCAACGTGTGGGCCGTCGGTCCGGTGTCACTGTTCCACCAGCACGAGCACCAGCACTCGGCGGCGCTTGCGGCGAGAGGGAACGCGCCCGCCATCGACGCTGGCGAGTGCCTCCGATGGCTCGACGGCAAGGAGCCATCCTCCGTCCTCTACGTCAGCTTCGGGAGCAGCGTCTTGCACGCGCGCCCAGAGCAGGTCATGGAGACCGGGCTCGGCCTCGAGGCGTCGGGGCACCCGTTCATTTGGGTGGTATCACCAGAGAACGCCGGGCAGGACCAGGATGAGGAAGTCCGCGGATTCCTCGAGGACCTGGAGGGCCGGTTGTCCGGCCACGGGCTACTGATCAAGGGCTGGGCACCGCAACAGCTGATCTTGTCCCACGCGTCGGTGGGCGGCATCGTGACGCACTGCGGGTGGAACTCGATGATGGAGGCGGTCGCGGCCGGGCTCCCGGTGGTGACATGGCCACACATGGCGCACCAGTTCTTGAACGAAATGTTGGCCGTGCAGTCGATGGGGACCGGCGTGAGCGTCGGGGTGGAGTGGTTGAAGGAGGAGGACGGGGAGGTGGCGGTGGTGGAGCGAGGGGCGGTGGAGAAGGCGGTGAGGAGCATCATGGGTGGAGGAGATGAGGCGGTGGAGAGGCGGACGAGGGCGGCGGCGCTCGCGACGACGGCGAGAGAGGCCGTCCGGGAGGGTGGGTCGGCATTCATCAACCTGCGCCGTTTGGTCAGGCGTTACCAAGCAGTGACACCGCAGGATGCATCAACATCACCTCAAATATGATGCTAGGGTTTATCAAGTTTTTGCCACCCCTGTTTAAGCTTTTGCACTTGGATTGAATAAAGAGTTTAAGTTTGGTCTAAACAAATGCCCCTATAGATTATGTTTAAACCTTGCATTACTGATGACTCTGAACAAAATCAGCAGACACCACACCACATGTTGCCATTAAGACTGGAACATGCAAGACAGCCAGAGCTGCGCAACAACCATCACGTTCCTCCTCATGTGTCCTTTTTTTTTAGAGAGAGAAGATTTCCTCCTCACAGTAGTAGCTAGCAGCAGCTAGTTTACCGCAACCAAACGTGCTGGAGTACATAGAGTATGTCACAGCACACAGCAGGAAGCAGCAGATATATATGGTCTCACTTCACAGCCGATAGCATCACACACGCACTAGCGAGCCGTGGCCACGGAGGGAGGCGGGAAGACTCGCTAATCCTGAGACATAGACTCATACTCTGAATACTCTTGATCTGAAGACGTAGACTCATACTCTGGATCTGAAGTGGGCGGCATGTTCAAATTCCGCGCGAGCTCCACGTCCAACTCGGAGCTAAAGTGCACGAGGTCCATCTGTAGCACACCATCCACGTTGCCGGTTCCCTCATAGGTGATATCGTCGCGAAAGTACTTGCCGTCATCTGGATACACGATCTTCCTTGCGCGAACCTCGTCATAGTAGCAACGCCCTATTAAAAAAATAAAACCCGGCAGTGATTATTATTCAGCAAGATGATGATAATAAGCCAATTCAGATTTACGATGAATGGTACGTGTATGCAAGCATGATGAGAAGCAGATCTCCATGACCCAAACTACCAATCAAACGCCGTCACTTGCTAATCAGCCGTGCTAGCTGCGGCAGAAAAGTAGAGGACTTACCCGCATATGCATAGGGCAGAGGGCGGCAGAATTCTGGATCTGACTTTGGCTTACGTAAGGGCCAGGACCAGAACTCGGCGTAAAATAGGGTCCTCGAAACATTCTCATCAGAAGTTGCCATGAAGTTCACGTGGTGGCACGTATCAGTGCGGCGGTGCCAGCCGTGCTCCATTTGTTCCACACCAAATATAAAATCAAGTTCATACTTTGGTCCCTGCAGCAAGCAAGAAATTAAGGAGCAAGAGTGTTTGTTGGTCAAATCAAGGTAAAGCGAATATCTGTACACCAGCAGCTAGTGATTGCAAACGGAGTAAGTTCAATGCCTACCCAAAAATGTTGGTCCGTGTAATCCTTGAGCAACTGTTCAATCTTTGAACGCAACCAGCTCCTCTCTTCCTCATACTCTGATCTCTGGCTTGATACCATCCTCTTTTTGCACAAAGTTCAGGAGCAGGAGCAGGAGCAGGAGCTTGCACGGTGCCACTAGTTTGAGACCTGGATTCTTTGAACTTGTCGCAAATGGCTGAGATACAAATTCTGATGTCATCGAAGCACACCACACCACCACTAGTTTGCGCCTTGGTTATATGTGAGAGCAGCTCTCTTCGGCCATCGGGCTCAAGCAGCAGCATCTGGTGAAATTCACCGAGCTGAAGGGGCAGCGGGTGTCTAGCAGCCATGGCCGCCTCGTGGAAGGGGTTCTTTTCAGAGCTCTTTGTTGCTGATGATAACGTGTCAACAAGGACGATGCATTTTAAACTACATAGCTTCTCCAGAGTGCAAGCAATTGAGGATTGGGGGTCGGCGAACAAGGCAAGCTTTGCAAGCCCCTCGAGGGAACGAACAACTAGGCGGAGCAGAGATAGGGGGTCCATAACGTCATTGTACTCATTCAACTTCATGCGGTCAGAAGATGAGAGAACAGAGCCACATGTGTCATGCCATATTGAGTTAAGGATGATGTTAGAGAGAGGGTCACAGGGGCCATAGCAGTGGCCGGCCACGAGGATGCTGCGCATGAGCGCGCCCTTGGATGCAGGCAGCAACTTGAAGGCCTGGACGTAGAGGTTGTGAATCATGCCATGGAGGTACATCTTGAGAGAGCGCAGGTAATCGCAAGCGTCGCCGCCACACGAGGTCTTGAGAATGTGTTTCTGGCCATTTGCTATCCTCAGGCAATGTAGCAGCTTGGTATGCAGTCCGGAGTGCAGAGACGAGATGGCGGTCCCGTTCCAGCGGAAGGCGGTGGAGGTGATCCTGGCGTCATCTGTACTAGAGACAAGGGGCTTTGTTTTGGACGAGATAGCGTCATCGCCGTGGTCGAGGTTCTGACGGACATGGACAACCAGCCCGTCATTGGTGTGGGTGATGTTGCCAACACACATCGGGGTCATCATCACATGCAATACACGGTGGATTGCTCGGACATCCTCGGCCGTGAGCACTAGTAGAAAACTGGGCTTTGGTCACAGGGCAATATTCACATTAGTCCCGGTTCAGTCAAACCGGGACCAATGGGTCACGCTCCTGGCCCACCACCCTTTAGTCCCGATTCCTACCACAAACCGGGACTAAAGGGCTGGTCCTAGTTGCGGCCAGTGTTTAGTCCCACCTCGCCAACCGAAGGGCGCTTACACCAGTTTATAAGCCCGTCCCTCTATGCCTTGTTGAGATTCTCTTAAAGTGAAAATAGATGCCCTAGGTTTAATTTTCTCTATAAGCGCATCTATGTTTTTTTTTATATTTATAAAATAAATAAACCTTAATAAAATAAATAAAACTAAATAAACCTTAATAAAATAAAATAAAATAAACTATAGTAACTACAATAAATAAACCTTAATAAATTAAGTAAAAATAGCAGCAGTAAAATAAATAAAAATAGCAGCAGTAAAATAAATAAAAATAAAATAATTAAAGTAAAATACATAAGTAATTAGAAATAAAATAAATAAGTTTTTTGTTGTAAGTAGAAACAAAACAAAACAAATAAAGCAAAAGAGAAAAAAAAACACGAGCCATCAACTCCATAACCGCCATATCTGGGATAGAGAAGGGCGATCCCTTGGAGTGGGATTCACATACAGTTGCCCGTAACATCTACCATTCGAGCCTAGCAGGTGGAACTCGGATCTGTCAACAGTGTCAAAGCGGCAAATAGCAGGCGGAGGAGAAGCCACCGATGTCATGTGTAGATCCCTTCTAGGTCTTGCGGATCGTGCTATTACATCAATTTGGTTGGTTGATCCCAAAAAAGGAATTTGGTTGGTTTTCTTGAAGCCCTAGCTTGTTGTGCCATCCTATTCTCTCAATGCAAATAGCAAATGCTACTACAGTACAGTAAAGGGCACAAAGAAAAAGCACGCAGTGAAGGAAAATACCTCCATATCAAAGCTGCTACTTATCTTGTTGGTTATCAGGATGTGGATATGTAGAATTTTCTCTAGCCACGGCAACAGACATGCATTCATCGAGGGGGTTCACTACAGAACAAAATAAATGCTGACGTTAGTTGTTGAGGGTACGTTTGACATCCCTGAGAGACTAGATAATGAAAAGATGAATCGTCAAACCTGGATGAACAAAGACGCTACCAAGTGGATGAATGTGATGGCCTGTCCTCCCTTGAAGATCATGCGTCCTCCCTTGAAGGCGCCACCAGGGCCATGGACGCCTCATACACCGCCGCCGACGTGTTGTAGTGATGAGGTATCGTGCAGGATCTGACACAGGATCACCTTCAGGCAAGATGAATAGGTCTTCAGGGGCACGACGGCAGCGGCGGCGCCATGGCCGGGACTGGTGACGACGGCGGCTGCGGCTGCGTGCGAGTGGGAGGCCGGAGGATCACCACTCATTGTGCTCGACATATCACTACAAGAAACCTGTTAATCCATGACGGATTTCTAATGACATTTTTGGAAACTCTCATCGATGACCTGGTAAAACCCCACAAGCCCGGTGAAAGCCTGCTAAAGCCCGTCTAACTGTTCCCGTATAAAAACTTAACCCTAAATTCCCTCCTCGGCCCCTCCTCTATGTCCCTCCTTGGCCCCTGCATCGTGTCCCACAGCACGTCGCCACCCCTCGTCCCTCCCATAGCTCGTAAACCTTAATAAAATAAAATAAAATAAACTATAGTAACTACAATAAATAAACCTTAATAAATTAAGTAAAAATAGCAGCAGTAAAATAAATAAAAATAGCAGCAGTAAAATAAATAAAAATAAAATAATTAAAGTAAAATACATAAGTAATTAAAAATAAAATAAATAAGTTTTCTGTTGTAAGTAGAAACAAAACAAAACAAATAAAGCAAAAGAGAAAAAAAACAGAGGAAAAAAATTATGCCACCTACTGGGCCACCACGGCCTGAATACGACTAGAAAACCATCAATGGGCCAGGATTCAGGCCCGCAGAAGGCCCAGTAGGCCCCACAGGCAAAGAGAACAGTTAGGCCCGAAAGCCTGCAGTTGAGAGGAGCTCGAGAGGGTGGGCGCATCAGCGCTTATAAACCACTCTCGAGCCCTCTCAACTAGCGAGGTGGGACTAAACTTTTGACGCGGGGCAGCACAAGGCCTTTGGTCCCGGTTGGTGCCACCAACCGGGACTAAAGGGGGCATTGGTCCCGGTTCGTGGCACCAACCGGGACCAAAGGCCTTCAGTCCCGGCTGGTTCCACGAACCAGGACCAAAGAGTTCCCTATATATACCCCATCGCCACAGCAGAGCACTCCACAGTGCTCGGTTTTTTCTGGCCGGCGAGGGGAGGGCATTTGGGTGCTCTAGCTCACCTCCTATGCACATGAGGTGTTCGATGAAATGTCTGAGCCACACTAGTTAATCTTTGTCCTCTCAAAACTCGACCTCCGAGCTCCATTTTCCCCGAGATTTGTCTAGGTTTAGCGGTCCGTCACGTCCCGTCCCCGTCTTCACCGCCGTCGATCGCGCGCGCCGATCTCGTCGCCAGCACCACCGTGGTGAGCCTCTTGTTCTTATCTTCTTTCTGAAAGGAAAAAATTCTTACTTTAGATAGTTACTTGTCTAATTTTGTTACTTTTATTATTCCTTCTTATTACATAGTGCGATGGTTTTGGTATCCGCCCCCGTCGGCCCTCGTCCTGTCTATGATTCGGATGTGGTATATATTATATTTTTATAACTATTTGGTTCATTTATTGTTTATGACAAATATACCGACCAACGTGACATAGATTTTATTTATCTAGGAGGTGGTTGAACCGGAAATTCTAACCGACCCTATTGTCGAGAGGTTAAATTTAGTTGAAGAAGAAAACAATTACTTGAAGGAAAAAATAAAAAAATTGAGGAGGAGAAGATGATATTGGAGTTGCATGTTGCGGATGTCGTCGATGATCACAAGATCAAGATGGATGCAATGCGCTTGAAGATTAGAAAGATTAGAAAATATGCCATTCATACCGAGGCTTGGTATCATTATGCCGTTGGATCAATTGTTACCTTGGTTGCGATTATGATCGCATTTGTTTTCGCATTGAAATGTTTTACATAGTTTCAGTGTATGGTTTAATTAATTAGATGCTCTGGAGAGCTATATATATGTTGTTAGGTGAGAACTATGTATGTACTTTGGTTCTAATGTGATGATGAACTTCTATTAATTTGGTCACTTAATTATCTATTCATGATGTTCTGTAATGGTTTTTGACACACTTAATTATATATAATGCACGCAGATGAACCGGCAATGGATGTACGGTGACAGACACACCTCCGAGTACATTAAGGGCGTGCATGATTTTCTCGAAGTGGCTGAGGCAAACAAGCAAAATGGTTTTATGTGTTGTCCATGCCCTATATGTGGGAATACGAAGTCTTACTCTGACCGGAAAATCCTTCACACCCACCTGCTTTACAAGGGTTTCATGCCACACTATAATGTTTGGACGAGGCACGGAGAAATAGGGGTTATGATGGAAGACGGCGAAGAAGAAGAGGACGATGACAACTATGTGCCCCCTGAATACGGTGATGCTGCAACGGGGGAAGTTGCTGAAGATCAAGAGGAACCAGACGATGTGCCCAATGATGCTGCAAGGGGGGGAAGCTGCTGAAGATCAAGAGGAACCAGTGCCCGATGATGATGATCTCCGCCGGGTCATAGTCGATGCAAGGACGCAATGTGAAAGTCAAAAGGAGAAGCTGAAGTTCGATCGCATGTTAGAGGATCACAAAAAAGGGTTGTACCCCAATTGCGAAGATGGCAACACAAAGCTCGGTACCGTACTGGAATTGCTGCAGTGGAAGGCAGAGAATGCTGTGCCTGACAAAGGATTTGAGAAGCTATTGAAAATATTGAAGAAGAAGCTTCCAAAGGATAACGAATTGCCCGACAGTACATACGCAGCAAAGAAGGTCGTATGCCCTCTAGGATTGGATGTGCAGAAGATACATGCATGCCCTAATGACTGCATCCTCTACAGCGGTGCGTACAAGGATCTGAACGCATGCCCGGTATGCGGTGCATTGCGGTATAAGATCAGACGAGATGACCCTGGTGATGTTGACGGCGAGCCCCCCAGGAAGAGGGTTCCTGCGAAGGTGATGTGGTATGCTCCTATAATACCACGGTTGAAACGTCTGTTCAGAAACGAAGAGCATGCCAAGTTGATGCGATGGCACAGTGAGGACCGTAAGAAAGACGGGAAGTTGAGAGCACCCGCTGACGGGTCTCAGTGGAGAAAAATCGAGAGAAAGTATTGGGCCGAGTTTGCAGCTGACCCAAGGAACGTATGGTTTGGTTTAAGCGCGGATGGCATTAATCCTTTCGGGGAGCAGAGCAGCAATCACAGCACCTGGCCCGTGACTCTATGTATGTATAACCTTCCTCCTTGGATGTGCATGAAGCGGAAGTTCATTATGATGACAGTTCTCATCCAAGGCCCTAAGCAACCCGGCAACGACATTGATGTGTACCTAAGGCCATTAGTTGAAGAACTTTTACAGCTGTGGAATGGGAACGGTGTACGTACGTGGGATGAGCACAAACAGGAGGAATTTAACCTGCACGCATTGCTGTTTGTAACCATCAACGATTGGCCCGCTCTCAGTAACCTTTCAGGACAGACAAACAAGGGATACCACGCATGCATGCACTGTTTAGATGACACTGAAAGTATATACCTGGACAAAAGCAGGAAGAATGTGTACCTGGGCCATCGTCGATTTCTTCCGACCAACCATCAATGTCGAAAGAAAGGGAAGCATTTCAAAGGCGAGGCAGATCACCGGAAGAAGCCCGCCATGCGTACCGGTGATCACGTACTTGCTATGGTCAATGATTTACACGTAATCTTTGGAAAGGGTCCCGGCGGACTAGCTGTTCCGAATGACGCTGAGGGACACGCACCCATGTGGAAGAAGAAATCTATATTTTGGGACCTACCCTACTGGAAAGAGCTAGAGGTCCGCTCTTCAATCGACGTGATGCACGTGACGAAGAACCTTTGCGTGAACCTGCTAGGCTTCTTGGGCGTGTATGGGAAGACAAAAGATACACCTGAGGCACGGGAGGACCTGCAACGTTTGCACGAAAAAGACGGCATGCCTCCGAAGCAGTATGAAGGTCCTGCCAGCTACGCTCTTACGAAAGAAGAGAAAGAAATCTTCTTTGAATGCCTGCTCAGTATGAAGGTCCCGACTGGCTTCTCGTCGAATATAAAGGGAATAATAAATATGCCAGAGAAAAAGTTTCAGAACCTAAAGTCTCATGACTGCCACGTGATTATGACGCAACTGCTTCCGGTTGCATTGAGGGGGCTTCTACCGGAAAACGTCTGATTAGCCATTGTGAAGCTATGTGCATTCCTCAATGCAATCTCTCATAAGGTGATCGATTCAGAAATCATACCAAGGCTAAGGAGTGATGTGGCGCAATGTCTTGTCAGTTTCGAGCTGGTGTTCCCACCATCCTTCTTCAATATCATGACGCACGTCCTAGTTCATCTAATCAACGAGATTGTCATTCTGGGGCCCGTATTTCTACACAATATGTTCCCCTTTGAGAGGTTCATGGGAGTATGTCCGTAACCGCGCTAGGCCAGAAGGAAGCATCTCCATGGGCCATCAAATAGAGGATGTCATTGGGTTTTGTGTTGACTTCATTCCTGGCCTTAAGAAGATAGGTCTCCCTAAATCACGGTATGAGGGGAGACTGACTGGAAAAGGCACGCTAGGAGAGGACTCAATAATACGCAGGGACGGGCATTCTTGGTCTCAAGCACACTACACAGTTCTACAGAACTCTACCTTGGTGACCCCGTATGTCGATGAACACAAGAACAGTCTGCGCTCCAAACACCCGGAGCAGTGTGACGACTGGATTACATGTGAACACATCAGGACTTTCAGCAGTTGGTTGGAAACACATCTCAGAGGTGACACCACTGTTTGTGATGAGTTGTACTCGTTGTCCAGGGGACCATCTTCGACTGTATTGACTTACAAAGGATACGAGATAAATGGGAATACATTTTACACGATCGCCCAAGATCAAAAGAGCACCAACCAAAACAGCGGTGTCCGCTTTGATGCAGCAACCGAGAGGGGAAAGGACACATATTATGGTTACATAATGGACATATGGGAACTTGACTACGGACATGATTTTAAGGTCCCTTTGTTTAAGTGCAAATGGGTCAATCTGTCAGGAGGCGGGGTACAGGTAGACCCATAGTACGGAATGACAACAGTGGATCTGAACAATCTTGGGTACACTGACGAACCGTTCGTCCTAGCCAATGATGTGGCACAGGTTATCTATGTGAAGGACATGTCTAGCAGACCGAGGAAAAGAAAAGATAAGGAAGCGAATACATCATACGATGAGCCAAAGCGCCACATAGTTCTTTCAGGAAAAAGGGACATTGTGGGAGTGGAGGGCAAGACAGACATGTCTGAAGATTATGAAAAGTTTCATGAAATTCCTCCCTTCAAAGTCAAGGCTGACCCAAGCATCCTGATAAACGATGAAGATTATCCATGGTTACGGCGCAATAAGCAAATGACACAAGCGAAGAAAAAGTGAAGACTTTCTCCCGCAACTATTATATGATACCATGCCAACTTTGTAAGAGACGAGTATGATACCATTGTCCGTTTTGTACAAGAAGTGCATCTAGTTTTTGCCGTAACCCTCTCAACTTTCTTGCACATGCTATGTGGATGAAATGATGATACCATGCCAACTTTCAACCTTCTCAGAGTTCATTTGAAATGCTTTTCAATTTTAGGGTCTTATAGCTCAAAATAATTAGTAAATGCATGAAAAATAACAGGCCAAAAATTAAAAATTATGCCACCTACTGGGCCACCACGGCCTGAATACGATTAGAAACCCATCCATGGGCCAGGATTCAGGCCCGCAGAAGGCCAGTAGGCCCACAGGCATGTATAGAGAGGTTAGGCCCGTAAGCCTGCTTTAGAGAGGAGCTCGACAGCTCAGGCGTACCGCACCTTATAAACAGGTGCGGCTCTCTCTCAGCTAGCGAGGTGGGACTAAACTCACCACCACGCCGCTGTGCAAGGCCATTGGTCCCGGTTGGTGGCACGAAACGGGACCAATTCCACCCTTTGGTCCCTGTTGGTGCCACGAACCGGTACTAATGAGGCTGTGGCCCCACGAGCACCTTTAGTACCGGTTCATGGCACGAACCGGTACTAGAGTTTCTTACTAAGCAGTTTTTTAGTCCCACCTCGCTAGCTGAGAGGCACTACGAGCGGTTTATAAGCCCTGAGTGCAGAGACGATGAAGAAGAGGCACAATGCTCACGTTGCTTAGCTTCAAGCCTTGAGGAATAAGGTAGACTGCATGGAGCTATGTGTAGTGCAGTCTACACTATTCCGAAAGGCTTGAAGCAAATCAACGAACATTGCGCCTCTTTTTTATTTTTAATAACTTATTACAACTCCAGACTTCTTGTGTTCCGACAAAATAAAATAAACTTTAATAAAATTTATGAAACTAAAATTAACAAAGTATTTTCTGTTCAAAACATTATAAGAAACCTCTATTATTATTGAAACTAAAATCATATAAAATTGATGCAACTAAAATTATCGAAGTATTTTCTGTTCAAAATCATTAAAAGCAAAAAGAATTTTCATAAAGAACTTTTTTTGATAGAAATTTTAATAGCAAAAAGAATTATCATAAAGTAAAATAAATAAGTAATTAGAAACAAAATAAAATAAAATAAATAAGTTTTTTGTTGTAAGTAGAAACAAAACAAAATAAATAAAGCAAAAAAGAAAACAAAAAAACTAAATACAGCAAAAAAAATTCATAAAGAACTTTTTTTATAGAAATTTTAATAGCAAAAAGAATTATCATAAAGTAAAATAAATAAATAATTAGAAACAAAATAAAATAAAATAAATAAGTTTTTTGTTGTAAGTAGAAACAAAACAAAATAAATAAAGCAAAAAAGAAAACAAAAAACATGCAAAAAATAAAAATTATGCCACCTACTGGGCCACCACGGCCTGAATACGACTAGAAACCCATCCATGGGCCAGGATTCAGGCCCGCAGAAGGCCCAGTAGGCCCACAGGCATGTACAGAGAGGTTAGGCCCGTAAGCCTGCTTTAGAGAGGAGCTCGAAAGCTCAGGCACACCGCACCTTATAAACAGGTGCGGCTCTCTCTCAGCTAGCGAGGTGGGACTAAACTCCCACCACCACGCCGTTGTGCAAGGCCCTTTGGTCCCGGTTCGTGGCACCAACCGGGACCAATGCCCCCCCTCTAGTCCCGGTTGGTGCCACCAACCGGGACCAAAGGCCCACGGTTCCCGCCCTTTGCGCTGCTGAAAAGGGACCTTTGGTCCCGGTTGGTGGCACCAACCGGGACTAAAGGGCGGCATTGGTCCCGGTTGGTGCCACGAACCAGGACCAATGCCCTTGCTATATAATCAGGACTTGTGAATTTCACATCTCCCTCGCCTCCCTCGCCAGATGCCCCCGCCGCCAGGCTGCCCAAATCACTCGCGCGCTCCTCGTCGCCGTCGCCGTCGCCGGCCGCCATCCCCGTCTCCCCGTGCCCCTGCCCCGCGCCCGAGCCCACGCCGGCCGCCGCCCCGTGCCCCTGCCCCGTCCCCGAGCACGCACGGCCGCGCCCCTGCGCCCCGCCCCGCCCCCACCATTGTCGTCATCGCCGACGCCCGCCCCCACTGCCGCCCCTGCCTCGACGCCGCCCCTCCTCCCCGTTCGGTCCGGCTCCGGCGACCCCCTTTCCTCCCTGTCCCCTCGATCCTCTTCATATAATTTTTTTTGATATAATTTTTTTCATATGCATATGTTGATTATATGGATGGATGGATGATGTATATGTTCATTATATGGATGGATGGATGATGTATGCTTTTTTTCATATAATTTTTTTAGGCAGATTTTTAGAATTTTTTAGGCAGATTTTTAGAATTTTTTGTGTATGTATGTTATGATTATATGTATGTATGTATGTATGTTCATATGTATGTATGTTTATATGTAAAGCATATGCAAAGAAAATGTATGAATGGTCATATGCAAAGAAAATGTATGTATGGTCATATGCAAAGAAAATGTATGTATGTATGTTCATATGAAAGAAAAATGTATGTATGTATGTTCATATGCATATGCAAAGAAAATGTATGTTCATATGCATATGCAAAGAAAATGTATGTTCATATATATGATAATATGTTCATATAAAAAGGAAAATAAGAAGAGGAAGAAAGGAGAAGAAGAGGAGAGGAAGAAGAGGAGAAATAAAAATAAGAAGAGGAAAAAAGAAGAGGAGAAGAAGAAAGGAATAGAAGAGAAGAAGAAAAAATAGAAAAAATTCTATTTTTTCTTCTTCTCTCCTCTATTCCTTTCTTCTTCTCCTCTTTTTTTTTCTTCTTTTTTTCTTCGATCTTCTCCTCTATTCCTTTTCTTCTTATCCTCTTTTTATTTCTTCTTCGTTTTCTTATGTTTTATCGGGTCTGTCGTCGTCGATATACCCCTCTCCCGATAACTTCAACACGAGGGGGGTCGATATACCCCCTCCCCGCCGATAATATTATTTTCCCATGTATGTATGTCGTCGTTGTCGATATAACCCCCTCCCGATAACTTCAACACGTGGGGGGGGGTCGATATACCCCCTCCCCGATAACATTATTTTCCCATGTATGTATGTCGTCATTGTCGATATATAGAACTCCCTCCCAGATAACTTCGACATGATGGACGGTCGATATTTATACCCCCTCTCGACCGTGATAACTTATACCACGGGAGCACCCCCCGGCCCTCTCGCTCGACCAAAACTCTCGAGGACACCCAAACCCTAGAAAAAAACGATGTCGGTCTCCTACCCCCTCCCGCCGCGCCCCTACCCTTGAAGCGTTGCCTAGGCCACCCCAAACCCGGAATAAACTAGGTCTACGTTTGCACTAATATATCCACCTGCTGTCATGTTTGTGTAATAATTGCCATGTTGTAATATTTGCAGAAACAATGGAGCACGGTCGAGACGAGCAAGCAGAAGAGGTGTTGGGGGACATAATCTTAGCTGGAGGTGATATCTTGTCGTATCTTAACGACAATGATGGTCTGGAAGAACAGGGTGAAGAAGCAGGCTACGGTGATCGAAGAGTGGAGGAGGAAAGACATAATTATGATGGCTCCGGTGACCCAATGCTGGTGCAAGAAGGAGCCCGTGGTGACGGCTCCGGTGAACGAACAGAGTCCGGCCAGGTAAATATATTAGTTAAGCCTGTGCTGACTAGCTAATTGATGCATTCATTGTTTTGGTATGTACACATATTAATTAACACTCGTCTTTCTTCTTTTTTCTAGCCCTCCGGATCGAGCACAACTGTGGTAAAGAGACGAGGCCCGAAGAGAAAGTTGCGCTCGGATGAAAGGTTTGAGATCACAGCAATCGCGCGCGACGGCCAACCGATTGAACCCATCCGGACAAAGGATGCATTTGCTGCTCAGTGCGGGGTTCTAGTTAGGGACAAGATCCCGATCAGCATCCACCAATGGTATAAGCCTAAGAAGGAAGACCCTGAGGTGTCTTATGTCAATGATATGCAGAAAGATGATCTTTGGACTGAGCTGAAGGCAAATTTCACCCTACCGCCAGAGGAGGATCCGGAGAAGCCAGTTATAGAGCAATTAATCAAGTCTCATGCTCTTAAGAAGATGGCAGACCTATTCAGGAGGTGGAAGAATGAGCTGAAAACGTTTGTCGACAAAGAAGAGACACCAGAATTCATCGGCCGGTATGAGAAGATCAGAGATCACTGGCCCGCATTTGTGGCCCACAAGACATCGGAAAAGAGTAAGAAGATGTCAGCGACAAACAAGAAGAATGCTGCAAAGAAGAAGCTTCACCATCGCACGGGGTCAGGTGGCTACCTCAAAGCCCGACCTAAGTGGGCCAAGGCTGAGAATGATCTGCTTGAAAAAGGGATCGAACCACAGACAATGAACTGGACAGACCGTTGCCGGACTTGGTTCTTCGGGGCTGGCGGAACCTTGGACCCTGTATCAGGGAGGTGCGTTTGGACGAACGAGCTTTTGAGAATACCAGTCAAGAAGATTCAGCAATATATCGATGCAGCGCAGGAAGGGAGGTTCGTTCCAGACAGAGAGAACGACGAGCTCACAATGGCCCTCGGGAATCCTGAGCACCCTGGATGGACACGAGGCACGCCAGGCTCCGTTCCGTGGAAGGCTGGTTTTCCGGACACGGACGGTTACAAAAGCCAGGAGAGGAGGAAAAAAGTGGAGCAGATCCAAATTCAGAAGCTGCACGAAAGGGTTCAAGCGCTAGAGGAACGAGACGGCAATCGACATGCCGAAACTGCCCCCGAAGCTACACCGCCATCTCAGTGGAGAACAGCGTGGCTTCCACCGAGCTGCTTCAGCTGGAGCATGCGGCTCCTGCTAGCTACCCCGTGGATGCTATCACGGAGTCTCAACATTGCCACCTTATGGCGGAATGGCAGAACTTCAAAGTCAAGGCGGCTGTTGGCTCTGTTTTACCTCCTGAACCCGGCGCAACCTACCACTGCCGGTCGATTCCAAAAGGATATGCTAGGGTGATGGTGGATGAAATAACGAAGGGATTTTAGGAGCTCCAGCTTGACCACCCTACCGGTGAAGGGGAGACTCGGCTGGGTTCTGCTCTGAAGACTCCATGCCTATGGCGGAAGGAGCTCATCAAGCTTCCGAACTGGACGGCTCCGGCGAGTAAGGGCACTCCGCCTCCTCCTCCGGCGAGTGATCAGAGCACTCAGCCTCCTTCTCCGGCGCGTGGCGGCACTCCGCCTCCTTCTCCGCCAGCGCCGGCGCGCCAGAGCAGCCAGCCTCCTCCTTCTCCGCCTCGTCAGCAAGGGCGGAAGATACCCGCCGGCGCTGCGGCTGCTCCGGCGCGTCGTAGTCCTTCTCCTCCGCCTCGTAAGAAAGGAAAGAAGACAGCCGCAGCCGCTCCGTCTGCTCTGCCGGCGTCTAGCAGTACAGCTGCCAGAGGCGGGAGGCAATACAGATTCGGTCCTTCTCTGAAGACTCCAGAGAAGTTACCATACGAGAGGACCGAGGAGGAAACCAGGAAGATCATGCGAGCCGAAGTGACAAACTTCTTTGAAGGGGTGAAAGCAAAGAAACATTCACGTCCGGAGGAGAAGGTAGATCCGGTGAAAGCAAAGCGCACTCTGGCTGCCCTGACAAAACCACCAAAGTCTCTGCCGAGAGGCAACTATGAGCGCATTCTTGCAAAGACATATGCCGAAGCGGAGCGGTCGGGAAGTACTGTCAGTGATCAAAGGTTAAAAGAACGACGAGCTGGGAAAAAAATTGCCCAGCTCGGCGAACAAGCGAACCAATCGTGCCCCCCGCTCAAGGTGTCAAAAGACATCGTCGCTAATGATCCGAGTATGGTGCCCGGTTATAGCAATCTTGGAGATTACCTGCCCGACGACGTACATTATGAAATCATGGAGGTGGACGAACACAAATACCATTACGGGAAGCCTCTCGTCAAAGATGAAAGATCTCTAACAACGATGATGCGAAGACTACATGATTGGTACATGAAAACCTGCAGAGAGTCTGATGGGATGTATACTTTGACGCTGAGAGTTAAACCGGAGCATGACCTCGTTGGAATTGATCTGCTGAATGTTCCATTTGAGGATTTCTTCCAGTTTTACAATCAAAAGGCCCTCGATAAAACAACGATCACTTGCTACTGTCTGTAAGTAGTACTACTTCTGTCATTAATAAGTCTCTCTATATAGGTCAGCTCTTTTCTTGCATGTATTTATAATTATCCTCACTATATTATGCAGATTGAAGATCGCCGAATTGAAGAAAAGACAAATCGATGATATTGGGTTCATTAACACAAATCTGATAGATGCATATACGGTTGAAAAACATCCCAAAGAAGCCGAGGCCAACTTGCTACAATCGTTGGTATTAAATCAAAACAAAGATATAATACTCTTTCCTTACAACTTCAAGTGAGTGTTACTGTCTTGTGCATATTCAGTTTCCCTTATTAGTCCAGGTTATGGTAATGTAATTGATGACTTATGCATGCATGCGCAGCTTCCACTATATTCTCCTAGAGATTAAGCTTGAGCAGGGAGTAGTAACCGTCTTAGACTCGAGACGAAAAGATCCCCAGGACTATGCGAACATGACTCAAATGCTCGAGAAGTAAGTTAAATCGATCATTATCCACCATATCAGCAACTTTGTTCATTTCCTGATATCAAGTAATTGTTTTCTTTGTCTGGCAGGGTTTGGAGAAAATTCACCTCAAAAGCTCCGGGACTGCCGAAGAAGCTGCAATTTAATCACCCGAAAGTAAGTACTATAGTAGCATGTTCCACGCATCTCCTAGTGATTCAAGCGCTAGTTTCATCAATACCATTTAGCATGCTTGCTTATCAGTTTGATTGACCTCTATTTCTTGTAAAGTGGTTGTGGCCGGAACCCGGGAATAATTACTGTGGATACTACGTTTGCGAGTCCATCCACTACACGACCTGTGAGCGGGGCTACACTGAAGAATAATATGAAGTGCGTAAGCAATAATATTCACAATTTTATTTTATTACCATCATTTGTGTTGAGTTTCATTTATTCATATATATATGTATTGACCCCCTTCTTCAAATTAGATGTTTCGGAAGCGGGATGAACTCGTAGCACCAGATCGTATGCGAGGAATTCAAGAGGAATTGGCGGCATTCTTCCTTGACCACGTGATCGCTGAAAACGGAGAATACTATGTGGACCCTGTGTTCCTATAATTTAATTAGGAGATTGTATTGTAAGAGATAATTATTGTATATATGTAGCCGGTAGTGTCGGATATATATACGAGAACTTGTTGTTCGACCAATATCTCGGAGAAGGAGAGGTGGTCGATATCACTTCTCTCTGTATGCATATGTTCATGACGATCTTCTGTTTCCTTCATTTGATTACTAGCTAGCGTGTCTACTCCTCTCCATACGTATATAGTACGTAGCGTCGACCAAGCACGGAGATAAGAGAGGACACTTCTCTCTATTAATTAGCTAGCTAACACAATATATGAAACACCTAAATTAACCCCCCAAAACCCCTAAACCACCCCCTTTCAAAAAAAAACAAAAACCTCAGCTCCTGCCAGCTGCTGACGCATGAATGCCTATTGGTCCCGGTTGGTGACACCAACCGGGACAAAAGGCCCTGCCTATTGGTCCCGGTTGGTAGCACCAACCGGGACCAAAGGCCCCCTGCCTGGGCTGGCAGCAGCGGCCACGTGGAGGACAGAAGACTAAAGGATTAGGGTTTTAGTAACGACCCTTTAGTCCCGGTTCGAGAACCGGGACAAAAGGCCCTTACAAACCGGGGTAAAAGCCCCTTTTCCTATTAGTGGAGAGGGGTGGCTGAAAACAGCTTCTTCTTCACAAGGTCAAGGTCGGCATGTTTGAGCCGGATTGCCATGACCCGAGCCAAGGTGGCGGACGAATCGTCACCTGCTGAGGTGGCCGCCCATTTGAGGGCGGCCCGCGTCCTGTCGGACTCAGGGTCCAGTGCCTCCGGCTCCGCATGGAAGAGATCATGCTGGACGAGCATGACGGCGAGGTTGAGATTGGCGTTGGCCCTGTAGAGGTAGCGGAAGGCCTGTGGCTCGTTGATGCATCCGAAATATGCCACAAGGAAAGCCATGAGACTGTGGGTGGACCTGCATGCAACCTCGTGCCAGGGGTCGAAACCGGGCCTGCATCTCCTCTTAGCGGCGGGTGGAGCGGCGTCTACGTCGTAGTAGTAGTCGTCTTTGGGGGGTTTGGTTTTGGGGTCTAGGAGGACGATGGTGTTGAGGATGATGTTGGAGACGGGGTCGAGGAGGCCGAGGCAGAGGCCGCGGGTACTAAGGAGGCCGTAGAGGTCGGGCATGGCCTTGCAGGAAAGCCGGAGCCGGCGGAACGCCTCGTCGTAGAGGCCGACGATGAGCTGGTGCGTGGCTTGGCGCAGGTCGTCGTCGTGGGGAAGAGGCGCGTCCTCGTCGCGGCATTTGAGGCTGTGCAAGCACGAGATGAGCCCCCTCCGAGAGTGAGAGCCGCCGGAAGAAGTGGGTCCCGACGCCATCTGCGAGCAGGGACGACGGACGGAGCTGTCTGGGTGGGGGTGGCGGCGACTCGCAGGGAGAGGAGCAGATCGATCTTGCGGGGGTGGGTTTTGCCCCCGGGACCGGAGATCTGAACTGGGATCAGGTCGGTTTTGGTCGTGACTTGCCTCCTTTTCCCCCGTGACTTGCCTCTTTCTTTCTTCGATAATAAAAGGATTAGAGGAGGCATGTTCCCATTGGAGACAAGTTTACGGGGTAAATTGTACTTCTCTCAGAACTACTCCCTTCCTACCAAAATACCAAAATATAAGACTTTTTTTAGTTGCACCGGTGCTCAATGCTTAGTTGCCTGGAAAAATGTTTGTAAGCCTAAAAAGCTAGGTGGTCTAAGGCTAAAAAATCTTCATGTTCAGAATAACTGTCTATTAATGAAATTTGCCGTAAAAGCTCTGCTACCGGACCAAACTCCGTGGCAAGATTGGATCGACCTTCAACATCCAAATGCTCTCATCGCTCCACAAAATAGCCACTCCTTCCTCTGCCAAACCATAAACCACCAACTACCAGCTCTACACACCATCTCCTTCGTCATCACAAAGTCTGGAACAAACACCTATTTTTGGCTAGATATTTGGTTACACCAACAATCACTCGCTACTCTCTTCCCCTGCCTCTACTCACATACCACCACCCCCCTCACTCGTGTGGCTGCTGTTATGAACCACGGTCTAGAATCAATCCTAAGGAACCGCCTAACATCTAATGCCGCTTCCGAGTTGTGCTCTTTGTTGTCTCTCCTGCAGGACTTCCAGGTGTCGCCGGGACCGGACGAACGCTACCTAAACGGTGGCCTCACTTTCTCTACACGGGCCGCCTATCAGCTGGTCATGGCCGACACTGATGACGACGCTCATGCCATTGCAATTTGGTCTTCATGCGTTCCAAACCGTGTGAAAATCTTTGCATGGCTTCTGTTTCGTGGAAGACTCAACTTCAAAAGCAACCTTATCCGCAAGCACATCGTGCCAGACGCGCTATGTCCCCGTTGTGGGTTCGACGGGGAGACCGCCTCGCATATCTTCCTAGACTGCCCCCTCGCTCAGAGAAGATGGCAGCGAATCGGTCTATCACCACCCAACTCCATCGACAACCTTTGGGACTGCCGCCTCCCCAACCAGCTTGACACGCTAATTTGGCACTCCATCCTCCTCCTCATCCTATGGAAAATGTGGGACTCCAGAAACGCCATGACTTTCAAGCAACAGAACCACCACAGCATCTTCACCCTCAAGCGAATCATTGATGACCTTATGCTCTGGACGCACCGGATGAAGAAGCCGGCGCATAAGCAGGCCGCCTCCTCATGGCGTTCCTATTTCTTATCACGCTTACACGTGCTTATGTAATTCACCTTTGTATTTGGACAGACGTTGGGTTATAAAAATGAGAAATATATTCAGGTGGGGGAGCCCCCCCCCCCCTGATTTTTCAAAAAAAAGACTTTTTTTAGTCCAAATTGAACTACACAAACTTTTTATACTTGGCGACTGCTAGGCGCCGGTTCGGCCGGCCGTAGGATTATGCAACCTCCAGCTGTTGATTACCATGGATCCCGTTCGCATCTCGCGCTGACATGTAGCTTATGTCCATATGGCGGCTTCCGCGCGCAGCCGGCCACGCTCGTCCTTGACTGCCGGAGCTTGCCGGCCAACGACACCACCCGGGCTCGTCGCCCTGGCCGCCGGCCCGAGCATCGCGTGGTCGCCGTCATCGGCACCAGCTGGTCGCCATCGCAAGCAGCCTTGATGTGTCCTTCAAACAGGTCGCCGTCGTCACCAGTAGGCCTGCTGCGTCCCCATGCAGCACGGAGACGCTGCCTTCCCAAGCATCGTGTGGTCGTTGGAGTGTTGCCAACGTGGTCATGGCAACATCGGCCGCCAGCGCAGCGTTCCTAGCAGCACGTACGTGCGATGATGGCTCGTGCTAGTTCCAGTAAAAAAAACGACGCCCTGATGTAGGAAATTATGTCGCCGGATGCAGCTCCGCTACATCAACACTCGACTGGTTCCAACAAATAAAAATGTCGGTCATAGCAAATTGATGCGCCTGTTGTAGCATTTTTTCGCCTGGTTGCAGCTCCGCCATGCCAACGGTCATAGCCAATTCTTGTGTTGCTTCCAGCAAAAAGTGATGTCGTATGTAGCAAAATAATTGCTGGATGCAGCTTTGGCAGCTTTCGACCTCATGTTTCCAGCAATTGGTGTAGGCGGTTCCAGCAAACACCATCGCTGGTTGCAGCACAAAGCGACCATCTGTGGTGATGGCCATGGCAGCTCCAAGGTGACAGCCATGGTAGCAATTGGTGTAGGCGGTTTCAACAAACACCATCGCTGGTTGCAACATTGAGTGCGGTAGTGGTGGTCGCCTCCCGTGCTCATGCGCAGGAAAGAGAAGGAAGGGGCGAGAGGAAGAAGATAACCAGAGTAAAAGAAAGAAACGGTCCGTGGCGGGCCCAAGCAAACATGCCTTAAGGAGGTTGTGTGAGCGACTGGTCAAACATGCGCAAGTACTAACGCGGGATGCTGGATTCCATACGATCGCACGGCGCACGGGGGGCGCAACATTTGGCCGGCACGTCGACCGCAAACGTTTCCCTTTATTTTGATACAGAGGCAGTGTATTTTGGGGTGGATTTGTTTCTATCACCATGAAAGATCGATAGGTTTACCTCCTTTGTTTTCTCCAACAATGATTGACACTTTTTCCTATTAATAACCGCTTAACCGAATGGTTTTGAACTTTTGAAGGTTTGTAGTAAGAAATTACATCGATGTCGTACCATAAGGCTGACTCTCAATGGAGGACTTCATTTAGTTTGTGAAGTAACTACTCCATGCACTTTTATTTTGTGCATTGTGCCTTGCACTATTATCAATAATGCTACACTTACGGACCGAAACCATACGGAATCACCTACGCGCGGAGGTGGAAGCAGCTGTCTGGTGCTCAGTTTGTTACTTTGCGTGAATTCCGGCTCACTTCGCGCTCTCGTTCTACCACATCAGCCCGTAGCAACCTTTCCCTAACACTTGCCTGTAAGTGTAGCATAATTGCACTATTATATCACATGCTGGTAAACCCAAAACATGAATCCATCCGGAAGGGAACTAGTTTTTTTGAGAAGTTTACATTTTTCTCTAAGATTTTCCCATAACACATAAAAATGGCGACAATGGTCTTTTATTACACAAAAAATATTTTTAATTCACATTCAGCATTATGGATGCTAAAGCAAGCCATTCCCGCAATATGAGCTCGTGATGACGACAACTTGTTACAATTCTTGGTTTGCTTTCTTCATAGTAAGAGGTTTTGCACTCGAGATATATAAGTTTGTAGACTTCCTGCTAGATAGTCTAGCTAGTTTGTGAAGTAACTACCACTTTTGTTTTGTGCATTGTCTTTCACAATTTATCACAAGCAAATGGCCCAAAACATGAGTCCATGCAGAAGGAAACTAATTTTTGACAAGTTTTAATTTTTCTTTGAGATTTTCCTATTAAACACATCGAAAAAATGGTGGAAAGGATTTTATTGAACAAACATTATTTTTAATTCACATTCTCATTATGGATCCTAAATCAAGTCATTGCCAAAATATGAGCTCGTGATGACGACAACTTGTTACAATTCTTGGTTTGCTTTCTTCAAAGTAAGAGGTTTGCACTCTAAATATATAAGTTCAAGCATCGACTTCCTGCTAGATAGTCTAGTTTGTGAAGTAACTACCACTTTTATTTTGTGCACTGCCTTGCACTATTTATCACAAGCACATAACCCAAAACATGAGACAAACCTTGGAATCGAAAGGGTTTAGCCTTAGTAGAACTAAAACCGAGTACATGATGTACGGTTTCAGTACTACTAAAACCGAGTACATGATGTACGGTTTCAGTACTACTAGGTGTGAGGAGGAGGAGGTTAGCCTTGATGGGCAGGTGGTGCCTCAGAAGGACACCTTTCGATATTTGGGGTCAATGCTACAGGTGGATGGGGGTATTGATGAAGATGTGAACCATCGAATCAAAGCCGGATGGATGAAGTGGCGCCAAGCTTCTGGCATTCTCTGTGCCAAAGAGTGCCACAAAAACTAAAAGGCAAGTTCTACGGGACGATGGTTTGTCCCACAATGTTGTATGGCGCTGGGTGTTGGCCGACTAAAAGGTGACATGTTCAACAGTTAGGTGTGACGGAGATGCGTATGTTGAGATGGATGTGTGGCCACACGAGGAAGGGTCGAGTCTGGAATGATGATATACGAGATAGAGTTGGGGTAGCACCCATTGAAGAAAAGTTTGTCTAACATCATCTGGGATGGTTTGGGCATATTCAGCGCATGCCTCCAGAAGCTCTAGTGCATAGCGGACGACTAGAGTGTGCGGAGAATGTCAAGAGAGGTCGGGGTAGACCGAATTTGACATGAGAGGAGTCTGTTAAGAGAGACCTAAAGGATTGGAGTATCATCAAAGAATTAGCTACGGACGGGGTGCGTGAAAGCTTGCTATCCATGTGTCAGAGCCATGAGTTTGGTTGCGAGATTTTATGGGTTTCACCTCTAGCTTACCCTAACTTGTTTGGGACCCAAAACATGAATCCTCACGGAAGCAAACTAGTTTTTGAGAAGTTTTACATTTTCCTGAAGTTCTTCCTACTAAACACAACGGAAAAGTGGTGATATTTGTATTGAATAAAAATTAATGTTACTCACATTCATCATTATGGACGCTAAATCAAGTCATTCCTACAATATGGGATCCAAATGACGATAGTATAAAACGTTGCCAACCACATTAACAAGGTTTTAGAAATATATATCGCTGCCAATATTTCAGTAACACTTAGTTAAGTACTCCGTCATAGTTGAGCCCGGGCTGAGCTTACGTAACCATTTGCTGGCCACGGGAAGTCGATGACATCTGGGTCCAGCTATGTCGCGGTCCTACTTGTCATTTACCGAGGTTGTCTACTCATTTGTGTAAGCACTATTATTCAACCGGCCGAATCAACGTTTCCCTTTCTGAGGTAGGAGTAGAAAGCGTGGCCATACCGCCTTTCGTGACAGCGGTCAGTGAGAACATGGTTAATAATATAGCTAGTTGCTGGCTATATAATGTTGTCACATCATTTATAATCAAATTTATGGCCAATAAGTATAATAGGTAGATATAAATATGTACTATTTTATTGATACATGGCCTACCTTACTCTCTCACAAAGTATCTAGGAGAAGGTGCTGCAGCCGGCTGTTAACTAGTAGCCCCTTTTCTTCTCTCTCTCCTATTCTCTCTCTTTCAACTAAGCAAAAAATATAACATTTAAAGTCTTATAGCCTGCCTATCATCTTATTGCATTTGCTCTGAAAGGTAATTTCAGTGGGCCGGTTATTCCTTGGCTTCTGCACCTTCCTTCTTTAAGTAGAGACCTTTCCCTCATTTCTGCTCCACACTTATCAATTCCTTCCTCCCAGCATCATCCTTGTAGTATCTCCTTCGTCCTTCCCCAACGATGACTCCATCGGCCACCCAATCTTGTGCGAATAGGAGGAACGATACAGAGGCAGCGACTAAGGCCGCGGAAGGATCCTGCACCCCCAAGCGGAGCTTATGCCGGTAGGCGATAGGCGATGGATCGTCTGTGTGGTCGTGCGGCGATAGGTTTCCTTGTTGTGCATCACTTCCGATCCGTTTCTTCTTTGTTTTTAATCATCATCCTTTGGATTGATTTCAATTGCTGATCATCTTCATATAACTTCTAGGGCTAAGCAGTTTCTTGGGGCCCCTACCTCTTCGGCGACCGCGACCGAGTTGCCGGTCATTGAGGAGCTCACAACTCTTTTGACCAAGTAGGAGGAGTTAGCGGAGCTCTGCAAGGAGAACCACCGCGTTGCCGACGAGATGATAACTGCTTATGAGTGTCTGCTGAAGGGGGGAGATCGGGCAATCAAGGCACTGGACATGCTTGACGGTGTGATGTCGAGAGACCAAGCGACGATGAAGGATTTGGGGGCATCGAACAAGGCACCTAGTGATTATGTTGACCTCCTCAAGCAGATGATCGACGCCCAGACCCAGGATGTCGAGATCCTCCCCAAGGAGCTCTCTCTTGCCAAGGAGGGGAAGTTCTTATAACTTTCAGGGCCGACAGTTCCCATGTTAGGGTTTGTCAAGCGAGCTCCTTGCTTTCATTTGCAAGGAGCGAGGACCTGTCTGTTGGGAAACGTAGTAATTTCAAAAAAATTCCTACGAACACGCAAGATCATGGTGATGCATAGCAACGAGAGGGGAGAGTGTTGTCCACGTACCCTCGTAGACCGATAGAGGAAGCGTTAACACAACGCGGTTGATGTAGTCGTACGTCTTCATGATCCGACCGATCAAGTACCGAACGTACGGCACCTCCGAGTTCAGCACACGTTCAGCTCGATGACGTCCCTCGAACTCCGATCCAGCCGAGTGTTGAGGGGGAGTTTCGTCAGCACGACGGCGTGGTGACGATGATGATGTTCTACCGACGCAGGGCTTCGCCTAAGTACCGCTACGATATTATCGAGGTGTAATCTGGTGGAGGGGGGCACCGCACACGGCTAAGGGATCAATAGATCAATTGTTGTCTCTCTGGGGTGCCCCCTGCCCCCGTATATAAAGGAGCAAGGGGGAGGCCGGCCGGCCCTTGTTGGCGCGCCAGGAGGAGGAGTCCTCCTCCTAGTAGGAGTAGGACTCCCCTCTTTCCTACTCCTACTAGGAGGGGGAAAGGAAAGGGGGGCGCCGCCCCCCCCCCCCCTCTCCTAGTCCAATTCGGACCAGAGGGGGAGGAGGCGTGCGGCCCCTCCTGGCTGCCCCTCTCTCTCTCCACTAAGGCCCATAAGGCCCATTACTTCTCCCGGGGGGGTTCCGGTAACCCTCCGGCACTCCGGTTTTCTTCGAAAACACCCGGAACACTTCCGGTGTCCGAATATAGTCGTCCAATATATCAATCTTTATGTCTCGACCATTTCGAGACTCCTCATCATGTCCGTGATCACATCCGGGACTCCGAACAACCTTCGGTACATCAAAACATATAAACTCATAATATAACTGTCATCGTAACGTTAAGCGTGCGGACCCTACGGGTTCGAGAACTATGTAGACATGACCGAGACACCTCTCCGGTAAATAACCAATAGCGGAACCTGGATGCTCATATTGGTTCCCACATATTCTACGAAGATCTTTATCGGTCAGACCGCATAACAACATACGTTGTTCCCTTTGTCATCGGTATGTTACTTGCCCGAGATTCGATCGTCGGTATCTCGATACCTAGTTCAATCTCGTTACTGGCAAGTCTCTTTACTCGTTCCGTAATACATCATCCCGCAACTAACTCATTAGTCACAATGCTTGCAAGGCTTATAGTGATGTGTATTGCTGAGTGGGCCCAGAGATACCTCTCCGACAATCGGAGTGACAAATCCTAATCTCGAAATACGCCAACCCAACAAGTACCTTTGGAGACACCTGTAGAGCACCTTTATAATCACCCATTTACGTTGTGACGTTTGGTAGCACACAAAGTGTTCCTCTGGTAAACGGGAGTTGCATAATCTCATAGTCATAGGAACATGTATAAGTCATGAAGAAAGCAATAGCAACATACTAAACGATCGAGTGCTAAGCTAACGGAATGGGTCAAGTCAATCACGTCATTCTCCTAATGAGGTGATCCCGTTAATCAAATGACAACTCATGTCTATGGCTAGGAAACACAACCATCTTTGATCAACGAGCTAGTCAAGTAGAGGCATACTAGTGACACTCTGTTTGTCTATGTATTCACACATGTATTATGTTTCCGGTTAATACAATTCTAGCATGAATAATAAACATTTATCATGATATAAGGAAATAAATAATAACTTTATTATTGCCTCTAGGGCATATTTCCTTCAGTCTCCCACTTGCACTAGAGTCAATAATCTAGATTACACAGTAATGATTCTTACACCCATGGAGTCTTGGTGCTGATCATGTTTTGCTCGTGGAAGAGGCTTAGTCAACGGGTCTGCAACATTCAGATCCGTATGTATCTTGCAAATTTCTATGTCTCCCACCTGGACTAAATCCCGGATGGAAATGAAGCGTCTTTTGATGTGCTTGGTTCTCTTGTGAAATCTGGATTCCTTTGCTAAGGCAATTGCACCAGTATTGTCACAAAAGATTTTCATTGGTCCCGATGCACCAGGTATGACACCTAGATCGGATATGAACTCCTTCATCCAGACCCTTCATTTGCTGCTTCCGAAGCAGCTATGTACTCCGCTTCACACGTAGATCCCGCCACGACACTTTGCTTAGAACTGCACCAACTGACAGCTCCACCGTTCAATGTAAACACGTATCCGGTTTGCGATTTAGAATCGTCCGGATCAGTGTCAAAGCTTGCATCAACGTAACCATTTACGATGAGCTCTTTGTCACCTCCATAAACGAGAAACATATCCTTAGTCCTTTTCAGGTATTTCAGGATGTTCTTGACCGCTATCCAGTGATCCACTCCTGGATTACTTTGGTACCTCCCTGCTAAACTTATAGCAAGGCACACATCAGGTCTGGTACACAGCATTGCATACATGATAGAGCCTATGGCTGAAGCATAGGGAACATCTTTCATCTTCTCTCTATCTTCTGCAGTGGTCGGGCATTGAGTCTTACTCAATCTCACACCTTGTAATATAGGCAAGAACCCTTTCTTTGCTTGATCCATTTTGAACTTCTTCAAAACTTTGTCAAGGTATGTGCTTTGTGAAAGTCCAATTAAGCGTCTTGATCTATCTCTATAGATCTTGATGCCCAATATATATGCAGCTTCACCGAGGTCTTTCATTGAAAAACTCTTATTCAAGTATCTCTTTATGCTATCCAGAAATTCTATATCATTTCCAACCAGCAATATGTCATCTACATATAGTATTAGAAATGCTACTGAGCTCCCACTCACTTTCTTGTAAATACAGGCTTCTCCAAAAGTCTGTATAAAACCAAATGCTTTGATCACACTATCAAAGCGTTTATTCCAACTCCGAGAGGCTTGCACCAGTCCATAAATGGATCGCCGGAGCTTGCACACTTTGTTAGCTCCCTTTGGATCGACAAAACCTTCCGGTTGCATCATATACAACTCTTCTTCCAGAAATCCATTCAGGAATGCAGTTTTGACATCCATTTGCCAAAGTTCATAATCATAAAATGCGGCAATTGCTAACATGATTCGGACAGACTTAAGCATCACTACAGGTGAGAAGGTCTCATCGTAGTCAATCCCTTGAACTTGTCGAAAACCTTTCGCAACAAGTCGAGCTTTATAGACAGTAACATTACCGTCAGCGTCAGTCTTCTTCTTGAAGATCCATTTATTTTCAATGGCTTGCCGATCATTGGGCAAGTCAACCAAAGTCCATACTTTGTTCTCATACATGGATCCCATCTCGGATTTCATGGCCTCAGCCATTTTGCGGAATCTGGGCTCACCATCGCTTCTTCATAGTTCGTAGGTTCGTCATGGTCTAGCAACATAACCTCCAGAACAGGATTACCGTACCACTCTGGTGCGGATCTTGATCTGGTTGACCTATGAGGTTCAGTAATAACTTGATTTGAAGTTTCATGATCATTATCATTAACTTCCTCACTAATTGGTGTAGGTGTCGCAGAAATTGGTTTATGTGATGATCTACTTTCCAATAAGGGAGCAGGTACAGTTACCTCATCAAGTTCTACTTTCCTCCCACCCACTTCTTTCGAGAGAAACTCCTTCTCTAGAAAGGATCCATTCTTAGCAACGAATGTCTTGCCTTCGGATCTGTGATAGAAGGTGTACCCAACAGTCTCCTTTGGGTATCCTATGAAGACACATTTCTCCGATTTAGGTTCTAGCTTATCAGGTTGAAGTTTCTTCACATAAGCATCGCAACCCCAAACTATAAGATACGACAACTTTGGTTTCTTGCCAAACCATAGTTCATAAGGCGTCGTTTCAACGGATTTTGATGGTGCCCTATTTAGAGTGAATGCAGCCGTCTCTAAAGCATAACCCCAAAACGATAGCGGTAAATCAGTAAGAGACATCATAGATCGCACCATATCTAGTAAAGTACGATTACGACGTTCGGACACACCATTACGTTGTGGTGTTCCGGGTGGCGTGAGTTGCGAAACTATTCCGCATTGTTTCAAATGTAGGCCAAACTCGTAACACAAATATTCTCCTTCACGATCTGATCGTAGAAACTTTATTTTCTTGTTACGATGATTTTCAACTTCGCTCTGAAATTCTTTGAACTTTTCAAATGTTTCAGACTTATGTTTCATTAAGTAGATATACCCATATCTACTCAAATCATCTGTGAAGGTGAGAAAATAACGATATCCGCCACGAGCCTCAATATTCATCGGACCACAAACATCTGTATGTATGATTTCCAACAAATTAGTTGCTCTCTCCATAGTTCCGGAGAACGGTGTTTTAGTCATCTTGCCCATGAGACACGGTTCGCAAGTACCAAGTGATTCATAATCAAGTGATTCCAAAAGTCCATCATTATGGAGTTTCTTCATGCGCTTTACACCGATATGACCTAAACGGCAGTGCCACAAATAAGTTGCACTATTATTATCAACTCTGCATCTTTTGGCTTCGACATTATGAATATGTGTGTCACTACTACCGAGATTCATTAAAAATAGACCACTCTTCAAGGGTGCATGACCATAAAAGATATTATTCATATAAATAGAACAACCATTATTCTCTGATTTAAATGAATAACCGTCTCGCATCAAACAAGATCCAGATATAATGTTCATGCTCAACGCTGTCACCAAATAACAATTATTTAGGTCTAATATTAATCCCGAAGGTAGATGTAGAGGTAGCGTGCCGACGGCGATCACATCGACTTTGGAACCATTTCCCACGCGCATCGTCACCTCGTCCTTAACCAATCTTCGCTTAATCTGTAGCCCCTGTTTCGAGTTGCAAATATTAGCAACAGAACCAGTATCAAATACCCAGGTGCTACTGCGAGCATTAGTAAGGTACACATCAATAACATGTATATCACATATACCTTTGTTCACCTTGCCATCCTTCTTATCCGCCAAATACTTGGGGCAGTTCTGCTTCCAGTGACCAGTCTACTTGCCGTAGAAGCACTCAGTCTCAGGCTTAGGTCCAGACTTGGGTTTCTTCTCCTGAACAGCAACTTGCTTGCTGTTCTTCTTGAAGTTCCCCTTCTTCTTCCCTTTGCCCTTTTTCTTGAAACTAGTGGTCTTATTGACCATCAACACTTGATGCTCCTTTTTGATTTCTACCTCCGCTGCCTTTAGCATTGCGAAGAGCTCGGGAATTGTCTTATTCATCCCTTTCATGTTATAGTTCATCACGAAGCTCTTGTAGCTTGGTGGCAGTGATTGAAGAATTCTGTCAATGACGCTATCATCCGGAAGATTAACTCCCAGTTGAATCAAGTGATTATTATACCCAGACATTTTGAGTATATACTCACTGACAGAACTATTCTCTTCCATCTTGCAGCTGTAGAACTTATTGGAGACTTCATATCTCTCAATCCGGGCATTTGCTTGAAATATTAACTTCAACTCCTGGAACATCTCATATGCTCCATGACGTTCAAAACGTCGTTGAAGACCCGGTTCTAAGCCGTAAAGCATGGCACACTGAACTATCGAGTAGTCATCAGCTTTGCTCTGCCAGACGTTCATAACTTCTGGCGTTGCTCTTGCAGCAGGCCTGGCACGCAGCGGTGCTTCCAGGACGTAATTTTTCTGTGCAGCAATGAGGATAATCCTCAAGTTACGGACCCAGTCCGTGTAATTGCTACCATCATCTTTCAACTTTGCTTTCTCAAGGAACGCATTAAAATTCAACGGAACAACAGCACGGGCCATTTATCTACAATTAACATAGACAAGCAAGATACTATCAGGTACTAAGTTCATGATAAATTTAAGTTCTATTAATCATATTACTTAAGAACTCCCACTTAGATAGACATCCCTCTAATCATCTAAGTGATTACGTGATCCAAATCAATTAAACCATAACCGATCATCACGTGAAATGGAGTAGTTTTCAATGGTGAACATCACTATGTTGATCATATCTACTATATGATTCACGCTCGACCTTTCGGTCTCAGTGTTCCGAGGCCATGTCTGCATATGCTAGGCTCGTCAAGTTTAACCTAAGTATTCTGCGTGTGCAACTGTTTTGCACCCGTTGTATTTGAACGTAGAGCCTATCACACCCGATCATCACGTGGTGTCTCAGCACGAAGAACTTTTGCAACGGTGCATACTCAGGGAGAACACTTTTATCTTGAAATTTTTGTGAGAGATCATCTTATAATGCTACCGTCAATCAAAGCAAGATAAGATGCATAAAAGATAAACATCACATGCAATCAATATAAGTGATATGATATGGCCATCATCATCTTGTGCTTGTGATCTCCATCTCCGAAGCACCGTCATGATCACCATCGTCACCGGCGCGACACCTTGATCTCCATCGTAGCATCGTTGTCGTCTCGCGAACTATTGCTTTTACGACTATCGCTACCGCTTAGTGATAAAGTAAAACAATTACATGGCGATTGCATTTCATACAATAAAGCGACAACCATATGGCTCCTGCCAGTTGCCGATAACTCGGTTACAAAACATGATCATCTCATACAATAAAATATAGCATCATGTCTTGACCATATCACATCACAACATGCCCTGCAAAAACAAGTTAGACGTCCTCTACTTTGTAGTTGCAAGTTTTACGTGGCTGCTACGGGCTTAGCAAGAACCGTTCTTACCTACGCATCAAAACCACAACAATAGTTTGTCAAGTTGGTGCTGTTTTAACCTTCGCAAGGACCGGGCGTAGCCACACTCGGTTCAACTAAAGTGAGAGAGACAGACACCCGCCAGTCACCTTTAAGCAACGAGTGCTCCCAACGGTGAAACCAGTCTCGCGTAAGCGTACGCGTAATGTCGGTCCGCGCCGCTTCATCTCACAATACCGCTGAACCAAAATATGACATGCTGGTAAGCAGTATGACTTATATCCCCCACAACTCACTTGTGTTCTACTCGTGCATATAACATCAACGCATAAAACCAGGCTCCGATACCACTGTTGGGAAACGTAGTAATTTCAAAAAAATTCCTACGAACACGCAAGATCATGGTGATGCATAGCAACGAGAGGGGAGAGTGTTGTCCACGTACCCTCGTAGACCGATAGCGGAAGCGTTAACACAACGCGGTTGATGTAGTCGTACGTCTTCACGATCCGACCGATCAAGTACCGAACGTACGGCACCTCCGAGTTCAGCACACGTTCAGCTCGATGACGTCCCTCGAACTCCGATCCAGCCGAGTGTTGAGGGAGAGTTTCGTCAGCACGACGGCGTGGTGACGATGATGATGTTCTACCGACGCAGGGCTTCGCCTAAGCACCGCTACGATATTATCGAGGTGTAATCTGGTGGAGGGGGGCACCGCACACGGCTAAGAGATCAATAGATCAATTGTTGTCTCTCTGGGGTGCCCCCCTGCCCCTGTATATAAAGGAGCAAGGGGGAGGCCGGCCGGCCCTTGTTGGCGCCCCAGGAGGAGGAGTCCTCCTCCTAGTAGGAGTAGGACTCCCCTCTTTCCTACTCCTACTAGGAGGGGGAAAGGAAGGGGGAGAGGGAGAAGGAAAGGGGGGCGCCGCCCCCCTCTCCTAGTCCAATTCGGACCAGAGGGGGAGGGGGCGTGCAGCCCCTCCTGGCTGCCCCTCTCTCTCCACTAAGGCCCATAAGGCCCATTACTTCTCCCGGGGGGGTTCCGGTAACCCTCCGGCACTCCGGTTTTCGCCGAAAACACCCGGAACACTTCCGGTGTCCGAATATAGTCGTCCAATATATCAATCTTTATGTCTCGACCATTTCGAGACTCCTCGTCATGTCTGTGATCACATCCGGGACTCCGAACAACCTTCGGTACATCAAGACATATAAACTCATAATATAACCGTCATCGTAACGTTAAGCGTGCGGACCCTACGGGTTCGAGAACTATGTAGACATGACCGAGACACCTCTCCGGTCAATAACCAATAGCGGAACCTGGATGCTCATATTGGTTCCCACATATTCTACGAAGATCTTTATCGGTCAGACCGCATAACAACATACGTTGTTCCCTTTGTCATCGGTATGTTACTTGCCCGAGATTCGATCGTCGGTATCTCGATACCTAGTTCAATATCGTTACTGGCAAGTCTCTTTACTCGTTCCGTAATACATCATCCCGCAACTAACTCATTAGTCACAATGCTTGCAAGGCTTATAGTGATGTGTATTGCTGAGTGGGCCCAGAGATACCTCTCCGACAATCGGAGTGACAAATCCTAATCTCAAAATATGCCAACCCAACAAGTACCTTTGGAGACACCTGTAGAGCACCTTTATAATCACCCATTTATGTTATGACATTTGGTAGCACACAAAGTGTTCCTCTGGTAAACGGGAGTTGCATAATCTCATAGTCATAGGAACATGTATAAGTCATGAAGAAAGCAATAGCAACATACTAAACGATCGAGTGCTAAGCTAACGGAATGGGTCAAGTCAATCACGTCATTCTCCTAATGAGGTGATCCCGTTAATCAAATGACAACTCATGTCTATGGCTAGGAAACACAACCATCTTTGATCAACGAGCTAGTCAAGTAGAGGCATACTAGTGACACTCTGTTTGTCTATGTATTCACACATGTATTATGTTTCCGGTTAATACAATTCTAGCATGAATAATAAACATTTATCATGATATAAGGAAATAAATAATAACTTTATTATTGCCTCTAGGGCATATTTCCTTCACTGTCAAGATTTTGTGGATGACCTATTTTGCTTCCAGGGTTCTATGGATGATGCTAAGTGCTTCCTTTTTTCAGATCAACCAACGAGGACCTGTCAAGATTTTCATTTGCAAGGAAAGAGGTCACAAAAGCACAATCAGTCTCCAAAAATAATAGGCAAGTGAAGAGAAATGTCGATATAAAGACCAGCCAGGCACGCCCCAAGCTCCGCTTCGTCCACACTGGAGCACAACCTAATAAAGTCCCAAGACAAAATGACGACGTCAACACTCCCCCTGCACTGATACTCTTCACAAAACTGGCATCAACATTGATTTTGATACGATTAGAAGGGGGTGCCTGCCACACCTCATGATTCCTCAAAAATAGTATCAATCAGCCTACACCCACCCACCGTCTCCTTACCTTTATTGTTGGATGATAATCCCCAAGTGCAAGGAATCATCGTAGCAATTTCCAAAGGTGGAAGTGATAAGTATGGAGTGTCGAACCCACAAGGAGCTAAAGGTAAGATCAATATTCTCTCAAGCCCTATCTGCCACTGATACGACTCTACGTACACCGTGTTGGAAATATGCCCTAGAGGCAATAATAAAATGGTATTATTATATTTCCTTGTTCATGATAATTGCCTATTGTTCATGCTATAATTGTGTTATCCGGAAATCGTAATACATGTGTGAATACATAGACCACAACATGTCCCTAGTGAGCCTATAGTTGACTAGCTCGTTGATCAACAGATAGTCATGGTTTCCTGACTATGGACATTGGATGTCATTGATAACGGGATCACATCATTAGGAGAATGATGTGATGGACAAGACCCAATCCTAAGCATAGCACAAGATCGTTTAGTTCGTTTGCTAGAGCTTTTCCAAATGTCAAGTATCATTTCCTTAGACCATGAGATTGTGCAACTCCCGGATACCATAGGAGTGCTTTGGGTGTGCCAAACGTCACAACGTAACTGGGTGGCTATAAAGGTGCACTACGGGTATCTCCGAAAGTGTCTGTTGGGTTGGCACGAATCGAGACTGGGATTTGTCACTCCGTATGACGGAGAGGTATCTCTGGGCCCACTCGGTAATGCATCATCATAATGAGCTCAATGTGACCAAGTGTTTGGTCACGGGATCATGCATTACGGTACGAGTAAAGTGACTTGCCGGTAACGAGATTGAACAAGGTATTGGGATACCGACGATCGAATCTCGGGTAAGTAACGTACCGATTGACAAAGGGAATTGTATACGGGATTGATTGAATCCTCGACATCGTGGTTCATCCGATGAGATCATCGTGGAACATGTGGGGGCCAACATGGGTATCCATATCCCGCTGTTGGTTATTGACCGGAGAGTCGTCTCGGTCATGTCTGCATGTCTCCCGAACCCATAGGGTCTACACACTTAAGGTTCGGTGACGCTAGAGTTGTAGAGATATTAGTATGCGGTTAACCAAAAGTTGTTCGGAGTCCCGGATGAGATCCCGGACGTCACGAGGAGTTCCGGAATGGTCCAGAGGTAAAGATTTATATATGGGAAGTCCTATTTTGGCCACCGGAAAATGTTCGGGATTTTTCTGTATTGTACCGGGAAGGTTCTAGAAGGTTCCAAAGTGGGGCCCACCTGCATGGGGGGACCCACATGAACGTGGGTAGTGGGGGCAAGGCCCCACACCCCTGGTCAACGCGCACCAAGATCCCACCTTAGAAGGAATAAGATCAAGATCCCTAAAAAAGGGGGATAACAATCGGTGGGGAAGGGAAATGATGGGATTTCTTTCCCCCACCTTTGCCAATGCCCCAATGGACTTGGAGGGCAAGGAACCAGCCCCCTCCACCCCTATATATAGTGGGGTGGCGCATGGGAGCAGCACCCCAAGCCCTGGCGCCTCCCTCCCTCCCATGACACCTCTTCCTCCCCGCTTGCGCTTGGCGAAGCCCTGCCGGGATCCCGCTACTTCCACCACCACGCCGTCGTGCTGCTGGATCTCCATCAACTTCTCCTTCCCCCTTGCTGGATCAAGAAGGAGGAGACGTCCCCGCTCCGTACGTGTGTTTAACGCGGAGGTGCCGTCCGTTCGGCGCTAGGATCATCGGTGATTTGGATCACGACGTGTACGACTCCATCAACCCCGTTCTCTTGAACGCTTCCGCTCGCGATCTACAAGGGTATGTAGATGCACTCTTTTCCCTCTCGATGCTAGAAGACTCCATAGATTGTTCTTGGTGATGCGTAGAAAAAATTTAATTTCTGCAACGATCTCCAACAGTGGCATCATGAGCTAGGTCTATGTGTAGTTTCTATGCACGAGTAGAACACAAACTTGTTGTGGGCGTAGATGTTGTCGATTTTCTTGCCACTACTAGTCTTATCTTGTTTCGGCTGCATCGTGGGATGAAGCGGCCCGGACCGACCTTACACGTACGCTTACGTGAGACAGGTTCCACCGACTGAAATGCACTAGTTGCATAAGGTGGCTAGTGGGTGTCTGTCTCTCCCACTTTAGTCGAATCAGATTCGATGAAAAGGGTCCTTATGAAGGGTAAATAGAAGTTGGCATATCACGTTGTGGTTTTACGTAGGTAAGAAACGTTCTTGCTAGAAACCTATAGAAGCCACGTAAAAACATGCAACAACAATTAGAGGACGTCTAACTTGTTTTTGCAGCATATGCCTTGTGATGTGATATGGCCAAAAGGATGTGATGAATGAAATATATGTGATGTATGAGATTGATCATGTTCTTGTAATAGGAATCACGACTTGCATGTCGATGAGTATGACAACCGGCAGGAGCCATAGGAGTTGTCTTTATTTTTTGTATGACCTGCGTGTCATTGAATAACGCCATGTAAATTACTTTACTTTATTGCTAAACACGTTAGCCATAGAAGTAGAAGTAATCGTTGGCATGACAACTTCATGAAGACACGATGATGGAGATCATGATGATGGAGATCATGGTGTCATGCCGGTGACGACGATGATCATGGCGCCCCGAAGATGGAGATCAAAAGGAGCAAAATGATATTGGCCATATCATGTCACTATTTGATTGCATGTGATGTTTATCATGTTTTACATCTTATTTGCTTAGAACGACGGTAGCTTAAATAAGATGATCCCTCGCAATAATTTCAAGAAAGTGTCCCCCCTAACTGTGCACCGTTGCGAAGGTTCGTTGTTTCGAAGCACCACGTGATGATCGGGTGTGATAGGTTCTAACGTTCGAATACAACGGGTGTAAGCCAGATTTACAAACGCAATACACTTAGGTTGACTTGACGAGCCTAGCATGTACAGACATGGCCTCGGAATACAGAAGACCGAAAGGTCGAGCATGAGTCGTATAGAAGATACGATCAACATGAAGATGTTCACCGATGTTGACTAGTCCGTCTCACGTGATGATCGGACACGGCCTAGTTGACTCGGATCATGTTTCACTTAGATGACTAGAGGGATGTTTATCTGAGTGGGAGTTCATTGAATAATTTGATTAGATGAACTTAATTATCATGAACTTAGTCTAAAATCTTTACAATATGTCTTGTAGATCAAATGGCCCACGCTAATGTTGCCCTCAACTTCAACGCGTTCCTAGAGAAAACCAAGCTGAAAGATGATGGCAGCAACTATACGGACTGGGTCCGGAACCTGAGGATCATCCTCATAGCTGCCAAGAAAGATAATGTCCTAGAAGCACCGCTAGGTGACGCACCCATCCCAGAGAACCAAGACGTTATGAACGCTTGGCAACAGCGTGCTGATGATTACTCCCTCATTCAGTGCGGCATGCTTTACAGCTTAGAACCGGGGCTCCAAAAGCGTTTTGAGCAACACGGAGCATATGAGATGTTCGAAGAGCTGAAAATGGTTTTCCAAGCTCATGCCCGGGTCGAGAGATATGAAGTCTCCGACAAGTTCTTCAGTTGTAAGATGGAGGAAAATAGTTCTGTCAGTGAGCACATACTCAAAATGTCTGGGTTACACAACCGCTTGACTCAGCTGGGAGTTAATCTCCCGGATGACGCGGTCATTGACAGAATCCTTCAGTCGCTTCCACCGAGCTACAAGAGCTTTGTGATGAACTTCAATATGCAGGGGATGGAAAAGACCATTCCTGAGGTATATTCAATGCTGAAATCAGCGGAGGTGGAGATCAAAAAGGAACATCAAGTGTTGATGGTGAATAAAACCACTAAGTTCAAGAAAGGCAAGGGTAAGAAGAACTTCAAGAAGGACGGCAAGGGAGTTGGCGCGCCCGGTAAGCCAGTTGCCGGGAAGAAGCCAAAGAATGGACCCAAGCCTGAGACTGAGTGCTTTTATTGCAAGGGAAGTGGTCACTGGAAGCGGAACTGCCCCCAAGTACTTAGCGGACAAGAAGGCCGGCAACACCAAAGGTATATGTGATATACATGTTATTGATGTGTACCTTACCGGCACTCGTAGTAGCTCCTGGGTATTTGATACCGGTGCGGTTGCTCATATTTGTAACTCAAAGCAGGAGCTGCGGAATAAATGGAGACTGGCAAAGGACGAGGTGACGATGCGCGTCGGGAATGGTTCCAAGGTCGATGTGATCGCCGTCGGCACGCTAACTCTACATTTACCTACGGGATTAGTTTTAAACCTCAATAACTATTATTTAGTGCCAGCTTTGAGCATGAACATTGTATCAGGATCTCGTTTAATTCGAGATGGCTACTCATTTAAATCCGAGAATAATGGTTGTTCTATTTATATGAGAGATATGTTTTATGGTCATGCCCCGCTGGTTAATGGTTTATTCTTAATGAATCTCGAACGTAGTGTTACACATATTCATAGTGTGAGTACCAAAAGATGTAAGGTTGATAATGATAGTCCCACATACTTGTGGCACTGCCGTCTTGGTCACATTGGTGTCAAGCGCATGAAGAAGCTCCATGCTGATGGACTTTTAGAGTCTCTTGATTACGAATCATTTGACACGTGCGAACCATGCCTCATGGGTAAGATGACCAAGACTCCGTTCTCCGGAACAATGGAGCGAGCGACCAACTTATTGGAAATCATACATACTGATGTGTGCGGTCCAATGAGTGTTGAGGCTCGCGGTGGCTATCGTTATGTTCTCACTCTCACTGATGACTTGAGTAGATATGGGTATGTCTACCTAATGAAACACAAGTCTGGGACCTTTGAAAAGTTCAAGGAATTTTAGAGTGAGGTTGAGAATCAACGTGACAGGAAATAAAATTCTTACGATCAGATCGTGGAGGGGAATATTTGAGTCACGAATTTGGCACACACTTAAGGAAATGTGGAATAGTTTCACAACTCACGCCGCCTGGAACACCTCAGCGAAATGGTGTGTCCGAACGTCGTAATCGCACTCTATTGGATATGATGTCTCTTACCGATCTACCGCTCTCATTTTGGGGCTATGCTTTAGAGACTGCCGCATTCACTTTAAATAGGGCTCCGTCGAAATCCGTTGAGATGACACCGTATGAATTCTGTTTTGGGAAGAAACCTAAGCTGTCGTTTCTAAAAGTTTGGGGATGCGATGCTTATGTCAAGAAACTTCAACCTGAAAAGCTCGAACCCAAGTCGGAAGAATGCGTCTTCATAGGATACCCTAAGGAAACCATTGGGTATACCTTCTACCTCAGATCCGAAGGCAAGATCTTTGTTGCTAAGAACGGATCCTTTCTGGAGAAAGAGTTTCTCTCGAAAGAAGTAAGTGGGAGGAAAGTGGAACTTGATGAAGTACTACCTCTTGAACCGGAAAGTAGCACAGCTCAGGAAGATGTTCCTGTGGTGCCTGCACTGACTAGAGAGGAAGCTAATGATGATGATCAAGGTACTTCGGATCAAGTTACTACTGAACTTCGTAGGTCCACGAGGACACGTTCCACACCAGAGTGGTATGGCAACCCTGTCCTGGAAATCATGTTGTTAGACAACGGTGAACCTTCGAACTATGAAGAAGCAATGGCGGGCCCAGATTCCGACAAATGGCTAGAAGCCATGAAATCCGAGATAGGATCCATGTATGAAAACGAAGTATGGACTTTGACTGACTTGCCCGATGATCGGCGAGCCATAGAAAATAAATGGATCTTTAAGAAGAAGACAGACGCGGATGGTAATGTGACCATCTATAAGGCTCGACTTGTCGCTAAGGGTTATCGACAAGTTCAAGGGGTTGACTACGATGAGACTTTCTCACCCGTAGCGAAGCTGAAGTCCGTCCGAATCATGTTAGCAATTGCCGCATTATATGATTATGAGATATGGCAAATGGACGTCAAAACGGCATTCCTTAACGGCTTTCTTAAGGAAGAATTGTATATGATGCAGCCGGAAGGTTTTGTCGATCCTAAGAATGCTAACAAGGTATGCAAGCTCCAGCGCTCCATCTATGGGCTGGTGCAAGCATCTCGGAGTTGGAACATTCGATTTGATGAGATGATCAAAGCGTTTGGGTTTACACAGACTTATGGAGAAGCCTGTGTTTACAAGAAAGTGAGTGGGAGCTCTGTAGCATTTCTCATATTATATGTGGATGACATACTATTGATGGGAAATGATATAGAATTCTTGGGAAGCATAAAGGCCTACTTGAACAAGTGTTTTTCAATGAAGGACCTTGGAGAAGCTGCTTATATATTAGGCATCAAGATCTATAGAGATAGATCAAGACGCCTCATTGGTCTTTCACAAAGTACGTACCTTGACAAGATATTGAAGAAGTTCAATATGGATCAGTCCAAGAAGGGGTTCTTGCCTGTATTGCAAGGTGTGCAATTCAGCACGGCTCAATGCCCGACCACGGCAGAAGATAGAGAAAAGATGAGTGTCGTCCCCTATGCCTCGGCCATAGGGTCTATTATGTATGCCATGTTGTGTACCAGACCTGATGTAAACCTTGCCGTAAGTTTGGTAGGAAGGTACCAAAGTAATCCCGGCATGGAACACTGGACAGCGGTCAAGAATATCCTGAAGTACCTGAAGAGGACTAAGGATATGTTTCTCGTTTATGGAGGTGACGAAGAGCTCGTTGTAAAGGGTTACGTCGATGCTAGCTTCGACACAGATCTGGATGACTCTAAGTCACAAACCGGATACGTGTATATTTTGAATGGTGGGGCAGTAAGCTGGTGCAGTTGCAAGCAAAGCGTTGTGGCGGGATCTACATGTGAAGTGGAATACATGGCGGCCTTAGAGGCAGCACAAGAAGCAATCTGGGTGAAGGAGTTCATTACCGACCTAGGAGTTATTCCCAATGCGTCGGGCCCGATGACTCTCTTCCGTGACAACACTGGAGCTATTGCCCTTGCCAAGGAGCCTAGGTTTCACAGGAAGACCAGGCATATCAAGCGTCGCTTCAACTCCATTCGTGAAAATGTTCAAAATGGAGACATAGATATTTGTAAAGTACATACGGACCTGAATGTAGCAGATCCGTTGACTAAACCTCTCCCTAGAGCAAAACATGATCAACACCAGAACTCTATGGGTGTTCGATTCATCACAATGTAACTAGATTATTGACTCTAGTGCAAGTGGGAGACTGTTGGAAATATGCCCTAGAGGCAATAATAAAATGGTTATTATTATATTTCCTTGTTCATGATAATTGTCTATTGTTCATGCTATAATTGTGTTATCCGGAAATCGTAATACACTACAGGAAACAGCTACTTTGCCGTCTGCCACGGCGGACGGCAAAGGCTCGAAAGGCGGACGGCAAAGACCTTTGCCGTCAGCCGCGGACGTCAAAAGGCTCCGGCAAAGAAGGCTACGGTAAACAGCTGCTTTGCCGTCTGCTTCCTGGAGGCGGACGGCAAAGGCTCTTTGCCGTCTGTGGCGGACGGCAAAGAGGGCGGACGGCAATAATTGTGCTGTCAGTCCGTTAAGTGGCTAACGGCAGACCTTTGCCGTCCGCCGCAGACGGCAAAATTTCTCTGGTCTTTGCCGTCCGCCTTATGATGTCATCTACACGTCACTAGATGGCAGGTTCTTTGCCGTCTGCCACTGATGGCAAAGTGCAGGTTCTTTGCCGTCTGCCACGGACGGCAAAGTCTTTGCCGTCTGCCACTGTAGGCAAACTGACCAAATGGGTCAGCTCCCAGGAAGCACAGTTGGCTGCCACGTGGCTTCTTTGCCGTCCGCGGCAGACGGCAAAGAGCTCTTTGCCGTCGGTGGCAGATGGCAAAGAGCCTGCATATTGGCTGTTTTTTCTGTTTTTTATTAAATCCCACAATTTGCACAGAAAATATATATGACATATATAGATATATTTCCATATCACATATCCAGCACATAAGTTTCATATCACATATCACATATCACATCAGTTTCATCCATACACATTGTTCATACATAAGCAAGTTCCATCCATACACATTGTTCCATCCATATATATATTACAATGCAAAGTATGATCAAGATAGCAAGTTCCATCATAGCAAGCTAGATACAATGCAAAGTTTCATCAAAGGAAAAGCAAGCACTCCATCATAGCAAGCTAGCTTCCATGAAGTGAATGAAATCTGCAAAATGGTAAATAAGAAAGTTAGAAATAGGTGACTAGAACAAGAAGAAGACTAGAACAAGAAGTATAAAATGGATCATTTATAAGCTAACCTAGGAGCTACTCAGGTAAATTGGGTCATTTTAGAGCTAACTTGGATAAACTGGATCATTTATAAGCTAACCTAGGTAAGATGGGTCATTTTGGAGCTAACCTAGGTGAAATGGGTCATTTTGGAGCTAACCTAGGTGAAATGGGTCATTTTAAAGCTAACGTAGGTAAAATGGATCATTTAGGAGCTAATCTACGTAAAATGGGTCATTTTAGAGCTAATTTAGTTGAAATGGATCTTTTTGAGCTAACTTAGGTGAAATGGATCATTTAAGAGCTAATTTAGGTGAAATGGATCATTTTTTAGCTCACTTAGGTCAAATGGATCGTTTATGAGCTAAATTAGTTGAAATGGATCGTTTATGAGATAACCTAGGTAAGATGGGTCATTTTGGAGTTAACGTAGGTGAAATGGGCCATTTTAAAGCTAACGTAGGTAAAATGGATCATTTAGGAGCTAATCTAGGTAAAATGGGTCATTTTTGAGCTAACTTGGATGAACTGCATCATTTATAAGCTAACCTAGGTAAAATGGGTCATTTTGGAGGAAAATAAGCTAACTCTAGGTCATTATGGTAAGCATATTGGAGGAAATAAAGCTAAGTCTAGGTCTTTATGCATTTGTTAAGCAAAACACTAGAGAAACTTACCGTGATCAGGGAGGTGTAGGAGCGGGGTGGCTAGTGCCGCTACCTGGAGAAGGATCGTGCGATGCGTTTCTGGAGTTAAGCTGCACCAAAGATCATTTCCAATGTCTCGTTAGCATTACGACACTCAAATGTTAAGACTACCAAGTAATGTCCATTCAAACTAAACTCACCGTGCTCCCAGGAGCAATCACTGGCATCGGCGGAGCGGGCTGACCGGACTTCTCGCACACAGACTGCACATTTGGTTTTCAGAACAGAGTCATACTAGTTAGTAATGAGACTCAAATGTTAAGACTAGCAAGTAATCTGCAGAAGAAACTTACCACAAGGAGCTCGTACATGGCCCTTGCCTGCATGTCATTCCGTGCCCTCTCCTCCTCCATCATCTTTCTCGTCCTCTCCTCCATCTCCCGCTGCCTCTCCGCCGCCTCCGCCAGAAGTTTCTCCGTTCTATCTCTCTCAGTCTGTATAGCAGCCTGCAACACCACTCACATGACCATTTGTAATCATTGATGGAAGCGCACACAATGTAATGGAGAAAGATAACTGAGTACGTATCACTAACCTTGATGGCGAGTTGCACTGGCCGTTCACGAGGCCTTATCTCAGGAGCGGAGCTCGACTGGCGCGCCTTGATCTCCGGGAGAGTGCTAGGACAACGGATAAGTCCATCTCCAATGGCTATGGAGCCATGGGACCTCCCGCCACCAGATATCATCACCAGCTCTGGATCAATGGGACCCTGGCTCGGGTTAAAGTCCTCCCCTTTCCTCGCCTTCCCCTCATCTCTATATCTCACGAGCTTGTTGTGGGAGGAGATGTTGGTGAAGTTGTTTGCATCATCGAGGTCAGACTGAGAGAAAGCCTTGACTTTCTTGAAAGAGCCAGTGTGGGCCATGGCATACAGGTCGTACACCTCTGGCACCTTATCCGCCTTATTGTAGCGTGCCTGAAAGAGAGAAACAATGAAAATTAGTAATTAAAGGGCTCAAGCTAGCATGATGAATGAATTGCATGAATCATGAAGCAAACCACATACCCAGTTGCGCCCGAACTGATATAAGTTGGAGCTGCCTTGATGGTGTGGCACACCTTCCATTTGGGCACGTTTGTCCTTGGCCTGGTTGTGGAGGGCTAGCCATTCTTGTGAGCACCACTCATCGACCAACACCTCCCAACAATCCATCCGATCCGCACACCATCTCGGAGGCGCCTATAAGTTAGCAAATAGAAACTTGAGCGCTACGGCTAAGAATTACTAAATGAAGGAACTTAAGTAGAAGGCCTTAAGAATTACCTTCATGTACTGCTCCTTACTCAGGAACTTATCGCGGCACGCCGGCTTGGTCTTCTTGATACCACGCAAGGCGTAGTAGTCTCGAACAGCCTGCACCCGGGCCTCGTGCCGTAAGTTCTGGAGTAGGCGCTTGCAGACGTTCTGGATAACATTTGCGCTGTCCTCCTCGTATCCCTCCTCACACCTGTAGAATGTCTGCAATCAAATGAGACAATATTGATTAGTACAATTAATAACTAGCTAGTTGAAGATTTTGAAATGTGTAAAGGAGAAATTACCCAGAACGTCCTGATCACCATGTCTGCCCTCGTGTCGCACACGACACCGTCGATAATGACATCCGGCGGGGCCGGGGCAGCCACGTAGTGCTCCCAGCTCAACCCAAGCTCTGGAAGCCGACCCTCACCAGGCAACGTGACAAACCCCGGGAAGTTTTGCCGGCAAAGAACTCCAAGGACGGAGTTGGGCCGGCGGACACTATGATGGTGGTCCCAACCCCTGCAGCATGACAAGGCCAACGCATTAGTTATTTCAAGAAACGTGAATGTAGAAGGTACAAAAATATTAAATGCACTTACGTACCTCTCCCCATCAGGGAAGATCAACCACCTCTGCTCGCGGGTCGCCGGCACGGACGGGAGCCGTGTAGCACCACGCTGGTAGACGGTGCCACCCTCCTCCTCAAGATCAGTCGACTCCCCGCCATCATCAGCATGGCCACTCGGCTCCTCGGGCTGATCCGGCCAGGTACCCCATCCGGACGTGTGCTCCTCCGGGGTCTCGTGGGCCGAAGGCCAGTCGACCCGAGGCTCGTGGGCCCAAGACCCGTGGACCGGAGGCTCGTGGACCGGAGTCCGTGTAGCCTCCTCCTCGGACGAGTCCACCCTAGCAGTCACGTGCTCGGGTGAAACAGCTGGGGGTGGCGGCGAGGAAGGTGCCCTAGCAGTCACCCTACCTCCTCTCCCGCGACCACGTGCCCCACCTCCTCTCTTCCTACCTCGTCCCCTGCTGGGCACCGCAGTCGACGAAGAAGGGCCCGGCGGTGTGGACATACTGTCCAGCAACGCTCGGCGGAGAGGTACGTCTGGAATCGAAGACCTCAGACCACGCGCCGACGAAGAAGGGGCCTTGGCGCGCTCCCGACCAGCGCCCACCATCTTTCAACACCTGCCATGACAAACAGTAAAAGAAATTAGTACAACATAAAAAAAAGACCGACATGAATAATAATATGTGTATCACTTAAGTGTATCATCATCAAGTACAACATTAAAAAATTTAATACCTGACACTACTAATAATCTCGATCAGTATCATCAATAAATGCATAATCATCATCATCACTATAATCAATGACGGGCTCATAGGGTTCAGTGGCATCAACATGTGCAAGGCCACCTTGACGTAATCGGTCAAGCAATGACAGGTCATCCGCAGCAGTAACCTCTTCTTGTTCCGGCTCTTCTTGTTCCTCCTCTGGGGTGATGTCGGATTCACTGTCGCTGTCTACTTCAATGTTTTGGGGTGAAGTATAGCGGTTCTTGAAACGCTTTTTGGAAAGACGTGTCTCTTGGAAGAATTCTCCTTCATATGTGTCTGGGTTAATGTGAGGTTCATAATCCTCTTCCTTTGGGGGAGATAGTCTAGCACGTGGCGGCACTTCATAAACGACATCCCAACCTTTTAGATTTGGATTAGTTTGGCAGGCCCACGGTAGATAGAATACTTGGGTCGCCTGTTGAGCCGTAATATAGACATCAGGAACATCTAAATGGGTGGTTTGGTTGATTTCAACTAGCCCTATATGTTCATGAGTCCTTCTAGTCTCCTTCGGCTGAAACCAATAACATTTGAAGACTACGACATTCGGTGGGTTTTCACCATAGAATAGAAGTTCATAAATTGCTTCAACTCTCCCATAATACTCGGTACCTCCTTCGCCGATAGCAGATACACAACAATTTGTAGACTTTCGGTCGGCCATAGATAGCTCTTTGCCATCGGTACGAAAGCGATACCCGTTGATGTCGTATTTGTCAAATGAACGGACCTTATAGTCAAAACCATTAGCCACTTGTCTCAATTCGGCGTCCATAGACTCTGAATTAGCCTACAAGTTTAATATGAAAGGATTGTTGCATTACGCACAAATTAGCGAATGAAACCGGGATAGCCGCCTACAAATTAGCCTACAAGTCTAATAGAAATTACCGTTTGTTTGAACCAAGAGATGAAACCGGGATAGCCGCCTCCTTGCTTTGCGAGAAGCTCATACTCTTCGACAGAATCCTTTTGGATCACCGCTCCATACGAGAATAAGGCGACGTATCGACTGTATGAAATATCCAGGAATAAGAGCAGTTCAAAGGAAATAGAAGTTGCGAAACTATGTACCGAGAACTTACTCGATGTACGGCCGCACTTCTATCAGGTTGTTGAAGATATACAACGAAATGGTCCGCCATTGTTCGTTATCCAAAGATACTGGATTTGAAACACTGGCTGGTGCGAGATTCCCTTTGAATAGGCTGAGGTTGGATCCACCCTTTTTAGGGTCGTCAGCATTGTACCGAGGCTTCGGATTATGCAAATGACGATTTTTGGCTTCGTAGTGTGCTGTCACGAAGTTTGCCGCCTCCTCAGTGATGAATGCCTCAGCCATCGATGCTTCAATTCTACGTTTATTTTTACATTTTTGTCGAAGCGTCTTCTGCATCCTCTCAGTTGGGTAGCACCAACGATTTTGCACGGGCCCCCCCAATCTTGCCTCGGTCGGGAGATGCAAAATCAAATGTTGCATTGGATTAAAGAAGCCCGGTGGAAAGATCTTCTCTAACTTGCAGATCAACTCCGGCGCCAACTCTTCCATTTCTTCTAGCACGCCAGGCGATAGTTCTTTCGCACAAAGAACACGGAAGAAATAGCTGAGTTCTGCCAGTACTAGCCATTCATCCTCAGGGATGAAGCCACGCAATATCACCGGCATTACCCGCTCAATCCATATGTGCCAATCATGACTCTTGAGACCAAATATCTTCAATTTATCAAGACTGGCTCCCCTCTGTAGATTCGCTGCATACCCATCGAGGAACATCAACTGCATTTTCACCCACAAGATAATTTCCCTCATAGCTGGCCTTCCAAGATTGAACCATGCCTTTGGCTTGGTCCAGTTCTGCTTTCCTTTCGGTTCTTTCATGTTTTGTAACGGCCTATCACATAGCGCCTCCAGATCGACTCTAGCCTTAGTATTATCCTTTAACTTCCCATCTATGCCGAACAATGTACCAAAAAGTGCCTCGGCGATATTCTTCTCAGTGTGCATCACGTCGATGTTGTGTGGGCAAAGGATGTCTTTGAAGTAAGGCAGATCCCATAAGCATGTTTTGTGAGTCCAGGCGTGCTTAGAATTATACCCCTTGAAGTACCCTGGACGCTCTGGATCTGGCTCGAGAGCGTTTAACTGATCCAGGGTCTGTTGGCCTGTCAATGCATGTGGTGCAGAGTTTTTGACAACTCTACCTCTGATGAAATTCTTCTTGTCTTTCCTGAACTTATGGCGAGGATTCAGGAACTGTCTATGCATGTCGAAGCAAGAAAACTTGCGACCGGCCTGAAGCCAACAAAACTCAAGAGCTCCCTTGCATGTGGGGCACGGGAACCTTCCATGCACACACTAGCCAACGAATAGCGCATACGCCGGCAAGTCATGCGTCGAGTACATGTACCAGACACGCATTATGAAGTTCCGTTTGCTATAGGCATCGTATGTCTTGAACCCATTATCCCAGGCTTCTTGCAATTCGTCCTTAAGTGGTTGCATGTACACATTCATATTTTTCCCCGGATAGTTGGGCCCTGGAATTATCAACGTCAGGAAAATGTTCTTTCTTTGCATAATCTGTCCGGGGGGGAGATTGAGTGGAAAGACAAATACGGGCCAACAACTGTATTGGGCTGCCATCATACCAAACACACTGAACCCATCCGTGCTGATGCCGACTCGAGGATGCCTCGGATCTGCCGCTTTGTCACCATGTAATTCATCAAACTTTTTCCACGCAACACCATCCGATGTGTGTACAATCATCAGATTCCCATCTGCATCTAGTTCGGTTCTTTTGCCCGTTTTGTGCCATGTCATCTATCTGGCCGTCTCTTCGACCATGAAAAGACGTTGAAGTCTTGGTACGATTGGCATATACCGAAGAACACTAACGGGGATTTTGGTCTGTGTCTTCTCACCCATACCGTTGTCTACCACAACATACCTGGAAGACTTGCAAATGGGACAATAGTTCAAGTCCGCATAGTCAAGCCTAAACAAGACACATCCTTTCTCACAGGCATGTATCTTATCATAGGGCATCTTCAGTGCACGGAGGATTTTGTCCGACTGGTACAGGTTTGCAGGCATTACATGGCCTTTGGGTAGAAAGCGTCCAAATACTGTCATCATTGCATCGTAGCATTCTCTGCCCAAGTTGAACTGAGCCTTCAGAGCCATTACTTGTGAGATGGCATCCAACTGACAAAGCTCAGTGTGCTCATGGAGCGGACGTTTTGAAGACTCCAACATTTCATTGAAGGCCTTTGCAGATTCCTCCATCTCCTCGTCCGAATCCCGAGCATCATCAAAGTCTTGCACCATGTTTTCCATCCCGGTACCATGCTCGTCGATGCGACGACGATCCACCTCAGCTCGGTCACGTTGGGCAGACTCACCATGAAATGTCCACACCGTATAATCGGGCGTAAAACCACTCTTCTGCAAGTGTTTGCCCATTTCAGCCTCTGTCCTCTTTTCCCAGTTGCCGCACCGTAAACAGGGGCACCAGGTTTTCCTCTGGCCATTTGCAAATGCGGCTCGCACAAACCCCTTGGTTTTTGTGAACCATTCAGTGCTCCATTTGTTCTGACCAGTGTGACCGGTGTACATCCACGCACGATCACTCATCTTGACTTTCAGAGCTACTAGACACACAAAAAATATATATATATATAATTCACCATGTATGTATTCATCAGTTGATCTACTTTGTCAATTTTATTACGTCCATGCAACCTACACTCTAATAGGTAATGATATGTCCTAATCCCACCCGAGTATGTTTAGATTGGGTTCATTTTCCCATGCTATGCCCCGGATCCTACGCAAAATTTCGGCAGCACCTCCCCGCTATTCTCCTGATACACGTCTCTGCAATAAACAGAGAGGATGTGTACCCGGAGAACAACAGGGGAGGCACTGACGAAATTTATGCGTCGGATCCGGAGCAAAGCATATGGGAAAACGAACCCAATCTAAACATACTCGGGCTGTCCATGGATAGCGTTGGACAATTCGAAAGAATCAAGGTTATAAATATGCAAATGCATGCATATTTATAACTATGACGCTTTCAAATGGGAGACACATATTGGTTACGCATACTGATGATTCAAGACACACATATATCTAGCTATCAAGTTTCATCGGAATAGATCAAATAATTAATGGGGGAGGAGGACATGTCATTTGTGCTCACCCACGAACGAAGGGGCAGAGCTCGTCAAACGCACGGCGAGGTCGTCGAACACCAAACCTCGCAGCGATGAAACAACTGCACATTTAAAACTACCCGATCAACACAATTATATATGATGTTTTTCATAACAAAATCGAAAGATATATGACCTAACTAATAATTCACAAATATATGACCCCGTCGGCTTCTGGAAGGCCAAAGAACACCTTTTCGGGAGGTGTCGGGGGTCGGGGTGTCGTGTCGGTCTCGGGGTGCCGTGTCGGGGTCGGGGTCTCGGGGTCGGGGTGTCGGGTCGGGGTGCCGTGTCGGTGTCGGGGTCGGGGTGTCGGGTCAGGCTCGGGGTCGGGGTGCCGTGTCGGTGTCGGGGTCGGGGTGTCGGGTCAGGCTCGGGGTCGGGGTGTCGGGGTCGGGGTCGGGGTCGGGGTCGGGGTCTCGGGGTCGGGGTCTCGGGGTGTCGGGGGTGTCATGTCGGGGGTCGGGGTGTCGTGTCGGTCTCGGGGTGCCGTGTCGGGGTCGGGGTGTCGTGTCGGTCTCGGGGTGCCGTGTCGGGGTCGGGGTCTCGGGGCCGGGGTGTCGGGTCGGGGTGCCGGGTCGGGGTCGGGGTGCCGTGTCGGTGTCGGGGTCGGGGTGTCGGGTCAGGCTCGGGGTCGGGGTGTCGGGGTCGGGGTCGGGGTCGGGGTGTCGGGGTGTTGGGGGTGTCGTGTCGGGGGTCGGGGTGTCGTGTCGGTGTCGGGGTGCCGTGTCGGTGTCGGGGTGCCGTGTCGGGGTCGGGGTGCTGTTTCGGGGTCGGGGCTTCGGGGTGTCGTGTCGGGGTCAGGGGGTTAGGGGGTCGGGGGGTCGGGGTGTCGTGTCGGGGTCAGGGGTTAGGGGGTCGGGTGTCGGGGTGGAGTCGGGGTCTTCTTCTTCTTCTTCTCCTCCTCCTCCTCCTCCTCCTCCTCCTCTTCTTCTTCTTCCCCCTTCTACTTAACCTAAACCTAAACTAAAAACCTAAACTATTTAAACTAATTAAACCTAAACTAATTAAACTAAATAACCTACACTAATTAATTCTAAACTGAAAAAACTTAAACTAAAAAACCTTATCTAAACAGAAAAAAACAGAAAAAAAATGGGATCGAGGGGCTCACCGTGGGGGGCGGCGACGGGTCGGGGAGGGGCCGGCGACGGGGGGCCGGGGCGGGGCGGTGGAGGAGGCGGGGCGGCGGGGGGCCGGGGCGGCGCGGGGCCCGGCCGGCGGGGGGCCGGGGCGGGGCGGTGGAGGAGGCGGGGCGGCGGGGGCCCGGGCGGCGGGGGGACGGGGCGGCGGGGGGGCCGGGCGGTGGGGGGCCGGGGCGGGGCGGTGGAGGAGGCGGCGGGGGGCGCGGGGTGGCGGGGGGCCGGGGCGGCGGGGGGCCGGGGCGGGGGGCGACGGGGCGGTGGGGCGGCGGGGAGCCGGGGCGGCGGGGGCGGCGGCGGCGGCGGGGTCGGAGGAGAAGGGCGCGCGAGGACGAAGTGAGTAACGGGCAGGGGGTACTTGCCGTTAGTCAAGTGCCCTCTTTGCCGTCCGCCAGCCTTTGTCGTCCGCCTTTTTGCCTCTTTGTCGTCTGCTAGCGGACGGCAAAGAGGTGGGCCATTAACATTTTTTCAAATGAGCGGGGGGTGGGGGCCACCACACTCTTTGCCGTCTGCCAGCGGACGGCAAAGATTCTTTGCCGTCTGCTGGCAGACGGCAAAGAGCTGGCAGATGGCAAAGAGCTTCTTTGCCGTCAGCCTTTTCTTTGCCGTCTGCTTATGCGTAGCTGATGGCAAAGAGCTACTTTGCCGTCAGCTAGCAGACGGCAAAGAGCTGGCAGATGGCAAATTAGCTGATTCCAGTAGTGATACATGTGTGAATACATAGACCACAACATGTCCCTAGTGAGCCTCTAGTTGACTAGCTCGTTGATCAACAGATAGTCATGGTTTCCTGACTATGGACATTGGATGTCATTGATAACGGGATCACATCATTAGGAGAATGATGTGATGGACAAGACCCAATCCTAAGCATAGCACAAGATCGTGTAGTTCGTTTGCTAGAGCTTTTCCAAATGTCAAGTATCATTTCCTTAGACCATGAGATTGTGCAACTCCCGGATACCATAGGAGTGCTTTGGGTGTGCCAAACGTCACAACGTAACTGGGTGGCTATAAAGGTGCACTACGGGTATCTCCGAAAGTGTCTGTTGGGTTGGCACGAATCGAGACTGGGATTTGTCACTCCGTATGACGGAGAGGTATCTCTGGGCCCACTCGATAATGCATCATCATAATGAGCTCAATGTGACCAAGTGTTTGGTCACGGGATCATGCATTACGGTACGAGTAAAGTGACTTGCCGGTAACGAGATTGAACAAGGTATTGGGATACCGACGATCGAATCTCGGGTAAGTAACGTACCGATTGACAAAGGGAATTGTATACTGGATTGATTGAATCCTCGACATCGTGGTTCATCCGATGAGATCATCGTGGAACATGTGGGAGCCAACATGGGTATCCAGATCCCGCTGTTGGTTATTGACCGGAGAGTCGTCTCGGTCATGTCTGCATGTCTCCCGAACCCGTAGGGTCTACACATTAAGGTTCGGTGACGCTAGAGTTGTAGAGATATTAGTATGCGGTTAACCGAACGTTTTTTGGAGCCCCGGATGAGATCCCGGACGTCACGAGGAGTTCCGGAATGGTCCAGAGGTAAAGATTTATATATGGGAAGTCCTATTTTGGCCACCGGAAAATGTTCGGGATTTTTCGGTATTGTACCGGGAAGGTTCTAGAAGGTTCCGAAGTGGGGCCCACCTGCATGGGGGGACCCACATGAACGTGGGTAGTGGGGGCAAGGCCCCACACCCCTGGTCAAGGCGCACCAAGATCCCACCTTAGAAGGAATAAGATCATATCCCGAAGGGATAAGATCAAGATCCCTAAAAAAGGGGGATAACAATCGGTGGGGAAGGGAAATGATGCGATTTCTTTCCCCTACCTTTGCCAACGCCCCAATGGACTTGGAGGGCAATAAACCAGCCCCCTCCACCCCTATATATAGTGGGGAGGCGCATGGGAGCAGCACCCCAAGCCCTGGCGCCTCCCTCCCTCCCGTGACACCTCTTCCTCCCCGCTTGCGCTTGGCGAAGCCCTGCCGGGATCCCGCTACTTCCACCACCACGCCGTCGTGCTGCTGGATCTCCATCAACTTCTCCTTCCCCCTTGCTGGATCAAGAAGGAGGAGACGTCCCCGCTCCGTACGTGTGTTGAACGCGGAGGTGCTGTCCGTTCGGCGCTAGGATCATCGGTGATTTGGATCACGACGAGTACGACTCCATCAACCCCGTTCTCTTGAACGCTTCCGCTCGCGATCTACAAGGGTATGTAGATGCACTCTTTTCCCTCTCGTTGCTAGAAGACTCCATAGATTGTTCTTGGTGATGCGTAGAAATTTTTTAATTTCTGCAACGATCTCCAACACACCGAACGTTTGCTTCCAACTAGCAACGAGAAATAAAACTACGTTGTGGGTATGAAGAGGATAACTTTGCATGGTATCGGAGAGCTAAAATATAAAAGTAGGTGTTATTATCATAAAGTTAGAATATATTCCTAAATTTTATTAATAGCGAGTGTGGAATAATGATGGGTCGGTGTGCGGAATTATCCTAGGCAATCGTTAACAAGACCGGTGGTCGTCATTGCAATTTCATATGAGGGAGAGGCATAAGCTAACATACTTTCTCTTCTTGGATCATATGCACTTATGATTGGAACTCTAGCAAGCATCCGCAACTACTAAAGATCATTAAGGTAAAACCCAACCATAGCATTAAAGCATCAAGTCCCCTTTATCCCATACGCCACAACCCCCTTACTCGGGTTTAAGCTTTTGTCACTCTAGCAACCCACTATAAGCGAATCATGAACGTATTGCAACACCCTACAGCAGGAATCCCTCACGCTTGCACGACACGGAGGGCACCATAGGACAGCACCAAAATAAAACATACAACTCGTACCAATCTAGATCATCAATCACCCAAGGACAATATACTCAAAACATCATAAGATGGCAACACATCATTGGATCATAATATGTGGCATAAAGCACCATGTTCAAGTAGGGATTACAGCGGGGTGCGGGAGAGTGGACCGCGTAAAAGAGATGAGGATGGTGATGTTGATGAAGACGATCACCGCGGTGATGATTCCCCTCCCGATGGCACTCCGACGCCACCGAGAGAGAGGAGGAGAGGTTCTCCCCCTTGTGCTTCCTCCTCCATGGCCTCCCCCCTAGATGGGGAGAGGTTCTCCCTCTGGTCCTTGGCCTTCATGGCGATGATGGCCCCTCCGGTATCCTCCTCCATGCCCTCTGGTGATGATGGCCCCCTCCGGCAGGGTGCCAGAGAGGGCCTAGATTGATTTCTCGTGGCTACAGAGGCTTGCGGCGGCGGAACTTCCGATGTAGGTTATTTTCTGGGGGTTTCTGTATTTATAGGAATTTTTGGCGTTGGTTTCACGTCGGGGGGGTCTCTGAGTCGTCCACGAGGCAGGGGCCCAAGCCTAGGGGGGGCGCCCCCCCACCCTCGTGGACAGCCAGGACTCTTCTGGCCCAACTCTTTTGCTCCAGGGGCTTCTTTTGGTCCATAAAAAATCAACAAAAATTGTCACGTCAATTGGACTTCGTTTGGTATTCCTTTTTTGTAAAACTCAAAAACAAGGAAAAAAACAGAAACTGGCACTGGGCTCTAGGTTAATAGGTTAGTCCCAAAAATCATATAAAATAGCATATAAAACATCTAAGATGGATAATATAATAGCATGAATACTTCATAAATTAAAGATACGTTGGAGACGTATCAGCATCCCCAAGCTTAATTCCTGCTCGTCCTCGAGTAGGTAAATGATAAAAGAAATAATTTATGAAGTGTGAATGCTAGCAGGTGCACAAGTTTGATCAATGATAATTTCAATCACCTTTTCTAGCATCATTATATGTTATAACAGTAGCTCATCTCATAAAACTTTTCATTATCAAGTAACAAGCTATTCACATGTTAAAGTATAGATCATAAACTTTCTTGAAAACTAACAAACACTATTCTCAGTCATCAAACAATTGCAATTCATCTTATTTTCAGGAAGGGTCTATGTCAGAGCTTTGATTCAGCAAACTCCACATACTCAACTATCATTTAATCTTTCACAATTGCTAACACTCACGTGATATTTATGGGTTCAAAGTTTTAATCGGACACAGAGAAAGATAGGGGCTTATAGTTTTGCCTCCCAACCTTTTACCTTAAGGGTAATGTCAACAATAATAACTCATGAAAACCTACATCCAAGTGGATATATATATATATCCGGATCACTCCAACACAAAGTGCTTAAAAGTGTAAAAAGGAAAGGTGATGATCACCTTGACTCTTGTATAAGGGTAGAAGGTAAAAGTAAAAGATAGGCCCTTCGCAGAGGGAAGCATAGGTTGTCATGCGCTTTTATGGTTGGATGCACAAAATCTTAATGCAAAAGAACGTCACTTTATATTGCCCCTTGTGATAAAGACCTTTATTATGCAGTCTGTCGCTTTTATTTCTTCCCTATCACAAGTTCGTATAAAGCTTATTTTCTTCGCACTAATAGATCATACATATTTAAGGAGCAATTTTTATTGCATGCACCGATGACAACTTACTTGAAGGATCTTACTCAATCCTTAGGTAGGTATGGTGGACTCTCATGGCAAAACTGGTTTAAGGGATGTTTGGAAGCACAAGTAGTATTTCTACTTGGTGCAAAGAATTTGGCTAGCATGAGAGGGAAAGGCAAGCCCAACATGTTGGATGATCCAAGACAATATTACGTTTAGGATATAGGAAAACATAACCCATTAAGTTGTCTTCCTTGTCCAACATCAACCTTTTAGCATGTCATATTTTAATGAGTGCTCACAATTACAAAAGATGTCTAAGATAGTATATTTATATGTGAAATCTCTCTTCCTTCAATATTCTTTCATGAATTGTTCAAGTGACCAATTCTGCGTTTGCTAACTTTCAATAAGTTTACTACCTATACTTATTCTATGTGAAGTCATTACTCCCCATGGTATAAGCATATGAAACATATATAAATTCAGATTTATGATATTCAATTCATTCAACCATTTACTCACAGGATATATGTGAAGCACGTGAGTAAATGACAAACTACTCCAAAAAGATATAAGTGAAGAACACTAAGTAGTCAAATAATTAACTAGCCATGGGAGGATTCTTTTTCATTCAAGATTTCATATCCAATGATTTTATTCAAACAGCAAGTAAAAAATGAAAATACGCTCCAAGCAAAACTCATATCATGTGATGAATAAAAATATAGCTCCGAGTAAGGTATACCGATAGTTTTGAAGACGAAAGAGGGGATGCCTTCCGGGGCATGCCCAAGCTTAGGCGCTTGAGTCTTCCTTGAATATTACCTTGGGGTGCCTTGGGCATCCCCAAGCTTAGGTTCTTTCCACTCCTTATTCTCCTCATATCGATATCTCACCCAAAGCTTGAAAACTTCAATCACACAAAACTTAACGAAACTTCGTGAGATAGGTTAGTATGATAAAGAGTAAACCATTCACTTTGGTACTGTCAAAGACAAGGTTCATAATTGTTCCCACACAATGTCTACTGTATCATATCATTTCTACAATTTATATTGAGAAATATAAGCCATAGAAACTAGAAAACAAGGAGACTATGCAATGAAAACAGAATATGTCATAAACAGAACAATCTGTAATGATCTGAACAGCAACCATACTTCTGCTACTCCAAAAATTATGAAATAAATTGGTGGACGTGAGGAATTTGTCTATTAATATTCTTAAAAAAGAATCAACTCAAAAACACTCTTCTGTAAAAAAATGGTAGCTAATCTCGTGAGCGTAAAGTTTCTATTTTTTTACAGCAAGATCACATTAACTTTCACCCAAGTCTTCCCAAAGGTTTTACTTGGCACTTTATTGAAACAAAAGCTATAAAACATGATTACTATAGTAGCTTAATCATGTAAACATACAAAAATAGTAAGGGTAAATATTGGGTTGTCTCCCAACAAGCGCTTTTCTTTAATGCCTTTTAGCTAGGCATGATGATTTCAATGATGCTCACATAAAAGATAAGAATTGAAACATAAAGAGAGCATCATGAAGAATATGACTAGCACATTTGAATCTAACCAACTTCCTATGACTAGGGATTTTGTGAACACATAATTTATAGGAACAAGTATCAACTAGCATAGGAAGGCAAAACAAGTATAACTTCAAAACTTTAAGCACATAGAGAGGAAACTTGATATTATTGCAACTCCTACAAGCATATATTCCTCCCTCATAATAATTTTCAGTATAATCATGAATGAATTCAACAATATAACCATCACATAAAGCATTCTTTTCATGATCTACAAGCATATAAATTTTTCTACTCTCCACATAAGCAAAAATCTTCTCATTCGGAATAGCGGGATCACTAGTTCCTAAAGTTGACACTCTTCCAAACCCGCTTTAGATGATAGTATTATTCATACTCCAAAAGATATAAGTGAAGTTCATGGAGCATTCTACAATTAATATAGACTAAGCAATATCCAAGCTCAAAATATATAAGTGAAGCACACGAAGCATTCTATAAAACCATACTCAAAATATTTAAGTGAAGCACAAAGAGCAATTCTATAAGATCATATTTAAAAGATATAAGTGAAGCACATGAAGTATTCTATAAATCAATTAAGGGCTATCTCATATTAGCATGGTTCTTAAAGAAAAAACAAAAACACAAAGGACACAAATCATGTGAACAAAACAAAAACCGAGGTACACCGATATTTGTTGAAGAAGAAAGATGGGATGCCAACTGGGGCATCCCCAAGATTAGATGCTTGAGTATCCTTTGAAATATTTACTTGGGGTGCCTTGGGCATCCCCAAGCTTGAACTCTTGCCTCTCTTTATTCTTCTCATATTGATAGCTCCTCGATCTTCAAACACTTCATCCACACAAAACTTTAACAAAAACTTTGTGAGATCCGTTAGTGTAATAAAGCAAATCACTACCTTTAGGTACTGTTGCAAACTTATTCCAATTTCATATTAGAACTATATCTACTGTATTCCAACTTCACTATGGTTCATACCCCCCGATACTACCCATAGATTCATCAAAATAAGCGATCAACACAAGGGAAACAGAATCTGTCTAAAACAGGACAGTCTGTAGTAATCTGGAGGTTTAGTAAACTTCTGTAACTCCAAAAATTATGAAATAAATTTGAAAATTTTAAAAATTTGTACAGAAGTAATGTGCAAAAAGTTTCAGACCCATTTGACTTTCCAGTAAAAAACGTAAAATCACGTGCTACAGCCAAAGTTTCTGTTTTTGTTCTGCACATAGTAAACAAGCAATCTAATCATCCTAAAACCAAAGCTTGGCACATTATTTTTATAATACAAAGGATATACACAAGGGGATAATTATTTAGAGAGAAACTTCCATGAAAAATTCTACATTGTTTCCGTGAGCATGAGCACAAGTGCTCAAGGTCGATCCTCACTTCTTCAATGCATAACTTTCCAATCACTTCTCTTTTTGAAAAACTTTTTAGGCATGAGAGGCAAGTAAATTTTTTTGTATTTTCATTCTTAAATTTTTTTTGTATGTTTCACCCACAACTAAACAGAAACAAAAAGGAAAAACAAAATCTACTTAGTGAAGAAAGCAAACAAGCACACACGAGAATATCAACCCCACGCTATTGCTCCCCGGCAACGGCGCCAGAAAAGAGCTTGATAATCCCCAAGTGCAAGGAATCATCGTAGCAATTTCCAAAGGTGGAAGTGATAAGTATGGAGTGTCGAACCCACAAGGAGCTAAAGGTAAGATCAATATTCTCTCAAGCCCTATCTGCCACTGATACGACTCTACGTACACCGAACGTTTGCTTCCAACTAGCAACGAGAAATAAAACTACGTTGTGGGTATGAAGAGGATAACTTTGCATGGTATCGGAGAGCTAAAATATAAAAGTAGGTGCTGTTATCATAAAGTTAGAATATATTACTAAATTTTATTAATAGCGAGTGTGGAATAATGATGGGTCGGTGTGCGGAATTATCCTAGGCAATCGTTAACAAGACCGGTGGTCGTCATTGCAATTTCATATGAGGGAGAGGCATAAGCTAACATACTTTCTCTTCTTGGATCATATGCACTTATGATTGGAACTCTAGCAAGCATCCGCAACTACTAAAGATCATTAAGGTAAAACCCAACCATAGCATTAAAGCATCAAGTCCCCTTTATCCCATACGCCACAACCCCCTTACTCGTGTTTAAGCTTCTGTCACTCTAGCAACCCACTATAAGCGAATCATAAATGTATTGCAACACCCTACAGCGGGAATCCCTCACGCTTGCGCGACACGGAGGGCACCATAGGACAGCACCAAAATAAAACATACAACTCGTACCAATCTAGATCATCAATCAACCCAAGGACAAAAGATATCTACTCAAAACATCATAAGATGGCAACACATCATTGGATCATAATATGTGGCATAAAGCACCATGTTCAAGTAGGGATTACAGCGGGGTGCGGGAGAGTGGACCGCGTAAAAGAGATGAGGATGGTGATGTTGATGAAGACGATCACCGCGGTGATGATTCCCCTCCCGATGGCACTCCGGCGCCCCCGAGAGAGAGGAGGAGAGGTTCTCCCCCTTGTGCTTCCTCCTCCATGGCCTCCCCCCTAGATGGGGAGAGGTTCTCCCTCTGGTCCTTGGCCTTCATGGCGATGATGGCCCCTCCGGGATCCTCCTCCATGCCCTCTGGTGATGATGGCCCCCTCCGGCAGGGTGCCAGAGAGGGCTAGATTGATTTCTCGTGGCTACAGAGGCTTGCGGCGGTGGAACTTCCGATCTAGGTTATTTTCTGGGGGTTTCTGTATTTATAGGAATTTTTGGCGTTGGTTTCACCTCGGGGGGGGGGGGTCTCTGAGTCGTCCACGAGGAAGGGGCCCACGCCCAGGGGGGTGGGCGCCCCCCCACCCTCGTGGACAGCCCGGGACTCTTCTGGCCCAACTCTTTTGCTCCAGGGGCTTCTTTTGGTCCATAAAAAATCAAAAAAAATTGGCACGTCAATTGGACTCCGTTTGGTATTCCTTTTCTGTAAAACTCGAAAACAAGGAAAAAACAGAAACTGGCACTGGGCTCTAGGTTAATAGGTTAGTCCCAAAAATCATATAAAATAGCATATAAATGCATATAAAACATCTAAGATGGATAATATAATAGCATGAATCCTTCATAAATTAAAGATACGTTGGAGACGTATCATTGGATACCATCGCAACATTAGCCTGACAGGATGTAAAAGAGGACCCGTAAATTTCCACAAAAATGATAGTCATGCACATTATAGGCAAGCAACCCTAGCAATTCTACACCGATCATAGCCATGAACACATACTAGCAATCCCAGAAATCCTATCAACTGGCACACCGATCATAGTCATCACAGGGTTGTCAAATCGAATCGAATCGACACAACCGCCCCAAAAAAACCCTAACCACCCCATCATTGGCGTTCACAACATCCGCTTGAAGCACTCCCCATGAGATTTGGGCAATGAAGCATAGGGAGGCGGAGCTTGTAGCACCTCGTGGTCTCCTTGCAGTAGCACGATTCGGATCTGCAGCAACGAGCTCAGCTGGCGACGGCTGCTGCAATGGGAGAGGATGATGAGAGAGAGGAGGCAGCACGCAGGCTGATGATGATTTGGGGGAAGACGGAGTGGGGATTTCGGGGGAGAGGGTGAGACCGGATCGTGGGAGAGGCAAAGACCGATGGGTGGGCCCAGAGGCATGTGTCGGTTGAGGGAGGCGGCTGTAGGTTGGGTGTAGACAGTCGGTTGATTTTAGTCGTTTCTGGTCTTTCTTTTTTGTTTTTGGCCGAGTGGCATCCTAGCTGTCTGTATTTGGGAATATATATGCAAGCTTTATTTTGAACGGCCATAAAATCTTGTGTCTATCTATTTGCAACGGTCAAACTATAATTCCTTTTGTAATACTACTAGAGATATATATATATATACTCGGCTGCTCGTAATAAATCCAGCGGAGGAGAAGCAAGTTGGTAGACCCATGCTTCCCCCCACAAATGAAGCGGCTTTCTTAAACGCGAGGGAAGAGAAGCGCCGCCGCCGCCGCGGGGGGAGATGGCCCCCGCCCCCGCCGCCGCGCCGGCGCCGGCCGCCACCGCCTGCTCCTCGTCGGCGAGCTCCGCGCGCCCGCCCTCCACTGCCTCCTCCTCCTCCCAGTCGTCGCCCAGGCGCGCGGTCCCGGCGCTCCTCCTCTTCACCTCCCTCGCCGCCCTCCTCATCCTCTCCTCCGGCGAGGCCCACGACGCCGACGCCGATGCCGCGTCCGGCCGCCCCCTCAAAGGTTCGCGCGCCCCGCCCCGAAACTCGCCCCGCGACCGCTCTCTGTGCTCGGATTTGGGTTCCCCCTGCGCGCTCCCGCGCCCGCGGGGGTCGATTACGGCCTCCCCCTAGGGTTTAGGGTTTTCACGCGGCCCTGCCCGCCTTCGGGATGCATCCCCCTCCCCAGGCCGTAGCTGTTGGTTGGGGCTTCGTTTCCGAATAGGATTTTGGAGTGATTATTTTTGTTCCTTTGCAGTATTGTGTGTCCTTTTTGGGCAAATATGTTCAGCAGTTTGCCCTCAGAACTCATGATCCGGGGTCCATTGTGTGGGGGGATCTAGTGTTCGTTTCGTTCTTGTCGCAATAGGTGGGATTTGAGAGAGAAGGACTTGGGCACTCCGTGTGCCCTTGCCATTGCATTTGGTGCATCGGTTTGAGTTCTCCATGGTGATACGTGGAAGTTACAAGTTGAGAAGCTTATTACTCTTGGGTGCTTGGTACCCTTGAGCTTGTTCCTCTTGGGTGCTTGGGCGCCCTAGATGGTTGGTGGTGTTCGGAGCTCAATCATTGTGGTGTAAAGCTCCGGGCAAGCATCGGGGTCTCCAATTAGGTTGTGGAGATCGCCCCGAGCAATTTGACGGGTTCCGATGACCGCCCCCAAGGGTTGCCAAAGTGTACGGGTTCGGTGACCGCCCCCAAGGGTTGCCATTTGTACGGGTTCGGTGACCGCCCTCAAGGGTCCCTTAGTGGAATCACGGCATCTTGCATTGTGCGAGGGCGTGAGGAGATTACGGTCGCCCTAGTGGCTTCTTGGGGAGCATTGTGTCTCCACACCGCTCCAAACGGAGATTAGCATCCGCAAGGGTGTGAACTTCGGGATACATCGTCGTCTCCGCGTGCCTCGGTTATCTCTTACCCGAGCCCTTACTTATGCACTTTACTTTGTGATAGCCATATTGTTTCTTGTCATATATCTTGCTATCACCTAAGTAGTTTTTCTTGCTTAGCATAAGTTGTTGGTGCACATAGGTGAGCCTAGTTGTTGTAGGTTTTGTGCTTGACAAATTAACCGCTAGGTTTATTCCGTATTTGTTCAAGCCTCAACCGTAATTATTTTAAAGCGCCTATTCACCCTCCCCCTCTAGGCGACATCCACGATCTTTCAGTTGGCAAGCCATCTCGGTGGCACTGATTGCAAAACTCGATAAGACCGAAATAATTGCAACACGCAACAGAGAGTTGGCAAGGCCATCTCGGTGAGACCGAGATCCATATCGATGGATCCGATTTGTTAGGGTTTGGCTGTGGCAGTGTCCAGATGAACTCGGTGGGTCCGGATATGCATGTTTCGATGGGACCGAGTTGGAATGTAGGGTTGTGGACATATTTGGATAGAGAAAGTGGCTGAGGGTTTTGGAGCAATATCACTGAGCACTTGAGCAAACATATCATTAAACAACACCTCTTCCCCTTTTAATAGTATTGGCTTTTCTATGGAGTCAATGTGATCTTGGATCACTTAACCAAAAAAGTAGAGTCTTGAGCTTTTGCCAATCCATGTCCTTAGCATTTTGAGGGGTCTACAATCACTAGTCCTTGCCATGTCAACCATTGAACTTCCTGAAATCTTTAACTTGAATGGATATTAGTTCAATGAGATATATGTTGTTATTAATTACCCAAACCACCCGGGGCTTAGTTGCACTTTCACCACGAGATTTGGGCAACGAAACATAGCACGAAGCAGATCTGCAGCAACGAGCTCAGTTGGCAATGACTGCTACAATGGGAGAGAGGAGGCAGTAGGCAGGCCAGTGTGGATTTGGGGGAAGACGAAGAAGTGGGATTTCTGGGGAGAGGGTGAGACTGGATTGTGGGAGATGCGGAGATTGATGGGTGGGCCCAGCCGCCCAGGGGCATGTGTCGGTTGAGGAAGACGACTATAGGTTGATTGTAAATAGTCGGTTGATTGTAAACAGTCGGTTGATGGGTGGGCCCAGTCACCCCGGGGCATGTGTTGGTTGAGGAAGACGACACATAGGAGTTGGCTCTCGACCATCTGATTAAGAGCCCATCTAACGGACCTGGAGGCGGCGGACGCTGGTCCAAGATCGGTCGGTCGGAGGGAATCATCTCCCTAAAATCTTTGTGCCTATTTGCAACGGTCAAACTATAATTCCTTTTTTAATGTACTATATATACTCGGCTGCTCGTAATAAATCCAGCGGAGGAGAAGCAAGTTGGTAGACCCACGCTTTCCCCCACAAATGAAGCGGCTTTCTTAAACTCGAGGGAAGAGAAGCGCCGCTGCCGCCGCGGGGGGAGATGGCCCCCGCCGCAGCCGCCGCGCCGGCGCCGGCCGCCACCGCCTGCTCCTCGTCGGCGAGCTCCGCGCGCCCGCCCTCCACCGCCTCCTCCTCCTCCCAGTCGTCGCCCAGGCGCGCGGTCCCGGCGCTCCTCCTCTTCACCTCCCTCGCCGCCCTCCTCATCCTCTCCTCCGGCGAGGCCCACGACGCCGACGCCGACGCCGCGTCCGGCCGCCCCCTCAAAGGTTCGCGCGCCCCGCCCCGAAACTCGCCCCGCGACCGCTCTCTGTGCTCGGATTTGAGTTCCCCCTGCGCGCTCCCGCGCCCGCGGGGGTCGATTACGGCCTCCCCCTAGGGTTTAGGGTTTTTACGCGGCCCTGCCCGCCTTCGGGATGCATCCCCCTCCCCAGGCCGTAGCTGTTGGTTGGGGCTTCGTTTCCGAATAGGATTTTGGAGTGATTATTTTTGTTCCTTTGCAGTATTGTGTGCCCTTTTTGGGCAAATATGTTCAGCAATTTGCCCTCAGAACTCATGATCCGGGGTCCATTGTGTGGGAGGATCTAGTGTTCGTTTCGTTCTTGTCGCAATACCGCACACCGTTGTAAACTGCATTGTTCTTGCTGCCCTTGGGGTACCCTACTCGTTGTCATATTTATGTGTGCTAAGGTGTACCAATGCTGGCCTGATTATTCATTACCGCAGATGTCAGCTTGGAAAATCCGGAGGTGACTTTTGCTCCCTCATCCATGGGTGGAATCTTTTGTGAGCGAATCCGCATTTCTGGAATGCCAAGGTGGCAGTTTCAAAGCTACGCAAATCAAATACATGTTAGAATGAATGTTTCTCATTCAATGCCAGAAAAGTTCCATTGGAAAATACAGATTTGCTTTCATGGGTAAGTCTTGCATTGCCTGGAAAAAAAGAAAGAATATATGCATCTTTGCTAGTATGCAGCAAATTGAAGCAACTTTCATTTGCAGGAATGCTTCTACGGGTCTGTGCCAATGTGAGATGGGTGAATGGCAAGTTCTGCAAGGTGGCATGTGGAACGCAGTGAAGTCTCCATATGTCAGCAGATATGTTGATGTGAAACTGACTGATAAGAAATCTACTGTCTTCAGCCTTTCCATTCAGGAAGGTAAGGACTTCTTTTCCTGAAACTAATCTGTTTCCGCCAGTCACACATATTTAACAGCATATGTATCAGCCCTTTCCTCTGAAATACTAATTCATTCTCGTTCCGTGCAATCAAAATTTGCAGAGCTTCAGAAGTGGCGTTTAGCTTGCCTTGGTATTGGATTTGTCCTGTTATTCCTGTCACCCATCGTTAGTAAATGGGCACCTTTTTACTATAGCAGCTCTATGGCACTTGGAATCCTGCTTGTGGTGCTGATTGTCCTTTTCCAGGTATTGTTTTAGTCAAATACCTGTTTATGATTCTCTCGATAAAGATTCATTGTTAAAAGAAGTGAAATAAAACTAATGCATTATGGTACCTATTTTTCAAGGCTTTCTCAAAAGTGTTTTCTATTAATAATCTAGTTGATTGATGTTCCATATTCTTAAGTTCATGTAAGCTGCATGGATGCAGGTTAAATAGGCTTTGATATTATGCTAGTTTCAAGTAGAGTACACCATGAATCAAGTTAAAGTTTGGCACCATGAGGATCCTTGCAGTTATATGCAAAGTGTTAATGCTGATATTTTTTTAGCAAACCTAGAAACTTGAGTACACTTCATTAAGCAAGATACTTATGCCCTGTAAACTTGATTTCGATGGAGATTCAACATAGCACTATGGTAATTCAATAGTCCCTTGATCAACCATGCCGTAGTAGTATCCGAAGTTCTCTTCTACAGATACTTGAAAGTCAGGTCCATCTTGGTGATTTAGACATAAACAGCGAGCTTTGTAGGATAATACCTTAACGGCGTCTCTTATTTTATTGAACTTTGTAGCTCCTTGTAGCATCAGGTGGTGTACAGATGGACTAGCATCTTGTGAGTCATCAGTGTTTGAACCATTTGATGTTTTTTAGTGTATCAGTGCGAGGGTCTGATTGACCAACCAACAACGAAGTTTAGTGTTTACTTTAGTACATTTAATACGGAATATTTTCTTGTAACTGGTACTGATTTTGCTGGTTGGGGAATCATGAGCATTTCTGATGAGGGAGTTAATTTTTTATTATGTTCATGTTTGTTTGTTTGTTTGTTTGTTCTCTACTCTTGTAGATAACTAGTTACTGATTTAATTTGATGTTACAGTAATCAAAACTCTACACCCCCCAAGTTTCGTAATTTTTGCTCAGTGCACATGATGCCAAGTTATCAGTGTGGCCCTGGTTACAATTTATGATAAAGAACAGTCATTCTCAATCAGGTTTCTATTTATTTGCTGGAGAATTGGTTCCCTTAATGTTCTGACCTCGTTCTCATTATAGGGGATGAAACTGCTACCAATGGGCAAAAAAGGTTTATTTTACCTTACAATTTATGGATCTGTGGTAAGTTTTCTATATCGTCAGCGTTCTGCTATAACATTTTATTACACCATAAATATGCCTATCTGAATATATTCTCTCTAATTCTTGATATCATTTCATTCCTTTTCCAATATTTAGTTGGGTGTTGGCTCCTACGCTGCACACTACTTCTCCTCAATGGTTGCCTCTATTCTGGAAAACTTTGGCTTGAGTGAGGAGATGCACAACCCTGTAAGTAATTCATCCATCCAAGTATCAACTATAGAATTGGTGATCGAATAATACTTCTTTTTACCCAGCAAACAGCATGAGAGGCTCTTACAGTATATTATTAATAGAGAAGGATAATCATGGTATGATATCTAAAGGCCACATGGGCCAGAAGCCACATGTTACATCAAGAATTAATTAGCTCAATGCCATCACAGAAATGCATAATTATGCAAGTACCGTTGAGTGTGGGGAAGACATGTGAATGGATTGCTTTGTTCTTGTTGTCCATATTTGTGATGGACTGACCTAGTTCCTCGGATATGATTTAGCCTAGTTTTTGTTCACCCTTTTGCATGGTATTATATCATTTGCTAGCAATCTTCTGACTTCTCAATTATTGTTCCTGTCAGAAATGGTTCACATTATCTTGTCTTGTCTAGTAATAATACTTATTGCCACTACTTTGGGTAATCTTTAAGCTCTTCAAATAACAAAAAATATTGGAATGAATTACAGGTGTCAATCTTTCTGCTGGTAGCAGTTGTCTTGACTGGAGCTGGTTTTGGCTATTGGATGGTGAGGAGATTTATCATTTCAAAAGATGGCAGTGTTGATGCCGGGATAGCACAGTTTGTGAAGTGGGCTATGCGTGTTGTTTCAATGTTCTTTGTTATGCAGGTGGGCTTATTTTCAAACGCTAAGTATTCTTCTCATGCATCTATGAGGACTCTGAATCTTGGTCAATGCCTACATCAGATTTTATTGTCTTTTGAAGTTCATGTTTGACATTGTCTTGTAGAGCACACTGGACCCTATTCTAGCATCGGCTGCTCTAGCTGCTAGCTGGTGGATTTGCTCTGTACTGACAGCAAAGAAAGTTCACAAGCCAACAGCACCGTGAGTGTCCCTTGAGTTAATTACTGTTGTGAATTTACTGTTGCTGTTGAAGCCCTGAATATGCTGATTCTGCTGCAGGAAGCGAAAACAATCAAATGTTCCTTCTCATCCAAGGTTTACTCAAGTATCACCCAACACTCGCCAGGTCCAGTTCTTAAGTCCATCATCAGGGGCGGGTACTGGAAGAGCCACAACAACACAGTATGGTTGGAACAATTTAGCCAATGGAGGTAAAGTAATCAGTATCATGTTCCGCATACTACTGTGAGCCAGTGTACTGTACTTATAGGAAACTGCCATAAGTCATAAGTAACCTCGAAATATTTAAGGATGCAAATTGATGGATGTTGGTGCCCTCTGGCCCTAGCTAGTTATTTTGTAATTTTTACTTCATTCAAGTGAACTAGTTATGGTCGGAGCCTCGGTGGGTATCCTTCAGGCTACCCATTTGCATCCCTGCTCTCTGTTTGTCTTTGGTACTACGAACTAATGATCTTTTAGGCATATATTTAACTCCAGAAGACCTATAAAACCATCAACTTTGACACGTTGAAGCATTTGACATAATAACTAGCCAACTCTTGTTGTCTTTGCAGGTCTGGTCCCGTCAGCACTAGGAAAGAGGGTAGCACCCAATCAAGATGAAGACTACTACTCCACCTTCCACAACATCGAACCACGGAGATACTCAAAGAGAGAATGGGAGGAGTTCACCGAGGAATCGACCAGAAACGCACTGATGGAACACACAGCCACCCCAGAGTTCGCCCAATGGGCTGCTGACAATGCTCACCGGTTGCGGGTGGAGCGGGACGACGCCTCCGAGGACGAGTCGATCGAGAGCTCCTCAAGCTCTTCCGAAGAAGCCGAGAAAAGCGGAAAAGCTTCCGGTCTGTTGAGCAGGTTTATGTGATACCCTCACCGACTAAAACCGTAGGGAGCTCGGCGTGCTGCTTTTGCGGACGATTCCATAAGGTAGGATTGGAAACTTGGTAGCGGTAGGGGGTGGAAGTTCATCGTTTCCACATGGTTCGCCATTGCAGCAGAATGCTTGGTGACTGTAGGCTAGTAGCTGGTTAACCACCATCATCCGTCTCAATTCAACTAATGTTAGGTTTAGCTGGCAGATTGCCATCCATGGATCTTTAGATTTTAGTCGATGCATCAGGGGATGTCGACCGGCGTCGGTTCCGCGCCATTCGATGGATTAGGGACAGTCGATCCTGTTGGGATCTTGCCATTGTCTTGTTGAACATCTCCTGTTCCATTCTCAGGTGTGGCATTTCAAGGATCTTTATCTCTTGTTAGCTAGGCATGTACTATGTCAAGTTACGCAAAGCAAAGACTGTTTGGGAGCCGGTCTGCTGGATGGCATCGGTTGCGACGTAGTAGCTGTTAGGCTCATCGATGGCGACCTGCACCTCTCTCAAGTTCAACAGGGCACTTGGGCTGGGCTGAGAGGTTCAGTCTCCTTTAGACTGTATTCTTAGAATCTGCTGTAAATGGTACTGCACAATGCAGCACGTGCAATCAGCAAGCTTGCGATGGGTAGACATTGCCAGTCAAGAATGGGATCAAGCACCATCAGCCACCAAGAAATTCAGAGTTGTCTCACAATAAGCGAGAAACCAAGAAATTCAGAGTTCTCCCGGGAGCATTGGTTTTGTGAGAACGTACGCCAAGGGACCAACCCTAGGCGAATCTTGGCGCAGGGCCGACGCCATGTAGATCAACTGGAGTCGGTCACTGTAAACCGTTTCCTGCGAACACTCGTTTAAAAATTTATGTTTTTTTAGGGGTTTAAAAATTTATGTGAGGTGGACAGGCAGGGAATTCAAACTCGAGACATCCTGCGGAGAGGCGCACACGCTTTACCACTTGGGCTGAAACAGTTTTTGTGGAAACATGTACTTTATCTTGTTTTATGTATTTGAACCTAAATTCTTTAAATTCAAATTTTCATTTAAAAAATAAGAAAAATCATTTTTTTTCCTTTTGAAAGAATAAAGTCACTATTTTTTAGAGGGGATTTTTTTTCTTAACTTGCCATGTGCATTTTTATTATATGTAGCATGGCATTTTCTAGGTCCTTTGTTGTAATGCCCCCCCCCCCCCCATGTGAAACTTTTGGGAAATTTTATCACTTATTCATGGTAAATTTATTTATTTTTACTTTTTCACATGATAATTTTATTATTAATAATTAATAATATGACGAATATCCATTTCTATGCCATGGCTTATCTGCACATGGTGAAAATTAAATTCAAATAATAATACTAATAAAATTCTAAAAAATCTGTTTTTTTTTGCATGGAAGACTTTTTAGTGCGTGAGGTCCATGCCAGTTTTCAACTCATTCAGACATTTGAGTAGCTCTCAGCAAAAAAACAATGGGTCCGAACAGTACATAAACAGTAAAATGTTTCACAGATCCACATTTGCCTTTTTAAGTGAGAGCTACTCAAAGTCCAAATGAGTTGAAATTTGGCACGGACCTCACACAACGAAGTATCTTTCATGAAAATAAAATCAAATTATTTTGAAAATTTCTACTATTTTATTTGATTTTACTGTTCATGGCCGGAGCAGATGAGCCCGGAAGCCAAATTGCAGCTATCATAATATGACTTTTTTTATTAAGAAAATATTAGTTTTATTACTAAGAGCATGGAATTTTAATAATTAACTATAAAATTGTCCGTGCGTTGCAACAGGAATATAAACATTTGAGTACATTAGCTCGCGCGTCTATTATTATATTGATGCGCTAAAATTTTAGCAAGTTTTTGTATGCAATCGCCATAATTTACCTGCCATTTTATTGTTAAGCACTTATTTTTTGGTAAGAATTTAATTACTTACCAAACAAAATATGCTTTTTTTATAAGTTAATAAAACATGAGATAATTGATTCTATTTTAGGGAGAATGGATGGGAGAAAAATCAGAGATGAGAGAAAAAATCAAAGAGGAGAAGGAAAGAGTGGGACATATATAGAAGGTTAGACGAAAGAGAGGTGAACTGAGAACCTTATGTTCATTTTAAGTAATAGAGGCTACTAGATTAGCTTGTGACTGTGTGTCTATTATTATATTGATGCGCTAAAATCTTAGCAAGTTTTTCGCCATGATTTACCTGTCATTTTATTGTTAACCATTTATTTGGTAAAAATTTAATTACTCACCAGACAAAATGTGCTTTTTTTGGGTAAGTTAATAAAACATGAGAAAATTGATTATGTTTTAGAGAGAATGAATAGGAGAAAAATCAGAGATGAGAGAAAAAAAATCAAAGAGGAGAAGGAAAGAGTGAGACATATACAAGGAAGGTTAGACGAACGAGAATGAAATAAGAACCTTACGTTCTTTTTAAGCAGTAGAGATAGAGATACCGTGGCAATTTTATTATTGATATAATGACGGTTTTATGATTAAGAGCATGTCATTTTTGTTATTAGTAACATGTCGTTTTTATTTTAAGGAGGATGACATTTTTATTATTAACCGGATGCCAGTTTTATTATTGGCATGTCATTTTTATTATTATCAGGATGACAATTTCATTATTATAAGCGTGGCAATTTTGTTTTTTCGAATGACACACATTTTTAAGATCTTTTGCACAATGGATCCAATAATAAAAAGCATTACGACATGACATTGTGTTTTTCATTCTTCTCCAAAACATGGCTTTTTTGGCACATCCATAAATTTATTTTTCAGATCACACGGCACATTGTTTCAATCATACCATTTGTAAATTAATAATTTAAAGAAATGACAGTTTTATAAAGTAGCATGACATTGTTTATTTTTTCATATCATGGCAATTATATATTTATGTTTTCTCTGTTATTCATAAGAAAATGTGTTTTTTGGTTTAGGGCAATTATACATTTATGTTTTCTTTGTTTTCATAAGAAAATATGTATTTTTGTTCATGGCATTTGAGAAAACGGTAAACCGGACTCCGGACCAATGGGTTCGCCCTGGCCCTCCCCCGAACAATTGAGGGAGGCGAAATGTTCGCTGGGAGCTGCTCCCCTGGCGAATGATCGTTGGTCAGCCCTCCTTTTTGGGGCTGGTCGCCAGGTATTAGAGTCCTTCAGAATTTTGTCTGTACTCTTCCCGCAAAAAAAAGGAGAGATTTGTGTGTGCTCACAAAGAGAAATAATGTACTATAGTAATCTTGTACTCCCTCCGTTCCATATATTAGAGCATTTTTTTTACACTAGTCTAAAACGCTCTTCTATTATGGGACGGAGAGAGTAATTTAATTGGGATGTGGCTAGATGTCACCCGACCGGGACTTAACCAAATCTATAAAAAAATTGTATGGATCTCCACGTAAGATCATGGAATAACTGCGACGCAATGCCGAATTGTATTTCATAATAATAGAATCCAGGGGCCCGGACGGCGGCAACAGAATCTTCTCTCAATCCTTCTTTGACTCTGCATATTCCTCCCGTCAGAGAGAGAAAACAACACGAGAGAGAGAGGGGGAGAGCGAGGCCGCCTCCATCTCCACTTCCGTCGCTTTCTCGCCCCCCTCGCCGCCCAAGCCCCGCGTAAACCGCCACAACCCGATGCCCTTATCCGCCCTCTGATCGAGATTGCTTGGCTCTCGCCATCGTCGATGGAAAGTATCTCTCTACCAATTGCGTGTATTCTTCCCTTTATAGGCTAAATGATTTATTTGCCGATAATCAACTAATTAGCCTAGGGTAATTTCATCCTACTGTCTCCAATTACGTGCCTTGGTCACCTTGCTGGAAATAATACACCTTACATGAAGAAATTAAGGGAGTATCAGTTTTTGTTCATGGCATTTAGAAAAGGGCGCTGCTACAGATAAGCCGGATGATTTCCTAGAGAAATCATCCGCCTGCACAGCCGTCCAATCCTTTCGTCGCAGCTGTTGGATACATAGTGAAACAAGAAGCAGCGCTGCTGCGCAAGCAGGAGCCGCCCCCTCTTCAGCGGGGCTGGGCGTTCGACAGCAACGGCAACACGGGGATGCGCCATTGCAGCCGCCAACACTGGCGCGGCGGTGCTCCAACGCAGCGCCGACGTCCCTCCATAACTTCGTCCATGCTTCATTGCAGCCGCGACACCGGCATGTGGTGCTCGAACGCAGTGCCGGCGACCCAGCGCAACTCCGGCCATGCTTCATTGCAGCCGCCAACACCGGTGCAGCGGTGCTACAACGGAGCACCGCCGTCCCTCCGTAGCTCCGTCCATGCTTCATTGCAGCCGCGACACCGACATGCGGTGCTCCAACGCAGCATCGGCGACCCGGCGCAGCTCCGGCCATGCTTCATTGCAGCCGCCAACACCGGCGTGGCGGTGCTACAACGCAGCGCCGAGGTCCCTCCGTAGCTCCGTCCATGCTTCATTGCAGCCGTGACACCGGCATGCGGTGCTCCAACGCAGCGCCGGCGACCCGGCGCAGCTCCGGCCATTCTTCATTGCAGCCGCGACACTGACACAAAGTGCTCCAACGCAGCTCCGGCCATGCTTCACTGCATCCGCGACACCGGCACGAGGTGCTCCAACGCAGCGCCGCCGACCCGTCGCATCGCCGGCCATGCTTAATTGCAGCCCGCGACATCGGCACACGGTGCTCCAGCGGCCAGTCGCAGCTCCGGCATGTTGCACTGTAGCTGCGTCGCTCTAGTGTGCAGCACCGCGCAGGTTCACTTTAGCTCCACCGCACCCCCGCGCAGCACCACGCCGCTGCACTTCAGCTCCGCCGTACACCGCCGTGTTCCACTGCAGCTCCACTGCCGGCACACAGCACAACGTTGCTGCCCGGCGGAGCTCGGTGTTGTGCAGCTTTCCTCCGTTCTGCAGCAATGGCGGAAATCCCCTCTCCCATGGATTGCAGCTGGGGAGTAGCAGGTGCGGGCCAGATTAGAGGGCATGGCTAGTGGCGGTGGCTCACACCAGCTCGCAGCGCGGCAATTGCGTCCATGGCGGATGCGTAGCAGAAGTGCTGGGGGAGCAGGTAGGTTGCAGAGAGAGTCAGAGAGATGAGGAGAAAAGAAGGAAGAAGACGACCGGCTAGAACGGCTTGGGAAAAGATAAGGCAAGGTGGGAGAGTGGTGGGTGGGCCTCACAGGAGCACGTGTCAAGTGGAGGAGGCGGTTTACGGAGTAGAGAAATCAACCGGTTGATTTTAAACAATTTTCTTTAGAAAAACAGTAAACCGGGTCTCCGGACCAATGGGGTTCGCCCTGGCCCTCCCCCCTACGAACGACCGAGGGAGGCGAAACGTTCGCCGGGAGCTGCTCCCCCGGCGAACGAAATCGTTCGACCGGCGACCGGTCGGCCGATATTAGAGCCCTTGGGAAATTTGTATGTACTCTTCCCGCATCCTGCAAAAAAAGGAAAAGAAAAAGATTTTTTTGTATGTGCTCACAAAAGGAAATAATGGAATGTAATTGTAATCCTGTAATCGTATCCCATGATAATAGAATCCATCCAAGACTCTGGACGGCGGCAACTGAATCTCAATCCTCCTTTGACTCTGCATATTCCTCCCGAAACAACACGAGCGAGGCCGCCTCCATCTCCACTTCCGTCGCTTTCTCGCCCCCCTCGCCGCCCAATCCCCGCGTAAACCGCCAGAGCCCGATGCCCTTATCCGCCCTCTGATCGAGATTGCTTGGCTCTCGCCACCGCCAAATCCCTCCCGATGGCATTGCAGATTGGCGGCGGCGGCGGGTTCCGGAGCCTGATGCGCCGGAAGCCGGTCGACTCCGACAGGGCCCGCGCCGAGGGCCAGCAGCTCGCCAAGGAGCTCAACATCCTCGAGCTCGTTGCGATCGGTACGGCGACGTCGCCCTCTCCCCTCCCCTCCCGTCCGCCTTTTCTGTTCTTTTCTTTTCTTTTCTGTCCGCCCTTTTCCGGAGTAACAGTATATTTCTGCAATGGAAAAGCGAGGCCTTTTTTTGGGGTTGGGGACTGTGGCGACACTGCAGGTTTCGTGGTGGAATCAGTTCTGTTTAGTAGCTACACGGGTCTTGGATCAATCTCCATGGAGCCGCTAGATTGATTTGGAGGATTTGCTTTGTATTTTGATTAATGTGCTTATGTACATTTTTATTAAATTGTTTACCTAGAACTGATCTTTTCTAAAAACTAGAGAGTTTAAGTGGTGAACTGTGACTTGTTCTTTCTTCTGAAATAGTACTAACAAAAATACAAGGGAACAATTTTGCCATAGTACTCTGTTTTTCTCTCTGTAAACAAATGCAGTAAATAAAATAAATCGGTTTTTACATTATGCTTATAATAGGAGTAGTATTTAAAAAAAACTGGAGGCTTATATTAGTTGTGAAAGACATTCAGATGAGTGCTTGCTCGTGTGTGGCAGAAGTTCTATTTTTGGTATACTTGCTTTGTTTCAGCCTGTTAACTGGTTCTGAAATCAATAAAGATTCAGAAACAAAGGGAGGTCCTTGTTGGTTGCCCACTGAAAGGTAGTCATCATCAATACCGCAACCTTGATATTGTCATGATCTTGTGCAGTATACTCATTAGCTTAAATCATAGCTCCACTCATGTATGCTGCCTTGCTTAAGCACAATTGTGGTTGCAGAACTTATTTTATAATCTGCTGAAACAGTATATATATATAATAAACAAAACGGTAAACAGGAAAATGTTTGATAAACAAATGTCATTATCATAAATTCATAATCCAGCAGTGTCAAATGGAGCCTGATGTTTGATATTCTAGATTTAATAGAGTCTTTTCCCCCAATACATAGAGTGCTTATGATATATTAACAGATTGTTTCTGAACCCTTGCATTATCTACCAGGGGTTGGTTCGACAATTGGAGCTGGAGTATATGTTCTTGTCGGAACAGTTGCCAGGGAGCATGCTGGTCCAGCATTGGCAGTTTCATTCCTGATAGCTGGGATAGCTGCTGCACTTTCAGCATTCTGTTATGCCGAGCTTGCTAGCCGTTGCCCCTCTGCTGGAAGCGCGTATCATTATTCATATATCTGCATCGGCGAAGGGTAAAAATTACTGGTCCCATGGCATAGATTGCATTCTTCAGAGATGAAATATTAGCTGTTTGATATTCTATACCATGGTGAACTCTGTTATCGTGTTACATTTATTTAAGATCTTAAGGCCAGAATGATCTAACATGCTTCACACGTTGTACTTATCTAGTGTTGCCTGGCTGATTGGCTGGTCTTTGGTGCTGGAATATACTCTTGGCGGATCTGCTGTTGCCCGTGGCATATCCCCCAATTTAGTGAGTGTCATCTCTTTCTTAGAGCTTTGTTCTGTGGAATTTTGGTCAATGCTTGAACAACCGCTCTGCTATATTCAATATTTTATGAGCTTTCATTTATCTTTTCAGGCCTTGTGTTTTGGAGGACCAGATAGCTTGCCATGGATATTAGCACGGCATCAACTTCCATGGTTTGACGTTATTGTTGATCCCTGTGCTGCTGCTCTTGTTCTTGCTGTCACTGCTTTATTATGCCTAGGGATAAAAGAGGTTGGTACTTTGCTCAGGTTATAAGATTGCTCATTTCCCCAAATATAGGACCATCAATGATTATTCCGTTTGAATTTCTTGCAGAGCTCATTTGTACAAGCAATTGTGACGATTATGAATGCTTGTGTGATGCTATTTGTAATCATAGCTGGTTGTTATATTGGCTTCCAGATTGGATGGGAGGGCTATAAGGTTACTGACGGGTATGTACCCTGAAATCATTTGGTATTTAGCATACTGCAGAGGGGTTGGTAGTGGAATAACACTGCTAAACTTTTCAGGTATTTTCCATACGGAGTAAATGGAGTGCTTGCTGGATCAGCAACTGTTTTCTTTGCATACATAGGCTTTGACACAGTAGCGAGTACTGCCGAGGAGGTAAGGAAGGTCCTACTTAATGACTTATTTGTCCACTTCTGTTAAGGAGATATATATTGACTTTTCTTGTTATTGTTGCTTTTACTTCGATCGACAGGTGAAGAACCCACAACGAGATCTACCTCTGGGAATAGGAGCAGCATTGTCTATTTGCTGTTTGTTGTACATGATGGTCGCTGTTGTTATTGTTGGGATTGTACCGTATTTTGCTATGGACCCAGATACACCTATTTCATCCGCCTTTGCAAAACATGGAATGCAGTGGGCAATGTAAGGACTCAATTCTCCTTTTGTTTGTGCTGTTGGCTATAATGGTCATCTAGCGTGCTTTTGACTGAATTATCCACTGTGTCTTTTATTTTATTTTAGGTATGTCGTGACAAGTGGTGCTGTTCTTGCACTGTGTTCAACCTTGATGGGCTCACTTCTTCCACAGGTATACAAACACATCACTGTGACTCAAACTTGTGATAATTAGCAGTCTACCCCGTAACTTTTAGTCTGTATAGAATTTCCATACTAGGGGCAGCTACTTTTCTGCAGTGCGTAGGTGAACCTAGTCTTGTAGCTTGCCGAAGCTGGGTGACTTCCAAAATAGTTGCTAAACTACTTGAGTTTTTCATCCTCACAGCCTAGAATACTGATGACCATGGCAAGAGATGGACTGCTGCCGTCTTTCTTCTCCGATGTGAACAAGCACACACAAGTACCTGTCAAGGGCACAATTGTGGCTGGTATCTGTGCTGCTGCTCTTGCCTTTTTCATGGATGTTTCTCAATTGGCAGGAATGGTAAGAAAACATCAAGCCTTTGTCATTTGCATACTTTGATTTGATGGCCTTCCACACACCAAAAAGTAGTTAACAGCACTGCAAGATTTAACATGAAGATAAATTTAAATGCTTGACCATTTCAGGTCAGTGTAGGCACACTCCTCGCGTTCACCATAGTGGCAGTATCGATCTTGATACTCAGATATGTTCCTCCAGAGGAGGTCCCTCTATCATCATCTCGGCGAGAATCAATGGGTTTGAACCAAGAATATGATGAGGAAAAGGGTAGGGATCCACTTGGGGATGACATCTGCGACACATCTCAAATAAAGGATTTGATTGCGACAGAAGCAATGAAGGACCCTCTTCTCGAGAAGCAACACAAAGGTAATGTGCACACAGTTGCTTTCAGATTTAAACTAGTCATTCCATTTTTCCCACAAAAAGTTTGCTTCTTATAACTTATCAAGCTAACCAAAATGAATGGTGCCCTTTCCTCATAATATGTTAGGCAAGATGGATGAGATGAAGCGTCGAAAGATAGCTGCTTTCAGCATAGGATCTGTTTGTCTAGGAGTTCTGGTCCTCACGGCTTCAGCTTCTGCCACATGGCTACCTTTGTAAGTATGCATATAGTTGGGAAAGAGATATACATTTGCCTCATTGTTTTTTTAAAGAAAATGGAAGCTTTATTTCCCACGGCCTCTGCGCCATAGATGAAGGCAGCAGCATCTATAATTATACTGTTTATTACAAGTCACCAGAAAGTCTAACAAATATATGTTTGTTTCTTATTGTCAGCCTACCGCTTTGCATTGGTTGCATTGTTGGTGGTGTGCTCCTTATACCTGGTCTTGTTGTACTCTGCTGCATTGACCAAGATGATGGCAGGCACTCTTTTGGTCATTCTGGAGGTACATTAAACTGCTTGTCCTTTTCTTATTTCTTCTTTAAGTTAAAGAGGATGCATGCATGTTTCTTTAGGCTGAACTCTGTCTCTGCTTGCAGGATTCATGTGCCCGTTTGTTCCGTTTCTACCTGTCGTGTGCATCCTCATAAATACTTATCTGTTGATAAACCTGGGGTGAGTGCACATCTAACTTTAGATGCTTATTTCGCTTCCCTTTTTCCATGATTTATCCAGAAAGAACAATCATTTTCATTGTGTTTTTCAGCGGAGATGCATGGATAAGAGTCGGCATATGGCTGCTGATAGGTGTTCTCGTTTACATTTTCTACGGACGAACCCGCAGCTCGCTAGTCGACGTTGTATATGTCCCTGTGGCCAAGACCGATCTACGCAGGAGTTCATCTGGTTTCATGTCCTAGAAAAGAAAGAACCGTCACATCTTGGAGCTGACAAAACCTCGCCGGCCCTCACCTGCGCATAGCCGGATATCAGCCAGCCCGGAAGGGCCTGTTGAATTGCTGGAGCTTGGTCGACCACAGGGTCTCATTGATGCAGTTTTTTGGGGGCCGTGCATGAGAAAGATCAGCATACAAACTAGAGTTTGGATTGGGTGGTGTAGTGTGTGATTGTTTGTAATTCATTCATTCATGTATAAGCAAGCCCCTTGTACCGGAACGGGTGAATACTGACTGCAAAGAGATGATGGAATCTTACAGAAATTGCGACAGAAACCATTCTTTCAGAGCTTCAATACAGTTATTATTACCAAAAAGAAGAAATATATATGTGCATTTGCTGTTTTGTCCCTGTTTAAACTTGAAATGAACACGATGAAGTCGGAAGGGACGAATCAGAAATGTCTGGAGGTCTGAATTCTGGATAGATCACTGCTAGCTACGGTACAACAGAACTTGTCATGGTTTTAGTTCAACCACGGCAAGTATTTTGGAACGGAGGGAGTACAACAGAAACAAAAGCACAAACAGAAAGACTAGCTAGTACTCATTGGTGAATGGAGGGAGGATCCCTGTGAGAAAGGACTGGAGCAGTATCATCGCTCTCTCGGGTTGGAAGGCCGGGACCATGTGCCCGGCTCCTCTCACGGTGGCGAAGGTGAACCCTCCGGCGTACTGCTGGACATAGCCCCCTACATTGCTGTTGTGTGCTAAGATGGTGGCGGCGAGTTGGGGGATGTAGTGACCGGCGTAGCTCTCCCCGGTGATTTAATTAGATGTTTCAGACTGACACTGGATCAAGATGAAACAACAAGAATTCAAGATAGGGATGATGAAAATTTTCAAATAAATGCCCGTGTTGTTTGAATCAGTTGGAACTTGAAAAGACTCGAAAGAACACCCTAAAGGTTTTGTTTCCTTACAAACAAGACCTCAACATTGTGCAGTGAACAACCTAAAGCTTGTGTTTCCTTACAAACAAGGCCAAATTTTTGACAGGTCGCCATAATTTCAGCTAGAAATTTCGGCAGCATAACGCGTTGGGCAGCTAGAGATTTGAGGTTCATAACAATTATATATGGCATTATAACTGAGATGTCACATATATATGTGTGAGCAGAAATACAACTTGTGTGCCATCAATACCATACTAGGATTTTCATCTCTAAGAGCTAGCTAGCTACTTACTACTCCAACTCATCCGTCCTACCAAAGCAACACACCCAGCAAGCTAGTTCGGAAGGAAAGCAACATCCAGGCCAAGTACACAACAATATCAACATGCAGCAATCACATCATCTGGAACCTGGGTGAGCATCCAGCCAACAGTCAAACAAAGCGCGAGCTGCACGCCCAGCTCGTCTTGCCGTGGTGCTTCCAAATCTTGGCTCTCCCCGACACCTTGGGTCGACCTCAATGGCACCAACAACAAACAATAGGCCTTGCGGCTTTTGGGCTCGGTGATGGACAGTTTGAGATCCCGGACCGTGTACCTCGTGCCGGTGAAGGGGCAAATAGAGTCAAAATCCCCGCTGAAAATCATTTCGTCAGTTTCAGCATCGACAAGGAGCGCGCATGTTCGTCATTTTTTCTTTGAAGAATGTATTGGATTACCTGAACAGCCATATGGGCAAGCCGTGGTCGATTAGCCATTTCAAGGTTGGTACCATGCTATCTGGCGAGTCCTTGAAACCTATAAAGGTTCTTCACCAACAAGAAATCGAACAAGATCATATTTATACATATATGCGTACACGTATATATAGCTCATTTCATCAGGTTGATCTCAGGTGCTCGTACCTATTGCAGCCACGCCATTTCGTTTCTCTGGCGTGCAGAGCCCTCTGCACCGCGGGACGATTCAGGTAGGCAAAGGTAGCCACTTCATCGCACGGATCATACCCAGGTAACTGAAAGAAAAGAAAAAATCTCCCAAGAAATTTCACACCACTGGCAATGATAATGCAGCTTCGATCTATCAGAATGTCTCTTTAAAAAAAATAAATTGTACGTACTTGGCTGCTAGAATAGTAGGAGCCGTTGTCGCTGGTGATGCAGGTGGGAGCGTATATGTTGTACATGTCGAGGTCCCTATGCGTATAGTTGGATTTACTAATAGCTTCATCGCACATACCACCATAGGAGGAGCCGTTGAAGCTGCAGTGGCTGGAGATATCGGCCCAGACCTCGTCGGAGATCACCCCGTGGTTCCACAGGTACTCGTAGCGCCCTCTCTTGTTCTTCACGACGTCCAACAACGGGTTGCCGACCAAGATGCCCTTGAGATTTAGCATGACGCCCGTGTTGTTGTTGTTGTTGTGGGCTAAGATGGCGGCGGCGAGCTGGGGCACGTAGTGGCCGGCGTAGCTCTCACCGGCGATGTAGAGGCCGCGCGCCTTGTACTCGGGAAAGGACCCAATTCTCGCATCGCTCCCAAGCCCAGCGACGAGCATCCAGGGCCTGCATGCATGCTCCATATCAATCCGTTGTGATTTCTACATGTATATATTCTTCTAAAAAGTTTTGCAAATGAAATTTTTGACAAATTTACCAAACATATTGTTCAACAATTCCCAGCGGTACTAGATACTACTCACCTCCGTTGAGCCAGAGGAGGAGTGGCTTCGCCGCCTTGTCGCCAGGCGCTTCCACGAAGTAGTAGAAGAGCGCACGGCCGTTGTGGCCGTCGACGGTGACATACCCGGCGTACTGGTCGAAGTCGACGCCTTCCGGCTGCCCCGGCAGCACCGGGATCTTGTCGGCCGCCTTTAGAGCGCGGTCGGAGTTGGGGTACTCATCTGTTCGGAGGCTGTTGGTGATTACGGGAACAGATCCGCCATGGAAAATAGAATCACTAATTGTGCTGCCGCTGCTACTTCTGGATTTTCTAGATAAGAGGAATTCTGTGAGATGGGCCTCCTGAGATGATGCATGGGCGTGCAATGCAATTATGGGAATGAGAAATAAAACGTGGAATCCAGCAGCAGTAATAGTGCCCATCTCCCAAGATGATCGACTATTCGAGTCTGCGTGGGGTAGATGGTTGTCTAATTCGCATGGTTTTTATAGGCCATGCAGTGGGAGCAAGAGGGTACAACGACACCATCTGAGCAAGATCAAATCCAAATTAATGTACTGCCATAATATGCCATTATCACATGGTGAAATTCGTGCTTTCTCTAGCTATTATTTATGGTAGAATCAATGCTTTAATTGCACTCATTTACCAAAACGATGTAAACAGATAGGCAGCATATTCCACAGCTTCCTCTTACACAACACTTTCTCCATCAAGTCTATGCTGCTCATGGTGCTACACACGGTCGTCTCCCATAAGACATGCAAAGCTTCTAGTGAAGTTTGCCCCGACAACTTCATTGTTGCCTGATGGACAACACCAAGGAAGCCCTTCCCCTCAGAGGGTAGAGAATCTGCAAAGGCATGTTGGGACATTCTTCCTAACATATCGTGATGATGTACAAACATGTTTGATGTTCGTTGTAAAGAGAAAACTTGATAGTAAGTGGGCTCGATTCTGAACTGAAACACGACATTGTCTCCATATAATTCCTTCTTGTGCTTTGAGACACTTTTTTAGAGGGTGTCCATTATAACGATAAAAGGGAATATACAATGTGGCTATTATTACAAGAACGCACTTTAAAGGATATCCTAGCCAGTGCAGTCCCGGTAACTACTTCTTCTATCTGTCTAGCTAGACAATGGCCTCGTCTCCTTCTACCGAGTTCTATTCAGATACATATCGCTCCAAACTCTGAGTATATGAAAAATGTCACTACAAAATATCACTTATGAAATATGCCAATACAATTACTCAATACAAACACAAAGACTAATTGTGATATTTCTCGGATCAAAATAACCGCACTAAAAATTGATGTACACCATGGCAAGGACAAAACCGTTGGACCGGTCAGGGAGCTACCCGGAAGAGTGCCACAGGCACATCATGATTTCGCTCTCACTACTCTTCTTCCTCTGCTTTTGATGTCTATACAGCAAAAAAGGCTCATGAAAAGAAATGAGTAAAAAAGGGGAGCGGCGCTTTGGCTCCCGAGAGCACATGCTCCGGGGTGAAGTACTCCAGAAATAAATAGTAAATGTTTTAAAAAATATATGAAAAAAATGCAGACGATCGTGTTGGTGTCGCAAGTATGCTTGATGATTTTCATGCGGAACAGAGCAACGGTGTTTCGTCGGTGAAAAAACAAAACCGGGGTGACATTTGGTCTTTGATTAATTCTTTTTTGCGCAGACCAAAATGTTTAACCTTTTTACCTCAGAATTTACAGGTAGCATTTGTATGTGACAAAGATCACAAAAAAACTGTCTCATTAAATTTCCGCTAAAAAAGATGAAGCCAAATTGGATTTCCGCTAAAAAAGATGAAATAACATATATGAAAAAAAAGAACTAACAAAACGAAGAGACTGGATCCAGTTCTGTACCGTGGCAGGTTTTAGGGGCACTATTGTACCACTAGACCACTTGCATGGCCCGACGATGCTTTCCTTGGAGACAAACACTTCAAATAAAAAAGAGCAGATAAAGAAATGACTAAAAATAAAAAGGAGTGCACCAGCCGGGTACTATTCTACCACTAGACCACTGGTGCCTCCATGGCAATTAAATTGGATTTTCTATAAGACGACCATATCAACCGGAAAACCAGGCAGCATGTCAGTTCAGTTTCGATGCTGATCAACTAATAGATGTGCACATACGCCATTGTAGTCCTAGGCACGTGTAGGAGACGAAGGGGCGCCAACAACGTGTCACGAAGAGAGTGGTGAACTACAAATTGAACGTCTATTCTTGACAGGGCACATGAACCATTCCTATCACCATACTGCCAGTGCCAGAGCTTTCCTAATCTTATTCCCGTACGACTTGTTCATCTAAGTCCACCAAGAATAACCAATTCTGTCAACTCCCTTCACTACAGATGTGTTTGGTAGGGTGTATGAAGGGTGCATGAGAGCAAAAGTTCTCTTCTCGACCTACTTTTGGGTGTTTAGTAGAGTGTATAAAGGGTGCATGAATCCACACTAGCTTAACACAAATACACTAGGAGCAGGCATGAAGAGGGGTGTTGAGATGAGCATGCACGAAGAGTGAACAACTATGCTAAGATGAGAATGCAACCAAACCAAACTAGAATCTGGTTCTTTGTCGAGTATCCGGAATACTCGACAAAGGCCTACATCCGTTTGACACAGGCTTGATCGAGTGTTACACTACTAGAATCCAATTCTTTATCGAGTACCAGGAATACTCGAGGAAGGCCAATATCCGCTCGGCAAAGGCTTCTCCTATTGTGTTACACGATACAAGGCATGTGCATATTTCAAGTGGTTTGACAAAGAACGGGAGGGGAGGACAAGAATTGTTATTAGGGAGCTTGCTAGCGATAAATTGATGTTGGGGAAGATGAAAATGAAGAAGGCTCGGAATGAGAGGTTCAAACTGGAGGAAGATGATAGCTATAATGCACAAGGATCAGCTAAATCTAAGAATACCATGCTAATATGTGATGTTTTCATATTTATGTGTTGTTTGCCGTTGTGTTTATAGTAGTTTGCAACAAGTGCAGACTGGTATAAGTGTGATATAGTATTTGCAAAATATTTTGTTAGACTAATTAATATATACTATGTACTAATATGTCATACTATTTTTTTTCTATTTCACAGACGGCATGAGCATCACTTGTAGTCGCATGTATGCCTTAATGTTTTGTTGGACTAATTAACATATGCTCTAATATGTAGTACATATTAGTGCATACACTAATTAGTCCAACAAAACATAAAGATCTTTGCATATGTGTGACTACATGTGTTGCCCATTGCCTTACTGTGACCTGCAGAATAAATTATAAGGACAAATTAATATAGTTCGGTTTACTTTTTAAAATTCTTAACCGTAACGAGCAGGAGAAAGAGCTCTACATTGTTATTAGTCACAACGGTGACAAGCATGAAAAAGTGCACGCCGCCACTGGTGTGACCCTTGCCACTGACTTGCATATATATATAGTTGGTAGTCATGGAGCAAAGTTAGCACTGACTAGCGACGTGCTTCTCACTGCTAGCTAGTTACTGTTGACGAGTGTCTTGTTAGTCAGTGAAGTGTGCCTGTCGCTGGTAAGCATTTCTGCAGTAGTGCTAACTTACAGGAGAGCAAGTACCTTATTTTTATATGTGGGATTCTAAGGAACAGTGAACGAAACCAATACATTTGTTTGGACCTCCTATGGTGTTGCGTACATGGGATTGACTCCCCCTTATCTCTTGGTTAGTTAGGAGTCGAGATCAATATTCCAATATTCTCCCCTTTCATGGTAAATTGGTAATACTCATTCATTATAAGCCCATCCTTAATAGAATAAACATACCGAAACAAAGTGTTACAGTGACCAATGAAATGCGAGCGAACCACAATACTTATAGTATGACCCAAGGAATTAAGCTTTTTTGGAGGTTGTGGTGATTGTGTTTGTTATTAATCATTAGTCCAGTCATAGGTGGCTAGGCAAAGCTGGATCTTCCGAGTTTTCTTGGGTGCTTACTTGTGTTCTTTGATACATAGTGATGCCTTCTTTTGTTTCAAAAATTGTGGAACAAAGTAAATGTTTACTGGCTTTTTAACTGGTAAGCACACATCCAAGAGTGTGGCGCCCAGGAGCGTGAGATAGTACTCCACTAATTATTTGGGCTTTCTAAATTCTACTGTAATACCAAGGACTGAACCCAGTCTTTGCTTCTTTTTCCTAATAAATACAACGCAGAGTGCATGATTTAGTTCCACATCGACAGACGAGATACGGACACCCTAGAATATAAACTTTAGAGTCAGCCAGAGCTTGTGTCCCGAAGTTGAAAGACACAATTGGGAAGGGGAAATATAATTCTAGGTGCGCCACTTACATTAATAGGATTTTATGGATGCAACTGTGAAGGTACGCAGTTGAGAAGAAGAAATATAATTCTAGGGATGCAACTGTGAAGGACAAACATATATAGTTGGAAGGACACATTAATAGGATTTTATGGGGTAAAGGTGCGCCACTTAGCATAACACATAACCAAACTTGTAGTCGCGTGCATCTTGGTGCAAAGACCGAAAGCGCAAATAGATGAGATATGTGCTATCACGGTAATGAAACTCGCTACATGACATGATGACCTTAGATTATAGCATCCATCGCAAAACGAGAACAAAAACTATTTTGCCTTCTCGTAAGGCGGGAGGATCCCTTTGAGAAAGGACTGGAGCAGTATGAGCGCTCTCTCGGGTTGGAAGGTCGGGACCGTGTGCCCTGCTCCTCTCACGGTAGCGAACGTGAACCCTCCCTTGTACTGTTGAACATAGCCCCCTATCTCATGGCCGGCCGTCCATGGACGCCACGGCTCGGCGACGGAGAGGTTGAGGTCGCGGATGGCGTGCCTCGTGCTGGTGATCGGGCACCTTGAGTCCAAATCCCCACTGAAAATCATTTTGTTAGTTTCAGTACCAACAAGAAGCATACATGTTTGCAGTGGACGTGGATTACCTGAAGAGCCACACGGGCAAGCCATGGTCGATTAGCCATTTCAAGGTTGGCACCATGCTATCCGGCGAGTCCTTGAAATCCACAAAGATTCTGCACCAACACAACACACGAGGCCAGTTAGACAGGCCAGTTCATGAAATCGAACAAGAATATATATATATATATATATATATATATATATATATATATATATATATATATATATATATATATATATATATATATATATAGTCTTTGTTATACTCATCCATACTTGGCTGCTGGAGTAGTAGGAGCCGTTGTTGTCGGTGATGCAGGTGGGAGCGTATATGTTGTAGATGTCGATGTCCTCACTCTCATACTGGGATCTAGTAATAGCTTTGTAGCACCTATCGCCATAGACGGAGTCGTCGCTGAAGTTGCAGTGGCCGGCGATTTCGGCCCATACCTCGTCGGAGATCACCCCGTGGTTCCATAGGTACTCGTGGTGCCCTCTTGTTGGGGAACGTAGCAGAAATTCAAAATTTTCTACGCATCACCAAGATCAATCTATGGAGTAATCTAGCAACGAGGGGAAGGGGAGTGAATCTACATACCCTTGTAGATCGCGATGCGGAAGCGTTGCAAGAACGCGGATGAGGGAGTCGTACTCGTAGCGATTCAGATCGCGGTTGATTCCGATCTAAGCACCGAAAGTACGGTGCCTCCGCGTTCAACACACGTGCAGCCCGGTGACGTCTCCCACGCCTTGATCCAGCAAGGAGAGAGGGAGAGGTTGGGAAGACTCCATCCAGCAGCAACACGACGGCATGGTGGTGGTGGATGAGCGTGGCAATCCCGCAGGGCTTCGCCAAGCACCGTGGGAGAGGAGGAGGAGGGAGAGGGGTAGGGCAGCACCAAAAGGAGACTTTCTCGTGTGTGTATGGCAGCCCAAACCTCAAGTATATATAGGGGGGAAGGGGGCTGCGCCCCCCTTAGGGTTTCCACCCCCAAGAGGAGGCAGCCAGCCCTAGATCCCATCAAGGGGGCGGCCAAGGGGAGGAGAGGGGGAGGCGCCCCACTAGATGGGCCCTAAGGCCCATCTGGACCTAGGGTTTGCCCCCTCCCACTCTCCCATGCGCCTTGGGCCTTGGTGGGGGGGCACACCAGCCCACCTGGGGCTGGTCCCCTCCCACACTTGGCCCACGCAGCCTTCTGGGGCTGGTGGCCCCACTTGGTGGACCCCCGGGACCCTCCCGGTGGTCCCGGTACATTACCGATTTCACCCGAAACTTTTCCGGTGACCAAAACAGGACTTCCCATATATAAATCTTTACCTCCGGACCATTCCGGAACTCCTCGTGACGTCCGGGATCTCATCCGGGACTCCGAACAACATTCGGTAACCACGTACATGCTTTCCCTATAACCCTAGCGTCATCGAACCTTAAGCGTGTAGACCCTACGGGTTCGGGAACCATGCAGACATGACCGAGACGTTCTCCGGTCAATAACCAACAGCGGGATCTGGATACCCATGTTGGCTCCCACATGTTCCACGATGATCTCATCGGATGAACCACGATGTCGGGGATTCAATCAATCCCGTATTCAATTCCCTTTGTCTAACGGTATGTTACTTGCCCGAGATTCGATCGTCGGTATCCCTATACCTTGTTCAATCTCGTTACCGGCAAGTCTCTTTACTCGTTCCGTAACTCACATCATCCCGTGATCAACTCCTTGGTCACATTGTGCACATAATGATGATGTCCTACCGAGTGGGCCCAGAGATACCTCTCCGTTTACACGGAGTGACAAATCCCAGTCTCGATTCGTGCCAACCCAACAGACACTTTCGGAGATACCCGTAGTGCACCTTTATAGCCACCCAGTTACGTTGTGACGTTTGGTACACCCAAAGCATTCCTACGGTATCCGGGAGTTGCACAATCTCATGGTCTAAGGAAGTGATACTTGACATTAGAAAAGCTCTGAGCAAACGAACTACACGATCTTGTGCTAGGCTTAGGATTGGGTCTTGTCCATCAAATCATTCTCCTAATGATGTGATCCCGTTATCAACGACATCCAATGTCCATGGTCAGGAAACCGTAACCATCTATTGATCAACGAGCTAGTCTCCTAGAGGCTTACTAGGGACATGGTGTTGTCTATGTATCCACACATGTATCTGAGTTTCCTATCAATACAATTCTAGCATGGATAATAAACGATTATCATGAACAAGGAAATATAATAATAACCTATTTATTATTGCCTCTAGGGCATATTTCCAACAGTCTCCCACTTGCACTAGAGTCAATAATCTAGTTCACATCACCATGTGATTAACACTGACAGGTCACATCACCATGTGACCAACACCCAAGAGTTTACTAGAGTCAACAATCTAGTTCACATCTCTATGTGATTAACACTCAATGAGTTCTGGTTTGATCATGTTATGCTTGTGAGAGAGGTTATTAGTCAACGGGTCTGAACCTTTCAGATCCGTGTGTGCTTTACGAATATCTATGTCATCTTTGTGGATGCTACCACGCGCTATTTGGAGCCATTTCAAATAATTGCTCTACTATACGAATCCGGTTTACTACTCAGAGTCATCCGGATTAGTGTCAAAGTTCGCATCGACGTAACCCTTTACGACGAACTCCTTTCCACCTCCATAATCGAGAAAATTCCTTAATCCACTAGGTACTAAGGATAAGTTCGACCGCTGTCATGAGATCCTTTCCCGGATCACCATTGTACCCTCTTGACCAACTCATGGCAAGGCACACTACATGTGCGGTACACAGCATAGCATACTATAGAGCCTACGTCTAAAGCATAGGGGACGACCTTCGTCCTTTCTCTATCTTCTGCTGTGGTCAGGTCTTGAGTCTTACTCAATACTCACACCTTGTAACACAGCCAAGAACTCCTTCTTTGCTGATCTATTTGAACTCTTTCAAAATCATGTCAAGGTGTGCGTTCTTTGAAAGTATCATCAAGCGTCTTGATCTATCTCTATAGATCTTGATGCCCAATGTGTAAGCAGCTTTATCCAGGTCTTCCTTTGAAAAACTCCTTTCAAACAACCCTTTATGCTTTCCAGAAATTTTACATCATTTCGGATCAACAATATGTCATTCACATATACTTATCAGAAATGTTGTAGCGCTCCCACTCACTTTATTGTAAATACAAGTTTCTAACAAACTTTGTATAAACCCAAAAACTTTGATCACTCCATCAAAGTGTATATTCTGACTCCGAGATGCTTGCTCTAATCCATGGAAGGATCACTGGAGCTAGCATACCTTTTAGCATCCTTAGGATCGACAAAAACTTTCTGATTGTATCACATACAACCTTTCCTTACGAAAACTGGTAAGGAAACTTGTTTTGACATCCATCTGCTAGATTTCACAAATGCAGATAATGCTAACATGATTCCGACGGACTTAAGCACCGCTACGGATGAGAAAATCTCATCGTAGTCAACTCCTTGAACTTGTGGAAATACTCTTTGCCACAAGTCGAGCTTCATAGACGGTAACATTACCGTCCACGTCCGTCTTCTTCTCAAAGATCCATTTATCTCGGATTTCATGGCTCTTAACCATTTGTCGGAATATGGGCCCACCATCGCTTCTCCATAGCTCGTAGGTTCAGTATTGTCCAACAACATGATATCTCAGACAGGATCACGTACCACTCTGAAGTAGCACGCATCCTCGTCGTCCTACGAGGTTTGGTAGTGACTTGATCCGAAGTTTCATGATCACTATCATAAGCTTCCACTTCAATTGGTGTAGGTGCCACAGGAACAACTTCCTGTGCCCTGCTACACACTAGTTGAAGTGACGGTTCTATAACCTTATCAAGTCTCCACCATCCTCCCACTCAATTCTTTCGAGAGAAACTTTTCCTCGAGAAAGGACTCGTTTCTAGAAGCAATTACTTTTGCTTCCAGATCTGAAACAGGAGGTATACCCAACTGTTTTGGGTTTTCTATGAAGATGTATTTATCCGCTTTGGGTTCGAGCTTATCAGCTTGAAACTTTTTCACATAAGCTGCGCAGCCCCAAACTTTTAAGAAACGACAACTTAGGTTTCTCTAAACGGTGTCGTCTCAACGGAATTGCGTGGTGCCCCTTTTAAATGAATGCGGTTGTCTCTAATGCCTAACCCATAAACGATAGTGGTAATTTGATAAGAAACATCATGGTATGCACCATATCCAATAGGGTGCAGTTATGATGTTCGGACACACCATCACACTATGGTGTTCCAGGCGGTATTAATTGTGAAACACTTTCCACAATGTCTTAATTGTGTGCCAAACTCGTAACTCAGATATCTCTATGATCATATCATAGACATTTTATCCTCTTGTCACGACAATCTTCGACTTCACTCTGAAATTACTTGAACCTTTCAATAATTCAGACTTGTGTTTCATTAAGTAAATATTCTCAGCATCTACTCAAATTATCTGTGAAGTAAGAACATAATGATATCCACTGCATGCCTCAGAACTCATTGGACTGCATACATCAAAATGTATTACTTCCAATAAGTTGCTCTCTTGTTCCATCTTACTGAAAACGAGGACTTTCAGTCATCTCGCCCATGTGGTATGATTTGCATGTCTCAAGTGATTCGAAATCAAGTGAGTCCAAGCGATCCATCTGCATGGAGTTTCTTCATACATATATACCAATAGACATGGTTCGCATGTCTCAATCTTTTCAAAAACGATTGAGTCCAAAGATCCATCTACATGGAGCTTCTTCATGCGTTCTATACCAATATGACTCAAATTGCAGTGCCATAAGTATCTGGAACTATCATTACTATTTTACATCTTTTGGCACGAACATGTGTATCACTACAATCGAGATTCATTTTAGGTGCAAGACCATTGAAAGTATTATTCAAATAAGCAGAGTAACCATTATTCTCCTTAAATGAATAACCGTATTGCGATAAACATAATCCAATCATGCTCAACGCAAACACCAAATCTCGATGGTAGAGGGAGCATGCGATGCTTGATCACATCAACCTTGGAAACACTTCCAACACATATCGTCATCTCACCTTTAGCTAGTCTCCGTTTATTCCGCAGCTTTTATTTCGAGTTACTAACACATAGCAACCGAACCGGTATCTAATACCCTGGTGCTGCTGGGAGTACTAGTAAAGTACACATTCATATGACGTATATCCAATATACTTCTGTCGACCTTGCCTGTCTTCTCATCTACCAAGTATCTAGGGTAGTACTGCTTCAGTGACCGTTCCTCTTATTACAGAAGCACTTAGTCTCGGGTTTGGGTTCAACCTTGGGATTCTTCACTAGAGCAGCAAACGACTTGCTGTTTCATGAAGTATCCCTTTTGCCCTTGCCCTTCTTAAACTAGCGGTTCTACTAACCATCAACAATTGATGCTCCTTCTTGATTTCTACTCTCGCGGTGTCAAACATCGCGAATAGCTCAAGGATCATCATAACTATCCTTGATATGTTATAGTTCATCACGAAGCTCTACTAGCTTGGTGGCAGTGACTATGGAGAACTATCACTATCTCATCTGGGAGAATAACTCCCACTCGATTCAAGCGATTGTGGCACTCAGACAATCTGAGCACACGCTCAACGATTGAGCTTTTCTCCCTTAGTTTGCAGGCTTAGGAAACTTGTCAGAGGTCTCATACCTCTTGACGTGGGCACTAGTCTGAAATCCCAATTTCAGTCTTCGGAACATCTCACATGTTCTGCGACGTTTCAAAAACGTCTTGGGTGCCACAATTCTAAACCGCACTGAACTATCACGTAGTTATCAAAACGTGTATGTCAGATGTTTCGTAACATCTACAGACGACGCTGAGGTTCAGCACACCGAGCGGTGCATTAAGGACATAAGCCTTCTGTGTAGTAATGAGGACAATCCTCAGTTTACAGACCTAGTCCGCATAATTGCTACTACCAACTTTCAACTAAATTTTCTCTAGGAACATATCTAAACCAGTAGAACTTAAAGCGCAAGACATAATTCGCAAAGACCTTTTGACTATGTTCATGATAATGAAGTTCGTCTGATTAATGAACTCCCACTCAGATAGACATCCCTCTAGTCATCTAAGTGAAACATGATCCGAGTTTAACTAGGCCGTGTCCGATCATCACGTGAGACGGACTAGTCAAGATCGGTGAACATCTCCATGTTGATCGTATCTTCTATACGACTCATGCTCGACCTTTCGGTCCTCCGTGTTCCGAGGCCATGTCTGTACATGCTAGGCTCGTCAAGTCAACCTAAGTGTATTGCGTGTGTTCCGAGGCCATGTCTGTACATGCTAGGCTCGTCAACACCCGTTGTATTCGAACGTAAGAATCTATCACACCCGATCATCACGTGGTGCTTCGAAACGACGAACCTTCGCAACGGTGCACAGTTAGGGTGAACACTTTCTTGAAATTATTATAAGGGATCATCCTACTTGCTACCGTCGTTCTAAGCAAATAAGATGCAAAAACATGATAAACATCACATGCAATCAAATAGTGACATGATATGGCCAATATCATCATGCTCCTTTGATCTCCATCTTCGGGGCACCATGATCATCCTTGTCACCGGCATGACACCATGATCTCCATCATCATGATCTCCATCATTGTGTCTTCATGAAGTTGTCACGCCAACGGTCACTTCAACTTCTATGGCTAACGCGTTTAGCAATAAAGTAAAGTAATTTACATGGCGTTATTCAATGACACGCAGGTCATACAAAATAATAAAGACAACTCCTATGGCTCCTGCCGGTTGTCATTCTCATCGACATGCAAGTCGTGATTCTTATTACAAGAATATGATCAATCTCATACATCACATATATCATTCATCACATCTTCTGGCCATATCACATCACAAGGCACATGCTGCAAAAACAAGTTAGACGTCCTCTAATTGTTGTTGCAAGTTTTTACGTGGTTTGTAGGTTTCTAGCAAGAACGTTTCTTACCTACGTATGACCACAACGTGATTTGCCAATTTCCATTTACCCTTCATAAGGACCCTTTTCATCGAATCCGTTCCGACTAAAGTGGGAGAGACAGACACCCGCTAGCCACCTTATGCAACTAGTGCATGTCAGTCGGTGGAACCTGTCTCACGTAAGCGTACGTGTAAGGTCGGTCCGGGCCGCTTCATCCCACAATGCCGCCGAAACAAGATAAGACTAGTAGCGGCAAGAAGAATTGACAACATCGACGCCCACAACTTCTTTGTGTTCTACTCGTGCATAGAAACTACGCATAGACCTAGCTCATGATGCCACTGTTGGGGAACGTAGCAGAAATTCAAAATTTTCTACGCATCACCAAGATCAATCTATGGAGTAATCTAGCAACGAGGGGAAGGGGAGTGAATCTACATACCCTTGTAGATCGCGATGCGGAAGCGTTGCAAGAACGCGGATGAGGGAGTCGTACTCGTAGCGATTCAGATCGCGGTTGATTCCGATCTAAGCACCGAAAGTACGGTGCCTCCGCGTTCAACACACGTGCAGCCCGGTGACGTCTCCCACGCCTTGATCCAGCAAGGAGAGAGGGAGAGGTTGGGAAGACTCCATCCAGCAGCAACACGACGGCATGGTGGTGGTGGATGAGCGTGGCAATCCCGCAGGGCTTCGCCAAGCACCGTGGGAGAGGAGGAGGAGGGAGAGGGGTAGGGCAGCACCAAAAGGAGACTTTCTCGTGTGTGTATGGCAGCCCAAACCTCAAGTATATATAGGGGGGAAGGGGGCTGCGCCCCCCTTAGGGTTTCCACCCCCAAGAGGAGGCAGCCAGCCCTAGATCCCATCAAGGGGGCGGCCAAGGGGAGGAGAGGGGAGGCGCCCCACTAGATGGGCCCTAAGGCCCATCTGGACCTAGGGTTTGCCCCCTCCCACTCTCCCATGCGCCTTGGGCCTTGGTGGGGGGGCACACCAGCCCACCTGGGGCTGGTCCCCTCCCACACTTGGCCCACGCAGCCTTCTGGGGCTGGTGGCCCCACTTGGTGGACCCCCGGGACCCTCCCGGTGGTCCCGGTACATTACCGATTTCACCCGAAACTTTTCCGGTGACCAAAACAGGACTTCCCATATATAAATCTTTACCTCCGGACCATTCCGGAACTCCTCGTGACGTCCGGGATCTCATCCGGGACTCCGAACAACATTCGGTAACCACGTACATGCTTTCCCTATAACCCTAGCGTCATCGAACCTTAAGCGTGTAGACCCTACGGGTTCGGGAACCATGCAGACATGACCGAGACGTTCTCCGGTCAATAACCAACAGCGGGATCTGGATACCCATGTTGGCTCCCACATGTTCCACGATGATCTCATCGGATGAACCACGATGTCGGGGATTCAATCAATCCCGTATTCAATTCCCTTTGTCTAACGGTATGTTACTTGCCCGAGATTCGATCGTCGGTATCCCTATACCTTGTTCAATCTCGTTACCGGCAAGTCTCTTTACTCGTTCCGTAACTCACATCATCCCGTGATCAACTCCTTGGTCACATTGTGCACATAATGATGATGTCCTACCGAGTGGGCCCAGAGATACCTCTCCGTTTACACGGAGTGACAAATCCCAGTCTCGATTCGTGCCAACCCAACAGACACTTTCGGAGATACCCGTAGTGCACCTTTATAGCCACCCAGTTACGTTGTGACGTTTGGTACACCCAAAGCATTCCTACGGTATCCGGGAGTTGCACAATCTCATGGTCTAAGGAAGTGATACTTGACATTAGAAAAGCTCTGAGCAAACGAACTACACGATCTTGTGCTAGGCTTAGGATTGGGTCTTGTCCATCAAATCATTCTCCTAATGATGTGATCCCGTTATCAACGACATCCAATGTCCATGGTCAGGAAACCGTAACCATCTATTGATCAACGAGCTAGTCTCCTAGAGGCTTACTAGGGACATGGTGTTGTCTATGTATCCACACATGTATCTGAGTTTCCTATCAATACAATTCTAGCATGGATAATAAACGATTATCATGAACAAGGAAATATAATAATAACCTATTTATTATTGCCTCTAGGGCATATTTCCAACACCTCTCTCCTCCTTCGCGTCGTCCAGAAGCGGGTTTCCGATGAAGATGCCCTTGAGATTTAGTATGACACCCGTGTTGTTGTTGTTGTTGTTGTTGTGGGCTAAGATGGTGGCGGCGAGCTGGGGCACATAGTGACCGGCGTAGCTCTCCCCAGCGATGTAGAGGGCGCGTGCCTTGTACTCAGGAAACCTGTCGAGCCAGTTGACGAGGAAGGCATAGGTGTCTTGGGCTATCAGTGGATCCCCCATCTTGTCGTAATCAGAAGATGTGTTGGAGTAGGAGAATCCCACGCCAGCGGGTGATTCCAGAAAAACGACGTTTGCCACTGCAATAAGGTTTTGATATACATTTAGAAAGTTTGACCAAATTTATAGAAAACAACACGAACATTTAAAATAAAAAAATTATACATGATGTCAAAATATACACCATCATATTAATAGTATTGATTTGATATTTAGGTGTCAATAAGTTTTCTATAAATTTGGTCAAATTTATGAAGTTTGATTTAAGACAGAGCTAGTATGCAGAGTAAATAAAAACAAAAGGAGTACTAGAAATTAAGATTTTTCTCCCCTTTTTCTGACACCTGTTTTGATATGAGTATTGTTAAAATGGAAATATATAGGACCATTACCATTGTTCCAGGCATGGTTGTTCCTAGTGAGGGTTTGGTTGTCTCTGTTCACCCGGAAAGGGCCCAATTCTCGCATCGCTCCGAAGCCCAACGACGAGCACCCAGGCCCTGCATGCATGCTCCATATCAATCCATTATTTGTTTTTTTGAAAGATCATATAAATTCATTGTGCATTTCTAATGTATTTCTTAGAACATTTTGAGGAATTTACCAAATAGTGTTCAACAATACGCAATGGTACTAGCTAGCTACTAGTAGTAGAGTGTATCTTCCTCACCTCCGTTGAGCCACAGGAGGAGTGGCTTCGTCACCGGGTTGCCGGGAGATTCCACGAAGTAGTAGAAGAGTGCACGACCATTATGGCCGTCGACAGTCACGTACCCGCCGTACTGGTCGAAGTCGACGCCCTCCGGCTGCCCTGGCAGCGCCGAGATCTTGTCGGCCGCCTTCAGAGCGATGTGGTCGGAGCCCGGGTACCCATCTTTTCGGGGGCTGCTGGCGATTCCGAGAAATGATCCACCATGGAAACTAGTAGGATCACCAATTTTGTTGCTGATGTTGCTTCTGGATCTTTTAGACGAGAGGAACTTTGTGAGATGCGCCTCCTGAGATGAGGCATGGGCGTGCAATGCAATTGTGGGAATGAGAAATAAAAGATGGAATCCAACAGTAATAGTCCCCATCTCTTGAGAGATCAACTATTCAACTTATGTGTGAGATCGATGATGGTCTAATTCACATGGATTTTATAGGTCATGGAGTTAGGTAGCTAGGGAGAGCAAAGATGCCATCTGAGCAAGATCAAATCCGAATTAATGTACTGCCATAATATGCTTTTGGCACATGCAGGTGAAATCCGCTGATTCTATAGCTATTATTTATGGCAAAATCAATGCTTTAATTGCACTCATTTACCAAAACAATGTAAACATCTGAAAATAAATAAATATGGTCAATATTTTATTTTATTGTGAAAATGATCGGAACTTTTTGTAGTGTGCAAAAGATAAGAGAACGGGCAGCTCCCTAATTGTCGCGGATCGTACTAGAGGATGGCTATGTATTCACTCCCTCCAATGGTCGCTGGCACCGTCTCCCTTCTTTCCCTGAAGGTGGCATCTGTATTGACTCCTTTGACAACTAGCTTCCCCTTGATCTCAATGACATCTATGCCTCTAGTGACGCATGAAAAATACATAGTACACAACTTCCTCTTACACAAAACTCTCTCCAGCAAGTCTATGTTTCTCATGGTGCTAGACACGGTCGTTTTTCATAAGACTTGCAAAGCTTCTCATAAAGTTTCCCCCGACAACTTCATTGTAGCCTGTCGATCGTATTTCAGCAAGGAAATGGTGTGTGGTTGCCTGAGCCGGAAAAAAGACATAGGAATATATAATTGACATTGCATTCCTTGGAGACAAACACTATGCGATCACAAAGGCTCGAGATCTCATACTGCTCGATCTTATTTCAACTCATTTTACAGATTACGGTATAGCCAAACCAAATGGTATTTCTACTTTGACCACTAGACTTTACTCGGGAAAAGGTGAAGTAGAAGAAAATTGTATGAACCTTTCCTTTTTTTCGTTAAGTTCAAGTCTGATGGCAAGGCAACCACTTCCCGATGCTTGTTAAGTTGTCACTGACATTTTCAAGTCTTGCACTGGGTATCAACATGACACCCATGGCTACCATCGCAAGCGTGTTATCAAGCAACCATCAAGCTATGATGATCACAATGCCTAGAGCACGGATGATGATGATGATGATGATGATGATGATGAGGGAGAAGAGAATGCAATAATCGCTAGGAAGAAGAAGATGGGGAGGAAGAGGAGGATGACGATGTGGCAACACCAGATGAGGAGGGCGATGGCGTGGCAAGACATTTAAAGAAGTTGATGATAGTCAAAATATGAGTTTGTCTTGTGCATGTACAAGAGACAATGAAACCGGTGATGTCATCATCACCAGCTAGCACCTAACCGAGTCCCATGGGAAGCTGCTAATGGTGAGGTTACAGGAAAAAAAAGTCGTCTCGGCTCTCCTTTATTCACTTGACAATTTGACGTTTTGAAGGCAGACGTCGACACAGGCAAGTGGGTGCCACTAACGGTGGATAATGGGCTAGGCAGTGACTGAGCATTGTTCGCCAACATATACTTTTCCTAGTTTGAGACATTCTGCCTAACATGTTGTGATGATGAACAAACATGCTAGACATTTCTAGTTGCATTGTTTTTGGTGGTCATAGTAAATGGGCTCGATTCTGAATTAAAACACGGCACAACATCCACTTAATTCCTTCTTGCGTTTTCATACACGTTTTTTATATGGCATCCATTACAACGATAAAAAGGAATATATAGTGAGGCTACTCCCTCCGTTCCTAAATATAATTCTTTTTTAGATATTCCACTACAAACTACATACGGATGTATATAGACATATTTAGAGTGTAGATTCACTCATTTTGTTCCCATAGTGGATTCTCTAAAAAGACTTATATTTAGAAACAGAGGGAGTAGTATCATAATGACACACTTTAAAGAATATCTTAGCTAGTGGAGTACTGTAGTTACTTCTTCTATCTGTTTAGCTAGACATTGACCTCATGCCCTTCAAGAGTTCTCTTCACATACATACAGCCCCAGACTTCGAGTACTCCTATATGAGAAATCTCACTATACAAAATATCACTTATGAAATTTCCTCTCTAACTTTTTATAAAATGTTTTAAGAGTCCATGACAGTGACCAAAAACGTCTTTTTCCAGAATTGTTTGGATTACTTACCAAGCCTCTTATATTATGTTACGGAGGCAGTACGCCCTTACAATTTCTCGATACACACAAGGGTTGTCGTGATATTTTTTAGATCAAAATAACCCCGCAAAAAGGGCATACACCATGGCAAGAACGATAGTGTGTAGGATCGGTGGGCGAGCTGCCTGGAAGAGTGGGAACAAACACACCATGATTTGGCTCTCACTACTCTTCTTCCTCTGCTTTTGATGTATATAAAGCCAAAAAAGACTTATATAAGTGGCAAGATCAGATGAACTTACATGTATGTAAAGAAAGGACTAAAAATAAAAAAGAGTGCACCAGCCGGGAATCGAACCCGGGTCTGTACCGTGGCAGGGTACTATTCTACCACTAGACCACTGGTGCATCCATGACAAATTTATTTGAAGAAATTAAAAGACGCTTGACAAAACTAGCAAACGGGAATTCAGGCAACATGTCAGTTCAGTTTCGGTGCTGATCTTCAGTCCACATACGTCGTTGAGGGACGCCAACGTGTCCCAAAGAATGAACCATTCCTATCACAATTCTGAATCCAGCGGGTCTCTCAAATAGAGTTGAACTGAACTGCTAGACGACTACGTTGAGTGATGAACTCACTACCGTCAGAGTTCTCTCCTATCTTATTCCTGAACCACCTGTTGATCCAAGTCCACCAAGAACAACCAACACTCCCTTCACTACTGGAATCAGGATCTTTGCCGTGTAGTGAGCTAGCAACAGGTTACACGCCCGGGGCTGTGCTATATTGAGTGATAAACTTTTGTGATTTTCTATACACCTGTATGAAGGAATAACAAGGCAAGTTGTTGCTAGGTCTGGGGCTATAGCCATAGCTGCCCCAGGCCTGTCTCCGCCACTGCGCCATGTACTCCGTTCTCGGCGAAGGTCGATATATCCGCTTGGTAAAGACTTCACTGAGTGTTACACTGCAAAGCCTACTCGGCTTACCCCTTTTCAGGGTTATTGACTTGGAGATAGGACGTCTCCATGACCTCCGCGATGACCCCCGTGGCCAGCGAGCTCCGCCTCCCGTGCTACTACGCCTTCTTCACCGCGCCTGCCACCATGTTTCCCCCGATGGCGCCTCATTTTTTATTTTCATTCATCATGTTTGCCGAGTGTTCCATTGATTTTCATCGCCCGTTATTTTTTCAAACCGAGCATAAATCTTTGCCGAGGCGAGTATGCAACCCAAAAAACAAGATAAACAATGGATGTCATGGCTGATCTATATATGCAACATCAAAACCGCAGGGCGGTGTTTTTTCGTGCCACGCGTGTGGCACTTATCATTTTGGTACATCTGTTGCATCACAGGCTTGCGACCACCTGGAAGATATGATCAACTAGCTAGATCTCTTGGTTGTCGTCGTCCATCGCGTACATGGCCTCCGGCTGGTCATCCTCCAGAGCGCGCACCCGCCCACGTATCCTCCGCAGCGCGCCCTCCACGGCAATGTCCACCGCGTCCATGCTCGCCTCCCTCATCCTCTCCGCCGCGCTCCCGTGCCGCCGGTACATCACCCTCGGCGCCAGCTCCAGCAGCCGCTCCCGCATCCGGGCCACCTCCTCCTCCGGCACCGCCGCCAGGGTCTCCATGATCTGCACGCCCCCCAGCATCACCGCATCCTTGGGTATGGTCACCGAGAACTCCTCGTACCTCTCCGGCGGCAGGTGCCACCCGTACTGCGTCCTCGCCGACGCGTCCTCGAAGAAGACCGGCACGCACCCGGCCACCACCGCGTCGAACGTCGAACGACGCGTCGGCGTGTCCCCCGGCGGCTCCAGGCAGAACTTGGCCTTCAGCATGGGCCGCATGGAGCGCACCGGGTCGAGCGCGCAGGACCCGCCATGGCAGTCGACGACGGTGCATGTGTCGGTGCGGTTCGCGCACTCGGCGAGGATGAAGCTCCGGATGTTGGGGCGGGACGGCCTGGACACGGTGCCGGCGTAGAGCATCAGCGCCGTGCGGCGCGAGCGGCGCGCGCGGGCGATCCACGCGCGGAGCCGCGGGAGCGATGATGGGTGGAAGGACGTCGGGTGCGGCACGGCGTGCTCCTGCCACGGCCACGCGCGGGACTCGAGCGTGAGGAAGGTAAAGTTGTCGAACTCGGGGCGGCGGAGCAGTGAGGTGGTGCCCCAGAGCCTGGGGTCGGTGTCGGCCGGCTGCGCGTAGTCCCAGGCCGGGCCGGCGAGGACGAGGAAGTGGTCGTGGCCGTGGCGCCGGGCGAGGACCCGCGGGCGGTCGGTCGCGAGGAACTGGGCGAGGGCGACGCCGTGCGCGGCGGAGAAGTTGAGCATGGCGGGGTCGAGGAGGAAGGGGAGCGCGTCGAGGGAGGCGTAGTAGGGGAGGAAGACGGCGTCGGCGCGGGCGGGGTCGTCGGTGAGGCAGTCCCGGTCGAGGAGGCGGCGGTGGAAGAAGGGCTCGAGGAGGCGCGCGTCGGTGCGGTACCATGAGCGGGAGCGGTTGTGGGTGCGCGGCCCGAGGCCGTGGTTGGCGAGCGAGGCGCAGGCGGGCGTGGCTAAGGGGTGGTCGGCCAGCGGGAAGGCGCCGTCGCAGTGGCGGAGGAGGTCCGTGTTGAAGCGCGCCGGGAGGCGCCGCACGTGGATGCGGCGGCCGGCGCATGGGTCCGGCAACGGCACGCCGTGGACGGCGGTGGAGGGGAGGATCACCGGGAGGAGGAGGAGGAGGAGAAGCAGGTTTGCCCTAGTTATCAGGAGATCGCCCGCCATGCGATGCATGTTGGGTTCTCTCTCGCGCTCGATCGAGCGTAAGAAGGGCGCGCCGATCGGGTGCATGGCTAGCCTGTTTAGCGGATCCGGGCTTGAATTTTCATGGCAAGCGTGTTAAGTGGATGCGGCGGCCGGCGCATGGGTCCTGGCTCCGGCACGGCGACGGCGGTGGGGGAGAGGATTTCCAGGAGGAGGAGGAGGAGCACAAGGTTTGCCCTAATTGCTAGGAGATCGCGCGCCGTGACATGTCATGTGGATCCCTCGATCGAACGTAAGGAGCACGGCAAAGTTTAGCGGATCGGACGCATACCAAGTTTTGGGTGTGTTTTTTAGTTTTTGTTTTCTTTTACGGGGTAAGCAGGTCCCTTTTATAAATTATTATAAGCAATAGGGTTACTAGCGTAGCAAAGTGTCCAATTTTTTTTTTAACACGGCACAGATGCAGATACTCGTGTATGTACACTCATCTATCTCTAATTTTCTATGAACGCATGTAGGCACTCCCACCTCTGAAACATTGAGTCGATACGACATTTTAAGATTAACGAATTTATCATGGGCGTCTTCGTTCGTAATAGACGAGAACACTCCTCCCACTGAACAACTAAACTTGTATTATGTGATGATGAAGAAACATGTTCCATTCATATGTCTAGCAGCAGATGTTTTTGGGTGATTTAGGCTCGTCTCTTAGAACGTTCTTTGGGCAGTGGTTTTTTTGAAGAAACGCTCTCTAATAACGTTGTTTTCTTGAGTGAGGCTGCTTCCTGAGGGAACGGTTCCTGCAAGGGTAAGAAGTGCCAGCTCCTCAATAGGTTTTTTTTACGTGGAGTGGATTTCATTATCTCTACTATTAAAAAGTCCTCGTGTCATTCTTCTAGTCCCCAAAACATTCACAGGGCGCGGCCAATGTGCGCGGGGGGATATTTCACACACGAGTGCGCGTGGACGGGATGAAATATTTACTGGTGGCACGCGGATTGAGCTGGGACATTTCGGCACAATGAGAATGATTGGAGGTGTGATACGTTCATGGTAACTTCAAGTGTTGATACTATTCATGTTGAATCCACTCGGAAGATGAGCGTTGTCAAAATAATCAAACCACATAGTTCTACTAAAATTTGCAGCATTGTTGCGAGGGACAAAGTGACAGGCCATGGCCAGACAGTGGGGAATCATTTTTATGCAAACAATACATGGAGAAGTAAGGATGGTGTTTTACGTCAACTTTGTGGACCTACATTTGCTCCCGTATTTGAAAGAGAATTAGTACATGCTACTTCGTATTATACAGTGCATGTACCAATACATAGAGGAGTATACAACAAAAGGCCCAGGTCGCCCGATGTTGATCAGGAACCAGAACCGAAGGAGGTGCTCCACCCGACTGGATCAAGATTGGTAAATTTTTAATTGCCATCGAACAAGGAGTGCACGTTGCATGAAATGAAAGGCATGCATGCGTACGTGATTCATGACTACAATATTTCATTAGGTGGTTTCCTTGATAGTAGTAGTTACGGTTTAGATGGTCAGTTAGGATTTCTTTAGTTTTCTTTCTTAGTCCAAGTCAGGCACGACTTATCCTGGTTGATTAGTGGCGTCTACGTAATTCCTTCTTAGAAGGAACGTGTGTTGGCTATTTAACGGACAGGCTACGGCCATGTAGAGATCGGTTTTGAGTTTTATTCGTGAGTTATAAACAAGGTTCAGAAAACGTCCAGTTTTTGGGCTATCCAATCTTGAGTATTTTTGTGATTTTCCTTCATCTATTAGCGATGAAAGATTGACCATCGCATCGACGCCTACGTGCTAATCTGAGGGGGTCATTATCTTTGTTCGCGTACTGTTCGTGCACGGATAGAGATTGTTATTGATGGTTGCAAGGAGGAACACGAGGAAAAAACTGCTGATCTTGCATTGCCGTGAAAGGTCGGGACGTCTACATGCATGAATTAGCATCTCGCCGTTCGTGCCTCATCAAGGTGGGAGATATTTCGGAGGCATCATCCAGGATTTACGAGGTGCACTGGAGATATTTCGGAGGATGTGTGCTCGCTGACGGGCTGAAATATTTGCAACATGCACGCGGGACGATTTCTCGGCACAAAAGGATTGAGTGGGGGGCGGGAGATATTCGACGTTGGAAATTTTGTACGACTAGTGGTTTTTCTTGTTTGGACTTCCCTTTTGTTGGGCACGGAATGCTTTTTTAACACAGTACAGACGTATACGCTCATACATACACGCATACACTTATCCCTATGAATACACACACACATCCTATCCCTATGAACACATCCGAAAGACTGAGCCGGCATGTCATCTTGAGATTGATAAAGTCGCTACAGACATCCTCATTATGGACGGAAACGTCTCCTCCTACTGAACACACATCGCCGAAAGGCCTAAAATAAATCCAGAAAAATGCGAGCATCAATATCAAGTTTAGGATTTGAACTTTGGTGGACTGGGGATATCACTATCCTCCTAACAATCCAACCACAGGGTTGGTTCGCGCTGGCACGGATTACTATGATTGGCCAGTCACAACCCTCCCACGGATCGATCCCGTCTTCAGCTCATCTGAGCCATTCGTCTGTATCCGATGGAAGAGAGAGTAGGAGAGGACCGTGAATATTTCATTAACCGGGAAAGACCACAACGTCACATCCAAACTCGTTCATGGGCACGAAATTCACGTGGACCATGGAAGCCACAATTCACGACGGACCCAAAATTTGTGTGTGCACCATACTTGCCATCCTATACGTACGGTTGAAATCAGGTTTGCTTTCCTTTTCAACGCTCAGCAAAAAAGGGACAGATGGCCTAAGCGCAGGAGCGAGGCCCAAAATATTTCCAAAAGAAATTCAGACAGGATCAGAAAATATTTTGGGCTAGAAAATCCAGTAGAGCTGCACAACGGAGAGAACGCGAGTTACATTGGACCCGGCCCTGGTGAGGTAAGGACGCATGCGATCTCGAGCTGGGTCCTGCTATCCGAGGAGGGGGTGCGGTGGAGCAGGAAGGTGGTGCCGATTAATGGCAATCCCATTTCGTAACAAACGTGGCCTACGCCAGGGTGATCCCATTTCGCCCCTGGTTTTTAATTTTGTTGCGGACGCCCTCTCGGCCATGATTGGTAAGGCTAGGGCAGCCGACCATATTAATGGTTTGGTCCCCAACCTCATTCCAGGGGGTGACCCATCCTCAATATGCAGACGACACCCTGCTATTGTTTGAGCCTGACGACCACAGTATAGCAACGGTTAAACTGCTTTTCTCAGTTTCGAAATCTTATCGGGTCTAAAGATTAACTTCCTGAAAAGTAAGGTCATAGCCATGGGGATGGACGGCCAAGCTAGCAAGCTGGTGGCTGGCCTACTTAATAGTAAGCTTGGGGGCTTTCTGATCAAGTACCTCGGCAAACCCATCTCGAATAGGAAGCTCTCCATACACGAGTGGGAACCGCTATACGGCAAAGTGGCTAGCAGAGTGAGTCCGTGGAGAGGTAATTTTATGTCCTCGGCGGCTAGACTCATCCTAGTCTATCCTTGCTCCCGCTCTTTACAATGGGCATGTTTCTACTAGCCGATGGGGTACACGCTAAGTTAGACACTCCCCGCTCCCGCTTCTTCTGGGAAGGGGCCGGGACTAAGCAGAAATACCACCTGGTGAAGTGGGCTGCAGTTTGTAGGCCCAAGAAATTCGGTGGGTTGGGTATCCTTAACTCCAAACTTATGAGTGTGGCCCTTTCTCACGAAGTGGATTTGGAGGTTAGCCCAAAACGAGTCGGGGCTCTGGGCTGGCCTGTTACGAGCAAGTACTTCCCGGATGGGAATTTTTTTTCACTGCAAAAACTAAGGGATCACCCTTCTGGAACAGGATCCAGGCGGTGAAGCATGCTTTTGCTGTTGGGGCTGTCAAAAACGGCAAGCCTACCCGCTTTTGGTTGGACGCGTGGCTAGGGCCTACTCCCCTTTGGATGAGCCATGGTTCACTCTTCCAACTAGCAACGGACACAGAGCTTATGGTTGCTGACGTACTTCGCTCTTCTCTCCCCACAGTTAGTTTTATGAGAAACCTCACTCCGACAGAAGGGCTCTGTTGGGATGGCTTGGTCGCTAAGCCGGGAGGGAGAACGGTGGTCGTGGGCTCGGATGCAGTCTCGTGGAGCTTGACTGCATTCGGAAAGTTTTCCGTAAAATCCCTGTACGGTAAGCTTACCGAGGGATGGTGTTGGACATAGCTAGGGGTTATGGAAGGCAAGAATGCTGCTTAAGACGAAAATCTTCCTTTGCCGCAACCGCTTCCCCGCTTCTGATAACATGGCCAAGCAAAATGGCCCATCCAATGGGTCATGTGTAGTGTGCTGACTTGGGGAGGACGCTAACCACGTCGTCTTTCGGTGCCATTTGGCTCGCTTTGCCTGGTGTGCCGTAAGAGAGGCTCTTGGGCAGAACTGGAACCCCTCGTCAGTGCCCGTGGACTTGTATCACTCTATTTTTAGTACCTTCGTATGTTGTTATGGTCAAACCTATGTTGGATGCTGCCTTGGATTGCTTTATTAATTTAAAGCTGGACGCAACTTTACGTCTTCATTCTAAAAGAAAAATCTTAGGTGCCTGAATTTTTTTTCGGCACCAGAGTTTTTTTTACATCTTTTTTTTTGACATCAGTTGTTTCCGGCGCCAGTCTATTTCACAAGGCAGAGACGATGTGAGAAGCGGCAGCGACCATCGTCAACCACGACAAGGCTGAGCCAGAAACAAGGACCGGAAGCAGCAGCGTCCCAGGCCAAGGCGAGGAAGCAGGTTGACGAATGCAGGTCAAGTGATGTGGATCGCCGGAGTTGCCGCTCAGAGAGGAATGCAGGTCAGGGGATGTGGCGGTCGCCGGAGTTGCTGCCGATCCCTCGGAGCATCGGAGCTGCTGCTCCGGTCTCATTCAGGTGTGGCGGTCGCAGGAGCTGCTGTAGATCCTCCGCGAGCTCCTGCTGCTGCAGAGATGGGGATTCTGAATTGAAACATGGCACATCATACATCTCGTTGGTGAAGAAGATGCGGGTTGCATTATGAGTGAAGATGGTTTCTTAATTAAAAAAACAAAACTCAAGTGAACAAGTAGTGATTTCTTAGTTTCAATCATTCATTATTTGCGACTTGGCCGCATGGATGTTAGATTCTTCTAGGCCTGCAAGATCACCCAACAATGTTGCATTATTTTAATGTGCCACCAAACTCGTTGGACATGCCCAGTTCCCAGTCTCCAGGAAATCTGGACCTAATTCGGCATAAGGTTCAGAATGTGAGGGCTGGGACCAGGAATGCACACAACAGCTCTAGATTTAAATTCGCCCACAAGGTTACAACTTACAACTGGGGAATTTGAATTTGTTCCGGATTCCAACAGTTCCATTCTGAAAATTACACGAGTCGCATTTCATCAGCCCCTAGTGCCCTAGTTTGGCTGTACTGACAGTTCATCCTCAAGGAAGTTGTATTCAAATGTGAAGTCATTCTTGATCCTTTGGCACCTGCGAGCGAGCGATAATAACAGCATCAGCAACACTCAAACCACCTCTAGTACAGCGAAAGACTAAACGAGGGGTCAACTTACCACCCGTTGCCATCATCTGCAAGATGAAAATCAAAGTACACATATGATCCCCGCTCATACTCATCTGTCGTAACCTGTGGCTCCACATGCCGTTGGAACCAAGTATTGTACTTCCTGTGAAATCTCCATGACTGCTTTTTTAGTTCTTTGGCGGCCAAATATTGTTGGTACGAGTTCTACCAAAGGGGAAAACAAAGAAAGAATGTCAAGAGCTTCATTAAAGTTGGATGGGTGATGATGCTGCAAGGAAATAAGTAAACAGTTGGAATTTGGAAACAAGTATATGAAACCTGACCAACCTGCTGATAGTAGAATGCAAAGAACAACATATCTGTAGACAATGTATCACTACCGAGCCTTTCCCAGAAAGCAGGATTTGTCACAATTGGTGCCTGAATCTGTGGGTAACTGGCAGGGGTCACTGAAGGGTGCCTCTGAAAATGTAACAACATAGGGAGGTTAACTCTACATTACAAAATCTGGTGCATATATAAATAGCAGAGCATCATCCATACCGGAATATAAGTTTTCGCACGCTCAGAGTCCTTGGGCTGGGGAAGCCTGTGGTATGCAGCTTCGAGCATTTGCAAATTATAAAGGTGATCGTGACCCGAAACTACCGAAGCTCCACTGAGATTGTCTCCAATTGCTCCAAAATCAGATACACTCCTCCGGCCAATAACACCAACACCAGATGATGGCATGCCAGCTTGCATAGGCTGCCCGGGTGATAGATCAGAGTCTCTAGATAGCTGGGTGCCTTCTGCTATGGATGCTGGAGGATTCTGTAAAAAACGTACAAGAAAAATCAATGTTCAAATAAGAAGAAAATATGCACACCAAAATGCAATACACATCTACACAGAATTAAGGTACGTCTGGTTCATGTTCAGAAGGTTGCCAAATTTTGGCCATGCCCAGGTCTACTTTGCCACCTTATGCATTTTTATAGCCAACATGGGCAAGCAAAAGTGCAAAACCTCGGCAAAAGTTTTGGCTAACCGAATTTTTGATGGGGGTATGCTCAGGCTCAGACCAAATACACCCTAAAATACTACTCCCTCCGTTGCTAAATATATAATGTTTCGGTAGTTCAATTTGAACTACCAAAACGTCATATGTTTAGCAACGGAGGGAGTACTACCCAAAATAATTACTGCAAAAAAACTAAACTGTACATTGTTCTGATTTTTTCTGTTAAGCCACACAGGGTGACGCCCCAGGTGTTAACATGAATAGAAGTACAGGGAAACTATCGAGTCAAAAACAATTAAGAATTAAACTGTCTAGTACATTGTAGGAGCACCGAAAAGATATGCAGATTGGAACTGGTGTGACCAGTTCAAGTCTATTTTGCAAGAAAGATGGGCCATACACACGACCGGTTTTCTAAAATATGAGCAAAAGAGCCCAAAATCCTTTTAAAAAATCTAGCTACGAAATGTCGTAGATTATTGTGAGTTACTCCACACTATTGATTATTCCCACTGATAATTGCAGTGTCCTTAATTGTATGCACCTTGTTTCACTGAATTCATGAGCAGGCATGTATGGAAAAGTTGGACCGTACCGAATAAGGAGCCTTTGTGTCATCTTCATTAGTGTGCTTGTTCGGTCCAGTTGTTGCAGCAGACTCCACACTAGCATCATCGGCCAAGCCTTGTTGCTGCTCGTCACTTTTTGTTTGCCCAGCGTCTGCACATATTGATAAATTCTTAATGCACAGGAAAAACTAGTGGTCAAACACTATGAGCCTCCAACTTTATATATACTAGAAATAAATGCATGGCCATGACATTGCTCGAGAATTTGGGATTCATGAGGTTGTAGCTGAGATGAGAAGGCAGAAGGGATACCTGGTCCCTGAACCCCTAGCCCAAGGCCCCCTTGAGAAGAGATAGAAGAACTCTGAGAATTAAACTGCAAAAATGAACAAAGTGAAAATGTGAAAACAATCACTATACAGAATTGATTTTAGATTTCAGATATTATAAGATGGTTACAAAAGATCGAGGAATGCCTACACAAAATTACTACAAACTTTACGAGTTTATTTGATGCCTTAACGGAAAGAGGTTAGAATGGAAGCATCTAAAGGACTTGCACTCCTAAAGATAGAAAGAGGTTAGAATGGACGCGTCTAAATTAGGACTTGCACTCCTAAAGACAGAAAGAGAACAGCACCTAGTAATACGCGGACAATCAAAATTCAGTATATTCAACTAATCGGTACTTCCTGATTCTTGACTAAAGGAGGCATTGACATATCACAACATTTTTATTAGTAAAAGCAGGAACAACCTGTTGCAAGAGGGAATTGGCCTGCTGGGTTGAAAATTGCTTCTGATTGATGCCCGTTATATGAGAAGCGTTAAGAAGGTTGCCCTGCTGCTGCTGTACTTGTTGCAATCTTTGCAAGTACTTCTCCCTTTGGTCGGTGACCTCAGGTCTTCCACGAAATTGACCCTGAAAATGTGAATAAGTAAATGTCATATATTCCTATAACCCTATGAATATTTTACAACCTCGGTGATAGATTAACATTCTAAATGAATAAAATCTACAATAGGGAAAAGCAGTTATTTAGATGTTTCAGACTGACGCTGGATCAAGATGAAACAACAAGAATTCAAGATTGGGATGATGAAAAATTTCAAATAAATGCCCGTGTTGTTTTAATCAGTTCGAACTTAAAAGACTCGAAAGAACAGCATAATTGCTGAAGCACTCGTACATCTGAAATGCCCATAAAATTCTTATGATCAATAACATCATTTGCAAAAGCAGAGTGGACTTCAGAAATAAAAATGGAGCAAAGGTACGTACAGTTTCACTTTGATTTTGGAAACCAGCAGGAGCTTGAGGCCTCCATTGAGCCCCAGGAACAACCGGAGGAGAAAATACCCTTCCTCCAATAACCGCACTTTCACTGGTGTTACTGGAATCAGAGCTAACTGCATCGTTAGTCTTCAGAACCGGCTGTGGTTGAACTTTACTACCAAGAGGTGAAACCAACTGCTGAGAAAGACCACCACTGTTAACCCTCTCATCGGTATTCATTATGTTTCGTTTGGACAGGTCATTTATTGGAGGAATTGCAGTAATGGACCCATTTCCTGGAACTGGACCTACACTTACGGGAGCAGCTAATGCCTGACTAGTTAAGCCACGGGTAATACCCCTGCCAAGACCAATTTCAGTAACTGCGGGAGACGGTCTACGAGGAGGAAAGCTCATGCTTTCATCATCCTTCACGGCAGTAGATAAGTTTGCAGGAGTTGAAGCAACAGCAGGCATGCTCTCTGGAGCATTTCGAACAGCAGCAGCAGGAGCAAATATTGTGGGTGCTGTGGCAGGAATAACTGGTCGTACTGGGCCTGGGGAAGTAATAGTATCTGCCGAAACGGAAACAGCTGCAGCACTAGTACTAATGGCAGTGGGCACAACTGGCACTGATGGTCCCAGATTTCCACCCTTCGGAGGTGGTGTTTGTGGCACCGATTCAGGATTGCTTTCTAGCGTAGTTGTTTCCTCTGCTTGATCTTGTGATGTCCCTTGTGAGATTGTTGATACAGTAGCCTGAAGCAAAGGGAGACAGAGTCGGTAAATCAGCATATCGACAAGTAGTAATCAGGATTGTACATTAGAAATAACCAATTCCTCAATCTTGTTAGCATGTGTTTTTATTAAATGCCCAAATTAGCAACAACCACGTGTATTCATATCAAGGATTAGCTTGTAAGAAGATGATCAAATAAATCAATACTAGCATGTAAAGGTTGACAAGAAAGCAGCAGCCAGGATGCCAACTAAGTTGACACTGGGCACATAACAACCATTGTGTTCTGAGTATTCGATATACTAATACTATGTCTCCGTTTATCACAAACCAACAGATATTCAATAAATAACTAGGAATGAATAACATGTACCTGAGTAGGTGAAGTTGCTGTCGGACTCTTTGTACTCAAAACTGCAGTAGTGGAAACAGCAGCAACACCCTGGGAACCAAACAAGAAGCGATGTTGAAAAATATATAATTACCCATATAACTAAAAGATGAAGAGCGGCACGACATAAAAACATGGTAGAGAAATGGTCTGCACCAGCATAGCAGACTAGCAGTATTTGTGGGGTAAAAACATAAGAAAGTTTGCCAGTTGATTCTATTAGCAAAATCACAATAACTAAAGTAAAAAAAATAACAGCTCACAGCTCACCTTGATAAGAATGGAAGGAGCAAGTGAAACCATGTCTTCGAGTGCTTCAACCTTCTCCATAGGCAATGTGCTATAGAGATCCTCAACATCACTAAATTCATCAAAATCTTCCTGAATTCGGATTAAGAAATCGATAGTCAGAACAAGCAGCAGATCCACAATGCTTTTAGGTCATCACAATTCCGACTTGACTATATCAAAAATTCAAAAAAGGATATTATGACAGCCAAGCAGGAAGACAATCCCACCTGATTACGTTCAACATAGTCTTCTAGGAAATCTTTCACATCATTGACTTGCTCAGGACTCAACTCATCATTATCCAAGAGTCTCAGAATTGACTCCAATTTTTTTATATGAGCCTTATGCCGCGTAATAGATTTCTCTAAATGTACCTGATAATGCATAATTACTTCCTCCGCAATAGAGATTGTTGGAAACAGGTTCCGTAGACAGTAAAACATGAACACTTTCCAATCCTATACAGTTGATCATACCAATCGAGGAGGTCTTTGCTTTCCTTTCTTAAATGAAAGTCCTTCAAGCTCCGCTTCAAAATTATCAATCTGATTTTCCAAATCACTAACCTGTAAACCGAACCCAAAAGTATATTAGAAATGTTGCACACACATGCAACAAATAAATAGGAACACCAGAAATCACAAAGTAATGACTGATATAATCAAAATATCAATAAACATCAGCAGAGTCAAGTATGCATGTAAATGTCATTAGCGAGGTGCGGAGTAATGACTTTATATAATCAAAATATCAATAAACATCAAGCAGAGTCAAGTATGCATGCAAATGATACTTTCAGAGTGATCAGATCAAAGAAAATAGCCACAGAATAATAGTCTATACGATTCTGTTTTATTCTGAGAGGGACAAGTAACCACCAGTATAGTCAAAATATTAGCAAATGTAAGCAGTCGGGTGTGCATGCAAGTTATACTTTCAGAACAATCAGATCAGAAAAATTAGTCATCAAATTCTAATAGTCTATTATCAGTTGTCACGAAGCAGAATCTGCGAGTGTCTTTCAGAACATACTCTAGGCCAAAGAGAAACAACAATACAAGACATATATGTTGCAGGTAACTTCTTTGTTTGCTCATGTTTACAGAAAGCCAACAACATGTAGACATGAGCGCACAAGACTAAGCATACATGTAATTCATCTAACATACCACACTGTTAAGCCAATCTCTTGTTTCAGCTTTAGCCTTCTCTCTAGGATCCTGCGTGAAATAAGAATTGATGCTGAGATTATAACAACTGAAGAAAAAAGGGTTAATCAAACACAGAAAAGAGACCGAGTGCATACAGTTTTCGGCTGTTGACCTAACCCTTCTTTCGAGAAGGCCTTGGTTTTAGTTTCCTTCTCACAGACCTTAAACCGTTCCATCTCGCGTTCAATCTGCTTGCGGGCATCCATGAGAGCCTGCTCATAAGAGGCACTAACCTATGTCAACATATATCACAAATGTATTAAAAACAGAACAATAAGCTATGCCCAACTTTAAAGGTTAACATGTTAAGAAAAAAAGTTGGCCCAACCACAAAATTGAAACAAAGGAATAACTGCTTCTCTAAACGAAAAAACAATCAGGAACCCTACCATATTTCTTCAGTAAAACACTCTTCAATTTACAAAGAAAAAAAATGCAGCATGTAGTAGCACAAGCATGGAGCACGAAATGTTCCAATTGACAAGGGATGATTAAAATGACAAGACATATTGGATAATAAAATACAAAGGGTGTGTTTGGTTTGGGAATATAGTGGAATGGAGTGGGTCGGTTCTGTGCATGGGACATATTGCTATGTTTGGTTACAGAGGGAACGAGAATGCTTTGGTTCCTCAAAAGGGAATATTCCCCTCAGATGTGGAACGCACCGATTCCTCCAAATCCTGGTGCTTTATGTGAGGAGAAGTTTCATGGAACTGGTGCACATAGGGTGTTCTAGGAAATGCCAAGTGAACTGGTGCAAATTGGTTACTTGGTTCCTCCTCTTGCCTACGGTTTTGCGATACCTGTTGGTACATGCTGCTGTCCAAAATTGCACTGTAATTTTTAACCTCTAGTGCTTAGAAAATTGTGATAGCTACACAATTTGTCTTGTTTATATGTGTATTCCAGTTTTATGTTCAATAACCAATTAGCCATAGCCAACAGTGATAGCAATACAATTGTTAACGCTGAAAATGCAAAGAAAATGCTGCTGGAAATTAGAATAATATATTGTCCAACAAAAATACGATTGTGCACATGGCCATGGGAGATAATATCACCAAGAGAAGAGGTGAACTGAATCAGATTCTTGTCATTCCATCCCTCCAACCAAACACAGGAAAGGAACTGAACCATTCTATTTTCCTCTGGAATGGAACTGTTATATTCCGCTCCATTTGGTTCTCAAACCAAACAGACCCTAAGAACAACATCAGGAATTGCAACGTCTCCAGAGCCATCAGTATACTGTTGATTTAGCAAGTCTTTCTAAAGGCAGGTTTGGTTTAAGGTCAGTAAGAACTTTAGGGGCCTACAAACTCCTGAACTCTGTTGGACATCCATACAGATTGCCTTATTGCACTGAACAACTTTCTAAGTGAAGTCAATGCCTTGATCAGAACACCTTCTCACAACTGTGGGCTCCACAGCTTAATCCAATCATGGCTTAATGGTACAATTCGAGCACAAGCTAAAAGCAGTTCTATAAATAAATTTCACTCACATTCAGATCAGAAAATCAAACGGGGACCTCTAATGCTCCATTGCGGACATCATTAGACCACGAGATCTCACAAGTAATAAATCCATTCAAAACCCATCATCTAAATTCTTCGCCTCTTATACTACCACTCATGTTTACAATTGTTTGTTAATCAGCTTCGCTCCTTTTGGTTTTTAGAAAAAAATGTCGACTGTTATTCTTATTACCGTTTAAAATATCATTATGTGCAGGATCACACCAAGCACAAGAATGATTTCGTGCATTGGACCTACAATACTGACTACTGGTACTACATACAGCCATAGACGACCAACGATATCAATGTCAAGACAGATACAGAAGCACGGAGAACTGGATTAACAGTCGTCCAAGCAGCTAGCACCGACAGTTAGACACTTAACCTCCCCCAGCGCCTGTAAGAAGACTTTTCCTCCAGATAACTTAGCACTGAAGTCGCATCTAAACTAGGCAGTTGACTGAGGAGAAGAGCGTGACAGCAGATAATTCTCAGGAAGGAAGGGAGGGAGGAAGCAGCTCCATCCATACAGGCAACAGACAGATTACAGAGGGGGTCACCTTCTTGTCCTTGATCTCGCTGGACTGGATCCAGGTCTTGATCTGGTCGCGGTAGCGCTGCAGCTTCTTGATCTCCTTCTTGAGGTCCGCCTCGAACTTCTCCTTCTGGTTCGCATTCTCGGTGTCGTAGACCTGCCCCCAGAATCGCGCAAAATCATGAGAATCCGGCGCGGGGGTTGGGGGAGAGGGGGAGAAGGGGAAGAGGAGGGGGGACCTTGTTCCAGATGCTGTCGAAGACGTCGACGCCCTCCTGCACCTTCTTGAGGACGCGGTCGATCTCGCCCTGCAGCTTCCGACTGGCCCCCATGGCATCCGGCGCTCCGGCGGTCCGGCGGGCGGGCGGGGCTAGGGTTTACGATTGGGGGGAGGGGAGGTTTTTTTTCTTTTGGTGGTTTGGGGGATGGGGAGGAGCGAGGAGTGATCCAGGAGTGGAGGATGACGTTCGTTTATTCGTCGGCGGCCGAGAGAGAACCCAGATGGATCGATGGACGGATGGATGATGGGGGCGCTGCCCCTATGTCTCGCCTACAGCGAGACGTAGGGAAGGGGAGCCGGATGGGCCAGCCCAGCCGCGCAGGAGGCCACAACCTCTTTCTTGATTTCTTTTTTCTTCACTTTTTTTTGTTTTTTCCTTTTTTTAAATTTGACTTTTTTTTTTAATTTCTTGGATCGCTTACCACATATGTCATGTGGTTATTTCCCTCTCGTTCCCTGGTGGCTGTAACCTAGCCGCCTCCAGGAGAGGCCAGTCTTCCAGCGCTGTCCTCCGGCGGCTCCCCTCCGCTGGCGACCTCGGTCGTTGGTGGTGAGGGGGGTCGCCGAATCCACGCGTGTGGATCGTTTCTACTCCTTCGTAGTCCAGTTTTTAGGTTGTTCATCGTCTTTGCTTCGGTGGCGACGATGAAGGCGCTGAATAAAGGTTCTTCGGATCCTTTTCCTGACGAGGCCATCGGTTCTATGGTTGGGGATGGATTTGGAAACCAATCTGTTCAAGTAAGGATGGCGTGGCGGCGGCGGCATCCTCGCGGTGGACCTGTGTCCTCGGGCTCCGCCGTTGCGACGGCATTTGCTCCAGCGCCGGCGCGGAGCTTGGGAGGTAGTCCAGGAGCGGATGCAGATTGTGGTCTGCATCGACGACATCTGGAAGACGGAACGCATGCTAGGCTCATGATTCGTGGATGGCAGGTATGGTTTCCTCCTTCGGCTTCTTAGTCGCAGTGGGGTGCCAGATCTGGAGTTCGATAGCCTGTCTGGGGTGTTGCCTGGTCTGATTCGTTCAACAGCAAGGGCTTCATTTTTGGTGAGCCACCTTGGAGATCCGCAAAGCTGCATATCAGCGATGGAGCCGCGTCGATCGGTGGTTACTATTGTGGTGCTAGAGGCAAGTGACGGACGTTGGTGCCAAACTCAGAGATGTTCTATTATCTTTTAAGCTTTGTCATGTTGATCTTTACGTGACTTGTACTTTGATCTTTATGATATGAATGAGACACGCATTACCATGTCAAAAAAACATATGTCATGTGGTTCTTTTTTTATTTGTTTATTATACCTCCAAACATTCTAAATAAATATATTACAAAAAATAATTTACATAAAACATTTGAACAAATGTTGACCAAACATTTGAAAAATCTTAAACGTGTGTAAAGAAAATGTTTCTCATTTACATAGAAAAACTATAAAAATATATATATACAATGTGCGTGAAAAAGTTGACAATTTATTTTAAAAAATTGACAATGCGCGTGCGTGCCTTGTTCCAGATGCTGTCGAAGACATCGACGCCCTCCTGCACCTTCTTGAGGACGCGGTCGATCTCGTCCTGCAGCTTCCGACTGGCGCCCATGGCATCCGGCGCTCCGGCGGTCCGGCAGGCGGGGCTAGGGTTTACGATTGGGGGGGGGGGAGGGGAGGTTTTTTTTCTGCTTCTTTGGGGGATGGGGAGGAGTGAGGAGTGACCCAGGAGCGGAGGATGACGTCTGTTTATTCGTCGGCGGCCGAGAGAGAACCCAGATGGATCGATGGACGGATGGATGATGGGGGCGCTGCCCCTATGTCTCGCCTACAGCGACACGTAGGGAAGGGGAGCCAGATGGGCCAGCCCACCCGCGGCGGAGGCCATGGCCTCGTTTCTTTGTTTTTTTCACATTTTTTTTGTTTATAATTTTTTACCTGTTTATTATGCTTCCACATATTATAAATAAATAGTATTTCATAACAATTACATTAAGTAAAAATTGAAAAAAAAATGTTAACCAAGCATTCAGAAAATCTTAAATGTGTATGGAAAAAATGTGTCTCATGTACACGGAGAATGTATAAAAATATATACAATGTGCGTGAAAAAGCTGGCCGTTCATTTCAAAAAAAAATGTTAATCAAGCATCCGGAACAGTGTTAAACAAGTTTTGTATAAACGTTAAGCAAAGATTTGAAGTGCATATATAAAAAGGTTGACCATGTATTCAAAAAATGATTAACATGTATTTGAAAAAATGTCAAGCAAAGCATTTGAAAAAAAATGTTAATGAAGCATTTTCAAAATATTAAATGTGTATAGAAAAAAATTAATATTGTATTGTATTAGAAAAATTATACTTGCATTTGAAAAAAGTCAATCAGGCATTTGAAAAATGTTGAATGCATATAGAAAAAATGTGGACCACGTATTCAAAAAAATCTTATTCTTGCATTTGAAAAAAAAAATGTTACTCAGGCATTTGAAAAAAAATATTGATTCTTGATCCTGTAATTGAAAAATGTTAATAAAGCATTTGGAAATGTTTAAAATGTGTAGAGAAATGTAATCAACTATTTGAAAATGTTAAAACGTGTAAACATGAATTCAAAAGTGTTAAACTTATAATTAAGAAATGTTAAACGTGTATTAGAAAATGTGGAATGAGAACTAAAAGAAACAAAAAAGAAAAAAAACAAGGAAAACAGAGAAAGAAACCAAAGAAAAAAAAGAAAACAAAAAATAAAACCAAAGAAACAAGAGCAAAAAGAGCAAAAAGAATGGAAAAATAGTGAAAACCAATAAAGTAAAATTGAAAACCAAGAAAGAAACAAAAAATCAAAGCACAGAAAGAAGGAAAATTAAGAAAAATAAGTTATATCAAAGAAAAACGAAGGAACAAAGAAAAAATAAACCAAAGAAAAAAAGGAAAAGAAAAGACTAGTGAAAACTGAGGAAAACAAAGAAAACATAAGTTATATCAAAGAATAGAGAAAAACCAAAGAAAACCGATGAAAAACAGACAGAATCAAAGAAAAACAAAAGAAAACAAAAGAAGAAGAAGAAAAAACAGAGAAAACCGTGGCAGAGAAAACATGCAGCGATCAACTACAACGAGTGAGTAACTGTGCTAATGGGCCGGATCGCTGGTGATGCGACTGATCTGAGAGCTTGTTCCATCTCACTGAAAGTGAGATATAGAGGCACATGGCCTTTCTAAGCACGCTTTAGGACTTTCATTTTGGATGCCATTTGTGGCTCCTTAATCCTTCAGACCTAAATTGTATCCCACGAACCTTATTATTGATCAATAAAGAGAAGTGTGTTTAGACTTAAAAAAAAGCTCTCACGGGATGATGGGGCCCTTCTTTTTTTAGAAAGAGAGGGACAATGATGGGGCCCTGCTTTTCATGGGTGTGGATGTGAACCAAAATATCTATCAGGGCACGATGCTCTTGGTTCATCATACTAGATCCAAATTTTGTTGATTTGGTCTGCACTTTTGATTCATTTATCCATGGAATCAAGATGTTGTTTGGTTCCTGAGAATTTCAGCGGCTTCTTGATGTGTTTCAGATCCTTACCTTCTTTTTCGCTTTCCAAACACAACTTTCCTTCATCACATATGGTGTTCATATTCTAGGTCCTAATGATGATCGGAGCCACTTTGTTTCATGGTGTGTTGGTTCTTATTTTGTTTGTAAAACAAAGCGTGCATGCCCGAGTTTATTAACAGTACATATGTGCATGAATTTTCATGGCCTGTCCTGTGGAATTTTATGTACAGATCTTTTGGAAAGAAGATCTATGAAATGTCTATATTACCATCTATGAAATGTCTACAAGTTTTCGTCCTACGTTTTCTGATAGAAACTTTGGAGTGATTCTTTGTCGCACGTTGAGGGATTGTTATACGATTCAATTATGTTAGCACTATTGAGAGATTGCACTAGTGAAAGTATGAACCCTAAGCCTTGTTTTCAAGGAGTGCAATGCCGTTTGTACTCTGTTTTATCACTTGCTACCTTGATGTTTTTATATTTTCATATTACAAAAACCTATATCTACTATCCTTACTACACTTGTATCACCATCTCTTTGTCGAACTAGTGCACCTATACAATTTACCATTGTATTTGGTGTGTTGGGGACACAAGAGATTTCTTATATTTGATTTCATGGTTGTTTGAGAGAGACTATCTTCATCCTACGCCCCCCACGGATTGATAAACCTTAGGTCATCCACTTGAGGGGAAATTGCTACTGTCCTAGAAAATTCTCATGTATCCTTGCAAACCCTCATGGTGACACTAAAAAATTCTACTAAGATTGCATATATGAAGGAACATATATCTTATGATGCTCCATGACCATGGAAATGTTGGGCTCCGCTATCCTACAAAATCTTCATGTAGCTTGCAATTCAGTATCGGGTTTGGACATCGAATAGGAGGCTCCGACATGGATTACATGACACTCCTCCTTACTTTCTACGTGAGCAAGAGGAAGACACGGTTGATCACCTCCTCCCCCCAATGTGTCATTTCACTGCAAGTTTGGGAGGCATGGTTCGGGAAAAGCGGGCGTCGATGTGGCTTTGATCCTTGACGAATCAGCTCGAGAATAGGTGGACCATCTGCAAGGGTTTTGACTCCTTTATCACATTGGTATCTTGGACACTATGGAAGCATAGGAATGATCGGGTGTTTGGTCGTCGACAAGGGTTTCCCCGTCGACTGGATCCAGGTCTTGATCTGGTCCCGGTAGTGCTGCAACTTCTTGATCTCCTTCTTGAGGTCCGCCTCGAACTTCTCCTTCTGGTTCGCATTCTCGGTGTCGTAGACCTGCCCCAAAATCGCACAAAATCATGAGAATCTGGCGCGGAGGGTTGGGGAGAAGTTGGGGGAGAGGAAAGAAGAAGCCGGCGCGCGCGTGCCTTGTTCCAGATGCTGTCGAAGACGTCGACGCCCTCTTGCCCCTTCTTGAGGATGTAGTCAATCTCGCCCTGCAGCTTCCGACTGGCCCCCATGGCATCCGGCGCTCCGGCGGGCGGGCGGGGCAAGGGTTTACGATTGGGGGGAGGGGAGATTTTTTTTTCTTCTGTTGGGGGATGGGGAGGAGCGAGGAATGACTCAGGAGTGGAGGATGGCGTTTGTTTATTCGTCGGCGGCCGAGAGCCGAGAGATGGGTGGATGGATGGATGATGGGCCGCTGCCCCTATGTCTTGCCTAAAGCGAGACGTAGGGAAGGGGAGCCGGATCAGCCAGCCCAGCCGCGCCGGAGGCCACGACCACGTTTCTTTCTTTTTTTCACGTTTCTTTTTCGTTTTTTGCTCCTTTTTACTTGTTTATTATACCTCCAAATATTGTAAATAAATATTTTACAAAAAAACTTTACATAAAACATTTTAAAAAATGTTAACCAAACATTTGAGAAACATTAAATGGGTATAGAGAAAATATTTCTTATGTACATAGAAAATGTATACAAAAAATATACAATGTGTGTGTAAAATTTGACCGTTTATTTTTAAAAATGTTAATCAAGCATTTGAAAGAGTGTTTTGAGAGAGAGAATTTCAAAAGGGAAAACTTTGTTTTTGCCACTCTAGTTTTTGCCCACTTTGCTTATGCCACTCTAGAATTTGACATCTCACTTTTGCCACTCCTAACTTTTGACAATACATCACAAATGTCATTGGATGGCAAAAGCAATAATTTTTTATATCACTTCTGCCACTCTTAGATTTTGAAATGTATCACAATTGCCACTCTGAAAATTTTGTTTTTGCCATGGAATGGCAATTGTGATAATTGTCAAAAGCTAAGGGTGGCGAAAGTGACATGTCAAATTCTAGAGTGGCATAAGTAAAGTGGGCAAAAACTAGAGTGACAAAAACAAAGTTTTCCCATTTCAAAATCACAGCTGGTGGATCAATTGGCTGGTGATTAGCACTCCAGCCACAAAATGTGACCTCCATAAACATACAGTATTACAATGTTATGAATTTTTGCACATACGTGATACGTGTGTGTTTACAATTTTTTTGAAACTTTTTGCACTATAAAAATTTATTTTTAATAACGGGCACGAAGGTGCCCGTGCACCATTTGCAATTAGCGCCTCTCCCACCCACTAGCCGTGAAAACTGACAAATCTGGACCTTTTCTGAAACTTTGACACAGATGAACCAAATTCAAAAGGTTTTCACAAAATGGCTCACTTTTGCATAACGCCAGGGGCTGAGGCGCCATGCTAGCATGGCGCCCTAGCATGATACCCCTGGCGTCATGTCTTGTGGATCTTTTTTTGGATCGGGTTCTTTTTTGCTAAAGTTTTGAAGAAAGGGTCAGATTTGTCCATTTTCACCCTCTAGCCTGTTAGAGGGCCCACATGTCAGCGACCATTAAGTCTCCTGACTATTTATTTTTTTGAAGTGCGCACGAGTGCCACGGATTAGTTAACGGTAACGAAACAATAAATCTAAACACGAGGTATCCATGGCGTTTTTCTGGTTTCTGGCCAGTATATTTGTGCCGTTGAGGTGGGCAGAGAGATTTTTGTGAAAAAAGAAATAAAGATAAGAGGAAGATGGAGAGATGTGCAGTGTCCGGCACGTAGTACATGGGTGATCACTGTGCAACTTGTACGGCCGCGTACTACACGAGCTAGAAAACATAAAACCATGGCGATGAGATGAGATGGGCCGTCGAGGTCGAGGAAGAGAGAGGGTAGACACAACAGCAAGGGCTTAATTGTCGTCAGAGAGTCGCTGGTAGTAATTATATAGTCAATTATACAGTATATTAAATTAAGAGGAAAACGACTTAAGCAAACGACCGGATCGATGGAGAGGCGCGCATGCAGATCCAAATCGGAGGCGGTTGCGGCGCGCACATGCACATGCACATGCACGAGCCGGGGAGTCAGCGCCATGGCATGCGGGATGCATTGCGTGCATGCTGCAGGTGCCACTAGCTAGCAAAAAGAAAGAAAACAAAGAGGTGACCAAGCTTCACCGTATGGCATTTTGTCTTTCGATCTACGCGTCTTTTGGCATGGTATACAGCCATACAGTAGGTACGTAACCCGTCCGCATGCGCATATTCCACTGGAATCCATTCCGTTCAGATCGGCACTGCACATACTACATCACACTTACAGTAGTAGCATTTCAGTCACTCAGTGCTAGCACTCCACTGCCGCCCAGTGCGCTGCGTCCGTACGCTTTGCGTCAGCGGATAACTGGGTCGTCTGCGCCCGTGCGCCTCATGGGCCCTGGCCCGAAGTCGACGTTGCGAGTAGGGGTGGATTAAGAGTATCCGGGCGCCTCCAACCACCAATCTCAGACGATCGGGCGGCTCGTCCCATCACTAATCGGTCACGAAAACATGATCCACCGGACGTCTCAAACGTCTGGGCTAACCGGCAACGCTCATATCAAGTTTATATATGGGGCGGATATAGGGCGTCCCGTCGCGCCCGCCACGTCGGCCTGGCCCGCAACGACCTTACTCTAGCCCTCACAAATATCTGACGACCGACCAACAAACCCTAGTCAAACTCAGTCCGTACTCACTTGACCTCTCCACTTCTCCCCCAAATCCACTTTGTCTTCCCCGCCCGCCATGCCCGGCAATGAATCCGACCTACAGGAGTGGCTAAAGGCCGCCACGAATTCCGATGGCTCTGCGCCCGACGAGTAAGAGCTAGCGCTCCGGATTGCCCTCCACCGGTCGCCGCTGGACCGGGGCGTCGGCGACAGGCCGGGTGGGCAGCCGCAGCTCCGTGGCGCCCCGCGCTCGAAAACGATGTTCTCCATGATGAAACGATTGGTCGTTTCATCATCGTTTTGGGGTTATGCATTAGAGACAGCTGGGCACCATCTAAATCCGTTGAGATGACACCATATGAACTGTGGTTTGGCAAGAAACCAAAGTTGTCGTTTCTTAAAGTTTGGGGTTGCGATGCTTATGTGAAAAAGTTTCATCCTAATAAGCTCAAACCCAAATCGGAGAAATGTGTCTTCATAGGATACCCAAAGGAGACAGTTTGGTACACCTTCTATCACTCATCCGAAGGCAAGACATTCACTGCTAAAAATGGATTCTTTCTAGAGAAGGAGTTTCTCTCGAAAGAAGTGAGTGGGAGGAAAGTAGAACTTGATGAGGTAACTGTACCTGCTCCCTTATTGGAAAGTAGTTCATCACAGAAATCTGTTCCTGTGACTTCTACACCAATTAGTGAGGAAGCTAATGATGTTGATCATGTAACTTCAGATCAAGTTACTACCGAACCTCGTAGGTCAACCAGAGTGAGATCCGCACCAGCGTGGTACGGTAATCCTGTTCTGGAGGTCATGTTACTTGACCATGACGAACCTACGAACTATGAGGAAGCGATGATGAGCCCAGATTCCGCAAAATGGTTTAAGGCCATGAAATCTGAGATGGGATCCATGTATGAGAACAAAGTATGGACTTTGGTTGACTTGCCCGATGATCGGCAAGCCATTGAGAATAATTGGATCTTCAAGACGAAGACGGACGCTGATAGTAGTGTTACTATCTACAAAGCTAGACTTGTCGAAAAAAAGGTTTTTGACAAGTTCAAGGTGTTGACTACGATGAGATTTTCTCACTCGTAGCGATGCTTAAGTCTGTCCGAATCATGTTAGCAATTACCGCATTTTATGAAATCTGGCAAATGGATAAACAAAACTGCATTACTTAATGGATTTATTAAAGAAGAGTTGTATATGATGCAACCAGAAGGTTTTGTCAATCCTAAATGTGCTAACAAAATATGCAAGCTCCAGCGATCCATCTATGGACTGGTGCAAGCATCTCGGAGCTAGAATATATGCTTTGATGAGTTGATCAAAGCATATAGTTTTATACAGACTTGTGGTGAAGCCTGTATTTACAAGAAAGTGAGTGGGAGCACTACAACATTTCTGATAAAATATGTGAATGACATATTGTTGATCGGAAATAATGTAGAATTTTTCTGGAAAGCATAAAGGAGTATTTGAAAGGAGTTTTTCAAAGAATGACCTCGGTGAAGCTGCTTACATCAAGATCTATAGAGATAGATCAAGACGCTTGATAAGTTTTTTCAACAAGTACATACCTTGACAAGATTTTAAAGTAGTTCAAAATGGAACAGTCAAAGAAAGAGTTCTTGCCTGTGTTACAAGGTGTGAAATTGAGTAAGACTCAAAACCCGACCACGGCAGAAGATAGAGAGAGAATGAAAGCCATTCCCTATGCAACAACCATATGTTCTATAAAATATGCCATGCTATGTACCAGACCTATTGTATACCCTGCCCTGAGTATGGCAAAGGAGTACAATATTGATCTAGGAGTAGATCACTGGACATTGGTCAAAATTATCCTTAGAGGACTAAGGAAATATTTCTCGGTTATGGAGTTGATAAAGAGTTCGTTGTAAAGAGTTACGTCGATGCAAGCTTTGACACCAATCTGGATGACTCTGAGTCTCGATCTGGATACATATTGAAAGTGGGAGCATTTAGCTAGAGTAGCTCCGTGCAGAGCATTGTAGACATAGAATATTTGCAAAATACATACGGCTCTAAATATGAAAGACCCGTTGACTAAGCTTCTCTCACAAGCAAAACATGATCACACCTTAGTACTCTTTGGGTGTTAATCACATAGCGATGTGAACTAGATTATTGACTCTAGTAAACCCTTGGGGTGTTGGTCACATGACGATGTGAACTATGGGTGTTAATCACATGGTGATGTGAACTATTGGTGTTAAATCACATGGCGATGTGAACTAGATTATTGACTCTAGTGCAAGTGGGAGACTGAAGGAAATATGCCCTAGAGGCGGTAATAAAGTTATTATTTATTTCCTTGTTTCATGATAAATGTTTATTATTCAAGCTAGAATTGTATTAACCGGAAATATAATACATGTGTGAACACATAGACAAACAGAGTGTCACTAGTATGCCTCTACTTGACTAGCTCGTTGATCAAAGATGGTTAAGTTTCCTAGCCATAGACATGAGTTGTCATTTGATAAACGGGATCACATCATTAGGAGAATGATGTGATTGACTTGACACATTCCGTTAGCTTAGCACTTGATCGTTTAGTATGTTGCTATTGCTTTCTTCATGACTTATACATGTTCCTATGACTATGAGATTATGCAACTCTCGTTTACCGGAGGAACACTTTGTGTGCTACCAAACGTCACAACGTAACTGGGTGATTATAAAGGTGCTCTACAGGTGTCTCCAAAGGCACTTGTTGAGTTGGCGTATTTCGAGATTAGGATTTGTCACTCCGATTGTCGGAGAGGTATCTCTGGGCCCTCTCGGTAATGCACATCACTATAAGCCTTGCAAGTATTGTAACTTATAAGTTAGTTGCGGGATGATGTATTACGGAACGAGTAAAGAGACTTGCCGGTAACGAGATTGAGCTAGGTATTGAGATACCGACGATCGAATCTCGGGCAAGTAACATACCGATGACAGAGGGAACAACGTATGTTGTTATGCGGTTTGACCGATAAAGATCTTCGTAGAATATGTAGGAGCCAATATGAGCATCCAGGTTCTGCTATTGGTTATTGACCGGAGACGTGTCTCGGTCATGTCTACATAGTTCTCGAACCCGTAGGGTCCGCACGCTTAAAGTTAGATGATGATCGGTATTATGAGTTTTGTGTTTTGATGTACCTAAGGTAGTTCGGAGTCCCGGATATGATCACGGACATGACGAGGAGTCTCGAAATGGTCGAGACATAAAGATCGATATATTGGACGACTATGTTCGGACACCGGAATGGTTTCGGGGAGTTTCGGACACATACCGGAGTACCGGGGGGGTTACCGGAACCCCCCGGGGAGTTTAATGGGCCAAGATGGGCCTTAGTGGAAAAGAGGAGGGGCGGCTAGGGCTGGCCGTGAAAGGAAATATGCCCTAGAGGCAATAATAAAGTTATTATTTATTTCCTTATATCATGATAAATGTTTATTATTCATGCTATAATTGTATTAACCGAAAACATGATACATGTGTGAATACATAGACAAACAGAGTGTCACTAGTATGCCTCTACTTGACTAGCTCGTTGATCAAAGATGGTTATGTTTCCTAGCCATAGACATGAGTTGTCATTTGATTAACGGGATCACATCATTAGGAGAATGATGTGATTGATTTGACCCATTCTGTTAGCTTAGCACTCGATCGTTTAGTATTCTGCTATTGCTTTCTTCATGACTTATACATGTTCCTATGACTATGAGATTATGCAACTCCCGTTTACCGGAGGAACACTTTGTGTGCTACCAAACGTCACAACGTAACTGGGTGCTTATAAAGGTGCTCTAAAGGTGTCTACAAAGGTACTTGTTGGGTTGGCGTATTTCGAAATTAGGATTTGTCACTCCGATTGTCGGAGAGGTATCTCTGGGCCCACTCGGTAATGCACATCACTATAAGCCTTGCAAGCATTGCAACTAATAAGTTAGTTGCGGGATGATGTATTACGGAACGAGTAAAGAGACTTGCCGGTAACGAGATTGAACTAGGTATTGAGATACCGACGATCGAATCTCGGGCAAGTAACATACCGATGACAAAGGGAACAACGTATGTTGTTATGCGGTCTGACCGATAAAGATCTTCGTAGAATATGTAGGAGCCAATATGGGCATCCAGGTCCCGCTATTGGTTATTTACCAGAGAGGTGTCTCGGTCATGTCTACATAGTTCTCGAACCCATAGGGTCCGCACGCTTAACGTTCGTTGACGATATAGTACTATGAGTTATGTATGTTGGTGACCGAATGTAGTTCGGAGTTTTGGATGAGATCACGGATATGACGAGGAACTCCGGAATGGTCCAGAAGTAAAGATTGATATGTGGATAGTAGTGTTTGATCTCCGGAAAGGTTTCGGAATCCATCGGAAGGGGTTCCGGATGTTACCCGAAATGTTTGGGCACGAGAACACTTTATCTGGGCCAAAGGGGAAAGCCCACGAGGTTTTTGGAAATCGCAAAAGGAAGTTTTGCGGAGTCCAGGGGCCAGACGCCAGGGTCCCTGGCGTCTGGGTCCAGACGCCGGGAACCCTGGCGTCTGGCCCTGGAGTCCGAGAAGGACTCTTGCCTTTCGGGTGAAACCGACTTTGTGGGGGCTTTTACTCCAAGTTTCGACCCCAAGGCTCAACATATAAATAGAGGGGTAGGGCTAGCACCCAAGACACATCAAGAAACACCAAGCCGTGTGCCGGCAACCCTGTCTCCTCTAGTTTATCCTCCGTCATAGTTTTTGTAGTGCTTAGGCGAAGCCCTGCGAAGATTGTTCTTCACTAACACCGTCACCACGCCGTCGTGCTGCCGGAACTCATCTACTACTTCGCCCCTCTTGCTGGATCGAGAAGGCGAGGACGTCACCGAGCCGAACGTGTACAGAACTCGGAGGTGCCATGCTTTCGGTACTTGGATCGGTCGGATCGTGAAGACGTACGACTACATCAACCGCGTTGATATAACGCTTGCGCTTTCGGTCTACGAAGGTAGGTAGACAACACTCTCCCCTCTCGTTGCTATGCATCACCATGATCCTGTGTGTGCGTAGGAATTTTTTTGAAATTACTACGTTCCCCAACAGAAACGATTGGTCGTGTCATCATCCATGGTCGCCGGCGTTGTGTGCGTTGTGTCGAACAAGTTGCAGGTGTCGGAACACATGTCGGCCGGGATTTCACGCGCATGTTTCCTTTGGCCCCTGGTAGATGACCCTCCGACCACCGGTGTGGCATTGAGGTCGATGGCCATGGGCGTGGGCGTGGCCGGCGCCACGACGCTCACCTCTGGCGAGCAGTCCATGGGAGAGGTAGAAACGGGAGGCATGCGGTTGTGGATGTAAGCCATGCGTCTGCGGCGTGGTGGACGTGCGCGCGACTCTGACCGTGGCGGACGAACGGACGACGAGCCCGTGTTGGCCGCGGCCATGGCGGCAGCGACGAGCCTATGATAAGACATGTCGTCTAGTTGCATTTTTCTATGTCGCCCAGTTGATCTTCCGAGCGAGGGTGATCTTGGGATCCTCCTGCACCCCCACCACCTTCAACTCCGGCATGCTATCGTCCGGTTCCATGTGTCGGTGGCGGGAGGGAGGAAGAGAGTGGAAGAAAAGGGTGGGAATTGGATGGTGAGTGGCGGGATGGAGGAATAGAGTGGGGATTTTGCAGCGGAAACAGGGCACACAACTACATAAGCGCGGGCCCCGCCTTCCTTTTGGGTGGACCATGGGTGCAAGGGCATCTCCAAGAGAGACCCGCAAAACTCCGATATATGTCTGACCGGACAATTTTGTTTACTTTTGCAATCCGATGTGGTACTACATCGATCCGTGGAGTGGTCCGGAGGTCCGTTTTCGGGCAAAGTAATATCAGCCGCTCACTTAATCTCTCAAACACACTATAACTTGGAAAATAATATTCTGTTTTTTTTTTTGCACGGAAGCAAAGTTCTATATACACTATACATAAAAGAAGAGAAGGAAATCTAGCGTTAAGGACGGCAGCGTTTGGCTTCAACCTGCAGAGACTAATTAACGGTAACAAAAAAGCATCAGCCTGACGGGCCGACAGAACATACATGCATCCCTAAGTAACACAGTAAGCTAATTTATTTTTTTCTGCGGGTAAATACAGTAATAAGTTATTAAACACGATAGACAAGGTACAATGTATGGAAACAAGTGAACCCATGGTTTTTTGGTTTCTGGCTAGTACATCTGTGCTCTTTTTTTTTTTTTTTTGCGGGGAAGTACATTTGTGCCGTTGAGGAGGATGGAGAGTTTTTTGCAAAAAAGGAGAAGAAAAATGAAGACGGAGAGATGTGCACGGCCTGTGGCACGTAGTAGCACATGTGCGTACGTGTCCACTGTGCAGCTTGTACGGCATTGCACTACTATACTATGCATGCAACAAACAAAACGACGATGAGATGAGCTCGATCATGGATGCGAGGGTGAGCTAACTGATCCAGTGTCCAGACACAACAACATGGGCTTAATTATCCTCAAACAGTCGCCAGTAACAATAATAATAATGAATTAACAAGAAGACGATTTGTTTAAGCGAGCTGGTGGCCATGATCGATGAGCTTCTGCACAAGGCCACGAGCCATGCATGCACACCACGCACCAGATATGTGTTGGGCGTGAAAAATCACAAAACTGGCCCTTTGGCCGAAGTTCAGCACAAAAGGGCCCTCTTTTGAAAATATTTCACAAAATGGCCCTACACGCATGACGCCCGCACCTGGGACGCCATGCTAGATACCATAACGCCTCGGTCAGTGGCGCCATGCGCGTCGGCGCTGACTGGGTCATTGGAGGTTGGCGTGTCATGCACATCCGGAGTGACATGTGTTGAATCTCGAACCGGGCTTCTAACATCATATGAAGATGCACACCGATTCAAATCAATGTGCAGCCGAGCATGAACAACCTTTATGGCAAATAACTCAAATGATTTATCTTGTGAGGCCAACACACTCTCTTTATATGCTTCCCAATGAAACTCGGAGTGAAGAGGCATTATCTTCCAACGAATATGTTGCCCATACCCAACATTATACCTTCCGATTAAGTCTACTCCATCGCTTTCTTCCATCCAATTCAACCTTCTTCGAAGCTCAACCAAAACCTCCTCAAGGCTAGGACTTGTGGGAAACACCATCACTACCGGCTTCTTCTTCGGGTCACCATACTCCGCGTCTCCCTTCTCAAAGGAGACAAAGTCCACATGATGCACATTGACGATCCTCGCCATCTAGAATCATAAACAACAAAATGCATCAACAAAAATAGCAAAATTGGATGACCTAGGGTTTCCCCAAATCCCCACAATGTGGAGATTTCAACCAACAAAAAGAGGAGGAATGATGGAGAATACCTTGAGGGGTCGAAGGAAAGGATAAATCACCGATTTGGAGCTCCGATCCATGAAATTTTGTGGGCATTAAGTAGGGGATTGAGTGGGGCGGCCGGGGTGGAGAAGGGGGAAAGTGAGGGTATGTGGAGGGGAAAACAGGGGAGACTGTTTTGTTCACGCAAGGGGCATGGCGCCCTGAGCAGGGGCGTCATGACCATCAGCACGGCGCCCTGGCCTGGGGCGCCATGGTGGCATCCCTGCCAACGTGGCAAGTCAGCACTGACCACTATGGCGCCCTTGACCGAGGCGTTATGGTATCTAGCATGGCGCCCCGGGTGCGGGCGTCATGCGTGTAGGGCCATTTTGTAAAATATTTTTAAAAAAGGGCCATTTTATGCTGAACTTTGGTCAAAGGGCCAGTTTTGTGATTTTTCACGTGTTGGGTGGTCTCGGGCTCGGCGGGGCAGATCCAAATCGGAGGCGGTTGCGGCATGCACATGCACGAGCCGGCGAGTCAGCAGCATGCATGCAACATGCAGGTGCCGGCCCCATGCATGCACAAGCTACACTGCATGCAGGTGACGGGCCGACAGAGCATTACATCCCTAAGTAACACAGTAAATTGTTTATCTTTTTGCGGGTAAATACAATAATAAGTTGTTAAACACGATATAGACCAGGTACAAGGTATGGAAACAAGTGAATCCATGGCGTTTCTTGGTTTCTGGCCAGTACATTTGTGCCGTTGAAGAGGGCGGATAGATTTTCGCAAAAAAGGAAAAGAAAGATGAAATGAAGAGATGTGCGCGGTTCGGCATGTGCGTACGTGTCCACCGTGCAGCTTGTACGGCATTGCACTACTATACTATACGTACAAATAGAACAAACAAAACGACGATGAGATGAGATCGATCGTCCAGACACGACAACATGGGCTTAATTAGCCTCAAACAGTCGACAGTAATAATAATAATTGATTAACAAGAAACCGATTTGTTTAAGCAAAGCTGGTGGCCATGATCGATGAGCTTCTGCACAAGGCCACAAGCCATGCATGCGCACGCACCATGTGTTGGGCTCGGCGGGGCAGATCCAAATCGGGGGCGGTTGCGGCATGCACATGCACGAGCCGGTGAGTCAGCAGCATGCACGCACAAGCTACACTGCATATATATTTTCCTCCCCGCAAAAAAAAATATGACGAAGAGGTCTCCAAGCTGCACTGTATGGCCTTTTGGTATATGGTACTCCCTCCGTCCCATAATATAAAAACGTTTCTGACACTACTCTAGTGTTAAAAGCGTTCTTGTATGATGGGACGGAGCGAGTAGTATATTCCATTCGAATCCATTCCGTTCAGGTAGGTGCTGTACCACACATAGTGCAGTACACGTATCATTTCAGTCACTCACAGTCACAGTGCTAGCCCTCCAGTACTGTACCCAGTCCCATGCAAAAAAAAAAAGTACTGTACCCAGTGCAGCACACGTTGCGACCGGTGCGTCCGTACGCTCTGCGTCAGCGGATAACTGGGTCGCCTGCGCTCGTGCGCCCCCGAAGTAGACGTTGCGAGCCTGCAGGATTCAGCTAGCCGCCACCGACCGCATAGTGGGTTCTGCCGGGAGCCATGCATGAGCCAGCCATTCGAATGAAGGTGACAACCAGTTTATTATACTCCTACCTCAGAGGTACACATTACGTACATGCATCACCGGTGGACGATGCAGCTTTTGGCAGTGGCGAGCATAGGACCGTGGGAAGGTAGCAACTACTCTCTCCGTTCTAGTATAATGTAATGCACTATATATTTTTTTTTTGAAAAGTCAAATCTCACAAGTTCTGATCAAATTTATGGAGAAAGTCAGAAAACCATTTACATCTAGAATGCCAAACATATATCATTAGATTCTATATATATATATTTGGCATTGTAGATATAAATAGTTTTCTCTATAAACTTGATCAAAGATTAACCTTTTAAAAACTCTATACGAACTATATTATGGAACGAAAGGAGTATCCTGGACACCGAAGAGTACCATTCACAAGTACGTACGTTGGGCGCTTGGGCTCCATCCTCCATGGTTTAGTACAACTTTTGGATGAACTGATTGGTGTGCAAAACATAACATTGAGCACCTATGCCATGCGACCGAGTACGTATCTTAGCTGTGGTAGACTTCTGCACGACATGATAATCCGGGAACAAACTTCTCGCCCCTTAATTAGGATGGGCATTTGACCGATCGATGGTTACTCTATCACTCGCTCCGTTCCGATGGTACCATATTAGTTTTCTCAAACGGATTTGCTAAATCTCGTCTAGATGAGAATTAACAAAGTCTCATCTAACTTCCTTTCTCAAAAGTCAAACTTTTATATGGTTGGCCCAGTAAACCACCTGGCCCTTTAAAAATCCCTCGAGGGTTAATTCAGTTCGAAGGACGCGAGCATTCCCTTGTTGTTTCTAGCGGAACAATCCTCGACTAGCTACTTGATGATGGTCTTGTCATCTTGAACATCGGCAAACAGGTTTTGCAAAGCTACTCGTGAAGATGGATTTGGCTCTTGCGGAACAATCCTCGACTAGCAACTCCAGTGCGTCCCCAAGCTTCCTTGCAACGTAACTTGATGTGGGCTTAACCAGAAACGCTTCGTTTTAGATGGCGGATCGCACGCGAGCGTCCGCCGCCTCCTCCGTCTTGCGTGGCCCACAGAACACTACCTCTAGCGGTTCCTTTCCTTTCGACCTCTCTCGCGCACACGAATGTCTGGCCCCGCACAACCACCGATGATCCGAGGAAAAAAACGGTTCATAAAAGATCTGCAACGCAGAAAGCCGAATGCAACAATACCCTTGTTGCAGTGATCTGAGGAAATAGAAGGATTCGAAAAAGATTTGCAAAAAGCCTTTTATTGTAGAAGGCTGAGCGCAACAAGACTCCCGTTGTGGAGATCGGAGGGAAAACGGTTCGGAGAAGATGCAAATTCCTCTACAACATTTCCTTCCACAACAACATCCATGTGTTCTGAAAAAGTGAAGACGAAACAAAATATCCTGCAACGTCATCTATGTTGCAAAAGGCTTCTACAACATGAGCTTTCGTGGAAAGGGGCGGGTGATGGCTTATACAACTTTGTATTAAAGCTATACAAAAACAGCTATACATATTTTGAACAGACGGAATATATCACTTCTCTCTGTATGCATATGTTCATGACGATCTTCTGTTTCCTTCATTTGCTTACTAGCTAGCGTGTCTAGTCCTCTCCATACGTATATAGTACGTAGCGTCGACCAAGCACGGAGATAAAAGAGGACACTTCTCTCTATTAATTAGCTAGCTAACACAATATATGAAACACCTAAATTAACCCCCCAAAACCCCCAACCCCCCCCCCCCCCCTAAAAAAACAAAAAACCCAGCCCCTGAAATGCTGACGCGTGGATGCCTATTGGTCCTGGTTGGTGACACCAACCGGGACAAAAGGCCATGCCTATTGGTCCCGGTTGGTGACACCAACTGGGACAAAAGGCCATGCCTATTGGTCCCGGTTGGTGTCACCAACCGGGACCAAAGGCCCCCCTGCCTGGGTTGGCAGCAGCGGCCACGTGGAGGACCTTCTGTCCCGGTTCGTGTAAGAACCGGGACTAAAGGGTTAGGGCTTTAGTAACGACCCTTTAGTCCCGGTTCAAAAACCGGGACAAAAGGCCCTTACCAACCGTGGTAAAAGCCCCTTTTTCTACTAGTGCTCCAGGCCACGGCCTCCTCCATGCTCTCCTCCAGCCTTGAGCGGATCTCCGCCAAAGCGTCCCGTCCACCCCGACCGCCCAGCTCCCCACCTCTGGCCTGCCTGCCCGCGCTCGCCAACGACGTACACACACACTATATGCTTCTTCTGTCATCTCAGCTACCTCTCTCAAAGAGCTCACTCATTTGCCAAAACAATCTATTGTGTTTTCCTCGGGATTCAATCCAAATGTGTCCCAAGAAATTCAGAAGAATATTTCTTTTCTATAACATACATAATTTTATGAATATGATGACCATTTGCAAATGGAACAATAACTCTTTTGTCTCAGATCTGACAGTGGACAAGAAAAAAATTGATTCCTAGGGAGATAAGTAGGGCATCTATTTCCGAACCCTTGGCCATCCAAATATATTCTGCCAGTATTTTATTATTTTTGAAATAAAAACAACCTAGACTATGTTAGTTGTCAACAGAAGAAACTTGACAGTAAAGTTAATTCTTTTTCCATCAGACTGGATCGTAAGTATTTCTGCGAACGTTGCCGGTCATTTCTTTACATACTCCCTCTGTAAAGAAATATAAAAGAGTTTGGATCACAACTTTAGTTTAGGATTGTAAAGTCATACACAAGGAAGAAGATACATGCCACAACTATGCGCCCTAAGCTTTATCTTAGAAACTCATTTAGCCAATGTATTTTTTTTTTTAGAAAAGGAGGATGACCCCCGGCCTCTGCATCTGGGCGATGCATATGGCCATTTTATTAATTATTCTTACAAGACCTTACAAAGCCATACAACAGCAAGACTAAAGCCACCGTCTAAGCAACAACTGTCGCTACACCTATCCAATTGATGAAGGGGCGCAGATAGTTTGGGTCTAATACCAAACAGACATCGCAGCCAAACCTAAACATCTAAGACCTGGGGTCCCAACCAGGACGCCTGCCGGGTATGAGGCCACCGCAGCCACCTGCCACCAATCCATCTTCAGAGCTGTACTGTTGCATGTACCGTGCCAGGTCTCTATGCCATCGACGCCACCACGACGCCCGACAGCGTCGTCCTCCTGCGCGAGTCCATCCTCCCACAGCGAACTCCGAATCTGCACTGCGCCACGCCGTCAAGATCCGTCTCCATCAGTGTGTAGGATGAAGCACCGCTCCACCAAAGAATCCGTCCTCTGGTCCCTCGATCACGTGTGTACCTCCAAGAATGACGCCCCCAAGGGAGGAACGACACCAGAGCGCCGCCGTCATCCGATCATCCGACCTAGGGTTTCCCCCAGAGGTAGCAGAGAGTGGCCTTGAACTTCTCCACGGCGATGCCTTCAAGAAGGGAACGGCGTAGATAGCGCCGCCACCGCCGGCCTTAGCAGACGCCGAAAGCAAGTTTTCACCCAGATCAGTTCGAAGGGATCCAACTCTCGTGCACGGGCCGCCGTCACCACCAGCACCACCAGGCAGAACCCTGGAGCACCGGCAGATCAGCGAGCCGCCGGCACCACCGCATCCAGATCGCCGGCCACGCCGGGCCGCCGCCATCCCCCGCGACGTCCGGGTCAGAGACGGAGCCGCCGACCGCGCACAGGGACCTCCGCCGCCTGCACACGCCGGAGCGCCGCCGAGAGCCCCGCGTCCGCCACCGCTTGCCGAGGGCCGCCGCCGCGTGCCCCGAAGGGACTCCCACGCACACCAGGGGAAACTGCCGTTGCCCCCAAGCTCGCGCTGGCGCGTCCCGCCTCCAGCGCGCTGCCAACCACCGCCGCGATCCACCCGCGCCAAATCCAGCGAGCCGTGGGAGAAGAGATCCTGCCACCGCCGACGCCGACTGGGCTTTGCCCGGCGGCGCGCCCCGGCGGCGGCGAGGAGGAGAGGTCGGGGGAGGGACGAGGACGCGGCGGCGCTAGGGTTCCCCCCGGTCGCCGCGCAGGGGCGACACGGGAGGAGTCGGGCAACACGCTCTACGTTTGGGATAAACTTTTACTACTACAGCATCGACTGCGTGACTTAGCTTCCACATCCTTACTACTCCCTCTCAAGTTAGTATAAAGTTGAGACACTTATTTTGGGACGGAGGGAGTATAAATTAAGTACTTTGGTGTATTTGTTCTGTGGAAACTGCACCCCCATCTTCTTTTGGTGTATTTTGTTCAATTGTATAGGGAAATGAGGAGGTCCTTATGATATTGTTGAGCCTTGAATCCAAAAAAAAAAAAAACAGTTTGGGAACTAACTACCGTTCGAAGCTTTTGAGGCCTGATCGCATAAAATTTGAAGAAAATCTTGCATCAGACTCCTCCCCTGAACTAGTGTACTGTAGCTAACAACAACCCACCCGACAAGATAAACACTTTGAGCTGCACGAAAAGGCGAGCTCCTATCCTAGATCAGGCCGTCACATCATTTTCAGTGCGCGCACAGGATCACGCACCCACTCACTACCTGCCAGTTCCTCACTCCCAGTCCCGCTGTGGCTGCCGCAAGCCATGATTTTCCCTGCAGGTGCTCCCAGTACGTACTACGTGTATATGAGCCCAAGCAAATGAATTTCTCTAGTTTTTTGTCCGAAATCCTGAATCCTGCCTCCCACATGGCGGGAAAAGGCATGCACGTGAAGACTCTGCTAAACCATCAGCATGCGTGCAATGCAATGCAATGCTCAGCTCAGTGTCAACAATGCTGCATAGATCTCAGTGACACATCAGTCGGCAAGTGCAAGTGCAAAGGGTGAGCTGAACAAAGGAGTAATTTAGTAAGTAAGTGGTGTGCGATTAGGTAAGTGTGGCGAGCCTGCAAGATGATCAGTACATCTTGTTTCTTCAGTAAGCAGTAGAATGTGTGCATTGATAAGCCATGAAGATGTACACATCTTCTTTCTTTTCTTCAGGAAGCTGTAGAATGTATTCAAGTTCAGTTGACTCTTCACTGTTTTACAACATAAAGCAGTCTTATTTTCAGGATCATGATCATCAAGACTCTGATTCTGAATCAAAGAATACACTAGGCAGCAGCCATCTTTATTATTATTGAGATTAGCATCACTAAGTAGGCCTCAGAGGCTTTCTTTCTGTGTGCAAACAAATGATCAAATTAAACGATGATCCCACTAAGCAGCAGCAGCAGCAGTGGATCAGTACAGCAACACTAAGCAAGCTCAAAGAAAAACAACGATCGATCGATCCTGGCTAGAGCACCCGGTCGGAGAGCGAGGGGAGGCGGCGGAAGAAGTTGAATCCGGCGGAGGGCATGTCGCCGCGGAACCTGGGGTGGCGGAGGTAGAAGAAGCCCATGCCCAGCAGCAGCGCCTTGAACGGCACGGCGTAGAGCACCAGCGCGGCCAGCAGGCAGGCGACGGCGAACACCCCCGTGGCGCGCGGGTCGCGCCATGACAGCAGCGCCTCCACGCGCTCCCCCTGGGCCGCCACGTCGCCGAGCAGCGTCTGCGCGCGCCCGGCCACGGCGCGCAGCCGGTCGTAGCGCGCCCGGACGACGTCGGCGGGGCGGGCGGAGGGGAGGCCGTCGAACTCCTCGTCCAGCTCGTCGGGGCTGACGCTGTCGACGTGGGAGAGGCGCGGGTCCATGCCGGCCGGCTCGCGGGGGCGCCAGCGGTAGCGCCAGAGGAGGACGAGGAAGAGGTAGAGGCAGACGGTGGGCAGGATCATCTCCGGGCAGAGCACGACGGCCACGAGCAGCATGTGGACGAGGACGGTGGTGGGCGAGTGCTCCCAGGTGCGCACCCGATGACCCCACCTAACGGCGGTGGCGAGGTGGGAGAGGCAGCCGACGACGCGGAACCAGTTGGCCTTGCTCCGGCGCATGCTCCAGGCGTGCGTGTCCGTGTCCAGCATGTACTGCACCACCTCCGGCCCCAGCGGCGGCTCGGAGCGCGCGAGGCGGCCGGACACGATGCGCATGGCGGTGTGGCGCAGCACGTCCTGCTGCGCAGGGCCCAGCGGCTTGACGTAGTGCATGCGCGGCAGCAGCGGGCTGCCGTACGCCTGCATCAGCGTGAGCCAGGACGGGCAGGTGAAGCGGATGGCCAGCTCCAGCTCGCCCATCTTGCGCACGCCGACGGGGTGCACCGCTGTGAGCGCGTAGTTGATGGAGTAGACTCGGTTGGTGTCCAGCGTGGAGAGCCGGATGCGGAGCTTGCCGATGCGGGCGTCCTTCTTTCCGGGCGAGGCGGTGTACCTGGCGTTGTCGAAGACGGCGATGGAGAGCACGGTGCATGGGTCGAAGACGTCCCAGGCGTACTGCTCGTTCCAGCGCGGGTTGAATTGGTCGAGAATGGTGCGGGTGCGCGCCCACTTGGGCCCGTACTTGAGCACGACGTAGGCGTCCGTGGAGCCGCTGGCGCCGTCCTTGGCGATCTTCATAGGCACCAGGTTGGAGGCGCCGCGGACGCCCACCTCCAGCATGCCCACGGGCGGCTTGGAGAGCTGCTTGGAGGCGGCGCGTACGTCGCTGGCCACGTTGGCCGCCTCGTCCAGCACGTGGTAGCCGCCCTCGAGGCAGACGCGGACGTGCACCCGGCCGGCGTAGGGCCGGGCCTCGTCGCCGCAGAGGTTGAGCCAGCGCGAGGGCGGCTCGACGCGGTCGTCGGAGCGGCGGTGCACCGTGGAGAGAGGCACGCGCGCCTGGCCGACGGGCTGCCCGGAGAAGACGTCCTCCACGGCGACGGTGAGGAAAGGGTCGAAGGGCTCGGCGGCGACGAAGAGCAGGTCCTCGTTCCAGCTCGGGTTGGACGCCCCGGCCGCGGCGCTGCCGAGCGCGATGCGGCCGGTCTTGAACACCTGGGCGCCCAGCTGCGCCTTGACGTACAGCTCCGGGAAGGTGGGGCCGAACTGCTTCGCCTTGGCGTCCGGCGGCGACGGCAGGCGCAGGTCCTGCGCCTGGATGACGCTGAGGCGGAGGTACCATAGCTTGGGGGAGAGATACGCCTTGGAGCGGGTGTGGACGAGGTTGCCGCCGGAGTCGGACTGCCATGCTTCCTGGAACGCCTCGTCGACCTGCGTGCCGACCCACACGGCGAGCATGACGTCGCAGGCCGGGGCGCCGTCCTCCGCGTGCCCCTCCAGGGTGTACCACTGCGGCGCGAGCGCGCTGTCCGGCGGCGACCGCTTGGGCACTTCCTGCAGGTCGAAGGAGACGAAGCCGAGGTGCGCGTCCGGCGGGGTGGGCTCGCCCTCCTTCTCCGGCTTCTTGGCTTCCTCGTGCACGGTGACCTCCAGCGAGGAGGCGGTGAGGCTGGCCTTGTGGAACGCGAAGACCTGGTCCCACTCGCCGGCGGCCGTGGCGGCTCGGGTCCGCACGGCGTGCGCGCCGATGCAGAGCTGCGCGTACAGCGGCTGCTTGTCGCCGCCGTCCTGACTCTTCTTGGCCTTGAGAAGCCGGACGAACAGGTAAGGCACGCGGTCCACCAGGTCGTAGGACGCGCTGCCGCCACCCGAGGAGGCCATGCTCCGCTCGGCAGCGGTCTGGGGGAGGATCTCGAGATCGCCGGCGACCCCGGCCGTGGCCAGCTGCATCTTGGACGGCGAGGGCGGCGGGGCCTTGGACGGAGAAGGCGGCACAGCCACCTCCTTCTTGCCCTCCTCCTTGGGCTTGTCGCCGTCTTTGGGCTTGTCGCCGTCCTTCTTCTTCCCCTTCTCAGGCGACTTCTTCTTGCCCGCGTCCTCAGGCTTCTTCTCCTCTGGTTTGGCGTCCTCTGCCTTCTTCTCTTCCGCGGTCGCCGCTGCGTCCGGCTTCTTCTCGTCGGCAGCGGCAGGAGCAGCAGCAGCAGCAGCCTCGGCGGGGTCCTTCTTGTCCGCAGGGGCGGCATCACCGGCCTGAGCCTTCTCCCCCTCGGGCGCGGGGGCAGGGGCAGCAGGGGCGGGTGGCGGGTCGTCGACGAACCAAATCTTGAGGCCGATCTCGCCCTTGATCTGCGAGAAGACGCTGCGCTTCTCGAGCGGGTAGTAGACGAGCGCCTCGTCCCCGGCCCTGGCGAAGGAGGCGGCGGCCACCTTGACCTTGCCGAGGAAGGTGCCCCCGCGGCGGCCGGACCCGGCGACGGCCTTCTTGTCGTTGTAGACGTTGAGCTCGAGCGTGTCGGCCATGGCGCCCGGGTGGTGGACGGGGAACTCGAGGCGCTCGCCCCAGTGCGGGTTGAGGTCCCGCGGGCGCGTGGCGGTGCGGCGGCGCTGGCCGTCGAAGTCGACGACCGCGTAGGCGCACGCCGTGCCCTGCCCGTCCTTGGGCATCAGGTTCCGCGCGTTGCACACCTCCACCACCACCCGCCGCCGCGCCCCCTCCTCCATCTCCACCATGGCTGGAGCAAGTAGAGCTTGGCTTCCCCTCGCCGGGATCCGATCCTGGAAGCTTCTTGGCCGCGGAAAGGTGATTGATTAAAGGCTGCGGGGGTCGATCGAATCTGGGAGAAATCTGTGGGATGAGTGGTGAGAGCGATGGGGAGTGATGGGGATGGGGATATGACCGTTGGAGGGAGGTTGACGGCGGGGAGCGGACGGTGAGTGACTGGAGAGAGGCGGGGTGGCGCCGGGGGTTTAAAAGGGAGGAGGCAACGGCCGGGAGAGGTGGGGCCGGGGACACGTAGGACGGGGGTGGGTGCCACGTGGACGGGAGACCGGTGGTGTTTCAACGGCAACGGTAGTGACGCGACGCCGCCGGAAATGCCGGCGACCAAACCCCCGGCCGTGGGAGTCGTGTGGCGCTTGTGTCTCTGCTTCACGTTTTTTTTCTTCATCGCGCTCGGTTTGCAACGAATTTCATATGTTTGTGAATTATTTTTTTGCTAGGGACGTGGTTGTGATTGACTTTGTGAGCCTAGGGTCTTTTTAGTGAAAAGGCGATGGCCTAGGGGTCTTCATGACTTGCTTCATGGAACAATCAAAAGACAGAGGTCAGATTTGGACAAAGACAACAACAACAACAAAATTATGAAAACGATCATATTCTTATGCATAAAGAATGTAAATTAATATTTACGTACTACCAGTGTATCTCGATCGGTAACCACTCCCTTGACTTTGGCTAACCGCTATAGTGGCCACCCAACCGAGGATTGTTCCGCTAGAGCCACGTCCATTTTTCATATAAAGAGCTTTGCAAAACCGGGTCGATGTCCACGGTGACATGACCATCAAGTTTCTTCCCAAGTGCAAATCATTTTCCAGTTCAAGTTGGAATTGCACAACGGAATGCTCGCCCTTCCAGGCGAACACTCGAGACATTTTAGAGGGGTGGTAGGTTTACTTGGCCAACCATAGAAATGTTTGACATTTAATAAAAGAACTACTAATATACATTGGAATGGAGTGAGTAATATAGTACAGTAACTATTGATGGAAAAGGCAATTTGTCAATATTGCCAATTAAACGGTCCTATGCTAGCCACTGCCAAAAGCCATAACTGAATGTCGCCAATCAACAAGGGAATGCTTGAGTTAACCCTCGAGCGATTTTTAAAGCGTCCGGTGGCTTACTGGGTCAACCATACCAAAGTTGACTTTTGAGAGAGGGAGTTAGATGAGACTTTAGTAATTCTCATCCAGATGAGATTTAAATCCGTTTGAGAAAACTAATATACTCCGTCCGTTCAAATAAGTGTCGCTGATTTAATATAGCTTTAGTATAAAGTTGTAATAAGCTATGGACGCTTATTTTGAAATAGAATGAGTACCTTGAAACGGAGCGAGCAATAGAGTAACCATAGATGGATCAATCAAACGCACATCCTAATTAACGGGGCCGTGGGCGTGAGGTTTGTCCGCGGATCATCATGTTGTGCACAACAGCACAAGTCTACTGCAGCTAAGATGTCTACTCGATCGCGTCGCACAGGTTAGGTACCCAATGTTATGTTTCGCACACCAATCATTTCATCCAAAAGTTGTACCAATCCATGGTGCCCAAGTGCCCAACGTATTTGTCTTCAATGGCACTCTCCGTTGTCCAGGATAGTTGTCGCCTTTCCACGTGGTAGCCCCGATAAAAAAGGAAGGCATTGTCACATGGAGCCCAAGTGCCCAACATGGATTTTTTTGAAACTATGATGATTCTTTTTGGCAATTTTTCGGATTCATTCGGAGCCTCCGAGTGGTTTGGTTCGGTCTCACTGAGTGAACGTGACCAAATTTGTGTACTCTTTCGTATTCCACACGGTCTCACGGAGTGCACCGGGTGTCCCGTGACAAATTTTCTCACATCCATTCGGTCTGTCGAAAGTAACTCTGCAACTTCTGCCCCTGACCTTGTTTTGGCTCTATAGGTTGCATACGATATCGGATTAAGACAACTTTTATATCAAAATAAACCGTTTCGGCGAGGCGAAGATTTTTCATGTTGATAACTTTTTCATTAGAGGGCATATTAATTACGTTTTGTGCCCCTGACACTTTTCGGCCAACGGGAAGCCGAAGAGTGCTCTTCGGCCAACGAAAACCCGAAAATACTATCTTCGGCCCAGCTGGGCACTCTTCGGCCAACGGGAGGCTGAAGAGCCCACTTCGGCCAACGATAGGCCGAAATGTCCCTCTTCGGCCAACAGAAGGCCGATGGGGTCATAGTTTCGATTTTTATGCATTAGGGCGTATAGTTTTCGAATTTGCTATGAAAATCATCATAGTTTCAAAAAAAAAATCCCCAACGGGCGTACGTGTCAATGGCACTCGGTGGAATAAAGGTCTCCCCGCCTAGTCCCCATTCCGGTGGTGCGTCTAGCATCGTTGGTGGGCGTGTGGAGGTGTGTCTCCGGCAGATCTATCCTCGGTGGATTTGCTCGGATCTGGTTGTGGTTTGTCTATGTTTCGATCTACGTTATTCTTCATCAGCGGCGGTTGCTGTTCTGGTGCGCTGGTCCTACGGGGCCTTAGCACGACGACTTCCCGGCTATGATATAAGAGAATAGATTGAAAATTTTCTCGAAAAAAAATGGCACTCGGTCTCCAGTGCCCAGGATAGCTATCCGTCCAGGACTCAAAGTCGTGGTAGCCCTGGTGCGGCCGAAAAGGCATTGCCACCTTTGCCGAATATCGCCAATTAAACGGCCCTAATGATCGCCACTGCCAAAAGTTGCATCGTCCACCGGTGATGCATGTAATAAACTCCTTGTCACCTTCATTCAAATGGCTGTGGGTTATGACTCCCGGCAGAACACACTATGCGGTCGGTGGCGGCTAGCTGAATCCTGCAGGCTCGCAACGTCTACTTCGGGGGCGCACGAGCGCAGGCGACCCAGTTATCCGCTGACGCAGAGCGTACGGACGCACCGGTCGCAACGTGTGCTGCACTGGGTACAGTACTTTTTTTTTTGCATGGGACTGAGTACAGTACTGGAGGGCTAGCACTGTGACTGTGAGTGACTGAAATGGTACGTGTACTGCACTATGTGTGGTACAGCACCTACCTGAACGGAATGGATTCGAATGGAATATACTGCTCCCTCCGTGCCATAATATAAGAACGCTTTTAACACTAGAGTAGTGTCAAAAATGTTTTTATATTATGGGACAGAGGGAGTACCATATACCAAAAGGCCATACGGTGCAGCTTGGAGACCTCTTCGTAATTTTATTCTCTTTTTTTTTTTGCGGGAAGGAAAATATATATGCAGTGTAGCTTGTGCATGCATGGGGCTGGCACCTGCATGCTGCATGTATGCTGCTGACTCACCGGCTCGTGCATGTGCATGCCGCAACCGCCTCCGCCGAGCCCAACACATGTCTGGTGCGCGCGCATGCATGGCTTGTGGCCACCAGCTCGCTTAAACAAACCGTCTTCTTGTTAATTAACTACTACTATTACTACTGTCGACTGCGAGGCTGATTAAGCCCATGTTGTTGTGTCCGGACTGGATCAGTTTGCTCACCTTCCATGATCGTTCTCATCTCATCGTCGTTTTGTTTGTTGTAGTTGTACGTATAGTATAGTAGTGCAATGCCGTACAAGCTGCACAGTGGACACGTACGCACATGTGTTACTACGTGCCAGGCCGTGCACATCTCCCGGTCTTCAATTTTCTTTTCCTTTTTGCAAAAAAAAAAAACTCTCCATCCTCCTCAACGGCACGAATGTACTAGCCACAAGCCAAGAAACGCCATGGATTCACTTGTTCCGGCCCATACCTTGTGCCTTGTCTATTGTGTTGAACAACTTAATTACTGCAAAAAGATAAACAATTTACTGTGTTACTTAGGGATGTAATGTTCTGTCGTTCCGTCAGGCTGATGCTTTTTTGTCACCGTTAATTAATCTGCAGCTAGAAGCCAAATGCTGCCGTCACTATGAACGCCAGATTCCCTTCTTTTCTTTTATATATGATGGAACTTTGCTTCCATACACCCGTTGAAAAGTTTACGGATTCTGATGCGGGCTAAAAATGGCGATTAGAAAATACCCCTTCAATCAAGGATAATAAATATTCTTTTCTATCCAAATCAATCTATTCAGTATCCTCGAGCTGCAAGCTGACATGGCGATAGCCTTTTTTTAAGTAACTTTAAGATTTGTGCAAATTTTTGAAGGAGGGTGCACGGAAGCAAAACTCATATATATGATGAAGAAAGACAGGGATATTCTTTAGTTATAGTGTGTATGAGACCAACTGCAGGCTGAAAGTATCATTTTTCGTATTTCGATTTCTCCGTCATCATATCACGTTGTGTATGGACAGACAATGGTGGATACCATAACACTGAGAGGGCCGGAGAGAATCTCTCCATCGTCGTCGGAGGAAATTGTAGTATCGAATCATCGAGTTCTTACATATACTTTTCTGATGTACCCAAATGTTACCGTTACGATTACCCATTTACGGGTAATGTTCGACAACCCCAAAATAATATTCTGGCCTGAAGGTAAACACCATTCTCCTGATCTAAGGACGTGAGTATACGTTAACACTTGACATGATTTACTGATAACTAAGTGACTATGTGATCTCATAGTATATCACGGGTTAGGTCTATCCAATACCATTGTTTTGCTAGCAACATGCTCTCAATGTTGATGGAATCTTTGTTACTTTAACAACGTCCTATGATCAGGAAAACAAGATCATCATGCAACATGAACTACTTCGTGTGTATGTTTCAACACACGTAACTGAGTTTTCCTCTTAATCTCACATTCAAGAACCATTTCAGTTATAGCATAAAAGTATATACATTAATTATGAAGATGAAAATAAAATAATACATTGTTATTTTCCCTAGGGCACACTTCCAACAATTTACCACCCGACGAACGTAATAAACTACCTCAAAAAGACTTGGTAGATTAATTTATGGAGCGGTAAACATGGTAAGCCATCTGAAAAAGACTCCGTGCATTAATTAACCAAGCCGTAAACCTGGTAAGCTATATCAAAAAGGTCTGGTACATTAATTTGTCCAACCTTATCTTTGCTTTGGCAGTTATAACACAATTAATATTTTGAGAGAAGATAAGCATGAGCCTCCTATATAAACCCTTGCCATCCACCCGAGTTAGGCACACACCAAAACATCTTCGATCGGATTCAAAGCTCACCATATCAGCACGGTAACTTGCAAAGTTTTCCACCAATCATGAGGACTCGCTGCATGTTCCTCCTAGTCCTTGCTGTCACTCTCGTGGTTCTGTCCCGAGGTACATTAATTCTTCATAGAAGTTATTTTCATCTAATTGTTGTATGTCTATGCATGTTCTCTTACCAAGTTCAATATTAGTATAACCATGGATGTAGTTGATCCATCGCAACCTACTGATTTTTCTATTTGTTAATTACTTCCACAGATGTGGCCGTGAAAGTGACGGCGGGTAATTGCAGACCAATAATCGACAAGGGTGACTGTAACTTGGATGTATGCAAATCGCGTTGCAACCAATGGAACGGGCACAGTGTCAGTCATGTTGCTAGTTGTGTTCCCGACGGATGCCAATGTTATGTTTGTTTCTAATCCCCCACACAGGGTTAAAACATGATGTGACTTTGTCCCAACTAAATGTATTGGGAGTACCTAGTTTTGACTGGCCGTCACTGCTTATCTAAAACAAAACGACGATCATAAGACTTAGCTGTATATCACAAATTTGTTACTAATATTCGGTACAACGATTATCCATGTTAATATTGTTGTATTGATTTCAGTACTGAAAACAGCTCGACGAACGCATGACTCAATTCTATATCACTAATTTCAGTACTAAAATATAGCATTGAGATTGACCACGTTAATAATTCAATACTGAAAAACAACACCATGATGGCCCGACTGAGTTGTATATTATTAATTCCGGTACTAAAATTCATTATTTGGATTATCCACCTTAATATTTCAATATTGATTTCAGTACTGAAATACAGCACCAAGATGACCCGACTTTGTTCTATAGCACTAATTTCGGTACTAAAATTCTGTATTGCGATTATCCACTTTTATACTACAATACTGATTTCAGTACTGAAAAACAAAACGACGATCACCCGACTCACTTCTATATCACCAATTTCGGTATAAATTTTACTATTGCGATTATCCATGTTAGTATTTCAGTATTAATTTAAGTACTCAAAAATAGCATGACTAACACCTGACTCGGTTCTATATCATTAATTTCAGTACTAAAACTTAGTATTGTGATTATCCACGTTAATATTTAATATTGAAAAACCGCACCACGATGACCCGACTCGGTTTTATATCACTAATTTCGGTATTAAAATTCAGTGTTTTGATTATCCACGTTAATATTCCAGTACTGATTCCCATACTGAACTAGTGCACCAAGATGACCCGACTATGTTCTATATCACTCATTTCGGTACTGAATTTCAGTATTGCGATTATCCACCTTAATATTTCATTACTAATTTCAGTACTGAAATACAAAACGAGATCACCCGACTCACTTGTATATCATTAATTTAATTTTGGTACTAAAATTCAGTATTGTGATTCTTCACGTTAATTTTTCAATACTCATTTCAATACAAAAAACAACACTAGGATGACGTGACTAAGTTTTATATCACTAATTTCGGTATAAAATTCAATATTGCGATTATCTATGTTAATATTTCAGTATTGATTTGAGTACTCAAAAATAGCACAACTAACACCTGACTCAGTTCTATATCACTAAATTTGGTATTAAAACTCAGTATTATGATTATACATATTAACATTTCCGTACTGATTTCAATACTGAAATACAGCACCACGATGACCCGACTCGGTCATGTATCACTAATTTCAGTACTAAAATTAGTATTGTAATTATCCACATTAATATATCAATATTGATTTCAGTACTGAAATATAAAATGACAATCATCACACTCAGTTGTATATCACTAATTTTGGTATTAAAATTCAGTATTGCGATTATCCACTTAATATTTCAATACTGATTTCAAGACTTAAAAACAAAACGATGTTCGAGAGCACAAAGACTCACGTAAATCAGAGGAGGAGACCCACCGGCCGTGGAATATCACTCATCTTCGGCCTTACTATACTTGAGCCACAGGCTCTTCTTATGTACATAGTTATGACAATGTATATATTATGATCAATATAATAAACCGGAGCCTCAGCTAAAGCGGGGTCTCTGTTATTTCTCTTACATCATGTGTGGTTACATGGGGGCTTCTGTCTATAAAGCGGAGTTCTGTTTACCCATTGATCCGGCTTATAAAGCCATATATAAAAAAATCACTTGGGGGCTTGGTCGTCTTCGAACCATAGCTACACCTCTTGATCGGCGTACGACCACTAGGGAAATCACTTGGGGACTTGGTCATATTCGAACCATAGCTACACGTCTTGATCGGCGTAAGGCCACCAAGGAAATCACTTGGAGGCCAAAGAGAGTGTGGCAAAAGCACAACTCAAACATAGGCACCCACTGAGCACAGCTCAAAATATTGCTCGGGGGCTCTTTGCTTCTCAAAGAACAAAGAGTCTACACCCTTGTAATAGGCTATCAAGCCAGGCTTGGAAGCTAGGTGTATTCACCTAAAACCCCGGGTTATCCTGCCTTTTTTAAGTAAGCCACTCCGTCCAGGTAATCCTCGTATGACCCGCCGAACGTTTGGCAAGTCAATCTTATACAGACCCTGAACTTGTCAAAGTTAAAACGATGATTGGTTATGTGAGGTCCATCTTAAAAGGCTTTGTAAAATGGTTTAACTCAGTGGCCTGGCAGCCCATGAAAAGCCTCGATTTTGGGCCTGGTAGCCCATGAAAAGCCTCACATGTTCTTTTTATGCTTTTATTTGCCAAGTTTTTCTCCTTGGATGAGGTTTGTAATATCTTATGATAAACCGGCGTCTATTGACCCGGCTTGGCTTTCAACTACAAGTTGTCAGTACATGATTAGTTATAATCCGGTGCTTATTGATCCGGCCTGGTTTCGACTACAAGTCGCCAGTATTATATATGGATAATCCGGTGTTTATTACAACCCGGTACGGTTTTATCATAAACTGGCAAAATATGGGAGGAGTTATCAGTACTCAAGATTGGGGTTCTTACCCTTACTACAAAAAGTTGATAAACCAACGATGTGATTCAATGTCACATGTATCATCTCTTTCATATTTGATTATTTTCAAATACAGCCTTGGTTATAAACCTTGGCTATACATTTGGGCATCATGACCCGTCCGGCGGTAAACCGCCAGGACCTTTCAACTTCTTGTGTGCAAGAACAGCTTGAATAAACCGCTACAGATTATGAGCAGACATAATGTATCCTCAGTATGGGGGATTAACAGTATCAGGCAAAATAAATATGCACGATGGCATAGCAGACCAAGTGTTTGAACTAGCCTATTACAAGGCGATTTAATACCCGGTACGGTTCTATCCCAGATAGGAAAACGAGCAAGCTTTGCCCTGAAAAAACGCTACTGAAAATGATACGACAGCCTGATCTAGGAGCTCACCTTTTCGCGCAGCTCAATGGGGGAGCTCTTGCTCTCCTCATTTGGGTGGGCCTATGGTTTTTGGTGTTTTGCTGCTAGCTTGTCGTCTGAGCTGTTTTTGGAACAGAATCCATCTGCAACGGCTGCTATTAACTACAGTCTACAGTACTTCTGTGGAGGAATTTAATGCAAGATTTGTTCAAATTTTATGTGATCTAGCATCGATAGCTTTGAACAGTAGCTAGTTCCCAAAATGTATCTCAAGTCCTTTTTTTTGTGGGCCAAGCAGTGAGTTTTTATTCCAATGTGACAGACGAACCAACTACAACCAACAACCGGTGCTACGGGCCATGCTTGTCGGGACACTCAGAAATATGCTTCTATAGACACGAACGCATGTGCACCCTTGTTGTTAAAACATTATCAACATGCATGACGCTCGTGAGAATCGCAAAATGAACCAAACAACATTGGTTGTGCTATACCTTGTGTACCTTAACTTTTTAGGTTTTTCCCGGTGTCACGCACAATCATATTCTTTATTTGTAAAACTCTACACAAAAAATCACAAGTGTGTGATTCTCCTAGTAATTTTCTTAACCTTAGAATTGCGATTTTTGCTACTAATGTGTAGAGTTCAAGATGGATAATTAAGGGGTCGGCGGAAGTCCATGGGACGACGATCTAATGCAAGTTCAAGACGGGCGATGTCGGTTCGATAGTTTCCAGGCGTGTACCATCACCACATATGTACAATCACTTGTTTCTGTAAGAGGACATGCTCATCATGCTGTGCGCTGAAAATTCAAAGAGGCGAAAAATCATGCCGTGTGCAAACTAAATAAACTACTCCCTCTGTCCCATAATGAAAGACACTTTTGACACTGTGTAACTCAGAACCTACCCCATTCACACTGGTCAATACTGCTGCAATTTGTAGATTTCACCAAGATAATGTCGATAGAAGCATCCCGCGACGAGGCGCTAAGGAAGATCCCGGGCCAGTACGCGGCAATAATCAGCAAGCGAATAAGATACCGGCGGCAAGCAATATATATTCAGAGAGGCGCTGAACGAAGTCTTCCTCTACCTGAAGGAAAATCAGCTTCTTGAGACCCAAATGCATGTATACAGATTACTTCTCCATCCTTGGGCTCAGGAGGATTTTCAACGTCAGGGGCATAGGTATGCTTACGGATTGGCGGGATAAGATTTTGAGCATCAGGAGTTGGAGCAGCAACCTGTTTGTTGTTGGCGTCATAAATCGCCTGATAGTGTGAAAGATCAGTGTCTTCAGCCAATTGGCTAGCCAGTGGACGCATTTTCCTGGTTATGGCTCGGAGGTCATCATTATTAAAATCTGATCCGTCTTCCCTTAAGCTTGGATAGCCATTACCCACATCCACCGGATCAAGATCAGGCACCCATGCTTTAGCCCGGGTTAGCACGGTCAGAGCACCTGCCCTTGCAGCCGATCTTTTTAACTCTTCAAACCGGGCAGTCAGGACAACCTTTCTAAGGTTTCCTTGATTAAGGTTGGAGGCGGCTTGTTATGAGAGGCAGTACATATGATCCGTTGTGCACCGGTATATAATTGCTCTATAAGAGTATAGGCAGCCTTCAACTTCTTCAGCATGTCAGAGCCCAGATGAGTAATGCGAGTTCCTGCATCATTACGAACATCAGTAAACCGGCAACTTATGGGATAATATATGTTGAACACTTAAAGTGAGGATATTTACCAAACACAGCAGTGGTCATGGCATTTATCTGCCACTTCAAACCAGTCAGCTCTTCTACCACCGGTTTAAGAGCTGCTTCTGCGTCCTCAGCTCTTTTTTGCAATGTGGATTTTTCTTGTCCCACTCCGCCCGCTCCTTCTTGAAACCCTCCTTCAGCTTCTCCATGGCTGCTAAGGCACTGGTCAGCTCATCTTTGGCTTTTGAGGTTTCTGCTTGTTGGGACTTGATGTTATCTTTAAGATCAGCGGTTTGGGCTTCCTTTTTGCTCAGCTCAGCCTATAAGAGAAAGACATATCATGAGTTGACAGCACATATTTGAAGTACCAAGCGCATAACAAGTTATACACTTGGTACTTGGGGGCTAATGCCTATTTGCTTGTTATCAGAAATTTTTACAAGTCCCAAGCTCAATACAAGTATTATTCTTGGCACTTGGGGGCTAATGTATATTTGCTCAAAGTAACATTATGGGTATTCTTCCATTAGTCAGCTTAACAGATGATTGATGTACAATGGTATTCAACAAGAAATTTGGCAGAGTAAAAGTCCCGGCTCAGCTTGAAAAGATGAACCTGCCCTTGGGGACTACACAGGTGAAAGTTACAAGATTAATATTCTAAATTACCGGTTCATCTTAAAAAGATAAACCGGCCCTTGGAGGCTACACATGCAAAGTTGAGGTATTACAATGTCCCGGTTTAGATTGACATCATAAACCGACCCTTGGGGGCTACTGGTGTTCATATTAGAAATTGGACACAAGAGAGAAACAGTTATGCAATTACCTCATATCGCTCTTTCATCAGATTCACTAAACCGACTTCATAGTCGCGGCTTGTGTACAAATGGTTCAAAAAACCAGAATGAATGTCTTGGGCATTGAGGTGGGCATAGCTTGACAAATCTGCATTCCACACTCTTTTGCCCATAGCAGAAAGCTCTTCCTTGGCACTATGCTTTGATAAAGCAACAGGATTGCCAGGGGTGGTGTAGCCGAAGCCAGTAATCATAATGTCATCCTCCTTGTCATCAGCAGCCTTCACTGGAGTTGACGGTTTATCAGCAGCCTTAGCTGGACTTGATGGTTTCTCAGCAGTTCGGACTGGGCTTGTCGGTTTATCAGCATGGCTCGTTGTATCAACTTCCACTTGTTCAACAAAAAAGTCATGATCTTGCGGTGGCGGATCATTAAGCATGGCGTCAGCATTTGTTCCTTCCGGTTCTGGAGTTTTCTCCGGTTCAATAACCACATTCTCATCAGCCGGTTTATTTAACCAGGCCTTCTTGCTGGGTCTAGGCTTGGCAATGAGAAGAACAAACATAAAGATCAATACATCAGGTGAACATAAGGTATTAAATGTAAATTCAAAACATAACTCACCCAGGAACCATCTTGAGGGTTGGAAGTTGTGTGGCCATTGACTCGCCAGAGGATGAATGAGGTGTTCCCTGATAATTTGAATCATACGGATTAAGTGGTTGTCGGAAACAACCCGCCTTGGGGTAAGAAGTATCAGGAATATAAGAGACCTCTGATCGATGTTTCCGGACTGGAGTGTTTGGTAAACCGGCTGAAATAACTACCTGGCCGCTGTGCCGGGTTGTGCGGCGAGCTTCATGTTGCTGCTTCTTCAAAAGAAAGTTTGGGTCCAAGTGAGCTAGGGGGTGAGAAAATCTTACTTTCCGGTTTGCTTGATGGATTTTCTGTGTTGGCAGAGGATCTGAACCGGAGGAAAGAATAATTACCTCTACACCGTCAGCTTGGATGCCTTCAACGTCATCCTGATAATAGTCATTGTCAATGAGGTGTATGAAAAAAGAACCAAGAGAATCAAGTTCTACCTCTGATTTCGGATTATCCATATCATCATCAGCATTTGGTTCAGAGGATTCAGTGGTTCTCTTCTTGGCAGGTTTTTTGATAACCTTAGTCTTAGGGCGAGGTGTTTTTGCCGGTTTATCCTGTGGTTTCTTCTTCCAGAACGGATCATCACCCTGTCAACGATGGACAAAATTTTGAGGGAATATTTAAAAGGATCAAGCTAAAACAAAAAGTTATATGATTCTTACAGCTGGTGGTTTATTGGAAGCGCAGAAAGGACTTAGCCCTGTCTTGCTGCAAACAGTCTCCGGTTCATTCAGTATTTTCTTGACAGACTCAGTAATTTCAGCCTATGTTAGCTGAATGTTAATATGGCGTTGAGGATCTTTCAAGTCCCCTATGTACTCACACATTAAACCGGGGCGCCAGCTTAAAGGCAGAATGCTCCAGGAGATCCAGCAACGAACAAAATCAACGCATGTTAAACCATTGGCAACGAAGGCCCGAAGCTTTGAAAGCTGTGGTGCATACTTGGATCGTTCCTTGGCGCTAAGTCGTTGGGGAAATGGATGTGTGTTGCTAAGCCGGTGAGAACGATAACCCGGCAGAGGATTCTCATCAGTTGGAGACGTGTCCCGGCAATAAAACCAAGTCTGATTCCAGTCCTTGGGGTGACTATGATGCTTGGCATGAGGGAAGCTGACATCTTTCCTCTTCTGGATTGCCATCCCGCCAAGTTCAGTATTGGGTCCGTCTGTAAACTCTGTGCGGCGGTTCAAATAAAAGAAATCCCTAAATAGTTCAACTATGGGCTCCTCTTGCAGATAAGCCTCGCAAAATACTTGGAAATTGCAAATATTGGACACAGAGTTTGGTCCAATGTCTTGAGGATGGAGTTGGAAGCTAGCAAGCACGTCGTGGAATTTTTTTGATCCGGGAGGGCTAAACCCTCGACCCAGGTGGTCAACGAACACGATTACTTCTCCATCCTTGGGCTCAGGAGGATTTTCTGGACCAGGAGCCCTCCAGTGGATGACTTCCTTCTTTGCTAAAGCGCCGGTTGCAACACATCCGTCTAGTTGCTCTTTAGTAACCCGGGAGGGGACCCAGTTACAAGCATAAAATTGTTTGGCCATTTCAATGAAAAGCCAGAAAAAGATCAATGACGGTTTAAGATTCATGACTGACAAGTATAAAGCGACGCAAGATCAGAAGGAGAAGACAGAGGCGTATACACATTGTTAAACCAGAGTCTGACATTGGAGGGGTTACGAAGATAAATGAATCGGCGGTTTAAGAGGGGACTAATGGTACCTCCGGATTATCATTTTCTAAAAAGTTAAACCGCCTACTTTGGTATGGAAGGTACAGATCTAAAATATCTAAGTGAGGGAAAAACAAGTTTCATAGATTGATATGGTTTTTTCAGATCTGCAGCTTATCAGTAAAACAAAACATATTCAGACCTAAGATACAGGTGCTTAAGCAGTTCATCAGGTCCAGATGAGATCATTTTATAGAGAGAGGATGTGCTAATAAGGGAAAAGGGGATTATAACTACCACCGCACAGGAAAATATAAGATCTAAATTCGCCATTTATGCCACGGAGAAGAACAGGGAAGAACAGTGCTAAGCTTCGATGAACTTGCAGAAAACCCTAACGGGATCTATGGAGGAAACGAGGGATGTTGAACGCGGAGGCGTACAGGTGGAACTCTGGTCGAATCAGGTTGATGCAGCGGCCGTTGTTGGGGCAGAGGCGAAGGTCGACGGCGGCGGTCACGCTCGAGTACTGAGGCGACGCGAGGTGGAAGAAAGGCGAAGAGGCAAGGGTAGAAAAGGAAAGGGACCCTTGGTCTTATTTATAAGATGAAGGGATAAGTGACAAGCACGGGAATCAAGGAGCCCAAAAAATTGATATGTGACAGAGCTGCCGCCTCGATTTTTGGAGGCTCATTAATAAAAGTAAGGTATATATGATTTTTTAACAACAGGTGATGTCATGGCGGTTTATTACAATATTGGAAGATGACGTCATGGCAGATTACAAGGTTTATACGAAGGCGCTAAAGGAGGAATTTCCTAAGTGTTGAAGATTGACATGAACAGGTTCAAATCAATCTGGGGCCTAATATTGGGGATATTACTACTGAGTATAAACCGGCCAGGAGGGGCCGGGTTATACCCATAATGAGTTATTCATATTTGAAACCCATGAAGACAAGGAGTATGGCGCTTTACGGAGGAGATCTAACACGGAGGCCCAGGGCCCAAAGGCGGATTAGGGCTCGTAGACATAAACCGCCATATGATATGTAACTAGTGTTGTAAGATAAGAAAGGGTAGAAACCGAGCCGGACACGTTTATGAGCCGGCCTCGGGATTCTGTAAACTGCCGGGCGTCAACTTGTGTATATAAAGGGACGACCCGGCGGCGGTTTAGGGACAACAAACAACAACTTGAAAGCCAGGCATAGCGAATTCGCTCCCTGGTCATCGAAACCCTAGCAATTCCACATCAACTGGATTAGGCCTTTACCTTCACCGCAAGGGGCCGAACTAGTATAAACTCCTTGTATCCTTTGTCCCGCTTTAACCCCTTTAAGCTAACTCATCGCGATGGCTCCACGACTAAGTCCTATCACTAGGACATCTGCTGTGACAAAACCACGACAATTACCCATGTTAGTATTACAATATAAATTTGAGTACTCAAAAATAGCTTGACTAACACCTGACTCGGTTCTATATCACTAATTTCAGTACTAAAACTTAGTATTGTGATTATCCACGTTAATATTTAATATTGAAAACCGCACCACGATGACCCGACTCGATTGTATATCACTAATTTCGGTACTAAAATTCAGTGTTCTGATTATCCACGTTAATATTTCAGTACTGATTTCAATACTGAACTCGATCACCAAGATGACCCGACTATGTTCTATATCACTCATTTCGGTACTGAAATTCAGTATTGCGATTATCCACCTTAATATTTCAATATTAATTTCAGTACTGAAATACAAAATGAGATCACCCGACTCACTTGTATATCACTAATTTTGGTACTAGAATTCAGTATTGTGATTCTTCACGTTAATTTTTCAATACTGATTTCAATACTAAAAATAGCACTAGGATGACCTGACTCAGTTTTATATCACTAATTTCGGTATAAAATTCAGTATTGCGATTATCAATGTTAATATGTCAGTATTGATTTGAGTACTAAAAAATAGCATGACTAACACCTCACTCAGTTCTATATCACTAATTTTGGTATTAAAACTCAGTATTATGATTATACATGTTAACATTTCCGTATTGACTTCAATACTGAAATACAACAGTACGATGACCCGACTCGGTCGTGTATCACTAATTTCAGTACTAAAATTTAGTATCGTGATTATCCACATTAATATATCAATATTGGTTTCAATACTGAAATAAAAAATGACGATCATCACACTCAGTTGTACATCACTAATTTTGTTATTAAAATTTAGTATTGCGATTATCCACTAATATTTCAATACTGATTTCAAGACTTAAAAACAAAACGATGATCACGAGACTTAGCTGTATATCACAAATTTGTTACTAATATCCGGTACCGCGATTATCCATGTAAATATTGCAGTATTGATTTCAGTACTGAAAAACAGCTGGATGAACGCATGACTCAATTCTATATCACTAATTTTGGTACTAAAATATAGCATTGAGATTAACCACGTTAATATTTCAATACTGAAAAAACAGCACCACGATGACCCGACTGAGTTGTAAATTTATAATTTCGGTACTAAAATTCAGTATTGTGATTATCCACCTTAATATTTCAATATTGATTTCAGTACTGAAATATAGCACCAAGATGACCCGACTATGTTTTACATCACTCATTTCGGTACTAAAATTCAGTATTGCAATTATCCACTTTAATACTTTAATACTGATTTCAGTACTGAAAAACAAAACGACGATCACCCGACTCACTCCTATATCACTAATTTCGGTATAAATTTTACTATTGCGATTATCCATGTTAGTATTTCAGTATTAATTTGAGTACTCAAAAATAGCTTGACTAACACCTGAGTCGGTTCTATATCACTAATTTCGGTACTAAAACATAGTATTGTGATTATCCACGTTAACATTTAATATTAAAAACCGCACCACGATGACCCGACTCGATTGTATATCACTAATTTCGGTACTAAAATTTAGTGTTCTGATTATCCACGTTAATATTTCAGTACTGATTTCAATACTTAACTCGATCACCAAGATGACCCGACTATGTTCTATATCACTCATTTCGGTACTGAAATTCAGTATTGGGATTATCCACCTTAATATTTCAATATTGATTTCAGTACTGAAATACAAAACGAGATCACCTGACTCACTTGTATATCACTAATTTTGGTACTAGAATTCAGTATCGTGATTCTTCACGTTAATTTTTCAATACTGATTTCAATACTAAAAATAGCACTAGGATGACCTGACTCAGTTTTATATCACTAATTCGGCATAAAATTCAGTATTGCGATTATCAATGTAAATATGTCAGTATTGATTTGAGTACTAAAAAATAGCATGACTAACACCTCACTCAGTTCTATATCACTAATTTTGGTATTAAAACTCAGTATTATGATTATACATGTTAACATTGATTACTGTGATTATCCACCTTAATATTTCAATATTGATTTCAGTACTAAAATATAGCACCAAGATGACCCGACTATGTTTTACATCACTCATTTCGGTACTAAAATTCAGTATTGCGATTATCCACTTTAATACTTTAATACTGATTTCAGTACTGAAAAACAAAACGACGATCACCCGACTCACTTCTATATCACTAATTTTGGTATAAATTTTACTATTGCGATTATCCATGTTAGTATTTCAGTATTAATTTGAGTACTCAAAAATAGCTTGACTAACACCTGACTCGGTTCTATATCACTAATTCCAGTACTAAAACTTAGTATTGTGATTATCCACGTTATTATTTGATATTGAAAACCGCACCACGATGACCCGACTCGATTGTATATCACTAATTCGGTACTAAAATTCAGTGTTCTGATTATCCACGTTAATATTTCAATACTGATTTCAATACTGAACTAGATCACCAAGATGACCCGACTATGTTCTATATCACTCATTTCGGTACTGAAATTCAGTATTATGATTATCCACCTTAATATTTTAATACTGATTTCAGTACTGAAATACAAAACGAGATCACCCGACTCACTTGTATAACACTAATTTTGGTACTAGAATTCAGTATTGTGATTCTTCACGTTAATTTTTCAATACTGATTTCAATACTAAAAATAGCACTAGGATGACCTGACTCAGTTTTATATCACTAATTCGGCATAAAATTCAGTATTGCGATTATCAATGTAAATATGTCAGTATTGATTTGAGTACTAAAAAATAGCATGACTAACACCTCACTCAGTTCTATATCACTAATTTTGGTATTAAAACTCAGTATTATGATTATACATGTTAACATTTCCGTACTGACTTCAATACTGAAATACATCACCACGATGACCCGAATCGGTCGTGTATCACTAATTTTAGTACTAAAATTTAGTATTGTGATTATCCACATTAATATATCAATATTGGTTTCAATACTGAAATTTAAAATTGACAATCATCACACTCAGTTGTATATCACTAATTTTGGTATTAAAATTCAGTATTGCGATTATCCACTAATATTTCAATACTGATTTCAAGACTTAAAAGCAAAACGATGATCACGAGACTTAGCTGTATATAAAAAATTTGTTACTAATATTCGGTATTGCGATTATCCATGTAAATATTGCAGTATTGATTTCAGTACTGAAAAACAGCTGGATGAACGCATGACTCAATTCTATATCACTAATTTTGGTACTAAAATATAGCATTGAGATTAACCACGTTAATATTTCAATACTGAAAAAACAGCACCACGATGACCCGACTGAGTTGTAAATTTCTAATTTCGGTACTAAAATTCAGTATTGTGATTATCCACCTTAATATTTCAATATTGATTTCAGTACTGAAATATAGCACCAAGATGACCCGACTATGTTTTACATCACTCATTTCGGTACTAAAATTCAGTATTGCAATTATCCACATGAATACTTTAATACTGATTTCAGTACTGAAAAACAAAACGACGATCAGCCGACTCACTCCTATATCACTAATTTCGGTATAAATTTTACTATTGCGATTATCCATGTTAGTATTTCAGTATTAATTTGAGTACTCAAAAATAGCTTGACTAACACCTGAGTCGGTTCGATATCACTAATTTCGGTACTAAAACATAGTATTGTGATTATCCACGTTAACATTTAATATTAAAAACCGCACCACGATGACCCGACTCGATTGTATATCACTAATTTCGGTACTAAAATTTAGTGTTCTGATTATCCACGTTAATATTTCAGTACTGATTTCAATACTGAACTCGATCACCAAGATGACCCGACTATGTTCTATATCACTCATTTCGGTACTGAAATTCAGTATTGGGATTATCCACCTTAATATTTCAATATTGATTTCAGTACTGAAATACAAAACGAGATCACCTGACTCACTTGTATATCACTAATTTTGGTACTAGAATTCAGTATCGTGATTCTTCACGTTAATTTTTCAATACTGATTTCAATACTAAAAATAGCACTAGGATGACCTGACTCAGTTTTATATCACTAATTTCGGTATAAAATTCAGTATTGCGATTATCAATGTTAATATGTCAGTATTGATTTGAGTACTAAAAAATAGCATGACTAACACCTCACTCAGTTCTATATCACTAATTTTGTTATTAAAACTCAGTATTATGATTATACATGTTAACATTTCCGTACTGACTTCAATACTGAAATACAGCACCACGATGACCCGACTCGGTCGTGTATCACTAATTTCAGTACTAAAATTTAGTATTGTGATTATCCACATTAATATATCAATATTGGTTTCAATACTGAAATAAAAAATGACGATCATCACACTCAGTTGTATATCACTAATTTTGTTATTAAAATTTTGTATTGCGATTATCCACTAATATTTCAATACTGATTTCAAGACTTAAAAACAATACGATGATCACGAGACTTAGCTGTATATCACAAATTTGTTACTAATATCCGGTACCGCGATTATCCATGTAAATATTGCAGTATTGATTTCAGTACTGAAAAACAGCTGGATGAACGCATGACTCAATTCTATATCACTAATTTTGGTACTAAAATATAGCATTGAGATTAACCACGTTAATATTTCAATACTGAAAAAACAGCACCACGATGACCCGACTGAGTTGTAAATTTATAATTTCGGTACTAAAAGTCAGTACTGTGATTATCCCCCTTAATATTTCAATATTGATTTCAGTACTAAAATATAGCACCAAGATGACCCGACTATGTTTTACATCACTCATTTGGGTACTAAAATTCAGTATTGCGATTATCCACTTTAATACTTTAATACTGATTTCAGTACTGAAAAACAAAACGACGATCACCCGACTCACTTCTATATCACTAATTTTGGTATAAATTTTACTATTGCGATTATCCATGTTAATATTTCGGTATTAATTTCAGTACTCAAAAATAGCTTGACTAACACCTGAATCGGTTCTATATCACTAATTTCAGTACTAAAACTTAGTATTGTGATTATCCACGTTAATAGTTAATATTGAAAACCGCACCACGATGACCCGACTCGATTGTATATCACTAATTCGGTACTAAAATTCAGTGTTCTGATTATCCACGTTAATATTTCAATACTGAACTAGATCACCAAGATGACCCGACTATGTTCTATATCACTCATTTCGGTACTGAAATTCAGTATTACGATTATCCACCTTAATATTTCAATACTGATTTCAGTACTGAAATACAAAACGAGATCACCCGACTCACTTGTATAACACTAATTTTGGTATTAGAATTCAGTATTGTGATTCTTCACGTTAATTTTTCAATACTGATTTCAATACTAAAATAGCACTAGGATGACCTGACTCAGTTTTATATCACTAATTTCGGCATAAAATTCAGTATTGTGATTATCAATGTTAATGTGTTAGTATTGATTTGAGTACTAAAAAATAGCATGACTAACACCTCACTCAGTTCTATATCACTAATTTTGGTATTAAAACTCAGTATTATGATTATACATGTTAACATTTCCGTACTGACTTCAATACTGAAATACATCACCACGATGACCCGAATCGGTCGTGTATCACTAATTTCAGTACTAAAATTTAGTATTGTGATTATCCACATTAATATATCAATATTGGTTTCAATACTGAACTTTAAAATTGACAATCATCACACTCAGTTGTATATCACTAATTTTGGTATTAAAATTCAGTATTGCGATTATCCACTAATATTTCAATACTGATTTCAAGACTTAAAAGCAAAACGATGATCACGAGACTTAGCTGTATATAACAAATTTGTTACTAATATTCGGTATTGCGATTATCCATGTAAATATTGCAGTATTGATTTCAGTACTGAAAAACAGCTGGATGAACGCATGACTCAATTCTATATCACTAATTTTGGTACTAAAATATAGCATTAAGATTAACCACGTTAATATTTCAATATTGAAAAAACAGCACCACGATGACCCGACTGAGTTGTAAATTTCTAATTTCGGTACTAAAATTCAGTATTGTGATTATCCACCTTAATATTTCAATATTGATTTCAGTACTGAAATATAGCACCAAGATGACCCGACTATGTTTTACATCACTCATTTCGGTACTAAAATTCAGTATTGCAATTATCCACATTAATACTTTAATACTGATTTCAGTACTGAAAAACAAAACGACGATCACCCGACTCACTCCTATATCACTAATTTCGGTATAAATTTTACTATTGCGATTATCCATGTTAGTATTTCAGTATTAATTTGAGTACTCAAAAATAGCTTGACTAACACCTGAGTCGGTTCTATATCACTAATTTCGGTACTAAAACATAGTATTGTGATTATCCACGTTAATATTTAATATTAAAAACCGCACCACGATGACCCGACTCGATTGTATATCACTAATTTCGGTACTAAAATTCAGTGTTCTGATTATCCACGTTAATATTTCAGTACTGATTTCAATACTGAACTCGATCACCAAGATGACCCGACTATGTTCTATATCACTCATTTCGGTACTGAAATTCAGTATTGCGATTATCCACCTTAATATTTCAATACTGATTTCAGTACTGAAATACAAAACGAGATCACCTGACTCACTTGTATATCACTAATTTTGGTACTAGAATTCAGTATCGTGATTCTTCACGTTAATTTTTCAATACTTATTTCAAAACTAAAAATAGCACTAGGATGACCTGACTCAGTTTTATATCACTAATTTCGGCATAAAATTCAGTATTGCGATTATCAATGTTAATATGTCAGTATTGATTTGAGTACTAAAAAATAGCATGACTAACACCTCACTCAGTTCTATATCACTAATTTTGTTATTAAAACTCAGTATTATGATTATACATGTTAACATTTCCGTACTGACTTCAATACTGAAATACAGCACCACGATGACCCGACTCGGTCGTGTATCACTAATTTCAGTACTAAATTTAGTATTGTGATTATCCACATTAATATATCAATATTGGTTTCAATACTGAAATTTAAAATTGACAATCATCACACTCAGTTTTATATCACTAATTTTGGTATTAAAATTCAGTATTGCGATTATCCACTAATATTTCAATACTGATTTCAAGACTTAAAAGCAAAATGATGATCACGAGACTAAGCTGTATATAACAAATTTGTTACTAATATTCGGTATTGCGATTATCCATGTAAATATTGCAGTATTGATTTCAGTACTGAAAAACAGCTGGATGAACGCATGACTCAATTCTATATCACTAATTTTGGTACTAAAATATAGCATTTAGATTAACCACGTTAATATTTCAATACTGAAAAAACAGCACCACGATGACCCGACTGAGTTGTAAATTTCTAATTTCGGTACTAAAATTCAGTATTGTGATTATCCACCTTAATATTTCAATATTGATTTCAGTACTGAAATATAGCACCAAGATGACCCGACTATGTTTTACATCACTCATTTCGGTACTAAAATTCAGTATTGCAATTATCCACATTAATACTTTAATACTGATTTCAGTACTGAAAAACAAAACGACGATCACCCGACTCACTCCTATATCACTAATTTCGGTATAAATTTTACTATTGCGATTATCCATGTTAGTATTTCAGTATTAATTTGAGTACTCAAAAATAGCTTGACTAACACCTGAGTCGGTTCTATATCACTAATTTCGGTACTAAAACATTGTGATTATCCACATTAATATTTAATATTAAAAACCGCGCCACGATGACCCGACTCGATTGTATATCACTAATTTCGGTACTAAAATTTAGTGTTCTGATTATCCACGTTAATATTTCAGTACTGATTTCAATACTGAACTCGATCACCAAGATGACCCGACTATGTTCAATATCACTCATTTCGGTACTGAAATTCAGTATTGCGATTATCCACCTTAATATTTCAATACTGATTTCAGTACTGAAATACAAAACGAGATCACCTGACTCACTTGTATATCACTAATTTTGGTACTAGCATTCAGTATCGTGATTCTTCATGTTAATTTTTCAATACTGATTTCAATACTAAAAATAGCACTAGGATGACCTGAGTCAGTTTTATATCACTAATTTCGGTATAAAATTCAGTATTGCGATTATCAATGTTAATATGTCAGTATTGATTTGAGTACTAAAAAATAGCATGACTAACACCTCACTCAGTTCTATATCACTATATTTGTTATTAAAACTCAGTATTATGATTATACATGTTAACATTTCCGTACTGACTTCAATACTGAAATACAGCACCACGATGACCCGACTCGGTCGTGTATCACTAATTTCAGTACTAAAATTTATTATTGTGATTATCCACATAAATATATCAATATTGGTTTCAATACTGAAATAAAAAATGACGATCATCACACTCAGTTGTATATTACTAATTTTGTTATTAAAATTTAGTATTGCGATTATCCACTAATATTTCAATACTGATTTCAAGACTTAAAAACAAAACGATGATCACGAGACTTAGCTGTATATCACAAATTTGTTACTAATATCCGGTACCGCGATTGTCCATGTAAATATTGTAGTATTGATTTCAGTACTGAAAAACAGCTGGATGAACGCATGACTCAATTCTATATCACTAATTTTGGTACTAAAATATAGCATTGAGATTAAGCACGTTAATATTTCAATACTGAAAAAACAGCACGACCATGACCCGACTGAGTTGTAAATTTATAATTTCGGTAGTAAAATTCAGTACTGTGATTATCCACCTTAATATTTCAATATTGATTTCAGTACTAAAATATAGCACCAAGATGACCCGACTATGTTTTACATCACTCATTTCGGTACTAAAATTCAGTATTGCGATTATCCACTTTAATACTTTAATACTGATTTCAGTACTGAAAAACAAAACGACGATCACCCGACTCACTTCTATATCACTAATTTTGGTATAAATTTTACTATTGCGATTATCCATGTTAGTATTTTAGTATTAATTTCAGTACTCAAAAATAGCTTGACTAACACCTGAATCGGTTCTATATCACTAAGTACTAAAACTTAGTATTGTCATTATCCACGTTAATATTTAATATTGAAAACCGCACCACGATGACCCGACTCGATTGTATATCACTAATTTCGGTACTAAAATTCAGTGTTCTGATTATCCACGTTAATATTTCAATACTGATTTCAATACTGAACCAGATCACCAAGATGACCCGACTATGTTCTATATCACTCATTTCGGTACTGAAATTCAATATTACGATTATCCACCTTAATATTTCAATACTGATTTCAGTACTGAAATACAAAACGAGATCACCCGACTCACTTGTATAACACTAATTTTGGTACTAGAATTCAGTATTGTGATTCTTCACGTTAATTTTTCAATACTGATTTCAATACTAAAAATAGCACTAGGATGACCTGACTCAGTTTTATATCACTAATTTCGGTATAAAATTCAGTATTGCGATTATCAATGTTAATATGTCAGTATTGATTTGAGTACTAAAAAATAGCATGACTAACACCTCACTCAGTTCTATATCACTAATTTTGTTATTAAAACTCAGTATTATGATTATACATGTTAACATTTCCGTACTGACTTCAATACTGAAATACAGCACCACGATGACCCGACTCGGTCGTGTATCACTAATTTTAGTACTAAAATTTAGTATTGTGATTATCCACATTAATATATCAATATTGGTTTCAATACTGAAATAAAAAATGACGATCATCACACTCAGTTGTATATCACTAATTTTGTTATTAAAATTTAGTATTGCGATTATCCACTAATATTTCAATACTGATTTCAAGACATAAAAACAAAACGATGATCACGAGACTTAGCTGTATATCACAAATTTGTTACTAATATCCGGTACCGCGATTATCCATGTAAATATTGCAGTATTGATTTCAGTACTGAAAAACAGCTGGATGAACGCATGACTCAATTCTATATCACTAATTTTGGTACTAAAATATAGCATTGAGATTAACCACGTTAATATTTCAATACTGAAAAAACAGCACCACCATGACCCGACTGAGTTGTAAATTTATAATTTCGGTACTAAAAGTCAGTACTGTGATTATCCACCTTAATATTTCAATATTGATTTCAGTACTAAAATATAGCACCAAGATGACCCGACTATGTTTTACATCACTCATTTCGGTACTAAAATTCAGTATTGCGATTATCCACTTTAATACTTTAATACTGATTTCAGTACTGAAAAACAAAACGACGATCACCCGACTCACTTCTATATCACTAATTTTGGTATAAATTTTACTATTGCGATTATCCATGTTAGTATTTCGGTATTAATTTGAGTACTCAAAAATAGCTTGACTAACACCTGAATCGGTTCTATATCACTAATTTCACTACTAAAACTTAGTATTGTGATTATCCACGTTAATATTTAATATTGAAAACCGCACCACGATGACCCGACTCGATTGTATATCACTAATTCGGTACTAAAATTCAGTGTTCTGATTATCCACGTTAATATTTCAATACTGATTTCAATACTAAACTAGATTACCAAGATGACCCGACTATGTTCTATATCACTCATTTCGGTACTGAAATTCAGTATTACGATTATCCACCTTAATATTTCAATACTGATTTCAGTACTGAAATACAAAACGAGATCACCCGACTCACTTGTATAACACTAATTTTGGTACTAGAATTCAGTATTGTGATTCTTCACGTTAATTTTTCAATACTGATTTCAATACTAAAAATAGCACTAGGATGACCTGACTCAGTTTTATATCACTAATTTCGGCATAAAATTCAGTATTGCGATTATCAATGTTAATATGTCAGTATTGATTTGAGTACTAAAAAATAGCATGACTAACACCTCACTCAGTTCTATATCACTAATTTTGGTATTAAAACTCAGTATTATGATTATACATGTTAACATTTCCGTACTGACTTCAATACTGAAATACATCACCACGATGACCCGAATCGGTCGTGTATCACTAATTTCAGTACTAAAATTTAGTATTGTGATTATCCACATTAATATATCAATATTGGTTTCAATACTGAAATTTAAAATTGACAATCATCACACTCAGTTGTATATCACTAATTTTGGTATTAAAATTCAGTATTGCGATTATCCACTAATATTTCAATAGTGATTTCAAGACATAAAAGCAAAATGATGATCACGAGACTTAGCTGTATATAACAAATTTGTTACTAATATTCGGTATTGCGATTATCCATGTAAATATTGCAGTATTGATTTCAGTACTGAAAAACAGCTGGATGAACGCATGACTCAATTCTATATCACTAATTTTGGTACTAAAATATAGCATTGAGATTAACCACGTTAATATTTCAATACTGAAAAAACAGCACCACGATGACCCGACTGAGTTGTAAATTTCTAATTTCGGTACTAAAATTCAGTATTGTGATTATCCACCTTAATATTTCAATATTGATTTCAGTACTGAAATATAGCACCAAGATGACCCGACTATGTTTTACATCACTCATTTCGGTACTAAAATTCAGTATTGCAATTATCCACTTTAATACTTTAATACTGATTTCAGTACTGAAAAACAAAACGACGATCACCCGACTCACTCCTATATCACTAATTTCGGTATAAATTTTACTATTGCGATTATCCATGTTAGTATTTCAGTATTAATTTGAGTACTCCAAAATAGCTTGACTAACACCTGAGTCGGTTCTATATCACTAATTTCGGTACTAAAACATAGTATTGTGATTATCCACGTTAATATTTAATATTAAAAACCGCACCACGATGACCCGACTCGATTGTATATCAATAATTTCGGTACTAAAATTTAGTGTTCTGATTATCCACGTTAATATTTCAGTACTAATTTCAATACTGAACTCGATCACCAAGATGACCCGACTATGTTCTATATCACTCATTTCGGTACTGAAATTCAGTATTGCGATTATCCACCTTAATATTTCAATACTGATTTCAGTACTGAAATACAAAACGAGATCACCTGACTCACTTGTATATCACTAATTTTGGTACTAGAATTCAGTATCGTGATTCTTCACGTTAATTTTTCAATACTGATTTCAATACTAAAAATAGCACTAGGATGACCTGACTCAGTTTTATATCACTAATTTCGGTATAAAATTCAGTATTGCGATTATCAATGTTAATATGTCAGTATTGATTTGAGTACTAAAAAATAGCATGACTAACACCTCACTCAGTTCTATATCACTAATTTTGTTATTAAAACTCAGTATTATGATTATACATGTTAACATTTCCGTACTGACTTCAATACTGAAATACAGCACCACGATGACCCGACTCGGTCGTGTATCACTAATTTTAGTACTAAAATTTAGTATTGTGATTATCCACATTAATATATCAATATTGGTTTCAATACTGAAATAAAAAATGACGATCATCACACTCAGTTGTATATCACTAATTTTGTTATTAAAATTTAGTATTGCGATTATCCACTAATATTTCAATACTGATTTCAAGACATAAAAACAAAACGATGATCACGAGACTTAGCTGTATATCACAAATTTGTTACTAATATCCGGTACCGCGATTATCCATGTAAATATTGCAGTATTGATTTCAGTACTGAAAAACAGCTGGATGAACGCATGACTCAATTCTATATCACTAATTTTGGTACTAAAATATAGCATTGAGATTAACCACGTTAATATTTCAATACTGAAAAAACAGCACCACCATGACCCGACTGAGTTGTAAATTTATAATTTCGGTACTAAAAGTCAGTACTGTGATTATCCACCTTAATATTTCAATATTGATTTCAGTACTAAAATATAGCACCAAGATGACCCGACTATGTTTTACATCACTCATTTCGGTACTAAAATTCAGTATTGCGATTATCCACTTTAATACTTTAATACTGATTTCAGTACTGAAAAACAAAACGACGATCACCCGACTCACTTCTATATCACTAATTTTGGTATAAATTTTACTATTGCGATTATCCATGTTAGTATTTCGGTATTAATTTGAGTACTCAAAAATAGCTTGACTAACACCTGAATCGGTTCTATATCACTAATTTCACTACTAAAACTTAGTATTGTGATTATCCACGTTAATATTTAATATTGAAAACCGCACCACGATGACCCGACTCGATTGTATATCACTAATTCGGTACTAAAATTCAGTGTTCTGATTATCCACGTTAATATTTCAATACTGATTTCAATACTGAACTAGATTACCAAGATGACCCGACTATGTTCTATATCACTCATTTCGGTACTGAAATTCAGTATTACGATTATCCACCTTAATATTTCAATACTGATTTCAGTACTGAAATACAAAACGAGATCACCCGACTCACTTGTATAACACTAATTTTGGTACTAGAATTCAGTATTGTGATTCTTCACGTTAATTTTTCAATACTGATTTCAATACTAAAAATAGCACTAGGATGACCTGACTCAGTTTTATATCACTAATTTCGGCATAAAATTCAGTATTGCGATTATCAATGTTAATATGTCAGTATTGATTTGAGTACTAAAAAATAGCATGACTAACACCTCACTCAGTTCTATATCACTAATTTTGGTATTAAAACTCAGTATTATGATTATACATGTTAACATTTCCGTACTGACTTCAATACTGAAATACATCACCACGATGACCCGAATCGGTCGTGTATCACTAATTTCAATACTAAAATTTAGTATTGTGATTATCCACATTAATATATCAATATTGGTTTCAATACTGAAATTTAAAATTGACAATCATCACACTCAGTTGTATATCACTAATTTTGGTATTAAAATTCAGTATTGCGATTATCCACTAATATTTCAATACTGATTTCAAGACTTAAAAGCAAAACGATGATCACGAGACTTAGCTGTATATAACAAATTTGTTACTCATATTCGGTATTGCGATTATCCATGTAAATATTGCAGTATTGATTTCAGTACTGAAAAACAGCTGGATGAACGCATGACTCAATTCTATATCACTAATTTTGGTACTAAAATATAGCATTGAGATTAACCACGTTAATATTTCAATACTGAAAAAACAGCACCACGATGACCCGACTGAGTTGTAAATTTCTAATTTCGGTACTAAAATTCAGTATTGTGATTATCCACCTTAATATTTCAATATTGATTTCAGTACTGAAATATAGCACCAAGATGACCCGACAATGTTTTACATCACTCATTTCGGTACTAAAATTCAGTATTGCAATTATCCACTTTAATACTTTAATACTGATTTCAGTACTGAAAAACAAAACGACGATCACCCAACTCACTCCTATATCACTTATTTCGGTATAAATTTTACTATTGCAATTATCCATGTTAGTATTTCAGTATTAATTTAAGTACTCAAAAATAGCTTGACTGACACCTGAGTCGGTTCTATATCACTAATTTCGGTACTAAAACATTGTGATTATCCACGTTAATATTTAATATTAAAAACCGCACCACGATGACCCGACTCGATTGTATATCACTAATTTCGGTACTAAAATTTAGTGTTCTGATTATCCACGTTAATATTTCAGTACTGATTTCAATACTTAACTCGATCACCAAGATGACCCGACTATGTTCTATATCACTCATTTCGGTACTGAAATTCAGTATTGGGATTATCCACCTTAATATTTCAATATTGATTTCAGTACTGAAATACAAAACGAGATCACCTGACTCACTTGTATATCACTAATTTTGGTACTAGAATTCAGTATTGTGATTCTTCACGTTAATTTTTCAACACTGATTTCAATACTAAAAATAGCACTAGGATGACCTGAGTCAGTTTTATATCACTAATTTCGGTATAAAATTCAGTATTGCGATTATCAATGTTAATATGTCAGTATTGATTTGAGTACTAAAAAATAGCATGACTAACACCTCACTCAGTTCTATATCACTATATTTGTTATTAAAACTCAGTATTATGATTATACATGTTAACATTTCCGTACTGACTTCAATACTGAAATACAGCACCACGATGACCCGACTCTGTCGTGTATCACTAATTTCAATACTAAAATTTAGTATTGTGATTATCCACATTAATATATCAATATTGGTTTCAATACTGAAATAAAAAATGACGATCATCACACTCAGTTGTATATCACTAATTTTGTTATTAAAATTTAGTATTGCGATTATCCACTAATATTTCAATACTGATTTCAAGACTTAAAAACAAAACGATGATCACGAGACTTAGCTGTATATCACAAATTTGTTACTAATATCCGGTACCGCGATTATCCATGTAAATATTGTAGTATTGATTTCAGTACTGAAAAACAGCTGGATGAACGCATGACTCAATTCTATATCACTAATTTTGGTACTAAAATATAGCATTGAGATTAAGCACGTTAATATTTCAATACTGAAAAAACAGCACCACCATGACCCGACTGAGTTGTAAATTTATAATTTCCGTACTAAAATTCAGTACTGTGATTATCCACTTTAATATTTCAATATTGATTTCAGTACTAAAATATAGCACCAAGATGACCCGACTATGTTCTACATCACTCATTTCGGTACTAAAATTCAGTATTGCGATTATCCACTTTAATACTTTAATACTGATTTCAGTACAGAAAAACAAAACGACGATCACCCGACTCACTTCTATATCACTAATTTTGGTATAAATTTTACTATTGCGATTATCCATGTTAGTATTTTAGTATTAATTTCAGTACTCAAAAATAGCTTGACTAACACCTGAATCGGTTCTATATCACTAATTTCAGTACTAAAACTTAGTATTGTGATTATCCACGTTAATATTTAATATTGAAAACCGCACCACGATGACCCGACTCGATTGTATATCACTAATTCGGTACTAAAATTCAGTGTTCTGATTATCCACGTTAATATTTCAATACTGATTTCAATACTGAACTAGATCACCAAGATGACCCGACTATGTTCTATATCACTCATTTCGGTACTGAAATTCAATATTACGATTATCCACCTTAATATTTCAATACTGATTTCAGTACTGAAATACAAAACGAGATCACCCGACTCACTTGTATAACACTAATTTTGGTACTAGAATTCAGTATTGTGATTCATCACGTTAATTTTTCAATACTGATTTCAATACTAAAAATAGCACTAGGATGACCTGACTCAGTATTTTATCACTAATTTCGGCATAAAATTCAGTATTGCGATTATCAATGTTAATATGTCAGTATTGATTTGAGTACTAAAAAATAGCATGACTAACACCTCACTTAGTTCTATATCACTAATTTTTGTATTAAAACTCAGTATTATGATTATACATGTTAACATTTCCGTACTGACTTCAATACTGAAATACATCACCACGATGACCCGAATCGGTGGTGTATCACTAATTTCAGTACTAAAATTTAGTATTGTGATTATCCACATTAATATATCAATATTGGTTTCAATACTGAAATTTAAAATTGACAATCATCACACTCAGTTGTATATCACTAATTTTGGTATTAAAATTCAGTATTGCGATTATCCACTAATATTTCAATACTGATTTCAAGACTTAAAAGCAAAACGATGATCACGAGACTTAGCTGTATATAACAAATTTGTTACTAATATTCGGTATTGCGATTATCCATGTAAATATTGCAGTATTGATTTCAGTACTGAAAAACAGCTGGATGAATGCATGACTCAATTCTATATCACTAATTTTGGTACTAAAATATAGCATTGAGATTAACCACGTTAATATTTCAATACTGAAAAAACAGCACCACGATGACCCGACTGAGTTATAAATTTCTAATTTCGGTACTAAAATTCAGTATTGTGATTATCCACATTAATATTTCAATATTGATTTCAGTACTGACATATAGCACCAAGATGACCCGACTATGTTTTACATCACTCATTTCGGTACTAAAATTCAGTATTGCGATTATCCACTTTAATACTTTAATACTGATTTCAGTACTGAAAAACAAAACGAGGATCACCCGACTCACTTCTATATCAATAATTTCGGTATAAATTTTACTATTGCGATTATCCATGTTAGTATTTCAGTATTAATTTGAGTACTCAAAAATAGCTTGACTAACACCTGAGTCGGTTCTATATCACTAATTTCGGTACTAAAATATAGTATTGTGATTATCCACATTAATATTTAATATTAAAACCGCACCACGATGACCCGACTCGATTGTATATCACTAATTTCGGTACTAAAATTCAGTGTTCTGATTATCCACGTTAATATTTCAGTACTGATTTCAATACTGAAGTAGATCACCAAGATGACCCGACTATGTTCTATATCACTCATTTCGGTACTGAAATTCAGTATTGGGATTATCCACCTTAATATTTCAATATTGATTTCAGTACTGAAATACAAAACGAGATCACCTCACTCACTTGTATATCACTAATTTTGGTACTAGAATTCAGTATTGTGATTCTTCACGTTAATTTTTCAATACTGATTTCAATACTAAAAATAGCACTAGGATGACCTGACTCAGTTTTGTATCACTAATTTCGGTATAAAATTCAGTATTGCGATTATCAATGTTAATATGTCAGTATTGATTTGAGTACTAAAAAATAGCATGACTAACACCTCACTCAGTTCTATATCACTAATTTTGGTATTAAAACTCAGTATTATGATTATACATGTTAACATTTCCGTACTGACTTCAATACAGCACCACGATGACCCGACTCGGTCGCGTATCACTAATTTCAGTACTAAAATTTAGTATTGTGATTATCCTCATTAATATATCAATATTGGTTTCAATACTGAAATATAAAATGACGATCATCACACTCAGTTGTATATCACTAATTTTGTTATTAAAATTTAGTATTACGATTATCCACTAATATTTCAATACTGATTTGAAGACTTAAAAACAAACGATGATCACGAGACTTAGCTGTATATCACAAATTTGTTACTAATATTCGGTACTGCGATTATCCATGTAAATATTGCAGTATTGATTTCAGTACTGAAAAACAGCTGGATGAACGCATGACTCAATTCTATATCACTAATTTTGGTACTAAAATATAGCATTGAGATTAACCACGTTAATATTTCAATACTGAAAAAACGGCACCACGATGACCCGACTGAGTTGTAAATTTCTAATTTCGGTACTAAAATTCAGTATTGTGATTATCCACCTTAATATCTCAATATTGATTTCAGTAGTAAAATATAGCACCAAGATGACCCGACTATGTTTTACATCACTGATTTTGGTACTAAAATTCAGTATTGCGATTATCCACTTTAATACTTTAATACTGATTTCAGTACAAAAAAAACAAAACGACGATCACCCGACTCACTTCTACATCACTAATTTCGTTATAAATTTTACTATTGCGATTATCCATGTTAGTATTTCAGTATTAATTTGAGTACTCAAAAGTAGCTTGACTAACACCTGACTCGGTTCTATATCACTAATTTCAGTACTAAAACTTAGTATTGTGATTATCCACGTTAATATTTAATATTGAAAACCGCACCACGATGACCCGACTCGATTGTATATCACTAATTTCGGTACTTAAATTCAGTGTTTTGCTTATCCACGTTAATATTTCAGTACTGATTTCAATACTGAACTAGATCACCAAGATGACCCGACTATGTTCTATATCACTCATTTCGGTACTGAAATTCAGTATTGCGATTATCCACCTTAATTTTTCAGCACTGATTTCAGTACTGAAATACAAAACGAGATCACCCAACTCACTTTTATAACACTAATTTTAGTACTAGCATTCAGTAGTGTGATTCTTCACGTTAATTTTACAATACTGATTTCAATACTAAAAATAACACTAGGATGACCTGACTCAGTTTATATCACTAATTTCGGTATAAAATTCATTATTGCGATTATCAATGTTAATATGTCAGTATTGATTTGAGTACTAAAAAATAGCGTGACTAACACCTCACTCAGTTCTATATCACTAATTTTGGTATTAAAACTCAGTATTATGATTATACATGTTAACATTTCCGTACTGACTTCAATACTGAAATACAACACCACGATGACCCGACTCGGTCGTGTATCACTAATTTCAGTACTAAAATTTAGTATTTTGATTATCCAAATTAATATATCAATATTGGTTTCAATACTGAAATATAAAATGACAATCATCACACTCAGTTGTATATCACTAATTTTGGTATGAAAATTCAGTATTGCGATTATCCACTAATATTTCTATACCGATTTCAAGACTTAAAAACAAAACGATGATCACGAGACTTAGCTGTATATCACAAATTTTTTACTAATATTCGGTACTGCGATTATCCATGTAAATATTGCAGTATTGATTTCAGTACTGAAAAATAGCTGGATGAACGCATGACTCAATTCTATATCACTAATTTTGGTACTAAAATATAGCATTGAGATTAACCACGTTAATATTTCAATACTGAAAAAACAGCACCACTATGACCCGACTAAGTTGTAAATTTCTAATTTCGGTACTAAAATTCAGTATTGTGATTATCCACCTTACTATTTCAATATTGATTTCAGGACTGAAATATAGCACCAAGATGACCCGACTATGTTTTACATCACTCATTTCGGTACTAAAATTCAGTATTGCGATTATCCACTTTAATACTTTAATACTGATTTCAGTACTGAAAAACAAAACGATGATCACCCGACTCACTTCTATATCACTAATTTCGGTATAAATTTAATATTGCAATTATCCATGTTGGTATTTCAATGTTAATTTGAGTACTCAAAAATAGCTTGACTAACACCTGACTCGGTTCTATATCACTAATTTCAGAACTAAAACTTAGTATTGTGATTATCCACGTTAATATCTAATATTGAAAACCGCACCACGATGACCTGACTCGATTGTATATCACTAATTTCGGTACTAAAATTCAGTGTTCTGATTATCCAACTTAATATTTCAGTACTGATTTCAATACTGAAGTAGATCACCAAGATGACCCGACTATGTTCTATATCACTCATTTCGGTACTGAAATTCAGTATTGCGATTATCCACCTTAATATTTCAATACTTATTTCAGTACTGAAATACAAAACGAGATCACCCGACTAACTTGTATATCACTAAGTTTGGTACTAGAATTCAGTATTGTGATTCTTCACGTTAATTTTTCAATACTGATTTCAATACTAAAAATAGAACTAGGATGACCCGACTCAGTTTTATATCACTAATTTTGTTATAAATTCAGTATTGCGATTATCAATGTTAATATGTCAGTATTGATTTGGGTACTAAAACATAGCATGACTAACACCTCACTCGGTTCTATATCACTAATTTTGGTATTAAAACTCAGTATTATGATTATACATGTTAACATTTCCGTACTGACTTTAATACTGAAATACAGCACCACGATGACCCGACTCGGTCGTGTATCACTAATTTCAGTACAAAAATTTAGTATTGTGATTATCCTCATTAATATATCAATATTGGTTTCAATACTGAAATATAAAAGGACGCTCATCACACTCAGTTGTATATCACTAATTTTGGTATTAAAATTCAGTTGCGAGTATCCACTAATATTTCAATACTGATTTCAAGACTTCAAAACAAAACGATGATCACGAGACTTAGCTGTATATCACAAATTTGTTACTAATATTCGGTACTGCGATTATCCATGTAAATATTGCAGTATTGATTTCAGTACTGGAAAACAACTGGATGAACGCATGACTCTATTCTATATCACTAATTGGTACTAAAATATAGAATTGAGATTAACCACGTTAATATTTCAATACTGAAAAAACAGCACCACGATGACCCGACTGAGTTGTAAATTTCTAATTTCGGTACTAAAATTCAGTATTGTGATTACCCACCTGAATATTTCAATATTGATTTCAGTACTAAAATATAGCACCAAGATGACCCGACTATGTTTTACATCACTCATTTCGGTACTAAAATTCAGTATTGCGATTATCCACTTTAATACTTTAATACTGATTTCAGTACTGAAAAACAAAACGACGATCACCCGACTCACTTATATATTACTAATTTCGGTAAAAATTTTACTATTGCGATTATCCATGTTAGTATTTCAGTATTAATTTGAGTACTCAAAAATAGCTTGACTAACACCTGACTCGGTTCTATATCACTAATTTCAGTACTAAAACTTAGTATTGTGATTATCCAGAATTAATATTTAATATTGAAAACCGCACCACGATGACCCGACTCGATTGTATATCACTAATTTCGGTACTAAAATTCAGTGTTCTGATTATCCACGTTAATATTTCAGTACTGATTTCAATACTGAATTAGATCACCAAGATGACCCGACTATGTTCTATATCACTCAATTCGGTACTGAAATTCAGTATTGCGATTATCCACCTCAATATTTCAACACTGATTTCAGTACTGAAATACAAAACGAGATCACCCGACTCACTTGTATAACACTAATTTTGGTACTAGAATTTAGTATTGTGATTCTTCACGTTAATTTTACAATACTGATTTCAATAATAAAAATAGCACTAGGATGACCTGACTCAGTTTTATATCACTAATTTCGGTATAAAATTCATTATTGCGATTATCAATGTTAATATGTTAGTATTGATTTGAGTACAAAAAAATAGCATGACTAACACCTCACTTAGTTCTATATCACTAATTTTGGTATTAAAACTCAGTATTATGATTATACATGTTAACATTTCCGTACTGACTTCAATACTGAAATACAACACCACGATGACCCGACTCGGTCGTGTATCACTAATTTCAGTACTAAAATTTAGTATTGTGATTATCCAAATTAATATATCAATATTGGTTTCAATACTGAAATATAAAATGACAATCATCACACTCAATTGTATATCACTAATTTTGGTATTAAAATTCAGTATTGCGATTATCCACTAATATTTCTATACTGATTTCAAGACTTAAAAACAAAACGATGATCACGAGACTTAGCTGTATATCACAAATTTGTTACTAATATTCGGTACCGCGATTATCCATGTAAATATTGCAGTATTGATTTCAGTACTGAAAAACAGCTGGATGAACGCATGACTCAATTCTATATCACTAATTTTGGTACTAAAATATAGCATTGAGATTAACCACGTTAATATTTCGATACTGAAAAAACAGCACCACCATGACCCGACTGAGTTGTAAATTTATAATTTTGGTACTAAAATTCAGTACTGTGATTATCCACCTTAATATTTCAATATTGATTTCAGTACTAAAATATAGCACCAAGATGACCCGACTATGTTTTACATCACTCATTTCGGTACTAAAATTCAGTATTGCGATTATCCACTTTAATACTTTAATACTGATTTCAGTACTGAAAAACAAAACGACGATCACCCGACTCACTTCTATATCACTAATTTTGGTATAAATTTTACTATTGCGATTATCCATGTTAGTATTTTAGTATTAATTTCAGTACTCAAAAATAGCTTGACTAACACCTGAATCGGTTCTATATCACTAATTTCAGTACTAAAACTTAGTATTGTGATTATCCACGTTAATATTTAATATTGAAAACCGCACCACGATGACCCGACTCGATTGTATATCACTAATTCGGTACTAAAATTCAGTGTTCTGATTATCCACGTTAATATTTCAATACTGATTTCAATACTGAACTAGATCACCAAGATGACCCGACTATGTTCTATATCACTCATTTCGGTACTGAAATTCAATATTACGATTATCCACCTTAATATTTCAATACTGATTTCAGTACTGAAATACAAAACGAGATCACCCGACTCACTTGTATAACACTAATTTTGGTACTAGAATTCAGTATTGTGATTCTACACGTTAATTTTTTAATACTGATTTCAATACTAAAAATAGCACTAGGATGACCTGACTCAGTTTTATATCACTAATTTCGGCATAAAATTCAGTATTGTGATTATCAATGTTAATATGTCAGTATTGATTTGAGTACTAAAAAATAGCATGACTAACACCTCACTTAGTTCTATATCACTAATTTTTGTATTAAAACTCAGTATTATGATTATACATGTTAACATTTCCGTACTGACTTCAATACTGAAATACATCACCAGGATGACCCGAATCGGTGGTGTATCACTAATTTCAGTACTAAAATTTAGTATTGTGATTATCCACATTAATATATCAATATTGGTTTCAATACTGAAATTTAAAATTGACAATCATCACACTCAGTTGTATATCACTAATTTTGGTATTAAAATTCAGTATTGCGATTATCCACTAATATTTCAATACTGATTTCAAGACTTAAAAGCAAAACGATGATCACGAGACTTAGCTGTATATAACAAATTTGTTACTAATATTCGGTATTGCGATTATCCATGTAAATATTGCAGTATTGATTTCAGTACTGAAAAACAGCTGGATGAATGCATGACTCAATTCTATATCACTAATTTTGGTACTAAAATATAGCATTGAGATTAACCACGTTAATATTTCAATACTGAAAAAACAGCACCACGATGACCCGACTGAGTTGTAAATTTCTAATTTCGGTACTAAAATTCAGTATTGTGATTATCCACCTTAATATTTCAATATTGGTTTCAGTACTGAAATATAGCACCAAGATGACCCGACTATGTTTTACATCACTCATTTCGGTACTAAAATTCAGTATTGCGATTATCCACTTTAATACTTTAATACTGATTTCAGTACTGAAAAACAAAACGAGGATCACCCGACTCACTTCTATATCACTCATTTCGGTATAAATTTTACTATTGCGATTATCCATGTTAGTATTTCAGTATTAATTTGAGTACTCAAAAATAGCTTGACTAACACCTGAGTCGGTTCTATATCACTAATTTCGGTACTAAAATATAGTATTGTGATTATCTACGTTAATATTTAATATTAAAAACCGCACCACGATGACCCGACTCGATTGTATATCACTAATTTCGGTACTAAAATTAAGTGTTCTGATTATCCACGTTAATATTTCAGTACTGATTTCAATACTGAAGTAGATCACCAAGATGAGCCGACTATGTTCTATATCACTCATTTCGGTACTGAAATTCAGTATTGGGATTATCCACCTTAATATTTCAATATTGATTTCAGTACTGAAATACAATACGAGATCACCTGACTCACTTGTATATCACTAATTTTGGTACTAGAATTCAGTATTGTGATTCTTCACGTTAATTTTTCAATACTGATTTCAATACTAAAAATAGCACTAGGATGACCTGACTCAGTTTTATATCACTAATTTCGGCATAAAATTCAGTATTGCGATTATCGATGTCAATATGTCAGTATTGATTTGAGTACTAAAAAATAGCATGACTAACACCTCACTCAGTTCTATATCACTAATTTTGGTATTAAAACTCAGTATTATGATTATACATGTTAACATTTCCGTACTGACTTCAATACAGCACCACGATGACCCGACTCGGTAGCGTATCACTAATTTCAGTACTAAAATTTAGTATTGTGATTATCCTCATTAATATATCAATATTGGTTTCAATACTGAAATATAAAATGACGATCATCACACTCAGTTGTATATCACTAATTTTGTTATTAAAATTTAGTATTACGATTATCCACTAATATTTCAATACTGATTTGAAGACTTAAAAACAAACGATGATCACGAGACTTAGCTGTATATCACAACTTTGTTACTAATATTCGGTACTGCGATTATCCATGTAAATATTGCAGTATTGATTTCAGTACTGAAAAACAGCTGGATGAACGCATGACTCAATTCTATATCACTAATTTTGATACTAAAATATAGCATTGAGATTAACCACGTTAATATTTCAATACTGAAAAAACGGCACCACGATGACCCGACTGAGTTGTAAATTTCTAATTTCGGTACTAAAATTCAGTATTGTGATTATCCACCTTAATATGTCAATATTGATTTCAGTAGTAAAATATAGCACCAAGATGACCCGACTATGTTTTACATCACTCATTTCGGTACTAAAATTCAGTATTGCGATTATCCACTTTAATACTTTAATACTGATTTCATTAAAAAAAACAAAACGACGATCACCCGACTCACTTCTACATCACTAATTTCGGTATAAATTTTACTATTGCGATTATCCATGTTAGTATTTTAGTATTAATTTCAGTACTCAAAAATAGCTTGACTAACACCTGAATCGGTTCTATATCACTAATTTCAGTAATAAAACTTAGTATTGTGATTATCCACGTTAATATTTAATATTGAAAACCGCACCACGATGACCCGACTCGATTGTATATCACTAATTCGGTACTAAAATTCAGTGTTTTGCTTATCCACGTTAATATTTCAGTACTGATTTCAATACTGAACTAGATCACCAAGATGACCCGACTATGTTCTATATCACTCATTTCGGTACTGAAATTCAGTATTACGATTATCCACCTTAATATTTCAATACTGATTTCAGTACTGAAATACAAAACGAGATCACCCGACTCACTTGTATAACACTATACTTGGTACTAGAATTCAGTATTGTGATTATTCACGTTAATTTTTTAATACTGATTTCAATACTAAAAATAGCACTAGGATGACCTGACTCAGTTTTATATCACTAATTTCGGCATAAAATTCAGTATTGCGATTATCAATGTTAATATGTCAGTATTGATTTGAGTACTAAAAAATAGCATGACTAACACCTCACTTAGTTCTATATCACTAATTTTTGTATTAAAACTCAGTATTATGATTATACATGTTAACATTTCCGTACTGACTTCAATACTGAAATACATCACCACGATGACCCGAATCGGTGGTGTATCACTAATTTCAGTACTAAAATTTAGTATTGTGATTATCCACATTAATATATCAATATTGGTTTCAATACTGAAATTTAAAATTGACAATCATCACACTCAGTTGTATATCACTAATTTTGGTATTAAAATTCAGTATTGCGATTATCCACTAATATTTCAATACTGATTTCAAGACTTAAAAGCAAAACGATGATCACGAGACTTAGCTGTATATAACAAATTTGTTACTAATATTCGGTATTGCGATTATCCATGTAAATATTGCAGTATTGATTTCAGTACTGAAAAACAGCTGGATGAATGCATGACTCAATTCTATATCACTAATTTTGGTACTAAAATATAGCATTGAGATTAACCACGTTAATATTTCAATACTGAAAAAACAGCACCACGATGACCCGACTGAGTTGTAAATTTCTAATTTCGGTACTAAAATTCAATATTGTGATTATCCACCTTAATATTTCAATATTGGTTTCAGTACTGAAATATAGCACCAAGATGACCCGACTATGTTTTACATCACTCATTTCGGTACTAAAATTCAGTATTGCGATTATCCACTTTAATACTTTAATACTGATTTCAGTACTGAAAAACAAAACGAGGATCACCCGACTCACTTCTATATCACTAATTTCGGTATAAATTTTACTATTGCGATTATCCATGTTAGTATTTCAGTATTAATTTGAGTACTCAAAAATAGCTTGACTAACACGTGAGTCGGTTCTATATCACTAATTTCGGTACTAAAATATAGTATTGTGATTATCCACGTTAATATTTAATATTAAAAACCGCACCACGATGACCCGACTCGATTGTATATCACTAATTTCGGTACTAAAATTAAGTGTTCTGATTATCCACGTTAATATTTCAGTACTGATTTCAATACTGAAGTAGATCACCAAGATGACCCGACTATGTTCTATATCACTCATTTCGGTACTGAAATTCAGTATTGGGATTATCCACCTTAATATTTCAATATTGATTTCAGTACTGAAATACAAAACGAGATCACCTGACTCACTTGTATATCACTAATTTTGGTACTAGAATTCAGTATTGTGATTCTTCACGTTAATTTTTCAATACTGATTTCAATACTAAAAATAGCACTAGGATGACCTGACTCAGTTTTGTATCACTAATTTCGGTATAAAATTCAGTATTGCGATTATCAATGATAATATGTCAGTATTGATTTGAGTACTAAAAAATAGCATGACTAACACCTCACTCAGTTCTATATCACTAATTTTGGTATTAAAACTCAGTATTATGATTATACATGTTAACATTTCCGTACTGACTTCAATACAGCACCACGATGACCCGACTCGGTCGCGTATCACTAATTTCAGTACTAAAATTTAGTATTATGATTATCCTCATTAATATATCAATATTGGTTTCAATACTGAAATATAAAATTGACGATCATCACACTCAGTTGTATATCACTAATTTTGTTATTAAAATTTAGTATTACGATTATCCACTAATATTTCAATACTGATTTGAAGACTTAAAAACAAACGATGATCACGAGACTTAGCTGTATATCACAAATTTGTTACTAATATTCGGTACTGCGATTATCCATGTAAATATTGCAGTATTGATTTCAGTACTGAAAAACAGCTGGATGAACGCATGACTCAATTCTATATCACTAATTTTGGTACTAAAATATAGCATTGAGATTAACCACGTTAATATTTCAATACTGAAAAAACGGCACCACGATGACCCGACTGAGTTGTAAATTTCTAATATCGGTACTAAAATTCAGTATTGTGATTATCCACCTTAATATGTCAATATTGATTTCAGTAGTAAAATATAGCACCAAGATGACCCGACTATGTTTTACATCACTCATTTCGGTACTAAAATTCAGTATTGCGATTATCCACTTTAATACTTTAATACTGATTTCAGTACAAAAAAAACAAAACGACGATCACCTGACTCACTTCTACATCCCTAATTTCGGTATAAATTTTACTATTGCGATTATCCACGTTAGTATTTCAGTATTAATTTGAGTACTCAAAAGTAGCTTGAGTAACACCTGACTCGGTTCTATATCACTAATTTCAGTACTAAAACTTAGTATTGTGATTATCCACGTTAATATTTAATATTGAAAACCGCACCACGATGACCCGACTCGATTGTATATCACTAATTTCGGTACTTAAATTCAGTGTTTTGCTTATCCACGTTAATATTTCAGTACTGATTTCAATACTGAACTAGATCACCAAGATGACCCGACTATGTTCTATATCACTCATTTCGGTACTGAAATTCAGTATTGCGATTATCCACCTTAATTTTTCAGCACTGATTTCAGTACTGAAATACAAAACGAGATCACCCGACTCACTTGTATAACACTAATTTTCGTACTAGCATTCAGTAGTGTGATTCTTCACGTTAATTTTACAATACTGATTTCAATACTAAAAATAGCACTAGGATGACCTGACTCAGTTTTATATCACTAATTTCGGTATAAAATTTATTATTGCGATTATCAATGTTAATATGTCAGTATTGATTTGAGTACTAAAAAATAGCATGACTAACACCTCACTCAGTTCTATATCACTAATTTTGGTATTAAAACTCAGTATTATGATTATACATGTTAACATTTCCGTACTGACTTCAATACTGAAATACAACACCACGATGACCCGACTCGGTCGTGTATCACTAATTTCAGTACTAAAATTTAGTATTTTGATTATCCAAATTAATATATCAATATTGGTTTCAATACTGAAATATAAAATGACAATCATCACACTCAGTTGTATATCACTAATTTTGGTATGAAAATTCAGTATTGCGATTATCCACTAATATTTCTATACCGATTTCAAGACTTAAAAACAAAACGATGATCACGAGACTTAGCTGTATATCACAAATTTGTTACTAATATTCGGTATTGCGATTATCCATGTAAATATTGCAGTATTGATTTCAGTACTGAAAAACAGCTGGATGAACGCATGACTCAATTCTATATCACTAATTTTGGTACTAAAATATAGCATTGAGATTAACCACGTTAATATTTCAGTACTGAAAAACAGCACCACGATGACCCGACTGAGTTCTAAATTTCTAATTTCGGTACTAAAATTCAGTATTGTGATTATCCACCTTAATATTTCAATATTGATTTCAGTACTGAAATATAGCACCAAGATGACCCGACTATGTTTTACATCACTCATATCGGTACTAAAATTCAGTATTGCGATTATCCACTTTAATACTTTAATACTGATTTCAGTACTGAAAAACAAAACGACGATCACCCGACTCACTTCTATATCAATAATTTCGGTATAAATTTTACTATTGCGATTATCCATGTTAGTATTTCAGTATTAATTTGAGTACTCAAAAATAGCTTGACTAACACCTGAGTCGGTTCTATATCACTAATTTCGGTACTAAAATATAGTATTGTGATTATCCACATTAATATTTAATATTAAAAACCGCACCACGATGACCCGACTCGATTGTATATCACTAATTTCGGTACTAAAATTCAGTGTTCTGATTATCCACGTTAATATTTCAGTACTGATTTCAATACTGAAGTAGATCACCAAGATGACCCGACTATGTTCTATATCACTCATTTCGGTACTGAAATTCAGTATTGGGATTATCCACCTTAATATTTCAATATTGATTTCAGTACTGAAATACAAAACGAGATCACCTGACTCACTTGTATATTACTAATTTTGGTACTAGAATTCAGTATTGTGATTCTTCACGTTAATTTTTCAATACTGATTTCAATACTAAAAATAGCACTAGGATGACCTGACTCAGTTTTGTATCACTAATTTCGGTATAAAATTCAGTATTGCGATTATCAATGTTAATATGTCAGTATTGATTTGAGTACTAAAAAATAGCATGACTAACACCTCACTCAGTTCTATATCACTAATTTTGGTATTAAAACTCAGTATTATGATTATACATGTTAACATTTCCGTACTGACTTCAATACAGCACCACGATGACCCGACTCGGTCGCGTATCACTAATTTCAGTACTAAAATTTAGTATTGTGATTATCCTCATTAATATATCAATATTGGTTTCAATACTGAAATATAAAATGACGATCATCACACTCAGTTGTATATCACCAATTTTGTTATTAAAATTTAGTATTACGATTATCCACTAATATTTCAATACTGATTTGAAGACTTAAAAACAAACGATGATCACGAGACTTAGCTGTATATCACAAATTTGTTACTAATATTCGGTACTGCGATTATCCATGTAAATATTGCAGTATTGATTTCAGTACTGAAAAACAGCTGGATGAACGCATGACTCAATTCTATATCACTAATTTTGGTACTAAAATATAGCATTGAGATTAACCACGTTAATATTTCAATACTGAAAAAACGGCACCACGATGACCCGACTGAGTTGTAAATTTCTAATTTCGGTACTAAAATTCAGTATTGTGATTATCCACCTTAATATCTCAATATTGATTTCAGTAGTAAAATATAGCACCAAGATGACCCGACTATGTTTTACATCACTGATTTTGGTACTAAAATTCAGTATTGCGATTATCCACTTTAATACTTTAATACTGATTTCAGTACAAAAAAAACAAAACGACGATCACCCGACTCACTTCTACATCACTAATTTCGTTATAAATTTTACTATTGCGATTATCCATCTTAGTATTTCAGTATTAATTTGAGTACTCAAAAGTAGCTTGACTAACACCTGACTCGGTTCTATATCACTAATTTCAGTACTAAAACTTAGTATTGTGATTATCCACGTTAATATTTAATATTGAAAACCGCACCACGATGACCCGACTCGATTGTATATCACTAATTTCGGTACTTAAATTCAGTGTTTTGCTTATCCACGTTAATATTTCAGTACTGATTTCAGTACTGAACTAGATCACCAAGATGACCCGACTATGTTCTATATCACTCATTTCGGTACTGAAATTCAGTATTGCGATTATCCACCTTAATTTTTCAGCACTGATTTCAGTACTGAAATACAAAACGAGATCACCCGACTCACTTTTATAACACTAATTTTTGTACTAGCATTCAGTAGTGTGATTCTTCACGTTAATTTTACAATACTGATTTCAATACTAAAAATAGCACTAGGATGACCTGACTCAGTTTATATCACTAATTTCGGTATAAAATTCATTATTGCGATTATCAATGTTAATATGTCAGTATTGATTTGAGTACTAAAAAATAGCGTGACTAACACCTCACTCAGTTCTATATCACTAATTTTGGTATTAAAACTCAGTATTATGATTATACATGTTAACATTTCGGTACTGACTTCAATACTAAAATACAACACCACGATGACCCGACTCGGTCGTGTATCACTAATTTCAGTACTAAAATTTAGTATTTTGATTATCCAAATTAATATATCAATATTGGTTTCAATACTGAAATATAAAATGACAATCATCACACTCAGTTTTATATCACTAATTTTGGTATGAAAATTCAGTATTGCGATTATCCACTAATATTTCTATACCGATTTCAAGACTTAAAAACAAAACGATGATCACGAGACTTAGCTGTATATCACAAATTTTTTTACTAATATTCGGTACTGCGATTATCCATGTAAATATTGCAGTATTGATTTCAGTACTGAAAAATAGCTGGATGAACGCATGACTCAATTCTATATCACTAATTTTGGTACTAAAATATAGCATTGAGATTAACCACGTTAATATTTCAATACTGAAAAAACAGCACCACTATGACCCGACTAAGTTGTAAATTTCTAATTTCGGTACTAAAATTCAGTATTGTGATTATCCACCTTACTATTTCAATATTGATTTCAGGACTGAAATATAGCACCAAGATGACCCGACTATGTTTTACATTACTCATTTCGGTACTAAAATTCAGTATTGCGATTATCCACTTTAATACTTTAATACTGATTTCAGTACTGAAAAACAAAACGATGATCACCCGACTCACTTCTATATCACTAATTTCGGTATAAATTTAATATTGCAATTATCCATGTTGGTATTTCAATGTTAATTTGAGTACTCAAAAATAGCTTGACTAACACCTGACTCGGTTCTATATCACTAATTTCAGAACTAAAACTTAGTATTGTGATTATCCACGTTAATATCTAATATTGAAAACCGCACCACGATGACCTGACTCGATTGTATATCACTAATTTCGGTACTAAAATTCAGTGTTCTGATTATCCAACTTAATATTTCAGTACTGATTTCAATACTGAAGTAGATCACCAAGATGACCCGACTATGTTCTATATCACTCATTTCGGTACTGAAATTCAGTATTGCGATTATCCACCTTAATATTTCAATACTTATTTCAGTACTGAAATACAAAACGAGATCACCCGACTAACTTGTATATCACTAAGTTTGGTACTAGAATTCAGTATTGTGATTCTTCACGTTAATTTTTCAATACTGATTTCAATACTAAAAATAGAACTAGGATGACCCGACTCAGTTTTATATCACTAATTTTGTTATAAATTCAGTATTGCGATTATCAATGTTAATATGTCAGTATTGATTTGGGTACTAAAACATAGCATGACTAACACCTCACTCGGTTCTATATCACTAATTTTGGTATTAAAACTCAGTATTATGATTATACATGTTAACATTTCCGTACTGACTTCAATACTGAAATACAGCACCAAGATGACCCGACTCGGTCGTGTATCACTAATTTCAGTACTAAAATTTAGTATTGTGATTATCCTCATTAATATATCAATATTGGTTTCAATACTGAAATATAAAAGGACGATCATCACACTCAGTTGTATATCACTAATTTTGGTATTAAAATTCAGTTGCGATTATCCACTAATATTTCAATACTGATTTCAAGACTACAAAACAAAACGATGATCACGAGACTTAGCTGTATATCACAAATTTGTTACTAATATTCGGTACTGCGATTATCCATGTAAATATTGCAGTATTGATTTCAGTACTGGAAAACAACTGGATGAACGCATGACTCTATTCTATATCACTAATTGGTACTAAAATATAGAATTGATATTAACCACGTTAATATTTCAATACTGAAAAAACAGCACCACGATGACCCGACTGAGTTGTAAATTTCTAATTTCGGTACTAAAATTCAGTATTGTGATTACCCACCTGAATATTTCAATATTGATTTCAGTACTAAAATATAGCACCAAGATGACCCGACTATGTTTTACATCACTCATTTCGGTACTAAAATTCAGTATTGCGATAATCCACTTTAATACTTTAATACTGATTTCAGTACTGAAAAACAAAACGACGATCACCCGACTCACTTCTATATTACTAATTTCGGTAAATTTTTTACTATTGCGATTATCCATGTTAGTATTTCAGTATTAATTTGAGTACTCAAAAATAGCTTGACTAACACCTGACTCGGTTCTATATCACTAATTTCAGTACTAAAACTTAGTATTGTGATTATCCAGAATTAATATTTAATATTGAAAACCGCACCACGATGACCCGACTCGATTGTATATCACTAATTTCGGTACTAAAATTCAGTGTTCTGATTATCAACGTTAATATTTCAGTACTGATTTCAATACTGAATTAGATCACCAAGATGACCCGACTATGTTCTATATCACTCAATTCGGTACTGAAATTCAGTATTGCGATTATCCACCTCAATATTTCAACACTGATTTCAGTACTGAAATACAAAACGAGATCACCCGACTCACTTGTATAACACTAATTTTGGTACTAGAATTTAGTATTGTGATTCTTCACGTTAATTTTACAATACTGATTTCAATAATAAAAATAGCACTAGGATGACCTGACTCAGTTTTATATCACTAATTTCGGTATAAAATTCATTTTTGCGATTATCAATGTTAATATGTTAGTATTGATTTGAGTACTAAAAAATAGCATGACTAACACCTCACTTAGTTCTATATCACTAATTTTGGTATTAAAACTCAGTATTATGATTATACATGTTAACATTTCCGTACTGACTTCAATACTGAAATACAACACCACGATGACCCGACTCGGTCGTGTATCACTAATTTCAGTACTAAAATTTAGTATTGTGATTATCCAAATTAATATATCAATATTGGTTTCAATACTGAAATATAAAATGACAATCATCACACTCAATTGTATATCACTAATTTTGGTATTAAAATTCAGTATTGCGATTATCCACTAATATTTCTATACTGATTTCAAGACTTAAAAACAAAACGATGATCACGAGACTTAGCTGTATATCACAAATTTGTTACTAATATTCGGTACCGCGATTATCCATGTAAATATTGCAGTATTCATTTCAGTACTGAAAAACAGCTGGATGAACGCATGACTCAATTCTATATCACTAATTTTGGTACTAAAATATAGCATTGAGATTAACCACGTTAATATTTCGATACTGAAAAAACAGCACCACAATGACCCGACTGAGTTGTAAATTTATAATTTCGGTACTAAAATTCAGTACTGTGATTATCCACCTTAATATTTCAATATTGATTTCAGTACTAAAATATAGCACCAAGATGACCCGACTATGTTTTACATCACTCATTTCGGTACTAAAATTCAGTATTGCGATTATCCACTTTAATACTTTAATACTGATTTCAGTACTGAAAAACAAAACGACGATCACCCGACTCACTTCTATATCACTAATTTTGGTATAAATTTTACTATTGCGATTATCCATGTTAGTATTTTAGTATTAATTTCAGTACTCAAAAATAGCTTGACTAACACCTGAATCGGTTCTATATCACTAATTTCAGTACTAAAACTTAGTATTGTGATTATCCACGTTAATATTTAATATTGAAAACCGCACCACGATGACCCGACTCGATTGTATATCACTAATTCGGTACTAAAATCCAGTGTTCTGATTATCCACGTTAATATTTCAATACTGATTTCAATACTGAACTAGATCACCAAGATGACCCGACTATGTTCTATATCACTCATTTCGGTACTGAAATTCAATATTACGATTATCCACCTTAATATTTCAATACTGATTTCTGTACTGAAATACAAAACGAGATCACCCGACTCACTTGTATAACACTAATTTTGGTACTAGAATTCAGTATTGTGATTCTACACGTTAATTTTTTAATACTGATTTCAATACTAAAAATAGCACTAGGATGACCTGACTCAGTTTTATATCACTAATTTCGGCATAAAATTCAGTATTGTGATTATCAATGTTAATATGTCAGTATTGATTTGAGTACTAAAAAATAGCATGACTAACACCTCACTTAGTTCTATATCACTAATTTTTGTATTAAAACTCAGTATTATGTTTATACATGTTAACATTTCCGTACTGACTTCAATACTGAAATACATCACCACGATGACCCGAATCGGTGGTGTATCACTAATTTCAGTACTAAAATTTAGTATTGTGATTATCCACATTAATATATCAATATTGGTTTCAATACTGAAATTTAAAATTGACAATCATCACACTCAGTTGTATATCACTAATTTTAGTATTAAAATTCAGTATTGCGATTATCCACTAATATTTCAATACTGATTTCAAGACTTAAAAGCAAAACGATGATCACGAGACTTAGCTGTATATAACAAATTTGTTACTAATATTCGGTATTGCGATTATCCATGTAAATATTGCAGTATTGATTTCAGTACTGAAAAACAGCTGGATGAATGCATGACTCAATTCTATATCACTAATTTTGGTACTAAAATATAGCATTGAGATTAACCACGTTAATATTTCAATACTGAAAAAACAGCACCACGATGACCCGACTGAGTTGTAAATTTCTAATTTCGGTACTAAAATTCAGTATTGTGATTATCCACCTTAATATTTCAATATTGGTTTCAGTACTGAAATATAGCACCAAGATGACCCGACTATGTTTTACATCACTCATTTCGGTACTAAAATTCAGTATTGCGATTATCCACTTTAATACTTTAATACTGATTTCAGTACTGAAAAACAAAACGAGGATCACCCGACTCACTTCTATATCACTAATTTCGGTATAAATTTTACTATTGTGATTATCCATGTTAGTATTTCAGTATTAATTTGAGTACTCAAAAATAGCTTGACTAACACCTGAGTCGGTTCTATATCACTAATTTCGGTACTAAAATATAGTATTGTGATTATCCACGTTAATATTTAATATTAAAAACCGCACCACGATGACCCGACTCGATTGTATATCACTAATTTCGGTACTAAAATTAAGTGTTCTGATTATCCACGTTAATATTTCAGTACTGATTTCAATACTGAAGTAGATCACCAAGATGAGCCGACTATGTTCTATATCACTCATTTCGGTATTGAAATTCAGTATTGGGATTATCCACCTTAATATTTCAATATTGATTTCAGTACTGAAATACAATACGAGATCACCTGACTCACTTGTATATCACTAATTTTGGTACTAGAATTCAGTATTGTGATTCTTCACGTTAATTTTTCAATACTGATTTCAATACTAAAAATAGCACTAGGATGACCTGACTCAGTTTTATATCACTAATTTCGGCATAAAATTCAGTATTGCGATTATCGATGTTAATATGTCAGTATTGATTTGAGTACTAAAAAATAGCATGACTAACACCTCACTCAGTTCTATATCACTAATTTTGGTATTAAAACTCAGTATTATGATTATACATGTTAACATTTCCGTACTGACTTCAATACAGCACCACGATGACCCGACTCGGTAGCGTATCACTAATTTCAGTACTAAAATTTAGTATTGTGATTATCCTCATTAATATATCAATATTGGTTTCAATACTGAAATATAAAATGACGATCATCACACTCAGTTGTATATCACTAATTTTGTTATTAAAATTTAGTATTACGATTATCCACTAATATTTCAATACTGATTTGAAGACTTAAAAACAAACGATGATCACGAGAATTAGCTGTATATCACAAATTTGTTACTAATATTCGGTACTGCGATTATCCATGTAAATATTGCAGTATTGATTTCAGTACTGAAAAACAGCTGGATGAACGCATGACTCAATTCTATATCACTAATTTTGATACTAAAATATAGCATTGAGATTAACCACGTTAATATTTCAATACTGAAAAAACGGCACCACGATGACCCGACTGAGTTGTAAATTTCTAATTTCGGTACTAAAATTCAGTATTGTGATTATCCACCTTAATATGTCAATATTGATTTCAGTAGTAAAATATAGCACCAAGATGACCCGACTATGTTTTACATCACTCATTTCGGTACTAAAATTCAGTATTGCGATTATCCACTTTAATACTTTAATACTGATTTCATTACAAAAAAAACAAAACGGCGATCACCCGACTCACTTCTACATCACTAATTTCGGTATAAATTTTACTATTGCGATTATCCATGTTAGTATTTTAGTATTAATTTCAGTACTCAAAAATAGCTTGACTAACACCTGAATCGGTTCTATATCACTAATTTCAGTAATAAAACTTAGTATTGTGATTATCCACGTTAATATTTAATATTGAAAACCGCACCACGATGACCCGACTCGATTGTATATCACTAATTCGGTACTAAAATTCAGTGTTTTGCTTATCCACGTTAATATTTCAGTACTGAATTCAATACTGAACAAGATCACCAAGATGACCCGACTATGTTCTATATCACTCATTTCGGTACTGAAATTCAGTATTACGATTATCCACCTTAATATTTCAATACTGATTTCTGTACTGAAATACAAAACGAGATCACCCGACTCACTTGTATAACACTAAACTTGGTACTAGAATTCAGTATTGTGATTATTCACGTTAATTTTTTAATACTGATTTCAATACTAAAAATAGCACTAGGATGACCTGACTCAGTTTTATATCACTAATTTCGGCATAAAATTCAGTATTGCGATTATCAATGTTAATATGTCAGTATTGATTTGAGTACTAAAAAATAGCATGACTAACACCTCACTTAGTTCTATATCACTAATTTTTGTATTAAAACTCAGTATTATGATTATACATGTTAACATTTCCGTACTGACTTCAATACTGAAATACATCACCACGATGACCCGAATCGGTGGTGTATCACTAATTTCAGTACTAAAATTTAGTATTGTGATTATCCACATTAATATATCAATATTGGTTTCAATACTGAAATTTAAAATTGACAATCATCACACTCAGTTGTATATCACTAATTTTGGTATTAAAATTCAGTATTGCGATTATCCACTAATATTTCAATACTGATTTCAAGACTTAAAAGCAAAACGATGATCACGAGACTTAGCTGTATATAACAAATTTGTTACTAATATTCGGTATTGCGATTATCCATGTAAATATTGCAGTATTGATTTCAGTACTGAAAAACAGCTGGATGAATGCATGACTCAATTCTATATCACTAATTTTGGTACTAAAATATAGCATTCAGATTAACCACGTTAATATTTCAATACTGAAAAAACAGCACCACGATGACCCGACTGAGTTGTAAATTTCTAATTTCGGTACTAAAATTCAGTATTGTGATTATCCACCTTAATATTTCAATATTGGTTTCAGTACTGAAATATAGCACCAAGATGACCCGACTATGTTTTACATCACTCATTTCGGTACTAAAATTCAGTATTGCGATTATCCACTTTAATACTTTAATACTGATTTCAGTACTGAAAAACAAAACGAGGATCACCCGACTCACTTCTATATCACTAATTTCGGTATAAATTTTACTATTGCGATTATCCATGTTAGTATTTTAGTATTAATTTGAGTACTCAAAAATAGCTTGACTAACACCTGAGTCGGTTCTATATCACTAATTTCGGTACTAAAATATAGTATTGTGATTATCCACGTTAATATTTAATATTAAAAACCGCACCACGATGACCCGACTCGATTGTATATCACTAATTTCGGTACTAAAATTAAGTGTTCTAATTATCCACGTTAATATTTCAGTACTGATTTCAATACTGAAGTAGATCACCAAGATGACCCGACTATGTTCTATATCACTCATTTCGGTACTGAAATTCAGTATTGGGATTATCCACCTTAATATTTCAATATTGATTTCAGTACTGAAATACAAAACGAGATCACCTGACTCACTTGTATATCACTAATTTTGGTACTAGAATTCAGTATTGTGATTCTTCACGTTAATTTTTCAATACTGATTTCAATACTAAAAATAGCACTAGGATGACCTGACTCAGTTTTGTATCACTAATTTCGGTATAAAATTCAGTATTGCGATTATCAATGATAATATGTCAGTATTGATTTGAGTACTAAAAAATAGCATGACTAACACCTCACTCAGTTCTATATCACTAATTTTGGTATTAAAACTCAGTATTATGATTATACATGTTAACATTTCCGTACTGACTTCAATACAGCACCACGATGACCCGACTCGGTCGCGTATCACTAATTTCAGTACTAAAATTTAGTATTGTGATTATCCTCATTAATATATCAATATTGGTTTCAATACTGAAATATAAAATTGACGATCATCACACTCAGTTGTATATCACTAATTTTGTTATTAAAATTTAGTATTACGATTATCCACTAATATTTCAATACTGATTTGAAGACTAAAAACAAACGATGATCACGAGACTTAGCTGTATATCACAAATTTGTTACTAATATTCGGTACTGCGATTATCCATGTAAATATTGCAGTATTGATTTCAGTACTGAAAAACAGCTGGATGAACGCATGACTCAATTCTATATCACTAATTTTGGTACTAAAATATAGCATTGAGATTAACCACGTTAATATTTCAATACTGAAAAAACGGCACCACGATGACCCGACTGAGTTGTAAATTTCTAATATCGGTACTAAAATTCAGTAATGTGATTATCCACCTTAATATGTCAATATTGATTTCAGTAGTAAAATATAGCACCAAGATGACCCGACTATGTTTTACATCACTCATTTCGGTACTAAAATTCAGTATTGCGATTATCCACTTTAATAATTTAATACTGATTTTAGTACAAAAAAAACAAAACGACGATCACCTGACTCACTTCTACATCACTAATTTCGGTATAAATTTTACTATTGCGATTATCCATGTTAGTATTTCAGTATTAATTTGAGTACTCAAAAGTAGCTTGAGTAACACCTGACTCGGTTCTATATCACTAATTTCAGTACTAAAACTTAGTATTGTGATTATCCACGTTAATATTTAATATTGAAAACCGCACCACGATGACCCGACTCGATTGTATATCACTAATTTCGGTACTTAAATTCAGTGTTTTGCTTATCCACGTTAATATTTCAGTACTGATTTCAATACTGAACTAGATGACCAAGATGACCCGACTATGTTCTATATCACTCATTTCGGTACTGAAATTCAGTATTGCGATTATCCACCTTAATTTTTCAGCACTGATTTCAGTACTGAAATACAAAACGAGATCACCCGACTCACTTGTATAACACTAATTTTAGTACTAGCATTCAGTAGTGTGATTCTTCACGTTAATTTTACAATACTGATTTCAATACTAAAAATAGCACTAGGATGACCTGACTCAGTTTTATATCACTAATTTCGGTATAAAATTCATTATTGCGATTATCAATGTTAATATGTCAGTATTGATTTGAGTACTAAAAAATAGCATGACTAACACCTCACTCAGTTCTATATCACTAATTTTGGTATTAAAACTCAGTATTATGATTATACATGTTAACATTTCCGTAGTGACTTCAATACTGAAATACAACACCACGATGACCCGACTCGGTCGTGTATCACTAATTTCAGTACTAAAATTTAGTATTTTGATTATCCAAATTAATATATCAATATTGGTTTCAATACTGAAATATAAAATGACAATCATCACACTCAGTTGTATATCACTAATTTTGGTATGAAAATTCAGTATTGCGATTATCCACTAATATTTCTATACCGATTTCAAGACTTAAAAACAAAACGATGATCACGAGACTTAGCTGTATATCACAAATTTGTTACTAATATTCGGTATTGCGATTATCCATGTAAATATTGCAGTATTGATTTCAGTACTGAAAAACAGCTGGATGAACGCATGACTCAATTCTATATCACTAATTTTGGTACTAAAATATAGCATTGAGATTAACCACGTTAATATTTCAATACTGAAAAACAGCACCACGATGACCCGACTGAGTTGTAAATTTCTAATTTCGGTACTAAAATTCAGTATTGTGATTATCCACCTTAATATTTCAATATTGATTTCAGTACTAAAATATAGCACCAAGATGACCCGACTATGTTTTACATCACTCATATCGGTACTAAAATTCAGTATTGCGATTATCCACTTTAATACTTTAATACTGATTTCAGTACTGAAAAACAAAACGACGATCACCCGACTCACTCCTATATCACTAATTTCGGTATAAATTTTACTATTGCGATTATCCATGTTAGTATTTCAGTATTAATTTGAGTACTCAAAAATAGCTTGACTAACACCTGAGTCGGTTCTATATCACTAATTTCGGTACTAAAATATAGTATTGTGATTATCCACGTTAATATTTAATATTAAAAACCGCACCACGATGACCCGACTCGATTGTATATCACTAATTTCGGTACTAAAATTCAGTGTTCTGATTATCCACGTTAATATTTCAGTACTTATTTCAATACTGAAGTAGATCACCAAGATGACCCGACTATGTTCTATATCACTCATTTCGGTACTGAAATTCAGTATTGGGATTATCCACCTTAATATTTCAATATTGATTTCAGTACTGAAATACAAAACGAGATCACCTGACTCACTTGTATATCACTAATTTTGGTACTAGAATTCAGTATTGTGATTCTTCACGTTAATTTTTCAATACTGATTTCAATACTAAAAATAGCACTAGGATGACCTGACTCAGTTTTGTATCACTAATTTCGGTATAAAATTCAGTATTGCGATTATCAATGTTAATATGTCAGTATTGATTTGAGTACTAAAAAATAGCATGACTAACACCTCACTCAGTTCTATATCACTAATTTTGGTATTAAAACTCAGTATTATGATTATACATGTTAACATTTCCGTACTGACTTCAATACAGCACCACGATGACCCGACTCGGTCGCGTATCACTAATTTCAGTACTAAAATTTAGTATTGTGATTATCCTCATTAATATATCAATATTGGTTTCAATACTGAAATATAAAATGACGATCATCACACTTAGTTGTATATCACTAATTTTGTTATTAAAATTTAGTATTACGAATATCCACTAATATTTCAATACTGATTTGAAGACTTAAAAACAAACGATGATCACGAGACTTAGCTGTATATCACAAATTTGTTACTAATATTCGGTACTGCGATTATCCATGTAAATATTGCAGTATTGATTTCAGTACTGAAAAACAGCTGGATGAACGCATGACTCAATTCTATATCACTAATTTTGGTACTAAAATATAGCATTGAGATTAACCACGTTAATATTTCAATACTGAAAAAACGGCACCACGATGACCCGACTGAGTTGTAAATTTCTAATTTCGGTACTAAAATTCAGTATTGTGATTATCCACCTTAATATCTCAATATTGATTTCAGTAGTAAAATATAGCACCAAGATGACCCGACTATGTTTTACATCACTCATTTCGGTACTAAAATTCAGTATTGCGATTATCCACTTTAATACTTTAATACTGATTTCAGTACAAAAAAAACAAAACGACGATCACCGGACTCACTTCTACATCACTAATTTCGGTATAAATTTTACTATTGCGATTATCCATGTTAGTATTTCAGTATTAATTTGAGTACTCAAAAGTAGCTTGACTAACACCTGACTCGGTTCTATATCACTAATTTCAGTACTAAAACTTAGTATTGTGATTATCCACGTTAATATTTAATATTGAAAACCGCACCACGATGACCCGACTCGATTGTATATCACTAATTTCGGTACTTAAATTCAGTGTTTTGCTTATCCACGTTAATATTTCAGTACTGATTTCAATACTGAACTAGATCACCAAGATGACCCGACTATGTTCTATATCACTCATTTCGGTACTGAAATTCAGTATTGCGATTATCCACCTTAATTTTTCAGCACTGATTTCAGTACTGAAATACAAAACGAGATTACCCGACTCACTTGTATAACACTAATTTTAGTACTAGCATTTAGTAGTGTGATTCTTCACGTTAATTTTACAATACTGATTTCAATACTAAAAATAGCACTAGGATGACCTGACTCAGTTTTATATCACTAATTTCGGTATAAAATTCATTATTGCGATTATCAATGTTAATATGTCAGTATTGATTTGAGTACTAAAAAATAGCATGACTAACACCTCACTCAGTTCTATATCACTAATTTTGGTATTAAAACTCAGTATTATGATTATACATGTTAACATTTCCGTACTGACTTCAATACTGAAATACAACACCACGATGACCCGACTCGGTCGTGTATCACTAATTTCAGTACTAAAATTTAGTATTTTGATTATCCAAATTAATATATCAATGTTGGTTTCAATACTGAAATATAAAATGACAATCATCACACTCAGTTGTATATCCCTAATTTTGGTATGAAAATTCAGTATTGCGATTATCCACTAATATTTCTATACCGATTTCAAGACTTAAAAACAAAACGATGATCACGAGACTTAGCTGTATATCACAAATTTTTTACTAATATTCGGTACTGCGATTATCCATGTAAATATTGCAGTATTGATTTCAGTACTGAAAAACAGCTGGATGAACGCATGACTCAATTCTATATCACTAATTTTGGTACTAAAATATAGCATTGAGATTAACTACGTTAGTATTTCGATACTCAAAAAACAGCACCATGATGACCCGACTGAGTTGTAAATTTCTAATTTCGGTACTAAAATTCAGTATTGTGATTATCCACCTTAATATTTCAATATTGATTTCAGTACTGAAATATAGCACCAACATGACCCGACTATGTTTTACATCACTCATTTCGGTACTAAAATTCAGTATTGCGATTATCCACTTTAATAGTTTAATACTGATTTCAGTACTGAAAAACAAAACGACGATCACCCGACTCACTTCTATATCACTAATTTCGGTATAAATTTTACTATTGTGATTATCCATGTTAGTATTTCAGTATTAATTTGCGTACTCAAAAATAGCTTGACTAACACCTGACTCGGTTCTATATCACTAATTTCAGTACGAAAACTTAGTATTGTGATTATCCACGTTAATATTTAATATTGAAAAGCGCACCACGATGACCCGACTCGATTGTATATCACTAATTCGGTACTAAAATTCAGTGTTCTGATTATCCACGTTAATATTTCAGTACTGATTTCAATACTGAACTAGATCACCAAGATGACCCGACTATGTTCTATATCACTCATTTCGGTTCTGATATTCAGTATTGCGATTATCCACCTTAATATTTCAATACTGATTTCAGTACTGAAATACAAAACGAGATCTCCCGACTCACTTGTATATCACTAATTTTTGTACTAGAATTCAGTATTGTGATTCTTCACGTTAATTTTTCAATACTGATTTCGATACTAAAAATAGCACTAGGATGACCTGACTCAGTTTTATATCACTAATTTCGGTATAAAATTCAGTATTGCGATTATCTATGTTAATATGTCAGTATTGATTTGAGTACAAAAAATAGCACGACTAACACCTCACTCAGTTCTATATCACTGATTTTGGTATTATAACTCAGTATTATGATTATACATGTTAACATTTCCGTACTGACTTCAATACTGAAATACAGCACCACGATGACCCGACTTGGTCGTGTATCACTAATTCGGTACTAAAATTTAGTATTGTGATTATCCACATTAATATGTCAATATTGATTTCAATACTGAAATATAAAATGACGATCATCACACTCAGTTGTATATCACTAATTTTGGTATTAAAATTCAGTTGCGATTATCCACTAATATTTCAATACTGATTTCAAGACTTCAAAACAAAACGATGATCACGAGACTTAGCTGTATATCACAAATTTGTTACTAATATTCGGTACTGCGATTATCCATGTAAATATTGCAGTATTGATTCCAGTACTAGAAAACAGTTGGATGAACGCATGACTCTATTCTATATCACTAATTTTGGTACCAAAATATAGAATTGAGATTAACCACGTTAATATTTCAATACTGAAAAAACAACACCACGATGACCCGACTGAGTTGTAAATTTCTAATTTCGGTACTAAAATTCAGTATTGTGATTATCCACCTGAATATTTCAATATTGATTTCAGTACTAAAATATAGCACCAAGATGACCCGACTATGTTTTACATCACTCATTTCGGTACTAAAATTCAGTATTGCGATTATCCACTTTAATACTTTAATACTGATTTCAGTACTGAAAAACAAAACGACGATCACCCGACTCACTTCTATATTACTAATTTCGGTATAAATTTTACTATTGCGATTATCCATGTTAGTATTTCAGTATTAATTTGAGTACTCAAAAATAGCTTGACTAACACCTGACTCGGTTCTATATAACTAATTTCAGTACTAAAACTTAGTATTGTGATTATCCATATTAATATTTAATATTGAAGACCGCACCACGATGACCCGACTCGGTCGTGTATCACTAATTTCGGTACTAAAATTCAGTGTTCTGATTATCCACGTTAATATTTCAGTACTGATTTCAATACTGAAATATAAAATGACGATCATCACACTCAGTTGTATATCACTAATTTTGGTTTTAAAATTCAGTATTGCGATTATGCACTTAATATTTCAATACTGATTTCGAGACTTAAAAACGAAACGATGATCACGAGACTTAGCTGTATATCACAAATTTGTTACTAATATTCGGTACTGCGATTATCCATGTAAATATTGCAGTATTGATTTCAGTAATGAAAAACAGCTGGATGAACGCATGACTCAATTCTATATCACTAATTTTGGTACTAAAATATAGCATTGAGATTAACCACGTTAATATTTCAATACTGAAAAAACAACACCACGATGACCCGACTGAGTTGTAAATTTCTAATTTCGGTACTAAAATTCAGTATTGTGATTATCCACCTTAATATTTCAATATTGATTTCAGTACTAAAATATAGCACCAAGATGACCCGACTATGTTTTACATCAGTCATTTCGGTACTAAAATTCAGTATTGCGATTATCCACTTTAATACTTTAATACTGATTTCAGTACTGAAAAACAAAACGACGATCACCCGACTCACTTCTATATCGCTAATTTCGGTAATTTTTTTTACTATTGCGATTATCCATGTTAGTATTTCAGTATTAATTTGAGTACTAAAAAATAGCTTGACTAACACCTGACGCGGTTCTATATCACTAATTTCAGTACTAAAACTTAGTATTGTGATTATCCACGTTAATATTTAATATTGAAAACCGCACCACGATGACCCGACTAGATTCTATATCACTAAATTCGGTACTAAAATTCAGTGTTCTGATTATCCACGTTAATATTTCAGTACTGATTTCAATACTGAACTAGATCACCAAGATGACCCGACTATGTTCTATATCACTCAATTCGGTACTGAAATTCAGTATTGCGATTATCCACCTTAATATTTCAACACTGATTTCAGTACTGAAATACAAAGCGAGATCACCCGACTCACTTGTATAACACTAATTTTGGTACTAGAATTCAGTATTGTGATTCTTCACGTTAATTTTGCAATACTGGTTTCAATACTAAAAATAGCACTAGGATGACGTGACTCAGTTTTATATCACTAATTTCGGTATAAATTCATTATTGCAATTATCAATGTTAATATGTCAGTATTGATTTGAGTACTACAAAATAGCACGACTAACACCTCACTCAGTTCTATATCACTAATTTTGGTATTAAAACTCAGTATTATGATTATACATGTTAACATTTCCGTACTGACTTCAAGACTGAAATACAGCACCACGATGACCCGACTCGGTCGTGTATCACTAATTTCAGTACTAAAATTTAGTATTGTGATTATCCAAATTAATATATCAATATTGGTTTCAATACTGGAATATAAAATGACAATCATCACACTGAGTTGTATATCACTAATTTTGGTATTAAAATTCAGTATTGCGATTATCCACTAATATTTCTATACTGATTTCAAGACATAAAAACAAAACGATGATCACGAAACTTAGCTGTATATCACAAATTGGTTAGTAATATTCGGTACTGTGATTATCCATGTAAATATTGTAGTATTGATTTCAGTACTGAAAAACAGCTGGATGAACGCATGACTCAATTCTATATCACTAATTTTGGTACTAAAATATAGCATTGGGATTAACCACGTTAATATTTCAATATTGAAAAAACAGCACCACTATGACCCGACTGAGTTGTAAATTTCTAATTTCGGTACTAAAATTCAGTATTGTGATTATCCACCTTAATATTTCAATATTGATTTCAGTACTGAAATATAGCACCAAGATGACCTGACTATGTTTTACATCACTCATTTCGGTACTAAAATTCAGTATTGCGATTATCCACTTTAATACTTTAATACTGATTTCAGTACTGAAAAACAAAACGATGATCACCCGACTCAGTTCTATATCACTAATTTCAGTATAAATTACTATTGCGATTATCCATGTTAGTATTTCAATATTAATTTGAGTACTCAAAAATAGCTTGACTAACACCTGACTCGGTTCTATATCACTAATTTCAGTACTAAAACTTAGTATTGTGATTATCCACGTTAATATTTAATATTGAAAACCGCACCACGATGACCCGACTCGATTGTATATCACTATTTTCGGTACAAAAATTCAGTGTTCTGATTATCCACGGTAATATTTCAGTACTGATTTCAATACTGAAGTAGATCACCAAGATAACCCGACTATGTTCTATATCACTCATTTCGGTACTGAAATTCAGTATTGCGATTATCCACCTTAATATTTCAATACTGATTTTAGTACTGAAATACAAAACGAGATCACCCGACTCACTTGTATATCACTAATTTTGGTACTAGAATTCAGTATTGTGATTCTTCACGTTAATTTTTCAATACTGATTTCAATACTAAAAATAGCACTAGGATGACCTGACTCAGTTTTATATCACTAATTTCGGTATAAAATTCAGTATTGCGATTATCTATGTTAATATGTCAGTATTGATTTGAGTACAAAAAAATAGCACGACTAACACCTCACTCAGTTCTATATCACTGATTTTGGTATTAAAACTCAGTATTATGATTATACATGTTAACATTTCCGTACTGACTTCAATACTGAAATACAACACCACGATGACCCGACTAGGTAGTGTATCACTAATTTCAGTACTAAAATTTAGTATTGTGATTATCCACACTAATTTATCAATATTGATTTCAATACTGAAATATAAAATGACGATCATCACACTCACTTGTATATCACTAATTTTTGTATTATAATTCAGTATTGCGATTATCCACTTAATATTTCAATACTGATTTCAAGACTTAAAAACAAAACGATGATCACAAGACTTAGCTCTATATCACAAATTTGTTACTAATATTCGGTACTGCGATTATCCATGTAAATATTGCAGTATTGATTTCAGTACTGAAAAACAGCTGGATGAACGCATGACTCAATTCTATGTCACTAATTTTGGTACTAAAATATAGCATTGAGATTAACCACGTTAATATTTCAATACTGAAAAAACAGCACCACGAAGACCCCACTGAGTTGTAAATTTCTAATTTCGGTACTAAAATTCAGTATTGTGATTATCCACCTTAATATTTCAATATTGATTTCAGTACTGAAATATAGCACCAAGATGACCCGACTATGTTTTACATCACTCATCTCGGTACTAAAATTCAGTATTGCGATTATCCACTTTAATACTGATTTCAGTACTGAAAAACAAAACGACGATCACCCGACTCACTTCTATATCACTAATTTCTGTATAAATTTACTATTCTGATTATCCATGTTAGTATTTCAGTATTAATTTGAGTACTCAAAAATAGCTTGACTAACACCTGACTCGGTTCTATATCACTAATTTAAGTACTAAAACTTAGTATTGTGATTATCCACGTTAATATTTAATATTGAAAACCGCACCACGATGACCCGAGTCGATTGTATATCACTAATTTCGGTACTAAAATTCAGTGTTCTGATTATCCACGTTAATATTTCAGTACTGATTTCAATACTGAACTAGATCACCAAGATGACCCGACTATCTTCTATATCACTCATTGCGGTACTGAAATTCAGTATTGCCATTATCCACCTTAATATTTCAATACTGATTTCAGTACTGAAATACAAAACGAGATCACCCGACTAACTTGTATATCACTAATTTTGGTACTAGAATTCAGTATTGTGATTCTTCACGTTAATTTTTCAATACTGATTTAATACTAAAAATAGCACTAGGATGACCTGACTCAGTTTTATATCACTAATTTCGGTATAAAATTCAGTATTGCGACTATCTATGTTAATATGTCAGTATTGATTTGAGTATAAAAGATAGCACGACTAACACCTCACTCAGTTCTATATCACTGATTTTGGTATTAAAACTCAGTATTATGATTATACATGTTAACATTTCCGTACTGACTTCAATACTGAAATACAGCACTACGATGACCCGACTCGGTCGTGTATCACTAATTTCAGTACTAAATTTTAGTATTGTGATTATCCACATTAATATATCAATATTGATTTCAATACTGAAATATAAAATGACGATCATCACACTCAGTTGTATATCACTAATTTTGGTTTTAAAATTCAGTATTGCGATTATCCACTTAATATTTCAATACTGATTTCAAGACTTAAAACGAAACGATGATCACGAGACTTAGCTGTATATCACAAATTTGTTACTAATATTCGGTACTGCGATTATCCATGTAAATATTGCAGTATTGATTTCAGTACTGAAAAACAGCTGGATGAACGCATGACTCAATTCTATATCACTAATTTTGGTACTAAAATATAGCATTGAGATTAACCACGTTAATATTTCAATACTGAAAAAACAGCACCACGATGACCCGACTGAGTTGTAAATTTCTAATTTTGATACTAAAATTCAGTATGGTGATTATCCACCTTAATATTTCAATATTGATTTCAGTACTGAAATATAGCACCAAGATGACCCGACTATGTTTTACATCACTCATTTCGGTACTAAAATTCTGTATTGCGATTATCCACCTTAACATTTCAATACTGATTTCAGTACTGAAAAACAAAACGACGATCACCCGACTAACTTGTATATCACTAATTTTGGTACTACAATTCAGTATTGTGATTCTTCACGTTAATTTTTCAATACTGATTTCAATACTAAAAATAGCACCAGGATGACCTGACTCAGTTTTATATCACTAATTTCGGTATAAAATTCAGTATTGCGATTATCTATGTTAATATGTCAGTATTGATTTGAGTACAAAAAATAGCACGACTAACACCTCACTTAGTTCTATATCACTGATTTTGGTATTAAAACTCAGTATTATGATTATACATGTTAACATTTCCGTACTGACTTCAATACTGAAATACAGCACCACGATGACCCGACTCGGTCGTGTATCACTAATTTCAGTACTAAAATTTAGTATTGTGATTATCCACATTAATATATCAATATTGATTTCAATACTGAAATATAAAATGACGATCATCACACTCAGTTGTATATCACTAATTTTGGTATTAAAATTCAGTATTGCGATTATCCACTTAATATTTCAATACTCATTTCAAGACTAAAAAACAGAACGATGATCACGAGACTTAGCTGTATATCACAAATTTGTTACTAATATTCGGTACAGCGATTATCCATGTAAATATTGCAGTATTGATTTCAGTACTGAAAAATAGCTGGATGAACGCATGACTCAATTCTATATCACTAATTTTGGTACTAAAATATAGCATTGAGATTAACCACGTGAATATTTCAATACTGAAAAAACAGCACCACGATGACCCGACTGAGTTGTAAATTTCTAATTTCGGTACTAAAATTCAGTATTGTGATTATCCACCTTAATATTTCAATATTGATTTCAGTACTGAAATATAGCACCAAGATGACCCGACTATGTTTTACATCACTCATTTCGGTACTAAAATTGAGTATTGCGATTATCCACTTTAATACTTTAATACTATTTCAGTACTAAAAAACAAAACGACGATCACCTGACTCACTTCTATATCAATAATTTCGGTATAAATTTTACTATTGTGATTATCCATGTTAGTATTTCAGTATTAGTTTGAGTACTCAAAAATAGCTTGACTAACACCTGACTCGGTTCTATATCACTAGTTTCAGTACTAAACCTTAGTATTGTGATTATCCACGTTAATATTTAATATTGAAAACCGCACCACGATGACCCGACTCGATTGTATATCACTAATTTCGGTACTAAAATTCAGTGTTCTGATTAACCACGTTAATATTTCAGTACTGATTTCAATACTGAACTAGATCACCAAGATGACCCGACTATGTTCTATATCACTTATTTCGGTACTGAAATTAAGTATTGCGATTATCCACCTTAATATTTCAATACTGATTTCAGTACTGAAATACAAAACGAGATCACCCGACTCACTTGTATATCACTAATTTTGGTACTAGAATTCAGTATTGTGATTCTTCACGTTAATTTTTCAATACTGATTTCAATACTAAAAATAGCACTAGGATGACCTGACTCAGTTTTATATCACTAATTTCGGTATAAATTCAGTATTGCGATTATCTATGTTAATATGTCAGTATTGATTTGAGTACAAAAAAATAGCACGACTAAACCTCACTCAGTTCTATATCACTGATTTTGGTATTAAAACTCAGTATTATGATTATACATGTTAACATTTCCGTACTGACTTCAATACTGAAATACAGCACCACGATGACCCGACTCGGTCGTGTATCAATAATTTCAGTACTAAAATTTAGTTTTGTGATTATCCACATTAATATATCAATATTGATTTCAATACTGAAATATAAAATGACGATCATCACACTCAGTTGTATATCACTAATTTTGGTATTAAAATTCCGTATTGCGATTATCCACTTAATATTTCAATACTCATTTCAAGACTAAAAAACAGAACGATGATCACGAGACATAGCTGTATATCACAAATTTGTTACTAATATTCGGTACTGCGATTATCCATGTAAATATTGCAGTATTGATTTCAGTACCGAAAAACAGCTGGATGAACGCATGACTCAATTCTATATCACTAATTTTGGTACTAAAATATAGCATTGAGATTAACCACGTTAATATTTCAATACTGAAAAAACAGCACCACGATGACCCGACTGAGTTGTAAATTTCTAATTTCGGTACTAAAATTCAGTATTGTGATTATCCACCTTAATATTTCAATATTGATTTCAGTACTGAAATATAGCACCAACATGACCCGACTATGTTTTACATCACCCATTTCGGTACTAAAATTCAGTATTGCGATTATCCACTTTAATACTTTAATACTGATTTCAGTACTGAAAAACGAAACGACGATCACCCGACTCACTTCTATATCACTAATTTCGGTATAAATTTTACTATTGTGATTATCCATGTTAGTATTTCAGTATTAATTTGAGTACTCAAAAATAGCTTGACTAACACCTGACTCGGTTCTATATCACTAGTTTCAGTACTAAACCTAAGTATTGTGATTATCCACGTTAATATTTAATATTGAAAACCGCACCACGATGACCCGACTCGATTGTATATCACTAATTTCGGTACTAAAATTCAGTGTTCTGATTAACCACGTTAATATTTCAGTACTGATTTCAATACTGAACTAGATCACCAAGATGACCCGACTATGTTCTATATCACTCATTTCGGTACTGAAAGTAAGTATTGCGATTATCCACCTTAATATTTCAATACTGATTTCAGTACTGAAATACAAAACGAGATCACCCGACTCACTTGTATATCACTAATTTTGGTACTAGAATTCAGTATTGTGATTCTTCACGTTAATTTTTCAATACTGATTTCAATACTAAAAATAGCACTAGGATGACCTGACTCAGTTTTATATCACTAATTTCGGTATAAAATTCAGTATTGCGATTATCTATGTTAATATGTCAGTATTGATTTGAGTACAAAAAAATAGCACGACTAACACCTCACTCAGTTCTATATCACTGATTTTGGTATTAAAACTCAGTATTATGATTATACATGTTAACATTTCCGTACTGACTTCAATACTGAAATACAGCACCACGATGACCCGACTCGGTCGTGTATCACTAATTTCAGTACTAAAATTTAGTATTGTGATTATCCACATTAATATATCAATATTGATTTCAATACTGAAAGATAAAATGACGATCATCACACTCAGTTGTATATCACTAATTTTGGTATTAAAATTCAGTATTGCGATTATCCACTTAATATTTCAATACTCATTTCAAGACTAAAAAACAGAACGATGATCACGAGACTTAGCTGTATATCACAAATTTGTTACTAATATTCGGTACTGCGATTATGCATGTAAATATTGCAGTATTGATTTCAGTACTGAAAAACAGCTGGATGAACGCATGACTCAATTCTATATCACTAATTTTGGTACTAAAATATAGCATTGAGATTAACCACGTTAATATTTCAATACTGAAAAAGCAGCACCACGAAGACCCCACTGAGTTGTAAATTTCTAATTTCGGTACTAAAATTCAGTATTGTGATTATCCGCCTTAATATTACAATATTGATTTTAGTACTGAAATATAGCACCAAGATGACCCGACTATGTTTTACATCACTCATTTCGGTACTAAAATTCAGTATTGCGATTATCCACTTTAATACTTTAATAGAATTTCAGTACTGAAAAACAAAACGACGATCACCCGACTCACTTCTATATCACTAATTTCTTATAAATTTTACTATTGTGATTATCCATGTTAGTATTTCAGTATTAATTTGAGTACTCAAAAATAGCTTGACTAACACCTGACTCGGTTCTATATCACTAATTTCAGTACTAAAACTTAGTATTGAGATTATCCATGTTAATATTTAATATTGAAAACCGCACCACGATGACCCGACTCGATTGTATATCACTAATTTCGGTACTAAAATTCAGTGTTCTGATTATCCACGTTAATATTTCAGTACTGATTTCAATACTGCACTAGATCACCAAGATGACCCAACTATGTTCTATATCACTCATTTCGGTACTGAAATTCAGTATTGCGATTTTCCACCTTAATATTTCAATACTGATTTCAGTACTGAAATACAAAACGAGATCACCCGACTCACTTGTATATCACTAATTTTGGTACTAGAATTCAGTATTGTGATTTTTCACGTTAATTTTTCAATACTGATTTCAATACTAAAAATAGCACTAGGATGACCTGACTCAGTTTTATATCACTAATTTCGGTATAAAATTCAGTATTGCGATTATCTATGTTAATATGTCAGTATTGATTTGAGTACAAAAAATAGCACGATTAACACCTCACTCAGTTCGATATCACTGATTTTGGTATTAAAACTCAGTATTGTGATTATACATGTTAACATTTCGATACTGAAAAAACAGCACCACGATGACCCGACTGAGTTGTAAATTTCTAATTTCGGTACTAAAATTCAGTATTGTGATTATCCACCTTAATATTTCAATATTGATTTCAGTACTGAAATATAGCACCAACATGACCCGACTATGTTTTACATCACCCATTTCGGTACTAAAATTCAGTATTGCGATTATCCACTTTAATACTTTAATACTGATTTCAGTACTGAAAAACAAAACGACGATCACCCGACTCACTTCTATATCACTAATTTCGGTATAAATTTTACTATTGTGATTATCCATGTTAGTATTTCAGTATTAATTTGCGTACTCAAAAATAGCTTGACTAACACCTGACTCGGTTCTATATCACTAATTTCAGTACTAAAACTAAGTATTGTGATTATCCACGTTGATATTTAATATTGAAAACCGCACCACGATGACCCGACTCTATTGTATATCACTAATTTCGGTACTAAAATTCAGTGTTCTGATTATCCACGTTAATATTTCAGTACTGATTTCAATACTGAACTAGATCACCAAGATGACCCGACTATGTTCTATATCACTCATTTCGGTACTGAAATTCAGTCTTGCGATTATCCACCTTAATATTTCAATACTGATTTCAGTACTGAAATACAAAACGAGATCACCCGACTCACTTGTATATCACTAATTTTGGTACTAGAATTCAGTATTGTGATTCTTCACGTTAATTTTTCAATACTGATTTCGATACTAAAAATAGCACTAGGATGACCTGACTCAGTTTTATATCACTAATTTCGGTATAAAATTCAGTATTGCGATTATCTATGTTAATATGTCAGTATTGATTTGAGTCAAAAAAATAGCACGACTAACACCTCACTTAGTTCTATATCACTGATTTTGGTATTAAAACTCAGTATTATGATTATACATGTTAACATTTCCGTACTGACTTCAATACTGAAATACAGCACCACGATGACCCGACTTGGTCGTGTATCACTAATTTCGATACAAAAATTTAGTATTGTGATTATCCACATTAATATATCAATATCGATTTCAATACTGAAATATAAAATGACGATCATCACACTTAGTTGTATATCACTAATTTTGGTACTAAATTTCAGTATTGCGATTATCCACTTAATATTTCAATACTGATTTCAAGACTTAAAAACGAAACGATGATCACGAGACTTAGCCGTATATCACAAATTTGTTACTAATATTCGGTACTGCGATTATCCATGTAAATATTGCAGTATTGATTTAAGTACTGAAAAACAGCTCGATGAACGCGTGACTCAATTCTATATCACTAATTTTGGTACTAAAATATAGCATTGAGATTAACCACGTTAGTATTTCGATACTGAAAAAACAGCACCACGATGACCCGACTGAGTTGTAAATTTCTAATTTCGGTACTAAAATTCAGTATTGTGATTATCCACCTTAATATTTCAATATTGATTTCAGTACTGAAATATAGCACCAACATGACCCGACTATGTTTTACATCACTCATTTCGGTACTAAAATTCAGTATTGCGATTATCCACTTTAATACTTTAATACTGATTTCAGTACTGAAAAACAAAACGACGATCACCCGACTCACTTCTATATCACTAATTTCGGTATAAATTTTACTATTGTGATTATCCATGTTAGTATTTCAGTATTAATTTGCGTACTCAAAAATAGCTTGACTAACACCTGACTCGGTTCTATATCACTAATTTCAGTACTAAAACTTAGTATTGTGATTATCCACGTTGATATGTAATATTGGAAACCGCACCACGATGACCCGACACTATTGTATATCACTAATTTCGGTACTAAAATTCAGTGTTCTGATTATCCACGTTAATATTTCAGTACTGATTTCAATACTGAACTAGATCACCAAGATGACCCGACTATGTTCTATATCACTCATTTCGGTACTGAAATTCAGTCTTGTGATTATCCACCTTAATATTTCAATACTGATTTCAGTACTGAAATACAAAACGAGATCACCCGACTCACTTGTATATCACTAATTTTGGTACTAGAATTCAGTATTGTGATTCTTCACGTTAATTTTTCAATACTGATTTCGATACTAAAAATAGCACTAGGATGACCTGACTCAGTTTTATATCACTAATTTCGGTATAAAATTCAGTATTGCGATTATCTATGTTAATATGTCAGTATTGATTTGAGTACAAAAAATAGCACGACTAACACCTCACTCAGTTCGATATCACTGATTTTGGTATTAAAACTCAGTATTATGATTATACATGTTAACATTTCCGTACTGACTTCAATACTGAAATACAGCACCACGATTACCCGACTCGGTCGTGTATCACTAATTTCAGTACTAAAATTTAGTATTGTGATTATCCACATTAATATATCAATATTGATTTCAATACTGAAATATAAAATGACGATCATCACACTCAGTTGTATATCACTAATTTTGGTATTGAAATTCAGTATTGCGATTATCCACTTAATATTTCAACACTTATTTCAAGACATAAAAACGAAACGATGATCACGAGACTTAGCTGTATATCACAAATTTGTTACTAATATTCGGTACTGCGATTATCCATGTAAATATTGCAGTATTGATTTCAGTACTGAAAAATAGCTGGATGAACGCATGACTCAATTCTATATCACTAATTTTGGTACTAAAATATAGCATTGAGATTAACCACGTTAATATTTCAATACTGAAAAAACAGCACCACGATGACCCGACTGAGTTGTAAATTTGTAATTTCGGTACTAAAATTCAGTATTGTGATTATCCACCTTAATATTTCAATATTGATTTCAGTACTGAAATATAGCACCAAGATGACCCGACTATGTTTTACATCACTCATTTCGGTACTAAAATTCAGTATTGCGATTATCCACTTTAATACGTTAATAGAATTTCAGTACTGAAAAACAAAAAGACGATCACCCGACTCACTTCTATATCACTAATTTCGGTATAAATTTTACTATTGTGATTATCCATGTTAGTATTTCAGTATTAATTTGAGTACTCAAAAAAGCTTGACTAACACCTGACTCGGTTCTATATCACTAATTTCAGTACTAAAACTTAGTATTGTGATTATCCACGTTAATATTTAATATTGAAAACCGCACCACGATGACCCGACTCGATTGTATATCACTAATTTCGGTACTAAAATTCAATGTTCTGATTATCCACGTTAATTTTTCAGTACTGAATTCAATACTGAACTAGATCACCCAGATGGCCCGACTATGTTCTATATCACTCATTTCGGTACTGAAATTCAGTATTGCGATTATCCACCTTAATATTTCAATACTTATTTCAGTACTGAAATACAAAACGAGATCACCCGACTCACTTGTATATCACTAATTTTGGTACTAGAATTCAGTATTGTGATTCTTCACGTTAATTTTTCAATACTGATTTCAATACTAAAAATAGCACTAGGATGACCTGACTCAGTTTTATATCACTAATTTCGGTACAAAATTCAGTATTGCGATTATCTATGTTAATATGTCAGTATTGATTTGAGTACAAAAAAATAGCACGACTAACACCTCACTCAGTTCTATATCACTGATTTTGGTATTAAAACTCAGTATTATGATTATACATGTTAACATTTCCGTACTGACTTCAATACTGAAATACAGCACCACGATGACCCGACTCGGTCGTGTATCACTAATTTCAGTACTGAAAAACAAAACGACGATCACCCGACTCACTTCTATATCACTAATTTCGGTATAAATTTTACTATTGTGATTATCCATGTTAGTATTTCAGTATTAATTTGCGTACTCAAAAATAGCTTGACTAACACCTGACTCGGTTCTATATCACTAATTTCAGTACTAAAACTTAGTATTGTGATTATCCACGTTAATATTTAATATTGAAAACCGCACCACGATGACCAGACTCAATTGTTTATCACTAATTTCGGTACTAAAATTCAGTGTTCTGATTATCCACGTTAATATTTCAGTACTGAATTCAACACTGAACTAGATCACCCAGATGGCCCGACTATGTTCCATATCACTCATTTCGGTACTGAAATTCAGTATTGCGATTATCCACCTTAATATTTCAATACTGATTTCAGTACTGAAATACAAAACGAGATCACCGGACTCACTTGTATATCACTAATTTTGGTACTAGAATTCAGTATTGTGATTCTTCACGTTAATTTTTCAATACTGATTTCAATAGTGAAAATGACCTGACTCAGTTTTATATCACGAATTTCGGTATAAAATTTAGTATTGCGATTATCTATGTTAATATGTCAGTATTGATTTGAGTACAAAAAAATAGCACGACTAACAACTCACTCAGTTCTATATCACTGATTTTGGTATTAAAACTCAGTATTATGATTATACATGTTAACATTTCCGTACTGACTTCAATACTGAAATACAGCACCACGATGACCCGACTCGGTCGTGTATCACTAATTTCAGTACTAAAATTTAGTATTGTGATTATCCACATTAATATATCAATATTGATTTCAATACTGAAATATAAACTGATGATCATCACACTCAGTTGTATATCACTAATTTTGGTATTAAAATTCAGTATTGCGATTATCCACTTAATATTTCAATACTGATTTCAAGACTTAAAAAGAAAACGATGATCACAAGACTTAGCTGTATATCACAAATTTGTTACTAATATTCGGTACTGCGATTATCCATGTAAATATTTCAGTATTGATTTCAGTACTGAAAAACAGCTGGATGAACGCATGACTCAATTCTATATCACTAATTTTGGTACTAAAATATAGCATTGAGATTAACCATGTTAATATTTCAATACTGAAAAAAAAGCACCACGATGACCCGACTGAGTTGTAAATTTCTAATTTCGGTACTAAAATTCAGTATTGTGATTATCCACCTTAATATTTCAATATGGATTTCAGTACTGAAATATAGCACCAAGATGACCCGACTATGTTTTACATCACTCATTTCGGTACTAAAATTCAGTATTGCGATTATCCACTTTAATACTTTAGTAGAATTTCAGTACTGAAAAACTAAACGACGATCACCCGACTCACTTCTATATCACTAATTTCGGTATAAATTTTACTATTGTGATTATCCATGTTAGTATTTCAGTATTAATTTGAGTACTCAAAAAAAGCTTGACTAACACCTGACTCGGTTCTATATCACTAATTTCAGTACTAAAATTAGTATTGTGATTATCCACGTTAATATTTAATATTGAAAACCGCACCACGATGACCCGACTCGATTGTATATCACTAATTTCGGTACTAAAATTTAGTGTTCTGATTATCCACGTTAATATTTCAGTACTGAATTCAATACTGAACTAGATCACCCAGATGGCCCGACTATGTTCTATATCACTCATTTCGGTACTGAAATTCAGTATTGCGATTATCCACCTTAATATTTCAATACTGATTTCAGTACTGAAATACGAAACGAGATCACCCGACTCACTTGTGTATCACTAATTTTGGTACTAGAATTCAGTATTGTGATTCGTCACGTTAATTTTTCAATACTGATTTCAATACTAAAAATAGCACTAGGATGACCTGACTATGTTTTATATCACGAATTTCGGTATAAAATTTAGATTGCGATTATCTATGTTAATATGTCAGTATTGATTTGAGTACAAAAAAATAGCACGACTAACACCTCACTCAGTTCCATATCACTGATTTTGGTATTTAAACTCAGTATTATGATTATACATGTTAACATTTCCGTAATGACTTCAATACTGCACCACGATGACCCGACTCGGTCGTGTATCACTAATTTCAGTACTAAAATTTAGTATTGTGATTATCCACATTAATATATCAATATTGATTTCAATACTGAAATATAAAATGATGATCATCACACTCAGTTGTATATCACTAATTTTGGTATGAAAATTCAGTATTGCGATTATCCACTTAATATTTCAATACTGATTTCAAGACTTAAAAAGAAAACGATGATCACGAGACTTAGCTGTATATCACAAATTTGTTACTAATATTCGGTACTGCGATTATCCATGTAAATATTTCAGTATTGATTTCAGTACTGCAAAACAGCTGGATGAACGCATGACTCAATTCTATATCACTAATTTTGGTACTAAAATATAGCATTGAGATTAACCACGTTAATATTTCAATACTGAAAAACAGCACCACGATGACCCGACTGAGTTGTAAATTTCTAATTTGGTACTAAAATTCAGTATTGTGATTATCCACCTTAATATTTCAATATTGATTTCAGTACTGAAATATAGCACCGAGATGACCCGACTATGTTTTACATCACTCATTTCGGTACTAAAATTCAGTATTGCGATTATCCACTTTAATACTTTAATAGAATTTCAGTACTGAAAAACAACGACGATCACCCGACTCACTTCTATATCACTAATTTCGGTATAAATTTTACTATTGTGATTATCCATGTTAGTATTTCAGTATTAATTTGAGTACTCAAAAAAAGCTTGACTAACACCTGACTCGGTTCTATATCACTAATTTCAGTACTAAAACTTAGTATTGTGATTATCCATGTTAATATTTAATATTGAAACCGCACCACGATGACCCGACTCGATTGTATATCACTAATTTCGGTACTAAAATTTAGTGTTCTGATTATCCACGTTAATATTTCAGTAATGAATTCAATACTGAACTAGATCACCCAGATGGCCCGACTATGTTCTATATCATTCATTTCGGTACTGAAATTCAGTATTGCGATTATCCACTTTAATATTTCAATACTGATTTCAATACTGATTTCAGTACTGAAATACAAAACGAGATCACCCGACTCACTTGTATATCACTAATTTTGGTACTAGAATTCAGTATTGTGATTCTTCACGTTAATTTTTCAATACTGATTTCAATACTAAAAATAGCACTAGGATGACCTGACTATGTTTTATATCACTAATTTCGGTACAAAATTCAGTATTGCGATTATCTATGTTAATATGTCAGTATTGATTTGAGTACAAAAAAATAGCACGACTAACACCTCACTCAGTTCTATATCACTGATTTTGGTATTAAAACTCAGTATTATGATTATACACACTACAGGAATCTGCTACTTTGCCGTCTGCCATGGCAGACGGCAAAGGCAAGGATGGCGGACGGCAAAGAGCTTTGCCGTCGGCCGCGGACGGCAAAAGGCTCCGGCAAAGTAGGCTACGGTAAAGAGCTTCTTTGCCGTCTGCTTTCTGAAGCGGACGACAAAGGGGCCTTTGCCATCAGCGGCGGACGGCAAAGAAAGCCGACGGCAATAAATTCGATGTTAGTCCGTTAGGCGTCTAACGGCAGCCTTTGCCGTCCGCCGCTGACGGCAAAGAGCATCAAGCCTTTGCCGTTTGCCACTGTAGGCAAACTGACCAAATGGGTCAGCTGCCAGGAAGCACAGGTGGTTGCCACGTGGCTTCTTTGCCGTCCGCGGCGGACGGCAAAGAGCCTGCATTGCCTCTTTTTCTGTTCTTTCTTATACCCAACCATTTTCACAGCAAATAGATACATATATATTTTTCACATGGCAAGTTCACAGCAAACATATGAGATGTCCAACACATATAATTTCATCATACATGCATAGTTCCATCAACCATACATAGCAAGTTCCACATACATGCATCCAACCATACATATTACAATAGTGTCATCCTACCATACATGCATAGTTCATCGATACAAAAGAAATATAGTTCATCCAAACAAGCACTCCATCTATAAAAGCACAAATGGAAAAGAAGCACTCCATCCATGCAAGCTTCCGTGAATTAAATCAAATCTGCAAAATGATAAACAAGATGTTAGAAAAAGAAGAAGAAAATGAAGAAGAAGACTATAAGAAATAAGCATACTTAAGTAAAATGGAGCTAACCTAGAAGAAAATGAAGAAGAAGAAGAAGAAGAAGACTAGAAGAATACTAGAAGAAGAGTAGAAGAAGACTAGAATAATAATAATAATAATAATAATAATAATAATAAGAAGATGACTATAATTAAGCTTATCATGTAAACTTGGTCATTCTGTGCTAACATAAGTAATTTTGGAGTTAACCTATAGGAAACTAAGCATATTAGAGATAACTTAGCATATTAGAGCCAACTTAGGTAAAATGGAGCCAACCTAGCTAATTATGCCATCTTTGAGTGAACTAAGCATATTAGAGCTAACTTATAGCTAACTTATGTCATTTTGGAAGAAGAAGAAGAAGACTATAAGCTTATTATGTAAACTTGGTCATTTTGTGCTAACATAAGTAATTTTGGACCTAACCTATAGGAAACTAAGCATAGTAGAGATAACTTAGCATATTAGAGCTAACATATGTAACTAAGCATATTAGAGCTAACATAGGTAACTAAGCATATTAGAGCTAACTATATATAGATCATTTTGGAGATCTGACATACCTGACATAGTTCAGTTCTAATTGTTCTTCTCCTTCTCCTTCCTCAGCCTGATGCGCCAAGAGCGGCGAGGCGGTGGAGGCAGTGAGATGTAGTCTTCTACCACAATTGGCGTGGTCATGTCGCCCAGCTGTGGGATCGCCGGCGCCACCACCATCACGAGGCCATCTTCAGGCAGGACAGGCATGACCATCGCTAGGTCATCCTCAGCCACCACCATCTCTTGCCCATGGTGCGCCACCACCATCTCCTGCCCTTGGTCGGCCACCACCATCGCTGGGTCATCCTCAGCCTGATGCCCACTCTGCTCCTCTTCTTCCCCACTCCAGTCCGGATCATCCTCCTTGCTGTCTTTGCTGCAGCCCGAATCGCTACTGCTTTTGCTACAGCCATAATCGATGTTGCTTTTGCTATAGCCAGAATCGCTGCTGCTTTGGCTGTAGCCAGTGTCGCTGCTGCTGCTCCCATTGCCTGTCCAAATGCAACAATTAATGACCGTTAACAATCGATGCAAGACAAAGCCAAATGTAGAGGAATAAGAAGAGGCAGAACGTACCGGCATGATCGTCGTCAGCGTAGCGCATGCGACACATAGTCGCGTTGAACACCTTCACGATGAGCATGTTGGCGTCGTCGTCGTGCCTGAAGAGAAGGAAGTACCCCAGCCGCAGGTCGTAGGCACGGTAGAACTTCTCCCAGCCATGAAACAGGTACATGTGGCCCTCCTTGATCACCAACTCCATGTCCCACAGCCTGCGAAACCCGCTGCCGGCCTGTCGCAGCTTCACATTATTTGGCGGATCTTCACCCAGCATGTTCATATAAGTGTCAGGCAGCCTCTGCAGTTTGGGACAAGGAGTGATGTAGCAAACAACAGAGTTATCATAATGAGATGGGTGAAGGGGAGATCTCTCCTTCTATATACCTGCCTCTTGGAGGAAGTCCCAAGTATGACACTGAAGAACTCGAAAGCATCCAACTCGTACTTCGGTGTGGCAGAGCGGAGACAGCGGTGACGGCCTCCCCCCATCTCTAATAAGCAGCAGAAGAGACCAATTAGTATCTAGCTAGAAGCATATCTATAAACATAGAGCCAAGTTTCTAGACATGAAAGAAAACTGAGAAAAAAAGCAATGCACTTGTGCACAACAACATCAACAACACTTAGTTAATTTGGTAGGTTAGTTGGCAATGGCAATTGGCACCCTTCAAAACTAGGGATTTCTTTAGACATGAAAGAAAACTGAAAATGTTGAAAAAAAGAGCATAGTAATCTAAAAATAGGGGGAAAATACACTTCGTCTTTCTCCTCTTTATCTTCTTCTTTTTTTCATCTTTCATCTTTCTTCTTAACCAAAACTAAACCTAAAGTTCCTTCTGGTGTGATCACATTGGAATACTTGTGGCAACAAATCATAGTTGCACCATATTTTAGGTGGCTCTAGGTGCCACACACCAAGCAAACAAACAAACCTCAAATCGGAAACTAAGGGTGTAGTGTCGTAAAATCAATTTACTTTGTATGCAAATCAGAATGTATAGTTTGCCTTTCCGCAAAAAAGAAAAGGAAAAGACGGGTATAGTTTGCCTCTTACGACAGATTCCATAAGCAATATGCATGCCTTGTTGTTTTCTCAAATTAAACTAATTCGAGTGTTGCTAATTGATGAATTTGAATATATGCAAAGGAATTTGAGGAAAGATTTTGCTCTTCTCACTATTAGTTTCATAATATTTTATACAACCCCTTCAAGGAGTCTGTGGATAACTTTCGTTTACAGTTCACTAGATATGTGTATTACATTTTCTATTGGAAATGCATTTGAATTCATTTATGACAAATACTAATTCTACCACGACATGCCAATTTTTTTCTTGTATATAAAATAACTCGTGCACTAATATTTACTTCACTGAAAGATTTTTTACTTTGAAGGGAAATAGTTTTTGTTCCATCATCTATTAATAATATAACAATAATAATTCATTATATGCCAATGAGTTGAGAAATCTGGACTACATTATTTAAATGACACATAAAAAGCATAATGTACTAACTAATAAGACTACTAGTGAGAATTGAGATTATACACAATTATAGTAGAGAAGATGCTATCTATGCTCTAAACCTAAACTAAAGTAAACCTAAACTAAACCAAACCTAAAATAAACCTAAACTAAACTTAAAATACAGAAACAAAAACAGAAAAAAACAAGAGGTCTCACCGGGTGGAGGAGGGGGCACCGGAGGGGTGGGGCGGCCGCGATGGTGGAGGAGAGGGGCGCCAGGGCGGCCGGGTGGAGGAGGGGGCGCCGGAGTGGCGGGGAGGCCACGGTGGTGGAGCAGAGGGGCGCCAGGGCCGCCGGGTGGAGGAGGGAGCACCGGAGCGGCGGGGCGGCTGCGGTGGTGGAGCAGAGGGGCGCCGGGGCCGCTGGGGTGGAGGAGGGGGTGCTGCGGCGACGTGGGTGGCGTGGGGCGGCGGCGGCTCGGGCACGGGCGGCGTGGCGCGATGACGGGGATGGCGCGGGGCGGGGAAGGGGGTCACCGGGGCTGCTGGGATGGGGAAGGGGGTCACCGGGGCCGCTGGGGCGGCGCGGCGACGGGGGTGGCGCGGGGCGGCGGCGGCACGGGGGCGGGATGGTGCGGGGCGGCGGCGGCTCGGGCGCGGGCGGAGAGAGAGAGGGACATATGTGGGGCGTAGGCGGGCGTCGATATGGATTTTAGTTAGGGCTCGGTTCTTTGCCGTCCGCCAGCAGACAGCAAAGATCCTAGCTAACGGGCATTAGCTTGGCCACTTTCTTTGCCGTCTGCTAGCGGGCGGCAAAGAGTGGGGCCGTTAGGTTTTTTTCTAAACAGCTCGTTAGTGGGGCCCACCTCTCTCTTTGCCGTCCGCCAGCCGACGGCAAAGATTCTTTGCCGTCCGCTAGCAGACGGCAAAGAATTGGCTGATGGCAAAGACATTCTTTGCCATCAGCCAGTTCTTTGCCATTCGTTTTTTGCAAGCTGACGGCAAAGAGCTTCTTTGCCGTCCGCCAGTAGACGGCAAAGAATAGGCAGACGGCAAATAAGCAAATTCCAGTAGTGACATGTTAATATTTCCGTACTGACTTCAATACTGAAATACAGCACCAACTTCAATACTGAAATACAGCACCACGATGACCCGATTCAGTCGTGTATCCCTAATTTCAGTACAAAAATTTAGTATTGTGATTATCCACATTAATATATCAATATTGATTTCAATACTGAAATATAAAATGCCGATCATCACACTCAGTTGTATATCACTAATTTTGGTACTAAAATTCAGTATTGCGATTATCCACTTAATATTTCAATACTGATTTCAAGACTTAAAAACAAAACGATGAACACGAGACTTAGCTGTATATCACAAATTTGTTACTAATATTCGGTACTGCGATTCTCCATGTAAATATTTCAGTATTGATTTCAGTACTGAAAAACAGCTGGATGAACGCATGACTCAATTCTATATCACTAATTTTGGTACTAAAATATAGCATTGAGATTAACCACGTTAATATTTCAATACTGAAAAACGGTACCACGATGACCCGACTGAGTTGTAAATTTCTAATTTCGGTACTAAAATTCAGTATTGTGATTATCCACCTTAATATTTCAATATTGATTTTAATTAGTACTGAAAGATAGCACCAAGATGACCCGACTATGTTTTACATCACTCATTTCGGTACTAAAATTCAGTATTGCGATTAAACACTTTAATACTTTAATACTGATTTCAGTACTGAAAAACTAAACGACGATCACCCGACTCACTTCTATATCACTAATTTCGGTATAAATTTTACTATTGTGATTATCCATGTTAGTATTTCAGTATTAATTTGAGTACTCAAAAAAAGCTTGACTAACACCTGACTCGGTTCTATATCACTAATTTCATTACCAAAACTTAGTATTGTGATTATCCATGTTAATATTTAATATTGAAAACCGCACCACGATGACCCGACTCGATTGTATATCACTAATTTCGGTACTAAAATTCAGTGTTCTGATTATCCACGTTAATATTTCAGTACTGAATTCAATACTGAACTAGATCACCCAGATGGCCCGACTATGTTCTATAGCACTCATTTCGGTACTGAAATTCAGTATTGCGATTATCCACCTTAATATTTCAATACTGATTTCAGTACTGAAATACAAAACGAGATCGCCCGACTCACTTGTATATCACTAATTTTTGTACTAGAATTCAGTATTGTGATTCTTCACGTTAATTTTTCAATACTAATTTCAATACTAAAAATTGCACTAGGATGACCTGACTCAGTTTTATATCACTAATTTCGGTATAAAATTCAGTATTGCGATTATCTATGTTAATATGTCAGTATTGATTTGAGTACAAAAAAATAGCACGACTAACACCTCACTCAGTTCTATATCACTGATTTTGGTATTAAAACTCAGTATTATGATTATACATGTTAATATTTCCGTACTGACTTCAATACTGAAATACAGCACCATGATGACCCGATTCGGTCGTGTATCACTAATTTCAGTACTAAAATTTAGTATTGTGATTAACCACATTAATATATCAATATTCATTCCAATACTGAAATATAAAATGACGATCATCACACTCAGTTGTATATCACTAATTTTGGTATTAAAATTCAGTATTGCGATTATCCACTTAATATTTCAATACTGATTTCAAGACATAAAAACAAAACGATGATCACGAGACTTAGCTGTATATCACAAATTTGTTACTAATATTCGGTACTGCGATTATCCATGTAAATATTTCAGTATTGATTTCAGTACTAAAAAACAGCTGGATGAACGCATGACTCAATTCTATATCACTAATTTTGGTACTAAAATATAGCATTGAGATTAACCACGTTAATATTTCAATACTGAAAAACAGCACCACGATGACCCGACTGAGTTGTAAATTTCTAATTTCGGTACTAAAATTCAGTATTGTGATTATCCACCTTAATATTTCAATATTGATTTTAGTACTGAAATATAGCACCAAGATGACCCGACTATGTTTTACATCACTCATTTCGGTACTAAAATTCAGTATTGCGATTAAACACTTTAATACTTTAATACTGATTTCAGTACTGAAAAACAAAACGACGATCACCCGACTCACTTCTATATCACTAATTTCGGTATAAATTTTACTATTGTGATTATCCATGTTAGTATTTCAGTATTAATTTGAGTACTCAAAAAAAGCTTGACTGACACCTGACTCGGTTCTATATCACTAATTTCAGTACTAAAACTTAGTATTGTGATTATCCACGTTAATATTTAATATTGAAAACCGCACCACGATGACCCGACTCGATTGTATATCACTAATTTCGGTACTAAAATTCAGTGTTCTGATTATCCACGTTAATATTTCAGTACTGAATTCAATATTGAACTAGATCACCAAGATGGCCCGACTATGTTCTATATCACTCATTTCGGTACTGAAATTCAGTATTGCGATTATCCACCTTAATATTTCAATACTGATTTCAGTACTGAAATACAAAACGAGATCACCCGACTCACTTGTATATAACTAATTTTGGTACTACAATTCAGTATTGTGATTCTTCACGTTAATTTTTCAATACTGATTTCAATATTAAAAATAGCACTAGGATGACCTGACTCAGTTTTATATCACTAATTTCGGTATAAAATTCAGTATTGCGATTATCTATGTTAATATGTCAGTATTGATTTGAGTACAAAAAAATAGCACGACTAACACCTCACTCAGTTCTATATCACAGATTTTGGTATTAAAACTCAGTATTATGGTTATACATATTAACATTTCCGTACTGACTTCAATACTGAAATACAGCACCACGATGACCCGACTCGGTCGTGTATCACTAATTTCAGTACTAAAATTTAGTATTGTGGTTATCCACATTAATATATCAATATTGATTTCAATACTGAAATATAAAATGACAATCATCACACTCAGTTGTATATCACTAATTTTGGTATTAAAATTCAGTATTGCGATTATCCACTTAATATTTCAATACTGATTTCAAGACTTAAAAAAAACGATGATCACGAGACTTAGCTGTATATCACAAATTTGTTACTAATATTCGGTACTGCGATTATCCATGTAAATATTTCAGTATTGATTTCAGTACAGAAAAACAGCTGGATGAACGCATGACTCAATTCTATATCACTAATTTTGGTACTAAAATATAGCATTGAGATTAACCACGTTAATATTTCAATACTGAAAAACAACACCACGATGGCCCGACTGAGTTGTAAATTTCTAATTTCGGTACTAAAATTCAGTATTGTGATTATCCACCTTAATATTTCAATATTGATTTCAGTACTGAAATATAGCACCAAGATGACCCGACTATGTTTTACATCACTCATTTCGGTACTAAAATTCAGTATTGCGATTATCCACTTTAATACTTTAATAGAATTTCAGTACTGAAAAACAAAACGACGATCACCCGACTCACTTCTATATCACTAATTTCGGTATAAATTTTACTATTGTGATTATCCATGTTAGTATTTCAGTATTAATTTGAGTACTCCAAAAAAGCTTGACTGACACCTGACTCGGTTCTATATCACTAATTTCAGTACTAAAACTTAGTATTGTGATTATCCACGTTAATATTTAATATTGAAAACCGCACCACGATGACCCGACTCGATTGTATATCACTAATTTCGGTACTAAAATTCAGTGTTCTGATTATCCACGTTAATATTTCAGTACTGATTTCAATGCAAAACTGGATCACCAAGATGACCCGACTATGTTCTATATCACTCATTTCGGTACTGAAATTCAGTATTGCGATTATCCACCTTAATATTTCAATACTGATTTCAGTACTGAAATACAAAACGAGATCACCCGACTCACTTGTATATCACTAATTTTGGTACTAGAATTCAGTATTGTGATTCTTCACGTTAATTTTTCAATACTGATTTCAATACTAAAAATAGCACTAGGATGACTTGACTCAGTTTTATATCACTAATTTTGGTATAAAATACAGTATTGCGATTATCTATGTTAATATGTCAGTATTGATTTGAGTACAAAAAAATAGCACGACTAACACCTCACTCAGTTCTATATCACTGATTTTGGTATTAAAACTCAGTATTATGATTATACATGTTAACATTTCCGTACTGACTTCAATACTGAAATACAGCACCACGATGACCCGACTCGGTCGTGTATCACTAATTTCAGTACTAAAATTTAGTATTGTGATTATCCACATTAATATATCAATATTGATTTCAATACTGAAATATAAAATGACGATCATCACACTCAGTTGTATATCACTAATTTTGGTATTAAAATTCAGTATTGCGATTATCCACTTAATATTTCAATACTGATTTCAAGACATAAAAACAAAACGATGATCACGAGACTTAGCTGCATATCACAAATTTGTTACTAATATTCGGTACTGCGATTATCCATGTAAATATTGCAGTATTGATTTCTGTACTGAAAAACAGCTGGATGAACGCATGACTCAATTCTATATCACTAATTTTGGTACTAAAATATAGCATTGAGATTAACCACGTTAATATTTCAATACTGAAAAAACTGCACCACGATGACCCGACTGAGTTGTAAATTTCTAATTTCGGTACTAAAATTCAGTATTGCGATTATCCACCTTAATATTTCAATATTGATTTCAGTACTGAAATATAGCACCAAGATGACCCGACTTTGTTTTACATCACTCATTTCGGCACTAAAATTCAGTATTGTGATTATCCACTTTAATACTTTAATACTGATTTCAGTACTGAAAAACAAAACGACGATCACCCGACTCACTTCTATATCACTAATTTCGGTATAATATTTACTATTGTGATTATCCATGTTAGTATTTCAGTATTAATTTGAGTACTCAAAAATAGCTTGACTAACACCTGACTCGGTTCTATATCACTAATTTCAGTACTAAAACTTAGTATTGCGATTATACACGTTAATATTTAATATTGAAAACCGCACCACGATGACCCGACTCGATTGTATATCACTAATTTCGGTACTAAAATTCAGTGTTCTGATTATCCACGTTAATATTTCAGTACTGATTTCAATACTGAACTGGATCACCAAGATGACCCGACTATGTTCTATATCACTCATTTCGGTACTGAAATTCAGTATTGCGATTATCCACCTTAATATTTCAATACTGATTTCAGTACTGAAATACAAAACGAGATCACCCGCTCACTTGTATATCACTAATTTTGGTACTAGAATTCAGTATTGTGATTCTTCACGTTAATTTTTCAGTACTGATTTCAATACTAAAAATACCAGTAGGATGACCTGACTCAGTTTTATATCACTAATTTCGGTATAAAATTCATTATTGCGATTATCTATGTTAATATGTCAGTATTGATTTGAGTACAAAAAAATAGCACGACTAACACCTCACTCAGTTCTATATCATTCATTTTGGTATTAAAACTCAGTATTATGAATATACACGTTAACATTTCCGTACCCTGAAATACAGCACCACGATGACCCGACTCGGTCGTGTATCACTAATTTCAGTACTAAAATTTAGTATTGTGATTATCCACATTAATATATCAATATTGATTTCAATACTGAAATATAAAATGACGATCAGCACACTCAGTTGTATATCACTAATTTTGGTATTAAAATTCAGTATTGCGATTATCCACTTAATATTTCAATACTGATTTCAAGACTTAAAAACAAAACGATGATCACGAGACTTAGCTGTATATCACAAATTTGTTACTAATATTCGGTACTGCGATTATCCATGTAAATACTGCAGTATTGATTTCAGTACTGAAAAACAGCTGGATGAGCGCATGACTCCATTCTATATCACTAATTTTGGTACTAAAATATAGCATTGAGATTAACCACGTTAATATTTCAATACTGAAAAAACTGCACCACGATGACCCGACTGAGTTGTAAATTTCTAATTTCGGTACTAAAATTCAATATTGCGATTATCCATCTTAATATTGCAATATTGATTTCAGTACTGAAATATAGCACCAAGATGACCCGACTATGTTTTACATCACTCATTTCGGTACTAAGATTGAGTATTGCGATTATCCACTTTAATACTTTAATACAGATTTCAGTACTGAAAAACAAAACGACGATCACCCGACTCACTTCTATATCACTAATTTCGGTATAAATTTTACTATTGTGATTATCCATGTTAGTATTTCAGTATTAATTTGAGTACTCAAAAATAGCTTGACTAACACCTGACTCGGTTCTATATCAGTAATTTCAGTACTAAAACTTAGTATTGTGATTATCCACGTTAATATTTAATATTGAAAACCGCACCACGATGACCCGACTCGATTGTATATCACTAATTTCGGTACTAAAATTCAGTGTTCCGATTATCCACGTTAATATTTCAGTACATATTTCAATACTGAACTGGATCACCAAGATGACCCGACTATGTTCTATATCACTCATTTTGGTACTGAAATTCAGTATTGCGATTATCCCCCTTAATATTTCAATACCGATTTCAGTACTGAAATACAAAACGAGATCACCCGACTCAGTTGTATATCACTAATTTTGGTACTAGAATTCAGTATTGTGATTCTTCACGTTAATTTTTCAATACTGATTTCAAGACTTAATATTTCAGTACATATTTCAATACTGAACAGGATCACCAAGATGATCCGACTAAGTTCTGTATCACTCATTTCGGTACTGAAATTCAGTATTGCGATTATCCACCTTAATATTTCAATACTGATTTCAGTACTGAAATACAAAACGAGATCACCCGACTCACTTGTATATCACTAATTTTGGTACTAGAAATTCATTATTGTGATTCTTCACGTTAATTTTTCAATACTAAAAATAGCACTAGGATGACCTGACTCAGTTTTATATCACTAATTTCGGTATAAAATTCAGTATTGCGATTATCTATGTTAATATGTCAGTATTGATTTGAGTACAAAAAAATAGCACGACTAACACTCACTCAGTTCTATATCACTGATTTTGGTATTAAAACTGAGTATTATGATTATACATGTTAACATTTCCGTACTGACTTCAATACTGAAATACAGCACCACGATGACCCGACTCGGTCGTGTATTACTAATTTCAGTACTAAAATTTAGTATTGTGATTATCCACATTAATATATCAATATTGATTTCAATACTGAAATATAAAATGACGATCATCACACTTAGTTGTATATCACTAATTTTGGTATTAAAATTCAGTATTGCGATTATCCACTTAATATTTCAATACTGATTCAAGACTTAAAAAACAAAACGATGATCACGAGACTTAGCTGCATATCACAAATTTGTTACTAATATTTGGTACTGCGATTATCCATGTAAATATTACAGTATTGATTTCAGTACTAAAAAACAGCTGGATGAACGCATGACTCAATTCTATATCACTAATTTTGGTACTAAAATATAGCATTGAGATTAACCACGTTAATATTTCAATACTGAAAAAACAGCACCACGATGACCCGACTGAGTTGTAAATTTCTAATTTCGGTACTAAAATTCAGTATTGTGATTATCCACCTTAATATTTCAATATTGATTTCAGTACTGAAATATAGCACCAACATGACCCGACTATGTTTTACATCACTCATTTCGGTACTAATATTGAGTATTGCGATTATCCACTTTAATACTTTAATACTGATTTCAGTACTGAAAAACAAAACGACGATCAACCGACTCACTTCTATATCACTAATTTCGGTATAAATTTTACTATTGTGATTATCCATCTTAGTATTTCTGTATTAAGTTGGGTACTCAAAACTAGCTTGACTAACACCTGACTCGGTTCTATATCACTAATTTCAGTACTAAAACTTAGTATTGTGTAACACCCTGAGGATCATGCTACAGTAACTCTCTGTGATTAAGCTAATCATGTTGCTAACCAGGGCATGATCACATTTGGAATCACATTTCTTTTCAAACTCCTAATTCAAACTTCAATTAAAATTAAAGTGGAAAATAAAGTTTTCAAAAATTTAAACAAAAATGTTCTGTGGGTGCCAAATAATACACTGGTAATTATGGTGGAGAAAACACATTTTTATAAAATACCTAAATACTTTTAAATAAAATAAAACAGAAAAGAAAATAAACAAATAAAAAGAAAATGCAAAAGAACACAGACAAGAAAAAAGAAAAAGGAGAAGCCCCCCCCACAGCACCCCTGGCCCAACTGGGCCGACCCCCGGCCCAGCCCACCTCTCCCACTCGCCCCCCTTCCCTGTTCCCCCGACCGGGGTCGGAACAGGGGGAGTCCCCGCCGCACCCCCTCGCCGGCGACGGGGAGGATAAGGTCGCCAGCTCCCCCCCGCCTCTTCGGGCCTCTCTCCCACTCACCCCCGCTCACCTCTCGGCCCCTGCGCCTCTCTCTTTCCCCCCCAGATCCGCGCCGCTCTTTCCTTCCCCACGCCCGACGCGGTCGCCGCCGTTCCCGTCGTTCACACGGCCACCGTGCCCACCTCGCCGCCCCACGTTGTCTCCAAGGACCGCCGTCGCCCGCTGCTTCGTCTGGTGCAGCCCGTTGGAGACCGGAGCCCCTACAACAAGCACACCGAGCTCGTCTTCAACTTCGGACGCCGGCGACCCCCTTCTTCCCCGGCGCCGACCTGCTGCTCCTAAGCCTCTCACCGGCCTCCGTGTGCCGCGCGGTGAGCCTCTCCCTCCTCCCCTGTCCTTTCTCTCTCGCGCGCCCCCTAGCTGCTTCCCCACGCGCGCCCGAACGCCGCGCCGCGGAGCTCGCCGCCGGCAAGGCTCCGGTGACCAATTGGTCATGGGCGTAGGCCCGTTAGCTCGACCGCATCGTGCCGCACCCGCCTAGCTAGTTAGTTCGGCCGCTCGCGCGCTCTAACGCCGCACCCGCCCCAGCCCGAAGTACCTCGCTGCCGGCGAGCTCGAAGCGCTCGCCCCCGCCCGTTCCAGCCACTCCGACCACCCCCGTTGGACGCGCGGCGCCGAGCCGCGTCGAACGCGCCCAGCCACAACCCCGCAGACCCCCTGTGCGCGAAACCCGCGCCCCTCCCGAGCCGCGTCGCCGCGTTTGGCTCGTTGGAGTCGCTCCGGCGCCGGCCGCCGACGTGGCTGGCCTGGGGCCACCCCAGTGCCACTGCTAGTGGGCCCCGTGGGCCCCGTTGACTGGGTCAACCCAGTCAACGTGCTGACTGGGCAAGCCCAGCCACTGACATGCGGGCCCCGCCGCAAAATTAAAAAAAAAGAGAAAAGAAAAATGTTTTTATAATTCAAACTAATTAATTAATCTAATCACTCACTGACAGGTGGGCCCAGTAGTTAATTAACTAAAAATTAATTAGTTTAATCTTCTGATTAGCCCACTGCCTATGACAGATGGGGCCCACTGGTCAGTTTGACCTGGTCAGCCGCTCTGTTGACCTGCTGACGTCAGCATTGCCTCATGCTGACGTCATAATTCATTTTGCTTAATTTAAATAATTCCAGAAATTTAAATAAACTTTGAAAATTCATATCTTTTAAACCGTAACTCGGATGAAAATGTTTTCTATATGAAAGTTGCTCAGAACGACGAGACGAATCCGAATACGCAGTCCGTTCGTCCACCACACCTCCCTAACCTATCGAACTAGCAACTTTCCCCCTCTGGTCCGTCTGTCCGGAGACGCGAAACATCGGGAATACCTCCCGGATGTTCCCCCCCTTCGCCGGTACCACCTACTGTCGCGTTAGGACACACCTCGCACTGTTCATTGTCATGTCACGCATCGTCATGCTTATGTTTGCATTGTATTTACTGTTTCTTCCCCCCTCTTCTCTCCGGTAGACTACGAGACCGACACTGCTGCTGCCCAGTTCGACTACGTAGTTGACGACCCCTCCTACTTGCCAGAGCAACCAGGCAAGCCCCCCTTGATCACCAGATATCGCCTACTCTTCTCTATTCTGCTTGCATTAGAGTAGTGTAGCATGTTACTGCTTTCGATATCCTATCCTGATGCATAGCCTATCCTTGCTACTACTGTTGTTACCTTTACCTGCAATCCTACATGCTTAGTATAGGATGCTAGATTTCCATCAGTGGCCCTACATTCTTGTCCGTCTGCTGTGCTATACTATCGGGCCGTGATCACCTGGGCGTGATCACGGGTATATACTTATATACTATATACATGACACATGAGCTGACTAAAGTCGGGTCGGCTCGTAGGAGTACCCGCGAGTGGATCTTTGTGGCGGAGCGACAGGGCAGGTTGAGACTGCCTAGGTGAGAGGTGGGCCTGGCCCTGGTCGGCATTCGCGGTTACTTAACACGCTTAACGAGATCTTGGTATTTGATCTGAGTCTGGCCATTTGGTCTATACGCACTAACCATCTACGTGGGAGTAGTTATGGGTATCCCGGCGTCGTGGTATCAGCCGAAGCTCTTTTGACGTCAGCAACTGAGTGGCGCGCGCCGCATTGGACCGTAAGCTCGCGCTTGTATTAAGGGGGCTAGGTCTGCTTCCGGCCGCGTACGCAACGTGCAGGTGTGCATAGGGCGATGGGCCCAGACCCCTGCGCGCATAGGTTTAGACCGGCGTGCTGACCTCTCTGTTGAGCCTAGGTGGGGCTGCGACGTGTTGATCTTACGAGGCCGGGCATGACCCAGAAAAGTGTGTCCGGCCAAATGGGATCGAGCGTGTTGGGTTATGTGGTGCACCCCTGCAGGGAAGTTTATCTATTCGAATAGCCGTGTCACTCGGTAAAAGGACGACCCGGAGTTGTACCTTGACCTTATGACAACTAGAACTGGATTCTGAAAAAAATACACCCTTCCAAGTGCCAGATACAACCCGGTGATCGCTCTCTAACAGGGCGACGAGGAGGGGATCGCCGGGTAGGATTATGCTATGCGATGCTACTTGGAGGACTTCAATATACTCTCTTCTACATGCTGCAAGATGGAGATGACCAGAAGCGTAGTCTTCGACAGGACTAGCTATCCCCCTTTTATTCTGGCATTCTGCAGTTCAGTCCACTGATATGCCCCTTTACACATATACCCATGCATATGTAGTATAGCTCCTTGCTTGCGAGTACTTTGGATGAGTACTCACGGTTGCTTCTCTCCCTCTTTCCCCCTTTCCTATCTATCTGGTTGTCGCAACCAGATGTTGGAGTCCCGGAGCCAGACGCCACCGTCGACGACGACACCTACGACACTGGAGGTGCCTACTACTACGTGCAGGCCGCTGACGACGATCAGGAGTAGTTAGGAGGATCCCAGGCAGGAGGCCTGCGCCTCGTTCGATCTGTATGCCAGTTTGTGCTAGCCTTCTTAAGGCAAACTTGTTTAACTTATGTCTGTACTCAGATATTGTTGCTTCCGCTGACTCGTCTGTGATCGAGCACTTGTATTCGAGCCCTCGAGGCCCCTGGCTTGTATTATGATGCTTGTATGACTTATTTATGTTTTAGAGTTGTGTTGTGATATCTTCCCATGAGTCCCTGATCTTGGTCGTACACATTTGCGAGCATGATTAGTGTACGGTCAAATCGGGGGCGTCACAAGTTGGTATCAGAGCCGACTGCCTATAGGAATCCCCCTTTCCACACTCCTTGGCCGAAGTCGAGTCTAGACATTACAAAAACTTTTACTAACATAGGCTGTGTGTCTTACGGGCCCACGTCGCCATTGGGTAATACTAGGATCTTTTACTCCTCGACCTTTACTCTGGGACTCTGAACTCTCTTCTACTCGGGTTAAACGAATTTACTAACTCTAACACTAGGATCCCATGACCGCATTCACCCCAAAGTTGGATAAGCCATAGATGTTTCTTAGAATAGTATTTTGAACAATTCACACACTGTCATTTGACTCCTTTGAAACGTCTTTGCTTTCAGATGGAACCCACGAGGCAGGTCGTGCGCCACACGACGGCCATTGGTGCCTCGGGATCACCTGCGGTGCTAGCTGAGATGATGACCTATCTGGGTTATCGCTGGCACCCTGAGTACACCGTCTACGAGGAGTACCAGGACTTTAACCAGGAGCAGTACCGTGCCATCGTCCACCTCTACTCTCGGGAGTATGACTCCACTACTGTGCTGCACACCGCACATGGTGTTGGTGTGACCATCGATATGGCTGTCCACGATGCTGCCTATGCTGCTCTGACACGTCTTCGTGGAGAGTATCAGGAGTTGGACACCTCCCCTTTCAGGCACATTGCTATCGCATCTGATGTTGGTGCGGAGGGATACTATACTGCTGCCTACTCCACTGTCACCCGAGAGCCCTTCTACCATCAGCACCTGGTTCTGCATGCTGATGGGCTGGATCGAGCTAACCGAGCTCTTCGCCACGAGATGTACACCACCCGTCAGCACCTTTACCGTGCTCTGACGCTGCTGCACCCCTTTGTCCGATCTGGACAGGTACCGCGTACTGCGATCTACCCAACCAGGACCGTGATGCCCCACGGTGTCGGTTGGCCAGAGGTGGGAGGCTACTCTCCCGCACTTGGCCCTCTTCTGCCACCTGAGCGTCGGGCTCTACACCTGAGTATCCGCGGCCCCCAGTCTGCTGACGTCGAGGGCTATCCGTTGCCTCACTACCAGCTGTCGGGCTACGATTACCTCCACAGTACCTCTTGGGACTGATGTAGGCTTGCTTGTAGTATTAGTTGCAGTCGCCGCGAGCCTGAGTGCCGCCTATGATGTTTTAGTCTATGTACTGAACTCTATGTACTGAACTCTATGCATGACCCCTTTTGTAAGTTATGCCGACTACTATGTAGTAGCTATCGTGCTCCTTTCGTTATGCATGTTTCATCATGAATGATTCTTGTCTTTGGAAATATTTCTCAGTGCTGAACTACCCCTGTTATATATTAGCAGGATGGTTAGACCAGGTGGTCGTGGTCGTGGTGGCGATGCCCCACCACCACCTGAGTACATGGCTGGTATGATCCAACAGTTTGAACTGAACCACCAGTTCATGGAAAATATGATGGCTCAGTTTCCTCGCCCCAATATGAACCAGCAGCCAGCCCAAGTGACTCTTCAAGATTTCATACGCCTCAACCCAACCATCTACCGCAGCTCAACTCAGCCTCTGGATGCTGATGACTGGCTCCGTGACATCACCTATGAGATGGAGTCTGCCGATGTAGCCCCTGCCAGCTATGTCACCTTTGCTTCCTTCTTCTTGAAGGGACCCGCAGCTCAATGGTGGGACAGCCACAGGCGTACTCTGCCAGCTGGAACAATCATCACATGGCCAGACTTCCAAGCAGCTTTCCGTGCCCGCTTCATTCCTCAGGGAGTCATGGACCGGAAGAAGCGTGAGTTCCGCAACCTCACCCAAGGCAACAAAACTGTTGAAGCTTATCAGCGGGAGTTTCTGGACTTGTCCCGCTATGCTGAAGAGGACATTGCAACTGATGCACGCAGACAGGAGAAGTTCCGTGTTGGCCTTCAAGCTGACATCAAGCTCGCACTTCTAGTGCATGACTTTGCCGATTTCGCCACCTTGGTGAACAAGGCCATCAATGTCGAAACTGGTCTGCAGGAATATCAGAGCTCTCACAGACGCAACCGTGACACGGGCTCATCTTCGGGCTCGCCCGCACAGAAGCGTAAGATATGGATCCCGAACAGCATGTACCGTCCAAATGCTTCTGCCCCAAGGCAGACATATGCTACACCTCGTCTGCCTCCACCACCATCTAGGCAGTCAAGACTTCCAGCTCCACCGTCTCAAGCCCCTGTTCCCACTCCCAATAATGGTCTGTGCTACAAGTGTGGACAACCAGGTCACCGTGCTAGGGACTGCCATCAGAATCAGAATCAACTTGCCCTCCCAGCAACGGGCCGTGGTAACAACCAGCCCCGCAACAACAATGCTAAGCCTTATGGTCGTGCTCATGCCAACCACGTTGATCTCAACGAAGCTCAAGACCAGCTTGCTACTGTGATGGGTACACTCCTCGTAAATTCAGTACCAGCATCCGTTTTATTTGATACAGGTGCATCGCATTCATTCATGTCAGAAGATTTTGCATACAAGCACGACGTTAAATGTGAGGAGATGAACACCTCTGTATTGGTCAAAACCCCCGTGGGACAGTGTCAAACCTCCTTGGTTGGCATCGATGTCCCCGTGGAAATCGAAGGGCTGGAATTCTATGCCTCTCCCATTATCCTGAAGTCGTCTAACATCGACCTCATTTTGGGTATGGATTGGTTGAAAGCGCATACTGCTTCTATAGTTTGCGCCACTAAGACCGTCCATCTGCTACACCCTTCAGAGGAAATAGTTGCTTACCAAGCTCATCTGGTGCAAAATGCCGAGGCAAGGCTCTATGCATTGAATGCATTGAATGCTGCACCACTCGAGGGCATTGAAAACATTCCCGTCGTGCGTGAATTCCTCGACGTCTTCCCTGGAGAACTTCCAGGGATTCCCCCTGCTAGAGCTGTCGAATTCATCATCGACTTGAAACCAGGCACCACTCCTATAGCCAAGCGACCCTACAAAATGCCGCCACATGAACTCCTTGAGCTTAAGGAGGAAATCGACAAATCTCTTCGCAAAGGATTCATTCGCCCAAGTTGCTCCCCTTGGGGAGCACCTTCTCTCTTTGTCAAGAAGAAGGATGGGACTAACCGATTGGTTCAAGACTACAGTCCTATAAACCAAGCCACCATTCAAAATAAATACCCCCTTCCTCGGATCAATGATCTGTATGATCAACTGGCGAGTTCGTCAGTGTTCTCTAAGCTCGACTTGAGGTTGGGCTACCACCAGATCCGTGTTCGAGAAGAGGATATCCCAAAGACCGCCTTCGTGACTCGCTATGGTTCATACGAGTACACCGTCATGTCTTTCGGTTTAACCAATGCTCCAGCCACCTTCTCTCGTCTGATGAACTATATATTCATGGATTACCTCGACAAGTTCGTCGTGGTTTATCTGGATGATATCTTGGTATTTTCCAAGAACGAAGAAGAACATGCTGAACATCTTCCACTTGTGCTGGAAAAGCTACGAGAACATCAATTATATGCCAAGTTCTCCAAATGTGAATTCTGGCTACCGGAAGTAACCTATCTTGGGCATGTCATCTCTAAGGATGGTATTGCCGTCAACCCCGAGCGAGTTCAGGCTATTCTTGATTGGACTCCTCCCAAGAACGTTAAGCAAGTCAGAAGTTTTCTCGGTCTCGCCAGCTATTGCTGTCGATTTGTCGAGAACTTCTCTAAGATCGCCAGGCCTCTGACTAACCTGTTGCATAAGGGTGTCAAGTTCCAATGGACAGACAAATGTCAGGAAAGTTTCCAGGCACTCAAAGACAAGTTGACTTCTGCTCCAGTTCTAGCTCCACCTGATACTAAGAAGGACTTCATCATTTACTGCGACGCTTCCCGTCAAGGATTAGGCTGTGTCCTAATGCAAGACCGCAAGGTCATTGCTTATGCCTCTCGACAATTGCGCCCTCACGAAGAGAACTACCCAGTTCACGACCTCGAACTTGCTGATGTCATTCATGCGCTGAAGCAGTGGCGACATTACCTTCTCTGTAATCGTTGCGAGATCTTCACTGACCACCAAAGCCTGAAGTATCTGTTTACTTAGCCAGATCTGAACCTCCGTCAGCAGAGATGGATGGAGCTTGTTGCAGACTTTGACTTGGGTATTTCCTATACGCCAGGCAAGGCTAATGTAATGGCTGATGCCTTGAGCCGCAAGTCTTACTGCAACCACCTCCAGGTTCACAAAGTTCAGCCCTCGCTTGTTGAAGAATTCAGGAACCTGAACCTCCATATTGTTCCTTCGGGTGCACTCACTCCCCCTCCTAAGGAGTTTGGCAAGGTGAACCTCCACGTTGTTACCCAGGGTTCCCTCAATACCCTAGTTGCTAAACCAGATCTCGTGGATAGCATCAAAAGGCTACAGAAGTATGACTCTGAAGCCCACAAGATTAAGCGCTACCTCGCAGAAGGAAAGCCCTCATTCTTCACCATTGCTGAAGATGGCACCCTATACTTCAAGGGCCGCCTAGTGGTGCCATGTGCAGAGAAAAACCTGGATATGACACAGGAAGTTATGAAAGAAGCTCATGATACGCCTCTGTGTATCCATCCTGGTAGTACAAAGATGTACCAAGACATCCGTCAGAGATTCTGGTGGTCTAATATGAAGCAAGCCATTGCTCGTTATGTTGCTGAGTGTGACGTTTGCCGTCGTATCAAAGCAGAACATCAAAGGCCTGCTGGAACTCTGCAACCTATCTCTATTCCTGAATGGAAATGGGACCATGTTGAGATGGACTTCGTCACTGGATTTCCCAAATCACAGAAAGGTAATGATGCTATTCTTGTCGTCATTGACCGGCTTTCCAAAGTTGCACATTTCCTGGCAGTCAAAGAAACGATCACTGCTAGCCAGTTGGCAACGCTCTATATGTCCAGGATTGTTTCACTCCACGGTATTCCATTGGTTATCAGCTCAGACCGTGGTAGCTTATTCACTTCAAGATTCTGGGCAAGTTTCCAAGAAGCTATGGGAACTCATCTGTCATTCAGTACTGCGTTTCATCCTCAGTCGCAAGGGCAAGTTGAACGCGTCAACCAAGTTCTCGAAGATATGCTTCGAGCTTGTGTTATTTCCTTCGGCAAGAAATGGGAGGAATCTCTCCAGTATGCTGAGGTCTCGTATAATAATAGCTATCAAGCTAGTCTGAAGATGGCCCCCTTCGAAGTGTTATATGGACGAAAGTGTCGAACCCCTCTGAACTGGTCAGAAACTGGGGAACGTCCACTCTTCGGTCCGGATATTATCCAAGATGCCGAAGAACAAGTCCGCATTATTCGTGAGAATCTCAAGACTGCTCAGTCACGTCAGAAGAGTCAGTATGACCGTCATCATAAAGACATGGTCTATCAACCTGGCGAAAAGGCTTATCTTCGAGTCACACCTATGAAGGGTGCTCACCGCTTCGGGATCAAGGGCAAACTAGCTCCTCGCTATATTGGCCCATTCACTATTCTCGAAAGGCGTGGAAAAGTGGCATACCAACTGGAGCTACCGCCGAACCTTTCTCAGGTTCACGATGTGTTCCATGTGTCACGGCTCCGCCGTTGCTTCAAGGATCCAATCCGAGCTGTGGATCATGAAGTGCTCGAATTGCAGCAAGACCTCTCCTATAAGGAGCATCCGGTCCGCATTCTCGACCAAGCTGAACGCCGCACACGTCAGAAGGCGATCAAGTTTCTCAAAGTCCAGTGGTCGCACCATTCTGAAGATGAGGCCACTTGGGAACGAGAGGATCGTCTGCGCGAAGAATACCCCGCACTGTTTCCTTCTACCTCCTAAATCTCGGGACGAGATTTCTTGTAGTGGAGGAGATTTGTAACACCCTGAGGATCATGCTACAGTAACTCTCTGTGATTAAGCTAATCATGTTGCTAACCAGGGCATCATCACATTTGGAATCACATTTCTTTTCAAACTCCTAATTCAAACTTCAATTAAAATTAAAGTGGAAAATAAAAGTTTTCAAAAATTTAAACAAAAATGTTCGGTGGGTGCCAAATAATACACTGGTAATTATGGTGGAGAAAACACATTTTTATAAAATACCTAAATACTTTTAAATAAAATAAAACAGAAAAGAAAATAAACAAATAAAAAGAAAATGCAAAAGAACACAGACAAGAAAAAAGAAAAAGGAGAAGCCCCCTCCACAGCACCCCTGGCCCAACTGGGCCGACCCCCGGCCCAGCCCACCTCTCCCACTCGCCCCCCTTCCCTGTTCCCCCGACCGGGGTCGGAACAGGGGGAGTCCACGCCGCACCCCCTCGCCGGCGACGGGGAGGATAAGGTCGCCAGCTCCCCCCCGCCTCTTCGGGCCTCTCTCCCACTCACCCCCGCTCACCTCTCGGCCCCTGCGCCTCTCTCTTTCCCCCCCAGATCCGCGCCGCTCTTCCCTTCCCCACGCCCGACGCGGTCGCCGCCGTTCCCGTCGTTCACACGGCCACCGTGCCCACCTCGCCGCCCCACGTTGTCTCCAAGGACCGCCGTTGCCCGCTGCTTCGTCTGGTGCAGCCCGTTGGAGACCGGAGCCCCTACAACGAGCACACCGAGCTCGTCTTCAACTTCGGATGCCGGCGACCCCTTTCTTCCCCGGCGCCGACCTGCTGCTCCTAAGCCTCTCACCGGCCTCCGTGTGCCGCGCGGTGAGCCTCTCCCCCCTCCTCCCCTGTCCTTTCTCTCTCGCGCGCCCCCTAGCTGCTTCCCCACGCGCGCCCGAACGCCGCGCCGCGGAGCTCGCCGCCGGCAAGGCTCCGGTGACCAATTGGTCATGGGCGTAGGCCCGTTAGCTCGACCGCATCGTGCCGCACCCGCCTAGCTAGTTAGTTCAGCCGCTCGCGCGCTCTAACGCCGCACCCGCCCCAGCCCGAAGTACCTCGCCGCCGGCGAGCTCGAAGCGCTCGCCCCCGCCCGTTCCAGCCACTCCGGCCACCCCCGTTGGACGCGCGGCGCCGAGCCGCGTCGAACGCGCCCAGCCACAACCCCGCAGACACCCTGTGCACGAAACCCGCGCCCCTCCCGAGCCGCGCCGCTGCGTTTGGCTCGTCGGAGTCGCTCCGGCGCCGGCCGCCGACGTGGCTGGCCTGGGGCCACCCCAGTGCCACTGCCAGTGGGCCCCGTTGACTGGGTCAACCCAGTCAACGTGCTGACTGGGCAGGCCCAGCCACTGACATGCGGGCCCCGCCGCAAAATTAAAAAAAGAGAAAAGAAAAATGTTTTTATAATTAAAACTAATTAATTAATCTAATCACTCACTGACAGGTGGGCCCATTAGTTAATTAACTAAAAATTAATTAGTTTAATCTTCTGATTAGCCCACTGTCTATGACAGATGGGGCCCACTGGTCAGTTTGACCTGGTCAGCCGCTCTGTTGACCTGCTGACGTCAGCATTGCCTCATGCTGACGTCATAATTCATTTTGCTTAATTTAAATAATTCCAGAAATTCAAATAAACTTTGAAAATTCATATCTTTTAAACCGTAACTCGGATGAAAATGTTTTCTATATGAAAGTTGCTCAGAACGACAAGACGAGTCCGAATACGCAGTCCGTTCGTCCACCACACCTCCCTAACCTATCAAACTAGCAACTTTCCCCCTCTTAAGGCAAACTTGTTTAACTTATGTCTGTACTCAGATATTGTTGCTTCCGCTGACTCGTCTGTGATCGAGCACTTGTATTCGAGCCCTCGAGGCCCCTGGCTTGTATTATGATGCTTGTATGACTTATTTATGTTTTAGAGTTGTGTTGTGATATCTTCCCGTGAGTCCCTGATCTTGGTCGTACACATTTGCGTGCATGATTAGTGTACGGTCAAATCGGGGGCGTCACATATTGTGATTATCCACGTGAATCTTTAATATTGAAAACCGCACCACGATGTCCCGACTCGATTGTATATCACTAATTTCGGTACTAAAATTCAGTGTTCTGATTATCCACGTTAATATTTCAGTACTGATTTCAATACTGAACTGGATCACCAAGATGACCCGACTATGTTCTGTATCACTCATTTCGGTACTGAAATTCAGTATTGCGATTATCCAGCTTAATATTTCAATATGGATTTCAGTACATAAATACAAAACGAGATCACCCGACTCACTTGTATATCACTAATTTTGGTACTAGAATTTAGTATTGTGATTCTTCACGTTAATTTTTCAATACCGATCTCAATACTAAAAATAGCACTAGGATGACCTGACTCAGTTTTATATCACTAATTTCGGTATAAAATTCAGTATTGCGATTATCTATGTTAATATGTCAGTATTGATTTGAGTACAAAAAAATAGCACGACTAACACCTCACTCAGTTCTATATCACTGATTTTGGTATTAAAACTCAGTATTATGATTATACATGTTAACATTTCCGTACTAACTTCAATACTGAAATACAGCACCACGATGACCCGACTCGGTCGTGTATCACTAATTTCAGTACTAAAATTTAGTATTGTGTTTATCCACATTAATATATCAATATTGATTTCAATACTGAAATATAAAATGACGATCATCACACTCAGTTGTATATCACTAATTTTGGTATTAAAATTCAGTATTGCGATTATCCACTTAATATTTCAATAATGATTTCAAGACTTAAAAACAAAATGATGATCACGAGACTTAGCTGTATATCACCAATTTGTTACTAATATTCGGTACAGCGATTATCCATGTAAATATTGAGTATTGATTTCAGTACTGAAAATCAGCTGGATGAACGCATGACTCAATTCTATATCACTAATTTTGGTACTAAAATATAGCATTGAGATTAACCACTTTAATATTTCAATACTGAAAAAACAGCACCACGATGACCCGACTGAGTTGTAAATTTCTAATTTCGGTACTAAAATTCAGTATTGTGATTATCCACCTTAATATTTCAATATTGATTTCAGTACTGAAATATAGCACCAAATGACCCGACTATGTTTTACATCACTCATTTCGGTACTAAAATTGAGTATTGCGATTATGCACTTTAATACTTTAATACTGATTTCAGTACTGAAAAAGAAAACGATGATCACCCGACTCACTTCTATATCACTAATTTCGGTATAAATTTTACTATTGTGATTATCCATGTTAGTATTTCAGTATTAATTTGAGTACTCAAAAATAGCTTGATTAATACCTGACTCGGTTCTATATCACTAATTTCAGTACTAAAACTTAGTATTGTGATTATCCACGTTAATATTTAATATTGAAAACCGCACCACAATGACCCGACTCGATTGTATATCACTAATTTCGGTACTAAAATTCAGTGTTCTGATTATCCACGTTAATATTTCAGTACTGATTTCAATACTGAACAGGATCACCAAGATGATCCGACTAAGTTCTGTATCACTCATTTCGCTACTGAAATTCAGTATTGCGATTATCCACCTTAATATTTCAATACTTATTTCAGTACTGAAATACAAAACGAGATCACCCGACTCACTTGTATATCACTAATTTTGGTACTAGAATTCAGTATTGTGATTCTTCACGTTAATTTTTCAATACTGATTTCAATAGTAAAAATAGCACTAGGATGACCTGACTCAGTTTTATATCACTAATTTCGGTATAAAATTCAGTATTGCGATTATCTATGTTAATATGTCAGTATTGATTTGAGTACAAAAAAATAGCACGACTAACACTCACTCAGTTCTATATCACTGATTTTGGTATTAAAACTCAGTATTATGATTATACATGTTAAAATTTCCGTACTGACTTCAATACTGAAATACAGCACCACGATGACCAGACACAGTCGTGTATCACTAATTTCAGTACTAAAATTTAGTATTGTGATTATCCACATTAATATATCAATATTGATTTCAATACTGAAATATAAAATGACGATCATCACACTCAGTTGTATATCACTAATTTTGGTATTAAAATTCAGTATTGCGATTATCCACTTAATATTTCAATACTAATTTCAAGACTTAAAAAAAACGATGATCACGAGACTTAGCTGCATATCACAAATTTGGTACTAATATTCGGTACTGCGATTATCCATGTAAATATTGTAGTATTGATTTCAGTACTGAAAAACAGCTGGATGAACGCATGACTCAATTCTATATCACTAATTTTGGTACTAAAATATAGCATTGAGATTAACCACGTTAATATTTCAATACTGAAAAAACAGCACCACGATGACCCGACTGAGTTGTAAATTTCTAATTTCGGTACTAAAATTCAGTATTGTGATTATCCACCTTAATATTTCAATATTGATTTCAGTACTGAAATATAGCACCAAGATGACCCGACTATGTTTTACATAACTTATTTCGGTACTAAAATTGAGTATTGCGATTATCCACTTTAATATTTTAATATTGATTTCAGTACTGAAAAACAAAACGACGATCACCCGACTCAATACTATATCACTAATTTCGGTTTAAATTTTACTATTGTGATTATCCATGTTAGTATTTCAGTATTAATTTGGGTACTCAAAACTAGCTTGACTAACACCTGACTCGGTTCAATATCACTAATTTCAGTACTAAAACTTAGTATTGTGATTATCCACGTTAATATTTAATATTGAAAACCGCACCACGATGACCCGACTCGATTGTATATCACTAATTTTGGTACTAAAATTCAGTGTTCTGATTATCCACGTTAATATTTCCGTACTGATTTCAATACTGAACTGGATTACCAAGATGACCCGACTATGTTCTGTATCACTCATTTCGGTACTGAAATTCAGTATTGCGATTATCCACCTTAATATTTCAAAACTGATTTCAGTACATCAATAAAAAACGAGATCACCCGACTCACTTGTATATCACTAATTTTGGTACTAGAATTCAGTATTGTGATTCTTCACGTTAATTTTCCAAAACTGATTTCAATACTAAAAATAGCACTAGGATGACCTGACTCAGTTTTATGTCACTAATTTCGGTATAAAATTCAGTATTGCGATTATCTATGTTAATATGTCAGTATTGATTTGAGTACAAAAAAATAGCACGACTAACACCTCACTCAGTTCTATATCACTGATTTTGGTATTAAAACTCAGTATTATGATCATACATGTTAACATTTCCGTACTGACTTCAATACTGAAATACAGCACCACGATGACCCGACTCGGTCGTGTATCACTAATTTCAGTACTAAAATTTAGTATTGTGATTATCCACATTAATATATCAATATTGATTTCAATACTGAAATATAAAATGACGATCATCACACTCAGTTGTATATAACTAATTTTGGTATTGAAATTCAGTATTGCGATTATCCACTTAATATTTCAATACTGATTTCAAGACTTAAAAACAAAACGACGATCACGAGACATAGCTGTATATCACAAATTTGTTACTAATATTCGGTATTGCGATTATCCATGTAAATATTGAAGTATTGATTTCAGTACTGAAAAACAACTGGATGAACGTATGACTCAATTCTATATCACTAATTTTAGAACTAAAATATAGCATAGAGATTAACCACGTTAATATTTCAATACTGAAAAAATAGCACCACGATGACCCGACTGAGTTGTAAATTTCTAATTTCGGTACTAAAATTCAGTATTGTGATTATCCACCTTAATATTTCAATATTGATTTCAGTACTGAAATATAGCACCAAGATGACCCGACTATGTTTTACATCACTCATTTCGGTAGTAAAATTGCGTATTGCGATTATCCACTATAGTACTTTAATACTGATTTCAGTACTGAAAAACAAAACGACGATCACCCGACTCACTTCTATGTCACTAATTTCGGTATAAATTTTAGTATTGTGATTATCCATGTTAGTATTTCAGTATTAATTTGAGTACTCAAAAATAGCTTGACTAACACCTGACTCGGTTCTATATCACTAGTTTCAGTACTAAACCTAAGTATTGTGATTATCCACGTTAATATTTAATATTGAAAACCGCACCACGATGACCCGACTCGATTGTATATCACTAATTTCGGTACTAAAATTCAGTGTTCTGATTAACCACGTTAATATTTCAGTACTGATTTCAATACTGAACTAGATCACCAAGATGACCCGACTATGTTCTATATCACTTATTTCGGTACTGAAATTCAGTATTGCGATTATCCACCTTAATATTTCAATACTGATTTCAGTACTGAAATACAAAACGAGATCACCCGACTCACTTGTATATCACTAATTTTGGTACTAGAATTCAGTACTGTGATTCTTCACGTTAATTTTTCAATACTGATTTCAATACTAAAAATAGCACTAGGATGACCTAACTCATTTTTATATCACTAATTTCGGTATAAAATTCAGTATTGCGATTATCTATGTTAATATGTCAGTATTGATTTGAGTACAAAAAAATAGCACGACTATCACCTCACTCAGTTCTATATCACTGATTTTGGTATTAAAACTCAGTATTATCATTATACATGTTAACATTTCCGTACTGACTTCAATACTGAAATACAACACCACGATGACCCGACTCGGTCGTGTATCACTAATTTCAGTACTAAAATTTAGTATTGTGATTACCCACATTAATATATCAATATTGATTTCAATACTGAAATATAAAATGATGATCATCACACTCAGTTGTATATCACTAATTTGGTATTAAAATTCAATATTGCGATTATCCACTTAATATTTCAATACTGATTTCAAGACTTAAAAACAAAATGATGATCACGAGACTTAGCTGAATATCACAAATTTGTTACTAATATTCGGTACTGCGATTAACCATGTAAATATTGCAGCATTGATTTCATTACTGAAAATTATCTGGATGAACGCATGACTCAAATCTATATCACTAATTTTGGTACTAAAATATAGCATTGAGATTAACGACGTTAATATTTCAATACTGAAAAACAGCACCACGATGACCCGACTGAGTTGTAAATTTCTAATTTCAGTACTAAATTTCAGTATTGTGATTATCCACCTTAATATTTCAATATAGATTTCAGTACTGAAATATAGCACCAAGATAACCCGACTATGTTTTACATCACTCATTTCGGTACTAAAATTCAGTATTGCGATTATCCACTTTAATACTTTAATACTGATTTCAGTACTGAAAAACAAAATGACGATCACCCGACTCACTTCTATATCACTAATTTCGGTATAAATTTTACTATTGTGATTATCCAAGTTAGTATTTCAGTATTAATTTGAGTACTCAAAAATAGCTTGACTAACACCTGACTCGGTTCTATATCACTTATTTCAGTACTAAAACTTAGTATTATGATTATCCACGTTAATATTTAATATTGAAAACCGCACCACGATGACCACACTCTATTGTATATCACTTATTTCGGTACTAAAATTCAGTGTTCTGATTATCCATGTTAATATTTCAGTACTGATTTCATTACTGAACTAGATCACAAAGATGACCCGAGTATGTTCTATATCACTCATTTCGGTACTGAAATTCAGTATTGCGATTATCCACCTTAATATTTCAATACTGATTTCAGTACTGAAATACAAAACGAGATCACCCGACTCACTTGTATATCACTAATTTCGGTACTAGAATTCAGTACTGTGATTCTTCACGTTAATTTTTCAATACTGATTTCAATACTAAAAATAGCACTAGGATGACCTGACTCAGTTTTATATCAATAATTTCGGTATATAATTCAGTATTTCGATTATCTATGCTAATATGTCAGTATTGATTTGAGTACAAAAAATTAGCAGGACTAAAACCTCACTCAGTTCTATATTACTGATTTTGGTATTAAAACTCAGTATTATGATTATACATGTTAACATTTCCGTACTGACTTCGGTACTGAAATACAGCACCACGATGACCCGACTCGGTCGTGTATCACTAATTTCAGTACTAAAATTTAGTATTGTGATTATCCACATTAATATATCAATATTGATTTCAATACTGAAATATAAAATGACGATCATCACACTCAGTTGTATATCACTAATTTTGGTATTAAAATTCAGTATTGCGATAATCCACTTATATTTCAATACTGATTTCAAGACTTAAAAACAAAATGATGATCACAAATTTGTTACTAATATTCGGTACTGCGATTATCCATGTGAATATTGCAGTATTGATTTTAGTACCGCAAAACAGCTGGATGAACGCATGACTCAATTCTATATCATTAATTTTGGTACTAAAATATAGCATTGAGATTAACCACGTTAATATTTCAATACTGAAAAAACAGCACCACGATGACCCGACTGAGTTGTAAATTTCTAATTTCGGTACTAAAATTCAGTATTGTGATTATCCACCTTAATATTTCAATATTGATTTCAGTACTAAATATAGCACCAAGATGACCTGACTATGTTTTACGTCACTCATTTCGGTACTAAAATTCAGTATTGCGATTATCCACTTTAATACTTTAATACTGATTTCAATACTGAAAAACAAAACGACAATCACCCGACTCACTTCTATATCACCAATTTCGGTATAAATTTTACTATTGTCATTATCCATGTTAGTATTTCAGTATTAATTTGAGTATTCAAAAATAGCTTGAATAACACCTGACTCGGTTCTATCTCACTAATTTCAGTACTAAAACTTAGTATTGTGATTATCCACGTTAATATTTAATATTGAAAACCACACCACGATGACCCGACTCGATTGTATATCACTAATTTCGGTACTAAAATTCGGTGTTCTGATTATCCACCATAATATTTCGGTACCGATTTCATTACTAAACTAGATCACCAAGATGACCCGACTATGTTGTATATCACTTATTTCGGTACTGAAATTCAGTATTGCGATTATCCACCTTAATATTTCAATACTAATTTCTGTACTGAAATACAAAACGAGATCACCCGACTCACTTGTATATCACTAATTTCGGTACTACAATTCAGTACTGTAATTCTTCACGTTAATTTTTCAATACTGATTTCAACACTAAAAATAGCACTAGGATGACCTGACTCGGTTTTAAATCAATAATTTCGGTATAAAATTCAGTATTGCGATTATCTATGCTAATATGTCAGTATTGATTTGAGTACAAAAAAATAGCACGACTAACACCTCACTTAGTTCTATATCACTGATTTTGGTATTAAAACTCAGTATTATGATTATACATGTTAACACTTCCGTACTGACTTCAGTACTGAAATACAGCACCACGATGACCCGACTCAGTCGTGTATCACTAATTTCAGTACTAAAACTTAGTATTGTGATTATCCACATTAATATATCAATCTTGATTTCAATACTGAAATATAAAATGACGATCATCACACTCAGTTGTATATCACTAATTTTGGTATTAAAATCCAGTATTGCGATTATCCACTTAATATTTCAATACTGATTTCAAGACTGGAAAACAAAACGATGATCACGAGACTTAGGTGTATATCACAAATTTGTTACTAATATTCGGTACTGCGATTATCCATATAAATATTGCAGTATTGATTTCAGTACAGAAAAACAGCTGGATGAACGCATGACTCAATTCTATATCACTAATTTTGGTAGTAAAATATAGCATTGAGATTAACAATGTTAATATTTCAATACTGAAAAAACAGCACCACGATGACCCGACTGAGTTGTAAATTTCTCATTTCGGTACTAAAATTCAGTATTGTGATTATCCACCTTAATATTTCAATATTGATTTCACTACTGAAATATAGCACCAAGATGACCTGACTATGTTTTACATCACTCATTTCGGTACTAAAATTCAGTATTGCGATTATCCACTTCAATACTTTAATACTGATTTCAGTACTGAAAAACAAAACGACGATCACCCGACTCACTTCTATATCACTAATTTCGGTATAAATTTTACTATTGTGATTATCCATGTTAGTATTTCAGTATTAATCTGAGTACTAAAAAATAGCTTGACTAACACCTGACTCGGTTCTATATCACTAATTTCAGTACTAAAACTTAGTATTGTGATTATCCACGTTATTATTTAATATAAAAAACCGCACCACGATGACCCGACTCGATTGTATATCACTAATTTCGGTACTAAAATTCAGTGTTCTGACTATCCACGTTAATATTTCAGTACTGATTTCAATACTGAACTAGATCACCAAGATGACCCGACTATGTTCTATATCACTCATTTCGGTACTGAAATTCAGTATTGCGATTATCCACCTTAATATTTCAATACTGATCTCAGTACTGAAATACAAAACGAGATCACCCGACTCACTTGTATATCACTAGTTTTGGTACTAGAATTCAGTATTGTGATTCTTCACGTTAATTTTTCAATACTTATTTCAATAGTAAAAATAGCACTAGGATGACCTGACTCAGTTTTATATCACTAATTTCAGTATAAAATTCAGTATTGCGATTATCTATGTTAATATTGCAGTATTGATTTGAGTACAAAAAAATAGCACGACTAAGACCTCACTCAGTTCTGTATCACTGATTTTGGTATTAAAACTCACTATTATGATTATACATGTTAACATTTCCGTACTGACTTCAATACTGAAATACAGCACCACGATGACCCGACTCGGTCGTGTATCACTAATTTCAGTACTAAAATTTAGTATTGTGATTATCCACATTAATATATCAATATTGATTTCAATACTAAAATATAAAATGACGATCATCACACTCAGTTGTACATCACTAATTTTGGTATTAAAATTCAGTATTGCGATTATCCACTTAATATTTCAATACTGATTTCAAGACTTAAAAACAAAACAATGATCACGAGACTTAGTTGTATATCACAAATTTGTTACTAATATTCGGTACTGCGATTATCCATGTAAATATTGCAGTATTGATTTCAGTACTGAAAAACAGCTGGATGAATGCATGACTCAATTCTATATCACTAATTTTGGTACCAAATATAGCATTGAGATTAACCACGTTAATATTTCAATACTGAAAAAACAGCACCACGATGACCCGACTGAGTTGTAAATTTCTAATTTCGGTACTAAAATTCAGTATTGTGATTATCCACCTTAATATTTCAATATTGATTTCAGTACCGAAATATAGCACCAGGATGACCCGACTATGTTTTAAATCACTCATTTCGGTACTAAAATTCAGTATTGCGATTATCCACTTTAATACATTAATACTGATTTCAGTACTAAAAAACAAAACGACGATCACCCGACTCACTTCTATATCACTAATTTCGGTATAAATTTTACTATTGTGATTATCCATGTTAGTATTTCAGTATTAATTTGAGTACTCAAAAATAGCTTGACTAACACCTGACTCGGTTCTATGTCACTAATTTCAGTACTAAAACTTAGTATTGTGATTATCCACGTTAATATTTAATATTGAAAACCGCACCACGATGACCCGACTCGATTGTATATCACTAATTTCGGTACTAAAATTCAGTGTTCTGATTGTCCACGTTAATATTTCAGTACCGATTTCATTACTGAACTAGATCACCAAGATGACCCGACTATGTTCTATATCACTTATTTCGGTACTGAAATTCAGTATTGCGATTATCCACCTTAATATTTCAATTATGATTTCAGTACTGAAATACAAAACGAGATCACCCGACTCACTTGTATATCACTAATTTCGGTACTAGAATTCAGTACTGTGATTCTTCACGTTAATTTTTCAATACTGATTTCAATACTAAAAATAGCACTAGGATGACCTGACTCAGTTTTATATCACTAATTTCAGCATAAAATTCAGTATTGCGATTATCTATGCTAATATGTCAGTATTGATTTGAGTACAAAACAATAGCACGACTAACACCTCACTCAGTTCTATATCACTGATTTTGGTATTAAAAATCAGTATTATGATTATACATGTTAACACTTCCGTACTGACTTCAGTACTGAAATACAGCACCACGATGACCCGACTCGGTCGTGTATCACTAATTTCAGTACTAAGACTTAGTATTGTGATTATCCACATTAATATATCAATATTGATTTCAATACTGAAATATAAAATGACGATTATCACACTCAGTTGTATATCACTAATTTTGGTATTAAAATCCAGTATTGCGATTGTCCACTTAATATTTCAATACTGATTTCAAGACATAAAAACAAAACGATGATCATGAGACTTAGCTGTATATCACAAATTTGTTACTAATATTTGGTACTGCGATTATCCATGTAAATATTGCAGTATTGATTTCAGTACTGAAAAACAGCTGGATGAACGCATGACTCAATTCTATATCACTAATTTTGGTACTAAAATATAGCATTGATATTAACCACGTTAATATTTCAATACTGAAAAAACAGCACCACGATGACCCGACTGAGTTGTAAATTTCTCATTTCGGTACTAAAATTCAGTATTGTGATTATCCACCTTAATATTTCAATATTGATTTCACTACTGAAATATAGCACCAAGATGACCTGACTATGTTTTACATCACTCATTTCGGTACTAAAATTCAGTATTGCGATTATCCACTTTAATACTTTCATACTGATTTCAGTACTGAGAAACAAAACGACGATCACCCGACTCACTTCTATATCACTAAGTTCGGTATAAATTTTACTATTGTCATTATCCATGTTAGTATTTCAGTATTAATTTGAGTACTAAAAAATAGCTTGACTAACACCTGACTCGGTTCTATATCACTAATTTCAGTACTAAAACTTAGTATTGTGATTATCCACGTTAATATTTAATATTAAAAACCACACCACGATGACCCGACTCTATTGTATATCACTAATTTCGGTACAAAAATTCAGTGTTCTGACTATCCAAGTTAATATTTCAGTACTGATTTCAATACTGAACTAGATCACCAAGATGACCCGACTATGTTCTATATCACTAATTTCGGTAATGAAATTCAGTATTGCGATTATCCACCTTAATATTTCAATACTGATCTCAGTACTGAAATACAAAACGAGATCACCCGACTCACTTGTATATCACTAGTTTTGGTACTAGAATTCAGTATTGTGATTTTTCACGTTAATTTTTCAATACTGATTTCAATACTAAAAATAGCACTAGGATGACCTGACTCAGTTTTATATCACTAATTTCGGTATAAAATTCAGTATTGCGATTATCTATGTTAATATTTCAGTATTGATTTGAGTACAAAAAAATAGCACGACTAACACCTCACTCAGTTCTGTATCACTGATTTTGGTATTAAAACTCACTATTATGATTATACATGTTAACATTTCCGTACTGACTTCAATACTGAAATACAGCACCACGATGACCCGACTCGGTCGTGTATCACTAATTTCAGTACTAAAATTTAGTATTGTGATTATCCACATTAATATATCAATATTGATTTCAATACTAAAATATGAAATGACGATCATCACGCAGTTGTATATCACTAATTTTGGTATTAAAATTCAGTATTGCGATTATCCACTTAATATTTACATACTGATTTCAAGACTTAAAAACAAAACGATGATCACGAGACTTAGCTGTATATCACAAATTTGTTACTAATATTCGGTACTGCGATTATCCATGTAAATATTTCAGTATTGATTTCAGTACTGAAAAACAGCTGCATGAACGCATGACTCAATTCTATATCACTAATTTTGGTACTAAAATATAGCATTGAGATTAACCACGTTAATATTTCAATACTGAAAAAACAGCACCACGATGACCCGACTGAGTTGTAAATTTCTAATTTCGGTACTAAAATTCAGTATTGTAATTATCCACCTTAATATTTCAATATTGATTTCAGTACTGAAATATAGCACCAAGATGACCCGACTATGTTTTACATCACTCATTTCGGTACTAAAATTCAGTATTGCGATTATCCACTTTAATACATTAATACTGATTTCAGTACTAAAAAACAAAACGACGATCACCCGACTCACTTCTATATCACTAATTTCAGTACTAAAACTTAGTATTATGATTATCCACGTTAATATTTAATATTGAAAACCGCACCACGATGACCACACTCTATTGTATATCACTTATTTCGGTACTAAAATTCAGTGTTCTGATTATCCATGTTAATATTTCAGTACTGATTTCATTACTGAACTAGATCACAAAGATGACCCGACTATGTTCTATATCACTCATTTCGGTACTGAAATTCAGTATTGCGATTATCCACCTTAATATTTCAATACTGATTTCAGTACTGAAATACAAAACGAGATCACCCGACTCACTTGTATATCACTAATTTCGGTACTAGAATTCAGTACTGTGATTCTTCACGTTAATTTTTCAATACTGATTTCAATACTAAAAATAGCACTAGGATGACCTGACTCAGTTTTATATCAATAATTTCGGTATATAATTCAGTATTTCGATTATCTATGCTAATATGTCAGTATTGATTTGAGTACAAAAAATTAGCAGGACTAAAACCTCACTCAGTTCTATATTACTGATTTTGGTATTAAAACTCAGTATTATGATTATACATGTTAACATTTCCGTACTGACTTCGGTACTGAAATACAGCACCACGATGACCCGACTCGGTCGTGTATCACTAATTTCAGTACTAAAATTTAGTATTGTGATTATCCACATTAATATATCAATATTGATTTCAATACTGAAATATAAAATGACGATCATCACACTCAGTTGTATATCACTAATTTTGGTATTAAAATTCAGTATTGCGATTATCCACTTATATTTCAATACTGATTTCAAGACTTAAAAACAAAACGATGATCACAAATTTGTTACTAATATTCGGTACTGCGATTATCCATGTGAATATTGCAGTATTGATTTCAGTACCGCAAAACAGCTGGATGAACGCATGACTCAATTCTATATCATTAATTTTGGTACTAAAATATAGCATTGAGATTAACCACGTTAATATTTCAATACTGAAAAAACAGCACCATGATGACCCGACTGAGTTGTAAATTTCTAATTTCGGTACTAAAATTCAGTGTTGTGATTATCCACCTTAATATTTCAATATTGATTTCAGTACTAAATATAGCACCAAGATGACCTGACTATGTTTTACATCACTCATTTCGGTACTAAAATTAAGTATTGCGATTATCCACTTTAATACTTTAATACTGATTTCAATACTGAAAAACAAAACGACAATCACCCGACTCACTTCTATATCACCAATTTCGGTATAAATTTTACTATTGTCATTATCCATGTTAGTATTTCAGTATTAATTTGAGTACTCAAAAATAGCTTGAATAACACCTGACTCGGTTCTATCTCACTAATTTCAGTACTAAAACTTAGTATTGTGATTATCCACGTTAATATTTAATATTGAAAACCACACCACGATGACCCGACTCGATTGTATATCACTAATTTCGGTACTAAAATTCGGTGTTCTGATTATCCACCATAATATTTCGGTACCGATTTCATTACTAAACTAGATCACCAAGATGACCCGACTATGTTCTATATCACTTATTTCGGTACTGAAATTCAGTATTGCGATTATCCACCTTAATATTTCAATACTAATTTCTGTACTGAAATACGAAACGAGATCACCCGACTCACTTGTATATCACTAATTTCGGTACTACAATTCAGTACTGTAATTCTTCACGTTAATTTTTCAATACTGATTTCAATACTAAAAATAGCACTAGGATGACCTGACTCGGTTTTATATCAATAATTTCGGTATAAAATTCAGTATTGCGATTATCTATGCTAATATGTCAGTATTGATTTGAGTACAAAAAAATAGCACGACTAACACCTCACTTAGTTCTATATCACTGATTTTGGTATTAAAACTCAGTATTATGATTATACATGTTAACACTTCCGTACTGACTTCAGTACTGAAATACAGCACCACGATGACCCGACTCGGTCGTGTATCACTAATTTCAGTACTAAAACTTAGTATTGTGATTATCCACATTAATATATCAATCTTGATTTCAATACTGAAATATAAAATGACGATCATCACACTCAGTTGTATATCACTAATTTTGGTATTAAAATCCAGTATTGCGATTATCCACTTAATATTTCAATACTGATTTCAAGACTGGAAAACAAAACGATGATCACGAGACTTAGGTGTACATCACAAATTTGTTACTAATATTCGGTACTGCGATTATCCATATAAATATTGCAGTATTGATTTCAGTACTGAAAAACAGCTGGATGAACGCATGACTCAATTCTATATCACTAATTTTGGTAGTAAAATATAGCATTGAGATTAACAATGTTAATATTTCAATACTGAAAAAACAGCACCACGATGACCCGACTGAGTTGTAAATTTCTCATTTCGGTACTAAAATTCAGTATTGTGATTATCCACCTTAATATTTCAATATTGATTTCACTACTGAAATATAGCACCAAGATGACCTGACTATGTTTTACATCACTCATTTCGGTACTAAAATTCAGTATTGCGATTATCCACTTCAATACTTTAATACTGATTTCAGTACTGAAAAACAAAACGACGATCACCCGACTCACTTCTATATCACTAATTTCGGTATAAATTTTACTATTGTGATTATCCATGTTAGTATTTCAGTATTAATCTGAGTACTAAAAAATAGCTTGACTAACACCTGACTCGGTTCTATATCACTAATTTCAGTACTAAAACTTAGTATTGTGATTATCCACGTTATTATTTAATATTAAAAACCGCACCACGATGACCCGACTCGATTGTATATCACTAATTTCGGTACTAAAATTCAGTGTTCTAACTATCCATGTTAATATTTCAGTACTGATTTCAATACTGAACTAGATCACCAAGATGACCCGACTATGTTCTATATCACTCATTTCGGTACTGAAATTCAGTATTGCGATTATCCACCTTAATATTTCAATACTGATCTCAGTACTGAAATACAAAACGAGATCACCCGACTCACTTGTATATCACTAGTTTTGGTACTAGAATTCAGTATTGTGATTCTTCACGTTAATTTTTCAATACTTATTTCAATAGTAAAAATAGCACTAGGATGACCTGACTCAGTTTTATATCACTAATTTCAGTATAAAATTCAGTATTGCGATTATCTATGTTAATATTGCAGTATTGATTTGAGTACAAAAAAATAGCACGACTAAGACCTCACTCAGTTCTGTATCACTGATTTTGGTATTAAAACTCACTATTATGATTATACATGTTAACATTTCCGTACTGACTTCAATACTGAAATACAGCACCACGATGACCCGACTCGGTCGTGTATCACTAATTTCAGTACTAAAATTTAGTATTGTGATTATCCACATTAATATATCAATATTTATTTCAATACTAAAATATAAAATGACGATCATCACACTCAGTTGTACATCACTAATTTTGGTATTAAAATTCAGTATTGCGATTATCCACTTAATATTTCAATACTGATTTCAAGACTTAAAAACAAAACAATGATCACGAGACTTAGTTGTATATCACAAATTTGTTACTAATATTCGGTACTGCGATTATCCATGTAAATATTGCAGTATTGATTTCAGTACTGAAAAACAGCTGGATGAATGCATGACTCAATTCTATATCACTAATTTTGGTACCAAATATAGCATTGAGATTAACCACGTTAATATTTCAATACTGAAAAAACAGCACCACGATGACCCGACTGAGTTGTAAATTTCTAATTTCGGTACTAAAATTCAGTATTGTGATTATCCACCTTAATATTTCAATATTGATTTCAGTACCGAAATATAGCACCAAGATGACCCGACTATGTTTTACATCACTCATTTCGGTACTAAAATTCAGTATTGCGATTATCCACTTTAATACATTAATACTGATTTCAGTACTAAAAAACAAAACGACGATCACCCGACTCACTTCTATATCACTAATTTCGGTATAAATTTTACTATTGTGATTATCCATGTTATTATTTCAGTATTAATTTGAGTACTCAAAAATAGCTTGACTAACACCTGACTCGGTTCTATGTCACTAATTTCAGTACTAAAACTTAGTATTGTGATTATCCACGTTAATATTTAATATTGAAAACCGCACCACGATGACCCGACTCGATTGTATATCACTAATTTCGGTACTAAAATTCAGTGTTCTGATTGTCCACGTTAATATTTCAGTACCGATTTCATTACTGAACTAGATCACCAAGATGACCCGACTATGTTCTATATCACTTATTTCGGTACTGAAATTCAGTATTGCGATTATCCACCTTAATATTTCAATTATGATTTCAGTACTGAAATACAAAACGAGATCACCCGACTCACTTGTATATCACTAATTTCGGTACTAGAATTCAGTACTGTGATTCTTCACGTTAATTTTTCAATACTGATTTCAATACTAAAAATAGCACTAGGATGACCTGACTCAGTTTTATATCACTAATTTCAGCATAAAATTCAGTATTGCAATTATCTATGCTAATATGTCAGTATTGATTCGAGTACAAAACAATAGCACGACTAACACCTCACTCACTTCTATATCACTGATTTTGGTATTAAAAATCAGTATTATGATTATACATGTTAACACTTCCGTACTGACTTCAGTACTGAAATACAGCACCACGATGACCCGACTCGGTCGTGTATCACTAATTTCAGTACTAAGACTTAGTATTGTGATTATCCACATTAATATATCAATATTGATTTCAATACTGAAATATAAAATGACGATTATCACACTCAGTTGTATATCACTAATTTTGGTATTAAAATCCAGTATTGCGATTGTCCACTTAATATTTCAATACTGATTTCAAGACATAAAAACAAAACGATGATCACGAGACTTAGCTGTATATCACAAATTTGTTACTAATATTCGGTACTGCGATTATCCATGTAAATATTGCAGTATTGATTTCAGTACTGAAAAACAGCTGGATGAACGCATGACTCAATTCTATATCACTAATTTTGGTACTAAAATATAGCATTGAGATTAACCACGTTAATATTTCAATACTGAAAAAACAGCACCACGATGACCCGACTGAGTTGTAAATTTCTCATTTCGGTACTAAAATTCAGTATTGTGATTATCCACCTTAATATTTCAATATTGATTTCACTACTGAAATATAGCACCAAGATGACCTGACTATGTTTTACATCACTCATTTCGGTACTAAAATTCAGTATTGCGATTATCCACTTTAATACTTTAATACTGATTTCAGTACTGAAAAACAAAACGACGATCACCCGACTCACTTCTATATCACTAAGTTCGGTATAAATTTTACTATTGTCATTATCCATGTTAGTATTTCAGTATTAATTTGAGTACTAAAAAATAGCTTGACTAACACCTGACTCGGTTCTATATCACTAATTTCAGTACTAAAACTTAGTATTGTGATTATCCACGTTAATATTTAATATTAAAAACCACACCACGATGACCCGACTCTATTGTATATCACTAATTTCGGTACAAAAATTCAGTGTTCTGACTATCCAAGTTAATATTTCAGTACTGATTTCAATACTGAACTAGATCACCAAGATGACCCGACTATGTTCTATATCACTAATTTCGGTAATGAAATTCAGTATTGCGATTATCCACCTTAATATTTCAATACTGATCTCAGTACTGAAATACAAAACGAGATCACCCGACTCACTTGTATATCACTAGTTTTGGTACTAGAATTCAGTATTGTGATTCTTCACGTTAATTTTTCAATACTGATTTGAATACTAAAAATAGCACTAGGATGACCTGACTCAGTTTTATATCACTAATTTCGGTATAAAATTCAGTATTGCGATTATCTATGTTAATATTTCAGTATTGATTTGAGTACAAAAAAATAGCACGACTAACACCTCACTCAGTTCTGTATCACTGATTTTGGTATTAAAACTCACTATTATGATTATACATGTTAACATTTCCGTACTGACTTCAATACTGAAATACAGCACCACGATGACCCGACTCGGTCGTGTATCACTAATTTCAGTACTAAAATTTAGTATTGTGATTATCCACATTAATATATCAATATTGATTTCAATACTAAAATATGAAATGACGATCATCACGCAGTTGTATATCACTAATTTTGGTATTAAAATTCAGTATTGCGATTATCCACTTAATATTTCAATACTGATTTCAAGACTTAAAAACAAAACGATGATCACGAGACTTACCTGTATATTACAAATTTGTTACTAATATTCGGTACTGCGATTATCCATGTAAATATTTCAGTATTGATTTCAGTACTGAAAAACAGCTGGATGAACGCATGACTCAATTCTATATCACTAATTTTGGTACTAAAATATAGCATTGAGATTAACCACGTTAATATTTCAATACTGAAAAAACAGCACCACGATGACCCGACTGAGTTGTAAATTTCTAATTTCGGTACTAAAATTCAGTATTGTAATTATCCACCTTAATATTTCAATATTGATTTCAGTACTGAAATATAGCACCAAGATGACCCGACTATGTTTTACATCACTCATTTCGGTACTAAAATTCAGTATTGCGATTATCCACTTTAATACATTAATACTGATTTCAGTACTAAAAAACAAAACGACGATCACCCGACTCACTTCTATATCACTAATTTCGGTATAAATTTTACTATTGTCATTATCCATGTTAGTATTTCAGTATTAATTTGAGTACTCAAAAATAGCTTGACTAACACCTGACTCGGTTCTATCTCACTAATTTCAGTACTAAAACTTAGTATTGTGATTATCCACGTTAATATTTAATATTGAAAACCGCACCACGATGACCCGACTCGATTGTATATCACTAATTTCGGTACTAAAATTCATTGTTCTTATTATCCACGTTAATATTTCAGTACTGATTTCAATACTGAACTAGATCACCAAGATGACCCGACTATGTTCTATATCACTTATTTCGGTACTGAAATTCAGTATTGTGATTATCCACCTTAATATTTCAATACTGATTTCAGTACTGAAATACAAAACGAGATCACCCGACTCACTTGTATATCACTAATTTTGGTACTAGAATCCAGTATTGTGATTCTTCACGTTAATTGTTCAATACTGATTTCAATACTAAAAATAGCACTAGGATGACCTGACTCAGTTTTGTATCACTAATTTTGGTATAAAATTCAGTATTGCGATTCTCTATGTTAATATGTCAGTATTGATTTGAGTACAAAAAAATAGCAGGACTAACACCTCACTCCGTTCTATATCACTGATTTTGGTATTAAAACTCAGTATTATGATTATACATGTTAACATTTCCGTACTGACTTCAATACTGAAATACAGCACCACGATGACCCGACTCGGTTGTGTATCACTAATTTCAGTACTAGACTTAGTATTGTGATTATCCACATTAATATATCAATATTGATTTCAATACTGAAATATAAAATGACGATCATCACACTCAGTTGTATATCACTAATTTTGGTATTGAAATTCAGTATTGCGATTATCCACTTAATATTTCAAAACGGATTTCAAGACTTAAAAACAAAACGATGATCACGAGACTTAGCTCTATATCATGAATTTGTTACTAATATTCGGTACTGCGATTATCCAAGTAAAATTTCAGTATTGATTTCAGTACTGAAAAACAGCTGGATGAACGCATGACTCAATTCTACATCACTAATTTTGGTACTAGAATATAGCATTGAGATTAACCACGTTAATATTTCAATACTGAAAAATCAGCACCACGATGACCCGACTGAGTTGTAAATTTCTAATTTCGGTACTAAAATTCACTATTGTGATTATCCACCTTAATATTTCAAAATTGATTTCAGTACTGAAATATAGCACCAAGATGACCCGACTATGTTTTACATCACTCATTTCGGTACTAAAATTCAGTATTGCGATTATCCACTTTAATATTTCAGTACTGATTTCAATACTGAACTAGATCACCAAGATGACCCGACTATGTTCTATATCACTCATTTCGGTACTGAAATACAGTATTGCGATTATCCACCTTAATATTTCAGTACTGATTTCAATACTGAATTGATCACCAAGATGACCCGACTATGTTCTATATCACTCATTTCGGTACTGAAATTCAGTATTGCGATTATCCACCTTAATATTTCAGTACTGATTTCAGTACTGAAATACAAAACGAGATCACCCGACTCACTTGTATATCACTAATTTTGGTACTAGAATTCAGTATTGTGATTCTTCAAGTTAATTTTTCAATATTGATTTCAATACAAAAAATAGCACTAGGATGACCTGACTCGGTTTTATATCACTAATTTCGGTATAAAATTCAGTATTGCGATTATCTATGTTAATATGTCAGTATTGATTTGAGTATAAAAAATTAGCACGACTAACAACTCACTCAGTTCTATATCACTGATTTTGGTATTAAAACTCACTATTATGATTATACATGTTAAAATTTCCGTACTGACTTCAGTACTGAAATACAGCACCACGATGTCCCGACTCGGTCGTTTATCACTAATTTCAGTACTAAAATTTAGTATTGTGATTTTCCACATTAATATATCTATATTGATTTCAATACTGAAATATAAAATGGTGATCATCACACTCAGTTGTATATCACTAATTTTGGTATCAAAATTCAGTATTGTGATTATCCACTTAATATTTCAATACTGATTTCAAGACTTAAAAACAAAACGATGATCATGAGACTTAGGTGTATATCACAAATTTGTTACTAATAAGATTAATTGAACTTTAATTTATCATGAACTTAGTCCTGGTAGTATTAGCATATCTATGTTCATTAGTAGACAACCGGGCTTTGGTTCGGCTAGAAAAGAGCATTAATCCCGGTTGCATTACGAACCGGGACTAATGTGAGCAGTAGTCCCGGTTCGAGCGGCTAGGGCACCGTACAGGCATTAGTCCCGGTTCAAATGGGTCCTTTAGTCCCTGTTGGTGCCACGAACCGGGACTAAAGGGTGCGATGCCCATTAGTACCGGTTCGTGGCACCAACCGGTACTAAAGGTTAGACATTTAGTCCCGGTCGAGCCACCAACTGGTACTAATGGGGTTTGAGGCATTAGTACCGGTTAATGGCACGAACCGGTACTAAAGGTCCCATTTACAAACTCTACCCCCCCCCTCGTGGATCGCCTTTTCAGTTTTGTAAAAAGCAAAAGAACATGATAAAAACTTCAAAAATTAAAATCCTTCCAGATGTAGTTATGTTACTACATGTACTAGTTAGGAAAATTTAAAAACTTTAATTTGGACATGTTTTGCAAAAAGTGTAGGGAAAATGTAAAACGGCTATAACTTTTGCATACGATGTCAGAAAAAAAACGTATAATATATCACAATGTTCAGCACGAAAATCCGCATCCGAATTTGATTGCCTACGGCCTGTTTGCAATTTTTTAGAATCCTCAAATTCTAAAAGGAAAAAAAGTTATGCTCAAATTTCTGTTTTTTTAATATTTGTTAAATCTCGTCAAACTATGGTCAAACTACTTATTCAAGAAGTATTAGTGTTACTAAATAATTATTCAAGAATATTAGTGTTACTAAATAATTATTTCAGTTTTTTTTCAATTTTGGTCAAATCTGGTCAAGCTGTGGTCAAACTAATTATTCAAGAAATATTAGTGTTACTAAATAATTATTTCAGTTTTTTTAATTTTGGTCAAACTGTGGTCAAACTATGGTCAAACTACTTATTCAAGAAATATTAGTGTTACTAAATAATTATTGTATTTTAGAACAATAGTTTCAAACTCAAACAGTGAAACATGTGACTTCATGCTCAAGCTAAATTCCTGAGGGTTAATAGGATTGACATCTTACTATTGTCAGGAAAACAACAAGTGCAGACTTGGAAACGAGGGAGAATAGAACCCGGAAGTTAAGCGTGCTCAGGCTGGAGTAGTGAGAGGATGGGTGACCGTCCGGGAAGTTAGATGATTTGGAATGATTATGGGTGTTACCAACCGGGACTAAAGGTGGACCTCCAGGCAGCGGCCACGTGGAGGGCCTTTAGTCCCGGTTCATGTAAGAACCGGGACTAAAGGGGGAGGCTTTAGTAACGACGCTTTAGTCCCGGTTCCAGAACCGGGAGTAAAGGCCCTTTTTCTACTAGTGGTTGTAGATCTATAGCTCGAGTTTAGCTCCCTATTTTATTTTTTATATGTTCCTAGAGAAAACTAAGTTGAAAGATGTTAGTAGCAATGATGCAGATTGGATCCGTGATCTGAGGATTATCCTCATTGCTGCACAGAAGAATTATGTCATTGATGCACCGCTAGGTGACAGACCGATTGCAGGAGCAAATGCAGACGTTATGAACATTTGGCAAGCTCGATATGATGACTACTTGATAGTTTAGTGCACCATGCTTTACGGCTTAGAATCGGGGCTTCAAAGACATTTTTTGAAACGCGACGGAGCATATGAGATGTTCCAACAGTTGAAATTAGTATTTCAGACTCATGCCCATGTCGAAAGGTATGAGACCTTTGACAAGTACTTTGCCTACAAGATGGAGGAGAATAGCTCGGCTAGTGAGCATGTGCTCAGAATGTCTGAGTACTACAATCACTTGAATCAAGTGGGAGTTAATCTTCCAGATAAGATAGTGATTGACAGAGTTCTCTAGTCACTACCACCAAGTTACTAGAACTTCGTGATGAACTATAATATGCAAGGGATAACGGAAACGATTCACAAGCTCTTCGTGATGCTGAAATCGACGATGGTAGAAATCAAGAAAAGCATCAAGTGTTGATGGTTGGCAAGACCACTAGTTTCATGAAAAGGGCAAAGGGAAGAAGGGGAACTTCAAAAGAACGGCAAGCAAGTTGCTGCTCTTGTGAAGAAGCCTAAGGTGTTGATGGTTGACAAGACCACTAGTTTCATGAAAAGGGCAAAGGGAAGAAGTGGTCCTACCTAATACTGATGATCATGTGCTAAGAACAATTAAGTAGGGTTGGTTCGATGACTATGAGGATGATGATCGTATGACTTGTTATTAATAACGAGTAGAAGTTGTATGATGATGATTAGTAGGACTTGTTATTATGATGATGCATGATGCGAGCATGAAGAGTTATTATATATCAGTGGGTGAAATGAACATCGATTGGATTGAAGTGAAGGCAACATGCATGTGGTGCATGTCGAAAGTAGTACAATCCAAACTTGATCAAGTTAGAATTAGTATTACTTTAGACATGCACCACATGTTGCCTTCACTTCAATCTAAGCCATGTTTAGGCATAGTAGTAGCGTTGGTAAACCAAGCACGGAGATAAGAGGGGACACTTCTCTCTATTAGCTAGCTAACAACCTAAATTAACCCCAAAAACCCCTAAACCACCCCCTTTCAAAAAAAACCAAAAACCTCAGCTCCTTCCAGCTGCTGACGCGTGGATGCCTTTTGGTCCCGGTTGGTGCCACCAACCGGGACCAAAGGCCCTCCTGCCTGGGCTCGCCGCAGTGGCCACGTGAAGGCCCATCTGTCCCGGTTCGTATAAGAACCGGGACTAAAGGCCTAGGGCTTTAGTAACTGTGACGCCCCCGACTCAATCGTACACTAATCATGCACGCAAATGTGTACGATCAAGATCAGGGACTCACGGGAAGATATCACAACACAACTCTACAACATAAATAAGTCATACAAGCATCATAATACAAGCCAAGGGCCTCGAGGGCTCGAATACAAGTGCTTGATCATAGACGAGTCAGCGGAAGCAACAATATCTGAGTACAGACATAAGTTAAACAAGTCTGCCTTAAGAAGGCTAACACAAACTGGGATACAGATCGAACGAGGCGCAGGCCTCCTGCCTGGGATCCTCCTAACTACTCCTGGTCGTCGTCAGCGGGCTGCACGTAGTAGTAGGCACCTCCAGTGTAGTAGGAGTTGTCATCGACGGTGGCGTCTGGCTCCTGGGCTCCAGCATCTGGTTGCGACAACCAGGTAGAAAGGAAAGGGGGAAAAGAGGGAGAAAAGCAACCGTGAGTACTCATCCAAAGTACTCGCAAGCAAGGAGCTACACTACATATGCATGGGTATATGTGTAAAGGGCCATATCAGTGGACTAAACTGCAGAATGCCAGAATAAGGGGGGATAGCTAGTCCTGTCGACGACTACGCTTCTGGCAGCCTCCATCTTGCAGCATGTAGAAGAGAGTAGATTGAAGTCCTCCAAGTAGCATCGCATAGCATAATCCTACCCGGCGATCCCCTCCTCGTCGACCTGTTAGAGAGCGATCACCGGGTTGTATCTGGCACTTGGAAGTGTGTGTTTTATTAAGTATCCGGTTCTAGTTGTCATAAGGTCAAGGTACAACTCCGGGTCGTCCTTTTACCGAGGGACACGGCTATTCGAATAGATAAACTTCCCTGCAGGGGTGCACCACATAACCCAACACGCTCTATCCCATTTTGCCGGACACACTTTTCTAGGTCATGCCCGGCCGCGGAAGATCAACACGTCGCAGCCCCACCTAGGCACAACAGAGAGGTCAGCACGTCGGTCTAAATCCTATGCGCGTAGGGGTCTGGGCCCATCGCCCATTGTACATCCGCACGTTGCGTACGCGGCCGGAAGCAGACCTAGTCTAGTGGCGTTCCAGTCCAATCCGGCGCGCGCCGCTCAGTCGCTGACGTCACGAAGGCTTCGGCTGATACCACGACGTCGAGTGCCCATAACTGTTCCCGCGTAGTTGGTTTGTGCGTATAGACCAAATGGCCAGACTCAGATCAAATACCAAGAACTTATTAAGCGTGTTATTTTGAAGTAACCGCGTATGCCGTCCAGGGCCAGGCCCACCTCTCGCCTAGGTGGTCTCAACCTGCCCTGTCGCTCCGCCACAAAGATCCACTTGCGGGTACTCCTACGAGCTGACCCGACTTTATTCACCACAGGTGTCATGTATAGAGTATATAAGTATATACCCGTGATCACCGCCCAAGTGATCACGACCCGATAGTATAGCACAGCAGACGGACAAGAATGTAGGGCCACTGATGGAAAACTTGCATCCTATACTAAGCATGTAGGATTGTAGGTAAAGGTAACAACAGTAGTAGCAAGGACAGGCTATGCATCAGGATAGGATTAACGGAAAGCAGTAACATGCTACACTACTCTAATGCAAGCAGTATAGAGAAGAATAGGCGATATCTGGTGATCAAGGGGGGGGGCTTGCCTAATTGCTCTGGCAAGAAGGAGGGGTCGTCAACAGCGTAGTCGGTCGGGGCACCAGCAGCGACGTCGGTCTTGTAGTCTACCGGAGAGAAGAGGGGGAAGAAACAATGAATACAATGCAAACAGATGCATGACGATGCATGGCATGACAAAGCGTGATGCTAGGTGTACCCTAACGCGGTAGTAGGTGATACCGGCGAAGAGGGGGAACATCCGGGAAAGTATTCCCGATGTTTCGCGTTTTCGGACAGATGGACCGGAGGTGAAATGTTGCAGGTTCACTATGCTAGGGACGTGTGGTGAACGAACGGGCTGCGTATCCGGATTCGTCTCGTCGTTCTGAGCAACTTTCATGTAGAAAGTATTTTTATCCGAGTTACGGATTATTTTATATGATTTACTAAAGTTTTAAATCATTTTTAGAATTTATTTAATTAATTTAATTCAACATTATCCAGAATAGTATTTGCTGACGTCAGCATGACATCAGCAGTCAACAGAAGTGTTGACTGGGTCGCTGACGTGTGGGTCCCACTGGTCATTGACTTAGTTAACTAAACATGTTTAGTTAAATTAATTAAAGTGATTAGGTTTATTAATTAGGCTTAATTTAGATTAATTAAAGGGATTAATTAATTATCTTAATTGATTAATCATATTATTATTATTTATTTTTATTTAATTTATTTTTCTGGGCGTGGGGCCCCAACGTCATAGGCCCAGGGGGCCTATCGGGCGTGGTTATCGGGTATAGCCCGAACGGTTGCTGCGGGCACGACCGCAGCCCGAGCAACGACCAACGCGAGGGGACGGCACGACGCGGTTGCTCGTCGGAGGGGGACGCCGGCGGGATGGCAGTGGCAGGCGCGGTCAGGACCAGGACGACCCGAGCAGGGGCAGGCGGTGGGCGAGGCTATGGCCGCACGGGCCGGTGGCCTCGGCGAGCAGCGACGCGGGAAGCGGGAGCAAGGCGCGAGCGGCGACTGTGACAGGCGGCAGAGAGCATGCGGGGGGGGGAGGCGTGGCCCCGGGCAATGCGGTAAGCGGCGGGGCCGGGCGCGGTCGGCGCGGGGCTCAGGGGGGGAAAGCAACGCATGCGGGCGGCAGAGGCAAGGGCGCGGCGTCGTGGCCTTGGCACGCCGCATCCGCGAGTGGGCTTGGCCACGACCAGGAGGCGGCGGAGCGGGGGGGGAGCAGGGGCGGCCGGAGCGATAACAGCAGCAAGTGCAGCAGAGCCGCGCGGCCGTGGGGGTTAGCAGGGTCGAGCGGGGGCGCGTGGGTGACTGGGCGTGTGCGCTCGTGCATAGGGGCTCGGGGAAGCGAAGAGGCCTGGGGCATCACCGTGCGTTTGTAGGGAACGGGGCAGCGGGGCGTGCGGAGGACGACGGGGACGACGAGGCGACGGGGGAAGCAGTCCGGCGAAGGCGTCCGGCGACGGCGGGGCGGTCCTCGGGCGACGGCGACGAACGGTTCCCCTCCTCGACCCGATCCAATCGGGGGAAGAGGGGGGGATATTTTGCGCGGGGGGGGGGGAGTTTGGGGGTGTCGGTGGGTGAGTGGGGGGAGTGGGGGAGGTTATGGGGTGCGGGGTGGGCCGGCCAGGTGGTTTGGCCCAATGGTCTGCTGGGCCGGAGCCCGGGTGGGTTTTCTTTCCTCTCTCTTCTTTTGTTTGTTTTCTCTTTTGTATTTTCTTTCTTTTATTTATTTTCTTTTCTGTTTTATTTCAATTTAAATTATTTAGGCATTTTTATAAAAATGTGTTTATTACACCATATTTACACATGCAATATTTAGTACAAACCGAACATTTTTATTTTAATGTTTGAAAACTTTTATTATTTACCAAACTTTGAATTTGAATTTTGGACCGGTTTTGATCTAACGATAGATTAGCAACAGTAACCGTGGTGACGTGGCACCTTTAGCGTGGGATTACTGTAGCTTGATTATTCGGGCGTTACAAAACTCCTCCGCTACAAGAAATCTCGTCCCGAGATTTAGGAGGTAGAAGGAAACAGTGTGGGGTATTCATCACGCAGGCGATCCTCTCGTTCCCAAGTGGCTTCATCTTCAGAATGGTGCGACCACTGGACTTTGAGGAACTTGATCGCCTTCTGACGTGTGCGGCGTTCAGCTTGGTCGAGAATGCAGACTGGATGCTCTTTATAGGAGAGGTCCTGTTGCAATTTGAGCACTTCATGATCCACTGCTCGGATTGGGTCCTTGAAGCATCGGCGGAGCTGTGACACATGGAACACATCGTGAACCTGAGAAAGGTTCGGCGGAAGCTCCAGTTGGTATGCCACTTTCCCACGCCTTTCCAGAATAGTGAATGGGCCAATATAGCGAGGAGCTAGTTTGCCCTTGATCCCGAAGCGGTGAGCACCCTTCATTGGTGTGACTCGAAGATAAGCCTTTTCGCCAGGTTGATAGACCATGTCTTTATGATGACGGTCATACTGACTCTTCTGACGCGACTGAGTAGTCTTGAGATTCTCACGAATAATGCGGACTTGTTCTTCGGCATCTTGGATAATATCCGGACCGAAGAGTGGACGTTCCCCAGTTTCTGACCAGTTCAGAGGGGTTCGGCACTTTCGTCCATATAACACTTCGAAGGGGGCCATCTTCAGACTAGCTTGATAGCTATTATTATAAGAGAACTCGGCATACGGGAGAGATTCCTCCCATTTCTTGCCGAAGGAAATAACACAAGCTCGAAGCATGTCTTCGAGAACTTGGTTGACGCGTTCAACTTGCCCTTGCGACTGAGGATGAAAGGCAGTGCTGAAGGACAGATGAGTTCCCATAGCTTCTTGGAAACTTGCCCAGAATCTTGAAGTGAATAAGCTGCCACGGTCTGAACTGATAACCAATGGAATACCGTGGAGTGAAACAATTCTGGACATGTAGAGAGTTGCAAGTTGACTAGCAGTGATCGTTTCTTTGACCGCCAGAAAATGTGCAACTTTAGAAAGCCGGTCAATGACGACAAGAATAGCATCATTACCTTTCTGTGATTTGGGAAATCCAGTGACGAAGTCCATCTCAACATGGTCCCATTTCCATTCAGGAATAGAGATAGGTTGCAGAGTTCCAGCAGGCCTTTGATGTTCTGCTTTGATACGACGACAAACGTCACACTCAGCAACATAACGAGCAATGTCTTGCTTCATATTAGACCACCAGAATCTCTGACGGATGTCTTGGTACATCTTTGTACTACCAGGATGGATACATAGAGGCGTATCATGAGCTTCTTTCATAACTTCCTGTGTCATATCCAGGTTTTTCTCTGCACATGGCACCACTAGGCGGCCCTTGAAGTACAAAGTGCCATCATCAGCAATAGTGAAGAATGAGGGCTTTCCTTCTGCGAGGTAGCGCTTAATCTTGTGGGCTTCAGAGTCATATCCCTATATTCTCTTGATGGGGTCCAAGAGATCTTGTTTGACAGCCAGGGTATTGAGCGAACCCTGGGAAACAACCCGGAGGTTCATCTTGCGAAACTCCTTAGGAGGGGGAGCGAGTGCACCCGGAGGAACAATATGGAGGTTCAGCTTTCTGAATTCTTCAACAAGCGAGGGCTGAACTTTGTGAACCTGGAGGTGGTTGCAGTAAGACTTGCGGCTCAAGGCGTGAGCCATTACATTAGCCTTGCCTGGCGTATAGGAAATACCCAAGTCAAAGTCTGCAACAATCTCCATCCATCTCTGCTGAAGGAGGTTCAGGTCTGGCTGAGTAAACAGATACTTCAGACTTTGGTGGTCAGTGAAGATCTCGCAACGATTACCGAGAAGGTAATGTCGCCACTGCTTCAGCGCATGAATGACAGCAGCAAGTTTGAGGTCGTGAACTGGGTAGTTCTCTTCGTGAGGGCGCAATTGCCGAGAGGCATAAGCAATCACTTTGCGGTCTTGCATTAGGACACAGCCTAATCCTTGACGGGAAGCGTCGCAGTAAATGACGAAGTCCTTCTTAGTATCAGGTGGAGCTAGAACTGGGGCAGAAGTCAACTTGTCTTTGAGTGCCTGGAAACTTTCCTGACATTTGTCTGTCCATTGGAACTTGACGCCCTTATGCAACAGGTTAGTCAGAGGCCTGGCGATCTTGGAGAAGTTCGCGACAAATCGACGGCAATAGCTGGCGAGACCGAGAAAACTTCTGACTTGCTTAACGTTCTTGGGAGGAGTCCAATCAAGGATAGCCTGGACTCGTTCAGGGTTGACGGCAATACCATCCTTAGAGATGACATGCCCAAGATAGGTTACTTCGGGTAGCCAGAATTCACATTTGGAGAACTTGGCATATAGTTGATGCTCTCGTAGCTTTTCCAGCACAAGACGAAGATGTTCAACATGTTCTTCGTTCTTGGAAAATACCAGGATATCATCCAGATAAACCATGACGAACTTGTCGAGGTAATCCATGAATATATAGTTCATCAGACGAGAGAAGGTGGCTGGAGCATTGGTTAAACCGAAAGACATGACGGTGTACTCGTATGAACCATATCGAGTCACGAAGGCGGTCTTTGGGATATCCTCTTCGCGAACACGGATCTGGTGGTAACCCAACCTCAAGTCGAGCTTAGAGAACACTGATGAACCCGCCAGTTGATCATACAGATCATTGATCCGAGGAAGAGGGTATTTATTCTGAATGGCAGCTTGGTTTATAGGACGATAGTCTTGAACTAATCGGTTTGTCCCATCCTTCTTCTTGACAAAGAGAGAAGGTGCTCCCCAAGGAGAGCAACTTGGGCGAATGAATCCTTTGCGAAGAGATTTGTCGATTTCCTCCTTAAGCTCAAGGAGTTCATGCGGCGGCATCTTGTAGGGTCGCTTGGCTATAGGAGTGGTGCTTGGTTTCAAGTCGATGATGAATTCGACAGCTCTAGCAGGGGGAATCCCTGGAAGTTATTCAGGAAAGACGTCGAGGAATTCACGCACGACGGGAATGTTTTCAATGCCCTCTAGTGGTCCAGCGTTCAATGCATTCAATGCATAGAGCCTGGCCTCGGCATTTTACACCAGATGAGCTTGGTAAGTAACTATTTCATCTGAAGGGTGAAGTAGATGGACGGTCTTAGTGGCGCAAACTATAGAAGCAGTATGCGCTTTCAACCAATCCATCCCCAAAATGAGGTCGATGTTAGACGACTTCAGGATAATGGGAGAGGCATAGAATCCCAGCCCTTCGATTTCCACGGGGACGTCGAGGCCAACCAGGGAGGTTTGACACTGTCCCACGGGGGTTTTGACCACTACCGAGGTGTTCATCTCCTCACATTTAATGTTGTGCTTGTATGCAAAATCTTCTGACATGAATGAATGCGATGCACCTGTATCAAATAAAACGGAAGCTGGTACTGAATTTACGAGGAGTGTACGATCATAGTAGCAGGCTGGTCTTGAGCTTCATTGAGATCAACGTGGTTGGCATGAACACGACCATAAGACTTGGCCTTGTTGCTGCGGGGGTGGTTGCTTCCATGGCCAGTTGCTGGAAGGGTCAGTTGATTATGGTTCTGGTTGCATTCTCTAGCACGGTGTCCTGGTTGACCACACCTAAAGCACATGCCATTATTGGGAGTGGGAACAGGAGCTTGGGGTGGTGGAGCTGGAAGCCTTGGCTGCCTAATTGGAGGAGTAGGCAGTCGAGGCGCAGCATAGGTCTGCCCTGGGGCAGGTGCAGTTGGCTGGTACATGCTGTTGGGAATCCATATCTTACGCTTCTGCGAGGGCGGGCCCGAAGATGAGCCCGTGTCACGGTTGCGCCTGTGAGAGCTCTGGTATTCCTGCAGACTAGTTTCGACATTGATGGCCTTGTTCACCAAGGTGGCGAAATCAGCAAAGTCATGCACTAGAAGTGCGAGCTTGATATCAGCTTGAAGGTCATCACGGAACTTCTCCTGTCTACGGGCATCAGTTGCAATGTCCTCTTCAGCATAGCGAGACAAGTCCAGAAACTCCCGCTGATAAGCTTCAACAGTTTTGTTGCCTTGGGTGAGGTTGCGGAACTCACGCTTCTTCCGGTCCATGACTCCCTGAGGAATGAAGCGGGCACGGAAAGCAGCTTGGAAGTCTGGCCAGGTGATGATTGTTCCAGCTGGCAGAGTACGCCTGTGGCTGTCCCACCATTGAGCTGTGGGTCCCTTCAGGAAGAAGGAAGCAAAGGTGACATAGCTGGCAGGGGCTACATTGGCAGACTCCATCTCATAGGTGATGTCATGGAGCCAGTCATCAGCATCCAGAGGCTGAGTTGAGCTGCGGTACATAGTTGGGTTGAGGCGCATGAAATCCTACTGAGTTACTAGGGTTGGCTGCTGGTCCATATTGGGGCGAGGAAACTGAGCCATCATATTTTCCATGAATTGGCGGTTCAGTTCGAACTGTTGGATCATACCAGCCATGTACTCAGGTGGTGGTGGGGCATTGCCACCACTACCACGACCACCTGGTCTAACCATCCTGCTAATATATAACAGGGGTAGTTCAGCATTGAGAAATTTGCAAAGACAAGAATCATTCATGATGAAACATGCATAATGAAAGGAGCACGATAGCTACTACATAGTAGTCGGCATAACTTACAAAAGGGGTCATGCATAGAGTTCAGTACACAGAGTTCACTACATAGACTAAAACACCATAGGCGGCACACAGGCTCGCGGCGAATGCATCTAACACTAACAAGCAAGCCTACATCAGTCCCAAGAGGTACTGTGGAGCTAGGTGTAGCCTGAAAGCTGGTAGTGTCGCATCGGGAACTCCACGTCAGCAACCTGGGGTCCACGAATACTCTGGTGCAGAACCTGACGCTCAGGTGGCAGAAGAGGACCAAGTGCGGGAGAGTAGCCTCCCACATCTGGCCAGCCGACACCCTGGGGCATCACAGTCCTGGCTGGGTAGATCGCAGAACGGGGCAGCTCTCTAGATCGGACAAAGGGGTGCAACAGCGTCAGAGCACGGTAAAGGTGCTGACGGGTGGTGTACAACTCGTGGCGAAGAGCTCGGTTAGCTCAATCCAGCCCATCAGCATGCAGAACCAGGTTCTGATGGTAGAAGGGCTCTCGGGTGACAGTGGAGTAGGCAGCAGTATAGTATCCCTCCGCACCAACATCAGATGCGATAGCAATGTGCCTGAAAGGGGAGGTGTCCAACTCCCGATACTCTCCATGAAGACGTGTCAGAGCAGCATAAGCAGCATCGTGGACAGCCATATCGATGGTCACTCCAACACCATGAGCGGTGTGCAACACAGTAGTGGAGTCATACTCCCGAGAGTAGAGGTGGACGATGGCACGGTACTGCTCCTGGTTAAAGTCCTGGTACTCCTCGTAGACGGTGTACTCAGGGTGCCAGCGATAACCCAGATAGGTCATCATCTCAGCTAGCACAGCAGGTGATCTCGAGGCACCAATGGCCGTCGTGTGGCGCATGACCTGCCTCGTGGGTTCCATCTGAAAGCAAAGATGTTTCAAAGGAGTTAAATGACAGTGTGGGAATTGTTCAAAATACTATTCTAAGAAATAACTATGGCTTATCCAACTTTGGGGTGAATGTGGTCGCGGGATCCTAGTGTTAGAGTTAGTAAATTCGTTTAACCCGAGTAGAAGAGAGTTCAGAGTCCCAGAGTAATGGTCGAGGAGTAAAAGATCCTAGTACCACCCAATGGCGACGTGGGCTCGTAAGACACACAGCCATGTTAGTAAAAGTTTTGTAATGTCTAGACTCGACTTCGGCCAAGGAGTGTGGAAAGTGGGATTCCTACAGGCAGTCGGCTCTGATACCAACTTGTGACGCCCCCGATTCAATCGTACACTAATCATGCACGCAAATGTGTACGATCAAGATCAGTGACTCACGGGAAGATATCACAACACAACTCTACAACATAAATAAGTCATACAAGCATCATAATACAAGCCAGGGGCCTCGAGGGCTCGAATACAAGTGCTCGATCATAGAGAAGTCAGCAGAAGCAACAATATCTGAGTACACACATAAGTTAAACAAGTTTGCCTTAAGAAGGTTAGCACAAACTGGGATACAGATCGAACGAGGCGCAGGCCTCCTGCCTGGGATCCTCCTAACTACTCCTGGTCGTCGTCAGCAGGCTGCACGTAGTAGTAGGCACCTCCAGTGTTGTAGGAGTCGTCGTCGACGGTGGCGTCTGGCTCCTGGGCTCCAGCATCTGGTTGCGACAACCAGGTAGAAAGGAAAGGGGGAAAAGAGGGAGAAAAGCAACCGTGAGTACTCATCCAAAGTACTCGCAAGCAAGGAGCTACACTACATATGCATGGGTATATGTGTAAAGGGCCATATCAGTGTACTAAACTGCAGAATGCCAGAATAAGGGGGGGGATAGCTAGTCCTGTCGAAGACTACGCTTCTGGCAGCCTCCATCTTCCAGCATGTAGAAGAGAGTAGATTGAAGTCCTCCAAGTAGCATCGCATAGCATAATCCTACCCGGTGATCCCCTCCTCGTCGACCTGTTAGAGAGCGATCACCGGGTTGTATCTGGCACTTGGAAGGGTGTGTTTTATTAAGTATCCGGTTCTAGTTGTCATAAGGTCAAGGTACAACTCCGGGTCGTCCTTTTACCGAGGGACACGGCTATTCGAATAGATAAACTTCCCTGCAGGGGGTGCACCACATAACCTAACACGCTCGATCCCATTTGGCCGGACACACTTTTCTGGGTCATGCCCGGCCGCGGAAGATCAACACGTCTCAGCCCCACCTAGGCAGAACAGAGAGGTTAGCACGCCGGTCTAAATCCTATGCGCGCAGGGGTCTGGGCCCATCGCCCATTGCACACCTGCACGTTGCGTACGCGGCTGGAAGTAGACCTAGCCTAGTGGCGTTCCAGTCCAATCCGGCGCGCGCCGCTCAGTCGCTGACGTCACGAAGGCTTCGGCTGATACCACGACGTCAAGTGCCCATAACTGTTCCCGCGTAGTTGGTTTGTGCGTATAGACCAAATGGCCAGACTCAGATCAAATACCAAGAACTCGTTAAGCGTGTTATTTTGAAGTAACCGCGGACGCCGTCTAGGGCCAGGCCCACCTCTCGCCTAGGTGGTCTCAACCTGCCCTGTCGCTCCGCCACAAAGATCCACTTGCGGGTACTCCTACGAGCCGACCCGACTTTAGTCACCACAGGTGTCATGTATAGAGTATATAAGTATATACCCGTGATCACCGCCCAAGTGATCACGGCCCGATAGAATAGCACAGCAGACGGACAAGAATGTAGGGCCACTGATGGAAAACATGCATCCTACACTAAGCATGTAGGATTGCAGGTAAAGGTAACAACAGTAGTAGCAAGGACAGGCTATGCATCAGGATAGGATTAACGGAAAGCAGTAACATGCTACACTACTCTAATGCAAGCAGTATAGAGAAGAATAGGTGATATCTGGTGATCAAGGGGGGGCCTTGCCTGATTGATCTGGCAAGAAGGAGGGGTCGTCAACAGCGTAGTCGGTCGGGGCACCAGCAGCGGCGTCGGTCTCATAGTCTACCGGAGAGAAGAGGGGGAAGAAACAATGAATACAATGCAAACAGATGCATGACGATGCATGGCATGACAAAGCGTGATGCTAGGTGTGCCCTAACGCGGTAGTAGGTGATACCGGCGAAGAGGGGGAACATCCGGGAAAGTATTCCCGATGTTTCGCGTTTTCGGACAGATGGACCAGAGGTGAAATGTTGCAGGTTCACTATGCTAGGGACGTGTGGTGAACGAACGGGCTGCGTATCTGGATTCGTCTCGTCGTTCTGAGCAACTTTCATGTAGAAAGTATTTTCATCCGAGTTACGGATTATTTTATCTGATTTACTAAAGTTTTAAATCATTTTTAGAATTTGCTTAATTAATTTAATTCAACATTATCCAGAATAGTATTTGCTGACGTCATCCTGACGTCAGCATGACATCAGCAGTCAACAGAAGTGTTGACTGGGTCGCTGACGTGTGGGTCCCACTGGTCATTGACTTAGTTAACTAAACATGTTTAGTAAAATTAATTAAAGTGATTAGGTTAATTAATTAGGCTTAATTTAGATTAAATAAAGGGATTAATTAATTTAATTAATTATCTTAATTGATTAATCATATTATTATTATTTATTTTTATTTAATTTTTTTGGGCGTGGGGCCCCAACGTCATAGGCCCAGGGGGCCTATCGGGCGTGGTTATCGGGTATAGCCCGAACGGTTGTTGCGGGCACGACCGCAGCCCGAGCAACGACCAACGCGAGGGGACGGCACGGCGCGGTTGCTCGCCGGAGGGGGACGCCGGCGGGATGGCAGCGGCGGGCGCGGTCAGGACCAGGACGACCCGAGCAGGGGCAGGCGGTGGGCGAGGCTATGGCCGCACGGGCCGGTGGCCTCGGCGAGCAGCGACGTGAGAAGCGGGAGCAAGGCGCGAGCGGCAACTGTGACAGGCGGCAGAGAGCATGCGGGGGGAGGCGTGGCCCCGGGCGGTGCGGTGAGCGGCGGGGCCGGGCGCGGGGCTCAGGGGGGGAAAGCAACGCACGCGGGCGGTAGAGGCAAGGGCGCGGCGTCGTGGCCTTGGCGAGCCGCATCCGCGAGTGGGCTTGGCCACGGCCAGGAGGCGGGCGGAGCGGGGGGGGGGGGGGGGGAGCAAGGGCGGCCGGAGCGATAACAGCAGCAAGTGCAGCAGAGCCGCGCGGCCGTGGGGGTGAGCGGGGTCGAGTGGGGGCGCGTGGGTGACTGGGCGTGTGCGCTCGTGCATACGGGCTCGGGGAAGCGAAGAGGCCTGGGGCCTCACCATGCGTTTGTAGGGAACGGGGCAGCGGGGCGTGGGGAGGACGACGGGGACGACCGGGCGACGGAGGAAGCAGTCCGGCGAAGGCGTCCGGCGACGGCGGGGCGGTCCTCGGGCGACGGCGACGAACGGTTCTCCTCCTCGGACCCGATCCAATCGGGGGAAGAGGGGGGGATATTTTGCGGGGGGGGGGGGGGGGGGGGGGTGTGGGGGTGTCGGTGGGTGAGTGGGGGGAGTGAGGGAGGTTATGGGGTGCGGGGTGGGCCGGCCAGGTGGTTTGGCCCAATGGTCTGCTGGGCCGGAGCCCGGGTGGGTTTTCTTTCCTCTCTCTTCTTTTGTTTGTTTTCTCTTTTGTATTTTCTTTCTTTTATTTATTTTCTTTTCTTTTTTATTTCAATTTAAATTATTTAGGCATTTTATAAAAATGTGTTTATTACACCATATTTACACATGCAATATTTAGTACAAACCGAACATTTTTATTTTAATGTTTGAAAACTTTTATTATTTATCAAACTTTGAATTTGAATTTTGGACCGGTTTTGATCTAACGATAGAGTAGCAACAGTAACCGTGGTGACGTGCCACCATTAGCGTGGGATTACTGTAGCTTGATTATCCGGGCGTTTCCCGGTTCCACAACCGGGACAGATGGGCCTTACGAACCGGGACAAATGACCATTTTTCTACTAGTGTAACTTGGGCTTTCCAATAGTCCTCATTTCTACACTCGTTGACATTTCTATGAGCATTTTTCTTTTAAAAGTCAGTGGCTATTTTCTCTCCTCTTGTTGGAGTTGATATGCACATTCTCTCTGTTTATTTTCAAAGTTGTGCTGTTACCAGTAAAAACACCGTGCTGTTAGTAGCCGGTTGCATGCCGTTGAAGGGAATATATCAATTTGGCTTACAGATGCTGCTACAAGGTCACTGCTGCCACATCAGATTGCTACTCGGCAGACATGCACCGAAGAGGCCAAATTAGGCAGCAGAATCTCAATCAGCAGAGGGGACTGATTCCTCATATCACATGCTGCTGCCTGCCATGCGTCGGTTGATCTTGATCTTGCAGGCTCACCGCTCACCTAAATGTTACTCCGTAGTAGATAAAGGCTTAGTCCTCACCACTTGCCATGCACTTGCACTTGCACTTGCGGACTGACGAGTCACGTGCGCCTCATGTCGGCAAATTTCGTCAGGCTTCAACATCGCTTGTTCTCGGTGTAATCTGTTGACGACCGCCTCCGGTAGTAAAATGTTAAATGTAAGTATACTGAGTTGATGCACCTTGAAATTCAATAGACCTTTGTTGTGTGCTTTACTACTTTTGATCAATCAGATCTATCATTGTTAACACTCAGCTGAACCGAGCATTGCATTGCACGCATGCCGATGGATTTAGCAGAGTCATCCACGTGAGCCTCACGTGCATGCCTTTTCCCGCCATGTGGGAGACAGGATTCAGGTTTTCAGACAGAAAACTACAAGCACGCAGAAATTCATTTGCTTGGACTCATATACACGTACTGGGAGCAGGCAAAATCATGGCTGGCGGCAGCCACAGTGGGACTGAAGTGGTGGAGTGATCGTGGTGTGCGGAACTGGCAGTGGGTGAGCCTGCGCGCGCACTGAAAATGATGGGACGGACTGATCTAGGACTTGTGAGAATCGCAAAATGAACCAACAACATTTGTTGTGCTATACCTTGTGTGACTTTTCAGTTTTTTCCCCATGTATATTCTTTATTTGTAAAACTCTACACAAAAAATCACAAGTGTGTGATTTCTTAGTAATTTTCTTAACCTTAGAATTGTGAATTTTGCTACTTATTAAAAGAGTCATCGGGGTCGGCGGAAGTCCATGGGACGACGATCTATTGCAAGTTCAAGACGGGCAATGTCGGTTCGATAGTTTCCAGGCGTGCACCATCACCACATATGTACAATCACTTGTTTCTGTAAGAGGATATGCTCATCATGAAAATTCAAAGAGGCAAAAAATCATGCCGTGCGCTAACAAAATAAACTAACTCAGAACCCACCCCACTCACACTGCTCAATACTGCTGCAATTTGTAGATTTCACCAAGATAACGTCGATAGAAGCATCCCGCGACGAGGCGCTAAGGAAGATTCTGGGACAGTACGCGGCAATAATCAGCAAGCGGATCGGGTACCGGCGGCAAGCAGTATATATTCAGAGAGGCGCTGAATGAAGTCTTCCTCTACCTGAAGGAAAATCAGCTTCTTGAGACCCAAATGCATGTATACAGTTTGCTCAACTCTGAACCAACACTGCACAGCAAATTAACCTGTTCTAACCTTCACTATGGTTACTGGTCCCTGTTGTATTATACATATCCAGGGAGATTCAGACACAACTCTCAAGTTTGTTATTTCTTTGTTGCAATTCCTCGCAGATCCAAAGGAAAGGAAAGCTCCACAAATTTTGTCAGTATATAACAGTGTTGGTCGTAGCTTCCTGAACGGCTAGCCTAGCCGATGGATAATGGTCGTCCTGAAACAATCAACAGAGCAAGCAACAATGAGCCGCTACCGCAGAGGAAAGCAGAGAAACCAGAAATCATGAATCTTGTTTTGTTTACCTGGAGCCTGAGGCAGGTTGAGAACAGCTCTAATGCTCTCTCTTTTCATTACTCCTTCTGGACAGTTCAACCTTCCTCTTCTGACATACTTCTCCGAGTGGTATCTGAATTTACACAATGCAAAAAAGGTCAACAATCAAAACTAATCACAAAGGCGATATTAGGTCCTAATAATCACAAACATACTCGAGCTTTCCAGCATGTCCCATGGCAGAGGAGTAGATCCCTCCCCATCATCGCCAAGGGCTCCAAGTTCCATAAGTTTGGAAAGTAGAATAATGTCACACCTTGTATAACGAAAATCAGAGACCAGTTCAATCATTTTCAGCAGGGTCCAGCGCAATACGGCTGCCGGCGGTGAAAATTAGGGTCTCTCTGGTGCATGTTATAACCTGAAGATGGTCCAAATTCAGAGTCTGCATGCAACTTGGTTCAGAGTTAACGGAAGCTTCAGCAAGTTCAGAAAACGCTTCAGTAGTGTCCAGGACCTGAGTTTTGTTTCACACTGTTGCTGAGTTTTGTGCTGGCAGCATCAGCCGTCAAATGATTAAGTTTTGGAAGCCAAACTAAGCCAACTCGTGTGCATCTAACTATCTAAGTGAAATCATTCCATGCTTCTGGAGGCGTTGATCGCAGGGTGAGACTTACTTCATGTTGCACGTCCGCGCGCTACGGTTCCAACAGCACTTGGTTAATTCAGCTAGTACAACAAGCAAGCCAACATGATCGCACGGTGAGACTTACTTCATGTTGCACGTCCACAATAAACACATAACTAAAATCGTCTTGAAATCAAGTCCACGTCACCTAATAAACATCAAACGTACGTGCAGCTCCTCCGATGGTGAATGCCTTGTATGTGGTGAACTCGTTGTCGTAGGGGACTGAATCGACATTCACCGGCAGTTTGCTCCAGGAGTTGGTACCTGAGTGATATAGGCAGAGGCGAGCAGAACGGTCGCGGTATCCGAACACACCAGCTTGTGCGGCAAGGACGTAGGTGCTGTCAGGTTCAGGTTTGCGCACAATGGCAAACGACTGGTCGTTGACTGGGTAATCGTCGCCGGGCTGCTTGATGTGCTTGAGCTCGGGGACGCTGGCATCGTAGACGAAGTAGTATCCTTTGTGGCGAAACATGGCATCGGATGGGCGGTCACCGACCACGACGCATAGGAGGACGAGGCCGCCGTTAGTCTGTGTGGTGACTATGGAAGGCCGGACGGCGAACACGGTGTGGTCGTAGGCGGTGGCGTGGACGCAGAGGTAGGAGACCTGCGGTGGTTGGACGGTGCAGAAGGTGACCTTGATGTTCCCCCGGAGACGGAGACCCTCCATGCTGCAGCTGGCGGTGATGGCGTTGCGGCGGTCCGCAAAGTAGGCGTATGGCTCGATGAAGACGAAGGGTAGCCGGTCGCCGCCGCCGTCGGGTTAGCCATAAGCAGGGGGGTTCAGGGACGGGGGACCCTGTGGGATTTGACTGGAGTCAGGCTTCGTGTGGGCGTCGTCCTCGTCGAGGCGGCCATACGCAGCAGCCGCAGCAGCTAGGTCTAGGAACATGGATCCCAGATCGAGTGCCATAAAGCTCTTCCGATCCGCTCCTCTCCGGTGCAGGTGTGGATCGATCCCAGATCCGCCTTGGGTTGGTGTGTGCACGTGGATGGACTTATCTTAATCTGGGCTGTGGAAAAGAAGGGAAGGTTGGGGCGATAGATGGGAAGGGGATTGCAGGTCTAATCCACCGCCATCAAGATTTATCGAAAAAGAATTCCCCGCTTTATATTATAAAGCACCCACCGAATCACAAGTTTAACGATACAAAAGAAAGGAAGAAAAAACCATAAACGGCAAAGATACAAGATACCAAAGGAGCCACTAACAAGACTCGAATGCACCAAGCACAAGCTTGAACATCGAAGCCCTCGGCGAACAGGAGCCAACACACGCCGCGACTAAGCCGAGGTAGATCCTGCTGCATGAGGATTGTCATGCTCTGTCATCCCCCTTGAGCCAAGCCATCTGGTCCGCCATCCGTCTCTACCTCCGAAGAGAGCCCCCTGCCCTCTAGTCCTGGATCGGAGGACACTACACTGTCGACAGGCAGAGTCGCTCACCCCTGAGCTCGCATGACCAGGACCAACAGGTTGCCGGGAGGGGACGACAAGCACGACTACCGGACCAGGCAGCCGCACCACCGAGCATCGCCAACACAGCACGCCGGCGCAAACTTCAACCGCAAGTGGCCGAGCATGGACACCACTGACGATATCAGGCAGCCACCTCCCGTGCCAAAGCCTCGACCACCACTCCGCCGCTCCAAGGTGGTGTCTTCAAGAAGAAAAACGACGCCGGAGCGCCGTCACCACCCAATCCGGAGATTTGGGGCTTTCACCCGGGACGAGGAGGGGAGGGCGAGGGGGGGGGCGGGGATTGCGAAGCCGCCTGCAAGAAGGGGAACGACGCCGGAGCACCGCCGGCATCGTTGGCCGCAGCGAGGAGCAAAGGGGTTTCCCCCAATCCATCCCCCAGAGAGGAAGCACCATCGCCAGATCTGCTCCAAGGGCAAATGGGGAAGCCCCAGGAGCTAGCCACGCTCGCCGTCGAACCGCCGCCCACGCGGCCAGGAGCGGCGCTCCCCGCATCTGCATCGGCCACCCGCCGAAGGAGGGCCGACGCGCTCCACCAGTGGCCGCCGCCACCACGCCAGGCGCAACCACGCGGAATAGAACACCACCGAGCCCAACGTGCCGCCGCCAGGCACCGGCCCCGCCACCGCTGCCCGCCGCCGCGCTGTCACGCCCTCGACCAGCGCTAGGCCGCCGCCCGCTGACCCCGACCCGCGTCGGCCCTAGCGAGCAGGGGAAGGAAGGCCCCGCCGCCGCCGAGGCTGACCGGGCTTCGCCCGTCTGCGCGAGCCGGCGGCGACGAGGGAGGAGTCGAGGAGGAGGGGGCCTGCGACCGGCGGCTAGGGTTTCCCCTCCGCGTCGCTCGCGGGAGCGACCGGGAGGGGAGGGGAAGGGGGTCCCGGAGATACCAATTTTGGCCACCAAAATTTTAGGACCCGCTATGATATATAGTGTAGGACAGTGGCATGCCTCGGTCGGATGATATTTTGATCGGATCGGCCACCCTCGCAGCCATTGGATGGCACATGCAGCAGTCGTCCGATCACCGTGCCGAGCAGTTTGCAACATGCATGAGCTGTATTGCGCTCAGGTGAAAGCTCGCTCGGGCTGTCAGGTGGACCCCGCCATCACAACATCCCCCTCGTGGCTTAGAGCATCTTCAACAGGCACCCAAAAACTGCTCCGCGCGCTAAAATTCGGGTTTTTTTTACGCTGGACAGCTCCAGAAGAAGCTGTAAAATAGGGCACGCGCAAAAAAGGGTTGGACACGCACTAAAAAGTGCTATCGCATGCTGCAAATTTGGGGCGCCGGATTACGCGTGCTTCACAATATGCACTGCGTGTATTTTTGGACACGCGTTTTTGGCATCTGGAAAACCAATGTTGGGTCCGGCGCGCTAAACCTATTTTAGGGCGCGAAACGTTTGTGCATCTGTTGAAGATGCTCTTAGCAAACGTCGCCTTTGTTGTGCTCACACATTGTCCACGGTGGTCCTCTGTCGAGCTCCACCATCGCCCCCGGCGACACCTCGGATGTTGTGGCGGAGGCGGTGGTCGGCGCCCCCATCTCGGATGCAGCACTCAGTAACCATTGAGGAATCTCTTTCGTAGTTGCAGAAGCACGGAACAAATGTCATCGTCGTTGTGTTGCCGCCACCACCGCACCGCCTATGTTGCAGCGACTCATAGGCCCTGGCCATCAACGCCTCCAGAAGCATCGAATAATTTCACTTAGATGCACACGAGTTGGTTTAGTTTGGCTTCCAAAACTTGATCATTTGACGGCTGATGCCGCCGTCACAAAACTCAGCAACAATGTGAATCTACTAAACCCTTTTCTGAACTTGCTGAAGTGCGTTAAGTCCAAACCAAGTTGTATGCAGACTCTGAATTCAGGTTATATAAGAGCATCTCCGACAGATGCGTTAGATAAGCCGCGCGCTGGATAAAATGTTAATTTGGTACGTGAGAGACCGCGCGGCGCGTTCCAACAGGCACGTGAAAGTTTGGCGTGGGAAATAAATGGGCACACGCGCGGCAGTTTTGACGCGCGTCACCCAGCTCGCTGGTTAAAAGCCGCGCTCGGGCGCTCGCCAACCGCCCCTCTTTCCCTCCCGCCGCACCTTCTTCCTCGCCTCTTCCGGCGCCCCGCCTCCACGCCGCCTTCTCCCCGCCTCTTCCAGGGCCCCGTCGCCGCCGTGCCTTCTCCCTCTCCTCTTCCGGCGTCCCGCCGCCGCCGCACATTCTACCCGCCTCTTCTAGCACCCCGCCGCCGCTCCCTCGCCTCTTCCGGCGCCCCGCCATGCCTCCACGCCCCCGGAGCAGCTCGGGCTATCGCGGTGTACGCCTCCGCCCTTCCGGCGTGTATTACGCGGAGATCCGCTCCGGCGATACACGCATCGGGATTGCCGCCTCCAGCGGAGGCGGGAGCGCCGTATCCTCTTAGTCGAGGTGGACGAGCATGCCATGGCAGTGTGGCGCGAGCACTTCCCGCATGATGTTGCCGCCGAGAACATGTTTTGGGCGCAGAGGAGGGCGGAGCAAGCCGTGTGTCGGGCAGACAAGCATGCGCGGAAGGAACAGGCAGAAGCCCAGATCGAGCTGGGACCTGCGTCGACCTGGGACGATGTAGATCCTCGATGGCTTGACGCGTTTACATCGTCGGACTACATCACCGAGGAGGACGAGGAGTAGTTTTATTTAGCATCGTTTATCTATTTTTATTTGCATCGTATGAACTGGCTTGTGGTTTGGAGACTATGCTATGACATTAGAACTATGTGTTGTTCCATATTTTTTCGTATGTGTTGTTTTAAATTTTTTCCAAGCGCCGGTTGGTCGCGCGCGCTGGATTTTACCGTGCCTGTTATAGCGCTATAGCGGCACGCTAAACTGCGGCGCCTGGTAAAGTAATCACCCTCCTACGCGCGCTAAAACGCTATTTCGGCGCTGTAATTTTTTTTAGCGCGCGGCGCCTGTTGAAGATGCTCTAACGTGCACTAGAGAACCGTCAGCAGCCGGTTTTTTCTTCGAATTGAGGGGAGCAGCCCCGATATCATTTCATTGATGAAAGAAACCGATAAACAAGGTTTAAACACAAGTCTTCCTCACACAACCCCAGGCGCCCTACCATGACTCTCCCACGTAAGAAAACGGACAAGCTCTAAAAGAACAGCAGATAAAAACGCAGCAAAAGATAGAAATGAAATATTTACCATGAAAGAATGAAAAAAAAGCAATACAATTTATCAAGAGCGAGAGCAAAACTGAAAACAATCCACTGGTAGGCACCTTGTACACTCTAAAGTTATCTATTTCTTACTCCCTCCGTTCTAAAATAGATGACTCAACTTTGTACTAACTTTAGTATAAAGTGATTATAAAGTTGGGTTCATCTATGGAACGGAGGGAATACGTTTTAGCATTAGAGACCCTACGTTCACCGTTGGCAGCTGTTTTTTTTTAAATTGAGGGGCACACCCCCGGCTTCATTTCATTGATGGAAAGAAACCGACAGACAAGGTATAAACACAAGTCTTCCTCACACACCCCCAGGCGCCCTACCATGACTCTCCCAGGTAAGAAAGCGAACAAGCTTCTAAAAGAACATCAGGTAAAAACGCAGCGCGAAAGATAGAAATGGAATATTTACCATGAAAGAATTAGAAAAAATAGAATACAATTTATCAAGAGCGAGAGCAAAACTCAAAACAATCCACTGGTAGGCACCTTGTACACTTTAAAATTATCTATTACTTACAAATAAACTAGAAATACGTACTCTACAAATATTTAAGGTCAGATGTGAGCTAGTATGTGTGTTGGAGGTGTTGAAGAGATGTCGTATATTGATTTGAGGATCCTCTTTTGTGTTACTGTCTGTGCTTGGAGATGTAAAATCTAAGTCAGCCTACAAACAAGAACTAAAATGTAGGCAAAATAAAAATATATCAACATACACACTAGTTTCAATTTTCGCTAACAATCCCGCCTTGCTAAAGAAAAGAAAATCTTAACTATATATTCATTGGCAACCTCCTCCTTCTTCTCCAAAAGAAACCGGCGATTGTTGTTCTGTTGCGCTGGTCCTATGAGGCCTTAGCACGACGACTTCCCGGCTGTCTACTGCAATAAGTTTTGCCCGGCTTCAGCGAGGAAGGGGTAATGACGGCGGCGCGCCTTCGGCTCGCTTCAATGCGTGTAGTCATCGCTAGGTGGTCTATGGATCTGGATGTAATTTTATTATTTCTGGTGTTGGTTGTACTGCAGGGGGTTTTCTCGCGAAAAAACAATTCTTTTATCATAGTCAATTCACACAAGTTTATGAGACTATCAATCTTGTCGATGTTTTCTTTTATTATCTAAATCTAATGCATTGCACAAACCAGTTTTTTTTTCACCCACTCAAGAGTAGCAATCAACCATGCAACAAATAGCAACATAATTGAATTTAACATTTATATGTATATTCTTGTTAGTGAAATTTATTTTGAATTTATTATTTTGTGCCAAATTATTGTTGGTACTATGCAGTCAAAATAAGCAAGTTGAGTGGCATCGCGAGAATTTAAATTTGACTAAGTTTTACTCTCCCTTCTAGAAGAGAACTATTGTGAGAGATAGACATGAGAATTTGTAAGTAATGGCTGGGCGTGGGGGGGGGGGGGAGGGGGGGGGGGTGAGGGAGTCCTGGACTAAGGGGTCTTCGGGCGTCCGACCTGTTGTCCATGGGCCGGACTGATGGGCTGTGAAGACATGAAGGCCGAAGGCTGTACCCGTGTCCGGATTGGGCCCTCCTTGGCGTGGAAGGCAAGCTTGGCGACCGACTATGAAGGTTCCTTCTTGTGTAACCGACTCTATGTAACCCTAGATTCCCCCGGTGTCTATATAAACCGGAGGGTGTAGTTCGGAAAGGATATACTCATTACCATAGTCATACAGGCTAGGCTTATAGGGTTTAGCCATTACGATCTCGTGGTAGATTAACTCTTGTAATACTCATATTCATCAAGATCAATCAACCAGGAAGTAGGGTATTACCTCCATAGAGAGGGCCCGAACCTGGATAAACATCGTGTCCCCCGTCTCCTGCAACCATCGACCTTAGACGCACAGTTCGGGACCCCCTACCCGAGATCCGCCGGTTTTGACACCGACCGGGGGGGGGGGGGGTATTTCACAGACACTGCAACTTCATCTACTCACACACAAACACATGGTTCGATCGAGAGGAACGTTAAGTAAACCCAAATTTTCAATGAACCACCTGGAGAGGACAGTACTCGAACGCGCAGTTAATTTTCAACATGATATTTTATTTAACAGCACGCCTGCATAGACATCAAACACAAACAAATGGATATCCTTGGTTAGCTTTTTGACTATTGTGTATGTAGTGAATTAAAGCTCCGTACAACAGTTGCTTTATATAGGCCGGCAAGCAACATGAGAGAAAATCAAAAAGCGGCTCTTCATCCAATCAAGTCATCTCTTGGTGCTCAAGGTTTCGTATGATATGCTATGATGTCATTTTGAATATTACTTTTGGACAACCACTTATAGATGACAGTTTGAAATTAATATCTTGAAGACCTTGTTGATCTTTAGGACGACATGTCTACATCTGCATATTTATGCCTCTGCTGAGTAAAGTTGTAGAGTAGTTAGGTAGGATAACTATTGTTGCGAAAAAGTATAAAGTGGGATACTATGGGCTGAGCACGTCCAATCCATCCCTGTAACTTAACTTTTCTTTATATGCATAGCACAGGTAGATATATGGAGTACAGGTTTAAAAGTTGCAGCCACAGTCAAAAGACCAATCAGAAATATTGCATACACATAGGCATTACTCATAGGTTGCACTTTACGCTAACGGAGTAGTATTAGGTACACCTGATTAATAGCCAATGGACACACGCCTACCGTTGATTGGCTAGCCGCGGCTATAAACACCAAGCTGCGAAGTGTCCGTCGAAGTAATCAGCTGGCCATCCATCTCCCACTGCATACCATCACGATAGTTGCGAGACATGGCGATGTGTTGCCACTCTTCCTGTAGCCTCATATGCATCGTCTTCCTCCTCGTTTTTGTTGCTGTGGCAGCGGAGGGTGCAGGATATGTGCAGGCGCGGCAGCGGAAATTACAGCAGGTGCCGGCACCACCGCCAGTGCCGCTGCCAAATCCTAACCCGCAGCCTGACCCATACCCACAACCTTTGCCTATGCCAGACCCAAATCCACAGCCATTACCGCAGCCTTTACCGCAACCACTGCCAGGCCCAAACCCGCAGCCACAACCATTACCTCAGCCTCTGCCGCGCCCAAACCTGCAGCCACAACCTCAGCCACAACCGTTGCCTGACGCAAACCCACAGCCACCGCCATTACCACAACCTCTGCCACAACCACAACCGGGCCCAAACGCACAACCTCTACCACAACCACTGCCGGGCCCAAACCCACAGCCACTGCCTCAACCAGACGTCCAAGGCTCATATCCGCAGGTACAACCGTTGCCAGATTCAAACACGCCTGGACGACAAAATAACGCACTACAGGGACCGCAACCACTTGGTGCAGCCTCAACTTTATATTCGCGTGGTGCTACATATAAACAGATACTTTTCATGGGTTTACTGTTGTACTATTTTGTTTAGATAAAGCGATGCTACTTCATGTAAATAAATCTACCATTTTGTAAACTTTGTATCTAAAGTGATGTATCGGTCTGGTATGATCTTTGTGTATTTACATTTGTACTACTTATATACTATATGCAATAAACTTTTATATGATTCTATAAGTAGTTTTGTGTACTTAGAACTAAGAGAACCATTTGTGTACATATTTGATACACTTGTTGTTGTGATGTCTTTAGTTATACCGCTCTTTATCAGACTGACTTGTGTATGGTAAGCATAGCTTATCGAATATTGTATATTCAGAGTAAGGTGTGCCTGCATTTGTTTGAAATTTGTTTTTGGTCATTTTTTCTTGAAAATATAAATGGATTACATGATACAAATTGATATCATTGGATCTGTATGAGTCTTTGACTTTTCACTAAGTTAATCCCAAAGACACACCGGAGATCCCCGCCACACGTCATTCCTCTTCCCCATTTTCCCTTTCCCCAGCCCCTAAGGCCCTGCCTTGCTCTACTCATCCATGGAGACAAACCTGCTCTAGCCCGTCCTAGTGCCACTTCCGGCTGGACGGCTGGTCTTTCTTGAAGCCACTGCAAGCATACAGGAAGAGGGATATATATTATTGATTTGAAATCCCTCTTTCTCTGTCTTCGAATTGGATAGTCTTATAGTGGTTTGTGTTCAATATTTCTAGGATAATCAATTAACCATGGCCAAAAATAAAAGAAAGCCTGCAACAATGCATTCCTTTTTCTGAGATGATAGCACGAGTTGATGGTCCAGAACAGATTAATTTGGTTGATGACCCTCCCTTAGTGGATGAACAAGAACAAGTAGAAGAATTTTAATTTCAACAACACAACCTCGTGTTCAAAAAGGTAATGATGATTCTGCTGTTTTGGTAATAGAAAGGAAATCAGGTCTGCGGTGCAAAATTTGGTATTATCCTCCTAATGATCAAGAAAAAGCTCGAATGTCATATATGAAGCAGGTGCCATATCATTTTCGCATGGATGAGTATCCTCCCAATGAGTTTCTCTATCTTCTATTGTCTATATTTTTCTTTTGCGTGATGTACAATTCAAATATCATATATCTTTTTGCTGTTGATGGTGAATGCTGGTATGATCAATGGTTTTTTTCTATTACATCTGTTACGTTATTGTTTTCGGATTTTTTGGTACATAAATGTTGTCCTCTTTAGTGCCCATCTATAATACAATTTTCATGGCTCCGCCACTGCCGACGGGCTTATTGGGCGAGCTCCCACAGAATGCATCCCCAACAGTTGTTCTCAACCATGGAAGACCTCCCAAAGGAGAACAGACAGCCGCCGGGTGCTGCTCACAAGCATTAGAGTGAACCTCCAAAATGGCATAACGCCAGATGTCGGACGCTCTAGAGGCAAACCCAAACCTAGACCTAGCTCTAGACCTACTATATACATAGATGAGCCGACCTTCTAACCCATCCCTACTTCGACCAGTGAGGCCACCGTAGGAGAGAAGAAGAGAAGTGGGGGAACCTCTAGTGACTCTTGAAGAGAAGGAAGGAGAGAGAAATGAAGGGGAGAAATGATGCACCAGTAGCATAGCTTGCGTGCATGTGTAGGCAATAAAACTATAAGATGTGCATATCTATTGTACTCTTTGTCAATAAAAAATTCTGTTGTACTCGTTGTATATGGCACCAACAATTGTATAGTTGGATCAATGTCGTAAGAGGAAATTCGTTGTTTCTATAAACGGCGATCTTGAACATCGATTCTTGATATAAAGGTCTGTCGAATAATTGCATATCTAAAAATTATATGTGTAAATTTTGGTTTATCGATATATAATTTGTCAGCTGCACATTTGTTGAATGAGAAATAATAGTTTCCTAAGTTGTCGAGGAATAGCAAGTCTTTCTTTAATTGTAGACGCTGTTTGAAACACAGGAAAAATGTAAGAATTTTGCAGGATAGGATTCATATAATTTTCTTCTTATTTTGTAACGTTTGGAACAAAGGACTGGTCACCCTCGATTTATCTGGGATTCCTGCAGACTAAAGAAATTATAGAAGAACATCAAATATAATGTGCCACCTCATGTTATTTATTTATTTTTGCATCGTTCTAGATTATTTTTGTCTAGAATTCCTATTTATTTTTTCATACATGACTTCCAAGCGATAGTTTTCAAGTTTTCATATCTTCACATGATCTTTCCTCCTATGGTGGATCTCTTCGACTGTGAGCTCTCAGTTTCCACCATCTTCGAGATGTTGTCTATGGGGAAAAGGGAAGGTTGACCTAGTGTAGAGTGTACCACATCTCAATGACATCCGTGCAATAGAGAGTTGTTGTAAGAACATGTTGTGCATCTCCACATATCTTGACCAATCTCTCTTGGCACCAATGCAAAGTTGCCAGGCATTGCTCCGTCGACAATGGGATGCTGACCTTGGAAGTCTCTTCGCAAATCTCATCGGCTGACTCTCAAGTCACAACGAAATAGGAGAAAAAAATGGCATTTTGAGCCAATGTGCTAAGTGAGCCATAGGGTAAAAAATTTCTCATTATCATGAGATTTAGATCTTTGATCTTGACAATTGCACAAGTAGGTCCTTAAGCTTGCATAAAAACATAGGATCAATCCGTGTTACACTTAAGTAGATAAAACAAAACTGAACCAACCCTAGTAGATCAGTATTTTCCCCTGATACTATACTAGGAATCCCACTTAGGGTCCGAATACGGCTCCAGTGAAACATTTGTTTTGTAATCATCTTGGCGAATTTGCCCCCAAGTAGATGCTAGGCACGATCAAAAGAAAATGCAAGTAATGAGGTAAACCTGACAATAATGCCGCAATCGAAATCAAAAATATCGGTACAACATAATTCTTAGCCTACCTAAATATATCGTGGTGTTAAACACTGTAACCATGTTTGTTCTGGAGTTTGGGCTCCATGGAGCCCTTTTATGAAAAAATAAAATAAAAAATCATGTTTCAAGTTTCAGAAAATACAAAAATAAAATCCACATGTACCTTCGAATGTGTATAGACTTTCGTAATGATTTTTTTTACATCTGAGCTGCAAAAAAGAACAAAAAAGTAGTTTGTTAGCACATATACTGTTCACTATTAGAATCCACAATTTGTTTTGTAACATTTTTTTGAAACTTCAAACATTAATTTTTTATCTTTTTGTTAAAAAAAAGGATCCACGGAGTCTGAGCTCCAAAACGGAGCTATGCTACACGCACGGATGGATTAATACGGGATTTACAGAAGAGTCATTTTACAGTGCATCCGGACGATATGGACCGTCCGTCGGAGTGAATTCGACGGTCCAGATCCAATGCAGTATGCTGATGTCACGTGTATTATATCAGACCCCGAGGGGCATTTTCGGGAGAAAAAATATTTCAAACTGATCTGATTTTCCCTCCCAAATATTTCGAGGGTATTCTCGGTACGAATTTCAGGGCTATTTTCGGTTCGATATTTATCCCGTTCGCTAGGGTTTATTCCTCGTCGCCGCTACGGTTTTAATCCTCGCTGGCAGGATCTAGCCACTCATCGCGGCCCCTCCCTCCCTCGTTGCCGGTAGGATCTAGCCGCGCGTCGCGGCGCCTCCCTTCCTCCACCCCAATTCCCTCGCGATCTCGCACCACCTTTTCAACGAACACGAGAGGAGGCCCACTGCCCTCCGCGCGGCAGCCGCCGATGAAGAGTCGGCGCCATCCCACCTCCCAGTCCTCCATGCGGGTGCCTATAGCCACAAGGTTATAGGCAACCTCTTTCCCACACTCCAATTGGTTGTTTGCGTCCTCTACATATCATTTCTCAGCCATGGCTGCAGCTTTGATCTGGCCATGCATCTCGTCCGATGGCAAGGTGGTTGGGTATGGATCATGTTCTGCGGGACTAGGTGAAGCCGGCCACCGGCCTCGACGGCCAGCCCCATTCGTCCAGCCCCGACTGCATGATCTATGAACGTTCAATCGTTGCATTCAACATGTATTCTTTCAATTTGGCTGATAGGTGAGATTTGGAGATCAATAGAGATGATAAGCTATTAATTTTGGAATGTACTATAAACAATTCATAGCTTATGTGGCTCAATATATATGATGCTCGCTTCTTCTTGTGCAATTGCTGGACTGGGATCAACAGACTTGGCATGTGCTTTATATGAAAAATTAGATTCACATGGGATATCCACCTTTTCAAGATTTCTGTTAAGTCTTATTATGATGTTTTAGCCTTGTTAAAGGGAGAGTAATGGTCCTCGCAAAAAGCAGAGAGAAAGGAATGAGCATTCGATTCTTCCATATGTTGCATTTCATTCTTCCGTGTTTAGTTATGTCCAACATTTGTTACATGCACACACTTGACAAGGTTAGTACAAGTAGTAATTTTTCCTCTGTTTTGCAGGGCTATGACAGAACATGCTATGTGATTCCCTGAGGCAGGATGGATGTACCATGGCCACACCACTGTGCTCCTGAAGGTGATCGCTTCAATTAAGCGTTGCAGCACCTGCAGAGGCCCCCTATGGTACGTGCTTTTACTCTTTTTGGCTTTGCGGCCTGCCTACGAGACATAGCTGGGATTGCGTGTTGAATCAGGCAGTATTTTTGACTTCTGTTGTGAGGCTATGCTCACGCTTTAATAAATTTTTCTCTCGTATGAAAATAGACATATCATAATCCATTATTCTTCTAGGGTTGCCCCAGGCACCATTACTGTCACATGGTAGTAAAAAGCAAATATAGATTTCTACGAGATCCCGTAGAGACCAAATTTATTTCAAGCAAAATATAGTAACCAATATTATTGAAGTTTTACAACTTGACTCATGTGCAATGGACTAAGAACACGGCTAGGAAACCTTCTTCGGGACTAAAACCCAACCACACCCTACTCTATCGCTTTATGGCCAAGTGTACACTCCACATGTAAGAATGAACCACAATGTTGGACTAACTGCTTGCATCCTCGTCGTCTTCAACCGCAGCTGCATCCGATTGCCTAGCATGGTAGTGCTTGAACCTACTCCTGTATTTCATTTTGTTGTAGGGTGAATCGACAAGCACAACAGGTAGCTCTCTTCTGAATTTGTCGATGTAGGCCTGCATGCGAGGATATGTTAGTATCGTTCCATATGTTTCAGAAAATGACAGAATTTGAGGTGTTACTCTACGTACTTCCTCATATTGCAACCTCAGTTTTACTCCCATAAATAATTCGATGTTCCTCAGCATGTACAGTGCACAACAAGAACTGCAACATTTTATGTTGTTAGATCAGCATTTCAGATATTAACAATCTAAAAAAAAGCTAATATTGTTGACTGACGTCTCATCGGATTTTGGCACATTAATATTCCGTACTGGCCATTGCGTCACGTTAATGTCTTCCCATGCATTGCTTTCAATCCCATTGACTCGCATCGCTGCTCTCAGATGTGCTTCCATCCCACGTACCTGCAAGCCCAATGGGATGAGAAGTTGCCTACGACTAATACTTACATACAATGTTAAATCCTTTCTTATAATTAAATATGTTGAAATTCTCACCACGTTATTTACTTCTCTGGGTATCATACAGTGGAAAAGTGAATCAAGAACCTGAATCTCCTTCCTTCTGGGGTTTACGGCCACAAGGAACCAGTGGGTGTTTAAACTATTCGTAGGTAGGAAAACCTGGAGTGCACAGATAATTAGATCAACATGCATAGTAATAAAAAAAATATGTTCTACGTCAGCTGAAAATATCATATCATGTTTCAGGTAGGTGGTGCCTTGTGTTGTTCCAGGAATTCTTGCCAAATCATCCTCGTAGCACTCCTCTATCCTACCATCTCTTTCGAGCTTAGCAACGCCGGCCACCCTCTTAATGTAAACTAGTTGGCCGTCCCTTGTGTCAATTGGTTGATCATGACGCATGAGCTGGATCGCAGCATCAACCACCTGCAACAATAATCAAGTTAATTGTATTGTACAAAAATGAAACTTCATAAACTAATTTGTGAAATACTATCTTACTTCGTCACCCAACCATACGCCATCTTCAGATTCATCTTTATGGGTGAGGCATTGCAAATGCTTTGATAGCACGGCAATGTCATCAACTAAGACCATTTGTTTTTCACGATTTGTAGTGTTGATCAGTGACGCCACTAAATCCTGTCGAACCACGTCTAGCTGGTCCCTCTGGGTTTCAGGAACTTCTGACCTCTTTTTTAAGTTGCTAGAGCCGATTTCCTCTTTTTACTGTTCGTGTCCTCGGAATCATTTGTACACTCTGATGGAGTCTTGTTTTTCCTTTTTTTCTTCTCAGTGTCGTACGAAGCATACTCGTCATTCTTAAATAATTGCAATACCACCCTTTTCTTTTCGCCACCATGATTTGGTGGCGTCGATTCAACCACACTTACTTGTTGCTGCTTTTGAAAGGATTCATCATGGATGTCATCATCTGTGAAGGCACGGGGCTCTTCAGGATCTTGCGATCCCGTAGCCTTCACAGAGTGCTGCTTACTCCGTCTGTTGAACGGATCCTGTCAGACGAAATAAACTGCGTGTTAGCCTTTAGCAGATTCTTGCTCAATTATAGGTAAAATGTGCATCACCTGGAAATCTTCAAGGCTTGTGGTGGCTTTGGAATGCATTTTCTTATCAAAACTAGGAGCTCCCTGGATATCATCCACCTCTTTCAAAAGCTTATGAACACCACTGAGATCCTGTTTGATTTTTGCAGCAGCTCTTTCGAATGCTTCATCCTGTACGTGGAAAATCAAATGTTATTTCTGAAACGACAATGATTGTTTCATAATTAAGTTAACATGCGTACGGCAAAATCTTCATAAAGGTTCTTCATGGGGGGCTCCATGTCATCATTTTTTATTCCCTGCTTACAATCGTGCTTAGCAACGTCCTCCGTGACATCCTTTTGTTTCCCCTGGTCAGAAGCCTGCTCAGCGTTCTCAACAGAGGCCTCCATTGGGTGTGAAGGTGCCCCGAGGTCAGATAGATGTATGTCCTCCACTCCTGGAAATATTTCATCGTGTTTTTCCTTTAAAAAATACATGTTAGTATGGGGTGTTTTCATAGTAAACTAAACTAGAAAAAAACTTGTACACGTAAATTTCCAATTATATATACTAATCTCATAATTCTAGGCTTACGTTCAATTCTTTGATGAGGTCCTCCGTGAGCTTGCCATTTGTACGGGTACGCCTAAGGCACTCATCCATTTTCTTTTCATGGGTGCACATCCTATGGTTTTGTTCTGCATCGGCCTCCCGGACGAGGGAGGCAACTTCTTGCAAATCAGTCAATACACGCCCGACGAGTACCTTAATCTGAGACTTTGAAACAGTTAGAATCATATAACTTCATACTAGTTTTAATGTTACAATATATATTTGTGCCTGATGTAACTCATTTACCTGAGCGCTAGTCTTCGGTTTGGCCAGCGTACCATCTCGTGCTGGAATGAAAGGCCTCATCAGGTCCTCAACATACTGCAGTTTAGTGTCGTTAGTATGATTTAGAAAATATAAATGTTACATAATCCAGGCAATGTGCTGACATTTTACCTCTCCAACTCCCAGATAATTATTCTGGATTATATTGTCAACCTTTTTTGCCTTCTCCTCGCTCCAGTTCTGGATCATCGGCCTTAACCTTGATTCATACGAGATGCTAGAGTCCAATTGGTGCACTCTGAACTTCTCGTAGTACCATGTCTGCATGACAACAAAAGCAGTTTACAAACATTCCCGTACATTATGTAATGTATGTTAGGTAACTGATAATTGTACTACTACGAATTACCTGCAGCAGTGGTAGATTCCCCTCCAGAATTGCCTCACCATTTACAAAATTCTTCACGCTATCCATAAGATAGTCAAGCGTTAGCTGTCCAAGATTTGTGCCCTTTATCGTCTCAACGTTTCTAACAATCCCAATATATTTGTTATCCACATACTCCTCTTTTGTTCGGCATGCATATTTGCCTATGGTGTACAAGACAAATGGCCTGACAAAATTTGGTGTGATGTCGACTTTCATCTTGGCTAGCAATCCTTTGAAAGTTATTTTGGTGTCATTACGGTCTTTCAGTTTCTTCCACAACTCCATATTATCATCAAGATTTGAAGGGACGTGCTTCTTCCCATGGCAGGGCATGCCTGTTATATGCGCTACATCTTCTAGTGTGATCCTACATGGTCTCCCATTGATGATAAAGGCATCCCGCTCTGCATCATATGAATTAGCGATGGCCAGGCAGAGTACACGTCTAATTTTGATGCTAGGTGTCTTGAGATGTCCACCCAGTCCTATCAACTGGATGTACATCCTTTGCTGCGTGTTTAATCCGTTTATGAACTCCTCATATGGCGGCAAAGAAGCATCCTGGGTTCAATGGATGTGCAAGTGTGACTAGATTCAGCATGGTATACAATTTAAACACTCATACAGACGAATACAGCTTATATATACCAACATAAAAATTATGCTCTACGCTACTGCATGAGGTACAAGCACGCTGAGTTCCATGTATGTGCAAATACTATCATGTGATTCAGCTTGGTTACGTTTGAACGGTCATCTAAGGTAATCTCCGTTGCAAGGCACTTATCTGAAATAAAATAAAGATTGGAAAATAAAAAACTATCCAACCGTGGTCTCCTCAACTCTAGGCGCTAATCATGGTCAGTAGTATGGAATTAAAACATGGGCCAACAATGCCTTCCATAACTCGTGCGGAAGGAAAAAAAAGAAGGCAAGCGCCCGCTGCACTAATTGGCATCGACAAGACCAGACGCTAAGATTTAGCCTGGAATTAATCAATGAACTGCCAATCTGGTAGGAAACAAATCCTAGCGCCCTCCCCTAACGCCCCCAACTTAATTTGTTTAAAAACGTGCTGAGTTACATGAATATGCAAACAACGAGTGGGGTCGCAGCAAGAGATCATGGGAGGATGATCGTGGCACGAAAAATAGCAGCGGCTGAGATCGTGGGGAGTTACAAGAGGATTCATGTTTCGCTCCGTCGTTCGGTCTTGCTGGATTCCTGGGTTGCTCCGTCCTTCTGCCTTGCTGGTTTGGGCGGCGCAGAAGGACGAACTATGATCTACGAGGTTTCAAAGGATCCCTATTTATAGGGATCGTAACAACCCGGGCATATATCTATGTATAGATTTCTTTGGTTGGAGGAAATCAAGGGAGGGGACCGACCAGGTTGAATATTAGGGGGGGGGGGCGTGGAGAGTTTAGCAAAGGTAAGTTATGGTTTAAAAAAACCAAGGTAAGTTGCGTAACAACACGTAGGTCTCCTGAGAATCACGATCATCAAAAAGATATCGTTCCCGTTTCTTTGAAAATCAGCCAAAAGAACTGGACCGCTTTTATTATTGGTTATAAGTAGTTCACTAGACCTCTTTTAGGATGAAAACTGGTTCTAAAGTCAACTAAGATTGAGTCTTCACACGTGAAGTATTTTACTCTCTTGTGAAGCTATTTTATTGCCCATCCGATCTTGCATGCTCATGCTCATACCTTTTTTCCTCGTATATGTGAGACCAAATTTTGTTAATAATACTGAATCATGTCTGGTGCTGCTCAACATGGCACGACACCATGGTTTTCACTTCGGTGAGATTTCGATGAAATAACTGAACTTCATTCATTTCAGCACTCACTGCAATATTTGCCTTTCAGCCAAAATATTTCAGCCTCACTGAATTTCGGCCAAAATATTTCAGCACTCGCTGAAAATTTTCTGAAACTTGTAACTAGCAATGTTAAATTTTTTTGAAACTTCTAACTAGCGACGCCAAAATATTTCAGCACTCGCTGAAATTTTTCTGAAACTTCTAACTAGCGATGTTAAAAGAATTCTGAAACTTCTAACTAGCGATGTTAAAAAAATTCTGAAACTTCTAACTAGCGATGTAATTGTTCTGAATCTTGTCCTGACTCCGACAACACTTAAATATAAATTAAGATTTCAGTTAACCTTCCTAAGCTTCAAAAGTTCTGGTTGTAAAAAGCAAATATAAGTTTCAGCGTCTCCCATGCAGACCAAATTTATTTCAAGATTAGTGTTTGGAACCAGTACTGTGAAGTATTACAACTTGATTAATCCGCACTGGACTGTGAACATGGCTAGGAAACCTTCTTCGGGACTAAAACCAAACCACACCCTACTCTACCGCTTCATAACCAAGTGTACACTCCAGATCTAAGAATCAACCACTGCTGGACTAACTGCTAGCATCTTCATGATCTTCAATCGCAGCTGCATCCGATAGGCTAGCATTGTACTTCTTCGGCCTTTTCATGGACTTCAATTTGTTGTAGGGCGAATTAAGAAGGACAAGAGGCAGCTCTCTTCTACAATTGTCAATGTATGCCTGTATGGGAGGATATGTTAGTATCGTTCCATATGTTTACAAAATTGACAGAATTTTAGGTGTTACTCTACGTACTTGGTCATAACGCAGTGTAAGATCTTCCCCGTAAAGAATTCGATGTTCTTCAACATGTAGAGTGCACAAGAAGAACTACAATAATTAATTATGTTAGCACCATTTCACGTATTAACAATGAAAAACATATTTAGAAGCTAATACTATTGACTGACTTGTCATCTTGTCTTGGCACAGGAACATGCTTTACTGTCCATTGGGTCACCTTAATGTCTTGCCATGCATGGCTTTGTGGTCCATTGATTCGCAGCGATGCTCTCATATGTGCTTCCACCCCACGTATCTGCCAAAGTCCATGGTATGAGAAGTTGCTCACGATTCAAGGTTAGGTATGATGTTAAATGTTGTATTATATTGAAAGACGTTTAAAATCTCACCACGTGAACCACTTGTGTGCTTACTATGTAGCTGAAAAGTGAATCAAGAATCTGAATCTCCCTCCTTCTGGGGTTTACAACCACAAGGAACCAGTGGGTGTTCACCATGTTCGTAGGTAGAAAAAACTGGACAACAAAGATGATTACATCAACATGCATAATAATTAGAAAAATAAATGTGTTTATGTCATGGTTAGATGGTACTAGATCATGTCTGAGGTAGTTGTCTCCTTTTGTTGTTCCATTACTGCCCGCCAAAGCGGCCTCGTGGCAGTTTTGGATCAGCGTCCTTAACCTTGATGCATGCGAGATGGTATAGTCCAATTGGTGCACCCTCCACTTCACGTAGTACCACGTCTGCATTACAACAAAAAGAACTTAGAAAATTTTCCATAAAATTAAATGTATGGTATGTTAATAATGATTGTATTACTTGCAGGAGTGCTAGGTTGCCCTCCAGATTTGCTCCACCATTTACTAGTCCTTCCTTCCCATATCGTTGCACGTAGAACTTTCCAGCACGAAAATCAGCGCAAGTTTCATTACAAAGAGAGGCATTCACGACTAAAAACTGAAGGCATGCACGATCTCCCTTAAGTTTTGCTAAAGCACATCTAGATGTGCTCTAACTATTGCTTATCTAAGTCCTATGTCATTGATTTTATGCTAAGATTCGTGCAAGCCTTTTTTTGTCCTTTTTTCTTTTCTTTCTATACACACCCATATCCCTTCGGTATGATGGTATTGCATGCAGACTTGGGAAGGAGGGAGTATACATAATACAAGGATCTCGATCGTTACCGGAGGATTCTCTCGATGGCGACCGGCTCCATTGCCGTTCGCTTTCATCTTTTGCTTCGCCGGCTTCTCCGACGTCACCGACCTGGGAGCTACTTTGGGCGGCGTGCGGTGGTAATTCGGTGTAGTCATGGAAGGCTAGGTATGGGAGGCGTGGGGTGGAAGTATACGATCTATGCCGTGAAAAGCTTCGTATTTATAGGGGATTCTCTAACAACCGATGACAAGGAAATATTAGGAACTTGGGATCTCACGAAGAGGTAGTTTTAGATCACGTAATGTTTATTTATAGGGGATTCTCTAACAACCCACCACAAGGCAATATTGGGAATTTGGGATCTCACGAAGAGGTAGTTTTAGATCACGTAATTTTTTTTAGCTAGTTTTTTTATTTTGCGATTTTTTTAGCAAGTTTAGATCAGTAATCTCAACCGTGAAGCGTTTGGGCTTCTTGTGCTTTCTTATATGGGCCTATTATAATGGGATGAGCCCATTTGAAATGTGAACATGAGAAAGGAAGCGAGGACTCCAACGGCTGTGACGAGCCCCGTCCCAATTATTTGTGAAGTATTTTACTCTCTTGTGAAGCTATTTTATTGCCCATCCGATCTTGCATGCTCATGCTCATACCTTTTTTCCTCGTATCTGTGAGACCAAATTTTGTTAATAACACTGAATCATGTCTGGTGCTGCTCAAGATGGCACGACACCATGGTTTTCACTTCGGTGAGATTTCGATGAAATAACCGAACTTCATTCATTTCAGCACTCACTGCAATATTTGCCTTTCAGCCAAAATATTTCAGCCTCATTGAATTCGGCCAAAATATTTCAGCACTCGCTGAAATTTTTCTGAAACTTCTAACTAGCGATGTTAAAAAAAAATCTGAAACTTCTAACTAGCGATGTTAATTTTTTTTTGAAACTTCTAACTAACAATGTAATTGTTCTAAATCTTGTCCAAACTCCAACGACACTTAAATATAAATTTAAGAATTCAGTTAACCTTCCTAAGCTTCAAAAGTTCTGGTTGTAAAAAGCAAATATATGTTTCAGCGTCTCGCATGCAGACCAAATTTATTTCAAGAATAGTATTTGGAACCAGTACTGTGAAATATTACAACTTGATTAATCCGCACTGGACTATGAACATGGCTAGGAAACCTTCTTCGGGACTAAAAGCAAACCACACCCTGCTCTACCGCTTCATAACCAAGTGTACACTCCAGATCTAACAATCAACCACTGCTGGACTAACTGCTTGCATCTTCATGATCTTCAATCGCAGCTGCATCCGATAGGCTAGCATTGTACGTCTTCAGCCTTTTCATGGACTTCAATTTGTTGTAGGGCGAATTAAGAAGGACAACAGGCAGCTCTCTTCTATAATTGTCAATGTATGCCTGCATGGGAGGATATGTTAGTATCGTTCCATATGTTTACAAAATTGAAAGAATTTTAGGTGTTACTCTACGTACTTGGTCATAACGCAGCGTAAGATCTTCTCCTGTAAAGAATTTGATGTTCTTCAACATGTAGAGTGCACAAGAAGAACTACAACAATTAATTCTGTTAGCACCATTTAGCGTATTAACAATGAAAAACATATTTAGAAGCTAATACTGTTGACTGACTTGTCATCTTGTCTTGGCACAGGAACATGCTTTACTGTCCATTGGGTCACCTTAATGTCTTGCCATGCATGGCTTTGTGGTCCATTGATTCGCAGCGATGCTCTCAGATGTGCTGCCACCCCACGTATCTGCCAAAGTCCATGGTATGAGAAGTTGCTCACGGTTCATGGTTAGGTATGATGCTAAATCATGTGTTATATTGAAAGACGTTTAAAATATCACCACATGAACCACTTGTGTTACTACGTAGCTGAAAAGTGAATCAAGAATCTGAATCTCCCTCCTTCTAGGGTTTACGACCACAAGGAACCAGTGGGTGTTCGCCATGTTCGTAGGTAGAAAAACCTGGACAGCAAAGATGATTATATCAACATGCATAATGATTACAAAAATAAATGTGTTTATGTCATGGTTAGATGGTACCAGATCATGTCTGAGGTAGTTGTCTCCTTTTGTTGTTCCATGACTGCCCGCCAAAGCGGCCTCGTGGCAGCCGTCTACCTTACCATCTCTTTCGAGCATAGCGACGCCGGCCACCCTCTCAATGTAAACTAGTTGCCCGTCCCTTATGTCCTTAGGATGATCATGACGTATGCTCTGAATCACAGCATCAACCAACTAAAACAAAATTCAAGTTAATTGTACTGTGCAAAAGAAAACTGATAAAATAATTTGGCAAATATCTTACTTCGCCACCCAACCATCTGTCATCTAAAACTCCATCTGTCATGGTGAGGCATTGCAAATGCTTTTGTAGCAGAACAATGTCATCAATTACCACCAATTGTTTATCAAGATCTGAGGTGTTGACAATTTCGGCCACGTAATTCTGTCGAAACTTGTCAAGGTCGGTCTCCAGCCTCGAAGCACCTGTGTCTGTATCTTTAAAAATGCTTGCACGGTTTTTCCTCTTTGTATTCTTTGTGTCCTTGGAATCGTTGGTAGACTCGGATGGAGTCCTGTTTTTCTTTCTCTTCTTATCACTATCGTACAGAACATAATCTTCATTGCACAATAATGAAGATGCCACTCTTTTACGGATGCTCGTATGAGTTGGTAGCATGGAATCAACCACACTATCTTGTCGCTGCTTTGCTAAAGAATCATCATAGTTTTCCTCATCAACTGGGAAGACATGGGTCTCTTCCGGCTCCCTTATTGCCTTAGCCTTGGCAGACCGGTGTTTGCTTTTGGTACCTGCCTCTCCCCCCACCTCAATACTGACATCTTCATCATCTTGATCTCTTCTTTCTTCAGCCTTTCGCACATTCTCATTGTGCCTCAAATTCAGAGGATCCTGTGATTCAAAATAAAGCACTTGTTAGCTTGCAATCTGCGTGAAATAAAAAAAGAAAACCAGTTAACTGTAAAATGTGCATCACCAGGAAAGCTTCAAGGCTTGTGCTGGCTTTGGAATGCTTTCGCAAGTCCAAACTCGGAGCACCCTGCGAAGCATCCAGCTCTTTATAAAGCTGTGAAACATTCTTGAGACTCTCCTTGCAAGCTGCAGCAACAGCTGTCTTCTTCATCCTGAAGGTGGAAGATCATATGTTAGGTACGAATCTGCATTAACTTAAGACAAAATTAGTTATATGTGAAATGTGTATCACCATGAAAGCTTCAAGGCTTGTGGTGGTTTTTGAATGCTTTCGCGATTGCAAACTAGGAGCAGGCTGCAAATCTTCAGCTACGTTCTTCATGGGGGCATCCATGTTATCTTTTTGTATTCCCTTAGCAGAAATGCCTTTGGCAATGACCTCCGTGTCTTTTTTTTTGTTTTTGCTGGTGAGTAGTATTCTCTCCTGGGACCTCCATTGGGTCCGCAGGTACTCCCAGGTCAGATAGCTGTATGTCCTCTACTCCTGGGCGATCAGCATCAAATATTCCATAGCGGTGGTTCTTTAAAAAAATGTGTTAGTTTGGAGAGTATTGATGGTAAAAATATTTATAGAAACTCATAATGGTATACTTACATTGAATTCTGTGATGAGGTCGTCCGTGCGTCTGCCGTTCGCAAGTGTACGCCTAAGGCACTCGTCCATTTTTTTCAAGGGTGCTCATCCTATCAAATTGTTGTGCACTGGCTTCCCGCACAATGGAGCCAACTTCTTTCAAATCAGCCAATACACGGCCCATGAGTGCCTTATCCTGCAAATTACAAGCAGTTAGAAGCATATGACTTCGATTGTACTTGCAAAGTTACAATATATATTTGTGCCTGATGTTCATCATTTACCTGACCGTCAGTCTTTGGTTTGACCGGCGTCCCAACTGGTGGCGGATTGAAAGGCCGCAATAGGTCATCGACATACTGTATGTTAGTGTCGTTAGTATCATTCAAAACATATGGTAGATAATCCAGGCACACAGTACTAATACTTTACCTCTCCAACCCCTATATAATTTTTGTTGATTGTGTTGTCAACCTTCTGTGCCTTCTCGTCACTCCAGTTTTGGATCGGCGGCCTTAACCTTGATGCATATGAGATGGTAGAGTCCAATTGGTGCACCCTCCACTACTCGTAGTACCACGTCTGCATTACAACAAAAACAGCTTAGAATTTTTTCCATAAAATTAAATGTATTGTATGTTAATAATGATTTTATTACTTGCAGCAGTGGTAGGTTGCCCTCCAGATTTGCTCCACCATTTACAAATTTCCTGACGCTAGCCATAAGATGGTCAAGTGTAAGCTGTCCAAAATTGGTGCTCTTTATTGTCTCAACGTTTCTAACAATCCCAAGGTATCTGTTGTCCACATACTGCTGTGTTGTCGGGCATACATATTTGCCTATGGTGTACAAGACAGATGGCCTGACAAAATTAGGTGTGCTGTCGCCTTTCATCTTGGCTAGCAATCCTTTCAAAGTTATTTTTGTGTCATTGGGGTCTTTCAGTTCCTTCCACAACTCCAAAGTATCGTTGTGATTTGAAGAGACGTGATTCTTCCCCATGCAGGGCAGGCCTGTTATATCCTCCACATCTTTTAGTGTGATCCTACATGGTCTCCCATTAATTATAAAGGCATCCTGCTCTGCATCATATGAATAAGCGATGGCCTGGCACAGTAGACATCTCATTCTCATGCCAGGAGTCTTGAGAAGTTCACCCAGTCCAATCAACTTGATGTACGTCAGTTGCTGTGCGTTAATTCTTTTATGAACTTCTCGTATTGCAGCAATGAAGCAACCTCAGTTCCCTGAATGTACAAATAGTGTGATTTGATTCTGTATGGTATTCATTTAAACACGCATAGAACCGACTAGATCTAATCTATGCCAATATAAAAATTATGCTCTACAGTACTGCATGAAATTATAGAGCTTCTAGGCCATATAATGAACACCAGACATAGAAAAACAAGTATAGATTTTTAGTAGAAAGAGCAGACTTTTGTCTATGTACACTACTAAAGTTTCAGGCGTCACGCTTACGAAAATAATTGCATACATGATCACAAGATCAATAGTTTATAGATAATCACCATATTAGGAATGTAACATGTGATCCTACTGTCCATCTTTCTCTTTAGTTTTCTCCTTTCTTTCTCGTCAACCTAAAATTTAATATAGTACATACATTTGATGTTCTCAATGCCAAATAAGTGAGGCGTGCAACTTACGTACAAAACTACTTTGTATTTTGTCTACTGCATATTTGATCAGGCATTTAGGAGTACTACGATTATTTTGTTGACTCGGTTGCTGGTTTTAAACAAAGTTGAATTACTAGTCCTTCCTTTCATATCGTTGCACGTAGAAATTTCCAACACGAAAATTAGCGCAAGTTTCATTACAGAGAGAGGCATTCACGACTAAAAACTAAGATAGGAAGGTATCCACGATCTCCCTTAGGTTTTGCTAAAGCACATCTAGATGTGCTCTAAGTATTGCTTATCTAAGTCATATGTCATTGATTTTATGCTAAGATTCGTGCAAGCCTTTCTAGACACAGCCATCTCCCTTCGGTAAAATAGGGATAGTTCGTTATGGCTGTAACTAAACGAGATCAAAAAGAAGTGCGCCGTAAATAATGGGATTGCATGCAGACTTGGGAAGGAGGGTGTATACAGAATACAAGGATCTCGATCGTTACCGGAGGATTCTCTCGATGGCGACCGGCTGCATTGCCGTTCGCTTTCATCTTTTGATTCGCCGGCTTCTCCGACGTGCCCTTCTCTTTCGTCGGCTTCTCTGACGTGCCCTTCTCTTTCATCTCAGGATTCGCCGACGCAGGCTTTGAAGATGACGGCTCCGTCGGCTTCACCGACCTGGGAGCTACTTTGGGCGGCATGGGGTGGTAATTCGGTGTAGTCATGGAAGGCTAGGTATGGGAGGCGTGGGGTGGAAGTATACGATCTATGCCGTGAAAAGCTTCGTATTTATAGGGGATTCTCTAACAACCGATCACAAGGAAATATTGGGAATTTGGGATCTCACGAAGAGGTTGTTTTAGATCACGTAATGTTTATTTATAGGGGATTCTCAAACAACCGACCACAAGGAAATATTGGGAATTTGGGATCTCACGAAGAGGTAGTTTTAGATCACGTAATGTTTTTTTAGCTAGTTTTTTTATTTTGAGATTTTTTTAGCAAGTTTAGATCAGTAATCTCAACCGTGAAGCGTTTGGGCTTCTTGTGCTTTCTTATATGGGCCTATGGGATGAGCCCATTTTAAATGTGAACATGAGAAAGGAAGCGAGGACTCCAACAGGCGCGACGAGCCCCGTCCCAATTATTTAGGACGGGCATGCGCGAGGGCGCTTCGTCCTCACTGCCACGACTCTCCAAAAACGGTTCCTCTTCCTCTGCGTCCTCTCGATTCCCTCTTCCTCTGCGTCGCCCACTCTCCCAACAATCTGGCTTCTGGAACGGTGAGTTCTCCTTCCTGTCAATTTTGTTAGTAGTTCTCCAGTAGCAGCACATATGATGGCCTTCTTCTTGTCAATTTCTTGTTCTCCTGCTTCTTTATTTTGTGCGCACAGATTCATCTGCTTGCAACATGTAGTCCCTTGCCTTATGAGAATTTTGCACACAGATTCATCTGCATGCAACATCTAGTCCGTTGTCTTGTCAATTTCTTGTGTTTCTCCTGCTTCTTTAGTTTGTACACACAGTTTCATCTGCATGGGCGATGAACAATTCATAGATACATGTTTATTCTTGATTGTTGATGCAGTTGTTTAGATAAATATTTCAAGAGCGTAAATTTTGATTGTTAATTCTCATATACTCCCTCTGCAAGGAAATATAACAACTTTTGGTTCACTGCTTTAGTGATTTCTTTACAGAGGGAGTACTTGTTTAGTTTAAATTGTTCATGCACTTGTTTACATAAACTTTCAATAGCGCCAGAATTCCTATACTATCTGCCATCATATTCATCTCGGCTTATTGTTATCATGTTATTGTCATGCTTCATGTCTTATACTAGTTTCATCAATTACAGTCCTTCGGCATGGCGTTCGAGAATGATTATGCTGCTAGGGCAGATGGAAATACCGAAATTTGTGTGAAGTACACGAACAAGGCTAGCAGTGTTGAGTACTGCATTGGCAGATTCAAATACTAGCTGCGGAACGACGACCAGAAGATAGTTGCACTGGATGTGGAGTACACCTGGCCTCGTGGTCCGACACAGATGGCGGCCGGGGTCCAGTTATGCGTTGTCATCTACGTCCTCGTGTACCACATAAGCGTTGCTGATGAGCACTTCGACCTGCTTGCCGCCTTCCTGCTCGACGAGGAGTACACCTTTGTTGGGGTGGACATCAACAATGACGAGAAAAAACTCAAGCATGTTGGTCTGGTGGTACAAAACTTTGTGGATATCCAGAATATGTGGAGAGTGCCTGATCCAGTGACGATTAAGCCAAAGTATGGCTTGGCTGACTACGCTGGTTCCATCATCCACCACAGCTACAACAAGATGAAGGACGCTCTCATAGAAGATGACCACCATATATGGGCAGAAGCGCCCTTGCCCTTAAAGAACATCTATTATGCTTCCATGGATGTGTATGCCACCTACGACGTATCCATGCGGTTGCTGAACTTCCAGAAGGGGTTCGAGAGTCAGCGCCAGCATCTCGCCAAACCATCTAGGCGGTCAAAGAAGTCCGGAAGGAAGAATGAATCAACCTAAAATGTTTCTTCTATTTATCTAGCTGATAGTCTGTAAACTTTATTATACTGCTAGTAAGTCGTAAGTTCAAATTTCCTGCAAGTTGAATCATCCTTTATTCTAGCTGTCTTGCCTAATTTGATCCACGTTCACGAGATATTATACTTAAGACGTTTATTTTGTTTCGGTTTCGCTAGCTATGATACATAATGCGATAGCCATTTTTACCAAAAGATTATTTCATATTTATAATGAATACTGTTCTCAACTGGGTTTGAATAGAGAAATTTTATTTTTTTAATTGCATAGAGAAAGTTCATTTTTTTAATCAAAAGAAGAGTCGCCCCTCTGATTTTCCATTAACAGAAACCACATGGTCTTTCAAGCCCCTGATACAAACTACAGCTAGAAACTAAAGTAATCAACTAGCAGCACAAATCATACATGGTAGCAAGCCTAGCCAGACTTAACATGAAGGTCCAAAAAATGAAACTACGGCAGAGATGTGCAGGCCACACCGCAGTACCCTGTGACTCCACACTTGCGAGGAACTGTACAATTCACCTGCTACATGCTCTAGCCTGCGCATATAGACCATCAGCACCTCTTTGCTCCCAACATCAGCACCTCTTTGTTTACCACCTTCATCTGCAATATAGACCATCCCATGATCCACAAGCAAATTAGCTAAACAAGAATCATAAGATCACTATACCATTTATTTTGTAATCTCACATTATTCCTGCATTGCCAAAGAGTCAAGAACACAACTAATGCCCTTCCCGCATCTCCTACGCAAACACTCATAGGTAGTTCTACCATCTTAACTCCATGATTTAAAATATTAATGAAACCCCCTTAACGATTCCATTTGCATTACCATCGTTCATGATTAGAGCCAGGGAAACAGCAGCCAATAAAGCAACCACCTGTGAAAGACCTATTTTGAGTCCTGATCCTAGCATTTACTCTAACTGCAACATGTCCTCCTCTCATAGTTATCATCACCCAAGACATCATGAAGACGTAACCCCATAGATGCATAACTGCTATCAAAATAGTTTTCGCACTATACCTAGTGTAAAGGACACTCTTGCGTTGTCGTGCTACATTTGTGGCTCCTCGGTCAGCATGTTCATAACCACCTCGATCTGAAGATCTTCACGGGTGGTGGTCTTGAAACCGAAAAGAACGGCTTTATGAACCTTAAGCTCTTCACTATCAACAAAATCACTCCATCCCTTGCCGAAGATGATGCGGCCATCATCACACTTGTCGTACTTGACCGGCATGAAACTGTCCTTGCACAGACGAATGCCAGCAAGCCCATCTCCCGGTATCTCCCCATCTCCTGGGGTCTTCAGGGCGTCGACAACTTTCACCGGTAATCTCTGTATGCACCGTCATAGGAAGAAAAATTATCAAATATGTGAAGGAGCAGTAAACAAAAGGATCTTCAGCTACATCTACATATATTACATAAGAATCTTTAGTTATGGGAAACAAAAGGATATGTAAAAACACACATCAGTGTATTCACTGGTATCAGCTACAATAGCATATCATTAAACTTTCTCTCCATGAAAAAACAAAGAAAATTGCATACAATAGAAAATACTAGTACACCAAAAACATACAATCGTCTTTCCTGCTATGTTCGACTTGGTGAAGCGGTGGACAAAAAATGCACCTATATAACCTTTCTTCATCGCCAAAAGGTCATGTAGGTTACGCTCCTCTTGCTTCGTAAGATTAATTCCCTTCGTTATGACAGCTAATTCTAGAGGATCTTTACGCTCTTCATTTTGATCGCATGTCCTTGGCAGGTTGCAGCAGTACACCATAGGAATGTCTTCAGTCAAATCGAAGGAGACAAGGTCGCCTTCTCGCAGGTCGAAGTCTTCAACAAACCTGCACCAGTTTTCACCACAGATGATCGCCCTTAAATTCCCTGTGTACATGCCAAAATCATACATGCGGCTCCCTCTCGCTTGAAAAAACAATGAACTGTCTGGGATGGCGCTGAACTGGTGCCTTGCGTAGCATGGCACGATCTGTAGATGTAGAATTTAATTGCTATTTATTTCCTACATTTTGTTAATCTTCAAAGTAGAGGGGAACAAACACAATACAAGTAAAAATTGACATGATTATTTATACCACAGCTGAAGTGTCCCCATCTAGCCTGATGGTAAATGTCAACCCATCAGCATTGGCCCTGTTGCAGTCCTGTCGACAGGTTATGCACACCACCTGTGTAAACAAAATAAAATGAAGAAAAGCAAAGGATGAGAATTTAAGAAAAGGGCTTATGCATGTAAACACACTAGGCAACAATCATACAGTATAATCAACGAAGATACTGCATCAGTAATCAACAATCATACACTTGAACTGAGCGGGTGGCTCGCCCTCCACTCCTCATAACCCCGCAACGCAGCGCGTGCCCGCCGCACCATAGCTTGTTCAGACATGTCCTTCTCTTCATCCTCGACCGGCAGCATGGGCTCACCCCGAGCTTCAACGCGCGGCATTGGCCCCTCCTCCTCTGTAGCACAACTGAGATAGTGTCTGAGACTGAGCAGTAATCTCTGAGAAAAGTCCTATGAAAACATAAATCCTACTACTGCTGTTACTCGGCCCACCCGAATGTACACACGCACACCTTCAACATACAACCCATCTACATACATCCGCATCCAACAATATGTTCCTTGAAAAAGAAAAGAAAATCTGTTCTGGACGGACGAAGGATCATCAGGGTAACCAACTCAATTAGCCACTTGTCTGTCATGTTGGAGAAAATGAACTTACTTCACTTTTTCCTGGTACTACATAACCACACAAAATAAAGACTATAATAATTCCTAAAAACTCTGATATATTGTACGCCCTCACATTTATAATCTTTAAAATATGAACTAATTTGGGCAACAGAATTAAGAGTTTATTGTTATTTCCCTACAACGATACAAATATTTGGATCAAAATTTCATATTCTGCAAAAAAAACACTGCAGTAAATATTATTCTGAGAAATGTTTAGTTGACTTGCAATCTAGGACTACAAGTAAATGGCTGCCTTACTAAACCCAACCTAATTTCGGCCTAAGAAGGAATTTAATCCACTAGCCCAGCTTATAAGTTTTGAGCCCACCCTCTGGTTTCTTCCTGGATTCGCCACTGCACAAGGCCAATATTTTTTAAAGTTTTTAAAAGTCTGTTTGCTGAAATTTGCTGCTATTGTGTTATGCATCTGCACTTGTTCATTGTTATGAAAACCCTAGAATACCGAAACCCTAGAAAAAAATACCCAGCTAGCCACCGATGTAGAAAACTTCCTTCAATCTCTGCATCGCCTTCCACCTAACCTCCGATTTAAAAATCCTAACTATCTAATCTCTGACTTTGAAAACCATATCCAACTCCCGAAACGGCAACACAACAAGGAACAAAGAAGTCGAAGATTACAAGTTAGGGTTTCTCACTTCACCTAGTCGCCGGTAGTCGCTAGGTGCTTGCTGGCGGCCTCCCAATCTCACTCCGCGCTCTTCTGCTCCAACCGTCGAGAGCGGCCAGGCGAGTAGGCGGCAGGGTCGCGGCGGGGTGGTTTGTGGGGAGGGTGGGGGTGAGGGGGGCGGGGTGTGTGGGCGATGGGGGTGATGACACGGACCCTATCCGTGTCAAGCATAGAAAATAACGGCCCGTGGGTCCAGTTCGTAAAGAAACAACCAAACAGGCCCACACGCCGCTTACCAGTCACAAAGTAAAACCCTATGTTACTAATAAAAAACACAAAGCAAAATCCTTTTGTCTAAAAAACAAAAACAAAGGAAAATCGTAAAAAAAGAGGGAAATCCTTTTTGGGTGAGTTCAGCGTGAACGTGATGGTGAGAGGCTCAAGGAGGAGTTTTGTGCGTTTACAACACCTTTGTTTTAGAGAAAAAATGCACCTTAGAATGTGAAATTATAAAATCGTTATTAATAAGTGCTGAAAATTCCTTATTTATAAAAAATTGTTTCTTTCCAGAAAAAACAAACTTCAATAATGGGGGTAGGTAATTGCGTCGCCTTTCTCGCCCCCCCCCCCCCCCCCCCCGCATATTCGGGACATTTACCGCATTTCTATGGTTGTAACTTTGAAAGTTCAAGATCTTATGCGGCCACCATGAAATCATAGCAGGGAATGGGATGAGTGCCCCATGTTAAGCTCTTTGGTCCATATATGTGCCATATGCTACCAACGGGATGCGTGGCCTCGAAGCCGTTCTCTACGGCTATGATGCCCGTCTGCTGTCGTTATAATCAATGCAAATTCGTGAGGGGCTAAAAATTCACCGGACCTGGTGTGGTGTCATCGTACAACCCCTAGAGGGTGTGGTAAAACATCGAGAGCAGCATGCATTGGCCGTCACATAGGTTGTGTGCAAACGGGACCATATCGCATGTCGGATCAAGCCATCGAGAGAGAATACGTCCGGCCTGTGAACGGAGTGCGGGGCCCGTTCCTTCATTTGCCTCAAATCTCGATGCCACGTGATGTTAGACCTAGTAACCAAGGCATGTCTCGTGCATCGCACTCAACTGGACCCACAACATGCATGCACACATGTCCACGTATGAGTCTAAACGGCGGGGATGCATGGTTCGGGGACTGGCGTAAGTGGTGTGAGTCCAGTTTGGATCTAGCTACCAAGAGGTAACGCATGAGTCTAAACGTCTACCAAGAGGATGCATGTCCACGTATGAGTCTAAACGTCTACGTGATGCTCCACACGTGGGTCTAGATGGTGGGTCTGCATGTGCTTTGGATATAGCTACCAAGAGGTAATGCATCCGGTTTGTGTCTAGGCGGTGCTTCACGGGGCCTGGCGTGGTCTCGTCGTATAACCCATGAAGGGTGTGGTCAAACACTGAGAGCGGCACGCACAAGCCATGACGTGGGCTATGTGGAAGGCATGCCATATCGCATGCTGGATCTAGCCAATGGAGGGAACGAGTTCGGCATGCAGACGGAGTGCGGGGCCCGTTCCTTCATTTTCCTCAAAATTCGTTGCCGCTTCATGTGGGCCCTATCCAAAAAGGCCCGTCCAGTGCATCACACACAGCTGGATTCACACCATGCATGCACTCTTGGCCACGTAGACACCTACCGCAAACCTTTAGCCAAGTTGACCCACACCATCCATCCACCCTTGACCCCACCTCGGTTCGTTGGATCTCCGATGAGTCCCTTCCCTCGGTAGGCCAAGCATGTTAAAACGACACACGGCTACACGTCTTGCACACCAAGATTGGCGCATCATGCACTAGTGCCAACAAACATGTCCAGCTGAGCATCTTTGCCCATTATCTGGATCGAGGCGGCTAGCGGTGCATGTTGTCGGCCCGGTTGCCTAGCGGTGCATGCTATGGGTAGACATGAATCGCATCACATCGAATCAAGATTCCCCTCTCTTGTACCGGATGCCGGAGCAACACACATGCATGGTAGAAGAATCTGTGTGGTTGATGTGGGAGCTTGGATGAGACGCCATGGGATAGGTGCATGCTGAAATTCAAGATTTAGGAATTGATAACAATATGAAAATGACAATTCAATTGTTTGTGCAGGTGTACAACATGTTTTAAGGAAAATGTGGAATATGACACGTTCACATGCATTTTGGCAACAAGTGCACTTTTGGAGGGGAAAAAACAGGTAGCCCCCGTGCCTCCCACGATTTTTGTTCCATGTATTTCGCCACAAATATTGGAGGAAAAAAGAAAAATGTATTTTCCCCTCAAAAAACGACTTGAGAAGAAAATCTGAAGTAACCATATTTAGCTACTCTGTGGAGGTTGTCCCCCGTGGGGAGATTCGATCTACCTCTCCTTGATTTTAGGGTGAGTGCAACATGAACGTGATGGTGAGAGGCTGAAGAAGGAGTTTTGTGCGTTTACAACAACCTTTGTTTTAGAACTATATAATAATAAATTAAAGAGAATATGTGAAAAACAAAAAAGAAAAAGGATATGCTTACATGATGGGCCAGCCCAACCATCTACAGGGACGCGTGGTCCAGCACGCGGGTGAGGTTCGCCTGGGACAGCCCAACAAAATTTGGCCCAACGCTGAGACGCATCGGGCGCAACTGACGGGTGGTGGGAGTTTAGTCCCACCTCGCCAAGCGAGACGCGCACGCACCTACTTATATACGCGGCTGAGAGACCAATTGCATGAGCCTCTCTCACTGAAATAGCACGTTCCCTGTCCACTTCTGTGTATGCCGTGTGGGGCCTACTAGCAGGAGAAGTCAACATCCCACGGGCCTGCATCCTGGCCCATATGGTTGGGTTTCTAGTCGTATGCAGGCCGTGGGGTTTGATATCTCCTGTTAGTTGCTGGGCTTTTTCTTTTCCAAATCACCCAATTTTTTTACACAGTCACATCCATGTAATAAACATGATTATCAAAGCAAATTCAGCAATAATGAAGTTTACACTGTCCCCTTAAGGTAAAGTCAGAGGTATGTACCTGAGTTTCACTAAGCCACTATAAATTATATAAAATTCTAAAAAAATTGGAAAACTTTCAAATTCTGTCTATGTTTATGAAAAGATCATGTGTAAAAAATTTCAGGTGATTTGGATGTGGTCGAAAAAACCACCTTGTTAGAAAAACTCGCTTAAGTGAGACCAAACGGTCCGTCTGTAATGAAGTGATTTTTTTGACCATCTCCAAAATAACCCCAAATTTGTTGTACACGATGCCATAAATGTAACAAACAGGATATCCAAAAATAAAACTCAAATTTTTTAGGTTTACACTGTCCCCTTATGAAAAATTTCGTGGTAAGGCAAGTGAGGTAGCTCATGACCATAGCCATGGCATACATTGTTCAAATGGCCTCAAACCGTTCCCCTTTACCCAAGTTGACCCACACCATCCATCCACCCTTGACCCCACCTCGGTTCGTTAGTTCCCCAACCAGTCCCTCCCTCCGTAAGCCAAGTATGTCAAAGCGACACACGGCTACCCGTCTTGCACACCGAGATTGGGCATCATGCACTAGTGCCAGCAAACATGTCCAACTGAGCATCTTTGCCCATCGTGGACACTACCGCATGGTCTAGATCGAGGTGGCTAGCGGTGCATGTTGTCGGCTTGGTTGGCTAAGGGTGCATGATATGGGTCAACATGAATTGTATTGCATCACATCTAGATTCCCCTGTCCGGTACCGGACGCCAGAGGCCCGGAGCAGCACGTGCATGGTACAAGAATCTGCACGGTCACTGGTGGAGCTTGGATAAAACAAATTTGACCTAACTAACATGGGGTAGGTGCATGCTGAAATTCAATATTTAGGAATTGTTAACAAAATAAAAACGACAATTCAATTGTTTGTACAGGTGACACGTTCACATGCAATATGGCAACTAGTGCACTTTTGGAGGGGAAAAATAGGTGCACTCGTTCCACCGTGCCTCCCACGATTTTTCTTCCATGTATTTCGTCACAATATTGGAGGAAAAAAAGAATGTGATTTTGCCTCAAAAAACGACTTGGGGACAAATTCTCAACTAACCATATTTAGCTACTAGGTGGAGGTTGCCCCCCGTGGGGAGATTCGATCTACCTCTCTTTCATTTTAGGGTGAGTTCAACGTGAACGTGATGGTGAGAGGCTCAATGTGGAGCTTTGTGCATTTACGACACATTTGTTTTAGGAAAAAATAAGCACCTTATAATGTGAAATTATAAAATCCTTATTAAAACATGCTAAAAATCCTTATTTTAAAAAACGTGTTTGTCTTGCCAGATAAAACAAACATAAAATTATGGGTATCGTTTATTGCGTGGCCTTTCTCCCCCCCTCCCTCCCATATTCGGGACATTTACCGCATTTCTAGGGTTGTAACATCGAAAGTTCAAGATCTACGGCGGCCACATGAAATCATAGCAAGGATTGGGATGAAAGCCCCATGTTAAGCTCTTTGGTCCATAGATGCACCATATGCTACCAAAGGGAGGGGTGGCCTCGATGCCGTTCTCTAGGCTATGATGCTCATCAGCTGCCGTTATAATCCATGCAAATTATCGAGGGGCCGAAAATTCACGGGACCTAGCGCAAGTGTAATCATACGACCCCTAGAGGGTGTGGTAAAACATCGAGAGCGGCATGCGCAGGCCCTCACGTAGGCTGTGGGCAACTGGGGCCATATCCCATGCTGGATCAAGCCACAGAGTGGGAATGTGTCCGTCCTGTGAAGGGAGTGCGGGGCCCGTTCCTTCATTTGCCTCAAATCTCGTTGCCGCGTGATGTTAGACCTAGTAACCAAGGACTGTCCCGTGCATCGCACTCAACTGGAACCACAACATGCATGCACACATGGCCACATATGAGTCTACACGGCGGGGATGCATGGTTCGGGGGCTGGCACAAGTGTCGCGGGTCATGTGTCTAGGTTCTACTCCACTTGGGTCTAAACAGCGGGGGTGCATGGTTTGGATCTAGCTACCGAGAGGTAACGCGCCCGGTTTGTGCCTAGGCGGTGCATCACGGGGCCTGGCGTGGTCTCATCATATGACCCATGAAGGGTATGGTCAAACACCAAGATGGGCATGCATAAACCCTCACCCGGGGTAAGTGTAAACGAGGCCATATCGCATGTTGGATCTAGCCAATGGGAGGGAACAAGTCCGGCATGCGGACGGTATGTGGGGCTCGTTCCTTCACCTTCCTCAAAATTCGGTGCCGCTTCATGTGGGCCCTAACCACAAAGGCCCGTCGCGTGCATCACACTCACCTGGACCCACACCGTGCAAGCACACTTGGCCACATAGACACACACCAATAAACCTTGACAATAGCTAGGGTTTAATAATTATCCATTCATTTTACCTAATCGGTACAACATAGCTAGCGATGAACAAAAAAGCTAGTAGATGCCATGCGAAATTAAATGTGCCAACTGTCCCTTCTAGTATTTTTTTAGTAGTTCTCCCTTCTAGTATTTAGTAGTACTGCGCAAAAAAAAAATGTCCCTCCTATTTTGCTTTTTTTAACACACTATTTTGGTGTTCGGTTTATGTTGCCACGTTTGTGGACCGACATTGTTCACTTTTTCTCTTTACTTGGTTGGTTTATTGGTTGGTTCGGGCAAATCTCTGGGTGTGCACGATGCCGTATATGTGCATGTTTCTACCTAAATTTCAAAAGTGACGAATTGTGCGCGGCCTTGACCTCTCTCTCCCAAACAAATTGAATTTTCACTCCCCAAATCTCGCTCCCGCCTCCAGCGTTCGATCGCCTCAGCCTATCCACCCACGTCTTCGTCGCCGCCCACTACTCGCCGCCGCCAAGAAGTCCACATTCTTGCCGGCGAGGATGATCCTACCTGCCGGGGGAGGGTGCGTGGCTGGTGCGCTCCGTGCGGCGGATGTGGACCCCATGAAGGAACTGGTCGACAAGGACGTCATCGCCGCCGATTCGCAGCCGCAGCTGGTCCAACACAGCACCAACAACGACGAATCGGTTAGTGTCTGCAGATATTAACCCTAGAATTTGCCTTCTCGAGGTTAACCCTAGAAATTGCTCTCTTGTTATTCCTCGCTATTCATATAGACAATCGTACTGTTCTCCTTTTTTTGATTAATCGGTTTGCAAATTTAGATGAATGGATCATTTGTATTCCATTTTATGCAAGTCTTTCATATAACCAAAGTTTTAGGAAACCAATACAAAGAAAAAACAATCCATTTATGCCGGCCTTTGATATAATGTACAATTCGCTGGCATGAGATTTTTTTTCTTCTAATACCAGATTGTAGACTTGGAAGAATGGGAGAACTACCTACAGCTGAGGGAAGCTTTCAGAAAGAAAATCTTGAAGTGGCTCATGGCTGCAAAGATTGTGTACCGGTGTAACGGTCTCTATAAATGCCCGTTTTGCAGGAAAGAGAACCAGCATTCCAAAACCGCAGCAATTGCAGCTTACAGACAGAGGTGGCATCTTAAGGAAAAACCTGCTGAGTTGGCCAACAAATTGGGGAGGGTGAAGACATAAAAGCATATAGTCATGTTTGTTTTTTGTGTTTATCGACACCAAATGTAAAAAAAAATATGGGCCCACATGAACAAGTATCAATCTTTATCTCCTTCGACGGTCAGTGCCACATTGGCCAACATGAACAAGTGTTGATCTCATTGGACTTACATCCTGGCAAAATTCGGTGTCATTCTGAACCTGCTTCATGGGAGGCCTTTCGGGACGGGAAGGGTCCGTCTCGAAGCATGTTTTTGTCAACATCCTTGAAGTGGACCAACAACCTTGTACCAACATGACTAGCATTATTGCCAAGTTTCGTAGCTTTTTGACGTTAAGGATTATCTAGGGCTTTCGCGTCGATAAATCATACAATACTTACGTTTTTTTCTGCGCCTGTTTTCTTTTCTGCGCTCGAGGGTGGGCTGCCATGCATGCGTGTCGTTGGGCTGTGTAAAGAAGCCCACCCGTTGGACCGAGTGATGTCCGCCGCCGTTGCATGCGCCTGAGCGAGCCTACGTTGCATGCGGTTGCATGCATGCGTCCGCTTCAGCCTACGTTGCATGCGTGCACATACGCGAAGGAGCACGCGCCGCAGAGCCGTACCCGGTTGACCCGACCGACGGCACATAGGGCAGCACTTAAACTTTGCATTTTGCTTCACACTACAGTTTCCCACGCGTGTACACTCCCGATGGCGCGGTGGGTGGAAAATTTGTTCACATTTGACCCCATTACTGCCACGGTAGCTATTTAAGCCACCTATCATGTTCCTCTTCCTCTCACACCCTTCATCCATCTCCCATACTCTCCCACCTGCATTTTGCGCCTGCCCTTCTTCTTCTTCACCACAAACAGCCCCAAGAACCAGCCTGCCGCAGCCATGCAGTACACCAGGCCAACCTACCGCTTCCCCCCCCCCCCCACCGTGCCGGAGATGCTCTACCCCGCCGGGGTGTACGTCGAGAGCACCCTTCGTGTGTGGGCGATGTCAAGGTGGAGGGGCGCAAGGGGGTTCACCGACTTCTTCCTTGGGGTCGGCTACGGGGACCTCCCTCGGGGATCTCCAAGGATGTACCGAGTCGAGGAGGTCATCCACAATGGGGTTGTGGTTGCTATCCTTGCCCACTTCACCAACCCCTTCGACGCGTTCTACCTCCTTGGCCGCGTGTTCTGGTGTGGCTGCGAGTTCATAGCTTTCACCACCCATAACATCTTCACGGACTACGACAACGTCTTCCCCACCGACGAGCGCATGCACACTCTGTCGTACCCCATCAACAACACCACGGAGGAGCAGTGAAGGGCGCCCGGAGGAGGAGCAAGGAGGAGCCTAGTGGAGAAGCGGCGGCCATCTATCTATCTATCTATATTTTTTAACTAAAAAATCTATCTATCTATATTTGTCTTGGTGTTATTTAAGTTGTTAGCGTACTATTAATTCATGTTGTGGGCTTTGGTTGGCCCCAATTATCTATATTTATTATACAAAGTTTTACAGTGGTTGGGCTTCTTTAGAACCGTTTTAATCTCTAGCATTTTAGTCATAGGAAAAAATTGTCTCAAAAAAAAGTCATAGGAAGAAAACAATCACGCGCCGCCCCTCTCATCCAATGCAGAACCGCCGCCGCCATCGTCCTTCCCCTCACCCATCGCCATTACAACTGTGACATCTCCTCCCTCTCCTTCTCCTCCTTCTCGCGGCCGCAACTTTCTCGTCTCCTCTTCCACATCCCACCCCCTTCTTCCATCCATGCAAGAACCTCGATGGAGGAGCAGATCGCCGGCGGCGAGAACGCCGACTTCGTGGAGATCGCCGGCGGCGACCAGGTCAAGATGGCCAGGTTTATGGAGATTTGTTCTTGGTTTAACAACATAAGGCAGTTGAACTGGACGACAATGGCCACTTTGAGGGAAATGACATCCAGGGAGAAGAAAAAGCTTTTCCGCCGCCCGCACAACCGAGGCACGACATCGAGATCCTCCTGTGGGCGATGGAGCAGGCCAATTCGTCCAGCCCGTGGGATAGGCGTAGGTGGTGGGCGTTCAGATCCAGGGTAGAGCATCCACTGGATCAGGAACCCACGGTGCATGAGGCGCCGTTGCAGATTGTGGAGCCTCCAACCGAGTCGGAGATGACTCCGAAGCGCAAGAGGAGGAGGACAGTGGTCGCGACATCGCTTCCCCGCATTCTCCATGCTTCCCTCGCCGCTCCCCTCGTCTAAACGGCGGCGGTACCATTGTTTAGAGTAAGCTTCCCCACTCCTAATCTTCCTACTGCTCGTGCTTACAGTTGTGGTAGTAGTGATTGAGTACATGCTTTTGGGGACTGGATTATGATGTATATGAACCCTAGGCTAAATTTGTACTGTTGTAGTGGTAGTACTTGATGTTCACCTGCACTTCTACTCCAAAAATTTGTTATGTGTCTTTCTATTATTAAGTGCTTGATACTATATTTGAACCTTTTTTTGAGTTGTTGATTGCTTTTTGGTAGAGCTACCAGCTCTTATGGAGATCCTCATGTTGTATGTCTTGTTCTCCATGATTTGTACTAGCATTCTGTGCAATTAGATGCCATGACAAGCCATGTAGCATATTTATTTATTGCCTCCAACATGCCATCATTTTACTCTGTGCATCTCAGCAAGTATAAATCTGTCAGCTATAAAGCTTTGCGAATTTGCTTGATGGTTCCCACTAAACTATAAACCCCCCTTTTGTTTTCAAAGAAAGCCACTGACATCTGGGCCCCACGGTAGTCACGCACATACAAATGCTCCCAGTCATGTGGCCCCTGGCCCACTGGTCATCCTCGATGGCTAGCCAACCTCAGTGTGCCTCTACCAATAACAGCAGCCCTTTCTGTTATAAAACTATGCAACTTTGCTTGAAGGTTGCCACTAAAAATATAACTTCTATGGCCATGCTTCCTAAAATTTATTTGCATTATGTTGTCAATACTTTCATGCCATGCCTTTTGTTGCTATGACAAGTTTATGTTGCATGGTAAAATCTTGCTCTAAAGTGGCCATGTTAATATAATTGTTTGATGTTAAAAGTAAGTTGCACTTGTGAGCTTGGTTTTGTTTGCTTGTTGTAACCATCATGTCAACACTGTTTGTCATTAAAACTGTTTCAGCATAACTGTAATTTTCACTAAGTCCTAACCTGTAACAGCAACTTTGCCATTCGTGTTTCGCAAGAAAAAAACTGGTGTTCACAAGGCTGGAGACCTGGAGTTGTGAGGCTAGGAGGCTGATGGCGCTGCTGCTGGCTGATCCTTCTTCTTCCAGCTTTTGTTCCTCCTTTTCTCTCTACTCGTTGGATTCCTGGGCTACATCCCTATGTGCTGTTAAGGTATTAAGTTGATCCTTTGAATTTATTGTATTAGATTTAATGTGGAAGTACCTTAATCTCTATGAAAGAGATGTTGGTTCTATGACTGATAATTTCTAGGAGCATGCTTAAATTCAATATTTAGGGATTTTTTTGAATTGTTTGGATTGCTTACCACATGTGTCACGTGGTCAATATTTAGGGATTATTAACATATGAAAACAACAATTCGATCGCCTATGTAAATGTGTACAACATAATTGTCAAGATAAATTGAAACATGACACGTGTGCATGCAATTTGCCAACAGGTCCAGTTGTAGTAGAAAAAGACAGCATGTGCACGTATCCAACCGTGCCTCCTACGATTTTGTTCCATGCTTTTATCGCCACATGTCTTTGGAAGTAAAAAATATATAAGGTGATTTTCTCATAATAAACTGTTTTGGCGAGAAATTTGCAACCAACCAAAAATATCTACTGCGTCCAACTTGGCCCCCGTGGGGAGATTGGATCGACTCCTAGATTATAGGGTGAGGCCATCATGATCGTGAGAGAAGAATTCTTTTTTTCGAGGGAAGGTAGGAATTTTGTGTGGTTACAAAATGGACCTTATTGTAATCAAGGAAATTATTATTTAACAGAAACCTTGCTATTTTCAAGCCATTATAAAAATAACTAAATTGTTTTGGCAAAAAAAAAGTTGATTATGGGTTAGTTCATTTTGTGGACACGTACGTGTAGTGGTGCATGCTGTGGGCCCAGGTGGCTCTAGGTGCATGCAGTGTATCATGCTGGCTAGGGGTGCACAAGGTAGTAACCTGGTGAATCGGGGTGAGAGTCTTGTGCTAATTCTATTTTGTGGTGTGCGACATATGAGTCTACCCGGGGGGATTGCTTGGCTTGGGGGTCGGTGTAAGTGGTGTGGGTCTACTGCGTAAGTGGTGCACCACATGAGTCTAGACGGCGGGGGTGCATGGTTTGGATCTAGCTACCTTGAGGTAACGCATCCGGTTTGCGCACTGAGTGCGGGCCCGTTCCTCCGTTTTCATCGGTGCTTTCTCTCAAGTCAACGGAGAACAATCCAAATGTGCATGCTAGGTCCCGGCCTTTCTTGGGTCCCGCGTGCCATATTCGGGACAGTTGCCGCATTTCTAGGGTAGTATCATCGGGAATTCATGATCTATACTGCGGCCACATGAAATCATAGCAGGGAATGGGGTAACAATCACATGCTAAGCTCTTTGGTCCATATATATGGGCCATGTGCCACCAAAGAGAAGGGCCGCCTCGGAGCCATTGTCCATTGAGAGGAAACGAGTCTGGCCTATGAACGGTGTGCGGGGCCTGCCCCTTCATCTGCTTCAGAACTCCGTGCCACAAGATGTGGACCCTAGCAACCAAGGCTCGTCCCTTGCGCCGCACGCCAACTGGACCCACACAATGCATACACGCGTGGCCAAGTAGACACTCACCTGACAACCTTGACAATGTACACAAAACGCATGCGCACTCATTAGCCATCTAGCCCCCAGCCATGCACACCTAGCCAGCTTCACTCAAACCGTGCACTGTTTGCCAGGTTCACCCACACCATCCATCCATTATTGACCCCACCTCGGTTCGTTGGACCTCCGACACGAGTCCCTTCCCTCGGCATGCCAGGTATGTCAAAGCAACACGCGACTACACATATTGCACACCGAGATACGACGTCATTCACTAGTGCCATCAAACCTATGCACCTGAGCATCTCTACCCATGGTGGACACTAGCGCATGGTTAGGATCGAGAAGCCTAGCGGCACATGATGTCGGCCCGATTGGCTGGGGGTGCATGACATGGGTCCAGATGAAACGCATGGCATCGCATGGAGCCTACCATGTTGACCCGTCCATAATAAAATGAGGGTGTACCAATCAAACGAGGAATTCAGAAAAATAGTGGCAGTCCATCAAATAGGTCTAATACATCAGAAACAAGGTGGATCACGGCATGGAAAACTGTCTACTTTAGTTTGTTCTCAATTTTTCGACCCCAGAAATCCTTTTGTTTTCTCTGCTTGACCCTGTGCATCTAAACATCCTGTCTCGACTTCGCTTTAGCTTTCCTGCATGAAACAACGTTTGTTAATAGGATAGCAAAGAAGATTTGAGCATGTACAGTACACTATAACAGAAAAAACACTCACTTCATTGATTTTCTCTTCATAGCTACAGAAGCTAACTTGACAGCTCTTATTCGCTCAGCCTGTGGTACATTCCTAGCAGGCCTTTTTGTCTTCATCACCCCTTTGGCCTGTTCTTTACCGCCCTTACTAGAGTCTTCCTGGAAAAGTTAAGAAACGTCAAGACAGTACTAGCAAATACCCGACATCTAGAGCGGACATGTAAGTACAGACACTAACTTCACTGGTTTTCCTCGCGCACCCTTGTCATCGTTTTTTTTCTTCCTCCCAGCATTGACATTTGGAGCGCCCTTGCGTTTCCTACAAAAAATGAAATAGATGAATCTGCAGCCAGCATTCAAAAACATATTTAAGTACGCACAATTGTGCTAATGCCCACTTGTTTGGTTTTGCGTAATCCTCTTCTGCAACCTCCAATGGTCTCTTCCTAGCCCTCCTCAGCCCACGAACTTCTGCATCTGAATTTTCCTCTTCTTCCTCATCTGAATCTCCCTCTTCTTCTGCATCTGAATCTCCCTCTTCTTCTTCATCTGAATCTTCCTCTTCTTCTGTACCTGAATCTTCCTCTTCTTCTGTATCTGCCTCTGTCTCTTCTTCTGTATCTGCCTCTGTCTCTTCTTCTGTATCTGCTTCTGTCTCTTCTTCTGTATCTGACTCTGTCTCTTCTTTTTGCTTCTTCCTCCTTGTGCTATTTGATTTCCCTGATTTTTTCCTGTGTAAATTGAAGAAAAACATGTGAACACTCTCCAGGAGAACATATTAACACTGTAAGCATGTATGGAAATGAACAATGAGATTAACATGTGCACTAACTTCGTTGCTTTTTTTGAATCTTCCTCTTCTTCTATATCTGAATCTGTGTCTTCTTCTGTCTCTGAGTCTTTCTCTTTTCGCTTCTTCCTCCTTGTGACCTTTGATTTCCCCGATTTGTTCTTGAGTAAATTGAAGAAAAAGAGAGAACATATTAACATTGTAAGCATGTATGGAAATGAACAATGAGATAAACATGTGCACTAACTTCGTTGCTTTTTTTCCCTCTCATCCGCTCGCGCCTGGATTTAATCCTATTGTTCGATTCTTCGGTAGTTGGTCTCCCTTTTGGAACTATTTTGATTGGATTTTCCACGTCATCAGTGCAGCATTCGCGAGCAGCAGAGAAGTATGCTGGCGAAGGAACAAACGATTTATGGCCTTCATCCAAATCAGTTTTTTCTCCATCAACCAATATACTCCGGAGGAGCTCCATCACCTGTTTTGACTGTGAATCGCTAGCTGCGGCTGTGAATAAAGCGTCACTAGTCATGTTGCGTAGTTGATGATACTTATTCATGTGATCTGACCATACATGAGTATTCGCAGTCCTCGAAGAAGGGAACGCTGGCTTGGCATGCATTGTCCATCTTTTCTTGACAATTTTTTTGGAAATGTGCGTACACCAAGATGATCCATAACGCAGAATATATGTGCACATGGGTAATCCTGACTTTCCAACTTTTTACATTTACAAGCTGAATCATCCACTCTTGCTCCTGTAAACAGACAAGTCACGTGATATATAAAATCCAGAGGCTTAGCATCCATGCCTTATGCATCCAACTTTTTTGCATCCAACTCCTCACTGTCCTTACCTTCCAAGTGATTGGGATCCTTAGCATCCAGGTTTTTGGCATGCAAGTCCACACCATCCTTGCCTTCCAAGTCATTTGGATCCTCATCATCCAAATTTTTTGCATGCAAGTCCTCAGCATCCTTACCTTCCAAGTCATTGGGATCCTCTAAGTTTTTTGCATGCAAGTCATCGGCATCCTTACCTTCCAAGTCATTGGAATCCTCAGCATCCAATTTTTTTGCATGCAAGTCCTCAGCATACTTACCTTCCTTACCTTGCAATTCTCTAGCATCCCTACCATATGGGACATTATCATATGGGGCTTTGCGCAAAACTCCAAACACGACCAAACCATCACACGCTACCCGGTCTGTGACCTGCCAATTTGTTCCTTCGACAATCTGACGCTTTACCCGTGGAAACATCACAGTTGTATAAATATAAGAGGCAGCAATCTCCAGAGAGTGTGCATTCAGCTTAGTGAAGGGTATCATATGTGTCGCTACTGCGTCTAATGCTGCTTCATTCTTACGCATTATGGATACACAGTGCTCAACATGCTGCAACAAATCAACAAGCTGCATCTTCCTGTTCAGGTGCACATGAAGCCTTGAGTTGAGAGACTCACTCCTCTGATTACTCATCATGCCTAGGAAATATCTATCCTTTGTGTACGCAGCAGCCCATTTGTGTCACAGCTCGTACATCCTGTTAACCCATGACGACCTCTTGCATGTTGGTTTTATTTTGAACCGAACCTTATAAGCCTCCCATCTTTTCTCAAACTCATCAACATCCCAACGACGATAAATGAATTCCCTAAATTCCTCAAGCTTTTTCTTGCGGAGGTGCATCACCATATTCTCCTCGATATGCCACGTGCACAAATGATGATCTGTTCCGGTCCAGACAGTAGCTATTGCTTTAGCCATTGCACCGTCCCCATCGGTGATTGCTAAAATTGGTGCCGTCTGGGACATTGCCTCCAAAAATACATGAAGAAGCCACTGGTATGATGCAACTGTCTCATCTGACACTAGACCGACCCCAAACAAAACTGTGATGCGGTGATGGTTCAGACCAACAAATGGAACAAACGGAAGCATGTACTTGTTAGACCGATATGTACTGTCGAACACCACGACACCACCAAAGGCAACATAGTCAATGCGGGATTGTGAGTCAGCCAAGAATATGTTCCTCAAATGGCCTTCGATGTCTTTTGTGTATTTGAAAAAGAATTCTGGGTCTGCTTTTTTCTGTGCAATCATATAGGTGAGCAAATATCTAGCGTCACTGCCTTCTATCTTGCGCTTCTTCTGGCTTGAAACATGGTTGTATAGGTCTCGATCTATAAATCCAAGCTTGTCGGGACCTCCTGCATTCTTCTCCATTACATTCATAATCTGATGTGTTCGAAGTCCACCGACAGCATACTCGATGACATCGGCCTTTTGTGCATCAGTCATTCTACGATGCGCCGATAAGTAGGGAGTCAGGTCAGCAGGGGACAAACAGATGGTTATGCTTGTCCACAAAATTCTTGACGAACCAGAGGCCACTGCTATCTTGTAGCTCAACCTGAAAAAGAGTAGGACACCCACACCGAGAAAGACCCCTCGGTGTTCTTTTCCTTTCAGCTCTGTTAAAGTGCTTAAGGGCCCGCCATCCTTGTTTGCAGCACTTGTATGTCCTTCTGTATGCATTTTGTTTCGGACCCAGACCCATGTACTTCAGATCATCCTTTCTAACACCAAACCCTTTTCTTTTCTCGCATAGCCTACGTAGAACATGTAGGCTTGTTCCTCAGTCCTGAAAGTCTTCTTCACAATCTCTAAGTATTCCATCCACTCATTCAGGTCTGAACCAGCCATGCCTTTATTATCAATTCCTTTACCTTGCATGTGTACATCATCCATGTCTATGCCATCCTTGCCTGCATCCTCATTATCCTTATCATCCATGCCTTTGCCTTCGTTGCCTCTATGACCCATGTCCTTGTCATTCGTGCCTGTATCACCCAAGTTTTTGCCATCGTTGCCTTTATCATCCATGTCGTTATGCTGCCAGCGAAAGCAGATAGTCAATGTTACGGATGGATAGCATACGTTACCGAAATTATGCACTACCTCAGTCCTTCAAAATCTGTAAGTAAATATGCCCTGACTAAATCCAGAAATTTTTAATTGATTGTAGTAGCTGTAACTGATGATCTCCTAACTAAATCCAAAGTCCACGAGTCCTTCAAATGCCCTGATAGATCCACCCTGATAGATCAATTATCTCCAAACTCCATTCAAAATTATCTCCTAACTAAATCCAAATTATCTCCTAACTAAATCCAAAAGTATCTCCTAACTAAATCCAAATTATCTCCTAACTAAATCCAAAATAAGTCCAAACTCCATACAAAATTAATTATCTCCTAACTAAATCCAAAATATCTCGAAACTCAATTCAAATGTATCTCCTAACTAAATCCAAAATAACTTTCTTTGAATCCAAATCTGCTGACAACTTTCTCATGCCACAAAACCCTAACTAAGTCCTTCAATATGTCCTAGATACATCCGACTTACACTTCCTTTCACTCGTAATCTCGTCAGAACTTTCTGAAAACATAAACCCTAAACCTCACATGACATATCCTAAACCCTAACAAAATCCGATCGAAATCTCGTCACAACTTTCTGAAACGATAAACCCTAAACCTCACATGACATATCCTAAACCCGAATCAAATCCGACCCCTATTGGTACTATATGAACAAGGGACCAGAAAAGATTTGAGAGGGCTAGGCACTTACAGCGAAGATCCGGCGTGAAAAAGTTGATGCACGTCGATGAGGATGATGTGGCCTCTCGGGTCGGGGAAGGTGGCGTCCGCTTGGGGAAGGAGTGGATTAGCGGCTCGTCGGAAGATCTGGCGCCGCGACCCGACTGGGGTGACTTGCGATGGAGGGAGTGAGGGGGAGTAGGAGCAGGAGGGGTAGACACGGCGAGTGCGATCGGCGGCGATCGAGGGTGCCGGGGGCGATCGGCGGCGATCGAGGGCGCCGGAGGCGATCGGCGATGATCGAGGGGGCCCGAGGTTAGGGCTCGAGAGGAGGAGAGAGGACGAACCGCTCGAACCGAAATTCAAAAGAGTACGCACGATGATTGGACCTCTATAATGAAGTGCTTTATTAATGCAATTAATTTAATTGAAAAATATAGGACGAGAATACCCCTGGACCTAATTGGGCCGATTAAAGTTGAAAAACAATTAGGTCGAAAATACCCTTGGGCTCAAAAAGGCCCAGTTATTCTCATCTGTTAGATCGCCCATATAATACATGTGCTCTGGTGTATTATAATGCACCGTAAAATTTCCCTTACAGAATGACTTAGTTGGGATAGTTTAATTGGATAGAAACTAGGGTTAGGGGCCCACACCCCCTGAAAATCAGGAGGGTGAAGATTAGTTGCGGAAGAAGCCCCGTAAAGCTCCGTGAGTTTAGAATTTTCGTCCAAAACGCCTCTCTTCTACCCCCTTCATCTGGGTTTAGAAGGCGCGGTTCAAAATTTCTTCTGGACAAAATAATATAAGGCTTGTCTCACATTCCCATATCTTGACAGAATGGTGAGCCAACGCATGTAGCCTTTGCTGCAATCAAAATAGTAAATGGCCAACACATCACAACATAGTAAATGGCCATCACATCTTAGCATCAACCGGGCTTTCTTTTCCATTGTGAATTGAACGGAAGTATTGCACTAACGTGTACACGGTCGCTCGTGGTTTCTAGATGATGGCTGATCACATAGATGTGTGAGCAGTGGACAGCGCAACTAACATAATTTTCTGCTTGCGGGGGACAACTAACAGAGTTAAAATATTGTTACCCTTCTGCTATCATCGCAAAGTCCAGCTGTGCTTATTAACACCCTGTAGGTACGCACATTGGTTCCTTCATTTGTAATTAACCAATATAACTTCATTGCCATGTTACACAATACTTGTCACTCCAGCTAGCTAGCTGCAATGTTAATTGATGCAGCCTCCGGATCTGCTTTGTTTCGCCCACCCTATAAAACCACACAATATGTATCTCCAGTTCTCCACACAACACACACGCGCACACAAACAAAGCACAGCAGGTGCAACACTGGCTGCAATCACAAGAAGCAAGCAGCAATGGCGGGGCATCGCTTTCTCGCCGTGCTCCTCATCGGGGTAGTAGCAGCCTCCACTTTCCACCAAGCACCCGCTGCTGGCCGAGGCCTTGCTGCCGTCAAGAAGTTTGCAGAGTCGGAGCCAAAGCTAGAACCCAAACCAGAGCCAATGCCGAAACCTATGCCACACTCAGAGCCGGAGCCCTGCAAACCTGAACCGATGCCCAAACCCAAACCAAAGCCTGGATCCAAGCCTGAGCCCAAACCCAAGCCCATGCCGATGCCAAAACCGAAACCAAAGCACAAGCCCGAGCCCTGCTCCAAACCAAAGCCAGGGCCTAAGCCCGAGCCGATGCCGAAACCCGAACCAAAGCCGGAGTCCAAGCCTAAATCTGAACCGAAATCGAAGCCGCCTCCGAAGTGCAAACCACCGACATCTCACAGTTGATGGGATACTGATATATGACAGTTGATGGAGGAGACCCCTTATTGAGCCACACTGTGCTATTTCTAGAATAAGTGGTGTAGTATTCCTTGTATTCATTTTATTTCTATAGTTCCATGCACGTGTGATGAGTATTAATTAGTACTTTGTAATTCTTATTTGCTTGGTATATGTTCATCTACTTTTTATGTGAGTCGACTCGTTCTTTTGTATCCTTAGCATGAATGAACTATTTTGTCCAGTGGACTGCAGTCTATTTTTTTTTTACCTATGGGGCGCAATCTCTGTCTATGGGACTATTTCATATTATGTGGTCTTTATTTGGGAGAAAGATGGATGATGCTAACGAAAAGGAAGAGAAGCACTCCTTATTCCCTAAATAGCAACACAAATGAAGTATAGTGTGCGCGTGGGTGTCTGATGTTCTAGATGTATAATAAAGTGCACTCACATGCCAGACAGCGGTCTTGTTCTCTACCGACATATCACATATGAACCAAGTCCCGACCGAGTGTATTCTTAGTACTAATCTTGCAGACCCTTAATTTCTTTCACCATGTTGGCACTCCCCTGGACATGACCATGTTCCTCCTGGACTGGCTCATCTTGAGTTTTTTTTCTTCGAAAGTAAATTCATTAATGCAGAGTGCGTTGTCTAGTTAGATAGTAGATATGACGGATATCGAGCCATCGATTCAATATTTTGATGCAGTCGAGTGCGTTATAACTTATACAACTAGGTAATGCGCCACTCGTTATTGTGGGCATTTAATAATGAAATGAACAAAAAAAATATACAATATACTTTGGTTGATTAGCATGGTTGGAGGGCCGTACGTACATCTTGCACACGCTTTCCTTTTTGCTGAGCTTGTGTCAACCCGGCATGTCCCTTTTACTTGGATTTCCATTTGCCCTACAACAAGCGCCTAATAGCTAGTATTCACTATGTTCTTCATAGCTCAACAACGGGGAGAGATGGACTTCTCGCAAAAACAATAAACAAAAGAACGGGGAGAGATGGACGAAAAATGTGCCTGAAGCTGATTAGTAGACTTGGTGGTTACACGTTAACCAAACTGGGTGTTTGGTCTAGTGGTATGATTCTCGCTTCGGGTGCGAGAGGTCCCGAGTTCGATTCTCGGAACACCCCTAATTTTTAGACGGTGTTGTTGGCGATCGGACCCCACCATCTGCCACTATTTAGACGGTGTTATTGGCGATCGGACCCCTTTTTTTCTCTCTCCTTTTTCTGATTCTGAACGAGGTGAAAACCATGGCTGCTGCATCGACTAATGTACGCAGCCATCAGGAGTGGTGCTTTCATTCATTAAGAGAGGAGAAACCTCAAAACAATCTAACAGAGGGAATTATGTAATTACAATCAAAGGGAAATCAGTCACTACTACATGCTTTCCGCATGTGAGTCCAGCATGCAATAACGGAGGTCAACAATTCCGCATGTGCCGTGGTCGTGTCCTGTGCGCGGCCACGTTAAGGTTTGGGTTTGGCGCTTCAATGGAGTACCCGGCCTATTGATGTTGATTGCCTTGAGGCGGTCACTATGGTCAAGAGTGGAGATGGCAACAAATCCAAGTATGCTTTCTTGGTCGATGAAATCGAGAAAAGCTTGAAGGAAATTAATCTTGTATTACTTACAATTGCCGATGCCAAAATAACTCCAGTCACTTTATGGCAAACTTTGGTAGATCACAACGGCGTACTATTGTTTGGCCTAGATCAGCACCACCCCCCTCCCCCTCCGGGTCCAGCGCTTTAGAATTTTTTTATGACTGTAAATCATTGGTCTTTTGAGTAATATACAATAATTTCTTCGTAAAAAAAGAAAAACAAATAGAAGCAAAAGGGGGGTTAGGACGAACTTTTGGTCTATTCTCAGCTGTCATGGCCATGAAAAATGATTTGCAAAATTTCTTTAACTGCTTAAAACGCTTGAGTTGCAAATTCCTTCGACTTCTGCTACTAAATATCCACCTTATTCTAATTATATGAAAAACATTATTACCAATAAAATAAAGATACCTACTAAGAAAAATATCCACCATGTTTTTTTTATAAAAATGCTGGAATTGGACAAAATAATAGCCAGAAATATCTTTGCAAATGGTGGGTTGAGATATCCTAAATGTATTTATAATTATTTGAATTTTTCATGCTATTATCACATCAATCTTTTATGTTGCTGGTTTCAGGAAACTTCCCAAACTCAAAACCTTTTTTTTTTCAAATCATGGTGCCAAAGAAATAAGTCACATACTCCTTAGTGTTTTTGCAGCTATGTGCAAATATGGAATTGGTTCGGTTGTCGTAACCATATTTGTATTTTAAGTAGTAGAAAAAGGGCCATTTGTCCCGGTTCGTAAGGCCCATTTGTCCCGGATGGTGAACCGGGACTAAAGGGTCGGTACTAAAGCTCTACACCTTTAGTCCCGGTTCTTACACCAACCGGGACATATGGGCCTCCACGTGGCCGCTGCGGCAAGCCCAGGCAGGAGGGCCTTTGGTCCCGGTTGGTGGCACCAACCGGGACCAAAAGGCATCCATGCGTCAGCAGCTGGCAGGAGCTGAGGTTTTTATTTTTTTAAGGGGGTGGTTTAGGGGGTTTTGGGGGGTTAATTTAGGGTGTTAGCTAGCTAATAGAGAGAAGTGTCCTCTCTTATCTCCGTGCTTGGTTTACCAACGCTACTGCTATGCCTAAACATGGCTTAGATTGAAGTGAACGCAACATGTGGTGCATGTCGAAAGTAATACTAATCCTAACTTGATCAAGTTTGGATTAGTACTACTTTCGACATACACCACATGCATGTTGCCTTCACTTCAATCCAATCCATGTTCATTTCACCCACTGATATATAATAACTCTTCATGCTCGCATCATGCATCATCATAATAACAACTCCTACTAATCATCATCATACAACTTTTACTCGTTATTAATAACAAGTCATACGATCATCATCCTCATAGTCATCGAACCAACCCTATTTAATTGTTCTTAGCACGTGATCATCAGTATTAGGTAGGACCTAAATACCCTCTTTAAGGTAAAATAGCATAAAACAATATAGACCCTGACTCTCCATTATGGAGAATGGAGATCATCCTGTCTCCAATTCTTGCGCTTCACTTCCTTTTGCTTCCAAGAACCTCCTTACGACTGTCCATACATTTTTTTCATTCTTTGATTTTCATGTCTCCACTTCTTTTAGAAATCCGGTATGGACAGTTGAGATTCGTAGAATGACCTGGCTGTATGTTCAAAACATCAAGGCGACCATTCTGATACATCAAATGAGGCACACAATCCATCGGGATTCTTTGTTGAAAAACATAGTAATAACTTCGTAGTTAGCAATGATGTACTAGTTTTAGAAGTATGCAAAAGATGCACGGATGTCATAATAGTAAAAAATCTTACCAGGGTATCTCCATAGAAGTTACCGTGGTTCAACACGTGCACTAGTGGCACGTATTGACCATAATTTGGAGGAGTGTCATAATAGGTATTGTAATTCTCAAGGTCAGTACAAAATGCGATGAGATGATTTTTCTCCTGATAAGTTAATTCGGAGCCATCGGTGTAGTGGGTTTTGTTTACCATCTTCCGCACATTGTTGAAGAATGAAAATAAGTTGTCCAATGGAAATAAGCTGTCAACTATTTTGAAATAAACAATATAAATTAGCTAACAACTATGTTTGAGAAACTAACATAGCGGTAGAATTGGAAGTGTATCAACAAGGACCCAAATGTCCATATTGTCTTGCTCGATGTCAGGATCACCAAGATCCATGGTGAGAAGCATATCCTCATAAAAACCATACATCTTGCAAAGTGCTTTCCAATTTGGGCAACCAAAATGGTATATGCTCTGAGAATTGTACAGATTTACTTCAAAATCCATACCATGATGGGTCCTTACGTGAATTTTCTTTGTTTTGAAACTTTCATGGTCTTCAAAACGCATCCTCTCCAAGACATAGCGTCTTGCATGGCATGGGATAAGCTAGTCGAATTGTAAAAGATGAAAATTACACGTTGAAATAGTTGAAGTCGTGCTTAATTACGAAAAAAACACTTGTCGTCGTTGCGTACCATTTCAACATCGAAGGTCTCCTGGAGCTTAATGCTAAAGCATTGATCTTCATCCAGGTGAGGGCACCTGTCGCACAGACCTCGGTCATCGTTGCACCAGGAGCACTCCCCCGGGAGACTTTCGTCGTCCGAGTACGACATTTCCTATATTCATAATTCAAAGATTAAACTTGTACAATTAAATATATGTACTACAAAAACTAAATTAGAACATTATTATTCATCACGGGTTGACTATCGGTCTGTCGAGTCTTTCCTTGAAAATTCTCAGCTCACGGGGTGTATATATTCGACCGTCGGTGATGGTAGCTCCTCATTTCGTTCCCGAGTGCATTACACCAAATTGTCTAGCACACAGGAAAGGAGAAGCTACCCCCACGACAACAGTCGGGATTCTTCGTCCTCTCATATATGGTGGAGACTCTCCCTCACTGATCCTCTCTGACATTTGCGACCGTCGGTGATGGTAGCTCCTCCTTTCGTTCCCGAGTGCATTAAAATTGCCTAGCACACGGGAACGAAGGAGAAGCTACCCCCACGACAACAGTCGGGATTCTTCGTCCTCTCATATATGGTGGAGACTCGACAGACTTAAAGTCAACCCGAAATATCGTTGAAAATATGAGCAAAAACATTTCAAAATATCTTATAGGACTCATATTGACATGGAGATTTGGCTGGTCTCACCTCGAGGTCGGAGGGGGGTCGGTGACGGGGATGACGGCGGGGATGATGAAGGGGGCTCCTAGATTTCTACAAAAACAAAAACCCTATAAGCTATGAACTAATCAAATGCATACGCCTTGCATAGTGTTCTCCAATTTTAGCATTCAAAGTAGGAGTAGTTTTCCAATTTGAGCATTCAATAAGCAAAACCAAATCATAAAATAAATTGGTATTCAAATTACCATGCATTCAATAAGCAAACTACATAATCTCTTGCGTCCGTACATCGTCGAATATTATCACTAATACACCTCGAATAGTATCATACATATAGCATCGCTAATACAGCTAGAACCGTAGCGCCCGACGGGTATCGGAGCGGGCGGTGGACACCCAAAGAGAAGGAACCATCACAGGATCATAGCTCCAGTGAGATCTCTGAAGAACCTGCCTGGTATTGTCGAACCTGCCCTCCAACGCAACCATGTAGCGACGGGCATGCTCGTCCTCCTCGCCTTGGCACCGTCACTGGCCCACGCGACCGCCACCAAACAAGGTTCGGGTCAACGACGGGTTGGCTCCTCATCAACCTACGCCCCCCGAAAGGTAGCACCTCCCAATACCAGCCCGGCGGAGCCCAGTCCCGGGCATGGCCCCTCTGATCAAGCAGGCCTCCTCCGGCGAGTCGACGACGAGGATGCGGGATAGGCATCGTCGATGTCGATGCGGGAATAATTGCTTTAACTAAAAAAATAAACTAGTTGTATTAATTTTCTTGCTAAAAATAAACTACTTCTATAGTAAAATAAAGTAGTTTTATTAAATCAACTAGTTCAACTACTAAGCACTTACTATAAATAAAATAAAGTAGTACTTACTAAAAATAAACTATTTCTATATAAAAATAAAGTAGTTTTTATTAAATCAAATAGTTCAACTACTAAGCACTTACTATAAATAAAATAAAGTAGTACTTCCTAAAAATAAACTACTTCTATAGTAAAATAAAGTAGTTTTATTAAATCAACTAGTTCAACTACTAAGCACTTACTATAAATAAAATAAAGTAGTACTTCCTAAAAATAAACTACTTCTATAGTAAAATAAAGTAGTCTTATTAAATCAACTAGTTCAACTACTAAGCACTTACTATAAATAAAATAAAGTAGTACTTCCTAAAAATAAACTACTTCTATAGTAAAATAAAGTAGTTTTATTAAATCAACTAGTTCAACTACTAAGCACTTACTATAAATAAAATAAAGTAGTACTTCCTAAGAATAAACTAGTTTAACTAGTTCTATTCCTTCTCCTCTATTCCTTCTCCTTCTCCTCTTTTTTTTCTTCTTCTTCCTTCTTCCTCTTTTCTTCCTCTTTTCTTCTTTCCTTATTTACCTTCCTCGACGACCCTAACCCTAAACAGTATAACTAACGACAACGACTTTGCTTGCATACATATGAACAAATATGATCGATCATCTATGAACAATATAAAAACATCATATGATATATGAAAAAAAATCACATCTATGAACAAAAAAATCATATGATGATATATATATATGCAGGAAAAAACATCATATATGACGACGCTGAACAAAACATCATCATATATACTCCATACATCAACATTATATATACATCAACATATATGCAAAAAAACTGATATGCATACGGCGGCCACGGGGCGGGGCAGGACAGGGGTGCGGGGGCTCACTGGGGGCGGCGTCAGCGACGGCGTCGGGGCAGGGGCGGCGCGCGGCAACGGCGTCGGGGCAGGGGCGGCGCGCGGCAACGGCGTCGGGGCAGGGGCAGGGGCGGCGCGCGGCGACGGCGTCGGGGCAGGGGGTGGCGGCGCGGTGACTGCGTCGGGGCAGGGGGCGGCGGCGCGGCGACGGCGTCGAGGCAGTGGGAAGAAGAACTGAATCGAAATTTTTCATAAGTGTGGCTTATATAGAAGGTCTCTTTTCAGCAGCTCAAAGGGCGGAAAGCAGAGGCCTTTGGTCCTGGTTGGTGGCACCAACCGGGACTAAAGGTGGGCATCGGTCCCGGTTGGTGGCAACAACCGGTACCAAAGGTGGGCATTGGTCCCGGTTCGTGCCACCAACCGGGACCAATGGCCTTACACAGCGGCGTGGTGGTGGGAGTTTAGTCCCACCTCTCTAGTTGAGAGCGCCCAACACCTATTTATAAGCTCCGCTGCCTCCTCCCTCTCGAACTCCTCTGAACTGCAGGCCTATGGGCCTAATCTGACACTGCTTTGCCTGTGGGCTGCTGGGCCTTCTACAGGCCTGAATCCTGGCCCAACTAGCTAGGTTTCTAGTCGTATTCAGGGCATGGTGGCCCAGTAGGTGGCATTTTTTATTTTTTCCAGAGTTTTTTGTTTTCTTTATTGCTTTATTGTTTTTATTTTGTTTCAACTTACAACAAAATACTTACTGTTGCTATTTTTATTTATTTTATTAAGGTTTATTTATTTTATTTTATTATAGTTTATTTTATTTTGTTTTGTTTCTACTTATTTAATTTATAAAAATTTATTTTATGTTATTTCATTTTATTTTGTTTCTACTTATTTATTTTATTTTGTTTCTACTTATTTATAAAAATTTATTTTGTTTCTACTTATTTATTTTATTTTATTTTTGCTTTTTGTATTTATTTTATGAAAATTCTTTTTGCTTTTAATGTTTTGAACAGAAAATACTTTGATAATATTAGTTGCATAAATTCTATATAATTTTAGTTTCAATAATACTAGAGGTTTTTAGTTGATTCCTTTAGTACCGGTTCTAAGGCTGTTACAAAGGCATTTCATTTAGTACCGGTTCTAAGACTGGGGCCCCACGAGCACCTTTAGTACCGGTTCGTGGCATGAACCGGTAATAGAGTTTTTTAGTTGATTCTTTTTGCAGCTGTTTTTTAGTCCCACCTCGCCAAGCGAGAGGCACTCGCAGCGGTTTATAAGCCCTCAATGTAGAGACGATGAAGGAGAGGCGCAATGCTCACCTGCACGTTGCTTAGCTTCAGGCCTTGAGGAAGTGGTGTAGACTGCACGGAGCTATCAGGGTTTCGGTCGAAAACTACACATAGCTCCGTGTAGTCTACACTATTTCCTCAAGGCCTGAAGCTAAGCAACGTGCAGGTGAGCATTGCGCCTCTATTTTATTTTTAATGACTTATTACAACTCCGGACTTCTTGTGTGTTGAAAATGCACCATTCAAAGCCACGTCATCAATTTTCAACCCTTTCTGACTTCATTTGTTATTTTTCATGCATTTACTGATTATTTTAGCTATAAGATCCTGAAATTGAAAAGCATTTCAAATGAACTATAAAAAGGTATAAAGTTGGCATGGTATCATCATTTCACCCACATAGCATGTGCTAAAAAGTTGAGAGGGTTACGACAAAAACTGGATGCACTTCGTGTACAAAACGGACAATCTGTTTCGAGATATCAGGGTTTCATACGGAAATTCGTCTGTTACAACAGGCATTTCAAATGAACTACGAAAAGGTTGAAAGTTGGCATGGTATCATCCTAATAGTTGTGGAGAGAAAGTCTTCACTTTTTCTTCGCTTGTGTCCTTTGCTTATTGCGTCGTAACCATGGATAATCTTCATCGTTTAACAGGGTGCTTGTGTCAGCCTTGACTTTGAAGGGAGGAATTTCATGAAACTTTTCATAATCTTCAGACATGTCTGTCTTGCCCTCCACTCCCACGATGTCCCTTTTTCCTAAAAGAACTATATGGCGCTTTGGCTCATCGTATGATGTATTCGCTTCCTTATCTTTTCTATTTGACGGTTTGGTAGACATGTCCTTCACATAGATAACCTGCGCCACATCATTGGCTAGGACGAACGGTTCGTCGGTGTACCCAAGATTATTCCGATCAACTGTTGTCATTCCGTACTGTGGGTCTACCTGTACACCGCCACCTGACAGATTGACCCATTTGCACTTAAACAAAGAGACCTTAAAATCATGTCCGTAGTCAAGTTCCCATATGTCCACTATGTAACCATAATATGTGTCCTTTCCCCTCTTGGTTGCTGCATCAAAGCGGACACCGCTGTTTTGGTTGGTGCTCTTGTGATCTTGGGTGATCGTGTAAAATGTATTCCCATTTATCTCGTATCCTTTGTAAGTCAATACAGTCGAAGATGGTCCCCTGGAAAACGAGTACAACTCATCACAAAGAGTGTTGTCACCTCTGAGACGTGTTTCCAACCAACTGCTGAAAGTCCTGATGTGTTCACATGTAATCCAGTCGTCACACTGCTCCGGGTGTTTGGAGCGCAGACTGTTCTTGTGTTCATCGACATACGGGGTCACCAAGGTAGAGTTCTATAGAACTGTGTAGTGTGCTTGAGACCAAGAATGCCAGTCCCTGCATATTATTGAGTCCCCCCCAAGTTTGTCTTTTCCCGTCAGTCTCCCCTCATACCGCGATATAGGGAGACCTATCTTCTTAAGGCCAGGAATGAAGTCAACACAAAACCCAATGACATCCTCTGTTTGATGGCCCATGGAGATGCTTCCTTCTGGCCTAGCGCGGTTACGGACATATTTCTTTAGGACTCCCATGAACCTCTCAAAGGGGAACATATTGTGTAGAAATACGGGGCCCAGAATGACAATCTTGTCGACTAAATGAACTAGGACAGTGGGAACACCAGCTCGAAACTGACAAGACATTGCGTCACGTCACTCCTTAGCCTTGGTATGATTTCTGGATCGATCACCTTATGAGAGATTGCATTGAGGAATGCACATAGCTTCACAATGGCTAATCGGACGTTTTCCGGTAGAAGCCCTCTCAATGCAACCGGGAGCAGTTGCGTCATAATCACGTGGCAGTCATGAGACTTTAGGTTCTGGAACTTTTTCTCTGGTATATTTATTATTCCCTTTATATTCGACGAGAAGCCAGACGGGACCTTCATACTGAGCAGGCATTCAAAGAAGATTTCCTTCTCTTCTTTGGTAAGAGCGTAGCTGGAAGGACCTTCATACCGCTTTGGAGGCATGCCGTCTTTATCATCCAAATGTTGCAGGTCCTCCCGTGCCTCCGGTGTATCTTTTGTCTTCCCATACACGCCCAAGAAGCCTAGCAGGTTCACGCAAAGGTTCTTCGTCACGTGCATCACGTCGGTTGAAGAGTGGACATCTAGGTCTTTCCAGTAGGGTAGTTCCCAAAATATAGATTTCTTGTTCCACATGGGTGCGCGTCCCTCGGCGTCATTCGGAACAGCTAGTCCGCCGGGACCCTTTCCAAAGATTACGTGTAAATCATTGACCGTAGCAAGTACGTGATCACCGGTACGCATGGTGGGCTTCTTCCGGTGATCTGCCTCGCCTTTGAAATGCTTGCCTTTCTTTCGACATTGATGGTTGGTCGAAAGAAATTGACGATGGCCCAGGTACACATTCTTCCTGCATTTGTCCAGGTATATACTTTCGGTGTCAGCTAAACAGTGCGTGCATGCGTGGTATCCCTTGCTTGTTTGTCCTGAAAGGTTACCAAGAGCGGGCCAATCGTTGATGGTTACAAACAGCAACGCGTGCAGGTTAAATTCCTCTTGTTTGTGCTCATCCCACACACGTACACCGTTTCCATTCCACAGCTGTAAAATTTCTTCAACTAATGGCCTTAGGTACACATCAATGTCGTTGCCGGGTTGCTTAGGGCCTTGGATGAGAACTGGCATCATAATGAACTTCCGCTTCATGCACATCCAAGGAGGAAGGTTATACATACATAGAGTCACGGGCCAGGTGTTGTGATTGCTGCTCTGCTCCCCGAAAGGATTAATGCCATCCGCGCTTAAACCAAACCATACGTTCCTTGTGTCACCTGCAAACTTAGCCCAATACTTTCTCTCGACTTTTCTCCACTGCGACCCGTCAGCGGATGCTCTCAACTTCCCGTCTTTCTTACGGTCCTCTCTGTGTCATCGCATCAACTTGGCATGCTCTTCGTTTCTGAACAGACGTTTCAACCGTGGTATTATAGGAGCATACCACATCACCTTCGCAGGAACCCTCTTCCTGGGGGGTTCGCCGTCAACATCACCAGGGTCATCTTGTCTGATCTTATACCGCAATGCACCGCATACCGGTCATGCGTTCAAATCCTCGTACGCACCGCGGTAGAGGATGCAGTCATTAGGGCATGCATGTATCTTATGCTCCTCCAATCCTAGAGGGCATACGACCTTCTTTGATGCGTACGTACTGTCGGGCAATTCGTTATCCTTTGGAAGCTTCTTCTTCAATATTTTCAGTAGCTTCTCAAATCCTTTATTGTCAGGCACAGCATTCTCTGCCTTCCACTGCAGCAATTCCAGTACGGTACCGAGCTTTGTGTTTCCATCTTCGCAATTGGGGTACAACCCTTTTTTGTGATCCCCTAACATGCGATCGAACTTCTGCTTCTCCTTTTGACTTTCGCATTGTGTCCTTGCATCGACAATGACACGGCGGAGATCATCATCATCGGGCACATCGTCTGGTTCCTCTTGATCTTCAGCAGCTTCCCTCGTTGCAGCATCACCATATTCAGGGGGCACATAGTTGTCATCGTCCTCTTCTTCTTCGTTGTCTTCCATCATAACCCCTATTTCTCCGTGCCTCGTCCAAACAATATAGTGTGGCATGAAACCCTTATAAAGCAGGTGGGTGTGAAGGATTTTCCGGTCAGAGTAAGACTTCGTATTCCCACAATTAGGGCATGGACAACACATAAAACCATTCTGCTTGTTTGCCTCAGCCACTTCGAGAAAATTATGCAGGCCCTTAATGTACTCGGAGGTGTTTCTGTCACCGTACATCCATTGTCAGTTCATCTGCGTGCATTATATATAATTATGTGTGTCAAAACTAAGAAAATTAGACAAGTATCTATCTAAAGTAAGAATTTTTTTTCTTTCGGAAAGAAGATAAGAACAAGAGTCTCACCACGGTGGTGCCCGCGATGAGATCGGCGCGGGCGATCGACGGCGGTGAAGACGGGGACGGGACGTGACGGACCGCTAAACCTAGACAAATCTCGAGAAAAATGGAGCTCGGAGGTCGAGTTTCGAGAGGACAAAGCTTAACTAGTGTGGCTCGGGCATTTCATCGAACACCTCATGTGAAGAGGAGGTGAGCTAGAGCACCACAAAGCTCTCACCTCGCCGGCCAGAAAAACAGAGCAGTGTGGAGTGCTCTGCTCGCGGGCGAGGGGGTATATATAGCCACCTTATTGGTCCCGGTTCGTGGCTGGAACCGGGACTAAAGGCCACCCTTCTGTCCCAGTTCTAGGCACGAACCGGGACCAATGGCTGTGGGCCAGGAGCGAGGACCATTGGTCCCAGTTCATGCCTAGAACCGGGACAAATGGGTCCACACGAACCGGGACAAATGCCTCCCGAGGCCCGGCCGGCCCCCTAGGCGCACGAACCGGGACGTATGCCCCCCATGGGTCCCGGTTCGTGCTTGAACTGGGACTAATGGGCTGGCCAGGCCCCAACCAAAGCCATGTTTTCTACTAGTGTATATGGATGATTCATAGAATTCCTCCACTTGTCTGTTAGACATATGGTCCTGTTATTCAATAAAGTTCTATGACTCGATAGGTTTGTGAGAAGCTTGGCCCAAGCTTGTATGAGTTTCTGCAGAAAACTGCCTACCACCCATTTCCAATCGACCTAGTCCTCAAGCTTGGAGTGCAACTTTTGGAATCTGCCCCATGTATGTGGTGACAATACCTTTGCAAACCTCGTTTGTTTCTTGTCCTTGCTTTTCTTTCCTATTATGATTCTCTAGTTTTTTGTCCTGCGCGCTTTTTCCGTCTAACTTTCTATTGCCTAACTATCATACCTACATTGTCTCTACTAGGAACGACCACACTCATGAGCTTATTTTGGGCATGAATACTGACATGACTGGATATTAGTGTACATTCTTTTGTTTGTTTTGTCAAGGACTAGAGCTGACTTTCCCTGGTCTTGTTAAGGAAGGGGTGGAGCTATCCATATGATATATGGAGCATTGGGTCTATTTATTTAGGACAATATAACTGAGCCAAATCCCAACGCTCTAATGACTTAGGCATTTCGAGCCGTCCATTTGCATGATTTGGGAGATCGCAGCCATCAAATCTGGTGCCAGTTCTGGCCTCTACCACATGTTCTATTTGTTGGGCCAGATGTCCTAAAGGGCTGTTGTTCTGGAGGAAAAATCTGAGCGCTCTCGTTCATTGGGCCTTTTCTCCTCGCCCAGAGGGCTAACCAACTATGGTCCACAAGCTTTAGGAGAGAGAGAGAGAGAGAGAGAGAGAGAGAGAGAGAGGGACTAACGCGGACGGTCGCCGATGTTGGCGGCCTCCGGCGCCCCCAGCCCCCGTGGATAATCCCCATTCATCTACACCATGGGATCCTGATCCCCTCCCCAAGCTCGCCACCGACTGCTCCTCTCCACATCGCGGCGCTATTTGATGCCGAAGTTTGATCCCGGCCCGACGGAGTAGATCTATTCGAGTTTCACGCCACAAGGTCTCCCTCCACCTCCCCCCTCCATCAACATCATCATGCCTATACTGCTGAAAGCCTGGAACCCTTCAACTGTTCTTATTTTGTTTCCAAAGTAAACTGGTGGGATTATTTACTGATATCATATCATAAGTGTATTTTTTCATGTATTGGCAGAATCTTGCCTTTTGTCTTCCTAGCAAAAGAGCCCATGCGTTGCAACAGGAGAAAAAAAAATCATAATCTTCAATGGTCATGACCAGATTTTGCTGCATCACCGAGTTACACTTTCACTGCTAATTTTGTGAAATCATGAACATTTTTAAACTCATGCTCATATTTGAAATTGTGAACATTTTTCAAATTCATGAACACTTCTACAAATATTCAAAGAGTTTCTAAAATGAAGAACATTTTTTGAATTCACGAACATTTTATACTATTTCCAGACATTTTTAAAAATTCTGAACATTTTTTTTAAAATTCTAGAATCGGCGAAGATTTCTAGAATCGACCGGCATTTTTTGGAAATTGGTGGAACAATGTTTAAATTCATGAACATTTTTTTATTTAACGAACATTTTTTCATTTAACGAACATTTAAAACCAATGCGGACCATCTTAATTCATGCACAATTGCAATTGCACCTAACCTTTCTTTACATGGTGTAGATAACCTCCAGACATGACAAAAGTATCTATCTACATCAGCATTTCAAGAATATACACTAGGCTGCATGTATCATGGCTATCAAGTACGATTTTGGTTTATTTGTATATGTGCATTACCCTATTTTACATGGGATTTGTATGCAAACTTCTGAAAGTATGGTCGGTTTCTGTAGGGTCATATTTTGTGCCTGTGGTCTATTACGACCGCACTTCTAATTATATTATTTATGTAAACTTTTTATGAGCAATTAGTTTTGTTTATTTCACATCACCGATCACTCCATTAATCATGATAGTTTGAGTTTTAAAATTCTATATATCCTACATGCTTGTTCCTTCACTCCTGGCTTCCTCCATTACCAGTGACCAACACTCATGGTACATATGCCAATAACATAAGTTGACTGGCTCCAAGTTGATAACCCATATTGTAGTTTGATTCTAGTGCCAAGTTTTATTCCTTGCAGCTATAGTAGTGATAATTATTTTAACTTCCTTTTGGGCATAGACTGAAGAACGTAGTACCTAATGGTAGCTGCAAGTCCATATACCGAGAATTACATTTTTGTTCCTTGCAAGTCCCTGTATTGAGAATTCCTACAATCTGGGTTGAGGAATAGTAGTACCTAATGGTAGCTCCAAGTCCATATACTGAGAATTACTTTTTTGTTCCTTGCAAGTCCCTATATTGAGAATTCCTATAATCTGGGTTGAGGAATAGTAGTACCTAATGGTAGCTGCAAGTCCCTATACTGAGAATTAATTTGATTCCAATGCCGAGTTTTATTTGCTTTCCACGTCAGTAGTTTTGCTACACTATAGTAGTGATAATCCCCGTGGCAATTATTTTGGTGATTAGATCATCACACAGGGACAATACGAGGAGCTTTCAAGCAACAATTCGAGAGACAGTCTGTGTTTGGCCTTGGGAGATGCTCAACTATAAAGCACAGACACGGGGACGGAGAGACGGGGATACAGGATACAAAATTTCAGAAACAGCCATTCAGGGATACGGTGAGTATATATGAAATATAAATTAAATAAAAATATGCCATGTAATATAGAGTTAAGACAGAAAATTAATTAGAAAGAGATCATAATAGAGAATACTGCCCCATTTGGTGTCTCTTTTATCAAGTGCTTGATTGATCCTCATCCCCACATGTCATGTTGTCATTGCAAGCTACATCCATCTTGCAAAACACATGAAACACAAACAGTAAAGAAGATTAGAAGGCAAGACATAATTGGAAGACAATACAAACACATGAAAACAATTCATGATTTTTTGTCTTTATTATTTCATGTTGAGTTTGCTATGGTAATGTGTTTCACAATGATCTTTGTATTCTTTATGAATAAAACATAGATTTCACAGTTATTAATGATATGTAATTTCTTTATTATTTAATGGCTAGAAGTTAGTTTTCTGGACTTAGTAAGTACTCTATGTTAAGAGTCAGCTTACTTTAAACTTTGCCTTAGCGCTGTTATTCCGAACTGAACATCAATATTCTATTAAATATTTGAATTCTAAAGACTGAAGCCTGACCTAGGAGTCCATTACTAATACCATGTCCTTAGACCAAATAAAATTGACCTTCTTTTTATTGACCAATACCATGCTCCACTGTTGTCTACTGATTATAGTTTTGTACTTTGATTACTGACAAAATATGGCTCTACTTAAATTCTATTGTAAAACGCAACGCGCGTCATCAACGATCTAGTACTCGTTGACAGTGGCGGAGCTTCGACAAGGCCGAGTGGGCCGTGGCCCGCCCAGGTCAGGAGCAAAAATATTTTTGATACGGAGCACATCCCATGACGATGGACAGCGATACTGAAATACATCAGCCATTACGGCATCAAGCCTCACATAATCTCAATGCTAGTGATCGAATGGCCATGAACTTGACCGGGACTCTGCTAAATCTCAGCTGACTGACTGAGTGAGGTCTAGGAAAACAGTCTTTTTTATTACCACACACGACCGATGATTCAGACAGTTGGCCTGCAACCGTTGGAAAACTAAGTTTGACAGCTGGACCTCCCTTTGTTCTTACGGTACCTACCTATCGCCGACCAGAAAGGGGGGTTCGACTGGTTGCGGAATATCCTGCCAAAAAGACACATTTGTGCCTTAGTTACCTTCGCTCCTGCCATGTCGAGGTGCGTTCCCCAGCACTAGCCTCCAAGTAAATTTCACGAGAGAGACAAAATAAGCACATGCCTCGCTTCCCGCCATTTTCTAGATGGGAACGGCTGCTTGTTTATTTTTCGTCTTTGTCAAGGGTATTATTCTGTCGTGTATGTTTGTCCCGGTGTATTAAACTTGTAGAAGTATGCCCGTGTGTGTTCAATTGGTAAGAAATGTATGATCCGAGTAGTATGCGGAATATGCTGCCAGCCAACCAGCACGAGGCAGACGGAGCCTACGAGCGATGAGGACAGTTTTCCCTTGTTGCCGCCGTCCTCTCCTTCATCGTCATTATCTCCGGCCGGAGCACAGTTATAAGAACCATGGCGAGCAAGCAGCAAAGCACAAAACACGGAAGTTGAGTTGAGAGTTGAGACACAGTCTCATAGTCTCATAAAAGCGCCCTTTATCGGAAAAAAAAAAGTTGGGACCGGGATGGCGGAGAATGGGGCGGGCGGCGGAGGGGGGCAGAACCTGGCGGTGCTGGACGCGCTGGACTCGGCGCGCACCCAGATGTACCACATGAAGGCCATCGTCATCGCCGGCATGGGCTTCTTCACCGACGCCTACGACCTCTTCTGCATCACAACCGTCTCCAAGCTGCTGGGCCGCCTCTACTACCCGGACAGCAACGCCGACATCGGCAAACCCGGCACCATGCCCGTGCGCATCAACAACATGGTCACAGGGGTCGCGCTCGTCGGCACACTCATGGGCCAGCTCGTCTTCGGCTACTTCGGGGACAAGCTCGGCCGCAAGCGCGTCTACGGGATCACGCTCGTCCTCATGGCCGTGTGCGCCATCGGCTCCGGCCTCTCCTTCGGGAGCTCCGCCAGCGCCGTCATCGGCACGCTCTGCTTCTTCCGCTTCTGGCTCGGCTTCGGCATCGGCGGGGACTACCCGCTGTCCGCCACAATCATGTCCGAGTACGCCAACAAGAAGACCCGCGGCGCCTTCATCGCCGCCGTCTTCGCCATGCAGGGCGTCGGCATCATCTTCGCGGGCCTCGTGTCCATGATCGTCTCCGCCATTTTCCTCCACTACAACCCTGCACCGGCGTGGGATGCGCACCATGGCCGGACGGCTGATGGTCAAATGGATCAGTGGCCCGGGGCGGACTACATGTGGCGCGTCGTGCTCATGCTCGGGGCGTTCCCCGCGGTGGCCACCTTCTACTGGCGGATGAAGATGCCCGAGACCGCCAGGTACACCGCTCTCATCGAGGGTAACGCCAAGCAGGCTACCAACGACATGCAGAAAGTGCTGGAGATCCGCATCGACGAGGAGCAGGAGAAGCTCTCCAAGTTTAGGGCGGCCAACGAATACTCTCTGCTGTCCATGGAGTTTGCGCGGCGTCACGGCTTGCACCTCATCGGCACCACCACCACGTGGTTCCTCCTCGACATCGCCTTCTACAGCCAGAACCTGACACAAAAGGACATCTTCCCAGCCATCAACCTCACCGGTCCCCCGGGCACCATGAGCGCCCTCAAAGAGGTGTTCGTGATATCACGAGCCATGTTCCTCATCGCCCTCTTCGGTACTTTCCCAGGCTACTGGGTCACCGTGGCACTCATCGACAAGATGGGAAGGTACGTACCTATATCATATTATGAACAAAAAATATAAAATTGTGAACAATTTTTTTGTCTATCGAGTAAAATAGTCATTATCCCTCAATCATGCTTTACAAATAAGCTCACATTTTTCCTAGATCAGAAATGGGCACATGCAATCTTTATAAAAAAATTAGGATTGAAAAAAAATGACACGTTCATACAAACGAAAGAAGATTCAATGTTTGGTTTTTAGGCCTAAAACAGACATTCTTTTGTACTAATAATTTAGTGGCAACAAGAGGTCAAACATGGCCAGTTTGGCTATAGTTTGACTCTCCTCCCGGAAGCACCTTGTGCTATTTGTAGCTGTCCGTATGTACATAGGTTCTGTCTAAAGTAGTAGTGAAAATTTTAAAGTTTTTGGAGGGGGCTGGCTTCAGCCTATTGAAGTCTGCCGTCTGCCTACTAGACACGCCACCATCTATATGTACGCATGCATAACTCATGCACACACAGTCCATGCGCGACCGACTTGGTTGGTTTTGTTACACCCTACACATTTGAGCATCTATGAATTGACTGCATGCAGGTACTTGATCCAGCTTCTTGGTTTCTTCATGATGTCCCTGTTCATGCTAGTGATGGGCATCAAATACGAATACCTCAAGGACCACGGCCACGCCCTGTTCGCCATCCTGTACGCGCTCACATTCTTCTTCGCAAACTTCGGCCCCAACAGCACCACCTTCGTGCTGCCGGCCGAGCTATTCCCCACGCGTGTCCGCTCTACATGCCACGCCATCAGCGCCGCGTCAGGCAAGGCAGGCGCCATCGTCGCGGCCTTCGGGGTGCAGACCCTCACCCTCAAGGGCGACCCCAAGCACATGAAGCAGGCGCTCATTCTCCTCTCTGTCACCAACATGTTCGGCTTCTTCTTCACCTTCCTCGTCCCCGAGACGATGGGCCGATCGCTCGAAGAGATCTCCGGCGAGGACGGCAACGTTGCCGGCGCGGCCGCTGGGCATGTGGACAAGGATGTCGAGAAGGCCCCTCCTTCAAGCACCGAATGGCAGCCACCATCGTCCATGAATTAATGCATGACAAGTTGACAACACACGCACAAGCACGTGTGCGGAATAATATCATCTTATCTTCTGCTATACTATCAGCTAGCGAATTGGAAAGGGGACAAGAATAATAACGGCAACCAGCTGCATGCATGCTACTTAAGTTGCCAGGCACTTGGTTTGAGAGTTTGTTGTTTTATCTACACGTGTAATATTATTGCACTAGGATTGCTTGTGTTGTGTGTGATACCATCCATTGTGTTGTTAAGGTTATATTGAATTTTCAGTGTGAATGTACGAGCATTGACTAAGGATCGATTTCCCTTCTCAATCGTCAATATGTATTGCTATACTTATAATAATGCATGTCAAGTTTAATGAATTTTTTTAGGGGTAACCAAGTTTACAGAATTAAATAACCATGCATGTCGAGTAGGCATATATATGCACTGTGTTTTTTTTTCTTGTTGTACAGAGCTAAATTGTATTGCATCTCAATAAGTTAACGAATGGGTATTTTTTTTTCATTACCAAATCTCCAACCGAACAGCTAGAAAGAACAAACTACGTAGACCATACAAATCTGCTTTTTGGAACGAGTGGGTTTAGACTCACTCTGAAGGCTACTTTTTTTTCGATAAAGGACATTTCATTGAATAGATATATCGAGATGATACAATCATGTCGAAAGAAAGCCCAGCCTCTGCATAGCTAGATGCACACAGCCAAAAAATCCAGAGCACCCTAAAAATAAAATAATTTGATACAATGCCAAGCAATAAATCGTGTCCAGCCTAAGGACCGGTAGATCCTATCCGTAAATCACACCGCCATCCATGGGGTAGAAAACCTCCCTGGCCGTACGCTCCAGCCGTGTAGACGCCATCATAAAAATGTCCCTGTCTTCCGGCTTCTGCAGGATAGACCAAGTACGAAGCCATCGTGTACAAACATGAATAACTCTGAAGGCTACTGGTCGAAGTATACAAACCAAGTAGAAGAGCAGGACTGCAGGAGCAGGACAGAGCAGCAGAAGCATCGAGGTGGCAACCCACATTACCCCTGCAACCATAATAGACAAGGTAACACAATAGCATCATCATCATCAGGCATCCTTCTGAGTGAGCGACTATGACTGTGACAGACGAGGGTTAGAGCATCTACAGGCGGACGCCTCAAACAATCTCTCATACGTTTGGGATATGTCCGGTCAGTGACCGGACAGGAGAGAGAAGGAAAAACGTCACTCAACCGGACCGCTCATATCATCCCTATACGTTCGGACTATCCGCGAACCCTCATATCCATGTCAAATATGGGGAGGATATGAGGGCACGCGGACGCGCCTGGTCAGTCCGCCACATTGGATGCGGCCGCACCCCGAGCCACATTTTCTCTTTCTTTATTCATTCTTTTCTCTCTCTCTCTTCATCTCCACCAATCACATGCACATGACTGGACATATGAGGAAGAAAATGGAGAGTTTGGCTGTGCAGACGGACAAATAGGGGTTCAAAAAGGACACGCCCGGTCACTGACCGGTCGCGTCCACGGGCGTTTTAGGGGTCGAATTAGAGGTGTGTGGCTGAAGATGCTCTTAGGGAAGGAGACAAGGTGCTAGTGTGGCCGGCTCTCGATCTTGGCAGGCTGATCTCCCGGAACATGAATGCCCATAACGGTGAACCAGACCGCTTGAGGGATGGAGTCACCCGCACCCGCGCCTGCCTCTGGCGACTGCCGGGGCGATGTCCCCGACGCGGCCACCGCGGCGGCGCCGCCGGCCTCTCCGCCCATGTCCCCGGCCCCCTCCCCCTCCGCCCCCGCCCCCTTCGATGCCCCGTCGTCCCAGGTTTGGGCTGACCTTGCGGAGGACGAGGACGTCGCTGCCGGCCGCCCTGTGGTCTGCCGGGATCGGGTCCCCCCTCCCGCCCCTGCTCGCTCGCCGCAGCTCCCTGCCGCCGGCGGCCTTACCCCCAGGGGTGGGGGTTCGGCTGTCCGTGCGCGAGCGCAGCGCCGTCGAGGCTCGAGCTCAGCTCGGCCTTCTTCGGGGCAAGGCACGACCTTGGGGACGGGACGATCCCGCCGCCGCCGGCGCGCGGCTGGCTGGGGGGTCGCGGGACGCGCGGACCTGGGCCCTGCCCGGTCGTCGTGGCGGCCTTCGGGCGCTGTGGCTGCGGCCGAGGTGGCCGCGCCTCCCCAGGCGATCGCCATCAACTTGTCCGTGCCCGCCCGCCGCACCCCGTTCCGGCCGTTCATCGCCACCTTCGGTTCCTCCCGGCTCCGTTTTGTCTCAGCCCACCGCGCCGTTCGCCCGTGCCCCCCTCCCCGGCGACCTGCCCCCGCCTCCGCGCCGCTCCCCACGCCGGCGGCGGTAGGGGAATCCCTAGCCGTCTGCCCGCCCCGTGCCTGCGTGGTGGGCCGCCCTGGCGTGGGCCACCCCTTCCGGGCTGGACCGCCTCCCGCGGCGCCTGCGGCTGGGCTGGTCATGGGCTTGGGAACGACACGGCCCACGGCGGGTGCCGGCCCATCCCAAGGCCTGCTGCCCCGGCCTCCTCTGGTGCGATCGGTTTGGCCCCCGCTAGGGTTCCCGATCCAGCCAACTCGCTCCCCTCTCCCCTCGTCTCTCCCTCACTCGCCCCCTCCCCCGCCGCCTCGGCTCGCCCCTGCTGCGCCGGCCCTCCCTCCCTCCCCCGACCTCGGCCCCGCCCCCTCGCCGGGGATGACGCGCGAGTGGGGGGACAACGCTGGCCGCCCCAAGCGCGGCCTGGACGACCGCCGTGCCCCGCCACGCTCGTCACCCGAGGGACTTCGCCGGGAGGCGGACCTGCGCCGCGAGCTCGACTCCAGGGCCCCGCGCCGCTCCCCTCCCCGCGAAGCTCGGCTCTCCCCCAGTCGTGACAGACGCCGCTCGCCGGCCAGAGACGGCCGCCGCTCCCCGCCCCGCGATGACCGCCGGGACCGCCCCCGGTCGCCCGTGGTGGAGGCGCGACAACCTGACCGGCGGCGGTCCCCATCCCCGGAGCGGCGCCGGGCCCGTTCTCCGTCCCCGTCCCGTCACCCTGTTCCTGCTGCCGCCGATGCACCCTCACGCCGCTACCAACCCCCCCACAACCAGCCCAGTTTCCCTCCCACTTCTGGAGGCAATGGGAGGCGAGGGCGCCAGGGCGCAAAGAAGAAGAAGAAGCGGGGTCCGGCTCGCCCCCCTGCTGCTGCGGCCCCCTCCCCCGCGACCTCGGCATTGGCCGATGTGGTAGCTACTCGTGACCAGCCCCCATGCTTCAACTGCGGGATCGCGGGCCACTACCAAGTGGAGTGCACCAACCCTCCGATGTGCTACCTCTGCAAGGATACCGGACACCCGGCGGCCTTGTGCCCGGATCGTTCGTTGACTGATGAGCTCATGATGTACGGCCATGGCATCGAGGGCCTCGGGTTCTTCCACATCGAGGTCGATGATCTACCACCCCCCTACCCATCGCTCCAGGCGATCGTCACCGTCGTGGGGGTGGGTGTTGCTTCTTCGGAGATGATCGAGGCCGAGCTCAACCACCTGTGCCGCCGTGTGTGGGACTGGCAGGTGACTCCGACCTCTGCCAGCTCTTTCACCGTTGTCTTTCCTGACGCCATCAGCCTGGGCCTCTGCACCCGCAGCGACGACATCACCTTGGCCCTGAACAAGCTTGTGGTCAACATCTCTGAGCCTAAGGCCGACCCCAAGGCGGTCGCAGTTCTGGATACTGCTTGGATCCTCATCGCTGGGCTACCTGATGTCGCCCGGTCCGAGCGGGTCATTCGCAGTATGTCCAAGATCCTGGGCAAGGTGGTGGTGGTAGACGAGCTCTCCCTCCGCAAAGAGGAGGAGGTCCGGGTCAAGGTTAAATGCCTCGACTCCGACAAGCTCCGTGTCACCGTTCGCGTCTTCTTCAACGACCAGGGATTCGACCTCAAGATCTCCCCGAGCCTCCCAACCACGTTGGGCGCCCACGCTTCTCTAATGATGGGCACTTTGGGGGTAGGGGCACTGACCGGCGTGACGACTCCCACTACCGCCGGCCACGCCCCTCCCGCCACGAGGATCCGGATGACGACGATGAGCGTTCGGGCCACAGCCGCTCCCCCTCGCGCGACCCAACTCCGGGCCGTGGGGGAACGGGCTCCGGCTCGGGCCGCTCACATGGACTGATCCGTGCTGTCGGGGCTGCTCCCGGGATGTTGCCGACGGCCGTTCCCTCCTCCTCCACGGAGATGAGTGACATCTCCAGCGTCGGCCTTCTCGTCGCTCCGCCTTCCTCACCGCGCTCGCCCTGCTCCACCCCGACGCCCGGTCCCCCGCCTCCGACCCTGGAAGTACCCCTCCTGGCCCTGGCGGACCCACCTTCGGCCATGCCTCCCTCCGGCGAGCTCCCTCTGCTCGGCTCCCCTGAGGGCGCACCGGCGCTGCCTGCCGCCGCCTCCCCAGAGGCCGCCGTTTCGGCATCGCCGGAGGATGGCCCGCCGGCCCCGGACCCGCCCTCTCCAGCTCTGCCAGGGTCCGACGCCAGCCAGGAGCCCGCGACGACTGCTTCTCCGACCTCTCGGCCCGCGACGACTGCTCCTCCGACCGCTCTGCCCCTGGGGGTTGCTACGGACGTGGCCACCCCCGTCGCCCCCCACCCGCCCCGGACTGCGCCGTACGCGCGCCGGGCTCGGGCCTCGTCGACTCCGGTGACTGCCTCCCGTCGCAGTGCCCGTCTCGATGCGGACCGCCCTACGGGAGGCCCTCCGCCGTCCATCTCCGAGCGCGCTGAGATCCGGGCCGCGGCCCGGAACCTCGAGCCAGGTGCGATCGACATCCCCCCCAGCTCTTCCCGTTGCTCGTTTTCTGCTCTTGAGGCTGTTCCGCTGGGCCACCTCGCCAGGGTGGCCGCGGACTCGTCCATAGTTTTCAGGGGGGAGGTTGGACCCCCCTTAGAGCAGATTGCTGCGATCCAGGCCCGGGAAATCCTTGATGGGAAACTCGCTGAGACCCGGGCCCGCCTCCTCCACCCTCCGGCTCCCCAGCCCCCTGCACCCGAAATCCGTGGCCGCACCCGATCCCGCACTGCGGCGCTTAGGGCTAGTAGCGCCTCCTCTGTTCTGGGGTCAAGCAGCCCCCTGATGGGGGTTTAGATGCGGGTCCTCTTTTGGAACATCCGCGGTTTCGGTCATGACGACCGGCGCCGCCAGCTAGTGGAGTACATGTGTGACGAACACATCGACATCATCGCCATTCAGGAAACCTTGCGCACGGAATTTCTCTTCCCGAGCTGGAGCGCCTTAGCCCCCACCTATTCGCCTGGCATTGGCTCCCTTCTAGTGGGACCACGGGGCACTCGGGAGGCATCCTTTTAGGTGTGAAGGATGCCACCTTTGAGGTAGGCGGGATGGACCGGGGCGAGTTCTTTGTTAGCATGGAGCTTTTCGAGAGGGCGCTCAACTTCAAATGGGAGGTTGTCATTGTCTATGGGCCGGCGGACCACCGCCGCTCCCCGACCTTCCTTGATGAGCTCCAACGGAAGGTCTCCGCCTCCACCTTCCCGGTGGTTGTCGGAGGGGACTTCAACCTCATCCGCTCCCCTGATGATAAGAATAATGACCGAATCAACCTCCCCAGGATGCAGATGTTCAACGACTGCATCGCGGATCTCGGCCTACGCGAGCTTGAGCGGACGGGTGCCAGGTTTACCTGGACTAACCGCCAAGCCGACCCGACGCGGTCCGTCATGGACCGCGTCCTAGTCTTCCCGGAATGGGAACTTAGATGCCCCTTGGCCTCGCTTCGTGCGATTACCCGGATTGGGTCGGACCACGTCCCTCTCCTTCTCTCCACCGTCGATGAACGTCCTCCCACCCCGCCTCGCTTCAGGTTCGAGCTCTTCTGGCTCAACCAAGCGGGCTTCAGGGAGGCGGTCGCGACCAAGTGGACCTCTGCGCGCTCCTCTCCCCACCGATCCATGTCAGCGGTGGACTCCTGGCAGTTCTGTGCCAAGATCAGCCGCCAATTCATGAAAGGGTGGGGAGCTAACCTTGGTAGGGACCTCCGCGAACGGAAAAAAGTCCTCCTTTCAGCCATCCAGGCCTTGGATTACCGCGCGAACACCTCCGGGATCTCCCCGGATGAGTGGATGGTGCGATATGATCTCGAGGATCAGCTCGCTACCATCTACACGGATGAAGAAGCTTACTGGAGGCTCCGCGGTACCCAGCGTTGGGTGCTGCGGGGCGACGCTAATACGGCATATTTCCAGGCGATCGCGAATGGGCGGCGACGTCGGAACTCCATCCACTGTTTGTGGGATGGTGATTCCCAGCTCCTCCGCCCCTCGGACATCCGGACACATGTAGATGGCTTCTATAAAGCCCTATTCTCCCCCACCCCTCGGGGTGGGATCGCTCTGGCACCTGACATTTGGTCAGGTGCCCAGCTTGTGTCGGTTGCGGACGATGCCGCCTTAGTTGCCCCGTTCTCCGAGGAGGAAGTCCTCGCGGCGATTAAGGGTATGAACGCCTCCTCGGCACCGGGACCAGATGGACTGCCAGTCTCCTTTTTTAAAGCTTTCTGGCAGACCATCAAACCTGAGATCATGGCTCTCTTTGACGAGTTTTTCTTAGGGACCATGGATCTTGGGCGCCTGAACTACGGGGTAGTCACTCTTATCCCCAAAGTTCCGGGTGCGACGGACATCCGCCAATTCCGACCCATCACTGTGATCAATGTGATCTTTCGGATCCTGGCCAAAGGGTACGCCAATAGGGTGACCCGGCTCGCCGACGCGATCACCCACCCCAATCAGTCGGCTTTCATTCAGGGCCGTTTTATCCTGGATGGGGTGTTGGTCTTCCACGAGGTCCTTCACGAAGTCCGCTCCAAGCACCAACGGGCGGTATTCCTGAAGCTTGATTTCCTTAAACCCTATGACACTGTGCACTGGCCCTTCCTTCGGGAAGTTTTACTCCGTAAGGGCTTTGATGACCGTTGGGTGACCAGAGTTATGCAGCTTGTCTCCTGCGGTCGGACCGCTATTAACATTAACGGTGAGATTGGCCCCTTCTTCCCCACACTTTGTGGGGTCCGCCAGGGTGACCCTTTCTCGCCGTTCCTGTTTAACATGGTGGCCGATGCCCTCGCGGCCATTCTTGACAAAGCCAAATCGGCCGGCCACATTCACGGCGTGGTCCCACACCTTGTAGGAGGGGGGGTCTCCCTCCTACAATATGCCGACGACACCATAATAATGGTTGAGGGCTCTGAGTCCGATATTGCCAACCTGAAGTTCCTCCTTCTCTGCTTCCAACGGATGTCCGGTCTGACCATCAACTTTGATAAGAGCGAAGTGATGGTGCTAGGATACCCACCGCTGGAGGCCCAGGGCATTGCGGACCGGCTTAATTGCCGACTGGGTTCTTTCCCCACGACCTATCTGGGGATCCCCATTAGTGACTCTCGCCTCACCGTAGCAGACCTCCGCCCTTCCGTGACCCGGATGCAACACCGAGTCGAACCCTGCAAGGGTCGGTGGCTTTCGAAGGCGGCGCGGGTAATCCTCATCAACTCCTCGATGGCTAGCCTCCTCTGGTTCCTCATGAGCTTCTATAGACTCCATGAGACGCTCCACCAGGAGGTGGCCAAATATCAGTCCAGATTTTACTGGGCTGGCGAGGGCGACAAGCAAAAATACCATATGGTGAGCTGGCCGGACATTTGCAAACCCAAGGACCAGGGAGGTCTGGGGATCTTGTCCTCCCGTCGCATGAACATTGCTCTCCTGACCCGATGGCTATGGCGTATTGCCAATGGGGAGGGCGGCCTTTGGCTTACCATCATTCAGAATAAGTACCTCCGAGGACAACCTCTTGCTTTCTGCCAGCGCACTGGGGGATCCCAGTTCTGGCAGACGGTGATTCAGCTCCTCCCCGTGCTACGGATAGGCACCTCCATCTCGGTGGGTTCCGGGTCCTCGACCCTGTTTTGGTTCGACCGCTGGCTTGGGGATTCCCCTCTGGCCGCCCGCTTCCCGGGCTTATTTGCCATTGCGGCAGACCCTCGCATTTCCGTCGAAGCGGCCCTTATTGACTTAGGGCGCCTCGCCTTTCGGCGCTCCTTTGGCCCCCAGGAGGTTGACGCGTGGGACGCCCTTCTATAGGACATCGCTCTCTTGCCAATGCAGGTAGAGGGCGCCACCGACTCCATGGCGTGGCGTCTGGAGCCCTCGGGATGCTTCTCCACGAAGTCTCTGTATGCTGCCATCGCCCCTTCGCTGGCCCCTGAGCCCTTTAGCCTGATCTGGGACATTCGTCTCCCCCTCAAGATCCGGATATTCCTCTGGCAGTGGATCCGAGGACGTCTCCCCTCTGGGGTGGAAGTCCGCAAGCGCAATGGCCCTGGGGACGGGATGTGTCCCCTGTGTGCCACGGTGGAGGATTCGAACCACATTTTCTTCAACTGCTCCACTGCCCAGTTCCTGTGGTCGTGCTTCCGTGAAACGGTCGGCGGACAGTGGTGCAATTCCAACTTCCCTGACCTACTCGCGGAGATCCATGCCTCCTCCCCACGCTACCGCCATATTAGATGGTTGTGCATTGGGATACTTGCATGGACGCTTTGGAATATTCGCAACAAGCTCGTTATTCAGAAAGTGCCTCTGCGACGTGCGACTGACGCGATCTTCAAAATGTGTGGCTATTTGCAGCTTGGCGGCCGCTTAGCCGCCCCGAGGACCGGAGCACCATCGACACCCTCCTCACCGACCTTCGATCGATGGCCTTCCGCATGGCGCCCCCGCTTCCGCCTCCTCCGCCGGAACCTGATTAGGCTGGTCTCGCCCGTGCCGGTCTTTGCCTGTGTTCTTTTGTTCTTAGGGCTTGTTGAGCTGTGCCCTCAGCATTAACCCCTTTGGTACCGTGCGTTTTGTGCGGCTGTGACGTTGTGCGTGTGTGTGTGTGTGAACTCTGTTGGATGTTTGTTTCGGGCAGTTTGCTTTATCTATAAAGCGGGGCGAAAGCCTTTTTCGATAATGCCCATAACACCCTGAAGAACACTGTCATATGTGCCCTCTCAGTCTTGAATTACTAGGAAACCAAACCCCATCTCTAGAAATTAATGGACACGTGTGATTATAAAGAACTACTCCCTCTGTTTCTAAATGTAAGTCTTTTTAGAGATTTCACTACAACCTACATACGGATGTATATGGACATATTTTAGAGTGTAGATTCACTCATTTTGATCCGTAACTAGTCCACAGTGGAATCTTTAAAAAAACTTATATTTAGGAACGGAGGGAGTAGAAGATACCCCACGCGTTGCAGCGGGACTTTTGTTGGATTTTGTGTGATATGCTGGTATGTAATTGTACCGTTTATACAACCAGTGCAAAACACTAATTAGGCAGCAGCAAAATACTTCGGACACCTAGAGCATGCAAATCTAAAAGGAAGTGGATTTCAAATCTATAACAGCTGTATTGGTCCAATGAAGTTAAAAAACGTTCAGCTTGAGGTAAATTTAATGAGTAATTTGAAGGATACCTAACGTTCATAGAAGATGGGTGAGGGAGAGCTGTCATTGGTTTTTTAGGCTCCAGTGATATATTCGCTGTACCCTTGTATGTCGTCATCATGATTTCCATGACTGAAAAACAGAAAAACCAATAAATCATGCGCCTATAATTAAGATGGGTGAGGAACAGTATAGAGGAACCACCAAGATACCTGATGCGTTGATGTTAGAAAGAAAATACCTGATGCGTCCATTCAGACACCAATGAAAGGGTCTGCACAATGATGCGGTTGCTGTGTGCAAGGGAATGCCCCTCGTCTACCTCTGCCTCGACCTCTCCACCCGCTGTGTTTCCATCGCTCTGGTGGCGTCGCCAACAGGTACTCGTACTCAAGTTCGAGGGCAGCATCCCAGCCATTAACAGCCATGACACGTTACCTTGCATATGAATCGGCTAGCTTTGCCTTCGCGCCCTGGGGCCGCACTGACACATAAAAAGCCTCTGCATGTTGGAGCCTTGGAGGTGCTCATCCTACTTAGGCACTAACTATCTAACAATTATGCCCCGTCTGTGACTCCGCGTTGCCGAGCTCACGACGTCATCAGCACGGCGAGCCGGCAAAAATTGTTGTTGCGCAGGGCAACCATGGACATGACAAGGGAGCTCACACGCATGTCAAACAATGCCATCATGACGATGTTTGTTAGCCATAATCTTGATCTAGAAATTAGCTGCATGCATTTAGTTCACGTGGTGCGGATCGTGGACTTGACGGGCGTTGCGTCGTGCCGCTGGGTCGTGGGCTGCATGCGTGCTGTAGTTAGTGCAGAACAAAAAAAGGATCAAGCCGTTGTGTGGCTTGACCGGCGAGTTTGCATGCTAGCTAGGTAGTTAGTGCATGGGGTTAGTGGCCGATCTGGGCGGCTGGGCTGTGCGTGAGTCTGCGTATTAAAATGGCCGCGGTGCTGCTGTGTAGAGTAGCAAGAGAGAGATGTAGCATCTCGGAGTGTATGTGTGCTCGCCGTGGGATGGTGTGTGTGATTCGAGTTCTTGCTCGGGGAAAAGATCGCCGTTGTTGTGGCGGGCGTACGTGCGCTGGAAACTCCACCGTATCCTCTGTGTTCTCCGTTTCTTCTTCTTCTTCTGTCGTGCGAGCGGAGCAAGAGAGAGAGCCAAGTGAGAGCTCGGGTGAGGAGGAGAGCTAGGGCTAGACAACAACAGTGGCGAGCAAGCTACCTAGCGGAGTGATGGATGCGGCTCGGACCTGCGCCAAGCAGGTTGTGTATCGGACCTGCAGTGGCTGAGCCAGAGGACGCATGCCGTGCACGCAGGTTCGACGTGCTGCTAGAATCCATGATCAAGACCAAGGAAAAGCAGGGCCTGAGAAAGACGAGAAGACAGAACACTTGAAGATAGTACAAACGATGGGGCGTTTGGAAAGAGAAGTGGGATCCGGGAGGTAAAAAGGCATCTGGCCATGGACCACTGGCATGCCTCGTCGGAGTTAATTCCCCCATCGGTTTGTTTCCACCCGGAGAGAATGTGGTCTTCGATAGTTTGTTCAAGGAAACTTAATAATTAAGATGAAAATGATGATGTGGAACACTTAGTGAGATGGATAGGCTGCATGTCAAGAAAAATAACATAGTGGGGATGATGTGGCACATTGCTGATGTGAACAGTGTGTGTGGTGAGAGAATAGGGAGTAGTGGGGAGCAACTTCTTAAGAATGGTAGATAAGGAAAAAGAGAATAATACACTATGCAATAGGGGAAGGTGAGCCCACAAATGGTGGGTGACCTCCATGGAGGTGGTTATTTTGGAAAAGTCAAAAATCTTTTTTTTTAGTTTCCAAAACTTCTAAAAAAGGCATACATGTCCATGAGACTGCACCCTATAGGTTCTCAAAAGAAAAATGAAACTGCGCCCTATAGAGAAAACAACATAGACTGGACAAAATAGCTCATTCGTATAAATGGATGCAATCATGCATAGATACTTAAAACAACGAGTCGAGTCACATACAAAGTAGATTAACATATACCAACAAGAAAATAATAATTACAAAGTACTAATACCCATCACACGTGCATGGAACTATAAATGAATACAGGGAATACAACACCACTTATTCTAGAAATAACACATTGTGGCTTCATACAGGGTCTCCTCCAGCAACTGGCATATATCAGTATCCCATCAACTGTGAGTGGTTGGTGGTTTGCACTTCGGAGGCGGCTTCGGTTTCGGTTCAGGTTTAGGCTTGGGCTCCAGCTTTGGTTCAGGTTTTGGCATTGGATCGGGCTTAGGCTTTGGCTTTGGTTTGGAGCAAGGCTTGGGCTTGGGCTTTGGCTTCGGTTTTGGCATCGGCTCGGGCTTTGTTTTGGGTTCAGGCTTGGGTCCAGACTTCGGTTTGGGTTTGGGCATCGGTTCAGGTTTGCAGGGCTCCGGCTCTGAGTGTGGCATAGGTTTTGGCATTGGCTCTTGTTTGGGTTTTGGCTTTGGCTCTGGATCTGCAAACTTCTCAATGGCAGCAAGGCCTTGGCCAGCAGCGGCTGCTTGGTGGAAAGCGGAGGCTGCCACTACCCCCATGAGGAGCACGGCAACGAACCGATGCCTCACCATTGCTGCCTACTTCTTGTGCTTGTAGCCAGTGTTGCACCTGCTGTGCTTTGTGTGTGTGCGCGTGTGTGTTGTGTGGAGAACTGGAGATACATATTGTGTGGTTTTATAGAGCGTGCGAAACAAAGCAGATCTGGAGGCTGCATCAATTAACATTGCAGGTAGCTAGCTGGAGTGACAAGTATTGTGTAACATGGCAATGCAGTTATATTGGTTAATTACAAATGAAGGAACCAATGTGCGTACCTACAGGGTGTTAATAAGCACAGCTGGACTTTGCGTGTGTGTCTCCATGCGATGATAGAAGAAGGGTAACAATATTTTAACTCTGTTAGTTGTCTCCCGCAAGCAGAAAATTATGTTAGTTGCGCTGTCCACTGCTCACACGTCTATGTGATCAGCCATCATCTAGAAATCACGAGCGACCGTGTACACGTAAGTGCAATACTTCCGTTCAATTCACAATGGAAAAGAAAGCCCGGTTGATGCTAAGATGTGATGGCCATTTACTATGTTGTGATGTGATGGCCATTTACGATTTTGATTGCAGCAAAGGCTACATGCGTTGGCTCACCATTCTGTCAAGATATGGGAATATGAGACAAGCCTTATATTATTTTGTCCAGAAGAAATTTTGAACCACGCCTTCTAAACCCAGATGAAGGGGGTAGAAGAGAGGCGTTTTGGACGAAAATTATAAACTCGCGGAGCTTTACGGGGCTTCTTCCATAACTAATCTTCACCCTTCTGATTTTCAGGGGCTGTGGGCCCCTAACCCTGGTTTCTATCCAATTAAACTATGCCAACTAAGCCTTTCTGTAAATCCCGTATTAATTCGTCCGTGCGTGTAGCATAGCTCCGTTTTGGAGCTCAGACTCCATGGATCCTTTTTTTTAACAAAATGATCAAAAATTAATGTTTGAAGTTTCAAAAAATGTTACAAAACAAATTGTGGATTCTAATAGTGAACAGTATATGTGCTAACAAACTACTTTTTTGTTCTTTTTTGCAGCTCAGATGTAAAAAATCATTACGAAAGTCTATACACATTCGAAGGTACATGTGGATTTTATTTTTGAATTTGCTGAAACTTGAAACATGATTTTGATTTATTTTTTCATAAAAGGGCTCCATGGAGCCCAAACTCCAGAACAAAAATGGTTACAGTGTTTAATACCATGATATATTTAGATAGGCTAAGAATTATGTTGTACCGATATTTTTGCCTTTGATTGCGGCATTATTGTCAGGTTTACCTCATTACTTGCATTTTCTTTTGATCGTGCCTAGCTTCTACTTGGGGGCAAATTCACCAAAATGATTACAAAGCAAATGTTTCACTGGAGCAGGATTCGGACCCTAAGTGGGATTCCTTAGTAGTAGTATCAGGGGAAAATACTGATCTACTAGGGTTGGTTCAGTTTTGTTTTATCTACTTAAGTGTAACACGGATTGATCCTATGTTTTTATGCAAGCTTAAGGACCTACTTGTGCAATTGTCGAGATCAAAGATCTAAATCTCATGATAATGCGAATTTTTTTACCCTATGGCTCACTTAGCACATCGGCTCAAAATGTCATGTTTCTCCTATTTCGTTGTGACTTGAGAGTCAGCCGATGAGATTTGCGAAGAGACTTCCAAGGTCAGCATCCCATTGTCGAGGGAGCAATGCCTGGCAACTTTGCATTGGTGCCAAGAGAATTTGTCAAGATATGTGGAGATGCACAACATGTTCTTACAACAACTCTCTATTGCACAGATGTCATCGAGATGTGGTACACTCTATACCAGGTCAACCTTCCCTTTTCCCCATAGACAACATCTCCAAGATGGTGGAAACTGAGAGCTCACAGTCGAAGAGATCGACCATAGGAGGAAAGATCACGTGAAGATATGAAAACTTGAAAACTATCCCTTGGAAGTCATGTATGAAAAAAATAGGAATTCTAGACAAAAATAATCTAGAACGATGCAAAAATAAATAAAAACATGAGGTGGCACATTATATTTGATGTTCTTCTATAATTTCTTTAGTCTGTAGGAAGCCCAGATAAATCGAGGGTGACCAGTCCTTTTTTCCAAACGTTACAAAAGAAGAAGAAAATTATATGAATCCTATCCTGCAAAATTCTTACATTTTTCCTGTGTTTCAAACAGTGTCTACAATTAAAGAAAGACTTGCTATTCCTCGACAACTTAGGAAACTACTATTTCTCATTCAACAAATGTGCAGCTGACAAATTATATATCGATAAACCAAAATTTACACATATAAATTTTAGATATGCAATTGCTCGACAGACCTTTATATCAAGAATCGATGTTAAAGATCGCCGTTTATAGAAATAACGAACTTCCTCTTACGACATTGATCCTGTTGGGGATCGTTGCAGAAATTAAAAAATTTCAACGCATCACCAAGATCGATCTATAGAGAGACTAGCAACGAGAGAGAGGGGAGTGCATCTTCATACCCTTGAAGATCGCGATGCGGAAGCGTTACAAGAACACGGATGAAGGAGTCGTACTCGTAGCGATTCAGATCGCGGTTGATTCCGATCTAAGCGCCGAACAACGGCGCCTCCACGTTCAACACACGTGCAGCCCGGTGACGTCTCCCACGCCTTGATCCAGCAAGGAGAGAGGGGGAGGTTGGGGAAGACAACTCCAGCAGCAGCACGACGGCGTGGTGGTGTTGGAGCAGCGTGGTACTCCGGCAGGGCTTCGCCAAGCACCGCGGAAGGAGGAGGAGGTGTTGGAGAGGGGGAGGGCTGCGCCTTGGATGTGGTGCTGCTGCCCTCCCTCCTCCCCTCTATTTATAGGGCGAAGGGGAAAGGGGGCCGGCCCCTCTAGATGAGATCTAGAGGGGGGGCCGTGGCCAAGGGGAGGGGGCTTGCCCCCCAAGCCAAGGGGGGCGCCCCCCCTTAGGGTTCGCCCCCAACCCTAGGCGCATGGGCCCTAGGGGGGATGGCGCCCAGCCCACTTAGGGGCTGGTTCCCTTCCACATACAGCCCATACGGCCCTCCGGGGCAGGTCGACCCTCCCGGTGGACCCCCGGAACCCCTTCGGTGGTCCCGGTACAATACTGGCACACCCCCGAACACTTCCGGTGATCGTATGATGACTTCCCATATATAAATCTTCACCTCCGGAAAATTCCGGAACTCCTCGTGACGTCCAGGATCTCATCCGGGACTCCGAACAACATTCGGTAACCACGTACAAACTTTCCCTATAACCCTAGCGTCATCGAACCTTAAGTGTGTAGACCCTACGGGTTCAGGAGGCATGTAGACATGACCGAGACATCTCTCAAGCCAATAACCAACAGCGGGATCTGGATACCCATGTTGGCTCCCACATGCTCCACGATGATCTCATCGGATGAACCACGATGTCGGGGATTCAATCAATCTCGTACACAATTCCCTTTGTCTACTGGTATGATACTTGCCCGAGATTCGATCGTCGGTATCCCTATACCTTGTTCAATGTCGTTACCGGCAAGTCTCTTTACTCGTTCGTAACACATCATCCCGTGATCAACTCCTTGGTCACATTGAGCTCATTATGATGATGTCCTACCGAGTGGGCCCAGAGATACCTCTCCATCACACGGAGTGACAAATCCTAGTCTCGATTCATGCCAACCCAACAGACACTTTCGGAGATACCCGTAGTGCACCTTTATAGCCACCCAGTTACGTTGTGACGTTTGGCACACCCAAAGCATTCCTATGGTATCCGGGAGTTGCACAATCTCATGGTCTAAGGAAATGATACTTGACATTAGAAAAGCTTTAGCAGATGAACTACACGATCTTGTGCTATGCTTAGGATTGGGTCTTGTCCATCACATCATTCTCCTAATGATGTGATCCCGTTATCAACGACATCCAATGTCCATGGTCAGGAAACCGTAACCATCTATTGATCAACGAGCTAGTCAACTAGAGGCTCACTTGGGACATGTTGTGGTCTATGTATTCATACATGTATTACGATTTCCGGATAACACAATTATAGCATGAAAAATAGACAATTATCATGAACAAGGAAATATAATAATAACCACTTTATTATTGCCTCTAGGGCATATTTCAAACAGTCTCCCACTTGCACTAGAGTCAATAATCTAGTTACATTGTGATGAATCGAACACCCATAGAGTTCTGGTGTTGATCATGTTTTGCTCGTGGAAGAGGTTTAGTCAACGGATCTGCGACATTCAGATCTGTATGCACTTTACAAATATCTATGTCTCCATCTTGAATATATTCACGAATGGAGTTGAAGCGACGCTTGATATGCCTGATCTTCTTGTGAAACCTGGGCTCCTTGGCAAGGGCAATAGCTCCAGTGTTGTCACAGAAGAGATTCATTGGGCCCGACGCATTGGGAATAAATCCTAGGTCGGTGATGAACTCCTTCATCCAGATTGCTTCCTGTGCTGCCTCCGAGGCTGCTATGTACTCCGCTTCACATGTAGATCCTGCCACGACGCTTTGCTTGCAACTGCACTAGCTGACTGCCCCTCCATTCAAAATATACACGTATCCGGTTTGCGACTTGGAGTCATCCAGATTTGTGTCGAAGCTAGCATCGACGTAACCCTCTACGACGAGCTCTTCATCACCTCCATAAACGAGAAACATATCCTTAGTCCTTTTCAGGTACTTCAGGATATTCTTGACCGCTGTCCAGTGTTCCATGCCGGGATTACTTTGGTACCTTCCTACCAAGCTTACGGCATGGTTCAGATCAGGTCTGGTACACAGCATGGCATACATAATAGACCCTATAGCCGAGGCATAGGGGATGACACTCATCTTTTCTCTATCTTCTGCCGTGGTCGGGCATTGATCCGTGCTGAATCTCACACCTTGCAAATACAGGCAAGAACCCCTTCTTGGACTGATCCATATTGAACTTCTTCAATATCTTGTCAAGGTATGTGCTTTGTGAAAGACCAATGAGGCGTCTCGATCTATCTCTATAGATCTTGATGCCTAATATGTAAGCAGCTTCTGCAAGGTCCTTCATTGAAAACCACTTATTCAAGTAGGCCTTTATGCTTTCCAAGAATTCTATATCATTTCCCATCAATAGTATGTCATCCACATATAATATGAGAAATGCTACAGAGCTCCCACTCACTTTCTTGTAAACACAAGCTTCTCCATAAGTCTGTGTAAACCCAAACGCTTTGATCATCTCATCCAAGCGAATGTTCCAACTCCGAGATGCTTGCACCAGCCCATAGATTGAGCGTTGGAGCTTGCATACCTTGTCAGCATTCTTAGGATCGACAAAACCTTCCGGCTGCATCATATACAATTCTTCCTTAAGGAAACCATTAAGGAATCCCGTTTTGACGTCCATTTGCCATATCTCATAATCATAGAATGCGGCAATTGCTAACATGATTCGGACGGACTTCAGCTTTGCTACGGGTGATAAGTCTCATCGTAGTCAACCCCTTGAACTTGTCGATAACCCTTAGCGACAAGTCGAGCCTTATAGATGGTCACATTACCATCCGCGTCTGTCTTCTTCTTAAAGATCCATTTGTTCTCTATGGCTTGCCGATCATTGGGCAAGTCTGTCAAAGTCCATACTTCGTTTTCATACATGGATCCTATCTCGGATTTCATGGCTTCAAGCCATTTGTTGGAATCCGGGCCCGCCATCGCTTCTTCATAGTTCGAAGGTTCACCATTGTCTAACAACATGATTTCCAGGACAGGGTTGCCGTACCACTCTGGTGCGGAACGTGTCCTTGTGGACCTACGAAGTTCAGTAGCAACTTGATCCGAAGTTTCATGATCATCATCATTAACTTCCTCTCTAGTCGGTGCAGGCACCACAGAAACATCTTCCTGAGCTGCTCTACTCTCCGGTTCAAGAGGCAATACCTCATCAAGTTCTACTTTCCTCCCACTTACTTCTTTCAAGAGAAACTCTTTCTCTAGAAAGGATCCATTCTTGGCAACAAAGATCTTGCCTTCGGATTTGAGGTAGAAGGTATACCCAATAGTTTCCTTAGGGTATCCTATGAAGACGCATTTTTTCGATTTGGGTTCGAGCTTTTCAAGTTGAAGTTTCTTAACATAAGCATCGCATCCCCAAACTTTCAGAAACGACAGCTTAGGTTTCTTCCCAAACCATAATTCATACGGTGTCGTCTCAACAGATTTCGACGGAGCCCTATTTAAAGTCAATGCGGCAGTCTCTAAAGCATAACCCCAAAATGATAGCGGTAGATCGGTAAGAGACATCATAGATTGCACCATATCTAATAGAGTGCGATTACGACGTTCGGACACACCATTACGCTGAGGTGTTCCAGGCGGCGTGAGTTGTGAAACAATTCCATATTTCCTTAAGTGTGTGCCAAATTCGTGACTTAAATATTCCCCTCCATGATCTGATCGTAAGAACTTTATTTTCCTATCACGTTGATTCTCAACCTCACTCTAAAATTCCTTGAACTTTTCAAAGGTCTCAGACTTGTGTTTCCTTAAGTATACATACCCATATCTACTTAAGTCATCAGTGAGGGTGAGAACATAAGGATAACCACCGCGAGCCTCAACGCTCATTGGACCGCACACATCAGTATGTATGATTTCCAATAAGTTGGTTGCTCGCTCCATTGTTCCGGAGAACGGAGTCTTGGTCATTTTGCCCATGAGGCATGGTTCACACGTGTCAAATGATTCATAATCAAGAGACTCCAAAAGTCCATCTGCATGGAGTTTTTTCATGCGTTTGACACCAATGTGACCAAGGCGGTAGTGCCACAAGAATGTGGGACTATCATTATCAACCTTACATCCACTAGTAGGAAAAGGGGCTTTTACCCCGGTTTGTAAGGGCCTTTTGTCCCGGTTTTCGAACCGGGACTAAAGGGTCCTTACTAAAGCCCTAACCCTTTAGTCCCGGTTCTTACACGAACCGGGACAGAAGGCCCTCCACGAGGCCGCTGCTGCCAGCCCAGGCAGGGGGGCCTTTGGTCCCGGTTGGTGCCACCAACCGGGACCAATAGGCAGGGCCTTTTGTCCCGGTTGGTGTCACCAACCGGGACCAATAGGCATCCACGCGTCAGCAGCTGGCAGGAGCTGAGGTTTTTGTTTTTTTGAAAGGGGGTGGTTTAGGGGTTTTGGGGGGTTAATTTAGGTGTTTCATATATTGTGTTAGCTAGCTAATTAATAGAGAGAAGTGTCCTCTCTTATCTCCGTGCTTGGTCGACGCTACGTACTATATACGTATGGAGAGGACTAGACACGCTAGCTAGTAATCAAATGAAGGAAACAGAAGATCGTCATGAACATACGCATACAGAGAGAAGTGATATCGACCACCTCTCCTTCTCCGAGAGATTGGTCGAACAACAAGTTCTCGTATATCTATCCGACACTACCGGCTACATATATACAATAATTATCTCTTACAATACAATCTCCTAATTAAATTGTAGGAACACAGGGTCCACATAGTATTCTCCGTTTTCAGCGATCACGTGGTCAAGGAAGAATGCCGCCAATTCCTCGCATACGATCTGGTTCTAGGAGTTCATCCCGCTTCCGAAACATCTAATTTGAAGAAGGGGGTCAATACATATATATATATGAGTAAATGAAACTCAACACAAATGATGGTAATAAAATAAAATTGTGAATATTATTGCTTACGCACTTCATATTGTTCTTCAGTGTAGCCCCGCTCACAGGTCGTGTAGCGGATGGACTCGCAAACGTAGTATCCACAGTAATTATTCCCGGATTCCTGCCACAACCACTTTACAAGAAATAGAGGTCAATCTAACTGATAAGCAAGCATGCTAAATGGTATTGATGAAACTAGCGCTTGAATCACTAGGAGATGCGCGGAACATGCTACTATAGTACTTACTTTCGGGTGTTTAAATTGCAGCTTCTTCGGCAGTCCCGGAGCTTTTGTGGTGAATTTTCTCCAAACCCTGCCAGACAAAGAAAACAATTACTTGATATCAGGAAATGAACAAAGTTGCTGATATGGTGGATAATGATCGATTTAACTTACTTCTCGAGCATTTGAGTCATGTTCGCATAGTCCTGGGGATCTTTTCGTCTCGAGTCTAAGACGGTTACTACTCCCTGCTCAAGCTTAATCTCTAGGAGAATATAGTGGAAGCTGCGCATGCATGCATAAGTCATCAATTACATTACCATAACCTGGACTAATAAGGGAAACCGAATATGCACAAGACAGTAACACTCACTTGAAGTTGTAAGGAAAGAGTATTATATCATTGTTTTGATTTAATACCAACGATTGTAGCAAGTTGGCCTCGGCTTCTTTGGGATGTTTTTCAACCGTATATGCATCTATGAGATTTGTGTTAATGAACCCAATATCACCGATTTGTCTTTTCTTCAATTCGGCGATCTTCAATCTGCATAATATAGTGAGGATAATTATAAATACATGCAATGAAAGAGCTGACCTATATAGAGAGACTTAATGACAGAAGTAGTACTACTTACAGACAGTAGCAAGTGATCGTTGTTTTATCGAGGGCCTTTTGATTGTAAAACTGGAAGAAATCCTCAAATGGAACATTCAGCAGTTCAATTCCAACCAGGTCATGCTCCGGTTTAACTCTCAGCGTCAAAGTACTCGTCCCATCAGACTCTCTGCAGGTTTTCATGTACCAATCATGTAATCTTTGCATCATCGTTGTTAGAGATCTTTCATCTTTAATGAGAGGCTTCCCGTAATGGTATTTGTGTTCGTCCACCTCCATGATTTCATAATGTACATCGTCGGGCAGGTAATCTCCAAGATTGCTATAACCGGGCACCATCCTCGGATCATTAGCGACGATGTCTTTTGACACCTTGAGCGGGGGGCACGATCGGTTCGCTTGTTCGCCGAGCTGGGCAAAAAAATTTCCCAGCTCGTCGTTCTTTTAACCTCTTATCACTGACGGTACTTCCCGACCGCTCCGCTTCGGCATATGTCTTTGCAAGAATGCGCTCATAGTTGCCTCTCGGCGGAGACTTTGGTGGTTTTGTCAGGGCAGCTAGAGTGCGCTTTGCTTTCACCGGATCTACCTTCTCCTCCGGAGGTGGATGTTTCTTTGCTTTCACCCCTTCAAAGAAGTTTGTCACTTCGGCTCGCACGATCTCCCTGGTTTCCTCCTCGGTCCTCTCGTATGGTAACTTCTCTGGAGTCTTCAGAGAAGGACCGAATTTGTATTGCCTCCCGCCTCTGGCAGCTGTACTGCTAGACGCCGGCAGTGCAGACGAAGCGGCTGCGGCTGTCTTCTTTCCTTGCTTACGAGGCGGAGGAGAAGGACTACGACGCGCCGGAGCAGCCGCAGCGGCGGCGGGTCTCTTCCGCCCTTGCTGACGAGGTGGAGAAGGAGGAGGCTGGCTGCTCTGGCGCGCCGGCGCAGGCGGAGAAGGAGGCGGAGTGCCGCCACACGCCGGAGAAGGAGGCTGAGTGCCATGATAACTCGCCGGAGGAGGAGGCGGAGTGCCCTTACTCACCGGAGCCGTCCAGTTCGGAAGCTTGATGAGCTCCTTCCGCCATAGGCATGGAGTCTTCAGAGCAGAACCCAGCCGAGTCTCCCCTTCACCGGTAGGGTGGTCAAGCTGGAGCTCCTCAAATCCCTCCGTTATTTCATCCACCATCACCCTAGCATATCCTTCTGGAATCGGCCGGCAGTGGTAGGTTGCGCCGGGTTCAGGAGGTAAAACAGAGCCAACAGCCGCCTTGACTTTGAAGTTCTGCCATTCCGCCATAAGGTGGCAATGTTGAGACTCCGTGATAGCATCCACGGGGTAGCTAGCAGGAGCCGCATGCTCCAGCTGAAGCAGCTCGGTGGAAGCCACGCTGCTTCTCCGCTGAGATGGCGGTGTAGCTTCGGGGGCAGTTTCGGCATGTCGATTGCCGTCTCGTTCCTCTAGCGCTTGAACCCTTTCGTGCAGCTTCTGAATTTGGATCTGCTCCACTTTTTCCTCCTCTCCTGGCTTTTGTAACCGCCCGCGTCCGGAAAACCAGCCTTCCACGGAACGGAGCCTGGCGTGCCTCGTGTCCGTCCAGGGTGCTCAGGATTCCCGAGGGCCATTGTGAGCTCGTCGTTCTCTCTGTCTGGAACGAACGTCCCTTCCTGCGCTGCATCGATATAGTACTTAAGCTTCTTGACGGGTATTTCAAGTTGCTCGTCCGTCCAACGGCACTTCCCTGATACAGGGTCCAAGGTTCCGCCAGCCCCAAAGAACCAAGTCCGGCAACGGTCTGGCCAGTTCATTGTCTCTGGTTCGATCCCTTTATCAAGCAGATCCCTCTCAGCCTTGGCCCACTTAGGTCGGGCTTTGAGGTAGCCACCTGACCCCGTGCGATGGTGAAGCTTCTTCTTCGCAGCATTCTTCTTGTTTCTCGCTGACATCTTCTTACTCTTTTCCGATGTCTTGTGGGCCACAAATGCGGGCCAGTGGTCTCTGATCTTCTCATACCGGCCGATGAATTCTGGTGTCTCTTCTTTGTTGACAAACGTTTTCAGCTCATTCTTCCACCTCCTGAATAGGTCTGCCATCTTCTTAAGAGCATGAGACTTGATTAATTGCTCTTTAACTGGCTTCTCCGGATCCTCCTCTGGTGGTACGGTGAAATTTGCCTTCAGCTCAGTCCAAAGATCCTCTTTCTGCATATCATTGACATAAGACACCTCAGGGTCTTCCTTCTTAGGCTTATACCATTGGTGGATGCTGATCGGGATCTCGTCCCTAACTAGAACCCCGCACTGAGCAGCAAATGCATCCTTTGTCCGGAGGGGTTCAATCGGTTGGCCGTCGCGCGCGATTGCTGTGATCTCAAACCTTTCATCCGAGCGCAACTTTCTCTTCGGGCCTCGTATCTTTACCGAAGTTGTGCTCGATCCGGAGGGCTAGAAAAAAGAAGAAAGACGAGTGTTAATTAATATGTGTACATACCAAAACAATGAATGCATCAATTAGCTAGTCGGCACAGGCTTAACTAATATATTTACCTGGCCGGACTCTGTTCGGTCACCGGAGCCGTCACCACGGGCTCCTTCTTGCACCAGCATTGGGTCACCGGAGCCATCATAATCATGTCTTTCCTCCTCCACTCTTCGATCACCGTAGCCTGCTTCTTCACCCTGTTCTTCCAGACCATCATTGTCGTTAAGATACGACAAGATATCACCTCCGGCTAAGATTATGTCCCCCAACACCTCTTCTGCTTGCTCGTCTCGTCCGTGCTCCATTGTTTCTGCAAATATTACAACATGGCAATTATTACACAAACATGACAGCAGGTGGATATATTAGTGCAAACGCAGACCTAGCTTATTCCGGGTTTGGGGTGGCCTCGGCAATGCTTCAAGGGTAGGGGCGCGGCGGGAGGGGGTAGGAGACCGACATCGTTTTTTTCTAGGGTTTGGGTGTCCTCGAGAGTTTTGGTCGAGCGAGAGGGCCGGGGGGTGCTCCCGTGGTATAAGTTATCACGGTCGAGAGGGGGTATAAATATCGACCGTCCATCATGTCGAAGTTATCTGGGAGGGAGTTATATATATCGACAACGACAACATACATACATGGGAAAATGATGTTATCGGGGAGGGGGTATATCGACCCCCCCCCCCACGTGTTGAAGTTATCGGGAGCGGGTTATATCGACAATGACGACATACGTACATGGGTAATATTATCGGGGAGGGGGTATATCGACCCCCCCTCGTGTTGAAGTTATCGGGACAGGGGTAGTATATCGACGACGACAGACCCGATAAAACATAAGAAAACGAAGAAGAAATAAAAAGAGGAGAAGAAGAAAAGGAATAGAGGAGAAGATCGAAGAAAAAAAAGAAGAAAAAAAAGAGGAGAAGAAGAAAGGAATAGAGGAGAGAAGAAGAAAAAATAGAATTTTTTCTATTTTTTCTTCTTCTCTTCTATTCCTTTCTTCTTCTCCTCTTCTTTTTCTTCTTTTTTCCTCTTCTTATTTATTTCTCCTCTTCTTCCTCTCCTCTTCTTCTCCTTTCTTCCTCTTCTTATTTTCCTTTTTCCTCTCATTCATAAAAAAATGTTCAAATAGAAAATTTCGAAAAACTACATTTTCTTTGCATATGCATATGAACATACATACATACATTTTTCTTTCATATGAACATACATACATTTTCTTTGCATATGACCATACATACATTTTTCTTTGCATATGACCATTCATACATTTTCTTTGCATATGCTTTGCATATAAACATATATACATATGAACATACATACATACATATAAACATAACATACATACACAAAAAATTCTAAAAATCTGCCTAAAAAAATTATATGAAAAAAAGCATACATCATCCATCCATCCATATAATGAACATATACATCATCCAACCATCCATATAATCAACATATGCATATGAAAAAAAAAATATGAAAAAATTATATGAAGAGGATCGAGGGGACAGGGAGGAAAGGGGGTCACCGGAGCCGGACCGAACGGGGAGGAGGGGCGGGGTCGAGGCAGGGGCGGCAGTGGGGGCGGGCCGGGGCGCAGGGGCGCGGCCGTGCGTGCTCTTGGACGGGGCAGGGGCACGGGGCGGCGGCCGACGTGGGCTCGGGCGCGGGGCAGGGGCACGGGGAGACGGGGATGGCGGCCGGCGGCGGCGACGGCGACGAGGAGCGCGCGAGCGATTTGGGCAGCCTGGCGGCGGGGGCAACTGGCGAGGGAGGCGAGGGAGATGTAAAATTTTCACAAGTCCTGGTTATATAGCAAAGGCATTGGTCCCGGTTCGTGGCACCAACCGGGACCAATGCCACCCTTTAGTCCCGGTTGGTGCCACCAACCGGGACCAAAGGTCCCTTTTCAGCAGCACAAAGGGCGGGAAGCGGCGGCCTTTGGTCCCGGTTGGTGGCACCAACCGGGACTAAAGGGGGGGCATTGGTCCCGGTTGGTGCCATGAACCGGTACCAATGCCCCCTTTAGTCCCGGTTGGTGCCACCAACCGGGACCAAAGGCCTTGCGCTGCCCGCGGCCAAAAGTTTAGTCCCACCTCGCTAGTTGAGAGGGGCTCGGAGTGGTTTATAAGCCCCACTGCGGCTGCCCTCTCGAGCTCCTCTCAAATGCAGGCTTACAGGCCTAATGTCACACTGTGCTGTCTGTGGGCCTATTGGGCCTTCTGCGGGCCTGAATCCTGGCCCAGGTTGGGTTTCTAGTCGTATTCAGGCCGTGGTGGCCCAATAGGTGGCAGGTTTTTTTAATTTTTTTTCCAGTTTTTTGGTTCTGTTTTTTGCATTATTTATTTTCTTCTGTTTTTTGCTTTATTTTTTAATTCTTTGTGCTTTTAGGTCAGAAAATTTATAAACTTTCTGTTAGTGCCATTAGTTTTCAAATTTAAATAGTTAAAATTTGAATTCTACGAAATTTGTGTGAATCACAAGTTTGTGATTAACTTTACTATAAAAATAGTTTTTTTCAGTTTTTTTGTTTTGTTTTTTGCATTATTTATTTTCTTTTGTTTTTTGCTTTATTTTTTAATTCTTTTTGCTTTTAGGTCAGCAAAATTATAAACTTTCTGTTAGTGCCATTAGTTGTAGAAAAAATATAAACTTTCTATTAGTGCCCTTAGTTTTCAAATTTGAATTTTTAAAATTTGAATTGTTAAAATTTGAATTCTTTGAAATTTGTGTGAATCACAAGTTTGTGATTAACTTTAGTATAAAAATAGTTTTTTTCATTTTTTTGTTTGTTTTTTGCATTATTTATTTTCTTTTGTTTTTTGCTTTATTTTTTAATTCTTTTTGCTTTTAGGTCAGCAAAATTATAAACTGTCTGTTAGTGCCATTAGTTTTAGAAAAAATATAAACTTTCTATTAGTGCCATTAGTTCTTTATGAAAATTCTTTTTGCTGTATTTAGTTTTTTTGTTTTCTTTTTTGCTATATTTATTTTGTTTTGTTTCTACTTACAAAAAAAACTTATTTATTTTATTTTATTTTATTTTGTTTCTAATTACTTATTTATTTTACTTTATGATAATTCTTTTTGCTATTAAAGTTTCTATCAAAAAAAGTTCTTTATGAAAATTCTTTTTGCTTTTAATGATTTTGAACAGAAAATACTTCGATAATTTTAGTTGCATCAATTTTATATGATTTTAGTTTCAATAATAATAGAGGTTTCTTATAATGTTTTGAACAGAAAATACTTTGTTAATTTTAGTTTCATAAATTTTATTAAAGTTTATTTTATTTTGTCGGAACACAAGAAGAGCGGAGTTGTAATAAGTTATTAAAAATAAAAAAGAGGCGCAATGCTCGTTGATTTGCTTCAAGCCTTTCGGAATAGTGTAGACTGCACTGCACATAGCTCGATGCAGTCTACCTTATTCCTCAAGGCTTGAAGCTAAGCAACGTGAGCATTGCGCCTCTTCTTCATCGTCTCTGCACTCAGGGCTTATAAACCGCTCCTAGTGCCTCTCAGCTAGCGAGGTGGGACTAAAAAACTGCTTAGTAAGAAACTCTAGTACCGGTTCGTGCCACGAACAGGTACTAAAGGTGCTCGTGCGGCCACAGCCTCATTAGTACCGGTTCGTGGCACCAACAGGGACCAAAGGGTGGAATTGGTCCCGGTTCGTGCCACCAACCAGGACCAATGGCCTTGCACAGCGGCGTGGTGGTGAGTTTAGTCCCACCTTGCTAGCTAAGAGAGAGCCGCACCTGTTTATAAGGTGCGGTGCGCCTGAGCTGTCGAGCTCCTCTCTAAAGCAGGCTTACGGGCCTAACCTCTCTGTACATGCCTGTGGGGCCTACTGGGCCTTCTGCGGGCCTGAATCCTGGCCCATGGATGGGTTTCTAGTCGTATTCAGGCCGTGGTGGCCCAGTAGGTGGCATAATTTTTTTCCTCTGTTTTTTTTCTCTTTTGCTTTATTTGTTTTGTTTTGTTTCTACTTACAACAAAAAACTTTTTTATTTTGTTTCTAATTACTTATGTATTTTACTTTAATTATTTTATTTTTATTTATTTTACTGCTGCTATTTTTATTTATTTTACTGCTGCTATTTTTACTTAATTTATTAAGGTTTATTTATTTTAGTTACTATAGTTTATTTTATTTTATTTTATTAAGGTTTATTTATTTTATAAATATAAAAAAATGAACATAGATGCGCTTATAGAGAAAATTAAACCTATATAGGCATAGAGGGACGGGCTTATAAACTGGTGTGAGCGCCCTTCGGTTGGCGAGGTGGGACTAAACACTGGCCGCAACTAGGACCAGCCCTTTAGTCCCGGTTTGTGGTATGAACCGGGACTAAAGGGTGGTGGGCCAGGAGCGTGGCCCATTGGTCCCGATTTGTCCCACCAACCGGGACCAATGCCCCCACGAGGCCCGGCAGGCCCCTGGACGCACGAACTGGGACCAATGCTCGCATTAGTCCCGGTTCGTGACTGAATCGGGACTAATGTGAATATTGCCCTGTGACCAAAGCCCTTGTCCCACCAACCGGGACCAAAGGGTCTGGACGAACCGGGACCAATGCCCCCACGAGGCCCGGCAGGCCCCTGGCCGCATGAACTGGGACCAATGCTCGCATTAGTCCCAGTTCGTGACTGAACCGGGACTAATGTGAATATTGCCCTGTGACCAAAGCCCAGTTTTCTACTAGTGATCTTTTGGCATTCACACTATGAATATGTGTAACATCACGTTCGAGATTCAACAAGAATAAACCATTGACCAGCGGGGCATGACCATAAAACATATCTCTGATATAAATAGAACAACCATTATTCTTAAATTTAAATGAGTAGCCATCTCGCATTAAGCGAGATCCAGATACAATGTTCATGCTCAAAGCTGGCACTAAATAACAATTATTGAGGTTTAAAACTAATCTCGTAGGTAAATGTAGAGGTAGCGTGCCGACGGCGATCACATCGACCTTGGAACCATTCCCGACACGCATGGTCACCTCGTCCTTCGCCAGTCTCCGCTTATTCCGCAGCTCCTGTTTTGAGTTACAAATATGAGCAACCGCACCGGTATCAAATACTCAGGAGCTACTACGAGTGCTAGTAAGGTACACATCAATAACATGTATATCATATATACCTTTGGTATTGCCGGCCTTCTTATCCGCTAAGTATTTGGGGCAGTTCTGCTTCTAGTGACCGTTTCCCTTGCAATAAAAGCACTCAGTCTCAGGCTTGGGTCCATGCTTTGGCTTCTTCCCGGCAACTGGCTTACCGGGCGCGGCAGCTCCCTTGTCGTCCTTCTTGAAGTTCTTCTTACCCTTGCCTTTCTTGAAACTAGTGGTTTTACTGACCATCAACACTTGATGTTCCTTTTTGATCTCCACCTCCGCTGATTTCAGCATTGAATATACCTCAGGAATGGTTTTCTCCATCCCCTGCATATTGAAATTCATCACAAAGCTCTTGTAGCTAGGTGGAAGCGCTGAAGGATTCTGTCAATGACCGCGTCATCTGGGAGATTAACTCCCAGCTGAGACAAGCGGTTGTGCAACCCAGACATTTTGAGTATGTGCTCGCTGACAGAACTATTCTCCTCCATCTTACAACTGTAGAACTTGTCGGAGACTTCATATCTCTCGACTCGGGCATGAGCTTGGAAAACCATTTTCAGCTCTTGGAACATCTCATATGCTCCGTGCTGCTCAAAACGCTTTTGGAGCCCTGATTCTAAGCTGTAAAGCATGCCGCACTGAACCAGGGAGTAATCATCACTACGCGACTGTTAGGCGTTCATAACGTCTTGAGTTGCTGGGAAAATAGGTGCTTCACCTAGCGGTGCATCAAGGACATATGCTTTCTTGGCAGCTATGAGGATGATCCTCAAGTTACGGACCCAGTCCATATAGTTGCTACCATCGTCTTTCAGCTTGGTTTTCTCTAGGAACGCGTTGAAGTTGAGGGCAACATTAGCGTGGGTCATTTGATCTACAAGACATATTGTAAAGACATTTAGACTAAGTTCATGACAATTAATTTCATCTAATCAAATTATTTAATGAACTCCCACTCGGAAAGACATCCCTCTAGTCATCTAAGTGATACATGATCCGAATCGACCAGGCCGTGTCCGATCATCACGTGAGACGGACTAGTCATCAACGGTGAACATCTCCATATTGATCGTATCTACTATACGACTCATGTTCGACCTTTCGGTATCTCATGTTCCGAGGCCATGTCTGTACATGCTAGGCTCGTCAAGTCAACCTAAGTGTTTTGCTTGTGTAAATCTGGCTTACACCCGTTGTATTCGAACGTTAGAATCTATCACACCCGATCATCACGTGGTGCTTCGAAACAACGAACCTTCGCAACGGTGCACAGTTAGGGGGAACACTTTCTTGAAATTTTAGCGAGGGATCATCTTATTTATGCTACCTATGGCCAATATTATTTTGCTCCTTTTGATCTCCATCTTCGGGGCGCCATGATTATCATCGTCACCGGCATGACACCATGATCTCCATCATCGTGTCTTCATGAAGTTGTCTCGCCAACTATTACTCCTACTACTATGGCTAACGGTTAGCAATAAAGTAAAGTAATTACATGGCGTTTTCATTGACACGCAGGTCATACAATAAATTAAGACAAGTCCTATGGCTCCTGCCGGCCGGTTGTCATACTCATCGACATGCAAGTCGTGATTCCTATTACAAGAACATGATCAATCTCATACATCACATATATCATTCATCACATCCTTTTGGCCATATCACATCACACGGCATATGTTGCAAGAACAAGTTAGAGGTCCTCTAATTGTCGTTGCAAATTTTTTACGTGGCTGCTATAGGTTTCTAGCAAGAACGTTTCTTACCTACGCCAAAACCACAACGTGATATGCCAATTTCTATTTACCCTTCATAAGGACCCTTTTCATCGAATCCGATCCGACTAAAGTGGGAGAGACAGACACCAGCTAGCCACCTTATGCAACTAGTGCATGTCAGTCGGTGGAACCTGTCTCACGTAAGCCTACGTGTAAGGTCGGTCTGGGCCGCTTCATCCCATGATGCCGCCGAATCAAGATAAGACTAGTAACGGCAAGTAAATTGACAAAATCGACGCCCACAACAACTTGTTTTCTACTCGTGCATAGAAACTATGCATAGACCTAGCTCTGATACCACTGTTGGGGATCGTTGCAGAAATTAAAAATTTCTACGCATCACCAAGATCAATCTATGGAGAGACTAGCAACAAGAGAGAGGGGAGTGCATCTTCATACCCTTGAAGATCGCGATGCGGAAGCGTTACAAGAACGCGGATGAAGGAGTCGTACTCGTAGCGATTCAGATCGCGGTTGATTCCGATCTAAGCGCCGAACAACGGCGCCTCCGCGTTCAACACACGTGCAGCCCGGTGACGTCTCCCACGCCTTGATCTAGCAAGGAGAGAGGGAGAGGTTGGGGAAGACAACTCCAGCAGCAGCACGACGGCGTGGTGGTGTTGGAGCAGCGTGGTACTCCGGCAGGGCTTCGCCAAGCACCGCGGAAGGAGGAGGAGGTGTTGGAGAGGGGGAGGGTTGCGCCTTGGATGTGGTCTGCTGCCCTCCCTCTCCCCTCTATTTATAGGCCGAAGGAGAAAGGGGGCCGGCCCCTCTAGATGAGATCTAGAGGGGGGCGGCGGCCAAGGGGAGGGGGCTTGCCCCCCAAGCCAAGGGGGGCGGCCCCCTTAGGGTCCCCCCCCAACCCTAGGCGCATGGGCCCTAGGGGGATGGCGCCCAGCCCACTTAGGGGCTGGTTCACTTCCACATACAGCCCATAGGGCCCTCCGGGGTAGGTGGACCCTCCCGGTGGACCCCCCGGAACCCCTTCGGTGGTCCCGGTACAATACTGGCACACCCCCGAACAATTCCGGTGAACGTATGAGGACTTCCCATATATAAATCTTCACCTCCGGACAATTACGGAACTCCTCGTGACGTACAGGATCTCATCCGGGACTCCCAACAACATTCGGTAACCACGTACAAACTTTCCCTATAACCCTAGCGTCATCGAACCTTAAGTGTGTAGACCCTACGGGTTCGGGAGGCATGTAGACATGACCGAGACATCTCTCTGGCCAATAACCAACAGCGGGATCTGGATACCCATGTTGGCTCCCACATGCTCCACGATGATCTCATCGGATGAACCACGATGTCGGGGATTCAATCAATCCCGTACACAAATCCCTTTGTCTACCGGTATGATACTTGCCCGAGATTCGATCGTCGGTATCCCTATACCTTGTTCAATCTCGTTACCGGCAAGTCTCTTTACTCGTTCCTAACACATCATCATGTGATCAACTCCTTGGTCACATTGAGCTCATTATGGTGATGTCCTACCGAGTGGGCCCAGAGATACCTCTCCGTCACACGGAGTAACAAATCCCAGTCTCGATTCGTGCCAACCCAACAGACACTTTCGGAGATACCCGTAGTGCACCTTTATAGCCACCCATTTACGTTGTGACGTTTGGCACACCCAAAGCATACCTACGGTATCCGGGAGTTGCACAATCTCATGGTCTAAGGAAATGATACTTGACATTAGAAAAGCTTTAGCAGATGAACTACACGATCTTGTGCTATGCTTAGGATTGGGTCTTGTCCATCACATCATTCTCCTAATGATGTGATCCCGTTATCAACGACATCCAATGTCCATGGTCAGGAAACCGTAACCATCTATTGATCAACGAGCTAGTCAACTAGAGGCTCACTTGGGACATTGTGGTCTATGTATTCACACATGTATTACGATTTCCGGATAACACAATTATAGCATGAACAATAGACAATTATCATGAACAATAGACAATTATCATGAACAAGGAAATATAATAATAACCACTTTATTATTGCCTCTAGGGCATATTTCCAACAGATCCAACTATACAATTGTTGGTGCCATATACAAAGAGTGCAATAGAATTTTTTTTTGACAAAGAGTTCAATAGATATGCACATCTTATAGTTTTATTGCCTACACATGCATGCAAGCTATGCTACTGGTGCATCATTTCTCCCCTTCATTTCTCTCTCCTTCCTTCCCTTCAAGTCACTAGAGGTTCCCCCACTTCTCTTCTTCTCTCCTCCGGTGGCCTCACTGGTCAAAGTAGGGATGGGTTAGAAGGTCGGCTCATCTATGTATATAGTAGGTCTAGAGCTAGGTCTAGGTTTGGGTTTGCCTCTAGAGCGCCCGACATTTGGCATTATGCCATTTTGGAGGTTCAATCTAATGCTTGTGAGCAGCACCCGGGGGCAGTCTGTTCTCCTTTGGGAGGTCTTCCATGGTTGAGAACAACTGTTGGGGATGCATTCTGTGGGAGCTCGCCCAATAAGCCCGTCGGCAGTGGCGGAGCCATGAAAATTGTATTATAGATGGGCACTAAAGAGGACAACACTTTTGTACCAAAAAATCTGAAAACAATAAAGTAACAGATGTAATAGAAAAAAATATCATTGATCATACCAGCATTCACCATCAATAGAAAAAAGATATACAATATTTGAATTGTACATTACACAAAAGAAAAATATAGACAATAGAAGATAGAGAAACTCATTCGGAGGATACTCATCCATGCGAAAATGATATGGCACCTGCTTCATATATGACATTCTAGCTTTTTCTTGATCATTAGGAGGATAATACCAAATTTTGAACCGCGGACCTGATTTCCTTTCTATTACCAAAACAGCAGAATCATCGTTACCTTTTTGAACATGAGGTTGTGTTGTTGAAATTAAAATTCTTCTACTTGTTCTTGTTCATCCACTAAGGGAGGGTCATCAACCAAATTAATCTGTTCTGGACCACCAACTCTTCCTATCATCTCAGAAAAAGGAATGCATTGTTGCAGGCTTTCTTTTATTTTTGGCCATGGTTAATTGATTATCCTAGAAATATTGAACACAAACCACTATAAGACTATCCAATTCGAAGACAGAGAAAGAGGGATTTCAAATCAATAATATATATCCCTCTTCTTGTATGCTTGCAGTGGCTTGAAGAAAGACCAGCCGTCCAGCCGGGAGTGGCAGTAGGACGGGCTAGAGCAGGTTTGTCTCCATGGGTGAGTAGAGCAAGGCAGGGCCGCAGGGGCTGGGGAAAGGGAAAATGGGGAAGAGGAATGGCGTGTGGCGGGGATCTCCGGTGTGTCTTTGGGATTAACTTAGTGAAAAGTCAAAGACTCATACAGATCCAATGGTATCAATTTGTATCATGTAATCCATTTATATTTTCAAGAAAAAAATGACCAAAAACAAATTTTGAACAAATGCAGGCACACCTTACTCTGAATATACAATATTCGATAAGCTATGCTTACCATACACAAGTCAGTTTGATAAAGAGCGGTATAACTAAAGACATCACAACAACAAGTGTATCAAATATGTACACAAATGGTTCTCTTAGTTCTAATTAAGTACACAAACTACTTGTAGAATCATATAGAAGTACACAAACTACTTGTAGAATCATATAAAAGTTTATTGCATATAGTATATCAGCAGTACAAATGTAAATACACAAAGATCATACCAGACCGATACATCACTTTAGATACAAAGTTTACAAAATGGTAGATTTATTTACATGAAGAAGCATCGCTTTATCTAAACAAAATAGTACAACAGTAAACCCATGAAAAGTATCTGTTTGTATGTAGCACCACGCGAATATAAAGTTGAGGCTGCACCAAGTGGTTGCGGTCCCTGTAGTGCGTTATTTTGTCGTCCGGGCGTGTTTGAATCCGGCAACGGTTGTACCTGCGGATATGAGCCTTGGACGTCTGGTTGAGGCAGTGGCTGTGGGTTTGGGCCCGGCAGTGGTTATGATAGAGGCTGCACGTTTGGGCCTGGCAGTGGTTGTGGCAGAGCAGGCTGTGGTAATGGTGGTGGTTGTGGGTTTGGATCCGGCAGAGGCGGTGGTAATGGTTGTGGCTGTGGGTTTGGGTCCGACAAAGGCTGAGGTAATGGTTGTGGCTGCGGGTTAGGGTCTGGCGTAGGCAAAGGTTGTGGATTTGGGTCAGGTTGCGGGTTTGGATTTGGCAGCGGCGCTGGCGGTGGCGGTGGCCCCGACACCTACTGCAATTTCTGCTGTCGCACCTTCACACATCCTGCACCCTCCACTGCCACGGCAACGACAACGAGGAAGACGATGCATATGAGACTGGAGGAAGAGTGAAAGCACATCGCCATGGTGGTATGTAGTGGGAGATGGATGGCTAGCTGATTGCTTCCATGGCCACTCGCGGCATGGTGTTTATAGCCACGGCTAGCCAATCAACGGTAGGTGTGTGTCCATTGGCTATTAATCAGTACTTAATACTACTCCATTAGCGTAAAGTGCAACCTATGAGCAATGGTTATGTATGCAATATTTCTGATTGGTACCTTGTGATTGTGGCTGCAACTTTCAAGCATGTACTCCATATATCTACATGTGCTATGCGTATAAAGAAAAGTTAAGTTACAGGGATGGATTGGAGGTGCTCAGCCCATAGTTATCCCACTTTTTATTTTTTTCGCAACAATAGTTATCCTACCTACTCCGCAACTTTACTCACCAGGGGCATAAATATGCAGATGTCGTCGACATATCGTCCAAAAGATCAACAAGGTCTTCAGGATATTAATTTCAAACTGTCATCTGTAAGTGGTTGTCCAAAAGTAATATTCAAAATGACATCATAGCATATCATACGATTTAACCTTGAGCACCCAGAGATGACTTGATTGGATCAAGAGCCGCTTTTCGATTTTCTCTCATATTGCTTGCCGGCCTATATAAAGCAATGGTTGTACGGAGCTTTAATTCGCAACGTACACAATAGTCAAACAGCTAATTGAGGATATCCATCTGTTTGTGTTTGATGTCTATGCAGAAGTGCTGTTAAATAAAATGCCATATTGAAAATTGAATGTACGGTCGAGTACTGTCCTCCAGGTGGCTCATTGAAAATTTGGGTTTACTTACATTCCTCTCGATCGAACCACGTGTTTGTGTGTGAGTAGGTGAAGTTACAGCGTCTATAAAAATACACTCCCCCACTATGTATTACTTCCCTTCCTCTAAATTCTTGCGTCTTATCTCTCACAATAGTTCTCTTTTAGATGGGGGAGTCAAAATTGAAAAAACAAATCTCTCCATGCCATTCAACTTGCTTATTTTGACTGCATAGTACCAACAATAATTTTGCACAAAGTAATAATTCGAAATAAATTTCACTAACTAGAATCTATATCTATATCTATATCTACTAATAAAGCAAGGTGTGTTTCGCTAATTTTTTCATCCATTCACCCATATTGTTATTTTTATCTTTTCAGATTTTCTAATATCCGAGGTGGTACTAATTTTTCATCCGTTTATAATTAAAAGACGATTCGTATAGACGCAATGGGCCTCGGCCCACGCTGCCTCCGCTCGAAACTATACGGGCTGCGCCCACGCTCTAGAAGCTGGTAAAAATCGCTTGGGCTAGAATTTGGACTGGGCCACGAGCACTAGAAGAGATTAAAAATTGTGCGGCGTGGGTCGATCGATCTCCTGACACGACGTCCTGAGCTTAAAGCAGCAGCCAACTCATCTATCTCCTTCTATTGTAAAAATTAGGATTCATAGTTTGATTAATAGTCCCGCATTGCTATTACATAAAATTCCACTAATTTATATACGTTGGGAGTTACAAGAATATCAACAAGCGAGCCATTCATAAATAGAGGGTACAATATGGGCCCCGTTTACCCAGTAGAAACCAAAAACAAAAAAATTAATTGTCGTGGCTGCATGTGACAATAACAGATTTCGTGGGAAAAAATACGGCATTAATTATTCCAAAGAAAGGAAGGAGCCTGGTGCCTGCCATGGATGGCTAAATCGTAAATGGCTACCTAATTTTAAGCAGTCTTACAAAGAAAAGGAAGAAACCGAGGTGGGTGCCATGGCCAAATTCAATAGAACATAATTAAAATGGCTATTAATTAAGCCGACCATAATAGAAAGAGGTGATGAATATAGATTAGACCGGCACCTTCTCATATGTTATTGGTGAGGCGTGCATACCACGTCATAAAAAGTGTTCTCACGTTTTGTTTTTTGTGTCATTTCAATGTCTTTTGACTTTTGAAAAATCTTATTCAATTTTTTTAAAATCGTTCATGCATCTTAAAATGTTTGTGTAACTTTATTAAGAAATTGTTCATGTATGGAACATGAAACAAATTCGCCCTTTTCTTAAAAAACATGTAAATCTAAAAGGTGTTCGTGTTCTTAAAGTTATATTCATAATTTTAAAAATATCCATGCCCTTTAAGACATTCCATGTGATTTAAAAGGTGGTTGTGTTTCAAAAAGAATGTTGATGCATTTTGAAAAATAAATATTATTTTTTAAAGTCAGTGGGCGTATGAGGGACTAGGCGTAGGCAATACCTCAGGAAGGGTGGCCTTCATGCCCCGTCTCGACGAGATTAGGTAAAAAACTATTAAACATTCACTTGCAATGGCGTAGTTTCGTGAGAGATGTGAGTGCGGTGGCCGAGATCATCACCTTTGGATTGACCATATTTGCACGCATTGCAATTAGGTCGATAGCTTGACCATCGGTGAGGGCAGGAAGGAGGATAAACGACGACACGGATGAGATACTATGTTCAAATAGATAACGTGCACCGGTGAATGGGTCTTGAGTCATGCTTATTGTGCTAGAAGTATGCGATTTTTTTCTCCCGTTGCAACGCACGGGCATGTTTGCTAGTATACATATAAATGATAAATTTAATTATGTTGCTATTTGTTGCATGGTTGATTGCTACTTTCAAGTGGGTGGAAACGAACTGGCTTGTGCAATGCATTAGATTTAAATAATAAAAGAAAACATCGGCAAGATTGATAGTCTCATAAACTTGTGTGAATTGACTATGATAACAAAAATGATGTTTTTACTGAAGAAGAAGGTTGACAATGAATATATATAGTTATGAGCTTTTCTTTAGCAAGGTAGGATTGTTAGTGAAATTTGAAACTAGTGTGTATGTTGATATATTTTTCTATTTTTCCTAGATTTTAGTTCTTGTTTGTAGGGCCGACTTAGATTTTACATCGCCAAGCACAGACAGTAAGACAAAAGAGTATCCCCAAATCAATATAGGACATCTCTTCAAGACGGGATATTCCCTTTTGCTCCTACGTGCATATGCACCCATTGTCGAAATACACATTTCAAGACCTGCTAGTCTGCTACACACATAGCTCACATCCAAACTTAATAGATATTTTCAGAGTACGTATGTCTAGTTTATTTGTAAGTAATAGATAATTTTAGAGTGTACAAGGTGCGTACCAGTGGATTGTTTTGAGTTTTGCCTCGCTCTTGATGAACTGTATTGCGCATTTGTTTTTCATGGTAAATATTTCCATTTCTGTCTTTTGGGTCTATAATCGCAAGCATACAGGTGCTTCATCCATTTTTTTCTGATACACACTATACAAACATAGACACTCGCATACACGCAAACTCACCTCTATGAATGCACGCACACACTATCTACCCCTATGGACCTGCGAGAGACTGAACTCGTTGATCTTGAGATTGACAAAGTCGCCACAGACGTTTCATAGTTAATGAGCACACCATACCACTGAAAGAATAACGCCGAAGAACCTGAAATGGATGTTGGAAATATGCGACCTCGCGTGTAAATTTGGGACTTGAATCCGGGTGGGCTGGTTCCACCACAAGGAAGTTATTAACAAGCTAAACTATGCTTAGTTCATGGAAAAGGCTAGCAATCAACCAATTGATTTTTGTCATGCCATCCACCACCTCGCGTGCGTGACGTGTGTGCTTGTGGAAGCTTAGCCGGAATTTGCAACATGTTGCCAAGGACGGGGGCAGCGTGTGAGGCGTGTCAGTGTAGGGGCTCAGCCTGAGATTGCAACATGAACGATCTTGCAAAGGATGGGGTACCGCGAGGTGCGTGACATGTGTGTGGGAGCTTAGCCTGGGATTGAAACATGGGTCATTTTGCAAAGGACAGGGCAGCAGCAGTAGAGGCAGTCGAAACATAAACTATGTTGTAATGGAAACGTTTTTTATATGAAACATAGAAAGTTGTTCGATGGAGGGGCAACACGGCTCGTTGCAAACAGACTGGACACACGGCTGACACGGGGAGAGAAGCCACGAATGTAGCACGAGCCATGTTATGAACAGACTGAGGCACACAACTGACGCGGAGAAAGATCGATGCCTAAGTGGTCGATGCGATCCGATTATCAGTCGGTCGCCCCCTAGGTGCTTCATCCACGACCACACCAGGTTTCAAACTTCGATGATAGATGAAATGCATCCCGCCTCACATAGTCGCTGCACAGACGGACGGCGGCCTCGTGCTCCCACGCGTCTCCGTCGGTGACCATCCATCCGATGCCATGCTCTGCCACAAATGACACTACTTCGTCTACGTCACCAGCGTCTCCTCGCTCAAGCATTTCCCACTCCCCGGGAACGACCACCATTTCAACGAGCAATCGTTTGCCATTGTGCACAAACCTGACTGCAGCTACGTCCTCGCCGCACAAGCTGTTGTGCTCGGATACCACAATCCTTCTTCTCACCTTTGCCTGTATCACTCCAGTACTGACTCCTAGAGCAATCTGCCGGTGAATGTCGATTTAGTCCCCTACGAGTTCACCACAAACAAGGCAATCACCATCGGAGGAGATGAAGGCATAGTGGCCTGAGTCAATTGTTTCTGCTGCAGAATTACAAGTATTAAAAATCCAAATAAGGGAACTTAAGAGCCATACTAACACTAGGCAAGAAAGGTCCATAATCAAAATTATCTCAAAAGCCATATTAGGTCCTAATAACAACAATTGCACAGGCGATAGTGGAAAACTGTAGAAACATACTCGGCTCTTGCCACATTTGATGTGGGAGAGGACCTAGAACCCTCGCCAAGTTATCATGGATGATGGGTCTAGAATAATGTCTCACCCTACCTCAGTCGATCGCACTGTGCAAATTGCATGGCACCGTGTGACTTATTTCAGGCTGCACGTTCGCGCGCTTTGTTTCCAACATCATTTGGTTAATTCAGCTAGTACAACAAGCAAGCCAATATGAAAATCCTAGTAAACATGAAACATACGTACAGTTTGTTGTCTCATATCTGTGCAGAAGACATGACAACATACACCCCACAGCAATCAACTGGCAATGTATCCCAAGAAAGGCTTTCGCCCCTGCATTTCTAAAACGTAACTAGATATGCCAGTGAAGCACTAGCCGCCGCCTAAGCATTGTGGAAATCAAGATTTTTCTTACCTTTCATTTTTTTCAACGGCTTCACAAATATTTGTCACTTTGTGTAGATGCCATCCGCAAGATAATAGCCATAGTTGTATGTATGGCCATTTGCTACAAACTCCACCGGTGTAGTTTCACCATTTGCAATCTTATTCATGAGTGGTGACCGATTAAGAACGTTGATGTCATTCAAAGATTCAGGCATTTCAAAAAAAGCATGCCAAATCCAAGTCTCTTGATCGGCCATTGCTTCAAGGATTATAGTGGAACGCTTTTTCTGGCCGTGGAATTGTCCATGCCATGCCTTAGGACAGTTCTTTCAACTCCAATGCATGCAATCTATTGAGCCAAGCATACCTGGGAACCCGTGAGCTTTGTTCATGTCCAAAAGCCTAACGGTGTCTTCAGCATTGGGAGCTCTCAAATACTCCGGACCAAACACTTGCACAATTCCAACTGCGAAGCGCTTGGCACACGTGATGGCTTGACTCTCACCCATGGCCAAATGGTCATCAACTAGATCAGCCGGAATACCGTATGCCAACATACACAAAGCAACTGTCACCTTTTGAAAGGTGGTATGCTCGAGTTCTCCGGCGGCATTCCTCCTTTGCTGAAAAAACCGATCATGGCTCGCCAGTTTCTCTGCAATGCATTTGAACAACTCGATGCTCGTCCTAAAACGGCGCCGAAAGTACGACTCGGGGTACGTGGGATTCTCCACAAAATAGTGCCTCATCAATCTGTTGTCGGCATCGATCTTATCCCTCCAATTTTTTTGACGTCCGATAACCGAACCACCGTGCTTCGGCTTTTTATTGACGTGCATAGCTAGGACCATTGCAAGGTCCTCCTCCTCTTGAATATCAAATTCTTCGTCGGAAGAATCATAGGACGAACTCATCTACAATATTGAATTTAAACTAGTCCATAAAACTACAAACAACATGCACCAAATTCATCTACTAAATATGAAGTTGAAGCAACACATACCTTGCAAGCGTTTGGTCAACACTTTGTGGGTGCCGAGCGGCAGTAGGCGGCCGGGCGCTGTTCGTCGAAGGAATGGCATGCTCGAGGGGCGGCAACGACGAGAGGAGGTGGAGGAAGCAGCGGCGGAGCGCGGGGATAGGCGGGGGAAGCGCCGATGGGTCGCCGGAGCAAATGGGGAAGGTACGGGCGGTGGCGCCAGCGCCTGGATCTGGCGGTTGGTGGAAGTCATGCGTGAGTCATTGTTGTCCACCGCGTGGGAGCGGGCGCACGAAATAAGCGGCGCGTGATGCCATTTTGCTCCGCGCGCTGAACCAACTATACCGCGCGCATTTTTTAAGCGTTTGCTAGAACACCCGTTCCGGCTGCGCGCGCAAAAAAGGCAATTCTTTCAGCGCGCTACTAAGATTGCGCGCGTGTTGGAGATACTCTAAACCTTGTCCGCAGTCGGTTAGCCCTCTGGGCCGGGAGAAAAGGCCTAGGACGTGTTTGGTAGCCTGCATGAGGCCCGGCCTGGCTCGCGCGGGACAAAAACGGGCCGATTGGTTGCATGCTTTCACTGTTCGACCAGCATGGCACAAACCTTAAAGCACTCCTGGGCCCGGCTCCCTGGGAACGCACGAATCGGCAGTTTCTCCAGGGCCAGGCCCGAGCGGTGCACGTGGGCGGCGGCGGCTGCATGCGCGCGGCCACGCTCGAGAAGCCGCGTTGCTTCCCGAAGCGCCGGCAGTTATTAGTCTCACCGCCCCTCACCGCTCCCTCTCCCCACTCTCCCCCACTCTCCCAACTCTCACCGGTGGCGGCGGATCGGAGCAGAGCAAGAAGACCACCGGACTCCATCACCGGCGAGCGGATCATCACTTGGCCCGCGGCAATGGCGGTAAGCACTTCTCTCTGTTTGACATGCAGAACTTTTTCCCGTTCGATCCGGCGATAGATTCGATCCACGACGGAGGGGAATGGGGAATAGAGGTAGATAAGCACGTAGAGGTAGTTCATACTAGTTCATACGAGTTCATAGTACTTGAAACTAGTTGATGCAAGATCGGAATAGAGGTAGATGCAGATGTAGAAGGGGGATTGGGGGATAGGGGGTACACAACGGACACCGGCTCAGCGCGGCGGCCGTCACCGGCGTGCAGAGCGGCGGGTCGAGCCGCTGGCCTTCATATTCTTCTTCATCACCGTGCGGGCCGGCGGGTCGTTGTCGTCGTCCTCGGCGGAGTCGAGGTCGAGGTCGATCTGCCAGGTACGACGACTGGCTCCGGCGCCCTCGCTAGCATCTGCACCGCTTCTTCCTCCTCCTTAGGCTCCCCATCGATGGCCGTCAGCGGCGCGATAGCCGTCTCCCAGTACACTGCGGCACGACGGTCATTAGGAGCCCAGTAGTTCTTGTACTTGCACCACTTCTTCCTCTGTTTAGCGTCGAGGGAGACGGCCTGATTCATGGCCCAGCGAATGATGTCAACTGCCATCGCGCCCTTCACTAGGTCAAGAATCAGCGTCTTCAGCTCTTCTGCAGTGGCCTTCATGAGCACTGCATTAGATTCCTTCTGCATGTCAGGCATGAAGCCGAAGTTCGAGCACACCTCCATGGTGTTCTCGAACTTGGTGCGATCACCAGCCGACCACCCGAGGAAGAAGGCCCTCCAGCCAATACCCCAAGGGAAGGGGTTGGCGTTGGAGCTGGAGCTAGAGCTCATGGCGATGGGGGAGGAGGAAGGTTGACAGTGAGAGAAGAGAGGGGGGGTGGGTAAGTAGTGTTGGGCAGGGTGAGTAAATATAGGGGCGATGGAGAGGAGAAGAGTGACAGTCATGCCGTTTTAACTACATGCTTTTCAATAAGCCATGAACTCTGTGCTGTGCCTGACTCCATGAATTGTGTGCAGATCGAGGAGAGCAATGAGGTGCTCCCGGCCGTTGACAACAAGGGCAAGCAGCCCCTCCACTCAATGCCCGATGAGATTGTGCTGCCGCCCACCGCCGAGGAAGACCCGAAGACGCCCGAGGGTGGCGACGACGAGGGCATGGAGGAGCCCCCAGCAACAAGCGCCGCAACTACGGCCACTACCATCAGGAGATGGCCCGACTCACTTCTGCAAGGTCATCCTTGCATCGAAGCTTGAGTGCATCCCTATGCCCCTGGACTTCACCAAGCACTTCGTCATAGTGCCGACGGAGTTCAAGCTCAGGAACCACCCCGGCTGCTCCTTGAAGGTGACGGTGAAGCTGATGAACGGCAGGGTGACCCTGGATCAGGGTTGGGCCACCTACGCAGCCGTTCATCAGATCAAGATCCCGACACCCTCAAGGTCATCATCTTCGACGACGATGGCATTGAGGTCGTCAACAAGTGCGGGAAGCACGATGAAGCCTTCGCCGCCAAGGAGTAGGGTCGGGGCCTCCCTAAGTACTATCGAGTCTGCTTTGAACTGTTTATGTTTATGGTTTGCGTAGAACTGTTATGAAGTGTGGTACTGCTTATCTAAAATATGCTCTTAAGTAGTTGATCCTCTGTTTATACTCTGCTCTGCTTCTGATGTGTGCTACATGGTTGTGCCGAAGTGTGTTTGTAACCTCACCAACTAGCCAAAGAGGTTACCACACACCAGGTGTTGCATACAACCAAACAACATGCCTTGGGTTTGTCCACTAACATGCAGGCAACCAAACACCAGGCAATGTGGTTCTGCCCATGCAGGCAAGAGGGCATGTATGCAACCAAACAACATGCAGATGGTGTAATTGAGGCTGCATTTACATAGCCAGGCTGAGTTAAGAAGGCTATGCAATGTACCTACTGTTGGCTACGGCAACCAAAGACACCCCTAATGAACGAGCTCAGATTTTTCCTCCAGAGCAGCAGCCCTTCAAGCTTAAGGACTAGGTCGATTGAAAATGGGTGGCAGGCAGTTTTCTGCAGCACCTCATACAAGCTTGGGCCGAGCTTCTCACGAACCTATCGAGTCATAGAACTTTATTGAATAACAGGACCATATGTCTAACAGACAAGTGGGGGAAATTCAATGAATCAGCCATATACTTATTACAATACAAATATGGTTACGACAGTCAAACCAATTCCATATTTGCACATAGCTGCAAAAACACTAAGGAGTATGTGACTTATTTCTTTGGCACCATGATTTGAAAAAAAAGGGTTTTGAGTTTGGGAAGTTTCCTGAAACCAGCAACATAAAATATTTGATGTGATAATAGCATGAAAAATTCAAATAATTATAAATACGTTTAGGATATCTCAACCCACCATTTGCAAAGATATTTCTGGCTATTATTTTGTCCAATTCCAGCATTTTTATAAAAAAAACATGGTGGATATTTTTCTTAGTAGGTATCTTTATTTTATTGGTAATAATGTTTTTCATATAATTAGAATAAGGTGGATATTTAGTAGCAGAAGTCGAAGGAATTTGCAACTCAAGCGTTTTAAGCAGTTAAAGAAATTTTGCAAATCATTTTTCATGGCCATGACAGCTGAGAATAGACCAGAAGTTCGTCCTAACCCCCCTTTTCGCTTCTATTTGTTTTTCTTTTTTTACGAAGAAATTATTGTATATTACTCAAAAGACCAATGATTTACAGTCATAAAAAAATTCTAAAGCGCTGGACCCGGAGGGGGAGGGGGGTGCTGATCTAGGCCAAACAATAGTACGCCGTTGTGATCTACCAAAGTTTGCCATAAAGTGACTGGAGTTATTTTGGCATCGGCAATTGTAAGTAATACAAGATTAATTTCCTTCAAGCTTTTCTCGATTTCATCGACCAAGAAAGCATACTTGGATTTGTTGCCATCTCCACTCTTGACCATAGTGACCGCCTCAAGGCAATCAACATCAATAGGCCGGGTACTCCATTGAAGCGCCAAACCCAAACCTTAACGTGGCCGCGCACAGGACACGACCACGGCACATGCGGAATTGTTGACCTCCGTTATTGCATGCTGGACTCACATGCGGAAAGCATGTAGTAGTGACTGATTTCCCTTTGATTGTAATTACATAATTCCCTCTGTTAGATTGTTTTGAGGTTTCTCCTCTCTTAATGAATGAAAGCACCACTCCTGATGGCTGCGTACATTAGTCGATGCAGCAGCCATGGTTTTCACCTCGTTCAGAATCAGAAAAAGGAGAGAGAAAAAAAGGGGTCCGATCGCCAATAACACCGTCTAAATAGTGGCAGATGGTGGGGTCCGATCGCCAACAACACCGTCTAAAAATTAGGGGTGTTCCGAGAATCGAACTCGGGACCTCTCGCACCCGAAGCGAGAATCATACCACTAGACCAAACACCCAAACTTTTTAATTAATGGCCGAAGTTTTATTTGTCCATCTAACCACTTGATGTGCTACGAAGAAGATAGTGAAGCGCTTGTTGTTGGGCAGATATAAATCCAAGTAAAACGGGCATGCCGGGTTGACACGAGCTCATCAAAAAGAAAAGCGTGCGCCAGAAGTACTCACGGCCCTCCAACCATGCTAATCACTCTATAATCATGTCAAATTTACAGAATTAAATAACCATGTCAAATATGTACTGTGTTTTTTTTTTGCGGGGCAGAGATAAATTGTATTGCATCTCTATAAGTTAACGAATGGGTATTTTTCTCATTGTCAAATCCCCAACCGAACATCTAGAAAGAACAAACTACATAGACCACACAATCCTGCTTTTTGGAACGAACAATTAAGCTGGTAAACATTCGATTTAAATCTCGAGTGGGTCTGGTCTCCCTCCGAAGACAACTGGCCGAACTACAAACTAAGTAGAAGAGCAGGAGCACGGCAGAGCAGCAGAAGCATCAAGGTGGCAACCGCCTTCTGCCATCGAGCCATCATAATAGACAAGGTAACACAATAGCATCATCCTCATCAGGCCTCCTCTCGATCTTGGTAGGCTGATGTCCGAGAACGTGAACGCCCATAACACCTTGAATAACACGGTCGTTCATGCCCTCCCGGTCTTGAATGACCGTTCCACACACGGGATGATGGGCTCCAGCGCTGGCTAGGGAAACCAAACCCCATCTCTAGAAATTAATGTCCACTTGTGATTATAAAGCATAAAAAAAGAATAATACACTATGCAATAGGGAAAGGTGAGCCATACTTTGAAATCTCAAAAAGGCCACCCCTACAGTAATCTGTCACCAAAAGTAACAAGTCATCACAATGCAGCTCTTCGTGTTTTTCTCGTACTTGATTCGTCGCCGCGTTGCGGTTCGACTTTAAGCCTTTCCCACTCGCATATTATTGGGAGGGATGAGACCAGTGATGAAAAATCGACATGTCCTTTTATGAAATCTTGTGAACCGAAAAACCTTTAGCTTCCTAATGCATTTCGTTTTGTATAATCCTATATGTGTGGCATTTCATCTAGTCACACTTGTTTGGGAAAGCACATGCCATTTCAGTTAAACCAACCGATTATCTTTGCAGTATGAAAGAATTCATGTCAAGCTTTACAACCATAAAATTTTAATATTTCACAACACTGCAATATTATGGAAGAGATATGTTTCTCATCGCGATTTTACCTCTCTTTTTTCCCCAAAATCAAGCAACATCTTTGTGAAATGCCAGACCTATTATCTCATAAGACTTACACATCTACTAGAATAATTTTGGTAGCATATTATTTTTCTTTTAATAAGTGGTGTTGGGAGGATGCTGCTTTCTGATCCAGTTTGGCTTTATTTAATCTAGTTTATTTCAGTGCATGGCACCATGTGACACATGCACTATGCAATCAAAACATATCAAAAAAAGTTCAGTACATGTCCAGAAGGGGAGCCTTGTCACGGTGATAAAGTTATTGCCTTGTAACCATGAGGTCGCGAACTCGTTTCCTGGAAATAGTCGCTTACAGAAATGCAGGGAAAGGATGCACACAAAAGACCCAAATTGGTCGGGCCCTTCATCAAACCATGTGCAAGCAGGAGCTAACGTGCACCTGGTTGCCTTTTTTAGTTCAGTACATGTCCAACCACACCGAGTATTTAACCAAAAACTACCACAATTTAGGCAACCTTCCCCCGAACTACCACTTTACAAGTCTTGACAAAAGCATGCCTATTTCACTCTTTTTTTTTTATAAAAACTACCACTTCTAGTTGATGGCCGATTGAGCTTAAACTAAGGCTGATCTTTTTTATGCTGGATTTTAAAAGTTAACTTGCAAAATAAATGCAACCGGCGAAAAGAAAAAGAAAATAACAAACCAAATAAAAAGCAATGTGTTGGAACAAACCAACACGAGTGTTTGAAGCTCAGCAAGCTGAAATGCAATCTCATTACAACTTATTTAAATGAATATCACCACATCTTGATGTAGACGTGGAAGTCTTTATTTAAGTGTTGTATTTATATACTTCTTTTAGAGTTATGTTTATCTTTCAAATATGCATTTTTCAGAACTGTGCGAATATTCACTTGGCACAGATGAACATTTTGCATGCAAGGTGGAATAAATTGTAATAACATATATGTAACATTTTTTGCAACAGGTCGAACTATTTTAAGGTGCGTGCACATTTCTTAAAATGCAACGACATTTTACATACAAAAGGAATGAAATGCCGGAAAAATTATCTTGAGTTAGGTAAACATTTATTTTACTTATATGAACATTGTTCATACTTGAATGAAGAATTTTCAATGAAGTTTGGTTCATTTCAACTAGCTAGGCAACCTTTTTTTGTTGTCATAACCGAACAATTTGTGGATAGTTGGAATTGTTGTGGTGTATAGAGCCGAAAATGCTCTTTGGTGGCCGAGCTAACCGCAGGCCGGTATGACACCCGTCTGCGCTCGTCGTGATCAGTGCCAAGCCCGTATGTAGCTACTGTATTTGTAGTAGAGGCCGCTGCAAAGTGCTCGTATTTGCTAGAAATTGAACAGTGGCAGCCCATGTATAATAGCTGGCACCGCAGTGCCAGTGCGTGCACAGATGTGTGAACGACATGGGTTTTGACTTCGTCAACATGTGCCATGGCAGCGAGCCGTTTTGAGTCGATGTTGGGCATCTAGCAGTTGCCGTCGTCTCACCGGAGAGCCATTTGAGTCGATCGTTGGGCACCCAGCCGTTGCAGTGTTCTCGCCGGCTATATAAAGGAGAGCTCGTTTTGCATCCCAGCCACACCCAACTCAAACAGACTCGCCCTGGCTTCTTCTTCTTCTTTTTCAGTTTGACCCATCTTCTCTCATCGTTACATTGGTCATATTCTCAGGAGCCATGTTGTTTGAGTCGCCGATCACCTCTACCATTGTACGAGCCGACATTCTCGTCCTCCTCTTGGCACTGCAGTTCGCCACCACTGCCGGACATGAGATCAGAAGAGATCAAATCTGTTGAGCGCCCGCGGGCTTCATGGATGGAAGCAACAACGGACTCCACAGTAGCGACTCCGTCGCCTAAAATATCCCCCCCATCCACCTAGGGACCAATCTGCAAGTCAACCGTATTTGTCAGCTCATCAGACACCAACAAAGATGCATATGAAATAAGCCAAAAAACAAATTCTAGAAAAATCCCACGGCATACAAAATTCTGGAAGCAAAAGAGCAAGAGCAAGAAAATAATTCGGCACACTCACTAGTTTTTTACCCTGATTCCACTTCTTCAAAGAAGAACTCGAGGCCATCCATGGCGACTCGTCGCTCGCCAGCCACCACCGAAGGGGGATGAATGGCTTTATGGGTCAGAGAAAACATTTTGTTTTTTGAGACAGAGAAAACTGACCACTGCTTAGAAGTTAAGCTACCGGCAACGCAAATGGGCCAATCACGCTAGAGAATTAAGAGCACCCCCAGCCGTTCGCCTTCAAGACGCCGAAAAAGAGCCGCCTGAGGTCGAACCGGTGTTTGCTTGGTGCATGAGGGCAATTGCGTTCCCAGTCGTCGCCCCCAGATCGTCGCCAAAACCGCGCAAACTCGTCAATCTTTCATAGAAATTTGCACAAACTCGGCGATTTGGCACAAACTCGGCGATCTAGCACAAACTCGACGATTTTTCACTGAAATTTGTATAAAAACAGAGAAACATAAGAACTACGCCTAGCCCTGCTACGACGGGGCCGCCACCCGCCTTCTACATGCCGACGAGCCCGTAGAAACGGGTGTAGTCGCCGCCGTCGTCGTCGTCGTCGTGCGCCCCGCCGAAGCCGCCGCCGTCCCTGCTGCACCCCTGGCCAGAGTCGACGATGCGCGGGGGGGGGGGGGGGGGGGGGGGGGGGGAGGGGGGAGGGTGGACGGCCCGGCCTCGGCCTCGTCGCTGTCGAGGACGATGACGCCACCCTCCTCGCGTCCGCGGCGCCGAGCCTCAATTTTTTGTTCACATTTCCAAAAAATGTTCACGCTTCCTATGGGATTTTTCAAATTTTTTCTCCATTTCAAATTTTGTTCTCAATATTAAAAAAATATTTTTGCTTTAAGAAGTTGTCCGTGCTTCCAAATTTGTTCTCTGTTTTAAAATTTGTTCTCAAGATTCAAAAGAATGTTCATGCTTTAAAAAATAGTCCGCGCTTCCGAATTTGTTCTCTGTTTCAAAATTGGTTCTCAAGAATCAAAAAATGTTCGTGCTTTAAAAAATGTTCATGTTCAAATTTTGTTCTATAATTAAAAAAAATGTTCGGGGTTTTAAATTTTTGTTCAAAATTAAAAGGTATTCAGAAATTTTCCAAATTTGGTTGTTTTTGTCAAGATTGTTCGCAAGTATACTTTTTTGCTCCCTTTTTTGGAAATCTGTTCGTGGTTGTCTTCAAGTGCTATGTTTTGCGGTTGTATTTAGGTCTTCTAGTATCGTGTTGTACTACCCTCGGTGGAACTCGACTGGTGCTTTGGCTAGCAGCTCGCGCAAGTGAGTGGATGGTCGTTGGTTTGATTCCAAATTTTGTTCAGGAGTTTCAAAATATGTTCATGTTTCCTATTGTTTATGGAATTTCAAAAACTGTTCGCCTTTCAAAAAATAATGTTCCTGATTTTCCACAATGCTTTTTTTTTAATTTCCTTCACAAATTTGGAAATTATTTGTGTTCCACAGATCACTTCTTTGTTACAAAACAAAAAGTACACTTTTCAAGTTTTTTGTGCAAATTCTCAAAAATGTTTGCCTTTTGCACTTTGAAAAGACTTTCCAAAGTTTCAAAAATTTGCATTTTGTCATAAAATTATCCATAATTGAAAAAAAGTGTTCGAAATTTGGAATTTTGTTCGTAATTTCTTAAACAACGTTCAGTTTTCGCCATTCCTTTTAGTTCTTTAAATCCGGCACTACAAGTTAGTCAACAGCTAAGTTTGGTCGCACTGGCAAGCAAGTTGCCTGCATTTGCTTATTTTATTGAGACCAGGTCTCATGGGTTAGAAGGTGAGACCCGGGAAAGAATTATATGATGCTAGCCCGTGAGAGCTAAATCCTATTCGGCGCTGGGCGCCCGCTATAGGTCTTTCTACTAACGGGCGCATACCCCCCCAGACCACGTTGGGCCGGCCCAGTTTCGACATTTTTTCTGTGTTTCCCAAAAGGCAGGGCGCTAGAGCTAGGTATCGAACACGCAACCGAGCAGTTAAGAGTACGACGCTACAACCACCCAACCACACCCCTTGGTGTGATTGGTTACACGTTTTCTCGTCTTTTCTTATGCTTCATTTCCTTTTTATTTTATTTTTCTTTCTTTTTTCAAATTCGCAAAACTGTTTCTTCATGAATATTTTCTGCAAATCGATGAACTTTTCTCTTTGAATTTGATGATTTTTTCGACAAATTTGATGAACGTTTTTTCAAATCCGATGAACTTTTTTACAAATTCGTTGAACTTTTTTCAAATTCGATGAACTTTTTTAGAATTTCATGATTTTTTTTGAATTCCATGAACTTTTTTCAAATTCGATGAACTATTTTTCGAATGCGATGAACTTTTTCTGAATTCGATGAACTTTTTTTCGAATTCAATGAACTTTTGATCGAATTTGATGAACTTTTTCAAATTTGATGAACTTTTTTCAAATTTGATAAACTTTTTAAAATTCTGATGAACTTTTTGAAAGGACAAGAGTACATACTGTAGCAAAACGGTTTGTTTTTTTCCAAGAAAACCAGTACACACTGTAGCATTTTTTGAGCGAGAGAAAAAAAGTGATCGAGCGGTAGCTATCAAGCGAGTGGCCAGCTAGCGACCGAGCGGCGACAGCAGCGAGCGTTGCTGGGCCAAGCCCATGCAAGCGACGCAGCTGGCGCCGTGATCACGCTAGCGCCGAGGAGGAGGTCTCCCCGTGAGACCTGGTCTCATATAATTCTTTTCCAGGTCTCACCTGCTAGCCCATGAGACCTGGTCTCATATAATTTTTTTCCCTCCAACCCACCGCCAAGATTCAGGTTACACGTGGTCTGCAGTTCTTAAATATACGTATATTTGTTGCTGAGATCATGTCTCATATGCCGCATCTCAAGCACAGGTGGTGCTGTCATGGTACCATGACTGCTGAGTACTTATTCAGTTGAGATTAGAATATCCACCCTAAACCCTACACTATTTATGGGTGTGATATGGTGATGTACCAAGAAAATGTGATTAATCTGATAATTTAGCATGTACTGGAAGTAACAGACAGCTAGGCATCAGTACAAATAAGCTACAATCTTCACACAAAAATTACGCTTTGAGATATGTCGAGATGCTACTTGCATTGTAGCCCCGGGCTAAACCAAGAGTCCTCTTGGCGCGAAACTCGACCGCTTGAGTGAGAGTCATGGTCTCCATGTCAACAGCAAGCACCCAAGTTGTGCGCTCGCTTTGGCAGTAGTCAATCTTGGTAGGAAGTGAACAATGGCATCACTCTGCAGGCTGAGGATGGGCATGCCAACATGGAGAGTCGACAAGGTTGGAAGGGTACCCGCGGTACCAGAATCAACCTTTATATGGGTGGAATCGAGCTTGCACTCTGTATGCCAATCCTTGGACCAGGAGTGACGGGCCTTCTTCATGGCCCCGCTGCGACCTCCCAACGATAGGAGGGGGGCTTAGAGGAGCTTCTGTCGGGGTGAGGCAGCATCTCAACATACTTGATGGTGTTGCCAAGGACCGCAATGTTGTGAAGAGACATTGGATCACCAACCCCCACATCGGGGTCGGGCCTGATGTGTTGGGTTTAGTCCCACATCGGTTGTGAGGGGAGACATAACATGACTTATAAGAGCGGGGATGCCCCTCCTAATAGGCTAGTCTTTTGGGGGAAGAGGGCCCAAGGCCTCTCATAAGTCGGTCTTGCTTTCTAGTTCGGCCTGGTGATGCAGATGGGTCAGAAATGCTGATGTTAACGGACCCGAGATTATGTAACAATTGGCATCAGAGCCATGGTAAGGCGGCGGCATGACGTGTACGAGAGGCCATGGCGCGTGTGGCTGGGGCGGAACCTGGTGATGCCGGTGTGCGTGGCAGGCCCTACAGGCCCAAGAAAGCATTGTCACAGGTGGAGCAAGGTTCTTGTTGAGCTGGCTAGCTCCATTGAGTTGCACAAGGGCAGCGCACATGCGTGTGGTCATGCATGTACGGTGTGCTACAGGAGGCTGCAGAGGCGTTCGGTGAGCTGTGAAGGCTTAGATTTGTTGGTTAACAAAAGGAAAGGCTTGAGTGCTTGGCGTCACATGCATACGAACGTGCTTGGTGTCCAGGAGCAGTTGGAAGATGAAATAGCTTGTCTTGCTACTAGGGGTACACGGACAAGTGCTAGCAATGCATAAGGAAAATAATTTTGCGAGGACTCAGGTTTGCACGGAAGGTTTTTCTGTCAAGATTGCTACGGGGGTTCAGAGAGTATGTGACAAGGATGGCGACATGCGTATAAGGCTCGCAGGATTCTGGGCTTGTCGTGGTAGGATCATGCATATAGAGGGCGTTAAGCAACACACGGATGTGCATGGCAGAGAGGACGCAGGGTGGAGCATCGTTGCAGTCGGATAATTTCGGCTAGGTCAGACTAGACTGTCTGACGGATCGACGGGGATGTTGGTCGAAGCAGAAGACTGTGGTGATTTCAACGACGACGACATAGGAGCGTGATGCTGATGGTGGCCAGCTTCTGGGGCGTAGAAACACGTGGTACAGGCCCAAGGGCTTGTGCAGCTTCGACAAGACTATGATGCAGGGTTGATTCAAGGCGGTGCACACATGCATGACAGCTCGAAGTCAACGGGGCGCGAGGGTAGCATGGCCAGCTATATGGAGTTATGTTGAAGGTGGAGCTGGAGTCTGATGGACAGCTTCACTCTGAACTGATTGAGGGGTACGACATAAGTTAACGGAGAGTTGATGCCTATTTCATCAGGATAGCGAGACACACGTGGTTTGGACTGGGTAGCAGTTGTCTGATAGAGACGTGATACTCGGCATCGGTCGGTGATGATCGATGGTTCTCTGTCGTGTGGGTTGAGGCAGTGTGGGCTAGCTACCCGGGAAACTCGATCAGGACAATAGAGACTCGACGTGGTGATAACGAGGAGGCGTGTGGTAAGCACGGGACACCGCGGAGACAGAGTGCTATAGCGGTGGGACATATTAGTGACTATCTGGAAAAATGATGAGACAACTGCGAATTTAACTCAGGGTGACACAGGGCGACGTTGAAACTCCTTCAAGTTTCAAACAAGCTGTCAAGGAGAGCGATGACGTTGAGTTCGGGTAACTTTTATATGTGGCGTCCAATATGTGAGTTGTTCACTTTCACGCAGACAGTGATCGGCGTGTGATGGCGTTGAACAGATACTCCGAAAGTTAGGAGCACAAAGTAGAGTAATGATGAACTTAATTTTGCTCGAGTGTTGACTGTGAAGAAGACGAGAAAGGACTACAGTTGCAGGTGGAGTCATATAAAATCTGGGAGTAGCAGCGGTGCTCATGGCGTATCTTAAGTCCAAAGTACATGGAGATTTGACGCATGGATGAATCCAAGGTGGTGAAGAATATTCGTCAAGGTGAAGTTTGTTAGAGTTGTGTCGAATATTATTGTACAAGGTAGGTTACAGTTGGACATGTAGTTGTATTGTGTTTACAGGATCTGGAGTTGTGTCCTAGTAGGACACTTGTATCCTAGACCTTTCGTATATAGTGAGGGTAGACATACGATGTAACCTATAGCAACATAATAGCACAGGCACGCGGGGGGAGCCAGCGGCGTGTCGGCGCCCGGGCGGCCGGAGGTGCGATATTGTAGCGGTGTTATGGGAAGGAGCGCCCGTAGTTAGGCCCTGGAAATGTAGTCATGTCGGTGAACCTCGTTAACAAATCTCGGTATCATGCTTGTGTGGTTGCTTAGTCCTCGATAGATCGACTGTGCGCCTTAGATTTATTCTAACATGATGGGCGGTGGCAGATTCAGGTAGCCGAGCTTGAGGTTTTTGAGGAGCACGTCTCAGAAGAAGATGTTGCGCTAGAGATACACCTAGTGCACGGTACCCGTGGGTCCTCCAATGGTGATGTGTTAGTTGTGAAGTGTGTTTTTGGAGATGAATATACCACCACCGGCGTCTTGCTCCAGGTCTTGGTAGCGGAGTGATAGATGCAGAGCTGAGGAGATCTTTTTACCACATAATATGTGAGCTTGTGCAGCAACGACGACGTGACCGGCTTCCGCCTATCCATGAGGGAGTAGGGTGAAGTTGTCGTAGCTGATGCCAGTGCCTTTGGAGTGTTTGTTGGGCTCGCGCATGATGGCGAGCGACAACATGTTGATTTCGTGTTGGGGGCCAGGGTGCGGGAGGTGGTAAAGTTGGCGGTCGCAGGCGTCGTAGATGAAGTATTGGCGATTTACGGGAAGCCGGACATCGGTTGGATGCTTACCCGTGACAACGCATAGGAGGACGAGGCCGCTGTCGGTCTCGGTGGCCACAATGAAGGGTGCGACGACGAACTCAGTGTGGTCCATGTGGGTGGCGTGGACGCGTAAGAGACGAGCGGCGGGGCGGCGACGCAAAAGGTGAGCTGGAGTTGGCCCTTGAGCTTGGGGCCCTCCATATCGCAGACGGCAGTGGTGCCGTTCTTGCGGTCGGCGAAGCAGGCGCATGGATCAATGAGGACGAAGGGCCACCACCTCGCCGTGGTACGATTTTGACCTGCGGACAAAATGAAATCACAGAATGAACTGCCCACAAAAGTATTTCACACGGCTGACCTTTTTGTGTGGCGCCCGACACGCCGGCGCCACACCCTACGGTGCAGCGCCTAGCTCGGGGGCGTTGCACCTCTATCCACCGTGGCAGCCCCTGGGCCCGCAACCAGCAGTGCAACACCTCTGGGCTAGGCATCACACACGTAATGTGCAGCGCCTAGCTCACGGGCGCTGCACGTTGACTTAGATGCAGCCGCCGTGGCCCTCTCCTCCCCACCCATCCCATTGCACCATTTACAGAAGAAGCGGCGGCGGCGGCCCTCTCCTCTCCCCCTCTCAATCCCCTCTCCCAAATCCTCCACTCGTACCGCTTCAGGAACGAGTGGTGAGGCTGACACTAGGCCCCGTCCGTCAGGAGAGAGAGAGAGGGGGATCGAGATCAGAGGGGGGCGGCGCTTCGCCGGAGCTCACGCTGGCGACGAGGGGGTTTGGGGCTAGGCTAGAGGGATAGGATTGAAGCGGGGCTCGAGGCGCACCTGCCCGTACCCGTGGCTTGGCGAGAGGTGGACGGAGTGGCTCTCGCTCGAGCTCGCAAGCTTCGGTAGCGGACGGAGTTCGCCGGAGAGGTTGAAGACGAGGGCTAGGAGCGGCTCCGATGGCTTCGCGGCGTCCAGGCAGCACCAACAGACCACCAAGGCCCCGCCCAAGCAGTTGCTTGAGCTCGAGAGGCACCGGAGAGCGGCGGCTGGCCTGCGGGGATCCTTGGAGTCCTCGGGTCGGGGCGACGGCCAGAGGCCTGCTCGACCGAGTTGCGGTCGTTCTACGTGTCGCCGTCGGAGCGCTCTGGACACGCAGCGAACATCGACGAGAAGCTCCAACGCGAGGGGGCAAGGGCTCAGCGTCAACGCAGGAGCTTGCCCACGCACGCGGACGAGCACAGGAGGCGGTTGGGGAAGCGGACAAGTGCACGCGCGCACCGTGGCGTTTTGGCCGCGACGCGCCCGTGCTTGCTGCGGCGGCTCCGGCGTCGGCGAGCGACAGGGAGCGGTCTAGGGTGATGGGTCGAGGCTAGTGGCGCGGTGCGGCAGTCGGCGGCGAGCGCTGGAACGAGCACGCGCGAAGCAGAGGGCAAGGCGACAGCCAGAGCGCGTCGAGACGCTGCCAGGCGCCGTGTCCTCGCGCGGTCACCAAGCTAGCATGGTCAAAACGACGTCCAGGAGCGGCCAAACCTTGTCTACGCGCTCGACCGTGCAGTGTTACGTCTAGGAGAGGTGATGGCTCATGCCCAGGTCGACCAGACTTGACTCTACTAAGATGGCAAGTTTCTGTCCAGAAACTTGGTCGCCAAGTTTGGCCACCTTCTAGAAGGCTATTAGGGCTGATTTCCTGGGGTTTAGGGTTTCTTAGGAGGGTGTTTAAGCTCAAGAAAGATCAGGGCTAAAAGCTCAAGAAAAAATGTACTTGCTGTACAAACTGGGATTTTAGGTCAGAAGAGAAATGATTTTCTACAGCAAAAATATTCCAAAAAGTGGTGCAATATTTTTGCATGGGAAGGTGGGCCAGGGTTCTAAGAATATTCATGAATTATCTCAGATTTTTCTGAGCAAGAAAAATTGAGGTTGCTTCGGAGCACAAGTTTCTGAAGTGAGTTTCAGAGAGGAAAATGAATATTTTTCCTATTCATTTGATTATTTTGGGAATTTGTGGGAAGAATAATGTAGATAGGTCACTTGGGTGAAAGTCAAGTATATGCCCAAGTGACAAGTCCATTTGAAATGATTCAAAACCCAAATCAAATCAGAGCAAAAACCACGGTGAAAACCAAGTCCGGAAAAAGAGAGAAGGCAAGTCCAGAAAAAGAGAGAAGGCAAAATCCAGGCTGTCACAAACCTCCCCCACTTAGGATGAATCCCGTCCTTGAGATTCGGTTGCTTGGGAAAACCATTCTGGGTATGCAGTCCTTAAAAATTCCTCTCTTTCCCAGGTTGCTTCTTCTTCGGTGTGATGCTCCCACTGAACCTTGTAAAACCATATCTCTTTGCTGCGAGTGACCCTTTCTGTCTGATCCAATATTCTAATTGGCTTTTCCTCATAAGTCAAATTATTAGGCAATTCTCTCTCTGCCATATCAGTCCTTTTCTCCGGTGGCAAGATACATCTCCTTAGCTGTGAGATGTGAAACACGTTGTGTACTTCTGACAATTCTGGTGGCAATTCCAACTGGTATGCAACTGTTCCGACTCTGGCCATGACGGGGAATAGACCAATATATCTGGGTGCCAATTTTCCTTGGGTCTGAAACCTCTTGACTCCTTTCATAGGGGTGACTCGGAGATATACGTGCTCTCCGGGTTCGAAGCTAATCTAACGATGTTTGGCATCATAGTAGCTCTTCTGTCGGGATTTGGCCATTTGCAGTCTGTCCCGGATTTCCTTGACTCGCTTCTCCGCTTCGAGCATTAAATCAGTCCCGAAAATGCGGTTGTCTCCGGTTTGAGACCAATTCAATGGGGTGCGGCATTTTCGGCCATACAGGGCTTCATAGGGTGACATCTTTAAGCTGGCCTAGAAGCTGTTGTTGTAGGAAAACTCGACGTAGGGCAGACAGTCTTCCCACTTGGTTCCTTGGGCCAACGTACATGCCCGGAGCATATCCTCGAGTATTTGATTTACTCGCTCGGTCTGCCCATCTGTCTGAGGATGATACGACATGCTGTACTTCAGAGCGGTCCCCAAGGCTTGATGTAGTCGGGACCAAAATGCGGAGGTGAATAGAGATCCCCTGTCGGAGGTGATAGTCTTGGGTACTCCATGCAGACTGACGATTGTTGATACATACAGCTGTGCGAGTTGATTTGCACCGTATGTAGTCCGGATAGGCAGGAAGTGTGCCACCTTGGTTAAGGTGTCCACTCGGACCCATATTGCGTCGTTTCCTCGATGAGACCTTGGTAATCCCGTGATGAAGTCCATGCAGATATGATCCCATTTCCATTGGGATACTGGCAGAGGTTGGAGGAGTCCGGCGGGTTTTTGGTGTTCCTCCTTTACCTTGTTGCATATGTCGCAACAGGCAACAAAGTATGCGATGTCTTTCTTCATTCCATCCCACCAAAATACCTGACGAAGGTCCTCATACATTTTGGTACCACCGGGGTGAATTGAGTATGGTGCTTCATGCGCTTCTGTCAATATTTTATTCTTCAGACTTTCTTGGTTGGGTACGCAAAGTCTTCCTCGGAACCTTAGTGAACCTTGCTGATCCACAGAGAAATCTGGTGCATGCCCTTGGTGCATCTTCTGAACATATATTTGTAACACCTTATCATCCGCCTGAGCACTGCGGATTTCTTCTTCGAGAGAAGGGGCAACTTCCAATATATTGGTAATACGGGCATCGGTGATCACAAAATTTAGCTGCATGATTTCTTCATAAAGCTCTGGAGGCAAAGAATCCATTAGGGCATTAAGGTTTGCCGGCTTGCGGCTGAGAGCGTCAGCCACCACATTAGCTTTGCTCGGGTGATAATTTATTCCGAGGTCGTAGTCCTTAACCAACTCGAGCCATCTTCGCTGTCGAAGGTTCAAGTTGGGCTGAGTGAATATATACTTGAGACTCTTATGGTCGGTGAATATCTGGCACTTCTTTCCAATCAGATAATGTCTCCAGATCTTCAAAGCGTGCACCACCGTGGCCAATTCCAGATCATGAGTAGGATAGTTCCCTTCATGTTGCCACAGTTGTTGTGATGCATAGGCCACCACTTTGCCATCTTGCATTAGTACACACCCCAGTCCTTTTCTGGATGCGTCGCGGTAGACATCAAAACTGCGGTAGATGTCTGGAAGAGTTAATATGGGTGCCGATGACAGCCTGGTTTTTAACTCATTGAAGCTCCGTTCGCAGTCCTCAGTCCATATGAACTTCTTATCCTTCTTGAGAAGCTCAGTCATTGGCTTGGCGATCTTGGAAAATCCTTCGATAAAACGGCGATAATATCTGGCTAGTCCAAGGAAACTCTTTCTGAGACTTCGGTGGGTGCGGACCAATCAAGTACGTCCTTTACATTGCTTGGGTCCACTGAGATTCCTTCTGCCGAGAGGACATGCTTGAGGAATCCCACTTGCTGGAGTCAAAACTCACATTTGCTGAATTTGGCATAAAGTTGATGGTCGCGAAGCCTTTGCAGAACTGCTCGAAGATGCTCCTTGTGTTTGTCCTTGCTCTTGGAGTAAATGAGGATGTCATCAATGAACACCACCACAAACTTGTCCAAGAAGTCCATAAACACCTTGTTCATCATATGCATAAAGAATGCAGGAGCATTGGTGAGGCCGAAGGACATAACCGTGTATTCATAAAGACCGTACCGAGTGATGCACTACTGGAATTAGCTTATTTGCCGTCCGCTAGCGGACGGCAAAGAAGGTCTTTCCTGTCCGCTTACAGAAAACGGACGGCAAAGAACAGGCTGATGGCAAATAAGGTCTTTGCCCTCAGCCTTTTCTTTGCCGTCCGCTGGCTGACGGCAAAGAGAGAGCTGGCCCCACTAAACGAGCTAATTGGAAAAAACTTAACGACCCCTCTCTTTGCCGTCTGCTAGTAGAAGGCAAAGAGGAAACAAAGCGGACGGCAAAGGGTGGGCGGACGGCAAAGAAGTGACCTAACTAACGGCCGAGCCCCACCCCGCCCCTTCTCTCTGTTTCTCTCCCTCTCTCCTCCCCGACGACCAGAGCAGCCCCCGCCGCCCGCCGCCGCCCCCGCCACCCGCCGCCGCTTGCTCCGTCGCCCCACCACCCCACCGCCCCCACACGCCGACGCCTCGTCGCCCCACCACCCCGCCGCCCTGGCGCCCCACCACCCCACCACGTCGCCGCCCGACCGCCCCACCGCCCCGGCGCCCCGCCGCCCCCACCAGCCTGGCGCCCCGCCGCCCCCACCACCCGCCCACCACCCGGCACCACCGCCGCCCCCGGCGCCACCGCCGCCCCATCGCCCCCGCCTCCCTGCCGGCTCGGCACCGCCGCTCACCGCCCCGGCGCTGCCGCTCACCGCCCCTGTGCCACCGTCGCCCCCGTCGCCGCCGCTCCGGTGAGTTATTTGTTTCTTCAGTTTTTTTTGCTGTTTAATTGTTAGTGTTAGATTTAGTGTTAGATTCAGTTTAGTTTTAGTGCTAGAATATGTAGAAGGGGAAGAAGAAGAAAAAGAAGAAGAAGAAGAAGAAGAGGGGAGACGGGAGGAAGAGGAGGAGGGAGAAGAGGAAACCCTAAACCCTAGTTTTAGTTATAGTTTTACTTTACTTTTAGTTTTAGTTTAGTTTTAGTTTTTATTTTTAGTTTAGTTTATTTTAGATTAGTTTTAGTTTTAGTTTTAGTTCAGAAGAAGAAGAAGAGTAGAAGGAGGAGGAGGAGGGAGGAAGAGGAGGAGGGAGAAGAAGAAAGAAAAGAAGAAGAAGAAAGAAGAAGAAGAAGAAGAAGAAGAAGAAGAAGAAGAAGAAGAAAAGAAGAAGAAGAAGAAGAAGAAGGAAGAGGAGGAGGAGGAGGAAGAGGAGGAGGGAGAAGAAGAAAGAAAAGAAGAAGAAAGAAGAAGAAGAAGAAGAAGAAGAAGAAGAAGAGGAGGAGGAGGAGGAGGAGGAGGGAGGAAGAGGAGGAGGAGGAGGAGGAGGAGGAGGAGGAGGAGGAGGAAGAGGACAAGAGGAGGAGGAGGGAGGAAGAGGAGGAGGAGGAGGGAGGAAGAGGAGGAGGAGGAGAAGAACAGAAGAAGAAAAGGCTGTCACGTGCCCCGACCGCGACCCACACCCTGATCCCGACCCCGACACCCCGACCCCGACACGCCACCCCGACACCCCGGCCCGACACCCCGACCCCGACCCCCGACACCCTGACACCACACCCTGACCCCAACACCCCAACCCCGACACGCCACCCCGACCCCGACACGCCACCCCGACACCCCGACACGACACCCCGACCCCCGACACCCTAACACCCCGACCCCGACCCCCGACCCCTGACACCCTGACACCACACCCTGACCCCGACACCCCGACACCCCGACCCCCGACACCCAGACCCCGAAATTGTACCCCGACCCCGACACGGCACCCCGACACCCACTACTAGAAAAAGGGCTATAGATGGGATTGACACTAATGGCGCATCAGACAAGCGGTGCGCCATTAGTATATACTAATGGCGCACCACCTTCTGATACACCATTAGAGTTGAAACTACTAATGGCGCACCTGGCCCAGGGTGCGCCATTAGTATCAATTTTTTTTAACTAGTGCGCCTATCCAAACATACTAATGGCGCATCCAGACACAGTGCGCCATTACTAGTTGTAACTAGTAATGGCGCACCTGTCCCAGGGTGCGCCATTAGTATCAAATTTTTTTTAACTAGTGCGCCTGTCCAAACATACTAATGGCGCATCCAGACACAGTGCGCCATTACTAGTTTTAACTAGTAATGACGCACCTGGCCTAGGGTGCGCCATTAGTATCAATTTTTTTTAACTAGTGCGCCTGTCCAAACATACTAATGGCACACCACCAGAAGGTGCGCCATTAGTAACCTGAACTACTAATGGCGCACCACCCCAACGGTGCGCCATTAGTAACTTGGCCCATTCCACCGACCGCACCCCCCCCCCCCCCCCCCGTGGACCGCCTTTTCAGTTTTAAAAAAATAAAAGAAAATGATGGAAATGTCAAAAAAATAAAATAAAATAAGTTTCCCATGTGATATGTGGTCTAGTTGTTGGGAAAATTAACAAATATGAATTTCGACTTTATTTGCAAAATCTCTCTGGAATTTCTTAAAATATGCATAACTTTTGCATACGAACTCGGATGAAAAAGTTTTTTATATGAAAAATCATCTACTCAAAAAGTTACATCCGAATTTAATTGGGGGAACCCGTTAAACATTTTCAAAATCCTCAAAAACCTAACAGAAAAAAAGATACGGGGCTTTTAAGATCTGGAGGCAAAAAAATTCAAAAAATTTCAAACTTACTAATGGTGCACCTGCCCATGGTGCGCCATTACTATCTTCCCGCCTTCAAAATTCAAAATAAATTAAAAAAATAAAAAAAAGTTACTAATGGCGCACCTGCCCATGGTGCGCCATTAGTATCTTCCCGCCTTCAAAATTCAAAATAAATCAAAAAAATAAAAAAAAAGTTACTAATGGCGCACCTGCCCATGGTGCGCCATTAGTATCTTCCCGCCTTCAAAATTCAAAATAAATAAAAAAAATAAAAAAAAGTTACTAATGGCGCACCTGCCCACGGTGCGCCATTACTATGCCGTATATATGGCTGGGCGTGTCCTCTCCTCCTTACCTCTTCATTCTTCTCCTCCACTCCACCTCTCCTCCACTTCATCTCCTCCTCCCTCCTCTCCGGTGAGCTCCTCCTCCCTCCTCTCCGGTGAGCTCCTCCTCCCTCCTCTCCGGTGAGCTCCTCCTCCCTCCTCTTCGGTGAGCTCCCCTCATGGTTTCTCCTTCCTCCTCTCCGATGCTCCGGTGAACTCCTCTCCGGCGACCTCCTCCTCCTCTCCGGCGATGTAGGCGAGCAACTCTCCGGCGACCTCCTCCTCCTCCTCTCCGGCGAACTCCTCTCCGGCAAAAGAACACGGCAGAAGAACGTACAAGATCCAAAAACAGGAACAAAATTTGAAATAATATCGTGCAAAAAAATGAGCCAAAAAAACGAGCAAAAAATGGGCAAAAAAATCGCGATCCAGATCCAAATTCAAAAATAGCAAAGGATACTAATGGCGCATCACTAAACAGTGCGCCATTAGTATGCCGAAGTTACTAATGGCGCATCCTGTTGTTGTGCGCCATTAGTATGCCAAAGCACCTGGGTATAGATGGCCCCCTGGGAGGCATACTAATGGCGCACTGTTGTATATACTAATGGCGCATCTGGGGAGCGCCATTAGTATACCAGATACTAATGGCGCACCAGTGGTGCGCCATTAGTAAAATATACTAATGGCGTGCTACTAATGGCGCACCACTAATGCGCCATTAATGGCCAAATTAGGTGCGCCATTAGTAGGCCTTTTCCTAGTAGTGACCCCGGCACGACACCCCGACCCCCGACACCCTGACACCACACCCCGACCCCGACCCCGACACCCCGACCCCGACACCCCGACCCCGAAACAGCACCCCGACAGGGTCATATATTTGTGAATTATGAGTTAGGTCATATATTTTTCGATTTTGTTATGAGAAACATCAAATATAATTGTGTTGATCGGGTAGATTTAAACATCATATATATTTTTTGATTTTTTTATGAAAAACATCATATATTATTATTCATGTCGGTATTTTTTATGTTGTATTAATTTCGTTTACTCTTTGTCATGGCAGGTGTTGAAAGATGGTGGGCGTTGGTCCGGAGCGCTCCGAGGCCCTTCCTTCGTCGGCGCGTGGTGGGAGGTCTTCCATTCCACCCGCAGAAATCCACCGAGCGTTGCTGGACAGTATGGCGACACCGCTGGGCCCTTCTTCGTCAACCACGGTACCCAGCAGGGGACGAGGAAAGGGAGGGAAGAAGAGAGGAGCTGGAGCACGTGGTCGTGGGAGAGGAGGTAGGGTGACTGCTAGGGTGCCTTTCTCACCGCCACCCCCAGCTGTTTCACCCGAGCACGTGACTGCTAGGGTGCCTTCCTCGCCGCCACCCCTAGCTGTTTCACCCGAGCACGTGACTGCTAGGGTGGACTCGTCCGAGGAGGAGGCTACACGGACTCCGGTCCACGAGCCTTGGGTCCATGGGCCTTCGGCCCATGATAGTTGGGCCCACGAGACCCCGGACGAGCACACGCCTGGATGGGGTACCTGGCCGGATCAGCCTGAGGGGCCGAGTGGCCATGCTGATGATGACGGGGAGCCGACTGATATTGAGGAGGAGGGGGGCACCGTCTACCAGCGTGGTTGTACACGGCTCCCGTCCATGCCGGCGACCCGCGAGCAGAGGTGGTTGATTTTCCCTTATGGGGAGAGGTAAGTGAATTTAATATTTTTGTACCTTCTGCATTCATGTTTCTTCAAATATCTAATGCGTTGGCCTTGTCATGCTGCAGGGGTTGGGACCACCATGAGAAGGTCCGCCGGCCCAACTCCGTCCTTGGAGTGCTTTGCCGGTAAAACTTCCCGGGGTTTGTCACGTTTCCTGGTGAGGGTCGGCTTCCAGAGCTTGGATTGAGCTGGGAGCACTACTTGGCTACCCCGGCCCCGCCGGGTGAGATTATCGACGGTGTCTTGTGCGACACGATGGCAGACGTGGTGATCTGAAAGTTCTGGGTAATTTCTCCTTTACACAATTAAAAATCTTCAACTAGCTAGTCATTAATTGTACTAATCAATATTGTCTCATTTGATTGCAGACATTCTACAGGTGTGAGGAGGGATACGAGGAGGAGGCGGCAAATGTTATCGAGAACGTCTGCAAGCGCCTACTACAGAACTTACGGCACGAGGCTCGGGTGCAGGCTGTTCGAGACTACTACGCCTTGCGCGGTATCAAGAAGCCCAAGCCGGCGTGCCGCGAGAAGTTCCTGAGTAAGGAGCAATACATGAAGGTAATTCTTAAGGCCTTGTACTTACTTCCTTCATTTAGTAATTCATAGCCGTGGCACTCAAGTTTCTATTTGCTAACTGAGGCGCCTCCGAGATGGTGTGCGGATCGGATGGATTGTTGGGAGGTGTTGGTCAATGAGTGGTGCTCAAAAGAATGGCTAGCCGTCCACAACGCGTCCAAGGACAAACGTGCCCAAATGGAAGGTGTGCCACACCATCAAGGCAGCTCCAACTTATATCAGTTCGGGCGGAACTGGGTATGTGGTTTGCTTCATGATTCATGAAATTCATTCATCATGATAGCTTGAGCCCTTTAATTACTAATTTACGTTGTTTCTCTCTTTCAGGCATGCTACAATAAGGCGGATAAGGTACCAGAGGTGTACGACCTCTATTCCATGGCCCATACTGCCTCTTACAAGAAAGTCAAGGCATTCTCTCCGTCTGACCTCGATGATGCAAACAACTTCACCAACATCTCCTCCCACGACAAGCTCATGAAATATAGAGATGAAGGGAAGGCGAGGAAAGGGGAGGACTTTAACCCGAGCAAGGGTCCCATTGATCCAGAGCTGGTGATGATAGCTGGTGGCGGGAGGTCCCATGGCTCGATAGCCATTAGAGATGGACTTATCCGTTGTCCTAGCACTCTCCCAGAGATCAAGGCGCGCCAGTCGAGATCCGCTCCTGAGATAAGGCCTCGTGAACGGCCAGTCCAACTCGCCTTGAAGGTTAGTTATACGTACTCAGCTATCTTTCTCCATTACATTGTGTGCGCTTCCATCAATGATTACAAATGCTAACGAGGAGTGGTGTTGCAGGCTGCTATACAGAGTGAGAGAGATAGAACGGAGAAACTTCTGTCGGAGGCGGCGGAGACGCAGCGGGAGTTGGAGGAGAGGACGACAAAGATGTTGGAGGAGGAGAGGGCACGGAATGACATGCAGGCAAGGGCAATGTACGAGCTCCTTGTGGTAAGTTTCTTCTGCTGATTAGCCAAAACATTCATGTAGTGTTTGTCTCATTACTAACTAGTATGACTGAGTCGTCAAAACCAAATGTGCAGTCTGTGTGCGAGAAGTCCGGTCAGACCGCTCCGCCGATGCCAGTGATTGCTCCTGGGACGACGGTGAGTTTAATTTGAATGGACACTACTTGCTAGTCTTAACATTTGAGTGTCATCATGCTAACGAGACATTGGAAATGATCTTTGGTGCAGCGTAACTCCAGACAAGCATCGCACGATCCTTCTCCAGGTACCGGCACGAGCCAGCCCGCTCCCACACCTCCATGCTCACGGTAAGTTTCTCTAGTGTTTTGCTTAACAAATGCATAAAGACCTAGACTTAGCTTTATTTCCTCCAAAATGACTTAATAAGCTTACTGACCTCCAAAACCATCCATTTTACCTAAGTTAGCTCTAAAACGATCTATACTTAGCTTTGTTTCCTCCAAAATGACCAAAGTTAGCTCTAATATGCTTAGTTAACTAGGTTTGCTCAATAATGACATGTACTTAGCTTACTTATGTCAAAAATGGCATAATTAGCTTAGTTAGCTCATAAACGATCCATTATACCTAAGTTAGTTCTAAAATGATCCATTTTACCTTAGTTAGCTCATAAACGATTCATTTTACCTAAGTTAGCTCTAAAATGACCCATTTTACCTTACTTAGCTCATAAATGATCCATTTTACCCAAGTTAGCTCTAAAATGACCCATCTTACCTAGGTTAGCTCCAAAATGACCCATCTTACCTAGGTTAGCTCTAAAATGATGCATTTTACCTTTGTTAGCTCATAAGAGATCCATTTCACCTAGGTTAGCTCATAAACGATCCATTTCACTTATGTTAGCTCACAAACGATCAATTTCACCTAAATTAGCTCATAAATGTCATATATTCTTCTTCTTCTTCTTCATTTTCTTCTTCTTCTTCTAACTTTCTTATTTCCCATTTTGCAGAATTCATTCGCTTCACGGAAGCTTGCATAGATGGAGTGCTAGTTTGGATGAACTATTTTTCTTTTGTGTCGATGAACTATGCATGTATGGTAGGATGACACTATTGTAATATGTATGGTTGGATGCATGTATGTGGAACTTGCTATGTATGGTTGATGGAACTATGCATGTATGATGAAATTATATGTGTTGGATATCTCATATGTTTGCTCTGAATTTGCCATGTGAAAAATATATATGTATCATCTATTTGTTGTGAAAATGGTTGGGTATAAGAAAAAACAGAAAAAAAAGAGGCAATGCAGGCTCTTTGCTGTCTGCCACCGACGGCAACAGGCTCTTTGCCGTCCGCCGCGAACGGCAAAGAAGCCACGTGGCAACCACCAGTGTTTCCTGGCAGCTGACCATTTGGTCAATTTGCCTATAGTGGCAGACGACAAAGGCCTGATGCTCTTTGTCGTCAGCCACGGACGGCAAAGACTGCCGTTAGCCACCTAACGGACTAACAGCGAATTTATTGCCGTCGGCTTTCTTTGCCGTCCGTCGCTGATGGCAAAGGCTCCTTTGCCATCCACGTCAGGAAGCAGACGGCAAAGAAGGTCTTTGCCGATCCTTTCTTTGCCGGCGCCTTTTGCCATCCGTGGCAGACGGCAAAGGCCTTTGCCGTCCGCCTTCCATGCCTCAGCAGACGGCAAAGTAGCTGATTCCTGTAGTGGTGAACGCAGTCTTAGGAATATCTTCCTTCTTTATCTTGAGTTGATGATATCCAGTCCTCAAATCAATTTTTGAGAATACTTGGGCCCCACTGAGTTGACCAAACAGATCATCAATCCTTGGTAGTGGATACTTGTTTTTAATGGTGACGTCATTCAGCTGTCGGTAGTCTACGCACATTCGTAGACTGCCATCCTTTTTGTCCACGAAGATTGCTGGTGATCCCCATGGTGAAGAGCTTGGACGAATGTACCCTTTCTGCAGCATCTCATCCAGTTGTTTCTTCAATTCCACCAATTCTGAGGAAGGAATCCGATAATATTTCTTATGTATCGGAGTGGTTCTAGGCACCAGGTCAATAGCAAACTCCAATTCTCGGTCTGGTGGCATGCCTGGTAATTCTTCAGGAAAGACATCTGGATACTCACTGACCACAGGAATTAATTCCACTTCTTCTGCCACTGGTGCGAAAATCATATATTTTGCGGGGATGCGCTTGCGGGCATAAAAACTTGTGGTGCGACCTTCCATATTTTTCAGGGTAACTTCTCTGGTCGCACAGATGATGCAGACTTGGTATTGGGTTAACCAATTCATGCCCAGAATGACATCCAATTTGTTGGAATCGATGATTATCAACGATGTTGGAAACTTGACGCCCTTGATGTCAATCTCCAAATTTCGGCAGACGAGATTGCTTCTGAGTAGGGATCCCGGGGATTGTACCAGCATGTGCTTTCCCAAAATCGAGCAAGGAAAATTGTTTTAGGAAGCAAAACTCCACGAAATAAAAGAGTGGGAAGCCCCAGAGTCAAATAAAATTACGGCAGTTATGTCATTAACAAGAAACATACCAATGATGACTTCCGGGTCCTCTTGGGCTTCATCTGTGGAGATGTGATGAATTTGCCCTTGGATCATATATGGGGCGGAATACGGCTCCATGTAGTTGACTTGCGGCTGAAATGGAACCACGTGTTTGGTGTTCTTGGGACACTGTCGGGCGTAGTGTCCGGTTTGGCCACAGCTAAAGCATGAATTGTTGCGCTAACAATCGTCGCGCACCGGGCTGGTCACGACATTCTTGACTTGTGTAATAGTCTTGTTGACATTCTGCTGCCAATTGGGTTTGTACTCCACCTGAGTCTGCTGCCAAGTACGAGCCTTTTGCACTGGTTGCATATCCTTCTTTGGCTCGAATTTGCGCTTGTGGTCATTAGCAGCTGGCTTGTTGTCGTGCAGGAGCTTGTGTTCCCTTTCTGCGATGAGAGCCTTGTTCACCAGAGTCAGGAAGTCTGGGAAATCAAACATGCTGAGAGTGCACCTGAGATGCTGATTCAGGCCTCCAAGAAAATGATCAATATTCCGCTCTTCTGTGGCCACATCATGGAGAGAATAGCGGGCCAGATGGTTGAATTTATTCAGATACTCATTGACGGTCATGCTGCCTTGAGTGAGAGCGAGAAATTCGCGTTGCTTGATTTTTATGACTCCGGTGGGAATATGATACTTGCGGAAATGATCCTTGAATTTTCTCCAAGTAATTTCCTCGTCTGCAGGCCATATTGTTTTGGCATTATCCCACCATATAGCGGCAGCTCCTCCGAGATAATGCGTTGCAAAGGGATCCTTGTCTCCTTCTTCAGTGCGAGCAATCTCCAATTTCCTCTCAATAGTCCTTAGCCAGTCGTCGGCGTCCAAAGGATCAGTAGCGTGGCTAAAACTGGGAGGCTTGGTTCGCTGAAAATCTGACAGCTTGGAGTGATGGCCATTCTGGTTTCCATTCTGCCCAACCATAACTTGTAAACTTTTCAGTATTTCCAGCACATCGTTGCTCCTTCTTTCTTCAAACATTCGCAGGATTTTCTCGGTGGAAGGCGATTGTAGCGGTGGAGGCGGAGGTGGCTGGTATGGCTTAGGGGAATGTCCTGCCTGTCTTGCCGAGCGACAGACAGGGACATCCTCACCAGCTTGGCAGCTGGTGCCTCCACGCGTCATCCTATTTTTTGTTTTCCCAATACATAGCAACCATGATGAGAAAATTCCAAAATGGGGGAAAAACCAATGACAAATCCGGAAGAAAACAACGAATGAAAACCAAGTCGAATAAAAGAGTCCAACATAATTATACATAGTCCCAACATGAAGGTAAACATCCCAACGGGCCTATTACCCTTGTACATGAAACTACGCATCATGACAAGTGCAATTACAGCCATACATCATGCTCATGACTACATCGATACACTAACGATCTACTACTCGGATGGTGCTGCTGCAGGCTCGTCTCCTGAGCCGGACCCAGATCCTAAACTGATAGTAGAGACCTCTGGGGGAAGAGAGGTGCGCTGGCGCTGCCTCGAGGGCTCTCCCTCAGGGGCAGGCGGGGGATGGGATCTAAGCATAGGAGCGGCAGGAGTAGCGACAAGAGAAGACCATGCAGCAGGAGCGCTGCGAGGGTTCACCGCCAGAGGGTTAACGGTACCCTGCGAGGTCGTCGGTGGAACAGAGGCGGAAGGAACTGGAGCAGACGTATAGATGACAGCGGGCAGAGGGTTCCTCATACGAGCAGCCGCGAGAGCTGCGCGAACGCGTGTAAGCTCCCGAGCTAACTCGTAGTTAAGGAGATAACCAGCAGTGATGTAGCGAGAAAGGTGACTAGTGGGACGATCGCACGCCGGATTAATCAAAGGAAAGCGGATACGCCCATTCTCGTGCAGAGATGGGTAGTAGAAAAGACCAGGGTGGGTGTGCATGCGAACCTCGTTGTAGCGCAAGTCTACAAGAGCCTCGATAGCAGCAAACTAAACCGCCTGAGATGGCGTAGAAGCAAGACCACCCTTAGTCGAACGAGTGTAAGCGCCGGATGGAGAACTGTAGTGTAGAGTGACCTCAGCATAATACTCATACAATGCACCGGCCAGATGCTCGCGATACACCCGATACTCTGGATCAGCGCCCTCTGGATAGAGTCGTCGCCACACGTTCTGAAGCAGGTGTGGCGATGTGTACAGAGCTGGCTCACGATGGTACAAGAACGATACTGGTGCCATCTACACTCACAAACCATACGGTTAATAATAACAACAATTAAGCATGCATGCAATGCACAACCTATTTCTATGACTACCGGCACTCAAACGAAGCTATCTACCATTTTACTAACGCACTACTGGTCTAGCGTGTCCTACAATCAGCACGGCTCTGATACCAAGCGTTGTGGCACCCCGGCTCAGAGCAACCGGTTTACCCTGCATTGCCAGCCCAGATATCGAGTCTTCTGGCAATACACAACAACATGGTACAGTAACAACCGCTTTATTGATACTAGTGGAATACATAGGTCTGATATTACATCGAGATACGAGGCCAAGCAGCACACATGATGCTGCTGGACAGTATGTACATTATTTAATGAACATGGCTGGGGCCTCGATCGCACGAACTACACGGCAGCGGAAGACGACGAAGTTGAACTCCATAGCACAGGGACACTGACGTGGACGCGGCCTAGACACGAGACGCGCTCCGATGCGAACCGACTTGCTTGAAAGCTGGCATAACACGCCAGGTCAGTACGTTGAATGTACTTGCAAGCTCACAACAAACATAAGCACGATGACAAACAATATCATGATAATTAATCAGGTTAATTCAATGCAAGCCTACAGATGCAATGCAGCCAAACCGTGCACCGAGTCACACGGACTCGCTTACCAGACGGTTACCTTGTAACCAAACGGCGACCACACCAGGGTCACACCTGAAACCAATCACTCATGAACACCTCGAGTGTTCAAGTTTCACCACGAAACAATGCATCACAACAATCACATAGTTTGCAAGATTTATTATAAAAGTTGATCCATGGTGTGACTTAATCCCGAGTCTTGCCCATAAACAAGGAAGCGGCTATCGATATATTAAATACACTCTGCAGAGGTAGCGCACTTTACCCACACCACGGAATACCTGGCCTCGCACTCCCATTCGGGTGGACCATGATAACCCACAAGTATAGGGGATCGCAACAGTTTTCGAGGGTAGAGTATTCAACCCAAATTTATTGATTCGACACAAGGGGAACCAAAGAATATTCTCAAGTATTAGCAGCTGAGTTGTCAATTCAACCACACCTGGATAACTTAGTATCTGCAGCAAAGTATTTAGTAGCAAAGTAGTATGGAAGTAACGGTAACGGTAGCAAAAGTAATATTTTTGGGTTTTGTAGTGATTGTAACAGTAGCAACGGAAAAGTAAACAAGTGAAGAACAACATATGAAAAGCTCGTAGGCATTGGATCGGTGATGGAGAATTATGCCGGATGCGGTTCATCATGTAACAATCATAACCTAGGGTGACACAGAACTGGCTCCAATTCATCAATGTAATGTAGGCATGTATTCCGAATATAGTCATACGTGCTTATGGAAAAGAACTTGCATGCCATCTTTTGTCCTACCCTCCCGTGTCAGCGGGGTCCTAGCGGAAACTAAGGGATATTAAGGCCTCCTTTTAATAGAGTACCGGACCAAAGCATTAACACATAGTGAATACATGAACTCCTCAAACTACGGCCATCACCGGGAGTGGTCCCGATTATTATCACTTCGGGGTTGCCGGATCATAACACATAGTAGGTGACTATAGACTTGCAAGATAGGATCAAGAACTCACATATATTCATGAAAACATAATAGGTTCAGATCTGAAATCATGGCACTCGGGCCCTAGTGACCAGCATTAAGCATAGCAAAGTCATAGCAACATCAATCTCAGAACATAGTGGATACTAGGGATCAAGCCCTCACAAAACTAACTCGATTACATGATAGATCTCATCCAACCCATCACCGTCCAGCAAGCCTACGATGGAATTACTCACGCACGATGGTGAGTATCATGAAATTGGTGATGGAGGATGGTTGATGATGATGATGGCGACGGATTCCCCTCTCCGGAGCCCCGATCGGACTCCAGATCAGCCCTCCCGAGAGGTTTTAGGGCTTGGCGGTGGCTCCGTATCGTAAAACGCGATGAATCCTTCTCTCTGATTTTTTTCTCCCTGAAAGTGAATACAAGGAGTTGGAGTTGAGGTCGGTGGAGCGTCAGGGGGCCCACGAGGCAGGGGGCAAGCGCGCCCCCACCCTCGTGGACAGGGTGTGGGCCCCCTGACGTGGATTCTTCTTCCAGTATTTTTAATATTTTCCAAAAAAATGTTCTGTGGAGTTTCAGGTCATTCCGAGAACTTTTGTTTCTGCACATAAATAACACCATGGAAAGTCTGCTGAAAATAGCATCAGTCTGGGTTAGTTCCATTCAAATCATGCAAGTTAGAGTCCAAAACAAGGGCAAAAGTGTTTGGAAAAGTAGATACGACGGAGACGTATCAACTCCCCCAAGCTTAAACCTTTGCTTGTCCTCAAGCAATTCAGTTGATAAACTGAAAGTGATAAAGATAAACTTTTCCAAACTCTGTTTGCTCTTGTTGTTGTAAATATGTAAAGCTAGCATTCTAGTTTTCAGCAAAGATTATGACTAACCACATTCACAATAACTCTTAGGTCTCATGTTTACTCATGTCAATGGCATAATCAACTAGCGAGCAATAATAATAAATCTCGGATGACAACACTTTCTCAAAACAATCATAATATGATATAACAAGATGGTATCTCGCTAGCCCTTTCTGAGACCGCAAAACATAAATGCAGAGCACCGTTAAAGATCAAGGACTGACTAAACATTGTAATTTATGCTAAAAGAGATCCAATCATAGTCATACCCAATATAAATTAATAGTAATGGATGCAAATGACAGCTGCGCTCTCCAGCTAGTACTCTTTAATAAGAGGGTGATGACTCAGCATAAAAGTAAATAGATAGGCCCTTCGCAGAGGGAAGCAGGGATTTGTAGAGGTGCCAGAGCTTGATTTTAAAATAGAGATGAATAATATTTTGAGCGGCATACTTTCATTGTCAACATAACAACCATGAGATGGCGATATCTTCCATGCTACACACATTATAGGCGGTTCCCAAACAGAATGGTAAAGTTTATACTCCCACTCCACCAACAAGCATCAATCCATGGCTTGCTCGAAACAACGAGTGCCTCCAACTAGCAACAGTCCCAGGGGGAGTTTTGTTTGCAATTATTTTGATTTAGTTTGCATAAAGCATGGGACTGGGCATCCCGGTGACCAGCCATGCATTTTCTCGTGAATGAGGAGCGGAGTCCACTCCTCTGAGAATAACCCGCCTAGCATGGAAGATACAGACAGCCCTAGTTGATACATGAGCTATTCGAGCATACAAAACAAAATTTCATTTGAAGGTTTGGAGTTTGGCACATACAAATTTACTTGGAACGGCAGGTAGATACCGCATATAGGAAGGTATAGTGGACTCATATGGAATAACTTTGGGGTTTAAAGGATTGGATGCACAAGCAGTATTCCTGCTTAGTACAAGTGAAGGCTAGCAAAAGACTGGGAAGCGACCAACTAGAGAGTGACAACAGTCATGAACATGTATTAAAATTAATAAACATTGAGTACGAGCATGAGTAGGATATAATCCACCATGAACATAAATATCGTGAAGGCTATGTTGATTTGTTTCAACTACATGCGTGAACATGTGCCAAGCCGAGTCACTTAAATCATTCAAAGGAGGATACCACCCCACTATACCACATCACAACCATTTTAATAGCATGTTGGCACGCAAGGTAAACCATTATAACTCATAGCTAATCAAGCATGGCACGAGCAACTATGATCTCTAATTGTCATTGCAAACATGTTTATTCATAATTGGCCGAATCAGTTATGATGAACTAATCATATTTACAAAAACAAGAGAGGTCGAGTTCATACTAGCTTCTCTCATCTCAGTCAGTCCATCATATATCGTCATAATTGCCTTTCACTTGCACGACCGAATGATGTGAATAATAATAAGAGTGCAAGTGCATTGGACTAAGCTGGAATCTGTGAGCATTCAATAAACAGGAGAAGACAAGGCAATATGGGCTCTTGGTTAAATCAACAATAATGCATATAAGAGCCACTTCAACAATTTAATTATGGTCTTCTCCTATCGACCGCCAAAGAAAAGAAAAGAAATAAAACTATTTACACGGGAAAGCTCCCAACAAGCAAAAAGAAGAACGGGAAATCTTTTGGGGTTTTCTTTTTAGTTATTACTACTACAGCAAGAAAGGTAAACTAACTAAAAGTTACAACTATTTTTTTTGTCTTTCTTAAGGTTTATCAAACACACAAGACGAGAGCAAGAAAAAGAAAATAAACTAGCATGGATATTACAGTGAAAGAGTATGAGCACCGACAACTTAGCAATGAGTGTGTGTGAACATGAATGTAATGTCGGTGGGAAATACATACTCCCCCAAGCTTAGGCTTTTGGCCTAAGTTGGTTTATTGCAACGGATGGCCTGGCGGATATCCATAGTTGTAGATGGGGTCGTACTGAGATGAAGAAGACTCTGACTGCCACTGGCTGGCAATCATCTCCGGATCCCAATAGTAATTAGACTGTCGTGGAGGATCAAATTGTGGTTCTGGCTCTAGCTCTGTGGCTGATGTAGGGTTCCGGTAGGCGTGAATGGCCGCCAGTGGAACGAGATACGGGCCTGCAGATAAATCAAACAAGGAAGGAGCAGGCAAAGTAATAGTCTCAGGGTGATGTTTATCAAAGAACAATTTGTATTTAAGCGCCCCTTCCCTATTCTTAACAATAAAATCATGCGCTACCATACTCTTATAATCTAAATAAGCAGTGGGCAGCAATTTTTCTTCTTTTTCATAGTGCCTAATAGGTATGTTATAATGTGCAGCAAGGCGTGAAGCATAAATACCTCCAGAGATGGGGCCCTTTGTACGGTTCAAACTTAACCGTTTAGCAATAATACCGCCCATACTAACAGTGTTATCGCAGAATAAACCATGGAACAAAATTATAATATCAAGAACACTAAGGTTTTCACAGTTTCCGCGACCAATTAAGCAACGACTAGCAAATATGGCAAAGTAGCGTAAGACAGGAAAATGTATGCTAGTGATTCTTGCATCGGAAACCTTCCTAGTTTCCCCCACAGTAATAGTGTCAATAAACCCGTCCACATCTTTACGATGTGGTTCCTCTAAACTACCCTCAAAAGGTATTTTGCAAACCTTGCAAAATTCATCTAGTGGCATCTTCTTAACAACATCATATAAATGAAACTCTACTGAAGGAGGTGTTTCCTTAGGATAATAGTAGAATTTTTGCACACAAAAGTATTGGTGAGTAAGAGATACTGTTCGCGTTGGTCGCGGAGGAAGTCGGTGAGGCCTGCATTCTCAGCCACTTCATAAAAATCATTGTAAATCCTGGCTTCTCTCAAGAAATCATCGGAAGGCCATTCACACGGCTGAACCTCTGCGGTGCGGGGCAGATTACATTTGGGCCTCTGTGCTTCTTCATTTTTCTTTTCCTTCGAGCTTCGGCTCGATGAGCCCCTCAAAAATCTCTTCATTATTTTCTGAAAAATTCTGAAATTTTTAGTAACTTCAAACAAAAGTGAACCAAGCTCAATAAAATTGATAGCAACTACTCCTACAAGTGCCTAGAGACTATATCATGCATTAGAACTACTTGGAACCATATAAATTTGACATGCAAGCTCAAGAACATGGTCACCTAGGCAGCACAAATTTGCAATGAATAGAGCTCTAGAACAAAAACTAATTGAATCAATGGAGGAGTCACATACCAAGGAACAATCCCCCAAGCAGTTTTGTGAGAGGTGCTTTCAGCAAGGAGATCGAAAATCGCAGCAAAATGAGCTAGAACTCGTGCTTGAGCTGGATGGTGATTTTTTGGGAGGAAGAAGAAGTGTGTGGGTGCAGGAATAAGTGGAGGGGAGCCACCATGGGCGCACGAGGCAGGGGGCGAGCCCTGGACCCTCGTGGCCAGGTGTTTGCTCCCCCTGCTGTGTTCTCAGTGCCAGATATTCTCAAACATTCCAGAAAAAATCATAATCCATTTTCAGGGCCTTTGGAGAACTTTTATTTCCGGGGTATTTTTATATTGCACGGATAAATCAGAAAACAGACAGAAAATACTATTTTTACTTTATTTCAACTAAATAACAGAAAGTAGAGAGAGGGTACAGAAGGTTGTGCTTCTAGTTTCATCCATCTCATGCTAATCAAAAGGAATCCATTAACAAGGTTGATCAAATCTTGTTAAAAAACTCATTCCGAATAACATGGAACCAGAGAAATTCGAATAACACTATGTTACCTCAATGGGGATATGCACATCCCCAATAATATGAATATCATATTTCTTCTTGACAGTAGGAAGAGGAAACACGAAACCTCCAAAAATAATCGATGGAATTTTTCCAATAGAATTGATACTGTGGACTTGAGGTTGTTTCCTCGGAAAGTGTACCGTATGCTCATTACCATTAACATGAAAAGTGACATTGTCTTTGTTGCAATCAATAACAGCCCCTGCAGTATTCAAAAAAGGTCTTCCAAGAATAATAGACATACTATCGTCCTCGGGAATATCAAGAATAACAAAGTCCGTTAAAATAGTAACGTTTGCAACCACGACAAGCACATCCTCACAAATACTGACAGGTATAGCAGTTGATTTATCAGCCACTTGCAAAGATATTTCAGTAGGTGTCAACTTATTCAAATCAAGTCTACGATATAAAGAGAGAGGCATAACACTAACACCGGCTCCAAGATCACATAAAGCAGTTTTAACATAGTTTCTTTTAATGGAGCATGGTATAGTAGGTACTCCTGGATCTCCAGGTTTCTTTGGTATTCCACCCTTAAAAGTATAATTAGCAAGCATGGTGGAAATTTCAGCTTCTGGTATCTTTCTTTTATTTGTAACAATATCTTTCATGTACTTAGCATAAGGATTCGTTTTGAGCATATCAGTTAATCGCATACGCAAAAAGATAGGTCTAATCATTTCAGCAAAGCGCTCAAAATCCTCATCATCCTTTTTCTTGGATGGTTTGGGAGGAAAAGCCATGGGTTTCTGAACCCATGGTTCTCTTTCTTTACCGTGTTTCCTAGCAACAAAGTCTCTCTTATCATAACGTTGATTCTTTGATTGTGGGTTATCAAGATCAACAGCAGGTTCAATTTCTACATCATTGCCATTACTAGGTTGAGCATCATCATGAACATCATCATTAACATTTTCATTAGGTTCATGTTCATTACCAGATTGTGTTTCAGCATCAGAAATAGAAATATCATTTGGATTCTCAGGTGGTTCAGCAATAGGTTCACTAGAAGCATGCAAAGTCCTATCATTTTTCTTTTTCTTTGTTTTAGAAGGACTAGGTGCATCAATATTATTTCTCTGAGAATCTTGCTCAATTCTCTTAGGGTGGCCTTCAGGATACAAAGGTTCCTGAGTCATCTTACCAGTTCTAGTAGCCACTCTAACAGCATAGTCATTATTCTTATTATTTAATTCATTGAGCAAATCATTTTGAACCTTAAGTACTTGTTCTACTTGAGTGGTAACCATAGAAGCATGTTTACTAATGAGTTTAAGTTCACCCTTAACATTGGCCATGTAATTACTCAAGTGTTCAATCATATAAGCATTTTGTTTTAATTGTCTACCAAAATAAGCATTGAAATCTTCTTGCTTAACCATAAAGTTATCAAACTCATCCAAGCATTGGCTAGCAATTTTAGTAGGAGCTATTTCAGCTTTATCATATCTATAGAGAGAATTTACCTTTACAACCTGTGTCGGGTTATCAAGACCATGAGTTTCTTCAATAGGTAATGGATTAAGATCATATATTTCTTCAACAGGCGGTAAATTAAGACTGTGCATTTCTTCAATAGGAGGTAAATTCTTAATATCTACAGCTTTAATACCCTTTTCTTTCATAGATTCTTTGCCTCTTGCATATCTTCAGGACTGAGAAATAGGACACCCCTATTCTTCGGAGTTGGTTTAGGAATAGGCTCAGGAATTGGCTCTGGAAGCGTCCAATTATTTTCATTTGTCAACATATTATTCAATAGAATTTCAGCTTCATCCGGTGTTCTTTCCCTGACAACAGAACCAGCACAACTATCCAGGTAATCTCTGGAAGCATCGGTTAGTCCATTATAAAAGATATCAAGTATTTCATTTTTCTTTAGAGGATGATCAGGCAAAGCATTAAGTAATTGGAGAAGCCTCCCCCAAGCTTGTGGGAGACTCTCTTCTTCAATTTTCACAAAATTATATATATCCCTTATGAGCAGGGAAATATTTAGCAGAGAAGTAATAAATGATATCCTGGGGACTACGCACACAACCAGGACCAAGAGAATTAAACCATATCTTAGCATCACCCTTTAATGAGAATGGAAATATTTTAAGGATATAAAGGTAGCGAGATTTCTCATCATTAGTGAACAGGGTGACTATTTCATTTAATTTAGTAAGATGTGCCACAACAGTTTCAGATTCATAGCCATGAAAAGGATCAGATTCAACCAAAGTAATTACATCAGCATCAACAGACAATTGATAATCCTTATCAGTAACACAGATAGGTGAAGTAGCAAAAGTAGGGTCAGGTTTCATTCTAGCATTAAGAGATTGCTGCTTCCATTTAGCTAATAACCTCTTGAGCTCGTATCTATCTTTGCAAGCTAAAATAGCTATAGCAGCTTCTTTTTCCAAAACATAACCCACAGGAACAACAGGCGATTCATATTTATTAGGGGGAGAGTCTTCATCATCACTTTCATCAATGTTATCAGTTTCAATAATTTCATTCTCTCTAACCCTAGCAAGTTGTTCATCAATAAATTCACCAAGTGGCACAGTAGTATCAAGCATAGAAGTAGTTTCATCATAAGTATCATGCATAGCAGAAGTGGCATCATCAATGACATGCGACATATCAGAACGAATAGCAGAAGCAGGTTTAGGTGTCGCAAGCTTACTCAAAACAGAAGGCGAATCAAGTGCAGAGCTAGATGGCAGTTCCTTACCTCCCCTCGTAGTTGAGGGATAGATTTTTGTTTTCTCGTCTTTCAAGTTCTTCATAGTGACCAGCAGATATAAATCCCAAGTGACTCAAAGAATTGAGCTATGCTCCCCGGCAACGGTGCCAGAAAATAGTCTTGATAAACCACAAGTATAGGGGATCGCAACAGTTTTCGAGGGTAGAGTATTCAACCCAAATTTATTGATTCGACACAAGGGGAGCCAAAGAATATTTTCAAGTATTAGCAGCTGAGTTGTCAATTCAACCACACCTGGATAACTTAGTATCTGCAGCAAAGTATTTAGTAGCAAAGTAGTATGGAAGTAACGATAACGGTAGCAAAAGTAATATTTTTGGGCTTTGTAGTGATTGTAACAGTAGCAACGGAAAAGTAAACAAGCGAAGAACAATATATGAAAAGCTCGTAGGCATTGGATCGGTGATGGAGAATTATGCCAGTTGCGGTTCATCATGTAACAATCATAACCTAGGGTGACACAGAACTAACTCCAATTCATCAATGTAATGCAGGCATGTATTCCGAATATAGTCATACGTGCTTATGGAAAAGAACTTGCATGACATCTTTTGTCCTACCCTCCCATGGCAGCAGGGTCCTAGCGGAAACTAAGGGATATTAAGGCCTCCTTTTAATAGAGTACCGGACCAAATCATTAACACATAGTGAATACATGAACTCCTCAAACTACGGTCATCACCGGGAGTGGTCCCGATTATTGTCACTTCGGGGTTGTCGGATCATAACACATAGTAGGGGACTATAGACTTGCAAGATAGGATCAAGAACTCACATATATTCATGAAAACATAATAGGTTCAGATCTGAAATCATGGCATTCGGGCCCTAGTGACAAGCATTAAGCATAGCAAAGTCATAGCAACATCAATCTCAAAACATAGTGGATACTAGGGATCAAACCCTAACAAAACTAACTGGATTACATGATAGATCTCATCCAACCCATCACCGTTTAGCAAGCCTACGAGGGAATTACTCACGCACGGCGGTGAGCATCATGAAATTGGTGATGGAGGATTGTTGATGATGACGATGGCGATGGATTCCCCTCTCCGGAGCCCCGAACGGACTCTAGATCAGCCCTCCCAAGAGGTTTTAGGGCTTGGCGGTGGCTCCGTATCGTAAAACGCGATGAATCCTTCTCTCTGATTTTTTTCTCCCCGAAAGTGAATATATGGAGTTGGAGTTGAGGTCGGTGGAGCGTCAGGGGGCCCACGAGGCAGGGGTGTGCCCAGGGGGGCAGGCGCGCCCCCCACCCTCGTGGACAGGGTGTGGGCCCCCTGACGTGGATTCTTCTTCCAGTATTTTTAATATTTTCCAAAAAATGTTCCGTGGAGTTTCAGGTCATTCCGAGAACTTTTGTTTCTGCACATAAATAACACCATGGAAAGTCTGCTGAATATAGCGTCAGTCCGGGTTAGTTAAATTCAAATCATGCAAGTTAGAGTCCAAAACAAGGGCAGAAGTGTTTGGAAAAGTAGATATGACGGAGACGTATCAACTCCCTTTGTCATGCACTCTCCCCGGCCACTCCGACCATCTCCCTCTCAGGGATTGGTCTTGGGTGGCCCCGTGTCTACCAAAGACACCAACGGCCACCGTCGTGGCAAAACGGTCCCAAATGGGGACAAGGTACCATAAAAACAAAAACGAGCACACAAGGTTATGTCTGCTTACCGGGCCAGGGTATGCACGCCCATAACCTTCCCTCGCGGGAGGCACCGGTGAGAGCCACATCAAAGGACCGAATCAAGACCTTCCCATTAGGTAAATGTGGTCACACTGAATTAAAACCTGATTCATTGGCACCATGATGTGATCAACATCATATTCATGTTGAACTTAATCCAATTTAACTTTGATAAAAACTTTTTATCAATAACATGGTATAAAAATTTTCATGCAACTACTCATCATGCAAAGCAAACAACTCATATTCATGGATCAAACTTAACCAGAAAATTATTTTGCAACACTAAAGATCAAAAATTCTCTGGTTATAATTCATTTTATTTTACCAAGCAATATTTTTATTAGTTCTTTATTTAAATGAAACTATCACTAAGTAAAATAACTACCATTAATTTCCATAGCAATATGCGTAGTGCAAAATCGTACTCTACTTAGCCAAACAAGTTCATGCATTCAACCACTAACTAGAACAAGCATATCAAGCATGGTAAAGTAACTAGAAATTAACTAAATTTATTTATCAAATTTTAAATGCAAATAAACACTCATATTCAAGTAGAAAATCATGGATATTAAAATAACACCATCCAAATGCTTGTGTGGCTTGCCTTAGTGTAGAGGAGGATCACACTCCTCTTGGGTTGCTTCAAGACAAGCTTCTCCTTCTGAAAATAATTTAAAACCACAAAAATAAATGTCAAGACACATTCTGAAAATCATCAGAAATTCTAGGCAGCAGAGAAAAATCCACCCTTTGGTGTGCTGCTAGAGCTTTCTGTAACAAAGACAATGCAAAAAGAATCAAATCATTTGGACTTATGGTTTAGAAATGGTGGCCGGTCAAAGTTCAGTCAAATTTCTGAATTAAATTTGAATTAAACAGAAACCAGGGTGTGACGTCGAAGGCGTAAAACGGGAGTGCGCCTCCACTCGTACCGCTTCGGGCGCGAGTGGTGAGGCTGACACTGGGCCCCGCCCGTCAGGAGAGAGAGGGGGATCGAGATCAGAGGGGGCGGCGCTTCGCCGGAGCTCACGCCGGCGACGAGGGGGTTTGGGGCTAGGCGAGAGGGATAGGATTGAAGCGGGGCTCGAGGCGCACCTGCCCGTACCCGTGGCTTGGCGAGAGGTGGACAGAGTGGCTCGTGCTCGAGCTCGCAAGCTTCGGTGGCGGACGGAGTTCGCCGGAGAGGTTGAAGACGCGGGCTAGGAGCGGCTCCGAGGGCTTGGCGGCGTCCAGGCAGCACCAACAGACCACCAAGGCCCCGCCCAAGCAGTTTCTTGAGCTTGAGAGGCACTGGAGAGCGGCGGCTGGCCTGCGGGGATCGCCGGAGTCCTCGGGTCGGGGCGACGGCCACAGGCCTGCCCGACCGAGCTGCGGTCGTTCAACGTGTTTGTGGCGGTTTGTGTGGAGTGTGGCTTAGCCAGGATTCGAGGCGGGATCGTTTTATATAGCCGGAGCAAGAGGGGGGGACGTGTCGCCGCCGGAGCGCTCTGGACACGCGGCGAACGTCGACGAGAAGCTCCAACGCGAGGGGGCAAGGGCTCAGCGTCAACGCAGGAGCTTGCCCACGCTTGTGGACGAGCACAGGAGGCCGTTGGGGAAGCGGACAAGTGCACGCGCGTACTGTGGCGTTTTGGCTGTGACGCACCTGTGCTTGCTGAGGCGGATCCGGCGTCGGCGAGCGCCAGGGAGCGGTCAAGGGTGATCGGTCGAGGCTAGTGGCGCGGTGCGGCAGTCGGCGGCGAGCGCTAGAACGAGCACGCGCGAAACAAAGGGCAAGGCGACAGCCAGTGCGCGTCGAGACGCTGCCAGGCACCGTGTCCTCACGCGGTCACCAAGCTGCCATGGTCAAAATGACGTCCAGGAGCGGCCACACCTTGTCTACATGCTCGACCGTGCAGTGTTACGTCTAGGAGAGGTGATGGCTCATGCCCAGGCCGACCAGACTTGACTCTACTAAGCTGGCAAGTTTCTGTCCAGAAACTTGGTCGGCAAGTTTGTCCACCTTCTATAAGGCCATTAGGGCTGATCTCCTGGGGTTTAGGATTTCTTAGGAGGGTGTTTAAGCTCAAGAAAGATCAAGGCCAAAGCTCAAGGAAAAATGTACTTGCTGTACAAACTGGGATTTTAGGTCAGATGAGAAATGATTTTCTACAGAAAAAATATTCCAAAAAGTGGTGCAATATTTTTGCATGGGAAGGTGGGTAGGGTTGTAAGAATATTCATGAATTATCTCAGATTTTTTTGAGCAAGAAAAATTGAGGTTGCTTTGGAGCACAAGTTTCTGAAGTGAGTTTCACAGAGGAAAATGAATATTTTTCTTTTAGGAAAAATATTCATTTGATTATTTTGGGAATTTGTGGGAAGAATAAGGTAGATAGGTCACTTGGGTGAAAGTCAAGGATATGCCCAAGTGACAAGTCCATTTGAAATGATTCAAAACCCAAATCAAATCAGAGCAAAAACCACGGTGAAAATCAAGTCCGGAAAAAGAGAGAAGGCAAGTCCGGAAAAAGAGAGAAGGTAAAATCCAGGCTGTCACACAACCTCTGAAGAATCGGTCTCACGGGATCAACCTTGGGGGATGCGCTATGATGAGCGATACACAGCATATGTAAGGGAGACAGGACTCCTCCCTTTCATTCAGTTGGTCAGCCGGTCGACGCCACTCCTCAATGTTGCAGCAATCACTGCACTTGTTGATCGTTCGAGGCCGGAGACACATAGTTTCCATCTTCGGACCGGGGAGATGACCGTGATGCTCCAGGATATTGCTATGATCGCCGGTATTCCTATCGAGGGGAATCCTCTATGTATGAGTGATACGTCTCCAACGTATCTATAATTTTTGATTGTTCCATGCTATATTATAATTTTTTTGGACATTATTGGGCTTTATTATACACTTTTATATTATTTTTGGGACTAACCTATTAACCGGAGGCCCAACCCAGAATTTTTTGCCTATTTCAGAGTTTCGCAGAAAAAGAATATCAAACGGAGTCCAAACGGACTGAAACCTTCGGGAACGTGATTTTCGGATCGAACAAAATCCAGAGGACTTGGACCCTACGTCAAGACATCAACTAGGAGGGCACGAGGTAGGGGGCGCGCCTAACCCCCCAGGCGCACCCTCCACCCTCGTGGCCCCCCTGTTGCTCCACCGACGTACTCCTTCCTCCTATATATACCTACGTACCCCCAAACTACCAGATACAGAGCCAAAAACCTAACTCCACCGCCGCAACCTTCTGTACACATGATATCCCATCTTGGGACCTGTTCCGGAGCTCCGCCGGAAGGGGCATCGATCACGGAGGGCTTCTACATCAACACCATAGCCTCCCCGATGGTGTGTGAGTAGTTTACCTCAGACCTTCGGGTCCATAGTTATTAGCTAGATGGCTTCTTCTCTCTTTTTTGGATCTCAATACAATGTTCTCCCCCTCTCTCGTGGAGATCTATTCGATGTAATCTTGTTTTGCGGTGTGTTTGTTGAGACCGATGAATTGTGGGTTTACGATCAAGTTTATCTATGAACAATATTTGAATCTTCTCTGAATTCTTTTATGTATGATTGGTTATCTTTGCAAGTCTCTTCGAATTATCAGTTTCGTTTGGCCTACTAGATTGATCTTTCTTGCAATGTGAGAAGTGCTTAGCTTTGGATTCAATCTTGCGGTGTCCTTTCCCAGTGACAGTAGGGGCAGCAAGACACGTATTGTATTGTTGCCATCGAGGATAACAAGATGGGGTTTATATAATATTGCATGAATTTATCCCTCTACATCATGTCATCTTGCTTAAAGCGTTACTCTGTTCTTATGAACTTAATACTCTAGATGCATGCTGGATATCGGTCGATGTGTGGAGTAATAGTAGTAGATGCAGGCAGGAGTCGGTCTACTTGTCTCGGACGTGATGCCTATATACATGATCATACCTAGATATTCTCATAACTATGCTCAATTCTGTCAATTGCTCAACAGTAATTTGTTCACCCATCGTAATACTTATGCTCATGAGAGAAGCCACTAGTGAAACCGATGGCCCCTGGGTCTATTTTCCATCATATTAATCGTCCATCAACAAGCTATTTCCGTTGCCTTTTATTTTGCTTCTATTTTACTTTGCATCTTTATCATATAAATACCAAAAATATTATCCTATCATATCTATCAGATCTCACTCTCGTAAGTGACCGTGTAGGGATTGACAACCCCTTATCGCGTTGGTTGCGAGGATTTATTTGTTTGTGTAGGTGCGAGGGACTCGTGCGTGGCCTCCTATTGGATTGATACCTTGGTTCTCAAAAACTGAGGGAAATACCTACGCTGCTTTACTGCATCACCCTTTCCTCTTCAAGGGAAAACCAACGCGGTGCTCAAGAGGTAGCAAGAAGGATTTCTGGCGCCGTTGCCGGGGAGTCTACGCAAAAGTCAACATACCACGTACCCATCACAAACCCTTATCTCCCGCATTACATTATTTGCCATTTGCCTCTCGTTTTCCTCTCCCCCACTTCACCCTTTCCGTTTTATTCGCCCTCTCTTTTTCGCTTGATTTTCGTTTGCTCGTGTGTTGGATTGCTTGTTTGTCTCGATGGCTCTACCAAGATTTGGTGATCCTCACCTTAAAAGGCTAGAAGAGATCGAAAGCAACGTTAGGAGTTTCATGGTCTTACAATTTGAACATAACAATTTCTTTAGAAATGAGCTTAAGGAACAAAAAACTTTATGAGTTATATGAATAAAGAGCTCGATGATATGCACTAGTAGAAAAAGGGTCAAATGTGAAGCACATTAGTGCCGGTTTGATTTTGAGCCAGCACTAATGTGTCCATTAGTGCCGGTTCCAACGGCTAGGCGGGAGGAGATCTTTAGTACCGGTTCGTGGTGAACCTTTAGCACCGGTTCGTGCCACGAACCGGTACTAATGAGGCTGTGGCCCCCACGAGCACCTTTAGTATCGGTTCGTGGCACGAACCGGTACTAGAGTTTCTTACTAAGCTATTTTTTGTCCCACCTCGCGAAGAGAGAGGCACTAGGAGCAGTTTATAAGCCATGAGTGCAGAGACGATGAAGAAGAGGCGCAATGCTCACCTTCACGTTGCTTAGCTTCAAGCCTTGACGAATAGGGTAGACTGCATGGAGGTATGTGCAGTGCAGTCTACACTATTCCGAAAGGCTTGAAGCTAATTAACGAGCATTGCGCCTCTTTTCTATTTTTAATAACTTATTACAACTCCGGACTTCTTGTGTTACGGCAAAAACTAGATGCACTTTGTGTGCAAACTGGACAATACGGCAAAACTGGATACACATCATGTAAAAACTGGACAATCTCTTTCGAAGTATCAGGGCCGGTTTCGGACGAACCTTTAGTATCGGTTCATGCCACGAACCGGTACTAAAGAGAATGGGGCCCGGCCAACACCTTTAGTACCGGTTCGTGGCATGAACCGGTAGTAAAGAGGTTGTGGCAGGCTGTTTTTAGTCCCACCTCGCTCCCCTAGCAAGATTTTTACCACCTTAAATATGTTACTTCTCAAACTATCACAAGCATTTGGTCTTCATTGAACTCTTTGTGTAGAATCTGTGGTCGCAATATGAGTCTTCACCGGTTTCTAAACCGTTGAGGACTCATATTGACAATTCAGATTGAACACAAAAAGATCATTGATAATCAATGTATTTTTTTATGATAATCATCTCGTGTACAAACTGGATGCACCACTTGTACAAACTGGACAATCTCTTTCGTAGTATCAGCGTTTCGGACGAGAACTCATCTGTTACATGGGCACCTCAATGTTTTTTAAACTTATTTGAACTCCAGCCTATTTTTGCGTTCAGTATGCATCATTCAAAGCGACGTCATCAATTTCCAACACGTTCTGACATCATTTGCTGTTTTTTAGTCATTTACCGATTTGTTTAGAGAGCTAAATGACGGTGAAATTGAAAATCACTACAAAATGAACTCTGAAAATGTTGGAACTTGGCATGGTATCATCATTTCACCCGCATAGCATGTGCAAACGAGTAGAGAGGGTCACGGCGAAAACTGGACGCACCTCGTGTACAAACTGGACAATCTCTTTCAGAGTATCAGGGTTTCGGACGAGAACTCATCTGTTACACGGGCACTTCAATATTTTTTAAACTTATTTGAACTCCAGCCTATTTTTGCGTTCAGTATGCATCATACAAAGCGACGTCATCAATTTCCAACACGTTCTGACATCATTTGCTGTTTTTCAGTCATTTACCGATTTGTTTAGAGAGCTAAATGACGGTGAAATAGAAAATCACTACAAAATGAACTCTGAAAATGATGGAACTTGGCATGGTATCATCATTTCACCCGCATAGCATGTGCAAAAGAGTAGAGAGGGTCATGGCGAAAACTGGACGCACCTCGTGTACAAACTGGACAATCTTTTTCGGAGTATCAGGGTTTCGGATGAGAACTCATTTGTTACAAGGGTACTTCAATGTTTTTTAAACTTATTTGAACTCCAGCCTATTTTTGCGTTTAGTATGCATCATTCAAAGCAACGTCATCAATTTCCAACACGTTCTGACATCATTTGCTGTTTTTCAGTCATTTACCGATTTGTTTAGAGAGCTAAATGACGGTGAAATTGAAAATCACTACAAAATGAACTCTGAAAATGTTGGAACCTGGCATCGTATCATCATTTCACCCGCATAGCATGTGCAAAAGAGTAGAGAGGGTCACGGCGAAAACTGGACGCACCTCGTGTACAAACTGGACAATCTCTTTCGGAGTATCATGGTTTCGGACGAGAACTCATCTGTTACACGGGCACTTCAATGTTTTTTAAACTTATTTCAACTCCAGCCTATTTTTGCGTTCAGTATGCATCATAATAAAACAGAAAAGACAAAAACTATATAAAAAATTACTCAAAAATAAATAGCAGAAAATAAATAATGCAGAAAAGAAAAAAACTATATAAATTTTTTTATATTCACAAAGAAACTAAATACAGCAAAAAAAACTACTCAGAAATAAATAGAAGAAAATTATATAAAAAATTGTTGGGGCGCTGCCCAGTGGGCCTGCCAGACCTAGGGTTTGCAAATACAAGCCCAGAAGGGCCAGCAGGCTCACAGGGCAGTGCGCCGAAGTTATGCCCAGAAGCCTGCTATAGAGAGGAGTTCGAGACAGCAGCCGCGCCGGGGCTTTTAAACTGGTGCGGGCGCCCCTCGGCTAGCGAGGTGGGACTAAACTTGCCCGCACCGCTCCTGCGCCAGTGCACCCCTTTAGTACCGGGTCGTGGCTCCAACCGGTAGTAAAGGGGGGGGCCTTTAGTACCGGTTGGAGCCACGAACCGGTACTAAAGGGGCAGTTTCCCGCCCCTTGGCCTGGCAAAAATTGGTCTTTAGTACCGGTTGGTGGCTCCAACCGGTACTAAAGGCCCCTCCTATATATATGGCACTTACGAAAAATTCAGTTTCATCGACCACCACTTCTTCTCCAACTACTTCGCGCGACATCGCCGCCGTCGCCCATCGCGCGCCGCCCTCGCTGCCCCCGCCGCCCGTCGTCGCCGTCACCGCCATCGCCCCCGCTGCCCGTCGCCGCCACCCCGTACTACGTCGCCGTCTCGATCGCGGCGTCGCCCCCGGCCCGCTGCTCGTCGTCGCGCCGTCCCCCGCTCGTACACACACACACACACACACACACACACATATATTGTTTTTACTTATTTTCTATTTTCTGTTGTTTAAATTAATGTTAGATAAATTACGTAGATAAGAATGTTAGAATGTTAATGTTAGATGAATTATATGGAAAATATGTTAAATATTAATGTCAATTTTAGACGAATTAGCTAGATATTAATTAGGTATATATATGAGATTTGAACTAGTTGAATTAACATAACTAGTTTATTTTTAGTATGAAAATTAATAGAACAAGTTTATTTTTAGTAAGAAAATTTAGGTATATGAGATTATTTGAACTAGTTGAATTAATATAACTAGTTTATTTTTACTAAATGCTTAGTTGAATTAGTAGAACTAGTTTATTTTTAGTAAGAAAATTTAGATATCTGAGATTTGGTGATCTAATTAAAATATTACTATATAGAACTAGCTACTTTAGTTTAGTAATAAAATTAATAGAACAAGTTTATTTTTATTAAATGCTTAGTTGAATTAATAGAACTAGTTGAACTAATAGAAGTAGTTGAATTAGTTGAATTAATAGAACTAGTAAGTGTTTAATGTTTCACCTATATGAACATAGGAAATGTCGTCTGACGACGAAAAAGATGTCATTAAGTGCGAATACTCTGAAGACCAGCGCGGCCTGTGCGACAGAAATTTCCTTGTTGATGATAGGCGCTTCAGCATCAAGCTGGATGAGACCTTCAAAGTGGATACAGTAAGTCACAACGACAAGTCTTTTTTCGTAATTAAGCATGACTTATATATGCTTTATTTGCTTCAACTTATAATTTTAAATTTTTACTATTCTACTAGCGCATCCCCTGCCATGCAAGAATTTTTGTCTTGGATAAGATAGGTTTCAGTGCTATGGAAACTATGGAGGTAAAGAGAGTTTACCTGAAGACCGAGCATGGTTATACTTTCAACGTCAAATTATACAATGCAGACACGTACACCTATTTTGAATGCAAAACTTGGCAAGAACTATGCAAGGCTTATGCAGTTGAGCCTGATATGGTTATCACCTTTGATATTCGTCCGGAAGATGATATTGAAGGTAATAGAGACATCTGGGTCGATGTGTAGATGCCTCCAGTTCTACCATTATGTGAGTTTCTCAACCATATTTATGTCTTTGATATTGTTTATTCAAAAATAGTTGACAACTAATTTCTATTGACAGCTTATTTCCATTCAAACAAACATGTCCGACGCTTGGTAGACAGGACCTACTACTGTCCCGGAGCTGAACTAAACTGCGAGGAGATAAGTCATTATGTTTCATGGCTTGAGGATCTTCATACTGTTAAGACAAATTTTCTTCTTGCACTTAGAAATGTTAGTACTCAAAACGTGCGACCAATAGTGATCGTATTGAACTACGGTCACATCTATTTACGAAAGATGGTAAGATTTTTACTATTTGTCCTCAGTGCATCTTTTGCATACATTATTTTTTTTCTAAACTTTCATTGCTAAGTATATTAATTACTATACGATGTTCTTCAACAGGGACTCCCGATGACAGTTGTGCCTCAATGGATCAAGACTAAAGGTCACATGTCAATGGTTAGCTTACGACCAAGATATCCTACATTGCACATGAGTGCATTCAGGATTTCTAACAACGATGAATGCTTAATAGTGAAAGATTGGAGCAAAATTGTTAACGATCCCAGCAGAGAAGTACTAGGGGGCAGCAATGAGAAGCGCAGCCCACGATTAGGAGACAGGTTCATCTGCATGCTCCAGTATGATGAATCCGGAGAGCTATACATGTTCTATGCTATTTTACCTGAGAGAGAGCAGCAGGAGTGATTTAGCTAGTTCATGCTCTTAGTACTTTTGTCCTCTCATGTCCGTGTTCTTCATCCTGAACTTAATCTCAAAGGGTGATTTGCTTTTGTGGTGTTATGAACGCTTATAATATGATGACCATGTTGAACTCGATGATATCTTTGCTTCTGGTACAAGTGAATGTTTTTTCTTTAAGCTAGTGTTGGTGCTGATTAGATAGCGGTAATGACTATGATGATTAAACAGTGGTAATGACGACTATGATGATTTTTAGCTAGCTAATTTACTGTTGTTGATGATATGATGCAAGAGTTTTTATATTAATATGATCATGATGATGATGAGTTATTATATCATTTATAAAAGAAACCGCAGATTAGTTTCAGCTGGATGGATCCTAGCTAAGTGATCAAGTATATGCCATATCCATATTATACTTGATCACTTAATTATAGGTGATCAAGTATAATCTGGATATGGCATATACTTGATCACTTAGCTAGGATCCACATGCATCCAGTCGAAACTAATCTGCGGTACTTTCACCTAATGATTTAACAACTAAAATAATCACTAAATTAAATTGAAAACACAAAATTAAAGGAAAAATAAAAAATAATACCAAAACACCCCCAAACATTTAGTACCGGTTGGTGTTACCAACCGGTACTAATGTCCTGCACGCACCCGGTCCTGGCTCGTGCCACGTGGTGGCACTTTAGCGCCGGTTCATGATGAACCGGTACTAAAGGGGGGGGGGGGCTTTAGTCTCCACTCTTTAGTGCCGATTGCAAAACCGGCACTAAAGGCCCTTACGAACCGGCGCTAGAGCCCGGTTCTGCACTAGTGATGTCTCAAGAATTTGATTGTTTGAGATCCCAAATTGCTCATCTTGAGAAGTTAATAGCTGAAATATCGATCACGGAGGGCTTCTACATCAACACCATAGCCTCTCCGATGATGTGTGAGTAGTTTACCTCAGACCTTCGGGTCCATAGTTATTAGCTAGATGGCTTCTTCTCTCTTTTTGGATCTCAATACAATGTTCTCCCCCTCTCTCGTGGAGATCTATTCGATGTAATCTTCTTTTGCGGTGTGTTTGTTGAGACCGATGAATTGTGGGTTTATGATCAAGTTTATCTATGAACAATATTTGAATCTTCTCTGAATTCTTTTATGTATGATTGGTTATCTTTGCAAGTCTCTTCGAATTATCAGTTTGGTTTGGCCTACTAGATTGATCTTTCTTGCAATGGGAGAAGTGCTTAGCTTTGGGTTCAATCTTGCGGTGTCCTTTCCCAGTGAAAGTAGGGGCAGCAAGGCACGTATTGTATTGTTGCCATCGAGGATAACAAGATGGGGTTTATATCATATTGCATGAATTTATCCCTCTACATCATGTCATCTTGCTTAAAGCGTTACTCTGTTCTTATTGTTGCAAATAGGAACTATGTGCCCGTAGACTTTATTGTTCTTGACATAGATTGCAATCCTTCATGTCCTATTATTCTTGGTAGACCTTTCCTTAGAACGATTGGTGCAATTATTGATATGAAGGAAGGGAATATTAGATTCCAATTTCCATTAAAGAAAGGCATGGAACAGTTCCCTAGAAAGAAAATAAAATTACCTTCTGAATCTATTATGAGAGCCACTCATGGATTGCCTACCAAAGATGGCAATACCTAGATCTACCCTTGCTTTTATGCCTAGCTAGGGGCGTTAAACGATAGCGCTTGTTGGGAGGCAACCCAATTTTATCTTTAGTGTTTTTGCTTTTTGCTTCTGTTTAGGAATAAATATTTGATCTAGCCTCTGGTTAGATGTGTTTTTATGTTTTAATTAGTGTTTGTGCCAAGTTTAACCTATAGGATCTTCTTGGATGATAGTTATTTGATTTTGCTGTAAATTCCAGAAACTTTCTGTTCATGAAAATAATTGTTAAAAATCACCAGAACGTGATAAAATATTGATTCCAATTGCTGCTGATCAATAAACAAATTGTCTAGGCCTTCCTATTTTGGCTGAAGTTTTGGAGTTCCAGAAGTTTGCGTTAGTTACAGATTACTACAGACTGTTCTGTTTTTGACAGATTCTGTTTTCCGTGTGTTGTTTGCTTATTTTGATGAATCTATGGCTAGTAAGATGGTTTATAAACCATAGAAAAGTTGGAATACAGTAGGTTTAACACCAATATAAATAAAGAATGAGTTCATTACAGTACCTTGAAGTGGTCTTTTGTTTTCTTTCGCTAATGGAGCTTACGAGATTTTCTGCTGAGTTTTGTGTTGTGAAGTTTTTAAGTTTTGGGTGAAAGATTTGATGGATTATGGAACAAGGAGTGGCAAAAGCCTAAGCTTGCGTATGCCCATGGCACCCCAAGATAATCTAAGGACACCTAAAAGCCAAAGCTTGGGGATGCCCCGGAAGGCATTCCCTCTTTCGTCTACTTCCATCGGTAACTTTACTTGGAGCTATATTTTTATTCACCACATGATATGTGTTTTGCTTGGAGCGTCTTGTATTATTTGAGTCTTTGTTAGTTTACCACAATCATCCTTGCTGTACACACCTTTTGAGAGAGTCACACTTGATTCGGAATTTATTAGAATACTCAATGTGCTTCACTTATATTTTTTGAGCTATATAGTTTTTGCTCTAGTGCTTCACTTATATCTTTTAGAGCACGGTGGTGGATTTGTTTTATAGAAACTGTTGATCTCTCATGCTTCACTTATATTATTTTGAGAGTCTTAAAATAGCATGGCAATTTTCTTTAATTAATATCATGAGAAATTTGATGCTTGATAATTGTTTTGAGATATAAAGGTAGTAATATCATAGTTGTGCTAGTTGAGTAATTGTGGAATTGAAAAATACATGTGTTGGAGTTTGTGATTCCCGTAGCATGCACGTATGGTGAACCGTTATGTAACGAAGTCGGAGCATGAAGTATTTGTTGACTGTCTTCCTTTGTGTGGCGGTCGGGATCGCGCGATGGTTAACTCCTACCAACCCTTCCCCTAAGAGCATGCGTAGTAGTACTTTGCTTCGAGGGCTAATAAATTTTTGCAATAAGTATATGAGTTCTTTATGACTAATGTGAGTCCATGGATTATACGCACACTTACCTTTCCACAATTTTCTAGCCTCTTCGGTACCGTGCATTGCCCTTTCTCACCTTGAGAGTTGGTGCAAACTTCGCCGGTGCATCCAAACCCCTTGAGATAATATGCTCTATCACACATAAACCTCCTTATATCTTCCTCAAAACAGCCACCATACCTACCTATCATGGCATTTTCATAGCCATTCCGAGATTCATTGCCATGCAACTTTCCACCGTTTCATTTATCATGACATAATCCATTATTGTCATATTGCTTTGCATGATCATGTAGTTGACATTGTATTTGTGGCAAAGACACCGTTCATAATTCTTTCATACATGTCGCTCTTGATTCATTGCATATCCCGGTACACCACCGGAGGCATTCATATAGAGAATTTTGTTCTAAGTATTGAGTTGTAATTCATGAGTTGTAAGTAAATAAAAGTGTGATGATCATCATTATTAGAGCATTGTCCCAAGTGAGGGAAGGATGATGGAGACTATGATTCCCCCACAAGTCGGGATGAGACTCCGGACTAAAAAAAGAAAAAAAAAGAGAAGAGGCCATAAAAAAGAGAAAAGGCCCAAATAAAAAAATGATGAGAGAAAAAGAGAGAAGGGACAATGTTACTATCCTTTTACCACACTTGTGCTTCAAAGTAGCACCGTGATCTTCATAATAGAGAGTCTCTCATTTTGTCACTTTCATATACTAGTGGGAAATTTCATTATAGAACTTGGCTTGCATATATATTCCAATGATGGGCTTCCTCAAATGCCCGAGGTCTTCGTGAGCAAGCAAGTTGGATGCACACCCACTTAGTTTCTTTTTGAGCTTTCATACACTTATAGCTCTAGTGCATCCGTTGCATGGCAATCCCTACTCCTCGCATTAACATCAATTGATGGGCATCTCCATAGCCCGTTGATTAGCCTCGTTGATGTGAGACCTTCTCCTTTTTTTTGTCTTCCCACATAACCCCTACCATGATACCTTATTCCACCATAGTGCTATATCCATGGCTTGCGCTCATGTATTGCGTAAGAGTTGAAAAGGCTGAAGCGCGTTAAAAGTACGAACCAAATGCTTGGCCAAAACCGGGGTCGTACATGATATGAATATTTTGTGTGGGGAAGATGGAGCATAGCCAGACTATATGATTTTGTAGGGATAACTTGCTTTGGCTATGTTATTTTGATAAGACATAATTGCTTAGTTAGTATGCTTGAAGTATTATTGTTTTTATGTCAACATTGAACTTTTATCTTGAATCATATCAAGTCTGAACATTCATGCCACAATAAGAAGAATTATATTGAAATTATGCCAAGTAGCATTCCACATCAAAAATTCTGTTTTTATCATTTACCTACTCAAGGACGAGCAGGAATTAAGCTTGGGGATGCTTGATACGTCTCCAACGTATCTATAATTTTTTTATTGTTCCATGCTATATTATATTCTGTTTTGGACATTATTGGGCTTTATTATACACTTTTATATTATTTTTGGGACTAACCTATTAACCGGAGGCCCAGCCCAGAATTGTTGTTTTTTTGCCTATTTCAGAGTTTCGCAGAAAAAGAATATCACACGGAGTCCAAACGGAATGAAACCTTCGGGAACGTGATTTTCGGAACAAACGTGATCCAGAGGACTTGGACCCTACATCAAGACATCAACCAGGAGTGCACGAGGTAGGGGGTGCGCCTAACCCCCCCCCCCCAAGACGCGCCCTCCACCCTCGTCGACCCCATGTTGCTCCACCGACGTACTCCTTCCTCCTATATATACCTACGTACCCCCAAACTACCAGATACAGAGACAAAAACCTAATTCCGCCGCCGCAACCTTCTGTACCCGTGAGATCCCATCTTGGGGCCTGTTTCGGAGCTCTGCTGGAAGGGGCATCGATCACGGAGGGCTTCTACATCAACACCATAGCCTCTCCGATGATGTGTGAGTAGTTTACCTCAGACCTTCGGGTCCATAGTTATTAGCTAGATGGCTTCTTCTCTCTTTTTGGATCTCAATACAATGTTCTCCCCCTCTCTCGTGGAGATCTATTCGATGTAATCTTCTTTTGCGGTGTGTTTGTTGAGACCGATGAATTGTGGGTTTATGATCAAGTTTATCTATGAACAATATTTGAATCTTCTCTGAATTCTTTTATGTATGATTGGTTATCTTTGCAAGTCTCTTCGAATTATCAGTTTGGTTTGGCCTACTAGATTGATCTTTCTTGCAATGGGAGAAGTGCTTAGCTTTGGGTTCAATCTTGCGGTGTCCTTTCCCAGTGAAAGTAGGGGCAGCAAGGCACGTATTGTATTGTTGCCATCGAGGATAACAAGATGGGGTTTATATCATATTGCATGAATTTATCCCTCTACATCATGTCATCTTGCTTAAAGCGTTACTCTGTTCTTATTGTTGCAAATAGGAACTATGTGCCCGTAGACTTTATTGTTCTTGACATAGATTGCAATCCTTCATGTCCTATTATTCTTGGTAGACCTTTCCTTAGAACGATTGGTGCAATTATTGATATGAAGGAAGGGAATATTAGATTCCAATTTCCATTAAAGAAAGGCATGGAACAGTTCCCTAGAAAGAAAATAAAATTACCTTCTGAATCTATTATGAGAGCCACTCATGGATTGCCTACCAAAGATGGCAATACCTAGATCTACCCTTGCTTTTATGCCTAGCTAGGGGCGTTAAACGATAGCGCTTGTTGGGAGGCAACCCAATTTTATCTTTAGTGTTTTTGCTTTTTGCTTCTGTTTAGGAATAAATATTTGATCTAGCCTCTGGTTAGATGTGTTTTTATGTTTTAATTAGTGTTTGTGCCAAGTTTAACCTATAGGATCTTCTTGGATGATAGTTATTTGATTTTGCTGTAAATTCCAGAAACTTTCTGTTCATGAAAATAATTGTTAAAAATCACCAGAACGTGATAAAATATTGATTCCAATTGCTGCTGATCAATAAACAAATTGTCTAGGCCTTCCTATTTTGGCTGAAGTTTTGGAGTTCCAGAAGTTTGCGTTAGTTACAGATTACTACAGACTGTTCTGTTTTTGACAGATTCTGTTTTCCGTGTGTTGTTTGCTTATTTTGATGAATCTATGGCTAGTAAGATGGTTTATAAACCATAGAAAAGTTGGAATACAGTAGGTTTAACACCAATATAAATAAAGAATGAGTTCATTACAGTACCTTGAAGTGGTCTTTTGTTTTCTTTCGCTAATGGAGCTTACGAGATTTTCTGCTGAGTTTTGTGTTGTGAAGTTTTTAAGTTTTGGGTGAAAGATTTGATGGATTATGGAACAAGGAGTGGCAAAAGCCTAAGCTTGCGTATGCCCATGGCACCCCAAGATAATCTAAGGACACCTAAAAGCCAAAGCTTGGGGATGCCCCGGAAGGCATTCCCTCTTTCGTCTACTTCCATCGGTAACTTTACTTGGAGCTATATTTTTATTCACCACATGATATGTGTTTTGCTTGGAGCGTCTTGTATTATTTGAGTCTTTGTTAGTTTACCACAATCATCCTTGCTGTACACACCTTTTGAGAGAGTCACACTTGATTCGGAATTTATTAGAATACTCTATGTGCTTCACTTGTATTTTTTGAGCTATATAGTTTTTGCTCTAGTGCTTCACTTATATCTTTTAGAGCATGGTGGTGGATTTGTTTTATAGAAACTGTTGATCTCTCATGCTTCACTTATATTATTTTGAGAGTCTTAAAATAGCATGGCAATTTTCTTTAATTAATATCATGAGAAATTTGATGCTTGATAATTGTTTTGAGATATAAAGGTAGTAATATCATAGTTGTGCTAGTTGAGTAATTGTGGAATTGAAAAATACATGTGTTGGAGTTTGTGATTCCCGTAGCATGCACGTATGGTGAACCGTTATGTAACGAAGTCGGAGCATGAAGTATTTGTTGACTGTCTTCCTTGGTGTGGCGGTCGGGATCGCGCGATGGTTAACTCCTACCAACCCTTCCCCTTGGAGCATGCGTAGTAGTACTTTGCTTCGAGGGCTAATAAATTTTTGCAATAAGTATATGAGTTCTTTATGACTAATGTGAGTCCATGGATTATACGCACACTTACCTTTCCACAATTTTCTAGCCTCTTCGGTACCGTGCATTGCCCTTTCTCACCTTGAGAGTTGGTGCAAACTTCGCCGGTGCATCCAAACCCCGTGAGATAATATGCTCTATCACACATAAACCTCCTTATATCTTCCTCAAAACAGCCACCATACCTACCTATCATGGCATTTCCATAGCCATTCCGAGATTCATTGCCATGCAACTTTCCACCGTTTCATTTATCATGACATACTCCATTATTGTCATATTGCTTTGCATGATCATGTAGTTGACATTGTATTTGTGGCAAAGCCACCGTTCATAATTCTTTCATACATGTCGCTCTTGATTCATTGCATATCCCGGTACACCACCGGAGGCATTCATATAGAGAATTTTATTCTAAGTATTGAGTTGTAATTCATGAGTTGTAAGTAAATAAAAGTGTGATGATCATCATTATTAGAGCATTGTCCCATGTGAGGAAAGGATGATGGAGACTATGATTCGCCCACAAGTCGGGATGAGACTCCGGACTAAATAAAGAAAAAGAAAAAGAGAAGAGGCCATAAAAAATAGAAAAGGCCCAAATAAAAAAATGATGAGAGAAAAAGAGAGAAGGGACGCGCGCAGATTCTGATTGGTGACGCGCGCAGACGCATGCCCTTATCGGTATGGTTCCTCCGGAGCCTCCGGAACCAGCAGCAGAAGACAAGAAGAAGGAAAGAGTCGCAGCCGGTGCTCCTTTCAGCTCGATTGCATGGAACTTTGGTACTTGTCTCGAGGAAGCTAATGAGGATGAGGTCAAGACATTTGCTCGTGTCTACATGTGGTATGTTATATCCAGGACTATGTTTGCTGATGGCACAGGCAAGAATGCTCCATGGATGTGGCTGAAGCCGTTGACCGTCTTCGATAGCAAATGGAGTTGGGGTTCGGCGACACTGGCTTACTTGTATAGACAGGTACAAAGTTGTTTCTTTTTCACTTCATTGGTACATTATCAATGTGATCTTCCTGTTAATTCAATCATATTCTCTTTTATGTGCAGTTGGATGACGGCTGTTGTAGGAAATCTGGAGGTATTGGTGGTTGTATGCTCGCACTATATATATGGAGCTGGGAGCGATTGCCGGTTGGACAACCGAAGACCATGAAGTTCGAGGATTGGGACGACAAAGACGACCCACTACGGCTCCCCACTTGGGCTTACAAGTGGGATGTGATAAATGAGACGACGGATGATCCCTCGGTCATGTACAAGTTGTACACGAGCGAGCTGGACACGATCGGAGGCGTTGCACGCCTAGGAAGAGCTGTCCTCTTCCTCCTCCCTTTTCCTTATGTGGTGAGCCTCCTTAACAACCCTCTCCATGAATATCTTGTTCTCCCTCTCTTTTTTTCAGCTCCAATTGCCCAAAGCTTCATGGTTCTTTCTTCAAAATCCTTTTGACGCTTCCTCTGTGCCTCCTCACATTTCCTCTTCAACGCATGCTCCCTAGCGCGACACTCATAATCTGCTCTCTCTCTCTCTCTCTCTCTCTCTCTCTCCTTCCTCTTCTCCTCGAGATCCTCTTCCTTCTTCTTCTTTAGTGCGGCTGCATCCTCCTCTCTCAGCTTCTTCGCAGCCTTCTCCCACCATCAAGCCATCTCATCTTCGCCATCCTCCTTCATTGTTGGTTTGTTGGGTTGAGATGCCGCCATACCTACAATGAGTGAAACGTAATGGTTAGTAAAGACAATAAGAACAAATGGAAGAACATGTACATATTAGTAAATAAGGACAACAAGAACATATGAAAAAAAAGAACATATGAAACATTATAGTTAGTGAGAAACATACGGAAATGGTCCATCGAGGTATCCAAACATTCCTCTATAACGACCTTGCCCTTGACCATCACCACGGCCAAGTCCACCACCAAGGCCAAGACCATCACCAAGGCCAAGACCATCACCGCGGCCAACACCACCACCACGAGCTCTACCACCACCACGGCCTCTTGTAAGTCCTAGTTGCCGACCTCTTTGTTGCCTGGATCCTCTTTGGCTACCACTTGGTTGGCCACCATTTGGTTGGCTTGGCACTTGTTGGCTACCACTTGGTTGCCTTGGCACTTGTTGGCTACCACTTGGTTGCCTTGGCACTTGTTGGCTACCACTTGGTTGCCTTCGCACTTGTTGGCTACCTCTTGGTTGGCTTGGCACTTGTTGGCTACCACTTGGTTGGCTCCCTTGTGTAGCTCCTTGTTGGCTTGTGCTTGCATCATTTTTCTTGGACCTTTTCCTTGGTTTCGTACATTTTCTTTTGTTGTGACCATGACCTTTGCATTGCCCACAACGGGAGCTCTCATGAAGCTCTTGGAATTGGTCGTTGCCCGCTTCGCGGCGGCCACCATGGCCCCATCCATCTATGTCGCCTCTAAGACGCTTTGTCTTACGTCTACCCTGTTTAACAACCTTCAACTCCGGATCCGGCCATAGTTGAACTCCATGGTACTCCGGCCATTGTGATTGGTCAAAGTATGGGTGAAAGCGGGGAGCCCATGTTTTCTTGACCATCATGATTGAGAACTCCGACTTCCTCACGGTGAGGGGGTGATTAATGTCCACATTCCTAACGCGACCGGCGGTATACAAGTGTGAGCATGGGAGATGAAGCAACAATGGCCTCCCGCAAGAGCAATCACAACGTGTTAACGACACCTTGAAAGCCCGACCTCCATGTTGGCGGCCATCGTTTGTGGTTCCTCCTGTCTCTTTCACTTCATACTTCCACTCTTCGTTGTCATATAGTATAGCTTCTTTTGAGTTCGCCTTCCGTGATTGAAATTCCAACCATTCGTCAACCTTGGGTGGGAACTTGTACTTGCGCTTGTTCTCACCCGCTATCTGTGCATCCTTTCCATCGAGTACTTTAGAAAGTACGCATTCATCTTGTCAAATGTGTATTGAATTATTGCCGTCAAGGGTAATCCACGTGCACCTTTGAGCACCTTAATGAAGCATTCGGCCATATTGCTTGTCATTTGACCATATCTCCGGCCATCTTCATCAAAAGCACGTGCCCACTTGTTCCGGTATTGAATGTGCCTATTGAGAAAGTCTTGACCCCCGGGATCAAGTTTTTGTGTGCGAGCAATTTGTTGTACAAAGTGGCGAACCGCTTGTCGGAGAAAGCGAGACAACAATCTTGAAGATCATCGGCCAACTCCTTAAGCCCACATGCCCTATAGAAGTTCGAACAAAACTGCCTAATGCACCGTCGATGGTGCAATGGAGCATGCCCGGGAATGTCAATCTCCACCACGTTAAGAATTCCTTGATGCCGATCCGATATAACACAAATTTCCCTCTGAGCGGGTAACACCTTCGTCCTCAAAAGACGCAAAAACCACTCCCAATTGTCATTGTTCTCCACCTCAACCAAAGCAAATGCCAATGGCAACACCCGATTATTGGCATCACTTGCTATCGCAACCAACAAGGTGCCCTTGTATTGTCTGGTCAAGAACGTGCCATCAATGGCGATGACCGGCCTACAGTGTTCGAAAGCCCTCAGGCATTGCTCGAACGCCCAAAATGCACGGCCAAATACTCAGACTTTCCTTCCTTCATGAACCGTTGTTTTTCCCCATGAGGCTCGACCACATTAACCATACCCGGGTTTGTCGCGGCCATGGCTAACAACAACCTAGGGATTCGGTTGTATGCTTCCTCCCAAGTACCATACAACATCTTAAATGCGGCTTGCTTCGCCTTCCATGCCTTGCCGTACTTCACCTTGTAATGAAAGATGGCTTTCACAAGGTCAATGACATGTTGGATGCTCATTGTTGGAAGTGTGGATATTGAGTTGGAGAGCCTGTAAGGAACTCGGACGTGAGCTTTCTGTGGTCTTGGGACACAACCTTGCCATCCGCCATTTTGCGTCGGCACGTGTGAGTTGGCACACAACTCACTACGTGCCAAGTGGGACCTCCTTTCCATGTTCTTGCACGCACAATCCACGGACATATTTCATCTTCACATGAACATGCAACCATGTAGCGCACATTGACGTCCGAGTTCACCACCTTGTGTGGACGATAATGCGTAACCGAGTAGTTGTCGAGCCACATCTTCAATTCCAAGAAGGTTTCGAACTAAGACCCTTTAGCAATCCGGTTCTTGTCGTCTTCCAAATCACGGTGAGAGCTTGGCCTAACCCCAAGAGATATACCCTGGCCACCATCTACCACGGCTTCATCCGATAGACTAACATCCTTGAACAATGTAGTCCGATTATCCCGACCGAATACCTTCTCGAAAGCTTCGGCCTCCTTCACGGCCGTGAACCCCTCCTCATCAACTTGTTCATCGGGACCTTCATCATCCGAATCCGATGCATAGCCACGGGAATAAGGGATGGAATGGTCCATTGTCTCTTGCAAATGATATTTGTCGAGATCACCCACATTGTTGTCATGGAGAACAACTTCATTGTCATCGTCCGCATACTCATCATTCTCCTCTTGCAAAGCTTCATCTTGGTTGTTTGTAAACGGGCTCAATGTTGGCCTCACTTCTTGGGTCAAAAGAGGTTCAACAATTTCATCTCGCTTCAAGGGTGGGGGGCTACTAGCAACCAAAGGGGAGGGGTTCTGATTCAAGTCCAAATGCAAACTTGAATCAACCTTCTTCGTTCCAAATAACTCAAGAGCCTTGTCTAGTGATTCGGCCACCGTCTCCTTGTATGCAACCCAACGTTGCTCCGAGTTGACACGCATTGTCTTCCAACGGATGTGCATTCCAAAACCTACATTATGCCTTCCCTCCAACTTAACGATATCACTAGGGTCAATCCAATTCAAATCTTTCCTCACTTGTTGAGCTCCGCATAGCTAGGACTACTATCAAACACCATGTCAAGCTCATCTGGGTCCGGTTCAATATTGCCTTTCAAGAAGGCGTCTTTGTCCCCATGATGAACAAACACACATATTCTTCCCATCCCTATAAGCATTCAAACAACACAACATAACATTGCTTCCATGAGTACTAATCCAAGGATTACATGGAATACAAACCCTAAAATATATATGAAACAACAACCCTAACCCTAGCACCAACATAAGAACACCCATAAGAATAACCCTAACATACTAATTAACAAGCCTAATCATAGGAAATTGGCAAACAAACATCTCACATCTCCATGCAAATCTCTAGATCCATACAAAACTAGGGTTTCCCCAAACTAGCAACAAATGAGCAATTTCATAATATTACTTGTATCAAAACAAGGGGATCGGAGAAGATTGCCTTGAGGGAGGGTTTGACTTCGAAATCCACGGACAAATTCTTCAAATTTGCAAGACTTGGGAGAGGATTTGAGAGGGGGAGAGAGGGGGAGAGGGGGCAAATCTCGAGTCGGATGCTATGGGGATTGGGGTGTGTGGGGTGGGGAGTGGGGGAGGGGGGGGCAGCCAACTAGTAACAGACAGTGCAGCGCCCGAGGGCTAGGCGCTGCACATTACATGTGTGGCGCCTAGCTCGGAGGCGCTGCACTGCTGGGTGCGGGCCCAGGGGCTGCTGAGGGAGTCCTGGATTAGGGGGTCCTCGGACAGCTGGACTATATACTTTAGCCGGACTGTTGGACTATGAAGATACAAGATTGAAGACTTTGTCCCGTGTCCGGATGGGACTCTCCTTGGCGTGGAAGGCAAGCTTGGCAATACGGATATGTAGATCTCCTCCCTTGTAACCGACTCTGCGTAAGGCGAGCCCCCTCCGGTGTCTATATAAACCGGAGGATTTAGTCCGTAGGACAACAACAATCATACCATAGGCTAGCTTCTAGGGTTTAGCCTCGACGATCTCGTGGTAGATCAACTCTGGTAATACTCATATCATCAAGATCAATCAAGCAGGAAGGTGGGTGTTACCTCCATCGAGAGGGCCCGAACCTGAGTAAACATCGTGTCCCCCGCCTCCTGTTACCATCCGCCCTAGACGCGCAGTTCGGGACCCCCTACCCGAGATCCGCCGGTTTTGACACCGACATTGGTGCTTTCATTGAGAGTTCCACTGTGTCATCGCGATAAAGGCTTGATGGCTCCTTCGTTCATCGACAACGATGCGATCCAGGGTGAGGTTTTCCTCCCCGGACAGATCTTCGTATTCGGCGGCTTCGTACTGCGGGCCAACTCGCTTGGCCATCTGGAGCAGATCGAGAGCTACGCCCCTGGCCATCAGGTCAGGTTTGGAAACTTGAAATATACTGCTGACATCCGCGGAGACTTGATCTTCGACGGATTCGAGCCCATGTCAGGTGCGCCGCACAGTCACGACGAGCATGACTTAGCTCTGCCGTCGGGCAGTGTTCGGGAGATCACACATGCAACTACTCCGGCCCTCAATCCGGAACAGATTGCACCGTCCAAGGACGGGTGGATGGACCCTGCCACGAAGGCCGCACACTCAGCGGTGATAGAGCCGAATGCTGACTTCACTTCCTATGAGACCCGTGTTGCCGGACACTTGGATTCGTCCCCGGCCACGGGCTTCGAGCCGCCTGCGTCCGTGCCTATCGAATCCGATTGGGCACCGATTATGGAGTTTTCCTCCGCAGATATCTTTCAGCAATCACCACTGGGCGACGTGCTAAACTCATTGAGGTCTCTCTCCTTGTCAGGAGACCCTTGGCTGAACTATGTCCGGCTAGAATGGGATGCGGACGACGAAGAAATTCGCTCCCCACCCACCACCCACTTAGTAGCCACTATCGACGATTTAACCGACATGCTCGATTTCGGCTCCGAAGACATCGACGGTATGGACGACGATGCAGGAGATGAACAGGAACCACCGCCCACAGGGCGCTGGACTGCCACCTCATCATATGATATATACATGGTGGCCACCCCCAAAGAAGGCGATGGCGATAAGATAGCGGAGGATAATCCCTCCAAGAAGCAATCCAAGCACCGACGTCAGCGGCGCCGCTCTAAGTCCCGCCATAGGAAAAGAAGCGATACCGGCACAAGGGACAACAACGCTCCGGATAGTGCCAAAGACGACGACAATCCCCTCCAGCCAGACCTCGAGCGGGAGGATGAACAAGCTAGCCCTCCGGTACAGGCAGCAGACGGAAAATCAGAGGATGACAATTACATGCCTCTCTCCGAAGACGAGGTGAGCCTCGGCGACGAAGAATTTATCATGCCTGAGGATCCCGTCGAGCAGGAGCGCTTCAAGCGCCGGCTTATAGCCACAGCAAACAGCCTGAAGAAAAAGCAACAACAGCTTCGAGCTGATCAAGATCTGCTAGCGGATAGATGGACTGAAGTCCTGGCGGCCGAGGAATAATAACTCGAACGCCCAACCAAGAGTTACCCAAAGCGCAGGTTGCTACCCCAACTCGAGGAGGAAGCATTAAAACCTACACTAGCAGCGTATGATGCGGCTGATCGGCCACCTCGTGGCCGAGACAGAGGGGCACATCAGCCCGAAGTCCAGCCCGCACCCCGTCGCCAGACAAAGAAAAACACCAAGGCCCGGGGCAACACGCGGGACCTGCGAGACGTATTGGAAAACAAAGCAGGTCATACAAGATCGATCTACGGATCACGGGGTCGCGCCCCAACGCGTGAAGCAAAGACCGTCACGCCGGATACACTAAAAGCAAATCCGACCGGGCTGAATACAGCAGACAAGACTCGTATGAACTGCGTCGTGACATAGCCTGGCACAGAGGCGCCGCACACCCCCTATGCTTCACCGATGAAGTAATGGATCATGAATTCCCAGAAGGATTCAAACCCGTGAACATTGAGTCATACGATGGCACAATAGACCCCGCGGTATGGATCGAGGATTTCCTCATCCACATCCACATGGCCCATGGTGACGATCTACATGCCATCAAGTACCTCCCACTAAAACTCAAAGGACCAGCCCGGCATTGGCTGAATAGCCTGCCAGCAAACTCCATTGGCAATTGGGAGAATTTGGAAGATGCATTCCTTGACAACTTCCAGGGCACTTATGTGCGACCACCAGATGCTGATGACTTGAGCCACATAACCCAACAACCAGGGGAATCGGCCAGGAAATTCTGGACTCGGTTCCTAACTAAAAAGAACCAAATTGTCGATTGTCCGGATGCCGATGCCTTAGCGGCATTTAAACATAACATCCGGGGCGAGTGGCTCGCCAGACACCTCGGCCAAGAGAAGCCGAAGTCCATGGCAGCCCTCACGACACTCATGACCCGCTTTTGTGCGGGCGAGGACTGCTAGCTGGCTCGCAGCAACAACACATCAAGAAATCCTGGCAATTCATATGCTAAAGATACTAACGGCAGACCACGTCGCAACAGACACAAGCGCCGCAACAACGGCGACAACGCCGAAGACACGGCAGTCAATGCCAGATTCAGTGGCTCTAAATCCGGTCAGCGGAAAAAGCCATTCAAAAGAAGCAATCTGGGCCCGTCCAGTTTGGACCGCATACTCGATCGCTTGTGTCAAATTCACGGCACCCCCGATAAGCCAGCCAATCACACCAACAGAGAATGCTGGGTGTTCAAGCAGGCCGGCAAGTTGAATGTCGAAAGGACAAGGGGCTACATAGCGACGACGAGGAGGAGCCTCGGCTGCCGAACACAGGGGGACAGAAGAGGTTCCCTCCACAAGTGAAAATGGTGAACATGATATAGGCAACCCATATTCCCAAGAGGGAACGGAAGCGTGCACTAAGGGACGTCTATGCGATGGAGCCAGTCGCCCCAAAGTTCAACCCATGGTCCTCTTGTCCGATCACCTTCGATCGCAGGGACCACCCCACTAGTATCTGTCATGGCGGATCTGCCGCATTGATCCTTGACCCCATCATTGACGGATTTCACCTCACTCGAGTCCTTATGGACGGCGGCAGCAGCCTGAACCTGCTCTATCATGATACAGTGCGCAAAATGGGCATAGACCCCTCGAGGATCAAACCCACCAAAACCACCTTTAAAGGTGTAATCCCAGGTGTAGAGGCCTGTTGCACGGGCTCAATCACAATAGAAGTGGTCTTCGGATCTCCGGACAACTTTCGAAGCGAGGAGTTAATCTTCGATATCGTCCCCTTTCGCAGCGGCTATCACGCACTGCTCGGACGAACCGCATTTGCCAGATTCAATGTGGTACCGCATTATGCATACCTCAAACTCAAAATTCCAGGACCACGCGGGGTTATAACAGTTAATGGAAACACAGAGTGCTCGCTCCGCACGGAGGAGCACACTACGGCCCTCGCAGCGGAAGCGCAAAGCAGCCTTATTAGGCAAACCACCAATTGGGCGAAAAAGACCCCGGACACCTTCAAGCGAGTCCGGAGTACCCCGCAGGAGGATCGCCAGTCACGTTTTGAGCTCGCCTAGCAATTCGGCCTCCGTCCTAGTCCCAGTCAAGTGGCGAAATTTGCGCCGCGCGTACATAACTACGCACTCAAGATATCATGGGCATAGGCGGAGGCACCGCTACGGCACGTCCCACAATGCGGCTCAACCGCCCCAGGAGCCGTATACCTTTATCATTTTCTCTCTTTCAGGACCTTACTCTCTGGAAGCCCTTTCCGGCAGTCTAATTGTTGGACCCATCGCGGTAAGGAAATACCAAGGAAGCAAGACGCTCTGACATACAAGGGAATCCCCAGGTGGTCTCTGATAACGATCGATATACCTGTTTTACATACCCATATGCAGCTTGCCCTTGGATAGGACATGTCAAATAGTCCTATTTTTTTGCTTATTGCACTACTTGTATCTGTACGCTTTGACGCATTATTTAATAACAATGCATAGCGTTAGCCTATTATTGCATTCCGCTTTCTTCCTTTTTCCTTGTCTGCTTATTTACGACAAATTACACCCATCATTCTGGTACGACCAATGCGCCAGGGGCTTCAGTATACCCCATAACACGGCGTGAGAAGTCCGAACACTTTCGACAGTGCGGCACCCCGAACTTATAGCATTATATGCACCAGCTCCGAATCATGTCTTGGGTCAATAGTTGGGTTTGCCCGGCTCCCATGTTTTGGTACCTTACGTTCCGCAATATCGGCTGAGGTAGCACTGGGAGAACTACTGCGATTGTGTCCCGGTTCTTCCGGATGAGCACCTCAGTAGAGAAAGCCGAAAACTGACTGTCATGATGAGGCGAGAGCTGGTCGCTGTTCGAGAGGTCTCAAGTCCTTAAAGACTTTTTCCGCTTCGGGCGAGGAGTCGGCCTTGCCCGACTTAGGCGTATCTAGCACCCCAAATTCGGCCTTCCGAATACTAGGGGCTTCGCCAAAATTTAAAATTGTAGACTTCTATGGCTAAGTGAGAGTGATAAAGCCTTATAGTCCGTTTGCCTAGTTCATTGTGTTGAACACCTCCTTCGAAGGACCCAAAATTGGGATAAAGAGTGCTCAGGTTTATCCCGAACACCTCAGTACTAGTTACATGGGGGCATAAGCCGACGACTGGCCAACTCTCAGATTTTAGAAACGGTTGCACAGAAGGCAATATTTTAAATTAACAAGCGTTGTATAGCGCAAATGAACTCGTTTCATATTACAGGATCACATGAGTACATTCATTCAAATATTACATCCTTAGCACATTCCTCCGCCACAAGGCGAGCACCCTTCAGGACACTGTCATAATACTTTTCGGGGTGGCGATGCTCCTTGCCCTCCGGCGGTCCCTCCTTCACCAGCTTTTCGGCGTCCAGCTTCGCCCAGTGCACCTTCGCCCGAGCAAAAGCCCTGCGCGCACCCTCGATGCAGACGGACCGCTTTATGACTTCAAACCATGGGCAGGCATTCACAAGCCGCCTCACCAGACCGAAGTAGCTGTCAGGCAGGGGCTCGCCAGGCCACATTCGGACTATAAGACCCTTCATGGCCTGTTCGGCCGCCTTGTGAAGCTCGACCAGTTGCTTCAACTGGTCGCTCAAGGGCATTGGATGTTCGGTCCCAGTATACTGAGACCAGAACAACTTCTTCGTCGAGCTCCCCTCCTTAGCCCGGTAGAACTCTGCGGCATCCGACACACTGCGGGGTAGATCTGCGAACGCTCCTGGAGAGTTCCGAAATCGGATAAGTAAAAAGGAAAGTTTCCTTCACATGCTTGCTTTGCATAATGAATGCCTTACCCGCCGCTATCTTCTTAACCGCCTCAATTTCCCGGAGTGCCTTTTGGGCTTCGGCCATGGCATGTTGTGTGCTTTCGAGGGCCTTCGCAAGCTCGGACCCTTGCGTCTTAGAGTCAAGCTCCAAGGACTCGTGTTTCTTGATGAGAGCCTGGAGCTCTTGCTGCACCTCGCCTACTCGGGCCTCTTGCTTCTCTCGCTCGATGCGCTCCTTGGCCGCTTTTCTTCGGCCTCGGATAGCGCCTTCTGCAGGGCCGCCACTTCGGTCGTGGCCCCTAGCAAAATTCATGACGATCCTATTATTCCAAAACCAAATTTTTCTTTATCAATATTCAGACGGGGTGTCACTTACCTTTGTTCTCTTCGAGCTGCCTCTTGGTAAGGCCGAGCTCTTCCTTGGACCGCTCAAGGTCCCGCTTCAGTGCGGCGACCTTCGCAGTACGAGCGGCGGCGGCCAGCAGTGAAGCCTGCTTATTCACATAGACACATTCTGATTAGACTCCTGCGATTATTATTTGATCCTCTATTCGGCCTTCCTTCGCGGATGCCAAATAGAGCATCAGGGGCTACTGTCTATGCTACAAAAATTTTCTTACAATTTGATTACTTACCTCAAAGCCGGTTAGGAGGCTGGCACAGGCTTCAGTTAGTCCGCTCTTAGCGGACTGAACCTTCTTGACTACCGCACTCATAATAGTGTGGTGCTCTTCGTCAATGGAAGCGCCGCGAAGCACTTCCAGCAAGTTGTCCGATGCCTCTGGATGGACAGAGGCCATCGGCACAGACGGCTTGCCCCCCTTAGAGAGGGGTTGCCTGACAGAATCCGGAACCACTGGAGCTTTCGGCGCCGTATTCGGCTTGGGGCTAGACTTGCTACCCCCGGCGTTAGGGCCCAGGGGGGTCTTGCCCCTCGTACGCCCAGCGCCTGGAATGTCGCCTTGGGGCGCCTCCGGAACGGTCTCCCCTTGGTTCAGTTCCCTTTGAGACAACACCTCGGCGTCGTCCGTAGGGCGGGGGAGGAGGCGGTCGGGAGTGAATCGCTGTTCATATCTGACGGGCCCAAAGAATCATCCAATGATGATACGTCGATATGGGCTCGGGATGGGCTGCATAATCATGCGCGGCGTGATAAGAAACAGTACAATAAGACGTACCAAGAATTATTATGGTATCCCGATACGCATGACTTCGCCAGGGCCTTGTCCCTGGGTAACCACTCCTCGTCTCTGAAAGCGGCCGTCGTGGAGCAGTCCGGGAGGAGGGTCCTTCCCTTCTTGGACCCTTCGGCCTCCCCTGATGGGGCGGCCTTCCTTTTCCTGTCCCCCCCCCCCCCGGCTGGGGGGGGGGAAGAATTTTCCTCTTCCTCCTCCTCGTTTTCGTGGGAGGAGTGCGCCTCGATGTTTTCGGACGATGAGTCCGATATAACCTTGCGCCGGAGACCCTTCCTGGTCCCCGTGGCCTTCTTCTTGACCTTCTTCTCCGGCACCTCATAAGGCGCCGGAACCAGCATCTCCGTTAGGAGAGCATCTGCTGGATCTTCGGGCAGGGGGGCTGGACAATCGATCTTCTCCGCTGTCGCTACCCAGTCCTGTTAAATGGCGTGGAGGCTTAGATCCCACGCTTGGTTATACTGGGGAAAAGAACATCTTATGAGATATAAAAGACTTACCGGATTGGCAGGGCGCTTTGCGCTGAGTCTGCGGTCCTCGGTAAGGGGAGGAGGTACCTCGGCTCCCTTGAATGGGCCAATATAGCGAGGAGCTAGTTTGCCCTTGATCCCGAAGCGGTGAGCACCCTTCATAGGTGTGACTCGAAGATAAGCCTTTTCGCCAGGTTGATAGACCATGTCTTTATGATGATGGTCATACTGACTCTTCTGACGTGACTGAGCAGTCTTGAGATTCTCACGAATAATGCGGACTTGTTCTTCGGCATCTTGGATAATATCCGGACCGAAGAGTGGACGTTCCCCAGTTTCTGACCAGTTCAGAGGGGTTCGGCACTTTCGTCCATATAACACTTCGAAGGGGGCCATCTTCAGACTAGCTTGATAGCTATTATTATAAGAGAACTCAGCATACGGGAGAGATTCCTCCCATTTCATGCCGAAGGAAATAACGCAAGCTCGAAGCATGTCTTCGAGAACTTGGTTGACGCGTTCAACTTGTCCTTGCGATTGAGGATGAAACGCAGTACTAAATGACAGATGAGTTCCCATAGCTTCTTGGAAACTTGCCCAGAATCTTGAAGTGAATAAGCTGCCACGGTCTGAGCTGATAACCAATGGGATACCGTGGAGTGAAACAATCCTGGACATATAGAGCGTTGCCAACTGGCTAGCAGTGATCGTTTCTTTGACTACCAGGAAATGTGCAACTTTGGAAAGCCGGTCAATGACGACAAGAATAGCATCATTACCTTTCTGTGATTTGGGAAATCCAGTGACGAAGTCCATCTCAACATGGTCCCATTTCCATTCAGGAATAGAGATAGGTTGCAGAGTTCCAGCAGGCCTTTGATATTCTGCTTTGATACGACGGCAAACGTCACACTCAGCAACATAACGAGCAATGGCTTGCTTCATATTAGACCACCAGAATCTCTGACGGATGTCTTGGTACATCTTTGTACTACCAGGATGGATACACAGAGGCGTATCATGAGCTTCTTTCATAACTTCCTGTGTCATATCCAGGTTTTTCTCTGCACATGGCACCACTAGGCGGCCCTTGAAGTATAGGGTGCCATCTTCAGCAATGGTGAAGAATGAGGGCTTTCCTTCTGCGAGGTAGCGCTTAATCTTGTGGGCTTCAGAGTCATACTTCTGTAGCCTCTTGATGCTATCCACGAGATCTGGTTTAGCAACTAGGGTATTGAGGGAACCCTGGGTAACAACGTGGAGGTTCACCTTGCCAAACTCCTTAGGAGGGGCAGTGAGTGCACCCGAAGGGACAATATGGAGGTTCAGCTTCCTGAATTCTTCAACAAGCGAGGGCTGAACTTTGTGAACCTGGAGGTGGTTGCAGTAAGACTTGCGGCTCAAGGCATCAGCCATTACATTAGCCTTGCCTGGCGTATAGGAAATACCCAAGTCAAAGTCTGCAACAAGCTCCATCCATCTCTGTTGACCAAGGTTCAGATCTGGCTGAGTAAACAGATATTTCAGACTTTGGTGGTCAGTGAAGATCTCGCAACGATTACCGAGAAGGTAATGTCGCCACTGCTTCAGCGCATGAATGACAGCAGCAAGTTCGAGGTCGTGAACTGGGTAGTTCTCTTCGTGAGGGCGCAATTTCCGAGAGGCATAAGCAATCACTTTGCGGTCTTGCATTAGGACACAGCCTAATCCTTGACGGGAAGCGTCGCAGTAAATGACGAAGTCCTTCTTAGTATCAGGTGGAGCTAGAACTGGGGCAGAAGTCAACTTGTCTTTGAGTGCCTGGAAACTTTCCTGACATTTGTCTGTCCATTGGAACTTGACACCCTTATGCAATAGGTTAGTCAGAGGCCTGGCGATCTTAGAGAAGTTCTCGACGAATCGACGGCAATAGCTGGCGAGACCGAGAAAACTTCTGACTTGCTTAACGTTCTTGGGAGGAGTCCAATCAAGAATAGCCTGAACTCGCTCGGGGTTGATGGCAATACCATCCTTAGAGATGACATGCCCAAGATAGGTTACTTCCGGTAGCCAGAATTCACATTTGGAGAACTTGGCATATAGTTGATGCTCTCGTAGCTTCTCCAGCACAAGTCGAAGATGTTCGGCATGTTCTTCTTTGTTCTTGGAAAATACCAGGATATCATCCAGATAAACCACGACGAACTTGTCGAGGTAATCCATGAATATATAGTTCATCAGACGAGAGAAGGTGGCTGGAGCATTGGTTAAACCGAAAGACATGACGGTGTACTCGTATGAACCATAGCGAGTCACGAAGGCGGTCTTTGGGATATCCTCTTCGCGAACACGGATCTGATGGTAGCCCAACCTCAAGTCGAGCTTAGAGAACACTGACGAACCCGCCAGTTGATCATACAGATCATTGATCCGAGGAAGAGGGTATTTATTCTGAATGGTAGCTTGGTTTATAGGACGGTAGTCTTGAACTAACCGGTTTGTCCCATCCTTCTTCTTGACAAAGAGAGAAGGTGTTCCCCAAGGAGAGCAACTTGGGCGAATGAATCCTTTGCGAAGAGATTTGTCGATTTCCTCCTTAAGCTCAAGGAGTTCATGCGGCGGCATTTTGTAGGGTCGCTTGGCTATAGGAGTGGTGCCTGGTTTCACGTCGATGATGAATTCGACAGCTCTAGCAGGGGGAATCCCTGGAAGTTCTTCAGGGAAGACGTCGAGGAATTCACGCACAACGGGAATGTTTTCAATGCCCTCGAGTGGTGCAGCGTTCAATGCATTCAATGCATAGAGCCTTGCCTCAGCATTTTGCACCAAATGAGCTTGGTAAGCAACTATTTCATCTGAAGGGTGTAGCAGATGGACGGTTTTAGTGGCACAAACTATAGAAGCAGTATGCGCTTTCAACCAATCCATACCCAAAATGAGGTCGATGTTAGACGACTTCAGGATAATGGGAGAGGCATAGAATTCCAGCCCTTCGATTTCCACGGGGACATCGATGCCAACCAAGGAGGTTTGACACTGTCCCACGGGGGTTTTGACCAGTACCGAAGTGTTCATCTCCTCACATTTAACGTCGTGCTTGTATGCAAAATCTTCTGACATGAATGAATGCGATGCACCTGTATCAAATAAAACGGATGCTGGTACTGAATTTACGAGGAGTGTACCCATCACAGTAGCAGGCTGGTCTTGAGCTTCGTTGAGATCAACGTGGTTGGCATGAGCACGACCATAAGACTTAGCATTGTTGTTGCGGGGCTGATTGTTACCACGGCCAGTTGCTGGAAGGGCCAGTTGATTCTGGTTCTGGTTGCATTCTTTAGCACGGTGTCCTGGTTGACCACACCTGAAGCACAAGCCATTATTCGGAGTGGGAACAGGAGCTTGGGATGGTGGAGCTGGAAGTCTTGACTGCCTAGATGGTGGTGGAGGCAGACGAGGTGCAGCATATGTCTGCCTTGGGGCAGATGCATTTGGACGGTACATGCTGTTCGGGATCCATATCTTACGCTTCTGTGAGGGCGGGCCCGAAGATGAGCCCGTGTCACGGTTGCGCCTGTGAGAGCTCTGGTATTCCTGCAGACCAGTTTCGACATTGATGGCCTTGTTCACCAAGGTGGAGAAATCAGCAAAGTCATGCACTAGAAGTGCGAGCTTGATGTCAGCTTGAAGGCCATCACGGAACTTCTCCTGTCTGCGTGCATCAGTTGCAATGTCCTCTTCAGCATAGCGGGACAAGTCCAGAAACTCCCGCTGGTAAGCTTCGACAGTTTTGTTGCCTTGGGTGAGGTTGCGGAACTCGCGCTTCTTCCGGTCCATGACTCCCTGAGGAATGAAGCGGGCACGGAAAGCTGCTTGGAAGTCTGGCCATGTGATGATAGTTCCAGCTGGCAGAGTACGCCTGTGGCTGTCCCACCATTGAGCTGCGGGTCCCTTCAGAAAGAAGGAAGCAAAGTTGACATAGCTGGCAGGGGCTACATCGGCAGACTCCATCTCATAGGTGATGTCACGGAGCCAGTCATCAGCATCCAGAGGCTGAGTTGAGCTGCGGTAGATGGTTGGGTTGAGGCGTATGAAATCTTGAAGAGTCACTTGGGTTGGCTGCTGGTTCATATTGGGGCGAGGAAACTGAGCCATCATATTTTCCATAAACTGGCGGTTCATTTCAAACTGTTGGATCATACACGCCATGTACTCAGGTGGTGGTGGGGCATCGCCACCACGACCACGACCACCTGGTCTAACCATCCTGCTAATATATAACAGGGGTAGTTCAGCATTGAGAAATATGTGCAAAGACAAGAATCAATCATGATGAAACATGCATAACGAAAGGAGCACGATAGCTACTACATAGTAGTCGGCATATCTTACAAAAGGGGGCATGCATAGAGTTCAGTACACAGAGTTTAGTACATGGACTAAAACATCATAGGCGGCACACAGGCTCGCGGCGAATGCATCTAACAATACAAGCAAGCCTACATCAGTCCCAAGAGGTACTGTGGAGGTAATCGTAGCCCGACAGCTGGTAGTGAGGCAACGGATAGCCCTCCACGTCAGCAGACTGGGGGCCGCGGATACTCAGGTGTAGAGCCCGACGCTCAGGTGGCAGAAGAGGACCAAGTGCGGGAGAGTAGCCTCCCACCTCTGACCAACCGACACCGTGGGGCATCACGGTCCTGGCTGGGTAGATCGCAGTGCGTGGTACCTGTCCAGACCGGACAAAGGGGTGCAGCAGCGTCAGAGCACGGTAAAGGTGCTGACGGGTGGTGTACATCTCGTGGCGAAGAGCTCGTTTAGCTCGATCCAGCCCATCAGCATGCAGAACCAGGTGCTGATGGTAGAAGGGCTCTCGGGTGACAGTGGAGTAGGCAGCAGTATAGTATCCCTCCGCACGAACATCAGATGCGATAGCAATGTGCCTGAAAGGGGAGGTGTCCAACTCCTGATACTCTCCACGAAGACGTGTCAGAGCAGCATAGGCAGCATCATGGACAGCCATATCGATGGTCACACCAACACCATGTGCGGTGTGCAACACAGTAGTGGAGTCGTACTCCCGAGAGTAGAGGTGGACGATGGCACGGTACTGCTCCTGGTTAAAGTCCTGGTACTCCTCGTAGACGGTGTACTCAGGGTGCCAGCGATAACCCAGAGAGGTCATCATCTCAGCTAGCACCGCAGATGATCCCGAGGCACCAATGGCCATCGTGTGGCGAACGACCTGCCTCGTGGGTTCCATCTGAAAGCAAAGACGTTTCAAAGGAGTCAAATGACAGTGTGTGAATTGTTCAAAATACTACTCTAAGAAACAACTATGGTTTATCCAACTTTGGGGTGAACGCGGTCACGGGATCCTAGTGTTAAAGTTAGTAAATTCGTTTAACCCGAGTAGAAGAGAGTTCAGAGTCCCAGAGTAAAGGTCGAGGAGTAAAAGATCCTAGTACCACCCAATGGCGACGTGGGCCCGTAAGACACACAACCATGTTAGTAAAAGTTTTGTAATGTCAAGACTCGACTTCGGCCAAGGAGTGTGGAAAGGGGGATTCCTACAGGCAGTCGGCTCTGATACCAACTTGTGACGCCCCCGATTTGACTGTACACTAATCATGCACGCAAATGTGTACGACCAAGATTAGGGACTCACGGGAAGATATCACAACACAACTCTAAAACATAAATAAGTCATACAAGCATCATAATACAAGCCAGGGGCCTCGAGGGCTCGAATACACGTGCTCGATCACAGAGGAGTCAGCGGAAGCAACAATATCTGAGTACAGACATAAGTTAAACAAGTTTGCCTTAAGAAGGCTAGCACAAACTGGGATACATATCGAACGAGGCGCAGGCCTCCTGCCTGGGATCCTCCAAACTACTCCTGGTCGTCATCAGCGGCCTGCACGTAGTAGTAGGCACCTCCAGCGTCGTAGGTGTCGTCGTCGACGGTGGCGTCTGGCTCCTGGACTCCAACATCTGGTTGCGACAACCAGATAGAAAGGAAAAGGGAAAAAGAGGGAGAGAAGCAACCGTGAGTACTCATCCAAAGTACTCGCAAGCAAGGAGCTACACTACAAATGCATGGGTATATGTGTAAAGGGGCATATCAGTGGACTGAACTGCAGAATGCCAGAATAAAAGGGGGATAGCTAGTCCTGTCGAAGACTACGCTTCTGGCCATCTCCATCTTGCAGCAAGTAGAAGAGAGTAGATTGAAGTCCTCCAAGTAGCATCGCATAGCATAATCCTACCCGGCGATCCCCTCCTCGTCGCCCTGTTAGAGAGCGATCACCGGGTTGTATCTGGCACTTGGAAGGGTGTATTTTATTCAGTATCCAGTTCTAGTTGTCATAAGGTCAAGGTACAACTCCGGGTCGTCCTTTTACCGAGGGACACGGCTATTCGAATAGATAAACTTCCCTGCAGGGGTGCACCACATAAGCCAACACGCTCGATCCCATTTGGCCGGACACACTTTCCTGGGTCATGCCCGGCCTCGTAAGATCAACACGTCGCAGCCCCACCTAAGCACAACAGAGAGGTCAGCACGCCGGTCTAACCCTATGCGCGCAGGGGTCTGGGCCCATCGCCCTATGCACACCTGCACGTTGCGTACGCGGCCGGAAGCAGACCTAGCCTAGTGGCGTTCCAGTCCAATCCGGCGCGCGCCACTCAGTCGCTGACGTCACGAAGGCTTCGGCTGATACCACGACGCCGGGATACCCATAACTACTCCCGCGTAGATGGTTAGTGCGTATAGACCAAATGGCCAGACTCAGATCAAATACCAAGATCTCGTTAAGCGTGTTAAGTATCCGCGAACGCCGACCAGGGCCAGGCCCACCTCTCACCTAGGCGGTCTCAACCTGCCCTGTTGCTCCGCCACAAAGATCCACTTGCGGGTACTCCTACGAGCCGACCCGACTTTAGTCATCACATGTGTCATGTATGTAGTATATAAGTATATACCCGTGATCTCCGCCCAGGTGATCACGGCCCGATAGTATAGCACAGCAGACGGACAAGAATGTAGGGCCACTGATGGAAATCTAGCATCCTATACTAAGCATGTAGGATTGCAGGTAAAGGTATCAACAGTAGTAGCAAGGATAGGCTATGCATCAGGATAGGATATCGAAAAGCAGTAACATGCTACACTACTCTAATGCAAGCAGTATAGAGAAGAATAGGCGATATCTGGTGATCAAGGGGGGGGGGCTTGCCTGGTTGCTCTGGCAAGTAGGAGGGGTCGTCAACTCCGTAGTCGAACTGGACAGCAGCAGTGTCGGTCTCGTAGTCTATCGGAGAGAAGAGGGGGGAAGAAACAGTAAATACAATGCAAACATAAGCATGACGATGCGTGACATGACAATGAGCGGTGCTAGGTGTGCCCTAACGCGACAGTAGGTGGTACCGGCGAAGGGGGGGAACATCCGGGAGGTATTCGCGATGTTTCCTAAACCATAGAGAAGTTGGAATACAGTAGGTTTAAAACCAATATAAATAAAGAATGAGTTCATTACAGTACCTTGAAGTGGTGTTTTGTTTTCTTTCGCTAACGGAGCTCACGAGATTTTCTGTTGAGTTTTGTGTTGTGAAGTTTTCAAGTTTTGGGTAAAAGATTTGATGGATAATGGAACAAGGAGTGGAAAGAGCCTAAGCTTGGGGATGCCCATGGCACCCCAAGATAACCTAAGGACACTAAAAAGCCAAAGCTTGGGGATGCCCCGGAAGGCATCCCCTCTTTCGTCTACTTCCATCAGTAACTTACTTGGAGCTATATTTTTATTGACCACATGATATGTGTTTTGCTTGGAGCGTCTTGTATGATTTGAGTCTTTGCTTTTTAGTTTACCACAATCATCTTTGCTGTACACACCTTTTGAGAGAGACACACATGATTCGGAAATTATTAGAATACTCGATGTGCTTCACTTATATCTTTTGAGTTATATAGTTTTTGCTCTAGTACTTCACTTATATCTTTTAGAGCACGGTGGTGGTTTTGTTTTATAGAAACTATTGTTCTCTCATGCTTCACTTATATTATTTTGAGAGTCTTAAATAGCATGGTAATTTGCTTAATCATAATACACTAGGTATTCAAGACTAGTAAAAACTTTCTTATGAGTGTGTTGAATACTAAGAGAAGTTTGATGCTTGATGGTTGTTTTGAGATATGGAGGTAGTGATATTAAAGTTGTGCTAGTTGACTGGTTGTGAATTTGAGAAATACTTGTGTTGAAGTTTGCAAGTCCCGTAGCATGCACGTATGGTAAACGTTATGTAACAAATTTGAAACATGAGGTGTTCTTTGATTGTCCTCCTTATGAGTGGCGGTCGGGGACGAGCGATGATCTTTTCCTAGCAATCTATCCCCCTAGGAGCATGCACGTAGTGCTTGGTTTTTGATGACTTGTAGATTTTTGCAATAAGTACATGAGTTCTTTATGACTAATGTTGAGTCCATGGATTATACGCACTCTTACCCTTCCATCATTGCTAGCCTCTTCGGTACCGTGCATTGCCCTTTCTCACATTGAGAGTTGGTGCAAACTTCGCCAGTGCATCCAAACCCCGTGATATGATACGCTCTTTCACACATAAACCTCCTTATATATTCCTCAAAACAGCCACCATACCTACCTATTATGGCATTTCCATAGCCATTCCGAGATATATTGCCATGCAACTTTCCACCGTTCCCTTTATCATGACACATTCATCATTGTCATATTGCTTTGCATGATCATGTAGTTGACATAGTATTTGTGGCAAATCCACCATTCATAATTCTTTCATACATGTCACTCTTGATTCATTGCATATCCCGGTACACCGCCGGAGGCATTCATATAGAGTCATACTTTGTTCTAGTATCGAGTTGTAATCATTGAGTTGTAAATAAATAGAAGTGTGATGATCATCATTTTCTAGAGCATTGTCCCAAGTGAGAAAGCAAATAAAAATAAAAAAAGGGAGAGAAAGGCAATAAAAAAAGAAGAAGGCCCAAAAAAATGAGAGAAAAAGAGAGAAGGGACAATGTTACTATCCTTTTTACCACACTTGTGCTTCAAAGTAGCACCATAATCTTCATGATAGAGAGTCTCTTGTTTTGTCACTTTCATATACTAGTGGGAACTTTTCATTATAGAACTTGGCTTGTATATTCCAACAATGGGCTTCCTCAAATGCCCTAGGTCTTCGTGAGCAAGCAAGTTAGATGCACACCCACTTAGTTTCTTTTGTTGAGCTTTCATATATTTATAGTTCTAGTGCATCCGTTGCATGGCAATCCCTACTCCTTGCAGTAACATCAATCGATGGGCATCTCCATAGCTCATTATTAGCCGCGTTGATGTGAGACTTTCTCCCTTTTGTCTTCTCCACATAACCCCCATCATTATATTCTATTCCACCCATAGTGCTATATCCATGGCTCACCCTCATGTATTGCCTGAAGGTTGAAAAGGTTTGAGATTACTAAAGTATGAACCAATTGCTTGGCTTGTCATCGGGGTTGTGCATGATGAGAGCATTCTTGTGTGACGAAAATGGAGCATGACTAAACTATATGATTTTGTAGGGATGAACTTTCTTTGGCTATGTTATTTTGAGAGGACATAATTGCTTAGTTAGTATGCTTGAAGTATTATTATTTTTATGTCAATATTGAAGTTTTATCTTGAATCTTTCGGATCTGAATATTCATACCACAATTAAGAAGAATTACATTGAAATTATGCCAAGTAGCATTCCACATCAAAAATTCTGTTTTTATCATTTACCTACTCAAGGACGAGTAGGAATTAAGCTTGGGGATGCTTGATACGTCTCCAACGTATCTATAATTTTTTATTGTTCCATGCTATATTATATTCTGTTTTGGACATTATTGGGCTTTATTATACACTTTTATATTATTTTTGGGACTAACGTATTAACCGGAGGCCCAGCCCAGAATTGCTGTTTTTTGCCTATTTCAGAGTTTCGCAGAAAAAGAATATCAAACGGAGTCCAAACGGAATTAAACCTTCGGGAACGTGATTTTCGGAACGAACGTTATCCAGAGGACTTGGACCCTACGTCAAGACATCAACCAGGAGGGCACGAGGTAGGGGGCGCGCCCTCCACCCTCGTGGACCCCACGTTGCTCCACCGATGTACTTCTTCCTCCTATATATACCTACGTACCCCCAAACTACCAGAGACGGAGCCAAAAACCTAATTCCACCGCCGCAACCTTCTGTACCCGTGAGATACCATCTTGGGGCCTGTTCCGGAGCTCCGCCGGAGGGGGCATCGATCACGGAGGGCTTCTACATCAACACCATAGCCTCTCCGATGAAGTGTGAGTAGTTTACCTCAGACCTTCGGGTCCATAGTTATTAGCTAGATGGCTTCTTCTCTCTTTTTGGATCTCAATACAATGTTCTCCCCCCTCTCTCGTGGAGATCTATTTGACGTAATCTTCTTTTGCGGTGTGTTTGTTGAGACCGATGAATTGTGGGTTTATGATCAAGTTTATCTATGAACAATATTTGAATCTTCTCTAAATTCTTTTATGTATAATTGGTTATCTTTGCAAGTCTCTTCGAATTATCAGTTTGGTTTGGCCTACTAGATTGATCTTTCTTGCAATGGGAGAAGAGCTTAGCTTTGGGTTCAATCTTGCGGTGTCCTTTCCAGTGACAGTAGGGGCAGCAAGGCACGTATTGTATTGTTGCCATCGAGGATAACAAGATGGGGTTTATATCATATTGCATGAATTTATCCCTCTACATCATGTCATCGTGCTTAAAGCATTACTCTGTTCTTATGAACTTAAAACTCTAGATGCATGCTGGATAGTGGTCGATGTGTGGAGTAATAGTAGTAGATGCAGGCATGAGTCGGTCTACTTGTCTCGGACGTGATGCCTATATACATGATCATACCTAGATATTCACATAACTATGCTCAATTTTGTCAATTACTCAACAGTAATTTGTTCACCCACCATAATACTTATGCTCTTGAGAGAAGCCACTAGTGAAACCTATGGCCCTCGGGTCTATTTTCCATTATATTTAATCTCCCGACAACAAGCTATTTCTAGTGTCGTTTTTACTTTGTTTACTTTACTTTGCATCTTTATCATAAAAATACAAAAAATATTACTTATCATATCTATCAGATCTCACTCTCGTAAGTGACCGTGTAGGGATTGACAACCCCTTATCGCGTTGGTTGCGAGGATTTATTTCTTTGTGTAGGTGCGAGGGACTCGTGCGTGGCCTCCTACTGGATTGATACCTTGGTTCTTAAAAACTGAGGGAAATACTTACGCTGCTTTATTGCATCACCCTTTCCTCTTCAAGGGAAAACCAACGCAGTGCTCAAGAGGTAGCACGGCGCGCGGCGACGGCGTCGGGGCAGGGGCGCGCGCGGCGGCGACGGCGTCGGAGGCAGTGGCGTGGCGTCGTCGGGGCAGTGGAAGAAGAACTGAAACGAAATTTTCACAAGTGCTGGCTTATATAGACGAGGCATTGGCCCCGGTTCGTGGCACCAACCGGGACCAATGCCCCCCTTTAGTCCCGGTTGGTGCCACCAACCGGGACCAAAGGTCTCTTTTTAGGAGCCCAAAGGGCGGGAAACGGAGACCTTTGGTCCTGGTTGGTGGCACCAACCGGGACTAAAGGGGGGCATTGGTACCGGTTGGTGCCACCAACCGGGATCAAAGCCCACCTTTAGTCCTTGTTGGTGGCACCAACCGGGACTGAAGGGGGGCATTTGTACTGGTTGGTGCCACCAACCGAGACCAAAGCCCACCTTTAGTCCCGGTTGGTGCCACCAACTGGGACCAAAGGCCTTGCGCTGCCCGCGGCCAAAAGTTTAGTCCCACCTTGCTAGTTGAGAGGGGCTCGGAGTGGTTTATAAGCCTCACTGCGGCTGCCCTCTCGAGCTCCTCTCAAATGCAGGCTTACGGGCCTAATCTCACACTATGCTGCTTGTGGGCCTACTGGGCCTTCTGCGAGCCTGAATCATGGCCCATGGTTGGGTTTCTAGTCGTATTCAGGCCGTGGTGGCCCAATAGGTGGCAGTTTTTTTTTCATATTTTTCCATTTTTTGTTTTGTTTTTTGCATTCTTTATTTTGTTTTGTTTTTTGCTTTATTTTTTTAATTATTTTTGCTTTTAGGTCAGAAAAAATATAAACTTTCTGTTAGTGCCATCAGTTTTCAAATTTGAATAGTTTAAATTTGAATTATTTGAAATTTGAGTGAATCACTAGTTTGTGATTAACTTTACTCTAAAAATAGATTTTGGAGTGATTCTTTTTCCTGCTATTTAATATTACTGTGTTTTATCATTATATTCAAAAACAGCTTTTGTTATTTTAGTTTCTAACAAAAAAATCTTTATGATAATTCTTTTTGCTATTAAAGTTTCTAACCAAAAAAGTTATTTATGATAATTCTTTTTTCTTTTAATGTTTTGAACAGAAAATACTTTGATAATTTTAGTTGCATAAATTTTAGTTTATTATTTTTGCTATTAGAGTTTCATAAAAGTTTTCTAGTTCATTCTTTTTTATATTAGTTCATTCTTTGAGCTAAATGACCCTGAAATTGAAAAGCACTTCAGATGAACTCTGAAGAGGTTGAAAATTGGCATGGTATCATCATTTCACACACATAGCATGTGCTAAAAAGTTGAGAGGGTTACGGGAAAAATTGGATGCCCTTCGTGTACAAAATGGACAGTCTCTTTCGAAGTATCACGGTTTCGGACGAAAACTCATCTGTTACAAAGGGATTTCATTTTTTTGAACTTATTTGAACTCCAGACTTTTTGTGTGTTCAAAATGCACCACTCAAAGCCACATCATCAATTTTCAACCCTTTCTGACTTCATTTGTTATTTTTCATGCATTTACTGATTTTTTGAGCTATATGACCCTGAAATTGAAAAGCACTTCAAATGAACTCTGAAAAGGTTGAAAGTTGGCATGGTATCATCATTTCACCCACATAGCATGTGCTAAAAAGTTGAGAGGGTTACGGGAAAAACTGGATGCACTTCGTGTACAAAATGGACAATCTCTTTCGAAGTATCAGGGTTTTGAGACGAAAACTCATCTGTTACAAAGGGATTTCATTTTTTTGAACTTATTTAAACTCTAGACTTTTTCTATGTTCAAATGCACCATTCAAAGCCACGTCATCAATTTTCAACCCTTTCTAACTTCATTTGTTATTTTTCATGCATTTACTGATTTTTTTGAGCTATATGACCCTGAAATTGAAAAGCACTTCAAATGAAATCTGAAAAGGTTGAAAGTTGGCATGGTATCATCATTTCACCCACATAGCATGTGCTAAAAAGTTGAGATGGTTGTGGCAAAAACTAGATGCACTTCATGTACAAAACGGACAATCTCTTTCAAAGTATCAGGGTTTCATACGGAAACTCGTCTATTACAAAAGGCATTTCATTTCTTCACATGTAGCTACAGTGATATTCTAGATCAAAGGCATCATCATAATAGTTGTGGAGAGAAATTCTTCACTTTTTCTTCGCTTGTGTCCTTTCCTTATTGCGCCTTAACCATGGATATTCTTCATCGCTTAACAGGGTGCTTGGGTCAGCCTTGACTTTGAAGGGAGGAATTTCATGAAACATTTCATAATCTTCAGACATGTCTGTCTTGCCCTCCAATCTCACGATGTCTCTTTTTCCTGAAAGAACTATGTGGCGCTTTGGCTCATCATACGATGTATTCGCTTCCTTACCTTTTCTTTTTCTTGGTTTGGTAGACATGTCCTTCACATAGAAAACCTACACCACATCATTGTCTAGGACGAACGGTTCGTCTGTGTACCCAAGATTGTTCAGATCCACTGTTGTCATTCTGTACTATGGGTCTACCTATACCCCACCTCCTGACAGATTGACCCATTTGCACTTAAACAAAGGGACCTTAAAATAATGTCCGTAGTCAAGTTCCCATATGTCCACTATGTGACCATAATATGTGTCCTTTCCCCTCTTGGTTGCTGCATCAAAGCGGACACCGCTGTTCTGGTTCCTGCTCTTTTGATCTTGGGCGATCGTGTAAAATGTATTCCCATTTATCTCGTATCCTTTGTAAGTCAATACAGTCAAAGATGGTCCCCTGGACAACAAGTACAGCTCATCAGAAACAGTGTTGTCACCTCTGAGACGTGTTTCCAACCAACTGCCAAAAGTCCTGATGTGTTCACATGTAATCCAGTCGTCACACTGCTCCGAGTGTTTGGAGCACAGACTGTTCTTGTGTTCATCGACATACGGGGTCACCAAGGTAGAGTTCTGTAGAACTGTGTAGTGTGCTTGAGACCAAGAATGCCCGTCCCTACATATTATTAAGTCCCCTCCAAGCATGCCTTTTCCAGTCAGTCTCCCCTCATACCGCGATTGAGGGAGACCAATCATCTTAAGGCCGGGAATGAAGTCAACACAAAACCCAATGACATCCTCTGTTTGATGGCCCATGGAGATGCTTCCTTCTGGCCTAGCACAGTTACGGACATATTTCTTTAGGACTCCGATGAACCTCTCAAAGGGAACATATTGTGTAGAAATACGGGGCCCAAAATGACAATCTCGTCGACTAGATGAACTAGGACGTGCGTCATGATATTGAAGAAGGATGGTGGGAACACCAGCTCAAAATTGATAAGACATTGCGCCACATCACTCCTTAGCCTTGGTAGGATTTCCGGATCGATCACCTCCTGAGAGATTGCATTGAGGAATGCACATAGCTTCACAATGGCTAATCGAACGTTTTCCGGTAGAAGCCCCCTCAATGCAACCAAAAGCAGTTGCGTCATAATCACGTGGCAGTCATGAGACTTTAGGTTCTGAAACTTTTTCTCAGCCATATTTATTATTCCCTTTATATTCGTGGAGAAGCCAGACGAGACCTTCATACTGATCAGGCATTCAAAGAAGATTTCCTTCTCTTCTTTGGTAAGAGCGTAGCTGGCAGGACCTTCATACTGCTTTGGAGGCATGCCGTCTTTTTCGTGCAAACGTTGCAGGTCCTCCCGTGCCTCCGATGTATCTTTTGTCTTCCCATACACGCCCAAGAAGCCTAGCAGGTTCACGCAAAGGTTCTTCGTCACGTGCATCACGTTGACTGAAGAGCGGACATCTAGGTCTTTCCAGTACGGTAGGTCCCAAAATATAGATTTCTTCTTCCACATGGGTGCGCGTCCCTCAGCATCATTCGGAACAGATAGTCCGTCGGTACCCTTTCCAAAGATTACGTGTAAATCATTCACCATAGCAAGTACGCATGGCGGGCTTCTTCCGATGATCTGCCTCGCCTTTCAAATGCTTGTCTTTATTTTGACATTGATGGTTGGTCGGAAGAAATCGACGATGCCCCAGGTACACATTCTTCCTGCATTTGGCCAGGTATATACTATCGGTGTCAGAAAAACAGTGCGTGCATGTGTGGTATCCCTTGTTTGTCTGTCCTGAAAGGTTACTGAGAGCAGGGCAATCATTGATGGTTACAAACAGCAACGCATGCAGGTTAAATTCCTCCTGTCTGTGCTCATCCCACACACGTACACCGTTTCCATTCCACAGCTGTAAAAGTTCTTCAACTAATGGCCTTAGGTACACATCAATGCCGTTGCCTGGTTGCTTAGGGCCATGGATGAGAACTGGCATCATAATGAACTTCCGCTTCATGCACATCCAAGGAGGAAGGTTATACATACATAGAGTCATGGGCCAGGTGCTGTGATTGCTGCTTTGCTCCCCGAAAGGATTAATGTCATCCACGCTTAAACCAAACCATACGTTTCTTGGGTCACCTGCAAACTCAGCCCGGTACTTTCTCTCGATTTTTCTCCACTGCGACCCGTTAGCGGGTGCTCTCAACTTCCCGTCTTTCTTACGGTCCTCTCTGTGCCATCGCATCAACTTGGCATGCTCTTTGTTTCTGGACAGATGTTTCAACTGTGGTATTATAGGAGCATACCACATCACCTTCGCAGGAACCCTCTTCCTGGGGGGCTCGCCATCAACATCACCAGGGTCATCTCGTCTAATCTTATACCGCAATGCACCGCATACCGGGCATGCGTTCAAATCCTCGTACGCACTGCGGTAGAGGATGTAGTCATTAGGGCATGCATGTATCTTCTGCACCTCCAATCCTAGAGGGCATACGACCTTCTTTGCTGCGTACGTACTGTCGGGCAATTCGTTATCCTTTGGAAGCTTCTTCTTCAATATTTTCAGTAGCTTCTCAAATCCTTTATCAGACACAGCATTCTCAGATCCTTCCACTGCAGCAATTCCAGTACGGTACCGAGCTTTGTGTTGCCATCTTCGCAATTGGGGTACAACCCTTTTTTGTGATCCTCTAACATGCGATCGAACTTCAGCTTCTCCTTTTGACTTTTGCACTATCTCCTTGCATCAACAATGACCCCGCGGAGATCATCATCGGGCACATCGTCTGGTTCCTCTTGATCTTCAGCTTTCCCCCTTGCAGCATCACCGTATTCAGGGGGCACATAGTTGTCATTGTCCTCTTCTTCTTCTCTGTCTTCCATCATTACCCCTATTTCTCCGTGCTTGGTCCAAACATTATAGTGTGGCATGAAACCCTTATAAAGCAGGTGGGTGTGAAGGATTTTCCGGTCAGAGTAAGACTTCGTATTCCCACATATAGGGCATGGACAGCACATAAAACCATTCTGCTTGTTTGCCTCAGCCACTTCGAGAAAATTATGCACGCCCTTAATGTACTCGGAGGTGTGTTTGTCACCGTATATCCATTGTCGGTTCATCTGCATGCATTATATATAATTAACTGTGTCAAAAACCATTACAGAACATCATGAATAGATAAGTGACCAAATTAATAAAAGTTCATCATCAGATTAAAACCAAAGTATATACATAGTTCTCATTGAACAACATATAGCTCTCCAGAGCATCTAATTAAACCATACATTGAAACTATGTGAAACATTTCAATGCAACAACAAATGCGATCATAATCGCAACCAAGGTAACAATTGATCCAACGGCATAATGATACCAAGCCTCAATATGAATGACATATTTTCTAATCTTTCTAATCTTCAAGCGCATTGCATCCATCTTGATCTTGTGATCATCGACGACATCCGCAACATGCAACTCCAATATCATCTTCTCCTCCTCCTCAATTTTTTTATTTTTTCCTTCAAGTAATTGTTTTCTTCTTCAACTAAATTTAACCTCTCGACAATAGGGTCGGTTGGAATTTCCGGTTCACATACCTCCTAGATAAATAAAATCTATGTCACGTTGGTCAGCATAATTGTCATAAACAATAAATGAACCAAATAGTTATAAAAGATAATATATACCACATCCAAATCATAGACAGGACGAGGGCAGACGGGGGCGGATACCAAAACCATCACACTATATAATAACAAGCAATAATAAAAGTAAGAAAATTAGACAAGTATCTATCTAATCATACAAGTAAGAATTTTTTTTCTTTTAGAAAAAGATAAGAACAAGAGGCTCACCACGGTGGTGCCGGCGACGAGATCGGCGCGGGCGATCGACAGCGGTGAAGACGGGGACGGGACATGACGGACCGCTAAACCTAGACAAATCTTGAGGAAAATGGAGCTTGCAGGTCGAGCTTGGAGAGAAGAAAGCTTAAGTAGTGTGGCTCGGGCATTTCATCGAACACCTCATGTGCATAGGAGGTGAGCTAGAGCGCCACAAAGCTCTCCCCTCGCCGGCCAGAAAAACAGAGCAGTGGAGTGCTCTGCTCGCGGGCGAGGGTATATATAGCCACCTCATTGGTCTCAGTTCGTGGCTGGAACCGGGACTAAAGGCCACCCTTTGGTCCCGGTTCCAGCCATGAACCGGCACTAATGGATGTGGGCCAGGAGCGAGGCCCATTGGTCCCGGTTCGTGCCTGGAACCGGGACAAAAGGGTCCAGACGAACCGGGACCAATGCCCCACGAGGCCTGGCCGGCCCCCTGGGCTCACGAACCGGGACGTATGCCTTCATTGGTCCTGATTCGTGACTGAAACGGGACTAATGGGCTGACCAGGCCTGAACCAAAGCCTTGTTTTCTACTAGTATTACAAGCCCCAACACAACAAGATTACTCTTCCGGTACAATGATCCTCAATTTTTTTTGCACCTGCGGCAATCCAAAGGCGAGCATCTCCTTTGATGGTATTAAGAACTTCAAGTGTTCTATTTTCTAACGGTAAAACTTTTTTGACCAGCAATTTGTATTATATTGATTGATCGAATTAGCAATCCAAGGATACACGTAGATCTTTTAAACCTGAAAGGACTGAGTAAATTAGAGTACTAATATAGTTTTGTTCTAAGTGTAAAGGTTGACCAAGTCTATAGAAAATAAGCATCAGCATCCATAATACTACCAAGTAATGCAACTTATGGAAATATATTCCATTAATGATCTAACGATTTTTATTTGGGTCGTAGATATTTATTAATAAGTTTTAAATAGATTTGATTGAAGTTTATTATATTAACTGCACCATCACTATTTGTGGTACATAGTACACGCCCGATACAGTTAGACAACCATGCAGGTCTTGCATACCAGTTGATGACTTCTGTAACCATGCTCGATAGCATAGCATGTCACTGCAAATGTCCTCCCGTCACTCCCACACACGTCCATCCATCGTCTGCCGCACCCTCCGAACAGAACAGAGCAAAGGCCGGCGATGGCGCGGTTCATCCAGCACGAGGAGACCCTGTGGTTAGGCAATAATATGAATCCGTATGCGTAATCAGCGCAATCTCTATTAATCTGCAGAGCGAAGTTGATGGTACTAGCCCCCTGCTACAGAAAGAGAGCTGATGATTAATTAGCCTAGTAAAACTTCTACTAGAACGTGTACAATAACCCTATTTAAAAATGCCAAATTGGATAACGGGTGATGTGAGGGCTGTAGAATGGGCTAGCTATCTTTGGACCGTCGGACAAACAACTGCTAACCACCCAACCTGTACATGCATTGCTCCTAGGCTATGAGCATGCAGGTACATCATGTGCGCATGCACCGGATTCCCATGTGAAAAAGACGAACAGCCTAGCAGTAGAGTACATCATGTAAGGCTGGTCACAATGGATAGTAACATGAACTAGTAATCTACACAGTTTTCTAGACTACGTTACTACCTTCATAATGGGTAAGAACATGTATGTAGTGTCATGCAGCGATGCATTTATTAGGATATAGACTCATTGTTTCTTGAAGTGTGTGATGTTCCGGTAACTTAGCTAGTTACCACAAACACCTCTCTTTTCATTAAATATGTGCCACATAAGCAAACTTGCATTGAAGTGTGTGATGTTACTCCTAAGTTCTTGCCCATTGTGACCAGCCTGAACCTACAAAGGCTACAGTACATGCAAAGGAGCAGCTAGCAACTAGCAACACAAGCAACACACTGAAAAGGCTTGAGAAAAGATTTTGTTTATTCGTTCTTTTAATGTACTCATCAATCAAGTCCACTGAGCACTAGCAAGATATCTATTAAAAACATGTTTAGGACGTAAACGCCATGGCCATGGGCGTTTCTAGCCTGCCATGTCAGCAAGTCACACACTCATGGCGTTTCCAGCAACGCTTGCAACGCCAAAGCCCCCGGCGTTTTCATACGGGCAGCAACGCGAGCTATCTTGGCGTTTTTATGTGGAGAAGCAACGTGAGCTAGCTTGGCGCTTTCATATGGAGCAGAGACGTCACGGTCTCTGGTGTTGCCAAAAAAGTTAGATTGTGAAATAATTTCGTGCGGAGTTCATTTTGTGCTATATTTTTCTGACAAGGTCAAAACAGTGATTTTGTCCCCATAGAGGCGGGTCTCAATTTGCACATCTTAACCAAATAAGTTTGAATGCTTTTGGGATCCGTTCCCCGCCTGTATTATTCACCGAGACAGAGGTTCAATTATTTTAATTACATATAACACATATTTAATTCCTCAAATCGTCGACCTAGAACTACGCGAATGACTTATTCACCTAGATGTACATAACACTAATCAACTATAACCCTAAACCCTATACACTTATTAACATCTAGCTAGTAAGCAAAAACAGAATTTGTAGTACAAGACCGTGTGACTCACTCGAAGTTGTAAGGAAGTAGTATATCTTCATTACTATTGAGGCGCTTCAAGAACTCTACCATGCATTTCTCTACATCTTGTCTACACCATTCCAATTTCCATGTGTATTCATTAACGGTATTTGGGTCAATGAACCCAATGCCATAGCATCCAGCTTTTTTCATTTCATACATCTTCATCCTGTATAATACCACAGAAAAGAATATATAGTGAGGATATATAATTACAGGTAATTAATGATCAATCAATGAGCACTAGAGCTAGCTTGAGACTTAAATTACAGAAAGAAATCACTTACAGACAATAGCAACTGACGATAGATTTGTCGAGTGCATCTTGATTGAATAACTGAAATAGTTCTGAATACTCAATGGACAGAGCTTTCTTATTGAAGTAATGATCTTCCTTGACTTGCACCATGAGGGACTCTCGATTGGAAATCTTGATAATTTTCATGTACCAATCATGCAATTCATACATTCTTGTTGGGAGGTTCTTGACCTCCTCGGGCTCGACCAAAGGTTCGCCCCGGACATATTTCCGTTTTATTTCCTCCTCTCTAAGCGGAGACATGGGCTCGATATCGAGGAGTTGTCCAACAGTGATCTTGAGCATTTCAGCCTGCATTATATGCTCCTCGGTTATTACCACATCGCCCACCTCGGGAACGTAAACGGTTTGCCCACAATAATATTGGGCGCGCGTACTCTCATGTGTTGTTGGCACAACAAGCGGGGGGGGGGGGGGTCGATTGCGCCGTCTGTTCTCCCAGCTGGGGAACAGTTTTCCCGCATTTTTTTACAGCTGTTTGTTGGCTCGAGCTCGAGCTCGCTTCTTTCTGTAGTCGTGCTCGATGTGCCTTCCTGATTTGGCGCTCATAATCTGAGTCAACAGGCTTGGGAGCTGGTGGTCTAGCCATACGAATGAAGTGGTAAATCTTTTCCTCAGGCACTTTCTCCCTCGGCGGCGTTGCCGGTTTCGGTCCAAAATGAGCGTCCACTTCGGCCCGCACTATTGCATCGTTTTGCTCCTCGGTCATGTCGTAAGGCCTCTGAGGAAGAGGAGCGAGGCTGCTTTGACCATATTTATATCGCTTGTCTCCGCCTGTACTTCCTGTACTACCTCAACTCGTACCGCTACGCACCATAGGTGTGGCGTGTCTCTTCTGCGATTGCTTAGGTGGCGGAGACGGCTGACGTGGCTTAGTTGGAGCAGGAGGAGTGGCCTGACGCTGTGCCAGACTTGAAGCAGGAGGTGTGGCCTGACACGGTGTCGGACTTGAAGCAGGAGGTGTGGCCTGACGCTGTGCCGTACTTGAAGCAGGAGGTGTGGCCTGACACGGTGTCGGACTTGAAACAGGAGGAGTGGCCTGACGCTGTGCCGGACTTGAAGCAGGAGTCTGCTCACACGTTCGTGGACTTGGAGGAGCGGGAGTCTGCTGACACGGTGGCGGACTTCGAGGAGGAGTCGGCACACGCAGTGTCGGTGGACTTCGAAAGATGATGCAATCCTTTCTCCATAGGATGATACGATGTATGGCCTCTCCCAGTGTGTGCTCGTCGTCACCTTCAGGAATGTCAAGCTCTAGCCCCGAATATGGGTCCACCACCTCATCAACCAAGACACGAGCATAGCCCGCTGGAATCAGGGCGCAATGGAAGGTTGCTTCGGGGGTAATTGTAAAAGCAACGGCGTCCGCCACCTTCATGGATATGTTCTTCATTTTGAAGTGTAGCTCGCAGTTAGTGTTCTCTATGATGTCATCCACAGGGTATGTATCCAGCAGTGTGTCGCCCGGGGCGGAACCAACGCTGCTTCTCGGCATGGATGGGACGGTGCTATCCAATGCTGGATGATCATTTGCTTGCTGCTGCCGCTGCTGAGACCCCCTTTCCTGGCTAAGTGAGTCGATCTGCTGCTGCTGCTGCTGGAATTTGAGTGCCAAGTCCGCGTGCCTTGCTTCTAGGCCTTGAAGGCATTCGGCGTCCTGCTTCCTCTGCTCCTCCTCCAGCTTCCTCTTCTTCTCCTCCTCCATCTTCTTTCTTGCACGGGTCCTGTAGTCGGCGTTCCATTCCGAAAAGCCCTCATACCAGGGAATAACGCCCTTGCCTCGTGTTCTTCCCGGGTGTTCAGGATTTCCCAGGGTGTGCGTAGGCTCGTCGTTCTCTCTGTTGGGCGTGAACACCCCCTTTCGAGCAGCTTCTATTGCGTCAAGTAACTTTTGTTCTGCTCCTTTTAGACTTGCCTTCTTCGAAACGTCGCCTGTCTTCGGGTCCAACGCCCCCCATGCGCATAGAACCAAGTACTGCACCTGGGGGGCCAGCTCCTAGTAACCGGAGTGACCCCTGCATCCTCCATCTCTTGCTCAGACTTATCCCACTTAGGCATTGCCACCGCGTAGCCACCTGGACCCAGCCTATGGAACTGCGTCTTTTTTGCGGCATTGGCCTTGTTTTTTCTCGACCGTTCCTTAGATAATTCTGATTCCTTAAATTTCACGAAAGCGGACCAGTGTTCTCTTTGCTTCTCTAGTGTTCCCTTGAATTCTGGAGTCTTCCTTTCTGCAGCGAGGTAGTTGGCCCGTACAGTTTTCTTGTGGGTGTTGAATGCAATTGCCATCTTCTTGAGAGCAGCGTCCTTGACTTTCTGCACATCTGCATCAGTGAAATAATCTGGTAGGGTGAAATGTTCCATCAGAGATTCCCAAAGCTTTTGTTTTGCTCTGTCGTCGACCCAAGTAACATCTGGGCGTTTAGTTTTTGGCTCTTTCCATTCTTCAATGGAGATCAGGAGTTGGTCCTTCACAAGAACTCCGCACTGACGAACGAACTTGTTCGCAATGTTCTTAGGCGTGAGGGGTTCGCCACTAGCTTTGATGGAATCGATGTTGTACTTTACACCCTCCTTCAACTTTTTGCCTGGGCCGCGCTTTGTCCTGCTGTCTGTAGAAGCAGATTTGCTCGATCCGGAGGAATGAAAGAAGAAAGATCGATTCGTTAATATATCTTCAAATAAAAAAAACATGTGATGATCACTAGATGCCTGCTTATATAAATATACCTCGCCGGTAGTCTTTGTTATTTCAAGATCAACATTGTATTCGTCATCATAATCATTGTCTGCGTCATCATAATCATAATCATAGTTCATGACTTCATCAGCTCGGTCGTCGAGATCGAATATCTTATCATCACCCTCCCCGGTATTGTTCAGATATTGGGAGCCGTCATTTGCTTCATTCAGATCATCTGGCCTGTTAGGGCTGCGTATGATCTCGAACAGGGCCTCTTCTCCCTCTCTGCCGGTATTGTCCGCCATAGCTATTATTTAACTAATACAGAAGAAATATAAAACAATTTAGTATTCAAATTATAATGCATGGATGCAATCAATAAGGAAAAACTGAATCATATAGTACATAATATGCATCGTCTCGAATAATATATAATCTCGAATACATTGTCTCGAATAATATATAATCTCGAATACATCACTGGCTAGGTAGCTAATAAAGATCAAATACTATAGAGGAATCTAGGCCACTCGCGGTTCCTGGGGCGCGGGCGGTGGACACCCAAAGACAAGGAACCATCACAGGATCATATCTCTGGTCATCTGCCCAAAGAACCTACCAGGTATTGGAGAACCTGACGTCCATAGCAGCCATGTAGCGATGGATGTGCTCGTCCTCCTCCCTAACACGACGACGCTCCACCTCCGGCGGGGCCGGCTCCCTCTGCACCGAATGTGGCCCACGCGAACGCCACCAAAGGAGATCAGGGTCGACGACGGGACCCGAGGCCGGGTTCCTCACCAAGCGGCGCGCCCCTCCAGGTAGCACCTCCCAGTGCCAGCCCGGCGGAGCCCAATCCCGGACATGGGTCAGCCGGACGTCGCCGCGAATGGGTCGACGGCAAGGATGCGGGCCGGGCATCCCGCAAAACGTAACATTTTTTAAATGATTGGATTGTGATAACTAAAATTCTATATGCAAATTCTAACAATTTGACATTAATCTAATTCATCTAACTAAAACTAATTCTAAAATTTCTAACATTTCTATAACATTTCTAATATTTCTATAACTAAAAAACAGAAAAATTGCTAACATTTCTATAAATATTTCTATAACTTAAAAACTGAAAAAATTATAACATTTCTATATAACTAACATTTCTAATATTTCTATAACTAAAAAACAGAAAATTTTCTAACATTTCTATAAATATTTCTATAACTAAAAAACAGAAAAAATTTCTAACATTTCTATAATATTTCTATAACTAAAAAACAGAAAAATTACTAACATTTCTATAACTAATTTGTGTGTGGACATGGCGGCCGGGGCAGGCGCTCACCGGCGAGGCGAGGCGACGGCGACGGCGACGGGCGGCGATGAAGCGGATGGCGACGATGGGGACGGGGACGGGGCGGCGACGACGGGGACGGGGACGGCCGGGGCGGCGACGACGGGGACGGGGCGAAGACGGGGGCGTCGACGAGGGGTGGCGACGGGGGCGTCGACGGGGGCAGCGACGGGGGGCGGCGGGCGACGGGGCAGAGGAGAAGAAGCAGATGAAAACTGACGAAATTTGTAAGTCCTGCTTATATAGGATGGGCCTTTAGTACCGGTTGGATCCACCAACCGGTACTAAAGGTCACATTTGGCCAGCCCAAGCGGCGGGAAGCGCACACCGTTAGTACCGGGTGGTGGCACCAACCGGTACTAAAGACCCCCCCTTTAGTACCGGTTGGAGCCACGACGCGGTACTAAATGTGCGGTGGCGTAGGTGCGGTGCGGGCAAGTTTAGTCCCACCTCGCTAGCCGAAGGGCGCCCGCACCTGCTTATAAACCCCGCCGCGGCAGCTGTCTCGAGCTCCTATCTATTGCAGGCCTTCTAGGCCAACCTGTTCTATGCTGCCCTGTGGGCCTATTGGGCCTTTGCGGGCTTGCATCCTGGCCCCACAACAGGTTGGGTTTCTAGTCGTATGCAGGCCGCTTTGGCCCAGTAGGTGGGCTTTTTTCTTTTCTTATTTTTTTTGCTTTATTTATTTTTGTTTTATTTATTTTTTGAGTTGTTTTTTGCTGTATTTAGAGTTTCTTTGTGAATATTTTTGCTTTAGGTACAAAAAAATTACAAACTTTCTATTAGTGTCGGTAGTTTACAAATTTGAATAGTTTACATTTTGAATTATTGAAAATTGTGTGAATCACTAGATTGTGAATAACTTAACTTTGAAAATAGATTTTTCAGTGATTCTTTTTTCTTATGTTTAATATTAGTGTGTTTTATCATTATATTCAATTTGGTAATGCTTAGGTTATTTAAAAAATGAAATGCCTTTGTAACGGATGAGTTTTCGTCCGAAACCCTGATACTTCGAAAGAGATTGTCCATTTTGTACACGAAGTGCATCCAGTTTTTGCGGTAACCCTCTCTACTTTTTTGCACAATCTATGTGGTGAAATTATGATACCATGCCAACTTTCAACCTTCTCTGAGTTCATTTGAAATGCTTTTCAATTTCAGGGTCATTTAGCTGAAAAAATCAGTAAATGCATGAAAGAATTTGTTTGCACATAAAATTTCTTTGCGTTTCAAATGCCAAAACACATAACTACCCTAACTATTATAGAGATTCCCTCCTGGGTGTGAAACACAGAAGAAAGTGATGATAGTGAAGCCGATCACATCCCAGATCTTTGGGTGTGAAACTTTTTCTTCACGTGTGTCCCTTTGCGCCGTAGCCATGGAAAATCTTCATCATTTAACTGGATGCTCGGGTCAATATTCACTGTGAATGGAGCAATTTCATCAAACTTTTCATAATCTTCTGACATGTCTGTCTTGTCATCCACTCCCACGATGTTTCTCTTTCCAGAAAGAACTATGTGGCGCTTTGACTCATCGTATGATGCATTCGTGTCCTTATCTTTTCTTTTTCTCGGCTTGGTAGACATATCCTTCACATAGAAAACCTGTGCCACATCATTAGCTAGGACGAATGGTTCGTCTGCATACGCAAGATTGTTGAGATCCACTGTTGTCATTCCATACTGCGAGTCTTCCGTTACCCCGCCTCGTGTCATATTGACCCATTTGCACCGAAACAAAGGGACCTTCAAACCACGTCCATAGTCAAGTTCCCATATCTCCTCTATGTAACCATAATATGTTTCCTTTCCCGTCTTGGTTGTTGCATCAAAGCGGACACCACTGTTTTGGTTGGTGCTCTTCTTATCTTGGGCGATCGTGTAAAATGTATTACCATTTATCTCGTACCCTTTGAAAGTCATTATATTTGAAGATGGTAACTAGGACAGCGAGTACAGGTCATCTTCAATAGAGGCGTCATGCATGGTACGTGTCTGCAACCAGCCGGCTAAACTCCTGGTTTGTTCACGTGTAATCCAGTCATCAGACTGTAGGAGATATGCCCTAGAGGCAATAATAAATGATATTATTTATCTCCGAGTTCATAATTATGTTTATGTTCCATGCTATAACTGCTATGGTTCTCGAGTCTGCAATAACCACGAGGCTCGGAGGAAGACTCATATGCACGTGTGGAATAATAAACGGTAAAATGTATTCCTAGTCTGGCCTCTAAGACTAGCTCAAGTGTTGCATGATGGTTATGTTTTCCTGATCATGGGCATGTCTATGTCAGCAACCTTGAGGGCATAATGTTAAGAGAACATTTGTGTTGAATCGACCCGGCATGATGTTATGCTATGAGATTCATTCGTCACAAGTTTATTGGTACATAACACAGAGATGGTTAACGTTTGCATGATTCCTTAGACCATGAGAGTATCGAGTTTCTTCATGCTTGCTTCATGAACTTTGGGGTTTGTTAAACGTCATCCGTAAATGGGTGGCTATTACGGCGGCTTACGGGTTCATGGAAAAGTGTGTCAAGTAACTTGATAGCTCAAGATTGGGATTTGCTCCTCCGACGATGGAGAGATATCTCTGGGCCCTCTCGGTGTTACGGTATCCATCATCGTCTGGCCAGACACTTTGTGATTTGATCACGGGGATGCCGGAACACGATAACGAGAAAAGAGAACAATACCGGTAACGAGGTAACTAGCATAGTGGACAAGTTGTTGATCCACGGGAATGCCAACATGTCTCACCTCGGGTATTTGTAACATATCGCGAAGCAACAGGAATAGCACACGGCAACTGGAGGTTCACTCGAATATTTATTCGTGTGGGTATAGGGGTCAATATGGGTGTCCACGGCTCCGATGTTGATCATTGATCGGAAGGGGTTCCGGGTCATGTCTATACTTCACCGAACCTATAGGGTCACACGCTTAAGGGTCATCTATCTGCTGAATACTAGACAGGGAGTCTGAGAGAAAATCACCGAAAAAGTTTCGGACACCGAAAAGTTTCGGACAGCGGAATCGTACCGCAGAGAGAGGTCATCGAATAAGTTTCGATGATACCGAAAAGTTGTTTCGGGATACACCATTAAGTCAAATTGGTTTTGGCACATGCCTGATAATTCTTGGAGGATGCCAGAATCATTCTGGAAGCTTTTTGGAATTTTCTGAGATAAAAACCGGAAATGTTCTGGAGCTGCCGGAGCCACTTCAGATGCGTTTCGCAGATGAAAATCACTAAAACCGGAATTGTTTCGGAACGCGTTGAAAATCATTTTAGTGGGTACTGGAAATGTTCTTAGCCCACATAAATATTTTCAGTTCGATCAGACGCTGAAAAATGTCGTCGTGAATAGTGAAAATCAGCTTTATGGTTACTTTATGGAAAGCCACCTTTTGGGGCTTTGCTCCAAAAGATCTTGGGGATGACATGGATGGATAGGAGCCATTTTTGGGGCCCCTCATGGGGGTGTGGCCGGCCACATGGGGTATCCCCCCTTGGGGACCCTCTAGTTCCTTGGTTTCACTCCTAGGTCCTTGTGGAAGGACTTCATTCATGTGCATTTTGGGTTTTTTGTGAAACTACCCTACCCCCCTTGGGATTTCCTATAAATAGAGGTGGAGGGGCAGCCCTCCACACTCATCCCTTGCTCTCATACACATGCCATGCATTATCTGGCTTCTTCTCTCCCTCCCACGAAAAGAGTTTCGTAGAGCCGTAAGGCTGTCTGGGTTCCGGCAGGAACTAGTTCTGGACGGCGAAGCCCTGCCGGATAGATGACACCGTATGTGTGCAACTCTGTAGAGAGATCGTAGTTTCGGTCTTAGTTCGTGAGTGCCTCCCGAAGGGCTGTCCGTGTGACCGTCCGAGTTTCGAAGGTCCTCCCGAAGGGCTGTCCGAGTGACCGTTCGAGTTTCGAAGGTCCTCCCGAAGGGCTGTCCGCGACACCGTCCGGGGGGCTGTTCGACCGCCTCCCGGAGGGCTGTCTGAGGAGCAGATGAGGGTATACATCCTCGCGGTTGGGAGGTTGTAAATCCTAGCTGCGGGGATCTGCACCGCCGATCGTCATCGACTCTACTTCCCGCTGCGCTACGAGTCGGTAACGAAAAAGATCAAACCATGTATGCAGTCTCCATAGTGGTCCTGGGCTGGTCCGTAGGTCGGAAATTTTTTGTTTTCTGCTGCGTTACCCTTCAGTGGCATCAAGAGCCATGCTATGCGTAGATGCAGGTTTCGATCTAGAATACATGGAGATGTATGGGTATTGCATAATATAATTAGGTAGTAGATCAGATCTATTGCTGAAAATTATTTATGCGGGTGACAGATGAAATCTGTTACCCGACGTTCTTGTTGCTTCCCTAGAATTTGCGTTTGCTCAATCTCGAGACAGCATGGTGGAATTTGACAAAGTTCTGGCAATCCGTGATCCTGATTGATCATGGAAGTGCTATCAGTTCTTTGGGTTCTGCCGTAGTTAAAAGAAAGATGAAATTCGCAGATGAAAGGGCATTGCAGATATTATCTGCACGGGGGTCATGCGTATGACGAAGTTTAGTATGGGGCTCGAGATTTAATTATCTCGTGTTTCATACACCCCGAGATGTTAATGTAGCAACTTGAATAATCATACTTGATGATAAAACGTTGGTAGCTGCGGTTTAAGTCAAAACCTTAGAAGCCACGTAAAATAAAATTTTGCACAAACCTATTAGAGGCGTCTAACTTGGTTTTGCAGGATGTGCATGTGATGTGGTATAGCAGTGCTCATACTAATTCGATTATGTATGAGATGACTATATGATGTAATTTGATTAACATGACCTGTGTGTCATGATTCGGCATGATGGCTGGAGCCATATGATTGCACTTTAATGACCTGCGTGTCAACCTTGTTGTAATGCATTATTTTGTTAGCTATAGAGATAGCAATATTATCTGGTGCATCGACAAGGTGGTGGCAATCTTCGCGAAGGTGAACACCGACGCGAATGCCGAAGACGAAGAAATGAAATACTTCTCCGTCAGAAAGGGCTATACCATATCATGCTATTATGAATTGCCTGAGATGTTTATCCCTTATGATGCACCCTTCTTGATTGCGTGGTAGTCGCTTTTATTAGGGTGATCTCTCACTTAAAATATCAAGTAGTTAGTGTTCTCCCAAGTGTAGCACCGTCACGGCACCTATCTTTTCGGGGTGCGCCATGGATGCATGGGTACGAACGATTAGAGAAGTGTGAGGCGGGTGAGGTCAGACCTCGCAGCAAGATCACTTGGTTGTCTTGACGTTCATGGCAGGATCGTCCTGAGCTCGGAACACACGCATCGAAAGATGAGCAAGAGTCACATAGAGATGTGATCGGCAAGTTGGCCTACCGATTAAAATTCCCGTTATGAGATGATGATTCTATGGCGATGAATTGAAGTCTGGATCTTGTATCACTCAAAATTAATTGTGAGAGATATTGATTTGAATGGGAGCGCACTATTGAATTAACATGTTTAATTCTCAGTGCAATTAATTATGAACACTGTCTAAGTGTTTTTTGCATAATAGTTGTAGAATAATGGCTCGCATTTCCACCTTCCCTATTAAAATTGAATAGCTGTTAAATGTCTGGTTAAAACTTTACGATTGGTAACGTAATATGAGGATTGTCCTCAAAAGTGCCAAGAAGGACATTGTCCTATCGCATGCTTTCCGTATCCTCCCGCTAATGCTATGGATCATGTGACTCTCGTCCTTCGATCCAAAAGCTAGAATTCTGTTACAGTCAAGTGGAATATGTTTGCTTCCATGAAACCCAAACTTCGAAAGTTGGGATAGTTATATGATATTCATGGAACTGAAAATTATTTTCAGATACAAACAAAGCAATGTTTGTTTGCAAGTATTAGTAAAAGTGTTTACTATGCATTTGACTATTGGGAAAGGGATCCAGAAGAACGCCTGTCATATAATGAAAGGTGAATAAAACAACAACTTAAAGAGAAAGGAAGTGTCCAAAGGGTGTTAGTATGACTTACACGCCTAGGAAGTCCGGGGCTAATGCCACTCTTAAGTTGGGTGCTTCTTCTCAGAGTAGGAGAAATACTAAAAGTTAAACTGTTAGAAGTATAAAGGCAAAAGGAAAGAAGACTGGAATATCCAGCTCATGTATGAATGTCATACAAGTTTTTGATGTATAGAAGGCTGGTCAAAGATATAGTTCTTGCGAATTATGGTTAAACATGTTAATCACTAATTCTTGGGTATTGTGAGTTCATCACAAAATTGCCCGCTTGATTGCATTCTGTTGCAACTCGATGTAAGAACTACTATGGCCTGAAAGACTAGCTAGAAATGAGGTTAAGGTATACACAGGGAACATAGTAAATGTTACTATACCTTCCATCGGTGTATTGCCGTCTGTATTTATTTTCATAATTCATTTAGGGTTTTACAAACTCTATCCCATTGCATAAGGTATCTTGCAAGAAGGTTGTTCATAAGAGAACTTTTTATGTTCGATGTTATGAATAGCACAAGGGCCATACTTTCATTATGAATGAGATGTATGTTATGAATATTGATAATAATACAATACCTCTGGGTTTACTTTCATAATTCATTTTAGAGTTTCATACACTCTAGCCCATTGCACAATGTTTGTTGCAAAAGAGTTGTTCATAAAAACAACAATTGTTGTTAAGTATTATGAATAACATAAGGGCCATACTTCCATCATCGATGGGACGTATGTTATGAACATTGAGGGTAATATGATACATCCATAACACTGACGCTAAATGTCGCAAGACTAAAAGAATACCACACAAGTGTGGCACTACATTTGGTCACATTGGAGAAACCCGCATGGAAAATTCCATTATGATGGATTTTGAAGTCTTCTTGATTTTGAATCATCTGACACTTGCAACTTTCCTCTGAAAAGTGAAGTGACTAAAATACCATTCATAGGCCATAAGGAACGAACAACAAACTTATTAGTGATCATACATTTGATGTGTGTAGTCCGATAAGTGTTGTTAGTGGTGGATTTATTTATCTTCAGAAATGACTCAAGTAGATATATGGATATTTACTTGATGAGACGTAAGTCAGGATCTTTTGAAATCATTCGAAAGGTTCTCAAAAATGAAGTAGAAGTTATTGTAACAAGAAAATTATGTTTCTGCAATTTGATTGCACAAAGGAATATTTGAGTTACATGTTTAGCGAATGTCTGATGAGTTGTGAAAGGGGTTTCATAACTTGCACCTCCCGGAACACCACTGCAAGTGGAAAGTCTGTGGAGATGTAATCAAACCATTTATGACATGGTAAGGTGAAAGATGACATAAATAAATTTGCCATTATCCCTTTTAAAGTGATGCTTTAGAGACTGCGGCTTTTACACTGAAAAGAGCTACATCGGGTCTGTTGAAATGAAGCCATGGTATTGTACGCCCAACCATGTTATATCTTTTCTTAACATTTGGAATATGGGGCTTGTGTAAAAGGTTACAAACCTATTCCAAATCAGACAAGTGCTACTTTGTAGGTTATACCAAAATGTTGGGTATTCCTCCCTCACTATACCGAGGCAAATAGTTTTGCCGCGAAACGGTGTGCTTTTAAAGAGAATGGTTCTTTCAAAAAGGTGAGTGGGAGAATAGTGCAACTCGACGAGATAAACAGTATCTACGTCATCAGATCAAAGGAAAGAGACCTTGGAAGTAATTCCAGAGTTTCCTACTGCGACTGATACGGAAGTCTCTACAATAAAATGTATGAACTTCGGTCGAACTTGCAGCTGAACCACGTAGGCAAGGCTCGTGCAAACCTCTCAGGTGCGCAAATGAGATATTGTTGTTAGACAACATTATGCCTACGATACACAAGGAAGCGTTGATGGGCCCTGACTCCGGAATTGGCTAAATGCCAATACAACCCGAGTTAGTTTCCATATAAGTGATTCAAGATTAAAACCTTGATACACCTTTTGGAAGACTTAGAGTCTAACGAATATTTATGGAACTTAAAACTGATACGGTTAAAATGTTTTATCCATAAAGCTCGACTTGTTGAAATAACAAGTTCAAGAGTTGACTACGATGAGGTTGTTTTCATCGTAGCGATGCTTAAAGTCGGTTCGGGTTGAACTAGCAATTAATACATATTTCAATCATGAGATATGAAACATGGATGATAAAAGGATTTCCATCTGATGGAAATGAAAGCTAGGACTTGTATATGATACAGTCCAAAGTAATTTGTCGATCCAGAGGATGCTAGTAGGTATGCAAACTTCAGAGTTCCAGCAATGGACAGAAGAGAGCAAAATGGAGTTGGAATCTTCGGGTTTTGATGAAATGGTCAAAGGGGTTTTGACTTCATCAATGGGTAACGAAGATGCTTGTAATTCAAGAAAGTAAGTGGGAGCGTACTAATATTTCTAAAAACCTTATGTGCTTGGCACATTAGTAATTGGAAATAAATTTCTTGACACAAATTAGGACTTCATTTGAAAATAGTTTTTCGATGAAGTGCTTAGGCTAAATAGCCTCAATATTAGGCATGATGATCTATGAAGATAGATTTACCTAATGGGGCTAAGCAATGAATACATATTGACAAGATGCTAAAACCTTTTAGCATTTAAAACGCCAAGGAGTGATTCTTGCCAAAGTCACATGGAAAGAGTTTTTGCAAGACTCGGTGTCCCAAAACACTGATGAGTAAAATACATGATGCAGATTCCACACACTTTTGTGTTTGGATTAATCATGTATTCCATGGTATGTAAAACAACCAGATATGTCCGATACTCCCAAGGTGTTGCGAGTATGGATACTAAAGTGATCAAAGTACTGATCGTGGGACAACAGTGAAAGATGTCATTGAGTACTAGAGTAAGTACTGATGATATGTTTTCTTGTAAGCGGAGATCATGAAGAGTTCGTTGTAAAATGTTACATCGATAGTCTTCATCTTTTCACCGTGCGATTTTCGATTTAAGTTAAGGGTTTTGTGTAACACACAATGTGGTGGCACAGTTAGTTGGAATTTGTTCAAACTAGTTACTGTGGCGAATTCTATAACAAGGGCTAAGTATGTTGACGCTTTAGAAGCGACAAAGAAGATGTTGAATCATATAGTTCATTCATGAACTTAGTATAGTTCAAGGATGGCTTTTGACAATGGGACACTACTACAGGTAGTTGCTCCAAAACTCAGTCTGAGGAATCCAGGTTCGACCTATGATTCACATACATACAAAGCCAGGTCCACACAAAATATGAATTTTGTGAAAACGTGAAAACGCGAGGACATGCAAAGATACACACGGAACTGAAGTCGTCAGATCCGTTGGACATCAGGCTATACCACAAGCGAAGCATATTTACACCGGTGTGCCACAGGTGTAAAGTGCATTAGCATTAACTAGATTATTGACTCTAGTGCAAGTGGGAGTCTGTAGGAGATATGCCCTAGAGGCAATAATAAATGATATTATTTATCTCCGAGTTCATAATTATGTTTATGTTCCATGCTATAACTGCTATGGTTCTCGAGTCTGCAATAACCACGAGGCTCGGAGGAAGACTCATATGCACGTGTGGAATAATAAACGGTAAAATGTATTCCTAGTCTGGCCTCTAAGACTAGCTCAAGTGTTGCATGATGGTTATGTTTTCCTGATCATGGGCATGTCTATGTCAGCAACCTTGAGGGCATAATGTTAAGAGAACATTTGTGTTGAATCGACCCGGCATGATGTTATGCTATGAGATTCATTCGTCACAAGTTTATTGGTACATAACACAGAGATGGTTAACGTTTGCATGATTCCTTAGACCATGAGAGTATCGAGTTTCTTCATGCTTGCTTCATGAACTTTGGGGTTTGTTAAACATCATCCGTAAATGGGTGGCTATTACGGCGGCTTACGGGTTCATGGAAAAGTGTGTCAAGTAACTTGATAGCTCAAGATTGGGATTTGCTCCTCCGACGATGGAGAGATATCTCTGGGCCCTCTCGGTGTTACGGTATCCATCATCGTCTGGCCAGACACTTTGTGATTTGATCACGGGGATGCCGGAACACGATAACGAGAAAAGAGAACAATACCGGTAACGAGGTAACTAGCATAGTGGACAAGTTGTTGATCCACGGGAATGCCAACATGTCTCACCTCGGGTATTTGTAACATATCGCGAAGCAACAGGAATAGCACACGGCAACTGGAGGTTCACTCGAATATTTATTCGTGTGGGTATAGGGGTCAATATGGGTGTCCACGGCTCCGATGTTGATCATTGATCGGAAGGGGTTCCGGGTCATGTCTATACTTCACCGAACCTATAGGGTCACACGCTTAAGGGTCATCTATCTGCTGAATACTAGACAGGGAGTCTGAGAGAAAATCACCGAAAAAGTTTCGGACACCGAAAAGTTTCGGACAGCGGAATCGTACCGCAGAGAGAGGTCATCGGATAAGTTTCGATGATACCGAAAAGTTGTTTCGGGATACACCATTAAGTCAAATTGGTTTTGGCACATTCCTGATAATTCTTGGAGGATGCCAGAATCATTCTGGAAGCTTTTTGGAATTTTCTGAGATAAAAACCGGAAATGTTCTGGAGCTGCCGGAGCCACTTCAGATGCGTTTCGCAGATGAAAATCACTAAAACCGGAATGGTTTCGGAACGCGTTGAAAATCATTTTAGTGGGTACTGGAAATGTTCTTAGCCCACATAAATATTTTCAGTTCGATCAGACGCTGAAAAATGTCGTCGTGAATAGTGAAAATCAGCTTTATGGTTACTTTATGGAAAGCCACCTTTTGGGGCTTTGCTCCAAAAGATCTTGGGGATGACATGGATGGATAGGAGCCATTTTTGGGGCCCCTCATGGGGGTGTGGCCGGCCACATGGGGTATCCCCCCTTGGGGACCCTCTAGTTCCTTGGTTTCACTCCTAGGTCCTTGTGGAAGGACTTCATTCATGTGCATTTTGGGTTTTTTGTGAAACTACCCTACCCCCCTTGGGATTTCCTATAAATAGAGGTGGAGGGGCAGCCCTCCACACTCATCCCTTGCTCTCATACACATGCCATGCATTATCTGGCTTCTTCTCTCCCTCCCACGAAAAGAGTTTCGTAGAGCCGTAAGGCTGTCTGGGTTCCGGCAGGAACTAGTTCTGGACGGCGAAGCCCTGCCGGATAGATGACACCGTATGTGTGCAACTCTGTAGAGAGATCGTAGTTTCGGTCTTAGTTCGTGAGTGCCTCCCGAAGGGCTGTCCGTGTGACCGTCCGAGTTTCGAAGGTCCTCCCGAAGGGCTGTCCGAGTGACCGTTCGAGTTTCGAAGGTCCTCCCGAAGGGCTGTCCGCGACACCGTCCGGGGGGCTGTTCGACCGCCTCCCGGAGGGCTGTCTGAGGAGCAGATGAGGGTATACATCCTCGCGGTTGGGAGGTTGTAAATCCTAGCTGCGGGGATCTGCACCGCCGATCGTCATCGACTCTACTTCCCGCTGCGCTACGAGTCGGTAACGAAAAAGATCAAACCATGTATGCAGTCTCCATAGTGGTCCTGGGCTGGTCCGTAGGTCGGAAATTTTTTGTTTTCTGCTGCGTTACCCTTCACAGACCTCTCCGGGTGTTTGGAGCGTAGAAAATTCTTGTGTTCGTCCATATACGGAGCCACCAAGGCAGAATTCTGTAGAACTGTGTAGTGTGCTTCAGTGAGAGAATGTCCGTCCATACATATTATTTGATTCCCTCCTAGCGTGCCTTTTCCATCCAGTCTGCCCTTATGCCGTGATTCAGGAACACCAATCGGCTTAAGGTCAGGAATAAAGTCAATACAAAACTCAATGACCTCCTCATTTTCATGGCCCTTGGAGATGCTTCCTTCTGGCCTAGCACGGTTATGAACATATTTCTTTAAGACTCCCATGAACCTCTCAAAGGGGAACATATTGTGTAGAAATACAGGACCCAAAACGTTAATCTCTTCGCATAGGTGAACTAGGACGTGCGTCATGATGTTGAAGAAGGATGGTGGGAACACCAACTCGAAACTGACAAGACATTGCACCAAATCATTCTCTAACCTTGGTATGATTTCTGGCTCGATTACCTTGTGAGAGATTGCATTGAGGAATGCACATAGCTTCACAATGGCTAATCGAACGTTATCCAGTAGAAGCCCCCTCAATGCAACCGGAAGCAGTTGCGTCATAATCACGTGGCAGTCATGAGACTTTAAGTTCTGGAACTTTTTCTCTGCCATGTTTATTATTCCCTTTATATTCGACGAGAAGCCAGACAGTACCTTAATACTGAGCAGGCATTCAAAGAAGATTTCCTTCTCTTCTTTGGTAAGAGCGTAGCTGGCATGACCCTGATGTATGCCGTCTTTTCCATGCATACGTTGCTGGTCCTCCCGTGCCTCAGATGTATCTTTTGTCTTCCCATACATGCCCAAGGAGCCAAGCAGGGTCACGCAAAGATTCTTCGTCACGTGCATCACGTCGATTGCAGAGCAGACCACTAGGTCTTTCCAATAGGGCAGGTCCCAAAATATAGATTTCTTCTTCCACATGGGTGCGCGACCGTCAGCGTCATTCGGAATAGGTTGTCCGCCAGGACCCTTTCCAAAGACTACCTTCAAATCCTTGACCATATCATGTACATCAGCACCAGTACGGTGGCGAGGCTTCGTCCGGTGATCCGCCTCACCTTTGAAATGCTTGCCTTTCTTTCTTACGGGATGCCTGCTCGGAAGAAATCGACGATGTCCCAGGTACACATTCTTCCTACAATTGTCCAAATATATACTGTCGGTATCATCCAAACAGTGCGTACATGCGCGGCATCCCTTGTTTATCTGTCCTGAAAGGTTACTGAGAGCAGGCGAATCATTGATGGTCACGAACAGCATGGCCTTTAGGTCAAATTCTTCCCCCATGTGCTCATCCCATGCACGTACACCTGTTCCATTCCACAGCTGTAAGAGTTCTTCAACTAATGGCCTTAGGTACACATCAATGTCGTTGCCGGGTTGCTTAGGGCCTTGGATGAGCACTGGCATCATAATGAACTTCCGCTTCATGCACAACCAAGAAGGAAGGTTATACAAACATAGAGTCACAGGCCAGGTGCTATGGTTGCTGCTCTGCTCCCCAAAAGGATTAATGCCGTCTGCGCTTAGACCAAACCATACGTTCCTTGCGTCATCTGCAAACTCCTTCCTGTACTTTCTCTCGATTTTTCTCCACTACAACCCGTCAGCGGGTACTCTCAACTTTCCGTCTTTCTTACGGTGTTCTCTGTGCCATCGCATCGCCTTGGCATGCTCTTTGTTTTGGAACAAACGTTTCAACCGTGGTATTATAGGAGCATACCACATCACCTTGGCAGGAATCTTCTTCCTGGGGCGCTCGCCCTCAACATCACCAGGGTCATCGCGCCTGATCTTATAGCGCAATGCACCGCATACCGGGCAAGCGTTCAAATCCTCGTACTCACCGTGGTAGAGGATGCAGTCATTAGGGCATGCATGTATCTTCTGCACCTCTAACCCTAGAGGGCAGACAGCCTTCTTTGCTTCGTACGTACTCTTGGGCAATTCGTTGTCCTTTGGAAGCATATTCTTTATCATTACCAGCAACTTTCCAAATCCCTTGTCAAATACACCATTCTCTGCCTTCCATTGCAGCAATTCCAGTGTGGTGCCCAACTTTTTCTTGTCAGCTTCACAATTCGGGTACAACAATTTCTTGTGATCCTCTAACATGCGCTGCAACTTCTTCTTCTCCAAATCACTTGCGTAGTTTCTTTTTGCATCGGCAATGGCCCGACCTAGATCATCAGCGGGCTCATCTGATGCCTCTTCTTCAGCTTCTTCCCGCATTGCCGGCTCAGCTTCTTCCCCCATTGTCGTATCATCGTATTCAGGGAACCCATGGCCAGGATAGCTGTCGTCGTCGTCTTCTTCTTCATTGTCTTCCATCATAACCCCTTTTTCTCCGTGCTTGGTCCAAACATTATAGTGGGGCATGAAACCGGACTTAAACAGGTGGACATGAATGGTTCTTGACGTAGAGTAATTGTGATCATTCTTACAGACTAAATATGGACAAGGCATAAAACCATCCGCCCGCTTGTTTGCCTCAGCCGCAATCAGAAAAGTTTGCACGCCATTAATGAACTCGGAAGAGCATCGGTCATCGTACATCCATTGTCGGCTCATCTTCATTACACAACACCGAAAGACCAAATTAATACAAGTTCATACATAAAGTTCATACAAGACTTAAATGCAACAAACAAATAACTCTCTAACTAAAGAATTTAAATGCAACAACAAATGCGATCAAGATCGCAACTAAGGTAACAATTGATCCAACAGCATAATGATACCAAGCCTCACTATCAATGGCATATTTTCTAATCTTCAAGCGCATTTTCTCCATCTTGATCTTGTGATCACCGACGACATCGGCAACATGCAACTCCAATTCCATCTTCCCCCCATCAATTCTTTTCAATTTTTCTTTCAAATACTCGTTTTCTCTTTCAACTAAATTTAACCTCTCGACAATAGGGTCGGTTGGAATTTCCGGTTCACAAACCTCCTAGACAAAAATATCTATGTCAACTTGATGGGCATAATTTGTCATAAACACGAAATGCAACAACTAGTTTTAAAAGAGAATATACCACATCCGAATCATAACAAGGACGAGGGCCGACGAGGACGGATATCAAAACCATGGCACTATGTATAACAAACAACGTACGGGTAAGATAATTATACGAGTAACTATATATCCAAATCACACAAACATCAATTTGGTAATGTAAAACATTCATGAACAAGAGGCTCACCACAAGGTGGTGCCGGCGACGGAACGGTGCGGGCGATCGACTGTAGTTACGACGGAGATTTAGAAGGCACTAAGTAAACTACACCTACATATGCAAACTAAGTGTTATTTTTGACCTCAAATTGCATATAAATCAAATACTAGCACATATATTTCCTCCCAAATTACTAAACTCATACATTAATCACTATACAAAGCATTGCAAGAGCTAATCTAGCAATGAGAGATGAAAGGACAATGTTGCTAACCTTTGTGATCATTTGAATGGACGGGGGCCTTCAAATCTTGACAAATTTTGGGCAAAATGTGTGATGAGCTCGAGAGGAAGAGAGGAAGAACAGAGAGGAGAGGGGAAAGGGGAAGAACAGAGCGAGCTCGGGTGGACGAAGGGTTTATGTAGGACGACCTTTAGCACCGGTTCTGTTCCACGAACTGGTACTAAAGGTGCTGGAGGGGCCCCGGACTTACAACATCCTGCCACCACTCACTTTAGTACCGGTCCGTGGCACGAACCGGTGCTAAAGGTCAGTCACGAACCGGTACTGATGAAAGCGGCCGGCTAGCCGTTGGAACCGGCACTAATGCACACATTAGTGCCGGCTCAAAAGCAAACCGGCACTAGTGTGCTTGACATTTGACCATTTTTCTACTAGTGGTAGTTGGTAATCCATGTCCAACACACATGGATACAGGAATGATGCAGTATCATGTCATTGCTCAGGAGACCTTTAACCCCACGTAGAGTACAACGAGCAGATTGAGGTAGAAGCAGGTTGCGGTAAAAAGTGCACTCGTTGGGAGGAGCTTGTGCATTGAACACTGTTGGGTAGGTAGGGAGATGGTGGTTGAGGTACGACCAACCACATTTGGCAGATTGTTCACCATCAAGGACAGAAGCGCGTGCTCTATAGTACAAATATACTGAGGAGTGCACGGCAAATACGCGACGAGGAAACTGTGAATACAAATCAGCTAATATAGCGATTGTGGATCCCAATAAGAATTAATGGAGAAGATTTGAATGGGCGTAGTCGCCGAGTGCTCCTATGCAATTCGTATATAGCTAACACTATAGTTATGTATATAATAGTGTAGCTATAGGTTGGCTATTATATTAGTATTTTTTCTATATTCTCCTTTTCTCTTTCTTAACATTTATTGCATTTGGCTAGAAATGCACATATAGCTAGGCTCTCATATGAGAGCCCACTTCCCTTACTTTTCACATCTCTCTTCTTCACATAGACAAAAGTGCCATGTAAGCGGGCTATAAACCCACTATTATACTTCTCTGAGGGACAGCCGGCTGACACACACGGATCATGAGGGCCATCAGGACGGCCACGATTCCCTGATCCGAGTCGCCTGTCCGCTAAAAATTCGCACCCTACTACTCCAAGCAAACTACAGGAGCTTTCGGGGCCCTTTCCTAACCGAAGAGAAGCTGAGCAAGATGAACCAGGAGCTCCAAGATGGTGCCTTCAGAAAGGATACGAAACCAAAGTGTCGCCACCACTCTATCCCGGGACCAAGGTTTCCCCCGGAGCATCAATGAGAACAAAGAGGACCCGCGACATGGCCTTCAAGAAGGGTATTCACGTACTTTTTTGCGAAAGGACCTCAAAATTATATTATCATGAAACCAGGTCCATGGGGAACCGGCCTACCCCTGCATCCATCGCGGGCTGCCGGCGCGCCGCCACTTCCGCTGTCGTCGCTCCCGCACAGCGACGTAATCTTGGATTCTGCAGCCCGATTGTACGGGGACTGGAAGTCAACAGCCTCGGCCCGAGAAGACCAGCACGCTGGAAGGAGTGGAAGGCCAACCTTCGTTGCACAACGCTGGCAATGACACGCCTCCGAGATCCACTTGAACAGCCGACCAGATCGACCAGCGCCAGGCGCCAGCACCTCACCGCACCACCCGCAGAACTCCCACAACAAGAACAGGAACATCCTTGTCATGACGTAGATGGAGGCGAGGGACAAATTATCTTGTAGCTGGCCGCCGCCTCCGCAACAACGACCACACCTGGAGAACGGGCGCCCACCGAATCGACGGATCCATGAGGAGATAACGCCGGAAGCTCGTTGGCACCGCCGCATGCGACGTCGCCGAGATGGGGAAGAAGCTCCAGCCAATTTATTCCACTGCGCCGCCACCTTGCCGCCGCCGCGGAAGAAACCTCCCCTACTATGTACACGCCTAGGCCTCAGATCCGGGGTCCCTTCCCTCTGCTGCCGCTGAACCAGCGGCCAGAGAGGGAAGAGACCGCCGTTTTGGCCGTTGGCGGAGTGAAGGACAATGCCTGCTTTTTCGCCTCTCCTCAGCGGTTAGGATAAGCGATAACTCCTCCCCTCTTGGCAACAGAAAAAATGATCGCGTACATTCCAGATCAACTAATTCTCAACCCTACTTTTTCTAATTCTTGTATAACATGTTTTATTGCCTTCTCTAAACGATGTGGAATAAATACTCTAAATAAAATCAACTTACCAACCAATATACATGATTGCAGTCACTAATAATTGGAATAATGGCGGGTAGCAGCCCCAGGAGCGCTTTCCTCCTTCTGGTTACGTGTTTCTCTCCCATTATTAAGACAGAATTAAGGAACGATGGAGACCCAGGATGTGACAGAGGAGTGTAAATGTGTAATATCCAGCTTCTGGGCGTAGAGCAGACGAAGAAGGGACCGCTGACTTCTGGTGACCGAGCTCCTTGGAGCCCGGTATTTTAAAAAGTTTAAAAGGCATATTTAAAAGTTTCAAAGTCTTTTTTTAATATTCATGGAAACCTACATGTGTTCAGCACGAACATGTAAAGTATTGTTTGAAAATATTATGATTTGTAGGCTGTACAAAAAAAAATCAGCCTAACAACAAAGAAAGGGCTCATTTTGAAAATATGTATTTGTCTTTTTTATATGCCACATGTGAAAGTATACTTTTATGAAAGTTTGCACATATGTAATATACATGTGTCAGTATGTGTGTGCACAAAAAAAAACAAATGTTTCTGGGTTGTAGAAAATTGTATTTTGAAAACGAGCTCCAAGATGCTCGAGCACCATTAGCATTTTTTGCGAAGAAGGGGACTACTGGAACCAGAGAAGGAGATGGGTCCTTCAGAGCTTCTCGACCTCATTACTTGAATGAGACAACCGAGACAACTGGGTCAGATGGTGTGCTCACATGTTTCAAAACATTGTAAAAATATTGTGAATGTTCATAAGACATTTGTCGACTATCCCTAAAAAATTCAGATTCGAATTCAAATACACATCGAGAAAAACAAATTCAGCATGAGTATTTGCTTTTCTAGGGCAGAAACGAATTCAAATACACACTCACTTAAATATCTATGGCAGAAACGCCAAAGCCCCTGGCGTTTCCAGGAACGCTTGCAACACCAAAGCCCCTGGCGTTTTCATATGGGCAGCAACGCGAGCTATCTCGGCGTTTCTATGTGGAGAAGCAACGTGAGCTAGCTTGGCGCTTTCATGTGGAGCAGAAACGCCATGATCTCTGGCATTGCCAAAAGGGTTAAATTGTGAAATAATTTCATGCAGAGTTTATTTTATGTTGTATTTTTCTGACAAGGTCAAAACAGTGATTTTGTCGCCGTAGAGGCGGGTCTCAATTTGCACATCTTAACCAAATAAGTTTGAATGCTTTTGGGATCCGTGCCCCGCCTGTATTACCGGCTCTGGTCTCCCCGTAGAGGCGGGTCGCTCCGTGTATTCCGGTTACCATAGGGCACTATGCACTCAATCAATGAGAGAGGACGGTGACCGGTGTGCAATAAAAAATTTCATCTGCCCTGACCATGTACTTTTATGAGCCACCGACAAAGTATTTCCTCCTCATGTGCAATTAAAAATACTTTGTGCGTCGTTGGTATGTTGTGTAAAATTATTATCAATCAAATTTAGGTGATTCTATTGTTACAATGTATAGAAAAGATACTTCATGGATTTTATGAGTTAAATTATTAGCAAAAAAAATTAAGTGATCCTGTTATAATACAGTAAAGTGAAAAGAGATTATTTGAAAATAGTCAATCCGTGTACTACTTAAGATTGACCAACAGCTGAAAAGGGAAGATTTAAAAATAGTCAATCAGTGCCACTTGCTCCGTTTGCAAGTCCTCCATAGATTTAATTAACAACATATATTTATACATTAACATTTCTATATCATTGGATTCGTATTCGAAAGGAGTTCTGAATGATATTATGTTTAATTTAATTAATAAAACTGAAATTTTATTAACTAAAATTATATTCAAAATTTGACACAAATACGAAGATGGTTTGACACAAACACAAAATTTGACGTAAACCCGGACAGAGAGAGTACTTAAGATTGACCAATAATTAAAAAGAGAAGTTTTTTTCCTGATAATACTTTCGCTTGATTACTGCCCTAGTAGTAACATTTTTCACTTATCATTAATCACATGCCATAATCACAATCTGCAAGTGAACAATTACTCACTGGATAACCTTCCAATTCATCATCGGATTGATTACAAATAGGATTAATGACACAATGCTTTCTAATTACATAGTGGATTAATCTTTAACATGGATCCCAGTGAATCTACTCTTGTTTGCTCTGAATTATTTTTGAAGCTACATGGTGAGGTCAAGTCGAACTTTTCACCACTCACCTGCCATCTACCACCACACTCATTGACCTTTCTCCACCAAACATGTGACCAAGGCATGCACGGTGTACCTCAGTAGGTTCAATTATTTTAATTGCATGCCTGTGCTACGAAGAACACAAGCCAGACACTGGTCCTGGAGATACACAGTTGTGCCACTAGTGTTTGCATACGCAGCCTAGTGGCTATCCCTACCACGCCTGCCTGAGAGAATGGTTAATAGTATAGCTAGCATAGAGTTATGTGTAGCCAATGATATAGTTACGTATATAATAATGTTGGCTATAAGGTTGGCTAATTACATTAATACTTTTTATTTCCTATTTTTCTCTTTCTTAATATTTATTGTATTTACCTAGAAATGCACATATAGCTAGGCCCTTATATGAGAGCCCACTTTCCTTACTTTTTCACATCTCTTTTCTTCACATACTAGACAAAATTGCCATGTAAGCCGAAATTGTATAGGAGCACTCGGCGATGTTACCCATCGAAATCTCAACCCCATGCATCTCGGTATTCTCAACCACTATATTAGCCGCAATGTATTGCAAGCTTTATCCTCTTGTACTCTCCTTTGTTTCGGATGTATGTCAGTCATTAAGTTCACGGTGTTCTATAGCCACATGGTGGTAGGTCACACTACTAGGAAAAAGGCTATAGATGGAATGGCCACTAATGGCGCACCAGATATATGGTGCGCCATTGCTATGTAGCAGTGGCGCACCATGTGCTGGTGCGCCATTAGTGTGAAATATACTAATGGCGCACCAGACACACGGTGCGCCATTAGTAACAATTTTTATTTTATTTTGCCAGACATACTAATGGCGCACCAGGACATAGTGCGCCATTACTAGTTGTAACTAGTAATGGCGCACCAGGAACATAGTGCGCCACTACAATATTCTTTTTTATTTTTTACTTTTTTGCAAAACTACTAATGGCGCACCTTGGGCAGTTGGTTGATACGTGGGACGCCGCAGAGAAAGAATATTTCCCTATGAGAGCCGCACTGCTCACGACGGTGCACGACTATCTCGGTTTCGGATATCTCGCGGGGCAGGTGGTTTCGGAGAGAAAGAATATTTCCCTCCCCCGCTCCACCGGCCGCTGCCGCCGACCCCCGGCCCGCACCCTCCCCCACTCCACCGTCGCCGACGACCCACCGCACCCTCCCCCGCTCCACCGGCCGTCGCCGACGACCCCCCGCACCCTCTCCCCCGCACCCTCCCCGGCCCGCTCCACCGTCACAAATGAATGCAACTAAATTTGCAAAAAAAAGCAAATTTGATTATATTTTCAAATAACAAATTTGATGATATTTTTTAAAAAATCATTACTGTTTTTATAAAAAAATATATTACTGTTATGATTTAAACAAGTTTGAACATATTTAAACACAAATAAATATCAAACAACATTTTAAATGCATAAAAACAAAAATTGGGGAGCCTGGGAATCGAACCCAGGACCTCCTAGTGTGTGTGCTACGTGCTGACCAGTCGGGCTAGTGGGCGTGTTTTGATGGAGATAGGGTTAGGTGGAATATAACCTGACCAGTCGGGCTAGTAAGTAAAACAAAATTCTAATGGCGCACCAGGGGGAGGTGCGCCATTAGAATCGACGTACTTATGGCGCACCAGGGGGAGGTGCGCCATTAGAATCGACGTACTTGTTCCCCTCGCACTGTGGCCTCCCTCCCTCCCTCGCCAGATCCCCCACTCGACCCCAACCGTACGCCGTCGCCCCCTTGCTCCGCCCCCTCCGTCCGCCGCGCCTGCACGTCGTCCGCCGCTGTGGTCTTGCGCTGCCTCCACGCCGCCGCCCCGACCCCCGCCGGACTCCACCCCCGCCACCCCCACCACTGCAGCTCCCTCGTGCCGCCGCCCCCGCGCCCGCCGCTCCTTTGCCGCCCCGCCCCAGCACGTACGTCCCCTCCCTCCCTTCCCCCATCCCCCTAGCTTCTCCTCCTCCTCCTCTCACCACCCGTGCCTTCTTCTGCTCGGAAGGTCAAGAAGGCGGCCAAGGACGCCGACGACATCACGGGCCCCTTCCTCCGGATCGCCGCCCGCAGCCTCCTCGACGCCGGCGTCCTCTAGGTGATTCCTCCTCTCTCCTCCCCTCCTTCCCCCTAGGTTTCTCTCCCCGCCGGCGTCCTCTAGGTGATTCGAGGTGATGCCCCTCACCCCCAACATGTTGTACTGAATTTCTAGGAAAATATGTGATGATGCAGTGTGTGTCAGGTTCAAAACGGAAAGAGAAAAGAACAGGGTTTCTTCAAGTACATGATAGTATTAGTTTTTATCTCAGTCCTTGTGGTGATGTTTTTGTGTTTGGGGTTAAACATATGGGGTACAAGTACAATGTGGCATCAACAATTTGCAAGGGGCACCAGAGACTCATCATTTGCCAAGAACAGATGTCAGTCATTAGCTTGGCATCATGTAAGAAAATGGCCATAATGTGCCCTGATAATGATGTATTTTGTCATAAAAATATATAGTGGACTGTCATGATAATGACATGGTCCTCGTTAGTTACATGTATAGGCTTAATTGAGCTGTGGAGTTCTTGTTACTTTGTCTGTCTGTCCTCGTTAGTTACATGTATCTCTCTGTTTGTGTTTCTGCGTAACAGGTTCGATCGCGGTTGGAGAAAAATTGAGGCGTTTGTTGGCTCCAAGACAGTGATACAGGTATCATCAAGTCTACTTCCATGTTGTTGCTAGTAGTAACCTAACAGCACAGGCATACTTAGACCTTCAGAAGGTCAATCTTCAGTTTACTTGACTTTTGAGCCTGCTAGTAGTAACTTGGCAGCCATTCAAGGATGTCTTGGTTGTTCACGAGGCCATCCAATTGTTGTTATGTGATGACCTAATTTCTTGTCTTCCAATGGCATTTGACATTGTGATGACCAACTCATTGATTTTTCATACCCATACTAAACAAAGGTTAGGTTCAGAGATAGTGCTGCATTGTTGAGTTTTACTCCTTTTGATGTAGTAAATTTATTGACTGGTGTTTATCTTACCCTGTTCCATTGAGTAGTAAATCATTATTGGCTTGTATAGATGTCAGCATGCTCCCTTTCTACTCATTTTGGAGAACCTGTAGATGCCAACTCTTGATATGCATGCATGCATTCTTTGCTTGTTTATATTCATTCTTGTAAACTAAACATGCTCATCTATCTATATATGCATTGTATTTTTTTTCCTTTGGAAAGTAAAGTTTATTTCCTGGCTGGCTGGCATGATGGCTCATGGATACCTCAGCTGCAGCTGCAGCTGGAGCTCAATGGATGCAACCTTTGTATCTTCCTGTAGTATGGAGTATTAAATTGCCCCCTAGGGTATAAGGTTTCATTTGGATGTTCTCCCAGAACAAAATCATGACTTGTGACAATCTAAGGAAAAGGGGGATGGCAAAACCCCTAGAGTGTGTTCATTGCAAAGAGATACAAACTGTATATCATTTATTTTTTGAATGTATTGTAGCTAGTAAAATCTGTGAAGATGTTGAAATGCTTTTCTAGGTGCCAATCGTTAACTTTGAATCTATTGCTAAGTTGTGGCTTTGCAATAAAAGATACATTCACTTGAATGCGGTGTGCTTTTTTCTTTTCCAAAGGAAAAGAAAATGTGGTGTATAACAAATGTATTATTTGGTGGAAATTGAGATATCATATTAATCATTGACAAATTGGCTTTGAACAAATAATCTTAAATCCATGCATACCTACACAATTCATCTATTTGCAATGTGATGTTGTAAGGGTACTAATTGGTCTCTTCTGCTGCTTATCAGAGATGGGGGGAAGCAGCCACTGTAGGAGATATGCCCTAGAGGCAATAATAAATGATATTATTTATCTCCGAGTTCATAATTATGTTTATGTTCCATGCTATAACTGCTATGGTTCTCGAGTCTGCAATAACCACGAGGCTCGGAGGAAGACTCATATGCACGTGTGGAATAATAAACGGTAAAATGTATTCCTAGTCTGGCCTCTAAGACTAGCTCAAGTGTTGCATGATGGTTATGTTTTCCTGATCATGGGCATGTCTATGTCAGCAACCTTGAGGGCATAATGTTAAGAGAACATTTGTGTTGAATCGACCCGGCATGATGTTATGCTATGAGATTCATTCGTCACAAGTTTATTGGTACATAACACAGAGATGGTTAACGTTTGCATGATTCCTTAGACCATGAGAGTATCGAGTTTCTTCATGCTTGCTTCATGAACTTTGGGGTTTGTTAAACGTCATCCGTAAATGGGTGGCTATTACGGCGGCTTACGGGTTCATGGAAAAGTGTGTCAAGTAACTTGATAGCTCAAGATTGGGATTTGCTCCTCCGACGATGGAGAGATATCTCTGGGCCCTCTCGGTGTTACGGTATCCATCATCGTCTGGCCAGACACTTTGTGATTTGATCACGGGGATGCCGGAACACGATAACGAGAAAAGAGAACAATACCGGTAACGAGGTAACTAGCATAGTGGACAAGTTGTTGATCCACGGGAATGCCAACATGTCTCACCTCGGGTATTTGTAACATATCGCGAAGCAACAGGAATAGCACACGGCAACTGGAGGTTCACTCGAATATTTATTCGTGTGGGTATAGGGGTCAATATGGGTGTCCACGGCTCCGATGTTGATCATTGATCGGAAGGGGTTCCGGGTCATGTCTATACTTCACCGAACCTATAGGTTCACACACTTAAGGGTCATCTATCTGCTGAATACTAGACAGGGAGTCTGAGAGAAAATCACCGAAAAAGTTTCGGACACCGAAAAGTTTCGGACAGCGGAATCGTACCGCAGAGAGAGGTCATCGGATAAGTTTCGATGATACCGAAAAGTTGTTTCGGGATACACCATTAAGTCAAATTGGTTTCGGCACATGCCTGATAATTCTTGGAGGATGCCAGAATCATTCTGGAAGCTTTTTGGAATTTTCTGAGATAAAAACCGGAAATGTTCCGGAGCTGCCGGAGCCACTTCAGATGCGTTTCGCAGATGAAAATCACTAAAACCGGAATTGTTTTGGAACGCGTTGAAAATCATTTTAGTGGGTACTGGAAATGTTCTTAGCCCACATAAATATTTTCAGTTCGATCAGACGCTGAAAAATGTCGTCGTGAATAGTGAAAATCAGCTTTATGGTTACTTTATGGAAAGCCACCTTTTGGGGCTTTGCTCCAAAAGATCTTGGGGATGACATGGATGGATAGGAGCCATTTTTTGGGCCCCTCATGGGGGTGTGGCCGGCCACATGGGGTATCCCCCCTTGGGAACCCTCTTGTTCCTTGGTTTCACTCCTAGGTCCTTGTGGAAGGACTTCATTCATGTGCATTTTGGGTTTTTTGTGAATCTACCCTACCCCCTTGGGATTTCCTATAAATAGAGGTGGAGGGGCAGCCCTCCACACTCATCCCTTGCTCTCATACACATGCCATGCACTATCTGGCTTCTTCTCTCCCTCCCACGAAAAGAGTTTCGTAGAGCCGTAAGGCTGTCTGGGTTCCGGCAGGAACTAGTTCTGGACGGCGAAGCCCTGCCGGATAGATGACACCGTATGTGTGCAACTCTGTAGAGAGATCGTAGTTTCGGTCTTAGTTCGTGAGTGCCTCCCGAAGGGCTGTCCATGTGACCGTCCGAGTTTTGAAGGTCCTCCCGAAGGGCTGTCCGAGTGACCGTTCGAGTTTCGAAGGTCCTCCCGAAGGGCTGTCCGCGACACCGTCCGGGGGGCTGTTCGACCGCCTCCCGGAGGGCTGTCTGAGGAGCAGATAAGGGTATACATCCTCGCGGTTGGGAGGTTGTAAATCCTAGCTGCGGGGATCTGCACCGCCGATCGTCATCGACTCTACTTCCCGCTGCGCTACGAGTCGGTAACGAAAAAGATCAAACCATGTATGCAGTCTCCATAGTGGTCCTGGGCTGGTGCGTAGGTCGGAAATTTTTTGTTTTCTGCTGCGTTACCCTACAGTGGCATCAAGAGCCGTGCTATGCGTAGATGCAGGTTTCGATCTAGAATACATGGAGATGTATGGGTATTGCATAATATAATTAGGTAGTGGATGAGATCTATTGCTGAAAATTATTTATGCGGGTGACAGATGAAATCTGTTACCCGAGGTTCTTGTTGCTTCCCTAGAATTTGCGTTTGCTCAATCTCGAGACAGCATGGTGGAATTTGACAAAGTTCTGGCAATCCGTGATCCTGATTGATCATGGAAGTGCTATCAGTTCTTTGGGTTCTGCCGTAGTCAAAAGAAAGATGAAATTCGCAGATGAAAGGGCATTGCAGATATGATCTGCACGGGGGTCATGCGTATGACGAAGTTTAGTATGGGGCTCGAGATTTAATTATCCCGTGTTTCATACACCCCGAGATGTTAATCTAGCAACCTGAATAATCATACTTGATGATGAACGTTGGTCGCTGCGGTTGAAGTCAAAACCTTAGAAGCCACGTAAAATAAATTTTGCATAAACCGATTAGAGGCGTCTAACTTGGTTTTGCAGGATGTGCATGTGATGTGGTATAGCAGTGCTCATACTAATTTGATTATGTATGAGATGACTATATGATGTAATTTGATTAACATGACCTGTGTGTCATGATTCGGCATGATGGCTGGAGCCATATGATTGCACTTTAATGACCTGCGTGTCAACCTTGTTGTAATGCATTATTTTGTTAGCTATAGAGATAGCAATATTATCTGGTGCATCGACAAGGTGGTGGCAATCTTCGCGAAGGTGAACACCGACGAGAATGCCGAAGACGAAGAAATGAAATACTTCTCCGTCAGAAAGGGCTATACCATATCATGCTATTATGAATTGCCTGAGATGTTTATCCCTTATGATGCACCCTTCTTGATTGCGCGGTAGTCGCTTTTATTAGGGTGATCTCTCACTTAAAATATCAAGTAGTTAGTGTTCTCCCAAGTGTAGCACCGTCACGGCACCTATCTTTTCGGGGTGCGCCATGGATGCATGGGTACGAACGATTAGAGAAGTGTGAGGCGGGTGAGGTCAGACCTCGCAGCAAGATCACTTGGTTGTCTTGACGTTCATGGCAGGATCGTCCTGAGCTCGGAACACACGCATCGAAAGATGAGCAAGAGTCACATAGAGATGTGATCGGCAAGTTGGCCTACCGATTAAAATTCCCGTTATGAGATGATGATTCTATGGCGATGAATTGAAGTCTGGATCTTGTATCACTCAAAATTAATTATGAGAGATATTGATTTGAGTGGGAGTGCACTATTGAATTAACATGTTTAATTCTCAGTGCAATTAATTATGAACACTGTCTAAGTGTTTTTTGCATAATAGTTGTAGAATAATGGTTCGCATTTCCACCTTCCCTATTAAAATTGAATAGCTGTTAAATATCTGGTTAAAACTTTACGATTGGTAACGTAATATGAGGATTGTCCTCAAAAGTGCCGAGAAGGACTTTGTCCTATCGCATGCTTTCCGTATCCTCCCGCTAATGTTATGGATCATGTGACTCTCGTCCTTCGAGCCAAAAGCTAGAATTCTGTTACGGTCAAGTGGAATATGGTTGCTTCCATGAAACCCAAACTTCGAAAGTTGGGATAGTTATATGATATTCATGGAACTAAAAATTATTTTCAGATACAAACAAAGCAATGTTTGTTTGCAAGTATTAGTAAAAGTGTTTACTATGCATTTGACTGTTGGGAAAGGGATCCAGAAGAACGCCTGTCATATAATGAAAGGTGAATAAAACAACAACTTAAAGAGAAAGGAAGTGTCCAAAGGGTGTTAGTATGACTTACACGCCTAGGAAGTCCGGGGCTAATGCCACTCTTAAGTTGGGTGCTTCTTCTAAGAGTAGGAGAAATACTAAAAGTTAAACTGTTAGAAGTATAAAGGCAAAAGGAAAGAAGACTGGAATATCCAGCTCATGTATGAATGTCATACAAGTTTTTGATGTATAGAAGGCTGGTCAAAGATATAGTTCTTGTGAATTATGGTTAAACATGTTAATCACTAATTCTTGGGTATTGTGAGTTCATCACAAAATTGCCCGCTCGATTGCATTCTGTTGCAACTCGATGTAAGAACTACTATGGCCTGAAAGACTAGCTAGAAATGAGGTTAAGGTATACACAGGGAACATAGTAAATGTTACTATACCTTCCATCGGTGTATTGCCGTCTGTATTTATTTTCATAATTCATTTAGAGTTTCACAAACTCTATCCCATTGCATAAGGTATCTTGCAAGAAGGTTGTTCATAAGAGAACTTTTTATGTTCGATGTTATGAATAACACAAGGGCCATACTTTCATTATGAATGAGATGTATGTTATGAATATTGATAATAATACAATACCTCTGGGTTTACTTTCATAATTCATTTTAGAGTTTCATACACTCTAGACCATTGCACAATGTTTGTTGCAAAAGAGTTGTTCATAAAAACAACAATTGTTGTTAAGTATTATGAATAACATGAAGGGCCATGCTTCCATCCAAGATGGCATGTATGTTATGAATATTGATGGTAATATGATACATCCATAACACTGACGCTAAATGTCGCAAGACTAAAAGAATACCACACAAGTGTGGCACTACATTTGGTCACATTGGAGAAACCGCAAGGAAAATTCCATTATGATGGATTTTGAAGTCTTCTTGATTTTGAATCATCTGACACTTGCAACTTTCCTCCGAAAAGTGAAGTGACTAAAATACCGTTCACAGGCCATAAGGAACGAACAACAAACTTATTAGTGATCATACATTTGATGTGTGTAGTCCGATAAGTGTTGTTAGTGGTGGATTTATTTATCTTCAGAAATGACTCAAGTAGATATATGGATATTTACTTGATGAGACGTAAGTCTGGATCTTTTGAAATCATTCGAAAGGTTCTCAAAAATGAAGTAGAAGTTATTGTAACAAGAAAATTATGTTTCTGCAATTTGATTGCACAAAGGAATATTTGAGTTACATGTTTAGCGAATGTCTGATGAGTTGTGAAAGGGGTTTCATAACTTGCACCTCCCGGAACACCACTGCAAGTGGAAAGTCTGTGGAGATGTAATCAAACCATTTATGACATGGTAACGTGCAAGATGACATAAATAAATTTGCCATTATCCCTTTTAAAGTGATGCTTTAGAGACTGCGGCTTTTACACTGAAAAGAGCTACATCGGGTCTGTTGAAATGAAGCCATGGTATGGTACGCCCAACCATGTTATATCTTTTCTTAACATTTGGAATATGGGGCTTGTGTAAAAGGTTACAAACCTATTCCAAATCAGACAAGTGCTACTTTGTAGGTTATACCAAAATGTTGGGTATTCCTCCCTCACTATACCGAGGCAAATAGTTTTGCCGCGAAACGGTGTGCTTTTAAAGAGAATGGTTCTTTCAAAAAGGTGAGTGGGAGAATAGTGCAACTCGACGATATAAACAGTATCTACGTCATCAGATCAAAGGAAAGAGACCTTGGAAGTAATTCCAGAGTTTCCTACTGCGACTGATACGGAAGTCTCTACAATAAAATGTATGAACTTCGGTCGAACTTGCAGCTGAACCACGTAGGCAAGGCTCGTGCAAACCTCTTAGGTGCGCAAACGAGATATTGTTGTTAGACAACATTATGCCTACGATACACAAGGAAGCGTTGATGGGCCCTGACTCCGGAATTGGCTAAATGCCAATACAACCCGAGTTAGTTTCCATATAAGTGATTCAAGATTAAAACCTTGATACACCTTTTGGAAGACTTAGAGTCTAACGAATATTTATGGAACTTAAAACTGATACGGATAAAATGTTTTATCCATAAAGCTCGACTTGTTGAAATAACAAGTTCAAGAGTTGACTACGATGAGGTTGTTTTCATCGTAGCGATGCTTAAAGTCGGTTCGGGTTGAACTAGTAATTAATACATATTTCAATCATGAGATATGAAACATGGATGATAAAAGGATTTCCATCTGATGGAAATGAAAGCTAGGACTTGTATATGATATAGTCCAAAGTAATTTGTCGATCCAGAGGATGCTAGTAGGTATGCAAACTTCAGAGTTCCAGCAATGGACAGAAGAGAGCAAAATGGAGTTGGAATCTTCGGGTTTTGATGAAATGGTCAAAGGGGTTTTGACTTCATCAATGGGTAACGAAGATGCTTGTAATTCAAGAAAGTAAGTGGGAGCGTACTAATATTTCTAAAAACCTTATGTGCTTGGCACATTGGTAATTGGAAATAAATTTCTTGACACAAATTAGGACTTCATTTGAAAATAGTTTTTCGATGAAGTGCTTAGGCTAAATAGCCTCAATATTAGGCATGATGATCTATTGAGATAGATTTACCTAATGGGGCTAGGCAATGAATACATATTGACAAGATGCTAAAACCTTTTAGCATTTAAAACGCCAAGGAGTGATTCTTGCCAAAGTCACATGGAAAGAGTTTTTGCAAGACTCGGTGTCCCAAAACACTGATGAGTAAAATACATGATGCAGATTCCACACACTTTTGTGTTTGGATTAATCATGTATTCCATGGTATGTAAAACAACCAGATATGTCCGATACTCCCATGGTGTTGCGAGTATGGATACTAAAGTGATCAAAGTACTGATCGTGGGACAACAGTGAAAGATGTCATTGAGTACTAGAGTAAGTACTGATGATATGTTTTCTTGCAAGCGGAGATCATGAAGAGTTCGTTGTAAAATGTTACATCGATAGTCTTCATCTTTTCACCGTGCGATTTTCGATTTAAGTTAAGGGTTTTGTGTAACACACAATGTGGTGGCACAGTTAGTTGGAATTTGTTCAAACTAGTTACTGTGGCGAATTCTATAACAAGGGCTAAGTATGTTGACGCTTTAGAAGCGACAAAGAAGATGTTGAATCATATATTTCATTCATGAACTTAGTATAGTTCCAAGATGTCTTTTGACAATGGGACACTACTGCGGGTAGTTGCTCCAAAACTCAGTCTGAGGAATCCAGGTTCGACCTGTGATTCACATACATACAAAGCCAAGTCCACACAAAATATGAATTTTGTGAAAACGTGAAAACACGAGGACATGCAAAGATACACACGGAACTGAAGTCGTCAGATCCGTTGGACATCAGGCTATACCACAAGCGAAGCATATTTACACCGGTGTGCCACAGGTGTAAAGTGCATTAGCATTAACTAGATTATTGACTCTAGTGCAAGTGGGAGTCTGTAGGAGATATGCCCTAGAGGCAATAATAAATGATATTATTTATCTCCGAGTTCATAATTATGTTTATGTTCCATGCTATAACTGCTATGGTTCTCGAGTCTGCAATAACGACGAGGCTCGGAGGAAGACTCATATGCACGTGTGGAATAATAAACGGTAAAATGTATTCCTAGTCTGGCCTCTAAGACTAGCTCAAGTGTTGCATGATGGTTATGTTTTCCTGATCATGGGCATGTCTATGTCAGCAACCTTGAGGGCATAATGTTAAGAGAACATTTGTGTTGAATCGACCCGGCATGATGTTATGCTATGAGATTCATTCGTCACAAGTTTATTGGTACATAACACAGAGATGGTTAACGTTTGCATGATTCCTTAGACCATGAGGGTATCGAGTTTCTTCATGCTTGCTTCATGAACTTTGGGGTTTGTTAAACGTCATCCATAAATGGGTGGCTATTACGGCGGCTTACGGGTTCATGGAAAAGTGTGTCAAGTAACTTGATAGCTCAAGATTGGGATTTGCTCCTCCGACGATGGAGAGATATCTCTGGGCCCTCTCGGTGTTACGGTATCCATCATCGTCTGGCCAGACACTTTGTGATTTGATCACGGGGATGCCGGAACACGATAACGAGAAAAGAGAACAATACCGGTAACGAGGTAACTAGCATAGTGGACAAGTTGTTGATCCACGGGAATGCCAACATGTCTCACCTCGGGTATTTGTAACATATCGCGAAGCAACAGGAATAGCACACGGCAACTGGAGGTTCACTCGAATATTTATTCGTGTGGGTATAGGGGTCAATATGGGTGTCCACGGCTCCGATGTTGATCATTGATCGGAAGGGGTTCCGGTTCATGTCTATACTTCACCGAACCTATAGGGTCACACACTTAAGGGTCATCTATCTGCTGAATACTAGACAGGGAGTCTGAGAGAAAATCACCGAAAAAGTTTCGGACACCGAAAAGTTTCGGACAGCGGAATCGTACCGCAGAGAGAGGTCATCGGATAAGTTTGGATGATACCGAAAAGTTGTTTCGGGATACACCATTAAGTCAAATTGGTTTCGGCACATGCCTGATAATTCTTGGAGGATGCCAGAATCATTCTGGAAGCTTTTTGGAATTTTCTGAGATAAAAACCGGAAATGTTCCGGAGCTGCCGGAGCCACTTCAGATGCGTTTCGCAGATGAAAATCACTAAAACCGGAATTGTTTCGGAACGCGTTGAAAATCATTTTAGTGGGTACTGGAAATGTTCTTAGCCCACATAAATATTTTTAGTTCGATCAGACGCTGAAAAATGTCGTCGTGAATAGTGAAAATCAGCTTTATGGTTACTTTATGGAAAGCCACCTTTTGGGGCTTTGCTCCAAAAGATCTTGGGGATGACATGGATGGATAGGAGCCATTTTTTGGGCCCCTCATGGGGGTGTGGCCGGCCACATGGGGTATCCCCCCTTGGGGACCCTCTTGTTCCTTGGTTTCACTCCTAGGTCCTTGTGGAAGGACTTCATTCATGTGCATTTTGGGTTTTTTGTGAAACTACCCTACCCCCTTGGGATTTCCTATAAATAGAGGTGGAGGGGCAGCCCTCCACACTCATCCCTTGCTCTCATACACATGCCATGCATTATCTGGCTTCTTCTCTCCCTCCCACGAAAAGAGTTTCGTAGAGCCGTAAGGCTGTCTGGGTTCCGGCAGGAACTAGTTCTGGACGGCGAAGCCCTGCCAGATAGATGACACCGTATGTGTGCAACTCTGTAGAGAGATCGTAGTTTCGGTCTTAGTTCGTGAGTGCCTCCCGAAGGGCTGTCCATGTGACCGTCCGAGTTTTGAAGGTCCTCCCGAAGGGCTGTCCGAGTGACCGTTCGAGTTTCGAAGGTCCTTCCGAAGGGCTGTCCACGACACTGTCCGGGGGGCTGTTCGACCGCCTCCCGGAGGGCTGTCTGAGGAGCAGATAAGGGTATACATCCTCGCGGTTGGGAGGTTGTAAATCCTAGCTGCGGGGATCTGCACCGCCGATCGTCATCGACTCTACTTCCCGCTGCGCTACGAGTCGGTAACGAAAAAGATCAAACCATGTATGCAGTCTCCATAGTGGTCCTGGGCTGGTGCGTAGGTCGGAAATTTTTTGTTTTCTGCTGCGTTACCCTACAGCCACCGCCGCTCTGCCTCACTGGAGTACGAGTTGGATGCTTTCGAGTTCTTCAGTGTCATACTTGGGACAGTATCAGCCACGAGGCAGGTATATAAAACGAGAGATCTCCCCTTCACCCATCTCATTATGATAACTCTGTTGTTTGCTACATCACTCCTTGTCCCAAATTGCAGAGGCTGTCTGACACTTTTATGAACATGCTGGGTGAAGATCCGCCACATAATGTGAAGCTCCAACAGGCCGGCGGCGGGGTTCGCAGGCTGTGGGACGTGGAGTTGGTGATCGAGGAGGGCCACATGTACCTGTGCCGTGGCTGGGACAAGTTCTACAGTGCCTACGACCTGCGGACCGAGTACTTTCTTCTCTTCAGGTACGACGATGACGCCACAATGCTCATCGTGAAGGTTTTCAACACGACTATGTGTCGCATGCGCTACGCTGACGACGAAGATGCCAGTGCGTTCTGCCTCTTCTTATTCCTCTACATTTGGCTTTGTCTCACATCGATTGTTAACGGCCATTGTTGCATTTGGACAGGCAATGGGAGCAGCAGCAGCGACACTGGCTACAGCCAAAGCAGCAGCGATTCTGGCTTTAGCGAAAGCAGCAGCGATTCTGGCAGCAGCAAAGACAGCAAGAAGGATGATCCGGACTGGAGTGGGGGAAAAGAGGAGCAGAGTGGGGATGAGGAGCTGCAGGATGACGATGGGCATCAGGCTGAGGATGACCTAGCGCTGGTGGTGGCTGACCAAGGGCAAGAGATGGTGGTGGCTGACCATGGGCAAGAGATGGTGGTGGCTGACCATGGGCAAGAGATGGTGGTGGCTGAGGATGACCTAGCGATGGTCGTGCCCGTCCTGCCTGAAGGTGGCCTCGCGATGGTGGTGGTGCCTGACAATGACCACGCACCGGTGGTGGCGCCGGCGATCCCACAGCTGGGCGACATGACCACGCCAATTGTGGTAGAAGACTACATCCCACAGCTACCTCCACCGCCTCGCCGCTCTTGGCGCATCAGGCTGAGGAAGGAGAAGGAGAAGAACAATGAGAACTGAACTATGTGAAACTTTTGTAATATGGTGTTGGATGGATAACGGTGTTGGATGAACAATGTGAAACTTTTGTAATATGTAACGATGGAACTATGTGTTGGCTATGTATGTATATATGATGAAACTTGTGTGTTGGATATGATTGTTATATGGATGCTTATTGTAAATATATGTGTTGGATATCTCATATGTGAAATAGTGACCTGAGATTAAGAAAAAACGAATTTTTTTAAAAAAATGTTACGAATGGCGCACTTCCATCTGGTGCGTCATTAGTATACCAGTTACTAATGGCGCACCTTTGGGATACTAATGGCGCACCTGTGGTGCGCCATTACTAAAATATTCTAGTGGCGTGGTGCTAGTGGCGCACCAGTAGTGCGCCATTAGTAGGCAAAACTGGTGCGCCACTAGTAAGCCTTTTTTAGTAGTGTCATGTTATGTGCTATGTCTAAATTCACCAACCAGCAGCCAACCACCCCAAATCCAATTCACTGCCTTTCTAGTTCTGAATCTCATCGCTATGATTTTTGTCTGCATCAAGGTCGCCCGACATTGACATGATGCCTCTGGGTCGCCGGTTTTCAGAAGCCTTCAAGGAATAATGTTGTTTTTTAATGCCATTCTACCTGGTAGTTCTGTTTACCAATGTTTTTACTCGCTGTTCCGTGGAATGTTTAAGTAGCATCCGCTGTTGTTGTGATGCTTATTGCTAATGTATCCCTGCTAATCGAACAAGGTACCAAGGAGTCTTTTTTTAATGTTGCACTACATTCTCTCCGGACAAACAGTGACTTACACTTACCCGCAACACACGCAGTGTAGCCACGCCACTTTTTTATTTGCCAGCCGATGAAGGAAATATGCCCTAGAGGCAATAATAAAGTTATTATTTTACATTTCTTTATTTATGATAAAGGTTTATTATTCATGCTACAATTATATTGATCGAAAACCTTAATACATGTGTGAATACATAAACAAAAACTGTGTCCCTAATGAGCCTCTATTAGACTAGCTCGTTGATCAAAGATGGTTAAGGTTTCCTAACCATTGACATGAGTTGTCATTTGATAACGGGATCAAATCATTAGAAGAATGATGTGATGGACAAGACCCATTCGTTAGCTTAGCATTATGATCATTCAGTTTTATTGCTATTGTTTTCTTCATGTCAAATACATATTCCTTCGACTATGGGATTATGCAACTCCCAGATACCGGAGGAATGCCTTGTGTGCTATCAAATGTCACACCGTAACTGGGTGATTATAAAGATGTTCTACAGGTATCTTCGAAGGTATTTGTTGGGTTGGCATATATCGTGATTAGGATTTGTCACTCCGAGTATTGGAGAGGTATCTGTGGGCCCTCTCGGTAATACACACCATAAGCTTGCAAGCAAACTACTAAGGAGTTAGTCACAAGGTGATGTATTACGGAACGAGTAAAGAGACTTGCCGGTAACAAGATTGAACTAGGTATGAAGATACCGACGATCGAATCTCGGACAAGTAACATACCGATGGACAAAAAGAATTACATATGTTGTCATAACGGTTCGACCGATAAAGATCTTCGTAGAATATGTAGGAGCCAATATGGGCATCCAGGTTCCGCTATTGATTATTGACCGGGGAGGTGTCTCGGTCATGTCTACATAGTTCTCGAACCCGTAGGGTCCGCACGCTTAACGTTCGATGACAATATAGTATATATGAGTTATGTGATTTGGTGCCCGAATGTTGTTCGGAGTCCCGGATGAGATCACGGACATGACGAGGAGTCTCTAAATGGTCGATAGGTAAAGATTCATATATAGGACGATGATATTCGAACACCGGAAGTGTCTCGGGGGGTATTGGGTACTTATCGGGTCACCGGAAGGGGTTCCGGGCACCCCCTGCAAAGGATATGGGCTTTATGGGGCAAGAGGGAAAACACACCATCCACAAGGGGCTGGTGCGCCCCCCATATGGGCCGGCCTAAGAGGAGAAGGAAAGAGGGGAAGGGAAAGGAAAGAGTGGAATAGGATTTCTCCTTCCTTCCCTCTCACCTCCTCTTTCCTTCCCCCTCCGTTAAATATGGCAGGGGGGCGCCGCCACTTGGGGAGGACCCCAAGTAGGATTCGGCCTACTTGGGGCGCCTCCTGGCTGCCTCCCCTCTCCCTCCCACCTATATATATATATATATATATATATATATATATATATATATATATATATATATATATATATATATATATATATATATATATATATATGTGTGTGTGTGTGTGTGTGTGTGTGTGGGGGGGGGGGGGGGGGGGGCTAGCACACCCCAGACAATTGTTTAGCCGTGTGCGGCGCCCCCCTTCACAGTTTACATCCCCAGTCATATTTTCGTAGTGCTTAGGCGAAGCCCCGCGGAGATCACTTTACTATCACTGTCACCATGCCATCGTGGTGACGGAACTCATCTACTACCTCAATGTCTTGCTGGATCAAAAAGGCGAGAGACGTCATTGAGCTGAACTTGTGCAGAACGCGGAGGTGTCGTGCGTTCGATATTTGATTGGTTGAAGTGCGAAGAAGTTTGACTACATCAACCACGTTGTGAAACGCTTTCGCTTATGATCTACGAGGGTACGTAGACACACTCTACCCCTCGTTGATATGCATCTCCATGAATAAATTATTGCGTGTGCGTATAATTCTTTTTTCCATCAACGATTCCTAACAGCAGACGCGTTATTTTTAATTCTATACATCCTCGATGCTTGACCCGTTCCTCCCATACAAATCTAGTTCAAAGTTGCGTAGAAAACTCTCATCATCTAACTGGATTCATTGACGCGTTAGAACATTTAATGTCCGATGTGCACCTATAATAAATATCGCAGCACAGGTACGCACTCTTACATTGTACTCCCTCCTCCGTCCACGAATAAGTGTACTTCTACCGTTTGTCCTAAGTCAAAGTTTTATAATTTTGACCAATTTTTTAGAAAAGAGTAGTAGTATATATGACATCAAATTGGTATATTATGAAAATACATTTTAAAATGAATCTAGTGATACTAATTTAATGCCATAAATGTTGTTATTTTTTTCTATAAAGTTGGTCAAAGTTTCAAAACTTTGACTTAGGACAAAAGTTAGATGTACACTTATTCACGGACGGAGGGAGTACGCGTGGGTCTTGTTTTCACATTTAACAATTCATTTCCTCTAAAGTGGCACGGATCCCTAGAGAGTACGGGTTTAGACATGATTTCGGTGGGCTGCGTTGCTGAGTGCTCCTAGTTCGCTTCCCATGTAAGCGGGCTATAAATCTACTATTGTACTTGCTCTGAGGGACTGCCGACTGGCACACACGGATCATGAGGGCCATCAGGACGGCCACGATTCCGTGATCCGAGTCGCCTGTCCGCTAAAAATTCGCACCATACTACTCCAAGCAAACTACAGGAGCTTTCGGGGCCCTTTCCAAGATGGTGCCTTCAGAAAGGATACAAAACCAAAGTGTCGCCACCACTCGATCCTGGGACCAAGGTTTCCCCCGGAGCATCATGGAGAACAAAGAGGAACCGCAACATGGCCTTCAAGAAGGGTATTCGCGTACATTTTTTTTTGCGAAAGGACCTCAGAATTACATTATCACGAAACAATTGTACATGGCACCCCCATAAAACAAGAAATAGAAACTAGGTCCCTGGGGAACTGGCCTACCCCTGCATCCATCGCGAGCTGCCGGCGCACCGCCGCTTCCGCTACCGTCGCTCCCGCACAACGATGTAATCTTGGATTCTGCAGCCGGATTGTACGCCAACGGGAAGTCAACAGCCTTGGCCCGAGAAGACCAGCACGCTAGAAGGAGTGGAAGGCCAACCTTCGTTGCACAAGCTGGCGACGACACACCTCCGAGATCCACTTGAACGGCCGACGAGATCGACCAACGCTAGGCGCCAGCACCTCACTGCGCCACCCCTAGAACTCCCACAACAAGAACAGGAACATTCTTGTCATGACGTAGATGGAGGCGAGGGACAAATTATCATCTAGCTGGCCGACCCCTCCGCAACAACGACCACACCTCGAGAACAGGCGCCTACCGGATCAACGGATCCAGGAGAAGATAACGCCGGAAGCTCGTCAGCACCGCCGCACGCGACGTCGCCGAGATGGGGAAGAAGCTCCCGCCAATTTATTCCACTGCGCCGCCGCCACCACCACCACCTTGCCGACGCCGCAAAAGAAACCTACCCTACTATGTACACGCCTAGGACTCAGATCCGGGGTCCCTTCGGTCTCCCGCCGCTGAACCAGCGGCCACGCCTGCTTTTTCGCCTCTCCTCGGTGGTTAGGATAAGCGATAACTCCTCCCCTCTTGGCAACGGAAAAAATGATCGCGTACATTCCAGACCAACTAATTCTCAACCCTACTTTTTCTAATTCTTGTATAACATGTTTTCTTGCCTTCTCTAAACGATGTGGAATAAATACTCTAAATAAAATCAACTTACCAACCAATGTATACATGATTGCAGTCACTAATAATTAGAATAATGGCGTGTAGCAACCCCAGGAGCGTTTTCCTCCATCTGGTTACGTGTTTCTCTCCCATTATTAAGACAATATTAAGGAACGATGGAGACCCAGGATGTGACAGCTGAGGAGTGTAAATGTGTAAGAGCGCACACCTCAAGTTTATTTTGGCAATGAATAGGATGGCGGTCTCTCCTCCCCCTCCTCTCCCTTCTCCCCCTCGCTCCCCATCTCGCTCCTTCCCTGTCCTCGCCGCTGCCCATGGCTCCCTCACCCTTCCATTCCCCCCTCCGCCCCCACCACTGCCTGCGGGGCGGGGTGGCCCTCCCTGCTCTGGCTGCGCGGCGGCTTTCTCGCCGGCCCCATCTGGCTCGTCGGCCTTCTCCGGTTCTCGTTTCTGGGCGTTGGGTGAGGCGGATGATTCTGCCTCTGATTCGGAGGAGTGCGCTTCGTCCGTGGTGGTGGCGGTGGTGCCGGCCGTCCCTGCGTCGTGCCGTTCTCGGAAATTTGCTCCGGGGGGCCGGGGACGGCCGGTTTCGGTGCCTTCTGGGTCGTCGGGGTGGATGCGCGTTGGTCGACGCCGACGCAAAGTGGGTCGGGGCCCGGCTCCTTCCCCGGACCGTGGCCTCCTCGGCCCTTCTCCTTCCCTCGTGGTGTTGGATCCGGACGATGTGGAGTCCCCGGTCGCTGGTCTCGTTCGCCCTCCTCCTCTCCGGCCGGGGTCATTGCCGGTGGCGGCGGACGTGCTGGCGGGCGCGGGGGCGGGTGTTGGCCAAACTCTAGATCCGTTCTGTCCTGTGGTGGAGGTGGGCCAAGGTGGGCAATTGGGCCTGGTGGCTCCTGGTCTAGTTCGGGTTGGGCCGCCTGGGCCTCCGGCCTTGTCGTCTTTCAATGCATCCCCCCTTCCGTCTGTGGGCCCGGGGCAGCTGGTGGTGGCCACCGCTTCGCGTCCTTCCCCTCCCTTGGCCCGCTGTCCCGTTTCGGCCCAGCCTGGCCTGGCTTGCCTTGGCTATATATGGGTGCACCGCGGTTCCTTCCCCCCCTTCCTAGGGTTTCTGGCTTTCGCCGTTGATATTCGCAGGGCGCGTCGTCCTATCCGCCATTTCTCCAGATCCATCTCCTCTCCCCCTCCTCTCCTCCTCTCTTTCGTCGAAGTGCTCGCCATGGACAAGTCCAGGGGCTCCTCCTCCGAGGCCCTTTCGGGTAGCAAGCGGGCCCGTGAAGATTCGCCGGGCAATGGTGCCGATCTGGCCTATGAGGCGGAGCTGCGGTCGAAGCTCGAGTCTGAGCGGGCTGCGCGCGAGCTGTCACGCGAGCGGGAGGCCTGGGAAGCGGGGCCGGAGCGGCTCCTTGGCGACGAGCAGGAGCGCTCGGTGGCCAGATCTGGGATGGCGCTCCCTGGATCTGGTGGTGTGTCGGGGTCGGGTGCGGATCCGTGGGAGGCCGCCACTGCTTTGGTGGGTGGTGGCTCCTCCTCCTCGGCCCCGCGTCCTGCTCCGGCCAGGGGTCCGGCGCCTCCGCCTCGGCCGCCTCCTCGTTCGTTCGTGGCTGGTCCTGCCTCGCGCTCGGGGCCAGATTTCGCGCCTGGTTCTTCTTCCTCGCTAGTCAGGGACCGCCGTGCTCCTCCCTCTGCTCCGGGTGCCTCATCTGCGGTCCGTGGTGATGGCATCCTGCCGCCGCCGCCTCCTCCTCCCCGCCAGCAACCTGTTGCCTCAGGTCCCTCTCCGACCCTGACTTGCTTTGCCTGCCATCGCCCGAACCACTTCCAGTCCAGATGCACTAACCCACCCTTCTGCCTCATTTGCCGCTCGGATGGTCATCTTACAGTGGACTGCCGTAATCGATCCAAGAACCCCTCCTTCACACAGTTTGGGATGGGTTTGCCCGGGTGCTCCTTCTTCACTTTGGATGCTGATGTTCCTGTGGTGATGGCTGCGCCGTCTCTCTCTAATGCGGCCATCATAACGGTGTGTGGTCAGAAGATTTCCCCGCAGATCCTCTTGGATGGTTTGAAAATTTGGGACGATGGTGGTTGGGACTGGCAGGTGCGCCAGCTCTCAGAGTATGAGTTCGCATTGGTCTTTCCCTCCAAGGACTGTCTAAGGATGATCTCCTCGTGCACCAGTTTTACTCATCCTCTAAACTAGCTTGTGGTGTCTGTCAAGGCGGCTACTTGTGGTGCGAAGGCGGTGGGCCCCCTTACCAAGACTTGGGTGTTAGTAGATGACGTGCCAGTTGGTTTACGGTCTGTGGAGTTCATGATGGCTTTTGGTAATCTCATTGGCAAGCCTGTGGAAGTTGATTCGGAGTCTTTGGGCAAGGTTGGTCCGGTTCGTCTCAATGTGTGGTGTATCGATCCGGTCTGTGTTCATGGTACCGTGGATGTTTTTCCATCTCCTGAGGGTGTGCGACTTCGTGTTCGGGTTGAGGGTGCTGAACTCCATGCTCCCCCTCCGCCCCCTCCTTCCAAGCCCTCTGATCAAGATGACATGCAAAGGGATGGTTCGGCCGGGGGGCAGAACCCAAGTGGTGGTACGGATCCTCGCTTTACTCAGTCTGAATGGGATAAACTGGAGCCTGATGAACAGGAGCTGCTCAAGGACAACGCCCTGGCTGCTAACCCTCAGAAGGAGGGCCTGGCTCCCCGCAATTCTGCTATTGGTAAAGGAACCCCCTTCTCTGGTGTATGCTCCAATGTGCCTACTCGCCCGCAGTCTCCCTCCTTCTCTGGGATTGAGGATCTTCCCGCTTCTCCCCCGCGTTCCAACGAGCACTTAACTAAGAAGAAGAAGAAATCGTCGGTCCGGAAATTTTCTGCTAAGAGTCGGGCATCCTCTGCCTCCAAGCTTTCGATGGCGGGTCTGTCCCGTCGTCTGGATAAGGATCTAGGCTCTGCCTCGGGATCTGGCCCGGGTCCGGCGTCGCCGGTCCGGTGCTCCCTGGTGCTGCGTTCGCCGGCGTCCACGGCGTGGAAGGGCCGGCATGTGCGCGATTCTGGCATCTCGGTGGCGGTGCGGGCTGAGCGGCGCGCCACGGCCAGAGATCTTCCTCCTACAGGTTCGTCTGTCCAACCACCTCTCCCTGCTTCCCCTGTTCGCCTTGTTTTACCTGCATTATCGGATGATCATTTGCTTCATATTATGTCTGATGTTGGGGTGGCTGCTGAACCGGGGTTGGGCTCTCCCTCTCACCTTCTTTCTATCATTAGGGCGAATGAGGCAGCCCAGGCTGCCATTGCTAAAGCAATGGAGGCTGCGAATGTCACTGGCCCTGCTGGGGTTCAGGGTCAGTCTGGGGTGGGTGGAGCGACAGATGGTCGTGGCCAGCCGTCCTCACCCCCCGCTCAAGTTAAGAAAGGTCATTCCAAGCGCTCTAAGGCTTGTTTGGCCCCGTGCAGATCGAGCCTTCGTATTAAAAACCTTACCTTCAAATGAGAGCTCTCTTCTGGAATATTCGTGGTTTCGGTGCTAGGGGCGCCGAGACCAGATTCATGACTTGGTTTGTGGAGAACATGTTGATATTTTAGGGTTGGTTGAAACGTTTAAGGAATCCTTCTCCTCTCCTGAACTCTCTGCGGTGGCTGGTATGGACAGGTTCGACTGGCACTTTCTCCCTGCTTCGGGCCATTCTGGGGGCATCTTGATAGGGTCCAAGTGGGACATGTTTGACTTCATTGCCTTTGATCATGGCATTTTTTGGGCTAGTTGTGTGGTTCATCACCGTCAGCTGAATACTTTATGGGAATTTATGGTGGTATACGGCCTCGCGGATCACTCGCTTGCCCCTCTGTTTCTGGATGAACTTTCGATTAAGATTGAAGCTTGTACTATTCCTCTTCTTATTGGGGGTGACTTCAATTTGTTACGCACACCGGCGGATAAGAATAATCCTAATTTTTCTTGGCCTCTTGCCAATGCTTTTAATGATTTCATCAGTAGCTGTGCGCTCCGTGAGCTCCCTAGGGTGGGGGCACGGTTCACCTGGTCTAACCATTAGTCCTCTCATGTCCGGTCGGTGCTGGATAGGGTCTTTATTTCTGATAGGTGGGACTCGCTTTTCCCCCGTGCGCTGCTTAAGGCCAGGCCTACGGTTGGCTCTGATCATGTCCCCCTGGTCGTGGACGCGGGCATCCTTTCCCTTGTGTCTCCCTCCCGTTCCCAGTTTGATGCCTCTTGGCTTGTTGTGGAGGGCTTCTGTGAGCTGATGGCTTCTAAGATCTCTAATCTTCTCTCTTCTCCTCGACGCTCCTTTGGCCCCATGGATGATTGGCACAAACTGTCATATGAGCTTCGTAAATTCTTAAGGGGTTGGTCTCGGAATAGGGCAACCGAGCTCTGTAGAGACAAAGATAGCCTTGAATCTCGAATCCGGGATCTGGACCACTCTACTGACGTGTCTGGTCTCTTCGCCTCTCAGTGGGCTACTCGCTACTCCCTGGAAGGCGCATTGATGTTGCTGCACCAGCAGTCGGAAATTTACTAGCGTTAGCGAGGTGCCCTTAATTGGACATTGAAGGGTGATGCCATGACGACTTATTTCTTTGTGATCGCCAATGGCAGACGCCGACGATGCTACATTGACAGTCTGTTGATTGACGGCGTCAGAATCTCGGACCAGTCCCTCATTATGAATCACATTGTTGGTTTCTATTCCAATCTCCTCGGCTCTAAGCCGGACCCTGGATTTGCCCTCTCTTCTGATTTCTGGGATGTGGGGTGTAGGATCTCTCCGGACGAAAACATGGGACTGATGGTCCCTTTTTCCGACGAGGAGATTTGGCTGGTGATCAGCTCGGCTAACCCGAACGCTTCCTCTGGGCCTGATGGGTTTTCGATCCCCTTCTTTAAGAAATTTTGGCCGTAGTTGCGGAATCTCATATGTAAAATTATCCAAGGGTTCTGGTTGGGAACGGTGGATATCTCTTGTATTAACTACGTTGTCATTACCCTTATACCTAAAGTCAAGGGAGCGGACTTGATTTTGCAGTTTAGGCCTATTGCCCTTATCAATAATTTCGCCAAGTTTCCTGCCAAATGGGCTAGCCACTCGCCTCTCCCCCATTGCCCATCGGACCATCAGTCTGTTTCAGTCGGCTTTTATTAAGGGTCGTTTCATTTTGGACGGGGTTCTTTGCCTTCATGAAATTGTTCATGACCTCAAGATTCGCAAATCGAAAGCGGTGATCCTTAAACTAGATTTTGAGAAGGCTTATGATTCTGTGAGTTGGCCTTTTTGCGTAGGGTATTATTGGCTAAAGGGTTTGAGGGGCCCCTTGTTCATAGAATCATGCAGTTGGTCTCGGGAGGCCACACTGCCATCAATGTTAATGGTCAGGTTAGCAAGTTCTTTGCCAATGGTAGGGGCTTGCGGCAAGGTGACCCTGCCTCGCCCATTCTGTTCAACTTCGTTGCGGATGCCTTATCCCGCTTGCTATCTAGGGCAGCTACCTATGGGCACATCTCTCCGGTTAGCTCTACTCTTCTTCCCCAAGGACTGACCCACCTCCAATACGCGTATGACACTATTATTATGGTTGAGCTGAACGATGCCTGCCTTGCACACCTCAAGTTTATTTTACACTACTTTGAGGCGATGTCGGTCCTTAAGATTAACTTTGCCAAAAGTGAAGTGATTGTTACTGGTGTGGACAAATCGAAAGCTGTGCGTGTGACACATCTTCTCAACTGTAAGTTGGGGTCCTTTCCGTTCAAGTACTTGGGCTTGCCAATATCCCCGTACGTGCTTCATGCCAAAGATTTTGCCCCGGTGGTCACAAAGGTGGGCAACAGGGTTCTTCCCTGGCGGGGTAGGTATAACACTAATGTGGGTAAAGTGGCTCTAATTAATGCTTGTCTATCCTCCCTCCCCATGTTCCTGATGGGCTTCTATCTCTTGTCGGCTGGGATTCATGCTGGTTTTGATAAACACCGTGGGGCGATCTACTGGAACGCGGCGGACAATCACCGCAAATACCGCTTTGTTAAATGGAAGTTGATGTGTAGGCCCAAAAACCTTGGGGGGTTAGGGATTCTTAATACTTCCATCATGAACCAATGCTTGATGATCAAATGGTGGTGGAAGATTATGAGTGCTGAGGATCAGCCCCTCTGGCTGTTGATTCTTAAGGCTAAATATTTCCCGTCCTCCAGCCCGATGTTTGCTGAGTCACGTGGTGACTCTCAGTTTTGGAAGTCCCTGGTCAAAGTTAGACCTGTGTTCCAATCTTTTGTTAAGTTTGTTGTTGGGGATGGCTCCTCGATTAGGTTTTGGCTTGATTGGTGGTGTGGAGACTCACCCCTCTCGGTGACCTTCCCCACCCTTTTCTCTTACTGTTCTGATCCGAATATTTCTATTGCGGAGTTGGCTTCCCAGGGGTGGAACCTGGTCTTCCGCCACTCCCTGTCGCCTGTAGAGTTTGAAGACTGGCAACATCTTACTACCTTCTTTCCCTCACTCTCGACGAATAAGGATTCGGTGGTCTGGCCACTGTCTGCCTCTGGGCGTTTCTCTGTTAAATCGCTATACTCTAAGCTTGTTGGTGGCACGCCCACTAATCGGTCTTCTCAGATCTGGAAGGCCTGTATTCCCCCTAAGATTAAGATTTTCCTGTGGCAAGCTTTCAGAGGCCAGTTGCCCTCGGCTGATCAAATTCGTAAGAGAAATGGGCCGGACTCCCAGTTCTGTGCATTGTGCGGTGCTGTGGAGGACACGGACCATATTTTTTTCCATTGTGCCCTGGCTAAACTCATTTGGAGTTGTGTAAGGGATTGGCTTCTTGTCTCTTGGCCCCCTGGCTCCTTTTCCGGCCTGCGCAGCTTGGCAAACAACCTTTCGGGCGTCTCCAGACGTATCTTTTGGGTGGGCCTGGGAGCTTTTTGCTGGTCCCTTTGGACGACTAGGAACAAATTTACTATTGAGCACGTGTTTCCGGCTAAACCTGCCGACTGCTTATTTAAATCATGTGCTTTCTTGCAGCAGTGGAAATCATTGACTAAGGTCGACGACCAACAGGCGCTCTCTCTGCTGATCTCCAAAGTCCGGGCTACGGCGGCTCAGTTATGCAGACAAGAGCAGGATGTTTAAGTGCTTCTTTTGGATCGGTTGCTTTAGCTTTAGTTGGTCCTTCTCTTCCGGCCTGCGTGCCGTGTACTGGCGAGGGAGCCATGTACCTGACTGTCTTTTCTTTCGTCTCGCCCGTCGTTGGGGCCTGGGTGTTGTTTGGAACTTCTCTGTTATGTGGTTGCTACCTGCCTTATGGCTTTTTTTATAAAGTCGGGCGTATGCCTTTTCTCTAAAAAATGTGTAAGAGCAACTCTAGCAAACCCCGCATCCCGCCGGCCCGCAAAACGTGTTTGCAGTTCGCGCAAAACCGATTTTGCGGGCCGGCTTGGACGGCCACAGATGCAGACCCCGCATAGCCGACCCGTAAAAAAGCATATTCCGCGAATATGCTTTTTTACGGGTCGGCTATGCGGGATCTGCTCTTTGCGCCGCTGCATCCCGCATCTCATCGGCCCGCAAATATCAAATCCAATATAATACAACAATCAAAAGCAAAACTAAATTATTCAAATCAAACATAATACAATAATCATCCACATTACAAATAATTATTCAAATCACCATAGCAAACTTAACTAATGCAATACAAAACTTGTCATGAATACAAATACAAATGAATAAAAAAATGAGTCACTGTCCAGCCCTTTGCCAATGGTGTTCAATGAGATCCTCCTGAAGTTGAAAGTGGGTGTTTGCATTTTCAATCTCCTTGTATGTTTGAAGAAAAGCTCTAATGCGGTTAGGGTCTCTAGCTGGTTTGACACGACCACCCACATTGTCATAGAAGAATTCCAAGTTCATTCCTCTCTCATCTTCAAGAATCATATTGTGCAGGATAACACAACATGTCATAATATTTTTTTAAGGTTTTCTTATCCCAAAAACGAGCAGGACCACGGACAATGGCAAACCTAGATTGCAAAACACCGAATGCTCTTTCAATGTCTTTTCGGGCTGCCTCTTGCACCGTTGCAAATTCACATTGCTTTTTAGTTTTGGGTTCTTTGATGCTTTTGACAAATGTGCACCAAGGAGGGTATATACCCTCTGCAAGATAGTACCCCTTTGTGTATTCATGCTCATTGATAGTGTAGTTGCAAGCAGGAGCATCACCACTAGCTAGCCTAGCAAACAAATGAGACCGTTGCAACACATTGATATCATTGAGAGTGCCCGGCATACCAAAAAAGCAATACCAAATCCATAAGTCCTCGGATGCTACGGCCTCTAGCACAATTGATGCATCACGAGACTTGCCACAATACGTTCCATGCCATGCCTTGGGGCAATTGTTTCAAGTCCAATGCATACAATCAATGCTACCTAGCATGCCAGGTCAACCTCTCCTCTCATTAGTTACCATCAATTTCTTTGTGTCATCTTCGTTGGGTGCCCGAAGATACTCAGGACCAAAGACATGACCTTTGCGGCGGGTGATCCCGAGCGGCGACGAAGAGGCGGGGCCAATGGTGGTCGATCCCCGGCGGCGGCAGCGACGAGGGCGGCTCTTCTCGCCGGATCCGGGGGGTCGGTGCAGCGTCTCGGCGCGGGAGGGTGTGGGGCGGCCCCGCGGACCGATTCCGCCTGTAGATTTGGCCGGAATCGCCGGCGGCGGGCGGGCGGAAGCAAGGGCGGTCGGCGGCGGAAGGAGGGGGGAAAGCGCGCGGGCTGAAATCTCCCTCCCGCCAACTGCTTCTCTATGATGCAGGGCACCGCAGCCACGAGGGGGAAACCCGCGTATTCCCGGGTTGGGGTCGGGATTTTGCCGCGCACCTCAAATTTTTTTGCGGGCCGGGGCAGGATGCAGGGTCTGAACGGGCAGGTTTTTCCGCCCCTACCTGCATTTTGGCGGTTATTTTGCGGGCCGGGGGCGGATGCGGGGTCTGCTAGAGTTGCTCTAATATCCAGCTTCTGTGCGTAGAGCGGACGAAGAAGGGAGTGCTGACTTCTGGTGACCGAACTCCTTGGAGCCCGGTATTTTAAAAAGTTCAAAAGGCATATTTACAAGTTTCAAAGAATTTTTTAAAAAAATTCATGGAAACCTACATGTGTTCAGCACGAACATGTGAAGAATTGTTTGAAAATATTATGATTTATAGGCTGTACAAAAAAAAAATCAGCCTAACAACAAAGAAAGGGCCCATTTTGAAAATACGTATTTTTCTTTTTTTATATGCCACATGTGAAAGTATACTTTTATGAAAGTTTGCACATACGTAATACACATGTGTATGTGTGTGCAAAAAAAAAATTCAAATGTTTCTGGGTTGTAGAAAATTGTATTTTGAAAACGAGCTCCAAGATGCTCGACCACCATTAGCATTTTTTGCGAAGAAGGGGACTACTTGAACCAGAGAAGGCGATGGGTCCTTCAGAGCTTCTTGACCTCATTAATTGAATGAGACAACGGAGACGACTGGGTCAGATGATGTGCTCACATGTTACAAAACATTGTAAAAATATTGTGAATGTTCACAAGACATTTGTCGACTATCCCTAAAAAATTCATATTCGAATTCAAATACACATTGAGAAATAAAAAACAAATTCAGCATGAGTTAATGGTGTTACAAAAACAGAAGAGCAAAAAATACACTATCCACATATGTGGATTTTCCTTTTTTGTTTCTCTATGTATATTTCTATTTTGGATTTGAACTTTTTTAGAAATTTAGACACGTGTTTTGCCAGCATTCACATTTTTTTTTGATTTTTTTAAACATTAAATTTGAGTTTTGAAACATGGTATCATTGTATCATGTGATATATCCCCCTCACAACATACACACCCACCTCCTCATGTGTGTGTTGTATTTTGAAAACAATTATGTGATGTGTTGTATTTTGAGCTGGGTGATATGATAGACGTCTCAAAGCCAACATACAACTCCCGCGGACAACACAAGCCGATGTGCGTCCACACATGATGGCGGGTAGCTATCGCACGCTGTAGCACGAATGCCAATTTGTTTGGTACCGCTCAAGGTTGGGAAATTCTTTGTAAAGTTTGCTCACGGTTTTCTATTTAAAAAAATTATTAACCTGTATACAATACTAAACTAGCAACGTGTTCGTGTGTTGCAACGAATCCAAAGTAGAATAATACATATTCACAAAATTGAAAGAAAACAGTCTAGTTTTGATATACATATATCATTAAAAATATTTTATGTTTCACTCAAAATATATTTCTTGGGCTGTTTTGATGAGGTAAGGGAGGAATGTGGTTGGTTTCAAGATACAAAGGGGTTTTCTGTAAATTGAAGCAGAGAAGTGGGATATTGTTGCAAAAAGGCCACAACTTACATCACAGTCGTTAGGTGCAGATCTAGTGGTTAGAAATGACGGATGACAGACACACCATCATCACCAACTGAGTCTTTTATAGGAGTAAAGATACATAATGTGTGGGTGAAAATATCCTTTATAAAAAATAATAGTGGACGTAGTATAACTTTTCCTTCCATAAATTTATCCACGAGTTAACTTAGGGCGAAATTATTGTTTTGAAAACGGAGGAACCGTCCCATCGAGACTAAATGCGCCATTATTGTACTAGGCAGGCTTAGTCAAAGCAAGGCCTAGAGCATGGAGCAACGATTATTGTAGCTATATGATTAGTATGTCGTACTAGCAGTATAAATAGATGCCCTCCCATTCCCTAAACATTCATCATCCGCTTGCTTGCTGTCCGGCCAGAGCAACGATTGGCCATGGGTTCCACCAAGCCACTCCGGCTGATCCAGCACAAGAAGGAGGCCCTCTGGTTCTACAGCTTCATCTCCTTCGGCTACGACCATGTGTTCAACCCAGGCCAGTACACCGAGGACATGCGCGACATCTCCCTGGAGCATGCCCGCCTCCATAGCCGCGCCCTCAAGGTGGTCGACGTCGGTGGTGGCACTGGCTTCACCACGCTCGGCGTCGTCCGGTATGTCGACCCCGAGAACGTGACGCTGCTCGACCAGTCGCCGCACCAACTCGACAAGGCCAGAAAGAAGAAGGCCCTCAGGGGCATCAAGATCATGGAGGGTGACGCCGAGGACCTCCCCTTCCCCACCGACACCTTCGACCGATACGTCTCCGCTGGCAGGTCAGTTATGGACAATCTCCTCTCCTTAGACTTTACGTTGACACATCCAATGATCGAGTTGTCTGAGTTCTTGATTTTGGCCTCCATGCATGGCAGCATTGAGTATTGGCCTGATCCGCAGCGGGGGATCAGGGAGGCCTACAGGGTCTTGAGTGCGGACGGCGTGGCTTGTATGATAGGCCCCGTTCGCCCGACGTTCTGGCTATCTCGCTTCTTCGCTGACATGTGGATGCTCTTCCCCACGGAGGAAGAGTACATTGAGTGGTTCGAGAGGGCCGGGTTCAAGGATGTCGAGCTCACCAGAATCGGGCCAAAGTGGTACCGCGGTGCCCGTAGGCATGGCCTGGTCATAGGGTGCTGTGTCACAGGCATCAAGACACAAAGCGGAGACTCCCCCTTGCAGGTACTTCCTTTAAATCAAACTAGCATATATGCCCTTGTTTTGTAACGGGGAAGAAAATTATCAGTTATGTGTAAGCACAGTCTTCTGTAGTGGATTTCGTACGACGAAAATGCTAGTTGTCCCATCCACCAAAGCGATCAACAGTGCTACATCCGGATGGTGCCACCCGGTGGCAGGTAGGCGCACATGAGAGTCTAAAAAAAATTGATATTAGTCAGGGATTAATCACTATGTTTGTGTGTTGCAACGAAAGGAAAATTATCAATAATGTGCAAGCACAAGACCCTGTAGCAAATTCTCTAGAAAAAAATGCTAGTTATCCCGTCCACCAAAATGACCCACGGTGCAATATCCGGATGGTACCACCGGCGGCAGGGGCACACCAAAACCTAGAAATGAATGCATATCAGCCGTGCTTTTAGAAAGAAAAGAGGACATACACAGGAGGAGAAAGAGAATAGACAGAGGAGCAAATAATAAAAAGCTAACTAACACATCTACACAGGAGGAGAAAGAGAATAGACAGAGGTCCAACACAGATATGTGGCCTTTGCGTTTCTCGGATATAAGAACAATACAACCTTTTGTAATGGTTTGGTAGTTCTTTGGTGGCCTAGTTGCTGAGGGAAGTCAGAGTGATGTGCGAGCTGTGGGGTTTAAATCCCATATGTGCTTATTTTTTTCCGCTGCATTATTATTAGGTCGAAGGCCCATGTAGCAGTGGTTCGGCCACAGTGTGCGGGGACCACATACCAAATTCTGGATGAATTGTTCTTTTTTTGTTTTCAAGCGGACGGACGCACAAAATTTAGTACGACCTTGGAGAGAGAAAAATGTGTGACGTATGAAAAAAATATGTGAAACATGTTAACGGACCAAACGAAGAATATCACCTTCCTTTATTAGTATTAGTAAGTATTAGTATTAGTATTAGTATTAGTAAGTATTATTATTAGTATAGTATTAGTATTACTATTAGTATTAGTATTAGTATAGTGTTAGTGTTAGTATTAGTACATTATTAATATTAGTATTAGTATTAGTATAGTGTTAGTATTAGCATTCGCATTTTTATAATATAATATAATATAATTATTAATTATAAACATAATTATATATATATATATATTAGTAGGTATAGGTTAATTAAAGTTTTAGTTTTGTCCTGAATAAAAAAATTAATTTAATCAAGTTAAAAATATTTCGTGATGAATCTAATGAAATTAATTTGATGTTGTAGATGTTGGTATATTTTTCTATAGATTTCATCAAACTTAAGGACTTCTAATCTGGGACAAAACTAGAAGTTTAATTAATTTGGCATCGCATCAAATTTGTTTTGGTTAAGCAGATCTAGCAAATTCACATTTTCATCTTAATTACCCTACATTTTCATCTTGTACAGCTTGGTCCGAAGGCTGAGGATGTTAGCAAGCCACATGTGAACCCCATATTCGTCTTCTTTCGGTTCCTCATTGGGACAATATGCGCCACATACTTCTTCCTAGTGCCCATTTACATGTGGATCAAGGACAAGATTGTGCCCCAAGGCCGGCCTATCTAACTGAGGATGCTGCCTGGCAGGAGGAGACAAGATCGGAGTCAATATCTGATCTAAGCCGTGAAAATACCCCTTCTGTTTCATGTTGTATTGTGTATCTATACATATGTGGACAAGTATCATTGGCTCCGTGGCCGTCAGAAGATCGATGTATCATTGGCTCGGTGCATCAACCAATAGAGAGGCAGCTGCTCGAGGACATGGGAAACTAATTGATCAGACTTGTTTCCTGCTTATGTATCTCTCTTCGACTTGTGTGGACCCCTAAGAAGGTCCATCATCTCCATGTACAAATAAATCAAGGAGAAGTCATTCGTTGTAACACAAAGTGGGTATATAAACAATGGAGTTGTCTACTACATCTTCTTTACATATTAAAGTATTCAAAGTTGTGCTCATTGTTAGGCAAAGTTGCGCAACATCGAAACCACGACCGTCTTTTAATACTTCGATTGAAGTCAGTTTTATGTTTTTCACATACTGTAATTTGATCTAAAGTCGATAGTTTAGGTATTTCTCTTGGTCATGATTATTATCAAATTGCAGCCTCCATTAATAATTAATTAAATTAAAGCTTATGAATTGGATAATGCTATTACCATTCTTAAAAGAAAAACGCCGTTGACACCTATGGAGGATACTGATCCCAATAGTTTGTCCACAAACTCATTGCATGGTTTTTGTGAAGACCTGGCAAATGAGGAGCTTTCTCATGATGATGAAAATTGGATAGTCGGATGGACTGTATGGTAGTTCCTGATAAACCTAAGAGAAAGCAAATGTGAAGAAATTTTATGATGTATCTTCGATAAGACACAATACTCTTAAATGTTTCCAAATGAAGTCTGATAAACGCAGGAGTTTTTGGAATAGTAGAGGTCTTGGTGACCTGGCTAAGCATCGTTTTCTCTCAATTATGTAGTGAGCAAAATTTAGACTTTATAGTCTCCATGGAGACTAATAAGGATAATGTTTTTTCTCCATTTTAAGTCAACCCTATGGTGGTCTTGAAATTGCTTAGTATTTTCCTTCCTACTGATAGTAGATGTAGTGGAATACTGTTGGGTGTCAAGGCAAATGAACCCGGGTAGTGAATTGACATTCGCAATATGTGTCGATCATCTATCAGATGCAAATTTGTGATTAACATGGCATAAATGGCTCAAGAGCATAGCCAAGAATAAGTAATGTCTAGAACCTTGAAACTTTTCAGAAATCAGGCACCATAACGCATGTTCTACATGCAGCTGGTGCAGATGTTGGGGAACATAGCATGCAATTTCAAAAAAATCCTACGATCATGCAAGATCTATCTAGGAGATGCATAGCAACGAGAGGGGAGAGTGTGTCCGCGTACCCTCGTAGACCGAAAGCGGAAGCGTTAGGTTAACGCGGTTGATGTAGTCGAACGTCTTCACGATCCAACCGATCTAGTACCGAACGTACGGCACCTTCGAGTTCAGCACACGTTCAGCTTGATGACGTCCCTCGAACTCTTGATCCAGCAGAGGGTCGAGGGAGAGTTCCGTTAGCACGACGACGTGGTGACGGTGATGGTGATGTGATCCACGCAGGGCTTTGCCTAAGCACTACGACGCTATGACCAGAGGAGTAAACTGTGGAGGGGGAGCACCGCACACGGCTAAGAGAATAACTGATGTCATTTGGGGTGCCCCCCTGCCCCAATATATAAAGGAGGGGAGGAGGAGGCGGCCAGCCAAGAGGGGCGCGCCATGGGGGGAGTCCTACTAGGACTCCACTCCTAGTAGGATTCGCCCCCGCCCCCTTTTCCTTTCTTCATCGAAGGGGAAAATGAAGGAGTGGGAGAGGGAGAGGGAAAGAGGGAAAGGGGGGCACCACCCCCTCCCCTAGTCCTATTCGGACTCCCATGGGGGGCGGCCACCCCTTGTGGGTTGGCCCCTCTCTCCCGTGGCCCATGAGGCCCATGACTTCCCCCGAGGGGTTCCGGTAACCCCTCGGTACTCCGGTAAAATACCGAACCACTCGAAACCATTCCGATGTCCGAATACCACCTTCCAATATATCAATCTTTACCTCTGGACTATTTCGAGACTCCTCGTCATGTCCGTGATCTCAGTTAGGACTCCGAACAATCTTCGGTCACCAAAACACATAACTCATAATACAAATCGTCATCGAACGTTAAGCGTGCGGACCCTACGGGTTCGAGAACTATGTAGACATGACCGAGACATATCTCCGATCAATAACCAACAGCGGAACCTGGATGCTCATATTGGTTCCTACCTATTCTACAAAGATCTTTATCGATCAAACCGCAATGACAATAGACGTCATTCCCTTTGTCATAGGTATGTTACTTTGAAGGAAATATGCCCTAGAGGCAATAATAAAGTTATTATTTATTTCCTTGTGTCATGATAAATGTTTATTATTCATGCTAGAATTGTATTAACCGGAAACATAATACATGTGTGAATATATAGACAAACAGAGTGTCACTAGTATGCCTCTACTTGACTAGCTCGTTAATCAAAGATGGTTATGTTTCCTAGCCATAGACATAAGTTGTCATTGGATTAACGAGATCACCTCATTAGGAGAATGACGTGATTGACTTGACCCATTCTGTTAGCTTAGCACTCGACCGTTTAGTATGTTGCTATTTGCTTTCTTCATGACTTATACATGTTCCTATGACTATGAGATTATGCAACTCCTGTTTACCGGAGGAACACTTTGTGTGCTACCAAACGTCACAACGTAAATGGGTGATTATAAAGGTGCTCTACAGGTGTCTCCAAAGGTACTTGTTGGGTTGGCGTATTTCGAGATTAGGATTTGTCACTTCAGTTGTCGGAGAGGTATCTCTGGGCCCACTCGGTAACGCACATCACTATAAGCCTTGCAAGCATTGTGACTAATGAGTTAGTTGCGGGATGATGTGTTACGGAACGAGTAAAGAGACTTGCCGGTAACGAGATTGAACTAGGTATCGAGATACCGACGATCAAATCTCGGGCAAGTAACATACCGGTGACAAAGGGAACAACGTATGTTGTTATGCGGTCTGACCGATAAAGATCTTCGTAGAATATGTGGGAGCCAATATGGGCATCCAGGTCCCGCTATTGGTTATTGACCGGAGACGTGTCTCGCTCATGTCTACATAGTTCTCGAACCCGTAGGGTCCGCACGCTTAACGTTACGATGACAGTTTTATTGAGTTTTGATGTACCGAAGGAGTTCGGAGTCCCGGATGAGATCGGGGATATGACGAGGAGTCTCGAAATGGTCGAGACGTAAAAGTCGATATATTGGACGACTATATTCGGACTTCGGAAAGGTTCCGAGTGATTCTGGTATTTTTCGGAGTACCGGAGAGTTACGGGAATTCGTATTGGGCCTTAATGGGCCATACGGGAAAGGAGAGAAAGGCCTCAAAAGGTGGCCGCACCCCTCCCCATGGTCTGGTCCGAATTGGACTAGGGAAGGGGGCGCACCCTTCCTTCTTTCTCCTTCCCCCTTCCCTTCTCCTACTCCCACAAGGAAAGGAGGAGTCCTACTCCCGGTGGGAGTAGGACTCCCCCCTATGGCACGCCTCTCCCCTTGGCCGGCTGCCTCCCCCTTGCTCCTTTATATACGGGGGCAGGGGGGCACCCCAGAGACACAACAATTGATCCTTGAGATCTCTTAGCCGTGTGCGGTGCCCCCCTCCATCATATTACACCTCGATAATACCGTTGCGGAGCTTAGGCGAAGCCCTGCGTCGGTGGAACATCATCATCGTCACCACGCCGTCGTGCTGACGAAACTCTCCCTCAACACTCGGCTGGATCGGAGTTCGAGGGACGTCATCGAGCTGAACGTGTGTAGAACTCGGAGGTGCCGTACGTTCGGTACTTGATCGGTCGGATCGTGAAGACGTACGACTACATCAACCGCGTTGTGATAACGCTTCCGCTGTCGGTCTACGAGGGTACGTGGACAACATTCTCCCCTCTCGTTGCTATGCATCACCATGATCTTGCGTGTGCGTAGGAATTTTTTTGAAATTACTACGTTCCCCTTCAGTGGCATCCGAGCCTGGTTTTATGCGTTGATGCTATGCACGAGTAGAACACAAGTGAGTTGTGGGCGATATAAGTCATACTGCTTACCAGCATGTCATACTTTGGTTCAGCGGTATTGTGAGATGAAGCGGCCCGGACCGACATTACGCGTACGCTTACGCGAGACTGGTTTCACCGTTGCGAGCACTCGTTGCTTAAAGGTGACCGGCGGGTGTCTGTCTCTCTCACTTTATTTGAACCGAGTGTGGTTACGCCCGGTCCTTGCGAAGGTTAAAACAACACCAACTTGACAAACTATCGTTGTGGTTTTGATGCGTAGGTAAGAACGGTTCTTGCTAAGCCCGTAGCAGCCACGTAAAATATGCAACAACAAAGTAGAGGACGTCTAACTTGTTTTTGCATGGCATGTTGTGATGTGATATGGTCAAGACATGATGTGATATAATGTGTTGTATGAGATGATCATGTTTTTGTAACCGAGTTATCGGCAACTGACAGGAGCCATATGGTTGTCGCTTTATTGTATGAGATGCAATCGCCATGTAATAGTTTTACTTTATCACTAAGCGGTAGCGATAGTCGTAAAAGCAATAAGTTGGCGAGACGACAACGATGCTACGATGGAGATCAAGGTGTCGCGCCGGTGACGATGGTGATCATGACGGTGCTTCGGAGATGGAGATCACAAGCACGGTGCTTCGGAGATGGAGATCACAAGCACAAGATGATGATGGCCATATCATATCACTTATATTGATTGCATGTGATGTTAATCCTTTATGCATCTTATCTTGCTTTGTTTGACGGTAGCATTATAAGACGATCCTTCACTAAATTATCAAAGTATAAGTGTTCTCCCTGAGTATGCACCGTTGCGAAAGTTCTTCGTGCTGAGACACCACGTGATGATCGGGTGTGATAGGCTCTACGTTCAAATACAACGGGTGCAAAACAGTTGCACACGCGGAATACTCAGGTTAAACTTGACGAGCCTAGCATATAACAGATATGGCCTCGGAACACGGAGACCGAAAGGTCGAGCGTGAATCATATAGTAGATATGATCAACATAGTGATGTTCACCATTGAAACTACTCCATCTCACGTGATGATCGGACATGGTTTAGTTGATATGGATCACGTGATCACTTAGAGGATTAGAGGGATGTCTATCTAAGTGGGAGTTCTTAAGTAATATGATTAATTGAACTTAAATTTATCATGAACTTAGTCCTGGTAGTATTTTGCAAATTATGTTATAGATCAATAGCTCGCGTTGTTGCTTCCCTGTGTTTATTTTTGATATGTTCCTAGAGAAAAATTATGTTGAAAGATGTTAGTAGCAAAGATGCGGATTGGATCCGTGATCTGAGGATTATCCTCATTGCTGCACAGAAAATTATGTCCTTGATGCACCGCTAGGTGACAGACCTATTGCAGGAGCAGATGCAGACGTTATGAACGTTTGGCTAGCTCAATATAATGACTACTTGATAGTTTAGTGCACCATGCATAACGGCTTAGAATCGGGACTTCAAAGACGTTTTGAACGTCATGGACCATATGAGATGTTCCAGGAGTTGAAGTTAATATTTCAAGAAAATACCCGAGTTGAGAGATATGAAGTCTCCAACAAGTTCTATAGCTAAAAGATGGAGGAGAATCGCTCAACTAGTGAGCATGTGCTCAGATTGTCTGGGTACTACAATCGCTTGAATCAAGTGGGAGTTAATCTTCCAGATAAAATAGTGATTGACAGAATTCTCTAGTCACCATCACCAAGTTAGTAGAACTTCGTGATGAACTATAATATGCAAGGGATGACGAAAGTAATTCCCGAGCTCTTCGTGATGCTGAAATCGACGAAGGTAGAAATCAAGAAAAACATCAAGTGTTGATGGTTGATGAGACCACTAGTTTCAAGAAAAGGGCAAAGGGAAGAAGGGGAACTTCAAAAAGAATGGCAAGCAAGTTGCTACTCAAGTGAAGAAGCCCAAGTCTGTACCTAAGCCTGAGACTAAGTGCTTCTACTGCAAAGGGACTGGTTAACTGGAAGCGGAACTACCCCAACTATTTGGTGGATAAGAAGGATGGCAAAGTGAACAAAGGTATATTGGATATACATGTTATTGATGTGTACTTTACTAGTGTTTATAGCAACCCCTCGGTATTTGATACTGGTTCAGTTGCTAAGAGTAGTAACTCGAAACGGGAGTTGCAGAATAAACAGAGACTAGTCAGAAGGCGAGGTGACGATGTGTGTTGGAAGTAGTTCCAAGATTGATATGATCATCATCGCACACTCCCTGTACTTTCGGGATTAGTGTTGAAACTAAATAAGTGTTATTTGGTGTTTGCGTTGAGCATGAATATGATTTGATCATGTTTATTGCAATACGGTTATTCATTTAAGTTAGAGAACAATTGTTGTTCTGTTTACATGAATAAAAACCTTCTATGGTCATACACACCAACGAAAATGGTTTGTTGGATCTCGATCGTAGTGATACACATATTCATAATATTGAAGCCAAAAGATGCAAAGTTAATAATAATAGTGCAACTTATTTGTGGCACTGCCGTTTAGGTCATATTGGTGTAAAGCGCATGAAGAAACTCCATACTGATGGGATTTTGGAATCAATTGATTATGAATCACTTGATGCTTGCGAACCATGCCTCATGGGCAAGATGACTAAAACGCCGTTCTCCGGAACTATGGAGAGAGCAACAGATTTGTTGGAAATCATACATACAGATGTATGTGGTCCGATGAATATTGAGGCTCGTAGCAGGTATCATTATTTTCTGATCTTCACAGACGATTTGAGCAGATATGGGTATATCTACTTAATGAAACAGAAGTCTGAAACATTTGAAAAGTTCATATAATTTCAGAGTGAAGCGAAAAATCATCGTAACAAGAAAATAAAGTTTCTACGATTTGATCGTGGAGAAGAGTATTTTAGTTATGAGTTTGGCCTTCAGTTAAAACAATGTGAAATAGTTTCACTACTCACGCCACCTGGAACACCACCGTGTAATGGTGTGTCCGAACGTCATAACCGTACTTTATTGGATATAGTGCAATCTATGATGTCTCTTACCAATTTACCACTATCGTTTTGGGGTTATGCATTAGAGACGGCTGCATTCACGTTAAATAGGGCACCATCAAAATCCGTTGAGACGACGCCTTATGAACTATGGTTTGGCAAGAAACCAAAGTTGTCGTTTCTTAAAGTTTGGGGTTGCGATGCTTATGTGAAGAAACTTCAACTTGATAAGCTCGAACCCAAATCGGAGAAATGTGTCTTCATAGGATACCCAAAGGAGACTGTTGGGTATACCTTCTATCACAGATCCGAAGGCAAAACTTTTGTTGCTAAATTCAGAAATTTTCTAGAGAAGGAGTTTCTCTTGAAAGAAGTGAGTGGGAGGAAAGTAGAACTTGATGAGGTAACTATACCTGCTCCCTTATTGGAAAGTAGTTCATCACAGAAACCAGTTTCTGAGACACCTACACCAATTAGTGAGGAAGTTAATGATGATGATCATGAAACTTCAAATCAAGTTATTACTGAACCTCGTAGATCAACCAGAGTAAGATCCGCACCAGAGTGGTACGGTAATCCTGTTCTGGAAGTTATGTTACTAGACCATGACGAACCTACGAACTATGAAGAAGCGATGGTGAGCCCAGATTCCGCAAAATGGCTTGAGGCCATGAAATCTGAGATGGGATCCATGTATGAGAACAAAGTATGGACTTTGGTTGACTTGCCCGATGATCGGCAAGCAATTGAGAATAAATGGATCTTCAAGAGCAAGACGGACGCTGATAGTAGTGTTACTATCTACAAAGCTAGAATTGTCGCAAAAAGATTTTCGACAAGTTCAAAGTGTTGACTACGATTAAAGTTTCTCACTCGTATCTATGCTCAAGTCTGTCCGAATCATGTTAGCAATTGCCGCATTTTATGAAATATGGCAAATGGATAAACAAAACTGCATTCCTTAAAGGATTTATTAAAGAAGAGTTGTATATGATGCAACCAGAAGGTTTCGTCAATCCTAAAGGTGCTAACAAAATATGCAAGCTCCAGCGATCCATCTGTGGACTGGTGCAAGCATCTCGGAGTTGGAATATACGCTTTGATAAGTTGATCAAAGGATATAGTTTTATACAGACTTGCGATGAAGCTTGTATTTACAAGAAAGTGAGTGGGAGCACTACAGCATTTCTGATAAGTATATGTGAATGACATATTGTTGATCGGAAATAATGTAGAATTATTCTGCAAAGCATAAAGGAGTGTTTGAAAAGAGTTTTTCAAAGAAAGACCTCGGTGAAGCTGCTTACATATTGAGCATCAAGATCTATAGAGATAGATCAAGACGCTTGATAAGTTTTTTCAATGAGTACATACCTTAACAAGATTTTGATGTAGTTCAAAATGGAACAGTCAAAGAAAGAGTTCTTGCCTGTGTTACAAGGTGTGAAATTGAGTAAAGACTCAAAGCCCGACCACGGCAAAAGATAGAAAGAGAATGAAAGTCATTCCCTATGCCTTGGCCATAGGTTCTATAAAGTATGCCATGCTGTGTACCAGATCTATTGTATACCCTACACTGATTTTGGCAAGGGAGTACAATAGTGATCTAAGAGTAGATCACTGGACAGCAGTCAAAATTATCCTTAGTGGAATAAGGATATGTTTCTCGATTATGGAAGTGACAAAAGGTTCGTCGTAAAGGATTACGTCGATGCAAGTTTTGACACTAATCTAGATGACTCTAAGTCTCGGTCTAGATACATATTGAAAGTGGGAGCAATTAGCTAGAGTAGCTCCGTGCAGAGCATTGTAGACATAGAAATTTGCAAAATACTTACGGATCTGAATGTGATAGACCCGTTGACTAAAATTATCTCACAATCAAAACATGATCACACCTTAGTACTCTTTGGGAGTTAATCACATAGCGATGTGAACTAGATTATTGACTCTAGTAAACCCTTTGGGTGTTGGTCACATGACAATGTGAACTATGGGTGTTAATCACATGGTGATGTGAATTATTGATGTTAAATCACATGGCGATGTGAACTAGATTATTGACTCTAGTGCAAGTGGGAGACTGAAGAAAATATGCCCTAGAGGCAATAATAAAGTTATTATTTATTTCCTTGTATCATGATAAATGTTTATTATTCATGCTAGAATTGTATTAACCGGAAACATAATACATGTGTGAATATATATACAAACAGAGTGTCACTAGTATGCCTCTACTTGACTAGCTCGTTAATCAAAGATGGTTATGTTTCCTAGCCATAGACATAAGTTGTCATTTGATTAACGAGATCACCTCATTAGGAGAATGAAGTGATTGACTTGACCCATTCCGTTAGCTTAGCACTCGATCGTTTAGTATGTTGCTATTTGCTTTCTTCATGACTTATACATGTTCCTATGACTATGAGATTATGCAACTCCCGTTTACCGGAGGAACACTTTGTGTGCTACCAAACGTCACAACGTAAATGGGTGATTATAAAGGTGCTCTACAGGTGTCTCCAAAGGTACTTGTTGGGTTGGCGTATTTCGAGATTAGGATTTGTCACTTCAGTTGTCGGAGAGGTATCTCTGGGCCCACTCGGTAATGCACATCACTATAAGCCTTGCAAGCATTGTGACTAATGAGTTAGTTGCGGGATGATGTGTTACGGAACGAGTAAAGAGACTTGCCGGTAACGAGATTGAACTAGGTATCGAGATACCGACGATCAAATCTCGGGCAAGTAACATACCGGTGACAAAGGGAACAACGTATGTTGTTATGCGGTCTGACCGATAAAGATCTTCGTAGAATATGTGGGAGCCAATATGGGCATCCAGGTCCCGCTATTGGTTATTGACCGGAGACGTGTCTCGCTCATGTCTACATAGTTCTCGAACCCGTAGGGTCCGCACGCTTAACGTTACGATGACAGTTTTATTGAGTTTTGATGTACCGAAGGAGTTCGGAGTCCCGGATGAGATCGGGGATATGACGAGGAGTCTCGAAATGGTCGAGACGTAAAAGTCGATATATTGGACGACTATATTCGGACTTCGGAAAGGTTCCGAGTGATTCGGGTATTTTTCGGAGTACCGGAGAGTTACGGGAATTCGTATTGGGCCTTAATGGGCCATACGGGAAAGGAGAGAAAGGCCTCAAAAGGTGGCCGCACCCCTCCCCATGGTCTGGTCCGAATTGGACTAGGGAAGGGGGCGCACCCTTCCTTCTTTCTCCTTCCCCCTTCCCTTCTCCTACTCCCACAAGGAAAGGAGGAGTCCTACTCCCGGTGGGAGTAGGACTCCCCCCTATGGCGCGCCTCTCCCCTTGGCCGGCTGCCTCCCCCTTGCTCCTTTATATACGGGGGCAGGGGGGCACCCCAGAGACACAACAATTGATCCTTGAGATCTCTTAGCCGTGTGCGGTGCCCCCCTCCACCATATTACACCTCGATAATACCGTTGCGGAGCTTAGGCGAAGCCCTGCGTCGGTGGAACATCATCATCGTCACCACGCCGTCGTGCTGACGAAACTCTCCCTCAACACTCGGCTGGATCGGAGTTCGAGGGACGTCATCGAGCTGAACGTGTGTAGAACTCGGAGGTGCCGTACGTTCGGTACTTGATCGGTCGGATCGTGAAGACGTACGACTACATCAACCGCGTTGTGATAACGCTTCCGCTGTCGGTCTACGAGGGTACGTGGACAACATTCTCCCCTCTCGTTGCTATGCATCACCATGATCTTGCGTGTGCGTAGGAATTTTTTTGAAATTACTACGTTCCCCTTCATACTTACCCAAGATTTGATCGTCGGTATCATCATACCTAGACCGACTCCTGCCTGCATCTACTACTATTACTCCACACATCGACCGCTATCCAGCATGCATCTAGTGTATTAAGTTCATGAAAAAATGGAGTAATGCAATAAGAACGATGACATGATGTAGACAATATCTATCTATGTAGAGATAGACCCCATTGTTTTATCCTTAGTAGCAACGATACATACATGTCGGTTCCCCTTCTGTCACTGGGATCAAGCACCGTAAGATCGAACCCACTACAAAGCACATCTTCCCATTGCAAGATAAATAGACCAAGTTAGCCAAACAAAACCCAAATATCGAAGAAGAAATACGAGGCTATAAGCAATCATGCATAAAAGAGATCGAAGAAACTCAAATACTTTCATGGATATAAAAAGATATAACTGATCATAAACTCAAAGTTCATCAGATCCCAACAAACACACCGCAAAAGAGTTACATCATATGGATCTCCAACAGACCATTGTATTGAGAATTCAGCGAGAGAGAGGAAGCCATCTAGCTACTAACTACGGACCTGAAGGTCTACGAAGAACTACTCACGCATCATCGGAGAGACACCAATGAAGGTGGTGAACCCCATCCGAGATGGTGTCTAGATTGGATCTGGTGGTTCTGGACTCTGCGGCGGCTGGATCACTATTTTGTCGGCTCCCCTAGGGTTTTGGGAATATTGGGGTATTTATAGAGCAAAGAGGCGGTCCGGGGGGCACCCGAGGTGGGCACAACCCACCAAGGCGTGCCAGGGCCTCCTAGCGCGCCCTGGTGGGTTGTGCTCTCCTCGGAGCACCCCCAGGCGCAGCCAGGGCCAATGCATTTGGACTCGGTCTGATATTGATTTCCTGCGATGTAAAAAACATGCAGAAAACACAACTGGCACTTGGCACTATGTCATTAGGTTAGTACAAAAAATGATGTAAAATGATTATAAAACATCCAAGATTGATAATATAACATCATGGAACAATCAAAAATTATAGATACGTTGGAGACGTATCAGCATTCCCAAGCTTAACTCCTACTCGTCCTCGAGTAGGTAAGTGATAAAAACAGAATTTTTGATGTGGAATGCTGCCTAACATGTCATATCATATTCTTCTCTTTATAGCATGACATTTGGACTTTTATGTGATTCAAAGCAATAGTCTAGTTTTGACATGATAATTTAAATGCTCAAGCATATCAACAAGCAACCATGTCTTTCAAAATATCAACGCTAAAATAAGTTATCCCTAGCCCATCATGCTCAACCATTGATCCATTCATGAAATACACTCGCATATTAGCTACGCCCAATACTCAAGTACGATCATATTGCCTCCTAGTTGGTGCTTTTATAAGAAAAGATGGAGACTCAAATTAAAAATTACATAAAGTAAAATAAAGGCCCTTCATAGAGGGAAGTAGGGATTTGTAGAGGTGCCAGAGCTCAAAGCGAAAAACTTAGAGATAAAAACATTTTGGGAGGTGTATCCATCCCACCAACGAAAACGACTTAGAGTTCCCAACACTTTCATGCTAGATATATCATAGGCGGTTCCCAAACAGAAAATAAAGTTTATTCCTTTTCCACCATACCGTATCCATGGTTGCCCTCCATAGCAACACTTTCCAATGAATTTATTATTTGACAACATAAAGTAAATTTATTTATTTTTTCATTTCAGGACTGGGCATCCCTAAAACCTTTGACTTACTCTCATGCAATGACAAGTGAATAAACACTCATCGTGAGAATAACACATCCAACATGGAAAATATTAGCCACCCCTCACCGCTCCACGAGCGAAACGAACACACAAAAGAGAAGTTTATTTTGAAAATTAGAGATGACACATGCAAATTTGCTTAGAATGGCAAAAGAATACCGCATATAGGTGGATATAGTGGACTCATGTGGCAAAACTGGTTTAACGGATTTTGGATGCACAAGTAGAGATCATACTTAGTGCAAAATAAAGGCTAGCAAAAGATTGAGAAGTGACCAACCAAGAAACGAATAATCTCATAAGCAAGCATTAAGCATAATTAACACCGAATAATGCACCACAAGTAGGATATAATTTCATAGCATGACTATTGACTTTCGTGCTTGCATAGGGAATCACAAACCTTAACACCAATATTCTTACTAAAGCATAATTACTCATCAACACAACTCACATATCACATCATCATATCTCAAAACTATTACTAAGAATCAAGTTTATTTTGTCCAATGATCTTCATGAAAGTTTTTATTATATCCTTCTTGGATATCTATCACTTTGGGACTAATTTTCATGTGTTGATTTTCATAAGCTCAAACAAATATAAGTGAAGATCATGAGCATAACTTTCTTTCTCACAAAATAACTTAAGTGAAGCAAGAGAGAATTTCTTGAACATTTTACTATCTCTCAAATAAATCTAAGTGAAGCAAGAGAGCATTTCTTCAAAAATACTAAAGCACACTGTGCTAAAAAAGATATAAGTGAAGCACTAGAGCAAGTCCATTGCTCATAAAAAATTTAAGTGAAGCACAGAGAGCAATGATGACCCGCAAGTATAGGGGATCAATTGTAGATCTTTTTGATAAGTAATAGTGTCGAACCCAACGAGGAGCAGAAGGAAATGACAAGTAGTTTTCAGTAAGGTAATGTCTGAAAGTGCTGAAATTGTAAGTAGCCGAGTAGTTTAATAGCAAGATAATTTGTGACGAGCAAGTAACGATAGTAGTAACAAGTATGCAGCAAGGTAGTCCAATCCTTTTGAGGCAAAGGACAGGCCAAAACGGTCTCTTATGATAAGCAAAGTGTTCTTGAGGGTACACGGGAATTTCATTTTAATCATGTTGGTTTAATTCGTGTTCGCTATTTTGATAATTTGATATGTGGGTGGACCGGTGCTTAGGTGCTGTTCTTACTTGAACAAACCTCCTACTTCTGATTAACCCTCCCGCAAGCATCCTCAACTACGAGAAAAGTATTAAGAATAAATTCTAACCATAGCATAAACTTTTGGATCCAATCGGTCCCTTACGGAATAGCGCATAAACTGGGGTTTAAGCTTTTGTCACTCTCGCAACCCATCATCTATTTGCTACTCCTTAATGCATTCCCTTAGGCCCAAATATGGTGAAGTGTCATGTAGTCGACGTTCACATGACACCACTAAGGGAATCACAACATACTCCCTTCGTCCGGAAATACTTGTCGAAGAAATGGGTAAAAATGGATGTATCTAGAACTAAAATGCGTCTAGATACATCCATTTCTCTGACAAGTATTTCCGGACGGAGGGAGTACATATTATCAAAATATCGAACACATATCAAATTCACATGATTACTTGCAACATGATTTCTCTCGTGACCTCAAGAACAAAAGTAACTACTCACAAATAATGAACATGCTCATGATCAGAGAAGTATTAAATAGCATCATGGGTCTGAACATGTAATCTTCCACCAAATAAACCATATAGTAATCAACTACAAGATGTAATCAACACTACTAGTCACCCACTAGCACCAATCTATAGTTCCGGTAACAAGATTGAATACAAGAGATGAACTAGGGTTTGAGATGAGATGGTGTTGTTGAAGATGTTGATGGAGATTGCCCTCCCCAAGATGGGAGTGTTGTTGGTGATGATGATGATGATGATTTCCCCCTCCGGGAGGAAAGTTCCTCCGGTATCTTTATCATCACCCAGTTATGAAGTGATATTTGATAGCACACAAATATTCCTCCGATATCTGGGAGTGGCATGATCTCATGGTCTAAGGAACAGATACTTGACATTAAGAAAGGTACAGTAAAGTGAACTTAGCGACACAATCATATGCTAAGCTTATGGTTGTGTCTGTCCATCACATCACAAGCGCTTGGTCTTAAATATCATTTCACGTGTGAGCTCCAATAGTAGTTTAGCTTAGCTGAACGTATCGACACCCCTCCTCGGCTCCTACTGAGGTGGTGTTCTGTCCATCTCCTGGATCCCTCCTACATTAGAGAAGCTACTCCGGTGGCTGGACATGGAGAGTCGGCTAAGGTTGGAGAGCATCTCGACCTTGAGGTCAACCGCACAACACGTGTTGGGACTCATCCTTGAGCCGCGCCATCGTGATATGTATGGAGTTGGAAGCACCTGCCAACGAGGCACAGCATGGGCTACCGGATGTCGGCGGCACCAAGCGTTGGGGTCACGCCGCTGGTCATCTCGGAAGCGGTCCGCATCGCCCATTGAAGCGGGCAATGCCGTCGTTCCCCCAGTGACCACGAGCGCTGCCCTAAAGATCTATGCACCGGCATGCGTCTTCCCCTTGCAGGCAACCCCCCACCTTGCAGGCAACCAAAGAACAGACATACTTCATTTTCAAGCGATACAATAATAGCTGCCCTATTGCCTATTGAATGTTGTGGTATTTGGTGCCACATCCACTGGAGGTGTGTATAATATTGTAGGCTATTTTCTTCTTCGTTTTTAGTCGTGCTTCCAGACTGAAGATATATTTCTGTTGAAAGGCAATGTGCAAGGCCATGATATGCTCTCATTCCCGAAGAGTTGTCATTTAAGAATTCTAAGTGCTTGCTTCATAAGTAAGACTGCGGCATCCTGAGCCATGACGTGTGCTCGTGGTGCTGAGCATCATGGCTTGCCCCCATATTTGGTTCTCTCATCTGTTCTGGATCACCACTGAAGAAGGTGGACACTGAAATCCATGGTTCATCACTAGGCACACCTAAAGGGTAAACATTCATACTGTCACAATATACTCGGCAATATAGATGGAGCAACAACTAACAACGACATAGAACAACATAGATGGAGTAACGACTAACAAGTTGTTCTTAACTGAATTTTCTCCCGCCTTCGACTACAGAGGATGTGCTCAAGTCCATGTGTCAGGAATATAGAGCTTGGGATTTTGGAACCAATGACAGGAGTGGGGAAATATATAGCTTTCGAGGTAACTCTATCACTCACTCAGATATGTTAGATCACCTCCCCGCTTTTTTAGTTGACTTTAGTTTTCTGCCCAAGATAAGCATGGCAAGATATAATGATCAACCTATTCCTATTTGTTTTGTTGAAATGTAATTTACCATAAAAATTAATTCGAATCTATGTTGTTTCACAATATTATCTTAGTTTTTGTCTGCATGTTGTGGATGAGCACAATGAACAGCATGTCTACAACCAGACTTGGTTAAACACGACTGCGTGAAGTAGACTGACTAGGAGGAATTGTTGTTGACTTCCAAAGACCAAACACTGGAAGAGGACTTGGTAAAAGTCTCAATAATATATTTTGTTTTGTTTCTTTCATTGAAGAGTTAAGAATGAATGCTAATAACAATAAAAGGGGTATGTATATGTAGTTACTTCTATTGCTGCTAACAATACCTTTTTCATCGAGGAGGTCGTAGCCCTATGCTGAAGGGGTTGTAAGATATGTGGCACAACACAATAAGAGAAGTGAAATCTCGGTTACAGAGGTGTGACCCACATGTCTCTAACCGTATTTTTTTCCTAGTAGATGCACATACTCATGCGATTATTATCTTTTGGCTAGACTTTAATGATTTAGATTGTCCTGCAAATGTGTTCATGGTTATAAGTGAAATGTATTTTGCACATAAATACTTCAACTATACTAATTGGGTAGGATATATGGGAAGCAACATTCAGGAATGCAAACATTAGAAAAATTTACTGAGACAGCCATGGTAATAAATTGTTTTGGCACTTGAAGTAGCGAGAGAGAGTAAACACTAGATTTGTGCAGACCAACATTGATGAAATCATTGCTGGAGTTGACATGATGTTCATCGAGCCATTACTTAATCTGATTCACCTTGACTTCATATGAAAACACCAAACACCCACTCGAAGTATGGTATTTTGGCATTCAGATTACCCAAGATTTTGTTGCCTTTTGTATAATAATAATACCATAGCTATGTTTCCTTTCAATAACAAGATTTGGCTATGCTGTGAGTTCTGGTGATGGAGTTGTGCTGCCTTCATTTTGGATTTCAGTGCGAAATTCAGTACAAAGTTCAGGTTAGTGTTCTGCTGTGCAGTGGCAAAATTTAGTGCAAGTAAGATTGCACTGTAGCTTGCTCAGTTTTGCTGCGAAGTAATGGGGTTGAGAACAAAAGTAAGTCCTGGAAGGATTAATTTCTGAAATTTGTCTACATTGTCCGTCACTCACTACAACACGGCAGACTAACGGAGCCATTTTCTTCAAGGCGTTCTCAAAGACGCCTTAGATTAGCTCTGTTAAAGGCGTTATGGGAAAAACACCTTTAAATATGCTCAGGTAACGGCGTACTGAAGAAACGCCTTTAAATACTGGGCATTCAGCGGCATTTTCAGAAAGTGCCGTAATATGTATGAGCATAGGGGGCATCCTGCAAACTGCCAGCACCCATTTGAAGGCGTTCTTGAGGGGAAACGCCTCCAAATCTCTGTAATATTTTCAAAAGAGACCCTAATGTATGGAATATTTCGTATTACAAGCTTCCACCTTTGGGACATCGCAGAACGGAGATTCGTTGGCAGCCCGCTGGACCGAATCGTAGTACAGTTTTTTCTTTTTTGCGTCAACCCTTCACGCTCGTGGCAGTTTATTTAGTCCCATATCGCTTACCGAACAGAACGATTGCCTGTTTAAAAGCAGCGCTGTGGAATGCTATACACGAAGTTGTCAGATATAAACAGAGAGACATTTGTGTGCTGACTAGTGAGCTTCAGATTAGGCTTGGATTACGACTCGATCGTGTGTCCTAGTGAATTCGAGCTGGGCTTGGCCCGGTTGTCACATGGGCTGTGTAGCCCACCAACTAGTGTTGGTGTGAGAGGGAGAGGGAGGCCCACAGCAGACGTGTTCGGTCATTGCCAATTTTGCTCGCTGAAGCTTTGGAGGCACTTTCAGAAATTGCCGTCAATGATCTGAGCATCGCGGGCGTTCTCCAAAAGCGCCCACACAGGTATTTCCCTTCGCGAGTATTTCTAGCGTTTTTCAGAAACACCTTCTTATACCTTCGGAGGCATTTTCTAGTCTTTCATAGGCGTTTCTAAATGCCTCCTAATTTCTACCGTGTTGTAGTAACTACTTCATATTACCTTGTTTTCTTTGGATAATTAATTCTGTACTCGAAAATGCGTGTGAACCTAAGGATCTTTGCACCGCCGTGCGTCTGCCCATGACCAACCCCCCTTTGCAGGCAACCCAAGAACACACATACTGCTGATTCGAGCGATGCAATAATAGTGGTATTTGCTGCCACATCACTCACCCAAGGTCTGTAGATTATTGTAGGCTATAGGTTACTCCGTTTTTAGTTGTGCTTCCGGACTGAAAATATATTTCTTCTGTTGAAAGGCCGTGTGCGAGGATATGATATGCTCAGCAACGTAAACGATCAAGTATATATTTTCATGGGGCTACTCAACCAGGACAAGAGAGAAAACCTCAATTGGAACCATTGAAATCAACGACAAGGCGTAAACACAACAACCAATGCAATATATCCCACCAGAGCCTTTCTTCATTTACAACCGTCTACACAATGCCGTGTGATCCTTAATCTGCAACCGTGTAGCCCATGCAATGTACTTTCCATAACCCAACCCACTTCCCATTATACTTTTTCATTCACCCTGCCACTGTCAACTACACTGCTTTTACTTGATTTTCCAGACAAAAACAGCAACAACTGGATAAGCTAAACCAACAAGGGCACTGGCACACGGGCGCGCCGTGCCTCTGCGCTGTTAGTAGTAGTTCAGGACGCATAAACAGGCTCTAGAGGGCCATAATCCTAATAAAATAAATTCAAGACAGGCAAAAGAAGGGACATACCAAAACATAACAGTGAAACATGATAACCCACTACTCCCCTCCATTGATACCGGACACTATTTTCAGGTCATACAGCTTCCGTGCAACATTATGCCATATGAATTACCACATACAGAGTCAGCTTCCTCCAAACAAAAGAAGCCAACATACTTCCCATTATACTTCTCCATTCATCTGCCACTGTCTACTACACTGCTTTTACTTGATTTTCCAGACAAAAAACCAGCAACAACAACGGGATAAGCTAACCAATTGCAAGCACGACCAAACAGATGATGACTTCAGTAAAATCCCAAGCCCCCAGCAACAGCCGGCTGACTGCTAGCACACGCCAAGAAAATAAGAAAGCAGCTAACCAATTCTGACAGAAAAATGACAGGTTGCAAGCACAAACAAGCAAACAAATCTGGTATCACAATAATTAAACACTTCCTACATAGCTCAAAATTTTGATAAATTCCCCACCGACCCAAATGGAGATTTTGCATCACTGACAACACATGTCAAAAACAATACTCACCCAACTCTCCATAGGGTTACGATGTTAACAGCCAATTCCACAGGTCATGTAATCCTAAAATAAATACTCCCTCCGTTCCAAATTACTCGTCGTGGTTTTAGTTCAAATTGAACTAAAACCACGACGAGTAATTTGGAACGGAGGGAGTAGAAGACAGGCAAAAGAAGGGACAGACCAGCAGACATGATAATCCACTACCCCCCTCCATTGATACCCGGCACTAATCTCAGGTCATACAGCTTCCATGCAACCTCATGAAGAAAAAATCACCATGGCATCGTCTTCTTTAGGATCTTCAACATCTTTAATATGCTTCATGGTAGGGTATTTCAGCAATGACACCCTTGGTCGTTTAGGTATTTGCTGTGTACCTGGCATGTCAAATTCCACATGTCTTCAGTAATAGTTTGGGAAAGAAAAACTGGTCCACAAACAATTAGCGCTAATGCAACCATTAATTATTCTAAAATCTCCATGCTGAAAGACTACTGAAAAAGACCAAACTTGATAAGCATGTGCAACGCTCACCCTATAAACAAATTATTACACGTCACAAGAGAAGTGTGAATTGTTCCGGTGAGAAATTCACTGTTAGTATTTGACTTAATGAATAGTATTATGAGCTATTCGATGGATTATCCACCCTAAACCCCACACTATCGATGTGTGTGAAATGACGCTGCCATCACCCACTCCACCAAGAAGAACCATGGATTAATCTGGTAGCTTAGCATGTATAGTTGGAAGCAACAGCAGCAAGGCAGGGGTTACAGTCAGTTACCTGGAGCAGATTGGAGATATGCGGAGATCCTACTTGCGTCATAGCCCTGGGCTAAACTAAAAGTCCTCTCAGCGGGGAACTCCACCACTTGCTCAGCAGTCGCGTTCTTCATGTCAACAGCAAGCACCCAAGCCGTGTGTTCCATCATGCGGAAGTCAATCTTGGCGAGGAAGTAAACAATGGCATCATTCTGCAGGCTGAGTGTGGGCAGGCCAACGTGGAGGGACGACAAGGTTGGGAAGGAAGCCACGGTACTAGTTGCATCAACCTTTAGGTGGAATCGAGCTTGCAAACCATGCGCCAATCCTTGCACCAGGACCGACGGGCCTTCTTGATGCTCCATGTTGCGACCACCCAACGACGTGAGAGGGTCTTAGAGGAGCTTCTGTCGGGGTGAGGCAGCATCTCAACATACTTGATGGTGTCACCACAGACCGCAATGTCGCGAAGCGACCTTGGATTGCCATCCCTCACAGCGGGTCCGCACGGCAGCTTCAGGTAGCTGAGCGCGGGGAGTTCGGCAAGTACGTCGACAGAAAAATGACAGGTTGCAATCACAAACAAACAAATCTGATATCACAATAAACACTTCCTACATAGCTCAAAATTTTGATAAATTCCGCACCCACCCAGATGGAAATTTTGCGTCACCGACATGTCTAGAACAGGGTCTCTAGACAATGAAGAAAGGAACCCCAGAACAGGGTCTAGAGGTCCGTAATACTCACCCAACTTTCCACAGATTATGATCTTAACAGACGACAACCGCGGGCAACAGAAAACAGAACGTGGGTACTACAACCGACATAGCAATGAAATGCCTTTGTAACAGATGAGTTTTCGTCCGAACCCCTGATACTTCGAAAGAGATTGTTCATTTTGTACACGAAGTGCATCCAGTTTTTTGTCGTAACCCTCTCAACATTTGTGCACATGCTATATGGGTGAAATGATGATACCATGCTAACTTTCAACCTTTTGAGAGTTCATTTGTAGTGCTTTTCAATTTCTGAGTCATTTAGCTCAAAAAATCAGTAAATGCATGAAAAATAGCAAATAATGTCAGAAAGGGTTGAAAGTTGATGGCGTGGCTTTGAATGGTGCATACTGAACGTACAAAAAGTCTGGAGTTGTAATAAGTTTTAAAAAATGAAATGCCTTTATAACAGATGAGTTTTCGTCCGAAACCCTGATACTTCGAAAGAGATTGTCCATTTTGTACACGAAGTGCATCCAATTTTTGCCGTAACCCTCTCAACTTTTTTGCACATGTTATGTGGGTGAAATGGTGATACCATGCCAACTTTCAACCTTTTCAGAGTTCATTTTGTAGTGCTTTTCAATTTCAGGGTCATTTAGCTCAAAAAACAGTAAATGAGCTGAAAAATAGCAAATGAAGTCAGAAAGGTACACGTTTGTCCGAAGCACAAAAGTACATGTTTCAAATGTCAAAACACATAAGCACCCTAACTATTACAAAGATTCCCTACGGTTTGTCCAAAGTGGGACTTTTCAGATATATATATGTCCGGAAACTCATTAGAGAAGAAAGTGATGACAGTGAAGCCGGTCACATCCCATAGTGGGATCTTTGGGTGTGAAACTTTTTCTTTGCATGTGTCCCTTTGCGCCGTAACCATGGACAATCTTCATCATTTAACTGGATGCTCGGGTCAATATTCACTGTGAAGGGAGCAATTTCATGAAACTTTTTCATAATCTTCTGACATGTCTATCTTGTCATCCACTCCCACGATGTTTCTTTTCCCTGAAAGAACTATGTGGCGCTTTGGCTCATCGTATGATGTATTCGCTTCCTTATCTTTTCTTTTCCTCGGCTTGGTAGACATGTCCTTCACATAGAAAACCTGTGCCACATCATTGGCTAGGACGAATGGTTCGTCTGCGTATGCAAGATTGTTGAGATCCACTGTTGTCATTCCGTACTGCGAGTCTTCCGTTACCCCACAATTTCCCAATCCCTTGTCAGATACACCATTCTCTGCCTTCCATTGTAGCAATTCCAGTGTGGTGCCCAGCTTTTTCTTGTCAGCTTCGCAATTCGGGTACAACAATTTTTTGTGATCCTCTAACATGTGCTGCAACTTCTTCTTCTCCTTTTCACTTGCGCAGTTGCTCTTTGCATCGGCAATGGCCTGACCTAGATCATCAGCGGGCTCATCTGATGCCTCTTCTTCAGCTTCTTTCCGCATTGCCGGCTCAGCTTCTTCCCCCATTGTTGTACCATCGTATTCAGGGAACCCATGGCCAGGATAGTTGTCGTCGTCCTCTTCTTCTTCATTGTCTTCCACCATAACCCCTCTTTCTCCGTGCTTGGTCCAAACATTATAGTGGGGCATGAAACCGGACTTAAACAGGTGGACGTGAATGGTTCTTGATGTAGAGTAATTGTGATCATTCTTACAGACTAAACATGGACAAGGCATAAAACCATCCGCCCGCTTGTTTGCCTCAGCCGCAAGCAGAAAAGTATGCACGTCATTAACGAACTGGGGAGAGCATCGGTCATCGTACATCCATTGCCGGCTCATCTTCATTACACAACACCGAATAGACCAAATTAATACAAGTTCATACATAAAATTCATACAACACTTATTCTCATAAAACAACATACAAATAACTCTCTAACTAAAGCATTTAAATGCAACAACAAATGCGATCAAGATCGCAACTAAGGTAACAATTGATCCAACAGCATAATGATACCAAGCCTCAATATCGATGGCATATTTTCTAATATTTCTAATCTTCAAGCGCATTTTCTCCATCTTGATCTTGTGATCATCGACGACATCGGCAACATGCAACTCCAATTCCATCTTCTCCTCCTCAATTCTTTTCAATTTTTCTTTCAAATACTCCTTTTCATTTTCAACTAAATTTAACCTCTTGACAATAGGGTCGGTTGGAATTTTCGGTTCACATACCTCCTAGATAAAAATATCTATGTCAACTTGATGGGCATAATTTGTAGTAAACACGAAATGCAACAAATAGTTATAAAAGAGAATATACCACATCCGAATCATAACCCGAACAAGGGACGATGGGGACGGATATCAAAACCATGGCACTATGTATAACAAACAACGTACGAGTAAGATAATTATACAAGTAACTATATATCTAAATCGCACAAACATGATTTTTTTTATATAAAAAAGATAAGAACAAGAGGCTCACCACAAGGTTGTGCCGGTGACGGGATGGTACGGGCGATCGACGATGGTTAGGACGAAGACGGGAAGGCACTAAGTAAACCACACCTACATATGCAAACTAAGAGTTATTTTGATCTCAAATTGCATATAAATCAAATACTACCACACATAATTCCTCCCAAAATAAAACCCACAAATCACTATACTTGTAGAGCATTGCAAGAGCTAATCTAGCAATGAGAGATGAAAGGACAAACTTGCTAACCTTTGTGATCACTTAGATGGATGGGGTGCCTTCAAATCTTCACAAAATTAGGCAAAAATGGAGTGTGAGCTCGAGAGGAAGAGGAAGAAAACAGAGGAGAGGAAAGGGAAAGAACAGAGCGCTCGGGCACGACGAAGGGGTTTATATAGGATGAACTTTAGTACCGATTCGTCTAACCAACCGGTACTAAAGGTGCATCTCTATTCCCGGTTCATGGCATGAACCGGTACTAAAGGTGCTGGTGGGGCCCCAGCCTGACAACAGCCTGCCACCACCTCTTTAGTACCGGTTTGTGGCACGAACCGGTACTAAAGGTTCGTCACGAACCGGTACTAAGGAGCGCCGCCCGCCTAGCCGTTGGAACCGGCACTAATGGTCACATTAGTGCCGGTTCAATTATAAACCGGGACTAATGAGCTTCACATTACACTACTAGGGAAAAGCTTATAGGAAGACGCTTACTAGTAGCGAGGTTTTATACCCCTCGCTACTGCTACTTACTAGTAGCGCGTGTTTTTACACCTCGCAACTACTAACTTGATAGTAGTAGCACGGGTTTTTAACCCTCGCTACTACTAAGCGGTCTCTACCGTGCCCCCCGGGACATGCCATAGTAGTAGCGAGGGGTGTAAACCCGCGCTACTACTAAGTTGATAGTAGTAGCGCGGTTTTATACCCCTCGCTACTACTAAGTACGAGGTAGGTGAAGTCCCCATATCCTCGGCCGAATCCCTCCTCTCTCCCTCACTCTCCCCCTCTCTCCCATTCCCCTTCTCCTCCCACCCGTGATTCTCATCCTCACCCACCGCCGCCAGCGATCTCACACCTCGGCGCCTTCCCCAAATTCGGTGACCTCCTCTCCCTCGGCGTCTCCCGACGCGAACGACGGCCATGTCTAGGAGGAGGAGGCTGCCGCTGCCGCTGCCGGGGCCGCCGGGTCCGGCACGGAGGGCGGCGGCGGCGTCTAGAGGGACGCCAACGGGGGCTCCGCGGAGCTGGCCAAGGACGGTGGCGGTGAGAGCTCTTATGTGGATAATCAAGACTATTCAATTAGTAAGGCTCGGAGAACAATTTATAAGTGCACCAAGTAAAGAACAACATCGACAGGACTCCATTGGCAGCATAGGACAGTCCAACACGTGCAGAATCATACTGCATTACTACACAAAACTATAGGGAAGCACAATATTTTCTATTTAGTTCATGTTTTAATTCTATTGGACACATAGAAAATCTAAACCGACGCAAAATTCTACATTTAATCCTGCAAGACTTGCACGAGATTAGATTATCTACCAGATTACATTTACCCAGCTTTTCTAGAGTAAAGTGTCCCTTCTCTTCTGCGGAACTGGTGTTTATGTATGTATGTGTCCAGTTCAGCAGAAATAGGAAAAAAAACATGACAACAGAATATATAAAGATGGAAATGAATACCTTGCTACCAAAATAATACTATTAAGTGCCTAAGCAAACTGATGCTTATTTTCAGTTCCTGTTTAATTATTTTCAAACACAAAAGAGTTCTAAAACTGAATCAAAATTGCACGTTTAATACTGTAAGACTTGATCCAGATCAAATCACGTACCATAAAAAGATTACATTTACCCAACTTTCCTAGACTCTGGAGTGATGGGTCCTTGTCTTCTGCGTAAATTTTCATACCGTATGTATGTGTCCAATTTGGCTACAAAGAATAATTTACTTCGAATTAATTTGCATTAACGTACATTGAATAGAAACAATAGGAAATAGGTGAAGATGGCGAAAAATAAAATTCTGATATTGTGCATTAAGAGATCATCAACAGTATAGAAGGAAAAAGTGGTCAATTAAATATCATCCAACCTCAGTATGATACCATATTCCGTAGCAGTTTGCGGTTATATCATCAACAGTGACTATTGGAAGCATCTTACAAATGTAGGGAAGTTCTTGAAACAATTTCCGGCTTTGTATGTGGTTTTACATATTAAGAAAATTGTCTTTTCTTGCAACATAATCTCTTCCTCTTCTTAAGACCATGTTATAGAATACGAGCACACAAGACAACAATACAAGCAAAGTAGTAGAATAGTATCATCAAGTCAGGCCATTCCAAGAGTAAGGGCAATGCAAAGGCACAAACAATGTTATGTAGTTTCAATAATGACCAATCTACCAAGCACATACTTAACCAATCTAGATCGACAGATAATCGTACTCGAATGAAAAAAAATGTCATGTGAAAGGTGATACCATTTGATGTTACCACATGCTCTTTTGGATCCAATGTTGGTATGGTACTGGCCTTGGAAAGCATTATAGCTAATTGGGTGGATGATTCACATATGAACATATCAGCTGACTGTTTGACAACAATTGTTAAGATTACAAGCTTAGTTACAAATTTTCAGCAAGACCTATATCCACATAGCTGCTCGAGAAAATACATACATTTTCCCCAATATTAGATATGTGTTTTGTATACTGTGACAGGTAATGATCAACTGCTTCTGAGCCTTTAGACTGTGATTAATAAAATAAAGAAAATTAGTTACTGCTACCATATCAGGAAATAAAGATTTCACATAGGCTGCAACTTCAATTGTTTGAGAAACTGATAATCCTAGGATAGTTTTAGGAGTCTATGAAGGTTGGTGTGGTAATCCTAATCTACACAATGGGTAATGCCAGTAAAAGATAGATCGATTGGACTCACATAAGCTGGCACATAGTTTACTATGATTAATCACTCTGTGATGAGAGTCGTAAACACATATTGTTGGCTAGTAGCTAGTATTGTTGATTTCGTCACTACCTCATGTAGCAAACCAATCATATACGTAGGTATATAACGGAATGGAAAAAAGAAATATCACCGAGCAAGACCGGATATGTAGGACCAAGATCTAGTTTTGATGTCAATTATGTTGTGGCCGCTGCCAACCTTGAAGCAATGATCTTTCTTGGAATTCTTCGAGTCCTACATATGAAATAAGATTTAGAATTCTGACAGGATTTGTAAAATTAGGGGCAAGCCAGGCAAAGGATAATTGGTTTTTGTGAAGGTGACAAGAATTAATGAGACAATTTTAACTGGTTGGAAAAGATAAGCTATGAAACAGTCCACAGTAGACATGTTTCTGAAACCACGAAACAGTAGCAATCACAAAGGCGACAATTAAATATTAATTTAATGCTGAACTCAATGTAAATTCTCATCAAACGCGGACATATGAATACCTCGCATCACTTTATTTGTTTGCAAAGTAGAAAGTTTGAGCAGTTAAACACTTCCAACTTTATATGACAAAGTTTATGTTTCTGCTGTGGCCGTTCACATTTTCTCACATGAAGATGCATTCAGCAATAATTTTGATATCCAGATAACAAAGATATGTCAATTTTTTTCACAAAACAAATATTTCTCGCTTTCTCAATTGTAACTACATTTACACATGTAGCAGAAAAAGTGGGAGAAATACTACAGTACAAGGATATTAGTGGTAGCACCGGCGGAGCTCTCGGTAGGGCGAGGCAGGGTGTCCGCCCAACCTTTATTTCGGGCAAACACGCTCGATCGAAGGATGACAGGTGCAATAAGTCACTGAAAGGAAGAGTTCTCTTTGATGTTGGGTCGTGACTTGTGAGAAGGCTCCTTATTTGGGTCATGCCCTTGCCTGATGGCTGCACATACGACACACACACGACGTACCGAACCAGTCATCACGAAGGTACGAACAGGAGCAACAGAACACAAACCACGAGCCCAGGCGCATGCCACGCGCGAACCCCAGCGGGCTAGAAGCTAGCAGCTGGTGTCGGAGGCCAAAGTGGACGGTGCAGATGCACTCCTTGGTGCTAGAGGCTAGCAGCGAGGAAGTCTCACGTGCTGTAGTCTCGGCTGCCCTACCTCGAAAATTTTTGGTCCTCCGCCACTGATGAGCGGTAGCATGCTGACTAAACAGCTCATGAAATTCTAGTCCATTTTACCGGCATCTAAAAAAATAGTACTTGCCTATATCTTTTCTTTCTTGTTTATAACTATAGGAATTGTGAATGTATAGTCTTTACCTTGGCTTTAATTATCCTGCCGCGGCCATCAAACCCACTGAACAACAATACACTACAGAAGAGTACTCATGTATTTTCTACTTAATCTAAAAACCATTCGATCTTCACTAAAACTGCTTTTTGAACAACATTAATGTCATAACAAAAGTCATGAGGGCGAACGAACCATGTTGTCTTACCATGGCCAAGAAGATATCACGACAAGGCAAGCAAGACGATCTGAATTAGAAAGAACCCATCGCGTACTGAAAATTCTTGAGTGTGAGAGCACACCTGCTACACGCACGGGTAACGAAGACAACATCAATGGAGGAGAAGATTGAAATCGACGCACCTGGGACGGCGTCCTCTACGGAGCTGATACTCCGGTCGTTGGACCTCGACGCGACCTTGTACGCCACCTGCTCTTCCAAATGAGCCCTTGCCAACGGCCGCCGCCACCTGCGATGAGTATTCCTCATAGGGGAGGCATCCAAATAGCGGAAGCTAGCATGGTCGAGTGGAGGACGATGACGACGGCAGGAAGAAGTGGGCGAGATGGATCTACCTACCCTTTCCTATGGTCGCCATGGGGAGTCTCCGCAATGGGAGATGAAAGAGGAGGCCGGCGTTGGAAAAAAAATCGGGAGAGAGATGGGATCGAGAGGGGGTTGGGGGAGATAGGGGTGTGGGACGTGCGTGGGGATGAATCTCGTACGTGGGCTGAGCTGCCTTTTTTTCATGTGGTGCGATCGTGGCCCTCGCGCGACGCGAGAGTTTTTCGGTCGATGGCTTTTTTCCCCTAGCTTTTCTTTGTCTTGAAACGTGGGTTTTTGGCGATTTTATTTTCCACGTGAGAGATCGTGCGAGGGGGAATATGGTCGTCGTAGGTGGGACGGAGGAGGTCGAACCATCACGACATTCGATCCTCCTTTAATAGTAGAGATAATTCCTATTAGTCATGCTATTCGACTGTTACATGCCATACGGAAAAATTCTTATGTTAGGAAGGAGAAAACATTGTATGGAGAAATTGTGCAATTCAAGTGGCATGGTCATTAAAGGTACTCCCTCCGTGGCATGGTCATTAAAGTAAAAAAGAATGTCATTTTACTTCTTTTTTCTGAGGGGAAAAAAGAGGGTCCTTCCAGGTTCCAGGAGAAACAAATAAGAGTTACCAGTAAGTATCAATTGCAAACATGTCTGTTTAGCTTCTCTTTCTTTTAAAAATAAAATAAAAAACAAGGATATTATAGACAACATTGCAATTGCAAGCACGAACAAACAGAGGATGACTCCTAGCACACGCCAAGAAAATAAGAAAGCAGCTAACCAATTCTGACAGAAAAATGACAGGTTGCAAGCACAAACAAATAAATCTGACATGACAATAAACACTTGCTACATAGCTCAAAATGTTAATAAATTCCCCACCCACCCAAATGGAGATGTTGCGTCACTGACAGCACATGTCAGAAACAATACTCACCCAACTCTCCACAGGTATGATGGTAACAGCAGGTTATGATGTTAACGGAAGACAACCGTGGGGAACAGAAAACAGAAGGGGGCACTACAACTGACATACCATATAGTTCATACAGATTTTAATAATACAGCTTGTATAATAGACAAGCCAGGTAGAGTAGGCGGTGAGACAATGAAGAAAGGAACTCCAGAACAGGGTCTAGAGGGCCATAATAATCCTAAAATAAATAAAAGACAGGCAAAGGGAGGGGCAGACCAGCAGACATGATAATCCACTACCCCCTCCACTGATACCCGGCACCAATGGCAGGTCATACAGCTTCCATCCATGCAACATCATGAAGAAACAATCATCATGGCGGCGTCTTCTTTAGGATCTTCGACATCTTTAGCATGCTTCTTGCTAGGGCATTTCATCAACGGCACCCCTGGTCGTTAGGCATTTGCTGTGTACCTGGCATGTCAAATTCCACATGTCTTCAGTAATAGTTTGGGAAAGAAGAAATGGTCCACAAACAACCAGCGCTAACACAAGCATTAATTATTCCATAAAACTCTCCATGCTGAAAGACTACTGAAAAAGCCCAAACTTGATAGGCATGTGCAACGCTTGCCCTATAAATGAATTACTACATGTCACAAGATAAGTGTGAATGGCTGTGGTGACAAAATCACAGTTAGCAACCCCCTCCCCCTAAAAGAATTTGCTGGCATTTGACTTAATGGATAGTATTATGACCTATGGTATCTTATTTCGGTGGATTTATCCACCCTAAACCCCACACTGTCAATGTGTGTGAAATGATGCTGCCGTCACCCACTCCACCAAGAAGAACATGCATGAATCTGGTAGTTTAGCATGTATCGTTGGAAGTAACAGACAGCAAGGCAGGGGTTACAGTGAGTTACCTGGCGCGGGTTGGAGATATGCAGAGAACCTACTTGCGTCGTAGCCCTTGGCTACATAATAAGTCCTCTCAGCAGGGAACTCCACCACTTGCTCAGCAGTCTCGTTCTTCATGTCAACAGCAAGCACCCAAGCTGTGTGTTGCCTTGGGCTGAAGTCAATCTTGGCGAGGAAGTAAACAATGGCATCATTCTGCAGGCTGAGTGTGGGGAGGCCAACGCAAAGAGACGACAAGGTAGGGAAGGTAGCGACGGTACCAGCCGCATCAACCTTTATATGGGTGGAATCGAGCTCGCGTTCCATGTGCCATTTCTTTGGCCAGGACCGATGGCGACGGGCCTTCGTGATGCTCCATGCTGTGGCCACCCAACGAAGGGAGGGTACCTTAGAGGAGCTTGTGTCGACGGGGTGAAAAAGCATAGCAACATACTTGATGGTGTTGCCAAAGACCGCAATGTCGCGAACAGACCTTGGATTGATATCCTCCTCGCCGGGTTCGGACGGCAGATTCAGGTAGCTAAGCTTGGGGCGTTCGGCGAGAACGTCACAGAAGACGATGTTGCGCCAGAGATCCACCCAAGCCACGGTGCCATTGCTTCCTCCCATGGTGAGTGTCTTGCTTGGGAATGTGGTGTTCTGGATATGATGAACCCATCACCACCGGCTTGTTGCTCCAGGTCTTGACAGCAGAATCATAGATGCAGAGGTGAGGAGATTCTTTACCCCAGAAAATGTAGGATTGTGCGGCAACGACGAAGTCGGCCTCGGCCTCGGCCTCTTGGGGGCGTAGACTGACGTGCTTGCTGGTGTTTTTGGAGCTTTTGTTGGGCTTGCGCATGATGGCGAGCGAGAGCTCGCTGAGTCGGTGTTGGAAGCCGGGTTGCGGGAGTTGGTGAAGTTTGCGGGCGAGGGCGTCGTAGACGAAGTATTGGCAATTTTCGGGACTCAACTGCTGGATCGGATGGTCGGGGTCGGCGGTGGCGACGCATAGGAGGACGAGGCCGCCGTCGGTCTCAGTGGCCAGGATGCGGGGCTCGACGGGGAACTCGGTGTGGTCCATGTGGGAGGCGTGGACGCAGAAGTAGGAAACGAGCGGCGGGGCGACGGCGCAGAAGGTGACCTGGAGTCGGCCCCTGAGATTGGGGGCCCCGGCCTCCATATCGATGACGGCGGTGGTGGAGTTCTTGCGGTCGGCGAAGCAGGCGACTGGATCGATGAGGACGAAGGGCGGCCGCTCGCCGCCGCCGTCGTCGTCGGGGTAGCCGTAGGCGGGAGGAGCCGGTGGCTCCTCTTCGCCGCCGCCGTCGGGGTAGCCGTAATCGGCCATCGGATCCTCCCGGTCTTCAAGGTGGCCGTCAATCGATCCCAAATCGATTGCCTTGTTCAAGCTGGATATATGGATCACAAGATCGTTGCTTCGTGTCGGCGGGTGTGTGTGGATGGATTTATGGGGCGCGATCGATCCGAGTTGGGTGGGGAGATCGATTCGAGATGAAACCGAATTGCAGTGGGAGTCGGAGTAAAAGCAGCCTACAGGTGCCAGCCGACATACGGCGCTGCCCAGCCCAGCCCAGCCCAGGTCGGAGTGAAATTAAAGGGGATCAACACATGCATGCATGTTGCCATGTACCGTCCTTAGTGGTTTTTGGTGCGGATGCCAACATGAATTGAAGACTAATGTTGTAATGTTGTGTGCGCGTTGAAGCAAAGATGAATGTTGAAGTAAGCCTTCCATCAATATTAAGCGTTGCGGACGGAACTTCGACCGAGCAGTAAAACAACACAGAAACATAAGCACAATGCAACCTCTTAAGAAAAGAAAAAACATGATGAAGAATCTTTTAAAAAGTGTTCATGCTCTATTCATGTTTTTGTGCTTAAATAAACCTGCCTAGAAAAATTAGTAATCCCTATTTTGATGCATTATTATGGGTTAAATTGGCAAGGCTTCACACAACCGTTCGACTGAGCGAGCGACATTTGGATTGGCTTATTTTGCAGCTACGTGAATCTGATTTTAGGAACTATCCAAAAACGTTCATATCCAGTTTTTACCGGATTTGGGAACCTTCTAAAGGGTTTCGGTCCGGTTTTCTGTTTTTCTTTCTGTTTTTCTGTTTTTCTATGGGGGCGGGGGGTTCTATTTTTCTTTCTTATCTTCGGATTTATTCTTAACGTTTAAAAAAAGATTTTGTTAAAAAATGCTGAAATTTTAAAAATGTTTGGAATTACCAAAATAGTTGTTTTCCCCCAAAATGTAATGTTCTCATGTTTTTTCAAAAAAATGTGAGGCATTACATTTTCAGAAAATGTTTATGTTTTCAAAATTTATGCAGGAACTTTGTGTTTTTTTATTTTTAGAAAGGTGTATGGATTTTCAAGAATTGTTCCCTTTTTCTGAAAAAAACTCGGGAGTTTCTAAAATTGTTTCCATTTTAAAAAATAGTTTTTTCTTCAAAAAATATGCATGTTTGCCAAACAAAAATCAGGAAATTCAAAAATGGTTCCCAATTTTCAAAAATGTTTTTTGTTTTGCAAAAACTATTTGACTTGATGTCACTTAATGGGTTGGTTCATTAACAACTCTAAAGCCCACGTAGTCTCTCAGTGTGAATCTTGACGCAGTCGGTAGTATAATAGTATGTGGAAAACCTAACTGAGTCCCACTCTATCGTCCCACCCACTCTGCCGCCCACTCCATCCTTCTCTCCCATCCACCCCACCCCACTATCCAATCCACCCTCTTCCGTCCCTCACACCCCACCGCCGGCACCACCCAATCTCCATCGCAATCGTGTCCCTCATTAGCCGACGCGGCGACGACGAGGATAACCAGTAAGGAGAATTGGGAAGCGAGAGTCAGAAAAAACACCCATCTTTGCCGATCGACGCGCCTCGATTCAGTGTGGAGACTCATAGGCCTCCGTTGGCTATTATTGCCATTATTAGGGGAGGGCGGTGCCATGACGAACACAGTGAAACGTGGTGGCACAACGCAGCGAGGAACGGCAAGGCTACGAGGGCGAGTATGGATGGAAATGTCGCCGCAGAAGAAATACATAATGAAATGTTTTTGAATAGAAATTGCAATTCGAGTTGAAAAGAAATATTGATGCTGCCGACTACTAAGTTTCTTTTGTAGGGGTAGCCTATTAAGTACTCCCTCCGTACCAAAATATAAGACGTTTTTGTAGTTTAAATTGAACTACCAAAACGTTTCATATTTTGGTACAGAGGTAGTATACTCTAGTGCTCTACCATTCTTGTGTTTTATCAGCTCCGCCACATCTCAATCTTTTGCATGCCTTTGTCACTAAGTATATGTGCGTATGTATGAGCGTTTGTAAGAAAAATTGATCGCTCAGTCGCTCACATACTATTTTTTATTTTTCCTTTGCGCTGCGTGCATGTGTGCTTCGATGGAAGGAAACGTTTATTGCGGGATCCTGATAAATGCCACACTTGTGGCACGAAACAATTTCGCTCTGACATTTTTATGGCAACTTTAGTTACCAGGGGATGACAATTTCAGTTGCGAAGCATGATAATTTTCTGTTTGATGGCAAGTTTTAGCTTTTTGGGGTTTTATTTTTTTCAGATGACAATTTTAATTGTAAAAATGTCAGGATAGTGTCACTTTGTGTGACACTTTTTTCTTTTGAGTTATTGCGTCAGAGCCCTCGCGGCTCCCTTGGTATGTGATCTTTCGCTCGCTCGCGCCACGTCAAAGTCTTCATCGACCCGTACCCGGGTCGGTACCTGGGTTGATCCCCTTTGACTCCGAGTCCCACTGCTATAAGATTTCATCCAGCTCGGATCCATCGCCCCAATCTGCTACATAAATATCCACGCACACACCGATCCAAGACGAAGCAACGATTTGTGATCCATCCAGCTTGAAGCCTTGAATAGGGACTGGGAGGATCGATCGATGGCCGGCAAGCTGACTCCTCCCGATTAAGGCTACCCCGACGACAAATCTGATGATTCAAGATGCAAACCATGTACAGTTTTAAGTTGGGCATGCAGCTAGATTTTTAATAAATAACACTCGTAGATGATTTTGACCACTTGGTGGTTATACAATTACACACACTGCCTCGCCGACGTCAGCCACGAGGGTTGCTATGGCCTCCCATGCCCTATGCCTCGCACGGCGGACACACACCGCCATACACTCAACAGACGGGCCACGAATGGCCTCGTCATCAGCGCGCCAACGAAGGGGTTGCGCGTCCGCCACGGCGGTGGAAATGATGCCCCTCCTCCTCCTCAAGGCGGTGTATGCAGATCTGAACTTCTATTTGATGTGCATGTGTTTTGCAAGTAGTGAAGTTTCATAAGTTAACTTGTGTGTGATGTGTACTGTATGAAACATTGGCCTATGTGAAGAGCTATGCTTATGTGAACTACTTTAAATTGTGCCTATGTGTGTGATGTGTTGCTTATGTGAAACATTGGCCTATGTGAAGAGTTATGCTTATGTGAACATTTTCTACGCTGAATATATAGACAAAAAATGCACTTGTTGTTTTCAGTTGCAGGGGATTATATAAGAAACAACTTCACAACAGAAGCAATGGGACATATTTCCGAGAGCGACACTCAGAAACACACTCTTTTCCGAGGGCACCTCTCGGAAAAGGGGTCGCCTGAGCAATTTAGCTACTGTAGTGCCACTTTTCCGAGGGCCCCTCTCGAAAAAGTGATCACCTGAGCACTTTAACTACTATACAGTAGTGCGACTCTTTTCCGAGGACCATAACACCCGGCAAAAGCTCAACTGCCATGTGGGGCTCCTGGGCCCACAGGTCAGCTTCCAATCAACGGACGTATACCGAGCGATATGTGGCAGCACTCTGTCAACATAGCGCACCATATAATTATTTTTTAAAAATTAACAAATAATTTGAAAAATTTACTGACAACTGGGTCCAGCGGGACCACATGTCAGTTTGAATGTTTCTGTGACATGTTTTTCACCGAGTGCGCCACCACAGCGCTTGGTATACATAACAGAAAGTGACGGCGCCGTCAGTTGCAAATGGGCTTCTCTTTGCCGTGTGGTAATCTTGGCGTCTGCGCCGTTTGCCGACTGTTGTTCTAGTAGTGTGAGCAAAAGAAGAACATGAAGAAGAAAAAGAAGGAGGGTGAGAAAGAGTAGGGCGTTTCGGTTCCCAGACTCATCTGCACCTGGTTAAAAAAATGTAAAAAACTCAAAAAAATTCAAAAACTTCCAAACAAATTCTGTGCGGAAAACAATTTGATGCGTGAGGTCCGCTTCAATTTTCAAGTCATTTGGACATCTGAGCATTGGAATTTTTTGAATTTTTTTAATATTTGTTTCGATTTTTTTCGTCAGCGTGGGTGCAGAGATGGATTTTCGGAGGAGAAGGAAGGTTTGCTTGTACGTACCTGCATGTGCGGCCCGGCCCGGTCCAGCTCGTACGAACAAACGTCTTTCTATCTGCTGGCAGGAAAACAACGAACGAGGTGCACCCTGCAGCGGGGAAAATCCAACATCTGCATGCACTAACCAAAAGTTCTACGTAAACTACCAAAATTTGGTCGCTCGCTAACCCATTTTATTTTTTATTTTGATTTTTTCCTTTGCGCTCCATGCGTATGCACGGTCGGATGCATATGCACCTGGTCGGTGATCCACCGCTCGCTCGCGCGCACGCATTAGTAGAAAACAGGGCTGTGGTCACAGGGCAACATTCACATTAGTCCTGGTTCAGTCACGAACCGGGACTAATGTTAGCATTGGTCCCGGTTCGTGAGGCTAGGGGCCTGCCGGGCCTCGTGGGGGCATTGGTCCCGGTTCGTCTGGCCCCTTTGGTCCCGGTTGATGGGACGAACCGGGACCAATGGGCCTCGCTCCTGGCCCATCACCATTGATCCCGGTTGGTGGCTTGAACCGGGACCATAGACTGCCCTTTAGTCCCGGTTCATGCCACGAACCGGGACCAATGAGGTGCCTATATATACCCCTCGCCCGCCAGCAGAGCACTTCAGTGCTCTGTTTTTCTCTGGCCGGCGAGGGGAGGGCTTTGTGTGGTGCTCTAGCGATGAAATGCCCGAGCCATAGTAGTTAAGCTTTCTCCTCTCGAAGCTTGACCTCAAAGCTTCATTTTCCTCGAGATTTGTCTAGGTTTAGCGGAATGCACGCAGATGAACCGGCAATGGATGTACGGTGACAGACACATCTCCGAGTACATTAAGGGCGTGCATAATTTTCTCGAAGTGGCTGAGGCAAACAAGCAGAATGGTTTTATGTGTTGTCCATGCCCTACATGTGGGAATACGAAGTCTTACTCTGACCGGAAAATCCTTCACACCCACCTGCTTTACAAGGGTTTCATGCCACACTATAATGTTTAGACGAGGCATGGAGAAATAGGGGTTATGATGGAAGACGACGAAGAAGAAGAGGACGATGACAACTATGTGCCCCCTGAATACGGTGATGCTGCAACGGGGGAAGCTGCTGAAGATCAAGAGGAACCAGACGATGTGCCCAATGATGCTGCAACGGGGGAAGCTGCTGAAGATCAAGAGGAACCAGTGCCCGATGATGATGATCTCCGCCGGGTCATTGTCGATGCAAGGACGCAATGCGAAAGTCAAAAGGAGAAGCTGAAATTCGATCACATGTTAGAGGATAAAAAAAAGGGTTGTAACCCAATTGCAAAGATGGCAACACAAAGCTCGGTACTGTACTGGAATTGCTGCAGTGGAAGGCAGAGAATGCCGTGCCTGACAAAGGATTTGAGAAGCTATTGAAAATATTGAAGAAGAAGCTTCCAAAGGATAACGAATTGCCCGACAGTACATACGCAGCAAAGAAGGTCGTATGCCCTCTAGGATTGGAGGTGCAGAAGATACATGCATGCCCTAATGACTGCATCCTCTACCGCGGTGCGTACAAGGATCTGAACGCATGCCCGGTATGCGGTGCATTGCGGTATAAGATCAGACGAGATGACCCTGGTGATATTGACGGCGAGCCCCCCAGGAAGAGGGTTCCTGCGAAGGTGATGTGGTATGCTCCTATAATACCACGGTTGAAACGTCTGTTCCGAAACGAAGAGCATGCAAAGTTGCTGCGATGGCACAGTGAGGACCGTAAGAAAGAAGGGAAGTTGAGAGCACCCGCTGACGGGTCGCAGTGGAGAAAAATCGAGAGAAAGTACTGGGCTGAGTTTGCAGGTGACCCAAGGAACGTATGGTTTGGTTTAAGCGCGGATGGCATTAATCCTTTCGGGGAGCAGAGCAGCAATCACAACACCTGGCCCGTGACTCTATGTATGTATAACCTTCCTCCTTGGATGTGCATGAAGCGGAAGTTCATTATGATGCCAGTTCTCATCCAAGGCCCTAAGCAACCCGGCAACGACATTGATGTGTACCTAAGGCCATTAGTTGAAGAACTTTTACAGCTGTGGAATGGAAACGATGTACGTACGTGGGATGAGCACAAACAGGAGGAATTTAACCTGCACGCGTTGCTGTTTGTAACCATCAACGATTGGCCCGCTCTCAGTAACCTTTCAGGACAGACGAACAAGGGATACCACGCATGCACGCACTGTTTAGATGACACGGAAAGTATATACCTGGACAAATGCAGGAAGAATGTGTACCCGGGCCATCGTCGATTCTTCCGACCAACCATCAATGTCGAAAGAAAGGCAAGCATTTCAAAGGCGAGGCAGATCACCAGAAGAAGCCCGCCATGCGTACCGGTGATCACGTACTTGCTATGGTCAATGATTTACACATAATCTTTGGAAAGGGTCCCGGCGGACTAGCTGTTCCGAATGACGCTGAGGGACACACACCCATGTGGAAGAAGAAATCTATATTTTGGGACCTACCCTACTGGAAAGAGCTAGAGGTCCGCTCTTCAATCGACGTGATGCACGTGACGAAGAACCTTTGCGTGAACCTGCTAGGCTTCTTGGGTGTGTATGGGAAGACAAAAGATACACCTGAGGCACGGGAGGACCTGCAACGTTTGCACGAAAAAGACAGCATGCCTCCGAAGCAGTATGAAGGTCCTGCCAGCTACACTCTTACGAAAGAAGAGAAAGAAATATTCTTTGAATGCCTGCTCAGTATGAAGGTCCCGACACTAGTAGAAAAAGAGGCTTCCATATGCCCCCATTAGTCCCTAAAATAATCGAACCGCGACCAAAGGGGTCTTTAGTCGCGGTTCGGGAGGAGACCCGTGACCAACTATCTGGGCCCAGCGCGCTCGGTCGACAGCTGGCGGACGGGAGGGGCTTTAGTCCCGGTTGGCCTGGCCAACCGGGACTAAAGGTCCTCAGGCTGGCCCGAAGGCCTTTAGTCGCGGTTGGCCAGGCCAACCGGGACTAAAGGCCCATCCCTATATATAGGACTCAGCTCACTTCACTTCACTCAGCTCACTTCACAATATTCAGAAGGGGGGTGGTGGGTTTGCTTTTGGTTCCTCCTATGCACACAAGGTGTTCGATGAAATGCCCGAGAGCATGAAACAAACATGATATGAAGTGTCCGAGCCACACTTGAGCTTTCTCATTTATTTTTCCTCCGCGATCGCGGTTAGCAACTTGAACCTTTCATGTGTCATTGATAAAATATGCATGTGTGTAGTTCATTGTTTAATTTGTATTATTTCTAGCTAGTTAGTTTAACAAATGCATGATGGTTAATTATATACTTTATATAATAATAATGCAGATGAATCGGCAATGGATGTACGGTCCCCGACTCTCCGGCGAGTTCACTACGGGTTTGAAAGATTTCCTCGTAGTGGCAAATGCGAACAAGCAGCTAGGTTTTATTATCTGTCCATGTGCTGTCTGTAAGAATCAGAAGGGTTACTCCTCCTCAAGAGACGTTCACATGCACCTGCTTCGGCACGGTTTTATGCGAAGCTATAATTGTTGGACCAAGCATGGAGAAAGAGGGGTTAGAATGGAAGAAGATGAAGAAGGGGATGATATCGATGACAACTATCATGATTATTTCGGTGATACTTTCATGGAGGATGATGCTGAAGGTGGGGAAGGGTTAGGTGAAGGTGAAGAAGAGGCACATGATGAGCCCGCTGATGAGCTTGGTCGGACAATTGCTGATGCACGGAGACGCTGCGAAACTGACAAGGAGAGGGAGAATTTGGATCGCATGTTAGAGGATCACAAAAAGTCGTTGTACCCAGGATGCGATAATAGTCTGAAAAAGCTGGGCTGCACACTGGATTTGCTAAAATGGAAGGCACAGGAAGGTGTAGCTGACTCATCATTTGAAAATTTGCTGAAAATGTTGAAGAATATGTTTCCGAAGAATAACGAGTTGCCCGCCAGTACGTACGAAGCAAAGAAGGTTGTCTGCCTTCTAGGTTTAGAGGTTCTGAAGATACATGCATGCATTAACGACTGCATCCTCTACCGCGGTGAATACAAGAATTTGAATGAATGCCCTGTATGCACTGCATTGCGTTATAAGATCAGAGGCGATGACCCTGGTGACGATGTTGAGGGCGAGAAACCCAGGAACAGGGTTCCCGCCAAGGTGATGTGGTATGCTCCTATAATACCACGGTTGAAACGTCTGTTCAGGAACAAAAAGCATGCCAAGTCGTTGCGATGGCACAAAGAGGACCGTAAGTCCGACGGGGAGTTGAGACACACCGCTGATGGAACGCAATGGAGAAAGATCGACAGAGTGTTCAAAGATTTTGCAGCTGACGCAAGGAACATAAGATTTGGTCTAAGTACTGATGGCATGAATCCTTTTGGCGAGCAGAGCTCCAGCCATAGCACCTGGCCCGTGACTCTATGCATCTACAACCTTCCTCCTTGGTTGTGCATGAAGCGGAAGTTCATTATGATGCCAGTGCTCATCCAAGGTCCAAAGCAACCCGGGAATGACATCGATGTGTACGTAAGGCCATTAGTTGATGAACTTTTACAGTTGTGGGGCAGACCTGGTGTACGTGTCTGGGATGAGCACAAAGGAGAGGAATTTGACCTACGAGCGTTGCTTTTTGTAACCATCAACGATTGGCCTGCTCTCAGTAACCTTTCGGGACAGACAAATAAGGGATACAATGCATGCACGCACTGCTTACATGAGACTGAAAGTGTACGTTTGGGTAATTGTAAGAAGAACGTGTACCTGGGTCATCGTCGATTTCTTCCCCGAAATCATAACGTAAGAAAGAAAGGCAAGCATTTCAACGGCAAGGCAGATCACCGGCCGAAGCCTGCGGAACGTACTGGTGCTAAGATATTTGATATGGTCAAGGATTTGAAAGTCATCTTTGGAAAGGGTCCTGGCGGACAATCAGTTCCGCGGGGAGTTGACGGGCACGCACCCATGTGGAAGAAGAAATCTATATTTTGGGAGCTAGAATATTGGAAAGTCCTAGATGTCCGCTCTGCAATCGACGTGATGCATGTTACGAAGAATATTTGCGTGAACCTGCTAAGCTTCTTGGGCGTGTATGGGAAGACAAATGATACAAAGGAAGCACGGCAGGACCAGCAACTTTTGAAAGACCCAGATGACCGGCATCCGGAATGGTTTCAAGGTCGTGCCAGCTACGCTCTTACCAAAGAAGAGAAGGTCATTTTTTTTGAATGCCTGAGCAGTATGAAGGTCCCGTCTGGCTTCTCGTCGAATATAAAGGGAATAATAAACATGGCGGACAAAAAGTTCCAAAACCTGAAGTCTCACGACTGCCACGTGATTATGACGCAATTGCTTCCGATTGCTTTGAGGGGGCTCCTACCGGAAAATGTTCGAGTAGCCATTGTGAAGCTATGTGCATTCCTCAATGCAATCTCTCAGAAGGTAATCAATCCAGAAGATCTACCACGGTTACAGAACGATGTGGTCCAATGCCTTGTCTGTTTCGAGTTGGTGTTCCCACCATCCTTCTTCGATATTATGACGCACCTCCTGCTCCACCTAGTCGAAGAGTTTCCATTCTCGGTCCTGTATTTCTACACAATATGTTCCCCTTTGAGAGGTTCATGGGAGTATTAAAGAAATATGTTCGTAACCGTGCTAGGCCAGAAGGAAGCATCGTCAAGGGCTATGGAAATGAGGAGGTAATTGAGTTCTGTATTGACTATGTTCCTGACCTTAAGCCGATTGGTATTCCTCAATCGCGGCACGAGGGGAGACTAAGTGGAAAAGGCACGATCGGAAGGAAATCAACGATATGTATGGACGGTCATTCTATGACTGAAGCACACCACACAGTTCTGTAAAATTCCAGCTTGGTGGCTCCGTACTTCGAGCAACACAAGAATATTTTACGCTCGGACAACCCGGGGAAGCCTGAATCCTGGATTAGAAAGGCCCACATGGAGACTTTCGGCAGTTGGTTGCGAAAACATTTAATGAATGACAATGATGTTGGAGATCAGCTGTACATGTTGGCGAAGAAACCATCTTCGACTATAACGATTTTCCAAGGGTACGAGATAAATGGGAATACATTTTACACCATCGCCCAAGATAAAAAGAGCACCAACCAAAACAGTGGTGTCCGCTTTGATGCAGCAACCGAGAATGGGCAAAAGGTCACATATTATGGTTACATAGAGGAGATATGGGAACTTGACTATGGACCCTCCTTTAAGGTCCCTTTGTTCTGGTGCAAATGGTTCAAGCTAACAGGAGGTGGGGCAAAGGTGGACGAGCAATACGGAATGACAATGGTGGATTTCAACAATCTTGGTTACCTTGACGAACCATTCGTCCTTGCCAAAGATGTCGCTCAGGTTTTTCATTTGAAGGACATGAGTAGCAAACCGAGGAAACGGAAAGATAAGAAAACGATCAGTACATCATGCGATGATCCAAAGCGCCACATTGTTCTTTCAGGGAAAAGAAACATCGTGGGAGTGGAGGACAAGACAGACATGTCAGAAGATTATAATATGTTTGGTGAAATTCCGCCCTTCAAAGTGAACACTGACCCAAGCATTAAGTTAAATGATGAGGATGCTCCATGGATACGACACAATCGTAAGCAAGCAGGGACACAAGGGAAGAATTGATGTGTAATAATTTATTGTACCAAACTTTGTTGAATGGATCATGTGAATTAAAACGTACGATGGCGAATCCGGATGATTTGTATTTGGTCGATGAACTGAATGATGTATCAAGCCTTTTGTCAAACCTTCAAGGGATCGATTAACTGAATTTTTTGATATATTATTTGTATTTTTAAGATTTTAAAATGAATTAGTTTTATTTTCTGAATTTTTTGATATATTATTTGTATTTTTAAGATTTTAAAATGAATTAGTTTTATTTTTCTGATTTTTTTGATATATAATTGTATTTTTAAGATTTTAAAATGAATTAGTTTTATTTTTCTGATTTTTTTTATATATTATTTGTATTTTTAAGATTTTAAAATGAATTAGTTTTATTTTTCTGATTTTTTTGATATATTATTTGTATTTTTAAGATTTTAAAATGAATTAGTTTTATTTTTCTGATTTTTTTGATATATTATTTGTATTTTTAAGATTTTAAAATGAATTAGTTTTATTTTATATGAAAAAGGACCTTTAGTCGCGGTTCGTGACACGAACCGCGACTAAAGGCTCTTTCCGCGCGGGAACGAAAGCGGCGCGAAAGAACCTTTAGTCCCGGTTGGGGAGACCAACCGGGACTAATGCTCTGTCTATATATACAGCACTTAGTAAATTTTCCCCCACCTCCCATTCTCCTCTCGACGCCGACGCCCTGCCCCGACGCCGATCGACGCCGACGCTGCCAGGCTACTGCCCCGACGCCGATCGACGCCGACGCCCTGCCCCGACGCCGACGCCCTGCCCCCAGTGAGCTCCGACGCCCTGCACTGCCGCCGCCGCCCCTGCCCTGCCCTGCGCGCCGCCGCCACCACTGCCCCTGCCCCTGCGCGCCGCCGCCGCCGCCCTTGCCCTGCACTGCCGCCGCCGCCCCGCTGACGTTCACGCGCCGCCCGGTGCTCGTGCTCGCGGTGAGCACGCGCGCTAGCCTCGCCTGTTGTCCGCACCGTCGTCCGCGGCCTCACGCCCCCGGCCACCTCCGGCGCTCCAGCGCCCGCCGTGCCCCTCCCTTTTGCCCCGCCGTGGCGTCGCCGCTGCCAGGCCGGCGCCGCGCCGGCGTTTTCCCCCTCGCCGTGACCCCGACTGGCCACGTCAAGAAGAAAAGGAAAAAGAAAATAAGAAAAGGAAAAAGAAAAGGAAGAAGAAAAGGAAAAAGAAAAGGAAGAAGAAAAGGAAAAACAAAATGAGAAAAGGAAAAAGAAAAGGAAGAAGAAAAGGAAAAAAAAGGAAGAAGAAAAGGAAAAAAAAGGAAGAAGAAAAGGAAAAACAAAATAAGAAAAGGAAAAAGAAAAGGAATAAGAAAAGGAAAAAGAAAAGGAAGAAGAAAAGGAAAAAGAAAATAAGAAAAGGAAAAAGAAAAGGAAGAAGAAAAGGAAAAAAGAAAAGGAGGAAGAAAAGGAAAAACAAAATGAGAAAAGGAAAAAGAAAAGGAAGAAGAAAAGGAAAAAGAAAAGGAAGAAGAAAAGGAAAAACAAAATAAGAAAAGGAAAAAGAAAAGGAAGAAGAAAAGGAAAAAGAAAAAGAAGAAGAAAAGGCAAAACAAAATAAGAAAAGGAAGAAGAAAAGGAAGAAGAAAAGGAAAAAGAAAAGGAAGAAGAAAAGGAAGAAGAAAAGGAAAAAGAAAAGGAAGAAGAAAAGGAAGAAGAAAAGGAAAAAAGAAAAGGAAGACGAAAAGGAAAAAGAAAAGGAAGAAGAAAAGGAAAAAGAAAAGGAAAAACAAAATACTTGGCAGTGCTCAAACAAAAACTTCTATGCAAATTAGTGCTCAATAATCTTATTTTTTAATTCCTCCTCCTCTATGTCCCCTTAATCTTATTTTTTAATTCCTTTATACTGAATTAATTTTTACTACATGCAGGAGTGACATATGGCGGACGATAGAGCCGAGCCGCTTAGGGATCCGGAGGCTGAACGTTATTTAATGGGCATCATAAACAACGAGATTCCTTATGTGCCGGGCTCAGAATATGAGCAAGAAGAGGATGTAGTCTCTTCTTTTCTGAACCTTGACGGTGGAACAGACATTGTCGACGATCAAGAAGGTGAAGGAACGGACATTGTCGACGGAGGTCAACCATCAACAAACGACGATCTCGAATTGCAAGTAGCAACCACCTCCGGCGAGGTATATATATACATTGAGCCTCTCGTGATACAAACTTACTGAAATGTGAATACATATGTATTAACGCGCGCGACTCTCTTTCTTTTTTTAGCCCTCGGCCGGATCGAGTACGACAAAGCGTGGCAAATCTAAGGCGATGAAAACAGGAGAAACATATGCCATTGATTTTGTCAGTGAAACCGGCAAGCCCCTACAGCACACCTCAAAGTTTATCAACCAAGGCGGAGTCGTTGTTAGAGACAACGTCCCGATCACCATCCAGGAATGGAAGGAGCCAAAGAAGGCACGTCTTGGTTTCAGTTTTGTCGACAAGAGAATGAAAAAGGATTGCTGGAGAAAGCTTATGGAACATTTCATTCTACCTCCGGAATACAACAAAGTCGATGAATTCGGTAACGAGGTTCCGGGTGGACGTGGGAGGAGGAGGCTAGTTAAAGAGTTCGCTCTTCAGAAGATGGGCGAAGCATTCCGGAACTTCAAGAAAAATTTAACCCGTGACTATGTCAACAAGGGCAAGACTCCGGATTTCAATGGACAACATGAGAAACTGAAAGATGATTGGCCAGAATTTGTGAGGCAAAAGAAATCGGAGCATTTCAAGGAAATATCGAAAAAAATAAGGATAATGCGAGTAAGAAAAAGTTCCATCATATTATGGGGCCAGGAGGATACCGCCTTTCGGAGCCTAAGTGGCAGAAGATGGAGGAGGACCTGAGGGTGCGAGGAATCCCTCTAGGTACAGAGGGATGGGACCCAAGGGCCAAAAGCTGGTGGTACGGGCATGGGGATCGCTAGACCCGGAGACAGGGGTGTGTGTTCACCGGAAGAAAAAGTTTGCTCCCACCGAAGCCCTTATTGACGCAATGACCCAAGCTCAAGAGGGCTTGATCAAGTTCAACAGAGAGAAAGACGCACTGACAACAGCCCTCGGGAATGATGAACACGGAGGACGTGTACGAGGCAAAGGCAGAATTCCGTGGAAAGTAGGGTTTTCCCAGGACAATGACCCGTACTATTACAGAAGCCGTAAGAGAAAGACGGACCGGGATGCAGACCTTTTGGCGAAGTTTGCATCGGAACTCCATGAGTTGAAGCAGACCGTGCATGAACTAGTAAAAGAAAAATCGGCTGCAGGGCCGCATGAAGATCATGAAGCGGATCGCGGATGCCAGCAGCGGAGAAGCAGCGTGGCTTCCACGGATGCCCCGCCTGGTGCTAATGCACCGATGATCGAGATTCGTGCACCGGAGCCTCACTACCCCGTGGACGATGTAAAGGAGATGAAAGAATGTGATCTGCATTATCCCGTGGGGAACGTTTCCACGAAGGTAGCTACCAGCAGTGCTTTACCCTGTACACCTGGAGCACTCCACCACAACAACCCCATTGCATATGGCTATGCTCGTGTCACGGTGGAAGACATAGTCCAAGAGTTTGAGGACCTGGAGATTGACAAAGCTACACCCGAAGGGGAGAGAAGACTTGGAGATGTCAAGCGCCAGATCATTCTATGGAAAAAGAAGTACATAGTGTTTCCAGGCGAGGCGCCAAGGCTAACAAGTCCACCCCCCTCCGATGGTGGTGGTGGTGGTGGTGGTGGCGGTGGTGGTGGTCGTGGTGGTTCACCTACACCTCCTTCACGCCATTCCACGTCGTCCCCCGATCCACAACCTCCGGCGGGTAAGCAGCCGCCGCCCCCCAATCCTCCTCTGGCGGGTACGACGCCCCCCAATCCACCTCCGGCGAAGAAGCAGAAGCAGGCGGAGAGCAAGGAAACCCGCTCCTGGACTATTAACCCGGACCGTTATGTACCTAAGACCACAAGGGTACCGGAGCCATCACTGAAGCCTCTCCTCCCAAGGCCTTGGGAACTTAGTGAAGCTGAAACCAAATTGGCCGCGTCTGCTCATTATGAGAAATGGAAGGCGGATATGAAGGCGATAAAAGAGCCTGAGCCCAAGCAAGTATTCACTGAGAAGCAAAAGAAGTGGGCTAAGGATTTTTTGACGACACCGTCCCAAGCCGAGCTGAATATGCCTGACGACTATGGACATGAACTTCGTAGGCAAGCAAAAATATTGAAGGAGGAGAAAGAAGAAAGTAAAAAAAGCGGGAAACAAGTTGACCAGCTCGGGATGCAGAATAAACAATCGACCCCCCCGCTCATAGTGAAAGCCGGTCCGGAAGAGGACCCCGAGATCATAGCAGCTGCGGCAGCACTTGGATTGACTGTAGCGAGTGCCATGAAACAAGCGTCCGAGATGGGTTTGATTCTTCGTGCCTTCTTAGGCCTTGAGGATGCGCCAGTATGTGAGATAGCATTACAATATGTGCGGAATGGGCCTCTCGTCGAGCCTGCGCGGGAAAAGAGTCTACCACCACAAATGCGAAATCTGCTACGTTGGTACAAGCAATTCATAACATGGGCCGACAAAGAATATGTTTATGCGGATGTTACAGAGGAGCATCACACCAAACGGTACTCTGTACAAGTTCATATGAGTGAATTGTTCCAGCTGTTCAATCTGCGCGAGCTCGACAAATCTATCATGAGTTGCTACGTTCTGTAAGTGATTTATTTCTACCTCATCTCGTTCTTCATTGCCTGCACTATATATATATATATATATATATTGTCCTAACTATATTGTTGCGTACGCTATTATGCAGATTGAAGATTTGGGAATGCAAAATTAGAAACATCCATGATGTTGGGTTCATTGACCCACATATCGTTAATGGACATGTGTTACAAAATCACCCCGAAGACGTGGAGAAAGACTTGTACAAGTTTCTTAGAAAGCATCAACTCAAAAGTCATATTCTATTTGCTTACCATTTTGGGTGAGTGTTTCTCTCTTGTGCCCATTCTCTTTTGTTTACTCCATGCATGGTATGTCTAATCGATGAGTTATGCATGACTGTGCATGTAACGTGTCCGCAGGTTCCACTGGATTCTGCTAAATATTGAACTTCACACCTCCAGAGTTCTAATCATGGACTCTATGGATTCGGATCCAAAGCGTTGGGCCGACATGAAAAAAATGCTGCAAAAGTAATTATTTTCAATCATTTGAGCTCTATATCGATCGGTCTCTTTCGTTCATTTCCTAATATCAAGTAACTAATAACTCCCTTGTTCATTTAATTTTCTTTGCCCTGTAGGGCTTGGAGACGGTTCTCAGAAGAAATTGTCGGTGAATTCAAACATGAGCTAGATTTTAGAAGGTTAGTTAATGTGGATAAGCAGCCACCGGGGACCAATCTATGTGGATACTATGTTTGTGAGAACATCCGGAGACAAACCTCTGAGCGGAAGGCATCGGATAGCGTGCGGAAGGCGACGGATAACTTGCAGAGGAGGCTTAGTCCAGAAGCTCGCTTCCGACCAATTCAAGATGAATTAGCAGGATTTTTCATGAGGGAAGTCATCAATCCTAAAGGAGAACACTATACCGAGGACGAAGACATTTATATGCATACCCGAGATTGAAACTTGTTCGAAGTTGTATATGGTCATCCATCCTAATTGTGTATGGAAACTTGTTCGAAGTTGTATATGGTCACCCGAGATTGAATATATATTATATATTCCTCTTGAATTCTTCTTGTTTGAAATTTCATATGCATGTATATAGTAGCGTAGAATATGTGTACTGAAACTTCATCAAAATTAAAATAAAACACAAAATAAAATATAATAGAAATAAAACACTACAAATTAAAAAGAAACCAGGTTTAGGGGGGCTAAAACCCTAAACCTGCGGAGGAGGCCTTTAGTCCTGGTTAGCCACGAGAACCGGGACTAAAGGTCCTCCGCCCCGACGGACTCCTGGCGCCCACGTGGACGGGCCTTTAGTCGCGGTTCGTAAGAGGCGCGACTAAAGGGGGGGGGCCTTTAGTCGCGCATATTTAGTCCCGGTTGCACAGCCGGGATTATTGGCCTTTGCGAACCGGGACTAAAGGCATATTTTCTACTAGTGCGACTGGCTTCTCGTCGAATATAAAGGGAATAATAAATATGCCAGAGAAAAAGTTCCAGAACCTAAAGTCTCATGACTGCCATGTGATTATGATGCAACTGCTTCCGGTTGCATTGAGGGGCTTCTACCGGAAAATGTCCGATTAGCCATTGTGAAGCTATGTGCATTCCTCAATGCAATCTCTCAGAAGGTGATCGATCCAGAAATCATATCAAGGCTAAGGAGTGATGTGGCGCAATGTCTTGTCAGTTTCGAGCTGGTGTTCCCACCATCCTTCTTCAATATCATGACGCACGTCCTAGTTCATCTAGTCGACGAGATTGTCATTCTGGGGCCCGTATTTCTACACAATATGTTCCCCTTTGAGAGGTTCATGGGAGTCCTAAAGAAATATGTCCGTAACCGCGCTAGGCCAGAAGGAAGCATCTCCATGGGCCATCAAACAGAGGATGTCATTGGGTTTTGTGTTGACTTCATTCCTGGCCTTAAGAAGATAGGTCTCCCTAAATCACGGTATGAGGGGAGACTGACTGGAAAGGCACGCTTGGAGGGGACTCAATAATATGCAGGGACGGATATTCTTGGTCCAAGCACACTACACAGTTCTACAGAACTCTACCTTGGTGACCCCGTATGTCGATGTACACAAGAACAGTCTGCGCTCCAAACACCCGGAGCAGTGCAACAACTGGATTACATGTGAACACATCAGGACTTTCAGCAGTTGGTTGGAAACACGTCTCAGAGGTGACAACACTGTTTGTGAGAGCTGTACTCGTTGTCCAGGGGACCATATTTGACTGTATTGACTTACAAAAGTTTTATATATGCAAAAGTTTTATTTTTAGAAAAAAATTATATATCTAGCTAGGAAGAAGGAATAAGTAGAAAAAGAAGGAGAGGAAAAAGGAAAATAAGAAGAGGAAGAAAGGAGAAGAAGAGGAGAGGAAGAAGAGGAGATATAAATAAGAAGAGGAAAAACGAAAAAAAGAAGAGGAGAAGAAGAAAGGAATAGAGGAGAAGAAGAGAAAATAGTATTCTATTTTCTCTTCTTCTCCTCTATTCCTTTCTTCTTCTATTCTATTTTCTCTTCTTCTCCTCTATTCCTTTCTTCTTCTCCTCTTTTTTTTCTTCTTTTTTTTCTTCAATCTTCTCCTCTATTAATATCTTCTTCTCCTCTTTTTCTCCTCTATTAATATACCCCGTGTCCCGATAACTTCAACACGAGGGGGGGGGTTCAACCTACCCCCTCCCCGATAACATTATTTTCCCATGTATGTATGTCGTCGTTGTCGATATAACCCCCTCCCGGATAACTTCGACCGTGATAACTTATACCACGGGAGCAGCCCCCGGCCCTCTCGCTCGACCAAAACTTTCGAGGACACCCAAACCGTAGAAAAAAACGATGTCGGTCTCCTACCCCCTCCCGCCGCGCCCCTACCCTTGAAGCGTTGCCGAGGCCAACCCCAAACACGGAATAAGCTAGGTCTACGTTTGCACTAATATATCCACCTGCTGTCATGTTTGTGTAATAATTGCCATGTTGTAATATTTGCAGAAACAATGGAGCACAGACGAGACGAGGAAGCAGAACAGGTGTTGGGGGACATAATCTTAGCCGGAGGTGATGTCTTGTCGTATCTTAACGACAATGATGGTCTGGAAGAACAGGGTGAAGAAGCAGGCTACGGTGATCGAAGAGTGGAGGAGGAAAGACATGATTATGATGGCTCCGGTGACCCAATGCTGCTGCAAGAAGGAGCCCGTGGTGACGGCTCCGGTGATCGAACAGAGTCCGGCCAGGTAAATATATTAGTTAAGCCTGTGCTGACTAGCTAATTGATGCATTCATTGTTTTGGTATGTACACATATTAATTAACTCTCGTCTTTCTTCTTTTTTCTAGCCCTCCGGATCAAGCACAACTTCGGTAAAGAGACGAGGCCCGAAGAGAAAGTTGCGCTCGGATGAAAGGTTTGAGATCACAGCAATCACGCGCGACGGCCAACCGATTGAACCCATCCGGACAAAGGAAGCATTTGCTGCTCAGTGTGGGGTTCTTGTTAGGGACAAGATCCCGATCAGCATCCACCAATGGTATAAGCCTAAGAAGGAAGACCCTGAGGTGTCTTATGTCAATGATATGCAGAAAAGATGATCTTTGGACTGAGCTGAAGGCAAATTTCACCCTACCGCCAGAGGAGGATCCGGAGAAGCCAGTTAAAGAGCAATTAATCAAGTCTCATGCTCTTAAGAAGATGGCAGACCTATTCAGGAGGTGGAAGAATGAGCTGAAAACGTTTGTCGACAAAGAAGAGACACCAGAATTCATCGGCCGGTATGAGAAGATCAGAGATCACTGGCCCGCATTTGTGGCCCACAAGACATCGGAAAAGAGTAAGAAGATGTCAGCGACAAACAAGAAGAATGCTGCGAAGAAGAAGCTTCACCATCGCATGGGGTCAGGTGGCTACCTCAAAGCCCGGCCTAACTGGGCCAAGGCTGAGAATGATCTGCTTGAAAAAGGGATCGAACCACAAACAATGAACTGGCCAGACCGTTGCTGGACTTGGTTCTTCGGGGCTGGCGGAAAATTGGACCCTGTATCAGGGAGGTGCGTTTGGACGGACGAGCAAATGAGAATACCAGTCAAGAAGATTCAGCAATATATCGATGAAGCGCAGGAAGGGACGTTCGTTCCAGACAGAGAGAACGACGAGCTCACAATGGCCCTCGGGAATCCTGAGCACCCTGGACGGACACGAGGCACGCTAGGCTCCGTTCCGTGGAAGGATGGTTTTCCGGACGCAGGCGGTTACAAAAGCCAGGAGAGGAGAAAAAAAATGGAGCAGACCCAAATTCAGAAGCTGCACGAAAGGGTTCAAGCGCTAGAGGAATGAGACGGCAATCGACATGCCGAAACTACCCCCGGAGCTACCCCGCCATCTCAGCGGAGAAGCAGCGTGGCTTCCACCGAGCTGCTTTAGCCGGAGCATGTCTTGACGGCTCCTGCTAGCTACCCCGTGGATGCTATCACGGAGTCTCAACATTGCCACCTTATGGCGCAATGGCAGAACTTCAAAGTCAAGGCGGCTGTTGGCTCTCTTTTACCTCCTGAACCCGGCGCAACCTACCACTTCCGGCCGACTCCAGAAGGATATGCTAGGGCGATGGTGGATGAAATAACGGAGGGATTTGAGGACCTCCAGCTTGACCACCCTACCGGTGAAGGGGAGACTCGGCTGGGTTCTGCTCTGAAGACTCCATGCCTATGGCGGAAGGAGCTCATTAACCTTCCGAACTGGACGCCTCCGGCGAGTAAGGGCACTCTGCCTCCTCCTCCGGCGAGTGATCAGGGCACTCAGCCTCCTTCTCCGGCGCGTGGCGGCACTCCGCCTCCTCCTCCGGCGAGTGATCAGGGCACTCAGCCTCCTTCTCCGGCGTGTGGTGGCACTCCGCCTCCTTCGCCTGCGCCGGCGTGCCAGAGCAGCCAGCCTCCTCCTTCTCCGCCTCGTCAGCAAGGGCGGAAGAGGCCCGCCGCCGCTCCGGCTGCTCCAGCGCGTCGTAGTCCTTCTCCTCCGCCTCGTAAGCAAGGAAAGAAGACAGCCGCAGCCGCTCCGTTTGCTCTGCCGGCGTCTAGCAGTACACCTAGAGGCGGGAGGCAATACAGATTCGGTCCTTCTCTGAAGACTCCAGAGAAGTTACCATACGAGAGGACCGAGGAGGAAACCACGAAGATCATGCGAGCCGAAGTGACGAACTTCTTTGAAGGGGTGAAAGCAAAGAAACATCCACCTCCGGAGGAGAAGGTAGATCCGGTGAAAGCGAAGCGCACTCTGGCTGCCCTGACGAAACCACCAAAGTCTCCGCCGAGAGGCAACTATGAGCGCATTCTTGCAAAGACATTTGCCGAAGCGGAGCGGTCAGGAAGTACTGTCAGTGATCAAATGTTAAAAGAATGACGAGCTGGGAAAAAAATTGCCCAGCTCGGCGAACAAGCGAACCAATCGTGCCCCCCGCTCAAGGTGTCTAGCGACATCGTCGCTAATGAACCGAGGATGGTGCCCGGTTATAGCAATCTTGGAGATTACCTGCCCGACGATGTACATTATGAAATCATGGAGGTGGACGAACACAAATACCATTACGGGAAGCCTCTCGTGAAAGATGAAAGATCTCTAACAACGATGATGCGAAGATTACATGATTGGTACATGAAAACCTGCAGAGAGTCCGGGGGGAGGAATACTTTGACGCTGAGAGTTAAACCGGAGCATGACCTCCTTGGAATTGAACTGTTGAATGTTCCATTTGAGGAGTTCTTCCAGTTTTTCAATCAAAAGGCCCTCGATAAATCAACGATCACTTGCTACTGTCTATAAGTAGTACTACTTCTGTCATTAAGTCTCTCTATATAGGTCAGCTCTTTCATTGCATGTATTTATAATTATCCTCACTATATTATGCAGATTGAAGATCGCCGAATTGAAGAAAAGACAAATCGGTGATATTGGGTTCATTAACACAAATCTCATATATGCAACTCAGGTTAAATATCATGCTGAAGATACCGAGGCCAACTTGCTACGATCGTTGGTAATAAATGAAAAGAAAGATATAATACTCTTTCCTTACAACTTCAAGTGAGTGTTACTGTCTTGTGCATATTCGGTTTCCCTTATTAGTCCAGGTTATGGTAATGTAATTGATGACTTATGCATGCGTGCGCAGCTTCCACTATATTCTCCTAAAGATTAAGCTTGAGAAGGGAGTAGTAACCGTCTTAGACTCGAGACGAAAAGATCCCCAGGACTATGCGGACATGACTCAAATGCTCGAGAAGTAAGTTAAATCGATCATTATCCATCATATCAGCAACTTTATTCATTTCCTGATATCAAGTAATTGTTTTCTTTGTCTGGCAGGGTTTGGATAAAATTCACCAAAAAAGCTCCGGGACTGCCGAAGAAGCTGCAATTTAGACACCCGAAAGTAAGTACTATAGTAGCATGTTCCGCGCATCTAGTGATTCAAGCGCTAGTTTCATCAATACCATTTAGCATGCTTGCTTATCAGTTTGATTGACCTCTATTTCTTGTAAAGTGGTTGTGGCAGGAACCCGGGAATAATTACTGTGGATACTACGTTTGTGAGTCCATCCGCCACACGACCTGTGAGCGGGGCTACTCTGACGAACAATATGAAGTGCGTAAGCAATAATATTCATAATTTTATTTTATTACCATCATTTGTGTCGAGTTTCATTTATTTCATGTATGTATTGACCCCCTTCTTCAAATTAGATCTTTCGGATGCGGGATGAACTCCTAGCACCAGATCGTATGCGAGCAATTCAAGAGGAATTGGCGGCATTCTTCCTTGACCACGTGATCGCTGAAAACGGAGAATACTATGTGGACCCTGTGTTCTTACAATTTAATTAGGAGATTATATTGTAAGAGATAATTATTGTATATATGTAGCCGGTAGTGTCAGATAGATATACGAGAACTTGTTGTTCGACCAATCTCTCGGAGAAGGAGAGGTGGTCGATATCACTTCTCTCTGTATGCATATGTTCATGACGATCTTCTGTTTCCTTCATTTGCTTACTAGCTAGCGTGTCTAGTCCTCTCCATACGTATATAATACGTAGCGTCGACCAAGCACGGAGATAAGAGAGGACACTTCTCTCTATTAATTAGCTAGCTAACACAATATATGAAACACCTAAATTAACCCCCCAAAACCCCCAACCCCTCTTTAAAAAAAACAAAAACCCCAGCCCCTGAAATGTTGACGCGTGGATGCCTATTGGTCCCGGTTAGTGGCACCAACCGGGACCAAAGGCCCTCCTGCCTGGGCTCGCCGCACCGGCCACGTGGAGGCTATTGGTCCCGATTAGTGCCACCAACCGGGACCAAAGGCCCCCCTGCCTGGGCTCGCCGCGCCGGCCACGTGGAGGCCCATCTGTCCCGGTTCGTGTAAGAATGAGACTAAAGGGTTAAGGCATTAGTAACGACCCTTTAGTCCCGGTTCGAAAACCGGGACAAAAGGCCCTTATGAACCGGGACAATAGGCCCTTTTTCTACCAGTGACGTAAGGCCTCATCGACCCTGAATCCGATTACCACTGCAACTCGATTTCATCTCGAATTGATCTTCCAACTCGGATCGATCACCCCAATCCACCCCATAAATCCTTCCTTGTGATCCATCGAGCTTGAGCTTGAACAAGGCAATCGACCTGGGCAGGACACACGGCAGACAACGTACGCTTAGATCTTCACAAGCTCGGAGGACCGATCGATGGCCGGCAAGTTGACTCCTCCCGATTACGGCTACCCCGACGACGGCGGCGAGCGGCCGCCCTTTGTCCTCATCGATCCAAAGGCCTACTTCGCCAACCGCAAGAACGCCACCACCGCCGTCTGCGATCTGGATGGCCCCGGTCTCAAGGGCCGACTCCAGATCACCTTCTGCGCCGTCGCCCCGCCGCGTGTCTCCTACTTCTGCGTCCACGCCACCCACATGGACTACACCGAGTTCGCCGTCTCGCCCTATATCATGGCCACGGAGAACGACGGCGGCCTCGTCCTCCTATGTGTCGTCCCCGGTGACTATCCATGCATGGCCCAGCTTCCCGGATTTCGCCAATACTTCGTCTACGACGCCCTCACCCGCAAAATCTACCACCTCCCGCACCCCGGCTCCCAACACCTATTCAACCCGCTCTCTCTTACCATTATGCGCAGGTGCAACAAAGGCACCCGCACAGGCAAGGACAGCAATTTAACCCTCCACCCCCAACACCTTACCCTACGCCACCATGTGCATGGAGAGCCGAGGCACCATTACTGCGGCAGCTGCAGCTTCGTCGTTGCTGCACAAGCTCATGTCTTTTTAGGTGTACCATCTCCTCAGCTCTGCATCTATCAATCTAATACCGGGACCTGGACCAAGAAGCCGGTGGTGCTTGGGTCATGTCCAGAAGACCACTCCACAAGCAAGACACTCACCATCGGAGGCCCCAAACGCACCGTCACCTGGGTGGATCTCTGGGACGACATCATCTTCTGCGACGTGCTTGCCAAACGCCCCAAGCTCACCTACCTGAAGCTGCCACCGCCCATCATGCCCGGCCCCCACGTGGGGTATGGCGAGCCAAGGGCTGTTCGTGACGTTGCCCTAGTGGACAACTCCATCAAGTATGTCGAGATGTTCGTTCACCCCGACAGCAGCTCCTCCAATTCGCAGCATCATCGTTGGGAGGTTGCAGCATGGAGCCTCGGAAAGACCAGCCACCCCTCGCCCAAGGATTGGCGCATGGTTTCCAAGCTCGATTCCGCCCATATAAAGGTTGACGGTTCTGGTGCCACGGCTGCCCACCCAACCTTGTCGACTCTACACGTTGGTCTGCCCACCATTAGCCTCCAGAATGATCCCATTGTTTACTTCCTCGCCAAGATTGACTACACCACAATGAGACACACAGCTTGGGTGCTTGCTGTTGACATGGAGACCAAGACCGTTAAGAACGTGGCCGAGTTTCCCGCCAAGAGGACTTTTGGTTTAACCAAGGGCGCCTATGTTGCAAGTAGGATCTCGGCATATCTCAAAGTGTAACTTACTGGAATCACCATATCAGATACCCATAGATAGTGCAGGGTTTAGGGTGGATAATCTGATCTTGACCTAAAAACACACTGAGCCGTCATAGTAATACCTGTGCTGCAATTGCAGCTATATGTACGTATGCTTGAGATCTCGGCTACAGCTGTATGTACGTATGCTTACAAAACTACAAATATATGTTCCCCTCTCTGAAACGAAAAAACAAGCTACAGCTGTACGTGCGTTCCATTCTCAAAGGTTGATTTTTTCAGAATAGTCGTTGCTCTATTTATATTGCCGAGTATATCTGTGGCAGCCTGAATCACTACCGGAAAAGAGTCCTACCCCGACGGCCAATACAATGCTGACGGCCGCCGTCGGCCTATTTTGAGCTATGCCGACAGCCACGTCCTGGCCGTCGGCCTATCCTGGCCGTCGGGCTACCCCGATCTAAGCCGACGGCACCCGTCGGCACCAAATGACCGTCAGCCTAGCTGAGAACACGCCGACAGCTGCCGTCGGCACACCCGTGGGCCCGGCGACCCCGCTCGTGACCAGCGGCTAATGTCGTCAAATCTACGCCGACGGTGGGGACGGGCGGCCGTCGGCATATCTCCGCCAGCCACGTCACCGATCCGCGGCGCACTGTCCAGCACGTATACCGACGGCGGCCGTCGGCATACATGCCACGTCAGCGATCAGCGGCACGTCGCCCACCTAAACCCTGCCGTCTCTACGCCGATGGCAATGCCATCGGCATAGTTATTTTTATGCTTTTTTATGTATTATTATATTAACAGACATGTAGCATATGCTTTTTTATGTATTATTATATGAATATATATGTAGTTTTGTAAAAAAACATAGATTATGAATATATATATAGTTTGTATTTTTTCGATCACGTTAATAATGTGCCGTCATGTTCTTTTGAATATAGGTCCTTATATTTTATTAAAATCAAAAACAGCTATGCCGACAGAAGTTTTGTGGCGGTTGCAAACGCTCGACACCCGTCTCCGGAGTGTGACCCCGTCACGTCGGCGGTGTGCCCCCCTCACGGACGGCGCCGCCGCCGGCACCTGGAGGGCGGAAACAGCCGCATCGGGTCTATACGGAGGGGACGTTGCTCCCAAGTGTTTCTATGGGATGACCTACCACAATCGGGTGGTGTTGTGGCATGTTCGAAGAGGCGGCATGCATCTCCGGGGCGTGGCCCCCCTAACGGACGGCGCCGCCGCCGGCACCTGGAGGGGGGAAACGGACGCGTCGGGTCTACATGGAGGGGATGTACCTGTGGGTTTGGCCCGGATGTTGCTCCCAGCTGTCCCTCTGGGCTGACCTAACACAACCGGGTGGAGAGGTCCACTGGTCAAAGCCCATCCGTGGAATGTCGAAGGCCTATATCTCGTGGTCAACCGTTCCAGGGTTAGGCGGGACGGGGCCCTGGGGGGGGGTAGCGATGTGACTGGAGCATCGCACCGGGCCGTCATACATGCGGGGTGGTGTTGTGGCATGTCCGAAGAGGCGGCACGCGTCTCCGGGGTGTGGCCCCCCTAACAGACGGCGCCGCCGCCGGCACTTGGAGGGGGGAAACGGACGCGTCGGGTCTACACAGAGGGGATGTATCTGTGGGTTCGGCCCGGCTGTTGCTCCCAGGTGTCCCTCTGGGCTGACCTGACACAACCGGGTGAAGAGGTCCACTGGTCAAAGCCCATCCGTGGAATGTCAAAGGGCTAGATCTCGTGGTCAACCGCTCCAGGGTTAGGCGGGACGGGGCCCTGGGGGTAGCGATGCGACCGGAGCGTCGCACCAGCCCCTCATACATGCGGGGTGGTGTTGTGGCATGTCCGAAGAGGCGGCACGCGTCTCCGGGGTGTGGCCCCCCTCACGGACGGCGCCGCCGCCGGCACCTGGAGGGGGGACACGGACGCGTCGGGTCTACACGGACGGGATGTAACTGTGGGTTTGGCTCGGATGTTGCTCCCAGGTGTACCTCTGGGCTGACCTAACACAACCGGATGGAGAGGTCGACTGGTCAAAGCCCGTCCGTGGGAAGTCAAAGGGCTAGATCTCGTGGTCAACCGCTCCAGGGTTAGGCGGGACGGGGGCCCTGGGCGGTAGCGATGCGACCGGAGCGTCGCACCTGCCCCTCATACATGTGGGGTGGTGTTGTGGCATGTCCGATGAGGCGGCAAGCGTCTCCGGGGTGTGGCCCATCTCGTGGTCAACCACCCACCCACCCTTTCTCCTTCCCTATTCGTTTATTCATTCCCATTCCCATTCCTGTAGCCAACCATCTCCCTCTGACGGACTTGGATCCGCCGCCGCACCCACCCCCACCCCCACCGTCGACGACCCCCCTCCCCCTTCACTCAGCTGACCTACTAAGCTCCAAATCGAGCATGCGAGGCGGCGGCCATGGCGCTCCCAGACCCGCGACCAGGTCAAACGTGGCCGCGAACACCTAAGTCTCACTGTGTTCAAATGCCGATGGTTTGACCCCAAAAAGGGTCTGAGGCATACACCTTATGTTGGTTTAGTTGAATTTAAACCATCAACCCAGGCCACACAAGTATATTATCTGCCTTACCCATGCCAGAAAGAGTACCTAAAGGGTTGGGAAGTTGTGTTCAAGGTGTCGCCACATGGTAAGCTACCGGACCCGAACGATGATGATTACTACAACATAAACCCCATGACATACGAGGGAGTGTTCTTTCAAGAGGAACATGATGACGTGGTCTGAAACAAGGAGGATGATGACTTGGGTTATGTTGAACTGGACCCAAACAACGACGACGACGCACAGATTGATGGTGAGGCAGTTGTGAATCAAAGAGACATAATTATGCTTGAAAAGTTAAATGAAGACGCTGACGATGAGGAAGAGCCTCCACCTCCGTCTGACAACGAATAAGATATGCGGGATAGTGATGATGAGACCGGTCGACAAATAGATTACAATAGTGATGATTCATATGGGTTCTAGAAAATGTAAGTTCTTTTAATGATCATTACAATAGTATGCTTAATGTGCTCTTCAGTTATTAATGTCTTTCCTGTATTCTTGTTTATTTGATATCCTTACTAATTGTTTATTCTCTTCTCAATGCAGGTTTCCTAATCATGGGCAAGTCCAGCGGCGCCAGTTTCCTTAGTAAATTCGAAGGACTTACTCGGAGTGGACGAGCCCACAAGGTTCCCTCCCGACTACGCGAGGATGGAACCTCACAGGGAGGTGGATGGGTCGGGGGAGGAGACCCTAGAGGAGGAGGGGTGGGGGGAGAGCCCCTAGAGGACGAGGAGTCGGGGGGAGAGGCAGCCGGGGCAAAAAAGTCCGGGCCGTGTCCAAAATAGGAGGGTCTTCTTCGATGCCCTCCTATGCTGAGGCACCTTCTGAGTCTGAGGAGGAGGAGTATGTTCCTGATGGCGAGGAGGAGGAGGGTGAGGAGGAGGAGGGCGAGGAGGAGGGTGAGGAGGAGGGCGAGGAGGGTGGTGGAGGGGAGGTTGACCCCGAGTTGTGGGGTGACTTGCCACCGGGTGCTCCACAGGGGTGGCTGCGTGGTACTGCCGGAGTACCTACACCACCTTCTATCGAGGCACACAAGTGGCTCATTGAACCTGCGGGGGCAGAGTAAGTGCCTCTCAATCATATTTTCAACACATGACAACATTTTCTTATTGTACACATGGCAATCATTTGATTCTTTTGCAGGAACTAGATCCTTCACGGAAAGGGCCGTAAACCAAACGGCATTATCACTGTCCTATTGAAGGAGTTTTGGCCGGGCCTATTCTGTCCGCGGCCAGACAGGGACCCGCAGCAGCGGGTTTTGGCCACGAGCTGGGCCCACTACGAGGCTTCCAGCCACGCGGAGTATGGGACGGCCGCTAAGGCCGTGATCATCAAATTTTGGGTAAGTTCTCTTCTAAATCACTTGTCTTCAGTTTCGTTCATAGTTTATCATTGAATCACTCAACTCATGCCTTGTTTGCTTCTGGTTTATGCATGATTGCAGCAACTCTATAGAGTTCTTGACGAGCACAAGGCCAGAGCCGACGTGGTCTTGCTTGCGGCTGCAAAGAAGAAAGCTCGTCAGTTGCAGTATGAGGTGCGCTGGGTTGCCGTGTCGCAGTACTACCACATCTACCTTCATCAAAAGATGACCAAATCTCAAGCGCAGAGGCAACGACTTACCTTGAGCAGGGAGCAGTTCATGAAGGTAACTATTACTGACTTTTCATTGTTTCAAGCTGTCAACTATATGTTTCGTGCTCACATGTCATTCTTCCAAAATTTGCATAGGTTGTTCCTCGTTGGTGCTATGGAAGGGATGACGGATGGGCGAGTTTGGTGGATAGGTGGCTCGGCGACGATGTAGAGTTTGCTGCCAAGAGCAGCAAGGCCTGGGCTAACCGTGGAAGAGACGGGACACACGGCAAAGGAAACAGGAACCACTGGGGCTTCAAGGCCATGAAGGTATATCTATATGCATGATGCATTTTTATTCTTCTTTACCGTCATGTTCTTATGTATGGCTAACTTCTGTTTGACGTTGCAGGAGGACAAGTTAAAGAGGCCGCTCTCAGACATCGAGTCGTGGAAGCTGGCTCGCGAGCGGAGTGATCGCAAGGAGGGCGAGAGCCAGTACTACGGCAAGACCGAGGAGCACCTGGAGTCTTACACTCAGCAGTTTGAGAAGTTGCATCCGGATGTTCCTGTTCCTGAGGTCGCCCAGTCTCAGATCGACGACACGGCAGTGGTGGCCATCCAGGGGAAGCCCCATGGCCGGTATCCGTGTTTCGATGGCTTGATCACTCATTCAGTCTCGTACACACGGCTTCGGGCTACCAACCCGAGCCCGTTAGAGAGTACAGGGCATTCGCAGCCTCCCTTAGCCCGCCAGCGTGCTATAAGTACTTCCCCTTATCTTATTTGTCTCTAACTTTCTCAGTTTATTTTCAGCACTGCCCACTTAGAAACAACCTCAATTTTGTAGGCATATCAGGCCTTTCTCGAGCATAGGCATATTGAGGTGCGGGAGGACTTGCAACCAGTGAAGGCAAACGATGATTACAACCATCAAGCGATGACGGTTAGTTTTGCCCTCTTAAAACCAAGCTAAAATTTGCACTTCCATTCCTTCTGGCCTTCTAGTTTGCTTGTTTAACTAACATCCAGGCTATGTTGGCGTCTTGGACTAATCGCACGGAGCCACCACAAGTTGGACCCCCACCACCACCTGCGGGAGAAGCCCCACACATTCCCACGTTCGAGGAATGGGTGGCACTAGGCGGTGATAGTCCGGTTAGTACATTTGCCTAATTACTGACAAACTAGTTCTCGTTCATTCAACACTATCATATCATATTTACCGTTAGAACCTTCTCTCAGACATGTAGGTGACTAGTGGCTCGACTCCTGCTACGTCGACCCCAGTCACTCCGATCTGGCAGAGTGATCCTGGTCTTGGCGGTGGTGGTTTTGGCGGAGGAGGTCTTGGCGGTGGTGGTTTTGGCGGTGGTGGTTTTGGCGGCAGTGGTCTTGCTTGATGTCGTGCCATACCTTTCATGTTCTTACTTTGAAATGATGTTTCATGTCTTGCACTACTTATGTTCATGCACTTTCGACGGTGATGATCTTTAGATGATGAACTTGAGTATGTTTAAATGATGATGATGAACTTGAGTATGTTTAGATGATGAACTGTCATATTTCTGCATAATCCTATATTTTCTGCTTTGAAATGCTGTCAAATGAATTGAAAAAGAGAAAACAGGGAAAATACTAAAAAAATCTATGCCTACGGCAAAGCCGGCCCTGGGAAGCCCTGGGAGCATCTATGCCGACGGCTTTGCCGTAGGCATAGCCCTGCCGCCAGGAGGCACCAGAGGACGCCACGTGGCAGGGCTATGCCTACGGCAAAGCCGTCTGCCGACGGCTTTGCCGCAGGCATAGCCCTGCCGCCAAGAGGCACCACGGGGAGCCACGTGGCATAGGTATGCCGACGGCCTAGCCGTCGGCATAGATCTCCACCTATGCCGACGGCTTGGCCGTCGGCATACCTATGCCACGTGGCTTCCCGTGATTCGTCGGCGCTTTTGACGGCGCCGTCCGTTGCCGTCAGGCGAAAAACACTGCCGACGGCTAAACTATGCCGACGGCCGAACGGTAGCCGTCAGCATAGGCCCCTATGTCGACTGCAAAACTATGACGACGGTCTGACAAGACTACGCTGACGTGATCTATGCCGACGGGGCTATGCCGAAGGTTGCCGTAGGCATAGATCTATGCCGACGGCCCTGGGACGAGTCCGGTAGTGAATGTTTACCCGTTTAGGTGTGCCTGGTGGTGAAGCCATGGATTTCAGTATCCAACTTCTTCTATGGTGATCCAGCACAGATGAGAGAACCTAATATGGAGGAAAGACATGAAGTGAGCGCACGTCATAGCTGAGGATGCCCCAGTCTTACTTATGAAGCAAGCACTTAGAATTCTTAAATAGCAACTCTGAGGAATGAGAGCATGTCATGTCCTTGCACATTGCCATTCAAAAAAAATATTTTCAGTCCGGAAGCACGACTAAAAATGGAGAAAAAAATAGCATATAGTACACACCTCCGGTGGATGTGGCACCAAATACCACAACATTCAATAGGGCAGTTATTATTGCATCGCTTGAAGCAGTAGTACTCGCTCTTATATTTCTTTACGGATGGTGATCTAAACACTCTTATATTTCTTTACGGTGGGAGTATGTGTGTTCTTCAGTTTAGTCTGCATCTAGACATATTTCAGTGTGTCTCCAAGGCAATAACAGTTCATGGTGATAGCAGCAAGACCACCAAATAAGATAGCCTCTTTTGGCATAGATGAATTTGGATCAAACGCTTTCTGTTGTCGCAAAATTGTGACAACAAAGGTCAAATACCATGTGGGAGGTAAGTACCATTTGTATAAATGGCCACTCTTTTCACGAGAGTTGAGGCATACCCCGGCCCTAACCAATGGGAACTAGCATTTAGCTTAATTTGTTGAAAGTCGATGAAAAGCTGACCCATTAGACTTGTTGTTTGTTGGACTAGTGACGCTGACGCAACAATAGCAATTCGGCGGGAGTTGGGCATCATATTCCAACTTGGGTTTGGTACAAACGACAGCGATGATTGAAGCTCGTGCAAATTAGCCATCAAATTGTAGCACCGGATCTTTTGGCGGGAAAGTTCGCCAACATTGGGGCATTGTTGACTCAATGCACGATCGACATTTTTGGTGAAGGAGAGAAAACAATACTCCATCCGTTCCTAAATATATGGTGTATCAGTGGTTGAAAAAGTCAAAATTTGTCAATGTTTGACCAACTTTATAGAAAAAATATATAAAGATTTACAATAGTAAATATCTAAAAGATAAAAGTATATTTCTTGGTGAATATAGTAATAATGATTTGGTATTCTAGGCATTAACATTTTTGTCTACAAACTTGGTCAAAATTAGAGAAGTTTGACTTTAAAGAAAAGTAATACACCTTATATTTAAAAACGGAGGGAGTAAATGGTAAACCAATGATGAGTGGGTCCCACATGGTGAAAAAGAAATAGTGGTTGTAGTTAAAAGAAATCATGTCAACACTACCTTTTTTAGTTTCATATATTTATACTGGACTTGTTTTCTTCTAGATTTTACGAGAAAAAAAGATATCATCTTACAAACAAAAAATGTCCACATACATAATCTTGCATAAATACATACATTCAGCTATGTGCAATAACAGAATGACACATGGCTTAAAGAATCCAAGCACGGTTAACTTCAAGGAAAATAAAAGAAAAGAAAAATGCCTTCCAAACAAAAACATATGCAGACACGGAATCTTGTGTACATTAAACCGTGTGAAAATAACATAATGCCACAAGGCCTAATAACATTGGTAAATACAACGACAACAAGAGAGAAAAAGTTAATTAACTAGTTTAAATCGGCCTCCACGATGAAGTTCTATTGTCAGTTTTTTAAAGTACAAAAACCTCTACTACATCTCGAAAGACGACCAAAGTTTGCCAAAAACATAAGTAATTAACTTGATGTTGGACTTGGTTATGGAACAATAATCCACTCTTTTACTAGCATATGTGGCCGACTAATTGGCTGGGTGTATTTATTCTTTTTGTAAAATACCTTTCTACATTTTAAATGGTGGACATCAAGGGCGAGCCAAACCAAAATTTTGATGATGCAGCTCATGAACTACAAGCCCCCAACCCGATGCGAACGTTCAGGCCACCACTTCGTCTCGCCGACTTGGTCTCGCGGCTGGGGAAGCAGGACGCGGAGAAGAAGCGATGGCAGGCGGCTCGTATGATAACTTCATCAGTAGGTATGGCTCGTATGATAAGTGTGGCCTTGTGTGGCGAGACGTCTACAACCTGTGCTGCAGAGAGAAAATGAAATTGATTGCAAAGTGTGATGCTGACACGGAAATCGATATTGTGAGGAGCAGAAAGGAGAATGACCCAGACTTCTTCTTTGAGTACGTGCTCAATAAGGAAGGGCGGTTAATTAAAGAGCATGTTCTGGTGCGATGCACAGTCACGACGGGACTATCAGTTGTATGGAGAGGGGGCATATGCCCCCCTCCTCGGCGCACTTCACCAATCGTTACTTGCATCATATAATCACATATAGATGTTCGGACCCTTCGCCAAACCATGCGCAAGTGATAGCCACATGCACCGGGCTTTAGATATTTATGCTTTTGTTAAGACTTTTGATGTAATCCCTGACTGGCCGGCGGCTGCGGGCGCGGCGGAGCCGCCAAGGCCGGCGGCTGCGGCATATGGAGCCTACGACCTATGTCGGCTGGGTAGGCTGGCTTGATCCCTTATACTCCGACTACTCCCACTGCAATTCAATTCGGTTTCATCTCGAATTAATAGGGGCAGGTGTCTCCTTAGCAACTGAAGGCTGAACGATTGGTGGAGGTAGAGCTGAAGCACTGACTTTTGATGTGCTCGGACTTGATTTACTGGGCTTCCTTGCACCAGCAGACGAATCGGTGGACGGTGAAGAAATTAGGCCCTTTGCAACCAGAGAACTGACAAGACTTGACAGTTGTGCAGCTTTCTCAGCATTGTTGCAGATTAAGGATCACACGGCATTGTAGACCATTGGTTGTAAATGAAGAAGAAAGGCTCTGGCAGATGATACACAGGTGCAGATGAATAAAAGGGGCCCATACTATTGGTGATTTGCTTGTTGTGTTTACGCCTTGCATAATCTTTTGGGCATGTACTGGGTTGGTTTACTCTCTTTGCTTGGTTGGCTTTAAGTCTATGCAAGGCCAGCGTTAGGAGTTCTTGAGACATGGGTAACAAAGACATTGGTGCTTCCCGTTGATCTAGACTGCGGCCGTTTGGGCTCTGGTTTCAGTGCGTCGGTCATTCAGAGCCGAAACAAGCGATGAGGACTACTTAGGTGCGCGCGACCGAGCGATCACGGAGGAGGCTAGCGATCGAGCATACCGACGGAGCGCTCGGGCGCAACGAATTAAGGTCACGTTTCCTTCCATCCGTGAATTGTACGCAGCGCAAAGGAGAGAGCGTATCAATTGAATTGTATTGTATTGTATTGTATGCTGCGCGCTGTAGCCTCTAGACATGGATTGATTCGGCTGTGTCTTTCTTGTCTTGAGCACTACGTAACTCATCTAGTCAAGCCTCACTACTCAATTCATGGACTGATCCAAGTAGGCGTTTTGGATCGATGAGGACAAAGGGCGGCCGGTCGCCGCCGTCGTCGGGGTAGCCGTAATCGGGAGGAGTCAGCTTGCCGGCCATCGATCGGTTCAAGGGTTCAAGCTATGGGTCACAAACCGTTGCTTCGTCTTGGATCGGTGTGTGCGTGGATGTTTATCTAGCAGATAGATCCGAGGTGGATGAAATCTAATAGCAGTGGTACGGCCGGGTCGATGAAGACTTTGACGCGCGAGCGAAAGATGACAGACCACGCGAGCCGCGCGCGAGGGCATCGCTTTCGCATGAATGCATTTAAATACCCATTGGTTCAGCTTGCCGGACGGGTTTGTATTTGTATATAATGCTGCATGCGCGCTGTAGCCTGTACTGTAGAGATGGATTGATTCGGCCGGCCGGCTGTGTTGAGTACACATGAGGCGATGCATGCATACGCACCTCTCTCCTCCTCCTCCTCCTTGTCTTTTTTTCTTTTATTTTCCTTTCCCCTTTTTTCTTATTCTTTTTTATTTATTATATATCACCTTTTTTTGAGCCAACGCACCAAGCGATTATTTCGGGATTGTTTTGTTTTTCGCCCGAGGAAAGTTGAGTTGATCAGCCTGTCCTTTTTTTCTTTTTCCATCCCCACAAATAACATATTCTTGCAGCCAAGACCCTGCCTTTTTGCACTTATGGACGTCGGTTTGACGCGGAGGAATGGTGGTGCAGCGACGACTAACACACCACTTGCAGCTGCTGGGATGGTGGAAATATGGTGGCGACAACACTTGAGTGACTTGATGGTGGTGCTACTCGAGCACCCGGTCTCGAGCTCCGAGGTGAAAGCCTGGGTGACCCGAGTTAGTCATGCCTGACAATGGCGATGTTTTTACGTCGTTACCTTGTTGAAGGCATTGCTCGGATATGCTTGGATCGTTTCTTCAGGGTGAAAACCTAGATTCCAATCTTGAGTGGTCGGATCTGGTGGCGGCTGCTATTGAGCGTCACTCCCTTCTTGAAGGTGTTGATGTTGAAGAACTTCGTTGTTTGTGTGGTGTCATGAGATGGTTGGTGCGGATATGGTCATTGATGTAGTTTGCCGAATGTGGATATCTGATCTCTTTTGTGTATTTTCTTCGCCTATACATAGCTTTGGTCTTATATGACTTTGCTATATGTTGGCATGTTCTTGTATGCGTGTGTTGGTGTTGCCTGTGTGCATCTTAGCTATGCACAGGCCGGGTGGTCTAATTGTGTTTGTATCCTCTTGATGCTTCATTTTGAGCCAATAAAATTCACCCTTTGTCAAAATAATGATAAATGGTGGAGATCAGGGGATCCTGATGCAGTTTGTCAACTACTCGCTATCTATCTAGAATAAGACAGATTTTTTATTTGCACATATCTAATTATAAACTAGAAAAGATATTTCATATACCACACACTTTTGGGATTCCTGCCAAGATGTAAATTATTAATTAACTTGCCCAAATTAATCTGGGAATACATGTGTTGTTTCTTTAATACTTCGTCTCATTTAGAAAGGTTCTTTCTTTAAAAAAATTAGAAGTGTAACACACTGAAATGTAAAATAAACAATTTTAACACTTTATGAGAGTTACCTCAATATATTATATATGATTGTAACTTAGAAAAAATAGTGCAGAAGTTACAAATAAATTTAGTATAAATAATGATATTTATGTTTATTCAGGGCCCATGTTTTACTTTTTTATTGAATCATATGAAATTTCATCTTCTTGTTTATGTCATGAACACCTATACGGACACTAAGACTGGGGCGACACATATGAAATCATCATAGTCCATATATAAACAAGTTGGGTACATACTATTTGCTCTTCTTGTTGCATATCTTGTCAGCAGCTTTCTTGTCCACCCTCCTAAGAGCGAAGAACTTGATCCTCAGATCAAATGTTTTCTGTTCCCACATCTCATTGAGCAGGTAAGTTCCATCGCTGCAACAACCACCAACTTCAACAGTTAAGAAAGAGAAAGCGGAGGCAGCATAATTGGAAGAACAAAAAAAAACCATTATAACTTTTTAAGTAACTGCGAACAAGGTCTGTTAGTTTTCTTTTCCCTGTCACGATCTGATTGTAAGCGAAGGATGAGGAGGAGGGGGTGAAGAGTTGTTCCGCGCCACATTGCTACGATGATTTTTTTCAATTTTGATAATCTTTTTTCAAATTCAATGAACTTTTTTTTGTAGCCGCTGAACTTATTTTCGAACTCGATGAACTTTTTTTGAATCCGATGTTTTTTCCCAAAATTGTTGAACTTCTAATTTTTTTCTTAACATTTGATGAGCTTTTTAAAAAATCCATGGAGTTGTTTTTGAATTTATGTTTCTTTTTCAGATAATTTATATTGGGTATATGTAACATTTTAATAAATGAAAAGGTTAACTACCACTGCTTTCTTTTAGTAGACAACAAGGTTACTTTGGTCTAATGGTTAGTGCGGTGGGCCCCTCTTCATGCGACTGGACTCCACCAAACATAAACGGCACCTTAAGCACCCCTGAATGGGTTATTCGCAAACAACGCGTAACCCCCCCCCCCCCCCCCCCCCCTCCTTCCTACAATCTAAGTGGGCATGAATTTTTTTTCTAATTCATGAATTTTTTTAATTTTGTTTTGTTTTTTTCCAAAAACACATTTTTCCTGAAATGTATGTGCAATAAATAGCATTGCTGCGTTTTAAGCATCTCTAACAGATCCCGCAAATGCACGTCCCACAAAACGCGTATAAGGGCTCCAGTTAAAAAAATACGGTGCGGCGAGCGCTCCGGCCGAACAGATCCCGCAGATGTTTTGCGGGACGCGTTTGCGGGATCTTGTTCGGCTGGACTGCTCGCCACAATGTAAACTTTTCATAAAACATCAAACAAATTGCACATTTCACAATAATGTCAACCGAAAGGAATCTAAAATAAATTCAACATACGAATGTATAAATGGTCAAGCAACTCATAATACAACAACAGTCATCGTTACAACAAATGTTTGAATTCAAATAATCATTACAACATCAAATTGTTCAAATCTCACACGAATATAAATGGATACAAATGGGGATCTATCTCCCCCCATAGAGCTGCCACCGATGCTCAATAAGATGATGTTGGAGTTGGTTGTGCGAATCACGGTTCTCAATTTTCCGGTTGGTCTCAAGAAATGCATTGGTCTCATCTGTTCCAAGCAGTCATCATGTTTCGGAGGGATTTTTTACCCAGAAGCGAGCATGACCTCAAACAATGACAAACCGAGCTTGCAATACATGAAATGCCCTCTCGATATCCCCGTCAAACCAAAGAAGCAATGACAAATCCATAGATCATGTGAAGCCACGGCTTCAAGCACGCCGGTGGGTTTACATTTGTGGTCGGTGTATTGCCCTGCCCAAGCCACCGGGATGTTCTTCCACCTCCAATGCATGCAATCAATACTAGCTAGCATGCCCGGCCATCCTCTTGTTTCATTCATTTCCATGAGCTTTTTTATGTCCTCTTAATTTGGAGCTCGAAGATACTCTGGGCCAAAAACCAGGATTATTGTCTTCGCAAAGACACAGACACTTTTGGTGGTCGTATCTTCGCCAATGCGAAAATAGTCATCCGCTTAGTCGGCCGGAACACCATATGCAATCACTTTCATGGCCGCCGATTTTTTTATATGCACTAAAACCAATGAAACCGGCAGCATTCCTACATGGGGGTGAAGAAACGGCAATTTTGCTCGCAAGCCTCGACGATGTGGACGAAAAGTAACCTACGCATTCGGTATCGCCTACGAAAGAGGTAAGCCGAATATGTCGGTACCTCGGCGAAGTAGTCCTTCATGAGCATTTTGTCGCCGAGAGCTCGGTTGCGGGGAATGCGTAGCCGGCCAACCGTCGATCTGTGCCGCTTTTTCTTCGGCCCCGCCTCAAATTCATCGACGAGATGCAACAACACTAAGTTCTCATCATCGTCGTCGAGGACCAAATTTTCTATGTCCGAATCGTCGGGCAAAGACGACGAGGACGAACTCCAATCCATCTACAAAATGCACACAAGCTGGCATGACTTTCACCCGAACCTACTCCGGGCCAAAATCAAGCACGAACCAGCATGGGTTTCGCCCGAATCAGCGCCACGCCGCCCCTTCCTTCTTCCCACCGCCCGAAGCCACGTCGGCGCTTTCTTCTACCCGCCGCCCGAAGCTGCACCACCCCTTTCTTTTCCCCGCCGGCCGAAGCTGCGCCGCGCCGCCCTCTTCCCCCGAAGCGCCTGGGCAACGAATACGTCCGTGTACGCGAAATGTGACCGTATTTGCACGTTCGTACAAGTTTGATGACTGCAAGCACATATTTTACAAGTTTATGCACCAAAATGACCATCAGGTGCAAATTCTATGACTGCTAGTGTATTTACCTCGACTCTAAAGGATAGACATGAATAAACCAAATATGCTTCTAAGTAGGAGCAAAGGACATGAACAAACCAAAGATCCTTTCTAAGCAGAAGCAGAAGACCTCAGGGATTACTCTTACAAACCAGTGATTGCGTAAGCAGATAATAGTTTTCATGATCATTGAGATGATTCATAATGTGCTCTCAGCCTTCATGTAAGCACATATGTTCATGCCAACCGAATAAATTGCTCAAAACCACAATATTTGTGGCTAGAGTACTAAACAACTATCGTTTTTGCTAAAAATTACAAAAACCCACCAACTCTGCGGCAAGTGAGTAACAAATCGCACTAATTCGGAACTGAACCGCCTCTAACAGCAAAACTGACGAGTGGGACCTGTCTGTCAGGCTGATTTGGCATGTCTACATGGACAATATGGTGAGGTGGAAGATGGCCCCACTAGTCAGCCTCTCATCTCTTTTCAATTTTTTCCCTACTTCCATGGTCAACGCCATGCCCACAGGCCGCCGGCTCCGGTCTGTGGTGCGCGGCCGATCTGCCGCCCCCCTGCAGCTCCCTCCGACGCCGCCTCGCCTCCATACACCGACCCGGCCTGACTTCCCCCGCGCGGCCGTGCCACAAGCCCACAAGCGTCACAAACCCGTGCCACCCATGCATCTACCTCCGACGCCGTCGGCCGTCCACGCTCCAGCCCTGCTTCCGACGGTGCCGCCAGCACCCACGGCCGCCGTCGTAGCCGAGGCGACACATGCAGGGGACCTCCTGCGCGTGCTCGTGTCGTAGCGGAGTAGCAGCTAGCCGGCCACGAGGCTCCTCGGCTGCGCGTGCTCATTTTTCCAACAGATTCAGCGGGTCTACGGCTTCGCGGCTTGCTTGGTTGCTGGACTCGCCAGCATGACGCTGTTTTCAGCAGTTGGATCCTATATACCGGTGGATCAAAAAACATCGTTATGAGTTATGCTTACTGTGGAGTACTTCAGAAATGGCTGATGCCATTCCTTCCAAGTATCAAATGTGTGTTATTCAGACATTCAGGCTTACCAAATCTAAGTCTAAAGAAACGAGTCGTAGGCGTAAATGCCTATTTCTTCAGCATTAAGAACTTTAGGTTAGTCAACACAATGATTTCTATGCTGGGTTTGCTCTTCACGGTAGGCTCGAACGTCACATTTAACCTATCTGTGCTAGTAAACTGATGCTTTGTCTTCTCTTAGTCGGAGTTGATGTTTCAAATGCCATGCTTATGCGATATTTGTTCTGAACATTATTACTCTTCTACATTCGCGATAGCTATAGTCAAACTTTCAAGTGTGAATCATATGATCCTGTCGAATGCCAGTTTGATATATATGTCCTGCTCTTGCATTGGCTCCACTAGCTTTGTTTCTTGAATATTTGCATTTTGCATTATGCTGATTTGAACCTTTGCTGGGCAGCACAGCCTTCATAATGGGGACCAATAAACAACTAAGGATGATGCTTGATGTAGTTCTTGTTTATATTCACCAGCTATTTATGTTGGATGTGTTGCTTTTGCTCTTTTGGTTAGTAATATCTCAGTCCTTTGTTAATTTAATTACCCTTAGTAACATCTCAAACCTAAGTAAATAACCAAGTTGGAATGAATGAACAACTAGCCATACCCGGCAGATAACCATGTGTTCTGATTGTGGTCCATGTGCAGATTCATGGCAAGCTGCTAACATTGATTGCCATCATATGTGAGATCCGTGCGCTCTTCTGGTAAGTTGCCTCTTCCTACAAACTGTAGCGACTTCCTGACATGTTAATCATTCGACTATCACATTCTAATGCCAATGCCACTTGGAAAGTTGCAACTATACCTTAAATGAAAAGTTATATGAAATTTGTATTTAGGCACTTATTACTGTGCTAAGTTAGGCAACGTCTAGAATGTCTTTGTGCTGCAATCCAAACATCTGCCAATGTTTTATTCATTTACTTCTCTGTCTCTCTTGAAAATCGCAAGCATATAATAACATGCACATAACCAATTATCTTTAGTCGTTTGGTCCCCGAGTGCTATCATGCACTGAATGTGTGCTTGTGCTTAGAGGACCATTGAGATTAGCTTATACTTCAAGAAGACAGAAAATTGTTACGTCCTCTTGCATTTTTCAGGGAGTGATTTCAGGGTTTCCTCATTTTCGCGTTTGTGGTATGTATCCCTTCGCCCAAGTTAGTTAAGTCACCGTGACATTCAGTTTCAACCATGTTAAGCTGTCGAAGAAGCAATACCTGGAAATCGAAATAGAGTCACACCTCTAACTTGCTTATTATTTGAGGTTTGAGTGATGGAAGCACAAATACACCAGTTGGTGATACGCGATTCACCCTTAGTGCACTCTATTTTAGGGGGAACTGACTATGTCTTTTTGAGAATGTTATTTCTTGTACAGCTGGGCCTGCATAGTTACACAAGTATACAATTGTAAAGAGCACATGCCTATAAATCATAATGATGCTAGATTAGTAGCCTGTAACCATGAGTGGTCATAGCATCATCTCTGTAGAAACGCTCTGTGTCATGTGCAAACCTGAGTGAGCGTCGACCGACTGTTAGCTCCTCAGGGATTTCAGAATGTTGTGCTCGGTGATCCAGGCAGTAGCCAGGAGTGAGAAGGCAGTAGCCAAACCATGAGTGGTCATAGCATCATCCCTATAGACGCTCCGTGGCATGTGCAAACCGGAGTAAGCGCCGACCGACTATTAGCTCCTCAGGGATTTCAGAAGTGTTGTGCTCGGTGATCCAGGCAGTAGCCAAGAGTGAGAAGGCGGTAGCCAAACCTGGCGATGAGAGTATGAACTGATATGTTATGCTGCAAAAAAAAAGATGACCAGAGTAGCAGCCAAACTGGCATGTATGATAGCATGGATCGTGTTTTCTTTCTTGAATCAAGACATGCAGTTGTACGTGTGTCCTTGGAACTGTTTCTTCTTGTAATCAAAGTCCAAGAGCAGCCTGGAGTAGGATTTTATCATTGTTGTTGTTGTTGTTGTTGTTAGTTTGAACCTCTAGCCTATCCCAATTTATTTGGGACTAAAGGCTTTGTTGTTATTGTTATTGTTGTTAGTTTTAACCAAAGGGAAACATGACAGTGCTAATATTTGAGCACAAAGAGCTTCATTGGATCGTGCAACGATGCAAGCTTGGATATCACTTGATGTAGATGCAGGTTATTTTGACACTGTACAATCTGCAACCCCGGAAACAGTGTGCTCCTTCCCCTTTCAATCAACTGACAGAAGTTTTCAGAAAAGGAAGAAGACAGTGTGAGGAACCGAACTAATTCCTTGGATGGATCGAGAGATGCGCGCTCCTGATTTGGAGGCGATCTGGAGGGAGTTCGGGGAAGAAGACAACACAGCCACCAAAATGACCTCACTTGGTCGGTACAACGTGAATTACATATGGATGTTGTTAGTTTGAACCTCTAGCCTATCCCAATTTATTTGGGACTAAAGGCTTTGTTGTTGTTGTTGTTAGTTTGAACGAAAGGGAAACATGACAGTGCTAATATTTGAGCACAAAGAGCTTCATTGGACCGTGCAATGATGCAAGCTTGGATATCACTTGACGTAGATGCAGGTTATTTTGACACTGTACAATCTGCAACCCAGGAAACAGTGTGCTCCTTCCCCTTTCAATCAACTGACAAAAGTTTTCAGAAAAGGAAGAAGACAGCGTGAGGACCCGAACTAATTCCTGGGATGGATCGAGAGATGCGCGCTCCTGATTTGGAGGCGATCTGGAGGGAGCTCGAGGAAGAAGACAAGACAACCACCAAAATGACCTCACTTGGTCAGTACAACGTGAATTACATCTGGATTTTACCGCTCTCCTCTGGTTACGTTCGATAACTGGTGGATATCTCCTGATATCTCCGGTCCATGCTTCTCTTCCTTACTCCTCACTCAGGTACATACCACATCCCTTTCAGTTATCTTTAGATACGCCTTGCAGTTCCTTCAATCCCAATAACCATTTGTAAATTTCAAAACCCATGTTGCTTCGCCCGCACCTCCTCCCGCACGCAGCAGTGCACGGCGCCCGCAGCCACAAGCATAGAGAGAGGGGGGAGGGATGGGGATGGAGCTGAGGAAGCGCCCGAGGCCACGGCGGCTCCACCCTGACTTGGTCTCGTCGCCCAGGATGCCGCCGCCAAAGCAGGACGCAGAGAAGGGACCACGGCAGGCGGCGGCGAGACGCAGCTGGCGTTGAGCAAGCGCGCCAGGTGCGGGCAACAGTGCGTCAGGAGTCGAGCCGCCGGCGCCGGGCTTCAGCCTTGCAAGTCTGCTGCTGCTGCTACTCTCCACTACACCACAACACCAATGCAATGGCATATAATCTGCCGGGAGAACGCCCTTACAAGGGCAGAAATACTGTCGGGACAGAGTTTCTCGAAGCAGATAGAACTGCCACGACAACGGCTGCCATGGATTACTTCTCCCGACAAGTAAACAATCCCCGGCAGTTTCTCTGCCCTGACCTTTATATCTCCCGGCAGACTGTGTCCTAGGGTAGGAACTACAATTGCCGTAGTTTCACTGCCTGCACAAACACATTTACCCGGCAGGTAGTATGCCATCACGTGTTTTTTCATAAGCAATCTGAATTGTTATGGGTAACATATCCCTTATTTAATTATCCAATCCGTATGTTCAAACAATCATGTCAGATCATGCAATTTATACATGTGTTTCAATCAAAGTTATATGTAAGGCCTCGTTCAATAATATAAACAGACCAAAGACATGTGTACATATGTTTCAAGATAAACAAAAGTTGTGGCACACAAGCAAAATGAGGATACAATGGCTTGTGTGCCAAAACAACCACCAAAATGAGCAGAGTAAAACATTGCAATGTCTCCAGGTACAACAAACAAGGCATATTACATATATGTTATCACTCCACTAACTTGTAGATCTTGCAAACCTCCAGCAACTTGTAGATCTGCCAAGCATCCATCAACTTCTGCATCTTTGAGAAACCTGTAAAAAAAGTAAACTCAAAAAGCTGCTCTCGTTTCAGATTTTAAATCGACAGATTAAATATTAATGTCAATATATTTAGAGGAAATGAGCATGTCTATGGGGACACATATAATGTTCTCTTCATACAATTTTCTAATCATTTATTCGCAGAATATTTGTCCACACATTATCCGAACAAAACTATGATTCAGACAGGGCTGGGTGCTGATACGTCCATTTTGCATCATGCTTTGATATTGATATTTATTGCATTATGGGCTGTTATTACACATTATGTCACAATACTTATGCCTTTTCTCTCTTATTTTACAAGGTTTACATGAAGAGGGAGAATGCCGGCAGCTGGAATTCTGGGCTGGAAAAGGAGCAAATATTAGAGACCTATTCTGCACAACTCCAAAAGCCCTGAAACTCCACGGAAGTTATTTTTGGAATTAATAAAAAATACTGAGCGAAGAAAATACCAGAGGGGGGGCACCCACCATCCACGAGGGTGGGGGCGCGCCCCCTGCCTCGTGGGCCCCTTGGCAGGCCTCCGGTGCCCATCTTCTGCTATATGTAGTCTTTTACCCTGGAAAAAATCATAAGCAAGCTTTCGGGACGAGACACCGCCAGCACGAGGCGGAACCAATCTAGGGCTCCGGCGGAGCTGTTCTGTCGGGGAAACATCCCTCCGGGAGGGGGAAATCGTCACCATCGTCATCACCATCGATCCTCTCAATAGGAGGGGGTCAATCTCCATCAACATCTTCACCAGCACCATCTCCTCTCAAACCCTAGTTCATCTCTTGTATCCGATCTTTGCCTCAAAGCCTCAGATTGGTACCTGTGGGTTGCTAGTAGTGTTGATTACTCCTTGTAGTTGATGCTAGTTGGTTTATTCGGTGGAAGATAATATGTTCAGATCCTATATGCATATTAACACCCCTCTGATTATGAACATGAATATGATTTGTGAGTAGTTACATTTGTTCCTGAGGACATGGGAGAAGTCTTGCTATAAGTAGTCATGTGAATTTGGTATTCGTTCGATATTTTGATGAGATGTATGTTGTCTTTCCTCTAGTGGTGTTATGTGAACGACGACTACATGACACTTCACCATTGTTTGGGCCTAGGGGTTAATCATAAGTGGGATGCTTGTCCAAGAAAGGGCAGTACCCAAGCATCGGTCCACCCACATACCAAATTATCAAAGTAACGAACATGAATCATATGAGCGTGATGAAAACTAGCTTGACGATAATTCCCATGTGTCCTCGGGAGCGTTTTCCTTCATATAAGAATTTGTCCAGGCTTGTCCTTTGCTACAAAAAGGATTGGGCCACCTTGCTGCACCTTATTTACTTTTGTTACTTGTTACCCGTTAGGAATTACCTTATCACAAAACTATCTGTTACCAATAACTTCAGTGCTTCCAGAGAATACCTTACTGAAACCACTTGTCATTTCCTTCTGCTCCTCGTTGGGTTCAAAACTCTTACTTATCAAAAGGACTACGATAGATCCCCTACGGTTTATGATGACTCTAAAGAGCTGCTTGCTGCGTGCAAGAAGGAGAGAGATTCCTGGGCATACTTTTCTGGGTGTGGCTGGTCCATGGAATTTCTGGAATTTCACCCCGCATTGATGACTTGTAGCGACCCGACCTGAATGGATCAAGTCTCTGTGCTTAAGTGTCATCCCTGGATCGGTATGCTGACACACACAGTACTCGAGGATTTATAACAGAGGTAAATCACATGTATAAAGTAACGTAAATACTATTACCTCAATCCAAATAGCGGAAGTAACAAGGTTGTGGATTCCCATCAACACCAACGGCAAAGTTGAGTGTAGAAATCGTAACCCTAACGTATCACTTACTCGTCGTAAGAATCCTGCAACATGAAACGTTGCAGCCCGAAAACGGGTCAGCACATGGAATATGCTGGCAAATACACACCATAGAGAAATGATGAACAAAGGCTATCACTACATGCATATATGGCTGGTGGAAAAGCTCTATGGTTATAATGTTTTTGCGAAAAGCCAATTTTTCCCTACTACAAAGGAATAAATTTTATTTAACTATCATGGTGGTTGTTAAACATTGAGATGGTTGACAGCATCTCAATCCCAATTAAGTATCATCATTAACCCAACAAGATTAATTAAAGTAACATGATGAGATCAACGGGATAATCCAAGAACTAGATACTCAAGATGTCCATAACCGGGGACACGGCTAATCATGATTAGTTTGTACACTCTGCAGAGGTTTGTGCGCTTTTCCCACAAGACTCGATCTCCTCCGTTGGGATTCTCGCACTTCATGGTGTTTGAGAAACGGATGACCGAGACATAGTCTTTCAGAAGCGTTTGCACCTTACGATGTGATAGACCGTACCAACCTACATCCCCTACATCTGCTAGTCTACCACTGTAAGAGTTCACACAACTTAATCAACTATGCTAGAGCCCATAATAGCTTGCGGCTGTACACGGAAGTTTCTAGCATGAAAAATCTCATGATCCCTTTGAGCCTGGGTGGCGGTCCAAAAGAAAAACAGGCAATCCTGGAATACCCAGGTACCTCAATCCACCCAGATGTGTGTTTTAGTTGCCACCTTAAGTTTAACCATTAATTAACAATCTCACATCTGTCATGGTAACACTCAAACCCAATCCACGTCTACTAGCATAGCATAACAATATAAGCAAACATAGAAGTAACTCCCAAGGGTTTGCTAATAAACAGGGCAATAGGTACTACCTCATCTACTTTCCAGAACCCACAATTTAATTAGATCCTAATCATGCAATGTTTGAGGGTTGATCTAATGCAATAAAACTGGGTAGTCAAAGAGGTATGATCAAAGTGTTACTTGCCTGCAATGCTGATGAAGATGATTCGCACTCATAACTCTTGATAGATCTACTCGTCACACTCCGTTTCAATCTATCGAAAGCAAGCAATAGTAACCACACATAAGCAATCACTCAAAAGATCAGAAAGAACGAAGAAGACGATTCGGAAAACATCAAAACCAAGCAAATAACTCTTGCAACATAAAACAATTTCTAACAGTACCAAAATTATATGAATTTGGCCTTATCAGGAAGTTTAGGCCAAGAGCTTCGATTTGCAAAAAGAATCAACTAAATCGGAGCTACGAAACTCAAGTTACGATCAAAAGAAGATTCAAATTCAAATCTGATCTAATTCAAATTTTAAAATTTCAAAAACATGTTTGAGTTGTTTTACTGGATTTGGACAAACGAGTGAAAAGTTGTGATCGTTTGAAAACCAGGGGCTAATCTGTAAAATAAATCATCACAAATAGGTCCCTGACCGGAACTAAAAGAAAAAGAAAAGCTCTACAGAAAGAACGTTCGCTGCCGAACGCTAACTGACGAAATTCGTTCGCTGCGGAGAGGTAAACAGCGAGCGTTCACTAATTAAAGAAAACCGTTTAAAAAAATAGAACCGATCTGGTCCATTGGATTCAGATCTGACGGCGAGGGAAGGGCGGCGGTTACCGCGACGGATGGAGTCGCCGGCGACGAGGGAGATGGCGGCGGGGGCTCGGACATCGACGGGGCGACGGCTCCGGTGGGTCTCCGGCGGCGGCGAGGGCGTCAGGGGGCTCGGCTCGGCGCGGCGGTGAGGATGGAGGGGGCGGCGTCGGTCGGGAGTGGCGTGGCGGAGCCGGGCGTCGGCGACGAAGCTCGGTGGCGGCGGCAACTCCGGCGAGTGCGGGATGCGGCGGCGGCAGACAAGAAGAGAGGGGCGGGGCGGCGGTCTCGCCTTATAAAGGCCAGGGGGGCGCGGCTTGGAGGAGGGGCCAGGGGACGCGGACTCCGGCGGCGGCACGCTCGGACGTCGAGGCTGACACGGCGGCGGCGCGTGCAGTGGGAGGAGTCCCGCTCGGTGCGGGCGAGCGGCGTGGGCCGGCTGGGCCGCGACCTGGCTGGCTAGCTGGGCCGGCCCGGTCCGGTCGGTCAGATTTTTTCAAAACATGTTTTTTTTCAGACAAACAAAATAATTAAAAACAAAATAAATAAAAAAATTATATAGTCATATAATATATCAAAATTTCCAGAAAAAGATTTCCTACAACATGAACATTTTTGTAACGTCAAATAAAATCCTCAAAAATTCAAATAAATCAGACAGTGCTACTGCCTTAATAAAATCCAATAAAAATCATTTTTAAAATTACCAAAATGATTTCAAATTTATTTCTCTCCAATTTTCTGTTGTAGGGAATCATGTTACCCTATTTTCCGTATATTTTATTTTTGGAGAAAAATAATTTGAATAAACCCAAATAACTCCAAATTGAAAATAATTTCAAAGGGACTTTGAATTTGATCCTTTTAAACTTCCAACTCATATTTCATATGTTTTGAAGAAGTCATTTTATCTTCTCTCGTGAAAATCATTGAGTTGCATAAAGTTTGAGAATTGGAAATATTTCCAAATGAAATTCAAATATTTTCAAATACCCTTTCATTTAATTAAATGGAAGAAGTCATATCATCTTCGCTCAAGGGTTTTGTATTTGAAAAGAATTTGAATTCATGGAGATCAGAAAGCAAAGATGAAAGTTTGGGAAAGTCCTTTTATTCCCTCTCATTTAACTTTCAAAAAGTTTCGAATTCACTCACTTTCAGACAATCAATCAAACAATCAATACAATCTATCTGTTTATTATAACATTCCAAAATTTAAAATTTTGGGATGTTACAAACTACCACCCTTAAAATGAATCTCGTCCTCGAGATTCGGAGAGGCTAGCAAGAAATAGGTTAGGTTTGGGGTCTTCTCAAAATCCGTTGATCATCACAGGGGGTCTGGGGTGCTACCACCCTTAGAAACATCGTTATGGTCCCATCAATACTCATGCACTCCATCCTGATTCTTGACGGGGCCGGTCTTCTCAAATGCTCGAGATAATCCCTTCTCTGGCTCTTCAGGTAGTGGCATAACCTTTACCACAATTCTTCTGTCCTTTCCTCTTGGTAAGGTTATTCCGAGATTGGGTCTTCTTAGCTGACGGGTCTGGCGCCAATACTAACTAACTATCGATATCTCATGGTGGTTAACAATTTATGGTTTCTCCTGCAGGAAATGGGCCTGGGTTGATCCTCACCATACAACCTACGGTTGGCAACAACTGCCTTGTACAAGGGAATAATACTTATACCATTCTAAGGTTTAAACAGGGTTTAATACCGTCGTCTCTCTACTATAGGTAGGTCACTCAGATTTACCATCCCATATAGCAAAGCGAACAATAAGAGTAAGTCGGTATGGTGATCAATCCATCCCGCACCCAAATTATTACCTTGTATATGGTTTAGCGAATCTCGCATTCTAACACTCGGTCATCCTCGCAAGCATTGCAGAATTTCTCTTGTCGACGAACTGGGTTTGGATAAATCCATAGATTCTGCAAGCCAAACAAACATCTATCGTTCCTTCCCAACCCTCAGGTTTTGCGTAACTCCTATAAGATCGTCTGTCGATAAAATCGTAACTTCTTCCAGGGTTTTTCCTTCAGCAAGAATGTGCTTGCTTCTTGGCAGGTCCTGGGGCCTGTGGGTTATGGCCCATCTCATCACTTGTAAACCTTGAACTCATCATCGGGCAACTGATCCTTAATCCAACATCCAACTTCCTGGTATTCTTAAATCCATCCAATTGTACTGTCTTCCTTCCTTCTATTGGCACCAAACTAGGACATGATTACTCAGACTCATCATGGAATTTCCATTGATACATATTTCCAACATCATACCTCCTTTATATCCAATAGTACTTCATCTCTTCATCCTCGGGGGATATCCCACATACCGAGATAAAAAAACTTATACTTATGAAGTCCATACTCCACTTCGTGGAACATCATTATCCTTTCCAGGGTCAAGCGTCCTTACAGGGGAATATTGGCCATCTCTGCATGGCACTTCTTCAACTGGGAAACATGAAACACATCATGAACTCCTGACAGTCCTTCGGGTGACTCCAACTTGTAGGCCACTTCTCTCATACGCTCCAAAACTCGGTATGGTCCTACAAATCTCGGGGCTAACTTTCCCTTAACTCCAAATCGTTTAATTCCTTGCAGAGGGGACATACGAAGACATGCTCTGTCTCCAATTTCATAGACTACATCCTTGCGTTTTTGAGTCTGCATAACTCTTCTGCCTGGACTGAGCTACCTTCAGTCTATCTTGAATCAACTTAACATTCTCTTCTGACTCCTTGATCACATTTGGTCCAAACAACTGACGGACTCCAACTTCATCCCACTTCAACGGTGTCTGGCTCTTTCTCCCATACAAAGCTTCAAAGGGGTCATCTTCAAACTGGCTTGGTAACTGTTGTTGTATGAGAACTCCGCATAAGGTAGATTATCATCCCTACTAGATCCATAAACTAGCGCACACGCTCTCTATATGTCCTCTAGAATCTGATCTCTCGGTCTATCCATCTGTCTGCGGATGAAAGGCCGTACTGAACTCTAGCCTAATACCCAAAGTGTGGTGCAGCTGATTCCAAAATTTGAGGTAACCTGTGTTCCTCTATTTGATACGATGGTCCTCGGAACTCCATGCAGACATACGATCCCGGTTAAATATATCTTGGCCAACTTCGCACTTGTATAGGTGGTTTTCACTGGGATAAAGTGAGCCACTTTGGTCAAGCGAATCAACTACTACCCAAATAGAATCATATCCCGTTCGGGTTCTGGGGAATTCGGTAATGAAATCGATGCCAAGCTTATCCTACTTCCATTCGGGTATCGGCATAGGTTGTAGTAATCCGGCTGGCTTCTGATGCTTTGCCTTTACTCTCTGGCATACATCACCTACGACTACATACTCCGCAATATCCTTCTTCATACCAGTCCACCAGAAACGCTCCTTCAACTCCAAATACATCTTGGTGTTTCCAGGGCGAATCGAGTATGGTGAGTCATGAGCCTCCTAAGGTATTAACTTCCTGATCTTTGCATTATTGGGCACATATACACGGTCCTCGAACCATAAGGTGTCGTGCTCATCCTTACGAAAACCTTTGGCCTTTCCTTTGCTCATCCTCTCTTTTAACTCAACAATCTCTTTGTCATTCTTCTGAGCTTCACGGATCTTGCCCAACAATGTAGACTGAACTTCCATTGCTGCAACAAAACCCTTGGGAACAATCTCCAACCGAAGTTCCCTGAGATCCTCGGCTCACTCCTTTGGCAATCCTCCGCTTATGAGGGTATTCGTCCTTGTTTTCTTTATGGTTGTGTCCTATTTCTCCACAAAGCTTGTATGCACAAGGTTTCTTCATATCCTTTCCATAAGGCTTCAATTTCTGGGACACAAGCCAAGACTTTGGCAAAGTCAACTTAAATTCTTTCCAAGTGGTTACTCCTTGCCATCCGTTGATGGTTTGGTACATCCTCCACCAAGTAGCAGCACCTCTTTCAAAACACTGAAGAGCATGCTGGGCCATATCTTTTCTTGCTATAGGGTTATTCTCCATGTGATCCTTCATGTTCTGAATCCATTGGTCCGTCTCCAATTGACTCATCGGTCCAGAAAATACAAGCTCATCTCCATTCATCCTCTATTGGGTCCATGGGTTTGGGGTGAGATAAGAGAGGCCGAGAGGGATGCACACAATACAAACAAAAGTTTTGAAAAGACAGAATTTATTTGTGGCTGTCGGGAAAAACATCAAACAAATGACAGCTCACAAATGTCGCATCTAACGTAGGTATAACAGGGGTTTGGTCTTCTAAAGGTCAATAAATCTTCAACGTCGCCAAACTCTTCATGTCTTGTTCATGCCTCCGATGGCTTCTTCCCATCGTGCTTGTCCTTCTCAAGTTCTTTTGCCAGATCATCTCTGTTGACTCAAAGTCTCTCGTGACATCCTTGAATATTCTGGAGTTGCATTCCAAACTTCTGGGTTTCATCAACCTCGACATGGACCATGATCCTACTGTCCTTCAGTTCATGACGAATCTTTGATGTCTCGAGGCTTTGTTCCTCCATCATGGCTACTTTCAGCTTCTGGGTTCTGAGTTCTTCACGAAACACTTCTTTGTCAAATACAGCTTCCTGCAGGTCCATCCTAAACTTCTTGATGTAATACTCCAGATCCTGGTGATACACCAGCTGAGGTTAAAACTTCGTCTTGCTGGTAGGTGCTCCATCAGCCTTCTACCATCCAATCCTTCAATGCATCTGCATGCTTAACTCCGCACGGTGACAATAGCATAAACGGGTAATAACATCATGGATAGCCGCATTTCTTCCCTTGTCATTGCCATTAGCTATCATTCCATAGTTGATATCTCCTGCCTTAGGGTTTTCCTTGACAAAACTTTGTTTTCTAATGCTCCACGTTCCAGTCTTTCTCCGATACACCTTGATCTCGGGCATTGACGGCTTCCATAGTCTGCCAACTTCCATAAGGGTAGCCATTCCTAGGTCATAAAAAATTTGGGAATTCTTCAGAGCCTTTAAAATCTCCTAGTCTTCGGAGTCTTCAACCGTTGTAGTTTCCATTTACACGGTAAAATCCTCTTCATTCCGAAGTGATCTTAGTTGTCCGATATCTTGTACTTCTTAGAGTGGTCTCATCAGTCGAATCTTCGAGTGGTCAAAAGAGGAAAAGGGGTATGGTCTCACTAAAGGGAATATTTGAATAAGCTTAGAAGAGAAGAGAGGTAAAATATCTTCTCGAAAAATAAAGTTTTAGAGAAAACTCTTTTCCTATGGGCTTGCCAGTTTCTAGGGTCACGTCCTACAGTTAACATGTGCTCTGATACCATCTTGTAGCGACCCGACCCGAATGGATCAAGTCTCTGTGCTTAAGTGTCATCCCTGGATCGGTATGCTGACACACACAGTACTCGAGGATTTATAACAGAGGTAAATCACATGTATAAAGTAACGTAAATACTATTACCTCAATCCAAATAGCGGAATTAACAAGGTTGTGGATACCCATCAACACCAACGGCAAAGTTGAGTGTAGAAATCGTAACCCTAACGTATCACTTACTCGTCGTAAGAATCCTGCAACATGAAACGTTGCAGCCCGAAAACGGGTCAGCACATGGAATATGCTGGCAAATACACACCATAGAGAAATGATGAACAAAGGCTATCACTACATGCATATATGGCTGGTGGAAAAGCTCTATGGTTATAATGTTTTTGCGAAAAGCCAATTTTTCCCTACTACAAAGGAATAAATTTTATTTAACTATCATGGTGGTTGTTAAACATTGAGATGGTTGACAGCATCTCAATCCCAATTAAGTATCATCATTAACCCAACAAGATTAATTAAAGTAACATGATGAGATCAACGGGATAATCCAAGAACTAGATACTCAAGATGTCCATAACCGGGGACACGGCTAATCATGATTAGTTTGTACACTCTGCAGAGGTTTGTGCACTTTTCCCACAAGACTCGATCTCCTCCGTTGGGATTCTCGCACTTCATGGTGTTTGAGAAACGGATGACCGAGACATAGTCTTTCAGAAGCGTTTACACCTTACGATGTGATAGACCGTACCAACCTACATCCCCTACATCTGCTAGTCTACCACTGTAAGAGTTCACACAACTTAATCAACTATGCTAGAGCCCATAATAGCTTGCGGCTGCACATGGAAGTATCTAGCATGAAAAATCTCATGATCCCTTTGAGCCTGGGTGGCGGTCCAAAAGAAAAACAGGCAATCCTGGAATACCCAGGTACCTCAATTCACCCAGATGTGTGTTTTAGTTGCCACCTTAAGTTTAACCATTAATTAACAATCTCACATCTGTCATGGTAACACTCACGTAGAAGTAACTCCCAAGGGTTTGATAATAAACAGGGCAATAGGTACTACCTCATCTACTTCCCAGAACCCACAATTTAATTAGATCCTAATCATGCAATGTTGAGGGTTGATCTAATGCAATAAAACTGGGTAGTCAAAGAGGTATGATCAAAGTGTTACTTGCCTGCAATGTTGATGAAGATGATTCGCACTCATAACTCTTGATAGATCTACTCGTCACACTCCGTTTCAATCTATCGAAAGCAAGCAATAGTAACCACACATAAGCAATCACTCAAAAGATCAGAAAGAACGAAGAAGACGATTCGGAAAACATCAAAACCAAGCAAATAACTCTTGCAACATAAAACAATTTCTAACAGTACCAAAATTATATGAATTTGGCCTTATCAGAAAGTTTAGGTCAAGAGCCTCGATTTGAAAAAAGAATCAACTAAATTGGAGCTACGAAACTCAAGTTACGATCAAAAGAAGATTCAAATTCAAATCTGATCTAATTCAAATTTTAAAATTTCAAAAACATGTTTGAGTTGTTTTACTGGATTTGGACAAACGAGTGAAAAGTTGTGATCGTTTGAAAACCAGGGGCTAATCTGTAAAATAAATCATCACAAATAGGTCCCTGACCGGAACTAAAAGAAAAAGAAAAGCTCTACAGAAAGAACGTTCGCTGCCGAACGCTAACTGACGAAATTCGTTCGCTGCGGAGAGGTAAACAGCGAGCGTTCACTAATTAAAGAAAACCGTTTTAAAAAAATAGAACCGATCTGGTCCATTGGATCCAGATCTGACGGCGAGGGAAGGGCGGCGGTTACCGCGGCGGATGGAGTCGCCGGCGACGAGGGAGATGGCGGGGGGGGGGGGGGGGCTCGGACATCGACGGGGCGACGGCTCCGGAGGGTCTCCGGCGGCGGTGAGGGCGTCAGGGGGCTCGGCGCGGCGCGACGGTGAGGATGGAGGGGGCGGCGTCGGTCGGGAGTGGCGGGGCGGAGCAGGGCGTCGGCGACGAAGCTCGGTGGCGGCGGCAACTCCGGCGAGTGCGGGGTGCGCCGGCGGCGGACGAGAAGAGAGGGGCGGGGCGGCGGTCTCGCCTTATAAAGGCCAGGGGGCCGCGGCTTGGAGGAGGGGCCAGGGGACGCGGAGTCCGGCGGCGGCACGCTCGGACGTCGAGGCCGACACGGCGGCGGCGCGTGCAGCGGGAGGAGTCCCGCTCGGTGCAGGCGAGCGGCGTGGGCCGGTTGGGCCGCGACCTGGCTGGCTAGCTGGGCCGGCCCGGTCCGGTCGGTCATTTTTTTCAAAACATGTTTTTTCCAGACAAACAAAATAATTAAAAACAAAATAAATAAAAAAATTTATATAGTCATATAATATATTAAAATTTTCAGAAAAAGATTTCCCACAACATGAACATTTTTCTAACGTCAAATAAAATCCTCAAAAATTCAAATAAATCAAACAGTGCTACTGCCTTAATAAAATCCAATAAAAATCATTTTTAAAAATACCAAAATGATTTCAAATTTATATCTCTCCAATTTTCTGTTGTAAGGAATCATGTTACCCTATTTTCCGTATATTTTATTTTTGGAGAAAAATAATTTGAATAAAATCCAAATAACTTCAAATTGAAAATAATTTCAAAGGGACTTTGAATTTGATCCTTTTAAACTTGCAACTCATATTTCATATGTTTTGAAGAAGTCATTTTATCTTCTCTCGTGAAAATCATTGAGTTGCATAAAGTTTCAGAATTGGAAATATTTCCAAATGAAATTTCAAATATTTTTAAATACCCTTTCATTTAATTAAATGGAAGAAGTCATATCATCTTCGCTCAAGGGTTTTGTATTTGAAAAGAATTTGAATTCATGGAGATCAGAAAGCAAAGATGAAAGTTTGGGAAAGTCCTTTTATTCCCTCTCATTTAACTTTCAAAAAGTTTCGAATTCACTCACTTTCAAACAATCAATCAAACAATCAATCCAATATATCTGTTTATTATAACATTCTAAAATTTAAAATTTTGGGATGTTACATGACTGCAGTAGCATGCCTAGATCTCAGCTACAGCTCTATGTACGTATGCTTACAAAACTACAAATATACGTTCCCCTCTCTGAAACGAAAAAACAAGCTACAGCCGTACGTGCGTTCCTTTCTCAAAGGTTGGTTTTTTTTAGAATGGTCGTTGCTCTATCTATATTGCCGAGTATATCTGTGGCAGCCTGAATGTTTACCCGTTTAGGTGCGCCTGGTGGTGAAGCCATGGATTTCAGTATCCAACTTCTGCTATGGTGATCCGGCACAGATGAGAGAACCTAATATGGAGGAAAGACATGAAGTGAGCGCACGTCATCGCTGAGGAGCCCGTTTGGGTCGCATTTTTTTGTGACCGGTCACTGACTGGGCAGTCCGTGCGGACGTTTGAGGGGGTTTGAGGCGCCCGACTGTAGATGCTCTAATAAAACTTAAAATAAAAAGAAAAGCTTGCCCGGCCTTTATTTTTTTTATTAACTAAAATGTTGCAGGAATTACAATTTGGGTCATGGGTGTACCAGCCACAAAACTCAAATAAACGTCTAAAAAGGAGCTCTCCCAAGGGCCGAGATCTACCTCGGAGGAGCCAAACGGACGGCTCGAGTTTCGTGTAAGCGCACCACCTGTCCACGCCAGCCCGACCCGATGGAAGCCGCCGCCGCCGCCGGCTCGTCTCGCCGGCTTCGTCTTGCCCCCAACCCGATGCGAACGTTCAGGCCACCACTTCATCTCGCCGACTTCGTCTCGCGACCGCGGAAGCAGGACGCGGAGAAGAAGCGACGGCGGGCGGCTCGTATGATAACTTCATCAGCAGGCATGGCTCGTATGATAAGTGTGGCCTTGTGTGGCGAGACGTCTACAACATGTGCTGCAGAGAGAAAATGAAATTGATTACAAAGGGTGATGCTGACACGGAAATCGGCATTGTGAGGAGCAGAAAGGAGAAGGACCCAGACTTCTTCTTTGAGTACGTGCTCGATAAGGAAGGACGGTTAAAGAACATGTTCTGGTGCGATGCATAGTCACGGCGGGACTATCAGTTGTATGGAGAGGGGGCATATGCCCCCCTCCTCGGCGCACTTCACCAATCGTTACTTGCATCATGGTCGTTCGCCCATAATGCCGATTAAGACGATAAGGATTACCTTCGAAGCATTGTCTCCCTTATGGTCGTTCGCCTTGCGTTTCACATAATCGGTCACTTGATCTGCCCTCGACCTCTTTGGCACGGCCTGTGGCTGCGGGCGCGGCGGAGCCGCCAAGGCCGGCGGCTGCAACGTACAGAGCCTATGACCTACGCCGGCTGGGTAGGCTGGCTTGATCCCCTTATACTTTGACTACTCCCACTGCTACCCCGACCACTCGGGGGCGGCGGTGGTTTGGTGGGTTTGCAGGCATTGGCTTGAACTAAAGTAGTGATATAAACATTTTTATATTTATTTTTACATTACATAGGGAGGGAGTAGCAAACTTGCAGGTTGCATGCATGGCCCAGTTCGTACGACTGAGTGATAGTTCTCTCTTCTTCTTCTTTTAAAAAAAATTAAAAGGAAAAAAATCGATTGGAGGGAACCAGGGGACATGCTTGCTCAACGAGACGGTTTTTTTTTCCTTCGATTGATGATGGAGATGGAAGTGCGTGCGTGCGTCGGAGAGAGCACGGTTTTCTTTTTCTTTGGCAGAAAAAAAATACGTACAGTATAAGTGTTGCGACGCGTTACTGCTTCATACAGAAAAATAGTACGCCTGGGTAGGTACGTAGGTACTGCTTCATCGACTGAGTGCATGCACGCAGGTAGGTAGGTAGAAATAGTACTTGATCCAGCCAAGCAGCACGAGGCAGACGTGCGTACGGAGCCTACGCCTACGAGCTCCCACCTATATATGTCGGCTGGGTAGGCTGGCTTGATCCCCTTATACTCCGACTCCTCCCACTGCTACCCTGACGACGACGAGCGGCCGCCCTTCGTCCTCATCGATCCATGCGCCTACTTCGCCAACCACAAGAACGGCACCACCGCCGTCATCGACATGGAGGCCGGGGCCCCCAATCTCAGGGGCCAACTCCAGGTCACCTTCTGCGCCGTCGCCCCACCGTTTGTCTCCTACTTCTGCGTCCACGCCACCCACATGGACCACACCGAGTTCCCCATCACGCCCTACATCCTGGCCACCGAGACCGACGGCAGCCTCGTCCTCCTATGCGTCGCCACCGGCAACCATCCGACCAATCACCCGCGTCCCGAAAATTGCCAATACTTCGTCTACGACGCCCTCGCCCGCAAACTTCACTAACTCCCGCTCCCCGGCTTCCAACACCAACTCAGTGAGCCCTCGCTCGTCATCATGCGCAAGCCCAACAAACGCTCCAAAAACACCAGCAACCACGTCAACCTACGCCCCCATGTACATGGAGAGGCCGAGGCCGAGGCCCATCACTTCGTCGTTGCCGCACAATCTTACATTTTCTAGGGTAAAAAATCTCCTCACCTCTGCATCTATGACTCTGCTATCAAGACCTGGAGCAACAAGCCGGTGGTGATGGGTTCATCATATCCAGAACACCACCTCACAAGCAAGACACTCACCATCGGAGGAAGCAATGGCACCGTGGCTTGGGTGGATCTCTGGCGCAACATTGTCTTCTGTGACGTTCTCGCCAAACGCCCCAAGCTTGGCTACCTGAAGCTGCCGTCCGAACCCGGCGAGGGGGCTATCAATCCAAGGTCAATTCGCGACATTGCGGTCTTTGGCGACACCATCAAGTTTGTTGTGATGCTGCTTCACCCTGACACAAGCTCCTCTAAGGTCCCCTCCCGTCGTTGGATGGCCACAGCATGAGCATCAAGAAGGGCCGTCGGTCCTGGCCCAAGGAATGGCACATGGAATGCAAGCTCGATTCCACCCGTATAATGGTTGATGCGGCTGGTACCGTCGCTACCTTCCCAACCTTGTCGTCTCTTTGCGTTGGCCTGCCCACACTCAGCCTGCAGAATGATGCCATTGTTTACTTCCTCGCCAAGATTGACTTCAGCCCAAGCCAACACACAGCTTGCGTGCTTGCTGTTGACATGAAGAAGGAGACTGCTGAGCAAGTGGTGGAGTTCCCTGCTGAGAGGACTTATTGTGTAGCCCAGGGCTACGACGCAAGTAGGATCTCGGCATATCTCCAACCCGCGCCAGGTAACTGATACTTCCAACAATACTCCATGCTAAACTACCAGATTAATGCATGTTCTTCTTGGTGAGTGGGGACGACATCGTCATATCGTACACGTCGATAGTGTGGGTTTTACGGTGGATAATACAAGTCCAACCGAAATAAGATGATATGCTAGGTCATGATACTATTCATCTCAAGACAGGTTTGGTGACACTTCGCACCTCTTGTTTGGGAGGAACTTATCGAGGTTTTGAACACATTATATTATTTTTTTGAACACATTATATATATGCAATTTTTTCACATAACTCGCTTTGGAGTATCTTAGATAGAGCATATGAATATACTAAAAATAATAAAGTAGAGTATATACTACCACATGGTAGTATATGAGAAATGGGTGTAACTACACCTGGTAGTAGGATGCATTTTCCCTATGAGAGATGGGAGCTGATATACGTGCGCAAGTCAAATGCCACCAATTTGGGGATGCTGACGGTGAAATCCTAACCAGAAAAATCACACTTCTCCTGTGACATGTAATTTATTTATAGGGCGTGAGCATTGCTTGCTGGTCTTTTTTCAGTAGCCTTTTTGCATGGAAATGTAGAATAATGGTTCTATTAGCGGTAGTTGTTTGTCGATCAGTTTTTCTTTCCCAAACTGTTGCTGAAGAAATGCGGAATTTGATATGCTAGGTACGAAGCAAATACATAAACGACCAGGGGTGCCGTTGCTGAAATCACCTAGCAAGAAGCATACTGGAGATGTTGACGCCATGGTGGAGTGATGTTGATTGGAAGCTGAATATATATGGTAATTCATATGGCATGATGTTGCATGGAATGGAAAGTGACTATATATGGTAATTCATATGGCATGATGTTGCATGGAAGCTTGTATGACCTGAAAATAGTGTCCGGTGTCAATGGAGGGGAGTTGTGGATTATCATGTTTCACTGCTATGTTTGGTCTTCTTTTGCATGTCTTTCATTTATTTTATTAGGATTATTATATGGCCCTCTAGACCCTGTACAAGGTCACCTTCTGTGCCATGGCCCACCGCTCATCTCTTACTTGTGCGCCCCGAACTACTACTAACAGCGCAGAGCACGGCGCGCCCATGCCAGTGCCCTTGTTGGTTTAGCTTATCCAGCAGCAGTAGTAGTAGTAGTAGTAGTTGTTGTTGTTGTTGTTGTTGTCGGGAAAATCAAATAAAAGCAATGTAGTAGACAGTTGCAGGGTGGATGGAAAAGTATAATGGGAAGTGCGTTGGGTTACGGAAGTACATTGCATGGGTTACACGGTTGCAGATTAATGATCGCGCGACATTGTAGACGGTTGTAAATGAAGAAGAAATGCTCTGGTGGCATACATTGCATTGGTTGATGATACATAGGTGCAGATAAATAAAAGGGCCCAATTCTATTGGTGATTTGCTTGTTGTGTTTACGCCTTGTCGTTGGTTTCTTCATTGGAGTCTTCTCAGGCAATGGTGCCAATTGAGGTTTTTCTCTCTTGTCCTGGTTGAGTAGCTCCAAGAAAATACTTGGTCGTTTACCCTGCTAAGCATATCATGGCCTTGCACACTGCCTTTCAACAGAAGAAATATATTTTTGGTCCGAAAGCACAACTAAAAACGGAGAAACCTATAGCCTACAATAATCTGCACACCTTGGGTGGATGATGTGGCACCAAATACCACTATTATTGCATCCCTCGAATCATCAGTATGTGTGTGCTTTGGTTGCCTGCAAGGTGAAGGGAGGGGGGGTTATGGGCAGACGCACGGCGGTGCAGTGGTTCACATGCATTGTGGAGTACAAAAATAACTAGATGATACCCCGCGCGTTGCTGCGGGAACACATGCTAAATCATGAGATAAATGCTTGAAACATTAGTTGAAAAACTTAGATTGGAAGTCCATAGGATTCAAAGAACAATAAAACATGTTTCTAAGAACACATGATTAATATAAAGATAGGTAAGCTTTTGCATCATTCATAAGAATGTTGTTTTCCGTTGACATGTGGAGAATTAATGAAGCACAAACATATCCTAAAAATTTATATTAAATGGGAACAACCCAGTATCACAGATAACATAATGCAAGGTGATATAAACAACATAACTTTAAGATATTGCACCTTATCTCAAGTACATAAACATACTATATGGCACACAGGATGAGAGTCAACAGTAGGCAGAGGCATTCCATATAAAGTGGTTGAAGTCTTGGAGATAGTAATTTTCCCTTCAGATGGTATTGGGTATACTGTGCTTTTTTTAGGGAGGTATTTATTTCATCCTCTTAAGATATTTGAACAGAGTTGAGATGATCAATTCTTTGGTAGTCTGTTATTTCATATATACCTTTGTACCGTCCACTACCGGACTCGCCCTCTAAGCCCGACGGCCCCAGGCCGCCGGCATAGGCCATTTGTCGTCGGCTTAGGTCTATGCCTACGGCAGCCATCGGCATAGATCACGTCAGCGTAGATGTGTCAGACCATCGGCATAGGTACATATGCCGACGGCTTCCGTACGGCCGTCGGCATATCATCGCCATCGACAGTGATTTTCACCTGACGGCAACAGACGGCACCGTCAAACGCGCTGACAAACCACGGGCTGCCACATGACAGGGGTATGCTGACGGCTAGATGAAAATCTATGCCGACGGCCTGGCCGTCGGCATATCTCTGCCACGTGGCAGCCTCTGGGAGCTCCTAGCAGCAGGGATATGCCGACGGCGATGAAAAGGTGCTGCAGTTTTTGGCAGACTCCTCGGTGATGAAAAGGCTGCAATCTTTTTATAAAATCTCCTTTTGATGCTTCACCTTCTGTTGGATGTGCCACTTCATCATTTTGGCAGACTCCTCAGTGATGAAAAGGCGCTGCAGTCTTTTTATAAAATCAAGATACCGAAGAACCTTCACAGGGATTTTTAGCTGCTGCTTCTGACCCTGCTCATCGACCACCTCAATATACCGAGAGGAACCGCACTTCCTACAGTAGTTGTCATTCGCATACTCATGCCTAAACAAAAGGCAATTCTTTGGACAAACATGTATTTTCTCATAATCCATGGAGAGCGCCTTCATGATTTTCTTCATAGCGTACATGGTTTTCGGCAGTTCATGGCCCTTAGGCAAGTTGTTAGCCCATACTCCCAGAAATGCTTCGAAGCAACCTCGGCTACAGCCGTACTCAGCCTTGACTGCCACCAGTTGCGAGATGGCATCCAGCACAGAGAGCTTGGAACCCTCATAAAGTGGTTTCTTTGACGAGGCCAAGATATCCAGGAAGGCCTTTGCGGTTTCCTCCGGCTCCTCCGGTTCATTCGCTGAATGTGACGGAGGTGTCGCCTGTGCAGCAAAGACATCATCTAGCATGTCTCTAACCCCATGGTCCTCATAACCAGGGAAGCGTTGTCGTATCACCTCCTCTCTATGACGGTCCCGTTGGGCAAAATTTATCGGCAAATTAAAGTTGGGCATAAATCCATGCGTGCGAAGGTGCTTAGTCATCTCACTCTTATCTCAGCGCATACGTCTCTTACATTTGGCACACGAGCATTCTGGCACAACCCTCATTGGACTACGGAATATCTCTTTCAAAAACACATCAGTTTTCTCGACCCACTCTGTTGTTACTTGATTCCGACGGAAAAACCCACTATACATCCATTGATTATCTGCCATCTCTGCTTTATTGGAAGCCACACAACAAAATTAAGGATTCATTTAAATTACTGACATCAATATTTTATTTTTTACAGGGTTGACAAGAAACGACATTTAATCCACCTACATCTCTAATAGATAAAGATGGGTCCTAATCCCACCCCGAGAATGTGTAGATTGAGTACGTTGTCCATGCTCTACCCCATTCCGAGACAAAATTTTGGCAGCACCTCCCCGCTGTTCTCCAAATACACGTCTCAGCAAAATGTCGAGAGAATGTGCATCCGGAGAACAATAGGGAGGCGCCGCCGAAATCCTGTCTTGGAACGGGGTAGAGCATGAACAACATACCCAATCTACACATCCTCGGGTTGTCCGTGGAAAGCGCTGGACAATCTGAAAGAGCTGCGGTGATAAATATGCAATTGAATGCATATTTATTGATGCAACCCTTTCGGACGGGAGACGCCTAGTTTACGCGACTTGATGTGAAAATTTAATCTACTTACATGAAAAAAAACGGACGAGGTCATGGAATTGTTGCTCACCCTCCGATGTAGACGATGTAGTCGATCAAAGGAGAGACGATTGTGGACCAACACCTCCAACGTCGACGATCACTCCACGAAGATGGAACACCACATATCCTGTTAATTCCACAGAGTGAAAAAAATTCAGGTCATCACCTCACATTAACCATTTGGCACAACATTATGAATCGACATGAAACAACATGTCAAATTGCAAAAAAAAGCTTTATTAAGTATTTTAGAAACCAAGTGCTTCGATTTGCTTCTTATATATGAACCAACATGACCAAAACACTAACTTGACGAAACACTAACTTGACCAATATCCATCCATCTATCACAAACTTGCCCAACATCTATTCATCTATATTCACAAACTTAGTAAAAACTATCTAGTATATATCTAAATACCTAATAAAACTACACAAAACAAAAAAAAATACATTTTATCCATCTATCTATTCATCTAGCATACATCCATCTATCTAGCATCTATCTATTCATCCGGCCACCATGAACACTAGCAGCGGCAACAAGGGTTTGTGGGAGGGGGGTGCTCACTGGGGCTGGGCGGGGGACATCAGCGTCCGGTGGTGGAGGGGGTGCTCAATGGGACGGGGGGGTGGGGACGGCGGTAGACAAGCAGGGCCGGCCGAAGCCGCGGCCACGCGTGCTCGTCAGGGCGGCCAGCGCGGGCTCCGGGAGGCCGAGCCAAGGTCGGGGAGCTCTGCGGCCGGCTCGGGTGGCGACGGTGTGGGGTCGAGGTGGGGTTGGGAGGACGGGGCGGGGTCGGCACGGCGCGGGTGGACGGCAGTGGCGCGAGGAGGGGGCAGAGAGGGTCGGGGTGGAGGCGGGGAGGGGCGAGGGAAGGGGAGGGGCGCAGGCGGCGGCGGCGGGGAGCGATGTGGGTGGAGCGGCGGCGGGCGGCAGGCGGCGGACGGCGCGGGTCGACGCGGAGTGGGGGAGAGGATGCGGGTGTGGGAAAGAATGAGTGAAAGAGGGTGTGGCCGCGAGTGGATAAGGCGCCGTCGGCATATATGAAATCATGCCACGTGTCATATATGCCGACGGCTAAGCCGTAGGCATAGGTATATTCTTTTTTTTATGCATCAACTTTGTTCTTTTTCTAAAAAAAAGTTTTGTTTCCACGATGTTAATTACAGACTAGCCTTCCTATACCCTCCGTGAACGGGGTGCCGACGACGGCGCCGTCCGTGAGGGGGGTGCCTGTGCGGGGTCGGGGCGGCGCTGAGGCCAAGCAGGAGAGGCCGGAGGGCGCGGCGTCGGGGCGACGTGGACCGGCCTGGAGAGGTGGCAGGGCGGACGGGGGGTGGTGGTGGGGTGAGGGGACGAAGAGGGTGGTGGCGGCAGCGGGGCACGGGTGGGGGGAGGGTGGGCGAGATGGGGAATGCATGGAGGGGGCCGGTGGCGGCGCCGTTCGTGAGGGGGGCCACACCCCGGAGACGCGTGCTGCCTCTTCAGATTTCCACAACACCACCCCGCATGTATGGGATGCCGGTGCGACACTCCAGTGGCATTGCTACCCCCAGGGCCCTCGTCCCGCCTAACCTTGGAGCGATTGACCACGAGATCTAGCACTTTGACTTCCCATGGACGGGCTTTGACCAGTGGACCTCTCCGCACGGTTGTGTTAGGTCAGCCCAGAGGGACACCTGGGAGCAACATCTGGGCCAAACCCACAGCAACATCCCCTCCGTATAGACCCGACGCGTCCGTTTCCCCCCTCCAGGTGCCGGCGGCCGTGCCGTCCGTGAGGGGGGCCACACCCTGGAGACGCGTGCCGCCTCTTCAGACATGCCACTAAAGGAAATATGCCCTAGATGCAATAATAAAGTTATTATTTATTTCCTTATATCATGATAAATGTTTTTTATTCATGCTAGAATTGTATTAACCAGAAACTTAGTACATGTGTGAATACATAGACAAACAGAATGTCCCTAGTATGCCTCTACTTGACTAGCTCGTTAATCAAAGATGGTTAAGTTTCCTAGCCATAGACTTGTGTTGTCATTTGATGAACGGGATCACATCATTAGAGAATGATGTGATGGACAAGACCCATCCGTTAGCTTAGCATAAATGATCATTGAGTTTTATAACTACTGCTTCTTCATGACTTATACATGTTCCTCAGACTATGAGATTATGCAACTCCCGAATACCGGAGGAACACCTTGTGTGCTATCAAACATCACAATGTAACTGGGTGGTTATAAAGATGCTCTACAGGTGTCTCCGATGGTGTTTTTTGGGTTGGCGTAGATCGAGATTAGGATTTGTCACTCCGTGTTTCGAAGAGGTATCTCTGGGCCCTCTCCGTAATGCAAATCACTATAAGCCTTGCAAGCATTGTGACTAATGAGTTAGTTGCGGGATGATGCATTACGGAACGAGTAAAGAGACTTGCCGATAACGAGATTGAATTAGGTATTGAGATACCGACGATCGAATCTCGGGCAAGTAACATACCGATGACAAAGGGAACAACGTATGTTGTTATGCGGTTTGACCGATAAAGATCTTTATAGAATATGTAGGAACCAATATGAGCATCCAGGTTCCGCTATTAGTTATTGACCACAGATGAGTCTCGGTCATGTCTACCTAGTTCTCGAACCCGTAGGGTCCGCACGCTTAACGTTCGATGACGATCGGTATTATGAGTTTATATGGTTTGATGTAATGAAGGTTGTTCGGAGTCCCGGATGAGATCACGGACATAACGAGGAGTCTCGAAATGGCTGAGACATAAAGATTGATATATTGGAAGGTTATATTTGGACACCGGAAAGGTTCCGGGGCTCACCGGATAAAAACCGGAGTACCGGGGAGTTACCGGAACCCCCCGGAGGGTCAATGGGCCTTCATGGGCCTTAGTTGAAATAGAGGGCAGCAAGGGAACTGTGGGGCGCGCCTCCCCTCTTTCCTTCTCCCCTCCTCCTCTTTCCTTCCCCTCCTAGTTGGACTAGGAAAGGGGGAACCTACTCCTTGTAGGAGTAGGATTCCCCCCTTGGGGCGCACCCTATGAGGCCGCCGGCCTCCTCCCTTTGCGGGGGCAGGGGGCACCCATAGACACACAAGTTGACATTGTTTAGCCGTGTGTGGTGCCCCCCTCCACAGAATTCCACCTCGGTCATATCGTTGCAGTGCTTAGGCGAAGCCCTGCGTCGGTAACTTCATCAACACCGTCACCACGCCGTCGTGCTGACGGAACTCTCCCTCGGCCTCAGCTGGATCAAGAGTCCGAGGGACGTCACCGAGCTGAACGTGTGCAGATCACGGAGGGGTCGTGCGTTCGGTACTTGATCGGTTGGATTGCGAAGACGTTCAACTACATCAACCGCGTCACTTGACGCTTCCGCTTACGGTCTACGAGGGTACGTGGACAACACTCTCCCGCTCATAGCTATGCATCACATAGATCTTGCGTGATCGTAGGAAATTTTTTGAAATTACTGCATTCCCCAACAGTGGCATCCGAGCCAGGTTTATGCCTAGATGTTATATGCACGAGTAGAACACAAAGAGTTGTGGGCGATAATAGTCATACTGCTTACCAGCATGTCATACTTTGATTCCGCGGTATTGTTGGATGAAGCGGCCCGGACCGACATTACGCGTACGCTTACGCGAGACTCGTTCTACCGACGTGCTTTGCACACAGGTGGCTGGCGGGTGTCAGTTTCTCCAACTTTAGTTGAATCGAGTGTGGCTACGCCCGGTCCTTGTTGAAGGTTAACACAACACACTTGACGAAAAATCGTTGTGGTTTTTGATGCGTAGGTAAGAACGGTTCTTGCTAAGCACGTAGCAGCCACATAAAACTTGCAACAACAAAATAGAGGACGTCTAACTTGTTTTTGCAGGGCATGTTGTGATGTGATATGGTCAAGACATGATGCTATATTTTTATTGTATGAGATGATCATGTTTTGTAATGGAGTTATCGGCAACTGGCAGGAGCCATATGGTTGTCGCTTTATTGTATGAAATGCAATCGCCATGTAATTGCTTTACTTTATCACTAAGTGGTAGCGATAGTCGTAGAAGCAATAGTTGGCGAGAAGACAACGATGCTACGATGGAGATCAAGGTGTCGCGCAGGTGACGATGGTGATCATGACGGTGCTTTGGAGATGAAGATCAAAGGCACAAGATGATGATGGCCATATCATATCACTTATATTGATTGCATGTGATGTTTATCCTTTATGCATCTTATTTTGCTTTGATTGACGGTAGCATTATAAGATGATCTCTCACTAAATTTTAAGGTACAAGTGTTCTCCCTGAGTATGCACTGTTGCTACAGTTCGTCGTGCCGAGACACCACGTGATGATCGGGTGTGATAAGCTCTACGTTCACATACAACGGGTGCAAGCCAGTTTTGCACAAGCAGAATACTCGGGTTAAACTTGATGAGCCTAGCATATGCAGATATGGCCTCGGAACACTGAGACCGAAAGGTCGAGCGTGAATCATATAGTAGATATGATCAACATAGTGATGTTCACCGTTGAAAACTACTCCATCTCACATGATGATCGGACATGGTTTAGTTGATTTGGATCACATGATCACTTAGATGATTAGAGGGATGTCTATCTAAGTGGGAGTTCTTAAGTAATATGATTAGTTGAACTTTAATTTATCATGAACTTAGTCCTGATAGTATTTGCATATCTATGTTGTAGATCAATAGCTTGCGATGTAGCTCCCCGTCTATTTTGATATGTCCCTAGAGAAAAATAAGTTGAAAGATGATAGTAGCAATGATGCGGACTTGGTCCGTGATCTGAGGATTATCCTCATTGCTGCACAGAAGTATTATGTCCTTGATGCACCGCTAGGTGACAGAACTATTGCAGGAGCAGATATAGACGTTATGAACGTTTGACAAAGCTTGGTATGATGAGTACTTGATAGTTTAGTGCACCATGCTTTACGGCTTAGAATCGGGACTTTAAAGACGTTTTGAAAGCCATGGAGCATATGAGATGTTCCAAGAGTTGAAATTGGTATTTCAGACTCATGCCCGTGTCAAGAGGTATGAGACCTTTTGACAAGTACTTTGCCTACAAGATGGAGGAGAATAGCTCAGCTAGTGAGCATGTGCTCAGAATGTCTGAGTAATACAATCACTCGAATCAAGTGGGAGTTAATCTTCCAGATAAGATAGTGATTGCTAGTGTTCTCTAGTCACTATCACCAAGTTACTAGAACTTCATGATGAACTATAAAATGCAAGGGATAACGGAAAAGATTCCCATGCTCTTCGCGATGCCGAAATCGGCGAAGGTAGAAATCAAGAAAAAGCATCAAGTGTTGATGGTTGACAAGACCACTAGTTCCAAGTAAAAGGGTAAGGGAAAGAAAGGGAACTTCAAGAAGAATGGCAAGCAAGTTGTCACTCCCATGAAGAAGCCCGAAGCTAGACCCAAGCCTGAAACTGAGTGCTTCTACTGCAAAGGACATGGTCACTGGAAGCGGAACTGCCCCTAGATACTTGGCGGATAAGAAGGATGGCAAAGTGAACAAAAGTATATTTGATATACATGTTATTAATGTGTACTTTACTAGTGTTTATAGCAACCCCTCAGTATTTGATACTAGTTCAGTTGCTAAAAAGTAGTAACTCGAAACAGGAGTTGCAAAATAAACACATACTAGTTAAGGGTGAGATGACGATGTGTGTTGGAAATGATTCCAAGGATGATAAGATCACCATCGCACACTCCCTATAACTTCGGGATTAGTATTGGAACTGAATAAATGTCATTTGGTGTTTGCGTTGAGCATGAATATGATTGGATCATGTTTATTGCAAAACGGTTATTCATTTAAGTCAGAGAATAATTGTTGTTCTGTTTACATGAATAAAACCTTCTATGGTCTTACATCCAATGTAAATGGTTTACTGAATCTCGATCACTGTGATACACATAATATTGATGCAAAAAGATGCAAAGTTGATAATGATAGTGCAACTTATTTGTGGCACTGCCGTTTAGGTCATATTGGTGTAAATTGCATGAAGAAACTCCATGCTGATGGGCTTTTGGAATCACTTGATTATGAATCACTTGATACTTGGGAACCATGCCTCATGGGCAAGATGACTAAGACTCCGTTCTCTGGAACAATAGAGCGAGCAACAGACTTGTTGGAAATAATACATACTGATGTATGCGGTCCGATGAGTGTTGAGGCTCGCGGAGAGTATCATTATGTTCTGACCTTCACAGATGATTTGAGCAGATATTGGTATATCTACTTAATGAAACACAAGTCTAAAATATTTGAAAAGTTCAAAGAATTTCAGAGTGAAGTGGAGAATCATCGTAACAAGAAAATAAAGTTTCTACGATCTGATCGCGGATGTAAATATTTGAGTTATGAGTTTGGCCTTCAATTAAAACAATGTGGAATAGTTTCACAAACTCATGCCACCTGGAACACCACAGCATAATGGTGTGTCCAAACGTCATAACCATACTTTATTGGATATGGTGCGATCTATGATGTCTCTTACCAATTTACCACTATCGTTTTGGGGTTATGCATTAGAGACAGATGCATTCACGTTAAATAGGGCACCATCTAAATCCGTTGAGACGACACCGTATGAATTGTGGTTTGGCAAGAAACCTAAGCTGTCGTTTCTTAAATTTTGGGGTTGCAATGCTTATGAGAAAAAGTTTCAACCTGATAAACTCGAACCCAAATTGGAGAAATGCGACTCCATAGGATACCCAAAGGAAACCGTTGGGTACACCTTCTATCACAGATCCGAAGGCAGTATTTTTGTTGCTAAAATGGATTCTTACAGAGAAGGAGTTTCTCTCGAAAGAAGTGAGTGGTAGGAACATAGAAACTTGATGAGGTAGTTGTACCTGCTCCCTTATTGGAAAGTAGTTCTTCACAGAAATCGGTTCTTGTGAGTTCTACACCAATCAGTGAGGAAGCTAATGATGATGATCATGAAACTTCAGATCAAGTTATTACCGAACCTCGTAGGTCAACCAGAGTAAGATCCGCACCAGAGTGGTACGGTAATCCTGTTCTGGAGGTCATGTTACTTGACCATGACGAACCTACGAACTATGAGGAAGCGATGATGAGCCCAGATTCCGCGAAATGGCTTGAGGCCATGAAATCTGAGATGGGATCCATGTACGAGAACAAAGTATGGAATTTGGTTGACTTGCCCGATGATCGCCAAGTCATAGAGAATAAATGGATCTTCAAGAGGAAGACAGGCGCTGATAGTAGTGTTACTATCTACAAAGCTCGAATTGTCGCAACAATGTTTTCGACAAGTTCAAGGTGGTTATTACAATGAGATTATCTCACTTGTATTGATGCTTAGAAGTTTGTCCGAATCATGTTAGCAATTGCCGCATTTTATGAAATTTGGCAAATGGATGTCAAAACTGCATTCCTTAATGGATTTATTAAAGAAGAGTTGTATATGATGCAACCAGAAGGTTTTCTCGATCCTAAAGGTGCTAACAAAGTGTGCAAGCTCCAGCGATCCATCTGTGGACTGGTACAAGCATCTCGGAGTTGGAATATACGCTTTGATGAGTTGATCAAAGCATATAGTTTTATATAGACTTTTGGAGAAGCCTGTATTTGAAAGAAAGTGAGTAGGAGCACTACAGCCTTTCTGATAAGTATATGTGAATGACATATTGTTGATCGGAAATGATGTAGAATTTTCTAGAAAGCATAAAAGAGTGTTTGAAAGGAGTTTTTCAAAGAAAGACCTCGGTGAAGCTGCTTACATATTGAGCATCAAGATCTATAGAGATAAATCAAGACGCTTGATAAGTTTGTTCAATGAGTACATACCTTGACAAGATTTTGAAGTAGTTCAAAATAGAACAGTCAAAGAAGGAGTTCTTGCCTGTGTTGCAAGGTGTGAAGTTGATTAAAGACTCAAAACCCGACCACGGCAGAAAATAGAAAGAGAATGAAAGTCATTCACTATGCCTCAGCCATAGGTTCTATAAAGTATGCTATGCTATGTACCAGACCTATTGTGTACCTCACCATGAGTTTGGCAAGAGGGTACAATAGCGATCCAGGAGTGGATCACTGGACAGCGGTAAAAAATTGTCCTTAGAGGACTAAGGAAATATTTCTCGGTTATGGAGGTGACAAAGAGTTCAGAGTTACGTCGATGCAAGCTTTGACACTAATCTGGATGACACAGTATCTCAATCTGGATGCATATTGAAAGTGGGAGCAATTAGCTAGAGTAGCTCCGTGCAGAGCATTGTAGACATAGAAATTTGCAAAATACATAAGGATCTGAATGTGACAGACCCGTTGACTAAAATTCTCTCACAAGCAAAACATGATCACACCTTAATACTCTTTTGGGTATTAATCACATAGCGATGTGAACTAGATTATTGACTCTAGTAAACCCTTTGGGTGTTGGTCACATGACGATGTGAACTATTGGTGTTAAATCACATGGCGATATGAACTAGATTATTGACTCTAGTGCAAGTGGGAGACTGAAGTAAATATGCCCTAGAGGCAATGATAAAGTTATTATTTATTTCCTTATATCATGATAAATGTTTTTTATTCATGCTAGAATTGTATTAACCGGAAACTTAGTACATGTGTGAATACATAGACAAACAGAGTGTCCCTAGTATGCCTCTACTTAACTAGCTCCTCAATCAAAGATGGTTAAGTTTCCTAGCCATAGACATGTGTTGTCATTTCATGAACGGGATCACATCATTAGAGAATGATGTGATGGACAAGACTCATCCATTAGCTTCGCATAAATGATCGTTGAGTTTTATTGCTACTGCTTTCTTCATGACTTATACATGTTCCTCAGACTATGAGATTATGCAACTCCTGAATAGCGGAGGAACACCTTGTGTGCTATCAAACGTTACAACGTAACTGGGAGATTATAAAGATGCTCTACAGGTGTCTCCGATGATGTTTGTTGGGTTGGCATAGATCGAGATTAGGATTTGTCACTCCGTGTTTCGGAGAGGTATCTCTGGGCCCTCTCGGTAATGCACATCACTATAAGCCTTGCAAGCATTGTGACTAATGAGTTAGTTGCAGGATGATGCATTACGGAACGAGTAAAGAGACTTGTCGGTAACGAGATTGAACTAGGCATTGAGATACCGACGATCGAATCTCGGGCAAGTAACATATCAATGACAAAGGGAACAACGTATGTTGTTATGCGGTTTGACCGAGAAAGATCTTCGTAGAATATGTAGGAACCAATATGAGCATCCAGGTTCCGCTATTGGTTATTGACCGGAGATGAGTCTCGGTCATGTCTACATAGTTCTCGAACCCGTAGGGTCCACACGCTTAACATTCGATGACGATCGGTATTATGAGTTTATATGTTTTGATGTACCGAAGGGTGTTCAGAGTCCCGGATGAGATCACGGACATAACGATGAGTCCCGAAATGGTCGAGACATAAAGATTGGTATATTGGAAGGTTGTATTTGGACACCGGAAAGGTTCCGGGGGTGACCAGATAAAAACCGGAGTACCGGGGAGTTACCGGAACCCCGCGGGGGGTCAATGGGCCTGCATGGGCCTTAGTTGAAATAGAGGGCAGCAAGGGAACTGTGGGGCGTGCCTCCCCTAGGCCCAAACCGAACTGGTTTAGGGCTTGGGGGGCCGGCCCCCTCTTTCCTTCTCCCCTCCTCCTCTTTCCTTCCCCACCTAGTTGGACTAGGAAAGGGGGAACCTACTCCTAGTAGGAGTAGGGTTTCCCCCTTGGGGCGTACCCTATGAGGCCGCCGGCCCCCTCCCCTTGCTCCTTTATATACGAGGGCAGGGGGCACCCATAGACACACAAGTTGACATTGTTTAGCCGTGTGGTGCCCCCCTCCACAGAATTCCACCTCGGTCATATCGTTGTAGTGCTTAGGCGAAACCCTGCGTTGGTAACTTCATCAACACCGTCACCATGCCGTCGTGCTCACGGAACTCTCCCTCGGCCTCAGCTGAATCAAGAGTACGAGGGACGTCACCGAGCTGAACGTGTGCAGATCGCGGAGTTGCCGTGCGTTCGGTACTTGATCGGTTGGATCGCGAAGACGTTCGACTACATCAACCGCGTCACTTGACGCTTCCGCTTATGGTCTACGAGGGTACGTGGACAACACTCTCCCGCTCGTAGCTATGCATCACATAGATCTTGCGTGATCGTAGGAATTTTTTTGAAATTACTGCGTTCCCCAACAGCCACCACACCACCCGGCATGTATGAGGGCCCGGTACGACGCTCCGGTGGCATTGCTACCCCCTAGGGCCCCCGTCCCGCCTAACCCTGGTGCGGTTGACCACGAGATCTAGCCCTTTAACTTCCCACGGACGGGCTTTGACCAGTGGACCTCTCCACCCGGTTGTGTTAGGTCAGCCCAGAGGGACACCTGGGAGCAACATCCGGGCCAAACCCACCGCTACATCCCCTCCGTGTAGACCCGACGCGTCCGTTTCCCCCCCTCCAAGTGCCGGCGGCGGCGCCATCCGTGAGGGGGCCACACCCCGAAGACGCGTGCCGCGTCTTCAGACATGCCACAACACCACCCGCATGTAGGACTGGCCAGTGCGACGCTCCGGTGGAATTGCTACCCCCCAGGGCCCCCATCCCGACTAACCCTGGAGCGGTTGACCACTAGATCTAGACCTTTGACTTCCCATGGACGGGCTTTGACCAGTGGACCTCTCCACCCGGTTATGTTAGGTCATCCCAGAGGGACACCTGGGAACAACATCCGGGCCAAACCTACAGCTACATCCCCTCCGTGTAGACCCGACGCGTCCGTTCCCCCCCTCTAGGTGTCGGCGGCGGCACCGTCCGTGAGTGGGGCCACACCCCGGAGACGCGTGACGCCTCTTCAGACATACCACAACACCACCCCCCATGTATGAGGGGCCGGTGCGATGCTCCGGTGGCATTGCTACCCCCAGGGCCCCCGTCCCGCCTAACCCTGGAGCGGTTGACCACGAAATCTAGCCCTTTGACTTCCCATGGACGGGCTTTGACCAGTGGATCTCTCCACCCGGTTGTGTTAGGTCAGCCCAGAGGGACACCTGGGAGCAACATCTAGGCCAAACCCACAGCAACTTCCCCTCCGTATAGATCCGACGAGTCCGTTTCCCCCTCCAGGCACTAGTAGAAAAAGGGCCATTTGTCCCGGTTCATAAGGCCCATTTGTCCCGGTTCGGGAACCGGTACTAAAGGGTCGGTACTAAAGCCCTATACCTTTAGTCTCGGTTCTTATACCAACCGTGACAGATGGAGCTCCACGTGGCTGCTACGGCTTGCCCTCACAGGGGGGGCCTTTTGTCCCAGTTGGTAGCACCAACCGGGACCAATAAGCTACCACACGTCAGCAATTCAGGGGCTAGGGTTTTTGCTTTTTTTGAAAGGTGGGGTTGGGGGGTTTTGTAGGGTTAATTTAGGTGTTTCATATATTGTGTTAGCTAGCTAATTAATAGCGAGAAGTGTCATCTCTTATCTCGGTTCTGGGTCGACGCTACGTACTATACGTATAGAGAGGACTCGACACGCTAGCTAGTAAGCAATTGAAGGAAACCATTAAGTACAGAAAATCATCATGAACATATGCATACAGAGAGAAGTGATATCGACCTCTCCTTCTCCGAGAGATTGGTCGAACAACAAGTTTTCGTATATCTATCCGACGCTACTGGCTACCTATATACAATGTAAGATCTCTTACAATATAATCCCCTAATTATATATGAACTCAGGTTCCACATGGTATTCTCCGTCTTTATTGATCACGTGGTCAAGAAAGAATCCTGCCAATTCCTCTTGAATTGCTCGCATGCGATCTTGTGCTAGGAGTTCATCCCGCATCTGAAACATCTAATTTGAAGAAGAGGGTCAATACATATATATGAATGAATGAAACTCAACACAAATGATGGTAATAAAATAAAATTGTGAATATTATTGCTTACGCACTTCATATTGTTTTTTAGAGTAGCCCCGCTCACAGGTCGTGTGGCGGATGGACTCGCAAATGTAGTATCCACAGTAATAATTCCCGGCTTCCTGCCACAACCACTTTACAAGAAATAGAGGTCAATCAAACTGATAAGCATGCATGCTAAATGGTATTGATGAAACTAGCGCTTGAATCACTAGGAGATGCGTGGAACTAGCTAGTAGTACTTACTTTTGGGTGTGTAAATCGCAGCTTCCCCGGCAGTCCCGGAGCTTTTGCGGTGAACTTTTTCCAAACCCTGCCAGACAAAGAAAACAATTACTTGATATCAGGAAATGAACAAAGTTGCCGATATGGTGAGATAATGATCGATTTAACTTACTTCTCGTGCATTTCAGTCATGTCCGCATACTCCTGGGGATCTTTTCGTCTCGAGTCTAAGACGGCTACTAGTCCCTGCTCAAGCTTAATCTCTACGAGAATATAGTGGAAGCTGCGCACGCATGCATAACTCATCAATTACATTATACTATAACCTCGACTAATAAGGGAAACCGAATATGCACAAGACAGTAGCACTCACTTGAAGTTGTAAGGGAAGAGTATTATATCTTTGTTTTGATTTATTACCAACGATCGTAGCAAGTTGGCCTCGGTATCTTTGGCATGAAATTTAATCGTATATGCATCTATGAGATTTGTGTTAATGAACCCAATATCACCGATTTGTCTTTTCTTCAATTCGACGATCTTCAATCTGCATAATATAGTGAGGATAATTATATATACATGCAATGAAAGAGCTGAGCTATATATAGAGACTTAATGACAGAAGTAGTACTTACAGACAATAGCAAGTGACCATTAATTTATCGAGGGCCTTTTGATTGAAAAACTGGAAGAACTCCTCAAATGGAAGAGTCAACAGTTCAATTCCAACGAGGTCATGCTCCTCTTTAACTCTCAGCGCCAAAGTATCCTTCCACCCAGACTCTCTGCAAGTTTTCATGTACCAATCATGGAATCTTCGCATCATCGTTGTTAGAGATCTTTCATATTTTACGAGAGGCTTCCCGTAATGGTATTTGTGTTCGTCCACCTCCATTGTATCATAATGTACATCGTCGGGCAGGTAATCTCCAAGATTGGTACCGGGCAAAATCTCCGGATGATCGCTAGACACTGAGCGGGGGGCACGATTGGTTCGCTTGTTCGCCGAGCTGGGGAATTTTTTCCCACTTCTTTGTTCTGCTAACCTTCGATCACTGCAAGTACTTCCCGGCCGTGACGCTTCCTTATATGTCATTTCAATAATGCGATCATAGTTGGATTGCGGCGGAGAAGGTGGTGGTCGCTTCAGGGCATCGATAGTGCGCTTCGCTTTCACCGGATCTATCTTCTCCTCCGGAGGTGGATATTTCTTTGCTTCACCCCTTCAAAGAAGTCCCTCACTTCGGCTTCCACAATCTTCGTGTTTTCCTCCACGGTCCTCTCGTATCGTAACTTCTCTAGAGGCTTGAGAGATGGACCGAATCTGTATTGCCTCCCGCCTCTGGCTGTACCGCTAGACGCCGAAGCAGACGGAGCGGCTGCGGCTGTCTTCTTTCCTTGCTTACGAGGCGGATGAGAAGGACTACGACGCGCCGAAGCAGCCAGAGCAGCATCGGTTCTCTTATGCCCTTGCTGACGAGACGGAGGAGGGTGAGGCTAGCTGCTCGGGCTCACCGGCGCAGGCGGAGAATGAGGCGGAGTGCTGCCACGCGCCGGATAAGGAGGCGGAGTGCCCTGATCACTCGCCGGCGGAGGAGGCGGAGTGCCCTGACTCGCTGGAGGAGGAGGAGGAGGCGGAGGCGTCCAGTTCGGAAGGTTGATGAGCTCCTTCCTCCATAGGCATGGAGTCTTCAGAGCAGAACCCAGCCGAGTCTCCCCTTCACCGGTAGGGTGGTCAAGCTCGAGGTACTCAAATCCCGCTGTTATTTCGTTCACGGTCACCCTAGAATATCCTTCTGAAATTGGACGGCAGTGAAAAGTTGTGCCGGGTTCAGGAGGTCGAACAGAGCCAACAGATGCCTTGACTTTGAGGTGCCCCCATTGTGCCATAAGGTGGCAATCTTGAGACTCCGTGATAGCATCCACGGGGTAGCTAGCAGGAGCCGTGAAGACAAGCTCCTGAAGCAGCTCGGTGGAAGCCACACTGCTTCTCCGCTGAGATGGCGGGGTAGCTTCGGCAGGTCGCTTGCTGCAAACTGCTTCTCATTCCTCTAGCGCTTGTACCCTTGCGTGCAGCGCCTGCAGTTGGGTCTCCTCCACTTTCTTCTTCCTCTCCCGACGTTTGTAATCGCCTGCGTCAGGAAACCCAGCCTTCCATGAAACGGAGCCTGGCGTGCCTCGTGTCCGTCCAGGGTGCTCAGGATTCCCGAGGGCCATTGTGAGCTCGTCGTTCTCTCTATCGGGAACGAACGTCCCTTGCTGCGCTTTCTCGATATACTCCTGAAGCTTCGTGACGGGTGTTCGCAGTTGCTCATTCGTCTAAACGCACTTCCCTGTTTCAGGGTCCAACGATCCCCCAACCCCGAAGAACCAAGTCCTTGAACGGTCTGTCCAGTGCAATATCTCTGGTTCAACCCCTTTATCAATCAGGTCATTCTCAGCCTTGTCCCACAACGGACGGGCTTTGAGGTAGCCACCTGACCCCGTGCGATGGTAATGCTTCTACTTTACAGCATTTTTCTTGTTTGTCGCTGACATCTTCGTACTCTTCTCCAATTTCTTGTGGGCGACAAATGCGTCCCGGTGATCTCTGATCTTCTCAAATCGGCCGGTAAATTCTGGAGTCTTGTTGTTGTTGGCATACGTTGTTTTTAGCTCATTCTTCCACCTCCTGAATAGATCTGCCATCTTCTTAAGAGCATGAGCCTTGATCAATGGCTCTTTAACTGGCTTCTCCGGATCCTCCTCTGGCGGTAGGGTGAAATTTGCCTTCAGCGCGGTCCAAAGATCAGCTTTCTACCTATCGTCGACATAAGACACCTCGGGGTCTTTGTTCTTAGGCTTATACCATTGGTGGATGCTGATCGGGATCATGTCCCTAACAAGAACCCTGCACTGAGCAGAAAATGCTTCCTTGGTCCGGAGGGGTGCAATCGGTTGGCCATCGCGCGCGATTTCTGTGATCGTGAATCTTTCATCCTGGCGCAACTTTTTCTTCGTGCCTCGTCTCGTTAGCGAAGTTTGGCTCGATCTGGAGGGCTAGAAAAGAAGAAAGAAGAGAGTTAATATGTGTACATACCAAAACAATTAATGCATCAATTAGCTATAGTCAGCACAGGCTTAATTAATATATATACCTGGCCGGACTCCGTTCGGTCACCGGAGCCGTCATCACGGTGTCCTTCTTCCACCTGCATTCGATCACCGGAGCCATCATAATCATGTCCTTCCTCCTCCATTGTTCGATCACCGTAGCCTGCTTCACCCTCTCCTTGCAGACCATCGGTGTCGTTGAGATACGACAAGACATCACCTCCGGCTGCGATTATGTCCCCCAACATCTGTTGTGCTTCCAAGTCTCGGTGCTCCATAGTTTCTGCAAATATTACAACATGGCAATTATTATACAAAACATATATGACAGATGGATATATTATATAGTGGCAAACATAGACCTAGCTAGCTAATCACAACAAGGAATCATATTAGTGGCCTCGACACGCTTCTAGGTTTTGGGGTGGCCTCGACAACGCTTCTAGGGTTTGCGGTGGCCTCGACAACAACGCTCTTTTAACTTGGTAAATTTGGGTGGCCTCGGCAGCGCTTCCAGGTTTTGGGTTCAGCAGCGCTCTTTTAACTTGGTAAATTTGGGTGGCCTCGATAGTGCCCCCCATGTCACGTTGGTCTAGTGTCAAAGGATTCAACAAAACCATGTCTTCATCATTAGGCGAAAGTAATAGGCGCATGATGGTACGAAGCTCTCCAAAGTTATTTTGGAACGGAGTCCCAGATAGGATAATTCGATTTTTGGTACAAAGTTCAGCAAGAGCCTTCCGAATATCGCTATTTGGAAGGCCTTTGATGAAATTCGTACCAAAAGGCGGATTATCCTATCCGGGACTCCGTTCCAAAACAACTTTGCAGAACTTCGTACCAACATGCCCCGGTTACTTCTGGCTAATGATGAAGGCATGGATTTCTTCAATACTTTGACACTAGGCAACCTCTCGACCCATCGGCGATCCTCGACCCTCGGCCCCTCGACGACCCTCGACCCTCGAACACTCGGCCCCTCGACGACCCTCGAACGCTCGGCCCCTCGACGACCCTCGAATCCTCGACCCTCGACCCCTCGTCCCTCGAACCCTCGGCGACCCTCGACCCCTCGACCCTCGAACCCTCGGCGACCCTCGACCCTCTACCCTAGCTAGTTCCCGACCCTCGCCCCCTCGAACCCTCGGCGACCCCCTCCCCCCTCATGTCAAAGTTATCGGGGAGGGGTATATCGACCCCCCCCTCATGTCGAAGTTATCGGGGAGGGGGTATATCGACAACGACATACCCGATAAAAAATAAGAAGAGGAAGAAGAAGAAATAAAAGAGGAGAAGAAGAAAGGAACAGAGGAGAAGGTCGAAGAAAAAAAAGAAGAAAAAAAAGAGGAGAAGAAGAAAAAATAGAATAATATTATTCTTTCTTTTTTTCTTCTTCTTCCCTATTCTTTTCTTCTTCTCCTCTTTTTTTCTTCTTTTTTTCTCTTCTTATTTATTTCTCCTCTTCTTCCTCTCCTCTTCTTCTCCTTCTTCTCCTCCTTCGTCCTCTTCTTATATCCACACATACATACATAGCCACATGCATCCATACATATATGAACAAAATTAATATCTACTAATTAACAACCTAAATAAAAAATTAATACATATATGAACAATAAATTGCTATGAACATTATATCCATACATACATAGCCACATCCACACATACATATATCCACATACATATATACATTATATATATGAACAAAAAATATCATCACAAAAAAATCGCATAAAAATTTGACAAGTGCGGCGGCTCACAGCGGGGGCGCACGGCCACGGCGACGGCGGGGGCGGCGATGGCACGGCGACGGCAGGGGCGGCGAGGGCACGGCGATGGCGACAGAGGGGGCTGGCTGGGGCAGGGACGCGGCCGACCGGCGCGCTCGGGGGCAGGGCAGGGGTGGGCCGGGGCTGAGGCGTGCGGGGTCGGGGACGACGTCGGCGACGGCGAGGACGAGGCATGGGCAACGGCAGGGGCGGCGGACGGCGTCGGGGCAGCCTGGCGGCGTCGATGTCGTCGGCGTCGTCGGGGAAGGAACTGAATGAAAAATTGACAAGTGATGTATATATAGCCAGAGCTTTGGTCCCGGTTCGTGGCACGAACCGGTACCAATGCCCCCCTTTGGTCCCGGTTCGTGCCACCAACCGGGACCAAAGGTCTCTTTTCAGCAGAGACCTTTGGTCCCGGTTGGTGGCATGAACCGGGACCAAAGGTGGCATTCGTACTGGTTCGTCCCACCAACCGGGACCAAAGGTGGGCATTGGTCCATGTTGGTGCCACCAACCGGGACGAAAGGGTGGTACAGCGGTGGTGTGGTGGGAGTTTAGTCCCACCTCGCTAGCTGAGAGAGCTCATCACCTGTTTATAAGCTGCGTTGCAGCTCAGGTGCTGAGCTCCTCTCTAGTATGCAGGCAGTACTTGCCTACCCCTGTCACTGCCATGTTGGGCCTATTGGGCCTGCGGGCCTGCATCCTGGCCCATTTATAGATGGGTTTCTAGTCGTATGCAAGCCGTGTGGCCCAATTGGCGGCATTTTTTTATTCTTTTCCAGTATTTTTGTTTTGTTTTCTGAATTATTTATTTTCTTATGTTTTTTGCTTTATTTTTTAATTCTTTTTGCTTTTAGGTCAGAATAATTATAAACTTTCTGTTAGTGCCATTAGTTTCCAAATTTGAATTCTTTGAAATTTGTGTGAATCACTAGTTTGTGAATAACTTCACTATAAAAATATATTTTTAGTGATTCTTTTTCCTGCTATTTAATATTACTGCGTTTTATAATTATATTCAAAAAACAGATTTTGTTATTTTAGTTTCTATCAAAAAATTCTTTATGAAAATTCCTTTTGCTATTAAAGTTTCTAACAAAAAATTATTTATGATAATTTTTTTTGCTTTTCATGGTTTGAACAGAAAATACTTTGATAATTTTAGTTGCATAGATTTTATATAATTTTAGTTTAAAAAATACTAGAGGTTTATAAAAGCTTTTTAGTTGATTCCTTTTGCTATTAGAATTTTATAAAAAAATTGTTGATTTTCTTTTTGCTATTGAAGAATATTATAGTTTTGTTTTAGTTGATCATAACATAATATTTTAATTGATTCATTTAGCTATTAGTTCATTTTTTTGCTATTAGTTCATTTCTTTTTTAATTAGTTCATTCTTTGAGCTAAATGACCCTGAAATTGAAAAGCACTACAAATGAACTCCGAAAAGGTTGAAAGTTGGCATGGTATCATCATTTCACCCAAATAGCATGTGCTAAAAAGTTGAGAGGGTTACAGCAAAAACTGGATGCACTTCGTGTACAAAACGGACAGTCTCATTCAAGTATCAGGGTTTCATACGGAAACTCGTCTGTTACATGGATATTCTAGATCGAAGGCATCATCATAATTGTCGTGGAGAGAAAGTCTTCACTTTTTCATCGCTTCTGTCATTTGCTTATTGCGCCATAACCATGGATAATCTTCATCGTTTAACAGGGTGCTTGGGTCAGCCTTGACTTTGAAGGGAGGAATTTCATGAAACTTTTCATAATCTTCGGACATGTCTGTCTTGCCCTCCACTCCCACGATCTCGTTTTCCTGAAAGAACTATGTGGCGCTTTGGCTCATCGTATGATGTGTTCGCTTCCTTATCTTTTCTTTTTCTCAGTTTGGTAGACATGTCCTTCACATAGAAAACCTGCGCCACATCATTGGCTAGGACGAACAGTTCGTCTGTGTACCCAAGATTGTTCAGATCCACTGTTGTCATTCCGTACTGTGGGTCTACCTGTACCCCGCCTCCTGACAGATTGACCCATTTGCACTTAAACAAAGGGACCTTAAAATCATGTCCGTGGTTAAGTTCCCATATGTCCACTATGTAACCATAATATGTGTCCTTTCCCCTCTTGGTTACTGCATCAAAGCGGACACCGCTGTTTTGGTTGGTGCTCTTTTGATCTTGGGCGATCGTGTAAAATTTATTCCCATTTATCTCGTAGCCTTTGTAAGTCAATACAGTCGAAGATGGTCCCCTGGACAACGAGTATAGCTCATCACAAACAGTGCTGTCACCTCTGAGACGTGTTTCCAACCAACTGTCGAAAGTCCTGATGTGTTCACATGTAATCCAGTCGTCACACTGCTTCGGGTGTTTGGAGCGCAAATTGTTCTTGTGTTCATCGACATACGGGGTCACCAAGGTAGAGTTCTGTAGAACTGTGTAGTGTGCTTGAGACCAAGAATGCCCGTCCCTGCATATTATTGAGTCCCCTCCAAGCGTGCCTTTTCCAGTCAGTCTCCCCTCATACCGCGATTTTGGGAGACCAATCTTATTAAGGCCAGGAATGAAGTCAACACAAAATCTAATGACATCCTCTGTTTGATGGCCCATGGAGATGCTTCCTTCTGGCCTAGCGCGGTTACGGACATATTTCTTTAGGACTCCCATGAACCTCTCAAAGGGGAACATATTGTATAGAAATACGGGGCCCAGAATGACAATCTCGTCGACTAGATGAACTAGGACGTGCGTCATGATATTGAAGAAGGATGGTGGGAACACCAGCTCGAAACTGACAAGACATCGCACCAAATCACTCCTTAGCCTTGGTATGATTTCTGGATCGATCACCTTCTGAGAGATTGTATTGAGGAATGCATATAGCTTCACAATGGCTAATCGGACGTTTTTCGGTAGAAGCCCCCTCAATACAACCGGAAGCAGTTGTGTCATAATCACGTGGCAGTCATGAGACTTCAGGTTCTGGAACTTTTTCTCTGGCATATTTAGGGCTAGTTCTTTTGGCAGCTTAAAAAATAAGCCGCCTCCTCCTCACCTTTTCCCATAAGCCGCCTCTCTTATTCATTCGGGCTTCTAAACTAGTTATGAAATAACTAATTTAGAAGTCTCAACTAATTTTGGGAGCGGCTTATTTTTTAAGCTGGGAAAGGTGGCTTATTTTTTAAGCCGCCCAAAAGAACTGGCCCTTATTATTCCCTTTATATTCGACGAAAAGCCAGACGGGACCTTCATACTGAGCAGGCATTCAAAGAAGATTTCCTTCTCTTCTTTGGTAAGAGCGTAGCTGGCAGGACCTTCATACTGCTTTGGAGGCATGCCGTCTTTTTCATGCAAACGTTGCAGGTCCTCCCGTGCCTCCGGTGTATCTTTTGTCTTCCCATACACGCCCAAGAAGCCTACCAGGTTCACGCAAAGGTTCTTCGTCACGTGCATTACGTCGATTGAAGAGCGGACCTCTAGGTCTTTCCAGTAGGGCAGGTCCCAAAATATAGATTTCTTCTTCCACATGGGTGCGCGTCCCTCAGCGTCATTCGGAACAGATAGTCCGCCGGGACCCTTTCCAAAGATTACGTGTAAATCATTGACCATAGCAAGTACGTGATCACCGGTACGCATGGCGGGCTTCGTCCGATGATCTGCCTCGCCTTTGAAATGCTTGCCTTTCTTTCGACATTGATGGTTGGTCGGAAGAAATCAATGATGGCCCAAGTACACATTCTTCCTGCATTTGTCCAGGTATATACTTCCGGTGTCAGCTAAATAGTGCGTGTGTGGTATCCCTTGTTTGTCTGTCCTGAAAGGTTACTGAGAGTGGGCCAATCGTTGATGGTTACAAACAGCAATGCATGCAGGTCAAATTCCTCCTGTTTGTGTTCATCCCACACACGTACACCTTTTCCAATCCACAGCTGTAAAAATTCTTCAACTAATGGTCTTAGGTACACATCAATGTCGTTGCCGGGTTGCTTAGGGCCTTGGATGAGAACTGGCATCATAATGAACTTCCGCTTCATGCACATCCAAGGAGGAAGGTTATACATACATAGAGTCATGGGCCAGGTGCTGTGATTGCTGCTCTGCTCCTCGAAAGGATTAATGCCATCCGCGCTTAAACCAAACCATACATTCCTTGGGTCACCTGCAAACTCAGCCCGGTACTTTCTCTCGATTTTTCTCCACAGCGACCCGTCAGCGGGTGCTCTCAACTTCCCGTCTTTCTTACGGTCCTCTTTGTGCCATCGCATCAACATGGCATGCTCTTCGTTTCTGAACAGACGTTTCAACTGTGGTATTATAGGAGCATACCACATCACCTTCGCAGGAACCCTCTTCCTGGGGGGATCACCGTCAACATCACCAGGGTCATCTCGTCTGATCTTATACCGCAATGCACCGCATACCGGGCATGCGTTCAAATCCTCGTACGCACCGCGGTAGAGGATGCAGTCATTAGGGCATGCATGTATCTTCTGCACCTCCAATCCTAGAGGGCATACGACCTTCTTTGCTGCGTACGTACTATCGGGCAATTCGTTATCCTTTGGAAGCTTCTTCTTCAATTTTTTCAGTAGCTTCTCAAAACCTTTGTCAGGCAAAACATTCTCTGCCTTCCACTGCAGCAATTCCAGTACGGTACCGAGCTTTGTGTTGCCATCTTCGCAATTGGGTTACAACCCTTTTTTGTGATCCTCTAACATACGATCGAACTTCAGCTTCTCCTTTTCACTTTCGCACTGACTCCTTGCATCAACAATGACCCGGCGGAGATCATCATCGGGCACAATAACGTCCGGTTCCTCTTGATCTTCAGCAGCTTCCCCCGTTGCAGCATCACCGTATTCCGGGGGCACATAGTTTTCATCGTCCTCTTCTTCTTCGCTGTCTTCCATCATAACCCCTATTTCTCCGTGCTTGGTCCAAACATTATAGTGTGGCATGAAACCATTATAAAGCAGGTGGGTGTGAAGGATTTTTCGGTCAGAGTAAGACTTCGTATTCCCACATCCAGGGCATGGACAGCACATAAAACCATTCTTCTTGTTTGCCTCAGCCACTTCGAGAAAATTATGCACGCCCTTAACGTACTCGGAGGTGTGTCTGTCACCATACAGCCATTGCCGGTTCATCTACGTGCACTATATATAATTAAGTGTGTCAAAAACCATTACAGAACATCATGGATAGATAAGTGACCAAATTAATAGAAGTTCATCATCACATTAAAACCAAAGTACATACATAGTTCTCATTGAACAACATATAGCTCTCCAGAGCATCTAACTAAACCATACATTGAAACTATGTAAAAAAATTCAATACAACAACAAATGCGATCATAATCGCAACCAAGGTAACAATTGATCCAACAACATAATGATACCAAGCCTCGGTATGAATGGCATATTTTCTAATCTTTCTAATCTTCAAACGCATTGCGTCCATCTTGATCTTGTGATCATCCACGACATCCGCAACATGCAACTCCAATATCATCTTCTCCTCCTCAATTTTTTTCCTTCAAGTAATTGTTTTCTTCTTCAACTAAATTTAACCTCTCGACAATAGGGTCAGTTAGAATTTCCGGTTCAACCACCTCCTAGATAAATAAAATCTATGTCACGTTGGTCGGTATATTTGTCATAAACAATAAATGAATCAAATAGTTATAAAAAGATAATATATACCACATCCGAATCATAGACAGGACGAGGGCCGACGGGAGCGGATACCAAAACCATCGCACTATATAATAACAAGCAATAATAAAAGTAAGAAAATTAGACAAGTATCTATCTAAAGTAAGAATTCTTTTCTTTCAGAAAGAAGATAAGAACAAGAGGCTCACCACGGTGGTGCCGGCGACGAGATCGGCGCGGGCGATCGACGACGGTGAAGACGGGGACGGGACGTGACGGACCGCTAAACCTAGACAAATCTCGGGGAAAATGGAGCTTGGAGGTCGAGCTTCGAGAGGAGAAAGCTTAACTAGTGTGGCTCGGGCATTTCATCGAACACCTCATGTGCATAGGAGGTGAGCTAGAGCACCACAAAGCTCTCCCCTTGCCGGCCAGAAAAAACAGAGCACTGTGGAGTGCTCTGCTGCGGCGATGGGGTATATATAGGCAACTCATTGGTCCCGGTTCGTGCATGAAACCAGGACTAAAGGCCCACCTTCTGTCCCGGTTCTAGGCACGAACAGGGACCAATGGCTGTGGGCCAGGAGCGAGGGCCTTTGGTCCCGGTTCGTGCCTAGAACTGCGACAAATGGGTCCACACGAACTCGGACAAATGCCTCCCGAGGCCCGGCCGGCCGCGTGGGCGCACGAACCGGGACGTATGCCCCCCATGGGTCCCGGTTCGTGGCCGAACCGGGACTAATGGGCTGGCCATGCCCCAACCAAAGCCCTGTTTTCTACTAGTGAGGTGCTGGCGGCGGTGCCGTCCGTGAGGGGGGGCACACCCCTGAGACGTGTGCCGCCTCTTAAGACATTCCAGCACACCACCCGGCATGTATGAGGGCCCGGTACGACGCTCCGGTGGCATTGCTACCCCCCCCCCCCCCCGGGCCCCCATCCGGCCTAACCCTGGAGCGGTTGACCACGAGATCTAGCACTTTGACTTCCGACGGACGGGCTTTCACCAGTGGACCTCTCCACCCGGTTGTGTTAGGTCAACCCAGAGGGACACCTGGGAGCAACATCTGGGCCAAACCCACAACTACATCCCCTCCGTGTAGACCCGACGCGTCCGTTTCCCCCCTCAAGGTGTCGGCGGCGGCGCCGTCCGTGAGGGGGACCACACCCCGGAGACGCGTGCCGCCTCTTCAGACATGCCACAACACCATCCCGCATGTATGAGGGGCCGGTGCGACGCTCCGGCGGCATTGCTACCCCCCAGGGCCCCCGTCCCGCCTAACCCTGGAGCAGTTGACCACGAGATCTAGCCCTTTGACTTCCCACGGACAGGCGTTGACCAGTGGACCTCTCCACCCGGTTGTGTTAGGTCAGCCCAGAGGGACACCTGGGAGCAACATCCGGGCCAAACCTAGAGCAACATCCCCTCCGTGTAGACCCAACGCGTCCGTTTCCCCCCTCCAGGTGCCGGCGGTGGCGCCGTCCGTGAGGGGGGCCACACCCCAGAGACGCGTGACGGGCGTTTGCAGCCACCACAACACTTTCAGACTTGTGAGAGGCCACGTACGCAAGATTGGCAGCATGCTAGCCCCCGGAGGCCACCGGCCAAAGTCGTAGACATGCGAAGGGCAATCCGCGTAGAGGGAAGTGTTCGGATACTTCTCCATCACAAAAAATTATGAAAAATTACCGTCATTCCTATAGAACATGTGCACGTCGTGTAAAAAACTCATGATTTTATCGTGCTCCGAGTATTTAATAATATTCACGTTGTACCGGTACCGTAGAACGTCTACAAATGTGTCATCGCCGTCCGTGAGGGGGGCCACACCCCGGAGATGTGTGCCGCCTTTTCAGACATGCCACCACACCACCCGGCATGTATGAGGGCCTAGTACGATGCTCCGGTGGCATTGCTACCCCCCCCCCCAGGGCCCCCGTCCCGCCTAACCCTGGAGCGGTTGACCACGAGATCTAGCCCTTTGACTTCCCACGGACGGGCTTTGACCAGTGGACCTCTCCACTCGGTTGTGTTAGGTCAGCCCAGAGGGACACCTGGGAGCAACATCCGGGCCAAACCCACAGGTACATCCCCTCCGTGTAGACCCTACGCGTCCGTTTCCCCCCTCCAGGTGCCGGCGGCGGTGCTGTCCTTGAGGGGGGCCACACCCCGGAGACGCGTGCCTCCTCTTCAGACATGCCACAACACCACCCCGCATGTATGAGGGGCCGGTGCGACGCTCCGGTGGCATTGCTACCCCCTAGGGCCCCCGTCCCACCTAACCCTGGAGCGGTTGACCACGAGATCTAGCCCTTTGACTTCCCACAGACGGGCTTTGACCAGTGGACCTCTCCACCCGGTTGTGTTAGGTCAGCCCAGACGGACACCTGGGAGCAACATCTAGGCCAAACCCACAACAACATCCCCTCCGTATAGACCCGACGCGTCCGTTTCCCCCCTCGAGGTGCCGGCGGCGGTGCCGTCCGTGAGGGGGGCCACACCCCGGAGACACGTGCCGCCTCTTCAGACATGCCACCACACCACACGGTTGTGGTAGGTCATCCCATATAAACACTTGGGAGCAACTTCCCCTCCGTATAGACCCGATGCAGTTGTTTCCCCCCTCTAGGTGTTGGCCGCCACCGGCGGCGCCGTCCATGAGGGGGGTCACACCCCTCCGTATAGATGCAAAAAGTTAGGTATTTTTGCTTATATTAACACATGCTACATGTAAGTAAATTAAATAATAATACGTAAAAGAACAAAAAATCTATAATAAATGCAAAAAAAAAAACTATGCCGCCAGGGGCAGATGGACGGCGCGTCCCCGATCGATGACATGGCATCTATGCCGACGGCAGCCGTCGGCACAGGTGGTGGTCGGTGCGCCTCGGATCGATGACGTGGCACGCGCATATGTGCCGACGGCCGCCCGTCCAGGCCATCGGCATAGATCGGACGTCGTTAGCCGCCCGTCACAAGCGGGACCGCCGGGCCCGCATCTATGCCGACGGCTTATGTATGCCGACGGCTGTTGTAGGCATAGGCTGGGGCTAAGCCGACGGTGGCCATCGGCATAGCTCTGGATAGCCCGACGGCCACGCTACGCCGACGGCCTTTTTTCGGCTATCGGCATATCCAGGAGTAGGCCGTCGGCACCGGCCCCTGTTCCGGTAGTGGTCAGTAGCACTCTTCCTTCAAAAGAGTTGAAGGCCAAAATCTTGCTGCCATGGGTCAGAAAGATTGTCTTATAAGAATTCACGTGTAGTCACAATGAAAAAAAAAAACATTAGTGGCATAGATTCCTTGCACGAAACATATGTACAGATCTGAAATGCACCAGCTATAATCCTTAATATAAAAGCCACAAGTTCATGCTAAGGACCGATGTCCCGGGCGAGTGGGCAAAGAAATTCAGCCACGAAATTACATGAACTTCCTTGATTGGGCCCAAATAAATGGAAAGTCGAGCAAAAATCCCAAAGGCATAATTGAAATCCAGAAAGACTAACGTTTTTTTGATGGCGTTGCTTGGAAACAGCTCAACAACATTAGTGAAATTAGCTGGCAGAATCAAACTATTGGCAATCTGAATGCAGTACATTTTTCATCTGTCAATCAACATTCAAGATAAACAAAAAACATGTGCTTCCCTTGTTGGTTCATTTTTCATCACAAAGGGGAAACGAAACGATCAACAGTTGACCATGGGGAACATATATCAACAGAAGATAACAATAGTGACCTTTAGCCCCATGAATCAAATTGGATCCAACAATTGATGTACGTAGAAGTGCAGTAGCAGAACCCTGGATATCCACTGGAAACATGAACAAACAAAATCTTAGACATGAGGTTCAGTCCCATTGATACAAAATTTGTGTTCAGTACAACTTACATGAGGGAGAGGTGTGTGTGTGTGTGACATGAAATCCACGACTTTGCTATAAAGAAGTATATTTGATATAGGATGAAACATGACATTGTAATGTATACACCAATGGGAATCAATATGACAGTCTACGTCCAATAAGTGCATGCATTGGCAATGCTCCTGCCATTTGATCAGAAAAAGCAGGATTAGAACATATTCTATCCTAAACTAAAATTAGATTCATGAAAAATAATTGAATAAATCTGAATCGCCTGCGAACATATCGTCAAATAGACCAGGAAAAAGTGAGTCATGCCTATAGGCCAATAAATTGAAAATAGGGATGCGATTTCAATATTGCATCATTCTGCTCGTCTTCCTCTCATCATTTGCAAAGGTTAGACAACCACTGGAAAATAAAAGCAAAGGGCTAAGTGGCAGTGAGGCCAAGTGTGAGATTGGATATTCACATGTATGAATAAAACTAAAAGAACATAACGATTGAAGAGACCAACTTAGCACGTCATACTCATTTCCCATGATGTTCTAACATGTAAATCACAACGTGGAACCTAAATCAGGACATCATAACCAATTATATATCACCTAAATCTAAACTAAAGATAAGATGAGACTCACCAAGCATCCGGACGACTTGAAAGGACGATGCGGCTGGCGGTGGATAAGCTCCTAATGAATAATAGTATCCATCAAGACAGCTGCAACTAAAACTCCAAATCATATCAATAGGCGCAGCTGCATGCAGGCAAGGGTGGACGATCTAGAAAACTGGTGTTTTTCCCCTGCGAGGTTTCTCAGAGGTGTGCATGCGTGGTTATTCATGTTTTCCTTCGTCTAAATCTGGTTTTAGTGGATATTTATTTGCAATTCGGATCGCTGCCGATATAAAAGAAAAACGGACCATGTGCTATGGATTAAGTTTGCACCCAAAATAATATTTTGAAAATATTTAAAAGGTAAAATAATATCATATTCAGGTTCTACACATTTTTCTAATTAAATTTCATATATAACATGTTAAAATCGGTGTCAGGGGGTTTTCTAAAAAAATATTCGTGTATTCATAAAAATGGTCATGAAACTGAAAAAGGGGCAAATTCAAAAAAAAATTGTTCATTAAGTTTTAAAAAATGTTCATGGTGGTGTCCGTTGATACCACCGTGATTGCATCAAGCGAGCCCGTTGGTCGTATTTTATCTTTTCTATGCAACACATTGAAATACATGTATCTCTTTGCGGGGATATTTACAGAAATCGGTACACATATACTCACTCCATTCCAAAAATACTTAAAAGTTAGAGGCCTGTGCTAAGTCAAACTTCTTTAGGTTTGACCGACCAGACTTGGGGGGGCGAGAAGAGTAGATATAAATCTTTCGATGGGAGGCAACATTCCGTCCCATGCATCATCATTTTTACCAATTAATATGAACTGTATATCGCAAAATTTATACCATCAGGAAAATATAGCATTTGGAGTTCTGCTTATGCTTATGCTTAGCATGATAACGAGGACGGGTGTGAGAGACAGAAAGGAGATTAATGTGATATGTGGCCTGAGAGGTTAAAGGGTGGATGGAATTGATGCCAAGATGATCGATGGTAGCTTTGCGGAATTTGGTTGTGGGATCAATGATGGTGTCGTCCAGCTTCGTCGCGGATGCCGCGCGTACGTACGTCCTCGTCCTCCACACCATGTCTTTTCGCCTCCGGAACAGATAATGTATCAACGGCTCTTCAGACATGATTCTGAAAAAGAATCACTGCATTGAAGAGTCATGTATCTATTCAAGGTTACCGAACAGATAATTTCGAACATATATTATTTAACTACGGCTTGAGTGTTTAAAATTCAAAATTTGAAAGATATTTGGTCTTTTTTGCTTGGTGAGTAGTACAACCTTGGCATGCACCAGCGAACAGACAGAGAATTGAGCTAAATTTGTAGAGGGACAAGTTATACATTTCGTGCTACACCAAATTCGGAAGCCATCGAGACTTCCGGGCTTTCGTCCTAACATGCATAGTTAGCTTGCCCTGCGAAATTATATAATAGAACACCTGCACCCAGGCCCTCTCTATCTAGCCATCCATTCCCCGCATCGCGATTCGTGCAAATAGATTTCTCTTTTTTGTTTCTCTCACATAAAACATGTCTTAAAGTCCAAACCTTTGCAGCGTGGCAAAGCTTTCTATCTATAATCTAGGATAGATCTTTCAGAATTTTTTGTCAAACATAAATATACAAAAAATGATTTTGTAATCTAAAAATTCATATTTTCTATATTTACGTTTGGCAAAAAAAATTGAAAGATTTATCATAGATAGATAGAAAGCTTTGCCACACTGCAAAGATTTGAACTTCAAGACATATTTTATGTGAGAGAAACAAAAAATAGAAAATTTCATATAGAAAGTTAGTTGCGTCGCCTCCTCTCCGACGACTCCATCTCTGGCGCTACGCCTTCCTCCGCGACCTCTATCTCCACACCGACGATCCCAAGATGATCAGGATCCTCCACGTTGCCCGCCCGTTCCACCGCTCTTGGCGCCTCCTCTATGCCACCGCCTTGGGTAAGCATCAGGTCGTCAGTGTCTCCTCCCACTGATACAAGCCGCACACACTAACATGCGTGCTCCTCTTTTCTCTGTTTCTTTCAGATCCTACAATTTCCTACTGCTTCCGTCAGCCCGAGAATCACATTGGTGAGCACAGTGCACCGACATCCCAGCTCCTCAAATCCTTCCTTCATTCCTTCATTGTTGTTTACTGTCATGTGTTTACATGAAACTTGGTGTGGTGCATAATCATTTTGCCTTGGTGGATTCCTCATGGACACATCGAAGTTGGTGCTGACAGCGAAGCTGGTGTTGACAGCGAAGCTGGCACTTCCACCGTGGTTCTCTGGAGTCCATAGAGATCCTAAAAAAGAAAGCCCATAGAGACAACTTAATGAGCCGGTCAGTTCTCTGGGGCAAGCACTCTAAACACATATATACACGACGCAGATACACCTCAGAAACCCTAAGCGTCGGACCATTTAACCTGGTTAAGAAAAGCTACTAATTGAGCGGAACAGGAGCTCCTCAAGCTGTTGCCGCTGCTCCTAGCTAGTACAAGCCATAATGAGGAACTTTCGTAGTGTCTAACAAATAATTGGAACGTGGGTCCTGAATAAAAATAAATATCATTATTTATACTAATTTTTGTAACTTTTGTATAATTTCGGTTAAACCACAATCATAGCTAAATATATTGTAGTAAATCACATAGGGTTTTGAAAAATTGTTTATTTTACATTTTAGTGTGCTATATTTTTAAAATATTTAACGCAAAAAACCCTCTTATTTTAGATAACTATTAAAACAACATCGTATGCCTTCCAAGATTAATTTAAGTTAGTTCCTTCAATGATTTATATGTTTGTATGTTTATCCTTAGATATCTTGGTAGGAATCTCAACAGTGTCTGGTATATGAAATATCCGGAGAACTGTTTTTAGTTTAACGATTAGATATATGCAAATATAAAAATCTAGATTATTCTAGACGGTTAGCTTGTACTCCCTTCGTTTCTTTTTAGTCTGCATATAAAATTTGGTCAAAGTCAAACTTTGTCAACTTTGACTAAGTTTGTACGAAAAGATATCAACAGCTTGTACTCACTCCATTCCAAAAATACTTAAAAGTTAGAGGCCTGTGCTAAGTCAAACTTCTTTAGGTTTGATCAAATCTATATGAAACCAACATCTCTAACACTACATTAGTTTCATTAGATTTATCATAAATTATATTTGATGCCATGGATGTTAGTGAACTTTTTAATAAACGAGAATAGACCAGACTTGGGGGGCGAGAAGAGTAGATATAAATCTTTCGATGGGAGGCAACACTCCGTCCCATACATCATCATTTTTACCAATTAATATGAACTGTATATCGCAAAATTTATACCATCAGGAAAATATAGCATTTGGAGTTTTAATGATAATTTTTTTCATAACATATAACTTTCATTATGTCGGTCAAATTGTCGATCTAAGGATACGCACAGGCCTTACAAACAAACCGGAAAGGAGGTACTACTCTCCAAGTACACAGGTAGATGCAGCCACAACAAGGCAAGCAAACCACAAGGCTCTATCTATATACAACTAATGGGATTGGTTCTAATGACAACAGATCCATATTAGACACCACTACACCCACGGAACAGGGTCACGCACAACAGATCCGCGGAGCCGCGCTTCCGCCTCCAGGCAAGGAACCATTGCGCTACGGCATACGGCGAGCCGCTACCTATGATGAGATTACATGAGAGGCGGAGTCCGCAGAGCCCTTCAGAGGATGATGCGAGTGCATGCAGACTCTCGGACGCTGTCCTTTCATCCACAGGTTCCTGAGCTTGCCCTGCTTTTTACCGAGTGATATGAAAGTTCCTGCAGTAGACACGGTGGTTTTGTTCAAGGCACAGGCTCGAGAATCCGACGATATGAAATTTATCGGCGGCCACAAAGGTGTGGTCTCCTTACCAAGCATGAAGGGCACGATGTAAAGAAGAGCCGGTTGCCCGTGGCCATCCATGAGATTCAAGGCAATGTAGGTGATCAGAAGACCTAAATAAAGAAGGCAAACATACACTATGTCAGCACCTCAGGTGAAAATATCAATTAGAACTGTCTGTATGAACATATAGGATATCGACAATATTCATGTCTTCCGAAAAGCTTCAGAAAGGGGGCTTTACTTCATTTATTCAATGAAAAGAGACATCCGTAGCAAGAAAAACATTGAAAAGTAACCATGAGATCTGAATCGCCTTGAGATGCTTTTGTTTGAAAGTTGTTTGTATCACATGATTCCTTATAAGATAGGACATGCTAATTAAGAAAGCCCACAAACTGTGCTTACAAAAGTACAGAAATGCAAAGCTGATATGGATGCGGGCGATGTCTTACCAGAGCCATACGCAACCATTGACCACAGAAAGTAACCAGATTGTAAGGTCTTCCTGGCAGCCCAATCGTACCTAAAGATAGGGAAATGTAAATACTAAGTGGAGAGAGCTCAACTACTTGCAAGCATAATGTAAGTTCAAGGCAATTGGCATGCAGTAACACAGCTAATTATCCAGCAGATGGAATGCGATAATATGCATGATGACAGTTGTTCTGCAGCTTCTAATTATGAAATCCACCCCTCCAAAATATATATTAGAATTTACAAATGACAAGCCAGGAACCCCAATTTAGCGCACTAACCTTAGCGCAAAAGCAACCAGCAGTCCTGGAAGAAGGATATCACCAAAGCCTATGATGCTGTATCCATCCCATGGATCAAACATGCGTGGGATCTTTAACAGCATGGGTACACCATCTTCGTCAGTATTATCACCACGTGCAACCTGCAGGCAGATCACAAGCATAACTAGCATGTCTGCGGAGCAAAAAAAAACATAATATCACAATAGTCATTTGTACATACCACAATCATCACGCTCTCATGAAACAACATCTTGGATATGAAAACCCAGAAGATGTCATAGAGGAAGGAGCAGCCCAGAAGAACAGACTCCACCTGACCAATTATTAGCAAATAAATAATTGGCATCAGGGTACTTCACTGCATGGGAAGCACGAGCAAAGGAGCAGAAACAATTACCTTAAGGTTAGGTATCCTCACAATCTGGATCACAGTAACAATCAGTGCGATACCTTGAACGCAGAAAGCATGATGTTAATCAACAGAGAATAATCCCAATGGAGGGTGTAAAAAAAAAACTGCACTTACAAGAACATCTTACCCAATCCATGCATAGGGCATCCGGCGATAAACAGCCCATAAAACAGCAAAGACGATGCAAAATGGACAAACTGCCAATGTAAGGTATGAAACAGCTCCAAAAAATGGCACTTCTACAAATGATTTTGCGGCAGGTTTGAACCATCTGAAAGATACCACAGTTTTCAGGTCAGTACACATTTACCCTTTTCTTTAAGCTATATGACTGCGAAACCACAAATTAAAAGGAAAACTGAAACATATGTACACTGTGCATATACCCAGAAAATATGAATGTATCTCGTCGAGCAATAAATTTACCTTGACAATAAAGCCACCAAACATGTTTGCAAACCCTGGATAAAAAAGGAGAGCATAATGTGTCATCAGCTCAAGAAATTGGCAACGAAATATAGCAAAATAAGATATCAATCAACGAAATCAAGATCGGTTCACTCTGCAGCTGTAGTAGATAAGTGTGATGTTGGTCATTCAGCAGCAGCCACAAGCTATTTGTTCATTTTTGGATAATATCTTTAGTGTTCGAATCAAAAGGTACAGATTAAAAAGGAAGAAATTCAATGCTCTGTAGGGAAACGAATGACACCTTTGTTTAAAGAAGGCTTAACGTTTAAGGGCCTAATTTAACCATTCTCCAAATTGCATTGATTCATGATTTGTGTCATCTAGTTTTAATGTGGAATACTATATAAGTACTATTCTGTTTTAGTAACTAAGCAAACAGTACTACAAATCAAAATTTAAAGCAGTGACCTCGCCAAAAAAGCAGTGGCAAAGTTGAAATAAGTATAATTTTAAAAAGGATTTCATCATACGCACCTCTACACCACCAATGCAAAATATAACCACCAGGAGCTCCACAAACCAGTGAGACATCAATTTGTAAAGCATTACCAAAAACAGTGATGCAACCACAATAAACAGCATTGCCGATGTCATGGTGATATCTACCATACCAGTAGAACCTTCGGCATCAATGTTAACTGAACTTTCATGGCCATCCTATACAAATAATGTGCCTGTTAGTTTTTCTTTCCGAAAATCCAAAATAACTGATCGTATAAAGCATCGACTGAAACCTTTAGAAGTTTCTCTTGTTCAATAAGTGCTTCTCGAGCACTCCATGCTGACCAGTATGATGCGCCAAGAATGGTACCAACAGCCATAAGTCATAGAAACACCTCAGCCGTATCAACTAGGGGTCGATCTGGAGAGTATAACTGCACTGACACTGAGAAATTTGAAAGAGCCTATTAGCTATAAATATAATATGGTAGAAGAGTACCAAATACATAAATAAATAAACAAAATATAGGGGTGTTCACAGGACAATGTACAAGATTTGAGGGGCTTAAAGACCTAATGATTTACCTTTACCAAGTGAGAAAAGACCCTGTAAAATGGTGCCTGCATCTTTTGGCAGAAGAACTGCAGGTATATTTATATCCAGATCCGTTTTTTTGGTAGGATGATGATATGGAATGTTTGATCTAGTGTATTGACTGACTCGGGAGTGCATGAATGAAATTTGAAATGAATAGACGCGTCATGTTGTGAAAATTGCTAGTGAAAATCTGCACGACTTGTCAACATTTTGGCCTTTTATGCAAGAAAACCAAAACTTTCCGGTCTTGGCTACATGATGCCAGGGTCTTCGGGCTGCAAAATTATGTTATTTGTGGGATGGACAGAGAATAATATGTTTTCTTTGTTGTGTTTGAGCGTTGACACGTCCATTTTATAGTTTCATCCGGGCTGTAGACGAAGCGGTACAAAGGCGGGTAGTACCGCCCAAGGACTGAGCGGTACGACCGCTCACACGTGCAGTACAACCGGAGCGGGAAACAGAGCTAGACCGATGTGCAGTTGTGTTGGTTGTGAGACAGGTTTTCCATTATTCTCAGACTGTTCAACATCAGGTCACCACTTGTTCTTCTTATGGCTTGGCAATCACAATCAACATTGTTGTTATGTTAGTAGGAGCTGCCAAGAAGGGAGGACACCAATTCTGATGTTCCTGGAAGAAACAGGCAATATGCTCGGTGTGACGCCCGGATAATCAAGCTACAGTAAACCTCTGCTAATGGTGCCACGTCACCTCGGTTACTGTTGATAAACTCGAGTTAGTTCAAAAACGATTCAAGTTAAAATTTAAAATATAGGCAAACAATAAAAGTTTTCAAATATTAAAACTAAATTGTTCGGAGTGAACCAAATATTGCATAGATAATAATGGTGGAGAAATCTAAATTTAATAAAATGTTTAAGTGTTCAAAATAATTAAAATAAAGGTTTAAATGTTAAAATAAATGTATTTTGAATTTTATAAAATATTAAACTATTTTAATTTGGGTTGAGGATTAATGTGGCAATAGTATATTTAAAAGTATTAATTTAAGTGCTAGTGATAATTTTTATAAAACTAAAATAAAAGAAAACTAAAAGTAAAACAGTAAAAAGAAAGATAAATAAAAAGAAAAGAAACAAAACAGAAAAATAACTAACAAAAAAAAAGAACCCCGGGCTCCGGCCCAGCAGGCCTGGCCCAACCAACTGGCCGGCCCACTCCCTCTCCATATTCCCCCCCGGAACCCTAGCCCGATCCCCATTTTCCCCCTCGCACTCCTCTCTCTCCCTCCTCTGCCCGATCTGGATCGGGGCAAACCCCCCGATCCCTTCGACCCGACGCCGCCGTCGATCCCCGCGGCCACTACGCCGGGGCCCCCCCTCGCCGTCCCCGCCCTCGTCCTCGTTCACCTGACGGCGCCGCCCCGTCGCTGCCTCGTCCCGCACTGCTTCGCCGGAGCCACCCACCGTCATCGTCGCCTCCTCGTCCTCCTCTTCGAGCCACTCCGCCCGCACCTCTACAACGGGGGTGAGGAACACCTCCCCGCCTTCCCCTCCTCTCTGTCGCGCACGTGCTCCGGCGCCCGCTCGCGGCCACCACCGCCCCGCGCGCCTCCCCTGTTCTGGACATTGAGGCCCACGCTGACCGTGGCCTCGCCCCGCACCGTCGCCTCACTCCCTGCGCCCGGTTCACGCACCTACCTCCCCCTGCTCGTCCCGGGCCATGCCCCGACGTCTCCCGTGCGCTCCTGCCATGGCCGCGCCTTGGCCGTCCCCTGCCGCCGCTCTCCCTCCGCCGTGGTGCCCGGTGACCTCGCCCCGCCGCACCTCCTGCGGGCAAGCGCTCGCCTAAGCGCCCCTCGCGTCTGCCTTGCACCCCCCTCTGCTCCCCGCGCTGACGTCCGGCCTCGTCGCACCCCTGTGCGCATCCCCAATCGTGCCCCACCACTGCTAGCCGACGGCTGCCCCTGCCCCGCGACAACGACGGCTGACCGCGCCTCCGCCGCCCTGTTCCCCTGCCAGCGCAGCGCCCTACTGCTGCCGCGCGGCCCCTGGCCGCCGGCGCTCGCGCCCGCGAGCCCCGTGGCTCTGCTCCGCTCCACCCCCCCCCCCCCCCCCGTTAACCCGCGCCACGCCGGCGCCCAGCCATGCCTGTGCGGCCTCCGCCGGGTCGGGCTACCGCGAGCCCCTGCGCCCGTAGCCGCCCAGCGCCCGTTTGGCCCCTCTGGGCCAATGGCAAACGGGGCCCACGCCCAGAGAACGTGTTAAAAAAAGAAATTAAAAAAAAGAAATAAATAATAAATAATAATAATAATAATAATAAATAATAATAATAATAAATAATAATAATATAAATAAAGCAAATAATAAAAATAAATTTAATTAATTAACTAAATTAACTAAATTAATCCTGTTTAAATTAATCTAATTAATTAGTTAATTTAATTAAACAGTAATTAATTAGATAAACCCTAATTAACCTAAACAGAGAATGACAGGTGGGTCCCATTGGACCCACATGTCAGTTTGACTTAGTCAACCCCTGTTGACTGCTGATGTCAGCATGACATCATGCTGATGTCATAAATCCAATTTCGAATTAAATTAAATGATTAATTAAATTACAGAAATTAGTAAATCATTAGAAAATCATATCTTTTAAACCGTAGCTCAGATGAAAATACTTTCTACATGAAAGTTGCTCAGAACGACGAGCCGAATCCGAATACGCAGTCCGTTCGTCCGCCAGACGTCCCTAGCATAGCAAACTTGCAACTTTCCCCCTCCATTTCATCTGTCCGAAAAATGCGAACTTCGGGAAAACTTTCCCGGATGTTTCCCCCCTTTGCCGATATCACCTACTACCGCGTTAGGGCACACCTAGCACCGCGTATTGTCATGTTACGCTTTGTGTTGTTTTGATTGCTCTGTTATTTATTGTGTTCCCCCTCCGTTACTTCTTTCCAGTAGACCCCGAGACTACCGGCGACCCCCAGTTCGACTACGGAGTTGACGACTCCTACTTGCCAGAGCAACCAGGCAAGCCCCCCCCCCCTTGATCACCAGATATCGCCTATTCATCTCTATACTGCTTGCATTAGAGTAGTGTAACATGTTACTGCTTTCCGTTAATCCTATACTGATGCATAGCCTGCCCTTGCTTCTATTGTTGCTACCTTTACCTGCAATCCTACATGCTTAGTATAGGGTGCTAGTTTTCCATCAGTGGCCCTACATTCTTGTCCGTCTGCTGTGCTATTCTATCGGGCCGTGATCACTTGGGCGGTGATCACGGGTATATACTTATATACTCTATACATGACACATGTGGTAAATAAAGTCGGGTCGGCTCGTAGGAGTACCCGCAAGTGGATCTTTGTGGCGGAGCGACAGGGCAGGTTGAGACCGCCTAGGTGAGAGGTGGGCCTGGCCCTGGACGGCGTCCGCGGTTACTTCGACATAACATGCTTAACGAGTTCTTGGTATTTGATCTGAGTCTGGCCATTTGGTCTATACGCACTAACCATCTACGCGGGAGTAGTTATGGGTATCCCGGCGTCGTGGTATCAGCCGAAGCCTTCGTGACGTCAGCGACTGAGTGGCGCGCGCCGGATTGGACTGGAACGCCACTAGGCTAGGTCTGCTTCCGGCCGTGTACGCAACGTGCAGGTGTGCATAGGGCGATGGGCCCAGACCCCTGCGCGCATAGGGTTAGACCGGCGTGCTGACCTCTCTGTTGTGCTTAGGTGGGGTTGCGATGTGTTGATCTTACGAGGCCGGGCATGACCCAGAAAAGTGTGTCCGGCCAAATGGGATCGAGCGTGTTGGGTTATGTGGTGCACCCCTGCAGGGAAGTTTATCTATTCGAATAGCCGTGTCCCTCGGTAAAAGGACGACCCGGAGTTGTACCTTGACCTTATGACAACTAGAACCGGATACTGAATAAAATACACCCTTCCAAGTGCCAGATACAACCCGGTGATCGCTCTCTAACAGGGCGACGAGGAGGGGATCGCAGGGTAGGATTATGCTATGCGATGCTACTTGGAGGACTTCAATCTACTCTCTTCTACATGCTGCAAGATGGAGATGGCCAGAAGCGTAGTCTTCGACAGGATTAGCTATCCCCCTCTTATTCTGGCATTCTGCAGTTCAGTCCACTGATATACCCCTTTACACATATACCCATGCATATGTAGTGTAGCTCCTTGCTTGCGAGTACTTTGGATGAGTACTCACGGTTGCTTCTCTCCCTCTTTTTCCCCTTTCCTTTCTATCTGGTTGTCGCAACCAGATGCTGGAGTCCAGGAGCCAGACGCCACCGTCGACGACGACACCTACGACACTGGAGGTGCCTACTACTACGTGCAGCCCGTTGACGACGACCAGGAGTAGTTAGGAGGATCCCAGGCAGGAGGCCCGCGCCTCGTTCGATCTGTATCCCAGTTTGTGCTAGCCTTCTTAAGGCAAACTTGTTTAACTTATGTCTGTACTCAGATATTGTTGCTTCCACTGACTCGTCTGTGATCGAGCACTTGTATTCGAGCCCTCGAGGCCCCTGGCTTGTATTATGATGCTTGTATGACTTATTTATGTTTTAGAGTTGTGTTGTGATATCTTCCCGTGAGTCCCTGATCTTGATCGTACACATTTGCGTGCATGATTATTGTACGGTCAAACCGGGGGCGTCACAAGTTGGTATCAGAGCCGACTGCCTGTAGGAATCCCCCTTTCCAACTCCTTGGCCGAAGTCGAGTCTAGTCGCTGAAAAACTTTTACTAACATGGCTGTGTGGCTTACGGGCCCACGTCGCCATTGGGTGGTATTAGGATCTTTTACTCCTTGTCTATACTCTGGGACTCTGATCTCTCTTCTATTCGGGTTAAGTGAATTTTACTAAATCTAACATTAGGATCTCGTTATCACTTTCACCCGGAGAGCCCCTTATTACTGATGATCGTCTGCTGCACGTGAAGACCCTGAAGATACTCTCCGCTGATAACCCGAGAACTTGTGTTCATCGCTTTTGCAATTCCCTTTCATCGATAAACTCCTATGGATAACCACGTATACTCGCCATTCATACAATGTTTCCCAGTTGATCTTGTTATTACAAGATACCCCGAAATTCTCTCTGTTGTTCCGAGAATCCTTTGAGCTTACTGCCTTGCTGTTCTTTGTCACCTGAATACCCCTACGGATAATTCTCGCACTTACCGAGTATCCGGTCATCCCCAGTTGATTCAAGTATTCCACAATAGTCTTCAGAATACTATTCGATCTTCCGAAAATCCTCAGGAGCCTATTGCTCTTGAAATTCTTGTTTGCTTGCATTATAGTTAATCCCACAAGTCTCGTAATCTTATTGGCATCTCTTGTCATTATCATTTGAGTCCATTGATTCAATTTGTTGCGAATGCTCGCAATCCTCAATCATATCCTAGAATTCATTCTTCCGGCTCAGACGTCATTTTAAACGTGAGCTGGATCTCGACCTATCAAATTGCCATCGATTGTACCCCTAAGCCTACTCAACTTATCCATCCTTGATCAGAGCGTTGCTTCTGACCCCCTGATTTGGAAATCATAATTCTTTTGCATTTGAACTTTGAGTTAGTCAGTTGTTTCTATAATCAGATCTCCTTGCATTCTTCTTCCTCTGGTTGAGTACCGATGCTCACATCAGATCCCTTGTGGACCATCGGTTCCTTTGTTGGATTTTATCCGACAGCATCCTTCTTATTCAATAAGCCTGTGAGCTTTTCCTCGGATACATAATGCCTTTGGTAAATTGTATCCTCTGCTTTGTCAACCATGCTCTACTTTTGAGCTTGTGTTATTTACTCCTGAAGTTTGTAGTATATCTTTCTACGATGCCCCGATGGGTTGAACCTATGCCTTCCTTAATCTGTGTGAACCCGAAAGATTTCGCGGGACATACTTATCTGGTATTGCACCAGGTAAAACTTTCGACAACTAATGTCATTATCAAAATACGAGAGGCGAATGGAAGGTTATGCATTGAAGAAGTGGGAGTCAATCTTGAACCATTGTGTTCATGCCCATGGACACGATGTAGATCCTATCATGGAAACTTCTCTTATAATAATTACCCCCTTGTAATAAGTTCATCTGGTATCCGTGGACGTGGTTCCGACCATGTTTCTCCTTGATTCCGTTTCTCGTGCAAGTTTGAGCACTTGTCTTCTGCAGGGCAATACCCTAGTCCAACCTTTACCTTGATCTGTCGTCGAGTATTACCCCCTGGTATCTCGAGATTATCATGGAACTGCATAACTTCTTATGAGTTTTTCATCAAGTGCTACATTCTCACTGATTCCAATTTTCCACGGGCTCTGAGATATTAGTCACTCGAGAACACCGATAAGTGAATCGATTCCGCACTCCGATTCAATAACTCTAAGTAATTTTTGTTGCTTACGAGTTTAATAATCCTTCAAGTCATTCCTAGCCTTATCGACTATATCATTATCGTGCAAACTTTTTAAATGTGCTACCCGGTCCTTCCCGGAACACAACTTTCGATGATGAGCTAAGCTTACGTCGATCTTCCTCGTCATATTAGTTCGCCTTGAACAACAAGCTTGATTTCAAGTTTGTGTCGTACCCTTGGTTCCAATAACTTTTCGCTTCACCATTCCTTTGACTTGATGTCATCGCCGAGCGATTGCATCTTCATGGAATCTCTCGACAAATGTGCCGTGATCATCATGAGCATTCTAAGTCCTTCCAGAATATCAATTGAATTCATGATGAGAAAGACCATCCTTTCCCTTGATGATTTGTGTTATCATCGGCCACTTTACTGCCTTCCCTCCAACACAAACTTGTTCGTGTTTTGTGTTATACCTTGAGATCCTTGCTATCCAGCATTTGTTCCTTTTTACTTTGGAGTATTACCAAATTTTATATCAAGAATGTCGTGAGAATTTCACCACCTCTTTAGAATTCTTGATATAGTAATACATCTTACCGTCTACCTTCAGTTCTTGGTCCCCATGTTGATTTTAACCGAAGTACCCACAAATGAACTGTGATGTGTAAAATTCAAAACTTCCAGCAACCCTATTGCTTGTAAGTTAATGAACGATAGTTCATTCCTTGTGTATTGGTTATCGAATCACCATTCTAACCTTGATCATGCTACCTAAGCCCATATTCGGGTGCACCTTTCAACCAATGTTTAATTGTGTATGTTTTCCTCGAGCATACATCATTAAGTCATTCGATCTAGCTATTGCTATCTCCTTGTTCACATAGTTGTGGAAATCCATCTTTTGGAAATCTCAATGGATTGTCGCTGAGTCAATCAGTCACCTCCTCACCTCTCCTTGATGTAATGATGAACCCTAGTCTGGAACTCGCTTCCATAGTTCATCTCCCGAGAATCTTCGATGTCGTTTCGACAATTTGTGTTGCACCTTTCTTCTCAGGCATCCTGAGTCTGAGTTATCCTGACACCAATCAGATCTGAATCTCGGTCAGATATGATGGTTGGAACATATTTCCAAGAGTTGTAACATTGGCCTATTTATGACCCGGTAAGGTGATGATACCCAGCACACCTGGCGGGAGGACCTATTGTTATAAGTTTTCCCTTTTAGCAAGGTTAGCTATTCTTCCATGAGGAAATTGTAAGACTTATTCTATAAGTTGTTCCTGATGGATCCTTTTTGTTTCCAAAGTCCGATCTTCACCTGTTGACCATGTCAATGCTATCTCGAAGCATGTCTATGGTACTCCGATTTTCAACAGGAACATTTGAAGCCCAATGCTAAATGTTTCCTGCTCAATTATCCAAACACCGTTGTATGGGTAATGTCATGAAATTTCTCTCCCCTACCTAAAGAGTTTTCTACATTATATCCTGTCATGAATATCATGCTCAGCTTGTCCTTGGGAAGGATATACCCTTGAAATATGTGTTTAAACACATTTTCCTTTCCATTCTTCTGTTTAATCTGATAATCATATTTTCCTTTCCATTGTTTGGTTTAACCTTTCTGGTGATCTATATGATCTAAGCAGTAATATTCTCCTGCTTATGTAAACACCTCGGTGTACTATTCTGTCAGCAAGACCCTGTTACTATTGTTGATGACATCCCGGTAGCCACCGATGGACGAGAACTTTGCCTTATGGTCCGCCTCGTTTCAACGAGCAGGAAAATGGTTCTCTTCGTCCCTCGCCCTTGGTTCCAACGTGCTGCCGACATAACTGACAGGGTACTCTCTGACATGCCTTGCTATCATGACCGTGCAACATGTCACTGCTCCAAAAAAAACCCCACATGGTGGGCCCATAACCCACAGTTCCACAGGATCGAAAACTGACTCTCCTGTACACCGTGTTGTCAGAGTTATTCCTCGCTCTTGACTTTTTATGTAATTCACGGGCCACCTGCCTAGTGATCTATACTCGTATTAGATGCAATGCTTATTCACATTGCTCTAAACCCCTTCAACACTTTGTTTTAGGCAACGAACGATTGCCTATGCGCTTGAAACTTCTATTTTTGTACCTTCTTACTTTGCTCTCGATACTTTCTTAAGTTGCAATTCGAGAGTTACTTTCCGCCACCTTTCCCGATGTTATCGACCAGATAGTCAACCTTACGGAGGTCCGTTCTCCCGGAATACCCACCCTTCATTCCTTCGTAAGTACGATGGAGTTCCCGAAGAAAGGACGACAACTTTATCATGATGACCTGAAACAGTAGAATGAAGACATCAATGTAATGGATCAACCTCTTCGAGAAGAACAACCAAGACCAAGAACACTCCCTAGAATTTCGTAACCCGAACCTTCCCCCTTTACTTCCCTCTTAAATGTCGGGATGAGATTTCTTGTAGTGGAGCAGAATTGTGACGCCCGGATAATCAAGCTACAGTAAACCTCTGCTAATGGTGCCACGTCACCTCGTTTACTGTTGATAAACTCGAGTTAGTTCAAAAACGATTCAAGTTAAAATTTAAAATATAGGCAAACAATAAAAGTTTTCAAATATTAAAACTAAATTGTTCGGAGTGAACCAAATATTGCATAGATAATAATGGTGGAGAAATCTAAATTTAATAAAATGTTTAAGTGTTCAAAATAATTAAAATAGAGGTTTAAATGTTAAAATAAATGCCTTTTGAATTTTATAAAATATTAAACTATTTTAATTTGGGTTGAGGATTAATGTGTCAATAGTATATTTAAAAGTATTAATTTAAGTGCTAGTGATAATTTTTATAAAACTAAAATAAAAGAAAACTAAAAGTAAAACAGTAAAAAGAAAGATAAATAAAAAGAAAAGAAACAAAACAGAAAAATAACTAACAAAAAAAAAGAACCCCCGGGCTCCAGCCCAGCAGGCCAGGCCCAACCAACTGGCCGGCCCACTCCCTCTCCATATTCCCCCACGGAACCCTAGCCCGATCCCCATTTTCCCCCTCGCACTCCTCTCTCTCTCTCCTCTGCCCGATCTGGATCGGGGCAAACCCCCCGATCCCTTCGACCCGACGCTGCCGTCGATCCCCGCGGCCACTACGCCGGGGCCCCCCCTCGCCGGCCCCGCCCTCGTCCTCGTTCACCTGACGGCGTCGCCGGCGCCGCCCCGTCGCACACCGTCGCTGCCTCGTCCCGCACTGCTTCGCCGGAGCCACCCACCGTCATCGTCGCCTCCTCGTCCTCCTCCTCGAGCCACTCCGCCCGCACCTCTACAACAAGGGTGAGGAACACCTCCCCGCCTCCCCCTCCTCTCTGTCGCGCACGTGCTCCGGCGCCCGCTCGCGGCCACCACCGCCCCGCGCGCCTCCCCTGTTCTGGACATCGAGGCCCACGCTGACCGTGGCCTCGCCCCGCACCATCGCCTCACTCCCTGCGCCCGGTTCGCGAACCTACCTCCCCCTGCTCGTCCCGGGCCATGCCCCGACGTCTCCCGTGCGCTCCTGCCATGGCCGCGCCTTGGCCGTCCCCTGCCGCCGCTCTCCCTCCGCCGTGGCGCCCGGTGACCTCGCCCCGCCGCACCTCCTGCGGGCAAGCGCTCGCCTAAGCGCCCCTCGCGTCTGCCTTGCACCCTCCTGCTCCCCGCGCTGACGTCCGCCCTCGTCGCACCCCTGTGCGCATCCCCAGCCGTGCCCCACCACTGCTAGCCGACGGCCGCCCCCTGCCCCGCGCCAGCACGCCCCGCGACAACGATGGCCGACCGCGCCTCCGCCGCCCTCTTCCCCTGCCAGCGCAGCGCCCTGCTGCTGCTGCGCGGCCCCTGGCCGCCGGCGCTCGCGCCCGCGAGCCCCGTGGCTCTGCTCCGCTCCACCCCCTCCCCCCCCCCCCCGTTAACCCGCGCCACGCCGGCGCCCAGCCATGCCTATGCGGCCTCCGCCGGGTCGGGCTACCGCGAGCCCCTGCGCCCGTAGCCGCCCAGCGCCCGTTTGGCCCCTCTGGGCCAATGGCAAACGGGGCCCACGCCCAGAGAACGTGTTAAAAAAGGAATTAAAAAAAGAAATAAATAATAAATAATAATAATAATAATAAATGATAAATAATATAAATAAAGCTAATAATAAAAATAAATTTAATTAATTAATTAATTAACTAAATTAATTAAGTTAATTAATCTTGTTTAAATTAATCTAATTAATTAGTTAATTTAATTAAACAGTAATTAATTAGATAAACCCTAATTAACCTAAACAGAGAATGACAGGTGGGTCCCATTGGACCCACATGTCAGTTTGACTTAGTCAACCCCTGTTGACTGCTGATGTCAGCATGACATCATGCTGATGTCATAAATCCAATTTCGAATTAAATTAAATGATTAATTAAATTCCAGAAATTAGTAAATCATTAGAAAATCATATCTTTTAAACCGTAGCTCAGATGAAAATACTTTCTACATGAAAGTTGCTCAGAACGACGAGCCGAATCCGAATACGCAGTCCGTTCGTCCGCCAGACGTCCCTAGCATAGCAAACTTGCAACTTTCCCCCTCCATTTCATCTGTCCGAAAAATGCAAACTTCGGGAAAACTTTCCCGGATGTTTCCCCCCTTTGCTGATATCACCTACTACCGCGTTAGGGCACACCTAGCACCGCGTATTGTCATGTTACGCTTTGTGTTGTTTTGATTGCTCTGTTATTTATTGTGTTCCCCCTCCGTTACTTCTTTCCGGTAGACCCCGAGACTACCGGCGACCCCCAGTTCGACTACGGAGTTGACGACTCCTACTTGCCAGAGCAACCAGGCAAGCCCCCCCCTTGATCACCAGATATCGCCTATTCATCTCTATACTGCTTGCATTAGAGTAGTGTAACATGTTACTGCTTTCTGTTAATCCTATACTGATGCATAGCCTGCCCTTGCTTCTATTGTTGCTACCTTTACCTGCAATCCTACATGCTCAGTATAGGGTGCTAGTTTTCCATCAGTGGCCCTACATTCTTGTCCGTCTGCTGTGCTATTCTATCGGGTCGTGATCACTTGGGCGGTGATCACAGGTATATACTTATATACTCTATACATGACACATGTGGTAAATAAAGTCGGGTCGGCTCGTAGGAGTACCCGCAAGTGGATCTTTGTGGCGGAGCGACAGGGCAGGTTGAGACCGCCTAGGTGAGAGGTGGGCCTGGCCCTGGACGGCGTCCGCGGTTACTTCGACATAACACGCTTAACGAGTTCGTGGTATTTGATCTGAGTCTGGCCATTTGGTCTATACGCACTAACCATCTACGCGGGAGTAGTTATGGGTATCCCGGCGTCGTGGTATCAGCCGAAGCCTTCGTGACGTCAGCGACTGAGTGGCGCGCGCCGGATTGGACTGGAACGCCACTAGGCTAGGTCTGCTTCCGGCCGTGTACGCAACGTGCAGGTGTGCATAGGGCAATGGGCCCAGACCCCTGCGCGCATAGGGTTAGACCGGCGTGCTGACCTCTATGTTGTGCTTAGGTGGGGCTGCGACGTGTTGATCTTACGAGGCCGGGCATGACCCAGAAAAGTGTGTCCTGCCAAATGGGATCGAGCGTGTTGGGTTATGTGGTGCACCCCTGCAGGGAAGTTTATCTATTCGAATAGCCGTGTCCCTCGGTAAAAGGACGACCCGGAGTTGTACCTTGATCTTATGACAACTAGAACCGGATACTGAATAAAATACACCCTTCCAAGTGCCAGATACAACCCGGTGATCGCTCTCTAACAGGGCGACGAGGAGGGGATCGCCGGGTAGGATTATGCTATGCGATGCTACTTGGAGGACTTCAATCTACTCTCTTCTACATGCTGCAAGATGGAGATGGCCAGAAGCGTAGTCTTCGGCAGGATTAGCTATCCCCCTCTTATTCTGGCATTCTGCAGTTCAGTCCACTGATATACCCCTTTACACATATACCCATGCATATGTAGTGTAGCTCCTTGCTTGCGAGTACTTTGGATGAGTACTCACGGTTGCTTCTCTCCATCTTTTTCCCCTTTCCTTTCTATCTGGTTGTCGCAACCAGATGCTGGAGTCAGGAGCCAGACGCCACTGTCGACGACGACACCTACGACACTGGAGGTGCCTACTACTACGTGCAGCCCGTTGACGACGACCATGAGTAGTTAGGAGGATCCCAGGCAGGAGCCTGCGCCTCGTTCGATCTGTATCCCAGTTTGTGCTAGCCTTCTTAAGGCAAACTTGTTTAACTTATGTCTGTACTCAGATATTGTTGCTTCCGCTGACTCGTCTGTGATCGAGCACTTGTATTCGAGCCCTCGAGGCCCCTGGCTTGTATTATGATGCTTGTATGACTTATTTATGTTTTAGAGTTGTGTTGTGATATCTTCCCGTGAGTCCCTGATCTTGATCGTACACATTTGCGTGCATGATTAGTGTACGGTCAAACCGGGGGCGTCACACTCGGCCATCTTGCGTCGCCATCGGCAAGCCTTGTCCAAACAAGGGTTCCAATCAACTTCTCGACTCTTCGCTTGGTGGCTGAATAAGAATCGGCCTAATGGGACCGTGAAATATATGTTTCTATTATTTACATCTGATATAAACAATCATAGTATCTGGGGATATCTATGAAGATATTTTCTAGACACATTCTCTAGAGTTTTGAGAAAGATAATAAAAGATACTAGTTTCAAATGCATAAAATACACAATAGTACATCTACTGATAGACATCAATCATGAAGAAGATTATTTTATTATTATTATTTTGCATAGATCTAGCACATACTCATTACAACCAAAAGTGTTCTCACTAACCGTTCAACAAATGAACATAAATGTTCTTTCCAAATGCACATTTAATATAACATGAAGTATATTTGAAAATATAGATGTCAAAAACTAGCAAATTAATAAGATATTATGCTTAAAACAATAATTCATAAATAAATAAAAATGTTTTGTATAAATTTAAGTATGCCCCTGAACTTGATGAAGCCAGGTGGCGACCTCTTCTCCCTGAGTTAGACCTGGATCTTGACGGTGCTGAAAAAATACATGGTCATCCGGTAAGTTCATATTTAGAGACATAAGGGAGTGTGCGATCTCCAGTATCTTACCAGAGGGAGAGGAAGAGCCGTCTAGCGGAGGGATTTGATAACTCCCGAACATTACCAAGCCAGGCGAGGGGGCAAGCTCGGCGGAAAGTGGATCTGGTTGACGCGCGGCGGTACCTTCCTGGTGGACTTGGATCTGGCCGAGCAGTTGTGTTACCAGGCACGGGGAAGCCAGGCAGGGGGGCGACCGTCGATGCTGGTTCCTCTTGAACCTCGGCGGCGGCCGGATCCGGTAGACGCGCGGTGCGACCGCCACCACCACTGCCAGCGCCAGTTGATGGACTTGGGGTCTGTCTGGCCTATTTCCCTCGGCCGGATGAGGGGACCTCCCTACTCCTCTTCCTCTTCCCGGTCGTCCTCATCGGCGGCTGCTGCGGCGGAGATGGCGGAGGGGTGGAAGGGAGTGGTGGTCGGGCGACGGAGGGGTGGGACGGAGTGGTGGTTGGGCGGCGGAGGGGTGGGATTGAGTGGTGGTCGGGCGGCAGAGGAAGGGAGAGACTGAGAATTAGGGTTGTGTCTCGTGTTATATATGAAAAGAAGCTTTAACATGCCTGACAGCCAGCGAGATCGTCCATTCATCCAGGCTCCTCTTGGGCCCAGCTAGGCCAGCCCATTTCGATGATTTTGTTTTTTCTGTTTCTAGAAACAGGGAAAAGGTGCGGGAGCTGGGGTTCCTTCGTTGCGAGGGCTACGCCCGTACCACCAGGTCGTCGTTTTTTTTACAATTCGTGAACTTTTTTTCTCAATTGATGAACTTTTTATAAAATTACATGATTTATTTTCAAATTTGATGAACATTTTCCAAATTATATGAACATTTTCCAAATTATATGAACATTTTTCAAATTAGATGATTTAAAACAAATCGATGACCTTTTCTCAAAAACGGTTAACTTTTTTTCAAAAAACCGATGATTTTTTTATTTTGATGATAAACATTTTTCAAATTCAATGAACTTTTTTTCGTAGTCGCTGAACTTTTTTTCAAACTTGATGTTTTTTTCCGAATCCGATGGTTTTCTCTCAAATTCGTTGAACTTTTAAATTTTTCTTAAAATTTGATGAGCTTTTTTGAAAATCCATGAAGTTGTTTTTGAATTTATGTTTCTTTTCAAATAATTTATATTGGGTATATGTAACATTTTAATAAACGAAAAGGTTAACTACCACTGCTTTCTTTCAGTAGACAACAAGGTTATTTTGGTCTAGTGGTTAGTGCGGTGGGCTCGCAACAATGTGATCCCAAAATCAAGCTAGCATGACTTTCACCCGAACCTACTCCGGGCCAAAATCAAGCACGAACCAGCATGTGTTTCCCCCGAAGCAGCGCCGTGCCGCCCCTTCCTTCTTCCCGCCGCCCGAAGCCGCGTCGCCGCTTCTTCTACCCACCGCCCGAAGCCGCACCACCCCTTTCTTTTCCCCGCCAGCCGAAGCTGCGCCGTGCCGCTCTCTTCCCCCGACGCGTGTGGGCAACGAATACGTCCGTGTACGCGAAATGTGACCGTATTTGCACGTCTGTGCAAGTTTGATGACTGCAAGCACATATTTTACAAGGTATGCACCAAAATGACCATCAGGTGCAAATTCTATGACTGCTAGTGTATTTACCTCGACTCTAAAGGACAAACATGAATATACCAAATATGTTTCTAAGCAAGAGGAAAGGACATGAACAAACCAAAGATGATTTCTAAGGAGGAGCAGAAGACCTCAGTAGGATTACTCTTATAAACCGGTGATTGTGTAGGCAGATAATAGCTTTCATGATTATTGAGATAATTCATAATGTGCTCTCAGCCTTCATGTAAGCACACATGTCTACGGCAACCGAGTAAAATGCTCGAAACCACCGTATTTATGGCTAAAGTACTAAAAAACTATCGTTTTTGCTAAAAATTACAAAAAACACCAACTCTATGGCAAGTGAGTAATAAATCGCATTAACTCGAAACTGAACCGCCTTTAACAGCAAAACTGATGAGTGAGACCCGTCTGCCCGGCTGATTTGGCATGTCCACGTGGACAATACAGTGAGGTGGAAGATGGCCCCACTAGTCAGCCTCTCATCCCTTTTCAATTTTTTCCCTACTTCCGCGGTCAACGCCATGCCCACGGCCGCCGTCTCCGGTCTGCGGCGCGCGGCCGATCTGCCGCACGTGTGGCCGCGCCGCCCCCACTGCAGCTCCCTCGACGCCGCCTCCCCTCCACGCACCGACCCGGCCTGACTTCCCCTGCGCGGCCGTGCCACAAGCGCCACAAACCCGCGTCGCCCATGCATCTACCTTCGACGCCGCCGGTCGTCCACGCCCCGGCCCAGCTTCCGCCGCTGCCGCCGTAGCCGAGGTGACACCTGCGGGGAACCTCCTGCGCGTGCTCGTGTCGTAGCGGAGCAGCAGCTAGCCGGCCACGAGGCTCCTCGGCTGCGCGTGCTCATTGTTGAGTATAATGTTTATTAAAAAAGTCGAGATAGACTAGGATTTGTTCTAGCTTGTCTTGTACTCCAAGTAGATGATTGCCTCGAAGCCTAGCCAGTATCTTTCTTTACGCAGGACTTGAATGCGACTGCCCTTCTTCTTCAGCTGAGCTGAGCTCGCTTGTTTTCCTCCGCCTTTTGCTGCTGCACTGCATGGTACCGGTGCAACGCATGTGCATGTCAGTTCAGTGCAGGTCAAGTGTCATCCTCAGTCGCCCGACGATCTGCTTGCTCACTTGCGTGTTGGAGCTGAGCAAGCGCCCGAGGCCGCGGCGGCTCCACCCCGACTTGGTTTCGTCGCCCCAGCCCACGCCGCCCAGGACGCGGCCGCGGAAGCAGGACGCGGAGAAGGGGCCACGGCGGGCGGCGGCGGAGAAGCGGCCGACGCTGAGCAAGAGGGCCAGGTGCGGGCAGCAGCGCGTCAGGAGTCGAGCCGCCCGCGCCGGACTTCAGCCTTGCAGGTGCTACCGCTGCTCTCTCTCTCTGGTGTATGCGCTCGGCGGGTGCGTCAGTTTGAAATTCTCCGCTGTGGTGGGCTGCTGCAATTCAGGGCCTAGGCCCAATGGGCTTGCCCGTGGGCCAGGCTTGGGCCTGAGTTTCGAGCCCACCAGCAGGGCCTAGACGGGCTTGGGCTTGGCATATTTCCATTTTAAGGAAGAAGCCCGGCCCATGGCCCTAAGCCCTAAGGGCTTTTCAGGGCTTTTTACCAGATGGGCCGGGCTTGGGCTTGAAAAGTAGGCCCGATGGTAGGGCCTGGGAGGGCTTGGGCCTCAGTTTTCTGCCATGGGCTTTTTAAGGCCCGGCCCAAGCCCGGCCCGGCCCATGGCTAGGTATAGCGGGGCTGGTGGTGGTGGGAGGAAATAAAACCGGAGTACTAGGCTACCAACTGCTCCATTAGAATAGAGATAGTGAGATTGTAGATTAAGGATCACACGGTTGCCAATTAAGGATCACACGACATTGTAGATGGTTGTAAATGAAGAAGAAAGGCTCTGGTGGGATACATTACATTGGTAGATGATATACAGGTGCAGATAAATAAAAGGGGCCCATACTATTGGTGATTTGCTTGTTGTGTTTATGCCTTGTCATTGATTTCTTCATTGGAGGAGTCTTCGTAGATGCTCCCGGGTTTGAATGGTAAAATCTTTTAAAATCAAAGAAAAAAATCAAAGAAAACCTGATTTTTTTTTGGGTGCAAGATGGACGAATGCGTGACGCCCATGTAAAATTTGGTGAAGTTTGGACACATTCGAGGAGCTCGTAGAAAAAAGACAAATTTCGGACCTGTGAGAAAGTTTGAAAAAATGCACTGTTCATAGCCGATTTTGGCTTTTTTGGCGCGAACTCCTTGATTGTCATTTGCCCATAAATAGTTTTGGATTTTTTTTCGAATTTTTGCAATCTATTTTAGTGTTACTGTTCATTCATGTAGACGAGTCCAGTCTTCAAATTGAATTATCTACAGCACCCATCCTTTCTTTCTCTTCCTTCGGGAAATATCCCATCGTCCGGTCCCACCAGTCATCCTTTTTTGCCTCCATCTCCTCCGGCGATGGCCGCCGGTCTCCTGCTCGGCAACGCCGCCGCGGCCCCGCATCGCCGTCTGCCCGCCGCGACTGCACCTCTGCGGCCGTGGCCGCGCGCGGCCAGGTTCGCCGCTTCAGCCTCCGACGGCGGCGGGGGCGGGTGGGAGGAGCCGTCGGAGGGAGAGGTAGGCGGATACGGCGCGGAGAGGACCGCCGAGGAGCTGCAGAGACACGCCTCCGTCGCCGACGAGTCCTAGGACCGAGAAGCACGAGCTCCAGGAGGTCCGAATCCCCCTCCCCCGCACACCCTGAACTTCATACTACTACCGCAGCGTTGTTGATAGCCGATTGCTTAGTAGTACTGCACATTCATATTCATATCATGTACACACACAGCCACACTGACACAGTGACATTACAGAACCAAATTAGGACGGAGAGAGGGGGTGCCTACATTGCTCCCCAATTGCCTACTTGCAGAAGGTGGAGAAGGAGACTGATCATAGTTAGGGGCAAGCCAAATAAAGGAGGGCGACGGCGGAGCAGATGTTCGATTTGGGAAAGCGATGTATGGCCTCCCAGTTGATGCTAGAATTTTCAGGACTCTGGAATCTCCTCAGCACCATCAGTCTCACCCGTTCTTGTTCTTTGAATTCAAACAGATGTGTCACATTAGTAGGACTGGGCGAAACTCGCTGGTCACTCCAAAGTCCAAACCGCATCAATACATTGAGAGGGAAAGGCTTGAGATATGTACCTAACTTCTGCATTTCCACAGTTTGGTCCACAGCCATGGGAGGAGACCAGACTAGGAGAGAAGACAAGTCTTGATCTGGTCAGTCCATACTGCAATGAGTACAGGTGAGGAGACTAAACTTGTCTCCTAGACTTGAGATAAGGACATGAAGGGAGACCGGACTAGGAGAGAAGACAAGTCTTGATCTGCAATACGATGGGAGGTCATGCGATGCTTCAGATGAGTACCTAGCTTCTGTATTCCCCAGCTAGCTTAATTTAGCTTGACAGTTTGGTCCACAGACATTCCCATGGGAGCTCATGCAATGCTTGGATTGCTCACAACGCTTGCCCTTTGGTGCCTTGTGATCACCAACATTACCAGGGGCACAGCTGCATGCATCGCCATTGAGAGGGGTGCACTGGCTGCATTCAACGTCAGCATCACTGATCCTGGTGGGAGGTTACGCTCATGGCAAGGAGAAAACTGCTGCAGCTGGGGCGGTGTGAGCTGCAGCAAGAAGACCGGCCATGTCGTCAAGCTGGACCTTGGTGGTTACTCCCTCAAAGGTGAGATCAGTCGATCCTTGGCCGGTTTGACCAGATTGGTCCACCTCAACTTGAGCCATGGGGATTTTGGTGCCGTGCCCATCCCAGAATTCATAGGCTCTTTCAGGATGTTGAGGTCTCTTGATCTGTCACACGCCGGTTTTGGCGGAACGGCTCCTCCTCAACTTGGTAATTTGTCAAGACTCATCTATCTTGATCTGGGTTCATTTGGAGGTCCTGGGATCATTGTGGATAATTTTCATTGGGTTTCCAAGCTGAATTCCCTGAGGTATCTGGACCTCAGTTGGTCCTATCTTGCTGCTTCCGTGGATTGGCTGCAAGCAGTGAACATGCTCCCGTCACTCCAAGTGCTTCGCCTGAATGATGCTAGTCTTCCTGCCACCGACCTCACTTCTCTTTCTTCGGTCAACTTCACTTCCCTTAAGATACTTAATCTGACAAGTAACGATCTGAATTCCTCCATGCCGAATTGGATTGGCAAGCTATCCGCCCTCTCAAAGTTGGACATGACTAGCTGTGGGCTTTCAGGCATGATTCCTATTGAGCTTGGCAGACTGACTTCACTTCAGTTCTTAGGGTTAGGGGACAACAAGTTGACTGGAGCAATACCAACATCAGCTAGTAGGTTGTGCAACTTGGTTCAAATCAAATTGTCCGGAAACATCTTGTCAGGAGATATTGCAAAAGCGGCCAAGAGCCTATTTCCCTGTATGAAGCGCTTGCAGGTCCTTGAACTTTCTGATAACAAGTTAACCGGACACCTATATGGTTGGCTTGAGGTCATGTCAGGTTTAAGAATCCTTGATCTCAGTGCGAACTCACTGTCTGGAGTTGTGCCACATGGTATTGGTAACCTATCAAGCTTGACATACTTGGACATTTCCTTTAATAGATTTAAAGGCACACTATCGGAACTCCACCTTGCCAATTTATCAAGATTGGATACTTTAAATCTAGCATCAAATTCGTTCGAGATTGTCATCAAACAAAGCTGGTTGCCACCTTTTCAGCTCATAAATCTTGGACTGCATGATTGCCTTATAGGACCAGAGTTTCCTTCTTGGTTGCAATCACAAACTAAAATCGAGATGATTGATCTTGGCAGTGCAGGCATCAGGGCTCCGTTACCTGACTGGGTCTGGAACTTCTCTTTGTCAATGACTAGCTTAAATGTCGCAACAAACAACATAACTGGCAAGTTGCCTGCAAGCCTGGAGCAATTGACAATGCTGACAACTCTAAGCATGAGGAATAATAAGCTTCAGGGGAACATTCCAGATTTGCCGCTTAGCATCCGAGTGTTGGATCTATCCAACAACAACTTATCGGGATCATTGCCACAGAGCTTTGTTGTTAAAGAATTGCATTACCTATCTCTATCAAAAAATTCCATTACTAGAGTAATCCCAACAGATTTATGCAACATGATATCCCTGGAACTGATTGACCTATCTGATAACAACCTTTTTGGAGAGCTTCCCGATTGTTGGCGTAAGAACTCGGAACTGTATGTCATAGACTTTTCAAGCAATAACTTGTGGGGAGAAATACCATCTACGATGGGTTCTCTAAATTCCCTTATGTCACTGCATCTTAGCAACAACAGCTTGTCTGGAATATTGCCCACTTCATTGCAGTCATGTCAAATGTTGGTGTTCCTTGATCTTGTAGGAAATAATTTGTCAGGAAACATACCAAGATGGATAGGCAGTCTAAAATCTCTGATATTTCTTAGTTTAGGGTTCAACCAGTTTTCTGGTGAAATACCTGAAGAATTGTCCCAACTTCCTGTTCTGCAGTTATTGGATCTTTCTAACAACAAACTCTCTGGCCCTGTACCACATTTCCTAGGAAATTTAACATCCTTACACCTGGTCCCTCAATACCAAGACTTGACAAGGCCTTTCCTTCAGTACAAGATTTATGGTGTTGGGGGTGCTTACTTTTCTGTGTATACAGATGCCGTGGTGGTAACGTGGAAAGGTCAGATGCTTATTTTTCAGATAACATTATTTCTGGTGGCGGGAGTTGACCTGTCAGCAAACCAGCTAACTGGTGAGATTCCAAGTGGAATAGGATTTCTATCTCATATACGTTTTTTGAATCTGTCAAGGAACCACATTGGAGGAAGTATCCCTGGTGAACTTGGGAATTTGGTGGATTTAGAGTCACTCGATCTCTCATGGAATGATCTATCAGGTCCAATTCCTCACAGCTTGGCGTCACTAGACAGTTTGTCCACCCTGAATTTGTCCTACAATGATCTCTCAGGAAAGATACCGTCGAGTAATCAGTTCGCAACTTTTGGTAATTACTCTTTCTGGGGAAATGAAAATCTCTGCGGGCCTCCACTTTCCAGAGTCTGTGTACCCGAGAGTAACAGATACCGGCACCTTAAACTTCAACTCAGATTTGACACGCTGACATGTCTATTTACTCTGCTCGGGTTTGCATTCGGAATCTCCACTGTATTCACCACCTGCATATGCAGCGCGGTCGCGAGGAAGGCTTATTTTCAGTTCACCGACAGGGTACTCAGCAAGCTGTGCACTGCTATTAAGATGAAGGTTAGCATCAACAGGATGATGCCAGCAGGAAGAGACCCCTCCTTGGCGATCCGGAGTCAGGACTCTGTCACCTGCTACGAGCTGGAACAACCTTCCACTGCTAGTATGTAAAGCGCCTTGTAATATGAATGGATTATTTGAAGTAGCCATATGTTATTTCCTCGGAATAATTAGCTGAATTCTCTTGCCCTGCTTGATATTACCAGATAATCCACTTGTGCCTCTTTTTATAATTTATATGCATGAAGCATGCATACTTTTTCATGTGGGTGACTATGTTTATTAGCACTCTGTGCATTTTTCTTATTCCTGTCAAAGATGCAAGTTTACAAAATTCTTGTATTTTCTAAAAAAACAAGGCCCTCTGTTTTGTACTTGTATGTTTATCATATTCTTGTGTCTGTCCTTTCCTGCACTTTCCCTGCAGCAGATCAAGCAAGTCATTTGTTCTCTCTTCGTTGTTAGCCATAACAGCAGGGACTGAGGAGGCACAAGATAGAGATACCTAACACAAACATAGAAATTAATGATGGCATTGTCTACCTGCTGAAAGTTGAAGGCAACTGAATGGCCTGCTTGGGTAACTAATTTTCACATCCAAACACCAAAGGGTAAGAGTAGTCTTATACTGTATTGCCGGATTAGTTCCTAGTTCTTATACTCTGCCTAAACAAAGCTTGATTACAGGTGCCCATAAACAGATAGATCGAGATACTTCCTTCCACGTTTGAAAACATATTGAAATAGTAGGAGTAACAAAAAAATTAAGAGGGGCACTTCCTACATGTAAAAGTTGTCAGCGGGGTTTGTCTCTGCAAGTAAGGTTGTACAGGCAATTGTTTGCCGGTGGTCATGTCAGGCCACCGGATTCCTCAAAAGGGCCAATGGCCTTCTGGGCTTCTGCGCCACCCACAACGATCCGTCCATTGAAAGGGAAGGAGGCACGGGAGGAGTGCCACGAAAGGAGAGGGGAGGCGGCCGGAGAGGACACCGGCAGGGATCTCCCGGAGGTAGCGCGTTAGCGACCTAGCGCACACTCCGTCGATCGCCTGATCCTGTGTTTGGGCCTGCTCAGTTAGAGTTTCTTCCCAACCGGGTTTGGGAGAACCTTTCCTAAACCCTTCTTTTTTCATTTTCTCCTTCTTTGTTTTTTCTTCCCTTTTTCTTTTTCTTTTCTTTCTGTTTTTCGAATCATGGACATTTTCTAAATTCGTGAACAGTTTTTGAAATCATACATTTTTTCAGAATTCATGAACATTTTTTAAAATTCATAAATATTTCAAAAAATCATGAACATTTTTTTAATTCATGAACTTTTTTACAAATTCATGAACATTTTTTAAAATTGTGAATATATTTGAAACTTGTAGACATTTTTTGAATCGGGGAACATGTTTTAAAATTTGGGAACAATTTTAGAAAGCCATGAACATTTTTTTATTTTGGATGAACATATATTTTAAATGGATGAACAGTTTTTTAGTCTGCGAACATATCTTTAACCGATGATATTTTTTTAAACAGTCTGGGAGCAAATTTGAAATTCATGAACATTTTTTTCCTTTTGTGAACATGTTTTAGAAATTTATGAACATTATTTGAATTCACAAAATTATTTTCAAATTCATGTCCTTTTTTGAATACGCGAACATTTTTCAAAATCATACACATATTTTAAATTCACAAACATGTTATGATTTCTTGAACAATTTGAAAAATTGAATTTTTTGAAATGCCAAATTAATTTAAATAAAAAATACAATTAAAAAGAAAAAGCAAAAGGCCAAGAAAAAGAAATGAAAAGGCAGGTCGTGCCCGGTAGGTCGGCACACACATGGATCAGCCAAAAAGGCGCAGGGGAGCGGGGTCGCACCCCGTGTTTTGTTTTCGCGGTGGGCTGTGCGCCAAATAGGTGGTCCCATACAAAGTCACTAATTGATGAGTACTCCTTCCAAAGGTCGCTCCGTCGTCCTAGATTGCAACAAGTGATGCAATTGTCGCAATCTGGGAGTTTTGCCTTCTTTTGTAGATCCATTTATTCAAAACGTTTAATCTTTTTAACTATGTGTCTAAATCTCGAACCGTTTTCACTGTTGGATTACTCGCGTCGAGATCTTCAAAACTAGATTCCAAGTTGATATGTTTTGACGAACCTTTTTTTTTCTCGAAAAATAATGGACGAAGCCTCTCACGGAAGAAAAAAACAATTTTTTTCGTTACTGAGAGGCAACACGTTTTTTCCTTTTTCGAGACGCACTAGCGTACCTCTCGCGGAAGCAAAACCGTGCCTCTCACCGGATGAAGAAAAATGAAAACATGCTTTTTTTGTTTCCGAGAGGCACGACCGTGTCCTCTCACGGAAGCAAATCCGTGCCCCTCACGGAAGGAAAAAACAGGTTTTTATGCTTGCGAGAGGCACGGCCGTGCCTCTCACCAAGGAAAAGGAAAGAAAACACTTTGTTTTGTTCCTCTCGCTAAAGCAAATCCCCGTCTCTCGCCGATGGAAAAAAAATATTTTTTCACGCAATTTTTTTTTATTTGTGTTGTCCACAAGCTAAGGAAGACCGATGGAAAACTAAAAAGGTGAAATGTTTTCTGAAAAAAATCATCTAAAAAGCCAAAAACACATGAGAAAAACTAACAAAATAAAATCCGAAGGCAGCACCAAGAGCACGACACATGGCGGCTGCTAAGAGCGGGCCATGCTTTCAGCCCACCCCAAGTGACCCTGGAGAGGCTGTGAACGAGAGCGCTCCTGGTCCCCTGTTGATTGGCTTGGTTGTTGGTTGCTCCCGCTTATGGGCTGACCAGGTTTGCAATGAAACCCAAATACGAGGGGAACTTGAGGCCCCGTTTGCATCTAGAAAATACTAGTAGAATAAGACCCTCACATCTATCTACTGCCTCCGTTCCTAAATATAAGTCTTTTTAGCCATTTCAAATAGAATACAATATACGGATGTATGTAGACATATTTTAGAGTGTAGATTCACTCATTTTGCTCCGTATGTAGTCACTTGGTGAAATCTCTAGAAAGACTTATATTTGGGAACGGAGGGAGTATTACCTAATGCATCTCGGTTGTCTAAAAAAATGCATCTGGGAAAATACTAGTAGAACAAGACCCTCACATCTATCTATTATCTAATTGCTCTAAAAAATTCTATTACCTAATAATCGGGTCCATCCACCTACCCTAAACTATTCATAAAGTTAAAGTAAATTACTCACCATGCCATCGTAGGTGAAAAAACTCTTCGTTAATTTTTTCTCTTATTTTTCGCCTATCATTGAAACTAGTCCTAAAGTTGAAGTAAATTACCCACCCGGCCACCCGTAAGTGAAAAACCCTCTTCGTTTTTTTCTTCTTCTGAATTTATTGTTTGTCAACGAAACTACTCCTAAAGTTGAAGTAAATTACTCATCCAGCCACATGTAAAGTAAAAAAACGAGCTTTCCACCGAATTATTCGTATATCATAGAGCCTTTTAGTTTTTCATCCATAGTGAAATTGACCTTTTCTTTTCCTTCTCATACACGCATAAGAGGATTTACTCAAAAAAATACACGCATTAAGGATCAAATCCAACATCGATCCATTGTTAGCATGTTAGAATGCACGTGTCTTACATTCACATGAGCGTTGGTTGATGCACAAATATTCAAATATGGTATATACATGGACAACAAATATTTGGAACTTGATTTGAAGACCACGATTTTATTATACGTTGCAATGCATGGACCCTTTTGCTGGTAATACTGATTTACATTCCAGGTAAAGATGATCACTTAGGCTTGAAAAGTGATGCGATCATGAACGACGCAATCATGCAAGCAGCACGCTGGTAAACATAAACTCTCAAGGACTAGAATGAAAAAGATCGGGCAACCCAAGTAGAACAAAACAATGAGCGGTGCCAATTACAGAATGAGAAAACATAAATCAAGGGCAAACCACTTGTTCATACCTATACTCTAGATTTTTTTTTCGATTACAACTAAACTAGACAATCCTACTCTAGAAACCTCTTTTATTTGGTATTTATTGCAAGTGTGCATCATAAAACCTCTACCACAGTATTCAAAGATACTACAAATAGGAACCAACGTGTATGAACATACTAGATGTGATCTAGTTAACAGAAATCTCTCTAACAACTTTTGAGAAAAAGATAAATGTTATTCTCATTGCAAATGCGGTTCCACTTATACACTTCATATTTTTAATGATGGACATCTGAACTGTATAACAATACACTTTGAGTTTTATATTAGTTTTGGTTATTGTTGTTAGATCTAATAGAAGAGTACTAATTAAACTTGTACTCCGTACCTAGATAAATCTGAGTCGATTAATTCGGAGCGGAGGTTGTATGATAACATTTATATCATCAAATAATATTTAGCTAATATCTCATGATATAATGATTTTTAAAAGTAAAATAGATTAGTATAAATATATTTTGTCTTAAGCTTGTTCATCATCTCACATTGCCACAAGATCAATGTAAGAACCAATAGTTTCCTCTGGGTGAAATTCCAGAAATTCCATATAACAGCCACATCCAGAAAAGTACGCCCAAGAATCCCTCTCCTGCTTGCTGCCGAAGTAGTCCTCACGTGGCATACTCTGCACCTCGTTGTTTAGCAGCGAACCCTATTTGACGCCCGTCTGCATCAAACTGCTGAAGCGCAAGCGGGCCGGCCGGCCCAGTTCGCGGCAGAGCGTGCTGCCTGTTCGCTGTTTTATTTTTTCATCGTTTTCTTCTGTTGCCTTTTTGTTTTGTTTTATTTATTATCTCTTCGGTTTTACCTTTTTTGTTCTTTTATGTTCTTTTTGTTTTTCTATTTCTAGTTTTCTCTTCCTCTTTCTCTTTTACATTAAGGAAATGTTTCATCCTGCATTTTTTCATTAATACTTTAATACGATGAACAGTGTGTTTCTTCTGTTTATTTTTAATTCTCTTCCTTTCTTGTGTATTATACAAGAGTTCATAGCATATTACAAAAATGTTCATCATATATTTAAGAAAATTTTCACCGTATATTAAGAAAATGTTCGTTGTCTACTTAAAAATTGTTCAACATATATCAGAAAAATGTTCAATGTGTATTTTCAAATTGTTCAGGTTATATCACAAAAATTTTAAATATGTATTTTCAAATTGTTCAGCATATATCACAAAAAGGTTCAATGGGTATTTGAGAAATGTTCATCGTTTATTACGAAAATGTTCAACATATATCAAAAAATGTTCAATGGTCGTTTTTTATTTTTTGATCAGTCACTACATATAGTTCTTCAGTAATCACGCAGCCTATTGATTGCAATCACGCAGCAGCTCAAGTGGTTTCATGGCTCAGCTTCTCGCGAGGAGCTGCGCGCGTTCGGAGGCTGTGGTCAGCATCTCCAACACTGCATGGGCTGCTCTATTTTTTTATTTGTATTTTTTGAGCTTTGCATGGGCTAGAGCTGCTGGCTGGTTCCTAATCGAATCGGTATGCAACTTAGCGGTGGCAATCCCTATGTAATTTTGGGCTTCGTGGAGCTGGATTTCGCCCGCTCCACCGATTGCGCTACGTGAGTCCTCCGCTTCGTGGAGTTGGCTCCTCGGAGCGGAGGCATTCGGCCCAGCTCCTCGCGCGGAGCTGGCGGAGTGCGGAACTGGAGAGTTTCCGAACCGCTCCTTAGCACTGGCTCGCTGTAACGCCAACAAACTGGCCGGCCCATTCAATCGCGCCCTGCGCGAATGCTCATCTTCTTGACGCACGCTAGCGTCAGCTAGGGTCTCCCCGCATTAGCGATGTAACGCACACTCCGTCGAGAGACCAGTCCTGTGTTTGGGCCGGCTCATTTAGAGTTTCTTCCCCACTGGTTTAGGTAGAACCTTTCCTAAACCGGTTTTGTTTCATTTTCTTCTTCTTTGTTTTTTCTTCCCATTTTTCCTTTCTTTTTTATTTTTTCTTTTTCTTTTCTGTTTCTTTTCTGTTTTCCGAATCATGGACGAATTCATGAACAATTTTTTAATTCGTGAACATTTTTACAAATTTGTAATTTTTTTAAAATTATGATTTTTTAGCTTGTGAACATTTTTTCAATCGGCGAACATGTTTTGAAATCTGGGGACAACTTTATAAATTCATGAACATGTTTTTATTTTGGACGAATTTTTTTTGAAATGGATGAACATTTTTTTAGTCAGCAAACATTTTTTGAGCCGGTGACATTTTTAAACAGTCTGGGAGCAATTTTGGAATTCATGAACATTATTGGGTTTTTGTGAACATGTTTTACAAATTTATGAACATTATTTGAGTTCACGAAATTATTTTCAAATTCGTGTACGTTTTTGATTACGCGAACATTTTTTAAAATCATACACATTTTTTGAATTCACAAACATGTTATGATTTCTGAACATTTTTTTAAAATTTTGGAACTTTTCATAAATCCTGAATTAATTTAAATAAAAAATACACACAAGTCGGAACGTCGGACGAAGACAAACTCCAATCCATCTACAAAATGCACACAAGTCGGCATGAGTTTCACCCGAACCTACTCCGGGCCAAAATTAAGCACGAACCAACATGAGTTTCGCCCCAGCATACCTCGCCCGAAGCAGCGCCGCGCCGCCCGAAGCGCCGCTACCACTTTCTTCTTCCCGCCGCCCGAAGCCGCGCTGCCCCTTTCTTTTCCCCGCCCCGAAGCAGCGCCGCACCGCCCTCTTCCCCCGACGCACGTGGGCAACGAATACGTCCGTGTACGCTAAATGTGACCGTATTTGCACGTCCATGCAAGTTTGATGACTACAATCACATATTTTACAAGTTTATACACAAACTGACCGTCGGGTGTATTTACCTCAACTCTAAAGAACAGACATGAATAAACCAAATATGCTTCTAAGCAGGAGCAAAGGACATGAACACCCCAAAGATGCTTTCTAAGCAGGAGCAAAAGACCTCACTAGGATTACTCTTACAAACTAGTGATTGCATATTCACAAATACAATGCAGACATCAATTACAATGAACAACCAGAATAAACAGATAATAGCTTTCATGATCATTGAGATAATTCATAACGTGCTCTCAGCAGCAAAGAGAACACATCTGCACAGAACCTAGGTAAGGTAGACCAAGGCAATATGTTTGTAGTCAGCAATTCAATACGATGACTCTGGATAGAACAGTATCATGCCAAAGGGAATATAAACAAATCATGTCACGCACAACGATCCGTCTATTGAAAGGGAAGGTGGCACGGGAGGATTGCCACCAAAGGAGAGGGGAGGCGGCCAGCGAGAGAACACCGGCAGGGATCTCCGGGAGGGACGCTGCTGTTTGGACTGTGTGTTTTGGGAGAACCTTTCCTAAAGCGTTTTTTTTTCTTCTTCTTTGTTTCTTCTTCCCCTTTTTCCTTTCTTTGTTCTTTGTTACTCCGTCCGTCCGGAAAAAACTTGTCCCAAGTGTGTCGGACGGAGGGAGTATTTATTTTATTTTTCCGAATCATGGACATGTTTTGAAATTTTTTAACAGTTTTCGAAATCATACATTTTTTGAATTCCTGAACATTTTAGAAAATGTCCGAGCATTTTTTAAAAATTCTATAAAAAAATTGAATTCGTGAGATTTCTTACAAGTCCGTGAACATTTTTTGAATCGACCAACATGTTTTGAAATTTGGAAACAACTTTAGAAATTCACAAACATTTTTTTATTTTGGACGAACTTTTTTTTAAATGGATGAACATTTTTTGTATTGTGAACATATTTTTAGTCAGCGAACATTTTTGAATCGATGATATTTTTTAAACAGTCTGGGAGCAATTTTGAAAGTCACAGACATTTTTTGCTTCTTATGAACATGTTATAGAAATTTATGAACGTTATTTGAATTCACAAAATTATTTCCAAATTCATGTACTTCGTTGAATACGTGAATATTTTTCAAAAGCATACAGATTTTTTGAATTCACAAACATGTTATGATTAAAAAAATTGGAACTTTTCCGAAATACCGAATTAATTTAAATAAAATAAAATAGAAAAGGAAAAGTAAAAAGCCAAAAAAAATGAAACAGCAGGTCGTGTCCGGCCCGCACATGGGTCAGCCAAAAAGACGCGGGGTAGCAGGGGGTGCGTGCCCCGCGTTTTCGCGGCGCGTTGTGCGCCAAATAGGAGGTCCTTCCAAAGGTCACTCCGCCCTCTCAGACAAGTAACACACTGCATGTGCGCCATTTGTCGCAATCTGAAGTTTTTTCTTCGTAGATTCGTTTATTCAAAACATTTTATCTCTTTACCGGTACATCCAAATCTCGAACCGTTTTTACTGTTGGAATCCTCACGTCGGGATCTTCAAAAGTAGATCTCATGTTGATAGGTTTTGATGAACTTTTTTTCAAAAAAACCGACAAAAAAACCAGCCGAAGAAACCGTGCCTAAAGAAAAAACATGTTTTTTTCGTTTTTAAGAAGTACTGTCGTGCCTCTCGAGAAAGCAAATCCGTGCCTCTCATGTAAGCAAAAACATGCCTCTCGCGAGATGAAAAAAAAATGAAAACACGTTTTTACTCTCACGGCACGAAAAAAAGAAAATGCATTTTTTTCGTTTTCGAGAGGCACAGTCGTGCCTCTCGCAAAGGGAAAAAAAGAAAACGCTTTTTTTAGTTTCCTAGAGGCACAACTATGCCTTTCGCGGAAGCAAATCCGTGCCTCTCGTGGAAGCACAATCGTGCCTCTCATGAAAAGAAAAAAATGATTTTTTCGAGGAAAAAAATAAAAAAAATTGGCCAAAAGCAAAGGAAAACCGGTGGAAAACCAAAAAACCCCATCTAAAAAGCCAAAAACACATGGAAAAAAAATCCGTAGGTAACGTCCAGAGCACAACACATGGCGCGCTCTCAGCACAACCCAAGTGACCCTTGGGGAGGCTGCGAACGAGCGCTCCTCAGCTAGTTGCTCTTGGTCCCCTATTGATTGGCTTGGTTGGTTGCTCCTGCCTATGGGCCGACCAGACCTGCAATGAAGCCCAGATACGAGACCTTTGGACCTCGTTTGCATCTGAGAAAATACTAGCAGAACAAGACCCTCACATATATCTATTACCTAATAATGCATCTGGGTTTTCTCAAAAAACAAAAACCTAATGTATCTAGGAAAAAATACTAGTAGAACAAGACCCTCACATCTATCTATTACCTAATAATGTTTTGGGTCCGTCCACTTTCCCTAAACTACCCATAAAGTCAAAGTAAATTACCCACCATGCCACCGTAAGTGAAAAAGCTCTTCATTAATTGTTCCTCTTGTTTTTTCTCCTACCATTGAAACTGATCCTAAAGTTGAAGTAAATTACCCACCCAACCACTCGTAAGTAAAAAAGAACTCTTTGTTAGTTGTCTTTTCTGATTTTTTTGTTTGTCAACGAAACTACTCCTAAAGTTGAAGTAAGTTACTCATCCAGCCACCTGTAAAGTGAAAAAAAACGAGCTTTCCTCTGAATTATTCATATATGAGTCTAGACTTTTCTGTATAGAGCCCTCTAGTTTTTCATCCATCGTGAGACTAGACTTTTTTTTCCTTCTCATACGCATATCAGAGGATGTACTAAAAATAATACAGGCATTAAGGATCAAGTCGAACATCGATCCATTGTGAGCATGTTAGAGTGCACGTGTCTTACGTTCGCATGTGCGTCGTTTGGTGCACAATTATTCAAATAAGGTATATACATGGACTGCAAATATTCGGAACTTGATTTGAAGACCATGATTTTATTATCCCGTTGCAACACACATGCCCTTTTGCTAGTAATACTCATTTACATTCCAGGTAAAGATGATCACTAAGGCTTGAAAAGTGATGCGATCACGGGCGGAGCAACCATGCACGCTGGCAAACATAAACTCGCAAGGACTAGAATGATAAAGAGTTGACAACCCAAGTAGAACAAAACAATGAGCAGTGCCAACTAAAGAGTGCGAGAACATAAATCAAGGACAAAGCATTTGTTCATACCTATACTCTAGAAATTTTCATTCGGTTACAACTAAACTAGACAATCCTACTCTAGAAACCTCTTTTATTTGGTATTTATTGCAAGTGTGCATCATAAAACCTCTATCACAATATTCAAAGATACTACAAATAGGAACCAACATGTATGAACACACTAGGAGGAGATTATTGTGTAGATGAGTGTGATTTTATCTTTTATTCAAAAATAGATGTGATCTACTTAACAGAAATCTCTCTAACAACTTTTGAGAAAAAGATAAATGTAATTCCCATTGCAAATGAGGTTCTACTTATCCACTTTGTATTTCTAATGATGGACGTTTGAACTGTATAACAATAAACTTTGAGTTTTATATTAGTTCCGTTTATTGTTGCTATATCTAATAGAAGAGTACTAACTAAACTCGTACTCCCCCGTCCTGAATTAGTTGTCTCAGATTTGTCTAGGTACAGATATAGAGGTTGTATGATAATGCTTATATTATCAAATAATAATTAGCCAATATCTCATGATATAATGATTTATAAAAGTAAAATAGATTAGTATAAATATATGTTGCCTTGTTCGTCATCTCACCTTCCCACAAGATCAACATTTTCCTTGGGCACTCTAATGAAGTCGGTCCAATCTTCTCAATAATAAGAACCAAAATATTTTTATGAAGCTTTTCAAGCTCTTCTTGGAGCGATGAGATTCTGTAGAACATAAAAACAATTATCAATTAGCAACATAGAAACATTAATAAGCAGAAGCAAGAAGCTTATATAACTAGAAACCAAAATGTATGAGGAGATAGGAGTTCAAACCTTGTTGTCAAACGAATGAAATGTAGACGGAATTCACTATACAAAACTTCATACAGGGTACCAAAGTTACTGTATCTCCGGCAAGGTCCTTCCATTCGAGTGACTCCCGTACGACTTTAAGAGCTGTTTTGTACAGTGCAACATGCATATTGCAAAGTAGCCATTTGAGAAGCATATGAATATCGGATATCATGACTGATTGCACAATTTGATTACAAGGGTTCAACACTTGCAAACCAAAAGAAAAAATATCATGAGATCACTGCAAACAAAATTGCACAAGTTTAAATGTGTGTATGCGCAATCTGTAAGCGACAGGAAAAGTAGCATTAACTTAACAGACAGACAAGAAAAGTACTCCCTCTGCAACTTAATATAAGGCAGCTTCTCGACATCGTCATAACTCAAAAACGTCTTATAAAAAGTTGCAGAGGTAGTATTTCACAAGGGGCGACCTGGTCCTATTTGCTAGGATATGCTATAACATAAATCCTTAGAGAGAGAATAGGCATCACCAAACACCTGTACTTTGTAAATGTTTGGAAGGATAGGTTATTTAGTGATTAGAGGTAATTTATATGCATAAGCATTAGATAGACATTGATGCATTATCAAGCAGCTATGCTAAAGGTAGTGAAACACCCTAAAATGTTCTATTTGCCATCTCATGTTCTGCAAATGACCGAGTTGCTTTTATATTTTCTGATATAGCATTAATGAGAAAAGACTAGCTAGCCAAGTTATCTAAGGATAAACATACAAACATATAAATTATTAACGAAACTGACTCAAATTAATCTAGGAAGGCATGTTGTGTTTTTTAATAGTTATTCCAATTAAGAAGATTTTTTGCTTCAAATATTTTGAAAGTATAATGCACTAAATGTAAGATAAACATCTTTTTAACACCATGTGTGATTTACGGCAAAAATTATACAAAAGTTACAAAGATCAGTATAAATGGTGATATCTAATTTTATTCAAGACGCAAGTTCTAGTTCTTTGTTGAACATAAGGTCAACCAGGCTTCCTAAGCACGCCTCCCAAATTCTACCCTCAGGACGAATGGCACATGCCAAAATGTCAACCAAGCGATCCTAACATTGTTCTTCCTATGCTTATCTTTCACAAACTTGGTTCACTTCCAAATAAATAATAAATAACAATACTAAAGGGTGTAGGCTTTCATTTTTCACAATTGTATGAATTTATTTTAAAAGAGTAATTGGATTTAGCACACCTTCACAGCTGTGTTGCTACAATTTTTTAGAGATAAATTTGGGGTAAATTTTATCATGTGTGTCTTGCTTATTTTGACCAGTCTGCTGTGATATTTTCTCGTCGCCGAACAAGACGATTCGCGAACCCACCACGTCTGCCTCCTAAAGTCCATCTTCCCCAAGCTATAACACGGTAACGGCAGCGGCATCGGCCAACATAGGAGCCAGAGGCAAGGGGCGCGGTGCCCTCTCCCACACGATCTTCTCCTCCGACCTCCCTCAACAGTGTCTTGTCCTCTCCCCATGGCCTCTCCTCGCTGCCATGTGAATCAGCGGCTCGCCTTCCTCTTATCCAGCGATGCCCTTCCCTCCTCCCTGATGGCCGGACCGAGGGCGACGAGGACCATCCTCGCCCGACGCTCCTCACATCCCCAATAGCTGCTTTGTTGTCCTCTGCCTCTTCCCGTCGGTCATTTGCCTGGACCGGGCTGTCTTTTTGGGAAAGGCTTGTTCTGTCGATGTGACCTTGATGGCATCCGTGGTAGACGCACGAGGTTGGCTGCCACACCAAACTCCTGAAGTTAGGCCGTCGTCGAGTCCAAAGATGGCATCGCCCTCAGCACCTCGATGTCCTGGTCCTCTTGCTTGCAACTCTCAATGATATATTGTTTGTCAGCTGGCTTGCTTGGACCTTTTCCTGAATCAATATTCCTAAGTCTTCTTTTGCCATGTGCTGCTTGCAAGTCTATGGGAGATCTCTGATTTGACTCATTTGAGGTGCAGCTCCTCGCCCACAAGTGTAAGGAACTCTTCACCCTCAAGTGCAAGAAATTCACGACCTCTGCAACTTATCATAACAAGCAGCCTCAACTCTGAAGCTAGCTCCATTGCAGTTTGATATATATATATATATATATTGCCTAGTCTCTTTCATCAGATCGGTCTTTTGGTATATATATATATATATATATGTATGTATAAATGTATTGCCTAGTCTCTTTCATCAGATCGGTCTTTTGGTTGCATTGGCTAGAACATGCACTTCTACATGGTATCAGAGCCACGAGGTCTTGAGTTCAAGACTAGGCTGGCGCAATTAAATTGCAACCCACTTTCGGTCCATGTTTAGGTCTAAGGGAGCCATACGTGAGGGGGAGTGTTGACGCATAAATGTAGTCTCTTCTATCAGATCAAACCAAGCTGTTATGCTTACTTCTCAAACCTCTTCCCAGAAACCTAACTATAAATAAATACATAAATATCTTGAGAAAAATGCAGCAACAGTGGCACTCTTCTCATGAAAAGCAAACAAACAAACTCATGGTTTTTCTGGAGCAGGTGAGGAATTCAGACTGCTACATCAATCAGTTCCAACAATAACGTATGGCATATTGAACAGTGCAGAGCATGGCTTAGATGCTCATCCATTGTTCAAACTATTAGTTTCTGATCATGGACAGCCAACAGATGCAGTGCTCATGCATGAATGCATTATAATTAAACATATATCCCTGATTTTATTTATGATGCTAAAGCTAATAGGCAGTAGCTTCCTATTTTAGGAGACAAAAAACCTAAAAATTAAGCCCACTCATCTCTATGCAGCAAATTCAAGTGATCATCTACAGGTGTCAAAACTCCGAGCCTCTGAAAGCTTCAGTCCTACATCAAACTTCCTTGCTCAGCCACTATCCCTATATCGTTGGCACATGAGTCACCGACGACTACCAACACTAACCACAAGTTTCTTGAGTTAGATGATATTTTTTAGACCCTGATAAGTGCCACACATGTGAACGAAGAAATTCCGCCCACATGTGTGGGCTGAAAGAGGTCAGCCCAAACGCCGGCCAGCAGACGTGTGGTATGGGGCTTCCCCGACCGAACGCCTCGTTCGCCAGGGGAGAGACGCTCGACCGAACGAAATCGTACCACTACAGACTGAACGATCACATCGATCTACAAAGGCATAGCAGCCCATTTGCTGGGCCTACTCCTAGTCATGAATAAAAAGCAAAAAAAGGAAAAAATGTCCAAGAAAAACAACAAAACAGTAACAAATGAAGAGGAAAAAGGAACTCCTTGCCATCAAAAGAAAAGTTAGTGTAAAATTGTCATGGTGTCTGATCCACTTTCAAGTGAACATAAAAAATGTACAGAAAAAAAAAAACAATTCAGCTACTCATATGCTTTCTCGGCATCGTCATCCTCGGTAACCTGGAAGAAAAATGCTATGGATTTGCCATATGAGACCATAAACGAATTTGCCATATGGCCATAAATTAATTTTCCATGTTATGAACAATTAACCTATAGAAAAAGGAAAAAAATGTTAAGAATGTGCGATGTGATAACAGTGGAATTTGCTGTATGAATAACAAAATGAATTTGCCATGCGACGATAAATGGAATTTACGGTATGAACAAAGAAATGAATTTACTATGTTATGAAGACAAAGAAGAATAATTTGCCATTATACATGGCAAATCTGTATGAAATCTTACGGAAAACATGGCAAAAAATGCCATGGGTGAAAACAACTAAAATGGAGCATGAATTTTCCATGGCAAAAATCATCATTAGTTGATGTTGTGTCATTACAAAGATTTCTAGAATTGCCATGGCAAAATGTCATGTCCATGTCAACTACTAATATCAAAAACTGCCATGTTTTCTTGCCATGTCCAATGTAGTTCACTTGTTTCCCTCCCAAAAACATGTTCTTCCTAAGAAAAAAACATGGCAAGAATGCAGTGGGTGTTAGGGTACTCTGCCTCTCGCCGGCGCCAGCGCCGATCCTTCCTGTCTCCGGTGGCCTTAGGGCCATCGAGACGGAGCGGATCTCGCCCCTTGCCGGTGGGAGGACTCCGTTTTTAGATCTTTTTTCGAGCTTTCTTAGGGTATGTGTCCTGCTCAGGAAGGCGAGACGACGGCGGCTCCCTGAAGATGGAATAAAGGTCTCCCCGCCTAGCCCCCATTCCGGTGATGCGTCCAGCATCATCGGTGGGCGTGTGGAGTTGTGTCTCCGGCAGATCTGTCTTTGATGGATTTGCTCGGATTTGTTAGTCGTTCGTCTTCGTTCGTGTGTCTTCAGGTTGGATCCTTTTAATCTACACTCTTCATTTGTGGCGGTTGTTGTTCTGGTTCGTCGGTTCTATGGGGCCTTAGCACGACGACTTCCCGACTGTCTACTACAACAAGGTTTGCCCGGCTCCAGCGAGGGAGAGGCGATGACAGCGGCGTGCCTTAGGCACGCTTCAGTGCTTGTAGTCGTCACTAGGTGGTATACGGATCTGGATGTAATTTTTATTATTTCTAGTGTTCGTTGTACTATCATGATTGAAGATGAATATATTGAAAGATTTCTCCCGCAAAACATGGCAAGAATGCAGTGGGTGTTCATATCAAACTTGCCATCACGGCATACTGGGAATGTGCATGGCAACTACAGATTATCAATGCAAATAAATTTTATAACCAATAGCTAAGATTGCAGTATGAAACGTAGCAGGGTGGTGTTCGTCCCAGTCCTGTAGGAGAACTCGAGATGGCGGCCATGGCGGATGAGGAAAAGATTGGGCGGCTACTGGGAGACAGCGGAATACCCGAGCTTGCAATTACCCATCAGCGACACACACACGAGGAAGACGGCGTCCACGCCGACGAGCAGCTCTGCCGCAAGTAGCAGGGCCGCGTCCACCTCCTGGTCCAACTCTGCCTCATGCGGACGGTGAAGCGCGGCAGCTCGTCGTGGACCTCCGCCCAACCCAGTATCCTCTCCCTCGGCTCCCTCCGCCTCCCCGAGACCATCTCCCCGACCACGCAGTGCATGAAGAGGACAACATCCCCGACGACGAGCAGCTCGTCCGTGAGACGCACGACTTCATCCACCCCCTGGTCGAGCTCCGCCTCCCCCATCACCGGTGAATCGTGCCTGGGCACCCCTTCCACCAGAATGAGCGAGAACAGTGGGGACAAGGGGAGGGCGCCGTTCCTGGCGATGCCATCGTTGCAGGCAGGGGAGCAGCGTCAACACTTCTATCGCCCTCCAACTCGTACGTTCATGGTCATGTAATCTTTCAATGAAGTCCAGCTCGTACGAACGAACGTCTGTCTGTTGGCGGGCAAAACAAGGAACGAGGTGCATACTGCAGCGGTCTTTAATTTGGTGATCGCTCGCTCGCGCGCACGTCAAGGCCTCATCGACCCTAGCCTTCCCGTAGAAAAAAAGGCCTCATCGACACTGAATCCGACTCCCTTCCAACTCGGATCGATCACCCCAATTCACCCCATAAATCCATCCACGCACCCCAGGACGAAGCAACGCTTTGTGATCCATCGAGCTTGAACAAGGCAATCGATCTGGGCAGGACACACGGAAGACAACGTACGCTTAGATCTTCACAAGACTCGGAGGGCCGATCGATGGCCGGCAAGTTGACTCCTCCCGATTACGGCTACCCCGAGGACGGCGGTGAGCGGCCGCCCTTTGTCCTCATCGATCCAAAAGCCTACTTCGCCAACCGCAAGAACGCCACCACCGCCGTCTGCAATCTGGATGGCCCCGGTCTCAAGGGCCGACTCCAGGTCACCTTTTGCGTCGTCGACCCACTGCTCGTCTTCTACTTCTGCGTCCACACCACCCACATGGACCACACCGAGTTCGCCGTCTCGCCCTACATCATGGCTACAGAGAACCACGGCGGCCTCGTCCTCCTATGCGTCGTCCCCGGTGACCATCCATGCATGGCCCAGCTTCCCGGATTTCGCAAATACTTCGTCTACGACGCCTTCACCCGCAAAATCCACCACCTCCCGCACCCCGGCTCCCAACACCTATTCAACCCACTTTCGCTTTAGAGACGGCTGCATTCACGTTAAATAGGGCACCATCTAAATCCGTTGAGACAACACCTTATGAACTGTGGTTTGGCAAGAAAACCAAGTTGTCGTTTCTTAAAGTTTGGGGCTGCGATGCTTATGTGAAAAAGCTTCAACCTGATATGCTCGAACCCAAATCGAAGAAATGTGTCTTCATAGGATACCAAAGGAGACTGTTGGATACACCTTCTATCACAGATCTGAAGGCAAGACATTCGTTGCTAAGAATGGATTCTTTTTAGAGAAGGAGTTTCTTTCGAAAGAAGTGAGTGGGAGGAAAGTAGAACTTGATGAGGTAAATGTACCTACTCCCTTATTGGAAAGTAGTTCATCATAGAAATCTGTTCCAGTGAGTCCTATACCATTAGTGAGGAAGCTAATTATGATGATCATGTAACTTCAGATCAAATTACTACCGAACCTCGTAGGTCAACCAGAGTAAGATCCGCACCAGAGTGGTACGGTAATGCTGTTCTGGAGGTCATGTTACTTGACCATGACGAACCTACGAACTATGAGGAAGCGATGATGAGCCAAGATTCTGCGAAATGGCTTGAGGCCATGAAATCTGAGATGGGATCCATGTATGAGAACAAAGTGTGGACTTTGTTTGACTTGCCCGTTGATTGGCAAGCCATCGAGAATAAATGGATCTTCAAGAAGAAGACTGACGCTGATGGTAATGTTACTGTCTACAAAGCTCGACTTGTTACAAAAGGTTTTCGACAAGTTCAAGGAGTTGACTACGATGAGACCTTCTCACCCGTAGCGATACTTAAGTCCGTCCGAATCATGTTAGCAATTGCTGCATTTTATGATTATGAAATTTGGCAAATGGATGTAAAGACTGCATTCCTGAATGGATTTCTGGAAGAAGAGTTGTATATGATGCAACCCGAAGGTTTTATCGATCCAAAGTATGCTAACAAAGTGTGCAAGCTCCAGCGATCCATCTATGGATTGGTGCAAGCATCTCGAAGTTGGAATAAACGTTTTGATAGTGTGATCAAAGCATATGGTTTTATACAGACTTTTGGAGAAGCCTGTATTTACAAGAAAGTGAGTGTGAGCTCTATAGCATTTCTAATATTATATGTGGATGACATATTGCTGATTGAAAATGATATAGAATTTCTGGATAGCATAAAAGGATACTTGAATAACAGTTTTTCAATGAAAGACCTCGGTGAAGCTGCTTATATATTGGGCATCAAGATCTATAGAGATAGGTCAAGACGCTTAATTGGACTTTCACAAAGCACATACCTTGATAAAGTTTTGAAGAAGTTCAAAATGGATCAAGCAAAGAAAGGGTTCTTGCCTGTGTTACAAGGTGTGAAATTGAGTCAGACTCAATGCGCGGCCACTGCAGAAGATAGAGAGAAAATGAAAGTTGTTCCCTATGCTTCAGCCATAGGCTCTATCATGTATGCAATGCTGTGTACCAGACCTGATGAGTGCCTTGCCATTAGTTTAGCAGGGAGGTACCAAAGTAATCCAGGAGTGGATCACTGGACAGCGGTCAAGAACATCATGAAATACCTGAAAAGGACTAAGGATATGTTTCTCGTTTATGGAGGTGACTAAGAGCTCGTCGTAAATGGTTACGTCGATGCAAGCTTTGACACTGATCCAGATGACTCTAAGTCACAAACCGGATATGTATTTATATTGAACGGTGGAGCTGTCAATTGGTGCAGTTCTAAGCAAAGCGTCGTGGCGGGATCTACATGTGAAGCGGAGTACATAGCTGCTTCGGAAGCAGCAAATGAAGGAGTCTGGATGAAGGAGTTCATATCCTATCTAGGTGTCATACCTAGTGCATCGGGTCCAATGAAAATATTTTGTGACAATACTGGTGCAATTGCCTTGGCAAAGGAATTCAGAGTTCACAAGAGAACCAAGCACATCAAGAGGCGCTTTAATTCCATCCACGATCAAGTCAAGGAGGGAGACATAGAGATTTGCAAGATACATACGGATCTGAGTGTTGCAAACCCGTTGACTAAGCCTCTCTCACGAGCAAAACATGATCAACACCAAGACTCCATGGGTGTTAGAATCATTACTGTGTAATCTAGATTATTGACTCTAGTGCAAGTGGGAGACTGAAGGAAATATGTCCTAGAGGCAATAATAAAGTTGTTATTTATATTAACTTATATCATGATAAATGTTTACTATTCATGCTAGAATTGTATTAACCGGAAACTTAGTACATGTGTGAATACATAGACAAATAGAGTGTCACTAGTATGCCTCTACTTGACTAGCTCGTTGAATCAAAGATGGTTAAGTTTCCTAGCCATAGCCATGAGTTGTCATTTGATTAACGGGATCACATCATTAGAGAATGATGTGATTGACTTGACCCATTCCGTTGTTAGAAATATGCCCTAGAGGCAATAATAAATTGGTTATTATTATATTTCCTTGTTCATGATGATCGTTTATTATCTATGCTAAAATTGTATTGATAGGAAACTCAGATACATGTGTGGATACATAGACAACACCATGTCCCTAGTAAGCCTCTAGTTGACTAGCTCGTTGATCAATAGATGGTTACGGTTTCCTGACCATGGACATTGGATGTCGTTGATAACGGGATCACATCATTAGGAGAATGATGTGATGGACAAGACCCAATCCTAAGCCTAGCACAAGATCGTGTAGTTCGTTTGCTAAGAGCTTTTCTAATGTCAAGTATCATTTCCTTAGACCATGAGATTGTGCAACTCCCGGATACCGTAGGAATGCTTTGGGTGTACCAAATGTCACAACGTAACTGGGTGGCTATAAAGGTGCACTACATGTATCTCCGAAAGTGTCTGTTGGGTTGGCACGAATCGAGACTGGGATTTGTCACTCCGTGTAAACGGAGAGGTATCTCTGGGCCCACTCGGTAGGACATCATCATAATGTGCACAATGTGACCAAGGAGTTGATCACGGGATGATGTGTTACGGAACGAGTAAAGAGACTTGCCGGTAACGAGATTGAACAAGGTATCGGGATACCGACGATCGAATCTCGGGCAAGTACTATACCGGTAGACAAAGGGAATTGTATACGGGATTGATTGAATCCTTGACATCGTGGTTCATCCGATGAGATCATCGTGGAAAATGTGGGAGCCAACATGGGTATCCAGATCCCGCTGTTGGTTATTGGCCGGAGAACTTCTCGGTCATGTCTGCATGGTTCCCGAACCCGTAGGGTCTACACACTTAAGGTTCGATGACGCTAGGGTTATAGGGAATAGATATATGTGGTTACCGAATGTTGTTCGGAGTCCCGGATGAGATCCCGGACATCACGAGGAGTTTCGGAATGGTCCGGAGGTAAAGATTTATATATGGGAAGTCCTGTTTTGGTCACCGGAAAAGTTTCGGGTGCTATCGGTAACGTACCGGGACCACCTGGAGGGTCCCGGGGGTCCACTAGGTGGGGCCACCGGCCCCAGAGGGCTGCGTGGGCCAAGTGTGGGAGGGGACCAGCCCCAGGTGAGCTGGTGCGCCCCCCACCAAGGCCCAAGGCGAAGAGAGAAGGGAAAAGGGGAAACCCTAGGCTCAGATGGGCCTAAGGCCCACTTAGTGGTGCGCCCCCCTCTCTCCCCCCTTGGCCGCCCCTCCAAGTCCCATCTAGGGCTGGCCGCCACCCCTAGAGGTGGAACCTAGGTGGGGGCGCAGCCCCTCCCTTTCCCCTATATATAGTGGGGGTTTGGGGCTGCCATAGACACGAGAACATCTCCCTCATGGCGCAACCCTACCCCTCTCCCTCCTCGTCTCTTGCGGTGCTTGGCGAAGCCCTGCTGGAGTGCCACGCTCCTCCACCACCACCACGCCATTGTGCTGCTGCTGGACGGAGTCTTCCCCAACCTCTCCCTCTGTCCTTGCTGGATCAAGGCGTGGGAGACGTCACCGGGCTGCACGTGTGTTGAACGCGGAGGCGCCGTGGTTCGGCGCTTAGATCGGAATCAACCGCGATCTGAATCGCTACGAGTACGACTCCTTCATCCGCGTTCTTGCAACGCTTCCGCATAGCGATCTACAATGGTATGTAGATGCACTCCCCTTCCCCTCGGTGCTAGATTACTCCATAGATTGATCTTGGTGATGCGTAGAAAATTTTGAATTTCTGCTATGTTCCCCAACAGTGGCATCATGAGCTAGGTCTATGCGTAGTTTCTATGCACGAGTAGAACACAAAGTAGTTGTGGGCGTCGATTTTGTCAATTTACTTGCCGTTACTAGTGTTATCTTGATTCGGCGGCATCGTGGGATGAAGCGGCCCGGACCAACCTTACACGTACACTTACGTGAGACAGGTTCCACCGACTGACATGCACTAGTTGCATAAGGTGGCTAGCGGGTGTCTGTCTCTCCCACTTTAGTCGGATCGGATTCGATGAAAAGGGTCCTTATGAAGGGTAAATAGAAATTGGCATATCACGTTGTGGCTTTTGCGTAGGTAAGAAACGTTCTTGCTAGAATCCCATAGCAGCCACGTAAAACATGCAACAACAATTAGAGGACGTCTAACTTGTTTTTGCAGGGTATGCTATGTGATGTGATATGGCCAAAAGGATGTGATGAATGATATATGTGATGTATGAGATTGATCATGTTCTTGTAATAGGAATCACGACTTGCATGTCGATGAGTATGACAACCGGCAGGAGCCATAGGAGTTGTCTTAATTTATTGTATGACCTGCGTGTCAATGAAAATGCCATGTAATTACTTTACTTTATTGCTAACCATTAGCCATAGTAGTAGAAGTAATAGTTGGCAAGACAACTTCATGAAGACACGATGATGGAGATCATGAGGATGAAGATCATGGTGTCATGCCGGTGACGAAGGTGATCATGCCGCGCCTCGAAGATGGAGATCAAAGGCGCAAGATGATATTGGCCATATCACGTCACTTTATGATTTGCATGTGATGTTTGTCATGTTTACATCTTATTTGCTTAGAATGACGGTAGCATAAATAAGATGATCCCTCACTAAAATTTCAAGAGACGTGTTCCCCCTAACTGTGCACCGTTGCGAAGGTTTGTTGTTTCGAAGCACCACGTGATGATCGGGTGTGATAGATTCTAACGTTCGAATACAACGGGTGTTGACGAGCCTAGCATGTACAGACATGGCCTCGGAACACATGCGAAACACTTAGGTTGACTTGACGAGCCTAGCATGTACAGACATGGCCTCAGAACACAAGAGATCGAAAGGTCGAACATGAGTCGTATAGTAGATGCGATCAACATGGAGATGTTAACCGATGATGACTAGTCCGTCTCACGTGATGATCGGACACGGCCTAGTTTGACTCGGATCATGTATCACTTAGATGACTAGAGGGATGTCTATCTGAGTGGGAGTTCATTAAATAATCAGATGAACTTAATTATCATGAACATAGTCAAAAGGTCTTTGCAAATTATGTCATAGCTTACGCTTTAGTTCTACTGTTTAAGATATGTTCCTAGAGAAAATTTAGTTGAAAGTTGATAGTAGCAATTATGCGGACTGGGTCCATAAACTGAGGATTGTCCTCATTGCTGCACAGAAGGCTTATGTCCTTAATGCACCGCTCGGTGTGCTGAACCTCGAGCGTCGTCTTTAGATGTTACGAAACATCTGACATACACGTTTTGATGACTACGTGATAGTTCAGTGTGTGATGCTAACGGTTTAAAATTGTGGCGACAAGACGGTTTTGAAACGTCGCAGAACATATGAGATGTTCCAAAGACTGAAATTGGGATTTCAGACTAATGCCCACGTCAAGAGGTATGAGACCTCTGACAAGTTTCTTAAGCCTGCAAACTAAGGGAGAAAAGCTCAATCGTTGAGCATGTGCTCAGATTGTCTGAGTACTACAATCACTTGAATCGAGTGGGAGTTAATCTTCCAGATGAGATAGTGATGGTTCTCCATAGTCACTGCCACCAAGCTATTAGAGCTTCGTGATGAACTAGAACATATCAGGGATAGACATGATGATCCTTAAGTAACTCGCGATGTTTGACACCGCGAAAGTAGAAATCAAGAAGGAGCATCAATTGTTGATGGTTAGTAAAACCACTAGTTTCTAGAAGGGCAAGGGCAAAAGGGATACTTCATGAAACAGCAAATCATTTGCTGCTCTAGTGAAGAATCCCAAGGTTGAACCCAAACCCGAGACTAAGTGCTTCTGTAATGAGGGGAACGGTCACTGAAGCAGAACTACCCTAGATACTTGGTAGACGAGAAGGCAGGCAAGGTCGACAGAAGTATATTGGATATACATTATATGAATGTGTACTTTACTAGTACTCCTAGCAGCACCAGGGTATTAGATACCGGTTCGGTTGCTAAGTGTTAGTAACTCGAAATAAAAGCTGCGGAATAAACGGAGACTAGCTAAAGGTGAGATGACGATATGTGTTGGAAGTGTTTCCAAGGTTGATGTGATCAAGCATCGCATGCTCCCTCTACCATCGAGATTGGTGTTAAACCTAAATAATTGTTATTTGGTGTTTGCGTTGAGCATAAACATGATTGGATTATGTTTATCGCAATACGGTTATTCATTTAAGGAGAATAATGGTTACTCTGTTTATTTGAATAATACCTTCAATGGTCTTGCACCTAAAATGAATCTCGATCGCAGTGATACACATGTTCGTGCCAAAAGATATAAAATGGTAATGATAGTACCACATACTTGTGGCACTGCCATTTGAGTCATATTGGTATAGAACGCATGAAGAAGCTCCATGTAGATGGATCTTTGGACTCACTTGTTTTTGAAAAGATTGAGACATGCGAACCATGTCTATTGGTATATATGCATGAAGAAACTCCATGCAGATGGATCGTTTGGACTCACTTGATTTTGAATCACTTGAGATATGCAAATCATACCACATGGGCAAGATGACTGAAAGGCCTCGTTTTCAGTAAGATGGAACAAGAGAGCAACTTGTTGGAAGTAATACATTTGATGTGTGCAGTCCAATGAGTGCTGAGGCACGCAGTGGATATCGATATGTTCTTACTTCATAGATGATTTGAGTAGATGCTGAGAATATTTACTTGATGAAACACAAGTCTGAATTATTGAAAGGTTCAAGTAGTTTCAGAGTGAAGTTGAAGATCGTCGTGACAAGAGGATAAAATGTCTATGGTATGATCATAGAGATATCTGAGTTACGAGTTTGGCACACAATTAAGACATTGTGGAAAGTGTTTCACAATTAATACCGCCTGGAACACCACAATGTGATGGTGTGTCCGAACATCATAACTGCACCCTATTGGATATGGTGCATACCATGATGTCTCTTTACCACTATCGTCTATGGGTTAGGCATTAGAGACAACCGCATTCACTTTAAATAGGGCACCACGCAATTCTGTTGAGACGACACCATTTAGAGAAACCTAAGTTATCGTTTCTTAAAAGTTTGGGGCTGCGATGCTTATGTGAAAAAGTTTCAGGCTGATAAGCTCGAACCCAAAGCGGATAAATGCATCTTCATAGAATACACAAAACAGTTGGGTATACCTCCTGTTTCAGATCTGGAAGTAAACAGGTCCTTTCTCGAGAAAAAGTTTCTCTCGAAAGAATTGAGTGGGAGGATGGTGGAGACTTGATGAGGTTATTGAACCATGACTTCAACTAGTGTGTAGCAGCGCACAGGAAGTTGTTCCTGTGGCACCTACACCAATTGAAGTGGAAGCTTATGATAGTGATCATGAAACTTCGGATCAAGTCACTACCAAACCTCGTAGGTCGATAAGGATGCGTACTACTTCGAGTGGTACGTAATCCTGTCTTGGAAGTCATGTTGCTAGACAACAATGAACCTACGAGCTATGGAGAAGCGATGGTGGGCCCGGATTCCGATGAATGGCTCGAGGCCATAAAATCCGAGAGAGGATCCATGTATAAAACAAGGTATAGACTTTGGAAGACCTACTTGATGGTCGTAAGGCTGTTGGGTGCAGATGGATTTTAAAAGGAAGACAGACAATAATGGTAAGTGTCACCATTAAGAAAGCTCGACTTGTCGTTAAGATGTTTTCCGGCAAGTTCAAGGAGTTGACTACGATGAGATTTTTCTCACTCGTAGCGATGCTAAGAGTCTATTGGAATTGTATTAGCAGTTACTGCATTATTTATGAAATCTTGCAGATAGGATGTCAAAACACTGTTTCCTCGACGATTTTCTAGAGGAAAGGTTGTATGTGATACAACCAGAAGGTTTTGTCAATCCAGAAATATGCTAACAAGTATGCAATGCTCCAGCAATCCTTCTAAGGACTGGAGTAAGCATCTCGGAGTTGGAATGTACGCTTTGATGAGATGATCAAAGATTTTGGGTTTATACAAAGTTTATGAGAAACTTGTATTTCCAAAGAAGTGAGTGGGAGCACTATAGAATTTCTGATGAGTATATGTTGTTGACATATTGTTGATCAGAGATGATGTAGAATTTCTGGAAAGCATACAGGGTTATTTGAAAAGTGTTTTTCAATGGAAAACCTGGATTAAGCTACTTGAACATTGAGCATCAAGATCTATAAGGATAGATAAAAAACGCTTAATAGTACTTTCAAATAAATACATACCGTGACAAGTTTTTGAAGGAGTTCAAAATAGATCAGCAAAGAAGGAGTTCTTGGCTGTGTTACAAGGTGTGAGTATTGAGTATGTGACGCCCGGGTAATTAGGCTACAGTAATCCCACGTTAATGATGCCACGTCACCACGGTTACTGTTGTTAATCTCGTGTTAGTTCAAAATCGATTCGAAATTCAAACTTAAACTAAAGTCAAACGGTAAAGATTTTCAAATATTAAAACTAAAATGTTGGGGTGTTGCCAAATAATGCATAGGTAATTATTGTGGAGAAACCACACTTTTATAAAATGTTTAAAGGCTCTAAAGTAATTAAAACAGCAGCTATGACAATTAATTAAATGCCTTTTAAAAATAATAATAATGCAAACTATTTTAATTAGGTGTCAAACTTTTTGGGGCAGTAGGATAAATTATAACATTAATTTAGGAGTTGTATGTATATTTTATAAAACAGGAATTAAAAGAATAAAATAGAAAAGAAAATATATAAAGAAAAGAAAACAGAATACAAAACAAAAAAAAAAGAAAAAGAGAAAGCAACCCCCCCCCCCCCCCCCGACTGGGCCTTGGCCCAGTTGGCCGAAGGAGCCAGTCGGCCCAGCCGACTCACTCCCGCACCCCCTGGCCTACTAGGCCTCCTCCACCCCCCCGTAACCCTAACCCTCTCGATCCCCTCTCTTTCCCTGCCCGCTCCCCTCGTCTCGCTCACCCGCCACCACCACACACACACACACACGCACACAGGAGAGGAGCTCCTCGCCCCGATCCCCATGGCCGCCGGCGACCACCTCGGGCCTCCGCGCCCCTGGTCCTCTTCTTCGACTCTCGCTCGGCTCCAACGCCTCGCACGCGATCCCGCACGGCGCCTACCCCCTCGACCCGTACTGGATCGGGGGCTCGACCCCGCGGCGCCCCAAGCCCCGACGTCGCGCCGTCGCCGCTCGCCGTCGTCTCCGTCGCGTCGCCCTCGACCTCCACTCCGCGCCCACTGCCCCGTGCCCTACAACCCCGCCGTGAGCCGCGCCCTTCCTCTCCTTCCCCTGTTCCTGCTCGCCGTCCCCCGCCCGCGCTCACCGTGCCACTCTGGCCACTCCGCCCCGCTCCCGCACGCTCGGGCGCCCCTCCTCCCTGCGCTCACCTCGCCCCCTGCACCGCCCCACGCTCCGGCGTGTCGCCCCCGCGTGCTGGTCGCCGCTCGGGCTTGACCCCGCCCGCGGTGCTCGTCGCCGGGTCCGCCAGACCACACGCCCCGTCCGCCCGCTGCGGCCCCTTGCCCAGCGCTCCTCCCCGCGGGCGCCTCTCCACCGACCACGGCCAGCGCGCCCCGCTCCGGCCATGGACTCGCCGTGGCCACCGCCCCCTGCTCCGGCGCCTTGTCGGGTCCGCCCGCACCTAGGCGTGCAACCGCTCGGGCCGCGTCCTGTGCCCGCACCCGCGCCCGCTAACCCGCATCGGCCTCCTGGCCCTATGACAGGAGGGCCCCACGACCAGAACGTTTAAAAAAAAAGAATTAAAAAATATATAATAAATAATTAATAATAAAAATAAATAAATAATTAATTAACTAAATAATTAACTTAATTAATCCTGTTTAAGTTAAACTAATTAAACTTAATTAACCTAATAACTAGTTAACCTAATTAACCACTGTTAATTAGCTAAACAGTCCCTGACAGGTGGGACCCACCTATCAGGTTGACCAGGTCAACGGTCAATGTTGACTGCTGACGTCAGCATGACGTCATAAATCCATTTTCGAGTTAAATTAAATAATTAATTGAATTCCAGAAATTATTAAAATCTTTAGAAAATCATATCTTTTAATCCGTGACTCGGATTAAATTATTTTCAACATGAAAGTTGCTCAGAACGACAAGACGAATCCGAATACGCAGCCCGTTCGTCCACCACACAACCCTAACCTATTGCACTCGCAACTTTCCCCCTCCGGTCCGTCTGTCCGAAAACGCGAAACATCGGGAATACTTCCCGGATGTTCCCCCCTTCGCCGGTACCACCTACTGTCGCGTTAGGACACACCTAGCACTGCTCATTGTCATGTTACACATCGTCATGCTTATGTTTGCATTGTATTTACTGTTTCTTCCCCCCTCTTCTCTCCGGTAGACTACGAGACCGACACTGCTGCTGCCCAGTTCGACTACGGAGTTGACGACCCCTCCTACTTGCCAGAGCAACCAGGCAAGCCCCCCCTTGATCACCAGATATCGCCTATTCTTCTCTATACTGCTTGCATTAGAGTAGTGTAGCATGTTACTGCTTTCCGTTAATCCTATCCTGATGCATAGCCTGTCGTTGCTTCTACTGTTGTTACCTTTACCTGCAATCCTACATGCTTAGTATAGGGTGCTAGTTTTCCATCAGTGGCCCTACATTCTTGTCCGTCTGCTGTGCTATACTATCGGGCCGTGATCACCTGGGCGGTGATCACGGGTATATACCTATATACTATATACATGACACATGTGGTGACTGAAGTCGGGTCGGCTCGTAGGAGTACCCGCAAGTGGATCTTCGTGGCGGAGCGACAGGGCAGGTTGAGACCGCCTAGGTGAGAGGTGGGCCTGGCCCTGGTCGGCGTTCGCGGATACTTAACACGCTTAACGAGATCTTGGTATTTGATCTGAGTCTGGCCATTTGGTCTATACGCACTAACCATCTATGCGGGAGTAGTTATGGGTATCCCGGCGTCGTGGTATGTAACATCCCAAATTTTCAATTTGGTATGTTATACATAGATCATCATTGCATATCATATTTTATTGCATTTTTGACAAATCCTCGATAAATCCTAAGCAACTCAAGGACCCTCGGAGAGAGTTGGGGATTTTCTCAAATTTTCATATTTGATTTTCATCAAATAATAAAACGAGGATTTTGGTTTTAATTATTTTCTCTCCGGAAAAATATTTCATTAAACAAAATATATGAGAGGAGAAAATATGACTTCTCCAAAACAATTGAAATACTGGAGGAAAAATGTTAAAATCATTTATTGGATTTTATTCGGATTTTATTTGCAATTTTTATTGCATTAAAAATATTGCATGTTTTCAAAATATTTATTTTGTGTTAAAAAAATGTTCACCCTATTCTAGATTTTCTAACTAGACGGGGAAAATTTATTTTATATTTTTCTGACTTTCATTTATTTTTCTACGAATTTTTTTCGAGTTACGTATTTAAAAAAAATAAAAAACGCGCGCGCCCGCCGGGCCGAGCCCAGCCGCGCCAGGCCGCCGGCCCACCCCGCACCCTCTCCTTCCTCCGCACGGGAGCGCCGCCGCGCCGTGTCCTCCATGGACACGGGAGTCCGAGCCGCCGCCGGAGCTTGCCCCCTCCTCCAAGCCGAGCTCCCCCCTTTATATACCCGCACCCCCCCTCTTCTCTCTCTCACCCCGCCGCCGCCTGCCTTGCCCGCTGCCGCCGCCCGCACGGGAGCCGCCGCCGCCGCCGTTGCCGCCGCCCCCTCGCCGCCCCTCGCCCTGCCCGAGCACCCCGCACCCCGCCGCCCCTAGCCCTGCCCGAGCACCCCGCACCCCGCCGCCCTCGCCGGAGCCCCACCGGAGCCCCGCCGGAGCCGCCCCGACGAGGTACTGCCTCGCCTCGATGCCATTCGGTTTGCCGGTTTTGTTAAAAAAAACCCTTTCGTTTAAAAAAAAACCCTAGATCGTTTTTTTTCCGGTTTTATTATTTTGCGAGCGTTCACCGAACCGTTCCTTTTAACGAACGCGTTCGTCGGTTTTTCTCTGTTAACGAACGTCCGTTCTTTAACCGTTCGTCCGTTTTTCTTTTTCGTCGGATTTTTCCGTTATTTTCTCAGATTCGATTTCTGATCGAATCTTCGTTTCTGTTTAACTTCTCGCTCGTTTATCGGAATCAGGTGATTCAAGCGCCTAGAGTTTCGTCTCAAAATTCTCTTTTCGTTTAACCTACTCAAACAAGTTTTTGCTACAGTAAAATTTGACCTAGATCCAGATTAGTAATCGAAGCTTGTTTCTTTCGCAGTTTGACTTTCGTTGCTTCTTTCGAGTTGATTCTTTTTGCAGACCGGAATCTTAAGTTGAACTTTCTGGTTGGATCTTTCATTCGAGTTTTACCTGTGCATTAGATGAGTACTGATTGTATGCTTGTTTGTTTGCGATAGAGTACCCGGAGTGTGCCGCTTGTTACTTCGAATCGCTAGGTTTTGCGGATCATCAGCAAGGCAAGTAACACTTTGATCATACTTTTCCATACCCAGTTTTATTGCATTAGATCTATTCCTCAAACACTTGCATGATTAGGATCTAATTAAATTGTGGGTATTGGGAAGTAGTTGAGGTAGTACCTATTACCTGTTTTATTTATCAAACCCTTGGGAGTTACTTCTACGTTTGCTATTATATTGCCATGCTATGCTCGTAGACGTGGATTGGGTTTGAGAGATTTCCATGACAGTTGTGAGATTTTTAATTAATGGTTTACTTAAGGTGGCAACTAAAACTCACATCTGGGTGGATTGAGGTACCTGGGTATTCCAGGATTGCCTGTTTTTCTTTTGGACCGCCACCCAGGTTCAAAGGGATCATGAGATTATTCATGCTAGAAACTTTCATGTGCAGCCGCAAGCTATTATGGGCTCTAGCATAGTTGACTAAGTTGTGTGAACTCTTACAGTGGTAGACTAGCAGATGTAGGGGAAAGTAGGTGTAACTGTCTACCCATACATAAGGTGCAAACACTTCTGAAAGACTGTGTCTCGGTCATCCGTTACTCAAACACCATGTAGTGCGAGTAATCCAACGGAGGAGATCGAGTCTTGTGGGGAAAAGTGCACAAACCTCTGCAGAGTGTACAAACTAATCATGGTTAGCCGTGTCCCCGGTTATGGACAACTTGAGTATCTAGTACTTGGATTATCATGTGAATCTCATCACTATGTTACTTCTAATTAATTTTGTTGGGTTATTGATGACATTTAATTGGGATTGAGATGCTGTCAACCATCTCAATGTTTCACAACCACCATGATAGTTAAATAAAATTTATTCCTTTGAAGTAGGATAAAATTGGCTTTTCGCAAAACTGTAACCATAGAGCTTTCCACTAGCCATATATGCATGTAGTATAGCATTATTATTGTTCATTATTCTCTATATGTTACATTGCCAGCATATTCTATGTGCTGACCCGTTTTTGGGCTGCAACGTTTCACGTTGCAGACTTTTCAGACGACGAGTAAGGTGCCTTAGGTCGTGGTCTTATACTCAGTGATGCCGCTGGAGTTGATGGACTCACTTATCTTCCAAGTCTTCCGCTGTTATCGTCATTAGATGGCCTTAAGCCATGTTTATCATACTTATTCTCTTTGGAGATATTCGATGTAATAAGTGTGTGATTGCTACTCTGATATAAATCCTCCATTTGTACTGTGCGTGTCAGCATTACTGATTCAGGGATGACACTGGTGCACAGCAGCACGGACCATTTGAGGTCTGCTGGCTACGTCAGCAACTGAGTGGCGCGCGCTGCATTGGACCGTAAGCTCGCGCTTGTATTAAGGGGGCTAGGTCTGCTTCCGGCCGCGTACGCAACGTGCAGGTGTGCATAGGGCGATGGGCCCAGACCCCTGCGCGCATAGAGTTTAGACCGGCGTGCTGACCTCTCTATTGAGCCTAGGTGGGGCTGCGACGTGTTGATCTTACGAGGCCGGGCATGACCCAGAAAAGTGTGTCCGACCAAATGGGATCGAGCATGTTGGGTTATGTGGTGCACCCCTACAGGGAAGTTTATCTATTCGAATAGCCGTTTCCCTCGGTAAAAGGACGACCCGGAGTTGTACCTTGACCTTATGACAACTAGAACCGGATACTGAATAAAATACACCCTTCCAAGTGCCAGATACAACCCGGTGATCGCTCTCTAAAAGGGCGACGAGGAGGAGATCGCCGGGTAGGATTATGCTATGCGATGCTACTTGGAGGACTTCAATCTACTCTCTTCTACATGCTGCAAGATGGAGATGGCCAGAAGCGTAGTCTTCGACAGGATTAGCTATCCCCCTCTTATTCTGGCATTCTGCAGTTCAGTCCACTGATATGCCCCTTTACACATATACCCATGCATATGTAGTGTAGCTCCTTGCTTGCGAGTACTTTGGATGAGTACTCACGGTTGCTTCTCTCCCTCTTTTCCCCCTTTCCTTTCTATCTGGTTGTCGCAACCAGATGCTGGAGTCCAGGAGCCAGACGCCACCGTCGACGATGACACCTACGACACTGGAGGTGCCTACTACTACGTGCAGCCCGCTAACGACGACCAGGAGTAGTTAGGAGGATCCCAGGCAGGAGGCCTGCGCCTCGTTCGATCTGTATCCCAGTTTGTGCTAGCCTTCTTAAGGCAAACTTGTTTAACTTATGTCTGTACTCAGATATTGTTGCTTCCGCTGACTCGTCTGTGATCGAGCACTTGTATTCGAGCCCTCGAGGCCCCTGGCTTGTATTATGATGCTTGTATGACTTATTTATGTTTTAGAGTTGTGTTGTGATATCTTCCCGTGAGTCCCTGATCTTGATCGTACACATTTGCGTGCATGATTAGTGTACGGTCAAATCGGGGGCGTCACAAGTTGGTATCAGAGCCGACTGCCTGTAGGAATCCCCCTTTCCAACTCCTTGGCCGAAGTCGAGTCTAGACATTGCAAAAACTTTTACTAACATGGTTGTGTGTCTTACGGGCCCACGTCGCCATTGGGTGGTATTAGGATCTTTTACTCCTTGTCTATACTCTAGGACTCTGATCTCTCTTCTATTCGGGTTAAGTGAGTTTTGCTAAATCTAACATTAGGATCTCGTTATCACTTTCACCCGGAGAGCCCCTTATTACTGATGATCGTCTGCTGCACGTGAAGACCCTGAAGATACTCTCCGCTGATAACCCGAGAACTGGTGTTCATCGCTTTGCAATTCCCTTTCATCGATAAACTCCTATGGATAACCACGTATACTCGCCATTCATACAATGTTTCCCAGTTGATCTTGTTATTACAAGATACCCCGAAATTCTCTCTGTTGTTCCGAGAATCCTTTGAGCTTACTACCTTGCTGTTCTTTGTCACTTGAATACCCCTACGGATAATTCTCGCACTTACCGAGTATCCGCTCATCCCAGTTGATTCAAGTATTTCACAAAAGTGTTCAAAATACCATTCGATCTTCCGAAAATCCTCAGGAGCCTTTTTGCTCTTGAAGTTCTTGCTTACTTGCATTATGATTAATCTTAAGTCTCGTAATCTTATTGGCATCTCTTGTCATTATCATTTTGAGTCCGTTGATTCAGTTTGTTGCTAATGCTCGCAATCCTCAATCAGAGCCTAGAATTCATCCTTCCGGCTCAGATGTCATATTAAACATGAGCTGGTTCTCGCCAATCAAATGGTCGTCGATTGTGCCCCTATGTCTATTGAACTTATCCATCCTTGATCAGAGCGTCTGTTTCTGATCCTTCGCTTTGTAAATCATAATTCCTTTGCAATTGAGCTCTAAGTTACTTAGTTGTTTCTATAATCCAAGGTCTTTGCATTGATTCTTCCTCGGGTTGTGTGCCGATACTCACCTCAGATCCCTTGTGGACCACCAAATCCTTTGTTAGATTATTATCCGACAGTGCCCTCATATTTAATCACCTTGTGAGTTCTTTCCCTGATACATAATGCCTTTAGTAAACTGTATCCTCTCGTTTTGACACCCATGCTCTACTATCGAGCTTGAGTTATTTACCCCTGAAGCTTGTGGTATATGTTTCCACGATGCCCTGATGGGTTGAACCTATGCCTTTCATAATATGTGTGAACTCGAAAGTTTTCATGAGTCATACTCTTCTGGTATTTTGCCAGATAAAAATTTTCAACACTGCAACTTCATCAAACGCGAGAAGTGAATGAAAGGTTACGCATTGGAGAAGTGGGAGTCGACCTTGAACCTTTGTGTTCATGCCCATGGACACGATGTAGATCCTATCATGGAAGCTTCTTATAATAATAGCTATTTCCCTGGTATAATATCATCTGGTATCGGTGAATTGATCCTTTGCAATCGTGGTTCCGACCATGTTTCTCCTTGATTCCGTTTCTCGTGCAAGTTTGAGCACTTGTCTTCTGCAGAGCAATACCCTAGTCCAACCTCTACCTTGATCTGTCGTCGAGTATTACCCCCTGGTATCTCGAGGTTAACATGGAACTGCATAACTTCTTATGAGTTCTTCATCAAGTGCTACATTCTCACTGATTCCAATTTTCCACGGGCTCTGAGTTATTAATCACGCAAAGACACCGATAACTGAACCGAGTCCGCACTACGGTTCAACAACTCTTAGTAATCTTCTTTAAGTACGAGTTTGTACCCGATCACGCCATTCCTAGCCTGTTTGGCTATATCATTATCTTGATGATTTTAACTGTTCTACCTGGTCTTTATTCCCGGAGCACCATTTTCGACGATGAGCTAAGCTTACGTCGATTTTCCTCGTCATATCGTTTCACCTCGAACAACAAACTTGACCCCGAGTTTGTGTAGTATCCGTGGCTCCAATAATCTTTTGTTGCATCAGTCCTTTTGCTTGATACAGTCGCTGATCAATTGCTTCTTCGTGGATCCCCTCGACAACAAAATGTCATGATCATCATCAACATTTTGAGCTCTTCCAGGATATCAGTCGAAATTCAGGATGAGAAATACCATCCTTGCCCCTCGATGATTTGTGTTATCATCGGCAACGTTATTGCCCCCCCTCCAAGTCAGACTTGATCATGTATGGAGATCTTTCCTATCTAGCTTATGTTATGTTCTACATTGAAGTATTACTGTCCTTCATGTCAAGGATGTTGTGAGGATTGCCCCACCTCTTAAGAATTCCTGATATAGTAATACTTCTCGCCATCTCCATTCATTTCCAGGTTCACGTGTTGATTCTAACTGGGATACCAACAGGTGAACTGTGTTGTTTGGATTCTGCCCTTCTAGCAACCCTATTGCTTCGAAGTTAATGGTCGATATTTCATTCTTAGACCATTGGTTATCGAACCACCATTCTAATATTGATCATGCTACTTAAGCCCTTATTTCGGGTGCACCTTTCAACCAATGTTTAACTGTGTATGTTTTCCTCGAGCATACATCATTATATCATTTGCACTGACTAATGTTATCTCCTTGTTCACATAATTGTAGAGATCCATCTTTTGGAAATCCCAATGAATTGTCGCTAAGTTCATCGGCCACCTTCTCATCCTCTTATTTAATGATGAACTCATGATTCAGAACTTGCTTCCATATTTCATTTCCGGAGAATCTTGCAACGCCATCTCGTCAAATGGTGTTGCACCCCTTCCTTCTCGGGCATCATGGGTCTGTAGTATCGTGACACCAATCAGATCTGAATCTCAGTCAGATATGATGGTTGGAACACATTTCCAAGAGTTATAACATTGGTCTCTACATAACCCGGTAAGGTGGTGTCTTTGCTTAGCACCCCTAGCCAGAGGACCTTTTGTTATAATTTCCTTTTTAGCAAGGTTAACTATTCTTCCATGAGGAAATTGTAAGACTTACTCTATAAGTTGTTCCTGATGGATCCTTTGTGTATCCATGGCCTGATCTTACCTATTCACCATGTCAATGCTATCTCGAAGCATGTCTATGGTACTCTGATTTTCAACAGGAACATTTGAAGCCCAAAGCTAATTGTTTCCTGCTCAATTATCCAAACACCGTTGTATGGGTAATGTCATGAAATTTCTCTCCCGTACCTAAAGAGTTTTCTACATTATATCATGTCATGGATATCATGCTCTGCTTGTCCTTGGGAAGGATATACCATTGAAATATGTGTTTAAACACATTTTCCTTTCCATTCTTCTGTTTACTTTGATAATCATATTTCCTTTCCATTGTTTGGTTTAACCTTTCTGGTGATCTATATGATCTAAGCAGTAATATTCTCCTTCTTATGTAAACACCTCGGTGTACAACTCTGTCAGTAAGACCTTGTTACTATTGTTGGTGACATTTCGGTAACCACCGATGGACGAGAACTTTGCCTAATGGTCCGCCTCGTTTCAACGAGCAGGAAAATGGTTCTCTTCGTCCCTCGCCCTTGGTACCGACGATGTTGCTGACATATAACTGACAGACTACCCTCTGACATGCCTTGCTATCATGATCGTGCAAGATGTCACCGCCCTTCCTACTTTAACCACATGGTGGGCCCATAACCCACAGTTCCACAGGATCAAAACCTGACTCTCCTGTGCACCCCCATGTTGCCAAAGTTATTCCTCGCGCTTGATTTCGTATATAATTCATGGATCATCTTCCTAGTAATATACTTTGGTGTCAGATGCAATACTTATTCTCGTTACTCTGGACCCCTTTCACACTTTGTTCAGGCATCGAACGATTGCCTACCCGCTTAAACTTCTCATAGTACCTTCTTACTTTGCTCTCGAAATTTTCTTAAGTTTCAGTTCGAGAGTTACTCCCGCCACCTTTCCCCGATGTTAGCTACCAGGTAATCAACCTTGCAGAGGTCCGTTTTTCCGGAATAACCACCCCTTATTCTTTCGTAAGTACGATGGAGTTCCCGAAGAAAGGATGACGACTTGAACATGGTGACTTGAAGCAGAGAAATGAAGACATCAACGAAAGGGATCAACCTCTTCGAAAGGGCAGCCAAGACCGACAAGACTCGTAAGGTTTTTCGCTACCAGCACCTTTCCCCCTTACTACACCGCGTAAATCTCGGGACGAGATTTCTTGTAGTGGAGGAGAATTGTGACGCCCGGGTAATTAGGCTACAGTAATCCCACGTTAATGATGCCACGTCACCCGGTTACTGTTGTTAATCTCGTGTTAGTTCAAAATCGATTTGAAATTCAAACTTAAAATAAAGTCAAACGGTAAAGATTTTCAAATATTAAAACTAAAATGTTGGGGTGTTGCCAAATAATGCATAGGTAATTATTGTGGAGAAACCACACTTTTATAAAATGTTTAAAGGCTCTAAAGTAATTAAAACAGCAGCTATGACAATTAATTAAATGCCTTTTAAAAATAATAATAATGCAAACTATTTTAATTAGGTGTCAAACTTTTTGGGGCAGTAGGATAAATTATAACATTAATTTAGGAGTTGTATGTATATTTTATAAAACAGGAATTAAAAGAATAAAATAAAAAATAAAATATATAAAGAAAAGAAAACAGAAAAGAAAACAAAAAAAAGAAAAAGAGAAAGCAACCCCCCCTCCCGACTGGGCCTTGGCCCAGTTGGCCGAAGGAGCCAGTCGGCCCAACCGACTCACTCCCGCACCCCCTGGCCTACTAGGCCTCCTCCACCCCCCCGTAACCCTAACCCTCTCGATCCCCTCTCTTTCCCTGCCCGCTCCCCTCGTCTCGCTCACCCGCCGCCACCACACACACACACACACGCACACAGGAGAGGAGCTCCTCGCCCCGATCCCCATGGCCGCCGGCGACCACCTCGGGCCTCCGCCCCCCTGGTCCTCTTCTTCGACTCTCGCTCGGCTCCAACGCCTCGCACGCGATCCCGCACGGCGCCTACCCCCTCGACCCGTACTGGATCGGGGGCTCGACCCCGCGGCGCCCCAAGCCCCGACGTCGCGCCGTCGCCGCTCGCCGTCGTCTCCGTCGCGTCGTCCTCGACCTCCACCCCGCGCCCACTGCCCCGTGCCCTACAACCCCGCCGTGAGCCGCGCCCCTCCTCTCCTTCCCCTGTTCCTGCTCGCCGTCCCCCGCCCGCGCTCACCGCGCCACTCTGGCCACTCCGCCCCCCTCCCGCATGCTCGGGCGCCCCTCCTCCCTGCGCTCACCTCGCCCCCTGCACCGCCCCACGCTCCGCCGTGCCGCCCCCGCGTGCTGGTCGCCGCTCGGGCTTGACCCCGCCCGCGGTGCTCGTCGCCGGGTCCGCTCGACCACACGCCCCGTCCGCCCGCTGCGGCCCCTTGCCCAGCGCTCTTCCCCGCGGGTGCCTCTCCACCGACCACGGCCAGCGCGCCCCGCTCCGGCCATGGACTCGCCGTGGCCACCGCCCCCTGCTCCAGCGCCTTGCCGGGTCCGCCCGCACCTAGGCGTGCGCCCGCTCGGGCCGCGTCCTGTGCCCGCACCCGCGCCCGCTAACCCGCATCGGCCTCCTGGCCCTATGACAGGAGGGCCCCATGACCAGAACGTTAAAAAAGAATTAAAAAATATAATAAATAAATAGTTAATAATAAAAATAATTAATTAATTAACTAACTAATTAATTAACTTAATTAACCCTGTTTAAGTTAAACTAATTAAACTTAATTAACCTAATAACTAGTTAACCTAATTAACCACTCTTAATTAGCTAAACTGTCCCTGACAGGTGGGACCCACCTGTCAGGTTGACCAGGTCAACGGTCAATGTTGACTGCTGACGTCAGCATGACATCATGCTGACGTCATAAATCCATTTTCGAGTTAAATTAAATAATTAATTGAATTCCAGAAATTATTAAAATCTTTAGAAAATCATATCTTTTAATCCGTGACCCGGATTAAATTATTTTCAACATGAAAGTTGCTCAGAACGACGAGACGAATCCGAATGCGCAGCCCGTTCGTCCACCACACATCCCTAACCTATCGAACTCGTAACTTTCCCCCTCCGGTCCGTCTGTCCGAAAACGCGAAACATCGGGAATACTTCCCGGATGTTCCCCCCTTCGCCGGTACCACCTACTATCGCGTTAGGACACACCTAGCACTACTCATTGTCATGTTACACATCGTCATGCTTATGTTTGCATTGTATTTACTGTTTCTTCCCCCCTCTTCTCTCCGGTAGACTACGAGACCGACACTGCTGCTGCCCAGTTCGACTACGGAGTTGACGACCCCTCCTACTTGCCAGGGCAACCAGGCGAGCCCCCCCTTGATCACCAGATATCGCCTATTCTTCTCTATACTGCTTGCATTAGAGTAGTGTAGCATGTTACTGCTTTCCGTTAATCCTATCCTGATGCATAGCCTGTCGTTGCTTCTACTGTTGTTACCTTTACCTGCAATCCTACATGCTTAGTATAGGGTGCTAGTTTTCCATCAGTGGCCCTACATTCTTGTCCGTCTGCTGTGCTATACTATCGGGCCGTGATCACCTGGGCGGTGATCACGGGTATATACCTATATACTATATACATGACACATGTGGTGACTAAAGTCGGGTCGGCTCGTAGGAGTACCCGCAAGTGGATCTTTGTGGCGGAGCGACAGGGCAGGTTGAGACCGCCTAGGTGAGAGGTGGGCCTGGCCCTGGTCGGCGTTCGCGGATACTTAACACGCTTAACGAGATCTTGGTATTTGATCTGAGTCTGGCCATTTGGTCTATACGCACTAACCATCTACGCGGGAGTAGTTATGGGTATCCCGGCGTCGTGGTATCAGCCGAAGATCTTTTTGACGTCAGCAACTAAGTGGCGCGCGCCGCATTGGACCGTAAGCTCGCGCTTGTATTAAGGGGGCTAGGTCTGCTTCCGGCCGCATACACAACGTGGAGGTGTGCATAGGGCGATGGGCCCAGACCCCTGCGCGCATAGGGTTTAGACCGGCGTGCTGACCTCTCTGTTGAGCCTAGGTGGGGCTGCGACGTGTTGATCTTACGAGGCCGGGCATGACCCAGAAAAGTGTGTCCGGCCAAATGGGATCGAGCGTGTTGGGTTATGTGGTGCACCCCTGCAGGGAAGTTTATCTATTCGAATAGCCGTGTCCCTCGGTAAAAGGATGACCCGGAGTTGTACCTTGACCTTATGACAACTAGAACCGGATAATGAATAAAATACACCCTTCCAAGTGCCAGATACAACCCGGTGATCGCTCTCTAACAGGGCGACGAGGAGGGGATCGCCAGGTAGGATTATGCTATGCGATGCTACTTGGAGGACTTCAATCTACTCTCTTCTACATGCTGCAAGATGGAGATGGCCAGAAGCGTAGTCTTCGACATGATTAGCTATCCCCCTCTTATTCTGGCATTCTGCAGTTCAGTCCACTGATATGCCCCTTTACACATATACCCATGCATATGTAGTGTAGCTCCTTGCTTGCGAGTACTTTGGATGAGTACTCACGATTGCTTCTCTCCCTCTTTTCCCCCTTTCCTTTCTATCTGGTTGTCGCAACCAGATGCTGGAGTCCAGGAGCCAGACGCCACCGTCGACGATGACACCTACGACACTGGAGGTGCCTACTACTACGTGCAGCCCGGTGACGACGACCAGGAGTAGTTAGGAGGATCCCAGGCAGGAGTCCTGCGCCTCGTTCGATCTGTATCCCAGTTTGTGCTAGCCTTCTTAAGGCAAACTTGTTTAACTTATGTCTGTACTCAGATATTGTTGCTTCCGCTGACTCGTCTGTGATCGAGCACTTGTATTCGAGCCCTCGAGGCCCCTGGCTTGTATTATGATGCTTGTATGACTTATTTATGTTTTAGAGTTGTGTTGTGATATCTTCCCGTGAGTCCTGATCTTGATCGTACACATTTGCGTGCATGATTAGTGTACGGTCAAATCGGGGGCGTCACAGAGTAAGACTCAAGACCTGACCACAGCAGAAGAGAGAGAAAGGACGAAGGTCGTCCCCTATGCTTTAGACGTAGGCTCTACAGTATGCTATGCTGTATACCGCACATGAAGTGTGCCTTGCCATGAGTTAGTCAAGGGGTACAATAGTGATCCGGGAATGGATCACATGACAACGGTCGAACTTATCCTTAGTATCTAGTGGACTAAGGAATTTTCTCGATTATGGAGGTGGAAAAGGAGTTTGTCGTAAAGGGTTACGTCGATGCAAACTTTGACACCAATCCGGATGACTCTGAGTAGTAAACCGGATTCGTATACTAGAGTAGTTATTTGGAATAACTCCAAGTAGCGCGTGGTAGCTGCATCTACAAGATGACATAGATATTCGTAAAGCACACACGGATCTGAAAGGTTCAGACCCGTTGACTAATAACCTCTCTCACAAGCGAGATATGAACAAACCCCATGGGTGTTGGATTCATTACAATCACATGGTGATGTGAACTAGATTATTGACTCTAGTAAACTCTTGGGTATTAATCACATGGCGATGTGAACTAGATTGTTGACTCTAGTGCAAGTGGGAGACTGTTAGAAATATGCCCTAGAGGCAATAATAAATTGGTTATTATTATATTTCCTTGTTCATGATGATCGTTTATTATCCATGCTAAAATTGTATTGATAGGAAACTCAGATACATGTGTGGATACATAGACAACACCATGTCCCTAGTAAGCCTCTAGTTGACTAGCTCGTTGATCAATAGATGGTTACGGTTTCCTGACCATGGACATTGGATGTCGTTGATAACGGGATCACATCATTAGGAGAATGATGTGATGGACAAGACCCAATCCTAAGCCTAGCACAAGATCGTGTAGTTCGTTTGCTAAGAGCTTTTCTAATGTCAAGTATCATTTCCTTAGACCATGAGATTGTGCAACTCCCGGATACCGTAGGAATGCTTTGGGTGTACCAAACGTCACAACGTAACTGGGTGGCTATAAAGGTGCACTACAGGTATCTCCGAAAGTGTCGGTTGGGTTGGCACGAATCGAGACTGGGATTTTTCACTCCATGTAAACGGAGAGGTATATCTGGGCCCACTCGGTAGGACATCATCATAATGTGCACAATGTGACCAAGGAGTTGATCACGGGATGATGTGTTACGGAACGAGTAAAGAGACTTGCCGGTAACGAGATTGAACAAGGTATCGGGATACCGACGATCGAATCTCGGGCAAGTACTATACCGGTAGACAAAGGGAATTGTATACAGGATTGATTGAATCCTTGACATCGTGGTTCATCCGATGAGATCATCGTGGAACATGTGGGAGCCAACATGGGTATCCAGATCCGGCTGTTGGTTATTCGCCGGAGAACGTCTCGGTCATGTCTGCATGGTTCCCGAACCCGTAGGGTCTACACACTTAAGGTTCGATGACGCTAGGGTTATAGGGAATAGATATACGTGGTTACCGAATGTTGTTCGGAGTCCCGGATGAGATCCCGGACGTCACGAGGAGTTCCGGAATGGTCTGGAGGTAAAGATTTATATATGGGAAGTCCTGTTTTGGTCACCGGAAAAGTTTCGGGTGCTATCGGTAACGTACCGGGACCATCGGGAGGGTCCCGGGGGTCCACCAGGTGGGGCCACCGGCCCAGAGGGCTGCGTGGGCCAAGTGTGGGAGGGGACCGGCCCCAGGTGAGCTGGTGCGCCCCCCCACCAAGGCCCAAGGCGAAGAAAGAAGGGAAATGGGGAAACCCTAGGCTCAGATGGGCCTAAGGCCCACCTAGTGGTGCGCCCCCCCTCTCTCCCCCCTTGGCCGCCCCTCCAAGTCCCATCTAGGGCTGGCCGCCACCCCTAGAGGTGGAAACCTAGGTAGGGGCGCAGCCCCTCCCTTTCCCCTATATATAGTGGGGGTTTGGGGCTGCCATAGACACGAGAACATCTCCCTCATGGCGCAGCCCTACCCCTCTCCCTCCTCGTCTCTTGCGGTGCTTGGCGAAGCCCTGCTGGAGTGCCACGCTCCTCCACCACCACCACGCCGTTGTGCTGCTGCTGGACGAAGTCTTCCACAACCTCTCCCTCTCTCCTTGCTGGATCAAGGCGTGGGAGACGTCACCGGGCTGCACGTGTGTTGAACGCGGAGGCGCCGTGGTTCGGCGCTTAGATCGGAATCAACCGCGATCTGAATCGCTACGAGTACGACTCCTTCATCCGCGTTCTTGCAACGCTTCCGTATAGCGATCTACAATGGTATGTAGATGCACTCCCCTTCCCCTCGGTGCTAGATTACTCCATAGATTGATCTTGGTGATGCGTAGAAAATTTTGAATTTCTGCTACGTTCCCCAACAGTGGCATCATGAGCTAGGTCTATGCGTAGTTTCTATGCACGAGTAGAACACAAAGTAGTTGTGGGCGTCGATTTTGTCAATTTACTTGCCGTTACTAGTCTTATCTTGATTCGGCGGCATCGTGGGATGAAGCGGCCCGGACCGACCTTACAAGTACACTTACGTGAGACTGGTTCCACCGACTGACATGCACTAGTTGCATAAGGTGGAGCGGGTGTCTGTCTCTCCCACTTTAATCGGATCGGATTCGGTCAAAAGGGTCCTTATGAAGGGTAAATAGAAATTGGCATATCACGTTGTGGCTTTTGCGTAGGTAAGAAACGTTCTTGCTAGAATCCCATAGCAGCCACGTAAAACATGCAACAACAATTAGAGGACGTCTAACTTGTTTTTGCAGGGTATGCTATGTGATGTGATATGGCCAAAAGGATGTGATGAATGATATATGTGATGTATGAGATTGATCATGTTCTTGTAATAGGAATCACGACTTGCATGTCGATGAGTATGACAACCGGCAGGAGCCATAGGAGTTGTCTTAATTTATTGTATGACCTGCGTGTCAATGCAAACGCCATGTAATTACTTTACTTTATTGCTAACCGTTAGCCATAGTAGTAGAAGTAATAGTTGGCGAGACAACTTCATGAAGACACGATGATGGAGATCATGATGATGGAGATCATGGTGTCATGCCGGTGACGAAGGTGATCATGCCGCGCCTCGAAGATGGAGATCAAAGGCGCAAGATGATATTGGCCATATCACGTCACTTTATGATTTGCATGTGATGTTTGTCATGTTTACATCTTATTTGCTTAGAACGACGGTAGCATAAATAAGATGATCCCTCACTAAAATTTCAAGAGACGCGTTCCCCTTAACAGTGCACCATTGCGAAGGTTCGTTGTTTCGAAGCACCACGTGATGATCGGGTGTGATAGATTCTAGCGTTCGAATACAACGGGTGTTGACGAGCCTAGCATGTACAAACATGGCCTCGGAACACATGCGAAACACTTAGGTTGACTTGACGAGCCTAGCATGTACAGACATGGCCTCGGAACACAAGAGATCCAAAGGTCGAACATGAGTCGTATAGTAGATGCGATCAACATGGAGATGTTCACCGATGATGACTAGTCCGTCTCACGTGATGATTGGACACGGCCTAGTTTGCCTCGGATCATGTATCACTTAGATGACTAGAGGGATGTCTATCTGAGTGGGAGTTCATTAAATAATCAGATGAACTTAATTATCATGAACATAGTCAAAAGGTCTTTGCAAATTATGTCATAGCTTACGCTTTAGTTCTACTGTTTAAGATATGTTCCTAGAGAAAATTTAGTTGAAAGTTGATAGTAGCAATTATGCGGACTGGGTCCATAAACTGAGGATTGTCCTCATTGCTGCACAGAAGGCTTATGTCCTTAATGCACCGCTCGGTGTGCTGAACCTCGAGCGTCGTCTATAGATGTTACGAAACATTTGACATACACGTTTTGATGACTACGTGATAGTTCAGTGTGTGATGCTAACGGTTTAAAATTGTGGCGACAAGACGGTTTTGAAACGTCGGAGAACATATGAGATGTTCCAAAGACTGAAATTGGGATTTCGGACTAATGCCCATGTCAAGAGGTATGAGACCTCTGACAAGTTTCTTAAGCCTACAAACTAAGGGAGAAAAGCTCAATCGTTGAGCATGTGCTCAGATTGTCTGAGTACTACAATCACTTGAATCGAGTGGGAGTTAATCTTCCAGATGAGATAGTGATGGTTCTCCACAGTCACTGCCACCAAGCTATTAGAGCTTCGTGATGAACTATAACATATCAGGGATAGACATGATGATCCTTAAGCAACTCGCGATGTTTGACACCGCAAAAGTAGAAATCAAGAAGGAGCATCATTTGTTGATGGTTAGTAAAACCATTAGTTTCTAGAAGGGCAAGGGCAAAAGGGATACATCATGAAACAGCAAATCATTTGCTGCTCTAGTGAAGAATCCCAAGGTTGAACCCAAACCCGAGTCTAAGTGCTTCTGTAATGAGGGGAACGGTCACTGAAGCAGAACTACCCTAGATACTTGGTAGACGAGAAGGCAGGCAAGGTCGACAGAAGTATATTGGATATACATTATATGAATGTGTACTTTACTAGTACTCCTAGCAGCACCAGGGTATTAGATACCGGTTCGGTTGCTAAGTGCTAGTAACTCGAAATAAAAGCTGCGGAATAAACGGAGACTAGCTAAAGGTGAGATGACGATATGTGTTGGAAGTGTTTCCAAGGTTGATGTGATCAAGCATCGCATGCTCCCTCTACCATCGAGATTGGTGTTAAACCTAAATAATTGTTATTTGGTGTTTGCGTTGAGCATAAACATGATTGGATTATGTTTATCGCAATACGGTTATTCATTTAAGGAGAATAATGGTTACTCTGTTTATTTGAATAATACCTTCAATGGTCTTGCACCTAAAATGAATCTCGATCGCAGTGATACACATGTTCGTGCCAAAAGATATAAAATGGTAATGATAGTACCACATACTTGTGGCACTGCCATTTGAGTCATATTGGTATAGAACGCATGAAGAAGCTCCATGTAGATGGATATTTGGACTCACTCGTTTTTGAAAAGATTGAGACATGCGAACCATGTCTATTGGTATATATGCATGAAGAAACTCCATGCAGATGGATCGTTTGGACTCACTTGATTTTGAATCACTTGAGACATGCAAATCATACCACATGGGCAAGATGATTGAAAGGCCTCGTTTTCAGTAAGATGGAACAAGAGACCAACTTGTTGGAAGTAATACATTTGATGTGTGCAGTCCAATGAGTGCTGAGGCACGCAGTGGATATCGATATGTTCTTACTTCATAGATGATTTTAGTAGATGCTGAGAATATTTACTTGATGAAACACAAGTCTGAATTATTGAAAGGTTCAAGTAATTTCAGAGTGAAGTTGAAGATCGTCGTGACAAGAGGATAAAATGTCTATGATATGATCATAGAGATATCTGAGTTACGAGTTTGGCACACAATTAAGACATTGTGGAAAGTGTTTCACAATTAATACCGCCTGGAACACCACAATGTGATGGTGTGTCCGAACATCATAACTGCACCCTATTGGATATGGTGCATACCATGATGTCTCTTTACCACTATCGTCTATGGGTTAGGCATTAGAGACAACCGCATTCACTTTAAATAGGGCACCACGCAATTCCGTTGAGACCACACCGTTTAGAGAAACCTAAGTTGTCGTTTCTTAAAAGTTTGGGGCTGCAATGCTTATGTGAAAAAGCAATGTGACTAATGAGTTAGTTGCGGGATGATGCATTACGGAATGAGTAAAGAGACTTGCCGGTAACGAGATTGAACTAGGTATTGAGATATCGACGATCGAATCTCGGGCAAGTAACATACCGATGACAAAGGGAACAACCTATGTTGTTATGCGGTTTGACCGATAAAGATCTTCGTAGAATATGTAGGAACCAATATGAGCATCCAGGTTCCGCTATTGGTTATTGACCGGAGATGAGTCTCTGTCATGTCTACATAGTTCTCGAACCCGTAGGGTCCGCACGCTTAACGTTCGGTATTATGAGTTTATGTGTTTTGATGTACCGAAGGTAGTTCGGAGTCCCGGATATGATCACGGACATGACGAGGAGTCTCGAAATGGTCGAGGCATAAAGATCGATATATGGGATGACTATGTTTGGACATCGGAAAGGTTTGGAGAGAGTTCGGGCATATACCGGTGTACCGGGGGGTTACCGGAACCCCCCCGGGGAGTATATGGGCCCTAATGGGCTTTAGTGGAGAGAGATGGGCAGCCAGGGCAGGTCGTGCGCCCCCTCCCCCTCTAGTCCGAATTGGACTAGGAAGGGGGGCGGCGCCCCCCTTTCCTTCCTCCCTCTCTCCCCCTTCCTTCTCTCCTAGTCCAACTAGGGAAGGGGGGGAATCCTACTCCCGGTGGGAGTAGGACTCCTCCAGGGCGCGCCATAGAGGGCCGGCCCTCCCCCTCCTCCACTCCTTTATATACGGGGGAGGGGCACCCCATAGACACACAAGTTGATCATTGATCTCTTAGCCGTGTGCGGTGCCCCCTCCACCATAATCCACCTCGGTCATATCGTTGCAGTGCTTAGGCGAAGCCCTGCGTCGGTAGCTTCATCATCACCGTCATCAAGCCGTCGTGCTGACGAAGCTCTCCCTCGACACTCAGCTGGATCGAGAGTTCGTGGGACATCACCGAGCCGAACGTGTGCAGATCGCGGAGGTGCCGTACTTTCGGTACTAGGATCGGTTGGATCGTGAAGACGTATGACTACATCAACCGCGTTGTCATAACGCTTCCGCTTACGGTCTATGAGGGTACGTGGACTACACTCTCCCCTCTCGTTGCTATGCATCACCATGACCTTGCGTGTGTGTAGGATTTTTTTTTTGGAATTACGGCGTTCCCCAACAGGAAAGCATTAGGAAAAGTAGATACATTGGAGACGTATCAACTTACCACCAGCTTTTCTAGATTATGAGGCTATTGTGCACTATCAGTTTCTTGAGAGGAACGAACAGTCCCTCCATTAGCGACTAATCTTTGATAGACGGCGCCCCATCCATGTTACTCTTCCTGCTCCTGCCTTCTTTAACTTTCAGGGCAGAGGGAGATATTTTATAACTAGAGAGGAGGCAAACGAATATGAGAAGGAGACAGCGGCCGCTCGCCTCCATGCTGCAGCCCTTCAGGCAGTAGCTGCTGCATCTCAGTACAACCCCGACTACAACTTTGGATATCCGTCAGGCCAGCCGTGGCCATAGACCAACTTAGGCCAAAAGCCTACGCTTGGGGGAGTACATATTTTCCTCACTGACATTACATTTATGTTCCCACACTCATTCCGGTTGTCGGTGTTCATACTTTTTCATTGTATTATCTAAAGGAAATATGCCCTAGAGGCAATAATAAAGTTATTATTTTATTTCCTTATATCATGATAAATGTATATTATTCATGCTAGAATTGTATTAACCGGAAACTTGATACATGTGTGAATACATAGACAAAAAAAGTGTCCCTAGTATGCCTCTACTAGACTAGCTCGTTAATCAAAGATGGTTAAGTTTCCTGACCATAGACATGTGTTGTCATTTGATGAACAGGATCACATCATTATAGAATGATGTGATGGACAAGACCCATCCGTTAGCATAGCATTTTGATCGTTGAGTTTTATTGCTATTGCTTTCTTCATGACTTATACATGTTCCTCTGACTTTGAGATTATGCAACTCCTGAATACCGAGGAACACCTTGTGTGCTATCAAACGTCACAATGTAACTGGGTGATTCTAAAAATGCTCAACAGGTGTCTCCAAAGGTGTTTGCTGGGTTGGCATAGATCGAGATTAGGATTTGTCACTCCAAGTATCGAAGAGGTATCTCTGGGCCCTCTCGGTAATGCACATCACTATAAGCCTTGCAAGCAATGTGACTATGAGTTAGTTGCGGGATGATGCATTACAAAATGAGTAAAGATACTTGCCGGTAACGAGATTGAACTAGGTATGATGATACCGACGATCGAATCTCGGGCAAGTAACATACCGATGACAAAGGGAACAATGTATGTTCTTATGCGGTTTGACCGATAAAGTTCTTCGTAGAATATGTAGGAGACAATATGAGCATCCAGGTTCCTCTACTGGTTATTGACCGGAGATGTGTCTTAGTCATGTCTACATTGTTCTCGAACCCGTAGGGTCCGCACGCTTAACGTTCGATGACGATTTGTATTATGAGTTATGTGATTTGATAACCGAAGTTTGTTCGGAGTCTCGGATGAGATCACGAACATGACGAGGAGTCTCGAAATGGTCAAGATGTAAAGATCGATATTTTGGAAGGCTATATTCGGACATCGGAAAGGTTCTGAGTGGTTCAGGTATTTTTCAGAGTACCGGAGAGTTACGGGAATTCGCTGGGGGAAGTATTGGGCCTTCATGGGCCTTAGTGGAAAGGACAGAAGGGCCACAAGGGGAGGCCACGCCCCCCCATGGGCTGGTCCGAATTGGACTAGGGAGGGGGCGGCGCCCCCTCTTTCCTTCTCCCTCTCCTACACTGAGGGAGTCCTGGACTAAGGGGTCCTCGGGCGTCCGGTCTGTTATGTGTTGGGCCGGACTGATGGGCTATGAAGACATGAAGGCCGAAGACTGTACCCGTGTCCGGATTGGACTCTACTTGGCGTGGGAGGCAAGCTTGGCGACCGACTATGAAGATTCCTTCTTATGTAACCGACTCTATGTAAACCCTAGATCCCCCCGGTGCCTATATAAACCGGAGGGGTTAGTCCAGAAAGGATATTCATTACCATAGTCATACAGGCTAGACTTCTAGGGTTTAGCCATTACGATCTCGTGGTAGATCAACTCTTGTAACACTCATATTCATCAAGATCAATCAAGCAGGAAGTAGGGTATTACCTCCATAGAGAGGGCCCGAACCTGGGTAAACATCGTGTCCCCTATCTCCTGTTACCATCGATCCTAGACGCATAGTTCGGGACCCCCTACCCAAGATCCGCCGGTTTTGACACCGACATTGGTGCTTTCATTGAGAGTTCCACTGTGCCGTCGACGAAAGGCTCGATGGCTCGCCTTGTCCTTAAAGACAACATCACCTCCGGGGGAGCTCTGGCCCCAGGCCAAACCCTCCGGCTGGGCGGCTTTACTATGATCGCCCGTTCGGCCGTTGAGCCTATGATGACCTCTCGGGCCATCGAAAACCCCCTTCCCATTAACTCCGAGCACTCCAAGCAGATGGATCCGACAAAGTTTTCGTCTTTGAACGAACTCCTAGATCGCATCGCCGCTTTGGGAATTGCCATAGACTACGATCGGATCAGGCCTAAAACCGATCAAGGAGAAATCAAGGCCCCACCGGTTACCCACCAGATTGCGGTAGTCGTGGAGCAGGAGGGCGAGTCTTCTTCTATATCGAAGACGGACTATGTTCGGATCGCCGTTCAGGAAGAGCCGGGTACTCACCCGCGAAAGGATGTGACCAGCCCTCATAGCATCGGACGGCGGTCCTAAAAAATCAGAAGATATTTCGGAACCCGGACTGTTAAGCCTGGAAGGTCGTCAGACTCCGGAATCGGTCAGTTCGGGGTTCGGATTTAATTCCACCCACCCACCCGGACATAGACTCTCTCATGAGCATAAAACAGCGGTCTTAGGAAACGGTCCACCACTTCTGGGCCAGATTCCTCCTTGTCAAGGACAAGGTAAAAGATTGCCGTGACGAGGACGCAATATCAGCGTTCTGCAACAATTGCGCAGACGAAGGAATCCTCAATGCCATCAATCGGCGTCGCATACTGAAATTCGCTGACTTAGCAACCATCGTACAAAAGTACAGCACGATGGAGAGCGCCTGGAAAACTCAGGTAGCTCGCTGGGAACCGTCAGTCCCAACTCAACTCCCCCTACAGGCGAAAAGGGCACACCCTCATGGCATGCCCAGTCCAATAGTCAAGAAACACAAAACCGCTATGCGGCATGGCACCGTTCTGGAGGGGTGGCTCGATGGCCCATGCAAAATACATACAACACCAGATACTGTGGCAACCCACAGCCTTAGAGCATGTTGGATACTACGACAGGTAGCCAAGAGCGGCGAGGACATCCTTATCAAGGACGACCCAGAACGACATCCCCCAGAAGACGATAACTCAAGAGTATTGACGGTCTTTGAGACATTCACTTCAAACAACAAGCGCAAAAGCGCACTTCGCGAGCTCGCCGAAGTCTGCCAAATTGCTGCAATAAACCCCTGGAACGACACGGCTATAACATTCAACGCCGGTGACGAACCAAAGCACAAAACAATACGAGCGCCAGCCGCGTTAGTCCTCAGTCGCATCGTGGATGGGTTTCGACTTACCAAGGTCCTCATGGACGGCGGCAGCGGACTAAACCTCATTTATGAGGACACACTCCATAAAATGGAAATAGACAGGAGCCGCATCAAGCAAAGTAACACAACCTTCCGAGGAATTATTCCCAGTCGGGAGGCGCGGTGCGCGGGCAAAATCACACTTGACGTAGTATTCGGCACGCCAGAGAACTATCGGTCTGAAGAAATAACTTTCCAAGTGGCCCCTTTCAGCAGCGGATATCACGCCCTATCGGGGCGGGATGCTTTTACACGCTTCCAGGCCATACCCCATTACGGGTATATGAAGCTCAAAATGCCCAGACCAAACGGTATAATCACTCTCGTCAGTGATCCGGACATAGCACTCCGCGCTGAAAACAAAACCGCATCCCTGGCCCTGGAGGCGCTATCCGAAGCCCTCGCAGCCGAAGAATTAACCGCACTACGCTCCACGGTGGACAGGGACGATGTGATCCTCGACAAACGCCCTAAATCCACCTCCTTCAAACCAGCAGAAGAAATAGTCAAATTCCAGGTCCACCCAACGGGCCCCAAGAAGACAGCATCTATCGGAGCTCAACTGAACCCAACAGTTGACACCGCACTACGAGAATTGTTGCGCGAAAACTGGGACATATTCGCCTGGCACCTTTCAGATATGCCAGGGATCCCACGCGAGCTGGCCGAACATAGCCTCAATATATTAAAGGGATTTAAACCGGTTAAGCAAACACTGTGGCACTTTTCCGAACCCAAGCGACAAGCCATGGGGGAGGAGCTGGCCAAACTCATCGAGGCTGGATTCATTAGAGAAATCAAACATCCGGACTGGCTGGCAAACCTGGTGATGGTACCAAAGAAGGACAAATCCTGGCGCCTGTGTGTCAATTTCAAAGACCTCAACAAGGCTTGCCCTAAGGATCCCTTCCCCCTCCCCCACGTTGATCAAATCATCAACGCCACCGCAGGACACGACTCACTGTGTTTCCTCGGTGCATATTCCGGATACCATCAAATCAAAATGCAGGAGTCCGATCAAGCCGCAACAGCATTTATCACCCCATATGGGCCATTCTGCTTCAACACCATGCCCTTTGGGCTCAAGAACGCCGGTGCCACATACCAACGCATGATTCAAACATGCCTGGAAAAACAGATCGGCAAAACAGTAGAGGCTTACGTCGATGACGTCGTCATCAAAACTAGGCACGTCGAAACACTAATAGATGACTTACGTCTTACATTCGACAACCTCCAGGCGTATGACATTAAGCTCAACCCGGAAAAGTGTGTCTTCGGCGTCCCCGCTGGAAAACTGCTGGGCTTCATCGTTTCCAATAGAGGAATCGAAGCAAATTCAGCTAAAATCCGAGCTCTGTCACAGTTGGCTACACTAACAGACCTCAAACAGGTCCAAAAACTAGCTGGATGCGTGGCAGCACTAAGCTGCTTCATCTCCAGATTAGGAGAAAAGGCACTACCACTCTATCGCCTCTTACGACACACTGATAAGTTCGAATGGACAGACGCGGCGACTGCCGGACTGGAGGAAATAAAGGCCCTCCTAGCAGGCAACCCAATCCTGGCCGCACCAAACACTGGCGAGCCCATGTTGTTATACATAACGGCAACACATCAGGTGGTGAGCGCCGTGCTCGTCGTCGAACGAGAACAGGACGGACACAAATTCCCGCTCCAAAAACCAGTATACTATGTATCAACTGTCCTCATACCGTGCAAATCCCGGTACCCCCACTACCAAAAGATAGCATACGCGGTCTTCATGGCATCCCGCAAACTACTACACTACTTCCAGGAGTGTTCAATCACGGTGGCTTCTGAGGTCCCACTCAATGACATAATAAACAACCGCGATGCCACGGGATAGATCGCCAAATGGGCCATAGAGCTACTTCCATTCGACATAACATACAAGCCACGACGAGCCATCAAATCCCAAGTACTGGCCGACTTCATCGCCGAATGGATAGAGGCCGAAGTCCCTAAAGAGTACGGCGCATATTCCAATTGGGTTATGTATTTTGACGGCTCCAAAATGTTGGCAGGGCTGGGAGCGGGAGTCGTGTTAACATCCCCCACTGGAGACGTCGTCCAGTATGTGCTCCAGATATTATACACAGACTCTAACAACGCAGCCGAATACGAGGCCCTACTGCACGGTCTTCGGATGGCCGTATCCATGGGCATACAACGCCTGGAGGTGCGCGGGGACTCAAACCTCGCCATATCTCAAATAAACGACGACTTTGACGCCAAAGATCCAAAGATGGCAGCTTATCGTAATGCCGTATTACAAATGTCGGCTCGGTTCGAGGGGCTTGAATTTCATCACGTCGCCCGAGAAAGTAACCAAGCGGCGGACGTCCTTGCTTGCATCGGCGCTAAGCGCGACCCCGTCCCACCCAACATCTTCCTGGAAAGGCTTATCAAGCCATCTGTGGTGTGGCAAGGGGAGGGCGGCAACAATAGTCCAGATCCGAATACAACTCCAAATCCCGAACACACCGATAGTATCGGGGGCTCAGCCACCGAAGTAACACCGTCGGCCCATCTCATTATGGCGGTAATTGCTCCATGGACCGGACCTTTCTTGGCCTACATTAATAGGAAGGAGCTCCCCGAAGACCAGAATGAGGCTCGCCGCATTGTCTGGCGCTCGAAGGCCTACAAGGTTCACGACGGAGAGCTCTACAAGAAAGTACCACCGGAGTACTTCAAAGATGTATCTCCAAAGAAGAGGGGCGGCAGCTTCTAGCGGAAATTCACGCTGGTGTCGGTGGACACCACGCCGCAGCTCGGGCTCTTGTTAGCAAGGCCTTCTGTACTGGGTTTTATTGGCCGACAGCCCGAGCAGATGCACAGGACCTCGTCCAACGCTGCGTCGGATGCCAACTCTTCGCCAACCAAAGCCACATGCCCCCAACTGCCTTACAGACTATCCCCATCACTTGGCCTTTCGTCGTCTGGGGACTGGATATGGTTGGACCCCTTAAAGGAGGAAGCCATAAGAAAAAATATCTGCTGGTTATAGTGGACAAATTCACTAAGTGGATAGAGGCTAAACCGGTCAAAACGGCTGAGTCCGGCCCGGTGATAGACTTCATATCCGGTGTTGTGCACCGTTATGATATCCTACACAGCATCATCACTGACAACAGCTCTAATTTCACAGCTAACGAGGTAAAAACCTGGTGTACTAATCTGGGTATTAAACTCGATTACGCCTCCGCCTACCACCCACAAACCAACGGTCAAGTCGAACGAGCCAACGGTCTTATTATGAGCGGCATTAAGCCCAGACTAGTGCGGTCTTTGAAAGAATCAGACAAGCACTGGGTTGAGGAGCTCGACTCCGTACTCTGGGGGCTGCGGACCACGCCCAACCGTACTATTGGATACACACCTTTCTTCATGGTGTATGGCGCAGAGGCCGTATTGCCCTGTGATATTATTCACGACTCACCTCGAGTGCGTATGTACGAAGAGAGAGAAGCCGAGCTTGATCGGCAGGACAGCCTAGATGCCCTGGAGGAGGAACGCGATGTCGCAAAAGCCCGTTCAGCATTTTACCAACAGCAGGCTCAAAGATATCAAAGCAGAGAAGTACGGGCCAAGACTTACAACGTTGGCGAACTCGTTCTACGCCTGCCGGAGAAGAAAAAGGATAAACTCAAGCCCAAATGGGAGGGTCCCTTCATAATTGACGAAGTTCTCACCGGAGGAGCGTACCGTCTTCGCGATGCATCAGACAATCGCCTCGAGCCGAACCCCTGGAACGCGGCCAGACTCCGAAGATTCTATGCCTAGCGCCAAACCCCTTGTTCGTCTCCTCCTCCCCTGTAGTTTCCATTATTTTTTCTCTCTTTTCCGATTACTTTTTTCTTTCTCGCTTTAAAGCTTTGGTACGGCTAGACCGCACACCATTGACACATACATCTTTAAATATGTACGCCACTTGTACCTGGGGGCTTCTTGGACAGAGGTTCTTGTCATTCCTTGAGCATTAAGCTCCTCACATATGAGTTTTTCCATATGTACCTTTTCTTTGCCACTATATGCATCGATATGACTTAAGTTTTGGCCAAGCTGGGTTGCCTGGCTCCTGTGCTTATGCCCTACGTTCCCGTTAGTTCGGCTAGGGCATAAAGGGAGCACCTCTGCGATTGTTACTGCCGGGTCATCCGGATGTGTACCTCAGACTGGGTGAAGCCGAAAGCTAGCGTTCTTAAGGGAATATTCGGTCGGTGAATTAAAGATGTTTCTTAAACTCATTCCATTGTGCACCCCCAGAAGTTATACAAACTGTGGTGCTCACATCACAATTTGGACATGTACATTAAATGCATGCACATCCGGGGAAAGGAACCCTTAACGAAACTATTCTCTCTGGAAGATGTTTCTTACGACATCAATGTAATATAACATAGCTAGCCGGATACAACTTGTCTGTTCAAGCAATTATGACCCCTACGCCTAGTTTTCCAGGCATACCCCGACCTATTCGGCCGCAACGGTATTCGGAAACACTCCGCACCTTCGGGTCCGGAGGTTGAAGCGAAAAGGTCTACCATGAAAAATGATATACAATTCAGCTAGAGTTCCACATAATGAGGAAAGTACACAGTCACTTGGACTCGAACACTTCCTCCTCTACACCTTCCAACAGGCAGTCTAACTTACAATCATGTTGGGAATATTTGGCGGCCACCTCTACTTGGTAATATATTAAACTAACGGGAATTTCTTCCCCATTTGACCCTAACGGTCCAACCCGGGCCATGTGATTTGGATCCAGCTTGGTATATCGCATTTTCACCATGGCCCAGGCCTCTCGCGCGCCCTCTCAGCAGGTCGATATCTTTCATAGTCGGATACGCCGCCGCGCTCCCTTGAACAGCTCTACAAGCTCCTCCATACTTCCTGGAGGGGAGGCGGATGGCCATAAGGCCTTGGCAACGCTCCGCATGGCCAGCCGGGCATGCTCGTGCACTTGCGACAGTCTTTGCAGCAAATCACTCGATGATCCGGATACCTCCTCTTCAGGACGGCCTGTCAATATACCTGCAAACATGACTATATCAGTCCCATTTATCTCTGAACTACTTTAAAAATAGTTCAGACACATACTGAATATGCCGCCCCGCAGCTTCTTGTTCTCCTTCACGGAATCGGCTAGTTGGGCTCGAACATCTTTCAATTCTTCACCCAATGTAGTGTTGGAATCCTGTAGCTTGTTTTTCTCGTCTCTGACGCGGGTTAGCGCACGCTCGCCTGCGGCGTGTTGCCTTTTCGCCTCTTTTTCTCCCTCTTGGGCGATCTTCAACTTCTCTTCAAGTTGATCAGACGACCCTATTATGCGATCAGCAGCAGAATTAGCACAGTTGGTACACAATTATTGTTCCTCGATGGAGGGGAACATTACCAGAAGACGACTTCTTGACGTTTTCCAGTTCGGCAGTAGCAGCATCTAGCTGCGCCCGGCACTGGTCCAGCTCCTGGGCTAGCAAGCAATTCTTCTCTATAAGGACCTGGTCGTACAGCGATCCTTAAATCAGTTGTGCCAACAGCTTTCAGTCTCGGGGGCTACGGGCATATGGTTATCCTTTTTTGACAAAGAAAACTTACCTGCACATCTGTCAGATATTGCTTCGTGGCTCTTCTAAGCTCATCTCGAGCAGCTCGGATGTATGCGTCGCCCGAGCTAAAGGCATTAAAAGCCTCCTCCAAGAACTGGGCGTCTCGCAAGACAGCCCTGCAGCGCCGATGGTTCATGGCACTCTCTACCTCCGAGTTGGTGACGGACGTATTTTCCGAACCCTCGGCCGAAGGGCAGTCCGACGCTGTTCCTGCACCGGCCCCAGTCTCCCCGATTGGATCTAAATCCCGGTTGTTGGGAACACCTCCGACCGAGTCCCCATAGTTCGGTGAACCCTCTTCATGTAACCAAACGAATACACGAGTCACAGTCGGATGCGGCCGCTGAAAAAGCATGTTTATCCGTACCTCCTCAATGAGAGCCTGGTTGTGTCTTCACCCGCCTTCCTCTTCGAAGGCTTGCCCGGCGCGGGAGCCGATCTCTATGAAATCGCTGAACGTCTCCCCTGTGAAGCACGATATAGTGCGGTGGGTGAGGTAGAATAAGAGCACTCTTTTAGAGAGGGTGTTTCTTAATTGTTACATGTGAAGCAGGAAGAAGGCCAGGGTAATCGGCTGTGATGGCCACTCCTGTCCCGTCATAGCTTGTCTGGTAAAACACTCCCTCCGCAAGCACCACGAATATATCCGGATCCTCTTCAAACCCAGGATCTAGCTCCCAGTTGTGGATCTTCAGCTGTGTGGCAGGACTATGAAGTCCTTCGGTGACCTTCCGCCAGTGCTGTCATAACAAACAGACTTGAAATTTATCAAAAGTAATCCGGAAGTGGAAGGAGTGGAATAGAGGGGTTGAGGCTTACCCAACTGGGAGGATCATACATAGAATACCCATCTCTATGCTTAATGCGAAGAAACTCTTCTCCCCCCCGTTAAACAGCTCGGCCAATATTTTGGCCAGAGCGACGGGGGTATCCGGACCCTTCCAGCCATAGCGGGAGGCGTCATCCTCTCCATTGTAGTGCCACATGGGCAGCCCTCTATATTGTAGCGGCTGAACCCCTCGCACTATGGAGGTCGCCATTACCTCGATTATTGTGAGTCCAGACTGAGCGAGCATCTTTATCTTGCTCATAAGCTGGCGAACCTCTGCGCTGTCATCCTCTTCAAGACTCCGGGGACGCCAACTGTGGCGTTTCTTCAGCGGTACGCTCGCAAATTCAGGAAGACCCTTTCGAACTGGGTCAGGAAGCGCGACGTCCTCGATATAGAACCATTCGGAGGGCCATTCTTCGGGTGCCTTCCTTGGTGTGCCGGACAGATATCCAGTATTGGCGATACGCCATAGTTCGGCTCCGCCCACTTCAAATATTGACCCCTCATGATTACGTGGGACAAGACAGAACAACTTCCTCCATAGCTCGAAATGAGCCTCGATACCCAGGAATAATTCGCATAAAGCGATGTAACCCGCGATGTGCAGAATGGAGGCAGGGGTGAAGTTGTGCAGCTGGAGGCCATAGTATTCCAGAAGCCCTCGGAGGAACGGATGAATGGGAAATCCAACGCCCCTTAGCAGGTAAGGGACGAAACATACTCGCTCTCCTCGGATGGATTGGGAAAGTCCTCTGCCTGAATCTCACCGTTGAAGGAATCTAGCCCCACTCGAACAGGAACTAGATCTGCGGGGGGAAGAAATCCCTGCGTCTGCAACTTCGTCAATTGACTGTGGGACACTGAACACCTCTCCCACTCGCCTTTCTCTCGACCGGAACAGGTGGAGGAGCTGGGGGCGCTAGCCATGCTGGAATGGTTTCTCCTAAGCAGTTTCCGGGGATTTCCTCTGCATGGTGCCGAGTGGATCTAGGATCCAATCCCTTTAATAGGCGCTCTTCCTTGCATGGATGGGGTGTTATCTGCAAAAATACCCTGACCTTCCACCTTCGCTCGACACGGGGAAGGCGAAGTTGTTTAACACGCAGAAGCCGAGGGGAGCGACATTGAACCGATGGCCGAATACATCACTTGGAGATCATTAAAGGACGAACCCGCCTTGCAATGCCGAAGACAATTTATGTGCCGAACACCTCGCTATTGAAGACTGGTTCGGGGGCTACTGAGGGAATCCTAGACTAAGGGGTCCTCAGGCATCCGGTTTGTTATCCATTGGGCCGGACTGATGGGCTGCGAAGACATGAAGGCCGAAGACTGTACCCGTGTCCGGATTGGACTCTACTTGGCGTGGGAGGCAAGCTTGGCGACCGACTATGAAGATTCCTTCTTATGTAACCGACTCTATGTAAACCCTAAATCCCCCCGGTGCCTATATAAACCGGAGGGGTTAGTCCAGAAAGGATATTCATTACCATAATCATACAGGCTAGACTTCTAGGGTTTAGCCTTTACGATCTCGTGGTAGATCAACTCTTGTAACACTCATATTCATCAAGATCAATCAAGCAGAAAGTAGGGTATTACCTCCATAGAGAGGGCCCGAACCTGGGTAAACATCATGTCCCCTCTCTCCTATTACCATCGATCCTAGACGCATAGTTCGGGACCCCCTACCCGAGATCCGCCGGTTTTGACACCGACATACCCCTTCCCTCTCTCCCATCTTGGAAAAGGAAGGGGACTCCAACTAGGATTGGGAATCCTAGTTGGACTCCCCCTATAGGCGCGTCCCTCCTAGGCCGGCCTCCTCTTCCCCCCTCATGTATATACGTGGGCAAGGGGGGCACCCAAAGACACACAAGTTGATCTTTTAGCCGTGTGCGGTGCCCCCCTCCACAGTGACACACCTCGGTCATATTGTCGTAGTGCTTATGCAAAGCCCTGCGCCGGTAACTTCATCATCACCGTCACCACACCGTTGTGCTGACGGAACTCTCCCTCGGCCTCAATTGGATCAAGAGTTCGAGGGACTCACCGAGTTGAACGTGTGCAGATCGCGGAGGTGCCGTGTGTTCGGTACTTGGATCGGTTAGATCACGAAGACGTTCGACTACATCAACCGCGTTACTAAACGCTTCCGCTTTCGGTCTATGAGGGTACGTGGACACACTCTCCCCGCTTGTTGCTATGCTACTCCTAGATAGATCTTGCGTGATCGTAGGCAAAAAATATTGAAATACTACGTTCCCCGACAGTGGCATCCGAGCCAGTTCTATGCGTAGATGCTATATGCACGAGTAGAACACAAAGAGTTGCGGGCGATAATAGTCATACTACTTACCAGCATGTCATACTTTGATTCAGCGGTATTGTTGGATGAAGCGGCCCAGATCGACATTACATGACCGCGTTCATGAGACTGGTTCTACTGACATGCTTCGCACACAGGTGGCTAGTGGGTGTGTGTTTCTCCAACTTTAGTTGAATCGAGTGTGGCTACGCCCGGTCCTTGTTGAAGGTTAAAACAGCACACTTGACGAAAAATCATTGTGGTTTTGATGCGTAGGTAAGAACGGTTCTTGCTAGAAGCCCGTAGCAGCCACGTAAATCTTGCAACAACAAAGTAGAGGACGTCTAACTTGTTTTTGCAGGGCATGTTGTGATGTGATATGGTCAAGACATGATGCTAAATTTTATTGTATGAGATGATCATGTTTTGTAACGGAGTTATCGGCAACTGGCAGGAGCCATATGGTTGTCGCTTTATTGTATGAAATGCAATCGCCATGTAATTTATTTACTTTATCACTAAGCTGTAGCGATAGTCGTAGAAGAAATAGTTGGCGAGACGACAACGATGCTTCGATGGAGATCAAGGTGTCAAGCCGGTGACGATGGTGATCATGACGGTGCTTTGGATGGAGATCAAAGGCACAAGATGATAATGGCCATATCATATCACTTATATTGATTGCATGTGATGTTTATCCTTTATGCATCTTATTTTCCTTAGTTCGGCGGTAGCATTATAAGATGATCTCTCACTAAATTTCAAGGTACAAGTGTTCTCCCTGTGTATGCACCGTTGCGAAAGTTCATCGTGCTGAGACACCACGTGATGATCGGGTGTGATAAGCTCTACGTTCACATACAACGGGTGCAAGCCAGTTTTGCACACGTAGAATACTCGGGTTAAACTTGACGAGCCTAGCATATGCAGATATGGCCTCGGAACACTGAGACCGAAAGGTCGAGTGTGAATCATATAGTAGATATGATCAACATAGTGATGTTCACCATTGAAAACTACTCCATATCACATGATGATCGGACATGGTTTAGTTGATATGGATCACGTGATCACTTAGATGACTAGAGGGATCGATGTCTATCTAAGTGGGAGTTCTTAAGTAATATGATTAATTGAACTTTAATTTATCATGAACTTAGTCCTGATAGTATTTGCATAACTATGTTGTAGATCAATAGCTCGCGATGTAGCTCCCCGTTTATTTTTTATATGTTCCTAGAGAAAAACTATGTTGAAAGATGATAGTAGCAATGATGCGGACTAGGTCCGTGATCTGAGGATTATCCTCATTGCTGCACAAAAGAATTTGTCCTTGATGCACCGCTAGGTGACGGACCTATTGCCGGAGCAAATGCAGACATTATGAACTTTTGGCAAGCTCGGTATGATAACTACTTGATAGTTTAGTGCACCATGCTTTACGGCTTAGAACCGGGACTTCAAAAATGTTTTGGACGCCACGGAGCATATAAGTTGTTCCAAGAGATGAAATTGGTATTTCAGAGTCATGCCCGAGTCGAGAGGTATGAGACCTCTGACAAGTACTTTGCCTACAAGATGGAGGAGAATAACTCAACTAGTGAGCATGTGCTCAGATTGTCTGAGTACTACAATTGCTTGAATCAAGTGGGAGTTAATCTTCCAGATAAAATAGTGATTGACAGAGTTCTCTAGTCACTATCACCAAGTTACTAGAACTTCGTGATGAACTATAATATGCAAGGGATGACGAAAACGATTCCCGAGCTCTTCATGATGCTGAAATCGACGAAGGTAGAAATCAAGAAAAGCATCAAATGTTGATGGTTGACAAGACCACTAGTTTCAAGTAAAAGGGCAAGGGAAAGAAAGGGAAATTCAAGAAGAATGGCAAGCAAGTTGCCACTCCCATGAAAAAGCCCAAAGCTAGACCTAAGCCTGAAACTGAGTGCTTCTACTGCGAAGGAAATGGTCACTGGAAGCGGAATTGCCCCAAATACTTGGCGGATAAGAAGGATCGCAAAGTGAACAAAAGTATATATATGATATACATGTTATTGATGTGTACTTTACTAGTGTTCATAGTAGCCCCTGGGTATTTGATACTGGTTCAGTTGTTATGATTAGTAACTCGAAACATGAGTTACAAAATGAACAAAGACTAGTTGAGGGCAAGGTGACGATGTGTGTTGGAAGTGATTCCAAGGTTGATTAGATCACCATTGCACACTCCCTTTACCTTCGGGATTAGTGTTGAATCTAAAATAAATGTTATTTGGTGTTTACATTGAGCATAATATGATTGGATCATGTTTATTGCAATACGGTTATTCATTTAAGTCAAAGAATAATTGTTATTCTTTTTACATGAATAAAATCTTTTGTGGCCATACACCCAAGGTGAATGGTTTATTGAATCTCGATCATAGTAGTTTTGCAACTCACGCCACCTGGAACACCACAGCATAATGGTGTGTACGAACGTCATGACCGTACTTTATTAGATATGGTGCGATCTATGATGTCTCTTACCGATTTATCACTATCGTTTTGGGGTTATGCATTAGAGACGGTGCATTCACGTTAAATAGGGCACCATCTAAATCCGTTGAGACGATACCATATGAACTGTGGTTTGGCAAGAAACCTAAGCTGTCGTTTCTTAAAGTTTGTGGCTGCGATGCTTATGTGAAAAAGCTTCAGCCTGATAAGCTCGAACCCAAATCAGAGAAATGTGTCTTCATAGGATCCCCAAAGGAGACTGTTGGGTACACCTTATATCACAGATCCGAAGGCAAGATATTCGTTGCTAAGAATGGATCCATTCTAGAGAAGGAGTTTCTCTCGAAAGAAGTGAGTGGGAGGAAAGTAGAACTTGATGAGGTAATTGTACCTTCTCTCGAGTTGGAAAGTAGTTTATCACAGAAATCAGTTCCGGTGATGCCTACACCAATTAGTGAGGAAGCTAATGATGATGATCACGAAACTTTAGATCAAGTTACTACCGAACCTCGTAGCTCAACCAGAGTAAGGTCCGCACCAGAGTGGTATGGCAATCCTGTTCTGGAGGTCATGTTACTTGACCATGACGAACCTACGAACTATGAGGAAGCGATGATGAGCCCAGATTCCGCAAAATGGCTTGAGGCCATGAAATCTGAGATAGGATCCATGTATGAGAACAAAGTATGGACTTTGGTTGACTTGCCCGATGATCAGCAAGCCATAGAGAATAAAATTGATCTTCAAGAGGAAGACGGACGCTGATAGTAGTGTTACTATCTACAAAGCTCGACTTGTCGAAAAGGGTTTTTGACAAGTTCAAGATGTTGACTACGATGAGATTTTCTTACTCGTATCGATGCTTAAAGCCTGTCCAAATCATGTTAGCAATTGCCACATTTCATGAAATCTGGCAAATGGATGTCGAAAACTACATTCCTTAATGGATTTCTTAAAGAAGAGTTGTACATGATGCAACAAGAAGGTTTTGTCAATCCTAAAGGTGCTAACAAAGTGTGCAAGCTCCAGCGATCCATCTATGGACTGGTGCAAGCATCTCGGAGTTGGAATATACGCTTTGATAAGCTGATCAAAGCACATGGTTTTATACTGACTTGCAGTGAAGAATTTACAAGAAAGTGAGTGGGAGCACTACAACATTTCTGATAAGTGTATGTGAATGACATATTATTGATCGGAAATAATGTAGAATTTTTCTAGAAAGCATAAAGGAGTGTTTGAAAGGAGTTTTTCAAAAAAAGACCTCGGTGAAGCTGCTTACATATTAAGCATCAAGATCTATAGAGATAGAACAAGACACTTGATAAGTTTTTTCAATGAGTACACACCTTTACAAGATTTTGAAGTAGTTCAAAATGGAACGGTCAAAGAAGGAGTTCTTGCCTGTGTTGCAAGGTATGAAGTTGAGTAAAGACTCAAAACCTTACCACGACAGAAAATAGAAAGAGAATGAAAATTCATTCCCTATGCCTCAGTCATAGGTTCTATGAAGTATGTTATGCTGTGTACCAGACTATTGTGAACCTCACCATGAGTTTAGCAAGAGGGTACAATAGTGATCCAGGAGTGGATCACTGGACAACGGTCAAAATTATCCTTAGTGGAAAAAGGAAATATTTCTCTGTTATGGAGATGATAAAGAGTTCGTCGTAAAGAGTTATGTCGATGCACGTGATACGTCTCCAACGTATCTATAATTTTTCATTGTTCCATGCTATATTATATTCTGTTTTGGACATTAATGGGCTTTATTATACACTTTTATATTATTTTTGGGACTAACCTATTAACCGGTGGCCCAGCCCAGAATTGCTGTTTTTTGCCTATTTCAGAGTTTCGTAGAAAAAGAATATCAAACGGAGCCAAAAACCTACTTCCACCGCCACAACCTTCTATACCCGTGAGATCCCATCTTGGGGCCTTTTTTGGAGCTCCGACGGAGGGGGCATCGATCACGGAGGGCTTCTACATCAACACCATAGCCTCTCCGATGATGTGTGAGTAGTTTACCTCAGACCTTCGGGTCCATAGTTATTAGCTAGATGGCGTCTTCTCTCTTTTTGGATCTCAATACAATGTTCTCCCCCTGTCTTGTGGAGCTCTATTCGATGTAATCTTCTTTTGCGGTGTGTTTGTTGAGACCGATGAATTGTGGGTTTATGATCAAGTTTATCTATGAACAATATTTGAATCTTCTCTGAATTCTTTTATGTAAGATTGGTTATCTTTGCAAGTCTCTTCGAATTATCAGTTTGGTTTGGCCTACTAGATTGATCTTTCTTGCAATGGGAGAAGTGCTTAGCTTTGGGTTCAATCATGCGGTGTACTTTCCCAGTGACAGTAGGGGCAGCAAGGCGCGTATTGTATTGTTGCCATCGAGGATAACAAGATGGGGTTTTTATCATATTGCATGAATTTATCCCTCTACATCATGTCATCTGCTTAAAGCATTACTCTGTTCTTTTGAACTTAATACTCTAGATGCATGCTGGATAGCTGTCGATGTGTGGAGTAATAGTAGTAGATGCAAGCAGGAGTCGGTCTACTTGTCGTGGACGTGATGCCTATATACATGATCATACCTAGATATTCTCATAACTATGCTCAATTTTGTCAATTGCCCAACAGTAATTTGTTCACCCACCATAATACTTATGCTCATGAGAGAAGCCACTAGTGAAACCTATGGCCCCCGGGTCTATTTTCCATCATATTAATCTTCCAACAACAAGCTATTTCCATTGCCTTTTATTTTGCTTTTATTTTACTTTGCATCTTTATCATAAAAATACCAAAAATATTATCTTATCATATCTATCAGATCTCACTCTCGTAAGTGACCGTGAAGGGATTGACAACCCCTTTATTGCGTTGGTTGCGAGGATTTATTTGTTTGTGTAGGTGTGAGGGACTTGTGCGTGGCCTCCTACTGGATTGATTCCTTGGTTCTCAAAAACTGAGGGAAATACTTACGCTACTTTGCTGCATCACCCTTTCCTCTTCAAGGGAAAACCAACGCAGTGCTCAAGAGGTAGAGCTCGCTTTGACACCGATCTGGATGGCTCTGAGTCTCGATCTGGATACATATTGAAAGTGGGAGCATTTAGCTAGAGTAGCTCCGTGCAGAGCATTGTAGACATAGAAAGTTGCAAAATACATACGGATCTGATGGTGGCAGACCTTTTGACTAAACCTCTCTCACAAGCAAAACATGATCACACCTTAGTACTCTTTGGTGTTAATCACATGGCGATGTGAACTAGATTATTGACTCTAGTAAAGCCTTTGGGTATTGGTCACATGGCGATGTGAACTATAGTGTGTTAAATCACATGACGATGTGAACTATTGGTGTTAAATCACATGGTGATGTGAACTAGATTATTGACTCTAGTGCAAGTGGGAGACTGAAGGAAATATGCCCTAGAGGCAATAATAAAGTTATTATTTTATTTCCTTATATCATGATAAATGTTTATTATTCATGCTAGAATTATATTAACCGGAAACTTGATACATGTGTGAATACATAGACAAAACAAAGTGTCCCTAGTATGCCTCTACTAGACTAGCTCGTTAATCAAAGATGGTTAAGTTTCCTGACCATAGACATGAGTTGTCATTTGATGAACGGGATAACATCATTAGAGAATGATGTGATGGACAAGACCCATCCGTTAGCTTAGCATTATGATCGTTGAGTTTTATTGCTATTGCTTTCTTCATGACTTATACATGTTCCTCTAACTATAAGATTTATGCAACTCCCGAATACCGGAGGAACACCTTGTGTGCTATCAAATGTCACAACGTAATTGAGTGATTATAAAGATGATCTACAAGTGTCTCCAAAGGTGTTTGTTGGGTTGGCATAGATCGAGATTAGGATTTGTCACTCCAAGTATCGGAGAGGTATCTCTGGGCCCTCTCGGTAATGCACATCAATATAAGCCTTGCAAGCAGTGTGACTAATGAGTTAGTTGCGAGATGATGCATTACGGAACGAGTAAAGAGACTTGCTGGTAACGAGATTGAACTAGGTATGATGATACCGATGATCGAATCTCGGGCAAGTAACATACCGATGACAAAGGGGACAACGTATGTTGTTATGCGGTTTCATCGATAAAGATCTTCGTAGAATATGTAGGAGCCAATATGATCATCCAGGTTCCTCTATTGGTTATTGACCGGAGATGTGTCTCAGTCATGTCTACATAGTTCTTGAACCCGTAGGGTCAGCACGCTTAACGTTTGATGATGATTTGTATTATGAGTTATGTGATTTGATGACCGAAGTTTGTTCGGAGTCTCGGATGAGATCACGGACATGACGAGGAGTCTCGAAATGGTCGAGACGTAAAGTTCGATATATTGGAAGGCTATATTCGGACATCGGAAAGGTTCTGAGTGGTTCGGGTATTTTTTGGAGTACCGGAGAGTTACGGGAATTCGCCGGGGGAAGTATTGGGCCTTCATGGGCCTTAGTGGAAAGGAGAGAAGGGCCACAAGGGGAGCCGCCCCCCATGGGATGGTCTGAATTGGAGTAGGGAGGCGGCGGCGCCCCCTTATTTCCTTCTCCCTCTCCTACACCTTCCCTCTCTCCCCTCTTGGAAAAGGAAGGGGACTCCAACTAGGATTGGGAATCCTAATTGGACTCCCCCTATAGGCGCGCCCCTCCTAGGCCGGCCTCCTCTTCCCCCCTCCTTTATATACGTGGGAAAGAGGGCACCCAAAGACACACAAGTTGTTATTTTAGCCGTGTGCGGTGCCCCCCTCCACAGTTACACACCTCGGTCATATCGTCGTAGTGTTTATGCAAAGCCATGCGTCGGTAACTTCATCATCACCGTCACCACACTGTCGTGCTGACGGAACTCTCCCTCGGCCTCAACTGGATCAAGAGTTCGAGGGACGTCACCGAGCTGAACGTGTGCGGATCGCAGAGGTGCCGTGCGTTCGGTACTTGGGTCGGTTGGGTCGCGAAGACGTTTGACTAAATCAACCGCGTTACTAAACGCTTCCGCTTTCGGTCTACGAGGGTACGTGGACACACTCTCCCCGCTCATTGCTATGCTTCTCCTAGATAGATCTTGTGTGATCGTAGGCAAATTTTTTGAAAATACTATGTTCCCCAACATTATCCATGTTTGTTTATTCTTTTATCTCGCTTTCTTCTTGTGTGTTTGAAAAATCTTAAGAGAAAATCCAAAAAATTAGTTGTGGTTAGTTTACTTTCTATGCATGCTTAGTTGTAATATTAAAATAAAACCCAAAAAGATTTCTCGTTCTTCTTTTGCTTGTTGGGAGCTTTCCCGTATAAATAGTTTTTCTCGTTCTTGTTTTACCTTTCTTCAGAAAAACAAAAACTCCAAAACATTTCAGTGTGTTTCTTTGAAATTATTTTCTTTTCTTTGGGGGTTGAGAGGAGAAGACCACGATGAAAATGTTGAGTGGCTCTCATATGCATTATTGTTGATCTATCAAAGAGCCCATATTACCTTGTCTTCTCCTTTGAATAAATGTTTGCAAATTCCAGCTTAGTCCAATGCACGTGCACTATTATTATTATCCACACTGTTCGTTCGTGCAAGTGAAAGGCAATAATGACGATTTATGATGAAATGATTGAGATGAGGAAAAGCTGGTATGAACTCGACCTATCTTATTTTTGTAAATATGATTAGTTCATCGTTCCTTATTCAGCCTATTATGAATGAAACATGTTTGCAATGACAATTATAGATTATAGTTACTCATGCCATGCTTAATTAGCTAGGAGCTTATAATGGTTTACCTTGCGTGTCAACATGGAAATTAAAATGGTTGTGATGTAGTATGATAGGATGGTATCCTCCTTTGAATGATTCGAGTGGCTTGACTTGGCACATGTTCACGCATGTAGGTGAACAAAATCAACATAGCCTCTACGATATTTATGTTCATGGTGATTTATATCCTACTCATGCTTGCATTCAATGTTGGTTAATCCCAATGCATGTTTATGACTGTTGTCCCTCTCTAGTTGGTCGCTCCCCAATCTTTTTCTAGCCTTCACATGTACTAAGCGAGAATACTGCTTGTGCATCCATCTCCATAAACCCCAAAGTTGTTCCATATGATTCCATCATACCTTCCTATATGCAGTATTTACCTACCGTTCCAAGTAAATTTGCATGTGCCAAACTCTAAACCTTCAAATGATAATCTGTTTTGTATGCTCGAATCGCTCATGTACCAACTAGCACTACTAGAAAAAGGGCTATAGATGGGATTGACACTAATGGCGCACCAGACAAGCGGTGCGCCATTAGTATATACTAATGGCGCACCACCTTCTGATACGCCATTAGAGTTGAAACTACTAATGGCGCACCTGGCGCAGGGTGCGCCATTAGTATCAAATTTTTTTTAACTAGTGCGCCTGTCCAAACATACTAATGGCGCATCCAGACACAGTGCGCCATTACTAGTTGTAACTAGTAATGGCGCACCTGGCCCAGGGTGCGCCATTAGTATCAAAAATTTTTTTTAACTAGTGCGCCTGTCCAAACATACTAATGGCGCATCCAGACACAGTGCGCCATTACTAGTTGTAACTAGTAATGGCGCACCTGCCGGAAAGTGCGCCACTAATGTTGTTTTTTCTATTATCTTTTTTATTCCCTTTTTTGCAAAACTACTAATGGCGCACTTTTCCACTGTGCGCCATTACTAGTTTAAACTAGTAATGGCGCACTTTTCCACCGTGCGCCATTACTAGTTTAAACTAGTAATGGCGCACTGTGGAACAGTGCGCCATTAGTATGTTTTTTTTGCAAAACTACTAATGGCGCACCACCAGAAGGTGCGCCATTAGTAACCTGGATTACTAATGGCGCATTTAGAGTTGGTGCGCCATTAGTAAGTGGGCAGCAACAAGATATTTTGGACAGCCTCTCCTACCCACACTCACTTTCTCCCCACTTCATTCTCTCCACCTCCTCCTTGTCTCGGGTGCCTCCTCTTTTTCACCTCATTTCCACCATAGATTCATTCAATTTAAGTGGTTAAATTACCTTGTTTTGATAGGTAAGTAAGGGGGAAGCTATATTTATGTTGTTCTCCCTACAACAATGTGCACATGAACTTTTTATGGCCTAGCTAGATCTATGTATGTTCGTGGTGTTGCATATGTGTTTGTGTTTGGAGGTGTACCGGTATTTGAAATGCGATAGTTGCCAATATTTTGCCGGAATGTTGATTCATTTCCGTTTCGGCGAGAATTTTGGCATTAAGCATTCTTTTTGGTCCTATTTTTAGGGAAAGTCATGCCAAATTTTTTCTTGGTTCTAAAATATCGTTTTGCTCTACCCCGCAGGCGACCATGGTCCGCATGATGACCGAAGGCATCGTGAATAGGTTTTTGAGGTCCGCGAAGGCCGAGATGCTTCAAAAGAACGAGACGGAGATAAGATGTCCGTGTCGAAGATGCAAGCTGAAGAGCCTTATTGCGGACCCGGAATCTGGGCAGGTGCGGGACCACCTGCTCTTGCGTGGTTTCATGGATGGCTATCGGTGGCAAGGTGATGAAGATGACTACGAAGTCGTCCATGGGGGCGGGGCAAGAAATGAGGAAGGGCAGCAAGACAACCACCGCGGCTCGGGTGGGCGAGAAGACGAAGAATCCCCAGGAGATGATCATGACGGTGATGCTGTACACAGTCATCATGTAGAATATGCAGGACATGATGATGAGGAAGATGCCAGAGCAGACGACGGGCATGATCATGAAGATGATGATGCCGGCGGAGCAGACGACGCTGGACCATTGATGGGCTGGGTGCAGGACCCTCATATTCAAGAGCTGCTTCTCAAGCAGACGGATAACGCAAGAGCTGCCGCCCGAGAGAAAGCCAAGATGGATCAACTTCAGTTAGACGCGGTTACTCCATTGTATGAAGGATGCAGGCCCGAGGATACCCGCCTGAAAGTAATGCTCATGGCTCTGGAGATGAAGGTAAAACACAAAATGACCGACGCATGCTTCGACGAGAACATGTCATTCTGGCACGAACGTCTTCCCAAGGGGAACAAGTGCCCGACCAGTTTGGAGGAGGCGAAGAAAATCGTGTGTCCTCTGGATTTACCGCACGTGAAATATCATGTGTGCATGAACAATTGCATCATTTATCGGGACAAGCACCCGGAGTCTACCATATGTCCGGTGTGCGGCGTCACTCGATACAAGAAGAGGAAGAAAGCTCCTCGAAAAGTGGTGTGGTACTTTTCGATCACTCCTCGTCTGCAGCGGTATTTCGCGGACCCTAAGGTAGCAAAGCTCCTGCGTTGGCACGCAGATAGGGAGGAGAAGAAGCAAGAAGATGACGCAAATGATCCGGAGATAGATAAAAAAGACAAGATGCTGAGTCACCCTAAGGATGCGAGCCAGTGGCAAGCGTTGAACTTCGAAGACCTAGAATTTGGGAACGATCCAAGGAACATCGTGCTGGGCGCGAGCACCGATGGAGTCAATCCGTTTGGCAGCCAGAGAAGCACACATAGCACCTGGCCTGTGTTTGTGTGGATGTACAACCTTCCCCCCTGGTTGTGCATGAAGAGGAAGTACATTCACATGAGTATGCTAATTGAAGGACCGAAACAACCAGGGAACGACATCAATCTGTATCTGGGGCTGCTGAAAGAGGAGCTTGACACGCTGTGGAAAACGCCAGCCAATACGTGGGACGCCGCAGAGAAAGAATATTTCCCTATGAGAGCCGCGCTGCTCACGACGGTGCACGACTATCTCGGTTACGGATATGTCGCGGGGCAGGTGGTCCACGGATTTTCTGGATGCGTCAGGTGCATGGATGACACAACGTATCGCCAGCTAGATAGAGATCCCGTGTCTTCGAAAACCGTGTTCATGGGACATCGAAGGTGGCTTCGCGACGATGACCCGTGGAGAAAACGCAAGGATCTATTCGATGGTGAAACCGAACCCCGAGGACGCCCGCGTACGAGGAGCGGCGAGGAAATAGACGAGCTGTTGAAAAATTGGAAAGACTGCCCACTGCCGGGAAAGAAGCAAAAGGCGCCAGAGCCGGGAAAGAAGCGAAAGGCGCCAGAGCCGCTGCTGAAGGTATGGAAAATGAGGTCTGTTTTCTGGGACTTGCCGTACTGGAAGATCCACCGTGTGCCTCACAGCCTTGATGTCATGCATATCACGAAGAACGTGTGCGAGAGTCTGCTTGGTACCATGCTCAACATGCCAGAGAGGACCAAAGATGGGCCGAAAGCAAGGGCAGACTTGAAATCAATGGGCATCAGGCAGGAGCTTCACGCTATATATGATGATGATGATGATGATGATGATGATGATGATGATGATGATGATGATGATGAGGCGAAGCAGGACACGGAAAGTCGTCGCAAAGGCAAAAAGGCCAAGAAGACCGGAAATGACTACCCTCCCGCGTGCTTCACTCTAAGTCAGGAGGAGATCGAGCAGTTTTTCACCTGCCTTGTAGGAGTAAAACTTCCTTACGGTTATGCGGGGAAGATAAGTAGATACCTAGACCCAGCGAAGCTGAAGTTCAGCGGGATGAAGTCTCACGACTGTCACGTGCCGATGACGCAGATACTTCCAGTTGCAATCCGTGGGATCATGGACGCGCACGTCCGTGAAACGCTATTTGGCCTATGCAACTTTTTCGACGACATCTCTCGGAAGTCTGTTGGCGTGAGGCAACTCAGAAGGCTACAGGAAGAGATCGTGGTGATACTATGCGAGCTTGAGATGTACTTCCCGCCCGCATTCTTCGACATTATGGTGCATCTGCTGGTCCATATCGTGGACGATATCATCCAACTCGGGCCGACGTTCCTGCACAGCATGATGCCGTTCGAAAGGATGAATGGTGTCATCAAAGGATACGTTCGCAACATGTCACGTCCAGAGGGAAGCATAGCCAGGGGCTTTCTGACCGAAGAGTGCATCTCCTACTGCACGAATTATCTAGGCATCGAGAACCCCGTTGGTCTGCCCGTCAACAGGCACCTCGGCAGGCTCGCTGGATGGGGTCACCGTGAGGGTCGCCGCGAAATGCATGTCGACTTCGAGGGTCGACTCGCCGACTTTGAAAGAGCAAACCTAGTCGCGCTACAACACATAGACGTGGTCGATCCTTGGGTGGTAGAGCACAAAACCTTTATTAAGAAGACGTACAATGACCGAGGCCAACAGAGGACGGACGGAGATATACTCAAAGAGCACAACTCATGTTTCACGCGTTGGTTCAAGCAGAAGCTTCTGTCGTACCCTTTACATGAGGATTCTTCCGCAGAAGAACAACTCATATTCGCCTTGTCACAGGGCGCCGAGCACAACCTGATGACCTATGAGGCGTACGATATCAACGGCTACACATTCTACACCGAGGCCAAGGACATGAAGAGCGATGGTTATCAGATCTCCGGGGTAACGATGGAATCCTACACCGGTAACGACAAGGACAGATACTACGGAAGGATCGAGGAGATCTGGGAGCTGAGCTACACTGGAGAGAAGGTCCCGATGTTCCGTGTCAGATGGGCTAAGAGCGTCCTAAAAGAAGACCGGTATTTCACCACCATGGTTATACCCGAAGCCAAATCCAAGACCGCAGGCGCAAACGTCACCGCAAAAAATGAGCCATGGGTACTGGCTTCCCAAGTGGACCAATGCTTCTTCATTACCGACCCGTCAAAGCCCAGTCGTGTTGTCGTGAGGAGAGGCAAAAGGAAGATCATCGGAATGGATGGAGTAGCCAATGAGCAAGACTTCGACAAGTACGGCGACCCGAGAATCGAACATGACGACGATGATGAAGTAGCAGCATACACCACAAGAAGAAGCAGGACCACCCTACCTAAAGGACGTCCGTTCCACAGAAGAACTCCATTTGCGAAAAAGAAGGGCAAGAAGATTGTGAACAGATAGCTAGCTAAGATAGATTGTATTTAAATCGTAGCCTTCATTTCTCGATTGTATTTCATGGGCACTTTTTGAACTATCATGAATATTTTTAAATTTCATGGACACTCGATCTCGATCCCCCTCCATCTCGATCGATATCCCACCTCGCCAGATCCGGTCCCCCTCGCCGCCGAGCACCCGCCGGTCCACCGGCCCCCCGCACCCCGCGCACCCTCCCCCGCTCCACCGGCATTACTGTTTGATGATATTTTTAAAAAAATTATTACTGTCTTATAAAAAAATATTACTGTTATGATTTAAACAAGTTTGAACATATTTAAACACAAATAAATATCAAACAGCATTTTAAATGCATAAAAAAAATTGTGGAGCCTGGGAATCGAACCCAGGACCTCCTGGTGTGAGAACTGGCTGCTGACCAGTCGAGCTAGTAGAGGGAACTTGGTGTGGATCAGGTCAGGTGGAAGATAACCTGTTGGCTCGAGCAGAAATCAAAAAAAAATACTAATGGCGCACCAGGGTGAGGTGCGCCATTAGTATGGATGTACTTATGGCGCACCAGGGTGAGGTGCGCCATTAGTATGGATGTACTTATGGCGCACCAGGGTGAGGTGCGCCATTAGTATGGATGTACCTGTTGGAAGATAACCTATCCCCTCTCTCTCCCTCGCCCTCGCCCTCGATCCCCTTCCCCTCTCCTCTCCCGACGCCGCTGCCCCGCCGCCTCGACGCCGCCCCGTCGTCCTCGTCTCCGCCCCGACGCCCCGACGCCGCTGCCCCTTCCCCTCTCCTCTCCCGACGCCGCTGCCCCGACCTCCTCCTCGCCCCTCGACGTCGCCCTCGATCCCCTTCCCCTCTCCTCTCCCGACGCCGCCGCCCCGTCGTCCTCGTCCGCGCCACCGCCGCGCCGCTCCGACCTCCTCCTTGTCCCCTCCGGCCTCCTCCGCCTCCTCAGGTACTGCCCCCACCTCTCCCTCCCCCTCCGGCCTCCTCCTTCCCCTTTGTAAATTTTAGGGTGTAGGGTTTGCATATTTTAGGGTTAGGGCAGTAAATTTTAGGGCAAATCTAGCACAGTTAGCAAAGTTAGAAATCTTTTAGGAAATTAGGGTAGTAGCAAAAACAGTAGCAATTTAAAAAAACAGTACCAAAAAAATTAGGTATAAAAACAGTAGCAAATAAAAAATATTAGCAAATATAGCTAGGGTAATTTTGTTTAGGTATAAAAAACAGTAGCAATTTTAAAAAGAGTAGCAAAAAAATTAGGTATAAAAACAATAGCAAATAAAAAAAGAGTAGCAAATATAGCTAGGGAAATTTTGTTTAGGTATAAAAACAGTAGCAAATAAAAAAAAGCAGTAGCAAATTAAAAAAACAGTAGCAAAAAATTAGGTATAAAAACAGTAGCAAATATAGCTAGGGCAATTTTGTTTAGGTATAAAAAACAGTAGCTACAATTTGTAAAAAGCATGAGCAACTGAAAAATCATCCTGAAATATAGCTAGGACAAACTTCAGTCTTTTTTTTGTTTGTAACAGAAACTACAGTAGTAAATATTTCCTGAAGTAAATATTTTCAGTCATTACAAATATGATGATGCACCCTCAGGTTTGTCAGGTTCAGCTAAGAAAAACAAACACAAGTAAAAGCGACAAGGATGGCTCTCAGCCAAACCAAAGCAAGCTATCCATGTAAGAGATCAGCTCACTCCAACAACTTTACTTAGTCTATTACAAAAACCAAACAATCTCTTCCTGAAAGTGACTGTCATTTAAAAGAAGCTCATCACACAATCAACTTCCAGCGTAGCTCGAAACTTTTTCAATCTTCAATTCTTTGCATACATTGGCACACACCCGACGTTCGTGAAACATCTCGAATGCCACCAGCAGTAACCTGCGCGTCCCTGCTACTGCTACCTGCAGATTTCACAAGTCAATTCTCTATTTTATTTGCTTTAACATAACGGAATAACTAATGGTGGCTGCCTAATGATGACAGACTAAGTTTCTGATTTATTTTGTTATAGAAGTGTAGATTCATTAGTAGCAATTGTTTTCAGTGTCTCATGTTGCTTGTAGTGTTTTGTCCAAAATGTTGAATGATACTGCTTGGAGATGCATATATTGTTTCACCTCTTCACATGCCAATGTATTTTCCATGTTGTGATGGAGGCCTTTTTTGCCTTGTCCACCCGAGAGGCCCTTGAGTTTGCCGGAATGTCGATTAACTTCCGTTCCGGCAAATTCGGGTACTCCATATGTCCTATTTTCAGCAAAGGTCATGCTGAAATTTTCTGTGAATTTTAGCATGACTTTGCTAAAAATAGGACATATGGGGTACTTGTGACTAATGCATGGGCCGGGGTATCTTAGTAGTTAATTAAGTAGGATCAAGTGCCCCGGCGTACTTGTGACTAATGCATGGCTTTTAGGGTGCCACGGTGTCGATAAAAACCGAAATGATGAAAGCTTAGGCTTTTAGGGTGCCTCGGCGTCGAAAAACCCTCAATGATAAAAGCTCAGCTTTTAGGATGCCTCGGTGTCGACAAACCCTAAATGATGAGACCATCATCTTGTTCCTTGACAATAACCAACTTTTTGAGCAAACTTTGTTCCTATTTAGAGAGAAACATGGCCAACAACGATGAGGCCGGGGGTTCGGGCGTCAAGCCATTCTGGAAGCTGTCCTAGGAGATGGAGGAACAACCTCACTTGTATGAGGACGCCACCTTCCCCACCGATCCTGAGACCACTGATGGTACCGCCGAGGATGACCCCACTGATGCCACCACTGATGGTGCCGCCGAGGATGCCACCACTAATGATGGCGGCGCACGCACAGATGGCAGCCAACCGAAGAGGCAACGGAAGGACCGGCGCCCGACCGTGCTCCGCACCCTCAAGGAGGAAGTTACTGAAGTGGACTCCGACGGGAATCCAACGGCGCCCGAACGAATAGTCAAGGGGTACTCGCTTCAGCTCGGGTGCATTCTCCGGAGCACCGTCTCGATCAACACCGAGAACCTGAGGCATCCTGACCGAGGGAATTTGCGCAACCTCCTCTTCACGAAGCTGCACGAACGATACAAGTTCCCCGCTGAATTTGAAAACACAAGCCTCAAAGGGAATAAAGTGAACAATGCTGCCCTCACGAAGATGAGCAAGGCCCTGTCTACTTGGAAAAGCAATGTGAAGAGAATGATCGAGAAAGGTGAGAGTTATGACAAGATCAAGGAGAAAAATCCTTCGATCACCGAAGATGACTACAACGACTTCAAGATCAATTGCTCGAGCACCGCAAACTCCGAATCAAGTAAGTGGGGGAAAGAAATGCGGGAGCTGAACTTAGGGGAACACACACTCGGTCGCGGCGGTTACAGAGTGGCGGAGCCTATATGGGACAAGGAGGAGGCGGACCGTGCCGAGCAAGGCCTACCGCCCCTCTTCGATAAATACGGTGACAAGCAGACCAGGAACTTTGTCAGGGCCCGGTACAAGAAGGACCCGAAAACAAACGAGCTTACCATGGATCCGAAGACCAGGGCGCTCGAGCTTGTTCTGGTAAGGAATACACCCCCGCGTAATTAGCTCCATATGGTTGCATTCTAATTAATGAAGCCAAATTTCTAAATGGTTCACATTCCTTCCGCAGGCGACTGAAAGCAGTAGCGCGGGGTCGACTAAGAGCAACCCTTGGGACACCACTCTAAATAGGGCGTTGAATGTAATGAAGAACAAGGATAAGCTCAGTAAGCCGACGTCAGCTGGTCGTGTGGCCGGCAAAGGCTTGTCGACAAAATGGTCGTCATACTATAACACTGGTGGGCGAAAGGAGAAAAAGACCAGCTCCGAAAGCCAGGCGCGCGAGGTTCAAGAACTCAGGGCACAGGTGGCGCGGATTCTGGAGATTGTCCAAGAGCAAGTGCAACAACAACTCGGAGCGACGATCACCGCCATTGTGCCTACCTTGATCCAGGGGATTCGTGCGTGGATTGCGGGCGGCCAACAGGGGCCGCCCCCGATTCCTAGCTTCACGGCCAGCAACTCGCAGAACACGATGGCGGGGCCATTGGTGTCTCCGGCGGAGGCGGCATTGGTGTCTCCGACGCCGGCACGGGAGCTTAATGCACCCGGGTGTCCGCCGGCCGGCACCTCTGCAGCAAGCGGCCCCTCCGTCAACTGCACGCCCGCCGTTGGTGGTGCCTCGACATTAGCCGAGCTCGACGCCATCATCACGGTAACTAATTAAGCCTCTCTCGGCCGAGGACTTCATCTCCTTGCCTTTGACTGGGCATCCCTAACGCCCTACGTGTTTTCGCAGGGCGCCGCCGACGTTCCGTGCACTCTCCTGCACTTCGTGAACAAGGAGTTGGTCGATGTCGCCAAGGGCAAAATCGTTCAACCGGGCAACCCCTTGTTCCACGGTACCCAGATGCCACCCAACTTGTTTAGGGTTCAACTGGTTCGGGTGCTGCCAGGCTGCGACGAGTTGTTACCTCCGATTCGACCCATCGGGGCCGACGATGATGACGTGATGACCCTCAGCGCCTGCCTGAGCTGGCCCCTGCTTTGGCCGAAGAGCCAGATTCGTTTGGGGGCGGGGGACACCACCCCAAAGACAACACCGCTAGTCGTGCCGGCGCCAAGTCGGCCCCATGGCAAGACCGCCGCAACGGTGCCGGACATCCCTATGCCACTGGATCCAAACATGCATATGGCACAGGATCAGAACGACGACGACGACGACGATACATTTGCCAACGTCGATCAGTACTTTGCCGATCATGGGGACGGTGGCGACTTCATGGGGCCTCCTTCTCAAGAACCCAACCCAACAAAAGACGTGTGCGATCTAGCTGGTACCGCGGAGAAGCCAAGTTGCAACAGGTGTCGTCTGCAGTTCAGCTCTCAGGAGACGCCTCCAGCTGCCGACTTCACCGAGCCTCAGATAGGCAAGGTGCAAAATATGATCAGCCCCAACACACTCAAGAAGGCAGTCTGTGAGCAGAACTCGGTCCCATTACAGGAGAAGAAGAAGGCACGCAAAAGAAAGACTAACAAGGGTGCGGGCCAGCCGGCACCGAGTACGATCCGTGCTCAGGACGGGCCACCTTCAACTGCGGATATCTCGAGGAGGGTGCATGTGGCGGGTAGGCCGATGCTACCGAGAAATATGCTCGATGCTGCAACCGGTGCTATGCGGAGTCTGCATGACAGTGTTCTTTCTTTGGAGAAGCGGCGTCTCGGAGAGAAGGATGTGGCATACCCGGTTTTCGCGGCCAAGGTGCCAGAGGGCAAGGGCTTTGTGGATAACTCCATCGGGGGTACGATCGTCCTGCGGTTTGATGACATCCACGCTATGTTGAACCTTCATCCGCTGCACTACACCTTCGTTCGGCTATTTTCGCTGAGTATGGAGATGCGGATCATTCGCGACAAGACCCCGGACATCGTGATAGTCGACCCCTTCTACATGCGTGCCAAGATCTTGGGCAGCGCTGGGGACCGGCAAGTCGCGAGTTCTTACCTCGAAGGCGTCATTCTGGCAAACCAAGATAAGGATAACTTCCTCGTGCCTTACTTTCCCGAGTAAGTCCTCCCCTCAACCGCCCCGTAACATATGAATTCTTAGATTTCCATCGTTTTTCTTTTGACATTCCGTGTTTTCTGCAGTGACACACATTGCACGCTCATCCTCCTAAGCCCCAAATATTCCATGGCCACGTATTTCGACCCGGACCTTCAGTCGAACGTAGACTACACAAATGTCAAGAAGGTTCTTGATGATGTTCTCCCCGGCTACGTCAAATCAGGAGGCACCTTCACCAGGCCTATTCGTAAGTACGGCAAGCACGTGTTCTCCCACAATACGATGTTCTGCTGCGTCAAGCAGCCGCCTGGCGGTCAGAAGGGTGCCTACTACGCCATCCATCACATGCGGGCGATCGTGCGGGACCATCATCAACTTCTGCTACCGAGTAGACTCAAAGATTGGGCCGCGAGCGTGTCAGCAATCCAGGACGCGGACATCAGACAAGAATTCTTTCGCATCCAGTCGGAGTTTGCGGAAATCATCCATCAAGATGTCCTTCGTACCTCGGGGCAGTTCTACCTCAGAAATCAACCGTCCAACAGTGACATCGACACAATCCTACAAATGCAGGCTGACAACGCCCGTTGTTTCATGACTCCCATGATAGACGGCGGCTTCATCCACGCTCAGGTCCCTTGAGTCGAGTCGAAAGCAGTGATGCTGTGTCTAGTTCTGAAACATCGATTGGCTCATGTTGTAATTAAACTTTAATGAACTTGTAGTATGTCTCTTTGGTTTCGAGAGTCCTTCAACTTAGATGTAATCGATGCTATTAATGTCTTGCTTTTCTCTTCCGATCGTTCTGTTGCATACTTATATATTGCTTATGTATTGTCTGTGAATTGGTACTAACGTTTTGTTTGGCTACTGCATAGCGATGCCGTGGTATGTCGTGTACAAGGGTAAGGTTCCCGGAGTCTACGACGACTGGGAGGAGTGTCGGAGACAGGTTCACCGATTCAGCGGTAACAGTTACAAAGGGTACGCCACTAGGGCCGAGGCCGAATCTAGATACGCCCGCTATCTAGCGGGAGAGGGGAGGGAGCGTTGGAGGAACCGGATGAAGACGAGTTTCATCGTGATGATGCTCATCGTGATGACCGCAGCTCTCTTCTATGTGATGGTAGTTTAGATGATCGATATCGACTTGTAATGTGAAGACAAACTCGCGGTCTCGAGACTTGTAATATAATGTTCTATCTTTGTTCGGTCTTTTCAATTCGGAGACTAATATGATGAATTGTATTCGGAGACTAAAATGATGAATTGTATTCAGAGACTAATCTTCTATTGTATTCGATGAATCTGTTGTTGATGTGTGCTGTCTATATTTTGTCCAATTATACATTTTGTAACCTGTGCAAAAAACAGAAAATAAAAAAATAAAAAAAAACTAATATTCATACTAATGGCGCATCACATCATAGTGCGCCATTATTATGCCAAAGGATACTAATGGCGCATCACTAAACAGTGCGCCATTAGTATGCCGAAGTTACTAATGGTGCATCCTGTTGTTGTGCGCCATTAGTATGCCAAAGCACCTGGGTATACATGGCCCCCTGGGAGGCATACTAATGGCGCACTGTTGTATATACTAAAGGCGCACCAGTGGTGCGCCATTAGTAAAATATACTAATGGCGTGCTACTAACGGCGCACCACTAATGCGCCATTAATGGCCAAATTAGGTGCGCCATTAGTAGGCCTTTTCCTAGTAGTGTAGAGCTATCAGTATCTTCCATGTTAGGTGGGTTATTCTCACGATGAGTGGACTCCGCTCATCATTCACGTGAAAATGGTCGGTAACCGGGATGCCCAGTCCCATGCTCAAATCAAATAAAAATAATTGCGAACAAAACTCCCCCAGGACTGTTGTTAGTTGGACGGCACCCGTAGTTTCGGACCAGCCGTAGAGTGTGCTTGTTGGTAGTGGGGGAGTATAAACTTTACCATTCTGTTTGGGAACCGCCTATAATGTATGTAGCATGGAAGATGTCGAGATCTCTTGGTTGTTATGTTGATAATGAAAGCATACCGCTCAAAATATTATTTATCTCTATTTCAAAAAGTTAAGCTCTGGCACCTCTGCAAATCCCTGCTTCCCTCTACGAAGGGCCTATCTATTTACTTTTATTATCGAGTCATCATCCTCTTATAAAAAGCACCAGTTAGAGAGCACCACTGTCATTTGGATGCATTGTTATTAATTTATATTGAGTATGACTGTGACTGGATCTCTTTTACCATGAATTACAATGTCTAGTCAGTCCTTGATCTTAAAGGGTGCTCTTCATTTATGTTTTCCGGTCTCAGAAAGGGCTAGCGAGATACCATCTTGTTATATCATATCATGATTGTTTTGAAAAAGTGTTGTCATCCAAGATTATTATTATTGCTCGCTAGTTGATTATGCCATTGATATGAGTAAATGTGAGACCTAAATGTTATTGCGAATATGGTTAGTTCATAATCTTTGCTGAAAACTTGAATACTGGCTTTACATATTTGCAACAACAAGATCAAACAGAGTTTGTAAAAGTTTTTCTTTATCACTTTGAGTTTGTCAACTGAATTGCTTGACACTAGTAGAAAACAGGGCTTTGGTTGGGGCCTGGCCAGCCCATTAGTCCCGGTTCAGTCACGAACTGGGACCCATGGGGGGCATACGTCCCGGTTCGTGCGCCCAGGGGGCCGGCTGGGCCTCGGGAGGCATTTGTCCCGGTTCGTGTGGACCCATTTGTCCCGGTTCTAGGCACGAACTGGGACCAATGGTCCTCGCTCCTGGCCCACAACCATTGGTCCCGGTTCGTGCCTAGAACCGGGACAGAAGGGTGGCCTTTAGTCCCGGTGTGACGCCCGGATAATTAAGCTACAGTAATCTCAGGTTAATGATGCCATGTCATCACTCTTACTGTTGATAATCCTCATCTGATCCGAGGCAGAAGTCAAATTCAAATTCAAATTTAAGCCCAATTTCAAATTTGTCAAACATGCAAATAAAAAATGTTCAATGTGTGGCAAATAATCCCTGGATACTTTTCATGTTGGATCCAACCTCTTTGAATTCCCAAAATGCCCCTGGAATAAATTTTTTGGTTAGTAACAATTAAATCGACCGATTTAAATAAATATCTAACCTTTTCAAAATAACTTAAAACTTCGTGTGCTGCCTTATAATATTGTCTAGTATTTATTTGATAAGTGGACTTTTAAACAAAGTTCATTTGTTAGCTAAAATAAATAGTTAACAGTAATAAAAAAACAAAACTGAAAAGAAGAAATTAAGATGTGAAAAGAGAAAGAGAGAGAGCCCCCCCCCAATTGGGCCTCGGCCCAGCAGGCTGCCAGGCCGCCAGGCCGGCCCAACTGTCGGTGTCAAAACCGGCGGATCTCGGGTAGGGGGTCCCGAACTGTGCGTCTAAGGCGGATGGTAACAGGAGGCGGGGGACACGATGTTTTACCCAGGTTCGGGCCCTCTCGATGGAGGTAATACCCTACTTCCTGCTTGATTGATCTTGATGATATGAGTATTACAAGAGTTGATCTACCACGAGATCGTAGAGGCTAAACCCTAGAAGCTAGCCTATGATTATGATTGTTGTCGTCCTACGGACTAAACCCCCCCGGTTTATATAGACACCGGAGGGGGCTAGGGTTACACAGAGTCGGTTACAAGGGAGGAGATATGCATATCCGAATTGCCAAGCTTGCCTTCCACGCCAAGGAGAGTCCCACCCAGACACGGGACGAAGTCTTCAATCTTGTATCTTCATAGTCCAACAGTCCGGCAAAGTATATAGTTCGGCTGTTCGAGGACCCCCTAATCCAGGACTCCCTTAGTAGCCCCTGAACCAGGCTTCAATGACGATGAGTCCGGCACGCAGATTGTCTTCGGCATTGCAAGGCGGGTTCTTCTCCAAATTCTGAGTACCTGTTGAGTAGTGTCCGGCTTCCCATAAATGTTGCACTCCTTGCCTTCCGTGCCTAATAATGGCTATCTTCCACGTGTCGAGCGAATGCGAGAAGCCAGGGCATTTTTACATTTGCCACCCTAGCCATGTGAGTAAATCGTCTATTTAAAGAGCCGGGGATCCTCAGATCCAGATCACACCATCCTCCCACAGCAAGTATCCATCAGAGCGCGCCCGGAAAAGTCCATTCCATCATGGCCGGCCGTCGCAGCTCCTCCTCTTGCTCCCGTAGCCCTAAGCCAGGCAACTGGAAGAAGTGTTCCGTCTCCCACAGACAGTTAGTAGACTTACAGACCCAGGGGTTTCTCCCTCCTGCGTATATGGTCCCCGTCCGAGCTGGACTAGCCACTTATAATGGCGGGGAGCAAGCGGAGAGCTTTCCCAACCCATCTATGGGGGAGCGGGTATGCCTTGTCCCGTACTTATTAAGGGGACTTGGATTTCCAATCCATCCATTCCTCCGCGGGCTCCTGGAGTTCTACGGCCTCCAGCTGCATAATTTTACTCCTGCCTCCATATTACACATCGCAGGCTATGTCGCCCTTTGCGAGCTGTTTTTGGGCTGCGAAGCTCATTTCGAGCTATGGAAGAGGCTATTCTGCCTCGTGCCCCGTACACAGGAGGGGTCAATATATCAAGTGGGCGGAGCTGAAATATGGCGCATCGCCGGGACCGGATATCTGTCCGGTACTCCGAAGAAGACATCCTAAGACTGGCCTTCGGAGTGGTTTTATATGGAGGACATCCCCCTTCCAGACCCTATTCGGATGGGCCTTCCTGAGTTTGATAACGCCCCTTTGAAGAAACACCGCAGCTGGCGCCCTCGGAGCCCCCAGGAGGAAGATAACAGAGGGGTCCTTTACCTGATGGGCCAGATACAAATGCTGGCCAAATCGGGATTGACAATAATCGAGGTTATGTCAATATGTATTATGCGGGGGGTGCAGCCACTTCAATATCGGGGACAACCCATGTGGCACTTCAATGGAGAAGACGATGCCACCTGCCGCGGTCGTAAAGGTCTGGACTCAGCCACTGCTCGAGCGGAAATACTGTCCGATTTATATAAAGGAGAGGAAGAGGAGTTCATCCGCATTAAGCCATGGGATGGATTCTCCATATACAACCCCCCAAACTGGGTGAGCTGCTACTTTTTAATCCAGGCCTTCCCGCATTCTTTATCGTAAATATTTACCTTGATATTTCATAGCAGGAACTGCGAAAAGCCGTGAGGGAGATCCACAGTCCATCTCCACAGTCAGAGGACCCTGATCGGGCCCTCGACCCCAGACTCGAAGAAGATCCGGACACATTTGTGGAGCTCATCGATAGGACGTTCTATCAATTGAGCTGCGACAGTGCCTTGGTGGCCATCATAGCCGATTACCCCGGACGCTCCCGCGTTGCATGTAAGTAAAACCGGAGTCCCAACTTCCGAGAAGGATCCCGTTTTTCGCACTTCACCTACCGCACACATTTGGTGTCTTACAGGGAAGGCCCTCGGGACGCCTTGCCGAACCCGCAGTGGCCCACCAACAAGGGGCACCGGAACCGGGTAGGCTTAAAAGGAAGGCGGTCAGGACTGAGACGCCGTCGCAGAGGTATGAAAAAGAACCCTGCTCCATGGTTGTCGTCTTGAAAATATAATGACGTCCATGGTTCCTGGCAGAAAAAATGCCCGCCGGACTATATCCGGAGGGCCTGCCGGCCTTGCCTCCACTAGCCGGGCTCAGAGCCGGACCCAGAGGCAGAAGGTAATGTGAGGACAACGCCGGATGTTCCTCCTACATAGGATGCGGATAGGCTGTCCGCTACAAACTCCGAAGTGGAGAGTGCCATGAATCACAGGCGTCGCCGGGCCGTACTTTGCGACCCTGGTTTCTCTGAAGAGGTGTTCGATGCCTTCAACTCAGGAGACGCGTACATCCGAGCTGCCCAAAATGGTCTTGCCAGAGCCACGGACCAGTATGTAAAGGATATACGGGTAAGAAAATCTGATAATTATGGATATCAGTAGCCCCTGAGACTTGAAATAGTTGACACAACTGATTTAAGGATCATTATTTGTGTAGGTGCTTACGGAGAAGAATACCCGGTTGTCTCAAGAGCTGGAGGAGTGCAAAGCCCAGCTACAGGCCGCAGTTGCCGCAATGAAGGAGTCCAAGAAGGGCCCCTCTGGTAACACTTGTCTCTATCAAAAAGAATGACACTTACCAGTTAGTATGCGGCATGCATGCAAATCTAACAATAGATTCTGCAGATGACCCCAGAGTTAATCCGGAGGTCGTGCAAGGGGATGAGCAACATGCTCAACGACAGTTAAAGGCTGGCGAGCGCCTGCTTAAGCAGGTTAGGCAGGAGAAAAACGATCTCCAAGATGCCAATATCCGGCTGAGTGTTGAACTGAAAGATGTTCGGGCCCAACTTGCTGACTCCGTAAAGGAGAATAAGAGGCTTCGACGCGACATTTTTAGTAAGTGCTTGAACGAAATTTTATTGAGTTCGGCGAAGAAACCGGCTAACAGAGTTATATCTGTAGGTATGCTGACGGGTCGTCCCGCAGAGGAGATGCCCGGGTCTGCAGGTGATCTTCTGCCCGAGCTCTTACAACTGCATGAACAAGTTCGGCAGGTGATGCAGGGCATTGCCCAGGCCTTGTGGCCATCCGCCTCCCTGCGAGGAGGCATGGGGGAGCTCGTAGAGATGCTCAAGGGAGCGCGGCGGCGCTTCCGATTATGGAAGATATCTGCCTGCCGACAAGGTGCGAGGGAAGCCTGGGCTATGGCGAAGACTCGATATACCAAGGCTGACCCAAACCATATGGCCGAAGTCGGACCTGTGGGGTCTGACGGGAAAGAGATTCCCGTCAGTTTGGTATATGACCAGGTGAAATTAGCCGCAAAGTATTCCCAACAGGATTGTAGGCTAGATAGCCTGTTGGATGGTATAGAAGAAGAATTTAGTCAGTCTAAGTGACTTTGTACTTCAATTGACATATATTGTCCCTAGCCGGATTGTAAATCATTTATCATGGCGGACCTTTTCGCTTCGACCTCGGACCCGACAGTCCAGAGTGTATTCGAATACCGGCTCAATTATGTAAAAACCGGGGTACGCGTGGAAACCAGGCGTAGGGGTCATAAGTGCTTGAACAGACAAGTACCCGACTAGCTATGTTATATTACATGGATAGTAAGAAACATCTTCCAGGGAGAATAGTTCTGTTAAGGGTTCCTTTCCGTGGGTACGCATGCATTAATGTGCATGTCCAAACTGCAAGAAGAGGCGCAGGATATAAACATCTGGGGGCATGTAGTACAATAAGTAAAAGTCATCTTTTGTTCACCGACCGAATATTCCCTTAAGAACGCTAGCTTTTGGCTTCACCCAGTCTGAGGTACACGTCCGGCGGACCCGGCAGTAACAATCGCAGAGGTGCTCCCCTTATGCCCTAGCCGAATTAATGAGAACGCAGGGCATAAACACAAGAGCCAGGCAACCCAGCTTGGCCAAAACTTAAGTCATATCGATGCATATAATGGCGAAGAAAAGGTACATGTGGAAAAGTAACACATGTGCGGGGGGCATAGAGCCCGGAACATAGTTATATTAAGCTTCTCTATAAGAAGCCCCCAGGTATAATGAGCACATCTTAGCGCGTCAAGGGTGTGTAATCAAGACACATTCTAACCTTTTAAGGCCGTGAAGAAAAAGGGAGAAAAGAAAGAAAGAAAAGACAGATAATGGATATATATAAAAAATTGACGGAGGTAAGGAGACGAACAGAGAGTCCGGCGCTAGGCGTAAAACCTTCAGAGTTTGGCCGCGTTCAATGGGTTTGGCTCGAGTCGATTGTCCTATGCATCCCGCAGACGGTACGCTCCACCGGTCAGAACTTTGTCAATAATGAAGGGACCTTCCCATTTGGGCTTAGCTTGTTCTTTTTCTTCTCTGGTAGGCGTAGAACGAGTCCGCCAACGTTATAAGTTTTGGCCCGTACTTCTCTGCTTTGATACCGTCGAGCCTATTGCTGATAGAATGTGGAGCGGGCTTTTGCCACATCACGCTCCTCCTCCAGGGCGTCCAAACTGTCATGCCGATAAAGCTCAGCTTCTTTCTCTTCGTACATGCGCATTCGAGGTGAGTCATGAATGATGTCGCAGGGCAGTACCGCCTCTGCGCCGTACACCATAAAAAACGGTGTATATTCGGTAGTGCGATTCAGCGTGGTCCGCAGCCCCCATAGTATAGAGTCGAGCTCCTCGACCCAGTGTGTATCTGATTCCTTCAAGGATCGCACTAATCTGGGTTCAATGCCGCTCATGATAAGACCATTTGCTCGCTCGACTTGACCGTTAGTTTGAGGGTGATAGACAGAGGCATAATCGAGCTTAATGCCCATGTTGCCGCACCAAATTTTTACCTCGTCGGCTGTATAGTTCGAGCCGTTATCGGTGATGATGCTATGGGGGACGCCATAACGGTGTACAACCCCGGATATGAAGTCTATCACTGGTCCGGACTCGACCGTTTTAACTGGTTTGGCTTCTATCCATTTGGTGAATTTATCCACCATGACCAATAGGTATTTTTTCTTATGGCTTCCCGCTTTGAGGGGTCCGACCATATCAAGCCCCCAGACCACAAAGGGCCAAGTAATGGGGATTGTTTGGAGAGCGGTAGGTGGCATATGGCTTTGGTTTGCGAAAAGCTGGCAACCGACGCAACGTTGGACGAGGTCCTGTGCGTCTGCTTGGGCCGTCGGCCAGTAAAAACCAGTACGGAAGGCCTTGCTTACAAGGGCCCGTGCTGCGGCGTGGTGGCCGCCAAGTCCAGCATGAATTTCTGCCAAAAGTTGTCGTCCTTCCTTTTCGGAGATGCACCACTACTAGGAAAAGGGCTATAGATGGAATGGCCACTAATGGCGCACCAGACATGTGGTGCGCCATTGCTATATAGCAGTGGCGCACCATGTGCTGGTGCGCCATTACACACTAATGGCGCACCAGCCACAGGGTGCGCCATTAGTAACAATTTTAATTATTCCAAACATACTAATGGCGCACCAGGGCACAGTGCGCCATTACTAGTTCTAACTAGTAATGGCGCACCAGCCACATAGTGCGCCACTACTATATTTTTTATTTTTTATTTTTTTGCAAAACTACTAATGGCGCACCAGGGAACGGTGTGCCATTACTAGTTTAAACTAGTAATGGCGCACTGTTACCTGGTGCGCCATTAGTGTTTTTTTTGCAAAACTACTAATGGCGCACCGCCAGCAGGTGCGCCATTAGTAACCAGGGTTACTAATGGCGCATTAGGTGGTGGTGCGCCATTAGTAACCTGGGACGAGCTAGATATTTTGGACAGCCACACCTACCCACTCACTTTCCCCACTTCATTCTCTCCACCTCCTCCTCCAAGCTTGCCTCGGCTGCCTCCTCCACCTCACCTCATTTGCACCATAAATTCATCCAAATTAAGTGGTTAAATTACCTTTTTTTGATAGGTAAGTAAGGGGGAAGCTATCTTTATGTTGTTCTCCCTCTTGAACAACGTGCACATGCACTTTTTATGGCCTAGCTAGATCTATGTATGTTTGTGGTGTTGCATATGTTTGTGGTGTTGCATATATGTTTGTGTTTGCAGGTACCGGTATTTGAAATGCGATAGTTGCCAATATTTTGCCGGAATGTTGATTCATTTCCGTTTCGGCGAGAATTTTGGCACTATGCATTCTTTTCGGTCCTATTTTTAGGGAAAGTCATGCCAAATTTTTTCTTGGTTCTAAAATATCGTTTCGCTCTACCCCGCAGGCGACCATGGTCCGCACGATGACCGAAGGCATCGTGAATAGGTTTTTGAGCTCCGCGAAGGCCGAGATGCTTGAAAAGAACGAGACAAAGATAAGATGTCCGTGTCGAAGATGCAAGCTGATTAGCCTTATTGCGGACCCGGATTCCGGGCAGGTGCGGGACCACCTGCTCTTGTGTGGTTTCATGGATGGCTATCGGTGGCAAGGTGATGAAGATGACTATGAAGTCGTCCATGGGGGTCGGGCAAGAAATGAGGATGGGCAGCAAGACAACCACCGCGGCTCGGGCGGGCAAGAAGACGAAGAATCTCCAGGACATGATCACGACGGTGATGCTGTACACAGTCATCATGTAGAAGATGCCGGACATGATGATGAGGAAGATGCGGGAGCAGACGAAGGGCATGATCATGAAGATGAAGATGCTGGCGGAGCAGACGACGATGGACCATTGATGGGCTGGGTGCAGGACCCTCATATTCAAGAGCTGCTTCTCAAGCAGACGGATAACGCAAGAGCTGCCGCCCGAGAGAAAGCCAAGCTGGATCAACTGGAGATAGACGCAGTTAATCCATTGTATGAAGGATGCAGGCCCGAGGATACCCGCCTAAAACTAACGCTCATGGCTCTGGAGATGAAGGTAAAACACAAAATGACCGACGCATGCTTCGACGAGAACATGTCATTCTGGCACGAACGTCTTCCCAAGGGGAACAAGTGCCCGACCAGTTTTGAGGAGGCGAAGAAAATCGTGTGTCCTCTGGATTTACCGCACGTGAAATACCATGTGTGCATGAACAATTGCATCATTTATCGGGACGAGCACGCAGAGTCTACCATATGTCCGGTGTGTGGCGTCACTCGATACAAGAAGAGGAAGAAAGCTCCTCGAAAAGTGGTGTGGTACTTTCCGATCACTCCTCGTCTGCAGCGGTATTTCGCGGACCCTAAGGTAGCAAAGCTCCTGCGTTGGCACGCGGATAGGGAGGAGAAGAAGCGAGAAGATGACGCAAATGATCCGGAGATAAATAAAAAAGAAAAGATGCTGAGTCACCCTAAGGATGGGAGCCAGTGGCAAGCGTTGAACTTCGAACAACCAGAATTTGGGAACGATCCAAGGAACATCGTGCTGGGCGCGAGCACCGATGGAGTCAATCCGTTTGGCAGCCAGAGAAGCACACATAGCACCTGGCCTGTGTTTGTGTGGATGTACAACCTTCCCCCTGGTTGTGCATGAAGAGGAAGTACATTCACGTGAGTATGCTAATTGAAGGGCCGAAACAACCAGGGAACGACATTAATCTGTATCTGGGGCTGCTGAAAGAGGAGCTAGACACGCTGTGGAAAACGCCGGCCAATACGTGGGACGCCGCAGAGAAAGAATATTTCCCTATGAGAGCCGCACTGCTCACGACGGTGCACGACTATCTCGGTTACCGATATCTCGCAGGGCAGGTGGTCCACGGATTTTCTGGATGCGTCAGGTGCATGGATGACACAACGTATCGCCAGCTACATAGAGATCCCGGGTCTTCGAAAACCGTGTTCATGGGACATCGAAGGTGGCTTCGCGACGATGACCCATGGAGGAAGCGCAAGGATCTGTTCGATGGTGAAACCGAACCCCGAAGACGCCCGCGTATGAGGACCGGCGAGGAAATAGACGAGCTGTTGAAAAATTGGAAAGATTGCCCACTGTCGGGAAAGAAGCAAAAGGCGCCAGAGCCGGGAAAGAAGCGAAAGGCGCCAGAGCCACTGCTGAAGGTATGGAAAACGAGGTCTGTTTTCTGGGACTTGCCGTACTGTAAGATCCACCGTGTGCCTCACAGCTTTGATGTCATGCATATCACGAAGAACGTGTGCGAGAGTCTGCTTGGTACCCTGCTCAACATGCCAGAGAGGACCAAAGATGGGCCGAAAGCAAGGGCAGACTTGAAATCAATGGGCATCAGGGAGGAGCTTCACGCTAATGATGATGATGATGATGATGAGGCGAAGCAGGACAAGGAAAGTCGTCGCAAAGGCAAAAAGGCCAAGAAGACCGGAAATAACTTCCCTCCCGCGTGCTTCACTCTAAGTCAGGAGGAGATCGATCAGTTTTTCACCTGCCTCGTAGGAGTAAAACTTCCTTACGGTTACGTGGGGAAGATAAGCAGATACCTAGACTCAGCGAAGCAGAAGTTCAGCGGGATGAAGTCTCATGACTTTCACGTGCTGATGACACGGATACATCCAGTTGCAATCCGTGGGATAATGGACGCGCACGTTCGTGAAACGCTATTTGGCCTATGCAACTTTCTCGACGTCATCTCTCGTAAGTCGGTTGGCGTGAGGCAACTCAGAAGGCTACAGGAAGAGATCGTGGTGATACTATGCGAGCTTGAGATGTACTTCCCGCCCGCATTCTTCGATGTTATGGTGCATCTGCTGGTCCATATCATGGAGGATATCATCCAACTCGGGCCGACGTTCCTGCACAGCATGATGCCGTTTGAAAGGATGAATGGTGTCATCAAAGGATACGTTCGCAACATGTCACGTCCCGAGGAAAGCATAGCCAGGGGCTTTCTGACCGAAGAGTGCATCTCCTACTGCACAAATTATCTAGGCACCGAGAACCCCGTTGGTCTTCCCGTCAACAGGCACCTCGGCAGGCTCGCTGGATGGGGTCACCGTGAGGGTCGCCGCGAAATGCATGTCGACTTCGATGGTCGACTCGCGGACTTTGAAAGAGCAAACCTAGTCGCGCTACAACACATAGACGTGGTCGATCCTTGGGTGGTAGAGCACAAAACCTTTATTAAGAAGACGTACAATGACCGAGGCCAACAGAGGACGGACGGAGATATACTCAAAGAGCACAACTCATGTTTCACGCGTTGGTTCAAGCAGAAGCTTCTGTCGTACCCTTTACATGAGGATTCTTCCGCGGAAGAACAACTCATATTCGCCTTGTCACAGGGCGCCGAGCACAACCTGATGACCTATGAGGCGTACGATATCAACGGCTACACATTCTACACCGAGGCCAAGGACATGAAGAGCGATGGTTATCAGAACTCCGGGGTAACGATGGAATCCTACACCGGTAACGACAAGGACAGATACTACGGAAGGATCGAGGAGATCTGGGAGCTGAGCTACGCTGGAGAGAAGGTCCCAATGTTCCGTGTCAGATGGGCCAAGAGCGTCCTAAAAGAAGACCGGTATTTCACCACCATGGTTATACCCGAAGCCAAATCCAAGACCGCAGGCGCAAACGTCACCGCAAAAAATGAGCCATGGGTACTGGCTTCCCAAGTGGACCAATGCTTCTTCATTACCGACCCGTCAAAGCCCAGTCGTGTTGTCGTGAGGAGAGGCAAAAGGAAGATCATCGGAATGGATGGAGTAGCCAATGAGCAAGACTTCGACAAGTACGGCGACCTGAGAATCGAACATGACGACGATGATGAAGTAGCAGCATACACCACAAGAAGAAGCAGGACCACCCTACCTAAAGGACGTCCGTTCCACAGAAGAACTCCATTTGCGAAAAAGAAGGGCAAGAAGATTGTGAACAGATAGCTAGCTAAGATCGATTGTATTTAAATCGTAGCCTTCATTTCTCGATTGTATTTCATGGGCACTTTTTGAACTATCATGAATATTTTTAAATTTCATGGACACTCGATCTCGATCCCCCTCCATCTCGATCGCTATCCCACCTCGCCAGATCCGGTCCCCCTCGCCGCCGAGCACCCCCCCGCACCCTCTACCCCGCTCCACCGGCCGCCGTCGGCGACCCCCCGCACCCTCCCCCGCTCCGCCGCCGCCGACGACCCCCCGCACCCTCCCCGGCCCACTCCACCGTCACAAATGAATGCAACTAAAATTGCAAAAAAACAAATTTGATTATATTTTCAAATAATAAATTTGATGATTTTTTTCATATTCATAAATATTATTACTGTTTTTATAAAAAATTATTACTGTTTCATATTCTTATTCATTTTCTAAAAAATTATTAGATGCAACAAAAAATAAAAAAAAAGATTACTAATAGCGCACCTCTGGCTGGTGCGCCATTGCTATATAAAAAAAATTTACTAATGGCGCACCGATCGTGGGTGCGCCATTGCTATATAAAAAAACATTCTAATGGCGCACCGCTTCGTGGTGCGCCATTAGTAAGCTTCCCCCACACTAAAATCCCCAATCTCTCACATTTCTCTCTAATCCCTCCCCTGCCTCATCTCACCCGCGCCCGACCACCATCGACCACCACCGCCCCCGTGCTCGCCGTCCCCGGCCGTGCTCGCTGCCCCCGCCGCACCCGACCACCACCGCCCCCAACGCCCCCTCCCCGAGCCGAGCGCCGCCTCCCTCGCCGTCCCCCCTCCGCCCGCGCCCGCGCCCTCGACGTCCTCCCGCCCAACCGCCCCCTCCGCCCGCGCCCGCGCCCTCGCCGTCCCCCCTCCCCCCGCGGCTCCACCCGCGTCAACCTCGTGCTCGCCGTCCAACACCGCGCAGCCTGCCCAGGAGGACCGTCGCCATCTTCCTCTTCTTCACCCCCCCCCCCCCCCGGCATGAGCTCGGCGGCGACAAGGAGTGGCGACCGCAACGACCCCGTCGCCGGCGTGATTCTCCCCTGCCGGACTCCACCCCCGCCGCCCCCGCGCCCCCCACCACTGCAGCCGGCCGGCGCCGTGTACGCCCTCGACTGCAGGTGAGCCCCTCCCCTCCACTTCCTTCTTCTTCTTCTTCCTCTTGCCCTCAACCTCTGCTCTGAGTCTCGACCGCCGTGCAGGGCCCGTCCATCTCCGACGAGCTCACCACACCGCGCGAGCTCAACGACCGCTGTGCAGGGCACCACCACGCAGGTGACCCTCCGAATGTCAAAATTTCAACATTTTGATAGAGTACAATTGTTACAGTACAATCAGAATTATGTATGATTGTGCCTAAAGTAGATAATAGTGGACTTTAGGCTTTTTTAGAGGCAATACTAGTGAATTTCAGTTAACTCCTTACAGTTCAGTTAGGTACAGAAAAATTCAGTTAGTTACAGTTACAGAAAAATCCAGTTAGGCTTTTTAGAGGCAATACTAGTGGATTTTAGGTATCTATTTGCTTGTCCTTCAAATAGGGGCAAGACTGTTATAGAAAAATTACTAAATACAGTTAGCTACTATCAAAAAATTCAGTTAGGTACAGTTAGCATCATGTAAGAAAATGAAAATAATGTGCCCTGATAATGATGTATTTTGTCATAAAAATATCATATTTGTGACAGTTAGCATCAGTTAGGTACAGTTAGCATCAGTTAGTTGTCATAAAAAATTCAGTTAGGTACAGTTAGCATCAGTTAGGTACAATTAGCTACTGTCAGGCTTGTTAGATTAATCTTCAGTTTACTTGATTTTTGAGCCGCTGTATCTGAAGGGAGGGAGACAGGGAGTGATGCAGTTGTGCAGCTGCTTGCTGCTGAACCCTAATTAGTTTGTTTGGCTTATGTATAAGACCATAGGGCACACCTCAATTGGAACCACAGCTGCACTAGAGCAATTATGTTTCAGAATGGCCAATCATGTTCTCCAAGTGCACCAAGTGCAAGTGCACTAGGATTTTAGAACCACAGCTGCACTAGGATTTGGTGGTGGTGACTGAATGCAAGTGCACCAAGTTACAATCTAATCGATGAGCTCTTCTCCCCAATCGCTGCACACTAGTAGTACAGTAGTGACTACTTCACCAAGTTACAATCAAAACAAGCATATGCGGTCAATATACAGTCATTGTAATTTTTGGGAGTAAATTTTGGTGTCAACTCACTCAAGCAGTAACTGGATTTTCAAACTGAACTTGACACAATACTATTCATCAACATGATTTCTTTATTTTTTGTGTCATACATTTTACATACCTTTAGTCATTGAGTTCGGTAACTATTTTCACTCTGTCCTGAAGGTTTTTGTTTTTCAGCAGTTAATTGATGGTTTGATACACGATACATTTCATGCACAGGGTGACTAATGAAGCACTAGGCTCATCCATGGTACAAGTTCACCTGTGAACACTTGAAATTAGTCAGGACATCCTGTACTGATAGATGTAAATTGTGTCCAGTAGGCTTTGAAGCACCAGTTTTTCCTGTTTCTAACTCTGAATCTGATATAAACCATACTGTTGGCATAAGTGGTCTTTTGTATATGTGCTGATGCTTTGTTAATATAAAGCTATAGATGATGTTGTACTTGTGATGATGCTACTTGTGATCTTCTGAAATGACCCATTGGCAACTTCATTACGCGGGGATAATGATTTTGCAGGTACCCCGAGAGGCCCTTGAGTTTGTCGGAATGTCGATTAACTTCCGTTCCGGCAAATTCGGGTACTCCATATGTCCTATTTTCAGCAAAGGTCATGCTGAAATTTTCCATGAATTTTAGCATGACTTTGCTAAAAATAGGACATATGGGGTACTTGCGACTAATGCATGGGCCGGGGTATCTTAGTACTTAATTAAGTAGGATCAACTGCCTCTTGTGTTATACATATAGAAGTGTGATATGTTTACTGTCTCTTGGTGTTTGTCCTTAATTAAGTAGGGTATATTATTAGAAGATACCCATATATATATCAGTCAATCTAGGGTGCCTCGGCATCGATAAACCCTAAATGATGAAAACTTAACTTAGCATTTAGGGTGCCTCGGCGTCGACAAACCCTAAATGATAAAACCTTGGCTTTTAGGGTGCCTCGGTGTCGATGAGAACCTAAATGATGTACGCTTAGGCTTTTAGGGTGCCTCGGCGTCGACAAACCCTAAATGATAAAAGCTTAGCTTTTAGGATGCCTCGGTGTCGACAAACCCTAAATGATGAGACCATGATCTTGTTCCTTGACAATAACCAACTTTTTGACCAAACTTTTTTCCTATTTAGAGCGAAACATGGCCCACAACAATGAGGTCGGCGGTTCGGGCGGCAAGCAATTCTGGGAGCTGTCCCAGGAGATGGAGGAAGAACCTCACCGCTATGAGGACGCCGCCGCGGAAGACACCGATCCTGACTACACAACCCCTAGTGGCGTCGGGGATGACAACACTGATGGTGCTGCCGAGGATGCCACCACTGATGATGGCGGCGCACGCACAAATGGCAGCCAACCGAAGAGGCAACGGAAGGACCGGCGCCCGAACGTGCTCGGCACCGTCAAGGAGGAATTTACTGAAGTGAACTCCGACGGGCATCCAACGGCGCCCAAACATGTAGTCAAGGGGTACTCGGTTCAGCTCAGGTGCATTCTCCGGAGCACCGTCTCGATCAACACCGAGAACCTAAGGCATAAGAACCGAGGGAATTTGCGCAGCCTCCTCTTCATGAAGCTGCACGAACGATACAAGTTCCCCGCTGAGTTTGCAAACACACGCCTCTCAGGGAATAAAGTGAACAGTGCCGCCCTCACGAGGATGAGCACGGCCCTGTCTACATGGAGAAGCACGGTGAAGGCAATGATTGAAAAAGGTGATAGTTATGAGAAGATCAAGGCGAAATATCCTTTGATGAGCGAAGATGACTACAAGGAGTTCAAGATCAAGTGCGAGAGCAGCGCAACCTCCGAATCAAGTCAGTGGGGGAAAGAAATGCGGGAGTTGAACTTAGGGGTCCACCAACTCGGTCCCGGTGGTTACAGAGTGGCGGAGCCTATATGGGACAAGGAGGACGCGGAGCGTGCCGAGCAAGGCCTACCGCCCCGCTTCGAGAAATTACGTGACAAGCAGACCAGGAACTTTCTCAGGGCCCGGTACAAGGAGGACCCGGTAACAAAGGAGCTTACCACGGATCCGAAGACCAGGGCGCTTGAGCTTGTTCTGGTAAGGAATACACCCCCGCGTAATTAGCTCCATATGGTTGCATTCTAATTAATGAAGCCAAATTTCTAAATGGTTCACATTCCTTTCGCAGGAGGCTGAAAGCAGTAGCGCGGGGTCGTCTCAGAGCTCCCCTTTTGACACCCCTGTAAATAGGGCGTTGGACGTAATGAAAAACAAGGATAAGCTCAGTAAGCCGTCGTTAGCTGGTCGTGTGGCCGGAAAAGGCTTGTCCACTAAATGGTCGTCATACTATACCGCTGGTGGGAGAAAGGAGAAAAAGACCAGCTCGGAAAGCCAGTCGCGCGAGTTTCAAGTACTCAAGGCACAAGTGGCGCGGATTCCGGAGATTGTCCAAGAGCAAGTGCAACAACAACTGGGAACGACGCTCACCGCCATTGTGCCTACCTTGATTCAGGGGCTGACGACGTGGATTGCGGGCGGCCAACAGGGGCCTCCCCCGGTTCCCAGCTTCACGGCCAGCAACTCGCACAATGCGCAGGCGGCGCCATTGGTGTCTCCGGCGGAGGCGGTATTCGTGTCTCCGGCGCCGGCACGGGCATTGGAGCTTAATGCACCCGGGTGTACGCCGGCCGGCACCTCGCCAACAAGCGGCCCCTCCGTCAGTTGCACGCGCACGCCCGTCGTTGGCGGTGCCTCGACATTAGCCGAGCTCGACGGCACCACGGTAACTAAGCCTCTCGGCCGATGAATTCATCTCCTTGCCTTTGACTGGGCATCCCTGACGCCCTACATGTTTTCGCAGGGCGCCACCGATGTTCCTTGCACTCTCCTACACTTCATGGGCGGCGAGTTGTTCGATGTCGCCAAGGGCAGAATCGTTCAACCGGGCAACCGCGTGTTCCACGGTAATCCGATGCCACCCACCTTGTATAGGGTTGAACTGGTTCGGGTGCTGCCAGGCTGCGACGAGTTGTTACCTCCGATTCGACCCGCTGGGGCCGACGAAGATGATGTGATGACCCTCGGCGCCTGTGTAAGCTGGCCCCTGCTTTGGCCGAAGAGCCAGATTCGTTTGGGGGCGGGGGACACCACCCCACAGACAAGACCGCCAGTCGTGCCAGAGCCAAGCCATGGCAAGAATGCTGCAACGCTACCGGACATGCCGGACATCCCTATGGCACAGGATCCGGACATGCATATGGCACAGGATCCGGACGACGACGACAACTACGGCGGTACATTTTCCAACTCTGATAAGTACTTTGCCGAACATGGGTACGGTGACGAGTTCTGCGGGCCTCCTTCTCAAGAACCCAACCCTGAAAAAGACGACCGCGATCTAGCTGGTACGGCGAAGAAACCCAATTGCAACAGGCGTCGTCTGGCATTCAGTTCTCAGGAGACGCCTCCAGCTGCCGCCTTCACCGAGCCTCAGATAGCTGAGGTGCCAAATATTATCAGCCCCAACACGCTCAAGAAGGCGGTCTGTGAGCAGAACTCGATCCCATTACAGCAGATCAGGAAGAAGGGACGGAAACGAAAGACTAACAAGGGAGCCAGTGCGAGCCAGCCGGCACCGAGTACGATCCATGCTCAGGACGGGCCACCTTCACCTAAGGATATCTCGAGGAGGGTGCATGTGGCGGGTTGGGCGATGCTACCAACAAATATGCTCAATGCTACAACCGGTGCTATGCGGAGTCTGCATGACAGTGTTCTTTCTTTGGAGAAGCGGCGTCTCAGAGAGAATGATGTGGCATACCCGATTTTCGTGGCCAAGGTGCCCGAGGGCAAGGGCTTTGTGGATAGCGCCGTCGGGGGAACGATCGTCCTGCGGTTTGATGACATCTTTGCTATGCTTAACCTTCATCCGCTGCACTACACCTTCGATCGGCTGTTTTCGCTGAGTATGGAGATGCGGATCATTAGAGACAAGACCCCGGACATTGTGATAGTCGACCCCTTCTACATGCGTGCCAAGATCTTGGGCAGCGCTGGGGACCGGCAAGTCGCGAGTTCACACCTCGAAGGCGTCATTCTGGCAAACCCAGATAAGGATTACTTCCTCGTGCCTTACTTTCCCGAGTAAGTCATCTCTTAACCGCCCCGTAACATATGATTTCTTAGATTTCGATCGTTCTTTTTTTTCTAACATTCCGTGTTCTGTGCAGTGACACACATTGCACACTCATCCTCTTAAGCCCGAAATATTCCATGGCCACGTATTTCGACCCGGTCCGTGACTCCAAGATAGACTACACAAATATCAAGAAAGTTCTTGATGATGCTCTCCCCGGCTACGCCGCATCTGGAGGCACCTTTAAGAGGCCAGTTCGTAGGTACGGCAGGCACGTGTTCACCCACAATACGACGTTCCCCTGCGTCAAGCAGCCGCCTGGCGGTCAGAAGGATGCCTACTACGCCCTCCATCACATGCGGGCGATCGTACGGGATCATAATCACCTTCTGCTACAATAATCTCAAAGATTGGGCCGCAAGCTTGGCGGCAATCCAGGACGCGGACATCCGACAAGAATTCTTTCGCATCCAGTCGAAGTTTGCAAAAATCATCCATCAAGATGTCCTTCGTACCTCGGGGCAGTTCTACCTCAAATTTCAACCGTCCAACAGTGAGATAGACACAACGCTACAAATGCAGGCTGACAACGCCCGCGACTTCATGACCATCACGACAGACGGCGGCTTCATTCACGCTCCGGTCCCATGAGTCGAGTCGAAAGTAGTGATGCTATGTGTAGTTCGGAAACATTGATTAACTCATGTTGTAATTAAACTTTAATGAACTTGTATGTCTCTTTGGTTTGGACAGTCGTTCAACTTAGATGTAATCGATGCTATTTATTAGTAGGACCATGAATCGTGCTATTAATGTCTTGCTTTTCTCTTCCGATCCTTTTGTTGCATACTTATATATTGCTTATGTATTGTCTGTTGTTTGGCTAGTGCATAGAGATACCGTCGTATGTCGTGTACAAGGGTAAGGTTCCCGGAGTCTACGACGACTGGGAGGAGTGTCGGAGACAGGTTCACCATTTCAGCGGTAACAGTTACAAAGGGTACACCACTAGGGCGGAGGCGGAATCTAGATACGCGCGCTATCCAGCGGGAGAGAGGAGGGAGCGTTGGAGGAACCGGATGAAGACCAGTTTCATGGCGATGATGCTCATCGTGATGACCGCAGCTCTCTTCTATGTGATGGTAGTTTAGATGATCGATATCGACTTGTAATGTGAAGACAAACTCGCAACTCGCGGTCTCGAGACTTGTAATGTTCTATCTTTGTTCGGTCTTTTGAATTCGGAGACTAATATGATGAATTGTATTCGGAGACTAATCTTCTATTGTATTCGATGAATCTGCTGTTGCTGTGCGGTGCTGCTTATATTCTGTCCAATAATATATTTTCTAATCTGTGCAAAAATCAGAAAAGAAAAAAATCCCTAATATACATACTAATGGCGCATCACACCAACGTGCGCCATTAGTATGCCAAAGGATACTAATGGCGCATCACACCGCAGTGCGCCATTAGTATGCCAAAGGATACTAATGGGGCATCACCCCGCAGTGCGCCATTAGTATGCCAAAGGATACTAATGGCGCATCACCCCGCAGTGCGCCATTAGTATGGCAAAGCACACGGGTATATATGGCCCCCTGGGAGGCATGCTAATGGCGCACCGTGGTCTATACTAATGCCGCACTGCCTGGTGCGCCATTAGTATACCAGATACTAATGGCGCACCAGTGGTGCGCCATTAGTAAAAATACTAGTGGTGTGGTACTAGTGGCGCACCAGTGGTGCGCCATTAGTAGGCAAAACTGGTGCGCCACTAGTAGGCCTTTTCCTAGTAGTGCACCTTTGAAGTACTCCGGTAGTGCTTTTCTTATAAAGCTCTCCCTCGTGGACCTTGTAGGCTTTAGACCGCCGCACAATACAACGTGCCTCGTTTGGGTCCTCCAGGAGTTCTTGCCTAGTTCGGTAAACCAAGAAGAGTTCTGTCCACGGGGCGATGACAGCCATAATCACGTGGACCGAAGGTGTTACTTCGGTGGCAGTGCCTCTGATTACGTCAGAGTGTTCGGGATCTGGAGTTGTGGCCGGATCCGGACTGTTGTTGCCGGTCTCCCCTTCCCACACCATGGATGGCTTAAACAGCCTTTCTAAGAAGATATTAGGTGGGACAGGGTCGCGCTTAGCGCCGATGCGGGCGAGGATATCCGCCGCTTGATTGTTTTCTCGGACCACATGGTGGAATTCGAGCCCCTCGAACTGAGCTGACATTTTGAGGACGGCGTTGCAGTAAGCCGCCATTTTTGGATCCTTGGCATCGAAGTCTCCATTTATTTGAAATATTGCGAGGTTCGAATCCCCACGCACTTCTAGGCGTTGAATGCCCATGGAGACTACCATCCGGAGACCATGTAACAGGGCCTCATACTCTGCTGCGTTGTTGGAGTCTGTGTATAATGTTTGGAATACGTATTGGACTGTATCTAAGGTGGGGGATGTCAGGACGATGCCTGCCCCCAGACCAGCCAGCATTTTAGAGCCGTCAAAGTGCATGATCCAATTGCAGTACGCGTCGTACTCTTTAGGGAGTCCGGCTTCTGTCCATTCGGCGACAAAATCAGCCAGTACTTGTGACTTAATGGCCCGTCGTGGTTTGTATATTATGTCGAACGGGAGGAGCTCAATAGCCCATTTAGCAATCCGGCCCGTGGCATCGCGGTTATTTATTATGTCGTTGAGTGGTACTTCAGAGGCCACCGTAATTGAACACTCTTGAAAGTAGTGTTGTAGTTTCCGGGGTGCCATGAAGACCGCGTATGCTATCTTTTGATAATGTGGGTACCGTGATTTGCATGGAGTGAGGACAGTGGACATGTAGTATACCGGCTTTTGGAGCAGAAATTTATGTCCGTCCGTCTCTCGTTCGACGACGAGCACTGCGCGGTGTATACAACTTGGTGTGTTGCCGCTATGTATAGCAGCATTGGTTCGCCGATATTTGGCGCGGCCAAGATTGGGTTGCTAGCCAAGACGGACTTTATTTATTCCAATCCGGCCGTGGCCGCATCCGTCCACTCAAAGTGTTCGGTGCGTCAAAGAAGGCGATAAAGAGGTAGTGCCTTTTCTCCTAATCAGGAGATAAAGCGGCTTAAGGCAGCCACGCATCCAGTTAATTTCTGTATTTGCTTGAGGTCTGTTGGGATAGCCAACTGTGACAGAGCTCGGATTTTAGCCGGATTTGCTTCAATTCCTCTATTGGAGACGATGAAGCCCAAGAACTTTCCGGCGGGTACGCTAAAACACATTTTTCCGGATTGAGCTTGATGTCGTATGTTCGGAGCTTGTCGAACGTGAGCCTCAAGTCGTCTATTAAGGATTCGACGTGTCTGGTTTTAATGACCACATCGTCTACGTATGCCTCCACGGTTTTGCCGATCTGTGTTTCCAGGCATGTCTGAATCATGCGTTGATAGGTTGCACCGGTGTTTTTAAGCCTGAAAGGCATGGTGATAAAACAGAAGGGGCCGTATGGGGTGACAAATGCCGTTGCGGCTTGATCGGACTCCGCCATCTTGATTTGATGGTATCCGGATTATGCGTCGAGGAAACACAATGAATCGTGTCCTGCGGTAGCGTCGATAATTTGGTCGATGCGGGGGAGGGGGAAGGGATCCTTGGGGCAAGCCTTGTTAAGGTCCTTGAAATCGACACATAGGCGCCAGGATTTGTCCTTCTTTGGTACCATCACCAAGTTTGCTAGCTAGTCCGGATGTTTTATTTCTCTAATGAATCCGGCCTCAAGTTGAATCCGGCCTCAAGTAACTTGGCTAGCTCTTCTCCCATGGCTTGTCGCTTAGGCTCAGAGAAACGCCGGAGAGTCTGCTTGACCTGTTTGAACCCCTTTAGAATGTTAAGGCTGTGTTCGGACAGCCTGCGTGGGATTCCTGGCATGTCTGAAGGATGCCAGGCGAATATGTCCCAATTCTCGCGCAAGAACTCCCGTAGTGCGGCGTCTGTTGTGGGGTTTAGTTGTGCCCCGATGGATGCTGTTTTTGTGGGGTCCGTTGGATGGACCTGGAATTTGACTATTTCATCCGCTGGTTTAAAAGAGGTGGACTTGGATCTTTTGTCGAGTATCACGTCGTCCCTGTCCACTGTGGAGCGCAGCGCAGTTAGTTCTTCGGCCGCGAGGGCTTCGGATAACGCCTCGAGGGCTAGTGCGGCGGTTTTATTTTCGGCGCGGAGTGCTATGTCCGGATCACTAGCTAGAGTGATGATTCCATTGGGCCCGAGCATTTTGAGCTTCATGTACGCGTAATGGGGTATAGCTTGGAAGATCGTGAATGCCTCCCGCCCTAAAAGGGCGTGGTATCCGCTACTGAACAGGGCCACTTGGAATGTGATTTCTTCAGACCTATAATTCTCCGGCGTGCCGAATACCACATCTAGTGTGATTTTTCCAGCACAGCGTGCCTCCCGACTAGGGATGATTCCTCTGAAGGTCGTGCTGCTTTGCTCAATGCGGCTCCTGTCTATTTCCATTTTGCTAAGAGTTTCTTCGTAGATGAGGTTTAATCTGCTGCCGCCGTCCATGAGCACTTTAGTAAGCCGGAAGCCGTCCACGATTGGACTAAGGACCAAAGTGGCTGGTGCTCGGGCTGTTCGGAATTGAGGTTCGTCACTGGCATTGAAGGTTACGGCCGTGTCATTCCATGGATTTATTGCTGCAACATGGCGGACTTCGGCAAGGCTGCGGAGTCCTCGCTTGCACCTATTATTTGAGGCGAAGGTCTCGAAGACTGTCAATACTATATTGTTATTATCCATGGGATGGTGCTCTGTGGTATTGTTGATGAGGAGATCCTCACCGCTCTTGGCCACCTGCCGGAGTATCCAACATGCTCTAAGGCTATGTGTTGGCGTGGTATCCGGTGTACTGTGAATTTTGCATGGCCCATTGAGCCATCCCTCCAATATAGTTCCACGCCCTGTAGTGGGCTTTGGTTTCTTTGTGATTGGATCGGGTGACTTACTAGAGTATACCCTTTTAGTTCGGACGAGGGGTCTAGTGAGAGCCGGAGGATCCCAGAATTTTGTTTGGGTTTTCCAGGCGCTTTCCATCGCGCAGTACTTCTGTACTATGGCCGCCAAGTCAGCAAAGTGTGCTATGTCGCGTCGACTTAAGGCGTTGAGAATTCCCTTGTCCGTGCAATTATTGCAAAAGAATGAAATTGTGTCTTCCTCTCGACAGTCCTTGACCTTGTTCATTACAAGGAGGAATCTGGCCCAATAGTGATGTACTGTCTCTTGGGGCTCTTGTCTAATGTGGGAAACATCACTTATGTCTGGGCGGGTGGGTAGATTTAGGTCCAAACCCTGACCTGATCTGAAAACCAGGGGCGGAGGAGTTTTGGAGCTTAGCAGTTCGGGCTCCGGGATGTTGCCCAATAGTTCTTGCCCAATGTCTGATTCTAAGTTCGAAGCTTGGGCCATGTCCTCCCGTAGACGGGTATCCGGCTCAGAGAGCTCGGGAATCCGGACATAGTTTGTCCTTAAAATAGAGGAAGAGTCGCCACATTGCTCCTCCACCACCGCTATCTGATGAGTGACCGGCGGACAGTTAATCTCCCTTTGGTCGGGTTTAAGCCCAATCCGATCATAGTCCGTAGCGACTCCCAGGGCGGCGATGCGATCCAAGAGCTTGTTCAAAGAAGAGAGCTCCATTGGATCCATCTGCTCGGCGAATCCCGAGCCGACGTGGAGGTTGTTTTTGATGACCCTAGAAGTCATCGTCGGCGTGACAGCCGAATGGGCGGTCATGACGAAGCCGCCTAGTCTGAGAGTTTGGCCTACAGCCAGGGCTCCCCCAGTGGTAATGTTGTCCTTGACGACAAGAGGAGCCATCAAGCCTTATCTTGACGGCACAGCGGAACTCTCAATGAAAGCACCAATGTCGGTGTCAAAACCGGCGGATCTCGGGTAGGGGGTCCCGAACTGTGCGTCTAAGGCGGATGGTAACAGGAGGCGGGGGACACGATGTTTTACCCAGGTTCGGGCCCTCTCGATGGAGGTAATACCCTACTTCCTGCTTGTTTGATCTTGACGATATGAGTATTACAAGAGTTGATCTACCACAAGATCGTAGAGGCTAAACCCTAGAAGCTAGCCTATGATTATGATTGTTGTCGTCCTATGGATTAAACCCTCTGGTTTATATAGACATCGGAGGGGGCTAGGGTTACACAAAGTTGGTTACAAGGGAGGAGATCTACATATCCGAATTGCCAGGCTTGCCTTCCACGCCAAGGAGAGTCCCACCCGGACACGGGACGAAGTCTTCAGTCTTGTATCTTCATAGTCCAACAGTCCGGCCAAAGTATATAGTCCGGCTGTCCGAGGACCCCCTAATCCAGGACTCCCTCACCAACCGCGCCCTCTACTAACCCCCCTGGGTGCCCGAAACCCTAGCGCACAACCCCCACTCCTCCCACGATCCCCTCTCTCCCTCGTCTCCCACTCGATCTGGATCGGGGGGATCGGCGCCCCTTCGCCGCTCGTAGTCTCCGCCACCTCGTCACCATCGCTGGACCCCGTCGAAGCTACCTCGCCCCCGTCGTCGACCGCGCTGACACCGCCTCGTCCGCGGTCGCGCCATCACCGGACTGCCTCGTCCCCGTCGCCGTCGTCCGCCTCATCCTCTCCCTCGTCGGACCACCCCGACCCTCCCCGAGCCCACTGCCGTCTCCCTACAACCCCGCCGTGAGCCTCGTCCGCCCCCTCTTCTCTCCCCGTCACCGGATCCGGCCCGCGTCCTCGCGCTCACCGCGGCCGTCCGGATGCCCGCGCACGGCCACTGCGCGGCGGCCGCGCACTGGGCTCGCCCGGCTCGCGCCTGTCGCTCCCTGGGCGTAACCCCCCCCCCCCCCCCGCGCGCGTGCATGATCGTGCCCCTGCCCCACTACCTTCGCCCTTGTCACGCGCGCCCTTCCCCACAAGCGCCATGTTGCTACACCTCTGCTGCCATCGCAGCCCGACGCGCGGCTGTGCTCACCCCGTGCCTGCTCCTCGCCGCTGCGCGCTCGTCAACCCGCCGCCACCACCGCCACCTTGGACCGCCGCTCGCGGCTCTAGACCGCTGCTGGCTCCTCACCGTGCCCAGACGGGCTCCGGCCTCGACGAGCGCCCACGCCCGCAGCGCCCTGCGCCCGTTAACCCGCTTCTGCCGCCCGTTAGCCCCTGGGCCAATGACGAATGGGGCCCGTCCCCTGTTAAAATGAAAACAGAAATAAAAATGAAAAAAAGGGGGATGTTTAAAATAATTAATTAATTAATTAGTTAATTAACTTAATTAACTTTGACTAATTAGCCTAATGAACATATTTAGTCTAATTAAACCTGCTTAACTAAACTAGGCAATGACAATTGGGCCCCACTGCCCCTTGACCAGTCAACCCGGTCACAGTTGACTGTTGACCCTGCTGACATCATGATGACGTCATGTTGATGCAGTAAACTTATTTTTGTTTTAAATTAAATTGCAGAATGTCTTTAAAACTTCGAAAAATCATAGGAAATAATCCGTAGCTCGGATGAAAAAGTTTTGTACATGAAAGTTGCTCAGAACGACAAGACGAATCCGAATACGCTCTCCGTTCATCTTCCACATGCTTCTAGCATAGCAAACATGTAACCGTCCCCCTCAGGTTCATCTGTCCGAACATGCCAAACTTCGGGAAAACTTTCTCGGATGTTTCCCCCCTTCCACGGTACCGCATAGCACCGCGGTAGAACACCTCTAGCACCGCTTATTGTCTTGTCATGCATCTGTTTGCTCTGTATTTACTGTTTCTTCCCCCTCTTCTCTCCGGTAGACCCCGAGACTGCCGCTGATGCCGCTGTGATCGACTACGTCGACGACGACCCCTTCTTCTTGTCTGAGCAACCAGGCAAGCCCCCCCTTTGATCATCCCGATATCGCCCATTCTATTCTCTCATGCTTGCATTAGATTTTGCTACTGTTATTGTTTTCTCCTATTCTGATGCATAGCCTGTTTTTGTAACCTGCTCATTGTACCTTACCTGCTTATCCTAAACTGCTTAGTATAGGTTGGTTAGTGATCCACCAGTGACCCCCACCTTGTCCTTGTTGCCCCTGCTTCATCATCGACGACTCGATCAACGTGATCGACGACCAGAGCCCGACACCTCACATGACATCACGCCCCTTTTGTTGCTTGACTCTGCAGAGCTACTATCGAGTGTCGAGGGTGATCCCTCATAACGCACTCCTGATGATAATTCTGTAGTGTAGCTATTCGGTCGTGGTCATCGAGGGTGATTTCCTCTTTCACCATTCCCGATACGGCTTTGTCGTTCAACACCTCAAGTGTGAACCTCGAGGGTGGTCCCTCTTACGTTCACCTTGATGATTACATTGAGTGGAATCCTCCGAGGGAGATTCCTTGGGTTTTCCCCTTGATGTTTGGACACACGGATACCTTGACATTACTCGAGACCTTTGGGAAAGTCGGGCGGCCCCGGAGAGCACCCGCAAGATGGTTACGAGGCACGGCCAGGAAGTCAGGCAGCCCTCGAGTGGGCTGGGCTTGCCCTTGCCGTATTTCCTTGAGACGGGGCGACGGGGTCACATTATCGTGAGTCTCTGCTCATCTTCGCAAGCTAATAATACACTATGGTCTGGGTATTTGTTCTGAGTTGGCCTTTGGCCTTTACGCACTAACCACCACATGCGAATAGTTATGGGCCTCGACGTCGTGGTATCAACCGAAGCTTTGTCAGATGTCCAGTTCAGCATTGTGGCACGGTCGGATCGCGCCATCCACTACACGAGTGGTGCTGGTATCCACCCTGCACACAATGACCCGGAGTGCAACGGGCGATGGGCCCAGACCCCGGAGTGCTTAGGATGTAGACCGGCGGGGACCTCTCTACTGAGCCTAGGTAGGGCTGCGACGTGTTGATTTTCCGAGGCCGGGCATTGACCCCAGAAAGGTGCGTCCGGCCAGAGTGATCGAGCGTGTTGGGTAACGTGGTGCACCCCTGCAGGGAAGATCTTTATTCGAATACCGTGTCCACGGTAATGGATGTTCAGACTTATATCTTGATCTAATACAACTAGAAATGGATACTTAAGATATGTGGCTCCGGGATTGCTTTCTCGCAGGGAGTAGAGGAAGGATCTATGGGCATTAATGCTACAACATGATTGTTAATTAAACTGCTATTCTTTACTCTTCTTTATGCTGCAAGATGCTTGGAGCTGCTTGAAGATGCTAGTCTTCGATAGGCTAGGACTCCCCCCCCCTATTCTGGCATTCTGCAGTTCCGTCCACAGATACCACCCTTTCATTAGATACGAATGCATACTTATTTGATGCTTGCGAGTACTTTGGATGAGTACTCACGGTTGCTTTGCTTCCCCTTCCCCCCCTACTTTCTTCTTTCTGGTTGTTGCAACCAGATGGTGGATCCCTGGAGCCAGATGCCACTGCCGACGGATACTACTACATGGAGGCCACCGAAGACCAGGAGTAGTTAGGAGGTCCCAGGCAGGAGGCCTTGCCTCTTCGATCGTTGATGTTTGTGCTAGCCTTCTTAAGGCATCCTTGTTTAACTAATGTATGTACTCAGATATTGTTTCTTTCGCTGACTCTTGTGTATCGAGCTTGTATTCGAGCCCTCGAGGCCCCTGGCTTTTAATATGAAGCTTGTATTGTTTTATTTGTGTCTAGAGTTGTGTTGTGATATCTTCCCGTGAGTCCTTGATCTTCATCGTACACCTTTGCGTGTATGATTAGTGTACGGTCGAATTGGGGGCGTCACAAGTTGGTATCAGAGCCGACTGCCTGTAGGATCCCCCTTTCCAACTCCTTGGCCGAAGTTGAGTCTAGTCTTTGAAAAAAACGGTTTTACTAACATGGATGTGTGGCTTACGGGCCCACGTCGCCTGGGTGGTATTAGGATCTTTTTGCTCCTTATCTATACTCTAGGACTCTGACCTCTCGTCTATTCGGGTTAAATGGTTTTGCTAACTCTAACTATAGGTTCTCGTAAATACTTTCTCCTGAAGAGCCCTCACTCCAGATGATTGCTCGGTGCACCAAAAGATTCTGAAGATACTCTTCGATGTTTTCGCGAGACCCTTATACGCTTCGCCATTGCGATCCCTACCACCGATAAATCCTTATGAGTAACTACCTACGTTGTCATTCATACCTTCATCCCCGGTTGCTCTTGTTATTACAAGATGCCTTGAATTACTCTCTGTTGTCCTGAGAATCCGTTGAGCCTACTGCCTTGCAGTTCTTTGCCACATGAATACCTCTGCGGAAAATTACTCGCGCTTGCCGAGTATCCGTTCGTCCAATGTTGTTCTTTGTTTCACAAAATTCTTTGGAATGCTATTCGATCTTCCGAAAATCCTTAGTAACCTAATGCTCTTGCTCCTCCTTGTCTGCTTGCATTGTGGATGCTTTCCATATGTCTAGCAATATTCTTTAAAATCCTTTGCGATTGACATCCTTACCCTATTGTTTCAACATGAGTGTGAATGCACGCAATCGTCAGTTGTTCCCTGGAATTGTCCTTCCGGCTCAGAAGTCACCCCTGACATGAGTTGGTGTTTGACAAATCAAACCTTGGTTGATTGTTGATCTATGTCTATTCAACTTGTCTTTGATCAGAGCCTCTGCCTCCTATCCCCTGATTTTTGAAATCATTTTTCCTTTGCATTTGAGCTTTGAATTAGTCAGTTGTTTCTATAATATGATATCCTTGCATTCTTTCTTCTTCTGGGTGAGTATCGATGCTCACATCTGATCCCTTGTGGACCACCAGATCCTTTGTTGGGTTTTACCAACAACGTCCTTCTTATTCGGTAACATTGTGAGCCTTTCCTCGGATACATACTGCCTTTGGTAAATTGTATCCCCCGCTCTTGTCAGCCATACTCTGCTTCCGGGCTTGAGTTATTTTACTTGTGAAGTTTGTGGTATATGCTCCTAAGATGCCCCAGTGGGTTGAACTTATGTCTTCCCTAAATCCGTGTGAACCGGAAGGTTATGCGTGTTATGCCTACTAGTGTTTCTTCAGATAACATTTCAACGCTACAACTTCTTCGAATGCGAGAAGTAAATGGAAGGTTATGCATTGTTGAAGTGGGAGTCAACCTTGAACCTTTGTGTTCATGCCCATGGACCCGATGTGGAACTTAGCATAGAAGCTTCTGGTAATAATAATGATCCCCTTGTGATAAGTTCATTTTGTATCTATATTGGTCCTTTGCAACCGTGGTTCCGACCATGATTGATCTCCCTGGATTCCATTTCTCGGACAAGTTAAAGTACTTGTCTTCTTCAGATCATTTAACCTGTCCAACCTCTACTTTGATCTACCTTCGAGTATTACCCTTTGGTATCTCGAGAATATCATGGAACTACATAACTTCTTATGAGTTCTTCCTCAACTGTTATTTCTCGCCGAATCAAAATTTTCCACGGGTTCTGAGTTGGTAGACACTCGAGGACACCAATAACTGATTCGAGTCTACACTTTCCTTTCCATTGTTATGTTAACCTTTCTTGTAACGTAACATATTTGAGCAGTGGTAATTCGCTGCTTATGTAAATGCCTCGATATACAACTCTGCCAGTAAGACCTTGTTACTATTGTTGATGACATCCCGGTAGCCGCCGATGGACGAGAACTTTGCCTACTGGTCCGCCTCGCCTTGCAAGCAGGAAAAAGGTTCTCTTCGTCCCTCGCCCTTGGTACCAACGTTGTTGCCAACATAACTGACAGTCTATGCTCTGACATGCCTTGCTATCATCGCCCTTTCTACTTTTAACTCACATGGTGGGCCCATAACCCACAGTTCCACAGGATCGAAACCTGACTCTCCTGTACAACCTTGACTCCGAAATATTCTTTGCACTTGGCTTCGTGTGTAAATCAGGAGCCACCTTCCTAGTGATCTATTCTGGTATTAGACGCAATACTTATTCCCATTGCTCTAAACCCCCCTTTCACCCTCTGTTTCAGGCAACAAACAATTGCCTACCCGCGAAGCTTCTTATGGCCCCTTATTACCTTGCTCTCGATGACTTCTTGAATTTCAACTCGAGAGATGCCTCTATGCCACGTTCACTGAGATAGTCCCCAGGTCTTCCCGAGTCGTTCACTGAGATGCCTCTATCTGGAGTTAAGCTCCGTCCTTACCGAGTCTTTTCCCCTTACTCCACCCCTTAAAATCTCGGGACGAGATTTCTTGTAGTGGAGGAGAATTGTGACGCCCGGCTAATTAAGCTACAGTAATCTCAGGTTAATGATGCCATGTCATCACTCTTACTGTTGCTAATCCTCATTTGATCCAAGGCAGAAGTCAAATTCAAATTCAAATTTAAGCCCAATTTCAAATTTGTCAAACATGCAAATAAAAAATGTTCAAGGTGTGGCAAATAATCCCTGGATATTTTTCATGTTGGATCCAACCTCTTTGAATTCCCAAAATGCCCCTGGAATAAATTTTTTGGTTAGCAACAATTAAATCGACCGATTTAAATAAATATCTAACCTTTTCAAAATAAATTAAAACTTCGTGTGCTGCATTATAATATTGTCTAGTATTTATTTGATAAGTGGACTTTTAAACAAAGTTCATTTGTTAGCTAAAATAAATAGTTAACATTAATAAAAAACAACAAAACTGAAAAGAAGAAATTAAGATGTGAAAAGAGAAAGAGAGAGAGAGAGCCCCCCCCCCAATTGGGCCTCGGCCCAGCAGGCTGCCACGCCGCCAGGCCGGCCCAACTGCGCCCTCTACTAACCCCCCTGGGTACCCGAAACCCTAGCGCACAACCCCCCCCCCACTCCTACCACGATCCCCTCTCTCCCTCGTCTCCCACCCGATCTGGATCGGGGGGATCGGTGCCCCTTCGCCGCTCGTAGTCTCCGCCACCTCGTCGCCATCGCTGGACCCCGTCGAAGCTACCTCGCCCCCGTTGCCGACCGCGCTGACACCGCCTCGTCCGCGACCGCGTCGTCGCCGGACTGCCTCGTCCCCGTCGTCGTCGTCCGCCTCGTCCTCTCCCTCGTCGGACCACCCCGACCCTCCCCGAGCCCACTGCCGTCTCCCTAAAACCCCGCCGTGAGCCTCGTCCGCCCCCTCTTCTCTCCCCGTCACCGGATCCGGCCCGCGTCCTCGCGCTCACCGCGGCCGTCCTGATGCCCGCGCACGGCCACTGCACGCCGGCCGCGCACTGGGCTCGCCCGGCTCGCGCCTGTCGCTCCCTGGGCGTACCCCCCCCCCCCCGCGCGCGCGCATGATCGTGCCCCTGCCCCGCTACCTTCGCCCTCGCCACGCGCACCCTTCCCCACACGCGCCCTGTTGCTGCACCGCTGCTGCCATCGCAGCCTGACGCAAGGCTGCGCTCACCCCGCGCCCGCTCCTCGCCGCTGCGCGCTCGTCGACCCGCCACCACCACCACCTTGGGCCGCCGCTCGCCGCTGCTGATCGCTGCTAGCTCCTCGCCGCACCCAGACGGGCTCCGGCCTCGACGGGCGCCCACGCCCGCAGCGCCCTGCGCCCGTTAACCCGCTTCCGCCGCCCGTTAGCCCCTGGGCCAATGACGAATGGGGCCCGCCCCCTGTTAAAATGAAAACGGAAATAAAAATGTAAAAAAAGGGGATGTTTAAAATAATTAATTAATTAGTTAATTAGTTAATTAACTTAATTAACTTTGACTAATTAGCCTAATGAACATATTTAGTCTAATTAAACCTGCTTAATTAAACTAGGCAATGACAATTGGGCCCCACTGCCCCTTGACCAGTCAACCCGGTCAGAGTTGACTGTTGACCCTGCTGACATCATGATGACGTCATGCTGCTGCAGTAAACTTATTTTTGTTTTAAATTAAATTGCATAATGTCTTTAAAACTTCGGAAAATCACAGGAAATAATCCTTAGCTCGGATGAAAAAGTTTTGTACATGAAAGTTGCTTAGAACGACGAGACAAATTCGAATACGCTCTCCGTTCATCTGCCACATGCCTCTAGCATAGCAAACATGTAACCGTCCTCCTCTGGTTCATCTGTCCGAAAATGCCAAACTTCAGGAAAACTTTCTCGGATGTTTCCCCCCTTCCACGGTACCGCGTAGCACTGCGGTAGAACACCTCTAGCACCGCTTATTGTCTTGTCATGCATCTGTTTGCTCTGTATTTACTGTTTCTTTCCCCTCTTCTTTCCGGTAGACCCCGAGACTGCCGCTGATGCCGCTGTGATCGACTACGTCGACGAAGACCCCTTCTTCTTGTCTGAGCAACCAGGCAAGCCCCCCCTTTGATCATCCCGATATCGCCCATTCTATTCTCTCATGCTTGCGTTAGATTTTGCTACTGTTACTGTTTGCTCCTATTCTGATGCATAGCCTGCTTTTGTAACCTGCTCATTGTACCTTACCTGCTTATCCTAAACTGCTTAGTATAGGTTGGTTAGTGATCCACCAGTGACCCCCACCTTGTCCTTGTTGCCCCTGCTTCATCATCGACGACTCGATCAACCTGCTCGACGACCAGAGCCCGACACCTCACATCACATCACGCCCCTTTTGTTGCTCGCCTCTGCAGAGCTACTATCGAGTGTCGAGGGTGATCCCTCATAACGCACTCCTGATGATAATTCTGTAGTGTAGCTATTCGGTCGTGGTCATCGAGGGTGATTTCCTCTTTCACCATTCCCGATACGGCTCTGTCGTTCAACACCTCAAGTGTGAACCTCAAGGGTGGTCCCTCTTACGTTCACCTTGATGATTACATTGAGTGGAATCCTCCGAGGGTGATTCCTTGGGTTTTCCCCTTGATGTTTGGACACACGGATACCTTGACATTACTTGAGACCTTTGGGAAAGTCGGGCGGGGCCGGAGAGCACCCGCAAGATGGTTACGAGGCATGGCCGGGAAGTCAGGCAGCCCTCGAGTGGGCTGGGCTTGCCCTTGTCGTATTTCCTCGAGACGGGGCGACGGGGTCACATTATCATGAGTCTCTGCTCATCTTCGCAAGCTAATAATACACTATGGTTTGGGTATTTGTTCTGAGTTGGCCTTTGGCCTTTACGCACTAACCACCACACGAGAATAGTTATGGGCCTCGACGTCGTGGTATCAGCCGAAGCTTTGTCAGATGTCCAGTTCAGCATTGTGGCACGGTCAGATCGTGCCATCCACTACACGGGCGGTGCCGGTATCCACCCTGCACACAACGACCCGGAGTGCAACGGGCGATGGGCCCAGACCCCGGAGTGCTTAGGATGTAGACCGGCGGGGACCTCTCTACTGAGCCTAGGTAGGGCTGCGACGTGTTGATCTTCTGAGGCCGGGCATTGACCCCAGAAAGGTGAGTCCGGCCAGAGTGATCGAGCGTGTTGGGTAACGTGGTGCACCCCTGCAGGGAAGATCTTTATTCGAATACCGTGTCCATGATAATGGACGTTCAGACTTATATCTTGATCTAATACAACTAGAAATGGATACTTAAGATATGTGGCTCCGGGATTGCTTTTTCGCAGGGAGTCGAGGAAGGATCTCTGGGCATTAATGCTACAACATGCTTGTTAATTAAACTGCTATTCTTTATTCTTCTTTATGCTGCAAGATGCTTGGAGCTGCTTGAAGATGCTAGTCTTCGATAGGCTAGGACTCCCCCCCCCCCCTATTCTGGCATTCTGCAGTTCAGTCCACGGATACCACTCTTTCATTTGATACCAATGCATACTTAGTTTAGATCTGATGCTTGCGAGTACTTTGGATGAGTACTCACGGTTGCTTTGCTTCCCCTTTTCCCCCCTTCGTTCTTCTTTCTGGTTGTTGCAACCAGATGGTGGATCCCTGGAGCCAGATGCCACCACCGACGGATACTACTGCATGGAGGCCATCGAAGACCAGGAGTAGTTAGGAGGTCCCAGGCAGGAGGCCTTGCCTCTTCGATCGTTGATGTTTGTGCTAGCCTTCTTAAGGAATCCTTGTTTAACTAATGTCTGTACTCAGATATTGTTTCTTCCGCTGACTCTTGTGTATCGAGCTTGTATTCGAGCCCTCGAGGCCCCTGGCTTGTAATATGAAGCTTGTATTGTTTTATTTGTGTCTAGAGTTGTGTTGTGATATCTTCCCGTGAGTCCCTGATCTTGATCGTACACATTTGCGTGTATGATTAGTGTACGGTTGAATTGGGGGCGTCACACCCGGTTCCAGCCATGAACCGGGACCAATGAGGCGGCTATATATACCCCCTCACCCGCGAGCAGAGCACTCCACACTGCTCTGTTTTTTCTGGCCGGTGAGGGGAGAACTTTGTGGTGCTCTAGCTCACCTCCTATGCACATAAGGTGTTCGATGAAAAGCCCGAGCCACACTAGTTAAGCTTTCTCCTCTTGAAACTCGACCTCCGAGCTCCATTTTTCCCGAGATTTGTCTAGGTTTAGCAGCCCGTCACGTCCCGTCCCCGTCTTCACCGTCGTCGATCGCCCGCGCCGATCTCGTCGCCGGCACCACCGTGGTGAGCCTCTTGTTCTTATCTTCTTTCTGAAAGAAAAAAGTTCTTACTTTAGATAGATACTTGTCTAATTTTCTTACTTTTGACACATATAATTATATATAGTGCACACAGATGAACCGGCAATGGATGTACGGTGACAGACACACCTCCGAGTACATTAAGGGCCTGCATAATTTTCTCGAAGTGGCTGAGGCAAACAAGAAGAATGGTTGTATGTGTTGTCCATGCCCTAATTGTGGGAATACGAAGTCTTACTCTGACCGGAAAATCCTTCACACCCACCTGCTTTATATGGGTTTCATGCCACACCATAATATTTGGACGAAGCACGGATAAATAGGAGTTATGATGGAAGACAACAAAGAAGAAGAGGATGATGACAACTAGGTGCCCCCTGAATACGGAGATGCTGCAATGGGGGAAGCTGCTGAAGATCAAGAGGAACCAGACGATGTGCCCGATGATGATGATCTCCGTCGGGTCATTGTTGATGCAAGGACACAATGCGAAAGTCAAAAGGAGAAGCTGAAGTTCGATCACATGTCAGAGGATCACAAAAAAGGGTTGTACCCCAATTGCGAAGATGGCAATACGAAGCTCGGCGCCGTACTGGAATTGCTGCAGTGGAAGGCAGAGAATGCTGTGCCTGACAAAGGATTTGAGAAGCTACTGAAAATAATGAAGAAGAAGCTTCCAAACGATAACGAATTGCCCGACAGTACATACGCAGCAAAGAAGGTCGTATGCCCTCTAGGATTGGAGGTGTAGAAGATACATGCATGCCCTAATGACTGCATCCTCTACCGTGGTGCATACGAGGATTTGAATGCATGCCCGGTATGCGGTGCATTGTGGTATAAGATCAGACGAGATGACCCTGGTGATGTTGACGGCGAGCCCCCCAGGAAGAGGGTTCCTGCGAAGGTGATGTGGTATGCTCCTATAATACCACGATTGAAACGTCTGTTCAGAAACGAAGAGCATGCCAAGTTGATGCGATGGCACAGAGAGGACCGTAAGAAAGACGGGAAGTTGAGAGCACCCACTGACGGGTCGCAGTGGAGAAAAATTGAGAGAAAATACTGGGCTAAGTTTGCAGGTGACCCAAGGAACGTATGGTTTGGTTTAAGCGCAGATGGCATTAATCCTTTCGGGGAGCAGAGCAGTAATCACAGCACCTGGCCCGTGACTCTATGTATGTATAACCTTCCTCCTTTGACGTGCATGAAGCGGAAGTTCATTATGATGCCAGTTCTCATCCAAGGCCCTAAGCAACTCGGCAACGACATTGATGTGTACCTAAGGCCATTAGTTGAAGAACTTTTACAGCTGTGGAATGGAAACGGTGAACGTGTGTGGGATGAGCACAAACAGGAGGAATTTAACCTGCACGCGTTGCTGTTTGTAACCATCAACGATGGCCCGCTCTCAGTAACCTTTCAGGACAGACAAACAAGGGATACCACGCATGCACGCACTGTTTAGCTGACACCGAAAGTACATGCCTGGACAAATGCAGGAAGAATGTGTACCTGGGCCATCGTCGATTTCTTCCGACCAACCATCAATGTTGAAAGAAAGGCAAGCATTTCAAAGGCGAGGCAGATCACCGGAAGAAGCCCGCCACGCATACCGGTGATCACGTACTTGCTATGGTCAATGATTTACACGTAATATTTGAAAAGGGTCCCGGCGGACTATCTGTTCCGAATGACCTGAGGGACGCGCACCCATGTGGAAGAAGAAATCTATATTTTGGGACCTACCCTACTGGAAAGACCTAGAGGTCCGCTCTTCAATCGATGTGATGCACGTGATGAAGAACCTTTGCGTGAACCTGCTAGGCTTCTTGGGCATGTATGGGAAGACAAGAGATACACCGGAGGCACGGGAGGACCTACAACGTTTACACGAAAAAGAAGGTCCTGCCAGCTATGCTCTTACCAAAGAAGAGAAGGAAATCTTCTTTGAATGCCTGCTCAGTATGAAGGTCCCATCTGGCTTCTTGTTGAATATAAAGGGAATAATAAACATGCCAGAGAAAAAGTTCCAGAACCTAAAGTCTCATGACTGCCACGTGATTATGACACAACTGCTTCCGGTTGCATTGAGGGCGCTTCTACCGGAAAACGTCCGATTAGCCATTGTGAAGCTATGTGCATTCCTCAATGCAATCTCTCAGAAGGTGATAGATCCAGAAATCATACCAAGGCTAAGAAGTGATGTGGCGCAATGTCTTGTCAGTTTCGAGCTGGTGTTCCCACCATCCTTCTTCAATATCATGACGCACGTCCTAGTTCATCTAGTCGACGAGATTGTCATTCTGGGCCCCGTATTTCTACACAATATGTTCCCCTTTGAGAGGTTCATGGGAGTCCTAAAGAAATATGTCCGTAACCGCGCTAGGCCAAAAGGAAGCATCTCCATGGGCCATCAAACAGAAGATGTCATTTTGTTTTGTGTTGACTTCATTCCTGGCCTTAAGAAGATAGGTCTCCCTATATCGCGGTATGAGGGGAGACGGACTGGAAAAGGCACGCTTGGAGGGGACTCAATAATATGCAGGGACGGGCATTCTTGGTCTCAAGCACACTACACAGTTCTACAGAACTCTACCTTGGTGACCCCGTATGTCGATGAACACAAGAACAGTCTGCGCTCCAAACACCCGGAGCAGTGTGACGATTGGATTACATGCGAACACATCAGGACTTCCAGTAGTTGGTTGGAAACACATCCCAGAGGTGACAACACTGTTTGTGATGAGCTGTAGTCGTTGTCCAGGGGACCATCTTCGACTGTATTGACTTAGAAAGGATACGAGATAAATGGGAATACGTTTTACACGATCGCCCAAGATCAAAAGAGCACCAACCAAAATAGAGGTGGCTGCTTTGATGCAGCAACCAAGAGGGGAAAGGACACATATTATGGTTACATAGTGGACATATGGGAACTTGACTACGGACATGATTTTAAGGTCCCTTTGTTTAAGCGCAAATGGGTCAATCTATCAGGAGGCGGGGTACAGGTAGACCCACAGTACGGAATGACAACAGTGGATCTGAACAATCTTGGGTACACTAACGAACAGTTCGTCCTAGCCAATGATGTGGCGCAGGTTTTCTATGTGAAGGACATGTCTACCAAACCAAGAAAAAGATAAGATAAAGAGGCGAATACATCATACGATGAGCCAAAGCGCCACATAGTTCTTTCAGGAAAAAGGGACATCGTGGCAAGACAGACATGTCTAAAGATTATGAAAACTTTCATGAAATTCCTCCCTTCAAAGTCAAGGCTGGCCCAAGCACCCTGTTAAACGATGAAGATTATCCATGGTTACGGCGCAATAAGCAAAGGACACAAGCGAAGAAAAATTGAATACTTTCTCTTCACAACTATGCCTTTGATCTAGAATATCCATGTAACAGACGAGTTTCCGTATGAAACCCTGATACTTCGAAAGAGATTGTCCGTTTTGTACACGAAGTGCATCCAGTTTTTGCCATAACCCTCTCAACTTTTTAGCACATGCTAGTTGGGTGAAATAATGATACCATGCCAGCTTTCAACCTTTTTAGATTTCATTTGTAGTGCTTTTCAATTTCAGGGTCATTTAGCTCAAAAAACAATAAATGCATGAAAAATAACAAATGAAGTCAGAAAGGATTGAAAATTGATGATGTGGCTTTGAATGATGCATTTTAAACACACAAAAAGTCTGGAGTTCAAATAAGTTCAAAAACATGAAATCCCTTTGTAACAGATGAGTTTTCGTCCGAAACCCTGATACTTCGAAAGAGATTGTCCATTTTGTACACGAAGTGCATCCAGTTTTTCCTGTAACCCTGTCAACTTTTTAGCACATGCTATGTGGGTGAAATAATGATACCATGCCAACTTTCAACCTTTTCAAAGTTCATTTGTAATGCTTTCCAATTTCATGGTCATTTAGCTCAAAGAATGAACTAATATAAAATTATATAAATCTAAAATTATAAAAAATAATGAACTCTAATAGCAAAAGGAATCAACTAAAAAGCTTTTATAAACCTCTAATATTTTGTAAACTAAAATTATATAAAATTTATACAACTAAAATTTTCAAAGTATTTTCTGTTCAAAACATGAAAAGCAAAAAGAATTATCATAAAGAATTTTTTGTTGGAAACTTTAGCAGCAAAATGAAATTTCATAAAGAATTTTTTGATAGAAACTAAAATAACAAAATCTGTTTTTGAATATAATGATAAAACGCAGTAATATTAAATAGCAGGAAAAAGAATCACTGGAAATATATTTTTATAGTGAAGTTATTCGCAATAAATAGTGAAAATATATTAAATAGCCGGCCTAAGAACCGGGACTAAAGGTATAGGGCTTTAGTACCGACCCTTTAGTCCCGGTTCCCCAACCGGGACAAATGGGGCCTATGAACTGGGACCAATGGCCCTTTTTCTACTAGTGTGAGGACAAGCAATGGGTTAAGCTTGGGGGGAGTTGATACGTCTCCATCGTATCTACTTTTCCAAACTCTTTTGCCCTTATTTTGGACAGTAATTTGCATGATTTGAATGGAACTAACCCGGACTGACGCTGTTTTCAGCAGAATTGCCATGGTGTTATTTTTGTGCAGAAATAAAAGTTCTCGGAATGACCTGAAAATTCATGGAGATTATTTTTGGAACATATAAAAAATATTGGCGAAAGAATCAACCGAAGGGGGCCGACACCCTGGCCATAAGGGTGGGGGGGCGCCCACCCCCTAGGGCGCGCCCTCCGTTCTCGTGGGCCCCCTGGACCTCCACCGACCTCAACTCCAACTCCATATATTCATGTTCGGGGAGAAAAAATCAGAGAGAAGGATTCATCGTGTTTTACGATACGGAGCCGCCGCCAAGCCCTGTTCTTCCTCGGGAGGGCAGATCTGGAGTCTGTTCAGGGCTCCGGAGAGGGGAATCCGTCGCCATCGTCATCATCAACCATCCTCCACCAATTTCTTGATGCTCACCGCCGTGCGTGAGTAATTCCATTGTAGGCTTGCTGGACGGTGATGGGTTGGATGAGATTTATCATGTAATCGAGTTAGTTTTGTTATGGTTTGGTCTGTAGTATCCACTATGTTCTAAGATTGATGTTGCTATGCCTAATGCTTGTCACTAGGGCCCAAGTGCCATGAATTCAGATCTGAACCCTTTATGTTTTCATGAATATATGTGTGTTCTTGATCCAATCTTGCAAGTTATAGTCACCTACTACGCGTTGTGATCCGGCAACCCTGGAGTGACAATAGTCGGGACACTTCCCGGTGATGACCGTAGTTTGAGAAGTTCATGTATTCACTAAGTGTTAATGCTTTGGTCCGGTACTCTATTAAATGGAGGCATTACTATCCCTTAGTTTCCAATAGGACCCCGCTGCCACGGGAGGGTAGGACAAAAGATGCCATGCAAGTTCTTTTTCATAAGCACGTATGACTATATTTGGGATACATGCCTACATTATATTGATGAATTGGAGCTAGTTCTGTGTCACCCTATGTTATAACCGTTGCATGATGAATGTCATCCGACATAATTATCCATCATTGATCCATTGCCTACGAGCTCGTTTCATATTGATCTTTGCTAAATTACTTTTCCATCGCCATTGTTACGATTACTACAAAACTGCTACTGTTACTTTTGCCACTGTTACCGTTACTTTCATATTACTTTGCTACTAAATACTTTGTTGCAGATATTAACTCTTTCAGGTGTGGTTGAATTAACAACTTAGCTGCTAATACTTGAGAATATTCTTTTGCTCCTCTTGTGTCGAATCAATAAATTTGGGTTGAATACTCTACCCTCGAAAACTGTTGCGATCCCCTATATTTGTGGGTTATCACTGCCTTCAAATAAAACTAGAGGCTAACGCGCGCTTTGTCGTGTCGTTCTTCACTCTGGGATTAACTCTTTTATATCTAGTAAATAATTGTGATTGGTTGTTTTCTTTGAATTTTATCTGTGTTGATTTTGTGTTTTGACGGTGTTTTTTCGTTCATATATCGTGTCAGATTGCTGTTGGAGACTGTATTTGCTTCTAGAGGAGAATGGAATTGTTTGGTGCGTGGTTGTGGTGCATTTACACATTTAGGCCTTGATGTCAATTGGTGGTGGTCGTCTGAGCCTCCTGAGAGCTTCTATTCCGTGCTAAAACCATGAAATTGTTGCTATAACACTCACATATGCCAACCCACGAAGCTCTAGCCCGCTCAGCTTGGCTCCCTGCTCCTCTTGCTCATGTAGTTTTTTCGCTCGCCTAATGCAAGCTAAGAAAAAAATATCAATGATCAATTTCTATTTGAAAATTTTAGTTTAATTAAAAGATGTTCAAGGATTTTAAAATATATTACAAAATTTAAAAACCATGAATTTTGGAAAACATTCATGAGTTTAAAATATATTCATGGATTTCAAAAAATCTTGACAAATTAAATAAGTTTTTGAATTTTAAAAGTGCTCACAAACTCTTAAAATGATCATGAACTTCAATAATATTCGTGAATGTAATAAATATTAATGAATCTAAAAGAATGTTTTATTTTTTAATGTTCACAAATTTTATAAAGCACTCATGAATTAAAATGTGGAAAATAAAATATAAAAGGAAAGAACAAATAAAACCAAACATCAAACAATCTTACAACTAGGGCCCTCGCCGACCCCACAACCCCTGAAGCACCAGAGCGCTTCAAACCATGGGAGCTTAGTATCTCTATAGATAGATATGAGGGGGGAAATGCCAAGCACATCTGCCTTTGATGAGAAAGATAATTAAAGGTACTAGTTTCAAATACATAAAATACACAATAGTACATCTATTGATAGACATCAATCCATGAAGAAGGTTATTTTGTCATTATTATTTTGCTTAGATCTAGCAAAGATACAGTGCAACCAAAGTGTTCTCCCTAGCAGTACGATATTTCTTGCGATCTAGGGTTGCTGCGTCGTCGCCGCCGCCGCTGCTGGCCCCGTGACTTCCTCATGAGGCTGGCTTGATGCCCTAACGAGGTGCCTCCCTTCAGGTTCCTGTCCCCTGGATTAGAAAGTCAGGGTTTGATGTCCTCCGGCGGCTCGGCTGACCGTGAGTTCTCTTTGTAAATCATTGCTGCAAAAGTAGTGATCTGCTGTCCTCCGGCGGCTACGCCGACCGAGAGTTTTTTCGTCGTCGATCACCGGATTCACTGTCTTCTCGTCGGAGGCTGTCCGGTCATCATGAAAGTTCTAAGTTGGAATTATAACGGGCTCGGAAACGCCGCAGCAATTCGGGCATTGTTGGATGTCCAGCGAGCATGCAACCCGGACGTGATGTTTTTGTCGGAGACTCACTTGGAAAGCTATCCGGCTGAGTGTTTACGAAGAAGATTAAAGATGGATCACAAATTGGTGTGTGCGGGAGATGGTCGGAAAGGTGGTTTGATACTGTTTCGGAAAAAGGGAGTGAAAATACAAAGGCTGGAGCTTGACCCCATGTTCGTTGATGTAATGGTAGAAGATGAGAGCAATGTTAAGTGGAGACTGACGGGGATGTACGGCGAGTTCAGGTGGGAACATAAGTATAAAACTTGGGAAAGGATGCGTCGGTTGCATCAGACCAACAATTCACCATGGCTTCTACTTGGGGATTTGAATGAGATACAATATCTGAATGAGAAGGAAGGTGGTAACCCAAGGCCGCAACAATATATGGCAGCTTTTCAGTCTGTCATAAGCGATTGTGATCTGAGAGACATGGGGTTCGTTGGCAATAAGTTTACGTGGCAGAGAGGTCGGATAAGGGAGAGACTGGACAGGGGACTCATCAATGATGCCTGGGCCACGTTATACCCGCATGCAGCATTACAAAACTTGAATTACAATCATTCTGACCATAGGCCGCTTTGCGTTGATACAGATTATTATTCCCAACGTGGAACAGGGGGTGGGCATACTAAGCGCTTTGAGGCACGCTGGCTAAGAGAGAGCTCATTCCCGGATGTTGTACAGGAGACATGGAACGCCGTGGGAGCAAACACAGAACCGATCACAATCCAGGAAAAGTTGAGCCGCATGCATGATGCTTTTCATGATTGGGACCAAAGGGTCCTGAAGAAACCTAAGAAGAGACTAAGAAAGGCACAAAATGACCTTGAGAGAATTATGTCTGGTCCTATTAATGAGGAAAATGAAGAGAAGAGAAAAGAATTATCAGAACTCATTGAGTATTTATTGGAGCTTGAGGAAATTCATTACATGCAGCGGTCGAGAGCGGGATGGCTGAAGAATGGTGACCGTAACACCGGGTTTTTTCCAGGCTATGCATCCGCACGCCGGAAAGGAAATCTCATTAAGAAACTTAATGATGGAGTTGGTAACGTACTGGAAGGTACGACAGCCCTCAGTTCACATATCCAGGGCTACTTCGCTAATCTATTTTCCTCGGAAGTTCAACATGTTGATCCCTCAATCATCCACAAAGTCCAGCCAAAGGTGACAGATCAAATGAATACCATCTTAATGGCTCCGTATACACATGATGATGTACGTAAAGCAGTGTTCAGTATAGGGGACCTGAAGGCACCCGGCCCGATGGCCTCCATGCGATCTTTTTTAAAAAATTCTGGCATATTCTAGGATATGATATTTCACAGGAGGTCCTTTTTGCTATAAACTCTAGGCAAATACCGGAGGAATGGAATGATACATCAATAGTTCTGATCCCCAAGGTTGACTCGGATGAGGTAATTACACAGTACAGACTCATTAGCTTATGTAACGTGCTATATAAGATAATCTCAAAAATGTTGGCCGCTAGGCTGAAAGTAATTCTTCCGGATATTATTTCCCCCACTCAAAGTGCATTTGTACCTGGGAGGTTGATTACCGATAATATTCTTATTGCCTATGAATGTGTTCATAAGATAAAAAATAAGAGAGCAGGGCAAACGGCCCTGTGTGCGGTGAAACTAGACATGCATAAAGCATATGACCGGGTGGAGTGGACATTTTTGAGAAGAATGATGGAGAAATTGGGATTCCATGGCCAATGGATAAATATGATTATGGCATGTGTTTCCTATGTTAGATACAAGGTGAGATTCATCTCCCAAGAAACAGAGATGTTCACCCCTACGAGGGGTATTCGACAAGGAGATCCTCTCTCCCCATACTTGTTTCTCCTTTGTGCAGAAGGATTGTCCAGTATGTTGCAGTATGAAGTGCAGGAATGCACCGTCAGTATCACACCTTTTATTTGTTGATGATTCTCTAATTCTCATGAGCGCAGATGTTTTAAATGCAACTTCCTTACAACAAGTATTGGATACCTATTGTCAAAGTTCAGGGCAGATGGTGAGTCTGGCTAAATCTAGCATATTTTTCAGTCCTAATACCAGTGTTGTGTCCAGAGCAGAGATATGCCAAATTTTCATATTGACACAGAAGCACTGTCAGATAAGTATCTTGGTCTTCCAGCTATGGTTGGGGCAGATAGAAGTGATTGTTTCAGGCATTTTGTTGAAATAATTAAAGTGAGAATATTAGGGTGGATGGAAAGGCAATTATCTATTGGGGGAAAATAAATTTTATTAAAAGCAGTGGCCCAGGCTATTCCGGCTTTTGCGATCTCTGTCTTTAGTATACCCAAGGGGGTCTGCAAAGAAATCACGGATGTTATTGCTCAGTTTTGGTGGGGGGTGATGAAAAACATAGGAAGATGCATTGGATGGCGTGGTGGAAGCTTTGTATTCCGAAAAGTGAAGGAGGTATGGGATTCCGTGATCTCTACTCTTTCAACTTAGCTTTATTAGCGAAACAGAGTTGCAGACTCATAACTGACCCGGATTCTTTGGTAGCAAGAGTACTAAAGGCTACATATTTTCCCAACGGGAGCTTACTTGATGCCACACCGAAGAATGGGGCATCTCTTACTTGGCAAAGTATTTTGAAGGGGCTAGAAACTTTTAAAAAAGGATATATTTGGAGAATAGGAACCAGAGAGGAAGTCAATATTTGGAACGACCCGTGGATACCTGCTAGCCCAGATATGAAGGTGATCACGCCGAAAGGGCAAACAATTCTGTCCAAGGTGGGTGAATTAATTGACCCTTCAACTGGCACATGGGATGAGACGCTGCTTGAAGCTATATTTTACCCTATAGATGTTCGAAGGATATTGCAGATTCCTATTCATTATCAAGCTTTTGATGACTTTGTTGCATGGCAGCCAAACAGAACTGGAGTTTTTTCGGTTAGAACAACGTATCACTTGCGGTGGTTACACACTTTTAGGGCGCATGCAACTGACATAGAGACACCAGGAGGGTCCGCCCCCCTAGCAGTATGGACTACTCTATGGAAACTTCCGGTCCCACATAAAATTCAGATTTTTTGTTGGAGGATTCTGCGAGGAATAGTGCCCTTAAAGCTATACTGGCAAATAGACGTGTTGGATCCATTGGTTCTTGTCCTATTTGTCACCAAGGGGTAGAAGACATCCGACATCTTCTGTTTAGATGCACACATGCAAGGGAGCTATGGGAGCGATTGGGTATGCTGGAATTCATTGAGCATTCATTACATGTAGAAGATCAGGCTCGGCCATATTTGAGTATATGTTGTCACTACCGGATAACCACCTACAGGTACATCCAAACGTCAATTTTAAACAAGCTCTGGTTGTAGAAAGTTGGTATATATAGTGGATCCGACGGCAAATCACGCATAATGAGTCAGTACCACCAACCTGGAGATGGCCGATCTCAGTCCTATCTATAGCAAGGAACTTTCATATGGCTTCCTCACGTACTGTAGTATTGCCTGAAACAATATGGAGTAAACCTGACCCAAGATATACTAAACTAAAAGTCGATGCAGCATTCTTTGCAGATGAGGGGCTAGGTGCGACATCGGCTGTGCTTCGAGATGATAGGGGGAACTTTGTTGCTGCGCAAGGTAAGTTCATCCCATATGCGGCCGATGCTATTACCACTGAAGCAATGGCTATGAGAGATGGTTTGGCATTTGCAAATTCTATCGGTTTTAACCGGATCGAGGCGGAATCAGATTCACTCGAAGTCATTAACTTCTGTACTGGTCACACGAGATGGTGGGATGGAGCAGCAGCTTTATTTGCAGAGTGTGTGGATATAGGTACTATGATCGGGAAGGTCACTTTCAAGCATTGTCTTCACTCTTGTAATCAAGTGGCTTACGTGCTAGCAAATCATAGCTATTGTAATAAGTCTTCTTTTAGTTGGTTAAACGAGCCCCCTGACATTGTTGTCGGTAAGCTCGTAGATGATGTAACCGTGTTTTAATTTTAATAAAGCTAGCCATGATGGCCTTTCCTAAAAAAAGTGTTCTCCCTAGCCATTCAAAAAAAGAACATAAATGTTGTTGCAAATCACATTTAATACAACATAAAGTATATTTGAAAATACAAATGTAGATAATAACAAATTAATTAGATATTATGTTAACAAAATAATTCATAAGTAAGTAAAAAAATTTGTATAAATTTAAGTACACCCCGAACTTGATGAAGACAAGTGAGGAAGCTCCCGCCTGTAGGGGCTGATACATAGCAGGGTTGGGGCCTTGCTCATCGATGGCTGCACTCGGCATGTGAACAGCGGCCGGAGATTCCTCACCGGTGGCAGATCTCTAAGAAGCACGACGTCGACTTTGGTTTCCTAATCCTTAAGCACTGGAGTCGTCGGGGTCTTGGATCTGCAGGTCGTCGTACAAGTCCCGCCTCCACCGCCGGCAGGTGGGCTTCATCGGGTTGGACCCTTATGTGCCCTCTTCTTCTCGGAGGAGGTCGGTCGGCTAGCACATGAAAGATCCCTCTTCGTTTTCCTAGTGTCCTCGTCAGCGCCTGCGGTGGTCCGATGAGAAGGAAAGAGTGTGACCTCGGCTGTTTTTTTGTGGAGCAGGCAATGGGATGGCAAGAGAATGAGGCGACCGAGAAAGGTTGGGTTGGGGTTTGGGTGACTGGGTGAAAGGAGGGAGTGACGGAATGCGTGCTAGGTTAGAGTTTTGACTAGTTTGTCCTATTCCATGAGTTGAGATTCGGGAGCGTGGTGTCGATTTGGTTGGTGAGGCAGAAGGCTATAAGAAACTAGTAGAATGCCCGTGCATTGCCACGGGCATCTTTTAATGTTTTCAATGAAATTGCAAACAAAACTGTATTACAGAATCGAAAGGAAAGAACTGTGCCATCAACACACCAGTAGAAAACCCTGTGGTCTATGTGTTGCAACTTGTTTTACTGGCAAGAGATAATACGGGTCAACAGTAAATAGTGTGCCACAACAATGAAAATTACACTCAGCTTCGGTCTAAAGTATGAGCTAGCATCTCTCTCTTTACCTCTCTGTAGTTCTTCATGTGTATGGCAGAGTAAAAAGAAGCCTGTGATTGCTCATTCTCATATAAGCAACGGAACTCATTAATTATGTTGTATGATAAAACCAAGGCTAGTATTATTAATTTGAGGGTTGATATCATCAATGTACTAATACATACCTAAACCTGCAAAACAAATCAGAATACAACAGTATGTGTCATATTTATTTCTTAACAACAATTATCCTCAACAGTGTGTGAATCCAACTGCTTCAACCTGAAAATAATGTAAAGGTACCAGCCTGGTCCTAGCTAAGTTAATTTAACACTACCAAGTGAAGTAGATTGCCCATGCGTCGTCACAGGCTTTTGAAATATTTTGCTAGTTATATTAACATAATGCATGTTAAATTTTACATGTAGAGACAAGATAACACGGGCACAATCGGGTAATAATTGAAGCCCACTTCACTTACAATGTAAATTGATGAAAGAAAGGCAAATTGACGATGCATATATATAGAGTGATGATCCAACTAAATATCCATTACAAAGTAAGCTCTACTTGATGTGCTTCAGAAATTCTCGCACAATATTACGAATGTTGTCTTTAGTTTTATTCGCATGATATTTGAGCAAGTATAATAAAAACTTCTTTTTCAACTCATACTCATCCCGCATAAGCAATATATGTTGTTAGTAGGAGTACTTGATGTCGAAGGTCTTAAAATGTGTACCGGAGAATACTCACCGTTCAAACCGGCGAAACAATTCTTTAACGTTCCACCAGAGTATAAATGTTCTAGTGGCTCGATACTAAACATGTCAAACATATATCTTTTCCTCATGTGTTTTACAAAATAGCACCTCTAGAAACATTAGCCTGCTAGCAAATATGGGAGGTAATGAGAGATGTATCACTCATTTTTTTACACACAATAGTTAAACGTTTACCCGTGTGCAAATATGGGCCATAATGAGAGGCACATCTTTCATTTTTATACACACAATAGTTACAATAGTCGGCGATAAAACCCTAGTATTTCGGAACATTTCCCTTCAATGGAAACCAGGAAACGCTCCTTTGGGAGGCAGAAGCATTTCAGTGATTCGTTTTCTTTTCAACCACATATCCAAGTGTGACACATACTTTCGTTACTTCAATTCTCTGAGTTGTTTGTAAATTGTGAGGCCTAATCCCATTCCACTGCCCATTAATTAACACATTCTTTGTAGTAGCAACCGATCATTGTGCAAATGTATTTCCATTTATTTGATATAAAACAAAGTTGGGCCATGTAGTTTCCATTTAAACAAAGTTGTGCTTTTGTCCAGAACTCAAGATGATGAATCAAACTTTTGAGAGTCCATGCATGTTTATTTTATTCAAATGCCAGCAGATATATAATCTTGTCTAGAAGATTTGTAATCATCAGTGAGCTTCTACTCCCCTGCTCAGGCCATCTCAGTACAACCACATCTCATTCACAAAAAAGCTGTAGCAACAACACCCAATCCCCACAGAGATATCTCATCGCCCAGTGTCCCTTCTCTTCTATACACATCACCACTCCTCCCTTTCTACCTCACCACCCAGCGTTGCTCCTCCTCTTCTCATTTAGCGCCCACAAACGGCTTGCAACGCCCCGCCACCAGCTCCCTCGTATCGACGCCTGGACGTGCTCCACCCGATCCCCCGTCGTGACGCCCGTGCTCCAGCCACACTCAAGAAGCCGCATGGAGAGCTCCGGCTCCGTCCCGCTTCCCGTACGGTGGCAAGGGCGAAGCTGCCGCCCCGTGCTCCCTAGACCTCCATCCGCCCGTGATTCATCCTCCTACCATCCAAAACGGCGCCATCCTGTACTCCCTTCCCCTCCTCCACAACCAAGCAACCCCTACATGCTCCTCCACCCAGCCTCGACCGTGGCGCCCGGATCTATGGACAAAGAGACCGATTACGCAGAACAGTCAGATTCAAACAAAATAACAGGACCAGCAATGTGTACAAACCTATATCTATGGACAAAGAAAGAATGTAGCATCAATCATATTATCTCTGAGCCCATCAGCATGGACCACATACTTTGGAAAAGTAAAAATAAAATTCAAACCTCGTGTGTTTATTTACTTATTTCAAATGTCATCGGAAGCACTAACCCAATACTTCTCTACATACCTCTTTAGTTTCTCACACTAAACTATTGAAGTATGTGAGCAAAGTTACAAACAAGTAAACTACTGAGGTCTATAGGTAAGTTACAAAAAATGACTGAACATCTAGGAAGTATACATTACCTAGCTCTCAAAACTATGTTGTTCGTATGACGACATCATGGTTCAGCATAACTATTTTATCCATGACAAGACATAATGGAGTCAATTCTCCAAAAGCAATCGAGAGCAGAAACATTGTATTCTTAGTTATAAACTTGTAATAAGGTTTTCATGTGTTTCCTAGGAAACTTGGTTGGTGGAAAAGGACTGAATAAAGTGCACACTCTTTAGTCATAGCCAACAGAAGTTCACGATAGAAGAGGCAACAAAGATATTATGTTTTGCTTTTGTGAAATATGCAAAACCTGTGTCTCTAACCGATCCTAGGTTTTTCTTAATTGGTTACTCTGGTGTAGACATCCAAAAGAAATATTATTAAGGGTATATTGTGCTGCAACCACATAGCAGATAACAAAAATGGTATTTACTTTAAAACTACCATGTAGTAGTTCGGCAAGAAAATTTGCAAGAATCAGTTTAGGCAGAAGAATTGCTAGTTTCTATTAATTCACCCTCAAGGACATTTACAAACCAAAGTGATTTCATTAAAGCTTTTCTTACAAGACATCCTTAGGCTTGTATGTGCTTGGAATAAGCAAGTGCAGTCTATTGACCAGGAATACTTCATCGAAAGCAAGCTAGGTAGAAGAAGCAGCAATTGGTTGTGCCAGAATAAATAATTTACAACTCCAATTTTGTATCAGAAGTTTAAGAGGAATAACAGAATTTATGAGATTCTAGAGAGTTTAAACATCAGCAGTGATTTGTTCTTGTTTGAATACCAAGAAAAGAAAAGACAGTTACAAGAACTACTAACCCTTCCTTTCATCTAAGGAAAAAACGGCTTAGAGCATACCCTGTCTATCCATGCATTTATTTCTTTAGTGAACAGAAGCCGCAGATCCGTTTGAATTCAAAATCATAAGCAACACGGCTCGGTGAAACAAAATATACACCATGAATGTCGAAAGGCATGTTTGCTTGTCGTATTCTAATGCTCTTTCCATGGGACAATATAATCAGAACCAAATCATAACCAGGGATCAAAAATTAAGGAATGCCACCAGTCTGACAAATGGAATCCGCAAATTATACAACTTGGCTTCCCATCTCAATACACAGTTCAACTATGCACAAAAACAATCTAACAACTATTAAACGCACAGGTACTACTATACTTCCTAATCAGCTGTGTACAGATAAGATAAACAGTTAATCTGCAATAACAAAATCAAGTAGATACATTAGGTTTAATGCCTACTCTGCATCATCATATTTGACCTCTGAGCTGCATCCGAGTTGTTACAATTTTTCTTTAACTGTGCACTTAACTGAAACTCTAAAGTTCAGCCAGTTCCTCATCTTGTACTATTTCACTACAAAGATTGAGAAAATAAGTACAAAGGATAACAAAACTTAACCTAGCGAAGAATGCATGTCTATTTGGCCATCCCAAGAAAATATCAGTAATGTATCCCATAGTTATTTGCAAGATGGCCTAACTAATCTGGATAGCAATCACATATTCATTCATTTGGTCATATAACAGTAAAAGAAGATCTTTATACTCAATTTATCATTTAATTAGAACACCGGTTTAATCCACCAAGTTGGCGTGTAAGTTTCTAAAAAGGATAAGAAAATAAAACGCAGCTACAGGTCTAGATGTCTATCAAGATCCAAACTACTGAGCCGGAACTCTATATTCAAAGGTCGAACCATGAATTGAATAGTCAATATAATCTTCTGAATGAACATGCAAACTTAGATATATGGTTGTACAGGGGTGCATAACGTTCAGTGGAAGCACCATCAAGAGGAAAAATATCCTGTGATAGTAATCTACATTCCTCGGTGATCAAACATTCCAACCTATCACCATATTACCATATAACAACTTAAAAGGCTTGTTAGTGTTAAATAAACCCTCCTGCATGTAAAATATATGATTGTTATTATATTAAATAACAGTAATGATTACAGCGGGAGATCAATCCAAGCAGTACAATAAGAAGTATTGCATCTTGAGGTAGAGATTAGAACAAGAGAAACAAAAGAAAAATGTTCACCATTGAGTAAATCCTCGGAGATTAGCACCCCGAACTTTAGCTTTCCTTTAGAAATAAGGGTGGAGAATCTTAAGCTCCACAATTTTGTGCCTCCAATGGTTGTTGCCTTCATCAGCTGCAAGGACCAATCTATAGCAGCACATGCAGAATGTTAATGGAAGAACTTTCGGCCTAAAGCTTTCCTTTTCGAAAAATTCTGCAATAGCATGAATGTCCACATTAGTATTCTGGTAAAATCAGAACAAGTTCAGTATTTTGGTAAAAAAAATGCAGACTACAATTGTCTGCCATATGCCTTTGCACAATCATAATCCAAAACATGCCTGCACATCTTCGGTATGGGACAGCGGCTTCCACGACTGAGCGAATCTGGCGTCTGCGCCTGCAACTGCATTGTGCATTGTTGTCGAGAGGGTTAGAGCCCTCTTGGGTGGGGACATATGGGACGGTGCCCCTGCATCGGCAGAGAAGATGGAGGTCTACGGTGGGAGGTCCGGCAAGATGTTGTCCAGCGGCGAGGTCAAGCGTTATAGCATCAAATCAAACTTTACTGTTTATCCATTTGTGGTTATTGTACCCATCTTTCGTGTGATGTTTTGGAATGCTCACAGTCCAAGTTTTAAAAGTGACCATCAATATAAGCTGACTGTCAATGGAACAAACAGAGAACTATGTGCAGGAGCTGAACAATAATTCTCAAGCCGGAGAACAAATACCTCAAGAGAGGAGCGTAATGGAGCAGCAGTTCTGGGGAGCCCCTCGCCTTAGGCAGTGGTGCGGAGGTAGGCTCCTCGCCCCGGCGGCTCACATGTCATCGGGGTCGTTGTGCTTGCCGCCGGCGCGGATGCACTTCTGGGTATTGTAGCGCGGTGCACTCGGCAAGTTGTGAGTCCAGGGAGGCACCACGTCATGGCCGAGAATACTGCTTGAACTGGTTCAGCCAGATGTTGGCGAACAACTGGATGAGGTGGATTATGTGCACCATAGATCTTGACAGCCACAACATGTGTGACTTGTAACTGAAGAAGGCCCCGCCTCTGTCGCCTCATCAATCTTCGTCACCCACTCCGGCGCTACTCCTGACAGTGAGACCCACCACCACGTGGTCTCCAGTCACCGGGATACAATGGCCATCAGCTAAATAACCACATTATGGAAAATATCACATAAACTGCATATTCGTAAGGTCGCTCAAAGCTTCGTAAGTATAGGTTAGATTTTAATCGATCTGATGAACATTCCAACTATATGGCACAATTGTCTCCATGTATTCAGTGACCACAATAACTGGATTATAACTGTAAGAAAAAGGCAAGTTACTTTCAAGTCGCAAAGCCGAATGGTAAATATGAGTACGCAATGGATGGATCACCATATGCATCAAGCAACCTAAATTCATGAAATATTTTTTTACCTTGATTACTTCTAGCTATTCCATTGGTGAGTGCAGTTCCTTGTCATAACTGCGCCATACTTCAAGACCTACAATGTCCAGCAGATGAAAACATCATTAGACATGTTACACCAATGCAGTAGTACCCCAAGCGTTCAACAACAGAAATTGGCTCAGCAAATTTGTGATTTAAAACATAATGGAAATCACATAACAGAGGATTCAGCGTTGTGATGATTATTTGCATCCCGACAGGCATGCTTGATAATGACCCGGATTGTAATACAAAACAATAATTTGTCACTCCAAACTACAAAAGGAAAAATACCACTGCACAAGATGCAATAGATTATTTCTGAATCCTACAGGCTTGCTTGATAACGACCCAGATTGGCATCTCTAGGAAGCTTCACAGCAGCTCCAACACCTCCCAACAAACGGGGTGCAGAGCATCTGGGGAGTTGGGCGCGGGTAGATTTGGCATGAATCCAGCGGTAAACCTACGTATGCCAGCAGCAGGAAATCACATGAGCCGATGCCTTGATTGCATACCACACACCCGTGAGACATGGGGAATCAAACAAGAAAAAAATCATGAGAGGTGACACGAGTGCAACATACCAACGATGGCCGCCGCCGGAGTGGATCGGAGAAGGGGATGAGCCTACGGGCTGGGTGCCACTACAAAAAAAATACACTTCCGTGATGATACGTGTTTGTCACAGTAGGTCGCGTTTTTTGTCATGCATGTACATCCATGACAAATTTATGACAGAATCAAGATAGTCATACCTGTGTTGTCGTAGAAGTGTTCCATGACATTACCAAAATTATCATCACGGAAGTGTCCACTTCCATGACGATAAATCGCGCGTCACAGAAGTGCTTTCGTCAAGGGTGACCGACACGTGGCATCCACCGTAACGGAACGCCGTTAAGCTATCGGGTCGGGTTTTGGATCCGATAACCCGTTAACAGCCCCGACCAATGGGGATTTTCCATGTGTAAAATCATCATTGGCTGGAGGAAACACGTGTCAGCTCATCGCTGGGACAGATGTCATCCACTCATTGGACAGTAGGCGCCTATGATACGTCGACATGTGGCACGGCCCAACAGTGGCCCATTCCTGTGAAAAGGCCGGTCCGTTTGACTTGGTCAAAAGCTGGCGGGCCGGCCCATGGAAAGCCTGTTAACGGCATGTTCGCATATAGCCCATTTACAGCCCGCTAACCCAAGGCCCGTTACGCCCTATTCGAATTAGGCCCAGTAGCGTCATCTGGGCCATCCAATATGATTCCAGCCCGTTTTCACTTCTGGCCCATGTATGGCCCATGACGTCTTTCGGCCCATATGAGGCCCTATGTAACTCTTGGCCTATTAACGGCCCGTGCTGAAACTGGCCTGTAATGAACAGTGTATTACTTTACACCCATTAACGGCCCGTGGTGAAACTGGCCCGTAATGAACAGTGTATCACTTTACACCCATTAACGGCCCGTTATTCCGTTGGGCCGTTTCCAGCCCATGTTATCTTTCGGCCTTCTCAGAGCCCATTTATTCTTGGGCTATTTTCCAGCATCCGTTTACTTACGGCCCGTTACTGTCATTTTCTGCTTGTGGGCCAAATTCAGCCCGTCGTTACAGTCGGTCCGTTTGTGGTCCGTTAATACGTTGGGCCGTTTTCATAGCGTCATCAAATACGGCCTATTAACGATGGCCCGTTATGGTCAGCCCATGAACGGACGATTACAACTCTAGCCCGTTTACGGCCAGAATGCGGTCTGTTTGGCCCATGTTTGGCCAATCGATCATACGGCCCGTATAAGGCCCATTGATGATACGGCCCGTAGAAGGCCAATTGTTTCTACGGCCCGTAGAAGGCCCATTGTTTCTACGGCCCGTAGAAGGCCCACTGTTTCTACGGCCCGTAGAAGGCCCACTGTTTATACGGCCCGTAGAAGGCCCACTTTTTCTACGGCCCGTAGGAGGCCCAGTGTCACTACAGTAAATATTAGCCCATGGTTATTGTGGCCTAGTTTTAAAAAATAGGTTATTGCAGCCACTAACAAACCGTAGAAAAAGAACTGCACTGACTACAAGCAAACAAATAAACAAGACAACAAGGAAATAAATAAGCAAGCAACTTACACTAGGCTATCACGGCTATTACACATATTACATCCACTGGGCATCAAAGTTCGCCACCAGTGCAAATATAGGGAACACAGCAGCATATAAACGCCGCAGCAAAACAAGTCCAGAACTAAAACCACTTCAGAAGAGCTCAAGAAACAATATCCTAGATACCCATAATGCTGGCAAGATGCTTAGCAAGCTTATTAACTTTCTCTTGTTTGGCGCTTTAAGTCCTCCAGCGCTTGCTGTTGCACCAGAAAGTATGCATCTGAATTCTGCAGGGACTTCCTCAGTCCTTTGGCTTCCTGTCGCATAACATCTGCTCGATTTCTTTCAACTTGAAGTTGAGACTCAAGAAGCCGAACTGATTCAGGCAACGAGTTCGAAGAGCTGGTGCCAGCAGTGGTAGCCAGTAACTCGAACACTACATCAAGACAGGACTTTGGGGTTGTCTCAGTGTCTTCAATATAGTTTTTATCAGCTTTCTTGGAGACCAACAGGAATGTCTCACTATCTTGAACCTTATCTGCATTACTTCCTTTACCATTGCATAACAGGGTACTCTTCTCCAATATTTTATCCGCGTTCTAAAAGAGAAACAAACAAACACATCTCAGGTTTACAATGTAGTATATGAAACTCATTTTGGTAAACCAGTTCAGTAGTAAGGTGGACAGGATAACAGCATGAAACAAACATATATCTATGTAGTATGGTCACTGTATGGTCTATATCATTCTAGTTTATGTTGCCAAATCAAGATAGATACAGTTCGAATCATATCTATTTAAGACAAAGCAGCATAGACAGAATATAAGTGTGGGAAACTACACAGCAATAACAACACTTGTAATGTGCATGGCATGAGAACATAACTGTTTATTCAATTGAAACTGAAATCAACATAGAGCAAGTTACAACAGCAAACAGCCAAACACGTTGAAGAAACGGGTTTAAAACATACCTGTTGCGCCATTGGAGTTTCAATTGCATCCTTCAAATTTGAAATTAGTTGGTATCAGTAAATACAGTGATGCAAGAGCAAAGTAGTATGAACCATAGCTACGGAACCTGACCTGAGAACAATTCTTCTTCTTCTTTAAGCGTTGACTTCGGGTTCGGAGTGGTGGTCCTCGTGATTTGGGCACTGCAGTTGCCTTACTAACTGCTCGTGTTTGGGTGCTCTGTGGTGGAGACGGTGCTGTGTCAATGGGAACTGGGTGTCTATCTGCTGGGGTTGGGGTTAGAAGGGGTGTAGCTGGTTCTCTGTCCAACTGGGTAGGGGTACAATCTGCATGAGTGTGGGTTATGTGTGGTGGGGCTGGTTCTTGGGCAAGTACAACCGTGGTTCTATCTGCATCGACAGGTAGCACGATCTTTTCTGAAGACCGTGTTTTTACTCCCACAGGTACTGCCATCACTCCCTCCAATTGAAATGGCTGATAAACAAGAAAAGTAATTGAATGTACAGACATTGTAAGATAGACAGGTGCAATGGATAGTAGGGAAGAAAACAGGGCATGAAATAATTCACATTTATGTTGTCTAAGCAAACAGAATGGCAGGACATAATTTCACATATATGATGGCTAATTAAACAGGATAGCATGACACAATTTCACATGTATGATGGCTAACTAAACAGGATAGAATGACATACTTCAAAATATGATGACTATGTAAACAGGATGACATGATATAACTATATGATGTGTCTATTAAAGTGGTTGGCACGCCATAAATCACAAACATGCCGTCGATGGAAACATGATGGCATGATATAATTCACGGATAGAATGACATAATTTAAAATATGATGACTATGTAAACAGGATGAGATGATATAACTATATTATGTCTTTAGAAAATGGGTTGGCATGCCATAATTCAGATACATGCTGTCTATGTAAACATCATGGCATGACATAATTCAAATATATGATTTATATACTAAGGAAGTGAGCAGAGGGCAATCGCATATATGATGTGTCAACTAAGGAGATGGCATTCAATATTGTGTATATGATGTAAAAACTAAGCATTGCAATACAACATATGCATTATATGAGTAATATAAACGTGCCAAGTTTGAGCATACACCTCAGGGGGATAATAGGACTGGTCATCTGCCTCTGAATCCTCCTCTAAAGAGCTATCTGTAACCAGCAAGATATCTGCTTCAGCAGGTAGCATTGTCTGCTCTGAAGACCTTGTTTTCACTCCAGATTTCTCCATCACCAATTCAAATGGCTGATGCACAGGAAGAGCAGTTGAATATACAAACATTGTCGACAAAAGCAATGAGAAATACAAAAAAAGGACGGCATGATATAATTCACATATATGACGCTTGCCTAAACAGCATGGCATTGCATAATTCACATACATAATGCCTTGCAACAAGATAACATTGCATAATTCACATATATAATGTCTTGCAATAAGATGGCATTGCATAATTCACATATATGGTAATTAGACACTAAACAGGTGGCATTCACACAAAGCATGTCTAAACTAAGCAAATGACATAGCAATGCAAGATACCATACGCACGATATGAGCAACATAACCCTGCCAAGTTAGGGCATGCACCTCGGGGGGGGGGAATATGGCTGGTCATCTATCTCTGAATCCTCCTCTGAGGAGCTATCGGTAACCAGCAAGACATGCACTTCGTCAGATAGCATTGTCTGCTCTGAAGACCTTGTTTCCACTCCAGATTTTTCCATGACCGTGCCGAATGGCTGATGCACAGGAAGAGTAATTGAATGTACTAACATTGTTGACAAATTTAACACGTAATAAAAAAATGATGGCATGATATAATTCACATATAAGATGACTGGCTAACCAGGGTGGCATTGCAAAATTCAAATATATGATGCCTGGCTAGACAAGATGGCATTGCATGATTCACATATACGATAAAGCAACTAAACAGATGGCATTGACACAAAGCATGTCTAAACTAAGCAGATGACATCTTTAATGTATACAGTAAGCAATGCAAGGCACCATATGCATGATATTACCAACATCAGCATGCCAAGTTAGAGCGAAGACCTCATGGGGTAAATAGGAGTGGTCTTCTCCTTCTGAATCCCCCTCAGAACAGTTATCTTCCTCTTGATTATGATCCGAAATGGGTGGAGGGAGGGCTGCCTTTACGCCCACCATGGAACGACGTCTGCATGAAATTTTATTGCCACGCAAGGCTCGTCTCTTTTGCTCTACATGATCAGTTCCATTGTGTACAATAACTGGCATGCATAGGAATAAAACATAGTGAGATTATGTAAGGAGTGCATGCACAAGAGTGATGGTAGCAAACTGTGGATAGACCCAAAACCAATGATAGCAGGCAGATAATAGCTTTAGTTAAAAAATACAGATAATGGCTCTTTTAATGTTTGTTTGCACCCAACATGAAACTCATAGTAGACACCGGAGATTAACCAGATAGTAGACAAATAGTACTGATTGCTACCCCAATATGTACCCCACAACCATTTAAAAACTCAAGTTTCAGCATTAGTTTGGACCTGACTCGGAGTCTAATAGGTGAACACGACGATAATGTAGCATGTCATCATATTAAGCGACGCATAACGTAAGCAGACACGAAAGAGTGCGACCTCTCTTGCGGACCCGTGTAGTCCTCAAGGTCATCTGCTCAGTTGATGATGGTAATGCAGTTGCCGTGGCTGCCGGCGGCAGGGAAGAAGATCTGAGGCGGCGAAAGACAGTCTGGAGAGCGGATCCCTGCTGTGGTGAACCCTTCCGTCGTTGGACCAGCTGAGCTGGGGTGGAACACAGCGCCGCAGGAGCAGGACAAACCACCCAAGGTTTTCTTTGACACATATATGTAACAGAAGTAATTGAGTAAGGGCTTGTTTGAATTTGAGGATTCTAACAATGCAGGGATAGGAAATAGACAGGAATAGCATAGGAATGCACGTGCAAAACAGAGAATTTAAAAACATAGGATTTCTGCCAATCTGGGTGTTTGATTCACAACAATTGGAAGATCACAAGATGCAAAAAAGCATGGTGAGATTAAGTCAAACCACAAGAAAATGTACGGTTATAATTCTATTATGCTACTATCTCTTAGTCTTGTGCTTGATGAATAGGAATATGAAAAGGAGGAGAAGTGGAAATTAGAATTCCTACGGTTTTTCTTTCAAGGAGACACTAAAGGAACAAATCCTACAGTTTTCCTTTGCTCCATTCCTTTGCACCAAATTCATGAAAAGTAGTACCATAGGAAACTTTCCAATTCCGATGTTTTTCATTCACTTTTCCTTTCAAGCACTGGCGATTCGAGTAGGCAGGCTTGAGCAAGGAAAATCCTACACTAAAAAAATGTTTTTGTGCTACTTCTATTACTTTGGACCCAGGCCACTGCCATACTAGCTCAACTCCCAGGCCCATCGACAAATGCACAGCTCAAACGCGCAGAGATAAATAATGATGGCGTTCAAGAGAGTCCACCACGGATAGCTAAGTTGCCTGGTACCTCACTGCTTGTCATATAGTAGGATAAAATAATCGTATTTCCCATTACTACGAGTGCTCAGTGGAATATATATAACATGTAGAGTAAAAAAGAGATGCAACAAGTGTACAACCTCTTTGGCCAAGCCATGTCGATCTCAGCGTGATTGGGTTGGCCGGTGAGCATGCTCCGGCTGACTTGGCTGTCGGAGGAGGGGAAGAAGATCTTAGGCGTCTGGAGATGGAGCCCGAGGTACTGCTCCGCTGTGATGGAGGGTTTCGTCGTTGGAGCAGCTCCGGTGAGTTGTACGACGCCGAGGCTGAAGCAGGACAAGAGAGACAACGAACAACGTTAACCTGAGTGGAGTTCTAATAGCATCTCCAATACATGACATAAAATACATGACCACAAAGTGCTAGATGTAAAATACATCAGTCGCTCATCTCTGAACTTAACTGTCGAAACTGAATTTAACTGTCGAAACTGAACTTAACTGTCGAAACTGAACTTAACTGTCGAAACTGAATTTTGCTGTCGAAACTGAATTTTGCTGTCGAAACTGAACGCACTAGCAAGGTGAGGCTACACGTCGGTCGACTGACTTTTTCATCTCTGGTAGGTCGATTTTGCAGCCATTGGATGCGAAATCAAGGGCCTGCGGTTCATCGTCAACCTCCACCCCCCTGAGCCGCCAGCCACCACCGGCCAAACAGCAGCCCCCCGCCGCCCGTGGCTGGTGGTGCGCCGCCCTGCCCGCCCCGAAAACACTCCTCACCGCCGGTCCGCCGCCGCCCCGGCCATCCCTCTAGGCCCCCCCGTGCCGAGCTTTTTCTCCGGCGATCCCCACGCCACCGCCCCGCGACCGCCGGCGACCACCGCCCCCATCCTGAACCCTAACATAGATAGTGGGGTACCTCTCCGGTGAGCCCCCCTCCCCGCTGTGGCTGGTTCTTCCTTCACCCCGGCGAGCCCCCCCCCCCCCACCCCCTGAAAATCGACTGACCCAAAAGTCGATTCAGTCAACTGAAGTGTAGCTAAATCGGAGCAGCATCGCAAGCAAGAGCAAGAGCGAGAGCAGCAGCACGAGCAAGAGCAATAGCAAGAGCAGACCAGGCAGGGGACCGAGAGCAAGAGCAGAGCAGCAGCGCGAGCGAGAGCTAAAGCAGTAGCAGCTCCTACTGATGTGGACGTCGCCGCCGAGGGAGCGACGTCGTGGAGGAAGTGGCCGGCGACGCCGCTGTGGATGGAGCCGTGCCGTGTCGGCTCGGGACCGAGCGGCAGCACCGTGAGATCGAATCAAGAAGAAAATGCGGCGATTAGTGTACAACCTCTTTGGTGGCGCCGATTAGGCCGCAGCTTCATCCGAGGAAACGGTGATAATGATGCTCTTCCGGTGGTGCAGGTGAAGACGGCGGTGTGGGAATGGAGGCGGCGCGAAAGACGAGGGGAACGTCGGGGCAGCTCCTTGGAGGTGGAGGACGGGGTGGCTGAACCGGCAGGACGATGAGATCGACGACGGATCCTCATCCGGTACGGTGGATGAGGGACGTCGAGGTGTTGTTGTGGACGACGTCGTCGGGGAAGAGGCTCCGGCTGGGTGGCGGACGGAGCAGGGTGTGGGGTTTCGTCGTGGGTTTTCGCGGCCTCGGTGTACGAATGGGTGGGCGGATGGGATGGCAGTGGGGAACCATAGCTTAGAGACGCGCTTGTCCGAAATATGGGGTAAGTTACGAAAGTACCCCCACCGATTTGAGGCGGTTCTTTCGGTTCAGGGGTACCACGGGCATTTCGCGTGTCGGGATTTCACAGGAGGTGGGAGTTTTCGCGCGCGTTGTAATTTCGGAATAGTAAGGTGCGGGTTGAGATGGAGGGAGTTGTCGAGGCACAACAAGACAAAGATATATCTTAAATATTTCGGGCTAACAAGGCGCGGGTTGAAGAGGCGGGAGTTTCACAGCACGATAGACAGAGACGCTAGCTTGAATTTTCGGCATAACAAGGCGCGGCTTGAAATTTCGGAAGAACATGCTTAACGTGTACCCAAAAAAAGACAATTTGTACCTCAACACGCACAACACACACACAAACACCATTTAGACTAGAGTAAGGTACACGTGCATTGCACGCATGAGATTTGGCAACCAAATTATGAATAAATACCACATTATAGCATGCAAGCTTTGAGTCATATATGCATGATGTAGATGTTCGTTTAATTCTTATAGTTCATTTCATTCAAAGTCATCTAGTTTTTATAAAAAAACTAATCTATTTTAAGATTCATGGAATTGTGCGTCGTAAGACATAAAGTAAAAACAAATAATGGCAAATCATGTAGAAAAACATTTGGGCAATTCTGATACGGAAGATTCTAGAACAAATAAGAAGTGCTTGTGTTTTGATGTTTGTGCATTATGCTTAAGTTCAACCATGGAGTCTTCTAGATTATACATGTGGCGAAATCTGGTGGAATCTAGATGATATCCAACGGCCAGTAGTGCTCAAATTTGCCATCTTTGGACCATCGGATTCGCCTCATCCAACTACCATGTTTCAAAGTTAAAGTTACCCGCACACAATATAAAAAAATATATAATATAATATATATATATAGGGGTATAGATATAGATATGTGATGCGAAAGCCGCCCATCATCTCCAATTAGAATAGTGTGTCCATGCACGGATGCGACGTGGCGAAATGATGTCTGCCATCGGTATCTCAAATTCAAATCAGTCTGACCTTGTTCAATGTGTATACATTACAACATGCTCGTTTCCAAACCACACCGCGCAGATCTCCGTTATATTCATGCATGCATGGGTTTCAAACATCAGGATCTCTTATTCAAATATTTGAATTCAACTTTACATTGATTATGACCTCACCTATTCTTTTACACCCACATAGTAGTCTTCTCTTTATAATTGTACCACTAACTTTCTCTCGTGCATGCATGCACACACACTACCAGTCGGCATTATCCATCGCACGCAACAATCTTTTTCTTCTGGTCGGTCTCCCATGAAGGCACACACCCACACACATCCCCTCTCCATCATATCGGACATTCTTTATCTCTCACGCGTGCATGCGCAACGATCGATGTTCCTCTATGTATGTGTGTATATAGCTAGGTCTTTCATAGTTTTCCACACAAACCGATCAATCGATATATCCAATGAGGTCTCACCCTCTTTCCCACGTCCACATCGATCAATCTATACCTCTCTATATAGGATTAACATATATAGCTAATACACCCACATTAATTATATATCCAACGTCCCCCTCTCATCATCCATTCCTTCCGCTTCATCTCTCACACGCGTGCACAATGGCGAAGACAGGGGCAGTAAGGGCCCTGCCCCCCTCCCCCCTAACATCACTATATATTGAGGCTAATATGAATGTGATCATTAGACAATTGCTGCTAAAAAAGGTTTAAGTTCATGAATTGACCCTCCTCGTAAAGGATTAGCAATGCTTGGCCCCCTAGCTCATTTATTTTTCATGGCTCCGCCACTGCGCGCAACAGTGCATGTGTTCGCCCCCTCTCTCTCTAAATATCGATCTCGCACTTGTACATTCCTTCATAGTCTCCCTCCACTCGGCCCCTCGCACCATCTTCTAGCCCCCCCACCGGATTTTGCCACATGTACAATCTAGCAGACTCCATGGTTGAACTTAAGCATAATGCACAAATCTCAAAACAACAGTGGTTCTCTTTTTTTCTAGAATCTTCCGTATCATAACTGCCCAAACTTTTTTTTAGTTGAATTGCCATTATTATTATTTTACTTTATGCTTTACAACGAACAATTCCATGAATCATAAAATATATTAAGGGCTTCTTTGATTCAAAGGATTCTCAAAGGAATTTTGGAGGATTCTAATCATTAGGAATTTTTCCTATCTTGGTTGTTTGATTCGTAGGATTGTAAACCATAGGAATTTTTCCATATGATTCATTTGCACTAGACTTCATAGGAAACATCCCATCCACTCAAACCTCTTTGAAAGAATTCTGCGTTTTTTCTATGCACAATCAAACACTCGTACAATCATGTAGGATTTAAGACGACATAACACTATAATCCCATGTTTTTCCTATTCCCGCATTCTTAGCTTTTTTATAAAAACTAATTGATTTTGAATGAGATGAACTATAAGAATTAAACGAAGGGCTACATCAGGCATATATGACTCAGAGCTTACATGCTATAGTGTGGTATTTATTCATAATTTGGTTGCAAAATTTGATGCGTGCAATGCACGTGTACCTTACTAGTACTTCGAGTATGTGCAAAACACGTAAATTAGAATACCAATGGCACGCTACACAGTGTCTCTCTTACAGTTCATGAAGCCACGTGGCACATGTGGAGGCGTTGTCGCGGCCTCCTTGCGTGGATTGATCACACTGACGTGCTGCTGGTTCCAGAAGAATGTACTCGTCCTCCCTGAGCCATACTGGCGGTACATGCACGAAGCGAAGATGTGCACGCACGCCACGCACGCACTCATTCCCTCGCACGCACACGCGGGTACACGGGCAGACGCAATTTTGTACCAAGATCCACCCCATGTGATAATTTGACGCGTGTAAAGTCGTTCACTTCATTGATGGTCAATTAATATAGCGCATGCAAATTGAGTGGACGTGAGGGCGGAAGAAAGACATTATTACTCCACTGCGCGCATGCGAGTAGTTAAATCGTGGGTTGCTAGTAGTACTTCCATTGGTCTCCTTCGTATTTTGTGCCAATTTTTTACAGTAACATAATATTTACGCATTTGAGCAGTATAGTACTTGAAATTTATGTTCCGCTAAACTCACCGGGAGCCGTTTCGGGCCTCGAAACCAAAACCATCAATTAATCTTTACCTTGTTCCCATCACATTCGAAAGCCTGCTCACACCTACTAGTACGTACCAAACCTGAACGTGTTCCCACTATGCAGGTATTAGTACTAGTGCTAGTACTTAGGTTATAAAAAGGGGAACTACCTAACCGAAAATTACTCTGCCTTTCCTCCTCATAAGTGCTTCTTCTTCGTCCGTCGTTGCCATGGCCGGTGAGCAGAGCTCTAGGTCGAGAACTACTCGTAACAAGGGAGCGGCAACCAAGGCTGCGGAAAAAAAAGAGGGCTCGCCGCCACGCAGAGACCTCGAAAGATCTCTCACGGGCAGGCGATGGCTCCCAGGAGCGCCCTAGCCGCGGAGGCGAACATGCCGAGCCGACGGAGCTGGAGTCGTTATCCCTCGACGGCATGCCCGATCAGCTCAATAAGAAGAAGGAGTTCATCCAAGGCTTGATGGAGTTGCTGAAGGAGAGTCTCAACGACATGCCCGCTGAGCTCAATCAGCAGGGGGAGTTGACCGCCGGCTTGGTGATGCTGCTGAAGAAGAGCATTGCCTTGGAGAAGAAGGCGACCGGCGAAATCCTGCGGCTTCAGGAGGACAAGGCGAAGCTCTGCCACGAGATCGACCTGTTGAAGGAGAAGAACGCCGGCTGGAAGAAGCTGCATGAGAATAGTAGTTCCTCGATGAAGATGTTGCAGGCCCTCGTCATGGAACAGAAGGAGGAGTTGGCGAAGCTCCGCATCGAGCACCTGGCTGCTGTCAAGGTACGTAATGCGGCCGTGGAACAGATGATGAAGGCTCGCGTCGAGAAATCCCGCGTCATGGACAGAATGAAGAAGATGGCGGAGGAGACGCGCAACGAGATGGAGGTCGTGGAGGCGATGAAGAAGCAGTTACGACTACGCGGTGAATTAGATCATTTGGGGTGATAATCTTCCTTCTTCTTTTGCTCCTGTGTTTCATCTTTTGCTTCGGGTGTTTCGCCACACGTGTCACGTTCTCTGCGAGGCATGAATAGAACAATGGTGTTTTTTTTAGGGAATGAATAGAACAATGCTAACAATGAGATGACTAGCAAATTAGATCATTTTTTATTGCCATATGGCACTGGGCTGCCGTGTTTCGTGCTCCTCCGTCGCAGTACTACTCCAGTGGAAAACTTGAGTATACCGCACGGTTCTTTGCTCCTCCTCGATCAGCTCGTCGGTGCATTTATACGAGCAGTCAAATCACAAGGCCCCGCCTTCCAGCAGTAATGAGCCATCAAATCACAAAGGCCCTCGCCTCTCGTGAAACCGACCAAGCTAGACTGCCCCGCCCTCTAGCCTTTTAAAAAATGTATACTTTTGTACAGCAGTAGTATCGATGGATTGCGCCATGGAGCAAAACTTGAAATTAAAAAAAAAGGTGGTACATATAGAGAGCGCTCGTCGCCAAATTATGCATATAGTACTATTAAAAAGGCTAGTCACAATAATGGTGTCCAGCACAACACACCCCTCAAATAAAACTAAGAGGGTGCTTGGATACGTTTTAGTCCCATGACTAAAAGTAGTGGGACTAAAACATGCTAGCCTCACCCATGCTTGGATCCAAATACTAAAAACGCTAAAATCAAGTTAATGAGCATTTATTATCCTCCAAACCCTCCAATCCAGAACTCGCCTCTGTTAAAGGAGAGGAGTTAAATGCATAGAGAGAGGACTAATCCACATTTTAGTAGGGGTACCCCTGACTAAAAAATTTTAGTCTCAAGACTAGTTTTAGCCCCTCTTAGTCAGGGGTGCTTGGAACTTTAGCCTCTTAAAGAGACTATTTTTAGTCAGACTAAAATAAGTCCCTTGGGTCCAAGCACCCTCTAAGCATCCTGGAATTCTTTGACAAAACTAAGCACCCTGAAATTCTTTGACAACTAAACTGCTGGCTATATGATGTTGGCCATATATATTGTACATATATAATGTGAAGAAACGAGTGGTAGTACTATACCAACTAAAAGATGAAATGTAAGAAATACTAGTATGTACGTACTGAAGAGTTAAAGTAAAGAGAAGAAACATAACATAGTTCTGCTGGGGGTTCAGCACAACACACCCCTCAAATTAAATTAAGCACACCTGAAATTAAACTTTGCAACTATTCCGGTGGACACTGCATTAGAACCACCATGAGCAACGACACTGCCACCTTACTCGGAGTCCTCGTCCACGTCCTCGACTTCGTCCTTGTCCCTCTTCCTCTTGGCCGATACTTCTTTGCTTGAACCGCACACTTGGTTGTTGCTCTTCATCCAACCCTTGTAGATATTGAAGCAAAGGTAGCCATCCATTGCAGCGTAGTGGATGTGGTCTATATCTAGTACATTCCGCTGCCATGCATGACGATGAAACGTGTCTGGAGGTTTCTCCAGTTTACCGTACAAAGGATGAACCATGGCTCCTGCCAGGGTCAGCATTGAAGGCTGACGAGAGGACACTAGCCGATTCTTCTGGAGGTCGAAGGTGTTGCCTACAACGAGGCCTATCCGACGCAGGACTTCTTTGTCGTTACCAAAGTCTACAGTAACGAATTTGACTAGGTTGCTCTCGAGGAAGTCCTTAAAATCCTGGCACTCAACGTTGGCATGGCATATGTGGTAGACCAAGCATAAGTCATGCACGCAAACCTGGATCACGGCGGGCTTCTTCCTCTCTTCGTCCTTTAGATCCTTCTCTCGTCCTAGGACTGTGGTGTACTCAACATCTAGCCCAGCGACCCACTCATCATCTGAGTCTTCGAACATGCGTCTGAAGCGAGAAAGGCATCCTTTCACCGTCGCGGAAGAACGGGTGTAGATGACGTCGAACTCATCGCCGGTGATGGTTCTAACCTTGTACTCACCGCCGATCGTGGAGATTTGGGATACCATGGATTTGGGAGGAGGGTTAGGATTAGTGGAACTGCCGTAATGTGAATGGACGGGACGACTAGGAGCGAACCGCCAGCGTGCGAACGGCAGGGTAGTGGCTTTCCATTCTCCCATGATATGGGCTTCCGAGAGCCCTTGGATCTGAGATCAAACGGTTGCATGGCGTGATTCTAGACCTATGGGTGAATATCCTATCCTGGAGGGTTATTCTTCAAATTTTCAACAACTTAGCATGCGACCGTTTGATCTCAGATCCAAGGGCTGCCAGCAGCCCGTATCATGGTCGCGCCTACCACGACCATCGCGTCGCTCGCGCGGTCGCGCCCTTGGAGATTTAACACGGTGCGTTAGGCTATCTGATGTTGGCATGTCATACATAGTCATCACTTAGTCACTCATACTACAACAAGGTTGGCTATAAGTGTATTTTTTACTCCTCTCTATCTCTTTCTTCGTACTCCCTCCGTCCCATAATATAAGAACGTTTTTGACACTAGTGTAGTGCCAAAAACGTTCTTATATTATGGGACACAGGGAGTACTAGTATTTATTGCATTTGCCAAGGAGTGACCTCTTCCAATGAAATGGTGTTGCTAAGTTTGCTTCATTTAATTAGCTATAGACTCAAAGTTGTCTTTTCACCTAGGTACACGCGCTTAGCACCGTTTCTTCCTTGGGTCAACCAAACTAGTCTATCTCTTCTTGATTAACTTGCCACATCAGACTTTATGCCTATGTGGCAAGCTTAAGGACCTGTAGGAGCAAGTAAAAGTAAGTACAATAGTGCGCTTTGCATGGCATTTTTGCATATGTGGAGGAAAGAGAGGCAAGGAAAAAGTGGAGAAGTGGGCTCTCATGCAAGAGCCAGCCTCTACTACATGGTGGAGCATTGGGAGAGGCACCTGTATGGAGGTGGTCAGGAATCGGGAGACTCACGCCGGTCGTAGCGCCGCAGTTAAAATGATAATGGCAAGTCAAATCACGGGGCCCCACCTGTCCAGCAGTAACTCGCTGTCAAATCACACAGCCCTACGTTTGCAGCAGCCTACTCCCTCGTCTTCTCGCGTCTCTGTCGAACCGACTAGGCGGAACTGCCCCGCCGCCTACCGCGCAGGAAAAGCCCCGCCCTCGACTTTTAAATAGTATACAGTATACTAATTTTGTATCCATGGATTGTGCTCGCGCCATGGAGCAAAGCGTCTAGAAAACGGCGGTACACATGTACGGAGTATACAGCACGCCCGTCGCGTTCGCGTCGCACCCCAGACGGTCGGTCGGTCTGGCACGCTGCTCTTCGAATGGAACGCGCGTCATATTGCGTTTGCACACACATGTGGGACGACAATTGAGAACCGACCATAGGCACACTCCCCGGCCCCGCAAGTTGTGTGACTTAATAGAAGAGGGAGACGAGCCATAGTACTAGAGAAGTGTTGTACTACGTTGGTGCCTGGACGATCCCTGCAAGACACGGAAGATCAGTTCGTCCATGCATGTGACCAGACTCCAGCAGACACGCCTGGATTGGCTATCATGTACATATCGTGCAGGCTGTGTTGTACATGGCTGTAGTTGTGGTGAGAAATCTAAAAAAAGGTTTCTTGTCATCTCGCAAAATTAGGTGTCCTGTGCTTCGGATCACTGCGAGGGTTAAACAGCGACAACTGAGTTGGGCTAGTCATTGGGGGCACATGCACGAACAGTGACTACTCGGCTGCCATCTAGGTCAAGCCGGCTATGTTAATTAGGACATCTATCGACGGACCCCTTTTCTACGAGTTTATCTTTAATTTGAGCTTTGTTCCTCGTCTAGTTTGTCCGTCGGGATTCATGTTGTCTCCTTTGGGCAGTGAGGTTATGATTTCTTGTCATGTGGCATTTTTTCGTGTTATATGTTATAATCCGGCGCTTCAGATCAAAATGATGACAACTGCGCCTCCGGGCCACGTGCATGAAGACTTCTCGACAGTCATTGACGAGGTCAAGCCGGCTCCGGTAGACAAAAGGAAACTAGTACTACTCCACTATATAGGCAGGAGCCTCCGCGCTTCCTTGCTAGTGTTGCTCTCTTCACACTGTCTCGGCCTCTCCAGATCTAAACACGACAGCGGTGGCCACACTCTCTCTCTCTCTCTCTCTCTCTGCTCACCGCTGGTCACAGATCCAGCCGGGTCCTCTCCGCCGGGGAAGGTGAGAAGGTGCAACGTTCACGCGGTCGTCCTTCGCGACGGCTCTTACCCACTGCTGGGCGCGTCCCGATCAGCCTGCCTTACCATTCTCTCCCAAGCACCGCTGGCGAGGGAGGGCCTCCGACTCCTTCTTCCTCGCTGCCGTAGTGTGGGCAGATCCGGCCTCCTGCCGCCCACCTAGCGACATCTCGGCGACCATCAAGTATAACTTCCTTCGAAACCGGCCTTGCTCTACTTCCCGAGCTCCTGACGTCGCTGCATTTGTATCTTTTACTATTTCTCAGGCCCCCTCGTAGATAGGATCGATCGGCTGTTCGAAAACCACCTAATTTTTTTACGTTTAAGAGGTGAAACTAGTTCATGCACTCGAATCTAGTACTACTTGGTTCAAACAAGGAAGAAAGGGGTGGGGGAGGATTTGTTACCTGAATCTAGGACTTGGTCGAAAGAGGAAATAATGGGGGCGAAAAGTAGCAGAGACTGGCTATCCAACTGGTCTCTAGGTCTAATAGGGAAATAAAGGGAAACGCAGTACAAACTCAATATAAACCCGATCTATTGGTTGAAAAAGGAAAGAAAGTGGGGACTGGGGGACAAGTCAACAGAGTAAGTCCAGCACTAGATTTGCTAGCCTCACACAGTATAAGGTGGCTATACCGAACAAAAATGGGACCAACCCAGATATCCTGTTCTGATGTTTGTTGCCCCGAGCCACTCTTATGTAATGCCACTGGTAAAATGTAGCAGTCGCATTGTTAAAAGTAAGGACACGTTAAACCAATGTTGTTTTCAATGTAATGCCTCCAGTAATATGAATCAATGGCACTTTACATCTCCTGCTAAAATTTCCCATTAAGATAAGTTGGTTCTTTTCGTTAGAAATGCAACTGTCCTGGTCCGCCTACTCTCCCGTGCCCAAAGTAATGTCGTATTTCACGGTTGTCATAGTTAATCCTAATGCCCACACTAATATCTAGCAATGCCAGTGCTTTAGAAATTGCTACTGTCCTTGTAGGATTGCCATTCAGATAAGGAACGTGCTTCTTTTCATTTGATGCATGTTTCATCACTTGTTAGTCACCCTCCTTTCCACCTTTTTTGTGCAAATAGAGATATACATTTCACGCTCGATCTTAGTTGAACTGCACAAATGATATCCAAATTATAGTTGAGCATTCCAGGAGCTTCACAACCAACCTTGATGTTGCTCAATTTTATTGCAACTAATGAAGAAGAAGCTCTGTGGGTTTCGTTTTCTGATGGAAATGGAACCAGGGCTGGAGCCCTTTTCTTAAAAAAAATTGAAGAAGAAGTTGCTAGCTCATGGGACATTGCTTCATTTTAGGTGAACTGCACCAAAAGGTCCCATGAATTGAATCATCCATGTTGGTGACTGAAGAGCCAGCTTCAGCATCCCAGTCTAAGCACCCCCGACCTCCATCCTTGCGACGCACGGTACACCTCGTTTGCCACCTGCTCGACCCTAGTGTCACTGATAAAATGAAGTAATAATACAGTTAAAATAGAGCGAGTGTCATCTCTATCATTTCATTTCCAATGTAGATAAAGAAAGTGCTTCTCTTTGTTAATGTATGTTTCATCAACTAGTCCCATTGTTAATGTTTAAGCGTTTCTGCAAACTGGGGTGCTTAATTTTAGTTGATATGTACAAAAATAGAGATTTGAATGTCTCAAGGCGCCTCCTTGTACTACCGATGTACACTGATGTTCATCACTGGCAGAAGGTGTATCTGGGAGACTTGGGACGATGTCCAGTATGAGGCGTACCGTATGAGGCGTCGCAGGGCCCATCTCGCCCTCGCAGCATGGCATACTATGATACTATCGCAATATTTTCTTCTATTTATTTTGTGTGTTTCATCAACTAGTGCCACTATAATGTAATCACGCTTTTTCATTATCTGTGCAAACAGGGTTATTCAGCTGCATTTTGGTGGAACTGCACAAATGTACGTATGGAACCGGCATATATGCAGAGTGCGAGGTGTGCCAAGTAAAAATTACCGACACCAACCATGCTGCATGCACGCATTGGCATCCACCACCACCAGTGGGATGTGTGGCGCTCTCTGTGGATGGATCTTTCTCGGCAGCAAATCATCTAACCAAATACTAGTAGCTTATATTGGCAGTTTTCTAGGGAGTACTCTTTTCTGAAAGAAGCACCAATCTAGTTTTCTTTATTTGTACACTGTGTCACAACTTTGACCCAAAGGTCCAGAGCTATTTTAGGGTGATTGGCGTAGTACTCGGAGACTGGTTGTAAGCATGATTTTCATTAGCTGTCACACTAATTGTAAGCATGAGCAAGTGGAAGATTAGGTTAGTGCGAAGCTTACCTTAAACCCTACCGCCGCCGTTGAAACGAGGCGAGCGTCGAGGGAACCGTGGAGAACGGTGGGGAAGCGACATCGCGCCATCCGGCCTCCTCTTGCGGTGGGAGAACGAATACTCCTGTGGCTCCGGCTGGCTCTGCACCCTCACGAACGGCACACCATACTCGATCGATTCGTTATCCTCTGGGTGCTCGACCTTCGACCTGTACGCCCACCACCTCCGCCTGACTGTCGCCTCGGGCGAATCTGTCTGCTCCATCGCCCAGAGGAGATACTCGATGAACTCGGAGGACTGCGGCGTGACTGCCGCCGAGGAGTACATGTACATCACCGCCCTCATCGCCGCTGTCTCGCTCTTTCGCATACATGCCACATGGCCCGCACCGTCCTCAAAATCTCCCACTCATTGTCAAACCAACTAAGGATCTCCTTCAACCTGGCTAACTTTGCCTGGTCGCCGCCGGCGATCTGCCTGATTCGCTGCTGCATCCTCTCCATAGATGTCCTTCTGAGTGGTCCGGTGCTAGCTTTGGAAGATGGGAGGAGAGACGGTGGTCTTGCAATAGAGAAGAGGGAGAGGCGAGATGGTGGTTTTGGAATGGAGATGATGGAGAGGAGAGGAGGTGGTTTTGCAATGGAGAAGATCAGAAGAGGGAGAGGCGAGACGGTGGTTTTGGAATGGAGATGATGGAGAGGAGAGGAGGTGGTTTTGCAATGGAGAAGATCAGAAGAGGGAGAGGCGAGACGGTGGTTTTGGAATAGAGATGATGGAGAGAAGAGGAGGTGGTTTTGCAATGGAGAAGAGGGAGAGGAGCGTGCGGCAGCGATTTAGGATTGGACGAGAGGGCCGGCGCGCTGTGACTGGATCAAAATCAAAATCAATTTACCCTTCAATTAAGAAAGCGGCCCCACATTAACTAGTCTCCCTTTTATTCTGGGTCATAATTGACCATGATTTTCGCACATAAAATTTATGTTATACGTTGCAAAAATAATATAATTTGAAAGTACATTCAGATACGAACCAAACGATACAATTTTAGGTGACATGCATTCACATTTTGCTTGTCAAATACAGTACGTGGTCAAACTTTGACCCAAAATACGCAAAACAACAAAAAAATACTTACAAGACCAGCGTCGCTCTTCCACTCTTCTCCTCTTAAACCACCGCCGCTCCTCTCCTGTTCCAATCTAAATGCAGCGCCGCTCCTCTCCTCTTCCATTTCAAAACCACCGCCCCTCCTCTCCTGTTCCAGTCCAAAACCAGCGTCGCTCCTCTCCCGTTCTAATCCAAAACCAGCGCTGCTCCTCTCCTCTTCCATTCAAAAACCACCGTCGGCGAGTGAAGGTGCTGTGGAGAAGTAGATCGATGGAGGAGTACAACCGATACGTGAGGATCACAGACGGCGACCCTGTGAAGCTAGCTAGGATGTTGGGATACAGTCTTGGTTTGACAACAAGGACCAACTAGCGGCGACGGCGACATCCATGGCCAAATATCTGCAACAGAGCGAAAAGGCGGCGATACTCCCGGAGGGAGTCGCGCCGGAGTACATAGAGCTGCTCCTCTGGGCCATGGAGCAAACAGATTCACCGAATCCGATCGTGAGGGAGAGGTGGTGGGAGTATCGATCCTAGATGGAGCATCCACCAGAGATTGAAGGATAGAGCATCTACAGGGTGCCATTTGTGAGGGTGTCCTGCCAGAGCGAGCCGGTGGAGTCTTCGTCGACCGAACCCAACTGCAAGAGGAGAAAAGCAGTTGGCCCAACGACGCTTCCTCGCCATCGTCTCCCTCGCCGTTCACATCGTCTCACGGGGCGGCTGTCTATCGCCGAGGAATAGGAAGGGGCTGCCCCCCCCCCCGCCAGCCCAATAGTCGGGCAGGTTGTGAATTGTCAGGGAGAGCTTAGGATTGTCTGTATTTGCAGGTTGTGAATTGTGTTTTGTGTTGTGTATTTTGAGAGTACTTTCAGATATGAATGTCTCTTGAATTTCAGATTTGCAGTATTGAGCATATGAAGTATTTTATGAATTCTAGAGATCTATTTTTAGCACTTAAAAAATGTAGTTTCATAGGAGTATAAAAGTGCAGACAATGTGATTCTCAGAGAAGAAACTGCAAGTTTCAGTTTTAGATAAGAAACTGCAAGTTCAGTTTCAGATAAGAAACTGCAACTTTCAGAGGCAGAGCATTTATATTAACACGGCCTTTTCAAACAGGGTTAACATCATGTTGGAAGTTTTATTCATGGTCAAAAATGGAACTACCAGCCAGTTAACATCATGCTGATCAACATTCATGCATAGCACATCTTCATATGATGCACAGTCAAAATGCCCACACAATGTCGAGTGTGCGAAACACAGAGAAAACGAGGGACGAAGTTTTGGCAAGTGTTGGACGTGGTTTTGGGCTGCCCCGTCTAGGCTTTCATTTTTAACATGCGCAGCCCACGACCTCGGATGGGAGGTCCATAGGCCTGTTTGTATTTTCTTAGGGTCGTCAGGTATCGACCGGCCTATGGACCTCCCATCCGAGGTTCTATTTTTGGGGCCTATGGACCTCCTATCCGAGGTTTTATTTTTGGCAGCCCAATTTATGTATTTTTTTAAGAAAACGCAGAGGTCTGTTCTATTTTTCTATATAAGAAAAGGAACGCCAGGTCCAACTTATGTTTCCCTTCTAACTATATTATATATATTTAAATTATTTTATATGTTATTATATATTATTTTTATTGTCATCATATATTTAACAGATACTTACATATGTAAGAAAACAATATCCCACATCTTATTAACTTATAAAAATAATTTCTTAACAAATAAAATCCTGGATTGTTTTGGCACGAAAATCCTAGTGATTGTGTACAAAAGCTTGGTAAGATTTAAGGACGAATGTAATAATATCACTTATTATTTAAATATATTTATAACAAAATGCTCAGCCCCTTTTTATTTTTTGATAACATTGCTGGCCCAACCCAACATTATAATTAGAATCAGCCCAGCAAAATCATGTATTTCGAGAAAGTGCAAATGGCCTGTAATTTTTTAGAAAATAAAATAAATGGGCCGCATGGACGCTACATTATTTGTTCACCCAGCCCAGCTAATGGTTGTAATTCAAAAAAAAGATCAAATTGACTGTAAATTCTACCGCGCAAAAAAAAGACTGTAAATTCTGAAAAATGGGTTGAATACGTGCCACATTTTTGGAGGCTGAAATGTGGGCCAATAGGTCGAAGCCAACGCAAGTCGTTGTCAATTTAGTCAACAAATGATTCTGACATGTTAGCCGTTGGATTTACATCCAACGACCGGCATCCATCTTCAATCTCTCGTCTTCTTCCTCCAGCGCCGCCGGGACCACCTCCCACCTCCTGCTGCTAGCAGCTCTGCTTAGCACGCTTCGCTATGAAGCGCTACTCCACCGTTGGCCAGGCCATCCCTCCACCCCTCCACACCTCCTGTTCTTCTCCACCGACTGCCGAACCACACCGCACTAGAACCAGTTAACCCTCGTACACCTCTCCGTCTGCGACTCTACTCCCGCGTCTTCCCATCTCCGGCTCGTTGCTGTCCGGGGCCTCGCCATCGTCCACCACCTTGGATGTGCTCGGCGCGGCGTGGTCAACGTGGTCAACGAACGACACCATCGGAAGTAGACTGTGCGTGGAGAGGCTGACAGCTGGGTCCACGGCCGCACACAAGGAAATGCCTCCTTATTACGCGCAAAATAATGATTCCTCCACCTGACATCTGGGACCCACCGGAAGGGCCTCTGTATTTCTCGAAAATAACATGCCCCCCGCTGACATGTTGGACCCACCAGCTATCTTCGCACGCAAGGAAGTGCCTCCTTATTACGCATAAAAAATGAATACTCCCCCTGCCAGCTGGAACCCAGCATAGTGGGAGGCTGACTTGTGGGCCTACCAAGTTGACGGGGACGGAGGGCTTTGTCAACTTAGTCAATATGAACGATTCTAGCTCCTGTTACCGTACGATGTTCATCCAACGGCCGTAGTGCTTCTTCAACCTCTGCTCTTCTTGCTCCAGCCGCCCAAACCAGCGCCGGTCGTGTCGCGTGCTCCTGCCTCCCGTGGCCGGCTGTGATGCCGAGGAGGCCTCACCGCCCCCCTACTACTCCCACCGCTGGCCAGGACATCCCTCTACTTCACACACCCCTTGTTATTCTGCGGCGACAGCAGCCTCACACCGCAGCCGAACCAGTGAACCCTCGTACTCCTCTTCGCGTGGGCATCCACTGCTGCGCCTTCCCGGGCTCCGAGTCGTCCCCTTCCTAGTCCTCGCCGTCGTCCACCGCCGTGGTGCTCTCGGCGCGGCGTGGTCAACGTGGTCAAGGAACGACTTCCATTGAACGTGGACTGTACGTGGAGAGGCTGACAGCTGGGTCCACGGCCGCAGTAAGGAAGTGCCTCCTTATTACGCGTAAAATAATGATTCCTCCACCTGACAGCGGGGACCCACCGGACGGGCCACCGTATTTCGCGAAAAAATGTTTCCCCCTGACTGCTGGGACCCACCAGCTACATCTTCGCACGCAAGGAAGTGCGTCCGGGCAAAAAAAATGATTCGCCCCCCTGACTGCTGGGACCCACCAGCTACATCTTCGCACGCAAGGAAGTGCGTCCGGGCAAAAAAAAGATTCGCCCCCCTGACTGCTGGAACCCACCAGCTACATCTTCGCACGCAAGGAAGTGCCTGACAGTCGGGACCCACCTGGTCGAAGCGTACGTAGCGTTGTCATTCTGGTCGCGAACGTGTACGTACATATATACTGGTGGATGTAGAGGCGCGCACGTGTCGTAGTAGAGGCGCGTACGTGTCGTAGTAGAGGCGCGCATGTAGCATGTACACGTATGTACAGCGGCCAGGGTGCAAGAAAGAAAAAATACGGCCACGTATGTGTACATACGGGCGGGGTCTCGAACGCCTACTCGCGCATACGTACGGCCAGGGCTCGTGTACATGGCTGGGTCGGAACGGAGAAACAGCGTCGTCGTCGTGTTCATGGGGAGGCAACGGAATGCGTCGTGTTCATCGGGAGGCAACGGAACGCGTGGGAGCCAACCGGCTGGGTCGGAACGGAATGCGTGGTCGTGTTCATCGGGAGGGCTTGGACGGAACAGGTGATGGAAACGAGGCCTGGCGTACCGCAAAACGGAGGAAACGGACCTCCTACGTTCGGAACGGGGTCCTGTTGATCGGGAGGGGTGTGGCGTACCGCAAAACGGAGGAAACGGACCTCCTACGGTCGAAACGGGGGTCCTGTTGATCGGGAGGGGTGTGGCGTACCGCAAAACGGAGGAAACGGACCTCCTACGGTCGAAACGGGGGTCCTGTTGATCGGGAGGGGTGTGGCGTACCGCAAAACGGACGAAACGGACCTCCTACGGTCGAAACGGGGGTCCTGTTGATCGGGAGGGGTGTGGCGTACCGCAAAACGGATGAAACGGACCTCCTACGGTCGAAACGGGGGTCCTGTTCATCGGGAGGGGTGTGGCGTACCACAAAACGGGACTCCACGGGATACTGTTCATCTCCACCGTCGACCTCCTCCAGCCTCCACGGGCTCATGTTCATCCAGCCTCCACCGCGCGCTACTCCACCGGCTACTGTTCAACCACCCCTCCACGGGCACCCCTCCATCGTCTACTGTTCATCCAGCCCTCCACACCACGGGGTCCTGTTCAACCACCCCTCCACCGTCTACTGTTCATCCAGCCCTCCACACCACGGGGTCCTGTTCATCCAGAGGCAACGCCACCGCTCACTGTTCATCCAACCCCCCCCCCCCCCCCGCAACGCTCACTGTTCATCCAATCGATCGGCTTCAGTTAGCAGCAGTAGCGAAGGAATCGCTTGATCGGGTTCAGTTAACAGCCATCGATCGATCGCTCGGGTTCAGTAACGCGTAGCCTGCAGTGCAGTCGCTCGGGTTCAGTTAGAGCCCAACGCCCCGCTCGGGTTTAGTTAGAGCCAACGCCTCGCACACACGCGCGTACGTGTACGAGAGAAACGCGCATCGCTCGGCCCCCGACCTCCCACCGTAACCGGGAACTCCCCGAAATTTTCCTCCCCCTCGCTTCTACCACGGTTTTTTCCGTCATGGACGGCCCAAAGAATGTCATGCAGCTGCGTCTCCGGCCCGCCCAGGACGAAAAGCCCATTTTCTGTCATAATTTTTTGTCATAGAAGTAGGAGCCCACCACATCTATGATGATACCGGGTTTTGTCACAATTATCGTCATAGAAGTGTCATATGTATGACAGAAAAAATTCGTTCGGCCCAAAATGTCACGGATGTGTCTTTTTTTTGTAGTGGGCGCCGCCCGCCGCGCTGTTGGTCGACCACGGCGGAGATCGGGAGCCCCCTTTCTCGGCGGAGAGGCGGCGGCTTGGCTTGCGGACAAGCGATGGATCGCCTAAGGGAAGCGAGGAGTCCGAAGGCGAGCGACGAGGAAAGCGAGGCACGGAGCAGCAGGACGCTGGGCTGGTCGACGAGCTCCCGGCGGCGGCGCAGGAACCCTAGCGCGTGCGAGGGTACCGAGGAGAGGATGCTCGCGCGAGGAGGGGAAGGGGAGTGGTTCGTGCGTGGGGGTGGTTTTTTTTTGGCTGCGTGAGTGGGCGGGGGCAGCAGAGACGGAAAAAAGTCATGGAACAGGGGGAATCGATGGGATGCGGGAGGTGGGATCGAGGTCGAAAAAACCGTCTCTGGTGGGACGAAAATTGACCGGCGGAGACTACCAACTGCTCCATTAGAAGTAGAGATTTATCAAAGCCGTTTCTCCATAAAGGAGATGGCTTAGCTCATAAATATAAGATGTTTTGAATATTTCAATATGGATGGATGTGGCTAGAATAGCCATACTTTGGCCCTCGGGCGGTGAGCCGGAGCGGCGCCGCGCGACGTTCACACACTACTGGAGGAGACGCCCGTCGGACCGCCGGGTTTCCGGGTGTTCTCCCATGGGACCCCATCGTCAGTCCTACATGCATGGCGGATGCGCCCAGTCACGCCCAGACCGCCCCATATCCGCCCTACATTGTGGATTCATCATTGAAACCATTAGATTTGTGATGTCGTTTGAGTTTTATATTTTGAACAATGTACTTCAAATAATATTTATATTTGAACTACTTATTTCTACGCTCAATCCATATCGTTCTAGTCTTGAACTAATTCAGTTAAAAAAGGAAACAATAAAAAAGATTAGTCGGACAAATGGGAAAGACGAAATGGGCGCGTCCTTGTCCGAGCAGACAAACACGTCCGAAGCATATCTGAGACAAAATTAACCCATTGCAACTGGAGATACACTCTTAAGGATCAAATTTATTATGGTACCGTGTCATATAGGAGTACTTCAAAGTCAGCCGGCTTAAGTTCGTTAGAGGACCGCAGTCACATGCATGCATTTGGAAAACTTTGACAAAATTTGCAAATGGCAAAGAAGAAGCAGCCGGTCTCCGTCTCCGGTCACACAAAGTCTGGTGCGTCTGCACGTAACAGAGCCCGTGACAACGCTAGCTGAGACCATCTGACCGACGGACCGAGTCTATCGATCAGTCTCACGCACGGGCAGGCCGAAGATTAATTACTATCACCATCATATCATCCGTGTCACTGATCCAAATGAGAACTTACCCTGTATTTAGAAGAATTCAGAGCAGCATTAGCAGCCACAGCCGTCCTCCATTCAATTCGGTTAGGCCAAATCAAATCAAAGCCGCCGCATATGCCAATTCATTATTAGTAATACTATTATCCTAAAATCTCAAAAGGTATCCCTTATCTTAGTAGAAGCTACTCCCTCCGTTCCAAAATATGAGATCATTTCGGAACGGAGGGAGTACTTTTCCGGATATAAACTTCTCTTTGTCTAGCGGATTTCCTATAACTTAGTCCCTACAAATTTTCGTCCACAAATTTAAACAAGTTCATTGCATAATTCGACAACGGTGCCACATTAACGTCATACATAGAATAATTAAATTGTCCATTGCCTACTACATCGACACTGCATAAGCATTGAACTAGGTTAAGCATACTACCTAACTCTACTCGCCGTTGCCCTAAAGGTACTTTCAGAAGTCCGAGTTCCTCATCGGCGAGTTCATCAATCATCTCCTCATTCTTAGCTTGGAGGCAGGCGAGTCACTCGCGCTCACGGTCGATCGTGCACTCCTCCGCCATGGACTACAAAGAAGGCTTGGTTCTTGGCGAGGACCTCTGGGTCCTCCTTGAGGAGCTTGGCAAGCAACTCGACATCGGTGCAATCGGCCACGAGCAGCGCATCAGCATTTTGGTGCTCTTTTCCCTCATCCCGGGAGACGATCCAAATGACGGGAGGAGCGAGATCGACCGCGGCCACTTAAGCCTCACTCGCGCCCACAAAAGCGGCACACAACCACGGCTTAGGCATGCACCACCTCCTCCGGGGTGGCAGATGCGCCTTGCTACACGCGGCCCACGGCAGCGTCGCATATCTCCGCCCCAAACTTGCCCCGCGGTGGTAACAGACGTTGTGGTACTTCGGCGGCGACGACGGTTGCGATATCAACAGGGGAGCTCGGGTAGATGACGCTGGGGCTGGAAGCTGCAACCGCGAACGAAACTTGGGGCAAACGGTAGTGTTAGGTAAGATGCGGCGGAAGCGACTCAGGGAGACGCGGGGTCGAAGTCAAAGAAGACGACAGGAAGGGTATCGCGTGATCTGCGAGAGGTGGTGTTTGGCTCGGGAGATGGTGGAGCTTGACCGGTGGCCGTGACCTCAAGCTCGAGAAAGGCGGTGGCGGTGGCCCGAATCGGTGGCGGGGTAAGACCAAATAAGGGGTGACGGCAGCAATGTGGGCTAAGGTTTTGGGGAGGCGGTACCGGGTTTTATAGCCGGAGTTGGGCCAATCGACCAGTGCGCCACAGTCGGTAGGCCATGAATGCCGGAGGGGAGTAGTCTCCCTACCTTTTCTTTTTCCAAGAATACAATACCACTTTTAAAATTAATAATAGGCTAGAGAGCAAACATGGACACACACTTTTTTAGAAACTAAAAATTTGAGAAATCTGTTGGAGTAGATATCAGTTAAGCCCTCGAAACGATTCATCACTATTACTCCCTCCGTCACACAATATAAGATTGTTTTTTAAGCTAACTAGGGAGTAGTTTAGAGCAACTCCAACGCGGCAACCCATTTCGTCCTCCCACATCCGTTTGGGTGGTCGCGGACAAAACTGTTGGCCCAACGAGCAGATCCATTCCCAAACGTGTCCGCTTTGCGTCTGCGCGGACCCATTTCCTGCCCAAATTTGGGCCTGAAATGCGTCGGCGCGGACCGAAGCGCGTACCCTCGGTGTCCTCCGAGGCCCCACATGTCGGCCGGCCAACCACCTCATGCGGTCATAGTAAATGCGCCCACCTACTTCGGGCCCGCCTGGCAGTGGGTAGAAGCACCGCGTGCCCGTCCTTTTTAATGCAAGCGTGCAGCAGGGGCGGCTCATCCACTCCCACAGACGGTCCACATCTGGCAATGCCTGCTTCCTCACCGGCAACCAGAAACCCTAGCATCTGGACCCGGAGAGGAACCCCATTCCAGTGGTACCGCGCACGGCGAGGACGCATCGCGAGGAGGTTCGCCGGCGGCGCGAGCTCCTCACGGAGGACCAGCGCCTGATGCTTGCCTACGTGCCAGACTCCCGTAGTGGGAGCGCTGGTTTGTGCTAGAGCACGAGGAGGAGCGCCGCTACGGCGTCAACATCGACCACGCAGTGCCCCGCCGCCACCAAACGTCCTGCCGAAGGAGGAGGAAGCGAAGGCGACCTACCAGGCCGCGCTGGAGGCCACCATGCAGCATGCCCTGGAGGAGAGCCGACGCGAGGAGGATGTACGCACGTTGGGTCGGCATGGAGGAGGCCCTCGCACTGTCAGCGGCCGGCAACTGCGTCATGCCCCATCCGCTGCCACCACCGGCGGTTACTCCCCCGCCGAAGCCCGAGCCGTAGCCCACGGAGCGCCAGCCAGAGGTCTACCAGTGGACCGGCGTGGTTCGCGAGTGGGTTAGCGCGCCGCCCGTCTAGTACGGGGCGACACCGGAGCAGGAAGCCGCCCACCTCGAACATTGGAAGGCGCACCGGCCGGCGGACGAGCACGCCGTGGCGAGCGGGAGATCGAGCTGGAGCGCCGCCTGGCGCGGGAGGCGGAGGAGCGCATGGAGAGGGAGGTGGAGGAGCGTGCCCGTGTAGCGGCAGTGCAGCCGCCGCCACCAGGACAGCCTGCGCCGGCTGGACAGACGGCGCAGGCGGCGGTGCTGCATGGGAGAGCGCTTTCCCCTGGGCTGGGCCAGCGCCGGCGTTCATCGACCTCACCGGCCCCGGGGAGGAGGAGGACGACGACGCCTAGGGCAGCGTGCTGACAGCTTACTTTTTTTAGTTTATTAATGTTTAAGTGGACTTTGGCCGGCAGGTTGACCGGCCATTTATGTTTAATTATGCTTATTTTTCGCCCGCGTGTGTACGAAGTGTTTTTTTACGGCCGCTCGCATAATTGGGTCTGCCACCCGTTGGGCGCACCTACCAACCCAAATGAGAAAACGGACACGACCGTCCGCTTGGCCGGCCCGAACAGATAAAAAGCAAACAAAGCGCGCGTTCATTTCGATAGGCGCGTTGGAGTTGCTCTCGGTGGTAGTACTACCCATGACATCTGCAGCAGTCCCTTGACGTTGAGGTATCATGGAGCAGTACGTGCTACACTATGTTAATGTCATGGAAATTCCCTCGCTCGTTCGCTGGCTGCCTCTAATCAATAAACATCGGACCGGACCGTCGTCTTCCGCCGGCCGGCCGCTCGTGCTCATAAATTGCCGCCGGCAGCTTTCCTTCCCTCCGCCCTTTATAGTACACCACGCGTACTCTCCTAGGTAGACGACGACGGTTGACGGTCGTGAGATTTTCTCCTAGCTACCTACCTACGCATTCGCATCCGACGATGCGGAAGGACTTCTCCTGCTTCCGCGACGGCGCCGTCACCACCCTCGCCGTCGCCGAGCCGGGCTCCTCCGCCGACCGCCTCGACCGCTCGCTCCAGGCCGCCACCGCCTGCGTCTACCGGGTCGCGCTGGCCTCGCGCAAGGACCTGCTCGTCACCGTCACCTGGACCCGCCGCTCCGTGGTCACCACCTCCGTCGCCGACGCCGCTGCCGCCGGGGCCACCGGGCTCTCCGTCGCCGTCGAGGAAGTGCAGGCAGAGGCCTCCACAAAGCCGACGCTCCCCCCGTCGTCCGCGGTCGCCACGCCGCGGAGGGCGGCGGTGAAGCCCGCGGCCGCGGCGACCGCGCAGCAGCGGGTCGTGCACCTGATGCACAAGAGGCGCGGGACCCGGTCGTTCGTCACGGAGGGCGGCACGGCCGTGGCCGTCCACTGGGACACGTCGGAGGCCAAGTACGCGGCGGCCTCGCCGGAGCCCTGCGGCGGGGAGTACCACCTGGCCGTGGTGGCCGACGCGGAGCTCGCGCTGCTCCTCGGCAGCGGGGCCGCGCGGGAGGAGCTGTCCCGCCGCTTCGGCGCCGCCTCGCGCGCGGCCCTTGTCAGCCGGCGCGAGCAGCTCCGCGCGCCGTCCCCGTCGTCCGCGGAGGCGGCGTCGGTGGCGCACAGCACGCGGTGCCGGTTCCGGGACGGCGGGGCGGAGCACGAGGTGACGGTGCGCTGCCGCGGCGACCGGCGGGGCGCGTCGTCAAGGGGCGAGCACGCCGACGGGGAGGTGGCGGTGAGCGTGGACGGGAAGAGCATAGTGGAGGCGCGGCGCGTGGGGTGGAACTTCCGCGGCAACCGCACGGCCGTGCTGGGCGACGGCGCGGTGGTGGAGGTGATGTGGGACGTGCACGACTGGTGGTTCGCCGGGGGCGTCGGCGCGGCGCAGTTCATGGTGAAGGCACGCGGGCCCGGGCCGGCGGACGGCGGGCGGGTGTGGATGGACGAGGAGCTGGCCAGCAAGGGCCAGCCCCCCGCCGGCTTCTTCCTCCACATGCAGTGCTACCGCCGGTGACCGCCGAGATATTCCATCCAAATTGTTATTACTAGCTAGCTGTATGTATGCATGTACTCTGACCTCCGGTCGCCGTGATTCTCCCTCCGTCGAACACACAAAGCAAAAGAAGCCGCCATTTTTTATCCATCCGCCCGCCCAATTGACAAAGATCCCGTCCCTTTCCCGACGTTGATAGTTCATCATATCATATGGCGATTTGACTTCGGAATCCAAGAGCCAATCAAATCAAGAACGACCTGAGACATTTTTAGTTTTTTACCAGATCGACAAGGAGATCACCATCGGCATCATCTGACATGTGCTGCTAATTAAGCGGCTTCCAAATGGAGTAGTAGTGTGTTTGGCCGGGAAAGAGGTTGGGCTGCCTGCCTGCCTGCATCACCGATCGTGGTTGACTGCCGGCCTACCTCGGCCAGTCGGCCGGCATTACTGCGGGGAGCAGGCAGCTCGAGTCACGAGGCTGGCGGTCGCACGCTCACGGAGGCGTTGCGTTTGGCAGGGAGCGCTTTACGCCACTGATCTACTCTGCCTCGATCGGCCGGCCGCCATTAATGAACAGGCTCGGAGACGGCGTGCATGCATGCAGCTACCGGTGGATGGACGGACGGATGCCGGCCGCTCCGGCCGGGGCGGGTCGCGGTCGGCAGGTCGGAGCATTTAAGACGGCCACGGGCGCAGCTACGCTGCCGGTCGACGACGGCGGCCGCGCGCAGCAGACCAGATGGCGTCCGGTCCGGTCAGGTCAGTCAAGGGTTTGACCGCCACGTCGGGCTCTGAGTTTGGGCCCCACCGATCATCGACGGTACTACTAGTACTAAATTTGTGCCCCTGTAATCTCCAACCGGACCCTATTCTCTCCCATTTGTCCGGGAGGGCAACTCGGACGCCTCTTCGACCCAAAAACCGCAACCGATCAAACTCTTCATACCGGTCAAAATGTTGGGGTTGTTCGGCACGCCTCAAACACAGCCCATATATCTGGCATCACGACGATGACGAAGCCGCTCCGGAGACCTCAAGGGGGACAAACCGGCGAGGTCTGACGCCCCCTCGCTCCATCTTTTATCTATCTTAGTGTTTCGATGAACTTGGTGTGTCCAATCTTTTGTTAACTTGCTATCCTATGTCCTGTTGTAATTAAACTTGCTATGTATGATCTATGATCTATGCTATGTTGAATTTATCTTCCTACTCTTTTTTATCATGTTGCATGGGTTGTCTTGATTTGTGGTTCGGATATGAGGAGGATGGCCGCAGACATGGAGAAATGAGGGGTGATCAGGCGCTGTCGGTGGACATATATGAGGTCAAACTAGGACACTGTGCTTGTAGATGCTTTAAAACCAATTTGCTTTACGGAGTGGAGCTTCGATCTCTACTCCTTGTACCCCCACTTCCCTCCCAAACGCCCGGTGGACAGACCGAACACCGTCCAGACCAAAATAGTCACCCAATTGGACCCCCACCCCAAACTCAGCCCATGTGTTCGGGTTTGTCCCGCATCCCTCAAAGCTAGCTCATATGTGGTGTGGATGTGGGCGACCCGGACACGTCTGCCATCTTGACCGAAGGGACCAACCCCAAATTCATCCAAACCATCCCCAAATCTCGACCGACCAGCCCTTGCCCCCGCGTCGCCCTTTGCATAGCTCTGCGCGGTGTCTCCACCCTAGCTCCGCAACTATCCACAACACACATCGCCACCACCATTTCTCCCGTCTCTCCCGGGCGCCCTTCATTGCCCCGGGCTACGCCCCGGTATGTCCTACTCGGTAGGCCATGCAGCTAGCCTAACATATGTTTGACGAAATGTCGAAGTGGATTTTCTATAATATTTTGCTCATTTGTGGGCAAACGATGTATTCGTTGGACGAAGAGTTTGATTACAATGAGCTTGATAACTACATGTTCAAGGAGTTCATTGATTCACCGGATTTAGACATCAATGACGACGAAGATGCTGACATGATGGTCGCGATGATGAGTAAGCAACAATTTTTCTCAAGTGGGTGACCTTAAAGTTTATCAAACCAGCAGGAGCTTAAAAAACAACCAATTATCAGTACCTGTCGTGGATCTAAGACTAACAGTAGAATGGGGGGTAGGTATGTAGAGGCAAGATCCTAGCTATGGCGAAGTTGTACACATGAGTTTTACGAGTTCAGACCCTTCTCAGAAGAAGTAACATCCCTACGTCTCGGAGCCCGGAGGCGGTCGACTGGATTATGTGTGTGTGTGTGTGTGTGTGTGTGTGTGTGTGTGTGTGTGTGTGTGTGTGTGTGTTACAGGGGGTGCGAACCCTTGTCCCAGAGGAGGGGGGTGGCTTATATAGAGTGCGCCAGGATCCCAGCTCCCCTCCGTTACACAGGGTTCAATGTACATAAAGAGAGAGCGTTACAGGTAACGTCTGTAATAAAGTTCTATAAATGATCATTAAGTATACGAGTAAACGTCCGACCGTTGCTGCGCACAGTGGCTTTAGGTCTTCTGTACGTCGAGTGGTCCTTTGCATGGTCGAATGGTTTAGTGGTCGAGTGACCTAGACAAGGAGGGGTCTCCGAGTGAATGGTAGGTCGAGTGGATTGCACTCGACACCTTTGTTGGGCCCTCCCTATTTACTCTTGAACTTCTGTGCTTCTAAGACAAGGACCTTATGTAGGACGTATAGGTCAGGCCTATTACCCTACCCCAGGTCTATGTCCTCATCATTAGCCCCCGAATGGATTGAGGTCCGAGTGAAAAGAAGGTTGAAGTTGACCTTGCTTTGACTCTTGCTTTTCTCAAGAATTCATCTCTGAACGGAGGCCAGTGTTGGAACTTCGGCTTCGTTTCAGTCGCCTTGATCGATTCAAAAATTGCTGATTGGTTTTTATAACGTCACCCGTCGAGTGTTGACTTTGACATGAAATCTTTGGCGTGATCGGTTGTAGAGGATCCCGGATTTCGCGGGATTCGAAATTTTGGTGGAAGCGCGCCAGGCGGAGCGCGCCGTGGTAAGCGGAGTAGATAAACATGACGTTTCGATTTTCTTGCCACCTTTTTCGCCACGTATCCCGTGTGCGACTGTTGAGGGATTTGACAGGATCGCCCGGACCCACGCGTCAGCCACTCGGAAGTGGCCCTTTAAAAGCGGCGGGGCCGAGGCGTCCGCACTGTGCGTGCCCATTCTCCTTCTTCTTCCTCTTGCCCCTTCGTCCCATCCAGCTTCTCCACTCTCGACGTCGCCGCTCCGCCGCCATGGGGAAGGAGAAAACGGCGGCGCTAGAACGCGTGAAGAAGGCGACGGGGGCGGCGAAAAGCAAGAAGACGAATCGGGGATCTTCATCGCGCTCGGGGCTGCCGTCGGGTTGGATCCAGGGAGATTGGATCCGATCTTCGCTTCGGCAGGAAGACTTGGACGATATGGCCGAGTTAGGGCTGATCGTCCATGAGTCTACGCGGTTGCCGGAGGGGGAAATGGAGCCGCAGCCGCGACCGGGTGAGTGTGTTCTGCTCGCCACCCATGTCGACCGCGACTTCTCGCTTCCTCCAGACCCCTTCTTTCGAGGTTTCTTGAATTTCTTCGGGGCTCAACTCCATCATTTTACTCCCAACACCATCACATATCTTGCCGCATTCGTGTCCATGTGCGAGAATTTCTTGGGGTGTCGACCGCACTGGGGTCTTTTCAAGCACATTTTCACCATCCGCTCCCAAACAGTGAAGAAAGCGAACTCGAACGACGAGAAAACCCATGTTATCCAGATGTGCGGGGGCCTGGGTATCCAGAAGAGGAAGAGGAGTTCCTTTCCTTCGATGACTCTTTCTGAGTCGGTCAGGGGCTGGCAGTCGACCTGGTTCTACTGCCAGGATATCGTGACCCCAGCCAATCGACTGGACTTCCTCCTTTTTCTTTTGATCGTGTTCAGACTCCATCTTCGTTGAAAGTGACCGCCGTGGAGAAGGCGGAGACGGGCATGCTAGTCGAGAGGGTGGTGCAGCTGATCAACCAAGGTGTCACCAGCATGGATCTGCTGGAGGTGTTCCTCAGTCGGCGCATTCAACCGCTCCAGGCCCGTGACCACTCCATGTGGATGTACTCCGGGGCCGGTGACACTGCTCGGGTTCATCCAGAGGAGGTGCCGGCCAAAACGGTGGCCCAGTGGCTGAGGGGCATCACCGGGAACAAGGACAACCCCAGGGGCGCCAGGAGAGTCAACCCTTTCAGCGACAGCAACCAGCCAGACAAGGTTTGGCCGCTATAACCGATTGCATTTGGATGTGTTTTCCGACTATTTGTTAATCCGACTGATTTCCACTCGGCTTCTTGTCTTATAGATTTACACAGAGATGTACTCAATGCCCAATGGCGAACAAGCTTTGGAGCAGGACCATGAGGGCGAGGACAGCGCGGAGGAGAGCGGCGAATAGGAGTCACCAGCCGACGATGATGAAGACGAGAGCGACGAGTCAGACGATGAGGAGGTAGTCGACTCACCGACTCGTTCCGAACGTCGATCCAAGCAGCACCATGATCCCGCGGGCAGGCGCGGTAAGGCTGTGGCCTCGAGCACTCCATCTCAAAAGCGCGCTCGGTCTTCGACTCCAGAATTGGCTGAGAAAGTCACCAAGCAGCCCAAGATCAATCCCTCAAAGGCTCGGAAGACCTTGCCTAGAATCAAGATGGATGTTCCTGTTGCTTCTGGGTAAATGTTCTTCCCGTATTTTCTTGTTCCGATTGATTCTCTTGTACTGACCGAGTGGATGATGAACCTTTAAAGCCCGACCTCTGCCGCGACCGATATGGATATCGACAAGGTCCCAGACGACGAGGAAACCGATGACGCAGCTACCTCCAAAGCCAGTAAGTCTGCCCGACTCGAATTTATTTGGACGACTGGATTGTTTGCCAGTTGTCTCTCTGATTTTATCTGTTTGTTGCAGCTCCACGAGACATTGTTGTGCTCCCGGACGATGAAGAAGAAGTACCGCTGAGGGGAAGGAGGAGGAGGGACAAGTAACTGAGAGGGAAAGCGCCTGAGGTTCGGGTTCCTCAGTCGACTGTGATGCCTGGGACGGCGGTCGAGCGATCGACAGATCCGGCTCGCACCAACGTCACTTTCGCTATCCCGCTGTCGACTGATTGCCCATCAGGATCAGCTGCTCAGACCCCTGTTGCACCAATACAACACGCATCAGACCTAGCGGCTGCTTCGACTGCTCTGCCATCATCGCTTTTCACTGCGTATCAAACTCCAGACGACCCACCGAGTGCCGCCAAGGAAGCTCTTCTTCAGTTGAACCTTGTGATGGGGCAAATGAAAGTGGTGCATGAGGCCAGTCAGGTGGCCTTCAACGCTGGAGCTGCTCTGCAGACCAATGTACAGGTTAGTTGATTTCCGATTGATCATATTCCTCGTCCGATCACCCACTGGGGTGTGACTGTTTTGAAGTTGCACAAGTCAATTTGGGTCGACTTGAATTGAATCTTTGAACCAGTGGGGGCACTCTGAGTGCACCCACTGGGTGTAGTCCCCGAGACCATAGTTGACTGCGGGCAGTCGACTGTGGTCTGAGAATCTGAATTTTGTCATTCGGCCTGGGCGGACCAGGTCGAATGGAACCAGAACCAGTGGGGGCACGCTAAGTGCACCCACTAGGTGTAGTCCCCGAGACCGTGGTTGACTGCGGGAGTCGACTATGGTCTGAGAACGGCTTTTTTTACAACTCGCGCTGGGCAGACCATGCCGAGTGTTTACTCAAAACAGTGGGGGCACGCTAAGTGCACCCACTAGGTGTAGTCCCCGAGACTGCCGTTGAATGTTTGGTTCGTTGGTAGTCTTAGAGTAACTATCACTGTGATGTCTTTTTATTTCAGTCGACTGATATGTCTTATGTATTGACCACAGAAATCTTGTGATCTCGGTGCCCAAATTTCTACACTGAACAAGCAACAAATCAGCCTTAACCTTGATCTGGAACTAGCCAGGAAGAATCTCAAGACTGCTCATGACGAAGTAGCTGCCATGGGAGGTAACCAATCGTCAATTGTCAATCTCACTACTGGCACTTTTCCTTTCCATTTTTTGAACCGAGTGACTCCACTCGAGCAGATGTATGTAGTGAAAACCGTCAACTCCAAGATCGTCTGAAGAATGTTATTTCTTTAGAGAAAATGAAGCAGGCTTTGGAGAAGAAGGATCTGGATCTTGCTGCTGCATAGAAGGAAGCGCGAGAGAAAACGGCACTTGCTGACAAGAAGCTTGCTTCAGTCGGCAAGCTAGAAGAAGAGAACTCCAAACTGAAGACTGCTGTTTCTGACGCCAATCGGGAGGTCGAACGACTGAAGCAAGACAAAGACCAGCTGACTGGTGAGATTGGCAGCCTCAAGGCCAAGAAAGGCGAGTTGGAATCATATCTGGGCCAGCTTGCTGCGAAACTGGTCTTAAAACTTGAAGGTAACTGACGTTCGACTGACTATGTTATGGTCGATTGACAAGTCTTATTATATTGTCGACTCACCATCTCTGTTGGAAAAGGCAGTGCCTAGGAGGCGCTTAGGCACGCCTAGGCGCTAGGCAATGGCCCAACGCCTCGCCTAGGGCATAAGCAGAAGTCTAGGCAGAGCAAGTAAGAAATTGTCTACCCAAGCAACAAATCATGCCATATTGCACTGATATGCCAAAAGGGCCATATTCCAATCATAGTAGTTGGTCGTTAACATACTTATATGCCCTAAATTAATAAAATACACATATAATAACCACATATACACCCCAACAGTAAATATTATATAATCACCTAGGCTACGCCTAGGGCGCTTAAGCACCGCTTAGGCACTAGGCGAAGGCCAACCGCCTCGCTTACGCCTACCGCTTTTTCCAACCTTGCTCACCATTTACTCGACTGTACAGAACTCTGCCAGGACTTTGAAGCGAAAACTGGGCGGGTCGAGACGGGTCTCGATCCCATAAATTGTCCAGTCAAAGATGATGTTGCAATGAATGTGCTGCGGTTGGAATCTCGCATGGACAGCGCGGTTGCTTATCTTGCCCGCCTGAAGGCGGCAATGACTCGGGTTGATGCTGAACTCTGGCCTCAGGCGGAACTGTATCAAGACCTCGAGTCTCTGATGGCTCGACTGAATCAAATACCTGACCAAGTGCAAGAATGGAAGAAGTCATCGGCTCACTGTGGCGCTGATGTCGCGCTGTCTCTGGTCCGAGTGCACTGCAAGGACGTCAAAGAAGACAAGCTGGCGGAGCTCAAGGTTGCTAACACAAAGAGGCACACTTTCCAGTCCTTCATGAACACTTTCCTTGACGCCGCCACTCGCATTGCGGACATCATAGACCTTGACAGTTTCTGCGACCCAGCCAGTCCTTCTCCTGACAAGTGACCAAAAAACATTATGCTCCACCTTTATTTGCCTCGGAATGCCGAATGATTGTGTAATTGTTAAACTTCTTCGGGCTTGATGCTCGAGTACTTTTGATCCATTGTCCGGAACCTTAGGATTTATCTGAACTTGGTTTATCTCTGAATATGCTTGTGTTTGCCTTCGAGTGGAATTTTCTCTTCACTCGAAATAATCTTTGTACTTGAGATGCAGCTCTGAGGAGGAGATCCCAGTCGACCTATACCTCGTCGTCCTTGCGGACGACGATGGAGCGTACATTGTACTTGTGGCGTAGCTCCGAGGAGAAGGTTGCAGTCGACCTGCACCTCGTCGTCCTTGCGGATAGGGATGGAGCGCACGTTGTACTTGTGGCGTAGCTCCGAGGAGAAGGTTGCAGTCGACCGGCACCTCGTCGTCCTTGCGGATAGGGATGGAGCGTACGTTGTACTTGTGGCATAGCTCCAAGGAGAAGGTTGCAGTCGGCCTGCACCTCGTCGTCCTTGCGGATAGGGATGGAGCGTACGTTGTACTTGTGGTGTAGCTCCAAGGAGAAGGTTGCAGTCGACCTGCACCTCGTCGTCCTTGCGGATAGGGATGGAGCGTACGTTGTACTTGTGGCATAGCTCCGAGAAGAAGGTTGCAGTCGGCCAACACCTCATCGTCCTTGCGGATAGGGATGTGTTTCAAACTTAGGCGAGTACTGGACTGCAGCTAAGCCCCCGAGTGGAGGGTTGCTCACCACTCGGTAGGATTTTTCAAACTTAGGCGAGTACTGGACTGCAGCTAAGCCCCCGAGTGGGAGGATTGCTCACCACTCGGTAGGATTTTTCAAACTTAGGCGAGTACTGGACTGCAGCTAAGCCCCCGAGTGGGAGGGTTGCTCACCACTCGGTAGGATTTTTCAAACTTAGGCGAGTACTGGACTGCAGCTAAGCCCCCGAGTGGGAGAGTTGCTCATCACTCGGTATGATTTTTCAAACTTAGGCAAGTACTGGACTGCAGCTAAGCCCCCGAGTGGAAGGGTTGCTCTTCACTCGGTAGGATTTTTCAAACTTAGGCGAGTACTGGACTGCAGCTAAGCCCCCGAGTGGGAGAGTTGCTCACCACTCGGTAGGATTTTTCAAACTTAGGCGAGTACTGGACTGCAGCTAAGCCCCCGAGTGGGAGGGTTGTGAAGGAAATATGCCCTAGAGGCAATAATAAAGTATTATATATTTCCTTATATCATGATAAATGTTTATTATTCATGCAAGAATTGTATTAACCGGAAACGTAATACATGTGTGAATACATAGACAAACAGAGTGTCACTAGTATGCCTCTACTTGACTAGCTCGTTAATCAAAGATGGTTATGTTTCCTAGCCATAGACATGAGTTGTCATTTGATTAACGGGATCACCTCATTAGGAGAATGACGTGATTGACTTGACCCATTTCGTTAGCTTAGCACCCGATCGTTTAGTATGTTGCTATTGCTTTCTTCATGACTTATACATGTTCCTATGACTATGAGATTATGCAACTCCCGTTTACTGGAGGAACACTTTGTGTGCTACCAAACGTCACAACGTAAATGGGTGATTATAAAGGTGCTCTACAGGTGTCTCCAAAGGTACTTGTTGGGTTGGCGTATTTCGAGATTAGGATTTGTCACTCCGATTGTCGGAGAGGTATCTCTGGGCCCACTCGGTAATGCACATCACTATAAGCCTTGCAAGCATTGTGACTAATGAGTTAGTTGCGGGATGATGTATTACGGAACGAGTAAAGAGACTTGCCAGTAACGAGATTGAACTAGGTATCGAGATACCGACGATCAAATCTCGGGCAAGTAACATACCGGTGACAAAGGGAACAACGTATGTTGTTATGCGGTCTGACCGATAAAGATCTTCGTAGAATATGTGGGAGCCAATATGGGCATCCAGGTCCCGCTATTGGTTATTGACCGGAGACGTGTCTCGGTCATGTCTACATAGTTCTCGAACCCGTAGGGTCCGCACGCTTAACGTTACGATGATAGTTTTATTGAGTTTTGATGTACCGAAGGAGTTCGGAGTCCCGGATGAGATCGGGGATATGACGAGGAGTCTCGAAATGGTCGAGACGTAAAGATCGATATATTGGACGACTATATTCGGACTTCGGAAAGGTTCCGAGTGATTCGGGTATTTTTCGGAGTACCGGAGAGTTACGGGAATACGTATTGGGCCTTATTGGGCCATACGGGAAAGAAGGAAAAGGGCCTCAAGGGTGGCCGCACCCCTCCCCTTGGTCTGGTCCGAATTGGACTAGGGAAGGGGGGCGCCCCCTTCTTTCCTTCTCTTTTTCCCTTCCTCTTTTCCTATTCCATATGGGAGGTGGAATCCTACTAGGACTAGGGAGTCCTAGTAGGACTCCACACTTGGTGCGCCCCTCCTAGGGCCGGCCTCCTCCTCCCTTGCTCCTTTATATACGGGGGCAGGGGGCACCCCATGGACACAACAATTGATCCTTGAGATCTCTTAGCCGTGTGCGGTGCCCCCTTCCACCATATTACACCTCGATAATACCGTTGCGGAGCTTAGGCGAAGCCCTGCGTCGGTGGAACATCATCATCGTCACCACGTCGTCGTGCTGACGAAACTCTCCCTCAACACTCGGCTGGATCGGAGTTCGAGGGACGTCATCGAGCTGAACGTGTGTAGAACTCGGAGGGGCCGTGCGTTCGGTACCTGATCGGTCGGATCGTGAAGACGTACGACTACATCAACCGCGTTGTGATAACGCTTCTGCTGTCGGTCTACGAGGGTACGTGGACAACACTCTCCCCTCTCGTTGCTATGCATCACCATGATCTTGCGTGTGCGTAGGAAATTTTTTGAAATTACTACGTTCCCCAACAGGTTGCTCACCACTCGGTAGGATTTTTCAAACTTAGGTGAGTACTGGACTGTAGCTAAGCCCCCGAGTGAGAGGCTTGCTCACCACTCGGTAGAATTTTTAAAACTTAGGCGAAACGGATTCGCAACTAAGCCCCCGAGTGAGAGGCTTGCTCACCACTCAGTAGGATTTTTCAAACTTAGGCAATTACTGGACTGCAGCTAAGCCCCCGAGTGAGAGGCTTGCTCACCACTCGATAGGATTTTTAAAACTTAAGCGAAACGGATTCGCAGCTAAGCCCCCGAGTGCGAGGCTTGCTCACCACTCGGTAGGATTTTATAAACTTAGGCGAAACGGATTCGCAGCTAAGCCACCCACTGGGGGATTTCAGACACAAACGTAAGCAATCGACAATCATTTTAGAAGACTGTAAAACTCTTGTCTTTGATAAACAAACTACAAAGGTGCTTCTTATTACATCTCAACAGACTGAGTGCTTAAGTATAAAAGGGGCGGAGCAGCTCCGCATTCCAAGCGCGCGGCTCGTCTTTCTTGTGCTCGATGTTGTAGAGGTGGTACGCTCCGTTGTGGAGCACTCTGGTGACAACGAAGGGGCCTTCCCAGGCAGGAGCAAGCTCGTGTGGTTTCTGCTGATCCACTCGAAGAACCAAGTCTCCCTCTTGAAATGCTCGACCCCTCACGTTTCTGGCGTGGAATCGACGTAGGTCTTGCTGATAGATGGTCGACCGGATCAAGGCCATCTCTCTTTCCTCTTCCAGGAGATCAATTGCATCTTGCCGTGCCTGTTCTGCTTCATCTTCTGAGAAAAGCTCGACTCGGGGCGCATTGTGGAGCAAGTCACTCGGAAGTACAGCTTCAGCTCCATAAACCAAGAAGAAAGGAGTTCTGCCAGTCGACCGATTGGGAGTCGTCCTCAGTCCCCACAACACTGATGGAAGTTCATCGACCCAGGCTCCTGCTGCGTGTTTGAGATCACGCATCAGTCGGGGTTTCAGTCCTTTGAGAATCAATCCATTTGCTCTTTCAGCTTGTCCATTCGACTGGGGGTGGGCGACTGAAGCATAGTCGACTCGAGTACCTTGAGAAGCACAGAAGGCTCTGAACTCATCAGAATCGAAGTTCGACCCATTGTCAGTGATGATGCTGTGTGGAACACCATATCTGAATGTTAACTCTCTGATGAAACTGACAGCAGACTGGCTTCAAGGTTTTTGATAGGCTTGGCTTCAATCCATTTGGTGAACTTGTCGACTGCTACAAGCACAAGAGTGAAGCCGCTCCTACCAGTCCTCAGAGGTCCAACCATATCCAATCCCCAAACAGCAAAGGGCCAGACGAGTGGAATGGTCTTCAGGGTCGAACGTGAATCATATAGTAGATATGATCAACATAGTGATGTTCACCATTGAAACTACTCCATCTCACGTGTTAATCGGACATGGTTTAGTTGCTTTGGATCACGTAATCACTTAGATGATTAGAGATATGTCTATCTAAGTGGGAGTTCTTAAGTAATATGATTAATTGAACTTAAATTTATCATGAACTTAGTCCTAATAGTATTTTGCAAATTATGTTGTAGATCAATAGCTCGCGTTGTTGCTTCCCTGTGTTTATTTTTGATATGTTCCTAGAGAAAATTATGTTGAAAAATGTTAGTAGCAAAGATGCGGATTGGATCCGTGATCTGAGGATTATCCTCATTGCTGCACAGAAAAATTATGTCCTTGATGCGCCGCTAGGTGACAGACCTATTGCAAGAGTGATGCAAACGTTATGAACGTTTGGCTAGCTCAATATGATGACTACTTGATAGTTTAGTGCACCATGCTTAACGGCTTAGAATCGGGACTTCAAAGACGTTTTGAACGTCATGGACCATATAAGATGTTCCAGGAGTTGAATTTAATATTTCAAGCAAATACCCGAGTTGAGAGATACGAAGTCTCCAACAAAGTTCTATAGCTAAAAGATGGAGGAGAATCGCTCAACTAGTGAGCATGTGCTCAGATTGTCTGGGTACTACAATCGCTTGAATCAAGTGGGAGTTAATCTTCCAGATAAAATAGTGATTGACAGAATTCTCTAGTCACCATCACCAAGTTAGTAGAACTTCGTGATGAACTATAGTATGCAAGGGATGACGAAAGTAATTCCCAAGCTCTTCGTGATGCTGAAATCGACGAAGGTAGAAATCAAGAAAAACATCAAGTGTTGATGGTTAACAAGACCACTAGTTTCAAGAAAAGGGCAAAGGGATAGAAGGGGAACTTCAAGAAGAACGGCAAGCAAGTTGCTGCTCAAGTGAAGAAGCCTAAGTCTGGTCCTAAGCCTGAGACTAAGTGCTTCTACTGCAAAGGGACTGGTCACTGGAAGCGGAACTACCCCAACTATTTGGTGGATAAGAAGGATGGCAAAGTGAACAAAGGTATATTTGATATACAGATTATTGATGTGTACTTTACTAGTGTTTATAGCAACCCCTCGGTAATTGATACTGGTTCAGTTGCTAAGAGTAGTAACTCGAAACGGGAGTTGCAGAATAAACAGAGACTAGTAAAAGTGAACAAAGGTATATTTGATATACAGATTATTGATGTGTACTTTACTAGTGTTTATAGCAACCCCTCGGTAATTGATACTGGTTCAGTTGCTAAATAGTAGTAACTCGAAACGGGAGTTGCAGAATAAACAGAGACTAGTAAAAGGCGAGGTGACGATGTGTGTTGGAAGTAGTTCCAAGATTGATATGATCATCATCGCACACTCCCTATACTTTCGAGATTAGTGTTGAAACTAAATAAGTGTTATTTGGTATTTGCGTTGAGCATGAATATGATTTGATCATGTTTATTGCAATACGGTTATTCATTTAAGTTAGAGAACAATTGTTGTTCTGTTTACATGAATAAAAACCTTTTATGGTCATACACACCAACAAAAATGGTTTGTTGGATCTCGATCGTAGTGATACACATATTCATAATATTGAAGCCAAAAGATGCAAAGTTAATAATGATAGTGCAACTTATTTGTGGCACTGCCGTTTAGGTCATATTGGTGTAAAGCGCATGAAGAAACTCCATACTGATGGGATTTTGGAATCACTTGATTATGAATCACTTGATGCTTGCGAACCGTGCCTCATGGGCAAGATGACTAAAACGCCGTTCTCCGGAACTATGGAGAGAGCAACAGATTTGTTGGAAATCAAACATACAGATGTATGTGGTCCGATGAATATTGAGGCTCGTAGCAGGTATCATTATTTTTTTGACCTTCACAGATGATTTGAGCAAATATGGGTATATTTGCTTAATGAAACAGAAGTCTGAAACATTTGAAAAGTTCATATAATTTCAGAGTGAAGCGAAAATCATCGTAACAAGAAAATAAAGTTTCTACGATTTGATCGTGGAGAAGAGTATTTTAGTTACGAGTTTGCCCTTCAGTTAAAACAATGTGAAATAGTTTCACTACTCACGCCACCTGGAACACCACAGCATAATGGTGTGTCCGAACGTCATAACCGTACTTTATTGGATATAGTGCAATCTATGACGTCTCTTACCAATTTACCACTATCGTTTTGGGGTTATGCATTAGAGACAGCTACATTCACGTTAAATAGGGCACCATCAAAATCCGTTGAGACGACGCCTTATGAACTGTGGTTTGGCAAGAAACCAAAGTTGTCGTTTCTTAAAGTTTGGGGTTGCGATGCTTATGTGAAAAAGTTTCATCCTGATAAGCTCAAACCCAAATCGGAGAAATGTGTCTTCATAGGATACCCAAAGGAGACAGTTGGGTACACCTTCTATCACAGATCCGAAAGCAAGACATTCGTTGCTTAGTATGGATCCTTTCTAGAGAAGGAGTTTCTCTCGAAAGAAGTGAGTGGGAGGAAAGTAGAACTTGATGAGGTAACTGTACCTGCTCCCTTATTGGAAAGTAGTTCATCACAGAAATCTGTTCATGTGACTCCTACACCAATTAGTGAGGAAGTTAATGATGATGATCATGTAACTTCAGATCAAGTTACTACCAAACCTCATAGGTAAACCAGAGTAAGATCCGCACCAGAGTGGTACGGTAATCCTGTTCTGGAGGTTATGGTACTAGACCATGACGAACCTACGAACTATGAAGAAGCGATGGTGAGCCCAGATTCCGCAAAATGGCTTGAGGCCATGAAATCTGAGATGAGATCCATGTATGAGAACAAAGTGTGGACTTTGGTTGACTTGCCCGATGATCGGCACACAATTGAGAATAAATGGATCTTCAAGAGGAAGACGGACGCTGATAGTAGTATCACTATCTACAAAGCTAGAATTGTCGCAAAAAGGTTTTCGACAAGTTCAAGATGTTGACTACGATGAGAGTTTCTCACTCGTATCTATGCTTAAGTCTGTCTGAATCATGTTAGCAATTGCCGCATTTTATGAAATATGGCAAATGGATAAACAAAATTGCATTCCTTAATGGATTTATTAAAGAAGAGTTGTATATGATGCAACCAGGAGGTTTTGTCAATCCTAAAGGTGCTAACAAAATATGCAAGCTCCAGCGATCCATCTATGGACTGGTGCAAGCATCTCGGAGTTGGAATATACACTTTGATAAGTTGATCAAAGGATATAGTTTTATACATACTTGCGGTGAAGCCTGTATTTACAAGAAAGTGAGTGGGAGCACTACAGCATTTCTGATAAGTATATGTGAATGACATATTGTTGATCGGAAATAATGTAGAGTTATTCTGTAAAGCATAAAGGAGTGTTTTGAAATGAGTTTTTCAAAGAAAGACCTCGGTGAAGCTGCTTACATATTGAGCATCAAGATCTATAGACATAGATGAAGACGCTTGATAAGTTTTTCAATGAGTACATACCTTAACAAGATTTTGAAATAGTTCAAAATAAAACAGTCAAAGAAAGAGTTCTTGCCTGTGTTACAAGGTGTGAAATTGAGTAAAGACTCAAAGCCCGACCACGGCAAAAGATAGAAAGAGAATGAAAGTCATTCCCTATGCCTTGGCCATAGGTTCTATAAAGTATGCCATGCTGTGTACCAGATCTATTGTATACCCTACACTGATTTTGGCAAGGGAGTACAATAGTGATCTAGGAGTAGATCACTGGACAGCGGTCAAAATTATCCTTAGTGGAATAAGGATATGTTTCTCGATTATGGAAGTGACAAAAGGTTCGTCGTAAAGGGTTACGTCGATGCAAGTTTTGACACTAAATCTAGATGACTCTAAGTCTCGGTCTAGATACATATTCAAAGTGGGAGCAATTAGTTAGAGTAGCTCCGTGCAGAGCATTGTAGACATAGAAATTTGCAAAATACTTACGGATCTGAATGTGACAGACCCGTTGACTAAAATTATCTCACAATCAAAACATGATCACACCTTAGTACTCTTTGGGTGTTAATCACATAGCGATGTGAACTAGATTATTGACTCTAGTAAACCCTTTGAGTGTTGGTCACATAGAGATGTGAACTATGGGTGTTAATCACATGGTGATGTGAATTATTGATGTTAAATCACATGGCGATGTGAAATAGATTATTGACTCTAGTGCAAGTGGGAGACTGAAGAAATATGCCCTAGAGGCAATAATAAAGTATTATATATTTCCTTATATCATGATAAATGTTTATTATTCATGCTAGAATTGTATTAACCGGAAACGTAATACATGTGTGAATACATAGACAAACAGAGTGTCACTAGTATGCCTCTACTTGACTAGCTCGTTAATCAAAGATGGTTATGTTTCTTAGCCATAGACATGAGTTGTCATTTGATTAACGGGATCACCTCATTAGGAGAATGACGTGATTGACTTGACCCATTTCGTTAGCTTAGCACCCGATCGTTTAATATGTTGCTATTGCTTTCTTCATGACTTATACATGTTCCTATGACTATGAGATTATGCAACTCCCGTTTACCGGAGGAACACTTTGTGTGCTACCAAACGTCACAACGTAAATGGGTGATTATAAAGGTGCTCTACAGGTGTCTCCAAAGGTACTTGTTGGGTTGGCGTATTTCGAGATTAGGATTTGTCACTCCGATTGTCGGAGAGGTATCTCTGGGCCCACTCGGTAATGCACATCACTATAAGCCTTGCAAGCATTGTGACTAATGAGTTAGTTGCGGGATGATGTATTACGGAACGAGTAAAGAGACTTGCCAGTAACGAGATTGAACTAGGTATCGAGATACCGACGATCAAATCCCGGGCAAGTAACATACCGGTGACAAAGGGAACAACGTATGTTGTTATGCGGTCTGACCGATAAAGATCTTCGTAGAATATGTGGGAGCCAATATGGGCATCCAGGTCCCGCTATTGGTTATTGACCGGAGACGTGTCTCGGTCATGTCTACATAGTTCTCGAACCCGTAGGGTCCGCACACTTAACGTTACGATGACAGTTTTATTGAGTTTTGATGTACCGAAGGAGTTCGGAGTCCCGGATGAGATCGGGGATATGACGAGGAGTCTCGAAATGGTCGAGACGTAAAGATCGATATATTGGACGACTATATTCGGACTTCGGAAAGGTTCCGAGTGATTCGGGTATTTTTCGGAGTACCGGAGAGTTACGGGAATACGTATTGGGCCTTATTGGGCCATACGGGAAAGAAGGAAAAGGGCCTCAAGGGTGGCCGCACCCCTCCCCTTGGTCTGGTCCGAATTGGACTAGGGAAGGGGGGCGCCCCCTTCTTTCCTTCTCTTTTTCCCTTCCTCTTTTCCTATTCCATATGGGAGGTGGAATCCTACTAGGACTAGGGAGTCCTAGTAGGACTCCACACTTGGTGCGCCCCTCCTAGGGCCGGCCTCCTCCTCCCTTGCTCCTTTATATACGGGGGCAGGGGGCACCCCATGGACACAACAATTGATCCTTGAGATCTCTTAGCCGTGTGCGGTGCCCCCTTCCACCATATTACACCTCGATAATACCGTTGCGGAGCTTAGGCGAAGCCCTGCGTCGGTGGAACATCATCATCGTCACCACGCCGTCGTGCTGACGAAACTCTCCCTCAACACTCGGCTGGATCGGAGTTCGAGGGACGTCATCGAGCTGAACGTGTGTAGAACTCGGAGGGGCCGTGCGTTCGGTACCTGATCGGTCGGATCGTGAAGACGTACGACTACATCAACCGCGTTGTGATAACGCTTCCGCTGTCGGTCTACGAGGGTACGTGGACAACACTCTCCCCTCTCGTTGCTATGCATCACCATGATCTTGCGTGTGCGTAGGAAATTTTTTGAAATTACTACGTTCCCCAACAGGTTGCTCACCACTCGGTAGGATTTTTCAAACTTAGGTGAGTACTGGACTGTAGCTAAGCCCCCGAGTGAGAGGCTTGCTCACCACTCGGTAGAATTTTTAAAACTTAGGCGAAACGGATTCGCAACTAAGCCCCCGAGTGAGAGGCTTGCTCACCACTCAGTAGGATTTTTCAAACTTAGGCAAGTACTGGACTGCAGCTAAGCCCCCGAGTGAGAGGCTTGCTCACCACTCGGTAGGATTTTTAAAACTTAAGCGAAACGGATTCGCAGCTAAGCCCCCGAGTGCGAGGCTTGCTCACCACTCGGTAGGATTTTATAAACTTAGGCGAAACGGATTCGCAGCTAAGCCACCCACTGGGGGATTTCAGACACAAACGTAAGCAATCGACAATCATTTTAGAAGACTGTAAAACTCTTGTCTTTGATAAACAAACTACAAAGGTGCTTCTTATTACATCTCAACAGACTGAGTGCTTAAGTATAAAAGGGGCGGAGCAGCTCCGCATTCCAAGCGCGCGGCTCGTCTTTCTTGTGGTCGATGTTGTAGAGGTGGTACGCTCCGTTGTGGAGCACTCTGGTGACAACGAAGGGGCCTTCCCAGGCAGGAGCAAGCTTGTGTGGTTTCTGCTGATCCACTCGAAGAACCAAGTCTCCCTCTTGAAATGCTCGACCCCTCACGTTTCTGGCGTGGAATCGACGTAGGTCTTGCTGATAGATGGTCGACCGGATCAAGGCCATCTCTCTTTCCTCTTCCAGGAGATCAATTGCATCTTGCCGTGCCTGTTCTGCTTCATCTTCTGAGAAAAGCTCGACTCGGGGCGCATTGTGGAGCAAGTCACTCGGAAGTACAGCTTCAGCTCCATAAACCAAGAAGAAAGGAGTTCTGCCAGTCGACCGATTGGGAGTCGTCCTCAGTCCCCACAACACTGATGGAAGTTCATCGACCCAGGCTCCTGCTGCGTGTTTGAGATCACGCATCAGTCGGGGTTTCAGTCCTTTGAGAATCAATCCATTTGCTCTTTCAGCTTGTCCATTCGACTGGGGGTGGGCGACTGAAGCATAGTCGACTCGAGTACCTTGAGAAGCACAGAAGGCTCTGAACTCATCAGAATCGAAGTTCGACCCATTGTCAGTGATGATGCTGTGTGGAACACCATATCTGAATGTTAACTCTCTGATGAAACTGACAGCAGTACTGGCTTCAAGGTTTTTGATAGGCTTGGCTTCAATCCATTTGGTGAACTTGTCGACTGCTACAAGCACATGAGTGAAGCCACTCCTACCAGTCCTCAGAGGTCCAACCATATCCAATCCCCAAACAGCAAAGGGCCAGACGAGTGGAATGGTCTTCAGGGCCGACGCAGGCTTGTGAGACATGTTGGAGTAAAACTGGCAACCTTCACATTTGTCGACTATTTCTTTTGCCATCTCATTTGCTCGTGGCCAGTAAAATCCCGCTCGGTATGCTTTGGCTACAATGGTCCGAGAGGACGCATGGTGACCACAGGTCCCCGAGTGGATGTCATTGAGGATCACTCGACCTTCTTCTGGTGTTATGCATTTCTGGCAGACTCCAGTCACACTTTCTCTGAACAACTGTCCTCTTATCACAGTAAAGGCTTTGGATCGACGGGCGATCTGTCGAGCCTCTTCTTCATCCTCTGTGAGTTCCTTTCTAAGAATGTATGTGATATATGGTACTGTCCAATCAGGAGTGATGACCAAAACCTCCATGATCAAATCGACCACGGCTGGAACCTCGATTTCAGTCGGATCGGTGGCACTCTTTGGTTGCGGGGGCTCTTCAGTGAAAGGATCTTCTTGAACTGAAGGTGCATGAATATGTTCCAAGAACACACTGCTGGGAATGGCTTCCCTCTTGGAACCTATCTTTGCCAGATCATCAGCTGCTTGATTTTTCAGTCGGGGTATGTGATGGAGCTCTAACCCCTCAAACTTCTTTTCTAACTTTCTCACTGCATTGCAATAACCAGTCATAGCTGGGCTTCTGACGTCCCACTCCTTCATCACCTGATTGACCAATAAATCCGAGTCACCATAGACCATGAGGCGACGGACGCCGAGTGAAATGGCCATACGCAACCCGTACAGAAGTGCCTCATATTCAACTTCGTTGTTGGAGGAGTCAAAGTGAATCTGGAGAACATAGCTGAGTTTGTCACCACGGGGAGATACCAACACCAACCCAGCACCAGAACCATTCAGCATCTTGGATCCATCGAAGAACATGGTCCAATGCTCCGAGTGAATCTGAGTCGGAAGTTGCTGTTCGATCCACTTGGCGAGGAAATCTGCTATTGCTTGGGACTTGATAGCTTTCTTTGCCTCAAACTTGATATCCAAGGGAAGGAGTTCAATCGCCCACTTTGCCACTCGACCAGTTGCATCTCTGTTGTTTAGAATCTCTGATAATGGAGCGTCACTGACGACTGTAATGGAATGATCAGAGAAATAGTGTGCAACCTTCTTCGTGGTCATGTAAATCCCATAAACAAGCTTCTGATAATGTGGATATCTTTGCTTCAATGGAGTCAGAACTTCAGAAACATAATATACTGGGCGCTGAACTTTATAGGCTTTTCCTTCTTCTTCCCGCTCGACTGTGAGTACTGTACTGACAACTTGTCCAGTGGCTGCAATGTAAAGCAGTAAAGGCTCTTTACTGATTGGGGCAGCGAGCACCGGCTGGGTGGAAAGCAGGGCTTTGAGCTCTGCAAACGCTGCATCAGCTTCGGGAGTCCACTCGAACTTATCAGACTTCTTCATCAGTCGGTAAAGAGGCAATGCCTTTTCACCGAGGCGAGAAATGAATCGACTCAAGGCGGCCAAACAACCAGTAAGCTTCTGGACATCGTGCACACGCATAGGGCGTTTCATCCGAAGTATAGCACCAACTTTCTTTGGGTTAGCGCCGATCCCTTGTTCGGAAACGAGGAAACCGAGTAACTTTCCGCCAGGAACTCCGAATGTGCACTTTGATGGATTAAGCTTGATATCATACCTTCTGAGGTTGGCAAAAGTTTCAGCAAGGTCAGCCAGCAGGTCGGAACCCTTACGTGACTTGACCACAATGTCATCCATGTATGCTTCGACATTCCGACTTATTTGAGTGAGCAAACACTTCTGAATCATCCTCATGAATGTGGCTCCGGCGTTTTTCAAGCCGAAGGGCATGGTGACGTAACAGAAGCATCCGAATGGAGTGATGAAAGCCGTTTTTATCTCATCGGGTCCATACAGTCGGATCTGATGATACCCAGAATAGGCATCTAGAAAAGACAAACGCTCACCACCTGCAGTCGAGTCGACAATTTGGTCGATGCGGGGGAGAGGAAAATGATCTTTCGGGCACGCCCGATTGATATGGTTGAAGTCAATGCACATGCGAAGTGAATCGTCCTTCTTGGGGACCATGACAACACTGGCGAGCCACTCGGAGTGGTAGATTTCTCGGACGAACTCAGCTGCAAGGAGCCGAGCCACTTCTTCACCAATTGCTTTTCTCTTCTGTACGGCAGACCGTCGAAGATGTTCCTTGACCGGTTTCACTTTCGGGTCGACTCGCAAACGGTGCCCAGCCAGTCCCCTGGGTGCACCCGGCATGTCAGAAGGTTTCCATGCAAAGATGTCCCAGTTCTCACGGAGGAACTGGATGAGCGCTTCTTCCTATTTGCTCATTCTTCCTATTTGCTGTCGAGTGTTGTTGAGATATGAGTCGGAGCAGCATTGGGATCGGTCGGGTGAATATGAATCGGCTTCGTTTCACCGGACGACTGAAATGCAGAGTCTGTGGCAGGCTTCTTGGCTCGCAACAAATCACTCAGATCTGCATTTTTCTGGTACTCTTGCAATTCTACTACTGCCATTTGTGCATCGGCGATTTTTGAGCCCTTCTGGAAGCACTCTTCTGCCTTCTGCCGATTGCCAGTGATAGTGATCACTCCTCTGGGACCAGGCATCTTCAATTTGAGATACACGTAACATGGTCGAGCCATAAAACGTGCATAAGCAGGCCTACCCAGAATAGCATGGTAAGCACTCTGGAAATCCACTACTTCAAATGTCAACTTTTCCTTGCGGTAATTCTTGGAATCACCGAAAACCACATCAAGGGCGATCTGGTCGAGTGATTCAGCCTTATTGCCAGGTATAACTCCATGGAAACTCATATTGCTTTCGCTAAGCTTGGACATCGGAATGCCCATCACTTTCAAAGTTTCAGCATAAAGGATATTTAGGCCACTACCACCATCCATCAGCACTTTAGTCAGTCGAGTGCCTTCAACAACTGGGTTGACTACCAGCGCTTGCCTCCCAGGGGTGGCTATATGTGCTGGATGGTCTGACTGGTCGAATGTGATGGCAGTCTGGGACTACTTCAGATAACTGGGTTTTGTCGGAGCAACCATGTTCACCTCTCTGTTAATAACTTTCAGTCGACTTTTGCTTTCAACAGCTGCAAAAATCATCAGAGTGGAATTGACATTAGGAAAACCATCATCATCTTCTTCCCTATCCTCACCCTTGTCCGACTCCTTTTCCTTCTCTTTGGGTTGTTTCTCTCGGAACTGTTGGATCAGGAGCCGACACTGTCGAGTGGTGTGTTTAGGGTAAATGAGATTACCCTCTTCGTCTTTTTTGGTATGAATGTGGCACGGTAAATCCAACACATCATTCCCATCTTGATCTTTAACTTTCTTAGGGTTCCATGGCCCTTTGGGCTTCCCCTTGAACTTCCCTTGGGCCACAACTAAAGCCTCACCAGGAGCAGCTGGTTCGGCCTTGCACTTCTGTTTCCGACTGGAATTCCCTCCTCTGGTTTCTTGGGCGACTGTTTTGTGCTTGCCACTCCGGAGTCGGTCCTCCTCTTCACCATTGGCATACTTGGTGGTGATCTCCATCATTCGACTCAGGGACATATCTCCTGTCCGACCGAACTTCAGGTTCAACTCTCTGTACTTAACACCCTCCTTGAAGGCACAAATTGCTTGGTGATCTGACACATTCTCCACTGTGTGGTGCAATGTAATCCATCTCTGGATATAATCTCTCAAGGTCTCATTTGGTTTCTGCACACAGGACTGCAACTCTGTCAACCCCGCTGGTCGTTTGCATGTACCTTCAAAGGTTCTAACAAACACTCGGGCAAGTTCTTCCCAACTATATATGCTGCCAGGTGCTAACTGATTCAACCACGCTCTGGCGGAGCCCTCCAACATCAGAGGAAGGTGCTTCATGGCCACTTCATCATTGCCGCCACCGATCTTCACAGCCACTCGGTAGTCCTCAAGCCAAGTGTCAGGCTTGGACTCGCCAGTGAACTTGCTGACTCCAGTCGCCAACCTGAAGTTGGGAGGAATCACTGCTGCTCTGATGGCTCTGCTGAAACACTCGGGACCTGAAACATGCACTCTGCTGCCAGTCGGATAATCTCTATCATGGCCCTCTCTGTGTGCCCTGTTCTTGTCAACCAGACCTTGAACGAGAATAGATCTCGCATCAAAGCCCGGCTCTCTGGGGTCGACTGGAATTCTTCGTCCACCACTGTGAGGGCGGAGGCCCAACAACGTCTACAAGAAGAAGGTTGCGTAGTAGACATCAGTATGTAGAGGCAAGATCCTAGCTATGGCGAAGTTGTACACACGAGTTTTACGAGTTCAGACCCTTCTCAGAAGAAGTAACAGCCCTACGTCTCGGAGCCCGGAGGCGGTCGACTGGATTATGCGTGTGTGTGTTACAGGGGGTGCGAACCTTGTCCCAGAGGAGGGGGTGGCTTATATAGAGTGCGCCAGGACCCCCAGCTCCCCTCCGTTACACAGGGTTCAATGTATATAAAGAGAGAGCGTTACAGGTAACGTTTGTAATAAAGTGCTATAAATGATCATTAAGTATATGAGTAAACGTCCGACCGTTGCTGCGCAGAGTGGCTTTAGGTCTTCTGTACGTCGAGTGGTCTTTGCATGGTCGAATGGTTTAGTGGTCGAGTGACCTAGAAAGGAGGGGTCTCCGAGTGAATGGTAGGTCGAGTGGATTGCACTCGACACCTTTGTTGGGCCCTCCCTATTTACTCTTGAACTTCTTTACTTCTAAGACAAGGACCTTAGGTAGGACGTATAGGTCAGGCCTATTACCCTACCCCAGGTCTATGTCCTCGTCAGTACCTGCACATAGCTGCAGTACTTGTCTTGGTGCCCAACGAAACCAGTGAGATTGCCAGTCTCACTTGCCTTGCTAATTACAAAGATTAATTTAGTTGGTAGTAGGAATTGATTAATGTACCCCAAAAATAAAGATCGAATTTAAAGTGAGAACTAAAGTGAATTGATCGAGGTTGAAAGCAATTAAGACGAATGGAACATGATCCATAATTTCACTAGTGGCATCTCTCGATAAAAGATAACAATGCATGGTGAATAACTTACAATTGCGTGTTAGTTAAATTACAATTTTTATGACTATGGTTATACATGGCGTAATTGCATATAGGCATCTCGTTCATCCATCTATAGATCGTTATCCTACTACATCTATAGCTAACAGTCCATCCGAAGACTGCTCCGGCATGCATCATAAAATTATTAGATAAAAAAGTATTGCATGAAGCATGATAACTTTATGTAGGTAATATATTGTCTTCATCCCGGCTCATCACCGAACAACTACTCAACTATCTTTAGCCTTAGTGGCACCAATACAATAGAAGCCTTTTCCACTTTTCTGGCACTATGATAAATTACTTGCAAGACTGAACCTAACCAACATACACAATAGTAGCGGTTTGATATCTTCTTTGTCCGGGGGTGTGAGGACTGGAACAGAGGAAGAAGAAGAGGCCATGAATGAACCTGACCGATAGAGGAGGATCGAAGCAATGGGAGCAGAGGACTAAAGCAATGGAAGCGGAGGCCAAGAATGGGGATTGTGAGTGGCTAGATGGAGGACGAGTGCGAGGGAGTGCGGTGGTGATGAGTGATATTTTTGCGCACCTCACACTATTGATAAAACCGGATAATCGGAGAGTCTCCGAGAAAATCACTCCAATATTGCCACTAATGACTAATGAACACGAGAGATCACCTAATCCTTTGTTTAATGTGTTTCCATAAAAAAGCCTGAACATGGAAGAAAATATCACATAGGAAAAAAGAAGTTTGTGGAAGTGGGGAATGAATTGGAGGCGCACTAGAAGAAACAGAGCGCAAGACAACACTCGATACGATCGCATCTGCTCATACCAGTGGCCGTACCAGCTGCCACCAGCACAAGGTAGTCGACCTGACCAAGAGTTATAAAAGGTGCAATGCCAAATTCTCAATGGGGACAGCGCACCATTCGCAAAACAATATTGATGTAGATGATCTTCGTGATGACTCCCCCTCCGGCGAAGTACCAAAAAAGGCCCTGAGATTGGATCTTCATGGAACGGATAGGGTTGCGGCGGGAAAAATCCTTGGTAAATTGATTATGGGTTTTCAGAGTACATAAAAGGTAGTGGCGCCGAGAGGCGATGGAGTAGCCTCCAGTGGGGCTCACGTACCCCTCTACACGGCCTCTGGCCCCACATGTCAGCTGCACAATCGTGTCAAATTACTCTTGACTTGTTGAGGGCTGGTTGCTCTCTGAAGGCTAGGATTCTGCTAAAGCCACACGCACACTCGGTCCAAGGCAGACGGCGACGGCGACGGCGACGGAGCACGTCACCCGCACCGACCGGCGGCGAAGCCCCGCCCCTCCGCCCCCCGATCGATCGATTCGCGCCGCAGTTCGTCCACCTACCCCGGCCGCGTAGGGTTCGCGTAGGGGATCGATCATGGAGCTGCCGGCCGCCGGCGGGGGCCGGCGCACGAGCTACTCGCTGCTGTCCCAGTTCCCCGACGACGCGGCGGCCGCGGGGGCCTCCCCGGCGGTTCTGCAGCGGCAGTCCAGCGGCGGCAGCAGCTACGGCGCCGGGAGCTCCGTCTCGGCCTCCAGCGACTACCCGTTCCACCTGCCCCCGGCGGTCGCCGCGGCGGGAGGGGGAGGGGGCACGCCCTCCCCCTGCAAGAGCTGGGCGCAGCAGGCGGAGGAGACGTACCAGCTGCAGCTCGCCCTCGCGCTCCGCCTCTGCGCCGACGCCGCCTGCGCCGCCGACCCCGGGTTCCTCGACCCCGGCGACTCCGGGGGGTCCAAGATGGGGGGCGGCGGGGGTGGCAGCGGCAGCGGCAGGGCCTTCCCGCTCGCTCCCCCCTCCCCCACCGCCGAGGCCCTCTCCCACCGCTTCTGGGTACGATCTCTAATCATGCTACTACCATAGTCTTGTCCAAGCCAGCATCTTTGGTGGATTGCTGGATTCAATTGCTTCACCTAGTTCAACAACTAATGCCAACCATTTCTCACAATGAAGTCTACTTGATCATCTATCGTGTCCCCAAGGGTTCTCATTAACCCTTGATCATAGTGAATTTACTCTCTCATTACATCACATCCAGCAGCTATGATGAGCCTGTGAGGATTATATGATGCACTGAAAATGGATGTAATTACGATGCCGCTAGCTCTGCAGGGTAGACCATACAGCTGCATCAGAGTGACCTTATTCAGTACTCTGCACTCTGAGCATAAAGTTGTTAATTGTTAGTATACTGTGATTACTCTAGCTTAACATGGCATCTCACTTCCCAGGTAAACGGCTCGTTATCATACAGCAACACGATACCGGATGGGTTCTACTTGATCCAAGGGATGGACCCCTTTGTGTGGTCGATGTGCACCGACGTGCACGAGGAGAACCGCATACCCTCCGTGGAGTCGCTCAAGTCTGTCCGCCCCGACGATTCTTCCATCCAGGTGGTCCTCGTCGACAGGAGAGCTGATTTCGATCTTGGTATGCTGGAGAACTACGCGTCCAGCTTTCTGTCCAGTTCCTCCGACATGAAAGATGTGATAAATCAGCTAGCCAAACTTGTGTCTTCCAGAATGGGGTGAGCGGTCGCATCCCTAAGCCTTTTAATCTGAACCGAGTTCTGTGGTTTGCTGAACTTCTTTTTTATGTTCTTCAATCACTAAGTGGTACAACCTCCAACGAGGAGAACTTGCTTCCACGCTGGAAAGAGAGCAGCGAGGCAATCAAATCAAGTGCAGGATCTATTGTGCTTCATCTGGGGAAGCTGCCGATTGGTCTCTGCAAGCACCGCTCACTGCTTTTTAAAGTACGTTTTCCGTTTTAAGAAACTTTCCTGTTTGTTCGTCTTGTAACTGTTGCTCTTACCAACAACAACTGCAACAGATTTCAACAAATAATTTCGTTTCTCTTCCATCATAATTGAGAGTTCACACACACAAGTAGATGTGTAGCTTGGTTAGATATGAATCAAAACTTTTTTTCGTCAGTACTACCTCTGTCCCTTAATGATTTGAACTGCAAAAACGTCTTATATTAAGAGATGGAGGGATTACATCTTTTAGTTACTCCTATCTTAAGTCATTACTTACTGAAGCTTACACATTTGCAGATGTTAGCAGATAAAGTCAACATACCATGCAGATTAGTCAAGGGCTGTAAATACTGTAAAGCTGAAGACGCTTCCTCCTGTGTCGTACGTTTTGGGCTTGAAAGGTACTTCCTTGGTTCACAATGTATATGGACACGTTTTAGTGTGTTTGTTCACTCATTTCAGTCCGTATGTAGTCCATATTGAAATATCCAAAACATATTATATTTGTGAACGGAGGGAGTATATCCATGGACTAGGATCTGTTTAATATTGGATGTACATTTCAGATATCAGTACTTGACTTGCTGGGAGGTACTGCGGCAAATTAACCAAAGTCCGACTTGTTTACAAAAATCTTGGACTAGCATTGAATAGAATATTTGCCTTATTTTCCTGTTATTTTGGTATGGTTGGTGGATAGCTATATGCTGACTTTGGTTATTTCCCTTTGACAGGGAATATCTGGTTGACTTATTTGGGGCTCCAGGCCAATTATCTGATCCTGATTCTTTCGTCAATGGTCCCTACTCGCTGTCGGTTCCATCACCTCTCCGCCCACCAAAATTTAGGTCGTTAGAGATCACTTCAAATTTCAGCTCAGTTGCCAAGCAATACTTCTCAGACTGTCACTCGCTCAATCTATTGTTCAGTGATGCTTCCACAGGTATATCTGCGAAACTTGCTGTAATTTCATTCCTCATGTGTCAGCAGGACTTCGTTGCGTATAGCATATATGATTGTCCACCAAATAAGTAGTTGGTATGCCAAACTTGTCGTTTTCCATCTATGATGGTTTTGTTTGGCAGGGGTGTGACAAAGGCCAATCTTTCATTTTCAGGTGCTTCTAATGGTGCTGCAGTTGCTGTAGACCAAATGTATTCGAAGAAACATGATGCAGGGGACGGAATTGCCAATAGCTGGGTGCCAGTGAAAGGTAATAACTGATGACAATCTCTTGGGCTTGTTAAATCTTGAAACATATTGTTTCTTTTCTTTTGAATTTTGACTACTAAATAGGGGCTTCTTTGTTTAACATGTTGCATCGAATACAAGTGAGCACCAAATAATGTACCCCAAGGTCTTCACTTTGCAGCAGCCTGGTGCTGGAGCATCTGAAATATTAAACGATAGCATGAACATTATATTTGCATACTGTATTGAGTCGGCATATTCTGATGATGCAGGGCAAGCAATTGCGAACTCAGACATTATTCTGCCAGAAGCTCCTCGGGAAGTTTTGCCACTTATGTCACCGTCCAATTTGACAGCTGATAAAAAGAAAGAGTTTCAGTTGATCGAGGGGAATCAGTATCTGCGAAGTACTGTCAGTGATCTGTCACTTGCTGTGGATGATCTGATCATTCCATGGAGTGAGCTGGTTCTAAAGGAGAAGATTGGAGCAGGTACACTTGTGCAAATAAGACTGAAGTTTATCCTTCTGTGGTTCTTTTCGAAAAGGAATATCTATTTTCTTTGTTTGCTAATAGACCTATGTTACCATTGCATTAGTAGTCGCAAGACTTGTAACATCTAAATCATATTTGAGATATGGTTAGATATTTACGAGTTAAATCTTTATGTGAACCGTATTGAAAGAATAATTTGGTGAAATTTAGTTTTTCTAAACTTATTTTTCTTTTCTTCCAGGTTCTTTCGGAACAGTTCATCGTGCTGACTGGCATGGATCGGTATGCCTTGTATATGCCTGGTTTATCAATAATTTGTTACTGCTAAGAGGGGGAAAGTTTCTCCTTTGGATTCTTTGTCCTGATAGACTTTTCCCTGTATTATCATCGAACTCTTATTTGTGCACAACTTCACGCTTCATCTGAGCTTTTTTGTCCTAGTTTGTTGTAACTATAAGTGAGCCTTTTGTGCTTACTGCAGGATGTTGCTGTGAAGATACTGATGGAGCAGGATTATCATCTGGATCGCTTCAAGGAATTTATGAGAGAGGTTTGTTGAACAAATCCTGGCATTGGTTGATCTTATATATGTTGGACTTTGCTGTGTGGTCACTGGACAGTGTTATGATTCTTATGAGTGGTATGACTTATCAGTGATCATGTTCTGTATCTGGACATGGTTGTCACTTATCAGTGATCATGTTCTGTATCTGGACATGGTTGTCGCTTATCAGTGATCATGTTCTATATCTGGATGTCGTTGTCAGTTACCAGGGATTATGTTCTTCATCCAGTTGGTGTTTATGCTTTAGTGAAGCATTCCTGTCCATGTTAATCACCTTATAAATGCTTTTTCTATGTGGTAGGTTGCAATAATGAAAAGTCTGAGGCATCCAAATATTGTTCTATTCATGGGTGCTGTTACTGAACCCCCAAACCTATCAATAGTTACAGAGTACTTGTCGAGGTATTAATATGCATTTCACTTATTCATTTGGTACTACAGTACTTCACCCACTTGAGTGATTCCAGCAAGTGATGCACTTGTTTCGTTGCAGGGGTAGTTTGTATAAACTTTTGCATAGGAGTGGTGCAAGGGAGGTTCTGGATGAGAGACGCCGCTTGAACATGGCATTCGATGTGGTATTGTCTTCTCTACTCCCAGGCTATAAACTTGAAGCAGTCATACTCCCAGGGTATAAACTTATAGCAGTCATACTCTATCTAAATTATCTCTGCTTGCTTTACAGGCGAAGGGAATGAATTATCTACATAGACGTAGCCCTCCTATTGTTCACCGTGATTTGAAATCTCCAAATCTTCTTGTCGACAAGAAGTATACTGTGAAGGTATGATTATACACTATATAATCTAATGCCTTAGATAATAAACTGTACGTTCTGGTACTTTCATGAAGGCAGAAGGCACACACATCATGTGAAATAGTGCGGTCATATGAATCTGTGTCATTGTGCACGAGGCTGTCAATTTTCTCATGCTAGTATTCTGTCCACATTTTTATGTTGATTTTTGTTTGACACGTGAGTTACTGTTGTTTCCTGAGCGACAACTAATTTGTTTTGAAGAGTATTTGGTAGGTGTTAAACTTACAATAATATATATGCAACACTTTCTAGTTCTAGAAGATGTTCAGTTTCTAATAATAAATAGAAGAATGATTTTGTATAGTTTTCTGCTTCTTTTATCTTATTTTCTTCAGTTATCGACATCAGACATCATTTGCAGCTTCCAGTTATATTTCTTGAAGCAGCCTCTGTGAAGGCAATACCAGGAACCCAATCATCATTAGTCATCCTTGTCAGTAAACATATTTTAAGGAAAATACTTGCAAAAAGCTGCTAATTTCCCTGAAGAAATGCTTACATAGCAGTAGATTTGACATAGTACATGAATATTCAGTCATGGTATTATTCCCCCCAGAGGCTCCATCTGAAATGATAGTGTTCGTATGGCAATTTTGTCTATTGTATCAGTCTCATATAGGATTTATTAGCGACTTGTTTGTCTTACTCACACTGTTATTAAATCAAGACAGGTACTTCCACTTTGTTTAAACCTTTTTACTATTTTCTGTTTGTAGGTATGCGACTTTGGGCTTTCGCGACTAAAAGCCAACACCTACCTGTCCTCGAAATCTTTGGCAGGAACAGTAAGCTCCTTTTCCATTTCTTCTCAAGTTCATCTTGCCCATTCATTCCTTGGCTTATCTTTTCATTTAAATGATAGCCTGAATGGATGGCGCCTGAAGTGCTTCGAGATGAGCCATCCAATGAGAAGTCTGATGTGTACAGTTTCGCTGTTATCCTGTGGGAACTTATGACATTACAACAACCATGGTGTAACTTGAATCCTGCCCAGGTAGTTATCTAATTTGGCTCCAGCATTGATGCCTCGATGCTACCGCTCGTCGAAATTATTCAGTTTATTCGGAACATATTTTTCTTATCCGCGGATGAACACCTGATCAACTCTGTATTTAACTTTTATACGCTGCCCTATGATGTTCTACAGGTAGTTGCTGCTGTTGGCTTTAAAGGAAGAAGACTTGAAATTCCGAAAGAATTAAATCCTCAAGTAGCTGCATTAATCGAATCCTGCTGGGCAAAGTATGTGTTCCATCTTCATATTTCCCTCTCTTAAGCTGATTCAGTGCCATGTAAGGCTAACTAGAATATTAATATGCCTCTTTTTTGTAGTGAGCCATGGCGGAGGCCCTCATTTGCTAATATCATGGAAACTCTGAGGCCTTTAATTAACAAGGTCCCGGTGCCGCAGTTGATCCGCTCAGACTCATAGCAGTTTCAAACTGTCAAGGAAAGAAGCATTTCCTTAGTGCTGTCATGATAGTATCGGCAGGGCAGGGAAGAGTTTATTTATTTTTGGTATTTAGGCTGTTTATGATGGATAATTCATCAATACTATTACTCAATGCTAAGAATAAGGAGGACTTCTTGATTTACACTTTCAAGTAAAATGTACCTGGCAAAACTCCCTTCCATGGCTTAAGGTATGCTGCTATTTTCTTAGCTTCCTGTTCCTCGTTCAACATTAGCAAAGAGTGCAGGCTTAAATATTTTAAGAGAAGGTTTTCATGTCGGTCAAATGCAGAATTGCCAAATGTTAGATAACTTGATAACTTATCATGGTTAGCTGTTCCTTGTTTCCTTTAGTGGCCACGGTAGCAATGGGTTAATATGTTTGCTGATAATGTGTGGTGCGCTAATTCGCAGATAGTTCACATATTGTATTTGGGTAGCCTAGGCTAAGCACTTGCTGCTGTTGTTAATATTTGCGATAGCTGCAGCGTATTGGACTCTTGTTTCATTATATAAACATATATGATTGAGCATCCGAGATCCATGAGACGCAGTGTGGCGCTTCCCGGCACCATTAACGGACACATTTTTTCTGTTGCCTGCAGACACATCGTGAAGAGAATCATCCTCCTCCCGTGACGACGGATCGCGATCACACACTGGAAATGTACGAGCGCCGAGATCCAAATATCAGAAACTTTTGGTCATTAAGATGTGTAAATTATAGTTTCCCACTAGATATCTTTGTATATTATGTTATAATATGTTGTATGTAACTAACTGTAATTACTACTGTGCATGTATGTGTTGTATTATCCTGTGGTTGTTGTGTGGCATGTTGTAATAGTGCTTCAACTGCCCATTGTACTGCACCACCATAGCTGTTACTGAGCAATCAGTGCCTACTGGCCAACCTGGAGACCCAGTCAATTAGTACTAGCACCAAATGTGCTGTCCTGTGTGCTAAATATCTAGATATTTTGTAGTGTACAATAGGAACATTTGGTGTGACTGTTGAAGAGCCTGAGAGCATTCTTGCCTTAGGGCATGTCTGGTTCATGCCAAAGCAATGCCCTACCAAGATTCGCCAACCGTTGGTTTGCCACGAAAGATCGGTTAGAGAGATTCCTTGACCCTTTGTTGCCCAAAAAAGTGGTAACATTTGCGAGGAGGGTTGCCAAAGGTTGCATAGGCAACCAACCAAGAGCCAAGGTATCACAGTTAGCCAAGGTTTTGGCAGGGCAAGTTTTGGCACCAACCAAACGTTAGTGTCGAGATTTGGCGTGCTGCTGATTTGCATTGCCTGAAATAATGTCGAGTAATTTGGTTGGTTACGAAATTGTGTTGCCGATCGCATGTAGAATTGTGTTTTCAGCGAAGTCGTAGTGTTGCCAAAAATTTAGCCTCCCCGGTAAATTTTGGTAGCAAACCAAGCATATGCCTTGGAACCCTAGATTCGACCATATCGACTATGGTAACCTAGGCGACCACCTCCTCGTTGGCAACTCTGGAAATAAATCAACCTACGATCTCAGAGGTCTATCAGAAGAGCACCCCCTAAACAACTCGGACAATCCAAAAACAATACTATTATCTTCACTGCAAGAATGCACATTGTACGTTGACTTCGTGACATCAGAGCAAGCGTGTGCCTACCGCACTACCCTATGCACCACAGATCAAGGGCAAACTGCCGCTGCATCGAGCGACGACAAAGACAAACATGCGAGCTCTGGACGTCCTGAACGCAGATCCTCCAAAAGAGTCCCCCCCCCCCCTAATCAGCTCCGAAAAAGAGCACGTATGCCAGCCAGCCGGACCTATCTCCGCACCCTTTACACATCATAAAAAACGCAAAACCGCCGCTCGCTGCACTGCGCGACGACAAGACGAGCGCGAGCTGCCCACATCTTAAATGCTTACCTTCACGCGACCGAGCTGGCGAGTAACTCTGCGAGATCCTCCGCGCATTACTCCCCCCCCCCCCCCCCCCCCCCCCCCCCCCATCCCCTCCCCTCCGACGAGGACGACGATTCTCTTTCCATCACAAAAATTACTAAATTTGTCATTCAATCATGGATGAAGAACTCAACCCAAATGAGGAGATGGTGGAGAAGGTGAGGGTGGCAAGGCCAAGACTGACTGACACAAGTTATAAAAACGGGCGCATCATCTTCCTCGCGCAGCCGCCCCCTCCTCCTCCTCCCCCCCTCCTCTCCCCCAAATCGGACCCGAAATCCAAGACGAAGTCTTTCTCCAATCCTCACTCCCCCACCCCCACCCCACGGCGGCGGCGGCGCCGGCAGCCGGAGAGGAGGGAGCCGCCCGCCCATTCCGACGCCCCAAACCCTAGCTCGGCCGGCCCATGCGCCCCAAACCCTAGCTCGCCGCCCCGTGTCGTCTCGTCCCCCCCGCCGCCCCGTGCCGGCACCGCCATGCGGGCCTCGATGGAGGCCTCCGCGGCCGCGGCGCGCAGATCCGCGGCGCCGGACCCCCCGGGCGCGGCCAAGAAGCAGCGGCTCCTCGCGCCGCCGCGGGACCCCAGATCCTCCTCCGCTGCGTACGGCGGCGGCGGCGGCGCGTCCAATGGGAGCGGCGCGGCGGCGGCGGCCGCGGCGGAGCAGCAGGCGCAGGTGGACGAGCTGGTGGCGCAGTACCGGACGGCGCTCGGGGAGCTCACCTTCAACTCCAAGCCCATCATCACCAACCTCACCATCATCGCCGGCGAGAACCTCCACGCCGCCCGCTCCATCGCCGCCCTCGTTTGCGCCAACATCCTCGAGGTGACCCACCCTTCTTCCCCGGCCTCCCCCCCTCCCCTCCCCTCCCCATGTAAAGAAAGCTCAAAGCTTTGGCATATCCTTGGTTGTGGTTCGATGAATGAATGGTAGCTAGCTCTAGGGATGTAAAGCTCAAAGCTCGGTAGGGTATCCAGTGTGCTAGATAGGAAGAGGATGGATGTGTTGGCTCTTGTTTGATGAATGAATGATAGCTAAGTTAGTCTGGTTTGCTGTATTTTTTCCGCGTTGTCAAGGGCGGTGTCGCGTGTAAAAAATTCATTGCGAGAGTAAATTTGCAGTGCCAAGGGCATTGGAAAATAGAGTGAATCTGCTTTGCCCAGTCTCCTTGCGCATGGTGTACGGTGCCTTGTTCTGATTCTGTCAATTCTGTCGATGCTAATGAATAAAGCATCGCCCCGCCCCCCTCTCCCTGTACCTCTGTCTCTCGGTGCCTGTGTATGCGTGTTCGCTGCTTGTGTACGGCGCTAATACGCCATTCACCATATGTACATTGGACCTGTGTGGCGTAGCAAGTCATTCCTTTTTTCGTTTGGGTAATATGAGTGCTGCAGCGACGCTAAATCGTCGAAAGATTACCGTTGCGGAAACAGACAGGGTTTGGGACTGTCTCATTCCTGCTGTTCAGTCACACTAAATCATCGAAAGATTGTTGTTGTGGAAACAAACGGGGTTTGGAACTGTTTCATTCCCGCTGTTCCACCATCCGTTCAGCAGAAAAGTTCATAACCTTTTCCTGCACGGAAAAATGATTCATATTCCTGAACGGCTTTATCTATATCTGAACTCTGTGATATGTTTGCACAAAGACTGAACTTTATGAATGGAACGACGAATGGATGAGGAAACACTATACCTCTTTTGTAGCTGGGCTCTGATATGTTTGCACAAAGATTAAACTTCATGAATTGAATGATGAGTGGATGGGGAACCCTGCACCTCTGATGTTGCAGACATTGGGTCTTCTCTGTTGCTCCTTCTGGATAGGCTCTGGCACTTAAATCACTTCTATTTGTTGTTTGCTTCTTCTCTGTTACATTAGGAAGCTACTGTTGTATCTAGCATCTTGGCTAGAACTCATTTTGTTGTCACCTCTTATATGCTTATAAGAGAAACCTCGTTAGACTTCTACAGAGGCACGGGTAACTCCTCCTGATATCAGTACCAGTAGAAAAAACATTATGTTGTTGTGTCCAGAGTGGGGCATGTAAAACATGCTGCTATTGGTTCCTTTGTATAGCATATTTGCTGTTGATTACTCTTGCCGAAAGAATTAGTGTAGCAGCTTGCCCTCTGTTTGTTCTGTTGTCAATCTGTGATAGTTTTCAATGGAATTGTTTTATTATCCTGGAGGGGCCTCTGAAAGTTTTTGAGCTGTTTCCTTATGATACCATTTCCTCGCTTCTGTTTTATCTGAACTGTTGTCAATCTGTGATAGTTGTTAATGTAATTGTTTTATTATGGTGGAGGGGTATGCCTATCTTATTTGATGTTTGCCTGTGATTGTAGGTTCCAAGTGATCAGAAGCTACCATCTCTTTATCTGCTTGACAGTATAGTCAAGAATATTGGAAAAGATTATGTCAAACATTTTTCTTCAAAATTACCTGAGGTTAGCCTTGACCCTACATTTTTTACTTGACATAACCATCTTCATGACGACCTAATAAGCCCCAGTTTCCTTTTTATGGGACGAGTCTGACTTTGACATCCTAATGACGTTATCCCCTTCTCTTTTGGTTGTTCTACTATAGGTGTTTTGCAAGGCCTATAGACAGGTTGATCCTCCTGTTCATACTAGCATGAGACACCTTTTCGGAACATGGAAAGGAGTGTTTTCTCCAGCTTCACTGCAAATGATTGAGAAGGAGCTTGGTTTTCAATCATCTGCTAATGGATCATCAGGTGCTGCACCATCGAAGGCCGATTCTCCATCCCAGCGCCCGTCCCACAGCATTCATGTAAACCCAAAATATTTGGAAGCAAGACAGCAGCTCCAACAACCAAATAAGGCAAGCCACATCTTCTTTCATCAAATTCTTTTGATATTTGCTGCCTGCTGACCAGTGAGACAAATTCAAACAGTTATACATTTCTTGTAAAAAATCATCCGAGCATGGTGTTGTAGCTGCTTTTTTCCCTTCTGGCAATCTTTCTCTGATACTGCTTCCCTTCAATTTGGACAGGGGATTCTGGGAGCCGGTGCCAAGACACCTATAATTTCTGATGCAGATGATGTTATCGAAAGGGGCAACAGGATTGGTATTGATAAAGGCACAGGGAGACGCCTGGATACTCTGAACTCTAGGCCTGTAAGTTAGTTACTTCTTGATCTTTGATATTTCTACATGTTACTTGCCCTTCTTTGTGTTTCTCTATGTATTTTTCCTGATATATTTTGGTATGATCTGCCAAACTTACAGCGTGCTCAGAAGGATACTTTTAGTAACCCCATTCATGAAAAGCCAGAGAGAGATGTGAGGGGCCCTGGAATTGCGGGAGCTGGTCAAGTTCGCTCAAAGCCCAAAGGCCAAGATGGAATTGTGGGGGCATATTACACTGGAGCTGTTGGTTCCCCTGAAGAAATATTTGACAGACGCAACCATTTGTATGCAACTAAGGATGCTCGCTCTTCTGGCTCTGTACGTTTGGACAGTGCACTTCTCCCAACTCCTGTTAGTAATTCTGAGAGGATTGGTAGACTGTCATCATCTGATAAAAGCTGGAAGAACTCTGAGGAAGAAGAGTACATCTGGGACGACATACGTACTCAAGGAGCAGATTATGGAGGTGCCAGTTCTGCAAGAAAAGGAGAACCCTTGGCTGATGATGTCAATATTAGAAGCTTTCATAGGGCTAATTGGGCAGAGCCTGGAGACCCGTTGGACCCTGACTTCCACAAACAAGATGCCATCCCAAGATTTGGACATCCAACAAGCCAAGATAGAAGACTTGCACCGTACATGGTATGTGGAGCAAAATTATTATAAAATATATGTAGTGCTATTTTTGTCATGGGAAGTTATTTACTTGTAAATATTGACATATTTAACTGCTGGGATGCCTTCAACTTTGCAATCTATTATGCTTTTTTTTAAACCTTGTGGTTTGCCATGTACCATGTTGAATTCTCTTCATACATGCCTTTAAACTATATTTCTATGTTCTGATCATCTTTATTGTTCAGGATCATGCAGAGTATCTTCATAGTAAGCGTGACGGGGACCCAAGAATTGATAGGGAAATGTGGCCTGAAGGACAACCGTTCCCGGAATCTCGTGGCTCCTCTGTCTGGTTATCCCAGGAAAAACCTCGTCCAGACATTGGGCGGGCTCCCAGGATATCAAGGTTTTCTAATCAGTCACCAAGCATCACTTCATCTGTACCTGTTGGATTATCAGGGGCCTATGCTGGACGATCAAGCCTTGAAAGTGCAAAACAAAAATATTGGCCACCTTCCTCGCCACCTCTCCAGGCACGTGAGAGCTCCCCAAGTTCCTCGGAGCATGACATTTATGCTTCCAGACCATTTCTGCCATTGGGTCAAACTCCCCAGGAAGAGCATAACCAAAGAGCTCATGCCTTGCCTCAAAATTCCGCGAATTCTCAGGGCCGGCCTAGTCTGCAAGCAACTCTGTCACAGGCTTCTCAGCAGACTCAAAAACACCCTCCTGTGCAGTCAAAGCCACATCCGAAGCCATTTCATCAACCCTTTTCACAAGAAAATTCTTCATCGCTGTTTAGACCGTCTGTCCATCTGACTCTGTCTACCGGAATGGAAGAGCAGCCTGAAGAGGTGTCCTTGCCCAGTGGTCCTGCACATGCAAAGTCAGATCAGATAAGTGCTAGTAATTTATTGGCTGGTCTTTTTAAGGGTGGATTCATACCAAACACAAGTGATCATGCTGTCCCACATTCACATGGGTTGGCATCTCTTCCATCTTCCTCGGCCAGCGAAAATGCCCCTTTGAAGCCTCATGCACCAAACTCTCTCCGCCCACCTTTGCCACCAGGTCCGCCACCAACACACAGTGCTGAGAAAGCTGCTGCACCACTGTCAAGTCTTCTCAGTTCTCTGGTTGCAAAGGGGCTAATTTCTTCACCGTCCACCGATTCGGCTGCTGTTGCAAGAAAGCCTGGTAAATCAAGTCCGAGCACATCAGATGTCAGTGCTTCAGCTCCACCTCGGCCAATCGTCCAGCCTTCAGTTGCTAAGGAGACACCTGCCCCTGTAAAAGCTTTGTTGCCTCAACCTCCTAAAGTCGAGATGGCTGACCTAATCGGCCTTGAGTTCAAGCCAGTGGTGCTTCGTGAGCACCGTACAGAGGTGGTCAACAGACTCTTTGATGACCAAAGCCATCAATGCAGAACATGTGGTTTAAGATTCAGACTTGAAGATGAGCTCAGTGCACACACTGCCTGCAATGGACCAGAGGAGGCTAGAAATACTGGCATCGCACCTGAAAGATGGTACCCTAGCAAGAGCCGTTGGATTGACAGATTACCTGAACCGCAGAGCATCTTTCTGGACTCTGCATCTGATTCAGACCTGGGAACTGCAGAGGAAGTTTGTGAGTTTATGGTCCCTGCAGATGAGAGTCAGATTATCTGCTGTCTTTGTGGGGAGCAATTTGATGACATGTATTCCATCGATAGGAGCGAGTGGATGTACAAGGATGCTGTCTATTATGATCGCTTGAAGGCAGAAGGTGGCAGCGGGGGCAGCTCCCAGAGTAAAGAGCTGGTACCCATAGTCCATGCAAGATGTATGCCAAGAATCTCAAACGATGGCATGGAGGTGGATTAGTATGGTTGTCATGTCATATAGCAGCAGAAACAGCAGCAGCAGCTCAGATGATGACATTGAGGTGGATTGTCAAAGAAGTCTGGTGCCCAGCAGAGCCTCAAATGATGGCATGGAGGCAAACATTCCGTGAGGTCGGTGCACAGCGACGATTGATAATATACTGCAGGTGGGGTGATGACAGCTTTGGCAACATTTTGGTCCCTTGATCTCCACCATTTGTCGTGTAGAAAGGTGTTCTTACAGAAAGAATAAACATACCGAGCCAATTAGTCAGGCCATTTTGATCCCAGCGAGTCAACATTTTGGGGGTGGTGGGGTCAGATGACATAAGTTTGATCTTTCTGTTGTTCATAGGAGGCCATGTATGCTAGTGAAAAGAGTGTATTATTATTGTCCCTTAACCAGGCGAGCGAAACAGGTGACGCCAGCGTCGTCGTCGAGTTACTGCTGTTTTTGACAAACTTTTTTCTCAGCTTTTGAGATGTAGTAGCGGTTTTTGTACTTAAAACCAAACTGACAATAGAACTTCATCATGGATGCAGATTTGAACTACCAGTGTTGTTAGCTCTTGCTTGCTTGTCTGCCATTGTTATTCAGCCATGTGCCATTCTGTTATTTCTGTTATTTGCACAGTTGAATGTACACAGGATTCTGTGTCTGGAGATGTTCTCTTTTGCAAGGCATTTTTCCCCTTATATTTTGTTTGAAGGCAGCTGTGCTTGGATAGTGTATTCAATGTAGATAGTGTATTCAATGTATTTCCTTTTGTGTGGATGCAGCTGTGCAATGTATTTCCCTTTTCTGGACATGTATCACTCTGTTATTATTGCCCATAGCTGAGAGCCCCTTTGATTCAAAGGATTCCTAAAGGAATTTCGGAGGATTGCAACCTTTACGATTTTTTTCCTATGTGTAGCTTGTTTGATTTGTAGGATTATAATCCATAGGAATTTTTTTCATAGGATTCATTTGTACTAGTTTTCAAAGGAAATTTTTTCATCCACTCCACCTCATGCGAAGAATCCTACGTATTGAAGATGCCATGCCACTCCATTTATGTGTTTTCTCTATTCCCATATTTTACAAATCCTGCGAATCAAAGAGACACTGAATGTTTGTATGTATGCAAGGTTATGTGTAATAAATGGCAGCTATGTTTGCAAGCCATGTTTTCTTGTTTGGTAGATTTTTATTTTTTTGACGGGAAAACCTCTCTGTGTGTTTATTTCTTTGCCAACAAAGTTACATCAGCTATTACATGGGTGTAAAATATTCTTGTTTGGTAGATGGATGTAAACAGGTGGATGAATGTTGTGTCATCCAGAGATACAACATTCTAAAATATGGTGATATGCAAAACAGAATCATCACGTCTTTGGGCCGCAGCGTACCACTCCCTCCGTTCCTAAATATAATGCGTTTTAGAGATTCCAATATGCGTTTCGTCATAGAATTTGCACTCTAAAATATATCTATATATATATATATATCCATATGTAGCACATATTGAAATCTCTAAAAGGGCCTATATTTAGAAACGGAGGAAGTACATACATCTGCACTAAAAAACACAAATGCGTGGGCAATATACATAAGCAGAAGAGTATTTTTTTTCTTATAGATTTTGTTCAAGTTGTGCCAACCATGATCTAACAGTGCATGGGAAAATAACACTACTGGAAATGACTAGCATCTAAAGTTCACTGTTACACATGTCCGAAGAACTCGAACGCTGGCTGTGCATCCAGTAAGCCAACCAAGTAAAGAGAGTAAACCCAGTACATGCAAAATATCGTGCAATTCTTCGACGAAATACAACAAACATACTGCATCAAGGAACCTTGACAGAAATGAACCAAGCACGGATCACACCAGGTGCTGCGTGATCCTGACAGACACGATATGCCCGTCCCTCATTGTGTCCCTCATCGCTTGGAACCTCGACAACAACCCTGTCATGACAGACACACACGCACGTGCGCGCCACATCAAATATTCATGTCAGAACTAGACTGCAGCCAGATAAATGCTTTTGCTTCAGGTCATGATTTTGCCAGAACTAGACATACCGCCATTGGGCATCAGGTTGGTGCTGAGGGCGACGCCAACCGGGGTGAGATACGCCCTAGGCAGCAGGTTGGAGCGACCCCGGATCCAGGACTCGGCATTGAGAATATCTACACACACGACGACACAGTCATTGAGTGCCCAAGGAAAACATTGATCTTGTGGCAAGGTGAGATGATGAACAAGCTTAAGGTGACATATATTTATACTAATCTATTTTACTTTTAAAAATCATTATATCATGAGATATTAGCTAAATATTATTTGATGATATAAGTGTTATCATACAACCTCCGCCCCGAATTAATTGACTTAGAGTTATCTAGGTACCGAGTACAAGTTTAATTAGTACTCTTCTATTAGATCTAACAACAATAACCAAAACTAATATAAAACTCAAAGTGTATTGTTATACAGTTCAAACGTCCATCATTAAAAATACGAAGTGTATAAGTAGAACCACATTTGCAATGGGAATAACATTTATCTTTTTCTCAAAAGTTGTTAGAGAGATTTCTGTTAGCTAGATCGCATCTAGTATGCTCATACACGTTGGTTCCTATTTGTAGTATCTTTGAATACTGTGGTAGAGGTTTTACGATGCACACTTGCAATAAATACCAAATAAAAGTGGTTTCTAGAGTAGGATTGTCTAGTTTAGTTGTAATTGATTTTTTTCTAGAGTGTAGGTATGAACAAGTGGTTTGCCCTTCATTTATGTTCTCGCACTCTGTAATTGGCACCGCTCATTGTTTTCGTCTACTTGGGTTGCCCTCATTCTAGTCCTTGAGAGTTTATGTTTACCAGCATGCGTGATTGCGTCGTTCATGATCCCGTCACTTTTCAAGCCTAAGTGATCATCTTTACCTGGAATGTAAATGAGTATTACCAGCAAAAGGGTCCATGCATTGCAACGGGTAATAAAATCGTGGTATTCAAATCAAGTTCCAAATATTTGCTGTCCATGTATATACCATATCTGAATATTTGTGCACCAACCGACGCTCATGCGAACGTAAGACACGTGCATTCGAACCTGACGAACCTGATTTCCAGGATGAGGTCTTCGACGATCAGGTGACTAACGAGGATGACCCTGAGATAGCAGAGAGGACTCGCTGGCTAGCCTTGGCTAGGGCACACACTAAAAAATCGTTCAGTCAATCTGCGTTTTTTCCGTGAGATGAGGGTTGCATGGAACCCAGCGCAAGAGATCCGTTTTCGGCCAGTTTGACCTACCTTGTTTGCTATGGGTGCAAGCATCGTGTCTTGGTGATTGGGAGAGGACTATGCATCTGGGGCCCTCGATCTTCACATTTTGGGCGGTTTTGCTGCGTCCATATGATGGATTTACTCTTGCGGAGGGGGTAGAATTTGTACACATACCCTGTTGAACAGCTTCTAAGGAACTCAGGAAGAATTCTGGATATGAGTCCTCTAGTCCTCGTTTCCGCTCGTCATACCTCACACCCCACACGAACCCATCCACCATAAGTCTTTCACAAGGGCTAGGGCTTGTGATCGTACACCACCGTGTCCCCTAGTTTCACTTGAGTCAGTACTGCTGATCTCGTGGAAGAAGGCGATGGAGAGAGTCGAGGGGCTGTTGCAGAACCTGAAGTTGTCTGACAAGGAACGGAAGAGTATCAAGATCGGGTGGGCTGGATCTGGAAAAGTGGGGACGGTGGAGCCACAGGCCTGGGCGAAACTACTGTCCGAGAAACCAGTGCTTGTGGAGGCCATGGCAGAGACACTGGGGAGGATCTGGTGCCCGATAAGGGGTTTGGACTGTAAAGAGGTTGGGGAGAACAAGTTCCTTTTCACCTTTGGTCAGGAATCGGGAAAGAAGATGGCGGTTGAAGGAGGACCATGGGAGTTTATGATCTCCTTGTGTTTGAAGACTTTGTACCCAGGAAGCGCTTGGAAGATTATGCATTTGACACAATCCCGATCTGGGTGCGTGTGTTGCGGCAGCCGCTTGGGTTGATGTGCAGGGAAGCGGGAGAGCAGATCGGAGAAGAAATAGGAGAAGTCCTGGAAGTTGATGCGAGAGCAGACACTACAAAAAAAAGACACATCCGTGACATTTTGGGCCGAACGAATTTTTTTTCTGTCATACATATGACACTTCTATGACGATAATTGTGACAAAACCCGGTATCATCATAGATGTGGTGGGCTCCTACTTCTATGATAAAAAATCATGACAGAAAATGGGCATTTCGTCCTGGGCGGGCCGGAGACGCAGCTGCATGACATTCTTTGGGCCGTCCATGACGAAAAAAACCGTGGTAGAAGCGAGGGGGAGGAAAATTTCGGGGAGTTCCCGGTTACGGTGGGAGGTCGGGGGCCGAGCGATGCGCGTTTCTCTCGTACACGTACGCGCGTGTGTGCGAGGCGTTGGCTCTAACTGAACCCGAGCGAGGCGTTGGGCTCTAACTGAACCCGAGCGATTGCACTGCAGGCTATGCGTTACTGAACCCAAGCGATCAATCGATGGCTGTTAACTGAACCCGATCGAGCGATTCCTTCGCTACTGCTGCTAACTGAAGCCGATCGATGCTGCCTCTGGATGAACAGTGAGCGTTGCTGGGGGGTTTGGATGAACAGTTCCCGGTGGGGGTGGATGAACAGGACCCCGTGGTGTTGCCTCTGGATGAACAGGACCCCGATCGATCGAGCCGGTTGGGGCTGGATGAACAGGACCCCGTGGAGGGCAGGATGAACAGGACCACCCCGTGAACGGCAGAATGAACAGTAGACGGTGGAGGGCTGGATGAACAGTAGCCCGTGGAGGGGTGGTTGAACAGGAGCCCGTGGAGAGGGCTGGTTGAACAGTAGCCGGTGGAGTAGCGCGTGGTGGAGGCTGGATGAACAGGAGCCCGTGGATGAACAGTCGCAGGTGGAGGCTGGAGGAGGTCGACGGTGGATGAACAGTAGCCCGTGGAGGCTGGAGGGGGTCGACGGTGGAGATGAACAGTATCCCGTGGAGTCCCGTTTTGTGGTACGCCACACCCCTCCCGATGAACAGGACCCCGTTTCGACCGTAGCGCTCCAACACAAGTCCGTTTCCTCCGTTTTGCGGTACGCCACACCCCTCCCGATCAACAGGACCCCCGTTTCGACCGTAGGAGGTCCATTTCCTCCGTTTTGCGGTACGTCAGACCCCTCCCGATGAACAGGATCCCGTTTCAAACGTGGCCGGTCGAACACAAGGCCGTTTCCTCCGTTCTGCGGTACGCCAGGCCTCGTTTTCATCGGCTGTTCCGTCTAAGCCCTCCTGATGAACACAACGACGCATTCCGTTCCGACCCAGCCGGTTGGCTGTAACACCCTGAGGATCATGCTACAGTAACTCTCTGTGATTAAGCTAATCATGTTGCTAAACAGGGCATGATCACATTTGGAATCACACTTCTTTTCAAACTCCTAATTCAAACTTCAATTAAAATTAAAGTGGAAAATAAAAATTTTCAAAAATTTAAACAAAAATGTTCGGTGGGTGCCAAATAATACACTGGTAATTATGGTGGAGGAAACTCATTTTTATAAAATACCTAAATACTTTTAAATGAAATAAAACAGAAAAGAAAATAAACAAATAAAAGGAAAAAGCAAAAGAACACAGAACAGAAAAAAAGGAGAAGGCCCTCCCCCCCACTGGACCCCTGGCCCAACTGGGCCGACCCCCGGCCCAGCCGGCCTAGCCCATCTCCCACTCGCCCCCTTCCCTGTTCCCCCGACCGGGGTCGGAACAGGGGCCGTCCCCGCCGCACCCCCTCGCCGGCGACGGGGAGGATAAGGGCGCCAGCACCCCCCGCCGCCTCGGGCCTCTCTCCCACTCACCCCCGCTCACCTCTCGGCCCCTGCGCCTCCCTCTTCCCCCCCAGATCCGCGCCGCTCTCTTCTCCCCCACGCCCGACGCGCTCGCCGCCGTTCCCGTCGTTCACACGGCCACCGTGCCCCAATCGCCACCTCGCCGTGTCGTACGCCGTCGCCGCCCTCGACTACACCACCTCCGCCTCTCCGTTGAAGCTCGGAGCCACTGCAACGGCCTCCCCGAGCTCGTCTTCAACTTCGGACGCCAGCGACCCCCTTCTTCCCCGGCGCCGACCTGCTGCTCCTAAGCTCTCACCGGCCTCCGTGTGCCGCGCGGTGAGCCTCTCCCCCCTCCTCCCCTGTCCTTTCTCTCTCGCGCGCCCCCTAGCTTCTTCCCCACGCACGCCCGAACGCAGCGCCGCGGAGCTCGCCGCCGGCAAGGCTCCGGTGACCTTTTGGTCACGGGCTCAAGCCCGCAGCACTCCCCACCGCACGTAGAAGCTTCCCAGCCCCTCCGCTTGCTCGACAGCCCGCCGTAGCCACGTTTCCGTCGGGCACCCGTGCGCGCCGCCGCCTCCGCCGCTCGCCGGCGCCGATTCCGGCCAAGTCCGGCGAAGCCCCGGCCACCGCTGGATGCGGCGCTGCGAGCTCTTTCGAATGGGCATAGCCCCGTTCCTCCCCGAGCCCCGTAGCGCGATTCCGGCCAACTCCGGCGAGGGGCCGCCGCTGTTTTGGTCGCCGGAGTCGTTCCGCCGCCGGCCGCCGATGTGGCTGGCCTGCCCCCCCCCAGTGCCACTGCCAGTGGGCCCGAGGGCCCCGTTGACTGGGTCCACCCAGTCAACGTGCTGACTGGGCAGGCCCAGCCACTGACATGCGGGCCCCGCCGCAGAAATAAAAGAAAAGAAAAGAAAAGGAAAATTGTTTTATAAATAAAAATAATTAATTAATCTAATCACTCACTGACAGGTGGGCCCAGTAGTTAATTAACTAAAAATTAATTAGTTTAATCTTCTGTTAACCCACTGTCTATGACAGGTGGGTCCCCCGTGTCAGTTTTGACCAGTCAACCCGGACTGTTGACCGCTGACGTCGCTCATACGTCATGCTGACGTCATATCCCTTTTTCTGTTAATTAAATAATTCCAGAAATTCAAATAAACTTTGAAAATTCATATCTTTTAAACCGTAACTCGGATGAAAATGTTTTCTATATGAAAGTTGCTCAGAACGACGAGACGAATCCGAAAACGCAGTCCGTTCGTCCACCACACCTCCCTAACCTATCGAACTAGCAACTTTCCCCCTCCGGTCCGTCTGTCCGAAAACGCGAAACATCGGGAATACCTCCCGGATGTTCCCCCCTTCACCGGTACCACCTACTGTCGCGTTAGGACACTCCTAGCACCGCTCATTGTCATGTCACGCATCGTCATGCTTATGTTTGCATTGTATTTACTGTTTCTTCCCCCCTCTTCTCTCCGGTAGACTACGAGACCGACACTGCTGCTGCCCAGTTCGACTACGGAGTCGACGACCCCTCCTACTTGCCAGAGCAACCAGGCAAGCCCCCCCCTTGATCACCAGATATCGCCTATTCTTCTCTATACTGCTTGCATTAGAGTAGTGTAGCATATTATTGCTTTTCGATATCCTATCCTGATGCATAGCCTATCCTTGCTACTACTGTTGATACCTTTACCTGCAATCCTACATGCTTAGTATACGATGCTAGTTTTCCATCAGTGGCCCTACATTCTTGTCCGTCTGCTGTGCTATACTATCGGGCCGTGATCACCTGGGCGGTGATCACGGGTATATACTTATATACTATATACATGACACATGTGATGACTAAAGTCGGGTCGGCTCGTAGGAGTACCCGCGAGTGGTTCTTTGTGGCGGAGCGACAGGGCAGGTTGAGACTGCCTAGGTGAGAGGTGGGCCTGGCCCTGGTCGGCGTTCGCGGTTACTTAACACGCTTAACGAGATCTTGGTATTTGATCTGAGTCTGGCCATTTGGTCTATACGCACTAACCATCTACGTGGGAGTAGTTATGGGTATCCCGACGTCGTGGTATCAGCCGAAGCTCTTTTGACGTCAGCAACTGAGTGGCGCGCGCCGCACTGGACCGTAAGCTCGCACTTGTATTAAGGGAGCTAGGTCTGCTTCCGGCCGCGTACGCAACGTGCAGGTGTGCATAGGGCGATGGGCCCAGACCCCTGCGCGCATAGGTTTAGACCGGCGTGCTGACCTCTCTGTTGAGCCTAGGTGGGGCTGCGACGTGTTGATCTTACGAGGCCGGGCATGACCCAGAAAAGTGTGTCCGGCCAAATGGGATCGAGCGTGTTGGGTTATGTGGTGCACCCCTGCAGGGAAGTTTATCTATTCGAATAGCCGTGTCCCTCGGTAAAAGGACGACCCGGAGTTGTACCTTGACCTTATGACAACTAGAACCGGATACTGAATAAAATACACCCTTCCAAGTGCCAGATACAACCCGGTGATCGCTCTCTAACAGGGCGACGAGGAGGGGATCGCCGGGTAGGATTATGCTATGCGATGCTACTTGGAGGACTTCAATCTACTCTCTCCTACCTGCTGCAAGATGGAGATGACCAGAAGCGTAGTCTTCGACAGGACTAGCTATCCCCCTTTTATTCTGGCATTCTGCAGTTCAGTCCACTGATATGCCCCTTTACACATATACCCATGCATATGTAGTGTAGCTCCTTGCTTGCGAGTACTTTGGATGAGTACTCACGGTTGCTTCTCTCCCTCTTTCCCCCTTTCCTATCTATCTGATTGTCGCACCCAGATATTGGAGTCCAGGAGCCAGACGCCACCGTCGACGACGACACCTACGACACTGGAGGTGCCTACTACTACGTACAGGCCGCTGACGACGACCAGGAGTAGTTAGGAGGATCCCAGGCAGGAGGCCTGCGCCTCGTTCGATCTGTATCCCTGTTTGTGCTAGCCTTCTTAAGGCAAACTTGTTTAATTTATGTCTGTACTCAGATATTGTTGCTTCCGCTGACTCGTCTGTGATCGAGCACTTGTATTCGAGCCCTCGAGGCCCCTGGCTTGTATTATGATGCTTGTATGACTTAATTACGTTTTAGAGTTGTGTTGTGATATCTTCCCGTGAGTCCCTGATCTTGATCGTACACATTTGCGTGCATGATTAGTGTACGGTCAAATCGGGGGCGTCATATTGGCTCCCACGCGTTCCGTTGCCTTCCGATGAACACGACGCATTCCGTTGCCTGCCCATGAACACGACGACGACGCTGTTTCTCCGTTCCGACCCAGCCATGTACACGAGCCCTGGCCATACGTATGCGCGAGTAGGCGTTCGAGACCCCGCCCGTATGTACACATACGTGGTCGTATTTTCTTTCTTGCACCCTGGCCGCTGTACGTACGTGTACATGCTACGTGCGCGCCTCTACTACGACACGTACGCGCCTCTACTACGACACGTGCGCCCCTCTACATCCACCAGTATATATGTACGTACACGTTCGCGACCTGAATGACAACGCTACGTACCCTTCGACCAGGTGGATCCCGACTGTCAGGCACTTCCTTGCCTGCGAAGATGTAGCTGGTGGGTCCCAACAGTCAGGGGGCGAATCGTTTTTTTTGCCCGGACGCACTTCCTTGCGTGCGAAGATGTAGCTGGTGGGTTCCAGCAGTCAGGGGCAAACGTTTTTTTGCGAAATACGGTGGCCCGTCCGGTGGGTCCCAGCTGTCAGGTGGAGGAATAATTATTTTGCACGTAATAAGGAGGCACTTCCTTGCTGCGGCCGTGGACCCAGCTGTCAGCCTCTCCACGTACAGTCCACGTCCGATGGAAGCCGTTCCTTGACCACGTTGACCACGCCGCGCCGAGAGCACCAGGGCGATGGACGACAGCGATGCCTAGGAAGGGGACGACGTGGAGCCGGGGAAGACGCGGCAGTGGATGCCCACGCGTAGAGGAGTACGAGGGTTCACTGGTTCGCTGCGGTGTGAGGCTGCCGTCGCCGTAGAATAACAGGGGGTGTGGGTGAGTAGAGGGATGGCCTGGCCAGCGGTGGGAGTAGTAGAGGACGGTGAGGCCTCCGCCGCATCGCAGCCGGCCACGGGAGGCAGGAGCACGAGGCACGACCGGCGCTGGTTTGGGCGGCTGGAGCAAGAAGACCAGAGGTTGAAGAAGCACTACAGCCGTTGGATGGACATCGTACGGTCACTGGAGCTAGAATCATGCATATTGACTAAGTTGACAAAGCCCTCCGTCCCCGTCAACTTAGTAGGCCCACAAGTCAGCCTGCCACTATACTGGGTCCCAGCTAACAGGGGGAGTATTCATTTTTTTTGTCCGTAATAAGGAGGCACTTCCTTGCGTGCGAAGATATAGCTGGTGGGTCCGAGCTGTCAGTGGCGGTAACTTTTTTTCGCGAAATACAGAGGCCCTTTCGGTGGATCCCTGATGTCAGGTGGAGGAATCATTATTTTGCGCGTAATAAGGAGGCATTTCCTTGCGTGCGGCCGTGGACCCAGCTGTCGGCCTCTCCACGTACAGTCCACTTCAGATGCATGTCGGTCGTTGACCACATTGACCAGGCCGCGCCGAGAGCACCAGGGCGATGGACGACGGCGAGGCCTAGGAAGGGAACGACACGGAGGCAGGGAAGACTCGGCAGTTGTTTCCCACGCGGAGGGGAGTACGACTGTACGAGGGTTTACTGGTTCGTCTGCCGTCGCCGAAGAATAACAGCAGGTGTGGGTGAGTAGAAGGATGGCTAGGCCAGCGATGGAAGTACGGTGGGGCGGTGAGGCCTGCGTGGCAGCAGAGCCGGCCGCGGGGAGGAGGGAGCAGGCAGTCCCGCTGGCGCTTGTTTGAGCGGCTAGAGCAGGAAGAGCAGAGATTGAAGAAGCACGACGGCCGTTGGATGGCCATCCAACAGTCACTGCTTGTGCGTCAACCTTTTTTTAGGAAAGCCTCAAATCTGTGGAAAACAGCATACAACCCATCTGCCATTATTTCTAATAATTTACAGCCCATTTGCTAATCATTAAGGTTTTTTTGGAGCTCATATTCTTTTTGTTAGCATTACAGCCCATATTGTGGCCACGGTTAAAAAATTATACGAAATTTTGCATATTTCGGTGCGGTCCGAACTGTTTTTAATCCCGAAATTTCGACTCACATTCAAACTGATTTTAAAAATAAATGTATATCAATATAAAATCCAACAAATTCTCCACGCATAAAAATTAATATAATTTAAAATCTCGAAATGAAAAAAAGATATTTGAAACTAATTGCCGGTTTGATGTGTTTTAAAAATGTACAACTCATTTCTCATTACTGATGGGCCATTTTCTCGGCCAGCCGAATGAAAGCTCTCCTCATCTTGAAAGATTTGCAGCCCAACAGGCCTGACAAAGCGACTTACTTGGCAAATCACAAAAAAACTGGGCTGTGGCCATGGACCCAGCTGTCAGCCTCTTCACGTACAGTACTCTTCCGATGGAAGTCATTCGTTGACCACCTTGACCACGCTGCGCCGAGAGCACCAAGGCGGTGGACGACGGCGAGGCCTAGGAAGGGGATGACGCGGAGCCGGGGAAGACGCGGTAGTGGATGCCCACGCGGAGAGGAGTACGAGGGTTCACTGGTTCGGCTGCGGCGTGAGGCTGCCGTCGCCGCAGAATAACAGGGGGTGTGGGTGAGTAGAGGGATACCCTGGGCCAGCGGTGGGAGTAGTAGGGGGCGGTGAGGCCTCCGCGGCATCACAGCCGGCCATGAGAGGCAGGAGCACGCGGCACGACCGGCGGCTGCTTTGGGCGGCTGGAGCAAGAAGACCAGAGGTTGAAGAAGCACTATGGCCGTTGGATGGACATCGTATGGTCACTGGAGCTAGAATCGTTCATATTGACTAAGTTGACAAAGCCCTCCATCCTCGTCAACTTAGTAGGCCCACAAGTCAGCCACCCACTATGGTGGGTCCCAGCTAGCAGGGGGTATTCATTTTTTGGTGCGTAATAAGGAGGCACTTCCTTGCGTGCGAAGATATAGCTGGTGGGTCCGACCTGTCAGCGGGGGGAACATTTTTTTAGTGAAATACAGAAGCCATTCCCACGTACAGTGCACGTACAGTGCGTAATAAGGAGGAACTTTCCTTGCGTGCGACCATGGACCTCGTGGGTCCCAGCCGTCAGGCTCTCCACGTACAGTCCTCTTGCGATGACTCTCGTATGTTGACCACGCCGCGCCGAGCGCACCGAGGCGATGGACGACGGCGAGGCCCCAGACTGGAACGACCCGGAGATGGGAAGACGCGGCAGTGGAGTCGCAGACGGAGAGGAGTGGGAAATTTGACTGATTCGCGTGCGGGGTGGGCCTACACTCGGCAGAGAATAACAGGAGGTGCGGAGTGGAGGGATGGCCTGGCCGTCGGCGGGGTAGCGTTTCGCTGAGGAGCGCAAAACAACGCCGCTGGACGCCGAAGGCTGGAGCAGGCGGTTCCGGCAGCGCTGGGGGAAGAAGACGAGAGATTGAAGAAGAATGCCGGCCGTTGGATGTAAATCCAACGCCTTCTTAGGCTTCGACCTACTGGCCCACATGTCAGCCAGTCCATTTGGTGGGCTGGGTGAAACAATGATGTAGCATCTATGCAGCCCGTTTAAATCCCATTTGCATTTTTCTCGAAATCCGCGGACTTGCTGGGCTGGGTGAAAATATCATGTTGGGCTGGACGGAGAAATGTTATAAAAACATAAACACATGATTGCACGTCAGTAAAATCTTTGCAAGCTTATGTACGCAATCACTAGGAGTTAACTTGCCAAGTTATATATAAACAATTATTATTATTATTTTATAAGAACTTCCAACTTACGAAATAAAATATCATTTTAATTTGATGAGTTAATAGTACGTGGGGTATTATTATTTTTTAGGCTAGACGTGGGACAGTTGAGTTGGTTCTAGGGGAAAGTACTGGGAGAAAACTCAGTTTACATCGAAAAAGAAAGTGGGAGAAAATTCAGAGACCTGCTGGGTCCACCTGAGGAGGGGAATATGTTGGGAGGAAGGAGATTCAAAGCACGGCAGCCGAGTGAACTAGTTTTTTTTACGGACAAGTGAACTAGTTTACATACATAAGCAAATAGCCACTAAAAAAAGCAATCAGGTTAATGGGTTCTTAAAAGAAATATTTCGGACAAAACAGATAATTACGACACATAGGCTAATGCATGAAACACTCAGATGATAAAGGTGCTTATAAACAGATAAAGTACAACATCTAGACCTTCCTGGCACGCTTGATCATGACGCTGCGGCTGTCCGTGTACTCGTCGGTTACGGGAAGCAGACATGCCCTCATGTCCAAGATCTGCCTGTACATGTCGTAGCATGCGTATGCGTCCTTGGCCCCGTAGGTTATGTAGGCTAGATTCAGAGGTACCTCCCACGTGTTCAGGTCGTCTTCTTTCATGTTGGCGTATCAGGGGTCGATGATGGTCTCAGCGAGGTCAACCACGGAGTCCTTCTCCTGCCCGTTGCTGATGTGTATTGCTTCTGGATGTCGACAAGCTTGTTGCACCAGATGGCCGAATCGTCGCGTTCTTCCTTCTCTTCATCGTAGCGAAGGTGCAGTCGGCGCTGCCGATGAAACGGGCAAATGCTCCAGAACCTGGTGCAGCCATAGGACTGAGGCGAGGCAGAGCTTCACTGAGTCCGTATCGTTGGTGTACATCACATTCAACTTGGTGCAGCCATAGGACTGAACGACGAACTCAAAGGGGAACTCCTTGCTGAAGTCCATATCCAGCAGGCTCACCCCTCGGATCGCCATTGGAGTCTCTTCGAGTGAACGAGTGTGTAGGCGGCGGTAGCAGTTCGTTTTTCAGCTCTTGGGGAACTGGATTCAACAGTAAGCTGAGTGTGTACAGGCGACAACAGTTACTACCCCTCCCTCGTCCGCTGCACGGCCGGCAGAAGATGCACCCTCGGCCACACGTCGGTTCACGAGCGGGCCTGTATTGGTACTGTAATAACAGGAGTTAGTGGTCACTTTACTTAAATTTAATTAGCTTTAATAGAAATTTATACTTAAAACAAGCAATGCATTCGCTTGTTCTATCAGTGCCACAGGATCAACATGCACAACAATTAGAATTATTATTCTCAGGACGCTCACGATCAGCACATTTGTCGCACTTTCACAAAGATAATACTACCAAGTTTGAACTGTTTGTTATGGTTGTTGTCCTCTGCATCATCATGCCGTGTTTCCCAGCATGCAAGATTCAGAACCAACAAATAAGATCGAAATAATAAGTACAACAAAGATGCCTACACATCTCATTGATTCCCAGCTTGCAAGATTCAGAACCAACAAATAAGATCCAAATAATAAGTACAACAAAGATGCCTACACATCTCATTGATTCCCAGCTTGCAAGATTCAGAACCAACAAAGAAGATTCAAATAATAAGTACAACAAAGATGCCTACACATCTCACTGATTCCCAGCTTGCAAGATTCAGAACCAACCCATTAGAGCCTTTTGATAAAGTGAATATCGGGATTAAATCCATCTTGGCTAGCCATGTCATACAATCGAAGAACTTGGCGAATGCTCTTGACCGTCACAACATCTGTAGTTGAGTATTCCTGTTTGCACAACGCAGATAATAAAGAGCATGATTACTATAATAGTGGCACTAGTGGAAGTCAACCTGCAGCTCCACTCGATGATTTAATTCATGCCACTTTTTCTGCAGTTCGCCTGAAATGAAGCAAAGATTGCATCATTCAGCTATGGCTCATCTTGCAAAGGCTAATAAAATGTTGCACGAGATTACCAGCAGAATTTGACGGAGATTTTGGAAATTCCAATCACCATTTTGTGCAGTTCCACCAAAATTGCACAAGACACTCATTCCAAAAAAGTGTTTTGTGCAGTTCACCAAAAGGTCACAATAGCAACAAGGTGAAATGGATATCCCTATCTGCACAAAAAGATAGAAAGTAAACAGTTGCTGGTCAATAAGAATATACGAAACATATACAAAATGAAAAGAAGCATCTTAATTATGTTCATGGCAATCACGCAAGGACAGTAGAAATTTTAAAACGTCAGCAATGCTTCATGTTACCAGAAGCATTACGATCAACAATGAGATTCCTCAAATATGGGATTACTTTAATGGTGGCATTGCTTGTTTACCAGACACAGTAAATCAACAACAGCTAAAGAGTTGGTTTAAGGGCATGGGACCGTGGGGACACCAGGACACTCAGCAGCGTAAAGGAGCAACTTACTTATCATACTGGGGAAAACAGCATGAGTGCCATTTGTAACACAGTTTAATTGCATCTTATCACTGGAGGCATTAGATTAACAATAACACTGGTTAGACATGTCCCTAAGGTAACAGTGTGATCGCTTCATTTTACATGCGCCCTTACATTAACAACAGCAAAAAGGTTGGTATAAGGACATGCGACAGTGGACGCATCAGCACAATGTACCTACAAGGAGGCATAAAGTGGTGTTGCCGAGTTTGTTCATGCTATGTGAGGGCAGCAAACCTAATCCTGGAGACCTTGTACTATGTGAGGGCAGCAAATCTAATCCTGGAGACCTTTTACTATGTGAGGGCAGCAAATCTTATCCTGAAGACCTTTTACTATGTGAGGGCAGCAAATCTAATCCTGGAGACCTTTTACTATGTGAGGGCAGCAAATCTAATCCTGAGACCTTTTACTATGTGAGGGCAGCAAATCTAATCCTGAGACCTTTTACTATGTGAGGGCAACAAATCTAATCCTGGAGACCTTTTACTATGTGATGGCAGCAAATCTAATCCTGGACATACTCTGTTGACTTGTCCACCAGCCGCCACTTTCTATCCTTTTTTCAACCAATAGACTGGTTGGGTATCCGGTCTCTACTACTTTCACCATATTATTTCCTCTATGAATCAAGTCCTAGATTCATGCTACAACTTTCCCCCCTTTCTTCGTTGTTTGAACAAAGCCCTAGATTCGAATGCATGAAGTAGCTTTACCTCTAATAATACTAAAAATTTAGGTGGCTTTGGAAGAGCTGATGGGAGTAGAAAAAGATGCACATGCAGACACGTGGGGAGCTGGGGCAATAGAGCAAGGCCGCTTTCGAAGAACTTACACCTGAGGGTCGCCGGGACGTCGCCGGCGGCGGCAGGTCGGATGTGCGGACAGTACGACAGGGAGGAAGAAGGGTCGGAGGACCACCCGAGCCGGCGCTGTGTCGGAGAGAACGACACGGGCAGAGGATCGGGCCCCTCCGGTAGCTGTGGGTTTCCTCCCTCAGCGGCGATGACCGCGTGAACGATGCACCTTTTAGTCCTCTACACACACCGGCCGAAGGGATCCGGCCGGATCTGTGACCAGCGGTGAGCAGAGAGAAAATGTCGCTACCGCTGTCTTGTTTATATCTGGAGAGGATGAGAGAATGAAGAGAGCAACCCTAGTAAAGCAAGCGCTCAGGCCCCTGCGTCCATATATAGTGGAGTGATTATCTTTTTTCTCTCCACAACAAGCGTTTCAATTTGTGTATGTGGCATTAAAGAAAACAAACTCTCTATTTAAGGTGACTACTGTACGACTCCTACTTACTACTAGTAGTACTACAGTATTGTTCACTTGTGCTCCCCGCCCCTCCATTCATTGAACAACCCCACGGGTGAATAAACATACATTAAGTACTGTATTTATATAGAACGAACAAGCTCGAACTATTTTCGCGTAGTTAAAAGTTGAGGGCGGGGCTTTTCCCGGGCAATACGCGCGGCAGTTTTCGGGTAGGCGGTTTGACAGAGAGGCGAGGAGGGTGAGCGAGTGGGGCTGTGCGATTTGACGGCGCGTTACTGATGGAAAGACTTGTGATATGACCACTCACTATAGTCATGAATTACTGGCGCTCCGACCGGGGTGATGCCCCCCTTCCGTTCCGCGCTCTAATCTGGTGCATGACACGTCGACCCGGATGCTGGCTCTCCCACATGTCCGAGTAGTAAGAGGGAGCAAAGAATGATGCGGTATATACTAGTACTATACTAGAGTACTACTCAGGTCGGAGGAGTGCGAACCACGGCAGCCCAGTGAACCAGCAGTGCGAACCACGGTAGCCCAGTGAACCAACAGTAGAAAACAATGTGGTGATATGGCCATAAAAAACAATGTGCTACGGTCCACACTGTAGCATGTACAATAACACTCCTCTTTGTTTGGATCCCTGAGTTAGAGCTAGTTTGGGTTGAAATAGCCTCAAATTATCGAAACAAGAGGGGTTAGTTTGAGCTAGTTTGCTCTAACCCAGCTAAAAAAACTAGCCCGGTGGAGAGGTTCTAATTGGGTTAGTTATCCTCGGGCCCACTAAAAGAGAACTAAAAAAATCTCCCCTGCCCGCACCAGATCGCTCCCCCCTCTCGCACGACTCCTCTCTGTTCCCCATAGGGCCGCTCGCCCTCTCTCTCCTCCGGCCGCCCTCTCCTTCCGGCCTCGCCGCCCTACTCCGGCCGCCCTCTCCCTCCGGCCTTCGAAGGTCGCCCCGCTCCCCCTTCACCAGTCGTTTTTCTCCCTCTGTCGTGCGCGGCGGCGGCGCATCTACCAGGGAGGTCGCGAGAGGGGTGAGTTTGTTCGTTCCTTCTCTGTCTCACGGCCATATCATTGATCTTGCTTGCTCTAGCGCTAATTTTGATTTGGAAAAGTAGATCCTGATCAAACTTGGTATAGATTTGTGGTGCACGCATGGAATTGTTTGATGCTGCTTGAGGAGGTAATAAATCTTTCTAGAGGCCCAAAGATTCAGGTCACCTTTCTAGGTATTTCAATTTCAGGCTTGCATTATTTCTAGGGGCCCAAAGATTCAGTTCACCTTTCTAGGTATTTCAATTTCAGGCTTGCATTATTTCTAGCTATTTTTTTAAATAATACAGTTTTTTATTAATTTTCATAAATATTACGCTGGGTAATTTTTTTTTCAAAAATAATACACCGTCGGCCCGCTGCAGGCCGACTGGGCCTAGTCGGCCCACAGCAGGCCGATTGGACTCCAGTCGGCCTACAGCTGGCCGACTGGCCCCTGCCGGCCCACTGTGGGCTGATTGGGTCCTATCGACCCACTGTGGGCCGACTGGAGCTAATTGGCTCGCTGTGGGCTAATTGTTTTTGCAAAAAAAGTAGGCATAAAAAATATATGTTTAAAAAATGTTAATCATGTAATTAAAAAATGTTAAACGTGTATTAAAAAAATGTTCCTGATGTATACAAAAAATGTACAATATATATGCAAAAAAGTTGACTAAAAATATGTTTTAAAAAGTCTTAATCATGTATTTAAAAATTGTTAAATGTGTGTATAAAAAATGTTCCTTATCTATACAAAAAATATAGAATGTGTATGAAAAAAAGTTGACACCAAAAAAATACGTTTGAAAAAAATGTTAATCATGTATTTGAAAAAATGTTCCTTATCTATACAAAAAATATAGAATGTGTATGAAAAAAAGTTGACACCAAAAAAATATGTTTGAAAAAAAGTTAATCATGTATTTGAAAAAATGTTCAACGAGTACACACAAATGTTTCATGTATTGGAATGAAAGGTTAAACGTGTATAAAAAAATGTTCCAGCTCCGGATCCGGTATGGGAGCATCACGGACCTAAGTATGATTGTTTGCTCTTTTTGTATGGAACTGGAACATTTTTTTCAAACATATTTTTTTGGTGTCAACTTTTTTTTCATACACATTCTATATTTTTTGCATAGATAAGAAACATTTTTTATACACACATTTAACAATTTTTAATCATGTATTTGAAAAAATGTCAACTTTTCAAATATATTTTTCAAACATATTTTTTTGGTGTCAACTTTTTTTCATACACATTCTATATTTTTTGTATAAATAAGGAACATTTTTTATACACACATTTAACAATTTTTAAATACATGCTTAACACTTTTTAAAACATATTTTTTATGTCAACTTTTTTGCATATATATTGCACATTTTTTGTATACATCAGGAACATTTTTTATACACGTTTAACATTTTTTAATTACATGATTAACATTTTTTAAACATATATTTTTTATGCCTACTTTTTTTGCAAAAAGAATAGCCCACAGCGAGCCAATTAGCTTCAGTCGGCCCACAGTGGGCCGACAGGACGCAATCAGCCCACAGTGGGCCGACAAGGGCCAGTCGGCCAGCTGTAGGCCGACTGGAATCCAATCGGCCTGCTGTGGGCCGACTAGGCGCAGTCGGCCTGCAGCGGGCCGACGGTGTATTATTTTTGAATTTTTTTATCCAGCGTAATATTTATGAAAATTAATAAAAAAATATATTATTTTAAAAAATAGCTTATTTCTAGAGGCCCAAAGATTCAGTTCACCTTTCTAGGTATTTCAGTTTCAGGCTTGCATTATTTTTAGAGGCCCAAAGATTCAGTTCACCTTTCTAGGTATTTCACTTTCAGGCTTGCATTATTTCTAGAGGCCCAAAGATTCAGTTCACCTTTCTAGGTATTTCAGTTTCAGGCTTGCATTGTTTCTAGAGGCCCAAAGATTTAGTTCACCTTTCTAGGTATTTTAGTTACAGGCTTGCATTATTTCTAGAGGCCCAAAGATTAAGTTCCCAGTCGGCGGCAAGCGGCCCTGCTACCCATGCCGGTGTCGACCTCAACTCGCAAGGGCCGGCGTCGGAGGGGTTCCCGGTGGTTGGGCTCTACAGAGCCTTCCTCCAGAGCGACGATGGCGAGCTCCTCCCTCGGTGCGTGAGGGGCTCCGGGCTCCCTCCCTATCGTGAATGACTTCCGTGATGAGTTAGCTCATTCTTTGTTTCATGAAGTGTTTTTTTATTTTGTGAAGCTTGATTGACGACTTGTATGTTTAAGTGGGATATCTCATTTGTATGGACAAAGTAAAAATTATCATGTTTTGCATGCTTGATTTGTATAGATGGTTCGTTTATGTCAATTGTGAGCGGGAGGAGGCCACAGAAGAGCCGGCCACACCAAGAGGGTGCTTGGATCCAAGGGACTTATTTTAGTCTGACTAAAAATAGTCTCTTTAAGAGGCTAAAGTTCCAAGCACCCCTGACTAAAGAGGGGCTAAAACTAGTCTTGAGACTAAATTTTTTTAGTCAGGGGTACCCCTACTAAAATGTGGATTAGTCCTCTCTCTCCTTATTTAACTCCTCTCCTTTAACACAGGCGAGTTCTAGATTGGAGGGTTTGGAGGATAATAAATGCTCATTAACTTGATTTTAGTCTCTTTAGTATTTGGATCCAAGCATGGGTGAGGCTAGCAAATTTTAGTCCCACTACTTTTAGTCATGAAACTAAAACGTATCCAAGCACCCTCCAAATCCGGCAGGAAATAGGGTCCAAAGTAGTCAAATGATTGAGATAGAGCATTTATTGTCAATCTAACCCTGCCATCCATACACCTCTGTGGTTTGGAGTTAGTTCAGGGTTAGAATCTAACTCTAACCTCTAACTGAGTTAGAGTTCTCCTCGTCTCGGTTCATCACCATCATACTTTCCCCATTCCTGTGTTTTCAGTATCCTGCGAATCAAAGAGGCCTTTTTTTGTGGGAAAAATCAAAGAGGCCCTTAGACTGGTTTCGGTCCGGTCATTTTTTTAAACGTGTTATGTCCAAAATTTAATGAACGTGCTCCGGTTTCCACGAAAATAATCCGGTTTCATGTAGTAATTCATTCATTTATTTATTCTTCTGCGGGGGGTTTGCATGTAATTCATGAGGTCTGAAATGTAAAGTACCCCGGCATATGCTCCGAGTCGTGCATGCACTACGACCCAGATGCTCTATGTCCCACATGTCGGCGAATGGGAGCACGTGGAAATAGCCTAGGAGTACATATAGGAGGATAAATGCGTGAAATAATATGTACTGTGAAGCGTAGCCGCGGTTCGAAAAGGAGACCTAAAGTGATGACAGCTATAGGTCGCACGCACCCAACTAGTGGTACTAGACATACGACTAATTTTTCCCTCAAAAAAAAAGAGGCACGAGTGCTCAGTACTCCTATTCTATAAACACGAGTCCCATCTGACAACAGCGTCCGTGCTACAGCTAGCTCTCTTCCCTAGTTTCTCTCTTCTAATTCTAAACTCGGCCGACGCCCGGTGGGCGGGCTGGGTTTGCTCAACTACGGCCCCACCTCATAGTGAAAACGTTATGACTGGAATAAAAATGCCATATACTCCCTCCATTCATAAATATAAGCCTTTTTAGATACTATTTCATACAGATGTATGTAGACATAGTTTAGAGTGTAGATTCACTCATTTTGCTCCGTATGTAGTAGTCACTTGCTGGAATCTTTAGAAAGACTTATATTTGGGAACGGATGGAGTACTATACTAATAAAACATTAAGGCCACGAGGCGATGCAGTGCTGGTTACAGGAGGCAAGAAGAGATGCATCCATCGACGACGTCCACCTCCTCGACTCAGGGCGCCGGCCCACCGAACGGCACCTAAGTAGCAGCGGCTTTCGTGGCCAGGTCGACGTGCTTCTGAACAATGGCGTCCAAAGATTCCAGCCGCTGGAAGAAGGCCAACGTCTTTCTGTCCTCGCTTGCCTTGTAGTGGCCTATGTAGACGATTTCCTCGTAGACATGGATGTGCAGGTCGACGGTTTCTTGCATGGCGAGGCGCTGCGCGGCGAGCGCGGCCTCGAGGTGCACATTCTTTGTCGCGACCTCCGGCACCTGCAGGGCCACCAGGGCTTGAAAGAGTTCATCACCATGGAGGCCGATGAGGGTGGCAGGCAATGAGGAGCCTGGGCGCGCAGGCTGGAGCAGTACGGCAAGGTCGTCCGCGCGCTTCTTGACGGTGGTGAACTTGCGGATGGAGTTGACCATCATGTCGTCCATGCGAGAGGCGAAGCCGGCGTCGGTGAGGGCTACGATGCCTGCGGTCGCCAGCACCGTCTGGAAACGCTGGGCGGTGCGGGGCCGCAGGCCGGCGCCTTGGATGATTTGGCACAGCCGACTGCCGCTCGCGTCCATCGCCTCCATAGGTGCTTGTGGCTTCTGGTCACTTGGTCTTGGATTGGAGTGAGCAGTGTTGCGCAGAGACTTGGGAGTAGATGGATTGGAGTGGTGGGGCGCCTTTATTATATGAGAGTCCAAACTGTGTTGCATTCACATCGTGCTGGCTCTATTCTGCTTCTCCAATTAATTCCCTCTGCATGTAATTGAGGATGCATCATTGACCGTTCAACGTCTCGGGAACCGCTACCCTCTCCCTCCTTGGCATTCAAGCACCTATGGACCCGTCGACGACGAGGTGCCTATGGTGACTTCATAAATTTCAAGATGATAGTGCCGTGCGTGTGTGCGTTCATAGGGGTGAGTGTATGCGCGTGTATATGAGCGCTTGCGTCTGTACTGTGTAAAAAAAGGTAAATGCGTGTCAAAAAGAGACTAGTCAGTATACTCAATATTGTGCACCTCGGAGAGGAAAACGATAGAACTAGTACGTATTTATTTACGGTGCAGATTCACTCATTTTGCTCCATATGTACTCCGTCTCGGTGTAGTCTAGTCACTTGTTGAAATCTCTAGAAGGGCAAATACTCCTTTCTGGTTTACAGGGCTATACTAGCAAGTAGTTGTACATACTAGTACAATAATGGGCTCACATAGCAATTTTGTCTCATGCAAGAGCCTGGCTATATGCGTGCTCCAATGTTCACAACTGCAATGTTTGGTTTGCGCTTGGCTCTTCGCCTCTTCGAGAAGACGAACAATGTGTTACTACTACTGCTTCTACAGTGTCGAATCCACTGCTGCATGTCCGTCCACCGCGAGCGGGACGGATAGCTTGTTGTAGAAGTACTACTAAGCAAAAGCCTGTCCTCGTTTGTGAGCAACCGCGCGCATGGGTGAGGGAGAAGGCGTGTAGTAAAATCAAGCTTCTCCTCATTGTACGAGTTGACGCGACACATCATAGCACTGGCCCCACATGCTTGCCTCTAAACTTGGCTGAAAGACCCGCAGTGTACAATATATTTGCTGCAACCTCTAACATTTACCCACCACAAATTAAAATATATGTGGCCGTATGCATCGTTCTGATGCAGAGGCCGGGGAGTCCCCCCTTTTCGAAAAAAAAATTACAATATATATTCCTGTCTTGACCAGATGAGCGTGCAAACTACAATCACCAGGGTGTCAGGTAGGGCCAGAAGACTATTTTAATCTTTTTTAAACTTCGAGACGGCCACATAGCATGGAGCCGACCCCAATGATTTTAAGCTTACAGGCACGGTACACGCTATCCTAGACTACTCTACACATGAAACTGCCACACGAGCGTCCGGGCTGCGCTTGGCTCTTCGCCTCTTCGGGAAGTGGAACAATGATGGAGTACTACTGCACTGGAGGAGTACTACAGTACGCTTCTGGCCATCTGACACCGATTGAACTGCTGCATGTCCACCGCGTGCGGGAGGGAGAGCGTGTAGCGAAAGCTTCTCCTAGTCTTGCCAGCCACCACACTCATGGGCGAGGGAGGGACGCTCCTGCCTTTGCGTGTATGACAGGTGGGCCCGACAGGTGTGTGGCCAACCTGTCATACAGCCAAAGGCAGGTGCAGTTAAGTCCGCAAGGGAGAGGATAATCAAACTTCTTGTTGATGTACGAGTTGATGCGACACATCAAAGCACTGCACTCGATATATTTCAATAATTTGCGTTTACCGATGCATTAATTACAATGCATGCATGCATGCCGTGACTGTCCTTTTGATACTTGCATGTGTTGAGTTAATGCACCTTGAAGTAGTATAAAATATGTGACGGTAAAGCTTTGTAATACCCCGGCCCAAGTCGAGAGATGGTTGTGCACGAGGAGGGCGAGATCATGCCACTACTAGGAAAAGAGCTATAGATGGAATGCCACTAATGGCGCATCAGACACGTGGTGCGCCATTGCTATATAGCAGTGGCGCACCATGTGCTGGTGCGCCATTAGTGTGAAAGACACTAATGGCGCACCAGCCACACGGTGCGCCATTAGTAACAATTTTTTTTCCAAACATACTAATGGTGCACCAGGGCACAGTGCGCCATTACTAGTTCTAACTAGTAATGGCGCACCAGCCAGATAGTGCGCCACTACTAATTTTTTTTATTTTTTATTCTTTTACAAAACTACTAATGGCGCACCAGGGAACAGTGCGCCATTACTAGTTTAAACTAGCAATGGCGCACTGTTCCCTGGTGCGCCATTAGTGTTTTTTTTTGCAAAACTACTAGTGGCGCACCACCAGCAGGTGCGCCATTAGTAACCAGGGTTACTAATGGCGCATTAGGTGGTGGTGCGCCATTAGTAACCTGGGACGAGCTAGATATTTTGGACAGCCACACCTACCCACTCACTTTCCCCACTTCATTCTCTCCACCTCCTACTCCAAGCTTGTCTCGGCTGCCTCCTCCTCCTAACCTCATTTGCACCATAAATTCATCCAAATTAAGTGGTTAAATTACCTTTTTTTGATAGGTAAGTAAGGGGGAAGCTATCTTTATGTTGTTCTCCCTCTCGAACAACGTGCACATGCACTTTTTATGGCCTAGCTAGATCTATGTATGTTTGTGGTGTTGCATATGTTTGTGGTGTTGCATATATGTTTGTGTTTGCAGGTACCGGTATTTGAAATGCGATAGTTGCCAATATTTTGCCGGAATGTTGATTCATTTCCGTTTCGGCGAGAATTTTGGCACTATGCATTCTTTTTGGTCCTATTTTTAGGGAAAGTCATGCCAAATTTTTTCTTGGTTCTAAAATATCGTTTTGCTCTACCCCGCAGGCGACCATGGTCCGCACGATGATCGAAGGCATCGTGAATAGGTTTTTGAGCTCCGCGAAGGCCGAGATGCTTGAAAAGAACGAGACAGAGATAAGATGTCCGTGTTGAAGATGCAAGCTGAAGAGCCTTATCGCGGACCCGGATTCTGGGCAGGTGCGGGACCACCTGCTCTTGCGTGGTTTCATGGATGACTATCGGTGGCAAGGTGATGAAGATGACTATGAAGTCGTCCATGGGGGTTGGGCAAGAAATGAGGATGGGTAGCAAGACAACCACCGCGGCTCGGGCGGGCGAGAAGATGAAGAATCTCCAGGACATGATCACGACGGTGATGCTGTACACAGTCATCATGTAGAAGATGCCAGACATGATGATGAGAAAGATGCGGGAGCAGACGAAGGGCATGATCATGAAGATGAAGATGCCGGCGGAGCAGACGACGATGGACCATCGATGGGCTGGGTGTAGGACCCTCATATTCAAGAGCCGCTTCTCAAGCAGACGGATAACGCAAGAGCTGCCGCCCAAGAGAAAGCCAAGCTGGATCAACTGGAGATAGACGCGGTTACTCCATTGTATGAAGGATGCAGGCCCGAGGATACCCGCCTGAAAGTAACGCTCATGGCTCTGGAGATGAAGGTAAAACACAAAATGACCGACGCATGCTTCGACGAGAACATGTCATTCTGGCACGAACGTCTTCCCAAGGGGAACAAGTGCCCGACCAGTTTCGAGGAGGTGAAGAAAATCGTGTGTCCTCTGGATTTACCGCACGTGAAATACCATGTGTGCATGAACAATTGCATCATTTATCGGGACGAGCACGCGGAGTCTACCATATGTCCAGTGTGCGGCGTCACTCGATACAAGAAGAGGAAGAAAGCTCCTCGAAAAGTGGTGTGGTACTTTCCAATCACTCCTCATCTGCAGCGGTATTTCGCGGACCCTAAGGTAGCAAAGCTCCTGCGTTGGCATGCGGATAGGGAGGAGAAGAAGCGAGAAGATGACGCAAATGATCCGGAGATAAATAAAAAAGACAAGATGCTGAGTCACCCTAAGGATGGGAGCCAGTGGCAAGCATTGAACTTCGAACAACCAGAATTTGGTAAGGATCCAAGGAACATCGCGCTGGGCGCGAGCACCGATGGAGTCAATCCGTTTGGCAGCCAGAGAAGCACACATAGCACCTGGCCTGTGTTTGTGTGGATGTACAACCTTCCCCCCTGGTTGTGCATGAAGAGGAAGTACATTCACATGAGTATGCTAATTGAAGGGCCGAAACAACCAGGGAACGACATCAATCTGTATCTGGGGCTGCTGAAAGAGGAGCTAGACACGCTGTGGAAAACGCCAGCCAATACGTGGGACGCCGCAGAGAAAGAATATTTCCCTATAAGAGCCGCACTCCTCACGACGGTGCACGACTATCTCGCGGGGCAGGTGGTCCACGGATTTTCTGGATGCGTCAGGTGCATGGATGACACAACGTATTGCCAGCTAGATAGAGATCCCGGGTCTTCGAAAACCGTGTTCATGGGACATCGAAGGTGGCTTCGCGACGGTGACCCATGGAGGAAACGCAAGGATCTGTTCGATGGTGAAACCGAACCCCGAAGACGCCCGCGTACGAGGAGCGGCGAGGAAATAGATGAGCTGTTGAAAAATTGGAAAGATTGCCCACTGCCGGGAAAGAAGCAAAAGGCGCCAGAGCCAGGAAAGAAGTGAAAGGCGCCAGAGCCACTGCTGAAGGTATGGAAAACGAGGTCTGTTTTCTGGGACTTGCCGTACTGGAAGATCCACCGTGTGCCTCACGGCCTTGATGTCATGCATATCACGAAGAACGTGTGTGAGAGTCTGCTTGGTACCCTGCTCAACATGCCAGAGAGGACCAAAGATGGGCCGAAAGCAAGGGTAGACTTGAAATCAATGGGCATCAGGGAGGAGCTTCACGCTAATGATGATGATGATGAGGCGAAGCAGGACACGGAAAGTCGTCGCAAAGGCAAAAAGGCCAAGAAGACCGGAAATGACTTCCCTCCCGCGTGCTTCACTCTAAGTCAGGAGGAGATCAATCAGTTTTTCACCTGCCTCGTAGGAGTAAAACTTCCTTACGGTTACGCGGGGAAGATAAGCAAATACCTAGACTTAGCGAAGCAGAAGTTCAGCGGGATGAAGTCTCACGACTGTCACGTGCTGATGACGCAGATACTTCCAGTTGCAATCCGTGGGATCATGGACGCGCACGTCCGTGAAACGCTATTTGGCCTATGCAACTTTTTCGACGTCATCTCTCGGAAGTCGGTTGGCGTGAGGCAACTCAGAAGGCTACAGGAAGAGATCGTGGTGATACTATGCGAGCTTGAGATGTACTTCCCTCCCGCATTCTTCGACGTTATGGTGCATCTGCTGGTCCATATCGTGGAGGATATCATCCAACTCGGGCCGACGTTCCTGCACAGCATGATGCCGTTCGAAAGGATGAATGGTGTCATCAAAGGATACGTTCGCAACATGTCACGTCCAGAGGGAAGCATAGGCAGGGGCTTTCTGACCGAAGAGTGCATCTCCTACTGCACGAATTATCTAGGCATCGAGAACCCCGTTGGTCTGCCCGTCAACAGGCACCTCGGCAGGCTCGCTGGATGGGGTCAACGTGAGGGTCGCCGCGAAATGCATGTCGACTTCGATGGTCGACTCGCCGACTTTGAAAGAGCAAACCTAGTCGCGCTACAACACATAGACATGGTCGATCCTTGGGTGGTACAGCACAAAACGTTTATTGAGAAGACGTACAATGACCGAGGCCAACAGAGGACGGACGGAGATATAATCAAAGAGCACAACTCATGTTTCACGCGTTGGTTCAAGCAGAAGCTTCTGTCGTACCCTTTACATGAGGACTCTTCCGCGGAAGAACAACTCATATTCGCCTTGTCACAGGGCGCCGAGCACAACCCGATGACGTATGAGGCGTACGATATCAACGGCTACACATTCTACACCGAGGCCAAGGACATGAAGAGCGATGGTTATCAGAACTCCGGGGTAACGATGGAATCCTACACCGGTAACGACAAGGACAGATACTACGGAAGGATCGAGGAGATCTGGGAGCTGAGCTACACTGGAGACAAGGTCTCGATGTTCCGTGTCAGATGGGCCAAGAGCGCCATAAAAGAAGACCGGTATGTCACCACCATGGTTATACCCGAAGCCAAATCCAAGACCGCAGGCGCGAACGTCACCGCGAAAAATGAGCCATGGGTACTGGCTTCCCAAGTGGACCAATGCTTCTTCATTACCGACCCGTCAAAGCCCAGTCGTGTTGTCGTGAGGAGAGGCAAAAGGAAGATCATCGGAATGGATGGAGTTGCCAATGAGCAAGACTTCGACAAGTACGGCGACCCGAAGATGGAACATGACGACGACGATGAAGTATCAGCATACACCACAAGAAGAAGCAGGACCACCCTACCTAAAGGACGTCCGTTCAAGAGAAGAACTCCATTTACGAAAAATAAGGGCAAGAAGATTGTGAACAGATAGCTAGCTAAGAACTCCATTTCTCGATTGTCGACATATTGAAATGATATTTCTTCTGTTCTAGTGTCCTCATGAATATTTATTTATGTTTATTATTAATATTTTTTGAACTCATGAATATTTTTAAATTTCATGGGCACTTTTTGAATTCATGAATATTTTTAAATTTGATGATATTTTTTCATATTCAATATGAAAAAATATTGAATATTCATGAGGTCGACACTCGATCTCGATCCCCCTCCATCTCGATCGCTATCCCCCCTCGCCAGATCCCCCTCGCCGTCAAGCACCCCCCGCACCCTCCCCGGCCCGCTCCACCGTCACAAATGAATGCAACTAAAATTGCAAAAAAAAATTGATTATATTTTCAAATAATAAATTTGATGATTTTTTTCATATTCATAAATATTATTACTGTTTTTATAAAAAAATATTACTGTTTCATATTCATATTCATTTTCTAAAAAATTATTACATGCAACAAAAAATAATAATAATAAAAGTTTACTAATGGCGCACCTCTGGCTGGTGCGCCATTGCTACGTAAAAAAAAGTTTACTAATGGCGCACCGATCGTGGGGGCGCCATTGCTATATATAAAAAAACATTCTAATGGCGCACCGCTTCATGGTGCGCCATTAGAATGTTTCCCCCCTATAGCTAATTCCTCCCTCTCCCTCGCCAGTTCCCCTTCGTCCCTCTCCCTCGCCAAGATCCACCCGCGCCGCCGCCCCCGCGCCCCGCCGCTCCTTCGCCGCCCCGCCCCAGCACGTACGTCCCCTCCCTCCCTTCCCCCATCCCCCGACCCACTGCGCCGCCTCCTCGACCCGCCGCCTTCTCGACGCGCCGCTGCCCGCAGCCTCCTCGACGTCGGTGTTCTCCTACGGCAGCCTGCCGTTCTCCCACAGGTGATTCCTCCCCTCTCCTCCCCTCCCCCCTTCCCCCTAGGTTTTCTTGCCTCCTCCCACCATGGCTACCTCCGGCGAGCACGACGCTGCACCGACGCCGACCTAGCTCCCGGGCTCCGCCGCCCCCACCCACCCCCTCCCTCGCCTTCGCCGCACCCACCCACCCCTCCCTCGCCTTTGCTTCCCCTCGCCCTCTCCCCCAGAGCCCAGAAAGCCTCGCTGCTGTCGCCCCGTCTCCTCCCACCTGCCGCCAGATCGCAACCGCCGCCGCAGCCATCCAAGGTTTTCTGCTTGATTTTAGTTATCAGCATACTTGTAGTTAGGGATCCCCTCCTATTATTTTTTTGATGAGATGCTTAAGGCAGCTAGTGGGTTCTGTTGTTATCAATCTTAAGGCAGCTAGTTTCTGTAAATCTAGTCTGAAACTAGTAGAGCTCTTGGTGATTTGCAAATTCAGTTTAAATAAAAATTTGGTACATGACTACTGATCATGTATGAAAGATGTTGCTACTGGATGAACACAAGAACTACTGTTATATTGCTTGTTTTTTATTTGATGATTCTTAAATTGTTTTCTGAAGATTGCTGAAGAGCACAACTTTCTGATCTTTGAAGACTGCAAATTCACTGACATTGGGAACATAGTAACTACGCAATAGGAAGGGTGAGAGCAGAGTAAAAATAAACCACCTATTAAGTTTGTTTATTTTATATTTACTGGCATAAGATAACTAGGGCTTGATGTATGGAGGCTTGTCTACTTGCTTCTAATACAACATAATATTTGATATGAGCAGGGTGAACAACCTTCAGGTCCCGGGAATCTACTCAAGGCTACATAGTTGCTGTAAGTACTCCATTTTCTAAAGCTTATCACATAGTACTAGCATTTTCTTCCGGTGCAAAAGAAAAGGGATGTTGTTTGTCTTTTGTATAAAATGAACTGAAAACACTTACTTATTAATGTTTCCTAACACGAATACTTCCTGTAAAGTTGATTTTATAAAGATGTGTGATCTTTGTTTCTGAGACTGAAAGTGCTTCTATCTCAAAAAAGAAGAAGCAAAAAATTAAAAGTGCTCATTCTAGTGGCAGGCACAGCTCCTGTCACTTGTGACCATTGCTGCTGGGAGCTTGATGGCATCTTGCCGCACGCCCTTCCCTTTTAATGCAGCTCCTTAGAGATCTACACCACCTTGTATACTATTCAGAGAAATGTATAACACTTATGTACCCATTTGTATTTGTTTTCTGTGTACCCAAATATGTACCACCTTGTATACACCACCTTGTATAGAGGTACCCAAATTGTATAGAGGTACCCAAATATGTACCCAATTTTTTGATGGTTTTTGTTTTCTGTGTTACTGACAAAAATGCATTTTCTGAATTTTTGCTGTCAAAAACTGTATGTGCAATCTCCAGAACAATTATGCTTATGCTGAGAACTTCATGTATGTGAAAACTGCCATAGGTGCTGTGTTGTGTGATTCTTCATGCTTATGTGAAAACTGTATGTGCAATCTCCAAATGTGAAAAACTGTATGTGCTGTCATAGGTGCTGTGCTGTCAAAAACTGTATGTGCAATCTCCAGAACAATTATGCTTATGTGAAAACTGTATGTGCAATCTCCAAATGTATCATCATAATGTAGGTGCTGTGTTGTGTGATTCTTCATGCTGAGAACTTCAGCTTTTTCAACTTGCTGCTGTATCATCATAATCTAGGACTTGTGATGCTGCTGCTGTACCCCGAGAGGCCCTTGAGTTTGCCGGAATGTCGATTAACTTCCGTTCCGGCAAATTCGGGTACTCCATATGTCCTATTTTCAGCAAAGGTCATGCTGAAATTTTCCGTGAATTTTAGCATGACTTTGCTAAAAATAGGACATATGGGGTACTTGCGACTAATGCATGGGCCGGGGTATCTTAGTACTTAATTAAGTAGGATCAACTGCCCCTTTATTCTTGCTGCATTAAACCATAGGTGGCAATAGAGCCAAGTGATTAGGCCCAACTTAGAATTCTCCTTCCCAGCTTAGCTTTTAGGGTGCCTCGATGTCGATGAGAACCTAAATGATGTACGCTTAGGCTTTTAGGGTGCCTCGGCGTCGACAAACCCTAAATGATAAAAGCTTAGCTTTTAGGATGCCTCGGTGTCGACAAACCCTAAATGATGAGACCATGATCTTGTTCCTTGACAATAACCAACTTTTTGACCAAACTTTTTTCCTATTTAGAGCGAAACATGGCCCACAACGATGAGGCCGGCGGTTCGGGCGGCAAGCAATTCTGGGAGCTATCCCAGGAGATGGAGGAAGAACCTCACCGCTATGAGGACGCCGCCACGGAAGACACCGATCCTGACTACACAACCCCTAGTGGCGTCGGGGATGACACCACTGATGGTGCCGCCGAGGATGCCACCACTGATGATGGCGGCGCACGCATAGATGGCAGCCAACCGAAGAGGCAACGGAAGGACTGGCGCCCGAACATGCTCGGCACCGTCAAGGAGGAATTTACTGAAGTGAACTCCGACGGGCATCCAACGGCGCCCAAACATGTAGTCAAGGGGTACTCGGTTCAGCTCGGGTGCATTCTCCAGAGCACCGTCTCAATCAACACCGAGAACCTAAGGCATAAGGACCGAGGGAATTTGCGCAGCCTCCTCTTCACGAAGCTGCACGAACGATACAAGTTCCCCGCTGAGTTTGCAAACACACGCCTCTCAGGGAATAAAGTGAACAGTGCCGCCCTCACGAGGATGAGCACGGCCCTGTCTACATGGAGAAGCACGGTGAAGGCAATGATTGAAAAAGGTGATAGTTATGAGAAGATCAAGGCGAAATATCCTTTGATGAGCGAAGATGACTACAAGGAGTTCAAGATCAAGTGCAAGAGCAGCGCAACCTCCGAATAAAGTCAGTGGGGGAAAGAAATGCGGGAGTTGAACTTAGGGGTCCACCAACTCGGTCCCGGCGGTTACAGAGTGGCGGAGCCTATATGGGACAAGGAGGACGCGGAGCGTGCCGAGCAAGGCCTACCGCCCCGCTTCGAGAAATTACGTGACAAGCAGACCCGGAACTTTGTCAGGGCCCGGTACAAGGAGGACCCGGTAACAAAGGAGCTTACCACGGATCCGAAGACCAGGGCGCTTGAGCTTGTTCTGGTAAGGAATACACCCCCGCGTAATTAGCTCCATATGGTTGCATTCTAATTAATGAAGCCAAATTTCTAAATGGTTCACATTCCTTCCGCAGGAGGCTGAAAGCAGTAGCGCGGGGTCGTCTCAGAGCTCCCCTTTTGACACCCCTTTAAATAGGGCGTTGAACGTAATGAAAAACAAGGATAAGCTCAGTAAGCCGTCGTCAGCTGGTCGTGTGGCCGGCAAAGGCTTGTCCACAAAATGGTCGTCATACTATACCGCTGGTGGGTGAAAGGAGAAAAAGACCAGCTCGGAAAGCCAGTCGCGCGAGGTTCAAGAACTCAAGGCACAAGTGGCGCGGATTCTGGAGATTGTCCAAGAGCAAGTGCAACAACAACTGGGAACGACGCTCACCGCCATTGTGCCTACCTTGATTCAGGGGCTGACGACGTGGATTGCGGGCGGTCAACAGGGGCCTCCCCCGGTTCCCAGCTTCACGGCCAGCAACTCGCACAACGCGCAGGCGGCGCCATTGGTGTCTCCGGCGGAGGCGGTATTCGTGTCTCCGGTGCCGGCACGGGCATTGGACCTTAATGCACCCGGGTGTACGCCGGCCGGCACCTCGCCAGCAAGCGGCCCCTCCGTCAGTTGCACGCGCACGCCCGCCGTTGGCGGTGCCTCGACGTTAGCCGAGCTCGACGGCATCACGGTAACTAAGCCTCTCGGCCGATGACTTCATCTCCTTGCCTTTGACTGGGCATCCCTGACGCCCTACATGTTTTCGCAGGGCGCCACCGATGTTCCTTGCACTCTCCTGCACTTCGTGGGCGGCGAGTTGGTCGATGTCGCCAAGGGCAGAATCGTTCAACCGGGCAACCGCGTGTTCCACGGTAATCCGATGCCACCCACCTTGTATAGGGTTGAACTGGTTCGGGTGCTGCCAGGCTGCGACGAGTTGTTACCTTCGATTCGACCCGCTGGGGCCGACGAAGATGATGTGATGACCCTCAGCGCCTGTGTAAGCTGGCCCCTGCTTTGGCCGAAGAGCCAAATTCGTTTGGGGGCGGGGGACACCACCCCACAGACAAGACCGCCAGTCGTGCCAGCGCCAAGCCATGGCAAGAACGCCGCAACGCTACCGGACATGCCGGACATCCCTATGGCACAGGATCCGGACATGCATATGGCACAGGATCCGGACGACGACGACAATGACGGCGGTACATTTTCCAACGTCGATAAGTACTTTGCCGAACATGGGTACGGTGACGAGTTCTGCGGGCCTCCTTCTCAAGAACCCAACCCTGAAAAAGACGACCGCGATCTAGCTGGTACGGCGGAGAAACCCAATTGCAACAGGCGTCGTCTGGCGTTCAGTTCTCAGGAGACGCCTCCAGCTGCCGCCTTCACCGAGCCTCAGATAGCTGAGGTGCCAAATATTATCAGCCCCAACACGCTCAAGAAGGCGGTCTGTGAGCAGAACTCGATCCCATTACAGCAGATCAGGAAGAAGGGACGGAAACGAAAGACTAACAAGGGCGCTAGTGCGAGCCAGCCGGCACCGAGTACGATCCGTGCTCAGGACGGGCCACCTTCACCTAAGGATATCTCGAGGAGGGTGCATGTGGCGGGTAGGCCGATGCTACCGACAAATATGCTCAATGCTGCAACCGGTGCTATGCGGAGTCTCCATGACAGTGTTCTTTCTTTGGAGAAGCGGCGTCTCAGAGAGAATGATGTGGCATTCCCGGTTTTCGTGGCCAAGGTGCCAGAGGGCAAGGGCTTTGTGGATAGCGCCGTCGGGGGTACGATCGTCCTGCGGTTTGATGACATCTTTGCTATGCTTAACCTTCATCCGCTGCACTACACCTTCGTTCGCCTGTTCTCGCTGAGTATGGAGATGCGGATCATTAGAGACAAGACCCCGGACATTGTGATAGTCGACCCCTTCTACATGTGTGCCAAGATCTTGGGCAGCGCTGGGGACCGGCAAGTCGCGAGTTCACACCTCGAAGGCGTCATTCTGGCAAACCCAGATAAGGATAACTTCCTCGTGCCTTACTTTCCCGAGTAAGTCATCTCCTAACCGCCCCGTAACATATGATTTCTTAGATTTCGATTGTTCTTTTTTTCTAACATTCTGTGTTCTGTGCAGTGACACACATTGCACACTCATCCTCTTAAGCCCGAAATATTCCATGGCCACATATTTCGACCCTGACCGTGACTCCAAGATAGACTACACAAATATCAAGAAAGTTCTTGATGATGCTCTCCCCTGCTACGCCGCATCTGGAGGCACCTTTAAGAGGCCATCTCGTAGGTACGGCAGGCACGTGTTCACCCACAATACGACGTTCCCCTGCGTCAAGCAGCCGCCTGGCGGTCAGAAGGATGCCTACTACGCCCTCCATCACATGCGGGCGATCGTACGGGACCATAATCACCTTCTGATACCAAATAATCTCAAAGATTGGGCCGCAAGCTTGGCGGCAATCCAGGTCGCGGACATCCGACAAGAATTCTTTCGCATCCAGTCGGAGTTTGCAGAAATCATCCATCAAGATGTCCTTCGTACCTCGGGGCAGTTCTACCTCAAATTTCAACCATCCAACAGCGAGATAGACACAACGCTACAAATGCAGGCTGACAACGCCCGCGACTTCATGACCATCACGACAGACGGCGGCTTCATCCACGCTCCGGTCCCATGAGTCGAGTCGAAAGTAGTGATGCTATGTGTAGTTCTGAAACATTGATTAGCTCTTGTTGTAATTAAACTTTAATGAACTTGTATGTCTCTTTGGTTTGGACAGTCGTTCAACTTAGATGTAATCGATGCTATTTATTAGTAGGACCATGAATCGTGCTATTAATGTCTTGCTTTTCTCTTCCGATCCTTTTGTTGCATGCTTATATATTGCTTATGTATTGTCTGTTGTTTGGCTAGTGCATAGAGATGCCGTCGTATGTCGTGTACAAGGGTAAGGTTCCCGGAGTCTACGACGACTAGGAGGAGTGTCGGAGACAGATTCACCGTTTCAGCGGTAATAGTTACAAAGGGTACACCACTAGGGCGGAGGCGGAATCTAGATACGCGCGCTATCTAGCGGGAGAGAGGAGGGAGCGTTGGAGGAACCGGATGAAGACCAGTTTCATCGCGATGATGCTCATCGTGATGACCGCAGCTCTCTTCTATGTGATGGTAGTTTAGATGATCGATATCGACTTGTAATGTGAAGACAAACTCGCTACTCGCGGTCTCGAGACTTGTAATGTTCTATCTTTGTTCGGTCTTTTGAATTCGGAGACTAATATGATGAATTGTATTCGAAGACTAATCTTCTATTGTATTCGATGAATCTGCTGTTGCTGTGTGGTGCTGCTTATATTCTGTCCAATAATATATTTTGTAATCTGTGCAAAAATCAGAAAAGAAAAAAATCCCTAATATACATACTAATGGCGCATCACACCGCAGTGCGCCATTAGTATGCCAAAGGATACTAATGGCGCATCACCACGCAGTGCGCCATTAGTATGCCAAAGGATACTAATGGCGCATCACCACGCAGTGCGCCATTAGTATGCCAAAGGATACTAATGGCGCATCACCACGCGGTGCGCCATTAGTATGGCTAGGCACATGGGTAAATATGGCCCCCTGGGAGGCTTACTAATGGCGCACCGTGGCCTATACTAATGGCGCACTGCCTGGTGCGCCATTAGTATACCAAATACTAATGGCGCACTAGTGGTGCACCATTAGTAAAAAATACTAGTGGCGTGGTGCTAGTGGCGCACCAGTAGTGCGCCATTAGTAGGCAAAACTGGTGCGCCACTAGTAAGCCTTTTTCTAGTAGTGTGCAGACCGAACAGGACCCGACGATGGAGCTCTCTAAGGTCTCGATGGACCTCACCATGCTCCATTGCCCCTTGTGCCTCCGCCCCTTGACGCCTCCAATGTATGAGGTTCGAATACACCTCGTCTGTTCGGCTGATTGAGCAAGGTGCAGGTTTCTTGATTGATGTGCTGTTCGATTGATTTCTGCAGTGCAAGGGAGGGCACCTGGCCTGCGCGGACTGCCACGTCGAGCGCCCCGGGAACCAGCGGTAGTGCCATAAATGCGAGTGCGGCGGTGGCTTCGACGTGCGGAACACGGTGGTGGACTCCGTCCTTTCGTCGGTGAGGGTGCAGTGCCCGCACGAAGGCTGTGGGCTCTACGTCACTTACCACAAGCTCGCCGATCACCAGAGCGTGTGTCCGCTCGCGCCCTACAAATGCCCAGTGCCCGTCTGCGGCTACGAAGGCCCGCCGTCGGTGCTCTACCACCACATCAGCACCGCGCATCCCATGCCTGTGCACAGGATCCAGTACGGCAAGGTGCTCCAGCTGCAAGTGCTACTATCGGAGCCACGGCTCTTGCTGTTCGCGGAGGAGGACCGCCACGCGTTTTTCTTGGTCGGCGGCGTGCTCGACATCGGCGCGCCTATCGCCGTGTCGGTCGTCTGCATCAGAGCGGGGGCATCCCCACTACCGCACTACGTGGCCAAGCTGTGGGAGAACGGCCCACCGGGGGAGCCCAAAGGCACGACCGACGCTGTCAAGGTGGAAATGGAGGTGACAAGCAGCAAGGATCCCGGTGACGTCGACGTGCGGGAGCTGACCTTCTTGACAGTTCTGCCCAAGCTGCTGGCCGGGGCTAAGCTTGTGTCCCTCCACATTCAGATTGACAAGCTCACGTCCTAAATGTTTCTACAGTGCCTTCTGTTTATCTTAGTAATATGCTAATATAGGGATAACCTTGGTCTGCTTTAGCTTAAGAAATGGTGGGTTTTGGTGGCGATGAAGCAGTTACTTCGACATCAGATCAGTAATTTACAACAGTCGAACGAATATTTTGTGTCTGTTGGATATAAAGTTCCTTTGGGTAAGAAGTACTACTTGTCATCAAAATGGATAAAAGGAGATGTATGTAGACGTATTTTAGTTCTAGATATGTCCCTTTTTATCCATTTTGATGACAAGCACTCCCTCCGTTCCACAATACATGCCTTCCATTTGTCAAAATATAGATGTATCTAGACATGTTTTAGTATATAGGTACATCCATGATAGAGCCAATCGGATGGTTGAGAACACTACAATTCATAGCTACATATGCGTGTGTGACTCCTAGATGCAGAGGCCGGGGGTCATCATCCTCCTTTTCGAGAAAAAACAGACGCGTGTGTGAGAGCTCGCCACGCGGCTATTCCTGTCGAATGCCCAATTAACCGTAAGATATGTATACGACGGTGCCAGTTATTGCACGTACACAGCAGTACTCCCTCCTTTCCGGTTTATAGGGCTTAATTCAAAAATCTCACCAACCAAGATGGTGAGTGGTGGAATATTTTTTGTAGTTTGCAAAAGCACCTAATTAATGCTCTTGTTTTTCTCAAAAAAATATGTTTAACAATGCATTAATTGCAATGCATGCATGCATAAAGTACATGCATTGGTCAATTTTCTCTTAATACTTGCATGCAATGATTTAATGCACCTTGGAATCTGAACATGTGTTGGGGAACAACCAAATTGAGCCTTATAAAATGGAAAAACTAAAATTTTGAGATAAGCCCTATAAAACCGGAAAGGAGGGAGTAGAAAAAGAAGTACTCCATCCGGGAATAGTGCCGCACTTCGAAACTAGAACCGTCAATAAATTTTGAGCTTGCGTCTCGTCACATTCCAAATTACTCCACGCTATATTGAATTGCAAACCTGTTCACACCAATCACAACCTAAACGGTTTCCCACTTAGGAGCGTATTAGTACCACGCTATATTGAATTGCAAACCTGTTCACACCGATCACAACCTAAACGGTTTCCCACTTAGGAGCGTATTAGTACTCGGTTATAAATACTAGTATGCCAAGATGACTGCACATTCCTCCTCAACTCCTCATCCACAAAAATAAACAAGTCATTCAGCATCCTTCCCTTGCATCTGCCATGGCCAGTGTGAGTTTTGGGTCGAGAGATTGCCACCAGGGAGAGGCGAGCATGGAAGCGGAAGCATGAGAGATGTCCCACCTCGCCGCGAGAGCAGCCGACATGTCCCCCCGCGTGGAAGTAGCAGCACAGAGGTCCCGCCGCGCCGCTGAAGCAGCACAGAGGTCCCGCCGCGCCGCTGAAGCAGCACGGAGGTCCCGCCGCGCCGCTGAAGCAACACAGAGGTCCCGCCGCGCCGTCGATGCAGCAGACTGGTCCGGCCGTGCCGTGGAAGCAGCAGAGATGTCCCGCCGCGCCACGAATGCAGCAGAGATGTCCCGCCGCACCGCGGCGGCCTGGGAAAATTTCTCGCGGGCAAGCGACGATTGTTACAGGCGCATGCATGCGATCGTCCATAGCCAGATGGATCAGATCTCCGGCTAGGCGAGGTTGCAGGACGACATGAAAGCCTCGTTTGAACAGGCTACCGGCGTCATCCGGCAACTAAGGGAGGGCAATGAGAGGCTCTGGGCCAAGTGCGACCTGCTGAGGGAGAAGATCGTCCGAAGTGCAGACCAGCAGGAGGAGACCAGTGCCTTGTTGAAGAGGACCGGCGTCATCGTCAAGAAACTTATGGACGAGAATGACGTGGCTATGTCCCATTTCTTGCATGGAACCTAGAAATTTACCCGAGGATACACATGTGATTTTTCAACCAACTTTGGTGCACTGGAACATGTGCTTGTATTTCAAATTTGAATTATGCACACAAAGGTGACATGTTCCCTCCCAGAACCACGAGCCTTCTTGAGAGAAGTTCCGATTTGCAAGAAGCTTATACCAAAATTTGTTCCTATTCGGCCAATTTCTTTTACCACGGCATGGTACTACCATGACATGACACCATGCCAAGTTTCATGATTTTAAAACCAAGTTTCTCAATGTTCTCGACCGAGCCACGATGCCCAGATGTTTGAATTTTATTCTCATTTTTTGCTTGGGACCTACTCCCTCCTTCCATCTATATAGGGCCTAATGTGTTTTTCAAGACAGCCTTTGACTATTGACAAGATTAATAGCACATGATGTATACTATGAAAATTATATTATTGGAAGCTCCTTTGACATACAAATTTGAAGGTATGCTTTGTGTAAGTTGCATGTCATATATTATTTCTCTAACGTTTGGTCAAAGTTAGCCTCGAAAAACGCATTAGGACCTATATAGATGGAAGGAGGGAGTAGAAATTCACCCGAGGACACAAATGTGATTTTTCAACCAACTTTGGTGCACGGGAGCATGTGCTTGTAGTTCAAATTTGAATTATGCACATTAAATGACCAAAAACTCAATTAATGTGTAAATAAGGCCAAACGAAGCCGGAATAATTCCAAAATTTAACAGGGCACTCATGTAGTTCTATGTTGCCTTTGTAAATAAACTCAAGGGGGACAACGTATATCGTTTCGCACTCAAAGGTGGCATGTTCCCTCTCAGAACCACGAGCCTTCTTGAGAGAAGCTTCGGTTTGCAAGAAGCTTATACCAAAATCTGTTCCTATTCGGCCAATTTTTTTTACCACAACATGGTAGTACCATGACATGACATCCATGCCAAGTTTCATGATTTTCAGACGTGTTTTGGATTTACAAGAATTTTAAAACCAAGTTTCTCAATGTTCTCGGCCGAGCCACGATGCCCAGATGTTTTAATTTTATTCTCATTTCTTGCATGGGACCTAGAAATTCACGCGAGGACACAAATGTGATTTTTCAACCAACTTTGGTGCACGAGAGCATGTGCTTGTAGTTCAAATTTGACTTATGCACATTAAATGACCAGAAACTCAATTAATGTATAAAAAACGACAAACGAACACGGAATAATTCCAAAATTTAACAGGGCACTAATGTAGTTCTATGTTGCCTTTGTTAAGAAACTTAAGGGGGGCAGCGTATATCGTTTCACACTCAAAGGTGGCACGTTCCCTCTTAGAACCACGAGCTTCCAAATCGGCCCAATTTTTTACCACAACATGTTAGTGCCATGACATGACACCATGCCAAGTTTCATGATTTGCAGGCGAGTTTTGGATTTACATGAATTTAAAATCAAAGTTTCTGGATGTTCACAGCCGAGTCATGACACCCAGATGTTTGAATTTCATTCTCATTTCTTCCATGGGACCTAGAAATTCAACCAAGGACACACATGTGATTTTTCAACCCACTTTGGTGCACCGGAGCATGTGCATGCAATTCATATTTAGATTATGCACATTAAAAGTCCAGAAACTCAATTAATGTATAAAAAGGCCAAATGAACCCGAAATAATTCCAAAATTTAACAGGGCACTCATATAGTTCTATGTTGCCTCTGTAAATAAAATCAGGGGGGAGGCAGCGTATATCGTTTCACACACAAAGGTGACACGTTCCGTCTCGGAACCACGAGGCTTGTTGAGAGAATCTCCAGTTTTGCAAGAGGCTTATACCAAAACTTGTCCCAATTCAGCCAAAAATTATACGTATGAAAACAGGGTTTTGATTATCCCAAACATCTCGCTACCTAGACCAATAATGTACTATGATTTGAATTCAACATAAAATGGATACAAATATTTGAATTGGAGAGTGTATGGTACATGTTCATAGTGAAATATGATTACTGCTATATGTATGTTTTTTTATCAAGATAATATTTAAATTATTGTATAACTTGAAAACAATCGTATTCAAATAAGGAAAATTGATTCAAATTTAGTCCATATGGTAGACGACAATATATATGTTCACATGGTGGAGTAAAATGTTCATATATGATGGAAGATCAAAATGTATGACTACATCAATTATAAACCGCAAGCTCACCTAACGATATATTCGAATTCAACATAAAGTGGATTCAAAAATTGAAATTCGAGATCATGACATCTGTAATCATATAAAAAGGGACATTACTCTTTCTTTGGTGGGAATTGATTTGTTTTTTGTTGCTGTTGAGGGAAGTGCGAATCGATTTGGTACTGTGCAGGGTAATCTTGTTCTCCCGTTTTTTTACATTTTCTTGTAGTTTTTTCAATGGCATCTATAGCAATATAGTAAAAGGGGACATGACTCTCTTGTGTCTTGTATGAATTGTTTTTTTACACGTTAAGTTTGTTCTGCCGAACAAGGAATCCGCACCTTGTTATCCCGAAATTTTCAAGCTCGAGTATCTTTTGTCTCACCTGCTTTGAAACTCCCGCTTCTTCAACCCGCGTCGCGCCTTGTTATCCCAAAATTTGGACGCGCGCGAGAACTCCCTCCTCATCCGAAATCGCTCCCGCAGCCCAGACACGCGAAATCCCCCTTCCACCCCTCAGCCGGAAATGAAGCTCCACGTCGCGGTGTCAAAACCGGTGGGGGTATGCTGGTAACTTACCCTACATTTCGGACAAGCGTGTCCCTAAGCTTGGCTCCCCCTCCCCTTCGCCCCCCATTCGTACACCGAGGCCGCCAAAACCCGCGAAACCCCACACTCCTCCGTCGGCCTCCCGACCGCCCCCCAGCCGGAGACTCTTCCCTGACTACGTCGCCCACCGCAACAGCTTGCCGTCCCTCATCCACCGCACCGGATGAGGATCCGTTGTCGATCTCGTCGTCCCGCCGGATCAGCCGCCCCGTCCTCCACCTCCAAGGAGCTGCCCCGACATTCGCCTCGTCTATCGCGCCACCTCAATCCCCACAGCGCCGTCTTGACCTGCCCCACCGGAACCGCAGCACCCTCACCAATTCCTCCGATGAAGCCGAGGCCAACTCGGCGCCACCAAGGAGGTTCTGCACTCACCGCTGCATTTTATCTTTTATTCGATCTCACGGGGCTGCCGGTGCTCGATACCGAGCAGACATGGCGTGTCTCCATCGACGGCGCCGTCGCCGGCCACATCATCCACGACGTCTCTCCCCATGTTGTTGCTTCCTCGGCGGCGACTTCCACAACGGCACTAGCTGCAGCTGCTCCGGCTCTCGCTCGCGCTGCGGCTCTGTTCTTGCTGTCGGTCGTGCTGCTGCACTGCTCCTGCTTTCGTTCGTGCTGCTGCTCTGCTCTTGCTCTCGCTTGCGCTGCTGCTGCTGCTGCACGACCTCTGGCAGCTACATGAGTTGCTGCTTTAGCACTCGCTCACGGTGCTACTGCACGACTTGCTCTCTGCTAGTGCGTTCCCTGCTCGAGCGTCTGCTGATTTAGATCACTGCTTCTCTGCTACTAGTGCTCGAACGCCCTAAACATCTATTGCAATGCTCTGTTACTAGTTCAATCAGTTTCGACAGTAAAATTCAGTTTCGACTGTGAAGTTCATTTTCTTCAGTTAAGTTCAAAGTGAACAGTACTTACAGCATCTGTCGGAGCGGCCGTGGTGCGGCTGATGCGTTTTACATCTAGCACTTTTTGGTGATGTATTTTACATCATCTATTGCAGATGATATTAGGGTCCCACTTCAGATTAACGTTGTCTGTCTTGTCATGCTGCAGCCTCGTCGCCGTACACCTTAGCGGAGCTGCTCCAACGACGGAATCGTCCATCACAGCGGAGCAGTACCCTCGGCGCCGTTTCCAGAGGCCTTGGATCTTCTTCCCCGCCTCCGACAGTCACACCAGCATCATCACCATCCTCCACGTCCAACCCAATGATGCTAAGGTCCACAAGGCTATGCCAAAGAGGTTGTACACTCGTTGCATCACTTTGTTTCTCCATTCCTCTGTTCTTCCAATTCATGTGAGCCAAACACCCAGGTTGACTGAAACCCTGTGTTTCCAAATGCTCTGTTTTGCACGTGCATTCCTATCCTATTCCTGTGTTTTTCCTGTCCCTGTGTTTATAGAATCCTCCAATTCTAAGGAGCCTTTACAGATTTAGTTCATTTTCAGATAGGCGTCAAAGAAAACTCTGTGTGTTATGTCCTGCTCCTGCCGTGTCGTCATCCACCCCACCTGAGGTGCACCATCGATAGAAGCGTTCACTGCAGTAGAGATCCCCCCTGCAGACTTCCTTTCGCCGCCTCAGATCGTCTTCCCCGTTGCCGGCAGCCACGCCAACTGCATTACCATCATCGACTGAGAAGATGAACCTGAGGACTACACAGTTCCGGAAGAGAGGTCGCAGTCTTTCGTGTTTGCTTACGTTATACATCAGTTATTATTACCTGTTACTTTATCGTTCAATCTTGAGTTTTGAATTGCCCATGGGTCTCATATCGAGCCAACAACAAATAGTATCTGTCTACTATCTGGTTCATCTGGGGTCTTCTATGTGGTTCATGTTGGGTGGGCAACAAACAATAAATGATCCATTGTCTATCTTTTTAAACTGAAGCTATAATCTACCTGCTATCATTAGTTTTGGATCCATCCACTCGTTTGCTACCATCAGTCTTGATTTTTGCATGCACCCCTTAGGCCTTACAAAATCTAACTATTTTTTATTATGCATGTCAGATATTGTACACAATCGTACTGAACATGTAGAGAAAAATAGAAGACCGTTGCGTGCGAATATAATGTCATGCAGACGCCGCTCCATGGTGGGCGAAGTGCCCCCCTCCTGCATTTCCAGATTGTATTCCAGAGAAAGATAACTGTTCAGATGGAGATTCAGAAGGAGCCGACCACGCCTATTTACCACCTGAGGTGTTTGCTCTAACCTGGCATGCTGATGTTGGTCATATCATGCATATGGCGCCTTGCATTGCTTACATTATACATCTTATATGTCATCAGCTTAGTTTAGATTTGCTTTGTGTGAATGCCACCTGTTTGGTTTCTATATCATACTCCCACCATTCCTAAATATTTGTCTTTTTAGAGATTTCAACAAGTGACTACATACGGAAAAAAATGAGTGAATCTACACTCTAAAATATGTCTATGTACATCCGTATGTGGTAGTCCATTTGAAATCTCTAAAAAGACAAATATTTAGGAACAGAGGGAGTATATGGAAATTATGCAATGCCAGCTTCTTTAGCCAAGCATCATATACGTGAATCATGCAATGCCATCCTGTTTAGCCAGTCATCGTATATGTGAATTGTATTGTGCCATATTTTTTCCATAATGTATTCCATTTGTCAACAATGTTTATACATTCATCTACTCTTCCTGTGCATCAGCCATTTGAGTCGGTCATGGGAAAATCTGGAGTGAAAACAAGGTCTTCTGAGCAGTCAGTGCTACCTATCGATGTAGATTTCTTGCTGGTTACAGATAGCTCCTCACAGGAGGATTCAGAGAGAGATGACCAGTCGTATTCCCCCCCCCCCCCGAGGTGCATGCTCTAACTTGGCTGGGTTATATTGCTCATATCATGCATATGGTGTCTTGCATTGCCATGCCATCTACTTAGATTAGACATGCTTTGTGTGAATGCCTCCTGTTTGCTTTCTATATCAGATATGTGAATTATGCAATGCCATGTTTTTCAGCCAGTTATCATATATGTGAATTATGCACCGCCATGGAGCCAGGCATCATATATGTGAATTATCTCATGCCATCTTTTTTTCAATTACGTATTCCATTTGTCGACAATCTGTGTATATTGAACTACTCTTCATGTGTATCAGCCATTTGAGCTGGTTATGGAAAAATCTGGAGTGAAAACAAGGTCTTTAGAGCAGGCAATGGTACATGTTGAAGCATATATCTCGATGGTTACAGGGAGCTCCTCAGAGGAGGATTCAGAGACAGATGACCAGTCCTATATCCCACCTGAGGTGTATGCTCTAAGTTGCAATGTTTATATTTCTCATATGATGCATATGGTGTCTTGCATTGCTTAGTTTAGACATCATATGCACAATATTGAATTCTATCTGCTTAGTTTAGAGATCATACATGCGAGTGCCAGCTGCTTAGTATATGAATCAATTATGTCAATTATATCATGCCATCCTGTATACTTAGACAACATGTATGTGAATTATTTCATCCCAACCTATTTTAGAAAGACATCATATAGTTTTGTCATGTCATTCTGTTTAGGTACTCATCATATGTTGAATTATGCCATTATATCCTGTTAAGTTATCCATCATATATATGAAACTGTGTCATGCTATCCTGTTTAGTTAGGCATCATATATGTGAAATTGTGTCATGCTGTCCTGTTTGGTTAGACAACATATATGTGAATTACCACATCTGTCTATCATACAATGTTTGTACGTTCAATTTCTTTTCTTGTTTATCAGCCATTTGAATTGGAGGGGGTGATGGCAGTATCTAAGGGGGCAAAAACCCGTTCTTCACAAAAGACAGTGCTACCCATCGATGCAGATAGAACCATGGTTGTACTGGCCCACAAACTAGCCCCACCACACATAATCGAGACTCTTCCAGATTGCACACTTACACCGTTGGGCAGAGAACCAGCTACAACCCATCTAACCGCAACCCCAGTGGATAGTAACCCACTTATAGTTGACAAAGCACCATGTCCACCACAGAGTACCCCCACACGAGCAGTTTGTAAAGCTACTGCAGTGCCCAAAGCACGAAGACCACCACAGCTAACCCAAACTCCACGTTTAAAGCAGAAGAGCAACTGTTCTCAGGTCAGATTCCGTAGCTATGGTCCACACTCCTTTGCTGTTGCATCACTGTATTTACTCATACCAACTACTTTCGAATTTGAAGGATCCAATTGAAACTCCAATGGCGCAACAGGTATGTTTTAAACCTATTTCTTTAACTGGATTGCTGTTCTAACTTCTTGCTCTATGTTGATTTCAGCTTAAGTTGTATAAATAGTTATGTTCTCATGTGATGCACATTACAAGTGCTGCCAATGCCGTGTAGTTTCTCACACTTATATTCTGTCTATGCTGCCGTGTCTTAAAAATATATGAGTTGAACTGTGTCTCTATCTTGATTAGGGAACATAAACTAGAATGACATGGACAATACAGTGACCATAGTACATAGATATATGTTTGTTTCATGCTATTATCCTGTCCACCTTACTACTGAACCGGTTTACCAAAATGAGTTTCGTATACTACAAGCTAAACCTGTGATGTGTCTGCTTGTTTATCTTGTAGTATGCAAATAGAATATTGGAGAAGAACACCCCACTATGCAATGGTAGAGAAAGTAATGCAGATAAGGTCCAAGATAGTGAGACAACCCTGTAGGTCTCCAAGAAAGGTGATAAAAACGATCTTGTAGACAGTGAGAAAACCCCACAGTCCTGCGTTGATGTAGTGTTCGAGTTATTGGCCAGTACCGCTGGCACAAGCTCTTCGAACTCGCTGCCTGAATCACTTCAGCTTCTTCAGTCACAGCTACAAGCTGAAAGGCATCAGTCAGCTGTGCTGCGGCAAGAAGCCGAAGGACTGAGGAAGTCCCTGCAGAATTCAGATGCGTACTTTCTTGTGCAACAGCAAGCGCTGGAGGATTTAAGCGCCAAACAAGAGAAAGTTAATAAGCTTGCTAAGCATCTTGCCAGCATTATGGGTACCCAGGATATTGTTTCTTGAACTCTTCTGAAGTGGTTTCAGTTCTGGACTTGTTTTGCTGCGGCGTTTATATGCTGCTTTGTTCCCTATATTTGCACTGGTGGCGAACTTTGATGCCCAGTGGATGTAATATGTGTAATAGCCGTGATAGCCTAGCATAAGTTGCTTGCTTATTTATTTCCTTGTTGTCTTGTTTATTTGTTTGCTTGTAGTCAGTGCAGTTCTTTTTCCGCAGTTTGCTAGTGGCTGCAATAACCTATTTTTTAAAACTAGGCCACAATAACCATGGGCTAATATTTACTGTCGTGACACTGGGCCTCCTACGGGCCGTAGAAACAGTGGGCCTACTACGGGCCGTAGAAACAGTAGGCCTTCTACGGGCCGTAGAAACAATGGGCCTTCTACGGGTCATATCATCAATGGGCCTTATACGGGCCGTATGATCGATTGGCCAAACATGGGCCAATAACATGCCGCATTATGGCCGTAAACGGGGTAGAGTTGGAATCATCCGTTCATGGGCCGACCATAACGGGCCATCGTTAATAGGCCGTATTTGATGACGCTATGAAAACGGCCAACGTATTAACGGACCACAAACGGGCCGACTGTAACCACGGGCTGAATTTGGCCCACAAGAAGAAAATGACAGTAACGGGCCGTAAGTAAACGAATGCTGGAAATGAGCCCAAGAATAAATGGGCTCTGAGAAGGCCGAAAGATAACATGGGCTGGAAACGGCCAACGGAATAACGGGCCGTTAATGGGTATAAAGTGATACACTGTTCATTACGGGCCAGTTTCACCACGGGCCGTTAATGGGTGTAAAGTGATACACTGTTCATTACGGGCCAGTTTCACCACGGGCCGTTAATAGGCCAAGAGTTACATAGGGCCTCATATGGGCCGAAAGATGTCATAGGCCATACATGGGCCAGAAGTGAAAATGGGCTGGAATTATATTGGATGGCCCAGATGACGCTACTGGGCCTAATTCGGATAGGGCATAATGGGCCTTGGGTTAGCGGGCTGTAAATGGGCTATATGCGAACAGGCCGTTAACAGGCTTTCCATGGGCCGGCCCGCCACCTTTTGACCAAGTCAAATGGGCCGGCCCTTTCACAGGAATGGGCCTCTGTTGGGCCGTGCCATGTGTCGACGTATCATAGGCGCCTTCCGTCCAATGAGTGGATGACATCTGCCCCAACGATGAGCCGACACGTGTTTCCTCCAGCCAATGATGATTTTACACGTGGAAAATCCCCATTGGTCGGGGCTGTTAACGGGTTATTGGATCCAAAACCCGACCCAATAGCTTAACGGCGTTCCGTTACGGTGGATGCCACGTGTCGGTCACCCTTGATGAAAGCACTTCTGTGACGCGCGATTTATCGTCATGGAAGTGGACACTTCCGTGATGATAATTTTGGCAATGTCATGGAACACTTCTACGACAGCACAGGTATGACTATCTTGATTCTGTCATAAATTTGTCATGGATGTACATGCATGACAGAAAATGCGACCTACTGTGACAAACACGTATCATCACGGAAGTGTATTTTTTTGTAGTGAGATGGGAAAGCAGTGGGAAAGTTCCTGAAGATTAAGGTCAGGATGAATATCAAGGCACCACTAATGCGGGGGTTCATACTGGACGAGGAGAAAGAAGATGAAGGTACCTTGATGGAGACCCCACGGGAGAAAGATGAGGAAGTCGAGGACAATAATTTGTGCCCTTTTGAGTATGAGTACCTCCCAGATTTCTGCTATGTTTGTGGTATTATAGGCCATATTGATAAAGCATGTGGTGTGAAACTAAAGAAGGGCGAGAAGAAGCAGTTCGGTCCATGGTTAAGGGCGTTTATGCCTAGGAGGGGAGGGGCGGAAGCTAGGGGGAAATGGGGTGATAGCAGGTCCATGACTGGTAGTCGCTGCACTAGCAACAGATGTATGGGGGCCTGGAAAGGACGCTCCGTCTCTGGCAGTGATGCCCCCTCGTGGCAGAAAGAGAGTAAGAGCTGGGCTGACATGGCTGAGGAGGAGGAGAGGGGCCAGGAGGTGACGAGTCCTATGAAGAAGGGTGGTGCAGTACGCCATGCCGGTACGCCAAAATGCCTCACATTTCCAGTGGAGAAAGAGAAGAGGCTGCTACAGCAAACTCACACAACACAAGAGATTGGAGGGAAAAAGGGGTCTGATCCCCTTGGTACGACAACCGAATCCACACAACCGAATCCTGTGCAAGGTGAGCCTGTGGGCGAGGTGAGGGAGACAATAAGTGCAAACCGGATAGAGAAGGGTACTGTTGGGTCCAATACTCAACATGAGGGACGACAGGACAGTGAAATGGACGTGGGAGACAGGGTGGGTATGGAGGCCGAGGCCATGCAAAGGACGGCCATGTTGATTGATGTACGCGCTCATGAGAAAGACAAAGTACAGGGGGAGAAGCATGACAGGGCCGGGGGGCGGTATAAGAAGGTCAAGGGAAGAGAAGGGAAAACCATGGCCAAGAGCGGTGATGGACAGAATATGGTGCAGTAGGGGGGTAGAAGAAAGAGGGAAGTCACTGAAATGGAGCTAGACGGAAAGGAAATGGGTGCAAGATGAGGAATATGAGAAGGAAAAACAGAAGAGAGATATGAACAACCAGCAGTGCATGGGAGAGACAGAAGGCCAAGCTGAAGATAGCACGTCGATGAGCGCGGGGCTGCCTGGTCGGCCCTGCGAATCTCAATGAAGATTGTGGCATGGAACTGCCGGGGTTTGGGGAATGGGCCGGCAGTTCGTGGTCTTCTGGAGCTCCAGAAGAAGGAGGACCCCGATGTTTTATTCCTTTCAGAAACAAAGCTGAATAAAAATAAAGTGGAGAGGCTTAGATACACCTTGAAAATGCCCCATATTGTTTTCAGGGAGTGTGATGGCAAGAGTGGTGGTTTGGCTATGTTATGGAAAAGGGAAATAAACCTCAGTTTGCGATGGTTGGGACGCTCGCACATTGATGTTACTATCACTGGGGAGGACGGATTCAAATGGCGACTTACAGGGATATATGGACAACCAAACACAGAACTGAAGGAGGAGACGTGGAGGCTCATGAGAACACTGCATCTCCAGGAGAAGTTGCCGTGGGTGTGTATGGGTGATTTTAATGAAATCCTTTATAGCTTTGAGAAACAGGGAAGGCTGCCCAAAGCGCAAGTCTATATGAGTCGCTTTCGAGATGCTTTAAATTTTTGTAATCTAAATGACCTCGGCTTTGAGGGAGACATTTTTACTTGGCGTAATAATAATTTCCGTGTTGAAGGATATATCCGTCAACATCTTGATAGGGCCGTGGCTAATGCAGAATGGTGTGCACGTTTCCCTGGCTATAAGGTGATCAATGGGTGCCCTGAACACTCTGACCACAGACCAGTAATTTTAGCTGTCAATGGTGCAGTGATAACCCACAGTATAGGGGATCAATTGTAGCCTCTTTCGATAAGTAAGAGTGTCGAACCCAACGAGGAGCTAAAGGTAGAACAAATATCCCCTCAAGTTCTATCGACCACCGATACAACTCTACGCACGCTTAACGTTCGCTTTACCTAGAACAAGTATGAAACTAGAAGTACTTTGTAGGTGTTGTTGGATAGGTTTGCAAGATAATAAAGAGCGCGTAAATAAAAACTAGGGGCTGTTTAGTTAAAACACAATAAAGTAAATATAGCGAGTGTGGAAAAGTGATGGTAGGAGTTGCGAAATTGTCCTAAGCAATTGATTACTTTACTAGACCGATAGCAAGTTTCATGTGGGAGAGGCCACTGCTAGCATGTCATCCCTTACTTGGAATTCTATGCACTTATGATTGGAACTATTAGCAAGCATCCGCAACTACTAACGTTCATTAAGGTAAAACCCAACCATAGCATTAAGATATTATTGGTCCCCCTTCAATCGCGTATGCATCAATTTCTATGCTAGGTTGATGGGCACCAAAGGACAACAACATAACCACAAGCAAATTAAATCAATCATAGTAATTCATCAACCACCAATAAGACAACGAAAATCTACTCAAACATCATAGGATGGCAACACATCATTGGATAATAATATGAAGCATAAAACACCATGTTCAAGTAGAGGGTACAGCGGGTTGCGGGAGAGTGGACCGCTGTAGATAGAGGGGGGAAGGTGATGGATATGTTGGTGAAGATGGCGGAGGTGTTGGTGTAGATCGCGGTGATGATGATGGTGGTCACGGCAGCGTTCCGGCGCCACCGGAAGAGAGGGGGAGAGTGGCCCCTTCTTCTTCTTCTTCTTCTTCTTCTTCCTTGACCTCCTCCCTAGATGGGAGAAGGGATTCCCCTCTGGTCCTTGGCCTCCATGGCATGGGAGGGGCGAGAGCCCCTCCAAGATTGGATCTGTCTCTCTGTCTCTCTCTGTTTCTCCGTTCTCTTCTGCTGCCCTTTCACCATTTCGTGTATATATGGAGATCCGTAACTCCGATTGGATTGAAACCTTTGCCCAGATCTTTTTCCAAAAATTAGCTTTCTTGCGGCCGAAGAAGGGAATCAACCGCCTTAAGGGTGGCCCACGAGGGTCAGGGGCGCGCCTGCCTGGAGTGGGCGTGGGCCCCACCCTCGTGGCCACCTCGGGCACCGTCTCATGTTGATTTTACTTCCCAAAAATCACAAATATTCCAAAATAATTCTCCGTCCGTTTTTATCCCGTTTGGACTCCGTTTGATATGGGGTTTCTACGAAACATAAAACATGCAACAAACAGGAACTGGCACCGGGCACTGGATCAATATGTTAGTCCCAAAAATAATATAAAAAGTTGCCAAAAGTATATGAAAGTTGAATAATATTGGCATAGAACAATAAAAAATTATAGATACGACGGAGACGTATCAGCATCCCCAAGCTTAATTCCTGCTCGTCCTCGAGTAGGTAAATGATAAAAAAGATAATTTTTGATGTGGAATGCTACCTAGCATAATCTTGATCATTTATCTAGTCATGGCATGAATATTAAAACACGAGTGATTCAAAGCAATAGTCTATCATTTGACATAAAAACAATAATACTTCAAGCCTACTAATAAAGCAATCATGTCTTTTGAAAATAACAAGGCCAAAGAAAGTTATCCCTACAAAATCATATAGTCTGGCTATGCTCCATCTTCACCACACAAAATATTCAAATCATGCACAACCCTGATGACAAGCCGAGCAATTGGTTCATACTTTTTAATGCACTTCAGCTTTTTCAACCCTCACGCAATACATGAGCGTGAGCCATGGACATAGCACTATAGGTGGAATAGAATATGATGATGGGGGTTATGTGGAGAAGACAAAAAAGGAGAAAGTCTCACATCGACGCGGCTAATCAACGGGCTATGGAGATGCCCATCAATTGATGTCAATGTGAGGAGTAGGGATTGCCATGCAACGGATGCACTAGAGCTATAAGTGTATGAAAGCTCAAACTGAAACTAAGTGGGTGTGCATCCAACTTGCTTGCTCATGAAGACCTAGGGCATTTGAGGAAGCCCATCGTTGGAATATACAAGCCAAGTTCTATAATGAAAATTCCCACTAGTATATGAAAGTGATAACTCAAGAGACTCTCCATATAAAGAACATGGTGCTACTTTGAAGCACAAGTGTGGTAAAAGGATAGTAACATTGCCCCTTCTCTCTTTTTTCTCTCTTTTTTTGTTTTTTTTTCTCTTTTTTTGGGCCTTCTCTTTTTTTGGCCTTTCTCTCTTTTTTTTAATTATTTTTTCGTCCGGAGTCTCATCCCGACTTGTGGGGGAATCATAGTCTCCATCATCCTTTCCTCACTGGGGCAATGCTCTAATAATGATGATCATCACACTTTTATTTACTTACAACTCAATATTACAACTCGATACTAGAACAAAGATATGACTCTATATGAATGCCTCCGGCGGTGTACCGGGATGTGCAATGATCTAGCGTAGCAATGACATCAAAAAACGGACAAGCCATGAAAACATCATGCTAGCTATCTTACGATCATGCAAAGTAATATGACAATAAATGCTCAAGTCATGTATATGATGATGATGGAAGTTGCATGGCAATATATCTCGGAATGGCTATGGAAATGCCATGATAGGTAGGTATGGTGGCTGTTTTGAGGAAGATATAATGAGGCTTATGTGTGATAGAGCGTATCGTATCACGGGGTTTGGATGCACCGACGAAGTTTGCACCAACTCTCGAGGTGAGAAAGGGCAATGCACGGTACCGAAGAGGCTAGCAATGATGGAAGGGTGAGAGTGCGTATAATCCATGGACTCACATTAGTCATAAAGAACTCATATACATATTGCAAAATTTTATTAGCCCTCGAAGCAAAGTACTACTATGCATGCCCCTAGGGGGATAGATTGGTAGGAAAAGACCATCGCTCGTCCCTGACCGCCACTCATAAGGAAGACAATCAATAAATACCTCACTCCAACTTTACATAACGGTTCACCATACGTGCATGCTACGGGAATCACAAACCTCAACACAAGTATTTCTACAATCCACAACCACCCACTAGCATGACTCTAATATCACCTTCTTTATATCGCAAAACTATTGCAAGGAATCAAACATATCATATTCAGTGATCTACAAGTTTTCTGTAGGATTTTATGACTAACCATGTGAATGACCAATTCCTGTCATCTCTCTAAATAGATATAAGTGAAGAAAGAGAGTTTAATTCTTTCTACAGAAGATATGCCCACGCTCTAACAAATATAAGTGAAGCAAAAGAGCATTCTACAAATGGCGGTTTTCTATGTGAAGAGAAATAGGCAATCCAAGCTTCAAATGATATAAGTGAAGCACATGAAGCATTCTATAAAGCCATACTCAAAAGATATAAGTGAAGTGCAATGAGCATTCTATAAATCAACCAAGGACCATCTCATACCAGCATGGTGCATAAAAGAAAAATAAAAACTAAATCAAAAGACGCTCCAAGATTTGCACATATCGCATGAACGAAACGAATCCGAAAACATACCGATATTTGTTGAAGAAAGAGGGGATGCCTTCCGGGGCATCCCCAAGCTTAGACGCTTGAGTCTCCTTGAATATTTACTTGGGGTGCCTTGGGCATCCCCAAGCTTGACCTCTTGCCTCTCTTCCTTCTTCTCACATCGAGACCTTCTCGATCCTCGAACACTTCATCCACACAAAACTTCAACAGAAAACTCGGTAAGATCTGTTAGTATAATAAAGCAAATCACTACTCTAAGTACTGTTTCAAACCAATTCATATTTTGTTTTTGCATTGTGTCTATTGTAATATAGCTTTTCCATGGCTTAATCCACTGATATAAATTGATAGTTTCATCAAAACAAGCAAACTATGCATCAAAAAACAGAATCTGTCTAAAACAGAACAGTCTGTAATAATCTGAACATTCACCATACTTCTGATACTTGAAAAATTCTGCCAAAATTAGGAAACATAAAAAATTTGTATAGAAAGATAGTGCAAAAAGAATCAGAACCATTTGACATTCCAGTAATAAATGTAGAATAGCGCACTATAGCCAAAGTTTCTGTCCTGCACCGTACAAACCAACAAGCATTGTAAACATCCTAAAGGCAAACCTTAGCACATTATTTTTATAATACAATGGAATTGTACAAGGGGATAATTTTTTTTTGAAAAGTTTCTGTAATCAAGATTCACAAAGTTTCCGTGAGCATGAACAAAGTTCAAGGCTAGCTCCCACTTCAACAATGCTCGTCTTTCTCACTTTCGCTTTTCTTTTTGAAAAAGTTTTGGGTTCCCCTCTTTATTTTTGTTGTTTTTAAACTATATGAAAGCACTCAAAAGAAATAAATGACTCTCTAAAACTTCCGGGTTGTCTCCCTGGCAGAGCTTTCTTTAAAGCCATTAAGCTAGGCATATAGTGCTCAAGTAGTGAATCCACCCGGATCCCAAGGTATATCAAAGCCAACTTTAATTAGCAATGATTTGGCATTTAGTAGTGAGCACACGGCAACAGATATCATGTAACAACGAAGTCTAACTCTCTTCCTATGCATCGGCATGTCATAAAAGAACAATTCATGCACACATAGTAAAGGCCAATGCATAGTATAAACAGTTTCTTGCAATTTTTATCGTGTTGGAAACATAGAGAGGTGGAGATATAGTTCCTCTCTCATAATAATTGCAAGTAGGAGCAGCAAGCACATGCATATTATATTCATCAAAATCATCATGTGCAACGGTAAAAGGCAACCCATCAATGTAATCCTTAATAAGTGCAAACTTCTCCGATATAGTGTAGTCGGGAGAATTCAAAAAGATAATAGGACTATCATGTGTGGGTGCAATAGCAACAATTTCATGTTTAACATAAGGAACTATAGCAAGTTCATCTCCATAAGCATAATTCATATTGGCATCTTGGCCACAAGCATAGCAAGCATCATCAAAAAGGGATATTTCAAGAGAATCAACGGGATCATAACAATCATCATAGCAATCATCCTTCGGTAAGCACGAAGGGAAATTAAACAATGTATGAGTTGAAGAGTTACTCTCATTAGAAGGTGGGCACGGGTAGCTAGTCCGCTCTCCCCCCTTTTGTTCTTCGCTCTCCTCATCATCTTTTTCATCCAATGAGCTCACAGTTTCATCAATTTCTTCTTCCATAGTCTCCTGCAAAATATTAGTCTCTTCTTGGACAGCGGAGACTTTCTCAATAAGCGCATCAATATAGGAATTATATTCATAATTATCATAGCAATATTTCAATATAGCAAAATTTTCAGGCCTATAAACATCATCATCAAAAGCTTCATACTTTTCAAACAAAGATTCAATTTCATAAGCACCCTTAAAAGCAACAAATTCTTCAATTTGTTCAACATCATAGTAATCATATATACCATTAGCATAAGAAGCTAAGGTTTCATTATCATTAAATTTGCATGAAAAGGGGAGGTGTGGAGCCTTCATCCTAGAGCAACAAGTATAATCATAACTCAAGCATACTTGCCGAGCATACCACTTCAAAATATAAATTTGATCCCATAATAGTTTCCCTTTTTGTGTCAAGCGATAATCCCTAAAGTATTCACGTTGATCCAACGTTACTCCCATTACCAAATTGAATGGGGTTTTCTCTGGATTATCAAAGTAGTACATAATATCTGTCACATAACGAGCATCGAGGGTTTGAGGAAGTACTTTGTAGGTGTTGTTGGATAGGTTTGCAAGATAATAAAGAGCGCGTAAATAAAAACTAGGGGCTGTTTAGATAAAGACACAATAAAGTAAATATAGCGAGTGTGGAAAAGTGGTGGTAGGAGTTGCGAAATTGTCCCTAAGCAATTGACTACTTTACTAGACCGATAGCAAGTTTCATGTGGGAGAGGCCACTGCTAGCATGTCATCCCTTACTTGGAATTCTATGCACTTATGATTGGAACTATTAGTAAGAATCCGCAACTACTAACGTTCATTAAGGTAAATCCCAACTATAGCATTAAGATATATTGGTCCCCCTTCAATCCCGTATGCATCAATTTCTATGCTAGGTTGAAGCTTTTGTCACTCTTGCCCTCTAATACATAGTCCTATCAACATACAACTAACCCTATGGTGTGATCCACGCGCGCGCTCATATGATGGGCACCAAAGGACAGCAACATAACCACAAGAAAATTAAATCAATCATAGTAATTCATCAACCACCGATAGGACAACGAAAATCTACTCAGACATCATAGGATGGCAACACATCATTGGATAATAATATGAAGCATAAAGCACCATGTTCAAGTAGAGGGTACAACGGGTTGCGGGAGAGTGGACCGCTGTAGATAGAGGGGGGAAGGTGATGGAGATGTTGGTGAAGATGGCGGAGGTGTTGGTGTTGATCGCGGTGATGATGATGGTGGTCACGGCAGCGTTTCGGCGCCAACGGAAGAGAGGGGGAGAGGGGCCCCTTCTTCTTCTTCTTCTTCCTTGACCTCCTCCCTAGATGGGAGAAGGGTTTCCCCTCTGGTCCTTGGCCTCCATAGCATGGGAGGGGCGAGAGCACCTCCGAGATTGGATCTGTCTCTCTGTCTCTCTCTGTTTCTCCGTTCTCTTCTGCTGCCCTTTCACCGTTTCGTGTATATATGGAGATCCGTAACTCCGATTGGATTGAAACCTTCGCCCAGATCTTTTTCAAAAAATTAGCTTTCTTGCGGCCGAAGAAGGGCATCAACCGCCTTAAGGGTGGCCCACGAGGGTCAGGGGCGCGCCTGCTTGGAGTGGGCGTGGGCCCACCCTCGTGGCCACCTCGGGCACCGTCTCGCGTTGATTTTACTTCCCAAAAATCACAAATATTCCAAAATAATTCTCCGTCCGTTTTTATCCCATTTGGCCTCCGTTTGATATGGGGTTTCTGCGAAACATAAAACATGCAACAAACAGGAACTGGCACTGGGCACTGGATCAATATGTTAGTCCCAAAAATAATATAAAAAGTTGCCAAAAGTATATGAAACTTGAATAATATTGGCATGGAACAATAAAAAATTATAGATACGATGGAGACGTATCATGCAACAAAGCGGCCTCGACCAAGACCAAGCAATCTCAATAAGTGTTTCGAGGCGAGGTGGTGATACGTCTCCAACGTATCTATAATTTTTGATTGCTCCATGCTATATTATCTACTGTTTAGGACATTATTGGGCTTTATTATTCACTTTTATATTATTTTTGGGACTAACCTATTAACCGAAGGCCCAGCCCAGAATTGCTGTTTTTTTGCCTATTTCAGAGTTTCACAGAAAAGGAATATCAAACGGAGTCCAAACAGAAAGAAACCTTCGGGAACGTGATTTTCAGAACGAACAAGATCCAGGAGACTTGGACTCTACGTCAAGAAATAAAGGAGGAGGCCACGAGGTAGGGGGGCGCGCCTACCCCCCCAGGGCAAGCCCTCCACCCTCGTGGGCCCCCTGTTGCTCCACCGACGTACTCCTTCCTCCTATATATACCTACGTACCCCCAAACGATCAGAGACAGAGCCAAAAAACTAATTCCACCGCCGCAACCTTCTGTACCCACGAGATCCCATCTTGGGGCCTGTTCCGGAGCTCCGCCGGAGGGGGTATCCATCACGGAGGGCTTCTACATCAACACCATAGCCCCTCCGATGAAGTGTGAGTAGTTTACCTCAGACCTTCGGGTCCATAGTTATTAGCTAGATGGCTTCTTCTCTCTTTTTGGATCTTAATACAATGTTCTCGCCCTCTCTCGTGGAGATCTATTCGATGTAATCTTCTTTTGAGGTGTGTTTGTTGAGACCGATGAATTGTGGGTTTATGATCAAGTTTATCTATGAACAATATTTGAATCTTCTCTGAATTCTTTTATGTATGATTGGTTATCTTTGCAAGTCTCTTCGAATTATCAGTTTGGTTTGGCCTACTAGATTGATCTTTCTTACAATGGGAGAAGTGCTTAGCTTTGGGTTCAATCTTGCGGTGTCCTTTCCCAGTGATAGTAGGGGCAGCAAGGCACGTATTGTATTGTTGCCATCAAGGATAACAAGATGGTTTTTTTTCATATTGCATGAATTTATCCCTCTACATCATGTCATCTTGCTTAAGGCGTTACTCTGTTCTTATGAACTTAATACTCTAGATGCATGCTGGATAGCGGTCGATGTGTGGAGTAATAGTAGTAGATGCAGGCAGGAGTCGGTCTACTTGTCTCGGACGTGATGCCTATATACATGATCATACCTAGATATTCTCATAACTATGCTCAATTCTGTCAATTGCTCAACAGTAATTTGTTCACCCACCGTAAAATACTTATGCTCTCGAGAGAAGCCACTAGTGAAACCTATGGCCCCCGGGTCTATCTTCGTCATATTAACCTTCCAATACTTAGTTATTTCCTTTGCTTTTTTTACTTTGCTTTTATTTTACTTCGCATCTTTATCACAAAAATACCAAAAATATTATCCTATCATATCTATCAGATCTCACTCTCGTAAGTGACCGTGTAGGGATTGACAACCCCTTATCACATTGGTTGCGAGGATTTATTTGTTTTGTGTAGGTGCGAGGGACTCGCGCGTAGCCTGCTACTGGATTGATACCTTGGTTCTCAAAAACTGAGGGAAATACTTACGCTACTTTGCTGCATCACCCTTTCCTCTTCAAGGGAAAACCAACGCAGTGCTCCAGAGGTAGCAGGTGGCTGCTGGAGGATGGATGTGAGGAGATAGTGGTGAATGCGTGGGAGAAAGCGGGGAGTACAGGGGAGTGTAAGGTGGCGTAGCGGCTCAAGTGTGTATCACGAGATCTTGATGAATGGAGCAGAGATGTACTGGGTGACTTGCAAAAGCGTATTAAGAAGCTCAAAGAGGAATTAGAGAGGTGCCGGAGAGGGGATCTCACAGAAACTGCGATTCAGAGGGAACAAGTGCTACTTTCAAGCTTGAACGTCTTGAGGAGCAGCTTGAAATCTTCTGGAAACAGAGGGCACATACTGGTTGGCTAGTGAAGGGAGATAGAAACACTGAGTTTTTCCACAAATTTGCCTTAGACAGAAAACGCAAGAACCATATTGAGGTTCAAGGAGAGGAAGGGTTGAAGTCACTTATAACTAATCATTTCTCTAACTTGTTTACCCCCATGGCAGGTATAAATCTAAATAGTGTGCTTGAGGCGGTTTCACCTGGGGTGACCCGGCAAATGAATAAGATTTTGTGCATCGAGTACACGGAGAAGGAAATCGGGAAGGCACTGGATGAAATGGGGGACCTCAAGGCACCGGGTGCAGATGGTATGCCGGCCGTGTTCTACAAGTGGTTCTGGAGTACGGTGAGCGAAGCTGTGGTACATGAAGTGTTAAACGTGTTGAGGTGGCAGTATACCTGAGGGATGGAATGAAACAATTGTGGTAAAGGTTTGGAACCCTGATCAGATAAAGGATCTATGCCCTATTTGCCTCTGCAATGCCGTATATAAGCTTGTATCAAAGGTGCTTGCAAACCGGCTCAAACTGATCTTGGATGAGATTATTTCTGCAAACCAGAGTGCCTTCGTCCCGGGACGGTTGATCTCGGATAACACCATTCTTGCTTATGAGATGACACACTATATGAGAAGGAAGAGAAAAGGGAAGGAGGTCCTCATGGCCCTTAAGCTGGATATGAGCAAAGCGTACGATAGAGTTGAATGGCCTTTCTTGGAAGGGATGATGAGGAGGTTGGGCTCTGCGGATGCTTTTGTGCAGTTGGTTATGAAGTGCATCACAACGGTTTCATATCGTTTCCGTGTCAACGGCGACATATCAGATGTGGTTGTCCCGGGAAGAGGACTAAGGCAGGGCGACCCCATATCCCCCTACCTATTCCTAATTTGTGATGAAGGCTTCTCAGCTTTGCTTCATAAAGCGGATGAGGATAATCAGATCCGAGGGATTAAACTAGCTGCTACAGCCCCAAGAGTCAATCACCTACTGTTTGCCGATGATTCTCTGCTAGTCATGGAGGCCAACATCCAGAGTGTCCAAGCCGTTAATAGCATACTGCAAGCATATGAGGAATGTTCAGGACAGATGATAAACCATGAGAAGTCCTCGGTTATGTTTAGTGCCAATGCTAGCCAAAACTTTAAGAACTTAATCATGCAAGAGCTATAGTTGGGAACGATCGCTGATGGAGGTAAATATTTGGGACTGCCAACTTATGTGGGGAAATCAAAGAAAAAATGTTTTTCATATATCAAGGATAGCATTGTAAGTCGGCTCCACAGTGGCTAGGAAAGGTGCACGTCTATGGCGGGCAAGGAGGTCTACATCAAAGCTGTGGCTCAGGCGATACCAACCTATGCCATGGCTTGTTTCGACCTCACAAAGTCACTCTGTGATGAGATAAGCCAGCTAATATGCCACTATTGGTGGAATAAACAAGAGGAGGAAAATAAAATGCAATGGGTTGGGTGGGAGAGAATGAAGCTATCGGAGAAGGAAGGTGGCCTCGGTTTCTGGGATCTCCATTCCTTCAACATGGCAATGCTGGCAAAGCAAGGATGGCGCCTAATCCAGTCCCCGAATCACTATGTGCACAGGTCCTCCGGGCGAAATATTTTCCGGCTGGTAATGTTCTCACTGCTGAACCAAAGCAGGGCATGAGTTATGTGTGGAGAAGCATACACTAGTAGAAAAAGGGTCAAATGTTCAGATCATTAGTACCGGTTTGAATTTGAGCTGGCACTAATGCGTCCATTAGTGCCGGTTCCAACGGCTAGGCGGGCCGATCTCATTAGTACCAGTTCTTGCCGAACTTTTGGGACTGGTTCGTGCCACGAACCGGTACTAAAGAGAGTGGTGGCAGGATATTGTCAGTCTGGGCCCCCTCCAGCACTTTTAGTACCGGTTTGTTCCTCGAACCGGTACTAAAGGTCGTCCTATATAAACCCTTCATCCACCCACGCTCTGTTCTTCCCCCTTTCCCCTCTCCTCTGTTCTTCCCTTCCTCTCGAGCTCATCACAAATTTTGTCAAGATTTGAAGGCCCCCATCCATTCAAATGATCACAAAGGTTAGCAACTTTGTCCTTTCATCTCTCATTGCTAGATTAGCTCTTGCAATGGTTTATATAGTGATTAATTTTTGGGTTTTAGTAATTTGGGAGGAATTATATGTGGTATTATTTGATCTATATGCAATTTGAGGTCAAAATAACACTTAGTTTGCATATGTAGGTGTGGTTTACTTAATGCCTTCTAAATATCCATCGTAACCACCGTCGATCGCCCGCACCGTCCCGTCGCTAGCACCACCTTGTGGTGAGCCTCTTGTTCATGAATTTTTTATATAAAAAATTCATGTTTGTGTGATTTGGATATATAGTTACTCGTATAATTATCTTACCCGTACGTTGTTTGTTATACATAGTGCCATGGTTTTGATATCTGTCCCTGTCGGCCCTCGTCCGTGTTATGATTCGGATGTGGTATATTCTCTTTTAAAACTATTTGTTCCATTTCGTGTTTATGACAAATTATGCCCATCAAGTTGACATAGATATTTTTATCTAGGAGGTATGTGAACCGGAAATTCCAACCGACCCTATTGTCGAGAGGTTAAATTTAGTTGAAAGAGAAAACAAGTATTTGAAAGAAAAATTGAAAAGAATTGAGGGGGAGAAGATGGAATTGGAGTTGCATGTTGCCGATGTCGTCGATGATCACAAGATCAAGATGGAGAAAATGCGCTTGAAGATTATAAAGATTAGAAAATATGCCATTGATAGTGAGGCTTGGTATCATTATGCTGTTGGATCAATTGTTACCTTAGTTGCAATCTTGATCGCATTTGTTGTTGCATTTAAATGCTTTAGCTAGAGAGTTATTTGTTTGTTGCATTTAAGTGTTGTATGAACTTGTATTAATTTGGTCTTTTCGGTGTTGTGTAATGAAGATGAGCCGACAATGGATGTACGATGACCGATGCTCTCCCGAGTTCATTAATGGCGTGCATACTTTTTTGCTTGCGGCTGAGGCAAACAAGCAGGCAGATGGTTTTATGCCTTGTCCATGTGCTGGTTGTAAGAATGATCACAATTACTCTAACGTAAGAACCATTCACATCCACCTGTTTGAGTCCGGTTTCATGCCCTACTATAATGTTTGGACCAAGCACGGAGAAAGAGGGGTTATGGTGGAAGACAATGAAGAAGAGGAGGACGACGATAGCTATCCTGGACATGGGTTCCCTGAATACGATGATACGACAATGGGGGAAGAAGCTGAGCCGGTAATGGGGGAAGAAGCTGAGCCGACAATGCATGAAGAAGCTGAAGAAGAGGCATCAGATGAGCCCGTTGATTATCTAGGTCGGGCCATTGCCGATGCAAAGAGAAACTGCGCAAGTGATTTGGAGAAGAAGAAGTTGCAGCGCATGTTAGAGGATCACAAGAAATTGTTGTACCCGAATTGCGAAGGTGACAAGAAAAAGTTGGGCACCACACTGTAATTGCTGCAATGGAAGGCAGAGAATGGTGTATCTAACAAGGGATTTGGAAAGTTGCTGGTAATGATAAAGAATATGCTTCCAAAGGACAAGGAATTGCCCGAGAGTACGTACGAAGCAAAGAAGGTGTCTGCCCTCTAGGGTTAGAGGTGCAGAAGATACATGCATGCCCTAATGACTGCATCCTCTACCGCGGAGAGTACGAGGATTTGAACGCGTGCCCAGTATGCGGTGCATTGCGCTATAAGATCAGCCGCGATGACCCTGGTGATGTCGAGGGCGAGCGCCCCAGGAAAAAGATTCCTGCCAAGGTGATGTGGTATGCTCCTATAATACCACGGTTGAAACGTTTCTTCCAAAACAAAGAGCATGCCAAGGCGATGCGATGGCACAGAGAAGACCGTAAGAAAGACGGAAAGTTGAGAGTACCCGCTGACGGGTCACCACTACTAGAAAAAGGGCTATAGATGGGATTGACATTAATGGCGCACCACACAAGCAGTGCGCCATTAGTATATACTAATGGCGCACCACCTTCTGACACGCCATTAGAGATGAAACTACTAATGGCGCACCTGGGCCAGGGTGCGCCATTAGTATAAATTTTTTTTAACTAGTGCGCCTGTCCAAACATACTAATGGCGCATCCAGACAAAGTGCGCCATTAGTAGTTGAAACTACTAATGGCGCACCATGCACAGGGTGCGCCATTAGTATATAATTTTTTTTAACTAGTGCGCCTGTCCAAACATACTAATGGCGCATCCAGAGACAGTGCGCCATTAGTAGTTGAAACTACTAATGGCGCACCAGTCCCGGGGTGCGCCATTAGTATCAAATTTTTTTTAACTAGTGCGCCTGTCCAAACATACTAATGGCTCATCCGGAGACAGTGCGCCATTAGTAGTTGAAACTACTAATGGCGCACCTGGGCCAGGGTGCGCCATTAGTATCAATTTTTTTTAACTAGTGCGCCTGTCCAAACATACTAATGGCGCATCCTGCCCGCGGTGCGCCATTAGTAGTTGTAACTAGTAATGGCGCACCAGGCCCAAGGTGCGCCATTAGTATAAAAAGTTTTTTTTTACTACTGCGCCTGTACAAACATACTAATGGCGCATCTAGAGTTGGTGCGCCATTAGTTAGTGGGCAGCAACAAGATATTTTGGACAGCCTCTCCTACCCACACTCACTTTCTCCCCACTTCATTCTCTCCACCTCCTCCTTGTCTCGGGTGCCTCCTCTTTTTCACCTCATTTCCACCATAGATTCATTCAATTTAAGTGGTTAAATTACCTTGTTTTGATAGGTAAGTAAGGGGGGAAGCTATATTTATGTTGTTCTCCCTACAACAATGTGCACATGCACTTTTTATGGCCTAGCTAGATCTATGTATGTTCGTGGTGTTGCATATGTTTGTGGTGTTGCATATGTGTTTGTGTTTGGAGGTGTACCGGTATTTGAAATGCGATAGTTGCCAATATTTTGCCGGAATGTTGATTCATTTCCGTTTCGGCGAGAATTTTGGCATTAAGCATTCTTTTTGGTCCTATTTTTAGGGAAAGTCATGCCAAATTTTTTCTTGGTTCTAAAATATCATTTTGCTCTACCCCGCAGGCGACCATGGTCCGCATGATGACCGAAGGCATCGTGAATAGGTTTTTGAGGTCCGCGAAGGCCGAGATGCTTCAAAAGAACGAGACGGAGATAAGATGTCCGTGTCGAAGATGCAAGCTGAAGAGCCTTATTGCGGACCCGGAATCCTAGCAGGTGCGGGACCACCTGCTCTTGCGTGGTTTCATGGATGGCTATCGGTGGCAAGGTGATGAATATGACTACGAAGTCGTCCATGGGGGCCGGGCAAGAAATGAGGAAGGGCAGCAAGACAACCACCGCGGCTCGGGCGGGCGAGAAGACGAAGAATCCCCAGGAGATGATCACGACGGTGATGCTGTACACAGTCATCGTGTAGAAGATGCAGGACATGATGATGAGGAAGATGCCGGAGCAGACGACGGGCATGATCATGAAGATGATGATGCCGGCAGAGCAGACGACGCTGGACCATCGATGGGCTGGGTGCAGGACCCTCATATTCAAGAGCTGCTTCTCAAGCAGACGGATAACGCAAGAGCTGCCGCCCGAGAGAAAGCCAAGATGGATCAACTTGAGTTAGACGCGGTTACTCCATTGTATGAAGGATGCAGGCCCGAGGATACCCGCCTGAAAGTAACGCTCATGGCTCTGGAGATGAAGGTAAAACACAAAATGACCGACGCATGCTTCGACGAGAACATGTCATTCTGGCACGAACGTCTTCCCAAGGGGAACAAGTGCCCGACCAGTTTGGAGGAGGCGAAGAAAATCGTGTGTCATCTGGATTTACCGCACGTGAAATACCATGTGTGCATGAACAATTGCATCATTTATCGGGACGAGCACGCGGAGTCTACCATATGTCCGGTGTGCGGCGTCACTCGATACAAGAAGAGGAAGAAAGCTCCTCGAAAAGTGGTGTGGTACTTTCCGATCACTCCTCGTCTGCGGCGGTATTTCGCGGACCCTAAGGTAGCAAAGCTCCTGCGTTGGCACGCGGATAGGGAGGAGAAGAAGCGAGAAGATGACGCAAATGATCCGGAGATAGATAAAAAAGACAAGATGCTGAGTCACCCTAAGGATGCGAGCCAGTGGCAAGCGTTGAACTTCGAAGACCTAGAATTTGGGAACGATCCAAGGAACATCGTGCTGGGCGCGAGCACCGATGGAGTCAATCCGTTTGGCAGCCAGAGAAGCACACATAGCACCTGGCCTGTGTTTGTGTGGATGTACAACCTTCCCCCCTGGTTGTGCATGAAGAGGAAGTACATTCACATGAGTATGCTAATCGAAGGACCGAAACAACCAGGGAACGACATCAATCTATATCTGGGGCTGCTGAAAGAGGAGCTAGACACGCTGTGGAAAACGCCAGCCAATACGTGGGACGCCGCAGAGAAAGAATATTTCCCTATGAGAGCCGCGCTGCTCACGACGGTGCACGACTATCTCGGTTACGGATATCTCGCAGGGCAGGTGGTCTACGGATTTTCTGGATGCGTCAGGTGCATGGATGACACAACGTATCGCCAGCTAGATAGAGATCCCGGGTCTTCGAAAACCGTGTTCATGGGACATCGAAGGTGGCTTCGCGACGATGACCCGTGGAGAAAACGCAAGGATCTATTCGATGGTGAAACCGAACCCCGAGGACGCCCGCGTACGAGGAGCGGCGAGGAAATAGACGAGCTGTTGAAAAATTGGAAAGACTGCCCACTGCCGGGAAAGAAGCAAAAGGCGCCAGAGCCGGGAAAGAAGCGAAAGGCGCCAGAGCCGCTGCTGAAGGTATGGAAAACGAGGTCTGTTTTCTGGGACTTGCCGTACTGGAAGATCCACCGTGTGCCTCACAGCCTTGATGTCATGCATATCACGAAGAACGTGTGCGAGAGTCTGCTTGGTACCCTGCTCAACATGCCAGAGAGGACCAAAGATGGGCCGAAAGCAAGGGCAGACTTGAAATCAATGGGCATCAGGCAGGAGCTTCACGCTATATATGATGATGATGACGATGATGAGGCGAAGCAGGACACGGAAAGTCGTCGCAAAGGCAAAAAGGCCAAGAAGACCGGAAATGACTACCCTCCCGCGTGCTTCACTCTAAGTCAGGAGGAGATCGAGCAGTTTTTCACCTGCCTCGTAGGAGTAAAACTTCCTTACGGTTACGCGGGGAAGATAAGCAGATACCTAGACCTAGCGAAGCTGAAGTTCAGCGGGATGAAGTCTCACGACTGTCACGTGCTGATGACGCAGATACTTCCAGTTGCAATCCGTGGGATCATGGACGCGCACGTCCGTGAAACGCTATTTGGCCTATGCAACTTTTTCGACGTCATCTCTCGGAAGTCTGTTGGCGTGAGGCAACTCAGAAGGCTACAGGAAGAGATCATGGTGATACTATGCGAGCTTGAGATGTACTTCCCGCCCGCATTCTTCGACGTTATGGTGCATCTGCTGGTCCATATCGTGGACGATATCATCCAACTCGGGCCGACGTTCCTGCACAGCATGATGCCGTTCGAAAGGATGAATGGTGTCATCAAAGGATACGTTCGCAACATGTCACGTCCAGAGGGAAGCATAGCCAGGGGCTTTCTGACCGAAGAGTGCATCTCCTACTGCACGAATTATCTAGGCATCGAGAACCCCGTTGGTCTGCCCGTCAACAGGCACCTCGGCAGGCTCGCTGGATGGGGTCACCGTGAGGGTCGCCGCGAAATGCATGTCGACTTCGAGGGTCGACTCGCCGACTTTGAAAGAGCAAACCTAGTCGCGCTACAACACATAGACGTGGTCGATCCTTGGGTGGTAGAGCACAAAACCTTTATTAAGAAGACGTACAATGACCGAGGCCAACAGAGGACGGACGGAGATATACTCAAAGAGCACAACTCATGTTTCACGCGTTGGTTCAAGCAGAAGCTTCTGTCGTACCCTTTACATGAGGATTCTTCCGCGGAAGAACAACTCATATTCGCCTTGTCACAGGGCACCGAGCACGACCTGATGACCTATGAGGCGTACGATATCAACGGCTACACATTCTACATCGAGGCCAAGGACATGAAGAGCGATGGTTATCAGAACTCCGGGGTAACGATGGAATCCTACACCGGTAACGACAAGGACAGATACTACGGAAGGATCGAGGAGATCTGGGAGCTGAGCTACGCTAGAGAGAAGGTCCCGATGTTCCGTGTCAGATGGGCCAAGAGCATCCTAAAAGAAGACCGGTATTTCACCACCATGGTTATACCCGAAGCCAAATCCAAGACCGCAGGCGCAAACGTCACCGCGAAAAATGAGCCATGGGTACTGGCTTCCCAAGTGGACCAATGCTTCTTCATTACCGACCCGTCAAAGCCCAGTCGTGTTGTCGTGAGGAGAGGCAAAAGGAAGATCATCGGAATGGATGGAGTAGCCAATGAGCAAGACTTCGACAAGTACGGCGACCCGAGAATCGAACATGACGACGATGATGAAGTAGCAGCATACACCACAAGAAGAAGCAGGACCACCCTACCTAAAGGACGTCCGTTCCATAGAAGAACTCCATTTGCGAAAAAGAAGGGCAAGAAGATTGTGAACAGATAGCTAGCTAAGATCGATTGTATTTAAATCGTAGCCTTCATTTCTCGATTGTATTTCATGGGCACTTTTTGAACTATCATGAATATTTTTAAATTTCATGGACACTCGATCTTGACCCCCCTCCATCTCGATCGCTAGCTATCCCACCTCGCCAGATCCGGTCCCCCTCGCCGCCGAGCACCCCCCGGTCCACCGGCCCCCCGCACCCCGCGCACCCTCCCCCGCTCCACCGGCATTACTGTTTGATGATATTTTAAAAAAAAATATTATTGTCTTATAAAAAATTATTACTGTCTTATAAAAAAATTATTACCGTCTTATAAAAAATTATTATTGTCTTATAAAAAAATTATTACTGTCTTATAAAAAATTATTACTGTCTTATAAAAAAATTATTACTGTCTTATAAAAAAATTGTGGAGCCTGGGAATCGAACCTAGGACCTCCTGGTGTGAGAACTGGCTGCTGACCAGTCGAGCTAGTAGAGGGGACTTGGTGTGTATCAGGTAAGGTGGAAGATAACCTGTTGACTCGAGCAGAAACAAAAAGATACTAATGGCGCACCAGGGTGAGGTGCGCCATTAGTGTGGATGTACTTATGGCGCACCGAGGGGTGGTGCGCCATCAGTATTGTGCCCTCGCCCTCGCCTATCCCCGGCCCAAACCTATCCCCTCTCTCTCCCTCGCCCTCGCCCTCGATCCCCTTCCCCTCTCCTCTCCCGACGCCGCTGCCCCGCCGCCTCGACGCCGCCCCGTCGTCCTCGTCTCCGCCCCGACGCCCCGACGCCGCTGCCCCTTCCCCTCTCCGCCCCGTCGTCCTCGTCTCCGCCCCGACGCCCCGACGCCTCGACGCCGCCCCGTCGTCCTCATCCTCGCCCTCCTCCTCGTCCGCGCCACCGCCGCGCCGCTCCGACCTCCTCCTTGTCCCCTCCGGCCTCCTCCGCCTCCTCAGGTACTGCCCCACCTCTCCCTCCCCCTCCGGCCTCCTCCTTCCTCTCCCTCCACCACATTGGCCTTGAACTGACCGTTGTGCCCCTCTATTTGTTTGTTCTACTTCTACTTGTAAGTTAAATGCTAAAACCCATTTTCAGCCTGCTCTCCTGCCTCAGCTTTAGAATCATCTTTTCAACCTTCAGAAACAGAAGCATAATATTGTTCCATGTCAGAGGGTGTTCAAATGCAAGCAATCTAAGTTAATAAAACAATATAAGCTCCACTGTATCATGAGGATGTGCTTTGCAGCGCACTGTTGATGCTAAGAACTTAAGATGTACTTTGCATATATAAGTTCCTGACACAATTTGTAGCTGCTATTTATAGATGCATATGTTCACATATTTTTGCTGGACTGGTGTTTGACTTTGCAAATACTTTGCCGAACTAGTAGCTGATCATACTGTTTTTTTAGAATGAACATAATAGTGCAGGTGCATGCAGTTGATCACCTAGATTGCACATAAGATCAAGAACTCAATCTTGTACTTGTAATGCAAGGCAACGGTAAGTCTAGAATAGCAGTTAGAACTTGGAATATAGACCTGACTAACCAGTACATGGGTGAGAGTCATAGGCTCTGTTCTTGTTGATGAGAAGTGGGTTGGATGCCATTTTGGAAGAAGAAGAAGATGGTGATGTGTCAATTCTATTCACTTTTCTTCACTAACAATTACTTCCTCTGATGTGCAGTTGGCCCGTGAATTTGTGGATACAGAGGAATTTCAGAGGTGACTTGAGTTTTCCCAAATCGCCGCTGCACATTTGCCTATTTTAACTTTCTACTTGGCCTAATTATGTGTTCATTTCATTGCATCATTTCATCCAGGTTGCGGGATCTGAAACAGCTTGGTGAGTTTTCTTCCCTCGCTAGAGAAACCATATTGGGAACTTTGCATTTCTGCCTTGCTGGGAGTGTCAGAAATCTAAATGTAGTCACATGTCCTATGTTTTGTTTGTGTGCTAGTGAACAGTGAAAGTGCATTGCTACTTATAAATTTTAAGTTCATTTCCTTTTTTATCATATTGCTTGATGGCCATTTAGACAGCATCAGCACCCATTTAAATAGCTTGCAACCAAGGGTAATATGCCACTTATCATATTGGCCAAATTCCATATCACTGAAAATATGTCGCTAACTGGAGTAATATGCCACTTATCATATTGGCCAAATTTCAAGGAGTCATGTTACTTTATTTCAGATTTGTCAGCTCCATTCACTAGCAGCAGCCAACACTTCTGAATCTAATCTTTCTTGGGCAAGCTCGGCTACTTGTTGTTAGTCATTCACTAAAAGATCCTCAATAGACTGCATGCATCTAGTATTAAATTTCTTGGACGGATCATCTCTTTTAGCAAAGGACTGTAATAATTAACTAACTGAAAATTTGACATTCTGGACTATGCTTGGCTCTGGTTTTGTGAAATCTCATCTCTTTTCTACTACCATGACTAGTCGTGAATTTTATTTTACTTTCCCCACTTTATAACATTCAGAAATTGTTTACTAGCTCAAGCTTCTCCTTTGCACTTTATCACTTCAATCTGCTGCTACCTCAAGCTTCTCGTTTAGACTTGTGCCAAGTAACATTTTTTCCTTGTATAATTTTATGGTGCTTGACTGAGCTGCTACTTTTTCCTTGTAGAAGATCGCAGGTCCAGTGGGAGGGATCCAGTTGCGACGACACCGAATCACCAGCAAGGCAGCTGCCTAGAATAATAGGTTGACTCACCTATATATACTACTATCTTGCATCTCTCTCGTTTCTTCTTCTACTACAATACAAAGAGAGTCATTTCAGTTACTTGTCTTAGTGTATGGTGTGGCTGTTTATTGTTCAACACCAGCAGCTAGCTCTATTTAGGTCCAGTAGAAACGACATGGCTCTCCAATTTTTACGTAATCTTGCATATGACTTGGTTTAAAACTGTAACCAGCACACATGGCTCTATTTAGGTGCATTTTCTTTGTGTAACTTGGTTTAAAACTGTGATTTGGTCTTTTGTGGCATTTGGATGCCTAAATCCCATTTCCTTAATCATATTGCTTGGAAACTTTTGGTTATCTCCTCTCAGTGATGAAATAATTTATATGTACTGCACTTCTTTCATAATTAGGTAATAACATTGGTTACAGTTTTGGTAGTTCAAACGGGATGTATCTCATTTTGTAGACAGATTATTTTCTGGAATATCATATATTCAAATTTGTTATGAATGATGGCTTCTACCTGAATTAGTATACTCTGTGGCGTTAGTTTGTTCTAAATACAGTAACATAATTTTAACAACTGTAGAACATGTTGAGACTAGCAACTTTTTTGTGACATCAACCAACAGTCCTGCCACTGGGTTATCCTATTTTATATTTTTAATTACTAACTTAAGTTTGAGTAAACAGTGGCAGTGAAGTCCTCATAATAATCAGGCGGATGTTAACTTTCTGATGTCCCCAGAAGTTAACTAAGATTGTGGTGCTAGTAGAGGCACATTGTGGCCTTTTCATCCATATGAAAGTAGAGGCACATTGTGGTGCTTGTTTGCTGGGTTTTGTCTCCGACCATCGTGTCGTGATGATTTTGCAGGTACCCCGAGAGGCCCTTGAGTTTGCCGGAATGTCGATTAACTTCCGTTCCGGCAAATTCGGGTACTCCATATGTCCTATTTTCAGCAAAGGTCATGCTGAAATTTTCCGTGAATTTTAGCATGACTTTGCTAAAAATAGGACATATGGGGTACTTGTGACTAATGCATGGGCCGGGGTATCTTAGTAGGTAATTAAGTAGGATCAAGTGGCCCGGCGTACTTGTGACTAATGCATGGCTTTTAGGGTGCCTCGGTGTCGATAAAAACCGAAATGATGAAAGCTTAGGCTTTTAGGGTGCCTCGGCGTCGAAAAACCCTCAATGATAAAAGCTTAGCTTTTAGGATGCCTCGGTGTCGACAAACCCTAAATGATGAGACCATGATCTTGTTCCTTGACAATAACCAACTTTTTGACCAAACTTTGTTCCTATTTAGAGAGAAACATGGCCAACAACGATGAGGCCGGGGGTTCGAGCGTCAAGCCATTCTGGATGCTGTCCCAGGAGATGGAGGAACAACCTCACTTGTATGAGGACGCCGCCTTCCCCACCGATCCTGAGACCACTGATGGTACCGCCGAGGATGACCCCACTGATGCCACCACTGATGGTGCCGCCGAGGATGCCACCACTGATGGTGCCGCCGAGGATGCCACCACTGATGATGGCGGCGCACACACAGATGGCAGCCAACCGAAGAGGCAACGGAAGGACCGGCGCCCGACCGTGCTCCGCACCCTCAAGGAGGAAGTTACTGAAGTGGACTCCGATGGGAATCCAACGGCGCCCGAACGAATAGTCAAGGGGTACTCGCTTCAGCTCGGGTGCATTCTCCGGAGCACCGTCTCGATCAACACCGAGAACCTGAGGCATCCTGACCGAGGGAATTTGCGCAACCTCCTCTTCACGAAGCTGCACGAACGATACAAGTTCCCCGCTGAATTTGAAAACACAAGCCTCAAAGGGAATAAAGTGAACAATGCTGCCCTCACGAAGATGAGCAAGGCCCTGTCTACTTGGAAAAGCAATGTGAAGAGAATGGTCGAGAAAGGTGAGAGTTATGAGAAGATCAAGGAGAAAAATCCTTCGATCACCGAAGATGACTACAATGACTTCAAGATCAATTGCTCGAGCACCGCAAACTCCGAATCAAGTAAGTGGGGGAAAGAAATGCGGGAGCTGAACTTAGGGGAACACACACTCGGTCCCGGCGGTTACAGAGTGGCGGAGCCTATATGGGACAAGGAGGAGGCGGACCGTGCCGAGCAAGGCCTACCGCCCCTCTTCGATAAATACGGTGACAAGCAGACCAGGAACTTTGTCAGGGACCGGTACAAGAAGGACCCGAAAACAAAGGAGCTTACCACGGATCCGAAGACCAGGGCGCTTGAGCTTGTTCTGGTAAGGAATACACCCCCTCGTAATTAGCTCCATATGGTTGCATTCTAATTAATGAAGCCAAATTTCTAAATGGTTCACATTCCTTCCGCAGGTGACTGAAAGCAGTAGCACGGGGTCGACTAAGAGCAACCCTTGGGACACCACTCTAAATAGGGCGTTGAATGTAATGAAGAACAAGGATAAGCTCAGTAAGCCGACGTCAGCTGGTCGTGTGGCCGGCAAAGGCTTGTCGACAAAATGGTCGTCATACTATGACACTGCTGGGTGAAAGGATAAAAAGACCAGCTCGGAAAGCCAGGCGCGTGAGGTTCAAGAACTTAGGGCACAGGTGGCGCGGATTCCGGAGATTGTCCAAGAGCAAGTGCAACAACAACTCGGAGCGACGATCACCGCCATTGTGCCTACCTTGATCCAGGGGATTAGTGCGTGGATTGCGGGCGGCCAACAGGGGCCGCCCCCGATTCCTAGCTTCACGGCCAGCAACTCGCAGAACGCGATGGCGGGGCCATTGGTGTCTCCGGCGGAGCCGGCATTGGTGTCTCCGACGCCGGCACGGGAGCTTAATGCACCCGGGTGTACGCCGGCCGGCACCTCTGCAGCAAGCGGCCCCTCCGTCAACTGCACGCCCGCCGTTGGCGGTGCCTCGACATTAGCCGAGCTCGACGCCATCATCACGGTAACTAATTAAGCCTCTCTCGGCCGAGGACTTCATCTCCTTGCCTTTGACTGGGCATCCCTAACGCCCTACATGTTTTCGCAGGGCGCCGCCGACGTTCCGTGCACTCTCCTGCACTTCGTGAACAACGAGTTGGTCGATGTCGCCAAGGGCAAAATCGTTCAACCGGGCAACCCCTTGTTCCACGGTACCCAGATGCCACCCAACTTGTTTAGGGTTCAACTGGTTCGGGTGCTGCCAGGCTGCGACGAGGTGTTACCTCCGATTCAACCAATGGGGGCCGACGATGATGACGTGATGAACCTCAGCGCCTGCCTGAGCTGGCCCCTGCTTTGGCCGAAGAGCCAGATTCTTTTGGGGGCGGGGGACACCACCCCAAAGACAAGACCGCCAGTCGTTCCAGCGCCAAGTCGGCCCCATGGCAAGACCGCCGCAACGGTGCCGGACATCCCTATGCCACTGGATCCAAACATGCATATGGCACAGGATCAGAACGACGACGACGACGATACATTTGCCAACGTCGATCAGTACTTTGCCGATCATGGGGATGGTGGCGACTTCATGGGGCCTCCTTCTCAAGAACCCAACCCAACAAAAGACGTGTGCGATCTAGCTGGTACCGCAGAGAAGCCAAGTTGCAACAGGCGTCGTCTGCTGTTCAGCTCTCAGGAGACGCCTCCAGCTGCCGACTTCACCGAGCCTCAGATAGGCGAGGTGCGAAATATGATCAGCCCCAACACACTCAAGAAGGCGGTCTGTGAGCAGAACTCGGTCCCATTACAGGAGATCAAGAAGAAGGCACACAAAAGAAAGACTAACAAGGGTGCGGGCTAGCCGGCACCGAGTACGATCCGTGCTCAGGACGGGCCACCTTCAACTGCGGATATCTCGAGGAGGGTGCATGTGGCGGGTAGGCCGATGCTACCGAGAAATATGCTTGATGCTGCAACCGGTGCTATGCGGAGTCTGCATGACAGTGTGCTTTCTTTGGAGAAGCGGCGTCTCCGAGAGAAGGATGTGGCATACCCGGTTTTCGCGGCCAAGGTGCCAGAGGGCAAGGGCTTTGTGGATAACTCCATCGGGGGTACGATCCTCCTGCGGTTTGATGACATCCACGCTATGTTGAACCTTCATCCGCTGCACTACACCTTCGTTCGGCTATTTTCGCTGAGTATGGAGATGCGGATCATTCGCGACAAGACCCCGGACATCGTGATAGTCGACCCCTTCTACATGCGTGCCAAGATCTTGGGCAGCGCTGGGGACCGGCAAGTCGCGAGTTCTTACCTCGAAGGCGTCATTCTGGCAAACCAAGATAAGGACAACTTCCTCGTGCCTTACTTTCCCGAGTAAGTCCTCCCCTCAACCGCCCCGTAACATATGAATTCTTAGATTTCGATCGTTTTTCTTTTAACATTCCATGTTTTCTGCAGTGACACACATTGCACGCTCATCCTCCTAAGCCCCAAATATTCCATGGCCACGTATTTCGACCCGGACCGTCAATCGAACGTAGACTACACAAATGTCAAGAAGGTTCTTGATGATGTTCTCCCCGGCTACGTCAAATCTGGAGGCACCTTCACCAGGCCTATTCGTAAGTACGGCAAGCACGTGTTCTCCCACAACACGACGTTCTGCTGCGTCAAGAAGCCGCCTGGCGGTCAGAAGGGTGCCTACTACGCCATCCATCACATGCGGGCGATCGTACGGGACCATCATCAACTACTGCTACCGAGTAGACTCAAAGATTGGGCCGCGAGCGTGTCGGCAATCCAGGACGCGGACATCAGACAAGAATTCTTTCGCATCCAGTCGGAGTTTGCGGAAATCATCCATCAAGATGTCCTTCGTACCTCGGGGCCGTTCTACCTCAGAAATCAACAGTCCAACAATGACATCGACACAATCCTACAAATGCAGGCTGACAACGCCCGTGGTTTCATGACTCCCACGATAGACGGCGGCTTCATCCACGCTCCGGTCCCTTGAGTCGAGTCGAAAGCAGTGATGCTGTGTCTAGTTCTGAAACATCGATTGGCTCATGTTGTAATTAAACTTTAATGAACTTGTAGTATGTCTCTTTGGTTTCGAGAGTCCTTCAACTTAGATGTAATCGATGCTATTAATGTCTTGCTTTTCTCTTCCGATCGTTCTGTTGCATACTTATATATTGCTTATGTATTGTCTGTGAATTGGTACTAACGTTTCGTTTGGCTACTGCATAGCGATGCCGTGGTATGTCGTGTACAAGGGTAAGGTTCCCGGAGTCTACCACGACTGGGAGGAGTGTCGGAGACAGGTTCACCGATTCAGCGGTAACAGTTACAAAGGGTACGCCACTAGGGTCGAGGCCGAATCTAGATACGCCCGCTATCTAGCGGGAGAGGGGAGGGAGCGTTGGAGGAACCGGATGAAGACGAGTTTCATCGTGATGATGCTCATCGTGATGACCGCAGCTCTCTTCTATGTGATGGTAGTTTAGATGATCGATATCGACTTGTAATGTGAAGACAAACTCGCGGTCTCGAGACTTGTAATATAATGTTCTATCTTTGTTCGGTCTTTTCAATTCGGAGACTAATATGATGAATTGTATTCGGAGACTAAAATGATGAATTGTATAATCTTCTATTGTATTCGATGAATCTGTTGTTGATGTGTGATGTCTATATTTTGTCCAATTATACATTTTGTAACCTGTGCAAAAAACAGAAAATAAAAAATAAAAAAACCTAATATTCATACTAATGGCGCATCACATCATAGTGCGCCATTAGTATGCCAGAGCATACTAATGGCGCATCACTAAACAGTGCGCCATTAGTATGCCGAAGTTACTAATGGCGCATCCTGTTGCTGTGCGCCATTAGTATGCCTAAGCACCTGGGTATAGATGGCACCCTGGGAGGCATACTAATGGCGCACTTCTGTATATACTAATGGCGCATCTGTGGTGCGCCATTAGTATACCAGATACTAATGGCGCACCAGTGGTGCGCCATTAGTAAAATATACTAATGGCGTGCTACTAATGGCGCACCACTAATGCGCCATTAATGGCAAGATTAGGTGCGCCATTAGTAGGCCTTTTCCTAGTAGTGCACAGTGGAGAAAAATTGAGAGAAAGTACAGGGAGGAGTTTGCAGGTGACGCAAGGAACATATGGTTTGGTCTAAGCGCAGATGGCATTAATCCTTTTGGGGAGCAGAGCAGCAACCATAGAACATGGCCTGTGACTCTATGTATGTATAACCTTCCTCCTTGGTTGTGCATGAAGCAAAAGTTCATTATGATGCCAGTGCTCATCCAAGGCCCTAAGCAACCCGACAACGACATTGATGTGTACCTAAGGCCATTAGTTGAAGAACTCTTATAGCTGTGGAATGGAACAGGTGTACGTGCGTGGGATGAGCACGGACAGGAAGAATTTGACCTAAAGGCGTTGCTGTTCGTGACCATCAATGATTGGCCTGCTCTCAGTAACCTTTCAGGACAGACAAACAAGGGATACTGCGCATGCACGCCCTGTTTGGATGATACCGACATTATATATTTGGATAATTGTAGGAAAAATGTGTACCTGGGACATCGTCAATTTCTTCCTTGCAGGCATTCCGTAAGAAAGAAAGGCAAGCATTTCAAAGGTGAGGCGGATCACCGGACGAAGCCTCGCCACCGTACTGGTGCTGATGTACATGATATGGTCAAGGATTTGAAGGTAGTCTTTGGAAAGGGTCCTGGCGGACAACCTGTTCCGAATGACGCTGACGGACACGCACCCATGTGGAAGAAGAAATCTATATTTTGGGACCTGCCCTATTGGAAAGACCTAGAGGTCCGCTCCACAATCGACGTGATGCACATGACGAAGAATCTTTGCGTGACCCTGCTTGGCTTCTTGGGCGTGTATGGGAAGACAAAAGATACACCGTAGGCACGGGAGGACCAGCAATGTATGCACGGAAAAGACGGCATACATTAGGGTCATGAAAGCTACGCTCTTACCAAAGAAGGGAAGGAAATCTTCTTTGAATGCCTGCTCAGTATTAAGGTACCGTCTGGCTTCTCGTTGAATATAAGGGAATAATAAATATGGCAGAGAAAAAGTTCCAGAACCTAAAGTCTAATGACTGCCACATCATTATGACGCAACTGCTTCCGGTTGCATTGAGGGGGCTTCTACCGGAAAACGTTCGATTAGCCATTGTGAAGCTATGTGCATTCCTCAATGCAATCTCTCAGAAGGTAATCGATCCAGAAATCATACCAAGGTTACAGAATGATTTGGTGCAATGTCTTGTCAGTTTCGAGTTGGTGTTCCCACCATCCTTCTTCAACATCATGACGCACATCCTAGTTCACCTATACGAAGAGATTAACGTTTTGGGTCCTGTATTTCTACATAATATGTTCCCCTTTGAGAGGTTCATGGGAGTCTTAAAGAAATATGTTCATAACCGTGCTAGGCCAGAAGGAAGCATCTCCAAGGGCCATGGAAATGAGGAGGTCATTGAGTTTTGTATTGACTTTATTCCTGACCTTAAGCCGATTGGTGTTCCTGAATCGCGGCATAAGGGCAGACTGGATGGAAAAGGCACGCTAGGAGGGGATCAAATAATATGTATGGATGGACATTCTCTCACTCAAGCACACTACACAGTTCTACAGAATTCCGCCTTGGTGGCTCCGTATATGGACGAACACAAGAATTTTCTACGCTCCAAACACCCGGAGCGGTCTGATGACTGGATTACACGTGAACAAACGGGGACTTTCGCCGGCTGGTTGCAGACACGTGCCATGCATGACGCCGCTATTGAAGATGACCTGTACTCGCTGTCCCAGTTACCATCTTCGAATATAATGACTTTCAAAGGGTACGGGATAAATGGGAATACATTTTACACGATCGTCCAAGATAAGAAGAGCACCAACCAAAACAGTGGTGTCCGCTTTGATGCATCAACCAAGACGGGAAAGGAAACATATTATGGTTACATAGAGGACATATGGGAACTTGACTATGGACGTGGTTTGAAGGTCCCTTTGTTTCGGTGCAAATGGGTAGATATGACACGAGGCAGGGTAACAGAAGACCCGCAGTACGGAATGACAACAGTGGATCTCAACAATCTTGCGTATGCACACGAACCATTCGTCCTAGCCAATGATGTGGCACAGGTTTTCTCTGTGAAGGACATGTCTACCAAGCTGAGAAAAAGAAAAGATAAGGAAGCGAATGCATCATACGATGAGCCAAAGCGCCACATAGTTCTTTCTGGGAAGAGGAACATCGTGGGAGTGGATGACAAGACAGACATGTCAGAAGATTATGAAAAGTTTGATGAAATTGCTCCATTCACAGTGAATATTGACCCGAGCATCCAGTTAAATGATGAAGATTTTCCATGGTTACGGCGCAAAGGGACACACGCGAAGAAAAAGTTTCACACCCAAAGATCTGGGATGTGATCGGCTTCACTATCATCACTTTTTCTGTGTTTCACACCCAGGAGGGAATCTCTGCAATAGTTAGGGTAGTTATGTGTTTTGGCATTTGAAACACGAAGAAATTTTATGTGCAAACAAATTCTTTCATGCATTTACTGATTTTTTCAGCTAAATGACCCTGAAATTGAAAAACACTTCAAATGAACTCCGAAAAGGTTGAAAGTTGGGATGGTATCATAATTTCACCCACATAGCATGTGCAAAAAAGTAGAGAGGGTTACGGTAAAAACTGGATGCACTTCGTGTACAAAATGGACAATCTCTTTCGAAGTATCAGGGTTTCGAACGAAAACTCATCTGTTACAAAGGCATTTCATTTTTAAATAACCTAAGTATTACCAAATTGAATATAATGATAAAACACACTAATATTAAACATAAGAAAAAAGAATCACTGAAAAATCTATTTTAACTAGTGATTCACACAAATTTCAAATAATTCAAAATTTAAACTATTCAAATTTGAAAACTACCGGCACTAACACAAAGTTTGTAATTTTTTGTACCTAAAGCAAAAATATTCACAAAGAAACTCTAAATACAGGAAAATACAACTAAAAAATAAATAAAACAAAATAAATAAAGCAGAAAAGAAAAAAATAAATTAAAAAAGCCCACCTACTGGGACACGGTGGCCTGCATACGACTAGAAACCCATATTCTGCCTGGGCCAGGATGCAGGCCCGCTAGACCAGTAGTTCCAACAGGGCATCGCAGTAGAGGTAGGCCCAGAAGGCCTGCTTTAGAGAGGAGCTCGAGACAATAGCGGCAGCGGGGCTTATAAGCAGGTGCGAGCGCCCCTCGGCTAGCGAGGTGGGACTAAACTTCTGCGCCCCTCGCCTGGCAGCGCAACCCCTTTAGTAAGGGGTCGTGGCTCCAACCGGTACTAAGGGGGGGGGTCTTTAGTACCGGTTGGAGCCACCACCCGGTACTAAAGGCCCGCCCTTCCCGCCGCTTGGCCTGGCCAAAACAGGCCTTTAGTACCGGTTGGTGGCTCCAACCAGTACTAAAGGTGCCTCCTATATAAGAAACAGTTCGAAAAATTTCAGTTTCTCATCTCCCACTTCTCTCTGCCGCCGCCCCGTCCCGCACCGTCGCCGCCCCTGTCGCGCCGTCCCCGTCGACTCCGCGCCGCCCCGTCCTCGTCGCGTCGTCCCTGTTGACTCCGCGTCGCCCCCGTCGCCGGCCCGTCCCCGTCGCCGCACCGGCCCGTCCCCGTCGCCTTGGATCGACCTCGCCCCCGCGCGCTGTGAGCCCCTCCCCCGGCCCCTCTCCTCCTTCCAATCGATCTAAGCCACCGCGCCGCCGGCGCCGGCCGTAGCTCCAGCACACACGCGCGCGCGCGCGCGCACACACACACACACACTACACGCGCGCACACACACACAATTTTTCTATTTTTAGTTTCTAGTTTTTTCTGTTTTTCAGTATGTCATACAAAGTTTTAGATGAATTAATTAATTATATTATATTAATGTCAAATAGTATATAGAAATGTTAGTTATAATATATATAATGTCAAAGGTTTTTTCTGTTTTTGATACAAATGTTATAAATGTTAGTTATATAGAAATGTTAGAAATTTTAGAAATGTTAGTTTTAGCTAGATGAATTAGATTAATTTCAAATTGCAGAGGAAGCAGGAAGCAAAACGCCTTCAAGGCCTAGAATCAGCGCACGCGGACTTGGCACTCAAATTCCAGCGGCAACAGCAGCAGATCGACTCACTTAGACAAGAAAGGGGGTCTCAACAGCGGCAGCAACTAGCGGATGATCCAGCATTGGATAGCACCGTCCCATCCATGCCGAGAAGCAGCGTGGGTTCCGCCCCCGGGCGACGCACTGCTGGATAGATACCCTGTGGATGACATCATGGAGAACACTAACTGCGAGCTACACTTCAAAATGAAGAACATATCCATGAAGGTGGCGGACGCCATTGCTTATACAAATTCCCCCGAAGCAACCTTCCATTGCAACCCGATTCCAGCCGGCTATGCTCGTGTCGTGGTTGATGAGGTGGTGGACCAATATTCGGGGCTAGAGCTTGACATTCCTGGAGGTGACGAGGAGCACACACTGGGAGAGGCCATACATCATATCATCCTATGGAGAAAGGATTGCATCATCTTTCGAAGGCCACCGACACCGCGTCGTCATCCGACTCCTCCTTGATGTGAGGCCACTCCTCCTCCTCTAAGTCCGGCACAGCTGCAGGCCACTCCTCCTGCTTCAAGTCCGGCACAGCGTGAGGCCACCCCTCCTTCTTCAAGTCCGACACTGCGTGAGGCCACTCCTCCTGCTTCAAGTCCGGCACAGCGTGAGGCCACTACTCCTGCTTCAAGTCCGACACCGCGTGAGGCCACTCCTCCTGCTTCAAGTTCGGCACAGCGTCAGGCCACTCCACCTGCTCCAACTCAGCCACGTCAGCCGTCTCCGCCGCCTCAGCAATCGGGGAAGAGAGCCACCGCAGCTATGGTGCGTAGCGGTACGAGTCGAGGTAGTACAGGAGGTACAGGCGGAGGCAAGCGATATAAATATGGTCCAAGCCTCGCTCCTCTTCCTCAGAGGCCTTACGACATGACCAAGGAGCAAAACGCAGCCATAGTGAAGGCCCAAGTGGACGCCCATTTTGGACCGAAACCGGCACCGCCGCCAAGGGAAAAAGTGCTTGAGGAAAAGATTGACCACTTTATTCGTATGGCTAGACCACCAGCTCTCAAGCCTGTTGACTCAGACTATGAGCGCCAAATCAGGAAGGCACATCGAGCACGACTACAAAAGGAGTCGAGCTCGAGCTCGAGCCAAGCAGCTGGCAAAAAATGCAGGTAAAACGTTCCCCAGCTGGGAGAACAGGCGGCGCAATCGATCCCCCCGCTTGTTGTACCAACACATGAGAGTACCGGTGCCGGTCAGCTGGTAATAACCGACGAGCATAGAAGGCAGGCTGAAATGCTCGGTATCACTGTTGGACAACTCCTCGAGATCGATCCCATGTCTCCTCTTAGAGAGGAGGACATAAAATGAAAATATGTCCGCGGCGAACCTTTGGTCAAGCCTGAGAAGGTCAAGAACCTCCCAACGAGAATGTATAAATTGCATCAATGGTACATGGAAATTTGCAAGACCCACAATCGAGAGTCCCTCATGGTGAATGTCAAGGAAGAGGATTACTTCCATAAGCTAGCTCTGTCTATTGAGTATACAGAACTGTTGCAGTTATTCAATTATGACGCACTCGACAAATCTATCGTCAGTTGCTATTGTCTGTAAGTGATTTCTTTCTGTAATTTAAGTCTCAAGCTAGCTGTAGTGCTCTCGTTGATCATTACCTGTAATTATCCTCACTATATTCTTTTGTGTGGTATTATGCAGGATGAAGATGTCCGAAATGAGAAAAGCTGGACGCTATGGCATTGGGTTCATTGACCCAAATACCATTAATGAAGAGACATGGTCATATGAATATTATAAACAAGAAGTAGAGAATAACATGCTAGAGTTCTTGAAGCGCCTCAATACCAATGCATATATACTACTTCCTTACAACTTCCAGTGAGTCACACTGTCTTGTACTACAAATTCTGTTTTTGTTACTAGCTAGATGTTAATAAGTGTATAGGGTTTAGAGTTAGTTGATGAGTGTTATGCACATGCTCGCTTAATTTATACATGCAAACGTGCGCATGCAGGTACCACCGGATCTTGTTAGACATTAAAGTTGAAGAAGGAAAAGTTGAAGTACTGGACTCGGTGCTTAAAAAACCTAAAGAGTACTCAATCGTGAAGGGGATAGTCAACAGGTAATTTCAATCATTATATATATGTCCTGATATCAACTAATTAATAACTCCTTTATTCATTTTCTTTGCCGGCGGGCCGGCAGGGCTTGGCAAAAGTTCATCAAAGACGTTCCAGGCCCGTTCAGAGAAAATCTATATTGGTATCAACCCACGGTAATTAATTAAGTAGTACTAGCTAGCTAGCTACCATGCAATCTCTTTAATTCTATTTTCAATACCATTAATTATCATGCTTGATTAATTATTATCTGATTGAACTCTATTCTCGTACAGGCCATGAAGCAGGAGCCGGGGAATGATTTATGTGCATACTACGTTTGCGAGAACATTCGCATGATGACATCCGAAAGGAGCACATCTGATAGACAGCTATGGGTACGTTTGCCAGAACACTATACACAATTTTTACATCATTATCGATATCTAGTCACACAACTAATACATGCATATTGATCTCCTTCTTAACAGTTCAATAAGGTGCGGCAGAAGCTCTACGAGAAATTCTATTTATATATATATGCATAACGTGTACAATATGTAGTATCGTAAAATACCAGCAAACGAAAAAGAACTAAATGGAAAACACAAAATTAAAGAAAAAAAGAAACCCTGAACCCAAAACCCCCCAAACATTTTAGTACCGGTTGATGTTATCAACCGGTACTAAAAGTCTCCCCGCCCCCGGCGCCGGCTCGTGCCACGTGGTGGCCCTTTAGCGGCGGTTCGTACATAACCGGTACTAGGGGGGGACCTTTAGTCTCCATCCTTTAGTGCCGGTTGCAGAACCGGCACTAAAGGCCCTTACGAACCGGCGCTGTAGCCCGGTTCTGCACTAGTGATACTTAAAGGAATTGAGGTTTTAAAAGAAGGTTTAATATGGAGAGTTGGCAACGGCAATGACATTAGAATCTGGGAGGATCCATGGTTACCACGAGGAGAGACACGGCGGCCGTCATCCCACTAGGGACGGGGTCTTCTCTCTCGTGTATCCGAACTTATCAACCCAATATCTGGAACATGGGATCATGACCTGGTAAAGGGGTGCTTTCATCCGGATGACGTCCCGACAATTCTAAGCATACCCATCAGCGACAATGCAAACGATTTTTTGGCTTGGCACTTTGATAGCAAAGGTGTCTTTTCAGTCAAATCAGCATACAAGGTTCATGTGAATATGCTCAAACGTGAGCCAAGCAAACAAAGTGGACAGGGGTCTACCTCTGATGACCATATGGTAAAAATGTTTACTGAACTTTGGAAGGTCGCATGTCCACCAAAAGTGCACCACTTTCTATGGAGATTAGCTCTAAACAGCCACCCAATGTATATGAATATAAGCAGACGGGGAGTTGAGCTTGATACAAGATGTGCAGTTTGTGGGCGACTGTTTGAAGATGGTGGCCATCTTTTCCTGAAGTGCAAGTTTGTCAAACAGAGGTGGCGAGCGCTACAACTGAAAGATGTTAGAATGCACCTAGCTAAGTGCAACTCGACCAAGGAGGTGGTGCAGGCTACCTTGAGGCTGACTGAAGAAAAGAAATTGCTTACAGTGGCGCTCTTATGGTGCTGGTGGAAGGAGCGTAACAAGGGCAGGCATGGCGAATGCCAACTCAACACTGAAGAATTTCAATTCACAGTCCGCAGGCATGTCAGTGAGTGGATAGAATTTCTAGCACCGAAACTTTCTTCCCAGCAAATCCCTCGCAGTTCCTGGAAAGCACCGCCGCAGGACATGGTGAAGATAAACGTGGATGCTGCGTTTTCAGCAGAAACAGGAAAGGGTGGCTGGGGCTTTATATGTAGAGACTACTTAGGAGAAATTCAGTTTGCAGCAGTAGGGGCTGGGCAAGATTACTCTTGCACTCTGCATGCTGAGACAGAGGCTTTGCGCCAAGCGGTGGCCATGGCGGATCAAATTGGGGTGGGCAGAGCCATGTTTGAAACGGACAACTCGACCCTTGTGAAAGCTATAGCCTCCAATGAGTTTGACTATGCACCCTTGGGCAACCTATTCAGAGAACTTAAGCTGAAGTTGGCCATTCAGTTCATCCAAGCAAGTGTAGTACATGTTAGCCGTGATTGTAACATGCCAGCCCATGTGTTGGCCGCGTTGGGTACAGGGTTAGCAATCGGTGCCGATCGTCAATGGTTTGATAGCTACCCTGACGATGTAACCCGTGCTGTAACCGGCGATTCTGCCGTGTCTTAATGAAATACGAGTGTTCCATTTCAAAAAAAAAGAGGCGACTATATCCGTCTGCGTCTGCATTATTCGTTGTCACACAGCCGCAGACGAAATTCGTTACCACCGTTCGCGCAAAAGAAAGAAAGAAATTCCGGGTGAGATATGAGAAGCTTGCACGCTTTTGTAAATTTTGTTGCTTGGTTGGTCACGAATTTAAGGAGTGTGGGACAGGAGTGCACGAACCAAGGAGTTGAAGTTTGGCGAGTGGCCTTATGCTGACGGACCAAATAGGAATCGTTCTGAAAGTGATACAGGCACATGGAAAAATAATTGTGGTGGTAGAGACTTTTCGTCTGGAGAAAGATGGAAGAGGAGGAGCTGGGCAAAAATCACAAATTTGACCTAGACGAAAAAAATTCACAAAGTGAACTGTCTTTGAAAAAATTTCGCTTCGCTGACCCTTTCGTGTAGCGACCGACAGCCAGGCGTCACACTACACTGCGCAGCGCCTGACTGAGATAGGTGTTGCACGCCTGACCAACGTCGCACTTCGAACTGTCTAAAAATTGCTAAGTCAATGTACAACGCTTGAGAGCTAGGCGCTACACTATATACAGTGTAGCGACTAAGCACTAAGCGTTGCACTACTTGGATTACAACAGCTGCAGCAGCTGGCACTCCCATCATCTCGAACGTTGTACAGCACGGTTGTATGTAGACGACATGCACGGAGCATAATTCCACCCGTGCATGCATGTACTACATGTATGTGTGCTGCCCTGCCGCTTTCGATCGAGTACTATTGTAATTTATATGCATCGCGCGTGGCTAGGTAGTAGTGCTAGGGGAGTGTATTAATAATGGGGAAAGGACCGAGGAGAGGTGAAAGGGTGATGGATGGAATGAGCCCAAGTCTAACAGGACAGGCAGCTGGAAAACGACGGGAGACTGCACTGCTAGACACGCCTACGTTCTACAAACGTTCGAGATGATCAGAGGGAGTGCCACCTGCTGCGTACTGCAAGTAGTGCAGCGCCTAGTGTCTAGGAGCTACACTATACAGTGTCGCGCCTAACACTTAGGCGTTGCACATCGACTTAGAGCATTTCCAATAGATGGTCCAAATGTAAAAATAACTAACTTTTGGATCGTCTGATGCCAAAAACGCAGCTTCAACAGACGGTTCATATGTAAAAAAATTTGGACCGCGGCCTTCTCGTGATGTAAAATACAACACCTTGCGATGCAAATTTACATCACGAGGTGCATCTAATCCAAAACCAGTCGCCGCCCGCGAACGCCCAACCGCCACTTCATTTCCTTTCCCGCCCGCCCGCCCGCGACCTCCCACCGGTCCGCCGCCGCCCCGCCGCACGCCGCCCGCATCAGATCCGGCGTCGCCCCGCCCCACGCTGCTGTTTCCACGCCGCCCCGCCCCCCGCTGCTGTTTCCACGCCGCCCCGCCGCCCACCCGTCGCGGATCCGGCCCCGCCGCCCGTCGCTGTTTTCATGCCGCCCCGCCGCCCGCCCGCCTGCCGTAGCTCCGTCCGCCACCGCCCCGCACGCCGCCGCCGCCCCGCAGATCCGCCCCGCCCGGCTCCGTCCGCCACCGCCCCGCCCGCCGTAGCTCCGTCCGCCACCGCCCCGCACGCCGCCGCCGCCCCGCAGCCCCGCCCCGCCCGGCTCCGTCCGCCACCGCCCCGGCCGCAAGCCGCCGCCGCTCCACCCCTCTCGACGGCGCCGAAGAAGACGCCGAAGGGCAATTCGGGCTTCTTCGGCGTGAGGCAGAAGCCCTCCGGTAACTGGGGTGTGGAGTTCTCCGACGCCGGAAGGCGTTGGTGGATCGGCACGTACCCCTCTGCCCACGAGGCCCCGCGTGCCTACGACATGGCGGTGTGGCGTGCCGAGAGGCCTCGGTCGCACCTCAACTTCCCAGAGATCGAGAGTCGGGCGGAAGCGGAGATGCTTGTGCCGCAGGGCATCAACATGAAGGAGATCATGACGAAGAAGAAGAAGACGAAGAAGCCGTCGGTTGTCGTCAGTGTTGGCGAGACCGATGAGGAGGTTGTTGGAAATATGCCCTAGAGGCAATAATAAAATGGTTATTATTATATTTCCTTGTTCATGATAATTGTCTATTGTACATGCTATAATTGTGTTATCCGGAAATCGTAATACATGTGTGAATACATAGACCATAACATGTCCCTAGTGAGCCTCTAGTTGACAAGCTCGTTGATCAACATATAGTAATGGTTTCCTGACTATGGACATTGGATGTCATTGATAACGGGATCACATCATTAGGAGAATGATGTGATGGACAAGACCCAATCCTAAGCATAGCACAAGATCGTGTAGTTCGTTTGCTAGAGCTTTTCCAAATGTCAAGTATCATTTCCTTAGACCATGAGATTGTGCAACTCCCGGATACCATAGGAGTGCTTTGGGTGTGCCAAACGTCACAACGCAACTGGGTGGCTATAAAGGTGCACTGCGGGTATCTCCGAAAGTGTCTGTTGGGTTGGCACGAATCGAGACTGGGATTTGTCACTCCATATGACGGAGAGGTATCTCTGGGCCCACTCGGTAATGCATCATCATAATGAGCTCAATGTGACCAAGTGTTTGGTCGCGGGATCATGCATTACGGTACGAGTAAAGTGACTTGCCGGTAACGAGATTGAACAAGGTATTGGGATATCGACGATCGAATCTCGGGCAAGTAACGTACCGATTGAGAAAGGGAATTGTATACGGGATTGATTGAATCCTCGACATCGTGGTTCATCCGATGAGATCATCGTGGAACATGTGGGAGCCAACATGGGTATCCAGATCCCGCTGTTGGTTATTGACCGGAGAGTCGTCTCGGTCATGTCTGCATGTCTCCCGAACCCGTAGGGTCTACACACTTAAGGTTCGGTGACGCTAGGGTTGTAGAGATATTAGTATGCGGAAATCCGAAAGTTGTTCGGAGTCCCGGATGAGATCCCGGACATCACGAGGAGTTCCGGAATGGTCCGGAGGTGAAGAATTATATATAGGAAGTCCAGTTTCGGCCTCAGGGAAAGTTTCGGGGGTTACCGGTATTGTACCGGGACCACCAGAAGGGTCCCAGGGGTCCACCGGGTGGGGCCACCTATCCCGGAGGGCCCCATGGGCTGAAGTGGGAAGGGAACGAGCCCTTGGTGGGCTGGTGCGCCCCCCATGGGCCTCCCCTGCGCCTAGGGTTAGAAACCCTGGGGGTGGGGGGCGCCCCACCTGACTTGGGGGGCAAGTCCCCCCCTTTGGCCGCCGCCCCCCTTGAGATGGGATCTCCAGGGGCCGGCGCCCCCCCAGGGCCCCTATATATAGTGGAGGGGAGGGAGGGCAGCCGCACCCAAGCCCCTGGCGCCTCCCTCTCCCTCCCGTGACACCTCTCCCTCTCGCTGAGCTTGGCGAAGCCCTGCCTAGATCCCCGATGCTTCCACCACCACGCCGTCGTGCTGCTGGATCTCCATCAACCTCTCCCTCCCCCTTGCTGGATCAAGAAGGAGGAGACGTCTTCCCCAACCGTACGTGTGTTGAATGCGGAGGTGCCGTCCGTTCGGCGCTCGGTCATCGGTGATTTGGATCATGACGAGTACGACTCCATCAACCCCGTTCACTTGGACGCTTCCGCTCGCGATCTACAAGGGTATGTAGATGCACTCCTCTCTCTCTCTCGTTGCTAGATGACTCCATAGATTGATCTTGGTGATGCGTAGAAAAATTTAAATTTCTGCAACGATCCCCAACAGTGGCATCATGAGCTAGGTCTATGCGTAGTTTCTATGCACGAGTAGAACACAAAGCAGTTGTGGGCGTCGATATTGTCAATTTACTTGCCGTTACTAGTCTTATCTTGATTCGGCGGCATCGTGGGATGAAGCGGCCCGGACCGACCTTACACGTACGCTTACGTGAGACAGGTTCCACCGACTGACATGCACTAGTTGCATAAGGTGGCTAGCGGGTGTCTGTCTCTCCCACTTTAGTCGGATCGGGTTCGATGAAAAGGGTCCTTATGAAGGGTAAATAGAAATTGGCATATCACGTTGTGGTTTTGGCGTAGGTAAGAAACGTTCTTGCTAAGAAACCTATAGCAGCCACGTAAAATTTGCAACAACAATTAGAGGACGTCTAACTTGTTTTTGCAGCATATGCCGTGTGATGTGATATGGCCAAAAGGATGTGATGAATGATATATGTGATGTATGAGATTGATCATGTTCTTGTAATAGGAATCGCGACTTGCATGTCGATGAGTATGACAACCGGTAGGAGCCATAGGAGTTGTCTTAATTTATTTATGACCTGCGTGTCAACATATAACGTCATGTAATTACTTTACTTTATTGCTAAACCGTTAGCCATAGTAGTAGAAGTAATAAATGACGAGACAACCTCATGAAGACACGATGATGGAGATCATGATGATGGAGATCATGGTGTCATGCCGGTGACGACGATGATCATGGCGCCCCGAAGATGGAGATCAAAAGGAGCAAAATGATATTGCCATATCATGTCACTATTTGATTGCATGTGATGTTTATCATGTTTTACATCTTATTTGCTTAGAACGACGGTAGCTTAAATAAGATGATCCCTCGCAATAATTTCAAGAAAGTGTTCCCCCTAACTGTGCACTGTTGCGAAGGTTCGTTGTTTCGAAGCACCACGTGATGATCGGGTGTGATAGATTCTAACGTTCGAATACAACGGGTGTAAGCCAGATTTACACACGCAATACACTTAGGTTGACTTGACGAGCCTAGCATGTACAGACATGGCCTCGGAACACGAAAGACCGAAAGGTCGAGCATGAGTCGTATAGAAGATACGATCAACATGAAGATGTTCACCGATGTTGACTAGTCCGTCTCACGTGATGATCGGACACGGCCTAGTTGACTGAGATCATGTTTCACTTAGATGACTAGAGGGATGTCTATCTGAGTGGGAGTTCATTGAATAATTTGATTAGATGAACTTAATTATCATGAACTTAGTCTAAAATCTTTACAATATGTCTTGTAGATCAAATGGCCCACGCTAATGTTGCCCTCAACTTCAACGCATTCCTAGAGAAAACCAAGCTCAAAGATGATGGCAGCAACTATACGGACTGGGTCCGGAACCTAAGGATCATCCTCATAGCTGCCAAGAAAGATTATGTCCTAGAAGCACCGCTAGGTGACGCACCCATCCCAGAGAACCAAGACGTTATGAACGCTTGGCAGCAGCATGCTGATGATTACTCCCTCGTTCAGTGCGGCATGCTTTACAGCTTAGAACCGGGGCTCCAAAAGCGTTTTGAGCAACACGGAGCATATGAGATGTTCGAAGAGCTGAAAATGGTTTTCCAAGCTCATGCCCGGGTCGAGAGATATGAAGTCTCCGACAAGTTCTTCAGTTGTAAGATGGAGGAAAATAGTTCTGTCAGTGAGCACATACTCAAAATGTCTGGGTTACACAACCGCTTGACTCAGCTGGGAGTTAATCTCCCGGATGACGCGGTCATTGACAGAATCTTTCAGTCGCTTCCACCGAGCTACAAGAGCTTTGTGATGAACTTCAATATGCAGGGGATGGAAAAGACCATTCCTGAGGTATATTCAATGCTGAAATCAGTGGAGGTGGAGATCAAAAAGGAACATCAAGTGTTGATGGTGAATAAAACCACTAAGTTCAAGAAAGGCAAGGGTAAGAAGAACTTCAAGAAGGACGGCAAGGGAGTTGCCGCGCCCGGTAAGCCAGTTGCCGGGAAGAAGCCAAAGAATGGACCCAAGCCTGAGACTAAGTGCTTTTATTGCAAGGGAAGTGGTCACTGGAAGCGGAACTGCCCCAAGTACTTGGCGGACAAGAAGGCCGGCAACACCAAAGGTATATGTGATATACATGTTATTGATGTGTACCTTACCAGCACTCGTAGTAGCTCCTGGGTATTTGATACCGGTGCGGTTGCTCATATTTGTAACTCAAAGCAGGAGCTGCGGTATAAACGGAGACTGGCAAAGGACGAGGTGACGATGCGCGTCGGGAATGGTTCCAAGGTCGCTGTGATCGCCGTCGGCACGCTACCTCTACATTTACCTACGGGATTAGTTTTAAACCTCAATAATTGTTATTTAGTGCCAGCTTTGAGCATGAACATTGTATCAGGATCTCGTTTAATTTGAGATGGCTACTCATTTAAATCCGAGAATAATGGTTGTTCTATTTATATGAGAGATATGTTTTATGGTCATGCCCCGCTGGTTAATGGTTTATTCTTAATGAATCTCGAACGTAGTGTTACGCATATTCATAGTGTGAATACCAAAAGATCTAAGGTTGATAATGATTGTCCCACATACTTGTGGCACTGCCGTCTTGGTCACATTGGTGTCAAACGCATGAAGAAGCTCCATGCAGATGGACTTTTGGAGTCTCTTGATTACGAATCATTTGACACGTGCGAACCATGCCTCATGGGTAAGATGACCAAGACTCCGTTCTCCGGAACAATGGAGCGAGCAACCAACTTATTGGAAATCATACATACTGATGTGTGCGGTCCAATGAGTGTTGAGGCTCGCGGTGGCTATCGTTATGTTCTCACTCTCACTGATGACTTGAGTAGATATGGGTATGTCTACCTAATGAAACACAAGTCTGAGACCTTTGAAAAGTTCAAGGAATTTCAGAGTGAGGTTGAGAATCAACGTGACAGAAAAATAAAGTTCTTACGATCAGATCGTGGAGGGGAATATTTGAGTCACGAATTTGGCACACACTTAAGGAAATGTGGAATAGTTTCACAACTCACGCCGCCTGGAACACCTCAGTGAAATGGTGTGTCCGAACGTCGTAATCGCACTCTATTGGATATGGTGCGATCTATGATGTCTCTTACCGATCTACCACTCTCATTTTGGGGCTATGCTTTAGAGACTGTCGCATTCACTTTAAATAGGGCTCCATCGAAATCCGTTGAGACGACACCGTATGAATTATGGTTTGGGAAGAAACCTAAGCTGTCGTTTCTAAAAGTTTGGGGATGCGATGCTTATGTCAAGAAACTTCAACCTGAAAAGCTCGAACCCAAGTCGGAGAAATGCGTCTTCATAGGATACCCTAAGGAAACCATTGGGTATACCTTCTACCTCAGATCCGAAGGCAAGATCTTTGTTGCTAAGAACGGATCCTTTCTGGAGAAAGAGTTTCTCTCGAAAGAAGTAAGTGGGAGGAAGGTAGAGCTTGATGAAGTACTGCCTCTTGAAGCGGAAAGTAGCGCAGCTCAGGAAAATGTTCCTGTGGTGCATGCACCGACTAGAGAAGAAGTTAATGATGATGATGATCAAGGTACTTCGGATCAAGCTCCTACTGAACTTCGTAGGTCCACAAGGACACGTTCCGCGCCAGAGTGGTACGACAACCCTGTCTTGGAAATCATGTTGTTAGACAACGGTGAACCTTCGAACTATGAAGAAGCAATGGCGGGCCCAGATTCCGACAAATGGCCGGAAGCCATGAAATCCGAGATAGGATCCATGTATGAAAACGAAGTATGGACTTTGACTGACTTGCCCGATGATCGGCGAGCCATAGAAAATAAATGGATCTTTAAGAAGAAGACAGACGCGGATGGTAATGTGACCATCTATAAGGCCTACTTGAACAAGTGTTTTTCAATGAAGGACCTTGGAGAAGCTGCTTATATATTAGGCATCAAGATCTATAGAGATAGATCAAGACGCCTCATTGGTCTTTCACAAAGTACGTACCTTGACAAGATATTGAAGAAGTTCAATATGGATCAGTCCAAGAAGGGGTTCTTGCCTGTATTGCAAGGTGTGCAATTGAGCACGGCTCAATGCCCGACCACGGCAGAAGATAGAGAAAAGATGAGTGTCGTCCCCTATGCCTCGGCCATAGGGTCTATTATGTATGCCATGCTGTGTACCAGACCTGATGTAAACCTTGCCGTAAGTTTGGTAGGAAGATACCAAAGTAATCCCGGCATGGAACACTGGACAGCGGTCAAGAATATCCTGAAGTACCTGAAGAGGACTAAGGATATGTTTCTCGTCTATGGAGGTGACGAAGAGCTCGTCGTAAAGGGTTACGTCGATGCTAGCTTCGACACAGATCTGGATGACTCTAAGTCACAAACCGGATACGTGTATATTTTGAATGGTGGGGCAGTAAGCTGGTGCAGTTGCAAGCAAAGCGTTGTGGCGGGATCTACATGTGAAGCGGAATACATGGCGGCCTCAGAGGCAGCACAAGAAGCAATCTGGATGAAGGAGTTAATTACCGACCTAGGAGTTATTCCCAATGCGTCGGGCCCGATGACTCTCTTCTGTGACAACACCGGAGCTATTGCCCTTGCCAAGGAGCCCAGGTTTCACAGGAAGACCAGGCATATCAAGCGTCGCTTCAACTCCATTCGTGAAAATGTTCAAAATGGAGACATAGATATTTGTAAAGTACATACGGACCTGAATGTAGCAGATCCGTTGACTAAACCTCTCCCTAGAGCAAAACATGATCAACACCAGAACTCTATGGGTGTTCGATTCATCACAATGTAACTAGATTATTGACTCTAGTGCAAGTGGGAGACTGTTGGAAATATGCCCTAGAGGCAATAATAAAATGGTTATTATTATATTTCCTTGTTCATGATAATTGTCTATTGTTCATGCTATAATTGTGTTATCCGGAAATCGTAATACATGTGTGAATACATAGACCACAACATGTCCCTAGTGAGCCTCTAGTTGACTAGCTCGTTGATCAACAGATAGTCATGGTTTCCTGACTATGGACATTGGATGTCATTGATAACGGGATCACATCATTAGGATAATGATGTGATGGACAAGACCCAATCCTAAGCATAGCACAAGATCGTGTAGTTCGTTTGCTAGAGCTTTTCCAAATGTCAAGTATCATTTCCTTAGACCATGAGATTGTGCAACTCCCGGATACCATAGGAGTGCTTTGGGTGTGCCAAACGTCACAACGTAACTGGGTGGCTATAAAGGTGCACTGCGGGTATCTCCGAAAGTGTCTGTTGGGTTGGCACGAATCGAGACTGGGATTTGTCACTCCGTATGACGGAGAGGTATCTCTGGGCCCACTCGGTAATGCATCATCATAATGATCTCAATGTGACCAAGTGTTTGGTCGCGGGATCATGCATTATGGTACGAGTAAAGTGACTTGCCGGTAACGAGATTGAACAAGGTATTGGGATACCGACGATCGAATCTCGGGCAAGTAACGTACCGATTGAGAAAGGGAATTGTATACGGGATTGATTGAATCCTCGACATCGTGGTTCATCCGATGAGATCATCGTGGAACATGTGGGAGCCAACATGGGTATCCAGATCCCGCTGTTGGTTATTGACCGGAGAGTCGTCTCGGTCATGTCTGCATGTCTCCCGAACCCGTAGGGTCTACACACTTAAGGTTCGGTGACGCTAGGGTTGTAGAGATATTACTATGCGGAAATCCGAAAGTTGTTCGGAGTCCCGGATGAGATCCCGGACATCACGAGGAGTTCCGGAATGGTCCGGAGGTGAAGAATTATATATAGGAAGTCCAGTTTCGGCCTCAGGGAAAGTTTCGGGGGTTACCGGTATTGTACCGGGACCACCAGAAGGGTCCCAGGGGTCCACCGGGTGGGGCCACCTATCCCGGAGGGCCCCATGGGCTGAAGTGGGAAGGGAACCAGCCCCTGGTGGGCTGGTGCGCCCCCCCATGGGCCTCCCCTGCGCCTAGGGTTAGAAACCCTGGGGGTGGGGGCGCCCCACCTGACTTGGGGGGCAAGTCCCCCCCTTTGGCCGCCGCCCCCCTTGAGATGGGATCTCCAGGGGCCGGCGCCCCCCCAGGGCCCCTATATATAGTGGAGGGGAGGGAGGGCAGCCGCACCCAAGCCCCTGGCGCCTCCCTCTCCCTCTCGCTGAGCTTGGCGAAGCCCTGCCGAGATCCCCGCTGCTTCCACCACCACGCCGTCGTGCTGCTGGATCTCCATCAACCTCTCCCTCCCCCTTGCTGGATCAAGAAGGAGGAGACGTCTTCCCCAACCGTACGTGTGTTGAACGCGGAGGTGCCGTCCGTTCGGCGCTCGGTCATCGGTGATTTGGATCATGACGAGTACGACTCCATCAACCCCGTTCACTTGAACGCTTCCGCTCGCGATCTACAAGGGTATGTAGATGCACTCCTCTCTCTCTCTCGTTGCTAGATGACTCCATAGATTGATCTTGGTGATGCGTAGAAATATTTAAATTTCTGCAACGATCCCCAACAGAGGCGATGGCGACGTTTTCTGGCGAGCATCCGGAGTACGTCTAGGCCGAGCTGGAGTACTACTGGAAGCGTGAGGCGGAGCAGAAGAAGCAGGGGCCGAAGAAGGAGGACGAGGCCGGTCCCTCGACGGTGATCCCTATCGAGTCCTCTTCCGAGGAGGACTGGGCAGACTTCTCGGACGAGGAGGAGGAGGAGGAGGGGTGCGACGACCCGACGAAGGAGGAGTTCTGGGCGCAGTTCCGCAGCTCCGACGATGATGAGTAGTTTATCTAGTAGTTTGAATAAGTAGTAGTAGAAGTTCATGTATGAAACTATGTTGAATTTGATGTTTGAACTATGTGGAATGGACTAGTAGTATGTCGTTTTAAGAAATTTACATCTTCATTTTGGACCATCTATTGGAGTTGCTCTTTTGAACCATCAATTTGGACCATCTGTTGGAGTTGAGCTTTTTTCGAAGCTCCAAAACGCACTTTTTGACGGTCCAAATTTTACATCTCTGGTTTTGGACCGCCACAGACCATCTATTGGAGATGCTCTTAGTAAATTTTAGGTAGTTCGAAGTGCGACGCTGGTCAGATGTGTAGCGCCTGTCAGTCAGGCGCTGCATAGTGTAGTGTGACGCCTGGATGTCGGGCGTTACACGAAAAGGTTAGCGGAGCGGAATTTTTTCAAAGACAGTTTATTTTGTGAATTCTTTTCGTCTATAGGTCAAATTTGTGGATTTTGCCGAGGAGCTGCACCTGATCATGGAGAATGTGATCTAGTTGAGTGTGGGACAGACCCAAAGAAGGATGGCGGTACTGATCTTATGAAACTGGATGGGAAGTCATCGTAAACGCTTGAATTTGGAGGGTGTAGTTGCTGCTGTGAATCAAACCTTGACTGGAAGTCAGTGCCGGTCGTCTGGCCCAAATTTCGAACTGTCGCCACGGGGGCCATTAGATTAGGTCATCTAGCGCCGTTGATAGTGAGCGAATTCGCATAGGGCTCTGGGTGATGCGCCAACGCACAGCCGCCGCTACACCCAGAAGCCAAGCTTCTGGGCAGCCCATGCCCAAGACAAGTGAGCCCCTTTTATTTCCTTTCGTTTTTTCTTTCTTGTCGAATAAATGTTTGGGATTTGCAAAAAAAAAAAAAATTATGAACTTCAAAGCATGTTCCTTATTTTGTATTGGTTCTTTTTCCAAAATTTTGCACACAATAAAAAGTTGTTCCTGATTTTCAAAATATGTTATGAGTTTCCAGATCTCAAAAAATGTTCACCAATTTTTTTAAATTTTCAGAAATTTGAAACATTTTTCAATATATTAAAATTATTAATAACTGAAAAATATGGTCACAAGTTTAGAAAATGGTTTGAATTTCAAAAACATTCTCTGATTCGAAAACATTTGGCGAACTAAAATATGTTCATGAGTGTATAAAATAGTTTCCAACTTGCAAAAAATGTTCATGAATTCAAAAATAGATAGGCAAATTTCAATAAAATTTCGTCAATTCGGAAAAAAATTCACGGATTTGTTTTCAGGAATTTGAATATTGTTCGAGGAATTGCAAAATGTCCATGATTGGAAAATTGGTCAGAAATTTCATTAAATATTCGTGAGTTTGAAAAAGGTACACAAATTTCTAATGTTCGTGAATTCATAAAAAAATTCGTGAATTTGAAAAATCTTCATGAGTTTGAAAATTGTTCATGAATTTTAAATTTTTTCGCATATTTTAAAAATCATGGAGACGAAAATTATTCTTGATTTTTGAAACATTTTATGAAGTTCAAATTTGTTCACGATTGTAAAAAACTTTCAAGAATTTGGAAATGGCTCATTAGTTTAAAAAGAGTTCACAATTTGAAAAATGTTCAAAGATTTGAAAAGGAAAAAATAATAAAAATAAATAAAAAATAAAAAATAAAAACGAGAAATTACGCAATAAAAAGAGAATCACACTAACGGGGCGGCACATGCCGCGGGCGGGGGTGTGCGTTTGGTCGCTATTCCCCGACCTGCGCGGGGAATAGGTTCCTCGTACCTCTTGGCTAAGAAGAGTACGTGGACAAGAGAGCAAAGATTTTAGGGCGTGCGGTGCAAAACATGAGCCGTAATGCACAGTCACAGCCCAGCCCAACCTGATGCTTAGGGCCCTTTCAGATGATAATTGCTATTTGTCTCAAAAAGAAGATGATAATTGCTATGATAAAGATTTTGGGTCTCTCTGTCTATGCCCGAGGGTCAGTCTGTTACTACTCCCTCTGATCCATAGTATCTTTCATAGTTCTAAAATAAGGTTGATTTAACTTAATTTGAAACTATAACACTTATTTTGGATTGAAGAGAGTATTATAAAAGTAATAACTAGAATAACTAGACTTGGCTATGGACGTGGAGAGCTCCTATTCTGCGTGTTATGCATGGAATAATGAGCAAACGTGTGCCTCTACGCTAGTGAGGTGGCTGACCCGTCGCCTGGTTTTCTCGTTCCTTTGTAATTTTTGCTCAGGTAGCACGAAACGCTCGACCGCAGGTAACCGATGAGTGGTGCATGGATTTTTTTAAATTGGCCATGCTTAGTGTTGCAATGCTTTTTTTTACTTTTTTAGAATATATTATTATTTCACAATTGTCCTATATGAATGTCAAACAGTTTATGAAATTATCACGAATTTTAAAAAATGTTATGGATTTCTAAAATATAGTTATAAAGTAAAACTATTTGCAAAAATTAACTATTTTCATCAGTTTTAAAATTATTTGCTAATTTTAGAAAACAGACAATTATAAAATGGTAATAAAACTTCAGAAATGTTAACAAATCCATAAATTATTGCCAGATTTTCAAAATGTTCATAAATTTTAGTAATTATTAACGAACTTGCAAATAATCAAAAATTTGTAGAAAATCCCATGTAAAGTAAGGAATGTTGATTTATACAAATGTTCTGGGAATTTAGAAAATGAACATGAATTTTAAAATAATAATAAAATAAAAGGAAGCAAACAGAAAATAGCGACGAAAAAATAAAAAAAAGGATAATGAAAAATAAATGAAAAAAGAGAGGGGAAATGAACAAAATATAGAATCAAAATGATAAAAACATGACGGGCAACATAAATAGAAAATGTAAGAAAAAACAAGTAATTGCCCAAAAAGGGAAGAAAAACCAAACAGAAAGCTACAGAAAACCAGAAATAACTAAATATAAGAAAAGGAATCAGCGAGCGAACTCTTGCTAGCGACATGAGAGAAGTGTAAGTGGGCCTGGCCCAGAATGATCGGAGAGGGTGCATGTTTGTTTTAAAGTAAATCCAAATGTTTTAAAAAACAATCGCTAGTTTATAATGTTATTATGAATTTGTGAAAATGATTATTTTGTAGTATTTATGTATTTTATAAATGTTTGTGTATTTTAGAAAATGTTCACAATTTTTTTAAAATATTCATGAAAAGTAAAGAATGTTCGAATATTTTTGTTGTAAAATCTGCTTAATATTTTAAATATAATAAAAGGAGAAAGAACCACACAAAAATGTTACCATTTAATAAGAAATAAAATGAACATTAGAATTTAATAGAATCGTCAGAAAGAAATAAACAAGAAAAGAATAAAAAGATAAAAGATGAAATAGAAAATAAAAGGAAAATTATATATAAAAAACTCATTAAAAAATAAGAGAAAACTATTTTTTGGAGCGAAAAAATAAGAGAAAACTAGACTGGTAAATAAAAAATACCAATGGAAGATAAAAACCAGCGGAACCAACTCGTGCCAGCGACAAAAGATAAATGTAAGTGGACCTAGCCCAAACATCCCTTACACGCGGAATAGGAAGGGTGTACTAATGATTTTTGTTAAATATCTAAGCAATGAAGAGCCAAAGCTTGGTGTCGAACAATTTTTTGTTATAATTTCCTCAAAAAAATGGTAGAGTTGACTTTGGTTATCAATCAAACATACCCTAGACGAAGGGCAGGCAAGGCAATAGAAGTCGTTGCCGGGAGGAGAATGAGTAGCCATCCAAGTGGCAACTTAGAGTTGTCTCTGAAATAACGCCAGTCGAGGAGCCACCCAAAAATCATTCTACAATAGAGAGAGGAATATAACTCAGAGTTGACAAGAGATAAATGTAAGTGGACCTAGCCCAAAAATGGGAGGCACCAACATTCTACAATAGAGAGAGGAATATAAAACAACAAAATTATATCACTTCACCAACCAACCAAACCAAGCATAGAGTTTACAGTTCCCTCGCTGCTTGATGGATGACCTTCGATCTCTCGGCCTGTCCGCTTTGATTGGGTTGTCGTTGAGGGTTGGGAGGTGTCTGATGTCTTGTGTCGAGCTGTTCTTATTGGGGGTCTCTTGGCGTAGTAGCAATATCGGGGTTTGTGGATGTTGTGTATTCAGAGAGTCGGGGAGGGGCCGCATGTGTTGTTATGGGGTTTCTTGCCATGTGAGGAGTTAGTCCGTGCTTCTTTTGTATTGGTTTTCACCCGGTTTTCCATAAATTAACTGGGCAATTCTCTTCTTCTTAATTAATCGATGAGGCAAAACTTTTGCCTCCGTTTCGAATTTTTTTTTACAGTTCCCTAAAAAAAAGCATAGAGTTTACACATAGCCTGCGGGCAATCATGACACGCAAGTACATATAGTTGACAGACACACATGACAACAATTTTCTTTAACAGGGTTATGAGCACACCCTCCAAACCCAGACAGTCCTTGAACACCATCTACATGCCAGGAATCACATAGGGCCAGTATCTTTCGGCTTCCATTGCTACTACTGAGGACCCATGGCCGCGATCTGCTGCTCCAGCTGCATCAAAAGAATAATAGGTTAATTATTATGACCGGTCTATGGTGCACCGTGGTGCTCAAGTCACATGTTGTCTCAAATCAGTTACAAGTTGGTCCGCATCTTACTCTAGTACTTGTTAAGTTATGATGTGAAACAATGAAATTCCACTTAGAGCTACCCCATACATCTACTAAAAGAGACGACAAAATTAAGGCATGATCATTTCAAATACCTTGACTTATTAAGTGTTTCAGAAAACCCAAAAGTATATCTAGAAAAATTTCAACACCAAACAAGAATAAGATTCAGGTTATTCATTTTGATCCTAAACGTTATACGAGCAATCTATGGATTATCATACTAGTGAGAAATTGGAAGTCAAAAGCCAACATACATAAGGTGCTACCTGAATCATTGTTTGTAGCTTGTTGCGCACATCATAAAACTCATTCCTAACAAGGTCCAATGCCATGAGGCACCTGGAATAATGCAAACATACACATTATCAAATTCTGGAGAGATCAAGCGAACTGAACGGAAATGGTTCAGAAATTTTGATCCTGTATATGAAAACTAAAAGCTTATACCATCTCAGTTGTGCTATAAATAGAAGTCAAGCCCACAAGTTAAAAGAGGATCATCAAACATTAGCACATTCAGATAGTGAACCAAATTATACCAATCATGCGATTGCAGATCAAGTGAATATAATACTAGGTTGGTTTGAGCTAAATATTCAACTCGCAGGTTTATATGCAAAATTTGAAAAATACATAGAGTGGAGAATAATTACTGCATAACAAATATAATAAGGCACTGAGTACTAACCCTTCTTTACTTTGTGCCTCATAAAACTGACGGAAGTGGGTGCAGGAGAGATTCACTTTCTTAGCACCAACACTGAAAACATACCAAGAAGCCAATCAGGGAACTAGAAATTTCTCAAACTTATTAAACGCAGGAGCATGTTGATACACATAAGCATACTTCCGATGTCACAATAGTATCCTCAAGGTGTCATTTCTTATCATGGTTTTCAACACAATAGATTGTTCGATAAACTAGAAAAAATGGGTTTATGTGCAATAGCAGATTAGTAGTATCGGAAATATTTACAAAACCGACAAAGTTTTTCTTGCAGAGTCATAACGTTGGCATGCACGAAAGACAACTGAAGTTGGACCTTTTAATTATGGCTATACTACAGCGCAAATGACACAAGTCACATGCTCATGACGTACACACCACGCGCCGACACGTCCAGAAAACCAGAAAATGAACATTGGCATTATATAGAATAGCATATAATAAAATACTAGAAATGTTTGCGGAACGACAAATTTCTCATTCCTAACCTAGAATAATGCCATTGGTTCAAATGCACATTCAACAATACTAAATTTGTTTGCAAAACGGCAAAGTTTTCCAGGCCGAGCTATAACATTTCCATTGGCATGAATACAGACAACTCTGTTATGCAAAGCACAACTAAATTCAGCCCTTCTACATATGGTTATACGACAGCCCCACACGACATGGTTCATGTCCGCGCCATCACATCTAAACAGAAAAAAAAAAACATTGATGTCGTGGACATACCAAAAAACCCACGGTTGACATCACGTACATTAATACCCGAAATGTTCCCAAAATGATAGTTTTTCCCTTGCCCAGCTAGAGCATTGACACTGGGCAGTAATACCGGCAATTCTGTTACAGGAAACACAACTAAGCCCAACTCTTCTATGGTTACACAACAGCCGCAAACGACATGAATAAATGCCCCTGATATACCGGCACAGCTGAATAGAAGCAACATCGATACCACTGACATTCGAGAAAAACCACGGTCGTTGTTATTGCTGAATATATAGCATATCATTAATATAATATATACTAGAAACGTTCGCAAGACGACGGACTTATCCTCGCCGACCCATAACATTGCCATTGGCATTGGTACCGGCACTTCCGTTGCACGAAGCACAACTAAATTCGGCTCTTCAACTTATGACTATATACGACAACGCAAACGACACAAACTGCATGCCGATGACAAACACATTTGAATTGCACGACGTTCATAGTTTTTTTTTTTTTTTTTTTTTTTTTTTTTTTTTTTTTTTGTAAAAATGACATCGACAGTTAAAAATGGGCTGGGGAATAATGGGTTTATCATGGTCATCACCTGGCGCTGCACCCCTTGAGCTGATGCACCAGTGCGCCCACCCTGCCGAAGTTCACCACGGGCTGGTTCCTGCGAATCACAAGTTAAGCAGAGAGAGCAGACGAAATCAATACCAGCCAACACGAGATAACAAGAGCAGAGGGGGAGGGAGGGCGTAGGGGCCGCGGTATGGACAGCAGGTGGGCGACTTCGTTGAGGATGTTGTCGGCGTCCTGGAGGAAGAGGTTGACGACCTCGGCGAGGAAGCCCTCCTGCTCCACCGACCGCAGGTGTTGGAAAGCCTCGTCCACAATACCCTAGATGATCACACAAGAGGAAAGATTAGGCAATCCGGCCCAGTGATTCCAGATCACAAGCAAGCACACGGCGATTAGATGGGAGGTAAGGGAAGGGGACTCACCGTGGTGAACATGGAGTCGAGGAGGGCGTTGAGCTGGGCCTTGAGCGCGGCGGCTGCCATGGCGAGGAGGTCTGGGAGTCCGGCGGTGCAAGGGGCCAAGGGCGGAAGGGGGCGATCCGGGGTTAGGGCCGGCGGAGTGGACGAGGACAGGAGAGAAGTGCAGGTTATATAGCAGACTCACAATCGTCTCTCCCTCTCTCACGCGGAGGCATTTTGGCAGCCATTAATGAGCTTCGCGACGGCCAGCGTGCATGCAGCTACCGCTGGATGGATTGATACCGCATGCATGCATGAGCTAGCTGTTGCACGGTCTCTACAGCAAAGTACCAGTACACGTACAGTTGTCGTTTCCAAAACAGCAATGGTATTCTGCTGCTAAAAAAAAGGAAAACAGCAATGGTATTCTTATTAGATAGTATCACTTTTATAGAAAATCTTGAGTACTACTTAGTGCAGATTGATGATGATACTTATTCCCACGTTCTGGCTTTGGTTTAGGCCCTGAATAAACGGATGGAGGGAGTAGAGTAGGTGGTTATTCTACCTCACACATTTCGAAAAGATTTTATTTTGTTAAAACTTGTACTATGTAAAATAGGATCTCTGATTTGAGAAATAAGTACTTTGTGGCACAAGCTTCGCTACATAGAGTAAAAACTGAGAAATTTCTGCCAAGTAAGGTGGTCTTCGCCTGCCAAAGGCTCTGGTGGTGACACCGTCTTGGGCTCCACGGTGACCTCCGTCCTGCCGTCCTGCTGGTCTTGGTCTTGTTGCACTGATATGGAAACCTTTGCCTGATGCCTCGGGACTCCTCGCCTGCGCTTGCCTCTTTAGCACCAAAGAGAAAACAAGGACACTGTGCGCGCCTGGCCTCGGTCGTCATGGCTTGCGTCACAGAAACCTCGCGAGGTGCCCCTTGCCTTGATCTCTCCGCCCCTCGCGAGCCAGCCTGGTGAGGCCGCCCCCAAGGAGGTCCTGCGTCGTCCGCCTCGCGAGGCTTGGCCCCTCGCGAGGGTCTTGAGTGTTTGCTGATGAAGATGGGCCGTACGGGGCCGCTGGTGGAGCCACGTCGTGGGCCGCAGGCAGGCAAGTCTGGGGACCCCCGTTCCCAGGACGCCGACAGTAGCCCCCGGGCCCAAGGTGCGCTCGGACTTGGCTTCGAGGCGAAGCCAAAGGACAAGTGCGGAGCGCTGCGGGCCCCAAAGCCTGCGGCCTCGGTTGACGCGTGGCGATTAATGGGGCGTGGGCGGCCCCGCTTCCCCATGCCGCCTTGATACCCTCCTGGCTAGGCGGCCACTGCGTCCTACACAGTTATTTCCCCATTGCTGGTGACGCACTCCCCCAATTCCTCCGCCTCCTCGAAACCCAGCCTCTTTTCCCAATCCGACCCGAGCTCAGCCATCCCCGTCGTCATGGCACCGAGTCGAACGGAGATGGGAAAGATGCCCCTGTCTTCAGCCGGACCACCTCCGGCCATTGAGCGTGTCGTCTCTCGATCGTTGGTGCTCAACCAGGAGGCCATGGACAAGGTCCGCCTGGTGCTCGCCACCGGCTTCAACGAATGGGGAGGAACGGTGACCTGGCCTGCGTCCCGAGCTTCTGTCGATAGGACAGCCACCAAGGTCCAATTCTTCATCGACGCCCTGTGGGCCGGCCTGGTTCCTCCTTTCTCTGCCTTCTTTAATGCCGTGCTCTCCCAGTATCAGATCCATATGATGCACCTGGATCCCCAATCCATCGCCCTTCTTGCCGTTTTTGCCTTCGTCTGCGAGGCCATGGTGGGCAATGCCCCCTCCATTGCCCTCCTGCACCATTTCTTCTCACTGCACCTGACCGACCCTCGGCAGTGCTCGGGGTGCCTGAGCTTCCAGGCTGTGGCGGCGACGGCCGGCTCGGGGATTGACTTTGAACTCCCGCCGTCCGCATGCGGGTTTCGGACTCGGTGGGCGTATGTGGATGTTGGAGTGCTCAACCCCTTGCTCTCACCTCCGCTGGCGCCCGCCGTCCCCAGCTCCGGCTGGGGCCACGAGAGGCTCGCTGACCCGCGCCTCGCCTTTGCCTGGCTCCGGCTGAAGAGGCTGAAAGGCCTCGGTATAACTGCGCCCATGGTGATGAAGGAGTTCATCCGGCGCCGCGTCGCTCCACTTCAGTGCCGTTCCCGTCCGATGTGGGCCCTATCCGGCAGCGCGGACCGCACGAGGCTACAAGAGTCCGGGCTTCCCCTTGAGGCGCGACGAATGGTGCTCGAGGCCTGACAGGCGATCCTTCACCTGCTGACATGCCCCTGGAAGGTTGTCTTCAGTATTGCTGCTCGAACAGGGTGGAGTTCTCGAAGCAGATGCCCCCTTTCGATGAGTGGGGGCTGCGTCCGACCGGCCTTGAAGGGCCTCGGGAGAACCCTGTCTCCGTGGTTCCCCTCCTTGCCGCCAGCGCCGGGCTCACCCCAAGAGTGGATGCAGGGGGGCGAGCGCTGCTGGAGGCTGGAGGCGCGGCTGCTGAGGTGCCAATACCGCTCGAGGCTATCGAGGCGCCATCCCCTGGAGCCCATGACTTCCGTCCCGAGGTGACGGTTGAGGGGGTGACGCGATTCGCTGCTCCTGAGGTTGAAGCCCCCGAGGCCTCAACAGGTCATCATGAGGTGGAGCCCGAGGGCTCCCCTCAACCCAGCACGCCCGAGGTCGTCTCCTCGGGCGCCTCACCAGCCGCGCCCTACGTTGGTGGTCATGTCCAAGGCTTCGGCCGGCTCCGTCTGGACTTCGATGCACTCCGGAAGAGGAAGGGGTCTCCAAGCTACAGCGCTGACGCCTTCCGGCCATTGAAGCAGAGGAAGTACATTCCCGTGGACGAGTGAGTACCTTATCCTTGTAGTTTCTTGGGTGCCATCTTCCCTCCTAACCATGGCTTCTCAGGCCCCCTTTCGCTAGGATGACAAGCTCTTCCGAAGAGCAACCTCCTCCTTCCTTGCATCCTTCATTGACCTTGAGCATCTCACGCCGGCCTGCCACGCTCGGTGCAAGATCGGCGGGGGCATCGGGCGCGCCGGTCTGGCGCCTTGATCCTGTGCTCCTGCCGCCCTTCCTTATCGGCCCGGCCCGGAGTGTGGGAAGTGTGCAAGGGCTCCACCCTTGGTTACGGACGGCGGCTGGATGACCTCGATCCTCGCTTCTTCTTCGAGCGACGAGCCTCCGCCCGTCAGGGCCCCTGCCGAGGTCCGGATGGCGATTGGGGAAGCGCCAGCCCCCAGCCCCCTGCTGGAAGGGAGCCAGCCGCTTCGGATCCCTTCGGCAACCTCCGCTGTGGGGGACGGACCTGGTCGCGTGCTTAAGTTCGCGCGCGAGCGGAGTGTCGTCCGCCACGAGCTCTTTCAGGAGGCAATGGGCACGCTGAGCCGACTCGGCGAACAACTCGTGGGTGTTGACGCGCATCTTGAGGCCGAGGGTCTCCGGCTGGCGGAGGAGTGGCATCAGCTGAAAGTGGCTATCAACCTCGGGCGCCTTCAGCGTGAGCACGCCAATGCGAAGGCCGAGGCATCCCTGGCAACCTCGTGCGAGGCCAGCTTCCGAGCCCTGGAGGAGGCCAGGGAGGCAGACCATCGCCGCGCGGCGCCGAGGAGCGTAGGCAGGAGCTCCAAGCCTTGAACGCTTCCTTGGAGCAGCAGGTGGAGGCGCGCAGAGCCGCCTTGGCGTCGATGAAGGGTGCACTGTTCGACGAGGAGGAAATCTCGAGGCGCGAGGAAGCACTGTTGCTAGAGGCCACGGAGCGCAGCCTTGAGCTCGAGCGGTTGGATACGAGGGAGCGCTAGGTCGCCCAAGCAGAGGATGCTATCGGCGCGCGCGAGTCCAAGGCCCAGGAGGAGGTCGACCGCCGGGTGACCGAGGCTCACGCGGACCTCGTTGGCAGGTACGACCTAAAGCTGAAGCTCGTGGAAGCCGAAGCCGTGGGCAGGACCACTTCCCTCAAGTCAGGGCTGGCTGAAGCGGCACAACGCGAGAAAGCCGTTGCGGCCGCCCTGGTTTCCGTGCAGGCTGAGCTGGCCTCCGCCCGTGCCGAGCTGCTCTCCCTTCAGCAGCGGGTTGCCAGTGCCGAGTCCTTCGCGCAGGAGTGCAGGGAGGAGGCGCTTCGCCGGTAGACGCTACTGCGCGAACATGTCCCCATGCTTCGGGACCTCAGGACGAGAGCCAACCAGGCGCTTGGCACCATCTGCGATGAGCACGCTCCCCACCCACACGCCGAGGACTATGCCGGCCATCTTCGCTTCTTTACCGACTTCGTGACGCGCCTGGAGAGCAGAGCCGAGAGGGCTCGCGAGCTTGTTGACGAAAAGAGCCGGGGCCTCCTCGGGCGCGCATTCTCTCGCGTCTTCAGCCACCTCCTGAACACCAATCCTGACTTCATTTTTGACGCCGCCAGTGCCCCAGTGCCTGAGGTCATTCGGGACAACCTAGCGCACTGGGTGGGCGACAATGTGGATGCCCTAGTTAGGGTCTTTGCTTCTGACGACGACGCGGTGGTGGTCGCAGCGGATGAGGACGACGTGGTTGATGGCGGTGAAGACAATGACAGTGACGGCGCCGGCGACCTGTCCGGAAGTGATTTAGGGGATGAGGCGAGTGACATGTCCGACTGAGCCCGTGCTCCCTTATTTTGAACCTGCACGCAAAAAGCTTGGGTACAGCCCCTAACGATGTAAGAGCATTTTGTGGAGGGGGAGCCCCTAATGTAAATAGACCACCACTTTATTTCCTCGGCTAGGCTTAAAGTGTGCATTTGTGTGCTCGCGACACCCCTTGCGGGCTTGCTGCCGTAACTTACTTTGGTTCAGTCGAGCTTCAAACTGGTTTGGCGGCTGCGGATGTGCATTCCTTCTGAAGGGAGCCCCTCACGTCTCGTGAGGTTTTGGTTTCCTGAGGGGTCCGCCTGTCCACCCGAGAGGGCTTCGCGAGAAACGAGCGCCAGTGATGGCGAGGTGCGCGCGCAGCGTGTGTACGCCGCCGCCAGCCCCCGCCTGCGAGGCGCTAGGAAGGGGGGAAATAGCGGACGCAAATTTCAAACAAAACACGAATCCAGAAACTCACGAAATCAACACGAACGAGAAAGAATCCCCCCCCCCCACGACTGCTAATGGAAACACCACTTCAAGTTCAAGATCAAAAGCTGCAAGTCCGAGCTACAGAAAAGGGAGCAAAAGCAAATGGTCGCGTCCGGCACCTATCTAGTCTTCTTGTCTTCCCACCAGCGCAGAGCTATGTGCTTTCATTGGCTGTGAGCATAGTCATTGGGGGACAGTGTCGACGGCCAGCGCGGAGCATGGTGCTTCCACTAGGACGTGGGTGGGAGCCCCCGAGGCCTGAGGGCGGCACTCCGGAGACTCCGGGGCGTGTATAGCCCCACTCATTATTATGTGAGAGTGTCACAAGCGGAGACCTTCGCAGGCATGAGCCTTGCTTCATATCGCTAGACGAGGGCCCCGCCTTGCACCACCCTCGACCATCGTTGGGGCGCCCGGAAAACAGGACGATGCCAAGGGGCAAAGGGGACGCTAGCGGCGCCCTCGGCGACCACGGGCCCTCTAACGGGGGGAAGGCTCGCCAGCGCCTCCCCGGCAGAGGGCCTACCTCCGGGCGACGCCTTGCTCCGTGCGATGCGGGGAGGGGCCTTGCTCCCGGCTCCCGCTACGGAGCCCCCAGTGCACTTCCCCAGCTGGTGGAAGGGGGACCGCCGTGTTGGGGCCGTCGTCCACCGCTGTGACCTGATTTACTTGCGACCCATGGTTAGCGTAAGCCTGCTCCTGAGAGATTAGCGGTACCCTGTAGCTGTTGTCGCTGGCGTGGTCGGCGAGGCTCCCGGGTGGTTCCTGGAAGGCCTCAACTTCCAGCGTCTCCTCTTCCCAACCCGACTCGAGGAACGAGCCGGGGTCATCTTCTGGCGTGTACTCCAGGTCCATCATGGGGGCACATAGGCCTACGGAGCCGTCGCCCCGGAAACCTCGCTGAAATGCCCCGCACTCCACGCCGCCCGGCCTGGCGCGCCGCTCCGAGGATGGTAGGGCGGCATCCTGCCGGGATTGTGGGTGGCAACGCTCATGCCTGCGCCCATCGGGGAAGGCACAAGCACGGTTGAGTGTCCGGCGCCGCCGGTTGCGCCGATGCCGACGAAACCTCCTGCTGCGCCCCGCCCGGGGGCGCGCGGGCGCGACGAGGCCCACCGTGCGATCCGGCCGCAGCCTGAGGCGTAAGCGAGGAGCAGAAAGGTGGCGTACCCCTGGCTGCGGCATCCAATACCTCAGCAACGCGCTCCAGCAATGCATCTCGGCCGCTCTCCATCAGTCGGCACCGCAACAGCTCCCGCGCCACTGTGAGCGTGGCCCTCATGTTCTCTTGTTCCCGTTGGGTGTGCGGCGCCGTTACCGCGGCGTAGCTTGAGGTCCTTGCGGCGGCCCGCGCACGCCGCGGGGTAAGGGCAGACGGTGCCGGACCGCGCCGCCCGCGCCCCGCAGCGTTTTACTGCGCGCGTGTCACCTGAAGCGCGGAGTCGAGGTCTTCTTGGGCGGTCGACGCCGCCCGGGCTGGCCAAGCCGTCCGGTGGTCGGCGTTGACCCTCAGGTCGCCGGACATCGGCGCTGCAGAGTGCTGGCGGGTCTGCTGATGGAAGAGAGGCCTCGGTGCACCTCTACCTGGCGCGCCAAATGTCGGATTTTGGGTTCCGGCAAAACCCTTGAGGTTCGAACACTGGGGTGCGCACAAAGATCTCTCCTCCCCCTAGCACTCACCCTCACCGCGATCTCAAGGCTCAGCACGTCGAACTCGCAGAACAAAGGGACACAAGGTTTATACTGGTTCGGGCCACCGATGTGGTGTAATACCCTACTCCAGTGTGGTGTGGTGGATTGCCTCTTGGCTTGAGGATGAACAGTTAAAAGGGAAGAACAGCCTCCTAAGGAGAGGTGCTCTTGTGCTTGGTGAGTTTGTGTGGATGAGGATGATCTGAATAGCCCAAGATCAGTTGCCTCCTATTGTGGTGGCTAGCCCTATTTATAGAGGCCCTGGCCCTCTTCCCAAATGTTGGCGGGAAGGGATCCAACAACGGCCAAATTTGAAGGGGGACAACTAGTACAAGTTATCCTGACTAAAGGTGGTCTTCGCCTGCCAAAGGCTCTGGTGGTGACGCCGTCTTGGGCTCCACGGCGACCTCCGTCCTGCCGTCCTGCTGGTCTTGGTCTTGTTGCACTGATATGGAAACCTTTACCCGATGCCTCGGGACTCCTCGCCTGCGCTTGCCTCTTTAGCACCAAAGAGGAAACGAGGACACTATGCGTGCTGACGCCCGACTGGCCTCGGTCGTCATGGTTTGCGTCACAGAAACCTCGCGAGGTGCGCCTTGCCTTGATCTCTCCGCCCCTCGCGAGCCAGCCTGGTGAGGCCGCCTGCGAGGAGGTCCTGCGTCGTCTGCCTCGCAAGGCTTGGCCCCTCGCGAGGGTCTTGAGTGTTTGCTGATGAAGATGGGCCGTACGGGGCCGCTGGTGGAGCCACGTCGTGGGCCGCTGGCAGGCAAGTCTGGGGACCCCTGATCCCAGGACGCCGACAGGCTGAGCATGCTCGCCTTGCACAAAGCCACCACAACCTCATCGTGCGAGAGCAAGCGCTAGCGGACAACGGTCGGCAACATCAGCAGACGTCCCGGTCTGTAGTTTGACGAGGGCAAGATATCAACAACAGGTTTGCAGCCGAAGGCCTAGGTGACTCCCGAGTCATGCGCACCTTGATTGAAAATGTCTAGGCTGCGACTAGAGTGGCAGACACAATCCAACAACAGGGAGACAGAGACATCGCCGACGGCATCCGGCAGCTGTCGAATTTCCTGAAGGTCACATTCGTGCAGAACAAGATGATTCACGACTGTCTGGCTTCTCGCAGCAGAGTGCCTGTGGGAACCGAAAACCGAGTGCCAACAATAGCCTCTTCACACCCACGACAGTTGGCCAGTCGCAGGGCCGACAACTGTGTGGGGGCATGTGCATGAGCCATTTCCATGTCGCCGGGAGGACCCTCCTCGGTGGCATGAGGACCCATCTCCACGGCATCGACTAGATTCTCCTCGACACCATGATGGCGTCTTTACCACGGGGGCATAGAGATGTTCCCTGTGGCCGAGACGATTACTCTCAACGAAGGCAGATGACTCTTCCTCATCAACGTGATGATTCTCCATGCTGTCAGGATGCTTATCCCCAACGTCATGATTTTTCGCCTCGCTATCGGGATTGTTCACCCTGACAGTTGGATGACCAGCCACGCAGACAAGATGATCAACGTCATAGGCGTGATGACTCGCCCTGACATAATAGAGATTCACCTAGGATACGGGCGAATTCTCCACACCAATGGGGTCACCGGCACTACGACGCACGCAGAACCTTCGTTCAAAAGCGAGGGGATCATGCACAGGATGCAAGGCATGAACAGGAGCATGACTGACCGAGTGGATCAGGATCCTCAGGCCCATTGTTCTTAAGTCGGAAGATCTGTATGGTTCCTTTACCCTATCGATTCTGGATGGGTTCCGGAATTTAGAAGTATGATGGAAACACCAAGTTGGAAACTTGGCTCGCGGATTACCTATTGCCCGTGCAGATCAGAGGCGGTAATGAGAATCTATCTACGCGGAACTTGTCTCTTTCCTGGAGGGATCAACTAGAGCGTGGATCAACAATCTACCAGAAAAATAGTATTTACCCCTGACAAGAGCTGTAGGATGTCTTCTTCAAGAACTTCTAGGGTATGTACACGCGTCTTGGAGGTTAATAGGAACTAATGCTTTTGTGCGCGAGGGCCCAAGGAGATGCTACTTGTGAGCTGCGTTGAGATTTTCTCGAAGAGGAGAGGATTGCAGTACAGTAGAGATAAGTATTTCCCTCAGTTAAGAACCAAGGTTATCAATCCAGTAGAAGAACCACGCGAAACCTCGTTATCAGCACCTACACAGAAAAGAGCAAATACTTGCACCCAACACGATCAAGGGGGTTGTCAATCCCCTTGGCGGTTGTTTGCAAGGATCAAATTTGATAGTAATAGATAGAAATAAAACATAAAATAAAATAACGGTAAATAAATTGCAGCAAGATATTTTTGAATTTTATATATGATAAAAGTAGACCCGGGGGCCATAGTTTTCACTAAAGGATTCTCTCTCGAACAAAAAATATATGGTGGGTAAACAAATTACTGTTGAAGACGTATCAGGGGACCACTCGGGATTACAAACAGGTGGACTCCGCTAAGCAACACCGTGGAGGGTATCACAGAGGACAGAGCCATCCTGGCCTTCCAACGGGGTGTGAGGTACAAACACCTCCAGCTCAAGCTCGGGCTAACTAGGATTACCTCCATGCGCAAATGTTGATTGTTCCATTCACCTAAACATTCAACAGCGCTACCGACAGCAGGGAGGCGCACGCTGAGGTCTAGAAGAAATACATATCAGCCGCACAATCACAAAAGGAGCCATAGCGTAGTTGGGAGTTCCACGTAAGATCATCGGTGCATAGCGTAGTTGGGAGTTTTTTATGTGGGGGCGTAGTTGGGAGTTCCACGTAAGGTCATCCGTGCCTACTAGACGCTCAGACCACGGGCAGTCATCTGGACATCGCCGGCTAGCCATGCCTCGCTTGTTTTTTTTTTTTTGAGATAAGCCTCGCTTGATGCAAGGCTGTCTTTTGCCCCGGATAACATGAAATATCCATGCATCTGTTTCTTGATATAATTACAATTTTCATCCATGCACAGGCCCAACGAAACAACGGGAGGAACCCGTCAGGAGAAGGCCCAGCCCAGCAAGGTGGAAACTCAATCATGTGTGGGCTTCGACACAGATAAAAAAATCTATAGAAAAAATAACTTCACTTTAGAATGCATCATCTTGTCTGGCTGGGTGGCAACCCCTGGGTTGTCTCTTGTATAGATCGTTTGTTTGACTCCTGGTTCCGGCGATTATTTTTTAGTCTTCAGCAGACTCCCGGTTTCGTTCGTACGTACGGGACGAGCACATATATATCGTGTAGATCGTGTGTTCTAAAGTGAAGTTAGCAGATTCTCTTGTATAGATCGTGTGTTCGACTCCTGCAAGCTTCATGATCCCCTAGATGTTGTCCTGCATCACCTTCCCTCCCAACATATCTGTTGTTCTTCTCTGGCGGACAAACGACCAGTTTGCTGTTGCGGCGATGCTGCGAGATTCTGATGGTGGTGGCGGCGGCGGTCAGGAAGCAACACCTCTCGGTATACCAGCCAACAACGAGATTTTAGCTTGGTTCAAGAACCAACAAATCTCTCCCCTCACCCAAAGGGGAGGAAACAACATTTCACAAGACGGTAATTAAAAACAACAAACAACATACAAGAAAACCAAGCCAAAAAGCAACCAACCAAATATAGAGTTTACGCACAGCCAGCAGGCCATCCATGACACACAAGTATATAGTGTTGATAGACAAAGACATCGACACACAAGACAACAAGTTCCATTTGCAGGGTGGTCGCGAGCCCGGAGTGCCGAAGCAAGAATCGTCATGTGATTCCACGCGCCCCCTCCAAAAGCCCAGCAACTGCTGAATGCTGACTACATCTTGAGAGATACATCCCCCGCATCATGCCAGATCACACGGGGCTATGCTCTTTTGGCTTCATTTACTGCTACTTAGGACCCAAGGCTGCAATCTGCTGCTCCAACTACATCAAAAGAAGAATATATTATTATGACAGGGCTACGAAGTACAGTGCTGCTTAAGTGGGTACATGGCAAAGTTTAAGTTGAGCTGGGAAACAAGGATATACAACTGCTTTTTTTGAGCTACTGTATACATCTAAAGAAACATTGTGACAAAATTAAGGCAGAAACATTCAACGACCAAATGGGACTTTCGAAAACCACAAACTAAGTGCTCCAGAAACCAAAAGACATATTGCTATAAAAATTTCAACAGTAACAAGAATAAGATCAAGGTTATTATTGTTTTTTTATCTTAAGCAATATATGACCAGTCTATGTATTTACGATACTTGTGAGAAGTTGGAAGTCAAAAGCCAACATAGACACATAAGATGCTACCTGCATAATGGCCTGTAGCCTGCCGCGCACATCATCGAACTCGTTCCTAAGAAGATTCAATGCCGTGAGACACCTGAAAAATGCAAACACACCACACTGTCACATTCTGAAGGGGTTAAGCAAACTGAATTGAAATGCTTCGGAAATTGTAACCCGTTGTTTGAGAAAGGACCCTAGCCATCTCAAAACTTAGTTGTGGTATAAACAAAAGTCTAGAGTAACAAGTTACATGAGAATTATCAAAGAGGCATATATTGAGATAAAGAAGTGAGTTATATCAATCACCTGATTGGAGATGAAGTGAACAAGCATGTTAGTTCTTATGAACCTTAGATTAATATGAGCCAAAAATATTGTCATAAAAGACAAAATAAGCTTGCAGGTTTCACAGAGGGGATTTGATAATCACATAGAGTAGAGAATAATTACTGTGCAACATATATAGTAAGGTATCAAGAACTGACCCTTCTTTGCTTTTTGCCGCGTAGAACTGGCGAAAGTGCTCGCAGGCAAGGTTAACTTTCCAAGCACCAACACTGATACATGCCAAAAAGAGCAAGATCAAGAAACTAAAAATTTCTCAAACTTAACAAACGCTAAGGAATGTTGATTCACATAAGCATAATTGCGGTGTTACAATAATATTGGGGGACACAACAGAGTCGGTGATGAAAGATGGACAAGACGAAGGCGACTGCGGAGGCGACTGCGGGCGTCCCAGGCGCCGACGGCGGCGATCTCGCGCCTGGCCTAGCTCCCGACGGCTCAGCTCAGGCCTTGGTGGGAGGCTGGTCGGCGGCTGCCTCGCCGGCGGTCAGGCGGGCGGTCGCGCCTGCTCCGGGCGCGGCCAAGCGGCCGGGGAGTCGTTTCTGGGTCCTGGCCGATGAGGTTTCTGACGACGATGAGGAGGTGGAGTCGCGTGGCGAGGCGGGGTCAGGGGCGGGCGGCCGTGTGCCCTGCTCCTTTGGCGACTTCGTGTCGCGCGCGGAGGAGCTCGGGGGCTCCTTCAAGGCCGGACGCCGGCGCGCTTTTGCGCCCGGAGGTCATGGCCCAAGGCGGACCGCGCTGCCAGGGGGCAGGGCGCCGCGCACATCGCTGCGGGGCGAGGGTCGAGGTAGCCCTGACGCGTCCGCAGCGGGGCTGCTCCTGCAGCCAGCGCAGCCGCTGCGCTGCTCGGTGTGGGCGGCCCCCGCGGCCACGGCGGCGGCGGCGGCGGATCCGGGCGGAGCGCAGGCTAGGGTTGGGGACGATGTGCCCGGGGCGCTGGTGGGCCAGGCCCATCGGGGCGTCTGCGGCCCAAGTGCGGGACTCGTGCGTGCGGAGGCCCAGCCTAGGGTCGAGCCTGTGGCGCAGGGAGCCCCGCTGGCCCTCAGGTCACAGCCTGGCCCACTGGTGGAGGCCCAGCCCAGGCCCGCCCGTTCTGCGCAGCCATATAAATGGCTTTGGCTTCCCCGTGGAACCCTAAACATTGCGTTAGGTTTTCCGGCCTCCATTTCGGAAGTGCGGCGCTTCGGCCACTCCGCCCGCTTTCTCTCTCCCAATCCCTCACCCTCTCCTTCCCCACCTCCTTTGGTGAGATCTTTCGCGGAGGTGGTGGCGATGGGCTCCAAGCAAGACCGCCGGGGGGAGAAGCCGCCCATGGAGCCGCCACGAGATCGCAACATTGGGCGGGCCGACGACGAGCGCGGCTGGGGTCCGCCGCCCGCCTGGTGGATCAAGGAGCAGGAGCGTAAGAAGAAGAAGAAGGAAGAGTACAAGAAGCGCGGCCTCGAGCTCAAGCGCAAGGGGCAGCAGTCCGCCGCGGGTGGCGACCGCGTCGGTGACCCCTCTGTGAAGAAGCAGAAGTTCAAGCCTGCGGGGGCGGCGGCTCCCAAACCGCCCCTCCCGCCCAGATCTGCGGCACCGGGCTCGTCCAAGGGCACGGAGGAGGAGCCGATCCCCATCGAAGAAGCCGACGGCCCGGAGTGCTTCAAGTGTGGTCGTGCGGGTCACTTCCAGAACCTCTGCACTTTCAAGCCGCTGTGCGTGGTGTGCACCAAGGAGGGGCACACTTCGGCGCAGTGTCCGACCCGCGGCAAGCCCCTGCTCCTCCAAACCATGGGCCACGCCATATCTGGAGAGGGTTTCTTCTGCCTCCAGTTCCCGGAAGAGACGTCGGAGGAGTCGCAGGTTCTGAGGGGAGTCAACTCGGCGGTGCTCTCCATGCCCTCTGGTGCGCTCACGCAAGAGATCCTAGAAGTGGAGTTGCCACACCTCTTTGATCGAGACTGGGACTGGCAGATTTCTCCTATCCACGGCGGCGCGTTCCTGGTGGTGTTCCCAGATCCCATTATGCTCAGGATGGCTACGCGGAGCGGCAAGCTCTTCCTCTCCCTCAACAACCTCATGGTGGACATACGTGATGCGGTTCTCGACGCGCCCAAGGGTCTGGCCATGCCGGAGGTGTGGGTCAAGCTGGGTGGTGTCCCACCCAAGCACCGACGCTCCGACCGGCTCATGGCGGCCACCACTATGCTCGGCCGTCCCCTGTTGGTCGAGGAGGCGTCCTTGACCCGTCCAGGGCCGGTCCGCATGCGCTTCGCCTGCCGCAATCCAAGCAAGCTCCGAGGCCAGGTCCAGATTTGGTTCAACGGCGAAGGCTTCAACATCTCCATCGAGCCCGAGCTTCCCCCGGAGCAACTCGCGGCTCCAGCCCTCCCGTCCCCCAACCCCCCTCCCCCCAACCGTGGCCAGGACCCGGATGGGCCAGGGCATGAAGGCGACAAGGATCTTGATGCTAGTATGGAGGATGACTCCATCGATACGGCGGCGTGGGAGAAGCTGGGCATCACCGACAAAGGCGGGGCGGCGGACCAAGTGCAGATGCCAATGATGGAGCAGCCCCTGGTGGGGGGGGGGGGGGGTCCGTGGAGCTGGAGCTCTCGATCCCAAACCAGTACGGCTCCAACCTGGGGTCCGTCACGTCTCCTCCGGCGAGGATGGCGGCTGGGGTGGTTTCAGACATGATGGTGGAGACGCAGGACGATACCCGCACCCCGGGTGTGGCATCGGCAGCCTCGTTGCCTCTCTCCTCGCGTTCCCCGAGCCAAGGCGGCCGCAGCAGCAACAAGCTTGGCGCGGTGAAGCAGCTCAAGAAGGTGGCGGTTCGCAAGGTCACCGCGGAGGCCGGGCGTGCAGCGGAGCTCTTAGGAGCCGGCGACGCCGCGCCAGGCGGTGATGGCTCTGGTGGTGCCTGTTCCCGGCCCGCCCGCTCAGGAGGCGACCAAGACGGCGTCCTTCCCGAAGGCCAAGCGCTCCAAGGCCGTGGTGGAGGGGCAGGCGGCCCCTGTGCGGGTCAGCGCTCGGGCCAAGGGTGCCAAAGGGAATCTTCCGTCTCTCCAACGTGCCCAACTCCTCCAAGCACAAAAGAACCTCGAAACCTCAGGTAATCCCTTGCCTCGTTTTACGATTCTAGACTCCTTTTCGGATGATCACTTGAGCGAGGTCTTGGGAGAGAGTGGGGTTGAACCGATGGGTGAGGGAGGGATGCGCGAACTCATCTCACTGGTGCGCGCGAAGGAGATGGCGCAGGCGGCGCTGACAGCGGCGGCTGCTCAACACGCGGATCGTCTGGCACTTGAGGCTGAGCCCTCGACGTCGCTAGCGATCCGGCCCGAAGGGGAGACAACAACAGGGGTTGCTGCTCCTTCCTCGCCTCGCTGCGGCAAGGTGAGGCGTGTGGCCAAGGCGATCACCTCAAGGGGGGTGCGCCTGCGCAATCGCGTCATCTAGATGCGTGCGCTTCTTTGGAACATCCGTGGCTTCGGTCACGCAGGGCGGCGCACCCAACTTAAAGAGTATATTAGGAAAGAAGCCGTCGATATCGTCGGGCTCCAGGAAACGATTAGAGCAGAGTTTAGGCACCATGATATCCTAGCCATAGATCCCCTTGAGCGCTTTATCTGGCACCATAAGACGGCAACGGGCCATTCGGGTGGTATGTTACTCGGGTTCTGCCGCGCCACATTCGAGGTGCTGACCTGGGAGGTCGGCATCTTCTTCATTGCTGCCAACATCCGCGTGCGAGCGTCGCTTCGCGAGCTTGTGATCGTGCAAGTCTATGGACCAGCAGATCACTCACGCTCGGTCGAGTTCTTGGGAGAACTTGAAGCCAAGGTGAGGGAGGTTTCGGTAGCCCAACTCCCGTTATTGGTGGGAGGTGATTTTAACCTGATTCGGTCAGGAGCAGACAAAAACAACGATAATATCAATTGGCCAAGGGTGGCTATGTTCAACAATGCTGTTGCATCTATGGCACTTAGGGAAGTGGCCAGAACTGGGGCAAGGTATACTTGGACTAACAAACAACTAGCCCCGGTGCGATCCGTCTTGGATCGGGTTTTCATGTCTCCAGACTGGGAAGTGGTGTTTCCACTCTGCTCACTCCTTGCAGAAACAAGGATTGGTTCGGACCATGTGCCCCTCATCTTTTCCTCAGGGGAGGACAGGATTCGCCGCAGCCCGCGGTTCTTCTTCGAAACCGCGTGGTTTGAGGTCCCAGATTTCGACTCCATCTTTAGGGAGAGATGGTTGCGAAGCGTCCAACTCGCAGGCCAGCAACGTGGCCCTATGGAGTTCTGGATCGCTGTCGGGGGCCGCCTCCGCGCAAGCCTAAAGGGTTGGGGCGCGAACCAGGGGCGTGCTGACAAGATCCTCAGGGAGAGGCTTCTTGCTGAAATAATCGTCCTTGATAACCAAGCGGACACTCGTCCTTTCTCAGAGCAAGAATGGGCGCATCGATACGCCTTGGAAGGGCAAGTCGAAGCTCTGTTGCGGGCAGAGGAGGAATATTGGAGGCGCAGGGGTGGTCTCAAGTGGACGCTCAAAGGAGACGCGAACACTCAGTATTTCCACGCGTACGCGAACGGCAGACGTAGGAAATGCTCAATTCTTAGGTTGCAGTCGGAGCAGGGGCTTCTTCTACAACACTCGGAAATCACCCAACATATCTACGACTTCTACATAAGTCTGATGGGGACCGACGAGGCACAACAAGCGCGCCTCAGCACGGAGGTGTGGCTCCCGTACCAAAAGGTACTACACAGCGAGAACGAAGAGTTGGGGCTCGCGTTTCTCCCTAAGGAGATTGACGACGCTCTCCTAAGCATGAAAACTGACACGGCTCCGGGGCCGGACGGGTGGCCGGTGGCGATGTTTAAGCGCTTTTGGCCATTGCTCCGCGGGCCCATCTACGAGGTGTGTAATGGCTTCATGCGTGGCTTCGTGGATATTGCTAGGTTAAAATACGGCGTCCTATCGCTTATCCCAAAAGTGCCAGGGGCGGACAACATACGCCAGTACAGACCTATCGCGCTGATTAATGTTCCGTTTAAAATCTGCGCCAAAAGCTGTGCCACTCGGCTCTCGCCGATCGCCCACCGCACCATTAGTCGTGCCCAGTCGGCGTTCATTAGGGGTAGGAACATTCTGGAGGGACCTCTAGCGCTGCAAGAGACCCTTCATGAGCTTAAGCGCACACACGAACCAGCGATTCTACTTAAACTAGACTTTGAGAAGGCCTACGACAGAGTTAATTGGGACTTCCTCAGGCAGATCCTCACCAGCCGAGGATTCTCGCCGGTACGGTGCACCGAGTCTTGCAATTGGTCTCGGGGGGCCAAACTGCGGTCTCGGTGAATGGAGAAGTAGGGCACTTCTTCAGGAACAAGCGTGGCTTACGCCAAGGCGACCCCATGTCGCCGCTCTTGTTCAACTTCGTCGCTGATGCGTTGGCAGCGATGCTGCGGAAAGCAACGGAGGCAGGACACATTAAAGGGGTGTTGGGACACCTCATCCCAGGGGGGATTTCGCACCTGCAATACGCAGACGATACGCTACTGCTGTTCCAGCCCGACCTCCATAGTGTGGCTACGGTCAAAGCCTTACTGATTAGCTTCGAGCTTATGTCAGGGCTTAAGATCAACTTTCACAAGTGTGAAGTGATGCCCATGGGATTGGAGGCGGATGAAGGTAGACACATCGCGGACCTGCTCAATTGCAAACTTGGCAATATGCCGTTTACCTACCTAGGTCTCCCATTGGATGCCAAACGCATCAAGATCGACGGGTGGGCGCCGCTCTAGACCAAGGTGGGAGAGCGGGTCAGTCCGTGGAGGGGGAAGTTCCTCTCCTCTGCAGCTAGGTTAGTGCTCACGAACGCGAGCCTCTCCTCGCTGCCGCAATTCGCAATGGGTTTGTTCCTCCTGGCGGAAGGGGTACACGCCAAGATGGACACACCGCGGTCCCGTTTCTTTTGGGAAGGCTCGGGACCAAAACGCAAGTACCACATGGTCAAGTGGGCTGCGGTGTGCCGCCCCAAGGATCTGGGAGGGCTTGGGATCACAAACACCAGAATCCAGAACGTTGCACTCTTGTGCAAATGGATCTGGAAACTCTCGCAGGGAGCGACGGGTTTATGGGTTGATCTGCTGCGGGCCAAGTACTTCCCGAACGGGAATTTTTTCGAGGGCGTGGCGAGGGGATCCCCTTTCTGGAACGATCTTCAAGCGGTACGGCCAGCTTTCGCTCTGGGAGCCAAGTTCTCCATTGGTAATGGACGCTCGGCTCGCTTCTGGCTGGATCACTGGGTGGGAGCCCATCCCCTCTGGGTCGACTTCCAGAACCTCTATACCCTGGCTGTCAACCCGGAGATCTCAGTGGCCACGGCGCTTGCCTCTTCCCCTCTGGCATTGCATTTCCGGAGAGAGTTATCGCAAGTAGAACAAATACACCTAACGGAATTGCTTGATACCATTGCGCCGGTCACGCTGTCGCCGACGGTGGACACAGTCACCTGGGCCCTCACCCCGTCTGGCAAGTTTTCGGTCAAGTCCCTTTACCGTAAACTGTGCCAGGGCCCATCCTTCCAGGTGCCAAAGGGCTTGTGGAACGCGCGCCTTCCGCTCAGGATTAAGGTGTTTTTCTGGCAACTGTTCCGCAATAGACTGCCCACTTCGGCTAACGTCGCCAAACGCAATGGGCCGTCGACTGGTCTGTGTGCGATATGTAACGTCCTGGAGGACGCGACCCATGTTTTCTTCCAATGTCCTCTGGCACGTTTTGCTTGGAGCGCCGTCCGTGCAGCAGCCAACTCCTCCTGGGATCCCCGGTCAGCGTCTGACCTCGCAAGCATACTAGGCTCGTTTCACGGTGGCAACAACCGAGTGCTCTGGAGCTGTTTCGGCGCCTTGACCTGGGCAGTCTGGCTCACTAGGAACAAACTTGCTATCGAGGGTATCTTCCCATCTCACCCTGCTAACATAATCTACAAATGCAACCTTCTTCTGCAGCAGTGGAGTCCGTTGGCGAAGCGCAAGGATGCTGAAAAACTGAATCTCGCCCAAGACCGCCTTCGTCAGATCTACGTTTTGGCTAGGGAGCCATCTGCCACCTCTGCACCGTGAAGTGGCCCTTTTGTCTTGCGAGCGAGCCTGCGTGCTCTATGCTCTGCCTCCGGGCCTGTATTTTGCCTTTGCTACTGCTGGCCTGGTCTAGACTTGTGCGCCTCCGAGCCGTCGTGGTCTGAGCCTCCGTGCTCTGGTTCGAAACTTATGTCTGAGCCTCCGAGCTCGTGTTCGAGGTCCTAACGTTGTCTGTTACGCTGCCTATGATGTGGGCTTTATTAATTTAAAGCCGGACGCTCCTAGCGTCTTCGTTCTAAAAAATAATAATATTGGGGGAGTCATTCATCATGGTTATTACCACGATAAATTGTTTGATAAACCGGAAAAGAAAACAACATTGTTGGCCTTATGTGCGATAGCAGTTAGTAGTGCTAGAGATATTTATAAAACGATAAAATTTCCCTGGCCTAACAGGATGAATATCGGCATTTCCATTTGCACAGAACACAACTAAACTCGTCTTTTGGAATTATGGCTAAATGACAACACAAACTGCACAAGGCGCATACCCACAACGTATACACACCCACGCCGACAGATCCAAACAGAGACAACATCAATGTATGTAGCGGAGAAACATCCATTGGCGTTACATAGAGCAGGAGATCATTAATACGCTGTCGAATATCACATTCAATAGTATGAGAAATTTCCACAAGACGACAAAGTTTTCCTAGACAAGTTTTAGCATTGCCATTGGCAGGAATGCCGACAATTCCATCTTATGAAATATGAAACAGAACTAAACTCAGCTCTTCTATTTATGTGTATACGACAACCGCAAACGACACAACACCGACACATCCGAATAGAAATGTGGACAGACGAGGAAAACCGCCACCACCGTTATCCTGAATAGCATATCACTAGTAATAAATATGATGGCTCACAAGACGACAAAGTTTCAATTTCTCGTCGAGCCATAACATTGCCGTTGGATGAATACCAGTACCCCCATTAGGTGCACAACAATTATTTCCTTAACGAGTATTAGCATTTTGCCATTGCCAGGAATGCTGACAATTCCGTTATACTAAACCCAGCTCTTATATTTATGCGTATACGACAACCGCAAATGACACAGCGCCGACACATTCTAATAGATTTGTGAACAGACAAGAAAAACCGCCATCGCCGTTACGCTGAATAGCATATCACTAGCTAATACCAGGAAGGCTCGCAAGATGGCAAAGTTTTAAATTTCTGGTCCAGCCATAATAACATTGCCGTTGGACACTTGTACTTATGGCTACGCAGTAGCGCAAAGCCGCAAACAACACCTACCCATGACAAACACATCAGAATCGATGCAGTGGGGAAACAAATCACCTGCAGCTGCACGCCTTGAGCTGGTGCACCAGTTCGCCCACCATTCCGAAGTCGACGATGGGCAGGTTCCTGGGAATCAGAAATCAAGCAGAGGAGACGAAATCAATACCCAAGACGATCGGGATAAGGAGAGCAGAGGGCTTGGGCACGGTGGTACGGCACGGACAGAAGGCTGGTGATATCGTTGAGCATCCTGTCGGCATCGCGGAGGAAGATGTTGATGACCTCGGGGACGAAGCCCTCGTCCTGTGGCGACTGCAGCTGTTGGTAGTACTCGTCCAGAATTCCTTGGATCCATCAGGCCAAGTCAGCAAAGACAGCCATACTGCGATGGATCCGTCGCGCTTCTAGAGAAGTAGAGAGTTGAGGGGAGGGACGACTCACCGTGGCGTACATGTAGCTGATGTGCTCGTTGAGCTGGCTTCTTAGCGCGGCGGCCGACATGGCGAAGCGAGGAGGTCCGGGAGACAGAGGTCAGAATTCGAAGCTGCTGGCGGAGTGGACGAGGACAGGAGAGGAGTGCAGGTCACGGAGGCTCTTTCACGGAGCCTTTTGGTAGGGAGTGCTCGTTAAACTCTACTGTGCTGGCCGCTATCAATGAAGAGCTTGGAGAGGAGTGCAGGCAGGTCACGGTGGCTCTCTCACGGAGCCTTTTGGCAGGGAGTGCTCTACTGGTTGGCCGTTCTTAATGAAGAGCTTCAAGTTGAAGATGGCGTATGTGCGTGTGCATGCAGCTACATTTTGGTGGATGAATGGATGGATGCCGGGCCAGCAAGCGACAAGTTGACCACGACAGCGTCAGCCAGGCAAGCAGATGCCAGAAGGGTTTGACCACTCGTTCGGCCCTTAGCCCATGCCCCACTGGTCATTGACGGAAGGGAGTGTCGCTTTTGCAATGCATAGCCCCTCACTAAATAGTAAACTAGATCGGGATCGTGCCTTGGCGCGAGGGTGTCTGTCCCAACGTTTTGGTCAAGCAGGTAATACTAAGTACTAAGTCCAGTAGTAATCTTGGTTTAGCATATACATTCATACAGAGTAACAATACAATGAAGATTCAGTACAATAATGTTCATCTAAGGTTGTTTGAATTTCAATTTCACATGAATATATATTTACTAAAAGACTTCCACTATTTGCACCAGAAGGCATCGTAAATGCTCCTCCAATGTGTTCTTCATGCCGATCCCTACAGAGAAGGAAGAAGGGGAACATGCGATCAAAGAGCACTACAAGAAAAATGAGATACTATGACGAAAATCCTCGTGACGGAGATGGACAACATCATGGAAATACCTAATGTGTGATGTTTTCGTGGGTGGCGTCACTGATTACCGCAAATCGGCGACGATAGAAGTCACTAAGTCGTTTCAATCTTTGAGCGCACATGGCTACCAATTTCTACGACGGTTTGGTAATTTCTTTGACGAACCTAATAGAGTCGCTGAATATTACGAATGTGTTATGATAAAATTTTCTCAACTAGTGTCTACCGATAGGACCCGCCATAGCTGCTTCATGGCTTATTGAGCGGTAGGACCTGCATACCAATGTTGGCAGTAGGACCCACCTTGTTTTTTTAGAGTCTAGTGAGCTCTATAATTATTTTCTTCCATCTAATATAGATAGGTAATAGCCAGTGAAAAACTTATTTTGTTCCATCTAAAAAAGTAGATAGTGGCCGGGCAAAAAGAAACTTGAATCCATGCATTCGTGAGCTGATGTTATTTCATTCTATTACAATAAAAATGGAAATATAAGTTAACAAGTAAAAGTTTGGTACACGGAGTTTGATCCCGGGACCATTATGGTCTGAGCAAACGGCGGTGTTAATAGGCTAGAATTTTATTTAGATACTATATGCATCCGAAAAATAATATTATGGTCATTGACAGAAGGGAGCGTCCCTTTTCAATGCATAGCCTATCACTAAAAAGTACATTGCATACATATACAATCGATAAAGTATAATCCTCTTCCCAGCTCTGCCACCTCCTTTCTACAGAGTATGCTCTACTTGAAAGAACATATTTATCAATAAATAACTGCATTACTATATTCACTATATGTTAGTTTTGCTAATGCATATTCTTGGCATGTTGATATCTTTTACCTCGAAAACATATATACATAGAAAAATATAAATACATAATAATGTTGGTTTGTGCTAAAACAAGGAAAGAAATCATGATTTCATCAGATGCAAAATGCCAAATCAATTTGTAGATTTTTAGCGGTATTCACATCGGACGTGGACTTTAATTTGGGACATGGTTCCACGGGAACCCCCTGCGAATAGTAAATTTGGAAAACATACTTGGACAAAAAATCTGATTTTTTTGGAAGATATGTAGCCGACCGATATACTCGCGTATGAAGCTTCATGATGAAATGATATTCATAGTATTCTGAGCAAAAATGACGAAACGATGCTATAGAAAAGGCAACTGCTAGGCGTCAGCCGGAAAGGATCAGCCGCTTCGCCAGCTGTCGATTCACCCTAATAAGAAGCCGTTTGATCCTCCTATTGACTTGACCATGCCATCTCTTCAATCCCCACGTACGCAACATCCGCATAAGTTGCAAAAAAAAGCACCTGCATAAGTTGCAAAGCAGAATCCCCGATTCCCGACCCATGCCCTCGCGTAGCTCCAGTGGGGGTATCAGCTTGCAGCGACAGAGCATGCTGTAACATAGCATCCTACACGACTCCGATGGCAGCTCATAGCAAAACAACAACGAGCTCGTCACGCTCGAGCATGCTGCAATGCAGCACCCACGCGACTCCGGCTAGCAACCGCGCTAGCCCATCTTGCAAGCACAACGGTGGCAGCATGCGGTGCTGCATCACAACTCCTTTCTTCCTGCTCGCCACGGATCTCTGGCTTGCAGCACCCTGACCCGGCTCTAACGCAACCTTGAAGCAGCCGACGCTCCAAGCTAGCAGCCATCGCAGATTATGACACTCCGGTGAGTGGCCTCGAAGTATGAGCACATTAGCTGCTATGACCACCCGTTGAAGCAATGACAACTGTTGCATTGTCAGCGAGCTCTTAGGTTGCAGCATCGGCCACGGCTACCACGCCGACAAGCTTGTGGTAGCAACGTCGACGAGGCTCTGCAGTTGCAGCATCGGCAAGCAAGTGCGGCCTTGTAACATTGGCCACTAGCAATGCTAGATTGCAGCAGGCCAGCAGCCATGGCAGCTGCGATGACCGGCTACAATAGCATACACCTATTGCAGCACTCTGGCGAGGATATAAGGTTCCAGAACTAGCGAGTGCTGCCACGAGCGGCTCCCTGAGCCAGATCGAGTAGATACTACGGGGGAGATCTGATCAACGCGCTGGGGGTAGGAGAAAAAAATAGTGGTGAATGCTTGGTTGCTCGGGATAAGGTTGGGGAGGGAGCTGAGGTGCGCTGGCCTCAGCGGGATGCGTGGCAAGCGTAGGAGGCATCTCAAGGATTTTCCAATAAAAACACACTTTTGAACGAATAGTATAATCATGATTATATTTTTTTCACTAACAATACCACGGGTTTTCATTCGTTTATACAACTTCATATAGGAGTAGAATGGTCAACCAAGTTTGATACCCCAAAATTCCAAGATTTTTTCGCATTTCTCTAGTATTTTTCCTGATTTTACAAATCATGTGGGTGTGCACCTTTGTATTCCGGTATCCACATCCTTTTATGTCAATGTAAGGCATTTCTCTTCTTTTGCGATTGGTGAAGTTTGCTAAAATTACTAAAATAAATATGTCCACAATATATTTTCTCTGCACCCATTAGTCTCTAGCTTTAAAACATAATATGCAAGAATATGTGCAGTTTGGCAAGATGACAATATTATTAGTGGCAAAAACTATTCATACCTATGTAATGAATATTTTTAAATTGCCGGCACATCAGTCTGTGATTATTTGACTTGTACGTTGACACAATATTGGTGGTGGTTGGCGGTGGGTAGAGAATAATAAAAAGGAAAAATGTCATGGTTATCATTGCACAAATTAGTTCTTTTGAATGCAAAAGGTGGCATATGCTTTAGAGATATATACGAGCATTTGATCAAGCCCTATTAGTAAACAAGCTTTGTCGATTCTGGACTCTTTGAGAAGCATATATGTGCAAGGATTCTCAGATAGAAGTATTATCGTAGTGGTAATGTGTTGATACCCTTTTTTGGCAATGCATCAGTAGTGTGGAGTGGCATAGAACATGGCTTGGAACTTGTGAAGCATGATATTATATTGCGTGTGGGTAACGACACATTCATAAGGATTTCGCTCGATCCATAGATCACAAATGAACCCACGTTTCGACCAAGAACACCGAGGGGGGAACAACCGACATAACCGAGTTTTGACTTTCTTAGATGTCCACGGGATGTGTGATATCCTTATTTTGAATGAGCACTTCTGGAAAGTTGATACGGGGAGCATTTTGATTCTTATTACGATGCCTAGGCTTCAGTTTGACTTCCTATATCTTAGGAGCAGGCAATTAGCTGCTTCTCGGTCCGCGTCCTCTATAGGATTGCGATGGCGGAGCTCGAGCAACAGGTTGCTCTTGGTGCATCCAGTGCCCGAACGGTCTCTGGCCCATATGGAAATTTATATGGAGCTCCGATGTACCACTAAAGTTGAAGTTAGCAACATGGAATGTTAGAAAAATTAGGGTTTGGAACAATGCTCGATACCCTTGGTGGGTACGGCTGTCATATATTTATAAGAGGAAACCGTACAAATACAGGTTATGTTACAACACGTATATCTAATATACACTTACTCTAACACCCTCCCTCAATCTTAACTATATCCCGAAACACTCAGAAGGTTAAGATTGCGACGACACCCTTCAAAAGAAGGCAAGGGCAAGGGTTTAGTGAAAATATCAGCAAGCTGATCCTTAGAAGAAACAAACTTAATCTGAAGGAGCTCTGATACCATGCTAGACAAATTAGGGTTTGGAACAATGCTCGATACCCTTGGTGGGTACGGCTGTCATATATTTATAAGAGGGAACCGTACACAGGTTATGTTACAACACGTATATCTAATATATACTTAGTCTAACATGGAAGATTGTGTTATGAGCCGTGGCGACCACGCAATGCAAATTTCTTGCCATATTGTGATGCATGCTCCCTGTCCTTTTCGTGGTTTGGACGATGAGATGTCATTTCATGCGCTCATTGTCTGCCCGAATGCAGCGAAACTAAGGGATGGTATGAAGGCCGAATGACTGATACCCTACTAAAGAAGGTCTAATTGACACATCCAAAGAATGGCCACTGAATCTTCTTGTCATGTGCAACAACCAAGTGTGGTATATGCTAATAATATGGCTGTGTGGAGTCTGGAGTTTGCGCAACAATGTAGGGATGGAAAGACCATCCCGCCAACGGTCTCAAAAAATTCCTATGTCATAGCTACTTGAGTCCCTTGAAGCTTATCCGACAACACAACCCAGTAGAAATAATCAATGAAGGAGCGCCAATACAAACCAAGCTCCCTCCGTTGCCGCGGCCTCCTGCAGCTCAAACAGACGTTGCGGGGTCTCGGCCTCGGACATGCGGTCAAACTGCTGACACACTGAAAGTCTCTTGTATTGATCACCCAACAGAGCGTGCCCAGCCTGCTCAAACACTACAGACATCTGCCCAATGAGAGGAACAATGTTGCCAAGTTTAGATCGCTCAGGCTGACCAACCACAGAAGGAAACACAGCTGGATGTGCACAACGGAGTATAAGTTGTAGGCCAGAATAAGGAAACCAAGTAGATTGGGAATCACAAGATTAGACACCTCTCGAGGCCGCTTCAAGGCACTCCTGGTGTGAGCGAAGGACTTGGAGTTCACGAGCAACGCGGTGACCACTCTCTAGGGAGGTCGCCTTCTGGACTTTGAGGTCTTCCAACGATGTTTGCACGACCGCCAACTGACCTCGGGCATCATCGACCTGCAGCCGGAGGCCATCCCCAGTTGCTTTGCCTTCCCGCAGTTGCGCACGGAATTCCTCGGTCATTCCTTGGTTCTTCTCCAATGTCCCACCTTCCACATGGAGCTGCTCCTCGCAGGACCGCACGTCCACAAGCTTCGTAGCAGCAGCGTCACAGGCACGGCTCGTCTCCTTCCGGGAAGCACCGAGAAGATCCTTCATCTCCAGCAAGCGATCTACCGCTGTCATCAAGGAAGCAGGTTCAACACAGATAACACTCACAGTCCAACCACCCCAAAAGGAGAATACAACAGGACTTGCGAAAGATGTCTGCTACGGACCTCTCAAGCTGGGAAACCCGGCTCTGCTCCGTCCCCACAAATTGGTAAAGTTCGCTAACCCGCATAGCAAGATCTGATCTTTGGGAAAGAAAATCCTAAAGACATAGCAATAAAAATCCAGCCTCAAGCACATTACGACAAAATTGACTTAAGACTCGAGGGCTACTACATGGGATGCATTGCGCTAACATTAGTTCCGGCAACCGTCGATTGTCTGACCACCCCCAGGGCGTCCTTCAGGGCCTGGGCCATAATGACCTAGCGCAAGAGGAGCTATGAGACCACCATCAAGCAACGACGAGGAGGCCGGAGGGGCGTAGCACCACTCACCGCGTCAGCCTCCGGGGCAGGTCTACGTGGCAATGTCAAGACCTCTGCTGAGGCCCCGACTCCTGTCAAGGGGTCGGCCGCAGAAGAGCTCGGTCCAGTTGGGCCTCCAGAGCTCACATCTTCACGGGGCCACTTCCCTATAGGAAGTGCGATCGCCGAAGACAGAGGCGGGCGCCGCAAGTTTTCTTTAGGACGTGTGCCAAGCTAAGAAAAACAGTAAGATGGGAATCTTGCAAAAAAGAACCAGCAAAGGGCTGCAGATGACAAATACCTGAGCAGCCCATTCTTAGCCTTGACCTTCAAAATCCGGCGAGGAATCACCGGGTAACCGCGGCCCGCGGCCGGGCTGGCTCCTTTAGAGGGCTGGAATGCGAGCGGCCTAAGCTCTCGGGGACTCCTGAGCAATAAGCGGGGGGCTCCGGTGGGCGACACCCGCTTGTATACATGACTGATGTGCCAAGTCGTCCCATGGATGGGTTTGTGGGGGCCTCCGTCAGCATTTTGATCACCTTTCCCATAGGAGGGATGGCTGGTGGTGTATTTATATGACACTAGTAAGAGCACACGTGCAACTCACGTCTCCACCAATACACATAATTTTTTTGTGAGTGACCATAAAAATATCAATGCACGACAATATACATTTTGAAAGCACATCACCAGTAAAGATACATAAGTGATGTACATGATTCGAAAACATAACATCAGATGAACATGGGGTCTAATTAGTAATCATGCACACAAGGCATTTCTCAGCTGATGTATACATTAAATCAAACACAAGATACCTTACAAATTTATTTTAAAATTTTGTGGTAAAAGAACAAAGAGCTCCACTGAAGTGTTGCAATACAATTGAAGAAAAATCAGATATATCTTTTGTGTAATATATGCTTAAGAAATTCTCGCACAAAATATGATGTTTTCTTTAAGATTGGTCTCTTTAAAATTTGGTAAGTATATCAAATACTGGTATAAATGGAATACAGATGATCACATCGTCTCCAAAGAAAAGGAGGGGTGTGTCTCAATCTATTCTGAAAACATAGTCATGGATAATATATAGACAAAACATGTGCCCGTCTGGTGAGCACATCATTCATCGTATTCAACTCCATACTCTTACAACAAATCTAGAAGGATGGAAACGATATACCAACTCACACACAAAATAAGCTTAGCGTTTACTTCATCTGCCTGTCCTTGGCTTGTTGTGTGTCTCTTTGTCTTGATTGTCGAGAGCTCCACGGCCATCTCCTTATCTGCAGCTGGCTGCACCGAGACTTCTTGTTTGCCAGGCAAGGGTGCTGTAGGAATGGGCATTGTACGGGTAATTGGTCTTCTTGCTGAACTGAACCATGGGAGTGGTACCAATACCTAGTAATCATGCACGTCTCTCTACAAACATAAAAAAACTAATTACACTTGAAGAGTACAAAAAATAAAAAACACATTATTCATAGTGCACTTCATCCGAAAATATTCTTGAACTAAATGTTTCTGGAAATTTCTTCAAGAAAATTGAACATAAATTATGAAATGGTGTATCAAGTAAAATGAATAAAATATAGTGAATTACCTATATGCAGGAATGATTCAAGAAGTTCATTCCACCTACCAGCAATAAATTGTATCAGGACAGTGATATAATTTCTCTTTAGTTTGTGTATATTTTTTTTGAAGAGTACACAATTTGAACCATAATTTTATAGGAGAGAACAGAAGTTACAAGAGCACCCCAAAGGGGGACGACATCCACGCTCCACCACCAACACATATTACAATGGACTACTCAGATAATCCAGCCATCCTCTTCCCTCCCGCAATAGGTCAGCAAGAACACAGAGGTGAGCATTATTGAATGCCCTAGCACTGCGTTGCTTCCGTAGGCTCTAGCACACATGCATCACAAGATAATCAAAACCACATCGTTACTTTGGGAATGAACTGGCGAGACCTCCCCACCAATCCTGAAGATTATCAGTGACGGAAGGAGAAGGGACAACATCAAGATGAGTCGATCGAAGATAGCGATGCCATACCTGTCAAGCATATACGCACTGAAGCATGATGCGATCGACAATGTCCTCATCCTGCTCACAGAAAAAGGGCAAAAATATGGTCTTCTCTTCTGACCTGACGATCAGATGTCCATATATACTCGATGCCGTGAAGCCAAGCAAATGAAAATCTTGCAGTTCCATGGCACCCAGCTATTCTAAAGTGCCTTAGCACCAGGAAAGCAAACAGCTCCTTCGGAAAGAAGAATGTACTGGTTCGTGTATATAACACTTCACAAATTCTGCACCCTGACCTTCCAGCACAGCTGACGCAAACTTGATGAATTCAGAACTCAACAATGAATTCGGCCAGTATCTTTAGCACAACAAATTCAACCCATATTTTGCTCGGTCTTTGTCTCTGCTCACCGAAAAATTCCACATGAATACTCGCATCCTAAAAAACACTGTGTCTAATGCAGGCACCACCTGAATGCTTACTGGTTGGAGCACTTCCAATCATTCACATCATTCTTCAGCCACACGATCACCTGTTCACAACCCAGGTATATCAAATGAGGCCACCCTTACTTATAGAATCAAGCTATGCATCTCTACATTTGGGCTGTAAAATTACAGCACGAAACTGAACACAAAGTGCTCTTAGATGCTTAGAAAACATGTATAGTGATGTGATTACATTCTCAAACATCCTCTTTGAAAAATTCATCATCGCAATCAGAAAGAAACCTTGCTCGAGACCTGCAGAAACCATTTCATCATTGGTACCTGAAAAATAAATAATTTATGTTAGTTTTTCCCTTGAGAAAAGAATGGTCAATTTGGTTCAGAGAAACATGTTATAAAGGGAAAAAATATTAATTAGCAAAGTTTTATCTTGCAGACTATCCCGTTCATCATAACTAATGTAGTAATTTAGATAACAATGTTGGATGGAGCAAGAGTATGGATGTTGTAGTCATCCTTGGAATTATTAGACCGTGGACAAGCGTGTAGTAGCATTTCAAGAGTATATGTACTCTATCTACAGTTTATATGAAGGACAAAAATATCTAGTGTCTTACCAATGTTGATTCCTTCCTGCCCATGGTTTCAGTAGCTTGTTTAGAAGGTATATTATGTTTATACAGTATTATACAAGTAAATACAGTGGTATTACAGGAAACTGGATCTCCTGAGTTCAGGTGCTACCTCTGAAAGCAAGAACTTGACAACCATTATGAGGATAGTCCATGAAAGGTTCCCAATATGTTAGGTCCGTTTATCGGTATAGGAATATCACGACAGTGTTGTGATGTTAGTTTGTTGACATACAATGGGACACAAAAGACAACTACCGTTTATCGGTATAGGAATCTTGTGATAAAATAGCTTGACATGTATTTTCATCAAGCTATAAGAGCAAAAATTATGGATGATGGTGAACAGAACCATACACTATAGAATTAGCACATGACTAATTTTCATTTTGCCTGAGGAGAAGAAAAATATGTCCAAACATGACTCTAGCTAGTAGATTTGAAAAATCATGTGAAAAAATAATTAATTTATTATTAGCATCATATTATGAAACCATTCACTAACCTTTAGAAGGACATAGAAGGTAGATAAACTACATCAGTATGTTGGTGTGCCTTTCAAGCAGCACCAACTCTACAAATGATAATGGTAGCAATCTGCCACCATACTAATCTCCCCGTCGAAAATAAGAACTGCATTCCTGTTCAATCAAACAAGGGGACACAAAAAAATCAATAGAAACACAGTACAAGCCCACTGGCTGCTCCTAGTAGTCCACATTCTACTGATGTTGCAATCGGGAACTCTGCCTTATCTGACAAAAAAACCAATCAACATCTGTTAATCAGATGAGTCAATAAGCTCGCAGCTAGGACAGAAATGCCAACGACCAACCTAGCTGAAAAATATTGTATATGGTACAAGGTACACCCACCTAGATAATAGCTTAAAATAATTACAACTTAAATCAGGTAACTACGGGAAGTGTAGGAAGATAGGTTATTGTTTCGGTAGTGGGCAAAAAGCTAACAAATCATGATTTAGTTAATCAGGAAAACATGCTAAGTCTGAGATACACATCCTCTCACACTCTGTCGCCTTTTCCCAAATATGAGTTCTAAACTTCTAATATCGCATTATCCTTTCCATCGAACGAATTCAAAACAATAGTGGTGTATGAGGATTCTAACAATGGATTGGCCGAATTGTAAGAAATAAAAGGGGTTGTTGGCTCCGTTTGTTCGCGCCCATGGGGAAGTAGAGGAGGAGCGTCAGGCGGCGGCAGCGTTCCGTGCTCGCATATCTGTGATAAAATTGTCAGGCAGCCTTGCGCTCTCTCTCTCTCTCTCTCTCTCTCTCTCTCTCTCTCTCTCTCTCTCTCTCTCTCTCTCTCTCTCTCTCTCTCTCTCGCTCGCTCTCGATGAACTCGCAACAGACAGTGGTTTTGCGCAGCGCACAACTGATGATGCTTTTCTGTTTTTCTTCTCCTCTTATTCAGTTTGTCCTAACCAGCCCGGCCGATGCGCACGCCGCTGCCCCGTTCGTGTTGAACGTGCCATCCCACGTTCGCGGAGTGGGCGTGCTCACCGCAGCCACCATCTACACCTAGTCACGCTCGACGCGCACAGATCGCGTGCTCGGCGTCTTATGCATGAAACAAAAAACCGGGCCGGGGAAGCCGGTCCAGCTACGAGATGGGTCAGGGTTTAACTAACAAATGCCTCCCTAAACCCTAAACCCCTACTGAATAAACGACACCAATTTCTTCTCGAAGCTCCTGGAACTTGGCGCGGCCTAGCGCCTTTGTCAGAATATCAGCGAGCTGCCCGTTGGTGCCGATGAACTCGACCTCCACACGCTCATCTTCGACGCACTCGCGCAAGAAATGGAACCTTGTGTCAATGTGTTTGCTGCGGTCGTGGGAGACGGGGTTCTTGTTGAGGGAGATCGCTGCTTTGTTGTCGATCTTCAGTCTGACTTGCTCGACCTCTGCGTTCTTCATGTCGCCAAGCAGCCGCGTGAGCCACACGCCCTGGCAGGCCGCCGTTGTGGCAGCGATGTACTCTGCTTCGCAGGTGGACAAGGCCACCACTCGCTGCTTGTGTGATTGCCAGCTGATCAGACTCCGGCCTAGGAAGAAGAGGACGTTGGTCCTGCTCTTGCGGGTGTCGACGTCGCCCGCCATGTCGCTGTCACTGAAGCCCACCAGAGTTGCCTCGGCTGCCCCCCCTGGCATAGAAGCAGCCGTAGTGCTGCGTCCCGGCAACATACCTGATGATTTGTTTGATGGCGGCGAGGTGCTCCGTCGTCGGGGCCTCCATGAACCGGCTCACGTAGCCGACAGAATATGCTATGTCTGGGCGCGTGTGCACCAGATAGCGCAGTGCACCAACGATGCTCCGGTACGCCGTTTCGTCCGTGGCTGGTGCATAACTCACCCTGCTGAGCTTGAAGCGTGGTTCCATGGGGGTATGGATTGGATTGCACCCCACCAGGCCGGCCTTCTCGATGATCTTGTGTGGGCTTCGACACAGATAACAAAATCTATAGAAAAAATAACTTCACTTTAGAACGCATCATCTTGTCTGGCTGTGTGGCAACCCCTGGGTTGTCTCTTTAATCCGCGCCACAGATAACAAAATCTATAGAAAAAATAACTTCACTTTAGAACCCATCATCTTGTCTGGCTGTGTGGCAACCCCTGGGTTGTCTCTTTAATCCGCGCCACAGATAATAAAATCTATAGAAAAAATAACTTCACTTTAGAACGCATCTTCTTGTCTGGCTGGGTGGCAACCCCTGGGTTGTCTCTTGTTCTGATGGTGGTGGCGATGCTGCGAGATTCTGATGGTGGTGGCGGTGACAAGGAAGCATCACCTCTCGGTATACCAGCCAACAGCAAGATTATAGCTTGGTTCAAGAACCAACAAATCTCTCCCCTCACCCAAAGGGGAGGAAACAACATTTCACAAGACGGTAATTAAAAACAACAAACAACATACAAGAAAACCAAGCCAAAAAGCAACCAACCAAATATAGAGTTTACGCACAGCCAGCAGGCCATCCATGACACACAAGTATATAGTGTTGATAGACAAAGACATCGACACACAAGACAACAAGTTCCATTTGCAGGGTGGTCGCGAGCCCGGAGTGCCGAAGCAAGAATCGTCATGTGATTCCACGCGCCCCCTCCAAAAGCCCAGCAACTGCTGAATGCTGACTACATCTTGAGAGATACATCCCCCGCATCATGCCAGATCACACGGGGCTATGCTCTTTTGGCTTCATTTACTGCTACTTAGGACCCAAGGCTGCAATCTGCTGTTCCAAGTACATCAAAAGAAGAACATATTATTATGACAGGGCTACGAAGTACAGTGCTGCTTAAGTGGGTACATGGCAAAGGTTAAGTTGAGCTGGGAAACAAGGATATACAACTGCTTTTTTTTGAGCTACTGTATACATCTAACGAAACATTGTGACAATATTAAGGCAGAAACATTCAATGGCCAAATGGGACTTTCGAAAACCTCGAACTAAGTGCTCCAGAAACCAAAAAACATATTGCTATAAAAATTTCAACAGTAACAAGAATAAGATCAAGGTTATTATTGTTTTTTATCTTAAGCAATATATGACCAGTCTATGTATTTACGATACTTGTGAGAAGTTGGAACTCAAAAGCCAACATAGACGCATAAGATACTACCTGCATAATGGCCTGTAGCCTGCCGGCACATCATCGAACTCGTTCCTAAGAAGATTCAATGCCATGAGACACCTGAAATAATGCCAACACACCACACTGTCACATTCTGAAGAGGTTAAGCAAACTGAATTGAAATGCTTCGGAAATCGTAACCCGTTGTTTGAGAAAGAACTCTAGCCATCTCAAAACTTAGTTGTGGTATAAACAGAAGTCTAGAGTAACAAGTTACATGAGAATTATCAAAGAGGCATATAGTGAAATAAAGAAGTGAGTTATATCAATCACCTGATTGGAGATGAAGTGAACAAGCAGGTTAGTTCTTATGAACCTTAGATTAATATGAGCCATAAATAGTGTCATAAAAGACAAAATAAGCTTGCAGGTTTCACACAGGGGATTTGATAATCACATAGAGTAGAGAATAATTACTGTGCAACATATATAGTAAGGTATCAAGAACTGACCCTTCTTTGCTTTTTGCCTCGTAGAACTGGCGAAAGTGCTCGCAGGCAAGGTTAACTTTCCTAGCACCAACACTGATACATGCCACAAAGAGCAAGATCAAGAAACTAAAAATTTCTCAAACTTAACAAACGCTAAGGAATGTTGATTCACATAAGCATAATTGTGGTGTCACAATAATATTGGGGGTGTCATTCATCATGGTTATTACCACGATAAATTGTTTGATAAACCGGAAAAGAAAACAACATTGTTGGCCTTATGTGCGATATCAGTTAGTAGTGCTAGAGATATTTATAAAACGATAAAATTTCCCTGGCCTAACAGGATGAATATCGGCATTTCCATTTGCACATAACACAACTAAACTCGTCTCTTGGAATTATGGCTAAATGACAACACAAACTGCACAAGGCGCATACCCAGAACGTATACACACCCACGCCGACAGATCCAAACAGAGACAACATCAATGTATGTAGCGGAGAAACATCCATTGGCGTTACATAGAGCAGGAGATCGTTAATACGTTGTCGAATATCACATTCAATAGTACGGGAAATTTCCACAAGACGACAAAGTTTTCCTAGACAAGTTATAGCATTGCCATTGGCAGGAATGCCGACAATTCCATCTTATGAAATATGAAACAGAACTAAACTCAGCTCTTCTATTTATGTGTATACGACAACCGCAAACGACACAACACCAACACATCCGAATAAAAATGTGGACAGACGAGGAGAACCGCCACCACCGTTATCCTGAATAGCATATGACTAGTAATAACATGATGGCTCACAAGACGACAAAGTTTCAATTTCTCGTCGAGCCATAACATTGCCGTTGGATGAATACCAGTACCCCCGTTAGGTGCACAACAATTATTTACTTAACGAGTTTTAGCATTTTGCCATTGCCAGGAATGCTGACAATTCCGTTATACTAAACCCAGCTCTTATATTTATGCGTATACGACAACCGCAAATGACACAGCACCGACACATCCTAATAGATTTGTGGACAGACAAGAAAAACCGCCATCGCCGTTACGCTGAATAGCATATCACTAGCTAATACCAGGAAGGCTCGCAAGATGGCAAAGTTTTAAATTTCTGGTCGAGCCATAATAACATTGCCGTTGGACACTTGTACTTATGGCTACGCAGTAGCGCAAAGCCGCAAACAACACCTACCCATGACAACACATCAGAATCGATGCAGTGGGGAAACAAATCACCTGCAGCTGCACGACTTGAGCTGGTGCACCAGTTTGCCCACCATTTCGATGTCGACGACGGGCAGGTTGTTGGGAGGGAATCAGAACTAAGGTTGAACTAACCTCAATTCAAAGTTGCGACACTTTTTTTTGGATTGGAGGGAGTACTTTATTGTATATATAGTTCAAATGTGATTCATGTCCATTAAATATCTGCCTCGCTGGCGGACCGCAAGCCTCATAACTCATGAAATGTTGTCCCGCAGCACCTTCCGGTGGCCCTCCCCATCACATCTCCTTTTCTCCTCCGTCTGCAGAATGGTCAGTTTGGTGTTACGGCGATGCTATGAGATTCTGATGGTGGTGGCGGAGGCCAGCAAGGAATTCCTCTCGGTACACCAGCCAACAACAAGATTTTAGCTGGAGGAAATAACATTTCAGAAGACGGTATTAAAAACAGCGAGCAACATACAATAAAAACAAGCCAAAAAGTAGCCAACCAAGTATAGAGTTTAAACACAGCCGCAGACCATCGATGACACACAAATATAGAGTTGACAAAGACACTGACACACAAGAGAAAAATTCCATTTGCATGGTGCTTGCGAGCCCGGAGTGCCGAAGCAAGAATTGTCATGTGATCCCACGCGCCCCGTCCAAAGCCCAGCAACCGTTGAACTGCCTACATATTCAAGGATACATACACCCCATCATTCCAGAGCACATGGGGCTATGCTTTTTTGGCTTCGATTACTGGTACTTAATTAGGACCCAAGGTTGCAATCTGCTGCTCCAACTACATCAAAACAAGAGTAGATTAATGATTATGACAGGTCTGCAAAGTACAGTGGTGCTTAATTTATGTCGGTATATTTTTCCAGTACTTGGCAAAGGTTAAGTTAAGCTGGGAAACACAACTGGTTTTTTGGAGTTAGCCTAAGCATCTAACGAACCATCGTGACAATATTAAGACAGAAACATTCAGTGACAAATGGGACTTTCAAAGACCTCGTACTAAGTGCTCCAGAAACCAAACAATATATTGCTATACAAATTTCAATAGTAACAAGAATAAGATCAACGTAATTACTTTTTTTATCTTAAATAATATATGCCAGTCTACATATTGTTGATCTTGTGAGAAGTTGGAAGTCAAAGGCCAACATAGGAACATAAGATGCTACCTGCATAATGGTCTGTAGCCTGTCGCGCACATCGTAGAACTCATTCCTAAGAACATTCAATGCCATGAGGCACCTGAAATAATGCAAACACACCACACTGTCACATTCTGAAGTGGTTAAGCAAACTGAATCGGAATGCTTCGGAAATTGTAACCGAGTGTTTGAGAAAGAACTCTAGCCATCTCAAAACTTAATTGTGGTATAAACAAATGTCTAGAATTAACAAGTTACAAGAGAATTATCATACAGATAAAGAAGTGAGTTATATCAATCAGCTGATTGGAGATGAAGTGAATAAGCAGGTTAGTGCTTATAAATATTAGATTAATATGAGCCAAAAATAGTGTCATCAAAGACAAAATAAGTTGGCAGGTTTCACACAGGGGATTTGATAAGCACAGAGAGTAGAGAGTAATTACTGTCGTACGTATATAATAAGGTAACAAGAACTGACCTTTCTTTGCTTTTTCCCTCATAGAACTGCTGGAAGTGCACGCAGGCAAGGTTAACTTTCCTAGCACCAACGCTGATACATGCCAAAAAGAGCACGATCAAGAAACTAGAAATTTCCCAAACTTAACAAACACTATGGAATGTTGAACATAAGCATAATTGCGGTGTCATAATAATATTCTCGAGGAGCTATTTGTCAAGGTAGTCAACACAATAAAGTGTTTGATAACCCAAAACCGAAAATAGCATTTGTCTTATGTTCTATAGCAGTTAGTAGTGCTAGAGATATTTATAAAACGTTAAAGTTTCCCTAACCAAACAGCATTAATATACATCGGCATTTCCACTGCACAAAACATAACTAAACTCGTCTTTTGAATTATGGCTAAACGACAACACCAACCGCATGAGGCGCGCGCCCACAACGTATACACACCCACGCTGACACATCCAAATAGAGACAACATCAATGTATGTAGCGGAGAAACTGGAAAATAGCCATTTGCGTTACATAGAGGAATACTATAAATATTTTCAGAACGGCAACTTTTATTGCTGACCTAAAATAATGCCATTGTCGAATATCACATTCAATAGTACGAGAAATTTCCACAAGACGGCAAAGTTTCCCTAGAGTTTTGGCGTTGCCATTGGTAGGAATGCTGACTATTCCGTTATATGAAATACGAAACACAACTAAACTTAGCTCTTCTATTTATTTGTATATGACAACCGCAAATGACACATCACTGACACATCCGAATAGAAACGTGGACAAACGAGAATACCCACCATCGCCGTAATGCTGAATAGCATATCACTAGCTCAACTAAAGTTGGCTCTTCTAATTATGGCTAAACGATAAAACAAATGGCACGAGCCGCATGCCCACGATGTATACACCAACGCCGACACATCTAAATAGAGACAACATCAATGTAGCGGAGAAACTGGAAAAACAGCTATTGGCATTATGTAGAACAGGAGATCATCAATACTAGAAATATTTTCAGAATGGCAACTTTTATTGCTGGCCTAGAATACTGCCATTCCTGAATATCACATTCAATAGTACTCGAATTTTTGCAAGACGACAAAGTTTTCCTTGATGCGTTTTAGTGTTGCCATTGAGAGGAATTAATGCAGACAATTCTATTATATAAAAGACTACTAAACTCAACTTTTCTACTTATGTATATACGACAACCGCAGACGACACTGCGCCGACACATCCTAATAGAAACATGGACAGACCGGGAAATCGCCATCGGTGTTATGCTGAATAGCATACCGCTAATTCCAGGAAGGCTCGCAAGACAACAAAGTTCTAATTTCTGGCCGAGCCATAATAACATTGCGGTTGGATGAATGCCGGTACTTCCGTTAGGCACATGAAATACAATTAAGCTCCACACTTGTACTTAGGGTTACAGGATAGCGCAAACAACAACAACCGGGGTATGCCCATGACAAACAAATCGATGCAGTGTGGGAAACAGATAATCACCTGCTGCTGCATGCCTTGAGCTGGTGCACTAGTTCGCCCACCATTTCGAAGTCGACGACGGGCAGGTTCCTGGGAGGGAATCACAAATTAAGCAGAGGATACGAAATCAATACCCAGGACGATGGGGCTAAGGAAAGCAGAGGGCTTGGTGCGGTGGTAAGGCACGGACATAAGGCTGGTGATGTCATTGAGCATCATGTCGGCCTCGTGGAGGAACATGTTGATGACCTCGGGGACGAAGCCCTCGTCCTGCGGCGGCTGAAGCTCTTGGTAGTACTCGTCTAGAATTCACTGGATCCATCCATCAATACGGCGATCCGGGGGACAGAGCGAACACGGACGAATTCCGGCCCAGAATTGAGTTGAGGGGAAGGACGACTCACCGTGGCGTACATGTAGCTGATGCGCGCGTTAATCTGTCTCCTTAGCTCGGCGGCAAACATGGCGAAGGGAGAACAGAGCGAACACAGAGATGGTATTCGAAGCTGCTGGCGGAGTGGACGAGGAGAGGAGATTAGAGGAGTGCAGGCAGGTCACGGAGGCTCTCTCACACGGAGCCTTTTGGCAGGGAGTGCTCGTTAAACTCTACTGGCCGCCATCAATGAAGAGCTTGAAGAGGAGTGCAGGCAGGTCACGGTGGCTCTCTCAAGGAGCCGTTTGGCAGTGAGTACTCTACTGGCTGGCCGTCATCAATGAAGAGCTTCAAGTTGAATATGGCGTATGTGCGAGCATGCATGCAGCTACATTTTGGTGGATTGATGGATGGATGCCGGACCAGCTAGTCACTGCGGCACCCAGGAGGCAAGAAGATGTCTTTGACCACTCGTTCGGCCCTTAGCCAAGGCCCCACTGGTCACTGAAGGAAGGAAGGCAGGAAAGCCTCACTTTTCCAATTGCATAGCCCATCACCAAATAGTGCACATATGTTTATTGCTAATGAATATTTTTGGCATATTGATATTGTTGGAGCAGAAACTCTTGCCCTAGCTCATCGCAGCTCCCTCTGGTCACGTGACTCTCTCCTGGCTCGTAGCGAAGTAGAAGAAAGGAAGAAGGAGGGCACACTGTGGAATTTTTTCCGGTGCCCGAACGCCCGCAGCCGAACGGGTGTTCTCCTCAAGCAACAAACTCAAACCACACCTATAACACACGGGAGGGGTGAGGGTTTATACGTGCGCACACCAACGCTTCACGACGCGCACCAGACGCCACCCAACTCACCCTCTCGCCACGCCCCGTGCTCCGCGGTTCACGCACCCGCCATGCACACACACACACGGACGCGACCGGGTCCAGCGCCCAGCGCGATCACACACCCACACATCTCGCCAACTAACCCACACACACACGCACATACACGTGCTCACACACACACACACACGGCTACGGACCCAACATGGACTGGACCACGCCCGGCACGTCTGGCGCACGCACGCACGCGCACCCGACGCGCCTTGGCCATAGCCGCGGCTTATTTGGCTATCATTCACCCCCTAAGCCACGACCTAGAGCAGTGCCGGCTCGTGGTTGTCGCCGGCCTCCGTGATGAGGGCCTGCTATGCCGCCGCCACCTTCCGAGGCCTCGTGCTCTCGCTGGCCACAATTGTAGCAGCCCCCGTGCCTCTTCCCGCCGCCACCCGACGCCATGCTGCCAGTGCCGTCGTCGTCGAGGTCGAGTCATCCTCCGCCCTGCCGTCTGCGCCGAGCCGCCCACTGCGCCGCCGTCATCATCAGCTACTCGCCTGCCCGTTCCCTGCCGGCGTGCGCATGCTGCCGTGACCTCTCCTCGAACATCTTCAACCGGCCGAGCGCCTCCTCGAACAACATCGTCTCGACGTTGCAGAATTGCTCAATGTCGGCGACCACCGCGTACAGCCGGTCCGGACCCGAGTCCAGCAGCTTCTTCACCATCTCAGCATCCTCCAGCGTCGTCCCGAGCCCCGCGTAATGCGCCGCCATGCCACCAATCTTGCTGGCAGATGCGTCCAGTGACTCGCCGTCCGCCATGCGCAGACGCTCGAACTCGCCGTGGAGGGCGGCTAGCCGCGCCGCCCGAGCCCTATCAGCTCCGATGAAACATGTCTTCAAGCTGGCCCACACCTCCGCCTTCTTCTTCTTCAGCGACACCTGCATCAGCATGTCTTCGGAGAGTGCCCCGAGCAGGTATGCTCGTGCCGGCTTGTCCTTCTTTGCGACGACCGCCGCTGCCGCGTCCTCCACCGGAACCACCCCCTACAAGAGCCCGGCCGCATCCAGGTTGGCCTCCACCTTGATTGCCCATGTAGTGTAGTTGTCACCGGTGAGCGTAGGGACCGACATCGGCAGCGAGCTCCCTGATCCGCCGGCGCACGACACGAGTTACATCACCGGCGATCACCCCCGCTGACATGGCTCTGATGCCAAATGTTGGAGCATAAACTCTAGCTGGCCACCTGACTCTCTCCTGGCTCGTAGCAAAGAAGAAGGAAGAAGGAGGGCACATGGTTGGCTTTTTTCCGGTGCACAAACGCCCGTCGCCTGAACGGCTTTTCTCCTCAAGCAACAATCTTGAGCCACACCTATAACACACGGGAGGGGTGAGGGTTTATACGTCTGTGCGCACCAATGCTCCACGACGCGCACCAGACGCCACCCCACTCTCCCACTCGCCACGCCCCGCGCGATCGGGTCCAGCGACCAGCGCAATGATAGACCCGCACATCTCGCCAACTAACCCACACTTGCGCACATACACGTGCTGACACACACACACACACACACACACACACACACACACACACACACACACACACACACACACACACACACACATGCGCGCGCGCACACACACCCATGGCTACGGACCCGACGCGGACCAAACCACCCCTGACACGTCTAGCGCCCCCATGCACGCGCACCCGATGTGCCCTAGCCATAACCTCGGATTATTTGGCTATCAGATATCTTCTACATAAAAAACACAAATACATCCACTGGCTCTCGCGTCGCCTCGAGTGGGCGACTCACGGGAGACCAAACAGTACCTCCCGAGCCCCCTCTCTCCCTCCCCTCCCCTTCCCCACCGCCACCTGAGGACGCCGCCGGATTCCAATTGCATAAGTTGCAAAGAAGCATCCCGGTTCCCAGTGCTCTTGTGTAGCTTTGGACCTCGGGCAGGGCGTCAGCTAGCTGGCCCATAGCACCCCGCTTGCAGCAGCCATGTCGGCTAGCTTGCCGCAATAGAGCATGCTGAAACGCAGCATCCCACATGACTCTGGTGAGTAGTTGTGCCTGGCGAGCTCGTAGCAAAACACCGGTGAGATCGCCACACCCGAGCGCAGGTTGCAACGCGGCACCCACGTGACTTCGGCTAATAGCCATGCCAGGCTAGCTTGCAAGCACGACGGTGGCCGCACGCGATGCTGCATCTTTGGCTTGCAGCACCTTGATCCGGCTTCGTCGCAACCTTGAAGCACCCGACGTTCCCAATGAACAGCCATCCTAAAATATGATACGCCGCTGAACGGCCTCGAAGCACGAGCACAACAGATATTGTGACCACCTGTTGAAGCAACGATCATTGTTGCATCGTCGGTGAGCTCCCTGGTTGCAACATCGGCCGTGGCTACGAAGCCGATGAGCTCCGTGATTGCAACGTCGATGAGGCTTTGCAGGTTGCGGCATCGGCTTGCGAGCTCAGCCTTGTAACATTGGCCACTAGCAATGCTTGATTGAAGCAACCATGGTGAATGGACCATTGGCTACAACAACATACACCATTTGCAGCACCCTGACGAGGTTTTAAGGTTCCAGCACATGCGAATGCTCCTGCGAGCAGCGCGCCCTGGGCAGGATCCATAAGATGGTACAGGGGAGCTCTGGTCTACGCATCAGGGGTAGGAGAATAAAATGAGTGGTGAACACTTCGTCGGTTGGGATAAGGACGGGGAGCTCAAGGGAGCTGCGGTGTGTGGGAGGCGACTTACATCCGTGATGTGATCGGTCGGTTCACGTAAAGGACTTCCCTATAAAAACACACTTTTTGAATGAAGCGGCTTACGTAGGATTGTATTCTCTTAAATAAGAATACCACGGTTTGTCATTCCTCCATGCAACTTCATATGAGAGTAGAATGGTCGACCAAGTTTGATACGCATAATTTCAGGGTTTTTTTTAATATCTCCGGTATTTTCGAAATTTAACAATTCATGTGGTTGCGCATGGAACCGTGTACACCTTTTTATTCCTGTATTCACATGATCGTATGTCAATGTAAGGCATTTCTCTTTTGCCGCGGCTGGTGAAATTCGCTAATATTAATATATTAAAAATGACCACAACATATTTTATATGCACCCATTATTGTCTAACTTTGAAATCTAATAAGTAAGAATATGTTTAATTTGGCAAGATGGCGATATTATGAGTGGCACAAACTGTCCGTACCTATGTGATCATTATTTATAAATTACCGACATCAATCTGTAATGATTTGAGTTGTATGATGACACAATATTTGGTGGTGGTTGACGGCAGGTAGATAATGGTAGAAGGAAAATGGCATTGTTATCATGGCACAAATCAATTCTTTCGAATGCAAAAGGTGGCATAGGCTTTATAGATATTCGAGCATTTAATCAATCCCTATTAGTAAGCAAGCTTGGTTGACTTTGGACTCTTCCAGAAGCATGTGTGCAAGGATTCTCAGATAGAACCATTATCCTAATGGTAATGTGTTGATACCATTTTTTGGCAATGCATCAGTAGTGTGGCGTGTTATAGAACATGCCTTGGAACTTGTGACGCCTCCATAAGGATTTAGTTCGATCCATAGATCATAAATGGACCCTCTTTTCGACCTATGACACTGGGGGGGGGGGGGGGGGGGGGGCAACCGGCTGAACCGAGTCTTGGCTTTCTTAGATGTCCAGGGGACATGTGACATCCTTATTTTGAATGAGCATTTCTAGAACGTCGATGTGGAGAACATTTTAAAATTTTTTAAGATGCCTGGGCTTCAGCTTGACTTCATCTCTTAGCAGCCTGAGGCATTTTGCCACTTCCTGGCCCGCAGCCTGAGCAATAGTTTCCTCTTGGTGCATCCATTGCCCAACCCGACAGCATCCGGCCCATATGAAAATTTATATGAAGCTCCGGTGTACCACAAAAGATGAAGGTAACAAATGGAAGGTTGTGTTGGGAGCCCTGGTGACCATGCAGTGCAAATTTTCTCGGCATATTGTGATGCATGCTCCCTGTTCTTTCGTGGTTTGGAAGATAAGAGGTCATTTCATGCGCTCATTGTCTGCCCGAATGTAGTGAAACTAATGGATGGTATGAAAGACGAATGACATATACCTACTAAAGAAGGTGTAGTTGATACATGCAAAGAATGGCTATTGAATCTTCTTGCCGGGTGCAGTAGCCAAGTGTGGTATATGTTAATGATGCGAATGTTTCGAATCTAGAGTTTGCACAACAATGTAGGGCATGGCAGGACGATCCCGCCAATGGAAGTCTCAAAGAATCCTGTGTAGCTACTTGAGTCCCTTGAAGCTTATCCGACAACACAACCCAGAAGAAATAACCAATGGAAACATTTCCGCTGATGAGCTTGAGGTCATGCCGCCTCATGCGTTGTTCATGGTTGGTGCCTCATGATTGCGTCCGCCGGCTGTACGTTTGGCCCTTGAGGGCTCCTTCAAAGCTACAGACGACACAACAGGAACTTGTATGATTCCTTGGACATCAGATAGAGGTATTCTTCGCCACCAACAGCTATTTGTTCCATAGTATGGTTTCCATAGACAAGAAAATAACCGCTATCGTGCAAGGAATAGTGCTCGCGTTGCAATGGTCAGACCTTTCGGTGACTTTTAGGAAGACTTATAGAATTCTCTGTGTCAGTCATATTATTCTTAGAACCTTTATCTATCTCATTGAGCTTGTTGTCCTGGAAATACCTGAACATGGTCTTTGTCTTATTACATTTGGGAGACCCTTTTTGAACACTTCATGTGCTAACATATATATAGCAAAAATGAGACAGTGCCATCAAACAAGGGCAAGAAAATAAAACAGAATTTACATTTATCAAAATTTCAAAACAAGCCATAACGCAAGGAGTGTGAGAAAGCTTGCTGCCTTTTACTTCGGTAATCCACAAGATGAGCTGAAAAGGAGCTTGAATGGGTACGATCAAGTCCCCGAAGGTCAAGAAAAGCTGGACCTCGATCAATATCCCGATAAAACTCCATTCATAGAATCTCCTCTAAGTGAAATATACGAGGTGCCCAAGACATGGGGGGGGGGGGGGGGGGGGGGGAGGGAGGGAGAGCTTCCTGAACATAAACCACTATCAGAAGAGCTGGGGTATGAATTCCAAGATGAAACTAAGTGATTCCATGTTCTTGTAAGTTCTAACCTTACTGGGAACAAAAATAACAAACTATGGAAACATTAAAAATCCACTGTAATGCTTTGGGCGCTCCAGGGATGATATCAAAGGCACATGCCCATCCATATGCACCCACAGACGTATTATGGCTTAATTTCGTTCTAGTTTTTTGTGCATATACATTTGTTGTTAACTTGGTCATTCTGGCTCCTGTTAAGAATAAAAATTGATATTTACCTTATAAAGGATGCTGGGGTGCTAGGCGCAACCACTGGCTCCACGTACGCTATGAATAGTTCTGTGCGAGAAAAAAAACAGCTAGCAACGAGATAAGAAGGGGCGAAGCGAGCGGACAGCGAGAGAGAGAGGGACGCAGCTTCAGCGACTTCATGAAGCTAAGTCTCATCGTAACTTAGCCCTCTCTATCAGCTGTCCATTGAAAATCCGACGTACCCGATTGACCCATATTCCAAACGAATTTTTAAAACTATTCAGAAAAAATTGAAAAAATTCCAATAAATCATAAATGTTTCATTTATTATTCTGGGAAAGTTTCAACCCATTTGGATGTATGATTTGTGATTAAATAGCCTTTTGAGCTCAAATAAATAAAAAAAATTAGTCACAAACGATACATCCAAATGGATTGAAATTTTCATAGAATACAAAACGAAACATTTATGACTTATTGGGATTTTTTCATTTTTTTCTCAACAGTTTTGGAAAATTTGTTCAAAAATTGGGTCAATCTGGTACGTCGGATCATCAATAGACGGCTGATAGAGGGGGCTAAGTTACGATGAGACTTAGCTTCATGAAGTCACTGAAGCTGCATCCGAGAGAGAGACCTAGCAGGCATCTCCCCCACGAGGCCGCGACCCTCGTTCCTCTTGCCGCCACCGCCGTCGATGGAGAAAGTGAGAGGAAAGAGGAGATGGAGGTGCCGCAGCAGACGGGAGAGGGTCATCGACTGCTGTCGGCATAAACCTGCGAGGTCGGGCGCGACCTGGCGGCGGCTCGATCCGCTCCTCACACCGCCGGCTGCAGGTTCCAGGTTGCTCCCGCACGGCCGCCGTCTCTCTGCCCTGCGTCCTACCTCATCACCGGCCGCCCTCCTAATCACTTCTACCGGGTATCTTTCCCCGTACCCGAGGAACAGCGGCAGCGGCGTCGCTCCTCCTTGCCCTGCCTCCTTCACGCGCACCCCTGCTGCCGCCTGTTCGTCTTCCGATTGCTGCGGTCGGCATCGCGGCCTTGCTGAGGGCGTTGAACCCCTCCTCTCCTTTTTCCTCTTCCCCCGGTCCTCTTCTTTTCCTCAATGTTGCTCCTCCTCCAATCTCTCACATCCAGGTAGGATGGAGAAGGCGCACATGGCCTAGGCAGGTCTCATCTTCCCTTGATGACTTGAGCTCCTCCATCTAATTCGTGTCCACCTAAATTTAATTTTCTTATGCACCTAGGGTTTGGGTGTGGTTGACTCCTACACTGATGGCTGCATCAACCAGCAGCTGCACCTCCTTCGACTTCCGCAACCTCGCCGACCAAGCTGCGTAGCGCTGCTAGGAAAAGGCCTGTTAGTGGTGCACCTATTTTAGCCATTAATGATGCACTATAGGTGCGCCACTATCACCACGCCACTAGTAACAAGTACTAATGGCGCACCCCTGGTGCGCCATTAGTATACCAGATAATAATGGCGCACCTGGCAGTGCGCCATTACTATGTCCAACAGTGCGTCATTATTATGCCTCCTAGGGGCCATATTTACCTTCACGTATGCCCCCAAGTGCGCCATTACTATGCCCCATAATGCGCCGCTGGTATTTAGCCCTGGTGCGCCACTAATGCTCAATAAGGTGCGCCACTACTATGAATATTAGGATTTATTTTGCTTTTCTGATATTTGCACAGGTTACAAAATACATTACAGCACAGAATATAAACAGCACAACATATAAACAGTAGATTTATCGAATACAATAGAAGATTAGTCTCCGAATACAATTCATCATATTAGTCTCCGAATTCAAAATACCGAACAAAGTTAGAACATTACAAGTCTCGAGACCGCGAGTAGCGAGTTTGTCTTCACATTACAAGTCGATATCTAAACTGCCATCACATAGAAGAGAGCTGCGGTGACGATGAGCATCATCGCGATGAAACTGGTCTTCATCCGGTTCCGCCTCCGCTCCCTCCTCTCTCCCGCTAGCACTACAGGAAATAGGAGATTTGCCGTCAGTACTGCTCTTTGCCGTCAGCATTTCATCGGGGTAGACGGCAAAGACTAATTTTGCCCTCAGCTGCTGACGGCAAAGAATGATTGACGGCAAAGACGAACTTTGCCGTCTGCTTTTTTTTACAGACGGCGAAGGCATAATTTGCCGTCTGCTTTTTTTCATAGACGGCAAAGACATACTTTGCCGTCGGTGAAAAAAAAGCAGACGACAAACTATGTCTTTGCCGTCTGTAAAATATTTGAAGACGACAAAGTATGTCTTTGCCGTCAGTATTTTTTTTACAGACGGCATAGAAGAAAACACACTACACGGATCGAACCCACGGATCGATGACATGGCATCATCTGCTCCACACACACCACGATCTCTCTCTGTCCCACGCCGACCCCACCACTCTCTCTCTCTCCCAACCCGCGCGACCCCACCACTCTCTCTCCCAACCCGACCCCATCTCTCCCTTATCCCCAACACGACCTCTCTGTCCCTACCCGACCCCATCTCTCCCTCGATACTTTCCTCCTTTGGCTCCCTCCCTCCCTTCTCTCGATCCACCTCGCCCCCGCACTGGTCGACCCCACCTCACCGGCGCCTGAGTTGGAGGCCACCGCGTGATCCTCCACCTCTTCCTCGCCTTGGGATCCTCCTCCTCCTCCGTGCCCCCGACCTCCCGTCTCCTCCCTATCCTGAGCTCCCCAACTCGTCAACCGCCGCCGCCCTTCGATCCGGCCGCGCCGCAAGAGCTCGCCGCCGCCTGAGCAGGAGGCCACCGCGGCATCCTCCTCCTCCTCGCCGCTGGGTCCTCCTCTTCCTCCCTGCTCGCGACCCCATGCCTCCTCCCGATCCCGATCTCCTCTGCTCGTCAATTGTCGCTGCCCTTCGATCCGGCCGCAGCGCAAGAGCTCGCCGCCGCGCGAGCAGGAGGTCGTCGCGGGATCCTCCTCCTCCCCGCCACGTGATCCTCCTCCCTGACCGCGACCCCGTCCTTCCTCCCGATCTCGAGCTCCTCTGTTCGTCAATCATTGCGGCCCTTCGACCTGGCCACGCCGCAGCTTCGTCAAGAGCTCGCCGGAGCTACCCTGCAGCACCCTTTCTCCTTCCGTCTCCCTCGCCCTCCATCTGCTCATGCTCAGATCTAGCCACTGGCAAGGGCCAGTGCGTCCTTTTTTGTGAAATATTGTAGTTTTTACATGTGCTGATTTGTTCATTTGTTCGTCATGTAAACGGGGAACTTCATATTGTAAATAGTGTATTTCTGTGTAAATATTGTGATGATGGATATATTGTGCAAATAGAGTATTCTTGTCTTGTAAAATCTGTTATGTTGTCATACATTCTTGAACTGTAGTTCGTGAAATCGTTGTGATTTTATATTGTCTACGCCATCGAGCGACTACGACCTCTACACCTCTACTGGTGGTTCATATTTTTTAAATGAAATAATTTCCTTTGCCGTCTGGGGTGTATGAGGCATACAGCAAAGACATAGTCTGGCTGACGGCAAATCTGCCTTTCTTTGCCGTATGCTATTATTTGGTTGACGGCAAAGCTGAAGTTTTGTTGACGGCAAAGATTTTGCCGTCTGCCCGACAAAATGCTGACGGCAAAGAACTCTTTGCCGACTTATCTTTGCCGTCTGACTTTGCCGTCTGCTGACACCGTCTGTTTTTAGGCCTTTGCCGTCTGTAATCCACAGACGACAAATTACCTGATTCCTGTAGTGTAGATAGCGCGAGTATCTAGATTCCGCCTCCGCCCTAGTGGTGTACCCTTTGTAACTGTTACCGCTGAAACGATGAACCTGTCTCCGACACTCCTCCCAGTCGTCGTAGACTCCGGGAACCTTACCCTTGTACACGACATACGACGACATCTCTATGCACTAGACAAACAAAACATTAGTAGCAATTCATATACAATACATAAGCAATATATAAGTATGCAACAAAATGATCCGAAGAGAAAAGCAACACATTAATAGCACGATTCATGGTCCTACTAATAAATAGCATCGATTACATATAAGTTGAACGACTGTCCAAACCAAAGAGACATACAAGTTCATTAAAGTTTAATTACAACATGAGCTAATCGATATTTCAGAACTACATAGCATCACTACTTTCGACTCGACTCAGGGACCGGAGCGTGGATGAAGCCGCCGTATTTCGTGATGGTCATGAATGTGCGGTCGTTGTCAGCCTGCATTTGTAGCATTGTTTCTATTTCACTGTTGGACGGTTGATATTTGAGGTAGAACTGCCCCGAGGTACGAAGGACATCTTGATGGATGATTTCCGCAAACTCCGACTGGATGCGAAAGAATTCTTGTCTGAGGTCCGCGTCCTGGATTGCCGACAAGCGTGCGGCCCAATCTTTGAGACAATTTGGTAGCGGAAGGTGATTATGGTCCCGTACGATCGCCCGAATGTGATGGAGGGCGTAGTAGGCATCCTTCTGACCGCCAGGCGGCTGCTTGATGCAGGGGAACGTCGTTACGTGGGTGAACACGTGCTTGTCGTACCTAAAAATTGGCCTCCTGAAGGTGCCTCCAGATTTGGCGTAGCCGGGCAGAACATCATCAAGAACTTTCTTGATATTTGTGTAGTCTTTCTTCAACTGACGGCCCGAGTCAAAATACGTGGCCATGGAATAGTTCGGGCTTAAGAGGATGAGTGTGCAATGTCTGTCACTGCACAAAACACGGAATGTTAGACAAAAAAGAACGATCGAAATCTAAGAAATCATAAGTTACGGGGCGGTGAGGGGATGACTTACTAGGAAAAGTAAGGCACGAGGAAGTTATCCTTATCTGGGATCGCCAGAATGATGCCTTCGAGGTATTAACTCGCGACTTGCCGGTCCCCAACGCTGCCCAAGATCTTGGCACGCATGTAGAAGGGGTCGACTATCACGATGTCCGGGGTCTTGTCTCTAATGATCCGCATCTCCATACTAAGTGAAAATAGCCGAATGAAGGTGTAGTGCAACGGATGAAGGTTAATCATAGCGAAGATGTGTCAAACCGCAGGACAATCATACCCCCGATGGCGCTATCTACAAAGCCCTTGCCCTCTGGCACCTTGGCCACGAAAACCGGGTATGCCACATCATTCTCGAAGAGACGCTGCTTCTCCAAAGAAAGAACACTGTCATGCAGACTCCGCATAGCACCGGTTGCAGCATTGAGCAGATTAGTCGGTAGCATCGGCCTACCCGCCACATGCACCCTCCTCGAGATATCCTTAGGTGAAGGTGGCCCGTCCTGAGCATGGATTGTACTCGGTGCCGGCTGGCTCGCACCCTTGTTATTCTTTCTTTTCCGTCCCTTCAGCTTCTTCTGCTGTAATGGGATCGAGTTCTGCTCAGAGACCACCTTCTTGAGTGTGTTGGGGCTAATAATATTTCGCACCTCGGCTATCTGATGCTCGGTGAAGGCGGCAGCTGGGGCGTCTCCTGAGAACTGAACGCCAGACGACGCCTGTTGCAATTTGGTTTCTCCATGGTACCAGCTAGTTCGCGATCGTGTTTTGCAGGGTTGGGTTCTTGAGAAGGAGGCCCCAAGAATTCATCATCATACCCATGTTCGTTGAAGTACTTATCGACGTTGGTAAATGTACCGTCATCGTCGTCCGGATCCTGTGCCATATGCATGCCCGGATCAGCTGACGGCGGTAGCGTTACGGCGGTCTTGCCATGGCTTGGCGCCGGCACGACTGGCGGTGTTGTCTGTGGGGTGGGGTCCCCCGCCCCTAAACGAATCTGGCTCTTCGACCAAAGCATGGGCCAGCTTATGCAGGCGCTGAGGGTCATCACATCATCTTCGTCGGCCCCAGGGGGTCGATACGGAGGTAACAAGTCGTCGAAGCCCCGCAGCACCCGAACCAGTTGAACCCTATACACAGTGGGTGGCATCGGATTACCGTGGAACACGCGGCTGCCCGGTTGAACGATTCTGGCCTTGGCGACATCGATCAACTCGCCGTCCACGAAGTGCAGGAGAGTGCATGGAACGTCAGCGACGCCCTGCAAAAACATGTAGGGCGTCAGGGATGCCTAGTCAAAGGCAAGGAGATGAAGTAATCGGCCGAGAGGCTTAGTTACCGTGATGGCGTCGAGCTCTGCTAATGTCGAGGCACCACCAACGGGGAGCGTGCAAGTGACGGAGGGGCCGCTTGCTGCTGAGGTGCCGGCTGGCATATTCTTCCCACACCCGTTGCATTAAGCTCCAATGCCGGCGCCGACGCCGGAGACACCAATGCCGCCTCCGCCGGAGACACCAATGGTGCCGCCGGCGCGTTGTGCGAGTTGCTGCCCATGAAGCTGGGAATCGGGGGCGGCCCCTGTTGGCCGCCCGCAATCCATGCCTGCAGCCCCTCAATCAAGGTAGGCACAATGGCGGTGATCGTCGCTCCCAGTTGGTCTCGCACTTGCTCTTCGACTATCTCCGAAATCCGCGCCACTTGTGCCTTGAGTTCTTGAACCTCACGCTCCTGGCTTTCCGAGCTGGTCTTTCTCTCCTTTCGCTCAGCGGTATAGTATTCCGACCATTTCGTGGACAAGCCTTTGCCGGCCACACGACCAGCTGACGACGGCTTACTGAGCTTATCCTTGTGTTTCATTACGTTCAACGCCCTATTTAAAGTGGTGTCCCAAGGGGAGCTCTTAGACGACCCCGCGCTACTGCTTTCAGTGTCCTGTGGAAGGAACGTGAACCATTTAGAAATTTGGCTTCATTAATTAGAATGCAACCATATGGAGCTAATTACGCGGGGGAGGGGGGGTATTCCTTACCAGAACAAGCTCAAGTGCCTTGGTCTTCGGATCCGTGGTAAGCTCCTTTGTTACCGGGTCAATCTTGTACCGGGCCATGACATAGATCCTGGTCTGCTTGTCCCGGTATTTATCGAAGAGGGGCGGTAGGCCTTGCTTGGCACGCTCCGCGTCCTCCTTGTCCCATATAGGTTCCACCACTCTGTAACCGCCGGGACCGAGTTTGTGGACCCCTAAGTTCAAGTCCCGCATATCTTGCCCACACTGACTTGATTCCGCGGTTGCGTTGCTCTTGCACTTGATCTTGAACTCCTGGCAGTGCGCCATTACTATGTCCAACGGTGCGCCATTACTATGCCTCCTAGGGGGCCATATTTACCTTCACGTATGCCCCCAAGTGCGCCATTACTATGCCCCATAATGCGCCACTGGTATTTAGCCCTGGTGCGCCACTAATGCTCAACAAGGTGCGCCACTACTATGAATATTAGGATCTTTTTGCTTTTCTGATATTTGCACAGGTTACAAAATACATTACAACACAGAATATAAACAGCACAACATATAAACAGTAGATTTATCGAATACAATAGAAGATTAGTCTCCGAATACAATTCATCATATTACTCTCTGAATTCAAAATACCGAACAAAGTTAGAACACTACAAGTCTCGAGACCGCGAGTAGCGAGTTTGTCTTCACATTACAAGTCGATATCTAAACTACCATCACATAGAAGAGAGCTGCGATCACGATGAGCATCATTGCGATGAAACTGGTCTTCATCCGGTTCCTCCTCCGCTCCCTCCTCTCTCCCGCCAGATAGCGCGCGTATCTAGATTCCGCCTCCGCCCTAGTGGTGTACCCTTTGTAACTGTTACCGCTAAAACGGTGAACCTGTCTCCGACACTCCTCCCAGTCGTCGTACACTCCGGGAACCTTATCCTTGTACACGACATACGACGGCATCTCTATGCACTAGCCAAACAAAACGTTAGTAGCAATTCACAGACAATACATAAGCAATATATAAGTATGCAACAAAAGGATCGGAAGAGAAAAGCAAAACATTAATAGCACGATTCATGGTCCTACTAATAAATAGCATCGATTACATATAAGTTGAGCGACTGTCTAAACCAAAGAGACATACAAGTTCATTAAAGTTTAATTACAACATGAGCTAATCGATATTTCAGAACTACATAGCATCACAACTTTCGACTCGACTCAGGGACCGGAGCGTGTATGAAGCCGCCGTCTGTCGTGATGGTCATGAAATCGCGGGTGTTGTCAGCCTGCATTTGAAGCGTTGTTTCTATCTCACTGTTGGACGGTTGATGTCTGAGGTAGAACTGCCCCGAGGTACGAAGGACATCTTGATGGATGATTTCCGCAAACTCCGACTGAATGCGAAAGAATTCTTGTCTGATGTCCGCGTCCTGGATTGCCGACAAGCGTGCGGCCCAATCTTTGAGACTATTTGGTAGCGGAAGGGGATTATGGTCCCGTACGATCGCCCGCATGTGATGGAGGGCGTAGTAGGCATCCTTCTGACCGCCAGGCGGCTGCTTGACGCAGGGGAACGTCGTTACGTGGGTGAACACGTGCTTGTCATACCTAAAAATTAGCCTCCTGAAGGTGCCTCCAGATTTGGCGTAGCCGGGGAGAACATCATCAAGAACTTTTTTGATATTTGTGCAGTCTTTCTTTGACTGACGGTTCGAGTCGAAATACGTGGCCATGGAATAGTTCGGGCTTAAGAGGATGAGTGTGCAATGTCTGTCACTGCACAAAACACGGAATGTTAGACAAAAAAGAACGATCGAAATCTAAGAAATCATATGTTACGGGGCGGTGAGGGGATGACTTACTCGGGAAAGTAAGGAACGAGGAAGTTATCCTTATCTGGGTTCGCCAGAATGATGCCTTCGAGGTATGAACTCGCGACTTGCCGGTCCCCAACGCTGCCCAAGATCTTGGCACGCATGTAGAAGGGGTCGACTATCACGATGTCCGGGGTCTTGTCTCTAATGATCCGCATCTCCATACTGAGCGAAAATAGCCTAATGATGGTGTAGTGCAACGGATGAAGGTTAAACATAGCGAAGATGTCATCAAACCGCAGGACGATCATACCCCCGATGGCGCTATCGACAAAGCCCTTGCCCTCTGGCACCTTGGCCACGAAAACCGGGTATGCCACATCATTCTCGAAGAGACGCTGCTTCTCCAAAGAAAGAACACTGTCATGCAGACTCCGCATAGCACCGGTTGCAGCATTGAGCAGATTAGTCGGTAGCATCGGCTTACCCGCCACATGCACCCTCATCGAGATATCCTTAGGTGAAGGTGGCCCGTCCTGAGCATGGATCGTACTCGGTGCCGGCTGGCTCGCACCCTTGTTATTCTTTCTTTTCCATCCCTTCTGCTTCTTCTGCTGTAATGGGATCGAGTTCTGCTCAGAGACCACCTTCTTCAGTGTGTTGGGGCTGATAATATTTCGCACCTCGGCTATCTGAGGCTCGGTGAAGGCGGCAGCTGGAGGCGTCTCCTGAGAACTGAACGCCAGACGACGCCTGTTGCAATTGGGTTTCTCCGCGGTACCAGCTAGATCGCGATCATGTTTTGCAGGGTTGGGTTCTTGAGAAGGAGGCCCCAAGAATTCGTCATCGTACCTATGTTCGTTGAAGTACTTATCGACGTTGGTAAATGTACCGTCATCATCGTCCCGATCCTATGCCATATGCATGTCCGGATCAGCTGACAGCGGTCTTGCCATGGCTTGGCGCCGGCACGACTGGCGGTGTTGTCTGTGGGGTGGTGTCCCCCGCCCCCAAACGAATCTGGCTCTTCGGCCAAAGCATGGGCCAGCTTATGCAGGCGCCGAGGGTCATTACATCATCTTCGTCAGCCCCAGGGGGTCGATACGGAGGTAACAAGTCGTCGAAGCCCTGCAGCACCCGAACCAGTTGAACCCTATACACAGTGGGTGGCATCGGATTACCGTGGAACAGGCGGCTGCCCGGTTGAACGATTCTGGCCTTGGCGACATCGATCAACTCGCCGTCCACAAAGTGCAGGAGAGTGCATGGAACGTCAGCGGCACCCTGCAAAAACATGTAGGGCGTCAGGGATGCCCTGTCAAAGGCAAGGAGATGAAGTCATCGGCCAAGAGGCTTAGTTACCGTGATGGCGTCGAGCTCTGCTAATGTCGAGGCACCACCAACGGCGAGCGTGCAAGTGACGGAGGGGCCGCTTGCTGCCGAGGTGCCGGCTGGCATATTCTTCCCACACCCGTTGCATTAAGCTCCAATGCCGGCGCCGACGCCAGAGACACCAATGCCGCCTCCGTCGGAGACACCAATGGCGCCGCCGGCGCGTTGTGCAAGTTGCTGCCCGTGAAGCTGGGAATCGGGGGCGGCCCCTGTTGGCCTCCTGCAATCCACGCCTGCAGCCCCTCAATCAAGGTAGGCACAATGGCAGTGATCGTCGCTCCCAGTTGGTCTCGCACTTGCTCTTCGACTATCTCCGGAATCCGCGCTACTTGTGCCTTGAGTTCTTGAACCTCACGCTCCTGGCTTTCCGACCTGGTCTTTCTCTCCTTTCGCCTAGCGGTATAGTATTCCGACCATTTCGTGGACAAGCCTTTGCCAGCCACACGACCAGCTGACGACGGCTTACTGAGCTTATCCTTGTGATTCATTACGTCGAACGCCCTATTTAAAGTGGTGTCCCAAGGGGAGCTCTTAGACGACCCCGCGCTACTGCTTTCACTGTCCTGCGGAAGGAACGTGAACCATTTAGAAATTTGGCTTCATTAATTAGAATGCAACCATATGGAGCTAATTACGCGGTGGGGGGGGGATTCCTTACCAGAACAAGCTCAAGCACCTTGGTCTTCGGATCCGTGGTAAGCTCCTTTGTTACCGGGTCAATCTTGTACCGGGCCCTGACATAGTTCCTAGTCTGCTTGTCACGGTATTGAAGAGGGGCAGTAGGCCTTGCTCGGCACGCTCCGCGTCCTCCTTGTCCCATATAGGTTCCGCCACTCTGTAACCGCCGGGACCGAGTTTGTGGACCCCTAAGTTCAAGTCCCGCATATCTTGCCCACACTGACTTGATTCCGCGGTTGCGTTGCTCTCGCACTTGATCATGAACTCCAGGTAGTCAGATTCGCTGATCGAAGGATTTGTCTCCTTGATCTTCTCATAACTATCACCTTTTTCAATCCTTCTCTTCACCGCAGCTCTCCAAGTAGCCAGGGCCGTGATCATCTTCGTGAGGGCGGCACTGTTCACTTTATTCCTTGAGAGGCGTGTGTTTGCGAAGTCACCGGGGAACTTGTATCGTTCGTGCAGCTTCGTGAAGAGGAGGTTGCGCAAATTGCCTCGGTCACGATGCCTTAGGTTCTCGGTATTGATCGAGATGGTGCTCCGGAGAAGGCACCCGAGCTGTCCCGCGTACCCCTTGACTAATTCTTTGGGCGCCGTTGGATGCCCACCGGTGGACACTTCAGTAAATTCCTCCTTGACGGTACTGAGAACTTTCGGGCGCCGGTCCTTCCGTTGCCTCTTCGGTTGGCCGCCATCTGTGTGTGCGCTGCCATCATCAGTGGTGGCATCCTCGGCGGCACCATCAGTGGTGTCATCCCCGACGCCACTAGGGGTTGTGTAGTCGGGATCGGTGTCTTCCGCGGCGTCCTCATAGCGGTGAGGTTCTTCCTCCATCTCCTGGGACAGCTCCCAGAATGCCTTGCCGGAACCGCCGGCCTCATTGTTGTGGGCCATGTTCGCTCTAAATAGTAAAAAAGTTTGGTCAAATTTTTTGTTATTGTCAAGGAACAAGATCTCTAAGTTGACCAAATAACCTAATTCTCGAGGATCTTCCTAACCCCCTTCTTCTTGTCTCCTCTCACTATCTCTCTCACACACATGGCAAGCAAGGGTGTCTGAGTGTGTGAAAAAATACTAAACTAATCCAACCACTAAAGCACTAGATCACTACTATTGTATAATCATTTTATAGCTTTGTATATATGTATGGCTCCAATGGGTGCCACTGCCATGCATCCCTCTCCTATCATTTAATCATGATTAGCCCATCATTTTGACCAGAGATTAGTTTTCGTTAATTAACTAACTAGTGTGTGCCACAGCAGATCACAGATCTCCATCTAGCTAGTAGGAGTAGCTTTCCAAGGCCTCTTTCCAAAGCCACAACTCCTCTAAGTTCTCAAGATAACCTAGTTGTCGAGGGATGTGTCCAGAAAGTTGGTTGATGTCAAGATACATGCTGATTAATTTTTGTTTCGGTTGAGAATCGGGCACCTTCTAGGTCAAGAAAATTGGGCATGACCTTTGCTAATTTTATTGACCTAGGAGTGCCCCAATCTCAACCGAAATGGAAATTAATCAATATTTCAGGAGAAAGGGGTAACGAAGTGATGGGGCAAATGTGCCAGGCACCACAATGTGATCACAGAAACAAAGCAGCACCACAATGTTGGATTCACAGTGTAAATGATGGATGAAAAGGCCACAGACCATATGGTCCTCTGCTTTCATATGGACAAAATAAAAGTTCACATGAGTGGCTACTTGACTGAATGGTGCCAGGTAAAGTAAAACTCAGAAAACAATTTGAGTAATGTATCTGAAAACAAATTAAGAAAATTTGAAAGAGTCCATCCCTCCTCATCATTAAGATAAACATGTCAAACTGAAAGTTAAATGCTTACCAAAGGCTTGCTGAAATAGTGAAAAAATCTGGAGTCACCAAGCTGGCTAACAAACTCCCAAAGTCCACTAGCAGATCCAAGATCTAATTCTATTACACACAACATAGCAATTTAAGAGAATTAGAATAAGGATAGTAGGAAATGAAAAAGAATTATGCTCAAAGAACAATGGTAACAACAAAATATTGAAACCTTTGGTAAGCATTATATTACAAAAAAAAACAAGATATGCAGTACTATACAATATCCATAACCAGAAAACAAGACATGCATAGGTTATATTTGAAACAAGATATTCTGCCAATCTTTGTTAACTGAAACTATCTACAATTCATGTGTTAAAAAATTCAGTTACATTCAGCTGTTGTGCAAAAATTCAGTTATAGGGTGTCGTTTTTCGAGTTCTAACAGGCCTTCTAACTAACTGATTGTTTGTTTTTGACACTACACTAGAGTAAAAAAATATCTTACATTATGGGATGGAGGGCGTATTACTGAATGTATCTAGAGATCTGTGTTTAACTTATACACCTTCAGATTTCCCCCTTAGTATTGAAAATTTTGCTGGAGAGGCTCGGTTTTCTACTTCTTGAATGGGCATAATACTCAAGACCTATAATAGAAGTGTAAAAACAGATATATACAGTAAAATGGACATGCAAATCTCATATCTTGACTAGTATTAAACTATCATAGGAAAATAATTAAACTTCCTAATCCACAAAATTACCAAAAGATTATAGAAGAGATACAACCCTAAAATAGGACAGAACCGCAAATCGCAATTGCATATTGATTTGAGACTTGTTCAGTGTTCACTGGGTGCTGTTCATCGTCGTGGTGTTGCATGCACAGTGGCATGACTGCATGAGGTCATCTTTTTCTATAGATGGCATATATGTATTAAGAATTCATGTTCCATTTACAGATTCAGAAGAGTCAAAGGAAAATTTAGAATAGTCAAAGAAAAACTTTGCTCTCACACTTGCTGACATTGGTAAATTTTAACAGAAATGTAAATAAGTTCAAACCTGTAATATTTTGAATGCAAGACAGATCTGTTTGTGACTATTGCACATGAATTAAAACTCAAAACTGCGAGACCTGATTAAAATATAAAATCCCACGAATTCATAAGAAAAGCTATCATGTGGGGAAACTCAGCAAGTGATCACACACACATATACGGAAAGCTAAAAGTTCAGGTGGGGTTTCCTTTTGCTCTGGAGCCCATGTATAACTGGTTTTGGTCCAAAAGTGCAGGCCGATATATTACCACTTTATCCACTTGCACAGACAAGTTCAAAATGAAAGTTGTAACACTTTGTTTTCAGAATAAGATTGGAAACATTCAGTAAAAGGCCGTCTTTCTTGCCCCATCAGAATAAGATTGGAAACAAAACAATTTTTGCACTCTTTGAACTCAGAACAAATTCCAATTTTCAAACACATATCTACAGTTTCAGTTTTATTATTTCTCATTTCAGAGTCTACAATTGCACAACAAATTTCACATATCTGCAGCCATCCAAGAGTGCAGAGAAGAGAGAAGAGAACAGAGACACAGACCTGCTCCTGCGCACCAAGGCCGGTGGGCAGGGAAGAAATGGCCAGAGAGGAATTGGGGAAACAAAAGAGAACCTCCTTGTAGTCGCCGAACTGCTGCTGGCACTTGCTCTTGTCCTGGTTAGCAAGGCGGAGGAGGTTGTGGCGCGCGCGGGCGAGGGCGAGGTTGGTGTCGGCGCTGCTCCGGCGAGAGCGGGGTGGGGTCGGAGGGGGAGGAAGGGGAGGATGGGGAGAGGGAGGCGGCGGGGGCGCGGATTGGGAGCGGACGCGTCCCACGGGCAAGGGCGGCGACGTAGTAGGGGCGGCGGCGGAGTGGGTGGGGCGGCAGCGCAGTGGGTCGGGCGCTGCTCCGGCTGAGAGAGATGTGAGATTGGGAGAAGGACGAACGGCTGGCGAGATGGACAGCACACACATACATACAGAGGGGGGAAGGTTAGCAATGGCGCACCTTCTAGGGGTGTGCCATAAACACAGTGATAGCAATGGCGCACCTTCCCCTGGTGCGCCATTACTCACACTTTTTGGATTTTTAGTTGCATCTAATAACTTTTTAGAAAATGACGATCAAATTTGAAAACATTTATGAACGTGAAAAAATATCATCAAATTTGTTATTTGAAAATATTTATGAATATGAAAAAATATCATCAAATTTGTTATTTGAAAATAATTTTTTTGGATTTTTAGTTCTATCTAATAATTTTTTAGAAAACATTTATGAATATGAAAAAATATTCATGAATTCAAAAAGTGCCCATGAAATTTAAAAATATTCATGAGTTCAAAAAATATTAACAAATTCAATACTTTTTGTGAGTTAGAAATTTAATACCAGAATAAACCTAAATAAAAATTGGTATACCAATGGCGCACCCCCTAGGGGTGCGCCATAAGTACCTTGATAGCAATGGCGCACCTCCTACTGGTGCGCCATTAGTAACTTTTTTTTTGGATTTTTAGTTGCATTCATTTATGAATTGGTAAAACATTTATGAATATGAAAAAATATCATCAGAATTTGAAAAAATATTCATGAATTCAAAAAGTGCCCATGAAATTTAAAAATATTCATGAGTTCAAAAAATATTAACAAATTCAATACTTTTTGTGAGTTAGAAATTCAATACCAGAATAAACCTAAATAAAGATTGGTATACCAATGGCACACCTCTTAGGGGTGCGCCATAAGTACCTTGATAGCAATGGCGCACCTCCTCCTGGTGCGCCATTATTAACTTTTTTTTGGATTTTTAGTTGCATTCATTTGTGAATTGGTAAAACATTTATGAATATGAAAAAATATCATCAAATTTGAAAAAATATTCATGAATTCAAAAAGTGCCTATGAAATTTAAAAATATTCATGAGTTCAAAAAATATTAACAAATTCAATACTTTTTGTGAGTTAGAAATTCAATACCAGAATAAACATAAATAAAAATTGGTATACCAGAATAAACATAAATAAATATTCATGAGGACTAGAACAGAAGAAATATCATTTCCATATGTCGAAATACAATCGAGAAATGAAGACTACAATTTAAATACAATCGATCTTAGCTAGCTATCTTTTCACAGTCTTCTTGCCCTTCTTTTTTCGCAAATGGAGTTCTTCTCTTGAACGAACGTCCTTTAGGTAGGGTGGCTCTGCTTCTTCTTGTGGTGTATGACACTTCATCGTCGTCGTCATGTTCCATCTTCGGGTCGCCGTACTTGTCGAAGTCTTACTCATTGGCGACTCCATCCATTCCGATGATCTTTCTTTTGCCTCTCCTCACGACAACACGACTAGGCTTTGACGGGTCGGTAATGAAGAAGCATTGGTGCACTTGGGAAGCCAGTACCCATGCCTCATTTTTCGCGGTGACGTTTGCGCCCGCAGTCTTGGATTTGGCTTCGGGTATAACCATGGTGGTGAAATACCGGTCTTCTTTTAGGACGCTCTTGGCCCATCTGACACGGAACATCGGGACCTTCTCTCCAGTGTAGCTCAGCTCCCAGATCTCCTCGATCCTTCCGTTGTATCTGTCCTTGTCGTTACCGGTGTAGGATTCCATCGTTACCCCCGAGTTCTGATAACCATCGCTCTTCACGTCCTTGTCCTCGGTGTAGAATGTGTAGCCGTTGATATCGTACGCCTCATAGGTCATCAGGTTGTGCTCAGCGCCCTGTGACAAGGCGAATATGAGTTTTTCTTCCGCGGAAGAATCCTCATGTAAAGGGTACGACAGAAGCTTCTCCTTGAACCAACGCATGAAACATGAGTTGTGCTCTTTGATTATATCTCCATCCGTCCTCTGTTGGCCTCGGTCATTGTACGTCTTTGATTATAGCTGTGCAGGAACGTCGGCCCGAGTTGGGTGATATCCTCCACGATATGGACCAGCAGATGCACCATAATGTCGAAGAATGCGGGCGGGAAGTACATCTCAAGCTCGCATAGTATCACCATGATCTCTTCCTGTAGCCTTCTGAGTTGCCTCACGCCAACCGACTTCTAAGAGATGACGTCGAAAAAGTTGCATAGGCCAAATAGCGTTTCACGGACGTGCGCGTCCATGATCCCACGGATTGCAACTGGAAGTATCTGCGTCATCAGCACGTGACAGTCGTGAGACTTCATCCCGCTGAACTTCTGCTTCGCTGAGTCTAGGTATTTGCTTATCTTCCGCGCGTAACCGTAAGGAAGTTTTACTCCTACGAGGCAGGTGAAAAACTGTTCGATCTCCTCCTTACTTAGAGTGAAGCACGCGGGAGGGTAGTCATTTCTGATCTTCTTGGCCTTTTTGCCTTTGCGACGACTTTCCGTGTCCTTCGCCTCATCATCATCATCATCATCATTAGCGTGAAGCTCCTCCCTAATGCCCATTGATTTCAAGTCTGCCCTTGCTTTCGGCCCATCTTTGGTCCTCTCTAGCATGTTGAGCAGGGTACCAAGCAGAGTCTCGCACACGTTCTTCGTGATATGCATGACATCAAGGCTGTGAGGCACATGTAGGATCTTCCAGTACGGCAAGTCCCAGAAAACAGACATCGTTTTCCATACCTTCAGCAGCGGCTCCGGCGCCTTTCGCTTCTTTCCCAACAGTGGGCAATCTTTCCAATTTTTCAATAGCTCGTCTATTTCCTCCCCGCTCCTCGTACGTGGGCGTCTTTGGTTTCACCATCGAACAGATCCTTGCGTTTTCTCCACGAGTCATCGTCGCGAAGCCACCTTCGATGTCCCATGAACACGGTTTTCGAAGACCCGGGATCTCTATCTAGCTGGCGATACGTTGTGTCATCCATGCACCTGACGCATCCAGAAAATCCATGGACCACCTGCCCCGCGACATATCCATAACCGAGATAGTCTTGCACCATCGTGAGCAGTGCGGCTCTCATAGGGAAATATTCTTTCTCTGCGGCGTCCTACGTATTGGCTGGCGTTTTCCACAGCGTGTCTAGCTCCTCTTTCAGCAGCCCCAGATACAGATTGATGTCGTTCCCTGGTTGTTTCGGCCCTTCAATTAGCATACTCATGTGAATGTACTTCCTCTTCATGCACAACCAGGGGGGAAGGTTGTACATCCACACAAACACATGCCAGGTGCTATGTGTGCTTCTCTGGCTGCCAAACGGATTGACTCCATCAGTGCTCGTGCCCAGCACGATGTTCCTTGGATCGTGCCCAAATTCTGGGTGTTCGAAGTTCAACGCTTGCCACTGGCTCGCATCCTTAGGGTGACTCAGCATCTTGTCTTTTTATTTATCTCCGGATCATTTCCGTCATCTTCTCGCTTCTTCTCCTCCCTATCCGCGTGCCAACGCAGGAGCTTTGCAAGCTTAGGGTCCGCGAAATACCACTGCAGACGAGGAGTGATCGGAAAGTACCACACCACTTTTCGAGGAGCTTTCTTCCTCTTCTTGTATCGAGTGACGCCGCACACCGGACATATGGTAGATTCCGCGTGCTCGTCCTGATAAATGATGCAATTGTTCATGCACACATGGTATTTCACGTGCGGTAAATCCAGAGGACACACGATTTTCTTCACCTCCTCGAAACTGGTCGGGCACTTGTTCCCCTTGGGAAGACGTTCGTGCCAGAATGACATGTTCTCGTCGAAGCATGCGTCGGTCATTTTGTGTTTTACCTTCATCTCCAGAGCCATGAGCATTACTTTCAGGCGGGTATCCTCGGGCCCAAATCCTTCATACAATGGAGTAACCGCGTCTATCTCCAGTTGATCCAGATTGGCTTTCTCTCGGGCGGCAGCTCATGCGTTATCCGTCGGCTTGAGAAGCAGCTCTTGAATATAAGGGTCCTGCACCCAGCCCATCGATGGTCCACCGTCGTCTGCTCCGGCATCTTCATCTTCATGATCATGCCCTTCGTCTTGACCTTCCTCATCATCATGTCTGACATCTTCTACATGATGACTATGTACTGCATCTACTTCGTGATCATGTCCTGGAGATTCTTCATCTTCTCGCCCGCCCTCGCCGCGGTTGTCTTGCTGCCCTTCCTCATTTCTTGCCCGGCCCACATGGACGACTTCATAGTCATCTTCATCACCTTGCCACCGATAGCCATCCATGAAACCACGCAAGAGCAGGTGGTCCCGCACCTGTACGGAATCCGGGTCCATAAGGCTCTTCAGCTTGCATCTTCGACACAGACATCTTATCTTCATCTCGTTTTTTTGAAGCATCTCGGCCTTCGCGGAGCTCAAAAACCTATTCACGATGCCTTCGATCATCGTGCGAACCATAGTCGCCTGCGGGGTAGAGCAAAACGATATTTTAAAAGAAAAAATTTTGGCATGACTTTGCCAAAAATAGGACCAAAAAGAATGCATAGTGCCAAATTCTCGCCGAAATGGAAATGAATCAACATTCCGGCAAAATATTGGCAACTATCACATTTCAAATACCGGTACCTGCAAACACAAACATATGCAACACCACAAACATACGTAGATCTAGGCCATAAAAAGTGTGTACGTTGTTGGAGGGAGAAAAAAGTAGATCTAGAACATAAAGAAAGCTTTTCCCTTACTTACCTATCAAAAAAAGAAAATTTAACCACTTAATTTGGGTGAATCTATGGTGCAAATGAGGTGAGGAGGAGGAGGCAGCCGAGACCAAGCTTGATAGAGGTGGAGAGAATGAAGTGGGGAAAGTGAGTGTGGTAGGTGGCTGTCCAAAATATCTAGCTGCTCCCAGGTTACCAATGACGCACCACCTAAGAATGCGCCATTAGTAACCAGGGTTAGTAATGGCACACCTGGTGAGTGGTGCGCCATTACTAGTTAAAAAAAACATGTTAGTAGTGGCGCACCAGTGGAAAGTGCGCCATTACTAGTTCAAACTAGTAATGGCGCACTATCCCCTGGTGCGCCACAGCTAACTTTTATTTACCTTTTTATTCAAAACTAGTAATGGCGCACCACCCACCAAGTGCGCCATTAGTAATGAGGATATTAATGGCGTACCTGTATCTGGTGCGCCACTGCTATATAGCAGTGGCGCACCACATACATGGTGCGTCATTAATGTCCATATTAGTTATAGCCCTTTTCTTAGTAGTGCGAAGACCTTCTGTATTTTGGTGGTGCCATGGTGTTCCTGTCCAGGTGAGCTGCCACCTTCTTCCCCCATCATTACCCATAGTTGGTCTGCTCTGTTCTACGAGGCAAAACCAATCCTAATTTATGATGGGTTTTTCATGTGCAAGTTAACAAGTGTGCTCCCGGCAGCTCCAGCGATGTGGGGTGATTGCGCCCGGTCCATGCTCCGGTTCTGCTTCAAGCGGCTACACCGTTAATGTCTTTGTTGGCTGAGCTGAAGAACCTATAGAGAGTGGCTTATTTTCAGCTGGTATTGAGATATTTATGCACTCATAGGTCACACCTCATGAAGTTACTACCGTCATACCATGGATTGATTCTATTGAAATTGATTAAAAGAGCATTTTATTAGTTTCCTATTACCATTTCCCATGAAACATGACGATTATGTTCAGTGAGGTTCTCAGTTTAATATTCTGAATGCGCATATGTTTGAGAACAAAGACCAATAGTTTTGGCCCTTTGCATATAGGCTGAGAGGGTATTCCTTTCTTCGAGAAGCATTTTTGACTAAAGCTTCTTCGATGCCCCATGGACGCTCAGGCTTGCTTTGATAGATGCAGCGAATTTCTAAAATGTATTGTGGTTCATGAGTTATTTAGCAATGGTGAAATGTTCTCTATCGTTATTTCCTTTTAGTATGTAACAAGTTCCCCTGGTAGTGGTGGATGTTTATCTTAGCACATGACTGAGCAGTTCGACAACGTTTATAATTTATTGTTGTCAAGCCAGCCTTTGTGTAATTCAAAAAGAACAAACAGACTGCTGCTGGGTACAAAATTATTTTTTAGCTGGGGCTGTTCAATGGGATGTAGATTTTAAGTAGAATAGGATACAGATCAGTGGTCCATGTTTACATACAATGCCATAAGAATTTGTTGTGCGGCGAGGATTTGTACAGATTGGAAGGGGAATTAGTAGCTAACATCTTCGTAACGACACATTGTCCATGATTCTTCTTGTAAGATACTAAGATCTCTTGATGATGCTTTGTTTGAGGTTCCCTGTGGAAGTTGTTTGCATTACACTTCAGTTCACAACGTGGAGGGCTAATCGGCTCACCAATTGTGACTATTTCTTGTGTTTATGCCAATGGTACCTTGTAATGAATACCTTCGGCTATACAGATTCCTCAGGCAAAGTTTGTATAGCTGTTGTCTCATACGCATTAGTATGTACTCTCTTCGTCCCAAAATAAGTGACTCAAGTTTGTACTAACTTTATTTATCAGTCCGGTCGCAAACTTCTCGTGGGATAACCTTCTTTTTATGAGTTTAGTTTAACTTTTTTAGAACATAGCATCCTTACCAAGCTTGCACATTTTAAGGTCATGAGGCTTCAGTTTACTCTGTTTGCCTCACTACAGGAGAACATTCAGGTACTTTTTGGACGATTTCACCTCTGCTATTCCCAAGATATGCTCTGCCATTTTGTACTGGCACCGTACTAATTATTCTGGCTGTTATCCATGTTACTGTCATTTATCATGATAAAAATCGACTCGCAGCTGTGCCAGGTTAACTTAGTTCAATTTTGATATGCTTAGAGTTCTGATGATGGGCTGTAATTTTGATACGCTTTTGGTTATGTAATTGCAGAAAAAGCAAATTACAGCCATATTTTGTAGCGATCACATTATTGTGATGCTGGTTCTCAAATTTATGCGGGTACTTCTCGTCTTTTGTTAATAGCTCACAACTTTCATTCCCTTTTGGTTTTTGAATATACATCCGTGCCCCTCTTTTATATCTTCTAGGTTATTTCTTATTTTTTTAGTTCTCATTTGTACATAAGCAATACTAGCAGCAGTCTGTGTGTTCTTACATATCAGTTAGTCTCTAAGCTACCGATTCAGCACCAACCTAACGTTGTATTATCTTTTAGGCTGAAAGCAAAAGGTACAAACAACGAACAATGTAAAAGCCCTCGACACTGAAGTACAGTCTAAGGAGAAAAGTACAAGGAAGAAAAATGAAAAAGCAGCACACATCTGATAATATGCAAAATCCCATTTAGGGTATGTACCATAGTAAAATAGATTCAGTTCAATTATTAAAAGTTCTTTACATGCAGATCACTTTCTACATGTTTCTGCAATTCTCTCCTGTTATATGGTTGGGTGTTTGTCCCGGTGTGCCGTATTTGGTATCCCATTTCATCATCTTTAAGTCGAATGGACACTATTTTGCTTATCAGTCACTTTTGAACTAATATTCTTTCAGCACTTCTGAAATAGTATTCTTTTATACATAAAAAAAATTAACTGGAATTTTGCTTAACTGGAATTTAAGAAAGTTGACACCGCATCTCTGGTTCGTTCAATGAAATTTTCTGCTCTCCAATTTAACTTTCTGTGTCTGGTTATGATTTTGATTTCTAATGGAATATACATCTTGGTTTTTCTCTATCTATGTAAAGGGCTCAAGAAAGAGACAAGAACTTGTGCTTCAAGCAGCGAAGATAGCCAGCCTAAATGAATCAAAATAAGAACAAGCGTCGGGAAGTTACAGATGAGGAAGTGCAGCTGGTATGTCCACTCCCTTTTGCCCCAAATCAACCACAGAAAAAACTGCTGGACAATCATCTTCTTGCCAATTTATAGTTGACTTCCTGCTATGATTCGCTTCCTAAAAGAAATAGCAACCATCTTGAAAAACGTAATTTATCTAGCTACAAATGCTTATTCTAGACTGATTATGTTGCTTCCAATTGCGGACAGTGGTTTATAGTTGACACTTTAGTCTACATATCTGCTAAATATTTACATGTCTGCATGGCCAGAAAAATTAGATAGTCTACTTAAACTTTAGTGAGGGGTAGTTATTCTACTTCTTTTGGCTAGGAGTTCAGCAAGGATTGCATATCTGAAAACAAGTAATTGGCTTGCTTTTGGTACATGTTCCCTGTATATAACTCGCTTTTCTATTTCTTGAGGACAACACCATATAGAGCTTTTGGAGGTTGGTCCTGGTTTCAGATACAAATCGCCTGATTGTTCTTTGTAAGTTTATTCTGCTCCTTACATGAGGGTCTATGCTACTTTTAAACTTGAATGCGTGTACGCTGTAAATTAAATCGTTCTTTTCTACTGCATGTTAAAGGAGCTGGCCAATGTTGGCATGAAGCTATAAAAGCTGGCTGGCTATGGCGAATTTTGGTAGTGGTGATGAATTTCCATCTTTTCCTTGCTTGCCATCATGCCATGGATCGAAATTTAGTTGTCAGACTACCAAAAAGGATTACGTGCGCTGCCATCATACATTTGCACCTCTAAACTTAGTTTGTTGACTAAATTTTGTAGTTCCCTTTTGCCGAAGGATGTTCTAGACTAGATAGCCAGCTTGCTGTTGCTTTTTGGAACTTTTCAGTCAGGCTCTTTTGTTAAAGCGAAAACCATATATATGTAATGTGTGCGGTAGTTTGTAGGACATCACAGGTGTTGTACTAAAATTCAGTTTCAATGGAGTTCAATTCAGTGATGTTCTAGACTAATTATCATTCAAAAAATGGTCACACGTGGATGTAGGATCATAGAAGAGTCAGGGGAAGAGGGAGGTATCTTGGTAGATTGCCCAGGGGCATTGGCGATGTAAGCGGCAGGGCCAGATGCTCTGAATCAGCAGGGCACCCCTCTGCCATCCTTGCTCATCCACACTTCTTTTTTGTTTGGGGAGGGGTGGGTTGCAATCTTGGCCGGGCGCGACGCTGGAAAATGTGAGCAAAAAGTCTATCCGACCTGAGCTCCAAATGAAATCAGATGATCTTTTACAAAACTACTGTATCAAGCGAAAAAAAGTATGTACACGAGTCAACCAAACAATGGAAAAAAATCCGGCCTGAACCAAAATTAAAAACAGACGGTCTGTTGATTAGACACTCCCATAATATATGCCAGGAATGTGTTTTCATATTCTTCATATTGTGGATATTTGATATAAGCGTAATTGTATCCCGATATTTGGCTTGGTACTCCATTGTATCACTAATATAATCGAGTTTCAGAGAAGTTCAGACTATGCCTTGTCTACTATATATCTAATATATTTATCTTCATATTGCAGAAGCTTTTGTTTTATTCTTATATCTAATGCTTGATCTATTGTATAGGCTGATATAGGTCTTGCAATGTGCATGTCAGGGACAGAAGTTGCTAAAGAAAGCTCCGGCATTATAATCTTAGATAATGACTTTGCATCTGTTGTGAATGTTAGTGTCTTCTATGTCTTTGGAACAGATCTTTGTTATGAAGGACAACCATTCTCAACAATCATGATGGGATTTTTTTATCGGATGTACAGGGTCATTGGAATGGACCAAGATTATGAATGTTCCTGAAATGCGATACTAGAATCTTTGTACGTCAACACTCTTTGATGCTTATCTTGATGATTTTTCCTCTGTTTTACATACATTGTGTTGTTAACTCACTTTCATGTTCTTGATTGGCACATAATCATCTTAGAAAAAGTTATTTGAGCCGAGTAGGACATTTTGAGGATCCAATTTCAACCTTTGGCCTCTTCCACAAATTCTCCCTTGAATCAGGAGGTCAGCTTTTCCTTTGTAATTTTGCAATTTACTTCATGGAATCACAGTATAGGTGGACAAGTAGAATACCAGTTCAAAGTTTTATTTCTTCATAATGATTAATGTAAACTTAGCCTCCTAGGTGATCATGGCATAGGTCTACTGGAAATTGGTCCTAGAGGAGCTCTCCATAAGTGCAGTGCTTAATATTGATGAATGTTGTCTACTACCATGGCCTTCCCAAAACAGGACAACACAATTATTCTCTAGAGGGACAAGGGATCTGATGATTATCCAGTGAACTGTATGTCTCTGAAGGAGCTTCACAGTCAATTGATGCATGCATCTTTAATCAAACTAAGAGTAGGAGGTATGCATAAACATTTTTTGGGAGACATAACCACTCTTCGAACCTTAGCCAGATTCTTCAATCTCTGGGGTTAATCTTTTTGTGAAAAGAATTTCATGAACATGAAAAAATGGCCAACTTTGCTTTGTACAAAAAAGGTAGACATGATAATCTATTTATCTCTCGCTGAACTACTCTGAATTTTGTGGTGCCTGGTGAAGTTTAAAAAATGGTTATTCCTTGCGACCTTTAGTGATAAATGATATCGACTGTGTGACTGAATAGTTCTGCTTAAGCATACATTACCTGAACTCTTTGGACTCTTTTCAGATGGTATTGTCAAAACATTGGCTGAGAGATTATATTAGTAGTGGTTCCAAAACGTTAACCGTTCAGTCAAAGACATTGGTTGTGATCAGAACATCAATCAAGAGTGTGGAATATTTGAGCTGAGAAATACTAGCATGCTGCCAATCATTAGTGGTTAGAAGTTTTTCATCTATCATGTTTACATGTCCACCAAGGTAACCATATCAGGGAGATTGCATCGCACCTAAAACATTTCCTGAAGATTCATGATACTTTGGCTGCACTACACGGCATGTCTCACTGCAAAAGAAAGGCATATATCCATATGATACAGAATCAGATTCAGGCTATGCTGAAGGTTCCGATGATGACATGGGTGATGGCTACACTATATGTGATTGCCATAGCCAGTAAATTAATGTTAGACACTCTATTATGCTCTAGCCCAGTATATCGTGAACACTACATATGTATTCTGCCTGCTCTAAAAACTTCATGCATCACTTGTGTTAGTTAGAGCAACTCTAGCAGACCCCGCAAAACGCCCGGCCCGCAAAAATTCCGGGGAGTATGCGGGCTCGGCCCAATTTTCCGGCCAGAACAGAGCCCGCATACTCGCCCGACCCGCAAATTTTTTTGCCGCAGCCCGCAAACCGCACGCCCCGAGCACTATAACTGCGGTTCCGCGACCCTTTTGCGGGTCCAAACCCTACACCCCCCTCCCCCCGCCGCCGCCAGCCACCCGATTCCCCTTTCCCCTCTCCCAATTTCTCGCCGCCAGCGACCACCCGCCCCGCCTCCAGCCGCCATGTGGGGGCGAATGTGGAGCTCCGGACGCGGCTCCGACAGCAGATCCGGCCGTGAGAGGGACCCGGAGCGCGAGCGGCGCGTCCGGTCGGACGGCGCGAGGAAGCGCGGCGCCCGGAAGTGGACCAACCACGGGATGTCGCCGCCGGCGAGCTTCAACTGCCGCGAGACGGAGGAGTATGACCGCCGGCGCGCGTCCTTCTCCTCCGCGAGGTCTTCCTACGCCGGATCCTCCTCGTCCTCCGGCGCGGGCTTCCTCCCCGTGAAGAGGGAGTGGTCGGACGCCGAGGAGGAGCCGGCACCGTTCGCCTTCGTCCCGGTGAAGGAGGAGCCCGAGGAGCCCGCTCCGCTTGGCTGCCGTGGAGTCGTCGGGCCCGAGGACTACGTCGCGGACTTCGACGCTGTCGCCGCCGCCATCGCCGAGCGGAGCATGCGCGAGGAGGAGAAGCGCCGGCGCCACGCCGAGGAGCTCGAAGCCCTCGAGTGGCGGCAGGCGGTCACCGACAACGTCGCCGCCAACGAGAAGGCTGAGGAGTGGCACCGCATCCGCGCGGAGAAGGCGGCGAAGTATGTCGACCTGTGCAGCTCCGGCGAGGAGGATTGAGCGTCCGGGTCCTCCACGGCGTCATCCATTTGCCACGACCTCGCCGCCTTCAGATCTGACCCCTCTAGTACTAGTTTAACGTAGTATGTAGTATAACTATGCTTGTAGTTTGTTGATCATGTGATGAACTATGTAGTATGTGATGAACTATGTTTGTGCAATTTCTCTCGCGGAAGTGTTTTTTCAAATTATGCAGGTTTAGATACGGGTTATGCTCGGCCGCGCATGTTTTCGACCCGCAAACGCGATCTTCGTGAAACCGCAAACGCGTTTTGCGGGTCGAACTTTTGCGGGGTCTGCTAGAGTTGCTCTTAGTTGCTTAGATAACTTTCTCTATCCACTGTAATATGTGCATTTGCTATGTATTGAACCTACCATCAATGGCATGTTCTGTACCAGCATTTCCCTGTATGCATGTTGTTGATCGTCGTATATTTTCTTCAACACCTATATGCCCTCTTTCAGTACAGTTATATTGTGCCTTATGCTTATGTAAGAGCACATTTCTATTCTTCTTCTTTGTTTGAATGCCCTTCATTTTTCCTGTGTTTTCTTTCTCCACGATGAGGTCAATCTTGATACCGATGACAGAGGCAGCAATGACTCTACCTGATCTTAGTTACCATAAGCTGGGTGAGCAAAGCTATTCATATGACACATCTCCGCCTATGTACCTTTGCTTATATCATGAACTGATCTCGCTTCCGCGTCTTGGTTGGGCCAAGCTAAATGTGGATGGGAGCTATGTGCCAGCAACAGGAGATGCTGGGGGCAGCATGGTTATTTTGATGACACATCTCCGCCTATGTACCTTTGCTTATTTTATTAATGCTATTACTCGTTCACAGAATAAAAGTTAGTCATACTTTAAGGCTGATTTGCCACCTTAAGTAATGGAAACCTCCCTTTTTCTCCGCAAAAAAAACTGATCTCATGCCTTTATTTTGCCATATGAACCTACCATCAATGTAATATATAGTGACATGTATGAACATCATACATAAACATCTACTCCCTCTGTTCCGTTCCTAAATACAAGTCTTTTTAGAGATTTCAAAACAGATTTCAATGCGGACTACATACGGTGCATCAAAGATTTTATGACCAATCTCTAAATATTCCCACTTGCATGGTCTGAAACCATGGCTCACTCTCGCCCTTTGCGCCATTGGCGCAACGGGTCATCTTGTTATTTTAAATGTTAGTTGTGGTTGATAATATTCCGAGGGTTGAAATGTGTTTCATCTATGTATATAAAGTCTACCTAAGTGAGATAACACATCTGCAATACCATGAATGGTACTCATAGGACTAGTCCTATAATCAGTTATTTTGTAGTCTGAATATCCCCCCAGCATTAATATGTTGTATAAGATTGGTGGAGATTCCACAACCAACCATTTTTCTAGTGACACGATTCTTAAATAGTCCAATCACGAAATTAATTGTTTCAATCATTTATTGTTTATGTTGGTATTTTGTCTTTTTTGCTACACATAGCACTATTGTGCCATTTTTTAAAATTGTGCACTGGCGCTCTTTTGTTTCTTATAATATCACTGCATTGAAATTCCATTTTCTTCATGTAATCACACCATTTTGTGCAACCAACCATTTTGTATTTAACCTATGGTTTACAATTATCGAATGATGTGTTCTATTAATTAAGTAATTTATGTTTTATTTAGGATAATGGTTGGTGTGTAGGGAATGATTAAGAGAAGCACAATTCACAGTTGAGCGACTGGCCTTTGGGGCTAACTTACGTATGCACTTCGGGAGCTATGGCGTAGCTCAGGGGACGTGTGGCCGGAGATTATTAAAATAACCATAGACGGAAGGAACTGGTCTACAAAGCCGATGATTCCTTGCATATACCTCGGCTTCGAAGATTAGTTAGGGGGCTACTGATGGTGTCCCAGACTAATGGGTCCCCGGGCTGCCGGCCTATCTCTCATGGGCCGGGTAGATGGGCCGCTCTTGACCCATCGTTGGAAGGCCAAACTATAGGCGAGTCCGTGTTATGGAAGGAAACCTCCGAAGCCTTGTCGTATCCTCCAAGTCGAGATAATGGAGTAGGCGTGTCTATCCTGTAATGGTAACCAACCATGTGTAACCCTAGGTACCTCTGGTGTTTATATAAAGCAGAGGGTTTAGTCCGTAGAGGCTAGAATCATCATCCTACTCATCTAGGGTTTAGTTCATCGGATCTTGAGGTATATCAACTATGTAACCTTCATAGATACACATCGATACAATCAAGCAGGACGTAGGGTTTTACCTCTTCGAGAGGACCTGAACCTGGGTAAACACAGTCTCTGCGTTTCATGTGACCCATCGATCCAAGATCTGCAGCTCGGGACCCTCTATGGGAGATCTGCCGGCTTTGACACCGACAACAGACTTCTCTCGGATGGGCTTCTGTAGGACAGGCTCCACCTGGACGGGCAGGTTCGAGCCTCTAGCTGGACGGCCAGGTTCCAGGCTCCCCCCGGACAACCAGATTCCAGCCTCCACTCAGATGGCCAGGTTCCAGCATCCACCGGGAAGGCAGGTTCCATCCTCCAGCCAGCCAGGTTCCAGCCTCCAGCCGGCCAGGGGCTGCTCCCGTGGCAATGTTTTGAAATGACGTCTTGTCTCGTTGAGCCTACCCGGGTGTAATCCTGCAACACATTGTCCTTATGTGCGATAACAGTTAGGTAGTGCTAGAGATATTTATAAAAACAATAAAGTTTCCCTGGCCAAACGGCATGATTATTAGCATTTCCATTACACAAAACACAACTTAATTTGGCTCTTGTAATTATGGCTAAATGACAACACAAATGGCATGAGCTGCATGCCCATGATGAATACACCGACGCAGACACATCCAAATAGAGACAACATCAATGTATTGGAAAAACTGCAAAAATAGCCATTGGCATTGCGTAGAACAACAGATCATTAATACTAATGGTAACTTTTATTGCTGACCTAGCATACGTACCGCCATTGCTGAATATCACGTTCAAGAACTTTTTCGCAAGACAACAAAGGTTTTCCTTGACGCATTTTAGCATTGCCATTGGGAGGAATCAATGCAGACATTTCAGTGGTATGAAAGACAACTAGACTCAGCTCTTCTACTTATGTGTATACAACAACCGGAAACGACACCGTGCTGACACACATTAGAATAGAAACATGGACAGACCGGAAAAACCGCCATCGGTATTACGCTGAATAGCATACCACTAATACAGGAAGGACCGCAAGACGATATAGTTTTAATTCCTTGTTGAGCCATAACATTGCCGCTGGATGAATACCGGTACTACCGTTACGTTTTAATACAATATAGAGTTGATAGACAAAGACATCTACACACAAGACAAGAAGTTCCATTTGCAGGGTGGTCGGCCCCGGAGTGCCGAAGCAAGAATTGTCATGTGATTTCACACGCCCCCTCCAAAGCCTAGTAACTGCTGAACGCTGCTTAAATCTTCAAAGATACATACCCACCATCGTGCCAGATCACATGGGGCTATGCTCTTTTGGCTTCAATTACTGCTACCTAGTACCCAAGGCTGTAATCTGCTACTCCATCTACATCAAAATAAGAGTAGATTAATGATTATGACAGGTATACGAAGTATAGTGCTGCTTAAGTTATGTCGTAATATTTTTCCGGTGCTTCGCAAATGTTAAATTAAGTTGGGAAACAAGGAAATACAACTGCTTTTTTGGAGCTACCCTATACATCTAACGGAACATTATGACAAAATTCAGAAAGAAACATTCAACCACCAAAATGGACTTTCAAAGACCTGGAACTGAGTGCTCCAGAAATAAAACAACATATTGCAAATACTTCTTCAAAGGAGGGTGATCCTGTTGTGCAAAGACAAGTGGACAACTAAATGCTAGCATCCCCGTTTGCTCAAAAAAAGGAAAGGAAATGTTTAAAACAACACAGATGGAGCACATCTCAAGGATAATACCACTTTCTCATGACAGTATCTAAATAGTAGCACAACACCAATAAAGATGACAAAGCTCAATCATATGGATGAAATCCGTGGGCGAGTAACAACCTTTGTCAGGAGGCTTATTGTGTAGAGCATACAGATCAAGCACTTCTCCGGAACCATCTGTTGTTATCTACTGTGGTTGCCATGCTTACTGTATACTCCTTGATTAGTTTAATTTTTCCAACATCTTCTTGTGCAGTTTCACTAAAATATATGGTATCTTGAAAGAAGATCCCTGTTTGCACAAGTAGAGTTAATTACGTATTACATTAAGAGTGGCATCAAATCAGTGGCAAAAAGTTTGCTCGTTCCAGCCATAGCAATAAATTAAGATGCAAAACTTTATCATTACTTGTGTCATCATAGTTCCAGTGCTTCATTACAGCACCGGGAGTTGATTTTTGTTTTTCTTCCGCTTGTTCTTCCCCTTCATCAGTTGGTTCAATAACAGACAAGCTTTGCCTTTAATGTAAGATTTGGCACGTCAATTAGGCAGCACAAGTATAGCACTAAACAACAACATTAATTTTCTGATGAAAGTGGCAAAATACAGGCCAAAAGTTGTGCAATATCCTTATCTTACCTCAATGGGATATTACGGTGCACATACAGTTTGGAAGTCTAAGTCTCCATTTGTGCAGTTCACTAAAATCAAGCAACATTACCGTACAATTAGCACAACATGTGAAAGCACACTCCACAATCATGTGAAAGAAGGCTAGTACTGACCTCTCATGACGTGAAATTCAAACAACTCACAAGAAGATCTGAACCAAATTTGCCAACACGGATAGGAAGTAAAATCTCCTCTTGTGCAGTTCCACTAAGATCAAGCAATCAAGCAACGTTGTCGGTGTGACATTTTGGTTGAACTCCACAAAACACTCTTAAAACAAAATTGTTTTGTGCAGTGCAACAAAAAGTCACAACTAGCAACGAGGTGAAGTAGATAACCCTGTTTACACAGAGGTGCAAAGGAAACAACAAGTGATCAATAACGGTGGATGACAGAGAAGCCAACAAAAAGAAGCATCTAACTTATCAAATTGGGAAATAAAGCAAGACAGTATCATTTCTCAAACGGTGGCATTGATTCATATTAACAGAGAGATTATATTAACAATAAAATTCGTTAAGCATGTAATTTGCTTTTAACTTTGGCATTGCATCAATTTTCCAGCGGCATTATTAGAGGGTGTTTGTTTACAGGGACTTTTTGGTGTAGGGACTAAAAAAAGTCCCTTTCAGTCCCATCTAAACCAAACAGGAGGGACTTTTAGGGACTAAAAGTGGGCATTTGGGACTAAAGAAAGAAGACCCCGAGGGAGAGTCTTTTTGGGACAGTTTCCAACAGTTGCCACTGCCCCGCATCGCACCTTATCTCTATTAGTTCATTACTAGGGGTAACATGGTCTTTTAGCATGTCATTTAATAACCTCTAGTCCATGTATAGTCCTTGGAACCAAGCAGGTAGGGACTAGGGACTTTTTAGTTGGGACTAAAAAAATTCATAGGACTTTTTAACCAAACAGGGCCTTAGATTAACAACAGCTAAAGAGTTGCATGAGATAATGGACTCTCCATCACCATGTGCATCTACCGATGTATGAAGGGGTGATACACAGTCTGTTGTAACAAAGAACAAACAACCAAGGAGCGTATTTGTGTTGGTATCAGTTTTGTTATCTTTAGACATCTTTTCCTATGTGAGCGCAGCAAATCTAGTCCTGCTGAAACTCTACAGCCTTGTCCCCCCCCCCCAAAAAAAGATCAGTTTGTTACAGATGTGTGTAGTGCGTTTGTCATTGTTTTCCCTTTTCGACCAACGTAGGTGCTGGATAGCCAGTCTGCACTAATACTTCCCCCTTCCTTTCCTCTATGAACCACGTCCTAGATTCATGCTATACAACTTTCCCCAGTACTTTCCCCCCTTACTTTCCTCTTTGAACCACGTCCTAGATTCATGCTATACAACTTTCCCACTACTTCCCCCCATTCCTTTCCTTTTTGAACCACATCCTAGATTCATTCTATACAACTTTCCCCACTACTTCCACCCATTCCTTTCCTCTTTGAACCACGTCCTAGATTCATGCTATACAACTTTCCCCACTACTTCCTGTTTGATCCAACACCAAGATTCGAGTGCAGAAGCGGAAAAAGCCCACATGCAGCTAGAGCAATGCATGTGGAATAAGTAAATTATACCTTAAGGTTCTTGGGGTGTGGTTCGGTGGGCGACCGGAGGCCATTCTGCCCACACTATGTATGTCGGCGAGAAAGAAAGGGTCGGAGGCCCTCCCGCGCCGCCGCTGGGTGAAAGAGAACAGCTGGGCCGGTAGTGGATTCCCTCCCTCGCCGACGGCGACAGCATTAAGCCTCCTTCGCTTCCCGGCAGACGGATCCTGCCGGCTCTTTGACCAGCAGTGAGGGGAGACCGGGAGAGAGAGAGAGAGAGGCCAACGAAGTCTTGTTTAGATCTGGAGAGGGTGAGAGCATGTGAAGAGAGCAACTACAAGCGTTGAGGCTCCAGCGTGTATATATATAGTGGAGAGAGAGTGTGAAGAGTGCAAACCCTAGAAAACAAGCGCCGAGGCCGAGATCGTATGGCTCCGTATCCATCCATTTTGACTAGTCAAAGAATCCTCCTGGCACGGCCCCAGATCACTTTCTCTCGCTGTCATACAGGGCCTACCTGTCATTGGGTGGAAGAAAGAAGTCGAACAGAAACAAAATTATGCTCAAGTGTGGTTATCGAACCCGAGACCTCAAGTTTGATGAGCGAACAAGCTAACCAGCTACACCACCCTCACGTTATGTTTAACGAGAGGAAAATAACCTTTTATACATTCCTGCATTCGTGTGACAAGCATGCCGTGTTTTTTTTTTGCGTGGGAGTCATTGGGATTTAAATCATAATCGTGTCATGTGCCTTTGGTGGTAAGGTCTTTTGGGATTTAAAGCAGTGTTGGTAGTACATAAATAATGCAGTCTTAGTCACCTTACCTCTCTCCACGTAGTACGTTGGGTCCCACCAGTCAGAGGGTGAAACAAAAAAATTAATAAGAAAAGTTAAAAGCACCAGCATTGTATCTTACCTCACACATCTCGCTACTACTCGTGAACACTGTCCAATTGATCCCTCTGTTCGCTGACCTACTATTTTAAGTGAATCCTTATTATAACATGCACCCAATTTTAGGCACTTGTATTCGACCTAAGTCAGTGTGCCACCGTATCTCGTACTACTCCCTCCGTCTAGGTGTAATAAGTCACATTAGAAGGTGCAGCGGGACCAAGGTGCAAGCAGATTGGAGGAGAAGGAGAAATTTGACTGGTTCTTCCTCCAATCAAAGCCTCAATTTCTGTCTCTAAGCGCAACAATTAATCACAACAACTAAGGTATGCCATTTTAGCTACCATGCAGGTCCACGTGTTAACTCGCATGCAAGCCGACTTTGATTTCTTGACTGATCAACGCGTAGTTGCGCTCCATGCATTGGGTTTCCAGAGGAGATAACAAGGCAGAGTAAGGAACATTTGGTTACATTTCTAGGCTGGTCATAGTGGTGAGTAACATGGACTAGTAACATGCAAGTTTTCATTAATTGAGATATAGACTCATTTTACCTCGGCGCGCGCGCGTGTGTGTGTGTGTTTAACAACATCTGTGTGTTAGAGAGAGCGACTCATCGACCTACTCCTACATAGAGATGGTGTGTAGTGTACGATTTAGCCGCGAGAGTCGGTGCATCATCTCGTTTCCGGGCGTCCGGTCGGGACAGGCGGACAGCTGCCACGCCCGCTCCTGACTAGCCTAGCCCACCCAAAGCCCCTCAATCGCCTGCGCGCGCTTCCCGCCCGAAATGGTCAGTGCCGCTCCAAAGAATCGGTGCCGCATTCATGACCGGGCAGAGCGGACGCGATCTCTCACCGGCGCCTGCGTTGAAGGGAGAAGCGGATTCAAGAGTGATGGTTGCTTCGTCCGTCCAACTTATTGCTGGGTCTATGTGATTTGACTTCTCATTGGTCATTATTACTGAGGTGGTACGACTGCTGGATGTCCCACGCTTTCGGCGAAAGGATGTACTACTACTAGATTACAATTTTCTCCATTCTTACAATGGAGAAGTGCGAAAGCAGTGAAAACACACAGGCTCAGTGATTACATGGCCCATCTCACACTATCACCATATTTTCTGGACACCGTGTGACACCTAACTCTTTATATCATACTATACTAGTATAGTACGCACTATAATTTCTCAGTGAGATAAATTTGTACAATGCTATGAAGCTTCCAGCTTCTGTTTCATGTATCTTGCGTCCAAGGTTGCCCGTTGCAATGTTTCATCAAATACAAAGGAGACTAACATGCATGCTATTGCATCTCAATGATTGACAGATCATAGCCAATATATACTCCCTCCGTTCCAAAATAAGTGTCTCAACTTTATTCAAACTTTAGTACAAAGTTGTATTACTACTAAAGTTGACACTTATTTTGGAACAGAGACAGCTAAAGAAAAAAATGATCCATGCAGTCCCTAGCCCTTGAACCGTAAACCCTAACCAGGCTTTAATTTGCTGGCAACGTTGGAGCTTCCAAAGAAATGAAGTTTGCAACCCTTTGTCCATCGGATTATTTTGTGCAGTTTCACCAAAATCGAGATGAGCATCCCTGTGGCAAAGAAATTGAAGAAGCGTGATTAGAATAAGATTACTGGGACAAGTTGATGAGACATAAACTCATCACTAATACAGTACGTAGAAGCCAGTAGAGGTATGTGTGGGGCAAAGAAGTAGAGCAATATCCACATGGAGTGATGTGGGCAGCTGGAGCAATGGTGCAAGACGGCTGTAAAGGAAGTTGTACCTGAGGGATGTCGGGACGTAGCTCAACCTAGAGGAGGGCGATGGGAGGCGGCAACTACCCACTTTACGGCAGTGAGCAAGGGACGAAGGCAACCTCACCTGCTTTGTGAGAGAGAACGGCGAGGACCCCTGATCGGGACGTGCCTACAGTGGGTTTTCGCCGTCGGCGACGGCGACCGCATCTACACTAAGCATCCACCCCTTCCCCCGGTGGGCGTGATCCGCCGGGATGTTAGAGATGTGGCCACGGCGGGATCCTATAAGACTACCCACAGTGGGAGTAACATAGGTAGTAACATCACACATATCTAGATAAAGTAAATGATGTGGCAAGTAATAAATGAAGAAAGAGAGGAAAGTAGTAACATAGTAGTTACTAGTAGTATGAGTAACATCACACGTATGAAGATAAGATGAGTCTATAGCCTAATAAATAAAGTGTTGCATGTTACCACACATATGTTACTCGCCACTATAGAGGTAGTAACATATACCAGTAACATATGCATGTTACTGGTCTATGTTACTACCCATTGTGGCTAGTCTAAACCTTGCGCTTGGCATCTCCAAAATATTAACCTTGCGATTGGCTCTTCGCCTCTTCGGGAAGTCGAGAAATAATGGTACTACAGTATATATCGTTCTGGCTATATGAGACCGAATGAATTGCTACGCGTGCACCACGTGGGCGAGGGAGAGTGCGTACTATTACGTCCGTTTCAATATTGACTACATACGGAGCAAAATGAGTGAATCTACACTCTAAAATACATCTATATACATCAGTGTTTGAAGTATGTACTACTAGTTCATATTGAAATCTACTAAAGGACATATATTCCAAACAATATGATAATCTCTCTAACCAAGGTAGGGACTAGGAGAAACGGAGGGAGTAGTAAAATTTTCTCCTCGTCCTACGAGCCACCGCGCGCGTGGGCGAGGGAGCGGGCGTAAGGCGTAGTAAGCAAGCTTCACCTCGTCCTGCGAGCCACTGCGCCCGTGGGCGGGGGAGACGGCGTACTAAGAAAGTTTCTCCTCGTTTTGCGAGTTGACGGGACACATCAAAAGTAATACGCATAGAGCATCCCGAGTGTATAGAGCATTTCCTAAGGTAGGCCCCACATGGTTTGCCTCTTTTTGAACATAATGCGTCAAGTCGCAATTTGTTTATTCACCCGTGGTAGACGATCCTCCATCAAGTTGACAACCAGTACACACGGTAAATTACCACGTGGCTGCCTTTTCGTACAGAAATGAGCTCCACCGTGTACCCGCGCGAGTGTGGTTGGGAAAGAGACATGAGTACGTGTGTCGTGCGTGCACCTCTTCTCTTCGTGCACGTCCCCCACCTACGTGGGTGTGTGTGAGAGAGATACAAACCTAGACAGATGGTGTGTGCGTTCGTGAGTGTTTTTTGTTTGGGGGGGTGATTTCGTGAATGTATTTGTGGGAATATGTGTCAATGACATCTCAAACAAAAATTTGACACGTGCAATGTGTGTGAAATAGAGGCCTATTGATATCATATATAGAGGGAGCGATCCACGAGAAGAGAGGGAAGGGTCATAGATATCAATAGAGTCGAAGAGATGATCAAGTGGGTGGGTGCGAGATCGATGAAGAGAGCCATCGAAATTGTGTGTGTGCAAGTCAACGATATAGGGCGACTGACCTACCAGAACGTCAGAGGGCACATGGCAAGTTTGTGTGTGGCAGGGAGACATGACTAGAGCGGTCGATGTATCGGTGTGTGGGGGGGGGGAGGAGGGGGGAGGCAGAGGCCTAACTAGAGAGGTAGAACGACTCGTATATGTGTTGAGAAGGACTATGTCTTGAGGGAGATCATTCGACATCCATACATAACTGAAGGACGGGAAATAGGTTGGGACAGAGAGAGAGAGGAGAGAGAGAGGGGGAGGGAGAAGGGTAGAGTGCTGGATGGGTGATGGAGTTGCTTCTCGAAGATGGTGGGAGAGGCCTACTAGACGAACTGAGGGTAGAACTGCAATATTATCAATAAGCGTGTGGGGATGCGTTTCTGTGTGTGCCTGTGCGTGATAGATGTGTCGGGATGCATGCATGGATGATGAAGGGGAACCATGTGTTTGGTAAGCAAACCTAACTAGATCGGTAGATCAATTGTTGTTTGTCGCAGGAAGGAAGAGACATAACTAATGAGGTAGATCGATCGACGCGTGGGAAAACACGAGTTATAAGGACCTAGATAGCTATATGTATAGCGGGAGAGAGGTCGGTGTACATCCATTTGTTAGAGGCAAATAAGGCCCAGCGAGACGGATAGACAGAGAGAATGGAGCTAGGAGGTGGTACGATATGCCGAGCTACTAGCTAGATAAGGGGAGGAGTGTGCGATTGTGAGATCGATGAAAAGTGGGGCGAGAGTTTACACGTGTGTGGGACCGTATGAGAGACACGAGGCATGGACACAGAAAGGAGGAGATGGAAGGTGCGTGTGTATGTTGTAGGCAGACATCGCTGGAGAGGTTTATCGGTCAGTGAGTGTCGGAAAGGTGTTGTGGAGACAGTGGGAGAACGACCTAAAGAAAAAAAAGAATGTGCGCGATGGATAGAATGCTGAGGGAGGGGGAGGGCGAGGAGGGCGTGTGCATGCACGAGTGAAAGTTAGTGCTAGCTACAAATGTTAGATGACTATGTGCGTGTAAGACACTAACAAAGATGATAATTCGATATGAAAGTGGATTCATATATTTGAATAGGAGATCATAGAGTTATAAACATATGCATGCATGAATATAGCGGTGATACGCGAGCTGTGGTTTTGCACGTGTTGTACCATAACGTGATAATGCATAACATGATAAACCATACTATACATCGAACAATCTCACATTTTATTTGAATTTGTGATAATGTGTGGCGTTTGCATCTTACAACTAAATATCGAACAATCTAAACAATACTATATATCGAACAATCTCACATTTTATTTGAATTTGTGGTAATGTGTGGCGTTTGCAACTCACATCTAAATACTTGTAGTAGTAGGGGGTGGGGCACCATACATTATGTGATAAACACATTATACATATGAGACATGGTTTAGATTATGAAGATCTAGCTAGAGGTTGAAATGTGGTGTGCCGTGAAGATAATACACAAACGATGGTTTAACTTGACAATAACGATGATTGTAGATCTTATTAAAATAGAGAAACAAATTCAAATGGTTTGACTTCACCACAATCATTATTGCAGATCTTATTCAAATAGAGAAACGAAATCAAATTTAGTTCATATTGAAGCGGTAGTATATACATTTGGAATGCACTAAAATGTTCATGTGAGTAGCATGTTGCATGCATTATACACGTAGCGAAATATTTTAATTGAACATAACATGAATTCAAAGTTTTGAATGGCATTTGTAGTGCGAATTGATTTGGCACAGTACACGGGACTAGACTCTCTTGTGTGGTGCGAATTGATTTCTTTTTGTTTTTTCATCGACGGAAGTGCGAGTTGATTTGGTACAGTACATGTTAGGCTTGTCCGGAAATTTCAACCCGTGCCTTGTTACCCCGAAATATTTAAGATACTTCTTTGTCTCGTTGTGCTCCGAAAACTCCCTCCATATCAACCCGCGCCTTGCTATCCCAAAATTACAACGCGCGCGAAAGCTCCCACCTCCTGCGAAATCCCGACACGCAAAATGCCCGTGATACCCCTGAACCGAAAGAACCTCCTAGCACAAATCGGTGGGGGTACTTCCGTAACTTACCCCACATTTCGGACAAGCGCGTCCCTAAGCCATGGTTCCCCACTCCCATCCCATCCACCCACCCATTCGTACACCGAGGCCGCGAAAACCCGCGAAGCCCCACACTCTCCTCCGTCCGCCACCTAGCCGGAGCCTCTTCCCCGACGACGTCGTCCACAGCAACACCTCGACCTCCCTCATCCACCGTACTGGATAAGGATCCGTCGTCGATCTCGTCGTCCCGCTGGTTCAGCCACCCCGTCCTCCATCTCCAAGGAGCTGCCCCGACGTTCCCCTCGTCTTTCGTGCCACCTCCATTCCCACACCGCCATCTTCACCTGCACCACCGAAAGAGCATCATCATCACCGTTTCCTCGGATGAAGCTGAGGCCTAATCGTCGCCACCAAAGAGGCTGTACACTAATCACCGCATTTTCTTCTTGATTCGATCTCACGGTGCTTCGGGCGCTCGGTCCCGAGCCGATATGGCGCGGCTCCATCCACGGTGGCGTCGCCGGCCACTTGCCCCATGGCGTTGCTCCCTCGGCGGAGACGTCCACATCAGTAGGAGCTGCTGCTGCTTTAGCTCTCGCTCGCGCTGCTGCTCTGCTCTTGCTCTCGGTCCCCTGCCTGGTCTGCTCTAGCTATTGCTCTTGCTCTAGCTCTTGCTCTTGCTCGCGCTGCTGCTCTCGCTCTTGTTCTTGCTTGCGATGCTGCTCTGATTTGGCTACACTTCAGTCGACTGAATCTACTTTTGGGTTAGTCGATTTTCAGGGGGTGGGGGGCTCACTACTAGAAAAAGGGCTATAGATGGGATTGACACTAATGGCGCACCAGACAAGCGGTGCGCCATGGCGCACCACCTTCTGATACGCCATTAGAGTTGAAACTAATGGCGCACCTGGCGCAGGGTGCGCCATTAGTATCAATTTTTTTTTAACTAGTGCGCCTGTCCAAACATACTAATGGCGCATCCAGACACAGTGCGCCATTACTAGTTGTAACTAGTAATGGCGCACCTGGCCCAGGGTGCGCCATTAGTATCAATTTTTTTTTAACTAGTGCGCCTGTCCAAACATACTAATGGCGCATCCAGACACAGTGCGCCATTACTAGTTGTAACTAGTAATCGCGCACCTGGCCCTGGGTGCGCCATTAGTATAAAAAATCTTTTTTTAACTAGTGCGCCTGTCCAAACATACTAATGGCGCACCACCAGAAGGTGCGCCATTAGTAACCTGGATTACTAATGGCGCATTTAGAGTTGGTGCGCCATTAGTAAGTGGGCAGCAACAAGATATTTTGGACAGCCTCTCCTACCCACACTCACTTTCTCCCCACTTCATTCTCTCCACCTCCTCCTTGTCTCGGGTGCCTCCTCTTTTTCACCTCATTTCCACCATAGATTCATTCAATTTAAGTGGTTAAATTACCTTGTTTTGATAGGTAAGTAAGGGGGGAAGCTATATTTATGTTGTTCTCCCTACAACAATGTGCACATGCACTTTTTATGGCCTAGCTAGATCTATGTATGTTCGTGGTGTTGCATATGTTTGTGGTGTTGCATATGTGTTTGTGTTTGGAGGTGTACCGGTATTTGAAATGCGATAGTTGCCAATATTTTGCCGGAATGTTGATTCATTTCCGTTTCGGCGAGAATTTTGGCATTAAGCATTCTTTTTGGTCCTATTTTTAGGGAAAGTCATGCCAAATTTTTTCTTGGTTCTAAAATATCATTTTGCTCTACCCCGCAGGCGACCATGGCCCGCATGATGACCGAAGGCATCGTGAATAGGTTTTTGAGGTCCGCGAAGGCCGAGATGCTTCAAAAGAACGAGACGGAGATAAGATGTCCGTGTCGAAGATGCAAGCTGAAGAGCCTTATTGCGGACCCGGAATCCTGGCAGGTGCGGGACCACCTGCTCTTGCGTGGTTTCATGGATGGCTATCGGTGGCAAGGTGATGAAGATGACTACGAAGTGGTCCATGGGGGCCGGGCAAGAAATGAGGAAGGGCAGCAAGACAACCACCACGTCTCGGGCGGGCGAGAAGACAAAGAATCCCTAGGAGATGATCACGACGGTGATGCTGTACACAGTCATCATGTAGAAGATGCAGGACATGATGATGAGGAAGATGCCGGAGCAGACGACGGGCATGATCATGAAGATGATGATGCCGGCGGAGCAGACGACGCTGGACCATCGATGGGCTGGGTGCAGGACCCTCATATTCAAGAGCTGCTTCTCAAGCAGACGGATAACGCAAGAGCTGCCGCCCGAGAGAAAGCCAAGATGGATCAACTTGAGTTAGACGCGGTTACTCCATTGTATGAAGGATGCAGGCCCGAGGATACCCGCCTGAAAGTAACGCTCATGGCTCTGGAGATGAAGGTAAAACACAAAATGACCGACGCATGCTTCGACAAGAACATGTCATTCTGGCACGAACGTCTTCCCAAGGGGAACAAGTGCCCGACCAGTTTGGAGGAGGCGAAGAAAATCGTGTGTCCTCTGGATTTACCGCACGTGAAATACCATGTGTGCATGAACAATTGCATCATTTATCGGGACGAGCACGCGGAGTCTACCATATGTCCGGTGTGTGGCGTCACTCGATACAAGAAGAGGAAGAAAGCTCCTCGAAAAGTGGTGTGGTACTTTCCGATCACTCCTCGTCTGCAGCGGTATTTCGCGGACCCTAAGGTAGCAAAGCTCCTGCGTTGGCACGCGGATAGGGAGGAGAAGAAGCGAGAAGATGACGCAAATGATCCAGAGATAGATAAAAAGGACAAGATGCTGAGTCACCCTAAGGATGCGAGCCAGTGGCAAGCGTTGAACTTCGAAGACCTAGAATTTGGGAACGATCCAAGGAACATCGTGCTGGGCACGAGCACCGATGGAGTCAATCCGTTTGGCAGCCAGAGAAGCACACATAGCACCTGGCCTGTGTTTGTGTGGATGTACAACCTTCCCCCCTGGTTTTGCATGAAGAGGAAGTACATTCACATGAGTATGCTAATTGAAGGACCGAAACAACCAGGGAACGACATCAATCTGTATCTGGGGCTGCTGAAAGAGGAGCTTGACACGCTGTGGAAAACGCCAGCCAATACGTGGGACACCGCAGAGAAAGAATATTTCCCTATGAGAGCCGCGCTGCTCACGACGGTGCATGACTATCTCGGTTACGGATATGTCGCGGGGCAGGTGGTCCATGGATTTTCTGGATGCGTCAGGTGCATGGATGACACAACGTATCACCAGCTAGATAGAGATCCCGGGTCTTCGAAAACCGTGTTCATGGGACATCAAAGGTGGCTTCGCGACGATGACCCGTGGAGAAAACGCAAGGATCTATTCGATGGTGAAACCGAACCCCGAGGACGCCCGCGTACGAGGAGCGGCGAGGAAATAGACGAGCTGTTGAAAAATTGGAAAGACTGCCCACTGCCGGGAAAGAAGCAAAAGGCGCCAGAGCCGGGAAACAAGCGAAAGGCGCCAGAGCCGCTGCTGAAGGTATGGAAAACAAGGTCTGTTTTCTGGGACTTGCCGTACTGGAAGATCCACCGTGTGCCTCACAGCCTTGATGTCATGCATATCACAAAGAACGTGTGCGAGAGTCTGCTTGGTACCCTGCTCAACATGCCAGAGAGGACCAAAGATGGGCCGAAAGCAAGGGCAGACTTGAAATCAATGGTGTCTCCGGCGGAGGCGGCATTGGTGTCTCCGACGCCGGCACGGGAGCTTAATGCACCCGGGTGTACGCCGGCCGGCACCTCTGCAGCAAGCGGCCCCTCCGTCAACTGCACGCCCGCCGTTGGCGGTGCCTCGACATTAGCCGAGCTCGACGCCATCATCACGGTAACTAATTAAGCCTCTCTCGGCCGAGGACTTCATCTCCTTGCCTTTGACTGGGCATCCCTAACGCCCTACATGTTTTCGCAGGGCGCCGCCGACGTTCCGTGCACTCTCCTGCACTTCGTGAACAACGAGTTGGTCGATGTCGCCAAGGGCAAAATCGTTCAACCGGGCAACCCCTTGTTCCACGGTACCCAGATGCCACCCAACTTGTTTAGGGTTCAACTGGTTCGGGTGCTGCCAGGCTGCGACGAGGTGTTACCTCCGATTCGACCCATCGGGGCCGACGATGATGACGTGATGAACCTCAGTGCCTTCCTGAGCTGGCCCCTGCTTTGGCCGAAGAGCCAGATTCGTTTGGGGGCGGGGGACACCACCCCAAAGACAACACCGCCAGTCGTGCCGGCGCCAAGTCGGCCCCATGGCAAGACCGCCGCAACGGTGCCGGACATCCCTATGCCACTGGATCCAAACATGCATATGGCACAGGATCAGAACGACGACGACGACGATACATTTGCCAACGTCGACCAGTACTTTGCCGATCATGGGGACGGTGGCGACTTCATGGGGCCTCCTTCTCAAGAACCCAACCCAACAAAAGACGTGTGCGATCTAGCTGGTACCGCGGGGAAGCCAAGTTGCAACAGGCGTCGTCTGCAGTTCAGCTCTCAGGAGACGCCTCCAGCTGCCGTCTTCACCGAGCCTCAGATAGGCGAGGTGCCAAATATGATCAGCCCCAACACACTCAAGAAGGCGGTCTGTGAGCAGAACTCGGTCCCATTACAGGAGATCAAGAAGAAGGCACGCAAAACAAAGACTAACAAGGGTGCGGGCCAGCCGTCACCGAGTACGATCCGTGCTCAGGACGGGCCACCTTCAACTGCGGATATCTCGAGGAGGGTGCATGTGGCGGGTAGGCCGATGCTACCGAGAAATATGCTCGATGCTGCAACCGGTGCTATGCGGAGTCTGCATGACAGTGTTCTTTCTTTGGAGAAGCGGCGTCTCCGAGAGAAGGATGTGGCATACCCTGTTTTCGCGGCCAAGGTGCCAGAGGGCAAGGGCTTTGTGGATAACTCCATCGGGGGTACGATCGTCCTGCGGTTTGATGACATCCACGCTATGTTGAACCTTCATCCGCTGCACTACACCTTCATTCGGCTATTTTCGCTGAGTATGGAGATGCGGATCATTCGCGACAAGACCCCGGACATCGTGATAGTCGACCCCTTCTACATGCGTGCCAAGATCTTGGGCAGCGCTGGGGACCAGCAAGTCGCGAGTTCTTACCTCGAAGGCGTCATTCTGGCAAACCAAGATAAGGATAACTTCCTCGTGCCTTACTTTCCCGAGTACGTCCTCCCCTCAACCGCCCCGTAACATATGAATTCTTAGATTTCGATCGTTTTTCTTTTAACATTCCGTGTTTTCTGCAGTGACACACATTGCACGCTCATCCTCCTAAGCCCCAAATATTCCATGGCCACGTATTTCGACCCGGACCGTCAGTCGAACGTAGACTACACAAATGTCAAGAAGGTTCTTGATGATGTTCTCCCCGGCTACGTCAAATCTGGAGGCACCTTCACCAGGCCTATTCGTAAGTACGAAAAGCACGTGTTCTCCCACAATACGACGTTCTGCTGCGTCAAGCAGCCGCCTGGCGGTCAGAAGGGTTCCTACTACGCCATCCATCACATGCAGGCGATCGTACGGGACCATCATCAACTACTGCTACCGAGTAGACTCAAAGATTGGGCCGCGAGCGTGTCGGCAATCCAGGACGCGGACATCCGACAAGAATTCTCTCGCATCCAGTCGGAGTTTGCGGAAATCATCCATCAAGATGTCCTTCGTACCTCGGGGCAGTTCTACCTCAGAAATCAACCGTCCAACAGTGACATCGACACAATCCTACAAATGCAGGCTGACAACGTCCGTTGTTTCATGACTCCCACGATAGACGGCGGCTTCATCCACGCTCCGGTCCCTTGAGTCGAGTCGAAAGCAGTGATGCTGTGTCTAGTTCTGAAACATGGATTGGCTCATGTTGTAATTAAACTTTAATGAACTTGTAGTATGTCTCTTTGGTTTCGAGAGTCCTTCAACTTAGATGTAATCGATGCTATTAATGTCTTGCTTTTCTCTTCCGATCGTTCTGTTGCATACTTATATATTGCTTATGTATTGTCTGTGAATTGGTACTAACGTTTCGTTTGGCTACTGCATAGCGATGCCGTGGTATGTCGTGTACAAGGGTAAGGTTCCCGGAGTCTACGACGACTGGGAGGAGTGTCGGAGACAGGTTCACCGATTCAGCGGTAACAGTTACAAAGGGTACGCCACTAGGGCCGAGGCCGAATCTAGATACGCCCGCTATCTAGCGGGAGAGGGGAGGGATCGTTGGAGGAACCGGATGAAGACGAGTTTCATCGTGATGATGCTCATCGTGATGACCGCAGCTCTCTTCTATGTGATGGTAGTTTAGATGATCGATATCGACTTGTAATGTGAAGACAAACTCGCGGTCTCGAGACTTGTAATATAATGTTCTATCTTTGTTCGGTCCTTTCAATTCGGAGACTAATATGATGAATTGTATTCGGAGACTAAAATGATGAATTGTATTCAGAGACTAATCTTCTATTGTATTCGATGAATCTGTTGTTGATGTGTGCTATCTATATTTTGTCCAATTATACATTTTGTAACCTGTGCAAAAAACAGAAAATAAAAAAATAAAAAAAACCTAATATTCATACTAATGGCGCATCACATCATAGTGTGCCATTAGTATGCCAAAGGATAGTAATGGCGCATCACTAAACAGTGCGCCATTAGTATGCCGAAGTTACTAATGGCGCTTCTTGTTGTTGTGCGCCATTAGTATGCCAAAGCACCTGGGTATACATGGCCCCCTGGGAGGCATACTAATGGCGCACTGTTGTATATACTAATGGCGCATCTAGGGTGCGCCATTAGTATACCAGATACTAATGGCGCACCAGTGGTGCGCCATTAGTAAAATATACTAATGGCGTGCTACTAATGGCGCACCACTAATGCGCCATTAATGGCCAAATTAGGTGCGCCATTAGTAGGCCTTTTCCTAGTAGCGGCTCGCCGGAGTTAAGGAAGAACCAGCCGCAGTGGGAAGGGGGGCTCGTCGAAGAGGTACCCCACTATCTATCTTACGGTTCAGGGTGGGGGCGGTGGTCGCCTGAGCTGCTCCAACGACGAAACCCTCCATCACAGCGGAGCAGTACCCCGGGCTCCATCTCAAGATGCCTAAGATGTTCTTCCCCTCCTCTGACAGCTAAGTCAGCCGGATCATCCTTATCGACCAACCCAATCACGCTGAGATCGACATGGCTTCGCCAAAGAGGTTGTACACTTGTTGCATCTCTTTTTTACTCTAAATGTTATATATATTTTCCACTGAGCACACGTAGTAACGTGAAATACGATTAGTTTCTCCTACTATATGACAAGCAGTGAGGTACCAGGCAACTTAGCTATCCGTGAGGGACTCTCTTGAATGCCATCATTATTTATCCCTACGCGTTTGAGCTGTGCATTTGTCGATGGGCCTGGGAGTTGAGCTAGTAGGGCAGTGGCCTGGGTCCACAGTAGTAGAAGTAGCACAAAAACAATTTTTGAGTGTAGGCTTTTCCTTGCTCAAGCCTGCCTACTAGAATCGCCAGTGCTTGAAAGAAAAAGTGAAGGAAAAACTTAGGAATTGGAAAGTTTCCTATGGTACCACTATTCATGCATTTGGTTCAAAGGAACGGAGCAAAGGAAAACTGTAGGATTAGTTCCTTTAGTGTCTTTTTGAAAGAAAAACCTTAGGAATTTTAATATCCACTTGTCCGCCTTTTCAAATTCCTATTCATGAAGCACAAGACTAAGAGATAGTAGCATAATAGCATTATAACCGTACATTTTCTTGTGGTTTGACTTAATCTCACCATGCTTCTTTGCATCCTGTGATCTTCCAATTCTTGTGAACCAAACACCCAGATTGGCAGAAATCCTGTGTTTTTAAATTCTCTGTTTTGCACGTGCATCCCTATCCTATTACTGTGTATTTCCTATCCCTGCGTTCTCAGAATCCTCCAATTCAAATGAGCCCTTACAGAATTACTTCTGTTACATATAGTTGTCAAAGAAAACCTTTTGTGGTTTGTCCCGCTCCTGCTGCGCCATCGTCCACCCCAGCTCAGCTGCTCCAACGACAGAAGGGTCCAGCACAGCAGGGATCCGGCCTCCAGACTGTCAGGACCGGGTTTTCGGGATATATTTTCCCAGAAAATGATCCTTGTGCTCACCAGCCCCAGGATTTCTGTTAGCTGATCAGGCACCAACTTGACGGAGACTGGAGACAAGCTCGTGTCTACCCAAGACAGAGGCTTTCCCGGATTCCCTCCGATAGGTATGAAAGGGATACGAGGGTGATTACTATCACAAGTATATCAAATTCCAACAGTAAGGAATATTCATTATGCACTCATGAGTATGATCATATCATCACATAAAATAACGAATACTTCGTGTTGGGGTGGTGTTGTAACCGTATCAAACAACACACACCATATTAAGCCAGGGTACATAATGCTTGCCTTCAAGTTGTGGAGAGGCAGGGTGCATCCCAAAAACTTTTTGAAAGTTTTCTTCTCTCTCCAAAATCCTATTTTGAGGAAATTTAAATTAACACATAATTTTAAAACAGTACAAAAAAGGTGTCTGGAAAATTTTCAAATAAATATGAAAATAAACTAGACAGAATTTGAGAAACAACAAAAAAAGAATCAAGTCATTTGGACTTATATTTAAAAAGTTATGGCCAGTCAAAGTTTAGTCAAATTTCTGTTTTTAAAATAAAACAGAAAAAGAGGAAAAACGTTTCCAATAGATACACGCAGGAGACGTACTTTGAGTTTTACGCCTCCACTTACGCCAGCGTGGACCGACCCGTGGTCACTGACAGTGGGTCCAGGGGGCCCACTGGTCAGGTTTGACCAGTCGCCCCCCGCCTCCTTCCTCCTCTGGCCGAACAGAGGCGGGGCTCCGGCGATCGACGCCGGCGAACGACGGCTCCCCGCAGGGTTCTGAGGGCGGGGATGGATCCGCCAGTCTAGGGCGGTCCTCCCGGTGGTCGCTAGGTCGGCGGGGGTGGAGGGAATCGCCGGCGGCGAGTTCTGCGGCGGACGGCGACCTCGGGTGAATTGGGGCTTTGGGTTACGGCGGTTCCCGAGCGACTTTGAGGTGCTGGGCAGCTCCGCACGGTCTAGGGGAGTCGGGTGGTGGTGCTAGATGGACGGGAGGAGCTCTACTTGCGACGAACTGGACCGGAGGCCGGCGGCGGCTGAACTGGCCGGAGACGGCCAAGGGAAGGGCTTCTGGCCTACTTGGGGGGAGGGGGCTCTAGAGAGATGGCCTGAGGCTGCCTGGGTGTTTGGATGAGCTCGGGGCCTCCATTTATAGCGCAACTAGGTCGGTTCCGCGGCCGTGGATAAGAACGCCAGCGAACCGCCGTTCTGTTGCAGCAGGGGGGTGCGTGGTGGCGACGGGCGCTAGCGGACGTGTTCTTTGATAAGCTCGGACTGCTCCAGAGGGCATCTGGCGCACGCGTATGGCTCGGGCGGCGCCGTCCATGGCAGGGGCTGCTGCGGCCGCCCGCTTGTTGCCATGGCCGACCTGACGGTGGCGCTGTAGGGCGCTAGGAGGGGGCCAGGGCGGCTCTGCTGCGAGGGAGGGATCGGGCGTGCAGGCTGTGCGAGGGGAGTGGCCAGAACGAGCGCGGGGAGGCGGCAGTGGGACGCGGCAACTCGGTGCGCGCGCGTGCAAAACGTGCGCTCTGGGCGCGCCCAACGCACGCACGCCAGGTGCTCGACGCAATGCCAACGCGTTCTAGGCCTCTCTGATGCCCCTGTAACTAAACAGAACTAGGCTAATGATTATGTGAGAGCTAATAGACATGCTGGTAAGGCCGTTAGAGCAACTTCCTAATGCAAGTCTAAAAGCATGCTAAAACTGGCCATGCCCTTAACCTGCTTGATGAAATGCCAAGGGCATCTAGGCATCTCTTCTGCTAGCCAAAGTCTCCAGATCAAAGTCTCTTTAGACGTAGGTGAGGGTGACAAGGTTAGTTTGTCAAAAACAAAAACTTGTTAGTGCAAGTTTTTGAGAAAACCAATTCTGGACAGAAACTAAAGGGCATAGTTTCATGGACCAAAAATACTCCAATGGGTCCATTCTCCTGGACTTAAGGGTTTTGCAGGGAGGACTATAAGCAGGAGAAAGAATCAAGGGTAAAAGGGCAAGTTAAAATATGGTTGCAGTAGAAAATACCAAACTGAGCCAGAGAGCAAAAGAGGATGTTTTGCTCAAATTTTTCAAAGAATACCAGTGGTTTAATGCATATAGTTGAATTATATACTCCTACTAACATCTCCAAATTTTGGTGGAAATTTTAAAGAAATATTTAAATAGGTTGTAGTGCAATTCACAATCTGGACCAGATTTGAAAACCTGGGGTAAAGCTCAAAATTCACAATTGATTAAAAAAGGGTTTTTGCATAAAAGTGATTTAGGAACACCAAATGTCATCCCCAAAATTTGGTGAAATTTTTAAATGGATCTATAAAAGGGTTGTAGTGCAAAGGAGCCTCTAAAACTTATAAAAATCATTTCAAAAGAAATAAGGCTCAGAAAAAAAAATTATATAAATAATTCCACTGATAAAAGAAATGTTTTCTTGAGAGGGTATACAAGTCCAATAATATTTTTGGAAAGTTCTCACTTGGGGGAAAAACTCCACAATATCCAAGAAAAGGGAGGTTCTGCAACCAAAAGATAAATCCCGAAAATAAAAATTAAATTTCCTGGAAAAAATTTAATTAATAAAACAAGGTCAAAATTTTGGGGTGTTACAACACTACCCCCCTTAAGAAAAATCTCGTCCTCGAGATTTGCTAAAAGCTGTTTTGAACAAACATTGCTCTTACCAAAAAAAATCATCCTACTTATGTAATAAAATGTATCTACAGTGAGAGGGCAATAAGTGGTGTAAAACTACAGTGTGGTATACTGGCGCTGTGTGGGAAAAATCCATGGTTTGGGGAAAACGAGAGGTTTCTACGTTGGATATAGTAAATTTAGAATAAATCCTAAATTTCTAAAATACGCTGGTCGTACCCGAGAGCACAGTGCTCCCTCTGGCTGACAGGTGGACCCGGGGCCCACTGTCGGCCTCTTCTTCTACTTCTGGCTCTCTCCTCTTCCTCTCTCCCGCATGCTTTCCCGCGCTTTCTCCACCGGCGACGTCTAGCGCGTAGGGCATCTAGGCCGTACTGCGGTAGTGCGCGGCGTGCTAGCTGCCGGTGCAGCGTGCACTCACCTCGCGGGCCAGTGCACTGTCGGCACTGCTCGCGGATTCGCCTCCGAACACCGGCGATCGAGCGACGAGCAGCGCTGGTGGACCTCGCCCACCATACACCGATCTCGAGCTATAAAATGATCGCGGTGCTCCTTTCTTCTTCCTCACACCTGGCCTCGCTTCTCCTTCTCCTTCCTTCTCCTCCATTTCTGTTTGCAGGAGCTCGAGACGAGGCTCTAATGGCGGAGGTGATGCCGGACTGGTACGTGGTCCTGATGTGCGGAGGGTTGGCGGCGTTGCTGGGGTTCTCCGATAAAAACTAGGGCTCGGCATGGCAAGAAATGGCTGTGAAAGTTGTGCACCAGACGAGGGATACTTGGCAAGGTCACGAGGTGGCCTTTTATATGGCATCTGGGCGGGGTCATTTATCGCGGTGAAAGGTAACTAGTTTGTCGGTTCTGCTCTTATGGGGGTCGGGGTCAAAGCTACAAATATACATATCTAACAAAGTGACGCATTACTGTGGGTGTCGTCGGGCTGGTTTTGGTAGCTGCGCCCGGAATTTAAAAATGCAACTGTACGCTAACGTACTTATGCATGGCTAATATTCAAAAATAGGGGCGCACAAGCAGACAACATTTAATTATGGTGATACAGGATCACACAATTACAAGGCGTAGAAATACTAAGGCTCGGTACTACTCGAGTGACTTAGTCTACTTCGTTAATATCTAAGCGGGCTTGCCTTGTGGACGTCAAGGCTTCTCCATGGGTTTCACCGTCGGGATTAGCTAGATGAGGTTGAGGGGCTGCAGGGTCGGGGTAGCGATGATGACCATCGCGGGGGTTGTTGGCCACAATCCCGTTGGAGCGTGTTCCCAAAAGGCGACGAAGCACTTCTGGGGGCACCAAAGCATTTTGGCCGATGGTTGGGGAAGTCCTCAAGGACTCGATCGGTTGTCCGAACAGTACGACTGGGTTGTCGGCGTCGGGCTCATCTTCTCTTCTTGCCGGGGCTCGGCAAACCAGTTCTCCACGAGCTGCGATCAGATCAAGGGTTATCTGATCGAACAGTTCCTCTAGTGCACTTACATAGCGCACCAGATGCAACAATGCAGGATCCGTCTCGTGATCTCCGTTGGCAACCTGGGGCGGCCTACCATACCCGTCACGGCTAGGGTAGTAGTAGAACGAGCGACAGTTAACTCTGGGCGACAAGTGCCGGAGTTGAACTATAGCCTCTCGAGCTGCTAGCTGGATGGCTTGTGTCTCAAAGGAAGTTGTCCTTCCAGTGAACCTGTAGGGGCGTTCTGGCGATAGACCCCTACCATAGATGTGTACAGTGGCCCAGAATTGACGGCTCTCACCGCTCATGGGTCCTTGGTACACAACATATTCTGGGGGCTCTTCTAATGCATAGACACGGCGGGTGAGGTTTGCGAGCACGGTCACAAAACCTCCAAGGTTGGTGGCTGTGGTCTCATTGTGCACAATAGGGCCAGGCCTTATGCCTCGAGTTGGGGGAAGAGGCTGTGTTGTGCTGTGTTGAGGCTAGCGTGCCCTTTTTATAGAAAAGGGGACGGAGTCTTCCTTCGCACGCTTGCGAATGAGACAAATTAGGTGTCGGTAACTGGCACGTGATCGACAGGCTAGGCTGATAGGTTGGACACCGACTGCCAAAACCGTCGGGGTCACTGTGTGGCTATCTTACACGGGAAGCTTGGCCGGGGTTAGGTTAAGGTCTGGTGGGTCGGTTAACCTAGGTTTATTGACCTGGCTAAGATAGGATTAGCCAATGGTCAACCTGGCTCTGATACCAAGTTTTTCAGGACCGGGTTTTCGGGATATATTTTCCCAGAAAATGATCCTTGTGCTCACCAGCCCTAGGATTTCTGTTAGCTGATGAGGCACCAACTTGATATAGAAATTCCAAGCAAAGTACAAGATATGTAGTACAAGACCATTGTGGCCTATGAGTACAACAATTGGTTTCTAGTGGTTGATGGCGGAAGCGGTTTGTGGTTCATCTGCGTCTATGGGACTCCATTTCCCACAGGAACAGCTGACCAGGATAACTCCTATCTTCGCGAGGCTGCTATCACCTTTGCATGGGTTCCGGGGCTGTCATCGCAACGCTCTTCTCAATGCAAGAAATCTGGCCAAGACAATAGCCGGGGACAAGCCAGTGAGTACTTTTGAATGTACTCGCAAACATTATGAACACAGCTATAACATACTGAATGATAATCATGCTCTGAAATATTTCATGATCACAACATCAGTCACGAAATAAAAATCCATGATGCATGCAAGCAGGTTATTCATATACGACATGAATATGCAATAAGGAAGTAGAAATAGAATGCACCGATCGGGTGTCTGAAGCGACGCCTCGAAAGAATAATAAGATAAATCATGCCTCAGTCGGGCGTCTGAGTGACACCACATAAAGGGCTTATAAATAAAAGAAATAACAAGCATGCCACAGTCGGGCGTCTATGCGACACCATATAAAGGGCTTATAAATAATAGAAATAACAAGCATGCCACAGTCGGGCGTCTGTACGACACCACATAAAGAGCTTATAAATAATTTAAATAACAAGCATGCCACAGTCGGGCATATGAGCGACACCACATAAAGGGCTTATAAATAATTTAAATAACAAGCATGCCACAGTCGGGCGTCTGAGCGACACCACATAAAGGGCTTATAAGTAATTTAAATAACAAGCATGCCACAGTCGGGCGTCTGAGCGACACCACATAAAGGGCTTATAAGTAATTTAAATAACAAGCATGCCACAGTCGGGCGTCTGAGCGACGCCACATAAAGGGCTTATAAGAGAATGATCACAGTGAATATCCAGGAGGTAGAACCGTCCCAGGGATACTCGATAATTCAAATAATATAATGGGTTAGTCCATAATAATAATAATCATGATCATCACAAGTCACAAGTCATGATCCAAGTTCTGGTTTAACAGTTTTCTCCTCCGAAGACCGACACTAAGACCGACACTTGACCCATCCCAGACTGTAGTCCTTACCCATGGACACGGCTATTCGAATAGATGTATAATCTCTGCAGAGGGTGTACTCTTTACCCACGGGTAACGGATTTCTTTAGTCCATCGGGACTAATTCCGTCTACGGTCTTTTAATTGAAAACACACCTAACTGCACACACCAGCCTAACTTACCGGTGTCTGGAATCACCCACGACACCCGTTAAGCGAAACTCTAAGTGGGGAGGCTACGACCTCGACTTAGCATAGGATCACAAAATTTATACCGCGCGCAAACTAGGGGAGCTACCCCTTCGGCTACAACCGAAACACCCATGCCCCCGGACCAGGTGGCATGCCTACCGGATGCCTCCGGTATCTTCCACCATGGCCTCTCTGTACGGTGTGTGCTAGGTAAGGGGTTTACAACTTACTGAATCGTACCCTACCTATGGCAGGGACAAGTGGTAGTACGAAAGAAGTATGGGGGTTACTGGAACAAGACTCGATCTATGGCCGACTCAGGAGGTTTAAGTATTCCCTGCATGATTAGCATAGCAAATGTGTTTCAACCAACAGACAGAATCCCCACTCATCATACATTACTATGCCATACCGGACACAACCGTCTTGACGGAGACTGGAGACAAGCTCGTGTCTACCCAAGACAGAGGCTTTCCCGGATTCCCTCCGATAGGTATGAAAGGCATACGAGGGTGATTACTATCACAAGTATATCAAATTCCAACAGTAAGGAATATTAATTATGCACTCATGAGTATGATCATATCATCACATAAAATAACGAATACTTCGTGTTGAGGTGGTGTTGTAACCGTATCAAACAACACACACCATATTAAGCCAGGGTTCAGAATGCTTGCCTTCAAGTTGTGGAGAGGCAGGGTGCATCCCAAAAACTTTTTGAAAGTTTTCTTCTCTCTCCAAAATCCTATTTTGAGGAAATTTAAATTAACACATAATTTTAAAACAGTACAAAACTGTGTCTGGAAAATTTTCAAATAAATATGAAAATAAACTAGACAAAATTTGAGAAACAACAAAAAAAGAATCAAGTCATTTGTACTTATATTTAAAAAGTTATGGCCAGTCAAAGTTTAGTCAAATTTCTGTTTTTAAAATAAAACCGAAAAAGAGGAAAAATGTTTCGAATAGATAAACGCAGGAGATGTACTTTGAGTTTTACGCCTCCACTTACGCCAGCGTGGACCGGCCCGTGGTCACTGACAGTGGGCCCAGGGGGCCCACTGGTCAGGTTTGACCAGTCGCCCCCCGCCACCTTCCTCCTCTGGCCGAACAGAGGCGGGGCTCCTGCGATCGACGCCGGCGAACGACGGCTCCCCGCAGGGTTCTGAGGGCGGAGATGGATCCGCCAGTCTAGGGCGGTCCTCCCGGTGGTCGCTGGGTCGGCGGGGGTGGAGCGAATCGCCAGCGGCGAGTTCTGCGGCGGACGGCGACCTCGGGTGAATTGGGGCTTTGGGTTACGGCGGTTCCCGAGCGAGTTTGAGGTGCTGGGCAGCTCCGCACGGTCAAGGGGAGTCGGGTGGTGGTGCTAGATGGACGGGAGGAGCTCTACTTGCGAAAAACTGGACCGGAGGGCTGCGGCGGCCAAACTGGCCGGAGACGGGGAAGGGAAGGGCTTCTGGCCTACTGGGGGGAGCGGGCTCTAGAGAGATGGCCTGAGGCTGCCTGGGTGTTTGGATGAGCTCGGGGCCTCCATTTATAGCGCAACTAGGTCGGTTCCGCGGCCGTGGATAAGAACGCCGGCGAACCGCCGTTCTGTTGCAGCAGGGGGTGCGTGGTGGCGACGGGCGCTAGCAGACGCGTTCTTGGATAAGCTCGGACTGCTCCAGAGGGCAGCTGGCACATGCGTATGGCTCGGGCGGCGCCGTCCATGGCAGGGGCTGCTGCGGCCGCCCGCTTGCTGCCATGGCCGACCTGACGGCGGCGCTGTAGGGCGCCAGGAGGGGGCCAGGGCGGCTCTGCGGCGAGGGAGGGGTTGGGCGTCCAGGCTGTGCGAGGGGAGTGGCCAGAACGAGCGCGGGGAGGCGGCAGTGGGACGCGGCGACTCGGTGCGCACGCGTGCAAAATGTGCGCTCTGGGCGCGCGACGCAATGCCAACGCGTTCTAGGCCTCTCTGATGCCCCTGTAACTAAACAGAAATAGGCTAATGATTATGTGAGAGCTAATAGACATGCTGGTAAGGCCATTAGAGCAACTTCCTAATGCAAGTCTAAAAGCATGCCAAAACTGGCCATGCCCTTAACCTGCTTGATGAAATGCCAAGGGCATCTAGGCATCTCTTCTGCTGGCCAAAGTCTCCAGATCAAAGTCTCTTTAGATGTAGGTGAGGGTGACAAGGTTAGTTTGTCAAAAACAAAAACTTGTTAGTGCAAGTTTTTGAGAAAACCAATTCTGGACAGAAAGTAAAGGGCATAGTTTCATGGACCAAAAATACTCCAATGGGTCCATTCTCCTGGACTTAAGGGTTTTGCAGGGAGGACTATAAGCAGGAGAAAGAATCAAGGGTAAAAGGGTAAGTTAAAATATGGTTGCAGTAGAAAATACCAAACTGAGCCAGAGAGCAAAAGAGGATGTTTTGCTCAAATTTTTCAAAGAATACCAGTGGGTTAATGCATATAGTTGAATTATATACTCCTACTAACATCTCCAAATTTTGGTGGAAATTTGAAAGAAATATTTAAATAGGTTGTACTGCAATTCACAATCTGGACCAGATTTGAAAACCTGGGGTAAAGCTCAAAATTCACAATTGATTAAGAGAGGTTTTTGCATAAAAGTGATTAGGAACACCAAATGTCATCCCCAAATTTTGGTGAAATTTTTAAATGGATCTATAAAAGGGTTGTAGTGCAAAGGAGCCTCTAAAACTTATAAAAATCATTTCAAAAGGAATAAGGCTCAGAAAAAATAATTATTTAAATAATTCCACTGATAAAAGAAATGTTTTCTTGAGAGGGTATACAAGTCCAATAATATTTTTGGAAAGTTCTCACTTGGGGGAGAAACTCCACAATATCCAAGAAAAGGGAGGTTCTGCAACCAAAAGATAAATCCCGAAAAAAAAAATTAAATTTCCTGGCAAAATTTTAATTAATAAAACAAGGTCAAAATTTTGGGGTGTTACACAGAGTGTTTTTCGCCGCCTCAGATGTTCTTCCCCGCTGCGGGCAGCTATGGCAACTGCATTACCATTATCAACCGAGCAGATGACCTCGAGGACTACACGGGTCCGCAAGAGAGGTCGCACTCTTTCGTGTCTGCTTACGTTATGCATCGCTTAATATTACATTCTACTTTATCGTCCTGTTCACCGATTAGTTTCTGAGTCAGCTCCAAACTAATGGTCAAACTTGAGTTTTTAAATGGTTGTGGGGTACATATCGGGGCCGCAATCAATAGTATCTATCTACTATCTGGTTAATCTCTGGTGTCTACTATGAGTTTCATGTTGGGTGGGAAACAAACAGTAAAGAAGCCATCATCTGTATTTTTTAACTGAAGACATTATCTGCCTGCTATCATTGGTTTTGGGTCTATCCACAGGTTGCTACCATCACTCTGGATTTCTGCATGCACTCCTAACATAATCTCACTATGTTTTATTCCTATGCATGTCAGTTATTGTACACAATGGAACTGAACATGTACCACTCAACGAGATGCAAGAGACAAGCCTTGCAAGGCAATAAAATTTCATGCAGACGTCGCTCCATAGGCACAAAGGTACCCCCATTATCAAAAAATAGCATACGCGGTCTTCATGGCATCCCGAAAACTACGACACTACTTCCAGGAGTGTTCGATCACGGTGACTTCCGAAGTACCACTTAACAACATAATAAACAACCGCGATGCCACGGGCCGGATTGCCAAATGGGCCATTGAGCTCCTTCCATTTGATATTACATACAAACCACGTCGAGCTATTAAATCCCAAATACTGGCTAACTTCGTCGCCGAATGGACAGAGGCCGAACTCCGTAAAGAGTATGGCACATACTCCAATTGGGTTATGTGTTTCGATGGCTCCAAAATGGTGGTAGGGCTAGCAGCGGGCGTCATTTTAATGTCCCCCACTGGAGACGTCGTTCAGTACATACTCCAAATACTATACACAGACTCCAATAACGCAGCCGAATACGAGGCCTTATTGCACGGTCTGCGGACGGCTGTCTCCATGGGCATACAACGCCTGGAAGTGCGCGGGAAATCAAACCTTGCAATATCGCAATGGAGACTTCGATGCCAAAGATCCGAAGATGGCAGCATATCGTAATGCCGTCCTAAAAATATCGGCTCGATTCGAGGGACTCGAGTTCCATCACGTGGCTCGAGAAAGTAATCAAGCAGCGGACGTTCTTGCTCGTATCGGCGCCAAGCGCGACCCCATCCCACCTAATATCTTTCCGGAAAGGCTTTTTAAGCCATCCGTGGTGTGGCAGGGGGAAGGCGGCAACACTAGTCCGGATCCGAGCACAACCCCGGATTCCGAACACACGGATATCATCGGAGGCTCAGCCACCGAAATAACACCGTCGGCGCATCTTATTATGGCAATCATTTCCCCATGGGCCGAACCCTTCTTGGACTACCTTAACAGGAAGGAACTTCTTGAGGATCAGAATGAGGCCCGCCGTATTGTCCGGCGTTCGAAGGCCTACAAGGTTCACGATGGAGAGCTCTATAATAAAAGCGCTACCGGAGTCCTTCAAAGATGTATCTCCGAGGAGGAGGGGCGGCAATCCTGGCTGAGATTCATGCCGGTCTCGGCGGGTACCACGTCGTAGCTCGAGCCCTTGTTAGCAAGGCCTTCCGTACATGATTTTATTGGCCGACGGCCTGAGCAGATGCACAGGACCTTGTCCAACATTGCGTTGGATGCCAACTCTTCGCCAACCAAAGCCATATGCCCCCCACTGCCCTACAAACAATCCCCATCACTTGGCCTTTTGCGGTCTGGGGACTGGACATGGTAGGACCCCTTAAAGAAGGAAGCAATAAGAAAAAATATCTGCTGGTCATAGTGGACAAATTCACCAAGTGGATAGAAGCCAAACCAGTTAAAACGGCCGAAGCCGGACCAATAATAGACTTTATATCCAGCTTCGTACACCGTTATGGTGTTCCACATAATATCATCACTAATAACGGCTGTAACTTCACAGCCGACGTAGTGAGAACCTGGTGTGCTAATCTGGGCATCAAGCTCGATTACGCCTCGGTCTATCATCCACAGACAAACGGTCAAGTCGAAAGAGCCAATGGTCTTATTATGAGCGGCATTAAGCCTAGACTGGTGCGGTCTTTGAAAGAATTAGACAAGCACTGGGTTGAGGAGCTCGACTCCGTACTCTGGGGGCTGCGGACCACGCCCAATTGCACTATCAGATACACACCTTTCTTCATGGTGTACGGTGCAGAGGTAGTGCTACCCTGCGACATTATTCATGACTCACCTCGAGTGCGCATGTACGAAGAGAGAGAGGCCGAGCTCGATCGGCAGGACAACTTAGATGCCCTGGAGGAGGAGCGCGACGTCGCAAAATCCCGTTCCGCGTTTTATCAACAGCAGGCTCATAGGTATCAAAGCAGAGAAGTGCGGGCCAAAACTTATAACGTCGGCGAACTCGTTCTATGCCTGCCGGAGAAGAAAAAGGACAAACTCAAGCCCAAGTGGGAGGGTCCCTTCATCATCGACGAAGTTCTCACCAGAGGGGCATACCGCTTGCGTGATACATCACACAATCGACTAGAGCTGAACCCCTGGAACGCGGCCAGAGTCTGAAGATTCTATGCCTAGCGCTGAACTCTTTGTTCGTTTCCTTCCCCCTATTGTTTCCATCATTTTTTTTCTCTCTTTTCGTCTTTTCTCTTTAGCCTTAAAAGCTTTCGTGCGGTTAGACCGTGCACACCCGACGCATACATCTTCAAGTATGTACGTCTATTATACCTGGGGGCTTCTTGGACAGAAGCTTGCTATTATTATTATTTTCCGAGCATCAAGCTCATCACATATGCGTTTTCTCCCATATGTACCTTTTATTCGCCATTATATGCATCGATATGACTTAAGTATTCGCCAAGCTGGGTTGCCTGGCTCCTGTGCTTATGCCCTACGTTCCCGTTAGTTCGACTAGGGCATAAAGGGAGCACATCTGCGATTGTTACTGCCGGGTCATCCGGATGTGTACCTCAGAGTGGGTGAAGCCGAAAGCTATCGTTCTTAAGGGAATATTCGGTCGGTGAACTAAAGGTATTTTTGCATTCGTTCCATCGTGAACCCCCAGAAGCTATACACATTGTGATTTCTTCATCACAATCCGGACATGCATCGATGCATGCACACCCAGGGAAAAGGAACCCTTAACGGAACTATTCTCTCTGGAAGTTGTTTCTTACAATTTTAATGTAATATAGCATAACTAGCCGGATACAACTTGTCTGTTTAAGGAACTATGACCCCTACGCTTGGTTTTCACGCAGACCCCGGTTTATTTTGCCTCTCAGGTATTCGGAAAACACTGCGCACCTTCGGGTCGAGAGGTCGAAGCGAAAAGGTCGGCCATGACAATCGTTTTACAATCCAGCTAGAAGGAAAGTACATAGTCACTTAGGACTTAAAAACTTCCTCCTCTATACCGTCCAACAGGCGGTCCAACTTACGATCCTGTTGGGAATATCTAGCGGCCACCTCTACTTGGTCATATACTAAACTAACGGGAATTTCTTCCCCATTTGACCCTAGCGGTCCGACCCGGGCCATGTGATTCGGATCCAGCTTGGTATACCGCGTTTTTACCATGGCCCACGCCTCTCGCGCACCCTCTCGGCAGGCCGATATCTTCCATAGTCGGATACGCCGCCGCGCTCCCTTGAACAGCTCTACAAGCTTCTCCATACTCCCTGGAGGGGAGGCGGATGGCCATAAAGCCTTGGCTACACTCCACATTGCCTGCCGAGCTTGCTCGTGCAATTGCGACAGCCCTTGCCGAAGATCACGCTACTAGGAAAAGGGCTATAGATAATATGGACACTAATGGCGCACCACATATGTGGTGCGCCACTACTATATACTAATGGCGCACCATGTGTTGGTACGCCATTAGTGTCCAAATACTAATGGCGCACCACATCCACGGTGCGCCACTACTAACAATTTTTTTTAAAAACTAGTAATGGCCTCGGTGCGCCACTACTAACAAATTTTTTTATTTTTTTTCAAAACTAGTAATGGCGCACGAGGGGACAGTGCGCCATTACTAGTTTTATCTAGTAATGACGCACCACACCCTCGGTGCGCCACTACTAACAAATTTTCACAGAGGGTGTGGTGCGCCATTACTAATTAAAACTAGTAATGGCGCACCACACCCACGGTGCGCCTTTACTAACTTTTCCCAAAAATTCCACCGAATGCACACCCCCCCTGACCGCCTTTTCAGTTTTAGAAAAAATAAAAGAAAATGATGGAAATGTCAAAAAAATAAAATAAAATAAGTTTCTATGTGATATGTGGTCTAGTTGTTGGGAAAATTTACAAATATGAATTTCGACTTTATTTGCAAAATCTCTCTGGAATTTGTAAAATGGGCATAACTTTTGCATACGAACTCGGATTAAAAAGTTTTTTATATGAAAAATCATCTACTCGAAAAGATACATCCGAATTCAACCAGGGGAACCCCGTTGAACATTTTTAGAATCCCCAAAAACCTAACAGAAAAAAAGATACGGGACTTTTAAGATCTAGAGGGGGAAAATCGAATAAAAATTCAAACTTACTAGTGGCGCACCATTTGCTAGGTGCGCCACTAGTAACAAAAAAAATAGTTTCAAATTCTTAGACATCAACAAGGTTTAATAGGATTGACATGCTAGATATATCAACAAGTGCCTGTTAAGTGAGCTGGTGCTGGGGTTGGATAGAACTCTGAAGTTAAGCGTGCTTGGGCTGGAGTAGTGTGAGGATGGGTGACCTTTCGGGAAGGTTGACCACGGAGTGCGATTTGACTTGAGATTAAGCATATTGACCGGAGATTAGAAAAACGAGAAAAAGAAATTTGAAACAAATTTGAAAAAAAAATCTGAAAAAAAAATTGAAAGAAAAAGTTAATAATGGCGCACTTCTATATGGTGCGCCATTACTAAGTCAGATAGTAATGGCGCACCATGTGATATACTAATGGCGCACTGCCTGGTGCGCCATTAGTATACCAGATACTAATGGCGCACCTGTGGTGCGCCATTAGTAAAAAATTCTAATGGCGTGATGCTAGTGGCGCACCTGTAGTGCGCCATTAGTAGGCAAAACAGGTGCGCTACTAGCAGGCCTTTTCCGGACACCTCCTCTTCGGTACGGCCCGTCAACATACCTGCAATCATAGCTATATTAGCTACTTTTACCTCCAAACTGTTATAAGGTAAATTCGGCCACATAGTGAATATGCCGACTCGCAGCTTTTTGTTCTCCTTCACGGAGTCGGCTAGCTGGGCTCGCACATATTTCAGTTCTTTGCCCAGTTTGGTGTTTGAATCCTGGAGATAGTTTTTCTCCTCTCTGACTCGGGTCAGAACGCGCTCGCCTGCGCCATGTTGTGTCTTCGCCTCTTTTTCGCTCGTTTGAGCGGCCTTCAGTTCCTCTTCAAATTGGTCCGATGACCCTGTTATGAGACAAGCATCAGTTTCAACACAGCTGGCGTATCATTTTTTGTTTCTCGATGGAGGGAAATATTACTAGAGGACGCCTTCTTGAACTTTTCCAGTTCGGTGGTAGCAGCAGTTAGCTGTGTCCGGCACTGCTCCAGCTCTTGGGCTAGCAGGTCGTTCTTCTCCGTAAGAACCTGGTTATACAACGATCCTTAAAACATTTGTCCCAACTACTTCAAGTCTCGGGGGCTACTAGCACATGGTTATCAAATTCGGACAAGGTAAACTTACCTGCACACTTTCAAATGCTGCTTGGTGGCTCTGTTAAGCCCATCTCGAGCAGCCCGGATATATGCATCAGCCAAGCTGAAGGCACCGAACGCCTCTTTTGAGAAGCGGGGATTTCGTAAAACGTCCCTCCGGCGCCGGTGATTCATGGCGCTCTCCACTCCCGAATTGGTGACGGACATATTTTCCGAACCCTCGGCAGAAGGACAGTCCGGCGCCACTCCCATATCGGGCCCCGTCTCTTCGGCTGGGACCGAATCCTGGCTATTAGCAGTACGACTGGCCGGGTCCCCAGAGACAGTCCGTCGAACCTTTTTCCTGATACAAAATGAACATAGGAGTCACAGTTGGACACGACTACTAAAAAGAGCATAGTTGCGAACCCATACCTCTTCAAGGAAGGCCCGACCGTATCTCTGTTTGCCTTCCTCTTCAAAGGCCTGCCCGGCGCGGGAGCCGCTCTCTTTGGAGATGCCCCTAGGGCAGCAGGACGCGCCGAACACCTCCCCTCCTGAGCACAGTGTGGCACCCCGGCTCAGAGAAACCGGAACGCCCCATATTCCAGCCCAGAGATCGAGGAGAAGTCTTCTGGAATACGACACTGCTTAGCATAGAACAAACCAGCTTACTATTATTACACGAATATGAATACAAGGGTTTCGATATTACAATGAATAACATCGGCACGGCGACAGTACGCCAACTACGCTTGCTCTATACAAGCAGCATAATGAAACGAAGCAGCGGAACAACTACTGGCAGCGGAACAACGAATGGCGATGCTGGACTCAAATCCGCTGGGACTCTGGCTGGAACGTTTATCCTAGCTCGCGCACACAGGAACAACACCACCAAGCAAGAAATCCAAGCACGACCTGCAAACTGGCATGACACGCCAGGTCAGTACATTGAATGTGCTTGCAAGCTCACAATAACCCAAAAGCAATCAAGACAAACAACAACATGGCAATTACAGGTTAAGCAGAAATTATCATGAGATCATCAAAATAACATGGCATGAACAACATGAACATAATACTGCTGGAACAATATGAACATGGCATGAACATATAAATCTGATGATACTAGCATGCAATATGATGACACTACATGCACCATTTATTCTGCTTGGGTTGCCTCGCAACCATCACATGCATCACTTACCAACTTCGGACATTACACGATCATCTCAGGATCAAATCAAGCTTGGTATAAACAATACTGTAGTAATCATCAAATGACCACAAGGAGCTTGAGCTTTACCCACAATTCTCGCACAACATCACGAATATCCAACAACTCGGTATCCTCGATACCACGGTGATCATTCCGGCGGTCACAACCATGACCAACACTTGGTCTCAAACGATGATCTTTCCGGCGATCACAACCAATTTATCTCCTCAACAAACCGGGGTTGTTATTAAGAACATTATTATTAATACTGTTGACTCACAGTGTGACCGACTATGAACTGGGCCCTTATCCGCGGGCGCGGCTATCGATAGATTTAATATACACTCTGCAGAGGTTAGTACACTGTACCCACACCATGGAACCCATGGCCTCGCACTCCCATTCGGGTGGACCAACGGCGTTCCGACAAAACCGATCTACTGCCATGGCACTCTCCCGGCACTCCGACTCACTCCCCATTGGGCTAGTCCTAGGTGGCCCCATGTCTACCAAAGACACAACGACCACCGTCATGGTCTGTCCCAAATAGGGACAAAAGCGCTTATCATCCAACTACGAGCACACAAGGTTATGTCTGCTTACCGGGCCAGGGTACGCACGCCCATAACCTTCCCTAGTTGGAGGCACCGGTGAGAGGCACGACAATAGAGCCAGTTAGGACCCCCCATAAGGCAAGTGTGGTTGCACTGGTCAGCTCGATTTGGTGGCACCATGATTCAACCAATAGTTGTTCAAGTTCAATTTAATCCGGTTAAACTTGAATGCAATATGCTGAGCCATGATAAAATAACAAGATGCAATTACAATGCAAGGGCATGATATCAACGTAATCATGAGGGTACAACATAACTATCCACCATCAACAATGAATCATATCCAAGTGAGCATAGTATAATGACGAGCATGAATATCACAAGTACAACACTACTCATACAAACCTAGCATGACCACTAGCATCAACAATAAATATCATGCAAGACATATCAGCAATGCTACCGTGCAATCATTTAACCAACTGGATGCGATGGGACATGCATAACGACGGCGCTCGGAACACACGATAGTCATGCACGGAAGGCCATCACCAACATCAACATGCACTAATATCAAGCATAAGCATATGAAAGGAATACTAGCAACTAGTACAAGATAACCAGGTGCAAGACAACATAACACGAGAGTGAACATGAAACTCTAAGCAGCACCGGAACAACGATAACCATGTTTTAAACAAGCAAACATTTAATAAATATTCAATTAGAAAACCATGGCTGCTGCATGCCTATCATGCAATTGGGTATTGTGGCTTGCCTGGGGATGAAGGGGCCATCGGGAAGATGTGCGGTGAAGCCGTGGAACGAAACGTCGGACAATTCTTTCTCGGAGGGGGCTGATTAGAGGCAAGGACAATATGGTCATTTTCACTGTGAAACCACCTAGTGAAAATGCTACCAAAAGATAGAGCTCGATGACACGAATAAGTGAGCATTGGTTTCACCTCAATCGGAGTTACGGTTGAAAAGTTGTGAAGGTTGGAAGAACAGGGACTAATCTGTGAAACAATTATCACCAACGGGTCCCTGAGTGGATAAGACAGAAACGGATTTCAGAAAATACGCTTTCTAAGTAAGAAAACGTATTTCGGTCTGAGGAAAGAAAGAAGTACGCTTTCGGGCAAATGAAAGCGTACAAATGGAAATACGCCTTCGGCTAAATGAAAACATACTCACCCGGAGGCGCTTCCACTTATGCGTCTGGGCCCGCGCGTGGTAAACGCCTGAGAGGCTGACCGGTGGGGTCCGCGGGGAGGAGGGGGTCCAGGCGCGCTTGTCTTCTTCCTCCTCTCCCTGCCCCCGATCGGGAACAGAGGAGCGAGGACAGGAGCGAGGCCGGCGATGGGGCGGGCCGCTCCGGCAAGCTCCGGCCCGGCCGAGCACACCGGCGGGACCAAGGGGCCAGGCCGCATCTGTTCAGAGGGTCAGCCGGCGCCGGGGTGGAGTGGAGAGGAGGGGAGGTCGCGGCGACGAGGAGGGGTACAGAGGGCTCGGGCGACGAGGTTTGCCGGTGATGTGGACACTCCGGCATGGGGCAAAAGGGTGGGCGGCTCAGTGGGACGAGGGGAAAATGTTGGTGGAGTCGGGAGGGAGTGGGAGAGCTCGGAACGGCCGGACGGGCGGGTGGCCGAACGATGGAGGCGGCGGCCGTGCGTGGGGAGGCGTGGCTAGAGGCACTCCGGGTTCGAACGAGTGGGGTGGGGCGACTCGCAGAGACGAGGGGAAGCTCGTGGACAGCTCAGGAGGAGAGGAGAGGGACAAGGCACACCGGAACCAAGGAGGAACCGAGGCGGCCGAGGCGAACTCCGGCGAAAAGAGGAGGGGGCCGAGGACTCCGGTGGGCTAGGGAGGCAAGTGAGGAGTGGATGAGCTGCAGGAGGGCTCGGGTCGTGCTTATATAGCCGAGGGGTAGGCTCTGGAGCATCGCTAGCGATCTTGAGCAGTGCTCTAATGGAAGTCAGAGGCTGGGCATGGCACGGGCACTGTTCTAGCAGTGCATTAATGGCGAACCACGACGAGGCACCGATGCAGGGCGACGCAATCCAGCACGGGCGACCTCCAGGACATGGATGGAGGTTGAGACGAGGAGGGAGGAGACGAGAGCAGTGGCCGGAACAAGCCAAAGCACGCGTTCAGTCATGACGCAAGCGTGATCACCACGCGCACTAGCGCAAGCGGCGCTCTTTAGCGTGGCCGACCATGTCTAGTAGATGGACCTTGGTGCCCTTAGTCCAACTGAAGAAATAAATTGGTCCAGGGGCAAAGAAGAGATTTGCACTTAGTTCCAAAGTAAATCAGTAAGAAAGTGTTTGTAATTTCCTGTGGTTAAACCAGCTTGGTAACGTGGTAAAGAGTTTGTCTGCTGATGATCACACACTAAGGTGATGCTAATCACCAAAATCAGACTAATAGGAGGAGTTTAGATGAGGGTTCCTGTAGAAACCACTACAATGGCCAGAATTAGGGATTTGGATGATGCACTCAGATGGAGAGTTAAGTTGAGCTGAAATTGGTCATGGCCGAATTATTTGAAGATATGAAGATGCTCAAAAAGTTGCAGGCCATTTGGATGAACCAAAATAGCACTTGCTTCATATAGCTTTGATCTAGACATAAACTTGGACAAATTGCACAGGGCAAATGGTGTAATGGATTGATCCAAATTTTGGTGGAGGGAGTTTATATAGATAGGAGGATGCCCTGGAAATTTTTTAGCTTAAATGAAGCAATATAAAATATAGTTGCTTCACAACCTAAAAATCTGACCAGAAACTAAGATTTGGAGTTGGGATCACATAGATGAGTTACATGAGCTCAAATTTGGTGGAGAGTCATAATTTGATAATATGAAGGATCTTGCAAAATTTCAACTCATTTGGATATGCCTAGCTTGTACTTCCTTCACAACCACTTCCCTCAAACAGGAACTTTTGAAAAATTTCTCAGGAATATTTACTAGGCAAATTAAGTTGAATTTTGGCATAAGGCAATTATATGGACATGAAAAGGTGTCCAACAAGTTTGAGGTCAACTGGGCAAAGATTAATGGCACATACTTCACATTCTGCCATTCAGGACAGAATAGGAAATGAATTAATTCAGCATGATGAGGAACATGGCAAATTAAATATTTTGCCATATTTGAGGAAGATATGACCCAAACAATTTATGAGAATTATTTGGGAATTTTAGGAGTGATATAAATATAGGTTGCTTCACAACCTAGGGCAAATTGGGTTATCCTTTAAGAGAAAAGGAATATTCCCAAGGAAAAGAATATTGGGATTTGGGCTAGGATGAAAATGACAGGGTCTATGGAAGGATTTGGGAATGACAAGCCACTCTGTAAACAATGAAGAGGGCATCTTCTTCAGTTTCCAGACCACAAAGCCACGGAAAAAGAAAACTCAAGCGAAAACCTCAGAAAAACATAAGAAAAAGAAAGGGCCAAAAATCAGGCTGTCACAAACCTTACCCCCTTAAAGAAATCTCGTCCTCGAGATTTGGTTGCTCAGGGAACAAGTATGAAGATACTGACTTAAGGAAACCGTTTCCAACTCGGGTATCCTTTTTCTTATTTTTTTCCCACTAAATTTTTACCTGACTGGTCCTGGGGTGGTTTGCTTTACCATATCCATAGTCAGACAGATCTTACCTTGCTTGTTCATGCTTATCCAGGCTCCAATTTCTTTTTAGATCTGCTGAGTTAGTTGACTGTGATTGATTCTCACGACTGAAATATATGTCAGTCTCACAAATCCAAGAGTGATTTCCGCTGGGTGTGTCATCCGGCACTGACAATCTTTCATGAAGTGATGAGCAGATTTTTCTAGTGGACACCCAAGCTCTAACTCCTTGCATTGGGTTTCTCCACTAAATGCAGGTCCTTCGGGTTCCGAACAGTGGGTTGGGTCATAACCGCTTCCCTGACAGATTCTGGCTTATCGTGGAAGTTTCTGAATCATCTTAACTGGTTCCACTGTCTTGAGTATCGGATCCGTACCAAATATTTGATTGTCGCCTGTCGTGGCTAGCATAAGAGTTTGACCTGTATGATAATATCTGCAGACTTGACTGACGGAGGTTCTGCACCATGCGGGTCTTGCAACAATTTTCGTACCTGCATCACTAGTCTTGCTTCTTCATTATTGTTTTCTTGGTCTGGATCCTTGGCTGAAAGAGCTGGGTCATATTGCTTCTTCGTATCACCATAGGCACTGTCGGTGCAATTTTTCGACAATCGTAGCTTATCCTCATTTTTCTGACAGGGTACCCCATTAAATGGCAGGTTCAACACCCCTCAAGTTCTGACCGCAGGAAAATGATCCTTCGAACCTTTGCAAGAAATCGGCAAATAAATCAGTAGCCACCAGAACGGTCTTTACAACTCAGATCTGGGACATTACTGAAATAACTCAACCACGGCTCAAGACGGCCGAAAAGCAGCTCAGAACATGAGATCGGGTTGATAAGAAGAAGGTGGCAGCTCCCTAAAATACCCAAAAAGCAGCTATAGGGCTACTGTCACAAAAAGAAACTCAACAGATGTACGAGACAACCGAAAAGCAGCTCAGAACTCATGACAACCGTTGAAGAGAGAAATAAAAATCGGCATCCACCCCGGATAGCTAAAAACAGCTTAGATCATAGGCGTGGTGCCATCATTGGAGAAAAAGGGGACAAGGGCTCATCAGGATCATTTTCCAGGTTCACAGGTACTTGTATTGAGCTCAATGATGTCGTCAATCCTCATAATCCTTTGTCACCCTGTAGTGTATACTGGCTTTCTTCTCTTAACCATCCGCACGTGGTTGTCAGATCCTCATCCGAGTGACTTGTAAAATCTTGGTGGTATGCTCACCGCATATATATGAGAATCTGATTCCCGAGATAGACGTGCCTTCTGACCGATTCTTGCTTTCGACCAAAATGTTGCGGATCTGATTCTTGGGATTCACTGCCGTATGCAATTCAATTCACAATGTACTACCTTGTACCAATGTCTTACTGAGGAAGATTGGCTGGCTTGTGCTCGAAACTTTCATCGGACAGCTTGCTGAAGAAGACTGGGTATCGTGCTTCAGAAGCTTACCCCCTTAAAGACCTTGCTAGGGAAAGACTCAGTACCTTATGCCGGAAGCTTTTGCGGTTGCTTACTGAAGATGGCATAGTACCTTGTATGGGAAATCATCCATGTATCGTACTGAGGAAGATAGATGAATCTTTCCTTGGAGGCTTCTCGGGTATCTTGCGAGGGAAGATTGGGTTGCTTACACCAGAAGCTTCTTATTGTGATATGCGGACCGATTTCCACATATATAACCATCTTAATATTTTTGTTATTGATTTCTTGTATGAAACGGGGTTTTGCAGGACTATCCTCCTTTCTGAGTACCTTTGATAATATTCTGTCAACCTTGCACACAATTTATCTTCTTGCTGATTTGATCATTTCTGCTATGAGGAGTGCACGCTGAGGGAGACTTGACACTCAGTAACATGATCAGATATCCCCCAATCTGAATACAGTCGGCTGAGACTTCCATACTGTTATGAGGAGTGCACGTTAATGCAAACTTTATACTGACATTCCATCCAGTATTTTTTTGTATTCAGACGAGCTATTTCCAATTTCACTACAGTCTGCTGAAAATTCCATTATGTTTAGCTAAGTTTCCAAATGTATTTCTCGCTGACTCTTCGGGTCCGGTGTCGGCTGACGAGCAACTTTAATAGGGGGAAAATTTGTAACACCGAAGGCCCAAAGAAAGAAACAAAAGAAACGACTAAAACAAAAGCACACAAGCATACTACTAATATAATTAATCAAGCAATCATCACATATTACTGCTACTCACACCATAATATGCATGTACATCTAAGCAAACAAATCGCGCGGAAACTCCGGTATTACGGTCTAATATGCTGTGGCGGTGTGCTTGAAAATTATATCCATGTGTGGAAGGAGTTGGCGTAACCGAAGCTACACCAAGCATTGGCTGAATAGTGGCTGGATCTGGATGGATACACAGGTGAGGATGGACTTGACGATCAAGTAGCGAGACACAAAAGTCATGACCACATCATCATCAAGCGTACGAAAGGGATTCCTACACGTCCAAAGAATAGAATGACTGGGTAGTGTAGGGGTGGAAAAACAAGGCTCGCTGGCATTGCCCTTTTCTGATATCCAAGATCAGTAAGGGTTGCCAGAGGGACGAGATGGATGGCATGATTCGGGATAGAAACAAGTCTATCACCGAAATAATATGGGTGGGTGGCGGAAAAATATACGCGATACCTGAGCATAACTCCTGCAAATGGTGTCTGGAACTCTGGGTACCAGGGCATCACTCTGCTGGGACAGAGATGACGCCGAACACCAAAGGACATACATGCTAAGAAGGAGGGTGCAGGCGGTGGACCGAAAACGATGCCACCTACACTCACAAGATTAACTGTTAGTGACAAAATAATAATCTATATGCATGCTATGCGACAAACAAATGCAACAATCAAGTGCAACAAACCAACTGGGTCTATACTACCGCTTTCTAACGTTCGCGTGGGCTAGGGCATCCTACTTCCAGACCTGCTCTGATACCAAGGCTGTGGCACCCCGGCTCAGAGAAACCGGAACGCCCCGTATTCTAGCCCAGAGATCGAGGAGAAGTCTTCTGGAATACGACACTGCTTAGCATAGAACAAACCAGCTTACTATTATTACATGAATATGAATACAAGGGTTCCGATATTACAATGAATAACATCGGCACGGCGACACTACGCCAACCACACTTGCTCTATACAAGCAGCATAGCGACTCGAAGCAGCGGAACAACTACTAGCAGCGGAACAACGAATGGCGATGATGGACTCAAATCCGCAGGGACTCTGGCTGGAACGTTTATCCTAGCTCGCGCACACAGGAACAACACCAACAAGCAAGAAATCCAAGCACGACCTACAAACTGGCATGACACGCCAGGTCAGTACATTGAATGTACTTGCAAGCTCACAATAAACCAAAAGCAATCAAGACAAACAACATCATGGCAATTACAGGTTAAGCAGAAATTATCATGAGATCATCAAAATAACATGGCATGAACAACATGAACATAATACTGCTGGAACAATATGAACATCGCATGAACATATAAATCTGATGATACTAGCATGCAACATGATGACACTACATGCACCATTTATTCTGCTCGGGTTGCCTCGTAACCATCACATGCATCACTTACTAACTTCGGACATTGCACGATCATCTCAGGATCAAATCAAGCTTGGTATAAACAATACCATAGTAATCATCAAATGACCACAAGGAGCTTGATCTTTACCCATGATTCTCGCACAACATCACGAATATCCAACAACTCGGTATCCTCGATACCACGGTGATCATTCTGGCGATCACAACCATGACCAACACTTGGTCTCAAACGGTGATGTTTCCGGCGATCACAACCAATTTACCTCCTCAACGAATCGGGGTTGTTATTAAGCACATTATTATTAATACTGTTGACTCACAGTGTGACCGACTACGAATTGGGCCCTTATCCGCGGGCGTGGCTATCGATAGATTTAATATACACTCTCCAGAGGTTAGTACACTGTACCCACACCACGGAGCCCATGGCCTCGCACTCCCATCCGGGTGGACCAACGGCGTTCTGACAAAACCGATCTACTGCCATGGCACTCTGACTCACTCCCAGTGGGCTAGTCCTGGGTGGCCCCGTGTCTACCAAATACACAACGACCACCGTCGTGGTCCGTCCCAAACAGGGACAAAAGCGCTTATCATCCAACTACGGGCACACAAGGTTATGTATGCTTACCGGGCCAGGGTACGCACGTCCATAACCTTCCCTAGTTGGAGGCACCGGTGAGAGGCATGACAATAGACCCAGTTAGGACCCCCCATAAGGCAAGTGTGGTTGCACTGGTCGGCTCGATTTGGTGGCACCATGACTTAGCCAACAGTTGTTCAAGTTCAATTTAATCCGGTTAAACATGAATGCAATATGCCGAGCCATGATAAAATAACATGATGCAGTTACAATGCATGGGCATGATATCAACGTAATCATGAGGATACAACATAACTATCCACCATATCAACAATGAATCATATCCAAGTGAGCATAGTATAATGACGAGCATGAATATCACAAGTACAACACTACTCATAGAAACCTAGCATGACCACTAGCATCAACAATAAATATCATGCAAGACATATCAACAATGCTACCGTGCAATCATTTAACCAACTGGATGCAACGGGACATGCATAACGACGGCGCTCGGAACAGACGATAGTCATGCACCGAAGGCCATCACCAACATCAACATGCACTAATAGCAAGCATAAGCATATGAAAGGAACACTAGCGACTAGTACAAGATAACCAGGTGCAAGACAACATAACACGAGAGTGAACATGAAACTCTAAGCAGCACCGGAACAACGATAACCATGTTTTAAACAAGCAAACATTTAATAAATATTCAAGTTGAAAACCATGGCTACTACATGCCTATCATGCAAGTGGGTATTGTGGCTTGCCTGGGGATGAAGGGGCCATCGAGAAGATGTGCGGTGAAGCCGCGGAACGAAACATCGGACAGTTCTTTCTCTGAGGGGGCTGATTAGAGGCAAGGACAAAATGGTCATTTTCACAATGAAACCACCTAGTGAAAATGTTGCAAAAAGATAGAGCTGGACGACACGAAGAAGTGAGCATTGATTTCACCTCAATCGGAGTTACGGTTAAAAAGTTGTGAAGGTTGGAAGAACAGGGACTAATTTGTCCAAAATTTATCACCAACGGGTCCCTGATTGGATAAGACAGAAATGGATTTCAGAAAATACGCTTTCTAAGTAAGAAAACGTATTTCGGGCTGAGGAAGGAAAGAAGTACTCTTTCTGGCAAATGAAAGCATACAAATGGAAATACGCCTTCGGGTAAATGAAAACGTACTCACCCGGGGGCGCTTCCACATATTCGTCTAGGCCCGCGCGTGGTCAACGCCTGAGAGGCTGACCGGTGGGGTCCGCGGGGAGGAGGAGGTCCAGGCGCGCTCGTCTTCTTCCTCCTCTCCCTACCCCCGATTGGGAACAGAGGAGCGAGGACAGGAGCGAGGCCGGCGATGGGGCGGGCCGCTCCGGCGAGCTCCGGCCCGGCCAAGCACACCGGTGGGACCGCGGGGCCAGGCCGCACCGTTCATAGGGTCAGCCGGCGCCGGGATGGAGTGGAGAGGAGGGGAGGTCGCGGCGACGAGGAGGGGTACAGAGGGCTCGGGCAACGAGGTTCGCCCGCGATGTGGACACTCCGGCGAGGGGGAAAAGGGTGGGGCGGCTTAGTGGGACGAGGGGAAAACTTTGGTGGAGTCGGGAGGGAGTGGGAGAGCTCGGAACGGCCGAATGGGCGGGTGGCCGAACAATGGAGGCGGCGGCCGTGCGTGGGGAGGCGTGGCCAGAGGCACTCCGGGGTCGAACGAGTGGGGTGGGGCACACCAGAACCAAGGAGGAACTGAGGCGGCCGAGGAAAACTTCGGCGAAAAGAGGAGGGGACCGAGGACTCCGGTGGGCTAGGGAGGCAAGTGAGGAGTGGATGAGCTGCGGGAGGGCTCGGGTCGTGCTTATATAGCCGAGGGGAAGGCTCTGGAGCATTGCTAGCGAGCTTGAGCAGTGCTCTAATGGAGGTCAGAGGCTGGGCATGGCACTGGCACTATTCTAGCGGCGCATTAATGGTGAACCACGACGAGGCACCGATGCAGGGCGACGCAGTCGAGCACGGGCGAGCTCCAGGACATGGATGGAGGTCGAGACGAGGAGGGAGGAGACGAGAACAGTGGCCGGAATAAGCTAGAGCACGCGTTCAGCCATGACGCAAGCGTGATCACCACGCGCACTAGCGCAAGCGGCGCTCTTTGGCGTGGCCGACCATGTCCAGTAGATGGACATTGGTGCCCTTAGTCCAACTGAAGAAATAAATTGGTCCAGGGGCAAAGAAGAGATTTGCACTTAGTTCCAAAGTAAATCAGTAAGAAAGTATTTGTAACTTCCTGTGGTTAAACCACCTTGGTAACGTGGTAAAGACTTTGCCTGCTGATGATCACACACTAAGGTGATGCTGATCACCAAAAATCAGACTAATAGGAGGAGTTTAGATGAGGTTGCTGTAGAAACCACTACAATGGCCAGAATTAGGGATTTGGATTATGCACTCACATGGAGAGGCAAGTTGAGCTGAAATTGGTCATGACCAAATTATTTGAAGACATGAAGATGATCAAAAAGTTTCAGGCCATTTGGATGAAGCAAAATAGCGCTTGCTTCATATAGCTTTGATCTGGACAGAAACTTTGAAAAATTGCACAGGGCAAATGGTGTAATGGATTGATCCAAATTTTGGTGGAGGGAGTTTATATAGATAGGAGGATGCCCTGGAAAATTTTCAGCTTAAATGAAGCAATATAAAATATAGTTGCTTCACAACCTGAAAATCTGACCAGAAACTAAGATTTGGAGGTGGGCTCACATAGATGAGTTAAATGAGCTCAAATTTGGTGGAGAGTCACAATTTGATAATATGAAGGATCTTGCAAAATTTCAACTCATTTGGATATGCCTAGCTTGTACTTCCTTCACAACCACTTCCCTCAGACAGGAACTTTGAAAAATTGCTCAGGAATATTTACTAGGCAAATTAAGTTGAATTTTGGCATGAGGCAATTATATGGACATGAAAAGGTGTCCAACAAGTTTGAGGTCAATTGGGAAAAGATTAATGGCACTTACTTCACATTCTGTCATTTAGGACAGAATAGGATATGAATTAATTGAGCATGATGAGGAACATGGCAAATTAAATATTTCGCCATATTTGAGGAAGATATGACCCAAACAATTTATGAGAATTATTTGGGAATTTTAGGAGTGATAGAAATATAGGTTGCTTCACAACCTAGGGAAAATTGGGTTATTCCTATAATAGAAAAGGAATATTCCCAAGGAAAAAATATTGGGATTTGGGCTAGGATGAAAATGACAGGGTCTAGGGAAGGATTTGGGAATGACAAGCCACTCTGGAAACAATGAAGAGGGCATCTTCTTCAGTTTCCAGACCACAAAGCCACGGAAAAAGAAAACTCAAGCAAAAACCTCAGAAAAACAAAAGAAAAAGAAAGGGCCAAAAATCAGGCTGTCACACACAGGATGGTGCGGTGGGTGAGGAAGAATGAGAAAAACCCTCTTGGACCAAGTGTTTCCTGATTACTTACATGAGAAGCGGGGAGAAAACCGGGATAGTCGGCGATGATAGGCACATCTGTGCCGTCATAGCTCGTTTGGTAAAACGTCCCATTCTCAAGCACCACAAATATATCTGGATCCTCTTCGAATCCGGGGTCAACGTCCCAATTGTGGCCCTCGGGCAGCAGGGCGAGGCTGTGAAGCCCCTCGGAAATCTTTCGCCAGTGCTGTTATAAAAGGACGGGTTAATATTCATTAAACGAAGCTCAGGGAGTGGAATGAGTAGAGCAGAAGAGTTGGGGGCTTACCAAGCTTGGAGGACTGTACATGGAATATCCTTCTCTGTGCGTGATGCGTAGGAACTCCTCTTCCTCACCCTTGAACAGTTCGGCCAATATTTTGGCTAGGGCGGCAGGGGTGTCCGGACCTTTCCTACCGCAGCGGGAGGCGTCATCTTCCCATTGTAGTTCCACATGGGAAGTCCTCTGTATTGGAGTGGCTGGACCCCCCGCACTATGGAGGTCGCCATCACTTCGACTATATATCCAGACTGGGCAAGCGTCCTGATCTTGCTCAGGAGTTGGCGAACTTCCGCACTATCTTCCTCCTCGAGGCTCCGAGGGCGCCAGCTGTGGTGTTTCTTCTGAGGAACACTGGTAAACTCGGGGAGACCCCTCCGGACTGGATCTGGAAGTACGACGTCCTCAATGTAAAACCATTCAGAGGTCCACTCTTCGGAAGCTTTCTTCGGTGTGCCGGATAGGTATCCCATCTCAGCAATGCGCCATATTTCGGCGCCACCCACTTCAAATATCGATCCCTCGTGGCTGCGCGGGACAAGACAAAATAACCTTCTCCACAGATCAAAATGGGCCTCACAACCCAGGAATAGTTCGCATAAAGCGACATAACCCGCAATGTGAAGGATGGAGGCTGGGGTAAAATTGTGCAGCTGGAGGCCATAATACTCCAGAAGCCCTCGGAGGAATGGGTGAATTTAAAATCCCACGCCCCTTAGCAGATAGAGGACGAAGCACACTCATTCCCCCGCAGATGGATTGGGGAAATCCTCCGCCTAGGTTTTGCCGTTGAAGGAAGCCAACCCTGCTCGAACAGGGACCAGATCCACAGGGGGGAGAAATCCCTGCGTTTGCAACTTCGCCAATTGACTATGGGACACAGAGCACCTCTCCCACTCGCCTTTCTCTGGGTTGGAACGGGAGGAGGACCTGGGAATGCTAGCCATGTTGGAATAGTCTTTCTTGGCAATCTCTGAGGATTTTCTCCGCATGGTGCCAAATGGATCTGAGACCCAATCTCTTTAAATAGACGCTCTTCCTTGCATGGCCGGGGTGTTATTTGCAAAAAATACCCTAACCTTCCGCATTCGTTCAACACGTGGAAGCTGAAGCCACCGATGCACAGAAGCCGAGGGGTGCGGCATGGAATTAAAAGCCGAATACATTACTTGGAAGTCGTCGGTGGAGGAACCCGCCTTGCAATGCTGAAGACAACCTGTGCGCCAAACGCCTCATCATTGAAGCCTGGTTCGGGGGCTACTGAGGGAGTCCTGGACTAAGGGGTCCTCGGGGGTCCGGCCTGTTAGCCATGGGCCGGACTGATGGGCTGTGAAGATGCGAAGGCCGAAGACTGCACCCGTGTCCGGATGGGACTCTCCTTGGCATGGAAGGCAAGCTTGGCGACCAAATATGTAGATTCCCTTCTTTGTAACCGACCTTGTGTAACCCTAGATCCTCCCGGTGTCTATATAAACCGGAGGACTTAGTCCGGAGAGGGGAGATTGGTTTTCATAGTCATACAGGCTAGACTTCTAGGGTTTAGTCATTACGATCTCGTGGTAGATCAACTCTTGTAATACTCATATTCATCAAGATCAATCAAGCAGGAAGTAGGGTATTACCTCCATAGAGAGGGCCCGAACCTGGGTAAACATTGTGTCCCTTGTCTCCTATTACCATCGACCTTATACGCACAGTACGGGACCCCTACCCGAGATCCGCCGATTTTGACACCGGCACCCCTCCACCCATTTCAGATTGTAATCTTGAGAGGAAGATATCTGTTCTGAGGGGGATTCAGAAGGAGAAGACCACTCCTATTTACCCCCTGAGGTCTTTGCTCTAACTTGGCATGCTGATGTTGGTTATATCATGCATATGGTGCCTTGCATAGCTTACTTTATACATCAAATATGTCATCTGCTTGGTTTAGACATGCTTTGTGTGAATGCCATCTGTTTAGTTTATTCGTCGTTTATGTGAATTATGCAACGCCATCTTGTTTAGTCAGGCATCATATATGTCAATTTTGCAATGCCATCCTGCTTAGCCAGTCATCTTATATGTGAATTATATCAGGCCATGCTTTTTTTGTTACGTATTACATTTGTCAACAGTGTTAGCACATTCAACTACTCTTCGTGTGCATCAGCCATTTGACACGGTGATGGAAAATTCTGGAGTGAAAACAAGGTCTTCAGAGCAGACTATGCTATCTGATGAAGCGCATATCTCGCTGGTTATGGATAGCTCCTCAGAGGAGGATTCAGAGATAGATGACCAGTCCTATTTCCCCCCGAGGTGTATGCTCTAACTTGGTAGCGTTATGTTGCTCATATCGTCCGTATGGTGCCTTCCATTGCTATGTCATTTGATTAGTTTAGACATGCTTTGTGTGAATGCCACCTGTTTAGTGTCTAATTACCATATATGTGAATTATGCATTGCCATCTTGTTGCAAGACATTATATATGTGAATTATGCAATGATATCTAGTTGCAAAGGAATTATATATATATATATATATGTGAATTATGCAATGCCATGATGTTTAGCCAATCATCATGTATGTGAATTATATCATGCTATCATTTTTTGTATTACGTGTTCCATTTGTCGACAACGTTTGTATATTCAACTACTCTTCCTGTGCATCAGCCATTTGAAGCGGTGATGGAAGTATCTGGAGTGAAAACAAGGTATTAAGAGCAGACAATGCTACCTGCTGAAGCAGACATCTTGCTGGTTATAGAGAGCTCCTCGGAGGAGGATTCGGAGACTTATGACCAGTCCTTTCCCCCCCCCCCTGAGGTCTATGCTCAAACTTGGCAGGGTTATATTACCCATGCCATACATGTTGTCTTGCATTGCTTTGTTCTTACATCATATATGCATTGCCATCTGCTTACTTGATTACTATATAAATCATATATTTGAATTATATCATGCCATCATGTTTACATACACATCATCTATCTAAATTATGGCATGGCAACCCATTTAATAAAGACATCATATAGTTATATCATCTCATCCTGTTTAGTGTTTACAGTCATCATATTTGGAATTATGTCATTCTATCCGTGAATTATATCATGCTATCATGTTTCCATAGGCGGCTTGTATGTGAATTATGGCATGCAAACCTATTTAATAAACACATTATATAGTTATATCATGTCATCCTGTTTACATGGTCATCATATTTTGAACAATGTCTTTCCATCTTTAATAGTTAGCCATAATAATGTCAAATTGTGTCATGCTATCCTGTTTAGTTAGCCATCATATATGTGAAATTGTGTCATGCTATCCTGTTTGGTTAGACAACATAAATGTGAATTATTTCATGCCCTCTTTTATTCCCCACTATCCATTGCACCTGTCTATCATACAATGTCTATACATTCAATTACTTTTCTTGTTTATCAACCATTTGAATTGGAGATGGTGATGGCAGTATCTAAGGGAGTAACAACACGGTCTTCAGAAAAGATAGTGCTACCAGTTGATACAGATAGAACCACGGTTGTACTTGCCCAAGAACCAGCCCCACCACACATAACCCAGACTCTCACAGATTGTACCCCTACCCAGTTGGACAGAGAACCGGCTACACCCCTTCGAACCCCAACTTCAGCAGATAGTAACCCAGTTCCAGTTGACACAGCACCGTCTCCACCACAGAGCACCCCAACACGAGCAGTTAGTAAGGGAACTGCAGTGCCCAAAGCACGAGGACCACCACTCCGAATCCCAACTCAACGCTTAAAGGAGAAGAAGAATTGTTCTCAGGTCAGGTTCTGTAGCTATGGTTCATACTCCATTGCTCTTGCATCACTTTATTTACTCATACCAACTATTTTCAAATTTAAAGGATGGAATTGAAACTCCAATGGCACAACAGGTATGTTTTAAACATGTTTCTTTAACTAGTTTGCTGTTGTAACTTGCTCTATGTTGATTTCAGTTTCAATTGAACAAAAATTTATGTTCTCATGTCATGCACATTACAAGTGTTGTTATTGCTCTATAGTTTCCCACACTTATATTCTGTCTATTCTGCTTTGTCTTGAACAAATATTATTTGAACTGTGTCTCTATCTTGATTTGGCAACAAAAACTAGAATGATATAGACCATAAAGTGACCATGGTACATAGATATATGTTTGTTTCATGCTGTTATCCTGTCCACTTTACTACTGAACTGATTTACCAAAATGAGTTTCATATACAACATGGTAATCCTGTGTTGTGATGTGCCCGCTTATTTCTCTTTTAGAATGCAGACAAAATATTGGAGAACAGTACCACGTTATGCAATGGTAAAGGAAGTAATGCAGATAAGGTTCGGGATAGCGAGACATCCCTGTCGGTCTCCAAGAAAGCTGATAAAAACTATCTTGACGACAGTGAGAGAACCCAAAAGTCCTGTCTCGATGTAGTGTTCGAGTTACTGACCACTACTGCTGGCACAAGCTCTTCGAACTTGCTGCCTGAATTAGTTTGTCTTCTTGAGTCTCACCTTCAAGTTGAAAGACATCGATCAGATGTGCTGCGACAGGAAGCTGAAGGACTGAGGAAGTCCCTGCAGAATTCAGATGCATACTTTCTGGTGCAACAGCAAGCGGTGGAGGATTTAAGCGCCAAACAGAAGAAAGTTAATAAACTTGCTAAGCATCTTGCAAGCATTATGGGTACCCAGGATATTGTTTCTTGAGCTCTTCTGAAGTAGTTTCAGTTCTGGACTTGCTTGCTGCGGCGTTTATTTGCGCCGGTCGCCATCTTTGACAACTGATACGTCTGCAACGTATCTATAATTTTTGATTGTTCCATGCTATTATATTATCTGTTTTCGATGTTTAATGGGCTTTATTATACACTTTCATATTATTTTTGGGACTAACCTACTAAGCGGAGGCCCAATGCAAATTGCTGTTTTTTGCCTATTTCAGTGTTTCGCAGAAAAGGAATATCAAACGGAATCCAAACGGAATGAAACCTTCGCGAGGATCGTTTTTGTAACAAATGCAATCCAGTAGACATGGAGTGGACGTCAAGGAAGCAATGAGGCGGCCACGAGGTAGGAAGGCGCGCCCAGGGGGTTATGCGCGCCCCCACCCTCGTGGGCCCCTCGTGGCTCCACCGACCTCCTTCCTTCTCCTATATATACTCTTATACCCTAAAAACATCCAGGAGCACCACGAAACCCTATTTCCACCGCCGCAACCTTCTGTACCCGTGAGATCCCATCTTGGGGCCTTTTCCGGCGCTCCGCCGGAGGGGGAATCAATCACGGAGGGCTTCTACATCAACACCATAGCCTCTCCGATGATGTGTGAGTAGTTTACCACAGACCTTCGGGTCCATAGTTATTAGCTAGATGGCTTCTTCTCTCTCTTTGGATCTCAATACAAAGTTCTCCTTGATCTTCTTGGAGATCTATTCGATGTAATTATTTTTGCGGTGTGTTTGTCGAGATCCGATGAATTGTGGGTTATGATCAAGATTATCTATGAACAATATTTGGTTCTTCTCTGAATTCTTATATGTATGATTTAATATCTTTGCAAGTCTCTTCGAATTATCTGTTTGGTTTGGCCTACTAGATTGATCTTTCTTGCAATGGGAGAAGTGCTTAGCTTTGGGTTCAATCTCGCGGTGTCCTTTCCCAGTGACAGCAGGGGCAGCAAGGCACGTATTGTATTGTTGCCATCGAGGATAAAAAGATGGGGTTTATATCATAGTGCTTGAGTTTATCCCTCTACATCATGTCATCTTGCCTAATGTGTTACTCTATTCTTATGAACTTAATACTCTAGATGCATGCTGGATAGCGGTCGATGTGTGGAGTAATAGTAGTAGATGCAGAATCATTTTGGTCTACTTGTCGCGGACGTGATGCCTATATACATGATCATGCCTAGATATTCTCATAACTATGCACTTTTCTATCAATTGCTCGACAGTAATTTCTTCACTCGCCGTAGAATTTGCGTCTTGAGAGAAGCCACTAGTGAAACCTATGGCCCCCGGGTCTATTTTCCATCATATTAATCTCCCGCCAACATGCTATTTCTGTCGCCGTTTATTTTTGCAATCTTTACTTTCCAATCTATAACAAAAAATACCAAAAATATTTATCTTATGATCTCTCTTAGATCTTACTTTTGCAACTGGCCGTGAAGGGATTGACAACCCCTTTATCGCGTTGGTTGCAAGGTTCTGATTTGTTTGTGCAGGTACTAGGGATTTGCGTGTAATCTCCTACTGGATTGATACCTTGGTTCTCAAAAACCGAGGGAAATACTTACGCTACTTTGCTGCATCACCCTTTCCTCTTCAAGGGAAAACCAACGGATGCTCAAGAGGTTGCAACAACCGGTGTATATGATATGTTGCTTTGTTCCCTATATTTGCACTGGTGGCGAACTTTGATGCCCAGTGGATGTAATATGTGTAATAGCCATGATAGCCTAGCGTAACTTGCTTGCTTATTTATTTCCTTGTTGTCTTGTTTATTTGTTTGCTTGTAGTCAGTGCAGTTCTTTTTTCGCGGTTTGCTAGTGGCCACAATAACCTATTTTTTAAAATTAGGCCACAATAACAATGGGCTACATATTTACGGTAGTTACCATGGGCCTCCTACGGGCCGTAGAAACAATGGGCCTTCTAAGGGCCGTAGAAACAATGGGCCTTCTACGGGCCGTAGCATCAATGGGCCTTCTACGGGCCGTATGATCGATAGGCCAAACATGGGCCAATAACAGACCGCATTATGGACCGTAAACAGGCTAGATTTGGAATCGTCCGTTCATGGGCCGACAATAACAGGCCGTCATTAATCGGCCATTTTTGATGACGCTATGAAAACGGCCCAACGGATTAACGGGCCGCAAACGGGCTGATTGTAACCATGGGCTGAACTTGGCCCACAAGTAGAAAAGACCACTAACGGGACGTAAGTAACCGAATGCTGGAAATGAGCCCAAGAATAAATGGGCCCTGAGAAGGTCGAAAGATAACACGGGTTGGAACCGGCCAAATGGAATAATGGGCCGTTGATGGCTATAAAGCGATACATTGTTCATTGCGGGCCAGATTCACCACGGGTCGTTAATGGGCCAAGAGTTACAAATGGCCTCGTATGGGACGAAAGACATCATGGGCCATACATGGGCCGAAAGTTACAACGGGCTGGAATCATATTAGATGGCCCAGATGAAGCTACTGGGCTTAATTCCGATAGGCCATAATGGGCCGTGAGTTAGCGGGCCGTAAATGGGCTATATACGAACAGGCCGTTAACAGGCTTTCCGTGGGCCGGCCCGTTACCTTTTGACCAAGTCAAACGGGCCGGCCTTTTCACCGGAATGGGCCTCTGTTGGGCCATGCCACGTGTCGACGTATCATAGGCGCCTCCTGTCTAATGAATGAATGACATATGTCCCAACGGTGAGCCAACACGTGTTTCCTCCGACCAATGAGAATTTTACACGTGGAAAATCCTCATTGGTCCGGGCTGTTAGCGGGTTATCGGATCCAAAACCGGACCAGATAGCTTAACGGTGACCCGTTACGGTGGATGCCACGTGTTAGTCACCCTTGACAAAAGCACTTCCATGACGCGCCATTTATCGTCATGGAAGTGGACACTTCCGTGATGATAATTTTGGTAATGTCATGGAACACTTCTACGACAACACAGGTATGACTATCTTGATTCTGCATAAAATCGTCATGGATGTACATGCAGGACAGAAAAATTGACCTACTGTGACAAACACGTATCATCACGGAAGTGTATTTTTTTTGTAGTGAAGGCTCCTGCCGGTTGCCAGATATCTTACAAAACATGATCATCTCATACCATAATGTATATCACATCTTGTCTTGACCATATCACATCACAACATACCCTGCAAAAACAAGTTAGACGACTTCTACTTTGTTGTTGCAAGTTTTACGTGGCTGCTACGGGTTTATAGCAAGAACCGTTCTTACCTATGGCAAAAACCACAACGGTGTTTCGTCAAGTTTGCTATTTTAAGCTTCTTCAAAGACCGGCAACAGTTAAATTCAATTCAACTAAAGTAGAAGAAACAGACACCCGCCAACCACCTTTATGCAAAACTAGTTGCATGTCAGTCGGTGGAACCGGTCTCATGTGTATGGACATGTAAGGTTGCTCCGGGCTGCATCATCCCACAATACCGCCGAATCAAAATAAGACGTCGGTGGTAAGCAGTATGACTATCACCGCCCACAACTCTTTGTGTTCTACTCTTGCATATCATCTACGCATAGACCTATCTCTGATACCACTGGTGGGAATCGTTGCATGGAAAACAAAAAATTTCTATGCACACGCAATGATCTATCCATGCAGATGCATAGCAACGAGGGGGGTAGTGTGTCTACGTACCCTCGTAGACCATAAGCGGAAGCGTTTCACAACACGGCAGATGTAGTTGAACTTCTTCGCGCTTCAACCGATCACGTATCGAACGCATGACACCTCCGTGTTCTGCACACGTTCAGCTCGGTGACGTCCCTTGCCTTCTTCATCCAGCAAGAGGTCGAGGTAGTAGATGAGTTTCATCAGCACGACGGCATGGTGACGGTGATGGTGAAGTGATCTCCGCAGGGCTTCGCCTAAGCACTATGATAATATGACCGGGGGTGTTAACGGTGGAGGGGGCGCCGCACATGGTTAGGCAATTGTCTGGTGTGTGCTAGGCACCCCCTCCCACATATATATAGGTGGGAGGGAGGGAGGAGCAGCCAAAGGATCCGCCCAAGTAGGAGGAATCCTACTTGGGGTCCCTCCAAGCCGTGCCCCTTCTTTCCTTGTTTGGAGTGCCGGGAAAGGCAGGGGAGGGTGGCACCCCTCCCTTTCCTTCTCCCATGAGAGGGAAAGGCAGGAGGGTCTAGCCCTCCCCCTTTTCCTTCCCTAGGGCTGTCCAAACAAGTGGAGGGCAGCACCAGCCCCCTAGTGGGCTGGTCTGTCCCTCCCTTTGGCCCATTAAGCCCATAACTTGCCGGGGGGGAGGGGGTGCCCGAAACCCCTTCCGGTGACCCGATTCCTTCCCGGTACATCCCGAAACACTTCTGGTGTCCAAATACCATCGTCCTATATATAAATCTTTACCTCTCGCCTATTTTGAGACTGCTCGTCATGTCCGTGATCTCATCCGGGACTCCGAACAACATTCGGTCAGCAAATCATATAACTCATATAACACTATATCATCAATGAACGTTAAGCGTGTGGACCCTACGGGTTCGAGAACTATGTAGACATGACCGAGACACCTCTCCGGTCAATAACCAATAGCGGAACCTGGATGCTCATATTGGCTCCTACATATTCTATGAAGATCTTTATCGGTCGAACTGTTATGAAAACATACGTTATTCCCTTTGTCTATCGGTATGTTACTTGCCCGACATTCGATCGTCGGTATCTGTATACCTAGTTCAATCTTGTTACTGGCAAGTCTCTTTACTCGTTCTGTAATACATCACCTCGCGACTAACTCCTTAGTCATTTGCTTGCAAGCTTATGATGTGTATTACCCAGAGGGCCCAGAGATACCTCTCTGATACTCGGAGTGACAAATCTAATCTCGATCTATGCCAAGTCAACAAACACCTTCGAAGATACTTGTAGAGCATATTTATAACCACCCAGTTATGTTGTGACATTTAATAGCACACAAGGCATTCCTCCGGTATCCAGGAGTTGCATAATCTCATAGTCGCAGGAATATGTATTTAACATGAAGAAAGCAATAGCAATAAAACTGAACGATCATTATGCTAAGCTAACGGATGGGTCTTGTCCAGAACATCATTCTCCTAATGATGTGATCCCATTATCAAATGACAACTCATGTCCATGGTTAGGAAACCTTAACCATCTTTGATTAACGAGCTAGTCAAGTAGAGGCTCACTAGGGACACAGTGTTTGTCTATGTATTCCCACATGTATTTTGGTTTCCGATCAATACAATTCTAGCATGAATAATAAACATCTATCATGAATGAGGAAATATAAAATAACAACTTTATTATTACCTCTAGGGCATAGCGGCGCTTCGAGGCCGCTGCCACAGAAGAAGGCCTGGAGGGGTGGGGCGACGGTGCTCCGAGGCCGCTGGCGCAGAAGAAGGCTTGGAAAGGTGGGCCATCGGTGCTCCCATGTCGTTGCCGCAGAAAAAGCAGGGAGGAGAGGGGCGATATCGCTGCTGGCCGCTCCCACTGAAGGAGGCGAGGAGGGCCGGCGGCTCTCCCGGCCGCTCCCGCGGTAGGAGGCGGAGAGGGGAAGGGCGGCAGTGCTCCCGGCCACTCCTGCTGTAGGAGGCGAGGAGGGGAGGGGCGATGGCGTGGAGGTGGGGGTGTTAGCAGAATGAGGGATTTGTGTGCAAAATAAGGTTCTTAAGGGTGTTAGCAAAATAGACCCACCTAATATTATATATGTATTAAGGATCTTAAGGGTTTATGTTTATTAAGCAACTGCCTCGCCGCTGGACTGCAAGCTTCATGACCCCCTAGATGTTGTCCCGCATCACCTTTCAGTGGCCCTCCCCAACATATCTCATGTTCTCCTCTCGCGGACAAACGGTCAGTTTGCTGTTGCGGCGATGCTGTGAGATTCTGATTGTGGTAGCGGCGGCCAGGAAGCAACACCTCTCAGTATACCAGCCAACAACAAGATTTTCGCTTGGTTCAAGAACCAACAAATCTCTCCCCTCACCCAAATGGGAGGAAACAACATTTCACAAGAAGGTAGTTAAAAACAGCAAACAACATACAAGAAAACCAAGCCAAAAAGCAACGAACCAAATATAGAGTTTACGCACAGCCAGCAGGCCATCCATGACACACAAGTATACAGTTTTGGTAGACAAAGACATCGACACACAAGACAACAAGTTCCATTTGCAGAGTGGCCGCGAGCCCGGAGTGTTGAAGCAAGAATCGTCATGTGATTCCACGCGCCCCCTCCAAAGCCCAGCAACCACTGAATGCTGCCTACATCTTGAGAGATACATCCCCCGCATCATTCCAGATCACACGGGGCTATGCTCTTTTGGTTTCAATTACTACTACTTAGGACCCAAGGCTGCATATCTGCTGCTCCAACTACATCAAAAGAAGAGTAGATTAATGATTATGACAGGTCTACGAAGTACAATGCTGCTTAAGTTATGTCGGAATCTTTTTTAGGTACATGGCAAAGGTTAAGTTAAGCTGGGAAACAAGGAGATACAACTGCTTTTTTTGGAGCTACCGTATACATCTAACGAAACATTGTGAGAAAATTAAGACAGAAACATTCAACGAGCAAATGGGACTATAAAAAAACCCCGAACTAAGTGCTCCAGAAAAACAAAAACATATTGCTATTCCAATTTCAACAGTAACAAGAATAAGATCAAGGTTATTATTGTTTTTTTATCTTCAACAATATACGACCAGTCTATGTATTTGCGATACTTGTGAGAAGTTGAAAGTCAAAATCCAACATAGGCACATAAGATGCTACCTGCATAATGGTCCGTAGCCTGCCGCGCAGATCATAGAACTCATTCCTAAGAAGATTCAATGCCATGAGACACCTGAAATAATGCAAACACACCACACTGTCACATTCTGAAGGGGTGAAGCAAACTGAATTGAAATGCTTTGGAAATTGTAACCCGTTGTTTGAGAAAGAACTCTAGCCATCTCAAAACTTAGTTGCGGTATAAACAGAAGTCTAGAGTAACAAGTTGCAGGAGAATTATCAAAGAGGCATATATTGAGATAAAGAAGTGAATTATATCTATCACCTGATTGGAGATGAAGTGAACAAGCAGGTTATTTCTTATGAATATTAGAATAATATGAGCCAGAAATAGTGTCATTAAAGACAAAATAAGCTGGCAGGTTTCACAGAGGGGATTTGATAAGCACATGGAGTAGAGAATAATTACTGTGCAACATATATAATAAGGTATCAAGAACTAACCCTTCTTTGCTTTTTGCCCCGTAGAACTGGCGAAAGTGCTCGCAGGCAAGGTTAACTTTCGTAGCACCAACACTGATACATGCCAAAAAGAGCAAGATCAAGAAACTAAAATTTTCTCAAACTTAACCACTGCCAAGGAATGTTGATTCACATAAGCATAATTGCGGTGTCATAATAATATTGGAGGAGTCATTCGTCATGGTTATTACCACAATATATTGTTTGATAAACCAGAAATGAAAATAACATTGTTGGCCTTATGTGCTATAACAGTTAGTAGTGCTAGAGATATTTATAAAACGATAAAGTTTCCCTAGCCAAACAGGATGAATATCGGCATTTCCATTTGCACAAAACACGACTAAACTCGTCTCTTCGAACTATTGCTAAACGGCAGCACAAACCGCACAAGGCACATGCCCACAACGTATACACACCCACGCCGACAGATCCAAAAAGAGACAACATCAATATATGTAGTGGAGAGAAGCTAAAAAAACAGCCATTGACGTTACATAGAGCAGGAGATCATTAATACATAGTAATATTTTCTGAATGGCAGCTTTTATTGCTGACCTAGAGTACTGCAATTGTCGAATATCATCCAATAGTACAAGAAATTTCCACAAGACGACAAAGTTTTCCTAGACGAGTTTTAGAGTTGCCATTGGCAGGAATGCCGACAATTCCGTTAGATGAAATATGAAACGCAACTAAACTCAGCTCTTCTATTTATGCGTATACGACAACCGCAAACGACACAACACCGACACGTCCGAATAGAAATGTGGACAGACGAGAAAAACCGCCATCGCCGTTCCTGAATAGCATATCACTAGTAATAACAGGATGGGTCGCAAGACGACAAAGTTTTAATTTCTCGTGGAGCCATAACATTGCCGAGTACTCCCGTTAGGTAGCCAACAATTATTTCCTTAACGAGTTTTAGCATTTTTCCTTTGCCAGGATGCCAACAATTCCGTTATACTAAACCTAGCTCTTCTATTTATGCGTATACGACAACCACAAATGACACAGCACCGACACATCCTAATAGATTTGTGGATAGATGAGAAAACCGTCATTGCCGTTACGCTGAATAGCATATCACTAGCTAATACCAGGAAGGCTCGCAAGACGACAGAGTTTTAATTTCTCGTCGAGCCAAAATAACATTGCCGTTGGACACTTGTACTTATGGCTACGCAGTAGCGCAAACATCACCTACCAAAGGGTAATGCCCATGACAAACACATCAGAATCGATGCAGTGGGGAAACAAATCACCTGCAGTTGCACGCCTTGAGCTGGTGCACCAGTTCGCCCACCATTTCGAAGTCGACGATGGGCAGGTTCCTGGGAATCAGAAATTAAGCAGAGGAGACGAAATCAATACCCAAGACGATCGGGATAAGGAGAGCAGAGGGGCTTGTGCGCGGTGGTACGGACAGAAGACTGGTGATGTCATTGAGCATCCTGTCGGCGTCGTGGAAGAAGATGTTGATGACCTCGTCCTGCGTCAACTGCAGCTGTTGGTAATATTCGTCCAGAATTCCCTGGATCCATCACGCCAAGTCAGCAAGACAGAAGATGGACCGAATTCCAGCCCAGAACCACACGGCCGCTATCGAATTGAGGGGAGGCACGACTCACCGTGGCGTACATGTGGCCGACGTGGTCGTTGAGTTGCTGCCTGAGTGCGGCGGCCGGCATGGCGAAGCGAGGAGGTCCGGGGGACGGAATTCGAAGCTGCTGGCAGAGTTGACGAGGACAGGAGAGGAGTGCTGGCAGGTCACGGAGGCTCTTTCACGGAGCCTTTTGGCAGGGAGTGCTCGTTAAACTCTACTGGGCTGGCCGCTATCAATGAAGAGATTGGAGAGGAGTGCACGCACGTAACGGTGGCTCTCTCACGGAGCCTTTTGGCAGGGAGTGCTCTACTGGCTGGCCGTTCTTAATGAAAAGCTTCAAGTTGATGATGGCGTGCATGCAGCTACATTTTGGTGGACGGATCGATGGATGCCCCGGGCCAGCTAGCTACAGGTTGACAAGCAGCCAGGAGGCAAGCAGATGTCTTTGAACGGCCCTTAGCCAAGGCCCCACTGGTCATTGATGGAAGGAAGCGTTGCTTTTCCAATTGCATAGCCCATCACTAAATAGTGCACATATGTATATTGCTAATGAGTATTTTTTACATGCGAAATGCTAAATGTATTTGTTGAAAATTTACTGGTATTCACATCTCACGTGGACTTTAATTTGGAAGATGGTTCCACCGGAACCCCTGTGAATAGTAAATTTGAAAATCATACATGGAAGGAAAAAAAAATCTGTTTTTTTTGTAAAATACGTAGCCGACCGATATACTCGCGTATGAAGTTTCACGAAGAAATGACATCCGTGCTATTCTTGGTAAAGAATGATGAAACCATGTTATAAAAAAAGCAATTGCTAGGCGCCAGCCGGCTGATCGTCTGAAGAGGTGAGCCGCCTCATCCGTCGATTCACCCTAATAAGGGCCATTTGATCGTCCTGTTGAGTTGACCATGGCATCGCTCCAATCCCAACAACAACCGCATAAGTTGCAAAGCCCACGCCCTGGTGTAGCTCCGGCGGGGGCATCAGCTCGCTGGCCGATACAGCACTCGCTTGCAGCAGCTGCGCCGGCCAGCTTGCCGCGAAATAGCATGATGCAAATTGACTCCCGCGACCAGCCACGCCTGGCCGGCTTGTAGCAAAACACTAGCGAGCTCACCACGCTCGAGCATGCCGCAACGCAGCACCCACTTGAGTCCGGCTAGCAGCCGTGCTAGGCCAGCTTGCAAGCACGGCGGTGGCTGCACACCATGCTGCATCGCAGCTCCTGTCTCCCCACTTGACATGGGATCCCTGGCCTGCAGCACGCTGACCGTGCTCCGTCGCAACCTTGAAGCACCCGGCGGTCCCAGCGAGCAGCCTTGAAGCATGAGCACTTCAGCTTCTGTGACCACCCGTTGCGGCACCGACCGCTGTTGCATCCTCGACGAGCTCTCTAGTTGCAAGATCGGCCACGGCTACGACGCCGACGAGCTCTGTGGTTGCAACATCGGCGAGGCTCTGCAGGTTGCGGCATCGGCGAGCGAGCCCGGCCCATGGAACATTGGCCGCTAGCAACGCTGGATTGAAGCAACCATGGTAGATGCGACCACTGGCTACAACACCATACACGTGGGATGCGGTGTGTGGGCCTCACTGGGACGCGTGGCAAGCGAAGGACGCGGCTTACGCCCGTAATGTGATCAGTCGGTTCATCTCAAGTATTTTCCTATAAAACACACTTTCTGAATGGATGGTATGGTTCCAATTGTATTCTCTTCACTAAGGATACCACGGTTTGTCATTCCTCAGCAAAACTTCATATGAGAGTAGAATGGTCGACCAAGTTTGATACCCCAATTTAAATTCCTGGATTTTTTAAATATCTCCTGTATTTTCCCAATTTTATAATTCATGTGGGTGCGCATGGAACCGTGTACACCTTTGTACTACTGTATTCACATTCTCTTGTGTCGATGTAAGGCATTTCTGTTATGTCGCAGTTGGTGAAATTCGCTAAAATTACTATATTAAATATGACCACAACATATTTTATACCCAGTATTCTCTAACTTTGAGACCTAATATGCAAGAATATGTTTAGTTTGGCAAGATGAAGATATTATGACTGGCACAAACTATCCATACGTATGTGATGATTATTTATAAATTGCCGGCATCAATCTGTGATGATTTGATTTGTATGATGACACAATATTGGTGGCGGTTTGAATCTCCCTCTAGCATCAAGATGTTGTATAAGATGGGTGGGGATTCCACAACTGACCATTTTTCTAGTGACACAATTCTTAAATAATCCAATCATGAAATTAATTGTTTAAATCATTTATTATTTATTTTGGTATTTCGTATTTTTTGCTACACAGAGCACTATTGTGCCATTTTTTAAATTGTGCACTTGCGCTCTCTTGTTTCTTGCGATATAGCACTGCATCTTGAAATGCCCCTTTCTTCATGTAATCACACGATATTGTGGAACCTAACATTTTCTATTTAACTTGGTGTTTACATTTATCGAATGATCGATGTGTTCCATTAATTAACTAATTTACGTTTTTATGTAGGATGATGGTTGGTGTGAAAGGAAGGATTAAGAGAAGCAAGGAAAGAGTGCGAGTGTCATTTGACTTTTTTAGGTGACTATCCTGATGGTACAGTAAAAAGCAATGTTACACAATCTTTGTAATTCTTTTCTTCTTTCAAGATTTCTTCTTGCTTTTTTAGCGGTACTTCTGACACATGGAGTGGTGGTGGCATCCATATTATACATGTGCCACTCCAATGGATTGATTCGGGTAGTAACCATCAAAGCCTTAAAATATATCATTTATCAATTCTATGATTTTCTTCAAAGGATGAATGTCTCGAATGGTCGTGTGCATCACCATTTTTAGAAAAATGTATGTCTCGATTGCAGATTTTTCTTAGCTAGTTGTGCGAGTATGCCATGTTGCATCCATCTCTTGTTATATTAAAAATATATGCATATTTTGTCGTGTATTTAGTGCACCTAAAATATTAATCAAATTACGAGCACTCATGAGCCATGTGAGAAGAAAAGAGATAAGTGAATGCATTTACTATTCACACATCACTTGATATATTTTCTTGTGGCGTATGCCATAAGTAGCCAGACTTTGTGTTTTGCAGGTGCACGGAATGTAGCTTAAGAGCATTGCAATAGAACATGTATATTTGGTGACCTAAAATCAGTTTTATCAATAAGAGAGCGAAGATGAGAGGTTTTTTTATCTACTCCACCAGATAGCCTACAATTTTGTTATATATACCTAAAAGGCTAAAACTCATTCTATCTTTATTTGTACTGTGCTCCTCCACTGCAAATAAGTTCTATTTCCATACAGAACATTTTAGATCATGCATTACAGAATGGCACACATAATGTTTGGAGTTCGAATTAAAATAAAAAATGAACATGCTGGTTCTAAAACGACACAGATATGACATAAAGTTAACAATAATACTTCAAACTCGTCGCTAAACTAAAACATTGAAAGCACAACTTATATGCCCCCAATATAGGTTTTTGTGATTAAGGACAAACCAATTGAGAGAATGAACATTTTATGAGTTTATCTTAGGAAATTACTCCATAAACTTTGGTGGAAAAATCAATGGTGACCCGTACATCTATTTCTTCAAGTGGTTGTGTGCCTCAAGTTCTTAAAATACAGTTTTATAGGCTTTTAGTGATTCCAAGATTCACACAGAGTGTAGAATAGTCATACTATCAAGAGGAGAAAAGGAAAGTATATGTGGTACTCAAAATTCTCAAGTATTTCACTCTAGCTACTCAAAAAAAATTGTTTCAGTTCCGAATTACTCTGAGTTTTTTCACCCAGTTCTACGACCTTTTAGGAGTGAGTAGGCCATGATGAGCGAACCATGTTCCTACAGCTTCCGAACTGTACACGACTCTTTTTTGGAACCGCCGAACTATGTTTATTTTGACATCACCCCTATTAGTTTTGGCACCTCTGAGCAAAACATTTTTCTCCGACATTTCCAAGCCCTTCTCAGTTTGCTTCAGCAGAGTCTCTTTATTGGATTGCTACTTCCAAGAAAATCCATCCAATACCTCCAAGATGGACTTTGGGTTTGCCTGCTAGATGGTGTCCTGCATCACCTTTCAGCGCCCCGCCCCAACATATCTTCTCCCTCCTCTGCGCGGCAGATTAGACAGTTTGCTGCAGCAGTGATGCTGCGAGGTTCTGGTGGGGGAGGAGGCCGACGAATAACACATCTCGGTATACCGGCCAAGAAATGAGAATTAAGAGCTCAATACGAGGACCCACTCCGGACCCAAACGGGAGGCACCGACGTTTCATAAGATGATAAAAAGAACCAGCAACACATAACATAACAAAGTCACCACCCACCAACCAAACAACAAGCTAGGTATAGAGTTTACACACGACCTATGGGCCATTCATGACACAAAGATATATAGAGTTGACAGACACACAATTCGATAGAAAAGACAACAAGTTCCATTCATGGGGTGTTCGTGAGCCCCAACTTCCGAAGCAAGAATCGCCATGTGACTCTGTGTGCTCGACCAAAGTTCAACACAACACAACCACTTCCGAGATACACACACACCATTGTGCCTGGAATCTCACGAGGTTATGCTCTTTTTCCGTTGATTACTACCACATACTAACCAAGGACGCGATCTGCTGCTCCAGCTGCATCAAAAGAAGAATAAAGTAATGATTACGACATGGTTTCACAAATCAGCCATTTTGCAAGGTAGTCTGTATCTTATTCTGGTACTTGGCAGATATTAACTTTTTAAACTTAATCTGGGAACATAAGGAACCGAGTTAGACGGCCAAAACGTTATGATAAGATTAACAAAACAATATTCGACGGCCAAATGGGACCTTCAAAGACCAGAACCTAAGTGCTCCAAAAACCAAACAATATATTGCCAGATAAATTTCAGCAGAAACAAGAATAATATCATGGTTCTACTTTTTTATGTTGAATAATATACGATCAATCCAAATTTTATCATAATAGCGTGAAACTGGAAGTCCAAAGCCTACATAGGTACATTATTACATAAAGTGCTACCTGCATCAAAGTCTGGAGCTTGCTGCGCACGTCACAGAAATCACCCTTAAGAAGAGCCAATGCCATGAGGCATCTGAAACAATGCAAAAGTACCACACTGTCAATTCTGAAGAGGCCGATCGAACTAAATTTAAATGGTAGAGCAATTGAAACCCTCTGTTTGGAAAAAAAAAACTAGCTATCTCAAAACTTAGTTGCGCTATAAACAGAGGTCTAGAGCCAACAAGTTACAAGAGAATAATCAAAGAGACATGTATTCAAATATAGAACTGAGTTGTATCAATCAGCTGATTCAAGACAAAGTGAAAAAGTAGGTTAGTTCTTAAGAATGTCATATTAGTATGAGCTAAAACTAGTGTCATAGAAGACGAAATAAGCTGGCAGGCTTGCATACATGATTTGACCAACACATATAGTACAAAATCATTATTGTGCAACATATATAATGAGATACTAACCCTTTCTTGTTTTTTGCCACGTAGAACTTTTGGAAGTCCATGCAAGCGAGATTCACTTTCTTAGCACCAACACTGATACGTGCCAAAAAGAGCAATGTCAGAAAACTAGAATATTATGTTTTGAATCTTATTAAACGCTATAGTATGTTGATACACATAAAATGGGTTGTCACAATAATATTCTCAAGGGGCCATTTTCTATCATGACTGTCAACACAATAAATTGTTTGAAGAATCAGAAGAAGAAACATTGGCCTTACGGCATCAGTACTGCTAGAGATATTTACAAAACGACAAAGTTTTCCTGCCCGAGCCATGACATTGGAATGGACATCGGTACTTCCATTATAGAAAACACAACTAAATTCAGCTCTTATGGCTAAACAACACGAGCCGCATTCCATGACGTATGCTCCCTGCACCGACACATCCGAGTAGAAATAATGCTGAAGCAGTGAATAAACTAAAAACGGCACTTGGCGTAATATATATATGTAGAGTAGCCGACCGTAAATACCATAAATTAATGTTTCTATAACGACAAATTTTTATTGCTGGCCTAGAATATTGTCGTTGGCGAATGGCAGATTTAGTAATACTAGAAATGGTCGCAAGACGACAAAATTATGTTTGACGACCTGAGCATTGCCATACACAGGAATACCGACAATTAGGTAACTGAAAACACAACTAAACTCAGCTCTTCTACTTATGTGCATACGATAGTCGAGAACGACACACATCTGCAATCCGAATAGAAACATGGACACGCTAGAAAAAACCTTCATTGGCGTTACGCTGTCGCTGAATAGCACATGATTAATAAATATTACAAAGTTAATAGCATTACTGTTGGCATGCATATCGGTACTTCCGTTAGTACAAGAAACAGAACTGAGCTCGTTTCTTCTAATTATCGCGACACGACACTGCAACCGACATGATGGGCATGCCCGTGACAAACACATCTGAATCGATGCTGCCGGAAATGGACGGGGATATATAGAAAAGGAAGGGCTAGTCATCATCATACGTGGAGCTGCTCCCCTTGAGCTGCTGCACCAGGGCGTCCACCTTAGAGAATTCCACCTCGTGCAGGGGCTTGTTCCTGCGGATGGCAAAGCAGAGCACAGCAAGTGAGTCAGTATCCGAGACGAGGCGAGACAACAAGGCCACGGGCGTGGCGTAGGGGAGGGGACACGGACAGCAGGCCGTCGATGTCCCTGAGGATCCTGTCGCCGTCATTGAGGAAGATGTTGAGGACTTCGGCGACGTAGCCCGTGCCTGCACTGCCCTCGTCCAGCTCCTGCAGCTGCTGGAAATAGGCGTCCACGGCACCCTAGATCGATCACGGCAATGAGACTGTCAGAGCAGAGAGCACGGCGTGGCTATATAGGTGAGGGAAAGGACTCACCGTGGCGTACATGGAGGAGAGGTGGGCGTGGAGCTGGGCCCTGAGCTCGGTGATGGCCTCCATGGCGATGTTGGGTCGTCGAGAGTAGGCGAGAAAGCACTGCTGCTGCGGTGGCGGAGTGGACGAGGACAGGAGAGGAGTCTCTCTGACGGAGCCTTTTGACAGCTTAGGGTTCTCGATTGCTCATTTACTCCACTGGCTGGCAGCAAGTGTGCTTCGAATTCGATTACTCTACTGGCTGGCAGCGAATGTTCTAGTGCTCGATTAGTGTACTGGCTGGCAGCCATATTAGTGAAGAGCTTGGAGATGGCGTGCATCGGTGCATGCATGCACTTACATTTGGGCGGATGCATGGATGGATGCTACAAGCTGAAGACGACAGCGGGAGCCAGGCAGCAGCACGCCCCAGATGGCTTTTCTTTTTTTCAACCACTCATTCTGCCCTTAGCGCGGGCCCCACTGGTCATTGAAAATTAAAAAACTTAAATACACATGGTGTAAGGATAGCCATGGATCGATTGATCAGATGGCCCCTGCACCTGACGAACAAGACCACAAACAGGAGAAAAACAGAACAATTGTACGCCCATAAATCTTATCACAACAGCTTAACCTTCCTCATTTTATTGCTTCGACTTATATAGAGTTTTACGGAGAGTTCGCGCCCAACACGGCCTACTGATCTTGCCCAACAAGACGCGACCCTGCTAGCCAGGTTTAAACACACACGAAGGATTGAATCCTGACTGAATACCGGACCGTCCGAGACTGCCTTATAAACCGACAGTCCGGTTTACACTTTGACATGGACAAATCCTAACATTCAACCCCTAAGCACGAAGTGCATTACTTCACGGACTGAACTCCAATCCTTCTCCTCATCTCCTCGAACTTGATTTTTCCCAGAGATTTTGTCAAAATATCCGCGAGCTGATCCTCCGTCCTAACGTGGTTGATCTTGACCTTGCCTTTCTCAACACAGTTCCGTATATAATGATACTTGATATCTATGTGCTTACTCCTGTCATGATAAACAGGGTTTTTACTCAAGGCTATACCAGATTTATTATCAACCTTCAGCTCAAACTGGCTAATCTCTTGATTTGTCAAATCTCCAAGGAGTCTTGCCAACCAAACTCCTTGAAAATGCTCCTGCACAAGCTGCGACATACTCGGCTTCACATGAAGAAATAGCCACAACTTTCTGCATCTGTGACACCCAACTAACCACATTGGTTCCAAGAAAAAAATACTACCCCAGACGTGCTCTTCCGGCATTCCGCCCTTAGTGTGGGCCCCACCGGTCATTGAAAAATAAAAACTTAAATACACATGGGTGTTGTTTGTGCAAAAAATCAAAATAAAGAATATCTACTGGGAAAAACACGATTTCGTCACGTGCATAATGCTAGATCAATTTTCAGATTTACATGAGGCATTTCTCATCTGCCACGATGGGTAATGCTCGCTAAGATTACCATATTAATTTAATGTTAAATATTTTTTTGGCAAGGTGACCGTAATATGAGTATATTTATCCTAGATTCTTTTGCAAAATCAATGGCAAGCTCCATATTAATGATTTTGCAGAAAAAAGTTACGAGTTATGGAATAGTGAAAGTACCACCTTGTCCAACAAATCATTGGGTAGGAGTATATTTCTTTGCACTTATCAAAGGAACACATGAGCTGTGGTCACGGTGACATACATGGAGGTGACGAGGACCTTGATCTGGGCTCTCAGCGTGGAGGCCGCCCTGGTGAGAAGCTTCGGTAGTTCATCTGCATGATGGACCTGTACGGAACTGAACTTCGAACTATGGCGACACCACGGTGGACGAGGCGTGGAGATGGATGGAACCCCTTATATAGATTGATTCACAAGGGTTTTTGACATAGGCGTTGGGCAGCGAGTGTAGGATATACTATACTGCCTCAGCCGGGCTACATTGACGAGCTTGGAGAAGGCCTGCGTGCGTGCATGCAGATGATGGCAGCTAGGCTAGCAATGGCATCCTGTCAAGGCTTTGACCATTAGTTCGGTCCTAAGAAATTACTTGTGAAGCTGGTGAGTATGCTATAAGTATCACTCGGGAGAAAACAAGGGTAAGAGATTCAATGAAAGTTGCACTCTTAGTGATGCTCAAAAGAAATATGATATCACAGATAAAGAGTTTTATATTGTGGTATTCGCTTGTGAAAATTTAGGCCCAAATCGCTGACATAAGGTCAAAGTTAATGTTAATCAGTCAGCCTTGAAAAGTATCTTAACCAAGAAGAACGCAAAGCCCCAATCAGTTCAAGGGATTTTGCAATAGCAGGAATTTGATTTTCAGAGGCAGAAGGAACTATGATAGTGAAGGTCTTCATGTGGGAACACAACGAAGAAAGAATTTGCATCCCTTTTGGAACAATTGTAACCCTTACCAGAAAGATGCAACATGTGATGAGCAACACTAACCGGCCTATTGAGTATCTACTATCTGCTACTCAAAAGAGAGGTTCACGCAAGGTACACGACTTGGATTTAAATAGTTACCCTGACAGTCTCAATCCATGTAAGTTAGTCGGGGGTAAAAAACCACCCTGCTTCGAAGTAGAGGAAGGACATAAACTATCCACCAGTTGTATTTTATCGCCTCCTATGAATTTATGTATCGTCTAACCATACTGTACATATTTTTCTGGATTGAGAATTTGGTTTTACAGGGTGGTACGAGCAGCTATGCTCATGCCACAACCCTTCTTCCTCTTTGGAACTGCGGTCTGCTAACGCAAAATAGGTACAACCAATGGGACATGCGGCGATGCTCGTACGGCTCGTCCCAGCGACCGTCTTCTCTGTTTCGTGGCTCAATGCTTCATTGTTTTAAAAACAATTTTTATCGCAGGTCCAGCCACAATACAGGCATGAGTACAACCAGCCATGCACGTACCGGGCACCAGCTTCTCCTCTCGATAGATGAAGCGGCAACAAGTATTAAGATACGAGCACTGGTCACAATTCCAGAAGTTGGTGGATTGTCTCCTAATCTTCCTCCATAACCCTAATATCGCGATATCCAGAACCCACGCCTCATAATATACCCCTTGGAGGCCTCTCCTTTTGCATACTGACAAACCAATCTATTCCCAGATGCATATCAAGTTTGCAAGTGAAGGGATGTCCATCGAGGCTGTGTCATATTCATGCGATGAATGGCAACATCCTCTCATCAATAATAGGATCACCTAGCCGCTGGTCACAGCTCACCGCATGGTTTCCCTTTCATGAGAGGGACTTTAAACTAGAAGATGCATCTCCATCCCGGGATCAAGCGCAATCGATCTTGGTGCGAAAAGCACGAAGACAATTTGTTCGAAGAGGAGGACCCTGTTGAGAGGGTGATGGAAGAAGATGAGGAGGAATATAAGGTAGAGAACATTAGTAAGGAGCAAATTGAATCCGTCAAATACAATAACAACAATAACCATGTACCTGCTCGTAAGGAACCCCCAACAATCAGCGATGGGTGTACCATCCGATAATACTACACACACGGAAATAAACAACGGAGTTTTACAGACCTGTCTGCGTGCCCTTCTCTAATCCCCGCCCCACCCCCCGCGATTTTCATTGGTGTGCCCTCCTCACTTAAACAAATCTCAGTTAATCTATTCTAAGGAGGCCGTTAATCCCCATAAACTGCCCGTGGAGGGAACTTATTAAGAGATCCTCCGAGGCACAATATTGTGAAGAAGTTCACAATTGGCTCATATCCGTTAAGCTGCCTGGAGGATGGGATAAGAAGTACCTCACCGATGCCAACTTCACGCCAAGGCTGCACCCTCTGGCATCGAGGAATGCATTTACCAACATGAGGTACATACTAATGGATCACTTTCTTCATGGTGATCTCTTGCATAAGCGTATCAGGTGGTTCGAGAAGAAAATTGCGGATGACACCATGTCCACCCTCAATGTCTGCTTCATTATCAACGCTGACCTGGAGGAGATCGTACACTCAAACAAGCGCCAACATGATCTCGAGAAGACCAACGAGTCGCCTCACCATGCCCTTGCGCGCACGACCCCATACTTCAGAGAAGAAATCCTTTGGTACCAATAATTTGAAGGTATTATGTGATCTCGTCATCATAGTGTTTAAGCTCAAGGTGATTTGTAAACCCTGTATCATTTACCTCTTTTTTATGTTTTTGTTTACACAAGTTCAATTAGTTTTCATGCATAAAAAACTTTGAAGAAAGGAAAGATTCACCTAACTGAAGAGGAACAATTTTTTTTATGATGGATGATGGTATTGCGACGTTATGATATATCTATCATATGTATGAATTAGGATGAATGCTAATGTATTTGTCACTCTCTGATGACTATAGGGTCTTCCACACCACCGCTATTGTCTATTAGTGAGTGTGGGCTATCAATCTTATGGGTTAGGTTATTAGTTGCTAAACTACTCTGAAGAAACAAACATGGTGACAAAAGAATAGTTCTAAAAATTACAAGTTAGGTATCCCTAATTTATTTTGGAGTTGCAACTTGGCTTGATCGTTATTGTTCTACCCCGCAAGCACTAAGCATGCTTAGCCCTGATGATCACAAACATTGCGGATGACACCATGTCCACCCTCAATGTTTGCTTCGTTATCAACGCTGACCCGGAGGAGATCGTACGGTCAAACAAGCGCCAACACACTGATCTCGAGAAGACCAACGAGTCGCCTCACCACGCCCTTGCCCGCGCAACCCCATACTTCAGAGAAGAAATCCTTTGGTACCAATAATTTGAAGGTATTATGTGATCTCGTCATCATAGTGTTTAAGCTCAAGGTGATTTGTAAATCGTGTATCATTTACTTCTTTTTTATGTTTTTGTTTCCACAAGTTCAATTATTTTTCATGCATAATAACCTTTGAAGAAAGGAAAGATTCACCTAACCGAAGAGGAACAATTTTTTTATGATGGACGATGGTATTGCGAGTTATGATATGTCTATCATATGTATGAATTACGATGAATGCTCATGTATTTGTCACTCTCTAATGACTATAGGGTCTTCCACACCACCTCTATTGTCTATTAGTGAGTGCAGGCTATCAATCTTATGGGTTAGGTTATTAGTTGCTAAACTACTCTGAAGAAACAAACATGATGACAAAAGATTAGTTCTAAAAATTACTCCCTCCGTCCTAAAATTCTTGTCTAAGATTTGTCTAAATATGGATGTATCAAGTCACGTTTTAACATTAGATACATATGTATCTAGACAAATTTAAGACAAGAATTGTGGGACGGAGGGAGTAGAACACTAGTAGAAAAAGGGCCATTTGTCCCGGTTCGTAAGGCCCATTTGTCCCGGTTGTTGAACCGGGACTAAAGGGTCGTTACTAAAGCCCTACGCCTTTAGTCCCGGTGGTTACACGAACCGGGACAGATGGGCCTCCACGTGGCCGGTGCGGCGAGCCCAGGCAGGAGGGCCTTTGGTCCCAGTTGGTGGCACCAACCGGGACCAATAGGCATCCACGTGTCAGCAGCTGGCAAGAGCTGAGGTTTTTTTTTGAAAGGGGGTGGGTTTAGGGGGTTTTGGGGGGTTAATTTAGGTGTTTCATATATTGTGTTAGCTAGCTAATTAATAGAGAGAAGTGTCCTCTCTTATCTCTGTGCTTGGTCGACGCTACGTACTATGCGTATAGAGAGGACTCGACACGCTAGCTAGTAAGCAAAAATGAAGGAAACAGAAGATCGTCATGAACATATGCATACAGAGAGAAGTGATATCGACCTCTCCTTCTCCGAGAGATTGGTCGAACAACAAGTTTTCGTATATCAATCCGACGCTACTAGCTACATACATACAATATAAGATCTCTTACAATATAATCCCCTAATTATATATGAACTCAGGGTCCACATGGTATTCTTCGTCTTTATCGATCACATGGTCAAGAAAGAATACCGCCAATTCCTCTTGAATTGCTCGCATGCAATCTGGTGCTAGGAGTTCATCCCGCATCCGAAACATCTAATTTGAAGAAGGGGGTCAATACATATATATGAATGAATGAAACTCAACACAAATGATGGTAATAAAATAAAATTGTGAATATTGTTGCCTACTCACTTAATATTGTTTGTTAGAGTAGCCCCGCTCACAGGTCGTGTGGTGGATGGACTCGCAAACGTAGTATCCATAGTAATTATTCCCGGCTTCCTGGCACAACAACTTTATAAGAAATAGATGTCAATCAAACTGATAAGCAAGCATGCTAAATGGTATTGATGAAACTAGTGATAGAATCACTAGGAGATGCGCGGAACATGCTAGTAGTACTTACTTTTGGGTGTTTAAATTGCAGCTTCTTCGGCAGTCCCGGAGCTTTTGAGGTGAATTTTTTCCAAACCCTGCCAGACAAAGAAAACAATTACTTGATATCAGGAAATGAACAAAGTTGCCGATATGGTGCGATAATGATCGATTTAACTTACTTCTCGAGCATTTCAGTCATGTCCGCATACTCCTGGGGATCTTTTCATCTCGAGTCTAAGATGGTTACTAGTCCCTGCTCAAGCTTAATCTCTAGGAGAATATAGTGGAACCTGCGCACGCATGCATAACTCATCAGTTACATTACTATAACCTCGACTAATAAGGGAAACCGAATATGCACAAGAGAGTAACACTCACTTGAAGTTGTAAGGAAAGAGTATTATAGCTTTGTTTTGATTTAATACCAACGATCGTAGCAAGTTGGCCTCAGTATCTTTGGCCTGAAATTCAACCGTATATGCATCTATGAGATTTGTGTTAATGAACCCAATATCACCGATTTGTCTTTTTTCCAATATCTTCAATCTGCATAATATAGTGAGGATAATTATATATACATGCAATGAAAGAGCTGACTTATATATAGAGACTTAATGACAGAAGTAGTACTTACAGACAGTAGCAAGTGACCGTTAATTTATCGAGGGCCTTTTGATTGAAAAACTAGAAGAACTCCTCAAATGGAACATTCAACAGTTCAATTCCAACGAGGTCATGCTCCTCTTTAACTCTCAGCGTCAAAGTATTCATTCCCCCAGACTCTCTGCAGGTTTTCATGTACCAATCATGGAACCTTCGCATCATCGTTGTTAGAGATCTTTCATCTTTGACGAGAGGCTTCCCGTAATGGTATCTGTGTTCGTCCACCTCCAAGAAATCATAATGTACATCGTCAGGCAGGTAATCTCCAAGATTGGTATTGGGCAAAATCACCGGATGATTAGCGATGAAATCGCTAGACACCTTGAGCAGGGGGCACGATTGGTTCGCTTCTTCGCTGAGCTGGTCAATTTTTTCCCAGCTCGTCATTCTGCTAACCTTTCATCACTGATAGTACTTCCCGACAGCTCCGCTTCAGGGCGGAAACTTTGGTGGTTTCTTCAGGGCATCTATAGTGCGCTTCGCTTTCACCAGATCTACCTTCTCCTCCGGAGGTGGATGTTTATTTGCTTTCACCCCTTCAAAGAAGTCCCTCACTTCGGCTTGCACGATCTTCGTGTTTTCCTCCACGGTCCTCTCGTATGGTAACTTCTCTAGAGACTTGAGAGATGGACCGAATCTGTATTGCCTCCCGCCTCTGGCTGTACTGCTAGACGCCGGAGTACACGGAGCGACTGCGGCTGTCTTCTTTCCTTGCTTACGGGGCGGAGGTGAAGGACTACGACGCGCCGGAGCAGCCAGAGCGGCAGCGGGTCTCTTCCGCCCTTGCTGGCGAGGCGGAGAAGGAGGAGGCCGGTGCAGGGGGGGTGCCACCACGCGCCGGAGAAGGAGGATGAGTGCCCTGATCACTCGCCGGAGGAGACGGCGGAGGAGAAGGCAGAGTGCCCTGACTCGCCGGAGGAGGAGGAGGAGGCGGAGGTGTCCAGTTCGGAAGGTTGATGAGCTCCTTCCGCCATAGGCATGGAGTCTTCAGAGAAGAACCCAGCCGAGTCTCCCCTTCACCGGTAGGGTGGTCAAGCTCGAGGTCCTCAAATCCCTCCGTTATTTTGTCCACCGTCACCCTAGCATATCCTTCTGGAATCGGACGGCAGTGAAAAGTTGCGCCGGTTTCGGGAGATTGAACAGATCCGACAGCCGCATTAACTTTGAAGTTCTGCCAATGCGTCATAAGGTGGCAATGTTGAGACTCCGTGATAGCATCCACAGGGTAGCTAGCAGGAGCCGTCAAGACATGCTCCAGCTAAAGCAGCTCGGTGGAAGCCACGCTGCTTCTCCGCTGAGATGGCGGGGTAGCTTCGGCAGGTCGCTTGCTGTGAACTGCGTCTCGTTCCTCTAGCGCTTGTACCCTTTCGTGCAGCTTCTGCAGTTGGGTCTGCTCCACTTTCTTCCTCCTCTCCTGGCATTTGTAACCGCCTGCGTCCGGAAACCCATCCTTCCACGGAACGGAGCCTGGCGTGCCTCGTGTCCGTCCAGGGTGCTCAGGATTCCCGAGGGCCATTGTGAGCTCGTCGTTCTCTCTGTCTGGAACGAACGTCCCTTGCTGTGCTGCATCGATATACTCCTGAAGCTTCATGACGGGTATTCGCAGTTTCTCGTTAGTCCAAACGCACTTCCCCGATACAGGGTCCAAGGTTCCGCCAACCCCGAAGAACCAAGTCCGACAACGGTCTGTCTAGTTCAATGGCTCTGGTTCGACCCCTTTATCAACCAGGTCATTCTCAGCCTTGGCCCACAACGGTCGGGCTTTGAGGTAGCCACCTGAACCCATGCGATGGTGAAGCTGCTTCTTCGCAGCATTTTTCTTGTTTGTCGCTGACATCTTCTTACTCTTGTCTGATGTCTTGTGGGCCACAAATGCGGGCCAGTGATCTCTGATCTTCTCATACCGGCCTGTGAATTCTGGTGTCTTTTCTTGGTCGACAAACGACATTTTCAGGTCAATCTTCCACCTCCTGAATAGTTCTGCCATCTTCTTAAGAGCATGAGACTTGATCAATTGCTCTTTAACTGGCTTCTCTGGATCCTCCTCTGGCGGTAGGGTGAAATTTGCCTTCAGCGCGGTCCAAAGATCATCTTTCTGCATATCGTTGACATAAGACACCTCAGGGTCTTCCTTCTTAGGCTTAAACCATTGGTGGATGCTGATCGGGATCTTGTCCCTAACAAGAACCCCGCACTGAGCAGAAAATGCTTCCTTGGTCTGGATGGGTTTGATCAGTTGGCCATCGCGCGCGATTGCTGTGATCTCAAACCTTTCATCCGAACGCAACTTTTTCTTCGGGCCTCGTCTCTTTACTGAACTTGTGCTCGATCCGGAGGGCTAGAAAAAAGAAGAAAGACGAGAGTTAATTAATATGTGTACATACCAAAACAATGAATGCATCAATTAGCTAGTCAGCACAAGCTTAATTAATATATATACCTGGCCGGACTCTGTTCGGTCACCGGAGCCGTCATCACGGTCTCCTTCTTGCACCGGCATTCCGTCACCGGAGCCATCATAATCATGTCTTTCCTCCTCCATTGTTCGATCACCGTAGCCTGCTTCTTCACCCTGTTTGTCCAGACCATCATTGTCGTTAAGATACAAAAAGACATCACCTCCGGCTAACATTATGTCCCCCAACACCTCTTTTGTTGCCTCGTCTCGTCTGTGCTCCATTGTTTCTGCAAATATTACAACATGGCAATTATTATACAAACATGACAGCAGGTGGATATATTAGTGGCAAACGTAGACCTAGCTACCTAATCACAACAAGGAATCATATTAGTGGCCTCGACGCTTCTCCCGGGTTTGGGGCGGCCTCGGCAATGCTTCAAGGGTTCGGGGTGGCCTCAACGACAGTGCTCTTTTATCGGGGAGGGGGTATATATCGACCCCCCCCCCCTCATGTTGAAGTTATCGGGGAGGGGGTATATTGACAACGACATACCCGATAAAAAATAAGAAGATGAAGAAGAAGAAAAAGAGGAGAAGAAAGGAATAGAGGAGAAGATCAAAGAAAAAAAGAAGAAAAAAAAGAGGATTTTTTCTTCTTCTCCTCTTTTTTTTCTTCTTTTTTCCTCTTCTTATTTATTTCTCCTCTTCTTCCTCTCCTCTTCTTCTCCTTTCTTCCTTTTCTTATTTTCTTTTTTCCTCTCCTTCCTTTTCTCCTTCTTCCTTCTTAATATCACTTATCAACTTTTGCAATGATAGGCCGGGGGGGGTGCTCCCGTGGTCTAAAATCGGTCTATGCATGATAGAAAATTCTTAAAAAATACATCTATGATCCCTCATACATACATACATACATACAAAAAATACATCCAAAAAATGGGGAGAAGAAGAAGAAAAACAGGAGAGAAGAAGAAGAAAAAAAGAGGAGAAGAAGAAAAAATAGAAATTTTCTATTTTTTCTTCTTCTCCTCTATTCCTTCTTATTCTCCTTTTTTTCTTCTACTTCCTTTTCTTATTTTTTTTGCTCCTCTACTTTTCCTTCTTCTTCTCCTTCTTCCTTCTTCCTCTTTTCTTCTTTTTCCTTATTTTCCTTCTTCCTCTTTTCTTCTTTTTCCTCGATGACCCTAACCCTAAACAGTACAACTTCTTCGATGCCCCCGCCTCTCTCATGAACAAAAAAAAATCTATGAATAAAAAAAACATCATATTCTATGAACAAAAAAACATCATATTTCATCCACATTCATGCATACAAAAAAACATCATATTCTATAAAAAAATCATCATATATATGAACAAAAACAATTATGATAACAAACATATATATCATCATATATATGAAAAACAATGACAGGGAGGGCGCCAGCCGGACCAAGGTGAGGAGGGGCGCGGGGTCGGCGGTGTGGACAGCGACGGGGCAGGGCCGGGGCGGCACGCGTCGGGGCAGGGGCGGCGAGCGGCGACGGCGTCGGGCGAGGGGCGTGAACGACGGCGAGGGCGCGGGTGACGGCGACGACGGGCACGGGCGACGGCGACGGCGGGGGCGGGCTGGGTCGGCGCGCGTCGGGGCAGGCGCGGCGAGCGGCGACGGCATCGGGCGAGGGGCGCGGGCGACGGCGAGGGCGCGGGCGACGGCAACGGCGGGGGCGGCGGGCGGCGGGCGGCGTCGATGTCGTCGGCGTCATCGGGGCGGCAACTGCGAGATGGTGAAAATTTCCTAAGTGTCATTTTATATAGCTAAGCCTTTAGTCCCGGTTGGTGCCACGAACCGGGACTAAAGGTGGCATTAGTCCCGGTTGGTGCCACCAATCGGGATTAAAGGTCTCTTTTCAGCAGCCGAAAGGGCGGGAAACAGGGACCTTTGGTCCCGGTTTGTGGCACCAACCGGGACTAAAGGGTGGCATTGGTCTCGGTTGGTGCCACGAACCGGTACCAATGGCTTCCTTTTGTCCCAGTTGGCGCCACCAACCGGGACCAAAGGCCTTGTGCTGGCACGGTGCGGTGGGAAGTTTAGTCCCACCTCGCTAGCTGAGAGAGCTCAGAACGTGTTTATAAGCTGCGTTGCGGCTCAGGTGCTGAGCTCCTCTCTAATATGCAGGCAATACTTGCCTACCCTTGCCACTGCCTTGTTGGGCCTATTGGGTCTGCGGGCCTGCATCCTGGCCCATGTACAGATGGGTTTCTAGTCGTATGCAGGCCGTGTGGCCCATTAGGCGGCATTTTTTTATTTTTCCAGTATTTTTTTTGTTTTTTGAATTATTTATTTTCTTTTGATTTTTGCTTTATTTTTTTATTCTTTTTGCTTTTAGGTCAGCATAATTATAAACTTTCTGTTACAGCCATTAGTTTCCAAATTTGAATAGTTTAAATTTTAATTCTTTAAAATTTGTGTGAATCACTAGTTTGTGAATAACTTCACTATAAAAATATATTTTGAGTGATTCTTTTTCCTGCTACTTAATACTACTGTGTTTTATCATTATATTCAAAAACAGATTTTGTTATTTTAGTTTCTATCAAAAAATTCTTTATGAAAATTCTTTTTGCTACTAAAGTTTCTAACAAAAAATTCTTTATGATAATTCTTTCTGCTTTTCATGTTTTGAACAGAAAATACTGTGATAATTTTAGTCGCATAAATTTTATATAATCTTAGTTTAAAAAATACTAGAGGTTTATAAAAGCTTTTTAGTTGATTCCTTTTGCTATTAGAGTTTTATAAAAGTTTTTTAGTTTATTTTCTTTTTGCTATTAAAGAATATTATAGTTTTGTTTTAGTTGATCATAACAGAATATTTTAATTTATTATTTTTAGTTCATTCTTTTAGCTATTAGTTCATTTTTTTTGAAGTATCAGGGTTTCATACGGAAACTCATCTGTTACAAAGGGATTTCATTTTTTTCAACTTATTTGAACTCTAGACTTTTTGTGTGTTCAAAATGCCCCATAAAAACCACATCATAAATTTTCTACCCTTTCTGACTTAATTTGTTATTTTTCATGCATTTACTGATTTTTTAGCTATAAGACCCTGAAATTGAAAAGCATTTCAAATGAACTCTGAAAAGGTTGAAAGTTGGCATGGTATCATCATTTCACCCACATAGCATGTGCTAAAAAGTTGAGATGGTTGTGGGAAAAACTAGATACACTTCGTGTACAAAATGGACAATCTCTTTCGAAGTATCAAGGTTTCATACGGAAACTCATCTGTTACAAAGGGATTTCTTTTTTTGAAATTATTTGAACTCCAGACTTTTTATGTGTTCAAAATGCACCATTCAAAGCCACATCATCAATTTTCAACCCTTTCTGACTTAAATTGTTATTTTTCATGCATTTACTGATTTTTTTAGCTATAAGACCCTGAAATTGAAAAGCATTTCAAATGAACTCTGAAAAGGTTGAAAGTTGGCATGGTATCATCATTTCACCCACATAGCATGTGCTAAAAAGTTGAGAGGGTTATGGGAAAAACTGGATACACTTCGTGTACAAAATGGACAATCTCTTTCGAAGTATCAAGGTTTCATACGGAAACTCATCTGTTACAAAGGGATTTCTTTTTTTGAACTTATTTGAACTCCAGACTTTTTGTGTGTTCAAAATGCACCATTCAAAGCCACATCATCAATTTTCAACCCTTTCTGACTTAATTTGTTATTTTTCATGCATTTACTGATTTTTTTAGCTATAAGACCCGGAAATTGAACAGCATTTCAAATGAACTCTGAAAAGGTTGAAAGTTGGCATGGTATCATCATTTCACCCACATAGCATGTGCTAAAAAGTTGAGAGGGTTATGGGAAAAATTGGATGCACTTCGTGTACAAAATGGACAATCTCTTCCGAAGTATTAGGGTTTCATACGGAAACACATCTGTTACAAAGGGATTTCATTTTTTTGAACTTATTTGAACTCCAGACTTTTTGTGTGTTCAAAATGCACCATTCAAATCCATAATTATGTGTGTCAAAAACCATTACAGATTCACATGGATAGATAAGTGACCAAATTAATAGTAGTTCCTCATCACATTTAAACCAAAGTACATGCATAGTTCAAATTGAGCACCATATAGCTCTCCAGAGCATCTAGTTAAACCATACATTGAAACTATGTAAAACCTTTCAATGCGACAGCAAATGCGATCATAATCAAAACCAAGGTAACAATTGATCCAACGGCATAATGATACCAAGCCTCGGTATGAATAGCATATTTTATAATCTTTCTAATCTTCAACCGCATTGCATCCATCTTGATCTTGTGATCATCGACGACATCCGCAACATGCAACTCCAATATCATCTTCTCCTCCTCAATTTTTTTATTTTTTCCTTCAAGTAATTGTTTTCTTCTTCAACTAAATTTAACCTCTCGACAATAGGGTCGGTTGGAATTTCCGGTTCAACCACCTGCTAGATAAATAAAATCTATGTCACGTTTGTTGGAAATATGCCCTAGAGGCAATAATAAAATGGTTATTATTATATTTCCTTGTTCATGATAATTGTCTATTACTCATGCTATAATTGTATTGAGCGGAAACCGTAATACATGTGTGAATACCTAGACCACAACATGTCCCTAGTAAGCCTCTAGTTGACTAGCTCGTTGATCAATAGATGGTCGTGGTTTCCTGGACATGGACATTGGATGTCGTTGATAACAGGATCACATCATTGGGAGAATGATGTGATGGACAAGACCCAATCCTAAGCATAGCACAAGATCGTGTAGTTCGTTTGCTAGAGCTGTTCTAATGTCAAGTATCATTTCCTTAGACCATGAGATTGTGCAACTCCCGGATACCGTAGGAGTGCTTTGGGTGTATCAAATGTCACAACGTAACTGGGGGGCTATAAAGGTGCACTACAGGTATCTCCAGAAGTGTCTGTTGGGTTGGCATGAATCGAGACTGGGATTTGTCACTGTACGACGGAGAGGTATCTCTGGGCCTACTCGGTAATGCATCATCATAATGAGCTCAATGTGACCAAGGAGTTAGTCACGTGATCATGTGTTACAGAACGAGTAAAGAGACTTGCCGGTAACGAGATTGAACGAGGTATAGGGATACCGACGATCGAATCTCGGGCAAGTAACATACCGATGGACAAAGGGAATTGAATACGGGATTGATTGAATCCCCGACATCGTGGTCCATCCGATGAGATCATCGTGAAACATGTGGGAGTCAACATGGGTATCCAGATCCCGCTGTTGGTTATTGGCTGGAGAACGTCTCGGTCATGTCTTCAAGGTTCCCGAACCCGTAGGGTCTACACACTTAAGGTTTAGTGACGCTAGAGTTGTTATGGGAAATAGTATGTCGTTACCGAAGGTTGTTCGGAGTCCCGGATGAGATCTCGGACATGATGAGGAACTCCGGAATGGTCCGGAGGTGAAGATCGATATATTGGACGAAGGGTATTGGAGTCCGGAATTGTTCCGGGGGTACCGGGTGACGACCAGGTTTCGGAGGCCCCGGCAAGTGTTGGGGGCCTTATGGGCCAAGGGGAGGGGCACATCAGCCCACTAAGGGGTTGTGCGCCCCTCCCACCCCATCTCACGTAACGTGGAGAGGTGGGGGCGCCTCCTCTAGGGCAGCCACCCCTCCCGGCTTGGGGGGCAAGTTTCCTAGGGGTGGGGGCGCCCAAACCCATCTAGGGTTTCCCCTGTGGCCGCCGCCCCTCCCATAGGGAAACCCTAGGGCGCCTCCTCCTCCCCCCTTCCCCCTATATATAGTGAGGGAGAGAGAGGGCAGCCGCACCCTTCCCCAGGCGCAGCCCTCTCCTCCTCCAACTCCTCCTCCTCCTCTGTAGTGCTTAGCGAAGCTCTGCCGGAGAACCACGAGCTCCATCGCCACCACGCCGTTGTGCTGCTGGAGTTCTCCCTCAACTTCTCCTCTCCCCTTGCTGGATCAAGAAGGAGGAGACGTCCCCGGGCTGTATGTGTGTTGAACGCGGAGGTGCCGTCCGTTCGGCACTTGGATCGGATCTTCCGCGATTTGAATCGCCGCGAGTACGACTCCATCAACCGCGTTCTTGTAACGCTTCCGCTTAGCGATCTTCAGGGGTATGAAGATGCACTCATTCTCTCTCGTTGCTAGCATCTCCTAGATTGATCTTGGTGACACGTAGGAAAATTTTGAATTATTACTACGTTCCCCAATAGTGGCATCATGAGCTAGGTCTATGCGTAGATTCTATGCACGAGTAGAACACAAAGTAGTTGTGGGCGATGATTTGGTCAATTTACTTGCCGTTACTAGTCTTATCTTGATTCGGCGGCATTGTGGGATCAAGCGGCCCGGACCGACCTTATGCGTACGCTTACGTTTGACAGGTTCCACCGACTGACATGCACTTGATGCATAAGGTGGCTAGCGGGTGTCTATCTCTCCCACTGTAGTCGGATCGGATTCGATGAAAAGGGTCCTTATGAAGGGTAAATAGAAATTGGCATATCACCGTTGTGGTTTTGCGTAGGTAAGAAACGTTCTTGCTAGAAACCCATAGCAGCCACGTAAAACATGCAACAACAATTAGAGGACATCTAACTTGTTTTTGCAGGGCATGCTATGTGATGTGATATGGCCAAAAGGATGTGATGAATGATATATGTGATGTATGAGATTGATCATGTTCTTGTAATAGGAATCACGACTTGCATGTCGATGAGTATGACAACCGGCAGGAGCCATAGGAGTTGTCTTAATTTATTGTATGACCTGCGTGTCATTGAAAGCGCCATGTAATTACTTTACTTTATTGCTAACCGTTATCCATAGTAGAAGAAGTAATAGTTGGCGAGGCAACTTCATGAAGACACGATGATGGAGACCATGGTGTCATGCCGGTGACGAAGGTGATCATGCCGCGCCTCGAAGATGGAGATCAAAGGCGCAAGATGACATTGGCCATATCATGTCACTTTATGATTTGCATGTGATGTTTGTCATGTTTACATCTTATTTGCTTAGAACGACGGTAGCATCTCTGGCGTCGTCTGTGGATGTTGTGAACATCTGGCAGACACGTTCTGATGACTACCTAATAGTTTAGTGTGCCATGCTTTGTGGCTTAGAGTCGGGGCTCCAAAAGCGTTTTGAACGCCATGGAACATCTGAGATGTTCCAAGAGCTGAAATTGGTATTTCAGGCTCATGCCCGTGTTGAGAGATTTGAGACCTCTGACAAGATCTTTGCCTACAAATGGAGGAGAATAGCTCAGCCAGTGAGCATGTGCTCAGAATGTCTGGGTACTTCAATCACTTGAATCAAGTGGGAGTTAATCTTCCAGATAAGAGAAGTGATTAACAAAAGTTCTCCAGTCACTATCACCAAGCTGCTAGAGTTTCGTGATGAACTATAACATGCAAGGGAAGTTGATCCCGGAGCTGTTCGTCGTGCTTAAGGCCGTAAAGGTAGAAGTCAAGAAGGAGCATCAAGTGTTGATGGTTAACAAGACCGATGGTTTCAAAGAAGGGCAAGGGAAAGAAGGGAAACTTCATGAATGGCAAGCCAGTTGCCGCTCCGGTGAAGAAACCCAAGAACCCAAGCCGAGACGAAGTGCTTCTATTAGGGGAACGGTCACTAGTAGCGGAACTGCCTCAAATACTTGGTAGATAAGAAGGCTGGCGACTTCAACAAAAGTATATTTGATATATGTGTTATTGATGTGTACCTTACTATTACTCCTAGTAGCACATGGGTATTAGATACCGGTTCAGTTGCTAATATTGGTAACTCGAAACAAAATCTACGGAATAAACGGAGACTAGCTAAGGGCGAGGTGACGATATGTGTTGGAAGTGTTTCCAAGGATGATATGATCACCATCGCACGCTCCCTCTACCTTCGGGATTAGTGTTGAACCCAGATAAATGTTGTTTGCATTGGTGTCTGCGTTGAGCATGAACATGATTAGATCATGTTTATTGCAATACGATTATTCATTTAAGTCAGAGTATAATGGTTATGCTGTTTACATGAATAATACCGTCTATGGTCAAGCACCCAATGTGAAGGGTTTATTGAATCTCGGTCGTAGTGATACACATGTTCATAACATTGATGCCAAAAGATGTAGAGTTGATAATGATAGTACCACTTTCTTGTGGCACTGCCGCTTAGGTCATATTGGTGTAAAGCGCATGAAGAACCTCCATGTCGATGGACTTTTGAAGTCACTTGATTTTGAATCACTTGACACATGCGAACCATGCCTCATTGGCAAGATGACTAAAACCCCGTTTTGTGGAACAATGGAACGGGCAAGTGACTTGTTAGAAATCACACATGCTGATGTGTGTGGTCCGATGAGTGTTGACGCGTGCAGTGGATATCGTTATTTTCTCACCTTCACCGATGAATTGAGTAGATATGGGTATATTTACTTAATGAAGCATAAGTCTGAAACGTTTGAAAAGTTCAAGCAATTTCAGAGTGAAGTTGAGAATCATCATAACAAGAAGATCAAGTTCCTACGATTTGATCAAGGGGAGAGTATCTGAGTTATGAGTTTGGCAATCACTAAAGACAAGGTGGAATCGTTTCACAGTTGACGCCACCTGAAACACCATAGCGTAATGGCGAGTCCGAACGTCGTAATCGTACCCTATTGGATATGGTGCGATCTATGATGTCTCTTACCGATCTACCGCTATCATTTTGGGGTTATGCATTAGAGACAATTACATTCACTTTCAATAGGGCACCATCTAAGTCCGTGGAGACGACATCGTATGAACTATGGTTTGGCAAGAAACATGAGTTGTTGTTTCTTAAGGTTTGGGGCTATGATGCTTATGTCGAAAGACTTCAGCCAGAAAAGCTCGAACCCAAAGCGGACAATTGTGTCTTCATAGAATACCCAAAGAAGATGATTGGGTATACCTTCTATCTCAGATCTGAGGGCAAAGTGTTTGTCGCTTTGAACAGGTCCTTTCTCGAGAAAGAGTTTCTCTCGAAAGAATTGAGTGGGAGGAAGATAGAACTCGATGAGGTTGTTGAACCTTTAATTCAACCAGAGAGTAGCGCAGCACAGAAAGATGTTTCTGTGGCACCTACCTCAGTTGAAGAGAAAGCTAATGATGATGATCACGGAGCTTCTGATCAAGTTACTATCAAACCTCGTAGGTCGACAAGGGTGTGTATAACTTCTGAGTGGTAACCCTATCTTAAAGGTCACGTTGTTGGACAACGATGAACCTATGAGCTATGGAGAAGCGATGGTGGGCCCGGATTCCAACAAATGGCTGGAAGCCATGAAATCCGAGATAGGATCCATGTATGAGAACAAAGTATGGACTTTGGTCGACTTGCCTGATGATCGGCAAGCCATTGAGAATAAATGGATCTTTAAGAAGAAGACAGATGCTGATGGTAATGTCACCATTTATGAAGCTCGACTTGTCTCAAAGAAGTTTCCGACAAGTTCAAGGAGTTGACTGTGATGAGACTTTCTCAATCATGGCGATGTTAAAGTCCGTTAGAATTATGTTAGCAGTTGCTGCATTTTCATTTATGAAATCTGGCAGATGGATGTCAAAACAAAGTTTCCTTGACGGTTTCCGTGAGGAAAGGTTGTATATGATACAACCTGAAGGTTTTGTCAATCATAAGGATGCTAAAAGGTATGCAAACTCCAACGATCCTTCTATGGACTGGAGCAAGCATCTCTGAGTTGGAACATACGCTTTGATGGGGTGATCAAAGCTTTTGGGTTTATACAAAGTTTGGAAGAAACTTGTATTTACAAGAAAGTGAGTGGGAGCACTACAACATTTTTGATAACTATATGTGGATGACATATTGTTGATCGGAAATGATGTAGAATTTTTGGAAAGCATAAAGGGTTGTTTGAATGAAGTTTTTCAAAGGTAGACCTGTGTAAAACTGCTTACATGTTGGGTATCAAGATCTATAGAGATAGATCAAGACGCCTGATAAGACTTTCACAGAGCACATACCTTGACATGATCTTGAAGGATTTCAAGATGGATCAGTCAAAGAAGGAGTTCTTGCCTGAGTTGTAAGATGTGAAGTTGAGACTTGAAGCTCGACCACGACAGAAGAAAGAGAAAGGACGAAAGTCGTCCCCTATGCCTTAGCCATAGGCTCTATACGATAGGCCATGCGGTGTACCGCGATGTGCCTTGCCACGTGTCTGGCAAGGGGGTATAAGAATGATCCAGGAGTGGATCATTGGACAGAGGTCAAATTGTCCTTGGGAATAAGGAAATGTTTTCTCGATTATGGAGGTGATGAAGAGTTCGGCGTAAAGGGTTACGTTGATGCAAGCTTTAACACCTATCCAGATGACTCTGAGTAGCAAACCGGATACGTATAGTGGAGCAACCATTTGGAATAGCTCCAAGTGGAGCATAGTAGCAACATCTACAATATGAAATAGAGATTTGCGAAGAACACACAGATCTGAATGTTGCAGACCCGTTGACTAAAACCTCGCTCGTAAGCATAACATGATCAAACCCTAGAACTCATTGAGTGTTAATCATGTGGTGATGTGAACTAGATTATTGACTCTAGTAAACTCCTGGGTGTTAATCACATGGCGATGTGAACTAGATTATTGACTCTAGTAAACACTTGGGTATTAGTCACATGGCGATGTGAACTATGAGTGTTGATCACATGGCGATGTGAACTAGATTATTGACTCTAGTGCAAGTGGGAGACTGTTGGAAATATGCCCTAGAGGCAATAATAAAATGTTTATTATTATATTTCCTTGTTCACGATAATTGTCTATTACTCATGCTATGATTGTATTGACCGGAAAGCGTAATACATGTGTGAATATATAGACCACAACATGTCCCTAGTAAGCCTCTAGTTGACTAGCTCGTTGATCAATAGATGGTCGTGGTTTCCTGGCCATGGACATTGGATGTCGTTCATAATGGGATCACATCATTGGGAGAATGATGTGATGGACAAGACCCAATCCTAAGCATAACACAAGATCGTGTAGTTCGTTTGCTAGAGCTTTTCTAATGTCAAGTATCATTTCCTTAGACCATGAGATTTTGCAACTCCCGGATACCGTAGGAGTGCTTTGGGTGTATCAAACGTCACAACGTAACTGGGTGGCTATAAAGGTGCACTACAGGTATCTCTGAAAGTGTCTGTTGGGTTGGCACGAATCGAGACTGGGATTTGTCACTCCGTATGACGGAGAGGTATTTCTGGGCCCACTAGGTAATGCATCATCATAATGAGCTCAATGTGACTAAGGAGTTAGTCACGGGATCATATGTGTTACGGAATGAGTAAAGAGACTTGCCGGTAACGAGATTCAACGAGGTATAGGGATACCGACGATCGAATCTCGGGCAAGTAACATACTGATAGACAAAGGGAATTGAATACGGGATTGATTGAATCCCCGTCATCGTGGTTCATCCGATGAGATCATCGTGGAACATGTGGGAGCCAACATGCGTATCCAGATCCCGCTGTTGGTTATTGGCCGGAGAACGTCTCGGTCATGTCTGTATGGTTCCCGAACCCGTAGGGTCTACACACTTAAGGTTCGGTGACGCTAGAGTTGTTATGGGAAATAGTATGTGGTTACCGAAGGTTCTTCGGAGTTCGGGATGAGATCCCAGACGTGACGAGGAACTTCGGAATGGTCCGGAGGTGAAGATCGATATATTGGACGAAGGGTATTGGAGTCCGGAATTGTTCCAGGGGTACCGGGTGACGACCAGCGTGTCCGAAAGGGGTTTCAGAGGCCCCGTCATGTGTTGGGGGGCCTTATGGGCCAAGGGGAGGGGGCACATCAGCCCACTAAGGGGCTGTGCGCCCCTCCCACCCCATCTCACATAACGTGGAGAGGTGGGGACGCCTCCCCTAGGGCAGCCACCCCTCCCGGCTTGGGGGGCAAGTTTCGTAGGGGCCGGGGCGCCCAAACCCATCTAGGGTTTCCCCTGTGGCCGCCGCCCCTCCCCTAGTGAAACCCTAGGGCGCCTCCTCCTCCCCCCTTCCCCCTATATATAGTGAGGGAGAGAGAGGGCACCCGCACCCTTCCCCAGGCACAGCCCTCTCCTCCTCCAACTCCTCCTCCTCCTCCGTAGTGCTTAGCGAAGCTCTGCCGGAGAACCACGAGCTCCATCGCCACCACGTCGTCGTGCTATTGGAGTTCTCCCTCAACTTCTCCTCTGCCCTTGCTAGATCAAGAAGGAGGAGACGTCCCCGGGCTGTACGTGTGTTGAACGCGGAGGTGCCGTCCGTTCGGCACTTGGATAGGATCTTCCACGATTTGAATCGCCGCGAGTACGACTCCATCAACCGCATTCTTGTAACGCTTCCGTTAAGCTATCTTCAAGGGTATGAAGATGCACTCCTTCTCTCTCGTTGCTAGCATCTCCTAGATTGATCTTGGTGACACATAGGAAAATTTGAATTATTACTACGTTCCCCAACAACGTTGGTCGGCATAGTTGTCATAAACAATAAATGAACCAAATAGTTATAAAAAGATAATATATACCACATCTGAATCATAGACTGGACGAGGGCCAACAGGGGCGGATACCAAAACCATCACACTATATAATAACAAGGAATAATAAAAGTAAGAAAATTAGACAAGTATCTATCTGAAGTAAGAATTTTTTTTCTTTCAGAAAGAAGATAAGAATAAGAGGCTCACCACGGTGGTGCGGGCGACGAGATCGGCGCGGGCGATCGACGGCGGTGAAGACGGGGACAGGACGTGACAGACCGTTAAACCTAGACAAATCTCGGGAAAAATGGAGCTCGGAGGTCGAGCTTCGAGAGGAGAAAGATTAACTAGTGTGGCTCGGGCATTTCATCGAACACCTCATGTGCATAGGAGGTGAGCTAGAGCACCCAAATGCCCTCCACTCGCCAGCCAGAAAAAACAGAGCACTGTGGAGTGCTCTGTTGCGGCGATGGGGTATATATAGGCAACTCATTTGTCCCGGTTAGTGGCTGGAACCGGGACTAAAGCTCTCCCTTCTGTCCCGGTTCTAGGCACAAACCGGGACCAATGTCCCGGTTCGTGCCTAGAACCGGGACAAATGGGTCTAGACGAACCGGGACCAATGCCCACGAGGCCCCGGCCGGCCCCCTGGGCTCACGAACCGGGACGAATGCCCCCCATGGGTACTGGTTCATGCAGAACCGGGACTAATGGGCTGGCCAGGCCCGAACCAAAGACATGTTTTCTACTAGTGGAAGTTTGGTATCCCTAATTTATTTTGGAGTTGCAACTTGGCTTGATCGTTATTGTTCTACCCTGCAAGCACTAAGCATGCTTAGCCCTCACTAGTAGAAAACAAGGCTTTGGTTGGGGCCTGGCCAGCCCATTAGTCCCGGTTTGTCACGAACCGGGACCCATGGGGGGCATACGTCCCGGTTTGTGCGCCCAGGGGGGCGGCCGGGCCTCGGGAGGCATTTGTCCCGGTTCGTGTGGACCCATTTGTCCCGGTTCGAGGCACAAACCGGGACCAATGGTCCTTGCTCCTGGCCCACAGCCATTGGTCCCGGTTCGTACCTACAACCGGGACAGAAGGGGGGCCTTTAGTCCCGGTTCCAGGCACGAAACGGGATGAGGTGGCTATATATACCCCCTCGCAGGCGAGCAGAACACTCCACACCGCTCTGTTTTTTGTGGCCGGCGAGGGGAGAGCTTTGTGGTGCTCTAGCTCACCTCCTATGCACATAGGTGTTCGATGAAATGTCCGAGCCACACTAGTTAAGCTCCAGGGTTTTCTTTGTCTCGCAGGGTTTGGAAAAAATTCACCGCACAAGCTCCAGGACTGCCGGGGGAGCTGCGATTTACATACCCGAAAGTAAGTACTACTAGCTAGCTAGTTCCGGGCATCTCCCATTGATTCTAGCTACTTTCATCAATGCAATTTATAATGCTTCATTATCAGTTTGATTGACCTCTATTTCTCGTAAAGTGCTTGTGGCAGGAACCCGGGAATGATTACTGTGGATACTACGTGTGCGAATTCATCTACAAGGCGACTTGCAAAAATAAGCGGGGCTACTCTAAAAGACAATATGATGTGCGTAAGCAATAATATTCACAATTTCATTTTATTACACCATCATTTCTGTTGAGTTTCATTCATATATATGTATTAACACCCTTCTTCAAATTAGACATGGCAGATGCGGAATGAACTCCTACACAAGATCGCATGAAATCAATTCAAGAGGAATTGGCAGGATTCTTTCTTGACCATGTCATCAATAAAGCCGGAGAATACCATGTGGAAGCTAAGTTCATATATAATTAGGGGATTATATTGTAAGAGATCTTAAATTGTATATATGTAGCTAGTAGCGTCGGATAGATGTACGAAAAGATGTTGTTCGACCAATCTCTCGGAGAAAGAGAGGTCGATCACATCTCTTTGTATATATTCATGACGATCTTGTGTACTTAATGGTTTCCTTCATTTGCTTACTTGCTAGCGTGCCGAGTCCTCTCTATACGTATAGTACGTAGCGTCGACCAAGCACGGAGATAAGAGAGGACACTTCTCTTTATAATTAGCTTCTACCACAATATATGAAACCCCTAAATTAACCCTACAAAGCCCGCAAAACCCCCAACCCCCCCCCCCCCCCCTTAAAAACACAAAAACCCCAGCCCCTGAAATGCTGACGCATGGACGCTTATTGGTCCCGGTTGGTGCTACCAACCGGAACAAAAGGCCCCTCTGCCTTGGCTCGCCGCAGCGGCCACGTGGAGGCCCATCTGTCTAGGTTGGTGTAAGAACCGGGACTAAAGGTATAGGGTTTAGTACCGACCCTTTAGTCCCGGTTCCCAAACCGGAACAAATGGGCCTTACGAACCAGGACAAATGGCCCTTTTTCTACTAGTGCCTGATGATCACAAAAAACTAGTAAATGCTATGTCACGGGAAAATAAGCTTGTTCAACATTGTGTGGGGAAATAAAAATGATCGGTCTAAGTATTAAAATCAAAGTAAATGGGAAGGGCTCCAAAATAGAGAAGTAGTACTTTGAGAAAGATTCACCATTTGTTAGAATGTATCTCTAGTAAAGTACTTCATAAGACTACTTCCTCCATTAAGTAATAGATAATTAAAGGTGTGGAAGCCTCTCTAATTATCTTGTTGGTAGAAATATATGAGTGTTCATGCTGGTTGCTATCTTTTACATTTATCATTTTGATTCAATGTAACCATTCGATCAAAATAAATTCATGCTTCATAAGCGTGGTGACCCTGTTCTCTCAGTCGTGATCTTTGCTAGGGGGTGAGCAAAGTCTAAGATTGGGGGAGTTGATGAGTCCATTTTTTAGCACTCTCTAACCTCTTTTTTGCATCCTAGTCATAGGAATTTCGGAATTTTACCGCTTTCACGCGTCATTTTCTTTAGCATTGGTGGGAAAACAAATGGAAGGGTGTGATAGTATGGATGATGGATTATATCTTGACGATACCCTTGAGGAATAAAATGGAGGTTATTTCCATCTGGGACTATGGAACAACCGAAGGAACAAGGTTCATGAAGGAAAAATTCCAACGTGGGTACATCATGCCGAGTTGTGTGCTCGGTGGCTGAGTTCTTTGAAAATTTGCGGCATAGATGATGGAAAAACAAGGAGACCAGGAGAATTTGAGGCCACCTTCTAATCACCTTGGCGGCCGATAAAAGCGTGACGAACATGGCCGTATGGGTTGCAACTGTAGAAGAGCGAATGCTGTCATCAGATACATGAAGATTTAGGAGAGGGCACGGTTTGCAACTATAAAAGAGCGACGAACATGGCCATGCATTTTCTTTCATAGTTTGTGAACCAGTCTAATTTAAATACCTTTGTGGCCTAGAGAATCAGGTTCCAGTTATTATCACTAAAGATCTAATTGGTGATGACACCGACTGTTTCATACTAAAGCCCAGAAACGTGATTCACGCTGCCACACTGATCTCCAATTTGGTAATCTCCTGGATATTGTCCCATGACTTCTTCTCTGTTTCACCCCTCCTCTGCTTCTTTCTCCAGCTATTGCCTCCGCCTCACTTACAGCAAGCCACATTGAAGATTTCAGACTGCAAAGAAATGTTTAATACGTCTAAATATTGTGAGTCGCTCTTCTAGCTATATCAGCTAGTAGCGGGATTTCTGAGCACTTATTTTCCCTTGCTCAAAAGGGAGGCACCAACATCTCTCAAGATGGTAGAGAGAGAGAGAGAGAGAGAGAATAACTTACAACAACAGTCACCAACAACCAACCAACATCCAGACAGAAACATGTATAGAGTTGACACATCGACACACATGATAACAAGTTTATTTCATAGGGCTGCGAGACTGGACTCCCAACACTAGAATCTGCTAATATCATAACACACCCTCGAAAGCCAAACAACCAATGAAAACTGCCCACATCTTCGGTGATACATACACCCCATCATGCGAGAGATCGATTGGGGCTATGCCCTTTTCCCCTCACTTACTCCTACTTAGGACCACATGCCGCAAGATGCTGCTCCAGCTGCAACAAAAGAAGAAGAACACGTCAATGATTAAGGCATGTTTGTGACGCACAATGATGCTCAATTCACATGGTTTCACAAATTAGTCATGATGCAAGGTGGTCGGTATCATATTCTGGTACTTGGCGATGCTTAACTTAAGGTGGGAAACTAAGAAACTCCACTGCTTAGAGCTATCCCGTACATGCATCTACCGACATGTGATGACGAAATTAAGAACAACAAAATTCAACGGCCCAATTGGACTTGCAGAGACCTGGAACTAAAGTGCTTGAGAAACAAAACAGCACCTCTCTATATAAATTTCAACGACAACAAAGAATACAATTAATGTAAAATAATTTATCCTCAACCAATCAATGTATTATGATTCTAGTGAGAAGTTGGTAGTAAAAATACAGCATAGGGATATAAGGGACTACCTCCATTATGATCTTGAACATGCTGCGTAAATCGTAGAACTGAAACCTGACACGACCCAGTGCCTCGAGGTACCTGGAATAATGCAAATATACCTGTGTCAGAATCTGGAGAGAATAAGTGAACTGAGCTGAAATGGTTAAGAAATTGTAAACCTCTGTTTGAAAAAACAAACTCTAGCCATCTCAGACTTAAGTCATGCTGTAAACATAAGTCTAGAGCTCACAAGTTACAACGGAATTATCAAAGAGGCATATTCATGTAATGAACCAAGTTCTAACCATCAAGTGGTTGCAGATGAAATGAACAAGCATGTTAGTTCTTCATGATATCAGATTGTAGGTGCTAAATATAGTGCCATAATAGAGAATATCAACCAGCAGGTATACATATCAAATAATGTGAACAATAAAGAGTGAGAAGAATATTTTTTTTGCAACGCATATAATAATGTACTGACTACTGACCCGTCTTTGTTTCTTGCCTCAGGAGTGAAGTGTTGCACGCAGCAGAGGTTCAATCTCTTAGCACCAACACTGATATACGTCAAAAAGAGCAAGATCAGGAAATTAGAAATTTACCATAGTTATTAAACGCCACTGCCGCATGTTGATACACATAAGCATACTTTTTTTTCTTTTACACATAAGCATACTTGCGATGCCATAAAAATATTCTCAAGGAGTCGTTTCCTATCACCGTTGTCAACACAATAAATGGTTTGATAAACTAGAAAAATAAGGATTTACATGCGATAGAGCATAAGTAGTACTGAGTACTAGAGATATGTACAAAACGACAAAGTTTCACTTGCTGAGACATAACATTTGCAGGATTGTCGATGGCTCCCTTACCCGAAACACAAGTAAATTCGGCTATTCTAGTTATGGCCATACGGCAGCACAAACGACACGAGCCACATGGTCGTGACGTACACACCCCTGCGCTAACCTATCGAAATATATAGAAAAACATTGGTGCAGTGGAGAACCCTGAAAAGGACATTGGCGCATACACTTATTATAAGAAATGCTTGTCGTTGACAACCAAGAGCATCGCGTTGGTAGGAAAACAGACAATTTTGTTACTGGAAACACAACTAGGCTCAGCTCTTCTTCTACTTTATGAGCATACGACAACCACAAACGACACGGCATGTCTGAATAGAAACACAGACACAGCGTATAATTAATAGTAGGAACGCTCGCGAGACAACAAAGTATTCCTCGTGGAGCCGTAACATCACTGTTGGCATCAATACCATACTTTTGTTACACGAAACAAAACTAAATTCAGCACTTGAACTTATGGCTACACGACAGGGCAAACAGCATGAACGGCATACTCCTGACAAGGGAAACGCATCTGGATCGCACAACATGTATGCAGCGAAGAAATAAACATAGGGGCGCTATAGAGGAAAGGCCTTCCACCTGCTGCAGGCCACCTTCAGCTGCTGCACGAGGCCGTCCACCTTGTCGAAGTCCACCTCTGGCTCGATCCTGCATGCGAATCTCGGAGCAGAGAAGAGACAAGATGAGTCTGTATCCGACCGGGACCAGAATAACGAGAGCAGAGGGGAAAGAGGAGGCTGGTATACGGACATCAGGCCGGTGATGTCGTTGATGATCCTCTCGGCGTCGTTGAGGAAGCGGTTCATGACCTCAACGACGTGGGCCGGGGTTACGCTGCCCTGCTCCCGCATCCTCTGCAGCTGCAAGAAAGCGTCGTCCACCAGACCCTAGATCCATCACATACGCCAAGGCAAACGTCAGATCAGCCAGCCAGCCAGGCCAAAACCGGTCCAAGACGGCGATGCTCAGCAATTCCAGGCCACGATTAGGGGTGTAGATGGGACGTTGATGGGAGGACAGAGGGGGACTCACCGTGGTGAACATGGTGGCGATGAGGACGTTGATCTGGCCCCTTATCGCGGCGGCCGCCATGGCTTGCAGGTCCTGGAGGCAGGGAGCGCGCGCTGGGGAAATTGGAGCTGCGGCGGCGGCGTCGGAGTGGATGAGGAGTTGAGGGGGGATGGAATGGGATCCCGTATGTATAAAGCTCGACTCACGAGCTCTCTCGCGGAGGCGTTTTGGCAGTGACTGCTGGCTTTAGTGTACTGCTTCGTCGTGGCGCCATTGATACAATGGAAACGGCGTGCGTGCATGCATGCAGATGGAGTGACGCTGACGAGACGACGACAGCGGCAGCTAGCTAGCGTACGTCCGGTAAAGAAAGTTGTGTGTGGAGTACTCTTCTCTGCAGCCTGGAGTGCCCGATTTTTTTGCGGGAAACCGGCAGGAGCACTTCCTTTCCGTATTAGACGGAAAAGAGTGCCCCATGCATAGCCCATCCACCAGCCAATCAACACACCCATGGAATTAGAACCAACGTATTAAAAAAATGGTCATATAATCAATGTGCACATATTTTAACGGATTTGCTATTTTATAGCTGAGTGTTTTGCAATTCGTCGTCATTCGAATTGTTGTCCGTCCGTTTTTGCCCGGAGATTCATGCTGGTTTTGGTTTTTGTTCGGGCTCGTTTCCGGGTCTGTTTTTTTTGTCGTGCACGGTTTTTTGTCCGCCCGTTATCACCGGCCCGGGTCTGTTTGGTTTTTGTCTTGTTTGAATTTGGGAGTGCGTGTCTTTTCCACTTTCCCCATTCTGGACGCTCTGTTTCGATAAGGTTGAGGCCGAGCTCGAGCGGCGCAGCACAGCAGGCGATTTCTCTCCGTGCATGGTGATTCTCGCCGCTTGATTTTGATTGCGGTTCCCTTTCTCTTCGATCCCCGGTGTCACGGTTGGTTGTTCCTCTCTCCCGCTCTCTTCCGCTCTCTGCCGTGTGCTTTTTGCTTGTGTTTGGTTCCAGATCAGGTGAGTTCATGTCGTCCCTGTCGTCGCACGCGCTGTTGTAGTTTTAGATGCATGATGTTGTTGACTCCCTGCTGGAGGTGAAGATGCCTGATTTGTGTGTGTCCGGAGCACCTGCTTGTAGTTGTAGATGCATGATTTTGTTGACTCCCTGCCGGTGATGGAGATGCGTGATTTGTGTGTCTCCCCGAGCACCTGTTTGTAGTTGTAGATGCATGATTTTTATGGTTGAATCCCTGCTGGAGATGGAGGTGCGTACTTTGTGCCCCCCCCCCCCCCCCCCCCCCGCGCCGCTGATGTAGTTGTAGATGCGGTGGATGTTTTCCTGTCTCCTGTCCACGGTTTGTTGTAGTTGGGGGGATTATGTACATGTGACCCCCATATAGGTGCGTGATTCCGCGGATGCAATCACCACAAATGTCTCTGATGTAGTTGTAGATGCGGTGGTGTAGCTTATTCTGGATAGATGTGTCCTGCTCTCTTATGTCTTCTATTTCTCAACTGTGTCCTGTTTACATTGTAATTTCCCCAAGAATTCCCATAGTTTCTATGTGTACTTTGCAGTGTATCCCCCCCCCCCCGCAATTTTTACAGTGTATTTTCTTGATTCAGTTATGTAATTCCTGAATTTATGGCTCTCAGTGCACCCCTACTTTTATACTGTAATCGTCTTGCTTAGTTTATGTATTTATAATGTATTTTTTGCGCCTTTTTTGTAGTGAAATGTTCATGCTTTAGATATGTAATTATCAGGTTTAGATTTACGGATTTGCTATTTTACACTCGAATGGATGTATCTAGCACTGTTTTTGCAAGAACTTTCTGGTGATGAAGGAGGTTTTGACAAAGCTCTTTTGAAGTTCTATATGAATCAAGTGTGTTTTTCTTTCTTTGTAGTAGTTGATTTTGTTTTTGGTTATTTTCTTTTTTTTTAGGTTGACCAGTGTCTTTTTGTTTTTTCAGAAAGTAAAATGCTTGAATAGGAAATTATCATCTGCTGGGAGAAGGAATGTGGTTAGTCCTCCTTGATCGTACCTAAAGTTATATCCGAGTAAAATGCTCCGTGATTTTTTTTCCTTGCATGTAAACATTTCCCATAGTATTTTTTGACTATGTAGTTCTGTACTTCTGATGTTAGTTATTATCATTTCTTTTTTGCTTGCACTTCTCAAGTTATTTTCTTTTTTTTTTCAGTATAAGTTATTAGTCTTTTTCAACGACCTTTTCATCTTGTTCATGTGAGTCCATTTTCTCCGTCATTTTCAGTATAAGTTATTTTATTTTTCTTTCTTTTTGTAGGAACCTCGTAATGTCTTCTTCGTCGAGGAATCCATTGTCTCCGTCTTGTACATGCGAGTCGTCTGGTTCTTTCCATTCTCCTTCATTATTGTGGTATGTTTCTTGAATTTGTTTTAGCTGCTGATGTGGTGGGATCAATATCTTCGGTCACCTGCAATTTTAGTCTCTTGTTTGAGTTTTGTTTTTCTTAAAGCTTTCATCTATGATATGTTCTTGTTTCTGAATTTTTGTGTGCTTGCATGCTCCAAATTCATTCTGTAAAAGAGGTTTGTCTAGCAGGGATTAAATTCTGCTCTGCCATCTTCGCTTGCTGTTGCTACGGCAATGCATTTCTTCCAATGTCTGCAGAGTAAGTTAAAATGTAAGCTACTGCTTTCTTTTCTCAGGTCTTATAAGAGTTCCAATGGTTGCTTACATTTCTATCTATTCTTCTGCTGTTGATATTATTTGCATTGGTGCTGGACTTTTCCTCATTAGCTTCAGTCATGCTTGTACGCCCATCTCCAAAGTGTACCTGCAAGCAATAGGGCAATTTATTTTTTATAGTTGTTCTTTACTCAGATTGGTAGCTCTATGGTAATTGAATTTGCTTTAACCTTGTATATAATGTCGGAATGTAGAAGAGCGGTGAATGAAAATGTGTCCTCGAACATATTTTTGTTAGCATTTTTTATGTAACATCTTCCTATAGTTTCTACTAGTGTAACTCACATTTGGGATGAGTTCTTCCTGTGATAATCTTAGTAGGTCCTCTTCAGTTACTGTCTTCATCATGCTCCTCATCTGGCATTTGAAAACAAAATGTCAGTATTAACAATACTGAGCAACAAACTGTTTAGATATAGATGAAATTTGTTGTGTACTTTCACTGTAGTACTTTATTTATTTTTGCTGTAAATAGTTGGGTATTCCCAGTGTAATAGCATGGGAACTATCACCGTAAATTATAGTGGACTAGCTCTGGAGTTACACTGTATTTTGCTGGGTTTTTACGGCACAAGTTCATCACTGCAAATCCTGCATTATTTTAGTGTAATTCCCTATGTCAGTGTTCTGTATTTTTCAAGGGTATTTACCATGTAGGCACTTCCACTTGGGGCTTTACACTATAACTCTTGGTCACTTACACTGTAATTCGGTGTAAGCCCTTAGTTTTACTAGTGTTTTGTGTACTTGCATTGTATTTACTGTGTATGTAATCTTTATTTTCTAGGGGATTTACGCTGTAAATCTTCGTCACTTGTACTGTAATTCAGCGTAAGCTCATCAGTTTTACTAGTGTAAATCAGTGAGCACTTGCAGTGTAATTACTATGTATTTAATCTGTATTTTCTAGGGGATTTACACTGTAAATCTTCGTCACTTACACAATATTTATCAGTTTTAGTAGTGTAAATTAGTGGGTACTTGTAGTGTAATCACTGTGTATGTAATCTGTATTTTCTAGGAGATTTACACTGTAAATCTTGGTCACTTACACTGTAATTCTTTGCCTACTTTCAGTGTATGTATAGTATAATTTCTAGGGGATTTTCTTGGGCGGTTACATTGTAATTCTTAGGTTTTTACAGTGTTAGTTCACCAGTTTTGCAAGTTACCTGGGTAATTGCAGTGCCATTTCCTGTGTATGTGGACTGTAATTTCTAGGGGATTTACATTTGTAATTCTTGGACTCTTGCACTGTAATTCTTGGTAATTTACAGTGTATGTTCACCAGTTTTGGGTACTTGCAGCCTTGTTTCCATTTGAAACTTTAGCACTGAATATCTGTCAATTTTTTATTGTTTCTATGCTATCAGGTGCATATTTTGTTTGTATTTGCTGTATGCTTTTTCAGAGTTTGCACTGTGATTTTCAGCTACCTCAGTTTTGTAGTGTATTTACCATGCTTTTTGGCCACTGTAATTATAGACTTCAAAGTTTCTGTAATTACAACGTTTCACAACTGCTTGCGATCACACATTCCAGAGTTTCTGTTGTTTCTAATCTAGTTTCTCTGATGATTTTCTTTTTCAGATTTTCCATGTAAGAGATGAAGCCGGTGAAGGGGTTGAAGAATTGGGGTAGGAGTAGAAGTGCTCCTGATCCCCTGATCTGGGGATCGTCTCTTGAGTGATTTTCCTATGATCTCCCCCAATGTTTGGTTGATGTTCTCTTGAGTAGAAGTGCTCCAGGTTCAGTTGAAACCGGGTCAGAGTTTAACCCGACCTGTTTTGTTAGAAATACAGAACATACAGGTTGGCATCTATTTATTTGTCAGGAAATTTGAATGTTGTCGAATTGAAAAACAGTCAAATACTAAATAGACAGTCCCCATTTTAAAATAGGCAGTGGGTTTCTATCATGTATGGCATGCTAGGTATAAGACCATATGTTTCCTATGCGTTGAGTGTATACAACAGATACCAAAGTGATCCTGAAGTAGCTCACTGGGAAGCAGATAAAAATATTCTAAAGTACCTCATAAAGACTAAGGACTTTCTTCTAGTCTATGAGGTGATCAAGAGTTCATTATAAGTGGTTACACTGATGCTAGCTTCATGACTGATACAGATGACTTCAATCTCAATCGGGCTATGTTTTTAGTCATAATGATGGTGTAGTGGTTCGGAAGGGCTTCAAACAGAATACAACTGTGGATTCTACAATGGAAGCGGAGTACTCCCTCTGTCTCATAATATAAGACGTTTTTTGACACTATACTAATGCTAACTAACATCTTACAATATGGGAGAGACGAAGTATATCACAGCTTCAAAAGCTTCGAAGGAGGCTGTTTTGATCAAGCAGTTTCTTGCAAACTAGATTATTGACTCTTGTGCAAGTGTGAGACTGTTGCAAATATTCCCTAAAGGCAAAAATAATTGTATTATTTGTTTCCACGTTCTGAATTAAGTGTTTATCTTCTATGCTATAACTGCTATGATTCTTCAATTTATGATCTAGAGGGAAACTCATGAGCACATGTAAAATAGTAAACGGTAAAACATGATTCATAGTCTTGCCTCTAGGACTAGCTGAAGTGTTGCATGATGATTATGTATTCCTGATCGTAGGCATACGCCAAGAGTAACAGGGATGTCAGCAACTTTGGGACTATGAATTTAGAAGAACTATAATATTAAATTGACCCAACTTGTTTGTTATACTTTGAGATGTCAGCGTCACAAGTGAAAAGTCAATAGCATATAAAGTTAACTATGCTAAGTTACTTAGACCATGAGGGTATCGAGTCATTTCTTGTCGGAAGATACACTATAGGGTTGCTCCAACGTCATTGGTAACACGATGATCATAACGACAACTTGTAGGTTTACCGGAAAGTGTGATAGAGGCAAGATAGCTCAAGAGTGGGATTTGCTCCTCCGACGATGTGGAGATATTCTTAGGGCCCTCTCGGTGTGATGGCATCCACCATCACTTGGCCAGTCACAGGGATGCCGGAACATGATAATGAGAAAGAAGGAGAAAATTGGTAACAACGAGACCGGTATAGTGAGCATGTGAATGACTCAAGAGGATACCGGTATCCCACATCGGGTTTCATAAAGTGTTGCAGAGAAAAGGGAAGAACATATGATATCCAAAGGTTCACTCGAACGACATTCATGTGAGTATAGGGGTCAAGAAGGATGTCCATGGTTCCGCTGTTGACCATTGAACAAAAGGATTTTTTGTTCATGCTATATTTCATTGAACCTACAGGGTCACACATTTAAGATGAATTTGATATATTGATTAGGAATTTAGCTAGGAGGACTGGAGAATGTCACTAGAAAAGTTCCAAGGACAAAGGAAATAGTTTTGAGAGAGAACCAGAAGTGTTTCGGGGAAACCGAAAACATTTCAGAGAAAATAGGGTTAACCAGAGAGGTGGAAATAGTGTCGGAGGACCTAATATATATTTAGGAGGGTTCTGGTATTTATCGGGAGCCCCGAGGAGGATATATTGGTGACTTGGGCTGCCTAAGATAGACTAGGCCTATTTGAGGGGCAACCACATGGGCCTTTGGGCCAACGTAGGTGGCACCCTCCCTCCTTGCCTTGCCCTCTAAGTGGAGGGTGCGGCTATTATTGGGAGGAGCCACCTCCCTCGACCGCCGCACCTAGGGGGAGGTAGCCCCTCCTCCAAGCCAGGGTGTCTCCCCTCCCACCTATAAATACCCACCAAGGGCGCCCCTCCTTTGTACACAACTTCCCCGCAGAGGTTCGGGCTCCACTACTGAAGGAATGCCTAGTAGTGGCAGGTCCCTAAAGCCCAGCTAAGGGGTCATCCTGACCTCCACTGACCTCCTGCCACTGCTAAGGGGTCATCAGTGGTGGGCGCCCGCCCCCCACTGGTATGGCCCTAGCTGTGGCGAGCGACGCTATATGCCCGCATGTGTTGTCCCTTTCGTGGCAGTGGCAGGCAGCCATATCTATGGCGGGCAGCGCTGCGTGCCTGCCAGTACTCTGTGTGGTTTCAGCAGCGGGCCCTTGTTAGTGCCCGCCACTGATTGACGCACGAGGCTAGAATAGAAATCGCTGCCGTTCCAACATATATTATGCTGCCACATCAGCGTTAGATGATGCAAATAGGGGACAATTATCAATTAAATGCGAGCAAATGAGGTATAAAACTAGTGGTAATCACTTAAAAATAAAAGAATGAGAAGTACATTAAGAATAAACGAGTTACACAAAATACATGGTCATCAACTACATAGTGCATGACGCTAAATATGTTTAGTCACGGTTTCAGTTTTGCCCGCTGCAATGCACTAGGTAAGGCTCTTTTGTTGGTTGGATGTATCTTCTTCAGAGTTATTATAGAATAGGCCGGACGACAAGCGGCCCTTCTTGTTTATGATAGCCGCGAACTTGACTTGTAGTTCTTCGAGCACTAAGCCAGCTTGGGGCTGATTGTTTTGTACATGTTGACCTCATTTTAGGATTTTATCATGATGATTTAACATTTTCGCGGACTGTATGAATTCTTCCATGTGAATGCAGGTGTAGAAGCCACACGTCAGATTAGTCGGCAGTTGTTGCATACATGATAGAGTGTTCCATCTGAAGGCAATAATTTTTTTCCACTTCCTTTGTAGTTTTTCTCAAGCGTGTGGCCTCCCGTGGTATTCCAATCAAAAAGAAAATCATCGAGAAGGTCCTTCAGGAGGGACCAGCCTTTTCTCGAGCTCTTCGTGGAATCCAGCACGTAACAATTGCACCTTTGCAGTCTTAGCACTAGGAGAACCCAATGGTTACTACGCAAAAGAGAATAAACATACCGCGCGGTCATGACAAAGTTACAAAATTTGAGACGTGAAAAAAATATATGAAGGACAGGTACAAAAGCAAAAGCGTAAGCCAAAGAAGGACGTACATGGGTCGGTACGCCACGAGGAGGAGGTTTTTAACCTTGTTCTGTTGCATGAAATCCAGAAGGTAGCTCTTCATGCATCGCCTCCCTTCCTCATTTTTTAGGTTTTCCTCGTTCATGAGATAATGGTCGGCTATGGAGACATCAAAAAATTTCTTGCTTCTTACCTCAGTGGCTTGAAAAAGCACCCATAGCCTCATTAGACAAGTTTTGATACTATAGAATCTGAATAGAAGATCTCTTTGAAATCTATGTATACTTTTCCCCACTGAATTTTTCAAAAAAATTATATCCCTTTGGCACCTTCATAGTGTACTGTGGCGGGTTAACAATGGATCCCTGCTTATTTATTAGCAAGCTTTGATTCCACAATTTTGTCATGTAGAATCTTCATCTCAAGCCTCAGGTGCTCCTATGCTTTGTCTGGTAGCATTCTCTGACCCAGGATACAGACAGGTGCTTTTGGGTTGACAACACATTGTTGATATGCCAAGGACTTCTTCAGTGCCTTATTTACTGGTGGTCTACCATTTGCACGCATGGTGGCAGAAGTTTTTTCCTTAGTATTCATTTTCGCAACCTTTAGATGGAGGGGGAGGAAGGATGGAGGAGGAGGATGGCGGAGGGGCGGCGGATGGAGGTGGGGCGGCGGCTGGAGGAGGAGGACGGAGGAGGGCAGCGACTGGAGGGGCGGCGGTTGGAGGGAAGTGGGGCGGCGGCTGGAGGAGCGGGAGGGAGGAGGACGAGGCTTACCGAGGATGGAGCGACGAGAGAGGCACAATGCAACAACGGCGGTGACGAGGGAGGAGGAGGAGGACGGTCGGGCGCGGGCGAAGAGTGGCACAGAGGAGAGTGACGAACGGGCACGCGGATAATGTTTAACTTAGCAGTAGTGCGGGTCATGGACCAACACTACTGCTAACCACATTAGCTGTAGAGTGGGTCATGGCCAAGCGCCACTGCTAAGTGGGGACGGGCAGCTCGGCCCGGCTGGCCATAGCAGTAGCGCGGGCGAGGAGAACGCGCTACCGCTAAGGAGTTTAGCAGGAGCGTGGGCCCCTGACCAGCGCTCCTTCTATGGCAAGCCCGTGGGTCACGACGACTCCTCCCTCTGGGACCGCTTAGCAGTAGCGAGGGTCATGGACCAACGCTACTGCTAACTTGCTACCTGTAGCGCCGGTATGTGACACGCGCTACTACTAATTAGCAGTGGCGCGCGCCCCACATACCAATGCTACTACTAAAGTTTTATCTATAAGTTTTTCCCTAGTAGTGGTAGCAAGTGTTGCTGATGAACGAGTTGCTGAGTTACAGATCGGTTTGGTGGAAATGTAGATTGTGTGTTCCTCTTTCAATCCCCAAATTATCATGGAGATCGAGTAGAGGGATTGGGAGGAATCAAGATTTCATATAGGTATGGTGGAGCACCTCAAAGTTACTGGAATGGGGGTACTTATACCCCCTCCTCCCTAGGAAGACCAGACCATTGCCTCACAAAGGACTCAGGGTCCCAGGACTTAATAGCCCGGGGACTCGGACTCACCTGAGGCAGACCCCCACATCCCGCAATAGGACCTGGGGGAAGAGACCCCAAGGATCGGGGCTAACCAGATGGTTGCATGCCCACTCCGGGGACCTGGAGGTCCATGACCCCAAGGACCTGATGCATGCAGAAGGTTAGCAACATAGTGGGCAGGGGACATTGGGACCCAAGCATCCCAGGGTATGGGGAACTGGAGTGTCCAATAGCAAAACATATGACTCTAGGGGGCAGTCCCATGACTCCAGGACCTGGGGATCCCATCATTTGGTAAAAACTTCCTAGGGTTTTACCTCAATGTTGACTTGACACAGTGGCGAGGTTAAGTGTATATGCTTTGCATGATCCCCAACATTCTCAAACACCTCGACCCTCTTAATAGTGTTGCTTTCCTACGACTCAAATAATACAGAAAACCTTTGAATCTTCGGATAACGGACGCCTTCTCCTTTTTGAAATGAGGGGCTAACCATCTCCAAAGATAGTCACCGAGAGACAACTGTCCCGAGATAAGCTTGATAAACGATATTAATCCTCCCTAACCTATTGACATCAACACCAAAATAAGATTAGGGATATAATGCAGTTTCGGCAGCAACATTTTGTAAGAATGTAAAAGAGCCACAAACATACAACAAAAAAAGTCACCAACAAACCAACCAAGTATAGATTTTATGCATAGCCTGCGGGGCATCAACGACACCCATGTATATATAACTGACACAGACAAGACTACAAGTTCTGTCACAGGAGGTTTGGGAGCCCGGAGTTCCGAAGCAAGAATCATCATGTGATTCCTGATGCCCCCACTGAAGCTCAACGCACGTTGAACATTGCCTATATATTGAAAGATACATATACCCCACTGTGCCAGGGATAATATGGGGCTATGTTTTTTTTATTCCGATCACTAGTACTTAGGGCCCAAGGCATCGACCTGTTCCTCCATCTACATAAGAAGAAGAAGAATACGTCAATGATTAATACATTTTTGTAATGCACGATAATGCTCAATTCACATGGTTTCACCAAATCAGCTATGTTGAAAGGTGATCAATATCATATTACTATACTTGGCAATGGTGGGAAACAAAGAAACTCCATTGCTTAGAGCTATCACATACGTCTACGGCCGTGTGATGACAACATTAAGAATAGAAACATTTGACAACCAAATTGGGTTTCCAGAGACGTCAAATTAAGTGCTCCAATGTGGTCCAGAAACCAAAGGGTTCCTTTCAGTATAAATTTTTAATACAAGAAGAATACGATCAATGTAATTTTTTAAATTATCAATAAACTACGTCCAGTATATTTATTGTGATACAAGTAAGAAGTTTAGTGTAAAAAAGCAAACATAGGGACACAAGGGACTACCTGCAGTATGGTGAGGAACATGTTGCGCACATCACAGAACTCATTCATAATAGGAGCCAATGCAATGAGGTACCTAGGATAATGCAAATATACAACACTATTAAATTCTAAGCGGACTGAACTAAAATTGTTCAGAAATTGTAAACTTCTATTTGAAGAAAAAAATCTGGCCATCTCAGACTTAGTCATGCTATAAACGAAAGCCTGGAGCTCACAAGATACAAGAGAGTAATGAAAGAGGTATATTTAGGAAATGAACCGAGATCTACCACCACGTGGTTGCAGATGAAATGAAGACTAGCTAGCAGGTTAGCTCTGGGAATATTAGATTGGTATGAGCTAAATATAGTGCCATAAAATAGGGCTGGTTTACATATAGAATGTGAACAATAAAGAGTGTGGATAATAATTATTGTGCAACATGTATAATAAGATATTGCATACTAACCCTTCTTTGGTTTTTGAATGATTGAACCGACGGAAGTGCATGCATGAGACGCTCAGTTTGTTAGCACCAACACTGATATATGCAAAAAATAGCAAGATCGGGAAATTAGAAATTGACCATACTAATTAAACGATATTGCACATGTCGATACACATAAGCATACTTGTGTTGCTATAATAATATTCTCAAGGAGGCATTCGAACTCATGGTTGTCAATACAATAGATTGTTTGGTAAACCAAAAAAATAAATGGCACTGGCGTTCCATGTGATAGCGAATAAATAGTACCAAAGATATTTGAAAAACAAGTTTCACTTGCCGAGACATAACATTGGCACGAATATTGTTAATTCCCTTGCACGAAACACAACCAAATTCGACTCTTCTAATTATGCCTGTACGACAGCACGAATGATACAAGCTGCATGGCCATGACGTACACACCCTGTGCTAACGTATCCAAATAGAAATAACTTTGAATGCAGTGGAGAAACCAGGAATTAACATTGGCTTCACGTAGAATAACATATCATTAATACAAAAAATGTTTGCAGAAAGACGAAGTTTTCCTTGATGAGCTACAACACTCCTATTGGCAGGAATACTGAAAGTTCCGTTAAGAAAACACAACTAAACTCAGCTCGTCTACTTATGCGCATATGACAGCCCCAAACAACGCCAAGACGACTATCCGATCAGAAATATGGATAAACCGAAATAACTACCATTGGCATTAGCATTACACATAGCAGCAGATCATCAATATAGCATTACATGAAACACAACTACGGATACACAGCAAACAAAACGAACGGCATACACTTGAATAAAACATCTGAATCGCACGACATCAACGCAACGGATAAACAAAGATACAATTAATTAAGAATGGGGGGGGGGGAGGGTTCGTCATCATCATTATCACCTGGAGCTACACCCCTTGAGCTGCTGCACGAGGGCGTCCACCTTGTCGAAGTCCACCACTGGCTGGTTCCTGTGAATCACAGAGCAGAGAACAGATAAGACCAGTCAGTACCTGAGACCAGAGAGAGAGAGAGAGAGAGAGAGAGAGAGAGAGAGAGACTGTAGAGAATAGTTATTGTGCAACATAGTACATAATGGGTACTGACCCTTCTTCGGTTTTTGCCTCAGGATGGAAGTACTCCACGCATGAGAGGTTGACTCTCTTAGCACCAACACTGGTATATGCCACACAGTGGAAGATCGGAAAATTAGAAAGGCATGTTGATACACATAAGCATTCTTGCAATGCCATAATACTATTCTCAAGGGGCCAATTCCCTTCACAGTTGTCAACACAACAAATTGTTGAGACTTGCGTGCGATAGCAGATAAGTAGTACCATAGATATTTAAAAAGCGACAAAGTTCCACTTGTTGAGACATAAGATTGGCATGAATATCGATATTTCTCTTACACAAAACACAACTAAATTTGGCTCTTCTAATTATGGCTCTACAGCGGCGCGAATGACACGAGCCACATGCCCCCATAACGTACACACCCTGCACCAATGTGTCCGAGTATTCGAATAGAAAGAACATTGGCGTTACATATAGCATATATCGTTAATACAAGAAATGTTTGCAGAATGACAAATGTTTTCCTTGACGAGCTATAGCATTGCCATGGGCAGGAATACCGACAATTCTGTTACTGGAAACACAACTATCCCCAGCTCTTGTAGTTATGTGTATACGACAGCCGCAAATGACACCGCACCGACACATCTGAACAGAAACAAGGACAAAACAGAAAACACTACCATTAACGGAATAGCATATCATTAATAGCAGGAATGCTCGCGAGACGACAAAGTAATTCCTGTCCGAGCCATAACATTGCCCTCGGAATGAATACCAGTACTTCTGTTATGCAAAACACAACTAAACTGGGCACTACTTCAACTTACGACTACACCACAGCGCAAACACCACACACGGCATACCCATCTATGTTGCAGGGATACTGCACATGTGTGCCGAATCAATGCAGGATACGCGTCCAGAACGGGGATACACGCCGATACGCCGAGGATACACGTATCCTGATGTGTCCCTTTTTTAAATTAAGAAAAATAAAAATAAAGAGAAAACGGCTGGGATATGAAGGGAATACAACAGGGATAGTATGGGGCTGTTATCACGATCAAGTACTTGATCCGAAGCCCATCAGGAGGCCGATGTGGGCTGCCTGACATAAGTGTCTGGTCGCTGATCGTCAAAACAAACCCTACATACGAGTCCTATCGCCGTCATCTGTCAGTTGCTGCAATCTGCCGATCTCTCCGCGCCGCCGGCAACAATGACATGATGCACCATCTCGCTGTAAGTCTCCCTGTCTCCATCCATCTACATGCATCTCCATTTTGCACGCAAGCGCCATTGCTGCTAGGCTAGCTGGCTAAGCCAAGTAGCAGTGTAAAGGAACGTGCATGTTTCATCTGGTGGTGTATACCACTGTTTCATCTAGTGGTGTACAACTTAGGAATCTTGACATCATCTTCTGCTAGACTACTATATCTCTTGCTTGGGTGGATTGCTTATGTCTGATCAAACTATCCGTCAAGGGCCAACATGTACTGGATTAAAGTTTTTGCTCAACTGTCCGATGTTTGCTGGGTTTGGATGTGGGACTGCCGATGATACAGAGGAGAATCACTATTCTAATCCTAAGTTTCCCCTGTGGGTTCATGTTACATGATATGGAGGGGATGAAAGATTTAATTGCCACTTTAGTGATGGGGATTTCCCTGTAAGTAATTCAAGAGTGAGAGCACATCTTTTGAAGACTACAGGTGCTGGTGTGAAGATATGCACCAAGATTGCTTATCCTGTTCTTGAGAAACTTCGCAAGGAAGATCGTGAAGCTAGTGCAGCTGTAGCCAATAGTGCACCAAAAAATAAATTAATCTCCCTACCTCCTTATGAAGGTCCGAGTTTGCCATCATAGTGAAGAAAAGAAAGGAAAAGAGTGTACTGCTGAAGAGAGACACATTGTTGATCTCCAAATTGCAAGGATGTTCTATATATACAGGAGATTTGCATCTTATTAATCTTATACTGTGTTCTATTGTACTAGTGGTGTTCACCTTGCAAGCATGTTGATTGTGTTGTGCACTTCTACTTTATACCACTTTCCTTCAATTTGGCAAGAAACCCTGCCTCTTACGGGACCACATATCTGCAGATCAATCATATGATGCATTGAGGACCACATTTCTGCAGAAGGGGAAGTTCCGTGTTGAGAGGATGCTTGAGCCGATCAAGGTGACATGGCTCTTCAAGGGAGTGAATATGCAAGTGATGGATGGTATGATCCTCAACGGCACCCTCTTTTGAACATCATAGCTATCACATAGGGTGTCCCCATGTTCCTAAAAGCAATCAATACCGAAAGAGAGGTAAAGCTTATTAGACACAATTTTTACCTTATCTTTTGCTTCTTTGTGTTGTACAATACTCGCTGTTTGTTGCTGACAGTTTCTAGTTCTTTATTTTGATAGGTAAAAACCAAGGATTACATATTTGATAGGTTGAAGGAAGTAATTGAATAGGTCATATTAAAGAATGTGGTCCAGGTTGTCGCCGACAATACATCGAATTGCAAATATATTGGCTTGAGGATTGAAACGCACTACAAAAATATTTTCTGGACTCCATGTGTCGTGCAAACCCTCAAGCTTGTAATGAAGGACATATGTGATCCGAAGAACTTTGTTGGTGAAAATACTGAATTTAAATGGATAAAAGAAGCTGGAGATGATGCCTTCTATATTAAAAATTGTATCTTGAATCACAACATGAGGTTGTCCATGTTCAATGTGTTCAGGAAGCAAGAATTTCTTGCGATTGCAGAGACAACATTTGCAGGTCTCATCATATTGAAGAGGATCATGTTAATCAAGTCATGTCTTGAGAAAATGGTTCTTTCTAATGAGTGGAATAAATATAAAGAGGGTGATTTAGAGAAAGGATCATCCGTGAAAAAAATGATTCTTAATGAGTGGTGCGATAATATAAGTTAATTATTGCCTTCACTGAAGCCATTTTCCCGATGATAAGGACAACATGATATGGGATATGGGACACCATGATAGAGAAGGTGAAAGTTGCTATCTGTCCGGGTGAAAGAAAGGAGCACTGGGAAGAATGTTTGTACTTGTTGTAATCTAGTTCTTCCTTTTGAATTTTTTATTCCTGTTTACTTCTTTTATTTTTAGCTCAAAGACTTTGTATTGTTTATTTGAAAATTAATAAAAATACGTCCTTCTGTTTCATTCAAAAAAAGAAAAAAAAATCACCATTTCATGATGTTGTTCATAAAATTTTGACAGTTGGCTGGACCAAGAGTTACACTTCCCTTCATTGTATGGAACACTCTGTGAACCCAAAGTATTAATTACACTTCAAGCTGGATTGAGGAAGTTCCTGGTCGTGTCAGCGGCCACAATGACGCTGAAATTACAGAAAACAGGAACTAAGCAGTTTTTTTTTCAAATCCAGATGACACGAGGAAAGTGAAGAAACATTTTTGCTGACTTCTCTCTTTTATGAATACCTTTGAAGATCCAGAAGCAATAGATGATAGAGCTCATTTTGATCCAAAGCAATGGTGGGGAACTTATGGTGTGCACGCTCCAGAGTTAAAAGATTTAGCCTTGAAGCTTTTTTATTTTTGAAAAGGAGGATTTAGCATTGAGAAGCTACTTGGGCAGCCAGCATCGTCCTTTTATTCATAGCACTCTAAGAAATAGTTTGGTTCTTGAACGAGCTGTGGATTTAGTTTTTATGCACAATAACTTGCGTCTACTGTCAAGTCCAAAGATTATGTGAGTGGGACAAGCAGAATGGTTTATGTTGGTGGAGATCTGGCACTTGAAAGTGTGCATAGATGAAGGTGCCAATCTGGCACTTGATCATGAGCCCCAGTTTTTGCAAGAGATGATAGGAGATGAAGCATCTGAAGTTTGAAGCCTTGGCATTTTATAATATTTATATTGGAACTTATTATTAATTTTGTTTGTAAAGCACCACTGAAATATTTTATTCATCATCTACGCATATACTCGCCTTATCCCTGTAAGTCCATTTTTAGAAAATGCCGTTTCCCGTGCCCGTATCCCCGTACCATGTAACATAGAAGCCCATGACAAACACATCCGAATGTTGATGCAGTGGAGAAACAAACTTCGAGTTAAAAAAGGGCGGGGACAAAATGGAAAGGGGGCTTGTCGTCATCATCACCTGCTGCTGCTGCACCCCTCGAGCTGATCCGCGATCCCCTCCACCTTGTCGTAGTCCAGCTGGGGCTCGTTCCTGCGAACATGAGAGCAGAGAAACAGACAAGATCAGTTTATACCCGAAGAGACGAGAATGACAGAGACCAGATTAGGGAGAGGGGTGCCAACAGCAAGACGGCGATTTCGGTGAGGATCTTGTCAGCGTCTTGGAGGAAGCGTTCCATGACCTCAACGACCATGCCCTTGCGTATTTTCTTGTACCTCCACATCACGTACAGCTGCAAGAAATACTGATTCACCGTACCCTAGATCCACCACGGCAGAGCAAACGTCAGTTAGCCAGCCGGCCAAAACCGATCGAAAACGGTGATGCTCAGCGATTCCAGCACACAAACACACGGGGTGTAGATGGGACGTTGATGGGAGGGGGGTGCTCACCTCGGCGAACTTGGAGGCGATAAGGCCGTTGATCTCGGCCCTGATCTGGGCGGCCGACATGGCTAGGAGGTCCGGGAGGAGGCAGGCGGACCGGGGTCGGGAGGCGCGCTGGGGAATTCGCTGCTGTGGCGTCGGCGGTATGGACGAGGAGTGGAGGGGTGATGGAGCCCCTTGTATTGCTCAGGCTCTTGCGGAGGCGTTTGCCATTGATGAGCTTGGAAACGGGAAACTGCCGCTGGATAGCGATGGCGTCGGGTGAAAGGCGTTGACAGCTCGTCCGGGTTCTCAGCCTGTGTGGTCCCACCTCCCAACGTGTGCACGCAAGGGAGCGCCTATCCCGACGATGGTCTGTCTATGGGCCGAGCTGTCCATTCCACGGAAAAAAGATGTGTTCGGAACTTCGGATGCAGGCATGCAGCCCATGCGCCTTGCCAAATATTCATCTAAACTTTGTCAAATGCGCGCTGCAGGCGTTTGGAGAGGCGTCTGGAACTCGTCGGCCATCTTAATCCGTGCCGTGGTAACGACTGTTGGGACTAACCCCGGACCAGCTCGCCCTCCCTCCCTCTCCCTGGAGAGGTAGAAGATGGAGAGGAGGACAACGGATTTTTTTCAGGCAACGAACGGCATTGCCGCATGTACGGCCTTTTCTATTCCCAGCTCAAACTGCTCGGTAACACACCGCATGTCACAAACTGATTACAGCCGCTTAAGTAGCAGACGCACACACTGCCGGAGGCCAGTAACGTAAACCATGAACACACACACGCACGCCCACTTCCTGGAATAATAGCTCCTATGGATGACTCGGCCAGCATCCACTACCCAACTGAAACAACTACATGCACGAAACCTGCTAACAGACTCAGGCGACGCACGAACACACCCGGAATGCATCCAGGACAAGATTATTCCCAACAATCTCCCTAAAATCTCGGCTTGCCATCGTTGGAATTGTTGCGGCTCCCGTCATTTTCGTCGTCGGAGTTGTTGCAGCTCCCATCATTTTCGTCATCATGGCCGCCGCTACGGCGTCCTTGAAGCGAACACCGCTGCATGCCTCATCTCCGCGCGAACAATGCCATCTTTCTTCTTCGTCTCCGGCAACACAATGTCATCCTCCCGTCTCCGGTAACGCACACCACTTTTCTTGTCTGTTACCAATTGCTGGACCCGACTCCCGAGGATTGACGAACGATCACAAGAATATGAGGAGACAATTGTACCAGGCAAACAAACGCCCGCGGCGACGGTCGACTCCCCTGGCGACGAACGCCAGGACATTTTCCCTCTTGTTCCGGCGACATGAACCATCTCCTCCGCCGACATACGTCCTTGATCGCTTCACGCCCGGTCACGGAGCTAGACCTGGTTTTGGTAATACCCATTAACCAAGAGAAGAAAAAAATGATGTTGGCTTACACCTATATATTTTGCACATACTCAGTGGTTAGTTGCTAAGATGTGTTGGAAATCACACTTTGTACTTTCTTCATGGTTTTCTTATTGTGATGCTTGCAATGTAATTGTAACTAAGGGTTATCATTTATGAAAGTTCTGCAGGGATCTTCAAAAGTGCCTTATTTCCCTTCCAATGCCAAGTGGTATTTGGAAGCTGATGTCTGTAGAGCCGTCTCTACTGTCATAGTCTTTCCTTCAGCTGAGTATTTCTTTTCTTAAACAATACTTTACTGTACTTATGTAGAATCAAAAATTCCAGAAGTGGAGAGCTGACTATTTGGAACTGTCCGGTATATACTTCATTTTACAAGAGTTTAAGAAAATTCAGTTTGCAGTTCTTCTGTGTTTTTTCACTTCTGATCGATATAAGTTTCACTACTGGAATCTGGTTTGGTGCCAACCCACGGATCGCCGGCTTCGTGATGCCTGCATGTAGCCCGGCAAAACTATCACCTCTACTTTGCCACTCCTCCTGTTGCCGCCCACGACACCGTCGTGCTCTTATAAGCACGTCACGCTGAAGATTACAGACCGAAAAGAGATGCTTAAAATATCCAACTATGGAGATTTGCAGCACTCTTGGTACACTAGCCAACAACACGACTTGCTTAGAGAAAGCAGCCAACACAACATACAACAAAAGAAAGTCACTGGCAACCAACCAACCAGGATGGGGTTTACACACAGCCCGTGGGCAGGTCAGCAGCACATCCACAACACACAAGTATATAGACTTCACGAAGAAGCATCGACAAAGGACAACAAGTTTCGTTTACAGGGTTATGAGACCAAAGTTCCACCGCGAAAATCCTCGTCTGGTTTCACGCATGCCCTCTAATGCCAGACACCCTTTGAACACCGCCACATCTTCAGAGACACATACGCACCATAATATAAGGGATCACATGGGATCACGATCTTTCCCCTTCACTTGTCATTACTTAGGACCACAGGCCGCGATCTGATCCTCCAGCTGCGTCAAAAGATGAATAATAGGCCAATGATTAACATATGTACCTTCCCAAAAATGATTGTGACAAGTCTATTGCACATAATGGTGCTCAAGTCCCATCATTTCACTAATCAGCCATGTTACAAATTGGTCGGTTTCTTATTTGGTATTTGCCAAAGCTTTTAAGCGGGGAAACAAAGAAGTTCTACTACTTTTTAAGAGCTACCACATATATCTACCAAATGTCGTGACAAAATTACAACATAAACATTCAACGGCTAGATGAAACTTTCAGAGACCTCAAACAAAGTACTCCAAAACCAAACATCGACAGAATAAGATTAGGTATTTAAGGTTGTTGTTTTTTCTCAATCTTAATCTATATATGACCAATCTATGGATTATGAAACTAGTGAGAAGTTGGTATCAAAATACAACATTAGGCACATAAGGTCCTACCTGCATCATGATCTCCATGTCATTGCGCACAATACAGTACAAATTCCTAACAAGATCCAATGACACAAGGCACCTGAAATAATGCAAAAAGATCACACAGTCAAATTCTAAAGAAGTTAACAGAACTGACTTGAAATGGTTCTGAAATTCTAACCCTCAATTTAGGAAAGACACTGGCCATATTGAAATTTAGTTGTGTTATAAACAGAAGACAATGGCCAACAAATTACAAGAGAATCATAAAAAATTAGCATATTCAGATAATGAACCGAGTAATATCAACATGATTGCAGATGAAGTGAGAAAGCAAAGCAGGTTACTTATATATGATGTTAGATTGGTATGAGCTGAATACAGTGACATAAAAGACAACAACAGCGGGTAGGTTTACATTGAGAAATTGAAAAATATTGTTAAGAAATAACGATTGTGGAACATATGTAAAAATATATCAAGTTCTGACCCTTGTTTGCATTTTATTGCATAGAAATCGCCGAAATGCATGCAGGCGAGGTTCACTTGCTGTGCACCAACACTGAAACATGCAGAACACACGCTGATCAGAAAATTAGAAACTTATTAAACAGTAAGGCATGTTGATACACATAACCATATTTGAGACATCATAATTAATGATATTCTCAAGGAACCATTTCCTATCACGATTGTCAACTCAATATATAAACTGTTTGATGAACCAGAAAAACATCATTGTCATTATATGTAGTAGCAGTACTACCAGCATGTATACAAAACAACAAAGTTTTTCTTGCCTGACCATGACATTGTCATGAATACCGACAATTCCGTTACATGAACACAACTAAATTCAGGTCTTCTAATTTTGGATATACGACATTCAAATGACGCCCATGACGTACACACCGTGCTGCTGACACACCTTAGAAAGAACATCATTCCAAGGACGAAAAAGAAAAAATGGGCATTGGCTATACATAGAATAGCAGATCATTAATAACAGCCATGCTTATAAAACGACAATTTTTACATCGTCGACCTAGAATAATGGCACTGCGCGACAAAAGCTCCCCTCGCCAAGCTATACCACATTGCGATCGGCAGGAGTACCAACAATTCCGGGACATGAGATATACGATTAAACTCAGCTCTTCTATCTATGGCTATACGACGGCCACCACAAACGACACGAACCTCGTGCGGTCGTGCCCCATGAGGTGCACACCCTGTGCCGACACACCCAAATAAAAACAACATCGGTTGTCGTGGGCAAACAAGAAAAACCACTATTGGTGATGCACAGGATAGAAGATCATTAATACCCGAAATATTCGCAAAACGACAACACTTTATCATCACCCTAAAATTAAGATTTATCGGGATACCGATAACTCCGTAACAGGATACTTGACTAAAATCAATTCTTCTAATTACGGCCACACGCAGTGCAAGCGACAATTTTCTTTTCGAATAGAATCCTTTGCCCAGTACAAACAGATCTGAATCGCGGGCCAACAAGCATTATACAATGAAAAATAAGCTGGTGGAAGACCTGGAGGCGCACTCCATGAGCTGCTGCGTCAGGGCTTCCACCTCGTCGATGTCCACTTCCGGCTCCTCCCTGCGAATTCAAGAGCAGACAAGGTGAGTCAGTAGCGAGACCGAGAGTAGAGGGAGAGATGGAGGGCGTGAGGGCGGACATCCGGATGTCGATGTCGTGGAGGATCTCGTAGGCTTCGTTGATGAAGAGGCGGGCGACCTCGGTGGCGATGCCGTCCTCCCGCAGCTGCTCGAAGGTCTCCTCCTCCACCACGCCCTGGATCGACATCGACCACGCACGCCAAGTCAGCCAGCGGCCAGGTAAGCCAAAAGCTAGAACCACACGTACGACTGGATTGGAGGGGAGTGGGCTCACCTCGGCGTACATTCTGGAGATGTGCGTGTTGAGCCGGGCCCTCAGTGCTGCGGCTGCCATGGCAAGGCGAGGAGAGGTCCGGCGGTCCGGGGGAGCGAGGACGCGAGCAGACAGGGGGAATTCGGCTGCGGAGTGAACGAGGACGCGAGGTGGAGCGGAGGTTGTATAGCTGGGTGGGCTCACGAGGGTCTCTCACGTAGGCGTTTGGCAGCGAATGCTGTATTAGCTGTACTGCGTCATTAGTTAGCTTGGAGACAGCGCGCGTGCGTGCGATGCATGCATTCATGCATGGAGCGTCAGTTTCTGGTCGACTCGAGACGGCCGTCCAAACAAGATTGCGGTATGGGCTCTGCACAACGACGCCGCTCCCAAAATGGGCCAGTCCGTACATTGCACAACGAACAACTCAGTCTACTAGCTTTCTTTTACACTGTAAAACTTCCTTTACTAGTAGAATGCCTAAGCGTTGCTACGGGATAGAATGCATATAAGTAAATTAAATAAGTAATTAAGGCCGTCTCTAAGGTCGAAGCTCTCATTTCTTCCTGATACGTCCGGGCGTATTTGGATATCTAACAGGCGCCCAGCGGACTCCCCAAAATTCAACCGTGACAGTTCGGTCTTCCCCAAATCCAACCCATATGTGGAGGAAAAATATGATTGTCCAGACTATCAGCCATGTTATCTTTGACACGCGGTCCGAACACAAAAAACCCAGCCCACGGTGCACCCTTCATTTTTTCCTGCAGGGCCCTCCCCTTCTCGCTTTGTTTCCCACTGTAGTGGGACATTTATCGCTAGAGCCCTCTCCTTTATTACCGAATGACACCCACCTCACCTTCGCCATGGCGCCCTCTCTCCTTCACATTGTACTTCCCCACAAACCATCAAGGAGGAGTCCCCCGGCCTTCTCTCTGCCATGATCCCCTCCGCTGTGTTTGTGCCGATCTGCCATTGCCATCATGGAAACGAGGTGTATCGGCCCCCAGACAAGAAGGCAGATCCGTTGTCTCCTGAATCATTGCCACGGTGTAACATACAGCTGAATGTCATGCATTACCACGAAACTAGAATATGATGTCAATTATTGGCCATATGCAATTGATACGCCATTGTGTTCGTTATTAACTCTTGAACCAATCAAGCAATGCATTTATCTGGTTTGGGACATTTAGTTATGTCAAATCTAGATCACAGTTGTAGATCTTTTTCATGCCGATTAAAGTATGTCCTTATCAAGCTTTCTCATTTGCGATGAAAGATCCTCCATACGCAATTCAAATGTCTGACATCACCACATTAGTGAACGAACTATCTTTCTCCACTGAGGTGGCACTTGTTTATGCCTAAGAAGTGGATTCATGTTATTTACAAACTACAAATAGAAGAATGGTATACAAAATTTATTCCATGTACAAAAATCAAACCGCAGAAGTAAATGTGCATCCATGCTAATCTAAATCGCCCTCAGATAATTTTGTCTTCCCATCCTTTGTTTCAGATGACCGACCATCATGTTGAGCTAAACGAAGAGGACGACGATGGGCCATGTTGTTCCCTACCCACCACAGCCCACTTCCATACACCGCCATCCCTAATCACCGCTGGGCTGCCGGCCCCAACTCTCAAGCCCCTGCTCATCCTCGAGTTGGTGTGCCCACGGATCGCCGCACTGCGCCTGTACCCGCCACCATTGTACTATTGTAGTATGTGTGACGAACTATTGTAGGAGGGACAACTGCATGCGGTGTGATATGAGATGAGGATCAGCTAGAGACAATATGATTAAAAGAAAACATCTTTCCAGTGGTAAGTGTAAAATAACCATTGCAGATTAGGCGTACTAAGATGAAAAATTCAACTTTATAGAAGCATGACACTTGAAATATGGATGATAGAAGATGGTTGTAAAAAATATATTCTACTCCCACTGTAAACAAATATAACATCTTAATTTTTTCCAGGTGAATAAATGCTAAGATGAGATGCAATGGTACACAACAAAAGAGCAATTGTTTTATCTTTCCCTAAAAATAGGTCTCCCATGACACGTTTCACCAATGAGTAGGAAGACAGAGTGAAACTCATATATCATGAAAATGATCTCTAGCTGGCCAGAATATTATGTATAACAGTAGCTGGCCTATTTCATCCATTTTAAACGAACCAGCTACAACAGCTCACTTGGTTTTAACCAGGCCTCTTTCTCCATCAAAGTTTACTATATATCATGATTATCAACGATGTCCTGCAGTGTCCCAAAAAAGGTAGATGATCTAGAAGTTCAAAAATTGAGTTCTTACAGAAAACCATGTATTTCACTATAGCGAAAGGGTAAAAACAACTGAACTATGTCCACAGGCCACTCAATGATGATGATACCTTTTGATTCCAAATGCTACAAGCATTTTATGTACTGCAGCTATGCCTGGGTATTGCTACTATTGCACTTGATAGAGATAATCCAATGTAAATCCAATCAAACAACCAGTCCCCAGGATCAACCAAGTCTGAACCACCACCAGGAGCAGTAACAACAATTGCAATGCCCAGTTCGTGATTCAGGGTAGTCTAAATAACTTTGTGGCCTAGGAGTAGTATGTTGTTCCATCAATCATCATTGGAGCTATAAATTGGCGACTTAATTAGCCCAGACTTTTCGTGCCAACGCAAACATACCAAAGTCAGAGATGCTCTTCACGCTGCCCCACGAATCGATAGCTTTGTGATCCCTCGAGATGCCCCCCCAGACTATCCCCTCTGTTTTGCCCTCCTCCGGCTACTGATCGTGGTGCTGTGGTACTCTTATAAGAGGGCCACGCTGAAGATTTCAGACCGAAAAGACATGCTTAACATGTCCAAATATGGCGATTGGCTACACTCTCAGTACAACAACCAACAATAAGACTTTCTTATAGAGAAAAATGAACACAACATACAACAAAACATAGTCACTAGAGGACCAACAAACCAGGTATAGGTTTTATACACAGCCTGTAGGCGGGGTGGCAACACATCCACGATACACTAGAATATGGACTTGATTCCTCTCAGAAAAATGAATATGGACTTGACAAACTGACATCAACACAAGACAACAATTTTCGTTCACGGGATTACGAGCCCAAAGTTCCAACGCGAGAATATTCATTTAAGTTTTACGCGCACCCCCTAGTTCCAGACACCCTTCGAAAAGCGCTCCATCCTTGGAAACACATGGACACCACAACGCAAGGGATTGCATGGGGCCACGCTCTTCCCCCTTCACTTGCCGCTACTTAAGAGTTAGGACCACATGCGGCGATCTGCTCTTCGAGCTGCATCAAAAGATGAATAATAAGTCAATTATTAAGACAAGTACCTTCCTAAAAAAGATTAAGATAAGTCTATGGCACATAATGGTGCTCAAGTCACATAGTTTCACTAATCAACCATGCTACAAGTTGGTCAGTTTCTTATTTGGACATTTGACGAAGCTTAATTTAAGCTGGGAAACAAGTTCTACCTCTTTTTTAGAGCTACCATGTACATCTACCAAATGTGATGACAAAATTATAGCATAACCATTCCACGGCAAAATGAGACTTTCCGGTACCTCAAACTAAGTGGTCCAAAACGAGACGCCAAAAGAATAAGATTAACCATTTAAGATATCCCCTTTTCTCTATATAAATATGAAAAATCTGTGGGTTATGAAATTAGTGAGAAGTTGGTATCAAATCCAACATTAGGCACATAAGGTGCTACCTTGATCATGACCTCCAACTCATGTCGCACAATAAAGAACTCATTCCTAACAAGAGCCAATGACACGAGCCACCTGAAATAATGCAAAAATACCACACGGTCAAATTCTGAAGAGGTTAACAAAACTGAGATGAAATGCCCTATATTTCAGAAAAGAAAAATCTCTAGCCATATAAGAATTTAGTTGTGCTGTAAACATAAGTCTAGAGCCAATAAATTACAAAAGAATCATCAAAGATTAGCATATTCAGATAATTAACCGAGTAATATCAACAATGTGAACGCAGATGAAGTGAAAAGCAAATCATGGTTACTTCTTAATAATGTTAGATTGGTATGAGCCGTAAGTAACGACCTAAAAGTCAAGATGAGCTGGCAGGTTTACATAGAGACATTGAAAAATATGTTGGCAATAATTATTGTGTAATATATGTAATAAAATATTGAGTTCTGACCCTCCTTTATATTTTATGGCATAGAAATTGCTGAAGTGCATGCAGGCGAGGTTCACTTGCTGTGCACCAACACTGAAACATGCAAAAAAAAGAGGATCAGGAAATTAGGAACTTATTATAAACTGAGACGTCAACTCAATAATATTCTCAAGGAGCCATTTCATATCATGATTGTCAACTCAACAAATTATTTGATGAACCAGAAAAAACACCATTGGCGTTACGTAAAATAGCAGATCAGTAGTACCAGAAATATTTACAAAATGACAAAGTATTTCTTGCCGGATTAACATTGTCAAGAATACCCAAAATTCTGCTATAGAAAACACAACTAAATTCACAGCTTCTAATTTTGGCTATACGACAGCCAAATAACGCCCATGACGCACACACCCGCCGTCTGACACATGTGAATAGAAACAACAACATTCAGGTGGAGAAAACGAAAAAATGGCCATTAGCGTTATGTAGAATAGCAGATCATTAATACCAGCCATACTTTGTTCATTGTCTACTTAGAATAATGACATTGTCTAAACAGAAGATTCAATAGTAGAAGAAACATTCACAAAACGACAAAAGTTGCCCTCACCAAGCTATATACCATTGCCATTGGCAAGAGTGCTAACAATTCCGTTACATGAGATATATGACTAAACTCAGCTCTTCTATGTACGGCCAACACAACGGCAGCCGCAAACAAGTTCCCCTTAAAATACACACCGTATGCCGACACACCCGAATAAAAACAACATAGATGTCGTGGACAAACAAGAAAAAACACCGTTAGTGATACACATAGCAGCATATCATTGATACCAGAAATGTTCACAAAATAGACAACTTTATACTCCTCATGCCACTGACATTAACTAGGATACCAGTAACTCGGTTACAGGAAACACGACTAAACTCGATTCTTCTAATTAGGGCTACACGACATTGCAAGCAACATCTTTTCTTTTGAAAAATAGAATCTGTTGCCCAGTATACTAAACAGATCTAAATTACACGACATCGATGCGGCGGGCAAATAAACATACATTTAAAAATAAGCAGGTGGAAATAAAAGAAAGGATTTATGATGGTCACCACCTGGAGGTGCACCGCATGAGCTGCTGTGTCAGGGCTTCCACCTCGTCAAAGTCCACTTCGGGCTGCTCCCTGCAAATTCCAGAGCAGTTAAGATGAGTCCGTACCCAAGACCGAGACCAGAGCGAGAGATAGAGGGCGTGGGGGCGGACATCAGGGTGTCGATGTCGTCGACGATCTCGTAGGCGTCATTGATGAAGAGGCGGGCGACCTCGACGGCACTGCCGTCCTCCCGCAGCGCCTCGAACGTGTCCTCGTCCACCACACCCTGGATCAACGTCGACCACGCCAAGGCAAAGTCAAAGGCCAAGTCAGTCGGCCAGCCAGGCCAAAATTCACAACCACACGACTAGAGGGGAGGGGAGGAGCCTCACCTCGGTGTACATGCCGGCCATATGGGCGTTCAGCTGGACCCTCAGTGCTGCGGCAGCCATGGAAAGGCGAGGAGAGGTCCGGCGGTCCGGGGGACTGAGCGGTGGAGACGGGGGGAATTCGGCTGCGGAGTGGACGAGGACGGGAGGAGGAGCGGAGGTTGTATAGCTGGGCTCACGAGGGTCTCTCACGTAGGCGTTTGGCAGCGAGTGCTCTACTAGCTGTACTGCGTCGTCGGCCGGGCGCCATTAGTTAGCTTAGAAACGGCCCGCGTGCGTACTGGGTGCGATGCATGCAAGCATGCAGCCACCGGTTGTGTGTCCACGTGTTCATGCAAGTGAGCGTCTGTTTCAACTTTAGTCTCTTTTCCTTTAAAAAAAACTTTAGTCTCTCACAATATTTATAGGGACGAATAGAAGACCATCCACTCTCCTCTGTCTCACTCAAGTGAATTGGTTTCGAGAGCATTCCGCCACTTTTTGTGACTTTCACAGTTTCACTTTCAACCCGATTCACCGCCTACCTTCCCTTTACGCCCAGTCATTCCAAAGAACACTTGCCCCCCAATGCCTGTCTTAGCGCGGCAGCTGGCACGGAGTTAGCAGGGGCTTCTTCCTCGAGATTTGTTATGATCGCACTCGAAGTAAGAGATTTACAAGCAGCACTGACCTTCTTCACTCACGCGATATTGCTGGATCGGGCTTTCGCCCATTGTCCAAGATTCCCCACTGCTGCCCCCCATGGGAGTCCGGGCTGTGTCTCAGTTCCGGTGTGGCTAATCATCCAAAAAGACCAGCTAAGCATCATTGGCTTGGCCAGCCTTTACCTGACCAACTAGCTAATACTACGCAGGCCCATCAAACAACGCTTTGAGCTTTCTTCAGGATTCGGCCCGAACTATTCGGCAGATTCCCACGCATTACGCATCTGTTCACCACTTTATTCTCAACTATTCCGATTAATTCCAGCAAACGGAGGCCGTTAGGTCAAAGCCGTAGCGCACGCCCTGTAGTTTTGAAGCAAGGTGAGACAACTTTAGCTATGGGGTGACCAAACAAAACATGCCGGTCAACCCCTAGGGACAAAGCATGATTCACGAGTTTGTGAGTTTCAACATTCAAGCTCCTAAATTCATGGCTAATGATACAATTAGTAAAATTTGCCGCCCAATCTATGATCTCATGTATGATTGCTCCATAGATAGTTGCGCTCTTCTGATGTATATCTGCAACGACCACCTTGCAATCAAGTCACATGAATCTTCCTCTCATAGAGACTATCAGCAAGCGCAAGGGCCACCCTGATTGCTGAAGATTCCACAGTAGCAAGAATTGATATATGTGGGAACACAATGGCCGAGACACCCAGAACATTACTTACTCGATCTCTGCATATAGCTCCCATTGCGCCTCGAGTGCCGCCTAGTCCAGCCGCCGCATCCACATTGACCTCGAACATATCATCCCGAGGAGTGATACATTGATTTGGCCTAATCACGGGTGCCCCTGGAACTGGACTTCGAATGCTTTGGGTAGCTCTCAGCTCAGTTAAGTAACTCTGCACAAAAGCCTGAAAAGGGAAAGGGCTTTTATATATCTCCTCATGTCAAGCTTTGTGCCAAGCTCCCCATATCGTCCGCAAAAGTGATCGTAAACGTGATGAAATCCTCATGCGATAACACCTCATGCATGGTGAATAGCCACTGTTTGGCATCATCATTTACATTCAGACTCAATCGCTCGACAATTTGCTCGTATGATATTGCCCGTGTGCTCCTTGAAACCAAGCAATTTAACAGGGCGTGCCTGCACGTATCTGTAGACCAGCACAAACAACAAGCACTCATCGTCGACATGTTTCTATGATGAAGATGGACACTGTGTGTATTGTGCTAATCTCCAAATGAACACCTTGATTTTTTAGGGGAGTTTTATATGCCATAAGTCTGTCCATCCTTGACAATCAGCCGCTTAGTTTGATCGGCCGCCCTGCTGATACAACCATGATTTTCTGCTGATCTTGGTTCACTGTATCATCTTGTAAGCGGAATGCACAGTGAACATACCCCTTCTATCCTCACTCCAAGCCCAAAAATCAGATATTTGTCTCGTGCAAAGAGGGATCTTCAATATAGTCTCAGCATCAATGGGAATAAGTATCGTTTGAATAAGTTGCTCATCCCTTGACGACATAGTGTGATCAATGTGTTCAGCGACCCTTGTCTGCAGCTGCGGTATTTGTGAAGTTATCGGCCTCTTCATATGCTCTCTAGATATCCAATTGTCATTCCAAATATTAGGGGATTGTCCGTCTCCTACTCTCTTTATCAAACCCCGAGTCATTATGTCTTTCTGATAACCCACAAGAACAGGGGGATCGCAATAGTTTTGGAGGGTAGAGTATTCAACCCAAATTTATTGATTCGACATAAGGGGAGCCAAAGAATATTTGCAAGTATTAGCAGCTGAGTTGTCCTGAAGATTAATTATCTGCAGCAAAGTGATCAGTAGCAAAGTAGTATGATAGTTTTGATGGTAGTAGCAACAGCAATAGTAACAGTAACAATGATAGCAATGATTTTGTAGCAAGTGTAATAGTAACAGAAGTAATAGTAATAGTAGTAGTAGTAATATAAGAGAAATTCGTAGGCATTGGATCGGTGAATTCGTTGGATGATATTCATCATATAACAGTCATAACGTAGGGTGATACGACACTAGCTCCTGTTCATAAATGTAATGTAGGCATGTATTCCGTAAATAGTCATACGTGCTTATGGAAAGAACTTGCATGACATCTTTTTTCCTACCCTCCCGTGGCAGCGGGGTCCAATTGGAAACTAAGGGATATTAAGGCCTCCTTTTAAAAGAGAACTGGAACAAAGCATTAACACATAGTGAATACATGAACTCCTCAAACTACGGTCATCATCAGAAAGTATCCCAACTACTGTCATTCTGGGGTTTGCAGATCATAACACGTAATAGGTGACTATAACTTGCAAGATTGGATATAGAACATAGATATAATGGTGATAACATAAACGGTTCAGATCTGAAATCATGGCACCCGGGCCCAAAGTGAGAAGCACTAAGCATGGCAAAGTCATATCAACATCAATCTCAGAACATAGTGGATACTAAGGATCAAGCCCTAACAAAACTAAGTCGATTACATGATGAATCTCATCCAAGTCCTCACCGACCAGCGAGCCTACGAAGGAATTACTCACTCCCGGTGGGGAGCAGCACGGAATTGGCGATGGAGAAGGGTTGGTGATGATGAAGATCAAAAATCCCCCTCTCCGGAGCCCCAAACAGACTCCAGATCTGGGCTCCCGATGAAGAACAGGAGGTGGTGGCGGCTCCATCTCGCGAAACGCGATAATTCTTTATCCCTTAGTTTTCTCTCCAAATATAGGTATTTAAGGAGTCGGAGATAGGGTCTACAGGGCCACCAGATGGACACAACCCACCTGGGCACGCCAGGAGGGGGGGTGCCCTGGTGGGTTGTGCTCACCTAGGGGGGGGCCCTCTGGTGGTTCTTGGCTCAAGTAATTCTCTTTTATTATATAAAAAATCCTCGCAAAGTTTCGTTCCAATCCGAGAACTTTTATTTCTGCACAAAAACAACACCATAGTAGTTTTGCTGAAAACAACGCATGTCCGGGTTAGTTTCATTCAAATCATGCAAATTAGAGTCCAAAACAAGAGGAAAAGCGTTAGAAAAAGTGGATACAACGGAGACATGTCAAGTCCCCCAAGCTTAAACCCTTGCTTGTCCTCAAGCAATTTAGTTAATAAACTGAAAGTGAAAAAGAAAAACTTTTACGAAATCTTTTGCTCTTTTTTACATAAATAAGCTTAAGTAGCACCCAGGTTTTCAGCCAAGATCATGACTAACCATGTCGACAATAACTCTTAAAAATTATATTAACTCATATCAATGACATAATCAACTAGCTATCAATAATATAATATTTCAAACGGCAACACTTTGTCAAAACAACCATGATATAATATGACAATAGTGGTATCTTGCTAGCCCTTTCTGAGACCGCAAAACATAAATGCAGAGCACCTTCAAAGTTTAAGCGGCGACTAAACATTGTAATTCATGGTAGAAAAGATCCAGTCATGATGCCCCCAACATTAGCTACACATAATGCATAAGGATGACAATAGTGCTCTCAGGATCTGGCGCTTATTTGAGAAGGTGATGTCACAACATAAAAGTAAATGGATAGTCCCTTCGTAGAGGGAAGCAGTGATTTGTAATGGTGCCAGAGCTCAAATTTATAAAATAGAGGTAAATGAAATTTTGAGAAATGCACCCTTCTTATTTACTTCGTGGACATTACTTGTCGGTATCTTCCATGCTAAACACATTAGTGGCGGTTCCCAAGCGATAAAAGTAAAGGTTTACTCCCCCACCACCAACAAACACACTCCACGGCTAACCGAATCCATGGGTACCGTCCATACTAACATCAGTCCTGGGGGAGTTTTGTTTAATTATTTGCAATTTAATTTCGGGACTGGGAATCCCTGTTACCGCCCCTCTCGTGCAAGGACGAGTGCATAAACACTCATCATGAGAATAACCCGCTTAGCATGGAAGATACTAACTACCACCTGTCGCTCCATGAACAATCCTGGCACACAAAAAAGGATATTTGTTTGAAGTTTTTAGAGGTGGCACATGCAAATTTACTTAGAACTGCAGGGTAATACCGCATACAGGTAGGTATGGTGGACTCATATGGAATAACTTGGGTTTTAGGATTTTGATGCAAAAGCAGTATTCCCGCTTAGTACAGGCGAAGGCTAGCAAATAGGTTGGGAAGCGGCCAGCTAGAGAGCGAAAATGGTCATGAACATGCATTATACATAAGTAACATTGGATACTAGCATGAGTAGGATATGAACACCATGAACATAAATATCATAGAGGGTATGTTGGTTTTGATTCAACTACATGCATGAACATGTGCCAAGTCAAGCCACTCGAACATTCAGTGAAGGATAACATATCATCATACTACATCACAATCATTTTAACACAATGTTGACATCCAAGATAAATCATATCACTCCTAGCTACTTAAGCATGGCATGAGAAACTATAATTTATAACACATTGCAAACATGTTTGATCATAATAGGTTGAATCATGTATACTAGGTTAAACATATTTACGAATATAGAACAAGTTGAGTTCATACCCGTTTCTCCGTGCCACCATCAGTTCATCAAATATCGTCATTATTTCCTTTCACTTGCACAACCGAACGGTTTGAAAATAATAAAATTGCAAGTGTGCCATGGACTAAGCTGGAATCTGCAAACATTTTATTCAAAGGAGAAGACAAGCTAATTTGGGCTCTTTGTTAGATCAACAATAATGCATATAAGAGCCACTCAACAATTTCATCGTGGTCTTCTCCTTGGTATGACTCAATAAACAGAAAAAAAATTCAGAGAAACACACTGAAATATTTTTGAGGTTTTTAGTTTTTCTAGAAGAAAGAAAAGCAAAAAAGAGAAAACTATTTACACGGGAAAGCTCCCAACAAGTAAGAAGAAGAATTGAGAAATCTTTTTTGGATTTTCTTTTAATATTACCACTAATTTAACTAGGAATAAAAACCAAAAAGAAGCAGGAAATATTTTTGTATTTTCTCAAAGTTTTTCAAACACACAAGAAGAAAGCGAGAAAATAAATCTAGCATGGATTATACAATGAAATGGTGTGAACACCGACAACTGGAATGAAATATGTGAACAATGAATGTAGTGTCGGTGGAAATACGTACTCCCCCAAGCTTAGGCTTTTGGCCTAACTTGGTAATCACCGTCACTAGCATGCGTAGTGGTCGGAGTGATAGCTCACGGAGGCTCTAGGTGCAGACGCCTTAGCCCGCTGAGCAGCCACAACCTCCACATTATGCGCGCGGGCCTCGCTCTCCAGAACATAATATCTTCCCTTGTTGTGAGCATCAAAGAGAGCAGGCGCAGGCAAAAAGGTGTCCACAACGGACTTTTTATTAAACAATAGGTTATCTGTAAAATTATGGGCTTCACCACTAAGGAACCTATGGTGTTTCATGGCGTCAAAGTCTAAGTACTGCGTGGGTAGGATAGGGTCATAAGGCCAAGGTGAAACACCCAGCTCCCTTGGTAAAAGTGTGGCATAAATGCCACCATAAAAATATCCACCACCAGCGTTGTGTTGCAACATGCGTGCAACACTCGCTCCAAGTTTATAACATTTGTCACCGGTGAGCGGTGCGTATGAGGCTCAAGTCAGGAGCACAAAGTGTACTACAATATTGTTTGCCTACGATTCATTTTTCGTTAAATAGTGCAAAGTATTGAATTAAGGGAAAATGAATGCTCTTTATTCTAGCTTGCGTCACTCCTCTAGTATCACCGTAGCAAAGGCTAGGAACGAATAACTCAGACTCGGATCTTGGTGGTTCGTCAAGCGAGCCCCAAAATGGAATTTTGCAGTAATTAGATAATGTTTCTAGCAGTAAAGAAAATGAATGTCATAAAGTTTAAATGACACTCTAGACTCACGAGGATGGAATCTAAATTCTTTGGTAAATGAGTTAGTGAGGCTGAGATGTTGGTTGCACTTATCTTCGGGACCGAGCTCGGCATTGTGAACATATTGCTCAAACTCTTCTTTAATACATGCACGCACCATAAAATCGTTGCATGGCCATAGACATGATTTGGTAGCGGCATCTCGTATGGAATTTTCACTTGGTTCAACATAAGACCGACAGACTGATCCACTACTAGAGGACGCCTCTGAGGACCTCTGCCTCGAAGAACTCCTTCCTAAGAGGTTCAACATATTTGCGTACAATTTTCTGAAAATTTTTGGATCACAAAATTCTTGTCAACAAAACTTCACAAGATTGATAGCAACTACTCATAGGGATGCATAGAGGCCATATCAAGCATTCAAATTACACTACTTAGAACTCTAAGAATTCAACATGCAAGCACATCTACAGCAGCACCAAGAGTATCTAATTATTCAAAATATAAACCACTAAAGAAAAAACTAATTGGACCAATGGAAGAGTCACATACCAAGAAGCAATCCCCCAAAACAGTTTCGAAAACGGAGCTTCGAGCAAAGAGATCAAAATCCGCGGGTTTGAGAGCAAGAACACGAGAGAGAGAGAGAGAGAGAGAGAGAGAGAGAGAGAGAGAGAGAGAGAGAGAGAGAGAGAGAAAGAGAGAGAGAGAGAGAGAGAGAGAGAGAGAGAGCGAGCGAGAGAGAGAGCAATGGTAATTTTTTCTAGAGGTAGGTGATGACATGGGCTAAAGAGATATGTGAGGGGGCCAACATGGGGACCACAACCCACCAAGGCGCGCCTGGGACTGCTGGCGCGCCTAGGTGTGTTGGCCCACCTGGTGCACCCCCTATGATGTTATTTGCATAAAAATTCAGAAATATTCAGACAAAAATCGTATTAAATTTTCATGTCATTTCGATAACTTTTATTTTGGGTCATTTTTTATTGCATGGGAAACTCAGGAAACGGATAAAACCTGGCATTTTATTTTATTTAACTAAGAAAAACAGAAAATAAAACTAAGGACAGAAGGTAGTGCCTACTAAATTCATCAACTGCATACCTCCCAAAAGTGATCCATTAATAAGGTTGATCAAGTCTTATTAATAACCACCTTCGATTAGCATGACACCGAAGAACTTCCGTAAAACACTAAATTACCACAATGGGGATATGCATGTCCCCAACAATAAGTATATCATATTTCTTTTTCGCAGTACGTAGAGGTATTTGAAAACTTCCAATAGTGAGTGTCAAAGAATTTTCAATAACATTATCACCATTCACTTGGAATTGTTACTTCAGAAAGGGCACCGCATGCTCATCAAAAAGTGACCTTTGTTTTATTGCAATCAATAACAGCCCCTGAAGTATTCAAAAAGGGTCTACCAAGGATAATCGACATGTTGTCCTCCTCGGGCATCTCAAGTATAAGAAAGTCATTAAAATAATAATTAGCCAGCCTGGTGGAGATTTCAGCTTCCGGTACTTTTCTCTTATTGGTGATGATGTCTTTCATGTACTTTGCATAAGGGGCCATTTTTAATATATCAGTCAAACGGGTACGCAAAAAAACTGGCCTGATCATTTCAGCAAAGCGTTCAAATTCTTCATCATCTTTCTTCTTAGTTGATTTAGGTGGAAAAGGCGTAGGTTTTTGAACCCATTGTTCTCTTTCCTTGCCATGTTTTCTAGCAACAAAGTCTCTTTTATCGTATCTTTTTATTCTTGGGTTGCGAGTTATCAAGATCAACAACTGGTTCTATTTCGAAATCATTATCTGGTTCTTTATTATTTGTTTGAGTGTCTTCATGAAACTCGTCATTATCTTTTTCATTATCAGTAGGTGAGTGTTCATTACCAGATTGAGCTTCAGCATCAGAAATAGAAACATCGTTATTAGCTTCAGGAGGTTTTTCTATTTCAGGTTCACTAGAGGTATGCAAAGTCCTATCATTTTTTGTTTTCTTTTCTTTTTAGAAGGACTAGGTGCAGTTGTGTTAAATCTTTGAGAGTCATGTTCAATTATTTTTGGGTGTCCCTTAGGGTAAAGTGGTTCCTGAGTCATTTTACCTCCTCTAGTTGCTACTCTAACAGCAAAGTAACTTATATTATTGTTCATTTCATCAAGCAATTCTCTCTGAGATTTAGCAACTTGTTCTAGTTGAGTTTGAACCATAGAGACATATTTTCCTACACCTCTAACATAATTGGTAATTCTAAATAACAAGTCATTCAAGCGAGCAATCATATTAGAATTGTATTTCAATTGTTTCATAACATTTGCATTGAAGTGATCTTGTTTTCTAATGTAGTTATCAAACTCATAAAGCAATTGACTAGGATGCATATTATAAGGATTTTCATTGTCACCGAATTTCATTAAGGTGTTTACCTCTACCACCTTGGGTGGTGATGGTGTTTCAAGCCCATGTATTTCTTCAATAGGAGGTAAATTTTTGACATCCTCAGCTTTAATACCTTTTTCCTTCATAGATTTCTTTGCCTCTTGCATCTGTTCGGGACTGAGATATAAGATGCACCTCTTCTTAGGGGTAGGTTTAGGCAGTGGTTCAGGAAGAGTCCAATCATCATAATTTTTCAATATGTTATTCAATAGTTCCTCAGCTTGTTCAACAGTTTGTTCCCTGAAAACTCAACCAACACAACTATCTAGGAAATCCCTAGAAGCATCGGTTAGTCCATTATAGAAGATATCAAGTATTTTGGGTATTTTTGTTGTATAGATTGGAAAGTAAAGATTGCAAAATAAAAGTCGAAAAAAATAGCAAGTTGATAGGAAAAGAATATGATGGAAGATAGACACGGGGGCCATAGGTTTCACTAGTGACTTCTCTTAAGATAGCATAATTTACAGTGGGTGAACGAATTACTGTCGAGCAATTGATAGAAAAGCGCATAGTTATGATCATGTATATAGGCATCACGTCCGCGACAAGTAGACCGAAATGATTCTGCATCTACTACTATTACTCCACACATCGACTGCTATCCAGCATGCATCTAGAGTATTAAGTTCATAAGAATAGAGTAACGCATTAGGCAAGATGACATGATGTAGAGGGATAAACTCAAGCAATATGATATAAACCCCATCTTTTTATCCTCGATGGCAACAATACAATACGTGCCTTGCTGCCCCTGCTGTCACTGGGAAAGGACACCGCAAGATTGAACCCAAAGCTAAGCACTTTTCCCATTGCAAGAAATATCAATCTAGTAGGCCAAACCAAACTGATAATTTGAAGAGACTTGCAAAGATAATTAAATCATGCATAAAATAATTCAGAGGAGAATCAAATATTGTTCATAGATAATCTTAATCATAAACCCACAATTCATCGGATCTCGACAAACACACTGCAAAAAGAATTACATCGAATAGATCTCCAAGAGAATCGAGGAGAACTTTGTATTGAGATCCAAAGAGAGAGAAGAAGCCATCTATCTAATAACTATGGACCCGAAGGTCTGTGGTAAACTACTCACACATCATCCGAGAGGCTATGGTGTTGATGTAGAAGCCCTCCGTGATCGATCCCCCCTCCGGCGGAGCGCCGGAAAAGGCCCCAAGATGGGATCTCACGGGTACAGTAGGTTGCGGCGGTGGAAATAGGGTTTCGTGGTGCTCTCGGATGTTTTCGGGGTATATGAGTATATATAGGCGAAATAAGTAGGTCGGTGGAGCCATGAGGGGCCCACGAGGGTGGGGGCGCGCCTACCCCCTGGGCGCGCCTCCCTGCCTCGTGGCTTCCTCGTTCCTTCCTTGACGTCCACTCCAAGTCTCCTGGATTGCGTTTCTTCCGAAAATAACTCTCCCGAAGGTTTCATTCCGTTTGGATTCCGTTTGATATTCCTTTTCTGCGAAACACTGAAATAGGCAAAAAAACAGGAATTTGCACTGGGCCTTTGGTTAATAGGTTAGTCCCAAAAATAATATAAAAGTGCATAGTAAAGCCCATTAAACATCCAAAACAGATAATATAATAGCATGGAACAATCAAAAATTATAGATACATTGGAGAAGTATCAAGCATCCCCAAGCTTAATTCCTGCTCGTCCTTGAGTAGGTAAATGATAAAAACAGAATTTTTGATGTGGAATGCTACCTAGCATAATTCTCAATGTAATTTTCTTTATTGTGGCATGAATGTTCAGATCTGAAAGATTCAAGATAAAAGTTTAATATTGACATAAAATAATAATACTTCAAGCATACTAACAAAGCAATCATGTCTTCTCAAAATAACATGGCCAAAGGAAGTTATCCCTACAAAATCATATAGTCTGGCTATGCTCTATCTTCATCACACAAAATATTTAAATCATGCACAACCCCGATGACAAGCCAAGCAATTGTTTCATACTTTTGATGTTCTCAAACTTTTTCAATCTTCACGCAATACATGAGCGTGAGCCATGGACATAGCACTATATGTGGAATAGAATGGTGGTTGTGGAGAAGACAAAAGGGAGAAGATAGTCTCACATGAACTAGGCGTATCCACGGGCTGTGGAGATGCCCATCAATAGATATCAATGTGAGTGATTAGGGATTGCCATGCAACGATGCACTAGAGCTATAAGTGTATGAAAGCTCAACAAAAGAAACTAAGTGTGTGTGCATCCAACTTGCTTGCTCACGAAGACCTAGGGCATTTTGAGGAAGCCCATCATTGGAATATACAAGCCAAGTTCTATAATGTAAATTCCCACTAGTATATGAAAGTGACAACATAGGAGACTCTCTATCATGAGGATCATGGTGCTACTTTGAAGCACAAGTGTGGTAAAAGGATAGTAACATTGTCCCTTCTCTCTTTTTCTCTCATTTTTTTATTTGGGCCTTTTTCTCTTTTTTTATGGCCTCTTTTTTTTTTCTTTTCGTCCGGAGCTTCATCCTGACTTGTGGGGGAATCATAGTCTCCATCATCCTTTCCTCACTTGGGACAATGCTCTAATAATGATGATCATCACACTTTTATTTACTTACAACTCAAGAATTACAAATCGATACTTAGAACAAAATATGACTCTATGTGAATGCCTCCGGCGGTGTACCGGGATATGCAATGAATCAAGAGTGACATGTATGAAAGAATTATGAAGGTGACTTTGCCAGAAATACGATGTCAACTACATGATCATGCAAAGCAATATGACAATGATGAAACGTGTCATAACAAACGGAACGGTGGTGAGTTGCATGGCAATATATCTCGGAATGGCTATGGAAATGACATAATAGGTAGGTATGGTGGCTGTTTTGAGGAAGGTAGATGGTGGGTGTATGATACCAGCGAAAGGTGCGTGGTATTAGAGAGGCTAGCAATGGTGGAAGGGTGAGAGTGCGTATAATCCATGGACTCAACATTAGTCATAAAGAACTCACATCCTTATTGCAAAAATCTATTAGTTATCGAAACGAAGTACTACGCGCATGCTCCTAGGGGGATAGATTGGTAGGAGAATACCATCGCTCGTCCCCGACCGCCACTCATAAGGAAGACAATCAATAAATAAATCATGCTCCGACTTCATCACATAACGGTTACTCAACAGAAAAATCTCACGAGCTTCGTTAGTATAAGAAAATCACCACTTTTGTTACTATTGTAAAATCATTATTTATTTATATTGGTGTCAAACCTACTGTATTCCAACTTCTCTATGGTTCATACCCCCCGATACTGGCCATAGATTCATCAAAATAAGCAAACAACACACGAAAACAGAATCTGTCAAAAAACAGAACAGTCTGTAGCAATCTGTAACTCTCGAATACTTCTGTAACTCCAAAAATTCTGAAAAATTAGGACGACCTAAACAATTTGTCTATTGATCTTCTGAAAAAAGAATCAACCTAAGAGCATTCTTCTGTAAAAAAAATGGTAGCTAATCTCGTGAGCGCTAAAGTTTCTGTTTTCTACAGCAAGATCGCAAAGACTTCACCCAAGTCTTCCCAAAGGTTCTACTTGGCACAAACACTAATTTGAAGCATAAAACCACATATTAATAGAAGCTAAATAAATTATTTATTACTAAACGGAACAAAAAAGCAAGAAACAAAAATAAAATTGGGTTGCCTCCCAAAAATTCTTATCTATAGCATTTATCTTTCTATTCTGAGAAACCACGTGGCCATTAATGGTGGAAGAAAGATTAAGCACGCTACGGAAATTTGCATCTCAGCTAGCCTTCATTTCTTTGATAATTTCATTTTGATAAAAGCACAAAAGAGAGGTGGATTCAATCTTCTCATTCATGGGGTGCCCATATATAGTTTTCATCTTTTCATAGGTATTTATGGCATACCCCTCAAGAAAACCTTCTTCAAAAATCGAATCTAAAACTTGCTTGAACGAAGAGAGCAAGCTAACATAAAAGCCTTTTAGGTAAATCTCAATTTGATATTGAGGCACGTAACAAGCTCGGATCCTTAATAACCTATCCCAAGCATCTTTCAAAGACTCATCAAGTAAATAACGAAAAATTCCGGGATCATCTTCATCAAAATTATTCAAATCCTCATTGATAATCCGGGAAGGTCTTTCCATAGCATCATTATTTATAAGCCTAGAGAGGACAGAGGGACTATCCAAAGTATTAAAACCCGGGAGAGAACCCTTAGCCCTTTTTGATTCGGTCATGGTGAAAGAAAAGCAAACGGGAAAGAGGCGAATAAAATGGCAAAGGTGAAGTGGGGGAGAGGAAAACGAGAGGCAAATGGAAAATAATGTAATGTGAGGGTGTGATGGGTACTTGGTATGTCTTGACTTGGCGTAGATCTCCCCGGCAACGGCGCCAGAAATCCTTATTGCTACCTCTTGAGCATGCGTTGGTTTTCCCTTGAAGAGGAAAGGGTGATGCAGCAAAGTAGCGTAAGTATTTCCCTCAGTTTTTTTAGAACCAAGGTATCAATCCAGTAGGAGACTAGACGCAAGTCCCTCGTACCTGCACAAACAATCAAGAACCTTGCAACCAACGCGATAAAGGGGTTGTCAATCCCTTCACGGCCACTTGCAAAAGTGAGATCCGATAGAGATAATAAGATAAATATTTTTGGTATTTTTGTTGTATAGATTGGAAAGTAAAGATTGCAAAATAAAAGGCGAAAGAAATAGCAAGTTGATAGGAAAATAATATGATGGAAGATAGACCCGGGGGCCATAGGTTTCACTAGTGACTTCTCTCAAGATAGCATAATTTACGGTGGGTGAACGAATTATTGTCGAGCAATTGATAGAAAAGCGCATAGTTATGATGATATCTAGGCATGATCATGTATATAGGCATCACATCCGCGACAAGTAGACCGAAACAATTCTGCATCTACTACTATTACTCCACACATCGACCGCTATCCAACATGCATCTAGAGTATTAAGTTCATAAGAACAGAGTAACGCATTAGGCAAGATGACATGATGTAGAGGGATAAACTCAAGCAATATGATATAAACCCCATCTTTTTATCCTCGATGGCAACAATACAATACGTGCCTTGCTGCCCCTGCTGTCACTGGGAAAGGACACCACAAGATTGAACCCAAAGCTAAGCACTTCTCCCATTGCAAGAAATATCAATCTAGTAGGCAAACCAAACTGATAATTCGAAGAGACTTGCAAAGATAATTAAATCATGCATAAAAGAATTCAGAGGAGAATCAAATATTGTTCATAGATAATCTTAATCATAAACCCACAATTCATTGGATCTCGACAAACACACCACAAAAAGAATTACATCAAATAGATCTACAAGAGAATCAAGGAGAACTATGTATTGAGATCCAAAGAGAGAGAAGAAGCCATCTAGTTAATAACTATGGACCCGAAGGTCTGTGGTAAACCACTCACACATCATCGGAGAGGCTATGATGTTGATGTAGAAGCCCTCCGTGATCGATTCCCCCTTCGGCGGAGCGCCGGAAAAGGCCCCAAGATGGGATCTCACGGGTACAGAAGGTTGCGGCGGTGGAAATAGGGTTTCGTGGTGCTCTCAGATGTTTTTTGGGTATATGAGTATATATAGGCGAAAGAAGTAGGTCGGTTGAGCCACGAGGGCCCATGAGGGTGGGGGCGCGCCTACCCCCCTAGGCGCGCCTCCCTGCCTCGTGGCTTCCACGTTGCTTCCTTGACGTCCACTCCAAGTCTCCTGGATTGCGTTTGTTCCAAAAATAACTCTCCCTGAAGGTTTCATTCCGTTTGATATTCCTTTTCTGCAAAACACTGAAATAGGCAAAAAAAATAGCAATTTGCACTGGGCCTTTGGTTAATTGGTTAGTCCCAAAAATAATATAAAAGTGCATAGTAAAGAACATTAAACATCCAAAACATATAATATAATAGCATGGAACAATAAAAAAATTATAGATACGTTGGAGACGTATCAGCCTCCCCCAAGATTGTGGGAGACTCTCTTCTTTAATTTGCACAAAGTGAAATATTTCCTGTAAGGCAGTTTGTTTCTTATGAGCAGGAAAATATTTTTCAGAGAAGTAGTAAATCATATCCTGGGGACTACGCACACAACCAGGAGCAAGAGTATTATACCAAGTTTTAGCATCACCCTTTAATGAGAATGGAAATAACGTGAGAATATAATAGTAGCGAATTTTCTCATCATGAGCAAATACGGTGGCTATTCATTCAACTTAGTAAGATGTGTCACAACAGTTTCAGTTTCATAACCATGGAAAGGATCAGATTCAACTAAAGTAATTAACTTTGGGTCGACGGAGAATTCAAAATCCTTATCATCTACAAAGATAGCTGAATTAGCAAACTTAGGATCACATTTCATTCTAGCATTCAAAGATTTTTCTTTCAATTTGCATAATAATTTCTTAAGATCATCCCTATCATAGCAAGCAAGAAAGTCTCTAGTTGTCTCCTCATCCATCACATAACCTTCTGGTATCTTAGGTAACTCATATCTAAGAGAACTAGATCTAATAGGTGTTTCAAGATTTGCAGTTTCAAGTACTTCATCAGTTTCAATAATATCATTATCTTCAGCTCTAGCAATTCGTTCATCAAGAAATTCACCTAGTGGCACATTATCGTCAAGCAAGGTACTAGCATCATCATGAGTATCATTCATAGCAGAAGTAGCATCATCAATGACTTGCGACATATTAGGATTAATAACATGTGGTGGTGTTGCAAGTTCACTCAAAACAGAAGGTGAATCAAGTGCAGAGTGTGATGGCAGCTTACCTCCCCTCGTCCTAGAGGGAACGATCTTTGTCTTAGTATCCTTCAGATTCTTCATAGTGATAAATTGATAATAATCCCAAGTGACTCAACAAATATAGCTATGCTCCTCGGCAACGGTGCCAGAAAAAGGTCTTGATAACCCACAAGTATAGGGGATCGCAACAGTTTTTGAGGGTAGAGTATTCAACCCAAATTTATTGATTCGACACAAGGGGAGCCAAAGAATATTTGCAAGTATTAGCAGCTGAGTTGTCAATTCAACCACACCTGGAGGTTAATTATCTGTAGCAAAGTGATCAGTAGCGAAGTAGTACGATAGTTTTGATGGTAGTAGCAGCAGCAATAGTAACAGTAATAGTGATAGCTATGATTTTGTAGCAAGTGTAACAGTAACTTAGCAAGAACAATATAAGAGAAATTCCCAGGCATTGGATTGGTGAATTCGTTAGATGATATTCATCATATAACAATCATAACCTAGGGTGATACGTGATACGTCTCCAACGTATCTATAATTTTTGATGTATTCATGCCATGTTTATAATATTTTTACATGATTTTGGTATGATTTGGTTAGAACTAAACCGGACTGACGTTGTTTTCAGCAGAACTACCCTGGCGTTATTTTTGTGCAGAAATAAAAGTTCTCAGAATTCGCTGAAAATCAACGGAGATTTTTTCTCGAAAATATAAAAAAAAATACTAGAATGAGTAGTTACCGAAGGGGAGTCCCGTGGGCCCCATGAGGGTGGAGGGCGTGCCCACCCCCCTAGGGCGTGCCCCTGTGCCTCGTGGACTTCCCGTGGGGGCCCCTTGTTCTTGACGCCAACCTCTCCTATAAATCCCCAAACCTCCAGAAAATAACCTACATCGGGAGTTCCGCCGCCGCAATCCTCTGTAGCCACCAAAAACCAATCGGGACCCTGTTCCGGCACCCTGCCGGAGGGGGGATCCATCACCGGTGGCCATCTTCATCATCCCGGCGCTCTCCATGACGAGGAGGGAGTAGTTCACCCTCGGGGCTGAGGGTATGTACCAGTAGCTATGTGTTTGATCTATCTCTCTCTCGTGTTCTTGATTTGGCAAGATCTTGATCTATCGTGAGCTTTGCTACTATAGTTGGATCTTATGATGTTTCTCCCCCTCTATCTTCTTGTAATGGATTGAGTTTTCCCTTAGAAATTATCTTATTGGATTGAGTCTTTAAGGATTTGAGAACACTTGATGTATGTCTTGCGTGGGATACCCGTGGTGACAGTGGGGTATTCTATTGATTCAATGGATGTATGTTTTGGTGATCAACTTGCGGGTTTCGTGACCTTGGGAACTTATGCATAGGGGTTGGCACACGTTTTCGTCTTGACTCTCCGGTAGAAACTTTGGGGCACTCTTTGAAGTTCTTTGTGTTGGTTGAATAGATGAATCTGAGATTGTGTGATGCATATCATATAATCATACCCGCGAATACTGGAGGTGACATTGGAGTATCTAGGTGGCATTAGGGTTTTGGTTGATTTGTGTCTTAAGGTCTTATTTTACTACGAACTCTAGGGCTATTTGTGACACTTCTAGGAATAGCGCAATGGATTGATTGGAAAGAATAACTTTGAGGTGGCTTTGTACCCTAAAATAATCTATTCGTTTGTTCTCCGCTATTAGTGACTTTGGAGTGACTCTTTGTTGCATGTTGAGGGATAGTTATATGATCTAATTATGTTATCCTTGTTGAGAGAACTTGCACTAGTGAAAGTATGAACCCTAGGCCTTGTTTCAAAGCATTGCAATACCGTTTGTGCTCACTTTTATCATTAGTTACCTTGTTGTTTTTATATTTTCAGATTACAAAAACCTATATCTACCATCCATATTGCACTTGTATCACCATCTCTTCGCCGAACTAGTGCACCTATACAATTTACCATTGTATTGGGTGTGTTGGGGACACAAGAGACTCTTTGCTCTTTGGTTGCAGGGTTGTTTGAGAGAGACCATCTTCATCCTACGCCTCCCATGGATTGATAAACCTTAGGTCATCCACTTGAGGGAAATTTGCTACTGTCCTACAAACCTCTGCACTTGGAGGCCCAACAACGTCTACAAGAAGAAGGTTGTGTAGTATACATCAAGCTTTTTTCTGGCGCCTTTGCCAGGGAGGTTAGTGCTTGAAGATATATCTTTAGATCTTGCAATCGGATCTTTTAGTTTCTTATTTTATCACTACTTTAGTTTATAAAAGAAAACTACAACAAAAATGGAATTGAGGGTGCCTCATATGCTTCATCTTTTTAGTATCTTTCGTGAAAATGATGGAAAGGAAAATTGTGCTCAAGTGTTAGAAGAAGAATGCATTAAAATGTTTGGCACTAAATATTTGAGTGATGAGCATGATTGCAATGTTGTTAGTATGAATTCCTTGAATATCCATGATGCTAATGATATGCAAAGCCACAACCTTGGGGATGCTATGTTTGACGAAGATGATATGTTTTGTCCCCCAAGTTTTGATGAGCAAATTTATTATGATGATAGCTTGCCTCCTATATGATGATTATATTGATGAAAGTGGGTTTGGAAGAGTGTCAACTTTAGGAAGTAATGATCCCACTATTTTGGAGGGTGTTGAATCTTATTGTGATAATTATGAAAGTGGATTTGGAGAGGTCATGACTTTATTTAGTGACGAATCCACTATTTTGGAAGAGGTTCCAATTGATTATGAGAACAAAGTTTCTATCTATGATGATTATTGTGATGACATGTATAAAGAATAATGATAACCATGAAACTTGTCAGCATGATTTTAATTTTCAATTGGATTATGCCTCACATGATAGTTATTTTGTTGAGTTTGCTCCCACTACTATTCATGAGAAGAAATTTTCTTATGTGGAGAGTAAAAAAAATTATATGCTTGTAGATCATGAAAAGAATGCTTTATGTGCTGGTTATATTGTTGAATTCGGTCATGATGCTACTGAAAATTATTATGAGGGAGGAATATATGCTTGTAGGAATTGCAATAATACCAAGTTTCCTCTCTATGTGCTTAAAATCTTGAAGTTATGCTTGTTTTGCTTTCCTATGCTAGTTGATTCTTGTTCCCATAAATTGTTTGCTCACAAAATCCCTATGCATAGGAAGTTGGTTAGACATAAATGTGCTAGCCATATTCTTCATGATGCTCTCTTTATGTTTCAATTCTTATCTTTTATGTGAGCATCATTGAAATCATCATGCCTAGCTAGGGGCGTTAAACGTTAGCGCTTGTTGGGAGGCAACCCAATTTTATTTTTATTCTTTGCCTTTTGCTCCTGTTTAGTAATAAATAATCTATCTATACTCTGGCTAGATGTGGTTTTATGTTTTAATTCGTGTTTGTGCCAAGTAGAACCTTTGGGAAGACTTGGGTGAAAGTTAATGTGATCTTGCTGTAAAAAAAAGGAAACTTTGCGCTCACGAGATTAGCTGTCACTTTTTACAGAAGAGTGATCTTAAGTTGATTCTTTTTCCAGAATATTAATAGACAAATTCCTCATGCGCACCAATTTATTTCAGAATTTTGGAGTTACAATTACTACAGACTGTTCTATTTTTGACAGATTGTGTTTTCTATGTGTTGTTTGCTTATTTCAATGAATCTATGAGTAGTATCGGAGGGTATGAACCATAGAGAAGTTGGAATACAGTAGATATTACACCAATATAAATTTAGAATGAGTTCACAACAGTACCAAAAGTGGTGATTTATTTTCTTATACTAACGGAGCTTACGAGTTTTGTGTTGTGAAGTTTTCAAGTTTTGGGTAAAGATTCGATGGAGTATGGAATAAGGAGTGGCAAGAGCCTAAGCTTGGGGATGACCAAGGAACCCCAAGGTAATATTCAGGGACAACCAAGAGCCTAATCTTGGGGATGCCCCGGATGGCATCCCCTCTTTTGTCTTCGTTCATCGGTAACTTTACTTCGAGCTATATTTTTATTCACCACATGATATGTGTTTTTGTTGGAGCGTCATTTTATTTTATTTTGTTTTGCTTGCTGTTTGAATAATATCCCAAGATCTGAAATTCTTAAATGTTAGAGAGTCTTCACATAGTTACATAATTATTCAACTACTCATTGATCTTCACTTATATCTTTTGGTGTAGTTTGTCGTTTGCTCTAGTGCTTCACTTATATCTTTTAGAGCACGACGGTAGTTTTATTTCGAAGAACTAGATGAACTCTCATGCTTCACTTATATTATTTTCAGAGTCTTTAGAACAGCATGGTAATTTGCTTTGGTTATGAATTTAGTCCTAATATGATAGGCATCCAAGAGGGATATAATAAAAACTTTCATATAAAGTGCATTTAATACTATGAGAAGTTTGATTCTTTATGATTGTTTTGAGATATGAAGATGGTAATATTAGAGTTATGCTAGTGAGTAGTTGTGAATTTGAGGGATACTTGTGTTAAAGTTTGTGATTCCCGTAGCATGCACGTATGGTGAATTGTTATGTGATGAAGTCGGAGCATGATTTATTTTTTGATTGCTTCCTTATGAGTGGTGGTCGGGGACGAGCGATGGTCTTTTCCTACCAATCTACCCAACTAGGAGCATACATGTAGTACTTCATTTCGATAACTAATAGATTTTTGCAATAAGTATGTGAGTTCTTTATGACTAATGTTGAGTCCATGGATTATACGCACTCTCACCCTTCCACCATTGATAGCCTCTCTTGTGTCGCGCAACTTTCGCCGGTACCATAACACCCACCATTACCTTCCTCAAAACAGCCACCATACCTACCTATTATGGCATTTCCATAGCCATTCTGAGATATATTGCCATGCAACTTTCCACCGTTCCGTTTATTATGACACGCTCCATCATTGTCATATTGCTTTGCATGATCATGTAGTTGACATCATATTTGTGGCAAAGCCACCGTTCATAATTCTTTCATACATGTCACTCTTGATTCATTGCACATCCCGGTACACTGCCGGAGGCATTCACATATAGTCATGTTTTGTTCTAAGTATCGAGTTGTAATTCTTGAGTTGTAAGTAAATAAAAGTGTGATGATCATAATTATTAGAGCATTGTCCCAGTGAGGAAAGGATGATGGAGACTATGATTCTCCCACAAGTCGGGATGAGACTCCGGACGAAAACAATAAAAATAAAAAAAGAGGCCAAAAAAAGAGAGGGCCAAAAAACAAAAAAATGAGAGAAAAAGAGAGAAGGGGCAATGCTACTATCCTTTTTCCACACTTGTGCTTCAAAGTAGCACCATGATCTTCATGGTAGAGAGTCTCCTCTTTTGTCACTTTCATATACTAGTGGGAATTTTCATTATAGAACTTGGGTTGTATATTCCAATGATGGGCTTCCTCAAAATGCCCTAGGTCTTCGTGAGCAAGCAAGTTGGATGCGCACCTACTTAGTTTCTTTTGCCGAGCTTTCATACACTTATAGCTCTAGTGCATCCATTGCATGGCAATCCCTACTCACTCACATTGATATCTATTGATGGGCATCTCCATAGCCCGTTGATATGCCTAGTTGATGTGAGACTATCTTCTCCTTTTTGTCTTCTCCACAACCACCATTCTATTCCACCTATAGTGCTATGTCCATAGCTCACGCTCATGTATTCCGTGAAGATTGAAAAAGTTTGAGAACATCAAAAGTATGAAACAATTGCTTGGCTTGTCATCGGGGTTGTGCATGATTTAAATATTTTGTGTGATGAAGATAGACCATAGTCAGACTATATGATTTTGTAGGGATAGCTTTCTTTGGCCATGTTATTTTGAGAAGACATGATTGCTTTGTTCGTATGCTTGAAGTATTACTGTTTTTATGTCAATATTAAACTTTTGTTTTGTATCTTATGGATCTGAATAGTCTTGCCACAATAAAGAAGATTACATTGATAAATATGTTAGTTAGCATCCCACATCAAAAATAATATTTTTATCATTTACCTACTCAAGGACGTGCAGGAATTAAGCTTGAGGATGCTGATATGTCTCCAACGTATCTATAATTTTTGATGTATTCATGCCATGTTTATAATATTTTTACATGATTTTGGTATGATTTGGTTAGAACTAACCCGTACTGACGTTGTTTTCAGCAGAACTACCGTGGTGTTGTTTTTGTGCAGAAATAAAAGTTTTCGGAATGCGCTGAAAATCAACGGAGATTTTTTCTGGAAAATATAAAAAATACTCGAACAAAGAGTTACCGGAGGGGAGTCCCGTGGGCCCCACGAGGGTGGAGGCCGCGCCCACCACCCTAGGGCGCGCCCCTGTGCCTCTTGGACTTCCCGTGGGGCCCCCAGACTTGTTCTCCACGCCAACCTCTCCTATAAATCCCCAAACCACCAGAAAATAACCTAGATCGGGAGTTCCGCCGCTGCAAGCCTCTGTAGCCACCAAAAACCAATCGGGACCCCGTTCCGGCACCCTGCCGTAGGGGGAATCCATCACCGGTGGCCATCTTCATCATCTCGGCGCTCTCCATGACGAGGAGGGAGTAGTTCATCCTCGGGGCCGAGGGTATGTACCAGTAGCTATGTGTTTGATCTCTCTCTCTCTCTCGTGTTCTTAATTTGGCACGATCTTGATGTATCGCGAGCTTTGCTACTATAGTTGCATCTTATGATGTTTCTCGCCCTCTATCTTCTTGTAATGGATGGAGTTTTCCCTTTGAAGTTATTTTATCGGATTGAGTCTTTAAGGATTTGAGAACACTTGATGTATGTCTTGCGTGGGATACCCGTGGTGACTGGGGTATTCTATTGATTCACTTGATGTATGTTTTGGTGATCAACTTGCGGGTTCCGTGACCTTGGGAACTTATGCATAGGGGTTGGCACACGTTTTCGTCTTGACTCTCCGGTAGAAACTTTGGGGCACTCTTTGAAGTTATTTGTGTTGGTTGAATAGATGAATTTGAGATTGTGTGATGCATATCGTATAATCATACCCGCGGATACTTGAGGTGACATTGGAGTATCTAGGTGAAATTAGGGTTTTGGTTGATTTGTGTCTTAAGGTGTTATTTTACTATGAACTCTAGGGCTGTTTGTGACACTTATAGGGATAGCCCAATGGATTGATCGGAAAGAATAACTTTGAGGTGGTTTCGTACCCTACAATAATCTCTTCGTTTGTTCTCCGCTATTAGTGACTTTGGAGTGACTCTTTGTTGCATGTTGAGGGATAGTTATATGATCTAATTATGTTATCCTTGTTGAGTGAACTTGCAATAGTGAAAGTATGAACCCTATGCCTTGTTTCGAAGCATTGCAATACAGTTTGTGATCACTTTTATCATTAGTTACCTTGCTGTTTTTATATTTTCAGATTACAAAAACCTATATCTAGCATCCATATTGCACTTGTATCACCATCTCTTCGCCGAACTAGTGCACCTATACAATTTACCATTGTATTGGGTGTGTTGGGGACACAAGAGACTCTTTGCTATTTGGTTGCAGGGTTGTTTGAGAGAGACCATCCTCATCCTACGCCTCCCACGGATTGATAAACCATAGGTCATCCACTTGAAGGAAATTTGCTACTGTCCTACAAACCTCTGCACTTGGAGGCCCAACAACGTCTACAAGAAGAAGGTTGTGTAGTAGACATCAATACGACACTAGCTCCAGTTCATAAATATAATGTAGGCATGTATTCCGTAAATAGTCATATGTGCTTATGGAAATAACTTGCATGACATCTTTTGTCCTACCCTCCTGTGGCAGCGGGGTCCAATTGGAAACTAAGGGATATTAAGGCCTCCCTTTAATAGAGAACCGGAACAAAGCATTAACACATAGTGAATACATGAACTCCTCGAACTACGGTCAACACCGGAAAGTATCCCGGCTACTGTCACTCCGGGGTTTGTGGATCATAACACGTAATAGGTGAATATAACTTGCAAGATCAGATCTAGGACATAGATATAATGGTGATAACATAAACGGTTCAGATCTGAAATCATGGCACCCGAGCCCAAAGTGACAAGTATTAAGCATGGCAAATTCATATCAACATCAATCTCAAAACATAGTGGATACTAGGGATCAATCCCTAACAAAACTAACTCGATTACATGATGAATCTCATCCAACTCCTCACCGACCAGTGAGCCTATCAAGGAATTACTCACTCCCGGTGGACAGGATCATGGAATAGGCGATGGAGAAGGGTTGGTGATGACAAAGATCGAAGATCCCCCTCTCCGGAACCCCAAACGGACTCCAGATCTGGCCTCCCGGTGAAGAACAGGAGGTGGCGGCGGCTCCGTCTCACGAAACGTGATAATTCTTTCTCCCTTATTTTTTCTCCAAATATAGGTATTTGAGGAGTCAGACATAGGGTCTGCCGGGCCACCAGGTGGGCACAACCCACCTGGGCGCACCAGGATGGGGGGCGCGCCCTGGTGGGTTGTGCTCACCCAGGGGCCCCCCTCCGGTGGTTCTTGGGTCCAGTAATTCTCTTTTATTATATACAAAATCCACTCGAAGTTTTGTTCCAATCCGAGAACTTTTATTTCTGCACAAAAACAACACCATGATAGTTCTGCTGAAAACAACGTCATTCCGGGTTAGCTTCATTCAAATCATGCAAATTAGAGTCCAAAACAAGAGGAAATGCATTAGGAAAACTAGATACGACGGAGACATATCACTTTCCCACGCAAAATATCCCGCCATATTTGTGATGGAAGTGGTCCCAAGGTTGCATCCGGAAGAGAGTTATTTGGATAGTAGACAACTTTTAAGATTAATGAACTCCGAGAGCTGGGAAGATCTAGCAAGGGCCAGGTTTGCCTGGCAAGTAGGGCTAGATTAAAGATCTCAAGGTCACGGAAACCGAGGCATCCCAAATACTCGGTGTCATCATAACATCCCATGAGACCCAGCATGGCTTCCACTACACGAAGCAGCTATTTTGCCGTCTGCCACGGCGGACGGCAAAGACATGAACAGCGGACGGCAAAGACCTTTGCCATCAGCCGCGGACGGCAAAAGGCTCCGGCAAAGTAGGCTACGGTAAACAGCTACTTTGTCGTCTGCTTCCTGGCGGCTGACGGCAAAGGCCCTTTGCCGTCTGCCTCGGACGGCAAAGAGAGCGGACGGCAAAAATTGTGCTGTCAGTCCGTTAAGTGGCTAACGGCAGGCCTTTGCCGTCCGCCGCTGACGGCAAACTTCCTAGTGCCTTTGCCGTCCGCCGCTGACGGCAATAACAGTTTGTTTGTTTTTTTCAAGACAAATTACCTAAACAACATTAAAAAAACTACTCAGCGTTGCTATCGAGGTCAATCACGGCCGGGCCGTTGCCGCTGTCATCGTCGCTGCTGGACCGGTTCGCGACGTCGTCCCAGTCCACCGGGACGTCGTCCGAATCCTCTTCCTCCTCCGCCATCGCCGCCTGCGGCGCCGGCATCGCCTCGGCCGCCTGGATTGCGGCCGCAATCTCGGAGGCTTCCTCGGCCTCCCGCGCCGCCGCTGCTGCGGCTTCTTCCGATGACCGCGCTAGGGCCGCGAGCAGTCCGGGCATGTCCTCCGGGTCGCCGTCCTGTCGGAGCGCCCCACCTCCGGCGGGATCACGGCCTCGGCCGGGGCTGGTGGGGCGGGGCCAGGAGGCGGGGCGCGCCCGCGCCCGCGCAGGCCGGAGGGCCCGGCTTCGCCTGTGATGTCGCCGACGGGGAGCCCACAGGCGGCGCGCTTGAAGGCGCCGATAACGTCGTTGAACCGCTTGCCCTTCCAAAATCGGCGGCGGTTCTTACGGTTGAACCGCCCACCGGGGTGCACGCTCAGCTCGGCGTTCGGCGCCGGCGGGCCCTGCGAGGGGTAGCCGTCGGCGGAGATCCTCCACGGCCGCGGCACCTTCGCCGCCGGCGGCACGAACAGCCCGAACCGGAAGAGATCTTCCGTCTGCCCTTGTGTGAGGCTCGAAGGCCAGACGCCGCCCGGTGCCGCGCCGTCGGAGTTCGAGTCGCTGGACGCCATCCCGCGCAGATCGGTGAAGAGAACGCGTGTGTGAAGAGGGAGAGGAGGGATGGACGGGCGGTGTGACCAAACTCGCCGCGCAGGGCGGGTTTTATAGCGCCGGGAATTAATGTGCGGCAGGTGAGGCGCCGTGGCGGGGCGGAGCGGGGCATTAAACTGCGGCAAGGAGGCGACGGGCCGCGGCAGCGGTGGCGTGCGGCAGGCGCGGTCTCCGACGGCGCCGTGGCGGGGCGGAGCGGGGCATTAAACTGCGGCAGGGAGGCGACGGGCCGCGGCAGTGCTGCCGTGCGGCAGCGGCGCGGTCTCCGACGGTGGCAGCGGCGCAAGATGGGACGGGCCGGCGCGCGGAAGACGAGATCCCATGCAGCCGCGTTGACCGCGAGCTGCCGCGTTGATCGCGGGCGAGTGGATAGACCACGATGGTAGGCGTGTGCGCAGTGGCCGGCCGGGTCGGTTGGACTACTAAATATCTACGCGTGGGCAGGCGGGTTGACCAGACGAAAAAACTAAACTAAAAGTAATCTAAACAAAAAAACAGAAAAAACAGAAGAAAAAAAAGGAGAAGAGGGGTGGGGCTCACCTGCGGCAGGGGTGGGGCGCTCGCCGACGGAGGGGCGCTCGCCGACGGAGGGGCGCTCGCCGACGGCGGGGCGGCGGGGTGGCGCTCGCCGACGGAGGGGCGGCGGGGCGGCGGGGTGGCGCTCGCCGACGGAGGGGCGGCGGGGTGGCGCTGGCCGGGCGGAGGGGTGGGGGGCGACGGGGCGGAGGGGGCGACGGGGCGGCGCCGGGCGGCGGGTGGGGGCGACGGGTGGCGGGGCAACGGGGCGGTGGCGGGCGGCGGCGGCGGCGGCGGTGGGGTGGGATGTGGTGGCGGGGCGCGTCGGGGAGGAGAGAGAGGGAGAGAACAGAGAGTAACGGGCGGGGGGTACGGGCCGTTAGGTACTCTCCTCTTTGCCGTCCGCCAGTCTTTGTCGTCCGCCTTTTTGCCTCTTTATCGTCTGCTAGCAGACAGCAAAGAGGTAGGGCATTAAGTTTTTTCCAAACGGGCGGGGGGTGGGGGCCACCTCTCTCTTTGCCGTCTGCCAACGGACGGCAAAGATTCTTTGTCGTCTGCCAGCGAACGGCAAAGAGCTCGCGGATGGCAAAGAGCTTCTTTGCCGTCCGCCATTTCTTTGCCGTCTGCTTTTAGGCAACTGATGGCAAAGAGCTTCTTTGCCGTCAGCTAACAGACGGCAAAGAGCTGGCAGATGGCAAATTAGCTGATTCCAGTAGTGTTCCCTGCAAAATAGTCTGATTAAAGAGGTGTGTCGTGGTTTTGTCACGACAGATGCCCTCTTGAAAGGACTTAGGTACGAGGCCATGGCTACGGTGATTAGCTTAAAGGGGTTGAGCGGGACGAAGGACACGAGTTTACCCAGGTTCGGCCCCTCGCGGTGGAGGTAAAAGCCTACGTCCTGCTTTGAGTTGTATTGCTTGAGTATTGATTACAAGGGAGCGGAATCGCTTAACCTAGCTATCGATTGATTGTAACTTTAGTTTAACCCGCCGCAGGGACTCGCCTTTATATACAGAGGTCGAGGCCCTGGGCTTACAAGAGTCCATGTCGGGTCATACTCCGCGACCGACCCTGGCTCTAAATTGCCTTGCCTTGCTAAGCAAGTCGCCGTTGAGCGGCTTACACCTCCGGGTCACGCGCCACCTCCGGGTCTTGGGCCTTCAGTCGGCCTGCCTCGTAAGCCGCCTCAAGGCTTTCATGTCTTGACTTCTTGGGCCTGCCTTGGCTTCGTCGTTGAGTCGCCAACAGCGTATCCCGGCCCCTCCCGGGTGGGTCACACCGTGGTGTTATATCCCCAACATTAGGCCCAGATTGATTTGAACCTCATCATGTCAATCTTCACTCTCCGGTTGGCGATTCTTCTCTGGTTCTTCTAGAAGTTTTAACATTAAAAAGATCTTTATAACCCGCCATATAAAAGGATGACATCATCTTCATAAATTCGGAAAAACCTCAGGACATCACAACGGATCTTTGCATTAATCAATCATTCCAAAAATCGAGGTGCCTCTTCTGTTCTGAAAATTATGACGCCTACTCGATCTTCGGGCCTACTGTTTCACTGTTCCATTTTCCCTTATAAATAGGCACGGGGTCCATCTCTTTTCACTTTACCCCATCGCCTCCACTTCTTCTTCTTGCTCACAGCAACTACCACGACACATGCTCCGCTGCGCCAGCCGAACCCCGCCAGCTACTCCGTCGAGGCTGCTGCATCAACCTGTCGTGACCAGAGCTTAGCGGTGCTCGTCCTCTCTCCTTCAACACCGTCATGTATCCATCTTCTCCCCCCTTAGATCCACATTAGGTCATCTAAGTTCATACAGTTCTTTGGTGCTCAACTAGGTTCTTCTTGTTCTTCTGGCTAGCATTGATATTTCAATCCAAAACGAAGTAGGAGTCACTGGTAGACAAAAGCCCTTTAGTCCCGGTTCGCAACAGCCTTTAGTCCCGGCTGTGCAACCGGGACTAAATATGCGCGACTAAAGACCCCCTCCCCTTTAGTCACGCCTCTTACGGACCGTGACTAAAGGCTTTAGTCCCGGTTCGCGTGGCTGACCGGGACTAAAGGCCCGTCCACGTGGGCGCCAGTGGTCCGTCGGGGCGGAGGACCTTTAGTCCCGGTTCTTGTGGCTAACCGGGACTAAAGGCCTCCTCCGCAGGTTTAGGGTTTTAGCCCCCCTAAACCTGGTTTCTTTTTAATTTATAGTGTTTTATTTCTTTTATATTTTATTTTGTGTTTTATTTTAATTTTGATGAAGTTTCAGTACACATATTCTACGCTACTATATACATGCATATGAAATTTCAAACAAGAAGAATTCAAGAGGAATATATAATATATATTCAATCTCGGGTGACCATATACAACTTCGAACAAGTTTCCATACACAATTAGGATGGATGACCATATAAAACTTCGAACAAGTTTCAATCTCGGGTATGCATATAAATTTCTTCGTCCTCGGTATAGTGTTCTCCTTTAGGATTGATGACTTCCCTCATGAAAAATCCTGCTAATTCTTCTTGAATTGGTCGGAAGCGAGCTTCTGTACTAAGCCTCCTCCGCAAGTTATCCGTCGCGTTCCGCACGCTATCCGATGCCTTCCGCTCAGAGGTGTGTCTCCGGATGTTCTCACAAACATAGTATCCACATAGATTGGTCCCCGGTGGCTGCTTATCCACATTAACTAACCTTCTGAAATCTGGCTCATGTTTGAATTCACCGACAATTTCTTCTGAGAACCGTCTCCAAACCCTACAGGGCAAAGAAAATTAAATGAACAAGGGAGTTATTAGTTACTTGATATTAGGAAATGAACGAAAGAGATCGATCGATATAGAGCTCAAATGATTGAAAATAATTACTTTTGCAGCATTTTTCTCATGTCGGCCCAACGCTCTGGATCCGAATCCATAGAGTCCATGATTAGAACTCTGGAGGTGTGAAGTTCAATATTTAGCAGAATCCAGTGGAACCTGCGGACACGTTACATGCACAGTCATGCATAACTCATCGATTAGACATACCATGCATGGAGTAAACAAAAGAGAATGGGCACAAGAGAGAAACACTCACCCAAAATGGTAAAGAAATAGAATATGACTTTTGAGTTGATGCTTTCTAAGAAACTTGTACAAGTCTTTCTCCACGTCTTCGGGGTGATGTTGTAACACATGTCCATTAACGATATGTGGGTCAATGAACCCAACATCATGGATGTTTCTTATTTTGCATTTCCAAATCTTCAATCTGCATAATAGCGTACGCAACAATATAGTTAGGACCATATATATATATAGTGCAGGCAATGAAGAACGAGATGAGGTAGAAATCACTTACAGAACGTAGCAACTCAGCATAGATTTGTCGAGGTCGCGCAGATTGAACAGCTGGAACAATTCACTCATATGAACTTGTACAGAGTACCGTTTGGTGTGATGCTCATCTGTAACATCCGCATAAACATATTCTTTGTCGGCCCATGTTATGAATTGCTTGTACCAACGTAGCAGATTTCGCATTTGTGGTGGTAGACTCTTTTCCCGCGCAGGCTCGACGAGAGGCCCATTCCGCACATATTGTAATGCTATCTCACATACTGGCGCATCCTCAAGGCCTAAGAAGGCACGAAGAGTCAAACCCATCTCGGACGCTTGTTTCATGGCACTCGCTACAGTCAATCCAAGCGCTGCCGCAGCTGCTATGATCTCGGGGTCCTCTTCCGGACTGGCTTTCACTATGAGCGGGGGGATCGATTGTTTCTTCTGCATCCCGAGTTGGTCAACTTGTTTCCCGCTTTTTTTACTTTCTTCTTTCTCCTCCTTCAATATTTTTGCTTGCCTACGAAGTTCATGTCCATAGTTGTCAGGCATATTCAGCTCGGCTTGGGACGGTGTCGTCAAAAAATCCTTAGCCCACTTCTTTTGCTTCTCAGTGAATACTTGCTTGGGCTCAGGCTCTTTTATCGCCTTCATATCCGCCTTCCATTTCTGATAATCAGCAGATGCGGCCAATTTGGTTTCAGCTTCACTAAGTTCCCAAGGCCTTGGGAGGAGAGGCTTCAGTGATGGCTCCGGTACCCTTGTGGTCTTAGGTACATAAGGGTCCGGGTTAATAGTCCAGGAGCGGGTTTCCTTGCTGTCCGCCTGCTTCTGCTTCTTTGCTGGAGGTGGATTGGGGGGCGTCGTACCCGCCGGAGGAGGATTGGGGGGCGTCGTACCCGCCGGAGGTTGTGGATCGGGGGACGGCGTCGAATGGCGTGAAGGAGGTGTAGGTGAACCACCACGACCACCACTACCGCCACCACCGCCACCACCACCACCACCACCATCGGAGGGGGGTGGACTTGCTAGCCTTGGCGCCTCGCCTGGAAACACTATGTACTTCTTTTTCCATAGAATGAACTGGCGCTTGACATCTCCAAGTCTTCTCTCCCCTTCGTGTGTAGGTTTGTCAATCTCCAGGTCCTCAAACCCTTGGACTATGTCTTCCACCGTGACACGAGCATAGCCATATGCAATGGGGTTGTTGTGGTGGAGTGCTCCAGGTGTACGGGGTAAAGCACTGCCGCTAGCTACCTTCGTGGAAACGTTCCCCACGGGATAATGCAGATCACATTCTTTCATCTCCTTTACATCATCCACGGGGTAGTGAGGCTCCGGTGCACGAATCTCGATCATTGGTGCACTAGCACCAGGCGGGGCATCCGTGGAAGCCACGCTGCTTCTCCGCTGCTGGCTTCCGCGATCCGCTTCATGATCTTCATGCGGCCCTGCAGCCGATTTTTCTTTTACTAGTTCATGCACGGTCTGCTTCAACTCATGGAGTTCCGATGCAAACTTCGTCATAAGATCTGCATCCCGGTCCGTCTTTCTCTTACGGCTTCTGTAACAGTACGGGTCATTGTCCTGGGAAAACCCTACTTTCCACGGAACTTTGCCTTTGCCTCGTACACGTCCTCCGTGTTCATCATTCCCGAGGGCTGTTGTCAGTGCGTCTTTCTCTCTGTTGAACTTGATCAAGCCCTCTTGAGCTTGGGTCATTGCGTCAATAAGGGCTTGGGTGGGAGCAAACTGTCTCTGCCGGTGAACACACACCCCTGTCTCCGGGTCTAGCGATCCCCCATGCCCGTACCACCAGCTTTTGGCCCTTGGGTCCCATCCCTCTGTACCTAGAGGGATTCCTTGCACCCTCAGGTCCTCCTCCATCTTCTGCCACCTAGGCTCCGAAAGGCGGTATCCTCCTGGCCCCATAATATGATGGAACTTTTTCTTACTCGCATTATCCTTATTTTTTCGATATTTCCTTGAAATGCTCCGATTGCTTTTGCCTCACAAATTCTGGCCAATCATCTTTTAGTTTCTCATGTTGTCCATTGAAATCCGGAGTCTTGCCCTTGTTGACATAGTCACGGGTTAAATTTTTCTTGAAGTTCCGGAATGCTTCGCCCATCTTCTGAAGAGCGAACTCTTTAACTAGCCTCCTCCTCTGACGTCCACCCGGAACCTCGTTACCGAATTCATCGACTTTGTTGTATACCGGAGGTAGAATGAAATGTTCCATAAGCTTTCTCCAGCAATCCTTTTTCGTTCTCTTGTCGACAAAACTGAAACCAAGACGTGCCTTCTTTGGCTCCTTCCATTCCTGGACGGTGATCGGGACGTTGTCTCTAACAACGACTCCGCATTGGTTGATAAACTTTGAGGTGTGCTGTAGGGGCTTGCCGGTTTCACTGACAAACTCAATGGCATATGTTTCTCTTGTTTTCATCGCCTTGGATTTGCCACGCTTTGTCGTACTCGATCCGGAGGGCTAAAAAAAGAAAGAGAGTCGTGCGCGTTAATACATATGTATTCACATTTCAGTAAGTTTGTATCACGAGAGGCTCATTGTATATATATACCTCGCCGGAGGTGGTTGCTACTTGCAATTCGAGATCGTCGTTTGTTGACGGTTGACCTCCGTCGACAATGTCCGTTCCTTCACCTTCTTGATCATCGACAATCTCTGTTCCACCGTCAAGGTTCAGAAAAGAAGATACTACATCCTCTTCTTGCTCATATTCTGAGCCCGGCACATAAGGAATCTCGTTGTTGATGATGCCCATTAAATAACGTTCGGCCTCCGGATCCCTAAGCGGCTCGGCTCTATCGTCCGCCATATGTCACTCCTGCATGTAGTAAAAATTCTTTAAGTATAAAGGAATTAAAAAATAAGATTATTGAGCACTGCCAAGTATTTTGTTTTGTTTTCTTTGTTTTTCTTTTTGGTTTTCATTTGGTTTCTTTCTTCTTCCTTTTTTCTTCTTTTTTTCTTCTTCCTCCTTTCTTCTTCCTCTTTCTTCTTTCTTTCTTCTTCTTCCTTTTTCTTTCTTCTTTCTTTCTTCTTCTTCCTTTCTTCTTCCTTTCTTCTTCTTTTTTTCTTCTTCCTTTTTCTTTCTTCTTTCTTTTGGTTTTCATTTGGTTTTCATTTTTTCTTCTTCCTTTTTCTTTCTTCTTTTTTTCTTCTTCCTTTTTCTTTCTTCTTTCTTTCTTCTTTCTTTTTTTCTTCTTCCTTTTTTTCTTTCTTTCTTCTTTCTTTTTTTCTTCTTCCTTTTTTTTCTTCTTTCTTTTGGTTTTCATTTGGTTTTCTTTCTTCTTTCTTTTTGGTTTTCATTTGGTTTCTTTTGTTTTGTTTTCTTTTTTTTCTTCTTCCTTTTTCTTTCTTCTTCCTTTTTTCTTCTTCCTTTTTCTTTCTTCTTTCTTTCTTCTTTCTTTTCTTCTTTTTTCATTTGGTTTCTTTCTTCTTTCTTTCTTGTTCTTCCTTTTTCTTTCTTCTTTCTTTCTTCTTCTTCCTTTCTTCTTCCTTTCTTCTTCTTTTTTTCTTCTTCCTTTTTCTTTCTTCTTTCTTTTGGTTTTCATTTGGTTTTCATTTGTTTTCTTTTTTTTTCTTCTTCCTTTTTCTTTCTTCTTTTTTTCTTCTGTTTTCTTTTGTTTTTCTTCTGTTTTTTTCTTCCTTTTTTCCTTTTTCCTTTTTTCTTCTGTTTTCTTTTGTTTTCTTTTTTCTTTCTTCTTCCTTTTTCTTTTGTTTTCTTTTTTTCTTCCTTTTTCCTTTTTTCTTCCTTTTTCTTGTTTTTCTTCTATTTTTCTTTTGTTTTCTTCTTCCTTTTTTCTTCTTCTTCTTCCTTTTTCTTTCTTCTTCTTCCTTTTTCCTTTTTTCTTCTGTTTTTTTCTTCTGTTTTTTTCTTCTGTTTGTTTTTCTTCTGTTTTCTTTTGTTTTCTTTTTTCTTTCTTCTTCCTTTTTCTTTTGTTTTCTTTTTTTTCTTCCTTTTTCCTTTTTTCTTCCTTTTTCTTGTTTTTCTTCTGTTTTTCTTTTGTTTTCTTCTTCCTTTTTTCTTCTTCTTCTTCCTTTTTCTTTCTTCTTCTTCCTTTTCCGGCGGCGGGAGGCGCGCGGAGGACAGCAGGCAGGGGCAGCGGGCGGCGGGCGGCGGGCAAGGGCAGGGGCACGCTGCGGCGGCGGAGGAGCGCTAAGGGCAGGGCACGGGCGGCGGCGGCGCTCACTGGGGACGGCGGCGGCGGCGCGCAGGGCTTCGGCGTCGATCGGCGTCGGGGCAGGGCTTCGGCGTCGAGAGAGGAGAATGGGAAGTGGTGGAAACTGCTAAGTGCAGTATATATAGACATACCTTTAGTCCCGGTTGGGGAGGCGGACCGCGACTAAAGGTACCCTTTAGTCGCGGTTGGCCAGACCAACCGCGACTAAAGGGTACCTTTAGTCGCGGTCCGCCTCCCCAACCGGGACTAAAGGGTTTTGGCGCCGCTTTCGTTCCCGCGCAGAAAGAGCCTTTAGTCGCGGTTGGGGACAACAACCGCGACTAAAGGGTACCCTTTAGTCGCGGTCCGCCTCCCGAACCGGGACTAAAGGTCCTTTTTCATATAAAATAAAACTAATTCATTTTAAAATCTTAAAAATACAATTATATATCAAAAAATTAGAAAAATAAAACTGATTCATTTTAAAATCTTGAAAATACAAATAATATATCAAAAAAATCAGAAAAATAAAACTAATTCATTTTAAAATCTTAAAAATACAATTATATATCAAAAAAATCAGAAAAATAAAACTAATTCATTTTAAAATCTTAAAAATACAAATAATATATCAAAAAAATCAGAAAAATAAAACTAATTCATTTGAAAATCTTAAAAATACAATTATATATCAAAAAAATCATAAAAATAAAACTAATTCATTTTAAAATCTTAAAAATACAAATAATATATCAAAAAAATCAGAAAAATAAAACTAATTCATTTTAAAATCTTAAAAATACAATTATATATCAAAAAAATCAGAAAAATAAAACTAATTCATTTTAAAATCTTAAAAATACAAATAATATATCAAAAAAATCAGAAAAATAAAACTAATTCATTTTAAAATCTTAAAAATACAATTATATATCAAAAAAATCAGAAACATAAAACTAATTCATTTTAAAATCTTAAAAATACAAATAATATATCAAAAATTCAGTTCATCGATCCCTTGAAGGTTTGACAAAAGGTTTGATACATCATTCAGTTCATCGACCAAATACAAAGTTTGGTACAATAAATTATTACACATCAATTCTTCCCTTGTGTCCCTGCTTGCTTACGATTGTGCCGTATCCATGGAGCATCCTCATCATTTAACTTAATGCTTGGGTCAGTGTTCACTTTGAAGGGCGGAATTTCACCAAACATATTATAATCTTCTGACATGTCTGTCTTGTCCTCCACTCCCACGATGTTTCTTTTCCCTGAAAGAACAATGTGGCGCTTTGGATCATCGCATGATGTACTGATCGTTTTCTTATCTTTCCGTTTCCTCGGTTTGCTACTCATGTCCTTCAAATAAAAAACCTGAGCGACATCTTTGGCAAGGACGAATGGTTCGTCAAGGTAACCAAGATTGTTGAAATCCACCATTGTCATTCCGTATTGCTCGTCCACCTTTACCCCACCTCCTGTTAGCTTGAACCATTTGCACCGGAACAAAGGGACCATAAAGGAGGGTCCATAGTCAAGTTCCCATATCTCCTCTATGTAACCATAATATGTGACCTTTCGCCCATTCTCGGTTGCTGCATCAAAGCGGACACCACTGTTTTGGTTGGTGCTCTTTTTATCTTGGGCGATGGTGTAAAATGTATTCCCATTTATCTCATACCCTTGGAAAATCGTTATAGTCGAAGATGGTTTCTTGGCCAACATGTACAGCTGATCTCCAACATCATTGTCATCGATTAAATGTTTTCGCAAACCAACTGCCGAAAGTCTCCATGTGGGCCTTTCTAATCCAGGATTCAGGCTTCCCTGGGTTGTCCGAGCGTAAAATATTCTTGTGTTGCTCGAAGTACGGAGCCACAAAGCTGGAATTTTGCAGAACTGTGTGGTGTGCTTCAGTCATAGAATGACCGTCCATACATATCGTGGATTTCCTTCCGATCTTGCCTTTTCCACTTAGTCTCCCCTCGTGCCGCGATTGAGGAATACCAATCGGCATAAGGTCAGGAACATAGTCAATACAGAACTCAATTACCTCCTCATTTCCATAGCCCTTGACGATGCTTCCTTCTGGCCTAGCACGGTTACGAACATATTTCTTTAATACTCCCATGAACCTCTCAAAGGGGAACATATTGTGTAGAAATACAGGACCGAGAATGGAAATCTCTTCGACTAGGTGGAGCAGGAGGTGCGTCATAATATCGAAGAAGGATGGTGGGAACACCAACTCGAAACTGACAAGGCATTGGACCACATCGTTCTGTAACCGTGGTAGATCTTCTGGATTGATTACCTTCTGAGAGATTGCATTGAGGAATGCACATAGCTTCACAATGGCTACTCGAACATTTTCCGGTAGGAGCCCCCTCAAAGCAATCGGAAGCAATTGCGTCATAATCACGTGGCAGTCGTGAGACTTCAGGTTTTGGAACTTTTTCTCCGCCATGTTTATTATTCCCTTTATATTCGACGAGAAGCCAGACGGGACCTTCATACTGCTCAGGCATTCAAAAAAATGACCTTCTCTTCTTTGGTAAGAGCGTAGCTGGCACGACCTTGAAACCATTCCGGATGCCGGTCATCTGGGTCTTTCAAAAGTTGCTGGTCCTGCCGTGCTTCCTTTGTATCATTTGTCTTCCCATACACGCCCAAGAAGCTTAGCAGGTTCATGCAAATATTCTTCGTAACATGCATCACGTCGATTGCAGAGCGGACATCTAGGACTTTCCAATATTCTAGCTCCCAAAATATAGATTTCTTCTTCCACATGGGTGCGTGCCCGTCAACTCCCCGCGGAACTGATTGTCCGCCAGGACCCTTTCCAAAGATGACTTTCAAATCCTTGACCATATCAAATATCTCAGCACCAGTACGTTCCGCAGGCTTCGGCCGGTGATCTGCCTTGCCGTTGAAATGCTTGCCTTTCTTTCTTACGTTATGATTTCGGGGAAGAAATCGACGATGACCCAGGTACACGTTCTTCTTACAATTAACCAAACGTACACTTTCAGTCTCATGTAAGCAGTGCGTGCATGCATTGTATCCCTTATTTGTCTGTCCCGAAAGGTTACTGAGAGCAGGCCAATCGTTGATGGTTACAAAAAGCAACGCTCGTAGGTCAAATTCCTCTCCTTTGTGCTCATCCCAGACACGTACACCAGGTCTGGCCCACAACTGTAAAAGTTCATCAACTAATGGCCTTAGGTACACATCGATGTCGTTCCCGGGTTGCTTTGGACCTTGGATGAGCACTGGCATCATAATGAACTTCCTCTTCATGCACAACCAAGGAGGAAGGTTGTAGATGCATAGAGTCACGGGCTAGGTGCTATGGCTGGAGCTCTGCTCGCCAAAAGGATTCATGCCATCAGTACTTAGACCAAATCTTATGTTCCTTGCGTCAGCTGCAAAATCTTTGAACACTCTGTCGATCTTTCTCCATTGCGTTCCATCAGCGGGGTGTCTCAACTCCCCGTCGGACTTACGGTCCTCTTTGTGCCATCGCAACGACTTGGCATGCTTTTTGTTCATGAACAGACGTTTCAACCGTGGTATTATAGGAGCATACCACATCACCTTGGCGGGAACCCTTTTCCTGGGTTTCTCGCCCTCAACATCGTCACCAGGGTCATCGCCTCTGATCTTATAACGCAATGCAGTGCATACAGGGCATTCATTCAAATTCTCATATTCACCGCGGTAGAGGATGCAGTCATTAATGCATGCATGTATCTTCAGAACCTCTAAACCTAGAGGGCAGACAACCTTCTTTGCTTCGTACGTACTGGCGGGCAACTCGTTATTCTTCGGAAACATATTGTTCAACATTTTCAGCAAATTTTCAAATGATGAGTCACCTACACCTTCCTGTGCCTTCCATTTTAGCAAATCCAGTGTGCAGCCCAGCTTTTTCAGACTATTATCGCATCCTGGATACAACGACTTTTTGTGATCCTCTAACATGCGATCCAAATTCTCCCTATCCTTGTCAGTTTCGCAGCGTCTCCGTGCATCAGCAATGGTCCGACCAAGATCATCAGCGGGCTCATCATGTGCCTCTTCTTCACCTTCACCTAACCCTTCCCCACCTTCAGCATCATCCTCCATGAAAGTATCACTGAAATGATCATGATAGTTGTCATCGATATCATCCCCTTCTTCATCTTCTTCCATTCTAACCCCTCTTTCTCCATGCTTGGTCCAACAATTATAGCTTGGCATGAAACCGTGCCGAAGCAGGTGCATGTGAACGTCTCTTGAGGAGGAGTAACCCTTCTGATTCTTACAGACAGCACATGGACAGATAATAAAACCTTGCTGCTTGTTCGCATTTGCCACTACGAGGAAATCTTTCAAACCCGTAGTGAACTCGCCGGAGAGTCGGGGACCGTACATTCATTGCCGATTCATCTGCATTATTATTATATAAAGTATATAATTAACCATCATGCATTTGTTAAACTAACTAGCTAGAAATAATACAAATTAAACAATGAACTACACACATGCATATTTTATCAATGACACATGAAAGGTTCAAGTTGCTAACCGCGATCGCGGAGGAAAAATAAATGAGAAAGCTCAAGTGTGGCTCGGACACTTCATATCATGTTTGTTTCAGGCTCTCGGGCATTTCATCGAACACCTTGTGTGCATAGGAGGAACCAAAAGCAAACCCACCACCCCCTTCTGAAAATTGTGAAGTGAGCTGAGTGAAGTGAAGTGAGCTGAGTCCTATATATAGGGATGGGCCTTTAGTCCCGGTTGGCCTGGCCAACCGCGACTAAAGGCCTTCGGGGACCATTAGTCCCGGTTGGCCAGGCCAACCGGGACTAAAGCCCCTCCCGTCCGCCAGCTGGATGGGCCTTTAGTCCCGGTTGGCCAGGCCAACTGGGACTAAAGCCCCTCCCGTCCGCCAGCTGTCGACCGAGCGCGCTGGGCCCAGATAGTTGGTCGCGGGTCTCCTCCCGAACCGCGACTAAAGGCCCCTTTTGTCGCGGTTCGATTGTTTTGGGGACTAATGGGGGCGTATGGAAGCCTCTTTTTCTACTAGTGAGTTGTGCGATAGCAGCTTAGCCTTCACTTTGTATTTTTTGTAGATTGCTTCCTCTTAAGAACCAATATATAACTTAATAGCATGTCCGCCGCCACCCCTTTTAGGTCTAGTAATTATTTTCCTTTTTCCACCGTTCGTAGATCCGTAAACATAGCTGCAAACTTGTGAAACCTGTTTGTCCCATACTTAGCAAAATGTCAGCAATCTTGGATCCACAGACAATTGACCCGCCCTCCGCCTTTGGGGCGGCTTAACACTGAATTTTTAACTCGCCAAGGAGTCGAAAAACTGCTTCTTTCAATTAACCCACCAACATGTTGCCGACTTATATTTTCATAACTTAATCCGCCATATTCTCATAGCCTAATAGTCACTTCAATCCATGGCTAGGGCGGCTCATAATTTCTTAATGGTTCACTGTAATACGTAGTCTTTTAATTATAATTAGTTCATTATTGCTGAAACATCATGTAACCACTTGGGCGGCTTACCATTGCAATTTTAACCCGTCATATCTTTATTCCTTGGTCACAGCTCTTTAACCCGGCCAATCATGACTAAAAGCTCCCACTTCCTGTGACTGGGAAGCCTCCCAAGTCTCAGAGCTCATGCTCAATGAATTTGTGGATATGGGCGTCTTACCGGTTAAAGAAGTCGTTCCCTGGCGGGTTCCTAGTCTTGAAGTTACTCCACAACCAGGAGAGGGTGAAGTGGTAATCTTTGTAGACCACCTTCTCCATGGCTTTTCACCACTCGGGTCAAACTTTTTCTGGGATACGTTGCATTTTTTTAACCTTCATCCTCAAGACATCGGCCCCAATTCCGTCTCCAATCTATGCCATTTCCAAGTATTCTGTGAGGTGTATCTGCAAGAAGAGCCTACCGTTGACCTCTTCAAGGATTTATTTTATATCAACCGCCAGACTTAGATGACAGACGGAACCAGTCTAGAACTTGGAGGTGTTTCCATCCGGCGGCGAAGAAATGTGACCTTCCCCTCAGCTGTCTTACCAAGCCACCCCAAAGGTTGGAAACAGGGATTTGCGGAGGTGCCAGAGCTCAATGCCTTAAACCAGAGATAAATAAAATTTTGGGAGGTATACCTTTCATGTCAACGTTACGACCGAGAGTTTTCAATATCTTGCATGCTAAAAAAATTAGCAGTTGTTCCCAAGCGGTAAAAGTAAAGCTTACTCCCCATCCACCAACAAACACAATCCATGGCTAGCCGAATCCTCGGGTCCCATCCATACCAACAACTTTTCGGGGGAGTTTGTTTCATTATTATTGTAGTTTTAATCATAGGACTGGGCATCCCAATTACCATCCCCTCTCATGCAAGTATGAGTGAATAAACAGTCATCATGAGAATAACCCCGCTTAGCATGGAAGATACTAACCACCCCCTGTCGCTCCATGAGCGGTACGGGCACACAAAATAGATGTTCATTTGAATATTTAGAGATGGCACATGCAAATTTACTTGGAACGGCAAAGTAATACCGCATATAGGTAGATATAGTGGACTCATCTAGAATAAACTCTAGTTTAAGGATTTTGATGCACAAGCAGTATTCCCGCTTAGTACTGGTGAAGGCTGGCAAATAGGTTGAGAAGCGACCAACTAGAGAGCGAAAACGGTCATAATCATGCATTATGAATAATCAACATTGAATACTAGAATGGGATGAACTATTCGAATTGTAAAAAATGGAAATTATACGTTGAAGCCAAAAATCACAAGTCATGCTTAATTACGGAAAAATACTTGTCGTCGTTACGTACCGTAAAACCGCCAAAAGTCTCCTTCAGCCCAATGGTGAAGCACCTACCATTTTGCAGATGAGGCATCCTATCGCACATACCCAGTTATCTTTGCAGTACTCGCACTCAGGGATCCTATCGTCATCAGACATTTCCTATGTTCATAAGTCAAAGATTAAAAATCAATGGCAAATAACAGGAACTCAACACATGATCATTATTATTCATCGCGGATTGACTGTCGGTATGTCAAGTCTTTCCTTGAAAACTCTCATCTCACGTGGTGTATATGGTGGGCACTCCCTCTCTGATATACTGGAACGTCGGTGATGGTCACTCCTCCCATCATTCCCGGGTGCATTACACCAAAATGTCTAGCACACGGGATCGAAGGAGAAGCGACCCCCACGACAACAGTCGGGATTCTTCCTCTCTGACATTTGCGACCATCGGTGATGGTCACTCCTTCGTTCATTTGAAAGTGCATTACATCAAAATGTCTAGCACCTTTGAATGAAGAAGAAGCGACCCCCACGACAACAGTCAGGATTCTTCCTCTCTCATATTTCGACAGTATATGGTGGACTCTCCCTCACAGATATTTCGACCGTTGGTGATGGTCGATTCCCCACCTCCTCTCGTGCATTACCAAGGTATATCATGATAAGAAGGAAAGCAAGCGATCCCCACGACAAGAGTCGGCATTCTTCCTCTCTTATATTTCGACTGTATATGGTGGACTCTCCCTCAGAGATATTTTGACCGTCGGTGATGGTCGCTTCCCTCTGAGGGAGTCCTGGACTAAGGGGTCCTCGGGCGCCCGGCCTGTTATCCATGGGCCGGACTGATGGGCTGTGAAGATATGAAGGCCGAAGACAATACCCATGTCCGGATTGGACTCTACTTGGCGTAGAAGGCAAGCTAGGCGACCTATTATGAAGATTTCCTCCTATGTAACTGACCTCATGTAACCCTAGATCTCTCCGGTGTCTATATAAACCGGAGAGCATAGTCCGGATAGGACAGATTCATTACCATATTCACATAGGCTAGAATTCTAGGGTTTAGCCATTATGATCTCGTGGTAGATCAACTCTTGTAACACTCATATTCATCAAGATCAATCAAGAAGGAAGTAGGGTATTACCTCCATAGAGAGGGCCCAAACCTGGGTAAACATTGTGTCCCCCGTCTTCTGTTACAATCGATCTAGACGCACAGTTCGGGACCCCCTACCCGAGATCCGCCGGTTTTGACACCCACATTGGGCTTTCATTGAGAGTTCCACTGTGTCGTCGACGTAAGGCTCGATGGCCCCTTCAATCGCCGGCAATGGCGTCGTTCAGGGAGAAATCTTTTTCCCCGGACAAATCTTTGTGTTTGGCGGCTTCGTACTGCGGGCCAACTCACTTGGCCGCCTGGAGCAGGTCGATAGCTACGCCCCTAGCCATCAGGTCATATTCGGAAGCTTGAATTACGTCGCGGATATCTGTGGAGAGTTGATCTTTGATGGATTTGAGACCGCGGCGATCACTCCCCCTCTCTCCGATGAACTTGACTTAAATCTGTCATCGGATCACATCCACGAGATGGATCTTGTTGCTACAACGGCCTTAGAGCCAAAGCAGATCGCGCCCTCCGAGGCCATAAAGTCCGCGGCGTTGGAGCCGCACACGGACTCGACATCCTGTAATGCTTGCGTCAACGGAACCCCGGACTCGTCTCCGTCTACACGTTCCGGACCGGATACCCCTGCGGACACCGAGCTGGATCGGTTGTCGATTTTCGAATTTAGCGCCGCAGACATCTTCCAGCATTCGCCTTTGGGTGACGTACTAAATTCTTTGAAGAACTTGACCCTGGAGGAAGACTCACAGCCGAACTATATCCGGTTTGAGCTAGAGGCGGACGACGAGGTATTTTGCTTCCCACCCGCCACCCACTTCATAGCCACCGTCGACGACTTAACCGACGTGCTTGACTACGGCTCCGAAGACATCACAGGTATGGACGACGATGCCGACAATGAGCAAGGCCAAGACCCGCCATTCACTGGGCGTTGGACGGCCACCTCCTCGTATGACGTGTACATGGTTGATACACCCAAAGGATCTGGCGACGACAAAGAAGAGCCGGATATGAACAAACCCTCTGAGACGCAGTCCAAGCGTCGGCGCCCCAAACGCCGTTCTAAGCCTCGTCGCTCAAAGGATGGCAACACTGGTACCGGAGAAAATAGCACTCCGGGTGATGCCGAAAACAATGAAGACCCTGTCGGTGCGGCATCCGAACAGGAGGAACATGACAACAGGCAAGACAACCCTGATGAACAGGCCACAGAAGATAACTCGGAGGACGATAGTTACCATCCACCCTCCGAGGAAGACACAAGCCTCGGCAACGAAGACTTCATCATGCCGGAGGACCTGTGGAGCAGGAGCGCTTTAAGCTTCAGCTCATAGCCACTGCAAGGAGCCTGAAAAAGAAACAGCAGCAACTTCAATCCGAACAAGATCTGCTCGTAGACAGATGGACTGATGTCCTGACTGCCAAAGAATACGGCCTCAAGCGCCCAGCTATGAGCTACCCGAAATGCAGACTGCTACCTCAATTCGACGAGGAAGCACCGGAGTACACATCTCCCTCACGTAATGCGGAACAACCACCGCGTGGTCGAGACAGGGTGGTCGACCGGCCACCCCGCGGTCGGGATAAAGCGGCAACTCAGGCCGAACAGCAGCCTGCCCCACCACCACGAAAAAATAAAGACGAAAGAGTTCGGGGTCACACATACGACCTTCGGCAGACCCTGGACAATAAAGCAGGACATACAAGATCGATCTACGGATCACGCAGACGTGCCTCAAGGCACGACGATGGCTACCTATTCGGACGTGACAAACCTAACCACGCCCGGGCCGAATACCGCAGACGGACTCCATCAGAGCTACGCCGCGATGCGGCCCGATACAGAGGTGCCGCACACACTCTCTGCTTCACGGACGAGGTACTGGATCACGAATTCCCCGAGGGATTCAAGCCCGTCAAAATCAAATCATACGACGGCACAACCGATCCCGCAGTGTGGATTGAGGATTTCATCCTCCACATCCACATGGCTCGAGGAGATGACCTCCACGCCATTAGATACCTCCCACTCAAGCTCAAAGGGCCAGCTCGGCACTGGCTTAACAGCCTGCCTGAAAATTCTATCGGCAGCTGGGAGGACTTGGAAGAAGCTTTCCTAGACAACTTCCAAGGAACATATGTCCGACCACCAGACGCCGATGATCTAAGCCACATAGTTCAACAACCTGGAGAATCAGCCTGAAAATTCTAGACTAGGTTCCTAACCAAAAAGAACCAGATCGTTGACTGTCCGGATGCCGATGCCTTGGCAGCCTTCGAACACAGCATCCGTGACGAATGGCTAGCACGCCACCTCGGCCAAGAAAAGCCGAAGTCCATGGCAGCCCTCACGGCACTCATGACCCGCTTTTGCGCGGGAGAGGACAGTTGGCTGGCCCGTAGTAACAACACAGCCAGCGAGATAGGCCCCTTGGAGGCCAAGAATAGCACTGGCAAGCTCCGGCGCAACAGACACAAACGCCGAAGCAATGACAAAAACACCGATGACGCCACAGTCAATGCCGGATTCACTGGCTCCAAGTCCGGCCAGCGGAAGAAGCCCTATAAAAGAAACAATGAAGGACCTTCCAGCCTGGACCGCTTACTCGACCGTCCGTGCCAGATAAACGGCACCCCGGACAAGCAAGCCAATCATACCAACAGGGATTGTTGGGTTTTCAAGCAGGCTGGCAAGTTAAGTGCCGAAAACAAAGAAAAGGGATCACAAAGTGAGGACGAGGACGAAGAGCCCCGGCAGCCGAACACTGGGGGGCAGAAGAAATTTCCCCCTCAAGTCAAAACAGTGAACATGATATACACTACACACATCCCCAAAAGGGAGCGTAAGCGTGCACTCAGGGACGTCTACGCGGTAGAGCCAGTCGCCCCCAAATTCAATCCATGGTCGTCATTTCCGATCACCTTTGATCGTCGAGACCACCCAACCAGTATCCGTCATGACAGTTCGGCCGCATTGGTCCTCGACCCAATCATCGACGGATTTCACCTAACACGAGTCCTAATGGACGGTGGTAGCAGCCTCAACCTGCTCTATCAAGACACAGTTCGGAAGATGGGCATTGACCCCTCACGAATCAAACCAACAAAGACTACCTTCAAACGAGTCATACCAGGCGTCGAGGCCCGTTGTACGGGCTCAATCACGCTGGAAGTGGTCTTTGGCTCTCCGGACAATTTCCGAAGTGAGGAGTTAATCTTCGACATCGTCCCCTTCCGCAGCGACTACCATGCATTGCTCGAACGAACAGCGTTTGCTAGATTCAACGCAGTGCCACACTATGCTTACCTAAAACTCAAGATGCCCGGTCCACGCGGCATCATACCAGTCAATGGCAACACGGAACGCTCTCTCCGAACAGAGGAGCACACCGCTGCCCTATCAGCAGAGGTACAGAGCGGCCTTCTCAAGCAGCAACATAGTGCGGCTACCGAGCCCCTGGACACCATCAAGAGGTCCCGAACTACACCACAGCAGGACGACAAGGCTCGTCAAGAGCTCGACTAGCAATTCGGCTTCCGTCCCAGTCCGGATGAAGTAGTGGCATTCGCACCACGCGTACATAATTACGCACTCGAGATTCCATGGACATCGACGGAGGCACAAGCTAAACCGGGATCTACAGTTCGGCTAGACCGACCCCGGATACACCGTTTTCTTTCTGTTTCAGGTTCCTTTTCCCGCGAGCCTGATCACAAGCCCCTTTGAAGGATTGGCATACAAAGGGGACATGCAGCATAGGTGTGTAGGGTAACCTCCATACGTTCTTCTTGACGGTATTTTTACTTCTTTCTCAGGACCCGTACGCTGCCCCTCTTGATTCCGGCATATTACATAGCCCGGGTACTTATCGCGCTATTTGTACAAGATACGCCTTAACGTATCGATTCAGTTATAATGATAATGATTTGCGGCCCAGTTTTTGTGGTTTTTGCCCCTTACTTCATTTCATTTCGGTCTGCTTATTAGCTACATCGGTACTCTTTTGTACGTTTCATGTTCGCCAGGGGCTGCTTATCGCCCCACAATAAGGCAACAATGTTCGAACACTTTTTGTATACAAGTTTGGCACCCCGAATTTAGCATTATATGCATTGGCTCCGAATCATGTCTTTGGTCAATAGTTGGGTTGCCCGGCTCCTGTGCTTGCTACCCTACGTTCCGCTCTATCGGCTAGGGTAGTAAAGGGAGAACTTCTGCGATTGTGCCCTGGCCTTGACCGGATGAGCACCTTAGTAGAGAAAGCTGAAAACTGACTGTCATGATACGGCGAGAGCCGGTCAGCTGTTCGTGGGTTACAAAATCGTTGGAGATTTTTTCTGCCTCACGCGAAGGATCGGCACTTCCCGATCAGATGCTGACAGCACCCTGGCTTGGACCAGGGACTGCGCACTTGCTTAATTATAAAACTCCTAAGGCTAAGTGAGGGCGTTTAAGCCGTATAGTCTGATTGCCTTGTTCGTTGCGCTAAACAACTCCTTCAAGGACCATACAATTGGATCAAGATTGTTTAGATCCCATCCCGAACACATCCGTACTAATTACGTGAGGGCAGAAGCCGACGACTGGCCAACCCTCAGATTGCATATAACACAGCCGCACAGGAGGAAACAATTTAAAGCATATATAACGAAATTACATTACAAAACAAGCTCTGTCTTTATAATACAAGGCAAAGGCCCAATACGAATGTATTCATTCAAAAATAACGTCCTGCGAACATTGAGCTGCCACAAGTCGAGACCCTTCTATGACATCCGCAAAATATTTCTCGGGTGTGCGGTGGTCCTTTACCTCCGGCGGCCCGCTGGCCACTTCAACAACGTTCATCTTTGCCCGCCACATCTTGCAGTGAGCGAAGGCCATACGGGCGCCTTCAATACATGCAGAGCGCTTGATGACGTCCAGCCACGGACAGGCTTCCACTAGCTGCCTCACGAGTCCGAAGTAGCTGCCGGGTATAGCTTCGGCTGGCCATAGCCGGATTGTCAAATCCTTCGTGGCTAGTTCGGCCACCCTGTGCAGCTCCACCAGCTGCTTCAGCTGATCGGTGAAGGACACGTGATGCTCTTGCGTCGCATACTGTGACCAGAATAGCTTCTTCGTAGAACCTCCTCCTTTGGCTCGGTAGAACACTGCAGCATCTGATACGCTGCGTGGTAGATCCGCAAAAGCTCCTGGGGAACTCCGAACCCGGGTTAGCAAAAGGTACTGCCTCTCCGCATACTTGCTTTGCCTCTTAAAAGCCTTACCCGCCGTGATCTTCCTGGCCTCCTGGATCTCCTGGATGACGGCCTGGGCCTCATTCCGCGCGGTCTCCGTGCCCTGACGAGCCTTGGTGAGTTCGGCCTCCTGAGCCGACGCATCATTCTCCAAGGTCTCACATTTTTTCACTGCATCTTGGAGCTCCTGCTGGATTTCCTTGACACGGGCCTCGAGCTTCTTACGGGCGGCTTCCTGCTAGACAGCCTTCTCCTCGGCCTCGCCCAGGGCCTTCCTCAGGGCCTCGACCTCGGTTGCGGCTCTTGCATACATTTCGACATTACAGTCAATACACAGCGTCTCCGCTTTCCGAACACACAGCAAGACGTTACTTACCTTGCTTCTCCTGCAGCCGCACTCTAACCTCGCCGAGCTCGTTCTCGGTCCGCTCCAGCCTCTGCTTCAGTTCAGAGACTTCGGCAGCATGTGAGGTTGCGGCCAACAGTGACGCCTGCTCATGCACACATATCGCGTTAGTCTCCTACACTAGAGGATTGATCCTCTGTCCGGTTCGTCTTACCGAGCAGCGGACAGTGTCTCAGGGGCTAATGACTATATGGGGTTTTTTCTCTGTCACTTACCTCGAAACCAGTCAACATGTTGCTGCAGGCTTCGTTCAGTCCACTCCTGGCGGACTGAACCTTCTCGATCACGGCGCTCATAAGAACACGGTGCTCGTCCATAACGGAGGCGCCTCGTAGCACCTCCATCAGGTTATCTGGCGCCCCTGGATGGACAGGGACCACCGGCGGAAATGGTGCACCTCCTCCTTCAAAGGGGGCTGCCCACCCGACTCTAGAGCCATATGGGTCTCCGGAATCGTATTCGGCTGAGGGCCAAGCTGGATGCGGCCCTCTTCGCCAGTCTCCATGGGGATCGTCTCCTCCATGTGTCCGGCAGTGGAGGCTTCGCCTCGTGGCACCTCCCGGACATCGTCCTGGGTTCCTCCCCGGCTCCGATCGGCCCTCCGGGACAGCGCCTCAGTGTCGTCCCCGGCCCCGGGGGAGTAAGCAGGCGGTGGCGACTGGCTCACCATCTCCGACGGAGCCAACGAACTTCTAGACGAGGATCGCTGGATTAGGTCGCGGGCCGGACTGCAATAGTACAGCTAACTACATCAAGATAATGGAGAGAAAGGGCTGGATGTGCGCATAAATAAGCCATGTCACTTACGATGCGGCCTGGGGCTTTGTGCGGGGGCGTCGTTCCGGACTACTGTCAACGTCCCACGCGGTGTTGGCCGCCGGAACGCCCTTCCCCTTTTTGGGCGCCTCCGCCTCCAGATGCGCCGGAGCCGCCCTCTTCTTCTTCCTCTCCTCAGGGGGAGGATTGTTTTCTTCCTCCTCCTCCTCTTCCCCGTCATTGTCCTCAGGGACAGAGGAATGAGTTTCGTCTTCTTCGGACGCCGCGTCCGAAGTACCCTTACGACGGAGGCCACTCTTGGCCCCCTTTACCTTCTTCTTGGCCTTCTTCTCTGACGCCTTATATGGCGTCGGTACTAGCATCTCCGCCAAGCGCGGGATGACTGGTTCTTCGGGCAGCGGAGCCGGACACTGGATCCGCTTCGCCCTCTCCGTCCAGTCCTGAAAGAGCAGTAATAAAAGCTCAGACATCATCCTCGAAACAATTAGGTTGAGGACTCATTCGAAATAACATACCTTGATGGCGGGGTGTGTACAATCGTGACCACGGTCTGAATCTGTGGCCAGTGGTTTTTCATTGCCCTTGAAGAGCAATTTCCATGCGCCTTCGTGCGTAGTCTCGAAGAGCCTCGCCAGGGTCCGGTGCTTCTTTGGATTGAACTCGCATAGCGGGCGGCTTCGGCGCTGGCATGGAAGGATCCGGCAAACTAACATCACCTGGATCACATCAACAAGCTTGACGCTCTTGGTTACCATGCTCTGAACATGCGTCTATAGCGCTATCAGCTCGTCAGGAGAACACCAGTCCGGTCTCTTCTCGACCCAGGAGGTGAGTCGCATAGGAGCGCCGGAGTGGAATTCGGCAGCTGCGGCCCAGGTGGTGCCGCGTGGTTCTGTGATGTAGAACCACTGCTTCTGCCACTCCTTTACCGTATCCACGAAGGTGCCTTTGGGCCAGGAGACGTTGGACAATTTGCTCACCATTGCCCCTCCGCACTCCGCGTGCTGGCCATCAACCACCTTCGGCTTCACGTTGAAGACTTTGAGCCACATCCCAAAGTGGGGTTGGATGCGGAGGAAGGCCTCGCACACGACGATAAACGCCGAGATGTTGAGGAAGGAATTCGGGGACAGATCATGGAAATCTACCCCGTAATAATACATTAACCCGTGGACGAAGGGGTGAGTGGAAACCCTAGCCCGCGGAAAAAATGGGGGAGGAATACCACCCTCTCTGTGGGCTCCGGCGTGGGGACGATGTGTCCCTCGGCCGGTAGTCGGTGGGCGATCTCCTTCGCCAAATATCCGGCCGCCCGGAGCTCAGCAATGTCCTCCTCCGTGACGGAGGAGACCATCCATTTACCCTGACCACCTGATCCGAACATGGTTGCTGGAGTGGAAAGGAGATTGAAACTGGGGCGCTGGAGCTCGAGATTGGGAAGGCAGAGACAGAGAGAAAGCGCGAGAAGAGGAAGGGGGAATCCTTATCTCCTTATAAAGGCAGCAAATATAAAACGCCTCCTCACTCGCCTTGAGATTCGCCTATTCCCAAGGGCTGTGTAAACGGCGCGGTTGGGTTACCCATGCCCGCATTGATGAGAATCCCGCGATAAGGGGACACGATCTCTGCTTCGACAAAACGTGCCAATAGCAACCGCATCTTGAAACGTGGGATAAACGGTTCGACATTGTGACCGAACGGACGTCCTGTCACATTGCAGAAAGCTGTCAGCGGATGGAACTCGTGTAAGATATATATATTCTCTCTGCGGTTGTGCATGGTGTGTAACAGGTCCGGATACAATCATCACGTCCGAAGACTATCTTGGAGTTCGGAAGGAGGGGAACCCGCCTTGCAATGCCGAAGACAATCCGCGCCGGACTCCTCGTCATTAAAGTCAGGTTCAGGGGCTACTGAGGGAGTCCTGGACTAAGGGGTCCTCAGGCGTCCGGCCTGTTATCCATGGGCCAGACTTATGGGCTGTGAAGATATGAAGGCCGAAGACAATACCCGTGTCCGGATTGGACTCTACTTGGCGTGGAAGGCAAGCTAGGTGACCTATTATGAAGATTTCCTCCTATGTAACCGACCTCATGTAACCCTAGATCTCTCCGGTGTCTATATAAACCGGAGAGCATAGTCCGGATAGGACAGATTCATTACCATATTCACATAGGCTAGACTTCTAGGGTTTAGCCATCACGATCTCGTGGTAGATCAACTCTTGTAACACTCATATTCATCAAGATCAATCAAGCAGGAAGTAGGGTATTACCTCCATAGAGAGGGCCCGAACCTGGGTAAACATTGTGTCCCCCGTCTCCTGTTACCATCGATCCTAGATGCACAGTTCGGGACCCCCTACCCGAGATCCGCCGGTTTTGACACCGACACCCTCCTTCTCTCGTGCATTACCAAGGTATATCACGAGAATAAGGAAAGAAAGCGACCCCCAAGACAATAGTCAGCATCCTTCCTTCAAGAGTAGACTGAAGGTTACATAAGGAACCCTGATAGAATGATAGTCAACCCGTTACATATATCGAGTAATGACATAAAAATGACCTATGGGTTGCCAGAATTTCATTTAACTCCTGTTCCGGCAAATCATGGGCACTCGATATTTCCTACTTTATAGCACAAGTCATGCTCAAATTCACGGAAAATTCTGGCATGACCTTTGCTAAAACAAGATATGTCGACCACCTGAAATTTGCCAGAACGGGAATTAATCAACATTCCGGCAAAACATAGGCCAATCGGAGGTGTTCCCTGCAAAATGCATCCATTTGTCGGATTTTTTCAAAATCAATAATGAAACAAAATTGCAACAATCAATAATGCATCCCTTCTAGCAAACATACATACATCTACATATATATTGAATAAAACTAAACAAAAAACTAAACAGAGAGGAGAGGGAGGTGCTCACGGTGGTGGGACAGGACCGAGCAGGAGAGGGAGACGCGACACGAGAAATCATGCATAGTCCACCGATTGAAAAATTATATCATCAAGATAATTGGCAACAACAATTTTATATTCCATTACTATTTTTCTATTTATAATTTTCTATTATATTACTTTTTTTACTTAAAATTTTCTATTTTATTACCATTCATAAAAATTGTATTAGCAACACCATCTCCATCACAACCTTTATATATACTACAAACGGTTTTTCATCCGCGTGCGGGTTGCGCGTGCGAATTTAGATTTTGGGCGACGGCGAGAGGAGAGGACGCTTTCCTTGGTTGGTCATTCCCGGTGATTGCTATCTTGACAACGTTGCCAATTTTCCTCCTCTGGATCTCCATCCGCATCTGTGGCGGCTAAGACGCTCAACTTCGTCTCCATCAAATCCACCCTCGTCTAAGACATCACAGGTTGATCGTCTCCTCCACATGGTGGCCGTCGCCGATGCCGTAGCTGCATTGATCTTGTTGTCCTGGAAATACCTGAACATGGTCTTTGTCCTAGTAAAGGATGCTCCAGTCGCACTATTCAGAGTCTTGGAAGCAAGATCATCGTTCACAATTTTAGTGCTCGGGATAATCTCGATGTCTGCCAACACATGATCATGAATATGCTCAGATCCAAAATCATTACATTACGAACAAACACATGGAATGGATACTCTTGCAGACATGTATTGCTTTGGGTATTTTGTGAAGCTTAATTTCAGCTGGGAAACAAATAAGTTCCAGTACTTTTTTAGAGCTATCCCATACATCTATAAAATGTGATGACCAAATTACGACACAAATATTCAGCGGATAAATGAGACTTTTCGATACCTCAAGCTAAGCGCTCCAAAACAAAATGTCAAAAGAATAAGATTAATGATTTTAGGTTGTTCTTTTTCCCCCAATCTTAAACAATATGTCGCCAATCTAGTGGTGTAAAACTTAGCAATCTTGACATCATCTTCTGCTAGAGTACTATATCTCTTGATAGTTCCTTATGGATTTGTCGGAGGAGAAGAAGGACCTCTTCTCTTCATCTATACCAAGAGCAACCACAGATCCAACACTCAAGCACAGGTACCCCCTGATTCATCCTCACCAAATCTTAATCTATTGTATTTTTACCCTGGGACAGGAAGCAAGAGGTGCATACATATATCATTCGTAATTAGGATGATCATATGTTCATACGATCCATGCTCTGCCTTGTCATGTCTAGTAATATGATGCTTAGATGAAGTCGCAATGAGATATGTAGGTAGCATGAGAAGGAGATTTGCCCTCCCTCTGGTCTGGTGTAATTCTTTTGCTTTGCTTTGCTTTATTGATTGACATGATACTGTTAATATCTAGCACTATAGGGACAACATATTTAGTCTTGGTCCCTTTTGTTTGGTTCCAGTGAGCTGTGCAGAGTCTAATGGTTATGATTTTTAGCTTGTTTACTCAAAGAGTTGAGTGTAGTTAATGGAATCGTAAAAGTTGTGTTTGTGTCTTGAGCAATGCTAACTAGTATGGTATGTTGCAGACTCATTTGCAAGATGTTTGAACCTTTTTAAATGAAGCTATATCTTTGTTGGAAATGAAGTTTTTTTTAGGGCAGGAAAGAAGGGTAATGGAAACCGCACTGGGTTTCTTGGAGAGCTATGACTCAGACAAAGAAGTGTGGAGGTTTTAGTTTTAGGGACATCAAACTATTTAACCTAGCTTTATTAGCTCGGCAGTCATGGTGCCTCCAAAAAGTACCAGACTCTCTGTGCGCACATCTTCTTAAATCTATTTATTACCCAAACAATGATATTTTCAATGCTGAGCTGGGTTCACAGACGTATCAAGTATCGAGATGGCATGGATGTTCAGGATGGCTCGCCGGCGAGGTCTCCCTAGGGGGGCCCTCATGTAGGAGATGGAGTGGAGAGGAGGTCTCCCTGCTGATCCAGGAATCACAGTTGAGATGGGGGGCTGGACCCTGTAATGTCAGGATGGCACACCACCGATCTCGCCCGGTGGACGCATCAATGGAGTAGAGGATGGGGCTGTCGGGCTATAATAGCATGGAACAATAAAAAATATAGATATGTTGGAGACTTATCAACGAACGGTAAATATTGTGCCACTTCTTTATTTTTTGCTTCTTTTTGTGTTTTTGTCTAGCACTCTCTTTTTGTGTCTGATATTGCATATCTTGTTATGACTAAAGTTTCAAAATGCCATGACTTTTGATGAATTATGTTCTGGGCTAGATTTTTTCAAACCTCAACTTCTAAGCACTGTAAAGTAAAAAAAACATGAGAACGGGGACCTTCCATAACACGGAGAACTGTTTGTATAGGACGTCTCTGCACCAGTGTTAGGATCTCCCAATAAACATGGCCTGCATGCCTACATTCCAAGGGAGTCAGCTCTCTCTCCCTCGACATATATGTTTGATCTTTGTAAGAGAAATCATCAAGGAAAGAATTATTCTCTCCAACTTGCCAGGCCATCAACTACTCTCAAACAACATACTTGAGCAAACAATTGTATTCATTGACGACAATCAGGGTGTGTTATAGCGCTGAACTCTGTAGACTAAACCTCCCCAAGATTGGGCCTCTCTGCGAATACATAATGGACTTGTTATCTGATTTAGAAGAGCATCGGATGAAGTGGAATAGAAGAACAACTAATAGGGCTGATCGCATCTTGTCAAGGGAAGGTTGCCTGGATAATTTGTGTAAAACTTGGTTTCATGTTTTTCCTCTTTGTACTCTGACATTGTGGCTGCTGAGGCTATGGACTAGGTAATAAAGGCCTGATTTGAATTCAGTTAACGTAGATTAGCATAGGTGTTCTTCAGCTAATGAGAATGTGATCCTGAAGCCTTTGGAGTATCTTTTTGATAGGCGCCTCTATCTGTATGGAAAATTTGCTACTAAAAGTCCCACAAAGTGTCCACTTCCTCCACTCTGGAAGGAAAAAATTGAGTTGTATGTGGAGCGTGGTTGTACCGAAATTTTGGCACATATATAAGAAAGCGGGATCCAAATTTGGTGCGTGGTAGAGTTTTTTTTCATCAAGCAACCATACCCTAGTCGGCGAGCCGGCATGAGAAGCGATAGCAGTCATGGAAGGAAGGGTGTATGAGCACCGGCTAGCCATGGCGATGAATAACAACACTTTCTACTGCCATCAAAGACCCGAAATTTCAGAGCAGAACATGGTTCGCAACATGTGAGATCAGCCACTATAGGAGAACGACGAAGATGGCCACTTGTTCTCTTGCCCAGTTGGTGATCCAGGGTAGTCTAAATAACTTTGGGGACTAGGATTACTATGATGTTCCTGCGATCATCGTTGGAGCTGTAATTGATGACTTAATTAGCCCAGACTTTTCATACCAATGGAAACATACCTAATCCTAGAGATCCTCTTCACGCCGTCTCGCGAACCGACAGCTTTGTGATCCCTGGATGTGACCTCGCAGACCATCCCCTCTGTTTTTTCCCTCCTCCAGCTACTGCTCATGGTGCCGTCGTACTCTTATAAGAAGGCCGCGCTAAAATTTCAGACCGAAAAGTCATGTTTAACATGCCCAAATATGTTGATTGGCTACACTCTGGGTACAGCAACCAACAACAAGACTTGCTTATAGAGAAAACCAAACAGAACATACAGCAAAACAAAGTCACTAGAAGACCAAACAAGCAGGTAGAGATTTTACACACAGCCCGTAGGCGGGGCACACATCCACGACACACTAGAATATGGACTTCACACTGACATCAACACACGACAACAGTTCCCGTTCACAGCGTTACGAGCCCAAAGTTCCGACGCGAGAATATTCATCTAAGTTTTACGCGCACCCTTTAGTGCTAGACACCCTTTGAAAACCGCTACATCTTCGGAGACACATGGAACACATAATGCAAGGGGTTGCATGGGGTCACGCTCTTTTCCCTTCACTTGCCGCTACTTAAGAGTTAGGACCACATGCCGCAATCTGCTCTTCGAGCTGCATCAAAAGGTGAATAATAGGTCAATGATTAAGAAAAGTACCTTCCGAAAAATGATTAAGATAGGTCTATGGCACATAATGGTGCTCAAGTCACATGGTTTCACTAATCTGCCATATTCCAACTGAGCTAGTTTCTTATTTGGGCATTTGGCGAAGCTTAATTTAATTGGGAAACAAAAAAATTCTACCACTTTTTTGAGCTACCCTGTGCATCTAGCAAACATGATGACAAAATTAACACATAATCATTTGACGGCTAAATGAGACTTTTCGGTACCTCAAACTAAGTGCTCCAAATCTAAATGTCAAAAGAATTAGATTAAAGATTAAAGATATTGTTCCCTTTTCTCTATCTTAATATGACTAATCTATGTGTTATGAAACTAGTGGGAAGTTGGTATCAAAATCCAACATTAGGCACATAAGGTGTTACCTGCATCATGACCTCCAACTCATGCCGCACAATATAGAACTCATTCCTAACAAGATCCAATGACAAGAGACACCTAAAATAATGCAAAAATACCACATTGTCAAATTCTGAAGAGGTTAACAGAACTCAGATGAAATGGTTCAAAACTTGTAACCCTATATTTCAAAAAAGAAAAATCTCTAGCGATATAAGAATTTAGTTGTGCTATAAACAGAAGTCTAGAGCCAATAATATACAAGAGAAGCATCAAAGGGTAGCATATTCAGATAATGAACCGAGTAATATCAACAACGTGATTGCAGATGAAGTGAAAAAGCAAATCAGATTACTTCTTAACAACGTTAGATTGGTATGAGCTGAAAAGAACGACAGAAAAGACAACATGAGCTGGCAGGTTTGCATAGAGACATTGAAAAACAGTGTTGCGAATAATTATTGTGTAACATATGTAATAAGCTATTGAGTTCTGACCCTTGTATGTATTTTATGGCATAGAAATTGCCGAAGTTCATGCAGGCGAGGTTCACTTGCTGTGCACCAACACTGAAACATGCAAAAAAATGCAGATCAGAAAATTAGGAACTTATCAAACTTAGTATAAATTGAGACGTCAACTCAATAATATCCTCAAGGAGCCATTTCCTATCATGATTGTCAACTCCATAAATTGTTTGATGAACCAGAAAAAAAACGCCATTGCCGTCACGTGCAATAGCAGATCAGTCGTACCAGAAATATTTACAAAGAGACAAAGTTTTTCTTGCCGAACCATGAAATTGTCATGAATACCGACAATTCCGCTACACGAGACACAACTAAAATGAGGTCTTGTAATTTTCGATATACGACACCCAAATGACATCCATGACGTACACACCCTGCACCTGACAAATCTGAATAGAAACAACACCGTTCCAATGGAGAAACAGAAAAAATGGCCATTGGCGTTATGTAGAATTGCAGATCATTAATACCGGCCATGCTTATGAAACGATAATTTTTTCATCTCGGCCTAGAATAATGGCATTGCCCGAAGAACAAACACGATAGTAGAACAAACGTTTGCAAAACGACAACAATTCCCTTCGCCAAGCGAGACGATTTGATTAACATTGGGAAGAATACCAACAATTTCGTTACACGATATATAACTAAACTCGGCTCTTCTACCTATGGCTATACGATGCCTGTAAAACGACACGAACCTCAATTGTGCGGCCGTGTCGTGAGGTACACACCCCATGCCGACACATCCAAATAAAAAACAACATCGATGCCATGGACAAACTTGAAAAAACAGAATTAGAGATACATAGAATAGCAGATCATTAATACCAGAAAAACCACCATTAGTAATACACAGAATAGCAGATCATTAATACCAGGAATATTCCGAAAACGACAACAATTTATCCTCATCATAACATTGATATTAATCGGGATACCGGTAACTCCGTTACACTAAACGCAACTAAACTCGATTCTTACGCCTATGGGGCAGTGCAACCGACAAATAGCTTTGCCCAGTATAATAAACTGATCTCAATCGCATGACATTGACGCAGCGGGCAAACAAACATAGAGTTAAAAATAAGCAGGTGGAAGAGAGAGAAAGGGTTTATGATGGTCATCACCTGGAGGTGCACCGCATGAGCTGCTGCGTCAGGGCTTCCACCTCGTCAAAGTCCACTTCGGGCTCCTCCCTGCGATTTCCAGAGCAGATAATTAAGATGAGTCAGTACCCGAGACAGAGAGCAGAGGGAGACATGATAGAGGGTGTGGAGGCGGACATCAGGGTGTCGATGTCGTCGATGATATCGGAGGCGTCGTAGATGAAGAGGCGGGAGACCTCGGCGGCAGTGCCCTCGTCCCGCAGCTCCTCGAACGTGTCCTCGTCCACCACACCCTGGATCGACGTCGATCATGCCAAGGCAAAGGCAAAGGCCAAGTTAGTCGGCCAGCCAGGCCAAAATCCACAACCACACGACTAGAGTGGAGGGGAAGGGCCTCACATCGGTGTACATGCTGGCGATATGATCGTTGAGCTGCGCCCTCAGTGCTGCGGCTGCCATGGCAAGGCGAGGAGAGGTCCGGCGGTCCGGTCCGGGGGACTGAGCGGTGGAGACGGGGGAATTCGGCTGCGGAGTGAACGAGGACGGGATGAGGAGCGGAGGTTGTATAGCTGGCCTCACGAGGGTCTCTCACGTAGGCGTTTGGCAGCGAGTGCTCTACTAGCTGTACTGCGTCGTCGGCCGGGCGCCATTAGTTAGCTTGGAAACGGCCCGCGTAATGCGTGCATGCATCATGCATGCATGCATGGAGCCACCGGTTGTGTGTTCACGTGTTCATAAAAGTGAGTGTCTGTTTCAACTTTAGTCTCTTTTCCTGTCAATAAAAAACTTTAGTCCCTCACAATGTTTATAGGGACGAATAGAAGACCATCCACTCTCCTCTGTCTCACTCAAGTGAATTGGTTTCGAGAGCATTCCGTCACTTTTATGACTTTCACAGTTTCACTTTCAACCCGATTCACCGCCTACATGCCCTTTACGCCCAGTCATTCCAAAGAGTACTTGCCCCCCACCCCTCGTCTTAACGTGGCTGCTGGCACGGAGTTAGCCGGGGCTTCTTCCTCTAGTTCTGTCATGATCGCGCACTCGACGTAAGAGCTTTACAAGGAGCATTGACCTTCTTCACTCACGTGATATTGTTGGATCGGGCTTTCGCCCATTGTCCAAGATTCCCCTGTCCAAGATTCTCAGTCCCAGTGTGGCTAATCATTCAAAAAGACCAGCTAAGCATCATTGGCTTGGCCAGCCTTTACCTGACCAACTAACTAATGCTATGCAGGCTTATCAAACAGCACTTTGAACTTTCTTCAGGATTCGGCCCGAACTATTCGGCAGATTCCCACGCATTACGCATCCGTTCGTCACTTTGTTCTCAACTATTCCGATTAATTCCAGCAAACGGAGGTCGTTAGGTCAAAGCCGCAGCGCACGCCCTGTAGTTTTGAAGCAAGGCGAGACAACTTTAGCTATGGGGTGACCTAACCAAATATGGCGGTCAACCCCTAGGGATAAAGCATGCTTCACGAGTTTGTGAGCTTCAACATTCAAGCTCCTAAATTCACGGCTAATGATACAATTAGTAAAAGTAGCCTTCCGATCTATGATCTCATGTATGATTGCTCTGTAGATAGCTGCACTTTTCTGATGTATATCTGCAATGCCACCTTGCAATATGAAGCCACCTGAATCTTTCTCTCATAGAGATTATCAGCAAGCGCAAGTGCCACCCTGATTGCTGAAGATTCGACAGTAGCAAGATATAATATATGTGGGAACACAATGGCTGACACACCCAGAAAATTACATGCTTGATCTCTGCATATAGCTCCCATTGCGCCTCGAGTGCCGCCTAGTCCAACTGCCGAACCCACATTGACCCTCGCCATATCATCCCGAGGAGCGATACATTGATTTGGCCTAATCACAGGTGCCCCTTGAACTGGACTTCGAGTGCTATGGGTAGCTCTCGGCTCAGTTAAGTAACTCTGCACAAAAGCCCGAAAAGTGAAAGGGCTTTTATATATCTCCTCATGTATAGCTTTGTGCCGAGTTCCCAATATCATCCGCGAAAGTGATCGTAAACATGATAAAATCCTCCTCATGCGATAACACCTCATGCATGGTGAATAGCCACTGTTTGGTGTCATCATTTACATTCAGACTCAACCGCTCGACAATTTGCTCGTATGATAGTGCCCACGTTCTCCTTGAAACCAAGCCATTCAGCAGGGCCTGCCTGCATGTATCCTTAGACCCGCACAACCAACAAGCACTCATCGTCGACATGTTTCTATGATGAAGAAGGACACTGTGAGTATTGTGCTAATTTCCACATGAACACCTTGATTTTCGAGGGGGCTTTTATATGCCATAAAGTCTGTCCATCCTGGACAATCAGCCTCTGAGTTTGATCGGCCGCCCTGCTCATACAGCCATGACTCTCTACTAATCTTGGTTCACTGTATCATCTTGTAAGCGGAATGCACAGTGAACATACCCCTTCTATCCTCACTCCAAGCACAAAATCAGATATCTGTCTCATGCAAAGAGGGGTCTTCAATATAGTCTCAGCATCAATGGGAATAAGTAACGATTAAATAAGTTGTTCATCCCTTGACGACACAGTGTGATTAATGTGTTCAGCGACCCTTGTTGGCGGCTGCGGTATTTGTGAAGTTCTCGGCCTCTTTATATGCTCTCTAGTTATCCAGTTGTCATTCCAAATATCAGGGGATTCTCTGTCTCCTAATCTCCTTATCAAACCATGAGTCATTATGTCTTTCCCATGCAAAATAGCCCGCCATATCTGTGAAGGATGTGGTCCCAAGGTTGCATCAGAAAGAGAGTTATTTGGATAGTAGACAACTTTTAAGATTAATGAACTCAGAGAACCGGGATGGTCTAGCAAGTGCCAGGCTTGCCTGGCAAGTAGGGCTAGATTAGAGATCTCAAATAATTGGTCTCATCATAACATCCCATGAGACCCAGCTTGGCTTCCTTCTCCCCTATTTACTTCCCTACCAAAATTGTCGGACAAAGAGGTGACACTCGTGCAATAGAGGATGCCCTCAGGCTCTCAAGGAAGATGTTGTCATGACTTGACTTAAGAAGCAACATGTTGTCATCTGCAAAAAGTAGATGGTTCGCAGCTGAAGCTGTTGGTGCCACTTAAGCGTGATGAAGAAAAACTGGATTTCAGGAGGCATTAAAGGCCCTCTACTGCAATTAAGAAAATATATGGGGATATTGGATCTCCCTGTCGGACACCTCTGTTGGGTTGTAATTTATCAAGTCTCTCACGATTAAAAAGAACCGAGAAAGATACCGTCTGAACCATGCCCATAACTATTTGTACCCATGTAGGAGAAAATCCCAATTTCAACATCGTGGCTTTAGAATAGTCCCACTCCAACCTATCATATGTCATCCTCATATCGAGCTTCAAAGCATAGTAGCTACTAACTTTTTCCCTCACTGCATTTCATGAAATGTAAGCACTCATATGCACTAATAATATTATCCGTGATCATTCTTCCAAAGACAAAAGTTGATTGCTCCTCAGATATGATATCAGGTATAATTTGCTTCAATCTATTTGCAGTAACCTTGGAAACTATCTTGTATAAAACATTGCACAAACTGACAGGCCTAAATTTTGTTAAGAGGGTTGGGTTTGTTACCTTTGGAATCAAAACCAGAATTGTATCATTGATGCATTCAGGACTATCTTCCCCTCTCACGATTCTCAAAACCGCCTCTATTACTTCTTTACCACAAATACCCCAATGACGCTGATAAAAATGGGCAGGGAACCCATCAGAGCATGGAGCCTTCAATGGGAACATTTGTAATTGTGGCACCCTGGCTCAGAGTAACCGGTTTACCTTGCATTCCAAAGATCAAGTCTTCTGGCAACACATAACAACTTGGTACATACATAACTGCTTTATTGATCTCTTGCGGATACATAGGTTTGATGATTACATAAGAAAGCGAGGCCAAGCGGCACACATGGTGCGGCTCCACTATGTACATTATTTATTAAACATCTCAAGAGCCTTGATGCTAGAGGGACAACTACTCAGTAGCGGAACAACGAGGTAGCAAAACTCCATGCCACATGGACACTGCTAGGACACAGCCTAGATCATGAAGTACCGATCAACCTCAACTCCTTGCACGGTTTCTCCTGCATTTGGCGGGGTACTTTGAATGTACTCGCAAGCTCACAGCAAATATGACAAACAATAACATGGAATGAACAGATTAAACATGATCATGAGCATGATGTTACCAATCGCAGTGTGCAAGTGGAATACTGTCATGGTCCCTTGGACCAACTTACCCATCTCGGGGGTTACCTCGTAACCACCATCGGTATCAACCATACAATCGGTATCAACCATACAATCATGATCAACACACGATCACCTCAAGATCAACCGACTTCTTCATGTGCAAGCTCGAGGTTCATAAGTGTGCAAGTTAATTATTTATGTTGACCCATAGTGTGACCTACTACAAACTGTGTCCATAACCGAGGACGCGGCTATCGATAGATTATACACTCTGCAGAGGTTAGTAGACTGTACCCACACTATGGAACTCATGGTCTCATGCTCCCATTCGGGTGGACTAATGATGTTCCAACAAAATCAATCTATTGTATACACTCTCCCGGCCACTCCGAAAAACTCCCGTCTGGGCTATGCCATGGGTCACCCCTATGTCAACTCGTGAATCCGCCACCTTTGTGTCCGCCACCGCCGTGGCCAAACTAAACTTTATCGTCCCAAACGGGGACCTCGGTACCATAAAACTTGGGCTCACAAGGTTATTGACGCCTACCGGGCTAGGGTAGCACGTGCACATAATATTCCCTCGTTGGAGGCACCGGTGAGAGGCATGACATTAGAGCGAATTAGAGCATCCTCATCCAGGAAAGTGTGGTTGCACTAGTGAGCTCGATTCGGTGGCACTATGACTCGATTAACAACTTTGTTCAAGTTTGATTATAGTCAAGTTTAACTTGAATGAAAATGATTCGAGCCATAGAATGCAATAGGGTGCATGATAGCGAGCTAAATGGTGGATGAATCCTAACTTAACCATATAACATTTACTCTACTGTCTACAACGTACATATGACATGGAAATGAGCATAATGCAACAAGTAGCATGGAGGTAATAATTTAAATTCATAAGGCATATAAGTAATCAATATTCAAGTGGAACCATTGCCATTGCAATGCCATCTTGCAAATGAATGTTGTGGCTTGCCTTAGTTCAGAGGAGTGTCACGATACTCCTGGTCTTCTCCCACACAATTAGTTTCCTCTAAAAATAAATTTACTAACAAAAAGAAAATGTCACATAAATCCTTTTCTAATACCATAAATTCTAGACAGCAAGGGATAATCTCAAATTGCACCAACAGAAAGTTCAGCTCATGACAAAACTATAGCAAAAAGTTTCAACTCATTTGGACTTTTGGTTTAGAAATCATAGCTAGTCAAAGTTTGGGTCAAAATCTAATTTTAAATTGAATTAACAGAAATTCCAGGGAGGGCCACGTAGAAGGCGTATTTTGCTAGGGCGCCTCCACTAGAAAATGATTCAGAGGGGAAGAGAGAAGCTTACGAGTAGGGTCCCCGTGTTAGTTTTAGGGAGAGAGAGAGAGAGAGAGAGAGAGAGAGAGAGAGAGAGAGAGAGAGAGAGAGAACAGTGGTGGGCGGCTCTATTGCCGATGATCCTCCAGTGAGGAGACCATGGCGGCTGTCGGCGATGGTCGTGATGGGTTCAGAGTAACATGGGGAGCACGCACGTCCCCGTGGCTTGGTCGGAGGTGGACGAACGGCGAGGTTGGCTTCCTCTCCAAAGAAGATGGGCGGTGGAGCTCGTCGGAGTCGGTGTTCCCGATGTTGTTCCAACTGATCAACTGCACCGTCGTGCTCTGGAGATCAACACGAGCTCGCCTGAAGAAGTCGTGGAAGCAGAGGAGGGCAGGAGCGAGAGAATGGTCGAGGGGGGTCCGCGGGCAACTCCTGAGATGATCGGAGGCAGGAGGCCCTCCTGGCCTTGCCTCGCTCATCGGTGGTCGATTTGTGGCCAGTGGAGAAGTGGTGGATGGTTTGAGCAGCTCGAGAGGGGTCTATTTATAAGAGAGGGAGATGCCGAGCACCGGGCACCACCGTGAGGAAGCTACCGGAGCTCTGGCGAGGCGTGTGGCTCGGGAACGGGTGGTGAAGTCACTAGAGGGGCACGGGGAAGCTGTAGATGCACGCGGGCAAAGCTGCGACGCACGATGTGGGTTAGGCGATGCACTAACGCACAATGTTCCCGCACGGGCACGCCGTGTCCGCGTCCGGCGAGCCGCTTGCTGACATCGGAAAGGACTTGGAGCTGGCCAGGTGGAAGAAGGAGAGCAAGTGAGGCGGCGCGGGCAAGCTGTAGTGTCGCAAGGGTGGCGTTTGGGAGGCAGCCGAGGGTCCCGGCGTCCACGCGCGCATTGCATGTCGAACAACTGCATCCCGCATGGTCACTGCATGCAGTGGCATACGCGGGACTTTAGGCCAACAGGCCAAAAACCAGGGTGTCGCAGTGGCATTTTTGACTTCCTCGAGTGTGTAAGGGGAAACTAGCATATCATTCATCTCAGTTGTGACCTTGCTTGGGACACTTTTTAGTATTGCATCCATATAACTTACACCCTCAGACGTATACAGAGATTTGTAGGATTCATAGACCATGTTTTTCAACTCCTCGGATCCTCCGCCATTACACAAAGAGAATTCTGCAAAGCTTTGGTCATATTTTTCTTCCTTGCGATGCTAGCCTGAAGATGGAAAAACTTCAAGTTTTTGTCTCTCGAGGCCAACCACTCAGCTCTAGCTCGTTGTCGCCACATCACCTCCTCACGATGGTACATCTCTACTAATTTTTCATTGATTTTTAGCTCGGCGTGAGTGGGGAACCGTCATGTTTGGATCACACCAAAGCTTTTCTGATTCTCGCTTTGTTTTGATCTCCTTGCATGCACTGCCAAATGTATCATTGTTCCAGCGCAAGAGAGGGCTGCCAACTTCGTACTCAACTCATTTGTTCTGAAGGTGGTACCCGATGCAGCAATGTCGTGTTAATCATATCACCCCATTGCTCATGTCCTTCCCTCGTAACCTCGTAACGAAAGGTCTTGGCCCTTGTGTTTGTTGGGAAACGTAGTAGAAAACAAAAAAAATGCCCCTACGCACACCCAAGATCAATATGAAGATGCATTACGGGTTGAGATCATGATCGTTACCGTCACCGAGTTGCAGCAGAAGAAGAACGTGTCAGTTTAGATCATACTTGGAGTCCCTTGAACCGTCGAGGAACGATCCCGCAAACCGCCGACGAACAGTCCCTCGAATTAAAGACCGAAAGCAGAGTCTCTCTACTTGGTTGCAAGCGTGCAGCCTTCATGACCTAGCAGCGCTTCGCCATCCGAAACTAATCATCGCCAGAGAATTAGAGGAAGGAGATTAGAACCACACTGGGATTCTAGTTATGAGGATTAGAGGATCTAGGTCTAGCTCTAATTAGATCAACTAGGATCAACTAGAACTAGAACTAAAGGGAACTAGAGGAGGCTCCAAACTTGTATATGTCCATAGAGCAAAAAACCCTGGTATATATAGGTTGGAGGGGAGGGAGAGGGCAGCCAAGGAGGGAAAGTCTCTCCTTGGGGCGCTAGCCTTGGGAGGAGGAGTTGGACTCCTCCCCCACTCAAATTCGCCCCCCCCCCCCCCCCCCCCACACACACACAAGGAAGGGCCGCCACTTCCTATTGGGCCAAGTTGGCCCGATGCTCCTTACCCGGTTTGGCCTTTTAAGGACCGTTGGTATTAAATTTATTATAAAAGCCTTCCAATAAATATTAGACCCTTTTATATATCATTTAACAGCCCCGGAAACATTTTACACCTATATATTATTTATCAGTAATACCCGATGTTAGCCGATACTCTTCGAAACCCTTTCGGTGACCCCGAAACGCTTACGGATATTTATGAAACAATTCCACAAATATATTCTCATCATTCCCGTCCTATTAACACTCAGCAGATCGTGATTGCCTTAAGCTTGTGACCCCGTAGGTTCGGTAACTCATAGACATGAACGAAACCCCTTCGCTCAATGACCGATAGCGAAATCGTGGACGTCCATATCGATCCCTATGAGCACACGAATGATATTCAAGTGAATATTTGGTTATCATGTGATGTTACCTTTCCTTCGCAATATTTCACAAAACCCAGGATACATCGGTGTCCTCCTGAGTCATCACATGCTCACGATACCGTTATCCTCGTTACTGGTTTTGTTCTTCTTTCTCGTTGTCGTGTTCCGGCATCCCCGTGACGTAGTCACATGTGTCTGGCCAGACGATGATTGTTACCATCACACCGAGAGGGCCCTGAGAATATCTCTCCATCATCATAGGAGCCAATCCCACTCTCGGGCTATCTAGTCCCTTGTCAAACTTTCTGATGAGCCTGTAAGTTGTCATTATGATCACCATGTTACAGGTGACGTTTGAGCAACCCCAAAGTCCACCGTACGGTAAGAAGTGATTAAGATACTCTCATGGTCTAAGGAGAAAAATCACACGTTAACACTGTGTTGTTACAATTGATTACAGACAATATAAACTCAATTCGTTACACACAAATTTGGGTCGATTGAATATGATCGTTCTTCTAACGTCATACTCTGAATGTTGTTTTAGGACTATCGTTACACTTAGTGATATCCTAAGATCTAGAAAACATGATCACCAACAACACTTGAGCCAGTCTTAGAGGCAAGATTAGAAACCTATTCTTTACCGTTTATCATTCCACACGTGCATATGAGTTTTCCACTGAATCGCCTATTCCAGGATCATAGCAGTTATAGCGTGAAATATAAACTCTTAATTATGAAAATGAAATTATAATAATACAATATTTTTGCCTCTAGGGCATATTACCAATAGTGTTATGTTGTTGCTACCGATGCAAAGTCCACCAATATCGCGTCATGATCTGAAGTCACGACTGTCAGGTGAGTTTAATCAGCAAGTGAAACCTTTGCTGCCAGTCCACAGAAACCAGCACTCAGTCTAGGCGCACTATTGTGAAAGTACCACCTGTAACCTTCATCTCAAAGGTCTGGCCTGATGACCCACAAGTATAGGGGATCTATCGTAGTCCTTTCGATAAGTAAGAGTGTCGAACCCAATGAGGAGCAGAAGGAAATGACAAGCGGTTTTCAGTAAGGTATTCTCTGCATGCACTGAAATTATCGGCAACAGATAGTTTTGTGATGAGGTAATTCGTAACGGGTAACAAGTAACAAGTGTAAATAAAGTGCAGCAAGATGGCCCAACCCTTTTTGTAGCAAAGGACAAGCCTGGACAATTTCTTATATGAAGGAAAACACTCCCGAGGACACATGGGAATTATCGTCAAGCTAGTTTTCATCTCGCTCATATGGTTCGCGTTCGGTACTTTGATAATTTGATATGTGGGTGGACCGGTGCTTGGGCGTTGTCCTTACTTGGACAAGCATCCCACTTATGATTAACTCCTATTGCAAGCATCCGCAACTACAAAAGAAGTATTAAGGTAAACCTAACCATAGCATGAAACATATGGATCCAAATCAGCCCCTTACGAAGCAACGCATAAACTAGGGTTTAAGCTTCTGTCACTCTAGCAACCCATCATCTACTTATTACTTCCCAATGCCTTCCTCTAGGCCCAAACAATGGTGAAGTGTCATGTAGTCGACGTTCACATGACACCACTAGAGGAGAGACAACATACATCTCACCAAAATATCGAACGAATACCAAATTCACATGACTACTTATAGCAAGACTTCTCCCATTTCCTCAGGAACAAACGTAACTACTCACAAAGCATATTCATGTTCATAATCAGAGGAGTATTAATATGCATAATGGATCTGAACATATGATCTTCCACCAAGTAAACCAACTAGCATCAACTACAAGGAGTAATCAACACTACTAGCAACCTATAGGTACCAATCTGAGGTTTTGATACAAAGATTGGATACAAGAGATGAACTAGGGTTTGAGAGGAGATGGTGCTGGTGAAGATGTTGATGAAGATTGACCCCCTCCCAATGAGAGGATCGTTGGTGATGACGATGGTGATGATCTCCCCCTCCCGGAGGGAAGTTTCCCCGGTAGAACAGCTCTGCCGGAGCTCTAGATTGGTTCCGCCAAGGTTCCGCCTCGTGGCGGCGGTGTTTCGTCCCAAAAGCTTGCTTATGATTTTTCCAGGGTAAAAGACTTCATATAGCAGAAGATGGACGCCGGAGACCTGCCAGGGGGCCCACGAGGCAGGGGGGCTCGCCCAGGGGGGTAGGGCGCGCCCCCCACCCTCGTGGATGGTGGGTGGCCCCCCTCTGGTAGTTTCTTCGCTCAGTATTTTTTATTAATTCCAAAAATGACTTCCGTGGAGTTTCAGGACTTTTGGAGTTGTGCAAAATAGGTCTCTCATATTTGCTCCTTTTCCAGCCCAGAATTCCAGCTGCCGGCATTTTCCCTCTTCATGTAAACCTTGTAAAATGAGAGAGAATAGGCATAAGTATTGTGACATAATGTGTAATAACAGCCCATAATGCAATAAATATCGATATAAAAGCATGATGCAAAATGGACGTATCAACTCCCCCAAGATTAGACCTTGCTTGTCCTCAAGCGGAAGCCGATAACGAAAAATATGACCACATGTTTAGAGATAGAGGTGTCGATAAAATAAAATACGGACATGAGGGATCATGATCATTCTTATAACAGCAACAAATATAAATATTGTCATACGGTTTCTTATGATAAAGTAACAATCTATTCACAATGTCAAGTATAAATCAGAAACTTCATTGAAAACTGGCAAACTATAATCTTAGTCATTGAAGCAATTGCAATTTATCATAACATCGGAAAGAGTCTATGTAAGAGCTTTTCAGCAAGTCCACATACTCAACTATCATTTAGTCTTTCACAATTGCTAACACTCACACAATACTTATGGGTATGGAGTTTTAATCGGACACAGAGAAAGATAGGGGCTTATAGTTTCGCCTCCCAACCTTTTGCCTCAAGGGTAATGTCAACAATAATAGCTCATGCTAACTTACATCCAATTGGATATATATATATCAGGATCTTTCCAACACAATGTGCTTGCCAAAGGATAAAATGTAAAAGGGAAAGGTGAACATCACCTTGACTCTTGCATAAGGGTAGAAGATAAAAGTAAAAGATAGGCCCTTCGCAGAGGGAAGCAGAGGTTGTCATGTGCTTTTATGGTTGGATGCACAAAATCTTAATGCGAAAGAACGTCACTTTATATTGCCACTTGTGCTTTGGAACTTTATTATGCAGTCCGTCGCTTTTATTTCTTCCACATCACAAGATCGTATAAAGCTTATTTTCTCCACACTAATAGATCATACATATTTAGAGAGCAATTTTTATTGCATGCAACAATGACAACTTACTTGAAGGATCTTACTCAATCCATAGGTAGATATGGTGGACTCTCATGGCAAGACTGGGTTTAAGGATATTTGGAAGCACAAGTAGTATCTCTACTTGGTGCAAAGAATTGGCTAGCATGAGGGAGAAAGGCAAGCTCAACATGTTGGATGATCCATGACAATATACTTTATTTCAGATATAAGAAAACATAACCCATTACGTTGTCTTCCTTGTCCAACATCAACTCTTTAGCATGTCATATTTTAATGAGTGCTCACAATCATAAAAGATGTCCAAGATAGTATATTTATATGTGAGAACCTCTCTTTCTTTATTACTTCCTATTAATTGCAACGATGACCAAAACTATGTTTGTCAACTCTCAACAACTTTTAATCATCATACTCTTTATATGTGAAGTCATTACTCTCCATAAGACCAATATGATCTCTTTATTTCTTTTTATTCTTTCTATTTCTTTTATTCCCTCAAGGTCATAGCAAGATAATCAAGCCCTTGACTCAACACTAATCTTTATTATATAGCTCACGGACTCGATTACATAGAAGGATCATAAAGCAAAACTCAAAGCTAGATCATACTAAAACTTTATTCTACTAGATCAACATATTACCAAAAGGATCGAACTAAGAAAAACGGTAAAGATAGGAGTGTGATGGTGATACGATACCGGGGCACCTCCCCCAAGCTTGGCAGTTGCCAAGGGGAGTGCCCATACCCATGTGATTATGTCTCCTTCTTCAGGGGTGGAGAAGATGGTGTTGCTGATTATGTAAATTGTGCTTTCAGCTTCTTCATGTTGTAATTGAGAAGAGCAATTTCCTCCTTTAAATCATCGATCTCCGACTCTAGCTTCAAGATCTTGTCACATAAATCTCCTTTGCTTTTCTGCCGAAAACGAGAAGGAATAGATCGGTTGTTAGACAGTTTAGCCCTCTTAGGGAGACTAGACTTCTTAAACTTCACGTGCATATCCCCAGGTTGAGGTAGAGGGACATCCTCCTCCTCCGAACTTGAATCATTGATCCTCATCAAATGACCATCCTCCTCCTCATCCGTAGTTCGACCACAAGGAGATAGATCCCCATAGGTCTTTGGGTCAGCAATGAGGTGTGAGACATAGCTCTCTCCGTCATAATCCTGAGATGACATCTTGCTCCAAATCTGCTACAGAAATAGCTCGAAACAAAAAACAGAGGATATTTGCATGATATGAGAGTCAAAACCTTCGGGAGATTATATAATGAATTTTTACCGACCAAAAGAAGTATCGTGCAAGAAAACGGAGTCCGGAGAGCGCACGAGGTGCCCACGACGCAGGGGGGCGCACCTAGGGGGTAGGGCGCGCCCTCCACCCTCGTGGAAGCCTCGTGTCCTTCCCGGACTACTTCTTATTTTCCTATTTTCTTAGATATTCCAAAACGGAGAAAAATTGCCATTAGAACTGTTTTGGAGTCGGTTTACTTACCGTACCACATACCTATTCCTTTTCGGAGTCTGAAACATTCTGGAAAGTGTCCCTTATGTATTCCTCCGGGGTTACGGTTTCGATAACATTAGTTTCAACATTTATGGGATTACCTAAGATATAATGTTTGATTCTTTGACCGTTTACCACCTTCGGATTTGTGCCTTTGAAGTTATTGATTTTTATGGCACCGGAATGATAGACCTCCTCGATAACGTAAGGACCTTCCCATTTAGAGAGAAGTTTTTCTGCAAAAAATCTTAAACGAGAGTTGAATAGCAACACATAATCACCTACATTAAACTCACGTTTTTGTATCCTTTTGTCATGCCATCTTTTAACCTTTTCCTTAAACAGTTTGGCATTCTCATAGGCTTGGGTTCTCCATTCATCAAGTGAGCTAATGTCAAATAGCCTCTTCTCACTGGCAAGTTTGAAATCATAGTTGAGCTCTTTAATGGCCCAATATGCCTTATGTTCTAGTTCGAGAGGTAAGTGACATGCTTTTCCATAAACCATTTTGTACGGAGACATACCCATAGGATTTTTATATGCAGTTCTATAGGCCTACAATGCATCATCAAGTTTCTTGGACCAATTCTTTCTAGATCTATTAACGGTCTTTTGCAAAATTAATTTAAGCTCTCTATTGCTCAATTCTACTTGACCACTAGACTGTGGGTGGTATGGAGATGCAATTCTATGATTAACATCATACTTAGCAAGCATTTTACGAAAGGCACCATGAATAAAATGTGAACCACCATCAGTCATTAGATATCTAGGGACTCCAAACCTCGGAAAAATAACTTCTTTAAGCATCTTAATAGAGGTGTTGTGATCAGCACTACTAGTTGGAATAGCTTCTACCCACTTAGTAACGTAATCAACAGCAACTAAAATATGTGTATACCCATTAGAGGAAGGAAACGGTCCCATATAATCAAAGCCCACACATCAAATGGTTCAATAACAAGTGAATAATTCATAGGCATTTCTTGACGTCTACTAATATTACCAATTCTTTGACATTCATCACAAGATAAGACAAACTTACGGGCATCCTTGAAGAGTGTAGGCCAATAAAAACCGGATTGCAATACCTTATGTGCAGTTCTATCTCCAGCGTGGTGTCCTCCATATGCCTCGGAGTGACACTTGCGTAGGGTCTTTTCCTGTTCATGCTCAGGTACACAACGTCTAATAACACCATCTACTCCTTCTTTATAAAGATGTGGGTCATCCCAGAAGTAATGTCTTAAATCATAGAAAAACTTTTTCTTTTGCCGGTATGTGAAACTAGGTGGTATAAATTTAGCAACAATGTAATTAGCATAATCAGCATACCATGGAGCAGTACGAGAAGCATTTATGACAGCTAATTGTTCATCAGGAAAGCTATCATCAATAGGTAGTGGGTCATCAAGAACATTCTCTAACCTAGACAAGTTATCTGCAACGGGGTTCTCAGCTCCCTTTCCGTCAATAATATGCAAATCAAATTCTTGTAGCAAGAGAACCCATCTAATAAGTCTAGGTTTAGCATCTTTCTTTTCCATAAGATATTTAATAGCAGCATGATCAATGTGAACAGTTACTTTAGAATCAACAATATAAGGCTTGAACTTATCACAAGCAAATACAACTGCTAAAAATTCTTTCTCAATACTAGCATAATTTCTCTGGGCACTGTCTAGAGTTTTACTAGCATACTGAATAACATTTAATTTCTTATCAACTCTTTGCCCTAGAACAGCACCTACAGCATAATCACTAGCATCACACATAATTTCAATGCGTAAATTCCAATCAGGTGGCTGGACGATAGGTGCAGAAATCAAAGCTTTCTTAAGTATTTCAAATGCTTCTACACAATCATCATCAAATACAAAAGGGATATCTTTTTGTAAGAGATTAGTCAGAGGCCTAGAAATTTTTGAGAAGTCCTTAATGAACCTCCTATAAAAACCGGCATGACCAAGGAAACTTCTTATACCTTTGATGTCCTTGGGACACGGCATCTTTTCAACAGCATCAACTTTAGCCTTATCAACTTCAATACCTCTTTCAGAAATTTTATGCCCCAAGACAATACCTTCATTAACCATAAAGTGGCACTTCTCCCAATTCAAGACAAGATTAGTTTCTTCACATCTCTGCAAAACTCGATCAAGGTTGCTCAAGCAATCATCAAAAGAAGTTTCATATACGGAGAAATCATCCATGAAAACCTCAACAATCTTCTCACAAAAATCAGAGAATATAGCCATCATGCATCTTTGAAAGGTAGCAGGTGCATTGCATAAACCAAAAGGCATACGTCTATAAGCAAAGGTACCAAAAGGACAAGTAAAAGTGGTCTTTTCTTGATCCTTTTTTGACACAGGTATTTGAGAGAAACCAGAGTAACCATCTAGAAAGAAAAAATGTGTATGTTTGGATAATCTTTCTAGCATTTGATCAATAAAAGGTAAGGGGTAATGATCCTTTTTAGTGGCTTTATTTAGTTTACAGAAATCAATTATCATCCTATAGCCTGTAACAATTCTTTGTGGGATCAATTCATCTTTATCATTAGGAACAACAGTAATACCTCCCTTCTTAGGGACACAATGGACAGGACTTACCCACTGACTATCAGCAACGGGATAAATTATACCTGCCTCCAGAAGCTTTAGTATTTCTTTTCTTACCACTTCTTTCATCTTAGGATTCAACCGTCGTTGGTGATCAACAACCGGTTTAGCGTCTTTCTCCAATTTAATTTTGTGCTGGCATAAAGTGGGACTAATGCCCTTAAGATCATCAAGCGTATATCCAATAGCAGCACGGTGCTTCTTCAGAGTTTTCAATAATTTCTTTTCTTTTCTTCAATAACAGGATATATCTCATTTTCATCAAGGTAAGCATATTTAAGAGTATCAGGTAATGGTTTAAGCTCAAACACGGGATCACCCTTGGGTGGAGGAGGATCCCCTAGTATTTCAACAGGCAAGTTGTGCTTCAAAATGGGTCCCTATTTAAAGAATACTTCATCTATTTCCCTTCTTTCATCATAAACATATCATTTTCATGGTCAACCAAATATTGTTCTAAAGGATCATTAGGAGGCATGGCAATAGAAGAAAGACCAATAACTTCATCCTTACTAGGCAATTACTCATCACGGGGTTGTCTACGAAATTTAGCAAAATTAAACTCATGAGTCATATCCCCTAAACCAATAGTAACAACATCCTTTTTGCAGTCTATCCTAGCATTAACAGTATTCAAGAAGGGTCTACCAAATATAATGGGACAAAAGCTATCTTGTGGGGAAGCAAGAACAAGAAAATCAGCAGGATATTTAACTTTCCCACACAAGACTTCAACGTCTCTAACAATCCCAACTGGTGAAATAGTATCTCTATTGGCAAGCTTAACATAATTTCTTGATATAAAGAATGAGGTATTGCACTTGCACTCGCACCCATATCACACAAGCCATGATAACAATGATCTCCTATTTTAACCGAAATAACAGGCATGCCTACAACAGGTCTATTTTTATTTTTAGTATCGGGTCTAGCAATTCTAGCAGTTTCATCACAGAAGTAAATAACATGCCCATCGATATTATCAGCCAAGAGATCTTTAACCATAGCAATACTAGGTTCAACTTTAATTTTCTCAGGGGGTTTGGGTGTCCTAATATTACTTTTGTTGACTATAGTAGAAGCTTTAGCATGATCCTTTATTCTAACAGGAAAAGGTGGTTTCTCAACATAAGCAGTAGGAACGATAGGATCATTATAAGTGATAGTCTTTTCTTCAAATTTAATAGGTGCAACTACTTTTACTTCAATGGGAGGATTATATTTAAACCACTTCTCCTTAGGGAGATCAACATGAGTAGCAAAGGATTCACAGAAAGAAGCTACTATCTCAGAGTCTAGTCCATATTTAGTGCTAAATTCATGGAAAGCATCGGTATCCATAAAAGATTTAACACAATCAAACTTAGGTGTTATACCTGACTCTTTACCTTCGTCGAGGCAATCTTCAGAGTTGCGTTTAATTCTTTCCAATAAATCCCATTTGAATTCAATAGTCTTCATCATAAAAGAACCAGTACAAGAAGTATCGAGCATGGAGCGATTATTGAGAGAAAGCCGAGCATAAAAGTTTTGGATAATCATTTCTCTTGAGAGCTCATGATTGGGGCATGAATATAACATTGACTTAAGCCTCCCCCAAGCTTGAGCGATGCTTTCTCCTTCGCGAGGCCAAAAATTATATATATAATTACGATCACGATGAACAAGATGCATAGGATAAAACTTCTGATGAAATTCCAATTTCAATCGGTTGTAGTTCCATGATCCCATATCATCACATAGCCTATACCATGTCAATGCCTCTCCCTTCAAAGATAAAGGGAAGACCTTCTTATTGATAACATCATCGAGCATACCTGCAAGCTTAAATAATCCACAAACTTCATCCACATAGATGAGGTGTAAATCGGGATGCAATGTTCCATCTCCTGTGAAAGGATTAGCTAGCAGTTTCTCTATCATACCCGAAGGAATTTCAAAGTAAACATTTTCAGTAGGTTCAGCAGGTTGAGGAGCAACTCTTGGCTCTACTGGTCGGGGTGAAGATACCCCGAACAAGCCCCTCAAAGGATTACTTTCCATAGTAACAAGTGACAATAAATTTCAGCACACTATATAAATTTTTCCTTACCAAATTCCACTTACCAAAGGCGCCTCACTCCCCGGCAACGGCGCCAGAAAAGAGTCTTGATGACCCACAAGTATAGGGGATCTATCATAGTCCTTTCGATAAGTAAGAGTGTCGAACCCAACGAGGAGCAGAAGGAAATGACAAGCGGTTTTCAGTAAGGTATTCTCTGCAAGCACTGAAACTATCGGTAACAGATAGTTTTGTGATAAGGTAATTTGTAACGGGTAACAAGTAACAAGTGTAAATAAAGTGCAGCAAGATGGCCCAATCCTTTTTGTAGCAAAGGACAAGCCTGGACAATTTCTTATATGAAGGAAAACGCTCCCGAGGACACATGGGAATTATCGTCAAGCTAGTTTTCATCACGCTCATATGATTCGCGTTCGGTACTTTGATAATTTTGATATGTGGGTGGACCGGTGCTTGGGCGCTGTCCTTACTTGGACAAGAAATGATTAACTCCTATTGCAAGCATCCGCAACTACAAAAGAAGTATTAAGGTAAACCTAACCATAGCATGAAATCTGTTACCCGATGTTCTTGTTGCTTCCCTGGAATTTGCGTATTTCTGATCCTGAAACGGCATGGTGGAATTTCACAAAGTTCTGGCAATCCGCGATCCTGATTGATCAACGAAGTGCTATCAGTTCTTTGGGTTCCATCGTAGTGAAAGGAAAGATGAAATTCACAGATGAAAGGGCAATGCAGATATGATCTGCATGGGGGTCATGTGTATGATGAAGTTTAGTATGGGGCTCGAGATTTTATTATCTTAGTTTTCATACACCCTGGAAAGTTAATCTAGCGACTTGAATAATCATACTTGATGATAAACGTTGGTAGCTGCGGTTTGAGTCAAAACCATAGGAGCCACCTAAAATAAAATTTTGCATAAATCGATTAGAGGCGTCTAACTTGGTTTTGCAGGATGGTTTGCATGCGATGAGGTATAGCAAGTATCATATTCAATTTGATTATGTATGAGATACTATATAATGTAATTAACATGACCTGCGTGTCATGATTCGGCATGATGGCTGGAGCCATATGATTGCACTTTCATGACCTGCGTGTCAACCTTAAGTAATGCATTAATTTTATATGCTATGGAGATAGCAATATTATCTGGTGCATCGACAAGGTGGTGGCAATCTTCGCGAAGGTGAACACCGACGCGAATGCCGAAGATGAAGAAATGAAAGACTTCTCCGTCAGAAGGGGCTATACCATATCATGCTATTTTGAATTGTCTGAGATGTTTATCCCTCTTGATGCACCCTTCTTGATTGCACGGTAGTCGCTTTTTATAAGGGTGATCTCTCACTTCAAAATATCAAAGTAGTTAGTGTTCACCCAAGTGTAGCACCGTCTGTAATTCGTATCTTTTCGGGGTGCGCCATGTCCACATGGGTACGAACGAATCGAGAGGAATGAGGCGGGTGAGGTCAGACCTCGTGGCGGCGGTGTTTCGTCCCGAAAGCTTGCTTATGATTTTTTTTCCAGGGTAAAAGACTTCATATAGCAGAAGATGGACACCGGAGACCTGCCAGGGGGCCCACGAGGCAGGGGGCGCATCCAGGGGGTAGGGCGCGCCCCCCACCCTCGTGGATGGTGGGTGGCCCCCCTCTGGTAGTTTCTTCGCTCAGTATTTTTTATTAATTCCAAAAATTACTTCCGTGGAGTTTCAGGACTTTTGGAGTTGTGCAGAATAGGTCTCTAATATTGTCTCCTTTTCCAGCCCAGAATTCCAGCTGCCGGCATTTTCCCTCTTCATGTAAACCTTGTAAAATAAGAGAGAATGGGCATAAGTATTGTGACATAATGTGTAATAACAGCCTATAATGCAATAAATATCAATATAAAAGCATGATACAAAATGGACGTATCATGGCCTGAGTAACCCAAATCTAGCAGCATGCAGACATCAACCTTGTCTTGAAAAAGCTTGGATATGCACACTGCTATGTTGTCCAACTCCTTCATGCTCATCCGGATGTAGAACTTCATTGAAATCACCCAGGCAAAGCCATGGAAGATTGCTGGAAGTACTGATGTTTTTAATAGTATCCCATGTTTGGTGCCTCAAGTGGGTTTGAGCTTCACCGTACACTATTGTAACTCTCCAAGGATCAAGGCATGGTTCAAGAATGGAGCACTCAACATGATACACGGAGTAACCAAGAATATCTATTTTTATTTCATTATTTCAGAAAATGCCAATACCGCCACTTCTTCCCTGGCTATCAATCGCATATCCATTATCATACCCTAATGTTCCTGCTAAAGATTCTACCCTCGAGCCTCTTGTTGGGTTTCTACTATGTATAGGAGGGTAGGGGAAAATTTCCTTGTGAAATCACAAAGCCCACTGACTGTCGTGGCTCTGCCCGCACTGCAACAATTCCAGCAGAAGACACACATTGGACATGGCGGCACTCCTCTAGGGAGCCTAACAATTTTGCCATTGGGTTTTTTGTGTTGCCACCATTCTTATGCAACGTGTTCTTATCTGCTGCAATTACTTGTGCTTGACCTGTTTTGTTCCTGCCGAGACGAGGGGGTCGATGGGATTTGAGGGGAAGGTAGCGTCGGTGTTTTGCCTTGGGCCGACATAGCTATTATGGCTAACTCAGCTGCCACTGGATCAACTGTTGTTGCGAGCTCTGAAGCTTTTTTTTTGTTCAGTTCGGCCTTGTGCATGAAGGCATTAGGGTCCTCATACTCTGATTCCCCGCTAGCTTCCTCCTGGGTGCACCCTGGTCCATGACCGGTCCTGCCACCGTGGCCACGGCCTCACCCTCTCCCTCCTCCAGGTCCTCTCCCCGCTCCCTTGAACCAGCTAGCTCGCAGATTTTTGAAAACTAGGGCTAACAGTGGATACACTCCATCCCGACATTCCTTGTACATGTGGCGCAAATAACCACAAACCCCGAATGAATCTGTTAGCTTCTCATATGAAACTGTGAAGACTTATCTCTTCTTCCCCTTGACAAGAGTGGCTGCGTTTTTCAGCGGTTTGTGCACGTTGATCTTTACTTTGATTCTAGAGACATTACCCTCAAAATCATGGTACTTAGGTTCCGCATAGATGAATTCGCCAGCCTTGGATGCAAGGGATTTAAGCAATGGGTGGTAGCTATCTGGTAGGTCATGAATTGGATCCAGATCTCAATTGTGTCCAAGGCTATGGCTGATGGTTTAGTAAATCCATCATATGACGCCAAAACCACCGTCTTGCCTCGGTAAGTCGAGGGCCCATCGTCCATGACTCCCTCCTAGTCGCCTAAACAAGCAAATCGCAGCATGTACATATTATTGCTGATTGGCCAGATCTTCACCTCTTTCGCCAAGTCCCAAGCCACCCTCATGTTTCTGAAAACCAGTATTGAGCATAAGTTTTCTCTATGTGCACTCGCGCGATTGCCATCCACTGGATTGCTTCAGCAGGGAGCTCCTCCTCTTCCTCTACTACCACATCATCAAAGTCATCCTCCGCGATCCCCAACTTCTTCAGCATCTCCTCTACCTCAGCAGTGTTCATCACGGTGCTAGCCTCGCATGTGTCCATCTTTTTCTTCACTTACCCGCACTTCACCACGACACTGCATTCACTACACCACAGCACTACATCCCCAAAAGCCAGATTGGTCGGGAATACAAGTTGTGCCAACAGACAGTCGGTCGGGAAAGACTAATGTCGGCCGACATTGTCTATTGGGGAAAGTCCAGACGGGAAAACCCTTTCCCGACCGACTACTTGTCGGCTATAGTGTATCTTTCCCGACCAACATTCTGCTGGGCCTGCCATGGACCTTTCCCGACCGACAGTCCATTTTGGATGCCATGGGCCTTTCCCGACCGACTATCAAATAGGGTTTTTTTTCATCCAACAATCAATTAGGGCTGCCATGGACATTTCCCGACCAACGGTCAGATGGGAGTTTGTTTTGCCGACCAAAAATTTACAACATTTTGTTTAGGCAACCAACATTTAATACCGACCAATTATTTGGCATTTGCCTTACCAAAATAGTGTTAGTCAAGTAACATATCTCATTATAGCAAAATATCAATCAAATTATAGTAACATACATGTCCTCCAAAAATATTAAACCAAAACCAAGCAAAAATAGCAGATTAATTAATTCTCACAAATGAAGAGGAAACATTTAAGGTTCAGTGACCGAGGCACCGAATTGGTTTACAAAGTGATAGCAAGCAGATGATGTCCTACGAATCATGTTTGCTCCATTACACAGAATATCCAGGTTTACACAATGATAGCTAAAGATGCATGTCCGGCGAATCATAGTCTGCTCCATTACACAGTTAACGCAAACTGTCAGCTTCATGGTTCCTGGTCATCTTGTAGGTCTTCCCAACAAAGGATCAAGGCAATGAGAAAGTTTCAGCTTATATTCCTAATGAGGGAAAGCTCCTGGTTCAAAAATTAGTGATCAATGTTAAACCTTCATACACCTGAATATAGCAGCAACAACAAAATAGGAAAACTGATTCACCTCGTATCTTTCCCTGTGCTCTGGAAAGAATAGCAAAATTTATATAAAGCATAGCTTTGCACTTATCCCTTTGATACGATTGGGACAGGGATCAGGCATGAGATTCGCACCTAGAAGCCACAACCCTAACGTAGGGTAACTGAATGGGAGGGGAAAGATCTCAACGTCAATAGCCAAGAGTGACGCCGTGAGGAAGCGAAACCCTACGAGAGGGTTAAACAATCTTTTTTAGGGTTTTCTAGGGGGGGGGCAATCTTTTTTAGGTGAGTTTCAGCTTAGGAATCGACTCAAAGATCGTCAAAAAGTAGCGACGCGTATGGGCTGTGCAATGCATAGCCCATCTACAGCGACGTGAACGCTCGGTCCAGACCGTGGTAGTAACAACGACGACGGCTAGATGCGATGCAAGGGGACCTCCCCTATGTCTTGCTTATAGTGATACAGAGGGAAGCCTCGCGTCGGGGGCGCGCCACATGGGCCGGCCCAGCCGCGTGAGAGGCCACACCCTCGTTTTCTGTGTGTGTTTTTTTCATGTTTCTTGATTTTGTTTTTTTCTATTTTTTACTTCCTTTTATACTTTTAAATATTGTAAATAAATATATTGCAAAAAACACATAACATAAGAATTCATAAAAAATGTTATCCAAACATTTCAAAAGTGTTGAATGTGTATAGGGAAAATGTTTCACATGTGTACAAAAAATGTGTACAAAAAATATACAATGCGTGTGAAAAAGTTTATCGTGTATTTTAAAAATGTTAATCAATCATTTGAAAACATGTTCAACAATTATTTTAAAATTTAATCAAGCATTTGAAAAATATTAATTGTGTATAGAAGAAATGTTGAGCATTTAATCAAACAAATTTTATCTTGTCTTGTATTAAAAGGGTTTAAATTGTATTTGTCAAATGTTAATCAATCATTTGAGAATGTTTAGAAGTGTGTTTAGGAAAAATGTTGATTGTCTATTAAAAAAGTTACTCTTGTATTTGAAACATGTTAATCAACCATTTGAAAAATGTTAAATGTGTATAGCAGAAATGTTAATCTAGTACTTGGAAATGTTTAAAACTTTGTATAGGAAAAATATTGACCATGTATTCAAAAAATGTTAATCTTTTGTTTGAAAAATGAAAATCAGGCATTTAAAAATGGTTTAAAATGTGTATAGAAAAAATCATGTATTAAACGAAACTAAATTTGTATTGCGAAAAAGTTAAACATGCATTCAAAAAATGTTCTTCACATATACAAAAAAATAGAATGAAAATCAAAAGAAATAAGGAAAAACCAAAATAAATGAAACCAAGAGAGAAACAAAAGAAACCGAAGAAAAAAATCAAATGAAAAATAGGACTGAAAAAAAAGGCAAATGTTTTGGTAAAAACAATGAAAATTAATAAAGAATCAAAGATAAAAAACGAAGAAAGAAAAAAAAAGAAGGAAAGTGAAAGATAAACCGATAAAAACAATGAAAGAAACAAAGAAATAGCAAAAGAAAAATCGGAGAAGAAAAATAAGAAACCAAACAAAAAACAAAAGAAAAAGAAAATGAATAAAGAATAAAAATGAGGAAAAAGGAATGAAAAGAGAAAACCCCAGTAAAAATAGGGAAATAGACAAAAAAACATTGGAAAAACAAAAAAGAACAAGAAAACCAGCGTAAAAATCGGCTCTTTGGCTTCTAGTAGGTTGAGTACTACTAGGAGATGGTATCCTAGGAGATGATAGGGAATGAATCTGGTTTTCCATTAGCTTGATTAACATTTTTCAAATACAAGATTAACATTTTTTGAATACATGGTCAACTTTTTTATATCGACACTTTTAAACATTTCCACGTTCATGATTAATATTTGAAAATACAAGATTAACATATTCTTAACACATGATCAATATTTTTTTCTATACACGTTTAACATTTTTCAAATGCTTGATAAACATTTTCCAAATACTCATTCAACATTTTTCAAATGCTTCATTCACATTAATATACATTATAAAAAAATTCATCATTTTTAAAACACATGGTCAAGATTTTTTTTATACACATTTAACATTTTTCAAATGCTTGAGTTACATTTTTTCAAATACTTGTTCAACATATTTTTCAGATACTTGTTCATCATCTTTTGAACACATGGTCAACATTTCTTCCATACTCCCGTCGTCCGGTGAAAGGTCTACATATAGAAATTTTAAGACAAATAATGGAGTGGAGTAAAAAATGCATTGGGAAGATGCAAGCCACCATCTCTTTCTTTTTTATTACCAAAACCCCAATGAGCTAAGTGTAGAATGTTATTGGTCTTGATTACCGTGTGATGACAGAGAAGCATTTTTTTTTACTTTCATGTGCACTGGGAAGATAGAAGTACACTCTTTTGTGAACAAATTTTAAAGCCAAACGTACACCCTTCACCGGATGGAGGGACTACACAGTTAACATTTTCCATATGCTTGGTTAACATTTATTAAATACATGTTCAACATTTTTTTCAAATACTTGATTAAAATTTGTATACACATTATAAAAAATTCATCATTTTTTTCATACATGGTCAACATTTTTCTATACACATTTATAACATTTTCAAATGCATAACTATTTTTAGAAAAAACTTTATGTAGAGTATATTTTTGTCATATATATCTTTAGAGTATTTGGAGGCGCAAATGAAAGTAGAAATCGAAAAAGGAAAAAAAACATAAAAAACAGAAACAGAAACGAATCACAGGCGTCCGGCAGAATGGGCCGGCTCATACGCTTGCTCGAATGCGAGGCGTTCAGCGAGGCGGAAGTTCGTCTGGCTTAATGCGAGACATAGTTGACTACCGCTGCGCGCCCTTTTCGGACCGCCAATGTTCGGGGCGCTCTTTTCTTTTCCATTTTTCTTTTCTGTTATTGTTTTTTCTAGTTTAAATATTTATGGATTTCAAAATGTTCCGAATTCTTTTTCAAAAATTGCATTGAAAAAATGTTCATGGACTAAGAATATGTTTTAAACTTTATCAAAACTTTTAGTTTATTCAAAAAATGCTATGAAATTGAACAAATCTTCACAAATTCAAAAACATTTCATGAACATTTTTAAAATATTCAAATAATGTTCGTCAGTCCGAAAAATTGTTCAACCATTCAAAAACTGTTCATGCGTTTCACAATGTTGTCAAAACAAAAAAAAGTTCATGAATTACAAAAATTGTTCCCCCAATTTCTGAATAATGTTCTTCGATTCGAAAAATGTCTCCGATTCAAAAAAAAGTTTACTGGCTTAAAAGATATTTTCACATTCCAAAGATATTTGCGAGTTTGTGAAAAACGTTTGTCAATCAAAAAATATTCATAATTTCGAAAATGTTTGCGAATTTGTGAAAAATGTTCACGATTTCAACAAATGTTCAAGAGTTTGAAAAATGTGCATGATTTTCTTAATTTTTCACGATTTGAGAAATTATGTTCACAAATCTGAAAGATCGTCATGATAAAGAAAAAGAATAGGAAAGAAATAAAAAAAGATGGAAAGGAAAAACTAAGAAAGGAAAGGGAAAATATAAGAAAAGAAGGATAAAAGAAAACAAAAAAATAGAGAGTAGAAAATAACGTAAAAGGAAAAGAGAAAAAGAAAGAACAAAAAAGACAAAGGAAAAACAAAAAAAATGTTTCGTGGAAAGTTCTAGAACCTTCCTAAAACCGGTGGGGAAGGAGTCCAAAAGATAAACGGTGGCAGATTGTAGAGCGTACGTGCTAGGAGGCTAGCTATATCTCGCGTCACCTCCGCGAGTGGGCCGGTCCATTAGGGTAGGACTCGCTCGCTGTACGTTCGCCGTGCTCCGTATTTTTTTCGTTTTCTTTCGGTTTGTTTTTTAATCCTCTTGTTTTTTTACCGGTTTCCTTCGTGTTTTTTTTCACTTTATAAACTCCTATTTTCTTTGTTTTCATTGGTTTCCTTTCTTTTCTACGAAAAAAATAACGCCCACACGTGTCGCATCTTGCACATTGCCACAGGCCTCTATCACCACTCATTTTGCCACGTATGAACAGATGACATCAGCAAAAATCTGTTGGTTTTTGGCTTAAAAATGTTTTATCTCCTAATTAAAAATCAAATTAAAAATGTCTTTTCATCATTAAATCCGTCTCGACGAGATCTTCAAAACTAGACCCCATGTTGATATGTTTCGACGAAATTTTTTTTGCCGAAAAGTTGCCATGATGTTTACACTGTAGTTGCCATAGTGCTTAAACTAAAGTTGCCATGTGGCAATTTTAGTTTGTAGAGCATGACAATTTTAGCTTTTTTATGATAGCAATTCCAGTACTTTGACCATGAAAATTATTTTTTGTATGAATCATGGCAATTTTAAGTGCATGTATCATGGCAATTTTAGTTTATGGTTCATGGCAAGTCTAGTTTCTTAGTTCCCTGTTTTATAATATGTCAAAATTAACTTTTAAATATAGAAGAAAATAGCTGAAACATATCATGGCAACTTCAGTGTAAACATCATAGCAATTCATGTGCAATAGACATGGCAACTTTTAACCCAAAAAATTCGTCAAAATATATTGATATGAGATCTAGTTTTGAAGATCTCGTCGCGGGGGATTTAATGATGAAAACGGATCTTCAATCGGATTTTTCATTTAAGAGATAAAACATTTTAAAAACTGAAAATCCAAAAAGATTCCCACATGCATGCATGCGGTGACTTAGCACAGTCTGTGTGTTATAGGGCGTGTGGGCGGGTTTGGCTTCCACCACACATGTGGGCGTTAGCGTTGTCTCTTTTCTAATGTTTTCACTAGTTTTAAATTTTCTTGTCTTTCTTCTTTTTATTTTGTAGTTTTTTCTTGGTTATCATTGGTTTCTTCTTAATTTCTCTTTTTCTTTATTCTTCGATTTTCGTTGATTCTTTCTTTGGTCTTCATTGTTTCTTGTTTTCTTCATTTCTCTTTCTTTGTCACCGTTTTCCTTTGGTTTCCTTTGAGTTTTTCTTTCTTTCTGTTTACGTGTTTTTCTTCATGGTTTCATCATTTTTCTGCAGTTTCAAAACCTTTTTCATTGATAATTATTTGTGTTTATGTGTTTTCTATATTTGTTTTCTTGATTTTCTATGTACATTTTTCTTGTACATGTGAAATATTATTTTTACACATGTTAAACGTTTCTTAAATATACAACTAACATTTTTTTAAATAAATTTTTTGATGTCTACATTTTTGTATACATCATCAATATGTTTTTATACATTTATCATGATTCCCATTTTAAAAATATATTAGTTTGAGAACTACTTTTTTTATACATATTGTACATTTTCTTCATCAGGAATAATTTTCTTATGAATGATTAACATTTGTGTTTGATGACTGCTTTTTCATACACATTGTACATTTATCATGTATATCAGGAACATTAGGATGGCTCTTCGTCAACATATATTAAATGGTGTGTATTAGGCTGGCTTAGTCTACGGTTGGGAAAGTGCACTACAACAACAGTTCCATCGTGCGACTATCGCATGTGGAGCCACTTGACAAGTGTTTCCCAATAACATTCGGGAGGTGCGCGATGGCCTGCGCCAGCTACTAGTGTACATGAATTTTGCACAAAAGTTGGATAATCCAACTAACAAAGTACACATGAATTACGAGTAGTACCATCTTACCTCAGATGGAAAAACTTCTAATTTATGAGCAAACGTGTGTTGCTTCCCCTAAAAAATTACGTAAGTCTGCTACGATTCACTATCATAAACAGGTATATGCATCATTGGAAAATTTAATCATAACAATTGGAAACTAAACATCAGCCATGTCATGAGCTTCTTTTCCAACAACACTGGTCCTATTTGAGGACCAAAGCAGTATTTCACTTGGCATCTTCTTCCTGAATGTTTGTATATGCTCCGGACTGAAATAAGATGTAAGGTCAGATCCACTCCAGTTTTGCATACATTTTATAGTGAAAACTCCGCAAGAGCATCTGCAGTTGAAGTGTGAGGATCCGCTTTCTTCTTCAGAGGAGATATAATGCTACTCATTTCTTCTTTGCAATGCGTCCTCAACTTTTCAGTTTCCTTTGAATTGCGCGGCAACACCTCACTCTTCAAAAAAAATCCAGAGAAAGGATTCGAATGGGTGGAGATTCACAGGAGGAGTTTTCGGGATGAGAGATTCAGAATAATTGACTTTTTTTTCTTCGTGATTATCTCTCATGTTGATATGACAAGAGAGTCGGGCGCGTTTTCTTATCAGCCTGAGGTCGGAGGTGACCGGCTGAAGGAAATAAATTTACACATGCTAATTGCTTGGGCCAATTACTTAATAGCATCAACACTTCATATCTTGTAAGGTAAGAGGGATCATGCCAAGATAATTGGATCCGATATGCTTGTAGCAACCACTCTGCGTAACAGTTGCCCCAGCGGTGTTCCTTCGTAGGCGAAGCGCGCCGCCACCTCCTCCTCCCATGTCCTCCCCCCGTTGTCGCATGAGTAGGCCGGTCAGAAATCCCGCCACGTCTTCGAGGATGGTGATGGCGAGGCGTCTCGACTGCTCCAGGTGGTGCTGCATTAGGATGGAGAGGGCTGCCGATGGCTCATTTGTGGAGCGCACTGATGACATCAAAACAGTCTTCGATGGTAGTATTTCACCCAAATTTATTGATTCGAGACAAGGGGACCAAAGAATATTTATAAGTCTTAACGGTTGATATGTCAATTCTACCAAACCTGAGAATCACTTCATTGCAGCAATTTATTAGTATCACAACAATATGAAAGCAATAGTAACAAAGTAACAACAGTAATAACAATAGAGGCAGTTTTGTAGCAAACAAAGCAGCAGTAGTAACGTGAGCACAGACAATAATATTAAAGCATAGGTATGAGTAGTAAGCGATATTCAGATGATATTCAATATGTAACTGCCACAACCTAGATACACAATAGCTCCAATTCATCAGTCATATATAGACATGTATTCCGTATATAGTCATATGTGCTTGTGATAAGAACTTGCATAACATCTTTTGTCCTACCCTCGTGGCAGCTGGGCCTAATGGAAGCTAAGGGAAATTAAGGCGCTCCTTTTAATACATAACTGAAACAAAACATTAACACATGGTGAATACATAAACTTCTAAAATTAAAGTACTCCCCGTCGATATCTCAATTCATGGTTGTAAGTGCATCTAGTGCTACCTCTTGTTGGCTTTGGAGTATTGATGACAAACTTGGTTGAGGGACTAATGTGTTTATGAGATTCACAGTAGAACACAGGTAAAAGTCCCTAAAGATTCGGCTTACCCATCAAAGATGACTCCTAAAAATGTATGAAGACATTGAAGATAATGGTGGTACGCGAAAACATTCGTTTGAAGTCAATGGAATGTGAAGACTTTTGCTTAAAGACAATGGAGCGCGACGACGTAGTCTTTTGATAGTTTCATTTTCTTCTTTCTTGAGTCATAGGAATAACCGTGCTGTTAAGGGGGGTAGATGTAAACAAAGTTAAAAACTGGCGTGATGCTCAACCTAAAATCCTATGTCTTCCAGTGAAGACAATGAGAGGGAACCTTTTCCAGCGTTGCTTGAGTCAGCTTTACTTGGAGCTCAAGTAAAGTTGTCGCGTGTGTTTGAAATCCGGCTGTTGGACACGTGTCGGTTGGCCACTGACATAGGATCATTTCGGTCATATCATGTCGGGTTGCCTCCTGGCTATAAATAACCCACCCCCTCCACCATAAGTTGGTGGCTGCTCCGAGTTATTACACGGCTGTTGTCATTTGAGAGCAACCCACCTCTTAAGCCTTCGAGAGAAATTCCTTGCGAGGACAAACCCAAAACACCCAGAGCCCAAAGTAATTGAGCATCACTGAAGCCTTTCTGTTCTGCGTGAACCAAAGACCTGTTACACTTGAAGACTGTGATCTTCCAGCTGGTTAGGCGTCGTGTTCTGAGCATCCAAGAGTCATTGTGGATTACTGATGAACGAAGTCTGTGAAAGTTTGGAAGTCTACCTTGAAGACTTGCCCGAGTGATTCGGTGAGATTTACAGATATTAGTGCTACTTCTTGAGCTTGTGTTGATTTTTCCCTTGAAGAGGAAAGGGTGATGCAGCAAAGTAGAGATAAGAAATTCCCTCAATTTGAGAACCAAGGTATCAATTCAGTAGGAGACAACGCACAAGTCACCGAATACCTGCACAAACAATCAAACAACTTGCACCCAACGCGATAAAGGGGTTGTCAATCACTTCACGGCTACTTGCAAAGGTGAGATCTGATAGAGATAGATAAACGGTAAAGTAAATATTTTTGGTTTATAGATCGGAAATTAAAAGATTGCAAAAAGAGTAAATCGGAAACTTATATGATGGAAAATAGACCCGGGGCCATAGGTTTCACTAGAGGCTTCTCTCAAGATAGAAAATAATACGGTGGGTGAACAAATTACTGTCGAGCAATTGATGGAAAAAGCGCAAAGTTATGACAATATCTAAGGCAATGATCATGAATATAGGCAACACGTCCGTGTCAAGTAGACTGAAACGATTCTGCATCTACTACTATTACTCCACACATCAACCGCTATCCAGCATGCATATAGAGTATTAAGTTCATAAAGAACGGAGTAATGCATTGAGCAAGATGACATGGTGTAGAGGAATTAACTCAAGCAATATGATGAAAACTCCATCTTTTTATCCTCGATGGCAACAATACAATAGGTGCCTTGCTGCCCCTACTGTCACTGGGAAAGGACACTGCAAGATTGAACCCAATTCTAAGCACTTCTCCCATTGCAAGAAAAACCAATCTAGTTGGCAAACCAAACCGATAATTCAAGGAGAATTACAAAGATATCAAATCATGCATAAAAGAATTCAGAGGAGATTCAAATAATATTCATAGATAAGCTGATCATAAATCCACAATTCATCGGATCTCGACAAACACACCGCAAAAGAGTATTACATCGAATAGATCTCCAAGAACATCGAGGAGAACATGGTATTGAGAATCAAAGAGAGAGAAGAAGCCATATAGCTACTAGCTATGGACCCGTAGGTCTGTGGTAAACTACTCACGCTTCATCGGAAGGGCAATAGAGTTGATGTAGAAGCCCTCCGTGATCGAATCCCCCTCCGGCAGGACACCAGAAAAGGCCCCTAGATGGGACCTCACGGGTACAGAAGGTTGCGGCGGTGGAAAAGTGTTTTCGTGGCTCCCCCTGTTGGTTTGGGGATATAAGAGTATATATAGGCGAAGAAATTAGGTCAGGAGGTGCACGAGGGGCTCACAAGGGTGGGGGCGCGCCCTACCCCCTGGGCGCGCCCTCCGTCCTTGTGGCTGCCTCGTGGCTCCTCCGACTTCATCTCCAAGTCTTCTGGTTGTCTTCTGGTCCAAGAAAAATCATCGCGAAGGTTTTATTCCGTTTGGTATTCCTTGGAAGTCTAAGGTTCGGAACGATAACGGGGGTATACAACTTGTAGGTAAGATCAGCATCTCAAATATATTCATGAAAGCATAAGTGTTCAAATATGAAATCATGACACTCGGGCCCTACTAACAAGCATTAAGCATAGCAAAGTCATAACAATATCAATCTCAGAACATAGTGGATACTAGGGATCAAGCCCTAACAAATTAACATGATTACATAATAAATCTCATTCATCTCCATCTACCTCTAGTATGCCTACAAGGGATTACACACTCTTAGTGGTGAGAATTGGGGAATAATTGATGGAAAAGGGTTAGTGATGACGACGACGACGAATCCCTCTCTCCAGAGCCACAAAAAGACTCCGGATCAGGGCTCCCAATGAAGACAAGAGATGGTGACAGCTCCGTATCGTAAAACACAATGAAACGTTCTCTCTTATTTTCTTGGGAAGACGGATGCCGATGGCTCCAGTATTTTTATTTATTCCATAAAAAATCTCCGTGAAGTTTCGTCCAATTTCGAGAATTTTTTTTCTGCACAAAAAATAACACCAAGGTAGTTCCGCTTAAAATAACGTTAGTTTTGGTTAGTTTCATTCAAATCATGTAAATTAGAGGCCAAAACAAAAAGTAAATACGTTGTAGACATATCATAAGCGTGAATCTGGCTCGTTGGAGCCATGCATGTGGCATGCAGCGGAGGATCTTGTGGCTAGACCTGAGGTCAGGAATATATGGATTAGCAACCGCACACGCCCGTCCGCACCAACCATCCACGGATCGCCCGCGGGGATGTATCATGTGTGCCCGCACTAATGGTGCTACCGGTGCACCGAATGCTATAGAACATTTTAAAAAATCTAAAAAAATTAGCACATTAACGCACATCAATGTATGATGTCACAAAAATTTGTATGAAAGTTTAAAACATTTTTAAGATACAAAAATGACAAATTTGACATTAGTGTGATAATGGGCCAAATCTAAAGCCCAAGTTATGTTATGTACTATTAGTGTTGAATTTGTCATTTTTGTTTTTTGAGTTATGTTTCAAATTTTGACTTGAAATTTTGTGGCAACCTACATTGATGTTGTGTGAATGTGCTAATTTTTTCAGAATCCTTTGAACATTTTAAAAGCGCAATATGAGTTCGGTGCATCGGTAGCACCACAAGCTCCGGTACACCAGATATTTTCCCGATCGCCAGCTGCTCCTTGCGGCTAGTGAAGGCAGGTGGCGAGTGCGGCACCTGGCTGGTGAAAGGATCGATATAGTTGACTAGAGGGGGGGTGAATAGGCAACTGACAATTTTTAGCTTTTCTTTACCAATTTAAACTTTGCATCAAAGTAGGTTGTCTAGATATGCAACTAGGTGAGCAACCTATATGATGCGCCAACAATAAGCATACACGCAAGCAAGAGATAAGGCACAAATAAACTTGCACAAGTAAAGGCACGAGATAACCAAGAGTAGAGCCGGTGAAGACGAGGATGTGTTACCGAAGTTCCTTCCCTTTGAGAGGAAGTACGTCTCCGTTGGAGCGGTGTGGAGGCACAATGCTCCCAAGAAGCCACTAGGGCCACCGTATTCTCCTCACGCCCTCACACAATGCGAGATGCCGTGATTCCACTATTGGTGCCCTTGAAGGCGGCGACCGAACCTTTACAAACAAGGTTGGGGCAATCTCCACAACTTAATTGGAGGCTCCCAACGCACCACGAAGCTTCACCACAATGGACTATGGCTCCACGGTGACCTCAACCGTCTAGGGTGCTCAACACCCAAGAGTAACAAGATCCACAAGGGATTAGTGGGGGGATTCAAATATCTCTTGGTGGAAGTGTAGATCGGGGCCTCCTCAACCAATCCCTAGAGAATCAACAAGTTTGATTGGCTAGGGAAGGAGATCGGGCGCGAATGGAGCTTGGAGCAACAATGGAGCTTGGAGGTGGAAGAGGTGGTCAACTAGAGGAGGAAGACACCCCTTATATAGTGGGAGAACAAATCCAACCGTTATCCACCAACTCAGCCTGCGCAGCGCGGTACTACCGCACCTGAGACGCGGTACTACCGCAGGGGCACGCGGTACTACCGCACCTGAGGCGAGGTACTACCGCTCATGCAGCAGAGACCAGAACAGCCACACAGCACTACGGCAGAGGGCGGTAGTACTGCTGGCGCGGTACTACCGCTCCCCCTTGCGGTACTACCGCAAGGCAGGGGCTGTCTAGGGATGGGAAGGCACGGATATAAAAAATTACATCTGTGGCTACTTCCGCAGAGTTGGAGTCGATGCAAAAACCCAACGCGGTAGTACCGTAAGCCAGCCGCGGTACTACCGCGCGAGGTGCGGATGTAAAAAATTACATCCGCCCCTTACAGCTGCGTAGTTGCGGAACTAAGCAGGGACCACGGTACTACCGCTTACCAGAAGCGGTACTACCGTGGGGCCTTGCAGTACTACCGCACCAGCGGGCGGTACTACCGCAAGGTCCTGCGGTACTACCGCTCTGACGAGCAATACTACCGCACTTCCTAGTTCGGCAGACAAGAGCTATAATTGCATAGACAAGGAAAACTTAGGATGCTCCAAAGGCAAGAGGAAAGGAGGTGCAAGCGACGATGTGTACGTGATGAATCCACCCAACCTTTCCAAAGCAGACCCCCTCTTAATAGTACGGCTTCCCTACGACTCAATACCACCGAAAAGAACCGAAGAGAAACGCCGTCTTCTATAGCCTTTGAGGGGAACCCAATCATCTTGTGCCTAGTCAATATATCTGAAATATTTGATGCACATGATTAGTCCGCAAAAGGATTGTCATCAATCACCAAAACCAACTAAGGGATAAAAATGCCCTTACAATCTCCCCCTTTTTGGTGGATTGATGACAACATGGGATTTGCACGAGGGTATAACGCAAAGAGCAAGGGCAAACCCCAAGTCTCTAAAATATAGACGGGCTCCCCCTAGATGTGTGCTATCTCGATGAGTGCTTTGGACTGCACGGCACACATACTAGGATCAACACTCCCCCTATATTTTATAGACATGGAAAATCTTGCAAAAAGGCTAAAGCTAAGCAAGATAGACAGGAGCATAATGTAATAAGCACACGATAGAATAAGCTTACTACGGTACGATAGAGTGCATATGTCTTACACCATATGATAGAAGGTCTCACGAGCACAAACCAAAGCAAACCAAAGCAAACGAAATAAACGAAGTTCAACTGACCCAAACACGACATAACTCGCAACAAATCCTACACTCTCTCCCCCTTTGGCATCGAGACGCCAAAAAGGCAGAGAGGACACCTACAGCAATAGTGGTGGCTCAAGCGGAGTAGTCACTGGCACGCTCCTCGTCGGACTCTGCAGCTGGGACGGACTCCTCCTCAGACTCGGTCCACCGATAGCCCTGCTTGTGCAGCCATTCTGCCTCTGGGGTGATGTTCACCTCTGACCCGCTAGATATGTTCTCGCCAAAAGTCCTGAAAATCCGCTTGTCACGGCGGCGAGTCTCCTTGGAAGCCACATGGGTCTGGTACTGCCCCTTGGCTTGCATACAGAACAACATCTTCATCTTGTTCTTCAGTCGCTTAGCCCAAGAAGGCTCAGAGGTGGGAGGGATGTAACCCTCAGAGCTGTCCTCGTCTGCTGCCTCCTCCTCCTCCTCATCTGCATCCATGTCCTTGGCAGCCGCAGTATCAGCACGAGAGGTTGTGTTGGCCCACTGAGACTTGATACGGAGGTTGATGGGCTCATGCCGGATCCAACCAGGGGCCTCAAACTCATCCTGAGGGTAGACCCGCTCCCAAGTAGCCGAGATCAACTGAAACAGATAAGGTCCATAGATGGGGACCTTGCGGTTGTATACCGCAAACCGAAGTTCAATCCACATGATATGTGAGACACCAAGTGGCTGTGTCTGAGAGTTGCGAGCATCTTCACACAAGAGCATCATATCCACCAGATAGGCATGCACCTTGTCCTTGTCCCCAATGCGTGGGAAGAGAGTGTTGCAGAAGATCCGGTGCATGATGTCAAGAAAGGAGTTGAGTACCCAAGTTGACTTGCCATTGGAGAGCTTCTTCTCCACAAGGTAGGGCATGAGCTTGTTCTTGTTGGCAGACTCAGGATTGGCATGAGGGCGAACACCTTGGGGAGTGGTGAGCCCCTCATCCGGAACCCCAAGCAGGGTCATGAATTCCTTCCAGGTAGCAGTCAGCTGTCGGCCATTGGTCATCCAAGTCATGGTCCTTTCCTCATTGGGATGAAAATGCACGGAGGCAAAGAACTGGGCAAGGATCTCAGGATCATAGTCTTTGTGGAATGATATGATATGCTCAATGCCAAATTGCTCCACGAGGTCCAAAGCCTCACCAAAGTATTCCCGGTGCGCCTCTTTGCGCATGTGATGCATGTTGATCCACTTCACCTCCACATGGGTATTTTTCTTGGCCTTGATGACATCCAGATAAATGAGATTATGCTGCTTGGTCCAGAATAGATCATTCCCCCGAAAGTTGGCACGAGGGTTTCCATACGGATTGACCTTCCTCCGAGCGATGAACTCAGCAAGCGGTATCTCATCCATGCCCTTGGCGGGTTCCTTCTCTTTACTGGCAGTGGTCTTGGTTCTGCGTTGGGGGGCATTGGAGCCCTCTGCTTCCTCTGTGTTGCGCATACGCTTGGACCCCGTGTCACGGGGTGGATTGGAGCGGCGAGCTGGAGCACCTGAGCCACCACCTAAAACACACACCACAAAACAAACACGCACGAAACACGAGAAGGGTCAATGCAAAGACCACAGCAAAGCAGGTGAAACAAGTAGACATGGCACGTAAGAAGTGCCACAAGAGGGATTTGAGACAACGGTAGTAACGCGTGTTGTGCCATGTGCGGTAGTACCGCTCCAAGGAGCGGTAGTACCGGATGTGCGGTAGTACCGCGCCCACAGGGCGGTAGTACCAGACGTGCGGTAGTACCGCGCCAGTAGGGCGGTAGTACCGGACTGGCGGTAGTACCGCACCTGAGGAGCGGTAGTACCGCACGGTTGCAAATCCGAAATAGCCATGGAGATCTGAGCACAACCGTGTCAACACGCGGTACTACGGTCGATCAAATCCATCACGGGACAACTATAGCAAGTACCAACACTACACAAAACTACTCTCCTACATCCTACTCTTGCATAGATTTGTCCTAAAATCTCAAGAACAACTTGCATCTCCCCAAAACCTAAAAGCAACAAGACGAACAAGAAAACGAGAGGGATTGGGGAGAAACCTTGTTCCATGGCAAGAGGGAGTGGGGGGGAACGATCCCACCGGTCGGAATCCGAGGAGAGCGGCCGGAGACGGAGATCCGGCGAGGGCCTCTGGCGCCGTTCTTGAGCGAGAGAGAGAGAGAGACGAAGTGGGGAGAGAGACGAATGGGTATGGGGGAGTTAGAACTCCCCCTGCCCGTGTTTAACCCCCACGCGTCCGTGACCGCACGGTAGTACCGCACGTCATCGCGGTACTACCGCCCGAGCGGAAGTACCTCACCGGGGCCGTAGTACCGCTCCCCCAGGCGGTAGTAAAAAATTACTACCGTGCTGGGTGCGGAAGTACCGCTCACTCCTCTCGCGGTAGTACCGCATGTCATCGCGGTAGTACCGCCGGGGCGGAAGTACCGCACCTAGGCCGTAGTACCGCTCCCCCAGGCGGCAGTAAAAAAATTACCGCCGCGCTGGGTGCGGAAGTACCGCTCACTCCTCGCGCGGTAGTACCATACGTCATCGCGGTAGTACCGCCCGGGCGGAAGTACCGCACCGAGGCTATAGTACCGCTCCCCGAGGCGGCAGTAAAAAATTACTGCCGCGCTGGGTGCGGAAGTACCGCGCGCCCCCCTTGCGGTAGTACCGTGGCAGGCCGCGGTAGTACCGTGGGCTCAAAAAAACTTTCAACCAAAGAAAACTCCTAAGCACGGAACCTTCAAGCGAGAGACCACAAAAAGGAACTAACACACTGGACACCACAAGCACAAGCGCGCCACGAAGAAGGAGAGGCAAGAACCAACACATACCAAAAACGAGATACAACCTCTCCAAGGACAGGGCGGTGGCCAGAGCCACCTATGTTTGAGTCAATTGGTATGGCACCGCGAAGAATTATCCTTGGGCCCATGACCAAAACTCGTCTTTGAAGCACAAGTACCATCAAAAATGGCTCATGTGAAAGAGTTGATCACTTTATGCATAATGGGGGGAGGGAGAGTTCATTGAGAGAACAACACTCCCCCTATGTCCATGCCTACACCTAGAATAGACAACAAGTTGAGTGTGGTGGGGTGTGCAGGGGGTCAAGCAACATTGCTCCAATCAATGATATTTAGCTCATGCCTTAACTCGCGAAATCTTGCTTCATCCAAAGGCTTCGTGAAAATATCTGCAAGGTTATCTTGGGTGTTGACGTAGTTGAGCTCGATCTCCCCTCGCCTAATGTGATCTCGGATGAAGTGATACCAAATCTCAATATGCTTCATCTTGAAGTGTTGCACGGGGTTGAGAGAAATCTTGATGGCACTTTCATTATCACACCAAAGAGGCACTTTGTCACAAATGACACCGTAATCCTTTAAAGTTTGCCTCATCCATAAGAGTTGTGTACAACAACTCCCGGCAGCCACATACTCCGCTTCGGTGGACGAGAGAGACACACAACTTTGCTTTTTAGAAGACCAACTTACCAAAGAGCAACCAAGGAATTGGCACCCTCCGAAAGTGGACTTCCTATCCACTTTGTCTCCCGCCCAATCAGAGTCCAAATATCCTACAAGCTTGAAGTTTGCTCCTCTTGGGTACCATAAGCCAAAGTTTGGGGTATGAGCCAAATATCGAAAGATTCGCTTGACCGCCACAAAGTGGCTTTCCTTAGGTGCGGCTTGAAACCGTGCACAAATTCCCACACTCAACATGATATCCGGTCTAGATGCACAAAGATAAAGCAAGGAACCAATCATGGAGCGATATACCTTTTGATCCACCGCTTTACCATTGGGATCGATGTCAAGTTGGCACTTGGTGGGCATTGGAGTGGACGCCGGCTTGACATCACTTAGTTTGAATCTCTTGAGCATGTCTTGTGTGTATTTGGCTTGGTTGATGAAGGTTCCTTCTCTTCTTTGCTTCACTTCGAAACCGAGAAAGAACTTCAACTCTCCCATGGAAGACATCTTGAACTTTGAGGTCATGAGTGCGGCAAATTCCTCATTGAAAGCTTTGTTAGGGGAACCAAAGATAATGTCATCAACATATAGTTGGCATACAAACAACTCCCCTTTGACCTTCTTAGTAAAAAGAGTGGGGTCGATTAGCCCAACTTCAAACCCACGATCTTGTAACAACTCGATAAGGTGGTCATACCACGCACGTGGGGCTTGTTTAAGGCCATAGAGTGCCTTATCGAGTTGATACACATGATCGGGAAAGTAGGGATCCTCGAACCCGGGGGGTTGCTTGACATAAACCAACTCATTAATGGGACCATTAAGAAAAGCACTCTTCACATCCCTTTGTTGCAACTTAAAGTTGTGATGAGAGGCATAAGCAATCAACGAATAGATTCAAGGCGAGCAACGGGAGCAAAGGTTTCACCGTAGTCGATACCCTCGACTTGGGAGTAGCCTTGTGCCACCAATCGTGCCTTGTTGCGAATGATGGTCCCATGAGCATCTTGCTTGTTCTTGAATATCCACTTCGTTCCAATGACATTGTGGTTCCCCGTTGGCCTCAGCACTAATCTCCACACCTTGTTGTACTCGAAGTTGTTGAGTTCTTCATGCATGGCATTAAGCCAATCCGGATCTTCGAGTGCTTCATATACCTTATGGGGTTCAACACAAGAGACAAACGCGTGATGTTCACAATAGTTTGCCAATTGTCTACGAGTGCTTACCCCCTTTTGAATGCTTCCAAGCACATTCTTCATGAGATGACCCTTGGTGGAGAGCTTGGATGCAATCTTGGCGGCACGACGCTCCAATTCCTCCTCGGTGGTGAGTCGAGGAGCGGTCACTTGATCATCTTGAGCGCCGTCTTGAGCTTGTTCTTGATCTTGAACTTGCTCGGAGGAGAGAACTTGACCTTGGGCATCACTTGGTGTGTCACCACCGTCTTGAGCATGATCTTGCCCTTGGTCTTGTTCATGAGGTTGAGGGTCTTCACTTTGTTCTTCGGAAGCGTGTGGAGCTTGGGTTGGTGATGGCTCCACTTGAGTGGAGCATTGTCCTTCTCCTTCGGCCACAAGGGGTTCCTCAATGGGTAGAATAAAACCAACACCCATTCTTCTTATGGCTTGAGGAGGAATTTCATCACCTACATCACAAGTGCCACTTTGCTCCACTTGGGAGCCGTTATTCTCATCGAACTCCACGTTACACGTCTCCTCAATAAGTCCCGTAGATTTATTGAGGACACGGTAAGCATGAGAGTTTGTAGCATAACCAACAAATATGCCCTCATAAGCTCTAGCCTCAAATTTAGACAACCGAACACCTTTCTTGAGAATGAAACACTTACACCCGAACACCCGAAAGTACTTGAGGTTGGGCTTGTTACCGGTGAGTATCTCATATGGAGTCTTGTTCAAGCCCTTGCGGAGGTAGAGCCGATTGGATGCATGACACGTGGTGTTGATGGCTTCGGCCCAAAAGTTGTATGGAGACTTGAACTCCGCCATCATAGTCCTTGCCGCATCCATCAACGTCCGGTTCTTCCTCTCCGCAACACCGTTTTGTTGAGGGGTGTAAGGTGCGGAATATTGATGCTTGATCCCCTCATCACTAAGAAAATCATCCAAGGTGTAGTTCTTGAACTCGGTGCCATTATCACTTCTTATTGTCAAGATCTTTGTATTGTGTTGACGTTGGGCTTCATTCGCAAAGTCAATGACGGTTTGTTGGGTCTCGCTCTTCCTCTTGAAGAAATACACCCAAGTGTATCTTGAATAGTCATCCACAATCACCAAGCAATACTTCCTACCCCCAAGACTATCAAAGGATGGAGGCCCAAAGAGATCCAAATGAAGGAGCTCCAAAGGCCTCTTCGAGTAAATGATAGTTGTGGGAGGGTGAGCCGTCTCATGTAGCTTTCCTTCGATACAAGCACTGCAAGCACGATCTTTAGCAAAACTAACATTTGTTAGTCCACGGACATGGTCCCCCTTGAGAAGACTTTGCAAAGATCTCATATTGACATGGGCTAACCGGCAATGCCAAAGCCATCCCACGTCAACTTTAGCCATTAGGCATGTCGCGGTCTTAGTGGGTCGCTCCAAAAAGTTGATCACATAGAGACCGTTTTTGACATGCCCAACAAAGGCTACTTTAAGAGTCTTGCTCCACAAGAGGGCCATGGTATCAATATCAAAGAAAGTGGCAAAACCCATGATTGCAAGTTGACGAACGAAAAGTAAATTGTATGCAAGGGACTCAACTAGCATGACCTTCTCGATCGTGAGATCATGAGAAATGACAACTTTGCCGAGTCCCAATACCTTAGAGGACGAGGCATCACCCCACTCGACATTGGTGGGCATAGATGGAATCTTGTGCACGTCCACCACCAAGTCCTTGCTTCCGGTCATATGATTTGTAGCTCCACTATCGAGCAACCATGATCCCCCACCGGAAGCAAACACCTACAAGAGATCAATGCTTGGTTTTAGGTACCCATTTTGTAATGGGTCCTTTGATGTTAGTAACAAGGGTCTTAGGAACCCAAATAGACCATTCAATATACTCATGAGGAGAACCAACAAATTTGGCATAAACATGCCCATCACTAGCACGGCATAGCACATAAGAAGGATTAAAGTCGCCGGCTTTGTTGGAAGGGGTGGCATTGCCCTTCTTGACACCGCCACCCTTCGCATTGTTCTTCTTCTCCTTGGAAGCACCCTCTCCCTCCTTCACAAAAGTTTGCTTGAGAGGAGGAGGTCGTTTGGTCTTGTCATTCTTCTTCTTGTTCTTGGGCTTGGGTGCGAACCCAATCCCCTCCTTGGCCACAACTTCCTTTCGATTGCTCAAAAGGTCGTTGAGGTTCTTCTCACCTTGTATGCATGACACAAGGCCTTTCTCAAGTTGCTCCTTCAACTTAGCATTCTCCTCAACAAGATGCACATGCTCACAACAAGGATTAGTAGCATTTGCATTATCAATTAACACCATATGAGGAAAGGTGGCTTTCTCCTTAGTTAGCTTCACTTGGAGTTGATCATGCGACTCCTTGAGGCTAGCATGAACACCCTTCAAGACTTTGTGAGCCTTGTCAAGAATGTCAAACTCCTCTTTGAGTCTAGCAAGATCAACCCCAAGCTTTGCCTTCTTGGAGTTTAGCACACGAGACACAACAAGAGCATGATCAAGATCTTTCTTTAACTTAGCATGATCATCGTTGTATGGCTCCTCAAGAGCCAAACGAAGACCACGCTCTTCGTCAAGAGCATTGGAGAGATCTGAAATCTCATCGGCATAGTCACGACTATGCCCCTCCATCTTAGAGATGGTGTCTTCGTGAGCCTCGATCATGTCATTGGCTTCACCAAGTTGTTCCAAGAGAGCAACGAAGTGCTTCTTGGATTTGCCCTTGAGTTTACCCATAAAGGTCTGAAACTCATTTCCTCCACATTTGTCCCCTCATGTTCATCAATGCTATCCGTCGAAGAAGGATGATTAATGATGGTAGTTTTGATGTTGGGGGTTACCTTGTTGGTGGCTTTAGCCATGAGGCACTTGGCGGCGATGTTCTCATTGGGTGAGTCGAAGAGAGACATCCGTGGAGTCATCGCAATGGCCACAGAGGCCATGGCAACCGACTCATCATCTTCATCATCGTCATCATCCTCGTTGTACTCTTCTTGTACGACTAATGCCTTGGGAGGAGTCTTCTTGGTGAAGTTGCTCTTGTTGGGGAATGACTTGGCCTTGTCCTTTCGGATGAGCTTGCCACCATTGTCTTCCCTCTTCTCGTAAGGGCACTCCGCAACAAAGTGGCTCACATTGCCACAATTGAAGGAAGTCCTCACCCGTTGCTTGCCCTTTGCGCCACTTGAATTGTTCTTGTTGAAGTTTGGCCTTGAGTTCTTCTTGCTCCAAAATTGCCTTGAAGCAAGAGCCATGTGTTCATGATAGGCATACTTCGTATCTTCGAGTTTCCCTCCTCTTCTTCCTCTTCATCCTCTTCCTCCATACTAACCTTGGCCTTTAGAGCAAGGTTGGGCTTCTTTACTCTTTGAGAGCGAAGAACCGCATTGTCGGCGGTCTTGTCCAAGATGCTCATAGCAACGAACTCATCCAACACTTCACTTGAGGACAAGGTGTGGAAGTCCGGCCTTTGACGAATGACAGAGGACATGGCTTTGTGGTAGGGCATCATTGCCTTGAGGAATTTGCGCTTGATCCAATTGTCATCCGTATCTTTACTTCCATGATCTCGGAGAGAGACCGCGAGTTTGGTTACTCTCCGAAAAAGCTCACGAGGTTCTTCATCTTCTTTCATTGAAAACTCATCGGCTTCATCTTGCACCACTTCATAGTTGGAGTGTTGAATGCTTGCGCTTCCCCGATAGAGGGAAACAACTTGGAGCCAAGCATCTTTGGCCACGGTGTAGGGCCGGAGATGAGGAAGATCTTCGGGTGGGATTGCTTCTTGGATGATGAAGAGAGCATTCTCATTGAATTGATGATCCACAACTTCTCTAGGAGTGAAGTTACTTCGGTCATGCGGATAAAAACCTTCTTCAATGATTCTCCAAAGGTTAGTGTTCACATGATTTAAATGACGCTTAAAACGATAGACCCAAGAATCAAAATCTACATTCTTCTCAATCTTCGGAGCCGGGCCGGCATGATTCAAATGAGTGGAAGGGAGCGGTCCACCATAGACAGGTGGAGGTTCCACATGGGCAAAGATGCCGGTGCCATTTTTACCACTAGAAGAAGGAGCTTTCTCGCTAGTAGCTTCCCCTTTGTCGGAGGTAGCATCCGTCACCTTGTTGGCGGGATCACCCACTTTCAACGGTGCGGTTGAAATTTTAAGCCCTTCTAAGTATTTATTAAACATGCTTTCGACCTCGGTAGTCATGGAGGTTTTCAATGTGTCCAACGCCACATTTAATTCCTCACGAGAGACCGCGGTTCCCCCATCTCCCGTAGACGAGACCGGATTCACACCGGAGTGCTCCTCCACACCGTCTACGACGTCAACCATACTCTTCGAACGGCAAAGTCCTTAATAAAGAGACGAGGCTCTGATACCAATTGAAAGGATCGATATAGTTGACTAGAGGGGGGTGAATAGGCAACTAACAATTTTTAGCTTTTCTTTACCAATTTAAACTTTGCATCAAAGTAGGTTGTCTAGATATGCAACTAGGTGAGCAACCTATATGATGCACCAACAATAAGCATACACGCAAGCAAGAGATAAGGCACAAATAAACTTGCACAAGTAAAAGCACGAGATAACCAAGAGTGGAGCCGGTGAAGACGAGGATGTGTTACCGAAGTTCCTTCCCTTTGAGAGGAAGTACGTCTCCGTTGGAGCGGTGTGGAGGCACAATGCTCCCCAAGAAGCCACTAGGGCCACCGTATTCTCCTCACGCCCTCACACAATGCGAGATGCCGTGATTCCACTATTGGTGCCCTTGAAGGCGGCGACCGAACCTTTACAAACAAGGTTGGGGCAATCTCCACAACTTAATTGGAGGCTCCCAACGACACCATGAAGCTTCACCACAATGGACTATGGCTCCACGGTGACCTCAACCGTCTAGGGTGCTCAACACCCAAGAGTAACAAGATCCACAAGGGATTAGTGGGGGGATTCAAATATCTCTTGGTGGAAGTGTAGATCGGGGCCTCCTCAACCAATCCCTAGAGAATCAACAAGTTTGATTGGCTAGGGAAGGAGATCGGGCGAAAATGGAGCTTGGAGGTGGAAGAGGTGGTCAACTAAAGGAGGAAGACACCCCTTATATAGTGGGAGAACAAATCCAACCGTTATCCACCAACTCAGCCTGCGCAGCGCGGTACTACCGCACCTGAGACGCGATACTACCGCAGGGGCACGCGGTACTACCGCACCTGAGGCGCGGTACTACCGCAGGGGCACGCGGTACTACCGCAGAGCCCCGCGGTACTACCGCCCATGCAGCAGAGACCAGAACAGCCACACAGCACTACGGCAGAGGGCGGTAGTACTGCTGGCGCGGTACTACCGCTCCCCCTTGCGGTACTACCGCAAGGCAGGGGCTGTCCAGGGATGGGAAGGCACGGATATAAAAAATTACATCCGTGGCTACTTCCGCAGAGTTGGAGTCGATGCAAAAACCCGACGCGGTAGTACCGTAAGTCAGCCGCGGTACTACCGCGCGAGGTGCGGATGTAAAAAATTACATCCGCCCCTTACAGCTGCGTAGTTGCGAAACTAAGCAGGGACCACGGTACTACCGCTTACCAGAAGCGGTACTACCGTGGGGCCTTGCGGTACTACCGCACCGGCGGGTGGTACTACCGCAAGGTCCTGCGGTACTACCGCTCTGACGAGCAGTACTACCGCACTTCCTAGTTCGGCAGACAAGAGCTATAATTGCATAGACAAGGAAAACTTAGGATGCTCCAAAGGCAAGAGGAAAGGAGGTGCAAGGGACGATGTGTACGTGATGAATCCACCCAACCTTCCAAAGCGGACCCCCTCTTAATAGTACGGCTTCCCTACGACTCAATACCACCGAAAAGAACCGAAGAGAAACGCCGTCTTCTATAGCCTTTGAGGGGAACCCAATCATCTTGTGCCTAGTCAATATATCTGAAATATTTGATGCACATGATTAGTCCGCAAAAGCATTGTCATCAATCACCAAAACCAACTAAGGGATAAAAATGCCCTTACAGCTGGGATCGCGTGCGTCAGGCTCTCTACTAGGAGGTGGACCATGGGTGTGAGGTGTTGCACTTCTATGTTGGCGGTGACAGGCTGATAGCGCTATGGTCCATGGCTTGATGGCGGTGATTCAGATACGGTCGAACGAGCGGGGTGATTACATACTGTGTTGCAGTTACCTTCTATAGCTCCACGACAACGATGGTCACCAAAAGATCTTTAAAAGTGTTCATCTCTAAAGATTCAATGGTTAATCTTCGTGAAGCACCTCGGACGCCAAGGCATGATGTTCGGAGCAAAGTGTCTGGCAGCCTCGTGAACTACGGACGAGGCCGATGTGTCCAGGGTTGAGATCGATGGTTCTCTTTTTGAACGTTGGCTGGAGAGCTGCCAAATTTGTTGATCAAAAAGAGGTATTACAAGAACACCCCCAAAGGAGGAAAGCACCGCATAAAGGTGAATGGTAAAAAAGAAGAAGAAAAATATTGTTGCACAATTTATCGAGGAAAACCGGGCAAAAACCAATCAGCGCCTAGCTAGACTAGGCCTAAAGCAACACGGCACATACAAGGCGTCGAAAAGCCAAAAATCCCACAACACACCCGGGCGGGCACTCGAGCGCCTACATTGCTACCAGAGTGCACACCGACAACTGTCGTACTGTACTGGGCTACCACGAGCATGTCTACAAACATCGAGGATACCTGAGAGGAACAATATGCCCGAAAGAGCGAGACATATGCCACTCCGATCCCAGGAGGCAAGCAGACATAGCTCGCCCGAAGCTACTGTTGTATGCGAAGGTTGCTCCTGCTGCTCTCACTATCGACCGAACGACCAGCCCCAAAAGGATGCACCACCAAAAGCTCCAAGCTCACCAAAAATGTTGCCCGCTCCAGATCCACCACACCACCACAGACCAAGTGCTCCCGACACCGAACTTGACTCCAAGGCAATGCTTCCAACAAAGTAATGGCACCACCGACGCCACCATTACACAGGGTTTTCACTAGGAGACAAGAACATGGAGCAGGGAGAGGTGTCGGATCCCCTCGATGGCCCCGCCCGAAGGCATCATTCCCCATCAGCCCAAACCGAGTTGAGCATGACTTTCGGTAGGAAACCGAGCACCTATGTCGGGACGACGTCTCCGACACACCACCACCAGACCGAAGCAGTAGATGCCACTTGCTGCCCCGCACAAAGCTAGTCGGAGCATCACCGACGGTGCAAGTCTAGAGCATCCCGGAGGCACTGCCCAGACCACGCCACCCCAGACCATCATCTCGACAGGGAGCCACCACGCAATCCGCTTGCAAATAGTCACCAGCCGAGCCACCTCCGGCCCTCCAGCCGCCCTAGCTCCAAACCCGGCCGCTCTTAGCCCAGTGCCGCAGTGACCGCGCCCAACTCCCCAACGCGCAGACAGATGCACACGCACACCAGGGGCTGGACGGGCGCGCGGCCAGCCACCTCAACCACGCCGCCAAGGACCCGCACCATGCGGATCCGGTGCACGAACCGCAGATCCAGAGCCGCGCCGAGGGCCAGTGGATCTCCTCGGCGCGTCGTGAAGCGGCCCCTCCCGGCGCGCGAGCCGCAGATCCAGAGCGCCGCCGAGCGCCAGTGGATCTCCTCGACGCGTCGTGAAGCGACCCCTCTCGGCGCCCGCACCGGCAGGGGATAGAGCCCCGCCGCCGCCTTCCTCGAGGCCGGCCCGGCTTCGCCGGCACGCGCCCTCCGGCGGCAGCGAGACGGGCGGGGGAGGAGGAGAACGGCGGCGGCGCTAGGGTTTCTGCCCCACGAGCGGCCAGAGCGAGGCGACGCGGGGGTCGTTTTTTACTGCGAGATGGATGATGGTTCTCGGCGCGCATCGCGCATCCAGCGTCCGGAAGAGGCCAGGGAGTGAGTGGCATCATTAGCTTATTCTGATTGTGCCCGAGAGTGGAGGAGCAAGTAGCCGGCCGGCCGGCCAGTGACGTGCACCACTGATCGAACACCATCTGGCCGGCATCGATCCATCTCTTGTGCAGTCGGGACGACGTTGCCGGGACGGCCATCACGAGTCCTGGGCGGCCAGGATCGGCCCACGTGCCCCGCCCAGCCAAGTCAGCCCAGCCAGCCAGCCAATCGGCCGCCGAGGCCTCCTCCCATTGGCCGGCCCGCGCGCCCGGGCCCGCCTGTCAGCCGGCCCGCGCGGGGCCGCTGCTCGGCCTGCCACACTCTTCAACAACCAACCAAGCAACCAACCACTCCACCCCCCCAAATCCCTCGCCTCCGCTCCGTCCATTCCATCCTCTCCGTCTCCGGTCAGCTCGCCAGATCCTACCTCCACGCGCTAGGGTTTGCGCGCCCGTCCGTCCGTCCGTCGTCGCCACCAGCCATGGCGTCCGGGAAGCACTTCAAGTACATCGTCCTCGGCGGCGGCGTCTCGGGGGTAAGTGCGTCCGCTCTGTTTCGGGGGGTTCGATCGATTGCCTTCCTTCCCGGATCTCACATGGCGATTTTCGCTGGCGCAGGGGTACGCGGTGCGGGAGTTCGCCAAGCAGGGCGTGCAGCCGGGGGAGCTCGCCATCATCTCCAAGGAGGCCGTACGCATAATTCTCCCTTCCCCCCTCTCCCCTCTCCGCTCTACCTCTACGCATTTCTGGATGGTCGTTTTGGGCTCCGGCGTTCCCCTCCACGATTTCAATCCTAGACGTTTCTGTCACCCCGGCAGCCGTACCTTCACTGAATCACAGTTGTGCCATGGATAAATAAACGGAATTCATCACCATAGCCTGCTCGTACTGATCTCCGGTTTATCTTCAAATTACTAATACCACAGTTTCATATTAATTCTCTCTAAAACGGATGTATCTAGACGCATTTCAGTGCTAGATACATCAGTTTGAGCGACACTTAATATGTGATGGACGGAGTAGTACAAGTCGGGACTAGTCACTCAAATCATGATGGTTACTGCTAGCCGTATGTAAGCGAAAACTAGATTTCTAGCAGGGCTGGCCAACCTTCTCCCTGGGTCCCTGTAGTAGCAGCCATGATTAGCCTATTGCCCGTCTTGCTGCTGCTAATGTTTATCCGTTTGGTCGCCGCAAACAAGTTGTGGTTTTACTTATCTATCTATTGAGAGATGATATGATACAACATATTTCTTACCATGATTTTTGCTTCAGGTGGCTCCTTACGAGCGCCCTGCCCTCAGCAAGGCGTACCTGTTCCCTCAGAGTAAGTTCTTCAGTCCATGCCTTTTTCCCTTGATGCATGATCCACCCCATTTTTCTAAACCGCATTTGATTATCACACACTTCGTTAAGACTAACACACACACACACACACACACACACACTTTGCGTTCTTGTCTGTGAACAGATCCTGCAAGATTGCCAGGATTCCATGTGTGTGTGGGAAGTGGAGGCGAGAGGCTCTTGCCTGAATGGTACTCAGAGAAAGGTATGTATTTCTGACCAAGTCCCCTGTATTTTTCTGGCAGTTCATGGTTGTGTGCGTTTTAACCTGCATGCTACACAAGTTATCCAAACTGAGTTGTGATTACTTCCTTGCACTATTCTTTAGCTGTAAGGGTGTATGGCCCAGGCACCGGCCAATTGGCGGTATTAGCTTGTCATACTATCGCCTTTGGCTATATCTTATTCACTGCACTAGCCCCATGTGTGGATAATCCTACTGCTTAAGTAACTACTCAATCTTCTAGTTTTTCAAGGAATTAATCAGGAAACGTTATTTCCTGTTGAATCTCGTGGTAAATAATTTTGTAACATACGAAACAGAGATCCTCAGATGAAACTATTCTGGCCTATTCAATTTTTTTAGTATTCAGCAGACGATTTTCCCAGGGTCTATTTTCCTTTTGAGAACTATAGGTTGACAAAGCAATATATGTCTGCAAGAGTATCCATTCCATGTGTTTGATCTTAATGTAATGATTTTGGATCTGAGCATACTCATGATTCATGTGTTGGCAGGCATCGAGCTTATCCTGAGCACTGAAATTGTCAAAGCTGATCTTGCTTCCAAGACTCTGACTAGTGCAGCTGGAACAACCTTTACATATGATACCTTGCTAATTGCTACTGGCTCCTCGGTATGTGTCATTGACTTCTTATTTTGATTTTGAACTGTCAGCAGTTTGTTTTGTACATGAAGGGTATACGATGGAACAAAATGTTGCCCTCGGACCTTATAAAAGAATTATCAATTACTAGCTGCTGTTGCTGTTACTTATTATGATGTAAAACTTCTGTTTTGACTCGATTTTCAGGTCATTAAGCTCTCTGATTTTGGCACTCAAGGAGCTGATTCTAACAACATTCTGTACCTAAGGGAAATTGACGACGCGGACAATCTTTATGCAGCTATCCAAGCAAAGAAGGGTGGGAAGGCAGTGGTTGTTGGAGGAGGTTACATTGGCCTTGAACTAAGCGCAGTATTGAAGATGAACGATCTTGATGTGACTATGGTGTTTCCTGAACCTTGGTGCAGTAAGTGTCCATGACTCACATACCATCACTAATCCTTATTCAACTTCGCCTCATGGCCTCATGCCACTGGCATGCAGTTATGATGTGAAGCAAACTATAATTAGAAGGTTATTCTGTTTTTTTACAACAACTGTATAACGCAAGAATTTCATTTCTTGTAGTGCCTCGTCTCTTCACTGCCGAGATTGCGGCTTTCTACGAGAGTTACTATACTAACAAAGGAGTCAAGATCCTGAAGGGTACAGTTGCTGTTGGTTTTGATGCTGACGCCAATGGTGATGTATGTACAGCTTCCAAATCTGAATTCAGCTCTACTGTTCTCATCGCGGGTGCATATGCTTATCACTTTGTTTCCTGCTTGCCAGGTGACTGCAGTTAAGCTAAAGGACGGCAGTGTGCTCGACGCTGATATTGTTGTCGTCGGTGTTGGGGGCAGACCGTTGACTAATCTCTTCAAAGGCCAAGTTGCCGAGGAGAAAGGTGGAATCAAGGTTAGTTTGCTTCGAACTTGCCCTTTTTTGGTGCAGAAGGTTATGTCGTTGTTCCAGTTAAAGAAAGTGTCTATGATTCTTCAACTGTATGCCCCCTTAGCAAGAACGGCAGTTGTGCTGCCACAGCGTGTGCTATTTTCTCCTCTAAGCAGCTGCGTTTGTCAGCCCGGGCCATCTTGAGTTCCATTCTCGCTTGTTCTTGTTTATGCCCAAATGTCTGATGCGCCTGAGCAAATTTCGTGCAGACCGATGCTTTTTTCGAAACAAGTGTCCCTGGAGTGTATGCCGTCGGCGACGTGGCCACCTTCCCGATGAAGATCTACAACGACGAGAGGAGAGTGGAGCATGTCGACCATTCCAGGAAGTCCGCGGAGCAAGCTGTGAAGGTGAGGACATATTTTCATCTTCCATTTTTCTCCATATATGGCCTCTGAACTGCAACAACCAACGCCACATCTCTATCTTCATCAGGCGATCAAGGGGAAGGAGGCGGGGTCTGCCGTGGAGGAGTACGACTACCTGCCCTACTTCTACTCGCGGTCGTTCGACCTGTCGTGGCAGTTCTACGGGGACAACGTCGGCGACGCCATCCTGTTCGGCGACGCCGACCCCGGCTCGGCCAAGCCCAAGTTCGGGTCGTACTGGGTCAAGGACGGCAAGTGCGTGGGCGCGTTCCTGGAGGGCGGGTCGCCGGAAGAGAACGCGGCCATCGCCAAGCTCGCGAGGGCCCAGCCGCCCGCCGCCAGCCCCGACGAGCTCAAGGCCGCCGGCCTCCAGTTCGCCAGCAAGATCTGATGTGGCTTTGCTGCTGAGGTGTCTGTCACGTTGGACATTAGATTTGCAAATACATACACGCATAAATAGTATAATTGGTCGATGCTATTGTGATGTCTGTATACCACATACTCTCTCAGTTTCTCCGCACCTTTGAGGTTTCAATAAAGCCCGCACCCTTGCGGTCAGTTCAATACGCATTTGTTGGCATAAGCTTTTGTGAGGATGCTGTTGTGTGGCCGCTCTGGTGCCGGCGCCGTGATGGCCGCCGGCCTTCCTCGGCTTGCGCCGGCGAGGGGGAGGCGGAGGCGCACCGTGGCGGTGGCGGCGATGGGCGCGCCGGGGCTGGAGAAGGGGGAGGGGAAGACGGCGACGGTGAGGAGCAAGGCGTCGGGGGACGCGCTGGAGGTGTGCCGGGTGGTGAACGGGATGTGGCAGGTGAGCGGCGCGTCGTGGGGCCGCGCGGCGCCGGCGGCGGCCGTGGACGCCATGCTCGCCTACGCCGACGGCGGGCTCGCCACCTTCGACATGGCCGACATCTGTGAGTAGGATCGTCTCGCCTCCGCACGCTCTGGATCATGCTTCCGCGTCCCGCGTGCGCACACGCTGGCGCCTCACGGCCGCTCGTTCCGTCTATTTTTCTGTGCGATTTTGAGTTGCGGTGCGCCCAACTGTGTTGATGTCTCTGAATATCTATCTGTTTTCGGTTTGCGAAGAAAGGAAAACACATGCTATCCGGAATGCCCGTCCCTTTGCCGGCTTCTTCATAGCATAGAGTTTGCTTCGTTTGTCACGTTGTGCTTAACTTACGTTATAATCTACTGCTAGAAAAATATACTCCCTCCGTTCCTAAATACAAGTCTTTGTAGAGATTTTACTAGATGGACTACATAGTACATACGGAGCAAAATGTATGAATCTAAACTTAAAATGCATCTATATACATCCGTATATGATTCATAGTGCAATCTCTACAAAGACTTATATTTAGGAACGGAGGAAGTATTTAGGAACCGAGTTTCTCGCCGCGCGCACACGACGACGGCGGCGTGATCTGAAGTCATTGACAAAAACTGTTGGATTGTCGTCGACAAAGTCAGACCTGACTACGGTAGGGAAGCGGCGACAACGGTGCGTCGATGGTTGAAAAGCCTCGATATAATCCTGTTTACGTTGCTTTGTAAAAATTAAACTATCAAAAAAGGCATATATTTAGGAACGGAGGGAGTAATAAACTTGTGCCACTTTGGAAAATTACACTGTTGCTTTACCTTGGAAACTCCGTCCGGAAATACTTGTCGGAGGAGGGAGTAGTACAGTGTAAGTTTCTTTTTTTGAGACACTTTGTATAGCGTAAGAAATTTACAGAAATTAATTTCTCACTTGTACTGAAGCCGCAAGGGCCAAGAGCGCCTTATCTCCCTCTTGCGCGCGCACGCTCCGTTCGTGCAACAGCCATGTCGTCGTCGTCAGCAGCCCGCGCCCTCTCGCCGGCGCCGCCCGCGCCCACTCCACCGCGCCGCGTGCGGCCCGCGAGGTGCGCGGGGTTCGTGGGCCCGGCGGTGGAGTCGGCGACCCCGGGCGCGAGGGCGGCGACCCTCGCCAGCAGCCGCGGCGGGACCGACTCGTCGCTGGCCATCTGCCGGGTGCTCAACGGCATGTGGCAGACCAGCGGCGGGTGGGGCCGCATCGACCGCGCCGACGCCGTCGACGCCATGCTCGCCTACGCCGACGCCGGCCTCTCCACCTTCGACATGGCCGACCACTGTCCGTAGCCCCCCACCCATTCGCCCATCTCTGTGTGCAGTCCCTCTTAGGAATTTGCGCGAACACCTCGCGTGCATGCGCCTCGGGCCCCGTTTCCCACGGATGAATTGCTAGAGTATATCTGACACTAGTGGGCAGGCTTGCTCGATGCCGTCTGATTGCTTCTTGAAAAACTGATGCATTGTAAGCTGAAGATGCTCAATTTTTCAAATTGCTAACTGGGTTTTGTTATGGGCCGAAGAACAAAATTACAGTTTTAGATAGAAGCAGAGGGGATACATGTTCAGAGTTTCAGTTACATTACAGTTTGGCCAAATCACACCAACTGAAAAAGCTACAGGAGTCTAAATCCAACACCCACACGACGACGCTCCGAAACACATTGAAACCAGCGCTGCTAAATTGTCCAGTGAGTCAGGCACACTTATCCTTGCTGGACGTCGAGAAAACCTCCTCTGCTTGTGTGTCTGTTTTCCTGGCGTGATGGCGTAGCCTGATCAGCATTCTGGTCCATGACAGGTTTGATTCGAGCAGGAGGCTGTGTACGTAGCGTGCTCTGTTTCTGTGTTATTATGAGCTGCAAGTAACGATCGTCGAAGCGTTAAATGTTGATACATGAGTTGATGGTCTTTATTTTTTTCCTTGACTGGAGCATATTTTCAACTTGGTATGAAAACATGATTGTTGTCTTGGCAGATGGACCGGCGGAGGATTTATACGGCATGTTCATCAACAAAGTCCGGCGCGAGCGCCCGCCCGAGATGCTGGAAGAAGTCAGGGGGTGAGCGAGCGATTTGGTGCCATGGAGATGCGGCCGTAGCACATTTTCCTGCTGCTGTTCTCTGACTGTTGCTGAGCTGCTTGTGCAGGCTTACAAAGTGGGTGCCGCCGCCGGTTAAGATGACAAGAAGCTTCGTTGAGGAGAACATCAACAGGTCCCGGAAGAGGATGGACGTCGCTGCCTTGGACATGCTGCAGTTCCATTGGTATGTTTGCGTGGCGTGCTGATTAGCAATTGGGAAGTGTGGGTCCATTTCATGAGCATTTCATCTTCATTGTCAGTACAACTGGAAGGCTTTTGATGGAATTCATTTGGAAATGGATCCCTGTTGATACTAAGTAGTGAATCTCCTGTCTAGTATTTTGGACAATAAGTTCATCCTGATCATATGGAATGCTTGTTAATATGCTAGAGGGCTCAGTATAAAGTTTGGTCCTGGTTCCTTGATTTTAGAGATTGATGTCGTAGATGTATTCGAAGCCCTGTGCGCTGTGTATCTATGTTGCTTTCTTTTCGCTGTCGCTCTTCCTCTGGTCCTTCAAACCTCTAGGTATCTTCCTGCTAGCATTTGGTGGCAGATGGGGCATCTTTTTTTTACTTGTTTTCATTTTCGAAAAAATATCTGGAATGCTCGTTCATAGACAAAAGTATGCCGAGAGTTGTGCCATTGTCATTACTCTTAGATGTGTTGCATGAGAGACCTGAGGATCATTTTGTTCAAAACCTTCGATACAGAGACAAAAATATCTGGAATGCAGATGTGCCTATCGAAATTCCAAAACACGAGAAGTGTCATTTTGTTCAAAACCTGAGGATCGTGTATCATGCCAAGTACTTTCTTTTTTTGGGGGGCGGGGGGGGGGGGGGGGGGGGCATCATATAACTACTTCCACAGCTAGTACTTTTTGCTGACCCTTTGTCACATAACAGGTGGGACTACGCAAATCCCGGATATCTAGATGCACTAAAGCACATCACAGACCTGAAGGAGGAAGGTAATATTTTAAACTTGTACCAGATGATAATAGTTCACTTATGATTTTTGAGTGTGAATAAATTATCTTACATCATGCCCCTTCTTGTTCTGAAAATTCTGAAGGCAAGATAAAGACTGTAGCTCTGACAAACTTCGATACAGAGAGGCTGCAAATAATTCTAGAAAATGGAATACCAATTGTCAGCAACCAGGTATTTATATGACTGCTTACTTATCTCATGTATGATTTTTATTCCCTTACTAGTGTCAATGATCATATGGTCCTCAGATAAAATAACGAGAGATGATGTAAAATTACCAGGTTCAACATTCTATTGTGGATATGCGCCCGCAGAAAAAGATGGCAGAACTTTGCGAGCTTACCGGAGTGAAGCTTATAACGTCTGCTCCCTCCCCTCCATCCCGTCTTGTTCTTCTCCTTCAGTAGAACATAGCTTGAAGTTTGGGAGATTATTCTTGGATGCAGGTATGGCACAGTGATGGGTGGCCTATTGTCCGAGAAGTTCCTCGACACCAACATCAACATACCTTTCGCCGGACCTCCTCTGAATACCCCGTCCCTGCAGAAGTATAAGAGGGTGAGCAGTTTGTAATCCTTTCGGTTGAACGTGTTGCCCACCTTCCATCCAGTCTTCTCTTGCTGTTCTCATTATTGATCCTACGACAGATGATCGACGCTTGGGGTGGCTGGAGCCTGTTCCAGGCTCTGCTTCAAACCTTGAAGAAGGTGTCACTGAAACACGGCGTCCCCATCTCGACCGTCGCCGTAAGATACATCCTGAATCAGGTAATCCTCTACGCTCCACATCTTCATCATATTTTTCTCCCTCTGGAGAAGTAATATATTCATCATACTGGCCTCGAGGTCTATCATCTCATCTCTGTTTGCTCATGGTATTCGCCATAACCCATGACTGCTGACACCGTGATTGTTCTTGGGGACAGACATCGGTGGCGGGGTCGATGGTGGGCGTGAGGCTGGGTCTCTCGGAGCACATCAGGGACACCAACGCCATCCTGTTGCTGCTGCTGGACGAGGAGGACATGGGCAGCATCACCGAGGCGTCGCAGCGGGGGCGGAACCTGATGGAGGTCATCGGCGACTGCGGCGACGAGTACAGAGCCTAGTGATTTTCACATGGCCGGGGATCGAGTCTCGATCCTCGATCCCCCAGCATGTGCTCCCACAATGATATATACATACCACCTTAACAAATGAGAGTGACAATCATGGAGAGGAAAAACTTTCAGAGGCATGGAGACAGATAGACAGAGAGACAGAGGGACAAGGAGGATCATGTGCTCCACCGAAAGCAAGGGTGAATGTGGTGGTGGACAGATCTCCCTGGCCAGCAGGGAGCATATCCCGGCCTTGGAGACCGATCTGATCATGGCATGATATTGTATTTTAATTGTAGTAGTATAAAATTCATGGAATCATCATGTTGATGGTGATGGTGATGCTTGCCGTGCAAATTGTTATTAGTTGCTCCTCTGTTTGGGAATATATGAGGATCTGGACAGCAAGACAGTGTCTAAATACTATGAAACTTGACCATTGTTGTTTCTTCGTTAACAATATTTCTAAAGATGTGTAAAAGCAAACACGGTGTTTTCAAGGTACCCGCCATTACTATTTGTTATAGGTTTTCGGGCGGTGAATCTGAAAAGGTTTTGTGTATAGCAATGGTACTTCATCTGTTTAAAAGAAAATGAAGTTTTAGGTTTGTGCTAAGTCAAACATTTTTACGTTTGACAAACCTAGAAGTTCAAACATTATGGAATGGAGGACAAACGTAAGTAAATCTTATTTAACGAGTTTTTCATACTAAGATGTATTATCGAATATTATGCCCTTTTGAATATTTGAAGTTCAAATATTATGTCCATTGGAATATGGCGTCCAATATATTGCCGATTTTTGCATATGACGTGCCAATTACAAAGCACATATTTTTTGGGGTATTTCTCAGTTTGCACCCCTTCCACCATCACTTACCTTGGTTCGAACTGCCACTTTTTCAAGTGCAAAACGTCCACCTTTCAAATGTTGAAGGACTTTGTGATTGTTGTGGGTTAATCTTACTGTGCAACCACTTCTTTTTTCTTTTTTCGTCCTCACCCTGTCACTTCACTCAGTGTCACCTCCCTTCTTCACTAATGGACTCTGCCCCCCCCCCCCCCCCCCCCCCCCCGCGCCAACTCCATCGATTCCTTCATTGCATTGATAGTTGGCGAGGGCATGTTGTCATCGTCATGATTTGTTCGTCCCTCCCTCTAGACCACGCCCCGATGTTATCACCTGTCTCGCTGCTGTCGAGATTCTTTCCCTTACCACATCGAGTTAAGCTTACCATGCAACCGCTTCTCCTTCTTCCCCTCCCGTCACTCCACTTAGTCTCGTCTCCCCTCTCCACCAATGCACTCTCCCCCCTTCCCTGTCCGCCCTCTTGCTCGATCGCCGACTCCATTGATTGCTCCCCATACTTGCTTTTATTCCTACGCTTGCGCTTGGTGAGGAATGGTGTGATCGGCCCGATCCACACGTTCCCCTCTAGACCACGTGCAGCCGTCGAGCTCTTCCCCTTTACCCTTATCGTGTGATAGCTTCTCCTTCCTCTCGAGCCCACCGAACTAACACACAAACAATTACAGGCCAAGTATCCCTACCCTCGTGAAAACCCTGGGTTTGAGCGTATGTGCTTCCACGGTTGCAGCTGGCAATGTCGATGTTTTGCACATTATGCCCTTGTGGTCCTTGTGGTTAAAGGCTCCGCTCTGGATTTTGCTCAAACGTGCTCTCCGGGTTGAAACCCATCATTTGCCGAAAAAAGTACCCCCAACCTTCACTCCCTCATCTTTTTAAGGAACATTATTTATCATCGATGACACTAAAGAAAGATTCTAAAAATTTCCAAAAGGGGAAAAGAGGCACCAAGCAAGGTGAAAAAAAGCCCTAATGTAAAAACTTTTCCAAAACTGGAAAATCAAAAGGATTGGCCGGCCGGCAGCTTACAATCGACGCGAGTTTATAGGGGGGTCCCGTCCATATCCATCCCCCCATACTCCTCCCCCACTCCTGTCCCCGTCCACCCCCCCGCCGCCGCCGCCGCCGCCGCCGCGAATTCCGGCCGCGTCCACCGCCGCGCGTCGCCCCGGCGGACTCCAGGACCTCCGGATCGGAGCCCTCTCGCCTCGCCATGGCGGCCGCCGCGCTCAGGGCGCAGCTCAACGCGCTCCTCGCCAACATGTTCACCACGGTGAGCCCCCTCCCCCTCCCTCAACGCCCCTCGCATCTGACCGCCGTGCGGCTGTGGGCTGCAATTGCCGTTCTCTGGGCGCGGGCGACGGGTTTCGGCTGGCTGACTTTGGGTTGCGTGCGATCTAGGGTATGGTGGACGAGCAGTTCCAGCAGCTGCAGTCGCTGCAGGAGGACGGGGGCAGCGCGTCGGGCTTCGTCGCCGAGGTCGCCACCCTCTTCATCGACGACGCCGACCGGATCATCGCCGACATCGCCGCCCTGCTGTACGTACCCCCCCAATCTCTCCCTCTCTGCTTTCGTTGACTCGTCTCGGGAGCTCATCCTGTCTGCCTTCGCCTTTGCTGTCCAGGGACCAGCCGGTGGTGGATTTCGACAAGGTGGACGCCCACGTGCACCAGCTCAAGGGGAGCAGCTCGAGGTGATGATGGCAAAAGACTTTACCCTCACCCCCACTACTGCTCATTTTTAACTGTGCGTTTGTTTCTCCGCCCCGGGCGCCGTCGATCTTTGTGCGGTTCAGATGTGTCGGCGCACCGTGTGTCATGTAGCCGTAATTAGAGGAGCTGAGTTTAGTTTATTTGGGCGCGCAACGGAATTGTCGGTATTGCCGCCAACGGCAATATCCTGGCTCGGCGAGGAAATATCTGTTGTTTTGCGAACGTTTTCCGGTAATAATGGTATGGTACTCTGTGCAACGCCAATGGCTGCCTTTCTGGTTTGTCTACTGCATCGGTGTTGTTTCTATTTGGGCGTGTTGGTCCACTGTGTGCGTCACGGGCATGCTGCTTGTGTCGTTTGCGGTTGTCGTATAGCCGTATGTAGAGGATCTGAGTTTAGTCGTGTTCCCTGTAACGGAATTTGCGATGTTGTTTCTATTCAGGTGCGTCGGTGCATGCCGTTGTGTCGTTTGCGCTGTCGTGTAGCCATAAACAGAAGAGCTGAGTTTAGTCACAATTGGTACAAAGGATTTGTTGGTGTATGCCGCTGTGTTGTTTGCGCTGCCGTGTAGCCATAAATAGAAGAGCTGAGTTTAGTCGCAATTGGTACAAAGGATTTGTCGGTGCATGCCGCTGTGTCGTTTGCGCTGTCGTGTAGCCATAAATAGAAGAGCTGAGTTTAATCGCAATTGGTACAAAGGATTTGTCGGTATTGTTGCCAATGGCAATATCCTGGCCTGGCGAGGAAATATCTATTATATTCAGGTGTGTCGGTGCAGTGGGGCATGCTGTTTGTGTCGTTTGCGCTGTTGTGTAGCCATAAGTAGAAGACCTGAGTTTAGTTGCAATTGGTGCAAAGGATTTGTCGGTATTACTGCCAATGGCAATATCCTGGCCTGGCGACGAAATATCTGTTTTGTGAGCATTTCTGGTGTTGATCATCTGGTGTTCTGCGTAACCCAGTGGTGGTTTTTCTGGTCTGTCGACGGGCGGATATGTTGGTGCAGTGTGTGTACGTCATGGGCATGCGGTTTCTGTCGTTTGCTGCTGTCGTATAGCTATAAGTAGGAGAGCTGAGTTTAGCTGTGTTTCATGCAATGGAACTGTGTACTCCTGCCAATGGCAATTTTATGGGCCAGCGAGGAAAACTTTTGTCGGTTTGCAAACAGTTCTGGTGTTAATGATCTGCTGTTCTATGTAACACCAATGTGTTGTTTTTTGGTCTGTCAACGGCATCGATGTTGTTTCCATTCAGGTGTCTCGGTGCAGTGGGCATATGCCGTTCGTGTCCTTTCGCGAACATTTTTGGTACTATCGAATCTACTATTCAGCTTCTGCCAATGGCATTACTGTAGCTTGGCAAGGGAAAAATTGTTGTTTTGTAGTTTCGTGAAATTTCTGCTATTAATGATCTGCTATTCTACATAACTCAAATGAATCTTTTTCTGATCGGATTTGTCGGTGCTGGGTGTCTACGCCATGGGCATGCAGTTCACGTCGTTTGCCCTGCCCTATATCTATATGTAGAAGAGCCAAGTTTAGTAGTGTCTTGTGTAAAGAAATTATCAGATTTCCTTGTAGTTTGGCCTGGAAAGGAACACTATATTTTTTTTTGTGAACATTTTGCTTCTGAGGCTCTGAGCATATTTCCTGGCATTGCTTACTGTAGCCTATTTCCAATTTCCTGACCAGCACTTGTTTGGCATTTTTCAGTGTTGGTGCTCAGAAAGTGAAGCTTGCCTGCATGCACTTCCGCCAGTTTTATGAGGCAAAAAGCAAAGAAGGGTCAGTACTCAGTACTTTATTATATATATATATATGCTGCACAGTAATTATTCTCCACTCTGTGTTGTTCAAATTCTTCTTTATGTAAACCTGCGAGCTTATTTTGTCTTGTACGGCACTATATATTTAGCTCATACCAATAAATATTCTTAAGAACGGACCTGCCTGTTCAGTGTTCACTTCATCTGCAATCATGTGATTGGTGGAACTTGGTTTATTATCTGAATACACCTCTTTGGCGATTCTCTTTTAACTTGTTGGTTCTAGACTTCTGTTTGTAGCATGACTAAATTCTGAGATGGCTTGAGTTTTTTTTGTCCCCAAACAGGGTGTTACAGTTTCTGAACCATTTCAGTTCAGTTTGCTTAATCTCTCCAGAATTTGACGGTGTGGTATGTTCGCATTATTTCAGGTGCCTCATGGCGCTGGCTCTTGTTAGGAGTGAGTTCTGTGATGTGCGCAACAAGTTCCAGACCATGATGCAGGTAGTTCCTTATGTGCCTATGTTGTCCTTTGGCTTCAACTTCTCACTAGTAGTATCATAATCTACAGATTGGTACTCCCTCCGATCCAAAAAAAGTGTCCTGATTTTAGTACAAATTTGAACTAAAATCATGACACTTGTTTTAGATCAGAGGAAGTATTCTCTTGATCACTGATCTATGATTCTTGTTTTGATGCAGCTGGAGCAGCAGATCGAGGCGTGCAGTCCCAAGTAGAGTAGCAGTAACCGGAGCCAAAGGAGCTTAGCTCCCTCCATGTGACCCCTGACATGATGGGGGGACGTGTGTATGTATCTCTGAAGCTTGTAGGCAGTGTAACGGGGTGTCGGGGGCTCTGGAGGGCGTGTGCGCGGGACCGGACCGACCGATTCCCGCGGCGGAACCCCGGGCTCGCGACCCCTTGAAACAGAACTTGCTTGTACCGTGTCAACGCTATACCCTCTGTTTGTGTTGTGCCCGCCCTCAAGCTGCGTGTAAACTCCTACTGGTGACTTGGGTTTTGTTGTTGTATGCTGTTGGGGTCCTCTTGAGCGTCTTTCGAAATGCTCGTGCTGTTTCCCCTCTGCGCAAGGGGGGAGGCTCGCCGTTCCTCTGAAACTGCGCCGGAACTGGTGCTGCTGGCCGTTATCACTGTGTTGTGTGCTGCTGGCCGTCAGGCCTCCGCCACCGTTAGGACATTGCCGCGCCTCCGCAGGGGGGAACCGCCGCTTGCCGGAGAGCGGCGCCAGAGGAGAGGGAGAGATATGGGCGGCACCATCGGTAGACACCAGAGTTCATTGCTTGTTCGTTGCTACTTGCTAGAGAGGGGTAGAGGCCAAACGATCGGCAGTCTCCGAGTAAGCCACCACTCAACTCGTTGACGGTGAACACGTGGACAAGCAGACACATAACGTCGTTGCGGTTTTGTTTTACTTTGGAAAGGCGCCATCGCCCGCCAGCTGCATGCACGCCGTCTCGGAGCGCATCAATGGCGCCACGCCCGGACGAGGGCGGTAGAGTAAACCCACCACTCGCTGCCAAAACGACGCCGTGCCCGCCGTGAGACAACCTCGTGAGCTCACCCATGTACTAAGAGGGCACCATCCATCTCCTTCCCTCCGGACCTCCTCGCCTCGCCATGCCGCTCGTCTCGCTCCGGGCAAAGCTCAACACGCTTCTGGCCGTCATGCACGCCTCGGTGAGTCCCTCCCTCACCTCCCACTCCCACATCTAGCTGTAGCCAGTCGGTGAGGACCAGTGGCCTGACCTTTTTCTCCTTCGGCGTACGTGATCGATGCTCGATCTGTTCTAGGGCACGCTGGACGAGCAGTTCAAGCAGCTGCGGGCGATGGAGGAGGACGGCAGCGCGCCCCCGGGCTTCGTCGCCGACGCCGTCACCCTCTTCATCCGCGACGCCGACAGGATCCTCACCGACCTCGCCGGCCTCATGTCCGTGCCCCACGCCCCCGCTCCCCCTATGATTTCGTTATCTCATCTCGTCTGCTTTGTGGCTGACTCGCAGGAAGCAGCGCGTGGTGGACGTCGACAAGGCGGACGCCCTGGTGCGTCAGCTCAAGGGGAGCTGCATCAGGTTGTTGATGTGATACAAAACCCCTTCTTTTCTTTCCATCCCCATTTTTAACTGTCTGCTGCTGCTTGGCCGAGATGTCGATGCACGCACGTGTTTGTCATGGTCATGCCGATCATGTCGGTTGCGGTGTCGTGTGGCCATAATTAGAAGAGACTATCTAGATTAACTATTTGTGTTTCGAGTAACGGAAATACCGGCATTCATGCCTTTCGAGTAACGGAAGAACTGGTATTCTATGCCAATGGGGAATGTTATGGCTCGGCGAGGAAAGATGGTAGTTTTTTTTTTGGGGTCTGTCGGCGTGGCGCCGTTTGCTGTTGCCGTTTACGTGTAAGTAGTAGAGCTGAGTTTAGTTGTGTTTTGCGCAACGGAAGTACCGGTGTCCATGCCAACGACAATATGTGTTATGGCTCGGCGATGAATACTTTGTCGTCTTGCGAGCGTTCCTGGTATTAATGATCTGCTATGCTATTCTGTGTAGCGCCAACGGTAGTTTTTCTAGTTTGTTATTTCTATTCTGATGTGTCGGGGCGGTATCGATTGCGGTTGTCGTATACACATAAGTACCCGAGTTTAGTTGTGTATTGTGTAACAGAATTGTCGGTATCCCTGCCACATTGGCCGGGATACCAGAAATCGGTGCGGTACCGGTTGCGGTTATCGTATACACATAGGTAGCTCAACAAGGAAAACTTTGTCAATTTCAGAAAAACGAGGAAAACTTTGTTGTCTTGCCAACGTTTCTGCTACTATTGAATCGGTATTCAGCCATCAAAGTTTGAGAAATTCTTAGTTGTGTTTCATGCAACAGAGTATGCCAGCTCAAGGGGAGCTGCAGCAGGTTGTTGATGATGATATAAAAACCCTTTTCTTTTCTATATATCCCCGCCGTCCATTTTTAACTCTCTGCTTGTTGCTCCGCTGCACCGAGATGTCATGCGGTTCAGATGTGTTTGTCATGGGCATGCCGATCAGTGGGGGGCCGAGTATTGTTAAAGCTTGTTGGGGTGGCCCAATCCATCGAAAAACACCATTTTAGCAGAAAAAAACATCGCTGTTACTATTCATACTAGGCCTAAATCAGTGATGTTAGGGGGGGGGGGGGGGGTCAGGGCCCTGGCTGGCACCCCTGTCTCCGCCACTGGCCATGATTAGAAGAGACGATCTAGATTAATTAGTTGTGTTTCGAGTAACGGAGATACCGGTATTTATGCCTTTCGAGTAACGGAAGCACTGGTATTCTATGCCAATGGGAATGTTATAGCTCGGCGAGGAATATGGTAGTTTTTTTTTGGTTTGTCCGCACGCGTTCTGTTCGGATGTGTCGGCGTGGTGTCGTTTGCTGTTGCCGTATATGCATAAGTAGAAGAGCTGAGTTTAGTTGTATTTTGTGTAACGGAAGTACCGGTATCCATGCCAACGACAATATATGTTATGGCTCGGCGAGGAATACTTTGTCGTCTTGCGAGCGTTCCTAGTGTTTTAATGATCCGTGTAACATCAATGGTACCTTTTCTAGTTTGTTATTTCTATTCTAATGTGTCGTCGGTGCGGTATCGATTGCGGTTGTCGTATACACATAAGTACTTACCCGAGTGTAGTTGTGTTTTGTGTAACAGAATTGTTGGTATTCCTGCCAATGGCAACACTATACCTCAACAAGGAAAACTTTGTCAATTTTTAAGAAGGGGAAAACTTTGTCGTCTTGACAACATTTCTGGTACTATTGAATCGGTATTCAGCCAACAAAGTTTGAGAAATTCTTAGTTGTGTTTCATGCAACAGAATATGTCGGTTTTCATGCCAATGCTATATATGGATCGGCTAGGAGTACTTTGTCGTTTCCTAAACATTTCTGCAACTACTGATCTGCTATTGCATGTAACACAATTAGTTTTTTTAATTTATGGTTTATAGAACAATTTATTTTATTGCGACAACCAATGATGATAGGAAATGGCTCCTCAAGAATATTATCATGACATCGCAAGTATGCTTATTTGTATCAACATGCCATGGCATTAAGTTTGAGATTTCTTTTTTCTAGTTTCCTGATCTTGCTCACTTTGGCATGTATCAGCATTGGTGCTAAGAAACTGGGCGTCTCCTGCACATACTTCCGTCGGTTCTATAAGGAAAAACCCAAAGGGTCAGTACTCAATTCGTATTTATACTAGATGATACTACACATGTTGTTGCCGAATTATTTGCAATATATTAGTGATGATGTTGGTTGTATAGAACGTGAATATTTGGAGTAGTAATATGGGGACTAAAACTGAAAATACATATAATTTGTTATGATTGATCATTGTATATTTGTAATTTTTTTAATTAATTATCAATAACATAACATGAGGGAAATTCTCATGCATATTTGCATGCTGAGTTGGGAACTTTTTTATGCATGGTTGCATGTTGAGCTGGACCTTTTCTCCATGCATGTTACATGGCGTGGTGACATGCTTGCATGTTGAGGGAAATATGTTAGTGATGGCTAACTATTTAGATATAGAAGATATGTTACACAATAATTGTTGTACACTCACAGCATTGTTCAAATTCTGTATGTAAACCCTGCCAGCTGATTTTGTCTTTTAAGCACTATATTAAGCTCATATCAATCAAATATTCTTAAGAACTAACCTGCTTGTTCACTTAATATAACACATGATTCGTAGAATTTGGTTTATTATCTGAATAAGCCAATCTTTGATGTTGTATATTAACTTGTTGACTCTAGGCATCTTTTTATAGGACAACTAGATTCTAAGATGGATTGAGTTATTTTTCTTCAAATAGATGGTTACAGTTTTCAAACAATTTTAGTTCAGTTTACTTAATCTCTCCAAAATTTAAGAGTGTGGTATGTTTTCATTATGTCAGATGCCTCTTTGTGCTGACTCTTTTGAGGAATGAGTTCTATGATGTGCGCAACAAGTTCCAGACCATGATGCATGTAAGCACCTTATGTGCCCATCTTTGCTTTTGACTTACAACTTCACACTACTATATAATTATGTAGATTGCTCGCTTTTAAGATAAAAAAGAGTAATCTTGTTCTCGTTCATGTTGGTGTTTGAAACTTATCTAGATATACTGTTTGGTTTCTGAGGTCTCTGAAATGTCTTTTGTTTTGTAATTTACACTTGCTAGATGTATGGGATAGCTCTAGAAAAAGAAGTGGAATTTCTTTCCTTCCCAGCTTAAACTTAAGCTTTGCTAAGTACCGGAAAAAGATATCGACCACCTTGCAATATGGATTATTTATGAAACCATTTGACCCGAGCACCATTATGCGCCTTAGACTTTTCTTAACCATTATTCTATCATTCTTGTTTCGATGCAGCTGGAGCAGCAAATCGAGGCCTACAGTCCTAAGTAAAGTGGCAATAACTGAAGCAACAGCCTAGGTGGAGTGACCCCTGGCATGATGGGGTGTATGCATCTTTGAAGATTGTAGACAATGTTCAATGGTTGTTTGCTTTGGAGGTCCTTGGCGGACTTCTTGTCATATGTTAATGTATGTCTCAACTCTATACCTGTTTATGTCCAATTAATGGGCCGCTGTTGGAAGGCCGCTCTATGTAAATTCTACCTGATTGGCTAGTTGGTTGCTGGTGACTTGGTTTTGTTTTATGTTGTTGCCTTCCTCGTCTTTTGGAATGCTGGTGCCTCTCCTTGCTGTTGGCTAAGGGCACTGGAAAAAATAGCGTGCTATAGCGCCGCTATGGTTTTCTGTAGCTCAGGCTACATGGTACCCCTTATCTTTGCCATCCATTTCCGCATCACGATCCGTGCAGACGCATTTGTCTTTTTTGTTTCTCTCAAACGACACAACATATAAACTTCAAATTTTGCAGAACAACAATACATTCTAACTACAATCTGGGAAAAAACTTTCAGATTTTTTCATGCATTTGAAATACTTAAAATAATATTTTTAGTCAAACAAAATCTCATTTTGTATATTTATATCAGACCAAAAAATATGAAAGGTTTTCCACACATTGATGTTCTAGTGTTTGTTCGATCTGCAAAGTTTGAAGTTCATATGTTGTTTCATTTTAGAGAAACAAAAAAGAAAAATCTTCTTATTGTATGTTAGTTGGAGAGTACGGATCTCAAAGCAAGGCTGGAGGGTTGAGGATAAGAGGTTCCATGTAGCCTGAGCTACAAAGGAACTTTGCGGCGTCGCTAATAGCACGCTGTAGCTTGTAGAGGATTGTCTCGCTGAATTTATCAGTGTATAATGTCTCGTCAATAGCATATTTTCAGGGGCAACGCTATTTTGTATAGCGCGCTACTTTTTACCTTGGCTGAGGGTGAGTATTCACTATTGGAATCTGATTGTTTGTCGAGTACCCTGAGTACTAGATGAAGGCTGAAAATACTTGGCAAAGGCTTTGCCGAGTGTCACACTCGACAAAGGGTACTCGACAAACCCTTTGCCGAGTGTCAAAACCCGCTACATGGTTAAAAAGGGACCAAACATAAAAGAGTGGATGGCGCGTTTCCACCTAGAGCAAGTGGATGAACACTGAAAAAATGGAGCTGGGCTGATTCTCCTTCGTTGTGGTGGTTGTTGTGTCACTACTTTTGCAGTGGATTTATCAAATGATGCCAACCTCCAGGCGAGGGCGACACGGTGGCCATGGATCCGGCTGTAGTGCGTCACCACTTCCTCCTTTGCCCACCGCCCCTCACATACATTACACAACCAGCCAAGGTCGGGGAGAAGCCCATGTTAAGGATTACGAAGACGACAGACGCTGGACAGTGACGACGACGGGGAGACACCTCGTGCAGCGTAAACCCTTTGACAATAGCTCAACACGTCGCCACTGTGGTAGAACTCCACCAGGCACCCAAAGGCGTCTGATGCTGACGGTATAGAAAACCGGCAACAGTCCTGATAGGGCGGTGCACATGATGGTGTCCTGGATAGGGGGTGGTAACCACGGTGCCTCCCAGACATGGGCTGGGTCGAGGACCCCCAAACAGCCAACCAGTGGGTTACATTCGTCAGGCACCATGGAGGAATCAATATGGATCCTCCGAAGACTTGGTGCATAGTCCATGGGAGGAATGCAATCTTTGGAATATTTATCTTCAGATGTAACTGACCTATGTGTAACCCTAGATACCCCCGGCATCTATATAAGCCAAGGGGCTTTGTGTTGAATCATAGAAAGCACCACTGTCGGTGGTAAAACGGCAAACCTCGGGGTAGGGGGTCCCGAGCTATGGATCTCGGATTGGTGGTAACAGGGACGAAGGAGACAGTATTTACCTAGGTCCGGGCCCTCTCGAAGTGGTAATACCCTACGTCCTGCTTCGATTATATTGATGACGATGTATCATATACAAGCGTGATCTACCTCGAGATCGTAAGGAAAGATCTAGCCCTAGGGCTAGGTGAATGTAATTGTGATTGGATCCCCTGCATGGGCTAAACCCTCTGACTTATATACACGCAAGGTAGGGCATCTAGGGTTACATGGTCGGAATCTAGAGGCGCACATGGAGGCGGTAGAAGATGTCTTGGAGTATATGCCAAGTCTTTGGTAGATGTAATCTTGATGACGTCCAGGCGTGTAGCTTTGGAAGTCCACCGAATGAAAATGAGGGCATTCAGGCCCAGCCTGAGGACTATGGGATGACTAGGTTGGCACCCCCTAGTCCAGGACATCATCACTAGGTTTCTTAAAGGCCTTCTTCGATAGTGTTGTCCGCCATAGACACTATCACCTACACCGAGCATGCTCATCTCAAGATCATCACTACCATAAGAATCTTTTCATTACATATTTTTGTTAGCGCTCCACGGGATATCAAAGGTCCATGAACTCCATTCACAAATCCAGTTTAACATTCTAGTTTGCGCCTGGCCACACTTATCAATCAACATAGCACTATATTAGAACATTCATATGCTAACCAGCCCGTGGTTGGATGGTTAGGAGAACAGTGGTATCCCTAGCCCATCAGGATTCAAGTCCTAAACTTGACGCTGGTGCTCGCATTTGCTGGATTTATTCTAGACCTTCTGGTGAAGTGCGTTCAGTGGGAGGACACGTTCCTGTCGACTACAAAGGTGGTGGCGTCATTCTCAAGATGATGTGCCGACTTAGTCTCTCAAAGGTGCCCATAGGAATAGGGTGTGTGTGCATGCGTTCACAGGGTTGAGTGTATGTGCATATGTATGAGCGTCTGCGTTTGTATTATGTAAAAAAAGGAACATGTATGCAAAGTTTGTGCCAGACTTGTATTTATATCTGCAACCCTATAAGAAAACACAAGGAAGAGTGTATAAAAACTAGTAATGTAAAATACAACTCAAATTTGTTTTTTTGGGCACATTAGCCAATGATGTAAATGTACGGCAAGAAAACCATGTCATTTTCAGTTCAAGAATATATCTGATGATATAAATACGTGCTTGGAACTAATGGTACAACAGAGTGAGTCAACCGGTGCTTGGAACTTTACATTCGTTGCTTTGTTCACAATTATCCGAAGAAATGGGTTGATTGACTCGCCTGAGCCGAATTCAGGTACAACACCTCATACCACTCCATCCTCAAATCTACACCATTTGAAGCCATCTACGGGCACAAACCTTTCTTCTTTCGACTTAACAACGTCCTTGATGAGGTGGTGACTTATCTAGCGGCTTGGACCAGGGAGATGGTTACAATGGTTGCTCTCCTGCCATAATATCTGAACCAAGCTCGACAACACATGAAGGAAAAGGCTATCGTCACTCGGATAGAGTATTTGTTGCTCGAGATTGTGTTTATTTGAAGTTGCGGTTGTATGCCTAGCTATCTGTGGCACAACGCGCTAACCATAAATTAGCTTTTCACAATTTTGGTCCATTTCAAGTATTGTAGTGCATGGGTGTGGTGGTATATAAGCAAGCTCGTATCCACCCTCTCAATCATGTCTCTGCAACTACAAGCTGTTATGTCGCCATCCACTACCGTGCAGCTGGAGCTGCCGATTCTCGACGTCATCCACCTTCGGTTCCAAGCATCAGCAGCCATCCCTAATCAACACACGGTGGAGAGGGGAAATCAGTAAGTTGAGCAAGCCCTCATCCACTGTCCCAGTTCCCCGCATCACCGGTGTCCATGGAAGACGTGATTCCTCTAAAGGCATGGTACGCTCGAGCATTGGTTTGTGGTCAAGTCAAATCTAAGAGGGGGGGGGGGGGATGCCACATGAACTATTGCATCATGCATTTCAAGAGAAGCCCAAGTCTGGCCCACTCGGCCCAAGTGATAAGAGAAGCCCAACTCGAAGTTCATAGGAGACAATTGGGTCCGACATAAGCACCGTTCTCGTGTAAGTGTAGGCATCATAGAACTAGGCTATTGGCTTGCCGCCACTGAGCTTGTTTTTCTGAAAAAGGGGATTACCTCGGCCTCTACACCACAAGGCACTAAGCTTGTAATATCCCCTCCCATTTGCTGGCTCTAATTTCTTGGATAACCAATTCATGCTGCTACCTAAACTAGTTGATTGCTGATGATGCTTAGTAAGCCACCACTAAACATGTTCATTGGAGTCTTTTTATCCACCCTCCCGTGCCACTCCCGCGAGTGACGGGGAGGAAACCCTAGCCACCTGCCCTCCTCCCCCTCCTCTCGCCCCTCTGTTACCACCGCCGCCAGTAGGCGCTGAGTGGCCAAGCCTAGTCGATGCCGGCTGTAGCGGGACCTCCCCTCCCCCTCGCCTGTGGGTGGCCGACGTAGGATGGATGTTTCAGGTGGCAGCGCCAAGCTCACGCGGGGTTCAGCGGCGGGTGCTCTCGGTGGCAGGTGAGTCTGGTGGTGGCACGGCAGCGGCATGGTGGCATCCGTTCGGCGGGCAGCTGCGTGATTCACACGGATCTGGCGCTTGGCAAGCCTGCAACGGAGCTAGGTCGCCGGGAGTTCGCTGGTAGCCTTGGTGGTTGGGTCTGGTCGACCACACAACCATGTGGTGCTGTCGTCTACGTCACTCGGGGCACTTCCATTGGGGCGGCCCCAGCTTCGCGGCGACGAAGCCGTAACGGTGCAGGGGGGGTCCGACGGATAGCATTTTGGATCTATTAGGATTTCGGGTTAGGGGTGGCGGGCATCAGGGCGTGCCCTTAGCCGAGTCTGGACGACCAGATTTGGCGTGTGGAGGTTCATTGGCATGTTTGCACGACGTCTTCCGGTGCGGCACTGGCAGTGCGGGCTATTGGCCCATAGCCGCCAGGATCCCCTTTCCCATGTTCCTTCACTCGTGTGGGGATGGATCCAGCTGGGATGCAGGTGGGTTGGCTAGCAGCGCTGGCGATCTTCCTGGAGATCAGGGATTAATCCTTGCTTCTCCCCTTTTCCTACTCTTTTTAAAATTGTTTGTGCACGAATGTGCCAGCCCAATTACTGTAGAACCTTCAGCGAGACTTCCTACCGTCTCTCTTAATGCAAGATATAGTCTCCGTGATCAATCGACACCTCTCGTCACTACTAGGAAAATGCTTATAGATAGAAGTTTAGCAGTAGCGCCTGTTTAAGCACCCACGCTACTGGTATTTACCAGTAACGCCTGGTACAAAACACGCTACTACTACTAAATAACATCATCGTTTGTTAGCTTGGGCCGTGCTGCTGTTACCTGGGCCGCAGGGCAAAAATGGTAGCCCACTTACCTGTAGCGTTTGTTTCGAACGGGCGCTACAGCTGGTGGGCTTAGCAGTAGCGCCGGCCTCTATCCAGCGCTACTACTAGAGGAAAAGAAATCCGGCCCTAGCGCCCCCGCGCCCCCTCACTCCCACATTATCGATCCCCTCCGCCCGCCGCCGCCGCCGCGGTTAGGGTTCCTCCCCGGCCGCCTCACCCCCGTCGACGGCGCCGTGAGCGCCTCAAGGCCCTCCGCGCCGCCAAGGAGCTCCCTCTCTACCCCGCCCGCCCCCGCGCCCGACGCGGACCAGCAGTACGTTCCCCCAGCCCCTCCCCTCCCTTATCATTCGCCCATCCCTATCACCGCTGGTGTGCCGTAAGTAGCTGCGACGGCTCCGCCTCTAGGCCTGCTAGTGTATTTTGCTTGAGGGGGAGTGAACTGAAGCTAGGTTGGTGCTTGTTTCTGTGTATGTTGGTTGGCGTACGCTGAGTGGGGAGAAGCCCATCGTAGCATAGCTGAGAATGTTCGCGGATGCATAGTAGGAGCGCTCAATTTGCAGAATTTGGCAGGATTGGGTGCTACAGAATCCGTGCTGGTCCTAGCACTAGCAGACCGCTCGGAGTTTTTGTTTAGCGCATACTGAGGAGTGCGTAGGCCGTTGGATTCGAACTCCAAGAGATGGTCTCTAGGATCGGAGATGAGGTGTTCGTTCTCACCTGCCTGCGCTACAAGGCCTGGGATTACTCACTAGTCACTAGCAGAGAACCCAAAAGCTGAATTTGTGACCTTACATGATGCACCTGGAGGACCCCCTCTCATAAGCTCTGCAGAGAATCAGGATGGGAATGGGCCGACCCGGCCCTGGCCTTGGACCCGGCCCTCATGGCCCCAAGGCCAATTTGAGAAGCCACGGGTCGACCCATATAAAAAATAGTCAGTGGCCTTGTTGGCCCGATGGGCATTCCGGGTCGACCCAAATTCTTGATTTGCATTGTCTTGTGCACAAATGAGATGTTAAAATTAGACACGCTTTAATGGAATCTAACTAGTGTACGAATTAATAAAATATTTAATACATGGTAATAGGAAAAAATTAAGCCGTCTACTTGTGATTTTGTACATGCGCATTTTGATGAAACATATCAAGACAATTTTGTTGTTCATATACGCGAGTGTTCGCCGAAAATTATACAACTGACTGCATTGTAAAATTGGCTCCTATGACAAAGTCGGCAGGATGAAGACTGCGGCTGTTGTGAGCTATAAGACTATAAGGCGGGCCGGCCCAACGCTGACCCAACGGGTCACTCGGTGGCGGCCCTGTTGACCCAAATCTTGTTTGAGGCCGACCCACGTGACCCATTGGCATTGAATTTTTGGGTCGGGTCAGTGACTCGGCGGGCCGACCCGGCCCATTCCCATCCTGAGCAGAGAACTTGTCATGTTTAACATTTGCTCCGACGATCCCTTCTGGTTTTTGGTTGTGTTGGTTTGATTCGTCAATCTTATCAAATTGAGACAACTTTCATCATTATTATTAGTGTACTAGCATGCCAAAATCCACAAAGTTTAAGTTAAGTAGCATTAGGATTTGATGGGTTTGTGCCATCTATGTCCACTCACTGTAGGTGTAGATATGACATTTATCTTATTTATTAGGCTCTGTTTGGGTTACATGATCTCTATTAGGTTATTGTCTGAACTGAACTACAATTTAGTTGTTAGCCATGTGAACCTGATGTGTATTCTCTATGACGTGAACCTGATGTGTATATTATTCAAAACCTGATGTGTATTGAAAACTTTATGTTTACTTTTTGGATCGTCAATCCTTTAATCATATTGCTTTAGGGAAATGGCGCCACCACCACCACCACCATGTCGACGGTGCAAGTCAAGGTGCGCCAGCAGCCTTGCAACTGGCACGCTGTACGGCATCTACTTCGAGTCTAGTTTTCTTCATGCGGCGGTAATAAATTATATGAAACTAGTAACCACTATTTTGTTTTTAGTGTTATTGTCATTAATGCATCGTGTATATATCATTTTGCTTTTTGTACACAGATCGTCCCATGCAATGTGAGGTCGGAATTCAACAAGCTGACCGGAGACTCTGTGACCTTTGAGGCTCCTGGGGGCCCCTACACTATGGAGGTCGAGAAAGGACGAAATATGACGCAGGTGGGAGGAGATGGATGGGTCCGTTTCATCGCCCACATGCATATCACCGATGGTGAGTTGATCAACTTCTCCTTCAGAGCAGAAAGACCCAAGCTGGCTGATACGTCTCCAACCTATCTATAATTTTTGATTGTTCCATGCTATATTATATTCTGTTTTGGACATTATTGGGCTTTATTATACACTTTTATATTATTTTTGGGACTAACCTATTAACCGGAGGCCCAGCCCAGAATTGCTGTTTTTTGCCTATTTCAGAGTTTCGCAGAAAAAGAATATCAAACGGAGTCCAAACGGAATGAAACCCTTCGAGAACGTGATTTTCAGAACGAACATGATCCAGAGGACTTGGACCCTACGTCAAGAAAGCTACCAGGAAGCCACGAGGTAGGGGGGCGTGCCTACCCCCTGGGCGCGCCCTCCACCCTCATGGGCCCCACATTGCTTCACCGACGTACTCCTTCCTCCTATATATACCTACGTACCCCCAAACTACCAGATACGGAGCCAAAAACCTAATTCCACCGCCGCAACCTTCTGTACCCGTGAGATCCCATCTTGGGGCCTGTTCCGGAGCTCCGCCGGAGGGGGCATCGATCACGGAGGGCTTCTACATCAACACCATAGCCTCTCCGATGATGTGTGAGTAGTTTACCTCTGACCTTCGGGTCCATAGTTATTAGCTAGATGGCTTCTTCTCTCTTTTTGGATCTCAATACAATGTTCTCCCCCTCTCTCGTGGAGATCTATTCGATGTAATCTTCTTTTGCGGTGTGTTTGTTGAGACCGATGAATTGTGGGTCTGTGATCAAGTTTATCTATGAACAATATTTGAATCTTCTGAATTCTTTATGTATGATTGGTTATCTTTGCAAGTCTCTTCGAATTATCAGTTTGGTTTGGCCTACTAGATTGATCTTTCTTGCAATGGGAGAAGTGCTTAGCTTTGGGTTCAATCTTGCGGTGTCCTTTCCCAGTGACAGTAGGGGCAGCAAGGCACGTATAGTATTGTTGCCATCGAGGATAACAAGATGGGGTTTATATCATATTGCATGAGTTTATCCCTCTACATCATGTCATCTTGCTTAAAGCGCTACTCTGTTATTATGAACTTAATACTCTAGATGCATGCTGGATAGCGGTCGATGTGTGGAGTAATAGTAGTAGATGCAGGCAGGAGTCGGTCTACTTGTCTCGGACGTGATGCCTATATACATGATCTACCTAGATATTCTCATAACTATGCTCAATTCTGTCAATTGCTCAACAGTGATTTGTTCACCCACCGTAAAATACTTATGCTCTTGAGAGAAGCCACTAGTGAAACCTATGGCCCCCGGGTCTATTTTCCATCATATTAATCTCCCGTCAACAAGCTATTTCCTTTGCCGTTTTTATTTTACTTTCTTTACTTTGCATCTTTATCACAAAAATACCAAAAATATTATCTTATCATATCTATCAGATCTCACTCTCGTAAGTGACCGTGTAGGGATTGACAACCCCTTATCGCGTTGGTTGCGAGGATTTATTTGTTTGTGTAGGTGCGAGGGACTCGTGCGTGGCCTCCTACTGGATTGATACCTTGGTTCTCAAAAACTGAGGGAAATACTTACGCTACTTTGCTGCATCACCCTTTCCTCTTCAAGGGAAAACCAACGCAATGCTCAAGAGGTAGCAAGAAGGATTTCTGGCGCCGTTGCTGGGGAGTCTACGCAAAAGTCAACATACCAAGTACCCATCACAAACCCTTATCTCCCGCATTACATTATTTGCCATTTGCCTCTCGTTTTCCTCTCCCCCACTTCACCCTTGCCGTTTTATTCGCCCTTTCTTCGCCTTCTTCCCGTATGTCTTTTTGTTTGTGTTTCCATGTGCCTTCTATTTGCTTGCATCTTTTGCTTGCTAAAAATCTATTGATATGGATCCACTTAAAGTGTTCTACTTGGATCATCTTCGATCCTTATGCGCTCGTGCTGAAACCCCAACTAGCCTAGCTGATGGGAAATCTTTAGATGAGCATGCTCATTTTGTGCGTCACCGTTTGTCTGAAAAAGGGAAACTCTTATGGAATCAAATAAACAAATTGCTGTGTTATGCTTGGAATCTTTGTGAAATTCATGATTTTACTTGTTGCTCAAAGAACCCTAAAAAACACCTTCCCTACCTATGTGAGTTTAATGATAATGAAATCTTATCTTCTTATGCAAAGGGTGTTTATAGTTACTATGATATCGAACAAATTGAAGAATTTGGTTCTTTTAAGGGTGCTTATGAAGTTGCTTCATTGATTGAAAAGTATGCTACTACTCTCTACGAATCTGAAAATTTTGACATACTTAAATATTGCTATAAAAACTATGCTCATAATGTCTGTGTCAAAGAATTTATTGAGAGAATGACCGTTGCTTTGGAAGAAAATAATGATATGCATGAATCTATAGATAATGATGATTCCGATGATTTGATTGAAATATCCCTTGATGAACATGATGCTTGCTATTCTTGTGGCCATGATGCCAATATGTATGAAGATGAATTTGCTATAATTCCTTATGTTAAACATGAGATCGTTGCTATTGCACCCATACTTGGTAGTTCCTTAAATAAAAAGCATGATTGCAATGATTTTACTATAAATTCTCTTGATATCAATTGTGCCAATAATATGCAAAACCCTAAGCTTGGGGATGCTAGTTTTGCTATGTCTACTACTTGTTGCAATGATCATGACTGGGGTGATTCTTCTTATGATCTTGAAAATTTATTTAAGCCCCATGATGAATATGAGATTGATAATAGTATTTGCAATAATATTGAAAGTGGGTTTGGAAGAGTGTCAACTTTAGATCCCACATATTTGGAGAATGTTCAATCTTATGAAGTTTTTGATAAAAGTGGGTTTGGAGAGGTCATGACTTTAGTTAATGATAATCCCACTATTTTGGAAGAATGTCAATTTTGCATACATGTGGATCGTGTTAAGAATATGTTTTGTGATAGCTATATTGTTGAATTTTCTTATGACCCTACATGTAATTATTATGAGATAGGAAAATATGGTTGTAGAAATTTTCATGTTACTAAATTACCTTTCGTTATGTTGAGATTGCTTTTGTTTCTTTCCGCTTCCTTGCATATGCTAGTTTTTGCTTCCCTTGATAATTTGTTTGCCTATAAGATGCCTATGCATAGGAAGTATGTTAGACTTAGATGTGTTTGTCACGTGTTTTATGATGCTTTCTTTGTGCTTCAATTCTTGTCTTTCATGTGAGCATCATTAAAATTATCAATGCCTAGCTAGGGGCGTTAAACGATAGCGCTTGTTGGGAGGCAACCCAATTTTATTTTAATTTTTTGCTTTTTGTTTATTTTTAGGAATAAATATTTGTTCTAGCCTCTGGTTAGATGTATTTTTATGTTTTAATTAGTGTTTTGTGGCAAGTTAAACCTATAAGATCTTCTTGGATGATAGTTATTTGATCTTGCAGAAAATTCCAGAAACTTTCTGATCACGAAAACAATTGTTAAAAATCACCAGAACGTGATAAAATATTGATTCCAATTGCTGCTGATCAATAAACAAATTGGCTAGGTCTTCCTATTTTGTCTGATGTTTTGGAGTTCCAGAAGTTTGCGTTAGTTACAGATTACTACAGACTGTTCTGTTTTTGACAGATTCTGTTTTTCGTGTGTTGTTTGCTTATTTTGATGAATCTATGGCTAGTAAAATAGTTTATGAACCATAGAGAAGTTGGAATACAGTAGGTTTAACACCAATATAAATAAAGAATGAGTTCATTACAGTACCTTGAAGTGGTCTTTTGTTTTCTTTCGCTAACGGAGCTCACGAGATTTTCTGTTAAGTTTTGTGTTGTGAAGTTTTCAAGTTTTGGGTAAAAGATTTGATGGACTATGGAACAAGGAGTGGCAAGAGCCTAAGCTTGGGGATGCCCATGGCACTCCAAGATAATCTAAGGACACCTAAAAGACAAAGCTTGGGGATGCCCCGGAAGGCATCCCCTCTTTCGTCTACTTCCATCGGTAACTTTACTTGGAACTATATTTTTATTCCCCACATGATATGTGTTTTGCTTGGAGCGTCTTGTATGATTTGAGTCTTTGCTTTTTAGTTTACCACAATTATATTTGCTGTACACACCTTTTGAGAGAGACACACATGATTCGGAAATTATTAGAATACTCTATGTGCTTCACTTATATCTTTTGAGTTATATAGTTTTTGCTCTAGTACTTCACTTATATCTTTTAGAGCACGGTGGTGGATTTGTTTTATAGAAACTATTGATCTCTCAAGCTTCACTTAGATTATTTTGAGAGTTTTAAATAGCATGGTAATTTGCTTAAATAATCCTAATATGCTAGGTATTCAAGATTAGTAAAAACTTTCTTATGAGTGTGTTGAATACCAAGAGAAGTTTGATACTTGATGATTGTTTTGAGACATGGAGGTAGTGATATCAAAGTTGTGCTAGTTGAGTAGTTGTGAATTTGAGAAATACTTGTGTTGAAGTTTGCAAGTCCCGTAGCATGCCCGTATGGTAAACGTTATGTAACAAACTTGAAATATGAGGTGTTCTTTGATTGTCCTCCTTATGAGTGGCGGTGGGGGACGAGCGATGGTCTTTTCCTACCAATCTATCCCCCTAGGAGCATGCGCGTAGTGCTTGGTTTTTGATGACTTGTAGATTTTTGCAATAAGTATGTGAGTTCTTTATGACTAATGTTGAGTCCATGGATTATACGCACTCTCACCTTTCCATCATTGCTAGCCTCTTCGGTACCGTGCATTGCCCTTTCTCACATTGAGAGTTGGTGCAAACTTCGCCGGTGCATCCAAACCCCGTGATATGATACACTCTTTCACACATAAACCTCCTTATATATTCCTCAAAACAGCCACCATACCTACCTATTATGGCATTTCCATAGCCATTCCGAGATATATTGCCATGCAACTTTCCACCGTTCCGTTTATCATGACACGTTCATCATTGTCATATTGCTTTGCATGATCATGTAGTTGACATCGTATTTGTGGCAAAGCCACCACTCATAATTTTCATACATGTCACTCTTGGTTCATTGCATATCCCGGTACACCGCCGGAGGCATTCATATAGAGTCATACTTTGTTCTAGTATCGAGTTGTAATCATTGAGTTGTAAATAAATAGAAGTGTGATGATCATTATTTTCTAGAGCATTGTCCCAAGTGAGGAATAAAAAAAGAAGAAAGAAAGGCCATAAAAAAAGAGAAGGCCCAAAAAATGAGAGAAAAAGAGAGAAGGGACAATGTTACTATCCTTTTACCATACTTGTGCTTCAAAGTAGCACCATAATCTTCATGATAGAGAGTCTCTTGTTTTGTAATTTTCATATACTAGTGGGAATTTTTCATTATAGAACTTGGCTTGTATATTCCAACAATGGGCCTCCTCAAGTGCCCTAGGTCTTCGTGAGCAAGCAAGTTGGATGCACACCCACTTAGTTTCTTTTGTTGAGCTTTCATATATTTATAGCTCTAGTGCATCCGTTGCATGGCAATCCCTACTCCTTGCATTAACATCAATCGATGGGCATCTCCATAGCTCATTGATTAGCCTCGTTGATGTGAGACTTTCTCCTTTTTTGTCTTCTCCACATAACCCACATCATTATATTCTATTCCACCCATAGTGCTATATCGATGGCTCACGCTCATGTATTGCGTGAAAGTTGAAAAAGTTTGAGATTACTAAAGTATGAAACAATTGCTTGGCTTGTCATCGGGGTTGTGCATGATGAGAGCATTCTTGTGTGACGAAAATGGAGCATGACTAAACTATATGATTTTGTAGGGATGAACTTTCTTTGCCATGTTATTTTGAGAGGACATAATTGCTTAGTTAGTATGCTTGAAGTATTATTATTTTTATGTCAATATTGAACTTTTATCTTGAATCTTTTGGATCTGAATATTCATACCACAATTAAGAAGAATTACATTGAAATTATGCCAAGTAGCATTCCACATCAAAAATTCTGTTTTTATCATTTACCTACTCGAGGACGAGCATGAATTAAGCTTGGGGATGCTTGATACATCTCCAACGTATCTATAATTTTTGATTGTTTCATGCTATATTATATTTTGTTTTGGACATTATTGGGCTTTATTATACACTTTTATATTATTTTTGGGACTAACCTATTAACCGGAGGCCCAACCCAGAATTGCTGTTTTTTTGCCTATTTCAGAGTTTCGCAGAAAAAGAATATCAAACGGAGTCCAAACGGAATGAACCCTTCAGGAACGTGATTTTCGGAACGAACATGATCCAGAGGACTTGGACCCTACGTCAAGAAAGCTACCAGGAAGCCACGAGGTAGGGGGGCGCGCCTACCCCCTGGGCGCGCCCTCCACCCTCGTGGGCCCCACGTTGCTCCACCGACATACTCCTTCCTCCTATATATACCTACGTACCCCCAAACTACCAAATACGGAGCCAAAAACCTAATTCCACCGCCGCAACCTTCTGTACCCGTGAGATCCCATCTTGGGGCCTGTTCCGGAGCTCCGCCGGAGGGGGCATCGATTACGGAGGGCTTCTACATCAACACCATAGCCTATTTGCAAGTCTCTTCGAATTATCAGTTTGGTTTGGCCTACTAGATTGATCTTTCTTGCAATGGGAGAAGTGCTTAGCTTTGGGTTCAATCTTGCGGTGTCCTTTCCCAGTGACAGTAGGGGCAGCAAGGCACGTATAGTATTGTTGCCATCGAGGATAACAAGATGGGGTTTATATCATATTGCATGAGTTTATCCCTCTACATCATGTCATCTTGCTTAAAGCGCTACTCTGTTATTATGAACTTAATACTCTAGATGCATGCTGGATAGCGGTCGATGTGTGGAGTAATAGTAGTAGATGCAGGCAGGAGTCGGTCTACTTGTCTCGGACGTGATGCCTATATACATGATCTACCTAGATATTCTCATAACTATGCTCAATTCTGTCAATTGCTCAACAGTAATTTGTTCACCCACCGTAAAATACTTATGCTCTTGAGAGAAGCCACTAGTGAAACCTATGGCCCACGGGTCTATTTTCCATCATATTAATCTCCCGTCAACAAGCTATTTCCTTTGCCGTTTTTATTTTACTTTCTTTACTTTGCATCTTTATCACAAAAATACCAAAAATATTATCTTATCATATCTATCAGATCTCACTCTCGTAAGTGACCGTGTAGGGATTGACAACCCCTTATCGCGTTGGTTGCGAGGATTTATTTGTTTGTGTAGGTGCGAGGGACTCGTGCGTGGCCTCCTACTGGATTGATACCTTGGTTCTCAAAAACTGAGGGAAATACTTATGCTACTTTGCTGCATCACCCTTTCCTCTTCAAGGGAAAACCAACGCAATGCTCAAGAGGTAGCACTGGCCGTCATTTATGTCAACAAAGCAGAAGATGATGAAGATGATGAGGATGATGATGATCCACTTGATGAAGCCATCATAGCTCAAAGAATGAGGTTGAGCGAGGAGGAGGTGTGCAATCTATGGGACATCATTCCGCCAGGTGCTGACTTCGTCGGGGTGCCATTCATGACCCGCCTGACAAGTACCATGGTTGATTGGCATATCATGGCATGTTGCATTTACTGTAGTAATTTGATGATATGCTTTATTGTTATACTTAGTGTAGAGTCCGATGATATATATGCTTACTGAATCTTATATGCTTTATTGTTATACTTAGTGTAGAGTCCGATGATATATGCTTAGTGCATCTTATATGCTTAGTGAATCCGATGATCTATATGCTTAGTGAATCCGATGATATATATGCTTTATTGTTATACTTAGTGTAGAGTCCGATGATATATATGCTTAGTGAATCTTATATGCTTAGTGAATCCGATGATCTATATGCTTAGTGAATCCGATGATATATATGCTTCGTGTAGAATCCAAAGAACTGTTAATAGTGTAGAATCCATATATACTTATTAGCAGAATTCATGCTTAGTAGAAATGTAGTACTGTCTTTTGATAGTGTAGAATGTGTGAGGCTACTTATCAATTGATATGTTTTTCCTATTCAGAAATTGCCAAAGAGCCTATCTGAGAGTTGTGGTATCAAGCCTGATGAAGAAGGCTCTGCTGGAATATGCCTTACTACGAGGGGCTCCGTCACCACCTGTGCGTACGGCGTGGACACAGACGGTCGCACACACTTCAACTCGGTTGGGTGGAAGAGCTTCCTCGTCGGCAAGAATCTTGATGTTGGACAGGCAATCCTAATTACTATGATCAGGAACACCCACCGCCCAGGCTTGAGGATGATGATCGTCATCAATATCATCTAGAACTACATATGCATGCGTGTGGCTGCTGAACCATATATATGCTAGTATGACTACCTAGTAGACTTATCAACTATGATCTATCCATGCATTGTTGACTACTATATATGAGTTTGTGAGATTGTGTGGTTATATTAAATGTGGTATTGTCGTTAATGTTTGTGAGATGGTTATGTGAACTTAGTTTATTTGCACTGGACTTGTCTTGATTTCCATGAATATTGCATCTGACTTCTTTTTATTATTTTTAATTTCTATTTACCTAGTTGTAGCGTGGGGAGAAAATAGGGCGCTACTACTATGTGATGATAGTAGTAGCGTTGAGAAAGAGGCGCTACTACTAAGTATTTTAGCTGCAGCGCTTGTTTAGAAATGCGCTACTGTTAAATAATAGCTGTAGCACCCTAGCAGTAGCGCGGGTGCCCGCGCGCTATTGGTATGTAAAAAAACCAGCGCCACTAGTAAAGTTTTCTCTAGTAGTGCGTGAGTTAGAGCATCTCTAGCAGATACTCTATCCCACCGCCCGCCCATATATTTTCGGGCAATTTAGCGTTTCCAGGCTTTTTCGGGCCGGAACAGAAGTGGTATATTTGCACCGGCCAGTAAAAAATATACGGGCGGCCCACAAACTGCCGCTTCCGCCGCTATATGTGTGGGGATGGGGGTGTTTTAAGGTTCCCGTGTCGGATAGATCCGCGCCCCTCCCCGCAGTCCACTTCCCCTTCACCATCTTCTTTTCTTAGCTCCGGCGAGCGCATCCAGACAGTTTTTCCCTCTCAAGCATGGATCTTGTCGGGAGAAGGTTGCGGACGTGGGGGCCGCCGCTGCCGCGCAAACTCGGCCGACACGACGCGGAGTCTGGCAGCTCCAGTCGGCCTGCCGTCGAGCTGGGCGCTCGGCGCAGGCACGAAACCACGACGCCCTCTCCGGCAGCAACGGCAACTGTGTGTGGAAGCACTTCAAAGGGCTCCGAGGCACTCTGGCTGGCGACGAAGAACCTCCACGAGGTGGAGATCGCGCACCACGGCGCGAATGAGGCGCTGGAGGCTGGCAAAGAGGGCACCGCCGAACGCTTCCAGGCGGCGAAGGCGGACCACGAGCTCGCCCAGACCCTCTACTGCTTGGTGTGCGAGTTCCTTCTCGACGTGAAGCCATGGGCTTCCACCGTTCCTCAGTCATCTCCAGACTATCTGGCTGCAGCTGCCATCCTCAACCTGTAGCTCCATTCACCGCCAAACGTAGCACTCGCCTCCAAACGCTTTTCCGGGAGAGTCTCGTGCGTCCGGCCACATAAAGGTTTCCATCCCCTGGCTACTCCACCACCACCACTACATCTTCGCATCAGCAGGTCATCCACCCCAGCACATCCTCAACAATGGCGGCTGCCGCGCTCAGGGCCCGGCTAGACAACCGTGTCACATCCATGTTCGCCACGGTGAGTGCATCCCCTCGTCGTCCCATCACATGTACACCTAGGCCGTGTGGTTGTTCCGGCGGCTGGCTGACTAGTCTATCTTTGCCTTCGCATCATGTGATTCATCTAGGGCATGCTGGACGATAATTTCCAGCAACTGCAGTCGATGGGGAAGAATGAGACCACAGCCTCGGGCTACGTCGCCGAGATGATCAACCTCTTCATCAAAGAAACCAAGAGGATCCTCAACGACATCGCCGGCCTGCTGTCCGCCCCCAATCCCACCTCTCTTCCTCTGCTTCAATTATCTCGGCTCGCTCGATCGGGTACTCATCCATCTTCTGTTCTCTGCTTTGCGATTCACAGGAACCAACCTGTGGTGGACTACGACATGGTGGACGTCCTCGTGCGTCAGCTCAAGGGGAGCAGCTGTTTGAACCGCAGCCTTCTAGCTACCTCTCCTCTCATTTGAACGGAGGTCGAAGAAGAAGAACAGTCGACACAAGGTTTTCCGGCCGGCGCACGAACGCCGCCACGGGCGCACGAACGCCCCAATTCTTTTCTTCCTTACAGTGGCTACATGGCTACACGCGGCTCAACTAGAGCACAACGGATTACATGGCAGTCTTATAGCCCAGCTAACCCAACGGCTGAGCAACCCATTCCAGCGACTTACGCGCACGCACGTGTGAACTCCACAACGGGCTTCCCTCGCATGATCCACATGACTCAACCCACGTCTTGATGCTCCTCCACAAGATCCGGCCAAGCCTGCATGCAGCTAGCCTGCACGTACTAAACTGACTAGCCAACACATGCAACTCCACATCCGCTGCAAAGGCCTAGTACTACCACCACGGGCACACACATGCCACACACACCACGCACGTAACGTGGTTTACTCCAACATACTCCCCACTAAACCACGATCTCGCCGTCGTCGGAGTTGTTGCAGCTCCTGTCACTATCGTCGTCACGGCCGTGACCCAGCCTACGGACCCGACCCGGCGCATCGACGCCGGTCGCACCGTGCTCCGTCACGACCCCGCGACATACGCCGAGCTCCTTCTCCGCCGGCGACACACGCCTGGCGTCCCTCTGCGCCCCGCACATCCCGCGCGCACTTGACGCGCCCGACGAGTCCGACCGCACCAGCGCGTCCCGCACGTCCCGCGCGCACCCCACGAGCCCGACCGCACCAGACGCTCACCGTGCGCCGCCTCTGTGTCCGCCATGGCAGCCGTCAGCGACAAACGTCGGAAGGATGTAGCCGAACTCGAGCACAACGGCGACATACGCCTCCTCCCAAGGTCAACCGCACGCTTGTACGCGCGCCCGCGGTCCCGACGCGTCCAGTGCGCACCCATAACATGCACCGGTCACGCCAGGCTCGCCGCCACGGCTTATTGCTCTGCACTGCTGCGGCCTCAACCGCAACGCAACACCTCTATACCACCATGCCGCTGTGTGTCGTTGGAGCCGCCACAACGCAGGTCCTCCGCGGCCTTTTCACCGTGCCGCCGCAGCCACCGCGGCCTCCTCGCCACGCTGCGCACCTCCACAGACCGACACACGGCCCGGAGCTTCACCGCGCAGCCGCCGGCGAACGCCGCCACCGCCGGCACGCCTCCGGCAAGGGAACGACACCCAAGATGAACCAGCTTTGATACCAATTGTTGGAACCGCAGCCCTCTAGCTACCTCTCCTCTCATTCGAACGGAGGTGGAAGAAGAAGAACAGTCGACACAAGGTTTTCCGGCTGGCGCACGAACGCCGCCACGGGCGCACGAACGCCCCAATTCTTTTCTTTCTTATAGTGGCTACATGGCTACAAGCGGCTCAACTAGAGCACAACGGATTACATGGCAGTCTTATAGCCCAGCTAACCCAACGGCTGAGCAACCCATTCCAGCGACTTACGCGCACGCACGTGTGAACTCCACAACGGGCTTCCCTCGCATGATCCACATGACTCAACCCACGTCTTGATGCTCCTCCACAAGACCCGGCCAATCCTGCATGCAGCTAGCCTGCACGTACTAAACTGACTAGCCAACACATGCAACTCCACATCCGCTGCAAAGGCCTAGTACTACCACCACGGGCACACACATGCCACACACACCACGCACGTAACGTGGTTTACTCCAACATACTCCCCTCTAAACCACGATCTCGCCGTCGTCGGAGTTGTTGCAGCTCCTGTCACTATCGTCGTCACGGCCGTGACCTAGCCTGCGGACCTGACCCGGCGCATCGACGCCGGTCGCACCGCCACAGACCCGACCTGGTGCACTGACGCCGGTCGCACCGTGCTCCGTCACGACCCCGTGACATACGCCGAGCTCCTTCTCCGCCGGCGACACACGCCTGGCGTCCCTCTGCGCCCCGCACATCCCGCGCGCACTTGACGCGCCCGACGAGCCCGACCGCACCAGTGCGTCCCGCACGTCCCGCGCGCACCCGACGCGCCCGACGAGCCCGACCGCACCAGACGCCCACCGTGCGCCGCCTCCGTGTCCGCCATGGCAGCCGCCAGCGACAAACGCCGGAAGGATGTAGCCGAACTCGAGCACGGACACGAGCACAACGGCGACATACGCGTCCTCCCAAGGTCAACCGCACTCTTGTACGCGCGCCCGCGGTCCCGACGCATCCAGTGCGCACCCATAACACGCACCGGTCGCGCCTGGCTCGCCGCCACGGCTTATTGCTCTGCACTGCTGCGGCCTCAACCACAACGCAGCACCTCCATACCACCATGCCGCTGTGTGTCGTTGGAGCCGCCACCACGCAGGTCCTCCGCGGCCTTTTCACCGTGCCGCCGCAGCCACCGCGGCCTCCTCGCCACGCTGCGCACCTCCATAGACCGACACACGGCCCAGAGCTTCACCGCGCAGCCGCCGGCAAACGCCGCCACCGCCGGCACGCCTCCGGCAAGGGAACGACACCCAAGATGAACCAGCTCTAATACCAATTGTTGGAACCGCAGCCCTCTAGCTACCTCTCCTCTCATTCGAATGGAGGTGGAAGAAGAAGAACAATCGACACACGGTTTTCCGGCCGGCGCACGAACGCCGCCACGGGCGCACGAACGCGCCAATTCTTTTCTTCCTTACAGTGGCTACATGGCTACACGCGGCTCAACTAGAGCACAACGGATTACATGGCAGTCTTATAGCCCAGCTAACCCAACGGCTGAGCAACCCATTCCAGCGACTTACGCGCACGCACGTGTGAACTCCACAACGGGCTTCCCTCGCATGATCCACATGACTCAACCCACGTCTTGATGCTCCTCCACAAGATCCGGCCAAGCCTGCATGCAGCTAGCCTGCACGTACTAAACTGACTAGCCAACACATGCAACTCCACATCCGCTGCAAAGGCCTAGTACTACCACCACGGGCACACACATGCCACACACACCACGCACGCAACGTGGTTTACCCCAACATACTCCCCTCTAAACCACGATCTCGCCGTCGTCGGAGTTGTTGCAGCTCCTGTCACTATCGTCGTCACGGCCGTGACCCAGCCTGCGGACCCGACCCGGCGCATCGACGCCGGTCGCACCGCCACAGACCCGACCTGGTGCACTGACGCTTGTCGCACCGTGCTCCGTCACGACCCCGCGACATATGCCGAGCTCCTTCTCCGCCGGCGACACACGCCTGGCGTCCCTCTGCGCCCCGCACATCCCGCGCGCACTTGACGCGCCCGACGAGCCCGACCGCACCAGTGCGTCCCGCACGTCCAGCGCGCACCCGACGCGCCCGACCGCACCAGACGCTCACCGTGCGCCGCCGCCGTGTCCGCCATGGCAGCCGCCAGCGACAAACGTCGGAAGGATGTAGCCGAACTCGAGCACAACGGCGACATACGCCTCCTCCCAAGGTCAACCGCACGCTTGTACGCGCGCCCGCGGTCCCGACGCGTCCAGTGCGCACCCATAACATGCACCGGTCACGCCTGGCTCGCCGCCACGACTTATTGCTCTGCACTGCCGCGGCCTCAACCGCAACGCAGCACCTCCATACCACCATGCCGTTGTGTGTCGTTGGAGCCGCCACAACGCAGGTCCTCCGCGGCCTTTTCACCGTGCCGCCGCAGCCACCGCGGCCTCCTCGCCACGCTGCGCACCTCCATAGACCGACACACGGCCCGGAGCTTCACCGCGCAGCCGCCGGCGAACGCCGCCACCGCCGGCACGCCTCCGGCAAGGGAACGACACCCAAGATGAACCAGCTCTGATACCAATTGTTGGAACCGCAACCCTCTAGCCACCTCTCCTCTCAATTGAACGGAGGTGGAAGAAGAAGAACAGTCGACACAAGGTTTTCCGGCTGGCGCACGAACGCCGCCACGGGCGCACGAACGCCCCAATTCTTTTCTTTCTTACAGTGGCTACATGGCTACACGCGGCTCAACTAGAGCACAACGGATTACATGGCAGTCTTATAGCCCAGCTAACCCAACGGCTGAGCAACCCATTCCAGCGACTTACGCGCACGCACGTGTGAACTCCACAACGGGCTTCCCTCGCATGATCCACATGACTCAACCCACGTCTTGATGCTCCTCCACAAGACCCGGCCAAGCCTGCATGCAGCTAGCCTGCACGTACTAAACTGACTAGCCAATACATGCAACTCCACATCCGCTGCAAAGGCCTAGTACTACCACCACGGGCACACACATGCCACACACACCACGCACGTAACGTGGTTTACTCCAACATACTCCCCTCTAAACCACGATCTCGCCGTCGTCGGAGTTGTTGCAGCTCCTGTCACTATCGTCGTCATGGCCGTGACCTAGCCTGCGGACCTGACCCGGCGCATCGACGCCGGTCGCACCGCCACAGACCCGACCTGGTGCACTGACGCCGGTCGCACCGTGCTCTGTCACGACCCCGTGACATACGCCGAGCTCCTTCTCCGCCGGCGACACACGCCTGGCGTCCCTCTGCGCCCCGCACATCCCGCGCGCACTTGACGCGCCCGACGAGCCCGACCGCACCAGTGCGTCCCGCACGTCCCGCGCGCACCCGACGCGCCCGACGAGCCCGACCGCACCAGACGCCCACCGTGCGCCGCCTCCGTGTCCGCCATGGCAGCCGCCAGCGACAAACGCCGGAAGGATGTAGCCGAACTCGAGCACGGACACGAGCACAACGGCGACATACGCGTCCTCCCAAGGTCAACCGCACTCTTGTACGCGCGCCCGCGGTCCCGACGCATCCAGTGCGCACCCATAACACGCACCGGTCGCGCCTGGCTCGCCGCCACGGCTTATTGCTCTGCACTGCTGCGGCCTCAACCACAACGCAGCACCTCCATACCACCATGCCGCTGTGTGTCGTTGGAGCCGCCACCACGCAGGTCCTCCGCGGCCTTTTCACCGTGCCGCCGCAGCCACCGCGGCCTCCTCGCCACGCTGCGCACCTCCATAGACCGACACACGGCCCGGAGCTTCACCGCGCAGCCGCCGGCAAACGCCGCCACCGCCGGCACGCCTCCGGCAAGGGAGCGACACCCAAGATGAACCAGCTCTGATACCAATTGTTGGAACCGCAGCCCTCTAGCTACCTCTCCTCTCATTCGAATGGAGGTGGAAGAAGAAGAACAGTCGACACAAGGTTTTCCGGCCGGCACACGAACGCCGCCACGGGCGCACGAACGCGCCAATTCTTTTCTTCCTTACAGTGGCTACATGGCTACACGCGGCTCAACTAGAGCACAACGGATTACATGGCAGTCTTATAGCCCAGCTAACCCAACGGCTGAGCAACCCATTCCAGCGACTTACGCGCACGCACGTGTGAACTCCACAACGGGCTTCCCTCGCATGATCCACATGACTCAACCCACGTCTTGATGCTCCTCCACAAGATCCGGCCAAGCCTGCATGCAGCTAGCCTGCACGTACTAAACTGACTAGCCAACACATGCAACTCCACATCCGCTGCAAAGGCCTAGTACTACCACCACGGGCACACACATGCCACACCCACGATCTCGCCGTCGTCGGAGTTGTTGCAGCTCCTGTCACTATCGTCGTCACGGCCGTGACCCAGCCTGCGGACCCGACCCGGCGCATCGACGCCGGTCGCACCGCCACAGACCCGACCTGGTGCACTGACGCCGGTCGCACCGTGCTCCGTCACGACCCCGCGACATATGCCGAGCTCCTTCTCCGCCGGCGACACATGCCTGGGGTCCCTCTGCGCCCCGCACATCCCGCGCGCACTTGACGCGCCCGACGAGCCCGACCGCACCAGTGCGTCCCGCACGTCCCGCGCGCACCCGACGCGCCCGACGAGCCCGACCGCACCAGACGCTCACCGTGCGCCGCCTCCGTGTCCGCCATGGCAGCCGCCAGCGACAAACGCCGGAAGGATGTAGCCGAACTCGAGCACGGACACGAGCACAACGGCGACACACGCCTCCTCCCAAGGTCAACCGCACGCTTGTACGCGCGCCTGGCTCGCCGCCACGGCTTATTGCTCTGCACTGCTGCGGCCTCAACCGCAACGCAGCACCTCCATACCACCATGCCACCGTGTGTCGTTGGAGCCGCCACCACGCAGGTCCTCCGCGGCTTTTTCACCGTGCCGCCGCAGCCACCGCGGCCTCCTCGCCACGCTGCGCACCTCCATAGACCGACACACGGCCCGGAGCTTCACCGCGCAGCCGCCGGCGAACGCCGCCACCGCCGGCACGCCTCCGGCAAGGGAACGACACCCAAGATGAACCAGCTCTGATACCAATTGTTGGAACCGCAGCCCTCTAGCTACCTCTCCTCTCATTCGAATGGAGGTGGAAGAAGAAGAACAATCGACACACGGTTTTCCGGCCGGCGCACGAACGCCGCCACGGGCGCACGAACGCCCCAATTCTTTTCTTCCTTACAGTGGCTACATGGCTACACGCGGCTCAACTAGAGCACAACGGATTACATGGCAGTCTTATAGCCCAGCTAACCCAACGGCTGAGCAACCCATTCCAGCGACTTACGCGCACGCACGCGTGAACTCCACAACGGGCTTCCCTCGCATGATCCACATGACTCAACCCACGTCTTGATGCTCCTCCACAAGACCCGGCCAAGCCTGCATGCAGCTAGCCTACACGTACTAAACTGACTAGCCAACACATGCAACTCCACATCCGCTGCTAAGGCCTAGTACTACCACCACGGGCACACACATGCCACACACACCACGCACGTAACGTGGTTTACTCCAACATACTCCCCTCTAAACCACGATCTCGCCGTCGTCGGAGTTGTTGCAGCTCCTGTCATTATCGTCGTCATGGCCGTGACCCAGCCTGCGGACCCGACCCGGCGCATCGACGCCGGTCGCACCGCGACAGACCCGACCTGGTGCACTGACGCCGGTCGCACCGTGCTCCGTCACGACCCCGCGACATACGCCGAGCTCCTTCTCCGCCGGCGACACACGCCTGGCGTCCCTCTGCGCCCCGCACATCCCGCGCGCACTTGACGCGCCCGACGAGCCCGACCACACCAGTGCGTCCCGCACGTCCCGCGCGCACCCGACCCGCCCGACGAGCCCGACCGCACCAGTGCGTCCCGCACGTCCCGCGCGCACCCGACGCGCCCGACGAGCCCGACCGCACCAGACGCTCACCGTGCCGCCTCCGTGTCCGCCATGGCAGCCGCCAGCGACAAACGCCGGAAGGATGTAGCCGAACTTGAGCACGGACACGAGCACAATGGCGACACACGCCTCCTCCCAAGGTCAACCGCACGCTTGTATGCGCGCCCGCGGTCCCGACGCGTCCAGTGCGCACCCATAACACGCACCGGTCGCGCCTGGCTCGCCGCCACGGCTTATTGCTCTGCACTGCTGCGGCCTCAACCGCAACGCAGCACCTCCATACCACCATGCCGCCGTGTGTCGTTGGAGCCGCCACCACGCAGGTCCTCCACGGCCTTTTCACCGTGCCGCCGCAGCCACCGCAGCCTCCTCGCCACGCTGCGCACGAATGCCGCCACGGGCGCACGAACGCCCCAATCCTTTTCTTCCTTACAGTGGCTACATGGCTACACGCGGCTCAACTAGAGCACAACGGATTACATGGCAGTCTGATAGCCAGCTAACCCAACGGCTGAGCAACCCATTGCAGCGACTTACGCGCACGCACGCGTGAACTCCACAACGGGCTTCCCTCGCATGATCCGCATGACTCAACCCACGTCTTGATGCTCCTCCACAAGACCCGGCCAAGCCTGCATGCAGCTAGCCTGCACGTACTAAACTGACTAGCCAACACATGCAACTCCACATCCGCTGCTATAGGCCTAGTACTACCACCACGGGCACACACATGCCACACACACCACACACGTAACGTGGTTTACTCCAACAGCAGCTACAGGTATAATGATGATGAATGCTTTCTTTCCCTGCTCAGTTTTAACTGTTTTATATATGATTGTTTCTCTGTTGCATCCATATCATGTGATTCAGACGTGATTGTCATGGGCATGCCGTTCATGGTGTCTGCGTTGTCGTGTAGCCATAATTAAGTAGAATTGCCGAATCTACCAGTGCTTCTTTTAAAGGAAATACCGGTATTGATGCCAACGGAAAATATATGGCTTCCGATCGAGGTATAATTTGTCGCGTTGTAAAGATTTCTGGTATTAATCATTTTCTATATATTATGTGTAACGCCAATGGTAGTTTTTCTGGTTTATTTAGGATACTCCTCAGGTGTGTCGGCACGGCGTCGTTTGTGGTTGTCGTATACACTCAAGTATAACAGCTGAGTTTAGTTGTGTCGTTAGACACGAATTTGTCGTTATTCCTGCCACGGCAATGTTATAGCTCTGCAAGGAACACTTTGTCGTCTTGCGGACATTTCTAGTAGTATTGAATCAATTATATATTTACCTAATGGAATATTCTAGGCCGGCAATAAAAAATTGGGATTCTGCAAACATTTCTGTATCAATGATTTGCTATATTCTACGTAACACCAATGGTCATTTTTCTGGTTTGTCCAGTCGCTACTAGAAAAACCGAGTACTGTATCAATGTTGTTTCTATTCCGATGTGTTGGCATGGGGTGTGTACGTCATGGGCATGAGGGTCATGTCGATTGGGCTGTCATATAGCAACAATTATAAGAGCCCAATTTACTTGTGTTCTGTATAATGGAATTGTCGATATTCATGTCAACGTGATGGCTCGGCAAGTGAAACTTTACCGTACTATAAATATCTCCACTACTACATTTAGCTAATGCTATTTATTTTTTGGGTTTATCAAACAATATATTGGTTCGACAACCGTGATTATTATCGCTAGTATGGTTATGCGGATCAACATGGTGCAATAGCGTTTAATAAGCTTGAAAATTTCCTGGTGTCCTGATCTTCCTCTTCTTTTTATGTATCAGTGTTGGTGCTAAGAAAGTGAACCTATCCTGCATGCAATTCCGTCGGTTCAATGAGCCAAGAAGCAAAGAAAGGTCAGTACTTAGTACCTTATTATATATGTTGCACAATCATTATTATCCACACCCTGTATTGTTTACATTATTGTAAACCAGAAGACTGATTTCCTTTTTTGATGGCACTATATTTAGCTCATAGCATTAGCCTGCTCGTTCACTTCATTTGCAACCCTGTGATGGTATAACTCGGTTCATTATCTAAATATGCCTCTTTGATTATTCTACTTTAACTTGTTAGTTCTAGACTTATGTTTATAGCATGACTAAATCTGAGATGGCTAGAGTTCTTTTTCCAAGCAGAGGGTTATGATTTCCGAACCACTGTTAGTTCAGTTCACGTGATCACTCTGTCTATTATTTGACTGCGTGGTATGATGCATTTATTCCAGGTGCCTCATGGCGTTGGCTCTTGCTTGGAGTGAGTTCTGTGATGTGCGAAGCAAGTTCGAGGCTATGATGCAGGTAGCCCCCTATGTGTGTATGTTTGCTTTGACTTCCAACTTCTTACTAGTATCATAATCTAAAGAACGGACATTGATCCTTTAAGATAAAAAAGGAAAGAACCTGATCTGATTCTTGTTGCTGTTGATATTTATCTAGATATACTGTTTGATTTCTGAGGTATCTAGAATGTTTCTGTCTTAATTTTTGTCATCCCGATTCTGTAGCTATATGGGGTAGTTCAAAGCAGTATAATTTCTTTGTTTCTCAGTGTAAATTAAACTTAGCCAATTGCTGCAATATGGTATCAACCACCTTGTAACACGGATGATTTGTGAAACCTTGTGACTTGGCCACCAATATGCACCTTAGACATGTCGTGATAATTAATCTGTTCTTCTTTTGATGAAGCTGGAGGAGCAGATCGCAACATATGGTCCTAAGTAGTAGCTATGGAAGGAAAAAGAGCATAGCTACAAGTGATCCCTCCCATGATGGGGTGTATGTACCTCTCCAATGTAGATAATGTTCAATTGGTGTCTGGCTTTGGAGGGCGATTATGAAATAACGTGATGAATCTGGCGTAGGAACTCCATTCTCGCAAGTCTTCAAACAAAACATGTTGTCATGTGTCAATGTCTCTGTCAACTCTATACCTGGTTGTGTCCGCTAGGCTGCCGCTCCATACAATATTTAAACTCTCTACCTGGTTGGTTTTTTACTGATGAGTTGGTTTGGTTATATGTTGTAGGCTCTCCAGTCTCTTTACCGTCTTTTGGAATGCCGCCGTCTCTCCTTGAATAAGGGGCAAGGTTTGTTGGTTATCAAAAACTACACTAAAGTGAGTGCATGGTTGATCTTTAAATTATTTTGCTGGTTGGTACATTGTGAGTGTCGCTTGCTGACCTCCACCACCTCTAGAACCTCCAGAAAACCATCACTGGAGAATGAACTAGATCTGTGGGCGAACAAGATATTACTAGGAGGGGGGAGGTAAGGGTGAAGGACGATGTGTGAAATAGTGTCTGGTAGAACATCAAGGGGGCCATGAATCAAATGATCTAGTGGCTGGAGCGGCGGGGTACATGCCGTGAAGCGCTGGAGTCTCTGGGTGTCTTCAAGGCCTTTCTCGGTAGTGTTGTCTAAACTCCAGAAAACCATCACTGGAGAATGAACTAGATCTGCGGGCGAACAAGATATTACTAGGAGGGGGGAGGTAAGGGTGAAGGATGATGTGTGAAATGGTGTCTGGTAGAACATCAAGGGGGCGATGAATCAAATGATCTAGTGGTTGGAGCGGCGGGGTACATGCCGTGAAGCGCCGGAGTCTCTGGGTGTCTTCAAGGCCTTTCTCGGTAGTGTTGTCCGTTAGGGACTCGGTCACCTACACGAGCATGCCGTCCATAAAACCGTTAATACCATATATGCCATCTACACGATGAAGTAGAGAGCACTAGTGCTCGTGCCCTCAATGGCTTCTGCGGCTAGATCACCAAATTCATGACCCCCTCGATGTTCTACCATGACAACATTTGACACACCATTCACCCTTATCCCCCTCCCAGAAATATCTCATCCTCTCCTCCGCCATAATAGGTAGGTATGGTGGCTGTTTTGAGGAATGTATAAGGTAGGTCTAAGGCACCGGCGAAAGTTGCGCGGCACTAGAGAGGCTAGCAATGGTGGAAGGGTGAAAGTGTGTATAATCCATGGACTCAACATTAGTCATAAAGAACTCACATACTTATTGCAAAAATCTATAAGTCATTGAAACAAAGTACTACGCGCATGCTCCTAGGGGGATAGATTGGTAGGAAAAGACCATCGCTCGTCCCCGACCGCCACTCATAAGGAAGACAATCAATAAATAAATCATGCTCCGACTCCATCACATAACGGTTCACCATAGTGCATGCTAAGGGCATCACAAACTTTAACACAAGTATATCTATGATACGTCCATTTTGCATCATGTTTTTATATTGATATTTATTGCATTATGGGTTGTTATTACACATTATATCACAATACTTATGCCTATTTCTCTCTTATTTTACAACGTTTACATGAAGAGGGAGAATGCCGACAGCTGGAATTCTGGAATGGAAAAGGAGCAAATATTAGCGACCTATTCTGCACAACTCCAAAAATCCTGAAACTTCATGGAGCATGTTCTTGGAATATATAAAAAATATTGGGTGAAGAAAGAACCAGAGGGGGGCCACCTGCCAGCCACAAGGGTGGAGGGCACGCCCTACCCCCTGGGCGCGCCCCCTGACCTTGTGGGCCCCCTGGCAGGCCTCCGGTGCCCATCTTTGGCTATATGGTGTCTTTCACCCTGAAAAAATCAAAAAGAAGCTTTCGGGACGAAGCGCCGCCGTCTTGAGGTGGAACCTGGGCAGAACCAATCTAGGGCTCCAGCGGAGATGTTCTGCCGGGGAAACATCCCTCTGGGAGGGGGAAATCATCGCCATCGTCATCACCATCGATCCTCTCATCGAGGGAGGGTCAATCTCCATCAACATCTTCACCAGCACCATCTCCTCTCAAACCCTAGTTCATCTCCATCAAGTTTTTCCTCGGTCATAGAGCCCGGAAGACCTCCTCTGGATGACTTAGTAAATTGGTATAGCTCACTGAGCTTGTCCATGATGTCCTTTAGAGACATCTCGCCAGCTCCGCTCGACTGGTCGTGAAGGACAACTACAATGCAAGTCATACAAGTCTTAGAACAAACATGAGCCGAAAAATGGATATCATGGTGTGGTTCCACTATCGGTGTCCTTCCATACAATTTCATCATCCATGTCCTCGCACAACTGGAAGTCCTGAATGCTTGCCCATAGGCCATAGCTGAATGAACTGTCTGAGGTGAACGATCGAGAAGGTAGCAGTCCTCTTGATTCTAGAGATCCACACATTCTCAGCAAGCGCCTCCCTAATCTTCCATTTTTCCTCGCCAATGCATCATAGATGAGGGGCACGATGTCTTTGGGTTTCGATCTTCCAGCCAGGGAGCATCCGAGAAGGATGCGCGTGCTCTGTTTCCAACGGTAATGGTCATGAAGGAGCGTAGAACATGTCGTAGTACTTTTGGTCGCATGGGTTGCAAGGGCCAACCCACATCTTTGCCAACTCCTTCCACTCATACGAGAGCCATCTCAAGTGCAAGAGGTTTGCATACGATCGATCCCCCCATACGGAAGAGGTTTGCATACGGTCTCTCAGTTAACCTTGCATTTAGCACCGGTTGTATTATCCGCCCCTGCCCAAAGGAAGGCTCTCTCCAACTTGTTGACGTTACGAAGGGTGGATGGCGGGACACAAAGCAGGGTCCTGAAGTGTCATCCTCCCGATAACGGTAATGTTCTGGCTGTCCTAGGTGACCAGCTTGGACGCGGCCTTGTCTCCAAGGAACTGGAAATCAACTTGCTTTAGCTGCCACACAGAGAGCGGGAGACCCAAGTACTTGATGGGGAAGGAGGCTGGGCGGCCCGCAGATTTTGTAGCTTGAGTGGAGGGTTGACATTGCCACTCTGGATGGGCACCACTGGTAGAAAAAAGGCTTTTAGTCCCGGTTCGCAAAGGCCTTTAGTCCCGGCTGTGCAACCGGGACTAAATATGCGCGACTAAAGACCCCCCCTTCAGTCGCGCCTCTTACGAACCGCGACTAAAGGCTTTAGTCCCGGTTCTCGTGGCTAACCGGGACTAAAGGCCCGTCCACGTGGGCGCCAGGGGTCGGTCGGGGCGGAGGACCTTTAGTCCCGGTTCTCGTGGCTAACCGGGACTAAAGGCCTCCTCCGCAGGTTTAGGGTTTTAGCCCCCCTAAACCTGGTTTCTTTTTAATTTGTAGTCCATGGGAGGAATGCAATCTTTGGAATATTTATCTTCAGATGTAACTGACCTATGTGTAACCCTAGATACCCCCGGCATCTATATAAGCCAAGGGGCTTTGTGTTGAATCATAGAAAGCACCACTGTCGGTGGTAAAACGGCAAACCTCGGGGTAGGGGGTCCCGAGCTATGGATCTCGGATTGGTGGTAACAGGGACGAAGGAGACAGTATTTACCTAGGTCCGGGCCCTCTCGAAGTGGTAATACCCTACGTCCTGCTTCGATTATATTGATGACGATGTATCATATACAAGCGTGATCTACCTCGAGATCGTAAGGAAAGATCTAGCCCTAGGGCTAGGTGAATGTAATTGTGATTGGATCCCCTGCATGGGCTAAACCCTCTGACTTATATACACGCAAGGTAGGGCATCTAGGGTTACATGGTCGGAATCTAGAGGCGCACATGGAGGCGGTAGAAGATGTCTTGGAGTATATGCCAAGTCTTTGGTAGATGTAATCTTGATGACGTCCAGGCGTGTAGCTTTGGAAGTCCACCGAATGAAAATGAGGGCATTCAGGCCCAGCCTGAGGACTATGGGATGACTAGGTTGGCACCCCCTAGTCCAGGACATCATCACTAGGTTTCTTAAAGGCCTTCTTCGATAGTGTTGTCCGCCATAGACACTATCACCTACACCGAGCATGCTCATCTCAAGATCATCACTACCATAAGAATCTTTTCATTACATATTTTTGTTAGCGCTCCACGGGATATCAAAGGTCCATGAACTCCATTCACAAATCCAGTTTAACATTCTAGTTTGCGCCTGGCCACACTTATCAATCAACATAGCACTATATTAGAACATTCATATGCTAACCAGCCCGTGGTTGGATGGTTAGGAGAACAGTGGTATCCCTAGCCCATCAGGATTCAAGTCCTAAACTTGACGCTGGTGCTCGCATTTGCTGGATTTATTCTAGACCTTCTGGTGAAGTGCGTTCAGTGGGAGGACACGTTCCTGTCGACTACAAAGGTGGTGGCGTCATTCTCAAGATGATGTGCCGACTTAGTCTCTCAAAGGTGCCCATAGGAATAGGGTGTGTGTGCATGCGTTCACAGGGTTGAGTGTATGTGCATATGTATGAGCGTCTGCGTTTGTATTATGTAAAAAAAGGAACATGTATGCAAAGTTTGTGCCAGACTTGTATTTATATCTGCAACCCTATAAGAAAACACAAGGAAGAGTGTATAAAAACTAGTAATGTAAAATACAACTCAAATTTGTTTTTTTGGGCACATTAGCCAATGATGTAAATGTACGGCAAGAAAACCATGTCATTTTCAGTTCAAGAATATATCTGATGATATAAATACGTGCTTGGAACTAATGGTACAACAGAGTGAGTCAACCGGTGCTTGGAACTTTACATTCGTTGCTTTGTTCACAATTATCCGAAGAAATGGGTTGATTGACTCGCCTGAGCCGAATTCAGGTACAACACCTCATACCACTCCATCCTCAAATCTACACCATTTGAAGCCATCTACGGGCACAAACCTTTCTTCTTTCGACTTAACAACGTCCTTGATGAGGTGGTGACTTATCTAGCGGCTTGGACCAGGGAGATGGTTACAATGGTTGCTCTCCTGCCATAATATCTGAACCAAGCTCGACAACACATGAAGGAAAAGGCTATCGTCACTCGGATAGAGTATTTGTTGCTCGAGATTGTGTTTATTTGAAGTTGCGGTTGTATGCCTAGCTATCTGTGGCACAACGCGCTAACCATAAATTAGCTTTTCACAATTTTGGTCCATTTCAAGTATTGTAGTGCATGGGTGTGGTGGTATATAAGCAAGCTCGTATCCACCCTCTCAATCATGTCTCTGCAACTACAAGCTGTTATGTCGCCATCCACTACCGTGCAGCTGGAGCTGCCGATTCTCGACGTCATCCACCTTCGGTTCCAAGCATCAGCAGCCATCCCTAATCAACACACGGTGGAGAGGGGAAATCAGTAAGTTGAGCAAGCCCTCATCCACTGTCCCAGTTCCCCGCATCACCGGTGTCCATGGAAGACGTGATTCCTCTAAAGGCATGGTACGCTCGAGCATTGGTTTGTGGTCAAGTCAAATCTAAGAGGGGGGGGGGGGGGATGCCACATGAACTATTGCATCATGCATTTCAAGAGAAGCCCAAGTCTGGCCCACTCGGCCCAAGTGATAAGAGAAGCCCAACTCGAAGTTCATAGGAGACAATTGGGTCCGACATAAGCACCGTTCTCGTGTAAGTGTAGGCATCATAGAACTAGGCTATTGGCTTGCCGCCACTGAGCTTGTTTTTCTGAAAAAGGGGATTACCTCGGCCTCTACACCACAAGGCACTAAGCTTGTAATATCCCCTCCCATTTGCTGGCTCTAATTTCTTGGATAACCAATTCATGCTGCTACCTAAACTAGTTGATTGCTGATGATGCTTAGTAAGCCACCACTAAACATGTTCATTGGAGTCTTTTTATCCACCCTCCCGTGCCACTCCCGCGAGTGACGGGGAGGAAACCCTAGCCACCTGCCCTCCTCCCCCTCCTCTCGCCCCTCTGTTACCACCGCCGCCAGTAGGCGCTGAGTGGCCAAGCCTAGTCGATGCCGGCTGTAGCGGGACCTCCCCTCCCCCTCGCCTGTGGGTGGCCGACGTAGGATGGATGTTTCAGGTGGCAGCGCCAAGCTCACGCGGGGTTCAGCGGCGGGTGCTCTCGGTGGCAGGTGAGTCTGGTGGTGGCACGGCAGCGGCATGGTGGCATCCGTTCGGCGGGCAGCTGCGTGATTCACACGGATCTGGCGCTTGGCAAGCCTGCAACGGAGCTAGGTCGCCGGGAGTTCGCTGGTAGCCTTGGTGGTTGGGTCTGGTCGACCACACAACCATGTGGTGCTGTCGTCTACGTCACTCGGGGCACTTCCATTGGGGCGGCCCCAGCTTCGCGGCGACGAAGCCGTAACGGTGCAGGGGGGGTCCGACGGATAGCATTTTGGATCTATTAGGATTTCGGGTTAGGGGTGGCGGGCATCAGGGCGTGCCCTTAGCCGAGTCTGGACGACCAGATTTGGCGTGTGGAGGTTCATTGGCATGTTTGCACGACGTCTTCCGGTGCGGCACTGGCAGTGCGGGCTATTGGCCCATAGCCGCCAGGATCCCCTTTCCCATGTTCCTTCACTCGTGTGGGGATGGATCCAGCTGGGATGCAGGTGGGTTGGCTAGCAGCGCTGGCGATCTTCCTGGAGATCAGGGATTAATCCTTGCTTCTCCCCTTTTCCTACTCTTTTTAAAATTGTTTGTGCACGAATGTGCCAGCCCAATTACTGTAGAACCTTCAGCGAGACTTCCTACCGTCTCTCTTAATGCAAGATATAGTCTCCGTGATCAATCGACACCTCTCGTCACTACTAGGAAAATGCTTATAGATAGAAGTTTAGCAGTAGCGCCTGTTTAAGCACCCACGCTACTGGTATTTACCAGTAACGCCTGGTACAAAACACGCTACTACTACTAAATAACATCATCGTTTGTTAGCTTGGGCCGTGCTGCTGTTACCTGGGCCGCAGGGCAAAAATGGTAGCCCACTTACCTGTAGCGTTTGTTTCGAACGGGCGCTACAGCTGGTGGGCTTAGCAGTAGCGCCGGCCTCTATCCAGCGCTACTACTAGAGGAAAAGAAATCCGGCCCTAGCGCCCCCGCGCCCCCTCACTCCCACATTATCGATCCCCTCCGCCCGCCGCCGCCGCCGCGGTTAGGGTTCCTCCCCGGCCGCCTCACCCCCGTCGACGGCGCCGTGAGCGCCTCAAGGCCCTCCGCGCCGCCAAGGAGCTCCCTCTCTACCCCGCCCGCCCCCGCGCCCGACGCGGACCAGCAGTACGTTCCCCCAGCCCCTCCCCTCCCTTATCATTCGCCCATCCCTATCACCGCTGGTGTGCCGTAAGTAGCTGCGACGGCTCCGCCTCTAGGCCTGCTAGTGTATTTTGCTTGAGGGGGAGTGAACTGAAGCTAGGTTGGTGCTTGTTTCTGTGTATGTTGGTTGGCGTACGCTGAGTGGGGAGAAGCCCATCGTAGCATAGCTGAGAATGTTCGCGGATGCATAGTAGGAGCGCTCAATTTGCAGAATTTGGCAGGATTGGGTGCTACAGAATCCGTGCTGGTCCTAGCACTAGCAGACCGCTCGGAGTTTTTGTTTAGCGCATACTGAGGAGTGCGTAGGCCGTTGGATTCGAACTCCAAGAGATGGTCTCTAGGATCGGAGATGAGGTGTTCGTTCTCACCTGCCTGCGCTACAAGGCCTGGGATTACTCACTAGTCACTAGCAGAGAACCCAAAAGCTGAATTTGTGACCTTACATGATGCACCTGGAGGACCCCCTCTCATAAGCTCTGCAGAGAATCAGGATGGGAATGGGCCGACCCGGCCCTGGCCTTGGACCCGGCCCTCATGGCCCCAAGGCCAATTTGAGAAGCCACGGGTCGACCCATATAAAAAATAGTCAGTGGCCTTGTTGGCCCGATGGGCATTCCGGGTCGACCCAAATTCTTGATTTGCATTGTCTTGTGCACAAATGAGATGTTAAAATTAGACACGCTTTAATGGAATCTAACTAGTGTACGAATTAATAAAATATTTAATACATGGTAATAGGAAAAAATTAAGCCGTCTACTTGTGATTTTGTACATGCGCATTTTGATGAAACATATCAAGACAATTTTGTTGTTCATATACGCGAGTGTTCGCCGAAAATTATACAACTGACTGCATTGTAAAATTGGCTCCTATGACAAAGTCGGCAGGATGAAGACTGCGGCTGTTGTGAGCTATAAGACTATAAGGCGGGCCGGCCCAACGCTGACCCAACGGGTCACTCGGTGGCGGCCCTGTTGACCCAAATCTTGTTTGAGGCCGACCCACGTGACCCATTGGCATTGAATTTTTGGGTCGGGTCAGTGACTCGGCGGGCCGACCCGGCCCATTCCCATCCTGAGCAGAGAACTTGTCATGTTTAACATTTGCTCCGACGATCCCTTCTGGTTTTTGGTTGTGTTGGTTTGATTCGTCAATCTTATCAAATTGAGACAACTTTCATCATTATTATTAGTGTACTAGCATGCCAAAATCCACAAAGTTTAAGTTAAGTAGCATTAGGATTTGATGGGTTTGTGCCATCTATGTCCACTCACTGTAGGTGTAGATATGACATTTATCTTATTTATTAGGCTCTGTTTGGGTTACATGATCTCTATTAGGTTATTGTCTGAACTGAACTACAATTTAGTTGTTAGCCATGTGAACCTGATGTGTATTCTCTATGACGTGAACCTGATGTGTATATTATTCAAAACCTGATGTGTATTGAAAACTTTATGTTTACTTTTTGGATCGTCAATCCTTTAATCATATTGCTTTAGGGAAATGGCGCCACCACCACCACCACCATGTCGACGGTGCAAGTCAAGGTGCGCCAGCAGCCTTGCAACTGGCACGCTGTACGGCATCTACTTCGAGTCTAGTTTTCTTCATGCGGCGGTAATAAATTATATGAAACTAGTAACCACTATTTTGTTTTTAGTGTTATTGTCATTAATGCATCGTGTATATATCATTTTGCTTTTTGTACACAGATCGTCCCATGCAATGTGAGGTCGGAATTCAACAAGCTGACCGGAGACTCTGTGACCTTTGAGGCTCCTGGGGGCCCCTACACTATGGAGGTCGAGAAAGGACGAAATATGACGCAGGTGGGAGGAGATGGATGGGTCCGTTTCATCGCCCACATGCATATCACCGATGGTGAGTTGATCAACTTCTCCTTCAGAGCAGAAAGACCCAAGCTGGCTGATACGTCTCCAACCTATCTATAATTTTTGATTGTTCCATGCTATATTATATTCTGTTTTGGACATTATTGGGCTTTATTATACACTTTTATATTATTTTTGGGACTAACCTATTAACCGGAGGCCCAGCCCAGAATTGCTGTTTTTTGCCTATTTCAGAGTTTCGCAGAAAAAGAATATCAAACGGAGTCCAAACGGAATGAAACCCTTCGAGAACGTGATTTTCAGAACGAACATGATCCAGAGGACTTGGACCCTACGTCAAGAAAGCTACCAGGAAGCCACGAGGTAGGGGGGCGTGCCTACCCCCTGGGCGCGCCCTCCACCCTCATGGGCCCCACATTGCTTCACCGACGTACTCCTTCCTCCTATATATACCTACGTACCCCCAAACTACCAGATACGGAGCCAAAAACCTAATTCCACCGCCGCAACCTTCTGTACCCGTGAGATCCCATCTTGGGGCCTGTTCCGGAGCTCCGCCGGAGGGGGCATCGATCACGGAGGGCTTCTACATCAACACCATAGCCTCTCCGATGATGTGTGAGTAGTTTACCTCTGACCTTCGGGTCCATAGTTATTAGCTAGATGGCTTCTTCTCTCTTTTTGGATCTCAATACAATGTTCTCCCCCTCTCTCGTGGAGATCTATTCGATGTAATCTTCTTTTGCGGTGTGTTTGTTGAGACCGATGAATTGTGGGTCTGTGATCAAGTTTATCTATGAACAATATTTGAATCTTCTGAATTCTTTATGTATGATTGGTTATCTTTGCAAGTCTCTTCGAATTATCAGTTTGGTTTGGCCTACTAGATTGATCTTTCTTGCAATGGGAGAAGTGCTTAGCTTTGGGTTCAATCTTGCGGTGTCCTTTCCCAGTGACAGTAGGGGCAGCAAGGCACGTATAGTATTGTTGCCATCGAGGATAACAAGATGGGGTTTATATCATATTGCATGAGTTTATCCCTCTACATCATGTCATCTTGCTTAAAGCGCTACTCTGTTATTATGAACTTAATACTCTAGATGCATGCTGGATAGCGGTCGATGTGTGGAGTAATAGTAGTAGATGCAGGCAGGAGTCGGTCTACTTGTCTCGGACGTGATGCCTATATACATGATCTACCTAGATATTCTCATAACTATGCTCAATTCTGTCAATTGCTCAACAGTGATTTGTTCACCCACCGTAAAATACTTATGCTCTTGAGAGAAGCCACTAGTGAAACCTATGGCCCCCGGGTCTATTTTCCATCATATTAATCTCCCGTCAACAAGCTATTTCCTTTGCCGTTTTTATTTTACTTTCTTTACTTTGCATCTTTATCACAAAAATACCAAAAATATTATCTTATCATATCTATCAGATCTCACTCTCGTAAGTGACCGTGTAGGGATTGACAACCCCTTATCGCGTTGGTTGCGAGGATTTATTTGTTTGTGTAGGTGCGAGGGACTCGTGCGTGGCCTCCTACTGGATTGATACCTTGGTTCTCAAAAACTGAGGGAAATACTTACGCTACTTTGCTGCATCACCCTTTCCTCTTCAAGGGAAAACCAACGCAATGCTCAAGAGGTAGCAAGAAGGATTTCTGGCGCCGTTGCTGGGGAGTCTACGCAAAAGTCAACATACCAAGTACCCATCACAAACCCTTATCTCCCGCATTACATTATTTGCCATTTGCCTCTCGTTTTCCTCTCCCCCACTTCACCCTTGCCGTTTTATTCGCCCTTTCTTCGCCTTCTTCCCGTATGTCTTTTTGTTTGTGTTTCCATGTGCCTTCTATTTGCTTGCATCTTTTGCTTGCTAAAAATCTATTGATATGGATCCACTTAAAGTGTTCTACTTGGATCATCTTCGATCCTTATGCGCTCGTGCTGAAACCCCAACTAGCCTAGCTGATGGGAAATCTTTAGATGAGCATGCTCATTTTGTGCGTCACCGTTTGTCTGAAAAAGGGAAACTCTTATGGAATCAAATAAACAAATTGCTGTGTTATGCTTGGAATCTTTGTGAAATTCATGATTTTACTTGTTGCTCAAAGAACCCTAAAAAACACCTTCCCTACCTATGTGAGTTTAATGATAATGAAATCTTATCTTCTTATGCAAAGGGTGTTTATAGTTACTATGATATCGAACAAATTGAAGAATTTGGTTCTTTTAAGGGTGCTTATGAAGTTGCTTCATTGATTGAAAAGTATGCTACTACTCTCTACGAATCTGAAAATTTTGACATACTTAAATATTGCTATAAAAACTATGCTCATAATGTCTGTGTCAAAGAATTTATTGAGAGAATGACCGTTGCTTTGGAAGAAAATAATGATATGCATGAATCTATAGATAATGATGATTCCGATGATTTGATTGAAATATCCCTTGATGAACATGATGCTTGCTATTCTTGTGGCCATGATGCCAATATGTATGAAGATGAATTTGCTATAATTCCTTATGTTAAACATGAGATCGTTGCTATTGCACCCATACTTGGTAGTTCCTTAAATAAAAAGCATGATTGCAATGATTTTACTATAAATTCTCTTGATATCAATTGTGCCAATAATATGCAAAACCCTAAGCTTGGGGATGCTAGTTTTGCTATGTCTACTACTTGTTGCAATGATCATGACTGGGGTGATTCTTCTTATGATCTTGAAAATTTATTTAAGCCCCATGATGAATATGAGATTGATAATAGTATTTGCAATAATATTGAAAGTGGGTTTGGAAGAGTGTCAACTTTAGATCCCACATATTTGGAGAATGTTCAATCTTATGAAGTTTTTGATAAAAGTGGGTTTGGAGAGGTCATGACTTTAGTTAATGATAATCCCACTATTTTGGAAGAATGTCAATTTTGCATACATGTGGATCGTGTTAAGAATATGTTTTGTGATAGCTATATTGTTGAATTTTCTTATGACCCTACATGTAATTATTATGAGATAGGAAAATATGGTTGTAGAAATTTTCATGTTACTAAATTACCTTTCGTTATGTTGAGATTGCTTTTGTTTCTTTCCGCTTCCTTGCATATGCTAGTTTTTGCTTCCCTTGATAATTTGTTTGCCTATAAGATGCCTATGCATAGGAAGTATGTTAGACTTAGATGTGTTTGTCACGTGTTTTATGATGCTTTCTTTGTGCTTCAATTCTTGTCTTTCATGTGAGCATCATTAAAATTATCAATGCCTAGCTAGGGGCGTTAAACGATAGCGCTTGTTGGGAGGCAACCCAATTTTATTTTAATTTTTTGCTTTTTGTTTATTTTTAGGAATAAATATTTGTTCTAGCCTCTGGTTAGATGTATTTTTATGTTTTAATTAGTGTTTTGTGGCAAGTTAAACCTATAAGATCTTCTTGGATGATAGTTATTTGATCTTGCAGAAAATTCCAGAAACTTTCTGATCACGAAAACAATTGTTAAAAATCACCAGAACGTGATAAAATATTGATTCCAATTGCTGCTGATCAATAAACAAATTGGCTAGGTCTTCCTATTTTGTCTGATGTTTTGGAGTTCCAGAAGTTTGCGTTAGTTACAGATTACTACAGACTGTTCTGTTTTTGACAGATTCTGTTTTTCGTGTGTTGTTTGCTTATTTTGATGAATCTATGGCTAGTAAAATAGTTTATGAACCATAGAGAAGTTGGAATACAGTAGGTTTAACACCAATATAAATAAAGAATGAGTTCATTACAGTACCTTGAAGTGGTCTTTTGTTTTCTTTCGCTAACGGAGCTCACGAGATTTTCTGTTAAGTTTTGTGTTGTGAAGTTTTCAAGTTTTGGGTAAAAGATTTGATGGACTATGGAACAAGGAGTGGCAAGAGCCTAAGCTTGGGGATGCCCATGGCACTCCAAGATAATCTAAGGACACCTAAAAGACAAAGCTTGGGGATGCCCCGGAAGGCATCCCCTCTTTCGTCTACTTCCATCGGTAACTTTACTTGGAACTATATTTTTATTCCCCACATGATATGTGTTTTGCTTGGAGCGTCTTGTATGATTTGAGTCTTTGCTTTTTAGTTTACCACAATTATATTTGCTGTACACACCTTTTGAGAGAGACACACATGATTCGGAAATTATTAGAATACTCTATGTGCTTCACTTATATCTTTTGAGTTATATAGTTTTTGCTCTAGTACTTCACTTATATCTTTTAGAGCACGGTGGTGGATTTGTTTTATAGAAACTATTGATCTCTCAAGCTTCACTTAGATTATTTTGAGAGTTTTAAATAGCATGGTAATTTGCTTAAATAATCCTAATATGCTAGGTATTCAAGATTAGTAAAAACTTTCTTATGAGTGTGTTGAATACCAAGAGAAGTTTGATACTTGATGATTGTTTTGAGACATGGAGGTAGTGATATCAAAGTTGTGCTAGTTGAGTAGTTGTGAATTTGAGAAATACTTGTGTTGAAGTTTGCAAGTCCCGTAGCATGCCCGTATGGTAAACGTTATGTAACAAACTTGAAATATGAGGTGTTCTTTGATTGTCCTCCTTATGAGTGGCGGTGGGGGACGAGCGATGGTCTTTTCCTACCAATCTATCCCCCTAGGAGCATGCGCGTAGTGCTTGGTTTTTGATGACTTGTAGATTTTTGCAATAAGTATGTGAGTTCTTTATGACTAATGTTGAGTCCATGGATTATACGCACTCTCACCTTTCCATCATTGCTAGCCTCTTCGGTACCGTGCATTGCCCTTTCTCACATTGAGAGTTGGTGCAAACTTCGCCGGTGCATCCAAACCCCGTGATATGATACACTCTTTCACACATAAACCTCCTTATATATTCCTCAAAACAGCCACCATACCTACCTATTATGGCATTTCCATAGCCATTCCGAGATATATTGCCATGCAACTTTCCACCGTTCCGTTTATCATGACACGTTCATCATTGTCATATTGCTTTGCATGATCATGTAGTTGACATCGTATTTGTGGCAAAGCCACCACTCATAATTTTCATACATGTCACTCTTGGTTCATTGCATATCCCGGTACACCGCCGGAGGCATTCATATAGAGTCATACTTTGTTCTAGTATCGAGTTGTAATCATTGAGTTGTAAATAAATAGAAGTGTGATGATCATTATTTTCTAGAGCATTGTCCCAAGTGAGGAATAAAAAAAGAAGAAAGAAAGGCCATAAAAAAAGAGAAGGCCCAAAAAATGAGAGAAAAAGAGAGAAGGGACAATGTTACTATCCTTTTACCATACTTGTGCTTCAAAGTAGCACCATAATCTTCATGATAGAGAGTCTCTTGTTTTGTAATTTTCATATACTAGTGGGAATTTTTCATTATAGAACTTGGCTTGTATATTCCAACAATGGGCCTCCTCAAGTGCCCTAGGTCTTCGTGAGCAAGCAAGTTGGATGCACACCCACTTAGTTTCTTTTGTTGAGCTTTCATATATTTATAGCTCTAGTGCATCCGTTGCATGGCAATCCCTACTCCTTGCATTAACATCAATCGATGGGCATCTCCATAGCTCATTGATTAGCCTCGTTGATGTGAGACTTTCTCCTTTTTTGTCTTCTCCACATAACCCACATCATTATATTCTATTCCACCCATAGTGCTATATCGATGGCTCACGCTCATGTATTGCGTGAAAGTTGAAAAAGTTTGAGATTACTAAAGTATGAAACAATTGCTTGGCTTGTCATCGGGGTTGTGCATGATGAGAGCATTCTTGTGTGACGAAAATGGAGCATGACTAAACTATATGATTTTGTAGGGATGAACTTTCTTTGCCATGTTATTTTGAGAGGACATAATTGCTTAGTTAGTATGCTTGAAGTATTATTATTTTTATGTCAATATTGAACTTTTATCTTGAATCTTTTGGATCTGAATATTCATACCACAATTAAGAAGAATTACATTGAAATTATGCCAAGTAGCATTCCACATCAAAAATTCTGTTTTTATCATTTACCTACTCGAGGACGAGCATGAATTAAGCTTGGGGATGCTTGATACATCTCCAACGTATCTATAATTTTTGATTGTTTCATGCTATATTATATTTTGTTTTGGACATTATTGGGCTTTATTATACACTTTTATATTATTTTTGGGACTAACCTATTAACCGGAGGCCCAACCCAGAATTGCTGTTTTTTTGCCTATTTCAGAGTTTCGCAGAAAAAGAATATCAAACGGAGTCCAAACGGAATGAACCCTTCAGGAACGTGATTTTCGGAACGAACATGATCCAGAGGACTTGGACCCTACGTCAAGAAAGCTACCAGGAAGCCACGAGGTAGGGGGGCGCGCCTACCCCCTGGGCGCGCCCTCCACCCTCGTGGGCCCCACGTTGCTCCACCGACATACTCCTTCCTCCTATATATACCTACGTACCCCCAAACTACCAAATACGGAGCCAAAAACCTAATTCCACCGCCGCAACCTTCTGTACCCGTGAGATCCCATCTTGGGGCCTGTTCCGGAGCTCCGCCGGAGGGGGCATCGATTACGGAGGGCTTCTACATCAACACCATAGCCTATTTGCAAGTCTCTTCGAATTATCAGTTTGGTTTGGCCTACTAGATTGATCTTTCTTGCAATGGGAGAAGTGCTTAGCTTTGGGTTCAATCTTGCGGTGTCCTTTCCCAGTGACAGTAGGGGCAGCAAGGCACGTATAGTATTGTTGCCATCGAGGATAACAAGATGGGGTTTATATCATATTGCATGAGTTTATCCCTCTACATCATGTCATCTTGCTTAAAGCGCTACTCTGTTATTATGAACTTAATACTCTAGATGCATGCTGGATAGCGGTCGATGTGTGGAGTAATAGTAGTAGATGCAGGCAGGAGTCGGTCTACTTGTCTCGGACGTGATGCCTATATACATGATCTACCTAGATATTCTCATAACTATGCTCAATTCTGTCAATTGCTCAACAGTAATTTGTTCACCCACCGTAAAATACTTATGCTCTTGAGAGAAGCCACTAGTGAAACCTATGGCCCACGGGTCTATTTTCCATCATATTAATCTCCCGTCAACAAGCTATTTCCTTTGCCGTTTTTATTTTACTTTCTTTACTTTGCATCTTTATCACAAAAATACCAAAAATATTATCTTATCATATCTATCAGATCTCACTCTCGTAAGTGACCGTGTAGGGATTGACAACCCCTTATCGCGTTGGTTGCGAGGATTTATTTGTTTGTGTAGGTGCGAGGGACTCGTGCGTGGCCTCCTACTGGATTGATACCTTGGTTCTCAAAAACTGAGGGAAATACTTATGCTACTTTGCTGCATCACCCTTTCCTCTTCAAGGGAAAACCAACGCAATGCTCAAGAGGTAGCACTGGCCGTCATTTATGTCAACAAAGCAGAAGATGATGAAGATGATGAGGATGATGATGATCCACTTGATGAAGCCATCATAGCTCAAAGAATGAGGTTGAGCGAGGAGGAGGTGTGCAATCTATGGGACATCATTCCGCCAGGTGCTGACTTCGTCGGGGTGCCATTCATGACCCGCCTGACAAGTACCATGGTTGATTGGCATATCATGGCATGTTGCATTTACTGTAGTAATTTGATGATATGCTTTATTGTTATACTTAGTGTAGAGTCCGATGATATATATGCTTACTGAATCTTATATGCTTTATTGTTATACTTAGTGTAGAGTCCGATGATATATGCTTAGTGCATCTTATATGCTTAGTGAATCCGATGATCTATATGCTTAGTGAATCCGATGATATATATGCTTTATTGTTATACTTAGTGTAGAGTCCGATGATATATATGCTTAGTGAATCTTATATGCTTAGTGAATCCGATGATCTATATGCTTAGTGAATCCGATGATATATATGCTTCGTGTAGAATCCAAAGAACTGTTAATAGTGTAGAATCCATATATACTTATTAGCAGAATTCATGCTTAGTAGAAATGTAGTACTGTCTTTTGATAGTGTAGAATGTGTGAGGCTACTTATCAATTGATATGTTTTTCCTATTCAGAAATTGCCAAAGAGCCTATCTGAGAGTTGTGGTATCAAGCCTGATGAAGAAGGCTCTGCTGGAATATGCCTTACTACGAGGGGCTCCGTCACCACCTGTGCGTACGGCGTGGACACAGACGGTCGCACACACTTCAACTCGGTTGGGTGGAAGAGCTTCCTCGTCGGCAAGAATCTTGATGTTGGACAGGCAATCCTAATTACTATGATCAGGAACACCCACCGCCCAGGCTTGAGGATGATGATCGTCATCAATATCATCTAGAACTACATATGCATGCGTGTGGCTGCTGAACCATATATATGCTAGTATGACTACCTAGTAGACTTATCAACTATGATCTATCCATGCATTGTTGACTACTATATATGAGTTTGTGAGATTGTGTGGTTATATTAAATGTGGTATTGTCGTTAATGTTTGTGAGATGGTTATGTGAACTTAGTTTATTTGCACTGGACTTGTCTTGATTTCCATGAATATTGCATCTGACTTCTTTTTATTATTTTTAATTTCTATTTACCTAGTTGTAGCGTGGGGAGAAAATAGGGCGCTACTACTATGTGATGATAGTAGTAGCGTTGAGAAAGAGGCGCTACTACTAAGTATTTTAGCTGCAGCGCTTGTTTAGAAATGCGCTACTGTTAAATAATAGCTGTAGCACCCTAGCAGTAGCGCGGGTGCCCGCGCGCTATTGGTATGTAAAAAAACCAGCGCCACTAGTAAAGTTTTCTCTAGTAGTGCGTGAGTTAGAGCATCTCTAGCAGATACTCTATCCCACCGCCCGCCCATATATTTTCGGGCAATTTAGCGTTTCCAGGCTTTTTCGGGCCGGAACAGAAGTGGTATATTTGCACCGGCCAGTAAAAAATATACGGGCGGCCCACAAACTGCCGCTTCCGCCGCTATATGTGTGGGGATGGGGGTGTTTTAAGGTTCCCGTGTCGGATAGATCCGCGCCCCTCCCCGCAGTCCACTTCCCCTTCACCATCTTCTTTTCTTAGCTCCGGCGAGCGCATCCAGACAGTTTTTCCCTCTCAAGCATGGATCTTGTCGGGAGAAGGTTGCGGACGTGGGGGCCGCCGCTGCCGCGCAAACTCGGCCGACACGACGCGGAGTCTGGCAGCTCCAGTCGGCCTGCCGTCGAGCTGGGCGCTCGGCGCAGGCACGAAACCACGACGCCCTCTCCGGCAGCAACGGCAACTGTGTGTGGAAGCACTTCAAAGGGCTCCGAGGCACTCTGGCTGGCGACGAAGAACCTCCACGAGGTGGAGATCGCGCACCACGGCGCGAATGAGGCGCTGGAGGCTGGCAAAGAGGGCACCGCCGAACGCTTCCAGGCGGCGAAGGCGGACCACGAGCTCGCCCAGACCCTCTACTGCTTGGTGTGCGAGTTCCTTCTCGACGTGAAGCCATGGGCTTCCACCGTTCCTCAGTCATCTCCAGACTATCTGGCTGCAGCTGCCATCCTCAACCTGTAGCTCCATTCACCGCCAAACGTAGCACTCGCCTCCAAACGCTTTTCCGGGAGAGTCTCGTGCGTCCGGCCACATAAAGGTTTCCATCCCCTGGCTACTCCACCACCACCACTACATCTTCGCATCAGCAGGTCATCCACCCCAGCACATCCTCAACAATGGCGGCTGCCGCGCTCAGGGCCCGGCTAGACAACCGTGTCACATCCATGTTCGCCACGGTGAGTGCATCCCCTCGTCGTCCCATCACATGTACACCTAGGCCGTGTGGTTGTTCCGGCGGCTGGCTGACTAGTCTATCTTTGCCTTCGCATCATGTGATTCATCTAGGGCATGCTGGACGATAATTTCCAGCAACTGCAGTCGATGGGGAAGAATGAGACCACAGCCTCGGGCTACGTCGCCGAGATGATCAACCTCTTCATCAAAGAAACCAAGAGGATCCTCAACGACATCGCCGGCCTGCTGTCCGCCCCCAATCCCACCTCTCTTCCTCTGCTTCAATTATCTCGGCTCGCTCGATCGGGTACTCATCCATCTTCTGTTCTCTGCTTTGCGATTCACAGGAACCAACCTGTGGTGGACTACGACATGGTGGACGTCCTCGTGCGTCAGCTCAAGGGGAGCAGCTGTTTGAACCGCAGCCTTCTAGCTACCTCTCCTCTCATTCGAACGGAGGTCGAAGAAGAAGAACAGTCGACACAAGGTTTTCCGGCCGGCGCACGAACGCCGCCACGGGCGCACGAACGCCCCAATTCTTTTCTTCCTTACAGTGGCTACATGGCTACACGCGGCTCAACTAGAGCACAACGGATTACATGGCAGTCTTATAGCCCAGCTAACCCAACGGCTGAGCAACCCATTCCAGCGACTTACGCGCACGCACGTGTGAACTCCACAACGGGCTTCCCTCGCATGATCCACATGACTCAACCCACGTCTTGATGCTCCTCCACAAGATCCGGCCAAGCCTGCATGCAGCTAGCCTGCACGTACTAAACTGACTAGCCAACACATGCAACTCCACATCCGCTGCAAAGGCCTAGTACTACCACCACGGGCACACACATGCCACACACACCACGCACGTAACGTGGTTTACTCCAACATACTCCCCACTAAACCACGATCTCGCCGTCGTCGGAGTTGTTGCAGCTCCTGTCACTATCGTCGTCACGGCCGTGACCCAGCCTACGGACCCGACCCGGCGCATCGACGCCGGTCGCACCGTGCTCCGTCACGACCCCGCGACATACGCCGAGCTCCTTCTCCGCCGGCGACACACGCCTGGCGTCCCTCTGCGCCCCGCACATCCCGCGCGCACTTGACGCGCCCGACGAGTCCGACCGCACCAGCGCGTCCCGCACGTCCCGCGCGCACCCCACGAGCCCGACCGCACCAGACGCTCACCGTGCGCCGCCTCTGTGTCCGCCATGGCAGCCGTCAGCGACAAACGTCGGAAGGATGTAGCCGAACTCGAGCACAACGGCGACATACGCCTCCTCCCAAGGTCAACCGCACGCTTGTACGCGCGCCCGCGGTCCCGACGCGTCCAGTGCGCACCCATAACATGCACCGGTCACGCCAGGCTCGCCGCCACGGCTTATTGCTCTGCACTGCTGCGGCCTCAACCGCAACGCAACACCTCTATACCACCATGCCGCTGTGTGTCGTTGGAGCCGCCACAACGCAGGTCCTCCGCGGCCTTTTCACCGTGCCGCCGCAGCCACCGCGGCCTCCTCGCCACGCTGCGCACCTCCACAGACCGACACACGGCCCGGAGCTTCACCGCGCAGCCGCCGGCGAACGCCGCCACCGCCGGCACGCCTCCGGCAAGGGAACGACACCCAAGATGAACCAGCTTTGATACCAATTGTTGGAACCGCAGCCCTCTAGCTACCTCTCCTCTCATTCGAACGGAGGTGGAAGAAGAAGAACAGTCGACACAAGGTTTTCCGGCTGGCGCACGAACGCCGCCACGGGCGCACGAACGCCCCAATTCTTTTCTTTCTTATAGTGGCTACATGGCTACAAGCGGCTCAACTAGAGCACAACGGATTACATGGCAGTCTTATAGCCCAGCTAACCCAACGGCTGAGCAACCCATTCCAGCGACTTACGCGCACGCACGTGTGAACTCCACAACGGGCTTCCCTCGCATGATCCACATGACTCAACCCACGTCTTGATGCTCCTCCACAAGACCCGGCCAATCCTGCATGCAGCTAGCCTGCACGTACTAAACTGACTAGCCAACACATGCAACTCCACATCCGCTGCAAAGGCCTAGTACTACCACCACGGGCACACACATGCCACACACACCACGCACGTAACGTGGTTTACTCCAACATACTCCCCTCTAAACCACGATCTCGCCGTCGTCGGAGTTGTTGCAGCTCCTGTCACTATCGTCGTCACGGCCGTGACCTAGCCTGCGGACCTGACCCGGCGCATCGACGCCGGTCGCACCGCCACAGACCCGACCTGGTGCACTGACGCCGGTCGCACCGTGCTCCGTCACGACCCCGTGACATACGCCGAGCTCCTTCTCCGCCGGCGACACACGCCTGGCGTCCCTCTGCGCCCCGCACATCCCGCGCGCACTTGACGCGCCCGACGAGCCCGACCGCACCAGTGCGTCCCGCACGTCCCGCGCGCACCCGACGCGCCCGACGAGCCCGACCGCACCAGACGCCCACCGTGCGCCGCCTCCGTGTCCGCCATGGCAGCCGCCAGCGACAAACGCCGGAAGGATGTAGCCGAACTCGAGCACGGACACGAGCACAACGGCGACATACGCGTCCTCCCAAGGTCAACCGCACTCTTGTACGCGCGCCCGCGGTCCCGACGCATCCAGTGCGCACCCATAACACGCACCGGTCGCGCCTGGCTCGCCGCCACGGCTTATTGCTCTGCACTGCTGCGGCCTCAACCACAACGCAGCACCTCCATACCACCATGCCGCTGTGTGTCGTTGGAGCCGCCACCACGCAGGTCCTCCGCGGCCTTTTCACCGTGCCGCCGCAGCCACCGCGGCCTCCTCGCCACGCTGCGCACCTCCATAGACCGACACACGGCCCAGAGCTTCACCGCGCAGCCGCCGGCAAACGCCGCCACCGCCGGCACGCCTCCGGCAAGGGAACGACACCCAAGATGAACCAGCTCTAATACCAATTGTTGGAACCGCAGCCCTCTAGCTACCTCTCCTCTCATTCGAATGGAGGTGGAAGAAGAAGAACAATCGACACACGGTTTTCCGGCCGGCGCACGAACGCCGCCACGGGCGCACGAACGCGCCAATTCTTTTCTTCCTTACAGTGGCTACATGGCTACACGCGGCTCAACTAGAGCACAACGGATTACATGGCAGTCTTATAGCCCAGCTAACCCAACGGCTGAGCAACCCATTCCAGCGACTTACGCGCACGCACGTGTGAACTCCACAACGGGCTTCCCTCGCATGATCCACATGACTCAACCCACGTCTTGATGCTCCTCCACAAGATCCGGCCAAGCCTGCATGCAGCTAGCCTGCACGTACTAAACTGACTAGCCAACACATGCAACTCCACATCCGCTGCAAAGGCCTAGTACTACCACCACGGGCACACACATGCCACACACACCACGCACGCAACGTGGTTTACCCCAACATACTCCCCTCTAAACCACGATCTCGCCGTCGTCGGAGTTGTTGCAGCTCCTGTCACTATCGTCGTCACGGCCGTGACCCAGCCTGCGGACCCGACCCGGCGCATCGACGCCGGTCGCACCGCCACAGACCCGACCTGGTGCACTGACGCTTGTCGCACCGTGCTCCGTCACGACCCCGCGACATATGCCGAGCTCCTTCTCCGCCGGCGACACACGCCTGGCGTCCCTCTGCGCCCCGCACATCCCGCGCGCACTTGACGCGCCCGACGAGCCCGACCGCACCAGTGCGTCCCGCACGTCCAGCGCGCACCCGACGCGCCCGACCGCACCAGACGCTCACCGTGCGCCGCCGCCGTGTCCGCCATGGCAGCCGCCAGCGACAAACGTCGGAAGGATGTAGCCGAACTCGAGCACAACGGCGACATACGCCTCCTCCCAAGGTCAACCGCACGCTTGTACGCGCGCCCGCGGTCCCGACGCGTCCAGTGCGCACCCATAACATGCACCGGTCACGCCTGGCTCGCCGCCACGACTTATTGCTCTGCACTGCCGCGGCCTCAACCGCAACGCAGCACCTCCATACCACCATGCCGTTGTGTGTCGTTGGAGCCGCCACAACGCAGGTCCTCCGCGGCCTTTTCACCGTGCCGCCGCAGCCACCGCGGCCTCCTCGCCACGCTGCGCACCTCCATAGACCGACACACGGCCCGGAGCTTCACCGCGCAGCCGCCGGCGAACGCCGCCACCGCCGGCACGCCTCCGGCAAGGGAACGACACCCAAGATGAACCAGCTCTGATACCAATTGTTGGAACCGCAACCCTCTAGCCACCTCTCCTCTCAATTGAACGGAGGTGGAAGAAGAAGAACAGTCGACACAAGGTTTTCCGGCTGGCGCACGAACGCCGCCACGGGCGCACGAACGCCCCAATTCTTTTCTTTCTTACAGTGGCTACATGGCTACACGCGGCTCAACTAGAGCACAACGGATTACATGGCAGTCTTATAGCCCAGCTAACCCAACGGCTGAGCAACCCATTCCAGCGACTTACGCGCACGCACGTGTGAACTCCACAACGGGCTTCCCTCGCATGATCCACATGACTCAACCCACGTCTTGATGCTCCTCCACAAGACCCGGCCAAGCCTGCATGCAGCTAGCCTGCACGTACTAAACTGACTAGCCAATACATGCAACTCCACATCCGCTGCAAAGGCCTAGTACTACCACCACGGGCACACACATGCCACACACACCACGCACGTAACGTGGTTTACTCCAACATACTCCCCTCTAAACCACGATCTCGCCGTCGTCGGAGTTGTTGCAGCTCCTGTCACTATCGTCGTCATGGCCGTGACCTAGCCTGCGGACCTGACCCGGCGCATCGACGCCGGTCGCACCGCCACAGACCCGACCTGGTGCACTGACGCCGGTCGCACCGTGCTCTGTCACGACCCCGTGACATACGCCGAGCTCCTTCTCCGCCGGCGACACACGCCTGGCGTCCCTCTGCGCCCCGCACATCCCGCGCGCACTTGACGCGCCCGACGAGCCCGACCGCACCAGTGCGTCCCGCACGTCCCGCGCGCACCCGACGCGCCCGACGAGCCCGACCGCACCAGACGCCCACCGTGCGCCGCCTCCGTGTCCGCCATGGCAGCCGCCAGCGACAAACGCCGGAAGGATGTAGCCGAACTCGAGCACGGACACGAGCACAACGGCGACATACGCGTCCTCCCAAGGTCAACCGCACTCTTGTACGCGCGCCCGCGGTCCCGACGCATCCAGTGCGCACCCATAACACGCACCGGTCGCGCCTGGCTCGCCGCCACGGCTTATTGCTCTGCACTGCTGCGGCCTCAACCACAACGCAGCACCTCCATACCACCATGCCGCTGTGTGTCGTTGGAGCCGCCACCACGCAGGTCCTCCGCGGCCTTTTCACCGTGCCGCCGCAGCCACCGCGGCCTCCTCGCCACGCTGCGCACCTCCATAGACCGACACACGGCCCGGAGCTTCACCGCGCAGCCGCCGGCAAACGCCGCCACCGCCGGCACGCCTCCGGCAAGGGAGCGACACCCAAGATGAACCAGCTCTGATACCAATTGTTGGAACCGCAGCCCTCTAGCTACCTCTCCTCTCATTCGAATGGAGGTGGAAGAAGAAGAACAGTCGACACAAGGTTTTCCGGCCGGCACACGAACGCCGCCACGGGCGCACGAACGCGCCAATTCTTTTCTTCCTTACAGTGGCTACATGGCTACACGCGGCTCAACTAGAGCACAACGGATTACATGGCAGTCTTATAGCCCAGCTAACCCAACGGCTGAGCAACCCATTCCAGCGACTTACGCGCACGCACGTGTGAACTCCACAACGGGCTTCCCTCGCATGATCCACATGACTCAACCCACGTCTTGATGCTCCTCCACAAGATCCGGCCAAGCCTGCATGCAGCTAGCCTGCACGTACTAAACTGACTAGCCAACACATGCAACTCCACATCCGCTGCAAAGGCCTAGTACTACCACCACGGGCACACACATGCCACACCCACGATCTCGCCGTCGTCGGAGTTGTTGCAGCTCCTGTCACTATCGTCGTCACGGCCGTGACCCAGCCTGCGGACCCGACCCGGCGCATCGACGCCGGTCGCACCGCCACAGACCCGACCTGGTGCACTGACGCCGGTCGCACCGTGCTCCGTCACGACCCCGCGACATATGCCGAGCTCCTTCTCCGCCGGCGACACATGCCTGGGGTCCCTCTGCGCCCCGCACATCCCGCGCGCACTTGACGCGCCCGACGAGCCCGACCGCACCAGTGCGTCCCGCACGTCCCGCGCGCACCCGACGCGCCCGACGAGCCCGACCGCACCAGACGCTCACCGTGCGCCGCCTCCGTGTCCGCCATGGCAGCCGCCAGCGACAAACGCCGGAAGGATGTAGCCGAACTCGAGCACGGACACGAGCACAACGGCGACACACGCCTCCTCCCAAGGTCAACCGCACGCTTGTACGCGCGCCTGGCTCGCCGCCACGGCTTATTGCTCTGCACTGCTGCGGCCTCAACCGCAACGCAGCACCTCCATACCACCATGCCACCGTGTGTCGTTGGAGCCGCCACCACGCAGGTCCTCCGCGGCTTTTTCACCGTGCCGCCGCAGCCACCGCGGCCTCCTCGCCACGCTGCGCACCTCCATAGACCGACACACGGCCCGGAGCTTCACCGCGCAGCCGCCGGCGAACGCCGCCACCGCCGGCACGCCTCCGGCAAGGGAACGACACCCAAGATGAACCAGCTCTGATACCAATTGTTGGAACCGCAGCCCTCTAGCTACCTCTCCTCTCATTCGAATGGAGGTGGAAGAAGAAGAACAATCGACACACGGTTTTCCGGCCGGCGCACGAACGCCGCCACGGGCGCACGAACGCCCCAATTCTTTTCTTCCTTACAGTGGCTACATGGCTACACGCGGCTCAACTAGAGCACAACGGATTACATGGCAGTCTTATAGCCCAGCTAACCCAACGGCTGAGCAACCCATTCCAGCGACTTACGCGCACGCACGCGTGAACTCCACAACGGGCTTCCCTCGCATGATCCACATGACTCAACCCACGTCTTGATGCTCCTCCACAAGACCCGGCCAAGCCTGCATGCAGCTAGCCTACACGTACTAAACTGACTAGCCAACACATGCAACTCCACATCCGCTGCTAAGGCCTAGTACTACCACCACGGGCACACACATGCCACACACACCACGCACGTAACGTGGTTTACTCCAACATACTCCCCTCTAAACCACGATCTCGCCGTCGTCGGAGTTGTTGCAGCTCCTGTCATTATCGTCGTCATGGCCGTGACCCAGCCTGCGGACCCGACCCGGCGCATCGACGCCGGTCGCACCGCGACAGACCCGACCTGGTGCACTGACGCCGGTCGCACCGTGCTCCGTCACGACCCCGCGACATACGCCGAGCTCCTTCTCCGCCGGCGACACACGCCTGGCGTCCCTCTGCGCCCCGCACATCCCGCGCGCACTTGACGCGCCCGACGAGCCCGACCACACCAGTGCGTCCCGCACGTCCCGCGCGCACCCGACCCGCCCGACGAGCCCGACCGCACCAGTGCGTCCCGCACGTCCCGCGCGCACCCGACGCGCCCGACGAGCCCGACCGCACCAGACGCTCACCGTGCCGCCTCCGTGTCCGCCATGGCAGCCGCCAGCGACAAACGCCGGAAGGATGTAGCCGAACTTGAGCACGGACACGAGCACAATGGCGACACACGCCTCCTCCCAAGGTCAACCGCACGCTTGTATGCGCGCCCGCGGTCCCGACGCGTCCAGTGCGCACCCATAACACGCACCGGTCGCGCCTGGCTCGCCGCCACGGCTTATTGCTCTGCACTGCTGCGGCCTCAACCGCAACGCAGCACCTCCATACCACCATGCCGCCGTGTGTCGTTGGAGCCGCCACCACGCAGGTCCTCCACGGCCTTTTCACCGTGCCGCCGCAGCCACCGCAGCCTCCTCGCCACGCTGCGCACGAACGCCGCCACGGGCGCACGAACGCCCCAATCCTTTTCTTCCTTACAGTGGCTACATGGCTACACGCGGCTCAACTAGAGCACAACGGATTACATGGCAGTCTGATAGCCAGCTAACCCAACGGCTGAGCAACCCATTGCAGCGACTTACGCGCACGCACGCGTGAACTCCACAACGGGCTTCCCTCGCATGATCCGCATGACTCAACCCACGTCTTGATGCTCCTCCACAAGACCCGGCCAAGCCTGCATGCAGCTAGCCTGCACGTACTAAACTGACTAGCCAACACATGCAACTCCACATCCGCTGCTATAGGCCTAGTACTACCACCACGGGCACACACATGCCACACACACCACACACGTAACGTGGTTTACTCCAACAGCAGCTACAGGTATAATGATGATGAATGCTTTCTTTCCCTGCTCAGTTTTAACTGTTTTATATATGATTGTTTCTCTGTTGCATCCATATCATGTGATTCAGACGTGATTGTCATGGGCATGCCGTTCATGGTGTCTGCGTTGTCGTGTAGCCATAATTAAGTAGAATTGCCGAATCTACCAGTGCTTCTTTTAAAGGAAATACCGGTATTGATGCCAACGGAAAATATATGGCTTCCGATCGAGGTATAATTTGTCGCGTTGTAAAGATTTCTGGTATTAATCATTTTCTATATATTATGTGTAACGCCAATGGTAGTTTTTCTGGTTTATTTAGGATACTCCTCAGGTGTGTCGGCACGGCGTCGTTTGTGGTTGTCGTATACACTCAAGTATAACAGCTGAGTTTAGTTGTGTCGTTAGACACGAATTTGTCGTTATTCCTGCCACGGCAATGTTATAGCTCTGCAAGGAACACTTTGTCGTCTTGCGGACATTTCTAGTAGTATTGAATCAATTATATATTTACCTAATGGAATATTCTAGGCCGGCAATAAAAAATTGGGATTCTGCAAACATTTCTGTATCAATGATTTGCTATATTCTACGTAACACCAATGGTCATTTTTCTGGTTTGTCCAGTCGCTACTAGAAAAACCGAGTACTGTATCAATGTTGTTTCTATTCCGATGTGTTGGCATGGGGTGTGTACGTCATGGGCATGAGGGTCATGTCGATTGGGCTGTCATATAGCAACAATTATAAGAGCCCAATTTACTTGTGTTCTGTATAATGGAATTGTCGATATTCATGTCAACGTGATGGCTCGGCAAGTGAAACTTTACCGTACTATAAATATCTCCACTACTACATTTAGCTAATGCTATTTATTTTTTGGGTTTATCAAACAATATATTGGTTCGACAACCGTGATTATTATCGCTAGTATGGTTATGCGGATCAACATGGTGCAATAGCGTTTAATAAGCTTGAAAATTTCCTGGTGTCCTGATCTTCCTCTTCTTTTTATGTATCAGTGTTGGTGCTAAGAAAGTGAACCTATCCTGCATGCAATTCCGTCGGTTCAATGAGCCAAGAAGCAAAGAAAGGTCAGTACTTAGTACCTTATTATATATGTTGCACAATCATTATTATCCACACCCTGTATTGTTTACATTATTGTAAACCAGAAGACTGATTTCCTTTTTTGATGGCACTATATTTAGCTCATAGCATTAGCCTGCTCGTTCACTTCATTTGCAACCCTGTGATGGTATAACTCGGTTCATTATCTAAATATGCCTCTTTGATTATTCTACTTTAACTTGTTAGTTCTAGACTTATGTTTATAGCATGACTAAATCTGAGATGGCTAGAGTTCTTTTTCCAAGCAGAGGGTTATGATTTCCGAACCACTGTTAGTTCAGTTCACGTGATCACTCTGTCTATTATTTGACTGCGTGGTATGATGCATTTATTCCAGGTGCCTCATGGCGTTGGCTCTTGCTTGGAGTGAGTTCTGTGATGTGCGAAGCAAGTTCGAGGCTATGATGCAGGTAGCCCCCTATGTGTGTATGTTTGCTTTGACTTCCAACTTCTTACTAGTATCATAATCTAAAGAACGGACATTGATCCTTTAAGATAAAAAAGGAAAGAACCTGATCTGATTCTTGTTGCTGTTGATATTTATCTAGATATACTGTTTGATTTCTGAGGTATCTAGAATGTTTCTGTCTTAATTTTTGTCATCCCGATTCTGTAGCTATATGGGGTAGTTCAAAGCAGTATAATTTCTTTGTTTCTCAGTGTAAATTAAACTTAGCCAATTGCTGCAATATGGTATCAACCACCTTGTAACACGGATGATTTGTGAAACCTTGTGACTTGGCCACCAATATGCACCTTAGACATGTCGTGATAATTAATCTGTTCTTCTTTTGATGAAGCTGGAGGAGCAGATCGCAACATATGGTCCTAAGTAGTAGCTATGGAAGGAAAAAGAGCATAGCTACAAGTGATCCCTCCCATGATGGGGTGTATGTACCTCTCCAATGTAGATAATGTTCAATTGGTGTCTGGCTTTGGAGGGCGATTATGAAATAACGTGATGAATCTGGCGTAGGAACTCCATTCTCGCAAGTCTTCAAACAAAACATGTTGTCATGTGTCAATGTCTCTGTCAACTCTATACCTGGTTGTGTCCGCTAGGCTGCCGCTCCATACAATATTTAAACTCTCTACCTGGTTGGTTTTTTACTGATGAGTTGGTTTGGTTATATGTTGTAGGCTCTCCAGTCTCTTTACCGTCTTTTGGAATGCCGCCGTCTCTCCTTGAATAAGGGGCAAGGTTTGTTGGTTATCAAAAACTACACTAAAGTGAGTGCATGGTTGATCTTTAAATTATTTTGCTGGTTGGTACATTGTGAGTGTCGCTTGCTGACCTCCACCACCTCTAGAACCTCCAGAAAACCATCACTGGAGAATGAACTAGATCTGTGGGCGAACAAGATATTACTAGGAGGGGGGAGGTAAGGGTGAAGGACGATGTGTGAAATAGTGTCTGGTAGAACATCAAGGGGGCCATGAATCAAATGATCTAGTGGCTGGAGCGGCGGGGTACATGCCGTGAAGCGCTGGAGTCTCTGGGTGTCTTCAAGGCCTTTCTCGGTAGTGTTGTCTAAACTCCAGAAAACCATCACTGGAGAATGAACTAGATCTGCGGGCGAACAAGATATTACTAGGAGGGGGGAGGTAAGGGTGAAGGATGATGTGTGAAATGGTGTCTGGTAGAACATCAAGGGGGCGATGAATCAAATGATCTAGTGGTTGGAGCGGCGGGGTACATGCCGTGAAGCGCCGGAGTCTCTGGGTGTCTTCAAGGCCTTTCTCGGTAGTGTTGTCCGTTAGGGACTCGGTCACCTACACGAGCATGCCGTCCATAAAACCGTTAATACCATATATGCCATCTACACGATGAAGTAGAGAGCACTAGTGCTCGTGCCCTCAATGGCTTCTGCGGCTAGATCACCAAATTCATGACCCCCTCGATGTTCTACCATGACAACATTTGACACACCATTCACCCTTATCCCCCTCCCAGAAATATCTCATCCTCTCCTCCGCCATAATAGGTAGGTATGGTGGCTGTTTTGAGGAATGTATAAGGTAGGTCTAAGGCACCGGCGAAAGTTGCGCGGCACTAGAGAGGCTAGCAATGGTGGAAGGGTGAAAGTGTGTATAATCCATGGACTCAACATTAGTCATAAAGAACTCACATACTTATTGCAAAAATCTATAAGTCATTGAAACAAAGTACTACGCGCATGCTCCTAGGGGGATAGATTGGTAGGAAAAGACCATCGCTCGTCCCCGACCGCCACTCATAAGGAAGACAATCAATAAATAAATCATGCTCCGACTCCATCACATAACGGTTCACCATAGTGCATGCTAAGGGCATCACAAACTTTAACACAAGTATATCTATGATACGTCCATTTTGCATCATGTTTTTATATTGATATTTATTGCATTATGGGTTGTTATTACACATTATATCACAATACTTATGCCTATTTCTCTCTTATTTTACAACGTTTACATGAAGAGGGAGAATGCCGACAGCTGGAATTCTGGAATGGAAAAGGAGCAAATATTAGCGACCTATTCTGCACAACTCCAAAAATCCTGAAACTTCATGGAGCATGTTCTTGGAATATATAAAAAATATTGGGTGAAGAAAGAACCAGAGGGGGGCCACCTGCCAGCCACAAGGGTGGAGGGCACGCCCTACCCCCTGGGCACGCCCCCTGACCTTGTGGGCCCCCTGGCAGGCCTCCGGTGCCCATCTTTGGCTATATGGTGTCTTTCACCCTGAAAAAATCAAAAAGAAGCTTTCGGGACGAAGCGCCGCCGTCTTGAGGTGGAACCTGGGCAGAACCAATCTAGGGCTCCAGCGGAGATGTTCTGCCGGGGAAACATCCCTCTGGGAGGGGGAAATCATCGCCATCGTCATCACCATCGATCCTCTCATCGAGGGAGGGTCAATCTCCATCAACATCTTCACCAGCACCATCTCCTCTCAAACCCTAGTTCATCTCCATCAAGTTTTTCCTCGGTCATAGAGCCCGGAAGACCTCCTCTGGATGACTTAGTAAATTGGTATAGCTCACTGAGCTTGTCCATGATGTCCTTTAGAGACATCTCGCCAGCTCCGCTCGACTGGTCGTGAAGGACAACTACAATGCAAGTCATACAAGTCTTAGAACAAACATGAGCCGAAAAATGGATATCATGGTGTGGTTCCACTATCGGTGTCCTTCCATACAATTTCATCATCCATGTCCTCGCACAACTGGAAGTCCTGAATGCTTGCCCATAGGCCATAGCTGAATGAACTGTCTGAGGTGAACGATCGAGAAGGTAGCAGTCCTCTTGATTCTAGAGATCCACACATTCTCAGCAAGCGCCTCCCTAATCTTCCATTTTTCCTCGCCAATGCATCATAGATGAGGGGCACGATGTCTTTGGGTTTCGATCTTCCAGCCAGGGAGCATCCGAGAAGGATGCGCGTGCTCTGTTTCCAACGGTAATGGTCATGAAGGAGCGTAGAACATGTCGTAGTACTTTTGGTCGCATGGGTTGCAAGGGCCAACCCACATCTTTGCCAACTCCTTCCACTCATACGAGAGCCATCTCAAGTGCAAGAGGTTTGCATACGATCGATCCCCCCATACGGAAGAGGTTTGCATACGGTCTCTCAGTTAACCTTGCATTTAGCACCGGTTGTATTATCCGCCCCTGCCCAAAGGAAGGCTCTCTCCAACTTGTTGACGTTACGAAGGGTGGATGGCGGGACACAAAGCAGGGTCCTGAAGTGTCATCCTCCCGATAACGGTAATGTTCTGGCTGTCCTAGGTGACCAGCTTGGACGCGGCCTTGTCTCCAAGGAACTGGAAATCAACTTGCTTTAGCTGCCACACAGAGAGCGGGAGACCCAAGTACTTGATGGGGAAGGAGGCTGGGCGGCCCGCAGATTTTGTAGCTTGAGTGGAGGGTTGACATTGCCACTCTGGATGGGCACCACTGGTAGAAAAAAGGCTTTTAGTCCCGGTTCGCAAAGGCCTTTAGTCCCGGCTGTGCAACCGGGACTAAATATGCGCGACTAAAGACCCCCCCTTCAGTCGCGCCTCTTACGAACCGCGACTAAAGGCTTTAGTCCCGGTTCTCGTGGCTAACCGGGACTAAAGGCCCGTCCACGTGGGCGCCAGGGGTCGGTCGGGGCGGAGGACCTTTAGTCCCGGTTCTCGTGGCTAACCGGGACTAAAGGCCTCCTCCGCAGGTTTAGGGTTTTAGCCCCCCTAAACCTGGTTTCTTTTTAATTTGTAGTCCATGGGAGGAATGCAATCTTTGGAATATTTATCTTCAGATGTAACTGACCTATGTGTAACCCTAGATACCCCCGGCATCTATATAAGCCAAGGGGCTTTGTGTTGAATCATAGAAAGCACCACTGTCGGTGGTAAAACGGCAAACCTCGGGGTAGGGGGTCCCGAGCTATGGATCTCGGATTGGTGGTAACAGGGACGAAGGAGACAGTATTTACCTAGGTCCGGGCCCTCTCGAAGTGGTAATACCCTACGTCCTGCTTCGATTATATTGATGACGATGTATCATATACAAGCGTGATCTACCTCGAGATCGTAAGGAAAGATCTAGCCCTAGGGCTAGGTGAATGTAATTGTGATTGGATCCCCTGCATGGGCTAAACCCTCTGACTTATATACACGCAAGGTAGGGCATCTAGGGTTACATGGTCGGAATCTAGAGGCGCACATGGAGGCGGTAGAAGATGTCTTGGAGTATATGCCAAGTCTTTGGTAGATGTAATCTTGATGACGTCCAGGCGTGTAGCTTTGGAAGTCCACCGAATGAAAATGAGGGCATTCAGGCCCAGCCTGAGGACTATGGGATGACTAGGTTGGCACCCCCTAGTCCAGGACATCATCACTAGGTTTCTTAAAGGCCTTCTTCGATAGTGTTGTCCGCCATAGACACTATCACCTACACCGAGCATGCTCATCTCAAGATCATCACTACCATAAGAATCTTTTCATTACATATTTTTGTTAGCGCTCCACGGGATATCAAAGGTCCATGAACTCCATTCACAAATCCAGTTTAACATTCTAGTTTGCGCCTGGCCACACTTATCAATCAACATAGCACTATATTAGAACATTCATATGCTAACCAGCCCGTGGTTGGATGGTTAGGAGAACAGTGGTATCCCTAGCCCATCAGGATTCAAGTCCTAAACTTGACGCTGGTGCTCGCATTTGCTGGATTTATTCTAGACCTTCTGGTGAAGTGCGTTCAGTGGGAGGACACGTTCCTGTCGACTACAAAGGTGGTGGCGTCATTCTCAAGATGATGTGCCGACTTAGTCTCTCAAAGGTGCCCATAGGAATAGGGTGTGTGTGCATGCGTTCACAGGGTTGAGTGTATGTGCATATGTATGAGCGTCTGCGTTTGTATTATGTAAAAAAAGGAACATGTATGCAAAGTTTGTGCCAGACTTGTATTTATATCTGCAACCCTATAAGAAAACACAAGGAAGAGTGTATAAAAACTAGTAATGTAAAATACAACTCAAATTTGTTTTTTTGGGCACATTAGCCAATGATGTAAATGTACGGCAAGAAAACCATGTCATTTTCAGTTCAAGAATATATCTGATGATATAAATACGTGCTTGGAACTAATGGTACAACAGAGTGAGTCAACCGGTGCTTGGAACTTTACATTCGTTGCTTTGTTCACAATTATCCGAAGAAATGGGTTGATTGACTCGCCTGAGCCGAATTCAGGTACAACACCTCATACCACTCCATCCTCAAATCTACACCATTTGAAGCCATCTACGGGCACAAACCTTTCTTCTTTCGACTTAACAACGTCCTTGATGAGGTGGTGACTTATCTAGCGGCTTGGACCAGGGAGATGGTTACAATGGTTGCTCTCCTGCCATAATATCTGAACCAAGCTCGACAACACATGAAGGAAAAGGCTATCGTCACTCGGATAGAGTATTTGTTGCTCGAGATTGTGTTTATTTGAAGTTGCGGTTGTATGCCTAGCTATCTGTGGCACAACGCGCTAACCATAAATTAGCTTTTCACAATTTTGGTCCATTTCAAGTATTGTAGTGCATGGGTGTGGTGGTATATAAGCAAGCTCGTATCCACCCTCTCAATCATGTCTCTGCAACTACAAGCTGTTATGTCGCCATCCACTACCGTGCAGCTGGAGCTGCCGATTCTCGACGTCATCCACCTTCGGTTCCAAGCATCAGCAGCCATCCCTAATCAACACACGGTGGAGAGGGGAAATCAGTAAGTTGAGCAAGCCCTCATCCACTGTCCCAGTTCCCCGCATCACCGGTGTCCATGGAAGACGTGATTCCTCTAAAGGCATGGTACGCTCGAGCATTGGTTTGTGGTCAAGTCAAATCTAAGAGGGGGGGGGGGGGGATGCCACATGAACTATTGCATCATGCATTTCAAGAGAAGCCCAAGTCTGGCCCACTCGGCCCAAGTGATAAGAGAAGCCCAACTCGAAGTTCATAGGAGACAATTGGGTCCGACATAAGCACCGTTCTCGTGTAAGTGTAGGCATCATAGAACTAGGCTATTGGCTTGCCGCCACTGAGCTTGTTTTTCTGAAAAAGGGGATTACCTCGGCCTCTACACCACAAGGCACTAAGCTTGTAATATCCCCTCCCATTTGCTGGCTCTAATTTCTTGGATAACCAATTCATGCTGCTACCTAAACTAGTTGATTGCTGATGATGCTTAGTAAGCCACCACTAAACATGTTCATTGGAGTCTTTTTATCCACCCTCCCGTGCCACTCCCGCGAGTGACGGGGAGGAAACCCTAGCCACCTGCCCTCCTCCCCCTCCTCTCGCCCCTCTGTTACCACCGCCGCCAGTAGGCGCTGAGTGGCCAAGCCTAGTCGATGCCGGCTGTAGCGGGACCTCCCCTCCCCCTCGCCTGTGGGTGGCCGACGTAGGATGGATGTTTCAGGTGGCAGCGCCAAGCTCACGCGGGGTTCAGCGGCGGGTGCTCTCGGTGGCAGGTGAGTCTGGTGGTGGCACGGCAGCGGCATGGTGGCATCCGTTCGGCGGGCAGCTGCGTGATTCACACGGATCTGGCGCTTGGCAAGCCTGCAACGGAGCTAGGTCGCCGGGAGTTCGCTGGTAGCCTTGGTGGTTGGGTCTGGTCGACCACACAACCATGTGGTGCTGTCGTCTACGTCACTCGGGGCACTTCCATTGGGGCGGCCCCAGCTTCGCGGCGACGAAGCCGTAACGGTGCAGGGGGGGTCCGACGGATAGCATTTTGGATCTATTAGGATTTCGGGTTAGGGGTGGCGGGCATCAGGGCGTGCCCTTAGCCGAGTCTGGACGACCAGATTTGGCGTGTGGAGGTTCATTGGCATGTTTGCACGACGTCTTCCGGTGCGGCACTGGCAGTGCGGGCTATTGGCCCATAGCCGCCAGGATCCCCTTTCCCATGTTCCTTCACTCGTGTGGGGATGGATCCAGCTGGGATGCAGGTGGGTTGGCTAGCAGCGCTGGCGATCTTCCTGGAGATCAGGGATTAATCCTTGCTTCTCCCCTTTTCCTACTCTTTTTAAAATTGTTTGTGCACGAATGTGCCAGCCCAATTACTGTAGAACCTTCAGCGAGACTTCCTACCGTCTCTCTTAATGCAAGATATAGTCTCCGTGATCAATCGACACCTCTCGTCACTACTAGGAAAATGCTTATAGATAGAAGTTTAGCAGTAGCGCCTGTTTAAGCACCCACGCTACTGGTATTTACCAGTAACGCCTGGTACAAAACACGCTACTACTACTAAATAACATCATCGTTTGTTAGCTTGGGCCGTGCTGCTGTTACCTGGGCCGCAGGGCAAAAATGGTAGCCCACTTACCTGTAGCGTTTGTTTCGAACGGGCGCTACAGCTGGTGGGCTTAGCAGTAGCGCCGGCCTCTATCCAGCGCTACTACTAGAGGAAAAGAAATCCGGCCCTAGCGCCCCCGCGCCCCCTCACTCCCACATTATCGATCCCCTCCGCCCGCCGCCGCCGCCGCGGTTAGGGTTCCTCCCCGGCCGCCTCACCCCCGTCGACGGCGCCGTGAGCGCCTCAAGGCCCTCCGCGCCGCCAAGGAGCTCCCTCTCTACCCCGCCCGCCCCCGCGCCCGACGCGGACCAGCAGTACGTTCCCCCAGCCCCTCCCCTCCCTTATCATTCGCCCATCCCTATCACCGCTGGTGTGCCGTAAGTAGCTGCGACGGCTCCGCCTCTAGGCCTGCTAGTGTATTTTGCTTGAGGGGGAGTGAACTGAAGCTAGGTTGGTGCTTGTTTCTGTGTATGTTGGTTGGCGTACGCTGAGTGGGGAGAAGCCCATCGTAGCATAGCTGAGAATGTTCGCGGATGCATAGTAGGAGCGCTCAATTTGCAGAATTTGGCAGGATTGGGTGCTACAGAATCCGTGCTGGTCCTAGCACTAGCAGACCGCTCGGAGTTTTTGTTTAGCGCATACTGAGGAGTGCGTAGGCCGTTGGATTCGAACTCCAAGAGATGGTCTCTAGGATCGGAGATGAGGTGTTCGTTCTCACCTGCCTGCGCTACAAGGCCTGGGATTACTCACTAGTCACTAGCAGAGAACCCAAAAGCTGAATTTGTGACCTTACATGATGCACCTGGAGGACCCCCTCTCATAAGCTCTGCAGAGAATCAGGATGGGAATGGGCCGACCCGGCCCTGGCCTTGGACCCGGCCCTCATGGCCCCAAGGCCAATTTGAGAAGCCACGGGTCGACCCATATAAAAAATAGTCAGTGGCCTTGTTGGCCCGATGGGCATTCCGGGTCGACCCAAATTCTTGATTTGCATTGTCTTGTGCACAAATGAGATGTTAAAATTAGACACGCTTTAATGGAATCTAACTAGTGTACGAATTAATAAAATATTTAATACATGGTAATAGGAAAAAATTAAGCCGTCTACTTGTGATTTTGTACATGCGCATTTTGATGAAACATATCAAGACAATTTTGTTGTTCATATACGCGAGTGTTCGCCGAAAATTATACAACTGACTGCATTGTAAAATTGGCTCCTATGACAAAGTCGGCAGGATGAAGACTGCGGCTGTTGTGAGCTATAAGACTATAAGGCGGGCCGGCCCAACGCTGACCCAACGGGTCACTCGGTGGCGGCCCTGTTGACCCAAATCTTGTTTGAGGCCGACCCACGTGACCCATTGGCATTGAATTTTTGGGTCGGGTCAGTGACTCGGCGGGCCGACCCGGCCCATTCCCATCCTGAGCAGAGAACTTGTCATGTTTAACATTTGCTCCGACGATCCCTTCTGGTTTTTGGTTGTGTTGGTTTGATTCGTCAATCTTATCAAATTGAGACAACTTTCATCATTATTATTAGTGTACTAGCATGCCAAAATCCACAAAGTTTAAGTTAAGTAGCATTAGGATTTGATGGGTTTGTGCCATCTATGTCCACTCACTGTAGGTGTAGATATGACATTTATCTTATTTATTAGGCTCTGTTTGGGTTACATGATCTCTATTAGGTTATTGTCTGAACTGAACTACAATTTAGTTGTTAGCCATGTGAACCTGATGTGTATTCTCTATGACGTGAACCTGATGTGTATATTATTCAAAACCTGATGTGTATTGAAAACTTTATGTTTACTTTTTGGATCGTCAATCCTTTAATCATATTGCTTTAGGGAAATGGCGCCACCACCACCACCACCATGTCGACGGTGCAAGTCAAGGTGCGCCAGCAGCCTTGCAACTGGCACGCTGTACGGCATCTACTTCGAGTCTAGTTTTCTTCATGCGGCGGTAATAAATTATATGAAACTAGTAACCACTATTTTGTTTTTAGTGTTATTGTCATTAATGCATCGTGTATATATCATTTTGCTTTTTGTACACAGATCGTCCCATGCAATGTGAGGTCGGAATTCAACAAGCTGACCGGAGACTCTGTGACCTTTGAGGCTCCTGGGGGCCCCTACACTATGGAGGTCGAGAAAGGACGAAATATGACGCAGGTGGGAGGAGATGGATGGGTCCGTTTCATCGCCCACATGCATATCACCGATGGTGAGTTGATCAACTTCTCCTTCAGAGCAGAAAGACCCAAGCTGGCTGATACGTCTCCAACCTATCTATAATTTTTGATTGTTCCATGCTATATTATATTCTGTTTTGGACATTATTGGGCTTTATTATACACTTTTATATTATTTTTGGGACTAACCTATTAACCGGAGGCCCAGCCCAGAATTGCTGTTTTTTGCCTATTTCAGAGTTTCGCAGAAAAAGAATATCAAACGGAGTCCAAACGGAATGAAACCCTTCGAGAACGTGATTTTCAGAACGAACATGATCCAGAGGACTTGGACCCTACGTCAAGAAAGCTACCAGGAAGCCACGAGGTAGGGGGGCGTGCCTACCCCCTGGGCGCGCCCTCCACCCTCATGGGCCCCACATTGCTTCACCGACGTACTCCTTCCTCCTATATATACCTACGTACCCCCAAACTACCAGATACGGAGCCAAAAACCTAATTCCACCGCCGCAACCTTCTGTACCCGTGAGATCCCATCTTGGGGCCTGTTCCGGAGCTCCGCCGGAGGGGGCATCGATCACGGAGGGCTTCTACATCAACACCATAGCCTCTCCGATGATGTGTGAGTAGTTTACCTCTGACCTTCGGGTCCATAGTTATTAGCTAGATGGCTTCTTCTCTCTTTTTGGATCTCAATACAATGTTCTCCCCCTCTCTCGTGGAGATCTATTCGATGTAATCTTCTTTTGCGGTGTGTTTGTTGAGACCGATGAATTGTGGGTCTGTGATCAAGTTTATCTATGAACAATATTTGAATCTTCTGAATTCTTTATGTATGATTGGTTATCTTTGCAAGTCTCTTCGAATTATCAGTTTGGTTTGGCCTACTAGATTGATCTTTCTTGCAATGGGAGAAGTGCTTAGCTTTGGGTTCAATCTTGCGGTGTCCTTTCCCAGTGACAGTAGGGGCAGCAAGGCACGTATAGTATTGTTGCCATCGAGGATAACAAGATGGGGTTTATATCATATTGCATGAGTTTATCCCTCTACATCATGTCATCTTGCTTAAAGCGCTACTCTGTTATTATGAACTTAATACTCTAGATGCATGCTGGATAGCGGTCGATGTGTGGAGTAATAGTAGTAGATGCAGGCAGGAGTCGGTCTACTTGTCTCGGACGTGATGCCTATATACATGATCTACCTAGATATTCTCATAACTATGCTCAATTCTGTCAATTGCTCAACAGTGATTTGTTCACCCACCGTAAAATACTTATGCTCTTGAGAGAAGCCACTAGTGAAACCTATGGCCCCCGGGTCTATTTTCCATCATATTAATCTCCCGTCAACAAGCTATTTCCTTTGCCGTTTTTATTTTACTTTCTTTACTTTGCATCTTTATCACAAAAATACCAAAAATATTATCTTATCATATCTATCAGATCTCACTCTCGTAAGTGACCGTGTAGGGATTGACAACCCCTTATCGCGTTGGTTGCGAGGATTTATTTGTTTGTGTAGGTGCGAGGGACTCGTGCGTGGCCTCCTACTGGATTGATACCTTGGTTCTCAAAAACTGAGGGAAATACTTACGCTACTTTGCTGCATCACCCTTTCCTCTTCAAGGGAAAACCAACGCAATGCTCAAGAGGTAGCAAGAAGGATTTCTGGCGCCGTTGCTGGGGAGTCTACGCAAAAGTCAACATACCAAGTACCCATCACAAACCCTTATCTCCCGCATTACATTATTTGCCATTTGCCTCTCGTTTTCCTCTCCCCCACTTCACCCTTGCCGTTTTATTCGCCCTTTCTTCGCCTTCTTCCCGTATGTCTTTTTGTTTGTGTTTCCATGTGCCTTCTATTTGCTTGCATCTTTTGCTTGCTAAAAATCTATTGATATGGATCCACTTAAAGTGTTCTACTTGGATCATCTTCGATCCTTATGCGCTCGTGCTGAAACCCCAACTAGCCTAGCTGATGGGAAATCTTTAGATGAGCATGCTCATTTTGTGCGTCACCGTTTGTCTGAAAAAGGGAAACTCTTATGGAATCAAATAAACAAATTGCTGTGTTATGCTTGGAATCTTTGTGAAATTCATGATTTTACTTGTTGCTCAAAGAACCCTAAAAAACACCTTCCCTACCTATGTGAGTTTAATGATAATGAAATCTTATCTTCTTATGCAAAGGGTGTTTATAGTTACTATGATATCGAACAAATTGAAGAATTTGGTTCTTTTAAGGGTGCTTATGAAGTTGCTTCATTGATTGAAAAGTATGCTACTACTCTCTACGAATCTGAAAATTTTGACATACTTAAATATTGCTATAAAAACTATGCTCATAATGTCTGTGTCAAAGAATTTATTGAGAGAATGACCGTTGCTTTGGAAGAAAATAATGATATGCATGAATCTATAGATAATGATGATTCCGATGATTTGATTGAAATATCCCTTGATGAACATGATGCTTGCTATTCTTGTGGCCATGATGCCAATATGTATGAAGATGAATTTGCTATAATTCCTTATGTTAAACATGAGATCGTTGCTATTGCACCCATACTTGGTAGTTCCTTAAATAAAAAGCATGATTGCAATGATTTTACTATAAATTCTCTTGATATCAATTGTGCCAATAATATGCAAAACCCTAAGCTTGGGGATGCTAGTTTTGCTATGTCTACTACTTGTTGCAATGATCATGACTGGGGTGATTCTTCTTATGATCTTGAAAATTTATTTAAGCCCCATGATGAATATGAGATTGATAATAGTATTTGCAATAATATTGAAAGTGGGTTTGGAAGAGTGTCAACTTTAGATCCCACATATTTGGAGAATGTTCAATCTTATGAAGTTTTTGATAAAAGTGGGTTTGGAGAGGTCATGACTTTAGTTAATGATAATCCCACTATTTTGGAAGAATGTCAATTTTGCATACATGTGGATCGTGTTAAGAATATGTTTTGTGATAGCTATATTGTTGAATTTTCTTATGACCCTACATGTAATTATTATGAGATAGGAAAATATGGTTGTAGAAATTTTCATGTTACTAAATTACCTTTCGTTATGTTGAGATTGCTTTTGTTTCTTTCCGCTTCCTTGCATATGCTAGTTTTTGCTTCCCTTGATAATTTGTTTGCCTATAAGATGCCTATGCATAGGAAGTATGTTAGACTTAGATGTGTTTGTCACGTGTTTTATGATGCTTTCTTTGTGCTTCAATTCTTGTCTTTCATGTGAGCATCATTAAAATTATCAATGCCTAGCTAGGGGCGTTAAACGATAGCGCTTGTTGGGAGGCAACCCAATTTTATTTTAATTTTTTGCTTTTTGTTTATTTTTAGGAATAAATATTTGTTCTAGCCTCTGGTTAGATGTATTTTTATGTTTTAATTAGTGTTTTGTGGCAAGTTAAACCTATAAGATCTTCTTGGATGATAGTTATTTGATCTTGCAGAAAATTCCAGAAACTTTCTGATCACGAAAACAATTGTTAAAAATCACCAGAACGTGATAAAATATTGATTCCAATTGCTGCTGATCAATAAACAAATTGGCTAGGTCTTCCTATTTTGTCTGATGTTTTGGAGTTCCAGAAGTTTGCGTTAGTTACAGATTACTACAGACTGTTCTGTTTTTGACAGATTCTGTTTTTCGTGTGTTGTTTGCTTATTTTGATGAATCTATGGCTAGTAAAATAGTTTATGAACCATAGAGAAGTTGGAATACAGTAGGTTTAACACCAATATAAATAAAGAATGAGTTCATTACAGTACCTTGAAGTGGTCTTTTGTTTTCTTTCGCTAACGGAGCTCACGAGATTTTCTGTTAAGTTTTGTGTTGTGAAGTTTTCAAGTTTTGGGTAAAAGATTTGATGGACTATGGAACAAGGAGTGGCAAGAGCCTAAGCTTGGGGATGCCCATGGCACTCCAAGATAATCTAAGGACACCTAAAAGACAAAGCTTGGGGATGCCCCGGAAGGCATCCCCTCTTTCGTCTACTTCCATCGGTAACTTTACTTGGAACTATATTTTTATTCCCCACATGATATGTGTTTTGCTTGGAGCGTCTTGTATGATTTGAGTCTTTGCTTTTTAGTTTACCACAATTATATTTGCTGTACACACCTTTTGAGAGAGACACACATGATTCGGAAATTATTAGAATACTCTATGTGCTTCACTTATATCTTTTGAGTTATATAGTTTTTGCTCTAGTACTTCACTTATATCTTTTAGAGCACGGTGGTGGATTTGTTTTATAGAAACTATTGATCTCTCAAGCTTCACTTAGATTATTTTGAGAGTTTTAAATAGCATGGTAATTTGCTTAAATAATCCTAATATGCTAGGTATTCAAGATTAGTAAAAACTTTCTTATGAGTGTGTTGAATACCAAGAGAAGTTTGATACTTGATGATTGTTTTGAGACATGGAGGTAGTGATATCAAAGTTGTGCTAGTTGAGTAGTTGTGAATTTGAGAAATACTTGTGTTGAAGTTTGCAAGTCCCGTAGCATGCCCGTATGGTAAACGTTATGTAACAAACTTGAAATATGAGGTGTTCTTTGATTGTCCTCCTTATGAGTGGCGGTGGGGGACGAGCGATGGTCTTTTCCTACCAATCTATCCCCCTAGGAGCATGCGCGTAGTGCTTGGTTTTTGATGACTTGTAGATTTTTGCAATAAGTATGTGAGTTCTTTATGACTAATGTTGAGTCCATGGATTATACGCACTCTCACCTTTCCATCATTGCTAGCCTCTTCGGTACCGTGCATTGCCCTTTCTCACATTGAGAGTTGGTGCAAACTTCGCCGGTGCATCCAAACCCCGTGATATGATACACTCTTTCACACATAAACCTCCTTATATATTCCTCAAAACAGCCACCATACCTACCTATTATGGCATTTCCATAGCCATTCCGAGATATATTGCCATGCAACTTTCCACCGTTCCGTTTATCATGACACGTTCATCATTGTCATATTGCTTTGCATGATCATGTAGTTGACATCGTATTTGTGGCAAAGCCACCACTCATAATTTTCATACATGTCACTCTTGGTTCATTGCATATCCCGGTACACCGCCGGAGGCATTCATATAGAGTCATACTTTGTTCTAGTATCGAGTTGTAATCATTGAGTTGTAAATAAATAGAAGTGTGATGATCATCATTTTCTAGAGCATTGTCCCAAGTGAGGAATAAAAAAAGAAGAAAGAAAGGCCATAAAAAAAGAGAAGGCCCAAAAAATGAGAGAAAAAGAGAGAAGGGACAATGTTACTATCCTTTTACCATACTTGTGCTTCAAAGTAGCACCATAATCTTCATGATAGAGAGTCTCTTGTTTTGTAATTTTCATATACTAGTGGGAATTTTTCATTATAGAACTTGGCTTGTATATTCCAACAATGGGCCTCCTCAAGTGCCCTAGGTCTTCGTGAGCAAGCAAGTTGGATGCACACCCACTTAGTTTCTTTTGTTGAGCTTTCATATATTTATAGCTCTAGTGCATCCGTTGCATGGCAATCCCTACTCCTTGCATTAACATCAATCGATGGGCATCTCCATAGCTCATTGATTAGCCTCGTTGATGTGAGACTTTCTCCTTTTTTGTCTTCTCCACATAACCCACATCATTATATTCTATTCCACCCATAGTGCTATATCGATGGCTCACGCTCATGTATTGCGTGAAAGTTGAAAAAGTTTGAGATTACTAAAGTATGAAACAATTGCTTGGCTTGTCATCGGGGTTGTGCATGATGAGAGCATTCTTGTGTGACGAAAATGGAGCATGACTAAACTATATGATTTTGTAGGGATGAACTTTCTTTGCCATGTTATTTTGAGAGGACATAATTGCTTAGTTAGTATGCTTGAAGTATTATTATTTTTATGTCAATATTGAACTTTTATCTTGAATCTTTTGGATCTGAATATTCATACCACAATTAAGAAGAATTACATTGAAATTATGCCAAGTAGCATTCCACATCAAAAATTCTGTTTTTATCATTTACCTACTCGAGGACGAGCATGAATTAAGCTTGGGGATGCTTGATACATCTCCAACGTATCTATAATTTTTGATTGTTTCATGCTATATTATATTTTGTTTTGGACATTATTGGGCTTTATTATACACTTTTATATTATTTTTGGGACTAACCTATTAACCGGAGGCCCAACCCAGAATTGCTGTTTTTTTGCCTATTTCAGAGTTTCGCAGAAAAAGAATATCAAACGGAGTCCAAACGGAATGAACCCTTCAGGAACGTGATTTTCGGAACGAACATGATCCAGAGGACTTGGACCCTACGTCAAGAAAGCTACCAGGAAGCCACGAGGTAGGGGGGCGCGCCTACCCCCTGGGCGCGCCCTCCACCCTCGTGGGCCCCACGTTGCTCCACCGACATACTCCTTCCTCCTATATATACCTACGTACCCCCAAACTACCAAATACGGAGCCAAAAACCTAATTCCACCGCCGCAACCTTCTGTACCCGTGAGATCCCATCTTGGGGCCTGTTCCGGAGCTCCGCCGGAGGGGGCATCGATTACGGAGGGCTTCTACATCAACACCATAGCCTATTTGCAAGTCTCTTCGAATTATCAGTTTGGTTTGGCCTACTAGATTGATCTTTCTTGCAATGGGAGAAGTGCTTAGCTTTGGGTTCAATCTTGCGGTGTCCTTTCCCAGTGACAGTAGGGGCAGCAAGGCACGTATAGTATTGTTGCCATCGAGGATAACAAGATGGGGTTTATATCATATTGCATGAGTTTATCCCTCTACATCATGTCATCTTGCTTAAAGCGCTACTCTGTTATTATGAACTTAATACTCTAGATGCATGCTGGATAGCGGTCGATGTGTGGAGTAATAGTAGTAGATGCAGGCAGGAGTCGGTCTACTTGTCTCGGACGTGATGCCTATATACATGATCTACCTAGATATTCTCATAACTATGCTCAATTCTGTCAATTGCTCAACAGTGATTTGTTCACCCACCGTAAAATACTTATGCTCTTGAGAGAAGCCACTAGTGAAACCTATGGCCCACGGGTCTATTTTCCATCATATTAATCTCCCGTCAACAAGCTATTTCCTTTGCCGTTTTTATTTTACTTTCTTTACTTTGCATCTTTATCACAAAAATACCAAAAATATTATCTTATCATATCTATCAGATCTCACTCTCGTAAGTGACCGTGTAGGGATTGACAACCCCTTATCGCGTTGGTTGCGAGGATTTATTTGTTTGTGTAGGTGCGAGGGACTCGTGCGTGGCCTCCTACTGGATTGATACCTTGGTTCTCAAAAACTGAGGGAAATACTTATGCTACTTTGCTGCATCACCCTTTCCTCTTCAAGGGAAAACCAACGCAATGCTCAAGAGGTAGCACTGGCCGTCATTTATGTCAACAAAGCAGAAGATGATGAAGATGATGAGGATGATGATGATCCACTTGATGAAGCCATCATAGCTCAAAGAATGAGGTTGAGCGAGGAGGAGGTGTGCAATCTATGGGACATCATTCCGCCAGGTGCTGACTTCGTCGGGGTGCCATTCATGACCCGCCTGACAAGTACCATGGTTGATTGGCATATCATGGCATGTTGCATTTACTGTAGTAATTTGATGATATGCTTTATTGTTATACTTAGTGTAGAGTCCGATGATATATATGCTTACTGAATCTTATATGCTTTATTGTTATACTTAGTGTAGAGTCCGATGATATATGCTTAGTGCATCTTATATGCTTAGTGAATCCGATGATCTATATGCTTAGTGAATCCGATGATATATATGCTTTATTGTTATACTTAGTGTAGAGTCCGATGATATATATGCTTAGTGAATCTTATATGCTTAGTGAATCCGATGATCTATATGCTTAGTGAATCCGATGATATATATGCTTCGTGTAGAATCCAAAGAACTGTTAATAGTGTAGAATCCATATATACTTATTAGCAGAATTCATGCTTAGTAGAAATGTAGTACTGTCTTTTGATAGTGTAGAATGTGTGAGGCTACTTATCAATTGATATGTTTTTCCTATTCAGAAATTGCCAAAGAGCCTATCTGAGAGTTGTGGTATCAAGCCTGATGAAGAAGGCTCTGCTGGAATATGCCTTACTACGAGGGGCTCCGTCACCACCTGTGCGTACGGCGTGGACACAGACGGTCGCACACACTTCAACTCGGTTGGGTGGAAGAGCTTCCTCGTCGGCAAGAATCTTGATGTTGGACAGGCAATCCTAATTACTATGATCAGGAACACCCACCGCCCAGGCTTGAGGATGATGATCGTCATCAATATCATCTAGAACTACATATGCATGCGTGTGGCTGCTGAACCATATATATGCTAGTATGACTACCTAGTAGACTTATCAACTATGATCTATCCATGCATTGTTGACTACTATATATGAGTTTGTGAGATTGTGTGGTTATATTAAATGTGGTATTGTCGTTAATGTTTGTGAGATGGTTATGTGAACTTAGTTTATTTGCACTGGACTTGTCTTGATTTCCATGAATATTGCATCTGACTTCTTTTTATTATTTTTAATTTCTATTTACCTAGTTGTAGCGTGGGGAGAAAATAGGGCGCTACTACTATGTGATGATAGTAGTAGCGTTGAGAAAGAGGCGCTACTACTAAGTATTTTAGCTGCAGCGCTTGTTTAGAAATGCGCTACTGTTAAATAATAGCTGTAGCACCCTAGCAGTAGCGCGGGTGCCCGCGCGCTATTGGTATGTAAAAAAACCAGCGCCACTAGTAAAGTTTTCTCTAGTAGTGCGTGAGTTAGAGCATCTCTAGCAGATACTCTATCCCACCGCCCGCCCATATATTTTCGGGCAATTTAGCGTTTCCAGGCTTTTTCGGGCCGGAACAGAAGTGGTATATTTGCACCGGCCAGTAAAAAATATACGGGCGGCCCACAAACTGCCGCTTCCGCCGCTATATGTGTGGGGATGGGGGTGTTTTAAGGTTCCCGTGTCGGATAGATCCGCGCCCCTCCCCGCAGTCCACTTCCCCTTCACCATCTTCTTTTCTTAGCTCCGGCGAGCGCATCCAGACAGTTTTTCCCTCTCAAGCATGGATCTTGTCGGGAGAAGGTTGCGGACGTGGGGGCCGCCGCTGCCGCGCAAACTCGGCCGACACGACGCGGAGTCTGGCAGCTCCAGTCGGCCTGCCGTCGAGCTGGGCGCTCGGCGCAGGCACGAAACCACGACGCCCTCTCCGGCAGCAACGGCAACTGTGTGTGGAAGCACTTCAAAGGGCTCCGAGGCACTCTGGCTGGCGACGAAGAACCTCCACGAGGTGGAGATCGCGCACCACGGCGCGAATGAGGCGCTGGAGGCTGGCAAAGAGGGCACCGCCGAACGCTTCCAGGCGGCGAAGGCGGACCACGAGCTCGCCCAGACCCTCTACTGCTTGGTGTGCGAGTTCCTTCTCGACGTGAAGCCATGGGCTTCCACCGTTCCTCAGTCATCTCCAGACTATCTGGCTGCAGCTGCCATCCTCAACCTGTAGCTCCATTCACCGCCAAACGTAGCACTCGCCTCCAAACGCTTTTCCGGGAGAGTCTCGTGCGTCCGGCCACATAAAGGTTTCCATCCCCTGGCTACTCCACCACCACCACTACATCTTCGCATCAGCAGGTCATCCACCCCAGCACATCCTCAACAATGGCGGCTGCCGCGCTCAGGGCCCGGCTAGACAACCGTGTCACATCCATGTTCGCCACGGTGAGTGCATCCCCTCGTCGTCCCATCACATGTACACCTAGGCCGTGTGGTTGTTCCGGCGGCTGGCTGACTAGTCTATCTTTGCCTTCGCATCATGTGATTCATCTAGGGCATGCTGGACGATAATTTCCAGCAACTGCAGTCGATGGGGAAGAATGAGACCACAGCCTCGGGCTACGTCGCCGAGATGATCAACCTCTTCATCAAAGAAACCAAGAGGATCCTCAACGACATCGCCGGCCTGCTGTCCGCCCCCAATCCCACCTCTCTTCCTCTGCTTCAATTATCTCGGCTCGCTCGATCGGGTACTCATCCATCTTCTGTTCTCTGCTTTGCGATTCACAGGAACCAACCTGTGGTGGACTACGACATGGTGGACGTCCTCGTGCGTCAGCTCAAGGGGAGCAGCTGTTTGAACCGCAGCCTTCTAGCTACCTCTCCTCTCATTCGAACGGAGGTCGAAGAAGAAGAACAGTCGACACAAGGTTTTCCGGCCGGCGCACGAACGCCGCCACGGGCGCACGAACGCCCCAATTCTTTTCTTCCTTACAGTGGCTACATGGCTACACGCGGCTCAACTAGAGCACAACGGATTACATGGCAGTCTTATAGCCCAGCTAACCCAACGGCTGAGCAACCCATTCCAGCGACTTACGCGCACGCACGTGTGAACTCCACAACGGGCTTCCCTCGCATGATCCACATGACTCAACCCACGTCTTGATGCTCCTCCACAAGATCCGGCCAAGCCTGCATGCAGCTAGCCTGCACGTACTAAACTGACTAGCCAACACATGCAACTCCACATCCGCTGCAAAGGCCTAGTACTACCACCACGGGCACACACATGCCACACACACCACGCACGTAACGTGGTTTACTCCAACATACTCCCCACTAAACCACGATCTCGCCGTCGTCGGAGTTGTTGCAGCTCCTGTCACTATCGTCGTCACGGCCGTGACCCAGCCTACGGACCCGACCCGGCGCATCGACGCCGGTCGCACCGTGCTCCGTCACGACCCCGCGACATACGCCGAGCTCCTTCTCCGCCGGCGACACACGCCTGGCGTCCCTCTGCGCCCCGCACATCCCGCGCGCACTTGACGCGCCCGACGAGTCCGACCGCACCAGCGCGTCCCGCACGTCCCGCGCGCACCCCACGAGCCCGACCGCACCAGACGCTCACCGTGCGCCGCCTCTGTGTCCGCCATGGCAGCCGTCAGCGACAAACGTCGGAAGGATGTAGCCGAACTCGAGCACAACGGCGACATACGCCTCCTCCCAAGGTCAACCGCACGCTTGTACGCGCGCCCGCGGTCCCGACGCGTCCAGTGCGCACCCATAACATGCACCGGTCACGCCAGGCTCGCCGCCACGGCTTATTGCTCTGCACTGCTGCGGCCTCAACCGCAACGCAACACCTCTATACCACCATGCCGCTGTGTGTCGTTGGAGCCGCCACAACGCAGGTCCTCCGCGGCCTTTTCACCGTGCCGCCGCAGCCACCGCGGCCTCCTCGCCACGCTGCGCACCTCCACAGACCGACACACGGCCCGGAGCTTCACCGCGCAGCCGCCGGCGAACGCCGCCACCGCCGGCACGCCTCCGGCAAGGGAACGACACCCAAGATGAACCAGCTTTGATACGAATTGTTGGAACCGCAGCCCTCTAGCTACCTCTCCTCTCATTCGAACGGAGGTGGAAGAAGAAGAACAGTCGACACAAGGTTTTCCGGCTGGCGCACGAACGCCGCCACGGGCGCACGAACGCCCCAATTCTTTTCTTTCTTATAGTGGCTACATGGCTACAAGCGGCTCAACTAGAGCACAACGGATTACATGGCAGTCTTATAGCCCAGCTAACCCAACGGCTGAGCAACCCATTCCAGCGACTTACGCGCACGCACGTGTGAACTCCACAACGGGCTTCCCTCGCATGATCCACATGACTCAACCCACGTCTTGATGCTCCTCCACAAGACCCGGCCAATCCTGCATGCAGCTAGCCTGCACGTACTAAACTGACTAGCCAACACATGCAACTCCACATCCGCTGCAAAGGCCTAGTACTACCACCACGGGCACACACATGCCACACACACCACGCACGTAACGTGGTTTACTCCAACATACTCCCCTCTAAACCACGATCTCGCCGTCGTCGGAGTTGTTGCAGCTCCTGTCACTATCGTCGTCACGGCCGTGACCTAGCCTGCGGACCTGACCCGGCGCATCGACGCCGGTCGCACCGCCACAGACCCGACCTGGTGCACTGACGCCGGTCGCACCGTGCTCCGTCACGACCCCGTGACATACGCCGAGCTCCTTCTCCGCCGGCGACACACGCCTGGCGTCCCTCTGCGCCCCGCACATCCCGCGCGCACTTGACGCGCCCGACGAGCCCGACCGCACCAGTGCGTCCCGCACGTCCCGCGCGCACCCGACGCGCCCGACGAGCCCGACCGCACCAGACGCCCACCGTGCGCCGCCTCCGTGTCCGCCATGGCAGCCGCCAGCGACAAACGCCGGAAGGATGTAGCCGAACTCGAGCACGGACACGAGCACAACGGCGACATACGCGTCCTCCCAAGGTCAACCGCACTCTTGTACGCGCGCCCGCGGTCCCGACGCATCCAGTGCGCACCCATAACACGCACCGGTCGCGCCTGGCTCGCCGCCACGGCTTATTGCTCTGCACTGCTGCGGCCTCAACCACAACGCAGCACCTCCATACCACCATGCCGCTGTGTGTCGTTGGAGCCGCCACCACGCAGGTCCTCCGCGGCCTTTTCACCGTGCCGCCGCAGCCACCGCGGCCTCCTCGCCACGCTGCGCACCTCCATAGACCGACACACGGCCCAGAGCTTCACCGCGCAGCCGCCGGCAAACGCCGCCACCGCCGGCACGCCTCCGGCAAGGGAACGACACCCAAGATGAACCAGCTCTAATACCAATTGTTGGAACCGCAGCCCTCTAGCTACCTCTCCTCTCATTCGAATGGAGGTGGAAGAAGAAGAACAATCGACACACGGTTTTCCGGCCGGCGCACGAACGCCGCCACGGGCGCACGAACGCGCCAATTCTTTTCTTCCTTACAGTGGCTACATGGCTACACGCGGCTCAACTAGAGCACAACGGATTACATGGCAGTCTTATAGCCCAGCTAACCCAACGGCTGAGCAACCCATTCCAGCGACTTACGCGCACGCACGTGTGAACTCCACAACGGGCTTCCCTCGCATGATCCACATGACTCAACCCACGTCTTGATGCTCCTCCACAAGATCCGGCCAAGCCTGCATGCAGCTAGCCTGCACGTACTAAACTGACTAGCCAACACATGCAACTCCACATCCGCTGCAAAGGCCTAGTACTACCACCACGGGCACACACATGCCACACACACCACGCACGCAACGTGGTTTACCCCAACATACTCCCCTCTAAACCACGATCTCGCCGTCGTCGGAGTTGTTGCAGCTCCTGTCACTATCGTCGTCACGGCCGTGACCCAGCCTGCGGACCCGACCCGGCGCATCGACGCCGGTCGCACCGCCACAGACCCGACCTGGTGCACTGACGCTTGTCGCACCGTGCTCCGTCACGACCCCGCGACATATGCCGAGCTCCTTCTCCGCCGGCGACACACGCCTGGCGTCCCTCTGCGCCCCGCACATCCCGCGCGCACTTGACGCGCCCGACGAGCCCGACCGCACCAGTGCGTCCCGCACGTCCAGCGCGCACCCGACGCGCCCGACCGCACCAGACGCTCACCGTGCGCCGCCGCCGTGTCCGCCATGGCAGCCGCCAGCGACAAACGTCGGAAGGATGTAGCCGAACTCGAGCACAACGGCGACATACGCCTCCTCCCAAGGTCAACCGCACGCTTGTACGCGCGCCCGCGGTCCCGACGCGTCCAGTGCGCACCCATAACATGCACCGGTCACGCCTGGCTCGCCGCCACGACTTATTGCTCTGCACTGCCGCGGCCTCAACCGCAACGCAGCACCTCCATACCACCATGCCGTTGTGTGTCGTTGGAGCCGCCACAACGCAGGTCCTCCGCGGCCTTTTCACCGTGCCGCCGCAGCCACCGCGGCCTCCTCGCCACGCTGCGCACCTCCATAGACCGACACACGGCCCGGAGCTTCACCGCGCAGCCGCCGGCGAACGCCGCCACCGCCGGCACGCCTCCGGCAAGGGAACGACACCCAAGATGAACCAGCTCTGATACCAATTGTTGGAACCGCAACCCTCTAGCCACCTCTCCTCTCAATTGAACGGAGGTGGAAGAAGAAGAACAGTCGACACAAGGTTTTCCGGCTGGCGCACGAACGCCGCCACGGGCGCACGAACGCCCCAATTCTTTTCTTTCTTACAGTGGCTACATGGCTACACGCGGCTCAACTAGAGCACAACGGATTACATGGCAGTCTTATAGCCCAGCTAACCCAACGGCTGAGCAACCCATTCCAGCGACTTACGCGCACGCACGTGTGAACTCCACAACGGGCTTCCCTCGCATGATCCACATGACTCAACCCACGTCTTGATGCTCCTCCACAAGACCCGGCCAAGCCTGCATGCAGCTAGCCTGCACGTACTAAACTGACTAGCCAATACATGCAACTCCACATCCGCTGCAAAGGCCTAGTACTACCACCACGGGCACACACATGCCACACACACCACGCACGTAACGTGGTTTACTCCAACATACTCCCCTCTAAACCACGATCTCGCCGTCGTCGGAGTTGTTGCAGCTCCTGTCACTATCGTCGTCATGGCCGTGACCTAGCCTGCGGACCTGACCCGGCGCATCGACGCCGGTCGCACCGCCACAGACCCGACCTGGTGCACTGACGCCGGTCGCACCGTGCTCTGTCACGACCCCGTGACATACGCCGAGCTCCTTCTCCGCCGGCGACACACGCCTGGCGTCCCTCTGCGCCCCGCACATCCCGCGCGCACTTGACGCGCCCGACGAGCCCGACCGCACCAGTGCGTCCCGCACGTCCCGCGCGCACCCGACGCGCCCGACGAGCCCGACCGCACCAGACGCCCACCGTGCGCCGCCTCCGTGTCCGCCATGGCAGCCGCCAGCGACAAACGCCGGAAGGATGTAGCCGAACTCGAGCACGGACACGAGCACAACGGCGACATACGCGTCCTCCCAAGGTCAACCGCACTCTTGTACGCGCGCCCGCGGTCCCGACGCATCCAGTGCGCACCCATAACACGCACCGGTCGCGCCTGGCTCGCCGCCACGGCTTATTGCTCTGCACTGCTGCGGCCTCAACCACAACGCAGCACCTCCATACCACCATGCCGCTGTGTGTCGTTGGAGCCGCCACCACGCAGGTCCTCCGCGGCCTTTTCACCGTGCCGCCGCAGCCACCGCGGCCTCCTCGCCACGCTGCGCACCTCCATAGACCGACACACGGCCCGGAGCTTCACCGCGCAGCCGCCGGCAAACGCCGCCACCGCCGGCACGCCTCCGGCAAGGGAGCGACACCCAAGATGAACCAGCTCTGATACCAATTGTTGGAACCGCAGCCCTCTAGCTACCTCTCCTCTCATTCGAATGGAGGTGGAAGAAGAAGAACAGTCGACACAAGGTTTTCCGGCCGGCACACGAACGCCGCCACGGGCGCACGAACGCGCCAATTCTTTTCTTCCTTACAGTGGCTACATGGCTACACGCGGCTCAACTAGAGCACAACGGATTACATGGCAGTCTTATAGCCCAGCTAACCCAACGGCTGAGCAACCCATTCCAGCGACTTACGCGCACGCACGTGTGAACTCCACAACGGGCTTCCCTCGCATGATCCACATGACTCAACCCACGTCTTGATGCTCCTCCACAAGATCCGGCCAAGCCTGCATGCAGCTAGCCTGCACGTACTAAACTGACTAGCCAACACATGCAACTCCACATCCGCTGCAAAGGCCTAGTACTACCACCACGGGCACACACATGCCACACCCACGATCTCGCCGTCGTCGGAGTTGTTGCAGCTCCTGTCACTATCGTCGTCACGGCCGTGACCCAGCCTGCGGACCCGACCCGGCGCATCGACGCCGGTCGCACCGCCACAGACCCGACCTGGTGCACTGACGCCGGTCGCACCGTGCTCCGTCACGACCCCGCGACATATGCCGAGCTCCTTCTCCGCCGGCGACACATGCCTGGGGTCCCTCTGCGCCCCGCACATCCCGCGCGCACTTGACGCGCCCGACGAGCCCGACCGCACCAGTGCGTCCCGCACGTCCCGCGCGCACCCGACGCGCCCGACGAGCCCGACCGCACCAGACGCTCACCGTGCGCCGCCTCCGTGTCCGCCATGGCAGCCGCCAGCGACAAACGCCGGAAGGATGTAGCCGAACTCGAGCACGGACACGAGCACAACGGCGACACACGCCTCCTCCCAAGGTCAACCGCACGCTTGTACGCGCGCCTGGCTCGCCGCCACGGCTTATTGCTCTGCACTGCTGCGGCCTCAACCGCAACGCAGCACCTCCATACCACCATGCCACCGTGTGTCGTTGGAGCCGCCACCACGCAGGTCCTCCGCGGCTTTTTCACCGTGCCGCCGCAGCCACCGCGGCCTCCTCGCCACGCTGCGCACCTCCATAGACCGACACACGGCCCGGAGCTTCACCGCGCAGCCGCCGGCGAACGCCGCCACCGCCGGCACGCCTCCGGCAAGGGAACGACACCCAAGATGAACCAGCTCTGATACCAATTGTTGGAACCGCAGCCCTCTAGCTACCTCTCCTCTCATTCGAATGGAGGTGGAAGAAGAAGAACAATCGACACACGGTTTTCCGGCCGGCGCACGAACGCCGCCACGGGCGCACGAACGCCCCAATTCTTTTCTTCCTTACAGTGGCTACATGGCTACACGCGGCTCAACTAGAGCACAACGGATTACATGGCAGTCTTATAGCCCAGCTAACCCAACGGCTGAGCAACCCATTCCAGCGACTTACGCGCACGCACGCGTGAACTCCACAACGGGCTTCCCTCGCATGATCCACATGACTCAACCCACGTCTTGATGCTCCTCCACAAGACCCGGCCAAGCCTGCATGCAGCTAGCCTACACGTACTAAACTGACTAGCCAACACATGCAACTCCACATCCGCTGCTAAGGCCTAGTACTACCACCACGGGCACACACATGCCACACACACCACGCACGTAACGTGGTTTACTCCAACATACTCCCCTCTAAACCACGATCTCGCCGTCGTCGGAGTTGTTGCAGCTCCTGTCATTATCGTCGTCATGGCCGTGACCCAGCCTGCGGACCCGACCCGGCGCATCGACGCCGGTCGCACCGCGACAGACCCGACCTGGTGCACTGACGCCGGTCGCACCGTGCTCCGTCACGACCCCGCGACATACGCCGAGCTCCTTCTCCGCCGGCGACACACGCCTGGCGTCCCTCTGCGCCCCGCACATCCCGCGCGCACTTGACGCGCCCGACGAGCCCGACCACACCAGTGCGTCCCGCACGTCCCGCGCGCACCCGACCCGCCCGACGAGCCCGACCGCACCAGTGCGTCCCGCACGTCCCGCGCGCACCCGACGCGCCCGACGAGCCCGACCGCACCAGACGCTCACCGTGCCGCCTCCGTGTCCGCCATGGCAGCTGCCAGCGACAAACGCCGGAAGGATGTAGCCGAACTTGAGCACGGACACGAGCACAATGGCGACACACGCCTCCTCCCAAGGTCAACCGCACGCTTGTATGCGCGCCCGCGGTCCCGACGCGTCCAGTGCGCACCCATAACACGCACCGGTCGCGCCTGGCTCGCCGCCACGGCTTATTGCTCTGCACTGCTGCGGCCTCAACCGCAACGCAGCACCTCCATACCACCATGCCGCCGTGTGTCGTTGGAGCCGCCACCACGCAGGTCCTCCACGGCCTTTTCACCGTGCCGCCGCAGCCACCGCAGCCTCCTCGCCACGCTGCGCACGAACGCCGCCACGGGCGCACGAACGCCCCAATCCTTTTCTTCCTTACAGTGGCTACATGGCTACACGCGGCTCAACTAGAGCACAACGGATTACATGGCAGTCTGATAGCCAGCTAACCCAACGGCTGAGCAACCCATTGCAGCGACTTACGCGCACGCACGCGTGAACTCCACAACGGGCTTCCCTCGCATGATCCGCATGACTCAACCCACGTCTTGATGCTCCTCCACAAGACCCGGCCAAGCCTGCATGCAGCTAGCCTGCACGTACTAAACTGACTAGCCAACACATGCAACTCCACATCCGCTGCTATAGGCCTAGTACTACCACCACGGGCACACACATGCCACACACACCACACACGTAACGTGGTTTACTCCAACAGCAGCTACAGGTATAATGATGATGAATGCTTTCTTTCCCTGCTCAGTTTTAACTGTTTTATATATGATTGTTTCTCTGTTGCATCCATATCATGTGATTCAGACGTGATTGTCATGGGCATGCCGTTCATGGTGTCTGCGTTGTCGTGTAGCCATAATTAAGTAGAATTGCCGAATCTACCAGTGCTTCTTTTAAAGGAAATACCGGTATTGATGCCAACGGAAAATATATGGCTTCCGATCGAGGTATAATTTGTCGCGTTGTAAAGATTTCTGGTATTAATCATTTTCTATATATTATGTGTAACGCCAATGGTAGTTTTTCTGGTTTATTTAGGATACTCCTCAGGTGTGTCGGCACGGCGTCGTTTGTGGTTGTCGTATACACTCAAGTATAACAGCTGAGTTTAGTTGTGTCGTTAGACACGAATTTGTCGTTATTCCTGCCACGGCAATGTTATAGCTCTGCAAGGAACACTTTGTCGTCTTGCGGACATTTCTAGTAGTATTGAATCAATTATATATTTACCTAATGGAATATTCTAGGCCGGCAATAAAAAATTGGGATTCTGCAAACATTTCTGTATCAATGATTTGCTATATTCTACGTAACACCAATGGTCATTTTTCTGGTTTGTCCAGTCGCTACTAGAAAAACCGAGTACTGTATCAATGTTGTTTCTATTCCGATGTGTTGGCATGGGGTGTGTACGTCATGGGCATGAGGGTCATGTCGATTGGGCTGTCATATAGCAACAATTATAAGAGCCCAATTTACTTGTGTTCTGTATAATGGAATTGTCGATATTCATGTCAACGTGATGGCTCGGCAAGTGAAACTTTACCGTACTATAAATATCTCCACTACTACATTTAGCTAATGCTATTTATTTTTTGGGTTTATCAAACAATATATTGGTTCGACAACCGTGATTATTATCGCTAGTATGGTTATGCGGATCAACATGGTGCAATAGCGTTTAATAAGCTTGAAAATTTCCTGGTGTCCTGATCTTCCTCTTCTTTTTATGTATCAGTGTTGGTGCTAAGAAAGTGAACCTATCCTGCATGCAATTCCGTCGGTTCAATGAGCCAAGAAGCAAAGAAAGGTCAGTACTTAGTACCTTATTATATATGTTGCACAATCATTATTATCCACACCCTGTATTGTTTACATTATTGTAAACCAGAAGACTGATTTCCTTTTTTGATGGCACTATATTTAGCTCATAGCATTAGCCTGCTCGTTCACTTCATTTGCAACCCTGTGATGGTATAACTCGGTTCATTATCTAAATATGCCTCTTTGATTATTCTACTTTAACTTGTTAGTTCTAGACTTATGTTTATAGCATGACTAAATCTGAGATGGCTAGAGTTCTTTTTCCAAGCAGAGGGTTATGATTTCCGAACCACTGTTAGTTCAGTTCACGTGATCACTCTGTCTATTATTTGACTGCGTGGTATGATGCATTTATTCCAGGTGCCTCATGGCGTTGGCTCTTGCTTGGAGTGAGTTCTGTGATGTGCGAAGCAAGTTCGAGGCTATGATGCAGGTAGCCCCCTATGTGTGTATGTTTGCTTTGACTTCCAACTTCTTACTAGTATCATAATCTAAAGAACGGACATTGATCCTTTAAGATAAAAAAGGAAAGAACCTGATCTGATTCTTGTTGCTGTTGATATTTATCTAGATATACTGTTTGATTTCTGAGGTATCTAGAATGTTTCTGTCTTAATTTTTGTCATCCCGATTCTGTAGCTATATGGGGTAGTTCAAAGCAGTATAATTTCTTTGTTTCTCAGTGTAAATTAAACTTAGCCAATTGCTGCAATATGGTATCAACCACCTTGTAACACGGATGATTTGTGAAACCTTGTGACTTGGCCACCAATATGCACCTTAGACATGTCGTGATAATTAATCTGTTCTTCTTTTGATGAAGCTGGAGGAGCAGATCGCAACATATGGTCCTAAGTAGTAGCTATGGAAGGAAAAAGAGCATAGCTACAAGTGATCCCTCCCATGATGGGGTGTATGTACCTCTCCAATGTAGATAATGTTCAATTGGTGTCTGGCTTTGGAGGGCGATTATGAAATAACGTGATGAATCTGGCGTAGGAACTCCATTCTCGCAAGTCTTCAAACAAAACATGTTGTCATGTGTCAATGTCTCTGTCAACTCTATACCTGGTTGTGTCCGCTAGGCTGCCGCTCCATACAATATTTAAACTCTCTACCTGGTTGGTTTTTTACTGATGAGTTGGTTTGGTTATATGTTGTAGGCTCTCCAGTCTCTTTACCGTCTTTTGGAATGCCGCCGTCTCTCCTTGAATAAGGGGCAAGGTTTGTTGGTTATCAAAAACTACACTAAAGTGAGTGCATGGTTGATCTTTAAATTATTTTGCTGGTTGGTACATTGTGAGTGTCGCTTGCTGACCTCCACCACCTCTAGAACCTCCAGAAAACCATCACTGGAGAATGAACTAGATCTGTGGGCGAACAAGATATTACTAGGAGGGGGGAGGTAAGGGTGAAGGACGATGTGTGAAATAGTGTCTGGTAGAACATCAAGGGGGCCATGAATCAAATGATCTAGTGGCTGGAGCGGCGGGGTACATGCCGTGAAGCGCTGGAGTCTCTGGGTGTCTTCAAGGCCTTTCTCGGTAGTGTTGTCTAAACTCCAGAAAACCATCACTGGAGAATGAACTAGATCTGCGGGCGAACAAGATATTACTAGGAGGGGGGAGGTAAGGGTGAAGGATGATGTGTGAAATGGTGTCTGGTAGAACATCAAGGGGGCGATGAATCAAATGATCTAGTGGTTGGAGCGGCGGGGTACATGCCGTGAAGCGCCGGAGTCTCTGGGTGTCTTCAAGGCCTTTCTCGGTAGTGTTGTCCGTTAGGGACTCGGTCACCTACACGAGCATGCCGTCCATAAAACCGTTAATACCATATATGCCATCTACACGATGAAGTAGAGAGCACTAGTGCTCGTGCCCTCAATGGCTTCTGCGGCTAGATCACCAAATTCATGACCCCCTCGATGTTCTACCATGACAACATTTGACACACCATTCACCCTTATCCCCCTCCCAGAAATATCTCATCCTCTCCTCCGCCATAATAGGTAGGTATGGTGGCTGTTTTGAGGAATGTATAAGGTAGGTCTAAGGCACCGGCGAAAGTTGCGCGGCACTAGAGAGGCTAGCAATGGTGGAAGGGTGAAAGTGTGTATAATCCATGGACTCAACATTAGTCATAAAGAACTCACATACTTATTGCAAAAATCTATAAGTCATTGAAACAAAGTACTACGCGCATGCTCCTAGGGGGATAGATTGGTAGGAAAAGACCATCGCTCGTCCCCGACCGCCACTCATAAGGAAGACAATCAATAAATAAATCATGCTCCGACTCCATCACATAACGGTTCACCATAGTGCATGCTAAGGGCATCACAAACTTTAACACAAGTATATCTATGATACGTCCATTTTGCATCATGTTTTTATATTGATATTTATTGCATTATGGGTTGTTATTACACATTATATCACAATACTTATGCCTATTTCTCTCTTATTTTACAACGTTTACATGAAGAGGGAGAATGCCGACAGCTGGAATTCTGGAATGGAAAAGGAGCAAATATTAGCGACCTATTCTGCACAACTCCAAAAATCCTGAAACTTCATGGAGCATGTTCTTGGAATATATAAAAAATATTGGGTGAAGAAAGAACCAGAGGGGGGCCACCTGCCAGCCACAAGGGTGGAGGGCACGCCCTACCCCCTGGGCGCGCCCCCTGACCTTGTGGGCCCCCTGGCAGGCCTCCGGTGCCCATCTTTGGCTATATGGTGTCTTTCACCCTGAAAAAATCAAAAAGAAGCTTTCGGGACGAAGCGCCGCCGTCTTGAGGTGGAACCTGGGCAGAACCAATCTAGGGCTCCAGCGGAGATGTTCTGCCGGGGAAACATCCCTCTGGGAGGGGGAAATCATCGCCATCGTCATCACCATCGATCCTCTCATCGAGGGAGGGTCAATCTCCATCAACATCTTCACCAGCACCATCTCCTCTCAAACCCTAGTTCATCTCCATCAAGTTTTTCCTCGGTCATAGAGCCCGGAAGACCTCCTCTGGATGACTTAGTAAATTGGTATAGCTCACTGAGCTTGTCCATGATGTCCTTTAGAGACATCTCGCCAGCTCCGCTCGACTGGTCGTGAAGGACAACTACAATGCAAGTCATACAAGTCTTAGAACAAACATGAGCCGAAAAATGGATATCATGGTGTGGTTCCACTATCGGTGTCCTTCCATACAATTTCATCATCCATGTCCTCGCACAACTGGAAGTCCTGAATGCTTGCCCATAGGCCATAGCTGAATGAACTGTCTGAGGTGAACGATCGAGAAGGTAGCAGTCCTCTTGATTCTAGAGATCCACACATTCTCAGCAAGCGCCTCCCTAATCTTCCATTTTTCCTCGCCAATGCATCATAGATGAGGGGCACGATGTCTTTGGGTTTCGATCTTCCAGCCAGGGAGCATCCGAGAAGGATGCGCGTGCTCTGTTTCCAACGGTAATGGTCATGAAGGAGCGTAGAACATGTCGTAGTACTTTTGGTCGCATGGGTTGCAAGGGCCAACCCACATCTTTGCCAACTCCTTCCACTCATACGAGAGCCATCTCAAGTGCAAGAGGTTTGCATACGATCGATCCCCCCATACGGAAGAGGTTTGCATACGGTCTCTCAGTTAACCTTGCATTTAGCACCGGTTGTATTATCCGCCCCTGCCCAAAGGAAGGCTCTCTCCAACTTGTTGACGTTACGAAGGGTGGATGGCGGGACACAAAGCAGGGTCCTGAAGTGTCATCCTCCCGATAACGGTAATGTTCTGGCTGTCCTAGGTGACCAGCTTGGACGCGGCCTTGTCTCCAAGGAACTGGAAATCAACTTGCTTTAGCTGCCACACAGAGAGCGGGAGACCCAAGTACTTGATGGGGAAGGAGGCTGGGCGGCCCGCAGATTTTGTAGCTTGAGTGGAGGGTTGACATTGCCACTCTGGATGGGCACCACTGGTAGAAAAAAGGCTTTTAGTCCCGGTTCGCAAAGGCCTTTAGTCCCGGCTGTGCAACCGGGACTAAATATGCGCGACTAAAGACCCCCCCTTCAGTCGCGCCTCTTACGAACCGCGACTAAAGGCTTTAGTCCCGGTTCTCGTGGCTAACCGGGACTAAAGGCCCGTCCACGTGGGCGCCAGGGGTCGGTCGGGGCGGAGGACCTTTAGTCCCGGTTCTCGTGGCTAACCGGGACTAAAGGCCTCCTCCGCAGGTTTAGGGTTTTAGCCCCCCTAAACCTGGTTTCTTTTTAATTTGTAGTGTTTTATTTCTTTTATATTTTATTTTGTGTTTCATTTCAATTTTGATGAAGTTTCAGTACACATATTCTACGCTACTATATACATGCATATGAAATTTCAAACAAGAAGAATTCAAGAGGAATATATAATATATATTCAATCTCGGGTGACCATATACAACTTCGAACAAGTTTGCATACATAATTAGGATGGATGACCATATACAACTTCGAACAAGTTTCAATCTCGGGTATGCATATAAATTTCTTCGTCCTCGGTATAGTGTTCTCCTTTAGGATTGATGACTTCCCTCATGAAAAATCCTGCTAATTCATCTTGAATTGGTCGGAAGCGAGCTTCTGGACTAAGCCTCCTCGGCAAGTTATCCGTCGCCTTGCGCACGCTATCCGATGCCTTCCGCTCAGAGGTGTGTCTCTGGATGTTCTCACAAACATAGTATCCACATAGATTGGTCCCCGGTGGCTGCTTATCCACATTAACTAACCTTCTAAAATCTAGCTCATGTTTGAATTCACCGACAATTTCTTCTGAGAACCATCTCCAAACCCTACAGGGCAAAGAAAATTAAATGAACAAGGGAGTTATTAGTTACTTGATATTAGGAAATGAACGAAAGAGACCGATCGATATAGAGCTCAAATGATTGAAAATAATTACTTTTGCAGCATTTTTCTCATGTCGGCCCAACGCTTTGGATCCGAATCCATAGAGTCCATGATTAGAACTCTGGAGGTGTGAAGTTCAATATTTAGCAGAATCCAGTGGAACCTGCGGACACGTTACATGCACAGTCATGCATAACTCATCGATTAGACATACCATGCATGGAGTAAACAAAAGAGAATGGGCACAAGAGAGAAACTCTCACCCAAAATGGTAAGGAAATAGAATATGACTTTTGAGTTGATGCTTTCTAAGAAACTTGTACAAGTCTTTCTCCACGTCTTCGGGGTGATTTTGTAACACATGTCCATTAACGATATGTGGGTCAATGAACCCAACATCATGGATGTTTCTTATTTTGCATTCCCAAATCTTCAATCTGCATAATAGCGTACGCAACAATATAGTTAGGACAATATGCAGGCAATGAAGAACGAGATGAGGTAGAAATAAATCACTTACAGAACGTAGCAACTCAGCATAGATTTGTCGAGGTCGCGCAGATTGAACAGCTGGAACAATTCACTCATATGAACTTGTACAGAGTACCGTTTGGTGTGATGCTCCTCTGTAACATCCGCATAAACATATTCTTTGTCGGCCCATGTTATGAATTGCTTGTACCAACGTAGCAGATTTCGCATTTGTGGTGGTAGACTCTTTTCCCGCGCAGGCTCGACGAGAGCCCCATTCCGCACATATTGTAATGCTATCTCACATACTGGCGCATCCTCAAGGCCTAAGAAGGCACGAAGAGTCAAACCCATCTCGGACGCTTGTTTCATGGCACTCGCTACAGTCAATCCAAGTGCTGCCGCAACTGCTATGATATCGGGGTCCTCTTCCGGACCGGCTTTCACTATGAGCGGGGGGATCGATTGTTTCTTCTGCATCCCGAGCTGGTCAACTTGTTTCCCGCTTTTTTTACTTTCTTCTTTCTTGTAACACCCCGAGAATCATGCTACAGTAACTCTCTGTGATTAAGCTAATCATGTTGCTAAACAGGGCTTGATCACATTTGCATCCCATTTCTTTTCAAACTCCTAATTCAATCTTCAATTAAAATTAAAGTGGAAAATAAAAGTTTTCAAAAATTTAAACAAAAATGTTCGGTGGGTGCCAAATAATACACTGGTAATTATTGTGGAGAAAACTCCCTTTTAGAAAATGCCTAAGTATTTTAAAATGGATTAAAAGGTGAAAGAAAATAAATAAAAGAAAATGCAAAAAAAAACAGAAAAAAAACAAAAGCCCCCCAGTGGACCTGGCCCAACTGGGCCAACCCCAGGCCCAGCCGGCCAGCACCATCCCCCCCGGCAGAAAGGCCCAGCTCCACCCCGGCCCACCTCTCTCCCCTTATCCACTCCCCAGGCCCCCCCACCGACACCTCCCCCACTCACCCCCCCGAAATATCTCCTCCTCCTCCCTCCCCCCGATCCAGAACGGGATCGAGAGGAGGCCACCGTCGCCGACCGCCCCGCCGGCCTCGCCCTCGCCTCGCCGGAGCGCTGCCTCGCCGGCCTGCACCCCGACACCGCATCGCCGTCGTCTCCGTCTCCTCCCCGCGCACCGCTGCCACCTCCCTACGGCCCCAGTGAGCCGCACCTTCCTCCCCCTTTTCTCCTCTGCCCCCGCGCGCACCCCGCCGCAGCCGCCAGCCCCGTGCACCACCGCCGCACGCGCGTACGCGCATCGCCCCCCCAGCGCCCGTCTGCTCCCGCCTCGCCGCACCCTGTGCGTGCCGCCCGCCCGTGCTGCACCCCTGTTCGCGGTGCGCGCCCGCGCCCCGAACCACACGCCCGTCGACCGGCCTCCGTCGCCCGCCCCCCTCTCCTCTCGGTCACCGCCGCCCCGCTCGCGCTCCGCCGCGCCCAGACGCGCTCGCCCGCGCGCCCGCGTCGACCTCGCGCCGCGCGCCCCCCCTTTCCCCCGTGCGCCCCGCGCCCGGGCTCCGGACGGGCTCGCGTCCGCCGCGCTCCTCGTCGGAGCCCCGCCTCCCCTGGCCTTGGCCGCCGGCGCCGGCGTGCGCCGTGCGCGCCCAGTGCCCCGCCCCGTTGCCCGTTCGGGCCGTGCCCACACCCCGCGCCCGTCGCCGCAGTGCCCCCTGGGCCACTGCCTAGTGGGCCTCGCCCCTCTGGGCCACTGCCAGGTGGGCCTCGCCCCACCTGAGCCACTGGCCACTGGGCCCGACCCCCTGGCCCAATGACAAACGGGCCCCAGCGCCCCAGAACGTTTACAAAAATAAATAAATAAATAATAATAAAATAATAATAATAAATAAAAGTAAAATAATAAATAAAATAAATTAATAATAATAATAAGAATAAATTAATTAATAAAAATTAATAAATAAAGAAAATAAAAATAAAAATAATTTTAATTAATTAATTAATTAATTAACTAAATTAATTAAGTTAATTAATCTTGTTTAATTTAATTAAATAATAATTATTTAATTAAACACTAATTAACCTAAATAGTGAATGACAGGTGGGTCCCACTGGACCCACATGTCAGTTGACTTAGTCAACCCCTGTTGACTGCTGATGTCAGCATGACATCGTGCTGATGTCATAAATCCAAATTTCGAATTAAATTAAATAATTAATTAAATTCCAGAAATTAATAAAATCTTTAGAAAATCATATCTTTTAATCCGTAACTCGGATTAAAATATTTTAAACATGAAAGTTGCTCAGAACGACGAGACGAATCCGAATACGCAGTCCGTTCGTCCACCACACCTCCCTAACCTATCGAACTAGCAACTTTCCCCCTCCGGTCCGTCTGTCCGAAAATGCGAAACATCGGGAATACTTTTCCGGATGTTCCCCCCTTCGCCGGTACCACCTACTGTCGCGTTAGGACACACCTCGCACTGTTCATTGTCATGTCACGCATCGTCATGCTTATGATTGCATTGTATTTACTGTTTCTTCCCCCCTCTCCTCTCCGGTAGACTACGAGACCGACACTGCTGCTGCCCAGTTCGACTACGGAGTTGACGACCCCTCCTACTTGCCAGAGCAACCAGGCAAGCCCCCCCTTGATCACCAGATATCGCCTATTCTTCTCTATACTGCTTGCATTAGAGTAGTGTAGCATATTACTGCTTTTCGATATCCTATCCTGATGCATAGCCTATCCTTGCTACTACTGTTGATACCTTTACCTGCAATCCTACATGCTTAGTATAGGATGCTAGATTTCCATCAGTGGCCCTACATTCTTGTCCGTCTGCTGTGCTATACTATCGGGCCGTGATCACCTGGGCGGTGATCACAGGTATATACTTATATACTACATACATGACACATGTGATGACTAAAGTCGGGTCGGCTCGTAGGAGTACCCGCAAGTGGATCTTTGTGGCAGAGCGACATGGCAGGTTGAGACCGCCTAGGTGAGAGGTGGGCCTGGCCCTGGTCGGCGTTCGCGGATACTTAACACGCTTAACGAGATCTTGGTATTTGATCTGAGTCTGGCCATTTGGTCTATACGCACTAACCATCTACGCGGGAGTAGTTATGGGTATCCCGGCGTCGTGGTATCAGCCGAAGCCTTCTTGACGTCAGCGACTGAGTGGCGCGCGCCGGATTGGACTGGAACGCCACTAGGCTAGGTCTGCTTCCGGCCGCGTACGCAACGTGCAGGTGTGCATAGGGCGATGGGCCCAGACCCCTGCGCGCATAGGGTTAGACCGGCGTGCTGACCGCTCTGTTGTGCTTAGGTGGGGCTGTGACGCGTTGATCTTACGAGGCCGGGCATGACCCAGAAAAGTGTGTCCGGCCAAATGGGATCGAGCGTGTTGGGTTATGTGGTGCACCCCTGCAGGGAAGTTTATCTATTCGAATAGCCGTGTCCCTCGGTAAAAGGACGACCCGGAGTTGTACCTTGACCTTATGACAACTAGAACTGGATACTGAATAAAATACACCCTTACAAGTGCCAGATACAACCCGGTGATCGCTCTCTAATAGGGCGACGAGGAGGGGATCGCCGGGTAGGATTATGCTAAGCGATACTACTTGGAGGACTTCAATCTACTCTCTTCTACATGCTGCAAGATGGAGGCTGCCAGAAGCGTAGTCTTCGACAGGACTAGCTATCCCCCTTTTATTCTGGCATTCTGCAGTTCAGTCCACTGATATGCCCCTTTACACATATACCCATGCATATGTAGTGTAGCTCCTTGCTTGCGAGTACTTTGGATGAGTACTCACGGTTGCTTCTCTCCCTCTTTTCCCCCTTTCCTTTCTATCTGGTTGTCACAACCAGATGCTGGAGTCCAGGAGCCAGATGCCACCGTCGACGAAGACACCTACGACACTGGAGGTGCCTACTACTACGTGCAGCCCGCTGACGACGATCATGAGTAGTTAGGAGGATCCCAGGTAGGAGGCCTGCGCCTCGTTCGATCTGTATCCCAGTTTGTGCTAGCCTTCTTAAGGCAAACTTGTTTAACTTATGTCTGTACTCAGATATTGTTGCTTCCGCTGACTCGTCTGTGATCGAGCACTTGTATTCGAGCCCTCGAGGCCCCTGGCTTGTATTATGATGCTTGTATGACTTATTTATGTATTATGATATCTTCCCGTGAGTCCCTGATCTTGATCGTACACATTTGCGTGCATGATTAGTGTACCGTCAAATCGGGGGCGTCACAAGTTGGTATCAGAGCCGACTGCCTGTAGGAATCCCCCTTTCCACACTCCTTGGCCGAAGTCGAGTCTAGACATTACAAAACTTTTACTAACATGGCTGTGTGTCTTACGGGCCCACGTCGCCATTGGGTGGTACTAGGATCTTTTACTCCTCGACCTTTACTCTGGGACTCTAAACTCTCTTCTACTCGGGTTAAACGAATTTACTAACTCTAACACTAGGATCCCGTGACCGCATTCACCCCAAAGTTGGATAAGCCATAGTTGGTTCTTAGAGTAGTATTTTGAACAATTCACACACTGTCATTTGACTCCTTTGAAACGTCTTTGCTTTCAGATGGAACCCACGAGGCAGGTCGTTCGCCACACGACGGCCATTGGTGCCTCGGGATCACCTGCGGTGCTAGCTGAGATGATGACCTATCTGGGTTATCGCTGGCACCCTGAGTACACCGTCTACGAGGAGTACCAGGACTTTAACCAGGAGCAGTACCGTGCCATCGTCCACCTCTACTCTCGGGAGTATGACTCCACTACTGTGCTGCACACCGCACATGGTGTTGGTGTGACCATCGATATGGCTGTCCACGATGCTGCCTATGCTGCTCTGACACGTCTTCGTGGAGAGTATCGGGAGTTGGACACCTCCCCTTTCAGGCACATTGCTATCGCATCCGATGATGGTGCGGAGGGATACTATACTGCTGCCTACTCCACTGTCACCCGAGAGCCCTTCTACCATCAGAACCTGGTTCTGCATGCTGATGGGCTGGATCGAGCTAACCGAGCTCTTCGCCACGAGATGTACACCACCCGTCAGCACCTTTACCGTGCCCTGACGCTGCTGCACCCCTTTGTCCGATCTGGACAGGTACCGCGTACTGCGATCTACCCAGCCAGGACCGTGATGCCCCATGGTGTCGGTTGGCCAGAGGTGGGAGGCTACTCTCCCGCACTTGGTCCTCTTCTGCCACCTGAGCGTCGGGCTCTACACCTGAGTGTCCGCGGCCCCCAGTCTGCTGACGTGGAGGGCTATCCGTTGCCTCACTACCAGCTGTCGGGCTACGATTACCTCCACAGTACCTCTTGGGACTGATGTAGTCTTGCTTAGTTAAGTATTAGTTGCAGTCGCCGCGAGCCTGTGTGCCGCCTATGTTGTTTTAGTCTATGTACTGAACTCTATGCATGACCCCTTTTGTAAGTTATGCCGACTACTATGTAGTAGCTATCGTGCTCCTTTCGTTATGCATGTTTCATCATGAATGATTCTTGTCTTGCAAATATTTCTCAATGCTGAACTACCCCTGTTATATATTAGCAGGATGGTTAGACCAGGTGGTCGTGGTCGTGGTGGCGATGCCCCACCACCACCTGAGTACATGGCTGGCATGATCCAAGAGTTTGAACTGAACCGCCAATTCATGGAAAATATGATGGCTCAGTTTCCTCGCCCCAATATGAACCAGCAGCAAGCCCAAGTGACTCTTCAAGATTTCATATGCCTCAACCCAACCATCTACCGCAGCTCAACTCAGCCTCTGGATGCTGATGACTGGCTCCGTGACATCACCTATGAGATGGAGTCTGCTGATGTAGCCCCTGCCAGCTATGTCACCTTTGCTTCCTTCTTCTTGAAGGGACCCGCAGCTCAATGGTGGGACAGCCACAGGCGTACTCTGCCAGCTGGAACAATCATCACATGGCCAGACTTCCAAGCAGCTTTCCGTGCCCGCTTCATTCCTCAGGGAGTCATGGACCGGAAGAAGCGAGAGTTCCGCAACCTCACCCAAGGCAACAAAACTGTTGAAGCTTATCAGCGGGAGTTTCTGGACTTGTCCCGCTATGCTGAAGAAGACATTGCAACTGATGCACGCAGACAGGAGAAGTTCCGTGATGGACTACAAGCTGACATCAAGCTCGCACTTCTAGTGCATGACTTCGCCGATTTCGCCACCTTGGTGAATAAGGCCATCAATGTCGAGACTGGTCTGCAGGAATACCAGAGCTCTCACAGGCGCAACCGTGACACGGGCTCATCTTCGGGCTCGCCCGCGCAGAAGCGTAAGATATGGATCCCGAACAGCATGTACCGTCCAAATGCATCTGCCCCAAGGCAGACCTATGCTGCACCTCGTCTGCCTCCACCACCATCTAGGCAGTCAAGACTTCCAGCTCCACCATCCCAAGCTCCTGTTCCCACTCCGAATAATGGCTTGTGCTTCAGGTGTGGTCAACCAGGACACCGTGCTAGAGAATGCAACCAGAACCAGAATCAACTGGCCCTTCCAGCAACTGGCCGTGGTAACAATCAGCCTCGCAACAACAATGCTAAGTCTTATGGTCGTGCTCATGCCAACCACGTTGATCTCAACGAAGCTCAAGACCAGCCTGCTACTGTGATGGGTACACTCCTCGTAAATTCAGTACCAGCATCCGTTTTATTTGATACAGGTGCATCGCATTCATTCATGTCAGAAGATTTTGCATACAAGCACGATGTTAAATGTGAGGAGATGAACACTTCGGTACTGGTCAAAACCCCCGTGGGACAGTGTCAGACCTCCTTGGTTGGCATCGATGTCCCCGTGGAAATCGAAGGGCTGGAATTCTATGCCTCTCCCATTATCCTGAAGTCGTCTAACATCGACCTCATTTTGGGTATGGATTGGTTGAAGGCGCATACTGCTTCTATAGTTTGCGCCACTAAAACCGTCCATCTGCTACACCCTTCAGATGAAATAGTTGCTTACCAAGCTCATCTGGTGCAAAATGCCGAGGCAAGGCTCTATGCATTGAATGCATTGAACGCTGCACCACTCAAGGGCATTGAAAACATTCCTGTCGTGCGTGAATTCCTCGACGTCTTGCCTGAAGAACTTCCAGGGATTCCCCCTGCTAGAGCTGTCGAATTCATCATCGACTTGAAACCAGGCACCACTCCTATAGCCAAGCGACCCTACAAAATGCCGCCGCATGAACTCCTTGAGCTTAAGGAGGAAATCGACAAATCTCTTCGCAAAGGGTTCATTCGCCCAAGTTGCTCTCCTTGGGGAGCACCTTCTCTCTTTGTCAAGAAGAAGGATGGGACAAACCGGTTAGTTCAAGACTACCGTCCTATAAACCAAGCCACCATTCAGAATAAATACCCTCTTCCTCGGATCAATGATCTATATGATCAACTGGCGGGTTCGTCAGTGTTCTCTAAGCTCGACTTGAGGTTGGGTTACCACCAGATCCGTGTTCGCGAAGAGGATATCCCAAAGACCGCCTTCGTGACTCGCTATGGTTCATACGAGTACACCGTCATGTCTTTCGGTTTAACCAATGCTCCCGCCACCTTCTCTCGTCTGATGAACTATATATTCATGGATTACCTCGACAAGTTCGTCGTGGTTTATCTGGATGATATCCTGGTATTTTCCAAGAACGAAGAAGAACATGCCGAACATCTTCGACTTGTGCTGGAAAAGCTACGAGAGCATCAACTATATGCCAAGTTCTCCAAATGTGAATTCTGGCTACCGGAAGTGACCTATCTTGGGCATGTCATATCTAAGGATGGTATTGCCGTCAACCCTGAACGAGTTCAGGCTATTCTTGATTGGACTCCTCCCAAGAACGTTAAGCAAGTCAGAAGTTTTCTCGGTCTCGCCAGCTATTGCCGTCGATTCGTCGAGAACTTCTCCAAGATCGCCAGGCCTCTGACTAACCTGTTGCATAAGGGTGTTAAGTTCCAATGGACAGACAAGTGTCAGGAAAGTTTCCAGGCACTCAAAGACAAGTTGACTTCTGCCCCAGTTCTAGCTCCACCTGATACCAAGGACTTTGTCATTTACTGCGACGCTTCCCGTCAAGGATTAGGCTGTGTCCTAATGCAAGACCGCAAAGTGATTGCTTATGCCTCTCGGCAATTGCGCCCTCACGAAGAGAACTACCCAGTTCACGACCTCGAACTTGCTGCTGTCATTCATGCGCTGAAGCAGTGGCGACATTACCTTCTCGGTAATCGTTGCGAGATCTTCACTGACCACCAAAGTCTGAAGTATCTGTTTACTCAGCCAGATCTGAACCTCCGTCAACAGAGATGGATGGAGCTTGTTGCAGACTTTGACTTGGGTATTTCCTATACGCCAGGCAAGGCTAATGTAATGGCTGATGCCTTGAGCCGCAAGTCTTACTGGAACCACCTCCAGGTTCACAAAGTTCAGCCCTCGCTTGTTGAAGAATTCAGGAAGCTGAACCTCCATATTGTTCCTCCGGGTGCACTCGCTCCCCCTCCTAAGGAGTTTGGCAAGGTGAACCTCCACGTTGTTACCCAGGGTTCCCTCAATACCCTAGTTGCTAAACCAGATCTCGAGGACAACATCAAAAGGCTACAGAAGTATGACTCTGAAGCCCACAAGATTAAGCGCTACCTCGCAGAAGGAAAGCCCTCATTCTTCACCATTGCTGAAGATGGCACCTTATACTTCAAGGGCCGCCTAGTGGTGCCATGTGCAGAGAAAAACCTGGATATGACACAAGAAGTTATGAAAGAAGCTCATGATACGCCTCTATGTATCCATCCTGGTAGTACAAAGATGTACCAAGACATCCGCCAGAGATTCTGGTGGTCTAATATGAAGCAAGCCATTGCTCGTTATGTTGCTGAGTGTGACGTTTGCCGTCGTATCAAAGCAGAACATCAAAGGCCTGCTGGAACTCTGCAACCTATCTCTATTCCTGAATGGAAATGGGACCATGTTGAGATGGACTTCGTCACTGGATTTCCCAAATCACAGAAAGGTAATGATGCTATTCTTGTCGTCATTGACCGGCTATCCAAAGTTGCACATTTCCTGGCGGTCAAAGAAACGATCACTGCTAGCCAGTTGGCAACGCTCTATATGTCCAGGATTGTTTCACTCCACGGTATTCCATTGGTTATCAGCTCAGACCGTGGCAACTTATTCACTTCAAGATTCTGGGCAAGTTTCCAAGAAGCCATGGGAACTCATCTGTCATTCAGTACTGCGTTTCATCCTCAGTCGCAAGGGCAAGTTGAACGCGTCAACCAAGTTCTCGAAGATATGCTTCGAGCTTGTGTTATTTCCTTCGGCAAGAAATGGGAGGAATCTCTCCCGTATGCTGAGTTCTCTTATAATAATAGCTATCAAGCTAGTCTGAAGATGGCCCCCTTCGAAGTGTTATATGGACGAAAGTGCCGAACCCCTCTGAACTGGTCAGAAACTGGGGAACGTCCACTCTTCGGTCCGGATATTATTCAAGATGCCGAAGAACAAGTCCGCATTATTCGTGAGAATCTCAAGACTGCTCAGTCACGTCAGAAGAGTCAGTATGACCGTCATCATAAAGACATGGTCTATCAACCTGGCGAAAAGGCTTATCTTCGAGTCACACCTATGAAGGGTGCTCACGGCTTTGGGATCAAGGGCAAACTAGCTCCTCGCTATATTGGCCCATTCCTTATTCTCGAAAGGCGTGGAAAAGTGGCATACCAACTGGAGCTACCGCCGAACCTTTCTCAGGTTCACGATGTGTTCCATGTGTCACAGCTCCGCCGTTGCTTCAAGGACCCAATCCGAGCTGTGGATCATGAAGTGCTCGAATTGCAGCAAGACCTCTCCTATAAGGAGCATCCGGTCCGCATTCTCGACCAAGCTGAATGCCGCACACGTCAGAAGGCGATCAAGTTTCTCAAAGTCCAGTGGTCGCACCATTCTGAAGATGAGGCCACTTGGGAACGAGAGGATCGTCTGCGCGAAGAATACCCCGCACTGTTTCCTTCTACCTCCTAAATCTCGGGACGAGATTTCTTGTAGTGGAGGAGATTTGTAACACCCCGAGAATCATGCTACAGTAACTCTCTGTGATTAAGCTAATCATGTTGCTAAACAGGGCTTGATCACATTTGCATCACATTTCTTTTCAAACTCCTAATTCAAACTTCAATTAAAATTAAAGTGGAAAATAAAAGTTTTCAAAAATTTAAACAAAAATGTTCGGTGGGTGCCAAATAATACACTGGTAATTATTGTGGAGAAAACTCCTTTTTACAAAATGCCTAAGTATTTTAAAATGGATTAAAAGGTGAAAGAAAATAAATAAAAGAAAATGCAAAACAAAACAGAAAAAAAAAAACAAAAGCCCCCCCCCACTGGACCTGGCCCAACTGGGCCAACCCCAGGCCCAGCCGGCCAGCACCATCCCCCCCCAGGCCGAAAGGCCCAGCTCCACCCCGGCCCACCTCTCTCCCCTTATCCACTCCCCAGGCCCCCCCACCGACACCTCCCCCACTCACCCCCCGAAATATCTCCTCCTCCTCCCTCCCCCCGATCCAGAACGGGATCGAGAGGAGGCCACCGTCGCCGACCGCCCCGCCGGCCTCGCCCTCGCCTCGCCGGAGCGCTGCCTCGCCGGCCTGCACCCCGACACCGCATCGCCGTCGTCTCCGTCTCCTCCCCGCGCACCGCTGCCACCTCCCTATGGCCCCAGTGAGCCACACCTTCCTCCCCCTTTTCTCCTCTGCCCCCGCGCGCACCCCGCCCCCGCCGCCAGCCCCGTGCACCACCGCCGCACGCGCGTACGCGCATCGCCCCCCCAGCGCCCGTCTGCTCCCGCCTCGCCGCACCCTGTGCGTGCCGCCCGCCCGTGCTGCGCCCCTGTTCGCGGTGCGCGCCCGCGCCCCGAACCACACGCCCGTCGACCGGCCTCCGTCGCCCGCGCCCCTCTCCTCTCGGTCACCGCCGCCCCGCTCGCTCTCCGCCGCGCCCAGACGCGCTCGCCCGCGCGCCCGCGTCGACCTCGCGCCGCGCGCCCCCCTTTCCCCCGTGCGCCCCGCGCCCGGGCTCCGGACGGGCTCGCGTCCGCCGCGCTCCTCGTCGGAGCCCCGCCTCCCCTGGCCCTGGCCGCCGGCGCCGGCGTGCGCCGTGCGCGCCCAGCGCCCTGCCCCGTTGCCCGTTCGGGCCGTGCCCACACCCCGCGCCCGTAGCCGCAGTGCCCCCTGGGCCACTGCCTAGTGGGCCTCGCCCCTCTGGGCCACTGCCAGGTGGGCCTCGCCCCACCTGAGCCACTGGCCACTGGGCCCGACCCCCTGGCCCAATGACAAACGGGCCCCAGCGCCCCAGAACGTTTACAAAAAAATAATAATAAATAATAAATAATAATAATAAAATAATAATAAATAAAATAAATAAAAATAAAATAATAAATAAAATAAATTAATAATAATAATAAGAATAAATTAATTAATAAAAATTAATAAATAAAGAAAATAAAAATAAAAATAATTTTAATTAATTAATTAATTAACTAAATTAATTAAGTTAATTAATCCTGTTTAATTTAATTAAATAATAATTATTTAATTAAATACTAATTAACCTAAACAGTGAATGACAGGTGGGTCCCACTGGACCCACATGTCAGTTGACTTAGTCAACCCCTGTTGACTGCTGATGTCAGCATGACATCGTGCTGATGTCATAAATCCAAATTTCGAATTAAATTAAATAATTAATTAAATTCCAGAAATTAATAAAATCTTTAGAAAATCATATCTTTTAATCCGTAACTCGGATTAAAATATTTTCAACATGAAAGTTGCTCAGAACGACGAGACGAATCCGAATACGCAGTCCGTTCGTCCACCACACCTCCCTAACCTATCGAACTAGCAACTTTCCCCCTCCGGTCCGTTTGTCCGAAAACGCGAAACATCGGGAATACTTTTCCGGATGTTCCCCCTTCGCCGGTACCACCTACTGTCGCGTTAGGACACACCTCGCACTGTTCATTGTCATGTCACGCATCGTCATGCTTATGATTGCATTGTATTTACTGTTTCTTCCCCCCTCTTCTCTCCGGTAGACTACGAGACCGACACTGCTGCTGCCCAGTTCGACTACGGAGTTGACGACCCCTCCTACTTGCCAGAGCAACCAGGCAAGCCCCCCCCTTGATCACCAGATATCGCCTATTCTTCTCTATACTGCTTGCATTAGAGTAGTGTAGCATATTACTGCTTTTCGATATCCTATCCTGATGCATAGCCTATCCTTGCTACTACTGTTGATACCTTTACCTGCAATCCTACATGCTTAGTATAGGATGCTAGATTTCCATCAGTGGCCCTACATTCTTGTCCGTCTGCTGTGCTATACTATCGGGCCGTGATCACCTGGGCGGCGATCACGGGTATATACTTATATACTACATACATGACACATGTGATGACTAAAGTCGGGTCGGCTCGTAGGAGTACCCGCAAGTGGATCTTTGTGGCGGAGCGACATTGCAGGTTGAGACCGCCTAGGTGAGAGGTGGGCCTGGCCCTGGTCGGCGTTCGCGGATACTTAACACGCTTAACGAGATCTTGGTATTTGATCTGAGTCTGGCCATTTGGTCTATACGCACTAACCATCTACGCGGGAGTAGTTATGGGTATCCCGGCGTCGTGGTATCAGCCGAAGCCTTCTTGACATCAGCGACTGAGTGGCGCGCGCCGGATTGGACTGGAACGCCACTAGGCTAGGTCTGCTTCCGGCCGCGTACGCAACGTGCAGGTGTGCATAGGGCGATGGGCCCAGACCCCTGCGCTCATAGGGTTAGACCGGCGTGCTGACCGCTCTGTTGTGCTTAGGTGGGGCTGCGACGCGTTGATCTTACGAGGCCGGGCATGACCCAGAAAAGTGTGTCCGGCCAAATGGGATCGAGCGTGTTGGGTTATGTGGTGCACCCCTGCAGGGAAGTTTATCTATTCGAATAGCCGTGTCCCTCGGTAAAAGGACGACCCGGAGTTGTACCTTGACCTTATGACAACGAGAACTGGATACTGAATAAAATACACCCTTACAAGTGCCAGATACAACCCGGTGATCGCTCTCTAACAGGGCGACGAGGAGGGGATCGCCGGGTAGGATTATGCTAAGCGATACTACTTGGAGGACTTCAATCTACTCTCTTCTACATGCTGCAAGATGGAGGCTGCCAGAAGCGTAGTCTTCGACAGGACTAGCTATCCCCCTTTTATTCTGGCATTCTGCAGTTCAGTCCACTGATATGCCCCTTTACACATATACCCATGCATATGTAGTGTAGCTCCTTGCTTGCGAGTACTTTGGGTGAGTACTCACGGTTGCTTCTCTCCCTCTTTTCCCCCTTTCCTTTCTATCTGGTTGTCACAACCAGATGCTGGAGTCCAGGAGCCAGACGCCACCGTCGACGAAGACACCTACGACACTGGAGGTGCCTACTACTACGTGCAGCCCGCTGACGACGATCAGGAGTAGTTAGGAGGATCCCAGGCAGGAGGCCTGCGCCTCGTTCGATCTGTATCCCAGTTTGTGCTAGCCTTCTTAAGGCAAACTTGTTTAACTTATGTCTGTACTCAGATATTGTTGCTTCCGCTGACTCGTCTGTGATCGAGCACTTGTATTCGAGCCCTCGAGGCCCCTGGCTTGTATTATGATGCTTGTATGACTTATTTATGCATTAGAGTTGTGTTGTGATATCTTCCCGTGAGTCCCTGATCTTGATCGTACACATTTGCGTGCATGATTAGTGTACGGTCAAATCGGGGGCGTCACATTTCTCCTCCTTCAATATTTTTGCTTGCCTACGAAGTTCATGTCCATAGTCGTCAGGCATATTCAGCTCGGCTTGGGACGGTGTCGTCAAAAAAATCCTTAGCCCACTTCTTTTGCTTCTCAGTGAATACTTGCTTGGGCTCAGGCTCTTTTATCGCCTTCATATCCGCCTTCCATTTCTCATAATCAGCAGACGCAACCAATTTGGTTTCAGCTTCACTAAGTTCCCAAGGCCTTGGGAGGAGAGGCTTCAGTGATGGCTCCGGTACCCTTGTGGTCTTAGGTACATAAGGGTTCGGGTTAATAGTCCAGGAGCGGGTTTCCTTGCTGTCCGCCTGCTTCTGCTTATTCGCCGGAGGTGGATTGGGGGGCGTCGTACCCGCCGGAGGAGGATTGGGGGGCGTCGTACCCGCCGGAGGTTGTGGATCGGGGGACGGCGTCGAATGGCGTGAAGGAGGTGTAGGTGAACCACCACGACCACCACCACCGCCACCACCGCCACCACCACCACCACCACCATCGGAGGGGGGTGGACTTGCTAGCCTTGGCGCCTCGCCTGGAAACACTATGTACTTCTTTTTCCATAGAATGATCTGGCACTTGACATCTCCAAGTCTTCTCTCCCCTTCGGGTGTAGCTTTGTCAATCTCCAGGTCCTCAAACCCTTGGACTATGTCTTCCACCGTGACACGAGCATAGCCATATGCAATGGGGTTGTTGTGGTGGAGTGCTCCAGGTGTACAGGGTAAAGCACTGCCGCTAGCTACCTTCGTGGAAACGTTCCCCACGGGATAATGCAGATCACATTCTTTCATCTCCTTTACATCATCCACAGGGTAGTGAGGCTCCGGTGCACGAATCTCGATCATCGGTGCACTAGCACCAGGCGGGGCATCCGTGGAAGCCACGCTGCTTCTCCGCTGCTGGCTTCCGCGATCCGCTTCATGATCTTCATGCGGCCCTGCAGCCGATTTTTCTTTTACTAGTTCATGCACGGTCTGCTTCAACTCATGGAGTTCCGATGCAAACTTCGCCATAAGATCTGCATCCCGGTCCGTCTTTCTCTTACGGCTTCTGTAACAGTACGGGTCATTGTCCTGGGAAAACCCTACTTTCCACGGAACTTTGCCTTTGCCTCGTACACGTCCTCCGTGTTCATCATTCCCGAGGGCTGTTGTCAGTGCGTCTTTCTCTCTGTTGAACTTGATCAAGCCCTCTTGAGCTTGGGTCATTGCGTCAATAAGGGCTTGGGTGGGAGCAAACTTTTTCTTCCGGTGAACACACACCCCTGTCTCCGGGTCTAGCGATCCCCCATGCCCGTACCACCAGCTTTTGGCCCTTGGGTCCCATCCCTCTGTACCTAGAGGGATTCCTCGCACCCTCAGGTCCTCCTCCATCTTCTGCCACCTAGGCTCCGAAAGGCGGTATCCTCCTGGCCCCATAATATGATGGAACTTTTTCTTACTCGCATTATCCTTATTTTTTTCGATATTTCCTTGAAATGCTCCGATTGCTTTTGCCTCACAAATTCTGGCCAATCATCTTTCAGTTTCTCATGTTGTCCATTGAAATCCGGAGTCTTGCCCTTGTTGACATAGTCACGGGTTAAATTTTTCTTGAAGTTCCGGAATGCTTCGCCCATCTTCTGAAGAGCGAACTCTTTAACTAGCCTCCTCCTCTCACGTCCACCCGGAACCTCGTTACCGAATTCATCGACTTTGTTGTATTCCGGAGGTAGAATGAAATGTTCCATAAGCTTTCTCCAGCAATCCTTTTTCGTTCTCTTGTCGACAAAACTGAAACCAAGACGTGCCTTCTTTGGCTCCTTCCATTCCTGGACGGTGATCGGGACGTTGTCTCTAACAACGACTCCGCATTGGTTCATAAACTTTGAGGTGTGCTGTAGGGGCTTGCCGGTTTCACTGACAAACTCAATGGCATATGTTTCTCCTGTTTTCATCGCCTTGGATTTGCCACGCTTTGTCGTACTCGATCCGGCCGAGGGCTAAAAAAAGAAAGAGAGTCGCGCGCGTTAATACATATGTATTCACATTTCAGTAAGTTTGTATCACGAGAGGCTCAATGTATATATATACCTCGCCGGAGGTGGTTGCTACTTGCAATTCGAGATCGTCGTTTGTTGACGGTTGACCTCCGTCGACAATGTCCGTTCCTTCACCTTCTTGATCATCGACAATGTCTGTTCCACCGTCAAGGTTCAGAAAAGAAGAGACTACATCCTCTTCTTGCTCATATTCTGAGCCCGGCACATAAGGAATCTCGTTGTTGATGATGCCCATTAAATAACGTTCAGCCTCCGGACCCCTAAGCGGCTCGGCTCTATCGTCCGCCATATGTCACTCCTGCATGTAGTAAAAATTCTTTAAGTATAAAGGAATTAAAAAATAAGATTAAGGGGACATAGAGGAGGAGGAATTAAAAAATAAGATTATTTAGCACTAATTTGCATAGAAGTTTTTGTTTAGGGTTTAGAGTTTCCTTTTCTTCTTCTTCCTTTTCTTTTTCCTTTTCTTTTTCCTTCTCTTTTTCCTTTTCTTTTTCCATTTCTTCTTCCTTTTCTTCTTCCTTTTCTTCCTTTTCTTCTTCCTTTTCTTCTTCCTTTTCTTTTTTCCTTTTCTTCTTCCTTTTCTTCTTCCTTTTCTTCCTTTTCTTCTTCCTTTTCTTCCTCCTTTTCTTCTTCCTTTTCTTTTTCCTATTCTTATTTTCTTTTCTTATTTTGTTTTTCCTTTTCTTCTTCCTTTTCTTTTTCCTTTTCTTATGTTCTTTTTCCTTTTCTTATTCTGTTTTTCCTTTTCTTATTTTCTTTTTCCTTTTCTTATTTTCTTTTTCCTTTTCTTATTTTCTTTTCTTATTTTGTTTTTCCTTTTCTTCTTCCTTTTCTTTTTCCTTTTCTTATTCTGTTTTTCCTTTTCTTATTTTCTTTTTCCTTTTCTTATTTTCTTTTCTTATTTTGTTTTTCCTTTTCTTCTTCCTTTTCTTTTTCCTTTTCTTATTTTCTTTTTCCTTTTCTTATTCTGTTTTTCCTTTTCTTATTTTCTTTTTCCTTTTCTTATTCTGTTTTTCCTTTTCTTATTTTCTTTTTCCTTTTCTTATTTTCTTTTTCCTTTTCTTATTTTCTTTTCTTATTTTGTTCTTCCTTTTCTTATTTTCTTTTTCCTTTTCTTATTCTGTTTTTCCTTTTCTTATTTTCTTTTTCCTTTTCTTATTTTCTTTTTTCCTTTTCTTATTTTCTGTTCTTTTTCCTTTTCTTCTTCCTTTTGTTCTTCCTTTTCTTTGTTTGAGGAGGACGGCGGCGGGCGGGCGGCGGGAGGCAGGCGGCTGCAGGGGCAGGGGCAGCGGCGGGAGGCAGGCGGCGGCGGCAGGGGCAGGGGCAACGGCGGGCGTTGGCGACGGCAAGGAGGAGCGGGCGGCGACGGGGCAGGGCGTCGGAGCTCACTGGGGCAGGGCGTCGCCGCTCACTGGGGCAGGGCGAGGTTGGGGAGGCGTTGACGACGGCTAGGTCGGGGAGGCGTTGGCGACGGCGAGGAGGAGCGGGCGGCGACGGGGCAGGGCGCGGCAACGGCGACAGCGACGAGGAGCAGCCTGGCGGCGTCGAAGCGTCGGGGAAGAATGTGGAAAAATCCTAAGTGCCACACTTATATAGGAAAAGCTTTAGTCCCGGTTGGGGAGGCGGACCGCGACTAAAGGTACCCTTTAGTCCCGGTTGGGGACACCAACCGCGACTAAAGGGTACCTTTAGTCGCGGTCCGCCTCCCCAACCGGGACTAAAGGGTTTTGGCGCCGCTTTCGTTCCCGCGCAGAAAGAGCCTTTAGTCGCGGTTCGTGTCACGAACCGCGACTAAAGGTCCTTTTTCATATAAAATAAAACTAATTCATTTTAAAATCTTAAAAATACAATTATATATCAAAAAAAATCAGAAAAATAAAACTAATTCATTTTAAAATCTTAAAAATACAAATAATATATCAAAAAAATCAGAAAAATAAAACTAATTCATTTTAAAATCTTGAAAATACAGATAATATATCAAAAAAATCAGAAAAATAAAACTAATTCATTTTAAAATCTTTAAAATACAATTATATATAAAAAAATCAGAAAAATAAAACTAATTCATTTTAAAATCTTAAAAATAAAAATAATATATAAAAAAATCAGAAAAATAAAACTAATTCATTTTAAAATCTTAAAAATACAAATAATATATCAAAAAAAATCAGAAAAATAAAACTAATTCATTTTAAAATCTTAAAAATACAAATAATATATCAAAAAATTCAGTTCATCGATCCCTTGAAGGTTTGATAAAAGGTTTGATACATCATTCAGTTCATCGACCAAATACAAATCATCCGGATTCGCCATCGTACGTTTTAATTCACATGATCCATTCAACAAAGTTTGGTACAATAAATTATTACACATCAATTCTTCCCTTGTGTCCCTGCTTGCTTACGATTGTGCCGTATCCATGGAGCATCCTCATCATTTAACTTAATGCTTGGGTCAGTGGTCACTTTGAAGGGCGGAATTTCACCAAACATGTTATAATCTTCTGACATGTCTGTCTTGTCCTCCACTCCCACGATGTTTCTTTTCCCTGAAAGAACAATGTGGCGCTTTGGATCATCGCATGATGTACTGATCATTTTCTTATCTTTCCGTTTCCTCGGTTTGCTACTCATGTCCTTCAAATAAAAAACCTGAGCGACATCTTTGGCAAGGACGAATGGTTCGTCAAGGTAACCAAGATTGTTGAAATCCACCATTGTCATTCCGTATTGCTCGTCCACCTTTACCCCACCTCCTGTTAGCTTGAACCATTTGCACTGGAACAAAGGGACCTTAAAGGAGGGTCCATAGTCAAGTTCCCATATCTCCTCTATGTAACCATAATATGTGACCTTTCGCCCATTCTCGGTTGCTGCATCAAAGCGGACACCACTGTTTTGGTTGGTGCTCTTTTTATCTTGGGCGATGGTGTAAAATGTATTCCCATTTATCTCGTACCCTTGGAAAATCGTTATAGTCGAAGATGGTTTCTTGGCCAACATGTACAGCTGATCTCCAACATCATCATTGTCATTCATTAAATGTTTTCGCAACCAACTGCCGAAAGTCTCCATGTGGGCCTTTCTAATCCAGGATTCAGGCTTCCCCGGGTTGTCCGAGCGTAAAATATTCTTGTGTTGCTCGAAGTACGGAGCCACCAAGCTGGAATTTTGCAGAACTGTGTGGTGTGCTTCAGTCATAGAATGACCGTCCATACATATCGTGGATTTCCTTCCGATCTTGCCTCTTCTGGATTGATTACCTTCTGAGAGATTGCATTGAGTAATGCACATAGCTTCACAATGGCTACTCGAACATTTTCCGGTAGGAGCCCCCTCAAAGCAATCGGAAACAATTGCGTCATAATCACGTGGCAGTCGTGAGACTTCAGGTTTTGGAACTTTTTCTCCGCCATGTTTATTATTCCCTTTATATTCGACGAGAAGCCAGACAGGACCTTCATACTGCTCAGGCATTCAAAAAAAATGACCTGCTCTTCTTTGGTAAGAGCGTAGCTGGCACGACCTTGAAACCATTCCGGATGCCGGTCATCTGGGTCTTTCAAAAGTTGCTGGTCCTTCTGTGCTTCCTTTGTATCATTTGTCTTCCCATACACGCCCAAGAAGCTTAGCAGGTTCACGCAAATATTCTTCGTAACATGCATCACGTCGATTGCAGAGCGGACATCTAGGACTTTCCAATATTCTAGCTCCCAAAATATAGATTTCTTCTTCCACATGGGTGCGTGCCCGTCAACTCCCCGCGGAACTGATTGTCCGCCAGGACCCTTTCCAAAGATGACTTTCAAATCCTTGACCATATCAAATATCTCAGCACCAGTACGTTCCGCAGGCTTCGACCGGTGATCTGCCTTGCCGTTGAAATGCTTGCCTTTCTTTCTTACGTTATGATTTTGGGGAAGAAATCGACGATGACCCAGGTACACGTTCTTCTTACAATTAACCAAATGTACACTTTCAGTCTCATGTAAGCAGTGCGTGCATGCATTGTATCCCTTATTTGTCTGTCCCGAAAGGTTACTGAGAGCAGGCCAATCGTTGATGGTTACAAAAAGCAACGCTCGTAGGTCAAATTCCTCTCCTTTGTGCTCATCCCAGACACGTACACCAGGTCTGGCCCACAACTGTAAAAGTTCATCAACTAATGGCCTTAGGTACACATCGATGTCATTCCCGGGTTGCTTTGGACCTTGGATGAGCACTGGCATCATAATGAACTTCCGCTTCATGCACAACCAAGGAGGAAGGTTGTAGATGCATAGAGTCACGGGCCAGGTGCTATGGCTGGAGCTCTGCTCGCCAAAAGGATTCATGCCATCAGTACTTAGACCAAATCTTATGTTCCTTGCGTCAGCTGCAAAATCTTTGAACACTCTGTCGATCTTTCTCCATTGCGTTCCATCAGCGGTGTGTCTCAACTCCCCGTCGGACTTACGGTCCTCTTTGTGCCATCGCAACGACTTGGCATGCTTTTTGTTCCTGAACAGACGTTTCAACCGTGGTATTATAGGAGCATACCACATCACCTTGGCGGGAACCCTCTTCCTGGGTTTCTCGCCCTCAACATCGTCACCAGGGTCATCGCCTCTAATCTTATAACGCAATGCAGTGCATACAGGGCATTCATTCAAATTCTCATATTCACCGCGGTAGAGGATGTAGTCGTTAATGCATGCATGTATCTTCAGAACCTCTAAACCTAGAGGGCAGACAACCTTCTTTGCTTCGTACGTACTGGCGGGCAACTCGTTATTCTTCGGAAACATATTCTTCAACATTTTCAGCAAATTTTCAAATGATGAGTCACCTACACCTTCCTGTGCCTTCCATTTTAGCAAATCCAGTGTGCAGCCCAGCTTTTTCAGACTATTATCGCATCCTGGATACAACGACTTTTTGTGATCCTCTAACATGCGATCCAAATTCTCCCTATCCTTGTCAGTTTCGCAGCGTCTCCGTGCATCAGCAATGGTCCGACCAAGATCATCAGCGGGCTCATCATGTGCCTCTTCTTCACCTTCACCTAACCCTTCCCCACCTTCAGCATCATCCTCCATGAAAGTATCACCGAAATGATCATGATAGTTGTCATCGATATCATCCCCTTCTTCATCTTCTTCCATTCTAACCCCTCTTTCTCCATGCTTGGTCCAACAATTATAGCTTCGCATGAAACCGTGCCGAAGCAGGTGCATGTGAACGTCTCTTGAGGAGGAGTAACCCTTCTGATTCTTACAGACAGCACATGGACAGATAATAAAACCTTGCTGCTTGTTCGCATTTGCCACTACGAGGAAATCTTTCAAACCCGTAGTGAACTCGCCGGAGAGTCGGGGACCGTACATCCATTGCCGATTCATCTGCATTATTATTATATAAAGTATATAATTAACCATCATGCATTTGTTAAACTAACTAGCTAGAAATAATACAAATTAAACAATGAACTACACACATGCATATTTTATCAATGACACATGAAAGGTTCAAGTTGCTAACCGCGATCGCGGAGGAAAAATAAATGAGAAAGCTCAAGTGTGGCTCGGACACTTCATATCATGTTTGTTTCAGGCTCTCGGGCATTTCATCGAACACCTTGTGTGCATAGGAGGAACCAAAAGCAAACCCACCACCCCCTTCTGAAAATTGTGAAGTGAGCTGAGTGAAGTGAAGTGAGCTGAGTCCTATATATAGGGATGGGCCTTTAGTCCCGGTTGGCCTGGCCAACCGCGACTAAAGGCCTTCGGGGACCTTTAGTCCCGGTTGGCCAGGCCAACCGGGACTAAAGCCCCTCCCGTCCGCCAGCTGTCGACCGAGCGCGCTGTGCCCAGATAGTTGGTCGCGGGTCTCCTCCCGAACCGCGACTAAAGACCCCTTTTGTCGCGGTTCGATTATTTTGGGGACTAATGGGGGCGTATGGAAGCCTCTTTTTCTACTAGTGCACCATGGAGTTCTTGCTTAAGTTGGTGCACACATCCATAACATCCCCAAAGAGGCGCAAGATGCAAGAGAGATTGTCGATGTCGACTTTGATGGGAGCCATAAAGACCACACATCATCCACATATAGGGAGGTGCGAAGGGAAGCTGCGCGGCCCCGAATTTTATGGAACAACTCTTTTGTAATTGCCACTTGAAGCATTCTCTAAAGAGGGTCAATGGCGACGACAAACAGCAGGGGAGATAGTGGGTCACCCTGCCTGAGGCCACGATGGTGAATAATAGGGCTGCCAGCAATGCCGTTCAGTAGAATGCGGGAAGAGGATGTGTAAAGCAGGGCAAAGACCCAATCCTGGAAAATGCTTGTGAAGCCCCTTCGCCAAAGGAGGTCAAGGAGGTACTCCCACCTCACGGAGTCAAAGGCCTTCCGGATGTTGAGCTTAAAAAGCAGGGCCGGCGTCTTGCATTTGTGCATCTGTTGCACAATGCTCCGCACATACGTGAAGTTATCATGAATGTTTCTCATTTTGATAAAAGCACTTTGGGCATGCAAGACGAGCGTGTGCTGGCCCGAACGGCAAGTCTAGTGGCAATGATTTTCACAATAATTTTTGCCACCGCATGAATCAAGCTGATATAGGATGGTAGCGGTAGCAGGTGATTATCTCGGCACCATCCTTCTTAGGTAAAAGAACCACATTCATGGAGTTGAGCCAGTGAAGGTTGTCGTTGCCCACGCGGCCGAAAGAGGCAATCACTTTCATGAAGTCATCCTTGATGATGCCCCAACTACTCTTGGACTTATTCCTACAAGAACTCGTGTGGTACGTGATGGCAAGTGTGTCTTCTTAATGTGCATGCGATACAATCTCCACGACAGTCCGTCATGGCGCTGGCGGCCCCGACTGCTCCCGCATTCGTTGACCCGCTGCTGCAAGAGGCCTCCATGATGGCGCGGAGCTCCAAGGCCATGTGCACCAAGACGGTGCCAGCGGCGCCGGTTCGCACGAGCTCGCACTCCAAGGGGGCCAAGGGCAACATGCCTTCTCTGCAGCGAGCGCAACTTCTTCAAGCTCAGAAGAACATGGAGATCTTAGGTAATCCACCTCCACGTTTCACGGTTTTAGATTCCTTTTCGGATGATCATCTGCTTGAGGTGTTAGCGGCGAGTGGTGTGGATCCCTCCTGTGTGGGTGGGGATCACGAGTTGATCTCTCTTGTGCGCGCCAAGGAGACGGCACAGGCAGAGCTTGCGGCTGCTGCTGCAGCGCGTGCCAAACAGAGGACCGGGGGCCCCGAGGAGGGGCCGCCGCTGTCATCTCTGTGCCCGATGAGGGGGGCCAGGCAACGGGGGTTGCCACCTCTCCCTCGCCTTGCAGGGGCAAGGTGAGGCGCGTGGCGAAAGCGGTCACCTCTAGGGGTGTCCGGCTCCGTAATCGTGTCATTTAGATGCGTGCTCTTTTTTGGAATATCCATGGTTTTGGCCACGCGGGGCGGCGTACCCAACTTAAAGAATATATGCGCAAAGAGGACGTGGACATCATAGGTCTCCAGGAAACTATTAAGACAGATTTCCGCTTCCATGAACTGCTAGCTATAGACCCGTTGGAACGATTCGAGTGGCATTTTGCACCCGCAGTTGGGCACTCGGGTGGTACGCTGCTGGGTTTAAGCCGTGCTGCGTATGAAATTATCACTTGGGATGTTGGTACTTTCTTCATCGCTGCACATTTTCGCATTCGCGCTTCGCTCCGTGAGCTAGTGGTTATTCAGGTCTATAGACCAGCTGATCATTCCCGATCGGCGGAGTTCTTGGGAGAACTCCAACAGAAAGTCACTACGGTGACAACCGCCGCGCTTCCGGTTCTCGTGGGGGGGGGGGGGATTTTAACCTGATTAGGTCGGGCGCTGACAAGAATAACAGTAACATTAACTAGCCGCGGGTGGCCATGTTCAATTCTGCTATTGCCGCCATGGCCTTAAGGGAAGTAGCTAGCTAGGACAGGCCCGCGTTTCACATGGACTAACAAGCAACTCGACCCGGTCCGCTCGGTGCTCGACAGGGTGTTCATGTCGCCGGAGTGGGAGATGAGCTTCCTCTGTGCACGCTGGTCGCGGAGACCCGCATTGGATCTGACCATGTGCCACTAGTCTACTCCTCGGGGGAGGATAGGCTGCGACGCAGCCCGCGGTTTTTCTTCGAAACGGCCTGGTTTGAAGTGCCAGGATTTGAGGCAATCTTCAAGGAGAAATGGCTGGCGTGCGTGCAGCAGGTCGGTCCCCAGCGAGGCCCGATGGAATTCTGGAACGCAGTCGGGGGACGACTCAGAGCCAGCCTTAAGGGGTGGGGCGCCAATCTAGGGAGGATGGACAAAGAGCACAGAGCATCGATTATGGAGGAGATAGCCAGGATCGATGCGTAGGCTGATGCTCGGGCCTTCTCGGAGCAGGAGTGGGCTCATCGATATGCCCTTGAGGGGTAGGTCGAGGCGTTACTCCGTGCGGAGGAGGAATATTGGCGGCGTCGTAGTGGGCTAAAGTGGACGCTTAAGGGATATGCCAATACCAAATATTTTAACGCCTGCGCTAACGGTCGTCGTCGTAAATGTGCTATCCTCATGCTACGATTGGAGCAGGGGCTCCTGTTGCGACAAGAGGATATATCTCGGCACATTTATGAGTTCTATATCAACCTGATGGGTACGTGCGAGGCCCAGGGAGCTGGCCTGCGCGCGGATGTGTGGGAGGATTCTCAACGCGTCCTGGCGGCTGAAAACGACGAGCTGGGGCTCGCCTTTCTCCCGGAAGAAATTGACGCCGCCCTAATGGGGATGAAAGCGGATACTGTGCCAGGCCCGGACGGGTGGCCGGTGGCAATGTTCAAGCGGTTCTGGCCCATACTTAGAGGCCCCATTTATGAGATCTGTAATGGTTTTATGTGAGGGACGGTAGATATAGCCCGCCTTAATTTTGGAGTTCTCTCGCTCATTTCGAAGGTGCAGGGGGCCGATAACATTAGACAATACCGCCCAATTGCACTTATTAACGTTCCTTTTAAGATTTGTGCTAAAGTGAGCACCACCCGCTTAGGTCCGATCGCCCAGCGCTCGATTCATAACCAGTCTACGTTTATTCGCGGGAGCAATATCCTCGAGGGTCCGCTCGCTCTCTAGGAGATTGTGCACGAGCTCAAACGCACGAAGGAACCGACAGTTTTGCTGAAACTAGACTTCGAGAAGCCGTACGACCGGGTAAATTGGGATTTCCTGCGTCAGGTGCTCTTGGGTCGTGGTTTCTCCGCGGTGTGGGTTCACCGTGTTATGCAACTGGTCTCGGGAGGCCAAACGCCAGTTTCGGTGAACGGAGAAATAGGCATTTCTTCAGGAACAAACGCAGACTCAGGCAAGGTGACCCGGTGTCGCCGTTGCTGTTCAACTTCGTAGTTGATGCGCTGTCCGCGATGCTGACGAAAGCAGCGGCGGCGGGCCACATCCACGGGTTGGTAGGCCACCTCATTCCAGGGGGAGTGACGCATCTGCAATACGCGGATGACACGCTTTTGATGTTTCGCCCGGATTTGCACAGCATAGCTTCGATCAAGGCGATTCTCATTAGTTTTGAGCTCATGTCGGGCCTCAAAATCAAATTTCACAAATGTGAATTGATTGCAATGGGGGTCGAGCCGGAGGAGGGTAGACGTATAGCGGATTTGTTTAACTGCAAAGTCGGCAAATTCCCGTTTACGTATCTCGGCTTACCGATAGACACCAAACGTCCCACGATAGAGGATTGGGATCCTTTGTGCGTGAAGGTGTGAGGGAGGGTGTGCCCCTGGCGAGGGAAATTCCTTTCCAAGGCAGCTAGGCTAATTCTTACGAACTCCAGCCTTTCCTCATTGCCAATGTTTGCCATGGGCTTGTTTCTGCTTGCAGAAGGGGTCCATGCGAAGTTTGACACGCCACACGCCAAGTTCTTTTGGGAAGGAACCGGCCCGAACCGTAAATACCATATGGTTAAATGGGTCTGGTTGTGCAGACCGAAGGCCTTGGGGGGCCTTGGGATTACCAACTCCAGACTTTTAAACATCGCTTTGATGTGTAAATGGATCTGGAAAATTGCCCAAGGGGCAACCGGTCTGTGGGTTGATCTCCTCAAGGCCAAGTATTTTCCTGATGGCAATTTCTTCGAAGGGAGGGCAAGGGGCTCCCCCTTCTGGAACGACCTGCAGACGGTCAAACTGGCATTTGCCATGGGGGCGAAGTATGCCATTGGGAACGGCCGCTTGGCCCGCTTCTGGACGGATCTGTGGATAGGGGCTCAACCGCTTTGGGCTGAATTCCGGGATCGGTTCGAGCTAGCGGTGAACCCAGCGATCATGGCGGCGGAAGCGCTTGCGTTGACCTGGCCAAGAGCAGACTAGTCTAACGGCTATGTTGCAACTCATTGAACCAATCAACCTTGTGGACGAACCGGACATGGTGAGCTGGGCGCTCACCAGTTCTGGGAAGTTTTCGGTTAATTCCTTGTACCGCAAGCTGTGTCGAGGGACGGCGCATCAAGCGATGGAGGGGTTGTGGAAAGCGCGGTTGCCCCTGAAGATCAAACTCTTTATGCGGCAACTATTCCGTGATAAGCTGCCTACCTCCTTAAATGTGGCTAAATGTAATGGTCCGGCCACCGGACCGTCCGCGTTGTGTGGGGCCCCAGAGGATGCCAACCACGTGTTCTTCACGTGCTCTCTTGCAAGATTTGCATGGAGCGCGGTCCGGACCGCGGTGGTGTCCCGTGGGACCCCAGAACGGCCGCATAGTTGACCCAACTTCTAGATACGATTCACGGGCGTACAAAACGGGTTATGTGGAGCTGTGTAGGGGCACTACTCTGGGCTATGTGGTTAACAAGGAACAAATTCACTATCGAGGGTTGCTTTCCTTCGCATCCGGCTAACATTATCTTCAAATGCAACCTTCTATTGCAGCAGTGGAGTCCGTTGGGGAGGCGGAGGGATGCTGAGCTGATCAAGACCGCCCAACAGCGTCTATTGCAAGTGTACGTGATGGCTAGGGAGCCTTGACTATGGCGTGTGACCATGGTCCCTTTTGATGCTTGACGAGCCTGCGCGCTCTGTACGGGTTGTGCCCTGTAATCCGCCAATGCTTTGTTATGTAGCGCCCGAACCTCTTTGGTGTTGCTTCGGCGTTGGCCGGGATGGCCTGTGATGTTGTATTCAGACTTGGTGTGTTGCTACGCTGCCTGTTGTGGCTTTATTAATTTAAAGCCGGGCGCGATTGGCGTCTTCGTTCTAAAAAAAAACAATCTCAGCCAACCACCACTAATCTTGTTGTTTGTAAACACACATCTCCAGGTTTTAAGAGAGATTACAACCGTCAAAGGCCAGTGGAGGGCCCATGGAACGAGTTGTCACAGCCTTGGCCGGACACTAATCTGGCTGCATCCGGCGTCGTCGACCTGTAGCTCCTTAATGGCTACCCCAATACACAAATGGAATAACAAAATGCGTGCATTACGTAAATTCCTTGGTGGTTGGGCTAGGCATACAGTGGGTATCCTCAAAAAGGAGAAGCTTCGTCTTTCATCTATCATTGATGAATTAGAAGCTTTGGCAGAGGTTAGACCATTATCTGAGCATGAAATCGAGATCAAGAGTCAATCGAATGCACAGATAGCTAGCATGCTGCGCGAAGAGGAACTCAAATGGTACCAACACTCTAACTCTCAATTTATCCTAAAAGGTGATTCGAATACTAGATATTTCCACGGCGTCGCCAATGGCAGACACCGGAAGAAACTTATTCATTCACTTTGAAAGAACATGCGGTGCCCCCATGTTTGGTTTTGGTAATTGATGACAATCTCTATGGACTAATGGTTACCTTGAGTTATATTTGAAGGATTTGTCCATAGGCATTTCTTGAAGTTCATGTGTTGGTTTCAAGGAGTTTATGTGGTGACCACGGTGTTGTTAAGGAATTATCCAAAGATTGGTCATGTGAGAGTTGAGCTTATTGCAAGCATGTCTTGGAGAAGAAGATTGTGTGATCATTCATGTATATCTTCAAGACATCATCCAAATGAAGAGAGTTGAAAATATTCAAGGTTGATCAAGACTAAGTCAAGAGTGAATCAACTTGATCAACTCACAAAGCGTAGAAGATGTACCGAGAGGGATCAAGCGATCCCATGGTGTGGTAAGCATTGTCAATTACGCTTTGTGTACTAACCCATGATCTTCGTGAGAGTTCTTTGTGGGGTTAGGTTGCGGTGTGCAAGTTCAAGTGAAGCATCATGAAGAGATCAAATGCTTGAAGCTTGCCATCCATTGTGGTGACAATGGACTTGTGAAGACGTGCGGAAGAGTGGCTCACCCATAGTGGAGTATGGGGGAGCAATCAACTAGTCTTCATCGAGCCAACGCAACCAAGAAAGGTGGTCCAACTTGAGGGAGTCAAGATCGTCATCATCTAGCTCAAGTGGACCATGTGCAAGGCAAAGGTTTGCTCTTGATAGGTTTTCTATTTTACCGGTCTCATGATGGTAGTTGGGAGACCGGGTTATAGGATCGATTGCCGTACTATCAAGGGGGGCTCTCGATGAGTAGCTTGATCGTATCGTTCATAGAGAGCTCAAACCATTGCATCCTTGCATCATCTTTATTGGTTCTTGTTTGGTTCTTCTCTTTGTGAGTTTTGGAGCTTATGGTCATCTTGATGACAAGCTCGAGTTCATCGAAAACGGAGTTCACTCGCATCTTCTATGATGTTTTCGATGTTGGAGGTTATGCCGGTTCTTCTCGGTTGGAGGTTTCACTCCTCTATTTGTTGGCATACCTCCCCTGCCTCTTCTTACTATCCCCAGGCGTTGTTTTGATGCTACTCGTCTTCCTCTATCCAACAAGCTTGAGGTTGCTCAATTCGGAGCTCATATGCGGAAGTTATGGCAGTTTTAGTTTCCTAGCGGTAGTACCACGGCGCGGAGCGGTAGTACTGCTTGGGTGCTACAAGCGGTAGTACCGCTCTAAGAGCGGTAGTACCGCTCCAGAGCGGTAGTACCGCTGGTAGCCCCCAGCCGTAGTACCGCTGCGGTCTCGTGCTAGTACCGCCTCGATTCGAGGGGTCTTTTTCGTGTCGGGTTTTACGGTACTAGCCGCGGCAGTGGGGGCCGTAGTACCGCTCGTATGCGGTAGTACCGCCCTGACCACCGCGGTAGTATTGCTCTGGGCCCAGCGGCAGTACCGCGAAGGGGAGCGGTAGTACCGCTGGCCAAGCGGTAGTACCGCTCTCTGCGGGGTTGGTGTGGGGGGTAACGGTTGGATTGTTCCCCTCACTATATAAGGAGGTCTTCTTCCCCAATGAACATTATCCTTTGAGCTCGTGTTCTTCCCCCATTGTTGACCTTCTTCGAGCTTGCTAACTCTCAATCCCTCCATGGATTCTTGCTAGTTTTTGAGGGAAAAGAGAGAGGAGATCTAGATCCACATTTCCACCAATCACTTTCTCCTCTATGTGAGGGGAACCCCTTGGATCTAGATCTTGGAGTTCTTGGTGTTCTCCTTCTTGTTCTTCCTCTCTTTTTCCTCCCTAGCATTAGTTGCTTCGGTGGGATTTGAGAGAGAAGGACTTGGGCACTCCGTGTGCCCTTGCCATTGCATTTGGTGCATCGATTTGAGTTCTTCACGGTGATACGTGGAAGTTACAAGTTGAGAAGCTTATTACTCTTGGGTGCTTGGTGCCCTTGAGCTTGTTCCTCTTGGGTGCTTGGGCGCCCTAGACGGTTGGTGGTGTTCGGAGCTCAATCATTGTGGTGTAAAGCTCCGGGCAAGCGTCGCGGTCTCCAATTAGGTTGTGGAGATCGCCCCGAGCAATTTGACGGGTTCCGGTGACCGCCCCCAAGGGTTGCCAAAGTGTACGGGTTCGGTGACCGCCCCCAAGGGTTGCCATTTGTACGGGTTCGGTGACCGCCCTCAAGGGTCCCTTAGTGGAATCACGGCTTCTTGCATTGTGCGAGGGCGTGAGGAGATTACGGTGGCCCTAGTGGCTTCTTGGGGAGCATTGTGCCACCACACCGCTCCAAACGGAGATTAGCATCCGCAAGGGTGTGAACTTCGGGATACATCGTCGTCTCCGCGTGCCTCGGTTCTCTCTTATCCGATCTCTTTACTTATGTACTTTACTTTGTGATAGCCATATTGTTTCTTGTCATATATCTTGCTATCACCTAGTAGTTTATCATGCTTAGCATAAGTTGTTGGTGCACATAGGTGAGCCTAGTTGTTGTAGGTTTTGTGCTTGACAAATTAACTGCTAGGTTTATTCCGCATTTGTTCAAGCCTAAACCGTAATTATTTTAAAGCGCCTATTCACCCCCCCTCTAGGCAACATCCTCGATCTTTCACACTTCAACAGGATGAGGGCACAATTGAGTGACATGAGCAACTTAAATCTTATATCACTAATTATTATAAAAATTTGTTCGGAGCCCCAGAGGAAGGAAACTTCTCGATGGATGAGTCTCGAACAGATGACATCCCTCAGGTCTCTGATGAGGAAAACAACCTTCTAACAGCACCATACTCCGAGGAGGAAGTTAGAAAGGCAGTTTTCCTAATGGAGCACAACAAAGCCCCGGGTCCGGATGGTTTTCCCGCAGAGTTCTATCAGAACTTCTGGGAAGTCATATAGGATCTCCTCCTCTTGTTTAGCTATCTACATGCTGGCCAACTAGATTTGTTTCGCTTAAACTTCGGTGAGATTATTTTATTACCTAAGGTTAATGAGGCTGAAAGGATACAACAATATAGACCTATTTGCCTCCTTAATGTTAGTTTTAAAATATTCACGAAGGTTGCAACTCTTAGGCTGAATTCGGTTGCTGAACATGTGGTTCGTCCTTCACAGACAACTTTTATGCAAGGTAGACACATCCTAGACGGAGTTGTTATCCTTCATGAAACTGTCCATGAATTACATAGAAAAAAGTTGAATGGGGTCGTACTTAAAATAGACTTTGAAAAAGCTTATGACAAAGTCAAATGGCCCTTTCTTCAACAGACTCTCAGAATGAAAGGATTTTCTGCAGAGTGGCGCGCAATGATCCATAGCTTTGTTTCAGGAGGCAGTGTTGCCATTATGGTCAATGATGACCTTGGCCACTATTTTCAAACGAAGAAGGGATTGCGACAAGGTGACACGATATCGCCCATGCTATTCAATATAGTGGCGGATATGCTAGCAGTCATGATTGAGCGTGCCAAGGCTGATGGACAAATTGATGGGGTAGTAAATCATCTAGTTGATGGTGGCCTCTCCATACTTCAGTATGCCGACGATACAATTCTCTTCATGGATCATGACCTCGAGAAAGCGAGAAATCTGAAATTAATTTTATCAGCATTCGAGCAACTCTCAGGTCTTAAGATCAATTTTCATAAAAGTGAATTGTTTTTCTTTGGCGAGGCCCAAGACGAGGCTCACCTGTATGCCGAACTGTTCGGATGTGGGTTGGGCCAGTTTCCGATCACATATTTGGGGATACCGATACATTATCGGAGACTCACAAATGCTGAATGGAAACACGTCGAGGAGAGGCTGCAAAAAAGACATAGCAGTTGGAAAGGTATGCTGCTGTCTCTACGAGGAAGATTGGCCCTAATAAATTCAGTACTAAGTAATATGGTACTATATATGATCTCCTTCTTCCAGTTGTCAAAAGGAGTTTTACTTAGATTGGATTATTTCCGATCAAGATTCTTTTGGCAAGGAGATAGCGAGAAAAAGAAATATCGATTGGCTAAATGGAGTGTGGTTTGCCGTCCCAAAGACCAAGGCGGGTTGGGCATTCATGACCTTGAGGTTAAGAATAGGTCCCTACTCGGTAAATGGTTGTTTAAATTACTAACGGAAGATGGTGTATGGCAAACCCTCCTCAGACGGAAATATGTGGGCTCCAAGGCAGTATCCCAAGTATATTGGCTCACTTTTGGGCGGGTCTAATGGCTACGAAGAAATATTTCTTTTGCTATGGATCTTTCTCGATTAAGGATGGCTTGGAAATTAGATTCTGGGAGGATAAGTGGCTAGGAAATGCCACTCTCCGGGAACAATATCCGGCTCTATACAACATTGTACGTCACAAGGGCGATACTATCGCCACGGTAATGGAATCATTTCCGCCAAATGTGACATTCAGAAGGGATTTATTTGGAAGGTGTGAAATTGAGTAAGACTCAAAGCCCGACCACGGCAGAAGATAGAAAAAGAATGAAAGTCATTCCCTATGCCTCGGCCATAGGATTCTATAAAGTATGCCATGCTGTGTACCAGATCTATTGTATACTCTACACTGATTTTGGCAAGGGAGTACAATAGTGATCTAGGAGTAGATCACTGGACAGCGGTCAAAATTATCCTTACTGGAATAAGGATATGTTTCTCGATTATGGAAGTAACAAAAGGTTCGTCGTAAAGGGTTACGTCGATACAAGTTTTTGACACTAATCTAGATGACTCTAAGTCTCGGTCTAGATACATATGAAAGTGGGAGCAATTAGCTAGAGTAGCTCCGTGCAGAGCATTGTAGACATAGAAATTTGCAAAATACTTACGGATCTGAATGTGACAGACCCGTTGACTAAAATTATCTCACAAGCAAAACATAATCACACCTTAGTACTCTTTGCGTGTTAATCACATAGCGATGTGAACTAGATTATTGACTCTAGTAAACCCTTTGGGTGTTGGTCACATGACGATGTGAACTATGGGTGTTAATCACATGGTGATGTGAACTATTGATGTTAAATCACATGGCGATGTGAACTAGATTATTGACTCTAGTGCAATTGGGAGACTGAAGGAAATATGCCCTAGAGGCAATAATAAAGTTATTATTTATTTCCTTATATCATGATAAATGATTATTATTAATGCTAGAATTGTATCAACCGGAAACTTGATACATGTGTGGATACATAGACAAACAGAGTGTCACTAGTATGCCTCTACTTGACTAGCTCGTTGATCAAAGATGGTTATGTTTCCTAGCCATAGACATGAGTTGTCATTTGATTAACGGGATCACATCATTAGGAGAATGATGTGATTGATTTGACCCATTCCGTTAGCTTAGCACTCGATCGTTTAGTATGTTGCTATTGCTTTCTTCATGACTTATACATGTTCCTATGACTATGAGATTATGCAACTCCCGTTTACCGGAGGAACACTTTGTGTGCTACCAAACATCACAACGTAACTGGGTGATTATAAAGGTGCTCTACAGGTGTCTCCGAAGGTACTTGTTGAGTTGGCGTATTTCGAGATTAGGATTTGTCACTCCGATTGTCGGAGAGGTATCTCTGGGCCCACTCGGTAATGCACATCACTATAAGCCTTGCAAGCATTGTAACTAATGAGTTAGTTGCGGGATGATGTATTACGGAACGAGTAAAGAGACTTGCCGGTAACGAGATTGAACTAGGTATCGAGATACTGACGATCGAATCTCGGGCAAGTAACATACTGATGACAAAGGGAACAACGTATGTTGTTATGCGGTCTGACCGATAAAAATCTTCGTAGAATATGTGGGAGCCAATATGAGCATCCAGGTTCCGCTATTGGTTATTGACCGGAGAGGTGTCTCGGTCATGTCTACATAGTTCTCGAACCCGTAGGGTCCGCACGCTTAAAGTTACGATGACAGTTATATTATGAGTTTATATGTTTTGATGTACCAAAGGTTGTTCGGAGTCCCGGATGTGATCACGGACATGACGAGGGGTCTCGAAATGGTCGAGACATAAAGATTGATATATTGGAAGCCTATGTTTGGACATCGGAAGTGTTCCGGGTGAAATCGGGATTTTTCCGGAGTACCGGGAGGTTACCGGAACCCCCCGGTAACTTAATGGGCCTTAGTGGGCCTAGGTGGAAGAGAGGAGAGGAGGCTAGGGCAGGGCCGCGCGCCCCTGCCCCCCCAGTCCGAATAGGACAAGGAGAGGGGGGCGGTGCCCCCCTTCCTTCCTCCCCTCCACCTTTTCCCCCTTCCTCTCCTAGTCCAACATGGAAAGGGGGGGAGTCCTACTCCCGGTAGGAGTAGGACTCCTCCTGGCGCGCCTCTCCTCCCTTGGCCGGCGGCCTCCCCTTGCTCCTTTATATACGGGGGCAGGGGGCACCTCTTGACACACAATTGATCAATGATCTCTTAGCCGTGTGCGGTGCCCCCCTCCACCATATTACACCTCGATAATATCGTAGCGGTGCTTAGGCGAAGCCCTGCGTCGGTAGAACATCATCATCGTCACCACGCCGTCGTGCTGACGAAACTCTCCCTCAACACTCGGCTGGATCGGAGTTCGAGGGACTCGGGCTGAAAGTGTGCTGAACTCGGAGGTGCCGTGCGTTCAGTACTTGATCGGTCGGATCGTGAAGATGTACGACTACATCAACCGCGTTGTGCTAACGCTTCCGCTTTCGGTCTAGAGGGTACGTGGACAACACTCTCCCCTCTTGTTGCTATGCATCACCATGATCTTGCGTGTGCGTAGGAATTTTTTGAAATTACTACGTTCCCCAACAGTGGCATCAGAGCCTGGTTTTATGCGTTGATGTTATGCACGAGTAGAACACAAGTGAGTTGTGGGCGATATAAGTCATACTGCTTACCAGCATGTCATACTTTGGTTCGGCGGTATTGTGAGATGAAGCGGCCCGGACCGACATTACGCGTACGCTTACGCGAGACTGGTTTCACCGTTGCGAGCACTCGTTTCTTAAAGGTGACTGGCGGGTGTCTGTCTCTCTCACTTTAGTTGAACCGAGTGTGGCTACGCCCGGTCCTTGCGAAGGTTAAAACAGCACCAACTTGACAAACTATCGTTGTGGTTTTGATGCGTAGGTAAGAACGGTTCTTGCTAAGCCCGTAGCAGCCACGTAAAACTTGCAACAACAAAGTAGAGGACGTCTAACTTGTTTTTGCAGGGCATGTTGTGATGTGATATGGTCAAGACGTGATGCTATATTTTATTGTATGAGATGATCATGTTTTGTAACCAAGTTATCGGCAACTGGCAGGAGCCATATGGTTGTCGCTTTATTGTATGCAATGCAATCGCCATTTAATTGTTTTACTTTATCACTAAGCGGTAGCGATAGTCGTAAAAGCAATAGTTGGCGAGACGACAACGATGCTACAATGGAGATCAAGGTGTCACGCCGGTGACAATGGTGATCATGACGGTGCTTCGGAGATGGAGATCACAAGCACAAGATGATGATGGCCATATCATATCACTTATATTGATTGCATGTGATGTTTATCTTTTATGCATCTTATCTTGCTTTGATTGACGGTAGCATTATAAGATGATCTCTCACTAAAATTTCAAGATAAAAGTGTTCTCCCTGAGTATGCACCGTTGCGAAAGTTCTTCGTGCTGAGACACCACGTGATGATCGGGTGTGATAGGCTCTACGTTCAAATACAACGGGTGCAAAACAGTTGCACACGCGGAATACTCAGGTTAAACTTGACGAGCCTAGCATATGCAGATATGGCCTTGGAACACGGAGACCGAAAGGTCGAGCGTGAATCATATAGTAGATATGATCAACATAGTGATGTTCACCGTTGAAACTACTCCATCTCACGTGATGATCGGACATGGTTTAGTTGATATGGATCACGTGATCACTTAGAGGATTAGAGGGATGTCTATCTAAGTGGGAGTTCTTAAGTAATATGATTAATTCAACTTAAATTTATCATGAACTTAGTCCTGATAGTATTTTGCAAATTATGTTGTAGATCAATAGCTCGCGTTGTTGCTTCCCTGTGTTTAATTTTGATATGTTCCTAGAGAAAATTATGTTGAAAGATGTTAGTAGCAAAGATGCGGATTGGATCCGTGATCTGAGGATTATCCTCATTGCTGCACAGAAGAATTATGTCCTTGATGCACCGCTAGGTGACAGACCTATTGCAGGAGCAGATGCAGACGTTATGAACGTTTGGCTAGGTCAATATGGTGACTACTTGATAGTTTAGTGCACCATGCTTAACGGCTTAGAATCGGGACTTCAAAGACGTTTTGAACGTCATGGACCATATGAGATGTTCCAGGAGTTGAAGTTAATATTTCAAGCAAATACCCGAGTTGAGAGATATGAAGTCTCCAACAAGTTCTATAGCTAAAAGATGGAGGAGAATAGCTCAAGCAGTGAGCATGTGCTCAGATTGTCTGGGTACTACAATCGCTTGAATCAAGTGGGAGTTAATCTTCCAGATAAAATAGTGATTGACAGAATTCTCTAGTCACCATCACCAAGTTAGTAGAACTTCGTGATGAACTATAGTATGCAAGGGATGACGAAAGTAATTCCCGAGCTCTTCGCGATGCTGAAATCGACGAAGGTAGAAATCAAGAAAAACATCAAGTGTTGATGGTTGACGAGACCACTAGTTTCAAGAAAAGGGCAAAGGGAAGAAGGGGAACTTCAAGAAGAACAGCAAGCAAGTTGCTGCTCAAGTGAAGAAGCCTAAGTCTGGTCCTAAGCCTGAGAGTAAGTGCTTCTACTGCAAAGGGACTGGTCACTGGAAGCGGAACTACCCCAACTATTTGGTGGATAAGAAGGATGGCAAAGTGAACAAAGGTATATTGGATATACATTTTATTGATGTGTACTTTACTAGTGTTTATAGCAACCCCTCGGTATTTGATACTGGTTCAGTTGCTAAGAGTAGTAACTCGAAACGGGAGTTGCAGAATAAACAGAGACTAGTAAAAGGCGAGGTGACGATGTGTGTTGGAAGTAGTTCCAAGATTGATATGATCATCATCGCACACTCCCTATACTTTCGGGATTAGTGTTGAAACTAAATAAGTGTTATTTGGTGTTTGCGTTGAGCATGAATATGATTTGATCATGTTTGTTGCAACACGGTTATTCATTTAAATTAGAGAATAATTGTTGTTCTGTTTACATGAATAAAACCTTCTATGGTCATACACCCAATAAAATGGTTTGTTGGATCTCGATCGTAGTGATACACATATTCATAATAATGAAGCCAAAAGATGCAAAGTTAATAATGATAGTGCAACTTATTTGTGGCACTGTCGTTTAGGTCATATTGGTGTAAAGCGCATGAAGAAACTCCATAATGATGGGATTTTGGAATCACTTGATTATGAATCACTTGATGCTTGCGAACCATGCCTCATGGGCAAGATGACTAATACGCCGTTCTCCGGAACTATGGAGAGAGCAACAGATTTGCTGGAAATCATACATACAGATGTATGTGGTCCGATGAATATTGAGGCGCGTAGCAGGTATCATTATTTTCTGACCTTCACAGATGATTTGAGCAGATATGGGTATATCTACTTAATGAAACAGAAGTCTGAAACATTTGAAAAGTTCATATAATTTCAGAGTGAAGTGGAGAATCATCGTAACAAGAAAATAAAGTTTCTACGATCTGATCGTGGAGAAGAGTATTTGAGTTACGAGTTTGGCCTTCAGTAAAAACAATGTGAAATAGTTTCACTACTCACGCCACCTGGAACACCACAGTGTAATGGTGTGTCCGAACATCGTAATCGTACTTTACTAGATATGGTGCGATCTATGATGTCTCTTACTGATTTACCGCTATCGTTTTGGGGTTATGCTTTAGAGACGGCTGCATTCACTCTAAATAGGGCACCATCAAAATCCGTTGAAACGACACCTTATGAACTGTGGTTTGGCAAGAAACCAAAGTTGTCGTATCTTAAAGTTTGGGGTTGCGATGCTTATGTGAAGAAACTTCAACCTGATAAGCTCGAACCTAAATCGGAGAAATGTGTCTTCATAGGATACCCAAAGGAGACTGTTGGGTACACCTTCTATCACAGATCCGAAGGCAAGACATTCGTTGCTAAGAATGGATCCTTTCTAGAGAAGGAGTTTCTCTCGAAAGAAGTGAGTGGGAGGAAAGTAGAACTTGATGAGGTAACTGTACCTGCTCCCTTATTGGAAAGTAGATCATCACAGAAACCAGTTTCTGCGACACCTACACCAATTAGTGAGGAAGTTAATGATAATGATCATGAAACTTCAGATCAAGTTATTACTGAACCTCGTAGGTCAACCAGATTAAGATCCGCACCAGAGTGGTACGGTAATCCTATTCTGGAGGTTATGTTACTAGACCATGACGAACCTACGAACTATGAAGAAGCGATGGTGAGCCCAGATTCCGCAAAATGGCTTGAAGCCATGAAATCCGAGATGGGATCCATGTATGAGAACAAAGTATGGACTTTGGTTGACTTGCCCAATGATCGGCAAGCCATTGAAAATAAATGGATCTTCAAGAAGAAGACTGACGCTGACGGTAATGTTACTGTCTATAAATGGATCTTTCTCCATTGCGTTCCATTAGCGGTGTGTCTCAACTCCCCGTCGGACTTACGGTCCTCTTTGTGCCATCGCAACGACTTGGCATGCTTTTTGTTCCTGAACAGACGTTTCAACCGTGGTATTATAGGAGCATACCACATCACCTTGGCGGGAACCCTCTTCCTGGGTTTCTCGCCCTCAACATCGTCACCAGGGTCATCGCCTCTAATCTTATAACGCAATGCAGTGCATACAGGGCATTCATTCAAATTCTCATATTCACCGCGGTAGAGGATGTAGTCGTTAATGCATGCATGTATCTTCAGAACCTCTAAACCTAGAGGGCAGACAACCTTCTTTGCTTCGTACGTACTGGCGGGCAACTCGTTATTCTTCGGAAACATATTCTTCAACATTTTCAGCAAATTTTCAAATGATGAGTCACCTACACCTTCCTGTGCCTTCCATTTTAGCAAATCCAGTGTGCAGCCCAGCTTTTTCAGACTATTATCGCATCCTGGATACAACGACTTTTTGTGATCCTCTAACATGCGATCCAAATTCTCCCTATCCTTGTCAGTTTCGCAGCGTCTCCGTGCATCAGCAATGGTCCGACCAAGATCATCAGCGGGCTCATCATGTGCCTCTTCGTCACCTTCACCTAACCCTTCCCCACCTTCAGCATCATCCTCCATGAAAGTATCACCGAAATGATCATGATAGTTGTCATCGATATCATCCCCTTCTTCATCTTCTTCCATTCTAACCCCTCTTTCTCCATGCTTGGTCCAACAATTATAGCTTCGCATGAAACCGTGCCGAAGCATGTGCATGTGAACGTCTCTTGAGGAGGAGTAACCCTTCTGATTCTTACAGACAGCACATGGACAGATAATAAAACCTTGCTGCTTGTTCGCATTTGCCACTACGAGGAAATCTTTCAAACCCGTAGTGAACTTGCCGGAGAGTCGGGGACCGTACATCCATTGCCGATTCATCTACATTATTATTATATAAAGTATATAATTAACCATCATGCATTTGTTAAACTAACTAGCTTGAAATAATACAAATTAAACAATGAACTACACACATGCATATTTTATCAATGACACATGAAAGGTTCAAGTTGCTAACCGCGATCGCGGAGGAAAAATAAATGAGAAAGCTCAAGTGTGGCTCGGACACTTCATATCATGTTTGTTTCAGGCTCTCGGGCATTTCATCGAACACCTTGTGTGCATAGGAGGAACCAAAAGCAAACCCACCACCCCCTTCTGAAAATTGTGAAGTGAGCTGAGTGAAGTGAAGTGAGCTGAGTCCTATATATAGGGATGGGCCTTTAGTCCCGGTTGGCCTGGCCAACCGCGACTAAAGGCCTTCGGGGACCTTTAGTCCCGGTTGGCCAGGCCAACCGGGACTAAAGCCCCTCCCGTCCGCCAGCTGTCGACCGAGCGCGCTGTGCCCAGATAGTTGGTCGCGGGTCTCCTCCCGAACCGCGACTAAAGACCCCTTTTGTCGCGGTTCGATTATTTTGGGGACTAATGGGGGCGTATGGAAGCCTCTTTTTCTACTAGTGCACCATGGAGTTCTTGCTTAAGTTGGTGCACACATCCATAACATCCCCAAAGAGGCGCAAGATGCAAGAGAGATTGTCGATGTCGACTTTGATGGGAGCCATAAAGACCACACATCATCCACATATAGGGAGGTGCGAAGGGAAGCTGCGCGGCCCCGAATTTTATGGAACAACTCGTTTGTAATTGCCACTTGAAGCATTCTCTAAAGAGGGTCAATGGCGACGACAAACAGCAGGGGAGATAGTGGGTCACCCTGCCTGAGGCCACGATGGTGAATAATAGGGCTGCCGGCAATGCCGTTCAGTAGAATGCGGGAAGAGGATGTGTAAAGCAGGGCAAAGACCCAATCCTGGAAAATGCTTGTGAAGCCCCTTCGCCAAAGGAGGTCAAGGAGGTACTCCCACCTCACGGAGTCAAAGGCCTTCCGGATGTTGAGCTTAAAAAGCAGGGCCGGCGTCTTGCATTTGTGCATCTGTTGCACAATGCTCCGCACATACGTGAAGTTATCATGAATGTTTCTCATTTTGATAAAAGCACTTTGGGCATGCAAGACGAGCGTGTGCTGGCCCGAACGGCAAGTCTAGTGGCAATGATTTTCACAATAATTTTTGCCACCGCATGAATCAAGCTGATATAGGATGGTAGCGGTAGAAGGTGATTATCTCGGCACCATCCTTCTTAGGTAAAAGAACCACATTCAAGGAGTTGAGCCAGTGAAGGTTGTCGTTGCCCACGCGGCCGAAAGAGGCAATCACTTTCATGAAGTCATCCTTGATGATGCCCCAACTACTCTTGGACTTATTCCTACAAGAACTCGTGTGGTACGTGATGGCAAGTGTGTCTTCTTAATGTGCATGCGATACAATCTCCACGACAGTCCGTCATGGCGCTGGCGGCCCCGACTGCTCCCGCATCCGTTGACCCGCTGCTGCAAGAGGCCTCCATGATGGCGCGGAGCTCCAAGGCCAAGCGCACCAAGACGGTGCCAGCGGCGCCGGTTCGCACGAGCTCGCGCTCCAAGGGGGCCAAGGGCAACATGCCTTCTCTGCAGCGAGCGCAACTTCTTCAAGCTCAGAAGAACATGGATATCTCAAGTAATCCACCTCCCCGTTTCACGGTTTTAGATTCCTTTTCGGATGATCATCTGCTTGAGGTGTTAGCGGCGAGTGGTGTGGATCCCTCCTGTGTGGGTGGGGATCACGAGTTGATCTCTCTTGTGCGCGCCAAGGAGACGGCGCAGGCAGAGCTTGCGGCTGCTGCTGCAGCGCGTGCCAAACAGAGGACCGGGGGCCCCGAGGGAGGGGCCGCCGCTGTCATCTCTGTGCCCGATGAGGGGGGCCAGGCAACGGGGGTTGCCACCTCTCCCTCGCCTTGCAGGGGCAAGGTGAGGCGCGTGGCGAAAGCGGTCACCTCTAGGGGTGTCCGGCTCCGTAATCGTGTCATTTAGATGCGTGCTCTTTTTTGGAATATCCATGGTTTTGGCCACGCGGGGCGGCATACCCAACTTAAAGAATATATGCGCAAAGAGGACGTGGACATCATAGGTCTCCAGGAAACTATTAAGACAGATTTCCGCTTCCATGAACTGCTAGCTATAGACCCGTTGGAACGATTCGAGTGGCATTTTGCACCCGCAGTTGGGCACTCGGGTGGTACGCTGCTGGGTTTAAGCCGTGCTGCGTATGAAATTGTCACTTGGGATGTTGGTACTTTCTTCATCGCTGCACATTTTCGCATTCGCGCTTCGCTCCGTGAGCTAGTGGTTATTCAGGTCTACAGACCAGCTGATCATTCCCGATCGGCGGAGTTCTTGGGAGAACTCCAACAGAAAGTGACTACGGTGACACCCGCCGCGCTTCCGGTTCTCGAGGGGGGGGGGATTTTAACCTGATTAGGTCGGGCGCTGACAAGAATAACAGTAACATTAACTGGCCGCGGGTGGCCATGTTCAATTCTGCTATTGCCGCCATGGCCTTAAGGGAAGTAGCTAGCTAGGACAGGCCCGCGTTTCACATGGACTAACAAGCAACTCGACCCGGTCCGCTCGGTGCTCGACAGGGTGTTCATGTCGCCGGAGTGGGAGATGAGCTTCCTCTGTGCACGCTGGTCGCGGAGACCCGCAGGATCTGACCATGTGCCACTAGTCTACTCCTCGGGGGAGGATAGGCTGCGACGCAGCCCGCGGTTTTTCTTCGAAACGGCCTGGTTTGAAGTGCCAGGATTGGAGGCAATCTTCAAGGAGAAATGGCTGGCGTGCGTGCAGCAGGTCGGTCCCCAGCGAGGCCCGATGGAATTCTGGAACGCAGTCGGGGGACGACTCAGAGCCAGCCTTAATGGGTGGGGCGCCAATCTAGGGAGGATGGACAAAGAGCACAGAGCATCGATTATGGAGGAGATAGCCAGGATCGATGCGTAGGCTGATGCTCGGGCCTTCTCGGAGCAAGAGTGGGCTCATCGATATGCCCTTGAGGGGTAGGTCGAGGCGTTACTCCGTGCGGAGGAGGAATATTGGCGGCGTCGTAGTGGGCTAAAGTGGACGCTTAAGGGATATGCCAATACCAAATATTTTAACACCTACGCTAACGGTCGTCGTCGTAAATGTGCTATCCTCATGCTACAATTGGAGCAGGGGCTCCTGTTGCGACAAGAGGATATATCTCGGCACATTTACGAGTTCTATATCAACCTGATGGGTACGTGCGAGGCCCAGGGAGCTGGCCTGCGCGCGGATGTGTGGGAGGATTCTCAACGCGTCCTGGCGGCTGAAAACGACGAGCTGGGGCTCGCCTTTCTCCCGGAAGAAATTGACGCCGCCCTAATGGGGATGAAAGAGGATACTGTGCCAGGCCCGGACGGGTGGCCGGTGGCAATGTTCAAGCGGTTCTGGCCCATACTTAGAGGCCCCATTTATGAGATCTGTAATGGTTTTATGTGAGGGACGGTAGATATAGCCCGCCTTAATTTTGGAGTTCTCTCGCTCATTTCGAAGGTGCAGGGGGCCGATAACATTAGACAATACCGCCCAATTGCACTTATTAACGTTCCTTTTAAGATTTGTGCTAAAGTGAGCGCCACCCGCTTAGGTCCGATCGCCCAGCGCTCGATTCATAACCAGTCTACGTTTATTCGCGGGAGCAATATCCTCGAGGGTCCGCTCGCTCTCCAGGAGATTGTGCACGAGCTCAAACGCACGAAGGAACCGACAGTTTTGCTGAAACTAGACTTCGAGAAGGCGTACGACCGGGTAAATTGGGATTTCCTGCGTCAGGTGCTCTTGGGTCGTGGTTTCTCCGCGGTGTGGGTTCACCGTGTTATGCAACTGGTCTCGGGAGGCCAAACGCCAGTTTCGGTGAACGGAGAAATAGGCATTTCTTCAGGAACAAACGCAGACTCAGGCAAGGTGACCCGGTGTCGCCGTTGCTGTTCAACTTCGTAGTTGATGCGCTGTCCGCGATGCTGACGAAAGCAGCGGCGGCGGGCCACATCCACGGGTTGGTAGGCCACCTCATTCCAGGGGGAGTGACGCATCTGCAATACGCGGATGACACGCTTTTGATGTTTCGCCCGGATTTGCACAGCATAGCTTCGATCAAGGCGATTCTCATTAGTTTTGAGCTCATGTCGGGCCTCAAAATCAAATTTCACAAATGTGAATTGATTGCAATGGGGGTCGAGCCGGAGGAGGGTAGACGTATAGCGGATTTGTTTAACTGCAAAGTCGGCAAATTCCCGTTTACGTATCTCGGCTTACCGATAGACACCAAACGTCCCACGATAGAGGATTGGGATCCTTTGTGCGTGAAGGTGTGAGGGAGGGTGTGCCCCTGGCGAGGGAAATTCCTTTCCAAGGCGGCTAGGCTAATTCTTACGAACTCCAGCCTTTCCTCATTGCCAATGTTTGCCATGGGCTTGTTTCTGCTTGCAGAAGGGGTCCATGCGAAGTTTGACACGCCACGCGCCAAGTTCTTTTGGGAAGGAACCGGCCCGAACCGTAAATACCATATGGTTAAATGGGTCTGGGTGTGCAGACCCAAGGCCTTGGGGGGCCTTGGGATTACCAACTCCAGACTTTTAAACATCGCTTTGATGTGTAAATGGATCTGGAAAATTGCCCAAGGGGCAACCGGTCTGTGGGTTGATCTCCTCAAGGCCAAGTATTTTCCTGATGGCAATTTCTTCGAAGGGAGGGCAAGGGGCTCCCCCTTCTGGAACGACCTGCAGACGGTCAAACTGGCATTTGCCATGGGGGCGAAGTATGCCATTGGGAACGGCCGCTTGGCCCGCTTCTGGACGGATCTGTGGATAGGGGCTCAACCGCTTTGGGCTGAAATCCGGGATCGGTTCGAGCTAGCGGTGAACCCAGCGATCATGGCGGCGGAAGCGCTTGCGTTGACCTGGCCAAGAGCAGACTAGTCTAACGGCTATGTTGCAACTCATTGAACCAATCAACCTTGTGGACGAACCGGACATGGTGAGCTGGGCGCTCACCAGTTCTGGGAAGTTTTCGGTTAATTCCTTGTACCGCAAGCTGTGTCGAGGGACGGCGCATCAAGCGATGGAGGGGTTGTGGAAAGCGCGGTTGCCCCTGAAGATCAAACTCTTTATGCGGCAACTATTCCGTGATAAGCTGCCTACCTCCTTAAATGTGGCTAAATGTAATGGTCCGGCCACCGGACCGTCCGCGTTGTGTGGGGCCCCAGAGGATGCCAACCACGTGTTCTTCACGTGCTCTCTTGCAAGATTTGCATGGAGCGCGGTCCGGACCGCGGTGGTGTCCAGTGGGACCCCAGAACGGCCGCATAGTTGACCCAACTTCTAGATACGATTCACGGGCGTACAAAACGGGTTATGTGGAGCTGTGTAGGGGCACTACTCTGGGCTATGTGGTTAACAAGGAACAAATTCACTATCGAGGGTTGCTTTCCTTCGCATCCGGCTAACATTATCTTCAAATGCAACCTTCTATTGCAGCAGTGGAGTCCGTTGGGGAGGCGGAGGGATGCTGAGCTGATCAAGACCGCCCAACAGCGTCTATTGCAAGTGTACGTGATGGCTAGGGAGCCTTGACTATGGCGTGTGACCATGGTCCCTTTTGATGCTTGACGAGCCTGCGCGCTCTGTACGGGTTGTGCCCTGTAATCCGCCAGTGCTTTGTTATGTAGCGCCCGAACCTCTTTGGTGTTGCTTCGGCGTTGGCCGGGATGGCCTATGATGTTGTATTCAGACTTGGTGTGTTGCTACGCTGCCTGTTGTGGCTTTATTAATTTAAAGCCGGACGCGATTGGCGTCTTCGTTCTAAAAAAAAACAATCTCAGCCAACCACCACTAAACTTGTTGTTTGTAAACACACATCTCTAGGTTTTAAGAGAGATTACAGCCGTCAAAGGCCAGTGGAGGGCCCATGGAACGAGTTGTCACAGCCTTGGCCGGACACTAATCTGGCTGCATCCGGCGTCGTCGACCTGTAGCTCCTTAATGGCTACCCCAATACACAAATGGAATAACAAAATGCGTGCATTACGTAAATTCCTTGGTGGTTGGGCTAGGCATACAGTGGGTATCCTCAAAAAGGAGAAGCTTCGTCTTTCATCTATCATTGATGAATTAGAAGCTTTGGCAGAGGTTAGACCATTATCTGAGCATGAAATCGAGATCAAGAGTCAATCGAATGCACAGATAGCTAGCATGCTGCGTGAAGAGGAACTCAAATGGTACCAACACTCTAACTCTCAATTTATCCTAAAAGGTGATTCGAATACTAGATATTTCCACGGCGTCGCCAATGGCAGACACCGGAAGAAACTTATTCATTCACTTTGAAAGAACATGCGGTGCCCCCATGTTTGGTTTTGGTAATTGATGACAATCTCTATGGACTAATGGTTACCTTGAGTTATATTTGAAGGATTTGTCCATAGGCATTTCTTGAAGTTCATGTGTTGGTTTCAAGGAGTTTATGTGGTGACCACGGTGTTGTTAAGGAATTATCCAAAGATTGGTCATGTGAGAGTTGAGCTTATTGCAAGCATGTCTTGGAGAAGAAGATTGTGTGATCATTCATGTATATCTTCAAGACATCATCCAAATGAAGAGAGTTGAAAATATTCAAGGTTGATCAAGACTAAGTCAAGAGTGAATCAACTTGATCAACTCACAAAGCGTAGAAGATGTACCGAGAGGGATCAAGCGATCCCATGGTGTGGTAAGCATTGTCAATTACGCTTTGTGTACTAACCCATGATCTTCGTGAGAGTTCTTTGTGGGGTTAGGTTGCGGTGTGCAAGTTCAAGTGAAGCATCATGAAGAGATCAAATGCTTGAAGCTTGCCATCCATTGTGGTGACAATGGACTTGTGAAGACGTGCGGAAGAGTGGCTCACCCATAGTGGAGTATGGGGGAGCAATCAACTAGTCTTCATCGAGCCAACGCAACCAAGAAAGGTGGTCCAACTTGAGGGAGTCAAGATCGTCATCATCTAGCTCAAGTGGACCATGTGCAAGGCAAAGGTTTGCTCTTGATAGGTTTTCTATTTTACCGGTCTCATGATGGTAGTTGGGAGACCGGGTTATAGGATCGATTGCCGTACTATCAAGGGGGGCTCTCGATGAGTAGCTTGATCGTATCGTTCATAGAGAGCTCAAACCATTGCATCCTTGCATCATCTTTATTGGTTCTTGTTTGGTTCTTCTCTTTGTGAGTTTTGGAGCTTATGGTCATCTTGATGACAAGCTCGAGTTCATCGAAAACGGAGTTCACTCGCATCTTCTATGATGTTTTCGATGTTGGAGGTTATGCCGGTTCTTCTCGGTTGGAGGTTTCACTCCTCTATTTGTTGGCATACCTCCCCTGCCTCTTCTTACTATCCCCAGGCGCTGTTTTGATGCTACTCGTCTTCCTCTATCCAACAAGCTTGAGGTTGCTCAATTCGGAGCTCATATGCGGAAGTTATGGCAGTTTTAGTTTCCTAGCGGTAGTACCACGGCGCGGAGCGGTAGTACTGCTTGGGTGCTACAAGCGGTAGTACCGCTCTAAGAGCGGTAGTACCGCTCCAGAGCGGTAGTACCGCTGGTAGCCCCCAGCCGTAGTACCGCTGCGGTCTCGTGCTAGTACCGCCTCGATTCGAGGGGTCTTTTTCGTGTCGGGTTTTACGGTACTAGCCGCGGCAGTGGGGGCCGTAGTACCGCTTGTATGCGGTAGTACCGCCCTGACCACCGCGGTAGTACTGCTCTGGGCCCAGCGGCAGTACCGCGAAGGGGAGCGGTAGTACCGCTCTCTGCGGGGTTGGTGTGGGGGGTAACGGTTGGATTGTTCCCCTCACTATATAAGGAGGTCTTCTTCCCCAATGAACATTATCCTTTGAGCTCGTGTTCTTCCCCCATTGTTGACCTTCTTCGAGCTTGCTAACTCTCAATCCCTCCATGGATTCTTGCTAGTTTTTGAGGGAAAAGAGAGAGGAGATCTAGATCCACATTTCCACCAATCACTTTCTCCTCTATGTGAGGGGAACCCCTTGGATCTAGATCTTGGAGTTCTTGGTGTTCTCCTTCTTGTTCTTCCTCTCTTTTTCCTCCCTAGCATTAGTTGCTTCGGTGGGATTTGAGAGAGAAGGACTTGGGCACTCCGTGTGCCCTTGCCATTGCATTTGGTGCATCGATTTGAGTTCTTCACGGTGATACGTGGAAGTTACAATTTGAGAAGCTTATTACTCTTGGGTGCTTGGTGCCCTTGAGCTTGTTCCTCTTGGGTGCTTGGGCGCCCTAGACGGTTGGTGGTGTTCGGAGCTCAATCATTGTGGTGTAAAGCTCCGGGCAAGCGTCGGGGTCTCCAATTAGGTTGTGGAGATCGCCCCGAGCAATTTGACGGGTTCCGGTGACCGCCCCCAAGGGTTGCCAAAGTGTACGGGTTCGGTGACCGCCCCCAAGGGTTGCCATTTGTACGGGTTCGGTGACCGCCCTCAAGGGTCCCTTAGTGGAATCACGGCTTCTTGCATTGTGCGAGGGCGTGAGGAGATTACGGTGGCCCTAGTGGCTTCTTGGGGAGCATTGTGCCACCACACCGCTCCAAACGGAGATTAGCATCCGCAAGGGTGTGAACTTCGGGATACATCGTCGTCTCTGCGTGCCTCGGTTCTCTCTTATCCGATCTCTTTACTTATGTACTTTACTTTGTGATAGCCATATTGTTTCTTGTCATATATCTTGCTATCACCTAGTAGTTTATCATGCTTAGCATAAGTTGTTGGTGCACATAGGTGAGCCTAGTTGTTGTAGGTTTTGTGCTTGACAAATTAACTGCTAGGTTTATTCCGCATTTGTTCAAGCCTAAACCGTAATTATTTTAAAGCGCCTATTCACCCCCCCTCTAGGCAACATCCTCGATCTTTCACACTTCAACAGGATGAGGGCACAATTGAGGGACATGAGCAACTTAAATCTTATATCACTAATTATTATAAAAATTTGTTCGGAGCCCCAGAGGAAGGAAACTTCTCGATGGATGAGTCTCGAACAGATGACATCCCTCAGGTCTCTGATGAGGAAAACAACCTTCTAACAGCACCATACTCCGAGGAGGAAGTTAGAAAGGCAGTTTTCCTAATGGAGCACAACAAAGCCCCGGGTCCGGATGGTTTTCCCGCAGAGTTCTATCAGAACTTCTGGGAAGTCATATAGGATCTCCTCCTCTTGTTTAGCTATCTACATGCTGGCCAACTAGATTTGTTTCGCTTAAACTTCGGTGAGATTATTTTATTACCTAAGGTTAATGAGGCTGAAAGGATACAACAATATAGACCTATTTGCCTCCTTAATGTTAGTTTTAAAATATTCACGAAGGTTGCAACTCTTAGGCTGAATTCGGTTGCTGAACATGTGGTTCGTCCTTCACAGACAACTTTTATGCAAGGTAGACACATCCTAGACGGAGTTGTTATCCTTCATGAAACTGTCCATGAATTACATAGAAAAAAGTTGAATGGGGTCGTACTTAAAATAGACTTTGAAAAAGCTTATGACAAAGTCAAATGGCCCTTTCTTCAACAGACTCTCAGAATGAAAGGATTTTCTGCAGAGTGGCGCGCAATGATCCATAGCTTTGTTTCAGGAGGCAGTGTTGCCATTATGGTCAATGATGACCTTGGCCACTATTTTCAAACGAAGAAGGGATTGCGACAAGGTGACACGATATCGCCCATGCTATTCAATATAGTGGCGGATATGCTAGCAGTCATGATTGAGCGTGCCAAGGCTGATGGACAAATTGATGGGGTAGTAAATCATCTAGTTGATGGTGGCCTCTCCATACTTCAGTATGCCGACGATACAATTCTCTTCATGGATCATGACCTCGAGAAAGCGAGAAATCTGAAATTAATTTTATCAGCATTCGAGCAACTCTCAGGTCTTAAGATCAATTTTCATAAAAGTGAATTGTTTTTCTTTGGCGAGGCCCAAGACGAGGCTCACCTGTATGCCGAACTGTTCGGATGTGGGTTGGGCCAGTTTCCGATCACATATTTGGGGATACCGATACATTATCGGAGACTCACAAATGCTGAATGGAAACACGTCGAGGAGAGGCTGCAAAAAAGACATAGCAGTTGGAAAGGTATGCTGCTGTCTCTACGAGGAAGATTGGCCCTAATAAATTCAGTACTAAGTAATATGGTACTATATATGATCTCCTTCTTCCAGTTGTCAAAAGGAGTTTTACTTAGATTGGATTATTTCCGATCAAGATTCTTTTGGCAAGGAGATAGCGAGAAAAAGAAATATCGATTGGCTAAATGGAGTGTGGTTTGCCGTCCCAAAGACCAAGGCGGGTTGGGCATTCATGACCTTGAGGTTAAGAATAGGTCCCTACTCGGTAAATGGTTGTTTAAATTACTAACGGAAGATGGTGTATGGCAAACCCTCCTCAGACGGAAATATGTGGGCTCCAAGGCAGTATCCCAAGTATATTGGCTCACTTTTGGGCGGGTCTAATGGCTACGAAGAAATATTTCTTTTGCTATGGATCTTTCTCGATTAAGGATGGCTTGGAAATTAGATTCTGGGAGGATAAGTGGCTAGGAAATGCCACTCTCCGGGAACAATATCCGGCTCTATACAACATTGTACGTCACAAGGGCGATACTATCGCCACGGTAATGGAATCATTTCCGCCAAATGTGACATTCAGAAGGGATTTATTTGGAAGGTGTGAAATTGAGTAAGACTCAAAGCCCGACCACGGCAGAAGATAGAAAAAGAATGAAAGTCATTCCCTATGCCTCGGCCATAGGATTCTATAAAGTATGCCATGCTGTGTACCAGATCTATTGTATACTCTACACTGATTTTGGCAAGGGAGTACAATAGTGATCTAGGAGTAGATCACTGGACAGCGGTCAAAATTATCCTTACTGGAATAAGGATATGTTTCTCGATTATGGAGGTAACAAAAGGTTCGTCGTAAAGGGTTACGTCGATACAAGTTTTTGACACTAATCTAGATGACTCTAAGTCTCGGTCTAGATACATATTGAAAGTGGGAGCAATTAGCTAGAGTAGCTCCGTGCAGAGCATTGTAGACATAGAAATTTGCAAAATACTTACGGATCTGAATGTGACAGACCCGTTGACTAAAATTATCTCACAAGCAAAACATAATCACACCTTAGTACTCTTTGCGTGTTAATCACATAGCGATGTGAACTAGATTATTGACTCTAGTAAACCCTTTGGGTGTTGGTCACATGACGATGTGAACTATGGGTGTTAATCACATGGTGATGTGAACTATTGATGTTAAATCACATGGCGATGTGAACTAGATTATTGACTCTAGTGCAATTGGGAGACTGAAGGAAATATGCCCTAGAGGCAATAATAAAGTTATTATTTATTTCCTTATATCATGATAAATGATTATTATTAATGCTAGAATTGTATCAACCGGAAACTTGATACATGTGTGGATACATAGACAAACAGAGTGTCACTAGTATGCCTCTACTTGACTAGCTCGTTGATCAAAGATGGTTATGTTTCCTAGCCATAGACATGAGTTGTCATTTGATTAACGGGATCACATCATTAGGAGAATGATGTGATTGATTTGACCCATTCCGTTAGCTTAGCACTCGATCGTTTAGTATGTTGCTATTGCTTTCTTCATGACTTATACATGTTCCTATGACTATGAGATTATGCAACTCCCGTTTACCGGAGGAACACTTTGTGTGCTACCAAACATCACAACGTAACTGGGTGATTATAAAGGTGCTCTACAGGTGTCTCCGAAGGTACTTGTTGAGTTGGCGTATTTCGAGATTAGGATTTGTCACTCCGATTGTCGGAGAGGTATCTCTGGGCCCACTCGGTAATGCACATCACTATAAGCCTTGCAAGCATTGTAACTAATGAGTTAGTTGCGGGATAATGTATTACGGAACGAGTAAAGAGACTTGCCGGTAACGAGATTGAACTAGGTATCGAGATACTGACGATCGAATCTCGGGCAAGTAACATACTGATGACAAAGGGAACAACGTATGTTGTTATGCGGTCTGACCGATAAAAATCTTCGTAGAATATGTGGGAGCCAATATGAGCATCCAGGTTCCGCTATTGGTTATTGACCGGAGAGGTGTCTCGGTCATGTCTACATAGTTCTCGAACCCGTAGGGTCCGCACGCTTAAAGTTACGATGACAGTTATATTATGAGTTTATATGTTTTGATGTACCGAAGGTTGTTCGGAGTCCCGGATGTGATCACGGACATGACGAGGGGTCTCGAAATGGTCGAGACATAAAGATTGATATATTGGAAGCCTATGTTTGGACATCGGAAGTGTTCCGGGTGAAATCGGGATTTTTCCGGAGTACCGGGAGGTTACTGGAACCCCCCGGTAACTTAATGGGCCTTAGTGGGCCTAGGTGGAAGAGAGGAGAGGAGGCTAGGGCAGGGCCGCGCGCCCCTGCCCCCCCAGTCCGAATAGGACAAGGAGAGGGGGGCGGTGCCGCCCTTCCTTCCTCCCCTCCATCTTTTCCCCCTTCCTCTCCTAGTCCAACATGGAAAGGGGGGGAGTCCTACTCCCGGTAGGAGTAGGACTCCTCCTGGCGCGCCTCTCCTCCCTTGGCCGGCGGCCTCCCCCTTGCTCCTTTATATACGGGGGCAGGGGGCACCTCTTGACACACAATTGATCAACGATCTCTTAGCCGTGTGCGGTGCCCCCCTCCACCATATTACACCTCGATAATATCGTAGCGGTGCTTAGGCGAAGCCCTGCGTCGGTAGAACATCATCATCGTCACCACGCCGTCGTGCTGACGAAACTCTCCCTCAACACTCGGCTGGATCGGAGTTCGAGGGACGTCGGGCTGAAAGTGTGCTGAACTCGGAGGTGCCGTGCGTTCAGTACTTGATCGGTCGGATCGTGAAGATGTACGACTACATCAACAGCGTTGTGCTAACGCTTCCGCTTTCGGTCTAGAGGGTACGTGGACAACACTCTCCCCTCTTGTTGCTATGCATCACCATGATCTTGCGTGTGCGTAGGAATTTTTTTGAAATTACTACGTTCCCCAACAGTGGCATCAGAGCCTGGTTTTATGCGTTGATGTTATGCACGAGTAGAACACAAGTGAGTTGTGGGCGATATAAGTCATACTGCTTACCAGCATGTCATACTTTGGTTCGGCGGTATTGTGAGATGAAGCGGCCCGGACCGACATTACGCGTACGCTTACGCGAGACTGGTTTCACCGTTGCGAGCACTCGTTTCTTAAAGGTGACTGGCGGGTGTCTGTCTCTCTCACTTTAGTTGAACCGAGTGTGGCTACACCCGGTCCTTGCGAAGGTTAAAACAGCACCAACTTGACAAACTATCGTTGTGGTTTTGATGCGTAGGTAAGAACGGTTCTTGCTAAGCCCGTAGCAGCCACGTAAAACTTGCAACAACAAAGTAGAGGACGTCTAACTTGTTTTTGCAGGGCATGTTGTGATGTGATATGGTCAAGACGTGATGCTATATTTTATTGTATGAGATGATCATGTTTTGTAACCAAGTTATCGGCAACTGGCAGGAGCCATATGGTTGTCGCTTTATTGTATGCAATGCAATCGCCATTTAATTGTTTTACTTTATCACTAAGCGGTAGCGATAGTCGTAAAAGCAATAGTTGGCGAGACGACAACGATGCTACAATGGAGATCAAGGTGTCACGCCGGTGATAATGGTGATCATGACGGTGCTTCGGAGATGGAGATCACAAGCACAAGATGATGATGGCCATATCATATCACTTATATTGATTGCATGTGATGTTTATCTTTTATGCATCTTATCTTGCTTTGATTGACGGTAGCATTATAAGATGATCTCTCACTAAAATTTCAAGATAAAAGTGTTCTCCCTGAGTATGCACCGTTGCGAAAGTTCTTCGTGCTGAGACACCACGTGATGATCGGGTGTGATAGGCTCTACGTTCAAATACAACGGGTGCAAAACAGTTGCACACGCGGAATACTCAGGTTAAACTTGACGAGCCTAGCATATGCAGATATGGCCTTGGAACACGGAGACCGAAAGGTCGAGCGTGAATCATATAGTAGATATGATCAACATAGTGATGTTCACCGTTGAAACTACTCCATCTCACGTGATGATCGGACATGGTTTAGTTGATATGGATCACGTGATCACTTAGAGGATTAGAGGGATGTCTATCTAAGTGGGAGTTCTTAAGTAATATGATTAATTCAACTTAAATTTATCATAACTTAGTCCTGATAGTATTTTGCAAATTATGTTGTAGATCAATAGCTCGCGTTGTTGCTTCCATGTGTTTAATTTTGATATGTTCCTAGAGAAAATTATGTTGAAAGATGTTAGTAGCAAAGATGCGGATTGGATCCGTGATCTGAGGATTATCCTCATTGCTGCACAGAAGAATTATGTCCTTGATGCACCGCTAGGTGACAGACCTATTGCAGGAGCAGATGCAGACGTTATGAACGTTTGGCTAGCTCAATATGATGACTACTTGATAGTTTAGTGCACCATGCTTAACGGCTTAGAATCGGGACTTCAAAGACGTTTTGAACGTCATGGACCATATGAGATGTTCCAGGAGTTGAAGTTAATATTTCAAGCAAATACCCGAGTTGAGAGATATGAAGTCTCCAACAAGTTCTATAGCTAAAAGATGGAGGAGAATAGCTCAAGCAGTGAGCATGTGCTCAGATTGTCTGGGTACTACAATCGCTTGAATCAAGTGGGAGTTAATCTTCCAGATAAAATAGTGATTGACAGAATTCTCTAGTCACCATCACCAAGTTAGTAGAACTTCGTGATGAACTATAGTATGCAAGGGATGACGAAAGTAATTCCCGAGCTCTTCGCGATGCTGAAATCGACGAAGGTAGAAATCAAGAAAAACATCAAGTGTTGATGGTTGACGAGACCACTAGTTTCAAGAAAAGGGCAAAGGGAAGAAGGGGAACTTCAAGAAGAACAGCAAGCAAGTTGCTGCTCAAGTGAAGAAGCCTAAGTCTGGTCCTAAGCCTGAGAGTAAGTGCTTCTACTGCAAAGGGACTGGTCACTGGAAGCGGAACTACCCCAACTATTTGGTGGATAAGAAGGATGGCAAAGTGAACAAAGGTATATTGGATGTACATTTTATTGATGTGTACTTTACTAGTGTTTATAGCAACCCCTCGGTATTTGATACTGGTTCAGTTGCTAAGAGTAGTAACTCGAAACGGGAGTTGCAGAATAAACAGAGACTAGTAAAAGGCGAGGTGACGATGTGTGTTGGAAGTAGTTCCAAGATTGATATGATCATCATCGCACACTCCCTATACTTTCGGGATTAGTGTTGAAACTAAATAAGTGTTATTTGGTGTTTGCGTTGAGCATGAATATGATTTGATCATGTTTGTTGCAATACGGTTATTCATTTAAATTAGAGAATAATGGTTGTTCTGTTTACATGAATAAAACCTTCTATGGTCATACACCCAATAAAATGGTTTGTTGGATCTCGATCGTAGTGATACACATATTCATAATAATGAAGCCAAAAGATGCAAAGTTAATAATGATAGTGCAACTTATTTGTGGCACTGTCGTTTAGGTCATATTGGTGTAAAGCGCATGAAGAAACTCCATACTGATGGGATTTTGGAATCACTTGATTATGAATCACTTGATGCTTGCGAACCATGCCTCATGGGCAAGATGACTAATACGCCGTTCTCCGGAACTATGGAGAGAGCAACAGATTTGCTGGAAATCATACATACAGATGTATGTGGTCCGATGAATATTGAGGCTCGTAGCAGGTATCATTATTTTCTGACCTTCACAGATGATTTGAGCAGATATGGGTATATCTACTTAATGAAACAGAAGTCTGAAACATTTGAAAAGTTCATATAATTTCAGAGTGAAGTGGAAAATCATCGTAACAAGAAAATAAAGTTTCTACGATCTGATCGTGGAGAAGAGTATTTGAGTTACGAGTTTGGCCTTCAGTAAAAACAATGTGAAATAGTTTCACTACTCACGCCACCTGGAACACCACAGTGTAATGGTGTGTCCGAACATCGTAATCGTACTTTACTAGATATGGTGCGATCTATGATGTCTCTTACTGATTTACCGCTATCGTTTTGGGGTTATGCTTTAGAGACGGCTGCATTCACTCTAAATAGGGCACCATCAAAATCCGTTGAAACGACACCTTATGAACTGTGGTTTGGCAAGAAACCAAAGTTGTCGTATCTTAAAGTTTGGGGTTGCGATGCTTATGTGAAGAAACTTCAACCTGATAAGATCGAACCTAAATCGGAGAAATGTGTCTTCATAGGATACCCAAAGGAGACTGTTGGGTACACCTTCTATCACAGATCCGAAGGCAAGACATTCGTTGCTAAGAATGGATCCTTTCTAGAGAAGGAGTTTCTCTCGAAAGAAGTGAGTGGGAGGAAAGTAGAACTTGATGAGGTAACTGTACCTGCTCCCTTATTGGAAAGTAGATCATCACAGAAACCAGTTTCTGCGACACCTACACCAATTAGTGAGGAAGTTAATGATAATGATCATGAAACTTCAGATCAAGTTATTACTGAACCTCGTAGGTCAACCAGATTAAGATCCGCACCAGAGTGGTACGGTAATCCTATTCTGGAGGTTATGTTACTAGACCATGACGAACCTACGAACTATGAAGAAGCGATGGTGAGCCCAGATTCCGCAAAATGGCTTGAAGCCATGAAATCCGAGATGGGATCCATGTATGAGAACAAAGTATGGACTTTGGTTGACTTGCCCAATGATCGGCAAGCCATTGAAAATAAATGGATCTTTAAGAAGAGGACTGACGCTGACGGTAATGTTACTGTCTATAAAGCTCGACTTGTTGCGAAAGGTTTTCGACAAGTTCAAGGGATTGACTACGACGAGACTTTCTCACCCGTAGCGATGCTTAAGTCTGTCCGAATCATGTTAGCAATTGCCGCATTTTATGATTATGAAATTTGGCAAATGGATGTCAAAACTGCATTCCTGAATTGATTTCTGGAAGAAGAGTTGTATATGATGCAACCGGAAGGTTTTGTCGATCCAAAGGGAGCTAACAAAATATGCAAGCTCCAGCGATCCATCTATGGGCTGGTGCAAGTATCTCGGAGTTGGAATAAACGCTTTGATAGTGTGATCAAAGCATTTGGATTTGTACAGACTTTTGGAGAAGCCTGTATTTACAAGAAAGTGAGTGGGAGCACTACAACATTTCTGATAAGTATATGTGAATGACATATTGTTGATCGGAAATAATGTAGAATTATTCTGCAAAGCATAAAGGAGTGTTTGAAAGGAGTTTATCAAAGAAAGACCTCGGTGAAGCTGCTTACATATTGAGCATCAAGATCTATAGAGATAGATCAAGACGCTTGATAAGTTTTTTCAATGAGTACATACCTTAACAAGATTTTGAAGTAGTTCAAAATGGAACAGTCAAAGAAAGAGTTTCTTGCCTGTGTTACAAGGTGTGAAATTGAGTAAGACTCAAAGCCCGACCACGGCAGAAGCTAGAAAAAGAATGAAAGTCATTCCCTATGCCTCGGCCGTAGGATTCTATAAAGTATGCCATGCTGTGTACCAGATCTATTGTATACCCTACACTGATTTTTAATAATAGTAATGGATGCAAATGACAGCAGTGCTCTCCAGCTGGTACTTTTTAATAAGAGGGTGATGACTCAACATAAAAGTAAATAGATAGGCCCTTCGCAGAGGGAAGCAGGGATTTGTAGAGGTGCCAGAGCTCGATTTTAAAGCAGAGATAAATAATATTTTGAGCGGTATACTTTCATTGTCAACATAACAACCAAGAGATGGCGATATGTTCCATGCTACACACATTATAGGCGGTTCCCAAACAGAATGGTAAAGTTTATACTCCCCCTCCACCAACAAGCATCAATCCATGGCTTGCTCGAAACAACGAGTGCCTCCAACTAACAATAGTCCCAGGGAGAGTTTTGTTTGCAATTATTTTGATTTGGTTTGCATAAAGCATGGGGCTGGGCATCCCGGTGACCAGCCATTTTCTCGTGAGTGAGGAGCGGAGTCCACTCTTGAGAATAACCCGCCTAACATCGAAGATACGGTCAGCCCTAGTTGATACATGAGCTATTCGAGCATACAAAACAGAATTTCATTTGAAGGTTTAGAGTTTGGCACATACAAATTTACTTGGAACGGCAGGTAGATACCGCATATAGGAAGGTATGGTGGACTCATATGGAATAACTTTGGGGTTTAAAGGATTGGATGCACAAGCAGTATTCCCGCTTAGTACAAGTGAAGGCTAGCAAAAGACTGGGAAGCGACCAACTAGCACTACTGGAATCAGCTAATTTGCCATCTGCCAGCTCTTTGCCGTCTGCTAGCTGACGGCAAAGCAGCTCTTTGCCATCAGCTACGCATAAGCAGACGGCAAAGAAAAGGCTGACGGCAAAGAAGCTCTTTGCCATCTGCCAGCTCTTTGCCGTCTGCCAGCGGACGGCAAAGAATCTTTGCCGTCCGCTGGCGGACGGCAAAGAGTGTGGTGGCCCCCACCCCCCGCTCATTTGAAAAAATGTTAACGGCCCACCTCTTTGCCGTCCGCTAGCAGACGGCAAAGAGGCAAAAAGGCGGACGGCAAAGGCTGGCGGACGGCAAAGAGGGCACTTGACTAACGGCAAGTGCCCCCCCCGCCCGTTACTCACTTCGTCCTCGCGCGCCCTTCTCCTCCGACCCCGCCGCCGCCGCCGCCGCCCGCAGCCCTGTCGCCCCCCGCCGCCCCGTCGGCCCGCCGCCCCGGCTCCCCGCCGCCCCACCGCCCCGTCGCCCCCCCCGCCCCGGCCCCCCGCCGCCCCGCGGCCCACCGCCGCCCCGGCCCACCGCCGCCCCGGCCCCCCGCTGCCCCGGCCCCCCGCCACCCCGCGCCCCCCGCCGCCTCCTCCACCGCCCCGCCCCGGCCCCCCGCCGGCCGGGCCCCCCGCCGTCCCGGCCCCCCGCCGGCCGGGCCCCCGCCGCCCCGCCTCCTCCACCGCCCCGCCCCGGCCCCCCGTCGCCGGCCCCTCCCCGACCCGTCGGCGCCCCCCACAGTGAGCCCCTCCCATTTTTTCTTCTGTTTTTTTGTTTTTTTTCTGTTTAGATAAGGTTTTTTAGTTTATGTTTTTTCAGTTTAGAATTAATTAGTTTAGGTTATTTAGTTTAATTAGTTTAAATAGTTTAGTTTTAATTAGTTTAGGTTTTTAGTTTAGGTTTAGGTTAAGTAGAAGGGGGAAGAAGAAGAAGAAGAAGAAGAAGAAGAAGAAGAAGAAGAAGAAGAAGAAGAAGAAGAAGAAGAAGAAGAAGAAGAAGAAGAAGAAGAGGAAGAGGAGGAGGAGGAGGAGGAGAAAGAAGAAGAAGAAGAAGAAGAAGAAGAAGAAGAGGAGGAGGAGGAGGAGAAAGAAGAAGAAGAAGAAGAAGAAGAAGAAGAAGAAGAAGAAGAAGAAGAAGAAGAAGAAGAAGAAGAGGAGGAGGAGGAGGAGGAGGAGGAGAAAGAAGAAGAAGAAGAAGAAGAAGAAGAAGAAGAAGAAGAAGAGGAGGAGGAGGAGGAGGAGGAGGAGGAGAAAGAAGAAGAAGAAGAAGAAGAAGACGGGGGATGAGAAGAAGTAGAAGAATGAGAAGAAGTAGAAGTAGTAGAAGAATGAGAAGACCCCCTGACCCCCAACCCCGACACCACACCCCGACACCCGACCCCGACTCCACCCCGACACCCGACCCCCTAACCCCCTGACCCCGACACGACACCCCGACCCCCTAACCCCCTGACCCCGACACGACAGCCCGACCCCCGGACCCCGAAACAGCACCCCGACCCCGACACGGCACCCCGACACCGACACGGCACCCCGACACCGACACGACACCCCGACCCCCGACACGACACCCCCGACACCCCGACACCCCGACCCCGAGACCCCGACCCCGACCCCGACCCCGAGACCCCGACCCCGACCCCGACACCCCGACCCCGAGCCTGACCCGACACCCCGACCCCGACACCGACACGGCACCCCGACCCCGACCCGACACCCCGACCCCGAGACCCCGACCCCGACACGGCACCCCGAGACCGACACGACACCCCGACCCCCGACACCTCCCGAAAAGGTGTTCTTTGGCCTTCCAGAAGCCGACGGGGTCATATATTTGTGAATTATTAGTTAGGTCATATATCTTTCGATTTTGTTATGAAAAACATCATATATAATTGTGTTGATCGGGTAGTTTTAAATGTGCAGTTGTTTCATCGCTGCGAGGTTTGGTGTTCGACGACCTCGCCGTGCGTTTGACGAGCTCTGCCCCTTCGTTCGTGGGTGAGCACAAATGACATGTCCTCCTCCCCCATTAATTATTTGATCTATTCCGATGAAACTTGATAGCTAGATATATATGTGTCTTGAATCATCAGTATGCGTAACCAATATGTGTCTCCCATTCGAAAGCGTCATAGTTATAAATATGCATGCATTTGCATATTTATAACCTTGATTCTTTCGAATTGTCCAACGCTATCCATGGACAGCCCGAGTATGTTTAGATTGGGTTCGTTTTCCCATATGCTTTGCTCCGGATCCGACGCATAAATTTCGTCAGTGCCTCCCCTGTTGTTCTCCGGGTACACATCCTCTCTGTTTATTGCAGAGACGTGTATCAGGAGAACAGCGGGGAGGTGCTGCCGAAATTTTGCGTAGGATCCGGGGCATAGCATGGGAAAATGAACCCAATCTAAACATACTCGGGTGGGATTAGGACCTATCATTACCTATTAGAGTGTAGGTTGCATGGACGTAATAAAATTGACAAAGTAGATCAACTGATGAATACATACATGGTGAATTATATATATTTGTTGTGTGTCTAGTAGCTCTGAAAGTCAAGATGAGTGATCGTGCGTGGATGTACACCGGTCACACTGGTCAGAACAAATGGAGCACTGAATGGTTCACAAAAACCAAGGGGTTTGTGCGAGCCGCATTTGCAAATGGCCAGAGGAAAACCTGGTGCCCCTGTTTACGGTGCGGCAATTGGGAAAAGAGGACAGAGGCTGAAATGGTCAAACACCTGCAGAAGAGTGGTTTTACGCCCGATTATTCGGTGTGGACATTTCATGGTGAGTCTGCCCAACGTGACCGAGCTGAGGTGGATCGTCGTCGCACCGACGAGCATGGTACCGGGATGGAAAACATGGTGCCAGACTTTGATGATGCTCGGGATTCGGACGAGGAGATGGAGGAATCTGCAAAGGCCTTCAATGAAATGTTGGAGTCTTCAAAACGTCCGCTCCATGAGCACACTGAGCTTTGTCAGTTGGATGCCATCTCACAAGTAATGGCTCTGAAGGCTCAGTTCAACTTGGGCAGAGAATGCTACGATGCAATGATGACAGTATTTGGACGCTTTCTACCCAAAGGCCATGTAATGCCTGCAAACCTGTACCAGTCGGACAAAATCCTCCGTGCACTGAAGATGCCCTATGATAAGATACATGCCTGTGAGAAAGGATGTGTCTTGTTTAGGCTTGACTATGCGGACTTGAACTATTGTCCCATTTGCAAGTCTTCCAGGTATGTTGTGGTAGACAACGGTATGGGTGAGAAGACACAGACCAAAATCCCCGTTAGTGTTCTTCGGTATATGCCAATCGTACCAAGACTTCAACGTCTTTTCATGGTCGAAGAGACGGCCAGACAGATGACATGGCACAAAACGGGCAAAAGAACCGAACTAGATGCAGATGGGAATCTGATGATTGTACACACATCGGATGGTGTTGCGTGGAAAAAGTTTGATGAATTACATGGTGACAAAGCGGCAGATCCGAGGCATCCTCGAGTCGGCATCAGCACGGATGGGTTCAGTGTGTTTGGTATGACGGCAGCCCAATACAGTTGTTGGCCCGTATTTGTCTTTCCACTCAATCTCCCCCCCGGACAGATTATGCAAAGAAAGAACATTTTCCTGACGTTGATAATTCCAGGGCCCAACTATCCGGGGAAAAATATGAATGTGTACATGCAACCGCTTAAGGACGAATTGCAAGAAGCCTGGGATAATGGGTTCAAGACATACGATGCCTATAGCAAACGGAACTTCATAATGCGTGTCTGGTACATGTACTCGACGCATGACTTGCCGGCGTATGCGCTATTCGTTGGCTGGTGTGTGCATGGAAGGTTCCCGTGCCCCACATGCAAGGGAGCTCTTGAGTTTCGTTGGCTTCAGGCCGGTCGCAAGTTTTCTTGCTTCGACATGCATAGACAGTTCCTGAATCCTCGCCATAAGTTCAGGAAAGACAAGAAGAACTTCATCAGAGGTAGAGTTGTCAAAAACTCTGCACCACATGCATTGACAGGCCAACAGACCCTGGATCAGTTAAACGCTCTCGAGCCAGATCCAGAGCGTCCAGGGTACTTCAAGGGGTATAATTCTAAGCACGCCTGGACTCACAAAACATGCTTATGGGATCTGCCTTACTTCAAAGACCTCCTTTGCCCACACAACATCGACGTGATGCACACTGAGAAGAATATCGCCGAGGCACTTTTTGGTACATTGTTCGACATAGATGGGAAGTCAAAGGATAATACTAAGGCTAGAGTCGATCTGGAGGCGCTATGTGATAGGCCGTTACAAAACATGAAAGAACCGAAAGGAAAGCAGAACTGGACGAAGCCAAAGGCATGGTTCAATCTTGGAAGGCCAGCTATGAGGGAAATTATCTTGTGGGTGAAAATGCAGTTGATGTTCCCCGATGGGTATGCAGCGAATCTACAGAGGGGAGCCAGTCTTGATAAATTGAAGATATTTGGTCTCAAGAGTCATGATTGGCACATATGGATTGAGCGGGTAATGCCGGTGATGTTGCGTGGCTTCATCCCTGAGGATGAATGGCTAGTACTGGCAAAACTCAGCTATTTCTTCCGTGTTCTTTGTGCGAAAGAACTATCGCCTGGCGTGCTAGAAGAAATGGAAGAGTTGGCGCCGGAGTTGATCTGCAAGTTAGAGAAGATCTTTCCACCGGCTTCTTTAATCCAATGCAACATTTGATTTTGCATCTCCTGACCGAGGCAAGATTGGGGGGGGGGGGCCCGTGCAAAATCGTTGGTGCTACCCAACTGAGAGGATGCAGAAGACGCTTCGACAAAAATGTAAAAATAAACGTAGAATTGAAGCATCGATGGCTGAGGCATTCATCACTGAGGAGGCGGCAAACTTCGTGACAGCACACTACGAAGCCAAAAATCGTCATTTGCATAATCCGAAGCGTCGGTACAATGCTGACGACCCTAAAAAGGGTGGATCCAACCTCAGCCTTTTCAAAGGGAATCTCGCACCAGCCAGTGTTTCAAATCCAGTATCTTTGGATAACGAACAATGGCGGACCATTTTGTTGTATATCTTCAACAACCTGATAGAAGTGCGGCCGTACATCGAGTAAGTTCTCGGTACATAGTTTTGCAACTTTTATTTCCTTTGAACTGCTCTTATTCCTGGATATTTCATACAGTCGATACGTCGCCTTATTCTCGTATGGAGCGGTGATCCAAAAGGATTCTGTCGAAGAGTATGAGCTTCTCGCAAAGCAAGGAGGCGGCTATCCCGGTTTCATCTCTTGGTTCAAACAAACGGTAATTTCTATTAGACTTGTAGGCTAATTTGTAGGCGGCTATCCCGGTTTCATTCGCTAATTTGTGCGTAATGCAACAATCCTTTCATATTAAACTTGTAGGCTAATTCAGAGTCTATGGACGCCGAACTGAGACAAGTGGCTAATGGTTTTGACTATAAGGTCCGTTCATTTGACAAATACGACATCAACGGGTATCGCTTTCGTACCTATGGCAAAGAGCTATCTATGGCCGACCGAAAGTCTACAAATTGTTGTGTATCTGCTATCGGCGAAGGAGGTACCGAGTATTATGGGAGAGTTGAAGCAATTTATGAACTTCTATTCTATGGTGAAAACCCACCGAATGTCGTAGTCTTCAAATGTTATTGGTTTCAGCCGAAGGAGACTGAAGGACTCATGAACATATAGGGCTAGTTGAAATCAACCAAATCACCCATTTAGATGTTCCTGATGTCTATATTACGGCTCAACAGGCGACCCAAGTATTCTATCTACCGTGGGCCTGCCAAACTAATCCAAATCTAAAAGGTTGGGATGTCGTTTATGAAGTGCCACCACGTGCTAGACTATCTCCCCCAAAGGAAGAGGATTATGAACCTCACATTAACCCAGACACATGTGAAGGAGAATTCTTCCAAGAGACACGTCTTTCCAAAAAGCGTTTCAAGAACCGCTATACTTCACCCCAAAACATTGAAGTAGACAGCGACAGTGAATCCGACATCACCCCAGAGGAGGAACAAGAAGAGCCGGAACAAGAAGAGGTTACTGCTGCGGATGACCTGTCATTGCTTGACCGATTACGTCAAGGTGGCCTTGCACATGTTGATGCCACTGAACCCTATGAGCCCGTCATTGATTATAGTGATGATGATGATTATGCATTTATTGATGATACTGATCGAGATTATTAGTAGTGTCAGGTATTAAATTTTTTAATGTTGTACTTGATGATGATACAATTAAGTGATACACATATTATTATTCATGTCGGTCTTTTTTTTATGTTGTACTAATTTCGTTTACTGTTTGTCATGGCAGGTGTTGAAAGATGGTGGGCGCTGGTCGGGAGCGCGCCAAGGCCCCTTCTTCGTCGGCGCGTGGTCTGAGGTCTTCGATTCCAGACGTACCTCTCCGCCGAGCGTTGCTGGACAGTATGTCCACACCGCCGGGCCCTTCTTCGTCGACCGCGGTGCCCAGCAGGGGACGAGGTAGGAAGAGAGGAGGTGGGGCACGTGGTCGCGGGAGAGGAGGTAGGGTGACTGCTAGGGCACCTTCCTCGCCGCCACCCCCAGCTGTTTCACCCGAGCACAGGACTGCTAGGGTGGACTCGTCCGAGGAGGAGGCTACACGGACTCCGGTCCACGAGCCTCCGGTCCACGGGTCTTGGGCCCACGAGCCTCGGGTCGACTGGCCTTCGGCCCACGAGACCCCGGAGGAGCACACGTCCGGATGGGGTACCTGGCCGGATCAGCCCGAGGAGCCGAGTGGCCATGCTGATGATGGCGGGGAGCCGACTGATCTTGAGGAGGAGGGTGGCACCGTCTACCAGCGTGGTGCTACACGGCTCCCGTCCGTGCCGGCGACCCGCGAGCAGAGGTGGTTGATCTTCCCTGATGGGGAGAGGTACGTAAGTGCATTTAATATTTTTGTACCTTCTGCATTCACGTTTCTTGAAATAACTAATGCGTTGGCCTTGTCATGCTGCAGGGGTTGGGACCACCATCATAGTGTCCGCCGGCCCAACTCCGTCCTTGGAGTTCTTTGCCGGCAAAACTTCCCGGGGTTTGTCACGTTGCCTGGTGAGGGTCGGCTTCCAGAGCTTGGGTTGAGCTGGGAGCACTACGTGGCTGCCCCGGCCCCGCCGGATGTCATTATCGACGGTGTCGTGTGCGACACGAGGGCTGACATGGTGATCAGGACGTTCTGGGTAATTTCTCCTTTACACATTTCAAAATCTTCAACTAGCTAGTTATTAATTGTACTAATCAATATTGTCTCATTTGATTGTAGACATTCTACAGGTGTGAGGAGGGATACGAGGAGGACAACGCAAATGTTATCCAGAACGTCTGCAAGCGCCTACTCCAGAACTTACGGCACGAGGCTCGGGTGCAGGCTGTTCGAGACTACTACACCTTGCGTGGTATCAAGAAGACCAAGCCGGCGTGCCGCGATAAGTTCCTGAGTAAGGAGCAGTACATGAAGGTAATTCTTAAGGCCTTCTACTTAAGTTCCTTCATTTAGTAATTCTTAGCCGTAGCGCTCAAGTTTCTATTTGCTAACTTATAGGCGCCTCCGAGATGGTGTGCGGATCGGATGGATTGTTGGGAGGTGTTGGTCGATGAGTGGTGCTCACAAGAATGGCTAGCCCTCCACAACCAGGCCAAGGACAAACGTGCCCAAATGGAAGGTGTGCCACACCATCAAGGCAGCTCCAACTTATATCAGTTCGGGCGCAACTGGGTATGTGGTTTGCTTCATGATTCATGCAATTCATTCATCATGCTAGCTTGAGCCCTTTAATTACTAATTTTCATTGTTTCTCTCTTTCAGGCACGCTACAATAAGGCGGATAAGGTGCCAGAGGTGTACGACCTGTATGCCATGGCCCACACTGGCTCTTTCAAGAAAGTCAAGGCTTTCTCTCAGTCTGACCTCGATGATGCAAACAACTTCACCAACATCTCCTCCCACAACAAGCTCGTGAGATATAGAGATGAGGGGAAGGCGAGGAAAGGTGAGGACTTTAACCCGAGCCAGGGTCCCATTGATCCAGAGCTGGTGATGATATCTGGTGGCGGGAGGTCCCATGGCTCCATAGCCATTGGAGATGGACTTATCCGTTGTCCTAGCACTCTCCCGGAGATCAAGGCGCGCCAGTCGAGCTCCGCTCCTGAGATAAGGCCTCGTGAACGGCCAGTGCAACTCGCCATCAAGGTTAGTGATACGTACTCAGTTATCTTTCTCCATTACATTGTGTGCGCTTCCATCAATGATTACAAATGGTCATGTTAGTGGTGTTGCAGGCTGCTATACAGACTGAGAGAGATAGAACGGAGAAACTTCTGGCGGAGGCGGCGGAGAGGCAGCGGGAGATGGAGGAGAGGACGAGAAAGATGATGGAGGAGGAGAGGGCATGGAATGACATGCAGGCAAGGGCCATGTACGAGCTCCTTGTGGTAAGTTTCTTCTGCAGATTACTTGCTAGTCTTAACATTTGAGTCTCATTACTAACTAGTATGACTCTGTTCTGAAAACCAAATGTGCAGTCTGTGTGCGAGAAGTCCGGTCAGCCCGCTCCGCCGATGCCAGTGATTGCTCCTGGGAGCACGGTGAGTTTAGTTTGAATGGACATTACTTGGTAGTCTTAACATTTGTGTGTCGTAATGCTAACGAGACATTGGAAATGATCTTTGGTGCAGCTTAACTCCAGAAACGCATCGCACGATCCTTCTCCAGGTAGCGGCACTAGCCACCCCGCTCCTACACCTCCCTGATCACGGTAAGTTTCTCTAGTGTTTTGCTTAACAAATGCATAAAGACCTAGACTTAGCTTTATTTCCTCCAATATGCTTACCATAATGACCTAGAGTTAGCTTATTTTCCTCAAAAATGACCCATTTTACCTAGGTTAGCTTATAAATGATGCAGTTCATCCAAGTTAGCTCAAAAATGACCCATTTTACCTAGATTAGCTCCTAAATGATCCATTTTACCTACGTTAGCTTTAAAATGGCCCATTTCACCTAGGTTAACTCCAAAATGACCCATCTTACCTAGGTTATCTCATAAACGATCCATTTCAACTAATTTAGCTCATAAACGATCCATTTGACCTAAGTGAGCTAAAAAACGATCCATTTCACCTAAATTAGCTCTTAAATGATCCATTTCACCTAAGTTAGCTCAAAAAGATCCATTTCAACTAAATTAGCTCTAAAATGACCCATTTTACGTAGATGAGCTCCTAAATGATCCATTTTACCTACGTTAGCTTTAAAATGACCCATTTCACCTAGGTTAGCTCCAAAATGACCCATTTCACCTAGATTAGCTCCAAAATGACCCATTTCACCTAGGTTAGCTCCAAAATGACCCATTTCACCTTACTTAGCTCAAAAACGATGCCCTTCACCTTAGTTAGCTCATAAACGACCCATTTCAACTAAGTTAGCTCATAAATGATCCATTTCAACTAAGTTAGATCATAAACAACCCATTTCAACTTAGTTAGCTCATATATGATCCATTTCACCTAAGTTAGCTCATAAATGACATATACTTCTTGTTCTAGTCTTCTTCTTGTTCTAGTCACCTATTTCTAACTTTCTTATTTACCATTTTGCAGATTTCATTCACTTCATAGAAGCTAGCTTGCTATGATGGAGTGCTTGCTTTTCCTTTCATGAAACTTTGCATTGTATCTAGCTTGTTATGATGGATGGAACTATGTGATATGGATCATTGCATCTAACTTGCTATGTTGATGAAACTTTGCATTGTAATATATATATGGATGGAACTATGTGTATGGATGGAACTTGCTTATGTATGAACAATGTGTATGGATGAAACTAATGTGATATGTGATATGAAACTTATGTGCTGGATATGTGCTGGATATGTGATATGAAACTTATATATTTTCTGTGCAAATTGTGGGATTTAATAAAAAACAGAAAAAACAGACAATATGCAGGCTCTTTGCCGTCTGCCACCGACGGCAAAGAGCTCTTTGCCGTCTGCCGCGGACGGCAAAGAAGCCACGTGGCAGCCAACTGTGCTTCCTGGGAGCTGACCCATTTGGTCAGTTTGCCTACAGTGGCAGACGGCAAAGACTTTGCCGTCCGTGGCAGACGGCAAAGAACCTGCACTTTGCCATCAGTGGCAGACGGCAAAGAACCTGCCATCTAGTGACGTGTAGATGACATCATAAGGCGGACGGCAAAGACCAGAGAAGTTTTGCCGTCTGCGGCGGACGGCAAAGGTCTGCCGTTAGCCACTTAACGGACTGACAGCGCAATTATTGCCGTCCGCCCTCTTTGCCGTCCGCCGCAGACGGCAAAGAGCCTTTGCCGTCCGCCTCCAGGAAGCAGACGGCAAAGCAGCTGTTTACCGTAGCCTTCTTTGCCGGAGCCTTTTGCCGTCCGCGGCTGACGGCAAAGGTCTTTGCCGTCCGCCTTTCGAGCCTTTGCCGTCCGCCGTGGCAGACGGCAAAGTAGCTGTTTCCTGTAGTGTAGAGAGCGACAACAGTCATGAACATGCATTAAAATTAATGAACATTGAGTGCAAGAATGAGTAGGATATAATCCACCATGAACGTAAATATCGTGAAGGCTACGTTGATTTGTTTCAACTACATGTGTGAACATGTGCCAAGTCAAGTCACTTAAGTCATTCAAAGGAGGATACCACCCCATCATACCACATCACAACCATTTTAATAGCATGTTGGCACGCAAGGTAAACCATTATAACTCATAGCTAATCAAGCATGGCACGAGCAACTATAATCTCTAATTGTCATTGCAAACATGTTTATTCATAATAGGCTGAATCAGGAACGATGAACTAATCATATTTACAAAAACAAGAGAGGTCGAGTTCATACCAGCTTCTCTCATCTCAATTAGTCCATCATATATCGTCATAATTGCCTTTCACTTGCACGACCGAACGAAGTGGATAATAATAACAGTGCACGTGCATTGGACTAAGCTGGAATCTGCGAGCATTCAATAAACAGGAGAAGACAAGGCAATATGGGCTCTTGGTTAAATCAACAATAATGCATATAAGAGCCACTTCAACAATTTAATCATAATCTTCTCCTATCGACCCCCAAAGAAAAGAAAAGAAATAAAACTACTTACACGGGAAAGCTCCCAACGAGCAAAAGAAGAACATGAAATATTTTTGGGTTTTCATTTTAATTATTACTACTACAGCAAGAAAGTAAACTAGCTCAAAGCTACAACTAATTTTTTTGGTTTTTCTTGAGGTTTATCAAACACACAAGAAAAAAAGCGTAAAAAGAAAATAAACTAGCATGGATATTACAGTGAAAAAGTATGAGCACCGACATCTAGCAATGAATGTGTGAACATGAATGTAATGTCGGTGAGAAATACGTACTCCCCCAAGCTTAGGCTTTTGGCCTAAGTTGGTTTATTGCCACGAATGGCCTGGCGGATATCCATAGTTGTAACTGGGGTCGTACTGAGATGCAGCGGTCATTGCATCGTGTGCTACAGCTTGGAGGCGAGCTATCTCAGCCCTCCTCTTATACTCCTCCGCCTCCTCTCTGGTTATGTAATGTCTCCCTTTTTCCTGAAAGTCAAAGAAAGCGGGAGCAGGGAGGACAATATTGACAGCGTGATGCCTGTCAAAGATTAGTCGGTACTGGAGAGGTGGTTCATTCCTCTCAACAAAGTGATGGTGAACCATAGCATTAAAGTCTAGATAAGTAGGAGGCAATTCAATATCATCATCATGTATGGTTACACCAAGAAAATCAGCTAAGCGGGTTGCATAAATTCCACCAAAGAAATCTCCATTAAATCTATTATTATGCAACCTGCGTGCGACAATAGCTCCCAAATTATAAGATTTATCTCCTAACACAACACTCCAAAGGATACTGAGGTCAGGGACACACATGTGACATGCTTCATCCTTACCATTTATGCACCTACCTATGAAGAGAGAAAAATAATGTATAGCAGGAAAATGAATACTCCCTATTGTAGCTTGTGTTATGTCTTTAGATTCACCCACAGTTATACTGGCAAGAAAATCTCTAAATTCAGATTTGCGTGGTTCACGAGGACTACCCCATTGTGGGAGTTTGCAAGCAGTGGTAAAATCCTCTAAGTCCATAGTATAAGATTTTTCATAAAGATCAAACAGGACAGTTTGAGAATTGCATGAAGATGAAAATTCAAACCTCCTCACAAAGGAACTAGTGAGATAGTGGTACTGGCGGCACTTTTCCTCCTCGAAGCTCACAAGATCAGCATTACGCAAATATACGTTAAATTCTTCCTTGATTCCTGCTCGATCCATAAAGTCTTCTGAAGGCCATTCACAAGGCCGCACTGGAGCGTCCCTTGGTGGTTCATCATCTGCATCACGCATTGCAAGCCTGGGTCCTTGCTTCCTTGAAGAACCACCTTGGTGCATTTTCCTAAACATATTTCTTCCTCTGAAAAATTTCTGAAAATTTTAGTAACTTCAAATAAAGTGAACCAAGCTCAACAAATTGATAGCAACTACTCCTACAAGTGCCTAGAGCCTATATCATGCATTAGAACTACTTGGAACCATATAAATTTGACATGCAAGCTCAAGAACCTGGTCACCTAGGCAGCACAAATTTGCAATGAATAAAGCACTAGAACAAAAACTAATTGGACCATTGAAGGAGTCACATACCAAGAACAATCCCCCAAAGCAGTTTTGTGATGGGTGCTTTGAGCAAGGAGATCGAAAATCGCAGCAAAATGAGCTAGAACTCGTGCTTGAGCTGGATGGTGATTTTTTTGGGAGGAAGAAGAAGTGTGTGGGTGCAGGAATAAGTGGAGGGGAGCCACCGTGGGCCCACGAGGCAGGGGGGCGCGCCCAGGGAGGGCAGGCGCGCCCTGGACCCTCATGGCCAGGTGCTTTCTCCCCCTGCTGTGTTCTCAGTGCCAGATATTCTCAATATTCCAGAAAAAATCATATTAAATTGGCAGGGCATTTGGAGAACTTTTATTTTTGGGGTATTTTTATATTGCACGGATAATTCAGAAAACGGACAGAAAAATACTATTTTTGCTTTATTTCAACTAAATAACAGAAATTAGAGAGAGGGTACAGAAGGTTGTGCCTTCTAATTTCATCCATCTCATGCTCATCAAAAGGAATCCACTAACAAGGTTGATCAAGTCTTGTTAACAAACTCATTCCGACTAACATGGAACCGGAGAAATTTCGAATAACACTAGGTTACCTCAACGGGGATATGCACATCCCCAATAATAAGAATATCATATTTCTTCTTGACAGTAGGAAGAGGAAATTCAAAACCTCCAAAAATAATCGATGGAATTTTTCCAATAGAATTGATACTATGAACTTGAGGTTGTTTCCTCGGAAAGTGTACCGTGTGCTCATTACCATTAACATGAAAAGTGACATTGCCTTTGTTGCAATCAATAACAGCCCCTACAGCATTCAAAAAGGGTCTTCCAAGAATAATAGACATACTGTCGTCCTCGGGAATATCAAGAATAACAAAGTCCGTTAAAATAGTAATGTTTGCAACCACAACAGGCACATCCTCACAAATACCGACAGGTATAGCAATTGATTTATCAGCCATTTGCAAAGATATTTCAGTAGGTGTTAACTTATTCAAGTCAAGTCTACGATATAAAGAGAGAGGCATAACACTAACACTGGCTCCAAGGTCACATAAAGCAGTTTTAACATAATTTATTTTAATGGAGCATGGTACAGTGGGTACTCCTGGATCTCCTAGTTTCTTTGGTATTCCACCCTTGAAAGTGTAATTAGCAAGCATGGTGGAAATTTCAGCTTCCGGTATCTTTCTTTTATTAGTAACAATTTATTTTATGTACTTAGCATAAGGATTCATTTTGAGCATATCAGTTAATCGCATACGCAAAAAGATAGGTCTAATCATTTCAGCGAAGAGCTCAAAATCCTCATCATCCTTTTTCTTGGATGGTTTCAGAGGAAAAGGCATGGGTTTCTGAACCCATGGCTCCCTTTCTTTACCGTGTTTCCTAGCAACAAAGTCTCTCTTATCATAACGTTGATTCTTTGATTGTGGGTTATCAAGATCAACAGCAGGTTCAATTTCTATATCATTATCATTACTAGGTTGAGCATCATCATGAACATCTTCATTAATATTATCACTAGGTTCATGTTCATTACCAGATTGTGTTTCAGCATCAGAAATAGAAATATCATTTGGATTCTCAGGTGTTTCAGCAATAGGTTCATTAGAAGTATGCAAAGTCCTATCATTTTTCTTTTTCTTCTTTCTAGAAGGACTAGGTGCATCTATATATTTCTCTGAGAATCCTGCTCGATTCTCTTAGGGTGGCCTTCAGGATACAAAGGTTCCTGAGTCATTTTACCAGTTCTAGTAGCCACTCTAACAGCATAGTCATTGTTCTTACTATTCAATTCATTGAGCAAATCATTCTGAGGTTTAAGTACTTGTTCTACTTGAGTGGTAACCATTGAAGCATGTTTACTAATGAGTTTAAGTTCACCTTTAACTCTAGACATATAATCACCCAAGTGTTCAATCATATAAGCATTTTGTTTTAATTGTCTACCAAAATAAGCATTAAAATCTTCTTGCTTAACCGTAAAGTTGTCAAACTCATCCAAACATTGGCTAGCAAACTTAGTAGGAGGGATTTCAGCTTTATCATATCTATAGAGAGAATTACCTTTACTACCTGTGTCGGGTTATCAAGACCATGTGTTTCTTCAATAGGTGATGGATTAAGATCATATGTTTCTTCGACAGGCGGTAAATTAAGACCATGTATTTCTTCAATAGTAGGTAAATTCTTAACATCTTCAGCTTTAATACCCTTCTCTTTCATAGATTTCTTTGCCTCTTGCATATCTTCAGGACTGAGAAATAGAACACCTCTTTTCTTCGGAGTTGGTTTAGGAATAGGCTCAGGAATTGGCTCAGGAAGTGTCCAATTATTTTCATTAGTCAACATATTATTCAATATAATCTCAGCTTCATCCGGTGTTCTTTCCCTGAAAACAGAACCAGCACAACTATCCAGGTAATCTCTGGAAGCATCGATTAGTCCGTTATAAAAGATATCAAGTATTTCATTTTTCTTGAGAGGATGATCAGGCTTAGCATTAAGTAATTGGAGAAGCCTCCCCCAAGCTTGTGGGAGACTCTCTTCTTCAGTTTGAACAAAGTTGTATATATCCCTTAAAGTAGCTTGTTTCTTATGAGCAGGGAAATATTTAGCAGAAAAGTAATAAATCATATCCTGGGGACTACGCACACAACCAGGATCAAGAGAATTAAACCATATCTTAGCATCACCCTTTAATGAGAACGGAAATATTTTAAGGATATAAAAATAGCGAGTTCTCTCATCATTAGTGAACAGGGTGGCTATATCATTTAATTTTGTAAGATGTGCCACAACAGTTTCAGATTCATAGCCATAAAAAGGATCAGATTCAACCAAAGTAATTATATCAGGATAAACAGAGAATTCATAATCCTTATCAGTAACACAGATAGGTGAAGTAGCAAAAGCAGGTTTAGGTTTCAATCTAGCATTAAGAGATTGCTGCTTCCATTTAGCTAATAACTTCTTAAGATCATATCTATCATTGCAAGCTAAAATAGCTCTAGCAGCTTCTTCATCCATAACATAACCCTAAGGAACAACAGGCAATTCATATTTATTAGGGGGAGAGTCTTCATCATTGCTATCTTCAATATTATCAGTTTCAATAATTTCATTCTCTCTAGCCCTAGCAAGTTGTTCATCAAGAAATTCACCAAGTGGCATAGTAGTATCAAGCATAGAAGTAGTTTCATCATAAGTATCATGCATAGCAGAAGTGGCATCATCAATAACATGCGACATATTAGAATTAATAGCAGAAGCAGGTTTAGGTGTCGCAAGCTTACTCAAAACAGAAGGTGAATCAAGTGCAGAGCTAGATGGCAGTTCCTTACCCCCCTCGTAGTTGAGGGATAAAATTTTGTTTTCTCGTCTTTCAAGTTCTTCATAGTGACCAGCAGATATAAATCCCAAGTGACTCAAAGAATAGAGCTATGCTCCCCGGCAACGGCGCCACAAAATAGTCTTGATAACCCACAAGTATAGGGGATTGCACCAGTTTTCGAGGGTAGAGTATTCAACCCAAATTTATTGATTCGACACAAGGGGAGCCAAATAATATTCTCAAGTATTAGCAGTTGAGTTGTCAATTCAACCACACATGGATAACTTAGTATCTGCAGCAAAGTATTTAGTAGCAAAGTAATATGGAAGTAACGGTAGCAGTAGCAAAAGTAATATTTTTGGGTTTTGTAATGATTGTAACAGTAGCAACGGAAAAGTAAATAAGCGGAGAACAATATGTGAAAAGCTCGTAGGCATTGGATCGGTGATGGAGAATTATGCCGGATGCGGTTCATCATGTAACAGTCATAACATAGGGTGACACATAACTAGCTCCAATTCATCAATGTAATGTAGGCATGTATTCCGAATATAGTCATACGTGCTTATGGAAAATAACTTGCATGACATCTTTTGTCCTACCCTCCCGTGGCAGCGGGGTCCTAATGGAAACTAAGGGATATTAAGGCCTCCTTTTAATAGAGTACCGGACCAAAGCATTAACACATAGTGAATACATGAACTCCTCAAACTATGGTCATCACCGGGAGTGGTCCCGATTATTGTCACTTCGGGGTTACCAGATCATAACACATAGTAGGTGACTATAGACTTGCAACATAGGATCAAGAACTCACATATATTCATGAAAACATAATAGGTTCAGATCTGAAATCATGGCACTCGGGCCCTAGTGACAAGCATTAAGCATAGCAAAGTCATAGCAACATCAATCTCAGAACATAGTGGATACTAGGGATCAAACCCTAACAAAACTAACTCGATTATATGATAAATCTCATCCAACCCATCACCGTCCAGCAAGACTACAATGGAATTACTCACGCACGGCGGTGAGCATCATGAAATTGGTGATGGAGGATGGTTGATGATGACGACGGCGACGGATTCCCCTCTCCGGAGCCCCGAACGGACTCCAGATCAGCCCTCCCGAGAGAGTTTAGAGCTTGGCGGCGGCTCCGTATCGTAAAACGGGATGAATCCTTCTCCCTCGTTTTTTCTCCCCGAACACGAATATATGGAGTTGGAGTTGAGGTCGGTGGAGCAACAGGGGGCCCACGAGGCAGGGGGGCGCGCCCAGGGGGGCAGGCGCGCCCCCCACCCTCGTGGATAGGTGGAGGCCCCCCTGACGTGGATTCTTCTTCCAATATTTTTAATATTTTCCAAAAATAAGTTCCGTGGAGTTTCAGGTCATTCTGAGAACTTTTGTTTCTGCACATAAATAACACCATGGCAATTCTGCTGAAAACAGCGTCAGTCCGGGTTAGTTCCATTCAAATCATGCAAGTTAGAGTCCAAAACAAGGGCAAAAGTGTTTGGAAAAGTAGATACGATGGAGACGTATCAACGGTCTTGGCGAGGATTGTACCAGGAGACAAGAGCACCAAAACCACCAAGGGACTTGTTGATGTAATAATCTGTTTGGTAATTGTATGGAAATCCAAAATACATCAACCAAATCTCAGGCCCAAATGTGGTGGTACGACGATTGAGCGCTTCATGGTGGGGGACAAAAGTAATAAGCAAATCTTCGTCCTCAAGCTCTAATGGCGTGGCAACAGCAGTATCACGGATGAAGGAGTCTACAAACCCAAAGATTCTGATTCCAAAAGGGTGGTCACTTACTTCAGTGGTGAAAAGCTGGGCCTCATGGAGTAGACCTTGGATAGCCTGACGAATAGCAGCTCGGCGATGCAGAGGCACATACTCACTGGTCTCCGCAATGGCCAGATAGTCGTGGTTGAGCGGCGGAATGGGGCCAACCACCATCCCGCTGCGGACGACACGATCGGCCGTCCCATACTCGACGGCGAAGCCCGGCGGCAAGAATGGCACATGATTGAGGGGGTAGTTCGCCATGGAGGTGGAGCAGAGGGAGAGCGTCTGAGATGACGGGTGTGACAGAGGTGGCGTATGGCAAGCGCGGGGCGGTGACGATTGAGGAAACCGAGCAGAAGCGGAAACATGCGGGGTATTTTTGGTACTTTGGGGATTTTTAGGGATCCATTTCCAACGCTCTAGGCACCGCTTCCGTCTACAGGATTGTGCCATGTGTCCATAATGCCCACAAGCCACACATCAAACGGCAGAAGTTTTCTTGGGATTTTTTTGTGTAGTACAGCGGCTGAAGGAAAGCTGGAAGAATTAATAATGGGCAGGTCAGCTGCCTTATTTGGTCCAAGATGCTATAGAGGAATCCGGGCCGGGCAATTGCTTGCCTTGTGATCAGGAAAAGAGCAATTAATACAAATCACCCGAGCTGGGCAATGAATCTTCTGGTTCCCCCATTGTAGGCAATGGGAACATAAAACCGCCCAATTTTGGGCAATCATTTCAATCTCTTCCTCAGAATATCCAGCCTGGGCCCAATCCACCTTATAATGGGCTGACAGACAAGGCGGCCATTGAGAATGGGCTGGGGCATATTTGAAGGCCGATTTTAGAAAACATTGTGGCGCGAGAGGATAGGACATATTAATGGGGCAATTAAAGCTGCCCAAACGGAGAAACTCTGGATCATTTGCACCCTCAAATTGCGCTTGTCGGGTATATTTCTCCATTAAGGATAATGAAGATGATTCCGCAATAACAGGGGGCATTTTGTCCGTTGCCAAAAAAGAGCCAAATTGAATTTGAATTCCATGACTGTTCTTCGGGCAGGATGATGACGAAGCCTCATGAGCATGTTTGTTGGAAAAAACCATAGGATCAATAGGCATTAAAAGAAAATTTGCGTAGCTCAATCATGGAAGAGGCAGACACCGAGGACCCAGATTTCAGAAACCCCAAATCTGATTTAATCGCCAAGGGATGTCTTGCAGAAATCTTCGATAAAACTTCATCCGCATGCCAACTCAAAGTAGACGAGGGAACACGATTGAAACGGCTATTGAACAGATGAAAATGGCAAATGAAATCCGGCCAAATGCGGTCCTTAAGACCATAGATGAAATGTCCCACCTTGTTGTTGGCAACCGAGAAGCGAAAAGCTCGGGGGTTAATCTTAAGCACCTTGAATCCCACCCTAAAACCCCCAATGCAACATTGGAGAGCAATACCCACAGATTCTTCATTGAGTGGGAAGGAGGCCGACGAAAACGTAACCACAAGGAAGAATTCCTTGGGGTCACGGGAGGGGGAGAAATGCACCGAGGAACCAAACTTTCTTCTCACCTGATCTGCAAGAGCTAGGCCAGGGGCAAAATCCCAATGCAGAAGTCCTTCCATCTTGAATCAGACTAGAGATCGCCATGATTGTTGGCGGAGCAGGTGGAGGGTGGGAGAGAGAGGAGAGGAGAGGTGGGAGGAGCCATCATTCGCACGACCTATTCCGAATATAGTCATACGTGCTTATGGAAAAGAACTTGCATGACATGTTTTGTCCTACCCTCCCGTGGCAGCGGGGTCCTATTGGAAACTAAGGGATATTAAGGCCTCCTTTTAATAGAGTACCGGACCAAAGCATTAACATTTAGTGAATACATGAACTCATCAAACTACGGTCATCACCGGGAGTGGTCCCGATTATTGTCACTTCGTGGTTGCCGGATCATAACACATAGTAGGTGACTATTGACTTGCAAGATAGGATCAAGAACTCACATATATTCATGAAAACATAATAGGTTCATATCTGAAATCATGGCACTCGGGCCCTAGTGACAAGCTTTAAGGATAGCAAGGTCATAGCAACATCAATCTCAGAACATAATGGATACTACGGATCAAACCCTAACAAAACTAACTCGATTACATGGTAAATCTCATCAAACCCATCACCGTCCAACAAGCCTATGATGGAATTACTCACGCACGCCGGTGAGCATCATGAAATTGGTGATGGAGGATGGTTGATGATGACAACGGCGACGGATTCCCCTCTTCGGAGCCCCGAACAGACTCCAGATCAGCCCTCCCGAGAGAGATTAGGGCTTGGCAGCGGCTCCGTATCGTAAAACGCAATGAATCCTTCTCTTTGATTTTTTTTCTCCCCGAACGTGAATATATGGAGTTGGAGTTGAGGTCGGTGGAGTCTCAGGGGGCCCACGAGGCAGGGGGCGCGCCCTGCACCCTCGTGGACAGGGTGTGGACCCCCTGATGCTGATTCTTTCGCCAGTAATTTTTATTATTTCCAAAACGTGTCTCCGTGGATTTTCAGGTCATTCCGAGAACTTTTATTTTTGCACAAAAATAACACCATGGCAATTCTGCTGAAAACAACGTCAGTCCGGGTTAGTTCCATTCAAATCATGCAAGTTAGAGTCTAAAACAAGGGCAAAAGTGTTTGGAAAAGTAGATACGTTGGAGACGTATCAACTCCCCCAAGCTTAAATCTTTGCTTGTCCTCAAGCAATTCAGTTGACAAACTGAAAGTGATAAAGAAAAAACTTTTACAAACTCTGTTTGATCTTGTTGTTGCAAATATGTAAAGCCAACATTCAAGTTTTCAGCAAAGATTATGAAAACCATATTCACAATAAAATTTAGGTCTCATGTTTACTCATATCAGTGGCATAATCAACTAGCGAGCAATAATAATAAATCTCGGATGACAACACTTTCTCAAAACAATCATAATATGATATAACAAGATGGTATCTCGCTAGCCCTTTCTGAGACCGCAAAACATAAATGCAGAGCACCTCTGAAGATCAAGGACTGACTAGACATTGTAATTCATGGTAAAAGAGATCCAGTCATAGTCATACTCAACGTAAATTAATAGTAATGCATGCACATGATAGCGGTGTTCTCCAATTGGTGCTTTTTAATAAGAGGATGATGACTCAACATAAAAGTAAATAGATAGACCCTTCGCCGAGGGAAGCAGGGATTTGTAGAGGTGCCAGAGCTCGAGTTTTGAAATAGAGATAAATAATATTATGAGTGGCATACTTTCATTGTCAACAGAACAACCAAGAGATCTCGATAACTTCCATGCTACACACATTATAGGCGGTTCCCAAACAGAATGGTAAAGTTTGTACCCCCCACCACCAACAAGCATCAATCCATGGCTTGCCCGAAACAACGGGTGCCTCCAACCAACAACAGTCCTGGGGGAGTTTTGTTTGCAATTATTTTAATTTGAGCATGGGACTGGGCATCCTGGTTACCGGCCATTTTCTCGTGAGTGATGAGCGGAGTCCACTTATCGTGAGAATAACCCACCTAGCATGGAAGATATAGACAACCCTAGTTGATACATGAGCTATTCGACCATACAAAATAGAATTTCATTTGAAGGTTTAGAGTTTGGCACATACAAATTTACTTGGAACGGCAGGTAGATACCGCATATAGGATGGTATGGTGGACTCATATGGAATAACTTTGGGGTTTATGGAAGTTGATGCACAAGTAGTATTCCCTCTTAGTACAAGTGAAGGCTAGAAAGAGACTGGGAAGCGACCAACTAGAGAGCGACAACAGTCATGAACATGCATTAAAATTAATCAACACTGAGTGCAAGCATGAGTAGGATATAATTCACCATGAACATAAATATCATGGAGGCTATGTTTATTTTGTTTCAACTACATGCGTGAACATGTGCCAAGTCAAGCCACTCGAATCGTTCAAAGGAGGATACCACCCTATCATACCACATCACAAACATTTTAATAGCATGTCGGCACGCAAGGTAAACCATTATAAACTCCTAGCAAATTAAGCATGGCATGAGCCACTATAATATCTAATTGTCATTGCAAACATGTTTCATTCATAATAGGCTGAATCAGGAACGATGAACTAATCATATTTAAAAAAAACAAGATAGGTCGAGTTCATACCAGATTCTCTCATCTCAATCAGTCCATCATATATTGTCATTATTGCCTTTCACTTGCACGACCAAACGGTGTGGATAATAATAATAGTGCATGTGCATTGGACTAAGCTGGAATCTGCAAGCATTTAGTACAAGGGAGAAGACAAGGTAATATGGGCTCTTGGTTAAATCAACAATAATGCATATGAAAGCCACTCAACATTTTCATCATGGTCTTCTCCTCTCGACCCCCAAAGAATAAGAAAAGAAATAAAACTATTTACACGGGAAAGCTCCCAACAAACAAAACAAGAACGAGGAATCTTTTTGGGTTTTCTTTTAATTACTACTACTACAGGCATGGAAAGTAGACTAGCTAAAAGCTACAACTAAATTTTTTTGGTTTTTCTTAAGGTTTTTCAAACACACAAGAAAAAGACTTAGAAGAGAAAATAAACTAGCATGCATAGTACAATGAAAAAGTATGAGCACCGACAACTAGAATGAGTGTGTGAACATGAATGTAATGTCGGTGAGAAATACGTACTCCCCAAGCTTAGGCTATTGGCCTAAGTTGGTCTATGGCCACTGCTGGCCTGGCGGATATCCAAAGTGGTAGCTGGGGTTGTACTGAGATGCATCAGCTACTGCCTCAAGTGCTGCAGCTTGAAGGCGAGCTGCCTCCGTCCTCCTTTCATACTCGTTCGCCTCCTCCTTGGTTATAACATATCTCCTTTTTGCCTGAAAGTCAAAGATGGTAGGAGCAGGGAGAGTAACATGGACAGTGCAACGTCTGTCAAAGATTAGTCGATACTGGAGGAACTGTTCATTCCTCTCAACAAACTGATGGCGAACCATAGTATTATAATCTAGATAAGCAGGAGGCAATTCCATGTCATTTTCATGTATGGGTACATCAAGAAAATTAGCTACACGAGTTGCAAAAATCCCACCAAACAAATCTCCACTTATACCGTTAAGATGCAACCTACGTGCAACAATGTCCCCCAAGTTATATTGTTTATCACCTAATACCGCACTCTTGAGGACACTAAGATCTGGAACGCACATGTGACAAGCCTCATCTTTACCGTTAATGCATCTACCTATAAACAAAGAAAAATAATGTATGGAAGGAAAATGAATGCTCCCTATGGTAGCTTGTGTGATTTCTCTAGATTCCCCCACAGTGATGTTGGGAATCGTAGCATAATTATAAAATTTTCCTACGCTCACCAAGATGCATCTATGGAGTATACTAGCAACGAGGGGAAAGGAGTGCATCTACATACCCTTGTAGATCGCGAGCGGAAGCGTTCCAATGAACGTGGAAGACGGAGTCGTACTCGCCGTGATCCAAATCACCGATGACCGAGTGCCGAACGGACGGCACCTCCGCGTTCAACACACGTACGATGCAGCGACGTCTCCTCCTTCTTGATCCAGCAAGGGGGAAGGAGAGGTTGATGGAGATCCAGCAGCACGACGGCGTGGTGGTGGATGTAGCGGGATGCCGGCAGGGCTTCGCCGAGCTTCTACGAGAGAGAGAGAGGTGTAGCAGGGGAGGAGGGAGGCGCCCAAGGCTGAGATATTGCTGCCCTCCCTCCCCCCTTTATATAGGCCCCCTGGGAGGGGGGGGGCGCCGGCCAAAACCCATCTAGGGTGGGGGGCGGCGGCCAAGGGGGGTGCCTTGCCCCCAAGGCAAGTGGGAAGCCCCCCCCACCCTAGGGTTTGCAACCCTAGGCGCATCGGGGGAGCCCAGGGGGGCGCCCAGCCCACTAGGGGCTGGTTCCCTTCCCACTTCAGCCCACGGGGCCCTCCGGGATAGGTGGCCCCACCCGGTGGACCCCCGCGACCCTTCCGGTGGTCCCGGTACAATACCGGTAACCCCCAAAACTTTCCCGGTGGCCGAAACTTGACTTCCTATATATAATTCTTCACCTCCGGACCATTCCGGAACCTCTCGTGACGTCCGGGATCTCATCCGGGACTCCGAACAACTTTCAGGTTTCCGCATACACATATCTCTACAACCCTAGCGTCACCGAACCTTAAGTGTGTAGACCCTACGGGTTCGGGAGACATGTAGACATGACCGAGACGCCTCTCCGGTCAATAACCAACAGCGGGATCTGGATACCCATGTTGGCTCCCACATGTTCCACGATGATCTCATCAGATGAACCACGGTGTCGAGGATTCAATCAATCCCGTATGCAATTCCCTTTGTCAATCGGTATGTTACTTGCCCGAGATTCGATCGTCGGTATCCCAATACCTTGTTCAATCTCGTTACCGGCAAGTCTCTTTACTCGTACCGCAATGCATGATCCCGTGACTAACGCCTTAGTCACATAGAGCTCATTATGATGATGCATTACCGAGTGGGCCCAGAGATACCTCTCCGTCACACAGAGTGACAAATCCCAGTCTCGATCCGTGCTAACCCAACAGACACTTTCGGAGATACCCGTAGTGCACCTTTATAGTCACCCAGTTACATTGTGACGTTTGGCACACCCAAAGCACTCCTACGGTATCCGGGAGTTGCACGGTCTCATGGTCTAAGGAAAAGATACTTGACATTGGAAAAGCTCTAGCAAACGAAAATATATGATCTTTTATGCTATGCTTAGGATTGGGTCTTGTCCATCACATCATTCTCCTAATGATGTGATCCCATTATCAACGACATCCAATGTCCATAGTCAGGAAACCATGACTATCTGTTGATCAACGAGCTAGTCAACTAGAGGCTTACCAGGGACACGTTGTGGTCTATGTATTCACACATGTATTACGATTTCCGGACAATACAATTATAGCATGAACAATAGACAATTACCATGAACAAAGAAATATAATAATAACCATTTATTATTGCCTCTAGGGCATATTTCCAACAGTCTCCCACTTGCACTAGAGTCAATAATCTAGTTACATTGTGATGAATCGAACACCCATTGCGTCCTGGTGTTGATCATGTTTTGCTCTAGGGAGAGGTTTAGTCAACGGATCTGCTACATTCAGGTCCGTATGTACTTTACAAATATCTATGTCTCCATTTTGAACACTTTCACGAATGGAGTTGAAGCGACGCTTGATATGCCTGGTCTTCCTGTGAAACCTGGGCTCCTTCGCAAGGGCAATAGCTCCAGTGTTGTCACAGAAGAGAGTCATCGGGCCCGACGCATTGGGAATCACCCCTAGGTCGGTAATGAACTCCTTCATCCAGACTGCTTCCTGTGCTGCCTCCGAGGCTGCCATGTACTCCGCTTCACATGTAGATCCCGCCACGACGCTTTGCTTGCAACTGCACCAGCTTACTGCTCCTCCATTCAAAATATACACGTATCCGGTCTGTGACTTCGAGTCATCAAGATCTGTGTCGAAGCTAGCATCGACGTAACCCTTTACGACGAGCTCTTCGTCACCTCCATAAACGAGAAACATATCCTTAGTCCTGTTCAGGTACTTCAGGATATTCTTGACCGCTGTCCAGTGTTCCATGCCGGGATTACATTGGTACCTTCCTACCAAACTTACGGCAAGGTTTACATCAGGTCTGGTACACAGCATGGCATACATAATAGACCCTATGGCCGAGGCATAGGGGATGACACTCATCTTTTCTCTATCTTCTGCCGTGGTCGGGCATTGAGCCGTGCTCAATTGCACACCTTGCAATACAGGCAAGAACCCCTTCTTGGACTGATCCATATTGAACTTCTTCAATATCTTGTCAAGGTATGTACTCTGTGCAAGACCAATGAGGCGTCTCGATCTATCTCTATAGATCTTGATACCTAATATATAAGCAGCTTCTCCAAGGTCCTTCATTGAAAAACACTTATTCAAATAGGCCTTTATACTTTCCAAGAATTCTATATCATTTCCCATCAATAGTATGTCATCCACATATAATATGAGAAATGCTACAGAGCTCCCACTCACTTTCTTGTAAACACAGGCTTCTCCATAAGTCTGTGTAAACCCAAACGCTTTGATCATCTCATCAAAGCGAATGTTCCAACTCCGAGATGCTTGCACCAGCCCATAGATTGAGCGCTGAAGCTTGCATACTTTGTTAGCATTCTTAGGATCGACAAAACCTTCCGGCTGCATCATATACAACTCTTCCTTAAGGAAGCCGTTAAGGAATGCTGTTTTGACGTCCATCTGCCATATCTCATAATCATAGTATGCGGCAATTGCTAACATGATTCGGACGGACTTCAGCTTCGCTACGGGTGAGAAAGTCTCATCATAGTCAATCCCTTGAACTTGTCGATAACCCTTAGCGACAAGTCGAGCTTTGTAGATGGTCACATTACCATCCGCGTCCGTCTTCTTCTTAAAGATCCATTTATTTTCTATGGCTCGCCGATCATCGGGCAAGTCTGTCAAAGTCCATACTTCGTTTTCATACATGGATCCTATCTTGGATTTCATGGCTTCTAGCCATTTGTCGGAATCCGGGCCCGCCATCGCTTCTTCATAGTTCGAAGGTTCACCGTTGTCTAACAACATGATTTCCAGGACAGGGTTGCCGTACCACTCTGGTGCGGAACGTGTCCTTGTGGACCTACGAAGTTCAGTAACTTGATCCGAAGCTTCATGATCATCATCATTAACTTCCTCCCCAGTCGGTGTAGGCACCACAGGAACATTTTCCCGCGCTGCGCTACTTTCCGGTTCGGAAGGGGTGACTATCACCTCATCAAGTTCCACTTTCCTCCCACTCAATTCTTTCGAGAGAAACTCCTTCTCCAGAAAGGACCCGTTCTTGGCAACGAAGATCTTGCCTTCGGATCTGAGGTAGAAGGTATGCCCAATAGTTTCCTTAGGGTATCCTATGAAGACACATTTTTCCGACTTGGGTTCGAGCTTTTCAGGTTGAAGTTTCTTGACATAAGCATCGCATCCCCAAACTTTTAGAAACGACAGCTTAGGTTTCTTCCCAAACCATAATTCATACGGTGTCGTCTCAACGGATTTCGACGGATCCCTATTTAAAGTGAATGCGGCAGTCTCTAAAGCATAGCCCCAAAATGAGAGCGGTAAATCGGTAAGAGACATCATAGATCGCACCATATCCAATAGAGTGCGATTACGACGTTCGGACACACCGTTTCTCTGAGGTGTTCCAGGCAGCGTGAGTTGTGAAACTATTCCACATTTCCTTAAGTGTGTACCAAATTCGTGACTTAAATATTCTCCACCACGATCTGATCGTAGGAATTTTATTCTCCTGTCACGTTGATTCTCAACTTCACTCTGAAATTCCTTGAACTTTTCAAAGGTTTCAGACTTGTGTTTCATTAGGTAGACATACCCATATCTACTTAAGTCATCAGTGAGAGTGAGAACATAACGATATCCTCCGCGAGCCTCAACACTCATTGGACCGCACACATCGGTATGTATGATTTCCAATAAGTTGGTTGCTCGCTCCATTGTTCTGGAGAACAGAGTCTTGGTCATCTTACCCATGAGGCATGGTTCGCACGTGTCAAATGATTCGTAATCAAGAGACTCCAAAAGTCCATCTGCATGGAGCTTCTTCATGCGCTTGACACCAATGTGACCAAGGCGGCAGTGCCACATATATGTGGGACTATCGTTATCAACTTTACATCTTTTGGTATTCACACTATGAACATGTGTAACATCACGTTCGAGATTCATCAAGAATAAACCATTGACCAGCGGGGCATGACCATAAAACATATCTCTCAAATAAATAGAACAACCATTATTCTCGGATTTAAATGAGTAGCCATCTCGAATTAAACGAGATCCAGATACAATGTTCATGCTCAAAGCTGGCACTAAATAACAATTATTGAGGTTTAAAACTAATCCCGTGGGTAGATGCAGAGGTAGCGTGCCGACGGCGATCACATCGACCTTGGAACCATTCCCGACGCGCATCGTCACCTCGTCCTTCGCCAGTCTCCTTTTATTCTGTAGTTCCTGTTTTGAGTTACAAATATGAGCAACCGCACCGGTATCAAATACCCAGGAGCTACTACGAGTACTGGTAAGGTACACATCAATTACATGTATATCACATATACCTTTGGTGTTGCCGGCCTTCTTTTCCGCTAAGTATTTGGGGCAGTTCCGCTTCCAGTGACCACTTCCCTTGCAATAAAAGCACTCAGTTTCAGGCTTGGGTCCATTCTTTGACTTCTTCCCAGTAACTGGTTTACCGGGCACGGCAACTCCCTTGCCGTCCTTCTTGAAGTTCTTCTTACCCTTGCCCTTCTTGAACTTAGTGGTTTTATTCACCATCAACACTTGATGTTCTTTTCTGATTTCCACCTCCGCTGATTTCAGCATTGAATATACCTCAGGAATGGTCTTTTCCATCCCCTGCATATTGTAGTTCATCAGAAAGCTCTTGAAGCTTGGTGGAAGCGACTGAAGGATTCTGTCAATGACCGCGTCATCCGGGAGATTAACTCCCAGCTGAGTCAAGCGGTTGTGCAACCCAGACATTCTGAGTATGTGCTCACTTACAGAACTGTTTTCCTCCATTTTATAGCTGAAGAACTTGTCGGAGACTTCATATCTCTCGACCCAGGCATGAGCTTGGAAAACCAATTTCAGCTCCTCGAACATCTCATATGCTCCATGTTTCTCAAAACGCTTTTGGAGACCCGGTTCTAAGCTGTAAAGCATGCCGCACTAAACGAGGGAGTAATCATCAGCACGCTTCTGCCAAGCGTTCATAACGTCTTGGTTTTGTGGGATTGGTGCTTCACCTAGCGGTGCTTCTAGGACATAATCTTTCTTGGCTACTATGAGGATGATCCTCAGGTTCCGGACCCAGTCCGTATAGTTGCTGCCATCATCTTTCAGCTTGGTTTTCTCTAGGAACGCGTTGAAATTGAGGATAACGTCGGCCATTTGATCTACAAGACATAGTGTAAAGATTTTAGACTAAGTTCATGATCATTAAGTTCATCTAATCAAATTATTTAATGAACTCCCACTCAGATAGACATCCCTCTAGTCATCTAAGTGAAACATGATCCGAGTTAACTAGGCCGTGTCCGATCATCACGTGAGACGGACTAGTCAAGATCGGTGAACATCTCCATGTTGATCGTATCTTCTATACGACTCATGCTCGACCTTTCGGTCCTCCGTGTTCCGAGGCCATGTCTGTACATGCTAGGCTCGTCAAGTCAACCTAAGTGTATTGCGTGTGTTCCGAGGCCATGTCTGTACATGCTAGGCTCGTCAACACCCGTTGTATTCGAACGTTAGAATCTATCACACCCGATCATCACGTGGTGCTTCGAAACAACGAACCTTTGCAACGGTGCACAGTTAGGGTGAACACTTTCTTGAAATTATTATAAGGGATCATCTTACTTACTACCGTCGTTCTAAGCAAATAAGATGCAAAAACATGATAAACATCACATGCAATCAAATAGTGACATGATATGGCCAATATCATTATGCTCCTTTGATCTCCATCTTCGGGGCACCATGATCATCTTCGTCACCGGCATGACACCATGATCTCCATCATCATGATCTCCATCATTGTGTCTTCATGAAGTCGTCACGCCAACGATTACTTCTACTTCTATGGCTAACGCGTTTAGCAACAAAGTAAAGTAATTTACATGGCGTTATTCAATGACACGCAGGTCATGCAAAATAATAAAGACAACTCCTATGGCTCCTGCCGGTTGTCATACTCATCGACATGCAAGTCGTGATTCCTATTACAAGAATATGATCAATCTCATACATCACATATATCATTCATCACATCTTCTGGCCATATCACATCACATAGCACTTGCTGCAAAAACAAGTTAGACGTCCTCTAATTGTTGTTGCAAGTTTTTACGTGGTTTGTAGGTTTCTAGCAAGAACGTTTCTTACCTACGTGTGACCACAACGTGATTTGCCAATTTCTATTTACCCTTCATAAGGACCCTTTTCATCGAATCCGTTCCGACTAAAGTAGGAGAGACAGACACCCGCTAGCCACCTTATGCAACTAGTGCATGTCAGTCGGTGGAACCTGTCTCACGTAAGCGTACGTGTAAGGTCGGTCCGGGCCGCTTCATCCTACAATGCCGCCGAAACAAGAAACGACTAGTAGAGGCAAGAAGAATTGGCAACATCAACGCCCACAACTTCTTTGTGTTCTACTCGTGCATAGTAACTACGCATAGGCCTGGCTCATGATGCCACTGTTGGGAATCGTAGCATAATTATAAAATTTTCCTACGCTCACCAAGATGCATCTATGGAGTATACTAGCAACGAGGGGAAAGGAGTGCATCTACATACCCTTGTAGATCGCGAGCGGAAGCGTTCCAATGAACGTGGATGACGGAGTCGTACTCGCCGTGATCCAAATCACCGATGACCGAGTGCCGAACGGACGGCACCTCCGCGTTCAACACACGTACGGTGCAGCGACGTCTCCTCATTCTTGATCCAGCAAGGGGGAAGGAGAGGTTGATGGAGATCCAGCAGCACGACGGCGTGGTGGTGGATGTAGCGGGATGCCGGCAGGGCTTCGCCGAGATTCTACGAGAGAGAGAGGTGTAGCAGGGGAGGAGGGAGGCACCCAAGGCCGAGATATTGCTGCCCTCCCTCCCCCCCCTTTATATAGGCGCCCTGGGAGGGGGGGCGCCGGCCAAAACCCATCTAGGGTGGGGGGCGGCGGCCAAGGGGGGTGCCTTGCCCCCCAAGGCAAGTGGGAAGCCCCCCCACCCTAGGGTTTGCAACCCTAGGCGCATGGGGGAGGCCCGGGGGGGCGCCCAGTCCACTAGGGGCTGGTTCCCTTCCCACTTCAGCCCACGGGGCCCTCCGGGATAGGTGGCCCCACCCGGTGGTCCCGGTACAATACCGGTAACCCCCAAAACTTTCCCGGTGGCCGAAACTTGACTTCCTATATATAATTCTTCACCTCCGGACCATTCCAGAACCTCTCGTGATGTCCGGGATCTCATCCGGGACTCCGAACAACTTTCGGGTTTCCGCATACACATATCTCTACAACCCTAGCGTCACCGAACCTTAAGTGTGTAGACCCTACGGGTTCGGGAGACATGTAGACATGACCGAGACGCTCTCTGGTCAATAACCAACAGCGGGATCTGGATACCCATGTTGGCTCCCACATGTTCCACGATGATCTCATCGGATGAACCACGGTGTCGAGGATTCAATCAATCCCGTATGCAATTCCCTTTGTCAATCGGTATGTTACTTGCCCGAGATTCGATCGTCGGTATCCCAATACCTTGTTCAATCTCGTTACCGGCAAGTCTCTTTACTCGTACCGCAATGCATGATCCCGTGACTAACGCCTTAGTCACATAGAGCTCATTATGATGATGCATTACCGAGTGGGCCCAGAGATACCTCTCCGTCACACGGAGTGACAAATCCCAGTCTCGATCCGTGCTAACCCAACAGACACTTTCGGAGATACCCGTAGTGCACCTTTATAGTCACCCAGTTACGTTGTGACGTTTGGCACACCCAAAGCACTCCTACGGTATCCGGGAGTTGCACGGTCTCATGGTCTAAGGAAAAGATACTTGACATTGGAAAAGCTCTAGCAAACGAAAATACATGATCTTTTATGCTATGCTTAGGATTGGGTCTTGTCCATCACATCATTCTCCTAATGATGTGATCCCGTTATCAACGACATCCAATGTCCATAGTCAGGAAACCATGACTATCTGTTGATCAACGAGCTAGTCAACTAGAGGCTTACTAGGGACACGTTGTGGTCTATGTATTCACACATGTATTACGATTTCCGGACAATACAATTATAGCATGAACAATAGACAATTACCATGAACAAAGAAATATAATAATAACCATTTATTATTGCCTCTAGGGCATATTTCCAACAAGTGATACTAGCTAGAAAGTCTTTATATTCAGATTTACGCGGTTCACTAACATTGCCCCACTGCGGGAGTTTACAAGTAGTATTAAAATCTTCTAGGTCCATGGTATATGATTTATCATAAAGATCAAATAAAACGGTGTGATAATTGCGCGAGGATGTAAATTTAAACCTTCTCACAAAGGAAACAGTTAGGTAGTAGTATTGTGGGCACTTATCTGACGTGAAGCCCTCAAGATCAGCGTTACGCACATACACGTCAAATTTATCCTTGATGCCTGCTTGGACCATAAACTCTTCTGACAGCCATTCACAAGGCCGCACTTGAGCTTCCCTCGGTGGTTCATTGTCTGGCTGACGTATTGCGAGCCTTGGTCCTTGTTTCCTTGAGGAACCACCTTGGTACATTTTCCTAAACATTTTTCTTCCTCTGAAAAATTTCTGAAATTTTTAGTGACTCAAAATAGAAGTGAACCAAACTCAACAAGATTAATAGCAACTACTCCCACAAGTGCCTAGAAGCTATATCATGCATTAAAACTACTTTGGACCATATAAATTTGACATGCAAGCTCAAGAACAACGTCACCTTAGCAGCAAAAATTTGCAATAAATAAAGCACTAGAACAAAAAATAATTGTACCATTGGAGGAGTCACATACCGAAGAACAATCTCCCCAAACAGTTTTGTGAATGGATCTTTGAGCAAGGAGATCGAAAATGGCAGCAAGATGAGCTAGAACACGGGTTTGAGCTATGGGAGGATTTTTTCGGGAGGAAGACGAAGTGAGTGGGTGCAGGAATAAGTGGAGGGGGTCTACGTGGGGCCCACGAGGCAGGGGGCGCGCCCCAGGGGGGTGGGCGCGCCCTGGACCCTCGTGGCCAAATGGTGGGGCCCCCTGGTGTGTTCTCAGTGCCAGATATTCTTAAATATTCTACAAAAAATCATGTTTCATTTTCAGGACGTTTGGAGAACTTCTATTTTCGCGGTATTTTTTATTGCAAGGATAATCCAGAAAATAGATAGAAAAGACTATTTTTGCTTTATTTAACCTAAATAACAGAAAGTAAAAGGAGGGTACAGAGAGTTGTGCTTTCTAACTTCATCCATCTCATGCTCATCAAAAGGAATCCACTAACAAGGTTGATCAAGTCTTGTTAACAAACTCTTTCCGAATCGCATGAAACTGGAGAATTTTCGAATAACACTAGGTTACCTCAACGGGGATATGCACGTCCCCAACAATAAGAATATCATATTTCTTCTTGATAGTAGGAAGAGGAAATTCAAAACCTCCAATAATAATCGTTGAAAATTTTCCAATAGAATTGATACTGTGGACTTGAGGTTGTTTCCTCGGAAAGTGTACCGTATGCTCATTACCATTAACATGAAAAGTGACACTGCCTTTGTTGCAATCAATAACAGCCCCTGCAGTATTCAAAAAGGGTCTACCAAGGATAATCGACATACTATCATCCTCGGGAATATCAAGAATAACAAAGTCCGTTAAAATAGTAACGTTTGCAACCACAACAGGCACATCCTCACAAATACCGACAGGTATAGCAGTTGATTTATCGGCCATTTGTAAAGATATTTGAGTAGGTGTCAACTTATTCAAATTCAATTGATTTTCATGATTCGACATAACTGATCATGCTTTTTCGGTTGTGGGCAAATTATATGATCTGCTGCCTCCAACCTATATATGGAGAAGGTTCCATAAACTGTTTATTTGAATTTAAACACTGAAACCTCCTAATATTCTGAAATTGTATTTTTCTCTTTCCTCTTCTTTTTTTGAAAGTACTTAGCTGGAAGTTTTATACCATGAATTATGTAGCACAATCAGAGCTATTTTTGTCACATTGTAATGTCGGGTGCGAGCCACATGCCACCCAGGAAACCAAACACCCCCTTAGCTTCTAATTAGAACCTGCTGTACACCAAAGCTATTACGTTGAACGGTTTAGGAATCTAATTTTAATACTGATACATAGTAAGCACAGCCCAAAATCACAATGGTACAGAACCTACACATACACCTATACACTTTGTCCAATTCGATAGCATATAGAACCAGAAAATCTTTTTTGCTCATAATAACAAGAACGTTTGGTGAAAATTCATATCAATGTCAGTATATAATAATATCATGTTTAATGGCTGGTTATTCTACAACAATGTTCAAGTTTATTCACAGAAAGATCGAAACATATTACCGTTGTTTCCAACCAGTTGTGTCAACTGATGGATCTTGATAGATAGAACTACTAGGCCCTAAAGGAAATATGCCGTAGAGGCAATAATAAAGTTATTATTTATTTCCTTATATCATGATAAATGTTTATTATTCATGCTAGAATTGTATTAACCGGAAACATAATACATGTGTGAATACATAGACAAACATAGTGTCACTAGTATGCCTCTACTTGACTAGCTCGTTGATCAAAGATGGTTGAGTTTCCTAGCCATGGACATGAGTTGTCATTTGATTAACGGGATCACATCATTAGGAGAATGATGTGATTGACTTGACCCATTCCGTTAGCTTAGCACTTGATCGTTTAGTATGTTGCTATTGCTTTCTTCATGACTTATACATGTTCCTATGACTATGAGATTATGCAACTCCCGTTTACCGGAGGAACACTTTGTGTGCTACCAAACGCCACAACGTAACTGAGTGATTATAAAGGTGCTCTACAGGTGTCTCCGAAGGTACTTGTTGAGTTGGCGTATTTCGAGATTAGGATTTGTCACTTCGATTGTCGGAGAGGTATCTCTGGGCCCTCTCGGTAATGCACATTACTATAAGCCTTGCAAGCAATGTGACTAATGAGTTAGTTGCGGGATGATGCATTACATAACGAGTAAAGAGACTTGCCGGTAACGAGATTGAACTAGGTATTGAGATACCGACGATTAAATCTCGGGCAAGTAACATACCGATGACAAAGGGAACAACGTATGTTGTTATGCGGTTTGTGCGATAAAGATCTTCATAGAATATGTGGGAGCTAATATGAGCATCCAGGTTCCGCTATTGGTTATTGACCGGAGACGTGTCTCGGTGATGTCTACATAGTTCTCGAACCCGTCGGGTCCGCACGCTTAACGTTCGGTGATGATTTGTATTACGAGTTTATGTGTTTTGATGTACCGAAGGTAGTTCGGAGTACCGGATGAGATCGAGGACATGACGAGGAGTCTCAAAATGGTCGAGACGTAAAGGTCGATATATTGGACGACTATATTCGGACATCGGAAAGGTTCCGAGTGATTCGGGTATTTTTCGGAGTACCGGGGAGTTACGGGAATTCGCCGGGGAGTATATGGGCCTTATTGGGCTTTAGGGGAAAGAGAGAGGGGAGGCTGCGCGCCCCCCAAGGTTTAGTCCGAATTGGACTAGGGGGAGGGGCGGCGCCCCCTCCTTCCTTCTCTTCTCTTTTCCCTTTCCTTCTCTCCTACTCCTACTACTTGGAAGGGCTCCTAGTTCTACTAAGAAAAGGGGAATCCTACTCCCGGTGGGAGTAGGACTCCCCTAGGGTGCGCCATAGAGAGGGCCGGCCCTCTCCCTCCTCCACTCCTTTATATAAGGGGAGGGGGGCACCCTTTGGAGACACAACAATTGATCATTGATCTCTTAGCCGTGTGCGGTGCCCCCCTCCACTGTTGGAATATGCCCTAGAGGCAATCATAAAATGGTTATTATTGTATTTCCTTGTTCATGATAATTTTCTGTTGTTCATGCTATAATTGTATTAACTGGAAACCGTAATACATGTGTGAATACATAGACCACAACATGTCCCTAGTAAGCCTCTAGTTGACTAGCTCGTTGATCAATAGATGGTTATGGTTTCCTGACCATGGACATTGGATGTCATTGATAACGGGATCACATCATTAGGAGAATGATGTGATGGACAAGACCTAATCCTAAGCATAGCACAAGATCGTGTAGTTCGTTTGCTAGAGCTTTTCTAATGTCAAGTATCATTTCCTTAGACCCTGAGATTGTGCAACTCCCGGATACCGTAGGAATGCTTTGGGTGTACCAAACGTCACAATGTAACTGGGTGGCTATAAAGGTGCACTACAGGTATCTCCGAAAGTGTCTGTTGGGTTGGCACGAATCGAGACTGGGATTTGTCACTCCGTATGACGGAGAGGTATCTCTGGGCCCACTCGGTAATGCATCATCATAATGAGCTCAATGTGACTAAGGAGTTAGCCACGGGATCATGCGTTACGGTACGAGTAAAGTGACTTGCCGGTAACGAGATTGAACAAGGTATTGGGATACCGACGATCGAATCTCGGGCAAGTAACGTACCGATTGACAAAGGGAATTGTATACGGGATTGATTGAATCCTCGACATCGTGGTTCATCCGATGAGATCATCGTGGAACATGTGGGAGCCAACATGGGTATCTAGATCCCGCTGTTGGTTATTGACCGGAGAGTCGTCTCGGTCATGTCTGCATGTCTCCCGAACCCGTAGGGTCTACACACTTAATGTTCGGTGACGCTAGAGTTGTAGGGATATTAGTATGCGGTTAACCGAAAGTTGTTCGGAGTCCCGGATGAGATCCCGGACGTCACGAGGAGTTCCGTAATGGTCCGGAGGTAAAGATTTATATATGGGAAGTCCTATTTTGGCCACCGAAAAATGTTCGGGATTTTTCGGTATTGTACCGGGAAGGTTCTAGAAGGTTCCGAAGTGGGGCCCACCTGCATGGGGGGACCCACATGAACGTGGGTAGTGGGGGCAAGGCCCCACACCCCTGGTCAAGGCGCACCAAGATCCCACCTTAGAAGGAATAAGATCATATCCCGAAGGGATAAGATCAAGATCCCTAAAAAAGGGGGATAACAATCGGTGGGGAAGGGAAATGATGGGATTTCTTTCCCCCACCTTTGCCAACGCCCCAATGGACTTGGAGCGCAAGAAACCAGCCCCCTCCACCCCTATATATAGTGGGGAGGCGCATGGGAGCAGCACCCCAAGCCCTGGCGCCTCCCTCCCTCCCGTGACACCTCTTCCTCCCCGCTTGCGCTTGGCGAAGCCCTGCCGGGATCCCGCTACTTCCACCACCACGCCGTCGTGCTGCTGGATCTCCATCAACTTCTCCTCCCCCCTTGCTGGATCAAGAAGGAGGAGACGTCCCCGCTGCGTACGTGTGTTGAACGCGGAGGTGCCGTCCATTCGGCGCTAGGATCATCGGTGATTTGGATCACGACGAGTACGACTCCATCAACCCCGTTCTCTTGAACGATTCCGCGCGCGATCTACAAGGGTATGTAGATGCACTCCCCTCTCTCTCGTTGCTAGATGACTCATAGATTGATCTTGGTGATACGTAGAAAATTTTAAATTTCTGCTACGTTCCCCAACAGTGGCATCATGAGCCACGTCTATGCGTAGATTCTATGCACGAGTAGAACACAAAGTAGTTGTGGGTGATGATTTGTTCAATTTGCTTGCCGTTACTAGTCTTATCTTGATTCGGCGGCATTGTGGGATGAAGCGGCCCGGACCGACCTTACACGTACTCTTACGTGAGACAGGTTCCACCGACTGACATGCACTTGATGCATAAGGTGGCTAGCGGGTGTCTGTCTCTCCCACTTTAGTTGGATCAGATTCGATGAAAAGGGTCCTTATGAAGGGTAAATAGCAATTGGCATATCACCGTTGTGGCTTTTGCGTAGGTAAGAAACGTTCTTGCTAGAAACCCATAGCAGCCACGTAAAACATGCAACAATAATTAGAGGACGTCTAACTTGTTTTTGCAGGGTATGCTATGTGATGTGATATGGCCAAAAGGATGTGATGAATTATATATGTGATGTATGAGATTGATCATGTTTTTGTAATAGGAATCACGACTTGCATGTCGATGAGTATGACAACCGGCAGGAGCCATAGGAGTTGTCTTAATTTATTGTATGACCTGCGTGTCAATGAAAAACGCCATGTAATTACTTTACTTTATTGCTAACCATTAGCCGTAGTAGTAGAAGTAATAGTTGGCGAGACAACTTCATGAAGACACGATGATGGAGATCATGATGATGGAGATCATGGTGTCATGCCGGTGACGAAAGTGATCATGCCGCGCCTCGAAGATGGAGATCAAAGGCGCAAGATGATATTGGCCATATCATGTCACTTTATGATTTGCATGTGATGTTTGTCATGTTTACATCTTATTTGCTTAGAACGAAGGTAGCATAAAATAGATGATCCCTCACTAAAATTTCAAGAGATGTGTTCCCCCTAACTGTGCACCGTTGCGAAGGTTCGTTGTTTCGAAGCACCACGTGATGATCGGGTGTGATAGATTCTAACGTTCGCATACAACGGGTGTTGACGAGCCTAGCATGTACAGACATGGCCTCGGAACACAAGCAAAACACTTAGGTTGACTTGACGAGCCTAGCATGTACAGACATGGCCTCGGAACACAAGAGACCGAAAGGTCGAACATGAGTCGTATAGTAGATACGATCAACATGGAGATGTTCACCGATGATGACTAGTCCGTCTCACGTGATGATCGGACACGGCCTAGTCGATTCGGATCATGTATCACTTAGATGACTAGAGGGATGTCTATCTAAGTGGGAGTTCATTAAATAATCAGATGAACTTAATTATCATGAACATAGTCAAAAGGTCTTTGCAAATAATGTTGTAGCTTACGCTTTAGTTCTACTAAGATATGTTCCCAGAGAAAATTTAGTTAAAAGTTGATAGTAGCAATTATGCGGACTGGGTCCGTAAACTGAGGATTGTCCTCATTGCTGCACAGAAGGCTTATGTCCTTAATGCACCGCTCGGTGTGCTGAACCTCGAGCGTCGTTTGTGGATGTTGCGAACATCTGACATACACGTTTTGATGACTACGTGATAGTTCAGTGCGTAATGTTGAACGGTTTAAAATTGTGGCACCAAAGACGGTTTTGAAACGTCGCAGAACATATGAGATGTTCCAAAGACTGAAATTGGGATTTCAGACTAGTGCCCACGTCAAGAGGTATGAGACCTCTGACAAGCTTCTTAAGCGTGCAAACTAAGGGAGAAAAGCTCAATCGTTGAGCATGTGCTCAGATTGTCTGAGTACTACAATCACTTGAATCGAGTGGGAGTTAATCTTCCAGATGAGAGAGTGATGGTTCTCCATAGTCACTGCCACCAAGCTATTAGAGCTTCGTGATGAACTACAACATATCAGGGATAGACATGATGATCCTTGAGCAACTCGCAATGTTTGACACCGCGAAAGTAGAAATCAAGTAGGAGCATCAATTGTTGATGGTTAGTAAAACCACTAGTTTCTAGAAGGGCAAGGGCAAGAAGGGATACTTAATGAAACGGCAAATCAGTTGCTACTCTAGTGATGAAACCCAAGGTTGAACCCAAACCCGAGACTAAGTGCTTCTGAAATGAGGGGAACGGTCACTGAAGCAGAACTACCCTAGATACTTCGTAGATGAGAAGGCTGGCAAGGTCGACAGAAGTATATTGGATATACATTATATTAATGTGTACTTTACTAGTACTCCTAGTAGCACCAGGGTATTAGATACCGGTTCGGTTGCTAAGTGTTAGTAACTGGAAATAAAAGCTGCGGAATAAACGGAGACTAGCTAAAGGTGAGATGACGATATGTGTTTCCAAGGTTGATGTGATCAAGCATCGCATGCTCCCTCTACCATCGAGATTGGGGTTAAACCTGAATAATTGTTATTTGGTGTTTGCGTTAAGCATAGACATGATTGGATTATGTTTATCGCAATATGGTTATTCATTAAAGGAGAATAATGGTTACTCTGTCTATTTGAATAATACCTTCAATGGTCTTGCACCTAAAATGAATGGTTTATTGAATCTCGATCGTAGTGATACACATGTTCATGCCAAAAGATATAAGATAGTAATGATAGTACCACATACTTGTGGCACTGCAACTTGAGTCATATTGGTATAAAACGCATGAAGAAGGTCCATGTTGATGGATCTTTGGACTCACTCGTTTCTGAAAAGATTGAGACATGCGAACCATGTCTATTAGTATGTATGCATGAAGAAAGTCCATACAGATGGATCATTTGGACTCACTTGATTTTGAATCACTTGAGACATGCAAATCATACCACATGGGCAAGATGACTGAAAGGCCTCGTTTTCAGTAAGATGGAACAAGAGAGCAACTTGTTGGAAGTAATACATTTGATGTGTGCAGTCCAATGAGTGCTGAGGCACGCAGTGGATATCTTTATGTTCTTACTTCACAGATGATTTGAGTAGATGCTGAGAATATTTACTTGATGAAACACAAGTCTGAATTATTGAAAGGTTCAAGTAATTTCAGAGTGAAGTTGAAGATCGTCGTGACAAGAGGATAAAATGCCTGTGATATGATCATAGAGATGAATATCTGAGTTACGAGTTTGGCACACAATTAAGAAATTGTGGAAATTGTTTCACGACTAATACCACCTGGAACACCATATTGTGATGGTGTGTCCGAACATCATAACTGCACCCTATTGGATATGGTGCATACCATGATGTCTCTTATCGAATTACAACTATCGTTTATGGGTTAGGCATTAGAGACAACCGCATTCACTTTAAATAGGGCACCACGCAATTCCGTTGAGACGACACCATATGAACTATGGTTTGGAGAAACCTAAGCTGTCGTCTCTTAAAAGTTTGGGGCTGCGACGCTTATGTGAAAAAGTTTCAGGCTGATAAGCTCGAACCCAAAGCGGATAAATGCATCTTCATAGAATACCCAAAACAGTTGGGTATACCTCCTATTTCAGATCTGGAAGCAAAAGTGATTGTTTCTAGAAACGGGTCCTTTCTCGAGGAAAAGTTTCTCTCGAAAGAATTGAGTGGAGGGATGGTGGAGACTTGATGAGGTCATTGAACCGTCACTTCAACTAATGTGTAGCAGGGCACAGGAAGTTGTTCCTGTGGCACCTACACCAATTGAAGTGGAAGCTTATGATAGTGATCATGAAACTTCAGATCAAGTCACTACCAAACCTCATAGGACGACAAGGATGCGTACTACTTCAGAGTGGTACGTAATCCTGTCTTGGAAGTCATGTTGCTAGACAACAATGAACCTACGAGCTATGGAGAAGCGATGGTGGGCCCGGATTCCGACGAATGGCTCGAGGCCATAAAATCCGAGAGGATCCATGTATGAAAACAAAGTATAGACTTTGAAAGAACTACTGATGGTCGTAAGGCTGTTGGGTACAGATGGATTTTAAAGGGAAGAGAGACAATGATGGTAAGTGTCACCATTAAGAAAGCTCGACTTGTCGTTAAGATGTTTTCCGGCAAGTTCAAGGAGTTGACTGCGATGAGACTTTCTCACTTGTAGCGATGCTAAGAGTCTGTTAGAATTATATTAGCAGTTACTGCATTATTTATGAAATCTTGCAGATAGGATGTCAAAACATTGTTTCCTCGACGATTTTCTTGAGGAAAGGTTGTATGTGATACAACCAGAAGGTTTTGTCAATCCTGAAAGATGCTAACAAGTATGCAAAGCTCCAGCAATCCTTCTAAGGATTGGAGTAAGCATCTCGGAGTTGGAATGAACGCTTTGATGAGATGATCAAAGGTTTTGTGTTTATACAAAGTTCATGAGAAACTTGTATTTCCAAAGAAGTGAGTGGGAGCACTATAGAATTTTTGATGAGTATATGTTGTTAACATATTGTTGATCAGAAATGATGTAGAATTTCTGGAAAGCATCCAGGGTTATTTGAAAAGTGTTCTTCAATGGAAAACCCGGATTAAGCTACTTGAACATTGAGCATCAAGATCTATAAGGATAGATCAAAACGCTTAATAGTACTTTCAAATGAATGCATACCGTGACAGGATTTTGAAGGAGTTCAAAATAGATCAGCAAAGAAGGAGTTCTTGGCTGTGTTACAAGGTGTGAGTATTGAGTAAGACTCAAGACCTGACCACGGCAGAAGAGAGAGAAAGGACGAAGGTCGTCCCCTATGCTTTAGACGTAGGCTCTACAGTATGCTATGCTGTGTACCGCACCTGAAGTGTGCCTTGCCATGAGTTAGTCAAGGGGTACAATAGTGATCCGGGAAGGGATCACATGACAGCGGTCGGACTTATCCTTAGAATCTAGTGGACTAAGGAATTTTCTCGATTATGGAGGTGGAAAGGGGGTTCGTCGTAAAGGGTTACGTCGATGCAAACTTTGACACTAATCCGGATGACTCTGAGTAGTGAACCGGATTCGTATAGTAGATCAGTTATTTGGAATAGCTCCAAGTAGCGCGTGGTAGCTGCATCTACAAGATGACATAGAGATTTGTAAAGCACACACGGATCTGAATGTTGCAGACCCGTTGACTAAAACCTCTCTCGTAAGCATAACATGATCAAACCCTAGAACTCATTGAGTGTTAATCACATGGTGATGTGGACTAGATTGTTGACTCTAGTGAACTTTGAGTGTTAATCACATGGTGATGTGACCTAGATTATTGACTCTAGTGCAAGTGGGAGACTGTTGGAAATATGCCCTAGAGGCAATAATAAAATGGTTATTATTGTATTTCCTTGTTCATGATAATTGTCTGTTGTTCATGCTATAATTGTATTAACTTGTGACGCCCCCGATTTGACCGTACACTAATCATGCACGCAAATGTGTACGACCAAGATCAGGGACTCACGGGAAGATATCACAACACAACTCTAAAACATAAATAAGTCATACAAGCATCATAATACAAGCCAGGGGCCTCGAGGGCTCGAATACAAGTGCTCGATCACAGACGAGTCAGCGGAAGCAACAATATCTGAGTACAGACATAAGTTAAACAAGTTTTGCCTTAAGAAGGCTAGCACAAAAGTAGCAACGATCGAAGAGGCAAGGCCTCCTGCCTGGGACCTCCTAACTACTCCTGGTCGTCGTCAGCGGCCTGCACGTAGTAGTAGGCACCTCCAGTGCCGTGGGAGTCGTCGTCGACGGTGGCGTCTGGCTCCTGGACTCCAACATCTGGTTGCGACAACCAGATAGAAAGGAAAGGGGGAAAAAGAGGGAGAGAAGCAACCGTGAGTACTCATCCAAAGTACTCGCAAGCAAGGAGCTACACCACATATGCATGGGTATATGTGTAAAGGGGCATATCAGTGGACTGAACTGCAGAATGCCAGAATTAAAGGGGGGATAGCTAGTCCTGTCGAAGACTACGCTTCTGGTCATCTCCATCTTGCAGCATATAGAAGAGAATAGAGTGAAGTCCTCCAAATAGCATCGCATAGCATAATCCTACCCGGCAATCCCCTCCTCGTCGCCCTGTTAGAGAGCGATCACCGAGTTGTATCTGGCACTTGGAAGGGTGTATTTTATTCAGTATCCAGTTCTAGTTGTCATAAGCTCAAGGTACAACTCCGGGTCGTCCTTTTACCGAGGGACACGGCTATTCGAATAGATAAACTTCCCTGCAGGGGTGCACCACATAACCCAACACGCTCGATCCCAATTGGCCGGACACACTTTTCTGGGTCATGCCCGGCCTCGTAAGATCAACGCGTCGCAGCCCCACCTAAGCACAACAGAGCGGTCAGCACGCCGGTCTAATCCTAAGCGCGCAGGGGTCTGGGCCCATCGCCCTATGCACACCTGCACGTTGCGAACGCGGCCGCGAGCAGACCTAGCAACCCACACGATCACGGCGGTTACGTCAAAGCGGTCCAACACGGCGCGCGCCACTCAGTCGCTGACGTCACAAAGGCTTCGGCTGATACCACGACGCCGGGATACCCATAACTACTCCCGCGTAGATGGTTAGTGCGTATAGACCAAATGGCCAGACTCAGATCAAATACCAAGATCTCGTTAAGCGTGTTAAGTATCCGCGAACGCCGACCAGGGCCAGGCCCACCTCTTACCTAGGCGGTCTCAACCTGCCCTGTCGCTCCGCCACAAAGATCCACTTGCGGGTACTTCTACGAGCCGACCCGACTTTAGTCATCACATGTGTCATGTATATAGTATATAAGTATATACCCGCGATCACCGCCCAGGTGATCACGGCCCGATAGTGTAGCACAGCAGACGGACAAGAATGTAGGGCCACTGATGGAAATCTAGCATCCTATACTAAGAATGTAGGATTGCAGGTACAGGTATCAACAGTAGTAGCAAGGATAGGCTATGCATCAGAATAGGATATCGAAAAGCAGTAACATGCTACACTACTCTAATGCAAGCAGTATAGAGAAGAGTAGGCGATATCTGGTGATCAAGGGGGGGCTTGCCTGGTTGCTCTGGCAAGTAGGAGGGGTCGTCGACTCCGTAGTCGAACTGGGCAGCAGCAGTGTCGGTCTCGTAGTCTACCGGAGAGAAGAGGGGGAAGAAACAGTAAATACAATGCAAACATAAGCATGACGATGCGTGACATGACAGTGAGCGGTGCTAGGGGTGTCCTAACGCGACAGTAGGTGGTACCGGTGAAGGGGGGGAACATCCGGGAGGTATCCCCGATGTTTCGCGTTTTCGGACAGACGGACCGGAGGGGGAAAGTTGCTAGTTCGATAGGTTAGGGAGGTGTGGTGGATGAACGGACTGCGTATTCGGATTCGTCTCGTCGTTCTGAGCAACTTTCATATAGAAAACATTTTCATCCGAGTTACGGTTTAAAAGATATGAATTTTCAAAGTTTATTTGATTTTCTGGAATTATTTAATTAACAGAAAAAGGGATATGACGTCAGCATGACGTATGAGTGACGTCAGCGGTCAACAGTCCGGGTTGACTGGTCAAACTGACACGGGGGACCCACCTGTCATAGACAGTGGGTTAACAGAGGATTAAACTAATTAACTTTTAGTTAATTAACTACTGGGCCCACCTGTCAGTGAGAGATTATTTAAACTAATTATTTTTATTTATAAAACATTTTCTTTTTCTTTTCTTTTTTTTTTAATTTTGCGGCGGGGCCCGCATGTCAGTGACTGGGCCTGCCCAGTCAGCAGTTGACTGGGTCAACCCAGTCAACTGGGGCCCGTGGGGGCCACTGGCAGAGGCACTGGGGGTGGCCCCAGGCCTACCACGTCGGCGGCCGGCGCCGGCGCAACTCCGGCGACCCAAAACAGCAGCGGTCCTTCGCCGGATTTGGCCGGAATCGCGCTACGGGGCTCGGGGAGGAACGGGGATAGGCCCTTTCGAAAGAGCTCGCAGCGCCACATCCAGGGGTGGCCGGGGCTTCGCCGGACTCGGCCGGAATCGGCGCCGGCGAGCGGCGGAGGCGGCGGCGCGCACGGGTGCCCGACGGAAACATGGCTACGGCAGGCGGTCGAGCAAGCGGAGGGGCTGGGGAGCTTCTACGTGCGGTGGGGAGCGCTGTGGGCTTGAGCCCGTGACCAAAAGGTCACCGGAGACACGCCGGCGGCGAGCTCCGCGGCGTGGCGTTCGGGCGCGCGCGGGGAAGAAGCTAGGGAGCGCGGGCGAGCTAGCGGAGAGGGGGAGGAGGTAGAGGAGCTCACCGCGCGGCGCAAGAAAAGCCCGTGGGTGGCTTAGTAGCAGCAGGTCGTCGCCGGGGAAGAAGGGGGTCGCCGGCGTCCGAAGATGAAGGCGAGCTCGGGGAGGCCGATGCAGTGGCTCCGAGCTTCGACGGAGAGGCGGAGGGGGTGTAGTCGAGGGCGGCGACGTCGTACGACACGGCAAGGTGGCGAGTGGGGCACGGTGGCCGCGTGAACGAGGGGAACGGCGGCGAGCGCGTCGGGCGTGGGGAAGAGGGGGGGGCGGCGTGGATCCGGGGGAGGGAAGGGGGAGGCGCGGGGGCCGAGAGGGAGAGCGGGGGTGAGTGGGAGAGAGGCCCGAGGAGGCGGGGGAGCTGGCGACCTTATCCCCTCCGGCGTCGGTGCCGGCGAGGGGGTCGGGCGGCAGCGCGCCCCTGTTCCGACCCAGTCGGGGGAACAGGGAAGGGGCGAGGGAGGAGGTGGGCTGGGCCGGGGGCGCGGCTGCGGCCCAGTTTGGGCCGGGGGCAGTGGGGGGGAAGCGGGCCTTTTTCCCCTTTTTTTTCTTTTTCTCTGCCTGGGTACTGTTTTCTGTTTTCTCTTTATTTGCTTATTCCCTTTTCTGTTTTATTTCATTTAAAAGTATTTAGACATTTTATAAAAAATGTGTTTTCTCCACCATAATTACCAGTGTATTATTTAGCACCCACTGAACATTTTTGTTTGAATTTTTGAAAACTTTTATTTTTCACTTTAATTATATTTGAAGTTTGAGCTAGGAGTTTGAAAGGAAGGTGATTCAAATGTGATCAAGCCCTGTTTAGCAACATGATTAGCTTAATCACAGGGGGTTACTGTAGCATGATTCTCAGGGTGTTACAAATCTCCTCCACTACAAGAAATCTCGTCCCGAGATTTAGGAGGTAGAAGGAAACAGTGCGGGGTATTCTTCGCGCAGACGATCCTCTCGTTCCCAAGTGGCCTCATCTTCAGAATGGTGCGACCACTGGACTTTGAGAAACTTGATCGCCTTCTAACGTGTGCGGCGTTCAACTTGGTCGAGAATGCGGACCGGATGCTCCTTATAGGAGAGGTCTTGCTGTAATTCGAGCACTTCATGATCCACAGCTCGGATTGGATCCTTGAAGCAACGGCGGAGCTGTGACACATGGACCACATCGTGAACCTAAGAAAGGTTCGGCGGTAGCTCCAGTTGGTATGCCACTTTTCCACGCCTTTCGAGAATAGTGAATGGGCCAATATAGCGAGGAGCTAGTTTGCCCTTGATCCCGAAGCGGTGAGCACCCTTCATAGGTGTGACTCGAAGATAAGCCTTTTCGCCAGGTTGATAGACCATGTCTTTATGATGACGGTCATACTGACTCTTCTGACGTGACTGAGCAGTCTTGAGATTCTCGCGAATAATGCGGACTTGTTCTTCGGCATCTTGGATAATATCCGGTCCGATGAGTGGACGTTCCCCAGTTTCTGTCCAGTTCAGGGGGGTTCGGCACTTTCGTCCATATAACACTTCGAAGGGGGCCATCTTCAGACTAGCTTGATAGCTATTATTATAAGAGAACTCAGCATACGGGAGAGATTCCTCCCATTTCTTGCCGAAGGAAATAACGCAAGCTCGAAGCATGTCTTCGAGAACTTGATTGACGCGTTCAACTTGTCCTTGCGATTGAGGATGAAACGCAGTACTGAATGACAGATGAGTTCCCATTGCTTCTTGGAAACTTGCCCAGAATCTTGAAGTGAATAAGCTACCACGGTCTGAACTGATAACCAATGGAATACCGTGGAGTGAAACAATCCTGGACATATAGAGCGTTGCCAACTGGCTAGCAGTGATCGTTTCTTTGACTGCCAGAAAATGTGCAACTTTGGAAAGTCGGTCAATGACGACAAGAATAGCATCATTACCTTTCTGTGATTTGGGAAATCCAGTGACGAAGTCCATTTCAACATGGTCCCATTTCCATTCAGGAATAGAGATAGGTTGCAGAGTTCCAGCAGGCCTTTGATGTTCTGCTTTGATTCGACGGCAAACGTCACACTCAGCAACATAACGAGCAATGTCTTGCTTCATATTAGTCCACCAGAATCTCTGACGGATGTCTTGGTACATCTTTGTACTACCAGGATGGATACATAGAGGCGTATCATGAGCTTCTTTCATAACTTCCTGTGTCATATCCAGGTTTTTCTCTGCACATGGCACCACTAGGCGGCCCTTGAAGTATAGGGTGCCATCTTCAGAAATCGTGAAGAATGAGGGCTTTCCCTCTGCGAGGTAGCGCTTAATCTTGTAGGCTTCAGAGTCATACTTCTGTAGCCTTTTGATGCTGTCCTCGAGATCTGGTTTAGCAACTAGGGTATTGAGGGAACCCTGGGCAACAACGTGGAGGTTCATCTTGCGAAACTCCTTAGGAGGGGGAGCGAGTGCACCCGGAGGAACAATATGGAGGTTCAGCTTCCTAAATTCTTCAACAAGCGAGGGCTGAACTTTGCGAACCTGGAGGTGGTTGCAGTAAGACTTGCGGCTCAAGGCATCAGCCATTACATTAGCCTTGCCTGGCGTATAGGAAATACCCAAGTCAAAGTCTGCAACAAGCTCCATCCATCTCTGCTGGCGGAGGTTCAGATCTGGCTGAGTAAACAGATACTTCAGACTTTGGTGGTCAGTGAAGATCTCGCAACGATTACCGAGAAGGTAATGTCGCCACTGCTTCAGCGCATGAATGACTGCAGCAAGTTCGAGGTCGTGAACTGGGTAGTTCTCTTCGTGAGGGCGCAATTGTCGAGAGGCATAAGCAATCACTTTGCGGTCTTGCATTAGGACACAGCCTAACCCTTGACGGGAAGCGTCGCAGTAAATGACGAAGTCCTTCTTAGTATCAGGTGGAGCTAGAACTGGAGCAGAAGTCAACTTGTCTTTGAGTGCCTGGAAACTTTCCTGACATTTGTCTGTCCATTGGAACTTGACGCCCTTATGCAACAGGTTAGTCAGAGGCCTGGCGATCTTAGAGAAGTTCTCGACAAATCGACGGCAATAGCTGGCGAGACCGAGAAAACTTCTGACTTGCTTAACGTTCTTGGGAGGAGTCCAATCAAGAATAGCCTGAACTCGTTCAGGGTTGACGGCAATACCATCCTTAGAGATGACATGCCCGAGATAGGTTACTTCGGGTAGCCAGAATTCACATTTGGAGAACTTGGCATATAGTTGATGTTCTCGTAGCTTTTCCAGCACAAGTCGAAGATGTCCAGCATGTTCTTCTTCGTTCTTGGAGAATATCAGGATATCATCCAGATAAACCACGACGAACTTGTCGAGGTAATCCATGAATATGTAGTTCATCAGACAAGAGAAGGTGGCTGGAGCATTGGTTAAACCGAAAGACATGACGGTGTACTCGTATGAACCATAGCGAGTCACGAAGGCGGTCTTTGGGATATCCTCTTCGCGAACACGGATCTGGTGGTAGCCCAACCTCAAGTCGAGCTTAGAGAACACTGACGAACCCGCCAGTTGATCATAGAGATCATTGATCCGAGGAAGAGGGTATTTATTCTGAATGGTAGCTTGGTTTATAGGACGGTAGTCTAGAACTAACCGGTTTGTCCCGTCCTTCTTCTTGACAAAGAGAGAAGGTGCTCCCCAAGGAGAGCAACTTGGGCGAATGAATCCTTTGCGAAGAGACTTGTCGATTTCCTCCTTAAGCTCAAGGAGTTCATGCGGCGGCATTTTGTAAGGTCGCTTGGCTATAGGAGTGGTGCCTGGTTTCAAGTCGATGATGAATTCGACAGCTCTAGCAGGGGGAATCCCCGGAAGTTCTTCAGGAAAGACGTCGAGGAATTCACGCACGACGGGAATGTTTTCAATGCCCTCGAGTGGTGCAGCGTTCAATGCATTCAATGCATAGAGCCTTGCCTCGGCATTTTGCACCAGATGGGCTTGGTAAGTAACTATCTCATCTGAAGGGTGTACCAGATGGACGGTCTTAGTGGTGCAAACGATTGAAGCAGTATGCGCTTTTAACCAATTCATTCCCAGAATGAGATCAATGCTACAGGACTTCAGTACGATGGGAGAGACAAGAAATTCCAGTCCTTCAATTTCAACAGTAACATCGTGACTAACCATAGTGGTTTGACATTGGCCCGCAGGGGTGTGTACCACTAGCGGAGTGTTTATCTCTTCGTAATTAATGCCATGCAGGAATGCAAATTCTGCAGATATGAATGAATGGGATGCTCCTGTATCAAATAAAACGGATGCTGGTACTGAATTTACGAGGAGTGTACCCATCACAGTAGCAGGCTGGTCTTGAGCTTCGCTGAGATCAACGTGGTTGGCATGAGCACGACCATAAGACTTAGCATTGTTGTTGCGGGGCTGGTTGTTACCACGGCCAGCTGCTGGAAGGGCCAGTTGATTCTGGTTCTGATAGCAGTTCCTGGCAAAGTGACCCGGTTGACCACACTTGAAGCACAGACCATTATCGGGAGTGGGAACAGGAGCCCCAGGTGGGGGAGCTGGTAGCTTTGACTGCCTAGATGGTGGAGGAGGCAGACGCGGTGCAGCATAAGATTTCCTGGGAGCAGGTGCATTTGGACGATACATGCTGTTCGGGATCCATATCTTACGCTTCTGTGAGGGTGAGCCCGAAGATGAGCCCGTGTCACGGTTGCGCCTCTGAGAGCTCTGGTATTCCTGCAGACCAGTCTCGACATTGATGGCCTTATTCACCAAGGTGGCGAAATCGGCGAAGTCATGCACTAGAAGTGCGAGCTTGATGTCAGCTTGTAGTCCATCTCGGAACTTCTCCTGTCTGCGTGCATCAGTTGCAATGTCTTCTTCAGCATAGCGGGACAAGTCCAGAAACTCCCGCTGATAAGCTTCGACAGTTTTGTTGCCTTGGGTGAGGTTGCGGAACTCACGCTTCTTCCGGTCCATGACTCCCTGAGGAATGAAGCGGGCACGGAAAGCAGCTTGGAAGTCTGGCCAGGTGATGATTGTTCCAGCTGGCAGAGTACGCCTGTGGCTGTCCCACCATTGAGCTGCGGGTCCCTTCAGAAAGAAGGAAGCAAAGTTGACATAGCTGGCAGGGGCTACATCAGCAGACTCCATCTCATAGGTGATGTCACGGAGCCAGTCATCAGCATCCAAAGGCTGAGTTGAGCTGCGGTAGATGGTTGGGTTGAGGCGTATGAAATCTTGAAGAGTCACTTGGGCTGGCTGCTGGTTCATATTGGGGCGAGGAAACTGAGCCATCATATTTTCCATGAATTGGCGGTTCAGTTCGAACTGTTGGATCATACCAGCCATGTACTCAGGTGGTGGTGGGGCATCGCCACCACGACCACGACCACCTGGTCTAACCATCCTGCTAATATATAACAGGGGTAGTTCAGCATTGAGAAAATTTGCAATGACAAGAATAATTCATGATGAAACATGCATAATTGAAAGGAGCACGATAGCTACTACATAGTAGTCGGCATAGTTTACAAAAGGGGTCATGCATATAGTTCAGTACACAGAGTTCAGTACATAGACTAAAACATCATAGGCGGCACACAGGCTCGCGGCGACTGCAACTAATACTACAATCAAGCCTACATCAGTCCCAAGAGGTACTGTGGAGGTAATCGTAGCCCGACAGCTGGTAGTGAGGCAACGGATAGCCCTCGACGTCAGCAGACTGGGGGCCGCGGATACTCAAGTGTAGAGCCCGACGCTCAGGTGGCAGAAGAGGACCAAGTGCGGGAGAGTAGCCTCCCACCTCTGGCCAACCAACACCGTGGGGCATCACGGTCCTGGCTGGGTAGATCGCAGTACGCGGTACCTGTCCAGACCGGAAAAAGGGGTGCAGTAGCGTCAGAGCACGGTAAAGGTGTTGACGGGTGGTGTACATCTCGTGGCGAAGAGCTCGGTTAGCTCGATCCAGCCCATCAGCATGCAGAACCAGGTGCTGATGGTAGAAGGGCTCCCGGGTGACAGTGGAGTAGGCAGCAGTATAGTATCCCTCTGCACCAACATCAGAGGCGATAGCAATGTGCCTGAAAGGGGAGGTGTCCAACTCCCGATACTCTCCACGAAGACGTGTCAGAGCAGCATAGGCTGCATCGTGGACAGCCATATCGATGGTCACACCAACACCATGTGCGGTGTGCAGCACAGTAGTGGAGTCGTACTCCCGAGAGTAGAGGTGGACGATGGCACGGTACTGCTCCTGGTTAAAGTCCTGGTACTCCTCGTAGACGGTGTACTCAGGGTGCCAGCGATAACCCAGATAGGTCATCATCTCAGCTAGCACCGCAGGTGATCCCGAGGCACCAATGGCCGTCGTGTGGCGCACGACCTGCCTCGAGGGTTCCATCTGAAAGCAAAGACGTTTCAAAGGAGTCAATTGACAGTGTGTGAATTGTTCAAAATACTATTCTAAGAAACAACTATGGCTTATCCATCTTTGGGGTGAACGCGGTCACGGGATCCTAGTGTTAGAGTTAGTAAATTCGCTTAACCCGAGTAGAAGAGAGTTCAGAGTCCCAGAGTAAAGGTCGAGGAGTAAAAGATCCTAGTACCACCCAATGGCGACGTGGGCCCGTAAGACACACAGCCATGTTAGTAAAAGTTTTTGTAATGTCTAGACTCGACTTCGGCCAAGGAGTGCGGAAAGGGGGATTCCTACAGGCAGTCGGCTCTGATACCAACTTGTGACGCCCCCGATTTGACCGTACACTAATCATGCACGCAAATGTGTACGACCAAGATCAGGGACTCACGGGAAGATATCACAACACAACTCTAAAACATAAATAAGTCATACAAGCATCATAATACAAGCCAGGGGCCTCGAGGGCTCGAATACAAGTGCTCGATCACAGACGAGTCAGCGGAAGCAACAATATCTGAGTACAGACATAAGTTAAACAAGTTTTGCCTTAAGAAGGCTAGCACAAAAGTAGCAGCGATCGAAGAGGCAAGGCCTCCTGCCTGGGACCTCCTAACTACTCCTGGTCGTCGTCAGCGGCCTGCACGTAGTAGTAGGCACCTCCAGTGCCGTGGGAGTCGTCGTTGACGGTGGCGTCTGGCTCCTGGACTCCAACATCTGGTTGCGACAACCAGATAGAAAGGAAAGGGGGAAAAAGAGGGAGAGAAGCAACCGTGAGTACTCATCCAAAGTACTCGCAAGCAAGGAGCTACACCACATATGCATGGGTATATGTGTAAAGGGGCATATCAGTGGACTGAACTGCAGAATGCCAGAATTAAAAGGGGGATAGCTAGTCCTGTCGAAGACTACGCTTCTGGTCATCTCCATCTTGCAGCATATAGAAGAGAATAGAGTGAAGTCCTCCAAATAGCATCGCATAGCATAATCCTACCCGGCAATCCCCTCCTCGTCGCCCTGTTAGAGAGCGATCACCGGGTTGTATCTGGCACTTGGAAGGGTGTATTTTATTCAGTATCCAGTTCTAGTTGTCATAAGCTCAAGGTACAACTCCGGGTCGTCCTTTTACCGAGGGACACGGCTATTCGAATAGATAAACTTCCCTGCAGGGGTGCACCACATAACCCAACACGCTCGATCCCAATTGGCCGGACACACTTTTCTGGGTCATGCCCGGCCTCGTAAGATCAACGCGTCGCAGCCCCACCTAAGCACAACAGAGCGGTCAGCACGCCGGTCTAATCCTAAGCGCGCAGGGGTCTGGGCCCATCGCCCTATGCACACCTGCACGTTGCGAACGCGGCCGCGAGCAGACCTAGCAACCCACACGATCACGGCGGTTACGTCAAAGCGGTCCAACACGGCGCGCGCCACTCAGTCGCTGACGTCACGAAGGCTTCGGCTGATACCACGACGCCGGGATACCCATAACTACTCCCGCGTAGATGGTTAGTGCGTATAGACCAAATGGCCAGACTCAGATCAAATACCAAGATCTCGTTAAGCGTGTTAAGTATCCGCGAACGCCGACCAGGGCCAGGCCCACCTCTTACCTAGGCGGTCTCAACCTGCCCTGTCGCTCCGCCACAAAGATCCACTTGCGGGTACTTCTACGAGCCGACCCGACTTTAGTCATCACATGTGTCATGTATATAGTATATAAGTATATACCCGCGATCACCGCCCAGGTGATCACGGCCCGATAGTGTAGCACAGCAGACGGACAAGAATGTAGGGCCACTGATGGAAATCTAGCATCCTATACTAAGAATGTAGGATTGCAGGTACAGGTATCAACAGTAGTAGCAAGGATAGGCTATGCATCAGAATAGGATATCGAAAAGCAGTAACATGCTACACTACTCTAATGCAAGCAGTATAGAGAAGAGTAGGCGATATCTGGTGATCAAGGGGGGGCTTGCCTGGTTGCTCTGGCAAGTAGGAGGGGTCGTCGACTCCGTAGTCGAACTGGGCAGCAGCAGTGTCGGTCTCGTAGTCTACCGGAGAGAAGAGGGGGAAGAAACAGTAAATACAATGCAAACATAAGCATGACGATGCGTGACATGACAGTGAGCGGTGCTAGGGGTGTCCTAACGCGACAGTAGGTGGTACCGGTGAAGGGGGGGAACATCCGGGAGGTATCCCCGATGTTTCGCGTTTTCGGACAGACGGACCGGAGGGGGAAAGTTGCTAGTTCGATAGGTTAGGGAGGTGTGGTGGATGAACGGACTGCGTATTCGGATTCGTCTCGTCGTTCTGAGCAACTTTCATATAGAAAACATTTTCATCCGAGTTACGGTTTAAAAGATATGAATTTTCAAAGTTTATTTGATTTTCTGGAATTATTTAATTAACAGAAAAAGGGATATGACGTCAGCATGACGTATGAGTGACGTCAGCGGTCAACAGTCCGGGTTGACTGGTCAAACTGACACGGGGGACCCACCTGTCATAGACAGTGGGTTAACAGAGGATTAAACTAATTAACTTTTAGTTAATTAACTACTGGGCCCACCTGTCAGTGAGAGATTATTTAAACTAATTATTTTTATTTATAAAACATTTTATTTTTCTTTTCTTTTTTTTAAAATTTTGCGGCGGGGCCCGCATGTCAGTGACTGGGCCTGCCCAGTCAGCAGTTGACTGGGTCAACCCAGTCAACTTGGGCCCGTGGGGGCCACTGGCAGAGGCACTGGGGGTGGCCCCAGGCCTGCCACGTCGGCGGCCGGCGCCGGCGCAACTCCGGCGACCCAAAACAGCGGCGGTCCTTCGCCGGATTTGGCCGGAATCGCGCTACGGGGCTCGGGGAGGAACGGGGATAGGCCCTTTCGAAAGAGCTCGCAGCGCCGCATCCAGGGGTGGCCGGGGCTTCGCCGGACTCGGCCGGAATCGGCGTCGGCGAGCGGCGGAGGCGGCGGCGCGCACGGGTGCCCGACGGAAACATGGCTACGGCAGGCGGTCGAGCAAGCGGAGGGGCTGGGGAGCTTCTACGTGCGGTGGGGAGCGCTGTGGGCTTGAGCCCGTGACCAAAAGGTCACCGGAGACACGCCGGCGGCGAGCTCCGCAGCGTGGCATTCGGGCGCGCGCGGGGAAGAAGCTAGGGAGCGCGGGCGAGCTAGCGGAGAGGGGGAGGAGGTAGAGGAGCTCACCGCGCGGCGCAAGAAAAGCCCGTGGGTGGCTTAGTAGCAGCAGGTCGTCGCCGGGGAAGAAGGGGGTCGCCGGCGTCCGAAGATGAAGGCGAGCTCGGGGAGGCCGATGCAGTGGCTCCGAGCTTCGACGGAGAGGCGGAGGGGGTGTAGTCGAGGGCGGCGACGTCGTACGACACGGCGAGGTGGCGAGTGGGGCACGGTGGCCGCGTGAACGAGGGGAACGGCGGCGAGCGCGTCGGGCGTGGGGAAGAGGGGGGGGGCGGCGCGGATCCGGGGGAGGGAAGGGGGAGGCGCGGGGGCCGAGAGGGAGAGCGGGGGTGAGTGGGAGAGAGGCCCGAGGAGGCGGGGGAGCTGGCGACCTTATCCCCTCCGGCGTCGGTGCCGGCGAGGGGGTCGGGCGGCAGCGCGCCCCTGTTCCGACCCGATCGGGGGAACAGGGAAGGGGCGAGGGAGGAGGTGGGCTGGGCCGGGGGCGCGGTTGCGGCCCAGTTTGGGCCGGGGGCAGTGGGGGGGAAGCGGGCCTTTTTCCCCTTTTTTTTCTTTTTCTCTGCCTGGGTACTGTTTTCTGTTTTCTCTTTATTTGCTTATTCCCTTTTCTGTTTTATTTCATTTAAAAGTATTTAGACATTTTATAAAAAATGTGTTTTCTCCACCATAATTACCAGTGTATTATTTAGCACCCACTGAACATTTTTGTTTGAATTTTTGAAAACTTTTATTTTTCACTTTAATTATATTTGAAGTTTGAGCTAGGAGTTTGAAAGGAAGGTGATTCAAATGTGATCAAGCCCTGTTTAGCAACATGATTAGCTTAATCACAGGGGGTTACTGTAGCATGATTCTCAGGGTGTTACAAATAACTGGAAACCGTAATACATGTGTGAATACATAGACCACAACATGTCCCTAGTAAGCCTCTAGTTGACTAGCTCGTTGATCAATAGATGGTTATTGTTTCCTGACCATGGACATTGGATGTCATTGATAACGGGATCACATCATTAGGAGAATGATGTGATGGACAAGACCCAATCCTAAGCATAGCACAAGATTGTGTGGTTCGTTTGCTAGAGCTTTTCTAGTGTCAAGTATCATTTCCTTAAACCATGAGATTGTGCAACTCCCGGATACCGTAGGAATGCTTTGGGTGTACCAAACGTCACAACGTAACTGGGTGGCTATAAAGGTGCACTACAGGTATCTCTGAAAGTGTCTGTTGGGTTGGCACGAATCGAGACTGGGATTTGTCACTCCGTATGACGGAGAGGTATCTCTGGGCCCACTCGGTAATGCATCATCATAATGAGCTCAATGTGACTAAGGAGTTAGCCACGGGATCATGCGTTACGGTACGAGTAAAGTGACTTGCCGGTAACGAGATTGAACAAGGTATTGGGATACCGACGATCGAATCTCGGGCAAGTAACGTACCGATTGACAAAGGGAATTGTATACGGGATTGATTGAATCCTCGACATCGTGGTTCATCCGATGAGATCATCGTGGAACATGTGGGAGCCAACATGGGTATCTAGATCCCGCTGTTGGTTATTGACCGGAGAGTCATCTCGGTCATGTCTGCATGTCTCCCGAACCCGTAGGGTCTACACACTTAAGGTTCGGTGACGCTAGAGTTGTAGGGATATTAGTATGCGGTTAACCGAAAGTTGTTCGGAGTCCCGGATGAGATCCCGGACGTCACGAGGAGTTCCGGAATGGTCCGGAGGTAAAGATTTATATATGGGAAGTCCTATTTTGGCCACCGAAAAATGTTCGGGATTTTTCGGTATTGTACCGGGAAGGTTCTAGAAGGTTCCGAAGTGGGGCCCACCTGCATGGGGGGACCCACATGAACGTGGGTAGTGGGGGCAAGGCCCCACACCCCTGGTCAAGGCGCACCAAGATCCCACCTTAGAAGGAATAAGATCATATCCCGAAGGGATAAGATCAAGATCCCTAAAAAAGGGGGATAACAATCGGTGGGGAAGGGAAATGATGGGATTTCTTTCCCCCACCTTTGCCAACGCCCCAATGGACTTGGAGCGCAAGAAACCAGCCCCCTCCACCCCTATATATAGTGGGGAGGCGCATGGGAGCAGCACCCCAAGCCCTGGCGCCTCCCTCCCTCCCGTGACACCTCTTCCTCCCCGCTTGCGCTTGGCGAAGCCCTGCCGGGATCCCGCTACTTCCACCACCACGCCGTCGTGCTGCTGGATCTCCATCAACTTCTCCTCCCCCCTTGCTGGATCAAGAAGGAGGAGACGTCCCCGCTCCGTACGTGTGTTGAACGCGGAGGTGCCGTCCGTTCGGCGCTAGGATCATCGGTGATTTGGATCACGACGAGTACAACTCCATCAACCCCGTTCTCTTGAACGCTTCCGCGCGCGATCTACAAGGGTATGTAGATGCACTCCCCTCTCTCTCGTTGCTAGATGACTCATAGATTGATCTTGGTGATACGTGGAAAATTTTAAATTTCTGCTACGTTCCCCAACATCCACCATATTCCACCTCGGTAATATCGTAGCGGTACTTAGGCGAAGCCTGCGTCGGTAGCATCATCAACACCGTCATCACGCCGTCAAGCTGACGGAACTCTCCCGCAAAGCTCTGCTGGATCGGAGTTCGTGGGATGTCATCGAGCTGAACGTGTGCTGAACTCGGAGGTGCCGTGCGTTCGGTACTTGGATCGGTCGGATCGTGAAGACGTACGACTACATCAACCGCATTGTCATAACGCTTCCGCTTTCGGTCTATGAGGGTACGTGGACACACTCTCCCCTCTCGTTGCTATGCATCACCATGATCTTGCGTGTGCGTAGGAATTTTTTGAAATTACTACGTTCCCCAACAGTGGCATCCGAGCCAGGTTTATGCGTAGATGTTATATGCACGAGTAGAACACAAGTGAGTTGTGGGCGATACAAGTCATACTGCTTACCAGCATGTCATACTTTGGTTCGGCGGTATTGTTGGATGAAGCGCCCTGGACCGACATTACGCGTACGCTTACGCGAGACTGGTTTTACAGCCGTGCTTTGCACACAGGTGACTAGCGGGTGTCAGTTTCTCCAACTTTAGTTGAACTGAGTGTGGCTACGCCCGGTCCTTGAGAAGGTTAAAACAACACTAACTTGACGAACTATCGTTGTGGTTTTGATGCATAGGTAAGAACGGTTCTTGCTCAGCCCGTAGCAGCCACGTAAAACTTGCAACAACAAAGTAGAGGACGTCTAACTTGTTTTTGCAGGGCATGTTGTGATGTGATATGGTCAAGGCATGATGCTATATTTTATTGTATGAGATGATCATGTTTTGTAACCGAGTTATCGGCAACTGGCAGGAGCCATATGGTTGTCGCTTTATTGTATGCAATACAATCGCCCTGTAATTGCTTTACTTTATCACTAAGCGGTAGCGATAGTCGTAGAAGCAATAGTTGGCGAGACGACAACGATTCTACGATGGAGATCAAGGTGTCGCGCCGGTTACGATGGTGATCATGACGGTGCTTCGGAGATGGAGATCACAAGCACAAGATGATGATGGCCATATCATATCACTTATATTGATTGCATGTGATGTTTATCTTTTATGCATCTTATTTTGCTTTGATTGACGGTAGCATTATAAGATGATCTCTCACTAAATTTCAAGATAAAAGTGTTCTCCCTGAGTATGCACCGTTGCCAAAGTTCGTCGTGCCGAGACACCACGTGATGATCGGGTGTGATAAGCTCTACGTTCATCTACAACGGGTGCAAGCCAGTTTTGCACACGCAGAATACTCGGGTTAAACTTGACGAGCGCAGCATATACAGATATGGCTTCGGAACACTAGAGACCGAAAGGTCGAGCGTGAATCATATAGAAGATATGATCAACATAGTGATGTTCACCATTGAAAACTACGCCATCTCACGTGATGATCGGACATGGTTTAGTTGATTTGGATCACGTGATCACTTAGATGATTAGAGGGCTGTCTATCTAAGTGGGAGTTCTTAAGTAATATGATTAATTGAACTTTAATTTATCATGAACTTAGTCCTGGTAGTATTAGCATATCTATGTTGTAGATCAATTGCTCACGTTTAGCTCCCCTGTTTTATTTTTGATATGTTCCTAGAGAAAACTAAGTTGAAAGATGTTAGTAGCAATGATACGGATTGGATCCGTGATCTGAGGATTATCCTCATTGCTGCACAGAAGAATTATGTCCTTGATGCACCACTAGGTGACAAACTGATTGCAGGAGCAACTGTAGACGTTATGAACATTTGGCAAGCTCGATATGATGACTACTTGATAGTTTAGTGCACCATGCTTTACGGCTTAGAATCGGGGCTTCAAAGACTTTTTTGCAATGCCACGGAGCATATAAGATGTTCCAAGAGTTGAACTTAGTATTTCATACTCATGCCTGTGTCGAGAGGTATGAGACTTCTGACAGTACTTTGCCTACAAGATGGAGGGGAATTGCTCAGCTAGTGAGCATGTGCTCAGAATGTCTGAGTACTACAATCACTTGAATCAAGTGGGAGTTAATCTTCCAGAGAAGATAGTGATTGGCAGAGTTCTCTAGTCACTATCACCAAGTTACTAGAACTTCGTGATGAACTATAATATGCAAGGGATAAAGGAAACGATTCCCAAGCTCTTCGTGATGCCGAAATCGACGAAGGTAGAAATCAAGAAAAACATCAAGTGTTGATGGTTGACAAGACCACTAGTTTCAAGAAAAGGGCAAAGGGAAGAAGGGGAACTTCAAGAAGAACGGCAAGCGAGTTGTTGCTCAAGTGAAGAAGCCCAAGTCTGGACCTAAGCCTGAGACTAAGTGCTTCTACTGCAAAGGGACTGGTCACTAGAAGTGGAACTGCCCTAGATACTTGGCGGATAACAAGGATGTCATAGTGAACAAAGGTATATTTGATATACATGTTATTGATGTGTACTTTACTAGTATTTATAGCAACCCCTTAGTATTTGATACTAGTTCAGTTGCTAAGATTAGTAACTCGAAATGGGAGTTGCAAAATGAACAGAGACTAGTTAAGGGTGAAGTGACGATGTGTGTTGGAAGTAGTTCCAAGATTGATATGATCATCATCGCACACTCCCTATACTTTTGGGATTAGTGTTGAACCTAAATAAGTGTTATTTGGTGTTTGCGTTGAGCATGAATATGATTTGATCATGTTTCTTACAATACGGTTATTCATTTAAGTTAGAGAATAATTGTTGTTCTGTTTACATGAATAAAACCTTCTATGGTCATACACCCAATGAAAATGGTTTGTTGGATCTCGATCGTAGTGATACACATATTCATAATATTGAAGCCAAAAGATGCAAGTTAATAATGATAGTGCAGCTTATTTGTGGAACTGCCGTTTAGGTCATATTGGTGTAAAGCGCATGAAGAAAATCCATGCTGATGGGCTTTTGGAATCACCTGATTATGAATCAGTTGATGCTTGCGAACCATGCCTCATGGGCAAGATGACTAAGACTCCGTTCTCCGGAACAATGGAGCGAGCTACTGACTTATTGGAAATAATACATACCGATGTATGCGGTCCGATGAGTGTTGAGGCTCGCGGCGGGTATCGTTATTTCCCGACCTTCACAGATGATTTGAGCAGATATGGGTATATCTACTTGATGAAACACAAGTCTGAAACACTTGAAAAGTTCAAAGATTTTCAGAGTGAAGTAGAGAATCATCGTAACAAGAAAATAAAGTTTCTACGATCTGATCGTAGAGGCAAATATTTGAGTTACGAGTTTGACCTTCAATTAAAACAATGTGGAATAGTTTCACAAACTCATGCCACCTGGAACACCACAGCATAATGGTGTGTCCGAACATCATAACCGTACTTTATTGGATATGGTGCAATCTATGATGTCTCTTACCGATTTACCACTATCGTTTTGGGGTTGTGCATTAGAGACAGCTGCATTCACGTTAAATAGGGCACCATCTAAATCCGTTGAGACGACACCTTATGAACTGTGGTTTGGCAAGAAACCCAAGTTGTCGTTTCTTAAAATTTGGGGTTGCGATGCTTATGTGAAAAAGTTTCATCCTGATAAGCTCAAACCCAAATCAAAGAAGTGTGTCTTCATAGGATACCCAAAAGAAAATGTTGGGTACACCTTCTATCACAGATCCGAAGGCAAGACATTCGTTGCTAAGAATGGATCCTTTCTAGAGAAGGAATTTCTCTCAAAAGAAGTGAGTGGGAGGAAAGTAGAACTTGATGAGGTAATTGTACCTGCTCCCTTATTGGAAAGTAGTCCATCACAGAAATCTGTTCCTGTGACTCCTACACGAATTAGTGAGGAAGTTAATGATGATGATCATGAAACTTCAGATCAAGTTTCTACCTAACCTCGTAGGTCAACCAGAGTAAGATCCGCATCAGATTGGTACAGTAATCCTGTCCTGGAAGTCATGTTACTAAACCATGAAGAACCTACAAACTATGAGGAAGCGATGATGAGCCCAGATTTCGCGAAATGGTTTGAGGCCATGAAATCTGAGATAGGATCCGTGTATGAGAACAAAGTGTGGACTTTGGTTGACTTGCCCGATGATCGGCAAGCCATAGAAAATAAATGGATCTTCAAGAGGAAGATGGACGCTGACAGTAGTGTTACTATCTACAAAGCTAAACTTGTCGAAAATGGTTTTGACAAAGTTCAAGGTGTTGACTACGATGAGATTTTCTCACTCGTAGCGATGCTTAAGTCTGTCCGAATCATGTTAGCAAATTGCCACATTTTATGAAATCTGGCAAATGGATGTCAAAACTACATTCCTTAATGGATTTCTTAAAGAAGAGTTGTATATGATGCAACCAGAAGGTTTTGTCGATCCTAAAGGTTCTAACAAAATGTGCAAGCTCCAGCGATCCATCTATGGACTGGTGCAAGCATCCTGGAGTTGGAATATACACTTTGATGAGTTGATCAAAGCATATAGTTTTATACAGACTTGCGGTAAAGCCTGTATTTACAAGAAAGTGAGTGAGAGCACTACAACATTTCTGATAAATATATGTGAATGACATATTGTTGATCGGAAATAATGTAGAATTTTCTGGAAAGCATAAAGGAGTATTTGAAAGGAGTTTTTCAAAGAAAGACCTCGGTGAAGCTGCTTACATATTGAGCATCAAGATCTATAGAGATAGATCAAGACGCTTGATAAGTTTTTTCAATGAGTACATACCTTGACAAGATTTTGAAGTAGTTCAAAATGGAATAGTCAAAGAAAGAGTTCTTTCCTGTGTTGCAAGGTGTAAAATTGAGTAAGACTCAAAGCCCGACCACGACAGAATATAGAAAAAGAATGAAAGTCATTCCCTATGCCTCAACCATAGGTTCTATAAAGTATGCCATGCTGTGTACCAGATCTATTGTATACCCTGCCCTGAGTTTGTCAAGGGAGTACAATAGTGATCTAGGAGTAGATCACTGGACATTGGTCAAAATTATCCTTAGTGGAATAAGGATATGTTTCTCGGTTATGGAGGTGACAAAAAGTTCATCGTAAAGGGATACGTCGATGCAAGTTTTGGCACTAATCCGGATGACTCTAAAATCTCAATCTGGATACATATTGAAAGTGGGAGAAATTAGCTAGAGTACCTCCGTCCAGAGCATTGTTGACATAGAAATTTGCAAAATACATACGGATCTGAATTTGGCAGACCCGTTGACTAAACTTCTCTCACAAGGAAAACATGAATCACACCTTTGTACTCTTTGGGTGTTAATCACATGGCGATGTGAACTAGATTGCTGACTCTAGTAAACCCTTTGGGTGTTGGTCACATGACGATGTGAACTATGGGTGTTAATCACATGGTGATGTGAACTATTGATGTTAAATCACATGGCGATGTGATCTAGATTATTGACTCTAGTGCAAGTGGGAGACTGAAGGAAATACGCCGTAGAGGCAATAATAAAGTTATTATTTATTTCCTTATATCATGATAAATGTTTATTATTCATGCTAGAATTGTATTAACCGGAAACATAATACATGTGTGAATACATAGACAAACATAGTGTCACTAGTATGCCTCTACTTGACTAGCTCGTTGATCAAAGATGGTTGAGTTTCCTAGCCATGGACATGAGTTGTCATTTGATTAACGGGATCACATCATTAGGAGAATGATGTGATTGACTTGACCCATTCCGTTAGCTTAGCACTTGATCGTTTAGTATGTTCCTATTGCTTTCTTCATGACTTATACATGTTCCTATGACTCTGAGATTATGCAACTCCCGTTTACCGGAGGAACACTTTGTGTGCTACCAAACGTCATAACGTAACTGGGTGATTATAAAGGTGCTCTACAGGTGTCTCCCAAGGTACTTGTTGAGTTGGCGTATTTCGAGATTAGGATTTTTCACTCCGATTGTCGGAGAGGTATCTCTGGGCCCTCTCGGTAATGCACATTACTATAAGCCTTGCAAGCAATGTGACTAATGAGTTAGTTGCGGGATGATGCATTACATAACGAGTAAAGAGACTTGCCGGTAACGAGATTGAACTAGGTATTGAGATACCGACGATCGAATCTCGGGCAAGTAACATACCGATGACAAAGGGAACAGCGTATGTTGTTATGCGGTTTGACCGATAAAGATCTTCGTAGAATATGTGGGAGCCAATATGAGCATCCAGGTTCCGCTATTGGTTATTGACCGGAGACGTGTCTCGGTCATGTCTACATAGTTCTCGAACCCGTAGGGTCCGCACGCTTAACGTTCGGTGACGATTTGTATTATGAGTTTATGTGTTTTGATGTACCGAAGGTAGTTCGGAGTCCCGGATGAGATCTGGGACATGACGAGGAGTCTCGAAATGGTCGAGACATAAAGATCGATATATTGGATGACTATATTCGGACATCGGAAAGGTTCCGAGTAATTCGGGTATTTTTCGGAGTACCGGGGAGTTACGGGAATTCGCCGGGGAGTATATGGGCCTTATTGGGCTTTAGGGGAAAGAGAGAGCGGAGGCTGCCCCCCCCCCCCCAAGGCTTAGTCCGAATTGGACTAGGGGTAGGGGCGGCGCCCCCTCCTTCCTTCTCTTCTCTTTTCCCTTTCCTTCTCTCCTACTCCTACTACTTGGAAGGGCTCCTAGTTCTACTAGGAAAAGGGGAATCCTACTCCCGATGGGAGTAGGACTCCCTTAGGGCGCGCCATAGAGAGGGCCGGCCCTCTCCCTCCTCCACTCCTTTATATACGGGGAGGGGGCACCCCTTGGAGACACAACAATTGATCATTGATCTCTTAGCCATGTGCGGTGCCCCCCTCCACCATATTCCACCTCGGTAATATCGTAGCGGTACTTAGGCGAAGCCCTGCGTCGGTAGCATCATCAACACCGTCATCACGCCGTCGTGCTGACGGAACTCTCCCGCAAAGCTCTGCTGGATCGGAGTTCGTGGGACGTCATTGAGCTGAACGTGTGCTGAACTCGGAGGTGCTGTGCGTTCGGTACTTGGATCGGTCGGATCGTGAAGACGTACGACTACATCAACCGCGTTGTCATAACGCTTCCGCTGTCGGTCTACGAGGGTACGTGGACACACTCTCCCCTCTCGTTGCTATGCATCACCATGATCTTGCGTGTGCGTAGGAATTTTTTGAAATTACTACGTTCCCCAACAGGCCCGTCTTTCCGAATCAACAATGCGCGCTCGTTGCTATGCATCACCATGATCTTGCGTGTGCGTAGGAATTTTTTGAAATTACTACGTTCCCCAGCAGGCCCGTCTTTCCGAATCAACAATGCGCGGGAGGCGGCGGATCGATCTGATCGAAGTGACTGCTGGATGGGTGGGAGGAAGAACTCGTCGTTGGATGGCTGATGGTCCGGTGAGTAAGAAGGGAAGCGGCTGCGAGCACGCCACCGGTGTTGGGTCGATGGTGTCGTGCCTCGGCGGCCGGGGCGAGGCAAAGTAGATGGGAAGCAGCGGCTCCCCTATCCCCCGAGCTCCAGATCCATGGGGGCAGCAGCAGCAGCGAGGTGAGCAGCGGCAAAGGCTCCCACCTAGCACCTCCTCTTCCATTGTTGTTTCAATCAAGATTTGTTTCCAGTAATAAAATTGCACTTGTCTCATATTTCTTGTATCTTACCGTACACCAGCACATACACCTTATTCTGTTTATCTCTGGAGATGCAATATTACCATTTCACTCACCTTTACCTGCAATGTTGACATGTAACTTTGTTATTGCTTTGTCTATCTGATAGAAAATTAGGCCGTTGTAAAGCAATTTATATTTTCTTATATGTGATGTTTCTATGATACTGTAGGTTTTCCTCTGGAGTATGGATAATTTTAACATGGATACTAAACCAGAAGAACATACAAGCTTTGTAACGGACATAAGATTCAGACCGAATTCGACTCAGTTGGCTACATCATCTTCTGATGGAACTGTTCAACTATGGAACGCTGTTGAAGTATTTTCTTCTACTTTCTCTATATGTGTTTTTCATTAGTAATTCTGAATTTCCTTATTTGCTGCAAGTTCTGGCTTTTTTGGTGCATTTCACTGCCTACTATTAACACTGGAATTTAAAATTTTGCTCTTTGATTGTGGCAAGAGATCATTGAAAACTTGAGTTACTCTCCTATGCATGTTACTGGACCTTTGGATGAGATGTGGATGGATCAGATTTAGAAAGATAATAGGAGGCACATAGATAACCTGTGACCTGTGAGTTGGCTATTCCATTCATGTGTCTCATGTCTTTCTAGATCTTAGTAAGCTATTACATGTTTACACCCAAAATCCCAAATAGAGCCGAACTAAAGATCTAAGCCCTACTGTACATTTAGTTACAATATTTGATTGTTCAATGTAATCTGAAATAATATTGTATCAGGCCATCATTTGTAGTGGCTGTCCAGTAACCAAATTGCAAGTCAAGTACTTTTGATGATTATGGAGTCTAATGGGTTAAAGCTGACCGAAAGCTAAAATGGTCTCTTCTTTGGGCATACAGAAATTGTTGATGGATTTAGTTTGATTTGTTTATTACTGTGTGACCCAATAACTCTGTTCTTTTGTTGTCTGTCTTTTTTTGATACACATGATTTTTGATTGGTAACAAACAGGTTTAGTCAAATTGAGCTTGAACATGCATGTTTAGCATACAGTTGGTTGATATAATTGTAGGAAACCAAACTTGAAGCATCAATTTGCTAATCATGTGCACATATTGATGACATGACTGGTTTTATATCGACTTATGTTTCACTTCACCATGTTAGTATTAACTGCCTAATACCTAAATCCATCATTTTGCAGCGAACCGGCGCATTACAAACATTTCTTGGGAATTCCTATGATTGTGAAGAAAACAAAGAAGCGGAAGTTGGAGGCTGCTATATATGCCTAGGCAGCAGAGGGTGGACCAGCGGCCGACGAGAACGCGAATGCTGATGGTGGAAAGAAGAAGAGGAAGCGATGGATGGTTGAGGATCTCCGTTTCAAGAAACTTGTGGCGAATGTCTTGGTTTCGAGGAAGCTGAAAAGGAAGAAGTAAGTGGTTTAACCATTTGATCTGTCTTGGTTTGCTTGAGTGTAATTGTGTAGCTTTTGCATCAATCCACTTGTATCCAATGTTGACTCGTGTAAAGAATAAACCAGGTATCTTGCTTCAGCTTTTATTTTTTAACTATGACATATACTCTAAGAAAACCTCCACATTCACTCATGGCAACATATAATAATAAATGAATAATAACATATCATGTATCATTGGTTTCAGACATCTGGATGAGAAGAAAAAGAAGCGCAAGACTGGCAAGGTCGAGACTCATCTTGAATTCCCTGGATGTGAAAAGGTCAAATTTGGTTTAAGTTGTCGAAGCTGCACCAAAGCTATCATTCCCAAAGGTCCCTTCTCTTCTCACATCCTTGTATGTTGTTAGATTTGGTTGGGTTCGTATGAAAGGTTGTGTGAACTTTTGAAGGACGTCCCATATACTTCAGTGCTTCTATGTTTCTCTTAGATTCTTATATGGTCTGATCTCTTCCCATAGGAATTTGACTGTTGGCATTTGTTGTTACCAAATAGATCGTTTTTCAACCATTTAGAAATGAGAACTTGACTTCTTGTAAATGCCAATTTGGTGCACATGATTTGACAATGAAAAATAATGTTATATGATGAATGAATGATGTTTTTAGCAGCCAAATTGATGTTTGACATTGGGCTCTCTTATTCTTGCACACACTGTTGCTGGGTTTTTTATGGCTGGAGTATATGCAATGTTGATCTGCGCAAGAAACAAATTACCTTTCTTGTGGATAATAGTACTATGCTGATCTTGTTAACCTAGCATTGTTAGTAAACAGTTGACATAAGATCTCTGTAGAAAATTATATTTGTCGTCTATAGAATTATGTTGAATGGTTGCCAACAGAATGTTTGAAGAATTGCTTGTTTATTTGCTGAATTTGGTTCACTTTTTGATGAAAAGGAGCCTTGTATGTAATGCATCAGTTGTGCATGCATGTATGTTATCAACTAGAGCTAAAATTCCATGGAAAGGGTGCCACCCTACATGGCACCGCACAAACTTCCCCTCAGGTGGCGCCACCAGGTGGCGCCCCAACCACTAGTCTACACCATTTGAAGCCATCTCCGGGCACAACCCTCTCTTCTTTTGACTTAACAATGTCCTTGACGAGGCAGTGACTGATCTAGGGGCTTCGACCAGGGAGCTGGTTACAATGGTTGCTCTCCTGCCACAATCGGAACCAAGCTCGACAACACCTGAAGGACAAGGCTGTCGTAACTAGGATAGAGTATTTGTTGTTCGAGATTGGGTTTATTTGAAGTTGCAGTTGTATGCCCAGTTATCCATCGCGGCATGCGCTAACCACAAATTAGCTTATCACAATTTTGGTCCCTTTCAGGTATTGTAGTGCACGGGTGTGGTGGCATATAAAATGGACTTGCGTGGGCAAGCTCGTATCCACCTCGTCAAACACTTCTCTGCAACTGCAAGCTGTTATGCCACCATCCACAACCGTGCAACAGGAGCTGCCGATTCTCGGCGTCGTCCACCTTCGGTTCCAAGAATTAGCAGCCATCCCCGACTGACACACGGTGGAGAGGGGTCATCAGTAAGTTGAGCAAGCCCTCATACACTGTCCCAGCTTTCCCGCATCACCGGCATCCTTGGAAGACGTGATTCCTCTGAAGGCATGGTACCCTCGAGCATTGGCTTGGGGTCAAGTCAAATCTAAAGGGGGGGGGGATGTCACACGAACTATTGCATCATGCATTTCAAGAGAAGTCCAAGACTAGCCCACTCGGCCGAAGCGACAAGCGAAGCCCAACTTGAAATTCATAGGAGACAATTGGGTCTGACATAAGCACTGTTCTCGTGTAAGTGTAGGAATCGAAGAACTAGGCTATTGGCTTGCTGCCACTGAGCATGTTTTTTTTTTTGAAAAAGGGGAGTACCTCGGCCTCTGCTTCACAAGGCACTGAGCTAGTACAATCCCCTCCCATCCGCTGGCTCGAATTTCCTGGATAACCAATTCATGATGCTACCTAAACTAGTTGATTGCTGATGTTGCTCCATAAGCCACCACTAAACATGTTCACTGGAGTCTTCTTCCCCACCCTCCGTGCCGCTCCCATGAGCGACGAGGAGGAAACCCTAGTGTCCGACCCTCCTTTCCCTCCTCTCGCCCCTTCATCACCACCGCCGCCAGCAGGCGCTAAGGGGCAAAGCCTGGTCGGAGCCGGCGGTAGCGGGACCTCCTCTCCCCCTCGCTCGTAGGTGGCTGGCATAGGATGGATGTTTCGGGTGGCGGCGCCGAGCTCACGTGGGGTTCAGCGGCGGGCACTCCCAGTGGCGGGCGCGTGTGGTGGTGGCACGGCGGCGGCATGGTGGCATCCGATCGCATGGATCTGGCGCCAGGCGAGGCTGCGGCGGGGCCAGGTCACCGGGAGTTCGCTGGTAGCCGGGGTGGTTGTGTCTGGTCGACCCCACGGCCATGTGGTGCTGTCCTCTACGTCACTCGGAGCACTTCCATTGGGGCAGCTCTAGCTTGGCGGCGACGAAGCCGTGATGGTGCAGGGGGTCCGGCGGCTAGCATTTTGGATATGTTGGGACTTTGGGTTAGGGTTGGCGGGCATCAGGGCCTGCCCTTAGCCGGTTCTGGACGGACAGATTTGGCCTGTGGAGACTCATTGCCGTGTCTGCATGGCGTCTTATAGTGCAGCACTGGCAGTGCAGGCTGTTGGGCCAGAGCCGTCGGGATCCCCTTTCCCAGGCTCCTTCACTGGTGCGGGGTTGGATCTAGTTGGGATGCGGGTGGGTTGGCTAGCAGCGCCGACGATCTTCTCGGAGACTAGTGATCAATCCTTGCTTCTCCCCTTTTCCTTTTCTTTTTAAAACTATTCGCGCACGAATGTGCTGGCCCAATTACTGTAGAACCTTCAGCGAGACTTGCTACTGTATCGCTTAATGCAAAATATAGTCGTCGTGATCAATCAACGCCTCTCGTGAGTTACACCATCTCTAGCAGATACCCTATGCCACCGCCCGCACATATATTTTTGTCCGATTTAGTGTTTCCTGGCTTTCTTGGGCTGGAACAGAAGCGGTATATTTGCACCGGCCAGTAAAAAATATATGGGCGACCCGCGAACTGCCGCTTCCGCTATTATACGTGTGGGGAGGGGGCGTTTTAGGGTTCCCGTGCCAGATAGACCCGCCCCTTCCGCCACAGTCTACTCCCCCTTCGCCATTTTCTTTTCTTAGCTCCGGCGAGCGCATACGGACAATTTTTCCCTCTCAAGCGTGGATCATTTTGGGAGAAGGTCGCGGACGTGAGGGTCGCTGCCGCCACGCAAACTCGGCCAGCACGACGTAGAGGCTGGCAGCTCCAGCCGGCCCGCTCCCGCAGCAGCGGCAACTGCATGTGGCAGCACTTCAATGAGCTCCAAGGCACTCTCGCCGGCGACGAAGAAGCTCCAGGAGGCGGAGATCGCGCACCATGCCGCGAAGGAGGCGCCGGAGGCTGGCAAAGAGGGCACCGCTGAACGCTTCGAGGCGGCGAAGGTGGACCACGAGCTCGCCTACACCCTCTACGGCTCGGCGTGCGAGTTCCTTCTCGACATGAATTCATGGGCTGCCGCCGTTCCTCGGTCGATTTAAATTTTTTATTTTAGTTTGTCCGTGTGTGTGATAAACTCCGGCGAGGTCTGGACTATCTATGTAGCAGGAACATGTTTAAGTTTTAGTTTTAAAATTTAAGGTACTATTTGCGGTATCTATTCTTGGCCGGGGATGAACTGCCCGCAAAATTCTCTTAGGGCGAACCGTAAAATGATTTTGCGGATAGAAAGTTTAACAGATTTTGCGGAATCTGTTCTGCTAGAGATGCTCATCTAGTGCGGTATTGTGAGCTAGGCCAAGCCCGTCACCCACAGCCCAAGTACCGGCCTGGTGGCACCTTTGGCAAGGCCACTGACAGAATCTTAAACCCAACAAAACCCACGCAGAAAGCATTTTTGTGCTCAAAAGAAAAGGAAAACCACGCAGGAGCTAGGCACGGCAACCACACAGTTCACACACACAAAAGTAAAACAAGAGTATAGCAGACGAACGACAGAACCATCCAAAGAAGATGCCCTACACTCCATCTCCAGACCATCTAGCTGCACATTCATGCACTGCACGCACGCCATCTCCAAGGCTCCAAAGCTCGCCCGTTAATGGACAAGCAAGTATAGGTAACGTAGCACTCGCCGCCAAACGCTTCAGTGGGAGAGTCTCGTGCGTCCAGCCACATAAAGGTTTCCATCCCCTGGCTACTCCGCCACATCTTCCGATCAGCAGGTGATCCCGCCCCAGATCCGCTCCATCACATCCTCAACAATGGCAGCTGCCGCGATCAGGGCCCGGCTAGACTACCTTGTCACATCCATGTTCACCACGGTGAGTCCATCCCGTCGTCATCCCATCCCATGTACACCTCGGCCGTGTGGTTGTTCCGGTGGCTGGCTGACTCTCCTAGTTCATCTTCGCCTTCGATCTTGTCATGTGATTCATCTAGGGCATGCTGGACGAGAATTTCCAGCAACTGCGGTCGATGGAAGAGAATGGCACCGCAGCCCTGGGCTACGTCACCGAGATGATCAACCTCTTCATCAAAGACACCAAGAGGATCCTCAACGACATCGCCGGCCTGCTGTCCGCCCCCAATCCCTCCTCTCTTCCTCTGCTTCTGTTATCTGGGCTCGCTCGGGTACTCATCCATATTGTCTTCTCTGCTTTGCGATCCATAGGAACCAACCTGTGGTGGACTACGACATTGTGGACGTCCTCGTGCGTCAGCTCAAGGGGTGCAGCTACAGGTATAATGATGATAAACCCTTTCTTTCCCTGCTCAGTATTAACTGTACATATGGTTGTTTCTTTGTTGCATCCATATCGTGTGATTAAGACGTGTTTGTCATGGGCATGCCGTTCGTGGTGTCTGCGTTGTCGTGTAGCCATAATTATAGTTGCCGAATTTAGCTGTGCTCCATATAACAGATGTACCCGAATTAATCATTTGCTATTATGCGTAACACCCATGGTAGTTTTTCTGGTTTATCGGGGTGGTGTCGTTTGCAGCTGTCGTATACACTCAAGCATAAGAGCTGAGTTTAGTTGTGTTACACGCACAATTGTCGTTATTCCTGCCAACGGCAATGCTATTGCTCTGCAGGGAACACTTTGTCGTCTTGCGGACACTTTTGCTATAATACTAACGAATCTATTAGTTAGCTAATGGAATATTATAGGACGGCAATAAAAATTCTGGTTCTGCAAACATTTCTGGTATCCATGATTTGCTATATTCTATGTAACATCAATGGTCATTTTGCTGGTTGTCCACTATATCGATGTTGTTTCTTTTCCAATGTGTTGGCAATTTGGCATGGGGTGTGTACGTCATGGGCATGTGGCTCATGTCGATCGTGCTGTCATATAGCAATAATTAGAAGAGCCGGATTTAGTTGTGTGCTGTGTAATGTAATTGTTGATATTCGTGCCAACGTGATGGCTTGGCAAGTGAAACTTTGACGTGTTGTATATATCTCTAGTACTACTGATCTACTATCACATTAAATGCTAATGGTATTTATTTTTTGGATTAATCAAACAATATATTGTGTCTGACAACCTTGATAGGAAATGGCTCCTTCACAATATTATTATGATATCGCTTGTATGGTTATGTTGATCAACATGCCACAATAGCGTTTAATAAGCATGAAAAATCCTTAGTGTCCTGATCTTACTCTTCTGTGTATGTACCAGTGTTGGTGCTAAGAAAGTGAACCTCTCCTGCATGCAATTCCGTCGGTTCTATGAGCCAAGAAGCAAAGAAAGGTCAGTACTTAGTACCTTATTGTATATGTTGCACAATCATTATTACCAACACCATCTATATTTAGCTCATAGCCCTAACCTGCTCATTCACTTCATTTGCAACCATATGATGATATTACTTGGTTCATTATCTAAATATGCCTCTTCAATTATTCTACTGTATAGTTCTAGACTTATGTTTATAGCATGACTATGTCTGAGATGGCTAGAGTTTTTTTTTCAGACAGAGGTTATGCTTTCCGAACCACTGTTAGTTCAGTTCACTTGATTACTCTGTCCAGAATTTGACTGCGTGGTATGATTGCATTATTCCAGATGCCTCATGGCGTTGGCTCTTGCTTGGAATGAGTTCTGTGAAGTGCGCAGCAAGTTCGAGGCTATGATGCAGGTAGCCCCTTATATGCGTATGTTGGCTTTGACTTCCAACTTCTTACTAGTATCATAATCTAAAGATCGGACATGGTTCCTTTAAGATAAAAAAAATAAAGAACTTGATCTCATTCTTGCTGCTATTGATATTTATCTAGATATACTGTTTGGTTTCCGAGGTATCTAAAACGTTTATGTCTTAATTTGTGTCATCACGATTCAGTAGCTGTATGAGGTAGTTCTAAGCAATATAATTTCTTTGTTTCTCACCGTAAATTAAGCTTAGCCAAATACTGGAATAAGATATCAACCACCTTGTAACATGGATGATTTGTGAAACCTTGTGACTTGGCCACCAATATGTACCTTAGAAATGTCGTAATAATTAATCTATTGTTCTTTTGATGAAGCTGGAGGAGCAGATCGCAGCCTATGGTCCTAACTAGTAGCTATGGAAGGAAAAAGAGCGTAGCTCCATGTGATCCCTCCCATGACGGGGTGTATGTATCTCTCCAGATGTATACAATGTTCAATAGGTGTCTGGCTTTGGAGAGCGATTATGAAATAACATGAGGAATCTTGCGTAAGAACTCCAGTCTCGCAAGTCTTCAAAAAAACATTTTGTGATGTGTCAATGTCTCTGTCAACTCTATACCCGGTTGAGTCCGCTGGGCTGCCGCCCCATACAATATTTAAACTCTCTACCTGGTTGGTTTTGTACTGGTGAATTGGTTTTGTTGTATGTTGTGGGCTCTCCGATCTCTTTACTGTCTTTTGGAATGCCGGAATGCCGATGTCTCTCCTTGAGCAAGGGGAAAGGTTTGTGTCATTTCCCCGTTGGGGGCATCATTCTTGGAGGTGTGCATCGACTCGAGGGACCAGTGGAACGTTTCTGAGGTGGTGTGTGTTTCACGTGACACATCAATGACGCGGAGTCTCGATGGCGTGGCGCAGTAGGGTCTCAACGAAAGTTGCTTTAGGTTGGATGAGCATAGGGAGGTGGCCCTGTCTTGCGTCATTGCATCGTTGACGTCAGGCCTGGAAAGGTGAATGCGTTTGACGGTGTCCTGGACTAGGGGGTATTCACCACGTCATCTCCCGATCTGTTAGATTGGGCCGAGGAACCCCATGGCCGTATACTCATGGGCCAGTTCGGACAGCTGCCGCATACACAAGACTTGGTGATCAAGACAAGGACTCCTCCCCACCGGCGTATTCGGCTAGGACTCTTGTTATCCTAGGCCTCTGGTGCATTATATAAACCGAGGCCAGGCTAGTCGATAGAAAAACAACAATCATACCATAGGCTAGCTTCTAGGGTTTAGCCTCTACGATCTCGTGGTAGATCAACTATTGTAATACTCATATCATCAAGATCAATCAAGCAGAAAGTAGAGTATTACCTCCATCGAGAGGGCTCGAACCTGGGTAAATATTCTGTCCCCCGCCTCCTGTTACCATTAGCCTTAGACGCACAGTTCGGGACCCCCTACCCGAGATCCGCCGGTTTTGACACCGACATTGGTGCTTTCATTGAGAGCTCCGCTGTGTGATCGGCAAAAGGATCAATGGCTCGACTGCAGATCGACTGCGACGTCGGCTTCTTTGTCACCGGCTCGGCTGGTCACCTTGGCTGGACCGAGGACTGCTCCCTACCTCCGATCATCATGTTCGGATGAGGACCTTCATCAACATCAACTCCAATCTCTATCAAGAGCATGGAGGAATCATCCAGGGAGCCCGGGGGATCAACGTCGACATTGCCCTCGGGCGACCGTGTTGTTTTTCTGGACAGCAAACTTGTATCCGCCGCCACCGCCTCCTCAAATGTCGTTTTAACGACTGCTTCGGTGGAATTGTGCGGAATTGAGTCTACAACAACCCTGGAGAATTTCGTCGAGTTCCGATGGAGGAATCTCTGGCAATCCGCAATATACCGGAGCCCTGTCAAATCTGGACGGGAATCTGGACGAGTTTAGGGCGTGGTGTCCAGCTTCTAGCTCGGACGTCCTTTGGAAGATCCAACCGTTGATCGGCTGCGGAATTCCTATATCTACCACCCCTCAAAATTTCATCTCGATCCGATCCTCCAAACTTCGGGAACCTTCCGATTAGTGCATCACTTTTCGGATCTGTTTTCTGCACGAAAACGAATCCGACCCGAGTTCGTCTTTTTTATGAACGGGATTTCGGACATCCTTTTTGAAGAAAGTTTTGTACGGGGTATTGTGTTTTGTTCCCGAACACATCCCACTAACTTTAGAATCTTTTGAACATGATCTGCACCATCATGCTGGTGTCAAACCAGTCCGGCAATATTGCTCCACGGCTGCCGACCTACGCTAGACACGTCGTCACTTTGTTGAGCCGAGCTCAACTTCTTCGGATCATCATCTCGGCGAGCCGAACAGGAGTTCGGCACCGCGAAGGATAAATCATCACCAACATCGCCGCCCCATGGATTACACGGAGCGGGCACGCCGGCATCGTCGCACGGTCACTTCATCAAGCCGGCATTGACCACGTCACGAGTCACGACCTGCATCGGCAAGGCCACACTGTTGCTTTTTCAAGCCGATGTCCATCACGCCGACCTACTTCGACTCATCGGCTGACATCGAGGCTTCAACACCTCGGCTGGACCGGGGGCTTCGCCATCTCTTCATCAACCTACTCCGGAGACTTCAGCTTCACCAGTCAACCGGCTTCGTCATGTTAGCTGGACCGGGGGCTTTGCCTCGGCGAGCCAACCTTTACCAGCATCGCCATGCCGTCACTTCACCGCCCATCAGGCAATGAGAATGCGGATCGAGTCCCAATTTTGGGAGTCACTTTTCTTTGGATTGCTACAACAAATAAACCAGGTGCTATTAATCCTAGTATTTTTTGCTTGTTTGGGTTTATTTTTCCCAAGGAATTATTACTCTGGTTTGTCCATCATCTATACACAGGTCTATCAAATGATGGCCGCATTAACGACGGTCGCGTGGTGGTTCGGTCAGTTTCCGTACATAGTCCGGCGAACGCCGCATCCGGAACTCGGACCGACCTGTGAATTCAGGCTTTGCCACACCTTTATCGCATCACGCCGACGCCCGACATCGACATTGACTTCGGCGCCAGGCCATATTCCTTTTATTACTCACTTTGCATAAATTATTTATTATGCAACATTTTTTAATTTATCATTATTATTATTATCCCCTGTTTGCACTATTTTTTGTGCACAGGTAAATGATTCGGGTCGGGCTGTGTTGTCACCTTGGCGTACTGACATACCACGGCTGGACGGGGGGCTTCGTCAACACCTCATTAAACCACGCCGGGGACTTCGGCGGCCTGCATTGGTCGCGCTATGTCATCTCTTCGGAGTGCCGAGTTCTTCGCTTGGCCACATCGGGCTTGGGGGCTGAGACCTTGTCCCGCACCAAGCTCGGACCGCGTCATCAATGCCGAACACATTAACGAGCTAAGTCACTTTGATGCTCAAAAACTCCCAGTTTTAAATTTTGTTCGATTCGACCAAGCATTATACATTTTTGGCAGAAAGTGGCTTGTGAAAAACTTCCTTGTCGAAACTTTGTTTGTGACACACAAATTCAAATACCCCGTTTACTTGGGGGCTTCCTTTATGAAGCTTTTCCTCTTGCATATGATTATACTTGTACGGCTTCGTTCCTTGTTCGTGTATTACGCCACAATATGCACCATATTGACTTAAGCGATTTGCAAGCTGGGTTGCCTCGCTCCTGTATTTACCCCTACGTTCCCGATTGTTCGGCTAGGGAGTAAAGGGAGCACCTCTGCGATTGTCACGATCGGGTCATCTGAGCCGGACCTCAGACTGGGTGAAGCCGAAAGCTAGCGCTCTTATTGTTTTCAATTATGGTCGGCACACAACGGAACTCATGAGTACAAAAAATCTATTGCACAAGTCTCGTAGTAACAATGAACACCGAAGAAAGGTATCGGTGAGGGTACTATTTTCTTCGAAGATGCTTCTTACACTTCGTCAGTAATATAGAATAAGTTCCCTGAGCGCGCTTTGTCTGTTACAGCCTTATGGCCTGATTGCCTGGTTATCGGAAACACCGTCGATATTCTCGGCAGGTGGAGTACATAACACTTTTCGGCCCTTGAACAAAGAGGGAGAAGCCGACGGTCGGTTAAGACGCGTATAAAGTTCGGGTGAACACAGATATGATATAAGTACTTTGGTACATACAATCATTATACATAAAATTCTTTTACCCAAGTCACTTGGGGGCTCTTAAATTTATATGAGCCGTTTTATAATAAGTGTTCTTCTTCTTAGTCGTTGCAATTTTTTTTATCACTCCTTTTTTCGACACGAGTGTGTGGTCACTAGCCGGGGAGCCTAATTTCTCTCTCAAAGCCGCTAGTGTTTAGTTTGCTAAGCTGGCCTAATGAGAAGTACTCCGCCTTCGGGATAGGAGGTTGAAGCTGTAGGCTGACCCGCTTGAGGTCTTGAGGTAAGATGTGTCATGATAAAGCACGACAGAAGCACCCTTTTTTTCTAAGACCAATTTTCGATTTGGCACCGAACATTTGATCTAGTTCGGGCGTCCAGTTTTTACTGAAGTTTTCGGTTTTCCAAGCCTATGGCACTTTTAAACTATTTGTGTGTTTCCAGCATTAGTCTAGTAGTGCGGCGCCGGGCACATTTAGGGATTCGGCAAAAACATTCTCGGACATTGCTGTATATGCATCGGTTTCGAATTGCGCCTTTGGTCAATAGTTGGGTTGCCCGGCTCCTGTGCTTGCCTCCTACGTTCCGCTTTGTTCGGCTAGGTGCGCAACGGGAGAACCACTGTGATTGTGCTTCCAGCTAGCATGGTTAAGCGCCTCAGTGGAGAAAGCCGAAAACTGACTGTCACAATAAGCGTAAACTGGTCAGCGATCCAATGACTATGTTAAATGACGGGCCGTTCATAATATTGGCCGAAGTGTTTATGGCTCCTATGACTAAGTGAAAGTTATAAAGCCCGCATATCTGATTGCTTCGTTTCTGCTAACACAACCGCCTCCGGGCACCGAGACGTCGGCTAAGGGTTGTTTTGTTAGTGCGGAAACACCCTGCGTAGTATCTACCAAGGGGTAGAAGCCGACGATGGGCCACTTTCAACTGATAAACGGTCGCAATGGAGTCAAAATAATGATGTAAAGTACTTGGATACATAGAATCATTACACATAATCTGTGATTTTACTCTGGATATCGATCCTTAATTCGGCCACCCGTGCCCACATTAAGGCTCGGGGGCTACTGGGCTTCGTGCTCATTATTTATAAATATTAAAGGGGCACATTGATCCCCTGATCTGGTGTTGCCACCCGACCAGTGTCTCGGGGCCTACTGCATTGCCTATTCAATGCAGAACATCCAAAGGGCTCAGTGTTCGGCTTGATCGAATTATGGGAAAGCGCGTCTTCGGACAACAATAAGTACCATCTGGACCTATCTGGCATCAAGCTAATATATCACGGCGACTTCTCAGGACCCTCTCTCAGGGGCCCGTACGCTGATCTTTATTATATATTACACAACGTTTCTATTCCTACGTATGCTGCCGAGCTAGGAGTTGATCCTCAGGACGATTTCGCAAATCGACCTGAGTCTCAGGGGCTACTAGGATCAGCAGTTTTATGTTTTCCTTCAGGTGCATCTCGGGTTTTAGACCGACACACACCTTGAGGTCTACTGGATATACATATACTGGCTATATATCTCAGTAGAGAATAAATTGCACCAATAAAAAATATTCGCAAAAAATCAGCCCGCGGTCGGGGTGGTGCACCACCTTGGAAGTAGTCTGGCATAAAGCTCGGGCGCCAGTGGCTGGCTCCATAGAGGGCATTTCCGGCATTAGGCACAGCTAAACTCCTTCAACTTTTTAGAACCAAGGTGGTCTATGACACTTCGGATACAGCCCGGCGTTGGTGCTCGGCTGCAAAATATACCTCGAATACAGTCCGGCGTTGGGGCTTGGACGCAAGAGGACACTGCCGCCCGGGAACAACTTCAAACCCGAGGTGTGGCATAAAAATAACAAGGCATTAATAAAGGCCGGAAACTTACAGGGGCTCCTCGGATACCCGACGTGTAAACTCGTCGAATGCATTTTGGCGATCCTCAAGATCGAAGATGGGAAGATTTGTTGAACCAGTTTTCAAGACCGACGACCGAAGATGAAGAACAGTTTGGAAGAATCGAGGAGCGTCCCTAACTTGAAGACCGGTTCAGGGGGTACTCACCACGTCATCTCCCGATCTGTTAGATTGGGCCGAGGTCCCCATGGCCGTATACTCATGGGCCAGTTCGGACAGCTGCCGCATACAAGGAAGATTCCACAAGAGTTGGTGATCAAGACAAGAACTCCTGCCCACCGGCGTATTCGGCTAGGACACTTGTTATCCTAGGCCTCTAGTGCATCATATAAACCGAGGCTAGGCTAGTCGATAGAAAAACAACAATCATACCATAGGCTAGCTTCTAGGGTTTAGCCTCTACGATCTCGTGGTAGATCAACTCTTGTAATACTCATATCATCAAGATCAATCAAGCAGGAAGTAGGGTATTACCTCCATCGAGAGGGCCCGAACCTAGGTAAACATTGTGACCCCCGCCTCCTGTTACCATTAGCCTTAGACGCACAGTTCGGGACCCCATACCCGAGATCCGCCGGTTTTGACACCGACGGCGTTCGTGCATACTCTAAAAATGAATCGGCAGGAGTCAGTGGCGGCGGCCTTTGCAGCGTGCGCATGTGGTGCCCGCAGAGACTCCGTTGGACCGGTCTGTGGCCCCGATGCGCTGCTTCTCGGCTTTGTTGAGGCCTCTGGTTTTAGATGTTAGGATGGGGTGTGAGGTCTGGGTAGAAGCCCCAGCCATGTGCACCCCCTTTCATCAAGTTTATAGGAGCAGCGACAGATGTTGCCAGCAAGGTGACTTTAGCCTTAGTTGTATTACTTTGTAAGGACTTTGTGAATAATTAATAAAATGACTATATGTGCCTCCCTTATGCAGAGGCCCGGGGTCATCTTCGTTTTCAAAAAAAGGAAAGGGCAGCAAAAAAAAACCATGTCATTTTCAGTTCAAGATTATATCCGAAGATATAAATATGTGTTTGGAACTAATGGTACAATAGAGAGAGTCAACTAGTGCTTGGAATCTGCATTTGTTGCTTTGTTCACAATTATCCGAAGAAATGGGATACAATTATTCGAAGAAATGGGATGATTGACTCGCCATGGCCGAATTTGGGTACAACACCTCATACCACTCCACCCTTAAATCAACACCATTTGAAGCCATCTACGGGCACAAGCCTCGCTTATTCGGACTTAACAACATCGTTGACGAGGCAGTGACTGATCTAGTGGTTGCACAACATCTGAACCAAGGTCGACAACAAATGAAGGACAAGGCTGACTATTGTCGCTCGGATAGAGTATTTTGTTGTTCGAGACTGGGTTTATTTAAAGTTTTAGTTGTATGCCTGGTCATCCGTCGCGCCGCGCCTAACCACAAGTTAGCTTTTCGCAATTTTGTCCCTTTTAGGTTTTGCATCACGTGGACGTGTTGGCATATAAAATGGACTTGCCTGAACAATCTCGTATTCACCCAGTCAAACATGTCTCTGCAACTACAAGCTGGCATGCCGCCATCCACTACCATGCAGCCGGAGCTGCCGATTCTCGATGTTGTCCTCCTTAGGTTCCAGCTATCAACAACCATCCCTGATCGATGCAGGTGCAGAGGGGTCATCACTAGGTAGAGCAAGCCTAATCAACTGATCCAGCATCCTGGCATCACTTGCATCTTGGGAAGACGTGATTCCTCTGAAGGCATGGCCCCCTCGAGCATTGTCTTGGGGTCAAGCCAAATCTAAAGGGGAGGGGAATGTCACACGAACTACTGCATGAGGCATTTCATGAGAAGCCTAAGACTGGCCCATTCATCCCAAGCGACAACGAAGCCCAACTCGAAGTTCACAGGAGACAGCTGGGTCCGACATAAGCGTCGTTCTCGTGTAAGTGTAGGCATCGAAGAACTAGGCTATTGGCTGGGCGCCGCTGAGCCTTTTTTTAAAGGGGGATTACCCCAGCCTCTCCGCTGAGCTTCTACTTCTCCCATCCGGTGGCTCTAATTTCTTGGGATAACCAATTATTGCTGCTAGCTAAATTTGTTGATTGGTGATGATGCAACATTAGCCACCATTGAACTTGTTCATCTGAAACGCATGACACTGATCTCCAGGTTTTAGAGAGATGCCATCATGGCCGGCCAGTGGAGCACCGAACATGTGGTCATAGCGAGTGGCGGAGCTTGAAAGAAAGAGTTGGGCAGGCCACATTGAAGAAGAGTAGAACTTAAAAAAAATTTATATCATGAGCACATGTTACAAGATGGAGAGAGCACATATGTGTATATATGTAAATGTTTCTATTCCAAAAAGTCAGTTCAACCATGAAAACTGTTAAGTTACTACTCCGACCCTCTTTGCTTCTAAAATCAACTCTCCGATCCTTTTTGCTTCTAAAATATGCGATGGCATCTTCGTGGTTGTAGTTCTTCTGGATTCCACCCTCTACGTAAACTAACAGGCTATTAGCAAGATTTTCATCTTCCATCTTCTTGCCTAATCTTGTCCTAATGGCCTTCATACTAGAAAATACACGTTCAACCCTCTGTCTAGAAACTAAAAGGGTAATGAACAAAAGAAGTAACTCGTCAATCAAATCGTAGAGCACGGTAGGCCTTTTACTCTCAGTCCCTGCTTGACATGTTGCCGTGTTGGAGCCTTGGAATGGAGTTGGAGGCTTGGAGCAGAACAGCCGCAGGAATGGTTGGGAGGTAGCAGGACATGGTGAGGCGAGATCTCAGCAGGCAGCACTGCGGTGGTTACTCCGCAAGATGGCGGGCGGCGCGCTCTGGAGGCGGTGCTCCCTGTCCACGGCCGTCGGGCGCGGCTACATGCTGAAAGGATTGGATTTGTGAAAGATATGACTATTTCGTGCAGTGCACGCATGAGATGAGGAGAGCAGGGGATGTTGTGCATGTGCGTGCGTGGGGTAGGTTAGGTAGACACATAGGCAAAAAGATTTCATCAAATTCCTGGGCAGGCCATGGCCCAGGTCAGCCCCTACAGAGCTCCGCCCTTGGTCATAGTCTTGATCGGGTGCTCATCCTGCTGCAGCTTTTTGAACCGGGCTAATCCCCTTGCCATTGTACTGTATATCATAACGAAAATACACAGCTGATCCCCTTGCAATTGAGACATCCAGCATGGTGCGAAAACCGAGTGGCACCACACTATCATAACAGAATCTGCTAGCTACCTCACTAGGATTCACTCAGTGTAGATTCGGTGGCGGATTCAAGGTACAGATACTATCTCAAGCGTGCTAAAAATCAAACAGCAAGAAAGGGAAAGGAGTTCTGAGCAGGAGGTGGAGAACGAGCCTCTGCCGTGCCATTCCGTGACACATCAATGACACGGAGTCTCGACGGCGTGGCGCAGCAGGGTCTCAACGAAAGTTGCTTTAGGTTGGATGAGCGTAGGGAGGTGGCCCTGTCTTGCATCATTGCATCGTTGATGTCAGGCCTGGAAAGGTGAACGCGTTCGTGCCTACTCTAAAGATGAATCGGCAGGAGTCGGTGGCGGCGGCCTTTGCAGCGTGCGCATGCAGTGCCCGCTGAGACTCCATTGGACCGGTTTGTGGCCCCAATGCGCTATTTCTCGGCTTTGTTGAGGCCTCCGGTTTTAGATGTTAAGATGGGGTGTGAGGTCTGGGTAGCGGCCCCATGTGCACCCCTTTCAACAAGTTTATAGGAGCAACGATAGATGTTGCCAGCAAGGTGACTTTAGTCTTATTTGTATTACTTTGTAAGGACTTTGTGAATAATTAATAAAATGACTATATGTGCCTCCCTTATGCAGAGGCCCGGGGTCATCTTCGTTTTCGAAAAAAGGAAAGGGCAGCAAAAAAAACCATGTCATTTTCAGTTCAAGATTATATCCGAAGATATAAATATGTGTTTGGAACTAATGGTACAATAGAGAGAGTCAACTAGTGCTTGGAATCTGCATTTGTTGCTTTGTTCACAATTATCCGAAGAAATGGGATACAATTATTCGAAGAAATGGGATGATTGACTCGCCATGGCCGAATTTGGGTACAGCACCTCATACCACTCCACCCTTAAATCAACACCATTTGTAGCCATCTACGGGCACAAGCCTCGCTTATTCGGACTTAACAACATCGTTGACGAGGCAGTGACTGATCTAGTGGCTGCACAACATCTGAACCAAGGTCGACAACAAATGAAGGACAAGGCTGACTATTGTCGCTCGGATAGAGTATTTTGTTGTTCGAGACTGGGTTTATTTAAAGTTTCAGTTGTATGCCTGGTCATCCGTCGCGCCGCGCGCTAACCACAAGTTAGCTTTTCGCAATTTTGTCCCTTTCAGGTATTGCATCACGTGGACGTGTTGGCATATAAAATGGACTTGCCTGAACAATCTCGTATTCACCCAGTCAAACATGTCTCCGCAACTACAAGCTGGTATGCCGCCATCCACTACCATGCAGCCGGAGCTGCCGATTCTCGATGTTGTCCTCCTTAGGTTCCAGCTATCAACAACCATCCCTGATCGATGCAGGTGCAGAGGGGTCATCACTAGGTAGAGCAAGCCTAATCAACTGATCCGGCATCCTGGCATCACTTGCATCTTGGGAAGACGTGATTCCTCTGAAGGCATGGCCCCCTCGAGCATTGTCTTGGGGTCAAGCCAAATCTAAAGGGGAGGGGAATGTCACACGAACTACTGCATGAGGCATTTCATGAGAAGCCTAAGACTGGCCCATTCATCCCAAGCGACAACGAAGCCCAACTCGAAGTTCACAGGAGACAGCTGCGTCCGACATACGCGTCATTCTCGTGTAAGTGTAGGCATCGAAGAACTAGGCTATTGGCTGGGCGCCGCTGAGCCTTTTTTTAAAGGGTGATTACCCCAGCCTCTCCGCTGAGCCTCTACTTCTCCCATCCGCTGGCTCTAATTTCTTGGGATAACCAATTATTGCTGCTAGCTAAATTTGTTGATTGGTGATGATGCTCCATGAGCCACCATTGAACTTGTTCATCTGAAACGCATGACACTGATCTCCAGGTTTTAGAGAGATGCCATCATGGCCGGCCAGTGGTGCACGGAACATGTGGTCATAGCGAGTGGCGGAGCTTGAAAGAAAGAGTTGGGCAGGCCACATTGAAGAAGAGTAGAACTTAAAAAAAATTATATCATGAGCACATGTTACAAGATGGAGAGAGCACATATGTGTATATATGTAAATGTTTCTATTCCAAAAAGTCAGTTCAACCATGAAAACTGTTAAGTTACTACTGCGATCCTTTTTGCTTCTAAAATCAACTCTCCGATCCTTTTTGCTTCTAAAATATGCGATGGCATCTTCGTGGTTGTAGTTCTTCTGGATTCCACCCTCTACGTAAACTAACAGGTTATTAGCAAGATTTTCATCTTCCATCTTATTGCCTAATCTTGTCTTAATGGCCTTCATACTAGAAAATACACGTTCAACCCTCTGTCTAGAAACTAAAAGGGTAATGAACAAAGGAAGTAACTCGTCAATCAAATCGTAGAGCACAGTAGGCCTTTTACTCTCAGTCCCTGCTTGACATGTTGCCGTGTTGGAGCCTTGGAATGGAGTTGGAGGCTTGGAGCAGAACAGCCGCAGGAATGGTTGGGAGGTAGCAGGACATGGTGAGGCGAGATCTCGGCGGGCAGCACTGCGGTGGTTACTCCGCAAGATGGCGGGCGGCGCGCTCCGGAGGCGGTGCTCCCTGTCCACGGCCGTCGGGCGCGGCTACATGCTGAAAGGATTGGATTTGTGGACGATATGACTATTTCGTGCAGTGCACGCATGAGACGAGGAGAGCAGGGGATGTTGTGCATGTGCGTGCGTGGGGTAGGTTAGGTAGACACATAGGCAAAAAGATTTCGTCAAATTCCTGGGCAGGCGATGGCCCAGGTCAGCCCCTACAGAGCTCCGCCCTTGGTCATAGCCTTGATCGGGTGCTCATCCTGCTGCAGCTTTTTGAACCGGGCTAATCCCCTTGCCATTGTACTGTATATCATAACGAAAATACACAGCTGATCCCCTTGCAATTGAGACATCCACCATGGTGCGAAAACCGAGCGGCACCACACTATCATAACAGAATCTGCTAGCTTCCTCACTAGGATTCACTCAGTGTAGATTCGGTGGCGGATTCAAGGTACAGATACAATCTCAAGCGTGCTAAAAATAAAACAGCAAGAAAGGGAAAGGAGTTCTGAGCAGGAGGTGGAGAACGAGCCTCTGCCGTGCCATTCCGTGACACATCAATGACACGGAGTCTCGACGGCGTGGCGCAGCAGGGTCTCAACGAAAGTTGCTTTAGGTTGGATGAGCGTAGGGAGGTGGCCCTGTCTTGCATCATTGCATCGTTGACGTCAGGCCTGGAAAGGTGAATGCGTTCGTGCCTACTCTAAAGATGAATCGGCAGGAGTCGGTGGCGGCGGCCTTTGCAGCGTGCGCATGCAGTGCCCGCTGAGACTCCATTGGACCGGTTTGTGGCCCCAATGCGCTATTTCTCGGCTTTGTTGAGGCCTCCGGTTTTAGATGTTAAGATGGGGTGTGAGGTCTGGGTAGCGGCCCCATGTGCACCCCCTTTCAACAAGTTTATAGGAGCAACGATAGTTGTTGCCAGCAAGGTGACTTTAGTCTTATTTGTATTACTTTGTAAGGACTTTGTGAATAATTAATAAAATGACTATATGTGCTTCCCTTATGCAGAGGCCCGGGGTCATCTTCGTTTTCGAAAAAAGGAAAGGGCAGCAAAAAAAACCATGTCTTCAGTTCGAGATTATATCCGAAGATATAAATATGTGTTTGGAACTAATGGTACAATAGAGAGAGTCAACTAGTGCTTGGAATCTGCATTTGTTGCTTTGTTCACAATTATCCGAAGAAATGGGATACAATTATTCGAAGAAATGGGATGATTGACTCGCCATGGCCGAATTTGGGTACAGCACCTCATACCACTCCACCCTTAAATCAACACCATTTGTAGCCATCTACGGGCACAAGCCTCGCTTATTCGGACTTAACAACATCGTTGATGAGGCAGTGACTGATCTAGTGGCTGCACAACATCTGAACCAAGGTCGACAACAAATGAAGGACAAGGCTGACTATTGTCGCTCGGATAGAGTATTTTGTTGTTCGAGACTGGGTTTATTTAAAGTTTCAGTTGTATGCCTGGTCATCCGTCGCGCCGCGCGCTAACCACAAGTTAGCTTTTCGCAATTTTGTCCCTTTCAGGTATTGCATCACGTGGACGTGTTGGCATATAAAATGGACTTGCCTGAACAATCTCGTATTCACCCAGTCAAACATGTCTCCGCAACTACAAGCTGGTATGCCGCCATCCACTACCATGCAGCCGGAGCTGCCGATTCTCGATGTTGTCCTCCTTAGGTTCCACCTATCAACAACCATCCCTGATCGATGCAGGTGCAGAGGGGTCATCACTAGGTAGAGCAAGCCTAATCAACTGATCCGGCATCCTGGCATCACTTGCATCTTGGGAAGACGTGATTCCTCTGAAGGCATGGCCCCCTCGAGCATTGTCTTGTGGTCAAGCCAAATCTAAAGGGGAGGGGAATGTCACACGAACTACTGCATGAGGCATTTCATGAAAAGCCTAAGACTAGCCCATTCATCCCAAGCGACAACGAAGCCCAACTCGAAGTTCACAGGAGACAGCTGGGTCCGACATAAGCGTTGTTCTCGTGTAAGTGTAGGCATCGAAGAACTAGGCTATTGGCTGGGTGCCGCTGAGCCTTTGGGGATTACCCCAGCCTCTCCTGTGAGCTTCTACTTCACCCATCCGCTGGCTCTAATTTCTTGGGATAACCAATTATTGCTGCTAGCTAAATTTGTTGATTGGTGATGATGCTCCATGAGCCACCATTGAACTTGTTCATCTGAAACGCATGACACTGATCTCCAGGTTTTAGAGAGATGCCATCATGGCCGGCCAGTGGAGCACCGAACATGTGGTCATAGCGAGTGGCGGAGCTTGAAAGAAAGAGTTGGGCAGGCCACATTGAAGAAGAGTAGAACTTAAAAAAAAATTATATCATGAGCACATGTTACAAGATGGAGAGAGGACATATGTGTATATATGTAAATGTTTCTATTCCAAAAAGTCAGTTCAACCATGAAAACTGTTAAGTTACTACTCCGACCCTCTTTGCTTCTAAAATCAACTCTCCGATCCTTTTTGCTTCTAAAATATGCGATGGCATCTTCGTGGTTGTAGTTCTTCTGGATTCCACCCTCTACGTAAACTAACAGGTTATTAGCAAGATTTTCATCTTCCATCTTCTTGCCTAATCTTGTCCTAATGGCCTTCATACTAGAAAATACACGTTCAACCCTCTGTCTAGAAACTAAAAGGGTAATGAACAAAAGAAGTAACTCGTCAATCAAATCGTAGAGCACGGTAGGCCTTTTACTCTCAGTCCCTGCTTGACATGTTGCCGTGTTGGAGCCTTGGAATGGAGTTGGAGGCTTGGAGCAGAACAGCCGCAGGAATGGTTGGGAGGTAGCAGGACATGGTGAGGCGAGATCTCAGCAGGCAGCACTGCGGTGGTTACTCCGCAAGATGGCGGGCGGCGCGCTCTAGAGGCGGTGCTCCCTGTCCACGGCCGTCGGGCGCAGCTACATGCTGAAAGGATTGGATTTGTGGACGATATGACTATTTCGTGCAGTGCACGCATGAGACGAGGAGAGCAGGGGATGTTGGGCATGTGCGTGCGTGGGGTAGGTTAGGTAGGCAGATAGGCAAAAATATTTCGTCAAATTCCTGGGCAGGCCATGGCCCAGGTCAGCCCCTACAGAGCTCCGCCCTTGGTCATAGCCTTGATCGGGTGCTCATGCTGCTGCAGCTTTTTGAACCGGGCTAATCCCCTTGCCATTGTACTGTATATCATAACGAAAATACACAGCTGATCCCCTTGCAATTGAGACATCCACCATGGTGCGAAAACCGAGCGGCACCACACTATCATAACAGAATCTGCTAGCTACCTCACTAGGATTCACTCAGTGTAGATTCGGTGGCGGATTCAAGGTACAGATACAATCTCAAACATCAATGACACGGAGTCTCGACAGCGTGGCGCAGCAGGGTCTCAACGAAAGTTGCTTTAGGTTGGATGAGCGTAGGGAGGTGGCCCTGTCTTGCATCATTGCATCGTTGACGTCAGGCCTGGAAAGGTGAATGCGTTCGTGCCTACTGTAAAGATGAATCGGCAGGAGTCGGTGGCGGCGGCCTTTGCAGCGTGCGCATGCAGTGCCCGCTGAGACTCCATTGGACCGGTTTGTCGCCCCAATGCGCTATTTCTCGGCTTTGTTGAGGCCTCCGGTTTTAGATGTTAAGATGGGGTGTGAGGTCTGGGTAGCGGCCCCATGTGCACCCCCTTTCAACAAGTTTATAGGAGCAACGATAGATGTTGCCAGCAAGGTGACTTTAGTCTTATTTGTATTACTTTGTAAGGACTTTGTGAATAATTAATAGAATGACTATATGTGCCTCCCTTATGCAGAGGCCCGGGGCCATCTTCGTTTTCGAAAAAAGGAAAGGGCAGCAAAAAAAAACCATGTCATTTTCAGGTCAAGATTATATCCGAAGATATAAATATGTGTTTGGAACTAATGGTACAATAGAGAGAGTCAACTAGTGCTTGGAATCTGCATTTGTTGCTTTGTTCACAATTATCCGAAGAAATGGGCTACACTTATTCGAAGAAATGGGATGATTGACTCGCCATGGCCGAATTTGGGTACAACACCTCATACCACTCCACCCTTAAATCAACACCATTTGAAGCCATCTACGGGCACAAGCCTCGCTTATTCGGACTTAACAACATCGTTGACGAGGCAGTGACTGATCTAGTGGCTGCACAACATCTGAACCAAGGTCGACAACAAATGAAGGACAAGGCTGACTATTGTCGCTCGGATAGAGTATTTTGTTGTTCGAGACTGGGTTTATTTAAAGTTTCAGTTGTATGCCTGGTCATCCGTCGCGCCGCGCGCTAACCACAAGTTAGCTTTTCGCAATTTTGTCCCTTTTAGGTATTGCATCACGTGGACGTGTTGGCATATAAAATGGACTTGCCTGAACAATGTCGTATTCACCCAGTCAAACATGTCTCCGCAACTACAAGCTGGTATGCCGCCATCCACAACCATGCAGCCGGAGCTGCCGATTCTCGATGTTGTCCTCCTTAGGTTCCAGCTATCAACAACCATCCCTGATCGATGCACGGTGCAGAGGGGTCATCACTAAGTAGAGCAAGCCTAATCTACTGGTCCGGCATCATGGCATCACTTGCATCCTAGGAAGACGTGATTCCTCTGAAGGCATGGCCCCCTCGAGCATTGGCTTGGGGTCAAGCCAAATCTAAAGGGGAGTGGAATGCCACACGAACTACTGCATGAGGCATTTCACGAGAAGCCTAAGACTGACCCATTCATCCCAAGCGACAACGAAGCCCAACTCGAAGTTCACAGGAGACAGCTGGGTCCGACATAAGCGTCGTTCTCGCGTAAGTGTAGGCATCGAAGAACTAGGCTATTGGCTGGGCGTCGCTGAGCCTTTTTTTAAAGGGGGATTACCCCAGCCTCTCCGTTGAGCTTCTACTTCTCCCATCCACTGGCTCTAATTTCTTGGGATAACCCATTATTGCTCCTAGCTAAATTTGTTGATTGGTGATGATGCTCCATGAGCCACCACTAAACTTGTTCATCTGAAACACATGCCACTGATCTCCACGTTTTAGAGAGATGCCATCATGGCCGGCCAGTGGAGCACCGAACATGTGGTCATAGCGAGTGGCAGATATTAAAAGAAAGAGTTGGGCAGGCCACATTGAAGAAGAGTAGAACTTTAAAAAAAATATGACGAGCACATGTTACAAGATGGATTGAGCACATATGTGTATATATGTAAATGTTTCTATTCCAAAAAGTCAGTTCAACCATGAAAACTGTTAAGTTACTACTCCGATCCTTTTTGCTTCTAAAATCAACTCTCCGATCCTTTTTGCTTCTAAAATATGCGATGGCATCTTCATGGTTGTAGTTCTTCTGGATTCCACCCTCTACGTAAACTAACAGGTTATTAGCAAGATTTTCATCTTCCATCTTATTGCCTAATCTTGTCTTAATGGCCTTCATACTAGAAAATGCACGTTCAACCCTCTGTCCAGAAACTAAAAGGGTAATGAACAAAAGAAGTAACTCGTCAATCAAATCGTAGAGCACAGTAGGCCTTTTACTCTCAGTCCCCTGCTTGACATGTTGCCGTGTTGGAGCCTTGGAATGGAGTTGGAGGCTTGGAGCAGAACAGCCGCAGGAATGGTTGGGAGGTAGCAGGACATGGTGAGGCGAGATCTCGGCGGGCAGCACTGCGGTGGTTACTCCGCGAGATGGCGGGCGGCGCGCTCCGGGGGGGCGGTGCTCCCTGTCCACGGCCGTCAGGCGCGGCTACATGCTGAAAGGATGGGATTTATGGACGATATGACTATTTCGTGCGGTGCATGCATGAGACGAGGAGAGCAGGGGATGTTTTGCATGTGCGTGCGTGGATAGGTTAGGTAGACACATAGGTAAAAATATTTGGTCAAATTCCTGGGCAGGCCATGGCCCAGGTCAGCCCCTACAGAGCTCCGCCCTTTGTCATAGCCTTGATCGGGTGCTCATCCTGCTGCAGCTTTTTGAACCGGGCTAATCCCCTTGCCATTATACTGTATATCATAACGAAAATACACAGCTGATCCCCTTGCAATTGAGACATCCACCATGGTGGGAAAACCGAGCGGCACCACACTATCATAACAGAATCTGCTAGCTACCTCACTAGGATTCACTCAGTGTAGATTCGGTGGCGCATTCAAGGTACAGATACAATCTCAAGCGTGCTGAAAATCAAACAGCAAGAAAGGGAAAGAAGTTCTGAGCAGGAGGTGGAGAACGAGCCTCTGCCGTGCCATTCCGTGGCCGTGATCCTTCTGGATGCCTGATCAATCCATGGCTCTCGTGACCTTTTTTTTTTGTTGAGAAATCCTCCCGTCACCCACAGATGCAAGGCCGCTCATAGGATCATTCTTAAACCTAACAAAACGTGCCCACGCAGGGGCCAGGCATGCGATCTGGCTGCATCCGGCGTCGTCCACCTTGTAGCTAGTTAATGGCTCCCAGCCGTGCCTGTAGTGTTAATGGTGGCACTCCCAGCCAAACGTCTCCGCGGGCAGAGCCTCGTGCTTCCAGATATATAAGGGGCTCCGTCGACCCCAAACACCCTCCAACTCTCCCTCGACCACTCCGCCACCGGCACCACAGCTTCCATCGGATCGGATCCCTTCGCCACCTGCTCTCCCCCCCCCCCCCCCCCCTCCCCACCAGATCTCTCGCCATGTCGGCCGCCGCGCTCAGGGCCCGACTGAACAACCATGTCACTTCAATGTTCGCCACGGTGAGTCCATCCCCATCTAGATCCGGTTTGCTTGTGGGCTGACGGTCTGGCTGTGCCTTCTCGTGATGTGATGTGATTCATGTAGGATACGGTGGACAAGTATTTCCAGTACCTGCAGTCGGTGGACGAGGACGGCAGCTCAGGCGCCCCAGGCTTGGTCACCGAGGTCATCAACCTCTTCATCGGCGATGCCAACAGCATCCTCAACGGCATCGCCGGCCTGCTGTCCGCCCCCAATCCCTCCTCTCTCCATCTGCTTTCGTCATCTCATCTTGGGTATTGATTTCATCCGGTCTTGTTTGTGATTCGCAGGAACCAGACCGTGGTAGATTTCAACAAGGTCGACGACCTGGTGCATCAGCTCAAGGGCTGCAGCTGCAGGTGATGATGATAAGCCCTTGTCTTTCTCCCGCCCATTTATAACTACTGTATGTTTGTTCTCTGCCGCATCGATGTCAGTTTGATTTAGATGTGTTTGTCTTGGGCAAGCAGTTTATGTTGTCATTTAAGTTGTCATGTAGTCATAGGTAGAAGTGTCGAGTTTGCTTGTGTTTCATGTAATGGAAGTACAGATATCCATGCATCACACGCATGGTAGTTTTCTGGTGTGTCCACATTTATGTTCGGATGTGTCGGCGTGGTATCGTTTGCGGCTGTCGGATACACAAAAGTATAAGATCTGAGTTCAGTTGTGTTACACATGGAATTATCACTATTCGTGCCATAGCGATGCTATAGCTCTTCAAGGAATACTTTGTCGTCTTGAGGACATTTCTAGTGCTATTTTTTTAGCTAATGGCAATTTTCTAGACTGGCAATAAAGACTTATTGTTCTGTAAACATTTATTATAGTAGCAATGAGCGGCTATTCTACGTAATGCCAATGGTCATTTTTCTAGCTTGTCCACTTTATTGATGTTGTTTTTATTCGGATGAGTTGGCACGGGGTGTGTACTTTATGGGCATGCGGCTCGTGTCGTTCGCACTATCGCATAGCTGTAATTAGAAAAGACGAATTTAGTTGTCTTTTTTTTGTAATTAAATCATCGATAGTCACACGAATGTTACTGTTCGACAAGTGAAACTTTAACGTGTTGTAAATATATCAGGTACTACATGTACAATTGCATTTAAGGCTACTGTTATTTATTTTTCTGGTTGATCAAACAATTTATTGTGCTGACAAACATTAGACAAATGGCTCCTTGAGAACATTATTTTTACAGCCGTAGCGTTTAACGAGTTTAAGAAAATTCTAGTATTCTGATCTTGCTCTTTTTGGCATGTATCAGTGTTGGTGCTAAGAAAGTGAACCTCTCCTGCATGCACTTCCATCAGTTCATTGAGTCAAGAAGCAAAGAAGGGTCAGTATACTAAGTACTTTATTATATATGTTGCACAATAATTATTCACTTGGTAGCTTACTATATATGTTGCACAATAATTATTCTCCACACTCTGCATTCTTCACATTCTGTATGTAAACCTGCGGGCTAATTTCCTCTTTTATACCACTATACTATGTCCATATCAATCTTATTATTTTTATAAGGACTAGCGTTCACTTTATTTGCAACCATGTGATGGTAGAACTCGGTTCATTATCTGAATATGCCTCTGATTATTCTCTTGGTACTTGTTAGTTCTAGACTTACGTTTATAGCATGACTAAGTCTGAGATGGCTCGAGGTATTTTTTCCATGCACAGGCTTACGATTTTCGAACCATGTCAGTTCAGTTTGCTTAATTATTCTCTCCAGAATTTGACAATGTGGTATTTTTGCATTATTCCAGGTGCCTCATGGCGTTGGCTCTTCTTACGAATGAGTTCTGCGATGTGCGCGACAAGTTCCAGACCATGATGCAGGTAGCCCCTTATGTGCCTATGTTGGCTTTTGACTTCCAACTTCTGACTAGTGTCATGCTCTACAAATCGGTCATGTAATGTTTAATTTGAAGATAAAAAGGAAAAAATGGGATCTCATTCTTTTTGCTATTGATATTTATCTTGTTATACTGTTTGGTTTCTTAAGTATCTGAAATGCTTTTGCCTCAATTTTCGTCAACACATTTCTGTAGCTATATTGGGTTGTTTTAAGCCATATAATTTATTTGTTTCTCAACGTAAAATAAGCTTGGCGAAGGGCCGGAATAAGATACCGACCACGGTGTAACATTGCTGATTTGTGAATCCTTGTGACTTGACAAACATTATGCGCAGTGCCTTAGGCATGTTGTAATCATTACTCTGTTCTTCTTTTGATGCAGCTGGAGCAGCAGATCGCGGCATGTGGTCCTAAGTAGTAGCAACCGAAGCAAAAAGAGCATAGCCCCGTGTGATCCCACCCATGATGGGGTGTATTTATCTCTGAAGGCGCAAACAATGTTCAACATGTGTCTGGCTTTCAGGCGGTTATAAAATAAGATGATGAATCTTGTGTAGGAACTCTAGTCTGGCAAATCTTCAAAAAAATCGTTGTCATGTGTGTATGTCTCTTTCAAGTCTATATCAGGTTGTGCCCGCTGGGCTTCCCCGGCCCATGCAATTAGTGAACTCTTTACCTGGTTGGTTGGTTAATGGTGTCTTCATTATTGTCTCTCTCGTATGTTTACTGTCTTTCGGGATGCTGGTGCCTCTCCTTGAGCAAGGGGATATGTTTGTTGGTTCTCTAAAACTACACTAGAGTGAGTGCATGTCTTGAGATTAGAAGCCCTATGTTGGCTAGTACAATGTGAGTGGCGCTGGTTGGCCTCCACAACTATCAGAACCTCTGGAAAAAAAAGACTCGTTACAGTTCCCTGCCACGTGGCCATCACAGACGGTTTGTTGATGACGGACCGGGTGAACGGGGCGATTACACCTCCGCCGCCGGAGGGTGACGGCTCCCCGGCACCACTCATTATGTGCCTATAGTACCGGAGCTGGTTGAGCCGATGCGGTGGAAGGCCTTGTTCTCCTTCGTCGGGGGAACGGGAGATCGCCATGGGGGAATCCTCAATCTTCACCCTCCGTCGTGGTGGATTACGGTGAGAGATCTAGAGGAGGACATTCTCGCGGGGCAGTACCTGCGGGGAGATGATGGTGTGCTGGAGAGCGGACACATAGTGATCGACGTTTTCGTGATCTTTATTGGTTGTTCAATCGCGTCGGAGCGGCGGCGTGAGTCCGATCCGATAGATATCGTGGATCTTCGTACGACGTCTCCGGCAGCGGAATTGAAGGGAATGGTTTCTCGGTTGGCGGCGGTGGATCCAAATCTCGAGCCCGATCTCCGGCAGATCGGGGGCCATTTCTGGGATTTCGCGGAGGCGGACGAGGACGAAGACTTAGTGCGTGATTTCAAGGCCGCCGTGACGCTGCAGATCGTGTCGCAGCTGTCCATGTCGTCGTCGATGCCGGAGGTGTGTTGCGGTGGCCACAGGGAGGACGGCAAGGTGACGGGACCTCACCGTGGCACACTTGGAAGGTCGTCGGCATCGATGATCAAGCCTTGGAAAGGGCCGATTCCCAAGGTAAGTCTCCCACAAATTATGTTCTCAGATTGTGTATTGCTGGATTCTTGGACGATGGTTACTAGAAAAAAGAAGAAGGGCCGCGCGGCGGTGCAGCCGCCAGCGCCAGTGGTTGTCTGGACTAAGGAGATCCAAGCGGCAAGGGTGGCTCATTTGAATCTGCTGCTGGGCCAATGTGGGTCAGAGGCAGCAATCGCGGTCTTGGGCTCGACTGATACTGGGTATATGGCCTAGTATGCAGCCCAGGCCGTCGGCCTAGTGGGCGCTGTCCCAGTGACGTTGCATGCGAATGCATTGGATCATGTGCATTCTCATGCACATCCGGTCTCTAGGGTTCGACATATTGCTCGCCCTGGTTTTCCTTCGCTAAGGCAGTGGCACGCTACTAGGATCTCGTCGGCACCTGCGGTTGCGGCGGTAACCATGGCCAGCCGCGGGAACGGGCAACCACCGCTGCCTAGAATCGATAGTTCACAGCGGCCCGCACCACCTGGTAGGGACGGGCGGGCGTCGGCCATGAGCGCCGCTGCTCAAGGACGTGGCTGAAGTCGCGACTTCAGCTCGGGCCAGGAGTTCTACGGTCCCTCGGACGGCGGCCGCAATCCTCCCCGTGGACACTGGGGTGACGACGGTTATAATGCCTAGGGGGGGGGTCAGCACCGCGGCTCGTCGTCGGCGGGTGGAGAGCATGGGTATGCTTGGCAGAATGACAGGCGGGGCTGGCCGAGGCTTCTATGGTCCTCCGGGCAACTTCGTGAAGGGAGCTTCCTGTCCCAATTACCGTCACCGCGGAGGTAGGGGGTGGCAGGCGGCCATCTTCGACTCGTACACCTCCACCACCGGCATAAACCTCTAAGGCCGCAACTTCGGTGGATCCGGAGGCTTCTTCGGGGGCGGCTGCTGCAGTACCCACACCGACATTGTCAGGTGCTGCCATGGACATTGTGCGGTCTCTTGCTGCGGTGAAGGTTCTTGTTACCAAGCCAGATGCGGTGAAGGTTCGGGACTCTAGCAATGACAGAGCATTTGACAAGTCTTATGGCGAAAGAGCTACGATGTGGGCACGGAAGAAAGAAAATTGAATTGTAACTATTGCGGAGAGCCGGGACATTTTGTGGCTGATTGCACGACGGAGCTATGAGATTTATGCCTTAGACCAAAGCATGGTTCAGGGGAGTGCCCCCTTCTTCTAGGACCAAAGCCGATGGTCACAATCTATGGGGTTTCTTTCCCCGAAATTATGTTTTTTGAGTCACCGGGCGTTATTTCGCTTGCACCTACGACGAAGAGTTTTTGTGGTCAAAGTGACACATGGACCGATGATGGAGGTGCAAGTTGTGCCGCAGCTTTGAGAGCTAGCCCCAGGCAATTTCCAGTGGGCTCTTGTCAAACTTGAGGATCAGGTCTATAAGGTTGATTTCCCGTCTAGAGAGGATTTAAATTGACGGCTTAAGTTCGGTATGTGCAGGGTGCCTAGCAGCAATTGTATTCTGGAATTTGATGCTTGGAAGCAAAAGGAACCATAAGGAACACCTCTTTCCCAGATCTGGGTTCATTTTTCGCGGGCACCGCTGAAGCCTCTGAATGATTTTCTGGTTACCTGGAGTCTTGGGTCACTCATTGGCAAGACTGAGCGTGTTGACATGCCTTTCACTCGCGCACACGGTGTAGCTCGGATGCTTGTCAGTGTGGTGGACATTGAGCCGGTCCCGAATGTGGTGAGATGAACACATGCGGGTTTGACAATCTCGTAGGGCGTGCCCCTTGAGCTTGTTGGCCCCTGATAGCACCTCTTGACATAATTCCGCCTCTAGAAATTCATAAATATTCCCAAATAAACAGAGAGCCACCCGAAACTCTTCTTCCATTACTGCAAACTTTCTGTTCTTCTGCGATCCCATCTGAAGGCCTTTTCTGGTACTCTGCCAGAGGGGGAAGCGATCACAAAGGGCTTCTAGATCATCCGTGCTGCCCTCCGATGATGCGTGAGTAGTTTACCACAGACCTACATGTCCATAGCTAGTAGCTAGATGGCTTCTTCTCTCTCTTTGATCTTTAGTACCATGTTCTCCTTGATGTTCTTGCAGTTCTATTCGATGTAATATTCTTTTGCGGTGTGTTTGTTGGGATCCGATGGATTGTGGGTTTATGATTTGAATATTCATGAGAAGTAATTGAGTCTTTTCTGAACTTTATTATGCATGATTTGTATAACTTCGTATTTCTCTCCGATCTACCCGTTTGATTTGGCCAACTAGATTGATTTATCTTCAGTGGGAGAGTGCTTTGTGATGGGTTCAATCTTGCGGTGCTCTATCCCAGTGACAGGAAGGGACATGACACGTATTTGTATCGTTGCCATTAAGTATAAAAAGATGGGGTTCATTCATATTGATTGAGTTTACCTTTTCTACATCATGTCATCTTGCTTATGGCGTTACTCTGTTTTTGTTAACTTAATACCCTAGATGCATGTTGGATAGCGGTCGATGGGTGGAGTGATATTAGTAGATGCAGGCAGGAGTCGGTCTACTTGTCTCAGACATGATTCCTATATACATGATCATTGCCTTGAATATCGTCATAACTATGCGCTTTTCTATCAATTGCCTAATAGTAATTTGTTCACCCACCGTATGTTATGTGTTCGAGAGACAAACCTCTAGTGAAAACTATGGCCTCCGGGTCTACTTTAATCATATATAAAGAACCTAAATTCCTTTGCTGCAATTTTATTTCTTTCATTTTGTTTTGCAATTTTTCTATCTACCACTACAAGATTTGATCCGTGCAAGTAACGAGTTCAAGCGGATTAATAACCCTCTTGCCAGCGTTGGGTGCAAGTATTTGCTTTTTTGTGTGCAGGTGCTGTTCACGAGGCTTTGCGTGATTCTCCTATTGGTTTGATAAACCTTGGTTCCCACCGAGGGAAATTGTTATCTCTATTGTACTACATCTCCCTCCTCATCGGGGAAAATCCAAACGCAGCTCACAAGTAGCACGAAGAATTTTTGGTGCCATTGCGGGGAGACAACATCAAAACCTATCAAGTACCTTTAGACCAACTATCATTTACTTCCTCTACTTTTTATTTTCCTTTGCCTCTCGTTTTCATCTGCCCCACTTCTCATAAAAATTACAAAAACACAAAAATATGTTTGCTTGCTCGTTAGTTTGCTTTGTCGCTATGTCTCAAGAAAACACCAAGTTGTGTGATTTTTCTAATATTAATAATAATAATGATGTTATTAGTATTCCAATTGCTCCTCCCTCCACTAGTGGGAGTCATGTCATGTTAATGCTGCTTTGCTAAATCTTGTTATGAAAGAATAATTTTCTGGAAGTCCTAATGAATATGATGCATCCCATCTTAATACTTTCGTTGAATTATGTGATATGCAAACGAAAAAAGATATGGATAATGATACTGTTAAGTTTAAATTATTTCCGTTCTCACTATGAGATCGTGCTAAAACTTCATTTTCATCCTTGCCTCGAAATAGTATTGATTCTTGGGATAAGTGTCAGGATGCTTTTATTGCCAAGTATTTTCCTCCTGCTAAGATTATTTCTCTTAGAAATCAAACTATGAATTTTAAGTAACTTGAGCATGAACATGTTGCACAATCATGGGAGAGAATGAATTTAGTGGTTAGAACTTGTCCCACTCATGGTTTAAGCTTATGGGTGATTATACGAAATTTCTATGCGGGGCTAAACTTTAATTCTAGAAATCTTCTAGAATCTGCTGCTGGTAGCACTTTTATGGAAATTACATTGGGAGAAGCTACGAAACTCCTTGATAACATTATGACAAATTATACATCTCCCCTCCTCTTTAAGGAAAATCACAACGCAGCTTACAAGTAACAGTTGTTTATGGAGCAGCTCAACCTGAGTTTAAACCTGATTTCCTAGCTGACCTTGTAAGGGTCTGTGGGGACGAAAGTTTACCGAGCCTAGTCGAAGAGGATTTTAATATAATTAGGAGAAGAGAAGAAAAGAACAATGACAACTTTGATGGAAGATGTTCATTTATGTTTAATACGATCATCGAGAGTCTTAATCTGAGGGAGATTGACCTTACTGGTAGACAATTCACGTGGGCGAACTCGCTGCCTAAGCCAACATATAAGAAGTTGGACCAAGTTCTTACCAATGTCGAAGGAGAACAAAAGTTCCCACTTGTAGCGGTGCAGGCGTTACAAAGGGCAATCTCTGACCATACACCATTGTTGGTCGATTCAGGTGAAGCGACCCACATGGGCAATAAGAACGCCTTCTCTTTCGATCTAAGTTGGTTCGAGAGGGAGGATTTCTTAGGTCTCATTGTAAGAGAATGGTCCAAGGATACTGGTAGGCAGTCGAGCGTCAGAAGATGGCAGAATAAGATTAGACACTTGCGACAATTCTTGAGGGGTTGGGCCAGAAATGAGAGAGGGATCTACAAGTGAGAAAAGATAGTATTATGCAACTTATTTGTTTGTTAGATCTGAAACAAAACCTAACCTACTTCACGTGACCGAGCAGGTCGTTAAAAATGAGGACGAACAAAAATTACATGCTCTTCTTAGAGAAGAAGAAATGAAATGGGCTCTGAGAGCTAAAGTGCTAAAAGTCATCCAAGGGAATGCCATTACTCAGTTTTTCCACATGATTGCAAATGGGAACATAAAAAGAAGGAAAACATCGAGCTCGAGCAGAATGCAGTATGGTAGTTGGGTATGAGAATCTAAAGTTGTACATATCAAACTATTATAAAAAGAACTCTTTGAACCTCTCGAGGACAACTTTGTGTCGCTCGACGAGCTCGCAGTTGGGGATGTACCTCAGCTTAGGACAGATGAAAATGAGATTTTATCTGCACCGTTCACCGAGAATGAGGTGTTTCAGGCAGTAACACAAATGAAGAAGAATAAGGCACCCAGACCAGATGGGTTCCCAGTATAATTATACAAGAAATGCTGGCACATTATAAAGGGTGACCGCATGACGATGTTCCATGATTTCTTCAATGGTCATCTGCAGCTTTTCCACCTTAACTTTGGAACGATAACGTTGTTCCCAAAGAAGGAGGAGGTTGTGCGCATTGAGCAGTTCAGGCCGATTTGTCTTTTGAATGTGAGTTTCAAAATCTTTAATAAAGTCAGCACAAATAGGTTGACATGGATTGCCCATTTGGTTGTAAAACCGAGTCAGACTGCTTTCATGACCGGGAAACACATCTTCGAGGGGGTCGTGGTCTTGCACGAAACTCTTCACGAAATCCATTCGAAGAAGCTAGATGGGGAAATCTTCAAGGTGGATTTCGAGAAGCATACGATAAGGTCAAATGGCTCTTCCTCCAGCAGGCTATGCGCATGAAGGGGTTCGACGAAACCTGGAGGAGACAGGTGGACTCCTTAACTAAAAAAGGTAGCGTGGGGATTAAGGTGAATGATGACACAAGTCATTATTTTCAGACCTACAAGGGCTTAAGACAAGGGGATACGATGTCTCCTGTTCCGTTCAATATAGTGGCAGACATGTTGGCAGTTCTTATCGGTAGGGCCAAGGACAAGGGTCAAGTTGATGGACTCGTCCCTCATATAGTTGATGGGTGGGTCTCCATTCTACAATACGCTGATGACCCTATTATATTCATGGAACATGACCTCGCAAAGGCTAGAAATATGAAAATAGTTCTATTCCTCTTTGAACAATTGTCAGGGTTAAAAATTAATTTTCACAAGAGTGGATTGTTTTTCTTTGGAAGAGCCAAAGACGAACAAGATGCATATAGACAATTGTTCGGCTATGAAATGGGCTCTTGCCATTTAGTTACCTAGGAATTCCAATTCACCATCATAGACTATCTAATAAAGAATGGAAATGCATTGAGGATCAATTTGAGAAGAAACTAAGCTGCTGGAAGGGCAAGCTTATGTATTACGGAGGTCAGCTCGTGTTAATAAATTCAGTATTAACTAGTATGCCAATGTTCCTTTTATCTTTCTTTGAAGTACATATAGGGGTACGGAAATGGTTACATTTTTATCGACCTTGTTTTTTCTGGCAATGTGATGAAGTTAAGATGAAATACATATTGACCAGGTGGTATATTATTTGCAGACCCAAAGAGAGGTTTAGGGATTGAGAAATTGAATATTAAGAACAAATGCCTACTTAGCAAATGGTTATATAGGTTATCAGTTGAGGCTGATGGTATGTGGACACAGATTCTGTGTAACAAGTAGCTACAAACTAAGTCTTTAGCCCGGGTTACCGTAAGACCTAATGAGCTGCCGTTTTGGAAGGGGCTATAATGAGGACGAAGGATACCTTTTGTCGCAGAGAGAAATTTGTTATTGGAGACGGTAGAACAACCAGATTCTGGGAGGATATACATGGTTAGGGGAGATGCCTCTAGCATTGCAATACCCCACATTATATAATATTGTACAATGTAAGGAGGCTTACATTGCTACAGTATTACAATTTTCTCCTTTAAACATCCAGTTCAGCAGGTCCCTAGTGGGGGAACGTTGGAGCTCGTGGCTACATCTTGTGCGAAGGTTGATGAATATTCAACTTTCCGATCAGCCAGACGAGTTTGACTAGAAGTTAACTAGGAATGGTGCTTTACGGTGAAATCTATGTACCTGGACTTAATTGATTCTGGCCCAATCCCGAGATCGATTTATATTTGGAAAATTACACTTCCGTTGAGAATCAAGATCTTCATGTGGTTTGTCCACAAGGAAGTGATTCTAACCAATGATAATCTGGTAAAGCGTAGGTGGGTGGGTAGTTATCGTTGCTGTTTTTGTGACCAAGATGAAACAATACAACACCTCTTTATCGATTGCCCTCTCGCCAAGCTTCTTTGACGCACGATTCTTATAGCCTTTAATATTAACCCTCTAATTAGCATTGACATGTTTTTTGGGACATGGCTAACTAGAGTGGAGCCAATTACTGCGGAACATATTCGGATAGGAATATACGCATTATTTTAGGCTCTATGGAACTGCAGAAATGATATGATCTCTAACAGAAAAAATATAAACTTTTTGCAGGTTTTACAGAGCTACTGCTTGGATCCGTACGTGGTTGTTACTCACTCATATGGATTACAGGGAGCTTTTGGTTACTGGGTGCAACCGGTGGAAGACGGTAGCACGGGAAATTTACAACCGGTTTGGATGGCGGTCCAGTAATAGGGTAAGTGTTTATCATCTTGTTCTATTTTTCGCCGTTTGTGGCCTTATTTTATTTTAATTTATTTTATGCTCCTTCCGTGAGATGTACTGAATTGCAGGCTTTGTTTTGTTTTGGCACTGTTTAATAAGATGGCTGCATGCATCATTCTGATGCAGAGGCCGTGGGATGTCCTCCTTCTCAAAAAAAAATCACTGAAGAATGTACCAACTCTGCGGGTGGAGGAGAGGACGGGATATTTCTGGGAGGGGGAGAGAAGGGTGAAGGGTGTGTCAAATGTTGTCATTGTAGAACATCGAGGGGGTCATGAATTTGGTGATCTAGCCGCGGAAGCCATAGAGGGCACGAGCACTGGTGCTCTCCACTTGATCGCGTAGATGGCATATATGGTATTAACGGTTTTGTGGCCAGCATGCTCGGTGCAGGTGACCGAGTCCCTGGCGGACAACACTACCAATAAAGGCCTTGAAGACACTCAGAGTCTCCGGCGCCTCACGCCACCCCGCCGCTCCAGCCACTAGATCACTTGATTCGTGGCCCTCTTGATGTTCTACCAGACACCATTTCACACATCGTCCTTCAACCTTACCTCCTCCTCCTAGTAGTGTCTTGTTCGCCCGCAGAGCTAGTTTATTCTCCAGAGGTGGTGGAGGTCAGCAAGCGACACTCACAATGTACCAACGAACAAAATAATTTAAAGATCAAGCCATGCACTCCCTTTAGTGTAGTTTTTGATAACCAAGAAACCTTTCCCCTTGTTCAAGGAAAGACGTCGGCATTCCAAAAGACGGTAAAGAGACGGAACAGCCTACAACATATAACAAAACCAATTCACCAGTAAAAAAACCAACCAGGTAGAGAGTTTAAATATTGTATGGAGCGGCAGCCCAGTGGACACAACCAGGTATAGAGTTGACAGAGACATTGACACATGACAACATGTTTTGTTTGAAGACTTGCGAAAATGGTGTTCCTACGCAAGATTCCTCACGTTATTTCATAATCGCCCTCCAAAGCCAGACACCTATTGAACATTGTCTACATTGGAGAGAAACATACACCCCATCATGGGAGGGATCACTTGTAGCTATGCTCTTTTTCCTTCCATAGGTACTACTTAGGACCATAGGTTGCGATCTGCTCCTCCAGCTTCATCAAAAGAAGAAAGAATTAATTATTACGACATGTCTAAGGTGCATATTGGTGGCTAAGTCACAAGGTTTCACAAATCATCCATGTTACAAGGTGGTTTATACCATATTCCAGTAATTGGCTAAGTTTAATTTACGCTGAGAAACAAAGAAATTATACTGCTCCGAACTACCTCATATAGCTACTGAATCGTGATGACAAAAATTAAGACAGAAACATTCTAGATACCTCAGAAATCAAACAGTATATCTAGATAAATATCAACAGCAACAAGAACCAGATCAAGTTCTTTCTTTTTTATCTTAAAGGATCCATGTCCGATCTTTAGAATATGATACTAGTAAGAAGTTGGAAGTCAAAGCAAACATACGCACATAAGGGGCTACCTGCATCATAGCCTCGAACTTGCTTCGCACATCACAGAACTCACTCCAAGCAAGAGCCAACGCCATGAGGCACCTGGAATAAATGCATCATACCACGCAGTCAAATAATAGACAGTGGTTCGGAAATCATAACCCTCTGCTTGGAAAAAAAAAACTGTAGCCATCTCAGATTTAGTCATGCTATAAACATAAATGTAGAACTAACAAGTTACAGTAGAATAATCAAAGAGGCATATTTAGATAATGAACCGAGTAATACCATCACATGGCTGCAAGTGAAGTGAACGAGCAGGTTAGTGCTATGAGCTAAATATAATGCCATCAAAAAAGGAGATCAGTCTTCAGGTTTGCAATAATGTAAACAATACAGAGTGTGGATAATAATGGTTCTGCAACATATATAATAAGGTACTAAGTACTGACCTTTCTTTGCTTCTTGGCTCATTGAACCGACGGAATTGCATGCAGGATAGGTTCACTTTCTTAGCACCAACACTGATACATACAAAGAAGAGGAAGATCAGGACACCAGGGAATTTTCAAGCTTATTAAATGCTAGAGAAAACGCTATTGTGCCATGTTGATCCGCATAACCATACTAGCGATAATAATCACGGTTGTCGACACAATATATTGTTTGATAAACCCAAAAAATAAATAGCATTAGCTAAATGTGGTAGTAGATCAGTAGTACTAGAGATTTTTATAATACGGCAAAGTTTCACTTGCCGAGCCATCATGTTGGCACGAATATCGACAATTCCATTATACATAACACAAGTAAATTGGGCTCTTCTAATTATTGATATATGACAGCGCGATCAACACGAGCCACATGCCCATGACGTACACACCCCGTGCCAACACATCGGAATAGAAACAACATCGATACGGTACTCGGTTTTTCTAGTAGCGACTGGACAAACCAGAAAAATGACCATTGGTGTTACGTAGAATATAGCAAATCATTGATACAGAAACATTTGCACAATCCCAATTTTTTATTGCCGGCCTAGAATATTCCATTAGGTAAATAATAGATTCTTGACTACTAGAAATGTCCGCAAGATGACAAATTGTTCCTTGCAGAGCTATATCATTGCCATGGCAGGAACAACGATAAATTCGCGTGTAACGACACAACTAAACTCAGCTGTTATACTGAGTGTATACGACAACCACAAATGACGCCGCGCCGACACACCTGAGGAGAATCCTGAAGAAACCAGAAAAACTACCATTGGCGTTACGCATAATATATAGCAAATGATTAATACCAGGAATCTTTACAACGCGACAAAGTATTCCTCGATCGGCAAGCCATAACTTTTCCGTTGGCATGGATAACGGTACATCCGTTAAAAGAAGCACAGTTAAATTCGGCAATTCTACTTATGGCTACACGACAATGTAGACACCACGAACGGCATGCCCATGACAAACACGTCTGAATCACACGATATGGATGCAACACAAAAACAATCATATATACAGTTAAAACTGAGCAGGGAAAGAAAGGGTTTATCATCATTATACCTGTAGCTGGACCCCTTGAGCTGACGCACGAGAACGTCCACCATGTCGTAGTCCACCACGGGTTGGCTCCTGTGAATCGCAAAGCAGAGAAGACAAGATGGATGAGTAGCCGAGCGAGCCGAGATAACAGAAGCGGAGGAAGAGAGGAGGGATTGGGGGCGGACAGCAGGCCGGCGATGTCGTTGAGGATCCTCTTGGTGTCCTTGATGAAGAGGTTGATCATGTCGGCAACGTAGCCCCGGGCTGCGGTGCCATCCTCCTCCATGGACTGCAGTTGGTGGAAATTCTCGTCCAGCATGCCCTAGATGAATCACATCACATGACGAGAAGGCAAAGATAGACTAGTCAGCCAGCCGCCGGAACAACCACACGGCCGAGGTGTACATGGGACGACGAGGGGATGGACTCACCGTGGCGAACATGGATGTGACGAGGTTGTTCAGCCGTGCTCTGAGCGTGGCAGCTGCCATTGTTGAGGAAGTGCTGGAGTGGATCTGGTGGCGGAGCACCTGCTGAAGGGATCTGAAGATGTAGTGGTGGTGAAGGAGTAGCCAGGGGAAGGAAACCTTTATGTGGCTGCACGCACGAGACTCTCCCGCAGAAGCGTTTGGCGGCGAGTGCTACGTTACCTCTACTTGCTTGGCCATTAACGATCGAGCTTGGAGCCTTGGAGACGGCATGCATGCGTGCAGTGCATGAATGCAGCTACTGGTTGAGGACGACAGCTGCAGCCAGATGGTGTGGAGATGGAGTGTAGGGCGTGTTCTTTGGATGGTTCCGTCGTTCGTCTGCGATACTCTTGTTGTACTTTTGTGTGTGTGAACTGTCTGGTTGTCGTGCGTGGCCCCTGCCTGGTTTTTCTTTTCTTTTAAGCACAAAAATGCTTTCTGCGTGGGTTTTGTTGGGTTTAAGATTATGTCAGTAGCCTTACCGAACTTGGGCTATGGGTGAGGGGCTTGGCCTGGCTCACAATACCGCACTATAAGAGCATCTCTAGCAGAACAGATACCGCAAAGTCTGTTAAATTTTCTATCCGCAAAATCGTTTTACGTTGCGCCCTAAGACAATTTTGCGGGCAGTTCATCTCCGGCGCAAAATCGATAACATAAATAGTACCTTAAATTTTAAAACTTAAATTTAAAACATGTTCCTGCTATATCTGCTATATAGATAGTCCAGACCTCGCCGGAGTTCATCACACACACGGACAAACTAAAATTAAAAATTTAATCGACTGAGGAACAGCGACAGCCCATGGCTTCACGTCGAGAATGAACTCGCACGCCGAGCGGTAGAGGATGTAGGCGAGCTCGTGGTCCACCTTCGCCGCCTCGAAGCGTTCGGCGGTGCCCTCTTTGCCAGCCACCAGCTCCTCCTTCGCAGCATGGTGCGCGATCTCCGCCTCGTGGAGCTTCTTCGTCGCCGTCCAGAGTGGCTCCGAGCTCATTGAAGTGCTGCCACACGCAGTTGCCGCTGCTGCGGGAGAGGGCGCTATGGTTTCGTGCCTGCACCGAGCGCCCAGCTCGACGGCGGGCCGGCTGGAGCTGCTAGCCTCCGCGTCATGCCGGCCGAGTTTGCGCGGCGGCGGCGGCCCTCCATTCGCGACCTTCTCCCGACAAGATCCACGCTTGAGAGGGAAAAACTCTCTGGATATGCGCTCGCCGGAGCTAAGAAAAGAAGATGGCGAAGGGGAAGTGGACTGCGGCGAAGGGGGGGGGGGGGGCGGAACTATCCGACACGGGAACCCTAAAATGCCCCCCTCCCCACACATATAGCGGCGGGAGCGGCAGTTTGAGGGTCGCACGTATATTTTTTACTGGCTGGTGCAAATATACCGCTTCTGTTCCGGCCCGAAAATATATGGGCGGGCGGTGGGATAGGGTGTCTGCTAGAGATGCTCTAAATCACGAGAGATGTCAATTGAACTCGGCGACTATATCTTGCATTAAGCGAGATGGTAGGAAGTCTCACTGAAGGTTCTACAGTAATTGGGCCGGCACATTCGCGTGCGAACAATTTTAAAAAGAGTAGGAAAAGGGGAGAAGCAAGGATTGATCCCTGGTCTCTAGGAAGATCGCCGGCGCTGCTAGCAAACTAACCCGCATCCCAACTGGATCCAACCCCACACCAGTGAAGGATCCTGGGAAAGAGGATCCCGACGGCTATGGGCGAACAGCCCACACTACCAGTGCCGCATTGGTAGACGCCGTGTAGACATGGCAATGCGCCTCCACAAGCCAATTCTGGCCATCTAGATTCGGCTAAGGGCAGGCCCTGATGCCCGCCACCCCTAACCCGAAATCCCAACAGATCCAAAATGCTAGCCGCCAGACCCCCTGCACTGTCACAGCTTCGTCGCCGCCAAGCTAGGGCCACCCCAATGGAAGTGCCCCGAGTGACATAGAGGACAGCACCACACGGCCGTCGTGTCGACCAGACCCAACCACCATGGCTACCAGCGAACTCCCGGCGACCTAGCTCCACCGCAGCCTCGCCGGGCACCAGATCCGTGCGAATCACACAGCCGCCCACCGAACGGATGCCACCATGCCGCCGTCATGACACCACCACATGCGCCTGCCACCGGGAGTGCCCGTGGTGGAACCCTGCATGAGCTCGGCACTGCCACCCAAAACATGCATCCTATGTTGGCCGCCCACGGGCGAGGGGGAGGGGAGGTCCTGCTACCGTCGGCGCCGACCGGGCTTTGGCCCTCAGCGCCTACTAGCGGCGGTGGTGACGGAGGGGCGAGAGGAGGGGAGGGAGGGCCGGCGGCTAGGGTTTCCTCCCCGTCGCTCGCGGGAGCAATAGGGAGGGTGGAGAAAAAGAATCCAATGAACATGTTTAGTGGTGGCTTACGGAGCATCATCAGCAATCAACTAGTTTAGGTAGCAGCATGAATTAGTTATCAAGGAAATTAGAGCCAGCGGATGGGAGGGGATAGTACAAGCTCAGTGCCTTGTGATGCAGAGGCCGAGGTAATCCCCTTTTTCGAGAAAAACAAGCTCAACGGCGGCCAGCCAATAGCCTAGTTCTTCGAAGCCTACACTTACACGAGAATGGTGCTTATGTCGGGCCCAATTGTCTCCTGTAAACTTGTTTGTTGCTTGGGCCGAGTGGGCTAGTCTTGGATTTCTCTTGAAATGCATGATGCAATAGTTGATGTGACATCCCCCCTTTAGATTTGACTTGAACCCAAGCCAATGCTCGAGGGTACCATGCCTTTAGAGGAATCACGTCTTCCAAGGACGCCGGTGATGCGAAAAAGCTGGGACAACGGATGAGGACTTGCTCAACTTACTGATGACCCCTCTCCACCATGTGTCGATCAGGGATGGCTGCTGATGCTTGGAACCGAAGGTGGACAACGTCGAGAGTCGGCAGCTCCAGCTGCACGGTAGTGGATGGCGGCATAACAGCTTCCAGTAGCAGACATGTTTGATGGGGTGGATACGAGCTTGCTCAGGCAAGCCCATTTTATATGCCATCACACCCATGCACTACAATACCTGAAAGGGACCAAAATTGTGAAAAGATAATTTGTGGTTAGTGCGTGTCGCGACGGATAACTGGGCATACAACTGCAACTTCAACTAAACCCAATCTTGAACAATAAATACTCTATCTGAGTGACGACAGCCTTGTCCTTCATGTATTGTCGAGCTTGGTTCAAATATTGTGGCAGGAGAGCAACCATTGTAACCAGCTCCCTGGTCCAAGCCGCTAGATCAGTCACCGCCTCGTTAAGGACGTTGTTAAGTCGAAAGAAGAGAGGTTGTGCCCGTAGATGGCTTCAAATGGTGTAGACTTGAGGACAGAGTGGTATGAGATGTTGTACCTGAATTCGGCTAAGGCGAGTCAATCAGCCCATTTCTTCGGATAATTGTGAACAAAGCAACGAATGTTGAGTTCCAAGCACTGGTTGACTCGCTCTGTCGTACCATTAGTTCCAAGCAAGTATTTGTATTGTCAAAATTCTTGAACTGAAAATGACATGGTTTTCTTGCGGTACATTTACATCATTTGCCAATGTGCCCGAAAAAATTTTGATATTTTATATTACTAGTTTTTATACACTATTCCTTGTGTTTTCTTATAGGGTTGCAGATATAAATACAAGTCTGGCACAAATTTTGTATAGATGTTCCTTTTTTCACATAGTACAAACGTAGACACTCATACATATAAACATACACTCACCCCTATGAACGCATGCACACACACCCTATCCCTATGAGCACCTCTGAGAGACTAAGCCGACACAACATCTTGAGATTGATGTCACCACAGACACTTTTGTAGTTGATAGGAACGCGTCCTCCCACTAAACGCACTTCACCGGAAGGTGTAGAACAAATCCAGGAAAATGCGAGCACCAACGTCAAGTTTAGGAGTTGAATCCCGATGGTCTCGGGGTACCACTGTTCTCCTAACCATCCAATCACGAGTTGTTTAGCGTATAAATGTTCTAATATAGTGCTATGTTGATTGATCACTAGACTAAGTGTGGTCAGGCACAAACTAGAATGTTAAACTGGATTTGTGAATGGAGTTCATGGACCTTTGATATCCTATGGAGCGCTAACAATAATATGTAATGAAAAGATTCTTATGGTAGTGAAGATCTTGAGATGAGCATGCTCAGTGTAGGTGACGGAGTCCGTGGCGGACAACACTATTGAAAAAGGCCTATAAGAAACCTATTTACATTGTCCTGGACTAGGGGGTGCCAACCTAGTCGGCCCATAGTCCTCGGCTGGGCCTGAATGCCCTCATTTTCATTCGGGTGGACTCCAGAAGCTACACGCCTGGACCTGATCAAGACTGCATCTACCGAGGACTTGGCATATACTCCAGGACATCTCCTACCGCCTCCATGCGCGCCCCTGGATACCGACCATATAACCCTAGATGCCCTACCTAGCATGTATATAAGCCAGAGGGTTTTACCTATAGAGGGGATCCAATCACAATTACATTCACCTAGATCTAGGGTTAGATCTTTCCTTATGATCTCAAGGTAAATCAAGCTTGTATTCAATACATCGTCATCAATATAATCGAAGCAGGACGTAGGGTATTACCTCTTTGAGAGGGCCCGAACCTGGGTAGATACTATCTCCTTCGTCCTTGTTACAACCGATCCGAGATCCACAGCTCGGGACCCCCTACCCCGAGGTCTGCCGGTTTTACAATCAACACTGGTGCTTTCATGAGAGTTCCCCTGTGAGATCAATTAAAGGATCAATGGCTCATCTGCAGATTAACTGCGGCACCGGCTACGGGGACATCTTCTTTATCCCCGGCCAACTTTTCGTATTCGGCGGCATGGTCCTTTGTGCCGACTCTGCGGGCCATCTGGCTCCCATCGAGAATTACACCCCGGATCAGGTCGTGACTTTCAGAGGCTTGGAGTACACCACGGATTCCCGCGGCGAGCTCGTCCTTTCAGGCTAGACGCCAGGCCGGATCGAGGGCTCGACCCCAGAACCAATCTCCCTAAAGGACGTCAGACCAGTCCCCCTAGAACCACAAAACCACGCGGAGGAATCAATCACCCCGCCTCAGGCGACCACGTCACGGCATCAAGCCCCGACGTTGGTCCGGGCCCGGCTTCCGATACTACATTGCGTTCAGAACCGATTCCGGTACCAGATCCGGAATCAACCCCAGCCCCTCATGAGGCTAAGAACGCGTCAAGCGACTTGCCAATTGTACTTCAAGTTGGCCCGCCTTATATCCACGGCATGAACCCCAAGGAATTATCTCACCTAAACAAGATGGTTGATAGCATATAGAGCTTATCGATCTCGGACGGTCAGACCTGGTTTGTGACAAGATCGGCCTTAGAGCCGACGATCGGCCTTAGACCTTTCAGGGTGTCAAAGCAGGTGTCGAAGCTCGCTGCATGGGAACAGTGACACTGGACGTAGTCTTCGGGTCACCTGAGAACTTCCGAAGTGAAGAGTTAATCTTCGTTATCGTCCCCTTTTGGAGCGGATACCACGTGCTGTTAGGGCGCACCGCATTTTCACGCCTTAACGTAGTCCCGTATTATGCATACTTAAAGCTAAAAATGCCAGGACCAAATGGTGTTATTACAGTAAATACTAACACCGAAGTTCCCTCCGAATAAAGGAGCAGACCGTGGCTTTCGTAACCGAGGTATAGGCAATCAAGGAGGCAGTTCGTGCAACTAAACATATGCCTAGCTCATTAAAGCGCACACAAGCTGCACGGACCGACCTCGGTCCGGCATCCACCCACCCCAGATAGGGGCACGGGCTCCTCTTTCGCGTCCCCTTACGTCCGTAAGGACTCGATCGACAAAAGCATCAAGCAAACGAACAGCCGAGGTCACAGACAGCCCATACCAACTTCGTTATCAACGAAGACTAGCTGGTCAACAACAGGAGACGCAGACGTGCGCCAGGAAAGGACACGGGCTAACCGACCCGGCAATATGTCTCCCCTGTTTTTACTCCTTTCCTTTTTTACATTGTATCTTTTACAAGTTCCTTTTGTCAAAACTCGGCATGTACGGCTTGACCACATGAAATAAAGAAAGTGCACCGCTTGAGGTCATTATGCATTTCCTTATATCTACTGCCTTTGAGCCAAAAGTATACTTTCACGATACAATTGTCTTTTACATCACCAAGGGCTTCGCTTCTAATCTCTTGCCTCAACTATAAGTATGAAGTATCTATTCGGCGTTTTAGATGTTGCGTTATATGAATCTGTTTTGAACCTCGATTTTGGTCAATAGTTGGGTTGCCCGGCTCCTATGCTTACCCCTTACGTTTCTGATCCATTCGGCTAAGAGTGTAAAGGGAGAACCATTGTGTTTGCACTGCCAGCTCGAATGAGAAAGCTGAAACTGACTGTCTTGGTAAGCGTAAACTGGTCGGGCGTCCAATGACAGTGTCAAGCAATGTATCGTTTGAGATCATCCATGTTAAACAAAGAGCTTTTTATCAAATCAGCCAAAGTGGTTAGTGGCATCAATCCCGGATACACAGCCAACCACTGCGAATATAAGGGCTCGTCATCAGCCCTCACCGTCAAGCTCCTCCGACAAGGTGAAAGTTATAAAACCACTATAGTCTGATTGCCTCGTTTCCATGTGCATGAACCGCCTTCGGGTTCTGAGACATCGGTTAAGGGTCATGATTTCCTATGAAACACCCTCCTTATACTGTACAAAGGGGTTGAAGCCGACGACTGTCACTTTCAGTTTAACACGAACACACAAGAGTCAAAAACTAAAGCACACAATCATATGTCAGAATATGAAGCCACATTCATTTCAAACAAAAGGAAGTCTTTTACATTCCACTACATTTCGGCAGTCCAAAGTACTACGTAAAAATACATAGTGTCCTTAGGACACTCAGCCTCAGTGACTGGGCTCCTTCCACCACCTCGGCAAGGAACTCCTCTGCAGTTCGTTTCTTCCCTTCGGGGGGCCCTGCAGCCACGACCGTCGCTTCGACGCATGGATAGTGCGTCTTCACACGGGCGTACGCCCACTGGGCACCTTCCAAGCACGCGGAACGCTTCTAGCGCGCCACTTGGGGGCCGGCCTCTTGCAGCCGGGCAAGGAGTCCAAAGCAGCTAGTCGGCAACGCCTCCATGGGCCAAAGGTTGATGCAAAGGTCTTGAAGCGCCGGCTTCACCATGCAGAGGAGCTCCATTAGCTGCTTCATCTGATGATTCAGAAGCTCCGGATGTGATGGCGCCTGGAACTGTTGCCAGAACGCCTTCTCCGCTGCATAGCCCTCCCGCATGCTGAAGTAGCGGCCGGCATCTGACGCGCTCCTCCGGAGATGCACGGAAGCCTCTGCGGATCGCCACAGCTGGGTGAGCTCGACGAACCCCTTGCGGCCAAAAACAAACTAAAGTAAAAAAATTACTTCCTAGCAGTGATCTGCCTCACGTGCTGGAGCATTTTGCGGTCTGCCCAGGCTTGGGTCTGGACCTCGGGGTACGCAAGGCGTAGCTTCTCGAGCTCAGTGCTCGCCCCTTTCTCCTTGTTCTGAAGTGTGTCGCGCTCTTGGTAGACGCCCTTTCAGGGTCTCCTCTACTTCCAGGACCCCTCCCTGGTCCTTGCCCTAGCCACCTTTTCGGCGGCTAGATCCTTCTCGGCCTTGGTGGCCGCAGCCTTCTGCTGCTCGGCCTCCTGCCGAGCTTTCGTCAGCTTGGCCTTGAGCGCCTCAAGCTTCGTCGTAGCCACTGTCATGAAAAATAGATCGGCATCATCATTAAAACTTTGTGCACATTTCAAAGTAAATTGGATAACCTTCCAACTTCTTGAGCTTACCTTTGGATCACTCGATCTGCTTTTGCATCAGATCGTGGTCCTCCTCATACCTCTTGAGCTTTCGGTTCATCTCTGCTATCTCCTTAGAGGCAAAGTTCGGAGCCGAGTTCGATAGCTGCAAACACACACTTACGCCTTAGTCGGCATTTCCGACTTCAATCCCATGGCCAGTCCTTTTTGAAGGTCAGCCAAAGTCTTGGGGGCTACTTGATCAACGTCTTATGATCATATGCTTCGACCCCAAAGCCGGTTTTTAAAACTAGCTTTGGGCTCGGGGGCTACTGGTCGGCTATGCTCTTACAAGTGCTATGCTATGATATAAGCAAAAATTCTTAGCACAAAAGCCTGTTTTCATGACCAATTCTTATGGAGGTGATTCTTAATGCAAATATAAAGAAGCATACCTCAAAGCTCTTGACGAGGCCCTTGAAGACCTCGTGCATTCCGTCATGGATGGATCGGATGCCATGCAGTGCCATGCTGATCAGGGCGTGGTGCTATTCTATGATGGAGGATCCCGCTAAGGCTACCTCCACCTCCTCGGCCCATCCAGCGGTAGCCCGCCCTTGGGCGGGATGCGGGGGCGATACATCCTCTGAACCCGCCACCGAGGTGCTGGGTGATACGTCTCCAATGTATCTATAACTTTTGCTTGTTCCATGCTGTTATATTATCATTCTTGGATGTTTTACAATCATTTTATAGCAACTTTATATCATTTTTTGGGACTAACCTATTGACACAGTGCCCAGTGCCAGTTGCTATTTTTTCTTGTTTTTTACTTCACAGAATATCAGTACCAAACGGAGTCCAAATGAAGCAAAACTTTTTGGAGAATTTTTTTGGTCCAGAAGACACTAGATGTGCCAAAGAAGTACCAAAGGGAGGCCTGAGGGGAGCACAACCCCCCAGGGTGTGCCCAGGAGCCCAGGCGGGCCCAGGTAGGTTGTGCCCACCTCAGTGGCCTCCCGCATCGCCTCTTCGCCCTATAAATACCCAAATATTCCAGAAACCCTAGGCGAGTCGACGAAACACAATTCCACTGTCGCGAGTTCCGGAACCATGAGATCCAATCTAGACACCGTCACGGAGGGGTCCATCGTCCTCATTGGTGCCTCTCCCATGATGCGTGAGTAGTTCATCATAGACCTACGGGTTGATGTCGGTTGAACTACGTCGGTATATCCCCAAAGAGGAAGGGATGATGCGGCACTGCTACGGTAGGTATTTCCCTCAGTTATGAAACCAAGGTATCAATTGATACGTCTCCAACGTATCTATAATTTTTTTATTGTTCCATGCTATTATATTATCAACCTTGGATATTTTATGTGCATTTATATGCTATTTTATATGATTTTTGGGACTAACCTATTAACCTAGAGCCCAGTGCCAGTTTCTGTTTTTTCCTTGTTTTTGAGTATCGCAGACAAGGAAAACCAAATGGAGTCCAATTGACCTGAAATTTGACGGAGATTATTTTTGGACTAGAAGAAGCCCACGGAGTATCGGAGATGGGCCGGAAGAGTCCCGACGCACCCACGAGGGTGGGGGCGCGCCCTACCCCCCTGAGCGCGCCCCCCTACCTCGTGGCCGCCTCGGAAACCCTCCTGACTTGTTCCCGACACCAACACCTCTTATATATACCCAAACTTCCAGAACATAACCTAGATCGGGAGTTCCGCCGCCGCAAGCCTTTGTAGCCACCAAAAACCAATCGGGACCCTGTTCTAGCACCCTGTCGGAGGGGGCATCCCTCACCGGTGGCCATCTTCATCATCCCGGTGCTCTCCATGACGAGGAGGGAGTAGTTCACCCTCGGGGCTGAGGGTATGTACCAGTAGCTATGTGTTTGATCTCTCTCTCTCTCGTGTTCTTGATTTGGCACGATCTTGATGTATCGCGAGCTTTGCTATTATAGTTGGATCTTATGATGTTTCTCCCCCTCTACTCTCTTGTAATGGATTGAGTTTTCCCTTTGAAGTTATCTCATTGAATTGAGTCTTTAAGGATTTGAGAACACTTGATGTATGTCTTGCGTGGGATACCCGTGGTGACAATGGGGTATTCTATTGATTCACTTGATGTATGTTTTGGTGATCAACTTGCGGGTTCCGTGACCTTGGGAATCTATGCATAGCGGTTGGCACACGTTTTCGTCTTGACTCTCCGGTAGAAACTTTGGGGCACTCTTTGAAGTTCTTTGTGTTGGTTGAATAGATGAATCTGAGATTGTGTGATGCATATCGTATAATCATACCCACAGATACTTGAGGTGACATTGGAGTATCTAGGTGACATTAGGGTTTTGGTTGATTTGTGTCTTAAGGTGTTATTCTAGTATGAACTCTAGGATAGATCGAACGGAAAGAATAGCTTCGTGTTATTTTACTACGGACTCTTGAATAGATCGATCAGAAAGGATAACTTTGAGGTGGTTTCGTACCCTACAATAATATCTTCGTTTGTTCTCTGCTACTAGTGACTTTGGAGTGACTCTTTGTTGCATGTTGAGGGATAGTTATATGATCCAATTATGTTATTATTGTTGAGAGAACTTGCACTAGTGAAAGTACGAACCCTAGGCCTTGTTTCAACGCATTGCAATATCGTTTGTGCTCACTTTTATCATTAGTTACCTTGCTGTTTTTAAATTTTCAGATTACAAAAACCTTTACCTACCATCCATATTGCACTTGTTCACCATCTCTTCGCCGAACTAGTGCACCTATACAATTTACCATTGTATTGGGTGTGTTGGGGACACAAGAGACTCTTTGTTATTTGGTTGCAGGGTTGTTTGAGAGAGACCATCTTCATCCTACGCCTCCCATGGATTGATAAACCTTAGGTCATCCACTTGAGGGAAATTTGCTACTGTCCTACAAACCTCTGCACTTGGAGGCCCAACAACGTCTACAAGAAGAAGGTTGTGTAGTAGACATCAAGCAGTTTCTGGCGCCGTTGCCGGGGAGGTGAGTGCTTGAAGGTATATCTTTAGATCTTGCAATCGAATCTTTTTGTTTCTTGTTTTATCACTAGTTTAGTTTATAGAAGAAAACTACAAAAAATGGAATTGAGGTTACCTCATATGCTTCATCTTTTTAATGTCTTTCGTGAAAATGATGGGAAGGAAAATTGTGCTCAAGTACTAGAAGAAGAATTACATAGAATGCTTGGCATAAAATATGTGAATGATGAGCATGATTGCAATGTTGTTAGTATGAATTCTATGAATATCCATAATGCTAATGATATGCAAAGCCACAAGCTTGGGGATGCTATGTTTGATGAATATGATATGTTTTGTCCCCCAAGTTTTGATGAGCAAATTTATTATGATGAAAGCATGCCTCCTATTTATGATGATTATATTGATGAAAGTGGGTTTGGAACAGTGTCAACTTTAGGAAGTAATGATCCCACTTTTTTTGAGTATGTTGAATATTATTGTGATAATTATGAAAGTGGATTTGGAGAGGTCATGATTTTATTTAGTGATGAATCCACTATTTCGGAAGAGGTTCCAATTGATTATGAGAACAAAGTTGCTATCCATGATGACTATTGTGATGACTTGTATGCTATTAAGAATAATGATAACCATGAAACTTGTCATCATGATTTTAGTTTTCAATTGGATTATGCCTCACATGATAATTATTTTGTTGAGTTTGCTCCCACTATTATTCATGAGAAGAAATTCGCTTATGTGGAGAGTAATAAAATTTATATGCTTGGGGATCATGAAAAGAATGCTTTATGTGATGGTTATATTGTTGAATTAATTCATGATGCTACTGAAAATTATTATGAGGGAGGAATATATGCTTGTACGAATTGCAATAATATCAAGTTTCCTCTCTATGTGCTTAAAATCTTGAAGCTATGCTTGTTTTGCTTTCCTATGCTGCTTGATTATTGTTCCCATAAGTTGTTTGCTCACAAAATCCCTATGCACAGGAAGTGGGTTAGACTTAAATGTGCTATTCATATGCTTCATGATGCTCTCTTTATGTTTCATTTCTTATCTTTTATGTGAGCATCATTGAAATCATCATGCCTAGCTAGGGGCATTAAACGTTAGCGCTTGTTGGGAGGCAACCCAATTTTAGTTTTGTTCTTTACTTTTTGCTCCAGTTTAGTAATAAATAATTCATCTAGCTTCTATTTAGATGTGGTTTTATGTTTTAATTAGTGTTTGTGCCAAGTAGAACCTTTGGGAAGACTTGGGTGAAAGTTAATGCGATCTTGCTGTAAAAACAGAAACTTTGCGCTGACGAGATTAGCTGCCAGTTTTTCTGGAGAGTGCTTTTAGGTTGATTCTTTTTGCAGAAGATTAATAGACAAATTCCTCAGGTCCACCAATTTATTTCAGAATGTTTGGAGTTACAGAAGTATTCGAATGATACAGACAACTACAGACTGTTCTGTTTTTGACAGATTCTGTTTTCTATGTGTTGTTTGCTTATTTTGATGAATCTATGAGTAGTATCGGAGGGTATGAACCATAGAGAAGTTGGAATACAGTAGATATTACACCAATATGAATTTATAATGAGTTCACAACAGCACCTAAGTGGTGATTTATTTTCTTATACTAACGGAGCTTACGAGTTTTCTGTTAAGTTTTGTGTTGTGAAGTTTTCAAGTTTTGGGTAAAGATTCGATGGACTATGGAATAAGGAGTGGCAAGAGCCTAAGCTTGGGGATGCCCAAGGCACCCCAAGGTAATATTCAAGTACAAACAAGAGCCTAAGCTTGGGGATGCCCCGGAAGGCATCCCCTCTTTCGTCTTCGTTCATCGGTAACTTTACTTGGAGCTATATTTTTATTCACCACATGATATGTGTTTTGCTTGGAGCGTCATTTTATTTTCTTTTGTTTTGCTTGCTGTTTGAATAAAATACCAAGATCTAAAATTCTTAAATTTTAGAAAGTCTTCACATAGTTGCATAATTATTCGACTACTCATTGATCTTCACTTATATCTTTCGGAGTAGTTTGTCGTTTGCTCTAGTGCTTGACTTATATCTTTTAGAGCACGACGGTAGTTTTATTTTTAAGAAATAGATGAACTCTCATGCTTCACTTATATTATTTTGAGAGTCTTTAGAAAATCATGGTAATTTGCTTTGGTTATGAATTTAGTCCTAATATGATGGGCATCCAAGAGGGATATAATAAAAACTTTCATATAGAGTGCATTGAATACTATGAGAAGTTTGATACTTGATGATTGTTTTGAGATATGAAGATGTTGATATTAGATTCGTGTTAGTTGAGTAATTGTGAATTTGAGAAATACTTGTGTTAAGGTTTGCAAGTCCCGTAGCATGCACGTATGGTAACCGTTGTGTGACAAATTTGAAGCATGATCAGGTGTTCTTTGATTGCTTTCCTTATGAGTGGCGGTCGGGGACGAGCGATGGTCTTTTCCTACCAATCTATCCCCCTAGGAGCATGCGCGTAGTGCTTGGTTTTAATGACTTGTAGATTTTTGTAATAACTATGTGAGTTCTTTATGACTAATGTTGACTCCATGGATTATACGCACTCTCACCCTTCCATCATTTCTAGCCTCTTCGGTACCGTGCATTGCCCTTTCTCACCTTGAGAGTTGGTGCAAACTTCGCCGGTGCATCCAAACCCTGTGATACGATATGCTCTATCACACATAAACCTCCTTATATCTTCCTCAAAAAAGCCACCATACCTACCTATTATGGCATTTCCATAGCCATTCCGAGATATATTGCCATGCAACTTTCCATCGTTCCGTTTATCATGACACGCTTCATCATTGTCATGTTGCCTTGCATGATCATGTAGTTGACATCGTATTTGTGGCAAAGCCACCATGCATAATTTTTCATACATGTCACTCTTGATTCATTGCCCATCCCAGTACACCGCCGGAGGCATTCATATAGAGGCATACTTTGTTCTAGTATCGAGTTGTAATCTTTGAGTTGTAAATAAATAGAAGTGTGATGATCATCATTAATAGAGCATTGTCCCAAAAAAAGGCCAAACATAAAAAAAAGGCCAAATATAAAAAAAGAAAAAAAAGAAAAGAATAAAAGGGATAATGCTACTATCCTTTTCCCACACTTGTGCTTCAAAGTAGCACCATGATCTTCATGATAGAGAGTCTCTTATTTTGTCACTTTCATATGCTAGTGGGAATTTTTCATTATAGAACTTGGCTTGTATATTCCAACAATGGGCTTCCTCAAATGCCCTAGGTCTGCGTGAGCAAGCAAGTTGGATGCACACCCACTTAGTTTCTTTTGTTGAGCTTTCATACATTTATAGCTCTAGTGCATCCGTTGCATGGCAATCCCTACTCCTTGCATTGACATCAATTGATGAGCATCTCCCTTGCCCGTTGATTAGCCGCGTCACGTTCTCCTTTTTTGTCTTCTCCACACAACCTCCATCATCATATTCTATTCCACCCATAGTGCTATGTCCATGGCTCACGCTCATGTATTGCGTGGAAGTTGAAAAAGTTTGAGAATACTAAAGTATGAAACAATTGCTTGGCTTGTCATCGGGGTTGTGCATGATGAGAGCATTTTGTGTGACGAAAATGAAGCATGGCCAAACTATATGATTTTGTAGGGATGAGCTTTCTTTGGCTATGTTATTTTGAGAAGACATTGCTTGGTTAGTATGCTTGAAGTATTATTATTTTTATGTCAATATTAAACTTTTGTCTTGAATCTTTCGGATCTGAACATTCATGCCACAATAAAGAAGATTACATTGATAATTATGTTAGGTAGCATTCCACATCAAAAATTCTGTTTTTATCATTTACCTACTCGTGGATGAGCAGGAATTAAGCTTGGGGATGCTTGATACGTATCCAACGTATCTATAATTTTTGATTGTTCCATGCTATTATATTATCAACCTTGGATGTTTTATATACATTTATATGCTATTTTATATGATTTTTGGGACTGACCTATTAACCTAGAGCCCAGTGCAAGTTTCTGTTTTTTCCTTGTTTTGAGTATCGAAGAAAAGGAAAACCAAACGGAGTCCAATTGACCTGAAATTTCACGGAGATTATTTTTGGACCAGAAGAAGCCCACGGAGTATCGGAGATGGGCCAGAAGAGTCCCGAGGCACCCACGAGGGTGGGGGCGCACCCTACCCCCTGGGCGCGCCCCCTACCTCGTGGCCGCCTCGGAGACCCCCTGACTTGTTCCCGACGCCAACACCTCTTATATATACCCAAACTTCCAGAAAATAACCTAGATCGGGAGTTCCGCCGTCGCAAGCCTCTGTAGCCACCAAAAACCAATCGGGACCCTGTTCGAGCACCCTGCCGGAGGGGGGATCCCTCACCGGTGGCCAACTTCATCATCCCGGCGCTCTCCATGACGAGGAGGGAGTAGTTCAACCTCGGGGCTGATGGTATGTACCAGTAGCTATGTGTTTGATCTCTCTCTCTCTCTCATGTTCTTGATTTGGCACGATCTTGATGTATCGCGAGCTTTGCTATTATAGTTGGATCTTATGATGTTTCTCCCCCTCTACTCTCTTGTAATGGATTGAGTTTTCCCTTTGAAGTTATCTCATTGAATTGAGTCTTTAAGGATTTGAGAACACTTGATGTATGTCTTGCGTGGGATACCCGTGGTGACAATGGGGTATTCTATTGATTCACTTGATGTATGTTTTGGTGATCAACTTGCGGGTTCCGTGACCTTGGGAATCTATGCATAGCGGTTGGCAGACGTTTTTGTCTTGACTCTCCGGTAGAAACTTTGGGGCACTCTTTGAAGTTCTTTGTGTTGGTTGATTAGATGAATCTGAGATTGTGTGATGCATATCGTATAATCATACCCACGGATACTTGAGGTGACATTGGAGTATCTAGGTGACATTAGGGTTTTGGTTGATTTGTGTCTTAAGGTGTTATTCTAGTACGAACTCTAGGATAGATCGAACGGAAAGAATAGCTTCGTGTTATTTTACTACGGACTCTTGAATAGATCGATCAGAAAGGATAACTTTGAGGTGGTTTCGTACCCTACAATAATCTCTTCGTTTGTTCTCCGCTATTAGTGGCTTTGAAGTGACTCTTTGTTGCATGTTGAGGGATAGTTATATAATCCAATTATGTTATTATTGTTGAGAGAACTTGCACTAGTGAAAGTATGAACCCTAGGCCTTGTTTCAACGCATTGCAATACCGTTTGTGCTCACTTTTATCATTAGTTACCTTGCTGTTTTTATATTTTCAGATTACAAAAACCTTTACCTACCATCCATATTGCACTTGTAACACCATCTCTTCACCGAACTAGTGCACCTATACAATTTACCATTGTATTGGGTGTGTTGGGGACACAAGAGACTCTTTGTTATTTGGTTGCAGGGTTGTTTGATAGAGACCATCTTCATCCTACGCCTCCCACGGATTGATAAACCTTAGGTCGTCCACTTGAGGGAAATTTGCTACTTTCCTACAAACCTCTGCACTTGGAGGCCCAACAACATCTACAAGAAGAAGGTTGTGTAGTAGACATCATCAATCCAGTAGGAGAACCAAGCAACACTATGTAAACGGTACCTACACACAAATAACAAATACTTGCAACCCGACGATTAGGAGGGGTTGTCAATCCCTCTACGGGTAACAGTGCCAAAAATTGTCAAGTTTACGGGATAAAAATTGTGATAGATTGGATAAATAGATGTCGATAAAACGCAAAATAAAATAAATAGCAATAAGGTGCAGTAAGATATTTTTGAGTTTTTGGTATAATAGATCTGAAAATAAAAGCAAATACAAATAGATCTCGAAGCAAATACGATTAAGAATAGACCCAGGGGCCGTAGATTTCACTAGTGGCTTCTCTCAAGAAAATAGCATATGGTGGGTAAGCAAATTACTGTTGGGAAATTGATAGAACAGCAAATAAATATGACGATATCAAGGCAATGATCATTATATAGGCATCACATCCAAGATTAGTAGACCAACTCCTGCCTGCATCTACTACTGTTACTCCACACATCGACCGCTATCCAGCATGCATCTACTATATTAAGGTCATGGAGAAACGGAGTAATGCAATAAGAATGATGGCATGATGTAGACAAGATCTATTCATGTAGGAATAGCCCCCATCTTGTTATCCTTAATAGCAACGATATATGCATGTCTTGCTTCCCCTTCTATCACCGGGAAAGAACACCGCACGACTAAACCCATCACAAAGCACCTCTTCCCATGGCAAGAAAAAACGATCTAGTTGGTCTAAGTAAACCAAAGATTCGAAGAAGAAATACGAGGCTATAAGTAATCATGAATAAAAGAGATCAAAGAACTCAAATAACTTTCATGGATATAGATTTGATCATAAACTCAAAGTTCATCGGATCCCAACAAACACACTGCAAAAAGAGTTACATCAAATAGATCTCCAAGAGACCATTTCTATTGAGAATCAAAAAGAGAGAAGAAGCCATATAGCTACTTCCTACGTACCCGTAGGTCTACAATGAACTACTCACGCATCATCGGAGAGGCACTAATGAGGATGATGAACCCCTCCGTGATGGTGTCTAGATTGGATCTCGTGTTTCTGGAACTTGCGGCGGCTGGAAATGTGTTTCGTCGACTCTCCTAGGGTTTTTGGAATATTTGGGTATTTATAGGGCGAAGAGGCGGTGCAGGAGGGCACCGAGGTGGGCACAACCCACCAAGGCGCGCCTGGGGGCCCAGGCGCGCCTATGTGGGTTGTGCCCCCTCGGGGCACCCCTCTGGTACTTCTTTTGGTCCAAGTTGTTCCTTCTGGTCCATGAAAATTCTCCAAAAAGTGTCGTTGCGTTTGGACTCTGTTTGATACTGATATTCTGCGAAGTAAAAAACAAGCAAAAAGCAGCAACTAGCACTGGGCACTATGTCAATAGGTTAGTCCCCAAAAAGATATAAAGTTGCTATAAAATGATTGTAAAACATCCAAGAATGATAATATAACAGCATGGAACAATCAAAAATTATAGATACGTTGGAGACGTATCAGCATCCCCAAGCTAAATTCCTACTCATCCTCGAGTAGGTAAATCATAAAAATAGAGTTTTTGATGTGGAATGTTGCCTAACATGTTCATCACATATTCTTTTCTTTTGTAGCATGGACATTTGGACTTTTATATGGTTCAAATCAATAGTCTAGTTTTGACATGAAGATTTCAATACTCAAGCATATCAACAAGCAACCATGTCTTAGAAAATATCAACACTAAAGAAAGTTATCCCTAGCCCATCATGCTCAATCATCGACCCATTCAAGAAACACACTCGCATATTAGCTACATCCAATGCTAAAGTACGATCATAGTGCCCCTTAGTTGGTGCTTTATAAGAGAAGATGGAGACTCAAATAAAAATAAAAATTGCATAAAGTAAATACATAGGCCCTTCACAGAGGGAAGTAGGGATTTGTAGAGGTGCCAGAGCTCAGACCTTAAATTGAGAGATAAAAAAATTGGGAGGCATACTTTTCCCGTCAACGAAAACGACCAAGTGATTCCCAACACTTTCCATGCTAGATATATCGTAGGCGGTTCCCAAATAGAAAATAAAGTTCATTCCTTTTTCCACCATTCTTTCACAATCCATGGCTAGCCGTATCCACGGGTGCCCTCCATACCAACACTTTCCAAGGAATTTATTATTTGACAACATAAAGTAAATTTCTTTTTCATTTTGGGACTGGGCATCCCTATTACCGTTGCACTCTCGTGCAATGACAAATGAATAAACACTCATCTTGAGAATAACACATCTAGCATAGAAAATATTGGCCACCCCCGCCGCTTCATGAGCGGTACAGGCAAACAAAAAGGAAATTTATTTCGAAAATTAGAGATGGCACATACAAATTTGCCTATAACGGCACGGGAATACCGCATATAGGTAGGTATGGTGGACTCATATGGCAAAACTGGGTTTAAAGATTTTGGATGCACAAGTAGTATTTCTACTTAGTACAAGTGGAGGCTAGCAAAAAGATTGAGAAGCAACCAACCAAGAAACGAGAAATCACATAAACAAGCATTAAGCAAAACTAACACCGAATAATGCACCACAAGTAGGATGTAATTTCATTGCATAACTATTGACTTTCGTGCTTGCATAGGGAATCACAAACCTTAACACCAATATTCTTACTAAATCATAATTACTCACAAACATGACTCACATATCACTATCATCATATCTCAAAACTATTACAAAGAATCAAGTTTATTTTGTCCAATGATCTTCATTGAAGCTTTTTTTATATCCCTCTTGAATATCTATCAGTTTGGGACTAGTTTCATATGTTGCATTTGGTTTTACCAAGCTCAATCAAATCTAAGTGAAGAACATGAGCATAAATTCCCACCAGTATATGAAAGTGACAAAATAGGAGAGTCTCTATCATGAATATCATGGTGCTACTTTGAAGCACAAGTGTGGAAAAAGGATAGTAACATTGTCCCTTCTCTCATTTTTTGTTTGGGCTTCTTTGGCCTCTTTTATTTTTTTAAAGTCCGGAGACTCATCCCAACTTGTGAGGGAATCATAGCTTCCATCATCCTTTCCTCACATGGGACAATGCTCTAATAATGATCATCATCACACTTTTATTTACTCACAATTCAAGAATTACAACTCGATACTAGAACAAGGTATGACTCTATATGAATGCCTCCGGTGGTGTACCGGGATGTGCTATCATCAAGAGTGACATGTATAAAAAATATGAACGGTGGCTTTGCCACAAATGCTATGCCAACTACATGATCATGCAAAGCAATATGACAATGATGGTATGTGTCATAATAAATGGAATGGTGGAAGTTGCATGGCAATATATCTTAGAATGGCTATGGAAATTCCATAATAGGTAGGTACGGTGGCTGTTTTGAGGAAGGGTATATGGTGGGTTTAATGCACCGGCGAAAGTTGCACGGTACTAGAGAGGCTAGCAATGGTGGAAGGGTGAGAGTGCGTATAATTCATGGACTCAACATTAGTCACAAAGAACTCACATACTTATTGCAAATGTCTATTAGCCATTGAAACAAAGTACTACACGCATGCTCCTAGGGGAGAGGTTGGTAGGAGTTAACCATCTCGTGCTCCCGACCTCCATACAAATGATGACAATCAAAAAATAAATCATGCTCCAACTTCATCACATAACGGTTCACCATACGTGCATGCTACGGGAATCACAAACTTTTACACAAGTATTTCTGTCAATCCACAATTACTCACTAGCATGACTCTAATATTACCATCTTTATATCTCAAAACAAAAGCAAGGAATCAAACTTCTCATATATTCAATGCTCTTTATATGAAAGTTTTTATTATATCCCTCTTGGATGCCCATCATATTAGGACTAAATTCATAACCTAAAAAATTATCATGTTGTTTAAGACTCTCAAAATAATATAAGTGAAGCATGGGAGTTCATCAATTTCTATAAAATAAAGCCACCGCCCTGATCTAAAAAGATATAAGTGAAGCACTAGAGCAAACTGCCTAGCTCAAAAGATATAAGTGAAGCAGATAGAGTATTCTAATAAATTCACGATTAATGTGTGTCCCTCTCAAAAGGTGTGTACAGCAAGGATTATGTTGTCAAACTAAAAAGCAAAGACTCATATCATACAAGACGCTCCAAGCAAAACACATATCATGTGGTGAATAAAAATATAGCCTCAAGTAAATTTAGCGATGGATTGAAGATCAAAGAGGGGATGCCATCTGGGGCATCCCCAAGCTTAGATGCTTGGTTGTCCTTGAATATTACCTTGGGTTGCCTTGGGCATCCCCAAGCTTAGGCTCTTACCACTCCTTATTCCGTTGTCCATCAAATCTTTACCCAAAACTTGAAAACTTCACAACACAAAACTTAACAGAAAACTCATAAGATCCGTTAGTATAATAAAATAAATCACCACTTTTGGTACTGTCGTGAACTCATTCTAAATTTATATTGGTGTCATATCTACTGTATTCCAACTTCTCCATGGTTCATACCCCCCGATACTACCCATAGATTCATCAAAATAAGCAAACAACACATAGAAAACAGAATCTGTCAAAAAGAGAACACTCTGTAGTAATCTGGAAATTTCCTATACTTCTGTAACTCCAACAATTGTGACAAATTAGGACAATAGAGGCAATTTGTATATAAATCTTGTGTAAAAATTCAGAATTTTATCACGCTCCAGTTAATTTAAATAATTATGTTACTGGACGCAAAAGTTTCTGTTTTTCAGTAAAATCAAGTCAACTATCACCGTAGATCATCCTAAAGGTCTTACTTGTCTCAACCACTAATTAAAACACCAAAACACAATTACTATAGAGGTAATAATTTGTAATCCCAAGAAAACAGAAAATAATTATTATGGGGTTGTTTCCCAACAAGCTCTTTCTTTATAGCCATCAAGATAGGCTTGAGATTTCAATGATGCTCACATGAAAGATAATAGTTGAAACACAAAGAGAGAATCATGACGCATGTGAAAAACACATCTAAGTCTAACATACTTCCTATGCATAGGCACTTTATAGATAAACAAATTATCAAGGCAAGCAAAAACTAGCATATGCAAAAAAGAAGAAAGAAATAATAGCAATCTCAACATAATGAGAGGTAATTTAGTGACATGAAAATTTCTACAACCATATTTCCCTCTCTCATAATAATTACATGCACTAGTAGAAAACAGGGCTTTGGTTCGGGCAGGGCAAGCCCATTAGTCCCGGTTCAGACATGAACCGGGACCCATGGGGGCCTTCGTCCCGGTTCGTTAGCCCAGGGGGCCGGCCGGGGCCTCGTGGGCATTGGTCCCGGTTCGTGGGGACCCATTTGTTCCGGTTCTAGGCACGAACCGGGACCAATGTGCCTCGCTCCTAGCCCACAACCATTGGTCCCGGTTCTTGGCTTGAACCGGGACAGATGGTTGGGCTTTAGTCCCGGTTTCAGCCACGAACCAGGACAAATGAGCTGCCTATATATACCCCATCGCCACAGCAGAGCACTCCAAAGTGCTCTGTTTTTTCTGGCCGGCGAGGGGAGGGCATTTGGGTGCTCTAGCTCACCTCCTATGCACATGAGGTGTTCGATGAAATGTCTGAGCCACACTAGTTAATCTTTCTCCTCTCGAAACTCGACCTCCGAGCTCCATTTTCCCCGAGATTTGTCCAGGTTTAGCGGTCTGTCACGTCTCGTCCCCGTCTTCACCGCCGTCGATCGCCCGTGCCGATCTCGTCGCCGGCACCACCGTGGTGAGCCTCTTGTTCTTATCTTCTTTCTGAAAGAAAAAAAATTCTTACTTCAGATAGATACTTGTCTAATTTTCTTACTTTTATTATTCCTTGTTATTATATAGTGCGATGGTTTTGGTATCCGCCCCCGTCGGCCCTCGTCCTGTCTATGATTCGGATGTGGTATATATTACCTTTTTATAACTATTTGGTTCATTTATTATTTATGACAATTATGCCGACCAACGTGACATATATTTTATTTATCTAGGAGGTGGTTGAACCGGAAATTCCAACCGACCCTATTGTCGAGAGGTTAAATTTAGTTGAAGAAGAAAACAATTACTTGAAGGGAAAAATAAAAAAATTGAGGAGGAGAAGATGATATTGGAGTTGCATGTTGCGGATGTCGTCGATGATCACAAGATCAAGATAGATGCAATGCGGTTAAAGATTAGAAAATATGCCATTCATACCGAGGCTTGGTATCATTATGCAGTTGGATCAATTGTTACCTTGGTTGCGATTATGATCGCATTTCTTGTTGCATTGAAATGTTTTACATAATTTCAATGTATGGTTTAATTAGATGCTCTGGAGAGCTATATATGTTGTTCAATGAGAACTATGTATGTACTTTGGTTTTAATGTGATGATGAACTTCTATTAATTTGGTCACTTATCAATTTCAGGGTCTTACACCTCAAAATAATGAGTAAATGCATGAAAAATAACAAATGAAGTCAGAAAGTGTTGAAAATGATGATACCATGCCAACTTTCAACCTTTTCAGAGTTCATTTGAAATGCTTTTCAATTTCAGGGTCTTATAGCTCAAAATAATCAGTAAATGCATGAAAAAAACAAATGAAATCAGAAAGGGTTGAAAATTGATGATGTGGCTTTGAATGGTGCATTTTGAACATAGAAAAACTCTGGAGTTCAAATAAGTTCAAAAAATGAAATCCCTTTGTAACAGACGAGTTTCCGTATGAAACCCTGATACTTCGAAAGAGATTGTCTGTTTTGTGCACGAAGTGCGTCCAGTTTTTGTCGTAACCCTCTCTACTTTCTTGCACATGCTATGTGGATGAAATGATGATACCATGCCAACTTTCAACCTTTTCCGAGTTCATTTGAAATGCTTTTCAATTTCAGGGTCATATAGCTCAAAATAATCAGTAAATGCATGAAAAATAACAAATGAAGTCGGAAAGGGTTGAAAATTGATGTTGTGGCTTTGAATGGTGCATTTTGAACACAAAAAAACTATGGAGTTCAAATAAGTTTTAAAAAAATGAAATCCCTTTGTAACAGACGAGTTTCCGTATGAAACCCTGATACTTCGAAAGAGATTGTCCGTTTTGTACACAAAGTGCGTCCAGTTTTTGCCGTAACCCTCTCTACTTTCTTGCACATGCTATGTGGATGAAATGATGATACCATGCCAACTTTCACCTTTTTCAGAGTTCATTTGAAATGCTTTTCAATTTCAGGGTCATATAGCTCAAAATAATTAGTAAATGCATGAAAAATAACAAATGAAGTCGGAAAGGGTTGAAAATTGATGATGTGGCTTTGAATGGTGCATTTTGAACACAGAAAAACTCTGGAGTTCAAATAAGTTCAAAAAATGAAATCCCTTTGTAACAGACGAGTTTCCGTATGAAACCCTAATACTTCGAAAGAGATTGTCTCTTTTGTACACGAAGTGCATCCATTTTGCCGTAAATCTCTCTACTTTCTTGCACATGCTATGTGGATGAAATGATGATACCATGCCAACTTTCAACCTTTTCATAGTTCATTTGAAATACTTTTCAATTTCAGGGTCATATAGCTCAAAATAATCAGTAAATGCATGAAAAATAACAAATGAAGTTAAAAGAGCATTGTCGTCGAGGCCACCCCAAACCCTTGAAGCGTTGTCGAGGCCACCCCAAACCCTTGAAGCGTTGCCGATCGAGGCCACCCCAAACCCTAGAGAAGCAGCGTCGAGGCCACTAATTAATATGATTCCTTATTGTGATTAGCTAGCTAGTTCTACGTTTGCCACTAATATATCCATCTGTCATGTTTGAATAATAATTGCCATGTTGTAAAAATTTGCAAAAACTATGGACCCCCGAGACGAAGCAAAAGAAGCGATGTTGAGGGACATAATCACACACGGAAGTGAGGCCGTCTTGTCGTTTCTCGACGACACCGATGGTCTGGAAGGAGAGGGTGAAGAAGCAGACTACGGTGATCGAACAATGGAGGAGGAAGGACATGATCATGATGGCTCCGGTGACCCAATGCCGGTGCAAGAAGGACACCGTGATGACGGCTCTGGTGACCGAACGGAGTCCAGCCAGGTATATATATTAATTAAGCATATGCTGACTATAGCTAGCTAATTGATGCATTAATTGTTTTTGGTATGTACACATATATTAATGAACTCTCATCTTTCTTCTTTTTTTCTAGCCCTCCGGATCGAACACAACTTCGGTAAAGAGACAAGGCCCGAAGAAAAAGTTGCGCTCGGATGAAAGGTTTGAGATCATAGAAATCGCGCACGATGGCATGCCGATTGAACCCATCCGGACAAAGGAAGCATTTGCTGCTCAGTGCGGGGTTCTTGTTAGGGACAAGATCCCGATCAGCATCCACCAATGGTTAAAGCCGGCTAAAGAAGACCCTGAGGTGTCTTATGTCTCCGATATGCAGAAAGAAGATCTTTGGACCGCGCTGAAGGCAAATTTTACCCTACCGCCAGAGGAGGATCCGGGGAAGCCGGTTAAAGAGCAATTGATCAAGTCTCATGCTCTTAAGAAGATGGCAGAACTATTCAGGAGGTGGAAGAATGAGCTGAAAAGATTTGTCGACAAAGAAGAGACACCAGAATTCATCGGCCGGTATGAGAAGATGAGAGATCACTGGCCCGCATTTGTGGCCCACAAGACATCGGACAAGAGTAAGAAGATGCCAGTGACAAACAAGAAGAATGCTGCGAAGAAGAAGCTTCACCATCGCACGGGGTCAGGTGGCTACCTCAAAGCCCGGCCGTTGTGGGCCAAGGCTGAGAATGACTTGCTTGATAAAGGGGTCAAACCAGAGACATTCGGGTGGCCAGACCATTGCCGGACTTGGTTCTTCGGGGCTGGCGGAACCTTGGACCCTGTATCAGGGAAGTGCGTTTGGACAGACGAGCAAATGAGAATACCAGTCATGAGGCTTCAGGAGTATATCGATGCAGCCCAGAAAGGGCCGTTCGTTCCAGACAGAGAGAACGACGAGCTCACAATGGCCCTCGGGAATCCTGAGCACCCTGGACGGACACGAGGCACGCCAGGCTCTGTTCCGTGGAAGGCTGTGTTTCCGGACGCAGGCGGTTACAAATGCCAGGACAGGAAGAAGAAAGTGGAGCATACCCAACTGCAGGCGCTGCACGCAAGGGTACTAGCGATAGAGGAACGAGAAGCAAATCGCAGCAAACGACCTGTCGAAGCTTCCCCCGAAGCTACCCCGCCATCTCAGCAGAGAAGCAGCATGGCTTCCACTGAGCTGCTTCAGCAGGAACCTGTCTTCACGGCTCCTGCTAGCTACCCCGTGGATGCTATCACGGAGTCTCAACATTGCCACCTTATGACGCAATGGATGAAATTCAAAGTCAAGGCGGTTGTTGGCTCTGTTTTACCTACTGAACCTGGCGCAACCTACCACTGTCGGCCGATTCCAGAAGGATATGCTAGGGTGATGGTGGATCAAATAACGGACGGATTTGAGGACATTGAGCTTGACCATCCGACGGGTGAAGGGGAGACTCGGCTGGTTTCTTCTCTAAAAACTCCATGCCTATGGTGGAAGGAGCTCATCAACCTGCCGAACTGGACGCCTCCGCCTCCTCCTCCTCCGGCGAGTGATCAGGTCACTCAACCTCCTTCTCCGGCGCGTGGCGGCACTCCGCCTCCTTATCCGCCTGCGCCGACGTGCCCGAGCAGCCAGCCTCCTCCTTCTCCGCCTCGCCAGTAAGGGCGGAAGAGACCCGCCGCCGCTCCAGCTGCTCCGGAGCGTCGTAGTCCTTCTCCTCTGCCTCGTAAGGAAGCACGAAAGAAGACAGCCGCAGCCGCTCCATCTGCTCCGGCGTCTAGTAGTACAGCCAGAGGCGGGAGGCAATACAGATTCGGTCCTTCTCTGAAGACTCCAGAGAAGTTACCATACGAGAGGACCGAGGAGGAAAACACGAATATCGTGCGAGCCGAAGTGACAAAATTCTTTGAAGGGGTGAAAGCAAAGAAACATCCACCTCCGGAGGAGAAGATAGATCCGGTGAAAGCGAAGCGCACTCTGGATGCCCTGAAGAAACCACCAAAGTCTCCGCCGAAAGCCAACTATGACCGCATTATTGAAAAGTCATTTCTTGAAGCGAAGCGGTCGGGAAGTACTATCAGTGATCAAAGGTTAGCAGAACGATGAGCTGGAAAAAAATTGCCCAGCTCGGCGAACAAGCGGACCAATCGTGCCCCCGCTCAAGGTGTCTAGCGACATCATCGCTAATGATCCGAGGATGGTGCCCGGTTATAGCAATCTTGGAGATTACCTGCCCGACGATATTATGATTTCTTTGAGGTGGACGAACACAGATACGAGTACGGGAAGCCTCTCGTCAAAGATGAAAAATCTCTAACAACGATGATGCGAAGATTCCATGATTGGTACATGAAAACCTGTAGAGAGTCTGGGGGGACGAATACTTTGACGCTGTTCGTTAAAGAGGAGCATGACCTCGTTGGAATTGATCTGTTGCATGTTCCATTTGAGGAGTTCTTCCAGTTTTTTAATCAAATGGCCCTCGATAAATTAACGGTCACTTGCTACTGTCTGTAAGTAGTACTATTTCTGTCATTAAGTCTCTATATATAGGTCAGCTCTTTCATTGCATGTATTTATAATTATCCTCACTATATTATGCAGATTGAAGACCGTCGAATTGAAGAAAAGACAAATCGATGATATTGGGTTCATTAACACAAATCTCATAGATGCAAATGAGGTTAAATTTCATGCCAAAGATACCGAGGCCAACTTGCTACGATCGTTGGTAATAAACGAAAACAAAGATATGATACTCTTTCATTACAACTTCAGGTGAGTGTTACTGTCTTGTGCATATTCGGTTTCCCTTATTAGTCCAGGTTATAGTAATGTAATTGATGAGTTATGCATGCGTGCGCAGCTTCCACTATATTCTCCTAGAGATTAAGCTTGAGCAGGGACTAGTAACCGTCTTAGACTCGAGACGAAAAGATCCTAAGGAGTATGCGGACATGACTGAAATGCTCGAGAAGTAAGTTAAATCGATTATTATTGCACCATATCAGCAACTTTGTTCATTTCCTGATATCAAGTAATTGTTTTCTTTGTCTGGCAGGGTTTGGAAAAAATTCACCAAAAAAGCTCCGGGACTGCCGAAGAAGCTGCAATTTAGACACCCTAAAGTAAGTAATACTAGCATGTTCCGCGCATCTCCTAGTGATTCAAGCGCTAGTTTCATCAATACCATTTATAGCATGCTTGCTTATCAGTTTGATTGACCTCTATTTCTTGTAAAGTGGTTGTGGCAGGAAGCCGGGAATAATTGATGTGGATACTACGTTTGCGAGTCCATCCGCCACACGACCTGTGAGCGGGGCTACTCTGACGAACAATATGAAGTGCGTAAGAAATAATATTCACAATTTTTTTATTACCATCATTTGTGTTGAGTTTCATTTATTCATATATATATATATATATATATATATATATATATATATATATATATATGTATTGACCCCCTTCTTCAAATTAGATCTTTCGGATGTGGGATGAACTCCTACCACCAGATCATATGCGAGCAATTCAAGAGGAATTGGCGGCATTCTTCCTTGACCACGTGATCGCTAAAGACGGAGAATACCCTGTGTTCATATATAATTAGGAGATTATGTTGTAAGAGATAATTATATTGTATATATGTAGCCAGTAGCGTCGGATAGATATACGAGAACCTGTTGTTCGACCAATCTCTCGGAGAAGGAGAGGTGGTCGATATCACTTCTCTCTGTATGCATATGTTCATGACGATCTTCTGTTTCCTTCATTTGCTTACTAGCTAGCGCGTCGAGTCCTCTCTATACGTATAATACGTAGCGTACATCGACCAAGCACGGAGATAAGAGAGGACACTTCTCTCTATTAATTAGCTAGATAACACAATATATGAAACACCTAAATTAACCCCCCAAAACCCCTAAACCACCCCCTTTCAAAAAAAAACCTCAGCTCCTGCGAGCTGCTGACGCGTGGACACCTATTGGTCCCGGTTTGTGCCACCAACCGGGACCAAAGGGCCTCCTGCCTGGGCTCGCCGCACGGGCCACGTGGAGGCCCATCTGTCCCGGTTCGTGTAAGAACCGGGACTAAAGGTCAAGGGCATTAGTAACGACCTTTTAGTCCCGGTTCCAAAACCGAGACAGAAGGCCCTCAAGAACCGGGACAAATGGCCCTTTTTCTACTAGTGATGTAGGATCATAATCAAATTCAATAATATAGCTATCATATAAAATTTTCTCTTCTTGATCCACATGCATGCAAAGTTGACACTCTTCCAAAACAGTGGGATTATCATCAAATAAAGTCATGACATCTCCAAGCCCACTTTTGTCAAAAATTTCATAAGATTGATCATACTCCAAAGTAGTGGGATCATTATTACCTAGAGTTGACACTCTTCCAAACCCACTTTAATTATTATCGCAAACATATTCATCATGAGGCTTAAATAAATTTTCAAGATCACAAGAAGAATCACCCCAATCTTGATCATTGCAATAAGTAATGCACATGGCAAAATTAGCATCCCCAAGCTTAGGGTTTTGCATATTTTTAACACAATTGACATTAATAGAATTTTTAATAACACCATTGCAATCATGCTTTTCATTCAAGGAGCTATCGTAAATCACTTCATAAATTTCTTCTTTTAATACGTCATCACAATTTTTAGATTCACGAATTTCAAGCAAAACTTCATACAAATAATCTAGTGCACTCAACTCACTAGCAATTGGTTCATCTTAATTGGATCTCTTAAAAAGATTAGCAAGTGGATGAGGATCCATAAGCTTTTTGCTTCATGATTTTCAATAAATACACAATTATTCCAAGCGAACAAGCAAACAAACCAAGTAAGACATAAAGGCAAATGGGAGGAAGGCGAACGAAAGAAGGGCGAATAAAAAGGAAAATATTTTTGTATTTTTTAAAAAATGTTTTAGAAGTGGGGGAGGGGAAAACGAGAGGCGAATGGCAAATAATGTAAGTGCAAGAGATGAGAGTTTATGATAGGTACTTGGTAGGCTTGATGTACAACCTCCCCGGCAACGGCGCCAGAAATTCTTCCTACTACTTCTTGAGCTTGCGTTGATTTTTCTCTTGAAGAGGAAAGGGTGATGCAGCAAAGTAGAGATAAGTATTCCCTCAGTTAAGAACCAAGGTATCAATCCAGTAGGAGGCACAAGCAAGTCTCCAATATATGCACCTGCACAAACTAACAAACACTTGCACACGGCGAGAAAAAGGGGTTGTCAATCCCTTCACGGTCACAAACAAGAGTGAGATCTAATAGAGATAGGTAGAAAAGATAAACAAAAGAGCAAAATAAAGTAAATATAAATAAAATGCAGCAAGGTATTTTGGGGTTTTTTTGGTTTATAGATCTCAAAATATATGATGAAAAATAGATTTGGGGTCCATAGGTTTCACTAGAGACTTCTCTCTTGAAAGAAAACATACGGTGGGTAAACAAATTATTGTTGAGCAATTGATAAAAAAGCGCATAGTTATGACAATATCTAAGGCAATGATCATGAATATAGGCACCACGTCTATGACAAGTAGACCAAAACGATTATGCATCAACTACTATTACTCCACACATCGACCGCTATCCAGCATGCGTCTAGATTATTAAGTTCATAAGAACGGAGCAACACTTTAAGTAAGATTACATGATGTAGAAGGATAAACTCAAGCAATATGATATAAACCCCATCTTTTTATCCTTGATGGCAACAATACAATACGTGCCTCGCTACCCCTTCTGTCACTGGGTGAGGACACCGCACGATTGAACCCAAATCTAAGCACCTCTCCCATTGCAAGAAAAACCAATCTAGTTGGCCAAACCAAACCGATAGTTCGAAGAGAAATACAAAGATATCTTTATCAAGCATAAAAGAGTTCAGAGAAGACTCAAATAATATTCATAGATAATTTGATCATAAATCCACAATTCATCGGATCTCAACAAACGCACCGCAAAAAAGTATTACATCGAATAGGTCTCCAAGAACACCAGGAGCACATTGTATTGAAGATCAAAGGGAGAGAAGAAGCCATCTAGCTACTAGCTATGGACCTGTAGGTCTGTGGTAAACTACTCATGCATCATTGGAAGGGCGGCAAGGTTGATGTAGAGGCCATCCGTGATCGAATCCCCCTCCGGCAGATAGCCGGAAAAGGCCCCAAGATGGGATCTCACGAGAACAGAGGCCTGCGGCGGCGAAAAAGTATTAGGGTTAGAGGACACCCGAGGGGCCCACAAGCGCTCAGCCCCCCCCCCCCGGGACGCGCCCTAGAGGCTTGTGGCCTCCTCAGGACTCTTCTGACCCTCTCTCCAAGTCACGTAGGTGTCTTCTGGTCCAAGAAAAATCATCATAAAGTTTTATTCCATTTGGACTCCGTTTGATATTCCTTTTCTACAAAACTCAAAGACAAGGGAAAACAGAAACTGGCACTGGGCTCTAGGTTAATATGTTTGTCCCAAAAATAATATAAAATAGCATATTAATGCATATAAAACATCCAAAACAGATAATATAATAGCATGGAACAATCAAAAATTATAAATACGTTGGAGATGTATCAGGGGACCACGTGGACTGCATCCCCTTGGCCCTGTTTGGCCGAGGTGTCAACCTCGGCCATGATGACCGGTACCTCGGCCCCCGATGTGTTGACTGGTGGGCTGAACCGGATGATGCTTTCCCTAGCCCCTCGAGAGCTGGAGGTGTGAAGGCGGGCTCAGGCGTCCCACTGTATGCCGGGGGTAGCCCGCTCGAGGTGTTGCCACTGAGGCGTACCTTCGGCGAGCTGGAAAAATGCCTTTATAAGTTTCATTTGATGGATAAGATTTCGAAGTCCAAATATGGTTACAATAACGTAGCTCTGTGGTGCCAGCTTATAACACCCCAACTCGAGGAGGTCCTCGTCGGAGAAGTTAGCCTTCTCTGGCAGGACAGGCTGCCACGCTTCCTCCTCGGCGCCCTCGGACGCTGCCCTATGTCCCTTGAGGGAAGGGTTTCCTTCCCCCGTGTCCTCCTCCGCGTCATCATCATGGGTGGAGGAGGCGTGGGTCTCCTCGGACCAGGTGACTGAGGTCTCCCATGCTCGAAGACCCGCCCTACACCTCGGAGGTTTTGACTCCTTGGTGGGCACCACATGCAGCTCCTCGGTTAAGAGGGCCGTGAGTTGGGGAGTCCTCTCCACCTCGGGTAGCGGCGCCGGGCACAGCATTCGCTGTGCCTTGGAGATCCACTTCTGCAAATATAAAATCAACTAGTTAGGCAAAGTCTATGAGGTTCAAAGAAACACAGAGTGTAGAGCTGTGTATTGAAAATTACCTCGGGGGCGTAGTGGGCAGCTTCGAAAAGCAGCGTCCACATCCCGGCCAGTGTGGAGCGGAGAAGTGGTCGATGGGCCCCGAATCCTCGAGCTTATACGCCCACATTGGGGTGGCCCAAGATTGGAGCGGTAAGACACGCCGGTGGAGCATGAAGTTTACCACGTCCACCAGCTGGAGGTTCTTCTTGTCTGTCTAGAACTGGATCTTCTGGAACAGCACATTCACCTCTTCGGGGTTCCCCCAGCCCATGCCTTCTTCCTCTAGGATGTGAGCTTCTTCGGAGGTCCAGTCGAGAACGCCGGAGCCTCGGCCTGGCCGGCGGAGAGTGGCTCAGCAATATAAAACCACTCGCGCTGCCACTCCTTTATGTTCTCTATAAAGGTGCCCTTGAACCAGCCCACCTTCTTGTTCTTGCTAATCATCACGCCCCCACACACTGTGAGTTCGGAGCCGCTGGATTTCAGCTTGATGCAGAAGATCTTCAGCCACAATTTGAAGTGTGGCTCGACGCGGACGAAAGCCTCCCAAACAGTGATGAAGGAGGCGAGACGGAGGATGGAATTCAGGCCTAGATGGTGGAAATCTAGCCCATAAAGAACATGATCCTGTGCATGTCAGGGTGCAACGGGAACCCCCAGGCCTCTGATGAGGTGGGGGATGAAGACAACCCTCTCCCCAGGACGGCGAGCGGGTATTCGTTGGTCCGTATCCAACACTCGAGTGCTGATCTCAGCGGAGATGTACCCCGCGTTGCGCAGCTCCAAGATGGTGCCCTCCGTGATGGAAGAGCCAGCAGAGTGTCCCTTGAGGGTGGCATCAGCCATGGCTGGGGATGGAGGTGCAGAAGCGCTGCGGGAGCGAAATGAGTTTGGGATTGGATATGGGCGCATGATCTGGAGAGGCAGCATGCAGGAAGGAAGGGGAGCGTACTTTTCCCATCGCTCTCCCTTTTCCCTTATATAGGTTGATAGAAGGCCAAGAGTTACTCAGGCCGCGCCGTTGAAATCGTCATTACCTGTCAAAAGATGTCATTATATGTATAGGGAGAAACAAAATCCTAGTGCTATCCCTTAGAAAACGGGCACGATCTCCATTTTGATGGGACGTGTCAATACGAGGACTGCCTCGGGCCGTGATTCGAGTGAGCAGTAACTGCCCGCCCAGTCATGGGTAGTACCGCTTCAATAAAGTTGTGAGGCTATAAGCACTGGTCACACCTACGCGGAAAGCCTTCAAGGCTAAGTAACCTCGCGTCTTCGGACGCTCAACGGGTTCGGTCAGGTCCTATTCAAAGAACGCCATTCCTTTGAGGAGTGGTCCATGGTGGCTTTAAATAAAGGAAAGTATCTCAGATTATCAAAAAAGGGGAACTCGTCTGTTAAGCCAAGGACTTCGGATCCGAAGTTATTAAAATTGAAGAGGTCGTCCTCGGCGTAGAAGACCACTTCGGGGGCTACTGATGGTGTCCTGGACTAGGGGGTGCCAACCTAGTCGGCCCATAGTCCTCGGGTTGGGCCTGAATGCCCTCATTTTTATTCGGGTGGACTCCAGAAACTATACGCCTGGACGTGATCAAGACTGCATCTATCAAAGACTTGGCGTATACTCCAAGACATCTCCTGCCACCTCCATGCACACCCCTGGATACCGACCATGTAACCCTAGATGCCCTACCTGGCGTGTACATAAGCCAAAGGTTTTAGCCTATAAAGGGGATCCAGTCACAATTACATTCACCTAGTCCTAGGGGTAGATCTTTCCTTACGATCTCGAGGTAGATCAAGCTTGTATTTGATACATCGTCATCAATATAATCGAAGCAGGACATAGGGTATTACCTCTTCGAGAGGGCCCGGACCTATGTAAATAATGTCTCCTTTGTCCCTGTTACCACCGATCTGAGATCCACAGCTCGAGACCAACTTGCGACACTCATATTATACTATCTAACATGGCTTCCGCACTCACTTAGGTGTAGTTTTAGACAACAAACTAACCTTTGCCCTTTCTCAAGGAGAGGCACCAGCATTCCAAAAGACGGTAAACATACAAGAGAGCCAACAATGTATGACAAAACGAAGACAACATTAACCAACCAACCAGGTAAAGAGTTTGCAAATTGCATGGGGCGGGGAAGCCCAGAGGGCACAACCTGATATAGACTTGACAGAGACATAGACACATGACAACATTTTTTTGAAGAGTTGTGAGACAAGAGTTCTTACACAAAATTTCTCATGTTATTTTATAACCGCCCAAAAGCCAGATACATGTTGAACATTTTTTGCATCTTCGGACATACATTCACCCCATCATGGGAGGGATCACATGGGGCTACGATTTTATAATTTTTTGCTTCGATTGCTATTATTTAGGACCATAGGCCGCGATCTGCTGCTCCAGCTACATCAAAAGAAGAATAGAATAATGATTACGACATTCCTAAAGCACATAATGTTTTTCAAGCCACAAGTATTCACAAATCAGCAATGTTACCTGGTGGTCGGTATCTTATTCCGGTCCTTGGTCACGTTGAAAAACAAAGAAATTATACGGATTAAAACTACCCGATATAGCTACTGAAAGGTGATGACAAAAATTAAGACAGAAACATTTCATATACATAAGAAATAAAACAGTATATCTAGATAAATATCAATAACAAAAAGAATGAGATCAAGTTTTTCATTTTTATCTTAAACAATCCATGACCGATATGTAGATTATGACACTGGTCAGAAGTTGGAAGTCAAAAGCCAACATGGGCACATAAAGGGCTACATCCAGCATAGTCTGGAACTTGTTGCGCACATAGCAGAACTCATTCTTAACAAGAGTCAATGCCATGAGGCACCTAGAGTAATTCAAACATAACACATTGTCAAATTCTAGAGAGAATAATTAGGCGGATTGAACTATCATGGTTCGGAAATCGTAAGCCTCGACATGGAAAAAATACCTCTAGCCACCTTAGACTTAGCCATGCTATAAACATAAGTCCAGAACTATCAAGTTACAATAGAATAATCAAAGAGGCATATTCAGATAATGAACCGAGTTATACCATCACATGGTTGCAAATAAAGTGAACGGTATTCCTTAAGAATGTTAGATAGGTATGAACATAGTATAGTGGTATAAAAGAGGAAATTAGCTGGCAGGTTTACATATAGAATGTGAACAATACAGTATGTGGATAATAATTATTGTCCGACATATATAATAAGGTATTAAGTATACTGACCCTTCTTTGCTTCTTGCCTCAATGAACTGATGGAAGTGCACGCAGGAGAGGTTCACTTTCTTAGCGCCAACACCAATACAAGCCAAAAAGAGCAAGATCAGGACACTATAAGTTTATCAGACTTACTAAACGCTGATGTGTCATAATAATGTTCTCAAGGAGCCATTTTATCTAACAGTTGTCAACGCAATAAATTGTTTGATCAAGCAGAAAAATAAATAGCGGTAGCCTTAAATACAACTGTAGATGTAGTACTTGCATGACTATCGATGATCTAATTACAAAAAGTACAACTAAATTTGTGTTTTCTAATTACAGCTAAATGATACTGAGAACGAGACGAGTCACGTGCCCATGACCTACACATCCCATGCCAGCTCATTAGAATAAAAACAACATCAATAGTGGACAAACTAGAAAAACGACCATAGGCATTATGTATATAGCGTATCATTGATACCATATTAAATGTTTGTAGAACGAAAATTTTGTATTGCCAGCCTGGAATATTGCCATTAGCTAAATACATGTTTTAGGGTAGTTGGCATTTTTTTAACCGTCTGTTGGTCTCGATCTAACGGCAGAGAGATAGGTAGTACTAGATAGTACTCGCATGAAAGTACACAAAAGTACTAAAAATGGTGGGTTAGTACTCAGAGTTATGTGGGTCGCTTCTTCATAGAAGGGTAAATTAGTCTCAAATTAGTCATAGGTTTGCCGCCCCTCTCGTCCAATCTAAAACCACCGCCGTCCGCCCCTCTCCTCTTCTCCATTGCAAAACCGTTTGTCCTCTCCATCTTCTCCATTGCAACCATCTCTTCTCCTCTCCCAAAGCCACCGTCACTCCTCTCATCTACTCTTCCAAAACCGGCGGGTGTAGCAGATCGATGTAAGACGTGAAGATCATGGCCATCACCGGCGCCGACCAGGTCAAGATGGCCAGGATGAGCAAGATCTGTTCTTGGTTTGACAAGAACGGCAGATGGCCTGGACGGTGCAGGCCATGACCAAGCATCTGACCGACATCAAGAGAGCGGCGATCTGGCCCCCGCCCGAAGTACCGCTGGAGTGCATCGAGGTCCTCCTCTAGGCGATGGAGCAGACGGATTGGCCCAAGGAGTACATCAGGCGGACGTGGTGGGCGTAGAGATCCAGGGTAGAGCATCTAGAGGATCAGGAAGCCACCCTATACGAGGTGCCGTTGGATATTGTGCAGCCTCTAACGGAGTCACCGGAGACTCGGTCCTCTAACCGCAATAGGAGGAGGAGAGCGGGCGCGTCGTCACTTCCCCGCCATTCTCCACGCTTCCCTCGTCGCTCTCCTCGTGTGAACAGCGGCGGTAGCGTAGTTTAGGGTAAGCTTCTTGATTGGTAAATTATTACTTGCCACTTGGTTAATTTGATTCTCTGCATTTTGTTGTTGCTGCATGTATTGTCCCTTTTTGTTTAGTGTTCTTGTATCTATTCAACTGCACTTCTACTCCAATACATAGCCTCTGTAGGGCAGCTTAATTAGTTGCAAAGAATAAACTATGTTTGAGTACTGCGAGTTCAGTAGACAGTGGTAGACTCTGGGTAGACACTGATATATTTCAATACTGGAAGTTCAGTAGACAGTTGTATATTCTGAAATATTTCAGTAGTGCAATTTCAGTACACACCGGTAGACACTGAATATTCAAGTACTGCAAGTTCAATAGACAGTTGTAGATTCTAAAATATTTCAGTGGTGCAATTTCAGTACACACTGGTAGACACTGAAATATTTCGGTAGTTCAATATCAGTACACACTAGTAGGCACTGAAATATTTCAGTAGTGCAGTTTTAGTACACACAAGTAGACACTGAAATATTTCAGTAGTGCAGTTTCAGTACACACAGGTAGACACTAAACTATTTCAGTAGTGCTATTTCAGTGGTGCAATTTTGGCTAATGCAAGTATCTACTAATGCATATTCCCTCTGTTCCAAAATATAGTGCTTCCTCTATTCCCGTGCTTCAACTTTGACCATAAATTTAACCAACGAGACCGACTGCGGTGGGAGCAAAAGTTCTACCAATGAATTTGTATTCAAAAGAAGTTTTCAATTATATAATTCTTTTCTCCCGCCCAAGTCGGTCTCATTGGTTAAATTTATGGTCAAAGTTGGACCTCGGGAAGCACGGGCACACTATATTTTGGAATGGAGGGAGTACCATATAAGTTAAATCCATATTATAGTAATGATATATGTCAAAGAAGCATCAGTATGATTGTCAATGTTTATGTCATATATGGTAGTATAACAAATCATCAAATAAGTCAACTTTCATCTTAGGCCACAAATTCTTTTTTGCAAAAATTTCAAACCAGGCATTCAGACACACAAGCGCTCCAAGCCACGTGGCCCTAGCCCACTGGTCATCCTTGATGCCTAGCCAACCCCAGTGTCCCTAACAAATTCCAGCCCTTTTGCCTTTTAGTCATTTTTGAAATATTTGTAATCTAGCATGTCCTAGGCTTCCCTTTTAGGCAGTATATTGTTTTGTGCATTTGTGTGCAATTTCATATATCAACATCTGCATGTTATATATAAATTGGGGTAGCAAAATCCAACTAATCCAATGGTGGTATTAACTATGTCATTCGGATAAGTTTTGGTGCATGACATTTTGCATAACTTGGCATTTTGTTATTTTTGTTTGAATTAATCCATGCATCATATGGCCTAAGTTTGTACATGTTTTTGGGTCATTTTCATGCCTACTTCTTGTTAAAATTATTGCCATGCCATGAAACACATGATAAGCTATTGACCCAAGCTTGCAAAGATGCCATGTCAATGTTGCTGATATGAATATAAAGGTGCCAGTAATTTCGTGATTTAGGTTACATCTCATGTACTTGTTTTGTTAGTGTACGGCATGTACATGTCATTTGCATGATTTTAGAATTTTGTTTACTAATTGTCTGAGCAGTTCAAAGTAGGCTTGATGATGTTAATCTGTGTTTCACCCTGTTTCACTAAGACTTGCCATAAAGATGGGTTGCTCAGATTTATGTATACGAGGGAGGCTGCAAAAAATAAAATGTAATATTCCAAGATATTCACCTGCCCTGTAGGTTATATCCCTTTAAAATATTTAGGGCTTTCTAATAATTAAAAAAGAACAAGAAATAAGCATTGAAAACCTCCTGAAGAGAAAATGGAGTGGAAGCGTGGTACTTGGTACGGTAGATTGTTGGGCAGTGCTAGTAGAATCACTTTGATTTAAATATTCCTAACTGGTATTCCCTATTATATGATGTCTTCTTATAGCTGGGAAGTTGGGGTGAATAAGAGGATGGTTTGTTTTAGGGCTAGGTTTTACTAGCAAAAGAATATTGATAGAAATGAGTATGACCTAGTTAAATGCTGAGAGGTATGTGATACGTCTCCAACGTATCAATAATTTTTTATTGTTCCATGCTATTATATTATCTGTTTTGGATGTTTTATAGGCCTTATTATGCTATTTTATATTATTTTGGGGACTAACTTATTAACCTAGAGCCCAGTGCCAGTTTCTGTTTTTCCTTGTTTTTGAGCTTCGCAGAAAAGGAATACCAAACGGAGTCCAAACGGAACAAAACCTTCGCGATGATTTTTGTTGGACCAGAAGACACCCCGGAGACTTGGAGATCAAGTCAGAAGAGCCGCGAGACGGCGGCAAGGGGGAGGGCGCGCCCTAGGGGGCGCCCCTTGCCTTGCCGCCTCCTTGGGACTCCTCTGACCTAACCCTTGGCCCTATATATTCACATATATTCCCAAACCACCAGAAGCATCCACGAAAACACTTTCCCACCGCCGCAACCTTCTGTTCCTGTGAGATCCCATCTTGGGGCCTTTTCCGGCATCCTGACGGAGGGGCATTCGATCACGGAGGGCTTCTACATCAACTCTATTGCCCTTCCGATGAAGCGTGAGTAGTTTACCTCAAACCTACGGGTCCATAGCTAGTAGCTAGATGGCTTCTTCTCTCTCTTTGATTCTCAATACCATGTTCTCCTCGATGTTCTTTGAGATCTATCTGACGTAATCTTCTTTTGTGGTGTGTTTGTCGAGATCCGATGAATTGTGGATTTATGATCAGCTTATCTATGAATATTATTTGAATGTTCTCTGAATTCTTTTATGCATGAGTTGATATCTTTGTAATTCTCTTCGAACTATCGTTTTAGTTTGGCCAACTAGATTGGTTTTTCTTGCAATGGGAGAAGTGCTTAGCTTTGGATTCAATCTTGCCGTGTCCTCACCCAGTGACAGTAGGGGTAGCGAGGCACGTATTGTATTGTTGCCATCGAGGATAAAAAGATGGGGCTTACATCATATTGCTCGAGTTTATTCCTCTACATCATGTCATCTTACTTAAAGCGTTACTCTGTTCTTCATGAACTTAATACTCTAGATGTAGGCAGAAGTCGGTCGATGTGTGGAGTAATAGTAGTAGATGCAGGCAGGAGCCGGTCTAGTTGACACGACCGTGATGCCTATATTTCGTAATAATTGCCTTAGATATCATCATAACTTTGCGCTTTTCTATCAATTGCTCGATAGTAATTTGTTCACCCACCGTATTATTTGCTATCTTGAGAGAAGCCTCTAGTGAAACCTATGGCCCCTGGGTCTATTTTCCATCATATAAGTTTCCGATCTACTATTTTGCAATCTTTTACTTTTCGATCTATAAACCAAAAAATCCAAAAATATTTACTTTATCTTTAGTTTAGTTTTATCTATCTCTATCAGATCTCACTTTTGCAAGTGACCGTGAAGGGATTGACAACCCCTTTATCCCGTTGTTGTTTGATTATTTGTGCAGGTATTGGTGATTTGTGTGTTGTCTCCTACTGGATTGATACCTTGGTTCTCTAACTGAGGGAAATACTTATCTCTACTTTGTTGCATCACCATTTCCTCTTCAAGGGAAAAACCAACGCAAGCTCAAGAAGTAGTAGGAAGAATTTCTGGCGTCGTTGCCGGGGAGATCTACACCAAGTCAAGACATACCAAGTACTCATCATAAACTCTCATCTCTTGCATTACATTATTCTCCTTTTACCTCTCGTTTTCCTCTCCCCCACTTCTAAAATGATTTTTGAAAAGATTTGCCTTTTTCTTCGCCCTTCTTTTGTTCGTCTTTTCATTTGCCTTTATGTCTTACTTGGTTTGTTTGCTTGTTCGCTTGGCATAATTGTCTATTTATTGGAAAAATAGAACAAAAAGTTTGTGGATCCTCATCCACTTGCTAATCTTTTTAAGATATCCAATTATGATGAACCAATTGCTAGTGAGTTGAGTGCACTAGATTATCTTTATGAAGTTTTGCTTGAAGTTCGTGAATCTAAAAGTTGTGATGAAGTGCTTTATGAAGTGATTCACGATAGATCCTTGAATGAAAAGCATGATTGCAATGATGTTATTTTAAATTCTATTGATGTCAATTATGTTAATGATATGCAAAACCCTAATCTTGGGGATGCTCATTTTGCTATGTCTACTACTTGTTGCAATGATCATGATTAGGGTGATTCTTCTTATGATCTTGAAACATTATTTAAGCCCCATGATAAATATGAGATTGATAATAATGTTTGCAATAATATTGAAAGTGGGTTTGGAAGAGTGTCGACTTTAGATCCCACATATTTGGAGAATATTCAATCTTACGAAAATTTTTATAAAAGTGGGTTCGGAGAGGTCATGACTTTATTTTATGATAATCCCACTATTTCGGAAGAGTGTCAACTTTGCATGCATGTGGATCATGAAGAGAAAATTTTATGTGGTAGTTATATTGTTGAATTTGATTATGATCCTACATGTAATTATTATGAGAGAGGAAAATATGGTTGTAGAAATTTTCATGTTACAAAATTACCTCTCCTTATGTTGAGATTGTTATTGTTTCTTTCTTCTTCTTCTTTGCATATGCTAGTTTTTGCTTTCCTTGATAATTTGTTTGCCTATAAGTTGCCTATGCATAGGCAGTGTTAGACTTAGATGTGTCTTTCACATGCTATATGATGCTCTCTCTGTGCTTCAATTCTTCTCTTTCATGTGAGCATCATCGAAATTACCAATGCCTAGCTAAAAGGCTTTAAAGAAAAGCACTTGTTGGGAGATAACCCAATATTTTTCCTTGATATTTTTCAATAAATAATTCATCTAGACTCTGGTTAGATTTGTTTTGTGTTTTAATTAGTGTTTGTGCCGAGTAAGACCTTTGGGATGGCTTACACTAGTAGAAAACAGGGCTTTGGTTGGGGCCTGGCCAGCCCATTAGTCCCGGTTCTTACACGAACCGGGACCCATGGCGGCATACGTCCCGGTTCGTGCGCCCAGGGGGCCGGCCGGGCCTCGGGAGGCATTTGTTCCGGTTCGTGTGGTGATAGTTGTTTTGATCTTGCTGAAAAACAGAAAATTTTGCGCCTAGGAAAATAATTCTCATTTTTAACAGAAGCATGATAAAATACTGATTCTTTTTGTAGAAGATTATGATAAAAATTGCCCAGGTTTTCCTAAATTTTCATATATTTTTTAGTTACGGAAGTATTCGAGAGTTACAGATTACTACAGACTGTTCTGTTTTTGATAGCTTCTGTTTTCTATGTGTTGTTTGCTTATTTTGATGAATCTATGGGTAGTATCGGGGGGTATGAACCATGGAAAAGTTGGAATACAGTAGATATTACACCAATATAAATAAGTAATGAGTTCACAACAGTACCAAAAGTAGTGATTTATTATACGAACGGAGCTTATGAGATTTTCTGTTGAGTTTTGTGTTGTGAAGTTTTCAAGTTTTGGGTAAGAATTTGATGGACTATGAAATAAGGAGTGGCAAGAGCCTAAGCTTGGGGATGGCCAAGGCACCCCAAGGTAATATTTAAGGACAACCAAGAGCCTAAGCTTGGGGATGCCCCGGAAGGCATCCCCTCTTTCGTCTTCATCTATCGGTAACTTTACTTGAGGCTATGTTTTTATTCACCACATGATATGCGTTTTGCTTGGAGCGTCTTGTATGATATGAGTCTTTACTTTTTAGTTTGCCACAATCATCCTTGTTGTACACACCTTTTGAGAGGGACACGCATGAATCGTGATTTATTAGAATACTCTATGTGCTTCACTTATATCTTTTGAGCTAGGCAATTTTGCTCTAGTGCTTCACTTGTATCTTTTTAGAGCACGGCGGTGGTTTTATTTTGTAGAAATTATTGAATTCTCATGCTTCACTTATATTATTTTGAGAGTCTTTTTAAACAGCATGGTAATTTTCTTTGGTTATGAATTTAGTCCTAATATGATAGGCATCCAAGAGGGATAAAATAAAAACTTTCATATAAAGTGCATTGAATACTATGAGAAGTTTGATTCCTTATGATTGTTTTGAGATATAGAGATGGTGATATTAGAGTCATGCTAGTGAGTAATTGTGAATCGGAGAAATACTTGTGGTAAGGTTTGTGCTTCCCGTAGCATGCATGTATGGTGAACCGCTATGTAACGAAGTTGGAGCATGTGGTATTTTTTATAGTCTTCCTTATGAGTGGCGGTCTGGACGAGCGATGGTCTTTTCCTACCAATCTATCCCCCTAGGAGCATGCATGTAGTACTTTGTTTCGATGACTAATAGATTTTTGCAATAAGTATGTGTTAACCCACAAGTATAGGGGATCAATTGTAGCCTCTTTCGATAAGTAAGTGTGTCGAACCCAATGAGGAGCTAAAGGTAGAACAAATATTCTCTCAAGTTCTATCGACCACCGATACAACTCTACGCATGCTTAACGTTCGCTTTACCTAGAACAAGTATGAAACTAGAAGTACTTTGTAGGTGTTGTTGGATAGGTTTGCAAGATAATAAAGAGCGCGTAAATAAAAAGTAGGGGCTGTTTAGATAAAGACACAACTAAAGTTAGTATAGCGAGTGTGGAATAGTGGTGGTAGGAGTTGCGAAATTGTCCCTAAGCAATTGACTACTTTACTAGACCGATAGCAAGTTTTATGTGGGAGAGGCCACTGCTAGCATGTCATCCCTGACTTGGAATTCTGTGCACTTATGATTGGAACTATTAGCAAGCATCCGCAACTACTAACGTTCATTAAGGTAAAACCCAACCATAGCATTAAGATATATTGGCCCCCCTTCAATCCCGTATGCATCAATTTCTATGCTAGGTTGAAGCTTCTGTCACTCTTGCCCTCCAATACATAGTCCTATCAACATACAACTAACCCTATTGTGTGATCCATGCGCGCGCTCATATGATGGGCACCAAAGGACAGCAACATAACCACAAGAAAATTAAATCAATCATAGCAATTCATCAACCACCGATAGGACAACGAAAATCTACTCAGACATCATAGGATGGCAACAAATCAATGGATAATAATATGAAGCATAAAGCACCATGTTCAAGTAGAGGGTACAGCGGGTTGCGGGAGAGTGGACCGATGTAGATAGATGGGGGAAGGTGATGGAGATGTTGGTGAAGATGGCGGAGGTGTTGGTGAAGATCGCGGTGATGATGATGGTGGCCACGGCAGCGTTTCGGCGCCACCGGAAGAGAAGGGGAGAGGGGCCCCCTTCTTCTTCTTCTTCCTTGACCTCCTCCCTAGATGGGAGAAGGGTTTCCCCTCTGGTCCTTGGCCTCCATGGCATGGGAGGGGCGAGAGCCCCTCCGAGATTGGATCTGTCTCTCTGTCTCTCTCTGTTTCTGCCTTGTTAGATCTGGCCTTTCACCGTTTCTTTTATAACCAGAGATCCGTAACTCCGATTGGGCTGAATTTTGGACACGATCTCTATCTGGAAATTAGCTTTCTTGCGGCGAAAGAAGGGCTCCAACCGCCTTACGGGGTAGCCATGAGAGTCCAGGGCGCGCCCCCTGCCTCGTGGCCCCCTCGGGCATCGTATCGCGTTGATTCTTCTTCCCAAATATCACAAATATTCCAAAAAAAATCTCCGTCAGTTTTTATCCCGTTTGGACTCCGTTTGATATGGATTTTCTGCAAAACAAAAAACATGCAACAAACAGGAACTGGCACTGGGCACTGGATTAATATGTTAGTCCCAAAAATAGTATAAAAAGTTGCCAAAAGTATATGAAAGTTGTAGAATATTGGCATGGAACAATCAAAAATTATAGATACGACGGAGACGTATCAATATGTGAGTTCTTTTTGACTAATGTTGAGTCCATGGATTATACGCTCTCTCAGCCTTCCACCATTGCTAGCCTTTCTAGTGCCGCGCAACCTTCGCCGGTACCATACACCCACCATATACCTTCCTCAAAACAGCCACCATACATACCTATTAAGGCATTTCCATAGCCATTCCGAGATATATTTCCATGCAACTTTCCACCATTCCGTTTTATTATGACACATTCCATCATTGTCATATTGCTTTGCATGATCATATAGTTGACATCGTATTTGTGGCAAAGCCACCTTTCATAATTCTTTCATACATATCAATCGTGAGTCATTGCACATCCCGGTACACCGCCGGAGGCATTCATATAGAGTCATATTTTGTTCTAAGTATCGAGTTGTAATTTTTGAGTTGTAAGTAAATAAGAGTGTGATGATTTTCATTATTAGAGCATTGTCCCATGTGAGGAAAAAATAAAAGGGAGGCCAAACAAGCCAAACAAAAAAAGAAAAAAATGAGAGAAAAAGAGAGAAGGGGCAATGTTACTATCCTTTTTTGTACACTTATGCTTCAAAGTAGCACCATGATCTTCATGATAGAGACTCTCCTATGTTGTCTCTTTTATATGCCACCGGTACGCGTCGGTGCTATACAAACGGTTTTTAACCCCTTTCCGCGACGGCATTTGGAACCGTCGCCAAGTGAGTGTGGGCGATAGAGGGTCCTTCCCACACGATCCAGAAATCGTCGGGGATAGGCCCTCCTGGGACACAGCCTGGGGCAAGCTCGTGTGCGATCGGGCGAGGCATTGAAACCCAATCACTTCCGTTCGTATGTACATCTCACACGATGAATCCCAGAAAAACATTTCTGTTCATATGTATATCACACACAGTCAATCCAAGGAATACGTTTCCGTTCTTATGTACATCCCACATAGTAAATCCAGGGAAAACGTTTATGTTCGTATGTATATCGCACACAGTCAATCCAAGGAATACGTTTCCGTTCTTATGTACATCCCACACAGTCAATCCAGGGAAAACATTTCCGTTCGTATGTACATCCCACACAGTTTATGTGTAGGCTCGTCTGTGAAAGGTGTAACTATCACACACGCTCTGCCTTGGTTAACTGTTTGCTTTTATCAACTACATGACACACGATTTGATGAAGAAAACTGTGTGGCATTGGGCTATCCATCACAAGCGCTTTTACTGCTAGAATCGTTTGCAAAGTTCCATGACACATTTAGCAGGTTTATTAGTTTACAATTAATAATTCCAGTATTACGCAAATTCACATTTCACTGCAAGAAATATGTCAACTTGCGACCACCACTATTGGTCACTGAAAGGTCATTGTTTTTCATTTGCGACCTTTTTTGACCAAAAACAGAAGGTCAAAAGCTGGCGGTCATAAACTGAAATTAACGACCTTCTCTGTGATATGTAAAAGGTCGTTGGTTCTTTGACCAAATTTTTGGTCACTAGCGGCCTCCCCAGGCCACGTAGGATCCAGCGTGGCAAGCTGACGTGGATAAGAATCAGCCCGGTCCAATTAGGTGTCTATATGGACCAAGCCCATTTATATATTTTTTTCCTATGAATTTTTTGTCAGCTTAATGGACCAAGCCCAACATTGCAGCCTTTTTATTTTTGGGCCGTGGGCTTTTGTCTCAACAGTTTTAGTATTCTTTTTTATGAAATGGGTTCACATGTCTCAAAAAAATGGGTTCACTAGTCAGGTGGGTCCTTGCTGTCAGGGTCACATTCTTCATTTTCCAATTTAACATAAATAAATACACAATATTTAAATTGGCACACAGAAAGCACACAAAATACTTCAAATATTATCAGCTAGAGTCAATACAGAGCTCCTGCTGTACAAATAACACGTAATAAGCTCTAACATACACTTTGCAAGCTCTACAAGTGTAACATCAGTATGGCAGTCACAGTTACATGCTCCACAAGTTCAATAACATGGTAATTTACAAGCTCTACAAGTGTTATGTTCTTCAACATGGAGCTCTGATACGTCTCCAACGTATCTATAATTTATGAAGTATTCATGCTATTATATTATCTGTTTTGGATGTTTATGGGCTTTATTAAACACTTTTATATTATTTTTGGGACTAACCTATTAACCCAAAGCCCAGTGCCAGTTTTTGTTTTTCCCTTGTTTCAGTGTTTCGAAGAAAAGGAATATCAAACAGAGTCCAAACGGAATGAAACCTTCGAGAGAAGTTATTTTTTGAAAGAAAGCAATCCAGGAGACTTGGAGTGCACGTCAGGGGATCAACGAGGAGAGCACGAGGCAGGGGGCGCGCCCACCCCCCTGGGCGCGCCCTCCACCCTCGTGAGCCCCTCGTGGCTCCCCTTACCGACTTCTTCCGCCTATATATATCCATATACCCTAAAACCTTCGGGGAGCAGAATAGATCGGGAGTTCCGCCGCCGCAAGCCTCTGTAGCCACCAAAAACCAATTGGGACCCTGTTCCGGCACCCTGCCGGAGGGGGATCCATCACCGGTGGCCATCTTCATCATCCCGGCGCTCTCCATGACGAGAAGGGAGTAGTTCACCCTCGGGGCTGAGGGTATGTACCAGTAGCTATGTGTTTGATCTCTCTCTCTCTCTCGTGTTCTTGAGGTGATACGATCTTGATGTATCGCGAGCTTTGCTATTATAGTTAGATCTTATGATGTTTCTCCCCCTCTACTCTCTTGTAATGGATTGAGTTTTCCCTTTGAAGTTATCTTATCGGATTGAGTCTTTAAGGATTTGACAACACTTGATGTATGTCTTGTCGTGCGTATCTGTGGTGACAATGGGATATCACGTGATTCACTTGATGTATGTTTTGGTGATCAACTTGCGGGTTCCGCCCATGAACCTATGCATAGGGGTTGGCACACGTTTTCGTCTTGACTCTCCAGTAGAAACTTTGGGGCGCTCTTTGAGGTTCTATGTGTTGGTTGAATAGATGAATCTGAGATTGTGTGATGCATATCGTATAATCATACCCACGGATACTCGAGGTGACATTGGAGTACCTAGGTGACATTAGGGTTTTGGTTGATTTGTATCTTAAGGTGTTATTCTAGTATGAACTCTATGATAGATTGATCCGAAAGAATAACTTTGAGGTGGTTTCGTACCCTACCATAATCTCTTCGTTTGTTCTCCGCTATTAGTGACTTTGGAGTGACTCTTTGTTGCATGTTGAGGGATAGTTATATGATCCAACTATGTTATTATTGTTGAGAGAACTTGCACTAGTGAAAGTATGAACCCTAGGCCTTGTTTCCTAGCATTGCAATACCGTTTACGCTCACTTTTATCGCTTGCTACCTTGCTCTTTTTATATTTTCAGATTACAAAAACCTATATCTACCATCCATATTGCACTTGTATCACCATCTCTTCGCCGAACTAGTCAACCTATACAATTTACCATTGTATTGGGTGTGTTGGGGACACAAGAGACTCTTTGTTATTTGGTTGCAGGGTTGCTTGAGAGAGACCATCTTCATCCTACGCCTCCCACGGATTGATAAACCTTAGGTCATCCACTTGGGGGAAATTTGCTACTGTCCTACAAACCTCTGCACTTGAAGGCCCAACAACGTCTATAAGAAGAAGGTTGCGTAGTAGACATCAAGCTCCTTCGACAGCGATTACAAACTAGGCACATGCTCTTCTTGCCACTGTGAGGAGGTGGATGCTCGCCATGGTGTGCTTGATGATGCACACGACCATGATCTTCTTGCCACTATTGCATCCGTGCGCTCAATGATGGGGGTACCAATGCATACAAGAGAACAAAATTACCAGCATTAACCCACAACTTCAAGTACAAGCTAAATATGTATCAAGTGACAACAAAAACAAGTTTATATGGTAGTACAAAATCACCATCATTAACAAGTTTATATGGGAATGAAAACAATCATCAGTACTGGATTAAACACAATGTTATCTTCATATTAGCAAACAGAATATCTCATTTTCATATTCTTAGTAAACAAGTACAGTCTGCTTCAACCCATGTTCTAAAAAAGATGTTTATCCCTCCCAGGAGTACATTTGATGGTTTATTATGGGACAGAGGTAGTATGTATCAAGTAACAACGAAAACAAGTTTAGTAAAACGGTAAAAATGCAATCCTGATGGTACAAATAGGCTAGCTAGATGCAATTTGCTTCAATCTTGATGGTACAAACAAGCTAGCTAGATTAAACACCAACAGTTAACACAGCCTAGCTGTAGTAACTAACAAGGCCACTATAAATTATTAACATGCATGATCTGCAGTACTAGGAGGCCGAGTCAATGCACATCACAGTAACTACAAATGGGGTCTACTACAAGAGCAGAATTTAACAAGTGTGCTACTCCAAATCATCATCACTTGTAAATAGGACTGATCTTTTCCATGACACAAGCACGGAAAGTACAAACAAAAACACCCATGCACATGAAACAGAGCAAGGTACTCCTATAGCAGCACAAGAGAGGGGGCTAGAAGCTAGGAGACGAACTCACATGAGAGGAGGTTGTAGCCGATGCCGCACACAGCCACGGTCTTCGTCCCGCGGTAGAGGAGGTTGTAGCCGAGTTGGACCATGTGCGGAGCGTCGTCGTGGCGGTGGATGCCCTGGTTGTCGTCATCGTCCATGGAGGATGCCTACTGCTCCGAATCAAACAAAGAAGTAAGAGCTAGTGTTGTTGATCTAGTACAGAAATTAAGCAAGCGAGTATAGGAGACACACACACATGCTACTGCTAGTATCTACAGACATCAATCAAGTTGGCTGTGTGTGTGCTTGAGCTAGCTTAGTACGTACAGTCCATGGTTGGGCTCCAAAACAAACAAAGCATGCTAGTGTCAACAGAATCAATCACAAGGTTATTTTTTTGTTTTTGCTAGCACTGCTAGCTGTATGTGTCGATCCATCCATCCATCGACCTAACTAATGGTGTTGTATCTCTAGACTAAGTGCAGCAACACAAGAAGAACTAAAACTGCAGAGCACATGTGTATGTATACTCATCCATGGCAAACTGTACCAAACCATCCATACATGGCAAGATTGCAATGGAACAGATTTAACACTAGACATGAAAAATTGATGAGTCAAATGATTTTTAGTATTATTAACTTGAAAGGAAGCTCACTGTTTCCATCTTGTATCTATCCATGATTTTCTTTTTCTGAAGCAAGCATCAAAAGGCACAATGACAAACAAATTTCACACAAACGCTGAACCAATACTTCAAATCAAATTTGCAAGGGCTTGAAAGAGAGGTTGGAGCTCATCAAGTACCAGCTTCTAAAGGAAAGATCTTCTATTCCATACAATTGCATATAGTGTGAGCGAGTTTTCGACTATTGGCAACATGAGGACTAGTTCCATTACCTCACACGGTGGCTGGCCTGGGCGTTCTGGATACTCCATTGTGCGTGCGGTCCTTGACCCTCCATCAAACTAAAAAAACAGAGCACAAAACATGTTTATAACTTCAATTCAAGCTCCTTGAATAGGTAGTATACTCCGCATAAAGTTCTCACTTGTACAACAACTCACTGGAAACATGTGAACACGGCTATCTACAACATAAGCTCATATGTTTTGTACAAAATATGTGATGCAAGGTAAAAATAATCCTAATAGAAAAATGACCATATGACTAAGTGACTGATCAGGCCTACAACATAAGCAAGTGGCAGCGTAAGCAGAAAGTGGGCCTTTGAATTATCAGCATCAACCGCAAGACTAAGACAAGAAGGCTTATTATAGAATCAGGCAATCACATAATCAACGACAGCAACCGATGACTGCACAACCAAGTTTCACTTCCATGGGCTCGTGATGAGGTCATACCTCGCAGGAGATGTATCGGGAGGGGGCTCGGAGATGGCGTCGGGGTGGTGGTGGAGCTGCGTCCTCCATGGCGTCCTCACATCCATGGCGTCATCCCCTCCATGGCGTCCTCACATCCATGGCGTGCCTGCTGTCGGTTCCATTGCCCTGGCGTGCGTGAGGAAGAGGCAGAGGGAGAGGAAGCAAATCAAATCGCAGCAGCAAGGCAAAAGGGAAGATGACAAGTCCATCCATGGAAGAATGAGGGATCCGGTGCTGCACCTTGTTCTGGTGGCTCGACCTGGATCCGGCGCTCGATCTGGATCCGGCGCTGCCTCGCCTCTCGCTCGATCGGAGCAGCGGCGCGCAGCCAGACCACAAGTGCATACTTGCCGGAGCGGCGGAGGCGTCGCCGGCGCAGGCTCAGCCTGTCGTGGCCCTATTGGCCGTGGCTTCGGAAGAGCCGCAGAGGCAAGAGCTCGGAGGCGGGCGGCAAAAGCAAGGGGAAGCGGAGGAGGAAGTTGTTGCTGCTCCTGCTCAGGTCGTTGCAGGTCAAGAGCAGCGGCGCTTGGGGGGAGGCCGGCGGCGGGGTAGGAGTTGGGACGGCGAAGAGGGAGGTCTGGGTCGGGGAGAGGGAGGCGGCGCCGCATGGGTCGGGGAGAGGGAGAGGGAGGGGAGTGTGCTGCACGATGCTAGGGTTTGGTTGGCCAGCGTGCGTTTAGGAGACGTTGGATCTGTATGGTGTGGACGACTTAGATCGGCTTAGGGGCGTGATCCGTGGGATAGGAGGTTCTGCCTTCTGATTGGTCCAAAAAATGTGTCATTTAAAATAGTTTCTAAGTGGTAAAAATAGAGGGAATTTGTCAAGCAGCTGCAAATAATATTTTCCAAAAATGGCACCACTAAAAAATATCACTCAAGTTATACAACATTTTCTGGATGATAACCAACTTGTATGCATTTCGGATATTTCTAGCATTTTTTAGCCATTTAAACAAAAAATAATAGTTTGCTCGTAGTTTTTTTGTGAAGGGCCTACCAAATAATTGTTGCAAAATTAGACCAAAACAATTTTCTAAAATACTAGGTCATATTTAATGTATAATTCACCAAATGGTTGGGTGTCAAAAGTTTTCATCCACCTCTCGTGAAAAAGACAAATTTTCGCCGATTCAGCTGGAAGTGGGTCACATTTGAACTGCAGCTACCTTATAGTTTGCTATTTATTTTTTCCAAAAATCACTTCTAGATACATAAGTATCTGTTTAATCATAGAAACACCAAAAGTTTTCCAAGATTCAACCACTAGCTAGGAACGGTCATGCCCGCCGTTTTGACCGCATTTTGAAACGGGCATGAAAAATTCAAAAAAAAATCAAAAAATTGGAAAACCTTCGCATAGTGTCATTATATGTGGCAAAGTTACTAGGAAAAATAATAAACTTATAATACGATAATTATTTTTAAAAAGTGTTCTCAAAAACGAGCTATCATGTGTGAAGATCAATGGCTTTCAAGTCAAATGATCAATCTTATGGCCACATTCATGGCATAGTTTGTTCAAATGATCTCATATTATGCACAAGGGTGCATGTTGGAATGGCAAACAATGTTGCCTAAGGAAGTTTTCATTTTCTTTGGACGAAAAAAATCATTTTCCATTTTTCGAGCGCCCAAAATGAGCTTTTTGTGAAGGACCTACCAAATAATTGTTGCAAAATTGTACCAAATAAATTTTCTAAAATACTAGGCCATATTTAATGCACAATCGACCAAATGGTTGGGTGTAAAAAGTTTTGACCCACCTCTCGGGAAAAAGACAAATTTCTACCGATTTAGTTGGAAGCGGGTCAAATTTGAACTGGAGCTGCCTCATAGTTTGCTTTTTATTTTTTCCAAAAATCATTTGTACGTACAAAAGTATCTATTTAATCAGAGAAACACCAAAAGTTTTCCAAGATTCAACAACTAGATAGGAACGGTCATGCCCGCTGTTTTGACCGCATTTTGAAACGGGCATGAAAAATTCAAAACAAAATCAAAAAATTGGAAAACCTTCGCATAGTGTCATTATATGTGGCAAAGTTACCAGGAAAAATAATAAACTTGTAATACGATAATTATTTTTAAAAAGTGTTCTCAGAAACGAGCTATCATGTGTGAAGATCAATGGCTTTCAAGTCAAATGATCAATCTTATGGCCACATTCATGGCATAGTTTGTTCAAATTATCTCATATTGTGCACAAGGGTGCATGTTGGAATGGCAAACAATGTTGCGTAAGGAAGTTTTCATTTTCTTTGGACGAAAAAATCATTTTCCATTTTTCGAGCGCCCAAAATGAGCTTTTTGTGAAGGACCTACCAAATAATTGTTGCAAAATTGTACCAAATCAATTTTCTAAAATACTAGGCCATATTTAATGCACAATCGACCAAATGGTTGGGTGTAAAAAGTTTTGACCCACCTCTCGGGAAAAAGACAAATTTCTACCGATTTAGTTGGAAGCGGGTCAAATTTGAACTGGAGCTGCCTCATAGTTTGCTTTTTATTTTTTCCAAAAATCATTTGTAGGTACAAAAGTATCTATTTAATCATAGAAACACCAAAAGTTTTCCAAGATTCAACAACTAGATAGGAACGGTCATGCCCGCTGTTTTGACCGCATTTTGAAACGGGCATGAAAAATTCAAAACAAAATCAAAAAATTGGAAAACCTTCGCATAGTGTCATTATATGTGGCAAAGTTACCAGGAAAAATAATAAACTTGTAATACGATAATTATTTTTAAGAAGTGTTCTCAGAAACGAGCTATCATGTGTGAAGATCAATGGCTTTCAAGTCAAATGATCAATCTTATGGCCACATTCATGGCATAGTTTGTTCAAATTATCTCATATTGTGCACAAGGGTGCATGTTGGAATGGCAAACAATGTTGCGTAAGGAAGTTTTCATTTTCTTTGGACAAAAAAATCATTTTCCATTTTTCGAGCGCCCAAAATGAGCTTTCTTGTGAAGGACCTACCAAATAATTGTTGCAAAATTGTACCAAATCAATTTTATAAAATACTAGGCCATATTTAATGCACAATTGACCAAATGGATGGGTGTAAAAAGTTTTGACCCACCTCTCGTGAAAAAGACAAATTTCTACCGATTTAGTTGGAAGCGGGTCAAATTTGAACTGCAGCTACCTCATAGTTTGCTCTTTATTTTTTCCAAAAATCATTTGTAGGTACATAAGTATCTATTTAATCAGAGAAACATCAAAAGTTTCCAAGATTTACCCACTAGCTAGCAACGGTCATGCATGCCGTTTTGACCGCATTTTGAAATGGGCATGACAAATTCATGGCATAGTTTGTTCAAATGATCTCATATAGTGCACAAGGGTGGATCTTGCAATGAAGAACAATGTTTCCTAAGGGAGTTTTTATTTTATTTGGACACAAAATTATTTTTCCATTTTTTTAGTTCCCAAAATGAGGTTTTTTTCTGAAGAACCTACCATATATTTGTTGCAAAATTGGACCAAATCAAATTTCTAAAATACTATGCCATATTTAATGTACAATTGACCAAATGGTTGGGTGTAAAAAGTCTTTGATCCACCTCTCGTGAAAAAGACAAATTTCTGCATATTCATTTTCCATTTTTTGAGTTCCCAAAATGAGTTTTTTGTGAAGAACCTATCAAATATTTTTGTAAAAAAAAACTTCTCCATTTTTCAAGAATATTATACCATATTTTATGAACAAGTTTGTGTACACTAGAAACATTTTTTATAGATATTAAACAGTTTTAGTTACATCATTAATATTTTTAATAAATATTTTGATGTGTAATATTTTGAACACATCTCTACATTTTTTAAGACACATTGTACATATTGTTTATATATGTTTAACTTTTTTCAAATACATGATTAACATATTATTTTATATATTCCCAACAAAAAAAACATCTGTTCATACATACGGATGTCTATATTTGTTTTTACACATTGTACATTTTTGTATACATATAAAACATTGTTGATATTGGTTAGAAAAAATTTAAATACATGATTAACATTTTTTTTAAATCTTATTTTGTTATCTACTTTTCCATATATATATATATAGTAAAAAAATCATATATACGTACTGATGACTATTTTGGCATACACATGAAACTTTTTTTATACATATCTCATATTAATTATGATTATCATTTTTTATATGCATGAAACTTTTCAAATACACACATTTAGTTTTTCAAACACATGATTACATTTGTTGAAATACGTATTAACATTAACATTTTTTGACTTACATGTTTAGTTTTCTAATTGCTAAACCATATAGTAAGATTCACGAAGGAGTTCATTATTTTCCTATTCTTAATTGTATTGTTTAATTGGTTTCGAGATTTTTCTATAAGGAAAACCCTTTTTAGAGTTATACAATGAAAAACTTGTTTTTTAGACAATAATGAAAACATTTTTTTCAGATAACTGACCATCCTTATCAAATGTTAAAATGAAAAACTTGTTATTTTCCCATTTTCGTTGGGCCGAATATATGTTTTTTTTGAGTAATATGAGGGCATCCCAAATTTCTTCCTGGATGGGCCGAGGCCTACATGGCACACAATTTTTTTAAAAAGGAGGTGGCCTCGTTCCACCGAGGCCCAAGCCCACCCTGAGCGACACCTTAAGTACCAATGCATCCACGTTCAAAACCTCATGACCATTTGTATTGGTCATAATCAGGTAGAAAGAAGGTCGTTGACCACTCTTGTCTGCTTTATGACCATTTGATGTAAGGCAATTTCAGGGTTTGAGCCCTTCCAAGCGAAATGGTCGTGGATTTACGACCAATTCAGCCGGGGTCACTGAGAGAAGGTCACTAGTTGACATATTTCTTCTAGTGTTTCATATCGAACAGCTGTTTGCCAATTTCATATCAGGCACATAAATATATTATAACATCACAGATTGATAGCTACATGAAAACAACACAGTACAACATATAGATAATTCAACTTCATAAGAACAACATTAGAACAATATATTCATTTCCCTAATCGAGATCATCCAGACTCGTCTTATCCATCTCTGCTTTCAGTTCAGTAAGAACCTGTTTTGCACTGGCCAACTGGGAAAGTGCCTCCTCCTTCGCCTACACCATCTTAGCAAAGTCTGATTTAAAAAATCTGAGCTCATTCTCCACCTTCCTCTTTTTATCCCGCATCTTCAAATATTCTTCAGCGTTGACAACACTTTCTCTGTTCTCTTCCGCATACATGCTCCAGAGCTTTGCTAGGCACATCTTCAAAGAGTGTGGCCACTCTTGATCAACCCACTCCAAGTAAGAACACTTCCGTTCATCCTATAATATTTAAAACTAGATCAGTAACAATTGTAGGGGAAATGGGTTTATAGCAACATAGAAAATCGCCAATGCTTATTATGAAAAAATGAAGAAACATGTTAATTATGACATATCTTCTCAAAAAGATCAATGTGCAAATGAATTAATTGCTACTGAGACAACAACCAAATTCTGGAACATCGGAAGCTATAATTAACGACAACAACGCTACAAGTTCTTACTCATGTACAATAAATAACAAATTGAACATTTTATGAGGAAGGTAAATATAACTGCAACAGCATAGCGACAGTGTTTGGATGACAGCAAATTGATACTAACAGGTGTGTACATGCACAAATTTAGTAACATAGAACTAATAGCACTAAGGTCATCCACTATGTATGCCAAAACTGGTGTAAAGACAACTGTTGCTACATCTCGCACCGGTGCCCTGCACTGGCGAGCCGATGCAGCAGAAAAAATCAGGGACCCGGACTCCGGAGTACCTAGTTGCTCTGATGCCCAGTTCCTTCGTGCCATAAAGATTTAGTATTTTACTGCTTAGCTGCTCGGATGTGTGGACCAAAGTTGGCTGCACAAACTGCTGAAGTGGTGCCAAATAATTTTCTAATGGCACCGCTGATGAGATGGCAACAATTTTAGATACTAGGTACAAACTGTGACACTGTTTTAGGATGCGTTTGGTTGAAGGTGTGGTATGAATGGGTTGGGACCATGACAGTGTCTGAATCACATCTAACAAATGATCTGTAACAAAAAAAGAGGGTCTAACCTTCTCTGCACATGCCAGAAACTTCCTCCCACTATCCACAGATTCAAATGCAACTAGCTTCACGCATGGAGATTGATGGTGACAACGAGCAGATAGATCTTCAGCCACCCTGCTCCATTTGTTGCCACTGATGGTCCTAGGAAGCTACAAGAGGAAGAAATGACTCAAATCGACCGCCGGGTAAAAATCCTTCATTCCAAGTCATAGCCCGAGAGAGAGAAGAGAGGCATACCCGGGTGGTGAAGGCTTCGTCGCCGGAGGAGGAACCGCTGGAGAGGTCTTTGAAGAAGGCCTTGGCGACCCCGGCGATAGGATGCGAGATGGCGAGAGCGAGGAAGTGGCTATAGCTTAGGAAGGAAGGAGGAAACAGGGGAAATGTGACTTGTGGTCGGGGAGAAAAGGGGGTGGGTAAGGGGGGCGGGGGTAGATATTTTGGCGATAGGCCAAAATTTTGGAAATATGGAGGGAAACTTTGCGCGCGGTGCCGCCGGACCATTCACTTTAAACGATTGTGTGCATCGCAAACGATTCTTCTGCTTTATGCGCATGGGATGAGTTTGATAATTCAAATTTTGGTGGAAATTTCCTCGGGTACGTCATTGCATAATTTAACATCGCTTGCTAAGTTGGGCACACAAAAGAGCGTACAGCAGACAGACCACACTTACTGAATAGAGCAATTTTAGTAATTAAACAGAGCCAGTTGACCTAAACATTGCTCTAACAAAAGACCAGCATTAAGAACAAAGCCTAAGTACGCATAATTTTAACAAATCCGCCGCCGCGCCGGCCTATGCACCGCCGGTGTGAGATGAGACGTCGATGACTTGTCCTGGCGATATGCCGCCGTTGGTGGACTCCGCGTCCCCCAGCTGATGTCGACCGCGTCCTCGTCTTCGTCCTCGTCCTCGGCGCCGCCCTCAAGATTGTAGTACTCATAGTAGTGGCTGCGCCAGAGCTCGCGTTGGTACTCCACCACCGATTCCTCGACGGACAGACTCTTCTCTACCTCGACCTCGGCCACGCGCAACTCCTCCTACCCGCGCTCCTCGATCTCCGCCGCCTCCTGCATCTCCAGCTCCCGCTCAGCGACCTCATGAGGAAGCAGGTGCTCCATGGCCACCGCCGGCTTTTCGGACGTGGGTTGCATGCTGGAGTCCGAGGTGGGCTGGAATATCTTGGCGTGTGCATCCTTGATCTTGGCGTGGATGGCCTCGACCTGGGCCAGCGCGACATCGGCGGCACGGACGGCAGCTCGAGCGCTCTCGGCTTTTGCAACCGTCTCGGCTGCTGCAGCTGCCCTGTCGGCTACCGCAGACGCCCTCTCGGCGGATGCGGCTGCGCTCAATGTGGATGCAGCGGCACTCTCGGCGTAGGCGGCCGCTCTCTCGGCGCAGGCAACGGCACTCGGGGGGACGCGGCCATCGTACGGGCCTTCACGAAGCGTTTCCACGGTGTCATCTTTGCAAGAAGGGGGTGCGGGAATGGGATCGGGATTCGTGGATTCGGGGGTTGCCGACACTGGAGCAGACGAGCCGGTGAAGCTTAAGGAGGAAGACTTAAATAGACCCAGATATTTTCATCGCAAACGGTTCCTAGAAAACAACTGTGTGTGATGTTGTAGATATTTTTTTATTAGCTGTGAAGACGAATTTGGAGTAAAGTGGCAACGGATGGTGTTTTAAATGTACGAGAAAATTACTAGTACTAATACAACTGTCATGTCAAATTTTGGAAAATTTCAGGGGTCATTTGACCTTTTAAGACATTTAAGTGATTTTCTAGCCATTTAATGACCGTAATTGAAATTTGAACTACATGTACATGCAACAGCTAACCATGACGGTTTGAAAAGTCATATTTTGTGTACTTTTGTGCGATTTAATTCCATGTGCAGTAAATTGGAAGGAATTTTCAAACATATTGGTCTAACGGCTAGGACACAATTAAGCATGGAGTGCCATGGCATTTAAATTCCAAAAAAATAAAAATAAAAAAGAAACACATGAAACCTTGGTTGATGTAATGTCATGCCACCAAGATGATGTCGTAAAAAATTTGGCATGTGTGACGAAAGTTTGGACACACACCCCTCACAGACCGGAGCAACTCACTAGAAGGCTCGTGGTTCCGACAGGGAACAATGCATGTTTGATGATGAACGGGAGATAGCTTCCTCTTACGGCCTTCAAATTTTTTCTATTTGTAACATGGACTAATACAACTGTCATGTGAAAATTTGGAAAATTTCAGGAGTCATTTGACCTTTTGAAGACATTTAAGTGATTTTCTAGCCATTTAATGACCGTAATTCAAATTTGAACTACATCTACATGCAACGGCTAATCATAACGGTTTGAAAAATCATATTTGTGTACTTGTGTGCGAGTTAAATCCATGTGCAGTAAATTAGAAGGAATTTTCAAACATATTGGTCTCACGACATGGACACATGCATATGTATGCATGGAGTGCCATGGCATTTTAATTCCAAAAAAATTAAAAATGATCAGAAAAACATGAAACCTTGCTTGATGTAATGTAATGCCAACAAGATGATGTGGTAAAAAATTGGTCTATTTGACGAAAGTTTGGATACACCCCCCTCACAAACCGGAGCAACTCACTAGAAGGCTCGTGGTTCCGAGAGGGAACAATGCATGTTTGATGATGAATGGGAGATAGCTTCCTCTTACGGCCTACAAATATACAACTGTCGTGTGAAAATTTGGAAAATTTCAAGGGTCATTTGACCTTTTAAAAATATTTTAAGTGATTTTCTAGCCATTTAATGACCGTGATTCAAATTTGAACTACATCTAAATGCAACGGCTAACCATAACAGTTTGAAAATTCATATTTATGTACTTGTGTGTGACTTAATTCCGTGTGCAGTAAATTAGAAGGAATTTTCAAACATATTGGCCTCACGACATGGACACATGCATATGTATCCATGGAATGCCGTGGCATTTTAATTCCAAAAAATTAAAAAATGATCAGAAAAACATGAAACCTTGCTTGATGTAATGTGTTGCCACCAAGATGACGTGGTAAAAAAATTGGCCTGTTTGACGAAAATTTGGACACACCCCGCTCACAAACTGGAGCAACTCACTAGAAGGCTCGTGGTTCTGAGAGGCAACAATGCATGTTTGATGACGAACAGGAAATAGCTTCCTCTTACAGCCTTCAAAAGAAAATTCTACATTTAACGTGCACTAATACAACGGTCATGTGAAAAATTGGAAAATTTACAGGGGTCATTTGACCTTTTAAAGACATTTAAGTGATTTTCTAGCCATTTAATGACCGTAATTCAAATTTGAACTACATCTACATGCAACGGCTAACCATAACAGTTTGAAAAATCATATTTGTGTACTTGTGTGCGAGATAATTCCATGTGCAGTAAATTAGAAGAAATTTTCAAGCATATTGGTCTCATGACATGGACACATGCTGCATGGAGTACCATCGCATTTTAAATACAAAAAATTAAAAAATGATCAGAAAAATATGAAACCTTGCTTGATGTAATGTCATGCCACCAAGGTGATGTGGTAAAAAAATTGGCTTGTTTGACGAAAGTTTGGACACACCCCGCTCACAAACCGGAGCAACTCACTAGAAGGTTCGTGGTTCCGAGAGGGAACAATGCATGTTTGATGACGAACGGGGGATAGCTTCCTCTTACGGCCTTCAAATTTTTTTCTATGTGTTAACGTGCAGTAATACAACTGTCATGTGAAAATTTAGGAAATTTCAGGGGTCATTTGACCTTTTAAAGACATTTAAGTGATTTTCTAGTCATTTAATAACCGTAATTCAAATTTGAACTACATCTACATGCAACGGCTAACCATAACGGTTTGAAAAATCATATTTGTGTACTTGTGTGCGAGGTAATTCCATGTGCAGTAAATTAGAAGGAATTTTCAAACATATTGGTCTGACAGCATGGGCACATGCATGGAGTGCCATGGCATTTTAATTCCAAAAAATTAAAAATGATCAGAAAAACATGAAACCTTGCTTGATGTAATGTCATGCCACCAAGATGATGTGGTAAAAAATTGGCCTGTTTGACGAAAATTTGGACACACACCCCTCACAAACCGGAGCAACTCGTGGTTCCGAGAGGAACAATGCATGTTTGATGACGAACGGGAGATAGCTTCCTCTTATGGCCTTCAAAAATAATTACGTTTAACGTGCACTAATACAACTGTCATGTGAAAATTTGGAAAATTTCAGGGGTCATTTGACCTTTTAAAGACATTTAATTGATTTTCTAGCCATTTAATGACCGTAATTCAAATTTGAACTACATCTATATGCAACGGGTAACCATAACGGTTTGAAAAATCATATTTTGTGTACTTGTGTGCGAGTTAAAAAATCATTAGACGATGTAAATATCTGGTGTTCAAAAAATAAAATGTAAAGATCTGGCAAGACAACCGGCCCCACGCGATTGGCACTCTATCTCGCGGCTTGAGGCTTGGTAGGTGAGTGGCGGGGATCATTAATCAGACACGGTTCTGTACTGGAAACCGTCAGCTATTATGTTCACACACGGATTTTGCTACGGGAATCGTGTGTAACCCAAACTACAGTACTCGTAAATTCCGGCGACCGGTGTGTGTACTGTTCCCGTCGATCCAGATTCCGGCCGCCAATAAATACTACCTTGCTCACGTTGTCCCGCCTGCATTCTCATCTACATCCTCCCCTCGCTCGCCCTATCTCTCTCTCTCTCTTTCTCAAATCTCTGCCATGGCGCCGCCGGTCAACCCATGCCGGTCAACCCATGCGCCGACGAGGAGTTGCCGCCCCCTGAGGATGCGCTGGGCGCCTCGTCACTGCGTGGAGGTGGGCCGAAAAGCTCCAGCGTGCCATCGACGAGGAGCTCCGGTGGGCGCCCAACAAATTGGCAAGATCGTTCACGCTCGTCTGCCAGCAAGAGGCAGATCGGTACATCAAGCGTTGCGAGGCGGAGGAGGCGGAGTACTGCCTCCGTACTGGGAAGACGTCGCGCACCAGGGAGCTGTTAGCGAGGGGCTGCCGGAATACTGGCCCTAGGAGGGATTGTTAGTTTTAGTATTATTCGATTTCAATTTTATGCATTGTACCTAGTAGTTAAGTATCATCACATATATGTGATGATATTATATATATATTCTGTGATGAACTAATGAACAATTAATATATATATATATATATATATATATATATATATATTATGAATTCCATTTTCTATCTATTTTTGTATACTAATTTGAATCTAGCTGCTATCATCCACATATACAAAATGGAAAGCATATATACACACATTGAAACAGAACATATAAAAACGGAAAACAGAGTACACACATTGAAACAGAGCAATACTATGATTGCTGTGAATACGTAGTTATCCACGTCGAAATGACTCAACAAAATAAAATGCGCCCATGAGACCATGACCAGCAGCCCTTACCTACGGTAGCTCTTGGCTCTGCCTGAACTCGTGCAGGCGTTCGCCCAAGCGGTCGACACGCTCGCAGTACATCTGGAGCGTGATCTCGAGCTCCAAGTTGGCTATTTCATCAGAGATCACCAGCTCGAGGATGCGACGGCCATGTTCCTCTACTGCGCCGAGGTGGACACCTGGGCCAAGGAGGCGGTCGAGCCTACCGACCAGCGCGTTGGCATCGAGCGGGCCGCGGATAAGGCGAACGGCGCGACCCATGCGAACGGCGCGGCAGGCGTCCGGTGCAAGTACGGCACGGCCAGCCTCTGGTGCAAGTACGGCGCGGAGGGTCTCTTCCCACTCCTAGCGAGGAATGGGGGCACTGACGGGACGTGTACCCAGCTGCGACGTTGTGTCGACAGCAGGCAAGCGTCGATGGATCCGCTCTTGCTGTGCGCCGCGCCTCTCGCTCTGCGGCGCTCCAACGGTCTCGCCGTGCGGCGAGCCATAGCCTATCGGCGTGGACGCGCCTAGCTTGCTCTGTGGCACGACATCGATCATGTTGTGCGGCGAGCTGCAACCTGTCAGCGCTGACATGCCTATCTTGATCCGCGGCGCTCAAGCGCCATGCGCCAAAGGTCTGCTCAACCCTGGCAATGACGCGAATCACGGTGTCGTCCATCGCGTTGCCGGGGAGCGCCTCGGCCTCGACGGGCCGTGGTGCCTACTCATTTTCCTCGTCGACGAGGTTGATGGCAGAGGCGGCGCTTTGGTGGGTTGGTATGCTTGGAAAAGGTGGATGTGCTACAGGCTGCTCTTGTCGCCTCCGTGCGTTGTGCGCCGCCTAGGTTTATGCGCAATATCGCTGGGCGGCGGGAAATAGGTGAGGAAATGGCGGGAAACGGTGGCGTGTTCATAAAACGCCATCAATTAATGGAAACTTAGCATAGAAGGAACATCAAGCTAGCACAAGAAGTGGATGATGATCAGATGAACACGGACCACACTAGGGAACCCATCGGTGATGAATTCATCGATCGCAAACGGTTGAATACTAGCAAGCATTTGCCCACAACACACATGGCTTATTTCATCACAAATAGGTTGGATGGATCAAATGTATGCCACGTATCACACATTGTCAAAAAGTATTACGGTAGACCTTCTTTAACATGTGTTAAAAAAAACAAGGACCTCGAGGTTAAATTAACTCATGGGATGGGTCATATCAGTCATTTAATTTGACATATATGACCCATCATATCAGCTAATTTAACATCCACACAACTTCCCATCCAGTCACCCATCTGATGGCTGCTCCAGCCCGAGCACACTTAACTTGAGAGTTCTCTTACATGAGCTACTGGTGGAACAGCTAGTCCTTGCTGATATAGGATGCATCTTCGCATCCTTATGGCGCATCCGGATGACCGTCCATCCCCCGATGGCCAATAGATGTTGTGTGGACAGAGCATATCACATGCATCTTATTAGAAGCAATCGTTTGTGTTATTATCGGTCTTTGCACACATTTCTGATTACAGACCTGTTTGCCGTGTATCACACACATCTTGTTATATTGAACCGTTTCTGTTCTCTTGTCTCAACGCAAACAGTTCATCCAAGTGAACCGCATGCCGTATATCGCACACACTTTGATCTGGCTGGCCGTTTCTTTTGTGTTGCCGAATCACGAACAGTTCATCTGAGTGAAGCGTATGCTGCATATCGCACACACCTTCATCTGGCAGCCCGTTTCTTTTGTTCCTCCTCATCGCAAACAGTTAATTTAACTGAACCGTATGCCCTGCATCGCACACGCAACTAAAATCTGAACCGTGTTTGATGCATCCGTCATCACAAACGTTTTGCACCTTTTTTACGGGTTTTTTACACCACCGTTTGCGATTATTGCAGTGCACACAGTTTCGTCGAAGGGTCTCTGATCGTAGTGTCGCGTTAGCAGCAGCCTGCAGTATGTGCTAGTGGGAATTTTTCATTATAGAACTTGGCTTGTATATTCCAATGATGGGCTTCCTCAAATTGCCCTAGGTCTTCATGAGCAAGCAAGTTGGATGTACACCCACTTAGTTTTTTGTTGAGCTTTCATAAACTTATAGCTCTAGTGCATCTGTTGCAAGGCAATCCCTACTCACTCACATTGATATCTATTGATGGGCATCTCCATAGCCCGTTAATATGCCTAGCTGATGTGAGACTATCTCCCTCTTGTTGTCTTCTCCACAACCACCATATTCTAGTCCACCTATACTGTTATGTCCATGTCTCACGCTTATGTATTGCGTGAAAGTCAAAAAGGTTTGAGAACACCAAAAGTGTGAAACAATTGCTTGGCTTGTCATCGGGGTTGTGCATGATTTGAATATTTTGTGTGATGAAGATGGAGCATAGCCAGACTATATGATTTTGTAGGGATAAGCTTTCTTTGGTCATGTTATTTTGAGATGACATAATTGCCTTGTTAGTATGCTTAAAGTATTATTGTTTTTATGTCAATATTAAAATTTTATTTGAATCTTATGGATCTGAAAATTCATGCCACAATAAAGAAAAATTACATGGATAAATATGTTAGGTAGCATTCCACATCAAAAAACCTATTTTTATCATTTACCTACTCGAGGATGAGCAGCAATTAAGCTTGGGGATGCTTGATACGTCTCCAATGTATCTATAATTTTTTATTGTTCCATGCTATTATATTATTTGTTTTGGATGTTTTTATGCTATTTTATATTATTTTTGGGACTAACTTATTAACCTAGAGCCCAGTGCCAGTTTCTGTTTTTCCTTGTTTTTGAGCTTCGCAGAAAAGGAATACCAAACGGAGTCCAAACGGAATAAAACTTCGCGATGATTTTTCTTGGACCAGAAGACACCCCGTAGACTTGGAGATCAAGTCAGAAGAGTCGTGAGGCGGCAGCAAGGGGGGAGGGCGCGCCCCCCTACCTTGGCCCTATATATTCACATATATTCCCAAACCACCAGAAGCATCCACAAAAATACTTTTCCACTACCACAACCTTCTGTTCCCGTGAGATCCCATCTTGGGGCCTTTTCCGGCATCCTGCCGGAGGGGGATTCGATCATGGAGGGTTTCTACATCAACTCTATTGCCCTTCCGATGAAGCGTGAGTAGTTTACCTCAAACCTATGGGTCCATAGCTAGTAGCTAGATGGCTTCTTCTCTCTCTTTGATTCTCAAAACCATGTTCTCCTCGATGTTCTTGGAGATCTATCCAATGTAATCTTCTTTTGCGGTGTGTTTGTCGAGATCCGATGAATTGTGGATTTATGATCAGCTTATCTATGAATATTATTTGAATCTTCTATGAATTATTTTATGCATGATTTGATATCTTTGTAGTTCTCTTCGAACTATGGGCTTAGTTTGGCCAACTAGATTGGTTTTTCTTGCAATGGGAGAAGTGCTTAGCTTTGGGTTCAATCTTGCGGTGTCCTCACCCAGTGACAGTAGGGGTAGCGAGGTACGTATTGTATTGTTTCCATCGAGGATAAAAAGATGGGGTTTACATCATATTGCTTGATTTTATTCCTCTACATCATGTCATCTTACTTAAAGCGTTACTCTGTTCTTCATGAACATAATACTCTAGATGCAGGCAGGAGTCGGTCGATGTGTGGAGTAATAGTAGTAGATGCAGGCAGGAGTCGGTCTACTTGACACGGACGTGATGCCTATATTTCATAATCATTGCCTTAGATATCATCATAACTTTGCGCTTTTCTATCAATTGCTCGACAGTAATTTGTTCACCCACCGTATTATTTGCTATCTTGAGAGAAGCCTCTAGTGAAACCTATGGCCCCCGGGTATATTTTCCATCATATAAGTTTCCGATATACTATTTTGCAATCTTTTACTTTCTGATCTATAAACCAAAAAATCCAAAAATATTTACTTTATCTTTTTTTAGTTTTATCTATCTCTATCAGATCTCACTTTTGCAAGTGACCGTGAAGGGATTGACAACCCCTTTATCGCGTTGGGTGCAAGTGTTTGATTGTTTGTGCAGGTATTGCTGATTTGTGCATTGTCTCCTACTAGATTGATACCTTGGTTCTCTAACTGAGGGAAATACTTATCTCTACTTTGCTGCGTCACCCTTTCCTCTTCAAGTGAAAAAACAACGCAAGCTCAAAAAGTAGCAGTCTGCAAGGCTAAAGATATGGGTGAAAGTTAAAATGCCTCCCAGATTCTAAGTTTTCTTTTGTCTTGTGTTGATAGATAGCATCCTCACAACCAATAACTTGATAAAAAGGGGTGTGGCTTGAAGATAGAAAATGCTCTTTTGTGGAAGAGAGGAGGATATTGACCATCTTTTTTCCCGTTGTTCTGTTGCCAAGATGTTGTGGATGCTGATGAAATGTTCTTTTGGGATGCATGACATCCCTCACAACATGGAAAATATTTTTGCCGTGTGGATTGGGAAATTTGATTAAAGTGATATTAGTCTTATGATAGTAGGCATTTATGCTACTTTCTGGAGTTTATGGAAACTTAGAATTAGATTGTGTTTGATAATATGAGGTTGGTTGATCTCTGTGTTCCTGTTAATATGATTATTAAAAATTTGCATGATTGGAATGTGTTGCAAAAAAACCAAGAAAAAATAAGGCGCATGATGGCGGGTGTATGAGAAGTTGAGCAGATTGCGGGGGAGATCTTCAGATCTACTATGCATAGATGGTGGATAGGGGAGCCGACGCTGGTTTATCCTTGAGGCTGGACATGCTGAAAGCATCTGAAGACAATCTCTTGCTAGAGAAAAGCCTGTTCTGCTTTGTTTTTATGTCTTGTCTTTTTGGGTAATGTAATACGTAGTGCACTAAAAACTGGTTCTTGCCTGGCACTTGTGGTGGGTTTATACTATTTGCGTGAGCTGCTGGGTGGATGGGAGGGATGGATCCTTTCCTGACAGCAGCGGTATCTATGCTTCTCTGAGTTGCTTATGTTTGTAGTCTTTTTGAAGTAGAGATTCTGTTAATCAATGTCTTTTGAATCTCAGATCCTTGCAGTACTTAGCATATAAGTATTCCGTGAATTTCAGACATCTACTTCTAGTAGTATGAGAAATGCATTTTCATATAATCTGGAAGCAACGGCAAGTTAACATATCATCTCGAAAAAGCTTGAAAATCCATACAACATCAGAAAGCTACCAAACTTGGCATGGATGCTTTTCATATTCATACAAGGTTGTAGAAAGAAATTGGTAACATTTAAAGCATGTCAAAAAAACGTCCTTCGAGACGGACCCTTCCATCCTACCCAAACAGCCTCCGATGAAGAAGGCCAAATTTTGGTCATCTTGAGAATGACACCAAATTTTGCCAGCAAGTGGGCATGCACCCCAGTATCCCACATAAAATTTGAAGCAATTTCGACAACGAATGCACGTTGAGTCACATCGGGAAGTATTTTAGTGTTTTATATCGGGAAATAGCTAGAAAATCCATACAACATCAGAAAGCTACAATACCTGGCATGGATGCATTCGTGTTGATAGAAGGCTGTAGAAAAAATTTGGGTCCATTTTAAGGATGTCGGAAAATACGTCATTCGAGATGGACCCTTCCCTCCTACCGAAACGGACTCCGATGAACAAGGTCAATTTTTGGTCATCTTGACAACAACACCAAGTTTTGGATGCTTTCATGTTCATACAAGGCTCTAGGAAAAATTTGGTAACATTTGCACGTCCAGGAAGTATTTTTGTAGGTGATATGTGTGTGTGGATGACATGGGGGACCGACATGTCAAGTTTGGTGGATGCTCATGTGGGCCCACATGTTATGTGTCAACAAAAAAGACTTTCTTTGGAATGCAATGAGAATTGGTCTGGGAGTACCTGGATGTAATTTCTACACTTGTAAAAAACCAATATGTATTTTTTGTCAAAAATGAACAAGACAAAAAAAGAGGAAAGTAGTGGGAGCGTGCACGAGCGCACGACCCCATGCGTCTAGTGTCGAGAACTCCAAACGTCTACCACCCACGTCTTTATTTGGCAGTCTCCCCCACCCGTGTCTCCCTCTCTCCCCCACGCCTCATGCTTTTCTTCCCCAAAGCAGCAAAAAACCTCTCCCCTCCCCTCGAACCCTAGCTCATACGAGCCACCAACCTCCTCCCTTGTTGCACCACCCTAGTCCCTTCATCGTCGGAAGATGGAGGTCGGCTGTGAAGACGTGGCTGCGGAGCAGGACGCAGCCGTAGAAGCAGAGGAGAAGCCTCCTGACATCGTTGTCGCCATGGTTGGCTCGGCCGAGGGCGCCGTTGTGGCGACGGGTGGCGGTGCACCATCTACTGTGACTGCTCTGGCCGCCGTCACAGTGGTCGAGCCTACGGTCAGGGAGAAGGTGAAGGAGGACATGGCGGTGGATCTATAGGAGTAGAGGGCCAAGCACAAGCGCGAGCAGTACGAGCTGGTGGACACGTAGTACGAGGAGGCCTAGCTCGCCAATCTCAAAGTCGAGGAGGCCTAGCTCGCCAGTCTCAAAGTTAAGAAGGAGGCCATGAAGTTTGAGGAGGAGGTCTCCAACGAGCTCTTGGAGGTACTACTATGATTTCTTTTTTTCTCCTGCTCTGTTTTTGGGGTTCTCTCCCATAGGGTTTTCTCCTAAATTGCATGGAGCACGGATTTGATTTCGCCAGATAGGCTTAGGGTTGTATGTTTGATCTCTCCCTTAGGGTTGGGATTTGTACAAGTTGTTTGGTAGATTTAGAAGGAAACCCCCTTGTTTTGCTTAAAAAATTCATTACAAATCTGAAAGTTGGCATGGAACAGTAGGCATGGAGGCCTAAAATCCCTGCCAGGATTTTTTTTGTGAAGATGTCTACGAATATGATTTTGAAACTGATTATGAATCTTTTCTGATGTACTAAACAGTGGATTTGTTAGGTAATAAATTATGCAGACAAATTTGTTTATTTAATGACAGTCATCAAGAGGATCAATTAATATGTGGTTATGATAAATACATGTATACCACTATGTAGTGTGGGAATAACTTTGAATGTTGATTGTTGGATGAAGCCAATCCAAGGGTGAAAAGTTGGCAAATCCGAGCATTGTTGTCCATTGGATATCTTATTCACTATACAAGATTTTGGCATGCATGCGTACTATCTTGAATATTCCATTACTAAGCTTAAGCACAATGCTCCCTATGCACAAACCTCAAAGCACTATGTTTCTCCTTTGTTCTAGAATCTTCCATACTTTACCACTGTAAATTTTTCAATCTGATTCATGATTTCCCTATAATGAAGTTTACTATGAATCTTATTTTCAATCTGATTATTAATCTGTAGAGATCAAGGAAACAGTAGATTTGTTTACTTGGCAGATGAACTTGTTTATTTAATGAAAATCATGAAGCCATACAGCTAGATTAGAATCATCAATACCCCTATTATCTGATAACGGTAAATAAGACTGATACAGAGGACTACAATGAAGACATTTTCTGATTGCAATCAGTAGTAGTCCTTCAACAAAGATCAGTAATTCAATCCAGAATTTCTTATGTACGCACCCGATGTAGTTCAATTAACAAAGATCAATAATTCAATCCATGATTTCTTATGTACGCACCCGATGTACTTCGATCCAAAATTTCTCTTTTTTTATAAAATTCATGTGACATGATTCATATGCTTTGTTGTCTTCAAACTATCAAGTGAGATCAATCTTTACTTTGTTGCTGCAGTAGTTTTACTTTGTAGTACGTACTCATCTAGTTTGTATATCCTTAAACTAGATTATGTCTGGTGTCTCTTTATGATAAATCCAGATCATACAAATATTTTTTGAAAGAAATGGTAAGAGATGATCCTGTTTTTGGAATGAACTATTTTCAGTATGAAATACATTATGTGCTTGGATGCAGAAAAAGGCTTTGTCTGTTAACTAGTTGGTTAATCATAGATGGTTAATAATAGTGACATAACACATCTTCTAGTTTGGCCAACACTAAACCCTCAACCCTTTCATTAATTCTGAATTTAGAGTGTATAGGAGTAGTTCTTTAGAGGGAAAAACAGCTACACATGCAAAGCAAAGTAAAGCACAAGAAAGAAAACAAAGAATACATCAACGTATAATGCAATACATGAGGTACATGTTGTGTCAATCATCTGATTGATCATATTTTTGTATCCTACTTTCAGAATGTACTTGCTACTCGTATGAAATGCTCTATTTTGGTATTCCTAATCTGACTTAGCTTTGGATCAACTGACTTCTTCTATGTTTACTAATACACAAAAAGCTGACGAAGATGTGGATGATAGCAAGGACAGCAGGGATAGCAAGAGCCGCTACATCCTCAGGAGGCTGCGGAATGGGGACATCCTGTACCGCAGCGGCCCCAACAAGCTCTACGGCGACACAGCATGCCCCTTCTGTTGCAAGAGAATCCGCAGTAACTACAATAACCTGATCCAGCATGCCACCAGTGTCGGTCGAGGATTGGAGAAGAAGCATCGGCCCCTCGTCAAGGCTCAACACGCTACCTTCGGTGCCTTCCTAAGAAAGTACGCGAAGGGGCATCTGCCGTTCCACCTCCGGAGGCCTCCTCGTCCTACGAAGATGCCGAGGATCTGATGTGCTGCTTAGTTGTTGTTGCTGGCATAGTACTGCCCCTTTAGGCTTTTATTATTTATGGTTGTTGTGTAATACTTATGCCCCACCATACTGCTTGAACTTATGCACCAGTTGATCTTTTGGATTGTGAATGTTTAATCTGCTATGTTAAGTGTTTGGATTTCTAAACTTATGTGTTGGTAGACCTTATGCGGCGGTTGATATTTTGGATTTCTAGAGCACCAGTGCCAATTTATACAGGATAGACGTCTAATTAAGCGTCTACCTTGTACTAATAAGCGCTGGTGTTTAAATAAACAATAGTTTATTTTTTTAAGCACCTATCCTAAGCACATTGCATTGTACAGTGCCTAATACCTCTACTGCCACGAGGGTGGTTTATTTGACTCTGCCAGTTTTTGTAAGTCTAAACATACTTTATTTATTGATCATAGTCCAAATACACTGGGATACAAGTTTAGGTCTAGAGGATGAAGAAGTGACATATGGCGTCCTAAAGGAAGTCCTAAAACGTGCTTAGCGAGATTTGGCTCTGCAAGTTAGACGATAATATCTTTTTGGTAAATGTAGGGGACGTAGCGATGGGCAAACGGGCCGCGAGTGCTACTTGCGTTGGAGCCCAACCAAGCAAACACACGTACCAAAAAAATAAAAGAAAGCACGAAACACACACGAGACGGTCGCCAAACCCTATTTAGCTCAATGCTCCCGTTAAAGGGTTGTTTACACTCCCCTCAAAAAAAAGGGTTGTTTACAAACCGGCGCACACCCCGCCAACACGCTGGGCCGGCCTAGTTTACTTTTTTTTTCTTGTTCAAACCTGAAAACAAAACAAGGTGCGCCAATGAGAATCAAACCCGCAACCCGCTAATTCGATATAAGTTGTAGTAACCAACTAGACTACCACCCTCTTCGTGAATCCTGACATCTTTTTCGCTTCTTGACACGTATCCCAAACTAGTTTTTTTCATTTTTATATTTCTTTCCTTTTTGTACTTTTTCATTTCTCCTTTTTTATTTTCTTTTTGTTCTTTCTTCTTTCCTTTTTTTCCTTTTTAAAAATTGATACAAAATCAAATTATATGAACGTTAATTAAAAAATTTGAACTTTTTTCATTTTGATGAAATTAATTCCTTGAACTATTTTTAAAATCAATGAACATTTTTCAAAGTCTATGAACCTTTTTTTGATAATTGATGAACTTTTTTTATTTTGATGCGTTTTTTCAAATTCAATGAATTTTTTCAAAATTGATGAACTTTTTTGAAATTCGATGAAAATCAATGAGCATTTGTACAGTTTATGAACTTTTTTAAAAATTCAATGAACTTTTTTTAAAAATAAATGAAGATTTTCAAATTCCTGGAATTTTTTATTTTTTGCGATTTTTAATTATTTCTTTTGTTTTCCCCCTAAATTCAATGGTTTGACTGGTCAAACTCGACCGAGCAACCAGTGGAACTAGGTAAGCGTTCACTCCTCGTTGGGCCGGCCCATAAACGAGGGCGTGTGAGCGCTAGCTGCACTCCCTGGCCGCAGCGACTTAGAAAATGGAGGAACCAGGAATCGAACATTGGTTCGCAGGGTGCTAAGTATGTTTGGCGCGTCCTACTTGAGGCGAAAAGAGCTTGTTTTTCGGGTTTTCACTGGGTTTTTTGTGTTTTTAATTATTATTTTCACCAGTTTTTCTCTGTTTTTATAGTTTTTCTTCTTTCCTTTCTTTTTTCATTGTTTTTCTTCACGTTTCTTCATATCTTTCTCGGTTTTCACTATGTTTTTTCATCTCTTTGTTTTTCTTCGGTTTTCTTTCTTTCTTATTTTTCATCAGGTTTTTCCAATACCAGATCAATATTTCTTGAATACATAGTCAATTTTTTGTATACACATTTTAAAAAAAATCTTGATTAAAATTTTTCAAATACAAGTTTAGCATTTTTCTAATACATGGTCAATATTTTTTATATACACATACGTTTTCCTAATGCTTGTGTAAAGTTTAAATACTTGTTCCACATTTTTCTCAAATGCTTGATGAATATTTTTATATACATGATCAAAAAAATTCAACATTTGTAATACATGGTAAACATTTTTTCTAGACACATTTAACATTTTCCAAATGCTTGATTAACATTTTTCCAATACTTTCTCAACATTTTATTCAATTGCTTGATTAACATTTTTTATATACATGGTCAGCATTTTTGCTATACACATTTAACATTTCTAAATGCTTGATTAATATTTTTAAAATAATTGTTTAGCATTTTAGAAATGTTTAACTAACATTTTTATATACATTCTAAAAAAATTAATCTTTTTCTAATACATGGTCAACATTATTTTTTATACACATTTAAATTTTCCAAATGCTTGATCAACATTTTTCAAATACTTGTTCAATATTTTTGAAATGCTTGATTAACATTTTCTATATACATGATCAAAACATTTCGTCATTTTTGTAATACATGATCGACATTTTTCTATACACATTTAAAATTTTTCAAATGCTCGATTAGCATTTTTTAAATACTTGTTCAAGTGGTTTTCAAATGCTCAATTAACATTTTTTTGAATAAATGATCAATTTTTAATATATTTTCTGTATACGCGATAAACATTTTCTCTGTACACATTTAACATTTTTCAAATGCTTAGTCAACATGCTTTCAAATGTTTTTTGTAGATCATTTTTTGTAATATACATATTTAGAATATTTTAAAGTGTTAACAAATTTACGAAAATAGAGCAAAACGAAAAAAGAAAAGAAAAAGGAGGCTGTATTCTGGCCAGGCCATCTGGAGCTCCCCCGGCGCAAGGCTTCCCTCTAAGCGCCTGTTGGTCTGGCTGCTAAAAAAGGAAAAGGTGAAGAAATAGTGAGAGAGTTGGGATTCAACCTCAGCACTGCACAGCTGCAGCCTAACGCGAACAGTCACTGCACCAAACTTGTTCTAGTGAGTACTACAAGAAAACAGTGCTAGTTAACCTTTCTTGTAGTAAAACATTAATGTAAATTTGAAAATTACTTGTTTTCAAAACAAGTTCATCATTTTTGGAAAATGTTCCTTCAGTTTTAAGAAATGTTCACAAAATTGAAAAAAGATCCTCGATATGAAAAAAGTTCATCGATTTTGAAAAATAGTTCATTTATTTTGAAATAAAAATCATCCATTCCGATAAAAGTTCATCGATTTTGAAAAAAAAATATTCATTTTAGGAAAAGATCATTGATTTTGAAAAAAAGTTACTTGATTTTGAAAAAAGTTTATGCAATTCTGAAAAAAAAATCATCAGATAAGAAGAAACAAATTTGTTCCAAAGAAGAAAGAAAAAAGAAAAAGGTGTAAGAAGAAAAGAAGGAAGAAGATGTGAATGAGCACATCAGGTAAGGGGGTGCGGTGATTAGTGCAGCGTACGAATACCACGACGTCGCATGTTCATGTACAAATCAGTTGCATGTAGGTCGTTTAATCATTTACTAGAAGGTTGGATGCGGTTTGCTGCGCCGCTGGTGTTGTTGGGTTTGTTAAAAGAAGTTTCAAAATATAAGGTGTATTACTTTTCTGAAAAGTCAATCCTTTTAAATTTGATCGAATTTGTAGAGAAATATATCAAAATCCATAATATCGCATCGATATGATTAGATTCATCATGAAATGAATTTCCATATTTTGGGGTTTATTATTGTGGATGTCAAAGTTTATATTTGACCTCCAAAAAATAATAACCCTTATATTTTGGAACCGATAGAATATTTAGTTTGACAGATGGGGGAGATGACGGAGTGTGTTTTAAATTTATTTATCATGCGGTGATTTGATGGGCCTTTCGATGTGGTTCTGTGTTATCCGCTAGCCAACATATATTTATGTCGGGAAATTTCTGCATCGGTGGCTGCATGTACTATATTGGTGTCATAGTATCACATAGTGACGCTTCTTTTTCTAGGTGGTGGGAGAGTGCGCAGGATTGATATGTTTTCGTAGGCCGGTTGCTCCTCATTTTGAAAAATCGTTGGCCCCGTCAAAATCGTAAAACAAATTCAAAATTGAATATCTCAATCGAAGGAAAAAACTTTAAAATGGGAATATAGGGAATTAAAAGAATTAAATGAAAGAGCCCTTCAGAAGTTGTTGACCCGGTCAAAATTAGGCTAACCTATTTCTAAAATAAAAATCGCAATTAATCGTGAGTCCCTAAAAATTAGAAACCATAGTGTATAGTATAAAAGAATTGAATTAGAGAGATTTAAGAAATTATTGACCCGGTCAAAATCAAATAGAGTGATTGAAGACCTTAATTGAATGTGCGTTCTTTAAAACTAGGGAGCATATTTAACTCTCTTCTTTGAAAAATACTCTCATGACATGCATTGTATGCATCTGATTTTTCTCGAGAGTATGCCTAAGCATATCATATTTCTATAGAAGACAGAGCACATGATTGATTACCCGATGAAAAACATGTCAGCTCAATGTTTGCAAATCACGCAATGAATTAATGCTTTCCAAATCCGATCACTTTCCAAGGTTTTTTTTTTGAGGCCCTAAAAAAAACTTGGAAAGTGATCGGATTTGGAAAGCATTAATTCATTACGTGATTTGCAAATTTGATCACTTTCCAAGTTGGTTAGAGCAACTCTAGCAGACCCCGCATCCGGCGCAAACCCGCATAATTCTGGCGATTATACGGGCTCGGCCCATTTTTCTGGCCAGACCAGAGCCCGCATCGGTGTCCGGCCCGTAAAATTTTTAGCCGCAGCCCGCAAACGCAACCCCCGAGCCACTATAACTGCGGGTTTGCGGGGCAGATGCGGGTCGAAACCCTATCCTCCCGCCGCCGCGTTCCCCTCCAATTCCCCACCGCGCCGCTCGCTTTCTCGTCGCCGGCGAGCCTTCAACCACCATGGCCGACTCGGGGATGAGGCGGAGCGCCGCCGCCGCGCCAGATCTGACCCGCGCGCAAGCAGGGGGCGCGTCGGTGGCTCAACCAGGGTGCCCGGCCGCCGCCGGCATTCGACCGGCGCGAGCTCGACGAGTTCGAGCTTGAGCGCGCCCGTCGCCGCCGCGCCTCCTCCGGCAACTGGTCCGCGGGGAGCTCATCCGGCCACTGGTCCGCGGGGAGCTCATCCGCGGGCGCATCGAGCTCGCGGCTCGTTTCGGTGAAGAGGGAGCCGGAGGAGGCCGTGCCCGATGCGCCGCCGCGCCGAGGCGTCATCGGACCCGAGGACTACCTCCCACCGGGGCAGGAGGAGCTCCTCAAGCGCGTCGTCCTCGAGCGGTCGGCGAGGAATCTGCAGGAGATGGAAGAGCGCATCCGGCGCGAGCTCGAGTACGAGCGCCTCTTCCTCAAGACGGGCCTCACGGCATCGAAGGAGGCCGACCTGCGCGTGATGAAGGAGGAGCAGGCGAAGCTCTTCGTCGACCTCGGCTCCGACTCCGACTGATCGCCGCCGGCGGGCAGCTACCGCAGGAGCTCCGGTGAGCTCAATTTTGTTGCAGTGATGCGGTAGCGTAGGCCTGTCTAGCACATCTAACCTTTATGTATGTATGTGGCGTGTATGAACTTATTATGCGAAGAAGAACCATGTATGCGAGCGAGCTCCGGCGAGCTGTTGCTTAAATTTCTCGCGCGAAACAATTTTTTTTAAAAATTTAGCGGTTTGTCTGCAGTTTCTAGTCTGCCGCCGCAAATTTCGGCCTGCATAACCGCCCCCGTGCGACCTGCAAACACATTTTACGGGTCGGCAAAATGCGGGGTCTGCTAGAGTTGCTCTTAGAGCTGTACGCACTTGTCTCGGTCGGAATCAGGATGCATGGAAGGTGCGTTCCAGGCACACGAACGTACGTGAACCCTACTCGGTCACGGCTTCCACCGATCCACCGACTAGTATATTTTCTACCGATTGATCTTCGGCCGCATCTGATCATCCGTCATCACCGATGGACGACGCGACCCCCGGCAACGGCAACGACTTCCTCGCCGGCCTGCCCTGCGACATCCTCCTCCAACTCCTGCGCGGCCTGCCAAACCCGGCGAGCTGATCAGCATGTGACGCCTCGTGGCGGCACACGTCGTTACGATCTACAGATGCAGCACACGTTCCGCTCCCTGCCGACGTGGTGGGGGTGGCGAACCGCTATCCAGCGGCAGTACTCGCCGCTGACTGCCCACAATACACGGAGAAACAGTAGTACGTGCATGTGTAACAACTTGGCCAAGTTTCTTCACCGCGGAGCTTACCGGATCGGTTGACCACGCCTGGTCTCACAGAATCACGCACAGATCTGCAACGACGACTGCAGCAAGATCCTCTGGCCCAGTTGCTTCAGCCCACGGAATCGGAAGGGGCTGGCCTCTAACATACTCCTTTTAAGACCTCAATTGATTATGAGGCCTTAAAAATTAGGAAGCATAGTGCATTCTATAAAAGAATTGAATGAGATAGCTTCGACAAATTGTTGACCCGGTCAAAATCGGGTTACCCAATTCTAATTGGAGACCTCAATTGAATGTGGGCACTTTCAAATTAGGGAGCTTAGTGTTATCGAGGATGAGATAAGCTTGCAGCGTGGAAAGTAAAGAACTAACAACAACGCCTGATAGGAAAACTTGATTTGTTTTTCGAGCATTTCTTGGAAATTGTGAACAATTTTCTAAAATAAAAAAAATTGAAAAGATTAATATTTTTAACAACACTATTTTTTAATTCTGAATATTTTTTGAAATTGTGAACCATTTTTAACATTTTGAAAAAATAACAAAGCAAAAAGATGTGAAATTTCATTCTTTGTAAAAAGAATGTGAAATATTTCTGGAAAATGTGATCGTTTTTTGAAATTTTGAACGGTTTTAAAATTTGGAAATTTTTCTTAAACTGTGAACAATTTCTTAACTTCAGATCAAATTTTGAACATTTTGTGGAAAAGTTTTGATTTTGTTTTGTGTGTTTCTTTATTGGTAGTTTTTCTTTTCTTTTGTGGGTATTTTGGCATGTTGGATAATGTAAATATTTGCACACAATTACATACAATATGTGCGAAATTGACACTATTATATGTTCATTGTTTTGCATACTACAAAAATCACAATTTTGGTGTAAATGTGTGTGCAAGTTTTTCTGAAACAAATCCATTATCTTTTTCTTAAAGGGTAATATCTTTTTTTGCGGGAAAAACCTCCGATCTATTCATCTTCAATCATAGTAGTACAACAAACACTAGAAATAATATAAAAAAATACTACATAATACCAATGCCACAAATTCATTGTTTCTTATAGAACTTCATTGTTTTGATTTTGCATTAGTTATTATTTTGTTTTCTTTCTTATTTAAAGGGTAATATTATGCATGATTGCTTTCCTATGTTTTAAAAAACTGCACGCTTTGCCGACTGGTAGAGAGTTGGGTTACTACGTGCTATGCAGCGCGGCTTAAGCACGCGGCGTCTGACAGTGGCACTGACTAAACTCGACCAATAATAGGCTAAATTAGTGATAACATCAGCTTTATTAGGTAGGTTTGTGGGTGATGCATACGCGGAGCATGCATCTCGTAAAGCTAAGATTCTGCTGCAGTGGCACGCTAGTCTATTCTTGTACACTCCGTTCCGTTCCGCCCGTCCATCCATGCAGAGAAGAAGAAAAACGCGCGGTAGCGGTAGGCTGTGTCAGAGGTCGGAGAATAAAACATGTTCGTGCTTGGAGGCTTCTTCTGACTTGCTAGCTTGTGCTGCCACAGGAATGGAATCATCTTAACAGTTGTTGCGAGTATTTTTTATTTTATTTTATTTTATTTTATTATGCTCGGAGCCTCGGAGTAGCACAAATTAGTAGGGGAGAAACTGCTAGAGAAAACAGTATATTAAAAACCAGATTTGATAATTACCATGCAACTGAAAAACAAATTTTGGGTGAGAGCCTTTTTATGACATGTATTAACATTTTACTAGTTAAATCTATGTTTAAAATTGGCATAAAATATGAAGAAGACCAATAACCTTCAAACGTGGTTCGTCTGAGTGACGTGCGTGCATGCGGAGTGCATGGAGACGGTTCGGAGGGTGGGGTTAATGCAGTCCGTCCCCATGGCCGACGGCGTATGTGGCTGACGAGGGGGGCTGGCTGGCTCGCTGTAGCACGACGGCGACGGTGGGCCGGCCGTTTCGGCGGCGGTTGGCCGTCCAGATCGGCCGGTCAGACCGATATCAATACGCCGTCCTGACCAGAGCAGACATGGCCAGGCAGCAGCGGCCATTATTCGGGCTACGTATATATAAAGCCAAAGAACAAAACCTAGTGTACATACGTACGCACTCCTGAGTCAAATATACACACACGAAAAATCCCGGCAAATAATAGAAATTAAGAACAGCGTCTGGTAGTACGTAAATTGTACACCAGCGTCCAGTAGGTACGTGTTGACCATGCATGCACGCAGGGGTGCTGACATGGGCGCCGTTCTACGGTTTCGAGAAGGGAAGGAATAATGGCGGCGTCCGCTGATTGCCGGCGTGTCTCCATCTCTTCTCGTCGCGGCCAGGGTGGGAGATATATATGTATGGCGTACAGCTAGCTGCACGCCGTCTATAAATACCCTCTCCGTCCTTCTACACCACACACCGCGCCATCGCTCGCAGGGCGGCAGACGGGCGCGAGGCCGGCCACGTACCACACCTCCACAGTGGGCGAGGGACACCATGGAGCGTCGCCGGAGCCGCTCGCCGTCGGCGACCGCCGCCGGAGCCCTTCTCTGTAAGCCAATCGATCTTGTAGCCATAAAGAGGCTGTATATTTATTGATCTCTCAGCTAACCACGCTGGCTCACTTGAATTCTGCCTCGCTCTGTTCCTCTCTGCCGTCCACTCATTGATTGCCCTCTGTCTCTCTCTGATGAACTGAAGGCCTGGCGGTGCTGGTGGTCGGGGTGCTGCTGCCCGCTGCGTCGGCGGACGGCTGCCCTGCCGGCGGCGAGCGGGCGAGCAAGCAGGGGAGGAGCCGTCATCGTCGGGAGCAGCTGTGGGTGTTTGGCGACTCGTACGCGGACACGGGCAACCTGGGGAACCTGGGGCGGGAGCTGACCCACGCTTGGTACGACCCCTACGGCAAGACCTTCCCGCGCCGCCCCGCCGGCCGATTCTCCGACGGCCGCGTCCTCACCGACTTCGTCGGTAAGCCCACTAACCACGCTCTGCTCCTCCTTTGCTACTCTTGGCCGTCAATCACTACTAGTATTAATTACCAGTAGTAGGAGGCAGTGATCGTCGGTACTCCTAATTAACACTCGGACTGTGAGAAGACGTAGCACGGCGGACGGCGGCGGTGCGCTAGCTAGCTGTATGGTGCAGTGGTAGGAGTAAACACATGTGTGCAGTTGGTCGTTGGGTCGTCATCATCATCCATCCAAGGGAAGGGAAGGTCCGTCCAATTCCAATAGATAGATAGATGGATGGCCGAATTGATGCTGTCCATGGACGCATTCATTGGCAGATAGATACGTCTCTAGGCTGGTGGACGACGACATATCCATCCAGTAACTAATCTTGTTCGAAATTACCAGTTGGGTGCGTGCAACATGCATGACTTGCTTGTCGCCGGCAAAATGGCCGGCGGGCGGCCGGATCACACGCCGGACGGCATCCCCTTGTCCATGCATCTGTACTTGTGTACCCACACAGACACACATGGAGGATGCATGGAACTAATAACTCCATCAGTCCGCGCGCGCACATGCACGCCCAACCTCGTGAATCTGGACTAGTTCCCTCACCCACGACCCTTGACACGACATGGGAGTACTGTACTGCACATACACCATAGGAGGTCTCTGCTCAATCAAAAGCCTAATACCATGGACAGATCGACGCGTCCAGTGCAACTCTAGTCTTCCGGTCAGAGTCCCAGGGATGGATGGAGGAACCATGTGTGTCGGCTTGTCCGAAGCGCCGGCAGGTCCTCTCACCATCAGATCAGACCGACATTTTTGTTGCAAAGCAGCTAGAGCTACAACGACCTAGGGTGGTGCTGCATCACACTCAGCTACACTCAGCTACCAGTATCAACTGCATGCTAGTTACGACTACAGCGATGCATATTCCTCAGGCAACGGCTGGCGATGCTCTGTTTCGTCACCAAATTTGATTTGAATATGTGCACGGTATAGATCACTAGCGAGCCAGATCTTTCTCGTACTGACTACGTGCTGCCATGTGCGCCATGCACATTATTATTTAGTTTATTTATTTATGTATAACCAAAAAAGTCTCAAAAGCTAGTAGCAAATCTGAATCTGCTAACCACTAATGCCACAACTTGCTACTTCCATTCCATGTCAGAGAAAGGGGCAGTAAGATATTCCCAGCTCCAGCCACACCCCTGCCATCTTCCCGGCCCTTTTCCAGCACAAAAGCTAGATTAATTAGCCGCTACTCGCTCCGTCTAAAAAATAAGTGTCTCAACCTTAATACAACTTTACACTAAACTCGATACAAAGTTGTGACACTTATTATAGGACTGAGGGACCCTCCGTTTTAAATTGTGCGTCAGATACTTCCTGCTTCCCGTGAGGCCAAAGGTGAGCACGGCGTGAGGAGCGCCGAGCGCCGGCCAAGGCAAGGCCGGGCCGTGATCAAATGGGAGCTCACAATAGCCGACGGGAGCGGGTCTGGAAATTGACGGTGCAGGTCAGGGGTCGTCGGTGGAGCTATTGACCGGGGTGCGGCTTAGAAGTATGGCTTGGGTGGGACTGAGCTTCGGTGCCTTAAAGGCACCTGCCTTTGGGTCTATGGCAGGTGGGCCAGCCACCCCACCTATCATAGGCCCAAAGGCAGGTGCCTTAAGGCACCGAAGCAGCGTCCGCTTGGGTGACGGCTAGAACGGCGATCGGGAAGGTTGAGGGAAGGGCAGAGCGGCGTGTGGCAGAGGGGCCGCTGTGGGAGGAAGTAAAATGTGTGTTTTCTATTTTTGGCCGTTGGATGACGGTCTGGTGGTCCTGATGAAATTGATCGAGGCAGATTAAATTTTCAGGTAACTGACATTTAGGCAAATAGTTATACTACACCATGAGATCATCACTAATCTATGTTTCAGATGAGTGTTTTGTACTGTCTCCCACATAGTGTTTCTACTTAACTATTTTGCTCTGACGCGGCATATGCGTGTGAGTGCAGCTTCGGCGTTGGGGATGCGGACGCCGGTGGCGTACAAGGCGCGGCGGCGGGCGTCGCGGGAGACCCTCGCGCGCGGCATGAACTTCGCCGTCGGCGGCGCCGGCGTGCTCGACACCGGCAACTTCCAGCGCAACATCAGCGCCCAGATCGACCTCTTCCAAACCATGCACCACAGTCCTGGCTGCCGGGCTGGCAGCGGCAAGAGGACCGCGCTCGTCGTCGTCTCCGGCAACGACTACGCCTACGCCGCCGACAAGGACAACGGCACCAGCGTACGTGACCGCGCTGCTACTATCTGTTACTGTCAGATGTCAACCTTACCCATGACTGACTGACTGACTGACGGGGTTTTGTAATGCTGCTCTCCGAGTGCAGGCGGCGATCGCGTACATCCCGACGGTGGTGCGGGAGCTCGGGGGGCAGCTCCGGCGGCTGCGCGACGAGGCGGGGATGCGGAGGGTGGTGGTGACCAACCTGCACCCCATGGGCTGCACGCCGACATTCACCCGCCTGCTCAACTACACCGGCTGCGACCCGCTGGCCAACGCCGGCGCCGCCCAGCACAACGCCGCGCTCCGGTCCGTCCTCGGCGCCCTCGACCCCAACAACCGCACCTTCCTCCTCCTCGACGTCCACACCCCCTTCGCCGCCTTCCTCCTCAACGACGACAACAATGGTGACAGCGACAACAAGAAGTTCAAGAGCACGCTGCGGCCCTGCTGTGAGAGCTTCAGGCCCGACGGCTACTGCGGCGAGGAGGACGAGAACGGCACGCGGCAGTACACGCTCTGCGACGACCCCGGCCGCTACTTCTACTGGGACGACGTGCACCCGACGCAGGCCGCCTGGGTCGCCGTGGCGGGCACCTTCAGGGCCGCCGTCAAGAGCTTCCTCTCCACCTGACAAGACATGGCCATGGTTTTGGATTTGTGATAGACAGAAGCTACCATTACTAGTACCCAGCAGAAAGCAGTACTAACCAACACCATTGTTCTCCCCTGTGTTCTGCTCCACCTGAAACAAGCAGCTTCCAAAATACAAGCAAGTGCAAAATTTGCTCGATCTGTTTCTCCTCCACTTGCCTCTAACATCTGAAATTCGCTACTCTATTCGGAGTAAAGATCGATGTAAGCGAAGCCGAGCATCGAACTCTGACGGATGAGCGAGAAGAGAATACACCATTTCGCTTCAGAAAAGGAAGCGGATGCACCGTGCATCCTGCTCGCAAAAAAGAAACGGCATTGCGCCTATGGACCCAAAAAATTCCTCAAGACCTACGGATAAAACTGTTACAGAATCATCAGGCGACCTCGCTTTCTTTCTACTGTTGTTACACTCGCGATACAGCGAACAGGTTAAAGTCGTTCCGCCGAGGTCACACCTTGACGAACAGGCGGGGGACACTAGGAACTACAAGCAGAATAAAACAACCACGGGAAAGTTCTCAAAATAGATGCTATGGTGTATGCACTTTTCTCTATGCTTACCAAGGGGTCAATAAATCGCCAGCAAACCGGACCGGAAGGGTTTGTTCGCTATGCCGCGGTGTCCTTGGCTTCTGTCGGTGTCACGTCCATTTTATCGACCTTGGCATCTGCTGCTGGAGGTGTCACGTCCATTTTATCGACCTTGGCTTCTGCTGCTGGAGGTGTCACGTCCATTTTGTCGACGTTTTCCTCGGCGACGCTTTCGTACTCCGACAGCAGGTCCATGAACTCGTTGAGCAGCCGCTGGACTTTGCGGTTTGTCGCCATCGAAGGAAGTATGTCTTCCCTGAGAAGTTTATGTTTCTTCATTCCCTGCAAAAGTTGCCACCAGCAAAGTTTATTGATCGAAGAGCGCAACTGACGCCGTGTTAAAATCGAATGCAATTACTATTTAATTTAAGGTTTCTAAACTCTTCAGTTAATCTAGAAATTGATTACTATAATCCAAGGTTCAAATAATCCATCTTCTGTGAAGCTAGTATCTGTAACAGGATGGACTAGAGCAACTAATAGAAACTACCAGTCTATGGAATAACTAAACATTCATATGTATGCCATGGAATCTAACAGGAAAAGAGCCTTACAAGAACATCAGGATCCCATGACGGATTATTCGCATCGGTAGACACATCACCAACCATGCCCATGGGAGGGCCAAGAAAGCTCTCGCAGACTTCACGTAGGCGAGATTCATCTGCCTCTCTGCAGGCGCAAAGAAGGATTTCAGCAAAGCATGATACCACTTCAAGAAGAAATCTCTCAACCAATTGAACAGATAAAGTTCATGCTTACAACCTTGCCAAAAACCTAATGTAGGATAGGAGGCATTGGCGATATTCCTGTGAAGACTTCAAAGCCAACGAAGCTGCTAGCTGGGTCTCAAGATGGGCCCGCGTCTGCACTCCATCGTCTGTAACCCTGAGGTGGAAACAGTCACACAGGTACATTCAGAACAAACTCTGGGATACTGTGCAATAGGCACCCAGCTTGTCACAGACATTAGTTTCAAGCATCTATAAGACTAAATAAACCCAAGGAGCTTTGCATACCTGCTCCAAACGGGCTTTCTAGCCATGAACTTTCCTATATCAATCTGCAACTTTCCTAGCTCTCCACCTTGAGTAGAACTAAACGAGCTAGAAAAATTTGATGCTGGAAAACAATCATCCGCAATCCTTAGCCAGCACTTCATGCTCATGTCGTAGAGGAAAGCATGCCGGGTGGCAAGGACAACCAAGGGCGAACCACATCTTGAGAACTTAGCAGATATAACCTTTACTGTACCTGTCACGCAAGAAAGAAAGTTCAACTTCAAGAAACAACATGCATCAGACACTAATCGATATGCAGCAAGGTGAACTGAGGACTGGATGTAAATATTTTACCAGAATCTTTTGTTGAGGCCTCATCTGGAGAGGTAACCAAAGAAGCCAAAGAATCTTGCAAGATGCAGGTCCTGTTATTGAGATCCCATATGTACATTAAACCTCTCCTTGTTACAAGTAACAATTTCCAGCAGTCATCACAATCTATAAAAACAGCCGAGGAGCCCATCATCATCGCTGGCATTGCTCGCATCCCACATTTTGTGTAAACCTAATCAAACCAGAACACAATTGATTGGGTAGTTTAGGGCTAACATTTTTCAAAAAACTGAAAGCACACAAAATCAATGAAACAAAAAAAGTACATCTGATATTTTACTAGGGGTTATTTCTACCTGCAGGCAGCCATCTTCACAGCCAACTGCCCAGAAGTTTGCATTACCAGCCAAGACAGTAACTTTTCCGGAGATGCGATCTGACCAAAGAGTTTCTGTTCCTTTTGTACATCTAATCTCGGTTTCTTTTGTTGAAAAGGAACCACCCAGTCCAATCATATCACCTGCAGAACGTTCTACTGGCTTGGCTTCAAGGCAGACTGGCAAAGAATCATCATTGTCCTTCTTATTGAATACAAAAATAGAGAGCTCAGAGGAGGAGGCCAGCAAGCCTGGAACAACAGAACCAGTGTGTTCAACACTCAACCTTCCATCCCTGCCAGTACCAGTTGAAGCTTTTTGAATAACAAGACTCTCGCTAATGTTAGCTCTTGCTGTGATGCCAGAGCGTTCCCTAACTCCACAATTGTTACAGTTACCGGTACCGTAGGATGATCTTATTCCATTCTCCCCAGGGCGCATGCGCTGATCTAAGGATGAAAAATCAACAACTTGATTCTGAGGACGGTTGGACAAGTTTTCCTGGTTAGAAGGAAATCCCACTGCCTCTGGAATTATTCTTTTCCGACCATCAGGACGCCGATATTCCCTTTGTTTTACTGGACTAGATACCCGGGTAACTTTCGAGGTGTCATCAGCCGCTTGACCTGCTGTTTTCTTTTCGCCTTCAGGTAGAGTTTCAGGAGCTTTCTGACTCTCCACAACCACAACAGGAGGTGGTTTAGGTACATCTGCAGGAACTTTTGGGGGCGCCTGATATTGTTGGACGATAGGTGTCGCCTTCTTGGCAGCCAATTGCTTCACTGATGCTTCTTCTAGCAGCAACTGCGCAGGGCTTTCAGCTAGATTTGATTGCCTCCCTCTGACATCACCATATCTACTCCTCTTTAATTCATCCAGTTCAGAATCACTAAGCCTGTATCCGAGCTCCTTTGCTTCAAAGTGAAAGGTCGCAACTGATCCATCCAGAGAGCACGCAAAAAGTGAATAACCATCAGGGCTCCTGTCAGGGAGAAAAAACGGTTCCACCGTTAGCCGCACATGGCAACATTTTTTGTTACAAATATAAGGTTAAAGTGTCTTACCAAGATAAATCAACCACGCTTTGAGTGAAGAAATGCTTAGCAACAAACAATGGCCGGGCACCTGCTGTTGTCCAAACAGTAATAGTCCGGTCTTGACTTCCAATAGCAATAACATTATATGGTTGATATTCTTTTGCTGATGTTTTTGATGCTCCATTGGCCCATCCAGCTGGTGCCGTCTTTGCATCTTGACCAGTAGCTAAATTCTTACGGAACATCGAGTGATTAAACTTCACCACCACCACAGGCGCATTATGTCCCAGAAAGTCAAAAGTTGCAGTCCACTCGCCCCGTTCAAGCACAGGGGCCGAGTGCCTAGGTTTCTGGAAACCATGAGTTGTGGTTATGAAGTGGCCACAGGGCGACCAAGCAAGCCGCCTAAAAAATGTCGAACCAAGCTGCGGAACACAGAAAAGCAATATTTTTCAGTAAGAAAGACTTCTCTGCAAACAAAAGACATGTCAGACACAGAAACAGTAAATTGATAACAAAATGGCATGAAACATAACATACAGATTTTGACCAATGGCCTTCAGTCTTGTGAGCAAGACTCCAGTCACTCGTACGCCATATGATAACAGTCTTGTCATCTGACTGGCTTGCAATAAAAGATCCAATAGGATCCCAAGTAACTCCTTTAACTAAGCTGGAATGCCCCCGCAAGACGGCAGTGCAAATACCGTTTGTCATGCTCCAAATGTGAACAGTATTGTCCAAGCTGCCGCTAGCCAACGTCGAGTCATCAGGGGACCAATTTAGATCTACCTACTTTCGGCATAAGAAACAGATACGCGATTAATACAAAAGACTAACAAAGACAGCTCAGAAATTTTGGCTGATAATTACCACATTCAGATCTACCTACTTAAGGCATAAGAAACAGGAATGTGTTTAATAGGAAAGATAAAAGATCACAGTATCAATATTTTTATCAGGTTTCCATAAATTGGAAAGAAAGATAACTGGACTGAAATTTTGGCAGATAATTACCACGTCCGCAGTATGCCCCCTTAAGGTCATAACGACCTTCCAATTTTCTATATCTGCAGGTTCTCCACTTCCAAACTCAGATGTACCGGAACCAGCTTTCCTTTCATGAATTAGGATAGCTTGATCGTCTGATCCTGAAGCAAGATAGCGTCCATGCTTGGCCCATCTCACACAGTTTACTGATCCAAAATGGTCACGCATTGTGGCCAGCAATCTTTGGTTGGAATCATCATTTTGGTTGTCTTTGCTCACGGATTTCATGTTCCATATGCGAACCTATTTTGGAAGAAGGCAAACAGATGGAGATTAACAACGGGCATGTTACTTAACAAATCGGTTAAAATAGAAAAAATAAAGTACAAGAGTTGATGTAAAATTCTTGCAGTTTGACACAACAAGTTAAAAACATCAACACTGCAGAATCCAACCAATATACCAGCATTCTCAAACAAACATCCTAAACCATAAGCTTCTATTAGTTACCTCCCACTAGTAAGAAAAAAGACTTAATTACCATCATAAGAACGGTAGGCTTGAGCCCCACATTTTTTCAAGCTTGACCGGAGTGTGCTACCGAATAGCAACAAGTTCCTAACACTACTAACAGAAACTAACTTCAGTCAAGGACAACAACGAAGAAGCAGCACCAATTGAGACACACAACCACGCAGATATCTGTAAGCCGGTAACGACAACACTGAATCTCACAAGCTCCTGCAGAGAATGACATATAAAACGAGCAATGGTTACCGCTACAAGACTGAACCTCACGTGTTCGTGCACAGAACGACATATCAAATGAGCAACAATAGCCGCTACGACACACTGATGTGTACTATTGCCATCTACACTTGAGCTCAACACCAAAATTCTGGAAAGAACTGAGCTTGGCACTACCCCCCTAAGACCGAAACGACAACTCTGAACCTCGCAAGCTAATGCAGAGAACGGCCTGCAAAACGAGCAATGGCTACCACCACAACCCACTGATGTGCACTATTTCCATCTACACTGAACCTCGACGCCGATCCGCCGCTGGAAAGAACTGAGCTTGGCCAAGCCAAGCCGAATTCCCGGTCTACAGAGCTCAAATCACGCGAGAAAAATTAGCAAGAGGGGAAAAAAATTCAACCTTCTGGTCGCCACCTCCCGTGGCGAAGCGGAGGCCGCTGGGCTGGATGTCGATGGAGAAGATCTGCAGACCGTCATGGCGAACCCAGCTGGGCTTCTCCGTCAGCATCTCCGCGCCGCCCTCTGCCTGCCGCTGCCGTCCCCCTTCTTCGTCAAGCCGAGGCGCCCATGACCAAAACCCTAGAAACCGAAAACCCTAGCTCCGGGACGGAGGGGAGGGCGGGAACGGGAGGCTCCGGAGCTCCGGGATGCCGGAGGCGGGGCGGCGGGGGCGATTTACGGGGTGAGGCGGCCGGGCTCGGGGACGGCGGCGAGAAGGAGGGCGCCGCGGCGGCGGCGGCGCGAGGAACACGGCGGCGAGGGAGGTGGGGACGAACGGGAGCGTTCGTGAGAAGGGCAAAAAAATCGAATCGAATCGAAGAATTGAAACAAAAATTACAAATTTAGAAACTTGATTCACAACTGCTGCTTTGAGATTCGTGCTGCTTCGTTTGTGTCCTTTGCATTCATCCACAAGCATCCGATGTGTTGTAGTTGTATTGGTAGGTGCCTTGTGGAGGTTGTGTGAGGTGTTGTGCAATGTGACTAGGAAGCTTCTAGAGGGGACTGCCAATTTAACATGGAGACATTGGTGTTGCCAACAATTTTTCGACAAGACTTGCCAAAAATTAGCAACTTTTCATGGATTGGTAAGATAACTTTGTAACCAACTAACTAAATACACGTGGGTTGCTATGAGATGAAAAGAATAAAAACAATGACGGCATGTGGAGCGGTAGATTATGGGTGGTTTTGAAAAGAATAGCCGAAAAAGTGGATCAGACTATTAGGGAAAATACGGCTGGAAAAATCTCTAATTATCTACAAGTCTAATTAGGTGTATGCCTAATTAATTAATCGCATTAATGACTTGATTTTTAAATTGACTGTTTCGAAATAAATTCATGTTTAAACAGACTTAATTAATTGTACATGTAATTAACTATTTGGCTAATTGTACATCAAATATCAAATAATAAAGGGGCTATTGCTTCTAGTGGTACGTCACGGAAATTGCCCCTAAAGTTGCACAATATTAGCCACCAATGTTATCTATTAACTGGTAAAAAATGTTTCACATAGAGGATTCCACCGCCTGGGCTATGCGCACTGGGAGAAGACGCAGCGCGCCCGTGGGCCGGCCCATGTCCGGGCGACCTGTTTTTTAAATCTTGTTTTTTATTTTATTTATTTTTATTTTATGTTTTTGTTCTTTCTACTTTAAATAATTTATTTAGGACTTCAAAAAAGTTCCAAAAAATTAAAAATTAGAATTTAAATAAAATATTTAATAAATCAAAAAATGTTCGTGATTTTATGAAAAATGTTTTCTTATTAAAAAATTTGAAATTTTAAAACAAATGTTCAGGAAATTAAAAAGTTGATTTTTTTTTAAAAAGTTCGTGTATTAAAAATGTTAATGAAATTAATTAATATTTCGCAAATTCAAAAAAATCTGTTGTGCAATGTGACTTGGAAGCTTCTAGGGTCTTGGTTAGCTACCAATATTTGGACAAGACTTGCCAAAAATCGGCAACTTTTTGTGATATTGGCAAGATAACTTTCTAACAACTAGCTAAGTAGTCGTGCGGTGCTACGTGGTGAAACAATATTTGAAGAGTGGTGACATGCGAAGTCGTAAATTATGGCTATTTTTGAAAAGAATAACTAGAAAAGTGGAACATGCAGACTATTAGGAAAAATATGGTTGGAAAAAAAATCTCTACTCCTAATTATCCACAAGCTTAATTAACTACTCCCTCCGTCCGGTGAAAAGTATACATACAGAAAATTTAGGACAAATTATGAAGTGAAGTAAAAAAATGCATTGAAAAAGTGCAAACCACCATCTCTCTTCTCTTTAATTACATAACCCCAATGAGCTAAGTGCATGTAGAAATTAAGAAGACCATATGTAGAATATTATCGGTCTTGATTACCGTGTGATGAGAGAGAAACATTTTTTCCACTTTAAAGTGCATTGGGAAAATAAAAGTACACTCTTTTATGGACAAATTTTAAAGCCAAATGTACGCTCTTCACCGGACGGAGGGAGTATCTGTCTAATTAATTTATTGCATTAATGAATCAGTTTTCAAATTGATTCTGCGGGAAGAAAATCCTATTTAAATGGATCTAATTAATTGCACATATAATTAAATGTTTGGCTAATTAATTACATTAGTGGCTTTGTGCGAACGATGACAATGTACACGTATATTAAAGGCGAGTTAGTAGCGTCGCCTCAACCTCCTCTCCGATCTTTTCCTCCCCACGCCTCCCCTTCATTTTTGTTATCTTTTAGTTTTCTGTTAATCTTAACAGATGTCGCACAAAAAATCAACCTAAATAGAGTAATTTGAAATAATCAAAACAAAACCGGTACTTTCCAAAACCACATTATGCATGAACTCGATGAAATCAAATAAATCAATTCTTACCCAAATCCACAACTCAATCAAAAAAAAATCTTGGCGTTCCCCTACCCATAGCCAAATCAAACCTTACCAAAACCTCAACTAAATCAAAACTTTCCTTGCCTTCCCCTATTTGTACTCAAATCAAATTAAATCTTATCAAAATATATAATACGGTGAGTGTAAGTCATACAACGGACATGATTGATATTGAACCAGTAGAATATGTATGCCCCTGTTGCAGTGCACTGGGAAAAAGCTTGTAGACACTAACTAGTGGCCACTGTTTAGCACAATGCCAAACATTGGCATGTCAACTTTTGGTACCAAACCAATAGTGCTCGGAGATGCATTACAAAATTGATTTTTTTTCATGCGATGTGATCGTTGATAGCAGTGTCTTTTTTATGAAACATAGCGAGATTAGTCGCAAACGTGAATTGTGTACCATGATGCAGACAGTAGAAGTAGCTATCTTTGCACACAAGTGGTGATACCGGCTACCAAACAATTGTTGGTGCAAAAAACATGTTCGTGTTCGCCTTGCTTTTTATCGCGATCATGAATAGATTGGTTCAAACTTGCCTTATGCTTGCATATTTAGGAAAGGAACTTTTTTTATGGAGAGATTCGTTCCTTCGCGCTCCCAACCTCGTGCCCCCCACCTCCATGTCGCATTCATTCCACATCCTACTTCCTCCTCCAACCCTTCTCTCTCATAGATTTGGTGGCCTCCCTATCCGCCGGGGGTGGGGGGATGCTAGCTCGCATGGGTCCCTGGTGGTGGTCGAGTCTCTATGCGAACCAAATAAAAAAGATCATGGCAGAGGGCGGTGAGGCCAGAACAATGGATGAAGAGGCGGAGGACCCAGTCCGCATAATTGCTACTACCAACTTTCAACTAAATTTTCTCTAGGAACATATCTTACACAGTAGAGCTAAAGCGTAAGCTATAACATAATTTGCAAAGACCTTTTGACTATGTTCATGATAATGAAGTTCATCTGATTATTTAATGAACTCCCACTCAGATAGACATCCCTCTAGTCATCTAAGTGATACATGATCCGAGTCAAACTAGGCCGTGTCCGATCATCACGTGAGACGGACTAGTCATCATCGGTGAACATCTCCATGTTGATCGCATCTACTATACGACTCATGTTCGACCTTTCGATCTCTTGTGTTCCGAGGCCATGTCTGTACATGCTAGGCTCGTCAAGTCAACCTAAGTGTTTCGCATGTGTTCCGAGGCCATGTCTGTACATGCTAGGCTCGTCAACACCCGTTGTATTCGAACGTTAGAATCTATCACACCCGATCATCACGTGGTGCTTCGAAACAACGAACCTTCGCAACGGTGCACAGTTAGGGGGAACACTTCTCTTGAAATTTTAGTGAGGGATCATCTTATTTATGCTACCGTCGTTCTAAGCAAATAAGATGTAAACATGACAAACATCACATGCAATCAAATAGTGACATGATATGGCCAATATCATTTTGCTCCTTTGATCTCCATCTTCGGGGCACCATGATCATCTTCGTCACCGGCATGACACCATGATCTCCATCATCATGATCTCCATCATCGTGTCTTCATGAAGTTGTCTCGCCAACTATTACTTCTACTACTATGGCTAACGGTTAGCAATAAAGTAAAGCAATTACATGGCGTTATTCATTGACACGCAGGTCATACAATAAATTAAGACAACTCCTATGGCTCCTGCCGGTTGTCATACTCATCGACATGCAAGTCGTGATTCCTATTACAAGAACATGATCAATCTCATACATCACATATATCATTCATCACATCCTTTTGGCCATATCACATCACATAGCATACCCTGCAAAAACAAGTTAGACTTCCTCTAATTGTTGTTGCATGTTTTACGTGGCTGCTATGGGATTCTAGCAAGAACGTTTCTTACCTACGCAAAAGCCACAACGTGATATGCCAATTTCTATTTACCCTTCATAAGGACCCTTTTCTTCGAATCCGATCCGACCAAAGTGGGAGAGACAGACACCCGCTAGCCACCTTATGCAACTAGTGCATGTCAGTCGGTGGAACCTGTCTCACGTAAGTGTACGTGTAAGGTCGGTCCGGGCCGCTTCATCCCACGATGCCGCCGAATCAAGATAAGACTAGTAACGGCAAGTAAATTGACAAAATCGACGCCCACAACTACTTTGTGTTCTACTCGTGCATAGAAACTACGCATAGACCTAGCTCATGATGCCACTGTTGGGGAACGTAGCAGAAATTCAAAATTTTCTACGCATCACCAAGATTAATCTATGGAGTAATCTAGCAACGAGGGGAAGGGGAGTGCATCTACATACCATTGTAGATCGCGATGCGGAAGCGTTGCAAGAACGCGGATGAAGGAGTCGTACTCGTAGCGATTCAGATCGCGGTTGATTCCGATCTAAGCGCCTAACCACGGCGCCTCCGCGTTCAACACACGTGCAGCCCGGTGACGTCTCCCACGCCTTGATCCAGCAAGGAGAGAGGGAGAGGTTGGGGAAGACTCCATCCAGCAGCAGCACGACGGCGTGGTGGTGATGGAGGAGCGTGGCAATCCCGCAGGGCTTCGCCAAGCACCGCGGGAGAGGAGGAGGGAGAGGGGTAGGGCTGCGCCAAGAGAGAGATCATCTCGTATGTTTGCAGCCCCAAATACCTCAAGTATATATAGGGGAAGGGGAGGGGCTGCGCCTGTGACGCCCCCGATTTGACCGTACACTAATCATGCACGCAAATGTGTACGACCAAGATCAGGGACTCACGGGAAGATATCACAACACAACTCTAAAACATAAATAAGTCATACAAGCATTATAATACAAGCCAGGGGCCTCGAGGGCTCGAATACAAATGCTCGATCACAGACGAGTCAGCGGAAGCAACAATATCTGAGTACAGACATAAGTCAAACAAGTTTGCCTTAAGAAGGCTAGCACAAACTGGGTACAGATCGAACGAGGCGCAGGCCTCCTGCCTGGGATCCTCCTAACTACTCCTGGTCGTCGTCAGCGGCCTGCACGTAGTAGTAGGCACCTCCAGTGTCGTAGGTGTCGTCGTCGACGGTGGCGTCTGGCTCCTGGACTCCAGCATCTGGTTGCGATAACCAGATAGAAAGGAAAGGGGGAAAAGAGGGAGAGAAGCAACCGTGAGTACTCATCCAAAGTACTCGCAAGCAAGGAGCTACACTACATATGCATGGGAATATGTGTAAAGGGGCATATCAGTGGACTGAACTGCAGAAAGCCAGAATAAAAGGGGGATAGCTGGTCCTGTCGAAGACTACGCTTCTGGTCATCTCCATCTTGCAGCATGTAGAAGAGAGTAGATTGAAGTCCTCCAAGTAGCATCGCATAGCATAATCCTACCCGGCGATCCCCTCCTCGTCGCCCTGTTAGAGAGCGATCACCGGGTTGTATCTGGCACTTGGAAGGGTGTATTTTATTCAGTATCCAGTTCTAGTTGTCATAAGGTCAAGGTACAACTCCGGGTCGTCCTTTTACCGAGGGACGCGGCTATTCGAATAGATAAACTTCCCTGCAGGGGTGCACCACATAACCCAACACGCTCGATCCCATTTGGCCGGACACACTTTCCTGGGTCATGCCCGGCCTCGTAAGATCAACGCGTCGCAGCCCCACCTAAGCACAACAGAGAGGTCAGCACGCCGGTCTAACCCTATGCGCGCAGGGGTCTGGGCCCATCGCCCTATGCACACCTGCACGTTGCGTACGCGGCCGGAAGCAGACCTAGCCTAGTGGCGTTCCAGTCCAATCCGGCGCGCGCCACTCAGTCGCTGACGTCAAGAAGGCTTCGGCTGATACCACGACGTCGGGATACCCATAACTACTCCCGCGTAGATGGCTAGTGCGTATAGACCAAATGGCCAGACTCAGATCAAATACCAAGATCTCGTTAAGCGTGTTAAGTATCCGCGAACGCCGACCAGGGCCAGGCCCACCTCTCACCTAGGGGGTCTCAACCTGCCCTGTCGCTCCGCCACAAAGATCCACTTGCGGGTACTCCTACGAGCCGACCCGACTTTAGTCATCACATGTGTCATGTATATAGTATATAAGTATATACCCGTGATCACCGCCCAGGTGATCACGACCCGATAGTATAGCACAACAGACGGACAAGAATGTAGGGCCACTGATGGAAAGCTAGCATCCTATACTAAGCATGTAGGATTGCAGGTACAGGTATCAACAGTAGTAGCAAGGATAGGCTATGCATCAGGATAGGATATCGAAAAGCAGTAACATGCTACACTACTCTAATGCAAGCAGTATAGAGAAGAATAGGCGATATCTGGTGATCAAGGGGGGGGGGGCTTGCCTGGTTGCTCTGGCAAGTAGGAGGGGTCGTCGACTCCGTAGTCGAACTAGGCAGCAGCAGGGTCGGTCTCGTAGTCTACCGGAGAGAAGAGGGGGAAGAAACAGTAAATACAATGCAAACATAAGCATACGATGCGTGACATGACAATGAGCGGTGCTAGGTGTGTCCTAACGCGACAGTAGGTGGTACCGGTGAAGGGGGGAAACATCCGGGAGGTATTCCCGATGTTTCGCGTTTTCGGACAGATGGACCGGAGGGGGAAAGTTGCTAGTTCGATAGTTTAGGGAGGTGTGGTGGACGAACGGACTGCGTATTCGGATTCATCTCGTCGTTCTGAGCAACTTTCCTATAGAAAACATTTTCATCCGAGTTACGGTTTAAAAGATATGAATTTTCAAAGTTTATTTGAATTTCTGGAATTATTTGAATTAAGCAAAAATGAATTATGACATCAGCATGAGGCAATGCTGACGTTATCAGTTCAACAGAGCGGCTGACCAGGTCAAACTGACCAGTGGACCCCACCTGTCATAGACAGTGGGCTAACAGAAGATTAAACTAATTAATTTTTAGTTAATTAACTACTGGGCCCACCTGTCAGTGAGTGATTAGATTAATTAATTAGTTTTAATTATAAAAACATTTTTCTTTTCTCTCTTTTTTTTTTAATTCTGCGGCGGGGCCCGCATGTCAGTGGCTGGGCCTGCCCAGTCAGCACGTTGACTGGGTTGACCCAGTCAACGGGGCCCACGGGGCCCACTGGCAGTGGCACCGGGGTGGCCCCAGGCCAGCCACGTCGGCGGCCGGCGCCGGAGCGACTCCGGCGACCAAAACAGCGGCGGCCCCTCGCCGGAGTTGGCCGGAATCGCGCTACGGGGCTCGGGGAGGAGCGGGGCTAGGCCCATTCGAAGGAGCTCGCAGCGCCGCATCCAGTGGTGGCCGGGGCTTCGCCGGACTTGGCCGGAATCGGCGCCGGCGAGCGGCGGAGGCGGCGGCGCGCACGGGTGCCCGACGGAAACGAGGCTACGGCGGGCTATCGAGCAAGCGGATGGGCTGGGGGGCATCTACGCGCGGTGGGGAGTGCAACGGGCTTGAGCCCGTGACCAAAAGGTCACCGGAGCCTTGCCGGCGGCGAGCTCCGTGGCGCGGCGTTCGGGCGCGCGTGGGGAAGCAGCTAGGGGGCGCGCGAGAGAGAAAGGACAGGGGAGGAGGGGGAGAGGCTCACCGCGCGGCACAAGGAGGCCGGTGAGAGGCTTAGGAGCAGCAGGTCGGCGCCGGGGAAGAAGGGGGTCGCCGGCGTCCGAAGTTGAAGACAAGCTCGGTGTGCTCGTGGTAGGGGCTCCGGTCTCCAACGGGCTGCACCAGACGAAGCAGCGGGTGACGGAGGTCCTTGGAGACACCGTGGGGCGGCGAGGTGGGCACGGTGGCCGTGTGAACGACGGAGAACGGCGGCGACCGCGTCGGGCGTGGGGAAGGAAGGAGCGGCGTGGATCTGGGGGGGGGGGAAGAGAGAGGCGCAGAGGCCGAGGGGTGAGCGGGGGCGAGTGGGAGAGGGGCCCGAGGAGGCGGGGGCGCTGGCGTCCTTATCCTCCCCGTCGCCGGCGAGGGGGTGCGGCGGGGACGGCCCCTGTTCCGACCCCGGTCGGGGGAACAGGGAAGGGGGCGAGGGGGAGTGGGAGATGGGCTAGGCCGGCTGGGCCGGGGGTCGGCCCAGTTGGGCCAGGGGTCCAGGGGGGCCTTCTCCTTCTGTTTTTTTCTTTTTTTCTTTGCCTGTTCTGTTTTCTGTTTTCTTATTATTTGTTTATTTTCTTTTCTGTTTTATTTCATTTAAAAGTATTTAGGCATTTTATAAAAATGTGTTTTCTCCACAATAATTATCAGTGCAATTTCTGGCATGGCCCGAACATTTTTGTTTAAATTTTTGAAAACTTTTATTTTCCACTTTTAAATTTAATTGAAGTTTGAACTAGGAGTTTGAAAAGGAATGTGATTCAAATGTGATCAAGCCCTGTTTAGCAACATGATTAGCTTAATCACAGGGAGTTACTGTAGCATGATTCTCGGGGTGTTACAAATCTCCTCCACTACAAGAAATCTCGTCCCGAGATTTAGGAGGTAGAAGGAAACAGTGCGGGGTATTCTTCACGCAGACGATCCTCTCGTTCCCAAGTGGCCTCATCTTCAGAATGGTGCGACCACTGGACTTTGAGAAACTTGATCGCCTTCTGACGTGTGCGGCGTTCAGCTTGGTCGAGAATGCGGACCGGATGCTCCTTATAGGAGAGGTCTTGCTGCAATTCGAGCACTTCATGATCCACAGCTCGGATTGGGTCCTTGAAGCAACGGCGGAGCTGTGACACATGGAACACATCGTGAACCTGAGAAAGGTTCGGCGGTAGTTCCAGTTGGTAAGCCACTTTTCCACGCCTTTCGAGAATAAGGAATGGGCCAATATAGCGAGGAGCTAGTTTGCCCTTGATCCCGAAGCGGTGAGGACCCTTCATAGGTGTGACTCGAAGATAAGCCTTTTCGCCAGGTTGATAGACCATGTCTTTATGATGACGGTCATACTGACTCTTCTGACGTGACTGAGCAGTCTTGAGATTCTCACGAATAATGCGGACTTGTTCTTCGGCATCTTGGATAATATCCGGACCGAAGAGTGGACGCTCCCCAGTTTCTGACCAGTTCAGAGGGGTTCGGCACTTTCGTCCATATAACACTTTGAAGGGGGCCATCTTCAGACTAGCTTGATAGCTATTATTATAAGAGAACTCAGCATACGGGAGAGATTCCTCCCATTTCTTGCCGAAGGAAATAACACAAGCTCGAAGCATATCTTCGAGAACTTGGTTGACGCGTTCAACTTGTCCTTGCGATTGAGGATGAAACGCAGTACTGAATGACAGATGAGTTCCCATTGCTTCTTGGAAACTTGCCCAGAATCTTGAAGTGAATAAGCTACCACGGTCTGAACTGATAACCAATGGAATACCGTGGAGTGAAACAATCCTGGACATATAGAGCGTTGCCAACTGGCTAGCAGTGATCGTTTCTTTGACCGCCAGGAAATGTGCAACTTTGGAAAGCCGGTCAATGACGACAAGAATAGCATCATTACCTTTCTGTGATTTGGGAAATCCAGTGACGAAGTCCATGTCAACATGGTCCCATTTCCATTCAGGAATAGAGATAGGTTGCAGAGTTCCAGCAGGCCTTTGATGTTCTGCTTTGATACGACGGCAAACGTCACATTCAGCAACATAACGAGCAATGTCTTGCTTCATATTAGACCACCAGAATCTCTGACGGATGTCTTGGTACATCTTTGTACTACCAGGATGGATACAAAGAGGCGTATCATGAGCTTCTTTCATAACTTCCTGTGTCATATCCAGGTTTTTCTCTGCACATGGCACCACTAGGCGGCCCTTGAAGTATAGGGTGCCATCTTCAGCAATGGTGAAGAATGAGGGCTTTCCTTCTGCGAGGTAGCGCTTAATCTTGTGGGCTTCAGAGTCATACTTCTGTAGCCTTTTGATGCTGTCCTCGAGATCTGGTTTAGCAACTAGGGTATTGAGGGAACCCTGGGTAACAACGTGGAGGTTCACCTTGCCAAACTCCTTAGGAGGGGGAGCGAGTGCTCCCGGAGGAACAATATGGAGGTTCAGCTTCCTGAATTCTTCAACAAGCGAGGGCTGAACTTTGTGAACCTGGAGGTGGTTGCAGTAAGACTTGTGGCTCAAGGCATCAGCCATTACATTAGCCTTGCCTGGCGTATAGGAAATGCCCAAGTCAAAGTCTGCAACAAGCTCCATCCATCTCTGCCGACGGAGGTTCAGGTCTGGCTGAGTAAACAGATACTTCAGACTTTGGTGGTCGGTGAAGATCTCGCAACGATTACCGAGAAGGTAATGTCGCCACTGCTTCAGCGCATGAATGACAGCAGCAAGTTCGAGGTCATGAACTGGGTAGTTCTCTTCGTGAGGGCGCAATTGTCGAGAGGCATAAGCAATCACTTTGCGGTCTTGCATTAGGACACAGCCTAATCCTTGACGGGAAGCGTCGCAGTAAATGACGAAGTCCTTCTTAGTATCAGGTGGAGCTAGAACTGGAGCAGAAGTCAACTTGTCTTTGAGTGCCTGGAAACTTTCCTGACACTTGTCTGTCCATTGGAACTTGACGCCCTTATGCAACAGGTTAGTCAGAGGCCTGGCGATCTTAGAGAAGTTCTCGACGAATCGACGGCAATAGCTGGCGAGACCGAGAAAACTTCTGACTTGCTTAACGTTCTTGGGAGGGGTCCAATCAAGAATAGCCTGAACTCGTTCAGGGTTGACGGCAATACCATCCTTAGAGATGACATGCCCGAGATAGGTTACTTCGGGTAGCCAGAATTCACATTTAGAGAACTTGGCATATAGTTGATGCTCTCGTAGCTTTTCCAGCACAAGTCGAAGATGTTCAGCATGTTCTTCTTCGTTCTTGGAAAATACCAGGATATCATCCAGATAAACCACGACAAACTTGTCGAGGTAATCCATGAATATATAGTTCATCAGACGAGAGAAGGTGGCTGGAGCATTGGTTAAACCGAAAGACATGACGGTGTACTCGTATGAACCATAACGAGTCACGAAGGCGGTCTTTGGGATATCCTCTTCGCGAACACGGATCTGGTGGTAGCCCAACCTCAAGTCGAGCTTAGAGAACACTGACGAACCCGCCAGTTGATCATACAGATCATTGATCCGAGGAAGGGGGTATTTATTCTGAATGGTAGCTTGGTTTATAGGACGGTAGTCTTGAACTAACCGGTTTGTCCCATCCTTCTTCTTGACAAAGAGAGAAGGTGCTCCCCAAGGAGAGCAACTTGGGCGAATGAATCCTTTGCGAAGAGATTTGTCGATTTCCTCCTTAAGCTCAAGGAGTTCATGCGGCGGCATTTTGTAGGGTCGCTTGGCTATAGGAGTGGTGCCTGGTTTCAAGTCGATGATGAATTCGACAGCTCTAGCAGGGGGAATCCCTGGAAGTTCTTCAGGGAAGACGTCGAGGAATTCACGCACGACGGGAATGTTTTCAATGCCCTCGAGTGGTGCAGCGTTCAATGCATTCAATGCATAGAGCCTTGCCTCGGCATTTTGCACCAGATGAGCTTGGTAAGCAACTATTTCATCTGAAGGGTGTAGCAGATGGACGGTCTTAGTGGCGCAAACTATAGAAGCAGTATGCGCTTTCAACCAATCCATACCCAAAATGAGGTCGATGTTAGACGACTTCAGGATAATGGGAGAGGCATAGAATTCCAGCCCTTCGATTTCCACGGGGACATCGATGCCAACCAAGGAGGTTTGACACTGTCCCACGGGGGTTTTGACCAGTACCGAAGTGTTCATCTCCTCACATTTAACGTCGTGCTTGTATGCAAAATCTTCTGACATGAATGAATGCGATGCACCTGTATCAAATAAAACGGATGCTGGTACTGAATTTACGAGGAGTGTACCCATCACAGTAGCAGGCTGGTCTTGAGCTTCGTTGAGATCAACGTGGTTGGCATGAGCACGACCATAAGACTTAGCATTGTTGTTGCGGGGCTGATTGTTACCACGGCCAGTTGCTGGAAGGGCCAGTTGATTCTGGTTCTGGTTGCATTCTTTAGCACGGTGTCCTGGTTGACCACACCTGAAGCACAAGCCATTATTCGGAGTGGGAACAGGAGCTTGGGATGGTGGAGCTGGAAGTCTTGACTGCCTAGATGGTGGTGGAGGCAGACGAGGTGCAGCATAGGTCTGCCTTGGGGCAGATGCATTTGGACGGTACATGCTGTTCGGGATCCATATCTTACGCTTCTGTGCGGGCGAGCCCGAAGATGAGCCCGTGTCACGGTTGCGCCTGTGAGAGCTCTGGTATTCCTGCAGACCAGTTTCGACATTGATGGCCTTGTTTACCAAGGTGGCGAAATCAGCAAAGTCATGCACTAGAAGTGCGAGCTTGATGTCAGCTTGAAGGCCATCACGGAACTTCTCCTGTCTGCGTGCATCAGTTGCAATGTCTTCTTCAGCATAGCGGGACAAGTCCAGAAACTCCCGCTGATAAGCTTCGACAGTTTTGTTGCCTTGGGTGAGGTTGCGGAACTCACGCTTCTTCCGGTCCATGACTCCCTGAGGAATGAAGCGGGCACGGAAAGCTGCTTGGAAGTCTGGCCACGTGATGATTGTTCCAGCTGGCAGAGTACGCCTGTGGCTGTCCCACCATTGAGCTGCGGGTCCCTTCAGAAAGAAGGAAGCAAAGTTGACATAGCTGGCAGGGGCTACATCAGCAGACTCCATCTCATAGGTGATGTCACGGAGCCAGTCATCAGCATCCAGAGGCTGAGTTGAGCTGCAGTAGATGGTTGGGTTGAGGCGTATGAAATCTTGAAGAGTCACTTGGGCTGGCTGCTGGTTCATATTGGGGCGAGGAAACTGAGCCATCATATTTTCCATGAACTAGCGGTTCAGTTCAAACAGTTGGATCATACCAGCCATGTACTCAGGTGGTGGTGGGGCATTGCCACCACGACCACGACCACCTGGTCTAACCATCCTGCTATTATATAACAGGGGTTCAGCATTGAGAAATTTGCAAAGACAAGGATCATTCATGATGAAACATGCATAATGAAAGGAGCACGATAGCTACTGCATAGTAGTCGGCATAACTTACAAAGGGGTCATGCATAGAGTTCAGTACATAGACTAAAACATCATAGGCGGCACACAGGCTCGCGGCGACTGCAACTAAATACTAGCTAAGCAAGACTACATCAGTCCCAAGAGGTACTGTGGAGGTAATCGTAGCCCGACAGCTGGTAGTGAGGCAACGGATAGCCCTCCACGTCAGCAGACTGGGGGCCGCAGATACTCAGGTGTAGAGCCCGACGCTCAGGTGGCAGAAGAGGACCAAGTGCGGGAGAGTAGCCTCCCACCTCTGGCCAACCGACACCGTGGGGCATCACGGTCCTGGCTGGGTAGATCGCAGCATGCGGTACCTGTCCCGATCGGACAAAGGGGTGCAGCAGCGTCAGAGCACGGTAAAGGTGCTGACGGGTGGTGTACATCTCGTGGCGAAGAGCTCGGTTAGCTCGATCCAGCCCATCAGCATGCAGAACCAGGTTCTGATGGTAGAAGGGCTCTCGGGTGACAGTGGAGTAGGCAGCAGTATAGTATCCCTCCGCACCAACATCGGATGCGATAGCGATGTGCCTGAAAGGGGAGGTGTCCAACTCCCGATACTCTCCACGAAGACGTGTCAGAGCAGCATAGGCAGCATCGTGGACAGCCATATCGATGGTCACGCCAACACCATGTGCGGTGTGCAGCACAGTAGTGGAGTCGTACTCCGGAGAGTAGAGGTGGACGATGGCACGGTACTGCTCCTGGTTAAAGTCCTGGTACTCCTCGTAGACGGTGTACTCAGGGTGCCAGCGATAACCCAGATAGGTCATCATCTCAGCTAGCACCGCAGGTGATCCCGAGGCACCAATGGCCATCGTGTGGCGAACGACCTGCCTCGTGGGTTCCATCTGAAAGCAAAGACGTTTCAAAGGAGTCAAATGACAGTGTGTGAATTGTTCAAAATACTATTCTAAGAAACAACTATGGCTTATCCAACTTTGGGGTGAACGCGGTCACGGGATCCTAGTGTTAGAGTTAGTAAATTCGTTTAACCCGAGTAGAAGAGAGTTCGGAGTCCCAGAGTAAAGGTCGAGGAGTAAAAGATCCTAGTACCACCCAATGGCGACGTGGGCCCGTAAGACACACAGCCATGTTAGTAAAAAGTTTTGTAATGTCTAGACTCGACTTCGGCCAAGGAGTGTGGATAGGGGGATTCCTACAGGCAGTCGGCTCTGATACCAACTTGTGACGCCCCCGATTTGACCGTACACTAATCATGCACGCAAATGTGTACGACCAAGATCAGGGACTCACGGGAAGATATCACAACACAACTCTAAAACATAAATAAGTCATACAAGCATTATAATACAAGCCAGGGGCCTCGAGGGCTCGAATACAAATGCTCGATCACAGACGAGTCAGCGGAAGCAACAATATCTGAGTACAGACATAAGTCAAACAAGTTTGCCTTAAGAAGGCTAGCACAAACTGGGATACAGATCGAACGAGGCGCAGGCCTCCTGCCTGGGATCCTCCTAACTACTCCTGGTCGTCGTCAGCGGCCTGCACGTAGTAGTAGGCACCTCTAGTGTCGTAGGTGTCGTCGTCGACGGTGGCGTCTGGCTCCTGGACTCCAGCATCTGGTTGCGATAACCAGATAGAAAGGAAAGGGGGAAAAGAGGGAGAGAAGCAACCGTGAGTACTCATCCAAAGTACTCGCAAGCAAGGAGCTACACTACATATGCATGGGAATATGTGTAAAGGGGCATATCAGTGGACTGAACTGCAGAAAGCCAGAATAAAAGGGGGATAGCTGGTCCTGTCGAAGACTACGCTTCTGGTCATCTCCATCTTGCAGCATGTAGAAGAGAGTAGATTGAAGTCCTCCAAGTAGCATCGCATAGCATAATCCTACCCGGCGATCCCCTCCTCGTCGCCCTGTTAGAGAGCGATCACCGGGTTGTATCTGGCACTTGGAAGGGTGTATTTTATTCAGTATCCAGTTCTAGTTGTCATAAGGTCAAGGTACAACTCCGGGTCGTCCTTTTACCGAGGGACGCGGCTATTCGAATAGATAAACTTCCCTGCAGGGGTGCACCACATAACCCAACACGCTCGATCCCATTTGGCCGGACACACTTTCCTGGGTCATGCCCGGCCTCGTAAGATCAATGCGTCGCAGCCCCACCTAAGCACAACAGAGAGGTCAGCACGCCGGTCTAACCCTATGCGCGCAGGGGTCTGGGCCCATCGCCCTATGCACACCTGCACGTTGCGTACGCGGCCGGAAGCAGACCTAGCCTAGTGGCGTTCCAGTCCAATCCGGCGCGCGCCACTCAGTCGCTGACGTCAAGAAGGCTTCGGCTGATACCACGACGTCGGGATACCCATAACTACTCCCGCGTAGATGGCTAGTGCGTATAGACCAAATGGCCAGACTCAGATCAAATACCAAGATCTCGTTAAGCGTGTTAAGTATCCGCGAACGCCGACCAGGGCCAGGCCCACCTCTCACCTAGGCGGTCTCAACCTGCCCTGTCGCTCCGCCACAAAGATCCACTTGCGGGTACTCCTACGAGCCGACCCGACTTTAGTCATCACATGTGTCATGTATATAGTATATAAGTATATACCCGTGATCACCGCCCAGGTGATCACGACCCGATAGTATAGCACAACAGACGGACAAGAATGTAGGGCCACTGATGGAAAGCTAGCATCCTATACTAAGCATGTAGGATTGCAGGTACAGGTATCAACAGTAGTAGCAAGGATAGGCTATGCATCAGGATAGGATATCGAAAAGCAGTAACATGCTACACTACTCTAATGCAAGCAGTATAGAGAAGAATAGGCGATATCTGGTGATCAAGGGGGGGGCTTGCCTGGTTGCTCTGGCAAGTAGGAGGGGTCGTCGACTCCGTAGTCGAACTGGGCAGCAGCAGGGTCGGTCTCGTAGTCTACCGGAGAGAAGAGGGGGAAGAAACAGTAAATACAATGCAAACATAAGCATACGATGCGTGACATGACAATGAGCGGTGCTAGGTGTGTCCTAACGCGACAGTAGGTGGTACCGGTGAAGGGGGGAAACATCCGGGAGGTATTCCCGATGTTTCGCGTTTTCGGACAGACGGACCGGAGGGGGAAAGTTGCTAGTTCGATAGTTTAGGGAGGTGTGGTGGACGAACGGACTGCGTATTCGGATTCGTCTCGTCGTTCTGAGCAACTTTCGTATAGAAAACATTTTCATCTGAGTTACGGTTTAAAAGATATGAATTTTCAAAGTTTATTTGAATTTCTGGAATTATTTGAATTAAGCAAAAATGAATTATGACATCAGCATGAGGCAATGCTGACGTCATCAGTTCAACAGAGCGGCTGACCAGGTCAAACTGACCAGTGGACCCCACCTGTCATAGACAGTGGGCTAACAGAAGATTAAACTAATTAATTTTTAGTTAATTAACTACTGGGCCCACCTGTCAGTGAGTGATTAGATTAATTAATTAGTTTTAATTATAAAAACATTTTTCTTTTCTCTCTTTTTTTTAATTCTGCGGCGGGGCCCGCATGTCAGTGGCTGGGCCTGCCCAGTCAGCACGTTGACTGGGTTGACCCAGTCAACGGGGCCCACGGGGCCCACTGGCAGTGGCACTGGGGTGGCCCCAGGCCAGCCACGTCGGCGGCCGGCGCCGGAGCGACTCCGGCGACCAAAACAGCGGCGGCCCCTCGCCGGAGTTGGCCGGAATCGCGCTACGGGGCTCGGGGAGGAGCGGGGCTAGGCCCATTCGAAGGAGCTCGCAGCGCCGCATCCAGTGGTGGCCGGGGCTTGGCCGGACTTGGCCGGAATCGGCGCCGGCGAGCGGCGGAGGCGGCGGCGCGCACGGGTGCCCGACGGAAACGAGGCTACGGCGGGCTATCGAGCAAGCGGATGGGCTGGGGGGCATCTACGCGCGGTGGGGAGTGCAACGGGCTTGAGCCCGTGACCAAAAGGTCACCGGAGCCTTGCCGGCGGCGAGCTCCGTGGCGCGGCGTTCGGGCGCGCGTGGGGAAGCAGCTAGGGGGCGCGCGAGAGAGAAAGGACAGGGGAGGAGGGGGAGAGGCTCACCGCGCGGCACAAGGAGGCCGGTGAGAGGCTTAGGAGCAGCAGGTCGGCGCCGGGGAAGAAGGGGGTCGCCGGCGTCCGAAGTTGAAGACGAGCTCGGTGTGCTCGTGGTAGGGGCTCCGGTCTCCAACGGGCTGCACCAGATGAAGCAGCGGGCGACGGCGGTCCTTGGAGACACCGTGGGGCGGCGAGGTGGGCACGGTGGCCGTGTGAACGACGGAGAACGGCGGCGACCGCGTCGGGCGTGGGGAAGGAAGGAGCGGCGTGGATCTGGGGGGGGGGGAAGAGAGAGGCGCAGAGGCCGAGGGGTGAGCGGGGGCGAGTGGGAGAGGGGCCCGAGGAGGCGGGGGCGCTGGCGTCCTTATCCTCCCCGTCGCCGGCGAGGGGGTGCGGCGGGGACGGCCCCTGTTCCGACCCCGGTCGGGGGAACAGGGAAGGGGGCGAGGGGGAGTGGGAGATGGGCTAGGCCGGCTGGGCCGGGGGTCGGCCCAGTTGGGCCAGGGGTCCAGGGGGGCCTTCTCCTTCTGTTTTTTTCTTTTTTTCTTTGCCTGTTCTGTTTTCTGTTTTCTTATTATTTGTTTATTTTCTTTTCTGTTTTATTTCATTTAAAAGTATTTAGGCATTTTATAAAAATGTGTTTTCTCCACAATAATTATCAGTGCAATTTCTAGCATGGCCCGAACATTTTTTTTTTAATTTTTGAAAACTTTTATTTTCCACTTTTAAATTTAATTGAAGTTTGAACTAGGAGTTTGAAAAGGAATGTGATTCAAATGTGATCAAGCCCTGTTTAGCAACATGATTAGCTTAATCACAGGGAGTTACTGTAGCATGATTCTCGGGGTGTTACAGCGCCCCCATCTAGGGTTCCCTCCCCAGGGGTGGCGGCAGCCCCCAAAACCCATCTAGGGTGCGGCCAAGGGGAAAGGAGAGGGGGGCGCCCCTAGGGTGGGCCTTAAGGCCCATCTGGACCTAGGGTTTGCCCCCTCCCACTCTCCCTGCGCCTTGGGCCTTGGTGGGGGGCGCACCAGCCCACCTGGAGCTGGTTCCCTCCCACACTTGGCCCACGCAGCCTTCTGGGGCTGGTGGCCCCACCTGGTGGACCCCCGGGATCCTCCCGGTGGTCCCGGTACATTACCGATAGCACCCGAAACTTTTCCGGTGACCAAAACAGGACTTCCCATATATAAATCTTTACCTCCGGACCATTCCGGAACTCCTCGTGACGTCCGGGATCTCATCCGGGACTCCGAACAACATTCGGTAACCACGTATATCTATTCCCTATAACCCTAGCGTCATCGAACCTTAAGTGTGTAGACCCTACGGGTTCGGGAACCATGCAGACATGACCGAGACGTTCTCCGGTCAATAACCAACAGCGGGATCTGGATACCCATATTGGCTCCCACATGTTCCACGATGATCTCATCGGATGAACCACGATGTCGGGGATTCAATCAATCCTGTATACAATTCCCTTTGTCAATCGGTATGTTACTTGCCCGAGATTCGATCGTCGGTATCCCGATACCTTGTTCAATCTCGTTACCGGCAAGTCTCTTTACTCGTTCCGTAACACATCATCCCGTGATCAACTCCTTGGTCACATTGTGCACATTATGATGATGTCCTACCGAGTGGGCCCAGAGATACCTCTCCGTTTACACGGAGTGACAAATCCCAGTCTCGATTCGCGCCAACCCAACAGACACTTTCGGAGATACCTGTAGTGCACCTTTATAGTCACCCAGTTACGTTGTGACGTTTGGTAAACCCAAAGCATTCCTACGGTATCCAGGAGTTGCACAATCTCATGGTCTAAGGAAATGATACTTGACATTAGAAAAGCTCTTAGCAAACGAACTACACGATCTTGTGCTAGGCTTAGGATTGGGTCTTGTCCATCACATCATTCTCCTAATGATGTGATCCCGTTATCAACGACATCCAATGTCCATGGTCAGGAAACCGTAACCATCTATTGATCAACGAGCTAGTCAACTAGAGGCTTACTAGGGACATGGTGTTGTCTATGTATCCACACATGTATCTGAGTTTCCTATCAATACAATTCTAGCATGGATAATAAACGATTATCATGAACAAGGAAATATAATAATAACCAATTTATTATTGCCTCTAGGGCATATTTTCAACACGAGGCCCAAAGGAGGCCAGGTTGTGAGCTAGCTTCGAATCACAGTATTCTACTAATGTATGCACCTATGCACATTCGAAGGTTGTGCTTTTTCTCCGACTCTCTAGACCGGTGATGATGGATTGCAAGCCTGCACTGTGTAGATTAGTGTGGTTCGAAGCACGCACACAACCCGGCCTCCTTTGGGCCTCGACCCGCCGCTCCAAGCGGTTTTTCTACGATTTTTAGATGTCATGTCAAGCCTGGTATGGCGAGACCATTCATATATGTCTCTTTTCGTTACTGATTTTTAATCTCTGGCAGATGGCGAGACCATCTAAAAGGTCTTATATTACTTTACAGAGGCAGTACAGTCGAAGGAATAATAAGGCTATCATGATTTTAAATTTTATTTTATTGTTTACTGGTTGTTTTATGTCCAGTTGTCTATCCATTATACTGACTTTTATTTTCCTTGATTGTTATCAAATATAAGATGCACATTGATATGTTTAATTCAATTCAACATTGTCAATTTATCCAGAACTTCTCTCTTTTCCTCGGTGAAACAAGAATCTTTTTTGTTCAAACAAAAGCGCTTAGTTTTAGCCTTTTGTTTCCTCTGTGCTGCATCTTCTTTAAAGATTCATCCAATGGAATCCCAACTCCCTTTCTTTTGGATTTCCATTCTATTTAGATATGGTCTATGTAGATCTAATTCTTATATAAAGAAAACTTTCTCGTTTCACTTCGTCTCGCTTTCTCTAGAATCTCTAGAAAAAAGAATTGTATGTAAAGTTCCTCGGTCGACACAAAACGGTCTCCTTTGACTCCTCACATCCTAATCATCAACAAGTGCACACTAGAAAACTGTATTATGATAGTACCATGAAAAGTACTAAGTAATTTCAATGTACTTCATAGGATCCTTGTACTATCTTAGTTTTAGAGACCCGCCATGATGCAAGTAATTTCATCTTAGTTATACTCATAGTCACTGGTTAATTTAACTTCCAATGACAATACAATCAATACTCAACCAATAATACTCGATGAACGAAGAAGGAGGTTACACAACACAAGCAAGGCACACTAGCGCTACCATTAATTTGATTTCCTCCATTCCTTCTCAGCACGCAGAAGCAGATCGCACACAGAACATCACTTGTGGACGTACTTCATGACACCAGGGATGTGGACCTTGAAGAAGTAGTCGTCCCAGTCAATGGTCTTGGGGTCAAAGTTGAATGCGGAATCGGCATGGTCACCGTCGGCCATGGCGAGCCTGAGCTTGTTGAGGTTTACATCGTCGAAGCAACCCTTGAAGAGCGAGAAGGGCCCGTACAGGTCCACCAGCTGCATCACGAACCTACACAAAATGCATGTTCTTAAGCCAATGGTATAACATCAACACGGTACAACCGCAAAAGTGTTTAAACTGTACTCCCTCTAGATAATTCGTTTGAGCGTCAACTAATTCCGGAAGAAGAATGTACCTGTACTTGCGGGCGAGGTCGTGGTAGAGGGCGGCAAGGCCAAAGAGGCCGCAACAGAGGATGGAGAGCAGGCGGAGGAGTTCAAGGGGGACACGGTACTTGAGCACCATGAATAGGTGGAACGCCGCGATGCTGCCGAGGAACCGCACCTTACGGGTGCGCACGGGGCGGCCATCAGGCCCCACCCGTGGGTGCTCCTCGAAGTACCGGATCCCCGTTCGGTACAACACCGCGTACGGAGCCGGGTGCCGCAGCGACGAGCTCACGTGGTACACCGTTGGCGCTGCCGGCACCGAGTGAGGGTGTTGCTGCTGCGGAGGCGGCTTCTTCTCTGGCTCTGATGTCCGAGTGGAGGAGGCATGTGCCACCGTGGCCGCCATCATCGCGTTCACCACCATGTCGCCGGGCATCTGCAGACACCATGGTAGCGCATTTGGGTTAGAACTGTGATAATCCAGTAGCAGCATATGTAACCTTGCTGTAACAGGCAAGATTCAGATAGTAACCGCACGCAGCCAAGTACATCTAAGGTTGGCTGATGCACTGCAGCAGCCACTTGGCCTGGTTGGCACAGACGCTTCAGATGCAACTTACTGCAGCATGGTCACACACTGTACTAGTATACTTATTACTCATTACTGCAGCACGTTCGCAAGAAGACAGTAGCACTAGCAGCTCTGCATTTGCTGAACTAATAACGAGTGAAGCAATTACCACGTCCATGGTTAGGTCGAGGTCGGCGAGGAAGCACGACAGGCTCTGCTTCGCGTACCCGATCAGGATTGCGTCGATCGTCCTGCATTTTTCATTTCGGTGTTAGAATTTGAATTTGAAACTTGGCATTCATATTTAGACCCAAAGAGTTTGAACCGACCTGGTGCCTTCGATCCATCCTGGCAGTGGGTCGTTCTGGACGCTGGTGATGATGCTGGGCCGGACGATGACGACGGGCACGTCGCCCCCGTGCATCATCTGGGCCAGCATCATCTCCCCCATGGATTTGGTGAACACGTACGTGTTGGGCCACCCAAAGTGCCTGGCCCTGCACACACAATTACAAAAAAATATATTGAATTTCAGTTCCAAGTTTCACAAAATAAAACCCTCTGTTTTTTGAACTTGAATTTCACAGGAAAGAGGAGAAACTTTGGAAAAATATAGGATTGCTAACCTGGTGAGGCCGAGGTCCTTCATGGCCTTCCTCTGGGCCTTGGGGTCCACATCGTCGTCGGCCTCCATCTGCTTCCTGAGGTCCCTGGCCAGCCTCATCTCGGCGTCGATGTCGAGTTGGGTGCCGTCGTCGCGCAGCGTCTCGCCGTCCCTGAACGGCCTCTCCGGAACCAGCCCCTGCTTCTCGCCGGCGACGTAGGCCGTGGAGACGTGCATGAGCACCTCGAGGTTGGGGCACCTCCGGGCGAAGTCGCACATGTGCTTCACCCCCACCACGTTCACGTCCAGGGCCACGTCGTACCTGAGCACGCACACGTCCATTCCAGAGTTAGTTGCAGAGGCCATTGATGAGCTCACTACTCTGGAGAAGAAGGTGCAGCCATGCACGTTCTCTCCCGCTGAATTTTCTCTCTGACGAAGTTAATTAAAACAGTCAATAGTACACAGCACCTTTCGTAGAAGTTGGTGGTGGCGGCGCCGTTGACGATGACGTTGAGCTCGTCGGCGAGCCGGAGGTCCCGCAGCGTGGCGGGGTCGACGCCGAAGCCCTCGCGCATGACGTCGCCGGCCAGCCCCACCACCTTGTCGGCGACGAAGGCGTCGAACCCGGCACCGTGGCGCTCCCGCAGCACGCAGAACAGCTCCTTCCCCACCACCTGCGAACCACGCCGGTCTCGATAAAATTAGTTTGATCAATAGACGTGCTTGATTTACACCAATTCTTAACCTGCAATGTGCGTTTGATACATGCATGCACGCACTGTGGATCCACCACCCAACATGGTGAGTGTCTCAGGCAACTTTTGGTAAAAACTATAAATTGCTTCTGCAGCGCACGACAACCGACCCGTGCAACTGTCTGCAGCTGTAAATTGCCCATGCCGAACAATGAAGGATCAGTGAATGCATATGAAGAAATGAAGAGGGGCCAGGCGTGCTGGAAGGGTTTCTTTCCCGGCTTTTACTAGATGGAGTAGGAGTAGGGTGGAGGACCAAGCATACTGCCCATTGTCTCTGCTCTGGATCTCCTTGGCACCACTCAATAACTACACTTTTTTTCTTTTGCAATATACTAGAATCTACTAACCAAAACATAATTGCAGTTATTTGTGTTCATTGTTGATGCAATCAGGTACCAACACATCATTGCAGACTTGCGGTCCACTCTATACACATATGACAAGAAACTCTGGGTTCTGAATTCTCAAGTTGATGAAGCTGTAGTTAGTGGTGCCGGTGCCAGTGCCAGATGGTGCCCTGCGCTCGTCATTTCCCAGCAGCAGCCAGCCAGCCATGCATGCATGCATGCAGGCTGCACACTGGCCGGCTAGCTAGCTAGGTGGTGGTGCAGTACCAGTTGTGCACTGCATGCGGCAGAGGCCATTGAAAACTTGTGAATCGAGTCGACCTGACCAAACCTACCGGCCTACCCACACCATAACTCCTCATACGACTCCTAGGGATACACACACAGCTGCGCTACTTCGCCGCCGGTTTAATTGTCATCCTGCGGCCGGTTTTCCCAAGGTTCCCGGTTTCCAGGATCGGGCGTAAATGAAAATGTTGAAAATTTCGTCAACCATACGCCTACTAGTATCTGGTTTCTCGTTCAAATTAATCCTGGCATACCAAAAGCTGGCAGAATATTTGTGCATTTAACTAGTATCTACTCCCTCCGTTCCTAAATATAAGTCTTTTTAGACATTTTAAATGGACTACAACATATGGATGTATGTAGACATATTTTAGAATATAGATTCATTCAATTTGCTCTATATATAGTCACTTGTTGGAATCTTTAAAAAGACATATTTAAGAACGGAGGGAGTAGTAGAGAAGAATGAGCGGTGTACAGCTGAGATTATTCATGGCCACCTCTCATGCAGAGTATGGCATGTGACTCTCAACCTCAGAAAGAGAAGAAAAAATGGCATGTGACCTGCCTGAATGTTCGGCAGGAATGAGACTCAACAGTGTGCACCTAGTCCTGACTAATGCCGGTTTATGCCTATAAGATAATTATTCTACCCATGTTCATGTTTGCATCACAGATACTCCAGCGGGCAGCTGGACTATGTAATTTGTGATATCTATGCATGTTTAGTTCCAATGAGCCACATAATGTTACTAGTATTATATAGTACTAATTAAAAAGGGGAAAAAAATAGTAGTGACTATGAAACAGAATGAACGGACACAAGGGACACAGTGGGAGCAGCTTGGGGGCTTCTATGTCTGAGAGAACTCGCATGCGTTCCCTGCAGCATGGTCTTAGCAAGAACCATGCTGCCGGCATGCATCCCTATCTCTAGAACAGAGGAGTATTGAGAGAGAGATTGATGGAGGGGGTGCAAGGATCAACAGGATTGATGGACGGGCAGCCAGGCACGCACCTCGGTCTCCACCCGGCGCCTCGCCGCCGCGGCGTCGGCCGCCCGCACCGGCAGGTAGATCCTCTTCACGTCCGGCTGGACCCGCAGGATCTTCTCCACCATTACTGCACAGGTCGACGAGTGAGCACACAATGCAACACCAAGGACTCTCAGCATGGATGCATGAACTGTTCTTCAGAAAATAGCAAGGCATGCATATATGATATATCCTCATCATGCTCACTTACTCTTGCCAAGGAATCCCGTGGCTCCGGTGATGAGCACGCTCTTGTTCCTGAAGTAGTCGACGATCTTCCCCTCATCCAGCGTGCCCACCATCTTGCCTTGGTTTTGTGTGCGTGTGAGCTATGAAGCTCGGGAGGAGAGAATGAGAGACGGAGGAAGAAGAGAGGTGTGCTTGGTGTGTGAGGCTTGTGTGCTCCGGCACCCAGTATTTATACACGCGCAGGGCCGGCCAGCGAGGTGTTGAGGGTGGCCAAGTCTCCGAGCTACACACACAGGACAGGGGTGGCTATTGAGTGCACGTAATTAGCAAGGGCAACACGCTTGTGCTTCCCAACCACAACCTGCTTTTCCAGTGAAACCCAATGGAGGAGCAGGAGCCATAGTCAAAGTAATGCAGTAAAGTAGCAGCGGCACTCAAAGTAATGCTACTCGGCGGACGTTCGCTGGGGATATGACAAAACGAACGTTTTTTCATGGCATTTTATATTGCGGGAACATGGCAATTCCTTGAAGCAAGCACAACAATTTTCACAGCAAAATATTTGCCAGAATTGCCATGTGTTTATGAAGAAATTGGCATGTGTGTTCTGAAGGATTTGCCATAAATAACATTCGCAAATGCCATCGTTCGCTAGCTAAAGAGGTCCTATATTTATCGTAAACACTCTGGATTCACCAACATGGGTAATTACTAAGGTTGGACTGCGTTTTCTTTTAGATTTTTCAGCAAAAATGCTCCATGGAGGCCGATTTTGAAATGATCAAAATTCAAATTTGCACGTTTCAGTTTTTTTTAAATACACATATACTTATAGACATAATGCACAAGTTTGTAAATTTTCAGGACGAAATACATTAAAATGAGTGCTACACGCAAAAAGAATCTCATGCGTTTTAGTAGCTGCACTATTCATTCTCAAAGTCTATGAATTTGTTTTTTTTGCTCAGATCGCATTTCAAAGTATTTTGTTCTGAAATTTTACACACATACACATCACAACCTTGTTTACTTGTACAATTTTTTTCATTTTTTTTAAACTGAGAAATTAGAATTTTGAGTTTTTTTTCGGCCTCCGTGGAGGCCGAGCTCCAAAAACGACCCACTCATTTTTCAGCCTATATTCTGATTCATTGGGGATTTTGGCCAGACAAGTGTGGACAAGTAAAACTTTCAGAGCGGGTCGTCCAGCTCCAGTAGGTCAACAAGTACTGAACATTTGGGGGGACGGGGGAGTAGGAGCACTCTGAAGATTCACCAACACAGGCTATTTTCTGATAATGCAGAAGCTAGCTGTCTCTGCTTTTGCTTGCTTGCCCCTGTCCAAAGTTAGTCGCCACCTAGGTCAACAAGTACTGATCAACATTAGAAAAATACTCCAAAGATTCACCAACACATTATTTACAGATTTCCAGCCTGTCTGTATAATGCAGAAGCTAGCGTGTCCTTGACAAACAGCACGAAGCAAAGAACATGCAAAATTAAATAGTAACATGGTTCCTGATGGGAGATGTTTGGTCAGCTGAATAAGTGCCTGTTTGGATGGAGTCCTAGTAGGCAGCTGCTCCCTCAGGCAGCAATCCTGACCTCAGGCCTCCAAAATCCAACGCCTGAGAATTGAGCATCCATCTAGTATCAAGTAGGTAGACTGCACGTGTCCCTACGGTTTGATCTCGGTCCTTGCTATCTCATGGCAGGAGCGGCGCTCCATGGTCTGGAGCTAGGGGGTTGTCTCAACGGCAAGCCGACCCCCTCCGGAGATGGCTCGGTGTGTTTGGTACTTCGATGTCCGGTGATTTCTCAAGGTGGTGCGGTTTCAGTCTGTTCAGTAGTATCGGTTGTATCTAGTTCGGGGTAACGTTTCATGTACTCTCGGTGTTGGGTTGATGGCATTTGTGCCACCCATTCAAATATCGTTTTATTTCCCTTTTGACCTATTGGTATGAAAATTTCCTCACCATTTTATATCAACTCGGCTGTTTTTGCTTTTATTTATAAATAAATGGGGACAAAAGACTATTTCAAGGACACCCCAGCAGAGTATATTGCGACAATCCAGAGTGGGTCGTCAGTAGTAGGAGTACAGATGAAAATTGGAAGGATAAATTATGTAGGAGTACAAATTACGGATAACTTCCTACCCAATGCATTGAAAGATATTTCAGTGGCTTGGGTACGAGCGGAGCCTCAAGCCTTTCCAAGGTTAGCTGCGACTAGTTCAATGCAACCTGGGACCAGATCGTAGCAGGAGAGTTGTATTTTTATTCATCTTTGACGCGGTCTAGAAATGAATCAATATGACCGACCCATGCTGCTACTGTAGTACTCCAGTGTGTTTGCGGGTTGAACGAGACAAATTAAAATGTCGATTATCATGAACCATGCAATGGTTTGAAGAGTAGGTAACTACTACCGTCTACCTACATCATGGGCTGGGATATAGTAGGTGATAACGTAGGTAACGCCAAGTCACCAACCATGAAAAGTATAACACACTCGGGTCCATACTACTCCCTCCGTTCTAAAATAGATGACTCAAGTTTATACTAACTTTAGTACAAAGTTAGTACAAAGTTGGGTCATCTATTTTGGAACGGAGGGAGTAATATTTTGTCTATATATTTATTTTCTCAAATTTCGCAAAGTTTGATCTTAATCTAAGATCATACTAATATGTTAAGTAATATGAAACAGAGGGACTAATGAACGAGTTGATTGTAAACCTGGGCATGCAAAACCGACAAGCAGAGTATTTTTTACTCCCTCCATCCGATAAGCTTGCAAAACGATCTTATAATTATGGGACGGAGGGAGTAATAGATATAATCTTTAATTACTATCAAAAAAGATTTATTTAATGTTACAGTTGTATTATTTAATATTTAAAATTCAAAATATGTATTTTTCTTGGCTTTTGGGTAGGCTAAGTCAGGCCCGAGCTTGACATTTTTGGGACAGAATTACAAAGATCAGCCCGAAACTCGGCTTCGCCCGGGCTATGCACATGTTTAATTGATTAATATGCTGGGGTGGGGCAGGATTTTGCTATAGGAGGGGAAAGAGAGGGAAATCATGCATTGTTATTTGGTTTCGAGTGGACGAATCATTCATAAGTATGTTCAATGTAGAAACATAACTAACAAATTAGTGTCTCTCCAAAACTAAGTATCAACAAGTATTTTCTAATAATTTTATCGTTATACATACATGATAAGTAGAAAAGAGCGGTCAAAGTTACATATTTAAAGACATTACGAGTTTCCAAAATGCCATCTTTCGTGAACTAGAGGGAGTATCTAGCTAAGATATCTTTCCAATGGGTGCATGTGCTAGATACCTCATCAAGTGTCCAGCCCCCCATCACCAAAAGCAAAAAAGTGTCCAGACCCTCCCAATAAAGCAATGGAAGTTAATGCGGTGATCAATTAAGATATTGGAGGAAGTCCTAATGAACCCCAATCATGTTGCCTATTTAATAGAGTGGGTTATAGGGATGATATTTGACCTTTTTTAGGGTACATTTTACTATTTTGACAAACATAGATAACATCAAATTTAATAATTTATTGATAAATACTCTTTGTTCTAGATAGTACTACAATATTGGAGCATACTCATGCTATTGGAAGAGGATTTGTTGTTGTGCAGAATATACATGCAAGTTAATTCTTACCCTGTCCTAAAAAATGGGCAATTCGTATCCAATGCAAGGAAGATGAATTCAATAGCTAGGTGGGAAGTAATTTAGACTAGTGTCATGCATATGACACTAGTCTTTGTACTACATTCATAGTGCAAAGTAACATACAAATAGTAGTATCATAGATGATTGCATTTATTACATTATAGACTCATTTCACTTTGGGTTGCGTTATGTTACAGTAACATATTATGTTACTCCCTCTATCACGGTTTAGAAGACGCGGTTTAATTTTCATGCATTTCTAGAATAGGAGAGGTTTAAGGCGCGCTGGTAATTAATGCTGAGTTAATTAGACCCTTTTGAGATCAATTACCGGCTGCATCCATGCATGCGTCCTTTCCATTCGCTGGTGTGCACGCGTGTGTTGAAACGCTGCATGCATGGAATCCGTCTCCACCAATGCATGCGTGATGGCTGCTCGTTTAGTGGCCATGGGTTACTGCATATTGATTTTCCAAGCAATTAGGCGCCGTGCTATTAACTACGCTGCTATTTTTCAATCGCATGCTTAGGCAACTAGAGCCAATCGTGGAACACCTTGGTCCCAGAGATTTCTGATGTACGCCTTTTAAACCATGACGGATGGAGTATTTCAAACACATCTCTCCTCATTAACTATATGCCACATAAGCAAATTTGTCTTGGAATGCGCTATGTTATTTGTTAAGTTACTCCCACTATGACCAGCCTAAGCGAGTGAATTAGTTGCTTTCTAAGACTAGCCACAGTGGGAGTAACTTTGAGTAACATCACACATACCAATACAATATGAGTCTATAACCTAATAAATAAAGCTTTGCATGACACCACACTTTACTACCCACTATGAAGGTAGTAACATAGTCTAGGAATCTGTATACTCCCTCCGTTCGATGAAAAGTGTACATATAGAAATTTTAGGACAAATTATAGAGTGAAGTAAAAAAATGCATTGGAAAGATGCAAGACACCATCTTTCTCCTCTTTAACTACCCAACCCCCAATGAGCTAAGTGCATATAGAAATTAAGGAGATCATGTGTAGAATGTTATTGGTCTTGATTACCGAGTGATGAGCGAGAATCATTTTTTTCTACTTTAAAGTGCATTGAGAAGATAGAAGTACACTCTTTTGTGAACAAATTTTAAAACCAAACGTACACTCTTCACCGGACGGAGGGAGTATGTTACTAGTGTATGTTATTCTTCACTTTGGTTAGTCTAAGGTTAATTGTGCAACATGCAACTGCAAAGTTGGGACCACATCATATTTAGTCGATCCTCTCTTTTGTATTCAAATAAGTTGATCTCATAGTACGTTATTCTAAATTTTTAGGGCTGTTGCAAATATTAACTGGGTGCGTACTTGTGTTTGTGCATGCTACTAAGATAAGTTACTCCTCACTATGGCTAGCCAGTATTATCTTTGTCCTGGTTTATTGGTCCCCTCTGTAATTTGTGCCAAATTTTGACCAAATATTTAACTAAAAAATGTAAATGCATGTAAACAGAAATTGTATCGTTGGATTCGTATTTGAACATAGTTTCTAATGATATAATTTTTGGTGACATGCATAGACATTTTGTTAGTTAAATTTATGGTCAAAATTTGGCATAAAATACAAAATTGTTAAATATCAACTTAGTTAAATATTTGATCGAAATTTGGCACAAACTAAGAAGACCAATAAACCAGGACGAAGGTAGTAGTAGTTAGCAACAGGAAAACGGTTGTGCTTCCCAACCATAACCTGCTTTTCCAGTGAAACCAGAGGAGCCAGCCATAGTCAAAGTAATGCAGTAAAGTAGCTGCAGCACATTAGTAAATCAATTAATTAAAGATCCATCAAAATAGTACTACTACTTTCCAGTAATAATATATAACCACTCTGGATTAAAGACCCGGGGTGTTAGAGTAACCTTGGATAGTCTAGTTAGATTGGTGTGCACGTATGTGCGTGTTGTGGTTGCACGTATGTTATGCTACTTCTACATATGATGCATGTCCGTGTGAGTTTTGAGTTAGTCTCCTACTTGTCTACGTGACCATGGGAGTTTGTACCACCTGAAGTTGAAAAGAAATAAAGAGAAAAAAATAGAGAGCATGACAAAGGCCCTTAGCTACAAGTTCTTTGTGCGCGCGTGTTTATCGATTTTGATGTGATCAATCCTAATGGTTCCAACAATTGGTATCATAGTTTGGGGCGCCACGCCCACATGGGGGCTTCCCAGGGGATGGGGTGTTAGGCTACTGGCCGTTGGACGTTGCCAGTGACTTTAGTCCCACCTCGGTTATGGAAGAAGGATAGGATCACCTTATAAGGAAGAGTGTCACTCCCTATTTAGGCTAGTATTTTTGGATGTGGTGTGCTCTCCGCTTTTAGTGATGTGTCCGATGGACACCGGAAACGTCCGAACGTAGGTGGAGCTTGGGATCTGGGTCTGAGACGCTAATAATTGGTATCAGAGCAAGCTTCAAGATTTGAGGCCGCGCTTCCCGGGGCGGGTGGTGCAGCGATGAGAAGGATCAGGCGATCGTCGTTCCGTGGAGTGACAAGGTGGAAGGCGGCGGGCAGTCATCGCTAAGGCGGTGGAAAAAGATTGTTGAAGGGAGCAGTGGTGCCGAGGTGAGGAGGTACGGTGCTGGAAAGTCGTCAAGATCATCGTCCATGGGAGTTAAATGAGTGAAGGAGTCAAGGGGTCGTGTGAGTTAGCACGTCTCGTTGTCATCTATGGGTAGTCTTCATGTACAAGTGATGTCTCTGTGAGGATCCATTGAAGATGAAGCGTGCCTAAGTCATATATGTATCTCGATGAGAGGATCAAGTTCAATTATATGGAGGTAGTAAACCACGAAGGTGAGTCTCTTCAATGAGGTCATGTTACTACGTGAGGCTCGGGTGGATAGTGTACTCCACAAGGAGCTGATATGTATCTCACTAGGGTGGATGGTGTAGTCATAGGGTGGAGTATTCCACAATGTTCTATCGAGGCTGGATAGTCCAAGTCATATTTGCGGTGATCCGTAAATTCGTTAAATTGAAATAGGGAAGAGATAGTTGCAAACAATCTAACCAGTAATTTAATTTTTCATGGTGCGAGCCGATGAGTTGACAAGGGGTGAATGGTCAATCAGGAGATGACAAGTCCAGATTAGCCAGAGATTGTTAAAGTAATCTTGGATAGTCTGGTTAGATTGGTCTGCACGTATGTGCATGTTGTGGTTGCACGTGTGTTAGTACTACATGCTCCATGCTGCATGTATGCGTGAGTTTTGAGTTAGTTTCCTAGTTGTCTACGTCAGCGTCCCAGAAGAGCTGGAGTTGGGGGAGCCGTGTTTGCTTGTGTTGCTCTGGCCGGATGTGTATTTCTACACAGGCATAGGGCTGCGAGTTTGTGCCACCGGAAGTTGGAAGAAATAAAGAAAAATAAATAGCGACAAGGGCCCTGGCTACAAATTCTTTGTGCGCGTGTGTTCGTCGATTTTGTTGTGATCGATCATGTGGGTGAAATTCTAATAGAGAGTAGAGATAAAACTCACTCAGTGCAAATCGTGCAGCTCCAGTAGATCAACAAGTATTACCTCTGTTCTAAAATATATGAGTTTTGATAGGCTAAAGTAGCCTACCAAAATGTTTTAATATTTTGGAATGGAGGTAGTAGTACTGAATATCAGAGGGGGAAAAACCCAGAGTAGGAGCAGTCTGAAGATTCACCAACACAGGGTATTTATTAATTGTCATCCTGTCCTTGAAAAACAATGCGAAGCACAGAACAGTTTTCTGATGGGAGGTGTTTGGTCAGCTAAATAGTAATACAAGGACTAATACAACACTAGCGAGCTGTTCAGTAGGTCAACAAGTACAACTGAACATCAGGAAAATTCTCCAAAGATTCACCAACACAGGTTATTTATGAATTTCCATCTTGTTTGGATAATGCAGAAGCTAGCTTGTCCTTGGCAAACAGCACGAAGCAAAGGCACGTGCATCCTGATGGGAGATGTTTGCTCAATCATCCATCCTTCCAAGTAGGTCAGCACGTCAGTGCATTATATTGCCACAATCCTGAGTGGATCGTCAAGTAGTAGGTCAACAAGTACGTACTGATGAACATGGGAAGGATATATTATGTAGGAGTGCAGTTCAAATCTACAGAGAACTTGTTACCGTATGCACTGGTACGATGGGCGAGAATTGGTGGTTGGTTAATGAGCCTCAAGCCTTTCCAAGGTTCAATGCTAACCGGGACCAGATCGTAACAGGAGGGTTGCTACTTCTTTCATCTTTGACGCGGTCTACAAATGAATCAATATGAACGGTCCATGCTATAGTACTACTGGTAGTACTCCGGTGTGTAAGCGCCTTAAAACTTCTCTTGTCTGTTTGCGGGTTGAACGCGACAAAGTAACATGTCAATTATCATGAACCCATGCAATGGTTTGAAGTCTAATTAACTACTACCTACATCATGGGATAGGATAGGTGATAACATAACATCACACCAACCATGACACAAACAATATACTAATAGGGTTCATATTAATATTTTTTTTCTATTAATGCGGTCAAACTTCACAAAGTTTTATTTAAGATAAATCTAATATGCGAAGTAATATGAAATGGAGGGACTAACCAACAAGTTCTCGTAAACTTGGGTATGTCCAGGCCAGCCGGACTGGCCCGAAAGCCTAAAAAAACACGAGCAGAGTGCTTTTTAAAATAGATATAATCCTTAATTTATATTTAAAATGTTTTATTTAATAATTTAAATGCAAAAAATGTATTTGTCTTTGCTTGGGGGCAGACTAGATTGGCTCTGAGCTTGACATTTTTGGGATAGAATTACAAAGCTCGGCCTGAAACCCGACTTCAGCGGGGCTATGCACATGTTTAATTGATTCATATGGATAAAGAGAGGCGACTAGGGCTGTGGTGGGGCAGCATTTGGCCATAGGAGGGGAAAGAGAGGGAAAGCAGGCATTATTATTGGATTTCGAGTGGATGAATTATTCATAAGTATATTTAATGTAGAAACATAACTAACAAATTAGTGTCCTCAAAACTGATTGTAGGGGGTAGGGGGCCTGTCCTCTTCTCAACACCCTTGGCAAACATGAAAAATCATATGCACAAATTTGTGTCAACAAGTATTTTTCTAATAATTTTATTGTTATACATATATGATAAGTAGAAAAGAATGGTCAAAGTTACATTTTTAGAGATCTTATGAGTCTCCAAAACGCCATGGATTGTGAACTAGAGGGAGTATCTAGCTTAGCTATCTTTCCACATTGGACATGTGCTTGATATGTGATCAAGTGTCCAGGCCCCCATCGCCAATAGCAAAAAAGTGTCCAGACCCTCCCAATAAAGCAATGAAAATTAAGGCAGTGATCAATTAAGAGATTGGAGGAAGCCCTAATGAACGCCAATCACATAATAGAGTGGGTAATAGGGGATGATATTTGACTATTTTTGCTGTGAGTAAATATACCAATGGGTGTGCGCCCATACATGTGTGTGTGTGTGTGTGTGTGTGTGTGTGTGTGTGTGTGTGTGTTGGCGGGGGGGGGGGGGGGGGGGGGCATCTTGAAGATCTGGTATGGAGATATGAAGGGTTGTTTCGAGAAGCCCACCAAGATTTGTCATTAGTAGTATAGTATGACAAACATAGACAACATCCAATTTAATAATTTAATAACAAATACTCTTTATTAGGCTAGTCATAGTGGGAAGTAACTTAGAGTAATAACATGCATATGTTACTAGTCTATGTTACTACCTTCATAGTGGGTAGTAACATAAGTTTAGTATCATGCATGTCAAATTATCAAAAAAAACATGCATGGCTTGAATTCTAACCATAACACCAACCATGGCAGATATAGTAATAAACAAATTCATTGATGTGTGAAGAGAGGCGGGTAGGAGGAGTCAGATTTGGTATAGGAAGAGCAAGAGAGGGGAATCGTACATTGCTATTGTATTGGTAGGGGACGAATTATTTGAATATTTTTAAACAAAATAAATAAATTAGTATCTCTTATAAATTGGCGGGGGGAGGGGGGTCTATTTACAAAAAGTGAAATTTTGGCCACCTATGAGGCAAGGTGTCCATGCCCCCATCTAACAAACGCAAAGTGTCCAGGCCCTCCCAATAAAGCAATGGAGATCAATGCATGATCAATTGGGAGACTAGAGAAACAGATGAACCCCTACACCAACCCAATACCATGGGACCCCATCCCCCATCAACCCCCTTACCCTACTTGAGGCTCCTTATCTTTAGGTGCTGCATCGACACCTGTATATACTTCTCACTGCTCCAACACATGAGACAAAGCTGTATATATTTTTTATTTGTTAGAGTTGGTTAAGGGTGATATTTGGGGGATCTATTGGAGTGAGGAGACATACATGAGAGGAATATTTTTGAAGAAGCCATCATACGGTGTTTTTTTTAAATGGGGATAGTTATGTCCTCTGCATCGATTGATGCACGGAACCATCTTTATTGTGAAGTTTTGTCCTTACAAAAGGTAATGGAAATCATTGCAAGATCAACCAACACAAGAGAGCCACATGTTACAAACTCAGGCATCACAGACACATTGCATTAATGTTGGGTTTGCATTAATGTTAGATTGAATTGTTCATAATGTAGACACAAAATTATAATTTAGTAATCTCTTAAAATGTATGTGCTTTTTTTTGGGGGGGGGGGGGGGGGGGGGGGTGGGGGGGGGGCTTCTCGGCAACTCCCGGTTCTGCAACGTCTCAGTAGTTGTGTATATGTACCTATGTACACCCAACAATTCTCAAAAAGTAATGTCTTGTCAAACTTTTATTTGTCCATTACTATTATTTCAAATATTTTAATTAATGTCTTAAATCTTATGTCAAACTAGAAAAACCATACACATAAATTTTTCTGGAGAAGTGGTTTCAAAATATTATTCTATTGATAGTTTGTTTAGAGAATTTTTATCTGTACACGTTTAGTGGCTAGAGTTACATTTTAAACACGTTGCCAGTGTCTAAAATGCCACAATTTTGTGAATGAAGGGAGTATCTAGCTATCCTGCCACGGATTGTGCACATGCTAGATGTGGGAGCAAGTGTCCAAGTCCACCTGAACATCAAATGTGTCCATGCCTCCCAATAAAGTAGTGGAGATCAATTGGGAGATTAGAACATACTCCTATTTGGTTTCAGAAACATTGATATATTTTTGCACAAACTCGGTCAAACTTTGAGATAGTTTCACCCTCCAACAAAGTTGAAAGTATACTCTTTGAAGGACGGAGGGAGTACTCTCTCCGTCCACGAATAAGTGTACATATAATTTTTTTCTGATAAATTATGGAGTGGAGTAAAAAATGCATTGGGAAGGTGCAAGCCACCATCTCCCTCCTATTTAATTACCCCACCCCCAATGAGCTAAATGCATGTAGAAAGTGAGGAGACCATGTGTTGAATGTAATTGGTCTTGATTACCGTGTGATAAGAGAGAAACATTTTTTTACTTTAAAATGCATTGGAAAGATAGAAGGACACTCTTTTGTGGATAAATTTTGAATGTCAAACGTACACTTATTCACAGATGGAGAGAGTATGTCTAGGTGAACCCCTCCGGTTTAGTGGGCTTGTCACTAAAATCAGAAATTTCAAATTTGTAAGGCTATTTGTCTTGGGAATATGCAAATATAGCTAGGTCCACATTAAATTCTGCCAAATTTGTATTCTCAATGTAGAATCAACCACTACATGATGGGGTCCCGCATGTAGCATTAATATGTGTCTAACACTTCAGTAGGTCCTCCTTGATTGATGTAATCTGCAAGCCAAGCCTAATAAATCGAAAAGGAGGGAGGACTACATTGAACTAGTTTATTAGGGATCATATTGGCATCTCAACCTTGTGGCTTAGCTGGAAAGAGAAGGGAATGAGTGGAGAATTGGGAGATACACCGCATAGAAAAACGAGCTAAGATATGTACATTAGGCTGGTCATAGTGGGGAGTAATATGTTACTAGTCTAAGTTACTACCTCTATAGTGCATAGTATCATAGATTAGTATCATAGGTGATCTCATTTATTGCTATGCATGACACATAGTAGCATCACATTTATTATATTACGGTATCTACCTATGTTACTATAACCATCTCTTTCTTCTTTAATTGTCTGCCACATAATCATGTTCATGATTCCCAAGTGCATGATACTACTTATGTTACCCCACTATGGCCAGCCTTAAGAATCGGGAGTAACATGCAACTCTTCCTCTCTCTCAGTATACCAGCTCAGCATTTTGCCTAATATACCGTGCTCAGACCCAAGCAATGGGTGCACCTAGTTCCTGAGGTTAGCTGAAGCCTACAACTGCAAGCAAGGTGGGACAGGGACCACATTGTATACGTGGTTGATCCTCTCCCCTTCGTTGAAATATGGTGACCTCTCCTAAATCATAGAAGGTGGGGAGCATTATTTTTCCAATACAAATGCCAAAGACGATAAAGCCCATGTTGGCAGCAATGAATCTAAATAAGGCCTCACGTGGTCTTTAATTACCCGTGTTGTAAAAGCTAACGTAAGTCACCGTGCGTAATGTGTACATTAATTAGCACTACGGACTATGCATGAGTAAACCCGCAAAAAAAATTATACAGGAGTAAAGGACAAAGTATACACATGTGTAAAATGTGCTCCTGCAGTCCCCTAATATAATAGCGTTTTTGACACTACACTAGTATAAAAAACGCTCTTATATTATGGGACGGAGGGAATAATACTTTGGTTATGCAGTATACACATGTGCGTTGTTGTCACGTAATAACGTTTTGAGAGTACATGATATCCTTTTCCTGTACCCACAGCCCCATACTGATGGTACTATGAATATGCTGCATGCATTGTAGCTCCACAAACTTGGACCGTGATCTCCAAAAGTCGCCGTTGTTGATTTCCTAGGATGTTAGGAGCACTTCAATCATGTTGATTAAGCCGTACGTATGCGTTTAATGAGACAAAGAAACCTTTGTGCTTCCCATACTTTGGTCTACGGACGGAGCCGCGTGGTGTGCCTCTCATGCATAAATAATCATTGATAAGCCATTACAGCCGGCCATGGTTTGTTTACAGTACTCGATCATGCATACATGCATATGATGGGATGAGAATGACTGAATGAGATGTGTGAAAGTTGATAGATGCAGATTAAGAGAGTCAATCTACCACTAACTACTAGTTCTCCCCCTGGCTGGTTCGCTGGGCTCCCTATCAGATACATATATTTCAGTTATATTGGTTGCTATCGTTAACTAATCTCTGCGTTTCTCCTTCCTCCTCACAAAAAGCTCTCTCAACTACATGTTGAATATTTATTAGCGTTTGAGGTAAAAAAAACGAAAAGGCCAGAGGCCATATATTGATTATTACATGTCATTACAAACTTACCCTTAAAAATGAAATACATTTAAAATCTTGGGGTGCCAAAGTCTTCTTCCATGTGCACTCACGGGCGGTGCGCCGTGAGCATAGTTTGATGCCACCTCTAGGCCTTCTCCCGGCGAAGCAAACTTTTTAAAACCCAAGAGCTTGTAGAAGCGGCGGCCAGGAAGTCAACAATGCATATCAGGAGGCACCAACTACGGCAATCTGCGAATCAAATCGCCGCCCCAAAGAAAGAAAAGGAAAACGCTGATAAGCCTCTGTAGAAACTTTGAAGACCATGAAAGCTGGCTGAATTCAAATGGATCCACCAGAAACCTAAACCGACTGGATGCCAGAACACCCTTCGAAGACACAGCTCCACATGCTCTCCTCCGACAAAAAAACACACCAACGGAATGGGGATAGGATGGAGCGAACATTATTCCTACACGGGGGCAACACTGCCACTTTGTTGTCCCAAAAGAAACACGAAGACACTCTAAGGAAAACTTGAAAAAAAACACCGATATGGTTGTACTACAGGTCCGAGTTGGATGTCGAGATCGCCGCCTTCCAAAATAGTGCACCACCTCATCATCATATAAATATGCATGCAAAAGACCCACTTTAACATGTAAACATGCATGAGAAAATGTCCACCTCATCAATGATTAAATATAAGAAATCATGTATGTTCTTAGTTTTAATTGTTCATATTATTCATCCAAATATCATGGTAAAAATAATCAAATGTCATGAAAATATATTGGAACCAATTAGCGCCTTAACGCGCAGGGTATTAGAGCAACTCTAGCAGACCCCGCATCCCGCGCTGGCCCGCAAAATAACCGCCAAAGTGCGGGTCGGGGCAGGAAAACCTGCCCGATCAGACCCCGCATCCCGCCCCGGCCCGCAAATATTTTTGCGGGGCGCGGCAAATCTTCTCCCCCAACCTCTAGTTTCACGGACTGGGAGGCCGACCCGAGCTCAACCCCTATCCGCAGCGAGATTTGGCGGGAGGGACATTTCCGTGCGCCCTTTCCCGCTCCGCCCACCCTCCGCCACCATTGCCCCGCCTCCGCACGCTCCGGTGCTTCCTCCCCGGCCGTCCCTCGCCGCCATGGACGACCCCCTGCTGTCCCCCGTCACCGTCGAGGTCGCGCACGCTCCTTCCCCTTGGGCAGAGCTCGTCGCCGGCCATGTTGGCCCCGCCGCCGTCGCCCAAGCAAATGCCGCGCCTGCCCGCAAGCGGCAGGGCAACGTGGTCGTGCAGGGCGGTAATCCGGCTGCCCCCGCCGCGAGGGCCCGCGCTCCGGGCGCCAACGCTGCTGCGTGATCTCGGCCGGTGGCGGAAAAGGTCACCAAGGCCGCCGGCGGCAAGAGGAAGAGGATTCCGGCTACAAAGAATCCGCCTCCTTCATCCGCTCACTCCATCCCGGAAAGAGGTGCTCCGGCGATGCCGTTCAACGGTGCCGCTCCCCCCGCAAGCGAGGTGTTCGACGAAATGGCCGGAAGGTATGCGTCCTCGGGCATGGCGATTTCTTTTCATTTTCGCCATTATTCTCGATAGCTCGTGACTTGTTATCGTTCACTATAGCAGTGGTTCAAACAATGCAACTACCGAGTTCGTGAACTTGTTGGACATGGGCGCAAACTTTTGCAGGGCCCTCTTTTGCGTTTGCCGTACTGAACTTGACTTTTATTTGCGCGTAAAACTGTGTTATGTCGTTTGAATTTGAACTTGTTTGTGAAACTCTATGTCAAATTCGAGAATTGCAGTTTTTCTGTTTGCGGGTCGTCGCGGTGGTGCCCGAGCAGAACCCGCAGAAGCCGACCCGTAAAAAAGCATATTCCGTGAATACATTTTTATGCTGGTCCGTTTGAGGGGTCTGCATCTGTGACCGTCCGTGCCGGCCCGCAAAAACGGTTTTGCGCGAACTGCAAACGCGTTTTGCGGGCCGGCGGGATGCGGGGTCTGCTAGAGTTGCTCTTATCTAGTAGATGAACATGCTGCGTTGTTAATTTAGACAGTGATTTCAAAGCCATCGGTCGTTGATCTGTCCTACTCCAATCATGTTGAGTTGTTAAAGTCGTGCGTTCGTGTTTAATGCCACGAAGAAATTAACCGGCCTCCAAGCAAAAAAGGAACCCGGCCTCCTGCTTCCCATGCTGCATGTAGGCACGGAGTCGCGTGGTGTGCCTCTCATGCACGAATCATTGGGAAGCCTTGCCGGCCATGCATGATCATGCATGCATATGATGGGACGAGAATGAGATAGGTGACAAGTTCATAGATGCGATTAAGATAGGCGGCTCATGGCGTGAAGATTATCTTTGTTGGACATGAGACTCACCTGGTAGTTTGTGCATTGTGACGGATGCATCTTGATTTTGCATGCATCTTACTCACGGTCTGTACGCTATCTAGGAGCTCTAGTGTGTTTTTCCGTTTCATGGTTTTATCTGTAATTCAATTTATCTGTAAGATCCGGTTTTTGCTTAGAGAAAAATATTTCTTGTATTGTAAGTGACCTCTATTTATATTTTATCTTACGATGTGTACATTTTCTTATGTGAAGGACAGAAACGAGTTCTTTGATGGCACATTTGGTGGGTCTTTTCTTAACGAATAATACCATGTAATATTTTCCCGCGAAAAAAAACATGTATTATTCACGTAACCCTTGTCTTTCCTTTTGTTGTGCAAACTACAAATGGCTATATTTTGAGGATGCATGAAATGTAGCCAACGTATAACCGTGATTTTATTTGTTCTAGAAAACCTCATGAGGGCGTCATGTGATCCAAAGCATTGTTTTCTTTTGTCAATGGAGAGCATGCCGGAGTATCAAGTTTCACCAACCAATACAGTCAAAGGCGCAGGGATCAGTCGGGAGGCCGGACAGACATAGCCGCTACATCCAACATATACACGTTAGAATTCATGCACATAAGTACCCATGAAGAGGATGCATGGGGGATGTCCAGCTACCTTCATTAAGTAAATTCAATCACATGGAGCCAAGTCAACTTTTGCATGACGTGCTTCCTCTCACTTTCCAGGTAATTCGGTTCAACGAAAGGTGATTTACGATACGCGGCTCTGCTGTGACACGTTTAGCTGAGCTGCTTTCAGTAAAAAAAAAATCGTGTTCCAAACGTTCGCAACAAAAATTGTAGCGAGCCAGCGGAAGGAGCTCAGAAATAAGAGCTCACACAAGTAGAAGTAGGGCTTGAGGAGGAAGTGAGTAGAATGCAGGTCCTGATTAAACTAGTCTGTTCTCAAAGCAACTCCAGTAGACCCCGCAAAAAGCCCCGACCCGCAAAATAACTGCCAAAATGCGGGTCGTCGCGGAAAATCCCGCCCGAACAGACCCCGCAAACGCGTCTGGCCCGCAAAACTTTTTGAGGGGCGCGGCAAAACCTCGGCCCCAACCCGCGAATACGCGGGTCTTCGCCTCGCCCCTACGGTGCCCCGTATCGCAGTGAAGCGGTTGGCGTGAGGGACATTTCAGCCCGCGCCTTTTCCCACCTCCTTCCGCCGCCGCCCGCCATTGCTTCCGCCGGCGGCGATTCCGGCCAAATCTGCGAGCGGAATCGCGCCGCGGGGGCGTCCCCCACCCTCCACCACCAATACGCTGCACCGCCCCCCCCCCCGGATCCGGCGAGAAGAGCTGCCCCTCATCGCTGTCGCCGCCGGGGATCGACCGCCCTCAAGCCGCCCCTCGTCGCCGCCCGGGATCACCCGCCCCACGAGCCGCCGGTTAGTGTTTGTTTATGCTTCGCATCGTGCGCTACGCATAGTTGGTTGACGCGGCGTGCGCTTCTCGTTCATGCAGATGGAATTGAGCCCGTGCAAGAATTTTGCTCTTCGATTCGTCCGATTCAGACGATTCGGATGTTGAGACGATGCTTTCAAATTTTCGGCAGCAGACATTGGTGATGGCTCTTGCCGTGAAGGAGCACGAAGACGAGAACCGAAAGAGGCGGCGAGGATCGACCGTCGGGCATCTTTGCATTCCTCGGAATCGCCATCTCGGGAACGAGATGTTGATGCAAGACTACTTCGCGGATCCACCGCACCTCTTCCGGAGAAGGTACCGAATGCGCCGATCCCTCTTTGTGAAAATTGTTGAAGCTTGCGAGGCAAATTGTCGGTATTTTACTCAAAGAAGAAATGCTGCGGGCTTGAAGGGATTTAGTGCATATCAAAAAATCTCCGCAGCTATGCGGGTGATTGCAATGGCGTTCCGGCTGACTGTGCCGATGAGTACCTTCGTATTGGTGAAGATACCACAATTGAGTCAGTGCGTAGATTTGCCAAAGTGATCATCCGTGTCTTTGGTCCTGAATATCTTCAGGCACCCAACGAGGATGACATAAAGAAATTGATGGCATCTAATGAGAGGAGAGGTTGGCCTGGCATGCTAGGTAGCATTGATTGTATGCACTGGACTTGGAAAAATTGCCTGAAGGTATGGCAGGGAATGTATTGTGGCAAGTCTCGTGATGCAACAATTGTGCTAGAGGCCGTAGCATCCGAGGATTTATGGATTTGGCATTGCTTCTTTGGTATGCTGGGCACTCACAATGATATCAATGTGTTGTAACACTCTCATTTGTTTGCTAGGCTTGGTAGTGGTGATGCTCCTGCTTGCAACTACAATATCAATGGGCATGAATACACAAAAGGGTATTATCTTGCAGATGATATATACCCTCCTTGGTGCACATTTGTCATGAGCATCAAAGAACCCAAAACTAGAAAACAATGTGAATTTGCAAGGGTGCAAGAGGCAGCCCGAAAAGACATTGAAAAAGCATTCGCGGTTTTGCAATCTAGGTTCGCCATTGTTCGTGGCCCTGCTCGTTTTTGGGACAAGCGGACCTTGAAAAACATCATGACATGTTGTGTTATCCTTCACAATATGATTCTCGAAGATGAGAGCGGCATGAACTTGGAGTTCTTTTACGACAATGTGGGTAGCCGTGTCAAACTTGCTAGAGACCCTAACCGCATTCCAGCTTTTTTTCAAACATACAAGGAGATTGAAAATGCAAACACCCACTTTCAGCTTCAGGAGGATCTCATTGAGAACCATTGGCAAAAGGCTGGACAGTAACAAACTCATTTTTCCATTCATTTGTATTTGTATTCGGGACAAGCTTTGTATTGCGTTATTTGTATTTGTATTCGGTGATTTGAATAATTATTTGTAAAGTGGATGATTGTTGTATTGTGTTGGTATTGATAATTATGGTGTGGTATTGATATTTGCGGTCCGGCGGGATGCGGGATGCAGCGGCGCAAAAGCAGACCCCACAAAGCCGACTAGTAAAAAAGTATATTTCACAAATATCCTTTTATACAGGTCCGTTTGAGGGGCCTGCCTCTGCGGCTGTCCGCGCTGGCCCGCAAAGCCGTTTTTCCGCAAACTGCAAACGTGTTTTGCGGACCGGCGAGATGCGGGGTCTGCTAGAGATGCTCTCAGGCGCAAATAAGAATGACAAAGATAATTGAGTTCATCTTTGCGGCCGGGCAGCTTGTTTCTCGCAAAAATAATAATAATAGAAATTTGGATACTGCAAAATTAGTGTGCATCATTGTGTACACTAACAATATCTCACTGTGGACTGGATGATGGTATTTTTATGAGCACTGCTATCAGGACGATATTTCACAGCCGATTTCCACACGACAAACAATTGCAGCCATGCATCCTTGTCGGTTTGTGGGCTACAGCCGTCGATACGAGTGTCGTCCGGACTTCGTTCGGAACTCCGTCGTTTGTACAGTAATTTCCTATTTTCCTTTGGGCCCTGATCCTCGATTTAGGTCCATAATACTAGTACTACATTTCTCCTCCAATACACAATCGTGCCAGCAGTACTCGTTTGTACTTCACCATTTCAATTGCCTGTAGCTGCAATCTTTTTTTTTAAAGGAGGATTACCCTCGGCCTCTGCGTCTCATGATGCACACAGTTATTTTATTAATCAAAGTGCTAAGTTTCAAACCAAGTCTCAAATACAAATAAAATAAAAACTTAAATAAAGTTGCCACAACCGGCGAAAATACGGTAAGATGACTAAACACCTATCCTATTGTTGGACCGCCAACGAAACCGGTTGTAAGTATAACGTGCAATCATCTCTCAGCGGTAGCACCCAATATCCATAAGCTTCCTGTGTTTTGTATGGCTGAGTAACGACCACGTACGGATCTAAGCAGACGCCTTGAAGATAACCTGCAAAAAAAAATTATGACAATTTATCTGTTAAAAGCGACACCATTACAACAATTCCATATGATCCAAAGTAACGTACACACTCCTATTCGAATATGCGCCATTGTCTTAGGTTCTACCCCATTTAACCATGTCCCAAATAAATTGGATAAAGTGCTAGGTGGAGAACATTAAAGGATGCATGAATGGTCAACCATAATAACTTAGCTAGTGGGCAATGGAGATAGAGATGCTGTATTGATTCGTCCTGTTTACAAAAACGACATAGTTTACTACCCTTTCAATTACGCTTTGTCAAGTTATCCTTCGTTAAAATTACTCCTTTATGTACAAACCACATAAAGACCTTAATTTTTAACGGCACCTTGACTTTCCAGATGTGAAGTGATCTTGGGATGAGACCGGTGTTTATCAAATCTATATACATGGACTTAAACGAGAATATACCTGACATGGACAATTTCCAATGCAAGGTATCCGGTGCATCAGAGAGGCCCATCAACCTATGCATAAGATGCAGCCACCTATCCCATCTTTCCCCCGCCGACACTCGCATGAACTAAATATCAAAAGGAACTGGCCCTAGTACCGTACTAACAAAGGCATCTTTCCGCTGTGTGATGTTTTGGCCTTCGATCCTCCTTGATTTTGTCTGTCGGGACGGACTCGACGGACCTTCATTGTAGACTCATACCGTCTCCTTGAGGCGGCGAGGTTAGTATTTCTCCTTATGCGTGCGCGACAACGACACCTGGTGAATGGTTCAAAGGTGAAAACTATGACTCTAGGGCAGTGATCCTTACGGGCACGTGTACAAAAATTTCATGCATATCATAGACAAGGTCAGACTGGCTCATGTATGGGAGCATTGACAGCGGCACGTCGGCGGCTCGTTCCGGCGCCTCGCTCTGGCGGTGGTAATGGTCATTCGGTAGTCCAAGGATTTGGATGTAATTTTTATTGTATTTGAAGTGTGTTGCATTTCTGGTAAGTTTTATAAAACAGATACGGGTCTTTCGTGAAAATAACCCTCTCCTACAAGTCAAGAACCTGAGTTCGGGTGCCTTAGCAGGCTAAAGCCACCCATCCAACAAGGAATTTGACATACCACACGTCCACACACTTGCCGTTCCGTCAGGATATCTGACAGGCTCTACCAAAGTTCTAGCACAAATATACCATGGAGCTAAATACAACCTACCAATGGCTTGTCTCACATGCAGCCAGGAACTCGAATGATATTTTCGCCCGTATATATATTCTAACACGGGTATTCACAGCGCACGGTAGGTTCGCTCGCTTCGGTCTCTTCTTTTTTTGTTTTTGTTTTTCCTTTATTTATTTTTTCGTTTTTCACTAGTTTTCTTTAGTTATTCTTCATTTTACTTTGGTTTTCTTTGTTTTCACATTGGATGTTTTTTTTTCTTTCACCGCTATACTTTAGTTTTCTTTCTGTTCTTTGGTTTCCTTTTACTTTTATTTTTTTGTCGGTTTTATCGGTTTTCTTTAATTCAACACATGTCTAGTTTTTCTTAGTACATAATCTATTTTATAGCACAGACGTGAATTAGTTTTGTACATGTTAGACATTTCTCAAATATGTGATGTACATTTTTATAAAGCCATGTTTTGAACAGTTTTTGAATAAACAGTAACATTTTCCAAATATGCGTTGTATATTGTTTTCAACTACGTGAAACATTTTTTTGCGTTATATAGACATTTTTGTGGAATTCAAAATTATTGTATAAATTTTTTAGAAAAATCACGAACAATTTTTCTACAAGCATGAACATTTTGGTCATGTCACGTACATTTTTTAATGGTACAAAACATTTTTTAAAGTTATGAAAACATTTTTTTACATTTACAAACATTTTTAAATGTCATAAACACACACACACCCTCCCGTTCGCACTTCTGGTTTTTCCTTTTTCTTTCATTTTATAAATTTTATTTTCTTTTCTTTTTCCATTTTGTTATTTTTTTCATGTTCGTTTTCCTTTTATCTTTTCTTTTTCTATTTTTTCTATTCTCTTTTCTCTTACATTTCAAGATGTTTTTTCTAAATAAGTTTTTTTTAAAATTTTCTCCAAATTTGAAAAATGCTCATCAAATTCGAATATATTTTAAAAAAAACTGCCAACTTTTTTTATCAAAATACAAAAAATTAGGGCCGATCGCTCGCAGCCACTCTGGTGGCGTCGTATGTTCGTTGCACCATTGTTTTCTTATTAGCACATATGCCTGTGCGTTGTAACTTGTAACAGGACAAGTAATTGACATATCCACCACAACGTATATCAATGTGTCTCGACAACATCCGAGCGATGCCACCTGACGGCAGCAGTGATACGCATGCGGAAGTTTTTCTTTTGAACACAGTACAGACGCAAGCGCTCACACATACGCGCATACATCCACCCCTATAAACGCACACCCTACCCCTATAAGCACCTTCGAGAGACTGAGCCGGCATATCATTTTGAGATTTACGAAGTTACCGTAGGCGCCTCGTCGTCGACTTGTGCTGGAATGAATCCTGAAATAAATCCTGAAATACCCTACCACATGTTGGGAATACTGAAATAAATCCAGGAATAATGCGAGCATCAGGACTTGAACTCTGGTGGGCTGGGAATACCAATGTCCCTCTAACCATCCAACCACATGTTGATTCACATACGCACACCGAAGTTGAAATGTACTCCCCCTTTGGTTGTGGTTGTCTCACGGAAGTCTTAAAAATGGATTATTAATGCAAGATTGGTGGACTTAGGAAGGATTAATTCATTAATTCTGGTCTTCCCCTCATAGCAACAATCCCAAAAATCTAGTCATACTTACAAACTCGCTTAATTTATATTGACACAACCACCCATGCAAATCCAACAATTTTATTTATTTAAAGCAAATCAATCATGCTAGCCCAAATCCATTTAATTCCTTTACTCCCTCTATTCCTTGGTTCTCGAAGTGGCTTCCCGGTTTCCACACAATTTATAATGTATATAAATTGATGTATTCTCCTGCAAAGAGTCGAGGTGGGACTTTTTGATTAAATAATGAACCTATTTACACACACACACACACACATCGTCACCCTGGGTGAGGAATATTTATTCTTCACCCCCCTCTATTTTAATATCAATGCACCGTAATTTTACGTTACATAAATTTGTCTTATTTCAGACGTAAAAAGAGAACATAAGAAAATATTTAATCACCGTAAAAAAATTATGTTATGTAATCTTACAAATGTAAAAACATAGTGTACAATGTACATAAAATGCAATTTTTTTAGTCTTATGACCTACAATTTTTTTCATATGCCAAATTTTACACAATGAATCAATACGAATATAACTATTTGTATTTCAGACGTAATTTATTTATGAAATGGTCGTAATATTACCTAGGATGAAGAATAACTTATTCTACACCCTGGTTGATGAATAGAGTATATATATTAGTTAACACGAACAACTAATAGCACGGTTGGAAACTAAGCATTTTTCTGGTCAAATGATATATAAATAATTGAGTTGCGGTTGCAAAGTTATAGCATGATCATTTTAACACATTCTCTGTAAATAATAAAGACCAGGTTCTTAAACAGTCTGAAAGAAGAGTAAACTGGGCCTACTGCACCTGTATGCGGGATATGAATCAACGGCCAGGTGCGGGCGACAGTGACTACAGAAGTTGGGCTAAAGCCAACACATAAAGCGAAAAGGAGAGGGACTTAATAATGGACCGTGGGTTATTTGAAAAAACAGTACGGAGATTTTTATAAAACATAAGATGGCGGATGGGCAGAAACACTCCGTACTTAATTAGTAGGTATAGATTTTTTTATTTTTTGCACCGGTTTTTATGTTTTATTTTTATTTTTTCGGCTTTTCTATATTTCACCTTTATATTTTGGTTTTCTTTGCTTCTGTTTTGCGTACTTGTCCGTTTTATCAGTTATCTATTTATGTTTGTCTACTTTTTGTCTGTACATAATGTACTTTTTTAGCGCACACGTGAATTCATTTTGCATACAGGTTGGACATTTTTCAAATACATTATGTATGTTGAAAAAATACATGTTTTGAACCCTTTTTAGAATAAACTTAACCTTTACGAAATAGACATTGTGAATATTTTTTAAACTATGTGAACATTTGTTTACATTTTATAAACATTTTCAAATATCATGTACAGTTTTTTAAAACATTTGAATATTTATTTCAAATGTCACATACCTTTTTTAAATGGATAGAAATATCTTAGTAAACCTATGCAACATTGTTTGAAATTGTATAAACATTTTTTGAAATGTCACAAACATACTATTGAAACACAGAAATGTTCATTGAGAATTTCAAGTTGCTTTCTAAATTTTACGAGGTATTTTTTTACCTTGCCTAAACATTTTTTACACTGTTTGTGTTTACACATATTACTAGAAATTCTTAATATATTTTTTGAAATGCGGGATGATTTCGTTAAGATGTCCCATACAATTGTTAATGGTATGAATTTTGTTTAGCGTTACACAAACATTTTCTTTATACACATTGAAAAAAATTGCATACATTTTTTTACAATACTCAGGAATAATATTTAATTGCAACGAACTTTTTTAGAAGTTATCAACATTTTTTAAAAGTGCGCTAACCATTTTTGTACTATGCGAAGATTTTCTCAAATTCATGATTTTTTAAAAAATTAAGTAAATTTAAGTTTTTGATATATATGCATTCAAAGAGGAAAAAACCAAATTTTTTATTGGTAGGCAAAAATCATGTGATGTCAGCATGATGACCCATGTCCCTACTTGTCCGGCCCACCACCCTCTCTGTAGCTTGCTCGTAGCACGAGGGAGCCGTCTGTCTCACCATAAGTGAGGAGAGAACATCATGTGGAAACCAAGTTTCAAAGAAAACTTCGTGGGAACAACATATGAATGTTTCAAAAAATTCTGGAAAAAATACGGGATATTAAGAGGGTAATGATCTACTGGCATGCTAAGAACAAGTTCAAGCACATTATCAATTACACGCGATGAAAATATTTGTTTTGCCAATGAACAGTGATGTTACTGTTTGGCACTATTCCAAGCTGATCTTGTTATTTTCGCATCTCGTAAATGGTAATTAATGGTATTGAACTTGGGAATTTCACATACTAATAGAACAACACACTCTTAAGGCCCCATATTTTTTGAAACGTTGAAACATCGACTCCACGTGGTTTCCACCGAAACTTTGTTCTCATGTGATATTCTCAGCGAGACATAGACGCGCCCCTATATGCGGGTCACGCAGTTTCCTTGCTGTTTACTTGTTATTTTTATTGGTTTACTGATTTAAGTTAGTTTTTTAATACATTTTTGAAAAAATTGAATGATTTTTATGTTAAAACTGTTTATGTTTCAGAATATTTGAATTTTGAAGATTTTTATAAATCATGGAATATTTTAGAAATAATATAATAAAAAATGAACATTTTTAAAATTTGTGAACACAAATATGTTTTTGGAACACCTTTTGAAAAGCAGGAAAAAAGTTCAAAAAATGAAACCAACATATAAAAATAAAAATGTAAAGAAAACAACAAAAAAACAATCTTAAAACTGGGAAGTCCACCATACTGGATTCCTTTAGACCTAATTGGGCCGGCCCACTCAGTGGTTGCTCTGTGCAAAAGGTCGACTCCTAGACCTAAAGCGACAAATAGATATTGTCCTTCTTTTGTTCAGTTTCCTCGCGATTCACATCCATAACACCTAAAAGCACCAGGTCAAAAAATATGTGAAATCGAAAGCCACACCAACGTACTTCATTAAGAAATCTACCTTTCAATTTTGGGTCGTCGAGATAGTAATTATTTTTTGTATTAGTTCTCCGTCCCGACTTGTTAAGAGCATGGTTAATAGTATGCCCGCCTGTTGGCTATATGATGTTGTCATGTCATCTATGATTAATTTTATAGTCAACACGTATAATAGTAAGTTATAAATATATAGTACTAGGGCTCATATATACTTTCACAAAGTTTATAGGAGCACGTACTGCAGCTGGCTGTTAATCTACACTCGGTTCCCTTCTCTTTCCTCTTCTCTCCCCTCTAACTCTGTAGCTAGAATATATTATTTAAAATTTTATAACCCGCTTACGTCATCTTATTGTACTTTTTTGAGATGTCATCCTTGTTTTACTTGCTGTCATGTCATCCTTGTTTTACTTTTGAGAATCAGAAATCCATAAAGCCCAGCGGTTACATAAATATCATTTATGATGTCCATCAAAGTCGTACAATTAAGTCATTCTCTATAACCGATTTGTGAGTACGAAGTACAAGCTCTATCTCTGGTGTCATCATGTCAAAACAAAAAACAAAAAACATCCATTGCCATAATTACAGAAAACGAAAACTCTATGTCATAGCACTTCCTATATGTTTCCTCTATCTCGGTTCATCGATGCCCTCATATTTTGGGTCCAAATTTGACCATTAATTTCTCTAATAAAATATAAAATATAAGTCACAAAAATTGTAGTACGAGAAACCTCTCTCCAATACAAATACATAGTATACTTGTGATAGGATATCTCATATTTTATTATTCTTATAGATGGTTAAAGTTTAATACAAAGTACAAGGGGACCAAAACATCTACATAGAGGAAACATGAACCTTTAAGGTTGATTGACTGTGAGTCTTGGGGCACTTCCCACATGAAAAATATTACATATGTGCCACCCATCTGACTTTCTTAATCTCGCTTCAAGCTGCGAATTTCTTAGGAGCTGCAAATGGGTCCCATGCATACAACATAGTCACATGGCGTGTCCTACAAACTTTGAAGGATGGTTGATTGCGAGTCTTCCAGGACACTTCCCAAGGACCGTAGTACCAACCACTAGATCCTCACTCAAATCGATATATGCCATCCTTTTTTTTTCACTCCAAGTTGTGTATTTCCTGTAGTTTTGAATGTGTCCCATACTACTGCTAGCAAACTGTTCTGATTCTAATATGGCGTATATGGCAAGTACTCTCCGATGTAACACACGGAAAGGAGGCTACGCTGGCTGCTGTATCCACAGACTTGTCAGTTATAGGAATTCGATTCAGCTAGCAAAAAAGTTTTCAACAGAAGATATGATCAAAGGGAAGATGGTAGTGATGGAGCATAGGGATCGTCCGTCGCATCAACCGCTGACTAGGGTGATAAAGTGGCCTGTGCCTCCATGCAACACGACGGCACTCTCGGTGGATGTGTCTTTCTTGGATGAGGATGGTACGGCGGCAGCTGGGATAATTCTACAGAGATATGATGGTACAGTGATCTTCTCAGCATATCGTTACTTGTGCACTTGCACGACAATATACGCAGCAACCGGTCTGGGTGCAGTCTGATTCGTCTACTGCACTTTCTTGTTTATCTAGTACTAGATTAGATCGCTCGGTTTATGGTCATTTAGTCTCTGAGGTTAAGTCCTTAATGATCGATAGGTTGTTTATGCCTCAGAAACTTCATAGGCCTCAGAATAGTGTTGCAGTCGCTCTGAGCGGGCTACGACTGTGTGGCTCGACGAAGAACCCCCATGTATTGAGGAACTCTTGCCGTTGGATTGTAGCCCTACCCTTTTGGAATAAACGACTATTGATCTTGAAAAAAAAGAGTTCTGGCGGTGAAAAATGAAACAACATCCACCGTGTGCCATCACAACCCCTAATCACATCTCCGCACCTCAATTAATCCTCATGATATCTTTCCTGTTTCCTTGCGCTATGGGGTTTTGTCTTCCTCTAGCGTAACCTTTCTCGATGCATCTCTCCCCCGACGCTCCTCCTTGCTTGCCTTCACACCGACCTTGCTCGCCATCCCCTCTCGGTAAACTCTGGTAGACCAAACCCCGCCTACACATTCTCACCATGCATCACTTGGCGCTAGCCGCCAACTGGAATAGTAGCGACAACCACTATCCTTGCTTGTCGCCATGGGTCTGACACCTATTCACTGGTATCAAAGGTCCATGTCCTGAGCAAGACAACAAATCAAAATAGTTATTTGAACCCCCACCTTGCACAAGCCTCACAAGCCCTTGATCGGACAAGATGGGTAGTATCGGTAGTTATGAGTCACTGTACATGGTGGCCAAATTGCACCTCTCGCTCGTCGGTTGATCTAACCAGGTGTATCTCGTTTAACTAGATTTCTTTATACGGCTGATGCAAGGAGCCTATTCCCTATTTTTTCACATGTTCTTTCACTACTTCTCATTAATTGTATGTCATGCTATATGTAGCATATTCACTTTGAACCATCACCTAGTTATAATTAGCTAAGGAGCCAGCACACTACATGAATGAACCAATAATGTCTATTTGATTGTCGATGTGAAAAATTTATAGGGGTGAGATTCCCCTGAAAAAACTTCATATGAGTGACATCATGGCAAAAGGACAGTTGAGAAACAACTGTGTGGCAACGGGTGAGCCATGAAGACGTTTAAACAAATGCTTGTCGAACTCTCCCGTGTGACAAAGTGTGCCAGTCACACTAGTTATATAAATGTATGTATATTGTCTAGATCAGACCCTTATTACTTTATTCCCCATTCAGTTGCATGGAAACTTAGCTAAAATATAGCAATGGAATAGACAATAAAACTCATAAAACAACTATTCACTTACTAAGACAATACACTAATTAGGTGAATAAATCGCAATCGTTTGCACCAAAATGTGTCTTTCCTCAACACATACTACCAAAATCAAGGCATGTGGTTCCTAGACATCAATCGGTTTTCATTGTTGGCATAAATATAATATTGTCTAAGTTTAAGAGTGTGCACCAAAGGTACAAATGAGGCAAATAAAAAACAATTCAAATTAGAAAAGAGAAAAGGACTGTAATATATTATGTCCCAATAAAATGTGCATTCCTTATCATCAAACATTGAAAACAACTCGGTAGATATGTTCCCATCGGTAATAATTAACCTTTGGATTGAAACCATCATCATGTGTAGTTCATCTTGAATCCATTTGATATTAGTTTCTTATTAGCTGTGTTAGGAGAGAAGACCAAGAGTGGTCTCTCCAGATCATATGAGAGGGAAGGAACAAGATTTTTTTATTACTGATATGTTCTTACTTAGTTTTGTTGAGAGTGAGAGTGAAGAATGCAAGGGAGAAAGAATGGTGCTAAGTATAGTGTATGGCCCTACACATGTTTGTATCATCATGTCATCTTCAATACATGGCTTTGTGCATCGATTGATGCAAAGGCTAGGATTTTAACCTCCTTTTTGGAAAAAAATATCATGTAAAATACTTTATTAGTAGGTATAAATTATTTCCTCTTTAAAATATTTGGTCCACGGCGACCTAGCTAGATATAGCCAAAATATACGTCTTGTTTCTACATGATTGTACTTAGTTCTATATATTTTCCTCAAGTGCATTTCCGCCTAACTAATATAGCACAACTCGATTGCTTGCTTGTGTGAACATGATATTCACGCGTGCCATCTCATGTGTACACATGTAGATGTTGGGATCGCGGAAAGTGGCGGCGACATCAAACAATGACTTGGATTTGGTGGTGTTGCTTTAGTACCCGGTCTCGAGCTCCGGCGTCAATACCCTAGGTCTGATCGCAGTTGGTCATACCTAGCGATGGTGGTATTTTTCCTTTGTTGGGTTTATTTGCTCAGACTTGAACTTTAGGGTAAAAACCCATGATCTAGCCTTTGCTGGTTGGATTCGGCGATGGCGACGCTTGAGCGTCGTTTCCTTCCTGGATGTGTTTGTACCAGAGAACCTTTCTTGTTTTCCTTGTTATGTCAAGAGATGCTTGGTGTGGATGGTTGTTGTTGTTGCTCATCAATCTCCATTTTCCTAGTTGCAGTGTTTTTTTACTTCTTTCTCTGCATAGGTATAGATTAGGTCTTGTATGAATTTGCTCTTTGCTGGCATAATTTTTTGTGTGTGCACTGGTGTCGGCCAAATGCATCTTAGTCATGCAAAGGTCAGTTGTATACTGATTGTGTTTATATCCACTGATGCTTCATTTTTGCTCAATAATATCTAGCCTTTGTCGAAAAAAATGCAATGCATCTAATTTGTTCCTCTAAAAAATCAAATAATTATTTCTTTATGGATACATGGTTGCCGGAATAAAATATGCAGGCTAATGCTTTGCATGGCATATCTTGCCAATTCAATCCATCTGGGATTATAAGATGCACATGTATTTCAATAAACATCTTTGGCCACTAATTGGGCCAATTAGATATAGTTATATGTTTAAGAGAAGTTTTCAATGGCATAACTTTTGTGGCATATTATTTATATTTTGTTGGCCAAATTAATAGTTGAAATCTTCATTGAAATACCTATGACCCTTATAAACCTATAGCTATGAATATCTCAAAGGTAATATAAGATAACACAAACTAATTTGAACCTAGTCACTCAAATATATATCTAAAAAATTCCCTACATTCGAGTTTATTGAGTGTGCCGGCCAAACCAAAGGAAAGCAAGACACACTCGGTTTAATCCTCAGTGACTGCATGTGGTTCTCGAAACACAATGAACAAGTTGGCATCTCAGAGCAAGCATAATATAGTAAAGCCAAGTGTTTTGCTATATACCATTGTCATGTCAAGTTGTCAACTATAGTCAATCGCCCACGCAAAAAAAAAGTCAATCTAATAGCACGCTCATATAATAATTACCTATAGAAATATATTGTCACATTAATATCTAGCACTGCTCACTCAAAGTTTTTTATAGCCCGCATTTTTTTCTCTCTCCTTCAACTCAACATAAACCTGAAGTGGTAACTCTTATAAACTACTTATGTCATCTTTTTATACTTGCTCCCATCTTCTCTCACACCCTACATGCACCAAGCACAGCTCACTCCGTGCTCACGTATGTGTTCTTGCAAGCCCTGTGCAGTTATGGGCCACGGCCTTAAAAATCTGGACTGAACTACGTGGCACTTCGAATAGTAATCCCGCACGGAGGGAGCAGATCTTATCGGAGGAAGCATGTTTTTCCTTTAAGAATGCTATATGAGTACGCACTTGTAAAAACTAATTGCGGCATAGACCTACTATGTGGCTCCTAGCTAGTTCAATCTCTGGATGGTTGTATCACGCTTAATTAGAACCCATTGTTTAGACAACATTTTCATTGATGGGATGAGATAGCAAGATGACAACATATAACAATAGCTTCAATAGCACTCGTCTCGTCTCTATCAGTACCTTCGTACTCCTATATATCTAGAAAAATTATGAATAACAGCAATAATAAAGAGAGGTGGTGTCTCGTCTCTATCGACCTACGTACTCCTATCTACCTAGCACCGTCCTGAGCATCCCCCTCCCCCTACCCCTCTGGTTGGAATCAAGAAAGACCGCGACTCGCCGTCTCGCCTCTATCCTACCTAGCTAGCTAGGTCCTGAGCTACCCATGGTTGGAATCTAAACGACCAGCTTATGTCATGTCAGAAGCAAACCCCTAAAACAGACACTGTATTTGTCCGTGTGCGCGGACAGTGATATATTTCATTTAAATCGAATCAAATTCATTATATTTGTGATATATTTCAATTAAACAAAGGTGGATGATATTTTCTTAAATATAATATAAACGATCGCTTGTCGTCACTACCTAGCTAGCTAGGTCCGGAGTTACCCATGGTTGGAATCTAAATCACCTGCTTAGGGTATGTCCAATGCAAACTCCTAAAACAGACACTGTATTTGTCGGCGTCCGTGAACAGTGATACAGGAACTGGCCATCCAACCATGCCCGCATATATTTCAAAGCAAATTTAAACAAAATGAATGATTTTCATTTAAACCGGACCAAATTCATTTGATTTTTTTTTAATAAAAGGTGGATTTTGTTTACTTAATATGAAGCATCAAGAGGATACAAACACAATGAGTACACACCCGGTCTTAGCATTGCTAGGATGCACACAGCCAACATCAACACACACAAGAAAAAACACACCGGCAAATAGCAAATTCATACAAGACCAAAGCTATGCCCATGCATGAAAAAAAAGCAAAGCGATCAATCAGCAATGGACAAACTATGACAAAGACCTTATCTGCACCAACTGTCTCATGACACCACAAGGACGACAATGTTCTTCTACAGCAACGCCTTCAGGAAGGGAGCGACGATCAAGCGCCGCCGTCACCGGATACAACCATCAAAGGCTAGATTCTAGGTTTTCACCCTGAAGAATTGTTCTGAGAATATCCAAGCAATGCCTCCAACAAGGTCACGACGCAAAAACATCGCCATTGCTAGGTATAACCAACTCGGACAAGACCTAGGTTTTCACCTCGGAGCTCGAGACCGGGTGCTCAAGTAGGATCACCATCAAAGTCACCATGCGTTGTCACCATCAATTTTCCTCGATCCCAGCAGTTACATGCGATGTGACCGACACCGCGGCACAACCATATCCTCCGCATCAAGTCGTTGTTCATAGATTGAACTCACTGTCAGGACAACCACTAGATCTCGAGAAAGAAATTCTCGCGAAGACCTTTTAGTGGTTACTGCAATTCGCAGCGTAGCCGCCACCACGTCAGAGTGGTCACCACAAGATCCAACACCAACGGCGAACCATGTGGGAGAGCCCTTCCCAATCCCATCGACCAGGGGAACCATCGCTGGAGAACTGCAGCAGATACCGGATCCGCATCGGGCTACCAGATTCGGGCAGCACATCCAGAGGCACCACCAGGAAGGAACACCGGCGATAGATCATGGCCGGAGCAAGGGTACCGCAACCCATCTGGCAACCGCACCCGAGGTCCAATTCTACGGCGCCCAACAGCTTAGGATGAGGATCCCCATGGCTGGGAAGGAGGGCAGGACAGCGGCAGTAGCGCACACCTGATGCAGCGAGGCGAGATCCGCGTCGGGGCAAGGTTGAGCGGGAGGAACGAGGGCGCGCATGACCTGCTGCTGCCAACCACCGATTAGGGCATTTCCCAGGCGGCGCCGGCCGGAGGCGGCGATGGGAGAAGCGGCGAGGTTGGGGCCTAGAGCTGGCAGCGGCAAAGCCACCCGAGTCACCCAAGAGGACGACGAGGGGGCGGTTCTTTCTATGCGTGAGATCTTAAAAATGGGAGAGATTTTCACTTCCCGGCCTCCACACTAACTAGGGATGCATACGATTCATTTTAGTATGAGTACCAAGATAAACATGGTTTTCGGAATTTTTTTAAATGAGTATCAAGATATTTCCTCATGATTGGTTCCACCACACACCAAGCTTGATCCTCAATAAATGGGAGAAAACCCGTTGTGCATCATCTATCAATTCTAGGATTTGAACTCGGATGGTTAGGCTGCACAACCGCATGCCCAACCACTGAGCGAAGGCTCTCTTTGCAATTCATTTCAATTGAACAAAGGCGGATGCTGTTTTTAATATAATGTATCTGATCGTCCGTCGTGGAGGAGTCCGTATCCCACGTTCTGTCTTCCCCATGTCCGGAAAGCTCACCGGTTGTGAGTCCGGGAGGTGCAGTAGCGAGAGGGGAAGAATAGGACTGGCCTTCCTGTACCTAGGCTGTGGCGACATCCCATGTGCTACTTTTCGTCGCCCAAGTCTGCCGTGTCGACGACGCCGGGCGTAGACGGGCTGACCTCGTGGTCATAGCGGTGGGCTGTGAACCGCAGTGGCGGCACGGCCGACGCAGAGCTGGCCCTGTCCGCTGTTGCCTGCGCCTCATCTCCGTCCACCTACGCGTCAATCTTCATGAATAGGGCATCCCTCTCCATCGACAAAATGCGCAACCGCCATCGGTCGTGGCGGATCTCGCATGCACTGTGCTTGGACTGGTACATTGCCCGCTGCTCATCTAGGAAGCCCGAATCCTCCGCGACAATGACCGTGACGACATCATCGTTTGCCTGCTCGCCAGCAATTTTTCCCTCGGCGAGCAGGTGCTCGTCGAGGAGCCAGAGGTTGTAGCTTTAGTCCTCCTGCGCTTGTCGGAACACCGACACCGGCGGCGCCTACTGCTCTTCCGCCATTACGGCATCGAAGTGCAGCCGCACTTGCTCCAAGGTGATGTCGGCATGGACCGGCGAGGGCGGTGGCAAGGTCTCGTTGTTGCGCGCCTCGTTCATCGTCTCGTCAGCGTCGTTGCCCTCCGGCGACCTCACCGCTAAGGCAGCCTCTACTCCACTCCATGTGTTGACTGTTATTGATCTTGGTTCCCGAGTGATGAAGGAGAGACATATTTTCTACTTTAAAATGCATTGAGAAGATAGAAGTATATTTTTTATGGACAAATTTTAAATGCTAAACTTAAATTTATTTAAGGACGAAGGGAGTAAGTACTATTAGGTAGCTAGCTACGTCCTGAGTCCCGAGCCCCGCTCCCCAACCCCCAAATAAATCATCCATTTTGAGATGGATGGACGTAGGGATTAGCTGCCCTCCAGACGTTAAATTATGCACTGTTTATCGATGGAAAATCGCTCGCTGCCGAGTTCCACGGTCTTTGCCGAGATCTGTTTCATAAGCTCACGGCAGACAGACCTTTTGCCGTCGGCAAACGAGGGAACTCTAGAGTTTGCCGACAGCCACATCGATTTAACTCGCCTTTCGCCGAGACCTCTGACACGTTTTTTCAAAAAGGAGGATGACCCTGGTCCCTGCATCAGGGCGAGGCATGCAGTTATTTTAATTATTCATCAATATCTTATAAAGTAATACATCAATATGTCTAAAGCCATCATTTCGACGACATCTGTCGCTACTCCTATCCACTTGATGAAGGGATGTAGATTGTCGAGGGCGCATACCCAGAGCTCACACCAAAGCACAACATCTAAAGTCGGAGGCCCCAACCAAACCGAATTGTCGGGCATCGCATGCGCATGCTGCAGAGGCCGTCGCCACCATCTTCTACACCGATCCATCTTCAGAGCAAGTATTGACGCATCCACCTTGCCAGGCCTTCCGTCGACATCACCACGGCGCCAAGAGCTCGAGACGTGGAAATCAGCAACAAGGTGCGACGTTCGGGTTTGACGGCTCCGTGACGTTGGGGATGAATTCAGCAAAACCTGGCTCACCCGACGCTATATCCTGACATTTAGCGCGCCGCGCGTTACGCGGCTGTTGGAGATGCTCTAACTGATATACGCCAAGAAATTTATAGCTGCCCGGCTGCCTACCAGACATGTATGAACTGTAGTAAATGCGCGGCAGATAGATGATGATGATATGGCCGAAGTTTGGCTTTAAATTCCCAGCCCCTCACAAACTCCCACCATCATCAGTACCAGCGCGCCGTGGACAATTCCATCCCTATGGTCACCGTGCCCGTCGCCGCTGCGGGCCTTATCGCGATGGTGCACTTGGGGGCGGAGGAGCTGGCCAGCCGATTCTCTGTGCTCAACCCAGTGCACCTGTTTTTGGCATGTTTCTTCCCGGCCGCAGCGGCCATCGTCTACCTCATGCTGCGTCCGCGCGCGGTGTACCTCGTCGACTACGCCGGCTTCTGCACCCCGTTTAACTGCCGCGTCCCCTTCGCCACTTTTCTCGAGCACGCCAAACAACATCCCCAGCTCAACGAGCGCAGCATCTGGTTCATGACGCGGCTGATGGAGCGCTCGGGGATCGGGGAGGAGACCGGTCTGCCCCCGGCGCACCACTACGTTGGGACACACAAATATTGCAGCGTAGACGCCGCCCGCTCTGAGTTCGAGCTTGTGGCCTTCTCGGCCATCGACGACCTGCTAACCAAGACCGGCATCGCCCTGGACACCGTCGACATACTCATCGTCAACTGCAGCTTGTTCTGTCCCACGCCCTCGTTGGTCGACATGATCATAAACAAGTACAAGCTGCGGAGCGACATCCGTGGCATGCACCTCGCCGGCATGGGATGCAGCGCAGGGATGATCTCCGTGGGGCTCGCGAGGAACCTCCTTCAGGTTGCTCGCCAGGGCGCGCACGCGCTCGTCATCTCCATGGAGACCATCACACCAAACTACTACCTCGGGACCGAACGCGCGATGCTCCTGCCCAACTGCCTCTTCCGCATAGGCGGGGCGGCAGCGCTGCTGTCGACATCATCGGCAAAGGCCCGGTTCCGCCTAAGGCATGTCGTGCGCACCCTCACCGGCGCCGAGGATAGTTCGTACCAGTGTGTGTTCCAGGAGGAGGACCGAGAGGGCCACCGGGGGATCAACCTCAACAAGGACCTGATGAACATCGCCGGCAACTCGCTCAAGGCCAACATCACTGCAATGGGCCCACTCGTCCTGCCGGCCAGGGAGCAGCTCATGTTCGCCTTCTCCTTCATCGCACGGAAGGTGATCGGCAAGAGAGTGAAGCCGTACATCCCGGACTTCCGCACTGCCTTTGAGCAGTTCTGCATCCACGCCGGTGGCCGCGCGGTCATCGACGAGCTGCAGAAGAGCCTTAGCCTTTCCGACGAGCAGGTGGAGGCATCACGGATGACGCTGCACCGGTTCGGAAACACGTCGAGTAGCTCGCTGTGGTACGAGCTGGCCTACATCGAGGCCAAGGGCCGCATGCGCAAGGGCGACCGCGTGTGGATGATCGGCTTCGGATCCGGATTCAAGTGCAATAGTGCGGCATGGGAGTGCATCGAGCCTGCACGCAACGCGCATGGATCGGGGCTTAGGGAGCGGCGGCGCGCCACTGGTCGGCCAACTGCAGCTCGTCGAGGATGGCCTGCGGAGGGAGCGGCGGCGGCGGCCTGCAGAGGGAGCGGCGGCAGCCTGCAGGTCCGGTGCCGGGTGACAACGGCGGCAGCCTGTGTAGGGAGCGGTGACGGCGGTGGTCTGCGGAGGGTGCGGCGACGGCAGCGGTTGCCTGCGGATGGAGCGACGGCGGCTGCCTGCGGAGGGAGCGACGACAGCGGCATGCGTAGGGAGCGTCGACGGCGGCGGTCTACTGACGGAGCGGCGACGGCGGCAATTGCCTGCGGAGGGAATGACGGCGGCTGTCGCCTGCGGAGGGAGCGGCGGTGGCCTGCCTAGGGAGCGGCAACGGCGGCGGTTGCCTGCGGAGGGAACGACGACGGCTTCCCGCGAAGGGAGCGGCGGCTGCCTGCGAGAGGGGAGGGGAGGGGGGACGAGGGAAAGAAAGTTAAGAGCTTTTATGCTTTAAACCCAAACAGTGATGCCACGTAAGCAAAAAGGGGGCCCACTTGTCATAAACGTGCTGAAACGAGACTAATCCACCTATTAGTGGTTTTTACAAAATGTTCACGAGAGAGGTGGTGATTTTGTCAAAAGACTGTAACCTAGTGTTTTCTGATGACCCGGCCCTCAAACTGGTGGTTTTCTGCAATTTACTCTCCGAATTTCACTAGACCTTTAGTTTTCCTAATAATTCATTCAATTTACATGTAATTTGTACACACCACGGAGAAAATGAGAATTTGTGCATTTTGTAACCATAGTAGGTTATCCATAAAAAATACTGCATAAGATGATAAGAAATCGACACGTAAACTTCAAAACTAATAGACACGTTTAGGTGTATCATCGGCAGGCTTAGTTTTCGCTCATCCATCTCCGCCTCCTAGCACTGCACTCTTCTTAACGGTCGTCCCTTTACACACCATAGCCGGAACTAGTGCCATCGATCACCAACTTCTTCTAATTTGCTGCCACCATCGGTCAGTACGTGCTTATTAGAGGGGAAATAAGAGAAAAGGGGGGGGGGGGGGTATGTATGCTCTAGTTCAATTAACAGTTGGTTATTTCCACGTTTTCTATCAAGGGCCCAAGGTCATTGGTGCTTCCCTCACGGTACAAGACTTTTTGAAGAATTTGTGCGTAGGAATAGCTATTTTGTTTAGAATTTATATAGATGTTATTTTGGTAAAGTTGCTCTCAGTGTGTATTGGTGCAATTAATTTCCTCTTCAGTAAAACCAATATTGTTGGTTGTTTTATGTCTACGTTCACTTTAATATAGATACTAAGCAACTTCCTTATCTGGTGATTTTGGTAAAGTTGCTCTCAGGGTGTATTGGTGCAATTAATTTCCTCTTCAGTAAAACAAATATTGTTAGTTGTTTTATGTCTACGTTCATTTTAATATAGGTACTAAGCAACTTCCTTATCTGGTGCGGGAAAATATCCTGTGCTCCGAACGGTTTGGTACTCCGTGGGCAACGTCCATCCACAGATATCCGGTGGATGTTCCTGATGTTTTCAAGCATTAACTGCTGGCTATGAGAGTGCATGTCTAATAAATGGCTATAAGAACAGAAATTGCTAATGGGGCCCGAGCCTCATGGAGCCCTTAATTTTAAAAAAAGGTTGTAAAAAATTCTGAAGAAAAATACACACATACATATGGATGTATATATACTACTCTCTCTGTTTCATAATAAGTTGTTGTAGTTCAAACCTGTCCACAAAGTTTTATGGCGACATACATTTATATGCGAGCTACTCCCTGACCGGCAAAGAGTACACAAAAATAACAAAATCACTTCCCAACTCTAAGAACTAATCCTACGGGGACACATTTGCATCAAGTCTGAATTTCGAGTAAATTGCAGAAAACCACCAATTTGAGGGCTAGGTTATCAGAAAACACTAGGTTACATTTTCTTGACAAAAAGCACCACATCTCTCGTAAACATTTTGCAAAAACCACTGATCGGCGGATTAGTCTCGTTTGAGCGCATTTATGACAGGTGGGCCCCTATTTGGCTTATGTGGCATAACTTTTCATGCCAAATGGGTTTTATCTATATTTACAAACTAGTCCCAACAATTTTATATAGACACCCCTTAATCAAAAATAAAAAACGCAATCAGGCCCTCATGTGCACAAAACCGGTTGCACGCCGCCCATGGCTCACGCGAGCAGAAGGAAGGTGGATGGGGCGGACCATGGGTCTCGTCGTCGGAGAGAGGGCACACCATCGGGGCTTAGGGAGCGGCGGCGCGCCACTGGTCGGCCAACTGCAGCTCGTCGAGGACGGCCTGCGGAGGGAGCGGCGGCGGCGGCCTGCAGAGGGAGCGGCGGCAGCCTGCAGGCCCGGTGCCGGGTTACCACGGCGGCAGCCTGTGTAGGGAGCAGCGACGGCGGTAGTCTGCGGAGGGAGCGGCGACGGCGGCGGTTGCCTGCGGATGGAGCGGCGGCTGCCTGCGGAGGGAGCGACGGCGGCTGCCTGCAGAGGGAGCGACGACGGCGGCATGCGTAGGGACCGTCGACGGCGGCGGTCTACTGACGGAGCGGCGACGGTGGCGGTTGCCTGCGTAGGGAACGACGGCGGCTGTCGCCTGCGGAGGGAGCGACGGTGGCCTGCCTAGGGAGCGGCAACGGCGGCGGTTGCCTGCGGAGGGAACGACGACGGCTTCCCGCGAAGGGAGCGGCGGCTGCCTGCGAGAGGGGAAGGGAGGGAGGGACGAGGGTAAGAAAGTTAAGAGCTTTTATGCTTTAAACCCAAACAGTGATGCCACGTAAGCAAAAAGGGGGCCCACCTGTCATAAACGTGCTGAAACGAGACTAATCCGCCTATTAGTGGTTTTACAAAATGTTCACGAGAGAGGTGGTGAGTTTGTCAAAAGACTGTAACCTAGTGTTTTCTGATGACCTAGCGCTCAAACTGGTGGTTTTCTGCAATTTACTCTCCGAATTTCACTAGACCTTTAGTTTTCCTAGTAATTCATTCAATTTACATGTAATTTGTACACACCACGGAGAAAATGAGAATTTGTGCATTTTGCAACCATAGTAGGTTATCCATAAAATATACTGCATAAGATGATAAGAAATCGACACGTAAACTTCAAAACTAATAGACACGTTTAGGATGTATCATCGGCAGGCTTAGTTTTCGCTCATCCATCTCCGCCTCCTAGCACTGCACTCTTCTTAACGGTCGTCCCTTTACACACCATAGCCGGAACTAGTGCCATCGATCACCAACTTCTTCTAATTTGCTGCCACCATCGGTCAGTACGTGCTTATTAGAGGGGAAATAAGAGAAAGGGGGGGGGGGGGGGGGTATGCATGCTCTAGTTCAATTAACTGTTGGTTATTTCCACGTTTTCTATCAAGGGCCCAAGGTCATTGGTGCTTCCCTCACGGTACATGACTTTTTGAAGAATTTGTGCATAGGAATAGCAATTTTGTTTAGAATTTATATAGATGTTATTTTGGTAAAGTTGCTCTCAGTGTGTATTGGTGCAATTAATTTCCTCTTCAGTAAAACCAATATTGTTGGTTGTTTTATGTCTACGTTCACTTTAATATAGATACTAATTAAGCAACTTCCTTATCTGGTGATTTTGGTAAAGTTGCTCTCAGTGTGTATTGGTGCAATTAATTTCCTCTTCAGTAAAACAAATATTGTTAGTTGTTTTATGTCTACGTTCATTTTAATATAGGTACTAAGCAACTTCCTTATCTGGTGCGGGAAAATATCCTGTGCTCCGAACGGTTTGGTACTCCGTGGGCAACGTCCATCCACAGATATCCGGTGGATGTTCCTGATGTTTTCAAGCATTAACTGCTGGCTATGAGAGTGCATGTCTAATAAATGGCTATAAGAACAGAAATTGCTAATGGGGCCCGAGCCTCATGGAGCCCTTAATTTTAAAAAAAGGTTGTAAAAAATTCTGAAGAAAAATACACACATACATATGGATGTATATATACTACTCTCTCTGTTTCATAATAAGTTGTTGTAGTTCAAACCTGTCCACAAAGTTTTATGGCGACATAGATCTATATGCGAGCTACTCCCTGAACGCCAAGAGAGTACACAAAAATAACAAAATCACTTCCAAACTCTAAGAACTAATCCTACGGGGACACATTTGCATCAAGTCTGAATTTCGAGTAAATTGCAGAAAACCACCAATTTGAGGGCTAGGTTATCAGAAAACACTAGGTTACAGTTTCTTGACAAAAAGCACCACATCTCTCGTAAACATTTTGCAAAAACCACTGATCGGCGGATTAGTCTCGTTTGAGCGCGTTTATGATAGGTGGGCCCCTATTTGGCTTATGTGGCATAACTTTTCATGCCAAATGGGTTCTATCTATATTTACAAACTAGTCCCAACAATTTTATATAGACACCTCTTAATCAAAAATAAAAAACGCAATCAGGCCCTTATGTGCACAAAACCGGTTGCACGCCGCCCATGGCTCACGCGAGCAGAAGGAAGGTGGATGGGGCGGACCATGGGTCTCGTCGTCGGAGAGAGGGCACACCATCAGGGCTTAGGGAGCCGCGGCGCGCCACTGGTCGGCCAACTGCAGCTCGTCGAGGACGGCCTGCGGAGGGAGCGTCGGCGACGGCGGCCAGGAGAGGGAGCGGCGGCAGCCTGCAGGTCTGGTGCCGGGTGACAACGGCGGCAGCCTGTGTAGGGAGCGGCGACGGCGGTGGTCTGCGGAGGGAGCGGCGACGGCGGCGGTTGCCTGCGGATGGAGCGGCGGCTGCCTGCGGAGGGAGCAACGGCGGCTGCCTGCGGAGGGAGCGACGGCGGCGGTTGCCTGCGTAGGGAACGGCGGCGGCCTGCAGAGGGAGCGGCGGCAGCCTGCAGGTCCGGTGCCGGGTGACAACGGTGGTAGCCTGTGTAGGGGGCGGCGACGGAGGTGGTCTGCGGAGGGAGCGGCGACGGCGGCAGTTGCCTGCGGATGGAGCGGCGGCTGCCTGCGGAGGGAGCGACGGCGGCGGCCTGCGGAGGGAGCGACGACGGCGGCATGCGTAGGGAGCGTCGACGGCGGCGGTCTACTGACGGAGAGGCGACGGCGGCGGTTGCCTGCGTAGGGAACGACGGCGGCTGTCGCCTGCGGAGGGAGCGACGGTGGCCTGCCTAGGGAGCGGCAACGGCGGCGGTTGCCTGCGGAGGGAACGACGACGGCTTCCCGCGAAGGGAGCGGCGGCTGCCTGCAAGAGGGGAGGGGAGGGGGGACGAGGGGAAGAAAGTTAAGAGCTTTTATGCTTTAAACCTAAACAGAGATGCCACGTAAGCAAAAAAGGGGGCCCACCTGGCATAAACGTGCTGAAACGAGACTAATCCGCCGATTAGTGGTTTTTACAAAATGTTCACGAGAGAGGTGGTGATTTCTTCAAAAGACTGTAACCTAGTGTTTTCTGATGACCTAGCCCTCAAACTGGTGGTTTTCTGCAATTTACTCTCCGAATTTCACTAGACCTTTAGTTTTCCTAGTAATTCATTCAATTTACATGTAATTTGTACACACCACGGAGAAAATGAGAATTTGTGCATTTTGCAACCATAGTAGGTTATCCATAAAATATACTGCATAAGATGATAAGAAATCGACACGTAAACTTCAAAACTAATAGACACGTTTAGGATGTATCATCGGCAGGCTTAGTTTTCGCTCATCCATCTCCGCCTCCTAGCACTGCACTCTTCTTAACGGTCGTCCCTTTACACACCATAGCCGGAACTAGTGCCATCGATCACCAACTTCTTCTAATTTGCTGCCACCATCGGTCAGTACGTGCTTATTAGAGGGGAAATAAGAGAAAGGGGGGGGGGGGGGTATGCATGCTCTAGTTCAATTAACTGTTGGTTATTTCCACGTTTTCTATCAAGGGCCCAAGGTCATTGGTGCTTCCCTCACGGTACATGACTTTTTGAAGAATTTGTGCATAGGAATAGCAATTTTGTTTAGAATTTATATAGATGTTATTTTGGTAAAGTTGCTCTCAGTGTGTATTGGTGCAATTAATTTCCTCTTCAGTAAAACCAATATTGTTGGTTGTTTTATGTCTACGTTCACTTTAATATAGATACTAATTAAGCAACTTCCTTATCTGGTGATTTTGGTAAAGTTGCTCTCAGTGTGTATTGGTGCAATTAATTTCCTCTTCAGTAAAACAAATATTGTTGGTTGTTTTATGTCTACGTTCACTTTAATATAGGTACTAAGCAACTTCCTTATCTGGTGCGGGAAAATATCCTGTGCTCTGAACGGTTTGGTGCTCCGTGGGCAACGTCCATCCACAGATATCCGGTGGATGTTCCTGATGTTTTCAAGCATTAACTGCTGGCTATGAGAGTGCATGTGTAATAAATGGCTATAAGAACAGAAATTGCTAATGGGGCCCGAGCCTCATGGAGCCCTTAATTTAAAAAAAAAGGTTGTAAAAAATTCTGAAGAAAAATACACACATACATATGGATGTATATATACTACTCTCTCTGTTTCATAATAAGTTGTTGTAGTTCAAACCTGTCCACAAAGTTTTATGGCGACATACATTTATATGCGAGCTACTCCCTGACCGGCAAGAGAGTACACAAAAATAACAAATCACTTCCAAACTCTAAGAACTAATCCTACCGGGACACATTTGCATCAAGTCTGAATTTCGAGTAAACTGCAAAAAAGCACCAATTTGAGGGCTAGGTTATCAGAAAACACTAGGTTACAGTTTCTTGACAAAAAGCACCACATCTCTCGTAAACATTTTGCAAAAACCACTGATCGGCGGATTAGTCTCGTTTGAGCGCGTTTATGATAGGTGGGCCCCTATTTGGCTTATGTGGCATAACTTTTCATGCCAAATGGGTTTTTATATATATTTACAAACTAGTCCCAACAATTTTATATAGACACCCTTTAATCAAAAGTAAAAAACGCAATCAGGCCCTCATGTGCACAAAACCGGTTGCACGCCGCCCATGGCTCACGCGAGCAGAAGGAAGGTGGATGGGGCGGACAATGGGTCTCGTCGTCGGAGAGAGGGCACACCATCGGGGCTTAGGGAGCGGCGGCGCGCCATTGGTCGGCCAACTGCAGCTCGTCGAGGACGGCCTGCGGAGGGAGCGGCGGCGGCGGCGGCCAGCAGAGGGAGCGGCGGCAGCCTGCAGGTCCGGTGCCGGGTGACAACGGCGGCAGCCTGTGTAGGGAGCGGCGACGGCGGTGGTCTGCGGAGGGACCGGCGACGGCGGCGGTTGCCTGCGGATGGAGCGGCGGCTGCCTGCGGAGGGAGCGACGGCGGCTGCCTGCGGAGGGAGCGACGACGGCGGCATGCGTAGGGAGCGTCGACGGCGGCGGTCTACTGACGGAGCGGCGACGGCGGCGGTTGCCTGCGTAGGGAACGACGGCGACTGTCACCTGCGGAGGGAGCGACGGTGGCCTGCCTAGGGAGCGGCAACGGCGGCGGTTGCCTGCAGAGGGAACGACGACGGCTTCCCGCGAAGGGAGCGGCGGCTGCCTGCGAGAGGGGAGGGGAGGGGGGACGAGGGGAAGAAAGTTAAGAGCTTTTATGCTTTAAACCCAAACAGAGATGCCACGTAGGCAAAAAAGGGGGCCCACCTGGCATAAACATGCTGAAACGAGACTAATCCGCCGATTAGTGGTTTTTACAAAATGTTCACGAGAGAGGTGGTGATTTTGTCAAAAGACTGTAACCTAGTGTTTTCTGATGACCTAGCCCTCAAACTGGTGGTTTTCTACAATTTACTCTCCGAATTTCACTAGACCTTTAGTTTTCCTAGTAATTCATTCAATTTACATGTAATTTGTACACAGCACGGAGAAAATAAGAATTTGTGCATTTTGCAACCATAGTATGTTATCCATAAAAAAAATACTGCATAAGATGATAAGAAATCGACACGTAAACTTCAAAACTAATAGACACGGTTAGGATGTATCATCGGCAGGCTTAGTTTTTGCTCATCCATCTCCGCCTCCTAGCACTGCACTCTTCTTAACGGTCGTCCGTTTACACACCATAGCCGGAACTAGTGCCATCGATCACCAACTTCTTCTAATTTGCTGCCACCATCGGTCAGTACGTGCTTATTAGAGGGGAAATAAGAGGGGGGGGGGGGGGGTATGGATGCTCTAGTTCAATTAACTGTTGGTTATTTCCACGTTTTCTATCAAGGGCCAAGGTCATTGGTGCTTCCCTCACGGTACATGACTTTTTGAAGAATTTGTGCGTCGGAATAGCAATTTTGTTTAGAATTTATATAGATGTTTGCTCTCAGTGTATATTGGTGCAATTAATTTCCTCTTCAGTAAAACAAATATTGTTGGTTGTTTTATGTCTACGTTCACTTTAATATAGGTACTAAGCAACTTCCTTATCTGGTGCGGGAAAATATCCTGTGCTCCGAATGGTTTGGTGCGCCAGCTGCTCCCTGCACAGTCCACACGTTAGATGCGAAATAAAGGGACCAGATGGACCCCGCACACCCCTTCCTTCAAAATTTGCAAAGATCACCTCATGTAAGTACAAAATAGCCCAAACGTTACTCCAATGTGCTGCCCCAAGTTAGAAACAAAACGAACACGAGATACGGAGATGGGGCGTCGGGTCGCCGGCGGCGGACCTCACCGTGTGCTGCCTTATGACCTCGCCGTGTTCCTACGTCCAGCAGATAGCCCGCCCCATCCCCGGGCCGCCGTTCTCCACCTCGGCTCCAACACCTCACCACACCCGACACCTAGATCCGCCATCCGTCGACGGCTAGATCCGCCATCCGTTGATGCCTAGCTCCGCTATTCGCCGACACTGGAGAAGGGAACTCCATCCTTGAGGTATCCTTTTGGATGTTACAACCTTGTAATTTATTGTGTATTTTGCTTCTAATCCATCAACCCCCTATGTGTTGGATGTATTAGATGTAGATAATCCTATCTGATTAAACTGGGATGGTATCTCTCTGTATCAGGGCGTAGGAAAAATAATTACTGAAATAACTTGCTCTATTTTGCTTAGACTACTAATTTGAGCAAATTAGGTAGAGAAAAATGTCATCAACGGATGGCCTGAGATGAGTTCAAAGTAATTTTATCTACTTGTTCAAGTACCTGAATATGAAGTGCTTGTTGGCACAAGACTGAGATTCAACAACACTTGCAATATGTGCCTCACTCATTTCTAAGAGTTTCCCGTATATTTGTTAGGTATTTTCATCGAAATCAATGCGATTGTAGTTTTGGTTTAGTGAATTAAATTTATTACCTCTTTGGTCTTCCTCATTCAGGTGTAAAATAATAGATCCTCGTATTGTTCTACAAGTAGATTACTCTGGATTTTGAACAATGTTAATTAGAAAGTATACTTACAGTGTCCAACCGAACTTCGTGAAACCATTACAAGTTCATCTTCCAAGAACTTCTTCTGGGATCTGGATCAGTATTAGGTGCAGACCAGAGCTTCATTTCACTTCTCAACAGAGTTTCCGTTATGCGGTCCACTTGAACTCGCCGGGGGGGGGGGGGGGGGGGGGGGGGGTTACGGCATCCATCTCCGAGAAGTAGGCAATGCCGTTGTGTAAGCCAGGAGTGTATGCGATTGGACACGGAGGTGATAGAATGCAGTGTATTTAAAAAAACTGTTATGTTTTAATTCAAACAGGCTTCGCACTGCATACCACTTCTGAACACCTTGGTCTTAAGGTGTACATGAATTGGTATAGCTGATGCAGTCTATTTAATGTACCATATGGTTGCATTCTGTTTTCAGAAATTCAATTATGCTTTACATACAATAGGCTCAACATTGCAGAACACTTTGGTTCTGAACACCCTTGTCTTGATGTTTATATGACTTGGTAATAGCTGATGAGAGAACAATAGCTGATGCAGTCTATGTCATGTACTATACAAGTTTGCTCTGTATTTAAAAAAAAATTAGTTGTGTTTTACTTCCAGTATGCTCAGCATCACAGAACACTTGAACCTGAATGTCCCGGTCTCTATGTGTACATGAATTGGTATGTTGATGCAGTCTAAGTATATTTCTGTACTTTTTACTAGACTCCAGCAGCGATGGTTCCGATGAAGATTTCAGGAACTTCCTTGGCGACGGTGACAATGCCGACTCAGGGGACGAAGCGACACCCATCCACCATCGTTTGGTTCCCAATAACGAATGTTTATAGCAGCAATGATATGTATGAAGATTATCTCCATACATATTTTCAGGCCACACAAGTCTCAGGCTCTAGTTATTTTTGGCACCATGTAAACAAGAATGTACACTTGCCAAAAAATAAAATAGTATGCAACATTTTTGGCACTTCAGATGGGTGGTTGTTGTACAGTTCATGTGCATGCTTGCGATGCTCCAGTGTAAAATAGAGTGATGTTCTTGCATGGAAGCATCTAAAGAAATGTGTTCAGAGATCTTTGATTTGTTACAGTACAAAACATCATTGCAGTAGTTATTTATAAAGTTGTTTCTCTCATACTTAATAAGTACTCCTATTATAGAGTTAATAACTGTTGAGCAATGAACAATCATGCAACAGTTACACAGCCGATACAAGAGCACAGGTGAGAAGACGTGGCACAGTAGACAAGACGGGGCAGGACGGAATTGAGCTAGACTTCAAGGACCGTTTTGCAAAATGTACCTGCAGCTCCCATTGCCCCACATCCTGTCCCTCTCTTTTTAATCCAATGGCACAGGTTGGATCGGAGTACCTGGTGCACCAGTTCATCTGGTGCACAGGATACGTTCTCTATCTGGTGCAACCGATCCACCAGTACGCACTGTTAAAATAGGTCTAGCGTGTCACGTATACGTACTTTGTATTTATGTAATTGTATGTGCTGATCATTATATATAGAGAGACGTGGAGAGGCATTGCCCCATGGAAAACCCTAAACCCTATTCTCAAATTTGGTATCAGAGCCTACCCTACCCTAGCCGCCGCCGCCCCTCCTCCCTCCGCCGCCACCGCAGTTCTTTTTCGCGGCCGCCGCGATGTCCACCTTCCCGGCCGCGACGTCCGCCACCTCCTCCGCCCTCACCCTCTCCGTCTCCGCCCCGGTCATCGCTCCACCCACGGCGTCGGCTCCCAACCCCGTCCTTCCGCCCATCGCGGTCTCTCTAGACCGCAGCAATTTCATGCTCTGGCGGGCTCTTGCCCTCCCCAACTTCGCCGGAGTTCACCTCCACGGTTTCCTTGATGGCTCGGCCAAGGCGCCGGCACCGACCGTGACGACAGGCACCGGTGACGCTGCTCGCACCGTGTCCAATCCTGAGTACGAGCAGTGGTGGACTCTTGATCAGAAGGTCCTCGGACATCTCCTCGGTTCGATGAACGTCGAGATCTCCGTGCAGCTGATTGGCTGCAGGTCGGCGGCCGCAGCTTGGGCGGCCGTGCACACCATGTTCGCCGCCGAGAACAGCGCCGGCGTGCGTAATCTCCGGCGCCAGATCCAGGCGCTGAGGAAAGGAGACAGACCCGCCGGTGAGTACATGTAGAAGGTGAAGGCCCTCGCTGACTCGATGGTCGCCGCCGGCTCACCTCTTCGTGATGATGAGATCATCGACTACATGCTGACCGGGCTCGGCTCGGCGTTTAACCCTATCGCTGCTTCGATGAACTTCGCGGGCGTGCCCATCACGTTTCCTGCGTTCTACTCGAGTGTCCTTCACTACGAGGCCCTACAGCAGCAGCAACCGGAGCTTGAGGATTGGCAGTCCTCCGCCAACGCCGCGTCCCGGCCGGTCTACACCACCAATCCCGGCCGTGCACCTGACTCGGGCCACCCGAGCGGCGGTCGTCCTTCTGGCACCTCCCTCCCGCCCAGCTCGGCTGGCTACGGCCCTGGCCAGGGTGGTGCCCCTGGCAGCAATAGCGGCAACAAGGGAGGCAACGGCGGCAACGGTCGCAATCGCCGCTGTGACGCCCGGATAATTAAGCTACAGTAATCCCACGTTAACGATGCCACGTCACCCCGTTTACTACTGATAAACTCTCGATAGTTCAGAACCGAAACAAATTCAAAATTTAGATAAAAGCAAATAATAAAAGTTTACAAATATTAAAACTAAAATGTTCGGAGTGAGCCAAATAGTCCATATTAAATATTGGCGAAGAAACCACACTTTTGTAAAGTATTTAACTGCACTATAGTAAGTAAAAACAGCAGCAAAACAATTATTTAAATGCTTTTAAATACTAAACAAATGTTAATCTAGTTTATATAATCACCAAACTTTTTGGTGTAGGTGGCCTATGCTATTATGCTAATTTAGGAGTAGGGGTTGTATTTTTGTAAACTGTTTTGCTAACTAAAATAAATAAAACAGAAAAGAAAAAAAAATAGAAAACAAAACAAAAGTGTAAAAGCACAGGCCACTGTGCACTGGGCCAAGTGCACAGTGCCTGGCCCGAGCCTCGGCCCACTCCAGCTGGTCCGGCCCAACCCCTCCCCGGGTCGTCTTCCCCCCCTGTTCCCCCGACCGGGGTCGCAACAGGGGCGAGCCCCGCCGGACCGCCTCGACGATGACTACCCGAAGAGGATAAGGCCGACCCCTCCCCTCGACGCCTCGGCCTCCTCCCCACCTACCTCCACCAACTCCCCTCTCCATCTCGGCCGCTCTATCTCTCTCTCTGCCCCCCCTCGCCCGAGCGAGATCGCCGCCGAAGCCTCGCCGTAGGCGTGGCCCCGACCACTGTTCGTCGAGCCGCCGAGTCCCCGAGCTCCCTCTACGTCGTCCTCGTCGACCCCGCGCTTCAGGACGAGCTGGGGTGCCCTGCAGCGGCCGGGTCAAGCTTTTCCCCAACCTCGGTCGCCGCCGCCCGCCGCGATTCATCCCGCCTCCCCTCTGCGCTCCCGTTCACTCGAGGGCCTCCGTGTGCCGCGCCGTAAGCCTCCGCCCCTCCTCCTTCCTCTGGTTCCTCCTCATACACCGTAGATGGCTCGCGGTGCCGCCGTCGCCATTGCCGCATGCGGCCTCGTCCGCAAGCTCGTTGCGCTCACCCCGTCCATCTCCGAGCCAAGCCGTGGCCTCCGTCGAGTTGCCGGAGGTCCGTAGAGCCCGCTAGCGTCGTTTGTTAGCTAGAACGCAGCCCGTAGCGTGGTTTTCGGAGATGCCCGTAGTCCGGCGCCGCCCGCGGTCGTCGTTGAGCTCCACTCCGGCCACCCCCGCTCCGGGGATCGCTCTAGATCGACGCGGGACGATCTACTCGTTCGAACGCCACCGAAAACGCGCGGAATGGTGCACCGTGCTGGAAATCCGAGCAACTCCGGCGAACCTCCGCCGCTGGAATGGTCGCCGGCGTGATTCCGGCGACGTCACCGACGTGGCACCCGCGTGGCACTGCCTGGGCCACTGACTGGTGGACCCAGGGCCCCCCTTGACTTGTTGACCGCGGTCAATGTGCTGACTGGGTGGCCCCCAGCCACTGACATGCGGCCCCCCCTCTGTTAATTAGTCTAACAATTGTTTTTATAAATAAAATTAATTTGTTAGATTAAACACTCACTGACATATGGGGCCCACCCCTCTAATTAGACTGTTAGTTTAGTTTAAATTACTGTTAGACTAACAGAGGCTGACATGTGGGTCCCACTGGACCCACCTGTCTGGTTTGACTGGTCAGCCGACCTGTTGACCTGCTGACGTCAGCGTTACCTCATGCTGACGTCATAATTCATTTTTGCTAAATTCAGATAATTCCAGAAATTCAAATAATCTTTGAAAATTCATATCTTTTAAACCGTAACTCGGATGAAAATGTTTTCTACATGAAAGTTGCTCAGAACGACGAGACGAATCCGAATACGCAGCCCGTTCGTCCACCACACCTCCCTAACCTATCGAACTCGCAACTTTCCCCCTCCGGTCCGTCTGTCCGCAACGCGAAACAGCGGGAATACTTTCCCGGATGTCCCCCCTTTCACCGGTACCACCTACTGTCGCGTTAGGACACACCTAGCACCGCTCATTGTCATGTCACGCATCGTCATGCTTATGTTTGCATTGTATTTACTGTTTCTTCCCCCTTCTTCTCTCCGGTAGACTACGAGACCGACGCTGCTGCTGCCCAGTTTGACTACGGAGTTGACGACCCCTCCTACTTGCTAGAGCAACCAGGCAAGTCCCCCCCTTGATCACCAGATATCGCCTATTCTTCTCTATACTGCTTGCATTAGAGTAGTGTAGCATGTTACTGCTTTCCGTTAATCCTATCCTGATGCATAGCCTGTCATTGTTGCTACAGTTGTTACCCTTACCTGCTATCCTACTGCTTAGTATAGGATGCTAGTGTTCCATCAGTGGCCCTACACTCTTGTCCGTCTGCCATGCTATACTACTGGGCCGTGATCACTTTGGGAGGTGATCACGGGTATATACTATATACATTTATACATGACACATGTGGTGACTAAAGTCGGGTCGGCTCGAGGAGTACCCGCAAGTGATTCTGATGAGGGGGCTGAAAGGACAGGTGGCTCCACCCCGGTAGAGGTGGGCCTGGGTTCCTGACGGCCCCCGACTGTTACTTTATGGCGGAGCGACAGGGCAGGTTGAGACCACCTAGGAGAGAGGTGGGCCTGGCCCTGGTCGGCGTTCGCGGATACATAACACGCTTAACGAGTTCTTGGTATTTGATCTGAGTCTGGCCATTTGGTCTATAACGCACTAACCATCTACGCGGGAGTAGTTATGGGTATCCCGGCGTCGTGGTATCAGCCGAAGCCTTCGTGACGTCAGCGACTGAGTGGCGCGCGCCGGATTGGACTGGAACGCCACTAGGCTAGGTCTGCTTCCGGCCGCATACGCAACGTGCAGGTGTGCATAGGGCGATGGGCCCAGACCCCTGCGCGCATAGGGTTAGACCGGCGTGCTGACCTCTCTGTTGTGCTTAGGTGGGGCTGCGACGCGTTGATCTTACGAGGCCGGGCATGACCCAGAAAAGTGTGTCCGGCCAAATGGGATCGAGCGTGTTGGGTTATGTGGTGCACCCCTGCAGGGAAGTTTATCTATTCGAATAGCCGCGTCCCTCGGTAAAAGGACGACCCGGAGTTGTACCTTGACCTTATGACAACTAGAACTGGATACTGAATAAAATACACCCTTCCAAGTGCCAGATACAAGCCGGTGATCGCTCTCTAACAGGGTGACGAGGAGGGGATCGCCGGGTAGGATTATGCTATGCGATGCTACTTGGAGGACTTCAATCTACTCTCTTCTACATGCTGCAAGATGGAGATGGCCAGAAGCGTAGTCTTCGACAGGATTAGCTATCCCCGTCTTATTCTAGCATTCTGCAGTTCAGTCCACTGATATGCCCCTTTACACATATACCCATTGCATAAGTAGTGTAGCTCCTTGCTTGCGAGTACTTTGGATGAGTACTCACGGTTGCTTTTCTCCCTCTTTTCCCCTTTCTATACCTGATTGTCGCAACCAGATGCTGGAGTCCAGGAGCTAGAGATCCCGAGGATGATTCTACATGGAGTTCGGCTTCGAGGAGTAGTTAGGAGGTCCCAGGCAGGAGGCCTTGCCTCTTCGATCGTTGCTACCTTTGTGCTAGCCTTCTTAAGGCAAACTTGTTTAACTTATGTCTGTACTCAGATATTGTTGCTTCCGCTGACTCGTCTGTGATCGAGCACTTGTATTCGAGCCCTCGAGGCCCCTGGCTTGTATTATGATGCTTGTATGACTTATTTATGTTGTAGAGTTGTGTTGTGATATCTTCCCGTGAGTCCCTGACCTTGATCGTACACATTTGCGTGCATGATTAGTGTACGGTCAAATCGGGGGCGTCACAGCCGCTGGCGCCCCCGGTGCTAGATTTGCAAGAACTGGGGGCAGGAGGCGGGCGATTGTTGCAGCCGCTACGACGCCGACAACCGCGCCGCCAACTCCGCGTCCACCTCCTCCGCCGCTCATGACCCGCCGCACTGGACCCTGGACACCGGTGCGACGGACCACCTGACGAGTGATCTCGACCGTCTCCACTTCCATGAGCGCCATGGCGGGAAGGATCAAGTGCAAGTGGCAAACGGTGCAGGTTTGTCTATTTCGCATATTGGTCATTCCACTGTACCCGGTTCATCTCTTCGCTTACGCAATATTCTTCGGCTTCCACATATTCATCAACATCTTCTTTCTGTTTACCAACTTGTCCTTGACAATGATGTTTTTGTGGAATTTATCGTTTCTTTTTCCTTGTTAAGGACGTGGCCACGAAGAAAATTCTTCTTCACGGTAGAAGTCATGGTGGACTCTACCCCATCCCGTTTAGTCGCGCGTCGTCTTCCTCCACCCGCCAAGCGTCTCTCAGCGTCAAGACCACTCCGTCCCAGTGGCATCAGCGTCTCGGTCATCCCTCCAATAATATTGTTCAAAACATTGTTAAGAATAATGATTTAGTGTGTTCTTCTGAACGTCAGACTTCGGTGTGTGATGCTTGTCAGCGTGCTAAGAGTCGACAATTACCATATACTTTATCTCATCATGTTTCCAGTATGCCCCTTGAGTTAATTCATTCTAATGTATGGGGGCCTGCCCCTGCCTCTTCCGGAGGTTATAAGTATCATGTGAGTTTTGTCGATGATTATTCTCGCTTCTGTTGGAAATATCAACTTAAGCACAAGTCTGACGTTGAGCAAGTGTTTTATGCCTTTCAGGCTCATGTTGAGCGTCTTCTCCACACTAAAATCATAGCCGTTCAGTCGGACTGGAGTGGCGAGTACCACAAATTACATCGCTATTTTCAACGCACTGGGATCTCCCATCGTGTGTCTTGCCCGCACACCTCGCAGCAAAACGGAGTTGCTGAACGCAAACACCGTCATTTTGTAGAAACAGCTCTTGCTTTGCTCGCTCATTCCTCTCTCCCGTTACGTTTTTGGGATGAAGCGTTCCTCACTGCATGCTATCTCATCAATCGCATGCCTACACCTGTCCTTCAACACGATACAGCCATGTTTCGTCTCCTTAAGGTGCAACCCGATTACACCGTCCTGCGCACTTTCGGGTGTGCTTGCTGGCCTAGTTTGTGCAAATATAACGCACACAAACTCGCTTTTCGTTCCACCATGTGCGTGTTCCTCGGATATAGTCTGATGCATAAGGGATACAAGTGTCTCGATCGTTCCACGGGACACATCTACATCTCCCGTGATGTTGTTTTTGACGAGTCTGTTTTTCACTATGCCACTCCTGGGGTCACCGTTGATGTTTCCTCCTTGGCTGATGTTCTCTCCTTTCCTTCCAGTGAACCGGCTACGGGTGACCATATGCGCAAATATGACCTGTCCTACTTGTCTACTGACTCGCCTGTTCCAGGCCATGCTCCTTCTGTGCAGGATACCGCGGCTGACGTGCCTCCATCCCCGGCGTCCGATGTGCATGGCGCATGCACGCCCCTCGCCTAGCGCGTGTCTGGCCCGTCCACTGCTGCGCGCTCGCCCGCAGCCGACGCGGCGCCCTCCCCGGTGATCGACGTGCATGGCCCATGCACGTCCCCCGCCCGGTCGGCTGCGCCTTCGCCCGACCCATCAGTGCAACCAGCGGCCGCCTCGCCTGGCCCATCAGCGGCCCCCTCACCGCCCGTTACTGGGTCGCCGCGTGCTGACATCGCGCCCGACTCGCCCTCTGCCTCGGTGCAGGATGTCGCTACTCCGTCGTCACCAACTGATCAGCTCGCATCGCCTTCTGTTGAGGGCAGCCCTGACCCCTTGACCGCGCCGCCTGCAGCTGCTCCTGGTCACACCATGGTCACCCGCACCCGCGATCACACCCGCCGTGCGCTTGTACCGACTGATGCGTCGACTGTCCGGTACGATCCTCGCCGGCGCGCGTTTCATGCGGTGCCTGTCTCCCATCGCGATGCTCTCCGGGAGACCACCTGGCGTACAACAATGATTGACGAGTTAGCCGCCCTTCATCACAACAAGACATGGGTTCTTGTGCCTCGTCCGCGCGGAGTCAATATTGTTGGCAGCAAGTGGATATTCAAGACCAAGCATCGTCCCGATGGCTCTGTTGATAAGTACAAGGCCCAACTGGTCGCCCGTGGTTTCACCCAGTAGCTTGGCATTAACTATGGCGACACGTTCAGCCCATTTGTCAAGCCGGCTACAGTTCGATTGGTTCTTGCTCTTGTTGTCTCTCGTGGCTGGAGTCTTCGGCAGATTGATGTCAGTAATGTCTTCCTTCATGGGTTCTTATCTGAGGATGTTTATATGCAGCAGCCGCCCAGTTTTGAGGATCCCCGGTACCCCCCTCATGTGTGCAAGCTGCGGCGGGCTCTCTATGGACTCAAACAGTCTCCTCGTGCGTGGTATGCTCGGCTTAGTGCGCGTCTTCTCCAGCTTGGTTTTGTTGCCTCCAAAGCGGACACATCTTTGTTCTTCTTCCGCTATCGTGATGTTCAGATCTATATGCTGGTCTATGTGGATGATATTGTTATCGCCGGATCTTCTCCACGAGCTGTTGATGGTCTTGTTCACTCCCTTGCGGCCAGTTTTCCTATCAAGGACCTTGAGCCGTTGGACTACTTCCTTGGTTTGGAAGCGTCGTACAATTTAGGGGGGATGACATTGACTCAACGGAAGTATGCCTTGGATCTTTTGCACTGTGTGAGCATGGAGAATTGTAAGCCCACTTCCACACCATTGTCTACCTCGGATCAGCTTTCCCGAATGTCTAGACAATCTCTCAGTACCGATGATTCTTTCCGGTATCGCAGTGTCGTTGGTGGACTGCAGTATTTGACACTCACCCGTCCGGATATATCGTTTGCAGTGAAGAAGGTATGCCAGTTTCTCTCGCAGCCCACAGATGTTCATTGGGAAGCTGTTAAGCGCATTTTGCGCTATGTGAAAGGGACATTGCACATAGGACTGAAGTTTTGGAAGGCTGCCTCCACTAGCATTAGTATTTTTACTGATGCAGATTGGGCAGGATGCCCTGATGATCGACGATCCACCAGAGGCTTTGCCATCTTTGTTGGACCGAATCTCATTTCCTGAAGCTCTAAGAAACAGCCGACGGTGTCGAGGTCCAGTACTGAGGCCGAGTACAAAGCTTTGGCAAACGGAGCTGCCGAAGCCATCTGGATAGAAGAATCACTACTCAGAGAGCTAGGAGTTTCACAGCAGCGTGTTCCCGTTCTCTGGTGTGATAATTTAGGAGCCACATATCTGACTGCCAACCCAGTTTTTCATGCGTGTACCAAGCACATTGAGATTGACTTCCATTTTGTGCGTGAGCGTGTAGCTTCTGGAGCTCTTGAGGTCAGGTTTATTTCCTCTAATGATCAGCTGCTGATGTGTTCACCAAACCAGCCACTCGACAGATGCTAGACCGTTTTATTTCCAATCTAAACCTTGTATAGAGTAGAAGTTCAGATTGAGGGAGAGTGTTAAAATAGGTCTAGCGTGTCACGTACACGTACTTTGTATTTATGTAATTGTATGTGCTGATGAGAGGCATTGCCCCACGAAAAACCCTAAACCCTATTCCCAAACTTTAATCGCACACGTTGGTCTCCTAGGGTTTTTCTTTTGTGTCTCTCTCTAGTCTCTACATAGAGAGACACCAATCGAAAATGCGCTTTGGTGGCCGAGCTACCTGCAAGCCAGTATCAGACCCGTCTGTGCTCCTCGTAATCAGTGCCACGCCAGTATTCAACTGCTCTATTTGTAGTAGAGGCCGGTTGCACAGTGACCATATTTGCTAGAAAGTAAACAGTGTCAGCTCACGTATACTAGCAGGCACAACACTGCCTGCCGCGGTCACGCGCGCACACTGACAGAGATGCATCTACACGACATGGGATTGATTCCGTCAACATGTGCCATACCACAGAGCCGTTCGAGTCAATCGTTGACGGAAAACTGCTCAACGCAGGAGGGTCCAGACATCTTATTCTTCAGTTTTAGTAAATGTTCCATTTAGACTTTAGGGTGGGTTTTCTTTCTCCCAGTTTTTGGCCATTAGTCATGCACATTGACACAAAACAAAAATCTGCAAATTCAGTGGTAGACCAAAATCAACCAAAAGGCGGAAGAACCAAAATCAACCAAAAGGCCCAAAACCAACCAAAATCAACCAAAAGGCCCAAAACACAAAGAACCCTGCCATTTTCTCCCAACGCACACAGCTGCTCTCAAATGATTCTCTGACAACAACGACACTACAAATTCAGACAAACATAAGTTTCTAAAATCCAGAAAGGATACTAGCGGTCTGAACCACACAAACAGAGATACACGCACGATCTCATACATGCACTGTTAGTGTCAGACGTCAAACATCTGATTTTTCAGTCTGAAGTTTGATTTTCAAACATAGAAAACAAATAAAATCAGTTTGAAGAATTGCAGCAAATTTCTCGTTTGACAGAATAAGAGGAAGAGACATAATTTGGAAGACTCGGTAGTTTTTTCTTACCCTGATTCCGCTTCCTCAAAGAAGAACTCCAGCCCATCCATGATGTATGGTCGCTCGCCCAGATTTTTGAAAAAGGGTGTTTTATTACTTAAAAGATTTAAGTATTACACCCGGCCTCTACATAACTAAGATGCACACAGCCAAATAAAGTCCTCTCATAAGAAAAAGGCGAAATACAAAGAGACATGTAGAGTCCGTATAACGACTAAAGCGTAGGGGGACAATCCTAAGATCATGCTGCCACCCATGTTGCGTAAAAGTATCCCTCGCCGTAGCCTCCAATCGTGTACACACCTCCGTAAAGAGGTCTCGATTCTCCACGCATTGTAGAGACGACCATAAACGAAGAGTACCGGTACATCTGTACATAACCTGCATCAGAGAAGTACTTTTATCATGAAAAACCTTATCATTTCTACACAGCCAAAGCGACCAAATAACGGCTAGCGTTCCCACCCTGAGAAGAATTCTAAACCTGTGACAATCCCATGTAACCAGTTGCCAAATACATTAGCAACACTACAAGGAGGATACAAGGCAAAAGCTATTTGGATGACTGATCGTATAGAACGAGCCAATTTGCATTGAAAGAATAAATGTTTTATTGTCTCATCATGGTGACAAAAGACACATTGTGTACTTCCATGCCAATTCATCTTAATAAGGTTATCTTTAGTAAGAATAACTCCGCGACGAAGGTACCATGCAAAGAGTTATTCTTAAGAGGTATCTTTATCTTCTAGATCTTTTTATTATTATGAACTGGCACATCAGACTGGATTAACGCTCTATACAATGACTCAATCAAGAATTGTCCATTCTCATGGAGGTTCCATCGGAATATATCAGACCCATGTGACAATTGCACCATTAACATCCGCTGGAGCAGGATGTTCCATGATTGGAGTATGGGTCCAATTAAATCTCTTCTGAATGTCACATTAGATGGAAATGATTTCATTACCGTGATGATAGTATCATCCTTATGGCGGACAATGTTGTATAGAGCCGGACATTGTTTCCGGAGTGTGGCGTTTCCTAGCCACTTGCCCTCCTAGAATCTAATTTCCGAGCCGTCCTTAATCAAGAAGGATTCATAGCAGAAGAAATATTTCTTCGTAGCCATTATACCCGCCCAAAAGTGGGAAGATACCACGTGAAGGGGATGAATGGTCTAACCAGGGAAAAAAAACTAAGCACCACGTTTCTTTCTGAAGGGTAACTGAGCACCACGTGGAAGTTAAGCTACCTATAGGGCCAGATGGACCCACTAAACCAGAAATCAATATCGCACCGGCCCAACAACTACCGGCAGCTACATGTGCCATTTTCGAACCAGCCCAGCAGGCAGTGCATGCGTAACCATGTGTACCCGAGGCCCACGTACAATGGGGAGGCACCCCAGCCCATGTCACTAGTGTATTTCAAGTCAGCGTATACACGCGAGAAAACAAGTCAGCACTCATCGTGACGCTGTATTACACGGCGCAGATACCGGCCTGCAAGTAGCTCGGCCACCAAAACGCCTCTCTGGCACCAATACACTTTATAAAATGCAGTAGCAACTACTCCCGCTGTCCCGTAATGCATGACGTTTTTTGACACTAGCGTAAAACATCTTTTATTATGAGGAGGGAGTACCTTGAAAACTAATTAATATTGTACGTTGTATAAACAAGCCGGAGGAAAAAGAAGGTAGCGCGCAGGCACAGCTAAGCATGCAGCAACATGGCGGTGGCGATGCCAACTCTGTACATTTCGCTGGGCAACCTCGGCAGCTATACGTGTCGTAATACGGATGGTTCGGTCCTCAATGGAATTGCGGGGACGGGTATGCTTCTTCGGGATCACCTTGGCGTTATTATTTTCAGCTCATGCAGATTTCTCGGAGGAAGTGAGGATGTTTTGGAAACAGAAATTCTTGTGCTGCAGGAAGGGATTTCATTGGCTTTGCAGTGGAGTAATTTACCTATTGATGTTGAATCAGACTGTTTGAAGGCGGTGGCTATGGTGAAGAGTAGTGAAACAAATCTATCAAAGTATTCTTTTATTATCAGAGAGATCAAGTAAAGTATGGAGGAACGTGACTCTTCTATTACTCATATACGTCGTAGTGGCAATAGTGCTAGTCATTCCATGGCAAACTTTGGTAGGGCTAATGGTCGAACTATGGTTTGGCTAGGGTCCGGCCCAGAGGAAGTCCTTAATGTTGCTTTACGATATTGTACTCCCTAATTTTTGAGTAATAAAGAGTTATTTCGCAAAAAAGGCTATACGTGTCGTATGTCTGCCTTCATGTGTTCCTCCATTTTAGTTTTTGTCTGTGCTGGCCGACATGGTCGCGAAGACCGAACATGCCAATTGCCGTGTCGATGTGGCGGCGCCACTATGCGTAGTTGCCAGCGAGGAGGTCGAGGGTGATTGGGACATGACGGCGGATATCGATCGTTTGGAGAACCTACAAGAGGAGAGGGGACACGAGCGGTGCAGGTGCGACGGCAGCAACAGGGACGGCAATGAAGAGGGCTGGTGAAGGTAGTGTTGTGACTTTGGGAGCACCGGAGCAGTCAGCAGCAGGGGAGGCAGAAGGGCTAGAGGTGTCGCCCATAGCGGCGGAAGCGGGATCAACGACAAGAGCAAAGGGATTGATCTGGTCGGTGTTATCTGATACCATGATGAAAAGGAGGAAGAATATGGGATTCAACACACTTTGATTGGCTCTGCGAATATGACTATATGCAGTTTGCAGAGGGTGATCGTGGGCCACTACCAGGACGTGCCCACTACTCAGGTATATGCGCTGACTAGCTTACAAGGTACCCACACCGTCTATACAAGTACATGGTATGTATACTCTAACAGGTTGTCGTCACCAGACTGTTGAATAAGAACAACCTTGTTTTGCTTACCATGGCAGCGGTTTGAGGCTCCCACTGAGTTTGTGCATGCATGATTTATTCTTTGGATGGTGTGAGATGTGTCGACCGTGGCACTGCACGTTTGTTTGTAACCCAGAATAACAGAAGGAAAGAAAACATTAAAGCCGCAAGTTGTGGACGGCGCAAAACACTTGTCTCCTGTGTGTGTGTGTGTGTGTGTGTGTGTGTGTGTGTGTGTGGGTGTGTGTGTGTGTGTGCGCCCGCGCGCATGGGCAGTATGCTCGACGGGAGCTTCGGTGAGCTGATTTCCAGCCAAGCATCAAAGCCTTGCTTCTAGGGGACCATGGCAAGTGGCAGACGACATTAGATGGCTGCCTCATCAAGCTCCAAAACGTCACCACCGCAGGAGTAGCGGTGCTTACTGATACATCCATTTTGCATCATATTTTTTTATTGTTATTTATGATGTTTTAAGTCATTATTTCACTTTATGATGCAATTCTAATGTCTTTTGTCTTTTAATTTGCAAGATTTACATGAAGAAGTAGATTACCAACAGCTGGAATTGACCTAAAAAGTTACAACAGAGATACCTTTTATACAAAGCTCCAAATGACATGAAACTTTATGAGGATTTTTTGTCGAATATATGCAAAATAGTGGAACAAATAAATACCAGAGGGGCCCCAGCAATTGCCCACAAGGCAACAGGGCACGATCACCCCCTGGGCGTGCCCTGATGCTTTGTGGGGCCCATTGCTGGCCTCTGACCCCCTCCTTCTGCTATATGAAGTCATTTGCCCTAAAATAATTAAAGAGGGGACTTTTGGGATCAAACACCGCCATCTTGAGGCGCAACTTAGGCAGGAGCTGTTTTGCCCTCCAGCAGAGTGATTCTGCCGGGAATATTTCCCTCCGGAAGGGGAAAATCGAAACCAATCGAAATCACCAACATTCCTCTCATCGTGGAAGGACCAATCTTAATCAACATCTTCACCAGCATCATCTCATCTCAAACCCTAGTTCATCTCTGGTATTCAATATTTGTCTCAAAATCTCATATTGGTACTTGTGGGTTACTAGTAGTGTTGATTACATCTTGTAGTTGATGTCAGTTGGTTTATTTGGCGGAAGATCATATGTTCAGATCCTTAATGCTATTCAAAACTCCTCTTATCTTGAAGATGAATATGATTTGTGAGTAGTTACATTTGTTTTTCAGGACACGGGAGAAGTCTTGTTATAAGTAAGCTTGTGAATTTGGTATTCGTTCGACATTTTTTTACAATTTTCTTGAATCAGCGAACATTTCTAGACTGGACCAACAATGTTCTGAAAACTGGTGGAACAATTTATGAAATTCATGAATATTTTTTGATTTAACGAATATTTTTTGAAATGCATGATCATTTTTTGAATTAGCGAACATGTTATGACTGAATAAACTAATTTGTAAGTCACGAACAGTTTTTGAATTTTTTCTATATTTTTCTATTCATGAACATTTTTTGAATTGCCGAAATTTTGTTTAATTTCATTATTTTTCTAATACACGAAATTTGAATTGGCTTTGCAATTCGTGCAGTAGTTTAATCCAGCATTATGCATGGCACAGTAAGTTTTGAGTTTCAACACTTGAAACTTATGTTTTTTGCATCTAAAATGCTAAGTTTTAACCAGTTTGAGAGATATAGTTTCAAGCAATTTTTTCTGTCAGTCGTAGACACAAAATAATGGATTTTTATCAGTCACTCGTACTAAGTTCCAAGCACTAAACCTTAACATATTTTTTCAAAATTCATCAAAATATGTTTAAAATGGATCTTAAGTGGAAGCGTTGGTCGCGAGAAATACTAACATAAAAACAGAACTTAATTTTAAATTTTCCGTAAAAAGATATAAAACTTTGAAAATCGAAAGCCAAAGTAAAAAAAACAGGCACCAGGGTCCTGAGTGCCCCCGCACTTACATTCCATGAATCCATATTCCAACGGATTCCTACATTCATCTCCCAACTGATGATTTATTGGGTTGGCCTCGGGAATTAGCTAGCTAGACGGAAGTAAGTACTAGACAGAGACAAGACGCAGCCTGTGTTCATCAACATCTGATGCAGCACGGCTGGTTTTACTCTGTCAAACTTGTCTATCTTTCCCACCATGCTGTGCACAAGCAAGTGGTTTATTCTTCAAGACGATACTCGGTCTGGTTCTTTGTAGTTTGCATATAAATTTTGTCCAAAGTCAAACTATCAATATTTAACCAAACATATTAAAAAAATATCAACATTCACAATGCCATATTAATATTGTTAGATTGCGGGAGTATTAATACCAATTCTAAGAGACTTGCACTCTGGATTTGTATTAGTAGCGGCCTGCATATGTATCCCATATTACACTCTTAAAAAAATCATACTTCCTCCTTCCATCTATATAGGGCCTAATGCATTTTTTAAGACCGTCTTTGACTATTGGTAAGATTAATAATAGATGAGATGTATAATATGAAGATTGTATCATTGAAAGCTCCTTTCATGACTAATTTGATGGTATGCTTTGTGTAACTTGCATGTCATATATTATTGCTCTAACATTTGGTCAAAGTTAGTCTTGAAAAATGCATTAGGCCCAATATAAATGGAAGGAGGGAGTATGAGATGCTTATTTATGGCATGAGGACTGAGTAAATTACTCTTGGAGTGTGTCGCCTTGTGAGAGGGAAATCTTTCCGCCATCAAGCTACCGAGCGAACATGATACACGTCACCTACACAAATGGTCGCTCGAGAGCACTTTTTATATTTCTCACATAGAGCTTAAGTACGATTTTGAAAATCTTTTGTGGCATATATCCGGGCGCATGGACTAATTTACTTGAGGCCATAGATAAAACCGTTACTTTATTTTTGTTGTTATCGTGTACAATACCATTCGTAAAAAAAAATACTTGCTGTTACTAATTTCGACCCAAAGTGCATGTCCTTTCAAAAATTTACCATCCATGCTTTTTCTTAATTTGACTACTTACAAAGGAGCAAATACCGACGTCCAAAATATCATGCGCACCCCTTCGTTCCTAGGAACAGAAGGAGCTCATCTAGGGTTTTGTCAGCCTATCTTCGGCGCCGCCAACAGTCCGCCTCATCTCCTATGGTTCTAGGATCGTAAAGGTGCCGTGGATCCCCACCTTTGCTTGTGAGAGGGCTTCGTCTTGAGCTGTTTCTTTTTCCAGTTTTGTTAGGGTTTTGTGCCATGTACAGGAAGACGAAGCGGTGACGGTTTCCTGAAATGGAATAATATTCTCCCCACCTAGCCCCGGCCCCGGCAGTGCTTCTAGCATCGTCAGGGGGCGTGTGGTGGTGTGTCTTCGGCGGATCTCGTGGGATCCATCGGGGTTTGTCTTTGGTTGTTTCGCTTGGATATCATGTCCGTTCGTCTGTGTCAGTGTGTTTGCAGGTTAGATCCTTCCAATCTATACTTCTCTTCATTAGTGGCGTTTACTATTCCGGTGCACTAGTCTTATGGGGCCTTAGCATGATGACTTCCCGACAGTCTATTACGACAAGGTTTGCATGACTTCGGTGATGGAGGGGCGATGATGGCGGTGCACCTTCAGCTCACCCCAGTGTTTGTAGTCGTGGCTAGGTGGTCTACGGACCTGGATGCAATTTTTACGTTGGTGTTCTTTATACTACCTTGACAGTTGATGAGTAGATTGAATGTTTTCTCGCAAAAAAGAGAGTGATAATTCTAGAATTCACCTAGAGGATACTTCTATATTAATGTATAATTGTTTCATACGAGGCAATATGTCCAAATAAATATGCTTCCAGATTTTTTTTTTATTTCTTTGAATATGGTTTTTTGTACCAATATGGAAGATAGGTCCACGGAATTCCAACAATGAACCTGAATTGTTCATCTCATTTTAATCCAATGGCTAAAAGAATTTAGTTTGTCACAATTAACTACACTTGCGTACTAACTCCAAGTATACACTCTTAAACGATGATAATTCAACTCTAATTGCCTGTGAACAATTGAGGAGGCATGGCAGACTTTATTTACCATATTATTTTTAATCATGCACCTAGTTCTGTAGTTTTTACCTCTTTTTAATAGCGGGTATTTCTAACCACACATATGAAATCGTGTCTTGACTATTTCGGTCGTTGCGACGTGTCTCGACTATTTTTCAGTAAGTAGTATTAAGGCCTCTCCAACGCGGGCATTCAAACCGCGCGCATAAGTTGGGACCACGCTATCTGGACGTATTTTAACATTCAGCGCGGTCCTGTATGAGTCCGTCGACGGTCCGGACGCACTTTTGCACGTAAACCGGAGACAAAGTGAGGAGGGAGGGGGGTTGCGGGCATTTGAATTACTGCCTCGTCTACTTCTGACTGACCTGGCCAACCCAAAAATCCCACCCGCCTCCCCCTTGCTTTCCATTCATGCCGGCCTAGAGTATGCAGCGGCCGTCATTCATGCTCGCAATTTGACCAGAGGGGAAGGTGGCGCTGACGGACATGACCTCTCGGGCATCACGCTTCAATGCAGACGCCACACCCCGAGAAACCAACTTCGGCCACTGCGCTACATTGAAGCGGGCTGGTCGTCCTTTCACCTTTCCTGGATGCCTCTATTTAAGTTGTGCACCGGTGACACATAGAGCTGCACGCGCCCTCCCCGAGCATCGTCCCCCTCCTCCTTCCCCACCCCTTCCCGAGCCGTTCTTCTTCCTCCAGCCCAGTGGCGATGCCGAAGGAGGTGGAAGTTCCTCGTCAGGCGGATCATGGCGCCCCCGCCGTTGCTCTCCGGGACCATATGCATCCACGGCGGCGGGCTCCTCGGGCGGCGAGGAGGAGCAAGAGCCGCAATAGCGGCCCCGTCTCCTCGTAGAGGCTGCTCCGATGGATGAAGAATTTGTCCGTCAGATGGAAATCATGACAGAGTGCTTGCTATGTCAGATGGACCCGGTGCTTCGTCAGATGAATCTGGTCCCGTTTATTTGAACCGTGTTTGAAATGTATGTTGTTGGATGGCCGCCTCCCGTATCCGTGTTCGTGGACTGATCTCTTTTGTCCGTGGAAGGACGCCGGAGGGAATTTGCGGGACAGCGTGGAGATGCCCTTAGTAATCACATTAGCTAATTCTTTGTTGGAGTATATATATATCTTATAGTATATAAATGGTGTGATGTTTGACTATTCTTTGTTGGAGTATGTGTTGTGATGTGTTTTGCCTAACGAGAAACGTGTGCAAGTGGCTGCAAGTACTACCTGTTAATGATGCTGTACAATGTGAAAACCTGTGCACTTCGGTCCTGGTAGTATATACATGAAGCCATGACCATGTCCATTGGAGCATACATCTAAGTAGTTGCATATTCCACGCTCCCGATAATATGTCGATTTGGTTCTCGCATTTGCAAGGGCTGCTCATCTCCATTGTCACATCCCTAGCTTTACCTTGCACTTGGACTAGCTTGGTTGTTGCATCATGTTTAAATTGAAGAAACATGAATTGAGCGAATCTGAAAGCCTCAAAATCTTTTTAAAAGAAGGACAAGAACCCTTTAAATTGCATTAAGTGAATCCAAAATGCCAAGCACTTGGACTAGCTTGGTTTGTTGCATCATGTTTAAATTGAAGAAGCATGTATTGATGGAATCTGAAAGCCTCAAAATCTTTTTAAAAGAAGGGCAAGAACCCTTTAATTTGCATTAAGTGAATACAAGGCATTTTGGATTCACTGAATGCAATTTAAAGGGTTCTTGCCATGCTTTTAAAAAGATTTTGAAGCTTTCAGATTCCCTCAATTCATGTTTCTTCAATTTGAACATGATGCACAACCAAGCTAGTCCAAATGCAAGGTAAAGCTAGGGATGTGACATCCATGGCATTCGTGCTTGTTATTTCCCTGTACTTGTACTTCAGGTCCAGTAGTAGATCAAACAATCGGCTTCCCACAAACTGGCCAGTAGTTCACATGTTGCCTTCATTCATTACCAACATCTAGAACATGCATGACTATTTCGCTGCCGGCCTCGCCGAAGTTGGCCACAACTTCAGGGTACATATACCCCAAAGGAATATTTTCCTAACTTGCGACCCTGCGAACGTCCATCACATCTTCACGACAAACTATACAAACTTTCCGAAGAGCCCGGAGTTTGGAGCCATCTTTGATATAATGGATGGAGGCATCTTCACCATCAATGATGAGCCATGGCGTCAGCAGCGCGCAAAATTCTAGAGCGTGCTCAGCAGCCCACGGTTGGTTGCCACTATGGCGGCTTGCTGCCGTGACAAGGTGGAGAATGGCCTCCTCCCCTTGTTTACCCACATGTAGAGCACTAGTACTTCATTTGACATGCAAGAAGTGCTTTCAAGGTTTGTATTTGACCTGTCTGCCAAGCGTCTGTTCGGCGTAGACCCTGGCCTTCTGTCCTTGGAAATGCCGCCCATGGACGTTGGGGTCGCCATGGACACGGTCATGGAAGTAGGCTTTTTCCGGCACGTCATACCAGCCTCATGCTGGAAGGCTATGAGGAGGCTAAACATTGGCCCTGAGAAAAAGCTCAATGCGGCACACAAGGTGATACGAGAGTTCTTCATGGAGATGATCGAGAGGAAAAAGATCAATGGAGCACCTGTTTGTAATGACGGGGAGCAAGAGCGTGTGGACATTTTGTTTTCCTACATCAATGACCCAGACTACGCTGACAATGACTTGCTCGGTGCAAATCTCGTTAGCCTAATGCTTGCTCGGAGGTACACAATTGGCACTACCTTGCCATGGATCTTCTACAACCTCGCCCAAAAACCTAGTGTTGTGTCAACCATCCGCATTGAACTCTCACCCATGTATCACACAAAGTAGCCACGGGTGCAAGTGCCATGATGATCTTTGAACCAGAGGAGACCAAATCTTTGGTCTCTCTGAAAGCTGCTTTATATGAGATTCTGAGGTTGTACCCATCGGCGCCAATAGAGCGCAAGATAGTGGCTGCCGATGATATCATGCCGAGTGGCCATAAAGTGCACGCCAGCGACACCATCCTTATTTCTCTCCACTCCATGGGGAGAATGGAGGACATATGGGGTAAAGACTGCAACGACTATAACCCACAAAGGTGGCTCTCGAAGGACGGAAGCAAACTGAGGTATATACCATCTCACAAGTTCTTGTCCATCAACTCGGGCCCGAGGATGTGCCCCGGAAATGATATCGCTGTTCTGCAGATGAAAGCCTTTGTCGCCTTAGTGGTGTGGAACTTCGATTTAGAGGTGGTGGAAGGACAAAGCATCCAACCCAAGTTGTCTTGTACACTGCAGATGAAAAATGGGCTCATGATGGTGTTGAAGCGAGCAACATAACATTAGGCTCTCTTTACATGTAAACGCAGACGGAAGTGCACATGCGCATGAATATGCACTAACATTTGTGCATCCACATATCATGTAATAGGCTGGAGATTATTATTCTAGTACGTTTGCCACGAAAATAATAAATAAAGAGTGGGATACTAATTACCTTGATTTTCTACTTTATGAATGTATGTCACGCTGGAGGGCTCCGTGTGTGTGTAACAAGAAAAATCAATTTTTTTTCTGTCCATTTCTTGCTATACGGCGACCAACGTGAACCCTCTTGTTGCTAGCCACTCCTTATACTTGTCATTTCCTGCGTCAGTGATAAATACAGTATCACTCCTTATACTTGTCACGGAAACTCACTTAAGTCCTCGTGCTGACAAAACACAGACTTTGCACACTGTACTTGGCCTCACTCAGTTAAGTATGAAATCAATCCAGGCGAGCGAAAAAACGCTGACGTGGACAGCCACGTAATCAGTAGGTGACCGAAGCGGTGCATCCATCCCGGACTTCCGCATGGTGTTCGCACTAGTAGAAAAGTGCCGGTTCAAACGGCTAGGCGGGAGGAGATCTTTAGTACCGGTTCGGCGTGAACTTGTAGTACCGGTTACCGGTTCGTGGCATGAACCGGTAGTAAAGAGGTTGTGGCAGGCTGTTTTTTGTCCCACCTCGCTCCCCTAGTAAGATTTTTACCACCTTAAATATGTTAACTCTCAACCTATCACAAGCACTTGGTCTTCATTAAACTTTATGTGTAGAATTTGTGGTCGCAATATGAGTCTTTACCGGTTTCTAAACTGTTGAGAACTCATATTGACAATTCAGATTGTACACAAAAAGATCATTGATAATCAATGTAATTTTTTTTATGATAATCAATGTTTTTCAAACTTATTTGAACTCCAGCCTTTTTTGCATTCAGTATGCAGCATTCAAAGCGACGTCATCAATTTCCAACACGTTCTGACATCATTTGCTGTTTTTCAGTCATTTACCGTTTTTTTAGAGAGCTAAATGACCGTGAAATTGAAAATCACTACAAAATGAACTCTGAAAATGTTGGAACTTGGCATGTTATCATCATTTCACCCGCATAGCATGTGCAAAAGAGTAGAGAGGGTCACGGCGAAAACTGGACGCACCTCATGTACAAACTGGACAATCTCTTTCGGAGTATCAGGGTTTCGGACGAAAACTCATCTGTTACACGGGCACTTCAATGTTTTGTAAACTTATTTGAACTCCAGCCTATTTTTGCGTTCAGTATGCAGCATTGAAAGCGACGTCATCAATTTCCAATATGTTCTGACATCATTTGCTGTTTTTCAGTCATTTACCGATTTGTTTAGAGAGCTAAATGACCGTGAAATTGAAAATCACTACAAAATGAACTCTAAAAATGTTGGAACTTGGCATGATATCATTATTTCACCCGCATAACATGTGCAAAAGAGTAGAGAGGGTCACGGTGAAAACTGGACGCACCTCGTGTACAAACTGGACAATCTCTTCCGGAGTATATCAGGGTTTCGGACGAGAACTCATCTGTTACACGGGCAGTTCAATGTTTTTTAAACTTATTTGAACTCCAGCCTATTTTTGCGTTCAGTACGCAGCATTCAAAGCGACGTCATCAATTTCCAACATATTCTGACATCATTTGCTGTTTTTCAATCATTTACAAATTTGTTTAGTTAGCTAAATGACCGTGAAATTAAAAATCACTACAAAATGAACTCTGAAAATGTTGGAACTTGGCATGGTATCATCATTTCACCTGCATAGCATGTGCAAAAGAGTAGAGAGGGTCACGGCGAAAACTGGACGCACCTCGTGTACAAACTGGACAATCTCTTTCGGAGTATCAGGGTTTCGGACGAGAACGCATGTGTTACACGGGCACTTCAATGCTTTTAAAACTTATTTGAACTCCAACCTATTTTTGCGTTCAGTATGCAGCATTCAAAGCGACATCATCAATTTCCAACATGTTCTGACATCATTTGCTGTTTTTCAGTCATTTACCGATTTGTTTAGAGAGCTAAATGACCGTGAAATTTAAAATCACTACAAAATGAATTCTGAAAATGTTGGAACATGGCATGGTATCATCATTTCACCCGCATAGCATGTGCAAAAGAGTAGAGAGGGTCACGGAGAAAACTGGATGCACCTCGTGTACAAACTGGACAATCTCTTCCGAAGTATATCAGGGTTTCGGACGAGAACTCATCTGTTACACAGGCACTTCAATGTTTTTTAAACTTATTTGAACTCCAGCCTATTTTTGGGTTCAGTACGCAGCATTCAAACCGACGTCATCAATTTCCAACACGTTCTGACATCATTTGCTGTTTTCAGTCATTTACCGATTTGTTTAGAGAGCTAAATGACCGTGAAATTGAAAATCACTACAAAATGAACTCTGAAAATGTTGGAACATGGCATGGTATCATCATTTCACCCGCATAGCATGTGCAAAAGAGTAGAGAGGGTCACGGCGAAAACTGGACGCACCTCGTGTACAAACTGGACAATCTCTTCCGGAGTATCAGGGTTTCGGACGCGAACTCATCTACTACACGGGCATTTCAATGTTTTTTAAACTTATTTGAACTCCAGCCTATTTTTGCGTTCAGTATGCAGCATTCAAAGCGACATCATCAATTTCCAACACGTTCTGACATCATTTGCTATTTTTCAGTCATTTACCGATTTGTTTAGAGAGCTAAATGAATGTGAAATTGAAAATCACTACAAAATGAACTCTGAAAATTACTCAAAAATAAATAGAAGAAAATAAATAATGCAGAAAAGAAAAAAACTATATAAAAAATTTGTTGGGGCGCTGCCTAGTGGGCCTGCCAGACCTAGGGTGTGCAAATTCAGGTCCAGAAGGGCCAGCAAGCTCACAGGGCAGCGCGCCATAGTTAGGCCCAGAAGCTTGCTATATAGAGAACTTCGAAGGAGCAGCCGCGACTGAGTTTATAAACCAGTGCGGCCGCCCTTTGCTCGGCAAGGTGGGACTAAACATTGTGCACCGTCGGTGGCAGCGCACAACCATTAGTACCGGTTGGTGGCTCCAACCGGTACTAATGAGTGGGCCTTTAGTACCGGTTCGTGGCACGAACCGGTACTAAAGGGGCCGTTTCCCGTCCCTTGGCCTGGCGAAAATTGGCCTTTAGTACCGGTTGGTGGCTCCAACTGGTACTAAAGGCCCCTCCTATATATATGGCACTTACGAAAAATTCAGTTTCATCGACCACCACTTCTTCTCCAACTTCTTCGCGCGACATCGCCGCCGCCGCCGCGCCGTCGCCCATCGCGCGCCGCCCTCGCAGTCCCCGCCGCCCTCGCCGCCCCCGCCGCGCGCCTTCGCCCCCGCCGCCCGTCATCGCCGTCACCGCCGTCGCCCCCGCCGCCCGTCGTCGCCGTCACCGCTGTCGCCCCTGCCGCCCGTCGCCGCCGCCCCGTACTACGTCGCCGTCTCGATCGCGCCGTCGCCCCCGGCCTGCCGCTCGTCGTTGCGCCGTCCCCGTCGCATCGCCATCTCGCGCCGCCGCCCGTACGCCCCCCCGCTCGTACACACACACACACACACACATTGTTTTTACTTATTTTCTGTTTTCTGTTGTTTAGATTAATGTTAGATAAATTACGTAGATAAGAATGTTAGAATGTTAATGTTAGATGAATTATATGGAAAATATTTTAAATATTAATGTCAATTTTAGATGAATTAGCTAAATATTAATTAGGTATATATATATGAGATTTGAACTAGTTGAATTAATATAACTAGTTTATTTTTAGTAAGAAAATTTAGGTATATGAGATTATTTGAACTAGTTGAATTAATATAACTAGTTTATTCTTAGTAAATGCTTAGTTGAACTAGTTGAATTAGTAGAACTAGTTTATTTTTAGTAAGAAAATTTAGGTATATGAGATTTGATGATCTAATTACAATATTACTATATATAGCTACTTTATATATCTTAGTAAGAAAATTAATAGAACTAGTTTATTTTTAGTAAATTCTTAGTTGAATTAATAGAACTAGTTTATTTTTAGTAAGTAAATTTAGATATCTGAGATTTGACGATCTAATTAAAATATTACTATATAGAACTAGCTACTTTATTTTAGTAAGAAAATTAATAGAACAAGTTTATTTTTATTAAATGCTTAGTTGAATTAATAGAACTAGTTGAATTAATAAAAGTACTTGAATTAGTTGAATTAATAGAACTAGTAAGTGTTTAATGTTTCACCTATATGAACATAGGAAATGTCGTCTGACGACGTTAAAGATTACATTAAGTGCGAATACTGTGAAGACCAGCGCGGCCTGTGCGACAGAAATTTCCTTGTTGATAATAGGCGCTTCAGCATCAAGCTGGATGAGACCTTCAAAGTGGATACAGTAAGTCACAACGACAAGTCTTTTTTCGTAATTAAGCATGACTTATATATGCTTCATTTGCTTCAACTTATAATTTTAAATTTTCACTATTCTACTAGCGCATCCCCTGCCATGCAAGAATTTTTGTCTTGGATAAGATAGGTTTCAGTGCTATGGAAACTATGGAGGTAAAGAGAGTTTACCTGAAGACCGAGCATGGTTATACTTTCAACGTCAAATTATACAATGCAAACACGTACACCTATTTTCAATGCAAAACTTGGCAAGCACTATGCAAGGCTTGTGCATTTGAGCCTGATATGGTTATCACCTTTATTCGTCCGGAAGATGATATTGAAGGTAATAGAGACATCTGGGTCGATGTGCAGACGCCTCCAGTTCTACCATTATGTGAGTTTCTCAACCATATTTATGTCTTTGATATTGTTTATTCAAAAATAGTTGACAACTAATTTCTATTGACAACTTATTTCCATTCAAGCAAACATGTCCGACGCTTGGTAGACAGGACCTACTACTGTCCCGGAGCTGAACTAAACTGCGAGGAGATAAGTCAATATGTTTCATGGCTTGAGGATCTTCATACCGTCAAGACAAATTTTCTTCCTGCACTTAGAAATGTTAGTACTCAAAACGTGCGACCAATAGTGATCGTATTGAACTACGGTCACATCTATTTACGAAAGATAGTAATATTTTTACTATTTGTCCTCGGTGCATCTTTTGCATACACTATTTTTTTGGTAAACTTTCATTGCTATGTATATTAATTACTATACGATGTTCTTCAACAGGGACTCCCGATGACAGTTGTGCCTCAGTGGATCGAGACTAAAGGTTACATGTCAATGGTTAGCTTACGACCAAGATATCTTACATTGCACATGAGTGCATTCAGGATTTCTAAAAGCGATGAATGCTTAATAGTGAAAGATTGGAGCAAAATTGTTAACGATCCCAGAGAAGTACTATGAGGCAGCAATAATGAGAAGCGCAGCCCACGATTAGGAGACAGGTTCATCTGCATGCTCCAGTATGATGAATCAGGAGAGCTATACATGTTCTATGCTATTTTACCTGAGAGAGAGCAGCAGGAGTGATTTAGCTAGTTCATGCTCTTAGTACTTTTGTCTTGTCATGTCCGTGTTCTTCGTCCTGAACTTAATTTCAAAGGGTGATTTGCTTTTGTGGTGTTATGAACGCTTATAATATCATGACCATGTGAACTCGATGATATCTTTGCTTCTGGTACAAGTGAATGTTTTTTCTTTAAGCTAGTGTTGGTGATGATTAGATAGCGATAATGACTATGATGATTAAACAGTGGTAATGACGACTATGATGATTTTTAGCTAGCTGTATATTGTTGTTGATGATATGATGCAAGAGTTTTTTTTAATATGATGATGATGAGTTATTATATCATTTATGAAAGAAATCGCAGATTAGTTTCAGCTGGATGAATCCTAGCTAAGTGATCAAGTATATGCCATATCCATATTGTATAATATGGATATGGCATATACTTGATCACTTAGTTAGGATCCACATGCATCCAGTCGAAACTAATCTACAGTACTTTCACCTAATGATTTAACAACTAAAATAATCATTAAATTAAATTGAAAACACAAAATTAAAGGAAAAATAAAAATAATATCAAAACAACCCAAACATTTAGTACCAGTTGGTGTTACCAACCGGTACTAATGTCCTGCACGCACCCGGGCCTGGCTCATGCCACGTGATGGCACTTTAGCGCCGGTTCGTGATGAACCGGTACTAAAGGGGGACCTTTAGTCCCCACTCTTTAGTGCCGGTTGTGGAACCGGCACTAAAGGCCCTTAAGAACCGACGCTAAAGCCCGGTTTGCATTAGTGTTGAGCACTTCTTCATCCACGCCGGTGGCCGCGCGGTCATCGACGAGCTGCAGAAGAGTCTTAGCCTTTCCGAGGAGCAGGTGGAGGCATCACGTATGACGCTGCACCGGTTTGGAAACACGTCGAGTAGCTCGCTTTGGTACGAGCTGGCCTACATCGAGGCCAAGGGCCGAATGCGCAGGGGCGACCGCGTGTGGATGATGGGATCTGGATTCAAGTGCAACAGTGCAGTGTGGGAGTGCATCGAGCCTGGGTTCAACGCCCATGGGCCGTGGGTAACGTCCATCCACAGATATCCATTGGATGTTCCTGATGTTCTGAAGCATGTGCATGTTTAATAAGGGGCTATAAGAACAGAAATTGCTAATGGAGCTTGAGCTCAATGGAGCACTTCATTTTAAGAAAATAAAAAAATAGGTTGTAAAAAATTCCGAAGAAAAATACACACATACATATAGATGTATATACTACTCCCTCCATTTCATAATAAGTGTCATTGTTTTAGTTAAATCCTATGTTCAAAGCTTCACGTTGACATACATTTTTGTGCGAGCTGTACAAAAATAACAAAATCATGTACAAACTTACGTCCAAGCTCTAAGTACCAGTCATACGGGGACATATTTGCATCAACCCCGAATTTCACTAGACCTTCAGTTTTCCTAGTAATTCATTCAATTTACATGTAATTTCTACACACCAAAGAGAAAAATGAGTATTTGTGCATTTTTCAACCATAAGGTTTTGCATACAAAAATACCGCATAAGATGAAAAGAAATAGACACGTAAAGTTACGAAAAAGGGTTTCTCACGCTTTATATTATAAAGCAACAGCACCAAATATTCAACAACAAGTCAAGAACGGTCCAAGTACAAGCAGGTCACAAATAAACGCTGGGGGCACAGCAAAACAAGCCCCAAACAAAGAGAAAACAGAAGTTAATCCGGATCGGGAGGGGGTGGCGGTGGTAGTGGAGCTAACCCCGAGGCCGAAGAGCGGAGACCCGAGATGATGTTGTCGATGAAGTCCCGATCGCGCCGCTTGCTAAGCGGTCTCCATAGCTGCTAGAAGCCGCACATTTTGTAGATTGCGTCAGTCACACGACAAGGGATCACTTGTTCGATGATTAATTTATTGAGGATGCACCAAAGGGTCCATGCAAGGGTGCCCATAGCCACCGATATGGGGGGGGGGGCGTCTAGAGATGGGGAGCATAACGATCTCCCCAAACAAGTCCGGAAAGTTGTCATGGCACCATACGCCCCAAACAACCTCCCGGAGGCAGCTCCATAGGAATCGCGCCGCATGGCACCGGAAGAAAACATGGTTGGAATCTTCCGGTACAATGCAAATGGGACAGAGGCCGTCCCCAGGGCCATTGCGCTTACGCACCTCCGTGCCCGAAGGCAGTCGTCCTCGAACCCATTGCCAAACGAATATGTGGATTTTCAAGGGGAGCTTGATCTCCCAGATTACTGAAAGCTCGATAGGCCCCGGAGTGGGCACAATCGCCTGGTATAGGGATCTAGTAGAGAACCTGCCATTGGGCTCAAGGCACCAAGTCAGGGAGTCGGGCTCTAGGGAGGGGGTGTGTAGGGCAATACACTCGAGCAACTCCTCCCATTTTGCGTGTTCCGCCGCCCCAAAGGTACGCCGGAATGCAATAGCGCCAATGTCAGCCAATGCCACGCCCACCGTAAGTTGTGGGCGGGCGCATATAGAGAATAATGCGTAGAACTGCTTCGCAAAAGGTCTAGTCCCGGACCATCTATCTCGCCAGAATAGGGACCGGCATTAGCTGGATCACCGATTGCCAAAATTGTGACCCTCCCGATCTAGAGGCGAACGCCAGAGGTTGCCCTCGCAGGTACTTCGTGCGGATAATTTCCAACCATAGTCCATCATTGCCGGTCTGAATGCGCCAAAGCCATTTGGCGATGAGGGTGCTACCTCTTGAGCATGTGTTGGTTTCCCTTGAAGAAGAAAGGGTGATGCAGCAAAGTACCGTAAGTATTTCCCTCAGTTTTTGAGAACCAAAGTATCAATCCAGTAGGAGACAACGCACAAGTTACCTAGTACCTGCACAAACAATCAAGAATCTTGCAACCAACGCGATAAAGGGGTTGTCAATCCCGTCACGGCTACTCGCAAAAGTGAGATCTAATAAAGAAAATAAAGTAAATATTTTTGGTGTCTTCGTTGTATAGATTGGAAAGTAAAGATTGGAAAATAGTAAACGAGATGCGATGTAAATAAAAGAGATGCAATATAATAAGAAAGAGACCCGAGGGCCATAGGTTTCACTAGTGGCCTCTCTCGAGATAACATGTATTACGGTGGGTGAACAAATTACTGCCAAGCAATTGATAGAAGAGCGCATAGTTATGAAGTTATCTAAGGCAATGATCATTATTATAGGCATCACGTCCGTGTCAGGTAGACCGAAATGATTCTGCATCTACTACTATTACTCCACACATCGACCGCTATCCAGCATGCATCTTGAGTATTAAGTTCATAAGAACAGAGTAACGCATTAGGCAAGATGACATGATGTAGAGGGATAAACTCAAGCAATATGATATAAACCCCATCTTTTTATCCTCGATGGCAACAATACAATACGTGCCTTGCTGCCCCTACTGTCACTGGGAAAGGACACCGCAAGATAGAACCCAAAGCTAAGCACTTCTCCCATTGCAAGAAAGATCAATCTAGCAGGCCAAACTAAACCGATAATTCGAAGAGACTTGCAAATATATCAAATCATGCATACAAGCATTCAGAGAAAAACCAAATAATATTCATAGATAATCAAGTTCATAAATCCACAATTCATCGGATCTTGGCAAACACACCGCAAAAGAGTATTAGATCGAATAGATCTCCAAGAACATCGAGGAGAACTTTGTATTGAGAATCAAAGAGAGAGAAGAAGCCATCTAGCTAATAACTATGGACCCGAAGCTCTGTGGTAAACTACTCACGCTTCATCAAAGAGGCTATGGTGTTGATGTAGAAGCCCTCCGTGATCGATTCCCCGTCCAGCAGATCGCCGTAAAAGGCTCCAAGATGGGATCTCATGGGTACAGAAGGTTGCGGCGGTGGAAAAGTGGTTTCGTGGCTCCCCCTAATGTTTTTCGGTTATAAGAGTATATATAGGCAGAAGAAGTACGTCGGTGGAGCTACGAGTGGCCCATGAGGGTGGGGGGCGCGGCTACCACCCTGGGCGCGCCCTCTTACCTCGTGGCCAGCTCGTGGCATTCCAGACTTCAACACCAAGTCTTCTGGTTTGCTTTCGGTCCAATAAAGATCATCGCGAAGGTTTCATTCCGTTTGATATTCCTTTTCTGCGAAACACTAAAATAGGCAAAAAAACAAAAAAAACAGAAACTGGCACTGGGCCTCCGGTTAATAGGTTAGTCCAAAAAAAATATAAAAGAGCATATTAAAGCCCATTAAACATCCAAAGCAGATAATATAATAGCATGGAACAATCAATAATTATAGATACATTGAAGACGCATCAAGCATCCCCAAGCTTAATTCCTGCTCGTCCTCGAGTAGGTAAATGATAAAAACAGAATTTTTGATGTGGAATGCTACCTAACATAATTATTAATGTAATTTTCTTTATTGTGGCATGAATGTTCAGATCCAAAAGGTTCAAGACAAAAGTTTAATGTTGACATAAAAATAATAATACTTCAAGCATACTAACAAAGTAATCATGTCTTCTCAAAATAACGTGGCCAAAGAAAGTTCATCCCTACAAAATCATATAGTTTGGTTATGCTCCATCTTCGTCACACGAAATGCTCAAAACATGCACAACCCCGATGACAAGCCAAGCAAATGTTTCGTACTTTAGTATTCTCAAACTTTTTCAACTTTCACGCAATACATGAGCGCGAGCCATGGACATAGCACTATAGGTGGAATAGAATGGTGGTTGTGGAGAATACAAAAAAAGAGGAAGATAGTCTCACATCAACTAGGCGTATCAATGAGCTATGGAGATGCCCATCAATAGATATCAATGCGAGTTAGTAGGGATTGCCATGCAACGGATGCACTAGAGCCATGCAAAAGTTTCTGTTTTTTACAGCAAGATCGCAAAGACTTCACCCAAGTCTTCCCAAAGGTTCTACTTGGCACAAACACTATTTAAAATATAAAACCACATCTAAACAGAGGCTAGATGAATTATTTATTACTAAACAGGAACAAAAAGTAAAGAACAAAAATAAAATTGGGTTGCCTCCCAACAAGCGCTATCGTTTAACGCCCCTAGCTAGGCATAAAAGCAAGAATAGATCTAGGTATTGTCATCTTTGGCATGCAATCCATAAGTGGCTCTCATAATAGATTCATAAGGTAATTTAATTTTCTTCATAGGAAAGTGTTCCATGCCTTTCCTTAAGGGAAATTGGAATCTAATATTTCCTTCTTTCATGTCAATAATTGCACCAATCGTTCTAAGGAAAGGTCTACCAAGAGTAATAGGACATGTAGGATTGCAATCTATATCAAGAATAATGAAATCTACGGGCACATAATTCCTATTCGCAACAATAATAACATCATTAATCCTTCCCATAGGTTTCTTAATGGTGGAATCCGCAAGATGCAAATTTGAAGAACAATCATCAAATTCACGGAAACCTAGCACATCACACAAAGTTTTTGGAATCGTGGAAACACAAGTACCCAAATCACATAAAGCATAACATTCATAATCTTTAATATTAATTTTAATAGTAGGTTCCCACTCATCATAAAGTTTTCTTGGGATAGAAACTTCTATTCAAGCTTTTCTTCATGGGATTGCATTAAAGCATCAACGATATTTTGATCAAAAGCATGAGGAGAATTTAACACGGATTGCAACAAGGAAATACAATCTATCAAAGAGCAATTATCATAATGAAATTCCTTGAAATCCAAAATAGTGTGTTCATTGCTATGTAAAGTTTTGACCTCTTCAATCCCACTTTTATCAATTTTTGCATCAAGATCTAAAAACTCCGAATCATTGGGACACCTTTTAACTAAAGTTGACTCATCTCCAGTACCATCTTTATCAAGATTCATATTGGAAAACAAATATTTAATAGGAGACACATCAATCACTTTTAGATCTTCATCATTATTATCACGAAAACTAGAAGAACATGCTTTCACAAAGCAATCTTTTTTAGCATGCATCCTAGCGGTTCTTTCTTTACACTCATCAATGGAAACTCTCATGGCTCTGAGAGACTCATTGATGTCATGCTTAGGTGGAATAGATCTAAGTTTCAAAGAATCAACATCAAGAGAAATTCTATTCACGTTCCTAGCCAACTCATCAATCTTAGGCAATTTTTCGTCAAGTAAAGCATTGAAATTCTTTTGCGAAATCATAAATTCTTTAACACTAGTCTCAAAATCAGAGGGCATCTTACTAAAATTTCCATAAGAGTTGTTGTAGGAATTATCATAATTATTAGAGGAATTACTAGGGAACGGCCTAGAATTAAAGTTTCCTCTATACGCATTGTTACCAAAGTTGTTCCTACCAACAAAATTCACATCCATAGATTCATTATTATTCTCAATCAAAGTGGACAAAGGAATATCATTAAGATCAGAAGTAATACTTTTATTAGCAAACAATTTCATAAGTTCATCCATCTTTTCACTCAAAACAATAATCTCTTCAATCGCATGAACTTTTTTACTAGTGGATCTCTCGGTGTGCCATTGAGAATAATTAACCATAATATTGTCTAGGAGTTTTGTAGCTTTTCCTAAAGTGATTTCCATAAAAGTGCCTCCCGCGGCCGAATCTAAAAGATTTCTAGAAGCAAAATTCAATCCGGCATAAAACTTTTGCTTAATCATCCACAAATTCAAACCATGTGTAGGGCAATTACGTATCATTAATTTCATTCTCTCCCAAGCTTGTGCAAAATGCTCATGATCAAGTTGCTTAAAATTCATAATATCGTTTCTAAGAGAGATGATCTTAGCGGGAGGAAAATACTTAGAGATAAAAGCATTTTAGCTCTTATCCCATGAATCAATACTATTTTTAGGTAAAGAAGAGAACCAAGTTTTAGCACGATCTCTAAGGGAAAACGGAAATAGCTTCAATTTAACAATATCATTATCCACATCTTTCTTCTTTTGCATATCACACAAATCAACGAAGTTGTTTTGATGGGTAGCGGCATCTTCACTAGGAAGGCCAGAAAATTGATCTTTCATAACAAGATTCAACAAAGCAGTATTAATTTCTCAAGATTCAACATCGGTAGTAGGAGCAATCGGAGTGCTAATAAAATCATTATTGTTGGTATTGGAAAAGTCACACAATTTAGTATTATCTTGAGCCATCGTGACCAACAAACAATCCAACACACAAGCACACAAGAAGCAAGCGAAAAGGGACGAACGGAAAAGGGCGAAGAAAAGGCAAAGGTTTTTGAAAATCGTTTTAGAAGTGGGGGAGTGGAAAACGAGAGGCGAATGGCAAATAATGTAATGCGAGGGAGAAGAGTTTATGATGGGTACTTGGTATGTCTTGACATGGCGTAGATCTCCCCGGCAACGGTGCCATAAATCCTTCTTGCTACCTCTTGAGCTTGCGTTGGTTTTCCCTTGAAGAGGAAAGGGTGATGCAGCAAAGTAACGTAAGTATTTCCCTCAGTTTTTGATAACCAAGGTATCAATCCAGTAGGAGGCAATGCACAAGTTACCTAGTACCTGCACAAACAATCAAGAACCTTGCAACCAATGCTATAAAGGGGTTGTCAATCCCTTCACGGCCACTCACAAAAGTGAGATCTAATAAAGATAATAAAGTAAATATTTTTCGTATCTTTGTTGTATAGATTGGAAAGTAAAGATTGCAAAATAGTAAACAAGATGCGATGTAAATAAAAGAGATGCAATATAATAAGAAAGGGGCCATAGGTTTCACTAGTGGCTTCTCTCAAGATAACATGTATTACGGTGGGTGAATAAATTATTGTCGAGCAATTGATAGAAGAGCGCATAGTTATGAAGTTATCTAAGGCAATGATCATGAATATAGGCATCACGTCCGTGTCAAGTAGACCGAAACGATTCTGCATCTACTACTATTATTCCACACATCGACCGCTATCCAACACGCATCTAGAGTATTAAGTTCATAAGAACAGAGTAACACATTAGGCAAGATGACATGATGTAGAGGGATAAAATCAAGCAATATGATATAAACCCCATCTTTTTATCCTCGATGGCAAAAATATAATACGTGCCTTGCTGCCCCTACTGTCACTGGGAAAGGACACCGCAAGATAGAACCCAAAGCTAAGCACTTCTCCCATTGCAAGAAAGATCAATCTAGTAGGCCAAACTAAACCGATAATTTGAAGAGACTTGCAAAGATATCAAGTCATGCATACAAGAATTCAGAGAAGAACCAAATAATATTCATAGATAAACAAGTTCATAAATCCACAATTTATCGGATCTCGGCAAACACACCGCAAAAGAGTATTACATCGAATAGATCTCCAAGAACAACAAGGAGAACTTTGTATTGAGAAACAAAGAGAGAGAAGAAGCCATCTAGCTAATAACTATGGACCCGAAGGTCTGTGGTAAACTACTCACGCTTCATCGGAGAGGCTATGGTGTTGATGTAGAAGCCCTCCGTGAAAGATTCCCCCTCCGGCAGATCGCCGGAAAAGGCCCCAAGATGGGATCTCATGGGTACAGAAGGTTGCGGCGGTGGAAAAGTGGTTTCGTGGCTCCCCCTGATGTTTTTATGGTATAGGAATATATATAGGCGGAAGAAGTACGTCGGTGGAGCTACGAGGGGCCCACGAGGGAGGGGGCGCGCCTACCCCCTGGGCGCGCCCTCCTGCCACGTGGCCGCCTCGTGGCGTTCCATACTTCAACTCCAAGTCTTCTGGTTTGCTTACAGTCCAAGAAAGATCATCGCGAAGGTTTCATTCCGTTTGGATTCCGTTTGATATTCCTTTTCTGCGAAACACTAGAATAGGCAAAAAAAAGAAACTGGCACCGGGCCTCCGGTTAATAGGTTAGTCCCAAAAATAATATAAAAGAGCATATTAAAGCCCATTAAACATCCAAAACAGATAATATAATAGCATGGAACAATAAAAAATTATAGATACGTTGGAGTCGTATCAGAGGGCAATATTCATTTGCTTAGATGAAATGATCCCGAGGCCGCCCTGATCCTTAGGCTTGCAGATCTCAGACCACTTAACCATGTGTTATTTCTGTTTATTGCCCTCTCCAGCCTAGAAGAATCCGGAGAGGAGTTTGGTGACCTCATGATGAAGGGATTCATGCAAACTATAGAATCCCATAACGTACATCAAGAGGCTAATAAGGGAGGAATTCATCAGAATCACTCGAGCGGCTTTGGAAAACCACCACCCTTGCCAAGGCTCCATCCGAGGTTGGAGCTTGGAAATAATTGGGCGGAAGTCTTTCTCCTGCAGACGGGTGTCACTAATCGGCATGCCGAGGTAGGTTGTGGGGAAGGATCCCAGCCGACAGTTCAAGTGGTTGGCAATTCGCTGGGCCTCCTCCTCAGAGCACCCCAGAACCATCAACTCACTCTTGGCGAAGTTAATCGTGAGACCCGGCATCTCGTGAAAGCGGAGTAGGAGAAACTTGAGGTGCCGAATATCCTCGTCCGAGCCTTCCACTATCATGATGGTGTTGTCTACATACTGGAGGTGGGTCAAACCTCCATCGCCCACAATATGAGGGAAAATCCCCCTAATGTGGCCAACACGTTTAGCCAAGTCAAGGATCGATGCCAAAGCGTGTACAATATGCATAACGTGTACAATATGTAGTATCGTAAAATACCAGCAAACAAAAAAGAATTGAATGGAAAACACAAAATTAAGGGAAAAATAAAAATTAAAACCAAAACCTCCCCAAACATTTAGTACCGGTTGGTGCTACCAACCGGTACTAATGGTCTACCAGCACCCGGGCCTGGCTCGTGCCACGTGGTGGCACTTTAGGCGCCGGTTCGTGTCGAACTGGTAGTAAAGGGGGAGGGGGCTTTAGTCTCCACTCTTTAGTGCTGGTTGCAGAACCGGCACTAAAGGCCCTTACGAACCGGCGCTAAAGCTCGGTTCTGCACTAGTGGGAGATGATCCCGTAGTTGAGGCGGGAGACATCCAAAGTTCCTCGAGAGAGCTCGAGGAACAGGTCAAGGATGATATCCTTGACCATCGACCAGAAAGCCAGGAAGAAGCGGACCGGCAGACTGTCTCGGCCCTGGGTTCATGGCTTTCACAAAAGTCTCCACTTCAGTGGCGTCGAAGGAGCGAGGAGGGCAACATTCTCCTTGGGGGAGATATGTTGGCTATGCGTCCATGTGGTCCGCTAGAGAAACACTACCCCTAGGTCACCCGACAAATAGCGACTTATAGAATCCGCCCACGTGAGCCCGGATCGCTGGAGGGTCCTAGAATAGCTGGCTTCCTTCCCGTAAAAGGGGAACGGAGCAGCGTCTACGACAACCATTAGCAATGGCCTGGAAGTATGAATTGTTGGCATCGCCAAACAGTACCCAGTTCATAGAGCCTCGTTGGCGCCAATATTCCTCTTCTTTAGAGTAGATGTCCATAAGGGAATCCTCGAGGTTGTATCCATGCGCCCATTCTTCTGTAGAGATGCCCGAGGAAAAGCATCACCTGGGATGGGTGATTTGTCTCGAACGTATCTACAATATTTGATTGTTCCATGCTATTATACATTCTATTTTGGATGTTAATGGGCTTTATTATACACTTTTATATTATTTTTGGGACTAACCTACTAACCCAAGGCCCAGTGCAAATTGCTGTGTTTTTTGCCTATTTCAGTGTTTCGCAGAAAAGGAATATCAAACGGAGTCCAAACGGAATGAAACCTTCGGGATAGTTATTTTTGGAACAAACGTGATCCAGAGGACTTGGAGTGCACGTCAAGAAACAACCGAGGAGGCCACGAGGTAGGGAGGCGCGCCCCCCACCCTCGTGGGCCCCTCGTGGCTCCACCGACCTACTTCTTCCTGCTATATATACCTATGTACCCTGAAACAAACCAGCAGCATCACGAAACCCTATTTCCATCGCCGCAACCTTCTGTACCTGTGAGATCTCATCTTGCGGCCTTTTCTGGCGCTCCGTCGGTGGGGCATCGATCACGGAGGGCTTCTACATCAACACCATAGCCTCTCCGATGATGTGTGAGTATTTTACCACAGACCTTCCGGTCCATAGTTATTAGCTAGATGGCTTCTTCTCTCTCTTTGGATCTCAATACAAAGTTCTCCTCGATCTTCTTGGAGATCTATTCGATGTAACTCTTTTTGCTGTGTGTTTGTCGAGATCCGATGTATTGTGGGTTTATGATCAAGATTATCTATGAAAAATATTTGAATATTCTCTGAATTCTTTTATGTATGATTGGTTATCTTTGCAAGTCTCTTCGAATTATCAGTTTGGGCTGGCCTACTAGATTGATCTTTCATGCAATGGGAGAAGTGCTTAGCTTTGGGTTCAATCATGCGGTGCTCGATCCCAGTGACAGTAGGGGAAACGACACGTATTGTAGTTTCCATCGAGGATAAAAAGATGGGTTTTATATCATATTGCTTGAGTTTATCCCTCTACATCATATCATCTTGCTTAATGCGTTACTCCGTTCTTATGAACTTAATACTCATGTGCATGCTGGATTGCGGTCGATGTGTGGAGTAATAGTAGTAGATGCAGGCAGGAGTCGGTCTACTTGTCATGGACGTGATGCCTATATACATGATCATGCCTAGATATTCTCATAATTATGCACTTTTCTATCAATTGCTCGACATTAATTTGTTCAGCCACCGTAATACTTATGCTATCTTGAGAGAAGCCACTAGTGAAACCTATGGCCCCCGGGTCTATTCTCCATCATATAAGTTTATATCTATTTTATTTTGCGTTCTTTACTTTCACTCTTTATCATAAAAATACCAAAGGTATTATCTTATCATCTCTATCAGATCTCACTTTTGCAAGTGGCCATGAAGGTATTGACAACCCCTTTATCGTGTTGGTTGTAAGGTTCTTATTTGTTTGTGTAGGTACGAGGGACTTGCGTGTGGCCTCCTACTGGATTGATACCTTGGTTCTCAAAAACTGAAGGAAATACTTACGCTACTTTGCTACATCACCCTTTCCTCTTCAAGGGAAAAATCAACGCATGCTCAAGAGGTAGCAATGGGCGACCGCGCGCTGAGGCCATCGGGCGACCGCGGTGGTGACGCCGCCGCCACTCTCGCCGGCGCTCCCCTCCCCGCTACCGTCCTCCGCCCGTGCTCCCCCACTCGGATGCCTATCTCCCCTCCGTCTCCACCGTCCCCCTCGCCGCTCCTCGCGCTCGCTCGCATGGGCGGCCCGCCGTGGGAAGATGTGGCAGGGGAGGTGGACCGCGCCGACGTGGAGGCGGCCGCGGCCGGGGTGCCTCGCCCGTCCCGGCGATTCGACGACTGCCTCGCAGAGACCATCATCGGCTCTCTCCCCGGTGCTCCTCTGGTGTCCTCCCCGACCCCCTTTCCTCCCTCGTCCTCTGCAGCGCGGGCCGCGCGCCCCCGTTGCACCACCTTCCCCACCATGCCATGGCGCCAGCCATGGAGCTGGCCGCCAAGGTCATGGGGCACGGGCGTCGTCCTGGGGGGTGGCCGGACGAGCGGAGTTGGGGCCGGCCGCGGTCTCCTGGCGGCGCGATTCATCGGATCGGGTGGCTTTGCCACGAGCACTGCTCCCCTCGCCATCCGCCCCTTCCCGTGGATCCCTTGGGGCTCCCAGTTTCAGGGCTTTCTGCCCCTCTAGGGCCTCGTCGGCCGCGCCCCCGGCGGCGGAGCCGTCGCAGCCTCCTGCTGCCGATGCGCTAGGGGAAACCCTTCCCTCCCTCCTCGGATCCCCGAGCGACGGGTTGGGCCAACACGGGCCCTCTGGGCCGCCTGCACCGGGGGTAACCCCCTCTCTCCCACGAGCCCAATCTATTGGGCCGGCCCACTATGGGCCACGGGGCCTTCCCCCTCTCCCGGCCTGGCTGAAACGCTCACCTTAGGGTTCGTGCTGTCGTGCCCCTCTGCCAGTGCTTCATCGTCTTCGACCCGCCCCTCGCGCCGTCCTCTCCCCTCGTCCCCCTCCCGCCATGACCCGCGAAGCCGGCGACGAGGAGCCCCGCTCCAAGCGCCGCATGATGGGCTGGGATGCCACTTCCCCGCAGGATCCGCGGCGGCCCTCGCTGGACGGCTCGCGGCGGGAGGCGGAGCTCCGGGATGCAATGCTCTGCGGCAAGGACTCGGCGAAGCCGACTGCTCTGACTGGCGCTCCTCCCACGCCCGGGAGCGCTCTCCTGAAGCATGGCGTAGCCACGGCCGAGACCGGGACTGCCGGACCCCTCCCCGTAGCTCCCGCTCTCCTCTTTGCTTAGGGCGCTCAGAGGCCTCCCTGCCCCGACGCTATGACCCTCTGCGACTCCAAGCTTAGTTCCCCCTGCCGGCCCCAACAACAACAACTGCAATGGTCGGGGGGCATTTGCCAAGAAGAAGAAGAAGAAGCGGGGTTCTCAACCGCAACAGGTTGGCCCGGCATCCTTGGTCACCAACCCCCCAGTGGCGGTTGGTCCTCCGTCTGCTGCGTCGGTGGCCACATGCTTCAACTATGGGGTGTCCGGGCATTGCCAGGTGGATTGCCCTCAGCCCCCGGCCTGCTTCCTCTACAAGAAGACAGATCATCCAGCGACGCTCTATCCCGACCACCAGCCCATTGGCGCGCTTGGTCTGTTCGTCTATGCGCTGGACGACATGGGTTTCTTCCAGATGGACCTCCCCGACGGTCAGGCCACCCCACACATGACCACTCTCATCTCGGTCTTGGATGGCAAGACAGCATCCCCGTCCATCATCTCTGAGGAGCTTTGTCACCTGTTGAACCCGGACTGGGATTACGAGGTGACCCCGATCTCGGACTGGGAGTTCACTACGGTCTTCCCGGACCCAGTCAGTCTCCGCTACAGCACCCACAGCACCAGGCTGACTCTGGCCCTCAACCAGCGCTCCGTCCGTATCACGGTTCCTTTGGTTGACCCTCTCGCGGTGGCCACCCTCTCTACGGTGTGGATGCAGATCCGCGGGCTCCCGCCAAATGCCAAGAAGGAGGGAGTCATCCGCGGCATGTCATGTCTGCTGGGCAAGTTTGTTGCTGTCGATGGTCCCTCCCTGGACAAATGCCCGACCGTTCGGGTGCAGATCAAGTCTCTGGACCCCTCCAAGCTCAAGACGACGATTCAGATGTTATGCAACGACGTCAGCTACGATCTCTGCATCTCCGTTGAGGGTGGGACTCCCACTGACCCCTCAGCCCGGATGATGGAGCTGGTGCCGATCCTGAGCTGGGCCCCTCTGGTCAGGGTGGGGGCACTACCCCTCGTGGCAACCCCCATCACTCCCGCAGTCGCTCCCCTGCTCTGAGGCCTCCGATGATGATTCTATGGACCCTGGTGACGCTCCTCCTCCGGCCGGCTCCTCCCACCCCTCGTCTGCACACTGTTCGGGGCTAGGCTCCCGTGAGGACAGCGTCGGGGAGGAGTATGAGGACATCGAGGCCATCGCGGCCATGCTTGACGAGGCTGCTATCCCCCGCGGGTGCTGCCTTGCCCCTCCCTGCTTCGCTGTCGTCATCTGACGAGGAGGTAAGTGGTGAAACCGAGTGAGCCTGGATGTGTGCCCCCTTCCTCCCCACGGCTCGTGTCCCCGGTGCGCGTGCGGGAGGACTCTTCTGTGCCAGCTCCCGCGGAGCTCAGACCCGTGGATGCCTCCCCGCCTGTTGTTGGTGTCAAAACCGGCGGATCTCGGGTAGGGCGTCCTGAACTGTGCGTCTAAGATCGATGGTAACAGGAGACAGAGGACACAATGTTTACCTAAGGTTCGGGCCCTCTCTATGGAGGTAATACCCTACTTCCTGCTTGATTGATCTTGATGAATATGAGTATTACAAGAGTTGATCTACCACGAGATCGTATTGGCTAAAACCCTAGAAGTCTAGCCTGTATGACTATGTCTATGATTGTTCCAGTTCGGACTAAACCCTCCGGTTTATATAGAGACCGGAGGGGATTAGGGTTACACAAAGTCGGTTACAGAGAAAGGAATCTTCATATTTGGACGCCAAGCTTGCCTTCCACGTCAAGGAGAGTCCCATCCGGACACGGGTAGAGTCTTCGGTCTTTGTATCTTCACAGCCCATCAGTCCGGCCCATGTCCAACAGGCCGGGCGCCCGAGGACCCCTTAGTCCAGGACTCCCTCAGTAGCCCCTGAACTAGGCTTCAATGACGAGGTGTCCGGGGCGCAGATTGTCTTCGGCATTGCAAGGTGGGTTCCCTTGTCCGAATACTCCAAGATAGTCTTCGGACGCAACGAACGTGTCCGGATCTGCAGCATAAGTACCACACAGAAACCGCAGAGAATATAATATTTCACGAGTCCAATCTGCCGACAACTTTTTTGTAATGTGACATCACATCTGCCCGGTTATTATTTCGAACTGTTTCTTGTCCTACCGTTCCACGTTTCGAGCCGCGGTTTTTATTGGCACGTCTTGCCGAAGAAGAGATCGTGTCCCCTTATTGCGGGATTCTCATCAATACGAGTGTGGGTAACCCAACCCTTATATTGGGATGATTCCTTAGGAATAGGCAGGTTTTCAGGCTTTAGGAGGAGGCGTTCGATATCCATTGCCTTTATAAAGGAGCCAAGGGTCATCTCTTTTTACGCTAACCCTTTCCTCAGCCCTTCCAACCTCGAGTTCTAGCACCCAAGGCTCGACTTCATTGCTTCAAGCTTCCCAATCATGTTCGGACCCAGCCCACAAGGCCGGTTGGTGGCTTCCTCTGTTACAGAGGAGGACATCGCGAAGCTCCGTGCGGCCAGATACCTGACCGCGGAGATCCCCCACAGGCTTCCTGCTGGAGGACTGGTTATTCCTACTCCAAGATCCGGCGAGAGGGTTGTGTTAATATCCCACTTCCTCCGAGGGCTAGGATTTGCTCTTCACCCCTTCGTCCGGGGGCTCATGTTTTATTACGGACTAGATTTTCATGATCTAGCCCCAGATTCTTTCCTCCACGTCTCGGCGTTCATTATCACGTGCGAGGCCTTTCTCCGTATTCCCCCACACTTCAGCTTATGGCTCAAGACCTTTCGTGTGAAGCTGAAGGTAGTCGACGGGGAACAAGCGGAGTGTGGCAGTGCTACAGTGAGCAAGCTTACCAATGCTCTCTGGCCTAAAGGCTCCTTCACCGAAACTCCCAACCAATGGCAGCGGGAGTGCTTTTACGTCACTTAGCCCCGTGGTACCAAGTGGGCCGCTATACCTGCGTTCTGATCTGGCCCTCCATTACAGCTTGCATCATGGATTAATAAGGGGCTGGACTGGGGATCAATTGACAAAGTGCAGACTCTACAGAGCCGCATCCGGAGTCTCCTTGAGAAGGACACCGATCTTATCAATATGATTCAAGTAATGCTGGTCCGCCGGGCCCTGCCGTGCAAGCGACGGGCTCTCCGTATGTGGGAGTTTAATCCGGAAGGACCACGGACCCTCCAACACTTCTTCGACACTATGCACAAAGGAATGTGGAATTTATTTTTCGGGAAACGAAAACAGTGGCCGGACACCACCGAAGACATCGGCTTCCACTGCAACCATCCGGATACCTCGGTAAGCGCTCGAGTCCCGAACAATTTTTAGCTATGTATGTCGTAATACGATACTGAGCAAACTATCTTCTTCTAGGGCTGGATAAAGAAAGCGAAGCGAATTAGGTGTTCGGCCCCCCTTCCCGAAGACTCACCGGATCCCGTACCAACAAGGATGCTGGCCCCGGCACCGTACCAAGTGCCTGTGAAGGAGGACAAGGCGGAGAGCGGGAGACCAAAGGTGGCCTCCATTCCGAAGGTATATCAGACACCGGGTCCTGGGAGATCAAAATTCCATCGTCCAAAGACAAAAGTGAAGGAGCAGCCAACATCCCTTCTCCCCATGGTAAGAAAAGGGCCGCCTCCGAAGGTTGGGAGGAAAAGGCTCCTAAGTGAGGCAAGATGCCCCTGTCAGGCGGCTCGGGCTTGGAGGATGACGTCATCGCACAGTCCCACAGTGAGGTCAAGTCTTTAGCCAAATCGTAAGTGAACAAGGGTGTTTTAAACATATCTCGTTCCTTTCCTGTTACCAAGGTAACATCTAGAATATATGTTTTTGGAGCTCGGCACACAGTCTTCTTCAGCAACCCTATTCCTCGGGGGATCTTCTCCCGGAGATGATGGAAAGCGAGATGCCTCCACCGGCCTCCTCGCCCAATAGGGCGAACGACTTCGAGGTGTCGTCCCGGAGGGTCTCTCCTGATCAACAAGTGGTACGAGGGATGATGAAGACACTACCCGAAGGTGATGCTTCCGTAGCCCATGGTCCGGGGGCCAACAATAAAGGCCCCGGACTGTCCGGTTTACAGCGGCTTCCGGAGATCGAGAAGCGCCAAATATTTTGACGAACATGCTGCGACAGGCGTCTGTCTCAAAGGAACATCGCACCTTGATGAGTACGATGGTTGAAAAGGTTCTGTCCGCGAAAAGAGGATTGAATGAAGCCTTCACGAGCCTGCTAAGAGGCCTCGAGGTTTGTACTGTAATATTTTCGATTGTGTTTTATTCACAAAATGCACCTGTGTATAGATAGTAGCCCCTGAGACTCTGATTGGCTTCCCCAAGGGAGGCGACCAGAGAATCAAAAAGATATGCCCAGGAAATAATCTGATTAATTGGAACACATGCCGTGACCTCCCTGGCTACTGCCCGGACTACAGAGGTTGCAGATCTGCAACAGAAGATTGATGAAGCGGATAATGACATCACGCTTATCAACAGGCGGCTTGACGAGGCGCAAGGTATGTTTTTGGGGCAGTCACAATATGCACGTGCTTATAGTATAAGCATGACGCTAAGAATTGTATAATGAGATATACATGTCTGCAGATGGTGCCGCCGTAGTTGAGATCCTTTGGGTTGAGCTAGTCTGGGCCAAGGAGCAGGCCCGGATTAGTAATGCGGCTGCCGAAAAGGCATCTGCCGAGTTAAAGGACGAACAGGCTTCTCGGCACCAATACGAGGAGAGAATATCCACTATGACGCTTGAACTAAAGGATGCCGCTAGCCGCTGCGAATTTCTCGAGAAGGATAATAAAGCCAGAACGGTTGATCTTGACAAGGCCTTCCGAGAGGCGAAAGAAGCGCGGTCCGAGTCTAGAGCGGCCCGGGAGGAGATCTGGCAAGCCGGGGAGATTGCGGCTGGTAAGCCCTTTTTGTTACAAACTAAGTTCGGCAATTCGAATTATGCCCCGCTTAATCAAGTGTGGAGTTCTCCGGACACATTGTTGGATTTGTCGAAGAGTGTCTCCGATGCGACGCAGTATTTCCAAGCGCAAGAAGGACGGGAGACAGAAAAGCTATTCTGGTCGCAGTTTAGCATGCCGAAGCGTCCGCTGCTGCTGAACGAACAGATGGCCCAATGGGCAGAACTCCACAAGATATCCGGATCTGCCATGAAGGACGTCGTGGTCCGGCTGTGGCCGACCGAACCAATTCCGGATAGTTATTTCGGTCTGGTGCAGCGACTTGTTGATGCGGTGCCACGTATCGACGCCGTGAAGCGGTCGTCGTGCATTGAAGGTGCACGGATGGCCTTTGCCCGTGTCAAGACATACTGGGCGAAGATGAAGGCCATCGACGTTGCCGCAAAGAGTCCACCCAAGGGCAAGGACCGCCACGTACCAGAGCATTATTTCGATGATGTCTTAGAGGGTGCCCGCTTGATAGAGGGTCAGTGCTCGAAAGACATGATATGCGAGTGAAATGTATTGAAATTGTAAAAGACAATATTATAATATAATAAAGCTATTTTTCATTTTAAAGTCGCTTAAAAGCTTTGCTTCGGCCGTTTTTGTATAATCTGAAAGTTTTCCCGTCGTCGGCTTCACCCCCCTCGTAGAAAATACGGGGGTGTTCAGAAAAGCAACTGATCACTCTTAACCCAACGTCTTAGTCCATAAAGGAGGTGTCAATGCGGTGAACTAGGCAATCAGACTATAGGGCGTTAACACTTTCACTTAGCCATAGGAGTTTTATGGTGGGTCTACGATATAGACCCTGTTATGTACGCGGTTATCCCAATGCGGTGCGTTACATGTATGACCTGAAGAAAGGTCCGTCGTGTAATATAGAGGGAATCACGAGAGATTCCGATAAGTCATCGAGTTGTTGACCAGCTCTCGCCGCATCATGACAGTCATTTTTCGGCTTTCTCTATTGAGGTGTTTGACTAGATTGTTGAATGTATAATTTGGCTGCTAGGTATTCTATGGGCCAAATTAATTTAAATGTGTGGTTGACATATATGTTTTTGGACATGCTGTTTATTTTGAAATGCGGGCTTGTCAGGCGTAGGAAGTTATTTTACCCAAGACAAGTATATAGAATTCTGTATGGACTAGCGGCTACATTGACAAATTCTCATGTGCTGGGCTAAACCGTGGTTGCTAAGATGAAGGAATTTTAGCATCGGCAATGAAGTCACCTAAACAAAAGCAAGCACAGATGGTGGGTCATTAGTCCTTATTATATAGTGTGATAGCGACCTTGCCGGAATATTTTATTCATATATCCAAGAATCTTTGTACGTGAATATGGCCTAGATACGTACTACAGATAGCATGCAGATTTTGTACGCATGTATTACATGGTAACCGAATCGAGTCCTGTTCGGTTTTAGTTTTGGAGTTGTATTCCTGTACGGCAAGGCATGCTACGTAACCAGGTCTTGCCTTGTATACGCAAAGTCCAGCGTACCTTATTTATAAGGCCAAGGCCGATTGGAAAAAGTCCGAACAATCGATCTATCAATACAAACTACTTTTTCACGTACGTCTATTTTCTGTTGTTACTTCTTGCCGAGCCCTAGCAGCCCTAGGGTTTGGCGATCTTTGCCATTTTGCGCTGAAAAGCGGCCGGTTCTCCACCACGAAACCGAGGAAATCTTTGTTGCTTTGCTCGTAAACCAATCGTTCGTCGTCACGAAAGCACGACAACTATCCTGGTGTTGCGCGGCGATTTCCCGTGCCAACACAATTGGCGACCACGCTGGGACGAGAAGAAGAAGAAGAGCTACACGATGAGTACCGAGTCCAAGAACGGGAGCGACATCGACCCGGAGAACATCATCGCCGTCACACTCGACGATCTGTCGGAAGATGTTCGGCGCGAGCTTGAAGAGGAGCTTGAGAAAGAAAAGGTTGAGAGGTTGAAGCTGAAGTTGGCTGGATACGCGAAGACGAGGAACGGCGTCGTCAAAAAGGTAGTTCCGAGCCCTTCCGATGCTCAGGTAAAAAACTCAACCGAAGAAATTGCTCATCTAATTGATGTGTCCGTAGCTAGTAAATATGGTTCTGATATGGAAAATACGACACGTACAATTACTCGAGCAGTAGCTAATAGACTTGAAGAATTTAAGATACAATTTAATAAAGATCTTGAAAATTGTCTACCTGGTCATGTACGCTCATTAGTGCTGCAAGTCAATGATGAATATTCTGGGAAAAACCCGATGTCACCACAAAATAGCGGATTCATTAATTTGCCTAATCATATACATACACCTAGTGCATCGGCTAATGTTACGCAGCTTCCTGTCCCTTTAACAAATAATCAAGATGGCCGGAATTATGTGGGCACTTCGGCTACTAATTTTGTTCCTAGTACCACTGCTCCTATCGTTTCGACTTCGGCTCCACAAAATCACAATAGCAATAACCGAAGTTTTGGTTTTAATTCTAATTTGCAGCAGCCTAGTTATCGGACAGTGGCATATAGTATGCCACCACTGCTGCCTGTTGGTACCGGGGTTCCGTATGGGCCGGTACCCGATTCATACTTTAGTGGGTCTCCATTGCAAACTTCACATGCTCAAATTTCGTTGCCGGAGCTTTCGCCACGTGCTTGTGTTCCATCTGATCCACAAGCTAGTTCTCTACAGCCCAATGATAACTTTAAGGATCAGCTTGCTAGTATACTTAGAGAATTTGGTTTAGAACCTAAGGGTAGAGCACGTGCATATCAAAAACCATACCCTGATTACTTTGACTCGACACCATATCCTCGTGGTTTTAGAATTCCAGATTTTGTTAAATTTACGGGGGAAGATGGTAGATCTACTTTTGAGCATGTAGGACAATTTTTAGCACAATGCAGGAAGGTCGGCACATCGGATGTTTTTAGATTAAAATTATTTCCTTTATCTCTATCCGGTACTGCATTTACTTGGTTTACATCGCTTGCTCCTAATTCTATTTCAACATGGGCACAATTGGAGCAAAAGTTTCATGAGTATTTTTATAGCGGTGAAACAGAACTTTGGCTTTCAGATTTAACTATGGTTAGGCAGAAATATAATGAGCATGTTCATGATTATATTAGGAGGTTTAGGAATGTCAAAAACCGATGTTTCAGCTTGACCATAGCCGAAAAGGACTTAGCCGATCTTGCCTTTTCGGGTTTACTCGCTCATATTAAGGATAAAGTAGAAGGGCAAGAATTTTTAGATGTTAACCAAGTTTTGCAGAAGGCTTTGGCGCAAGAAAACTGGGCTAAGGAAATTAAACAATACAGTCGGTTTAAAGATAACAGAAATAAAGAGAAAGATAATCATGCGGTTAATGCCTTAGATTATGATAGTGATTCGGCTAGTGAGGATGATGTTAATATATGTGTAGCCGAATGGGTTCAAGCGCCAAAGTCAAAACGTTTAGCATGTTCTGCTTTGAAACCAACACCTGCTAGAAGAGACGAAATTAAATATACTTTTGATGTAAGCAAGTGTGATAGAATTTTTGATATATTACTGCAAAATAAATTAATTAGAGTGAGGGAGGGTCATGTAATTCCACCTCCAGAAGAATTGGGTTGAAGAGCTTATTGTAAATGGCACAATTCTTTTTCTCATGCTACTAATGATTGTAACGTGTTTCGTCGACAGGTGCAATCGGCCATCAATGAAGGACGATTAACGTTTGTAGAAGGTTCTAAGATGAAGCTCGACAGTGACCCTTTTCCTATCAATGTGGTCGAGCTTGAGAGTAAAAAAAATGCTTATTCGGTCCGATCAGACCGAATCCGCAAGAGAGAAAAACGTTGTTGATAATAGTGCTCCTCCAAGGATGATCAAACCAAAAAATCCAGAAATAGGAGTGTGGAAAGTCAACGGAGGGAGGAGACAAGCTCCAAGGCCAAAGCCGACAGTTAGCATGTTGTTGGAAAAATATACCTCACGCAAGACCAGCAATGTGTTTAATCGGCTCGGAGGTAATAAGCGTCCAAGATCTCCTTCTGGACCTCGCAGTCATGAGCAATGGCAAGGAAGTGCATATGACCAACATCCGTATTTTGCAATGGAGCCGACATATTGGGGTTGTGCACATCCTATGTATCCGCAGTTTCCTCCACGGGGGTTTAATCCTTGGGCGCCATATCCTACAGGGCCAGCATGTTATTATCAGCCGAGATGGACTCCGCCAAGGCCTATGTTCAGACCAAACGTGCATGAGAAAAGGGCTCGGTTCAATGAGGAAGCTAGATCACATAATGCCATTGAGATTCAAGGAAGTCGATCACCGATACGCAATGCAGATGGCAAAAACAATAAGGGTGGTCACAAGAGCATGTGGGTGCCGGTGAAGCGTGCTGAAAATAAAGCGGCAAAAAATTCAGATGATTTAGATGTTGATCATGGTCTGAAAATAGCGGAACACCAGTCAGATGAATGTGTTGTCAATTATACAGAAACAAGGAGTGTCTCAAAAGAAACTCTCGGTACAGAGGAGAAAGGTAATGACGTAAAGTTGTGGCAAGCTGGCCAGTCTAATCAATTTGAAAAGCAAACTAATTCTAGGCATGACCCGCATGCACGGCCAGATGCTATATCCTCACGTACTATTCAGAAGCCTAAATCGGCTAACACACAAGCTGATTTGATCATAAAGAATTGTTGCATAGGAACGTCCAGGAGTTTGCCTCCGAGGAGTTTCAAGTATAATACTAGTGCATCTACACGATGGGACTCAGGCAATGTACGTGGCCAGGGATTTAATGCCAGTACTGTATATGATCAGCAGAGAAGTTTTTTGGCCAGAGATAAAATGTTTGCCAGAAAAACAGAAGTACGTCAGTATATGCCGAAGGACCTGGGGGCAGCCAAATTAAGTCTGTCGCGCCAGGGACTAAACCAGCACCGCAGTGGTGCCCGAATGGACTTACCCACACTCAGAAACGACGTGTACAGCGACATCGGACATTGGAAATAAAGGAAGAGATAGCTGAGAAGAAGCGCGATAGATGGTTTAATCAGGATAAACCAATGATGCCTACAAAGAATTGGAAGGAGAAGCGCATCGCAGCAGAGGAAAATAAAAATACGGATGACACCATTATTGTAGAAAATTCCGAGAATATTAAAGATGTACCAACTGATATGGATGTTAATATGGTGTTCGCATTGCCTGCTGAATTTCGCGCACCGAGGCAGAAATTGTTGAACTTGTTCTTGGCCCAAAGAATGCTACATTTGAGAAACCAGAGAAGCATGGGCAGCACCTAAAGCCATTATTTATCAGAGGTCACATTGATGGTAAGCCTATTGGTCGCATGCTTGTTGATGGCGGTGCAGGTCTTAATATTATGCCCTTTTCGGTATTTTCTAAACTGAACCGAAAAGAGAGCGAGTTAATGAAAACAAACATGGGACTTAGTGGGTTCTCAGGAGAATTGTCCGAGGCTAAGGGTGTTGTTTCCATGGAGCTCATAGTCGGAAGCAAAACATTGCCGACTGCGTTTTTTGTTGTCGATGTCAAAGGCCGGTATAATATTCTATTGGGACGCGACTGGATTCATGCAAATTGTTGCATCCCTTCTACCTTACATCAGTGCTTAATTCAGTGGGTTAATGATGATGTGGAGGTGATTGAGGGCGATAATTCTTCATGCATTGCTTTGACGGACGCGTCGGTTGATTGGCAACACGGTGAGATGCGAGGTTTGACCGGTAGGGATTTATTGGACTATGATTATATCAGTATTGGTAGAGATGGTTTTGTACCTATAACTGCACAGCCGGCTAATGTAGGTCGGCTTAATGATTTATCTATATAAATGATGAATAAAGACGACAGTATTAAGTGGCTGCAAAGACGCACGGAGCAGTATCGTTCCGGAAAGAACGATATGCATGAGACTAGTGAAGATTTGGATAACATGGAAAAGCTTGGACAGGGATTCTCATCGGCTGATCTACTTGAAGAAATTGATATTGGTGATGGAAGTATTCCGAGGCCTACATTTATCAAAGCTAGCTTGAAAGCCAATCAGAAAAGTAAGGTATGTTTATTACTTAAAGAATTCGTTGATTGCTTTGCTTGGAATTATACTGAGATGCCCGGTTTGAGTAGAGATTTGGTAGAACATAGATTACCTATTAAATCTGGTTTTAGGCCGTATAATCAACCTCGTAGAAGTTTCAATCCTAATTTGTATGACCGCATCAAAGAAGAAGTTGATAGGTTGTTAAAAGCAAAGTTTATTCGGCCCTGTAGATATGCAGATTGGGTTTCTAATATTGTGCCCGTGGAAAAGAAAAATACTGGTAATATTAGAATCTGTGTTGATTTTAGAGATTTGAATATGGCTACTCCAAAAGATGAATATCCTATGCCTATAGCCGACATGCTTATTAATGATGCCTCGGGACATAAAGTAATTAGCTTTTTAGATGGTAATGCGGGTTATAATCAAATATTTATGGCCGAACAAGATATGTCTAAGACTGCTTTTCGTTGCCCAGGTTTTGTTGGTTTATTTGAGTGGGTCGTTATGACATTTGGGTTGAAAAATGCCGGCGCTAGATACCAACGAGCTATGAATTTATTTTTTCATGATCTTCTAGGCCTTGTACTAGAAATATATATTGATGACATAGTTGTTAAATCGAATGGGTTTGATCATCATTTAGCCGATTTAAGATTAGCTTTTGAAAGGATGCGCCGGTATGGATTAAAAATGAACCCACTCAAATGTGCTTTTGGCTTGTCGGCTGGTAAGTTTTTAGGATTCATAATTCATGAAAATGGCATACAGATTGACCCTAAGAAAGTGGAGGCAATTAGAAATTTGGAGGAACCCACGTGTAAAAGGGATGTGCAAAAGTTGTTAGGAAAAATTAATTATTTGAGACGATTCATATCTAACCTTGCAGGGAAAATTGAATCGTTTGTTCCTCTACTTCATCTAAAGAATAAAGCCGAATTTACTTGGGGGCCAGAGCAATGAGATGCTTTTAATTATATAAAACGATGCTTGTCGAATCCTCCAATATTGCGGGCGCCTAAGTCCGGTGCGCCATTCAGGTTGTACATTGCTGCAGAAGATATGGTGATCGGTGCGGTGTTGGCGCAAAAGGTCAGCGGGAAAGAATACATCATTGCATACTTAAGCCGTCGTTTGCTCGATGCCGAAAGTCGGTACGTGTTTATTGAAAAGTTATGCTTATCTTTATACTATGCATGTACCAAGTTTCGACATTATCTTCTTTCTAGTACGTGTGTAGTAGCTTGCCAGGTCGACATCATTAAATATATGTTTCAACGACCGATTCTTAGTGGTAGGATTGGAAAGTGGGCTTACGCACTAATAGAATATGATTTAACATATGAATCGTTGCGTGCTATGAAGGGTCAAGTTATCGCCGATTTCATTGTTGATCATAGGATTAAAGATGATGAAAATATTAATTATGTTAGTATATGCCCATGGAAGCTTTATTTTGATGGATCGGTTTGTAGGGAAGGGCAAGGCGTCGGTAATGTTTTAGTTTCACCTAATAATGTTTTTATGATACATCCGTCCGTTTGGAATATCCTTGCACTAATAACCAAACTGAGTATGAAGCTTTACTGTTTGGTTTACAAACTTTAGTTGATATGGGCGTAAAGGATGTAGATGCTTTTGGGGATTCACTTCTAGTAGTACAACAAATTAAAGGCGAATTTCAATGTTTTGATGGATTATTAAATAGTTATTTGGACCAATGTTTAGACATAATTAAGTCTCTAGATACGTTCACCATCCATCATATACCTAGAGAAGAGAATTCTAGAGCTAATTTTTTAGCACAGCAAGCATCCGGCTATCACATTAGTAAAGGAATGTTTTTTATAATAGACAAGCCGATGCATGCTGACTCTATAATGATGGATACTTTGCCACGGGGTGCACTTGGGCCTAACACAGTTGAACAACTAGCTGTACAATGTACTCCAGATTCGGTGCATGGGTCACAAACGACCGACTTAGCAAATAAATTAGAATTAAGTGATTGGAGAGTTCCTCTAGTTAATCATTTAAAGGATCCAAGTCAAACAAGAGATAGGAAAATTCGGCGAGAAGCTTTAAAATATACTTTGTTTAATGACGAGTTGTATCGCCGAACAATAGATGGGTTATTTTTAAAATGTTTGGATTCTGATCAGTCTAGAATAGCTATCGGTGAAGTGCACGAAGGAATATGTGGAACACATCAGTCGGCTCAGAAAATGCGATGGTTATTAAAACGAGCAGGGTTTTATTGGCCGACTTTGTTAGAGGATTGTTTTCGGTATTATAAAGGTTGTGAGGCATGTCAAAAATTTGGTAATGTATAGTTAGCTCCCGTGTCTATGTTAAATCCCATAATTAGGCCATGGCCATTTAGAGGATGGGGTTTAGATTTTATTGGTGAGATACATCCTTCGTCTTCTAATAGACATCGCTTCGTCATATTATTTTACTAAATGGACTGAAGCAGTTCTTTTGAAAAATATGACTCATAAAGAGGTTATTAGTTTTGTTTTAGAGCATATTATTCACAGATTCGGTATTCCTCAAACTTTAACTACTGATTAAGGTGCTTCTTTTATATCTCATCAATTTCGTGAATTTGCTGAATCTTTAGGAAATAAGTTGTTAAATTCGTCGCCTTATTATGCTCAAGCTAATGGACAGGCCGAATCTAGCAATAAAACTTTAATTAAACTTATAAAGAAGAAAATTGAGGAACATCTGAAAAGGTGGCATGAGGTACTTTCGGAAGCTTTATGGGCTCATCGGATATCTAAGCACGGAGCGACTCAAGTAGCACCGTATGATCTAGTATATGGCCAGGAGGCGGTGTTACCCGTAGAGGTTAATTTACAAGCATTAGAGTGGCCAGACAAAATGATTTGTCGGCTGTAGATTATAATGACCTGATGATGGATAAGATAGATGACATTTCAGAAGATAGATTAAGAGCTTTGCGAGAAATTGAGAAGGAGAAGTTAAGAGTAGCCAAGGCTTATAATAAAAAGGTGAGAGAAAAATCGTTTCAAATAGGAGATTTAGTGTGGAAAACGATTTTACCTATTGGAACTAAAGATAGGAAATTCGGCAAATGGTCGCCGAGTTGGAAAGGCCCGTATAAGGTTGTAGAGATCGTTCCTGGAAATTCATATTTTGTACAATCTTTGCAGGGAGAGAAGTTGCCCAAAGCTCTCAATGGGAAATATTTGAAGAAGTACTATCCTAGCATGTGGCAGGAGGCTTGAAGAAATTTTGGCCGATGTATTCTTTGAACATCGCCCTAAGAAATAATATGGCCGGTGGATTGATCAACATCGCCCTAAGGTATTGTTATGGTGTTTTTGATAAATCCAATTGTAACAAAAACAGGGGGGCATGTGTTGAATGTATAATTTGGCTGCTAGGTATTCTATGGGCCAAATTAATTTAAATGTGTGGTTGACATATATGTTATTGGACTTGCTGTTTATTTTGAAATGCAGGCTTGTCAGGCGTAGGAAGTTATTTTACCCAAGACAAGTATATAGAATTCTGTATGGACTAGCGGCTACATGGACAAATTCTCATGTGCTGGGCTAAACCGTGGTTGCTCAGATGAAGGAATTTTAGCATGGGCAATGAAGTCACCTAAACAAAAGCAAGCACAGATGGTGGGTCATTAGTCCTTATTATATAGTGTGATAGCAACCTTGCCGGAATATTTTATTCATATATCCAAGAATCTTTGTACGTGAATATGGCCTAGATATGTACTACAGATAGCATGCAGATTTTGTACCCATGTATTACATGGTAACCGAATCGAGTCCTGTTCGGTTTTAGTTTTGGAGTTGTATTCCTGTACGGCAAGGCATGCTACATAACCAGGTCTTGCCTTGTATACGCAAAGTCCAGCGTACCTTATTTATAAGGCCACGACCGATTGGAAAAAGTCCGAACAATCGATCTATCAATACAAACTATTTTTTCACGTACGTCTATTTTCCGTTGTTACTTCTTGCCGAGCCCTAGCAGCCCTAGGGTTTGGTGATCTTTGCCGTTTTGCGCTGAAAAGCGGCCGGTTCTCCTCCACTAAACCGAGGAAATCTTTGTTGCTTTGCTCGTAAAGCAATCGTTCGTCGTCACGAAAGCACGACAACTATCCTGGTGTTGCGCAGCGATTTCCTGTGCCAACACAGATGAACCAGAAACACAATCGCAGTAGTTCTCCCTTTACTACCCTAGCCGATAGAGCGGAACGTAAGGTAGTAAGCACAGGAGCCGGGCAACCGAACTATTGACCCAAGACATGATTCGGAGCTGATGCATATAAGGCCAAACTCACGACGCCGAAGTATGCTATAAAGCTGTTCGGACTTTGTTGGCAACTCATTTTGTTCCCATACCAAGCCCATGGCAAGTTATGTCGGGGTGCGTGTGTGAAACAACCAAAGGAGCAAAATTCAGTTCTTTATAGAAAAGTGAATACTGAATACGGATTATGTTCACTAGAACTTGAGTGACATGCCAATCGTCATTTTATAGATAATAACGCCACAACCCCGACTATTTGACATGCCAGGGGTCGACGGCTGAGGAAAGACACTAGTAGAAAAAGGGGCTTTTGTCCCGGTTGGTAAGGGCCTTTAGTCCCGGTTTTTGAACCGGGACTAAAGGGTCGTTACTAATGCCTCCCCCCTTTAGTCCCGGTTTTTACACGAACCGGGACTAAAGGCCGCGGCCACGTGGGGACTAAATGAAATCTTATGATTTTTTTTTGAATTTTTTTATATTTTTTTGAATTTTTTTTATTTTCAAAGTTTTGAATTATTTTAATCTCTAATATCTAATCACCACCCCTCATCACTGCTCTATTTATCCTCTAATCTCTAATCACCCCTCATCATTCCAAATCATCTAACTTCCCGGACGGTCACCCATCCTCTCACTACTCCAGCCTGAGCACGCTTAACTTCCGGGTTCTATTCTCCCTCGTTTCCAAGTCTGCACTTGTTGTTTTCCTTACAATAGTAAGATGTCAATCCTATTAACCCTCAGGAATTTAGTTTGAGCATGAAGTGACACATTTCACTGTTTGAGTTTGAAACTATTGTTTTAAAAAACAATAAATATTTAGTAACACTAATATTTCTTGAATAATTAGTTTGACCATTGTTTGACCACAGTTTGACCAGATTTGACCAAAATTCAAAAAAACTGAAATAATTATTTAGTAACACTAATATTCTAGAATAATTAGTTTGACCATTGTTTGACCACAGTTTGACCAGATTTGACCACATTTTTTCAAAAAAAAAATTGAAACAAATTTTTTTTCTGTTACTAGTGGCGCACCTAGCAAACGGTGCGCCACTAGTAAGTTTGAAATTTTTTTGCCTCTAGATCTTAAAAGCCCCGTAACTTTTTTTCTGTTAGGTTTTTGAGGATTTTGAAAATGTTTAACGGGGTTCCCCGTTAAAATCGGATGTAACTTTTCGAGTAGATGATTTTTCATATAAAAAACTTTTTAATCTGAGTTCGTATGCAAAAGTTATGCCCATTTTACAAATTCCAGAGAGATTTTACAAATAAAGTCGAAATTCGTATTTGTAAATTTCCGATAGAGTCCTTGAGATGACCAGCCTTTGCGCCACGTGTGGTAAAGGATAATGAAAAAGAAAGAGTAGTTAGAAAAGAAAAAAGAGGTTATGTGAGTACTTGTAGGCTCGTCCGTATTGTGCTTCCGCCGATGCCCAGGGTATCTTAAGTGCATAGTTATGTATGCGCGGTACAGATTTCGCAGGTATATGAGGTGGACGGCGGAAGCCGAACTGCTACTCCATCTCCGAAATTAGTCGATCCTGTTGAATGGAGACCGGCGGCTTAATGGCCGACAAGGTATGCGGTTTAATAAGACCGCTTTGTACTTCGGCTGAAGTAGCCGTAGTATGATCTTCTGTCTGGCCGGAGCGCTTTTTATGCTCCCCTGTAGAGGTGTCTGTCACGTATACCATGTTCACTGTTTTTACTTCGGGGGGAAACTGCTTCTGACCCCCGGTGTTTGGTTGGTGAGTCTCTTCGTTGTCGCTATCACCGGGCGGCCTCTTCCCCTTGTGTTCGGCATTGAGCTTGCCGGCCTGTTTGAAGACCCAACAGCTTCTGTTGGTGTGATTAGCTGGTTTATCGGGGTTGCCATGAATCTGGCAGGGCCGATCCAATATCTTGTCTAAATTGGATGGTCCGTCTCTGTTTTCCTTGAATGGCTTTTTCCATTGACCGGATTTGGGGCTGCTGAATCCGGCGGTGACCGCTGTGTCGTAAATTCTTTCGTTATCATTGCGACATTTGTGTTTACTGCATCGTGGCTTGCCGTTACCGTCTCGGACTTCGGAAGTGCCCGGATCGCTGGCGCTATTGCTTCTCGAGTGAGCCAGCTGTCTTCTCCCGTGCAAAAGCGGGTCATCAGAGCGGTAAGGGCTGACATGGATTTAGGTTTTTCTTGACCGAGGTGTCAGGCGAGCCACTCGTCCCGGACGCTGTGCTTGAAGGCCGCGAGGGCTTCCGCGTTCGGACAGTCGACGATTTGGTTCTTTTTAACTAGGAACCAAGTCCAGAGCTTCCTGGCTAACTCGCAGGGCTGTTGGATGATGTGACTTAAGTCATCGGCATCTGGTGGCCGGACATATGTACCTTGGAAGTTGTCGCGGAAGGCGTCTTCCAAATCCTCCCAACTGCCGATAGAGTTTTCAGGCAGACCGTTTAACCAGTGCCTAGCTGGCCCTTTGAGTTTTAACGGGAGGTATTTGATGGCGTGGAGGTCATCTCCGCGGGCCATATGGATATGGAGAAGAAAATCCTTGATCCACACCGCGGGATCAGTTGTTCCATCATATGATTCAATATTCATGGGTTTAAACCCTTCTGGGAATTCATGCTCCATTACTTCGTCAGTGAAGCAAAGAGGGTGTGCGGCGCCTCTATATCGGGCCACATCGCGACGTAGCTCCGATGGAGTCCGTCTGCGGTTTTCGGCCCGGGCGTGACTAGGCTTGTCCTGTCCGAATAGATAGCCGTCGACGCGTGTCGGGGCGCGTCCTCGCGATCCGTAGATTAATCTCGTATGTCCTACTCTACTGTCCAGGTCCTGCCGAAGGTCATATGTGTAACCCCGAGTTGTTTTATCTCTGCCTGTACGGCGAGGTGGGGCGGGCTGGTGTTCGGCTTGAGTTGCCGCTTTGTCCCAACCACGTGGTGGTCGGTCAGCCGCATTGCGCGATGATGGTACGGGCTCCGGCGCCTCATCATCGAACTGAGGTAGCAATTTGCGCTTCGGGTAACTTTTGGCTGGGCGCTTAAGGCCGTATTCTTCGGCTGCCAGGACATCAGTTGATCTATCGTTGAGCAGATCTTGGTCAGCTTGAAGCTGCTGCTGCTTCTTTTTCAAGCTCCTTGATGTGGCTACTAGCCGGCGCTTAAAGCGCTCCTGCTCGAGAGGTTCCTCAGGCACGATAAAATCCTCATTGCCGAGGCTCACCTCATCCTCGGAGAGTAGAAGATAATTACTGTCCTCCGAGTCGTCGTTTATTGCCTGTTCGTTGGGGCTAACATGCCCGTTTTCCCGTTCCTCCTGTTCGGAAGTTGTCTCAACGGGGTCTTCCTTATCTTCGGCATAGTCCGGAGTATTGTTTTCTCCCGTGTTAGTATTGCTGTCTTTTCCATGACGTGACTTAGAGCGGCGCCGCTGACGCCGGCGTTTTGGCCGTATCACAAGAGGTTCATCCTCAACTGTATCTTCTTTGTCATCGTCGTTGGTTCTTTTAGGTGTATCCACCATGTACACGTCGTAAGAAGAGGTGGCCATCCAGCGTCCGGTAAACGGCGGGTTTTGGCCCTGCTCCTCATCGGCATCGTCGTCCATGCCATCGATGTCTTCGGAGCCATAATCGAGCATGTCGGTTAAGTCTTCGACAGTGGCTATGAAGTGGGCAGTGGGTGGGAAGCAAAATTCTCCGTCATCAGCCTCCAGTTCGAACCGGGTATAATTCGGCTGTGAGCCCCCCGCTAAGGATAATGCTTTTAACGAGTTTAACACGTCGCCCAAAGGCGAGTGCTGAAAAATGTCCGCGGAGCTGAATTCAATGGTCGATGACTGATCGAGCTCGACGCACGTGGATGCACATGGTTCGGAACATGTAGCCGGAAACGAGTCCGAGGCTCTGGTGACACAGATTCCACTCGAGGTTGGGTCTGTGTGCGGCTCTGACGCGGCTAGGACTGCGGCATCCGTGGCGGGGTTGAGCTTCCCGTCTTTGAATGGCGCGATCTGCTCCGGATCTAAGGTCAGAGCAGTCACAGGTGCTATCTCCTGGGCATGGTCCGATGACAGATTTAAGTCATGTTCATCGTGGTGATGGGGAGCGACTGCCCCGGTCTCGAATCCGTCGAAAATCAAGTCTCCGCGGATATCCGCGACGTAGTTCAGGCTCCCGAATCTAACCTGACGGCCAGGGGCGTAGCTGTCGATCTGCTCCAGATGGCCAAGCGAGTTGGCCCGCAGAGCGAAGCCGCCGAACACGAAGATCTGTCCGGGGAGGAATACTCCCCTTGGAAAGCATTGTTGTAGATGATTGAAGGAGCCATCGAACCTTTTGAGGACGGCACAGTGGAACTCTCAATGAAAGCACCTATGTCGGTGTCAAAACCGGCGGATCTCGGGTAGGGGGTCCCGAACTGTGCGTCTAAGATCGATGGTAATACCTTACTTCCTGCTTGATTGATCTTGATGAATATGAGTATTACAAGAATTGATCTACCACAAGATCGCAATGGCTAAAATCCTAGAAGTCTAGCATGTATGACTATGTCTATGAGTGTTCCTGTTCGGACTAAACCCTCCAGTTTATATAGACACCGGAGGGGATTAGGGTTGCACAAAGTCGGTTACAGAGAAAGGAATCTTCATATTTGGACGCCAAGCTTGCCTTCCACGTCAAGGAGAGTCCCATCCGGACACGGGTAGAGTCTTCAGTCTTTGTATCTTCACAGCGCATCAGTCCGGCCCATCTCCAACAGGCCAGACGCCCGAGGACCCCTTAGTCCAGGACTCCCTCACCTGTATCCTCACGGCCCCCCCAAGTCCAGGGGCCGCCACCGTTCTGCTTCCTCGCCGGTCTCGTCGGCCCGGAAGAGTGCTCGGCTTGGGGCAGCCCCCAGTTGGAGGGGCCTCGCCGAACGCGATGATAAAGGCGTCGCGCCGTGCCGCCATGCGCAACCTCGACGCAGGCCTGTCCGACACCCAGGCCCCCTATGTTGGGAGGACCCGTTGGACGAATAGTCATGCGCGCCCTTTTTTGGATCCTGAGGGGCTTCGGCCACGATGGCCGCCACAGGCAACTCACTGAGTACATGCGCGATGAGTCCGTAGATGTAGCAGCGATTCAGGGGATGATGCAGACTAAGTTCTCCCTAGTAGAGCTCGAGCGCCTTAGTAGACACCTGTTTGCTTAGCATTGGCTCCCGTCTAGCGGAGTGGCTGGCCACTCCGGTGGCATCCTTCTAGGCGTGAAGGATGCCACCTTTGGAGTGGGATCCATTGATCGTGGATCCTAGTTTGTCAGCATGGAAGTCTGGGAACGCGAGATGAACTTCAAGTGGGAGGTCATCATGGTCTACGGTCCGGCTGACCATAGTCGCTCGGCTGCTTTCTTGGCTGAGCTCCACTCCAAGATCACCTCCGCTACCCTCCCGGTTGTAGTGGGAGGGGACTTCAACCTCCTCCGCTCCGCCGCGGAGAAGACTAACTCACGAGTCGATCTTGCAGAGATTCGGCGGTTTAACGACTGGGTTGCGGACTTGGGCCTTCGGGAGCTTGACACGGTCGGAGCTAGATTTACCTGGACTAATAGACAGGTTGCCCCTACCCTTAGTGTTCTTGACCGGGTATTCGTTACCCCTGACAGGGAACTTCGGTTCCCTTTGGCATCTCTTCAGGCTATTACGCGCATCGGCTCCGAGCATGCGCCTCTCCTTCTATCTTCTGGGGATGAGAGACCTCGCCCCCCCCCCCCCTCGTTTCCGGTTCGAGGCTTTCTGGCTCCGGCAGGCAGGCTTCGTTGCGGCCGTCCATGCACATTGTACCTCCACGCAGAACGAGCCACATAGGCAGATGTCTATAGTGGACGAGTGGCATCACTTGTCCAAGCGCTCCAGGCAACTCATAAAGGGTTTGGGAGCCAACGTAGGGAGGGACCTTCGGGTCCAGAAGGCTCTCCTTCTTGATGAGATTCGCTCCCTCGACCTTCGTGCGGACACGTAAGGTTCAAAACGTAGATATCAACGTCGGACTCCCTCCCTTCGGGCTGCAGGACCCAAGGGGAGAATATCTGGTCTCCCACTCCTAGGGTGCTCTCGGTACTCCAAACTCGGTGCTCCAAGTTGGCTTTAGATTTGACCCATTATAATATTGATGTCCATTTTGTTATTTTTGTATCTCGAGCAATGTTTGAAATTTTAATATGAAATTCTGTGACAACATACATTGATGTTGTGTGAATGTTCTAGATTTTTTTTCAAAATTTTACAAACATTTTAAAATGTGTGGAGCACTGATAGCACCCCAAGGGTGGGAGCACCCGATACATTCCGAGGACCCAAGGTGCGCCCTTGTGCCAAGTGCACAGCCTGCAGCCGTGTTCCGTAGCTAGTCTCTGATGTGATGTGCCGCTGCTTCCTTCCTTGGGCAGGCTAGACTACTCAAGCTGCATGGGAAGGGGAAGGAGGCAGACTCCCATCCCCACTCAAAATCAAAATCAAAACCAAGAGGAAGGGGAAGATGGACTCGCAGAGCATACCTGCGTGTTCAGGCCGCTTCGGTAAGCATTGGTTGTGTGGTGCTGCTTGTGGTCAAAGATAGCAGCAACTTGGAACATACCTACATACGTTGGTCAGACCACTGTTTTTGAGTCGAAGTAGAGCAGTTTGTGAACCACAAGACCAAGACCAAGCAGCAGGTCTATCCACCGGTTGGGTGGCTCTTGTATTTATCCTTGGAACATACTCCCTCTGTAAAGAATTATAAGAGCATTTAGACGAAAATGGCAAACGAAGACCGAGCTCCATGAAGGCATTTATTTGAAAACTTTAAAATTCAAACTTTTTCATTTCAAAAAATTATGAAAATAAATACATATATACCTAGATACATAATGTACATGTGTGCAAATTTTTAGATCAAAATACATTAAAATGCGAGCTACACAAAAAAGGAAATCTGGGGCTTTTTAACATATCTACTGTTCATCATCAAATTTCATGGTTTTTTTAATGCAACTCGCAATTCAAGGTATTTCATCCTAAAAAAATTCACACATACACAAGGTACTCCATGATACATGTGTATTTTTTTCAGAATTTTTTGAAAATAAAATTTATGAATTTTGATTTGTTTTAAATAAAGGGCTCCATGGAGCTCGGCTAATTTTTTGAAAATAAAACATTTTTATTAATTTGCACAAATATTACCCCTGATAAATAATTTTCAAAAATAATACACCGTCGGCCCGCAACCGGCCGACTGGACCTAGTCGGCCCATAGCTGGCCGACTGATCCCCTATCGGCTCGCTGGTGGCCGAATGGCTTGTCGGCCAGCTATGGGCAGACTGGACATAGGATCTAATTGGCCAGCCGTAGGCCGACTGGTGCATGCCAGCATTTTTCCCCTTACGATCCCCACTTATATCACGGGCCGCCATTTCCCGCCAAATTTTCCCGCTGTCAACCTCCCGCCATATTTTCCCGCTTTGCTCGTTCCCGCCATATTTTCCCGCTTTGCTCGTTTCCCGCCATATTTTCCCGCTTTGCTCGTTTCCGCCATATTTTTCCGCTCTCTAATTCCCGCCATATTTTCCCGCTCTCTAGTTCCCGCCAGTATATCCCGCCATATGTTTCCGCTACCGAGTTCCCGCCTTCCTTTGTGTTCTCAACCTATAAAACCCCCTCGGCACTAACGTTGGTAGGCATTCTAGCGTAGTCTCGTAGTCTCGCCAAGATGTCCGGATATCCTTTTGATCATAGTTTTCACAGTCGTATGTCCGAATGTCTGTTGCGTTTAGCCGCTGATTTCAGGGTTGACAACATATTAGTTCCGTGGGAAGAACTCATCAGTAGTGACACCCTGCTGAATGAGCTGGCTCACGCATTAAGTCGGTGCGCGTGGCCTTCCAGGACCTTTGAGGAGATACGGAAAGAACTTCTGAGGTTGCATGGAAGATACCTAAAGTGTTGAAGGTACCTAAATTTCGGAGAAAAACATACTTATTTATGGAGTGCCGAGAGCGAGGATGAAGATGATATCTTCATGCGGCCCCTTCCGGGCTCTGCATCGTCAAAGGGCAAGAGTTTTTCATCCTCGAAGGGCAAGAGGTCTGCATCATCAAAGGGCAAGAGTTATGCATCGTCGAAGGGCAAGAGTTCTTCATCATCGAAGGGCAAGAGTTCTTCATCGTCGAAGGGCAAGAGTTCTGCATCGATGGAGGATGACGATGATGACTTCATGTAGTTTTTATGCTGTATGTTGTAAGTTAAGTCGTACGTACCGTTTAATTTAGATGTACTTCTATCTAGTTGTTTGTACTGTCTTGTTGTACGAGCATTATGTTCTATCTAAATATGATGTTGTCGTTCGGATAACAGAGTACTAAAATAGAGTAGGCATATGTCTCATACATAAGTACATAGTCATTTGTCTCATACATAGAATAGACATAAGCCTCATACAGAAGTAGATGGTCATGTCTCTACTGATAGATAGAAGCGTTAGTGACGACGTCTGGCCTGGCGGGAAGGCGGATCTACAGGCGGCGTCCATCCCAGCCTGTTGGGTGCCGTAATGTTACGAGGAGGAATCTCAGACTCTCCCTGGTCATGATGTGTATCCTGTGTGGGGCCTGGTGGAGGAGTCGAAAACATGTTCATCCACTGGGTGTGCTACGACATCTGAGCCTGTATGTTCTCCTCGGGATGTTGATCACTCCCCCACGTATCATGTGATGCCGACATAGACGCTTGATATCTGTAGGCTCCTGCACGATGGAACTTTAAGTCATGAAGAATGATGTTGCCTCAACTAATATTGAAAACAATAAATATGAAGACACACACCTGTTGGCTATGACGTCTGCTCTGGCTCAAACACAAAGCTCGACGAGGGACCGTGCTGCTATGGGTGCTGCCACGTTGAACTGCCAGGTTGTTCAGGAGGGGGTGGCCTGGTCGTCTGCTGATGTGCTAGACTTGGACGTGGTTGATGTCGGTATATGGAGGGATGCGGCTACTACTGCTGGGGCTGTAGCACAGGACGGTGATGAAGAAGAGGTCTAAACAACAGCGATCGTCCAAAGGCGGTCACGTCATCGTAGAGTTCGTGTGTCAAGGTAGCCTGCAAATTTTCATGACGATTATTAAGTATGCACGTCAAAGTATGTGACAACATTACTTAAAGAAAATATATCTTACCGCGTACTGCCTAGAGCCCGAAGTATCATAGTTCGGGTACATATCCTACGGAGCAGGGTCAGGTATCTCCTCTGGGTGAGAATGCTCAACGATGTGTAACCGTGTTCCGGTCATGTAGCGTCGCAAATAGAGATTGAATTCATTGAGATCAAAATTGTGATTCTCGTGCCATAGATGTGTGTTTGCTGTCTCCCATTCTATAACATACGGCTCTAGTCTAACTACCCACTCAGCAGTTGTCCTGGTCATGCCCTTCCTTGTCGTCCTAAAATTGTGTTGTGTGTTCAACAATTACCTAATGCTTCGAATGGATTACTATGAAAGATAATGCAACATTGAAATATTGGTTAATACCTATGGATGTCTGCTGGCACTGGGTTCTCTGTAGGGGGAGGCACCCAACTGCAGACGACCAAATTGCCTCATAACCCTCTGTTGTGCCATCTCCTCGACAAAGACATCGAAGATGATCTTCGATTTCATCATCCAGCAATGTCGGTCCCTTGTGCATAGCACAGACATACCACCAGGGTATCTCGCATGTATTGCTGCTTCCGTGTAGGGCTGCCAGATGACCCCAGTGTATGCATGGAACTGTTCGTTCAATGCCGTGTATGACTTCCTGGTCTGATCAGCAAAGCGTCTCTGCAGAAAACAAAAGTTAGTAGCCCGCTAGCATTGAACTATCTATTGTGCACATAAAATTTGCATTAAACTATAACATGATACATACCTCGCGACGTGTCCAACACAGACCGAAATTAGGCATGTCAATGCCGTCAGCATGAAACATGGCGTCTAAAGATTGATTAACACGTACATCCGGTCGCCCTATAGAGAACCTCTCCCACGACCATAGCTATAGGAATAGAGGGCATCCAAGAAGGGTTGGCTTTTTCGATGTAAGCCGGCAACCGTTGCACATACCTCGGTATGTAGCTACTAAGACCGCTGAACACCAACTCCTCTGTCTGATCTGATCCGCCGTCTGAGCACTCGCTATCTCGAGTGCCATAGGGATGTAGAGCGCGCTAATAGTGGTGACATGGTTCTCTGTGAACATCACCTTGCCCAAAAGCCACATTAAGTAGGCCTCCAGGCTCCGAGTGATCTATTCCGCACTCAACGGCGCCCGGAACTTCTAGATCTGCATTAAGCAAAGAGAAAGTTTTAGTAAAGCCATAGGTATTTTCTGTAAAACCATATGCACGATAACTTGAAGATAAGAGGTAGGGGAACTAACCTAGAAATTGAGCAACCAATCATACTTAGGTCCATGATGCTCGCATACCGGATCCGGAGCACCCGAAAAAACACCATGAAAACGTTGTGTAAGACCTAACTCCCAACCAACCGGTGCGTCCAATGGTCCTATGGCATGATCTGCCAACGATAGTCCGAGCAAAAGTGACACATCCTCTAGAGTAGGAGCCATCTCCCCATCGGAAGTGAAACGTGTGGGTCTCTGGCCTCCAACGGTCCACTAAGTAGCTCAACAAAGAGGAGTCGATGGCGAGGCGTTTCTCACCCGGGATAGACTCAACCAGACGCGCGAAAGATAAAAGGCCGGCCCATTTGAACCTTCATCAGAGAACATTTCAGTTAGTTTCTCCCATTAATATGCATGTCAGTGTGCAAATTAATAAAGCACGTATCGCTCAACCCATCCTGGGTGTATCATCCAGATCTCCGTAGGAGTGCGAGTGACCAGAGGCTCAAGGTTGCGCTCATACCATATCGCAGCACGATGACCCCTATCAATGTCCCCATTCAGCAACCACATTCCCGACATTCCTGCACATAAAAAATTCAGAATATAGTGCCACACTTGATACAAATTCAGAATATAATGCCACACTTAATACAAATTCAGAACGTAGTGCCACACTTAATATAAATTCAGAACGTAGTGCCACACTTAATAAAAATTCAGAACGTAGTGCCACACTTAATACAAATTCAGAACATAGTGCCACAGTTAATACAAATTCAGAACGTAGTGCCACACTTAATACAAATTCAGAACATAGTGCCCCACTTAATACAAATTGGGAACATACTACTACTAGCTTAGCTTCTTCCTCTCCCTTTTACTCCTCTACTTCCTCTACCTCCTCTTCGTCCCCGGTTGCCTCGTCCACGCCCAGTACCACTGGCAGTGACGAAAGTGGGACAATTAGTGTTCCCATGACCAAATTCATTGCATAGAATGCATTGCCTAGTCGGACCTCCTGCTTCAGATTCATCCATATCATTCCGGATGCGCTGACACTGCCGTCTGCCTCTACTTGTACGCATATGCTCTGGGTTTGGAATGTAACGCCTTTCAGCGGGGTTGACATTGTTGAAATTACCCATTGATCGAAAACCCATCAGCTCACCTATCCAGGTATTCAGGACAGATTCTTTCATAAAAAATGGAGACACAAATGATATTGCGTCCATTCCAAGCTGCTCGCAAGCAGAAAGTACATGTGAGCAAGATAGGTGAAGCAATTTCGGTTTGTTGCATGTGCACTCACACGTTGGCCAGGCTTCATTACCAATTTTCACCTCATGCGTCCTCAACTCATTTGCACATCCGAATTTGTTGTTGGCTAAGGGGACCTCAAACCTTCTTTCTTGATTAACGATGGGGACTACAGTGTGTGACCTAGCTTTTTGCATCTTGTTGTCCATGTACTTCGTGACTCTTTCACAGTAACATGTATTCGGGTTGTTCAAGATATGTTGTTCTGCTTTTTGACGTCTATCTCTGAAATACTTCACGGTGCCATAGAAAATACCCTCAATAATGGCTATAAGTGGCAATGCCTGGTTTCCTCTGAGGACAAAGTTGTATGTTTCCGCAAGGTTCATTGTCATGACACCGTACCTTGCTCCATGTGTGTCATGTAGCAAAGACCACCTCTCCAGAGGCTCATGCTTTATCCATTGCTGGAAGGTTTTAATCGACCTCCCGAGCCATCTCCTAGTACCAGGTGGGTCAAAGCCTGGCAGGTCACATAGCCCAACAGGCTCCTCCTCCATGGCCGATGTTCCTGTTGCCAACCGTGCAGCTACTGCTTCAACATGTGCCCTCACCGCTGCATCTCTTGCAACTTTCCTGTCCCTAACGTCTCTCTGCGTGCACCAACGGCTTCGCAAGTCCTGCCATGGAGCTTGTTCCTCAGGGCCTGGGTATGTCAGTGTCCTTATCACACTGAGTATACCTGCATGCCTATCATGAAGGATGCACACATTGGGCTTCTCCTTCACAACTGATGTTTTCAACTCCCTGAAGAACCATGTTAAACTTTCAATGTTCTCACTCTCCACAAAAGCAAATGTGAGTGGGACAACATGATTTTGGCCGTCTTGGCCTATGGCTGTTAGGATCTGACCCTTGTACTTGCCAGTAAGAAAAGTACCATCAACACATATCCCCGGTCAGCAATGCCTGAAAGCTTCGATGCATACACCGAAAGAGAAGAAGAGACGATGCAGCACCCTCACAGTTGGGAACTCTGGCATGAACAAGTCTTGGATATTGATATAGGTGCCTGCATTCCGCTGCTGAGGGTGTGGAGGTGCTGGACAACAGAGTCATATGCATCAAAATAAGAACCAAATCTCCTCTCAAGCACCGCATGCTTAGCCCTCCAAGCCTTGCCATAAGAAATTCTGGACTTGAACCTGGCGAAGACTTTTGTCTGGATTGCCTTCACTTCCATAGCTTTTCCCTGCACTATCTCATCGTAAAACAACCACGCAATAAGCGTCGATGAAAGATTGGCATGATCTTGAGGGATGCAGGGAATAAGACAAGTGTGATTAACTAAGTCACTTTTCACCCAACTTGTGTCATACTTAGGGAGAAAGTCGTGCACCCTGGCGGGACAATCTGCGTTCTTGCATACCATTCTCAGGAATTTTTGACTTGACACCTGAGCTGTGAAAACCCTTTGCGTGGAAATTGCCTAATTAATTATTGCATCCTTCAGGGCTTGCTTGTTGGGATACATAGCACCCGTTCCAGGCAGAATCATGTCCATCGTTCACGGTCATTGAAGATGAGAAGTCATGATTCCATGATGCAGGATTCAAGACCTCCTCTGCATTTTCTTCTTCATCCGACTCTTCCGAATCATCGGCATGACCCCTATCAACATCGGTGTCTTCTTCTTCCATCTGGTCCTGCATGCGCCCATCTACCTCGTCAGCGTCCACCTTGCCACTGTAATCACCATCGGCATTTCCTCCATCTACCTGACTACTCTGCCCTGGTTCATAACCATCAGCATTTCCTCCTTTTACCTGACTGCTCTGTCCTGGTTCGTAACCATCATCTCCAGCATTTGACATAGATAACTGCCTCCCTCCACTGCTCTGCCCAGGATCGTAACCACCCTCGCCTTCATGTGCAGTGACTTCCTTCACGATGGGAAGGACTAAGGAAATAGGATTGCATCCCCTGCGTTCACAACCTTGTAACCACTGCACCCAATCGGAGTCTTGCTCTATTGGCCTCAAATAAAAGTAAATTATTGAACTTGACCATGTCCACAATGCATGAACACCGACGGTGTGTGTTTCGGTATCAAGCCCTAAACTTGCCGCGATCCATTCTTTCAACTGACCGACATGCCATGTTTGAGGTGAGCTCATTGGCACCTCTATGTGAGTAGATTCACTCAGATCAGCTCCCATCTCAGTTGTTTGGACAGTACCAGGACCGTAGTAAAATATGAACTTCACTACATCAGACATCTCGGCTCACCTAATTTATTTTCAACAATGAAAGACAAGTATTAAGCAACAACTTGAAATACCCCCACTACTAAATATTAGACATGTGTGTGTGTGTGTCTATATATATATATATATATATATATATATATATATATATATATATATATATTAGCTAGCTATATATTACGGAATATTAACGGAGCAACTAATTCAATTCACACACCTACTAATATATTATGAATATTTGCCGGAGCAACTACAAATATTGATAGATTTAAATATTTGACATCTACATATATTACGGATTTTACCGGAGCAACTCCAATTACTGACACACCTCAATATTTGACATCCACAGATAGTACGGAAAATTACCGGACCAACTACAAATTTGCACACAACTAATTAGTTGACATCTAAATATATTTACATTTACTACCAGAGCAAATAAAAATAATCGCACACCGGAACCGGAAAATGAAATGCTCACCACGCCCACCTAAATATTTACGTTTACTACCGGAAGCAGCTCCAATTACTAACACACCTAAATATATTTACGTTTAGTACCGGATCAAATAACAATAATTGCACGCAACTTCAAAAAATAAAATGTTAGTTGAAATATACCCTTGAAGCGTGCGTGCAAACGACGAACGGTGGCCTTCAATCACCGGAACCGGAGCCGGAAAGTCCACCGAAGTACCGAAGCTTCACCTCCACCACACTGCCCAAGCTTCAGCACCACCACCTCCACCTCCACCGCCCCCACAACCTCCACGAATGAGCTGAAAAAATGATCCAACAAAATGCTCACCACGACCACCACGAGCTACCCCATCAGTAGATCGAGGTCTCTTTTGGCTCCCCTAACTATGTAGAACCCATTCACGGTGCCAAATCCGCAAAAAACCAGGTCATTTTGGTGTATTAATTGGAGCTATTTCGTGTAAGAAAGAGGAGGAAGGAAGAACAGAGAGAGGGCAGCGTGGTGGGAGAAAAGAGAAAGGAGAAGGAGAAAGGAGAAAGGAGGAAGGGGCATGCGCTGCGGGGCCACTCCCTGTTGGCCAACAGCTGACCGATCGGTCGGCAGCTGGCTGACTGGGGCGCCCGTGACCCAGCCGCGCTGACAGCCAGCGTTGCGACGGCCCGGCCAATAGTCGGCCTGCACGTGGCCGAGTGGCCACCTGTCGCCCCGCAGTTGGCTGATAAGGCCCAGCCGGCCCGCTACTGGCTGATTAGGCTTAGTCGGCCCGCTCCTGGCTGATTGGGTAATATTTTCAAAAATAAAAATATCAGCGTAATATTTGTGCAAATTAATAAAAAATGTATTATTTAAAAAATTTGCTGGAGCTCGGTCCCTAAAATGCCCTACTCGCGTTTAGATCACTACTTTAGTGATCTAAATGCTCTTATATTTCTTTACAGAGGGAGTAGTAGTATAATTCATGGCCGGAAAAATGCAAACTTTTTTAAAAGCCTCAAATGACTCACATTCTGCTCTTCTCATGACTCCATTTTTTCTTCATACGTTTGTATTAGACTAGCTGAATGCATATCCATGGAGATGGAACGGAATTAGCTTTCTAGCTAGGCAGTACTGAGTCGTCAATATATGTATAACTCATTAATATTCAGGAAAACATCCTTATGCCACTATCTGCATTTGCTATCGATTAATATTTTGACCACCATGGTTCAGTATGGTGCAAAATCTATAAATGTACTGAATAATTGACCGGTGAAGAGCATTGGCTTTATGGTGTCTTGACTTAATTACAGTGGTCATCTCTGCATTTTTGCAAACTAATCAGATGGCACAGTAAACTGAACCTTTAAAACCTCACATAATATTGAGATTGCATTTTTTTTATGCCTGACTTGATGGGCCAAAGAGGATGCAAATGAATATGTCAAGGTGGTTATCAATTATCATTGGTGCATCAACAAATCTACACAATTTAGACTGCGAGATGATTAAAATATAAGGGAGACTTGTTTCTCATTTCAAACAAAAATAGGGTGACTTGTTTCTTTTCTTGAAAAAAAGTCAGGTTGCACATGTACCTGTTTGAAGGGGGTGTGTGTGGAATTTATGCCACTTTGCTTGAAATTTTGTCATCTTGGGTTATCTCTACATATCTATGATGCAAGCGAATTAGGTGTGATGACAGGTAAGGAGAATTTCTTATACTCGACGCAGGTAAGGAGAATTTGTGCGTCTAAGGCCACTCGGACGCAGATAAGGAGAAAAATTGATGTTTTCAATAAATCATCCAATATATACACTGCGTGGTAGCTTGTAACAGTAAAAAAAGCTAGCTTCAGTTCGTCAGTAGCTACCTTTTAAGGGCACGTTACGTGTTGGTTAGTCCTGACTGCTGGCGATGCATCCAAATGAACCATGCATATATGACCATCTTCGTTTCATGTTTGAGGCATTAAGAGTTGCCGTGTCAGGTCAGGTCAGATGGAGAGGAAGCTCTTGACGGCAGCCCTGAAGGTGCGCGCCACAGCGGCCTAGGCGGCCTGCGTCAGGTGCACGTCGTCCCAGTAGAAGTAGCGGCCGGGGTCGTCGCAGAGTGTGTACTGCCGCGTGCCGTTCTCGTCCTCCTCGCCGCAGTAGCCGTCGGGCCTGAAGCTCTCGCAGCATGGCCGCAGCGTGCTCGCGAACCTCTTGACATTGCCATCGTTGTTGTCATTGTCGAGGAGGAAGGCGGCGAAGGGGATGTGGACGTCGAGGAGGAGGAAGGTGCGGTTATTGGGGTCGAGGGTGCCTATCGCATTCATGCTCCAGCCAACTCATACAAAAGTCCGAACTTATGGAGGGAGGTGGGCAATATATTTCAACACTCCCCTCACGTCTAGGATATTTTAGTCCTTAGACGTGGGATCGATGTAGGCCGCAGAATCATTTTATTTAATACTGCGTTGGCAGGGTTTGAACTCAAGACCTCGTGGTTCTGATACCATATTGAATTCATGTTCCAGCAAATTCATCCAAAAGTCTGAACTGATGGAGGGAGGTGGACAATATATTTCAACAGTGCCGAGGACCGACCGGAGCGCAGCGTTGTGCTGGGCAGCACCGGCGTTGGCCAGCAGGTCGCAGCTGGTGTAGTTGAGCGGGCGGGTGAAGATAGGCGTGCAGCCCATGTGGTGCAGGTTGGTCACTGTCGGTGTCAAAACCGGTGGATCTCGGGTAGGGGGTCCCGAACTGTGCGTCTAGGATCGATGGTTACACGAGACAGGGGACACGATGTTTACCCAGGTTCGGGCCCTCTCTATAGAGGTAATACCCTACTTCCTACTTGATTGATCTTGATGAATATGAGTATTACAAGAGTTGATCGACCACAAGATTGTAATGGCTAAACCCTAGAAGTCTAGCCTGTATGACTATGGTAATGAGTATCCGCTATCCGGACTAACCCCTCCGGTTTATATAGACACGGGGGATCTAGGGTTACATAGAGTCGGTTACATAAGAAGGAATCTTCATAGCTAGTCGCCAAGCTTGCCTTCCACGCCAAGGAGAGTCCATTCCGGACACGGTTATAGTCTTCGGCCTTCATGTCTTCACAGCATATCAGTCCGGCCCATGGACAACAGGCCGGACACCCGAGGACCCCTTAGTCCAGGACTCCCTCAGTAGCCCCCGAACCAGTCTTCAATAGCGAGGTGTCCGGCACACAAATTGTCTTCGGCATTGCAAGGCGGGTTCCTTCTTTAACAATTTCCAAGTAGTGTATTCGGCCGTAGATTCAATGTCTCCCCTCGACTTCTGCGCGTTTAATAACTTCGTCCCCCACGTGTCGAGCGAATGCGGGGGGTCAGGGTATTTTTGCAAATAACACCCTATTTAGGCCGGGAAGAGCGCCTATTTAAAGAGATCGAATCTTGGATCCATTCAACATCTCGCGGAGAAAAATCCCCAAAGACTACTAGGAGAAGACATTCCAACATGGCCAACATTCCCAGTTCCTCCTTCAACAAAGAGAGAGGCGAGTGGGAGAAGTGCTCAGTGGCCCACAGCCAATTAAAGAAGCTGCAAACACAGGGATTCCTCCCCCCTGCAGATCTGGTCCCTATTCCAGCAGGGCAAGCCTCCCTTAACGGTGAGACCCAGGCGGAGGATTTTCCCAATCCATCCGGGGGGAACGAGTTTGTTTCGTCCCTTATCTGCTAAGGGGCGTAGGGTTTCCAATCCATCCGTTCCTCCTGGGGCTTCTGGAGTACTATGACCTTCAGCTGCACAATTTTACCCCGGCCTCCATTTTGCACATTGCGGGCTATGTCGCGTTGTGCGAACTGTTTCTGGGCGTTGAGGCCCATTTCGAACTGTGGAGAAAGTTGTTCTCCCTTGTCCCGCGCAACGACCAGGGGTCAATATTTGAAGTGGGCAGAGCCGAAGTATGGCGCGTCGCCGATACCGGATACCTGTCCAGCACACCAAGGAAGGCATCTGAAGAATGGCCTTCCGAATGGTTCTATATAGAAGACGTCGCTCTTCCCGACCCAGTTCGCAGGGGTCTCCCAGAATTTGCAAGTGTTCCCCTGAAGAAACGTCACAGCTGGCGTCCCCGAAGTCTTGAAGAAGAGGACAGTGCGGAAGTTTGTCAGCTCCTAGGCAAGATAAGGATGCTTGCCCAGTCCGGTTTTACAATAGTGGAGGTAATGGCGACCTCCATAGTGCGGGGGGTTCAGCCTCTTCCATACAGAGGGCTCCCGATGTGGCACTACAATGGGGAGGTCGACGCCTCCCACTGCGGTCGGAAAGGTCCGGACACCCCCGCCGTTCTGGCCAAGGTACTGGCCGAGCTGTTCAAGGGGGAGGAAGTAGAATTTCTCCGCATGAATCGGAGAGAAGGGTACTCCATGTACAACCCTCCTAGCTCGGTGAGTCTTAACCTCTTTGCTTTTATTCACTCCGCTTTCGTAGCCATCTTTAACAAATTCCCCATCCGTTTATTTTGAAACAACACTGGCAGAAGGTAACCGAGGGGCTTAGTAGCCCTGCCCCACAGCCGGAGAACAACAACCGGGAGCTTGATCCTGTGTTCGAAGAGGACCCGGATATATTCGTGGTATTCGCGGAAGGAGTGTTTTACCAGGCTAGCTATGACGGCACGAAAGTGGCCATCATTGCCGATTATCCTGGTCTTCTTCCAGCTTTCCACGTAAATAATGAGGAGAAATCCCCCTCGAAAGAGTTTCCTCGCACGGCCTCACCCATCGCACTGTCTCATGCTTCAAAGGGGAGGCGTTCGGCACGTCATGCTACGTCGGGGATGACTCCAAGAAGAGTGGCTCCCGTGTTGGGAATCGTAGCATAATTTTAAAATTTCCTACGCTCACCAAGATGCATCTATGGAGTATACTAGCAACGAGGGAAAGGAGTGCATCTACATACCCTTGTAGATCGCGAGCGGAAGCGTTTCAATGAACGTGGATGACGGAGTCGTACTCGCCGTGATCCAAATCACCGATGACCGAGTGCCGAACGGACGGCACCTCCGCGTTCAACACACGTACGGTACAGCGACGTCTCCTCCTTCTTGATCCAGCAAGGGGGAAGGAGAGGTTGATGGAGATCCAGCAGCACGATGGCGTGGTGGTGGATGCAGCGGGATGTCGGCAGGGCTTTGCCGAGCTTATACGAGAGAGAGAGGTGTTGCAGGGGAGGAGGGAGGCGCCCAAGGCTGTGTTGTTCCTGCCCTCCCTCCCCCCCCTTTATATAGGCCCCTTTGGGAGGGGGGGCGCCGGCCAAACCCATCTAGGGTGGGGGCGGCGGCCAAGGGGGGTGCCTTGCCCCCCAAGGCAAGTGAGAAGCCCCCCCCCACCCTAGGGTTTGCAACCCTAGGCGCATGGGGGGAGGCCCATGGGGGGGCGCCCAGCCCACTAGGGGCTGGTTCCCTTCCCACTTCAGCCCACGGGGCCCTCTGGGATAGGTGGCCCCACCCGGTGGACCCCCGGGACCCTTCCGGTGATCCCGGTACAAAACCGGTAACCCCCGAAACTTTCCCGGTGGCCGAAACTTGACTTCCTATATATAATTCTTCACCTCCGGACCATTCCGGAACCTCTCGTGATGTCCGGGATCTCATCCGGGACTCCGAACAATTTTCGGGTTTCCGCATACACATATCTCTACAACCCTAGAGTCACCGAACCTTAAGTGTGTAGACCCTACGGGTTCGGGAGACATGCAGACATGACCGAGACGCCTCTCCGGTCAATAACCAACAGCGGGATCTGGATACCCATGTTGGCTCCCACATGTTCCACGATGATCTCATCGGATGAACCACGGTGTCGAGGATTCAATCAATCCCGTATACAATTCCCTTTGTCAATCGGTATGTTACTTGCCCGAGATTCGATCGTCGGTATCCCAATACCTTGTTCAATGTCGTTACCGGCAAGTCTCTTTACTCGTATTGCAATGCATGATCCCGTGACTAACGCCTTAGTCACATTGAGCTCATTATGATGATGCATTACCGAGTGGGCCTAGAGATACCTCTCCGTCACACGGAGTGACAAATCCCAGTCTTGATCCGTGCCAACCCAACAGACACTTTTGGAGATACCCGTAGTGCACCTTTATAGTCACCCAGTTACGTTGTGACGTTTGGCACACCCAAAGCACACCTACGGTATCCGGGAGTTGCACGATCTCATGGTCTAAGGAAAAGATACTTGACATTGAAAATGCTCTAGCAAACGAAACTACACGATCTTTTATGCTAAGCTTAGGATTGGGTCTTTGTCCATCACATCATTCTCCTAATGATGTGATCCCGTTATCAATGACATCCAATGTCCATAGTCAGGAAACCATGACTATCTGTTGATCAACGAGCTAGTCAACTAGAGGCTTACTAGGGACACGTTGTGGTCTATGCATTCACACATGTATTACGATTTCCGGACAATACAATTATAGCATGAACAATAGACGATTATCATGAACAAAGAAATATAATAATAACCATTTATTATTGCCTCTAGGGCATATTTCCAACAGTCTCCCACTTGCACTAGAGTCAATAATCTAGTTACATTGTGATGAATCGAACACCCATTGTGTCCTGGTGTTGATCATGTTTTGCTCTAGGGAGAGGTTTAGTCAACGGATTTGCTACATTCAGGTCCGTATGTACTTTACAAATATCTATGTCTCCATTTTGAACACTTTCACGAATGGAGTTGAAGCGACGCTTGATATGCCTGGTCTTCGTGTGAAACCTGGGCTCCTTCGCAAGGGCAATAGCTCCAGTGTTGTCACAGAAGAGAGTCATCGGGCCCGGCGCATTGGGAATTACCCCTAGGTCGGTAATGAACTCCTTCATCCAGACTGCTTCCTGTGCTGCCTCCGAGGCTGCCATGTACTCCGCTTCACATGTAGATCCCGCCACGACGCTTTGCTTGCAACTGCACCAGCTTACTGCTCCTCCATTCAAAATATACACGTATCCGGTTTGTGACTTCGAGTCATCCAGATCTGTGTCGAAGCTAGCGTCGACGTAACCCTTTACGACGAGCTCTTCGTCTCCTCCATAAACGAGAAACATATCCTTCGTCCTTTTCAGGTACTTCAGGATATTCTTGACCGCTGTCCAGTGTTCCATGCCGGGATTACTTTGGTACCTTCCTACCAAACTTACGGCAAGGTTTACATCAGGTCTGGTACACAGCATGGCATACATAATAGACCCTATGGCCGAGGCATAGGGGATGACACTCATCTTTTCTCTATCTTCTGCCGTGGTCGGGCATTGAGCCGTGCTCAACTGCACACCTTGGAATACAGGCAAGAACCCCTTCTTGGACTGATCCATATTGAACTTCTTCAATATCTTGTCAAGGTATGTACTCTGTGAAAGACCAATGAGGCGTCTTGATCTATCTCTATAGATCTTGATGCCTAATATATAAGCAGCTTCTCCAAGGTCCTTCATTGAAAAACACTTATTCAAATAGGCCTTTATACTTTCCAAGAATCCCATATCATTTCCCATCAATAGTATGTCATCCACATATAATATGAGAAATGCTACAGAGCTCCCACTCACTTTCTTGTAAACACAGGCTTCTCCATAAGTCTGTGTAAACCCAATTGATCATCTCATCAAAGCGAATGTTCCAACTCCGAGATGCTTGCACCAGCCCATAGATTGAGCACTGGAGCTTGCATACTTTGTTAGCATTCTTAGGATCGACAAAACCTTCCGGCTGCATCATATACAACTCTTCCTTAAGGAAGCCGTTAAGGAATGCCGTTTTGACGTCCATCTGCCATATCTCATAATCATAGTATGCGGCAATTGCTAACATGATTCGGACGGACTTCAGCTTCGCTACGGATGAGAAAGTCTCATCGTAGTCAACCCCTTGAACTTGTCGATAACCCTTAGCGACAAGTCGAGCCTTATAGATGGTCACATTACCATCCGCGTCTGTCTTCTTCTTAAAGATCCATTTGTTTTTTATGGCTCGCCGATCATCGGGCAAGTCAGTCAAAGTCCATACTTCGTTTTCATACATGGATCATATCTCGGATTTCATGGCTTCTAGCCATTTGTCGGAATCCGGGCCCGCCATCGCTTCTTCATAGTTCGAAGGTTCACCGTTGTCTAACAACATGATTTCCAGGACAGGGTTGCCGTACCACTCTGGTGCGGAACGTGTCCTTGTGGACCTACGAAGTTCAGTAACTTGATCCGAAGCTTCATTATCATCATCATTAACTTCCTCCCCAGTCGGTGTAGGCACCACAGGAACATTTTCCCGCGCTGCGCTACTTTCCGGTTCGGAAGGGGTGACTATCACCTCATCAAGTTCCACTTTCCTCCCACTCAATTCTTTCGAGAGAAACTCCTTCTCCAGAAAGGACCCGTTCTTGGCAACGAAGATCTTGCCTTCGGATCTGAGGTAGAAGGTATACCCAATGGTTTCCTTAGGGTATCCTATGAAAAAGACGCATTTTTCCGATTTGGGTTCGAGCTTTTCAGGTTGAAGTTTCTTGACATAAGCATCGCATCCCCAAACTTTTAGAAACGACAGCTTAGGTTTCTTCCCAAACCATAATTCATACGGTGTCGTCTCAACGGATTTCGCCGGAGCCCTATTTAAAGTGAATGCGGCAGTCTCTAAAGCATAACCCCAAAATGAGAGCGGTAAATCGGTAAGAGACATCATAGATCGCACCATATCCAATAGAGTGCGATTACGACGTTCGGACACACCATTTCTCTGAGGTGTTCCAGGCGGCGTGAGTTGTGAAACTATTCCACATTTCCTTAAGTGTGCACCAAACTCGTGACTTAAATATTCTCCACCACGATCTGATCGTAAGAATTTTATTCTCCTGTCACGTTGATTCTCAACCTCACTCTGAAATTCCTTGAACTTTTCAAAGGTTCCAGACTTGTGTTTCATTAGGTAGACATACCCATATCTACTTAAGTCATCAGTGAGAGTGAGAACATAACGATATCCTCCGCGAGCCTCAACACTCATTGGACCGCACACATCGGTATGTATGATTTCCAATAAGTTGGTTGCTCGCTCCATTGTTCCGGAGAACGGAGTCTTGGTCATCTTACCCATGAGGCATGGTTCGCACGTGTCAAATGATTCGTAATCAAGAGACTCCAAAAGTCCATCTGTATGGAGCTTCTTCATGCGCTTGACACCAATGTGACCAAGGCGGCAGTGCCACAAGCATGTGGGACTATCGTTATCAACTTTACATCTTTTGGTATTCACACTATGAACATGTGTAACATCACGTTCGAGATTCATCAAAAATAAACCATTGACCAGCGGGGCATGACCATAAAACATATCTCTCAAATAAATAGAACAACCATTATTCTCGGATTTAAATGAGTAGCCATCTCGAATTAAACGAGATCCAGATACAATGTTCATGCTCAAAGCTGGCACTAAATAACAATTATTGAGGTTTAAAACTAATCCCGTGGGTAGATGCAGAGGTAGCGTGCCGACGGCGATCACATCGACCTTGGAACCATTCCCGACGCGCATCGTCACCTCGTCCTTCGCCAGTCTCCGTTTATTCCGTAGTTCCTGTTTTGAGTTACAAATATGAGCAACCGCACCGGTATCAAATACCCAGGAGCTACTACGAGTACTGGTAAGGTACACATCGATTACATGTATATCACATATACCTTTGGTGTTGCCGGCCTTCTTGTCCGCTAAGTATTTGGGGCAGTTCCGCTTCCAGTGACCACTTCCCTTACAATAAAAGCACTCAGTTTCAGGCTTGGGTCCATTCTTTGACTTCTTCCCGGCAACTGGCTTACCGGGCGCGGCAACTCCCTTGCCGTCCTTCTTGAAGTTCTTCTTACCCTTGCCCTTCTTGAACTTAGTGGTTTTATTCACCATCAACACTTGATGTTCTTTTCTGATTTCCACCTCCGCTGATTTCAGCATCGAATATACCTCAGGAATGGTCTTTTCCATCCCCTGCATATTGTAGTTCATCACAAAGCTCTTGAAGCTTGGTGGAAGCGACTGAAAGATTCTGTCAATGACCGCGTCATCCGGGAGATTAACTCCCAGCTGAGTCAAGCGGTTGTGCAACCCAGACATTCTGAGTATGTGCTCACTTACAGAACTATTTTCCTCCATTTTACAGCTAAAGAACTTGTCGGAGACTTCATATCTCTCGACCCGGGCATGAGCTTGGAAAACCAATTTCAGCTCCTCGAACATCTCATATGCTCCATGTTTCTCAAAACGCTTTTGGAGACCCGGTTCTAGGCTGTAAAGCATGCCGCACTAAACGAGGGAGTAATCATCAGCACGCTGCTGCCAAGTGTTCATAACGTCTTGGTTTTCTGGGATTGGTGCTTCACCTAGCGGTGCTTCTAGGACATAATCTTTCTTGGCTACTATGAGGATGATCCTCAGGTTCCGGACCCAGTCCGTATAGTTGCTGCCATCATCTTTCAGCTTGGTTTTCTCTAGGAACGCGTTGAAATTGAGGACAACGTTGGCCATTTGATCTACAAGACATAGTGTAAAGATTTTAGACTAAGTTCATGATAATTAAGTTCATCTAATCAAATTATTTAATGAACTCCCACTCAGATAGACATCCCTCTAGTCATCTAAGTGAAACATGATCCGAGTTAACTAGGCCGTGTTCGATCATCACGTGAGACGGACTAGTCAAGATCGGTGAACATCTCCATGTTGATCGTATCTTCTATACGACCCATGCTCGACCTTTCGGTCCTCCGTGTTCCGAGGCCATGTCTGTACATGCTAGGCTCGTCAAGTCAACCTAAGTGTATTGCGTGTGTTCCGAGGCCATGTCTGTACATGCTAGGCTCGTCAACACCCGTTGTATTCCAACGTTAGAATCTATCACACCCGATCATCACGTGGTGCTTCGAAACAACGAACCTTCTCAACGGTGCACAGTTAGGGTGAACACTTTTCTTGAAATCATTATAAGGGATCATCTTACTTACTACCGTCGTTCTAAGCAAATAAGATGCAAAAAACATGATAAACATCACATGCAATCAAATAGTGACATGATATGGCCAATATCATTATGCTCCTTTGATCTCCATCTTCGGGGCACCATGATCATCTTCGTCACCGGCATGACACCATGATCTCCATCATTGTGTCTTCATGAAGTCGTCATGCCAACGATTACTTCTACTTCTATGGCTAACGCGTTTAGCAACAAAGTAAAGTAATTTACATGGCGTTATTCAATGACATGCAGGTCATGCAAAATAATAAAGACAACTCCTATGGCTCCTGCCGGTTGTCATACTCATCGACATGCAAGTCGTGATTCCTATTACAAGAATATGATCAATCTCATACATCACATATATCATTCATCACATCTTCTGGCCATATCATATCACATATATCACTTGCTGCAAAAACAAGTTAGACGTCCTCTAATTGTTGTTGCAAGTTTTTTACGTGGTTTGTAGGTTTCTAGCAAGAACGTTTCTTACCTACGTATGACCACAACGTGATTTGCCAATTTCTATTTACCCTTCATAAGGACCCTTTTCATCGAATCCGTTCCGACTAAAGTAGGAGAGACAGACACCCGCTAGCCACCTTATGCAACTAGTGCAAGTCAGTCAGTGGAACCTGTCTCACGTAAGCGTACGTGTAAGGTCGGTCCGGGCCGCTTCATCCTACAATACCGCCGAAACAAGAAAAGACTAGTAGCGGCAAGAAGAATTGGCAACATCAACGCCCACAACTGCTTTGTGTTCTACTCGTGCATAGTAACTACGCATAGGCCTGGCTCATGATGCCACTGTTGGGAATCGTAGCATAATTTTAAAATTTTCCTACGCTCACCAAGATGCATCTATGGAATATACTAGCAACGAGGGAAAGGAGTGCATCTACATACCCTTGTAGATCGCGAGCGGAAGCGTTCCAATGAACGTGGATGACGGAGTCGTACTCGCCGTGATCCAAATCACCGATGACCGAGTGCCGAACGGACGGCACCTCCGCGTTCAACACATGTACGGTACAGCGACGTCTCCTCCTTCTTGATCCAGCAAGGGGGAAGGAGAGGTTGATGGAGATCCAGCAGCACGACGGCGTGGTGGTGGATGCAGCGGGATGTCGGCAGGGCTTTGCCGAGCTTATACGAGAGAGAGAGAGGTGTTGCAGGGGAGGAGGGAGGCGCCCAAGGCTGTGTTGTTCCTGCCCTCCCTCCCCCCCTTTATATAGGCCCCTTTGGGAGGGGGGGCGCCGGCCAAACCCATCTAGGGTGGGGGCGGCGGCCAAGGGGGGTGCCTTGCAGCCCCAAGGCAAGTGAGAAGCCCCCCCCACCCTAGGGTTTGCAACCCTAGGCGCATGGGGGGGCGCCCAGCCCACTAGGGGCTCGTTCCCTTCCCACTTCAGCCCACGGGGCCCTCCGGGATAGGTGGCCCCACCCGGTGGACCCCCGGGACCCTTCCGGTGATCCCGGTACAATACCGGTAACCCCCGAAACATTCCCGGTGGCCGAAACTTGACTTCCTATATATAATTCTTCACCTCCGGACCATTCCGGAACCTCTCGTGACGTCCGGGATCTCATCCGGGACTCCGAACAACTTTCGGGTTTCCGCATACACATATCTCTACAACCCTAGAGTCACCGAACCTTAAGTGTGTAGACCCTACGGGTTCGGGAGACATGCAGACATGACCGAGACGCCTATCCGGTCAATAACCAACAGCGGGATCTGGATACCCATGTTGGCTGCCACATGTTCCATGATGATCTCATCGGATGAACCACGGTGTCGAGGATTCAATCAATCTCGTATACAATTCCCTTTGTCAATCGGTATGTTACTTGCCCGAGATTCGATCGTCGGTATCCCAATACCTTGTTCAATCTCGTTACCGGCAAGTCTCTTTACTCGTATTGCAATGCATGATCCCGTGACTAACGCCTTAGTCACATTGAGCTCATTATGATGATGCATTACCGAGTGGGCCCAGAGATACCTCTCCGTCACACGGAGTGACAAATCCCAGTCTTGATCCGTGCCAACCCAACAGACACTTTCGGAGATACCCGTAGTGCACCTTTATAGTCACCCAGTTACGTTGTGACGTTTGGCACACCCAAAGCACTCCTACGGTATCCGGGAGTTGCACGATCTCATGGTCTAAGGAAAAGATACTTGACATTGAAAATGCTCTAGCAAACGAAACTACACGATCTTTTATGCTAAGCTTAGGATTGGGTCTTTGTCCATCACATCATTCTCCTAATGATGTGATCCCGTTATCATTGACATCCAATGTCCATAGTCAGGAAACCATGACTATCTGTTGATCAACGAGCTAGTCAACTAGAGGCTTACTAGGGACACGTTGTGGTCTATGCATTCACACATGTATTACGATTTCCGGACAATACAATTATAGCATGAACAATAGACGATTATCATGAACAAAGAAATATAATAATAACCATTTATTATTGCCTCTAGGGCATATTTCCAACATCCCGCGCCAAGCAAGGCCTCGAAAAGGAAGTTCAGCGAAGACAAGGCCGGTCCTTCGTCGAAGAGGTATGGATTTGAAGATATGTTTTAGCAGTCGTACCCAACCGTAATTGTTATGTTGGTCTTGTATCAGGAAAAAGGTTCGCCGGACTATGTCCGAGGATTCGGCTGGTCGCACTCCCAACAACCGGGATTTAGATCCTACCGGAGGGGTGGGGTCCGCTATGGGGACAACGTCGGACTGTCCTTTGGACGAGGGTTTGGAAGACATGTCCGTTACCAACTCGGAAGTAGAGAGCGCCATGAATCATCGGCGCTGCCGGGCTGTCTTATGAGACCCCAAGCTCTCGGGAGAGGCATTCAATGCCTTCAGCTCGGCCGACGCATACATCCGAGCTGCTCGAGATGGGCTTAGAAAAGCCACAAAGCAACATTTGACAGATGTGCAGGTAAATTTTTCTTAGTGCGAAAAGGATAACGATATGCCCGTAGCCCCCGACACTGGAAGCAGTTGATACAACTGATTTAAGGATCGTTGTATAACCAGGTCCTTACAGAGAAGAATGGCCGGCTAGGCCAAGAGCTGGAGCAGTGTCGGACGCAGCTGAGTGCCGCTACCGCCGAGCTTGAAAACTTCAAGAAGGCGTCATCTGGTAACATTCCCCTCTATCGAGGAACAATAAGTGTATACTAACTGTACTAATACTGTTGCTTATCGCATAATAGGATAGCCCGATCAACTTGAAGAGAAGTTGAAGATCGCCCAAGAGGGGGAAAAAGAGGCGAAAAGGCTACATGCCACAGGCGAGCGTGTGTTGACCCGAGTCAGGGACGACAAAAACAAGCTACAGGATTCCTACACTACATTGGGTGAAGAGTTGAAAGATGTGCGAGCCAGCTAGCCGACTCCGTGAAGGAGAACAAGAAGCTGTGGGGCGGCATATTCAGTATGTATCTGAACTATTTTTAGAGTAGTTCGGAGATAAATGGAACTGATATAGTTATGATTGCAGGTATATTGACGGGCCGCCCTGAAGAGGAGGTGTCCGGATCATCAAGTGATCTGCAGGAAGGGCTGTCGCAGTTGCATGAACATGCTCGGCTGGCGACGCGTAGTGTTGCCAAGGCCCTATGGCCATCCGTCTCCCCTCCAGGAAGTATGGAGGAGCTCGTAGAGCTATTCAAAGGAGCGCGGCGGCGTATCCGACTATGGAAGATATCGGCCTGCCGAGAGGGTGCGCGAGAGGCCTCGACTATGGTGAAGACACGGTATACCAAGCAGGATCCTAATCACATGGCCCGAGTTGGACCGCTAGGGTCAAATGGGGAATAAATTCCCGTTAGTTTAGTATATGACCAAGTAGAGGTGGCCGCCAAATATTCCCAACTGGATTGTAAGTTAGACTGCCTTTTGGACGGTGTAGAGGAGGAAGTGTTTGAGTCTAAGTGACCATGTACTGTCCTCGACATGTGGAACTCTAGCTGAATTGTATATCATTTGTCATAGCAAACCTTTTCGCTTCATCCTCCGGACCCGAAGGTGCGGAGTGTTTCCGGATACCCTTACGGCCGAATAGACCGGGGTATGCATGGAAAACTAGGCGTAGGGGTCATCGTTGCTTGAACAGACAAGTTGTATCCGGCTAGCTATGTTATATTACATTGAGATTGTAAGAAACATCTTCCAGAGAGAATAGTTCCGTTAAGGGTTCCTTTCCCTGGGTGTGCATGTATTTAATGTACATGTCCGAATTGTGATGAGAAAATCACAGTGTATGTGACTTCTGGGGGTTCGCCACAGAGTAAATGAAAAAAACATATTTAATTCACCGACCGAATATTCCCTTAAGAACGCTAGCTTTCGGCTTCACCCAGTCTGAGATACACATCCGGATGACCCGGCAGTAACAATCGCAGAGGTGCTCCCTTCATGCCCTAGCTGAACTAACGGGAACGTAGGGCATAAGCACAAGAGCCAGGCAACCCAGCTTGGCCCAAACTTAAGTCATATCGATGCATATAATGGCTAAGAAAAGGTACATATGGAAAAATTCATATGTGAAGAGCTTGATGCTCGAGGAATAATAATAAAAAGCTTCTGTCCAAGGAAGCCCCTAGGTATAATGGGCATACATATTTAAATATGTATGTGTCAGGGGTATGCGGTCTAGCCGTACGAGAGCGTTAAAGCGAGCAAGAAAAAGTAATCGGAAAAGAGAGAAAATAATAATGGAAACTACAGGGGAGAAGGAGACGAACAGGGAGTTCAGCGCTAGGCATAGAATCTTCGGAGTCTGGCCGCGTTCCAGGGGTTCGGCTCGAGGCGATCGTCTGATGCATCACGAAGATGGTACGCCCCTCCGGTGAGAACTTCATCAATTATGAATGGACCCTCCCATTTGGACTTGAGTTTGTCCTTTTTCTTCTCCGGCAGGTGTGACTTGACCGTACACTAATCATGCACGCAAATGTGTACGATCAAGATCAGGGACTCACGGGAAGATATCACAACACAACTCTAAAACATAAATAAGTCATACAAGCATCATAATACAAGCCAGGGGCCTCGAGGGCTCGAATACAAGTGCTCGATCACAGACGAGTCAGCGGAAGCAACAATATCTGAGTATAGACACAAGTTAAACAAGTTTGCCTTAAGAAGGCTAGCACAAACTGGGGTACAGATCGAACGAGGCGCAAGCCTCCTGCCTAGGATCCTCCTAACTACTCCTGGTCATCGTCAGCGGCCTGCACGTAGTAGTAGGCACCTCCAGTGTCGTAGGAGTCGTCGTCGACGGTGGCGTCCGGCTCCTGGACTCCAGCATCTGGTTGCGACAACCAGATAGAAAGGAAAGGGGGAAAAGGGGGAGAGAAGCAACCGTGAGTACTCATCCAAAGTACTCGCAAGCAAGGAGCTACACTACATATGCATGGGTATATGTGTAAAGGGGCATATCAGTGGACTGAACTGCAGAATGCCAGAATAAAAAGGGGGATAGCTAGTCCTGACGAAGACTACGCTTCTGGCCATCTCCATCTTGCAGCATGTAGAAGAGAGTAGATTGTAGTCCTCCAAGTAGCATCGGATAGCATAATCCTACCCGGCGATCCCCTCCTCGTCGCCCTGTTAGAGAGCGATCACCGGGTTGTATCTGGCACTTGGAAGGGTGTATTTTATTCAGTATCCGGTTCTAGTTGTCATAAGGTCAAGGTACAACTCCGGGTCATCCTTTTACCAAGGGACACGGCTATTCGAATAGATAAACTTCCCTGCAGGGGTGCACCACATAACCCAACACGCTCGATCCCATTTGGCCGGACACACTTTCCTGGGTCATGCCCGGCCGCGGAAGATCAACACGTCGCAGCCCCACCTAGGCTCAACAGAGAGGTCAACACGCCGGTCTAAATCCTATGCGCGCAGGGGTCTGGGCCCATCGCCCATTGCACACCTGCACGTTGCGAGGGCGGCCGGAAGCAGACCTAGCCTAGCAGGCGTTCCAGTCCAATCCGGCGCGCGCCGCTCCGTCGCTGACGTCAAGAAGAACTTCGGCTGATACCACGACGCCGGGATACCCATAACTACTCCCGCGTAGATGGTTAGTGCGTATAGACCAAATGGCCAGACTCAGATCAAATACCAAGATCTCGTTAAGCGTGTTAAGTAACCGCGAACGCCGACCAGGGCCAGGCCCACCTCTCTCCTAGGTGGTCTCAACCTGCCCTATCGCTCCGCAATAAAGTAACAGTCGGGGGCCGTCAGGAACCCAGGCCCACCTCTACCGGGGTGGAGCCACCTGTCCTTTCAGCCCCCTCATCAGAATCACTTGCGGGTACTCCTCGAGCCGACCCGACTTTAGTCACCACATGTGTCATGTATATAATGTATATAGGATATACCTGTGATCACCACCCGAAGTGATCACGGCCCAGTAGTATAGCATGGCAGACGGACAAGAGTGTAGGGCCACTGATGGGTCACTAGCATCCTATACTAAGCAGTAGGATAGCAGGTAAGGGTAACAACTGTAGCAACAATGACAGGCTATGCATCAGTATAGGATTAACCGAAAGCAGTAACATGCTACACTACTCTAATGCAAGCAGTATAGAGAAGAATAGGCGATATCTGGTGATCAAGGGGGGGGGGCTTGCCTGGTTGCTCTGGCAAGTAGGAGGGGTCGTCAACTCCGTAGTCGAACTGGGCAGCAGCAGTGTCGGTCTCGTAGTCTACCGGAGAGAAGAGGGGGGAACAAACAGTAAATACAATGCAAACATAAACATGACGATGCGTGACATGACAATCAGCGGTGCTAGGTGTGTCCTAACGCGACAGTAGGTGGTACCGGCGAAGGGGGGGGATATCCGGGAAAGTATTCCCGATGTTTTGCGTTTTCGGACAGATGGACCGGAGGGGGAAAGTTGCGAGTTCGATAGGTTAGGGAGGTGTGGTGGACGAACGGACTGCGTATCCGGATTCGTCTCGTCGTTCTGAGCAACTTTCATGTTGAAAATATTTTAATCCGAGTTACGGATTAAAAGATATGATTTTCTAAAGATTTTATTAATTTCTGTAATTTAATTAATTATTTAATTTAATTCGAAATTTGGATTTATGACATCAGCATGAGGTCATGCTGACGTCAGCAGTTGACCGTTGACCTGGTCAACCTGACAGGTGGGTCCCACCTTTCAGTGACTGTTAGCTAATTAACTACTGTTTAGTTAAATTAATTAACTAATTAGATTAGTTTAAACAGGATTAATTAACTTAATTAATTTAGTTAATTAATTAATTAATTAAAATTATTTTTATTTTTATTTTCTTTATTTATTTATTTATTAATTTTTATTAATTAATTTATTATTTTTATTATTATGATTATTATGATTATTATTATTTTATTTATTATTTTTATTTTTATTTTTATTTTATTATTTTTATTATTTGTATTCGATCTGTGCGTGGGCCCCGGTTGTCACTGGGGCCAGGGGGGTTCGGGCCCAGGGGGCAGTGGCTCAGGGGGGGCGAGGCCCACCTGGCAGTGGCCCAGGGGCCACAGGCGGGCGCGGGCGCGGCGCGCGTGTGCGGCGCGGCGACGGCGGTGGGCGTGGGCGACGGGCGCCCGTAGCCTGCCCAGGGCAGGGCGGGGCCGTGGCCATGGACGAGGCCGCCGGCGTCCACGACGCCGGCCAGGAGGGCGGCGGAGGGCCGCGGGCGGCGCGGGGCCGAAGGTAGCGGCGGGGTTGGCCGGAGCGGGGCCGCGGACCAGAGGGGGGGAGGCGCCTGCGGGCGCGCACGGGGAAAGCCGGAGCGGGGCGAGCGGGCTGCAGGCGAGCAGGGGGGCACGGCGGCGCACAGGGTGGCAGGCCGCAGCGGCAGGAAGGGGAGGCCAGGGGCGCGACGCGGGCGGCGGCTACGCGGGGGGGGGGGGGGGGGGGGCTGCGGGAGCGCGAGCTCGCGCGCAGCCACGGGCGCGAGGCAACGGCGCGGGCCGCGCGGCGGGGCGCCGCGAGCGCGAGCGCGGGGCAGAGGAGAAGAGGCAGGGAGGTGCGGGAGGTGCTCACGGCGGGGGTGCGGGGTCTGGGCAGCGAGCGCGGGGAGGAGCTACGGGGACGACGCACGCAGGGGAGGAAGGGGAAGCAGGCCGGCGGGGGGGGTGCTCCGGCGACGGCAACGGGGCGGTCGGCGACGGGGTCGAACGCCTCCTCCTCGATCCCGATCCAAATCGGGGGAGAGGGGAGATATTTCGGGGGGAGTGGGGGGTGCTGTCGGTGGGGAGTGGGGGGTGGATAAGGTGGGGTGTCGGTGGGCCGGCCGGCTGGGCCTGGGGGTTGGCCCAGTTGGGCCAGTGTCCAGTGGGGGGGCTCCTCTTTTTTTTTGTTCTGTTTTCTTTTATTTTTGTAATTTCTTTTCTTTTATTTATTTTCTTTACAAAAGTTACCACTAGTGCCTAAATTTGTATTTATCAACAAACTACTGTGAGATTAATCCTTAACCCATAATAAAATAGTTTTGGCATTTTATAAATTCAATAGGCATTTGTTTAATTGTTTTCACTATTGTTTTAATTGTTTTAGAGCCTTTAAATATTTTATCAAAGCTTGGTTTCTCCACCATAATTACTTACGATTTATTTGACACAACCCGAACATTTTAGTTTTTTTTATTTGAAAATTTTACTGTTTTCCTATATTTTAGATTTTAATTTGAATCGTTTTTGAACTAACTCCAGTTATCAACAGTAACCGAGGTGACGTGGCACCATTAGCAGAGGTTTACTGTAGCTTGATTATCCGGGCGTCACAGCAGGCGTAGAACGAGTTCGCCAACGTTGTAAGTCTTGGCCCGTACTTCTCTGTTTTGATATCTTCGAGCCTGTTGTTGGTAAAATGCTGAACGGGCTTCGGCGACATCGCGCACCTTCTCCAGGGAATCTAAGCTGTCCTGCCGATCAAGCTCGGCTTCTCTCTCTTCGTACATACGCACTCGAGGTGAGTCGTGGATAGTATCGCAGGGCAATACATCCTCCGCGTCGTACACCATGAAGAAAGGTGTGTATCCGGTAGTACGGTTGGGCGTGGTCCGCAGCCCCCAGGGTACGGAGTCGAGCTCCTCCACCCAGTGCTTGTCTGGTTCTTTCAAAGACCGCACTAGTCTGGCCTTGATGCCGCTCATAATAAGACCATTGGCTCGTTCGACTTGACCGTTGGTTTGCGGGTGATAGACGGAGGCGTAATCGAGTTTAATGCCAAGATTAGTAGACCAGGTTTTTACCTCGTCGGCTGTGAAATTAGAGCCATTGTCGGTGATGATGCTGTGTGGGACACCATAACGGTGCACCACACCGGATATGAATTCTATCACCGGGCCGGACTCAGCCGTTTTGACCGGTTTAGCCTCTATCCACTTAGTGAATTTGTCCACCATGACCAGCAAATACTTTTTCTTATGGCTTCCCCCTTTAAGGGGTCCAACCATATCCAGTCCCCAGACCGCGAAAGGCCAAGTAATGGGGATGGTTTGTAAGGCAGTTGGGGGCATATGGCTTTGGTTGGCGAAGAGTTGGCATCCGACGCGGCGTTGGACAAGGTCCTGCGCGTCTGCTCGGGCTGTCGGCCAATAAAACTCAGTACGCAATGCCTTGCTCACAAGGGCCCGAGCTGCGGCATGGTGTCCGCCGAGACCAGCGTGAATTTTCGCTAAAAGCTGCCGCCCCTCTTCCTCGGAGATACATCTTTGAAGTACTCCGATAGTACTTTTCTTGCAGAGCTCTCCGTCGTGAACCTTGTAGGCCTTCGAATGCCGGACAATGCGGCGAGCCTCATTCTGGTCTTCGGGAAGCTCCTTCCTATTAATGTAGGCCAAGAAGGGTTCGGTCCATGGGGCAATGACTGCCATAATGAGATGTGCCGACGGTGTTATTTCGGTGGCTGAGCCCCCGATACTATCGGTGTGTTCGGGATTTGGTGTTGTATTCGGATCTGGACTGTTGTTGCCGCCCTCCCCTTGCCACACCACGGATGGCTTGAAAAGCCTTTCCAGGAAGATGTTAGGTGGGACGGGTCGCGCTTAGCGCCGATGCGAGCAAGGACGTCCGCCGCCTGGTTACTTTCTTGGGCGACGTGATGGAATTCAAGCCCCTCGAACCGGGCCGACATTTTTAAGACGGCGTTACGATAAGCTACCATCTTTGGATCTTTGGCATCAAAGTCTTCGTTTATTTGAGATATTGCGAGGTTTGAATCCCCGCGTACCTCTAGGCGTTGTATGCCCATGGATACGGCCATCCGAAGACCATGCAATAGGGCCTCGTATTCGGCCGCGTTGTTGGAGTCTGTGAATAGTATTTGGAGTACATACTGGACGACGTGTCCAGTGGGGGATGTTAACACGACTCCCGCTCCTAGCCCCGCCAGCATTTGGAGCCGTCAAAATACATAACCCAGTTGGAATATGCGCCGTACTCTTTAGGGAGTTCGGCCTCTGCCCATTCGGCGACGAAGTCAGCCAGCACTTGGGATTTGATGGCTCGTCGTGGCTTGTGTGTTATATCAAATGGAAGTAGCTCTACGGCCCATTTGGCGATCTGTCCCATGGCATCGCGGTTGTTTATTATGTCATTGAGTGGGACTTCAGAGGCCACCGTGATTGAACACTCCTAGAAGTAGTGCCGTAGCTTTCGGGATGCCATGAAGACCGCGTATGCTATCTTTTGGTAATGGGGGTACCGGGATTTGCATGGTATGAGGACAGTAGATACGTAGTATACTGGTTTTTGGAGCAAAAACTTGTGTCCGTCCTGTTCTCGTTCGACGACGAGCATGACGCTCACCACCTGATGTGTTTCCGATATGTATAGCAACATGGGTTCACCAGCGTTTGGTGCGGCTAGGATTGGGTTGCTTGCTAGGAGGGCCTTTATTTCCTCCAGTCCGGCAGTCGTCGCGTCTGTCCATACGAAGTTATCGGTGCGCCGTAAGAGGCAATAGAGTGGTAGCGCCTTTTCTCCTAATCTGGAGATAAAGCGACTTAATGCTGCCACGCAACCAGCTAGTTTTTGGACTTGTTTGAGGTCTGTTGGTGTAGCCAACTGTGACAGAGCTCGGATTTTAGCTGGATTTGTTTCTATTCCTCTATTGGAAACGATGAAGCCCAGCAGTTTTCCAGCGGGGACGCCGAAGACACACTTTTCCGGGTTGAGTTTAATGTCATACACACGGAGGTTGTTGAATGTAAGACGTAAGTTGTCTATTAGTGTTTCGACATGCCTGGTTTTGATGACGACGTCATCGACGTAAGCTTCTACTGTCTTGCCGATCCGCTTCTCCAGGCATGTTTGAATCATGCGTTGATATGTGGCACCGGCGTTCTTGAGCCCAAAAGGCATGGTGTTGAAGCAGAATGGCCCATATGGGGTAATAAATGTTGTTGCAGCTTGATCGGACTCCTTCATTTTGATTTGATGGTATCCAGAATATGCATCGAGGAAACACAGTGAGTCGTGTCCTGCGGTGGCGTCAATGATTTGATCAATGCGGGGGAGGGGGAAGGGATCCTTAGGGCAAGACTTGTTGAGGTCTTTGAAATCGACACACAAGCGCCAGGATTTGTAATTCTTTGGTACCATCACCAGGTTTGCCAGCCAGTCCGGATGTTTGATTTCTCTAATGAATCCGGCTTCGATAAGCTTGGCCAGCTCCTCCCCCATGGCTTGTCGCTTGGGTTCGGAGAAGCGCCGCAGTGTTTGCTTGACCGGTTTAAATCCCTTTAATATATTGAGGCTATGTTCGGCCAGCTTGCGTGGGATCCCTGGCATATCTGAAGGGTGCCAGGCGAATATGTCCCAGTTTTCGCTCAGGAATTCTTGTAGCGCGGCGTCAACTGTTGGGTTTAGTTGTGCTCCGATAGATGATGTTTTCTTGGGGTCCGTTGGGTGGACCTGAAATTTGACTATTTCTTCTGCTAGTTTGAAGGAGGTGGATTTGGGGCGTTTGTCGAGGACCACATCGTCTCTGTCCACCGTGGAGCGTAGTGCGGTTAATTCTTTGGCCGCGAGGGCTTCGGATAGTGCCTCAAGGGCGAGGGATGCTGTTTTGTTTTCTGCGCGGAGTGCTACGTCCGGATCACTGACGAGAGTGATTATACCGTTTGGTCTGGGCATTTTGAGCTTCATATACCCATAATGAGGTATGGCTTGGAAGCATGTAAAAGCGTCCTGCCCCAATAGGGCGTGGTATCCGCTGCTGAAAGGGGCCACTTGGAAAGTGATTTCTTCGGACCGATAATTTTCTGGCATGCCGAATACCACGTCAAGTGTGGTTTTTCCCGCGCATCGCGCCTCCTGACTGGGAATGATTCCTCGGAAGGTTGTGCTACTTTGCTTGATACGGCTCCTGTCTATTTCCATTTTGTGGAGTGTGTCCTCGTAAATGAGGTTTAGTCCGCTGCCGCCGTCCATGAGGACCTTGGTAAGTCGAAACCCGTCCACGATGGGACTGAGGACTAATGCGGCTGGCACTCGGACTGTCCTGTACTTCGGCTCGTCACCGTCATTGAATGTTATGGCCGTGTCGTTCCAAGGGTTTATTGCAGCGAGTTGGCAGACTTCGGCGAGGTCGCGAAGTGCTCTTTTGTGTCTGTTGTTTGAAGCGAATGTCTCGAAGACCGTCAATACTCTTGTGTCGTCGTTTTCTAGATGGTGTTGTTCTGGGGCGTCCTTGATAAGGATGTCCTCGCCGCTCTTGGCTACCTGCCGGAGTATCCAACAAGCTCTAAGGCTGTGGGTTGCCACGGTATCTGGCGTCGTGTGTATTTTGCATGGGTCATCAAGCCATCCCTCCAGAACGGTGTCGTGCCGTGTAATGGGTTTATGTTTCTTGACTATTGGACTGGGCGTGCTGCGGGGGCGCACCCTCTTCGCCTGTGGGAGGAGTTTAGTTGGGACCGATGGTTCCCAGCAAGCTGCGTGAGTTTTCCAGGCGCTTTCCAGCGTGCTGTACTTCTGTACGATAGTTGCTAAGTCAGCGAACTTCAGTATGCGGCGGCGATTGATGGCGTTGAGGATTCCTTCGTCCGCGCAATTGCTGCGGAACGCTGATATCGCGTCCTCGTCGCGGCAATCTTTTACCATGTCTTTGACAAGGAGGAATCTGGCCCAGAAGTGGTGAACCGTTTCCTGAGACTGCTGTTTTACGCTCATAAGGGCATCTATTGTGACAGCCTGGATTTTGCCTTCTCTCTTTTTACCGGACTTGCCTTCTCTCTCTTTCCGGACTTGGTTTTCATCGTGGTTTTTGCCCTGATTTGATTTGGATTTTTTTTGGCGACTGGATTTGATTTGGATTATTGGTTCAATTCAAATGGACTTGTCACTTGGGCATATCCTTGGCTTTCACCCAAGTGACCTATCTACCTTATTCTTCCCACAAATTCCCAAAATAATAAAATGAATATTTTTCCTAAAGGAAAATATTCATTTTTCTCTCTTAAGCTCATTTCAGAACTATGTGCTCCAAAGCAACCCCAATTTTTCTTGCTCAGAAAAATCTGAGATAATTCCTAAATATTCTTAGGACCATGGCACATCTTCACATGCAAAAATATTGCATCACTTTTTGTAATATTTTTGCTGTAGAAAATCTTTTCACTTGTGGACCACAAATGCACTTTGTACAACAAGTGCATTTTTCCTTGAGCTTTTGGCCTTGAGATTTCTTGAGCTTAAAGACCTTCCTAAGAAACCCTAAACCCCAGGAGATTCACCCTAATGGCCTTCTAGAAGGTGGCCAAACTTGGCGACCAAGTTTCTGACCAGAAACTTGCCAGCTTGGTAGAGTCGCGTCTGGTCGGCCTGGGTATGATCCATCACCTCTCCTAGACGTAGCACTGCACGGTCGAGCTCGTAGACAAGGTTTGGCCGCTCCTAGTCGTCGTTTTGGCCATGCCAGCTTGGTGACCGCGCGAGGACACGACGCCTGGCAGCGTCTCGACGCGCTCTGGCTGGTGCTTTGCGTTCTGTTTCGCGCGTGTGCATGCAAGCGCTCTCCTCCGACTGCCGCAACGTGCCACAACCCATGACCCCTCCCTGGCACTCGCCGACGCCAGAGCCGCCGCAGCAAGCCCGGTCAAGTCGCGGCCAAAACGGCACAGTGCGCGCGTGTGATTGTCCACATCTCAAACCGCCTCCTGTGCTCGTCCGCGAGCGCGGGCAGGCGCCGGCGTTGACACTGCACCCTGTCCCCTCGCGTTGGAGCCTCTCGTCGACGTTTGCCGCGTGTCCAGAGTGCTCCGGCGGCGACACGTCTCCCCCCCTCTGCTCCGGCTATATAAAGCCACACCGCCTCCATTGCTAGCCACGCACCACTCCACACCACCTCCATGAACACGTAGATGAGCAGAAGCCCGGTCGGGCAGGCCTCTGGCCGTCGCCCCGACCTAGGGCTCCGGTGATCCCCGCAGGCCAGTTGTCGCTCTCCAGGGCCTCTGGAGCTCAAGCAGCTGCTTGGGCAGGGCCTTGGTGGTCTGCGGGAGCTGCCTGGACCCCGCCAAGCCCTCGGAGCTGCCTCTAGCCACCGTCTTCCACCTCTCCGGCGAACCCCGTCCGCCACCGAAGCTTGCGAGCTCGACTGCGACCAGCTCCGTCCACCTTTCGCCAAGCCACGGGTACGGGCAGGTGCGCCGCGAGCCCCGCTTCCGATCTATCCCACTAGCCTAGCCCCAAACCCCCTCGTCGCCGGCATGAACTCCGGCGAAGCACCGCCTCCCCTCTGATCTCGATCCCCTTCCCTCTCTCCTGACTGGTGGGGCCCAGTGTCAGCCTCACCACTCGCGCCCGAAGCAGTACGAGTGGAGGTGCACTCTCAGTTTACGCCTTCGACGTCACCCCCCAGGATTTTCTATTTATTCAAATTTAATTCAGAAATTTGACTAAACTTTGACCAGCCGCCATTTCTAAACCATAAGTGCAAATGAATTGATTCTTTTTGCATTGTCTTTGTTACAGAAAGCTCTAGCAGCACACCAACAGGTGAATTTTTCCTTGCTGTCTAGAATTTCTGGTGATTTTCAGAATGTGTTTTGACATTTATTTTTGTGGTTTTAAAATATTTTCAGAAGGAGGATCTTGCCTTGAAGCTAACCAGGAGGAGTGTGACCCTCCTCTGCACTAAGGCAAGCCACAGCATCATTTGGATGGTGTTATTTCAATATCTATGATTTTCTACTTGAATATGAGTCTTTATTTGCATTTAAAACTTGATAAATTAATATGGTTAATTGCTAGTTGTTTTATGATGCTTGATATGCTTGTTTTAGCTTCTGGTCGAGTTCATAGAATTGTTTTGCTAAGTAGAGTAAGATTTTGCACTGGATATTTTGTTATGGAAAGTTATGGTAGCTATTTTTGCTAGTAATAGTTTTCAACTAAATGATGAACTAATAAAAATGTTCTTTGTAGATAAAAATGAGTTATAACCAGAGAAGTTTCTGATCTTAGTATTGCAAGATAGTTATGTTGCTTGTTTTGATCCATGCTTAAGAGTTGCTTGCTCTGTGTGATGAGTAGTTGCATGATTTCCGGTATGATGGCATGTTAGTAATAAAAAGTTTTTCTGACACTTATTACTTGATTAAGTTCAACCTGATTATGATGTTGATCACATCATGGTGCCACTGAATCGGATTTTTAATTCAGTGCGACCACATTTACCTAATGGGAAGGTCTTGATTCGGTCCTTTGTCGTGGCTCTCACCGGTGCCTCCCGCGAGGGAAGGTTATGGGCGTGCATACCTTGGCCCGGTAGGCAGACATAACCTTGTGTGCTCGTTTTGTTTTTATGGTACCTTGTCCCCGTTTGGGACCGTTTTGCCACGACGGTGGCCGTTGGTGTCTTTGGTAGACACGGGGCCACCCAAGACCTAGCCCTGAGAGGGAGATGGTCGGAGTGGCCGGGGAGAGTGCATGGCAAAGGGAGGGTTTCGTCGGAATACTTTGGTCCACCCGAATGGGAGTACGAGGCCAGGTATTCCTTAGTGTGGGTAAAGTGCGCTACGTCTCTAGAGTGTATTTAATCTATCGATAGCCGCGCCCTCGGTTATGGGCAAGACTCGGGAGTAAGGCACACCATGGATCAACTTCCATAATTAATCTTGCAAACTAGTAATTGTTGTGATGCATTGTTTTGTGGTGAACCTTGAACACTCGAGGTGTTCATGAGTGATTGGTTTCAGGTGTGACCCCGGTGTGGTCACCGTTTGGTTACGAGGTAACCGTCTGGTAAGCCAGTCTGTGTGACTCGGTGCGCTGTTTGGTTGCTTTGCATAGCTTTGCATTTGTAGTAATTTCTTGCATTAATTTAACTTGATTAATTATCATGATATTGTCTGTCATCGTGCTTATGTTTGTTGTGAGCTTGCAAGTACATTCAATGTACTGACCTGGCGTGTCATGCCAGCTTTCAGGCAAGTTGATTCGCATCGGAGCGCATCTCGTGTCTAGGCCGTGTCCACGTCGGTGTCCCTGTGCCATGGAGTTCCGCTACGTCGTTCTTCCGTTGCCGCGTAGTTTCGCGTGATCGAGGCCCCAGCCATGTTCATTAAATAATGTACATACTGTCCAGTAGCACCGTGTGTGCCGCTTGACCTCGAAACTCGATGTAATATCAGACCTTTGTACCACACTAGTATCAATAAAGTGGTTATTTCTGTACCATGTTATTGTGTATTGTCAGAAGACTCGATCTCTGGGCTGGCAATGCAGGGTAAACCGGTTGCTCTGAGCTGGGGTGCCACATCTATGTCCGGGTGGGTGGGTGGAATTAAATCTGAACCCTGACCTGAACGATTATCCCGAGTCTGAAGACCTTCCGGACTCAACAGTCCGGGTTCCGGAGTATCTTCTGATTGTTTCGGACTGCCGTCCGATTCTATGTTCGGACGGCTGTTCGTAGCCTTTCGCTGGTGAGTATCCAGCTCTTCCTGATCGGCGATCCGAACATAGTCTATCTTCGATATACAAGAAGACTCGCCATCCTGCTCCTCGACTACCGCTATCTGGTGGGTGACCGGTGGAGTTTTGATTTCTCCTTGATTGGTTTTAGGCCCGATCTGATCGTAATCTGTGGCGATTCACAAAGCGGCGACGCGATCTAGGAGTTCGTTCAAGGACGAGAACTCTGTCGGATCCATCTGCTTGGAGTGCTCGGAGTTGATGCGAAGGGGGTTTTCGATGGCCCGAGAGGTCCTAGTCGGCTCAATGGCCGAACGGGCGATCATAGTAAATCCGCCCAGCTGGAGGGTTTGGCCTGGGGCTAGAGCTCCCCCGGAGGTGATGTTGTCTTTAAGGACGAGGCGAGACATCGAGCCTTTCGTCGACGTCACAGAAGAACTCTCAATGAAAGCACCAATGTCAGTGTCAAAACCGGCGGATCTCGGGTAGGGGGTCCCGAACTGTGCGTCTAGGGGTTCGGGCCCTCTCTATGGAGGTAATACCCTACTTCCTGCTTGATTGATCTTGATGAATATGAGTATTACAAGAGTTGATCTACCACGAGATCGTAATGGCTAAACCCTAGAAGTCTAGCCTGTATGACTATGGTAATGAGTATCCGCTATCCGGACTAACCCCTCCGGTTTATATAGACACCGAGAGATCTAGGGTTACATAGAGTCGGTTAGATAAGAAGGAGTCTTCATAGCTGATCGCCAAGCTTGCCTTCCACGCCAAGGAGAGTCCAATCCGAACACGGTTATAGTCTCGGCCTTCATGTCTTCACAGCCCATCAGTCCAGTCCATGGACAACAGGCCGGACGTCCAAGAACCCCTTAGTCCAGGACTCCCGCTGTCACCACCACCCTGCGCATACCCGCCTTGTTGCGCAGCCGCCGGAGCTACTCCCGGAGCTCCCGCACCACCGTCGGGATGTAAGCGATCGCCGCCTACACAGGGAGAGCATTACAATACTCAGTCAGTCAGTCGGTCGGTCATGGGTAAGGTTTGTTGGATTGCATGGTGACCACATACGCTGGTGCCGTTGTCCTTGTCGGCAGCGTAGGCGTAGTCATTGCCCGAGACGACGACGAGCACCGTACGCTTGCTGCAGTCCCGCTGCTGGCTGTGGTGCATGGCCTGGAAGAGGTCGATCTGCGAAGTTGCCGGTGTCGAGCACGCCGGCACCGCTGACGGCGAAGTTCATGCCGCGCGCGAGCGCCTCCTGCGACGCCCGCTGCCGCGCCTTGTAGGCCACCGGCGTCCGCATCCCCAACGCCGAAGCTGTACTCACATGCATATGTCGCGTCAGACCAAAATAGTTAAGTAGAAACACTACGTTGGTGACAGTACAAAACAGCCATCTGAAACATAGATTAGTGATGGTCTCATGGTGTAGTATAAACCATTTGCCTATACGACAGTTACCTGAAAATTTCATGCGACTCGGTCACTTTCATCAGGACCACCAGATCTTCATCGAACGGTCAAAAATAAAAGGGTCCTGATAACGCCCACACGTGTGGCATACTAGACATTCGGTCACACACTATGTGTGGTGTGAGCAAGAGGCAGCCCACAAGGGTTGTGTGTGGGCGAACATTAGAATTGTTCACACGTGTGGGCGCAGCTACTTCGTGCCACACGCCCAACAAGTATTACTCATCCTCACTCCGCGCGTGTGGCACGAAGCAAATATGCCCACACGTCCTGACGCGGCTTCGTTAGGTACCCGCGGGATGACTATTTAGTTGTCATCCGGAATGGCAGATGTAATTATCCGGGATGACAAATGCAGTTGTAAAAGCATAGAAACTCTCTCTGTTTTGGTTAACTATAGTTACCATGTCTAATTTATGGTAGTAGCCGCGTGTATGCAAACCATAGTTGCCGTGTGTGATTAACTACTTGCCACATATGGTCAAACAATAGTTGTCATGTGTGTTTACCTAGTTTCCAGGTGTGGTCCAACCATAGTTGCCATGTATGGTTAATCATAGTTGCCATGTGTGTTTACTCTGGTTGCCACGCACGCGCAACTGCAGTTGTCGTCTAGCAACGAATCATAGTTGCCATGTGTGTTTACCTAGTTGCCACGTACGCGCAACTGCAGTTACCATCCAACAACGTACGAGTGTCGTGTCGAGGAAAAGCAGTTCGCCCACACGCGCCGCGGACTAGGTGGTGGTTGTGTGCGCAACTGGCAAACCACGTGCTGCGGGGCGTGTGGGTAAACTCTTCAATGCGCACACACACGATGATGCCAACTTGGCACTCAGATTCTTACAGATTTCTTTCGGATTCGTGCAAAACAAAATCAACCTGGATCAAGGCGTGTGGGCGATGTGCAAACATGTCACACGTGTGGGCGTTACCATTATGGAGATGGACCGATTTATCTCTTTTATGGTATTTTACCTAGGAGAGAGGAGTAGGTCCTAGGTATTAAGAACAACTAGTTAGTGTTGATTATGACTTTGATGATGATGAGAAGTTGTTATTATGTGGTACAATGTGTTAGAGTTGATGATGTATTATGATGATAAGTTGTTAATGATATTATGATGATGATGATGATGATGATGAAGATGATGATGATGATGATGATGATGAGTTATTATATCATTGGTTCAAAGAACCGCGGATTAGTTTCCAGTGGATGGATCCAAACTGACCAAGTCACGCTAATCCATGACTTGGTCACTTCAGATCCATTCACTTGAAACTAATCCACGGTTCTTTCGCCCGATGATATAATAACTCATTATGATGCAAAAATAATCTCTAAATTGATACTGTATGAAAACTTGTATAATGGTTTATGAATATGACATAAAACAGAAAAGAAATAGAATAATAATAGTAGTAGCGCGTATAGAGAGGCACTCTGCTAGTAGCTACCAGTAGCGCGTTGTAGAAGAAGCGCTACTTCTATGTAGGTATATCAGTAGCGCGGCAGACCCACGCTACTGCTAACATTTAGCTGTAGTGCCGTAGCAGTAGCGCGGACAACAATGAAGAGGATAAAACATTATTAGTGAGCTTCTTTTAGAAGCGGTCTTCAATAATTTTGTTTTCCTTATTAGTGAGCTTACTGTGATGAATGGGATTCCAAGGTACGTAAACGTAAGTATCTCACCTCACGTCCGAACAGTTGGTTGGACTGACTCTTCTTCCCTATGGCCTGACAAAAACACTTTTGTGAAAATTTATTTTAAGACCGAATAGTTGTTTAAAAATACCTGAATATGGTGCTTATGTGTCTCTTGCTTTAAAAATAAATATATAATGGATATGAGAAGATTCCAAATTAGAGCTTACATGGGTATATATAATGGATATAGGAAAGCAACTTCTTATTTTCCTAGTACGACTGCCTATGAGCGGAAAATCCTTCTAAGTTGGTAACCACGACACTAAGTTGACTAGCTTCACCTTTAAGTTGCCTACCATAAGTAGTGAGTATCCCAACACTATGCTTAGGAGTATAGGCAACTTGAGTAACGACAATGCACATCATTTGACAATTTTACAGGCAACTAATTAGCAATAACATGCAACTAGGCATCATTAGTAGGTAACTAATTAGGAGTTAGGCAACTGGAACAAACGATAGGCAAATATAAATGATAGACAACTAAGCATCAATGGTAGACGAATTCATATTATTATGATATATATAAACAATGACATAGGAGCATCAACGGTAGACACCTTAGAAGTCATATTAAGAAAGTTTGGAGAATATTAGAATAAATTAACTAGGGCACAAAATGTAGTGAAGTTGCCTATTTGTAGCATTAAAGTTGTCTCTCATAGAAGGAAAGTTGCTTATGAAAAGTGGTGTGATGTTATCTACCTCTGTTTCCAAGTTGTTCGTTGCTGCTAATTAGTTGCCTATCATTGCTACCTAGTTGCTTTTAGTGGAGTGAAGTTAACTACCTTATTTTTCTAACTTAAATTCTAATTTAGGATCCACACATCATATCTAAACATCAATTTGGGTGCTATGGAGGCAACTTTAGTGCTATGGAAAAACAACTTTTTTTCTAGTATGGTTGTCTATGAGCGGGAAATCCTTCTAAATTAATTGCCATGACTACCAAGTTAACTGGATTCACCTCGAAGTTGCCTACCGTAACAGTAAGTATTCTAACACTATGCTCCAAATAATAGACAACTTGAGCATTGACGATGAGAAACTTTTTATAGTACTTTACACAACTACTTAGGGCTGACATGCAAGTGGACATCATAGGTAGGCAACTAATTAGCAAATGTGAAACAACAATAGCATCCACAATAGCCAACTAACTAGCAATGATAGGCGACTGAGCATCAACAGTAGACTAATTCATAGTATTGTAAGGGATTTATCAGCAATATCTTAATATACGATCATCAACGATAGGAAACTTAGAAGTCACAGTGAGCAAGTTATGAGAATGTTAGACAAAATTAACTATGACATAAAATGAATTGAAGTTGCCGAATAGTAGCACCAAAGTTGCCTCTCATAACAGGAAAAGTTGATTTTGAAAATAATGTGATGTTACCAACCTCTGTTTTCAACTTTTCACTATCGATAATTAGCTTCCTATCCATGCTAATTAGTTCGTTTCATTGAAGTAAAGTTGACTGCTTTATTTGCTTTGTAGTATTAATCCTAATTCATTCGACATGTTATGCTATAGCCAACTTCACAACCATGATAGAAAACTAGGAGAAATTATTTACCTCCTTTTATAAAACATGGATATGCGATAATAGGACCGTTTATGCATAATATATGTTCAATGTAACTTCGTAACACGTGTTACCTCGTTTGGTGTCCAAAGTTGCCTCCATTTAATGCCAAAGTTGCTTACCGATGATGTTTTGTGGCCTATATATGGTGAAAATTAGTCTGCCATAATTTCTATGTTGTCTACGATATATTTGCTAGATTAATTCAGTAGTACACATCATGCAAGGAAGTTTTTTTTCTTTAGCACTAACGTTGAGTTGCTTTTTAAAAAAGGTCATCGAAACATATCCATACGACGTCTAGTTTTGAAGAACTCATTGACATCAGCACGTCCATGCCGCTAATCGTTATGTACGGCCATCCACCACCTGACAACGCGTGAAATAAATGCACGTCACATGAGCTGACAGTTTCCGCCAGCGCGTAGCTATTGATTAAGATCAGACAGTGCACGTGACGGTTCACTCGATGCATCCAATTAGTGCAGCTGCGCTAATAATCATTGAGGAAGTAGTATACATGCATGCATAAAATATCCAGACATCTAAGCCCTTGAGCTTAATTATAACACACACTGCACTGGCATACACAATGATTATTGCTCCACGTACACCCTATTAGTATACTCCCTCCGTTCTAAAATATGTGTCCTGGTTTCAGTTCTAATTTCATTTCAAAATAAGTTTTGTGCTTTCGGTTCAAACTTGAACTAAAATTACAACACTTATTTTCAAACCGAGTGAGTATTTGAACTGAAACCTTGACATTTATTTTGAAACGAAGGGAGTATAATGCGCACTGCACAACGCTGGGGTTACGTTCGTGGTTGAGCGCGCTAGCTAGCATTCGATGATCTCCGGCGCACGGGAATGCTCACCGGCCGGGTATCGATGTATGCACTCAGCCCATGCTTTGTCCGGGTCGTCCGCCGGCCGAATGCACTCCCAGACAGCGCTAACGCACTCAAACCCGGACCCAAACCCAATCATCCAAACACGATCAGCCTTGGACATCCGGCCCTTGGCCTCGACGTACGCCAGCTCGTACCACACTGAGCTGCTTGATGTGTTCCCAAACCTGTTTAGGGTCATGCGCGCCGGCTCCACGTGTTCGTCCGATAGCCCGAGGATGCGCTGTACACCATCGATCGCCGTAGGGCCCCCTGTGTGGATGCAGAAGTGATCGAAAGCCTTGCGGAAATCCGGGACGTACGGCCTGAAGACCCGCTTGGTGTCGATGGGCAGCTTGCTCCATACGAAAGACGCTGCTGCATGTAATGCAAAGAGCAGCTGCTCGGCGAGTGGCAGGACGAGGGGGCCGATGGCAGTGATGTTGGCCTTTAGAGCGTCCGCCGCGACGGCCGGGAGGTCCTTGGACAGGTTCATCCCTAAGTGTCCCTCGGCATCCTCCTCCTGGAAGATACACTTGTAGGCGGCATCACTTGCGGCACCCGTGATGGTTCGCACGAAGTGCCTGAGACGGAACCGCGCCTTTTCCTTGGACGTGGACAGGAGCGCGGCAGCGCCGCCCACGCGGAATAGCATGTTGGACAGCTGCATGGGCCGCTCCTTGCCCTCGTAGAAGTTGGAGGTGAGCGTTTCCGTGGAGACGACCATAGCGAACGGCGCACCATGTTGCCGCCGCGTCGCCTGCAGTAGCCTGGTCGCGAGGCCCACCGCCGTCACACCCGCGCTACACCCCATGCCTGATAGGTTTAGGCAGCGGATGTCATGGTGGAGCTTGTATCTGCTCACGATCAGGTCGCTGATGGACGGCATTGGGGCGAATACGCTGCAGTTGACGACGAGTATGCTCACGGCGTCAGGGGCGACGCCAGTCTTCGCGAACAGGTCGTCAATGGCAGAGAAGACGACCAGCTCTGCTTCAGCACGGGCTTCCATCAAGCTTCGGTACACGGGGATGTAGTGGATAGTGGGGGGCAGGTTCGACTCGTTGCCGATGCCACTGCGTTCCAGCACGCGCGTCATGAACTTGATGCTGCGACCGTCCAAGAACGGTGTCAGGTGCATATGCTCGATGAAGGTGGAAATCGGGACGCGGCAGTTGGTACTACCCTTAAAGCAAGCATAGTCGATGAGGTATGCGGTACAAGGACGCAACTTCATGGTCAGGAATATGGCGGCCACGGTGGCGGGAAGAAGACCCATCAGGAGGAGGTGGTGGGTGTATGGGAAATCGTGAAACCAGCGCAGGAGCAGCATGGGAAGACTCAGCTCTGTCGCGTTGTGGACGATGGTGCATGCAAGCAACAAGATAACAATGCCTAGGAAATGCTTCGCATGCGGTGAAAAGCCCATGGTGTTTAACAGCTAGCCAGTCCAAAGCTCCAAGTTCTCTGACCAGCCGGAGGTGTTATTTATAGACACGAGGCGGCGTGGAGAATTTTATTGGGAATTTATGGAGATTTTATTGGAAATTTATCGTAAAACTTATGTAGGTTGCGTGAAGGAATCCATACTCCCTCCATTTACTTATACAAGGCACTATAAAAAATACATTTTACATCGATACATGACCATCAACACTAATCGAGGCAAAAATTAATGATATTTTCTCTGGCAATGGTACACTTACGTAAAGGAACTACTTAAGTATACGTATTGGCCAACGTGAAAGAATAGGTTTCGTGTTTAGAGGAGTGAGGGGCCCAACTCCCTGTAAATCGCGGGGGAGGGGGGGGGGGGGCTCTTTCGTAGGTTTAGCATTTTCGTATTTCCTCATACTAGCAACATGTTTAATACTTACTCACTCCACATCCACTCATTTTTCTATTCCTTCCTTGCATGCATGTAACGTATTAATGATTCCAGTAAATAAAAAAAAATGCTAGCTTGCAATCTACTCACTAAATTTTTAGCTACATATCTGTAATCTAAGTTTGTGACCTTGTATATAAAAATAGAGGAAGTACTATAATTGAAAATTTTGAAAAAAATACTATAATTGAAATTCAAATTTGCACGGTAATTAATGAATACATACAGCCAACTTCCACCCACCCATTTTTTTAATGCGTGCCTTGTGTGTCCACGTACGAACGCTCTCTGTCCACAAGCTCACAAAATGTGTTCAAGTAATTAAAGGAGGTAGGCATTTGTTGTAGGGTAAGTGTAGAAACAAGAGGTAATATGACGCGGAGCATCCTTCGGTCATCCTCATAGACTCTACACCAACTCATCAAGCACCACGTGGACCTATGACAAGAGCTCACGCACGTGCCAACGAAATCGAGGTGAACTCACTCCTCTACGAGATATATATGGATATGGATGGAACTTGGATGCTACCTCACCAAAGAGTGCTATGTGTCATTAGGTACGAAGATGACCTCCGCGAAGCAGCTAAAGAACATCCCAAAGGCATAGGAGAAGGACCCCAAGGCCACAAGGAAGATGAGGGCAACCTACGCAAAGAAGACAACATCTCCCAAGCAACCCCGTGCGCACAGGCCTCCCTGACCCCGTGCCCATGGAGTTGTAGAGTTATACTGAAAGCTAACGAACAGCATGTCAACTGGCCTATGCACTCTCGAGTAAAAACTCGAAGTGATTATTAATTAGACCCGAATACTTATGTGCATTTTGTATTGTAGCATTGTTTTTTAACCTTCAAATATTCCAATCATGCCTGTAAATCATTATACTACAAAGATATTACCTTCTACATGTCTCACATATCACATATAATTTGCTAATGACATGTTCATTAAGTAATAGGTTTTTCTTGAAGGAAATATGCCCTAGAGGCAATAATAAAGTTGTTATTTTATATTTTCTTATATCATGACAAATGTTTATTATTCATGCTAGAAATGTATTAACCGGAAACTTGATACATGTGTGGATACATAGACAAAACACTGTGTCCCTAGTAAGCCTCTACTAGACTAGATCGTTAATCAAATATGGTTAAGTTTCCTAACCATAGACATTTATTGTCATTTGATGAATGGGATCACATCATTAGGATGATGGACAAGACCCATCCGTTAGCTTAGCATGTTGATCGTTCTGTTTTATTTCTATTGCTTTCTTCATGTCAAATACATATTCCTTCGACTATGAGATTATGCAACTCCCGGATACCGGAGGAGTACCTTGTGTGCTATCAAACGTCACAACGTAACTGGGTGATTAAAAAGATGCTCTACATGTATCTCCAAAGGTGTTTGTTGGGTTGGCATAGATCAAGATTAGGATTTGTTACTCCGAGTATCGGAGAGGTATCTTTGGGCCCTCTTGGTAATACACATCATAATAAACCTTGCAAGCAATGTGACTAATGAGTTAGTTATGGGATGATGTTTTACGGAACGAGTAAATAGACTTGCCGATAACAAGATTGAACTAGGTATGAAGATACCGACGATGAAATCTGGGGCAAGTAACATACCGATGACAAAGGAAATAACATATGTTGTCATTACAGTTTGACCGATAAATATCTTCATAGAATATGTAGAAACCAATATGAGCATCCAGGTTCCGCTATTGGTTATTGACCAGAGAGGTGTCTCGGTCATGTCTACATAGTTCTCGAACCCGTAGGGTCCGCACGCTTAAAGTTCGATGACGATTTTGTATTACACTACTAGGAAAAGGGCTATAGATGAAATGGCCACTAATGGCGCACCAGATATGTGGTGCGCCATTGGTATGTAGCAGTGGCGCACCATGTGCTGGTGCGCCATTAGTGTGAAATACACTAATGGCGCACCAGACACACGGTGCGCCATTAGTAACAAATTTTATTTTTTTATTTTGCCAGACATACTAATGGCGCACCAGGACATAGTGCGCCATTACTAGTTGTAACTAGTAATGGCGCACCAGGAACATAGTGCGCCACTACAATATTTTTTTTAATTTTTTACTTTTTTGCAAAACTACTAATGGCGCACCTGGGGCAGTTGGTTGATACGTGGGACGCCGCAGAGAAAGAATATTTCCCTATGAGAGCCGCACTGCTCACGACGGTGCACGACTATCTCGGTTTCGGATATCTCGCGGGGCAGGTGGTTTCGGAGAGAAAGAATATTTCCCTCCCCCGCTCCACCGGCCGCCGCCGCCGACCCCCGGCCCGCACCCTCCCCCACTCCACTGTCGCCGACGACCCACCGCACCCTCCCCCGCTCCACCGGCCGTCGCCGACGACCCCCGCACCATCCCCGGCCCGCTCCACCGTCACAAATGAATGCAACTAAATTTGCAAAAAAAAGCAAATTTGATTATATTTTCAAATAACAAATTTGATGATATTTTTAAAAAAATCATTACTGTTTTTATAAAAAAATATTATTGTTATGATTTAAACAAGTTTGAACATATTTAAACACAAATAAATATCAAACAGCATTTTAAATGCATAAAAACAAAAATTGGGGAGCCTGGGAATCGAACCCAGGACCTCCTAGTGTGTGCTGCGTGCTGACCAGTCGGGCTAGTGGGCGTGTTTTGATGGAGATAGGGTTAGGTGGAATATAACCTGACCAGTCGGGCTAGTAAGTAAAACAAAATTCTAATGGCGCGCCAGGGGGAGGTGTGCCATTAGAATCGACGTACTTATGGCGCACCAGGGGGAGGTGCGCCATTAGAATCGACGTACTTGTTCCCCTCGCATTGTGGCCTCCCTCCCTCCCTCGCCAGATCCCCCACTCGACCCCAACCGTACGCCGCCGCCCCCTTGCTCCGCCCCCTCCGTCCGCCGCGCCTGCACGTCGTCCGCCGCTGTGGTCTTGCGCTGCCTCGACGCCGCCGCCCCGACCCCCGCCGGACTCCACCCCCGCCGCCCCCACCACTGCAGCTCCCTCGCGCCGCCGCCCCCGCGCCCGCCGCTCCTTCGCCGCCCCGCCCCAGCACGTACGTCCCCTCCCTCCCTTCCCCATCCCCCTAGCTTCTCCTCCTCCTCCTCTCACCACCCGTGCCTTCTTCTGCTCGGAAGGTCTAGATTCCGCCTCCGTCCTAGTGGTGTACCCTTTGTAACTGTTACCGCTGAAACGGTGAACCTGTCTCCGACACTCCTCCCAGTCGTCATAGACTCCCAGTCGCCATTTTCGACCCAGCCCAGCAGGCAGTGCATGCGTAACCATGTGTACCCGAGGCCCACGTACAATGGGGAGGCACCCCAGCCCATGGCACTAGTGTATTTCAACTTAACAGTCAGCGTATACACGCGAGAAAACAAGTCAGCACTCATCGTGACGCTGTATTACACGGCGCAGATACCGGCCTGCAAGTAGCTCGGCCACCAAAACGCCTCTCTCGCACCAATACACTTTATAAAATGCAGTAGCAATTACTCCCGTTGTCCCGTAATGCATGACGTTTTTTATACTAGTGTAGTGCCAAAAAACATCTTTTATTATGAGACAGAGGGAGTATCTTGAAAACTAATTAATATGGTACGTTGCATAAACAAGCGGGAGGAAAAAGAAGGTACCGCGCAGGCACAGCTAAGCATGCAGCAACATGGAGGTGGCGATGCCAACTCTGTACATTTCGCTGGCCAACCTCGGCAGCTATACGTGTCGTATGTCTGCCTTCATGTGTTCCTCCAATTTAGTTTTTTTCTGTGCTGGCCGACATGGTCGCGAAGACCGAATATGCCAATTGCCGTGTCGAAGTGACGGCGCCACTATGCGTAGTTGCCGGCGAGGAGGTCGAGGGTGATTGGGACATGACGGCAGATATCGATCGTCTGGAGAACCTACAAGAGGAGAGGGGACACGAGCAGTGCAGGTGCGACGGCAGCAACAGGGACGGCAATGAAGAGGGCTGGTGAAGGTAGTATTGTGACTTTGGGAGCACCGGCACAGTCAGCAGCAGGGGAGGAAGAAGGGCTAGAGGTGTTGCCCGTAACGGCGGAAGCGGGATCAACGACAAGAGCAAAGGGATTGATCTGTTCGGCGATATCTGATACCATGATGAAAAAGAGGAAGAATATGGGATTCAACACACTTTGATTAGCTATTCGGATGTGACTATTGTTAGACTAAGTATATATTAGATATACGTGTTGTAATATAACTGTATTTGTACTGTTCCCTCTTATAAATATATGACAGCCGTACCCACCAAGGGTATCGAGCATTGTTCCAAACCCTAATCTGTTTAACATGGTATCAGACGACGCGTTCGGTCCGCGCCGTGCTTCCGCTTCCTCTGCCGCCGCGCCGCCTCCATCAACCCTGGCGACGGAATCGCCGTTCATGGCGTCTACCCCGCTCGCCTGGGCCCGTCCGTTCGCATCGGGGTCGCGTCCTCCAGCGCCCCGATCGCCCGCGCCTTCGATCGCCCGTGATGCCGCCCTGGCGTCGCACGCGTTTGATCCCGCGCAGCCATCCAGAAATCCATCGCTTGCGTACGGTGCCCCCATGCAGAATCGGGATCGCGTCCCCGCGCAGCTACCTTACGGCGCCGCTGCGAACTCTGCTGCGCCGCCGGCCTCAGGCCCTCGTGGCACTCCCGTCCAGATGCCGTACGGTGGGCCGCATCTAGCGCCGTACGTCGCGCCGTCGTCGCCGTATGTCGTGCCGGCACCGTATGCTTCATCCTCCGCGCTGCCCTACAAGGCGCCGTATGGCGCGCCCTACGCTGTCTCTGTGCCGCACGTCGCGTCGCTGCAGCCCTATGGCGTACCTCCTACCGCGCCCTACGGTCATCACCAACACTACCGTACGTCTCCGTCGGCCGATGCGCTGATTCCATACAGTGCTCCTCCGACGTACGACTCGCAGCTCTCCGCATCGGTGGCTGAACCAGGACCTTTCCACTTCGCTCACCTGGTGACGGTGAAGCTCTCTGTTGACAACTACCTCCTGTGGCGTGCTCAGGTGTTACCGCTGATGCGTAGTCACTACCTTGAGGGGTATGTCGATGGTACACTGCCGTGTCCCCCGGCCATGGTTCCGGTGCCCTCGGCCGCTGGTGGCTCCGTCATGGTGTCCAACCCTGCTCATCGTCGGTGGATCGCTCAGGATCAAGCTATTCTGGGTGCCATTCAGTCCTCGCTCACACCCTCCGTGGCCGGCATGGTGGTCTTTGCCGCGACGTCGAGGGATGCATGGGCCACGCTCGACTCCAGCTTTTCCTCGCAGTCGCTGGCCCGTTCCTCTGCCATTCGTAACCAGCTGGGTGAGGTCAAGAAAAATGACCTCTCCGTCACGGCCTTCTTCAACAAGGTCAAAAGTTTGGCTGATACACTGTCGTCTATTGGGAAGCCTCTTCGTGATGAGGAGTTTACTTCGTTCATTCTCAATGGGCTTGATGAGGACTATGATTCTCTCGTTGAAAACATTAATGGACGTGACACACCGATGCCGCCTCGCGATCTCTATGCACGCCTTCTCAACACCGAACAGAGGCTCGCTGCTCGCCGCTTCGTTGGCGTCTACACGGAGGGCCCTTCTGCGAACGCTGCTCTCCGCGGGGGCGCCCGCGGTGCCAAGCAGAAGGCGCCGCCGACCTCAGGCAACCAGCCCCGTCCGCCCGCTCCACCTCCGACGGCTGGCCGCAAGCGGCTCCACTGCGAGGCATGTGGTGGTGGGGTTGAGTGTCAACTCTGCGGCATCGAGGGGCACTTGGCGTCTCGCTGCCATCGTCGCTTTAAACGAGATTTTCTTGGCATTGGGAACAATGGGAAGGGCAATGAGAAGCAAGCTGCTCTCGCTACACCGGATCCCGGGTTCACTCCTTCATACTCGGTGGATCCTGTCTGGTACATGGATACGGGCGCTACGGACCATTTGATGAGTCAGCTTGACAAGCTGGCCACTCGCCAGCCCTACACCGGTCACGATCAGGTCCGCACGACCAATGGATCAGGTATGCCCATCTCACATGTTGGTCAGGCATCTCTTCTTTCACGTACCACTAAAACCTTGCATCTGCTTGATGTCCTTCGTGTTCCCTCAGTCACACGTAGTTTACTCTCGGTTCCTAAATTAACTCGTGACAACAATGTGTTTGTTGAGTTTCACCCTTTCCATTTTTTTGTTAAGGACCGGGACACGAGGGACGTTCTTCTTAGTGGTCGAGCTCGCGACGGCTTATACGCACTTGATGTGCCACGAGTCTCTCAAGTTTTCAGTGGTGTTCGGGTGTCGTCGTCGCAGTGGCACTCTCGCCTTGGCCACCCCGCTACTCCCATTGTGCGCCATGTGCTTCATCGCCATCATCTTCCTGTTGAGTCGAGTAATAAGGAGTTTCTAGTGTGTGATGCTTGTCAACAAGGCAAGAGTCATCAGTTGCCTTTTTCTGTATCAAGTCGTGTTGTCACGGCTCCTCTTGAACTTGTGTTTTCAGACGTGTGGGGCTATGCCCAAACTTCTGTTAGTGGTCACAACTATTATGTCAGTTTCATCGATGCTTTCAGTCGCTTTACTTGGATTTATCTTATTAAGCGCAAATCTGATGTGTTTCATGTCTTTATGCAATTTCAAGCACATGTTGAACGATTGCTTAAGCACAAAATTATCCATGTTCAGTCAGACTGGGGGGGTGAGTATCGTAACCTTAACACCTTCTTTCAGAAGCTTGGCATCTCACACCATGTGTCTTGTGTTCATACACATCAGCAGAACGGTGCAGCTGAGCGCAAACACCGTCACATAGTTGAAACTGGCCTGACACTTCTTGCACATGCCTCTGTCCCGTTTCAGTTCTGGAGCGATGCTTTTGTTACTGCCTGTTTTTTGATAAACAGGATTCCCACACGACGCCTTCACATGAAGTCTCCACTCGAAGTGTTGCTTAATGAAACTCCAAATTACTCCCTCCTCAAAGTGTTTGGCTGTGCGTGTTGGCCGCATCTTCGTCCGTACAATAAGCATAAACTTGAGTATCGATCTAAACAATGTGTGTTTCTTGGGTACAGTCCTCTCCACAAAGGTTACAAGTGTCTTCACATCCCGTCAAATCGTGTTTACATTTCTCGTGATGTTGTGTTCGATGAGACCGTCTTCCCGTTTTCCACGCTCACATCACCCACCGATACTCCCGTCACTGAGTTGCACTCTTTTCCAGTTTTGCCTGATCAATTTGTGGATGCTGCATATTCTCCTCTGTTGTTGCCTAACCATGGTGCAGGGACTGGACGAGGCGCTCCACTTGAGCTTCTGGATGATGATATGGCCACAACTGCGCCAGTTGCTGCTACGCCGGATGAGGCGCTCGACGAGGCTGCCTCCGCCACTACCCCGCTTGACCCCGACGTCGATCACGCGTGCATGCCCCATGCACGAGGATCCGACGGGGTGACCAAGTCGCCGGGGCCAGCGGTCTCGCTGTCGCCTGGGCCGGCCAAACCTGCGGAGCTGTCGGCCGGGCCGGCTGGACCCGCGACGCTCTCCCCTGAGCCGGAGGCCTCGCAGGTCACCGAGTCTTCGTTGCCTGGTCCGTCGACGCCGATCACGCCCGGTCTGTCTTCGCCGACCCTGACCGTGCCACCGGATGCGCCTGTTGACTCGCCCGCCGGTGCGTCCTCCTCGCCGCTGATGGATAGTGGCTCCTCTGGTATGGCAGCTCCAGCGCCACCTCCGCCTGTCGTCCTGCGTCCCCATACTCGCAGCAAAAGTGGCATCTTCCAACCGAAGAAGCGCACTGACGGCACTGTCGCGTGGCTTGCGGCCTATGTGGCACATGCTGAGGCTGACCCTACGACTGAACCACGACATTTTCGAGCGGCGCTTGGCATCCCGCATTGGCGTGCTGCGATGGAGCAGGAGATTCATGCCCTTCAAAGAAACAACACTTGGCGTCTTGTTTCACCTCCATCTGGTGTTAATATCATTGACTCTAAATGGGTATTCAAGGTGAAGAAACATGCTGATGGCTCCATTGAGAGGTACAAGGCACGCCTGGTTGCCAAGGGGTTCAAACAACGGTATGGCATTGATTATGAAGACACATTCAGTCCTGTTATTAAACCAACTACTATTCGTGTTCTTCTCTCTTTGGCTGTTACTCGCGGATGGTCGCTTCGACAGCTTGATGTTCAGAATGCCTTTCTCCATGGAGTTCTGGAAGAAGAGGTTTATATGCGTCAGCCACCAGGTTTTGTTGACCCTGCTCAGCCACATCATTTATGTCGCCTTGTCAAAGCTCTCTACGGTTTGAAGCAGGCCCACGTGCATGGCATGTCCGTCTTGGCGCTGCTCTTCGTGCGCATGGGTTTGTTCCTTCTACAGCAGACACGTCTCTGTTTATTCTATAGCGACCTGAGGTGACTATGTACATTCTGGTATATGTTGATGACATCATCCTTGTCAGTTCGTCTGCTTCTGCTACAGATCGGCTTGTGTCCTCTCTTGGTGTTGAGTTTGCTGTTAAGGATCTTGGGAGACTGCATTATTTTCTGGGCCTAGAGGTTCTTCATTCTGATGGTGGCTTGACTCTTACTCAGAAGAAGTACTCTCAGGATCTCCTGCGTCGTGCCGGTATGTTGCAGTGCAAGTCTGCTACGACTCCCATGTCTGCTACAGACAAACTGACAGCTCTTGCTGGTGACTTGCTTGCTCCTGAGGATGCCACAGAGTACCGCAGCATTGTGGGTGGACTGCAGTACTTGCTCATTACTCGACCAGACATATCATTTGCAGTTAACCGTGTGTGCCAGTATCTTCATGCACCACGTGATTCTCACTGGTCAGCTGTTAAGCGCATCTTGCGCTATGTTCATCACACTGGTTCATATGGTCTCCATCTTCAGCCTGCGGGTTCTGGACTGATCTCAGCATTTTCTGATGCCGACTGGGCTGGTTGTCCTGATGATCGGCGATCCACGGGGGGACATGTTGTGTTGTTTGGGCCTAACTTGATCGCCTGGCAAGCTCGCAAGCAAGCTAAGGTGTCTCGGAGTAGTACCGAAGCTGAGTACAAAGCTGTTGCTAATGCCACAGCTGAGATCATGTGGGTGCAGTCATTGCTTCGAGAGTTGAAGGTCTCCCCAACTCAGCCGCCTGTTCTTTAGTGTGATAACATCGGTGCAACATACCTTTCATCTAATCCAGTATTTCATGCCCGAACGAAGCACATCGAAGTTGACTATCATTTTGTGAGGGAACGTGTTGCTCAGAAGCTCCTTCAGATTAAGTTTGTTTCTTCGAAGGATCAGCTTGCTGATATTTACACTAAACCCTTGCCCTTGCCTTCTTTTGAAGGATGTCGTCGCAATCTTAACCTTCTGAGTGTTTCAGGACATAGTTAAGATTGAGGGAGGGTGTTAGACTAAGTATATATTAGATATACGTGTTGTAATATAACTGTATTTGTACGGTTCCCTCTTATAAATATATGACAGCCGTACCCACCAAGGGTATCGAGCATTGTTCCAAACCCTAATCTGTTTAACATGGTATCAGACGACGCGTTCGGTCCGCGCCGTGCTTCCGCTTCCTCTGCCGCCGCGCCGCCTCCATCAACCCTGGCGACGGAATCGCCGTTCATGGCGTCTACCCCGCTCGCCTGGGCCCGTCCGTTCGCATCGGGGTCGCGTCCTCCAGCGCCCCGATCGCCCGCGCCTTCGATCGCCCGTGATGCCGCCCTGGCGTCGCACGCGTTTGATCCCGCGCAGCCATCCAGAAATCCATCGCTTGCGTACGGTGCCCCCATGCAGAATCGGGATCGCGTCCCCGCGCAGCTACCTTACGGCGCCGCTGCGAACTCTGCTGCGCCGCCGGCCTCAGGCCCTCGTGGCACTCCCGTCCAGATGCCGTACGGTGGGCCGCATCTAGCGCCGTACGTCGCGCCGTCGTCGCCGTATGTCGTGCCGGCACCGTATGCTTCATCCTCCGCGCTGCCCTACAAGGCGCCGTATGGCGCGCCCTACGCTGTCTCTGTGCCGCACGTCGCGTCGCTGCAGCCCTATGGCGTACCTCCTACCGCGCCCTACGGTCATCACCAACACTACCGTACGTCTCCGTCGGCCGATGCGCTGATTCCATACAGTGCTCCTCCGACGTACGACTCGCAGCTCTCCGCATCGGTGGCTGAACCAGGACCTTTCCACTTCGCTCACCTGGTGACGGTGAAGCTCTCTGTTGACAACTACCTCCTGTGGCGTGCTCAGGTGTTACCGCTGATGCGTAGTCACTACCTTGAGGGGTATGTCGATGGTACACTGCCGTGTCCCCCGGCCATGGTTCCGGTGCCCTCGGCCGCTGGTGGCTCCGTCATGGTGTCCAACCCTGCTCATCGTCGGTGGATCGCTCAGGATCAAGCTATTCTGGGTGCCATTCAGTCCTCGCTCACACCCTCCGTGGCCGGCATGGTGGTCTTTGCCGCGACGTCGAGGGATGCATGGGCCACGCTCGACTCCAGCTTTTCCTCGCAGTCGCTGGCCCGTTCCTCTGCCATTCGTAACCAGCTGGGTGAGGTCAAGAAAAATGACCTCTCCGTCACGGCCTTCTTCAACAAGGTCAAAAGTTTGGCTGATACACTGTCGTCTATTGGGAAGCCTCTTCGTGATGAGGAGTTTACTTCGTTCATTCTCAATGGGCTTGATGAGGACTATGATTCTCTCGTTGAAAACATTAATGGACGTGACACACCGATGCCGCCTCGCGATCTCTATGCACGCCTTCTCAACACCGAACAGAGGCTCGCTGCTCGCCGCTTCGTTGGCGTCTACACGGAGGGCCCTTCTGCGAACGCTGCTCTCCGCGGGGGCGCCCGCGGTGCCAAGCAGAAGGCGCCGCCGACCTCAGGCAACCAGCCCCGTCCGCCCGCTCCACCTCCGACGGCTGGCCGCAAGCGGCTCCACTGCGAGGCATGTGGTGGTGGGGTTGAGTGTCAACTCTGCGGCATCGAGGGGCACTTGGCGTCTCGCTGCCATCGTCGCTTTAAACGAGATTTTCTTGGCATTGGGAACAATGGGAAGGGCAATGAGAAGCAAGCTGCTCTCGCTACACCGGATCCCGGGTTCACTCCTTCATACTCGGTGGATCCTGTCTGGTACATGGATACGGGCGCTACGGACCATTTGATGAGTCAGCTTGACAAGCTGGCCACTCGCCAGCCCTACACCGGTCACGATCAGGTCCGCACGACCAATGGATCAGGTATGCCCATCTCACATGTTGGTCAGGCATCTCTTCTTTCACGTACCACTAAAACCTTGCATCTGCTTGATGTCCTTCGTGTTCCCTCAGTCACACGTAGTTTACTCTCGGTTCCTAAATTAACTCGTGACAACAATGTGTTTGTTGAGTTTCACCCTTTCCATTTTTTTGTTAAGGACCGGGACACGAGGGACGTTCTTCTTAGTGGTCGAGCTCGCGACGGCTTATACGCACTTGATGTGCCACGAGTCTCTCAAGTTTTCAGTGGTGTTCGGGTGTCGTCGTCGCAGTGGCACTCTCGCCTTGGCCACCCCGCTACTCCCATTGTGCGCCATGTGCTTCATCGCCATCATCTTCCTGTTGAGTCGAGTAATAAGGAGTTTCTAGTGTGTGATGCTTGTCAACAAGGCAAGAGTCATCAGTTGCCTTTTTCTGTATCAAGTCGTGTTGTCACGGCTCCTCTTGAACTTGTGTTTTCAGACGTGTGGGGCTATGCCCAAACTTCTGTTAGTGGTCACAACTATTATGTCAGTTTCATCGATGCTTTCAGTCGCTTTACTTGGATTTATCTTATTAAGCGCAAATCTGATGTGTTTCATGTCTTTATGCAATTTCAAGCACATGTTGAACGATTGCTTAAGCACAAAATTATCCATGTTCAGTCAGACTGGGGGGGTGAGTATCGTAACCTTAACACCTTCTTTCAGAAGCTTGGCATCTCACACCATGTGTCTTGTGTTCATACACATCAGCAGAACGGTGCAGCTGAGCGCAAACACCGTCACATAGTTGAAACTGGCCTGACACTTCTTGCACATGCCTCTGTCCCGTTTCAGTTCTGGAGCGATGCTTTTGTTACTGCCTGTTTTTTGATAAACAGGATTCCCACACGACGCCTTCACATGAAGTCTCCACTCGAAGTGTTGCTTAATGAAACTCCAAATTACTCCCTCCTCAAAGTGTTTGGCTGTGCGTGTTGGCCGCATCTTCGTCCGTACAATAAGCATAAACTTGAGTATCGATCTAAACAATGTGTGTTTCTTGGGTACAGTCCTCTCCACAAAGGTTACAAGTGTCTTCACATCCCGTCAAATCGTGTTTACATTTCTCGTGATGTTGTGTTCGATGAGACCGTCTTCCCGTTTTCCACGCTCACATCACCCACCGATACTCCCGTCACTGAGTTGCACTCTTTTCCAGTTTTGCCTGATCAATTTGTGGATGCTGCATATTCTCCTCTGTTGTTGCCTAACCATGGTGCAGGGACTGGACGAGGCGCTCCACTTGAGCTTCTGGATGATGATATGGCCACAACTGCGCCAGTTGCTGCTACGCCGGATGAGGCGCTCGACGAGGCTGCCTCCGCCACTACCCCGCTTGACCCCGACGTCGATCACGCGTGCATGCCCCATGCACGAGGATCCGACGGGGTGACCAAGTCGCCGGGGCCAGCGGTCTCGCTGTCGCCTGGGCCGGCCAAACCTGCGGAGCTGTCGGCCGGGCCGGCTGGACCCGCGACGCTCTCCCCTGAGCCGGAGGCCTCGCAGGTCACCGAGTCTTCGTTGCCTGGTCCGTCGACGCCGATCACGCCCGGTCTGTCTTCGCCGACCCTGACCGTGCCACCGGATGCGCCTGTTGACTCGCCCGCCGGTGCGTCCTCCTCGCCGCTGATGGATAGTGGCTCCTCTGGTATGGCAGCTCCAGCGCCACCTCCGCCTGTCGTCCTGCGTCCCCATACTCGCAGCAAAAGTGGCATCTTCCAACCGAAGAAGCGCACTGACGGCACTGTCGCGTGGCTTGCGGCCTATGTGGCACATGCTGAGGCTGACCCTACGACTGAACCACGACATTTTCGAGCGGCGCTTGGCATCCCGCATTGGCGTGCTGCGATGGAGCAGGAGATTCATGCCCTTCAAAGAAACAACACTTGGCGTCTTGTTTCACCTCCATCTGGTGTTAATATCATTGACTCTAAATGGGTATTCAAGGTGAAGAAACATGCTGATGGCTCCATTGAGAGGTACAAGGCACGCCTGGTTGCCAAGGGGTTCAAACAACGGTATGGCATTGATTATGAAGACACATTCAGTCCTGTTATTAAACCAACTACTATTCGTGTTCTTCTCTCTTTGGCTGTTACTCGCGGATGGTCGCTTCGACAGCTTGATGTTCAGAATGCCTTTCTCCATGGAGTTCTGGAAGAAGAGGTTTATATGCGTCAGCCACCAGGTTTTGTTGACCCTGCTCAGCCACATCATTTATGTCGCCTTGTCAAAGCTCTCTACGGTTTGAAGCAGGCCCACGTGCATGGCATGTCCGTCTTGGCGCTGCTCTTCGTGCGCATGGGTTTGTTCCTTCTACAGCAGACACGTCTCTGTTTATTCTATAGCGACCTGAGGTGACTATGTACATTCTGGTATATGTTGATGACATCATCCTTGTCAGTTCGTCTGCTTCTGCTACAGATCGGCTTGTGTCCTCTCTTGGTGTTGAGTTTGCTGTTAAGGATCTTGGGAGACTGCATTATTTTCTGGGCCTAGAGGTTCTTCATTCTGATGGTGGCTTGACTCTTACTCAGAAGAAGTACTCTCAGGATCTCCTGCGTCGTGCCGGTATGTTGCAGTGCAAGTCTGCTACGACTCCCATGTCTGCTACAGACAAACTGACAGCTCTTGCTGGTGACTTGCTTGCTCCTGAGGATGCCACAGAGTACCGCAGCATTGTGGGTGGACTGCAGTACTTGCTCATTACTCGACCAGACATATCATTTGCAGTTAACCGTGTGTGCCAGTATCTTCATGCACCACGTGATTCTCACTGGTCAGCTGTTAAGCGCATCTTGCGCTATGTTCATCACACTGGTTCATATGGTCTCCATCTTCAGCCTGCGGGTTCTGGACTGATCTCAGCATTTTCTGATGCCGACTGGGCTGGTTGTCCTGATGATCGGCGATCCACGGGGGGACATGTTGTGTTGTTTGGGCCTAACTTGATCGCCTGGCAAGCTCGCAAGCAAGCTAAGGTGTCTCGGAGTAGTACCGAAGCTGAGTACAAAGCTGTTGCTAATGCCACAGCTGAGATCATGTGGGTGCAGTCATTGCTTCGAGAGTTGAAGGTCTCCCCAACTCAGCCGCCTGTTCTTTAGTGTGATAACATCGGTGCAACATACCTTTCATCTAATCCAGTATTTCATGCCCGAACGAAGCACATCGAAGTTGACTATCATTTTGTGAGGGAACGTGTTGCTCAGAAGCTCCTTCAGATTAAGTTTGTTTCTTCGAAGGATCAGCTTGCTGATATTTACACTAAACCCTTGCCCTTGCCTTCTTTTGAAGGATGTCGTCGCAATCTTAACCTTCTGAGTGTTTCAGGACATAGTTAAGATTGAGGGAGGGTGTTAGACTAAGTATATATTAGATATACGTGTTGTAATATAACTGTATTTGTACGGTTCCCTCTTATAAATATATGACAGCCGTACCCACCAAGGGTATCGAGCATTGTTCCAAACCCTAATCTGTTTAACAACTATATGCAGTTTGCAGAGGGTGATCGTGGGCCATTACCAGGATAGATTGTGGGCAGCCTGCGTGCCCACTACTCAGGTATATGCGCTGACTAGCTTACAAGGTGCCCACACCGTCAATACAAGTACATGGTATGTATACTCTAACAAGTTGTCGTCACCAGACTGTTGAATAAGAACAACCTTGTTTTGCTTGCCATGGCATCGATTTTGGCTGCCATGGCAGCGGTTTGAGGCTACCACTTTAGTTTGCAGCACCGCTTTAGCCCGAGTTTGTGCATGCATGATTTATTCTTTGGATGGTGTGAGATGTGTCAGACCGTGGCACTGCACGTTTGTTTGTAACCCAGAATAAAAGGAGGAAAGAAAACATTAAAAGCCGCAAGTTGTGGACGGCGCAAAACACTTGTCTCCCGTGTGTGTGTGCGTGTGTGTTGGTGGGTGTGTGTGCGCGCGCGCCCGCGCGCATGGGCAGTATGCTCGATGGGAGCTTCGGTGAGCTGATTTCCAGCCAAGCATCAAAGCCTTGCTTCGAGGGGACCATGGCAAGTGGCGGACGACAGTAGACGGCTGCCTCATCAAGCTCCAAAACGTCACCACCGCAGGAGCAGCGTTGCTTACTGATACATCCATTTTATATCATGTGTTTCTACTGTTATTTATAATCTTTTTAGTCATTATTTCACTTTATGATGCAATTCTAATGTCTTTTGTCTTTTAATTTGCAAGATTTACATGGAGAGGTAGCTTACCGGCAGCTGGAATTCTGGACCTAAAAAGTTACAACAGAGATACCTATTCTACAAAGCTTCAAATGACATGAAACTTCACGAGGATTTTTTGTCGAATATATGAAAAATAGTGGAACAAATAAATACCAGAGGGGGCCCAGCAATTGCCCACAAGGCAACAGGGCACGATCACCCCCTGGGCGTGCCCTGATGCTATGTGGGGCCCACTGCTGGCCTCTGACCCCCTCCTTCTGCTATATGAAGTCATTTTCCCTAAAATAATTAAAGAGGGGAATTTTGGGATGAAACACCGCCATCTCGAGGCGAAACTTAGGCAGGAGCAGTTTTGCCCTCCAGCAGAGCGATTCTACCGGGAATATTTCCCTCCGGAAGGGGAAAATCGAAACCAATCGAAATCACCAACATTCCTCTCATCGTGGAAGGACCAATCTTAATCAACATCTTCACCAGCATTATATCATCTCAAACCCTAGTTCATCTCTGGTATTCAATATTTGTCTCAAAATCTCATATTGGTACTTGTGGGTTACTAGTAGTGTTGATTACATCTTGTAGTTGATGCCAGTTGGTTTATTTGGTGTAAGATTATATGTTCAGATCCTTAATGCTATTCAAAACTCCTCTTATCTTGAAGATGAATATTATTTGTGAGTAGTTACGTTTGTTTTTCAGGACATGGGAGAAGTCTTGTTATAAGTAATCATGTGAATTTGGTATTCGTTCGATATTTTTTTACAATTTTCTTGAATCCGCGAACATTTCTAGACTGGACCAACAATGTTCTGAAAACTGATGGAACAATTTATGAAATTCATGAATATTTTTTGAAATGCATGACCATTTTTTGAATTAGCGAACATGTGATGACTAAATAAACTATTTTGTAAGTCACGAACAGTTTTTGAATTTTTTGTATATTTTTCTATTCATGAACATTTTTTAAATTGGCGAAATTTTGTTTAATTTCATTATTTTTTTAATACACGAACTTTGAATTGGCTTTGCAATTCGCGCAGTAGTTTAATCCCGCATTATGGCACAGTAAGTTTTGAGTTTCAACATTTGAAACTTATGTTTTTTGCATCTAAAATGCTAAGTTTTAACCAGTTTGAGAGATATAGTTTCAAGCAATTTTTTCTATTAGTCCTAGACACAAAATAATGGATTTTTATCGGTCACTCGTACTAAGTTCCAAGCACTAAACCTTAACATATTTTTTCAAAATTCATCAAAATATATTTAAAATGGATCTTAATTGGAAGCGTTGGTCGCGAGAAATACTAATATGAAAACAGAACTTAATTTAAATTTTTTGGTAAAATGATGTAAAACTTTGAAAATCGAAAGCCAAAGTAAAAAAACAGGCACCAGGGTCCTGAGTGCCCCCGCACTTACATGCCATGAATCCATATTCCAACGGATTCCTACATTCATCTCCCAACTGATGATTTATTGGGTTGGCCTCGGGACTTAGCTAGCTAGACAGAGACAAGTCGCAGCCTGTGTTCATCAACATCTGATGCAGCACGGCTGATTTTACTCTGTCAAACTTGTCTATCTTTCCCACCATGCTGTGCACAAGCAAGTGGTTTATTCTTCAAGACGATAATCGGTCCGGTCCTTTTTAGTTTGCATATAAATTTTGTCCAAAGTTAAGCTATCACTATTTAACCAAACATATTAAAAAAATATCAACATTCACAATGCCATATTAATACTGTTAGATTGCGGGAGTATTAATACCAATTCTAAGAGACTTGCACTCTGTATTTGTATTAGTAGCGGCGTGCATATGTATCCCATATTACACTCTTAAAAAATCATATGAGATGCTTATTTATGGCCTGAGGACTGAGTAAATTACTCTTGGAGTGTGTCGCCTTGTGAGAGGGAAATCTTTCGCCGTCAAGCTACCGAGCGAACATGATACACGTCACCTACACAAATGGTCGCTCGAGAGCACTTTTTATATTTCTCACATCGAGCTTAAGTATGATTTTGAAAATCTTTTGTGGCATATATCCGGACGCATGGACTAATTTACTTGAGGCCATAGATAAAACCGTTACTTTATTTTTTTTTGTTATCGTGTACAATACCATTCGTAAAAAAAAACTTGATGTTACTAATTTCGACCCAAAGTGCATGTCCTTTCAAAAATTTACCATCCATGCTTTTTCTTAATTTGACTACTTACAAAGGAACAAATACTAACGTCCAAAATATCATGCGCACCCCTTCGTTCCTGGGAACAGAAGGAGCTCAACTAGGGTTTTGTCAGCCTATCTTCGGCGCCGCCAACAGTCCGCCTCATCTCCTATGGTTCTAGGATCGTAAAGGTGCCGTGGATCCCCACCTTTGCCTGTGAGAGGGCTTCGTCTTGAGCTGTTTCTTTTTCCAGTTTTGTTAGGGTTTGTGCCATGTACAGGAAGACGAAGCGGGTAAATTAGGATACTTGAGTAGGCAAAATTTGGGATACTTTTTGTATGTCAGTGCTGATGGACATTGACGAAAGAATACTGTAGTAGCATATATATTATATGAAGACATGATAATCAAATCTTCATCACTAACTAAAAATGTGCAGGCTGCAACTTGTGTGTGTGACAGTCTGCCTGACGTTGATGACAAGTATCAGTAAAGTCCCTAGATATTATGTTTGCAACAAGGAAAAGGAAAGGGTGGAAGAACCAATGAGTGGTTAAAGGTGGGCAGTATTAGAAAGAAATGGTTATTTAGTGGAGTGTTATTAAAAATGGGAGATGATCGAAGGAAACTAATAAAGGGAGGTTCATTATAGTCTACTTTTGACACCTCCTCCCTTTCATTGTCCGTGCATATAATAGTACGCGTAGTCTGCATTTTATTCGCCCCAGTAGCAGAGACCGTCGATATCCAAGGCGGGGCGTGAAAACAAGAAAGGAAAAGCGACATTATAATTTGTCTCGACGGACGGAGAAGAGAAGAAGAATTGGTGGCGGCGGCCATGGTACAGCAAGCAATTTGAGCGAACACCTTATAATCAATTGATCCCCAAACTGAATTGCAGCCAAGAAGTAGAATCAGACAGAAAAAATTGTTGTGTTAAAATATATTAATCTGGTATTTTGGATGGAATAGAAAGAGATGCAAGACCCAGTTGATCTGATCCTAATTGGTGCAGTGGCATGCATTTACACCATAAAATAACAGGAAAGAAAAATGAGGAGGGGAAAAAGGAGGAGGCGATAGTGGTACTCACGAGGTGGTGGTAGATGGCGGCTGCGTCGTCGCTGGGTGCAGCAACAGCAGCAGCAGCGGCTTGATGTTGTTGTTGATGTTGATGCGTGAGGGGCAGAGGTGGCGGCGGTGGCTAGCAGCCTGTGCACAATCTTTGTAGTGAATAAAACTAACAAATAGAGTTCAAAAGGGCTGCAACTTCTTAAGCTTTAAACATCAAATAGCTTCCTAATTTTATTCACGCACTAAAGGAAAAGAGAATCAAAACAATAAGCTGCGGGGATAAGTTCATGTCTATCTATCATATGCTATGCACATGGAGGATTTGAATTTTTTTGATATAGTTACCTACAAGATATAGGTGGAATTTCCAATTGGATCATTGTGATTAGCAGTTCCTTGAAAATTTCGAATTGCAGAGGGTCTTCTACCTAGTCCACATGCAAGTAATAATCGAGTAAACACCCTCTTCAATCCCAATCTGCCTGGTCTGCTCCATGCAATCCAGCAAGAATGCTTGAGATGCCTAGTGAAAGGGTTCATGACGAAGTTGTCCAAACCAACAACTCACATTAAAACCAGAGGATAGGAGAGGAGATATTTAATAATGAGCTTGGGAGCAGCGGGCAAAACCAAGAAATAAGAACCCTAGAAGAATCACCTGGGCGAGGCAGGCAAGGAGGACTTCCAGTGACTTGCACCGGGCTTTGTCGACCGCGTGGCCGGCGGCAAGATCCTCTGCAGAAAGGTTTAACTGCAGCTGCTCTTTGAATTCAAATATACTATATGACATATTTTGAGCTAGGTTTAATATCATCAAATATGTCCGGTTTGAGAAATAACAACATGATACAAATCCTATAGTGCTTTAAAATTATTTTTGATTATCCAATGTTCACGTACATAAGATGATGAACAATCTGTTTGATACATGAGCGTGTTTTCATAAAGCGCGCGAACCTTCATGCACGAATGAACCAGCTTCTTGAGTAGTATCACCCAATATATATGCCAGTGAAGAGCTCTATCTATTTTTCTAGAGCAGACCTCTCAGAGCCTCACATGCATTATTATCTCAGGTTCTAGGGCTGAATTAAAGAAAACTAACACTGCCCTGTACATATACAGGAACCAAATGAAGAAAGTGAATGAACCAACCTGTGCCAGATGTGAGTCAACTCAAATTGACTGAAACCATACATGTATAACAAAATAAACATGACAACTCTAGACACTTAAAGCAATTCTCCAAGATGGTTGAAGCTTTGAAGTCGTAATCAAGTGACCTATCCATTTCATCTGTAAATCAAACATGGGCACGTGAGTATGAAAACTGTTGGCCCAAACCGTGCACGTCGAATACTTTCCGACGACACGCAAACGACCGACGATGAAGAACTTGCCGACAGTCTTGGTTTATGCCCCAAGCCGGCTCGATCCGTCCGGATCGATCGAAACTAGCACAGCTAGCTACGTAGCCCGGTGAGTTGCACTCGTACACGAACTCATACGCCGAACACACACGTAAACAGCAACCGGCTGATTGATCCGGCCGGCCTGCACTACACACACGTACGCACACGAGGAGGCTGGCCAAGTATTGCCAAAGGCTCGTATCGAGCCTTGTGTTTTATTTCAACTCACGGTGTTGTTTACAAGGGGCTATACATACATATATATATATATATAGAAGCTAGGACCAAGCTAGCTAACCTACACGGTTACTATCTCCTAATCCTACCCGCTGACAACTTTGAAGCTAACACGGACACATACGTACATGTATATGTTAAAGACACGGACGTATTCGTGTTTAACTCCAACAAAAACCATCAAACACTTGAATGCAGTAGTAAGTAAAAACATTTTCCAGCATCGGAATCAACCGACCCGAGCACCACCGCACAAGCCATATGAACAAACCTCTCGAGGATGCCCTTGCTGAACCAAGCGACACGCCGGTCCAGGCAAGGACACGCCGGTCCAGCTACGGCCGGATGGCCAACTGCTTCTCCGCCGCTCGCAGGTGCGTCACGAACGGCTTCACCGACCCCGACGCGATCCTCTCCGTCCACCTGCTGCCCGACACACCGACTTTGGTCGCCGTTTCCCTGTGGATGAGAGCATCAAGAAAGGAAGGAGATGAGATCCAGTGGCCACCGCCGGCGACCCCGACAGCCCACCGCCTCGGATCGGGACGGGGGCTGCCGGATCCATCCGTCCCCGACCTCCCCGCCCCTCGAACTGCCACCTGCCGCCGCGGTGACCAGCGCCGCCGCAGCCACCCTCTGCCTCGCCTCCATGCACGAGGTTAACGGCGCCCAACCACCACTGGGATCTCTCTGTCCTTGCGCGTCCGAGGAACTTTTGGGTCCATCGGCACAATGCCGTTTCTTTTTGCGTTTCTTTTTGTGAGCAGGATGCACGGTGCATCTGCTTCCTTTTCCGAAGCGAAATGGTGATCGTTAATGCGTCAGAGTTTTTTGATAAAAAATGCGTCAGAGTTCGATGCTTGGCTTCGCTTACATCGATCTTTACTTGGAATAGAGTAGCGAATTTCAGTTGTTGAGTCAAGAGGAGAAGCAAATGGAACAAATTTTGCACTTGCTTCTTGTATTTTGGAAGCTGCTTGTTTCAGGTGAAGCAGAACACAGGGGAGAAGAAAGGTGTTGGTTAGTACTGCTTTCTGCTGGGTGCTAGTAATGGTAGCTTCTGTCTATCATGAATCCAAAACCATGGCCATGTCTTGTCAGGTGGAGAGGAAGCTCTTGACGGCGGCCCTGAAGGTGCGCGCGACGGCGGCCCAGGCGGCCTGCGTCGGGTGCACGTCGTCCCAGTAGAAGTAGCGGCCGGGGTCGTCGCAGAGCGTGTACTGCCGCGTGCCGTTCTCGTCCTCCTCGCCGCAGTAGCCGTCCGGCCTGAAGCTCTCGCAGCAGGGCCGCAGCGTGCTCTTGAACTTCTTGTTGTCACTGTCACCATTGTTGTCGTCGAGGAGGAATGCGGCGAAGGGGGTGTGGACGTCGAGGAGGAGGAAGGTGCGGTTGTTGGGGTCGAGGGCGGCGAGGACAGACCGGAGCGCGGCGTTGTGCTGGGCGGCGCCGGCGTTGGCCAGTGGGTCGCAGCCGGTGTAGTTGAGCGGGCGGGTGAAGACGGGCGTGCAGCCCATGGGGTGCAGGTTGGTCACCACCACCCTCCTCATCCCCGCCTCGTCGCGCAGCCGCCGGAGCTGCTCCCGGAGCTCCCGCACCACCGTCGGGATGTACGCGATCGCCGCCTGCACTCGGGGAGCAGCGCAACTCCGTCAGTCAGTCAATCTCAATCATAGATGGTAGCTTGACATCTGACAGCAGCAGCGTGGTTGTTGCACGGTGACCACGTACGCTGGTGCCGTTGTCCTTGTCGGCGGCGTAGGCGTAGTCGTTGCCGGAGACGACGACGAGCGCCGTCCGCTTGCCGCAGCCCCGCTGCTGGGTGCGGTGCATGGCCTGGAAGAGGTCGATCTGGGCACTGATGTTGCGCTGGAAGTTGCCGGTGTCGAGCACGCCGGCGCCGCCGACGGCGAAGTTCATGCCGCGCGCGAGGGTCTCCCGCGACGCCCGCCGCCGCGCCTTGTATGCCACCGGCGTCCGCATCCCCAGAGCCGAAGCTGCACTCACATGCACATGCCGCGTCAGACCAAAAATAGTTAAGTAGATACACTACGTCGGTGACAGTACAAAATACTCGTCTGAAACATAGATTAACGATGATCTCATGGTGTAGTATAACCATATGCATATATGTCAGTTACCTGAAAATTTAATCTGAGTCGGTCACTTTCATCACGACTAGCAGATCTTCATCCAACGGCCAAAATAGAAAACACATTCTACTTCCTCCCGCAGCGTCCCCTCTGCCATACGCCACTCTGGCCTCCCGTCGACCTTCCCGATCGCCGTTCTAGCCGCCGCCCAAGCCATCCCTCTAAGCCGCGCCCCGATCAACAGCTTCGGCGATCACCCGGTACTCCCCGACCCGCACCCGTCAAGTTTCGGACTCACTCCTGCCGGATCTCCTCATCTACTCGTCAAGTTTCGGACTCACTCTTGCCGGATCTCCTCATACACGGCTCGGCCTAGCCATGGCCGGCGCTGGCTACTGGTGCACCTCACAACGTCCCCGCCAACGGCCTCACGCATAGCAGAAAGTGGCCGACGCTCAAATTGTTTTCAGGTTACCTGACGTTTAGCAAGCCTATATAACTAACTATATAAAGTAATACTCTCTCCGTCGCATAACGTAAAACGTTTCTTGACCCTAGTCCAGTGTCAAAAAATGGTCTTACATCATGGAACAGAGGGAGTAGCAGCTAATTAATCTAGTAGTTTTTTTGCTGGAAAGGGCCGGGAAGATGCCAGGGTGTGGTTGTAGCCGGGAATATCTTACTGTTCCTTTCTCTGACATGGAATGGAGGTACCACCAAGTTGTGGCATTTAGGTGTTAGCGGATTCAGATTTGCTACCGCTCCAGCTTTTGAGACTTTTTTGTTATATAAATAAATAAACTAAATAATAATGTGTTCATGGCGCACATGGCAGCACGTAGTGAGTACGAGAAAGATCTGGCTTGCTAGTGATCTACACCGCATATACATATTCGAATTTCCTGACGAAACAGAGCATCGCCATTGCCTGAGGAATATGCAACGCTATAGTTGTGTTTATGTTATGACGAGGTGTAATTGGCACGCAGTTGATACTAGTAGCTGAGTGTAGCTGAGTGTGATGCACCACCACCCTACGTTCGTTGTAGCTTTAGCTGCATTGCTTTGCAACAAAAATGTCGGTCTGATCTGATGGTGAGAGGACCTGCCGGCGCTTCGGACAAGCCGACACACATAGCTGATGGCTCGTCCGTCCATCCCTGGGACTCTGACCGGAAGACTAGAGAGAGCTGGAGTTGCACTGGACGGATACGCCGCCTACTACCATGTCCTGTCATATACTCATATGCATGCAGTGCAACGAGTAGGTGAAGGAAGGAGTCCAGATTCACGAGGTTGGGCGTGCAGGTGCAGGTGCATGTGCGCGCATGGATGGACTGATGAAGTTATTAGTTCCATGCATCCTCCATGTGTGTCTGTGTGGGTACAGAGGTACTGATGCATGGAAAAGGGAACGGCGCCGTCCGTCGTGTGATCCGGTCACCGCCGGCCATTTTGGCGGCGACAAGCAACTCATGCATGCATCTGGCACATACCATGCATCTGGCATATTTTGGGAGTATCTGTCTGCCAATGAGTGCGCGAGCGAATTACTCATCCGTCCGTCGACAACATCAATTCGGCCATCTATCTATCTATTGGAATTGGACGGACCTTCCCTTCCCTTGGATGATGATGACGACCCAACGACCAACTGCACGCATGTGTTTACTCCTACCACTGCACCGCACTGCACCATACAGCTAGCGCACCGCCGCCGTCCGCCGTGCTACGTCTTCTCCGGCGAGTAAGTCAGCCAGCGTTGGTGGCGCACTGTGCGCGTGTTAATTAGGCGTACTGATGATTACTGCCTAGCTCTTACTAGAGTATAGTAATTGATGGCGAGGACTAGCGAAGGAAAGGAGCAGAGTGTGCTTGCTTAGTGGGCTTACCGACGAAGTCGGTGAGGACGCGGCCGTCGGAGAAGCGGCCGGCGGGGCGGCGCGGGAAGGTCTTGCCATATGGGTCGTACCAGGCGTGGGTCAGCTCCCGCCCCAGGTTCCCCAGGTTGCCCGTGTCCGCGTACGAGTCCCCGAACACCCACAGCTCCTCCGCCGCATGCTTCTGATGATGACGACGGCTCCTCCTCCCCTGCTCCTTGCTCGCCCGCTCGCCGCCGGCGGGGCAGCCGTCCTCCGTGGACGCCTCCACCGCCGGCAACAGCGGCCCGACCACCAGCAGCATCCCAAGGCCTTAAGTTCATCAGAGAGACAGAGGGCAATCAATGAGTGTATGCCCGGGCAGAGAAGCAGAGAGCGAGGCAGAATTGAAGTGAGCCAGCGTGGTTAGCTGAGAGGCAATAAATATACGCTCTCTTTATAGCTAGAAGATCGATTGGCTTACAGAGAAGTGTTCCGGCAGCGGCCACCGACGACGAGCGCCTCCGGCGGTGCTCCATGACCCCTCGGGCTGTGGAGGAGGTGTGGTCTGTGGCCGCTTCGCACCCGTCTGCCGCCGTGCGAGCGATGGCGCGGTTTGTGGCGTGGAAGGACGGAGAGGGATGGGCCGGCCCTCCGGTGGGCTGGCGGTATTTATAGACGGCGTGCAGGTGCAGCTAGCAGCTCTCTCCCTGGCACGCCGCGATGAGCAGAAATGGAAACACGCCGGCAATTAGCGGACGCCGCCATTTATTCCTTCCCTTCTCGAAACCGTAGAACGGCGCCCATGTCAGCGCGTCGTACCTGCACCCCTGCATGCATGCATGGTCAACACGTACCTCCTGTGTTCTGGTACAATATGCTCCCTCCATTTCTAAATACTATAAAAGCATCTTCGATAGATGATGTATATTTTGGCGGCTCAAGCCGGTGATGGTCCAAATTTAAAGCATCAAAAAGCGTCTTTTACATCTTCGAAAAAGACTTAACTTCACCGGATGGTCCAAAACGAAGATGTTAAAAAAAAGCAACTCCAACAGATGGTCCAAAACGAAGATGTAAACCGGCCGGCGGCTGCGCGACTGTTGTTCAGCCACTGTACGGTCGGCGGTGGTGGCGGCGGAGGTGGAGGAACGGCTCCTTGGCTGCTGGAGGATGCCGCCGGGAGTGGCTGCGAGTCGGCGGCCCGAGCCGCCGCGACTGCCTTCGAGATTTTGGCCGGCCGAGCCGCACTTTCGGCTGAGTTCCGGCCGTGATTCGTCGGCCGTTTGCCTCCGCCTCGTGCCTTCGTCACCTTCGTAGGAACCGCCGGCGCGATGGCGACTGGCCGGGGCAGCGCGAATCCGGGGCGGCGGTGGCATGGACGCAACGGCGACAGCGGAGACGGCAACGTGGGTCAGCCCATCGGCTGCGGCGGCGGCGGCGGGTTGCCGGCGAAAGGCTGGGGGGGGGGGGGGGGGGGATGAGCAGGTCGCGGGCGGGAAGGCAAAGGAACTGGCGATTGGTCGTTTCGCGGGCAGCCACGGTTTTACATCACTTGTATCTCGTGATGTAAATTTGCACCGCGAGGTGTTGAATTTTACATCACCGGAAGACGGTGGTCTACTTTTTTTTTACATATGAACCGTCTGTTGAAGCAGCGCTTTACGCTCTTGAAGCTTTAAAAGTTAGTTATTTTTACATATGGACCGTCTATTGAAGATGCTTTAAGCCTTTTTAAAGATTTTACTATGGACTAGAATAGATATATTTTAGAGTCCAAACACACTTGCTTTATTGATTAAAATTCATAGGGATACAATTCAAGTCCGAAGGGTTCACGAGCCACACATGGTGTCCAACATCCAAACCAAAAGCATGTTTGGCAAAGCTATGTGCCTCCATATTCGACTCGCGTCCATCAATGATGAAGGTACACTGCTGAAATTGTGTCGAAGTAGCAATGATCTCCTCGATGATACTCGCATACAGACCTCCAGCACCCTGCTTGATGTCACCGACAACACCCTCACAATTAGAAGCTATAATCACATGCGATAACGATAGATCACTAGCCAAAGCAAAAGCCTCCCGGCAAGCGAGCGCTTCAAGCGTAGCCAGATCTGTGACGCCCGTGCTTCTGATGGCCGATGACCCAAGTATTGTCCTTCCGAATTCCTACCTTCATTTGCTGACCTGGACACATCACTGAAGATATATTTTAAAGTGTACATTCATTCATTTTGCTTCATTAGAATATCTAAAAAGGTTTATATTTAAGACCGGAGGGACTACGCACTACGAGAAACTGTTCTTAGTTTCTTTTCTTGCTTTTTTGCCAGGATTTTCGGCTCAGGTGTGCGTACATATACAGGTTTTCTTCTTTGGCTTTATACGTAGCCCGAATGATGGCTACGTATTAATATCATAGTATCACGCTCCCTGGGTCTGACCGGCCGATCTGGACGGCCATGGGGATGGACTGCATTAACTCCACCCTCCGAACCGTCTCCATGCACTCCGCATGGACGCACGTCAGTCAGACAAAGCACGTTTGAAGGTTATAAATGGAAGTCGTATCCTTAATAAACCGCACTAGCTTTACGCTCTGGTTTTGTACAAACACACATAACTCGTAAAAAAGGGTTAACTTTTTCTCTTCAGTTTTTTTTTTTTTGAAACTGGGCAAAATACTTTGCCCCCTGCAAGACACCATAGCTTGGATACATCTCTGATCCTAGCAACAAGAACCCCTACCGGCACTGCGGATTCTTGCCACGTGTGTTCCGTAACTTGAACTTGAATTTGTTTTTCCAGTTCATTTCAAAAAAAAAATTATGTTTTCAGTTGCATGGCACGTAAATATCAAATCTGGTTTTTAATATATTGTTTTCTCTAGCAGCTTCTCGCCAACTGATTTGTGCTACTCGGAGCATAATTAAAAAATAAAAATACTGGCAAGAACTGTTAAGATGATTCCGTTCCTGTGGCAGCAGGAGCTAGCAAGTCAGAAGAAGCCTCCAAGGGCGCACATGTTTATTCTCCTCGCTCTGACACAGCCTACTGTTGCCGCGCGTTTTTCTTCTTCTCTGGAGAGGATGGACGGACGGACGGACGGACGGACGGAACGGAGCGGAATAATTGCACAAGAATAATCCGAATAGACCAGCAGCAGAATCTTAGTTTTAGGGCACGTACATTGGTATCTAGTCAGCTGTAATGCATGCCATGTGAGATTTTTGTCTAGGTGGAGGAAAGAGATTAATCAAAACGATGCCGCCCGTCTGCAGAATTAACGACCGTCTATTCCCGTAAAATTTGCCACCTACCGATGTGCTTTCGCCCGTTGTACGGGGAGGCGTCTGTGACCAATCGTTTCTCTCTCTGGAAAATACAATTTTCCGTTTCCTAATCATTCCAATTTTCCGTTTCCTAATCCCCTCGCGTCGGCCTCCCGGCACGGGCCTGCCGCCGCTCATATCGGTTAGTAACAGACAACCTTATAGACGGTGCATTGTACCATGTGTCGATAGTAAAACCTATATGTTTTTTTGAACACATGTAAAACCTATATGTGATATGGCACAGTATTAGAGACAGCCTTTGTCTAAACAATTGTACATGCCCTTAGGAGATGCATGTTCCGCGTATGCATCATCTGCTCATCCCAGTCACCCGCGTACCCACCTAATAAAGCTGCTATTATCACTGATCTATCTTAGTTTAGTTCAGTTTAGTCAGTGCCACTGTCAGACACCGCGTGCTTATGCGGCGGTGCGTACTAGCAAAGTAGCAATGTCAGTACACGTACGTGCTTCCAAAGTTAAGCAGTACACAGGTATCATGCATGAACTTGTAGACAGGTTCACCGCATGGTGTTGCTGTACTGACGTGTCTTGTTTTAGACAAAAGGATAGGAGATAAACAACGAGCCTCTTAGTCGATTTTCATAGAAAAAAAACTCGCCAAACATACAAAGTTCAGATATAACAAACTAACAACAACAAAAAAACCATAAGACGGAAGTATACCACGCTGGAGTGTCCTCTAAGACCACACAAACGTTGTAACATTGCAGTACTCTGATTTTTTGTGATAAACATGGATGAATGCTTCATCTACGTGTAATATCTCGTGATGGAATGACATTCGTGCAAGTCTGGACAAAAAACAAAATCAATGTTTCAAAAAGACATTTTTTTTGAATCATTTTTTACCCAGACCTCCATAAGTGTCATTCCATCACGAAAATTTACACACAGTTAAAATATTCATCAATGTTTGTTGCCAAAAAAAATATCAGAATTGTTTGAAATTTTCAATCAGTGGGCTTGGGATCGCAAGCGCGCTTTCACTTCTTCACCCATTGACCCGTGACGCCATAGAGTTCCATCCATGGCTTCCAGTATATGCCACATCCAACACCTCCTTGATCTTCATGACAACTTCCTCAATTCTTTTACAATCTTGTTCTTTCAGCAAGATGCTCGAGTAACCTAACTCTACCAAAGTCGGCAAAGCGTGCAATTTTTTATAACACCGGAAAGCAACCATGCTCGCTGCGATATATTCACTCCGACATCTTCCCCACGGGGAGCGCGTCCATGTAGCACGGGCGGTAAGGGAATGCACGCTCGACGCCGTTCCGCCGGCCAACTTCCTTGACGAGCCCCTTCCCCAGGTGTTGCATCCTCGAGGTGCTGAGATGGTATGCCATCGCCCTACCGTTCATGTGGAGGAGGAGCACGTCCTTGCGCGGATGCATTCCGATGATCCTGCAGTACCACCAGCACTCCAACGGCTCGGGTCGGTCGGCGACACCTTCGTCCAGGTCAATGAAGTTATCCTCGTCCGAGTCCCACAAGTACCCGGACCCGCTTTTGGCTTGCTCTTCTTCATCATCTTCCTCTTTGCTCTGGCCACTGAGGGGTTCAAAGAGGCTAACTTTTGCTTCACTGCTTTCGACCAACTCCCATTGCGCCATCGGTTTTATAGCTTGTGATGAGAGCTTTATTTGGTGACCAAAAGGACTAAGGTTGGCCTCGTGTGTCAGTGTCCACCGTAACTGCCCATCAATAGGTTCCGTCAATTTCCACACCTGGAGTTGGAACATGTTGAGCGCCACATAGTAGATCCCTTTCTCATAGCTTGCTAAGACCGACCTAGATGGAAGGATGCCTCTATGCTCTTCCTCGTCACAGGGTATTCCCGGCAGCTGGACCATATCATAGGTTACCCGTGAGTTTCTTAGGACCATGAGAATGTTATTGCCGCAATGCACATAGAGAGACCCTCGCCAATACACAGCCGACTTCCATATTTGGTTGTAGTTTTCATATGCTGGCAACATGTCGTAGAGGCGCTGAGAAGTGCAACAGCTTCCGGGCACAAACTCTCTGCTCTCCCACCTGTTAGTCCGTGACGAGAACACCATTAAAGACAACACCTCATCTTCGGGCTGATCCTCGACAACTTGCTCATGTGTTTGGTCAACCTCATCTTGTCCTTCGTTTCCCTCATCTTCGTATGGTTGGTCCTCTTCAAACAAGCCGCATAACAGTTCTTGCGCTTTGACGCGGGATCGGACCGCCTCCTTTATAGGCCGCAGGTGCCGTGACACGGTCGGGTCAAAGGCGAGGAAGATAGTCCAGAAATACAAAGTGGGCAGGGCGGGCAAGCGGGCGCATCGCACTGTCGCGGGGTTGCACACGTAGTAGAGGCGGGGGCCGTCCTGACGGAGGAGCAGGAGGCGGGGGCAGTGAAGACGCCGGGGACGGCCACGTAGTTGCTGGTGAAGATGCCGGGGAAGGCGCACGGCGGGAAGATGCGGTTAAAGCGGGCGAGGAGGACGGCGCTGCCGTCAATGGCGACACGCCACGCGCGGCAGACGCGCCGGGACTCGGCGACCGCGCGGTTTGGCAGGCGGCGCAGGATGTCGAGGAGGAGGTCGCGGGGCACGCCGGCGAGGAAGTCGTTCCCGTGTGTGGCGTCGTCCATCGGTGATGACGATGATCCGATGCGACGGAAGATCTATCGGCGGAGAGGAGATACGCCTAGGGATGGATGTGCTCGTGGTAGAAATACTTATCGCTCAGTCGGTCGAGGCCGTGACCGAGTAGGGTTCACGTACGTGGAGTGAATTGCAAAAAGCATCAACACTTCAAGGTTTGCAGGAACCACACAAAGTGTGCCAAAAAGCACTAATTTTTTTCATATTTTTTTGTAAAAAATACTTGTTGGCGGCTTTGGCCGTTTTGATGACGATTATGACAGATGGGTCCCATAAATGATGACGTGGCGTAACCATTGTCATGTGCCCAAGTCGATTTCATGGCACGTGCGTGTGCCTGCAGTGCACCTTCCATGCAAGTTGATTCCGATCGAGACATGCACGTACGTGCTTCTTTTGTTTCTATTTACTCTTCATATTAGAGTTGACTGAAGTCGAACTTAATAAAATTTAACCAAATTTATAGAAAAATACAAACATTTACTGTAAAAAATCTATATAATGTGAAAGTACATTTAATAATAAAGTTAATACTACTTTTTTAAACACAGTACAGACGCAAGCGCTCATACATACGCGCATACACTCACCTCTAGGAACGCACACACGCACACCCTATCCCTATGAGTACCTTCGGAAGACTGAATCGGCATATCATCTTGAGATTTACAAAGTCACCGTAGGCGCCTCGTCGTCGACGGAACGTCCCCTCCTACTGAAAGCGCATCGCCGGAAATCCTTAAATAAATTCAGAAATAATGCGAGCTTCATGACTTGAACCCTGCTGGGTTGGAGATACCACTGTCCGTATAACCATGCAACCACATGTTGGTTCGCTAAATCTAATGGTATTGATTTTTTACTGTATATATTAATATTTTTGTTCATAAATTTTGTCAAAGTTTACAAAGATTGACTTTGACTAAAGCTAATACGCGGACTAAATAAAAATGGAGGGAGTACGTGCGTGAGTACGTACAACACTGACCAACTTGGAAAGAGAATTTTGAAAACATTGCGTGATTTGCATATTTTGAGCTAACAGTTCGGTGATTTGTTTCCATGTACCAACAAACTTTATTGAAAAATACGCGATGAACAACTTTTAATGCAAAATAATCATTTTTGTAATACACGATGATCTCACTTTTCAAATACATGATGAACAGTTTTATACATGCACCGAACATTTCTTAAACATGAGATGAACATTTTCTTTTACATACATAAGTATTTTATAATATACTGTGAACATTTTTAAAATACATGGTGAACGTTATAAAATTACATGATGACATATTTTATTACACAATGAATAAACACAAGGTGAACATTTATGAAATAAATGATGTAAAAAATAATACGTGAACGCAATGAACATTTTTTAACCATGAAAAAATGATCGTTTTTAATACATTGTGAGCATTTAAAAATGTATAGCATCATAATTTTAAAATATGTGATGCACAATTTTTAAAATATATATATTGATTTTTCAAACTCAATGCTTTTTAAAAACCTGATGCATTTTTTAATATTACACGATGCACAGTTTTTAAATACACCCCGAACATTCTGTGAAATACACAATGATTTTTTTAACAAAGAAATAAGAAATGTGTAGAGCTTTTTGCGAGAAAACTTTCAATCTGTTCATCTTGTCATGTCAGTACAAAGAAAACAAAATAGTAAAAATTATATCCATGTCCATAAAGCCCCTAGCGGCGACTACAAGTAGTGAAACGAGCCAAAGGCGCGCCACCGTCATCACCCTTCCCTCACTGGAGCCAGGCCAGACTTGTTATAGTAGACAGTCAGGAAGTCATCATGCTAAGGCCCTACATGACCAACGCACTAGAACAACAACCATCGCCGATGAACAGAAGTATAGATAGAAAGGATCCAATTTGTAGACACACGAATGAAGACTGGATCCAAGCGGATCCACCAAAGACCAGCATCGACCGAGTCCCGCGAGATCCGGTGGAGACGCCCCTCCACATGCCCTCCGATAATGCTAGATGCATCACTGAAATGGGGTCAGACAGGGAAAACCCTATTCCATCTTCAGAGAGCCGCCACCGCCTCGTCTTCCAAAATAGAACACAAACCCTAAAGAAACTCACAAAAACACGAAGAAACTGAGCAATATCCGTCCCGCCGGCAAGGCTTGGGGTCCATCGCGCCGCCATGGCCCGGCCACCGGAGACAAGGCTGACCACCGGCGGCATCGTTGGGTGGCGGAGGAACCCTAAGTTCTTTCTTGAAGAGGGAGGCCGCGGCTGCATCTCGTGCGCATACCCCACAAAAGTTGTTTTAAGAACTGCATAGATTTAAAACAAATCAAATGAAATTAATTAATAAAGTAGGAAATTAAATCTATTTAAAACAAGTGAAATAAAGAAGACATAAAAAATTAAAAAGGAATTATAAAAAACTAATTTATTTTAGTTCAAAAAATAAACAAAGAAATAGAAACGATAAAGAATAAAGCAGGAAAATAATAAAGAATAAAGCAAGAAAATAAGTAAAAACACAACAAGAAATTAGAAAACCCGAGAAGATGAAAATGGAATACATTAAAACATACCCGTTGTCGGTAAGATACACCCATTGATGAAAAAATCGATATATCAGGCTAGCCCTGTTCGAAGCGATATAGGCGAGCAGATGGTGCTACTCAATATTTAAAAATCATGAATTGTTTTTATTTCATGAAAATTTAATTGAAATCATGAAATTGTTTTAGAATATGTGAACATTTTTTTTGAAATCATGATCATTTTATGATTTTCCAAATTTTTTTCAATTCATAAACATTTTATGATTTCTCAATATTTTTTAAAACTCACAAATTTTTGAAATTTGGTTCTTTTGGAGATCCTGAATAAATTTAAAGAAGAAAAAACTAAAACAGAAAGGAGAATGTAAAAAGCAAAAAACAAAATAGTAAACAGGGGGCGCTACGACTTGTAAATGGGCTGGCCCATTACCGCGTGTGGGAAGAGGAGAGAAAAATGAGATAAAAGGGGGTAGAACCACGGATCAAAACCTGGTCTCGCGTGAGGAGGGCGGAGGTCCTAGCCATTGCGCTGCTCAGGTGCTCATATTATGTGAGTGTATCAACATATAAGAACAGCGGACCCGAGCGTGACTTTGAAATAAAAAGGAATTGTTTTTCTTCACTTATGGGTGGCATAGTAGGTAATCTATGGCAACTTTGGAGACAATTTCGGTGATGTACGGCCAAAAGCAATAATCCCTTTATTATTAGGTATGCATATAAGGCTGCATCCTGAGGTGTGGACTTATGTGCACGGTCACTATGGTGCCCATTTTCTTGAAAATAATTTAAAACTGTATTTAGAAGTCTCACAAAAATTCTTTTTTTTTGTGAAAACTTGTATGTGTTCACTATGAATCCATAATTTTTGGTATAGTCAATTACACTGCTGGTGTCACAAGTTGGCATGAAAGTTCACTTTGGTACTACAAGTTGTGGGCTACATCAAATTGGTGAAAAAGCTTGGCTCGATTATGCATGTACGGGGCTTTTCTTAGTTTTATTTATATGAACCAGACGTTGACCAAGTACGCCAGCGTGGCATGAGTTTTTACAGAAATCCCCTTCAGTTAACAAGTGTCGAAAAATTATGTTATCAAGTGTCGAAAAAATTCAGTTAACAAGTGTTGACACTAGTAGAAAAAGGGGCTTTTGTCCCGGTTGGTAAAGGCCTTTAGTCTCGGTTTTTGAACCGGGACTAAAGGGTCGTTACTAATGCCTTCCCCCCTTTAGTCCCGGTTCTTACACGAACCGGGACTAAAGGCCGCGGCCACGTGGAGCTCCACCTTTAGTCCCGGTTGGTAACTTAAGGAAATTTTATGATTTTTTTTTTGAAATTTCTTTTCAAAATTTTTTTGAATTTATTTTTGATTTTTAAATTTCTGAATTATTTTAAGCTCTAATCTCTAATCACCACCCCTCATCACTGCTCAATTTATCCTCTAATCTCTAATCACCCCTTATCATTCCAAATCATCTAACTTTCCGGACGGTCACCCATCCTCTCACTACTCCAGCCTGAGCACGCTTAACTTTCGGGTTCTGTTCTCCCTCGTTTCCAAGTCTGCACTTGTTGTTTTCCTGACAATAATAAGATGTCAATCCTATTAACCCTCAGGAATTTAACTTGAGCATGAAGTGACACATTTCACTGTTTGAGTTTGAAACTATTGTTTTAAAAAACAATAATTATTTAGTAACACTAATATTTCTTGAATAATTAGTTTGACCATTGTTTGACCACAGTTTGACCAGATTTGACCAAAATTCAAAAAACTTGAAATAATTATTTAGTAACACTAATATTCTAGAATAATTAGTTTGACCATTGTTTGACCATAGTTTGACCAGATTTGACCACATTTTTTAAAAAACAAATTTGAAACTAAATTTTTTTCTGTTACTAGTGGCGCACCAAGTGCGCCACTAGTAACAGAAAAAAATTAGTTTCAATTTTTCTTCGATTTTTTTCCACTCTAGATCTTAAAAGCCCCGTAACTTTTTTTCTGCTAGGTTTTTGAGGATTTTGAAAATGTTTATCGGGGTTCCCCCAGTTAAATTCGGATGTAACTTTTCGAGTAGATGATTTTTCATATAAAAAACTTTTTAATCCGAGTTCGTATGCAAAAGTTATGCCCATTTTACAAATTCCAGAGAGATTTTGCAAATAAAGTCGAAATTCACATTTGTAAATTTTCCCAACAACTAGACCACATATCGCATGGGAAACTTATTTTATTTTATTTTTTTTGACATTTCCATCATTTTCTTTTGTTTTTTCTAAAATTGAAAAGGCGGTCCACAGGGGGGGTAGAGTTTGAAAATGGGACCTTTAGTACCGGTTCGTGCCATGAACCGGTACTAATGCCTCAAAGCCCATTAGTACTGGACATTTAGTCCCGGTTGGTGCCACCAACCGGTACTAATGGGCATCACACCCTTTAGTCCCGGTTCATGGCACCAACCGGGACTAAAGGGCCCAGGTGAACCGGGACTAAAGGGCCCAGGTGAACCGGGACTAATGCCTTAGCCGCACGAACCGGGACCAATGCTCACATTAGTCCCGGTTCGTGACTGAACCGGGACTAATGTGAGCATTGCCCTGTGATCAAAGCCCTGTTTTCTACTAGTGTGAAATCTTCAGTTACCAAGTGTCATATAGTGATACCGCCTGAACCTACGACCTTTTTAGCGGATCAGGTTGTATTTTCTGCCTGGATTTTCCTAGTGCAAGTCTTGTGTTGGATGATTGCGATGTATGGGTTGGGTTTCGGTCGCTTCTGTACACGCCCTCCGTGTGCTTCCATCAGCTCAGTGACCCAGAAGCAAAGTCTTCACTTAGTGTTGGGGATACACATAACAGGTAGGCCCACGAAGGGTCGAAATATCATGAAGCATGGGGTCCACACAACATGTGGGTCCAGGTAAATTTCATACAGACATACTATCCACTCGGACAAGCAACATACTATCCACTCGACCTAGCAGCATACCATCCACTCAGATGACAGTTCACCACTCGACCGTACGACTCACTCGGATATACGAAGACCAGCAGGCAGCAAAGCAGTCGGCATCATTCTCATAGTGAGGGCTTGATAGTGGGCTGGCATTATGGCATTCATGCCCCACTTTGTAACATAGGAGGTGAGGGGGTGGCGCACTCTATATAAGCCACCCCCACCACTAGACTAGGGGGGCTTTTTTCTTCCACCTTTCTCTCTTTCTCACCATTTAGCTGAGGCATGGAGATCCGTTCTCCCCGCTCTCTCTCAAATACACCATGTAACTCCGTGTTCATGACAGATAAAGAAAGCCTCTCCGGAGCACGAGACGTAGGGTCGTTATCTCCACAGCAAGAGGCCCGAACTCGTTAAAACCACCGTGTCACCCATATGCATCTCGATAGATCATGCTCCTTTATCCTACCCTCTCTTATTGTCGGAATCTTTCCCACGACAGTTGGCGCCCACCTTGGGGCATGGCGTCTATCGAGCCATGATGCCGATGGTTTTTTCATTCATCTATGTTTAATTTTATGTTCATGCTGATCATATTATTCGTCTTCGCAGTAAGTAATTGAAGCATCTCAAAGGAAGGGGAGAAGATACATCTTCACCTGACGCAACAGGTGTGCATGACCGTTCACAAACGGATCAATGAGGAGATTTCTTTCTATGCTATCCTCTTATGATCTAACAATCGTCGTGGATCTAAACAAGTCCGTTGTTGTCTTCCCTGTACGAGCAGGCACCCATCGGAATCAACAATGAAATCTTGCGATGAATAGATCAGACAAGAGACGAGGAGGGGAATATGGCACCGACGCGCTGCGCCAAGGGTTGTAGCCCTCGTCCTCACGCACGGCCGCCAGCGCGCCGACCCGATCCTCCTGCTTCCTCCTCTTCATAGAACTCGGTCCGCCCGTCAGCCGACTGCAACGACCACAGGCGCTCGACCAGCGCGCCGGCCCGCGCCGCCCGCTTCATCTTCTCCGTCGACCACAGCTCGCCCGTCAACCGGCTGCAGCGACCGCAGGCGCTCGGCAGTCCCACTGGCGGCGTGGGTGCTCGGCTGTGGTCGAGGCGACGTGGGCGCAGGCCTGGCGCTGCAACGGCCACCTCATCTCTACGACGGCCTGACACGGCGCGTTGCAGCAGCGTCCCTCGTCAACCGCGTGGCAGCAAAGCCCGCGGCCAATTCACGGACCTGACGCGGCACCAACGCCGTGGCTGTCTACCTCAACAAGACGGAGCCGCCGGGTCGACTCGGCAGTCGGCACCACCTCGAGCTCCGCCCGCACGCAGACTCTCAGGAGAATGCCATCCCGCACTTGGACTTGTCACGAGCCGCCTCACCTTGCGCTGGGCCCGAGTCAAAGCCGCCACCGCCACCGCCGCTGCCATCGCCGCTGCCATGGCCGACCAAGGAGCTCTGCGCCCCTCAACTCTCCTAATCTAATTCCTTCCCATTTATGTCCTGCATGCAGAAATAAATGGCCGTGAGAAACGTTCATTACGTATATGAATGGCTCTAACTCTCACTTAACTAGCGCTCTCTTGCATGCAGATTCTGCGTACAAGTCCAGAACGTGGGCAACTCCTTCAATGTGTTGGTCGGCCAAGCAATCACACCTAATTACTTGTAATTTATTGCTCCACGCCAACAGACCGAGCTCTGCACCAAATCAACCTCCTTGAGGAATAACTGCATGCAGGAAAAAGGAAACGGAAGGACTGGCTCCCACCAGTACGCCACTCCGCTGGCTCCGCTTCGTCAAGGTATAATCGCCTCATTAAGCGGCTAATAATTGGTGAGGATTTCCAACATCCATTACCTAATTACTGCAGCCATAACAAGCCCGCTGCTTCAGCGCTAATTAATTGGTGCATGCATGCATGTGCAACGACCGGGCCGTTAACTTCGTGGCTGTGCTGGCTATACTCAGTCCATGTGCTAGCTATACTTGCTAACTTGCAGGGAAATGCTGGTACAGCAAAAAATATTCGTGGATGTACGAGTACTTGCTAACTTGCAGGCTTACTAAGACGAACAACGCGGCCCGATCGACTCATCATTTATTCCACTCGGCTGATTGTGTGGCGATCGGATCGCAGCCCAGCTGAGATTCACTCGACCGATTCACCTTTTCACTCGGCCGGCTAACGAACAGCCACCGGCGCCATCCGCCTTGTCGTCGTGTCCGGCTTCGTCTGCGAGGCCATCGTCGAACCTCCACGCACAGCCACCCGGCTTGTCGTAGTCCCAGCCACTCGACAAAGGATTAAGGACCTTCTCCTCTCCGATCATGTACAGTTTAGTTCTTAAATTAGTGTACAACTGCTTAACAATTCCTTTTCTGTTCGAACCCAGGTTCACTCGGACAGGACTAAAGCTCACTGGAATGACCATCCACTCGAACGATTCGCACGCATGCTCGGACGAATTGACTCGGATGGTTAACAAACCACTGCGATAGTCGGACATGGACGTTTTGGTCCAGCAATCACTCGGTCGCCCCGTGCTTCGTCGGCATTCAGCTGGATACGTGCCAGTCGGACGCCTCGCACATCATCAGTCTACGGCACGCATCCCCATCACTTGGCATCTCCGCGCGTCGCCACTCCGCATGACGCGTCTACTTCACTCGGACGCCCCGCGCATCGTCGCTCCGCAGGACGCGTCTACTTCACTCGGCCGCCCCGCACCTCGCCATTGGTTTGTCACCTCATCACCACTCGGCCGCCCCGTGCGTCGCTATTGGTTGGTCACCTCATCACCACTCGGCCGCCCCGCGCGTCGCCATCGGTTGGTCATCTCATAACCACTCGGCCGCCCCGCGCGTCGCCATCGGTTGGTCACCTCATCACCACTCGACCGCCCCGCGCGTCGCCATCGGTTGGTCACCTCATCACCACTCGGCCGCCCCGCGCGTCGCCATCGCTTGGTCAACTCATCACCACTCGGCCGCCCCGTGCGTCGCTATTGGTTGGTCACCTCATCACCACTCGCCCGCCCCGCGCGTCGCCATCGGTTGGTCACCTCATCACCACTCGGCCGCCCCGCGCGTCGCCATCGGTTGGTCACCTCATCACCACTCGGCCGCCCTGTGCCTCGCCATCGGTTGGTCACCTCATCACCACTCGGCCGCCCCGCGCGTCGCCATCGGTTGGTCACCTCATCACCACTCGGCCGCCCCGCGCGTCGCCATCGGTTGGTCACCTCATCACCACGCGGCCGCCCCGCTCGTCACCATCGGTTGGTCACCTCATCACCACGCGGCCGCCCCGCGCGTCGCCGTCGGTTGGTCACCTCATCACCACTCGGCCGCCCCGCGCCTCGCCATCGGTTGGTCACGTCATCACCACCCGATCGCCCCGCGCGTCGCCATCGGTTGGTCACCTCATCACCACTTGGCCGCCCAGCGGGTCGCCACTCGGTTGGTCACCTCATCACCACTCGGCCGCCCCGTCCGTTGCCATCGGTTGGTCACCTCATCACCACTCGGGTGCCCCGCACGTCGCCATCGGTTGGTCACCTCATCACCACCCGGCCGCCCCGTGCGTCGCCATCGGTTGGTCACCTCATAACCACTCGGCCGCCCCGCGCGTCGCCATCGGTTGGTCACCTCATCACCACCCGGCCGCCCCGCGCGTCGCCATCGGTTGGTCACCTCATCACCACTCGGCCGCCCAGCGCGTCGCCATCGGTTGGTCACCTCATCACCACTCGGCCGCCCCGCACGTCGCAATCGGTTGGTCACCTCATCACCACTCGGGTGCCCCGCACGTCGCCATCGGTTGGTCACCTCATCACCACTCGGCCGCCCCGCGCGTCGCCATCGGTTGGTCACCTCATAACCACTCGGCCGCCCCGCGCGTCGCCATCGGTTGGTCACCTCATCACCACTCGGCCGCCCCGCGCGTCGCCATCGGTTGGTCACCTCATAACCACTCGGCCGCCCCGCGCGTCGCCGCTCGGTTGGTCACCTCATCACCACTCGGCCGCCCCGCGCGTCGCCACTCGGTTGGTCACCTCACCACCAATCGGCCGCCCCGCGCATCGCCATCGGTTGGTCACCTCTTCACCACTCGGCCGCCCCGCGCGTCGCCACTCGGTTGGTCGCCTCATCACCACTCGGCCGCCCGTGCGCCTTCAGACAGCTAAGCCATTTTACATTCTGTTATTTCTGTCTTCCCGTGTATCCCGTGATTCACACATCACGTTCACTCGGAGGCCACGCCACCGAGTGTACCTCTACGCTCGGCTGCTTATTTTCACATACTTGCTTAGTACTGGTTATGTGAATCCGGATTCCAACTTCCATTTTTTCGCATACATCATTCACGAACACCATGTGTCGTTCTTCATTTCGAGTTTGCATTGGTCCTCCGAGGCTGCAACTCAGTCGAAACACTACACTTCCGTTTTATTTGAGCCAGTATTCCAATGAATTCAGTCGGATCCGTCGCTTCGACAAGTTCGAACGGATCCTTCGCTCTTTCAGACTCTTGCTGGTTAACCAGCAAGCCTCTTGCACTCCCAACGGGTGTCTATGGGTGTTATTCACACAAATCATTTCAGCACACATCAAATTTTTTCGAGAAATTATTTCGTTGGCTTGTGCCATTTTTTACACAAGTTATGCGATCACTCGACGGCCCTATGCGCCAACTTCATCGCTGCTCGGACTCGGTCGCCATGCCGGTCCCAGCGCACCACAAGACCGACCTTGTCGCTCTGTTGACTTCAAACACATCCGGCCAACCCCTCTGTGGAATCCTCTTCATCGTATCAACGATATAGACCTCGTCAGGCATGAGACAGATAAGTCTCTTTTATAATTAAACTTGACACTTCACTCTTTTGCGAGTTTGCCTCTTTCGAGCATCACTTGGAAGCTTCTCCTCATCTTTACCCGAGTCCGACTCGATGAATTGCAAATCATCCATTCAAAACTACATTTCTCGTATTCGGACATGTCCGTTGTCGAAGCCTGTAGTACGCTCGGGGGCTACGCCGCACTCGGGGGCTGCATCTCATTTGGAATGACACTCTCCTGAGTGGTCGAGTACTTCATCACCAGTCAAATCCTTCACTTCAACAAGTGCATTCGATCCGCCACTTTGACAAGTTTTATAAGCACCCAGACGCTCTGCACGCCATCGTCATTCCTACTCAGACTCAGTTGTCACGCTGGTCTTGTTGTGTCGCAACCACACTACATCGACCTCGTCGCTACATTAGCTTCGAAAGCATCTGGCTAACTCCTTCGAAGACCATTTCAGCCACTTGGCCGGGCACGCAATCTGTCACTCGACCACCTCGCGCATCACCACTTGGCTGGACACGTAGTCCTTCACTCGGCCACCTCGCGTATCCTCACTCGGCCGTCCCGCACCGCGCCACTAGGTTGTGCACGTCTTCACCACTCGGCCGCTCCGCGCATTGCCACTCAGTTGTGCACGTCTTCATCATTCGGCCACCTTGCGCATCCTCACTCGGCCGCCCCGCGCGTTGCCACTCGGTTATGCACGTCTTCATCATTCGGCCACCTCGCACATCATGACTCGGTCGCCCCGCGCGTCGCCACTCGGTTGGGCACGTCTTCACCACTAGGCCGCTCCGCGCGTCGCCACTCGGTTGTGCACGTCTTCACCACTCGGCCGCCCCGCGCGTCGTCACTCGGTTGTACACATCATCGCCCCTCGTCCGCCTCGCGCATCACCATCAGTTGGACATGTATTTACCTCTACACCCCCAGCACGGGAACGACTAAGTTACTCATATGATCAAACCTCATATCACACTCTGTAGCAAGCTTGCCTCTTTCGAGCATCACTCGGGGGCTATGCACAGCCTTTGGCCATGCCGCCCTCAGGGGTTACGCCCATTCAATCAACCCATTGATCACATCAGGAATATCTTTCTGGCCATACTTGTTCGGTCTGCCGAAAATCTATAAGGGTAGTACTGTCCACTCGGACGATCGCCCAAATCATTACCTAAAGTCATCTTCAGGACTGTAAATGGGTGAAAACAACGCTCCTCTACGGATACACTTGGCCCTATCCTAGGCTCCAAGGCGTCAGTTTCAGAAACTTGGACTCAGAGATGGCATGTGCTGGTTTTCCCCCGGGATAATGAGTGGCCTCTCTCCGGAGAGTCAGCCCACACACTAGCCTCGTCACTCGGGTTTCATGGCACATCCATGTCAGACCACTAGTCTATCTCCTCCGGGAGACATACAAGTGCCACCAAGTTTTTCCTTGCAGTCAACATACCTCGATCAGTCGGGAAGCACGTCCACTCAGACAAATACCCATTTCATGCAAAAGGATAAAAATGAAGCTCCTCTACGGATACAATGTACTCTTACAAATACCCCTTTCACGCAAAATCTAATGGTCAATATAAGAAGTACTACTGGAACGATTACTCCCTGGAGTGGCCAGCTTTTTTCTACAGTCGGCAGTTTCAAGGCCGAATTCATTCCTCGTGCCGAGTGCACAAAGATCACTTGATTGATCCAGTTCCAGATTGAATTCATTTACAGTGCCAAGTGCACGAAGATCAGTCCGACTGACTCTGCTCCAAGCTGAGCTTATTTACCATGCCAAGCGCTTGAAGATCCATCCGATTGATTCAATTCCAGACAAAGATATTTACCGTGCCAACTGCACGGAGGTTTACCGGGAGACTTAAACCCTCTGCCAGACTCATCTAGTCCGACAGAGGCTCGGGGACTACACCCAGTGTGTGCACTCAACGTGCCCCCACTGGAAGAGAACTCAGAAAGAAACATTTTGCTCGAAGCAAACCCAGCTCCAAATCACTCGACCTCTGAGTCGGAGAAGAACAAGTCCAATCAGTACCAGCTAAGAAGATTTTCTCTCTCAGACCCCCGCCGACTGCCCGCAGTCGACGGCTGTCTCGGGGACTATACCCAGTGGGTGCACTCAGCGTGCCCCCACTGGAGTAATCTCCACTCGGTATGGCCTGACCAGTCCGAGTGGCGAACAACAAACAAACAATTTCTAAGAATCCGGTCGACTACCAAAAAAATTCCTATAATGTGAGTTTAACGCTCCTCCGTGGACCTGTTTTGAGCCTTCTTAGGACTCAAAGCGTGAAACTCACAAGTGTGGATCTAAAACCGAGTCGTATTGACGTTCCTCCGGGATAAGAATGGCATCTCTTTGAGAGAGCAGTCCATGTGTCAATCTTGTTGCACAGATTTAATGACACACCCATACTCAGATCACGAGTTAACCTCTTCCGAGAGATGAACGAATGTCACCAAGTTGCTCCTCACAGGCACTTACCCCGATCAGTCGGGAAGCGCGGTGCCAGAATCCATTGAGATTTTGTTCAAACCTTGGTTGTCTGAAAGCACGACGACATGTACCGAGTATTTCTGTAATCACTCGGACCAAATTGTGTCTTGCACAAACTCGTTCTACAAAATCGCAATCGATTTGGGGGCTAATGTTGGGGATACACATAACAGGTAGGCCCACAAAGGGTCGAAATATCATGAAGCATGGGGTCCACACAACATGTGGGTCCAGGTAAATTTCATACAGACATACTATCCACTCGGACAAGCAACATACTATCCACTCGACCTAGCAGCATACCATCCACTCAGATGACAGTTCACCACTCGACCGTACGACTCACTCGGATATACGAAGACCAGCAGGCAGCAAAGCAGTCGGCATCATTCTCATAGTGAGGGCTTGATAGTGGGCTGGCATTATGGCATTCATGCCCCACTTTGTAACATAGGAGGTGAGGGGGTGGCGCACTCTATATAAGCCACCCCCACCACTAGACTAGGGGGGCTTTTTTCTTCCACCTTTCTCTCTTTCTCACCATTTAGCTGAGGCATGGAGATCCGTTCTCCCCGCTCTCTCTCAAATACACCATGTAACTCCGTGTTCATGACAGATAAAGAAAGCCTCTCCGGAGCACGAGACGTAGGGTCGTTATCTCCACAGCGAGAGGCCTGAACTCGTTAAAACCACCGTGTCACCCATATGCATCTCGATAGATCATGCTCCTTTATCCTACCCCTCTCTTATTGTCGGAATCGTTCCCACGACACTTAGTCCAGTAGCACTAGGGTTGTACAGTAATCAAGTATGATAAGTTATAAATTTTGTTACTGGGCATTTCCGTTTTTGAAAATGTGGCGACTTAACCCGGCAATGGCATCTCTTATTATTGCAGTCAAAAAATTCAGTTAACAAGTGTAAAAAAAATTCAGTTAACAAGTGTCAAAAAATTCAGTTAACAAGAGGACGCAGGCTGGGCCGTGTGGCATTACTTGTTTCCCATACTGTTGAAATTGTTGCAACTTGAATCAGTTTCTATTAGAAACTCCACAGCAAGGTTTCTATCAGAAACTGCACGGCAAGGTTTCAATACGAAATGAAGTAAAATTTCTGAAAAATCAGTTCTAGAGAAATCATACAGAGCACATTCAGAGATTCCAACATTGGTCATCTTGAAAAGCATATAAGGCCTTCGTACAATGGGAGGTGCTTAAAGAAATAAACCAAATTTTTCTGAAGCACTAGTGCCTAATTCTATTGGAGAGACGCTTAATTAAGCGTCTACACTCTACAAATAGCATCGGTGCTTAGAGAAAGACTGGTTTATTTCTCTAAGCACCTATCTTAGGCGCCTTGCATTGTACAAGGCCTAACAAACTCGTACATGTTCATTTAAACATCCTAGCAAAACACTTGTTCAGCTCATGACATGTTTCATCGTAAGCAAAGGGGTAATTTAGTTCTAGTAATGCAGATTACAAAAGTTCATACATGAACTTGATTGCATTTCTTCCAGTTCATTCATGAACTAATTTAACATGCAGCTTGGTCTACAAGGTCTTGAAATCATCATGCCACTCCTCTTGAGGTGCATTTTGTGTCACTGGAAACTCCTCAGCTTGCACATATGATCTTGGTTCATCTTGTGGAAACGTGAGGTTCCACAGCCCAGCTCCTAGTCCTATCCTTAGGGGCAGGCCCAGAATTTAAAGAGTGTGTATTCAAAATTTCAAAGGCAATTTTTGGAAAGCCTAGCGTCTTGTTTAGGCGTGTATAATGGAAGCATCAATTTATACAAACACAAACTGGATAATATATAAATAAAATATAGCACAATAAAAATGACACACATCATTGATCACTTAAATATTTCAAGATATAGAAACTCTAAAATCTGAACATTGATCCACTAGTATTCTCCCTCTTCATGTTTTAGAAATGAAAAATAAAAATTGCTCAAGTTTCAGAGTACTACTTTATTAAACTAATGCTCACCGGAACATATTCACAATTTATAAACATTCTTGCATTACAAATTCATATGGCAAATTACAAATTTTCATGTCCAAACAATTCATAACTGTCTGCAAACAAGGATCTAATTTAACTACCAGTAAATAGGAAGACAACTAGTCAAATTAACTTACCTTGATGAGGCTCGCGTAGTCTGCAACCTTCTGGACAGTAGGAGATGACAAGTAGACGACCAAGGCTGCAACACTAGATGTTTTTTTGACAGCTAAGAATCGACACGTGGGCAGCGAGTCCACTTTTAGCCAGTGGAGGATCCAGGAATTTAACATTGGGTGTTCAAAAAAATTCACTGCAATACAAATACAAGTTGTTCACTAGCAGCTATATCTTCCTAGGTCTAGGTGGTGGGGGGCATATGTCCCCTAGCCGTGAGCTATGGGGATGTTTGGTTTGTGACAAGGCTACCTTAGGTCTCACGCTGTAGGTGGGACGATATGCAGTGGACAGTGTTATCCCCGGAGTCTACGCTTGTGGCGACCGCCGCCGCGACCCTCTATGCTGCGACGCTTGGTCCCATACTGGGTCGTCGCTCCTCCCTAGTAGTGGCGGCAGGCATGACACTGGGCGACTCGTCCGCGTGGAGCTCCTGCGCTGGTGGCTCCCCCACGTGGCAGCGGCTGTGGCTCGCCATGCCCATCGGGTTGGGTCGCGAGGAGTGGCAGAGCCAGATTATGTATGAGGAGGACCAAGTGTTGCTAAAACAGGTTGGGGAGGGCCAAGCTGTTGAAAAATGAATTTTTAGTAGCAAATAGTGACTAATTCTGTCACTGATCATATCAAATTACACTACAAGAAATATGTCAATTTGCGACCATCACTATTGGTCACTGAAAGGTCATTGTTTTTCATTTGCGACCTTTTTGTGACAAAAAACAGAAGGTCAAAAGCTGGTGGTCGTATACTGAAATTAACGACCTTCTTCGGGATAAGGTCGTAGACGTTTACGACCAAAACAAAAGGTCGTCGAACCCATGACCTTTTGTTTTGGTCACTGGCTGTCTGCCCAGGTCACGTCGGATCCGATGTGGCAATCTGATGTGGCAAAATTGCGACCAATTGAAAAGGTCATTGATAAGATTCAGCCCGGTCCAATTCGCTGTTCTACATGGGCCTAGCCCAATAATTTAGCCTTTTTATATTATTTTTCTTATTAATCTTGGTCAGCTATATGGGCCAGGCCCAGCATTTGCTTCCTTTTTATATTTTTTCTGCCAAATTATGTTTAACCAAACGAGTCCAGCCTAATGTTTTCCAGGCTTTTTCTTTCCTAGGCCTTGGCCTTTCCACATTCATTTTTTTTCGTTTATCTTTTTACCCAAAATATTTGTCCAATATAATTTGAGCCTTGGCCGCTTTAAGGTCCAACTCCGGCCCATTTAATGAACGTTTTCAAACTAGTTTGAATAACAATATGAATCAAGTTACCACCAATTAGCTGAATATTACGAAAATATCTCAGAACACACATTCTACAAATTTCCATCACATACATATTTTATACAGATCCAAGCAACCTACAACATGTTGTATTCAAGCATTCAGCTGCTGAAATACTCCAGAACGGGAAAAATAAATAGAACAAGCCTATCTAGTGCTTCACAACGAGAAAACATGTAATCTGCTTCTTCAAGACTGCTTCTTCCTTAACAATAACAGGCTGATGCAAAACATTTGGAGATTCAAAATAGAACAAAAGGTATGTCACTGATAGAAGAAATATTACACGTATACTTTTAAAATAAAAACTAAAGACGCACCAGTATTTTATCATTCTACTTATTATTATTCTAACAACATCATTCTACTTATCTGGAATAGGCCTATTCATCAAAACTGGGAACTAAATTGGCACATATGACAAACTTAGCAGCAAATAAGCATTGAATGTTTCACATACACCACAAGGTTTAAAAACAATCATTCAAAGTTACAGCAGATCAAAGTTCCATTTGAGTATAAAGAATAATAATCATATTCAATCAATAAGCAACTATGTCAAAGTGAATTCAGATTTACTAATGTGTGTGTCACATGATACATGCATCAAGCATAAGGCCATCAAGCATCAGGCCCCTATCTGTTCAACAAGACAAGAACATACCTGACTTTGTGTTGATGTGATGGATGGTTCTGCAGTTGAACATCTAGTCCGCATCATCGTTGATGATGGACGCCGCATGTACTTGTCCATTTAGAAGTATACCATGCAAAATGTTACACAGGCAGGTATTAGCATAAAGTAGAGCTTCTACAGTACATGTAAACTTTAGATATGAAGGACAAAGAGTTCCGAGAAAGATCTAAAGTTACAGAACAAGCATGTATTGACCATCCTACTAGTAGCAAGAACATAAAGATAATCACTTAACAAGTAGCATGAACATGAGTAAATAAGATAACTAAGTACAATTCAGTATCCCAGCTACCACAAAATTTGAAAATATTAGGCACATTATGACAACCTGGCAATAGTTTGTAATCCAAACCAAACCCAGGCGAACCCATACATTTACAAGTGAAGCAATCAAACCAAATTAATCCAAACCAAACATATAGATAGTTGTTGATTCATGCACTAAGCACTCCTACTGTCGATGCATGCTCAGTACGAATTGCACAACAATCCCATTAAGTGTTGCATGCATACAATTAAATTCATAAGCTACAGACTCTTGTGACCTGGGAATAATTAGCACTACTAATTCAGAGGCATCAAAATCTAAGCCATGCAAAACTGCTCACTTCTGAAACTTGAAACAATCTGAAGGCAAAAAAATAACACAAAGGAGCAGTCTGAACCCTGCAGGTTGCATACCACAAACAACAACAGCACAACGGCAGAAGTAGCCCTGTTTGCATCATGTTGAACAACACAAGCAGCCATATATGCATCGCAAACAAAGAACACTCGACATCCAACATCCGAAGGCATTGCAATGACTTCTAAGCACATCTAGCATACTGGTTTCCGCAAAGAGCATAAGCAAACATGATACAATATCATTTGCATCACATCAACCAAATTATTAGGCAGCACAGCATGCACATGAACAAAGACAGGTTCTGGGTCCTGTCTAATTCACCTAGTTGATGAGGGCGACAGAGCGGGAGACAAGCTTGATGTCGTTGCCATCAAGGACGATCTCATTCTTGACCTTCTCGGACCTCAAGATGGTGACTCCGTCGAGCATGTCCACCTTCCTCACCTGCAACCAAATCACAACAGAAATCAATTAAGTTCGTAGCACAGAGCTATATGTTTCTATTACTTTTAAACTGGAAGCTGCTGATTCTGACATTTGTTATTTCTTTACATGGATAATGTTGACATTATGAAGCAGAAAATTAATGCTTCACATAATCAAAAGTAGGCAGAACAGATGGTATAATCTAAGCTTCTGAATCTAGACTAGGCTGAAAAACAGTGTAATACACACAAGATGCATCTTTTAACCATGCAAACCATCACAAGAAGCTGATAATTTAGGGCTGCCCAGCTCGAGGGGAGAGCTAAGCACATTAAATACCCATAGATAGCTCGAGGGGATAGCTTGAGGGGATGAACAATACTAATAACCCATAGATAGCATGGTACAGAAGCAAGCAAACAGTTAATACTAGCTATCTCAAGGAACAACAAAAAATAAATGTTGAGAACTGTGGTACAATAAACATACAAGACATATGTCGTCCGTGGAATCAGTGCATAGCTGTAGCAGATCACCAGGTATGGTGCCATAATTAACTCTTTTTTTTTGCCTAGACAGCACCTCCAAGTTAGAGAACCGGCCATGAACTTTCGTCATTAACACATGTAGTAAACTATAAAATGATGAAAGCACTACTTATGACAAATGTACTAGATACATTCTTGTCAAGCAAGCAGTCACAAACACCCCATATATATATTCCAGTCTGCGAGTTCAAAGACCTATATATGATTGCAGAACACTAGCATCTGTGTTGATTCAAACTTCATGTTGGCTAAGTTTGTTACGGATTCATCTACTGAATTTCACACTATACAAGAGCCACAAAATATCAGGGGCCTGAATTTTCTGCAAGATTTGTTAAGGCACACCTACAAAAATTTAACACGCTGCTTCGAGTTTTGGGCAATTGTGGATACCATTATGGAACACACACGTTTCTTGCCGAGCGGGCGACGGGAAAAAGCATGGTCAGAGTAAAGTGAAATTTCGATCACGTAGTTGCCACCATGGGCAACGCTCTGTAGCAGGCTCGCCTAGCCACTCGGACAATATCCTCGATCTGCAAGGGCAAGAACAAGTGTAAGTTTTGGTCACGTTAATAAGATGATGATATAAAAAATTGATCGACGGATCGTCATATGAACAGTGCATGCCTTGTTGTAATAGCGTCCAAACTGTGCATTATTTACAATGTCATTACCTTGTCACTGTGTATATCTCGACCAATAAATAAGCCACTGACATGTTCTGGCTTCTCCCTCGAGGCGTGAACATATATGGTATATCTTCCCTCATGACCCTATAGAGACAGCTGTAGAAGACATGAACAGATAACTCTGAGCAAAATGTGATGACACAAGAATCATGACAGTGCTGAAAAGATCGATACTTCTACATAGAACATAAAATCAATGAAATTGTGACGAAATATCATTCTACTCTATCACAGGGAGCAGCACTAGCACAAGATACCAAGTGATATATCCATGTGTTACGATAAAGCATGGACTGTATCCCTTTTCGTAATTTGCTACTGAATCAGATAACCACTATAAAACACAATGACAGAATTTGTATGCAACTCGTCTACTACATGAGTCTCAACTTCAAAAGGAGGAACTACTTGGTTGTTCTAATTTTGCACACCAGAACGGATTTGTATAAATTGACAGAAAAAGGGGGGAACCCTTGGGTACAACTTTAGGCGCAGCCCCGCAAAAGAAACCCTACATAGTTTGCTAGAAACATCCCAACACGCTTGCCCTGATTCGAGCAATCCAAACTTCACTAGATAATTTCCCTGCCTAGAAACCTGAACAAAGCCTGCCTTAAAAAACGCAGCGCAAGCTGAATCCTAACAAACATGCGCAGAAACAACACGCCATCTAAAAAGCTATGGCAGAACTAGATGCCCCCCGGACGGGACAGGAGCAACACACATCAACGATTTACTGGGCACATCGGCCCAGCAAAATTAAACCAGAACAATCAGCGGGTACAAGATCGGGAGGGGGAGGGCGGCGGGGCCGGCGGCGCACCTGGATTTTGGCCTTGACGTTGTCGATGGTGTCGCTGCTCTCGACATCGAGGGTGATGGTCTTCCCCATGAGGTCTTGACGAAGAACTGCATCTTCCTGCTGCTCGTGCGTGCGGGAGAGAGTCAAGATGGTCGCATGAGAACAACGGAGCAGGAGCGGAAGCAGACGAAAATGAAACGAAACGAAGATCTTTTAGTTTCTCCACGGGTGGGTGTCTGCGGCTCGGATCCGGAAGCCGGACCTCCATCGAGGCTGCGGCTCACCTCGGCGACGACGTCGGCAAGGCCGCCGGGGTGTGTATCAGAGCGGAGGACCTCGGGCATCCATGGCGGCCTCCTTGCATAGAGATGTACAGAGGGGATTGAGACTTGAGAGAAAAAAAGGGAGACACAAACAGAGGGAGGAAGAAGAGCGGGGGAACACGGCGACCTGCAGGACTTCGGTCGATGGTGGAGATGCTCCGGTGAGGCGCGAGGCCGAGGCAGCGGAGACCGAGGCTGGATCGCGTTGGATCTCCCTCCCTCGGGTTCTTCTCTCCCTTCTAGTGAGGGAAGGGGAGGGGCGAGAGGAGGACGGCGTGGGGGAGGCCATGAACGGCAGCGAGCTCCGTTGGAGGAAGGTGGCGGCGGCGATTGGTCTGGAAGGAAGGAGGCGGGCTCTCTCCATCGAGCGAGACAGCGAGGAGACGGGGGGATCTGGAAGGGGATCGATGGATGGATGTGGAAAGAAAGGAGGCGGGGGGGGTGGATGCAAAATGACCATCTAGGGTTTCGGGGTTGGTGTGGAAGGGTTGAGGACTGTCGTTGGATCCGCGAGCATCCGATGGTGATTGAAGCACGATCCGCGTACTACGTACATGTGCCAATCAGAATGCAGTACGACGTTATGACCATCTAAATTGGTCGTAGTTGACTAAAAATAATTTTTCGAGTGCCCAAAATGAGGTTTTTCGTGAATGATCTGCCATATATTTGTTGCAAAATTGGACCAAATAAATTTTCTAAAATACTAGGCCATATTTAATGTATAATTGACCAAATGGTTGGGTGTCAAAAGTTTTGATCCACCTCTGGTGAAAAAGACAATTTTTCGCCGATTCAGTTGGAAGCGGGTCAAATTTGAACTACAGTCGTCTCATAGTTTGCTCTTTATTTAAAAAAATCATTTTTATGTACATAAGTATCTATTTAATCAGAGAACGACCAAAAGTTTTCCAAAATTCAACCTCTATTTAGGAACGGTCATGCCCGCCGTTTTGACCGCATTTTGAAATGGGCATAAAAAATTCAAAAAAAATAAAAAATTAGAAAACCTTCACATTGTGTTATTACATGTGACCAAGTTACCAGGCAAAATAATAAACTTGTAATATGGCAATTCTTTTAAAAAGTGTTCTCAGAAATGAGCTATCATGTGTGAAGATTAATGGCTTTCAAGCCAAATGATCAATCTTATGGCCACCTTCATGGCATAGTTTGTTCAAATGATCTCATATTGTTCACAAGGGTGCATCTTGGAATGGCAAACAATGTTGCCTAAGGGAGTTTTCATTTTCTTTGGACGAAAAATCAATTTTCCATTTTCCGAGTGCCCAAAATGAGATTTTTTTGTGAAGGGCCTACCATATATTTGTTGCAAAATTGGACCAAATCAATTTTCTAAAATACTAGACCATATTTAATGCACAATTGACCAAATGGTTGGGTGTCAAAAGTTTTGATCAACCTCTGGTGAAAAAGATAAATTTTCGCCGTTTCAACTGGAAGCGGGTCAAATTTGAACTGCGGCTGCCTCATAGTTTGCTATTTATTTTTCCAAAAATCATTTCTAGGTACAAAAGTATCTATTTAATCAGAGGAACACAAAAAATTCCAAGATTCAACCACTAGCTAGGAACGGTCAAGCCCGCCGTTTCGACCGCATTTTGAAACGGGCATAAAAGATTAAAAAAATCAAAAAAATGGAAAACCTTCGCATTGTGTCATTATATGTGACCAAGTTACGAGGAAAAATAATAAACTTGTAATACGACAATTCTTTTAAAAAAGTGTTCTCAGAAACGAGCTATCATGTGTGGAGATCAATGGCTTTCAAGCCAAATGATCAATCTTATGGCCACATTCGTGGCATAGTTTGTTCAAATGATCTCATATTGTGCACAAGGGTGCATATTGGAATGGCAAACAATGTTGCCTAAGGAAATTTTCATTTTCTTTTGACGAAAAAATCATTTTCCATTTTTCGAGTGCCCCAAATGAGGTTTTTTTGTGAAGAACCTACCAAATAATTGTTGCAAAATTGGACCAAATCATTTTTCTAAAATACTAGGCCATATTTAATGCACAATTGACCAACTGGTTGGGCGTAAAACTTTTTGATCCACCTCTGGTGAAAAAGACAAATTTCCGCCGTTTCAGCTGGAAGCGGGTCAAATTTGAATTGCGGCTACCTCATAGTTTGCTATTTATTTTTTCCAAAAATCATTTCTAGGTACAAAAGTATCTATTTAATCAGAGAAACACCAAAATAATTTCCAAGATTCAACCACTAGCTAGGAACGGTCATTCCCGCCGTTTTGACCGCATTTTGAAACAGGCATTAAAAATTCAATAAAAAAATCAAAAAATTGGAAAACCTTCGCATTGTGTCATTATATGTGACCAAGTTACCAGGAAAAATAATAAACTTGTAATACGACAATTCTTTTAAAAAGTGTTCTCAGAAATGAGCTATCATGTGTGAGAATTCATGGCTTTCAAGTCAAATGATCAATCTCATGGCCACATTCATGGCATAGTTTGTTCAAATGATCTCATATTGTGCACAAGGGTGCATATTGGAAAGGCAAAAAATGTTGCCTAAGGGAGTTTTCATTTTATTCGGACGAAAAATCAATTTTCCATTTTTCGAGTGCCCAAAATGAGTTTTTTTTGTGAAGGACCTAACATATATTTGTTGCAAATTTGGACCAAATCAATTTTATAAAATACTAGGACATATTTAATGCACAATTGACAAAATGGTTGGGTTTCAAAAGTTTGATCCACCTCTCGTGAAAAAGACAAATTTCCGCCGATTCAGCAGGAATCGGGTCAAATTTGAACTGCAACTGCCTTATAGTTTGCTCTTTATTTTTTCCAAAAATCATTTCTAGTTAGATAAGTGTCTATTTAATCAGAAATACATGGTTTGGTGGTGATACGTCGATGTTTGGATGGTCGCCCAGGGCCCCAACTCCAAAGCGCGTAGACTCGCATGCCTGTCGCGTGGTCACCGCGTGACCGTGGTGTTGCCATGCGTTCTGGGCAGCCTAGGCATGTCTAGTAGGTTGGGCACTCCCCAGGTAGATGCTAGAAAGAAAATAACAATAGAAGAATCTCATGAGGAGACCGAACTATGCTCAAACATGAATTAGCAGCCAAGTGTTTGATTAGCGGTACGGGAAATTCACAAGGCCAATGGGCCTGAGTTTTGGCTGAGCATGATCATCTACTAAGGAGACTGTCTTGGCAAATTTTTAGCTCAAATGGAGGAGTTCGGATGGCACTTGCTTTGCAAAGTACCACATCGGGTAGAAATATGGATGTTGAAGCTGGGCTCAAACTAATGAATGGATTGAGCTGAAATTTGGTGGAGGATGGTTACTTGGGCATAGGAAAGCACTGTGGAAAATTGATACCATTTGGACATGCCAAAGTGGTACTTCCTTCACAATTCTTTTCTCTAGACAGAAACTTGGGAAAATTAGCGAGAGAAATTGGATAAATGAAATGAGCTCAAATTTGGTGTAGGTAGGTTACATAGGTATGGTCAAGCCCTGGTAAATTTTGAGATCATTTGGGTAAGCCTAGCTAGTACTTACTTCACAAAGCTTCTCTTGAGATCGAAACTTCGGAATTTTTTTGAGAAAATATTACTAGGAAAATGGAGCTGAATATTATCATGTGGCAATGATTTGGGTATGGAATAGTGGCCAAAAAGTTTGAGGGTAATAGGAGGGGTCTAGATAACACTTGCTTTGCAACGTGCCAATCTGGCCATAAAATATAAATTGAACCTGGGCTCACATAGATGATTTGACTGAGCTGCAATTTGGAGGAGGGTGATAATTTGAGAATATGAAGGAACTGTATAAATTTCATGTCATTTGGATATATAAAAATGGTACTTCCTTCACAATGCTTCTAGGTGGACAAAAACTTTGGAAATTTGCCGAGGAAGATTTGTTGGGAAAATGGAGCTGAATTTTGTCATGAGGCAATGATTTGGATAGGAAAGAGTGCTCAAAAATTTCGAGGGCAATCAAGAATATATAAATAGCACTTCCATCATAATGTGTTGTTGTGAACAAAATAGGAAAATGAATATTGTTGAATTATTTTTGAACTAGGTAAGGACGGATTTTTACATATTTGACGATGATATGACCCAAAGAATTTATGAGATTTTTTTGGGAATTTTAGGAATGACAGAAATATAGGTTGCTTCATAACCTAGGGCAAAAATTGACACATGGACATGACACATAGGCAAAACTAATGAGGTGGCGCCTAGTCATAGCAATCCACCACAATTACAAGGTTATGACCATCTATATTGGTTTTGATCAGCTAGAAATAAGGCAGCGGACCAGTGCTGTCTGCTTTATGACCATTTTGTGTAAGGAAATTATGACATTTCTGACCAAAATGGTCGATATAGTTTAGGGTTTGGAGCCCCCCGAACAGCTTTTGACCAATTGGTCTCAAATGGTCATAGATCTATGACCAATTCTTCCAGGGTCATTGACATAAGGTCACTAGTTGACATATTTCTTGTAGTGTTAGCAGCAAATGGCTGATGTTAGGCGGGGGGGGGGGGGGCAGGGCCCTTGCTATTCCCCCGTCTCCGCCACCGTCGTGAGAGTGTTGCCGCCTCTTTCATGCCTCTGTGGCTCTGTGGGAAGAAGGAAGAATTGCTGGCTTATCTTTTTCTTTGATTTTTTTTGAGAAAATTGTTTGGTGAGTGGAGAAGAATCGCTTGGCTGGGTGAGCCTCTCGTGCGTGCGTGCGTGCGTGCGCCCTAGTGGACATAAGTTGTCTGAATCCTGAAGGTGCAAGGGAACGAAGCCAATGGGCTGCCGCTGCCTACGTGCTTGCTGAAATAGGCGTATTGGGCCTGTAGAATAGTGTATCTGTCATATATACCTATATATATATAGAAACTGCAGAAATTTTTGGGTGTACATCTGTACACCCATGCCCCATGCTGGATCCGACCCTGATTTTAGCATTCGGAGGATTGATATATTAGACATATGAACACATCTAAATAGCAATTTCTGACCTAGGTGTGGGATGTGGCTTTGAAATTGAAGACTTAGGTGTGCGTGGTGCAAACTGCCAATATCAGGACCAGAGGGAGAGAGAGAGAGAGATGCGACTGCAATCTGGATGAATGTGTCGCGTCGCCGCCTGATGACCCACAAGTATAGGGATCTATCGTAGTCCTTTCGATAAGTAAGAGTGTTGATCCCAACGAGGAGTAGAAGGAAATGACAAGCAGTTTTTAGCAAGGTATTCTCTGCAAGCACTGAAATTATCGGTAACAGATAGCTGTGTGATAAGATAATTCGTAACGGGTAATAAGTAACAAGACTAACTAAGGTGCAGCAAGGTGGTCCAATCCTTTTTGTAGCAAAGGACAAGCCTGGACGAACTCTTATATAAAGCAAAGTGCTCCCGAGGACACATGGAAATTACTGTCAAGCTAGTTTTCATCATGCTCATATGATTCACATTCGTTACTTTGATAATTTGATATGTGGGTGGACCGGTGCTTGGGTGCTGTCCTTCCTTGGACAAGCCTCCCACTTATGATTATCCCATCTTGCAAGCATCCTCAACTACGAAAGAAGAATTAAGGTAAACCTAACCATAGCATGAAACATATGGATCCAAATCAGCCCCTTACGAAACAACGCATAAACTAGGGTTTAAGCTTCTGTCACTCTAGCAACCCATCATCTACTTATTACTTCCCAATGCCTTCCCCTAGGCCCAAATAATTGTGAAGTGTCATGTAGTCAACGTTCACATAACACAACTAGAGGAAAGACAATATACATCTCATCAAAATATCGAACGAATACCAAATTCACATGATTACTTATAACAAGACTTCTCCCATGTCCTCAGGAACAAACGTAACCACTCACAAAGCATATTTATGATCAAGATCAGAGGAGTATTAATTATCATTAAGGATCTGAAAATATAATCTTCCACTGGATAAACCAACTAGCATCAACTACAAGGAGTAATCAACACTACTAGCAACCCACAGGTACCAATCTGAGGTTTTGGGACCAAGATCGAATACAAGAGATGAACTCTGACATATTTACTCGATATTTTTCAAGAAACTGGAGAGTCAGTGCTTGCAACAGTAGTCCCAAGCAAAGTAGACTTCTATCGATCGCGTTTTTTCTGGCAGAGTGATGAGTTAAAACGAAAATGCAGACTTGCCAAATGTGATATTATTTGTAGGCCAAAAGACCATGGTGGTCTTGGTATTGAAAATTTAGTGGTAAAGAACAGATGTCTGCTCAACAAGTGGATGTTCAAACTATCTTTAGAGACCGATGCCATATGGGTCCAGATTCTGCGTAATAAGTACCTTCATTATAAAACCTTATCCCAGGTGATGGTCAGACCAACCGATTCGCCGTTTTGGAAAGGACTGATGAGAGTGAAATCAGCCTTCTTCCATAGGACAAAATTTATAGTTGGAAATGATACTTCCATGAGATTCTGGGAGGATACATGGCTAGGGGAGACGCCTCTAGCTATCCAATATCCTTTTCTCTATAATATTGTCCAGCGTAGAGATGCTTACGTTGCAACAGTATTACAGTCCAATCCTCTCAATATTCAATTCAGAAGGATTTTAGCGGGTAACCGTTGGGAAGCGTGGCTCCATCTTGTGCGAAGATTGATGGATGTTACCATTTCTCAACAGCCAGATCAGTTGCACTAGAAACTAACCAAGAATGGAGTGTTTTCGGTTAAATCTATGTATTTGGATATTATTAACTCTGGCACGATCCCGCGATCTGTGCATATTTGGAAAGTCAAAGTGCCTTTAAAAATTAAAGTGTTCATGTGGTTTGTCCACAAACAAATCATTCTCACTAAACACAATTTGGCAAAACGTAACTGGACAGGTTCTCGACGATGTAGTTTCTGTGATCATGATGAATCTATTAAATACCTCTTTCTTGATTGCCCTATGGTCAAAATTTTATGGCGTTCTGTTCATATAGCATTTGACATTAATTCTCCTAATAGCATCCACAGGTTATTTGGTACGTGGCTAAATGAAGTTGAGATAAAAATGGCGAAACATATTTGTGTCGGAGTATGTGCTCTTTTGTGGGCTATATGGAACTGCAGGAATGATTTGGTTTTTAACAGAACAACAGATATTCATTTCTTGCAGGTTATTTTCCGGGCCACTACATTGATCCGTATGTGGTTGCTACTCACTCCGATGGATGCCAGGGAGCGTATGGTTACTGGATCTATCCGATGGGAGACGGTCGCGCGGGCTATCTTCAACCGGTTTGGATGACGGTCATGTAATAGGATAGGTGTTTAGCTTCCTATCTATTTTTATTCCGTCGATTGTGGCTATCCCGTTTTCTTTCATTGTTTTTAGCTCTTTGTGAGCCATTTTGCTTGTCGAGACTTGAAGACTTTGTTTGAGCTGTTTGCTTATTAATAAATAGGCCGGATGCATCTTTCTGATGCAGAGGCAGGGGATAACCTCCTTTTCAAAAAAAAAAGTAAGTTGTGTAGCATGGGGTTTATTTCTTGTTTGCGGTTGATGTGGACAGTACTAGGTTAACCTGTGCAACGCGATTATAATTATTATGATTGGAAGAGTGAACTGTTTTTGTGATTTACTGTATGATAAGGTCGGAAGTAATCTGCTGAGTGATAATCTGTCTAAGTGATTCTGATTTCACTGCAAAATGAGGCCATTGACCTTGCTTAGTGGCTGCTTCTGTTGGTTTACTTTGTTTGAAGTTCGTTGTCAGGTGCAAGGATATCTAGAGCCTGTCTTTGATCTTTGCGGCACCAAAGGGAATCATGAATAAGGTAGTTCAATTATATTCGTCAGCTCTTTTATTTTGGTTTCCATGCGTTCCTGTTTTGAAATATCTTTACTTTGGCCTTTTCTTAGCAGGAAAAAAATTGATGCCACGCTGAGAACATCAGATATGTAACTTATTTACAATCACAAGATGTGGAATGATTTACAATATCTCAAAAAATAATGCTCGACGATGGTTTGAGGTTTGATCTGAATAAAGCTAAGCTTGTGCATTGGATTGGATCTGGACCGTCGAATCCGCTCCAACGGGTGGTATATATCGACCAGATGCACTGTGAAATGACTTATAATAAGCACATGGATGCACAAGCTAGCAGATTCAAACATTTTGCACGTACGATGGTGTCCGGGAAGAAACATAAAGAAACAGTAATTAAATTCGCAAAAAAGAAGGAAACAACAATTAAACTGGAATGCCAACTACATACACAGCCAGCGTGCAGCGCGGCCGGCATTCACTTATTCATAAACTCCAATATATGGAGGCAAGGCGACGACGACATCGCAGGCTAGCTCGCATCCATCCGTCCATGGCGGTGCGGTGCTCAGCTCGGCGGGCAGACGCCGCCTCCGTTGCAGCCGTTTGCGCATTTGGCCCCGCAGTCTGGAAATGCAAGGTTCTTGCAGTTCTGGCAGGCAGTGTGCTGGCAATCCTCATCGCAGGATGGAGTTATGCTTGCCTTGTAGCAGACCGAGTTGCAAAACAGGTCTTGGTACTTAATGCACAAAAAGCCGCATTCCTCGATGCAGTCACCGCACGCCGTGAACGCCGACGCCGGCTGCCCCGCGCTGAGCACCAGCGCGAGGCAAACGGCCACAGCAGCGGCGAGCTTGAGGGCAGAGGCGGCCATTGTTGCCGATGGATGGAGCAAGAGCAGCGGGATCTATGAGATGGGAGCTAGCTGCTTAACTGCTGGCTGGTGGTGCCCTGACCATCGGATCTACTTCTGGTATTTATAGGCAGCAAATTGCAATGCATAGCCGGTGTGGATGAATGGAACCCTAGTTAGTTAGCCAGTAGCTGGCTCTAACGTGCACCAGATGTAAGCTTCAAGTTGACCTCGTTTGGACAAAATTAAGTCAGCACCTAGCTAGGCGCGTCGGTGCATGTGTAACCTGCGCGAATCTCACAGCAGAATCACGCGGTAAAGCCATGTGATTGCGTCTGTATAATTCCCACTACAAGGAAAATTTAGACACACTGCAAATACAATTTTGCTGTTTTGTACCGCTTTTGTTTTAGGAAAGAGAGACATCCTCGTCTCAATTCACGGTTGAAATATGGATTTTTCTCTTTAATTAGGAAAAGGAAGTACTACACCCTCATTTCCTTGGTTAATGTAGTTGCAGGATCACACTCGCAGCTCACTTTGCACAAACAGGAAGACAACACGGAGGAAGATAGTGGTTCGGCGCTTTCGTGTAAACATCAAAGCATTTTCAGTTATCTCATGATATTTGTACGGCAAGTTACTCTGCCGATTAGTTTTTTTTATGAGGTACTCTGCCGATTGGTTACAACTGAAGGAACGGAAAACCAGCCAGGAACGGGTATGCCGGACGCGCCATCCCACGTCCACCTGATCCCGGTTAAGTTGTCGCTGCATGCGTTGAGTTCGTGCCATCGTCCCAGGAAGCACACACAACGGCCTGAACTAACTACCCCGAACCTACACCAAGACGTGCACAGACACACGTTACATGGCTGCATTATTTGCAAAGATAAAAAAGCTAGCTAAACTATTGGAGCTCAATGGGATTACATGCACAACAGTTAATGCCCACAAGTATTTCTAAATATGCAATTGAACCAATGTGATATAAAATTTGTATCACAAAAATTATACAATTAAAAAAATAAAGTTTCTATTAACTCTTTTTATATGATAACTAACTTTGACCCTAAAACCCTAAACCCAAAAATAAGGTAGTAGTTAATAGTGGCTCCTCGTCCTCAAGTTTATCCCCCATGGGGGTGCCTTCAGAGTTGACTCCGAGACGAGTGCACACTTAGCTCGTGATCGTTAAATGTTGATTCCCCGTACCCACGATCATTAATTAGAGTAGTACTACAAAACAAGTAAAAATAAGAGGATGACCCATGCATTGCTGCAGGTTGATGAAAATTTTGGTTGATTACATGAGAACCGAAATTTAAAATACATATGACTTGATATGTTTGATTATGTAAGTGTCAAAAAATATTTATTGAATAAAAGTAGAATAATTAAATGAAAAACATTTCTCCATGCATGGTTGAAACTTGTGGTGGGTATTTCTCCATGCATGGTTGCATGTTGAGGTGAGACTTATTTCATTGACAATTGTATTGTGAGGTGGCAATGCTTGTATATATGATGAGATAAATAAGTTAGTGGGGATCACACTCTTATGTACTCCCTCGGTCCTAAGGTGTATTATTTCAGTCGCCGCCTGAGCCGCTCTGGGGAGGACGACGCGGAGGCTAACTCCAGTAGTCTATCTATAAAGCCTTGTTCAAAGTTTGACTTTTCGAAAAATGAAGGAAAAAAAACCAGGATTGCGTGGGATCCAGCCGCCAGCGTCCGGTGGTGGGCTTGGACTCGACTCGACTCCAACTAGCTCATGGGCGGGCGATGGCGATGCAGCTTGCGCGAGAGCAACTAGTTAACAAGCGCTCCTTCGGGAGCCTCGCAACGATCAGCGCCATTTGGCGCGCTCCCAACCATTCGCCACATGTCACGCTCTGGGCGCTCCCTTCGGATTTTATTTTTTTATTTTTTTGCACGCGTTTTTGGCTTTTTAAATGGGGTTTTCCGGGCTTTTTCGATGTTTTGGTTTTCCACCGGTCTTCCTTGGCTTTTCGATAAAAAAAATGAAATTCTTTTTCCCGCAAAAAACGCGTTTTCCCCTTTCGCGAGAGTCACGGTTTTGCTTCCTCGAGAGGCACGGTTTTGCTTCGCGAGAGTCATGGACGTGCCTCTCGGAAATGGAAAAAAACGTGTTTTTTTTCCTTTCGCGAGAGTCACGGTTTTGCTTCCGCGAGAGGCACGGTTGTGCTTTCGCGAGAGTTACGGCCGTGCCTATCGGAAACGGAAAAAATGTGTTTTCTGTTTTTTTTCCTTTCGCGAGAGTCATCGTTTTGCTTCCGCGGGAGGCACGGTTGTGCTTTCGCGAGAGTCATGGCAGTGCCTCTCGGAAACGAAAAAAATGTGTTCTCTGTTTTTTTTCTTTCGCGAGAGTCACGGTTTTGCTACCGCGAGAGGCACGGTTGTGCTTTCACGAGAGTCACGGCCATGCCTCTCGGAAAGGGAAAAAAATGTGTTTTCAGTTTTCTTTCCTTTCGCGAGAGTCACGGTTTTGCTTCCGCGAGAGGCACGGTTGTGCTTTCGCGAGAGTCACGTCCGTGTTCCTCGAAAACGAAAAAAAATGTGTTTTTTCTTTTCTTTTCCTTCTGCGAGAGTCACGGTTTTGCTTCCGCGAGAGGCACGGTTGTGCTTTCACGAGAGTCACGGCCATGCCTCTCGGAAAGGGAAAAAAACCCGTGCTCCCGGTTTGGTTTTTCATCCGGTTTTTTCGTGAAAAAAAGTTCGTCAAAACCTATCAATATGGGATCTTGTTTTGAAGATCTCGACGCGAGGAATCCAACGGTGAAGTCGGTTCGAGATTTGGACGCACGGTTTGAGAGATAAAACATTTTGAATAAACGGATCTATGAAAAAAAGGAAAACTCACAGGTTGCGACAAGTGGCGTGTTGCATGGGCGCCGCTTGTCGTAACCAGGAGAATTGGAGTGATCTTTGCAACGAGTACTCCTCAACTAATGATTTCGAGCTTGCGCCTCCGCCCTTTGCTGTCTCTACTCTCCACCGCAAGCCAAAGCCTAGTATTGTTGCCTGACGCGTAGGCCTGCTGGATGGGGTGTGGAATAGCCGCAATGGGTTAGATGGGTCGGTGCGTATGCGATCGAGTTTTCTTGGTTGACTTTGTGTGATGCTTCTGTTTGTTTAGGGGATGTGCTCGCTGCCTTGTGGGCATGGCAGCCGGGACGAAGATGCATTGTTTGCTATCGTCCATCCTTTTGACCTATCTGTTGCACGTTTGATGGCTTTGGTGTGTTTGGGACACGTTAGTACGTGCAGCATGATGAGAACATGTAAACCCCATGCATTCACATCCGAAACACAAACCCATACCAAATCACCGGCCAGAGCTAATGACAAACGGATGTGGCTCATGTTGACCACCCCCTAAAAGAAAATTAGGAGATAGATATCCAGATGCCTCAATCTCCATCAACCCAGCCCATCTAAAATCAGCTACGAACTACGTGTCCATAGCCGGGCGCGGCAGAGCACGCCGTCCCATCTACTAGTACATATATGTTTCTCAAAAAAAAAAATCTACTAGTACATATATGAACAAGCGGTGGTCGACTCCTTATTCCAGCTAGCAGCCGTTCGTAGCTGCATGCGCGCCTTTTTTGACTTGCTTTCAAATGATATATCGCCATGCATGCACCAGGCACATGCTTCGTTATTGTATCCATCCATCCACGCATATAGCTAGTTGTTCAAGTGCTTCCGCCTGCATGCACCAATTTAATTTCCAGCTCAAATTCATTCACTTGAGGATTTTCTTCGATTCCTCCGGCTGCGCCACTCCAGCTCAAAACTTTCAGATTCTGTTCTTCAGTTCATGGTGTGATTTTCTACGATTGGACTTCTCTGCATCACAGTTTGTTCGATTGGGCTTTTTCCAGTGGTGTGATTTCTTTTCTTCTGTTCGTGGTGATACTTGGGTTCAGATTCTGAAGAACTGGCGTGTGTGTTTGTGTGAGGTATTGACCTCTCTTTTACACAGTCAGTTACAGCATAGTGAAAGACACCGTGTGGAAATTACTCATCCACTTCTGGTCTCAATATTTCTCGTGGAATGAGTCTTTGATAGATATGGTGGTGCTGTGGTCCCGTGCTCATCCATGGCCGTGCATTGCATAGTGGAGTGTCATAATCATAAGAAATTCCACGAGCCACTACCTCCGTGTAAGAAAAGTGTGCATGCCAAGTCCAAGACTTAGAATAGCATATCGTAGACCATATATATTGTGCTTGTGGAGTGGGATGGGATCTGCTTATCTCTCTGGTCATTCCATTGCCGTTCCCATCTGCTAGCTGCCCCCTCCCTCGTCCGACCATATGGCTGCTGAGCTTGGGCATCTCGCCCAAGGAGCTGCCACAATACTATGCCTGTTGATTTTCCTTGTAGCACCGTTTGATTCCCGTGCTCAAGCAAGGATATCAGGTGGGTTTGCAACCTGCATCAACAGGGAGCGGGATGCGCTTCTGTCCTTCAAGGCAGACCTACTCGACCCCGCTGGCCGTCTCTCGTCATGGCATGGCAAAGATTGTTGTCGGTGGGAGGGAGTCCAGTGCAGCAGCAGAACAGATCATGTCATCACGCTCGATCTCCGCAACCCACAGCATGACTACTAAAACAGCTTGTTCTTGTCCAAAGATGAGATGAGCTCGTCTTTGGTTGCTTTGCAACAGTTGAGGTATCTTGATCTGAGCTCTAATTACTTCAATGGTGCAAGCATACCTGTGTCCGTGGGCTCTCTGGAGAACCTAAGGTATCTCAACCTCTCAATGTCGGGTTTCGTCGGGAAAATACCTTCCCAACTCGGTAATCTCTCAAATTTGAAATATCTTGATGTTGCTGGGGGTACCAATGATCTGCACGCACTGGATCTTGCATGGTTGTCACATCTATCACTGTTGAGTTATGTTGACTTGAGCGGAGTGAACCTCCTTACTGTGCGGGATTGGTTTCATATGGTTAACATGATTTCCTCTCTAAGAGTGCTTCGCTTAGCAGATTGTGGCCTTACCCGCACAGTGTCTGCTACTTCAAATCTCACACATCTCCAAGTCCTTGATCTATCATCCAACTCATTTGACACAACACTAGAGCATAACTGGTTCTTCTGGGATCTCACAAGCCTGAAGGAGCGCTTCACCTCTCCCATTGTGAGTGGCATGGTCCTATTCCTGAACAATTGGCAAACATGACTTCCCTTGAAGTAATAGATTTTCGTGCAAATGATCTTGTGGGTTTGATACCGAGCAACTTACAAAATTTGTGCAGTTTGAAAGTGCTGAATTTTGATGATAACAACATTGATCTGAGTATTGGTGAGTTCATGGATAGGTTGCCATGGTGCTCATGGAGTACATTGCAGAAGTTGTCAATGCAGAATACGACTATGACCGGAAACCTACCGCTAGAAGTTGGAGCACTTGGTAACTTGACATTGTTGAGTCTCGGCAATAATAGACTCGATGGTGTGCTCGTGAAGGAACATTTTTCAGGCTTATTGAATTTAGAGTATCTGGACTTGTGGGACAACTCCTTGAAAATGGATATTGAACAAAATTGGGTTCCTCCGTTTAGACTAAAGCACATAAATCTAGAGTCATGCACTGTAGGCCCCCGTTTTCCAGAGTGGCTTAGATGGCAAACTCGCATTGATTATCTTCTTCTTGGAAATACGAGTTTGGATGATGTTATTCCTGATTGGTTTTGGGTGACATTTTCCCAAGCTTCAGCTTTGGATGCATCAGAAAACATGTTGCATGGTTCATTACCGTCAAATCTACAGCACATGGCAACCATCAGTATTGGTCTGGAGTCAAATAATCTTACAGGTCTAGTTCCACGGCTATTCCCTATAAATATAACAAGCTTAGATCTCTCTTCAAACTCTTTCTCAGGGTCATTGCCAGCAGAGCTAAAAGCACCACAAATTTTTATGTTGTCATTGGGAGATAATAAAATTACAGGCACCATTCCATCATCTATGTGCCAATTGACTAGTCTAGCACGGTTGGACTTGTCAAGAAACAGATTAACAGGAGATGTTGTGCAGTGCTGGAAGGAGTCAAATCACAGTTCTTCAGTGTCCAGAGCAAACTCTGCTCATCAGTTTGGTTCTCGGATGTATAGTATAGACTTGAACAACAATGGTCTCTCAGGTGAATTCCCTAAATTTCTTCTGAGTGCCTCACGATTGATGTTCCTCGATCTTTCATACAATAGGTTCTTTGGAACATTGCCAAAGTGGTTACCAGAAAAAATGCCAGAGTTGGAAATCCTGAGTGTGAGATCAAACATGTTCAGTGGTTGTATTCCTAAGAATCATACTTGCCTGGAAAAACTTTATTATTTGGACATGGCCCAGAACAATATATCAGGAAACATACCATGGTCGCTATCAAACTTGAAAGCAATGAGAGTCATATATAAGAATGTGACTGACTATGTTTATGAGGATAGCATGCTTGTAATTACAAAAGGCCAAACACGTGATTACACCTTTGAAGCCTTCAGCCTAGTGGTGAATCTTGATCTGTCATGTAACAGTTTAACAGGACATATTCCAGAGGAGATAAGTTTGCTCATTGGGCTCACCAGTTTGGACTTATCAAGTAATCAATTGACTAGCAATATCCCAAACAAGATTGGTGATCTGAAGCAGTTGCAGTCCCTCGACTTATCCAACAACAAGTTTTCTGGTGAAATCCCGTTAGGTTTGTCGGCTCTAACCTATCTGAGCTACTTGAACTTGTCATACAACATCTTATCAGGCCCGATACCATCTGGGCCGCAGCTGCAAACTCTTGACAACCAGATTGATATCTACATCGGCAACCCCGGTCTGTGCGGTCACCCTCTCTCTAATAACTGCTCTACTAGTACTAATGGGGAACAAAGTGTCCACCATGAAGATGAAGATCATATCGTGTATCTCTACCTTGGGATGAGCATAGGGTTTGGGGTTGGACTTTGGACGGTATTTTGCACCATGTTACTGAGGAGAACCTGGGCTATTGCATACTTCCAGATCATTGACAAACTGTATGACGAGGTTTATGTACGGGTGGCTATAACTTGGGCTGGCCTAATGAAGAAGGCCCACAACGACGCAACATGAGGAGCCCACTTCATATGCAATTGAACTGCTCAAGACCTGTATGTTGTTGGTGATGCATGATTTGGAGAGTAAGTGGTACTAGTGTGTGTACTACTACAATGTATACTAGTTTCCGGTTCTATTATTAGCTACCTGTAAAAGTATTTTATGTATCGCAGCACAACATATTGTATGGATTGAATGAGGTGGAAATGTTCCATAATGTTATTATACATAAGACATCCCGTTTTGTCAATAGCCTATTCTAGTATGTTTGTAAAGCATGAAATCATGTAACCGCAGACAGATGGATGATTTGAATCCTGGTGAGTATGACGCCTTCCCTATATCTTGGCGCCTAATTAACTCACACAATGCACTCTTGTTTTTAGTGGTCAGCTGTATCCTCATGTCCGTCTCCTGGGCATTATTTGTCAGGGTATGGCAATCTGACTGTGAATTTCTGTTCTTTGTTTTGTCCTTTTGAAATTTGCTGTACTCCTGGCAAGCTCAAAAAAGAGGATTTGGTATACGAGGATTCAATGATTTCAAGTTCGAGATAGATTCTTAGGTTTAATCCCAGTTTCCTTAGTGTTAAATCAGAAGTTTTTCTCTTCAACTGTCTGAAGTATTTATTCGATATTTTTCAATAAAACTTGAGAGTTAGTGCTTACAACAGTAATCCCAAGCTTCTATGGAGCACAAATTAGATTTTATCGCCCTCTCTAAAACTGGTAGAGACAATTTTACTTCTCAGTTTCTTGGCACCTTATCAGGAGGAGTCGATTTTGATTGGCATTGATTACCCCCAAGAGGAAGATCCGGTGGGATTTTACTTGGGGTGAAGTGTGACACGTTGGAGGTTCGGAATGTTGACATGGGGGACTTTGCGGTTAAATTTCGACTCCGGTCGAAGGTTGACGGTTTCCAATGGGCACTCGTGGCAGTGTATGGAGCCGCACAATCTGAGCTCAAACCTGAGTTCTTGGCTGACTTAGTTCGTATTTGTGGAAATGAACAGCTCCCCATCCTGGTGGGGGGGGGGGGGGATTCTGGTAGAAAATTTACCTGGGCTAATACCTTGCCAAATCCAACATATGAGAAGTTGGATCGGGTTCTTACCAGCATGGAATGGGAGCAGAAATTCCCCTTGGTGACGGTCCAGGCGTTATCGAGAGGGATACCTGACCATACCCCATTACTTGTTGACTCTGGGGAGGCAACTCACGTGGGAAATAAGAATATCTTCTCTTTTGAATCAGCATGCTTTGAGAGAGAGGGTTTCCTGGATCTAATAGCAAAGGAGTGGGCAAAAGATTTAGAGGGAGATCGAGTATAGAAAGATGGCAGAATAAGATTAGGCATTTACGTCAGTTCCTACGCGGTTGGGCCAAACATCTGAGTGGCCTTTATAGGGTTGAGAAGGAAAGACTCCTTAACCTTATCAGTACCTTAGATTTAAAAGCCGAGTCATCCATTTTAGATCACAGAGAGCTGGAAGCTAAAGTGGAGGCGGAACTGAGGCTGAAAGCACTGCTTCGAGAGGAAGAGTTGAAGTGGGCTCTCAGAGCTAAAGTTTGAAAGGTCGTCCAAGGGAACGACAACACTCAATTCTTTCATATGATTGTGAATGGCAAGCATAGGAAAAAGAAAATATTTCAGCTAGAGCAAGATGAGGGGACGATTGTGGGTCAGGATAACCTCAAATTGTACATCACCAATTATTACAAACAATTATTTGGGGCTCCTGAAGATAGTTTTGTATCCTTAGACGAGTCGAGGGTTGACAATATACCTCAACTTGCGACGGATGAGAATGAGGTCTTAACCGCCCAGTTTTCTGAGAAAGAGGATGGATTTCCGGCTGAGTATGTTGGCATATTATTAAGGGTGATTTGCTTCCAATGTTCCATGATTTGTTCTCTGGGCATTTGCAGTTATTTCACTTGAATTTCGGAATGATAACTCTGGTCCCTAAGAAAACAGATGCGGTACGGATTGAACAGTTCCGACCGATATGTCTTCTCAATGTCAGTTTTAAAATCTTCACCAAGGTAGGGACGAATAGGGCTAACACAGATTGCACACAGTGTAGTACAGCCATCTCAAACAGCCTTCATGCCGGACAGAAACATGCTAGAAGGGGCTGTGGTCCTTCATGAAACGCTTCATGAGCTCCACACGAAAAAACTAGATGGAGTAGTTTTTAACGTGGACTTTGAGAAAGCGCACGATAAAGTTAAATGGCCATTTCTTCAGCAGGCCTTGCGGATTAAAGGATTTGATCAGTCCTAGAGAAAGCAGGTAGACTCCATCACGCAAAAAGGCAGTGTCGAAATAAAAGTAAATGATGACATAGGTCATTATTTCCAGACACATAAGGGTCTAAGATAGGCAGACCCGATGTCACCTATTTTGTTTAACATAGTTGTTGGGGAATGCAGTATTTCAAAAAATTTACCTACGATCACGCAAGATCTATCTATGTGATGCATAGCGACGAGCGGGAGAGTGTGTCCACGTACCCTCGTAGACCGAAAGCGGAAACGTTAAGTAAAGTGGTTAATGTAGTCAAACGTCTTCGCGATCCAACCGATCAAGTACCAAACGCACGGCACCTCCGTGATCTGCACACGTTCAGCTCGGTGACGTCCCTCGTACTCTTGATCCAGCTGAGGCCAAGGGAGAGTTCCGTCAGCACAACGGCGTGGTGACGGTGTTGATGAAGTTACCGATGCAGGGCTTCGCCTTAGCACTACAACGATGTGACCGAGGTGGAAATCTGTGGAGGGGGCACCGCACATGGCTAAGACAACTGTCAACTTGTGTGTCTATGGGGTGCCCCCCTCCCCGTATATAAAGGAGTGGAGGAGGGAGAGGGTCGGCCCTCTCTATGGCGCGCCCAAGGGGGGGAGTCCTACTCCCAGTAGGAGTAGGTTTCCCCCCTTCCCTAGTTGGAGTAGGAGAAGAAGGAAGAGGGAGAGAGGGAGAAGGAAAGGGGGGGCCAGCCCCCCACCCCAATTAGGATTGGGCTTGGGGGGCGCCCTCCAGCTGGCCGCCTCGTCTTCTCTTCCACTAAGGCCCAATAAGGCCCATTGACTCCCCGGGGGGTTCCGGTAACCTCCCGGTACTTCGGAAAATGCCCGAACTCATCCGGAACCATTCCAGTGTCCAAACATAGCCTTCCAATATATCAATCTTTATGTCTCGACCATTTCGAGACTCCTCGTCATGTCCGTGATCACATCCGGGACTCCGAACTACCTTTGGTACATCCAAACACATAAACTCATAACACCGATCGTCATCGAACGTTAAGCGTGCGGACCCTACGGGTTCGAGAACTATGTAGACATGACCGAGACACATCTCCGGTCAATAATCAATAGTGGAACCTGGATGCTCATATTGGCTCCTACATATTCTACGAAGATCTTTATCGGTCAAACCGCATAACAACATACGTTGTTCCCTTTGTCATCGGTACGTTACTTGCCCGAGATTTGATCGTCGGTATCTCAATACCTAGTTCAATCTCGTTATCGGCAAGTCTCTTTACTCGTTCTGTAATGCATCATCCCGCAACTAACACATTAGTCACATTGCTTGCAAGGCTTATAGTGATGTGCATTACCGAGAGGGCCCAGAGATACCTCTCGATACACGGAGTGACAAATCCTAATCTCGATCTATGCCAACCCAACAAACACCATCGGAGACACCTATAGAGCATATTTATAGTCACCCAGTTACGTTGTGACGTTTGATAGCACACAAAGTGTTCCTCCGGTACTCGGGAGTTGCATAATCTCATAGTCATAGGAACATGTATGAGTTATGAAGAAAGCAATAGCAATAAACTAAACGATCATAGTGCTAAGCTAACGGATGGGTCAAGTCAATCACATCATTCTCTAATGATGTGATCCCGTTCATCAAATGACAACTCATGTCTATGGCTAGGAAACTTAACCATCTTTGATTAACGAGCTAGTCAAGTAGAGGCATACTAGTGACACTCTGTTTGTCTATGTATTCACACATGTACTAAGTTTTCGGTTAATACAATTCTAGCATGAATAATAAACATTTATCATGATATAAGGAAATATAACTAACAACTTTATTATTGCCTCTAGGGCATATTTCCTTCAGTCTCCTGCTTGCACTAGAGTTAATAATCTAGATTCACAGTAATGATTCTAACACCCATGGAGTCTTGGTGCTGATCATGTTTTGCTCGTGAGAGAGGCTTAGTCAACGGGTCTGCAACGTTCAGATCTGTATGTATCTTGCAAATCTCTATGTCTCCCTCCTTGACTTGATTGCGGATGGAATTGAAGCGTCTCTTGATGTGTTTGGTTCTCTTGTGAAATCTGGATTCCTTTGCCAACGCAATTGCTCCAGTATTGTCACAAAAGATTTTCATTGGACCCGATGCACTAGGTATGACACCTAGATCGGATATGAACTCCTTCATCCAGAATCCATCATTTGCTGCTTCCGAAGCAGCTATGTACTCCGCTTCACACGTAGATCCTGCCACGACGCTTTGCTTAGAACTGCACCAACTGACAGCTCCACCGTTCAATATAAATATGTATCCGGTTTGTGACTTAGAGTCATCCGGATCAGTGTCAAAGCTTGCATCGACGTAACCATTTACGATTAGCTCTTTGTCACCCCCATAAATGAGAAACATATCCATAGTCCTTTTCAGTTATTTGAGAATGTTCTTGACCGCTGTCCAGTGATCCACTCCTGGATTACTTTGGTACCTCCCTGCTAAACTAATAGCAAGGCACACATCAGGTCTAGTACACATCATTGCATACATGATAGAACCTATGGCTGAAGCATAGGGAATGACTTTCATTTTCTCTCTGTCTTCTGCAGTGGTCAGGCATTGAGTCTAACTCAACTTCACACCTTGTAACACAGGTAAGAACCCTTTCTTTGCTTGATCCATTTTGAACTTCTTCAAAACTTTATCAAGGTATGTGCTTTGTGAAAGTCCAATTAAGCGTCTTGATCTATCTCTATAGATCTTGATGCCCAATATATAAGCAGCTATCTAGAAATTCTATATCATTTTTGATCAATAATATGTCATCCACATATAATATGAGAAATGCTACAGAGCTCCCACTCACTTTCTTGTAAATACAGGCTTCTCCAAAAGTTTGTATAAAATCATATGCTTTGATTACACTATCAAAGCATATATTCCAACTCCGAGAGGCTTGCACAAGTCCATAAATGGATCGCTGGAGCTTGCACACTTCGTTAGCACCTTTCGGATCGACAAAACCTTCTGGTTGCATCATGTACAACTCTTCTTTAAGATATCCATTAAGGAATGCAGTTTTGACATCCATTTGCCAAATTTCATAATCATAAAATACAACAATTGCTAACATGATTCAGACAGACTTAAGCATCGCTACGAGTGAGAAGGTCTCATCATAATCAACTCCTTGAACTTGTCGAAAACCTTTCGCAAAAAGTCGAGCTTTGTAGGCAGTAACATTACCGTCAGCGTCAGTCTTCTTCTTGAAGATCCATTTATTATCTATGGCTTGCCGATCATCGGGCAAGTCAACCAAAGTCCACACTTTGTTCTTATACATGGATCCCATCTCAGATTTCATGGCCTCAAGCCATTTCGCGGAATCTGGGCTCATCATCGCTTCCTCATAGTTTGTAGGTTCGTCATGGTCAAGTAACATGACCTCTAGAACATGATTACCATACCAATCTGGTGCGAATCTTACTCTGGTTGACCTACGAGGTTCGGTAGTAACTTGATATGAAGTTTCATGATCATCATCATTAGCTTCCTCACTAATTGGTGTAGACGTCACAGGAACCGGTTTCTGTGAAGAACTACTTTCCAATAAGGGGGCAGGTACAGTTACCTCATAGTTCTATCTTCCTCCCACTCACTTCTTTCGAGAGAAACTCCTTCTCTAGAAAGGATCCATCCTTCGCAACGAAATGTTTTGCCTTCATATCTGTGATAGAAGGTGTACCCAACAGTCTCCTTTGGGTATCCTATGAAGACACATTTCTTCGATTTGGGTTCGAGCTTATTAGGTTGAAGCTTTTTCACATAAGCATTGCAGCCCCAAACTTTAAGAAACGACAACTTGGGTTTCTTGCCAAACCACAGTTCATATGGTGTCGTATCAACGGATTTAGATGGTGCCCTATTTAACATGAATGTAGCCGTCTCTAAAGTATAACCCCAAAACGATAGCGGTAAATCAGTAAGAGACATCATAGATCGCACCATATCTAATAAAGTGCGGTTACGACCTTCGGACACACCATTACGCTGTGGTGTTTCAGATGGCGTGAGTTGCGAAACTATTCCGCATTGTTTCAAATGAAGACCAAACTCGTAACTCAAATATTCTCCTCCACGATCGCATCGTAGAAACTTTATTTTCTTGTTACGATGATTTTCCACTTCACTCTGAAATTCTTTGAACTTTTCAAATGTTTCAGACTTATGTTTCATCAAGTAGATATACCCATATCTGCTAAAATCATCTGTGAAGGTCAGAAAATAACGATACCCACCGCGAGCTTCAACATTCATCGGACCGCATACATCAGTATGTATTATTTCCAACAAATCCGTTGCTCGCTCCATTGTTCCGGAGAACGGTGTTTTAGTCATCTTGCCCATGAGGCATGGTTCACAAGTACCAAGTGATTCATAATCAAGTGATTCCAAAACTCCATCAGTATGGAGTTTCTTCATGCGCTTTACACCAATATGACCCAAACGGCAGTGCCACAAATAAGTTGCACTATCATTATCAACTCTGCATCTTTTGGCTTCAATATTATGAATATGTGTATCACTACTATCGAGATTCAAAATGAATAGACCACTCTTTAAGGGTGCATGACCATAAAAGATATTACTCATATAAATAGAACAACCATTATTCTAAGATTTAAATGAATAACCGTCTCGCATCAAACAAGATCCAGATATAATGTTCATGCTTAACGCTGGCACCAAATAACAATTATTCAGGTCTAAAACTAATCCCGAAGGTAGATGTAGAGGTAGCGTGCTGACTGCGATCACATCGACTTTGGAACCATTTCCCAAGCGCATCGTCACCTCGTCCTTAGCCAATCTTCGCTTAATCTGTAGCCCATGTTTCGAGTTGCAAAAATTAGCAACAGAACCAGTATCAAATACTCAAGCGCTATTGCGAGCATTAGTAAGGTACACATCAATAACATGTATATCAAATATACCTTTCACTTTGCCATCCTTCTTATCCGCCAAATACTTGGGGCAGTTCCGCTTCCAGTGACCAGTCCCTTTGCAGTAGAAGCACTCAGTCTCAGGCTTAGGTACAGACTTGGGTTTCTTCTCTTGAGCAGCAACTTGCTTGCCGTTCTTCTTGAAGTTCCCCTTCTTCCCTTTACCTTTTTTCTTGAAACTGGTGGTCTTGTTGACCATCAACACTTGATGCTCCTTCTTTATTTCTACCTCCGCAGCTTTTAGCATCGCGAAGAGCTCGGGAATTGTTTTGTTCATCCCTTGCATATTATAGTTCATCACGAAGCTCTTGTAGCTTGGTGGAAGTTGATATGTCTCCAACGTATCTACTTTTCCAAACACTTTTGCCCTTGTTTTGGACTCTAACTTACATGATTTGAATGGAACTAACCCGGATTGACGTTGTTTTCAGCAGAACTGCCATGGTGTTATTTTTGTGCAGAAATAGAAGTTCTCGGAATGACCTGAAACTTTACGGAGGCACTTTTTGGGATTTATAAAAAATAATGCGAAAGAATTAAACGAAGGGGGCCCACACCCTATCCACGAGGGTGGGGGGTGCGCCCTACCCCCTGGGCGCGCCCCCTGCCTCGTGGGCCCCCTGGAGCTCCACCGACCTCAACTCCAACTCCATATATTCATGTTCGGGGAGAAAAAATCAGAGAGAAGGATTCATCGCGTTTTACGATACAGAGCCGCCGCCAAGCCCTAATCTTCCTCGGGAGGGCTGGTCTGGAGTCCGTTCGGGGCTCTAGAGAGGGGAATCCGTCGCCATCGTCATCATCAACCATCCTCCATCACCAATTTCATGATGCTCACCGCCGTGCGTGAGTAATCCCATCGTAGGCTTGCTGGACGGTGATGGGTTGGATGAGATTTATCATGTAATCGAGTTAGTTTTGTTAGGGTTTGATCCCTAGTATCCACTATGTTCTAGGATTGATGTTGCTATGACTTTGCTATGCTTAATGCTTGTCACTAGGGCCCGCGTGCCATGAATTCAGATCTGAACCAATTATGTTTTCATGAATATATGTGAGTTCTTGATCCTATCTTGCAAGTCAATAGTCACCTACAATGTTTTATGATCCGGTAACCCTGAAGTGACAATAATCAGGACCACTCCCGGTGATGATCGTAGTTTGAGGAGTTCATGTATTCACTAAGTGTTAATGCTTTGGTCTGGTACTCTATTAAAAGGAGGCCTTAATATCCCTTAGTTTCCAATAGGACCCCGCTGCCACGGGAGGGTAGGACAAAAGATGTCATGCAAGTTCTTTTCCATAAGCACGTATGACTATATTCGGAATACATGCCTACATTACGTTGATGAACTGGAGCTAGTTCTGTGTCACCCTATGTTATAACTGCTGCATGAAGAATCACATCCGACATAATTATCCATCATTGATCCGTTGACTACGAGCTTTTCACATATTGATCTTTGCTCATTTACTTCTCCGTTGCTACTGTTACTATTGCTACAAAAACTGCTACTATTACTTTTGCCACCGTTACTTCCATACTACTTTGCTACTAAATACTTTGCTGCAGATATTAAGTCTTTCAGGTGTGGTTGAATTGACAACTCAACTGCTAATACTTGAGAATATTCTTTGGCTCCCCTTGTGTCGAATCAATAAATTTGGGTTGAATACTCTACCCTCGAAAACTGTTGTGATCCCCTATACTTGTGGGTTATCAAGACTATTTTCTGGCGCCGTTGCCGGGGAGCATAGCTCTATTCTTTGAGTCACTTTTGATTTATATCTGTTGATCACTATGAGGAACTTGAAAGATGAAAGAACCAAGATTTTTCCCTCAACTACGAGGGGAGGTAAGGAACTGCCATCTTGCTCTGCACTTGATTCACCTTCTGTTATGAGTAAATTTGCGACACCTACACCTGCTATTGATTCTGATAGGTCGCATGTTATTGATGATGCCACTTTTGCTATGCATGATGCTTATGATGAAACTACTTCTATGCTTGATAATACTGTGCCACTAGGTGAATTTCTTGATGAACAACTTGCTAGGGTTAGAGAGAATGAAATTATTGAAACTGATAATATTGATGAAAGTGATGATGAAGATTCTCCCCCTAGATATGAATTGCCTGATGTGCCTGAGGGTTATGTTATGGATGAAGAAACTGCTAGAGACCTTTTTGCTTGCAAAGATAGATATGATCTTAAGAAACTGTTAGCTAAGCTGAAAGAAAAGTCTTTGAATGCTAGAATGAAATATGACCCTGCTTTTGCTACTTAACCTATCTTTATTTCTGATAAGGATTATGATTTCTCTGTCGATCCTGAGTTAATTACTTTGGTTGAATCTGATCCTTTTTATGGCTATGAATCTGAAACTGTTGTGGCACATCTTACTAAATTGAATGATATAGCCACCCTATTCACTTATGAGGAAAAATCCGTTACTACTATATTCTTAAGTTATTTCCGTTCTCATTAAAGGGTGATGCTAAAACATGGTTTAATTCTCTTACTCCTGGTTGTGTGCATAGTCCCCAGGATATGATCTATTACTTCTCTGCTAAATATGTCCCCACTCATAAGAAACAAGCTACCTTAAAGGAAATATATAATTGTGCAAATTGAAGAAGAGAGTCTCCCACAAGCTTGGGGGAGGCTTCTTCGATTACTTAATGCTTTGCCTGATCATCCTCTCAAGAAAAATGAAATACTTGATATCTTTTATAATGGACTAACCGATGCTTCCAGAGACCACCTGGATAGTTGTGTTGGTTGTGTTTTCAAGGAAAGAACTATTGAGCAAGCTGAATTGCTATTGAATATTATATTGAGTAATGACAATGATTGGACACTTCCTGAACCAACTCCTAAGCCAACTCCGAAGAAAATGGGTATTCTATTTCTGAGTCCTGAAGATATTCAAGAGGCAAAGAAATCTATGAAAGAAAAGGGTATTAAAGCTGAAGATGTTAAGAATTTACCACCTATTGAAGAAATACATGGTCTTAATAACCGGACACATGTACTAAAGGTAATTTCCCTCTATAGATTTTATGAAGGCGATATTCCTCATAATAAGTCTTGTAGCCAATGCTTGGATGAATTTGATAATTTTATTGTTAAGCAAGAAAACTTCAATGCTTATGTTGGTAGACAATTGAAACGTAATGCTTATATGGTTGAACACTTGAGTGATTATATGTCTAGAGTTAAAGGTGAACTTAAACTTATTAGTAAACATGCTTCTATGGCTACCACTCAAGTAGAAAAAGTGCTTAAAACACAAAATGATTTGCTCAATGAATTAAATAATAAGAAAAATGATAATGTTGTTAGAGTTATGACTAGAGGGGGTAAAATGACTCAGGAGCCTTTGTATCCTGAGGGCCACCCTAAGAGAGTTGAGCAAGATTCTCAGACAACTAATGTTGATGCACCTAGTCCTTCTAAGAAGAAGAAAAAGAAAAATGATAGGACTTTGCGTGCTTCTAATGAACCTGTTGTTGACACACATGATAATCCCAATGATATTTCTATTTCTGATGCTGAAACACAATCTGGTAATGAACATGAACCTAGTGATAATGTTGATGATGATGTTCATGTTGATGCTCAACCTAGCAATAACAATGATATAGAGATTGAACCTGCTGTTGATCTTGATAACCCACAATCAAAGAAACAACGTTATGGTAAGAGAGACTTCGTTGCTAGGAAGCACGGTAAAGAAAGAGAACCATGGGTTCAGAAACCCATGCCTTTTTCTCCTAAACCATCCAATAAAAAGGATGATGAGGATTTTGAACGCTTTGCTGAAATAATTAGACCTATCCTTTTGCATATGCATTTGACTGATATGCTTAAAATGAGTCTGTATGCTAAGTATATGAAAGATATTGTCACAAATAAAAGAAAGATATCGGAAGCTGAAATTTCCACTATGCTCGCCAATTATACTTTTAAAGGTGGGATACCAAAGAAACTATGAGATCCAGGAGTACCAACTATACCATGCTCCATTAAAAGAAACTATGTTAAAACTGCTTTATGTGATCTTGGAGCCGGTGTTAGTGTTATGCCTCTCTCTTTATATCTTAGACTTGATTTGAGTAAGTTGACACCTACTAAAATATCTTTGCAAATGGCCGATAAATCAACTGCTATACCTGTCGGTATTTGTGAGGATGTGCCTGTTGTGGTTGCAAATGTTACTATTTTAACGGACTTTATTATTCTTGATATTCCCGAGGACGATAGTATGTCGATTATCCTCGGTAGACCCTTTTTGAATACTGTAGGAGCTGTTATTGATTGCAACAAAGGCAATGTCACTTTTCATGTTAATGGTAATGAGCATACGGTACACTTTCCAAGGAAACAACCTCAAGTCCACAGTATCAATTCTATTGGAAAACTTTCAACGATTACTATTGGAGGTTTTGAATTCCCTCTTCCTACCGTCAAGAAGAAATATGATATTCTTATTGTTGGGGACATGCATATCCCCGTTGAGGTAACCTAGTGTCATTCGAAAATTCTCCGGTTTCGTGTTATTCAAAATGAGTTTGTTAACAAGACTTGATCAACCTTGTTAGTGGATTCCTTTTGATGAGCACGAGACGGATGAAGTTAGAAAACACAACTCTCTATACCCTCCTTTTACTTTCTGTTATTTAGATTAAATAAAGCAAAAATAGTATTTTCTGTCTGTTTTCTGAATTATCCTTGCAATAAAAATACCCCGAATATAAAAGTTCTCCAAACGTCCTGAAAATGAAATATGATTTTTGTAGAATATTTAAGAATATCTGGCACTGAGAACACATCAGGGGGAGCCACCACCTGGCCACGAGGGCACAGGGCGCACCCCTGCCTCGTGGGCCCCATGTGGATCCCCTCCACTTATTCCAGCACCCATTCACTTCGTCTTCCTCCAAAAAAAATCCTCCCATAGCTCAAACCTGTGTTCTAGCTCATCTTGCTGCCATTTTCGATCTCTTTGCTCAAAGCTCCATTCACAAAACTATTTTGGGGGATTGTTCTTTGGTATGTGACTCCTCCAATGGTCCAATTAGTTTTTGTTCTAGTGCTTTATTTATTGTAAATTTTTGCTGCTAAGGTGACCCTGTTCTTGAGCTTGCATGTCAAATTTATATGGTCCAAAGTAGCTTTAATGCATGATATAGCCTCTAGGCACTTGTAGGAATAGTTGCTATCAATCTTGTTGAGTTTGGTTCACTTTTATTTTGAGTCACTAAAAATTTCAGAAATTTTTCAGAGAAAGGAAAATGCATAGGAAAATATACCAAGGAGGTTCCTCAAGGAAGCAAGAACCAAGGCTTGCGATACGTGAGCCGGACGATGAACCACCGAGGGAAGCTCAAGTGCGGCCTTGTGACTGGCTGTCAGAAGATTTTATGGTCCGGGCAGGTATCAAGGATGAATTTGACGCGTATGTGCGTAATGTTGATTGCTACCTCTTGAGCATGCGTTGGTTTTCTCTTGAAGAGGAAAGGGTGATGCAGCAAAGTAGCGTAAGTATTTCCCTCAGTTTTTGAGAACCAAGGTATCAATCCAGTAGGAGACTACGCACAAGTCACCTAGTACCTGCACAAACAATCAAGAACCTTGCAACCGACGCGATAAAGGGGTTGTCAATCCCTTCACGGCCAATCACGAAAGTGAGATCTGATAAAGATACTAAGATAATATTTTTGGTAATTTTGTTGTATAGATTGGAAAGTAAAGATTGCAAAATAAAATAAATAGGAAACTAGAATTATAGATCGGAAACTTATATGATGTAAAATAGACCCGGGGGCCATAGGTTTCACTAGTGGCTTCTCTCAAGATAGCATATATTACGGTGGGTGAACAAATTACTGTCGAGCAATTAATAGAAAAGCGCATAATTATGAGAATATCTAGGCATGATCATGAACATAGGCATCACGTCCGTGTCAAGTAGACCGAAACGATTCTGCATCTACTACTATTACTCCACACATCGACCGCTATCCAGCATGCATCTAGAGTATTAAGTTCATATGAACAGAGTAACGCATTAGGCAAGATGACATGATGTAGAGGGATAAACTCAAGCAATATGATATAAACCCCATCTTTTTATCCTCGATGGCAACAATACAATACGTGCCTTGCTGCCCCTACTGTCACTGGGAAAGGACACCGCAAGATTGAACCCAAAGCCATGCACTTCTTCCATTGCAAGAAAGATCAATCTAGTAGGCCAAACTAAACCGATAATTCGAAAATACTTGCAAAGATATCAAATCATGCATATAAGAATTCAGAGAAGAACCAAATAATATTCATAGATAAACTTGATCATAAATCCACAATTCATCGAATCTCGACAAACACACCGCAAAAGAATATTACATCAAATAGATCTCCAAGAACATCGAGGAGAACTTTGTATTGAGAATCAAAGAGAGAGAAGAAGCCATCTAGCTAATAACTATGGACCCGAAGGTCTGTGGTAAACTACTCATGCTTCATCAGAGAGGCTATGGTGTTGATGTAGAAGCCCTCCGTGATTGATTCCCCCTCCGGCAGAGTGCCGGAAAAGGCCCCAAGATGGGATCTCACGGGTACAGAGAGTTGCGGTGGTGGAATATTGGTTTCGTGGCTCCCCCTGATGGTTTTAGGGTATAAGGGTATATATAGGCGTAAGAAATAGGTCGGTGGAGCTCCGTGGGGCCCACGAGGGTGGGGGCGCGCCTACCCCCCTGGGTGCGCCATCCTGCCTCGTGGCCGCCTCGCGGCGCTCCAGACTTCAACTCCAAGTCTTCTGGATTCCTTTTGGTCCAAGAAAGACCATCGCGAAAGTTTCATTCTGTTTGCGCTCCGTTTGATTTCCTTATCTGCAAAACACTGAAATAGGCAAAAAAACAGAAACTAGCACTGGGCCTCCGGTTAATAGGTTAGTCCCAAAAATAATATAAAAGAGCATATTAAAGCCCATTAAACATCCAAAACAGATAATATAATAGCATGGAACAATAAAAAAATTATAGATATGTTGGAGACGTATCAAGCATCCCCAAGCTTAATTCTTGCTCGTCCTCGAGTAGGTAAATGTAAAAACAGAATTTTTGATGTGGAATGCTACCCAACATAATTTTCAATGTAATTCTTCTTATTGTAGCATGAATGCTCAGATCCGTAAGATTCAAGATAAAAGTTCAATATTGACATAAAAAATAATAATACTTCAAGCATACTAACAAAGCAATTATGTCTTCTCAAAATAACATGGCCAAAGAAAGTTCATCCCTATAAAATCATATAGTTTGGTTATGCTTCATCTCCGTCACACAAAATGTTCAAATCATGCACAACCCCGATGACAGGCCAAGCAATTGTTTCATACTTTAGTATTCTCAAACTTTTTCAACTTTCATGCAATACATGAGCGTGAGCCATGGACATAGCACTATAGGTGGAATAGAATATGATGGTGGGGGTTGTGTGGAGAAGACAAAAAAGGAGAAGGTCTCACATCAACGCGGCTAATCAACGGGCTATGGAGATGCCCATCAATTGATGTAAATGTGAGGAGTAGGGATTGCCATGCAACGGATGCGCTAGAGCTATAAATGTATGAAAGCTCAACAAAAGAAACTAGTGGGTGTGCATCCAACTTGCTTGCTCACGAAGACCTAAGGCATTTGAGGAAGCCCATTGTTGGAATATACAAGCCAAGTTCTATAACGAAAATTCCCACTAGTATATGAAAGTGACAAAATAAGAGACTCTCTATCATGAAGATCATGGTGCTACTTTGAAGCACAAGTGTGGTAAAAGGATAGTAGCATTGTCCCTTCTCTCATTTTTTTATTTGGCCTTTCTCTTTTTTTTTGGCCTCTCTTTTTTTTCCTCACATGGGACAATGCTCTAATAATGATGATCATCACACTTTTATTTATTTACAACTCAAGAATTATAACTCAATACTAGAACAAAGTATGACTCTATGTGAATGCCTCCGGCGGTGTACCGGGATGTGCAATGAATCAAGAGTGACATGTATGAAAGAATTATGAATGGTAAGCCACAAATACGATGTCAACTACATGATTATGCATAGCAATATGACAATAATGAAGCGTGTCATAATAAACGAAACGGTGGAAAGTTGCATGGCAATATATCTCGGAATGGCTATGGAAATACCATGATAGGTAGGTATGGTGGCTGTTTTGAGGAAGATAAAAGGAGGCTTATGTGTTATATAGCGCATTGTATCACGGGGTTTGGATGCACCGGTGAAGTTTGCACCAGCTCTCAAGGTGAGAAAGGGCAATGCACGGTACCGAAGAGGCTAGCAATGATGGAAAGGTGAGAGTGCGTATAATCCATGGACTTAACATTAGTCATAAAGAACTCACATACTTATTGCAAAAATCTACAAGTCATCAAAAACCAAGCACTACGCGCATGCTCCTAGGGGTATAGATTGGTAGGAAAAGACCATCGCCCGTCCCCGACCGCCACTCATAAGGAAGACAATCAAATAAACATTTCATGCTTCAAATTTGTTACACAACGGTTACCATACGTGCATGCTACGGGACTTGCAAACCTCAACACAAGTATTTCTCAATTTCATAATTACTCAACTAGCATGACTCTAATATCACCATCTTCATATCTCAAAACAATCATCAAGTATCAAACTTCTCATAGTATTTAATGCGCTTTTTATGAAAGTTTTTATTATACCCATCTTGGATGCCTATCATATTAGGACTAATTTTATAACCAAAGCAAATTACCATGCTGTTTAAGACTCTCAAAATAATATAAGTGAAGCCTGAGAGTTCAACAATTTCTATAAAATAAAACCACCACCGTGCTCTAAAAGATATAAGTGAAGCAGATAGAGCAAAAATTATCTAGCTCAAAAGATATAAGCGAAGCACATAGAGTATTCTAATAAATTCCGCATGCGTGTCTCTCCAAAAGGTGTGTACAGCAAGGATGATTGTCGTAAATTAAAAAGTAAAGACTCAAATCATACATGACGCTCCAAGCAAAACACATATCATGTGGTGAATAAAAATATAGCCTCAAGTAAAATTACCGATAGACGAGGACGAAAGAGGGGATGCCTTCCGGGGCATCCCCAAGCTTAGGCTTTTGGTTATCCTTGAATTTTACCTTGGGGTGCCTTGGGCATCCCCAAGCTTAGGCTCTTGCCACTCCTTATTCCAAAATCCATCAAATCTTTACCCAAAATTTGAAAACTTCACAACACAAAACTTAAACAGAAAATCTCATGAGCTCCGTTAGTATAAGAAATCAAACCACCACTTTAATGTACTGTAATAAACTCATTCTTTATTTATATTGGTGTTAAATCTACTGTATTCCAACTTTGCTATGATTCATACCCCCCTAATACTACTCATAGGTTCATCGAAATAAGCAAACAACACGCCAAAAACAAAATCTATCAAAAAACAGAACAATCTGTAGTAATCTGTAACTTTCGAATACTTCTGTAACTCCAAAATTCTGAAATAAATTGGTGGTGTTAGGAATTTGTTTATTAATCATCTTCAAAAGAATCAACTAAAAAGTACTCTCTGGTAAAAAATGGCAGCTAATATCGTGAGCGCAAAAGTTTCTGTTTTTTACAGCATGATCGCAGAGACTTCACCCAAGTCTTCCCAAAGGTTTTACTTGGCATAAACACTAATTAAAACATAAAACCACATCTAACCAGAGGGTAGATGAATTATTTATTACTAAACAAGAACAAAAAGCACAAAAAAATAAAATTGGGTTGCCTCCCAACAAGCGCTATCGTTTAACGCCCCTAGCTAGGCATAAAAACAAGAATAGATCTAGGTATTATCATATTCGGTATGCAATCCATAAGTGACTCTCATAATAGATTCATAAGGCAATTCAATTTTCTTCCTAGGAAAGGGTTCCATGCCTTTCCTTAATGGAAATTGGAATCTAATATTTAATTGGAAGCATTTTGAGACGAGAACCTTGCAGATCCAATGTCGATAGCAAATTTGAAGATGTTAGGATAGGCTTCAGCAAATCAACATTGCTATATTTAAATACGTGAATTTTGACCAAATTTACATTCATAGATAGCAACATTTACAATATTAAAGTTTTATAGTGGGAGCATGAAAATTACTTTTATGATGCGTCTAATGATATAGACTCGGTATTGCGGGTGTCGGTATTTTTTCCTATAATATAAAATTGGTCAAAGTTTACAAAGTTTGACTTCAGACAAATTTTATAAGCATATTAAAAAGGGACGGAAGGAGTATGTCTTTAAATATCCTTATTATTGTATATCTTCAAATACGACTATACGAGTAGTATTTTTTGTGTGTTGTATATGCACGCGAGCGAGACGGTTCCCTATATTTGGCTCTATGTATACGTTTTCGTGTATGTACGTACCCAACCAAAATGACTGCTGCCTGGCCAGCTATGCTCAGGCCAGGTTGTACTGTATTAATCACGCTCGCTGGGTCCGACCGGCCGATCTGGACTGCCAACTGCCACCGAAACGGCCGGCCCACCGTCGCCGTCGTGCTACAGCGAGCCAGCCAGCCCGGCCCCCCTCGCCTCCGGCCATGGACTGCTGCATTAACTCCACTCTCTGAACCGTCGTCTCTCTGCAGCCGCGTCAGTCGGGCAAGAACCAGTGTCGATGATAGTTTTACCCTGTTGAGTGAGTAGCAGTAGCGGTAGGTGGTTTCGTGCTCTTTGCAAGACCAAACTTGCTTTGGTTTCTTTAATTAATGATGAAAATCGGTCCAGCACGGAGGCCCAATCGTGCTTGAAGGGAGGACGCTGAAACACAGGTCCCTCATCGGCGGTGGTACGTGACGGCTTTCCCGCGCGAGCGAAGAAAGAGGACTTGTCGGTGGTCCAGTGCTTGCCGCCGGGAACGGCCAAGAAGTTGCTGGTGAAGATGCCGGGGAAGGCGCGCGGCGGGAAGATGCGGTTGAAGCGGGCGAGGAGGACGGCGCTGCAACAAGTGGAAATCACCACGGCCATGGAAATGTGTACTTTTCTTTCAGACCCACAGCTGATCTTCTAACATGTCGTATTTATCAAAAACAGGAACAGCCCAGATTTAACAACTCATCGAGAAACAGATGCAACAAGTGCAACACCTCACAGCCTGCTGGGATTAAATTCTTCTCGCCCCTTCAAAGCCTTAACACAGGAGGTGATATGTTAGGAAGCTCCTCCAAAGTACCGACAAGTGGCATTTTGCCTTGAAACTCTTGGATTCTGTGTTGAGAATCCCATGAGAAGATGATGGAGCCAGCATTACAGAGCAGAACCTGGTAATAATCGCGGGTGAGTCAGTCTTGGGAGTGAACAAAACTCTGTATATTTGTCAATGCATTAATAGCATAACTTATATCAATACGAGGAAAATGGAAATTGACCTAAACTTGTTTCTACAATCAATTCTACTAGTAATGGGCTACGTAGTTGCATATTTCTACTTTAGGTGAAGAAGATACACATGGGCATGAAGAAATGAATCACATTAATTAGCTTTAGTCAACAAACTCGCAATAAAATTCGCACAAAGCCATTATTATTAGCTTACCAATTGCTAATTCAATTCTTCCAATACTAATATATGCACAAAAGCCGAAACAGTGAACCCTAACCTTGGAGCAGGGATGATCACCTAATCCTTTCAAATAGTCCTTTCCGTGTCAGTTCAACTGTAACATTCCGTATGTGGCTAATCTTCGTTATATCTTCATTGCATTCATCTGAATCCCTCTGTCGCCGAAGTTTCTCAATCAGCTCTTCTGATGTGTCCTCCAGACGTAATTTTTCAAGGGCCCTAAGATATTCGATACCATCTGGAAGAAACTTCAGCTCGGGACAATACATGAACAATAGCACGACGAGGGTTTGCATTGCGCCCTTCTCTATTCTAACTTGGTTGAGCTGTGCCGCGCCCCATATGTGTAGAAACCGAAGTTTTGGAAATGAGCCCGCGTAAAAGTCCAACCTCTTCCCTTCAAAAGCCTTCATTAGCCCAAGAGAGCGTAGACCATGTAACACGCACAAACAGGAAAATGTCTCCTCATCAATATTGGAGAATCCCAGGGTCAAGCAAGTGAGGCTATTAAGATGTGACCAAGAAGAGAGAAGCTTCGGCATCGATGTTTTTTCTAGCTGCCCTGCTAAACCAAGCCAAGACAGGGTTGGAGGTAAATATAGCCCTTCAAACCGCAGCACCTCATTCTCAGCTGCGGCGGCAATTCCGAGATGAACAAGATGGCTCATTTTAGTGATAGCATTGCTCAAGTCAGCAGAGTCTTCACTTCTCACATTGCACACAGTGAATGTTCTTAGCTCTGTCAAAGCTCTAACTTCGCGCAGAAACACTGGAGTGGCTTTGACACACTCGAGAGCACGCAGTCCTGCCAAGTGCTGGATGCCATTAGGCACGTTAACTCCTCCTACCCTGAAAATTTCTAATGCCTCTAATGCACCAGGAACAGTATATGCATACAGGTATCTCAACTTCTGAAGTTTTACAACACTATTCGGCAAATACGTCAGATTAGCGTTGGTAGCATCCAAGACTTCCAAGTTTTGTAACCTCCCCACTGCTTCAGGTAGGCTTTCAATATCGGTATCTCTAAATCCCAAATAACGCAGATTAAACAAGTTGAATACCACATTGGGAAGCATTTTGAGACGAGAACCTTGCAGATCCAATGTCGATAGCAAATTTGAAGATGTTAGGATAGGCTTCAGCAAATCAACATTGCTACATTTAAATACATGGAGCGCACGGAGATGTGTCGCACCAGATCGTCTGAGTTGCTCAAGGTTTTCCCCTTGGACCAATATGCGACGTGCACACTCTACAGAAAATGCCCCGGCAGCAGAGCCATTACAAACTTCACCAAAGCATTCCTCTTTGGCTTTGTTGAGAGCAAGCAGGCGTATGACATCATGCATCCGATAGGATTTCAGTGATCTGGCATGATTGCTCTCCATTACCTGCAGTAGGCTTCGGTTCACGAGCTCAACCAAGTACCCCTCGGCCACTTCCTCCAAGGTTCTGTTCTCTTCCTTTTCCCTGATAAATCCAGCAGCAATCCACTGTCTCATTATCATCTTCCTCTTCAATACATAATCTTCTGGGAATAATGCACAGTGCAAGAAACAATTCTTCAAATCGTATGGAAGGTCGTCCAGGCTGGCCTTTAGAATCATATCAACATCAGGGAGCACGTCTTTTGCCAACTGTGAATCCAAACCCCTGTATACGTTCTCCCATTCGGCAAAAGTTGGGAGTTTGCTGGAGAGTAGGCGGCCAATGCATGCAAGAGCAATAGGCAAACCTTGACACTTTGCAATGAACTTCACTGCCAATTTGTGCAACTCCAGCGGGCACTCTTTCTGGTTATCATTCCAAAAAGCTCCTTGGCAGAATAACAACCAAGAGTGATGTTCTTGTAGTGGTTCCAACTGAATTGCAGACTCCCTAGTTGCCAACAATGACACTTCCTGCTTTCTTGATGTTATGACAAATTGGCCGGTACAATCAGATGTTGGGAAGACATTCCTTATCTCTGTCCACACGCGTGCAGACCAGACATCATCCAGGACCAAGATGTACTTTTTACCTTGAAGATAGTTATGAATGGATTCTGCTAGGCCTCGCATCTCAATGTTGGCGACATCAACTGCGACCCCAAACTCCGTGGCAATCTTCTTCAGCAGGTCTTCAAGACGGTAACTCTGTGATACGGTTACCCATGCAGCAGCGTCGAAATCCACCTTCACGGTGTTGTACACATGAGCAACCAGAGTGGTTTTGCCAACACCAGGCATCCCACACACCGTGGTGACTTTGCTGCTCCTCTGCTCCAGACCACCACCACCGCCGCCTCTGCCAGTCAGCCACCGTATCAACCTTTCCCTATTCTCCTCGATCCCCACAAGGTCATCATCCCTGGTGAAATGCAAAACTTGATTTGTTGATCCGGTCGCACGAACAAATCTGCCGATTGAGTAATCCTTCTTCCTCCGCTTGGCACCCTGCAGCTTGGCTTCGATTTCTTGGAGCTTGGCCGCCAGGCTGCCCCAGGTCTTGATATGCTTGAGCCTCTTCTTCATCTTGGCAGCGAACCCTCCGTGCTTGTCCTCCTCTAGCTTGTAGGTGAACTCGTCGACAACGTCCTCGATCTGGAAGGCGAGGCCCCTGATCTCGCCGACAAAGATGGCGGTTGTCCTGTCGATGTCCTTGAACCGCTCCGCCTCCTGCAGGTAAGCCTGCATGCTCTCCAGCTCTGCCTTGGAGTCACGGATCTTGCCGAAGAGGCCCTTGAGGGCGGAGGCTTCCTTCCATAGCAGTTTTGCGCCAAACGTGAGCGCATCTTTAGCCAGCGCCGCACCAAGCTTGATCACCACCTGCCCTACCACAGCCTCCGCCATGGTGGGTGAGGCCTCTAGCTCAATTTTGGCCCTGAGATCTCCAACAAGATATCAAGCAACAAAATACTACATGAAGTTCAACGCCACCGTACGTAGGAGGCACAGGCCAGGGAGCTGGGGGGGGGGGATTGGCGACGGCAGAAACCCTAGGCGGTCAGGGGCAGATCTCAGAAGACCCGTGCTCGGCGAGGTTACCGTCGCCTGCGCCGCGGGGGGGGGGGGGGGGGGGGGGGGGGGGCGAGGAACAGGTTACCGTCGCCTGCGGTGGCTGGACTCGCCCCTCCGTGGACCTCGACCTCTGTTTTTTTTTAACACAGACATCACAGACGCAAGCGCTCATATACACGCACATACACTCACCCTTATAAAGGCTCACACGCACACCCTATCCCTACGAGCATCTCTGAAAACTGAGCCGGCATTTCATCTTGAAATTTACGAAGTCACCGTAGGCACCTCGTCATCGACGGGAACGTCTCCTTTCACTGAATGCGCATCGCCAGAAATCCTAAAATAAATCCAGGAATAAATGCAAGCACTAGGACTTGAACCCTGGTGGGCTGAGGATACCACAGTCCCTCTAACCATCCAACATTCAACCACTGGTTGGTTCGCTGTGGACCTCGACCTCGAGTTGTACGGCTCCGGCTGGTCCTGGCGGATGGGTCGAACAAGTTATTTTTTCCCTTTCGTTTTTTTCGGCGAAAAGGGTCGAGTAAAAGCATCTATGCCGTATTTTGAGGGGGGTGCTAATCCGGAAGAGAGGCAAATGAACGAGTAACGGGTCGGCCCATCTTAGCTGACTACACTACCAGGTTTTGAAAACTTTGTAGCAGTGAACCATCTTTTATTCGCAGATGACAGTTTGCTGTTTTTCAAGGCAAATGTTAATGGGGCGGAGAATGTGTCAAATCTGCTTCAAACTTACTGTATGGCTTCGGGTCAAAGAATAAATAGAGACATAACATCAATCTTCTTCAGCAAAGAGTGCCCATAAATAGTTCGGGGTGCGGTCAAAGGACATTTTCAAGTTCCTAATGAATCATTGACTGGTAGATACTTGGGTATGCCAACTGATGTTGGGCACTCTAAGAATGAAACTTTCAAGTACCTTAGTGGTCTCATATGGAACAAAGTTAAAAGTTGGATGGATAAGCTTCTATCTGCTGGTGGAAAAGATGTTCTCATAAAACCAGTGGCTCAGCCAATTTCGGTTTATTCGATGGCTTGATTCAAACTCCCTCGAGGTTTATGCAAGAAGAAAAACACCATCATAAGAATTTTTGATGGGGATGTATGTAAGGACAAAGAAATCCTGCGTGGGTCTCATGGGAAGTTATGGCGAGACCGAAAGTACCTAGGTGGTATGGGGTTTAGAGACTTGAAACCTTTTTACCTTGCTTTGCTCGCAAGACAGACTTGGAGATTATAATAGGAGACATCATCTTTGAGTGTGAGAATTCTTAAGGCATCATCCTGAGGGCACTATTCTCACTACGGAACTGGGTTCTCATCCATGTCAGCATATGGAGATCAATTCTTGAGGGAAGAGACATCATGAAGCAAGGAATTATACGGAGAATTGGAAATGTCCAGACAAAGAATATATGGACAGATAACTGGATTCCTAAAGATTCATTGTTGAGGCTAATCCTTCCCCTTATTGACAATCCGCCAGTTAGGGTTTCGGACAGCCATCATGGGCGACCTGGAATGAAGAGTACATTCCGTCTATTTTTTGCAAATAGACGCGGATGAAATCATCAAGACCCCATTTTGCACTAGGAACATAGCTAATTTTTTGACGTGGAACCCGGATAGGAAGGGCTATTTTTCTGTTAGCTTGACTTACAAGTTCTTGATCAAGACGATGAAGCGTGAAAATTGGCTTGAAGGCCACAGCGGCTCATCAAGCAATGGAACAGAGGAAAAAGCTTGGTCATCCCTTTGGAGTAGGTTAAAGTGTTCTTATGGCAACTTGCTCGTCACTCTCTCCCGACGACCGATGTTCTTCATAACAGAAACATGTCACACGTTGATGCTTGTCCTCTTTGCAGCCGGGAGGACTTATGGAGACACGCTATCATAAGTTGCATCATGGCGAGATGCACTTGGGGCGCTCTCTAATGATGATCTAGGATGATGGATAACACAGAGCCTAGTGCAAAGTGCTAGATATTTGAAATGCATGATATCTTGAGTCAGGAAAAGGTCACGAGGATGGCCATAACTTTGTCATCAATTTGGTATGCGAGGCGGAAGGCCATAACTTTATGATCAATTTGGTATGCGAGGCAGAAGGCACTCTATGACTCCATCTATCAAAGTCCACAACAGATTAACTCATTCATCTTTGCCTACTTAACAGATTAATTCGGGAAGGGGGGAGGGGAGTGAACTTTGCAAAGAATAACACTTAATTAGTGATTTTGCAGAGAGACGTACGCCTCACCTCAAGCATCCCCGGAATGGGTCGGTGCAATAGTGTCCCTTCCATTGCTCCGCTTTTGTCATTCATTCCCTTGCCGACTTAATTTATTCTATATTTATTTTTCGTTTCATATTATTTATTTGTGTTTACATTTCGTAATTATTTGAGTGTATATTTCAAAAATTAATCTACTTAATTCTTTTTTAAATGTGCATGTACAGTAAACAAATTGGTCGTGCAAGTTTTGAAAAATGTTTCCAAAATACCCATGACTTTCAAAAACTCTCGATTTAAAAAAATACGATCAATACAACTTTTAAAAATATTCATGAAAATGTCAAAAAAATTGTAAAATAAGTTTGTACCATTCAAAACATTGTCCCTGATATTTAACTTCACAAATTTAAAAATGTGTTTCATGGCATTTCAGAAAATGTTTAAAAATTGAAGAAATTCGTTCACATAGTTTCAGAAAAATGTTCATAACATATTAGAAAACGTTAATGCGTTTAAAAAATATTTTGCAAACACATAAAAATGTTGCATGTTTTAAAACAATATTCAAACATGTGTTTAAGATATTCATTGTGTATTAAAAAATGATCAGGGTGTATTTTGCGAATGTGCAACTTATATTTGAAAAAAATGTTCAAACATGTATCTGAAAAATGTTCAACTTGTACACGGAAAATATTCAAAGTGTATTGAAATGATGTCAACATGTATTTGAGAATTAATGAATAAAAACCAAAAGGAAACTAAACAAAAACAATGAAACCAATAGAGGAAGCACAAAAAATACCAATAAAGATAAACAGAAAAAGAAAAAGAAAAGGCTGAGCTGAAGGTTCTAAATGCAGTCGTTAGCAATTTATTTATTTTATGATTGTCCATACCAATTTGTAGAACATTCAAAAATTATGTATTGTACCGGCCCAATAAAGCGAGCATATAGGCGACATGGTGCTACCTGTCGCAGTAAACTAGATATAACATTGACATTTAGTCATCGACGATCTACCCACGGACTAGGATTTGCCTTGATAGCGAGGCATTTAGTCACCCCAATGTCTCTCTCGTAGCGAGACGTAGGGAAGCCTCGTGTCAAGGGGATGGTGAGATGGGCCGTCCCAGGTGCGCTGTAGGGCACATCCTCATTGTTTTGTTTTCTTCTTTTTTTGTTCTTTTACTTTTGTTTATACTTCCAAATATTGTAAAAAAATATAGCACAAAAAACACTTTAGATCAACATTTGGAAAAATGTTAACCAAACGTTTGAAAAATGTTAAATCTGAATAGAGGAAAAAATTCTCAAGTATATAGAAAACGTATAGGAAAAAGCTAAAAAGTGTGTGAACAAAATGTGATCTCAATTGAAAAAATAATATCACCAATCTGAAAAAACTAAAAGTATTTTAAAAATTATAATAAATTACTTCAAAAAAATTAAATGTGTATAGAAAATATGTTAACCATGTATTCAAAATATGGTAATTTTTTATTTGAAAAATGTTAATTAAGCATTTAAAAATGTTGACCTTGTATAAAAAATGTTGGCCATTTATTAACAAAATGTTAATCTTGTATTTAAAAAGTATTATATGTGTATACAGAAAATGTTGACCTTGTATTAAAAAACAATTATCTTGTATTTTCAAAAATGTTCATCAAAGCAGTTGAAAAGATGTTAAATTTGTATAGAAAAAGTGTTGACCATGTTTTAAAAAAGTATCTAATATTTACATAACATTAAATGTGTATTACAAAGATGTATTAAATTTATACAAAAATGTACAATTTTATGGAAAAAGTAGACATCAAAAAAAATTTCTCTAAAAATGTAATCCTTTTTTCTCGAATACGCATGAGCATGCATATCATATATTAAAGAAGAATTGTCAAAGATGTATTCATCTATTTCAGAAATATCCGTGTATATAAAAAATGTTTTAGATGTATACTATGAAAAATGTTGCATTTTTTGCTGAAAACTAAGAAAGAAACAAACATAAATGAAGAAAGAAAGAAAGAAAAAAGCAAGAAAACAATGAAAACCGAGAAAGAAACAAATAAAATGAAGAAACTAAGAAAACCAATGAAAAAGCAAAGGAAACAAAAAAACCATGAAGAAAAAAACGAAAGGAACAAAAAAGGAAAAACCCAGAAGTAAACCGGACTGAACCATTCAGCAACCAATCCACCGAGCAAGGCGAGCCAACCAGCGAACTTGACCAAACGAAGAAAAAAACCGGCCGGATCAGTAGGTACAGTGCTGGGGCAACAACTTCAGCGAGATGTAGTCGCTACATGTTAGAAGCTAGCAATGAGCATGTGCGAGCTCTCGCACACGGCCCCCAAAGTACTGCCCCCCCCCCCCTAAATTTGTACGAATTCCTGCATATGGCCCTATCAGAACTGCAAGTAATAGAGTTCATCAGTCCATTTTGGCCCTCGTTAGCCTTGTCGCTTGGAGCTCCCATTTTCGGCCTCATGGGCTTGTTGGATTGGCTTCTACTTCCTCCGTCCGAAAATACTTGTCATTGAAATAGATGTATCTAGATGTATTGTAGTTTCAGATACATCCATTTTAATGACAACTATTTTCGGACGGAGAGAGTATTTATAGATCGACATGCTCATTTTCATTTCTACTTCCTCGATCGATCCATCCACTGTGGCTCTCTTTGCAAATCACCGAGCTATGTGAATCTATAATACTTAAATAGTTGATCCCCACTACTTCTAATTCTCTCAACATGCAAGTCATCCACCTCATCAAGTGTGCCACGTCAGCATCCACTAACAATATTTTTCAGCCCATGCAAACAATATTCCATTATCACTAATTCTCTCAACGTGCAAGCATCCCATCTCATAATACACAACCTTTTCAGCCCATGCAAATCATACCAATATGTTTATTTTTGTCACTGGACATATGTAGTAGAACTATTTAATTTATTTACTTCCTAAAGATTGTGAAATGCCCTGATTTACACAAAATGCAAGTATGGAATATTTATATGTTCAAATTAGTAGCTTTTGATTTAGATCTTTTCCTTCATATATAAGTCATTTGTAATTAATCTTTATATTCTCGTGGCAACGCGCGGGGAAATTACCTAGTTGATTGAAATGCACCGTTGCAGCAGACTGCACGCGGGAGGTGAGGCCTGCACAACAATTGCATGACACGACACTGTCCGACACCACAGAAGAAGTGGATCAATCTTTGCGGGAAGAACCGAAGCAATCAACGGCCTAAGGCTCCTTTCTTTTGGTACACATGCCTACTTAATTTAGAAATATAGTATATTTAGCTGATGAATAATTATGTTAGTGCGTGTACATAGTATTGAATAATTATTTTTCCCATTAATTAAGCTTGACAAATACTCCCTCTGTAAACTAATATAAGAGCGTTTAGATTACTACTTTAGTGATCTAAACACTCTTATATTAGTTTACGGAGGGAGTACTATATAAAAACATTATGTTAAACTTTTCATTTTCCTCTTCTGTGTACACGTGCACCCATTATGGCAAGATTTCATTTCAATAACTACTAAACAAATGATCCTTACCGGTAGAGTATGGTTTTAGATTATTGCTTTTGCACTATCTGTACCCTTTTTTGGCATAAATATTTGATGTATACCCAAACCAGCTCGACCCCCTCTCCTCCTGTGCGGGTGGATCCTGGGTGCGCATGGAGGGAACTGTGATCATGCTATGTGCCCATGCTTATGTTATGCGCCACGTCGCCATCTCACGGCTCTTCGTTTCCACGATGCCGCCAAAGCCGTGATCGCGGGTCGGGTCATGTAGCACCCGTCTGTACGCAACCATCTCGTGCGCGGGAACCGCAGCACGCTGGCTAGCCGTGCCTGTGATCAGTCGCCGCGGCCACGCTGTCGTTGTTGCTCGCCGGAGCCGGCGCCGCAGGCTGCGTACGTCACCTCACATGCTCAGCAATCAGCATTCATGCGTTGCCTCAGCGGTGCTATCCTGCAGGTTGCTCAGTATTTGTGCCTTCTACCCTACATCTGCCCAGATCGGCGCAACCCATGCTAGCCCGGTGGTGAGTGGTGACCAACACGGCCAGCATCAATGCCCTTGCTCTTGGCAGCCGGTCGCTGCTGGCTTGCTGCACGGCAGTGCCGGCATGCAGCATAGGCCAGTGTCGTCGGCGTACTGGCTCCGAGGCAGCGTGTTGAACCCGTGCTGCAGCATTTCTCCTATGAGTCTGTTGTCAGAGGTTGAACAACACAACGAAGGAGAGGCCTGAGAACAATTTCGGTACGAGATCCACCACAGCAAATTCGTTTTGCTATAATTTGGTTCAGTTACACCCCTAATCACTCTACCCTGTATGTGCCGATCATGAGCAACTTGATAAAGCTATAATTTCGTCTTTGTTAACAATTGCACTTTTAAATTCTAATATCAGTGGAGTAAATCTAGACATGAATTGCAATCAAGATTAGTCATTGGATGTTCTCTCTTTCTTGGACCTGGATTAAGATTGTGTTATCAGGAAAAGGTAATTAGGTATCTCCCTTGCTCCATAATTTTGCAGTCATTCTATGTCAGATGACATAATAAATGTTGCTGGACATGCCTCTCAACAATACTTGCATACGGCCAAGAGCAGTGGCAAACAGGCCTAATGAAATAGAGCTTCCCTTCGACGGTTTCTGCACAAGCTCTCAAATTGAAGGCGCATAGTGTTGCTCCCATCCTTTTCTGTAACTAACACTACCAATACTTGCATGCTTGATATAAACTACAGTCGATGTAGGTGAGTAGCACTTTAGAATGATTTCATATTATGGCAAGTTAGCAATATCAAGAGCCAGAAAAGTGGATTATTTTATCTATTTGGGTTTTAACGTTATTTATTTATTTTAAAAAATGTAATGCTTCCAATGAACCTGTTATATCCACCTGTGAACATATCCGACTAATTGAACATTCCGTCTTTCATTTTTCCTTTTGCAACATGAATGCCAACTCTAAATGAGGCCACACTAGAATGATATAAACCATGAGTGGTTTTAATGTGTTCGATCATAGTATAAGAGTAGAAATTCTATGGGTCGATTCCAACAAGGTAGCTTAGGTCTAAGAACTCCTAATTGGCGCTTAAGCACCCAAAATCTAAAGTGGCACTAGCCGGATGCCAAGTGGGACCCAGCCTACCAACACGAGCAGCTCGGTTTGCTTGGATCGTCCCAAGCTCAGTTTGACATTTTGAGCGGTCGGCCATTGACTGCTGACCGTTCACCCTCAACCATTGACTTTTGAGAGAAAATCAGGGATTAAAAAAATCATAAAATTTGAAAAAAGTTCATAGATTTGAAAAATTATGATTTTTTCTATTAAATTGAAAGAACTTCAGGGATTTTGAAGAAAAAGTTTTGGAATTTGAAAGAAGTTTGTGGATTTGAAAAACATTCACGAATTGTTTGAGAAAAGTTCACTAATATGAAAAATGTTTGTGGATTTATAAATATGTTCATGAATTGGAAAAACATTCTCGAATTTGACAATTAATCACAAATTTGAAAAATGCTCCTGGTTTTCAAAAAAGTTCATGAGTTCAAAAATAAATCGCGAGTTTGAAAAAGTTTGTGAATTTTGAAAAAAATACAAAACCAGGAAAAAAAACTAGCTAGAATTAACTTCAGATTTGACAATAGTTCTATTTGTTCAACTTCTTTTTTCTTTTCAATGTAAACTCTAATAAATGAGTATATTTTGAAGATGTTATGTGGGAAGAGGTATTTTACAACTGAAAATATCAAGGCAATTTATTAGCAGTGCATCTTTACTGCCTTATTAATACTATACAATTTGATACACATATGATCTACATTGAATCACAACCGATTGAAAAAAATGGCAACTCAGCAACACCTCACACAACATCGCAAATTTCATTAGCAACATGGAAAAAAAAATCACGACTACGCATCAACAGGGTGCGGCGTGCCGCCGCGCTGGTATAGCTAGTTTCAAACTATTGCTTGAAACAATATGTGTCTAAAGTTATATAATTATGCGTCAGTATCACTACTACAAAAACTGGCATTAACGACGGTGCCCCAAAACCGTTGGTCGTTGAACACCCGATTCGAGTTCCCGCACGATCGAATCACTCAACGCAATACCCTTCAACAACCACCAGATTTAATTATATTAGGAGTTTTATAGAAAAAAAATTAGGCCCAATTCCGCACTTCGCACCAGCCCCAGCATTTCTGGGACAACCCTGCATGTAAGTGGCAGGTGGGTGCGACATAAAATGTGGAGCACATATTTAAAAATTGAACATAAAAAAATAATTTTAGAAAATGTTTATAGGGTATCAAACAATGTTGATTTTATATTTAAAAATACTAAACATGTACTAAAAATGTTGTTGATATATATCGAATATGTAAAATATATATGAAGAAATTAGTCATCCAACATGTATCGTAAAATGTTAATATTGTATTTGAAAATTGTTAAACATCTATAAAAAAATTCTAGATGCACACGATAAATATTAATCTTGTACTTGAAAAGTGTTAATCATGTATAAATTTTTTCCTAATGTACAACAAAAATGCCTAAATGTGTATGAAAAATGTCGACATGTGTTGAAGGGAAAAAAAGAAAGAAACCGGTGAAAACCAAAGAAAGAAACAAAGAAACAAAAGAAACCAAAGAAGAAAAAAAAAAGGTGAGCCTTACGGGTTCCCCACAAGGAGTACCACTTGATTAGTTGCTCCCAACATAGCACCACACCGAAAGTCCTACCTCTCACGGGAGCGCCTATATGACGAGCGTTGCATCAAAACATTGACGCTTCACACAGGGCGCCTCCCCTTCAATTCGGACGACCCATTCCATTCTAGCAAATTGGGTGGTGCAGCACTCGATACTCAACAAGTCGGCCTTATTTTCCAAAAAAAATCATTATGTTTTCAACAAAGCAAAAAAATTATTTTTCAACTGTGAAAAATCGAAATTATGAGAACAATTTTTGAAAAACATGAACATATTTTCACTATTTTCATTTGTTTTCAAAATTTGAATACCAGGAAATATTTTGAACATTTTCTCGAATTTCTGAAAATATTTCTGTAATATGAATATTTGTTAACTTTTCAAAAAAATCTTTACAACGCAATTTGATTTCAAATGATCAACGATTTATTAATTCATATTTACTTTTTGGAACGAAAACATTTTTTGAAATTCCTGAATATTTTTAATTGGAAACCTTTTGAAAACAGGAAAAATATATGATTTTCTTAATTAAATCCACACAGGAAATAAAAGGAAAACCGATGTATTAACTAGACCGGAACCTCCTAGATTTTTTTTAGCGAAACCTGCATCTCAAATTGGGTTGGCCTGTTAGTATCATGCCTTTGCATAATGATTGTAAAGTATTCCCTCCGTCCGGAAATACTTGTTCTAGAAATGGATTCTAGGACAAGTATTTCCACACGGAGGGATTACTACAGTAAGCGGTGACTAGTAAATTCCTACCTCTCACAGTAAGCGAGATAAATTACTAGCCTTTGGTCAACGGTGATCTACGCGCGGGTTTTGTCACAGGAGCAGCTAATTAAGGAGCACTCGTTCAGGAGCCTCCTTAAGGGTCACTTGGGGTGGGTGTCGTGCTCTGGGCGCTCTCTCCGGATTTTATTTTTTATTTTAATTTTTTCACCCATGTTTTCGGCTTTTTAGATATATTTTTTCCGGCTTTTCGGTTTTCCACCGGTCTTTTTAGCTTTTCGACAAAAAAATGTGCGAAAAAACACTTTTTTTGTTCTTCCACGAGAGGCACGGTTTTGCTTTCGCAAGAGACACCGTTTTGCTTTCGCGAGAGGCACAATTTTTCTTTCATGAGAGGCACAATTTTGCTTTCGTGAGAGGCACAGTTTTGCTTTCGCGAGAGGCACAGTTTTACTTCCGCAAGAGGCACGGATGTGCTTCTCAGAAACGGGAAGAAAACACGTTTTTTTTCCTTTCGTGAGAGGCACGGATTTGCTTCCAGGAGAGACACGGATTTGCTCATGTGGATGGAACGGCCGTGCCTCTCGAAAACGGAAAAAAAATGTGTTTTCTCTTTTCTGCTTTCACAAGAAGCATGGATCCGTGCCTCTTGGAAACGAAAAAATTGAGTTTTTTCCTTCTATGAGGGGTATGGATTTTCCTCCATGGAAACGGCTTTCGAAAAGGAAAAAAAAAGCTCCCGTTCTGGTTTTTTTGTCTGTTTTCTTGTGAAAAGAAGTTTGTCAAAACCTATCAACATGGGATCTAGTTTTGAACATCACGACGAGAGGAATCCATCGGTAAAAATGGTTCCATATTTGAATACACGGCTTAAGAGATAAAATGTTTTGAATAAACGAATCAACAAAAAAAGGAAACCTCCTGGTTGCGACAAGTGGCGCGTCGTAACCTGGGACATGGAATTGATCTTTGAAAGGAGTATTTCTCGACTAGTGATTTCGTTTCGTCATTTAAGGCACATATTTATTTAATTGTTTTGTCCCTTGATTTTCCTTTTTGATTACTTTTTTTTCCACTCTGTCTCTACTCTTTGAGCGGCATTTATTTTTCACTTCTTTCTTGTGCATGGTCTGCTTCCTTGCTTTCACTCCGGCGAAGCTTAGTGGTGCTCAACTTATCTTTATCTTTACCTAATAATAAAGAAAACTGGGTTTCTGGTCGTTCATTGTCGCTAGCGATTTTGCATAAAAGTCCCTCTGTTTATAAGAAATTAACCCGCAGTCCTGTTTTAAGTGGAAACGAACCGTTTTTGTTTGTATTTTACACAAACCCCCCATCTTTCAGGCTAATTAACCCGTGATCCATGTTAAGTTACTGCGAATTAGTTTTTGCTGTTTTACATAAACCCCCCTGATATATGAGTTAATCACCCTGCAGTGTATTAAAAATAAATATCTTTCTTTAAATAACCATATCTTTTAAACCGCAAGTCCAATTTTAACATTTTATATATGAAAATTGATTATAAAAATATGTATAATATTAATATGACGTTATTTTAGACGTCAACCATTTTACATTCTGTTTTGGAAAATATTTAAATATTTTAAAAAATATGCATATCTTTTAAACTGTAACTCTGATTTTAACATGTTATATATAAAAATTGATTAGAAAAATGTGTAGAATATGAATATGACGTTATTTTTAAAAGTCAAACATTTTTATATTCTGTTTAGGAACAGATTTAAATATTTTAGAAAATATTCATATATTTTAAACCCTAACTTTAATTTTAACATGTTATATATGAAAAATGATTAGAAAAATGTGTACAATCTGAATATGATGTTGTTTGACATGTAGTATTTTTTTCCGTTGCAACGCACGGACTCTTTTGCTAGTAAGAGAACAATGGCACGAAAAGGGGGGGAAAGAAAACAAACAACAGAATGCCACTCGAACAATTGTCCAAATTAAGCTGCGAGCTGGCAATGGATGAACTCGTTTACGAACCGAGCAAAGCACCAAGGGGACAGAGAATATTATTTAACTGTTACTTCAAACAGGACTTCAGTGCACACTCCCTCCATAAGTTTATAGATCACTAAAGCATCAGTAACACTGATGCTCATACACGTATATCCATTACGAAAAATAGACAATAGCACTATGTATAGTTGCATGCATGCAACTCTAACCAAGATGGCCTTACCTTTACGTGCTTACAAGCAAGCAAAGGGCAGCGAGCCAGCAGTTCTTCTCCCTACTTGACGAGTATGCGGACTCCACCGATGCCCGCCATGAACGCCAGCGGCAGGAGCGAAGCGCACAGGACGCAGCGGGGCGCGATACAACGATGCTGATGCTGGGCCTGCCAAGGGCTATCATCCGCGCCGGCCGATAGCCAGACAACGGCGGCGCAGGCCTCAGCTAGGCCGACGGCACCGGCTGAGGCGACGGAGACATAGTAGGCGCAGCTGTGGCCGACGAAGATGCCGGCCGGCGCCTTGTACATGGCCGAGGCAGCCGACATGCAGGCGGTGGCGAGGCCTACGGTGAATACCATGCACTCCACCCACCGGCGGCCCTTCGTTGCAGCCGCCGCGAGTGAGCCGGCCTCGACGTTCAAGCTGAGCGCCCCGTCAGCCATCTCTCCGGACAAACTGCGGGGTATGTAGTTAGTATGGGTTTAGATTAAGCTACGCGGAGGAGAGGAGAGACGTAGGAGAAGGAGGTGCTGCTGTTGCGCTGGTTGCCATATTTTACCACATGGAGTTGTGCCTCTCACCGCTTTCTCCGTCATGGATGTTGACACAGGGTCAAACCAGCACACGCGGAGGTCAAACCAGCACAGGCGGAGGTCAAACCAGTATAGGCGGAGGACCCGGCAGGGCAAGGTCGGAGGCGCCCAAGGGAAAAAGGGGTTGTGCAACACTTTTATTGCGCTAGGTGCCATATTTTGCGACATGGAGTTGTGCTTCTCGTCATGGATGTTGACACAGGGTCAAAAGGACGCAGGAGGAGATGGATGCGATGCTGCTCCTTTCCCATTAGAAAGGGCGGGAGGATGACATCTTTTCAGGGACTGGGCTACCGCGCACTGGACCCAGCCTTTCTCGTCCTTGTTGCACTGAACATCGATCCTCCCATCCAGAGGTTCGCTGTCGACCGATCTTTTTGGCAGCATTCCACCATTTTTACCTTCCCGGCCTTATCAGACCGAAATTACGTGGTTGGTTCACTAGGTCAGGCGTGTGCGAGCGTGCCATCCGAAAGCACCCCACATGAATAGTTGCTGTTTTTCTTTTGCAGGGCAGAATGAATAGATACTGTTAAACAACTTACAAAATCCTAAGCAGAGTTCTCGATCTATGTGCGTGAGTTCGGCTGTATTGCAATAAACAATCAAATTAATTTGAAAATTTTGAAACAAAAGCCTGGACGTGCAACCATCTTCGTTGAGAAGTGTTATAACCTTAGTTTATATATGTAAGATATGAAAGTGAAAAAAATATTCTTTTGAAAAGCACAATACAGAGGCAGACGCACACAACACACATGCACACTCATCCTACCTCTATGAGCACTTTCAAGTGCCTGAGCTGCCAGATCTTGAGATCGATGAATTCGTCACAGACATCTCGTAGTCGATAGGCACATCATACTGGTAAAAAGAATATCACTGAAAAGTCCAAAATAAATCTAGAAAATATGTGAGCACTCGTGCCAAGTTTGGAACTTGAACCCAGGTCGAGTGGTTCCACAACAAGGAAGCAAATCATCTAAGTTATGCTTCCTTCGCATATTGATAAGATTTTAACGTTGTCAATTCAACCACACATAAAACAATTACTTGATCAAGGAAATTTATTAGTAGAATTGATCTAGTAATTAATCCACCTCTTCTATATGGGAGAATCAGTGTTCAAATTAAATAACCAAACTCCCATCAATCAAACCCATCGCATGGTTTGATTGATAGAAAACTTTTCCAGTTTTCTAGGGAAAAATGATAGAACTTATTAGTGAAGAAAATCCAACGGGGACACCCAGAGGCCTGGCCCATCTATTTTCCCTTTTTGAGAAAAATGGCCCGTCTAGTGTGTGCGCATTTTCCTTTTTGAGCCGGTGATGCAAGTTTGTTCGGTTGGGCTGCAAGGTAAGTAGTGACAGCGGCCCATCAATCCCCGCAACGACTATTTATCGCCTTAAGCGGGACGTTTTCCATGGTCTCATTGAAGAGGTCTGCTAATTGGACACTCCAAGAATAAGAAGGACCATGCCAAACATTTGAGATTGGTGCTCGACTAGCTCAGAGAGTATCAATTCTATGCGAAGTTTTCCAAATGTGAGTTCTGGCTTGATGAAGTTCTTTACCTTGGTCACATCATCTCCGCCAAGGGCATTGCGGTTAATCCGGAGAAGGTCTCTGCAGTTGTGAATTGGGAACCTCCTCAGAATGTCAAGCAGCTTCGCAGTTTCCTTGGACTTGCAAGCTATTGCCGAAGATTCGTTGAGAATTTCTCTAAGATCGCAAAACCTCTTTCCAACCTACTCCAGAAGCATGTCAAGTATATCTGGATTCCCTAAGTCCAAGCGTGGGAGTTCGATGAGGATCTTGGCCGTTACTACGTGTCTTTTCCTGATGATCAGTAGTGGTGCCCAGTTGGGACGATCGGGGATCTAGCATTTGGGGTTATCTTCTTTTAATTTGGATTTGGCCGTAGTCGGACTATGTGTGTACTCTGAATGATGTATGATTTATTTGAGTACTTGTGTTAAGTGGCGATTTTAAGCCAACTTTTTATCCCGGTCTTGTTCATTACATGGGATTGTGTGAAGATGACCCTTCTTGCGAAACAACCACTATGCGGTTATGCCTCTTAGTCGTGCCTCGACACGTGGGAGATATAGCCGCATCGTGGGCGTTACAAGTTGGTATGAAGGTGCCCATGGGATTCGGACCTTGCTCTCCCGTTTCACATGAAGTGCGGGTAGGCAATGTTCTAGGCTCGTGTCTGTGATGGATTAGTAGGGGGATTGTTATTAACGTGAAACAAGCCGCAAAATTTTCGTAGTTTATTCTCCGTTTTATTTCAAGTTTTTTTCTCTGTTTTTCTCTCTTTTCATTGGTTCTTTCCTTTCTTTCTTTCTTTCTTGTCTTTCTTTAGTTTTATTTTTTCTTCTCCATTTATCGTTTGTTTTTTTTCTTTTCCATTTTCTGTTTTTTCCTATTTTTTTCGTTTTTACTATACATTTTCGTATATGGCAAAATAAATAAATAATAAGTGACCAACATTTTTTTATACACGTTCAACATTGTTCGAACGCTTATTCAACATTTTGCAAATACTTATTCAAGATTTCAATACTTATTCAGCATTTTTCAAATACTTATTCAATATTTTTAAAATACTTGTTTAACATTTTTTACTACTTATTCAACTTGTTTCAAATACTTGTTGTATATTTTGAATACTTATGCAACATTTTCAAATACTTGTTCAGCATTTTGCATATACTCGTTCAGCATTTTTTAGTAATTATTCAACATTTTCAAATACTTGTTCAATATTATAAAAATATTTTTTTAACATTTTTTACTACTTATTCAACTTGTTTCAAATACTTGTTGTATATTTTTAATACTTATGCAACATTGTCAAATATTGTTCAACATTTTCAATATACTATTTCAACATTTTTTAGTAATTATTCAACATTTTCAAATACTTTTTAACATTTCTAATACTTATTCAACATTTTTTAATACTTGTTCAACGTTTTCCAGATTCTTGTTCAACACTTTTTAATACATGTTCAACATTTTTTAATATTTGTTCAAAAAATTTCATATGTGTTTTTGAAAAGTTTTTTTAAAGATATACGTATATATGTAGAATATTTTAAAGTGTAAAGAAAATAAAAAAACAGAAAAACAAGTTGTGGCCACGCTCGCGGTGGGCCTGCCCATATTGCTCGCCCCCTTAAGCGAGTTGGGAGTTACACTTGCTGAAGGCGAGGAATAGGGGTGCCCATCCATCCCTTCCTCCCTCCCAAGCCCCAACTCAAACCCTCCACGAATTCTAAAAACCGTGTTTCTCTCCAAAATATAAAAAACAGTTTTTTTGTTTTGTGAATAGAAGCTCTTAGAGAACATGAAGAAGAGAGAAACTAGCTCGGAACCCATTTATGTTTGATTTTTCTAAATTATTTAAGATAAAATCTAAAATTTAAGTAATTTTGGTGGGTGTATATCACGACCATGTTGTTTGTGCATGTGGCATATCATGAATACAAGTCCACTAACACCGACCTATATCCCTGCTTTAGTTTACAGAATGCACGTTTACAACTCTCGGAGAAAACAAAAGGAAATCCATTCGCACACATTAATATAATACAAATCACTATTCATAGTGCACCTTTTTAGTTTTTCCAAATTCATGTTGTGTGATCAGCTTTTCAATGTTGATATAAATCTTTGTATACACTTTATAGGTTTTGCTAATCCTAACGCAATTGTAATTCATATTTTGGGTCAGTCAATTTCTCCCATGTGCAGCCCTGATGCCAAGACAGGGACCTTGCATCAGGCAGCGCCGAGGCGCGGGGTTGCTGGTGTAGCCGAGCCTGGAGACGAACCAGAGACTTGAAAGGTGCAGGTGGGGGGGGGGTTCCGTATTGAGCCCCGACCAGATTAGACGGAACTCGAGCTGGAGAAGGCGACAACACGCTCGCGAGGTTCAGACATGACCTCTCCAAGGACGGCGGAGGCATGTGTGGCTGCGGCCAGGGCGGGGACAGGAGGCGCTTGGGTTGTGATCGAAGATGGACAGGGGAAGGTTAAAGGTCAATGATGGCTAGGACCTTCGGATTTCAATCGTGTGGCCCGGAAAATCGACTAACTACAAACTTGTTTTCTGATACCTGACAAATAGGTGGCCCCAAATTCTGTTTGTTTCCCTGTCCTGTAAAATGTCTTAAAATCACTTTAGCTACATTTCAGTCAGCTGAAATTTTACTTTTGGGTCAGTCAATTTTGTGGCTATTGGATTCTCTCTGAGATTGGTGTTGTGTTTTTTTTCTGACCCGTGTTGTTTGTTGTGTGGGCTTGTTTCTTTTTTTGACTGATCCCTTATTTGGGTCAGTCGATTTCCTTAAGGGTCGAAGCCCATTAACTGTGCGCTACAGCCCTCCTCTCTCTCTCCCTTCGTTTCTTTGATATTTTTTTTTGTTTTTATGCGGTTTTGCTTTTGTTTTTCAGTTCCTCTTTGTTAGTTGGTTTTATTTTTATTTTCTGGATATTTTTTGAATGTTAAGCCAGTGTAATCTAAAGACATAAATAATTTGCAATATGTGCAATAATTACACTACTTGCGTACTAAAAACTGTAATTTAAGAGCGAAGTTGTGTGCAAGTTTTGCAAACTTTTATTGTTATTTTTTAGTGGGTAGCAATAATGCTACTAATTCATTTATTATTATTTTCCTCTTAAAGGGTAATACAAATGACACCAATTTATTGTTCCTTAAAAAACCTTATTATTTTGATTTTTTTAGTTTCTATTTTATTTTTTCTTCTTAAAGGTTAATACCAATGTTATTAATTCATTCTTTCTTAGAAAACATCATTATTTTGATTGTTTTCTAGTCTTTATTTCATTTTTATGAAAGAGTAATATATAAGCCACTACTTCATTGTTTATTGAAAATTCTGGTTTTCCTTTAGTATTATTTTATTTCCTTTATTCTTTAATGATAGTACCAATGCTGCAAATTCATTTTTTCTCAGAAAACTTCCTTTTTGTAAAAAATAAACTATTATATTCTTATTCCTGCATATTATAAAATGTGCAACTTCTGTGCAAATTGTTTGCAAAAAATTTCATTATTTGTTTTATTATTTTCTGTTTCTTTCTTCTTAACGGGAACCAATGACACTAATTCATTGTTTCTTAGAAAATTTCACTATTTTAATTTTGTTTAAGTTTTTATTTCATTTTCTTTAGTCTTTAAATGTAATATCAATACCTCTAATTCATTACTATTTAGGATTTTTTCTGTGAAATTTCACTATTTGTGCTTATTCTTCCATATTATATAAAAGTGCATTTTCTATTCAAACCACTTGTAAAATTTTCCATTTTTTACTTTTCTTTTTTCTTAATCGGTAATACCGATACCACTAATTCACTTTTTTAACTGGAGAAGTATAGACACCATGGATGAAATACCAATGCCAATAATTCATTTTTCTTTAGATTTGTTTTGCGAACAAATTCACTATTATGCGTTTATTCTTGCATATTATAACGAAGCGCAATTTATGTGCAAATTTTTTCATTATTTTTTTATATCATTTTCTTTTCTATATAAGGGTATTTTTGCTTCATTTTTTATTTTATTTTTCTGTTTCTATGGGTTTTTATTTTTTCCCTTTTTCCTTCTTTTATTGGTTATTTTTTGTGGGTTTTTGGCTGAGTGTAATTATATACAAACAAATACTATATAATATGTGTCAAAATTTCATGATTATATGATTATTTTTGCATAATTACGATAAAGTGCAATTTCGTGCAAAGTTGTGCGCAAGTTTTTTTAGTTATCTTTCTTCTTAAAGGAAATACAACATTTCGGTTACACTCTGTGGGAATTATAGTAGAATGCAAAAATGCGCTATTTCATGCTTATTCTTTGCATATTTCTAAAAGTGTAATATCAGTGCAAATTGTGTGCAAGTTTGAAAGTTTTTTTCTTTTTATCTTCTTTCTTCTTAAAGGGTTTCATTATTTTTTAGTAAATTTCATTATTTTGATTTTGTTTTATTTTTTTGTTAATGTAATACCTTTAATCATAATAAAATGCCACTATTTCATACGTTCTTAGGAAATTTTAATAGTTTGTGTTTATATTTTGTTTTTTCTTAAATGGTAATACCAGTAAACATATTTTTGTGAAATTTGACTATTATATGGTTATTCTTTAATATTCTAAAAATGCAGATTTTGTGTAAAATGTGTGAAAATCTTACATTTATTTACTTCTCTTGTTTTCATTTTCTTTCTTCTTAAAGAGTAATACCAATCCCACTAATTCATTCCTTCTTCGAAAACGTAACTTTTTTTGTTTGTGTGTGTTTAAGTAAATGCAAGTGCTAAATAATATGTGTGTAAATTATATTAGAATGCGAAAATTGCAAAATTATATTCTTATTTTTGCATATTTCAAAAAGTGCAAAGGTGTGTGCAAGTTTTGAAAGGTTCTTATTTTTCATTTGCTTTCTTCTTAAAGGGTTTCGTTCTTTATTAGAAAACTTCATTATTTTAATTTTGTTTTATTGTCTTTCTTTCTTTTGAAAGGGTAATATCAGTGCAATGATTTCATTCTTCCATAGAGAACTTCATTTTGTTTTTAGTTTTTATTTCATGAAGTTGTGAAAGATGGATATTTCTAATGTAAGGGCAATACAAATATTTCTTTTGTAAGAGTAATGCCGATGTCACTAATCCATTATCTTTTAGAAAATATTTTTTTTGCTTAAATCCCAACATTATATACTTATTTTTGCATAGTACTAATGCATTTTTGATATTTTTGCATAGTACTAATGCATTTTTGCATAGTACTAATGCATAGTACTAGTGCATATATGTATTGTATGCATGTATAAAAATATATATGTGTGTGTGAGATTGCACATATAATCACAAAACATTGCATTCAAATATGTATTACTCTTCAGAACACAGCATGCACGATCTTCATCTATCATCGATGAGCCCGGACGCTCTCTTATACACCTATAATATACGTACACAGTACTTACCTAGTACATGCATGGCCGGAATACGTTCGTAGGTTGCACCCGCGTCTCTAACCGGTCAATCGAAACGATTCAGGGTCAATCGACTGACCCAAAACTTATTTCAATCGATTGACCCGTAGCCAGTCCCTCTTAAAATACACTCAACCAATCATCCGAGTTATCAAACTCCGCTGGGCAAAATATCTTAAAATACACTCAACCAATCATCAAGATCACAATGTGTCTTCTGTATGTGGATGCCTCTTGTAGAAATTTTGAGCCGTTCTCCACAGCCGCACACGACAGCGGAACCGCGTTTCCTCCAAGCCCCCAGGCCCCAACTCCGGAGGGAATCAAAGATGTCAAGAAGGTATGGAGAGCCGCGTCAGCCATCAAGAAGTAGCTAGCCATGAATCAAGAATATTTTAGGTCAAACCCTGAATCAAGAATAATCAAACCTGGATGGGTCCTTTTCAAGTGACACTCACTCGCGGTTTAGAGAGCTAAATCACCCCTTCGCTTCTTAAAGAGCCGGAGATAGTATTGCCTGAATCAAGGTATGGAGCTTGGTTATCCGCCATGTTGCCTGTTGTCAAAGAGGAGATGTATTAACTAACATAAAACGAAGAGAAGATGCATTATAACTAATATAAATCGAGGAGGAGATGTAATTAACTAATATAAATCGATCGGCAGGCGGCGACAGCGAGAGGCTTGTTTGGGTGGGATCTACGTGTACCCTGTACCCTCTATCATTTTTTCTCTCTCTCTATATATATAGAGCTAGCGCAACAAGAGCAGATCCATGTCTCCACCTCCTACTTCGCTTCTCCCCACACACGCATCCATACCAACTACATACAGCTCGCTCGGGGATGGGTGAGGCAGCGCTCAGCTTTGACGTCGAGGCTGGCGAGCTCGCGGTGGCATCAAGGAAGAGCCGCCGGTCGGTGGAATGCATGGTGTGCGCCGTCGGCCTCCTCACCGCCTGCATGTCGGCCGCCTCCGCCATCTACAAGGCCCCGGCCGGCATCTTCGTCGGCCACGGGTGGGCCTACTACGTGTCCGTGGTCGCCGCCGGCGTTTTCGGCCTGGCCGAGGCCTGCGCCGCGGTCGTCTGGTTATCGGCCGGCGCAGATGGACCGGGGCAGGGGCAGCAGCAGCGCTTCACACGCCGCTGCGTCCTGTGCGCTTCGCTCCTGCCGCTGGCGTTCATGGCGGGCATCGGTGGAGTCCGCATACTCGTCAAGTAGGAAGAAGGATTGTATATATTGCTCCCCGGCGTTGTCATTCATGGTTCTTTTGCCCCCTTGCCTACGTGCGCTTTAGTTTACAGTTGCATGCAGGTATGCACCCTTTACGTACTTACGTGAACCTATAGATTATGGCGATGCTGTGCATGATTGATACAATACGTGTGTATGTATGTGCTATTGTAACAGTTTGTATGTATTTGTACGTGTGTATGTATGTGTTTTTGTAACAGTTTGTATCTGTTTGTTCGTACATGCCAAGCTTCGTGTGTGTTACTCCATAATATGGTGCCATGCTCGGTCTATAAGTTCATCCGTTGCCAGCTTCCAGCGGAATCTGCACAATTGTCGTATTAGTAATATGTAATATCTAGTTTTCTTTCTGTGCAATTTGTTACATTCGTCGAGACCAGCACTCTTTCTTTTTTCTTGCGTCACTTTCAAACTCGGCACGGTGCAACCTCGTCAACTTCCGATGATGTCCCCCACCCACCATCCCACCCCACCCTCCTCTCTCTCTCTCTCTCTCTCTCTCTCTCTCTCTCTCTCTCTCTCTCTCTCTCTCTCTCTCTCTCTCTCTCTCTCTTCTTTGCAAATCCGTGAATATTTATATTAATCAAGTGCACTTTTATACAAAATGAGTGAAAACATTCTCAGATGAATGAAGATTTGTAAAAAAATAACTACAAAAAATAATTTCTAAAACACATTAAATTATATAAATATTTTCCAAAATACATGAACACTTATTAATACGTAAACATAACTTTTTGCACTTACCATGCAAAATAAAACTTTTTAGACAAAAACAAGTCGGTTTCTATATTTTTACTATTAATTATATACCTTTTTTTGAAAATGTTAAATTCTATATACCTACTAATAAAGAATGGGGCGTTCCTACCCGTCCGCATCATATGTTTTATAAAAAAGGCCCTGAATTTTTTCTTTAACTAACTCGCAGACCAACATTAAGTGCCCTTACTCTATTGGGCTTCGGCCCAACTTCAGGAATCCTCTATCCCACGCGCATAGGCGCTGGTTAGTATTCAACGTTCAGCTGCGGTAGGCCCAGTTTGCTCCCTTTTCAGCCCGTTAGATCCCTTGCTTTTATTATTTACAGGGAATATGTTAAACATGATTATGCTATAACTTTACAACTGTAACTCGGTTTAAAATAATTTGTATATGTAACTTGATCAGAAAAATGCATAGTTTCCAACTGTGCTATTATTTGGTTCTGTTAACCAATTTAAAATTATGTTCAGAGTATAAAGTTAATTAACCTTTTTTTTGCGGGGTATAAACTTAATTAACCTAATTAATTTCTATGGTGTATTTTGAGAAATGCTACCACACAATATAACTTTTATATAATCTTTATATATGTGAAATATATTACAAGGGCTCATATGGATTGAAGGAGTATGAATGATCGAGCATATAGGAGTAATAAAGAAAGGAGGGAATAAATGACGTGATCAGTAGGGATAAAAAAAAGAACAGGAGATTCAAAAAATATGAAGGAGAGAATAACACAAAGGAATTGGTATTAATACCAAGGGCGGGGCGTGCATGCATTGCAATAATAAAAAGGAAGTAATACCAAGGGACATGGGAGGGGCACACATATATGTGTTGTTGCACAGTGTGTGACCGTTATGTGCAACAGAAATAAGAGCTTCGAGTTGTATGCAAGGAACCGGGGTCATTTCGCTCGGACATAGACTAATTTTTTTATTAATCTTCAAGCGTATGCAGAGATGGGCTAAAACACATTCAATAGAATTCTTTTATTGAAATCAGAATCATCGTACAAGAACTGTACCAAAAATATTGTATGTGGAACATGCTTCTTAACGTATTACTGATATTAATTTCTACTAGACCTCAGTGTGCGCCTTGCCGTGGCCGGACACAATTCAGATGTTGTTGGATCGTGCCGACGGATATTTCAGTGGACACGTCAATTATCTCTCCCGTTGCAACACACGCCATATGTGCTAGTAATTATATAAGTTAATAAGATCAACAATTTATCCCCACAAAATAAGATACCATTTTAGTATAAAATAAAACTATACTATTTTTAATAGGCGGTATTGATGTGGTCATTTAGCTTTACCTGGCCCGGCCCTACATTATTGCACACTAGAAGAACGACCGTGCGTTGCAACGGGGCCACATTAACTTTAAGAGTTCAATATTAATATTCTTATACATATCAAGTGACATTGGTGACCTTTTTGAAGGAAATATGCCCTAGAGGCAATAATAAAGTTATTATTTATTTCCTTATTTCATGATAAATGTTTATTATTCATGCTAAAATTGTATTAACCGGAAACATAATACATGTGTGAATACATAGACAAACAGAGTGTCACTAGTATGCCTCTACTTGACTAGCTCGTTGATCAAAGATGGTTATGTTTCCTAACCATAGACATGAGTTGTCATTTGATAAACGGGATCACATCATTAGAGAATGATGTGATTGACATGACCCCTTCCGTTAGCTTAGCACTTGATCGTTTAGAATGTTGATATTGCTTTCTTCATGACTTATACATGTTCCTATGACTATGAGATTATGCAACTCCCGAATACCGGAGGAACACTTTGTGTGCTACCGAACGTCATAACGTAACTGGGTGATTATAAAGGTGCTCTACAGGTGTCTCCGAAGGTACTTGTTGAGTTGGCATAGATCGAGATTAGGATTTGTCACTCCGATTATCGGAGAGGTATCTCTGGGCCCTCTCGGTAATGCACATCATAATAAGCCTTGCAAGCAATGCAACTAATGAGTTAGTTGCGGGATGATGTATTACGGAACGAGTAAAGAGCCTTGCCGGTAACGAGATTGAACTAGGTATTGAGATACTGACGATCGAATCTCGGGTGAGTAACGTACCGATGACAAAGGGAACAACGTATGTTGTTATGCGGTTTGACCGATAAAGATCTTCGTAGAATATGTGGGAGCCAATATGAGCATCCAGGTTCCGCTATTGGTTATTGACCGGAGACGTGTCTCGGTCATGTCTACATAGTTCTCGAACTCGTAGGGTCCGCACGCTTAAAGTTTCGTGACGATCGGTATTATGAGTTTTTGTGTTTTGATGTACCGAAGGTAGTTCGGAGTCCCGGATATGATCACGGACATGACGAGGAGTATTGAAATGGTCGAGACGTAAAGATCGATATATTGGACGACTATGTTCGGACACTGGAAGTGTTTCGGGAGGTTTCGGACATATATCGGAGTACCGGGGGGTTACCGGAACCCCCCGGGGAGTATATTGGGCCTAATGGGCCCTAGTGGGAGAAGAGGAGGGGCGGCCAGTGCAGCCGCGCGCCCCCTCCCCCTCTAGTCCGAATTGGACAAGGAGGGGGGGCGCCCCCCTTTCCTTCTCTCCTTCTCTCCCTTCCTTCTCCTCTCCTACTCCTACTTGGAAGGGGGGAGTCCTACTCCCGATGGGAGTAGGACTCCTCATGGGGCGCGCCATAGGAGGCCGGCCCCCTCCCCCTCCTCTACTCCTTTATATACGGGGAGGGGGCACCCTTGGAGACACAACAATTGATCATTGATCTCTTAGCCGTGTGCGGTGCCCCCCTCCACCATAATCCACCTCGGTAATATGGTAGCGGTGCTTAGGCGAAGCCCTGCATTGGTAGCTTCATCATCACCGTCATCACGCCGTCGTGCTGACAAAACTCTCCGGCGAAGCTCTACTGGATTGTGAGTTCGCGGGACGTCTCCGAGCTGAACGTGTGCAGAACACGGAGGTGCCGTACGTTCGGTACTGAGGATCGATCGATCGTGAAGACGTACGACTACATCAACCGCGTTGTCATAACGCTTCCGCTTTCGGTCTACGAGGGTACGTGGACACACTCTCCCCTCTCGTTGCTATGCATCACCATGATCTTGCGTGTGCGTAGGATTTTTTTTGAAATTACTACGTTCCCCAACAGTGGCATCCGAGCCAGGTTTATGCGTAGATGTTATATGCACGAGTAGAACACAAGTGAGTTGTGGGTGATACAATTCATACTGCTCATGTCATACTTTGATTCGGCGGTATTGTTGGATGAAGCGGCCCGGACCGACATTACGCGTACGCTTACGCGAGACTGGTTCTACCGACGTGCTTCGCACATAGGTGGTTGGCGGGTGTCAGTTTCTCCAACTTTAGTTGAATCGAGTGTGGCTACGCCCGGTCCTTGTGAAGGTTAAAACAACACTACCTTGACAAACTATCGTTGTGGTTTTGATGCGTAGGTAAGAACGGTTCTTGCTCAGCCCGTAGCAGCCACGTAAAACTTGCAACAACAAAGTAGAGGACGTCTAACTTTTTTTTGCAGGGCATGTTGTGATGTGATATGGTCAAGACATGATGCTATATTTTATTGTATGAGATGATCATTTTTTGTAACAGAGTTATCCACAACTGGCAGGAGCCATATGGTTGTCGCTTTATTGTATGCAATGCAATCGCTCTGTAATTGCTTTACTTTATCACTAAGCGGTAGCGATAAGTCGTAGAAGCAATAGTTGGCGAGACGACAACGATGCTATGATGGATATCAAGGTGTCGCGCCGGTGACGATGGTGATCATGACGGTGCTTTGGAGATGGAGATCACAGGCACAAGATGATGATGGCCATATCATATCACTTATATTGATTGCATATGATGTTTATCCTTTATGCATCTTATTCTGCTTGATTGACGGTAGCATTATAAGATGATCTCTCACTAAATTTCAAGGTACAAGTGTTCTCCCTGAGTATGCACCGTTGCCAAAGTTCGTCGTGCCGAGACACCACGTGATGATCGGGTGTGATAAGCTCTACGTTCACATACAACGGGTGCAAGCCAGTTTTGCACACGCACAAATACTCGGGTTAAACTTGACGAGCCTAGCATATGCAGATATGGCCTCGGAACACTGAGACCGAAAGGTCGAGCGTGAATCATATAGTAGATATGATCAACATAGTGATGTTCACCATTGAAAACTACTCCATTTCACGTGATGATCGGTCATGGTTTAGTTGATTTGGATCACGTGATCACTTAGATGATTAGAGGGATGTCTATCTAAGTGGGAGTTCTAAAAATATGATGAATTGGACTTTAATTTATCATGAACTTAGTACCTGATAGTATTTTGCTTGTCTATGTTGTTGTAGATAGATGGCCCTTGTTGTTGTTCCGTTGAATTTTAATGCGTTCCTTGAGAAAGCAAAGTTGAAAGATGATGGTAGCAATTATACGGACTGGGTCCGTAACTTGAGGATTATCCTCATTGCTGCACAGAAGAATTACATCCTGGAAGCACCGCTGGGTGCCAGGCCTGCTGCAGATGCAACTGACGACGTTAAGAACGTTTGGCAGAGCAAAGCTGATGACTACTCGATAGTTCAGTGTGCCATGCTTTACGGCTTAGAACCGGGACTTCAACGACGTTTTGAACGTCATGCAGCATATGAGATGTTCCAGGAGTTGAAGTTAATATTTCAAACAAATGTCCGGATTGAGAGATATGAAGTCTCCAATAAGTTCTATAGCTACAAGATGGAGGAGAATAGTTCTGTCAGTGAACATGTACTCAAAATGTCTGGGTATAACAATCACTTGATTCAACTGGGAGTTAATCTTCCGGATGATAGTGTCATTGACAGAATTCTTCAATCACTACCACCAAGCTACAAGAGCTTTGTGATGAACTATAATATGCAAGGGATGGATAAAAAAATTCCCGAGCTCTTCGCAATGCTAAAGGCTGCGGAGGTAGAAATCAAAAAGGAGCATCAAGTGTTGATGGTCAACAAGACCACCGGTTTCAAGAAAAAGGGTAAAGGGAAGAAGAAGGGGAACTTCAAGAAGAACGGCAAACAAGTTGCTGCTCAAGAGAAGAAACCCAAGTCTGGACCTAAGCCTAAGACTGAGTGCTTCTACTGCAAACAGACTGGTCATTGGAAGCGGAACTGCCCCTAGTATTTGACGGATAAGAAGGATGGCAAGGTGAACAAAGGTATATGTGATATACATGTTATTGATGTGTACCTTACTAAAGCTCGCAGTAGCACCTGGGTATTTGATACTGGTTCTGTTGCTAATATTTGCAACTCGAAATAGGGACTACGGATTAAGAGAAGATCTAAGGACGAGGTGACGATGCGCGTGGGAAATGGTTCCAAAGTCGATGTGATCGCCGTCGGCACGCTACCTCTACATCTACCTTCGGGATTAGTTTTAGACCTAAATAATTGTTATTTGGTGCCAGCGTTGAGCATGAACATTATATCTGGATCTTGTTTGATGCGAGACGGTTATTCATTTAAATCTGAGAATAATGGTTGTTCTATTTATATGAGTAATATCTTTTATGGTCATGCACCCTTGAAGAGTGGTCTATTTTTGTTGAATCTCGATAGTAGTGATACACACATTCATAATGTTGAAGCCAAAAGATGCAGAGTTGATAATGACAGTGCAACTTATTTGTGGCACTGCCGTTTGGGTCATATTGGTGTAAAACGCATGAAGAAACTCCATACTGGTGGACCTTTGGAATCACTTGATTATGAATCACTTGGTACTTGCGAACCATGCCTCATGGGCAAGATGACTAAAACGCCGTTCTCCGGAACAATGGAGCGAGCAACAGATTTGTTGGAAATCATACATACTGATGTATGTGGTCCGATGAATATTGAGGCTCGCGGCGGGTATCGTTATTTTCTCACCTTCACAGATGATTTGAGCAGATATGGGTATATCTACTTAATGAAACATAAGACTGAAACATTTGAAAAGTTTAAAGAATTTCAGAGTGAAGTGGAAAATCATCATAACAAGAAAATAAAGTTTCTACGATCTGATCGTGGAGGAGAATATTTGAGTTACGAGTTTGGTCTTCATTTGAAACAATGCGGAATAGTTTCGCAACTCACGCCACCCGGAACACCACAGCGTAATGGTGTGTCCGAATGTCGTAATCGTACTTTACTGGATATGGTGCGATCTATGATGTCTCTTACTGATTTACCGCTATCGTTTTGGGGTTATGCTTTAGAGACAGCTGCATTCACGTTAAATAGGGCACCATCAAAATCCATTGAGACGACGCATTATGAACTGTGGTTTGGCAAGAAACCAAAGTTGTCGTTTCTTAAAGTTTGGGGTTGCGATGCTTATGTGAAAAAGCTTCAACCTGATAAGCTCGAACCCAAGTCGGAGAAATGTGTCTTCATAGGATACCCAAAGGAAACAGTTGGGTACACCTTCTATCACAGATCCGAAGGCAAAACATTTGTTTCTAAGAATGGATCCTTTCTAGAGAAGGAGTTTCTCTCGAAAGAAGTGAGTGGGAGGAAAGTAGAACTTGATGAGGTAACTGTACCTGCTCCCTTATTGGAAAGTAGTTCATCACAGAAACCGGTTCCTGTGACACCTACACCAATTAGTGAGGAAGCTAATGATATTGATCGTGAAACTTCAGATCAAGTTACTACCGAACCTCGTAGGTCAACCAGAGTAAGATCCGCACCAGAGTGGTACGGTAATCCTATTCTGGAAGTCATGTTACTTGACCATGGCGAACCTACGAACTATGAAGAAGCGATGGTGAGCCCAGATTCCGCAAAATGGCTTGAGGCCATGAAATCTGAGATGGGATCCATGTATGAGAACAAAGTGTGGACTTTGGTTGACTTGCCCGATGATCGGCAAGCCATAGAGAATAAATGGATTTTTAAGAAGAAGACTAACGCTGACGGTAATGTTACTGTCTACAAAGCTCGACTTGTTGCAAAAGGTTTTTGACAAGTTCAAGGGGTTGACTACGATGAGACTTTCTCACCCGTGGCGATGCTTAAGTCTGTCCGAATCATGTTAGCAATTGCCGCATTTTATGATTATGAAATTTAGCAAATGGATGTTAAAATTGCATTCCTGAATGGATTTCTGGAAGAAGAGTTGTATATGATGCAACCATAAGGTTTTGTCGATCCAAAGGATGCTAACAAAGTGTGCAAGCTCCAGCGATCCATTTATGGACTGGTGCAAGCCTCTCGGAGTTGGAATAAACGTTTTGATAGTGTGATCAAAGCATATGGTTTTATACAGACTTTTGGAGAAGCCTGTATTTACAAGAAAGTGAGTGGCAGCTCTGTAGCATTTCTAATATTATATGTGGATGACATATTGTTGATTGGAAATGATATAGAAGGGGGGCCTTGGCACAGTGGTAAAGCTGCTGCCTTGTGACCATGAGGTCACGGGTTCAAGTCCTGGAAACAGCCTCTTGCAGAAATGTAGGGAAAGGCTGCGTACAATAGACCCAAAATGGTCGGACCCTTCCCCAGACCCTGCGCAAGCAGGAGCTACATGCACTGGGGCTGCCCTTTTTTATAAAAGGATACTTGAATAAGAGTTTTTCAATGAAAGACCTCGGTGAAGCTGCTTACATATTGGGCATCAAGATCTATAGAGATAGATCAAGACGCTTAATTGGACTTTCACAAAGCACATACCTTGACAAAGTTTTGAAGAAGTTCAAAATGGATCAGGCAAAGAAAGGGTTCTTACCTGTGTTACAAGGTGTGAGGTTGAGTAAGACTCAATGCCCGACCACTGCAGAAGATAGAGAGAAAATGAATTCCCTATGCTTCAGCCATAGGCTCTATCATGTATGCAATGTTGTGTACCAGACCTGATGTGTGCCTTGCTATTAGTTTAGCAGAGAGGTACCAAAGTAATCCAGGAGTGGATCACTGGACAGCGGTCAAGAACATCCTGAAATAACTGAAAAGGACTAAGGATATGTTTCTCATTTATGGAGGTGACAAAGAGCTCGTTGTAAATGGTTACGTCGATGCAAGCTTTGACACTGATCCGGATGATTCTAAATCGCAAACCAGATACGTGTTTATATTGAACGGTGGAGCTGTTAGTTGGAGCAGTTCTAAACAAAGCGTCGTGGAGGGATCTACGTGCGAAGCGGAGTACATAGCTGCTTCGGAAGCAGCAAATGAAGGAGTCTGGATGAAGGAGTTCATATCCGATCTAGGTGTCATACCTAGTGCAACGTGTCCAATGAAAATCTTTTGTGACAATACTGGTGCAATTGCCTTGGCAAAGGAATCCAGATTTCACAAGAGAACCAAACACATCAAGAGACGCTTCAATTCCATCCGCGATCAAGTCCAGGTGGGAGACATAGAGATTTGCAAGATACATACGGATCTGAATGTTGCAGACCCGTTGACTAAGCCTCTCTCACGAGCAAAACATGATCAGCACCAAGGCTCCATTGGTGTTAGAATCATTACTATGTAATCTAGATTATTGACTCTAGTGCAAGTGGGAGACTGAAGGAAATATGCCCTAGAGGCAATAATAAAGTTATTATTTATTTCCTTGTTTCATGATAAATGTTTATTATTCATGCTAGAATTGTATTAACCAGAAACATAATACATGTGTGAATACATAGACAAACAGAGTGTCACTAGTATGCCTCTACTTGACTAGCTCGTTTATCAAAGATGGTTATGTTTCCTAACCATAGACATGAGTTGTCATTTGATAAATAGGATCACATCATTAGAGAATGATGTGATTGACATGACCCATTCCGTTAGCTTAGCACTTGATCGTTTAGTATGTTGCTATTGCTTTCTTCATGACTTATACATGTTCCTATGACTATGAGATTATGCAACTCCTGAATACCGGAGGAACACTTTGTGTGCTACCAAACGTCACAACGTAACTAGGTGATTATAAAGGTGCTCTACAGGTGTCTCCCAAGGTACTTGTTGAGTTGGCATAGATCGAGATTAGGATTTGTCACTCCGATTGTCGGAGAGGTATCTCTGGGCCCTCTCGGTAATGCACATCATAATAAGCCTTGCAAGCAATGCAACTAATGAGTTAGTTGCGGGATGATGTATTACGGAACGAGTAAAGAGACTTGCCGGTAACAAGATTGAACTAGGTATTGAGATACTGACGATCGAATCTCGGGCAAGTAACGTACCGATGACAAAGGGAACAACGTATGTTGTTATGCGGTTTGACCGATAGAGATCTTCGTAGAATATGTGGGAGCCAATATGAGCATCCAGGTTCCGCTATTGGTTATTGACCGGAGACGTGTCTCGGTCATGTCTACATAGTTCTCGAACCCGTAGGGTCCACACGCTTAAAGTTCAGTGACGATAGGTATTATGAGTTTTTGTGTTTTGATGTACCGAAGGTAGTTCGGAATCCCGGATATGATCACGGACATGACGAGGAGTATCGAAATGGTCGAGACGTAAAGATTGATATATTGGACGACTATGTTCGGACACCGGAAGTGTTTCTGGAGGTTTTGGACATATACCGGAGTACCGGGGGGTTACCGGAACCCCCTGGGGAGTATATTGGGCCTAATGGGCCCTAGTGGGAGAAGAGTAGGGGCGGCCAGGGCAGCCGCGCGCCCCCTCCCCCTCTAGTCCGAATTGGACAAGGAGGGGGGCGGCGCCCCCTTTCCTTCTCTCCCTTCCTTCTCCTCTCCTACTCCTACTTGGAAGGGGGGAGTAGGACTCCTCATGGGGCGCGCCATAGGAGGCCGCCCCCCTCCCCCTCCTCCACTCCTTTACATACGGGGAGGGGGGCACCCCTTGGAGACACAACAATTGATCATTGATCTCTTAGCCGTGTGCGGTGCCCCCCTCCATGATGACCCACAAGTATAGGGGATCTATCGTAGTCCTTTCGATAAGTAAGACTGTCGAACGCAACGAGGAGCAAAAGGAAATGACAAGCGGTTTTCAGTAAGGTATTCTCTGCAAGCACTGAAATTGTAGGTGATAGATAGTTTTGTGATAAGATAATTTGTAACGGGTAACAAGCAATGAAAGTAAATAAAGTGCAGCAAGGTGGCCCAATCCTTTTTGTAGCAAAGGAAAAGCCTGGACAATTTCTTATAATGAGAAAAGCGCTCCCGAGGACACATGGGAATTATCGTCAAGCTAGTTTTCATCACGCTCATATGATTCGCGTTCGGTACTTTGATAATTTGATATGTGGGTGGACCGGTGCTTGGGTACTGCCCTTACTTGGACAAGCATCCCACTTATGATTAACCCCTATTGCAAGCATCCGCAACTACAAAAGAAGTATTAAGGTAAACCTAACCATAGCATGAAACTAGTGGATCCAAATCAGCCCCTTACGAAGCAACGCATAAACTAGGGTTTAAGCTTCTGTCACTCTAGCAACCCATCATCTACTTATTACTTCCCAATGCCTTCCTCTAGGCCCAAATCATGGTGAAGTGTCATGTAGTTGACGTTCACATAACACCACTAGAGGAGAGACAACATATATCTCATCAAAATATCGAACGAATACCAAATTCACATGACTACTAATAGCAAGACTTCACCCATGTCCTCAGGAACAAACGTAACTACTCACAAAGCATATTCATGTTCATGATCAGAGGAGTATTAATATGCATTAAGGATCTGAACATATGATCTTCCACCAAATAAACCAACTAGCATCAACTACAAGGAGTAATCAACACTACTAGCAACCCACAGATACCAATTTTTGGTTTCGATACAAGATTGGATACAAGAGATGAACAAGGGTTTTGAGAGGAGATGGTGCTGGTGAAGATGTTGATGGAGATTGACCCCCTCCCGATGAGAGGATCGTTGGTGATGACGATGGTGATGATTTCCCCTCCCGGAGGGAAGTTTCCCCGGCAGAACAGCTCCGTCGGAGCCCTAGATTGGTTCCGCCAAGGTCCCGCCTCGTGGCGGCGGAGTTTCGTCCCGTAAGCTTTCTTTTGGAGCTGTGCAGAATAGGTTTCCAATATTTGCTCCTTTTCCAGCCCAGAATCCCAGCTGCCGGCATTCTCCCTCTTCATGATAAACCTTGTAAAATAAGAGAGAATAGCCATAAGTATTGTAACATAACGTGTAATAACAGCCCATAATGCAATAAATATCGATATAAAAGCATGATGCAAAATGGACGTATCAACTCCCCCAAGCTTAGACCTCGCTTGTCCTCAAGCGGAAGTCGATATCGAAAAATATGTCCACATGTTTAGAGATAGAGGTGTCGATAAAAATAAAATACGGACATGAGGGCATCATGATCATTCTCATAACAGCAACATATATAGATTTTGTCATACAATTTCTTATGCTCAAGTAACATTCTATTCACAATGTCAAGTATGGTTCAGAAACTTCATTGAGAACTAGCAAACTATAATCTCAGTCATTGAAGCAATTGCAATTTATCATAACATCGGAAAGAGTCAAGAATAGAGCTTTTCAGCAAGTCCACATACTCAACTATCATATAGTCTTCTACAATTGCTAACACTCACGCAATACTTATGGTTATGAAGTTTTAATCGGACACTGAGAAAGATAGGGGCGTATAGTTTCGCCTCCCAACGTATTCACCTTTAGGTGATGTCAACAATAATAGCTCATGCTAACTTACATCCAATTGGATATATATGTCAGGATCTTTCCAACACGAGGCGCTTGCCAAAGGATAAAATGAAAAAGGGAAAGCTGAGGATCACCTTGACTCTTGCATAATATAAAAGGCATAAAGTAAAAGATAGGCCCTTCACAGAGGGAAGCAGAGGTTGTCATGTGCTTTTAGGGTTGGATGCACAAAATCTTAATGCAAAAGAACGTCACTTTATATTGCCACTTGTGATATGAACCTTTATTATGCAGTCCGTCGCTTTTATTACTTCCATATCACATGATCGTATAAAGCTTATTTTCTCCGCATTAATAAGTCACACATATTTAGAGAACAATTTTTATTGCTTGCAACATGACAACTTACTTGAAGGATCTTACTCAATCAATAGGTAGGTATGGTGGACTCTCATGGCAAAACTGGGTTTAAGGATATTTGGAAGCACAAGTAGTATCTCTACTTGGTGCAAGGAATTTGCCTAGCATGAGGGGGAAAGGCAGGCTCAACATTTTCGGAAGATCCATGACAATATACTTTAACTGAGATGTGAGAAAACATAAACCATTACATTATCTTCCTTGTCCAACATCAACTCTTTAGCATGTCATACTTAATGAGTGCTCACAATCATTAAAAATGTCCAAGATAGTATATTTATATGTGAAGCCTCTCTTTCTTTATTATTTCCTATTAATTGCAACGATGACCAAAACTATGTTTGTCAACTCTCAACAACTTTTATGCCTCATACTCTTTATATGTGAAGTCATTACTATCCATAAGATCAATATGAACTCTTTTATTCTATTTTTTTTTCTATTTTCTCAAGATCATAGCAAGATAGCAAATCCCTTGACTCAACACTAATCTTTATTATAGATAGCTCACAGACTTGATTACATGAAGGGATCACAAAGCAAAACTTGAAACTAATTCATACCAAAACTTTATTCTACTAGATCAAGATATTACTAAAAGGATCGAACTAAGTAAAAAGGTAAAGATAGGAGTGTGATGATGATACGATACCGGGGCACCTCCCCCAAGCTTGGCAGTTGCCAAGGGGAGTGCCCATACCCATGTGATTATGTCTTCGAAGGTGATGAAGGTGGTGATGATGATGGTGGATAATCGCACATCGAGCGTAAAAGCTCCTCCAACTTGCGGATAATGCCCTTGAGTGCGACGATATGATCCTTCAACAAAATATTTTCCTATGTAAGATACTTGTTTTGTATGCGAGCTAACTCAATCATATTGAAAGCTTCAATCTCAGTTGGGGTAAAGAGGTTAGGTAGAGGTTGAGGGATGTTTTCTTCTTCTGCCGTCGGAGCTTGATCCTCCATGGCCTTCTTGTTCCCTTCATCCTTGTTGATCTCCTCCGGTTCTTCTCTTTTCAGCTCTATCTTCAATAGCCAAGCATCCTTGTCTTCATTGTTGAAGGAGGGTGACGTCATGATGCTCTAGATCTGTCAGAAAAATAGCTCGAAACAAAAAACATAAGCTTTTTGCGTGATACGGTGATCGAAACCTTCGGGGGATTATCTAATGAATTTTTACCGACCAAAAGAAGTAACGTGCAAGAAAATGGAGTCCGGGAGGCACACGAGGTGCCCACGAGACAGGGGGGCGCGCCCTCCACCCTCGTGGAGGCCTCGTGTCCTTCCCGGATTACTTCTTGCTTTCCAAAATTCTTAAATATTCCAAAACGGATAAAAATTGCCATTAGAATTGTTTTGGAGTCGGTTTACTTACCGTACCACATACCTATTCCTTTTCGGAGTCTGAAACATTCTAGAAAGTGTCCCTTATGTATTCCTCCGGGGTTATGGTCTCAATAATATTAGTTTCAACATTTATAGGATTACCTGAGATATAATGTTTGATTCTTTGACCGTTCACCACCTTCGGATTTGTGCCTTCGAAGTTGTTGATTTTTATGGCACAAGAACGATAGACCTCCTCGATAACGTAAGGGCCTTCCCACTTAGAGAGAAGTTTTCCTGCAAAAAATCTTAAATGAGAGTTGAATAGCAACACATAATCACCTACGTTAAATTCTCGCTTTTGTATTCTTTTGTCATGCCATCTTTTAACCTTTTCTTTGAACAGCTTGGCATTCTCGTAGGCTTGGGCTCTCCATTCATCAAGTGAGCTAATATCAAATAACCTCTTCTCACCGGCAAGTTTGAAATCATAGTTGAGCTCTTTAATAGCCCAAATGCCTTATGTTCAAGTTCGAGAGGTAAGTGACATGCTTTTCCATAAACCATCTTATACGGAGACATACCCATAGGATTTTTATATGCAGTTCTATAGGCCCATAATGCATCATCAAGTTTCTTGGACCAGTTCTTCCTAGATCTATTAACAGTCTTTTGCAAAATTAATTTGAGCTCTCTATTGCTCAACTCTACTTGACCACTAGACTGAGGGTGATAAGGAGATGCAATTCTATGATTAACATCATACTTAGCAAGCATTTTACGAAAGGCACCATGAATAAAATGTGAACCACCATCAGTCATTAAATATCTAGGGACTCCAAACCTCGGAAAAATAACTTCTTTAAGCATCTTAATAGAGGTGTTATGATCATCACTACTAGTTGGAATAGCGTCTACCCACTTAGTAACGTAATCAACAACAACTAAAATATGTGTATATCCATTAGAGGCAGGAAAAGGTCCCATAAAATCAAAGCCCCAAACATCAAATGGTTCAATAACAAGAGAATAATTCATAGGCATTTCTTGATGTCTACTAATATTACCAATTCTTTGACATTCATCACAAGACAAGACAAACTTACGAGCATCTTTGAAGAGAGTAGGCCAATAAAAACCGGATTGCAATACCTTATGTGCAGTTCTATCTCCAGCATGGTGTCCTCCATATGGTTCGGAGTGACACTTGCGTAGGATATGTTCCTGTTCATGCTCAGGTACACAACGTCTAATAACACCATCTACTCCTTCTTTATAAAGGTGTGGGTCATCCCAGAAGTAATGTCTTAAATCATAAAAGAACTTTTTCTTTTGCTGGTATGTGAAACTAGGTGGTATAAATTTAGCAACAATGTAGTTAGCATAATCAGCATACCATGGAGAAGTACAAGAAGCATTAATGACCGCTAATTGTTCATCAGGAAAGCTATCATCAATAGGTAGTGGGTCATCAAGAACGTTCTATAACCTAGACAAGTTGTCTGCAACGGGGTTCTCAGCTCCCTTTCTATCAATAATATGCAAATCAAATTCTTGGAGCAAGAGGACCCATCTAATAAGTCTAGGCTTAGCATCTTTCTTTTCCATAAGATATTTAATAGCAGCATGATCAGTGTGAATAGTAACTTTAGAATCAACAATATAAGGTCTAAACTTATCACATGCAAGTACAACTGCTAAGAATTCTTTTTCAGTAGTAGCATAATTTCTCTGGGCAGTATCAAGAGTTTTACTAGCATACTGGATAACATTTAATTTCTTATCAACTCATTGCCCTAGAACATCACCTACAGCATAATCACTAGCATCACACATAATTTCAAAGGGTAAATTCCAATCAGGTGGCTGAACAATAGGTGCAGTGATCAAAGCTTTCTTAAGTATTTCAAATGCTTCTACACAAATCATCATCAAAGACAAAAGGAATATCTTTTTGCAATAAATTAGTCAGAGGCCTAGAGATTTTAGAAAAGTCCTTAATGAACCTCCTATAAAAACCGGCATGACCAAGGAAACTTCTTATACCTTTTATGTCCTTGGGACATGGCATCTTTTCAATAGCATCAACTTTAGCTTTATCAACTTCAATACCTCTTTCAGAAATTTTATGCCCCAAGACAATGCCTTCATTAACCATAAAGTGGCACTTTTCCCAATTCAAGACGAGACTAGTGTCTTCACATCTCTGCAAAACTCGATCAAGGTTGCTCAAGCAATCATCAAAAGAGGATCCATAAACGAAGAAATCATCCATGAATACCTCACAAATCTTTTCACAAAAGTCAGAGAATATAGCCATCATAAATCTTTGAAAGGTAGCAAGTGCATTACATAAACCAAAAGGCATACGTCTATAAGCAAAAGTACCGAAAGGGCAAGTAAAAGTAGTTTTTGATTGATCCTCCGCTGACACAGGTATTTGAGAGAAACCAGAATAACCATCTAGAAAGCAGAAATGTGTATGTTTGGACAGTCTTTCTAGCATTTGATCAATAAAAGGTAAAGGGTAATGATCTTCCTTAGTGGCTTTATTTAATTTACGGAAATCAATTACCATCCTATAACCTGTAATAATCCTTTGCGGAATCAATTCATCTTTATCATTAGGAACAACAGTAATACCTCCCTTCTTAGGAACGCAATGGACAGGAATTACCCAATCACTATCAGCAACGGGATAAATTATACCTGCCTCTAGGAGCTTTAGTATCTCCTTCCTTACCACTTCTTTCATCTTAGGATTAACCGTCGTTGAGGGTCTCTAACTGGTTTAGCATCCTTCTCCAATTTTATTTTGTGTTGGCATAGAGTGGGACTAATGCCCTTAAGATATCCAGAGTATATCCAATAGCAGCACGGTGCTTCTTCAGAGTTTTCAATAATCTTTCCTCTTCTTGCTCTGAAAGGTTAGCACTAATAATAACAGGATATATCTTCTTTTCATCAAGATAAGCATATTTAAGATTATCAGGTAAAGGTTTGAGCTCAAACACGGGGTCACCCTTGGGTGGAGGGGGATCCCCTAGGATTTCAACAGGTAAATTGTGTTTTAGAATAGGACCCTGTTGAAGGAATACTTCATCTATTTTCCTTCTTTCATTCATAAACATATCATTTTCATGGTCTAGCAAATATTGTTAAAGGATCAGTAGGAGGTACGGCAATAGAAGCAAGACCAATAATTTCATCCTTACCAGGCAATTCTTTATCATGGGGTTGTCTACGAAACTTAGCAAAATTAAACTCATGTTTCATATCCCCCAAGCCAATTGTGACAACATCCTTTACACAATCAATCTTAGCATTGACAGTATTCAAGAAGGGTTTACCAAATATATAATGGGACAAAAGCTATCTTGTGGGGAACCAAGAACAAGAAAATCAGCAGGATATTTAACTTTCCCACACAAGACTTCGACATCTCTGACAATCCCAAATGGCTTAATAGTATCTCTATTGGCAAGCTTAATTGTAACATCAATATCTTCTAATTCAGCGGGTGCAATATCATGCATAATTTCTTTGTATAAGGAAAAAGGTATTACACTAGCACTTGCACCCATATCACATAAGCCATGATAACAATGATCTCCTATTTAATAGAAATAACAAGCATGCCTACAACAGGTCTATGTATCTTAGCATCGGGTTTACCAATATTAGCAGCTTCACCACAGTAGTAAATAACATGCCCATCTATATTATCATCCAAGAGATCTTTAACCATAGCAATACTAGGTTCAACTTTAATTTGCTCAGTGGGTGTATATGTTCTAGTATTACTCTTACGAACCACAGTTGAAGCTCTAGCATGATCCTTTATCCTCACAGGAAAAGGTGGTTTCTTAACATAAGTAGTAGGAACAATAGGATCATTATAAGTGATAGTCTTTTCTTCAACTGTAATAGGTGCAACTACTTTTACTTCAGTGGGAGGATTATATTTAAACCATTTCTCCTTAGGGAGATCAACGTGAGCAGCAAAAGATTCACAGAAAGAAGCTACTATCTCAGAGTCAAGTCCATATTTAGTGCTAAATCCACGAAAAGCATCGGTATCCATAAAAGATTTAACACAATCAAACTTAGGTGTCATACCTGACTCCTTACCATCGTCGAAACCCCAATCTTCAGAGTTGCGTTTAATTCTTTCCAATAAATCCCACTTGAACTCAGTAGTCTTCAGCATATAAGAACCAGCACGGGAAGTATCGAGCATGGTGCGCTCATTGAGAGGAAGCCGAGCATAAAAATTTTGAATAATCATTTCTCTGGAGAGCTCATGATTGGGGCATGAATATAACATTGACTTAAGCCTCCCCCAAGCTTGAGCGATGCTTTCTCCTTCGCGAGGCCAGAAATTATATATGTAATTACGATCACGATGAACAAGATGCATAGGATATAACTTCTGGTGAAATTCCAACTTCAATCGTTTATAGTCCAAGATCCCGTATCATCACATAGCCTATACCATGTCAATGTGTCTCCCTTCAAAGATAAAGGGAAGACCTTCCTATTAACAACATCATCGGGAATACCTGCAAGCTTAAATAATCCACAAACTTCATCCACAAAGATAAGGTGTAAATCGGGATGCAATGTTCCATCTCCTGCAAAGGGATTAGCTAGCAGTTTCTCTATCATACCCGAAGGAATCTCAAAGTAAACATTTTCAATAGGTTCAGTATGTTGAGGAGCAATTATTTGCTCTACTGGTCGGGGTGAAGATGCCCCGAACAAGCCCCTCAAAGGATTAGTTTCCATAGTAACAAGTGACAGAAAATTTCAGCACACTATATAAATGTTTCCTTACCAAGTTCCACTCACCAAAGGCGCTTCACTCCCCGGCAACGGTGCCAGAAAAGAGTCTTGATGACCCACAAGTATAGGGGATCTATCGTAGTCCTTTCGATAAGTAAGAGTGTCGAACCCAACGAGGAGCAGAAGGAAATGACAAGCGGTTTTCAGTAAGGTATTCTCTGCAAGCACTGAAATTGTAGGTGATAGATAGTTTTGTGATATGATAATTTGTAACGGGTAACAAGCAATGAAAGTAAATAAAGTGCAGCAAGGTGGCCCAATCCTTTTTGTAGCAAAGGACAAGCCTGGACAATTTCTTATAATGAGAAAAGCACTCCCGAGGACACATGGGAATTATCGTCAAGCTAGTTTTCATCACGCTCATATGATTCGCGGTCGGTACTTTGATAATTTGATATGTGGGTGGACCGGTGCTTGGGTACTGCCCTTACTTGGACAAGCATCCCACTTATGATTAACCCCTATTGCAAGCATCCGCAACTACAAAAGAAGTATTAAGGTAAACCTAACCATAGCATGAAACTAGTGGATCCAAATCAGCCCCTTACGAAGCAACGCATAAACTAGGGTTTAAGCTTCTGTCACTCTAGCAACCCATCATCTACTTATTACTTCCCAATGCCTTCCTCTAGGCCCAAATCATGGTGAAGTGTCATGTAGTCGACGTTCACATAACACCACTAGAGGAGAGACAACATACATCTCATCAAAATATCGAACGAATACCAAATTCACATGACTACTAATAGCAAGACTTCACCCATGTCCTCAGGAACAAACGTAACTACTCACAAAGCATATTCATGTTCATGATCAGAGGAGTATTAATATGCATTAAGGATCTAAACATATGATCTACCACCAAATAAACCAACTAGCATCAACTACAAGGAGTAATCAACACTACTAGCAACCCACAGGTACCAATTTCTGGTTTTGACACAAGATTGGATACAAGAGATGAACTAGGGTTTTGAGAGGAGATGGTGCTGGTGAAGATGTTGATGGAGATTAACCCCCTCCCGATGAGAGGATCGTTGGTGATGACGATGGTGATGATTTCCCCCTCCCGTAGGGAAGTTTCCCCGGCAGAACAGCTCCGCCGGAGCCCTAGATTGGTTCCGCCAAGGTTCCGCCTCGTGGCGGCGGAGTTTCGTCCCGTAAGCTTTCTTATGATTTTTTCCAGGGTAAAAGCCTTCATATAGCAGAAGATGGGCACCGGAGGGCCACCAGGGGGCTCAGGAGACAGGGGGCGCGCCCAGTAGGGGGGGCGCGCCCCCCACCCTCCTGGCCAGGGTGTGGGCCCCCTCTGGTATTTTCTTCGCTCAATAATTCTTAATAATTCCAAAAATGACTTTCGTGGAGTTTCAGGACTTTTGGAGCTGTGCAGAATAGGTATCCAATATTTGCTCCTTTTCCAGCCCAGAATCCCAGCTGCCGGCATTCTCCCTCTTCATGATAAACCTTGTAAAATAAGAGAGAATAGCCATAAGTATTGTAACATAACGTGTAATAACAGCCCATAATGCAATAAATATCGATATAAAAGCATGATGCAAAATGGACGTATCACTCCACCATAATCCACCTCGGTAATATCGCAGTGGTGCTTAGGCGAAGCCCTGCGTCGGTAGCTTCATCATCACCGTCATCACGCCGTCGTGCTGAAGAAATCTCCAGCGAAGCTCTACTGGATCGTGAGTTCGCGGGACGTCTCCGAGCTGAACGTGTGCAGAACACGGAGGTGCCGTACGTTCGGTACTGAGGATCGGTCGATCGTGAAGACATACGACTACATCAACCGCATTGTCATAACGCTTCCGCTTTTGGTCTACGAGGGTACGTGGACACACTCTCCCCTCTCGTTGCTATGCATCACCATGATCTTGCGTGTGCGTGTCCTATTCTTACCTACACATCAAAACCACAACGATATTTCGTCAAGTTAGTGTTGTTTTAACCTTCTCAAGGACCGGGCATAGTCACACTCGGTTCAACTAAAGTTGGAGAAACTGACACCCGCCAGCCACCTGTGTGCAAAGCATGTCGGTAGAACCAGTCTCGCGTAAGCGTACGCGTAATGTCGGTCCGGGCCGCTTCATCCAACAATACCGCCGAACCAAAGTATGACATGCTGGTAAGCAGTATGACTTGTATCGCCCACAACTCACTTGTGTTCTACTCGTGCATATAACATCTACGCATAAACCTGGCTCGGATGCCACTGTTGGGGAACGTAGTAATTTCAAAAATTTCATATGCACACGCAAGATCATGGTGATGCAAAGCAACGAGAGGGGAGAGTGTCATCTACGTACCCTCATAGACCGTAAGCGGAAGCGTTATGACAACGCGGTTGATGTAGTCGTACGTCTTCACGTTCGACCGATCCTCAGTACCGAACGTACGGCACCTCCGCGTTCAGCACACGTTCAGCTCGGTGACGTCCCGTGAACTCACGATCCAGTAGAGCTTCGGGGAAGAGCTTCATCAGCACGATGGCGTGGTGACGGTGTTGATGAAGTTACCGACGCAGCGCTTCGCCTAAGCACCGCTATGATATGACCGAGGTGGATTATGGTGGAGGGGGGCACCGCACACGGCTAAGAGATCAATGATCAATTGTTGTGTCTTTGGGGTGCCCCCTGCCCTCGTATATAAAGGAGCTAGGGGGGAGGCGACTGGCCAAGGAGGAGGGCGCGCCAAGGGGGGAGTCCTACTCCCACCGTGTAATTGCTACCATCATCTTTCAACTTTGCTTTCTCAAGGAATGCATTAAAATTCAACGGAACAACAGCACGGGCTATCTATCTACAACAACATAGACAAGCAAAATACTATCAGGTTCTATGTTCATGATAAATTTAAGTTCAATTAATCATATTACTTAAGAACTCCCACTTAGATAGACATCCCTCTAATCATCTAAGTGATCACGTGATCCAAATCAACTAAACTATCACCGATCATCACGTGAGATGGAGTAGTTTTCAATGGTGAACATCACTATGTTGATCATATCTACTATATGATTCACGCTCGACCTTTCGGTCTCAGTGTTCCGAGGCCATATCTGCATATGCTAGGCCCGTCAAGTTCAACCCGAGTATTTATGCGTGTGCAGAACTGGCTTGCACCCGTTGTAGATGAACGTTGAGCTTATGACACCCGATCATCACGTGGTGTTTCGGCGCGACGAACTTTGGCAACGGTGCATACTCAGGGAGAACACTTTTACCTTGAAATTTAGTGAGAGGTCATCTTATAATGCTACCGTCAATCAAAGCAGAATAAGATGCATAAAGGATAAACATCACATGCAATCAATATAAGTGATATGATATGGCCATCATCATCTTGTGCCTTTGATCTCCATCTCCAAAGCACCGTCATGATCACCATCGTCACCGTCGCGACACCTTGATCTCCATCGTAGCATCATTGTCGTCTCGCCAACTATTGCTTCTACGACTATTGCTACCGCTTAGTGATAAAGTAAAGCAATTACAGGGCAATTGCATTGCATACAATAAAGCGACAACCATATGGCTCCTGCCAGCTGCCGATAACTCTGTTACAAAACATGATCATCTCATACAATAAAATATAGCATCATGCCTTGACCATATCACATCACAACATGCCCTGCAAAAACAAGTTAGACGTCCTCTACTTTGTTGTTGCAAGTTTTACGTGGCTGCTTCGGGCTGAGCAAGAACCGTTCTTACCTACGCATCAAAACCACAATGATATTTCGTCAAGTTAGTGTTGTTTTAACCTTCTCAAGGACCGGGCATAGTCACACTCGGTTCAACTAAAGTTGGAGAAACTGACACCCGCCAGCCACCTGTGTGCAAAGCACGTCGGTAGAACCAGTCTCGCGTAAGCGTACGCGTAATGTCGGTCCGGGCCGCTTCATCCAACATGCCGCCGAACCAAAGTATGACATGCTGGTAAGCAGTATGACTTGTATCGCCCACAACTCACTTGTGTTCTACTCGTGCATATAACATCTACGCATAAACCTGGCTCGGATGCCACTGTTGGGGAACGTAGTAATTTCAAAAATTTCCTACGCACACGCAAGATCATGGTGATGCAAAGCAACGAGAGGGGAGAGTGTCATCTACGTACCCTCGTAGACCCTAAGCGGAAGCGTTATGACAACGCGGTTGATGTAGTCGTACGTCTTCAAGATCGACCGATCCTCAGTACCGAACGTACGACACCTCCGCATTCAGCACACATTCAGCTCGGTGACGTCCCGCTAACTCACGATCCAGTAGAGCTTTGGGGAAGAGCTTCGTCAGCACGACGGCGTGGTGATGGTGTTGATGAAGTTACCGACACGGGACTTCGCCTAAGCACCGCTACGACATGACCGAGCTGGATTATGGTGGAGGGGGGCACCGCACACGGCTAAGAGATCAATGATCAATTGTTGTGTCTTTGGGGTGCCCCCCTACCCCCGTATATAAAGGAGCTAGGGGGGAGGCGGCCGGCCAAGGAGGAGGGCGCGCCAAGGGGGGAGTCCTACTCCTCCTCCTTTCCTAGTAGGAGTAGGAGAAGGGGGAAGGAGGAGAGAGAGAGGAAGGAAAGGGGGCGCCGCCCCGCCCCCTCCTTGTCCAATTCAGACTAGAGGGGGAGGGGCGCGTGGCCTGCCCTGTCCACCCCTCCTCTTCTCCACTAAGGCCCAATAGGCCCATTACACTCCCCGGGGGGTTCCGGTAACCCCCCGGTACTCTGGTAAATGTCTGAAACCTCACGAAACACTTCCGGTGTCCAAACATAGTCGTCCAATATATCGATCTTTACGTCTCGGCCATTTCGAGACTCCTCGTCATGTCCATGATCATATCCGGGACTCCGAACTACCTTCGGTACATCAAAACACATAACTCATAATACTGATTGTCACAGAACTTTAAGCGTGCGGATCCTACGGGTTCGAGAACTATGTAGACATGATCGAGACATGTCTCCGGTCAATAACCAATAGCGGAACCTGGATGCTCATATTGGTTCCTACATATTCTATGAAGATATTTATCGGTCAAACCGCATAACAACATACGTTGTTCCCTTTGTCATCGGTATGTTACTTGTCCGAGGTTCGATTGTCGGTATCTCAATACCTAGCTCAATCTCGTTACCGGCAAGTCTCTTTACTCATTCCTTAATGCATCATCCCGCAACTAACTCATTAGTCACATTGCTTGCAAGGCTTATAGTGATGTGCATTACCGAGAGGGCACAGAGATACCTCTCCGACAATCGGAGTGACAAATCCTAATCTTGATCTATGCCAACTCAACAAGTACGATCGGAGACACCTGTAGAGCACCTTTATAATCACCCAGTTACGTTGTGACGTTTGGTAGCACACAAAGTGTTCCTCTGGTAATCGGGAGTTGCATAATCTCATAGTCATAGGAACATGTATAAGTCATGAAGAAAGCAATAGCAGTAAACTAAACGATCAAGTGCTAAGCTAATGGAATGGGTCAAGTCAATCACATCATTCTTCTAATGATGTGATCTCGTTTATCAAATGACAACTCATGTCTATGGTTAGGAAACATAACCATCTTTGATCAATAGTCAAGTAGAGGCATACTAGTGACACTTTGTTTGTCTATGTATTCACACATGTATTATGTTTCCGGTCAATACAATTCTAGCATGAATAATAAACATTTATCATGAAATAAGGAAATAAATAATAACTTTATTATTGCCTCTAGGGCATATTTACTTCACCGGCCACCCACGCCGGGTCCTTCAAGTGCCGCTTCCACCGCACCAACTCCCAGGGCCACGACCAGGGCCAGGGAAGCCGCCCTTCTTCGCCCCCTTCACCGGCCGCGGCCAACGCGGTGCCGCGGCACCCGGCCTCGCCGTCCTCATCCTCCCACACCGTTGTGACCCAGTGACGCAGCCCAAGCATCGGCCTCGAGAATCAAGAACGCTCGACAACGGAGAGGGAAGGGAAGATCATATGCATGTCATAAGAAAGGGAGTTTATTTACTGCTCCCTCGATGTATTGTTTCCTTTGTTTGGAGATTGATTACCATCCGTGAGTTAAGGTAAGGTTAATGTGATTGAGCGATTTTTCTGAAAATCAATTATTTGTTTTCTAATTAATGTGATTGAGTGATTTAAGGTAAGGTTAATTAATTTAGATTTGATCTTTAGAGATTGTTCGTGATTGATTCTATATTACTAAATAACTTGCGCCAGTATGGAAAGTTCTGATCTGTTCAGATTTCTTTCGTTGTGTGAGAGGGTGACGTGAAAATAATCCGATGAAGTGGGGGGAGGGGACGAAAAAATATATACGAAAAAAACCAGCGAAGGTGGAAGGAGGTACCAAAAAACCATGGGAGGTGGGACGAAAAAAACCTGGAAGCGAGACTACCAACTGCTCCATTAGGAGTAGATATTGTAATCCTCATAAATTCATAGGACTTAGGTCCGTCTAAATCTTGCTTTTTTTGCGGGACGTCTAAATCTTGCTTGACATGAGACAAATTTTTTTGAGCAAGAAAACTAGGTCTTTATTGATTAATACCAATGTTTACAGGAAAAGCGATCGGGTCACTCAACGTGCCCAACCAAATATGGCGCCCATAAGGTAGAGAAGTACCTGCCTAGCTAACCTATGAGCTTCGGTATTTGAAGCTCGAGGTTCGAAAACAAAATTACAAGAAGTAAAATTTCTCACAGTTTCTAGGATCTCTCTAATAACACTTCCATAGCTTCCTCCCACGCCCTGGCGAATATGGTTCACAACCTGTTTACAATCTGATGCAATTTGGAGATGCTGTATACCCAAGTCTTGCGCCAGTGAAAGAGCTTCTCGACAAGCTAAAGCTTCCAAACTAGCTGGATCCGATATGCCCTGGATAACTAAAACTGACGACCCAAGATAGGAACCATCTCGATCACGACAGATGGCTGCTGTGGTTCCTGCATTGTGTTGCACTGAAACTCCGGCGTCCACATTTATCTTCACTAGTCCCTCATCAGGCGGGATCCAGCGTCGTTGCATATTATTGCATGTAGAACCAGCTCTTGTTGTGGGCTTAGGTATTACCAAAATTTGATCCAACTCAGAGATGAAGTTTGAAACAAAAGTGTGAGTTTCATAGGGGCTCTGATTAATACCTTCGTGAATGAGTTTTCTCCTTGCATACCATATCGCCCACAAGGTCACCGTCATCCGAGTGAACTCGTCGTGACTTAGAACATCCATCATAGAAAAGAGCCAACTCCTAGCATCTGGTTCTGGTGTTGCAATCATATGCTCTAACAAATCATGGTCCACGAGAACCCATACGCAACTCGCCATGGTGCACTCTAGGAGACTGTGCCTCCACGAGTCTTGAGCTCCACACACGAAACACTAGTCATGGTGTGACATCTTTCTATGCTTGCGAACATCCTCTGTTGCGAGTGAATTCTTGGACAGCCTCCATAAGAACACTTTTATCTTTGCTAGTACAATAGTTTTCCAGAATGTAGTCCATGGTTTTTCAATTTCAGAGCTATCAGAGGACCCCGCTCGATTTTCTAGCCAATCTTCTCTTCGTTTCTTGATAGCCATGATCATCCTATATGCAGAACGGACAAAGAAAACACCATTCTTTTCAAAATTCCATGCCCAGAAGTCCTCTATGTTTCACGTGCACACTGGAATCTGCAAGATAACGGTTGTATCATGAGGCAAAAAAGTTTGCTCAACTAGTTGTGCATCCCACCTTGCGTTGCTTCGGTCCAATAACTCAGAGACCAATTGAGGTGGCTGGGCAATCAGTGACACGATTGGGCGCATGTTTTCTGCTCTCGGGATCCAATTCATATCCCAGATATTTGTCGTAACACCTGTCCCTATCCTCCTGATAAGTCCCACCTTCAATGTGTCCCGACCTTCAATAATTGATCTCCAAATCTGAGATGGATGATTGCCCAACTCAGCTGACAAAAATTCTGTGTTGGGGTAATAGACTGCCTTTAAAATCCTAGCACTCAGAGAGTCTGGTTTTCAAGTATACGCCATGCCTGCCTGGCCAACAGCGCTAGATTGAAGATTTCAAAGTCTCAAAAGCCTAAACCCCCCATATAGTTAGGCATGCTCATGGTGTCCCAAGAGACCCAATAGGGTTTACGCTGGCCTTGTTTACTGCCCCACCAGAAAGCTTTGATCATGGACGTCAACTTCTCACACAACCCTCTAGGCAGCTTGAGACAAGACATAGAATACAAAGGTATTGCTTGGGCCACAGATTTTATTAAAACGTCCTTCCCAGCTGCTGACAACAATTTCTCCATCCATCCTTGAATCTTGCTCCATAGCCTATCCTTGAGGTATTTAAACGATCCTTTTTTTGAGGTGCCTACATCCGATGGCATACCAAGATATTTCTCATTCAACTGCTCGTTTTGTACATGCAAAATATTTTTATGGCACCTCTTACCACCTCAGGACAGCCCTTACTGAAGAAGATAGAAGACGTATCCCTATTTACTCTCTGACCAGATGCTTGAGCATAAGTTTCCAATAGGAGAGCCACCTCCTCGGCTCCCTCATTAGTTGCTTTGAAAAATAGCAGGCTGTCATCCGCAAACAACAAATGGTTTACCGGTGGTGCCGATGTGGCCACTTGAAGTCCGCTTAGATTGGATGACTGAACTCTGGATTTCAAAAGGCACGAAAGGCCCTCTGCTGCCAGCAAAAAGAGGTATGGTGAGATCGGATCCCCCTGACGAATACCACGTGTAGGATGGAATTCATCCAGCTTCTGACAATTAAACAAGATTGAAAAAGAGACTGAGGTTACCATGCCCATCATTATATCCACTCATCTCTGTGTGAACCCCAGTTTCAGCATTATCGCTCTCAGATAACTCCATTCCACCCTGTCATAGGCTTTCATCATCTCCAGTTTCAGCGCACAATGTCTATGCTTTTAGGCCTTATTTCTCTTCATAAAATGCAAACACTCATATGCAGCAATGATGTTGTCCGTGATAAGACGTCCAGGAACGAAGGCAGACTGTTCCTCAGAGATGATCTCAGGTAGCAGAATCTTCAAACGATTTGCTATTACCTTTGATGCCAACTTATAAAGAACATTGCATAAGCTTATAGGTCAAAATTGAGTTAGCATCGATGGATTTTTTACCTTCGGTATAAGGACCAGAATGGTTCTGTTAATTTCCTGTGCACTTTCTTTTCCTTCAACTATACTCAAAACCACCCTAGTAATTGCTTTGCCACAAATGTCCCAATGTTTCTGAAAGAACTGGGCTGGGAATCCGTCCGGACCCGGCGCCTTTTGAGGGGCCATCTGAAAGAGAGCAGTTTTAACTTCCTTCACCGTATATGGTGCATTTAGCCTTTCATTCATCTGTTGAGTCACCTTATACGGCACAGTGTTCAGGACCTCATCCATATTTTCAGTGCCTTCGGATGTGTACAAAGTGTTATAGAAAGAGTTAGTCATAGCCTTCATCTCTTGTACATCATTCGTAGTTGTGCCATCTGCTCGTAGCTAAGCTTTAATTTTATTTTTTGCACGCCTCATATTAGCACGCATATGAAAATAGCGTGTATTCTTGTCCCCTGCTCGGAGCCATTCTACCCTTGCACGCTGTTTCCACATCATCTCCTCCCTCCTATAGCTCCAGTAGCTCCAGAAAGATGATCTTTGGACCTTGCTGAAGGCAAATTTCACCCTACCGCCAGAGGAGGATCCGAATAAGCCAGTTATAGAGCCATTGATCAAGGCGTGTGTTCTTAAGAAGATGGCAGGTCTATTCAGGAGGTGGAAGAATGAGTTGAAATCAAAGTTTGTCGACAAAGGGGAGACTCCATAATTCACTGGCCGATTTGAGAAGATAAGAGATCACTGGCCCGCATTTGTGGCCTACAAGACATCGGACAAGAGCAAGAAAATGTCAGAGACAAACAAGATAAATGCTGCAAAGAAGCAGTATCACCATCGCACGGGGTCAGGTGGCTACCTCAAAGCCCGGACATTGTGGGACAAAGCTGAGAATGACCTGCTTGCTAAAGGGGTCGAACCAGAGACATTGAACTGGCCAGACCGTTCAAGGACTTGGTTCTTTGGGGTTGGGGGAACTTTGGACCCTGAAACAGGGATGTGCGTTTGGACGGACGAGCAACTTGCAATACCCGTCAAGAAGCTTCAGAAGTATATGGCTGTGACGCCCCCGATTTGACCGTACACTAATCATGCACGCAAATGTGTACGATCAAGATCAGGGACTCACGGGAAGATATCACAACACAACTCTACAACATAAATAAGTCATACAAGCATCATAATACAAGCCAGGGGGCTCGAGGGCTCGAATACAAGTGCTCGAACATAGACGAGTCAGCGGAAGCAACAATATCTGAGTACAGACATAAGTTAAACAAGTCTGCCTTAAGAAGGCTAGCACAAAAGTAGCAACGATCGAAAAGGCAAGGCCTCCTGCCTGGGACCTCCTAACTACTCCTCGAAGCCAAACTCCATGTAGAATCATCCTCGGGATCTCTAGCTCCTGGACTCCAGCATTGGGTTGCGACAACCAGGTACAGGAAGGGGAAAAGAGGGAAAAAAGCAACCGTGAGTACTCATCCAAAGTACTCGCAAGCAAGGAGCTACACTACATATGCATGGGTATATGAGTAAAGGGCCATATCAGTGGACTGAACTGCAGAATGCCAGAATAAGAGGGGGATAGCTAATCCTGTCGAAGACTACGCTTCTGACCACCTCCATCTTGCAGCATGTAGAAGAGAGTAGATTGAAGTCCTCCAAGTAGCATCGCATAGCATAATCCTACCCGGCGATCCCCTCCTCGTCGCCCTGTTAGAGAGCGATCACCGGGTTATATCTGGCACTTGGAAGGGTGTGTTTTATTAAGTATCCAGTTCTAGTTGTCATAAGGTCAAGGTACAACTCCGGGTCGTCCTTTTACCGAGGGACACGGCTATTCGAATAGATAAACTTCCCTGCAGGGGTGCACCACATAACCCAACACGCTCGATCCCATTTGGCCGGACACACTTTCCTGGGTCATGCCCGGCCTCGGAAGATCAACACGTCGCAGCCCCACCTAGGCTCAACAGAGAGGTCAACACGCCGGTCTAAATCCTATGCGCGCAGGGGTCTAGGCCCATCGCCCATTGCACACCTGCACGTTGCGAGGGCGGCCGGAAGCAGACCTAGCCTAGCAGGCGTTCCAGTCCAATCCGGCGCGCGCCGCTCCGTCGCTGACGTCAAGAAGAGCTTCGGCTGATACCACGACGTCGAGTGCCCATAACTGTTCCCGCGTAGCTGGTTAGTGCGTATAGACCAAATGGCCAGACTCAGATCAAATACCAAGATCTCGTTAAGCGTGTTAAGTATCCGCGAACGCCGACCAGGGCCAGGCCCACCTTTCTCCTAGGTGGTCTCAACCTGCCCTGTCGCTCCGCCACAAAGCAACAGTCGGGGGCCGTCAGGAACCCAGGCCCACCTCTACCGGGATGGAGCCACCTGTCCTTTCAGCCCCCTCATCAGAATCACTTGCGGGTACTCCTACGAGCCGACCCGACTTTAGTCACCACAGGTGTCATGTATAGAGTATATAAGTATATACCCGGGATCACCGCCCAAGTGACCACGGCCCGATAGTATAGCACAGTAGACGGACAAGAATGTAGGGCCACTGATGAAAAACTAGCATCCTATACTAGGCAAGTAGGATTGCAGGTAAAGGTAACAACAGTAGGAGCAAGGACAGGCTATGCATCAGAATAGGATTAACGGAAGCAGTAACAATTGCTACACTATTCTAATGCAAGCAGTATAGAGAAGAGTAGGCGATATCTGGTGATCAGGGGGGCTTGCCTGGTTGCTCTGGCAAGGAGGGGTCATCAACTCCGTAGTCGAACTGGGCAGCAGCAGCGTCGGTCTCGTAGTCTACCGGAGAAGGAGAGGGGGAAGAAACAGTAAATACGAAGCAAACAAAGCATCACAAAACATAAGGAGGCAAAACGCGGTGCTAGGTATGCCCTAACGCGGTAGGAGGTGATACCGATGAAGGGGGGAACATCCGGGAAAGTATTCCCGATGTTTCGCATTTTCGGACAGATGAATCGGAGGGGGGAAAGTTGCGAGTTCGATATGTTAGGGATGTGTGGCGGATGAACGGGCTGCGTATCCGGATTCGTCTCGTCGTTCTGAGCAACTTTCATGTACAAAGTTTTTCCATCCGAGCTACGGTTTATTTTATATGATTTTTAAAAGATTTAAATAATTTTTAGAATTTATTTAATTAATTTAATTCAACATTATCCAGAATAGTGTTTGCTGACGTCAGCATGACGTCAGCAGTTGACCTGGTCAACCTGACATGTGGGTCCCGCATGTCATACACTAGACTAACTAATCATGATTAATTAGTTTAGTTAATTGATTAAGTTAATCAAACTCAATTAATTTAGTTAATTAATTAATTAATTAATATTTTTATTTTTATTTTTAATTCCTTTTTTAAACGTTTTAGGGGCGGGGCCCCCCTGTCATTGGGCCAGGGGCCTTAACGGGTTCGGGCGCTCGGGTGCGGGTGTCACCCGAGCGGGCGCTGGGCAACGGGCGCCGTTGCAGGCGAGGCACCCATCGGGCGGACCCGAGGCGACGAGGCGGCGAACCCGGTCGGCGACCACGGCCACGGTGGAGCGAGACGGGCACGCGCGGCTGGGCGCCGGTGGGTGCGGCCAGGGCGCGGAGGGAGTGGAGCATGCGCAGGGGGAGAAGAACTCCGGGCGCGGCCACGGGAGGTCGCGGGCGCGACGAGCGCGTCCCCGGAGCGAGGCAGGGCGTGTCCCCGGAGCGAGGCAGGGCGCACGTGCGAGGACCCGGCCACGGTGGGCGCGCGCGGGACGTCGGTCCAGTCGCGGCGCGGGGAGGAGGACGTGGCCACGGGGCGGCAACAAGTTCGGCGGGAGCACGCGGGATGGGACGGCCACGGCCGAGCAGGGTGGCGCGGGGTGAGCGCGTGCGGGGCACGGCCACGGGAGGTCGCCGGTGCCGGCAATAGAGAGGGGAAGGGAGGAGGCTCACGGTAGCCGTAGGGGTTAGGCAGCGGGGGTCGAGGTGGGTGACGGGGACGACGTTCCGGCGAGGCGGTGAGGGTTGGTGGAGCCAGCGAGGAGGAGCCGAGGACAGCGACGGCGTGGGCGATGGGGTTCCCCGGGCGGCGGCGGCGCGGTCGAACGCCACCCCGATCCAGATGGGGAAGGGCGAGAGAGAGAGGGGATCGGGGAGAGTGGGGATCGTGGGATAGGGTTCTGTCGGTGGGGGGTTATGGAGGGGGTTAGGTGGGCCGGCCCTGGTTGGATGGTCAGCTGGGCCAGGAGGCCCAGCGGGGGGGGGGGGGTCTTTTGTTCTGTTTTTTTTGTTTTCTCTTTTGTAATTTCTTTTCTTTTATTTATTTTCTTTTCTATTTTATTCTTTTAATTCATGTTTTATAAAATATAAATACAACTCCTAAATTAATGTTATAATTTATTCTACTGCCCCAAAAAGTTTGACACCTAATTAAAATAGTTTGCATTATTATTATTTTTTAAAGGCATTTAATTAATTGTCATAGATGCTGTTTTAATTACTTTAGAGCCTTTAAACATTTTATAAAAGTGTGTTTTCTCCACAATAATTACCTATGCATTATTTGGCAACACCCCAACATTTTAGTTTTAATATTTGAAAATCTTTACCGTTTGACTTTATTTTAAGTTTGAATTTCGAATCGATTTTGAACTAACACGAGATTAACAACAGTAACCGTGGTGACGTGGCATCATTAACGTGGGATTACTGTAGCCTAATTATCCGGGCGTCACAATCGCCGCAGCGCAGGGCGGGACGTTCGTTCCCGACAGAGAGAACGACGAGCTGACCGAGGCCCTCGGGAATCCAGGGCACCCTGGACGAACACGAGGCACGCTAGGCTCCGTTGCGTGGAAGGTTGGGTTTCCCGACGCAGGCGGTTAGAAAACCCAGGAGAGGAAGAGGAAACTTGAGCAGAGCGAAATGCAGAAGCTCAATGCAAGAGTACTAAAGCTAGAGGAATAAGTTGAGAGCCAGTGAGCTGCCGGCCAACCATCTCAGCGGAACGAAGCTACCCCAGAAGCTACCCCGCCATCTCAGCGGAGAAGCAGCGTGGCTTCCACGGAGCTCGTTCAGCAACCTGACTTCACGGCTCCTAGCTACCCCGTGGATGCTATCACGGAGGCTCAACATTGCCAGCTTATGACGAAATGGCAGAACCTCACCTTGAAGGTGGCTGTCGGCTCTGTTGCACCTCCTCGACCCGACGAAACTTTTCACTGTCATCCGATTCCACATGGCTATCACTACAGGAAACAGCTACTTTGCCGTCTGCCATGGCGGACGGCAAAGGCTCGAAAGGCGGACGGCAAAGACCTTTGCCGTCAGCCGCGGACGGCAAAAGGCTCCGGCAAAGAAGGCTACGGTAAACAGCTGCTTTGTCGTCTGCTTCCTGGCGGCGGACGGCAAAGGCTCTTTGCCGTCTGCGGCGGACGGCAAAGAGTGCGGACGGCAATAATTGCGCTGTCAGTCCGTTAAGTGGCTAACGGCAGACCTTTGCCGTCCGCCGCAGACGGCAAAGAGCCTTTGGTCTTTGCCGTCCGCCTTATGATGTCATCTACACGTCACTAGATGGCAGGTTCTTTGCCGTCTGCCACTGATGGCAAAGTGCAGGTTCTTTGCCGTCTGCCACGGACGGCAAAGTCTTTGCCGTCTGCCACTGTAGGCAAACTGACCAAATGGGTCAGCTCCCAGGAAGCACAGTTGGCTGCCACGTGGCTTCTTTGCCGTCCGCGGCAGACGGCAAAGGCTCTTTGCCGTCGGTGGCAGACGGCAAAGAGCCTGCATATTGTCTGTTTTTTCTGTTTTTTATTAAATCCCACAATTTGCAGCACATATCACATATATAAGTTTCATATCCAGCACATATCCAACACATATCTAGCACATAAGTTTCATATCACATATCACATCAGTTTCATCCATACACATTGTTCATACATAAGGAAGTTCCATCCATACACATTGTTCCATCCATATATATATTACAATGCAAAGTGTCATGAAGATAGCAAGCTAGATACAATGCAAAGTTTCATCAAAGGAAAAGCAAGCACTCCATCATAGCAAGCTAGCTTCCATCAAGTGAATGAAATCTGCAAAATGGTAAATAAGAAAGTTAGAAATAGGTGACTAGAACAAGAAGAAGACTAGAACAAGAAGTATATGTCATTTATGAGCTAACTTATGTGAAATGGATCATATATGAGCTAACTAAGTTGAAATGGGTTGTTTATGAGCTAACTTAGTTGAAATGGATCATTTATGAGCTAACTTAGTTGAAATGGGTCGTTTATGAGCTAACTAAGGTGAAGGGCATCGTTTTTGAGCTAAGTAAGGTGAAATGGGTCATTTTGGAGCTAACCTAGGTGAAATGGGTCATTTTAAAGCTAACGTAGGTAAAATGGATCATTTAGGAGCTCATCTACGTAAAATGGGTCATTTTAGAGCTAATTTAGTTGAAATGGATCTTTTTGAGCTAACTTAGGTGAAATGGATCATTTAAGAGCTAATTTAGGTGAAATGGATCGTTTTTTAACTGACTTAGGTCAAATGGATCGTTTATGAGCTAAATTAGTTGAAATGGATCGTTTATGAGATAACCTAGGTAAGATGGGTCATTTTGGAGTTAACCTAGGTGAAATGGGCCATTTTAAAGCTAACGTAGGTAAAATGGATCATTTAGGAGCTAATGTAGGTAAAATGGGTCATTTTTGAGCTAACTTGGATGAACTGCATCATTTATAAGCTAACCTAGGTAAAATGGGTCATTTTGGAGGAAAATAAGCTAACTCTAGGTCATTATGGTAAGCATATTGGAGGAAATAAAGCTAAGTCTAGGTCTTTATGCATTTGTTAAGCAAAACACTAGAGAAACTTACCGTGATCAGGGAGGTGTAGGAGCGGGGTGGCTAGTGCCGCTACCTGGAGAAGGATCGTGCGATGCGTTTCTGGAGTTAAGCTGCACCAAAGATCATTTCCAATGTCTCATTAGAATTACGACACTCAAATGTTAAGACTACCATGTAATGTCCATTCAAACTAAACTCACCGTGCTCCCAGGAGCAATCACTGGCATCGGCGGAGCGGGCTGACCGGACTTCTCGCACACAGACTGCACATTTGGTTTTCAGAACAGAGTCATACTAGTTAGTAATGAGACTCAAATGTTAAGACTAGCAAGTAATCTGCAGAAGAAACTTACCACAAGGAGCTCGTACATGGCCCTTGCCTGCATGTCATTCCGTGCCCTCTCCTCCTCCATCATCTTTCTCGTCCTCTCCTCCATCTCCCGCTGCCTCTCCGCCGCCTCCGCCAGAAGTTTCTCCGTTCTATCTCTCTCAGTCTGTATAGCAGCCTGCAACACCACTCACATGACCATTTGTAATCATTGATGGAAGCGCACACAATGTAATGGAGAAAGATAACTGAGTACGTATCACTAACCTTGATGGCGAGTTGCACTGGCCGTTCACGAGGCCTTATCTCAGGAGCGGAGCTCGACTGGCGCGCCTTGATCTCCGGGAGAGTGCTAGGACAACGGATAAGTCCATCTCCAATGGCTATGGAGCCATGGGACCTCCCGCCACCAGATATCATCACCAGCTCTGGATCAATGGGACCCTGGCTCGGGTTAAAGTCCTCCCCTTTCCTCGCCTTCCCCTCATCTCTATATCTCACGAGCTTGTTGTGGGAGGAGATGTTGGTGAAGTTGTTTGCATCATCGAGGTCAGACTGAGAGAAAGCCTTGACTTTCTTGTAAGAGCCAGTGTGGGCCATGGCATACAGGTCGTACACCTCTGGCACCTTATCCGCCTTATTGTGGCGTGCCTGAAAGAGAGAAACAATGAAAATTAGTAATTAAAGGGCTCAAGCTAGCATGATGAATGAATTGCATGAATCATGAAGCAAACCACATACCCAGTTGCGCCCGAACTGATATAAGTTGGAGCTGCCTTGATGGTGTGGCACACCTTCCATTTGGGCACGTTTGTCCTTGGCCTGGTTGTGGAGGGCTAGCCATTCTTGTGAGCACCACTCATCGACCAACACCTCCCAACAATCCATCCGATCCGCACACCATCTCGGAGGCGCCTAAGTTAGCAAATAGAAACTTGAGCGCTACGGCTAAGAATTACTAAATGAAGGAACTTAAGTAGAAGGCCTTAAGAATTACCTTCATGTACTGCTCCTTACTCAGGAACTTATCGCGGCACGCCGGCTTGGTCTTCTTGATACCACGCAAGGCGTAGTAGTCTCGAACAGCCTGCACCCGAGCCTCGTGCCGTAAGTTCTGGAGTAGGCGCTTGCAGACGTTCTGGATAACATTTGCGCAGTCCTCCTCGTATCCCTCCTCACACCTGTAGAATGTCTACAATCAAATGAGACAATATTGATTAGTACAATTAATAACTAGCTAGTTGAAGATTTTGAAATGTGTAAAGGAGAAATTACCCAGAACGTCCTGATCACCATGTCTGCCCTCGTGTCGCACACGACACCGTCGATAATGACATCCGGCGGGGCCGGGGCAGCCACGTAGTGCTCCCAGCTCAACCCAAGCTCTGGAAGCCGACCCTCACCAGGCAACGTGACAAACCCCGGGAAGTTTTGCCGGCAAAGAACTCCAAGGACGGAGTTGGGCCGGCGGACACTATGATGGTGGTCCCAACCCCTGCAGCATGACAAGGCCAACGCATTAGTTATTTGAAGAAACGTGAATGCAGAAGGTACAAAAATATTAAATGCACTTACGTACCTCTCCCCATCAGGGAAGATCAACCACCTCTGCTCGCGGGTCGCCAGCACGGACGGGAGCCGTGTAGCACCACGCTGGTAGACGGTGCCACCCTCCTCCTCAAGATCAGTCGGCTCCCCGCCATCATCAGCATGGCCACTCGGCTCCTCGGGCTGATCCGGCCAGGTACCCCATCCGGACGTGTGCTCCTCCGGGGTCTCGTGGGCCGAACTCTCGTGGGCCGAAGGCCAGTCGACCCGAGGCTCGTGGGCCCAAGACCCGTGGACCGGAGTCCGTGTAGCCTCCTCCTCGGACGAGTCCACCCTAGCAGTCACGTGCTCGGGTGAAACAGCTGGGGGTGGCGGCGAGGAAGGCGCCCTAGCAGTCACCCTACCTCCTCTCCCGCGACCACGTGCCCCACCTCCTCTCTTCCTACCTCGTCCCCTGCTGGGCACCGCGGTGGACGAAGAAGGGCCCGGCGGTGTGGACATACTGTCCAGCAACGCTCGGCGAAGAGGTACGTCTGGAATCGAAGACCTCAGACCACGCGCCGAGGAAGAAGGGGCCTTGGCGCGCTCCCGACCAGCGCCCACCATCTTTCAACACCTGCCATGACAAACAGTAAATGAAATTAGTACAACATAAAAAAAAGACCGACATGAATAATAATATGTGTATCACTTAAGTGTATCATCATCAAGTACAACATTAAAAAATTTAATACCTGACACTACTAATAATCTCGATCAGTATCATCAATAAATGCATAATCATCATCATCACTATAATCAATGACGGGCTCATAGGGTTCAGTGGCATCAACATGTGCAAGGCCACCTTGACGTAATCGGTCAAGCAATGACAGGTCATCCGCAGCAGTAACCTCTTCTTGTTCCGGCTCTCCTTGTTCCTCCTCTGGGGTGATGTCGGATTCACTGTCGCTGTCTACTTCAATGTTTTGGGGTGAAGTATAGCGGTTCTTGAAACGCTTTTTGGAAAGACGTGTCTCTTGGAAGAATTCTCCTTCATATGTGTCTGGGTTAATGTGAGGTTCATAATCCTCTTCCTTTGGGGGAGATAGTCTAGCACGTGGCGGCACTTCATAAACGACATCCCAACCTTTCAGATTTGGATTAGTTTGGCAGGCCCACGGTAGATAGAATACTTGGGTCGCCTGTTGAGCCGTAATATAGACATCAGGAACATCTAAATGGGTGCTTTGGTTGATTTCAACTAGCCCTTTTCGGGAGGTGTCGGGGGTCGGGGTGTCGTGTCGGTCTCGGGGTGCCGTGTCGGGGTCGGGGTCGGGGTCTCGGGGTCGGGGTGTCGGGTCGGGGTGTCGGGTCGGGGTGCCGGGTCGGGGTCGGTGTGCCGTGTCGGTGTCGGGGTCGGTGTGTCGGGTCAGGCTCGGGGTCGGGGTGTCGGGGTCGGGCTCGGGGTCCGGGTCGGGGTATCGTGGTCGGGGTCTCGGGGTCGGGGTGCCGGGTCGGGGTCGGGGTGCCGTGTCGGTGTCGGGGTCGGGGTGTTGGGTCAGGCTCGGGGTCGGGGTGTCTTGTCGGGGTGCCGGGTCGGGGTCGGGGTGCCGTGTCGGTGTTGGGTCAGGCTCGGGGTCGGGGTCTCGGGGTCGGGGTGTCGGGTCGGGGTGCCGGGTCGGGGTGTCGGGTCGGGGTGTCGGGTCGGGGTGCCGTCTCGGGGTCGGGGTGTCGGGTCGGGGTGCCGGGTCGGGGTGCCGGGTCGGGGTCGGGGTGCCGTGTCGGTGTCGGGGTAAGGGTGGGTGTGGTGTCAGGGTGTCGGTGTTGGGGTGTCGTGTCGGTGTCGGGGTCGGGGTCTCGGGGTCGGGGTGTCGGGTCGGGGTGCCGGGTCGGGGTCGGGGTGCCGTGTCGGTGTCAGGGTCGGGGTGTCGGGTCAGGCTCGGGGTCGGGGTGTCGGGGTCGGGGTCGGGGTGTCGGGGTCGGGGTGCTGTGTCGGTGTCGGGGTCGGGGTGTCGGGTCAGGCTCGGGGTCGGGGTCTAGGGGTCGGGGTGTCGTGTCGGGGTGCCGGGTCGGGGTCGGGGTGCCGTGTCGGGTCGGGGTTTTTTCCTCTTTTTTCCTTTTCTTCTTCTTCCTATTCTTCCTTTTCTTCCTCTTCTTCTTTTTTCTTCTCCTCCTCCTCTTCTACTTCTTCCTTTCCTTTTTCCTCTTCTTCTTCTCCTCCTCTCCTCTTTTTTCTTCTTCTTCTTCCTCTTCTTCTTTTTTCTTCTCCTCCTCCTCCTCTTCTTCTTCTTCCTTTCCTTTTTCCTCTTCTTCTTCTCCTCCTCTCCTCTTTTTTCTTCTTCTTCTTCCTCTTCTTCTTTTTTCTTCTCCTCCTCCTCTTCTTCTTCTTCCTTTCCTTTTTCCTCTTCTTCTTCTCCTCCTCTCCTCTTTTTCTCTTCTTCTTCTTCTTCCTCTTCTTCTTTTTTCTTCTCCTCCTCCTCTTCTTCTTCTTCCTTTCCTTTTTCCTCTTCTTCTTCTCCTCCTCTCCTCTTTTTCTCTTCTTCTTCTTCTTCTTTCCTCAAACTAAACTAAGCCTACAACTAAACCTAAACCTAAAACTAAACCTAAAACTACAACTAAAACTAAATCTAAACTAAAACTAAAACTAAAAAGGAAAAAAAAGAAAAAAAAACTGAAAAATGGGGGGCTCACCTGGGGGGTGGAGTAGGCCGGTGGAGGAGGGGGCGGGGCGGTGGAGGAGGTGGCCTGGGGCGGCGGGGGGCCGGGCCTGGGGCGGCAGGGGCGGGCCTGGGGCGGCGGGGGGCCGGGCCCGGGCGGTGGGGCGCGGGGCGGCGGGGGGCCGGGCCCGGGCGGTGGGGCGCGGGGCGGCGGGGGGCCAGGGCGGCGGGGGCGACGGGGCCCCGGGGCGGCGGCGAGCCGGGGCGGCGGGGGCGACGGGGCGGCGGCGGCGCGCGGCGGGCGGCGGCGTGGGAGGAGAGAAACGGCGAGGGAGAGGGAAGAAGTGAGTAACGGGCGGGGGGTACGGGCCGTTAGGTAGTAGGCTCTTTGCCGTCCGCCCCCCTTTGCCGTCCGCTTTTTTGCCTCTTTGCCGTCTGCTAGCGGACGGCAAAGAGGTGGCCCGTTAAGTTTTTCAAAAACGGGCGGGGGTGGGGGCCACCTCACTCTTTGCCGTCCGCCAGCGGACGGCAAAGATTCTTTGCCGTCCGCTGGCCGACGGCAAAGAGCTGGCAGACGGCAAAGAGCTTCTTTGCCGTCTGCCCTTTCTTTGCCGTCTGCTTTTGGGTAGCTGATGGCAAAGAGCTTCTTTGCCGTCAGCTAGCAGACGGCAAAGAGCTGGCAGATGGCAAATTAGCTGATTCCAGTAGTGTATGTTGTTGTGTCGGTGGATGAAGTAATGGAGGGATTTGAGGAGCTCGAGCTTGACCATCCTACAGGTGAAGGGGAGACTCAGCTGAGTTATGCTCTGAGGACTACATGTCTATGGCGGAAGGAGTACATCAAGTTTCCGAACTGGACGCCTCCGCCTCCTCCTCCTCCTCCGGCAAGTCAGGGCACTCCGCCTCCTCCTCCTCCTTCGGCGAGTGATCAAGGCACTCTGACTCCTTCTACGGCTCCTCCGGCGCGTGAGGCCGGCACTGCACCTCCTCCTTCGCCTCCTCCGGTGCGTCCGAGCAGTCCGCCTCCTCCTCCGCCTCGTCAGCAACGCCGGAAGACAGCCGCCGCCGCTCCGGCTCCTCCGGTGCGTCGGAGCACTCCGCCTCGCAAGCAACAATTGAAGAGAGACGCCGCCGCTCCGGCGGCTAGCAGTACAAGAAGAGGCGGGAATTCAGATACGGTCCATCTCTGAAGCCTCTAGAAAAGTTACCATAAGAGAGGACCAAGAAGGAAAACGCGGAGACCAGTGAAGCCGAAGTAAGGGCCTTTTTTATAAAGAAACATGCACCTCCGAAGGAGAAGATAGATCCGGTGAAAGCGAAGCGCACTATCGATGCCCTGAAGCGACCACCACCGCCTCCGACGGATTCCAACTATTTCCGCGCTCTTAAAAGGACATATGAAGATGCGCGGCGGTCGGGAACTACTTCTAGTGATAAAAGGTTAGAAGAACGAAGAAGTGGGAACAAAATTCCCCAGCTCGGCGAACATGCGAACCAATCGTGCCCCCCACTCAAGGTGTCTAGCGATATCGTCGCTAATCTGCCGGGGATGGTGCCTGGTACCAATCCTGCTAATTACCTGGGCGATGATGTACAATTTGATACAATGGAGGTGGAGGAATTCAAATAGCAGTACGGGAAGCCTCTCGTCAAAGATGGAGGTCCTCCTCTCACAACGATGATGCGAAGATTCCATCAATGGTACATGAAAACCTGCAGAGAGTCTGGGAAGGATGTTTTGACAATGAGAATTAAAGAGGAGCACGACCTCGTTGGAATTGGTATGTTCTCTGTTGAATTTGACGAGTTATTCCAGTTATACAATCAAAAGGCCCTCGACAAATCACTCGTGACTTGCTACTGTCTGTAAGTACTACTTCTGTAATTAAGTCTTTGTATATAGTTCAGCTCTTTAATTATGTGTATATATAATTCCTCACTATATTATGTAGATTGAAGATCGTCGAATGCAGAAAAACACAAATCTATGACATTGGGTTCATTAACCCAAATATCATACATGAATGAACGGTTAAAAGAATGTCAAAGAAACCGAGGACAACTTGCTACAATCGTTGCTCAAGAATCAAAACAAAGATAAAATACTCTTTCCATACAACTTCAAGTGAGTGTTACTGTCTTGTGCATATTCGGTTTCCCTTATTACTCGAGGTCATAGTAATGTAATTGATGAGTTATGCATGCGTCCGCAGCTTCCACTTTATTCTCCTAGAGATTAAGCTTGAGCATGGAGTAGTAACCGTCTTAGACTCGAGACGAAAAGATCCTGAGGACTATGCAGATATGACTCGGATGCTCCAGAATTAAGTTCAATCGATCATTATCGCACCATATCGGAAATTTTGTTCATTTCCTGATATCAAGTAATTATTTTCTTTGTCTGGCAGGGTTTGGAAAGACTTCACAATACTTACTCCGGGAGTGGCAAGCGAGCTGCGATTTATACACCCAAAAGTAAGTACTACTACCTAGTTCCGCGCATCTCCCATTGATTCTAGCTAGTTTCATCAATACCATTTAGCATGCTTGCTTAATTATCAGTTTGATTGACCTCTATTTCTCGTAAAGTGCTTGTGGCAGCAAGCCGGGAATGATTTTTGTGGATACTATGTTTGCGAGTTCATCTACAACGCGACGGCCTCTAAGCGGGGCTACTCTGATAAACAATATGAAGTGCGTACGTAAAAATATTCACAATTTTATTTTATTACCATCATTTGTGTTGAGTTTCATTCATATACATGTATTGACCCTCTTCTTCAATTTAGATCTGGCAGATACGGGATGAATTTCTACCATAAGATCACATACGAGAATTCAAGAGGAATTGGCGGGATTCTTTCTTGACCACGTCATCAGTAAAGCCGGAAAATACCATGTGGAAATTGATATAGACATAAGATGTTAGAGATTGTAAGGGATCTTATATTGTATATATGTAGCTAGTAGCGTCAGATAGATATACGGAAACTTGTCGTTCGACAAATCTCTCGGAGAAAGAGAGGTGCACTCCTCTCTGTATATGTTCATGACGATCTTATGTAATTAATGGTTCCTTCATTTGCTTAATAGCTAGCGTGTCGAGTTCTCCCTATACGTAAAGTAGCTAGCGCCGACCAAGCACGGAGATAAGAGAGATCACTTCTCTCTATTAGCTAGCTAACACAATATATGAAACCCCTAAATTAATCCTCCCAAACCCCCTAACCCCCCCCCCCCCCTTTCAAAAAAACAAAAATCCCTGCTCCTACCAGCTGCTGACGCGTGGATGCCTTTTGGTCCCGGTTGGTGTTACCAACCAGGACTAAAGGTGCTCCTGTCTGGGCGCCCCGCAGCGGCCACGTGGAGCCCTTTTTGTCCCGGTTCATAAGCGAACCTGGACTAAAGGTTTTGGGTTTTAGTCCCGACCCTTTAGTCCCGGTTCCAGAACCGGGACTAATGGGCCTCTGGAACCGGGACTAATGGCCCGTTTTCTACTAGTGTGTATATGATAATTGAAGAAAAACATACATGATTTTAGGTTATATCAGTAACAATTTCTCCGATAATTTATTCAATGGTAATATGCCATGCTGATCAAGTATAGTCGTCCCATCAGAATACTTCAAACCGAAAACGAGCTGAGTAGAGAGAAAAATAGGTAGGAAAAACTATCGACGTGGCATGCCAGCATGTTAGAATGCACAAAAAATTTAAAACGGGGTAAATTGTGGCAACACTTTTGCTAAATGAGGTAAAACGGATGAAATCCTCCTAAATGGGGTAATTAGTGTCAAAAATGTCAAAATAGAGGATAAATACCGGAATTCACTCTTTGATTAATGACATGATTATTTTTACTAACATACAATCCACACAAGATGCACTTCTTGCAGAAACGAAAAACCCATAGAAAATGCTTTAAAAGTATAATCCAGATGATCGACAACAAACATTAGTACTCCCTCGATCCCAAAATATAAAAACGTTTTTGACACTAGTATAGTGTTAAAAACGTTCTTATATTATGGAACGGAGGTGGTACTACTTTAGTGTAGGAAGGGGATCAAATGGAATCTCGACGACCGGGGGATCAAATGAAATCTCGACCACCGGGGGATCAAATGGAATCTCGACGACCGGCCTGTATATATACAATACAATACAATAAGACCAAGCGGTGCGCCATCCCAGAAAGCGACAAAGTTGATGACGTCATGTATCACGTTATCCCGAATAGCGACAGAACTGACTAGCTACGTCAGGATGCCAACATTATCCCAGCCGGCCAGGGCACAGCTCTTAATATATATCCGGAACTGCATGCAGATTGTAACAAGGCAAGAAGCTAGCGCGCAAAAGTGTAGCTTCATCTCCCTATAAACCTACTTCACCTTTGCACCCATACCGTACGTGCGGTGATGGCTGACGCCGCGTTGTTCAGCTTGAACGTCGAGGCCGGCGAGCTCGCGGCGGCGGCGATGCAGGGGCGCCGGTGGGTGGAATGCACGGTGTGCACCATTGGCCTGGCCACCGCATGCATGTCGGCCGCCTCGGCCATCTACAGGCCACCGTCCGGCGTCTTCAACGGCCACGGTTGCGCCTACTACGTCTCCGTCGTCTCCGCCGGTGTCGCTGGCCTGGCGGAGGCCTGCGCCGCCGTAATTTGGTTATCAGCCGGCGCCACAGACCATTGCTGGCGGCAGGGGCTCGCACGCCGCTGCGTCCTGTGCGCCTCGTTCCTGCCGCTGGCGTTCATGGCAGGTCTCGGCGGAGTTCGCATTCTCGTGAAGTAAGAAGGGTTATACCGCTGCCCCTGCCATTCATGTCGCCGGCCGGCCCCTTGCCTGTTTGTACGTACGTACTCCTACCTCTTCTTGGTTAGGGTTGCATGCAATGTACTATAGTGCTTCACTCTCGATATGTTCCGTGATGGATGTGCATGATGGACAAAATATGCATGCACGCATGTATGTTACTCCCTCCGTCCCATAATATTAGAGACGTTTTTGACACTGGAACAAAAAAAGTGCTCTAAACAGGTGGGCCCGACCTCCATTCAAAAACATTTTTAAATGCATGGAGATTTTTTCAATTCTAAAAATATTTTTAAGTTCACAAACTGTTTTTAAAGTTTCTGTAAATTTTTAGTTCCTGTATTATTTTTAAAAGTTGAGTAATATTTTTGAAGGGCGAAACCTTAAAAACTCTGCAGTGGCCGTATTTGGAAAGAAAACCTACTCTAAGCTGGTTGGCTCGGCCTCCCGGCTATCTGTGCAAATTGAGTAAAATCTGGCCCAATGGGACCTCACACTAGGGCCCACGTGCTGAACCATGATGTACATATAAAATAAAATTACCATCTTATACCTGAAAATTATTCATGTGTAAACATAATTTATTTGTTGGAAATTTCAAAAAAAAAAGTAAAAAAAGTCCATAGATTAAACATGGCCGTATACATATGAATACACTTGTTTTTAAAAGAGTTTGAAAAGGAAACAACAAAGAAGTCAAAATGAGAACATAAAAGTGAACACAATTAAAAATGAACAAACTAAGCCACTTAGAGCATCTCCAACAGCCGCCCAACGCGCCGCGCGCAAAAAACTGCTTTGTCGCGCGTCCATCGCTTGGTTTGGCGTGGCCGGCAGCGCTGGCTACAACAGCCGCGCTAAAATGCAGCGCGCGCGACTCGCCGGCGCATGCCATATGTTGCATTTTGGACACAAAATGGATTGCAAACATTCAAAATGCAACGAACATGGCATATAATTTCACACAAACAAGTTGATGAATAAAAGTTCATGTCCACAAGTTCAAAATCATGCCCGCAAGTTCATCCAACCAAGTTCAAAATGCAAACCAAGTTCATGACACAAACGAAAGACACATCAAGCCTCGTTCTCGTCTTCGTCCTCATCTTCCGAAAACGATTCTTCCTCCTCCGAAGATGATTCTTCCTCCTTCTCCTCATCATTGTCGCGCACCGCATCACGTGAAGCTCGGACGGTGTTGGCAAGATCTTCAACGGCATCTTCATGGGAAGGTGTGTGAGGCACACCGGAAGACATTCCGCCCATGGCGGCCGGAGGTGCACCCATGCCTCCCATGAGAGACGCAAAACTCATGCCTCCCATGGCGGCCATGGCGCCGGGGGGTGCTCCAAAGCCACCCATGGCACCTAAGCCACCCAAGGTAGCTCCAAAGCCACCCATGCCTCCCATGGCGCCAAGGCCACCGCCACCCATGCCGCCAAGGCCACCGCCACCCATTGCGCGAATCATGGCTCTTTTTTGGATCAAGACTTCTTCACGGGCAAGATTTACATACTCCTTTTGCGCCTCATTCAGGATAGATGTGTCCAAGAAGAACAAGTGCTTCTCCCATTCCAACAATCTATTTCGCTCCTCATTGCTCATCTTCCTCTCCTCCAAAGCCACCTTCCTCTCCTCGGCCGCCACCCTCCTCTCCTCGGCCGCCAACCTCCTCTCCTCGGCCGCGGCATCTTGGTTCCTTGCCATTTTCCTCACCTCGTTGGCTTCTTTTTTTGCCTTCACAATAGCTTCCATAGCATTTTTGAGCTCATCATCTCCTTTCCTCTTCTTCTTTTCTTTTGCGTCTTTCTTGCACCCATCCGGTCGTTTTGGCTTTGAGTATGAAACCGAGTTGGGTGTGGGGCTTTTCTTGCCGTCATCACTTGATGCATCCTCCTCCTCATCATCATCCAACTCAATTGTTCGCTTGCGTTTGTTGCTCAAATCCAAATCATCACGCTTCTTCCATTTCTCATCATCCTTCAACACCTCATAGCAATGGGGCAAGGTAAATGGCCTTCCTTTCTTGATCTTCCCCTTCTTGGTCCTCTTCTCCTCTCCTTTGAACAAGTTTTGTGCAATGTTGTACTACATGAAAATAAAACAAGTTATCACTTCAAACACCAACAACAAGTATGATGGACATGGATGAAATGCCACTTACTCTATCCTCCTCATTGGTGCCACTTGGGTTCAACTTGTCAACCGCTTTTTGTGCGGCCGTCCACTTTTGACAATCCTTGTTGATTGTCGACCACCGGGACCGAAGAGATCGCTCGGAGCGATCAATTCCACTCACGTTGCGAACATCAAAGTGTTCCTTCATCCGGTTCCAATAAGCATCTCTACTTTGATCACCTCCAACGGATGGATCCCTCGACACTTGCAACCAAGTATTGCATAGTAAGATGTCTTCGGCGTTGTTGTAATTGTCCGCTCTTCCTTTCGGGGCGTCGACAATGCCCTCGCCATCCTCGTCCACCTCGAACTCATGGTCATCAAAGTGCATGTCATTGGTTTGAGACCAATGCGAATTGTTGGAGCCAACACCCATAATTGACATGTATGCATCATCGTTGAGACTACAAAATATATAGAACAATGCAAATAAGCTATCTATATGTATGCATTCAAAAAATAACAAGAAAAAAAAAGTTGGGGAAATTTTCTACCTTTGGGGCATATCGTCGAACACATTGTGCGCGTCGGCCGCCGGCTCAACGAGTGAGCTCGCCGGCGCTTCGGTAGCCGCCGCGCCCGTCACACACCCCGCAAGCTTCTTCCTCGACGCCTTCGAGGTGTCGGAGCCGTCCGCCGCTTTGTTCTTCTTCGTGGATGTCTTGCCCTTCTTCGGCCGCGCCGCATCTGGGAGCTTCGAGGGGGGCACGGGGCGGCGGCGCCGGCGCGACGCCACCCGCCGCCGAGGTCATCCGCGGCGGCATGAAGAGGCCGCGCGCGAGGCCGCTGCTCGGAGGAGCTCCGGCGGAGGCGAGGCCAACGCTCCTTGCGCTAGGGTTTGCGGCGGCCGTGGCGGCGGTGGAGGGGTCGCGGCTGTAAGATGGGGTGAGCGGGGTGCCGGCGCGTGCGTCCATCGGGTCCAGTTCGCCAGCACCGGCGCGCGCGGGGCGAAGGTGGCGCGGAGGAGAGAGTGCGGCGCGAGCGCTCGTGTGTGCCGCGCGCGGAAGCGGGCGTCCCAAATACACATCGCGCGTTGGCGATTCAGACCGCGCACCCAACTCCATATGCCGCGCGCGCGGTTATTGCGCGCCCGCTGGAGCCAATCTACTGGTTGCGCGCGCGCTAAAATGGCCAAATTTGCGGCGCGACGCTTGTTTAGCGCGGTTGTTGGAGATGCTCTTAGGTTCTTTGTGTGGTGGAAACATCACACCAATTTTCTGGATTTATTTCACTATTTCCAGTGATATTCGTTTTGTGCGAGGAGATGTTCCTATCAACCATGAAGACGTCTGTGATGACTTCATCAATCTCAAAATGATATGTCAACTCAGTATCTCGGAGGTATCCACAGGGGTAGAGTGTGTGTGCGTGCATTCATATGTGTAAGTGTACGTGCACATGTATGAGTGTGTATGTCTGTATTGTGTTTACATAAATAATAATTTAAAATGTTGAAAGCATAAACATGAAAAATATAAACAAAGAAAAATATGAACATAAAAAGGGATACAACTAAGGAAAAAAAGGTGAAAATGGAGAGCCCTAGTCACAGGCGACTGGGTATTTGTTCCCGTATTCCTCACAATATGCAACGAAAAAGATTTGCCACGGAGAGCTCGAGCGTCCGGCTGTGCAGTGATGTTTCAGCTGCGAATTTTTCTAAGGATTTGACATTTTAAAATTCCTCAGAGATGGCTCAATTTTTTAAAAATGCACAAGAATTTTAAAAACTATTTTGTAATTTAAAAATCTGCAAACTTTCATGAATTTGAAATTGTTCTTGAATACGAAATTATTCCCAAATTTTAAAGATGTCCAAAATTATAAAATCCACGAGTTATAAAACATTTTCAAATATTTTTGTAGATTTTAAAATGTTCACAAATTTAAATATTTTCTCTGTGCTAAAAATATTCAGAATTTTGAAAATATAAGAAACTAAAATAACTATAGAGGAAAACACAAAAGAAGACAGCCGAAACCTTCACAAATCCATCCCGAACATCGGCATGCACCGGCAAGTGAGAGAGAAGTTCATAATATTCTTTTATTTAAAAAAATGAAAATGTGGGAGAATTTAAAATATATTTTTTTTGCAATTGTTCTTTAATCCAAAAATATTCCCAAATTTAAACATGTACATATTTTAAAAATCCACGAGTTATTATAAATTTTCTATTTTTATAGGTTTTAAAATGTTTACTAATTTAAATATATTATCTAATTTTAAAATGTTAACATATTTGAAAGAAAAAAACTAAAACAACTCTAGAGAAAAACAAAAAAGAAGACAACCGAAACCTTCACAAATCCATCCCAAACATCGGCATGCACTGGCAAGTGAGGAAGAAGATCGTAATTTCTTTTAACTGAAAAAAGTAAAACATGAGAGAATTTTTATTTTAAATTTAAGAAGTGTGCAAATGCTCATGACTATGAAAATGTTCTTGAATCCAAAAATACTCCCAAATTTTAAAAATGTCCATGATTTTTAGAATCCATGAGTTATAATTTTTTTTCCAATTTTTGTATAGATTTAAAAAAATCAAAATTTAAATATGTATTCTCTATGTTAAAAATATTCACAAATTTGAAAAAAAAATAAAACAACTGTAGATCAAAACACAAAAGATGACAGCCGAAACCTTCACAAATCCACCCCGAACATCGGCATGCATCGGCAAGTGGGAGAGAAGGTCGTAATTTTATTTTATTTGAAAAAAAATAAAACGTGGGAGAAACTTTTTCTTTTGTGACAATGCATGCATGCATGATAAGCATTGTTGAAATTATTGGATGATAGCGGGATCATCTAGCCTAAAACTGAACCATATCGGAAATAAAATTTGAAGCAAGCACACTTAGGATGATTAGGATAGCATATATGAATGCTAGATGTTGTTGGAAACATCTCCTAGGGCTTCTGGTTAGCTCCTGGAGCTTGTACACCTCAAAAAAAAAAGCTCCTGGAGCTTGTGGAAGGGGCTGGAGAAGTCCTTCCCATGGCTTGTTGTGTTGGCTGGATTTACGAAAAAGGGTTTCCCCCGCTTTTTTATAAAGCATAACCGCCAAGCATCCAACAACATAAGTGTACAGGACAGAGTACAGAAAGCAAATAAATGAGGTCCGGCCGGGGGCACAGCCAAACAAGCCCCAACTACAAAGAAAAGAACTCTAGTCAGGCTCCGGTGGCGGGGGTGGTGATGGCGGAGACATCGCGACAGCCGAAGAACAAAGACCGGCGACGATGGAGTCAATGGAGCCACGATCATGCCGCTTGCTAAGCGGTCTCCAGAGCTGTAGAAATCCACACATTTTAAAGATGGCGTCAGTGGCACGACAAGGAATGACGTGCTCGATCACTAGTTTATTACGACAGTTCCAGAGGGTCCACGCCAGGGTGCCCACTGCGATCCAAAGGGGTGGCCTACTAATAGGTGGAGAATCTAGGACCTCCCTGAATAGGCCAGGGAGGTTATCATGGCACCATGTCCCACCCACGACGTCCCGGAAGCAACTCCATAAGAATCGCGCTGCCGGGCATCGAAAGAAGATGTGGTTGGAGTCTTCCAGAATGCCACAGAGGGGGCAGAGGCCATCACCCGAGCCATTCCGCTTCTGGACCTCCGTTCCCGAGGGCTGGCTGGATTTGGCAGGGAAAGATATGCATATGCACCGATGCCTATCTCATAGGGCCTTTCCCTTATACTCACATTGCCATGGGGCCTGTAGGATGATATTTGTGTGTGCCCCAACCAGAGCAAACCGTTGTTGTTGCAACAATGTTGTAACAGTGTTGCTGCACTATAGCAACCATAATAATTGACCTAGGTTTAGCCTAGTTAAAAATATCCAATATTCACCCCCTTGATCATAAGGCTTGAATTATAAGGCCACTTCTCAATGAAATGGCATACGACATAACACGATTGTAACAGGCAATTACAGTACCGTAGAACCCAGTCACTACAATATACCACCTCATTTCAAAATGGAACATCTTTAACTTGGGAGTTCCATGAACTTAATACTTATTTGAAAATTATGAGTCCATTACTACTGCAGGAATGTATACCGGTGGCGAGCGCCAAAAACCCATCAATGGCGGGCGAGGTTCTCAGTGGTGCCGCCACTGGTCTCCTGCCATTGATAACATGGCATCAGTGGCGGGCATGTCACTCGTCACTGGTGGGTCTATTTCAGTGGTGGGCGTAGGCTAATGCCCGTCACAACAACTGTAGGTATCAATTGTTGTGTTTCTCTCCGCCTGCCACTGCTATGCGTAGCAGCAGTGGCAAACACTTTTGGCGCCCGCCACTGATAATGATCTAAGACTACAGATTGTCGCGGCATCATTTTGATGATGCGGTTGCAGGATTTTGCACTTGATCATCACATTGCATTACAAAAATAAACGGCCCAGGATGATTTGATGTACCATAAAAGGTCTCTTCTAATAAGGTCAAATCCAAGTGTTCTTGGTGTAGAAGTCGGGAGTGTGCTCTTCAACCGTGGTTGCAAATAGTCCTTGGCGTGGTAGTACTTTTTTTTCGAAAAGGGGGGACTCCCCGGCCTCTGCATCAGACTTGGCGTGGTAGTACAAACCATCTAAAATGCTTACTCGATATTTTTCAAGAAACTGGAGTGTCGGTGCTTACAATAGTAAGCCCAAGTGGATTAAGTTGAGCAGCATGAGGTTTATTTCTTGTTTTATGGTTGATGAGGATACTACTAGGTTAAATTGTGCAGCATTATTATAATTCTTATGATTGTAAAAGTGGAGTGTTACTGTAATTAATGTATGATAAGGTCGGATGTAATCTCCAGAGTGATAATCTTTCTAAGTGATTCTGATTTCGCTGCAAAATGAGATCATTAACCTTGCTTAGTGGCTGCTTCTGTTGGTTTACTTTGTTTGAAGTTTGTTGTCAGGTGCAAGGATATCTAGTGCCTGCATTCGATCTTTGGCGCACCAACGGAATCATGAATAAGATAATTCAAATATAGTATTCAGCTCTTTTATGTTGGTTTCGATGCATTCCTGTTTTGAAATATCTTTACTTTGGCCTTTTTTGAGCAAGAAGAAAATTGATGCCATGCAGAGAACATAAGGTATGTGACTTATTGACAATCACAAGATGTGGAATGATTTCCCATATTTCAAGAAACAATGCTCGATGATGGTTTGAGGTTTGAGCTGAATAATGCTAACCTTGTGCAGTTACCTCATGAATATGATTTGTAGTGGAAGACTGTTGGTTTTGTAACCGTTCTCCCAAGCGTCGTGGATCGCTATGCATTCTATCAGCTGCAATTCATCTTCTTCTCTCTACTGAACCTATGCGTCGACTAGCGGCTATAACTTCTGATGAACCGAAGCAATTTGAGATTGTAAGCAGGTGATGTGCTGTATTATCCTCCTCTTAGTTGCTCTGTTTTTCGGTTTTAGTAACAAGCAACTGAACAACATGCATCTCTATCTTCACACTGCAGATAGCATGATGTGCTGTAACGCTAACTGGAAGTGCATAATTTGATCAATTTCTGTTGTCTTTTACCCTGCCTGCATCTACGGAGTATGGTGACTTGCTCCTTCTCCATCTTCAGAGCCTGGTGGCTGCTATACTTCATGCCAGGTAGAGTAACATAGACTATCTGACATTCCACACAGACTATCATGGAAAGATTGAAGATGAAATGACACAAACAGAACAACCAGGTACTGTAGTGTTTCCTTTTTTTTTGTGCTGACAGATACTACAGTGCTGACTAGCATCACACAACACATAACCAAGTTTCAGACTTAACTGTCAGACTTGCAGCCTGCAGTCCCTGCCAAGAAGATCAGCTGGTACTTGATCTAAAAAAGTAGATCAACTGGCATACCAGGTCCTGGTGGTACCTGGAGGGAGGCTCAGCGCTGCCTTCTGCCACAACACATCAGGTCTCACTGCCAAGCCAAATAGGTCTTTTTCTCTCCAGCAGATTCATCAGTAAAAAGTAGAGACAAGGAAACGAATCGGCACGGCACCATTTGACACAATTGTAAACGTCAATGGCAACTTCATTTCTTCTGCGTGTTAAATTCTAAAACTTTCAGAAATCTATGCTCGGTAGATATGAAGAAAAAGATGCTTTCCATGACCATGATAGACAGTAGCAATAATCTCAGAAATCTATGAGCGGTGCTGGTGACATTTTTTTTTTTTTTTGCGGGGGAGCGGTGCTGGTGACATTGGAGCCAAGAACCGGCACATCAATTCCGTGAAGGCTCAAGTGGCATGAAACAGAGGAGCAAGCAGATACTGTGGTCACTATTTTAGTGTCAGGCATTGGGAATACTATTAGTGGTCATTATTTGGATTTATGTGTCATTTGCATTCATGGGGCTTCAGACTATTAACCTAAAGAAGATGAAGATGCAAACATCTCAGGATAAGCTTATGATCATAAAACATACTTCTCCAGTTCAGTTATTTTAGCATGCTTAGTCAGCAAAGTAGTTTTTTCTAGCTTTATGTATTCTGATTAAATATTTGTAGTTACTCTTATGTTGCTCTCCAGTTGTTTAATTTCGCCCAACGTCTGAGTTTTGAAAGTAGCTTCCCATGCATTTTTAAAGTTCGGGTGAAAAGACAGCAGAACCGAATACTTGCATGGATATGAAATGATTCAATCTTGTCTTGTAATGTCCAGGATACCCGACACATGGGATTTTTTTTTCTTTGCTGGTTTTATAAGGTTTCTCCTTTTTTTTCTCTTATTAGTTTTATTTTTATTTTATTTTCTATTATACTTCCTGAATATTTTTTGAATTTACAAATTTTTTTGGGATTCGTGATATTTTTCAAACTCATGATTATTTTCAAATTCACAAAAAAAATTGAACTGGCAATTTCTTTGGAATTAGCAAATATTTTTTTAAATTCAAGAATACCTTTTTGAATTCACGAACAATTTTTCATATCCGAGAACATTTTACGAATTCACGATCACATTTGAAATTCATGAACATTATTTAATTCTTTATTTTGCAGAAAAACTTCCAATCTATTCATCTTCAATCATGGCAGTACAACGAATACCAGAAATAAAAATTACATCCAGATTCGTAGACCACCTAGCGACGACTACAAGCACCGAAGCGAGCCGAAGGCGCGCCGCCGTCATCGCCCCTCCACCGCCGGAGCCGGGCACAACTTGTTGTAGTAGACAGTCGGGTAATTCATACGTTAAAAAATTATGTAGGAAAGTCCATGTAGCCTTTATGAACTCCTCCCATCATAGTGTGCTCAATCATCCCATGAATCCGCCGACTCACGTCGAGTTCGATGCTCATGCTCATATCTCGAGTGAGCTATGCATCAGCAAGAGCTAGAGCGTCCTGCATCCAATAGCACTATATCAAGCCCATATCTCGAGTTCGATGCTCATGCCCATATCTCGAGTGAGCTACGCCAAGATCTGTGAGCGGTTCGAGCGGCGCACGCGGGAGACGCTTGCTGCCCTGCCCTGGCTCACGTTCGAGTCCGACGCCTCCATCCTCGAGAGGCAGGAGGAGTACGAGAGGGACCAGGAGCTCAAGAGGCAGCAGCAGCAGGAGGTTTCCGTGGCGGTCTGAGAAGCACATAGATAAAGAAACAGTGCTATCTATCATGCATCCATGTATCAGGTCCAAGAAAAGGGGAAGGGCTAAAGCCATTTGGCCAAACGTATACTGTATATTTACATGTTTTGGATATATGTTAGTGTCAAAATCATCTTCATATAGTGATGATATATACTACTCCCTCCGTCTTATAATGTAAGACATGTTTTGACACTACATTAGTGTTAAATATGTCTTACATTATGGGACAGAGGGAGTATTAAACAATCAATTTTATAAGTCCGGCGAAAAACAATTCATCTTTTTTTATCATGTTCATACTGATTGAGGAATTAATTTGTTTGTCCATGCATGCTACTCTTGATAAATTAGGCGCGCATGCAAGCCCAATAAATTATTTTGTGTGATACGTGCATGAAACTATTTTTTGATACTATCTACTGAAGATACTTTTTATGTAATGCAAAACAAGAGTTAATAACTATAAAAAAGAATTCAATCTCTTCAGTTGAGGCATTCGTCCATGTGTTTGAAAATAAAGTAGATCATCAAAGCCTAATAAATTATTTTGTGTGATACATGAAACTATTTTTTGGATACTCTCTACCGAAGATGTTTATGTAATTCAAAAGGGTGTGTCTAGGGCACATCTAGATGTGCTCTAGTTATTGCACATCTAAGTGAGTGAATCAAGCATAAAGATGAAAAAGAAAAAAGAAAAGGAAAATATCCACACGAATCTCGATGTAAAATCAATGATATAGGACTTAGATGTGCAATACTTATGGCACATCTAGATGTGCTTTAGCAAAACTGAATTCAAAACAAGAGTTAGTGACTATGACACACATTATTCAATTTCTTCAGTTGACACGTTCACCCGTGTGTTTGAAAATAAATATTCACGAATATGAAATAAGTAACTGCATGTCTCCGAAAGTTGCCCTTGTATTTTCTCTAATACAAACGTAAAAGGGGGAAAAATACCCAAATGATAACTGTCTGTCATGAAGCACTACGGCCCTCATGTTTTATACAACTAAAGTTGTCATCCGAAAAGAAAAAAATAAACCCAAAGAAAAACTAAAGGGCACCGCTAGGCGCCGGTGCGCCGGCCGAAAATTTTGGCCGGTCCAGCCCTAGCCGTTCGATGCGAGCCGCGCGGCGGTTGGATCTGGAGCAAAAAAAACTCGCCCGAGCTTCTTCTTCCTTGGGCTCGATCCCCTCGCTCGGGCTGCGCGGCGCCGCGGATCCTATCCCTTCCAGTAGCCGTCCTCGTCGCCGGTCCACACCCTCGCCAGCCATCCCCGTCGCCGGTCCCCAACCTCACCGCCCGTCCCCGTCACCGCTTCCAACCCTCGCCGGCCGTCCTCATCGTCGCCGTGACGCATTAAACAACTGCATCTGCGGTTGCAGCTTGCAGCAGCGACACTTGTAGCTCTCCCCGGTTGTAGCTCTGCCGCCGCCGCTCGCCGTTGATGCTCATCACTGCACGAAATTGCGTCGACGACGGCCACCAGGCCATCAACTGTGATTGCAGCTCCGGTGGCAACGCACGTCGGTTGAAGCTTTTCGCACATACGATTGAAGCTTTCTCTACAAAGGATGCAACTTTTCTGACTATGGTTGTAGCTTTCTCTTTCAATGGTTGTAGCTTTTTTCATCTACAGTCGAAACTTTTCTATCAACGGTTGTAGCTATTTTTCTTTGTAGCAGCCTTGGTTAATGCTTTCTCTATCGTTTCGGTTGAAGCTTTTTTCATCAAGGGTTGTAGCATTTTATGTCAACGGTTGTAGCATTCCGCCATGGAAATGACTACTTGCAGATTTTCGTATATTTGGTTGAAGCTTTTTTCCATGGCCATTGAAGCTTTTTCACTCATCGGATGAATCTTTTTTATGCACTGGTTGAAGCTTTTTCCGTTTTTGTTACAAACACGGAGACAGCGAAAGTGTGGCCGGCGACGAAGGTTGCGAATTTGTTGCAACCGGCAGTGGGAAAAGCTACCTCCGGCGACCGAATTTGCTACAACTGGTGTGCGGTGGTGCGAGGAGCCGGCGACATAGGTGACCACGCCAGCAGCAGAGCGGGGGGAAAGGAAGAAGAAAACACGGGCATGGAAAAGGGATGAGGCTGGAGGTAGGGGATGAAGGTGTGCGGTTGGGAATAGAGAAGGGAGGAGGGCGCGATCTATGTGGGGCCACAAAAACGCGTCTCGTGCGGGGGCGCTGTTTTCATGTGCGCGGGATGCCAGCGTGGCTTGCGTCCGGCTGAAAATTCGGCCGGCGCACCGGTCAAAATCGTTTCCCAAAACTAAATTAGTTTCCATGCTTGATAAATAAGGTTGCCCCTTGTCACTAAGCTTGCCATAAAAAATGTTCAGAGTTATCATGTGTTCATGCCACATGTGTGGCATTTGCTGGGGTCCAAAAAATAAAGAGGCAAACCTAAAAACATTAATAAATAATAAATGAAAAACATATGACAAATTAAAGTGAAAGAAAAAGAAACATAATGATGAAAATAAAAGCGGGACGACAAAAAATGAAAGAAAGACAAAATGAAACATAACAATGAATAAAATGCGAATAAGGAAAACTAAAAACAAAGATAAAAAAACATTCAAAAGCATAATGAGTAGTTCGTTTATAAGTTCAACAAGTTGCACGTTTTAGATATGGTTGGTTGCAAACATTAATTGTGTGAAACTTCAGTGTCTATAAAGATCAATACTCTCTAAAAAGGGACCATAAAAAGCAACTAGAGAATACCGGTAAAAATGTGTCAAATATTTAAAAGACTTTAACTCAAAAGTGCGTACATAAAATCATAAGCTATATTAATAAAAAAATTAAATCAACTGAAGAATGTTTTTGTGGAACAACAGAGTAGAGTTTCTGGCCGATAGCTCTTGCGGCTCGCAATCCGGTCCATCGAGGTGTTGCGTGTTTTAGACCAGACATAACCTTGTATGGGCCTAGGCCACTGTTGGTAGTGTCGTCGGAGTCCGGCTACTTGTTTGGCTAGGGATTGCGCTCGGTGGATTGACATGGCTAAACGTGAAGACAAGGGACTTTACCTAGGTTCGGGCCTACCAGGAGGAGGTAAAACCCTGCTCTTGCTTATATTATTGAGATTATATTGTTGGGGGGAGGGGGGTCGACGGAGACTGCTTGTTCTACCGCAAGATCTAAGATGCTATTACAACTTTCTTGCCCCCCCAGGGTTACCGGCTTGCCTCTGTATTATATCACCCTTCCTCTTCGGGTAATCCAACAAATCCATTGTGAGTAGCATGGATCGGCTGAAGAAATTCTCGCGGCTAGGAGGCATAACCTAGCCACGGCAATTGTCACATTTCACCAACATTTTTCATCACCTCCGATGTGTTCTAGTTGGTGAGATAGATCACTATCGGCCTCTTCATAGTGTTCCTAGGTGTGATCGTGTATAGGAAAAGAAATTATGTAGTACGTTCCCCAACATGATACAAGTATATGATGATCCCCGTTAGGATTCATTGGATACCTGGAGGTTGCATGTAGCTCAACAAGGAACATATCACATATTTTATCTCGAAAACGCTAGTAGAACCAGCTCTAACTACTCATCGACAAACTCACCATAAACACTTAGCATACTAGAATCCTCCAACAAGATATTCGTTAGATCATGCACTTTAGAGTTATGTACCAAACTTATGAATAATAATGCACGCGACACACAAATATGTACGTGAGATTCCATTGCTCAAGTGAACTGAGAAATAGTTGGTTCTAAGTTGGCGATATTATCCCTAACGGTGAATTAAGTGAATGGACAATTTGAAAATTAGGTGTATACATTTAGAAACATTTCTAGGCCTAAAAGTTGCACAAACATTTTCCTATAGATAGTTTTGATAATGTGCAGCTCCATGATCTGAGTGATAGCTATTTTTCTCAAGAGACTAAAATCATAGTGAATCCCTAACACACACATACACACTATGATCCGAGCAAAATCACATGATTTAATACTAATAGTGGGTTGCAATATTGTCATTTCTATCTTTTTTACTTAAAGATTTTTTTGTTTTTAAATGAGGACTTTTTAAGAAGCAATGTCTTAAAAATTGCAAAGAAATTATATTGTTAATTAATCTAAGCAGGCAATAGAATATATTATAGCTAAGCTCATGGCTGGTTAAAATAAATCATATAAATGTAAAATTGTTTTGTATAAAATAAACATATAGAACACGACCCATCGTTTCCCTTCTGAAAATAAAATGCATCCAATAATTTCACACAGACCAAAATAAATAAATGTTCGTCAGGAAGTGGGACATAGCTTCCTCTAGTCCTCGTCAAAGTCGAAGATCACCAGAGCAAAGCAAGAGCAAAGCAATCGGAGATGGTGACGAAGTGGAAGGCGTTGGTGTTGGCGTACATCTCGATGGTGCTCTTTGATGAGATCATAGAGATTGATCATGGCGATATCAAGGTGAGCGAAAGCAAAGTGGCACAGATCATGGACACATGCGACAAGGAAGGCAAGAGAGGATGTTGTGGAATGAGTGTCAGCCAGCGTGGCAGGTTGACCTCAATTGCTTGGCTAGTAGAGTGTGTCGATGAGCGCAACGACACGACGAAGAACTGAACATAACTTGAAGAATTGACCATCAGCTATTTGATAGCCTCTCTGATTTTCACTAAAAGAAACCACAATGTCTTTACATGTACCAAAAGAAAACGCAAACACAAAATACAATGATGCATGATCATCTTGAAAGAAGAGAGGCTATGCCCCCCTCCCAGTGATCACCTAGACCTAACCTCAACAAGAATAGGGGCGGTTCCCACCTAATAGAACGAGTCCAACATAACAAAATCGCCAGACCCCACTACGATCCCACAAGGACCAGGTCTCTAGTGAGATAATAACATAGTGTCCTCTAAACATAACCTACCAAAAGCAAATAGGTTTACCGAACACAAAGACAAAACTCAAAAAGGAAAACATGCAAAGAGAGTGCCTTCACAGCAGCATATGTCAGGAGGATCAAAGATTTTTTTTCTTTGTCACAACAAATTCAGTTGGTCATGATCCTGTTAGATCCAACCCTCCATCCATGCACTACTTTGAAGACACCCCCCGCTACCCGTTCAACCAGTCTTACGCGCAATGTCATTCATCATCATCTTCTTCGTTAACTTCAGTGGCTTTGTGAACATCTTTCTTCCTCTCTATTCAGGGGTGCACTCTCTCGCAACCCGTTGTAATCCCCTACTTGAACATGGTGTTGGATGCTATAAATTATTGGACGCGTCTAGCGGGTTGCCGGTTGCCCGCTACCGCTCCGCAGTGGCCGGCTAAAAAAGGAAATAATTTGTCCCCCTAATCCATATTAGAAAAAATGAATATGTGTGAACATGTCTGAATAGGACATTAAAAAGTAATTGCAAAGATCCCATGTGAACAGATGTGGACACATTTAATTCGGGTTGTCAAATTTTTAAAAAACCATAACTTTGAAACCACGCATCGAAATTAAGATCCGTTTTCACTTTTGGAACTCTCGCGGCGTGCTCTTCGAAACTAGATCCCGCATGGGTATGTTTTGACGAAATTTTTTTGTGCAATTTTCTCTCTGTTTTGTGCAGCTGTCTAGCCTTCAGTGTGCAACTATCTGACAGGGATGTGCAACTTTTCTCCTATACCGTAAATGCGCAGTTTTGAATGATGGTATCTTCAACCCCAAACTACCTCCTTCCAATGAGATGTGAACTTCGTCTGTTGCCCAGACCAACTGCATAGTAGTTGATGTGCAACTTTTCCCTGCCCGTGGATGTGCTTCACTGTTTGCTGCATCGGCCAACTGCCTAACAGTGGATGTGCAATTTCGGATACTGCCATGGCCAACCGTCTAACAATGATTTGCAATTTTACTCTCGTATCCCCATGGATGTGTAGTTTCCCTGCTAGCACACGGCCCAAATCACCCCTGCTAGTGAGATTTGAAACTTTAGCACTTTGTTTATATGTAACTTTTCACTACCCTCATGAATGTCATTTCTTTACCATTCAACTGTCCCTGCCTGTGAGATGTGCAACTTCGTATGTTGACCTGGCCAACTACCTAGCACTAGTGCAGAACCGGGCTTTAGCGCCGGTTCGTAAGGGCCTTTAGTGCCGGTTCTGCAACCGGCACTAAAGAGTGGAGACTAAAGCCCCCCCCCCCTTTACTACCGGTTCGGCACGAACCGGCGCTAAAGTGCCACCACGTGGCACGAGCCAGGCCCGGGTGCTGGTAGACCATTAATTTTGGTTTTAAATGTTTGGGGGGTTTTGGTTTTAATTTTTATTTTTCCATTAATTTTGTGTTTTCCATTTAATTCTTTTTTGTTTGCTGGTATTTTACGATACTACATATTGTACACGTTATGCATATATAAATAGATTTTCTCGTAGAACAGATCATATATATATATAATCGAATGTCTCACAACCACCATTAATTATTCACACATACACATGTATATATATACAATTTCTCCTACATGTTGCCATGGTGCCTTCGGAGCACGATGACAAGTGGTTCATGGGGGCGGTAGCGGGTAATAGTATTCTCCTTTGGGATCTATGACCTGATCGAGCAAAAATCCCGCTATTTCCTCTTGAAGTGCTCGTATGCGCTCTGTTGGTAGGAGCTGGTCCCGCACCTCTTTGAATTGTTAAGAAGGAGATCAATATGCATGTGTATTAGTTGTGTGACTAGATATCGACAATCATGTAAGATTTGTGAATAGTGTTCTGGCAAACGTACCCAGTCCTGTCTACCAGATCTGCTCCTTTCGGACGCCATCATGTGAATGTTCTCGCAAACGTAGTATGCACACACTTCAGTCCCCGGCGCATGCTTTAGGGCCTTTATGAGAATAGAATTTAATCAGATAATAATTAAACAAGCATGTTAATTAATTGATGGTATCGAAACAAGAATTAAAGAGATAGTAGCTAGCTAGCTATTACTACTTAATTATTTACCTTGGGTCGATACCAACATAGCTTTTGTCGTCATTTTCCTGGAGTCACCTTGATGTATTTTGCCCAAGCCCTGCCCGCCGGCAAAGAAAATTAATAAAGAGGTTATTAAAGATAATTCATATCAGAAAATGATGAACTAAATAGGCCGAGATATAATTAATAATGATTGAAATAACCTGTCGACTATCCCCTTCACGATGCTGTAGTCACTATCCTTTTTAAGTAGTGAGTCCAGTACTTCAATTTTTTCTTCGTCAACTTTAATGTCTAACAAGATCCAGTAGAAGCTGCATGCGCATACGTTTGCATGTATAAATTAAGCGGGCATGTGCATAACACTAATCAACTATAACCCTAAACCCTATACACTTATTAACATCTAGCTAGTAAGCAAAAACAGAATTTGTAGTACAATATAGTGTGACTCACTCGAAGTTGTAATGAAGTAGTATATCTTCATTGCTATTGAGGCGCTTCAAGAACTCTACCATGTTTTTCTCTACATCTTGTCTACATCATTCCAATTTCCATGCGTATTCATTAACGGTATTTGGGTCAATGAACCCAATGCCATAGCGTCCAGCTTTTTTCATTTCATACATCTTCATCCTGCATAATACCACAGAAAAGAATATATAGTGAGGATATATAATTACAAGTAATTAATGATCAATCAATGAGCGATAGAGAGCTAGCTTGAGACTCAAATTACAGAAAGAAATCACTTACAGACAATAGCAACTGACGATAGATTTGTCGAGTGCATCTTGATTAAATAACTGAAATTGTTCTGAATACTCAACGGACAGAGCTTTCTTATTGAAGTAATGATCTTCCTCGACTTGCACCATGAGGGACTCTCGATTGGAAATCTTGGTAATTTTCATGTACCAATCATGCAATTCATACATTCTCGTTGGGAGGTTCTTGACCTCCTCGGGCTCGACCAAAGGTTGGCCCCGGACATATTTCCGTTTTATTTCCTCCTCACTAAGCGGAGACATGGGCTCGATATCGAGGAGTTGTCCAACAGTGATCTTGAGCATTTCAGCCTGCATTATATGCTCCTCGGTTATTACCACATCGCCCAGCTCGGGAACGTAAACGGTTTGCCCACAATAATATTGGGCGCGCGTACTCTCATGTGTTGTTGGCACAACAAGCGGGGGGGTCGATTGTGCCGCCTGTTCTCCCAGCTGGGGAACGGTTTTCCCACATTTTTTGACAGCTGCTTGTTGGCTCGAGCTCGAGCTCGCTTCTTTCTGTAGTCGTGCTCGATGTGCCTTCCTGATTTGGCGCTCATAGTCTGAGTCAACAGGCTTGGGAGCTGGTGGTCTAGCCATACGAATGAAGTGGTCAATCTTTTCCTCGGGCACTTTCTCCCTCGGCGGCATTGCCGGTATCGGTCCAAAATGAGCGTCCACTTCGGCCCGCACTATTGCATCGTTTTGCTCCTCGGTCATGTCGTAAGGCCTCTGAGGAAAGCGTCCACTTCGGCCCGCACTATTGCATCGTTTTGCTCCTCGGTCATGTCGTAAGGCCTCTGAGCAAGGCTGCTTGGACCATATTTATATCGCTTGTCTCCGCCTGTACTACCTCGACTCGTACCGCTACGCACCATAGCTGCGGCGTGTCTCTTCTGCGATTGCTTAGGCGGCGGAGACGGCTGACGTGGCTTAGTTGGAGCAGGAGGAGTGGCCTGACGCTGTGCCGGACTTGAAGCAGGAGGTGTGGCCTGCCACGGTGTCGGACTTGAAGCAGGAGGTGTGGCCTGACGCTGTGCTGGACTTGAACCAGGAGGTGTGGCCTGACACAGTGTCGGACTTGAAACAGGAGGAGTGGCCTGACGCTGTGCCGGACTTGAAGCAGGAGTCTGCTCACGCGTTCGTGGACTTGGAGGAGCGGGAGTCTGCTGACACGGTGGCGGACTTCGAGGAGGAGTCGGCAGACGCGGTGTCGGTGGAATTCGAAAGATGATGCAATCCTTTCTCCATAGGATGATACGATGTATGGCCTCTCCCAGTGTGTGCTCGTCGTGACCTCCAGGAATGTCAAGCTCTAGCCCCGAATATGGGTCCACCACCTCATCAACCAAGACACTAGCATAGCCTGCTGGAATCGGGGCGCAATGGAAGGTTGCTTCAGGGGTAATTGTAAAAGCAACGGCGTCCGCCACCTTCATGGATATGTTCTTCATTTTGAAGTGTAGCTCACAGTTAGTGTTCTCTATGATGTCATCCACGGGGTATGTATCCAGCAGTGCGTCGCCCAGGGCGGAACCAACGCTGCTTCTCGGCATGGATGGGACGGTGCTATCCAATGCTGGATGATCATCCGCTTGCCGCTGCCGCTGCTGAGACCCCCTTTCCTGGCTAAGTGAGTCGATCTGCTGCTGCTGCTGCTGGAATTTGAGTACCAAGTCCGCGCGCCTTGCTTCTAGGCCTTGAAGGCGTTCCGCGTCCTACTTCCTCTGCTCCTCCTCCAGCTTCCTCTTCTTCTCGTCCTCCATCTTCTTTCTTGTACGGGTCCTGTAGTCGTCGTTCCATTCCGAAAAGCCCTCATACCAGGGAATAACGCCCTTGCCTCGTGTTCTTCCCGGGTGTTCAGGATTTCCCAGGGCGCACGTAAGCTCGTCGTTCTCTCTGTTGGGCGTGAACACCCCCTTTCGAGCAGCTTCTATTGCGTCAAGTAACTTTTGTTCTGCTCCTTTTAGACTTGCCTTCTTCGAAACCAGACCTGTCTTCGGGTCCAACGCCCCCCCATGCGCATAGAACCAAGTTCTGCACCTGGGGGGCAGCTCCTAGTAACCGGAGTGACCCCTGCATCCTCCATCTCTTGCTCAGACTTATCCCACTTAGGCATTGCCACCGCGTAGCCACCTGGACCCAGCCTATGGAACTGCGTCTTTTTTGCGGCATTGGCCTTGTTTTTTCTCGACCGTTCCTTAGATAATTTTGATTCCTTGAATTTCATGAAAGCGGGCCAGTGTTCTATTTGCTTCTCTAGTGTTCCCTTGAATTCTGGAGTCTTCCTTTCTGCAGCGAGGTAGTTGGCCCATACAGTTTTCTTGTGGGTGTTGAATGCAATTGCCATCTTCTTAAGAGCAGCTTCCTTGACTTTCTGCACATCTGCATCAGTGAAATAATCTGGTAGGGTGAAATATTCCATCAGAGATTCCCAAAGCTTTTGTTTTGCTCTGTCGTCGACCCAAGTAACATCTGGGCGTTTAGTTTTTGGCTCTTTCCATTCTTGAATGGAGATCGGGAGTTGGTCCTTCACAACAACTCCGCACTGACGAACGAACTTGTTCGCAATGTTCTTAGGCGTGAGAGGTTCGCCACTAGCTTTGATGGAATCGATGTTGTACTTTACACCCTCCTTCAACTTTTTGCCCGGACCGCGCTTTGTCCTGCTGTCTGTAGAAGCAGATTTGCTCGATCCGGAGGGCTGAAAGAAGAAAGATCGATTCGTTAATATATCTTCAAATAAAAAAACATGTGATGATCACTAGATGCCTTCTTATATAAATATACCTCGCCGGTAGTCTTTGTTATTTCAAGATCAACAGTGTATTCGTCATCATAATCATTGTCTGCGTCATCATAATCATAATCATAGTTCATGACTTCATCAGCTCGGTCGTCGAGATCGAATATCTTATCATCACCCTCCCCGGTATTGTTCAGATATTGGGAGCCGTCATTTGCTTCATTCAGATCATCTAGCCTGTTAGGGCTGCGTATGATCTCGAACAGGGCCTCTTCTCCCTCTCTGCCGGTATTGTCTGCCATAGCTTTTATTTAACTAATACAGAAGAAATATAAAATAATTTAGTATTCAAATTACAATGCATGGATGCAATCAATAAGGAAAAACTGAATCATATAGTACATAATATGCATCATCTCGAATAATATATAATCTCGAATAAATCGTCTCGAATAATATATAATCTCGAATACATCACTGGCTAGGTAGCTAATAAAGATCGAATACTATAGAAAAATCTAGGCCACTCGCGGTTCCTGGGGCGCGGGCGGTGGACACCCAAAGACAAGGAACCATCACAGGATCATATCTCCGGTCATCTGCCCAAAGAACCTGCCAGGTATTAGAGAACCTGACGTCCATAGCAGCCATGTAGCGATGGACGTGCTCGTCCTCCTCCCTGACACGACGACGCACCACCTCCGGCGGGGCCAGCTCCCTCTGCACCGAATGTGGCCCACGCGAACGCCACCAAAGGAGATCAGGGTCGACGACGGGACCTGAGGCCGGGTTCCTCACCAAGCGGCGCGCCCCTCCAGGTAGCACCTCCCAGTGCCAGCCCGGCGGAGCCCAATCCCGGACATGGGTCAGCCGGACGTCGTCGCGAACGGGTCGACGGCGAGGATGCGGGCCGGGCATCGTCGAGAACAAATACTATATGCCCGCAAAGAGTAACATTTTTTAAATGATTGGATTGTGATAACTAAAATTCTATATGCAAATTTTAACAATTTGACATTAATCTAATTCATCTAACTAAAACTAATTCTAAAATTTATTTTTGTTTTATTTATTTTTTTGCTTTATTTTCTTATTTTTTTGCTTTATTTATTTTTGTTTTATTTATTTTTGAGTTGTTTTTTGCTGTATTTAGAGTTTCTTTGTGAATATTTTTGTTTTAGGTACAAAAAATTACAAACTTTCTATTAGTGCCGATAGTTTACAAATTTGAATAGTTTACATTTCGAATTATTTGAAATTTGTGTGAATCACTAGTTTGTGAATAACTTAACTTTGAAAATAGATTTTTCAGTGATTCTTTTTTCTAATGTTTAATATTAGTGTGTTTTATCATTATATTCAATTTGGTAATGCTTAGGTTACTTAAAAAATGAAATGTCTTTGTAACGGATGAGTTTTCGTCCGAAACCCTGATACTTCAAAAGAGATTGTCCATTTTATACACGAAGTGCATCCAGTTTTTGCGGTAATCCTCTCTACTTTTTTGCTCATGCTATGTGGGTGAAATTATGATACCATGCCAACTTTCAACCTTTTCTGAGTTTATTTGAAATGCTTTTCAATTTCAGGGTCATTTAGCTGAAAAAAATCAGTAAATGCATGAAAGAATTTGTTTGCACATAAAATTTCTTCGCGTTTCAAATGCCAAAACACATAACTACCCTAACTATTACAGAGATTCCCTCCTGGGTGTGAAACACAGAAGAAAGTGATGATAGTGAAGCCGATCACATCCCAGATCTTTGGGTGTGAAACTTTTTCTTCGCGTGTGTCCCTTTGCGCCGTAGCCATGGAAAATCTTCATCATTTAACTGGATGCTCGGGTCAATATTCACTATGAATGGAACAATTTCATAACACTTTTCACAATCTTCTGACATGTCTATCTTGTCATCCACTCCCATGATGTTTCTCTTCCCAGAAAGAACTATGTGGCGCTTTGGCTCATCGTATGATGCATTCGCTTCCTTTCTTTTCTTTTTCTCGGCTTGGTAGACATATCCTTCACATAGAAAACATGTGCCACATCATTAGCTAGGATGAATGGTTCGTCTGCATACGCAAGATTGTTGAGATCCACTGTTGTCATTCCATACTGCGGGTCTTCCGTTACCCCGCCTCGTGTCATATTGACCCAATTGCACCGAAACAAAGGGACCTTCAAACCACGTCCATAGTCAAGTTCCCATATCTCCTCTATGTAACCATAATATGTTTTCTTTCCCGTCTTGGTTGTTGCATCAAAGCGGACACCACTGTTTCGGTTGGTGCTCTTCTTATCTTGGGCGATCGTGTAAAATGTATTACCATTTATCTCGTATCCTTTGAAAGTCATTATATTCGAAGATGGTAACTGGGACAGCGAGTACATGTCATCTTCAATAGAGGCGTCATGCATGGTACGTGTCTGCAACCAGCCGGCGAAACTCCTGGTTTGTTCACGTGTAATCCAGTCATCAGACCGCTCCGGGTGTTTGGAGCGTAGAAAATTCTTGTGTTCGTCCATATACGGAGCCACCAAGGCGGAATTCTGTAGAACTGTGTAGTGTGCTTCAGTGAGAGAATGTCCGTCCATACATATTTTTTGATTCCCTCCTAGCGTGCATTTTCCATCCAGTCTGCCCTTATGCCGCGATTCAAGAACACCAATCGGCTTAAGGTCAGGAATAAAGTCAATACAAAACTCAATGACCTACTCATTTTCATGGCCCTTGGAGATGCTTCCTTCTGGCCTAGCACGGTTATGAACATATTTCTTTAAGACTCCCATGAACATCTCAAAGGGGAACATATTGTGTAGAAATACATGACCCAAAACGTTAATCTCTTCGCATAGGTGAACTAGGACGTGCGTCATGATGTTGAAGAAGGATGGTGGGAACACCAACTCGAAACTGACAAGACATTGCACCAAATCATTCTCTAACCTTGGTATGATTTCTGGATCGATTACCTTCAGAGAGATTGCATTGAGGAATGCACATAGCTTCACAATGGCTAATGGAACGTTATCCGATAGAAGCCCCCTCAATGCAACCGGAAGCAGTTGCATCATAATCACGTGGCAGTCATGAGACTTTAGGTTCTGGAACTTTTTCCCTGCCATGTTTATTATTCCCTTTATATTCGACGAGAAGCCAGACGGTACCTTAATACTGAGCAGGCATTCAAAGAAGATTTCCTTCTCTTCTTTGGTAAGAGCGTAGCTGGCATGACCCTGATGTATGCCGTCTTTTCCATGCATACGTTGCTAGTCCTCCCGTGCCTCAGGTGTATCGTTTGTCTTCCCATACACGCCCAAGAAGCCAAGCAGGGTCACGCAAAGATTCTTCGTCACGTGCATCACGTCGATTGCAGAGCGGACCTCTAGGTCTTTCCAATAGGGCAGGTCCCAAAATATAGATTTCTTCTTCCACATGGGTGCGCGTCCGTCAGCGTCATCCGGAACAGGTTGTCCGCCAGGACCCTTTCCAAAGACTACCTTCAAATCCTTGACCATATCATGCACATCAGCACCAGTACGGTGGCGAGGCTTCGTCCGGTGATCCGCCTCACCTTTGAAATGCTTGCCTTTCTTTCTTACGGGATGCCTGCTCGGAAGAAATCGACGATGTCCCAGGTACACATTCTTCCTACAATTGTCCAAATATATACTGTCGGTATCATCCAAACAGTGCGTGCATGCGCGGTATCTCTTGTTTGTCTGTCCTGAAAGGTTACTGAGAGCAGGCCAATCATTGATGGTCACGAACAGCAAGGCCTTTAGGTCAAATTCTTCCCCCATGTGCTCATCCCACGCATGTACACCTGTTCCATTCCACAGCTGTAAGAGTTCTTCAACTAATGGCCTTAGGTACACATCAATGTCGTTGCCGGGTTGCTTAGGGCCTTGGATGAGCACTGGCATCATAATGAACTTCCGCTTCATGCACAACCAAGGAGGAAGGTTATACAAACATAGAGTCACAGGCCAGGTGCTATGGTTGCTGCTCTGCTCCCCAAAAGGATTAATGCCATCTGCGCTTAGACCAAACCATACGTTCCTTGCGTCATCTGCAAACTCCTTCCTGTATTTTCTCTCGATTTTTCTCCACTACGACCCGTCAGCGGGTACTCTAAACTTTCCGTCTTTCTTACGGTCTTCTCTGTGCCATCGCATTGCCTTGGCATGCTCTTTTTTTGGAACAAACGTTTCAACCGTGGTATTATAGGAGCATACCACATCACCTTGGCAGGAATCTTCTTCCTGGGGCGCTCGCCCTCGACATCACCAGGGTCATCGTGCCTGATCTTATAGCGCAATGCACCGCATACCGGGCAAGCGTTCAAATCCTCGTACTCACCGCGGTAGAGGATGCAGTCATTAGGGCATGCATGTATCTTCTGCACCTCTAACCCTAGAGGGCAGACAACCTTCTTTGCTTCGTACGTACTCTCGGGCAATTCGTTGTCCTTTGGAAGCATATTATTTATCATTACCAGCAACTTTCCAAATCCCTTGTCAGATACACAATTCCCTGCCTTCCATTGCAGCAATTCCAGTGTGGTGCCCAACTTTTTCTTGTCAGCTTCGCAATTCGGGTACAACAATTTCTTGTGATCCTCTAACATGCGCTGCAACTTCTTCTTCTCCAAATCACTTGTGCAGTTTCTCTTTGCATCGGCAATGGCCCGACCTAGATCATCAGCGAGCTCATCTGATGCCTCTTCTTCAGCTTCTTCCCGCATTGCCGGCTCAGCTTCTTCCCCCATTGTTGTATCATCGTATTCAGGGAACCCATGGCCAGGATAGCTGTCGTCGTCCTCTTCTTCTTCATTGTCTTCCATCATAACCCCTCTTTCTCCGTGCTTGGTCCAAACATTATAGTGGGGCATGAAACCGGACTTAAACAGGTGGACGTGAATGGTTCTTGATGTAGAGTGATTGTGATCATTCTTACAGACTAAACATGGACAAGGCATAAAACCATCCGCCCGCTTGTTTGCCTCAGCCGCAAGCAGAAAAGTTTGCACGCCATTAATGAACTCGGGAGAGCATCGATCATCGTACATCCATTGTCAGCTCATCTTCATTACACAACACCGAAAAAACCAAATTAATACAAGTTCATACAAGACTTAAATGCAACAAACAAATAACTCTATAACTAAAGAATTTAAATGCAACAACAAATGCGATCAAGATCGCAACTAAGGTAACAATTGATCCAACAACATAATGATACCAAGCCTCACTATCAATGGCATATTTTCTAATCTTTCTAATCTTCAAGCGCATTTTCTCCATCTTGATCTTGTGATCATCGAGGACATCGGCAACATGCAACTCCAATTCCATCTTCTCCCCCTCAATTATTTTTAATTTTTCTTTCAAATACTCGCTTTCTCTTTCAACTAAATTTAACCTCTCGACAATAGGGTCGGTTGGAATTTCCGGTTCACAAACCTCCTAGACAAAAATATCTATGTCAACTTGACGGGCATAATTTGTCATAAACACGAAATGCAACAACTAGTTTTAAAAGAGAATATACCACATCCGAATCATAACAAGGACGAGGGCCGACGGGGACGGATATCAAAACCATGGCACTATGTATAACAAACAACGTACGAGTAAGATAATTATACGAGTAACTATATATCCAAATCACACAAACATCAATTTGGTAACTAAAACATTCATGAACAAGAGGCTCACCACAAGGTGGTGCTGGCGACGGAACGGTGCGGGCGATCGACTGTGGTTACTACGGAGATTTAGAAGGCACTAAGTAAACCACATCTACATATGCAAACTAAGTGTTATTTTTGACCTCAAATTGCATATAAATCAAATACTAGCACATATATTTCCTCCCAAATTACTAAACTCATAAATTAATCACTATACAAAGCATTGCAAGAGCTAATCTAGCAATGAGAGATGAAAGGACAAAGTTGCTAACCTTTGTGATCATTTGAATGGATGGGGGCCTTCAAATCTTGACAAATTTTGGGCAAAATGTGTGATGAGCTCGAGAGGAAGAGGGGAAGAACAGAGAGGAGAGGGAAAAGGGGAAGAACGGAGCGAGCTCGGGTGGACGAAGGGTTTATGTAGGACGACCTTTAGCACCGGTTCGTGCCACGAACCGGTACTAAAGGTGCTGGATGGGCCCCGGACTGACAACATCCTGCCACCACTCACTTTAGTACCGGTCCGTGGCACGAACCGGTGCTAAAGGTCGGCCACGAACCGGTACTAATGAAAGCGGCCGGCTAACCGTTGGAACCGACACTAATGCACACATTAGTGCCGGCTCAAAAGCAAACCGACACTAATGTGCTTGACATTTGATCCTTTTTCTACTAGTGTAGTAGACTATATGCAACTCTATCTGTTGCCTCCGCCAACTGAAAATACATGTCCACAAATAGGGAGGGGAAGGAGTTGCACATTGACTAAAAGGCAGTTGGCTTGAACATTAGACTAAGTTGCACATATCGCTTGCAGGGGTGAGGGTAGGGTGTGCCAACAGTGAAAAACTACGCATCCACGAATAGGGAGGAGAGTTGCACAACGACTACTAGGTAGTTGGTCGGGACAGTAGACTAATTGCACATCAAAGTTTTCATGGTTGCTAGACTACAACCTTATGGAAGTTGAATCACGCAGATCCAAAAATTGGTTTTTGAAAAAGTTGCATAATGTAGTACTAAAGTTGCACAATGCAGTACTAAAGTTGCACCATATAGCATGAAAGTTGGCATCGAAAAAATTTCAACAAAACAAACACATGCGGGATCTACTTTCAAAGATCTCGTCACGAGGAATCCAACGGTGAAGACGGATCTGAATTCCGACACATGGTTTGAAAGATATGACTTTTTAAAAATTTGAAAACCCGAAACAAATACACGTGGATCCGTTTTGTCCTTCACAGGTTACAAGTCTGACCGCATTTAATGCCAGTAATCACATGCACTACCAGACAAACACATGTATGCATGCATGCATGCATGCGAGTGACCGAGCGGCCGCTCATCCTCTCCAACAAGCGCGCGCGCACTTTTTAGATTTCAGGTAAATTATTTACCAATGATTTCTTTCATCGCTATTATGTCTGAGTAGTTTCTTTTTGATCTATGTGTTAATTGTGATATGCTATGGTTGATTTGAGTTGCATGTTATTATGGTGTTGTTCTATGGTGCCCACCCTTTTTCGCACATGTGTGTGATTCTGGAAGGGTGTTGCAATATATGATAAATTTGCTTATGATGGGTTGCAGTAGTACAATAAATTCCTCTTTATTATCTCACAAACCTATCTTTTCATGCATGTAAACTTTCTTTAATACAATATAAATTCCGGGTTTTTAAACTAGACCTTCACAACCCTAGGGGTGTAAACACTAGAACTAAAACAAACATGCGTATGAGGTCTCGATTCTTACAACCATATTTTGTGCTCGGGATCATCATCATGTTAATTTGTGCTACCCGTTAAGATGTGCTTGCGATGCGATGAAGTGGGGGGTGTGTGTGTCTAAATTACGTCTTGACCGGTTCAAGGCGTGCATCAGGAGTAAGTTGTTGTTCAACCGCAGGCCGTACCGTCTCGCGAGGTTACCTTGATTATCAAGAAGAATAAATATTCGGGCAAAGGCATCGGGCGTTTAACGGCTACGCCTCATGAATCCCTAAGGAATAATCCGGGTTTAAACAATGGTGTGATAAGCGTGAAAATATCGCTCATCATACAAGTCGTCCACGGTGCAAAATATGGTCAAACCCTAGATGTTGCTCGCGAAGTGCTGGATCCATCTCTTCCAAAGCCTTGGTTTGCATCTAGATGGCCCCAAGTGCGTGCGTGCGTGCGTGCACAGGCAAGGCAAGGGATCGATGGAGGGAGAGAATGTCTCCCGCGTAAGGCCAAGGCAACGCACCGCACGTAACGTGCCGTGGGCGTGATGGAGAGCAGACCGCTCCGCGTACGGCAGGCACACCCGCACCACACCACACCAACCCCGACCGGAGCCGGCACGTGCACCACGAGCCCGGGCCCGACCCGGGCGACCGAATCCCCGAAACGCCCCCTGTCAGACGGGCGGGCGAGGGGGGCAGGAGGGTAACTTCCCGTGCCCGCGTGCGTGCCGCTAGATGAATGAGATGAGATGAGATGAGATTCCCTTGGACCCTTCTTCCTCCCCACAAATCCAGACCAGACCAGGCCAGGCCAGGCCAGAGAGGACCAAACCCTAGCCAGCTCGCCGCGCGCAACCCTCCCCAGATCTCGCCGTCGATCCCCGACCCCCGATGGCCGCTCGCGCTTCCCCCGCTCCCCGCCTCGCCGGCTTCTAGTTCGCGAGCTAGCCGCGCGCGGATCGGGGTAACAAAGCATGGAGGAGGACGCGGTCGCGGCGGCTGCTGCTGCGGCGGCGCCCGACTCGTGGGAGACGGCCGACCTCGACGGGGCCATGAGCCGCCTGCTCCTCTCCTCCTCCTCCGGTGGCGCGGCGCGAAGGGTCTCCTCCTCGCCCGACCTCGCCGACGACCGCCAGGCGGACGCGCAGCAGGAGGAGGGGCAGCAGCAGCGGGCCGACGATCCGGCCGCGCAGGTCGACCAGTTCCTCCGCGAGGCCCTCGAGAAGCCCCGCGAGCGCCTCCAAGGTACGTGCGCTCCAGCGGCCTTGGTCGTTTCTCTGTGTCTGCTCCCTAGTTAGTTTTGGTTGCTGCGAGTCGCGCTTGCTAACTAGCGAGCTAGCTTCCGGGTAGAATTTCAGGCGCTTGCGCACGGCGAGGAATTTGGGGAGCGTGCAAAATTCTCACCTCCTTGTTTTGAGCAGTGTGCAGTAGGTAAAAGGTCAGGTGCATCCATAGCCAGTGCTACCTCTGTGGTTTGTCGTTCCAGGTGATAGGATTGCAGGTACTTGTGCAGGACAAGTAGTTTGCCCACGCCTAGTTGATTTGAGCCGCGTGCGTCAGGTCATGTGCATCCATTGGTGGCGCTGGCTTGTATTCTGGTGTGCCGAGGCACGCCATGTGTTCCTGCTGGATGCCTGGGAACACGCTGCGGAGCATCACAACGCGACATAGCTCCGAACTGCATATTGACAAATTGTGTGGCGATTTTGTACTTACTCCTGGACATGAAAACGATGTGTAAGACTTTGTGCTAAGCTAGCGGATAACTTGTGTGTTCGTCTGGGTTGCTCAAGTATCATCATGGCAGCTATTGAAAACATTTAAACGCTCTGAATTGTTTCATAGGCAGTTGCTTTACGTTGATCGGATTTTCCCCCTTTAACCTGCTGTGTTGCATCATGTTTCTGCATCTTGTCTTACTATGTGACTATGTGATTATATTCCTAAATATGGAAAGTTGAACATTGCTTGAACATCTTGTCTCATTGATTGAAATCTTATCTCTCATTGCAGTGCTGCGGATGGAGCAAGACATTCTCAAGTTCCTTCGTGACCCTGGACAGACGCAGTTTGAGTTCCAGGGTCTTCCGACTTCGTACCTGCGTCTCGCTGCGCACCGTCTGGCACAGCATTATTTCCTGATATCAATCGCCCTGCCGGATAACAGCCTGCCTGATGGCACCAGTTCGCGGATCATCCTTCGCAAAACGTCGGCCGAGTGCCGATTGCCTGCTGTCCGCCTAGCTGATATTCCAGTTAATCTCCCTCAAGAAGAGAGCAGCGCTGTGGCCACCAAAGTAGCTATTAAGCAAAGGCCTCAGAAGAATCACCATGGCGGTGCAGGCGCAGGTGCCAACTCTAACAGAGGCAACCTTCAGAAAAGCGTCGAGGAGAGGAAAGAGGAATACAACAGGGCACGTGCTCGCATATTTAACAGCAGTAGTGGTAGCACTAGTCCGGTTGATGGAAGACCAGCTGATGAAGTGGTTTTGCCCAACACCCTACATAGGTCCACTTCCTTGGAGTTGAACTCAAACACCAGGTTCGGTGAATTGACTGAAGCTACCCTTGAAAGGAGTTTGACTAGCACCGCATCTAGCAGCAGATCAAATAATAGAAGCAGGATTGACAAGGAGCCTCCAGTCAATAGGGGCAGGCAAGGCAATAGGGTGGCGATATTTCGAGACCGTGACTCTGATCGCAAGGATCCTGATTATGACAGAAGCTATGACAGGTTTGCTCCACATAACACAGTTTCTTTTTGTTGCTAAATCTCATCTGGGGTTTCATGTGTCGTAATAAAGAACACCTGATCTGTTCTATTGATCTTTCGCCGCTGATTAATTTTTCCTGATAACACTACCCTCCATAAACCACCAAAGCATGTGGCTAAGTTCTATTGATCTGTCATATGTATTTGATTGCTGATGATTAGAGAAAATGCATGCGAAACATGTAAAGAATAGGGTGTAATGTCAGAATTTTTTAAAGCAGGGGGGGGGGGGTGGTGGTTAGAAATCACATCAAAATATTCCATGTGTATTTTGATAAAAGATGAATTCAATCTTACTGTTTCAGACACTTGTTAATGTTACTCTACACAAGTGCATATAGTACATGCCATGGTTCTTAGCCTTTTTAATCACATGTTCTCATTTTCATTACAAGGACACACATATCCTTTTGATTGTGAACTTCATGACCAGTTTGCTCACCGCTGAATGGCCATTTCAGGTACATGCAAAGATTTGATCCTGGATTTGGATTCAATGGCGGCGCGTACACCATTCAACCTCTGTATGCTCCTGCTGTTACCTACAACACTGAGTTCCCCCAGCTTGGGTCACCACAAATGTCTCCTGTTCCTGTTGAACAGCAGCAGCCTCATCCAATGGCTCAGCACATGCCTGGGCCCTGGTCGCCGGCTCAATCACCTAATGCAGTTGGCTACAGGCCTCCAGATGGTGTTATGCCACCCTACAGTCCTGGTCAAGCTGGTGCTCCTGTCAGGTCTTCTGTTTTCATGCATGCTTCCCAGCAATATGCCATGCCTTCACGCCCAGGAGTCACATTTGTACATCCACAGGATTCCATGCGACCATTTGCACAGGTCTGTGTTTTTTCCTATCATTTGTACTGAGCTGATTTCCTAGAGTAATCTTTTGATGGCCATGACTGCCTATCACTGTTTTACTTCCTTTTTATGTTTTTGGCATACAATCTTCTCCTTAAACAAGCCAACTTCTGTTTTTTACCTCCAGTGTTCAGTGATAGACATTTTTCTAATGATTTTAGTTTCTGTATTTGGAGATGTGAAATGTTACCTAGGCAGTATACACTATAAATTCGTATCTATGAGGTTGGAAAGTGGCAAATGTGTGCATGCAGCTTTTTCATAAGATTGAATCGTATACTATGTACTTGCAGAGTTTCCTTATGTCTTGACACACCCCATGTTTTTGCAGACACACCACCAACAACAATCTGAAGCTAGTCTACGCTTAGCCCGGCCCCGGTGAGGGGCCTGGGCGTGCCTGCTCCTGCCAGCATGGGCCGAACTTCCAACTCAAATCGGATGAGATATCCTTCTCATTTCTGGCTGGCAGGAGCAGGCATGAAAGAGCCGAGAAGCGCCGGGCCGAGCTAGTCATCCGCCTGATCCTGTCATGCCCGTGCGCTTCTCGGTATTGTTCCTCCCTGCACATTGAGATGCAGGCGGGGTACCGTACTCCTTCGACGGTGGAGTAAACTGCAGACAGTTGCGTGGGCCTCAGAAGTCCATGATCACATGAAAAGAAGCTGAGAGGTCAATGGCAGTGCTAGTCGCCGCCTTGCCCCCTTGCCCGGTTTCTTTGTTCTTGGCAATGCTGTTCCCCCTTGCATACGTGAGATGCAGGAGGGGCGTGTGTTGCCGCCACTGGCTCCTTGGAACATGAGTGGCGCCACGTGGGCTGCAAGAGAAGAGAATGGCGTGGGGGTATCCAGCACGTGGGTCGACGACCAGGACCTGGGTTAGTCCCGTGATCTTTGTGCTCCGCTTCTTCACTATATCCTTTTGATGAAAACTAATGACGATGAACTGCCACGTGCAGCTGCCGGACTGGATCACCAGGCCCTATTGTGTCTGGCTGAAGCCGCACTGGTGTGAAGCTGCGTGACCCGAGCTGGAGCAGAGGCAGGCTCCATCGACCGCCGCCCTGGCGTGACACCCTCTCTCTCTCTCAGGGTCTGTCTGCAGGGAGCTGCCGCTGATGATGATGACGACGAAGAGTTTCCAGTCCTTGCTTTGTGTTGTCTTGAGATTCTTCAACTTGAACTTGGTAGTAGTATAGAGTACTGGTATGTGTGTCTGTACATACATGGTAGTAGCAGTTGGGTGACCCCCAAACTTGTTTATTAACCGAGTATTATGTTGTTATTATGTTGCTACAACTTGAGATGCTGCTTCTGCTCCTGAGACCCGTTAGCTTTTTATCATGACATATTTGTGCTGTGAAATCGAGTATGTTGCGCGCGTGGTTGTTGGTTTGGTTCATGTTGATGTTTGGAGTTTGGTTCAAACGATGAGCCAAGTTCTTTGTTTTGAAACGAAGTCAGAAGCTTTGCCCAATCATGATGGGCATTCTGTTGCGATGATGTAGCGCTTGCTGGTGTTGGGTTAAGTTGTTGCTGCTTGTGTCCAATTATGTGCTGGAAACTGCCAACTTGACAAAATTTTCAAAGACGAAGAGTCGAGTCGCCGAGGCCGAAGGGGGAAGACAATCCCGGTTCAAACCTGAGTGTTTGAAACTGGATTATGAACAAGAATTCCTCAAAAGAAGAGTAAAATCAAATTCGAGCTGGCCGTTTCGCACCTTTTCGTTGGGCTGGCGAACTTACTCCCCAGCTCCTTCCTTCCCACGGCCCACATCCTACGTTGCCTCGGCCCACGATCGGACGGCCGTGGCCCCATCCATGCGCCGAATCCAACGGCCGGCAGCGACCGAGGGAGCAGCCGCACCTGCCAGGCCATCCCTCTGCCCCAAAGCCTGGGGCTTCCACAGACCACGAGAGCCACAGCCACTCCTCCTCCCCGCGCCGCCCCTCCCCAAACCCAAACCCAAACCCTAGGCCGCACCAGGTAGGCCCCTCTCCACCTTGTCCGCTCCCCGCCGCCGGACATCTCACCGTGTTTCTATCTCCCTTTCCCCGCAGGTGAACCGGCGCCCGGTGAGTCGGTCCGTCCCCGCGGCGAGCCATGAGGTAACACCGCCCGCCCGCCGCCGATACCCCGCTTCCCCGTGCGATCGATTGATTGGCTCCCCGCGAGGGCGACCGTCGGATGTATTTCGTGCTGGGAGAACCGGCGCCTACCAGAGATCCGCGAGGTCCTCGCTCGAGCGGACACCGAGATGGATCGAATCTCGCGCGTTTTTTTTTTTTGACCGAATGAAATTCTGATGAATATAAACGGCGTTCTATGGTTCTGATGAGTGGCAGGAATTCGCTTGTCGGAGATTTGCTAGGTAGCAGTCCCGTTGTCTAGTTACCTGGGGTTTACATGCATGATTTTGTGATAAGATCTCTGCCGACCTCCCTGCTGCGGGCGCGTCAGACACCCTTCCCGTGCTGTCTCTTACTTTAAGACGTTGGCATATCTGCCGTATCTCGATTAGTAATCAGCTGCCTGTTTGCATCTGTGATGTGTAGAATCAATCCTTCTTCTGGTAAATAGATGGGGCTTATTTATACTCCTTTGTGGTGGTAATTAACATTTGGAGTTTGGTACGTACGTAGCGGTTCTTCGTCTAGTTGTCTTGGATCATACTGTGAGACGTTACCGGTTTCGTGTCTGGAGTAGATCAGTTTGCTGTTTGCATCTATGAGTTGTAGAAGAATCTACCACTGCTGCTCTGGTAAATAGTTGGGTGTTTATTCTCCTTTGTGGCCTCAATTAACATGAGGTGGTTCGGTTCCTATCAGTTCTTAGTCTGATCCTCTTGGATTAACATGGTTTGTGGCTACCGTGTGATGCAGGGTAGGCTGCTCATGTACTATATCTGTTACCTTTCGATAGCTAAAGTATGTCCATTCATTTCAAGTTCGTTTGCCAGGTGGTTCGTCAGCAGTTGGTTGGTTGCAACTTTAGAGTGTAGTTGCAATCGCTGTTTAGACGTGGGATGTTTTGCGCTTCATTCAGATGCTCTTCTTTTGACATTGTATATGCTCTGCTTTGCAGTAAGCTATCGACCGACGCACTCAAGGAGGCCATCACCCAGGTGGTGGCGGATGCCAAGGAGAAGAACAGGAAGTTCACCGAGACCGTCGAGCTCCAGATCGGCCTCAAGAACTACGACCCGCAAAAGGACAAGCGTTTCAGCGGCTCCGTCAAGCTGCCCCACGTCCCTCGCCCCAAGATGAGGGTCTGCATGCTCGGTGACGCCCAGCATGTGGGAGAGGTATGTACCTCTTACTGCTACTGCTAGTCAGTTCTCCATTTCCTCTGTAACATAGATGGTGATGTAGTGTTATTGTGTTCGTGCCGTGAGCAATCTTTGGTCGTGAGAAATTTGAGCTGTGCTGATAACTTTGTTACATCTAATGAATGTTACTTGCACGCTAGTATTGTGGGCTCTTTAAGCTGATAGTAGTGTGATGCTGTGATTACAATCTACTCTTTACATGCGTTATGGCATCATGCCATGGAATGTTGACCTGTTCTAGAATCTTCTTTTATTATTATATCGTTGTATAGTCTTAAGCTAGTGTAATTCTACAAGGGATTAAATTTATTGGGCTCACTTGAACCCAACAACAATGAATGCCTTCGCCTTTGTGTAGCTGATATGACAACTAACTTTGTTACATCACATGAATGCTATTTGTATGTAAGAACTGTAGTCTGAAGTGATAGCTGGATCATTGTTCTTGCAGCCTTTCTCATAGCTTATGTTTATTTTTAGTATTTACATTTGCTTATTCTCCTAATTGCAGGCTGAAAAGATTGGTCTTGATTCCATGGATGTTGAAGCTCTTAAGAAGATGAACAAGAACAAGAAGCTTGTCAAGAGGCTTGCCAAGAAGTACCATGCTTTCTTGGCCTCGGAGGCTATCATCAAGCAGATTCCACGTCTCCTTGGTCCTGGTCTCAACAAGGCAGGCAAGTATTCTGATCTGTCTCTGTTAGTTTACTTGTCTCACAGCTGGTTGGTTTACTTCTCGTGGTTAGAAGTAGAATGCCCTTTCTTTGGTCATGTCTTCATGTAGATGCGTGTTTTTATGTCTCTTCTGTCTTGGGCTTATTGATTGTTATATTTATGGGTTTATTTTTTCTGTAAACAATTACTTTCTTGGTGAACCTTCTAAGCATGTTTACTTGCACTTTGTCTCGAGATGCATTAGAAGCCTCTTTTGTCTGGTGGATACGTATCCATATGGCCGTGCACAGTTGCAGACAACCCATATAATTTTCATTTGCATATGTGCTTTTGCAGAACTAATCCATTGTCCGACATTCTGACATTTTCTAGAGCATAACTGCATTATATGGCGTTCTAATATTCTGTGCCCTATCTGATGAGAGTTCCATACTTCATCCTTGTTGTGCATAACATAGACGGCTTCACCATCCTGTTCTGATCATGCATACTGAGTCGTTTGTGCTGGTGGCATTACAGGAAAGTTCCCGACCCTGGTTTCTCACCAGGAGTCTCTGGAAGCCAAGGTGAACGAGACGAAAGCGACAATCAAGTTCCAGCTCAAGAAGGTGCTGTGCATGGGCGTCGCGGTGGGCAACCTGTCGATGGAGGAGAAGCAGATCCAGCAGAACATCCAGATGAGCGTCAACTTCCTGGTTTCCCTGCTCAAGAAGAACTGGCAGAACGTGAGTCCCGTTCAGACCTCGTATCCTCTTGAGCTTCTGTTTTGTCTTCTCCCGTGCCAGAGTGCAAGTGAAACCTTGCACCCTCTGAGTTTCTGTTCTATCTGCTCCCGCGTCGAGTGCAAGTGATTGATTTTGCCCAAAAGACTCAAGTTAGACAGGATATGACATGACATTGGTTATTCCTTTGCATTTGCAGGTGAGGTGTCTGTACATCAAGAGCACCATGGGGAAGCCGGTCCGGGTGTTCTAAGCTCGTGCCCCTGCCGCCCTATATCAATGCTACCTACAGTACTGGACCTCCTTACTATGTTCAAGCTTAAATATGTCTACTTGTCGTAGTTTTTATCGAATTTTGCGCGTGTCCTGGTTAATGAAGATGATGAAAGACCACTACTGTTTCCCCTGAGCTGTGATTCTGATGGAACAATATGTTCATCAAGATCATTCCAGTACCTGTTATATATAATGTTGTGGTTGCATGTTTTGTACCCTCGTATGTTTGTCGGGTCTCTGATGCATCTGTTTTTCGTCGTGCCTTTCTATATGATATGTACCCGTATATAGGGTTAGAATAACTTGTTGGATACACTTGATGATCCGTTGGAGCAGAGCTGGCAAAACCTGATGCTTTCGGCTGTTGGTTTGCTTCAGCCTCTGCCTAGCTAGCAGCAGCATTTTTGAAATTTCTCAAATCCTCAATACGAATGATGTGTGATATTGCATGCAAATTAACTAGTTTTGAGAGGTTCAGCAACTTGCATTGCGGGATCAACAACAAATCAGATACAACCTGACTAATAGGAGTTGTTGATACCGCAACAACAAAGGATGAACGCCGAACCTTTGTCATGGAACAGCGGATTTTTAATCTTAATCTGGAGGATTTAGGATATTCATACCAAAGTTCTTAATATAAGAATTACAAGATCCTCATGGCCCTATGGCAGCTATTCAATGTCTTCGGAGCACTTGTTGTCATGCTGAACACTAAGCCATGCTGCGTGGAAAGAACATCATTGAAGACTACTCTTGTGTCATGAGTGGGCAACATTCTAGAGAGTAGAGACTATGGATCATTTTGCCCAGGCCTCCTGACACTATTTATGGTCATATTGTGAACAGTAACCGGTAAAAAAATTGTAAATTGTTTCCAAAAATTCAGATTTTTTGTGTGGATGTCAGTGTTAGTGTCGCAAGCAAGCTTGAGAATTTTCATGCGAGACGGAGCAATAGTGTTTCGGCGGTGAAAAAAAAAATTTTTAGGGTGACATTTTGGGTTAACATTTGGTGTCTCATTTTTTATTTTATTTTGGCACAGGCCAAAATGTTTAACCCTTTTTGCCTGAAACTTTGCAGGTAGCATTTGAATGTGACTATGAATACATAAAAAGTTTGTTGGGATTTTCTTGACACTTCAAAAATCATTTCCGCGCGCAAGAGCACGTGCTGCCGGGAGCCAAATTGGATTTCCGCATCTTGGGCTCCAATTCAGGGCACATTCAAGAGCAATGTCAACCAGCTGACCTAAGGCAACACATTCATATCGTAACTATTAATTTTACAGGAATCCAAAGATGTTGAATTTGCAGTGATGTGAGTGAATGCGCATACGATCACCTAAGACAAACTATAAGAATAGTAGAATACTAAACTCAAATGAAGATAAAATGTAGAGGAAGTCCTGTAATGATTTTTATGGAATCAAATCTAATAATCTTTCAGGTTTAAAATCTATACCCTGGTAATATAAACTAAAAGCCAACCTCATTGATCCAATTAATCCCAAAGAAAATCGGGGCCGTGTGACCCCTTTGCTTGAAAAATTTTAATCCAATTTAATTATTTGTAATAGATGTAGTTAATTTTTTTTAGTATGATGACGATTTTTTATACTACTCCCTCCGTCCCACAATATAAGAGCGTTTTTAACACTAATGTAGTGTAAAAAACGCTCTTATATTACGGGACGGAGGGAGTAGCTCACAGTGGTTTAATTTTGTAATGGTAATATGGCATACCTTGGATTGGCGTCGGTCGGTCGGTGATCCGGCGCTAGGCGAGGGCTGCCTCCCATGGCGGGCGCTCCGCTCCAAGTTGTAGTCTAGTGAAAATCTGCGTCGGCGTTGCTAAGTTTGTGCCTTTGTGTTGTACAGCACTTTTCTAAACCAATTTTTGAAATCTACTTACTTTTCTAAACCTTGAAAATTTATTAAAAAATGAGTCACCGTGGACATGTTCGGTCAAAAAACAGCAAATCAGATAGTAGTACACATCAATCATCATCTTGCAATATCCACCGACAAGAACCAAAAATCATATATCCCCGATCAAGTATTGTTGGATCATCGTTAATTCATAATACTCAACTGATTTCGTAACAATAAGAGCTTGGAGTATTACATTACGATGCTAGAGAAGATAACTGTAATTAGACTGGACGGCGGTCGATCGGATAGTGATCATGTTGGTACTCCTAGTCCTAGTCGAGCAGCTGCTGCATCCACTGGTCGTCCGGCGGCGGCGGGGCCAAGTACAGCTGGGACCACGGCTCGCCGTCGTCGTCTCCCTCTTGCATCCACTGTCCGTCCAAGACGTCATGACGACCCTCCTCCACCGGCGACAGAGGCTGCAGGAAATGATACGGTTCGCCGTCGCCGCCCTCTTGCATCATCCACTGGTCGTCCAAGACATCATAACCGGCCTCCTCCGGCGGCAGCGGCTGTGGGAGCTGGTGGGCGTCGGCCGCAGCCGGCGGCTGAGGAACCCACGCCTGCGGCGGAGCAGCATCAAAGACGGCATGGCCCTGCTCCTCCGGCGGCGGCGGTTGCGGGAGCTGGTGGGCGCCGGCCGCAGCCGGTGGCAGAGGAACCCACGCCTGCGGCGGAGCAGCATCAAAGACGGCATGACCCTGCTCCTCCGGCGGCGGCGGTTGCGGGAGCTGGTGGGCGTCGGCCGCAGCCGGCGGCAGAGGAAGCCACCACGCCGGGGCCCGAGGAGCGGGTTGACCCGGAGCAGCAGCAGCAGGGTTGTCGTCGTCGTCGTCGTCGGGGAGCGGGATGGGGAACAGCTCCCGGAACTCTTCTTCTTGGAGCGGGATGGGGAACAGCTCCCGGAACTCTTCTTCTTGGGACTGTGACCACGGCTGGCCGCCCTTCTCCTCCAACTGCCTCCACCAGACGTCATCGGAGAAAGGGAATGGCTCTTCGGGCTCCGGCCCCATGACGACCAGCTCGTCGTAGGGGTAGGGGTAGGGCCACGGCTCGGCCGGCTCCATGATCAGCTCGTCGTAGGGGTAGGGCCACGGCTCGGCCGGCTCCATGATCAGCTCGTCGTAGGGGTAGGGCCACGGCTCGGCCGGCTCCATGATCAGCTCGTCGTAGGGGTAGGGCTCCGCCGCCATGGACGCCGACCGAGATCGATCTCGCGCGCTTCTTCGAGTTGGATTGGATGGTGTGGTTCCTCGATCGATCTCCGGCTCTTTGGTGTCGCGCGTGTGGACCGCTGTATATATAAGCGGCCGGCCTGGGTGAATCCGAGTCCGAGTCCGAGTCCGAATCCGAGTCTGGCAAGGAGTCCAACTCAACCAGAAAAAAGGCCCAATACGTGATACATCTTGGGGCATGTTGCAGATTGAGTGGAGGACGTGCTGAGCCCAAAGCAGAATTTGCAAATTCTTCTCCGTGTCATGAGGCTGGGCTTCCACACTATTTGCTACCTCAGCAATACTTACTTACACTCTTTGCTAAAAAAAACAATACTTAAACTCGGCAAGTTTCTCAAAAGGAAAAACTTACATTCGGCATATTTCTGAAACAACAAAAAAAAGTATATTCTGCATTCTTATATTAATAGTATTTTTTTACCTTGCATATATGCATGTATGACCCTTTTCTTTTACCAAATCACTCCATGATTATAAGACGTGCATTGCACGTACTAGTATTAGTTTTAGTTTATTACAGAGGGAGTAACATCAAAACTAATACCACATAAATAGAATATCCCAGACCAAATTTCCCTTCAACTTAAATATTATTGTTCATAGAAATTTTGAGCATCTATATGGCTTTAAAGCACACACAACATAACCATAAATCCTTTTAAAGCCGAGAAAAGTGTTTGAAAATTCGGGATAGCCCCCAAAAAAGACAAAAACCAGTAAGCCGGACAAAGCCTAGCCCATTCTCACCGGCGGCAGAAGAGAGAATGGATGTTCGCCATAAACCCTGGCGTCTGGCCAGTTCGCTGGTGCGCATCGATGGGACGGTGCACGTGACTCCGTCAAACTCATCGACCACGTCGCGACCATGTTGCCCACTGGACTGGAGCGCAAGGGAGAGATGACGCGCCGAGCATGAGGGGTCGATGGTGACACACATGACAGGAAGCCCAACTCCTTTATGTAAGTCCTCAATCTCCTTTCTTTAGGTTTTCAGTAGTAGCAGGTTAGTAGGTATATATGCTACTCCCCAAAGGAGGAAAATGATCGTCGTCGTTCGACATGACAGATTTATCCACGACCAAATTACTTATGGACCCGTTAGTGCAGACTAGTTTTGCAGTAGTGCATTGTCTCTTCGCACAATGATACAATAGTACATGTTTGAATTTTTTTACAGTAGTACATGTTTGCTAGCTCCATATACACCATAATATGTTACCTTTGGTATCAGTTACAGAGGAAACAACACTTTTTAACCAAGTAGCTAGGTAGGTAGCAGAGAAGAAACCACATGATACAAATTAATCATCCATAGCCACATGCACTACATCACAGGAAAGGTGATGCCGGCGTGCAAATAATCAGCACGATCTTCACAAGCTTTAATCGTAGATAGCTCGTCGCTGGCACGTCGTGCCGTTGGCCTGCGGGATGGAAGCGGCTCCAGGCACCGAACTGCGACACTGAGCATGCAGTATATTTCTATGGCGGATTCAGCATCCGGGAGGGCAAGCCTGGAGTCCAGCAGATCCTTCATGCACACAAAATTGTTCTTGGTGGTCAACGAGAGGGATGAGAGCAAATCGCCTGGATGAGATCCCATAAATAGCTCCAAAACGAGCACTCCGAAGCTGTATACATCACATTTCTCCGTCACGTTTTCTGTATATGCCAGCTCTGCAATTAATACAAATAAATTAGTGCATATGTTACAACTGAGAATTTCAAAGTCCATCAGTCCTTTGATTACATCAATCTTTCCATCTATGTACACATTTTTTTTTTTGCCAAAACTGCAAAAAAAAGGTAGATAAGGTTTGTAGTTTTGTTTACCTGGGGCAAGGTAGCCTTTCGTCCCAGCTAGCCTTGTGAGATTTTGGCCATAAATATTGAGTATTTTAGCCGTACCAAAGTCAGAGATGCAGGCTCTAAATTCTTGATCAAGCAAAATATTGTTGCTTGTTATGTCTCTATGGACTATTGTTGATGAACAGTCATGGTGCATGTATGCCAAAGCATGAACCACATCCAATACAATACATATCCGCCTTCTCCAATCCAATTCAATTGCCCTTTCATTGTCCTTCAACATTTTTGCCAAGTCTCCTCTCTCCATATATTCATAGATAAGGAACCTGCCTTGGCTAGAGGAACAATAACCTAAAAGTTGTACGATGTTTCGATGACGAATCTGCACCAATGCCTCAACTTCACGATTGAACAACTGCTTGTTCATGCAACACTCATCTTCTATCATGTGTATCTTCTTCACTGCAAATATTTCGCCTGTTGCAAGTATAGCTTTATAGACAGATCCATATCCCCCGGTTCCTATGCAATGCATCTCGCTAAAATGGTTGGTTGCTTCAACTATTTGCTTGAACACATTTGCCCCATCAAAACTCCAAATAGAGAAGACTTTTTCTTGTGTTACTTTATCATTGTTGGTTTCCTTGGTTTTCTTTCTTTCACGCCAGAACATCAATATCATCACAATAAGAATAAGACATATCAGAGCCAGAACAGGAGCTAGTACAAGTATTTTGTATCCTTTCCACTTGCCTCTGCTCTGAGTTACACTATTGCAAGGGGGTAATCCATTCACCACACCACATAGCATCTTATTATGCATGAACCGCTGGTTTGGAGCTTGTTGGAAGAGCTTACTGTTCGGGACTGGCCCTTCCAATTCATTATAAGATACATCAATGGATGTCAAGCTTTCCATACTCTGAAATGATGATGGGATGGAGCCATTTAGTTCATTATGTGAAAGATTCAGATTTTCTAGCATGCTCAAACCACTAAGTTGGCTTGGTATTGCCCCAATAAATGAATTGTCACTTAAATCCAATTCGTATAAATTGCGCAATGACCCTAGCTCGGCATGGATGTTTCCAATGAAGTTATTGTGATTCAGCTTTAAAAGGCGAAGTTTCAAACAATGCTCAATTGAATATTGTACCAAACCATTTAGGTTATTTGATGACAAATCCAGTAATTCCAGACTGGATAGTGCTCCAATTTCTTGCGGAATACTTCCATGCAACAAATTGTCCGCGAGGCTCAAGTTGAATAATTTTTTCAGATTTCCTAGTGCACTTGGAATCTCTCCTTCAAGCTTGTTTGATGAAAGATCAAGTAACCCTAGTTGAGATAGTTGCCCCATACTTGCGGGTATTTCCCCCGTAAGGTTGTTGTTTGAAATTCGTAGCATCTGAAGATTATGGCAATCACCCCAGAGAAAAGATAGTTGACCAAACAGGTTGTTTGATCTCATATCCATGTAGACAAGATTTGGATAAATCCCCATCTTAGAAATATCTCCTTCTATCTGATTCCTTTCAAGACGAACTCTAACTAGGCTTCTGCAGTTTATCAAACTTGACGGCAAAGGCCCATTGAGATTGTTGTCAAATGCGATCAATGTCTTGAGCATGCCGCCAACACACAAGCTTGGTGGCAAGGGACCAGAGAGATTGTTACCATCAAATTGTATATATTTGAGATCCATTAAGGTGCCAATTTCTTGTGGAACATGTCCGGAGAATTGGTTATCATCAAGGAATAAGGTATTGAGCTTTGTCATATTTCCAAAGGTATTGGGGATGCAACCCATGAGTTTGTTTTTGTCAAGTTCCAAGTCTTCTAGATTCACCAAGTAGCCTAGTTCTTGAGGAATGCCCCCTGAAAGTTGGTTTCCCCCTAGGTTCAAGGTAGTAAGTTTGGTCAAGTTTCCCAAGGCATTGGGGATGGAACCAAAGAGTTTATTTCTATGAAGTTCCAAGTCTTCTAGATTCACCAAGCACCCTAGTTCTCGGGGAACATGCCCGGAAAGTTGGTTATCATATAGGTACAACGTAGTGAGCTTGGTCAAATTTCCAAATGTATTGGGGATGGAACCCAAGAGTTTATTTTTGTAAAGTTGCAAGTCTTCTAGACTCACCAAGGAACCTAATTCTTTAGGAACATATCCAGAGAGTTGGTTACGGAAAAGGTACAAGGTAGTGAGCTTGTTCAAATTTCCAAAGGTATCGGGAATGGAACCCGTGAGTTGGTTTTTTTGAAGCAACAAAAGTTCAAAATTCACCAAGAAACCTAGTGCTCGAGGAACATGTCCGGAGAGTTGGTTATCATATAGGGACAAGGTAGTGATTTTGGTCAAATTTACAAAGGTATTGGGGATGGATCCCATGAGTGTGTTGTTGCTAAGATCCAACAATTCTAGATTTACTAGGGAACCTAGTTCTTGAGGAATATGCCCGGATAATTGGTTATGATATAGGTACAAGGCAGTGAGATTGATCAGGTTTCCAAAGGTATTGGGGATGAAACCGATTAATTGGTTGTTGTGAAGCGACAACACTTGCAAATTCACAAGGGAACCTAGTTCTGGAGGAACATGTCCAGAGAACTGGTTACCATAAAGATACAAGGTAGTGAGCTTGGTCAAATTTCCAAAGGAACCAGGGATGGAACCCGTGAGTCTGTTTTTGGCAAGTTCCAAGTCTTCCAGATTCACCAAGGAACTTAGTTCTGGAGGAACATGTCCGGATAGTTGGTTATCCCATAGGTACAATCCAGTGATGTTAATCAAACTCCCAAAGGTATTGGGGATGGAACCCATGAGTTTGTTGCTGCTAAGTGCTAACTTCTGTAGTTTCACGATGTAACCTAGTTCTCGAGGAAGATGTCCAGATAACTGATTACCATCAAGGTACAAGATGGTGAGCTTACTGCAATTCCCTAGACTTCTTGGAATTGGGCCTGTGAGGTTGTTGGTGGAAAGATCTAACATTTTCAACTTGTTTAGGTAGCCTAGTTCAATGGGTATAGGACCAGACAAGTGGTTGTTTGACAAGTCCAACCCAACGAGACTCTCCAGGTGTTTTATTTGTCTCGGTATTTGACCGGAGAGTCCATTCCCCTGGAGCAGGAGGTGGCGGAGGTTTGGCAAGTTTGATGCTAAAGCGGGTGGAAAGGGGCCTCTTATCTGATTGTAGGGTAGTCGGATACTCGTGAGAGTATGCAACGCCGTGAAGTTGATGTCCTCCAGCCTCGCTCTCAGCCACAACCCCCGGAGAGAGATCTCGGTGATCACCACCTCTTGCTCTTGGTGCCTCGCTTGTTGCTTGCCACACTTGATGCCGTACCAGCCACATGGCTGGGTTGTGGTGTTTCCCCAAGATCGGAGCTGGGCTGGGGGGTTGTGTATGGTAGCTTTCCAGGCGAGGAGGGCTCCGGCCTGTTCTTCTAGGAGGGAAGGGGGTAGCGCTGCCGTGGCACAGGGAAAGGGAAACGAGGCTAGTAGGAGAGCGAGCGAGACGAGCTTAAGGCGAGGGGAGGTCTCCATGGCGGCTAGTCGCATGGCAGCTGGAGTAGGTTCTTGGTTTTGTGCCTGTGAAACTGATCCGTGGAGTCTTCTTATATATGTAGGTGCACCCAGTCGTCGCAAGAAGTCGGCACCAAGAATGCTATACGCTGACTTATATTGATATACCGACATACCGTGAAATGCTGGGCTCTCGTACTGTCCATGCATCACACACACACACACACACAGGTGGAAATTCTGTTACTCTCAACTGCTGAAGTATCAAAAAAACTGTGTCCACGCAAAATGAATTCTGGATCTCTGTGAGCTGCGGCGCCGATTTTTTGGACTGGTACTAAATCCCGATGGAGACGGGCAAGTCGCTGCTAGTGGAGATCGAGAAAAGTCACTGTTTGATTCCCTGCTGAAAAATACACCGCCGATTTATTGGACTAGTGACTAGTGAGTGATATGGTTGGACTCTGACTCGAGGCTAGAATGCCGACGTGCCGACATGCTTCTCGATCGAGTTCATCACCAATGATGGATACGATTGTATTGTACTTTCTCGGTCCTGATTTATTGGTCTCCTTTGTATTTTATGTCAAATTTTGATCAGATATTTAACTAACAAAATGTTAATACATGTCACCAAAAATTATATCACTGGATTCGTATTTGAACATAGTTTTTAATGATATTATTTTTTATAAGATGCATTAACATTTTATAGTTAAATCTATGATCAAAATTTGGCACAAAATACAATGGGGACCAATAAACCAGGCTGGAGGTAGTACTACCATGCCCTTATACTATCTGTGTGCTTGAAGACTGTTATTATTACAAGAAAAATAAAGCACGGTCATATACTACCGGCGTTTCGAAGGGTGCCTGTATCTACGATTTCTTTAATTACGTGCTTGAAGCTTTGCTACGTCGCAATTAGTTGACCCACTTTATCACCTATTTTTTCCTCTAGAGAATAAAATTTTGATCTGCGATAGTAATAATAATAATAATAATAATAATATAATACAGAACACTCGATTCCAATCATTTCTCTCTAAGTGGAAAATTCCAGGGAAAGGGAAAACCTTGAGTTCCAGACTAGTGATGGGGTCAAATCATTATGATCCAGCTTGTTCCAATACATTCGGTAAAAGTTTGTTTATTTAGGTGTTTGTGACAACCCTCTGGATGATGTGATCACAACCTAATCTATCACGTTGTTCATAAACCGATATAGAAGACATAGGTGGCGTCAAGCAACAGGATAGTAAAGATTTCATTTCTCCAGTGATGTTGTGTGCGCGTGGTCGGTGGTAATGAGGAAGGGCTGGCCAAAAACTACTAAACTAAAATGGATTATTTGGAAAAAAAGATGAAATAATTGAAATCGTTCTATGAAAATAATTGAAATCATCTTTGAAAATTAATGAAATCATTAATTTGAAAAAGATCAAATATTTCTTTTTAATAAATTATAATTGGTCTTTTCAAACAAATAGAAATAAATCTTTTGGAAAAAATTGAATTGGTAATTGGAAAATAAGTCGTTGAAATAATCAAAATCTCTCTTTTAAGAAACTGAAAATAGTCTTTTGAAACAACTGAAATCGGTCTTTTCAAACAATTGCACTCTGTCTATTAAGATAATTGAAAGCAGTGAAATAATTCAAATTGATCTCTTGTATAATTTACCGGATTATTCCCTGGGGTTGCACCTGATTCTTTGAGTAATCTCAGGTTCAATTCAATGTGTGGAACACCAGAGCCTTGAATGACCTTTTCCGGCTCTCTCTCTGACCTACTCGCTGATGTGATCACCCAGGGAGTTATCGATGCAGAAGCCGACCCACTGGTTTGGGACGAGCGTCGGCAGAGGCAACTTGTCCACCATCACCTTCTTGTTCTTCCGGTCGGCCGGTTCCTCCTGCGTGTCCGACGTATACCTGCCATCGGGGGTGCCTTCGGCGCTTGTGCGAGAGAGGGATGAAGGCTCAAGGTTGGCGTCGACAATGACGACGGCGGCGGCGACACACTAGGGTTGAATGGGGACATTTTATTTTGAGCAATAATAAAATTTATTAATTGCAAATAACGGTTACATCGACTATAAGGAGAGATACAATCTCATTCAAGGGATCCTAAAACCAATCCTTTGTCTTTGAAAATTTCGCTAACCTAGCAAATTCGTTGGCAACTTTATTCACTTCCCTATTACAATGTTCAAAGTTAGTAAAACGAAAACCACAAGCCAAAAAATAGTAGTCATCGAAAACTGCCTTCTGTAGACAGTCCTTCATTCTTCGTTGTATCAATGACTTTCGTATTATCCGAATTAATAACAAGGCGATTGAAGCCCGCTTTTGGTGCAAGAGATAGGCCAAATCTTAGAGCCTGTGCTTCAGCTGTGAGAACGTCAGCACACTAACTGATCTTTCAATTTCCACCAACAATGAATTTTTCTTTGTCATCTCTGAGTACATTGCTTGCAGTTCCCCTAAGCAAATCCTAATCAAAAGAAGCGTCCACATTCAACTTGACAAAACCCATAGGAGGTCTGCCCGATCCCCATTTTTTACTGGTAGTATTAGGGGACTGAGCATTGACAAAATTTGCCGTATAGCACAAACCCTCGTAGACGTTTGGATTGCATCTTGAAACTTTCCTTCATGAACCAACTTACGTCTATCCTACCATAAGTACCCGTGGTTATGGCAATCAATTCAGAAATGTTCTCTCGCGAAGCACGTCACGGGAGGAGGCCGCGCCACCGCCGGAGATCCCGCCTCCTCCCCTCCACGGGTGGCGCGGGGCGACGCATCTAGACGGAGGCGCGACGCGTGTGGGGGGCATGACATCGTGGCGAATGCCGTCGGGCGACACCGCCTGGTCGCGGTGGTTGCGCAGACGGCTCCATGTCCGCGAGGGTGGATGGTGGGCGTGGGCGGCCATGGCTGGGCGTGCCCAGATCTGGCTCCTGGTGTGCCTCTGGGAGGCTCGGGCTCGATGGCCGCTGGGCTGGTTCGGCTCGCCTGGGAGTTCGGCTGGCGGTGGATTTGGTTTCCGTTGGGCCTGTTCCGCGGGAGATGGTGGTGGTTGGCGCCGGATCTGACATGTGGATCCAGGCGGATGGTGCGGGTGGGGCAACTGCCGGCGTGGTGGTTGCTCTGGCCGTGAGCGGCAGCAGCTCGGTGGGTCTGGCTTCGCGGCAACCTTCCCGTGACGTGTCGGCTACACGGTGGTTCGGCGGTCTCGGCTGCAGCGACGGCCGGTCTCTGCTCCAGCGCCGACTCGTCTGCGGGCGGATCGCTTTACAGATCGACTGCGGTGGCGACCAGCTTGTTCCGGTGTCGACTCGTCCGTAGGAGACCTGTGTCCGCCTTCGATCCCTCTCGGACGCTACTTTCGTCAAAGGGTTGGCCCTCTCCCAATAGCTTCTGAAATTGTAACCCTATTATTTTAGAATACAATTTTCCATTTCCTCGCAAAAAAATAAAAAACTATGTGTGCATGCATGTGTTCAAGGTATGCATGTGCCACTAATACACATAGTATGTTGCGTGTTCAAGGAATGCATTAGTGCCATTAGTATAACCTTTCTTTAAAAGAAATAAAAAAAAGAAAATAATGATAAAATTTCCCAAAAAAAAGTCCAACTCATCAACACACATCTTCGCTACGACGAAATAGGCTTTTGTCCTGCTATATAGATATAGCAACCATCCGATACAACAATGAGTCCAATGCTGGAAAAAACAACACAAGCACGTCCAAAAGAAACAAAAAGAGAAAGAAGAGAGAAACTAATGCCTACAACGTCCGATCGACGAAAGCGATGATGACCTGCAACCGCTGCACCCACTGGAGAGTTTCCACGTAACTCCCAGCACCTCGAACCTCTGCATACCACACAACACCTTCAGGAAGGAAGGCGATGACGACGCTGCTGCCCGGACTGGTCCTAGATTTTCCCCCGGTACGTGGATGGACGTAGGGAAGGGGAATACCCGACGCCCTTCAGGAAGGAACGGCGGCGGCCACGGGCGTCACCGCGTCGGTGTCGGCAAGCCGGCAGGGATTTCTCCCGTCTGCCAAACACCCACAACCCTGAACGGCCCGACGTGTTCCACCAATCTAGCCGTCCACCAACATGCGCCACCACGGTCTTGCCATCATTATTGCCGCCTCACCATGGTCAACAAAGCGAGACTGACGAAGCCGAGAGGGAGCAGCCGGGAACAAGGAGCGGCAGCTTCAGCAGCCACGCAGGAGGGGACAACCTCCACCGCCCTTTAGGCCCGGCCGAGCCCGAAAGGGGCTCGTGAAGCTCCCGTCGCCGCGCTACAGTAGGCGCGCCACCGTCTCCGCAACCCCTGCACAAGCCACTCCTCTGCTCGCCGGAGCCGTCATAGGTGAGATCGGGCTAGGCCCGCCTAGATCCAGATCTGGGTCGGGAGGGCGCCGCCATCAACCACCGCGCCAGCCCGCCGCCAAGTAGCCATGCCACCGCCTCCTGACCACCCGGAGCAGCGCCGCCCGGGGCAGCCGCCGTCGCCGGAACCACCACAGACCGAATAGCACCTTTGCCAGCGGCCAACACCCGGGTGTTGGGAATCGCAGCATAATTTTAAAATTTTCCTACGCTCACCAAGATGCATCTATGGAGTATACTAGCAACGAGGGGAAAGGAGTGCATCTACATACCCTTGTAGATCGCGAGCGGAAGCGTTCCAATGAACGTGGATGACGGAGTCGTACTCGCCGTGATTCAAATCACCGATGACCGAGTGCCGAACGGACGGCACCTCCGCGTTCAACACACGTACGGTGCAGCGACGTCTCCTCCTTCTTGATCCAGCAAGGGGGGAGGAGAGGTTGATGGAGATCCAGCAGCACGACGGCGTGGTGGTGGATGTAGCGGGATCTCGGCAGGGCTTCGCCGAGCGTCTGCGAGAGGGAGAGGTGTAGTAGGGGAGGAGGGAGGCGCCCAAGGCTGTAATGTTGCTGCCCTCCCTCCCCCCTTTATATAGGCCCCCTGGAAGGGGGGGGGGGGCGCCGGCCAAGATCCATCTGGAGGGGGGGGACGGCGGCCAAGGGGGGTGGCTTGCCCCCCAAGGCAAGTGGGGCGCCCCCCCACCCTAGGGTTTCCAACCCTAGGCGCAGGGGGGAGGCCCATGGGGGGGCGCCCAGCCCACTAGGGGCTGGTTCCCTTCCCACTTCAGCCCACGGGGCCCTCCGGGATAGGTGGCCCCACCCGGTGGACCCCCGGGACCCTTCCGGTGGTCCTGGTACAATACCGGTAACCCCCGAAACTTTCCCGGTGGCCGAAACTTGACTTCCTATATATAATTCTTCACCTCCGGACCATTCCGGAACTCCTCGTGACGTCCGGGATCTCATCCGGGACTCCGAACAACTTTCGGGTTTCCGCATACACATATCTCTACAACCCTAGCATCACCGAACCTTAAGTGTGTAGACCCTACGGGTTCGGGAGACATGCAGACATGACCGAGACGCCTCTCCGGTCAATAACCAACAGCGGGATCTGGATACCCATGTTGGCTCCCACATGTTCCACGATGATCTCATCGGATGAACCACGATGTCGAGAATTCAATCAATCCCGTATGCAATTCCCTTTGTCAATCGGTATGTTACTTGCCCGAGATTCGATCGTCGGTATCCCAATACCTTGTTCAATCTCGTTACCGGCAAGTCTCTTTACTCGTACCGCAATGCATGATCCCGTGACTAACGCCTTAGTCACATAGAGCTCATTATGATGATGCATTACCGAGTGGGCCCAGAGATACCTCTCCGTCACACGGAGTGACAAATCCCAGTCTCGATCCGTGCCAACCCAACAGACACTTTCGGAGATACCCGTAGTGCACCTTTATAGTCACCCAGTTACGTTGTGACGTTTGGCACACCCAAAGCACTCCTACGGTATCCGGGAGTTGCACGATCTCATGGTCTAAGGAAAAGATACTTGACATTGGAAAAGCTCTAGCAAACGAAACTACACGATCTTTTATGCTATGCTTAGGATTGGGTCTTGTCCATCACATCATTCTCCTAATGATGTGATCCCGTTATCAATGACATCCAATGTCCATAGTCAGGAAACCATGACTATCTGTTGATCAACGAGCTAGTCAACTAGAGGCTTACTAGGGACACGTTGTGGTCTATGTATTCACACATGTATTATGATTTCCGGACAATACAATTATAGCATGAACAATAGACAATTACCATGAACAAAGAAATATAATAATAACCATTTATTATTGCCTCTAGGGCATATTTCCAACAGTCTCCCACTTGCACTAGAGTCAATAATCTAGTTACATTGTGATGAATCGAACACCCATTGCGTCCTGGTGTTGATCATGTTTTGCTCTAGGTAGAGGTTTAGTTAACGGATCTGCTACATTCAGGTCCGTATGTACTTTACAAATATCTATGTCTCCATTTTGAACACTTTCACGAATGGAGTTGAAGCGACGCTTGATATGCCTGGTCTTCCTGTGAAACCTGGGCTCCTTCGCAAGAGTAATAGCTCCAGTGTTGTCACAGAAGAGAGTCATCGGGCCCGACGCATTGGGAATCACCCCTAGGTCGGTAATGAACTCCTTCATCCAGACTGTTTCCTACGCTGCCTCCGAGGCTGCCATGTACTCCGCTTCACATGTAGATCCCGCCACGACGCTTTGCTTGCAACTGCACCAGCTTACTGCTCCTCCATACAAAATATACACGTATCCGGTTTGTGACTTTGAGTCATCCAGATCTGCGTCGAAGCTAGCGTCGACGTAACCCTTTACGACGAGCTCTTCGTCACCTCCATAAACGAGAAACATATCCTTAGTCCTCTTCAGGTACTTCAGGATATTCTTGACCGTTGTCCAGTGTTCCATGCCGGGATTACTTTGGTACCTTCCTACCAAACTTACGGCAAGGTTCATCAGGTCTGGTACACAGCATGGCATACATAATAGACCCTATGGCCGAGGCATAGGGGATGACATTCATCCTTTCTATATCTTCTGCCGTGGTCGGGCATTGAGCCGTGCTCAATTGCACACCTTGCAATACAGGTAAGAACCCCTTCTTGGACTGATCCATATTGAACTTCTTCAATATCTTGTCAAGGTATGTACTCTGTGAAAGACCAATGAGGCGTCTTGATCTATCTCTATAGATCTTGATGCCTAATATATAAGCAGCTTCTCCAAGGTCCTTCATTGAAAAACACTTATTCAAATAGGCCTTTATACTTTCCAAGAATTCTATATCATTTCCCATCAATAGTATGTCATCCACATATAATATGAGAAATGCTACAGAGCTCCCACTCACTTTCTTGTAAACACAGGCTTCTCCATAAGTCTGTGTAAACCCAAACGCTTTGATCATCTCATCAAAGCGAATGTTCCAACTCCGAGATGCTTGCACTAGCCCATAGATTGAGCGTTGGAGCTTGCATACTTTGTTAGCATTCTTAGGATCGACAAAACCTTCCGGCTGCATCATATACAACTCTTCCTTAAGGAAGCCATTAAGGAATGCCATTTTGACGTCCATCTTCCATATCTCATAATCATAGTATGCGGAAATTGCTAACATGATTCGGACGGACTTCAGCTTCGCTACGGGTGAGAAAGTCTCATCGTAGTCAACCCCTTGAACTTGTCGATAACCCTTAGCGACAAGTCGAGCCTTATAGATGGTCACATTACCATCCGCGTTTGTCTTCTTCTTAAAGATCCATTTGTTTTCTATGGCGCGCCGATCATCGGGCAAGTCAGTCAAAGTCCATACTTCGTTTTCATACATGGATCCTATCTCGGATTTCATGGCTTCTAGCCATTTGTCGAAATCCGGGCCCGCCATCGCTTCTTCATAGTTCGAAGGTTCACCGTTGTCTAACAACATGATTTCCAGGACAGGGTTGTCGTACCACTCTGGTGCGGAATGTGTCCTTGTGGACCTACGAAGTTCAGTAGTAACTTGATCCGAAGCTTCATGATCATCATCATTAACTTCCTCCCCAGTCGGTGTAGGCACCACAGGAACATTTTCCCGTGCTGCGCTACTTTCCGGTTCGGAAGGGGTGACTATCACCTCATCAAGTTCCACTTTCCTCCCACTCAATTCTTTCGAGAGAAACTCCTTCTCCAGAAAGGACCCGTTCTTGGCAACGAAGATCTTGCCTTCGGATCTGAGGTAGAAGGTATACCCAATAGTTTCCTTAGGGTATCCTATGAAGACGCATTTTTCCGACTTGGGTTCGAGCTTTTCAGGTTGAAGTTTCTTGACATAAGCATCGCATCCCCAAACTTTTAGAAACGACAGCTTAGGTTTCTTCCCAAACCATAATTCATACGGTGTCGTCTCAACGGATTTCGACGGAGCCCTATTTAAAGTGAATGCGGCAGTCTCTAAAGCATAGCCCCAAAATGAGAGCGGTAAATCGGTAAGAGACATCATAGATCGCACCATATTCAATAGAGTGCGATTACGACGTTCGGACACACCGTTTCCTGAGGTGTTCCAGGCGGCATGAGTTGTGAAACTATTCCACATTTCCTTAAGTGTGCACCAAACTCGTGACTTAAATATTCTCCACCACGATCTGATCGTAAGAATTTTATTTTCCTGTCACGTTGATTCTCGACCTCACTCTGAAATTCCTTGAACTTTTCAAAGGTTTCAGACTTGTGTTTCATTAGGTAGACATACCCATATCTACTTAAGTCATCAGTGAGAGTGAGAACATAACGATATCCTCCGCGAGCCTCAACACTCATTGGACCGCACACATCGGTATGTATGATTTCCAATAAGTTGGTTGCTCGCTCCATTGTTCCGGAGAACGGAGTCTTGGTCATCTTACCCATGAGGCATGGTTCGCATGTGTCAAATGATTCGTAATCAAGAGACTCCAAAAGTCCATCTGCATGGAGCTTCTTCATGCGCTTGACACCAATGTGACCAAGGCGGCAGTGCCACAAGTATGTGGGACTATCGTTATCAACTTTACATCTTTTGGTATTCACACTATGAACATGTGTAACATCACGTTCGAGATTAATCAAGAATAAACCATTGACCAGCGGGGCATGACCATAAAACATATCTCTCAAATAAATAGAACAACCATTATTCTCGGATTTAAATGAGTAGCCATCTCGAATTAAACGAGATCTAGATACAATGTTCATGCTCAAAGCTGGCACTAAATAACAATTATTGAGGTTTAAAACTAATCCCGTAGGTAGATGCAGAGGTAGCGTGCCGACGGCGATCACATCGACCTTGGAACCATTCCCGACGCGCATCGTCACCTCGTCCTTCGCCAGTCTCCGTTTATTTCGTAGTTCCTGTTTTGAGTTACAAATATGAGCAACCGCACCGGTATCAAATACCCAGGAGCTACTACGAGTACTGGTAAGGTACACATCAATTACATGTATATCACATATACCTTTGGTGTTGCCGGCCTTCTTGTCCGCTAAGTATTTGGGGCAGTTCCGCTTCCAGTGACCACTTCCCTTGCAATAAAAGCACTCTGTCTCAGGCTTGGGTCCATTCTTCGACTTCTTCCCAGTAACTGGCTTACCGGGCGCGGCAACTCCCTTGCCATCCTTCTTGAAGTTCTTCTTACCCTTGCCCTTCTTGAACTTAGTGGTTTTATTCACCATCAACACTTGATGTTCTTTTCTGATCTCCACCTCCGCTGATTTCAGCATTGAATATACCTCAGGAATGGTCTTTTCCATCCCCTGCATATTGAAGTTCATCACACAGCTCTTGTAGCTTGATGGAAGCGACTGGAGGATTCTGTCAATGACCGCGTCATCCGGGAGATTAACTCCCAGCTGAGTCAAGTGGTTGTGCAACCCAGACATTCTGAGTATGTGCTCACTAACAGAACTATTCTCCTCCATTTTACAGCTGAAGAACTTGTCGGAGACATCATATCTCTCGACCCGGGCATGAGCTTGGAAAACCATTTTCAGCTCCTCGAACATCTCATATGCTCCATGTTTCTCAAAACGCTTTTGGAGACCCGGTTCTAAGCTGTAAAGCATGCCGCACTGAACGAGGGAGTAATCATCAGCACGTGATTGCCAAGCGTTCATAACGTCTTGGTTCTCTGGGATTGGTGCTTCACCTAGAGGTGCTTCTAAGACATAATCTTTCTTGGCTACTATGAGGATGATCCTCAGGTTCCGGACCCAGTCCGTATAGTTGCTGCCATCATCTTTCAGCTTGGTTTTCTCTAAAAACGCGTTGAAATTGAGGACAACGTTGGCCATTTGATCTACAAGACATAGTGTAAAGATTTTAGACTAAGTTCATGATAATTAATTTCATATAATCAAATTATTTAATGAACTCCCACTCAGATAGACATCCCTCTAGTCGTCTAAGTGAAACATGATCCGAGTTAACTAGGCCCTGTCCGATCATCACGTGAGACGGACTAGTCAAGATCGGTGAACATCTCCATGTTGATCGTATCTTCTATACGACTCATGCTCGACCTTTCGGTCCTCCGTGTTCCGAGGCCATGTCTGTACATGCTAGGCTCGTCAAGTCAACCTAAGTGTATTGCGTGTGTTCCGAGGCCATGTCTGTGCATGCTAGGCTCGTCAACACTCGTTGTATGCGAACGTTAGAATCTATCACACCCGATCATCACGTGGTGCTTCGAAACAACGATCCTTCGCAACGGTGCACAGTTAGGGTGAACACTTTCTTGAAATTATTATAAGGGATCATCTTACTTACTACCGTCGTTCTAAGCAAATAAGATGCAAAAACATGATAAACATCACATGCAATCAAATAGTGACATGATATGGCCAATATCATTATGCTCCTTTGATCTCCATCTTCGGGGCACCATGATCATCTTCGTCACCGGCATGACACCATGATCTCCATCATCATGATCTCCATCATTGTGTCTTCATGAAGTCGTCACGCCAACGATTACTTCTACTTCTATGGCTAACGCGTTTAGCAACAAAGTAAAGTAATTTACATGGCGTTATTCAATGACACGCAGGTCATACAAAATAATAAAGACAACTCCTATGGCTCCTGCCGGTTGTCATACTCATCGACATGCAAGTCGTGATTCCTATTACAAGAATATGATCAATCTCATACATCACATATATCATTCATCACATCTTCTGGCCATATCACATCACATAACACATGCTGCAAAAACAAGTTAGACGTCCTCTAATTGTTGTAGCAAGTTTTTACGTGGTTTGTAGGTTTCTAGCAAGAACGTTTCTTACCTACGTATGACCACAACGTGATTTGCCAATTTCTATTTACCCTTCATAAGGACCCTTTTCATCGAATCCGTTCCGAGTAAAGTAGGAGAGGCAGACACCCGCTAGCCACCTTATGCAACTAGTGCATGTCAGTCGGTGGAACCTGTCTCACGTAAGCGTACGTGTAAGGTCGGTCCGGGCCGCTTCATCCTACAATGCCGCCGAAACAAGATACGACTAGTAGCGGCAAGAAGAATTGGCAACATCAACGCCCACAACTGCTTTGTGTTCTACTCATGCATAGTAACTACGCATAGGCCTGGCTCATGATGCCACTGTTGGGAATCGTAGCATAATTTTAAAATTTTCCTACGCTCACCAAGATGCATCTATGGAGTATACTAGCAACGAGGGGAAAGGAGTGCATCTACATACCCTTGTAGATCGCGAGCGGAAGCGTTCCAATGAACGTGGATGACGGAGTCGTACTCGCCGTGATTCAAATCACCGATGACCGAGTGCCGAACGGACGGCACCTCCGCGTTCAACACACGTACGGTGCAGCGACGTCTCCTCCTTCTTGATCCAGCAAGGGGGGAGGAGAGGTTGATGGAGATCCAGCAGCACGACGGCGTGGTGGTGGATGTAGCGGGATCTCGGCAGGGCTTCGCCGAGCGTCTGCGAGAGGGAGAGGTGTAGTAGGGGAGGAGGGAGGCGCCCAAGGCTGTAATGTTGCTGCCCTCCCTCCCCCCTTTATATAGGCCCCCTGGAAGGGGGGGGGCGCCGGCCAAGATCCATCTGGAGGGGGGGGGGGGCGGCGGCCAAGGGGGGTGGCTTGCCCCCCAAGGCAAGTGGGCCCCCCCCACCCTAGGGTTTCCAACCCTAGGCGCAGGGGGGAGGCCCATGGGGGGCGCCCAGTCCACTAGGGGCTGGTTCCCTTCCCACTTCAGCCCACGGGGCCCTCCGGGATAGGTGGCCCCACCCGGTGGACCCCCGGGACCCTTCCGATGGTCCCGGTACAATACCGGTAACCCCCGAAACTTTCCCGGTGGCCGAAACTTGACTTCCTATATATAATTCTTCACCTCCGGACCATTCCGGAACTCCTCGTGACGTCCGGGATCTCATCCGGGACTCCGAACAACTTTCGGGTTTCCGCATACACATATCTCTACAACCCTAGCGTCACCGAACCTTAAGTGTGTAGACCCTACGGGTTCGGGAGACATGCAGACATGACCGAGACGCCTCTCCGGTCAATAACCAACAGCGGGATCTGGATACCCATGTTGGCTCCCACATGTTCCACGATGATCTCATCGGATGAACCACGATGTCGAGAATTCAATCAATCCCGTATGCAATTCCCTTTGTCAATCGGTATGTTACTTGCCCGAGATTCGATCGTCGGTATCCCAATACCTTGTTCAATCTCGTTACCGGCAAATCTCTTTACTCGTACCGCAATGCATGATCCCGTGACTAACGCCTTAGTCACATAGAGCTCATTATGATGATGCATTACCGAGTGGGCCCAGAGATACCTCTCCGTCACACGGAGTGACAAATCCCAGTCTCGATCCGTGCCAACCCAACAGACACTTTCGGAGATACCCGTAGTGCACCTTTATAGTCACCCAGTTACGTTGTGACGTTTGGCACACCCAAAGCACTCCTACGGTATCCGGGAGTTGCACGATCTCATGGTCTAAGGAAAAGATACTTGACATTGGAAAAGCTCTAGCAAACGAAACTACACGATCTTTTATGCTATGCTTAGGATTGGGTCTTGTCCATCACATCATTCTCCTAATGATGTGATCCCGTTATCAATGACATCCAATGTCCATAGTCAGGAAACCATGACTATCTGTTGATCAACGAGCTAGTCAACTAGAGGCTTACTAGGGACACGTTGTGGTCTATGTATTCACACATGTATTACGATTTCCGGATAATACAATTATAGCATGAACAATAGACAATTACCATGAACAAAGAAATATAATAATAACCATTTATTATTGCCTCTAGGGCATATTTCCAACACCGGGCTGGGGCGCCACGCGCGGGGATTGACGAGGCCGCCGCCGCCGACGACACCACGCGGGCAGGTCCCGGGGCGCAGGCCGGCGGCGGCAGGAGGAGGGTTAGGGGGAGGGGGCGCTGGGTGGAGGGGAGAGGAGCCCCCGGTCTGCTCGCTTGGGGAGGCGACGCGGGGGCGAAGATCCTTTCTGGGCGTTGTTCATCCACACATCTTCGTTGCTGCTTTCTATAGTCAGATTTGCTAGCTCTCACCAAACTCTCATCAAGCTTCTATACCATTTAATTAATAATCAAGAAATAAATGAAGGAAAAATCCCCACGTAAAATCAAATGCTCTAGAAATTAGATGAGACTTAGTTAATTCCCATCTAGATAAGAGTTAGTCACACCCTTTTACAATTTGTGATAGCTTCTTCTGCCATCTTTGTGAATTTCAATTTCTGTACCCTCTTTTTGTAAATTTGCCATGGTGTTTATCCCGTTTAGAATGCCCTACCACATTTTACTCCAAGGTTGTTACATGGTGTCGGATTTAGCCTTGTTTAACATATTTTCAAACAAGTTGTCGTCGGCGCCATTGGCATATGCTAACCCGGAAGTGTAAATTCATCTAGACATGTTTTTTTTCCCTACCTTCTCGTACGACCCGACCTAACTCGACCCGCATCCTGTCCGGCTCGATCACTTGACTTCACCTCTTCGGTAGTTTGTCAAAGATACACACCCACACTCACCGAGTGGCGGAACTACAAAGAAATTGTCTAGATCAGGCCGAGTGTTTTGTCCATAGGCTAGTCGTATCATGGCCCGGTTTCGCACTCACATAGCTTCACCACTTCACTCGCTTGTTTCGATGGAAGCCATGAGTCGAAAGACGAACATAGGGTGCAAGGAGGTGGAGAGAGGAATCGGGGCTGTAGCTGTCGAGGCAATATCAGACAAGAGTTAGCTAGAGAACGCTCATTCTATAGATTTTTCAAAATAAAATAAAATCGGTTGTCATCTTGCCCATCCAATGGGAAGAAACCAAAATTATCCCTGATCAAATGCAAGTATTGTTCTATCACTGCTAATTAATGCTACTCAAGTATGACAGCTAGAGAGGAAGTTCAGAGGGGGCAATATGGTAAAACATATGGACTTGAGGGGGCCAAATACTTTTTTCTCATCTAAACCACTGGCATGCATGGAAGTACTACCTCCGTTCCAAAAAGTTTGTCTAACAAATCTAAAACAAGATTTTTGGGACGGAGGTAAATCTAAGACAGGTTTTTTTGGGACGGAACGAGTATCTCAGCCTCTCAGGTAGTCGTTTACTCAGGTACAAGTGGAAGAACGTCATCGTGGCCGTCGCCAACGAGGCCAGAGAACAGCTCTGGCGAGGACAGCAGAGCCACCACCATCAAAGGAACCCACACTCACTCCGTGACGTGATCGTGCCCCGAGACCTCCTCGGGGATGTACTTCGACAACGACCACAGCTCCCCGACGTAGCAGCTGGGCGAGGTGGTTCTCCGAGGACGACGACGGCGGAGCCGCCCCGGTGAGGTGCCATGGCCATCTCCTCCAAATTGATGTCCATGGCCATGGCTGCAGCTTGTGCTCCTTCCATCCGGAGATCGATAGCGAGTTGGTGTGATGGTTCCTCTGCTTTGTTTAATTTGGTTTCACTAGCTACCTTTGGTTCTCTGTGTAGAGCTAGCGCCGGGTAAATATATACCGAGATACTATTGGACGAACATTCGCTTGGAAAGGGCTCCCAGAAAACGTCCTACGCCTTTTGATCGAAATCAAACTGATGACATATAAAAAGTTACACCACATTTTTTGGCAATTCTTCCCTACACATCGCAATTTCCCCTTCCATACATAGCAATTCTTTAACAAACACATTGTATTTTTAGTCGTTTTCGCATGGCAACTCGGGTGTTGGCAGGCAATTTCTCTCCCAACAAACGTTCACCAGATATTCACATCCATATATAAGCTCTGTCGCTCAAGGTGGGGATTTGGCTAAATTCGAACACCGAGTAGGAGTGATCATCGGCCTATCCAAAATAGAATAGCCACGCAAGCAATTAATGTATGAGCTAAAAACATGGGGAGCGGCCGGTACACTGCCACACGGCCTCGTGGACCGTTGCTGGCTTGGCCATTCCTCTACTCCCACCTCCCTTCTCTGAGGCTGGCGACCCTCTCCCCTCTTCAAACAAACACACGTCAACCCTCGGTTTCCCCTTTGCCGGTGATGTGGTGGTGCCCCCTTCTTCGGATCATTCCTGGCTCGCTCTCGCCACAGCTAGTCGCATCATCCCTCGTCTCTGACTCGACCCGTTGTTAGAAATCATCTTCACAAAAATCAACTGGCGCTGAATTCATTCTCAGGCAAGTGACAGTTATTTTCACAAAAATCAACTGGCGCCGAATTCATTTTCATGCAAGTGACAGTTATCTTCACAAAAATTAACTGGCGCCGAATTCATTTTCAGGCAAGTGACAGTTAGCAATTTCAGAAAAGATGTTTATCATGTGGAATGATCATGATACCAAATTATTACTATATCTTTATGTATTTTTTTCCTCAAAAAGGAGGATAAACCTCCGGCTTCTACATCAATTGATGCACACAACCATACTACATCTATCATCATGTACCATCTCAAAAAGAAAAGAAGAAGATGTCTTCCATGTAGTACTGTAAAAGCTAGTCAGCCCCAGTGTTAACAAGTGCTATGCTAGCTACCATGCAGTACAAATTATTTTCATTCTAGCATCAGTGTCCCTCTTGCTGCTTTGCCAGCCAAGTGAATAATCTATCAGCCACCTGTCCTTGATCATTGCTGCTTCACATTCTGACTCGGAGTAGAACGTGAGATTCAGGAAGGATCATACATAGGGCCTGCCTGGAGAGTCTTGAGTTGCTGCTTCAGCAGCGTCCGGAGGAGCTCATCGTACCAATCCGGTTCAGAGGGAGGGTCTTTCCATCATTCAGAGCCTCCTCGTACAGCTAGCGCTGGGTACACATTCCCGGCTGTCGGACTGCCCGAGGACACACGCACCAGTGCCACCGCGTTCAACAGGCCGCACCTGCAAGCACCACATTGCACAACATTCAGTCAGCGATAGCCTCACCGACCGTGGGAGGCATCACGGCAGCAAAGATGATGGATTGGCCTACCTCTACGGCTCTACCTGGGGGGTGTACAGCTTTCGAGCTGCCCGTTTGCCCTGCAGTGTTCCCCGCTCGGATGCCCACGAATGACGCGCACCGTCCACAGGAAGTCGCCCAGGTGCTTGTGTTCATTAGATCACCGCACACCTTTGATTGCCTGCTGCCTGTACATCGGGTAAGCTGTTTTACCAGCAACTTGCTGGTTCCCAGCCAGAGGGAGGCTAACTGAGAAACAGTGTTCATTAGAGACCTCGCGACCTGAAGAGATGCGCACCCAAAGATGTGTGTGGTCATACTATTGGACAATACTGAACCAAGGTTTAAAAAAAACTGGCTCAAGAGATCAGATATTCCGGTGATCTACTAGAACTAAGATACGGGCCTGCAAAAGCAAAACGACATTGTCTCCATTACTGCTGTTTCAGGAAATAACCATGGCCACTGAAGAGCTTTCGGCAATTCAATCGCATCCTGCTTATTAACAGGGAGAAGTACCAGCGTTATTAACAGAACATATAAACTGAGAAATGCATGGCTAGGCCATGCATGGCCAGTCCTAGTTCTAAGCTGTCACTGGACTGGACAGTTTGTGAGCTTGCATGTTCCAATCGAGCTAAAATGACTGGATTGAATGGAGAAATTTTAAGCTCCGGTTTTGGTTGACAACAAGAGATAAAGATGAACTGATTGGAAGGATCCGCTTGCACAATCGGTATAGACCAGTAAACAAGTACATTAATTACAATCAGACCAAAATAGGCGGTTTACAGAACAAGGTCTTATAAAATTTATGAAACATTTTCACTCGATTCAATCCATACAATATATTGTGCTACGGTACATTAAGTACCTTTACTGGTAACTGATAATAGCACCAGAAACTAGTACATAGTAGCAGGACACACACCATAGTACCGCTTATTCTTAAAATTACAAAGTACTCCCTCCGTCCCATAATGTAAGAAAAACGTCTTACATTATGGGATGGAGGAAGTAGTAACATACAGTTCTTGAGCAGTCCAGTCCAGCTGCACATGCTGCAGGCTCCTCACGCTGCATCGTCATGGGTCTTCTTCATCAGGCGAGCCCAAGTTATAACCACCAGCACATAAACCTTGTCATACAGCTTGTCAATGATCTGAAAGTAGGCAATCGCCCAGGTTCTCCTCAGTAACATGGTGCAGAACACCACCCAAAGGCCGACCACAAACCCTATGCCCATCCCAAGGTAGAGATATGAGATATGATCTGCATCTTCATGGTCGGCACTTTGCTCCGCATCAGTAGTACTAGCAGAGCAGTTCTTGGAGAGAGGGTAGCCACATAGACCGGGGTTGCCGATGTAGGTATAGTTCAGGTTGTCGAGAACCTGCAGCTGTTGCCCAGATGATATCGCGCCTGATAAGTTGTTGTATGACAGGTTCAAGTGGCTCAGAGATGTTAGAGCCGACAACCCTGATGGGATTTCACCGGATAAGTCATTGTAGGATAGGTCAAGGGACTCCAACTGCTTCAGACCACCAATCTTGTCTGGGATTTTGCCGATCAACTGATTATTTGATAAGTTCAAATTGGTAAGCCCAATTAGCAAATGTATCTCCTCTGGAATATATCCGGTTATACTGTTACATGACAGATCAATATTCACCAGTAGCTGGTAGGTTTTAATGGAATATTCACGTGTTTGGCCTTTTGTGATGACCGACATGCGTTCCTCAAGAAAATCTATAAGATCCATATACCAAGATATGTTGGTCCTCATGGCTTTCAAGTTTGATATCGACCATGGTATACTGCCAGATATATTGTTATAGGCCATGTCCAAATAGTGAAGTCTTTCAAGGAAAGTAAGGTTCTTAGGAATATGGCCACTGAATATGTTTGATCTCACCCTCAAGATTTCCAAGCGTGGCATTTTTTCTGGTAACCACTTTGGCAATGTTCCAAAGAACCTATTGTATGAAAGATCAAGGAAACCCAAATATGAGCACCTCTGAAGAAATTTAGGGAATTCACCTGAGAGATCATTGTTGTTCAAGGCTAGGCTATACAAGCTAGAACCAAATTCATCGGCAGAGTTTAAGCTGAGCAGTGAGGAATTGTTATGTGTCTCCTTCCAACACCGAATAACATCTCCTTTTAATTTGTTTCCTGATAGATCCAACCGGTTAAGACCAATCAATTGGCACATGGATGATGGAATGGTTCCTGTAATTTGATTATCTGCAAGCAACAAGGTCTGAAGCAGTGGAGCTTTTAGCACTGATGGCAATGATCCCGAGAAAGAGTTTGAAGACAGGTTCAAGTGTGATATATTTATAGGGAGCAGCTGTGGAACTTGACCTGTAAGCTTATTGGACCCGAGAAATATATGTCGAGCTGAAATGTGTTGTAGGTTTGCCGGTAATGAACCACGCAACATGTTCTCTGATGCATCCAAGCGCCGAGCTCGGGAAAATGTCACCCAGAACCAATCAGGAATGACACCATCCAAATTTGTATTTCCAAGATCAAGAGATTCAATGCCAGTCTGCCATCTAAGCCACCCAGGAAAATAGGGGCCCACTATGCATGAGTGTAAGTTTATGCCCTTTAGTCTAAACGGAGGAACCCAATGTGGTTCAATGTCCATTTTCAAGGAGTTGTCTGACAAGTCTACATACTCTAAATTCAATAAGCCTGAAAAATGCTCCTTCATGAGCACACCATCAAGTTTGTTGTCGCTGAGCCACAACTCTGTCAAGTTACCAAGTGCTCCAACTCCGAGTGGTACAGTACCAGTTATCATGTTTCCACTGATTGCAAGAATGCTAAGACTGGTCATGTTCTCAATCCGGATTGGTAGTTTTCCGGTCTAATTTGTGTACTCCAATGTCAACACTTGTATTATACTCCATGAGCACCTTGGCAATCGATCCATGAACTCCCCTATGCTCGTGTTGATGTTGTTACCGTCAAGATGCAGCACTTCCAAATTACACAATTTTTCCAAGTTGCTTGGTATCAAGCCAACGAGATCATTGTCACTGAAATCTATGACTTGAAGGGACGTCATGTTTCCAAGTTGTTCAGGAATAGGTCCATGCCAGTAGCAAACCAATAGGTGCAGCTCCTCAAGGCTTGTGAGATCCCAGAAGAACCAGTTGTGTTCCAGTGGTGCGTTAAATGAGTTTTCTGACAGATCTAGTACTTGGAGATGTGTGAGGTTTGATTTTGAAGTAGCAGACCTTGTGCTCTTAAGACCACAATCTGCTAAGCGGAGCACTCTCAGAGAAGAAAGCACGTTAACCATGTGGAACCAATCCCGCACAGCACTGAGGTTTGCATAGCTCAAGTCAAGATAACTCAACAATGGGAGACGCTCCAACCATGCAAGATCCACCACGTGCAGATTACTATCGAGATATAATTGCCCACTAACATCAAGATATTGCAATTTTGAAAGATTGCCTAGTTTAGAAGGTATTCTCCCACCGAAATATGACAATGAGAGGTTGAGATACCTTAGGTTCTCCAGAGAGCCCACAAACGCAGGTATGCTGGTGCTATTGAAGTCATTCCCACTCAGATCAAGATACCTCAACTGTTGCAAATCAGCCAAAGAGGAGCTCAACTCATCTTTGGACAAACTCAGGCTTTTGGAAAAGTCGACTTCATAGTAGTCATGCCACTGATACAGGGGCTGTTGCAAGTAGGTGTTGCGGAGGTTGAGCTTGATGACATGGCCTGTTCTGCTGCTGCACCGGACACCATGCCACTGACAGCATTCTTGACCATGCCATGACGAGAGACGGCCAGCAGGGTCCAGAAGGCCTGCCTTGAAAGACAGAAGCGCCTCTCGCTCCCTGCTGATGCAGGTTCCAGTCCCACCTGATATCCTCTCTTGGGCACGGGAATCAGACGGTTCTACATCGAAAATCAGCAGGCAAAGAATAGCCGCAGTTGCTCGGGCGAGATGCCCAAGCTTGCTAGCCATATTTGTTCGACCACGGAGATAGCAGCGAGCTACTGGATGAGAAGGGCATGCAATGGAGAGACTAGTTCATCTTGCATTCACCCACAAGCGAAATATATGTATGGTCTACGATATTTTCCAAGTCTTGGTCTTGGTCTTGGCACACATACTTTTCTTATACAGAAGTTGTGGCTGGAAGTAACGATTGGGACAGAAAACCATGCAATGCACTTCATAGGAATAAATGAGGAGCATACCAATTCAGAATTTCCTCTCTAAATAAAGCCCACAAGAATCAGGTTGTCTCACTAAATGGCAAGTAAACAGTACTTTTTCTACACAGAAGCTGTGGCTGCAAGTTTATGATTGGGACGGCAGTGGAATAAATGAAGGGCTCAAAAAATCAGGCACCAATCAATGGATGGCCATGGGATCAGGACACCGCCATTTCTATCAAAGACTGCCTCAAAGGGACAGAAAATGGAGAAAATCCCACACGGTGAGTTATGTCAGGAAATTCCTGAGATCATTTATATCAGCAATTTTAGCAGCACAATGATTTTTCGCGCGATTGGCTTTGCCGGAAACATTTTTGCAGAGAATCTATAGGCTAGTTTCTTGCTTTTGTCAGGAAGACATTTTTTTTAGTAAAGAGGCTGGCGCCCGGAGTGCAGCGGTTTGGTGCCCAGGCTCATAGGACGGAGCCTCCAAGGAGGAAACAACACCACAACGCCGCCACCGCCCGGTCTGGAACATGCCAGACCAAGAGTTTTCACCCAGAGCCCATGGTGGATGTAGGTCACCCACGATGACACCTCCAGGGAGGGGAACGACACACAGAGGCGAGCCGAGGATCCTCCCTGGAGCGTCGCATGCTGCAGAGGAAGCACGGGATTGGCAGAGACATCGCTATTGGGATTGGATCTTTGCAGTCCAGGCTAAGCCCACAACCCATTGGACCCTGGTTGGGTCCCACACAAGCCTAATTGTGTAAGAATAATTAATCTCTTGTTTTGAATAATTAAGCTATTAGTATCTGCATGCGATGATTGTGGTAGCATATTTATCCAGGGCATCAATAGAGGATACAGTCATACAGCTGAGCACTAACAACGAAGATCTCAGTGCATACCTGCATCTACAACACTTCTCCATTGCATCAAGTAGCACATGTTGCCTAAACCATGTAAACTGTTGTACCAAAAAGAGTTGCTTCCCAGAGACCAACCGAGAACCAGTATTCATTGAAAACCTCACAACCTACAGAGAACACCCAAGGTTATGATGACCAACACTCAACCAAGGCAGACATTTCGGCGACCATTTGATTACAGAATTCACAAACACATCATGTGACTGATTATCAGCATTTGATTATAGTTGTTGTCCTATTTAACACTACAATGATGATTTTCCATGCTTCGCTGGGCCTGAAATTTTCCGATTGCTGCATATTACCGTGTCTCAGTTTTGTTAGGAAGACATTTGTCAAGCATAACTGTGGTACAAAACCTCTAATTTCAGAGAGAAATCTGTATCCTATACGTACACACACTCACACACAAAAGTATAAGTACAAACCAATCAGACTGCGTTATCAGGTCTTAATCAAACAAGGTCGAGCATGCCAGTGGCAGTAACACGTAAGAGTACTCTGAATCTAGTAGACTGGATCTGACTGTGTTACGACTAGATTGGATCCACCGCCACAGTTCAGCACTCTGAATCTATTGCAAGCAACATGAGTCTGAACTATTACCTGACACTGAATCAGATATTCAGAACCAACTCCGAATCAGTTCTCCAGAATCTGAATCAGGTCGGCACCATATGACATATCCCGCCTAGTACTGAATTCAACTTCTTTTTTTAGAACGAAGGCTCGCGAAAGAGCCCGGCTTTGAATTAATAAAGCCATCAACCGGCCAGGAGTTACAACAGACAACCCAACTTACAACGGTCAGAACGATACAACGGGGAACACTGGAAAGCCTACTCACTCCAACCTCCACAGGCCGCAACTGAATTGCAGCAAGCAAAGGCCGAGCACTCCACACTAGGATCATATGTAGCAGAAACGGAGCAGCACAGCAGGACATAGCCGACCATCGAGGATGGACTATGCCCCAGGAACACCTAGAGACAAAGGGAACCAACATCTTCCCTCTCACTCACCGAAGAGGGACCCTTCCCCCTCGCCATGGCTCGTAGGCGCCACACCATCGAGATTTCGAGAAGCTCACCCTAGAGCTGGAAGAATGTCGCCCTCGCATCGCAAGGTGGACATAGAATGACCACATCGATTTGCGATATCCCTCGCCGGCTGCTCCGCCACAGTCCATGCCCAACTAGTTGGAGACAAGCTTCAAGGAATCGGACGACGCAGAGGAGGTAGCTCAATCCCTCACCTGCATAACCTCCCGACCGAGCCCCGCACCCTTGACGACTCCTCCAGCAAGGTCACGACGCGCAAGGCGCTGCCGCCGCCAAATCCGCCGAGGATAAAGGTTTTCACCCGGGCAGGGGGGTCGGGTGGAGAGCAGGGGACCTCGGCTGCGCCCCCATGGAGGAAAGCAGCGCCCTTGGGCGTTGCCGCCGCCGGGCCGGCCGGACCGGCCAAGGTTTCCCCCGGTTCCCTAGCTGACCACCAACACGCACCAACGCCGGAGCCAGAAAACGCTAGCCCACACCGGAGGCGAGAGAGAGGCAGCAGGGAATAGGGATTTCGCACCTCCAGATCTGACGAAGAAAGCTTCACGCCGCGGCCGGATTCCACCAGCCACCCGCTGCCCGCGCGGCCGGGCACACTGGCCAGCACCCCCTGCGAACGCCGCCCACCGCCCGACGACGTTGCCTCTCCGGCAAGGGCCGCCGCCCCAGGAACCACGGGCCTCCAAGAGGGGGAGGAGCGTCGAGATCCCCGCCGCCACCTTCACCGGCGTCCGCGCGGGCTTCCCGGCGGCCGTCTCTGGTAGCGGCGAGGGGGAGGAAGGGAATAGAGGGGGGTGGCGGCGGCGGCGGCGGAACCCTAGTCGGCCCCGAGTCGCCCAAGGGGACGACGCGAGGGCCGGGAGGAAAAGCAGAGACCACTGCTGAATTCAACTCAAGGGGCAGACGCAGCGCGCACCTGATTCCAGCGGCTGCCACCGCCGGAGAAGAGACGGGAGCGACGCATCCGTCAGAGAAAGCGCGGGATTGGCCGGCGGCGGAGACGGCGGGCGGAGTCGGGGCCGAAGATGGGCACATCGCTACCGGTGTATTTGCTCTCCAGTCCAAGCTAACCACTGGACTCTGGGCCCTCCAAAAACTCTGTTTGTTTTTTTATCGAGAAATAAGATCGACGGGGAACCTCCAGCCTCCTCAGCGATTTCGATTCCGACCGTTGGATCTGCTTGCTTGATCAGATCTAGGCCGTCAGATCAAGCCTTCGGACAACCTCGGTCGTCGGATCAAAGAGGTGTCACTGTCGCAATGAATAGTTACCTCCCGCGCCTGCCACCGCGCGTAATTCCGGCGCCCACCCGAGGGCATTTTCGTCATTTCGCATCATAGGGTATAAAAGGGGGCCGCTCCTGTCGCGGCGTCCTCCTCCCGCACTCGCGCAGCTGCCTCCCCTCTTCGTCCTGCCCCACCTCTCTCCCTCCCTCCAAACCCTACCCATGCTCGCCTTCCTACCCCGCCGCCGTCGCTCGCCCTGGCACCCATCCACGACCTCGCGCCGCCGCCGTCACTCCTCCCGCACTCAGCCGCCCCTCTTCTCTTCCTCCCGCCTCGCCTCTCTTTCTCTCCCTCCAAACCCTAGAGCCGCCCACGCTTCCCTGCCCCGCCGCCGTCCAGGTCCAGCCGGCCACCGCCGCACCACATGAGGTGTGATGCGACCCTTGCCCCCGCCGTCTCCTCGGCCCAGACTAACCCAAGCGCCACGGTCGCCATGCCTGCGCCGACTCCTCGGCGGGAGGAGGAGGAAGAGAGTTTGAACCGGGCTCCGATGGCTCCTGTTGGGGAACGTAGTAATTTCAAAAAAAATCCTACGCACACGCAAGATCATGGTGATGCATAGCAACGAGAGGGGAGAGTGTTGTCCATGTACCCTCGTAGACTGAAAGCGGAAGCGTGAGCACAACGCGGTTGATGTAGTCGTACGTCTTCACGATCCGACCGATCCAAGTACCGAACGTACGGCACCTCAGAGTTCAGCACACGTTCAGCTCGATGACGTCCCATGAACTCCGATCCAGCAGAGCTTTGCGGGAGAGTTCTGTCAGCACGACGGCGTGATGACGGTGATGATGTTGCTACCGACGCAGGGCTTCGCCTAAGCACCGCTACGATATAACCGAGGTGGATTATGGTGAAGGGGGCACCGCACACGGGTGGGAGAGATCAACAGATCAACTTGTGTGTCTAGAGGTGCCCCCTGCCCCCGTATGAAAGGATCGATATAGTTGACTAGAGGGGGGGTGAATAGGCAACTAACAATTTTTAGCTTTTCTCTACCAATTTAAACTTTGCATCAAAGTAGGTTGTCTAGATATGCAACTAGGTGAGCAACCTATATGATGCAACAACAACAAGCGCAAAAGCAAGAAAGGGATACAACACAATATAAGCGTGCACAAGTAAAGGTAAGAGATAACCAAGAGTGGAGCCGGTGGAGACAAGGATGTGTTACCGAAGTTCCTTCCTTTTGAGGGGAAGTACGTCTCCGTTAGAGCGGTGTGGAGGCACAATGCTCCCCAAGAAGCCACTAGGGCCACCGTATTCTCCTCACGCCCTCACACAATACGAGATGCCGTGATTCCACTATTGGTGCCCTTGAAGGCGGCGACCGGACCTTTACAAACAAGGTTGGGGCAATCTCCACAACTTAATTGGAGGCTCCCAACGACACCACAAAGTTTCACCACAATGGACTATGGCTCCGCGGTGACCTCAACCGTCTAGGGTGCTCAAACACCCAAGAGTAACAGGATCCGCTAGGGATAAGTGGGGGGAATCAAATTTCTCTTGGTGGAAGTGTAGATCGGGGCCTTCTCAACCAATCCCGAGCAAATCAACAAGTTTGATTGGCTAGGGAGAGAGATCGGGCGAAAATGGAGCTTGGAGCAACAATGGAGCTTTTGGGGGAAGAGGTGAGTCAACTTTGGGGAAGAAGACCTCCTTATATAGTGGGGGGAACAATCCAACCGTTACCCCCACAACAGCCCCGCAGAGGGCGGTACTACCGCAGGAGGCAGCGGTACTACCGCTGGTTACAGCGGTACTACCGCTCCCCAGGGCGGTACCACCGTGGAGCCTGGAGGGCAGGAGAGGACAGATCCGAGCGGTACTGCCGCGGCGGTTGGGCGGTACTACCGCTCGTGAGCGGTACTGCCGCCCTACTGCCGCTGCGAAGTACCGCACTATCCGACACAAAAAAAGACCCCTCGAATCGAGGCGGTAGGGGCCTGGTACCGTAATGGTACTACTGCTGAGGACCCACCAGCGGTACTACCGCTGCGGAACGGTACTTCCACTTGTGACCCCCAAGCGGTACTACCGCTGGGTACCGCGGTACTACCGCTAGGACCAGACTCAGCCCAAGGAGAGAGGAAGCAAAGCTCCAATGAAGCGGAAAGGCGCAGAGGGTGTAAAGAGGATGTGTACGTGTTGATTCCACCCTAGCCTTGCCAAAGCGGACCTCCTCTTGATAGTACGGTGATCCCTATGAAACAAGTCCACCAAACTAATTCGAAAGGACTACACCGTCTTCGCTTCAAACTCTGAGGGGAGGGAATCATCTCGTGCCAAAGGATGAATCTCTGAAAACACTCAATGCACACGATTAGTCCGCAAAAGCATTGTCATCAATCACCAAAATACCTTAGGGATAAATATGCCCTTACAATCTCCCCCTTTTTGGTGGATTGATGACAATACGGGATTTGCACAAATGGGAAAAGACAAAGGACATAAGCAAACCCCCAAGTCTCTAAAATATAGACGGGCTCCCCCGAGATGTGTGCCATAAGGATAAGTGCTTTGGACTACACGACACACATACTAGGATCAACACTCCCCCTGTATTTTAGAGACCAACAACCTAAGCGTGATTCAAGAGAGCAGGATATATAACATAATAAGCATGCAACTCATGAGATACCAAAAGACTAGAGACATAGATAAAGATATGATAAGGATAAGGTAGCATATGTCTCACACCATATGACTGGAACTTAGGTCTCACGGAACACAAAACCAAACAAAGCACAAGGTAGCAAACACAACGAAAGCACAAAGACAAAGACACACTCGCAACACAACGACGCAAATCCCTAAACTCTCTCCCCCTTTGGCATCGAGACACCAAAAGGGGCGAAGAGCTAACCTACGGCTCTAGGTGAGAGCATGTTGAGGATCTCGAACATCAGGACTCTGCGTGATCATCTGCACCACCATCCTCGGCCGGAAACTGCTCGGCATCTGAATCGGTCCACGGACAGTGCTGCTGGATCCACTCCTCCTCCTCAGTGATCTGATCCTCAGAGCCGCTGGTGACTGTCGCACCCAACTGACGCATAAGCTCCTTGTGATGTCCCCTTGCCTTCTTCTCAGCCACATGAGTCATGTACTGACCGTGAGACTCCATGCAGAACAGCTTCTTCATCTTGTGTTTGAGCTTCTTTGCCCAAGAGGGCTCTGCCGCAAAAGGCTCTGTCCCAGAAGGCACATAATCCTCATCGTCATCATCAGCCTCATCCTCGCCCTCGGTCTCCATGGCAGCAGCAGAAGACAGAACCCCAGATGTAGGAACGGAGGTGCCCCAATTATCCTTCTTCCTCAGACGCTTGATCTCATGAGAAACCAACTCTCCAGTTTCCAGCTGCTCCGCGGGAAAGGAACGTCTCCAGGCCTTCTCAATGAGCAACATGATGAATGGACCATAGATCGGGCACTTGCGCTCAGAAATGGCAGTGAGAAGTTCAGACCACATAACATGAGAGATGTCCAGGGAATCGCCAGTGTTTGCTTCCTTCTCACGCTGGCAGAAGAGAAGCATATCCACGAGATAGGAGTGAACCATATCCAGATTCCCGATGCGAGGAAAGAGGGTCTCTCGAAAGACACGATGAAGGATGTCCTGGTAGGCAGACAACTCATAAGTCTCCTTCTTAGTCACAGGGTGAACCTTCACAGTGCAGTAGGGCCAGAGGGCTTGCTTGTGAGTGGAGTTGACGTTGTGGTGAGGGCGAAAGCCAACAGGAGTCTCAAGCCCGCGATCTTCCACATGAAGTAACTCCATGAAGGCCTTCCACTTGACAGACAGTAACTTGCCATTTGTCATCCAGGTCAGAGTCCTTTCTTCATCAGTTCCAAGATGGACAGCAGCAAAGAACTGAGCCACCAAATCTGCATCAAAGTCCTTGTTGAACTGCATGATTCTGAGAATGTTGAGCTGAGTACACATATGAAGAGCTTCACCAAAGTATTCGGGATCCTTCTCCATGCCATCCGTGTCGATGGAGCGAACATTAACAAAGAGATTCTTCTTGGCCTTGATCACATCAAAGTAGATGGCAAACTGAAAGCGGTTCCAGAACGGGCGGTTGACCAAACTGGGTTCTTGGTCTTCCGCATAGGGGTTGCGGCGACGCTTTGCCCAGAACTCCTTCACAGACATCTCAGTCACAGTCTTGGCCCTTGGCTTCGTCCTGTTGGCAAGTTTCTTCTGACGTTGAGGATTAGCACTTGAGGAAGCACCCACTGGCGGCGGTGGAGCACTGGAGGAACCACCAGCAGACTCAGATGTGCGGTACCGCTTTGACGTTGAACGCCCGGGGTTGACACGGCGGACTTGCTGCTCAGGATGTTCATCACCTGGAACCAAACACACGAACAGAAAACCAACACGAAAGAAAAAAGCGTAAGCCTCCAAACAAAACAACATGGATCAAACAAAGGTAGGAAATGATGGAATCTGGCAGACAGCGGTAGTACCGCTGGCCATAGGCAGCAGTACCGCCCAAGCGGTAGTACCGCCCCAGCGGGAGAGGTAGTACCGCGCAAGACGGGGAACCGGCGGTTCCTACTGCCGTGGTCAGATCCGGCACTACCGGACTGCCAAATTCAAAAATAATCCTACCAAAACTTAATCCACATAGTCTAGACGCCTTCTCCAAACTACTCAAGCCGAGATTTAGCCAAAATCTAGAGATGCAACCACTATTGCCCCAAAAACACTAGATCTTAGAACTAGACAAAAGGAGAGAAAGAACGAGGGCAATACCGGCATCCATGGCAAGAGGATGAGGTGGGGATCGACTCCACCGAAGGGAATGGAGAGGGATGGCCCGGAGACGGCGGCCCGCCAGAGCCCTCTCGCGGCGAGGAGTCGCTGGAGAGAGGGAGAGGGACGAAGGGGTGGTGCGAATGGTTATGGGGGAGGAGAAACCTCCCCCTGCCCCGACATAACCCCCTGATCCCGCCCCCCAGCTGTAGTACCGCTCGGGTGGGCGGTAGTACCGCTTGTCAACATAAGCGGTAGTACCGCGCACCACCAGCGGTAGTACCGCCCAGCCAATACTCCAAAGACTAGACACAGAGGCTTAGCTCAAAAGAAGAGAGAAACAAACGGCAAGAAAAGAGAGCAAAACACACAGCAACAGAAGCATCAGCACGAGGACAAGAACCACACACCTCTACAAGAGAGGGCAGTGGCCGAGGCCACCTATGTTTGAGTCAATTGGTATGGCACCGCGAAGAATTATCCTTGGGCCCATGACCAAAACTCGTCTTTGAAGCACAAGTACCATCAAAAATGGCTAATGTGAAAGAGTTGATCAATTTATGCATAATAAGGGGAGGGAGAGTTCATTAAGAGAACAACACTCCCCCTATGTCCATGCCTACACCTAAACAAGATAACAAGTCGAGTATGGTGGGGAGTGCAAGTGCTCAAGCAACATTGCTCGAATCAATGATATTTAGCTCATGCCTTAACTCGCGAAATCTTGCTTCATCCAACGGCTTCGTGAAAATATCTGCAAGGTTATCATGAGTGTTGACATAGTTGAGCTCGATCTCCCCTCGCCTAATATGATCCCGGATGAAGTGATATCGAATCTCAATATGCTTCGTCTTGAAGTGTTGCACCGGGTTGAGAGAAATCTTGATGGCACTTTCATTGTCACACCAAAGAGGCACTTTGTCACAAATGACACCGTAGTCCTTTAAAGTTTGCCTCATCCATAAGAGTTGTGCAGAACAACTCCCGGCCGCCACATACTCCGCTTCGGTGGACGAGAGAGAGACACAACTTTGCTTTTTAGAAGACCAACTTACCAAAGAGCAACCAAGGAATTGGCACCCTCCAGAAGTGGACTTCCTATCCACTTTGTCTCCCGCCCAATCGGAGTCCGAATACCCTACAAGCTTGAAGTTTGCTCCTCTTGGGTACCATAAGCCAAAGTTTGGGGTATGAGCCAAATATCGAAAGATTCGCTTGACCGCCACAAAGTGGCTTTCCTTAGGTGCGGCTTGAAAACATGCACCAATTCCCACACTCAACATGATATCCGGTCTAGATGCACAAAGGTAAAGTAATGAACGAATCATGGAGCGATATACCCTTTGATCCACCGCTTTACCATTGGGATCGATGTCAAGTTGGCACTTGGTGGGCATTGGAGTGGACGCCGGCTTGACATCACTTAGCTTGAATCTCTTGAGCATGTCTTGAGTGTATTTGGCTTGGTTGATGAAGGTTCCTTCTCTTCTTTGCTTTACTTCGAAACCGAGAAAGAACTTCAACTCTCCCATGGAAGACATCTTGAACTTTGAGTTCATGAGTGCGGCAAATTCCTCATTGAAAGCTTTGTTAGGGGAACCAAAGATAATGTCATCAACATATAGTTGGCACACAAACAACTCCCCTTTGACCTTCTTAGTAAAAAGAGTGGGGTCGATTAGCCCAACTTCAAACCCACGATCTTGTAACAACTCGGTAAGGTGGTCATACCACGCACGTGGGGCTTGTTTAAGGCCATAGAGTGCCTTATCAAGTTGATACACATGATCGGGAAAGTAGGGAGCCTCGAACCCGGGGGGTTGCTTGACATACACCAACTCATTAATAGGTCCATTAAGAAAAGCACTCTTCACATCCATTTGTTGCAACTTAAAGTTGTGATGAGAAGCATAAGCAATCAACAAACGAATAGATTCAAGGCGAACAACGGGAGCAAAGGTTTCACCGTAGTCGATACCGTCGACTTGGGAGTAGCCTTGTGCCACCAATCGTGCCTTGTTGCGGATGATGGTCCCATGAGCATCTTGCTTGTTCTTGAATATCCACTTCGTTCCAATGCCATTATGGTTCCCCGTTGGCCTTGGCACTAATCTCCACACCTTGTTGTACTCGAAGTTGTTGAGTTCTTCATGCATGGCATTGAGCCAATCCGGATCTTCGAGAGCTTCATATACCTTTTGCGGTTCCACACAAGAGACAAACACGTGATGTTCACAATAGTTTGCCAATTGTCTACGAGTGCTTACCCCCTTTTGAATGCTTCCAAGCACATTCTTCATGAGATGACCCTTGGTGGAGAGCTTGGAAGCAATCTTGGCGGCACGACGCTCCAATTCCTCCTCAGAGGTGAGTTGAGGAGCGGTCACTTCATCATCTTGAGCGCCGTCTTGAGCTTGTTCTTGATCTTGAACTTGCTCGGAGGAGAGAACTTGACCTTGGGCATCACTTGGTGTGTCTCCACCGTCTTGATCATGATTTTGCCCTTGGTCTTGTTCATGAGGTTGAGGGCCTTCACTTTGTTCTTCGGAAGCGTGTGGGCCTTGGGTTGGTGATGGCTCCACTCGAGTGGAGCATTGTTCTTCTCCTTCGGCCACAAGGGGTTCCTCAATGGGTAGGATAAAACCAACACCCATTCTTCTTATGGCTTGAGGAGGAATTTCATCACCTACATCACAAGTGCCACTTTGCTCCACTTGGGAGCCGTTATTCTCATCAAACTCCACGTTACACATCTCCTCAATAAGTCCCGTGGATTTATTGAGGACACGGTAAGCATGAGAGTTTGTAGCATAACCAACAAATATGCCCTCATATGCTCTAGCCTCAAATTTAGACAACCGAACACCTTTCTTGAGAATGAAACACTTACACCCGAACACCCGAAAGTACTTGAGGTTGGGCTTGTTGCCGGTGAGTATCTCATATGGAGTCTTGTTCAAGCCCTTGCGGAGGTAGAGCCGATTGGATGCATGACACGCGGTGTTGATGGCTTCGGCCCAAAAGTTGTATGGAGACTTGAACTTCGCCATCATGGTCCTTGCGGCATCCATCAACGTCCGGTTCTTCCTCTCCGCAACACCGTTTTGTTGAGGGGTGTAAGGTGCGGAATATTGATGTTTGATCCCCTCATCACTAAGAAACTCATCCAAGGTGTAGTTCTTGAACTCGGTGCCGTTGTCACTTCTTATTGTCAAGATCTTTGCATTGTGTTGACGTTGGGCTTCATTTGCAAAGTCAATGACGGTTTGTTGGGTCTCACTCTTCCTCTTGAAGAAATACACCCAAGTGTATCTTGAATAGTCATCCACAATTACCAAGCAATACTTTCTACCCCCGAGACTATCAAAGGATGGAGGCCCAAAGAGATCCAAATGAAGGAGCTCCAAAGGCCTCTTTGATTAAATGAGAGTCGTGGGAGGGTGAGCCTTCTCATGAAGCTTTCCTTCGATACAAGCACTGCAAGCACGATCTTTAGCAAAACTAACGTTCGTTAGTCCACTGACATGGTCCCCCTTGAGAAGACTTTGCAAAGATCTCATATTGACATGGGATAAACGGCGATGCCAAAGCCATCCCACGTCAACTTTAGCCATTAGGCATGTCGCGGTCTTAGTGGGTCGCTCCGAAAAGTTAATCACATAGAGACCGTTCTCGACATGCCCAACAAAGGCTACTTTAAGAGTCTTGCTCCACAAGAGGGCCACGGTATCAATATCAAAGAAGGTGGCAAAGCCCATGATAGCAAGTTGACGAACGGAAAGTAAATTGTATGCAAGGGACTCAACAAGCATGACTTTCTCGATCGTGAGATCATGAGAAATGACTACTTTGCCGATTCCCAATACCTTAGATGACGAGGCATCACCCCACTCGACATTGGTGGGCATAGATGGAATCTTGTGCACGTCCACCACCAAGTCCTTGCTTCTGGTCATATGATTTGTAGCTCCACTATCGAGCAACCATGATCCCCCACCGGAAGCAAACACCTACAAGAGATCAATGCTTGTTTTTAGGTACCCATTTTGTAATGGGTCCTTTGATGTTAGTAACAAGGGTCTTAGGAACCCAAATAGACCATTCAATGTACTCATGAGGAGAACCAACAAATTTGGCATAAACATGCCCATCACTAGCACGGCATAACACATAAGAAGGATTAAAGTCGCCGGCTTTGTTGGATGGGGTGGTATTGCCCTTCTTGACACCGCTACCCTTCGCATTGTTCTTCTTCTCCTTGGAAGCACCCTCTCCCTCCTTCACAAAAGTTTGCTTGAGAGGAGGAGGTCGTTTGGTCTTGTCATTCTTCTTCTTGTTCTTGGGCTTGGGTGCGAACCCAATCCCCTCCTTGGCCACAACTTCCTTTTGGTTTCTCAAAAGGTCGTTGAGGTTCTTCTCACCTTGTATGCATGACACAAGGCCTTTCTCAAGTTGCTCCTTCAACTTAGCATTCTCCTCAACAAGATGCACATGCTCAAAACAAGGATTAGTAGCATTTGCATTATCACTAACACCATATGAGGAAAGGTGGCTTTCTCCTTAGTTAGCTGTACTTGGAGTTGACCATGAGACTCCTTGAGGCTAGCATGAACACCCTTCAAGACTTTGTGAGCCTTGTCGAGAATGTCAAACTCCTCTTTAAGTCCAGCAAGATCAACCCCAAGTTTTGCCTTCTCGGAGTTTAGCACACAAGACACAACAAGAGCATGATCAAGATCTTTCCTTAACTTAGCATGATCATCATTGTATGACTCCTCAAGAGCCAAACGAAGACCACGCTCTTCGTCAAGAGCATTGGAAAGATCCGAAATCTCATCAGCATAGTCACGACTATGCCCCTCCATCTTAGAGATGGTATCTTCGTGAGCCTCGATCATGTCATTGGCTTCACCAAGTTGTTCCAAGAGAGCAACGAAGTGCTTCTTGGATTTACCCTTGAGTTTACCCATAAAGGTATCAAACTCATTTTCCTCCACATTTGTCCCCTCATGTTCATCAATGCTATCCGTCGAAGAAGGATGATTAATGATGATAGCTTTGATGTTGGGGGTTACCTTGTTGGTGGCTTTAGCCATGAGGCACTTGGCGGTGATGTTCTCATTGGGTGAGTCGAAGAGAGACATCCGTGGAGTCATCGCAATGGCAACGGAGGCCATGGCAACCGACTCACCATCTTAATCATCGTCATCATCCTCATTGTACTCTTCTTGTACCACCAATGCCTTGGGAGGAGTCTTCTTGGTGAAGTTGCTCTTGTTAGGGAACAACTTGGCCTTGTCCTTTCTAATGAGCTTGCCACCATTGTCTTCCCTCTTCTCGTAAGGGCACTCCGCAAAAAAGTGGCTCACATTGCCACAATTGAAGCAAGTCCTCACTCGTTGCTTGCCCTTTGCGCCACTTGAATTGTTCTTGTTGAAGTTTGGCCTTGTGTTCTTCTTGCCCCAAAATTGCCTTGAAGCAAGAGCCATGTGTTCATGATAGGCATACTTTGTATCTTCGAGGTTGCCCTCCTCTTCTTCCTCTTCATCCTCTTCCTCCATACTAACCTTGGCCTTTAGAGCAAGGTTGGGCTTCTTTACTCTTTGAGAGCGAAGAACCGCATTGTCGGCGGTCTTGTCCAAGATGCTCATAGCAACAAACTCATCCAACACTTCACTTGAGGACAAGGTGTGGAAGTCCGACCTTTGACAAATTACGGAGGACATGGCTTTGTGGTAGGGCATCATTGCCTTGAGGAATTTGCGCTTGATCCAATTGTCATCCGTGTCCTTACTTCCATGATCTCGGAGAGAGACCGCGAGTTTGGTTACTCTCCGAAAAAGCTCATGAGGTTCTTCATATTCTTTCATTGCAAACTCGTCGGCTTCATCTTGCACTACTTCATAGTTGGAGCGTTGAATGCTTGCGCTTCCCCGGTAGAGGGAAATAACTTGGAGCCAAGCATCTTTGGCCATGGTGTAGGGCCGGAGATGAGGAAGATCTTCGGGTGGGATTGCTTCTTGGATGATGAAGAGAGCATTCTCATTGAATTGATGATCCACAACTTCTCTAGGAGTGAAGTTACTTCGGTCATGCGGATAAAAACCTTCTTCAATGATTCTCCAAAGGTTAGTGTTCACATGATTTAAATGACGCTTAAAACGATAGACCCAAGAACCAAAATCTACATTCTTCTCAATCTTAGGAGCCGGGCCGGCATGATTTAAATGAGTGGAAGGGAGCGGTCCACCATAGACAGGTGGAGGTTCCACATGGGCAAAGATGCCGGTGCCCTTTTTACCACTAGAAGAAGGAGCTTTCTCGCTAGTAGCTTCCCCTTTGTCGGAGGTAGCATCCATCACCTTGTTGGCGGGATCACCCACTTTCAACGGTGCGGTGGAAAGCTTAAGCCCTTCTAAGTATTTATTAAACATGCTTTCGACCTCGGTAGTCATGGAGGTTTTCAATGTGTCCAACACCACATTTAATTCCTCACGAGATACCGCGGTTCCCCCATCTCCTGTAGACGAGACCGGATTCACACCGGAGTGCTCCTCCACACCGTCTACGACGTCAACCATACTCTTCGGACGGTAAAGTCCTTAAAAAGAGACGAGGCTCTGATACCAATTGAAAGGATCGATATAGTTGACTAGAGGGGGGGTGAATAGGCAACTAACAATTTTTAGCTTTTCTTTACCAATTTAAACTTTGCATCAAAGTAGGTTGTCTAGATATGCAACTAGGTGAGCAACCTATATGATGCAACAACAACAAGCGCACAAGCAAGAAAGGGATACAACACAATATAAGCGTGCACAAGTAAAGGTAAGAGATAACCAAGAGTGGAGCCGGTGGAGACAAGGATGTGTTACCGAAGTTCCTTCCTTTTGAGGGGAAGTACGTCTCCGTTAGAGCGGTGTGGAGGCACAATGCTCCCCAAGAAGCCACTAGGGCCACCGTATTCTCCTCACGCCCTCACACAATGCGAGATGCCGTGATTCCACTATTGGTGCCCTTGAAGGCGGCGACCGGACCTTTACAAACAAGGTTGGGGCAATCTCCACAACTTAATTGGAGGCTCCCAACGACACCACAAAGCTTCACCACAATGGACTATGGCTCCGCGGTGACGTCAACCGTCTAGGGTGCTCAAACACCCAAGAGTAACAAGATCCGCTAGGGATAAGTGGGGGAATCAAATTTCTCTTGGTGGAAGTGTAGATTGGGGCCTTCTCAACCAATCCCGAGCAAATCAGCAAGTTTGATTGGCTAGGGAGAGAGATCGGGCGAAAATGGAGCTTGGAGCAACAATGGAGCTTTTGGGGGAAGAGGTGAGTCAACTTTGGGGAAGAAGACCTCCTTATATAGTGGGCGGGAACAATCCAACCGTTACCCCCACAACAGCCCCGCAGAGGGCGGTACTACCGCAGGAGGCAGCGGTACTACCGCTGGTTACAGCGGTACTACCGCTCCCCAGGGCGGTACTACCATGGAGCCTGGAGGGCAGGAGAGGACAGATCCGAGCGGTACTACCGCGGCGGTTGGGCGGTACTACCGCTCGTGAGCGGTACTGCCGCCCTACTGCCGCTGCGAAGTACCGCACTATCCGACACGAAAAAAGACCCCTCGAATCAAGGCGGTAGGGGCCTGGTACCGTAGCGGTACTACTGCTGAGGACCCACCAGCGGTACTACCGCTGTGGAGCGGTACTGCCGCTTGTGACCCCCAAGCGGTACTACCGTTGGGTACCACGGTACTACTGCTAGGACCAGACTCAGCCCAAGGAGAGAGGAAGCAAAGCTCCAATGAAGCAGAAAGGCGCAGAGGGTGTAAAGAGGATGTGTACGTGTTGATTCCACCCTAGCCTTCCCAAAGCCGACCTCCTCTTGATAGTACGGTGATCCCTATGAAACAAGTCCACCAAACTAATTCGAAAGGACTACACCGTCTTCGCTTCAAACTCTGAGGGGAGGGAATCGTCTAGTGCCAAAGGATGAATCTCTGAAAACACTCAATGCATACGATTAGTCCGCAAAAGCATTGTCATCAATCACCAAAATATCTTAGGGATAAATATGCCCTTACACCGTATATAAAGGAGCAAGGGGGAGGCCGACCGGCCCCTTGTGGGCACGCCAGGAGGAGGAGTCCTCCTCCTAGTAGGAGTAGAACTCCCCTCTTTCCTACTCCTACTAGGAGGGGGAAAGGTAGGAGGAGAGGGGGAAGGAAAGGGGGGCGCCGCCCCCCCTCTCCTAGTCCAATTCGGACCAGAGGGGGAGGGGCGCGCGGCCTGCCCTAGGCCAGCCCTCTCTCTCTCCACTAAGGCCCATAAGGCCCATTATTTCTCCGGGGGGGCCCGGTAACCCTCCAGCACTCCGGTTTTCTCGGAAACCACCTTGAACACTTCCGGTGTCCGAATATAGTCGTCCAATATATCGATCTTTACGTCTCGACCATTTCGAGACTCCTCATCATGTCCGTGATCATATCCGGGACTCCGAACTACCTTCGATACATCAAAACACAAAAACTCATAATACCGATCGTCACCGAACTTTAAGCGTGCGGACCCTACGGGTTCGAGAACTATGTAGACATGACCGAGACATGTCTCAGGTCAATAACCAATAGCGGAACCTGAATGCTCATATTGGCTCCTACATATTCTACGAAGATCTTTATCGGTCAAACCGCATAACAACATACGTTGTTCCCTTTGTCATCGGTATGTTACTTGCTCGAGATTTGATCGTCGGTATCTCAATACCTAGTTCAATCTCGTTACCGACAAGTCTCTTTACTCGTTCCGTAATACATCATCCCGCAACTAACTTATTTGTTACAATGCTTGCAAGGCTTATAGTGATGTGCATTACCGAGAGGGCCTAGAGATACCTCTCCGACAATCGGAGTGACAAATCCTAATCTCGAAATACGCCAACTCAACAAGTACCTTCGGAGACACCTGTAGAGCACCTTTATAATCACCCAGTTACGTTGTGACGTTTGGTAGCACACAAAGTGTTCCTCCGGTAAACGGGAGTTGCATAATCTCATAGTCATAGGAACATGTATAAGTCATGAAGAAAGCAATAGCAACATACTAAACGATCAAGTGCTAAGCTAACGGAATGGGTCAAGTCAATCACATCATTCTCCTAATGATGTGATCCCGTTAATCAAATGACAACTCATGTCTATGGCTAGGAAACTCAACCATCTTTGATCAACGAGCTAGTCAAGTAGAGGCATACTAGTGACACTATGTTTGTCTATGTATTCACACATGTATTATGTTTCCGGTTAATACAATTTAGCATGAATAATAAACATTTATCATGATATGAGGAAATAAATAATAACTTTATTATTGCCTCTAGGGCATATTTCCTTCAGTCTCCCACTTGCACTAGAGTCAATAATCTAGATTACACAGTAATGATTCTAACACCCATGGAGTCTTGGTGATGATCATGTTTTGCTCGTGGAAGAGGCTTAGTCAATGGGTATGCAACATTCAGATCGGTATGTATCTTGCAAATCTCTATGTCTCCCACCTGGACTTGGTTCCGGATGGAATTGAAGCATCTCTTGATATGCTTGGTTCTCTTGTGAAATCTTGATTCCTTTGCCAAGGCAATTGCACCAGTATTGTCACAAAAGATTTTCATTGGACCCGATGCACTAGGTATGACACCTAGATCGGATATGAACTGCTTCATCCAGACTCCTTCATTTGCTGCTTCCGAAGCAGCTATATACTCCGCTTCACACGTAGATCCCGCCATGACGCTTTGTTTAGAACTGCACCAACTGACAGCTCCACCGTTCAATGTAAACACGTATCCGGTTTGCGATTTAGAATCGTCCGGATCACTGTCAAAGCTTGCATCGATGTAACCATTTACGACTAGCTCTTTGTCACCTCCATAAACGAGAAACATATCCTTAGTCCTTTTCAGGTATTTCAGGATGTTCTTGACCGTTGTCCAGTGATCCACTCCTGGATTACTTTGGTACCTCCCTGCTAGGCTAATAGCAAGACATACATCAGGTCTGGTACACAGCATTGCATACATGATAGCGCCTATGGCTGAAGCATAGGGAACATCTTTCATTTTCTCTCTATCTTCTGCAGTGGTCAGGCATTGAGTCTGACACAACTTCACACCTTGTAACACATGCAAGAACCCTTTCTTTGCTTGATTCATTTTGAACTTTTTCAAAACTTTGTCAAGGTATGTGCTTTGTGAAAGTCCTATCAAGCGTCTTGATCTATCTCCATAGATCTTGATGCCCAATATGTAAGCAGCTTCATCGAGGTCTTTCATTGAAAAACTCTTATTCAAGTATCCTTTTATGCTATCCAGAAATTCTATATCATTTCCAATTAACAATATGTCATCCACATATAATATTAGAAATGCTACAGAGCTCCCACTCACTTTTTTGTAAATACAGGCTTCTCCAAAAGTCTGTATAAAACCATATGCTTTGATCACACTATCGAAACGTTTATTCCAACTCCGAGAGGCTTGCACCAGTCCATAAATGGATCGCTGGAACTTAAACACTTTGTTAGCTCCCTTTGGATCGACAAAACCTTTCGGTTGCATCATATACAACTCTTCTTCCCGAAATCCATTCAGGAATGCAGTTTTGACATCCATTTGCCAAATTTCATAATCATAAAATGCGGCAATTCCTAACATGATTCAGACAGACTTAAGCATCGCTACGGGTGAGAAAGTCTCATCGTAGTCAACTCCTTGAACTTGTCGAAAACCTTTTGCAACAAGTCGAGCTTTATAGACAGTAACATTACCGTCAGCGTCAGTCTTCTTCTTGAAGATCCATTTATTCTCTATGGCTTGCCGATCATTGGGCAAGTCAACCAAAGTCCACACTTTGTTCTCATACATGCATGGATCCCATCTCAGATTTCATGGCCTCAAGCCATTTTGCGGAATCTGGGCTCACCATCGCTTCTTCATAGTTCATAGGTTCGCCTTGGTCTAGTAACATGACCTCCAGAATAGGATTACCGTACCACTCTGGTGCGGATCTTACTCTGGTTGACCTACGAGGTTCGGTAGTAACTTGATCTGAAGTTATATGATCATCATCATTAGCTTCCTCACTAATTGGTGTAGGAGTCACAGAAACAGATTTCTGTGATGAACTACTTTCCAATAAGGGAGCAGGTACAGTAACCTCATCAAGTTATACTTTCCTCCCACTCACTTCTTTCGAGAGAAACTCCTTCTCTAGAAAGGATCCATTCTTAGCAACGAATGTCTTGCCTTCGGATCTGTGATAGAAGGTGTACCCAACAGTTTACTTTGGGTATCCTATGAAGACACATTTCTACGATTTGGGTTCGAGCTTATCAGGTTGAAGCTTTTTCACATAAGCATCGCAGTCCCCAAACTTTAAGAAATGACAACTTTGGTTTCTTACCAAACCACAGTTCATAAGGCGTCGTCTCAACGGATTTGGATGGTGCCCTATTTAACGCGAATGCAGCCGTCTCTAAAGCATAACCCCAAAACGATAGCGGTAAATCAGTAAGAGACATCATAGATCGTACCATATCTAGTAAAGTACGATTACGACGTTCGGACACACCATTACGCTGTGGTGTTCCAGGTGGCGTGAGTTGCGAAACTATTCCGCATTGTTTCAAATGTAGACCAAACTCGTAACTCAAATATTCTCCTCCACGATCAGATCGTAGAAACTTTATTTTCTTGTTACGATGATTTTCCACTTCACTGTGAAATTCTTTGAACTTTTCAAATGTTTCAGACTTATGTTTCATTAAGTAGATATACCCATATCTGCTCAAATCATCTGTGAAGGTGAGAAAATAACGATACCCGCCGCGAGCCTCAATATTCATTGGACGACATACATCAGTATGTATGATCTCCAACAAATCTGTTGCTCACTCCATTGTTCCGGAGAACGGCGTTTTAGTCATCTTGCCCATAAGGCATGGTTCGCAAGTACCAAGTGATTCATAATCAAGTGATTCCAAAAGTCCATCAGTATGGAGTTTCTTCATGCGCTTTATGTAGGAGATATGCCCTAGAGGCAATAATAAATGTTATTGATTATCTCCCTGTTCATAATTATGTTTATGTTCCATGCTATAACTGTTGTGGTTCCCGAGCCCGTATATCCATAAAGGCTCTGGGGAGAACCCATATGCACGTGTGGAATAATAAACGGTAAAATGTATTCCTAGTCGTGCCTCTAAGACTAGCTCAAGTGTTGCATGATGATTATGTTTTCCCAATCATGGGCATGTCTATGCCAAGCAATTTTGAGGGCACAATGTCAGGAAGGACATTTGTGTTGAATCGACCCGAATTGATGTTATGCTATGAGATACATTCATCACAAGTTAATGGTTTATAACACAGAGATAGTTAATGTTTGCATAATTCCTTAGACCATGAGAGTATCGAGTTTCTTCATGCTTGCTTCATGAACTTTGGGGTTTGTTAAACGTCATCCGTAACTGGATGGCTATTACGGCGGCTTACGGGTTCATGGGAAAGTATGTTAAGTGACTTGATAGCTCGAGATTGGGATTTGCTCCTCCGACGATGGAGAGATATACTCGGGTCCTCTCGGTGTTACGGTGTCCATCATCGTCTGGCCAGACACTTTGTGATTTGATCACGGGGATGCCGGAACACGAAACGAGAAAAGAGAACAAAACCGGTAACAAGGTAACTAGCATAGTGGACAAGTTGTTGATCCACGGGAATGCCAACATGTCTCACCTCGGGTATTTGTAACATATCGCGAAGCAACAGGAATAGCACACGGCAACTGGAGGTTCACTCGAATATTTATTCGTGTGGGTATAGGGGTCAATATGGGTGTCCACGGCTCCGATGTTGATCATTGATCGGAAGGGGTTCCGGGTCATGTCTATACTTCACCGAACCTATAGGGTCACACGCTTAAGGGTCATCTATCTGCTGAATACTAGACAGGGAGTCTGAGAGAAAATCACCAAAAAAGTTTCGGACACCGAAAAGTTACGGACAGCGGAATCGTACCGCAGAGAGAGGTCATCGGATAAGTTTCGATGATACCGAAAATTTGTTTAGGGATACACCATTAAGTCAAATTGGTTTCGGCACATGCCTGATAATTCTTGGAGGATGCCAGAATCATTCTGGAAGCTTTTTGGAATTTTCTGAGATAAAAACCGGAAATGTTCCGGAGCTGCCGAAGCCACTTCAGATGCGTTTCGCAGATGAAAATCACTAAAACCGGAATTGTTTCGGAACGCGTTGAAAATCATTTTAGTGGGTACTGGAAATGTTCTTAGCCCACATAAATATTTTCAGTTCGATCAGACGCTGAAAAATGTCGTCGTGAATAGTGAAAATCAGCTTTATGGTTACTTTATGGAAAGCCACCTTTTGGGGCTTTGCTCCAAAAGATCTTGGGGATGACATGGATGGATAGGAGCCATTTTTTGGGCCCCTCATGGGGGTGTGGCCGGCCACATGGGGTATCCCCCCTTGGGGACCCTCTTGTTCCTTGGTTTCACTCCTAGGTCCTTGTGGAAGGACTTCATTCATGTGCATTTTGGGTTTTTTGTGAAACTACCCTACCCCCTTGGGATTTCCTATAAATAGAGGTGGAGGGGAAGCCCTCCACACTCATCCCTTGCTCTCATACACATGCCATGCATTATCTGGCTTCTTCTCTCCCTCCCACGAAAAGAGTTTCGTAGAGCCGTAAGGCTGTCTGGGTTCCGGCAGGAACTAGTTCTGGACGGCGAAGCCCTGCCGGATAGATGACACCGTATGTGTGCAACTCTGTAGAGAGATCGTAGTTTCGGTCTTAGTTCGTGAGTGCCTCCCGAAGGGCTGTCCGTGTGACCGTCCGAGTTTCGAAGGTCCTCCCGAAGGGCTGTCCGAGTGACCGTTCGAGTTTCGAAGGTCCTCCCGAAGGGCTGTTCGAGTGACCGTTCGAGTTTCGAAGGTCCTCCCGAAGGGCTGTCCGCGACACCGTCCGGGGGGCTGTTCGACCGCCTCCCGGAGGGCTGTCTGAGGAGCAGATGAGGGTATACATCCTCGCGGTTGGGAGGTTGTAAATCCTAGCTGCGGGGATCTGCACCGCCGATCGTCATCGACTCTACTTCCCGCTGCGCTACGAGTCGGTAACGAAAAAGATCAAACCATGTATGCAGTCTCCATAGTGGTCCTGGGCTGGTGCGTAGGTCGGAAATTTTTTGTTTTATGTCGCGTTCCCCTTCACTTTACACCAATATGACCCAAACGGCAGTGCCACAAATAAGTTGCACTATCATTATCAACTCTGCATCTTTTGGCTTCAACATTATGAATATGTGTATCAACTATCGAGATTCAACAAAAATAGACCACTCTTCAAGGGTGCATGACCATAAAAGATATTACTCATATAAATAGAACAACCATTATTCTCAGATTTAAATGAATAACCGTCTCGCATCAAACAAGATCCAGATATAATGTTCATGCTCAACGCTGGCACCAAATAACAATTATTCAGGTCTAAAACTAATCCCGAAGGTAGATGTAGAGGTAGCGTGCCGAAGTCGATCACATCGACTTTGGAACCATTTCCCACGCGCATCGTCACCTCGTCCTTAGCCAGTCTTCGCTTAATCTGTAGTCCCTGTTTTGAGTTGCAAATATTAGCAACAGAACCAGTATCAAATACCCAGGTGCTACTGCGAGCTCTAGTAAGGTACACACCAATAACATGTATATCACATATACCTTTGTTCACCTTGCCATCCTTCTTATCCGCCAAATACTTGGGGCAGTTCCGCTTCTAGTGACCAGTCTATTTGCAGTAGAAGCACTCAGTCTTAGGCTTAGGTCCAGACTTGGGTTTCTTCTCCTGAGCAGCAACTTGTTTGCCGTTCTTCTTGAAGTTCCCCTTCTTTTTCCCTTTACCCTTTTTCTTGAAACTGGTGGTCTTGTTGACCATCAACACTTGATGTTCCTTCTTGATTTCTACCTCCGCAGCCTTTAGCATTGCGAAGAGCTCGGGAATTGTCTTATCCATCCCTTGCATATTATAGTTCATCACGAAGCTCTTGTAGCTTGGTGGCAGTAATTGAAGAATTCTGTCAATGACACTATCATCCGGAAGATTAACTCCCAGTTGAATCAAGTGATTGTTATACCCAGACATTTTGAGTATATGTTCACTGACAGAACTATTCTCCTCCATCTTGCAGCTATAGAACTTATTGGAGACTTCATATCTCTCAATCCGGGCATTTGCTTGAAATATTAACCTCAACTCCTGGAACATCTCATATGCTCCATAACGTTCAAAACGTCGTTGAAGTCCCGGTTCTAAGCCGTAAAGCATGGCACACTGAACTATCGAGTAGTCATCAGCTTTGCTCTGCCAGATGTCTTAACGTCGTTAGTTGCATCTGCAGCAGGCCTGGCACCCAGCGGTGCTTCCAAGACGTAATTCTTCTGTGCGGCAATGAGGATAATCCTCAAGTTACGGACCCAGTCCGTGTAATTGCTACCATCATCTTTCAACTTTGCTTTCTCAAGGAACGCATTAAAATTCAACGGAACAACAACACGGGCCATCTATCTACAACAACATAGACTAGCAAAATACTATCAGGTACTAAGTTCATGATAAATTTAAGTTCAAATAATCATATTACTTAAGAACTCCCACTTAGATAGACATCCCTCTAATCATCTAAGTGATCACATGATCCAAATCAACTAAACCATGTCTGATCATCACGTGAGATGGAGTAGTTTTCAATGGTGAACATCACTATGTTGATCATATCTACTATATGATTCACGCTCGACCTTTCGGTCTCAGTGTTCCGAGGCCATATCTGCATATGCTAGTCTCGTCAAGTTTAACCCGAGTATTCGGCGTGTGCAAATCTGGCTTGCACCCGTTGTAGATGAACGTAGAGCTTATCATACCCGATCATCACGTGGTGTCTCAGCACGACGAACTTTGGCAACGGTGCATACTCAGGGAGAACACTTTTATCTTGAAATTTAGTGAGAGATCATCTTATAATGCTACAATCAAGGCAAAATAAGATGTATAAGATAAACATCACATGCAATCAATATAAGTGATATGATATGGCCATCATCATCTTGTGATTGTGATCTCCATCTCCGAAGCACCGTCATGATCACCATCGTCACCGATGCGACACCTTGATCTCCATCGTAGCATCGTCGTCGTCTCGCCAACTATTGCTTCTACGACTATCGCTACCGCTTAGTGATAAAGTAAAGCAATTAGAGGGTGATTGCATTGCATACAATAAAGCGACAACCATATGGCTCCTGCTAGTTGCCGATAACTCGATTATAAAACATGATCATCTCATACAACAAAAAATAGCATCATGCCTTGACCATATCACATCACAACATGCCCTGCAAAAACAAGTTAGACGTCCTCTACTTTGTTGTTGCAAGTTTTACGTGGCTGCTACGGGCTGAGCAAGAGCCGTTCTTACCTACGCATCAAAACCACAACGATAGTTCGTCAAGTTAGTGTTGTTTTAACCTTCACAAGGACCGGGCGTGGTCACACTCGGTTCAACTAAAGTTGGAGAAACTGACACCCGCCAGCCACCTGTGTGCAAAGCACATCGGTAGAACCAGTCTCGCGTAAGCGTACGCGTAATGTCGGTCCGGGCCGCTTCATCCAACAATACCGCCGAACCAAAGTATGACATGCTGGCAAGCAGTATGACTTGTATCGCCCACAACTCACTTGTGTTCTACTCGTGCATATAACATCTACGCATAAACCTGGCTCGGATGCCACTGTTGGGGAACGTAGTAATTTCAAAAAAATTCCTACGCACACGCAAGATCATGGTGATGCATAGCAACGAGAGGGGAGAGTGTTGTCCACGTACCCTCGTAGACTGAAAGCGGAAGCGTTAGCACAACACGGTTGATGTAGTCGTACGTCTTCACGATCCGACCGATCCAAGTACCGAACGTACGGCACCTCCGAGTTCAGCACACCTTCAGCTCGATGACATCCCACGAACTCCAATCCAGCAGAGCTTTGCGGGAGAGTTCCGTCACCACGACGGCATGATGACGGTGATGATGTTGCTACCGATGCAGGGCTTCGCCTAAGCACCGCTACGATATAACCGAGGTGGATTATGGTGGGGGGGCACCGCACACGGTTGGGAGAGATCAACAGATCAACTTGTGTGTCTAGAGGTGCCCCCTGCCCCCGTATATAAATGAGCAAGGGGGAGGCCGGCCGACCCCTTGTGGGCGCGCCAGGAGGAGGAGTCCTCCTCTTAGTAGGAGTAGGACTCCCCTCTTTCCTACTCCTACTAGGAGGGGGAAAGGAAGGAGGAGAGGGAGAAGGAAAGGGGGGCGCCGCCCCCCCTCTCCTAGTCCAATTCGGACTAGAGAGGGAGGGGCGCGCGGCCTGCCCTAGGCCAGCCCTCTCTCTCTCCACTAAGGCCCATAAGGCCCATTATTTCTCCCGGGGGTTCCGGTAACCCTCCGGCACTCCAGTTTTCTCCGAAACCACCCGGAACACTTCCGGTGTCCGAATATAGTCGTCCAATATATCGATATTTACGTCTCAACCATTTCGAGACTCCTCATCATGTCCGTGATCATATCCGAGACTCCGAACTACCTTCGGTACATCAAAACACAAAAACTCATAATACCGATCGTCACCGAACTTTAAGCGTGCAGACCCTACGGGTTCGAGAACTATGTAGACATGACCGAGACATGTCTCCGGTCAATAACCAATAGAGGAACCTGGATGCTCATATTGGCTCCTACATATTCTACGAAGATCTTTATCGGTCAAACCGCATAACAACATACGTTGTTCCCTTTGTCATCGGTATGTTACTTGCCCGAGATTTGATCATCGGTATCTCAATACCTAGTTCAATCTCGTTACCGACAAGTCTCTTTACTCGTTCCGTAATACATCATCCCGCAACTAACTTATTTGTTACAATGCTTGCAAGGCTTATAGTGATGTGCATTACCGAGAGGGCCCAGAGATACCTCTCCGACAATCGGAGTGACAAATCCTAATCTCGAAATACGCCAACTCAACAAGTACCTTCGGAGACACCTGTAGAGCACCTTTATAATCATCCAGTTATGTTGTGACGTTTGGTAGCACACAAAGTGTTCCTCCGGTAAACGGGAGTTGCATAATCTAATAGTCATATATAGGAACATGTATAAGTCATGAAGAAAGCAATAGCAATATACTAAACGATCAAGTGCTAAGCTAACGGAATGGGTCAAGTCAATCACATCATTCTCCTAATGATGTGATCCTGTTAATCAAATGACAACTCATGTCTATGGCTTGGAAACTCAACCATCTTTGATCAACGAGCTAGTCAAGTAGAGGCATACTAGTGACACTATGTTTGTCTATGTATTCACACATATATTCTGTTTCCGGTTAATACAATTCTAGCATGAATAATAAACATTTATCATGATATGAGGAAATAAATAATAACTTTATTATTGCCTCTAGGGCATATTTCCTTCAGCTCGTACACGACGTGATGCCGGTTAAGGTGATCTTGCGGTACAACTGTTCTTCCTATGTCCTAGGCTCTTCATGCCTCCATTGATTTTGATTTTGCCTTCGATTTTGATGCAGGGTAGTTGCTATCTCGGATTGCTCCTTCATCCTCTTGGTGCCCATGGCGTTCCTGTGACTGCTATTTAGACGGATCTGGAGGTTGAACCTCTTTTCTCTCTGTTCGTTTGGTACAGTAGCTTGTTCATGTGTTGCTGGGTGAGCTTCTTCTCCTGTTATCTTGTGTGTTGTAGTCTACCTTGGGGAGAGGGATTAGCTATTTTTGTTTCCTTCTTATGGAGGAGATTCTCAGATTTAGCTAGGTTCCAAAGAAGAGATTGTTCTTTGTCTTTCTTGTTTTGTTTGTACCTTGTTGCCAAGGAAGGCCTTGGATCTAACTAATTATTTACAGATACATGTTTGTTGCCTTGCTTGGCTTGTTGGCCATATTCTTCTCAATGCACGTACACTAAAATCTCTATTGTTTTGAGAAATTGTTAAATCTCAAATTATTAAGTTAATAACAAGTAGAGTAACGCAATAAGAAAGATAACACAATGTATAGAGGAAGAGTCCAATCAATATGATCAAACCCCATCGTTTTACCCTTAGTGGGAAGAACACAATACGCGCCTTCACCCCTTTTGTCACTAGGCAAGATCACCACAAGGTTGAACCCACTACTATGCACCACCCCTCTGAAGATCTACTCATCTAATTGGCCAAACAAAATTTATATGTCGGAAAGCATACATAACTATAAAATTGCATATAAAAGATACTTCAAGAGAATAAAATATAACTCAATGAATAATCTGATCATAAATCCACAATTCATCGGCTCCCAACAAACACACCGCAAGAATTACATCGATTAGATCTCCGAAGAGATCATTGTATTGAAGATCATAGATAGATAGATAGATAGAGAGAGAGAGAGAGAGAGAGATAGAGAGAGAGATCTAGCTACTACTATGGACCCGTATGTCCTAGTGGAACTACTCACACATCATCATGGAGGTAACATGGTTGATGAGGATGGCCTCCCCAGTGATTTCTATCTTTGGCAGAGTATCAAAAAAGGGCTTCAGATGGGATCGCATCTAAACAGAGGCTTGCGACGGTGATAAAATTCTTTCGGTTTGCTTACAAGGGTTCCGGAACATTGGGGGTCTTTATAGGCTTGGAATTAGGTCAAACAGATGCTCAAGGGGGCACATGGACAGGTGGTGCGGCCACCCTTTGGCAACGCCATCTGTCCATGTGGCTACCTCGTGGGTCCCCTCAACCTCCCCCGAAGCTTATAGGATTTGTTGTTATCCAGAAAAAATCGTCAAAAAGTTTCGTCGCGTTTGTACTTCCACAGGCATGGTTTTTCCGTGAAACACAAAAAAACATGCAAAAAACAAGAACTGGCACTCGGCGCTAAATTAATAGGTTTGTCCAAAAGAATAATATAAAATGACATATAAAGCATACAAAAGTGATAATATAATCATTTAATAATCAAAAATTATAGATACGTTTGAGACGTATCAGCATTCCCAATCTTAATTCCTACTCGTTCTCGAGTAGGTAAATGATAAACAAAGAAATTTTTATGTTGAATGCTACCTAACTTATCCTTGATCAAATGATGTAATCTTGGTATGAATATTGGGTAACGAATGTTTCAAAGTAATACAGTCTATAAAAATTGATCTAACAGTACATAAACATGCAAGTAAACAGTTATTGCTTTTCAAAATAAAGTTGCTAAAGAACGCGGTCCCTAGACACTTCATCATGATAAGCATGTCATGCTTTGTCTTCCTCGCATAAATGTCAAATCAAGAACAACCCCGATGCAAAACCAAGCAATTAAATCATACTTTTCTCGATTTAGATTTTTAAACTCTCACGTAATACTTGAGCGTGAGCCAAGGTCTTAGCGCTTAGGATTGAATACTTCGTTTGGTGATCGGAAATGGAGCCTAAAGGATTCTCGCCTTTTCCCCCAAGGTGACTCTGAGTTATCGAACCCACGGGAGGACGGTGTCCTTTAAGCTAGGGTATCAAACAAGCTTTTGCTAAAGAATTGATTCCAAGTTTTGACCAGATCATGAATCAAATTGACACGGGAAGAAGACTTATAATAAGAACATGCATGTGTATGAGGTCTTATGCTTACAACCATATATTTGTGACGGGACCAAATATCATGTTAAGTTGTGCTATGGAAGTCATCCAGCAAGATGTGCTTATTAGATATCGAAGTGGGGGATGTGTCCAAATTAAGACTTGTGAGATCGTAGAAGAACCAGTTGTGTTCCAAGGATGCGTTAAACGAGTTTCTTGATAGACCAAGGACTTGGAGGTGTATGGAGGTTGATTTTGTAGAAGACATAACACTAGTAAGGCCACAAAATCTTAGGTGGGGAACTTTCAAAGAAGAAAGCATGTACACAATGTGAAGATATTTGTCACACACTTACGTTCTAGAGCTCTTTACAAAGGTATTTAACGATATTGAATAGTTGTGAACACATAAAATACATAATAACACATATACAGTTAAATAGCTTCACTCATGTTATTTGTCATTATTATGTTTCGAAGATTTAATGGACATTCGGTTCAACCAAAAATTGCCATAACCAAAATTTTAATAGAGAAAAAAGAACTTCCTGCAAAATATAATTTAAATTTAGTAAAATAAATTTCCCAAGATGTATGTGAGATTTATATCATATAAGATCTTGTATTGATATAATAAATCTTAAATAAGTAAAAAACATTTGGTATAATTAGATAAATTACTTAGATCAAGCGACCGATAGGTATTAGACGACCGGAGGGATCAAGCCAAAAAACAAGACAGAACTCTAGGCATGTCCAATAGGCGCACACACAAGTTATTTCAACAAACATTTAATATCAGGATATTATTTACAAATAAAAAGGAGACATTTTTATATTGGCACAACCACATTTTAATTGATGTCTGTGTTATTCACATGTGTAAATACCTATATGCAAATGAACACTTAAACAGTAGGTTCTGCGTGCATGCATGGTACCCATGCTAAAAGACATATTTTCCATAAAAAAATCAAACGGTCCAAATCTCACAAGCTATATTCAAAATGCACTTCTTACCCGCTGGACCATTTCAACACATTAGCACATCAAACCATAGGCATCCTATATATTGTGCAGAATTTCAGCTCCATTTGATCCAGCAGCAATGGTTGCGCTTAGAAGCATAAGAACTCGGGAAATTAGTAACAGCTCCGTGGAAAAGGCAAATGGGTAATACTGCAAGGCAACAGTGTGCCAGTCACCAATGAGCTGACAAATGCACCTTGACCAAATAACTCACTTCCGTAACTCACATTTTACAGATGATTTATAGCTCACTTCTAAACTAGCAATATACAAAATAAAACATTTATTGTAAATACAAGGAATATTCTAAAAGATGTATGCTTAGCCACTTCATGGAAAAATTAGCTGATAATAACATGTAAGCTCATCCATGTGTCATGCCAAGCATAGAAAACTATACATAACCTAAAATATTCTAGCAACAAAAGTGACTTCGGATATGCAGCTTTGAATAAATTGAGCGTGGTTAGAGCCAAAAAATGCAATTTCTTTTCCTACAGATTTATAGTCACTTACAGGAGGGTCTTCGACAATTGATTACAAATATCATTCGGGTTCGAGGAAAACAAATATCAATTCAGAAGGTACGGATTCAGTGGAAGTTGTTATTGTTTAGTTAAAGAAAGTATTGTACACAATATATAACTAGCGTTGAGATTACAAACATGCCCAGTTAAGTTACCAAGTGGCATTTGATTTTACATTCCTACTCATTTGACATTTGATTTGGATCTCCCAAGAATGGAACCCAAGCACCGGTCCACCCACATATTGAAGGAAATATGCCCTAGAGGCAATAATAAAGTTGTTATTTTATATTTCCTTATATCATGATAAATGTTTATTATTCATGCTAGAATTGTATTAACCGGAAACTTGATACATGTGTGGATACATAGACAAAACATTGTGTTCCTAGTAAGTTTCTACTATATAAGAATAGCTCGTTAATCAAAGATGGTTAAGTTTCCTAACCATAGACATGTGTTGTCATTTGATGAACGTGATCACATCATTAGGAGAATGATGTGATGGACAAGACCCATTCATTAGCTTAGGATGTTGATCGTTCAGTTTTATTGCTATTGCTTTCTTCATGTCAAATACATATTCCTTCGACTATGAGATTATGCAACTCCCGGATACAGGAGGAATGCCTTGTGTGCTATCAAACGTCACAACGTAACTGGGTGATTATAAAGATGCTCTACAGGTATCTCCGAAGGTGTTTGTTTGGTTGGCATAGATCGAGATTAGCATTTGTCACTCCGAGTATCGGAGAGGTATCTCTGGGCCCTCTCGGTAATACACATCATAAGAAGCCTTGCAAGCAATGTAACTAATGAGTTAGTTGCGGGATGATGTATTACGGAACGAGTAAAGAGACTTGCCGGTAACGAGATTGAACTAGGTATGAAGATACCAACAATCGAATCTCGGGCAGTTAGCATACCGATGACAAATGGAATAACGTATGTTGTCATAAGGTTCGACCGATAAAGATCTTCGTAGAATATGTAGGAGCCAATATGGGCATCCAGGTTCCACTATTGGTTAGTGACCAGAGAGGTGTCTCTGTCATGTCTACATAGTTCTCGAACCCATAGGGTCCGCACGCATAACGTTCGTTGACGATGTAGTATTATATGAGTTATGTATGTTGGTGACCGAATGTTGTTCGGAGTCCCGGATGTGATCACGGACATGATGAGGAGCTCCGGAATGGTCCGGAGGTAAAGATTGATTTATGGGATAATAGTGTTTGGTCTCTGAAAGGGTTCCGTAATTCACCGGAAGGGGTTCCGGATGTTTTCAGAAATGTTTGGGTAGGAGAATGATACGTCTCCAACGTATCTATAATTTTTTATTGTTCTATACTATTATATTATCCATCTAGGATGTTTATATGCATTCATATGCTATTTTATATGATTTTTGGGACTAACCTATTAACCTAGAGCCCAGTGCCAGTTCCTGTTTTTCCTTGTTTTTGAGTTCTACAGAAAAGGAATACCAAACGGAGTCCAATTGACCTGCCAATTTTTGTGGATTTTTTATAGACCAAAAGAAGCCCCCGAAGTAAAAGAGTTGCGCCAGAAGAGTCCCGAGCCATCCACGAGGGTGGAGGGCGTGCCCTACCCCCCTGGGCGCGCCCCCTACCTCGTGGATGACTCGAAGACCCCCCTGACGTGAGACCGACGCCAAAACTTCCTATAAATACGGAAACCCCCAAAAAGAAACCTAGATCGGGAGTTCCGCCGCCGCAAGCCTCTGTAGCCACCAAAACCAATCGGGACCCTGTTTTGGCAGCCTGCCGGAGGGGGGAATCATCACGGGTGGCCATCTTCATCATCTCGGCGCTCTCCATGATGAGGAGGGAGTAGTTCACCCTCGGGGCTGAGGGTATGTACCAGTAGCTATGTGTTTGATCTCTCTCTCTCTCATGTTCTTTATATGGCACGATCTTGATGCATCACGAGCTTTGCTATTATAGTTGGATCTTATGATGCTTCTCCCCCTCTATCTTCTTGTAATGGATTGAGTTTTCCCTTTGATTTATCTTATCGGATTGAGTCTTTAAGGATTTTAGAACACTTGATGTATGTCTTGCTTGGGATACCCGTGGTGACAATGGGGTATTCTATTGATTAACTTGATGTATGTTTTGGTGATCAACTTGCGGGTTCCGTGACCTTGGGAATCTATGCATAGGGGTTGGCACACGTTTTCGTCTTGACTCTCTGGTAGAAACTTTGGGGCACTCTTTGAAGTTCTTTGTGTTGGTTGAATAGATGAATCTGAGATTGTGTGATGCATATCGTGTAATCATACCCACGGATACTTGAGGTGACATTGGAGTATCTTGGTGACATTAGGGTTTTGGTTGATTTGTGTCTTAATCTGTTATTTTACTACGAACTCTGCGGCTGTTTGTGACACTTATAGGAATAGCCCAATGGATTGATTGGAAAGAATAACTTTGAGGTGGTTTCGTACCCTACAATAATCTCTTCGTTTGTTCTCCGCTATTAGTGACTCTTTGTTGCACGTTGAGGGATTGTTATATGATCTAATTATGTTATTATTGTTGAGAGAACTTGCACTAGTGAAAGTATGAACCCTAGGCCTTGTTTTGAAGCATTGCAATACTGTTTACGCTCACTTTTATTACTTGCTACCTTGCTGTTTTTATATTTTCAGATTACAAAAACCTATATCTACCATCCATATTGCACTTGTATCACCATCTCTTCGCCGAATTAGTGCACCTATACAATTTATCATTGTATTTGGTGTGTTGGGGACACAAGGGACTCTTTGTTATTTGGTTGCAGGGTTGTTTGAGAGAGACCATCTTCATCCTACGCCTCCCACGGATTGATAAACCTTAGGTCATCCACTTGAGGGAAATTTGCTACTGTCCTACAAACCTCTGCACTTGGAGGCCCAACAACGTCTACAAGAAGAAGGTTGCGTAGTAGACATCATAGAACACTTTATTTGGGCCAAAGGGGAAAGCCCACGAGGCTTTTGGAAAGTGCAAAAGGGAGTTTTGAGGAGACCAGAGGCTAGACGCCAGGAACCCTGGCGTCTAGGGGGTAGACGCCGGGAACCCTGGCATCTAGCCCTGGAGTCCGAGAAGGACTCTTGCCTTTCGGGCAAAATCGACTTTGAGGAGGCTTTTACTCCAAGTTTCGACCCCAGGGCTCAACATATAAATAGAGGGTTAGGGCTAGCACCCAAGACACATCAAGATTCACCAAGCCGTGTGCCGGCAACTCCGTCCCCTCTAGTTTATCCTCCGTCGTAGTTTCCGTTGTGCTTGGCGAAGCCCTGCAGAGATTGTTCTTCACCAAATCCGTCACCACGCCGTCGTGCTGCCAGAAGTCATCTACTACTTCGCCCTTCTTGCTAGATCAAGAAGGCGAGGACGTCATCGAGCTGAACGTCTGCTGAACCCGGAGGTGTCGTACGTTCGGTACTTGATCGGGACGGATCGTGAAGGTGTACGACTACATCAACCGCGTTGATAAACGCTTCCGCTTTGCGATCTTCAAGGGTATGAAGATGCTCTCCCCTCTTGTTGCTATGCATCTCATAGATAGATCTTGCGTGAGCGTAGGAATTATTTTTGTAATTACATGCTATGTTTCCCAACAGTGGCATCCGAGCCAGCTCTATGCATACATGATATGCACAAGTAGAACACAAAGAGTTGTGGGCGGTGATCGTCATACTGCCTATCACCAATGTCTTATTTTGATTCGGCGGTATTGTTGGATGAAGCGGTCCGAACCAACCTTACATGACCACATTCATTAGACCGGTTCCACCGACAGACATGCAACTAGTTTTGCATAAAGGTGGCTGGCGGGTATCTGTTTCTCCTACTTTAGGTGAATCAAATTTGACTGCGGCCGGTCCTTGTTGAAGGTTAAAACAGCAAACTTGATAAATCACCGTTGTGGTTTTGATGCATAGGTAAGAACGGTTCTTGCTAGAAGCCCGTAGCAGCCACGTAAAACTTGCAACAACAAAGTAGAGGACGTCTAACTTGTTTTTGCAGGGCATGTTGCGATGTGATATGGTCAAGACATTGTTGGAAATATGCCCTAGAGGCAATAATAAATAGGTTATTATTATATTTCCTTGTTCATGATAATTGTTTATTATCCATTCTAGAATTGTATTGATAGGAAACTCAGATACATGTGTGGATACATAGACAACACCATGTCCCTAGTAAGCCTCTAGTTGACTAGCTCGTTGATCAATAGATGGTTACGGTTTCCTGACCATGGACATTGGATGTCGTTGATAACGGGATCACATCATTAGGAGAATGATGTGATGGACAAGACCCAATCCTAAGCCTAGCACAAGATCGTGTAGTTCGTTTGCTCAGAGCTTTTCTAATGTCAAGTATCATTTCCTTAGACCATGAGATTGTGCAACTCCCGGATACCGTAGGAATGCTTTGGGTGTACCAAACGTCACAACGTAACTGGGTGGCTATAAAGGTGCACTATAGGTATCTCCGAAACTGTCTGTTGGGTTGGCACGAATCGAGACTGGGATTTGTCACTCCGTGTAAATAGAGAGGTATCTCTGGGCCCACTCGGTAGGACATCATCATAATGTGCACAATGTGACCAAGGAGTTGATCACGGGATGATGTGAGTTACGGAACGAGTAAAGAGACTTGCCGGTAACGAGATTGAACAAGGTATCGGGATACCGACGATCGAATCTCGGGCAAGTAACATACCGATAGACAAAGGGAATTGTATACGGGATTGATTGAATCCTCGACATCGTGGTTCATCCGATGAGATCATCGAGGAGCATGTGGGAGCCAACATGGGTATCCAGATCCCGCTGTTGGTTATTGACCGGAGAGTCGTCTCGGTCATGTCTGCCTATCTCCCGAACCCGTAGGGTCTACACACTTAAGGTTCGGTGACGCTAGGGTTATAGAGATATTAGTATGCGGTAACCCGAAAGTTGTTCGGAGTCCCGGATGAGATCCCGGACGTCACGAGGTGTTCCAGAATGGTCCGGAGGTAAAGATTTATATATGGGAAGTCTTATTTTGGTCGCCGAAAAAGTTTCGCACTTTATCGGTATTGTACCGGGAGTGCCGAAAGGGGTCCGGGGGTCCACCAAGGGGGTTCACCAGCCCCGGGGGGCCAAATGGGCTGTAGGGGGTGCGCCTTGGCCTATATGGGCCAAGGGCACCAGCCCTAAGAGGCCCATGCGCCAAGAGATAAGGAAAAGGGAGAGTCCTAAAGGGGGAAGGCACCTCCGAGGTGCCTTGGGGGGGGGGGAAGGACTCCTCCCTGGCCGCACCCTTCCTTGGAGGAAGGGCCAAGGCTGCCCCCCCCCTCTCCCTTGGCCCTATATATAGTGGGGGGAAGGGAGGGCAGCAATACCTAAGCCCTGGCGCCTCCCTCTCCCTCCCGTAACACATCTCCCTCCTCCCGCAGCGCTTGGCGAAGCCCGGTTGGAATCCCGCTACTTCCACCACCACGCCGTCGTGCTGCTGGATCTCCATCAACCTCTCCTCCCCCCTTGCTGGATCAAGAAGGAGGAGACGTCGCTGCTCCGTACGTGTGTTGAACGCGGAGGTGCCGTCCGTTCGGCGCTAGGATCATCGGTGATTTGGATCACGACGAGTACGACTCCATCAACCCCGTTCTCTTGAACGCTTCCGCTCGCGATCTACAAGGGTATGTAGATGCACTCCTTCCCTCTCGTTGCTAGTAAACTCCATAGATTGATCTTGGTGATGCGTAGAAAATTTTGAATTTCTGCTACGTTCCCCAACAGTGGTATCAGAGCTAGGTCTATGCGTAGTTTCTATGCACGAGTAGAACACAAAGTAGTTGTGGGCGTAGATGTTGCCAATTCTTCTTGCCGCTACTAGTCTTATCTTGTTTCGGCGGCATTGTGGGATGAAGCGGCCTGGACCGACCTTACACGTACGCTTACGTGAGACAGGTTCCACCGACTGACATGCACTAGTTGCATAAGGTGGCTAGCGGGTGTCTGTCTCTCCCACTTTAGTCGGAACGGATTCGATGAAAAGGGTCCTTATGAAGGGTAAATAGAAATTGGCATATCACGTTGTGGTTTTACGTAGGTAAGAAACGTTCTTGCTAGAAACCTATACAAGCCACGTAAAAACTTGCAACAACAATTAGAGGACGTCTAACTTGTTTTTGCAGCATGTGATATGTGATGTGATATGGCCAGAAGATGTGATGAATGATATATGTGATGTATGAGATTGATCATATTCTTGTAATAGGAATCACGACTTGCATGTCGATGAGTATGACAACCGGCAGGAGCCATAGGAGTTGTCTTTATTTTTTTGTATGACCTGCGTGTCATTGAATAACGCCATGTAAATTACTTTACTTTATTGCTAAGCGCGTTAGCCATAGAAGTAGAAGTAATCGTTGGCGTGACAACTTCATGAAGACACAATGATGGAGATCATGATGATGGAGATCATGGTGTCTTGCCGGTGACAAAGATGATCATGGTGCCCCGAAGATGGAGATCAAAGGAGCAAAATGATATTGGCCATATCATGTCACTATTTGATTGCATGTGATGTTTATCATGTTATGCATCTTATTTGCTTAGAAGACGGTAGCATAAATAAGATGATCCCTCACTAAAATTTCAAGAGAAGTGTTCCCCCTAACTGTGTAGCATTGCGAAGGTTCGTTGTTTCGAAGCACCACGTGATGATCGGGTGTGATAGATTCTAACGTTCGAATACAACTGGTGTTGACGAGCCTGGCATGTACAGACATGGCCTCGGAACACATGCGAAACACTTAGGTTGACTTGACGAGCCTAGCATGTACAGACATGGCCTCGGAACACAAGAGACCGAAAGGTCGAACATGAGTCGTATAGTAGATACGATCAACATGGAGATGTTCACCGATGATGACTAGTCCGTCTCACGTGATGATCGGACACGGCCTAGTTTGACTCGGATCATGTATCACTTAGATGACTAGAGGGATGTCTGTCTGAGTGGGAGTTCATAATCAGATGAACTTCATTATCATGAACATAGTCAAAAGGTCTTTGCAAATTATGTCATAGCTTGCGCTTTAGTTCTACTGGTTAAGATATGTTCCTAGAGAAAATTTAGTTGAAAGTTGATAGTAGCAATTATGCGGACTGGGTCCGTAAACTGAGGATTGTCCTCATTGCTGCACAGAAGGCTTATGTCCTCAATGCACCGCTCGGTGTGCTGAACCTCAGCGTCGTCTGTAGATGTTGCGGAACATCTGACATACACGTTTTGATAACTACGTGATAGTTCAGTGCGTAATGCTAACGGTTTAGAATTGTGGCACCAAAGACGTTTTTGAAACGTCGCAGAACATATGAGATGTTTCGAAGTTTGAAATTGGGTTTTCAGACTAGTGCCCACGTCAGGAGGTATGAGACCTCTGACAAGTTTCTTGAGCCTGCAGACTAAGGGAGAAGAGCTCAATCGTTGAGCATGTGCTCAGATTGTCTGAGTGCCACAATCACTTGAATCGAGTGGGAGTTAATCTCCCAGATGAGATAGTGATGGTTCTCCATAGTCACTGCCACCAAGCTAGTAGAGCTTCGTGATGAACTATAAACATATCAGGGATAGACATGATGATCCTTGAGCAACTCGCGATGTTTGACACCGCAAAAGTAGAAATCAAGAAGGAGCATCAATTGTTGATGGTTAGTAAAACCACTAGTTTCTAGAAGGGCAAGGGCAAAAGGCATACTTCATGAAACAACAAATCGTTTGCTGCTCTAGTGAAGAATCCCAAGGTTGAACCCAAACCCGAGACTAAGTGCTTCTGTAATGAGGGGAACGGTCACTGAAGCAGTACTACCCTAGATACTTGGTGGATGAGAAGGCGGGCAAGGTCGACAGAAGTATATTGGATATACGTTATATGGATGTGTACTTTACTAGTACTCCTAGCAGCACTAGGGTATTAGATACCGGTTTGGTTGCTAAGTGTTAGCAACTCGAAATAAAAGCTGCGGAATAAATGGAGACTAGCTAAAGGTGAGATGACGATGTGTGTTGGAAGTGTTTCCAAGGTTGATGTGATCAAGCATCGCATGCTCCCTCTACCATAGAGATTTGGTGTTTGCGTTGAGCATGATTGGATTATGTTTATCGCAATACGGTTATTCATTTAAGGAGAATAATGGTTACTCTGTTTATTTGAATAATACCTTCAATGGTCTTGCACCTAAAATGAATCTCGATCGTAGTGATACACATGTTCGTGCCAAAAGATATAAAATAGTAATGATAGTTCCACATACTTGTGGCACTGCCATTTGAGTCATATTGGTATAGAACGCATGAAGAAGCTCCATGTAGATGGATCTTTGGACTCACTCGTTTTTGAAAAGATTGAGACATGTGAACCATGTCTATTGGTATATATGCATGAAGAAACTCCATGCAGATGGATCGTTTGGACTCACTTGATTTTGAATCACTTGAGACATGCAAATCATACCACATGGGCAAGATGACTGAAAGGCCTCGTTTTCAGTAAGATGGAACAAGAGAGCAACTTGTTGGAAGTAATACAGTTTGATGTGTGCAGTCCAATGAGTGCTGAGGCATGCAGTGGATATCGTTATGTTCTTACTTCACAGATGATTTGAGTAGATGCTGAGTGTATTTACTTGATGAAACACAAGTCTGAATTATTGAAAGGTTCAAGTAATTTTAGAGTGAAGTTGAAGATCGTCGTGACAAGAGGATAAAATGTCTGTGATATGATCATAGAGATGAGTATCTGAGTTACGAGTTTGGCACACAATTAAGACATTGTGGAAAGTATTTCACAATTAATACCGCTTGGAACACCATAGTGTGATGGTGTGTCCGAACATCATAACTGCACCCTATTGGATATGGTGCATACCATGATGTCTCTTATCGAATTACCACTATCGTTTATGGGTTAGGCATTAGAGATAACCGCATTCACTTTAAAAGGGGCACCACGCAATTCCGTTGAGACGACACCGTTTAGAGAAACCTAAGTTGTCGTTTCTTAAAAGTTTGGGGCTGCGAAGCTTATGTGAAAAAGTTTCAGGCTGATAAGCTCGAACCCAAAGCGGATAAATACATCTTCATAAGAATACCCAAAACAGTTGGGTATACCTCCTATTTCAGATCTGGAAGCAAAAGTAATTGCTTCTAGAAACGAGTCCTTTCTCGAGGAAAAGTTTCTCTCGAAAGAATTGAGTGGGAGGATGGTGGAGACTTGATAAGGTTATTGAACCGTCACTTCAACTAGTGTGTAGCAGGGCACAGGAAGTTGTTCCTGTGGCACCTACACCAATTGAAGTGGAAGCTTATGATAGTGAAAATGAAACTTCGGATCAAGTCACTACCAAACCTCGTAGGACGACGAGGATGCGTGCTACTTCAGAGTGGTACGTGATCCTGTCTTGAAAGTCACGTTGTTAGACAACAATGAACCTACGAGCTATGGAGAAGCGATGGTGGGCCCATATTCCGACAAATGGTTAGAAGCCATGAAATCCGAGAGAGGATCCATGTATCAGAACAAAGCATGGACTTTGGTGAACTTGCCCGATGATCGGCAAGCCATTGAGATAAATGGATCTTTAAGAAGACGGACATGGACGGTAATGTTACCGTCTATGAAGCTCGACTTGTGGCAAAGAGTATTTCCACAAGTTCAAGGAGTTGACTACGATGAGATTTTCTCATCCGTAGCGATGCTTAAGTCCGTCGGAATCATGTTAGCATTAGCTGCATTTATGAAATCTGGCAGATGGATGTCAAAACAAGTTTCCTTACCAGTTTTCGTAAGGAAAGGTTGTATGTGATACAATCAGAAAGGTTTTGTCGATCCTAAGGATGCTAAAAGGTATGCTAGCTCCAGCGATCCTTCCATGGACTAGAGCAAGCATCTCGGAGTCAGAATATACGCTTTGATGGAGTGATCAAAGTTTTTGGGTTTATACAAAGTTTGTTAGAAACTTGTATTTACAATAAAGTGAGTGGGAGCGCTGCAACATTTCTGATAAGTATATGTGAATGACATATTGTTGATCCGAAATGATGTAAAATTTCTGAAAAGCATAAAGGGTTGTTTGAAAGGAGTTTTTCAAAGGAAGACCTGGATAAAGCTGCTTACATATAGGGCATCAAGATCTATAGAGATAGATCAAGACGCCTGATGATACTTTCAAAGAACGCCCACCTTGACATGATTTTGAAAGAGTTCAAAATAGATCAGCAAAGAACGAGTTCTTGGCTATGTTACAAGGTGTGAGTATTGAGTAAGACTCAAGACCTGACCACAGCAGAAGAGAGAGAAAGGACGAAGGTCGTCCCCTATGCTTTAGACGTAGGCTCTACAGTATGCTATGCTGTGTACCGCACATGAAGTGTGCCTTGCCATGAGTTGGTCAAGGGGTACAATAGTGATCCGGGAATGGATCACATGACAGCGGTCGAACTTATCCTTAGTATCTAGTGGACTAAGGAATTTTCTCGATTATGGAGGTGAAAAGGAGTTCGTCGTAAAGGGTTACGTCGATGCGAACTTTGACACTAATCCGGATGACTCTGAGTAGTAAACCGGATTCGTATAGTAGAGCAATTATTTGAAATGGCTCCAAATAGCGCGTGGTAGCATCCACAAGATGACATAGATATTCGTAAAGCACACACGGATCTGAAAGGTTCAGACCCGTCGACTAATAACCTCTCTCATAAAGCATAACATGATCGAACCAGAACTCATTGAGTGTTAATCACATAGTGATGTGAACTAGATTGATGACTCTAGTAAACTCTTTGGATGTTGGTCACATGGTGATGTGACCTGTGAGTGTTAATCACATGGTGATGTGAACTAGATTATTGACTCTAGTGCAAGTGGGAGACTGTTGGAAATATGCCCTAGAGGCAATAATAAATAGGTTATTATTATATTTACTTGTTCATGATAATTGTTTATTATCCATGCTAGAATTGTATTGATAGGAAACTCAGATACATGTGTGGATACATAGACAACACCATGTCCCTAGTAAGCCTCTAGTTGACTAGCTCGTTGATCAATAGATGGTTACGGTTTCCTGACCATGGACATTGGATGTCGTTGATAACGGGATCACATCATTAGGAGAATGATGTGATGGACAAGACCCAATCCTAAGCCTAGCACAAGATCGTGTAGTTCGTTTGCTCAGAGCTTTTCTAATGTCAAGTATCATTTCCTTAGACCATGAGATTGTGCAACTCCCGGATACCGTAGGAATGCTTTGGGTGTACCAAACGTCACAACGTAACTGGGTGGCTATAAAGGTGCACTATAGGTATCTCCGAAACTGTCTGTTGGGTTGGCACGAATCGAGACTGGGATTTGTCACTCCGTGTAAACAGAGAGGTATCTCTGGGCCCACTCGGTAGGACATCATCATAATGTGCACAATGTGACCAAGGAGTTGATCACGGGATGATGTGAGTTACGGAACGAGTAAAGAGACTTGCCGGTAACGAGATTGAACAAGGTATCGGGATACCGACGATCGAATCTCGGGCAAGTAACATACCGATAGACAAAGGGAATTGTATACGGGATTGATTGAATCCTCGACATCGTGGTTCATCCGATGAGATCATCGAGGAGCATGTGGGAGCCAACATGGGTATCCAGATCCCGCTGTTGGTTATTGACCGGAGAGTCGTCTCGGTCATGTCTGCCTGTCTCCCGAACCCGTAGGGTCTACACACTTAAGGTTCGGTGACGCTAGGGTTATAGAGATATTAGTATGCGGTAACCCGAAAGTTGTTCGGAGTCCCGGATGAGATCCCGGACGTCACGAGGTGTTCCAGAATGGTCCGGAGGTAAAGATTTATATATGGGAAGTCTTATTTTGGTCGCCGGAAAAGTTTCGCACTTTATCGGTATTGTACCGGGAGTGCCGAAAGGGGTCCGGGGGTCCACCAAGGGGGTTCACCAGCCCCGGGGGGGCAAATGGGCTGTAGGGGGTGCGCCTTGGCCTATATGGGCCAAGGGCACCAGCCCTAAGAGGCCCATGCGCCAAGAGATAAGGAAAAGGGAGAGTCCTAAAGGGGGAAGGCACCTCCGAGGTGCCTTGGGGGGGGGGGGGGGGAGGACTCCTCCCTGGCCGCACCCTTCCTTGGAGGAAGGGCCAAGGCTGCCCCCCCCCCTCTCCCTTGGCCCTATATATAGTGGGGGGAAGGGAGGGCAGCAATACCTAAGCCCTGGCGCCTCCCTCTCCCTCCCGTAACACATCTCCCTCCTCCCGCAGCGCTTGGCGAAGCCCGGTTGGAATCCCGCTACTTCCACCACCACGCGGTCGTGCTGCTGGATCTCCATCAACCTCTCCTCCCCCCTTGCTGGATCAAGAAGGAGGAGACGTCGCTGCTCCGTACGTGTGTTGAACGCGGAGGTGCCGTCCGTTCGGCGCTAGGATCATCGGTGATTTGGATCACGACGAGTACGACTCCATCAACCCCGTTCTCTTGAACGCTTCCGCTCGCGATCTACAAGGGTATGTAGATGCACTCCTTCCCTCTCGTTGCTAGTAAACTCCATAGATTGATCTTGGTGATGCGTAGAAAATTTTGAATTTCTGCTACATTCCCCAACAGACATGATGTGATATACGTTATTGTATGAGATGATCATGTTTTGTAAAAGTTATCGCCAACTGGCAGGAGCCTTATGGTTGTCGCTTTATTGTATGAAATGCAAACGCCATGTAATTGCTTTACTTTATCACTATGCGTTAGCGATAGTTGTAGAAGCAACAGTTGGCGAGACGACCATGACGCTACGATGGAGATCAAGGTGTCAAAGCGGTGACGATGGAGATCATGACGATGCTTTGGAGATGGAGATCAAAAGCACAAGATGATGATGGCCATATCATGTCACATATTTTGATTGCATGTGATGTTTATCTTTTATGCATCTTATTTTGTTAGTACGGCGGTAGCATTATAAGATGATCCCTCACAAAAGAATCAAGGTATAAGTGTTCTCCCTGAGTATGCACCGTTGCGACAGCTCGTCGTGCTGAGACACCACGTGATGATCGGGTGTGATAGGCTCCACGTTCACATACAACGGGTGCAAATTAGTTTTGCACATGCAGAATACTCGGGTTAAACTTGACGACCCTAGCATGTACAAACATGGCCTCGGAACAATGGAGATCGAAAGGTCAAACGTGAATCATATGGTAGATATGATCAATATAAAGATGTTCACCATTGAAGACTACTCCATCTCACGTGATGATCGGACATGGTTTAGTCGATTTGGATCACAAAATCATTTAGATGACTCGAGGGATGTCTATCTAAGTGGGAGTTCTTAAGTAATATGATTAATTGAACTTAATTTATCATGAACTTAGTCCTGATAGTATTTCCAAATTATGTTGTAGATCAATAGCTCGCATTGTAGCTCCCCTATTTTTGATATGTTCCTAGAGAAAACTAAGTTGAAAGATAATAGTAGCAATGATGCGGACTGGGTCCGTGATCTGAGGATTATCCTCATTGCTGCACAAGAATTATATTCTTGATGCACCGCTGGGTGACAAACCTATTGCAGGAGCAGATGCAGACATTATGAACGTTTGGCAAGCTCGATATGATGACTACTTAATAGTTTAGTGCGCCATGCTTTACGGCTTAGAACCAGGACTTCAAAAATGTTTTGAACTCCACGGAGCATATGATGCCCTTGTCGAGAGGTATGAGGCCTCTTACAAGTACTTTGCCTACAAGATGGAGGAGAATAGCTCAGCTAGTGAGCATGTGCTCAGAATGTCTGGGCACTACAATCGCTTGAATCAAGTGGGAGTTAATCTTCCAGATAAGATAGTGATTGACAGAGTTCTCTAGTCACTATCACCAAACTACTAGAACTTCATGATGAACTATAATGTGCAAGGGATAACAAAAAAGATTTCCGAGCTCTTCGCGACGCTAAAATTGGCGAAAGGTAGAAATCAAGAATGAGCATCAAGTGTTGATGGTAACTGGGATAGCAAGTACAGGTCATCTTCAACAGTGTCGTCATGCATGGCACGTGTCTGCAACCAACCGGCGAAAGTCCCCGTTTGGTCACGTGTAATCCAGTCGTCAGACTGCTCCGGGTGTTTGGAGTGTAGAATATTCTTGTGTTCCTCCATATACGAAGCCACCAAGGCGGAATTTTGTAGAACTGTGTAGTGTGCTTGAGTGAGAGAATGCCCGTCCATACATATTAATTGTTTCGGTCCTAGCGTGCCATTTCCACCCAGTCTGCCCTTATGCCGCGATTCAGGAACATCAATCGGCTTAAGGTCAGGAATAAAGTCAATACAAAACTCAGTGACCTCCTCATTTTCATGGCTTAGCACGATTATGAACATATTTCTTTAAGACTCCCATGATCCTCTCAAAGGGGAACATATTGTGTAGAAATACAGGACCCAGAACGTTAATCTCTTCGCATAGGTGAACTAGGACGTGCGTCATGATGTTGAAGAAGGATGGTGGGAACACCAACTCGAAACTGACAAGACATTGCACCAAATCATTCTCTAACCTTGGTATGATTTCTGGATCGATTACCTTCTGAGAGATTGAATTGAGGAATGCACATAGCTTCACAATGGATAACCGAACGTTTTCCGGTAGAAGCCCCCTCAATGCAACCGGGAGCAGTTGCGTCATAATCACGTGGCAGGCATGAGACTATAGGTTCTGGAAGTTTTTCTCTGCCATATTTATTCTTCCCTTTATATTCGACGAGAAGCTAGACGGGACCTTCATACTGAGCAGGCATTCAAAGAAGATTTCCTTCTCTTCTTTGGTAAGAGCGTAGCTGGCATGACCCTGATGTATGCCGCCTTTTTTGTGCATACGTTGCTGGTCCTACCATGCCTTCGGTGTATCTTTTGTCTTCCCATACACGCCCAAGAAGCCAAGCAGGGTCACGCAAAGATTCTTCGTCACGTGCATCACGTCGATTTTAGAGCGGACCTCTAGGTCTTTCCAATAGGGTAGGTCCCAAAATATAGATTTCTTCTTCCACATGGGTGCGCGTCTGTCAGCGTCATTTGTAATAGATTGTCCGCTAGGACCCTTTCCAAATATTACCTTCAAATCCTTGACCATATCATGTACATCATCACCAGTACAGTGGCGAGGCTTCGTCCGGTAATCTGCCTCACCTTTGAAATGCTTGCCTTTCTTTCTTACGGGATGCCTGCTCGAAAGAAATCGACTATGTCCCAGGTACACATTCTTCTTACAATTATCCAAATATATACCGTCGGTATCATCCAAACAGTGTGTGCATGCACGGTATCCCTTGTTTGTCTGTCCTGAAAGGTTACTGAGAGCAGGCCAATCATTGATGGTCACAAACAACAACGCATGTAGGTCAAATTCTTCCTGTTTTTGCTCATCCCACGCACGTACACCTTTTCCATTCCACGGCTGTAAGAGTTCTTCAACTAATGGCCTTAGGTACACATCAATGTCGTTGCCGGGTTGCTTAGGGCCTTGGATGAGCACTGGCATCATAATGAACTTTCGCTTCATGCACAACCAAAGAGGAAGGTTATACATACATAGAGTCACAGGCCAGGTGCTATGGTACCTGCTCTGCTCCCCAAAAGGATTAATGCCATCTGCGCTTAGACCAAACCATACGTTCCTTGCGTCACCTGCAAAGTCCTCCCAGTATTTTCTCTCAATTTTTCTCCACTGCGACCCATCAGCGGGTACTCTCAACTTCATGTCTTTCTTACGGTCTTCTCTGTGCCATCGCATCAACTTGGCATGCTCTTTGTTTTGGGACAAACGTTACAACCATAGTATTATAGGAGCATACCACATCACCTTGGCAGGAATCTTCCTCTTGGGGCGCTTGCCCTCGACATCACCAGGGTCATCACGGCTGATCTTATAGCGCAATGCTCCGCATACCGGGCACGCGTTCAAATCCTCACACTCACCGCGGTAGAGATGCCATCATTAGGGCATGCATGTATCTTCTGCACCTCTAATCCTAGAGGGCAGACAGCCTTCTTTGCTTCGTACGTACTCTCGGGCAATTCATTGTCCTTTGGAAGCATCTTCTTTAACAATACCAGCAGGTTTCCAAATCCCTTGTCAGATACACCATTCTCTGCCTTCCATTGCAGCGTTTCCAGTGTGGTGTCCAGCTTTTTCTTGTCAGGTTCGCAATTCGGGTACAACAATTTCTTGTGATCCTCTAACATGCGCTGCAACTTCTTCTTCTCCTTTTCACTTGCGCAGTTTCTCTTTGCATCGGCAATGGCCCGACCTAGATCATCAGCGGCTTATCGGATGCCTCTTCTTCAGCTTCTTCCCGCATTGCCGGCTTAGCTTCTTCCCCATTGTTGTACCATCGTATTCAGGGAACCCATGGCCAAGATAGCTGTCGTCGTCCTCTTCTTCTTCACTGTCTTCCAGCATAACCCCTCTTTCTCCGTGCTTGGTCCAAACATTATAGTGGGGCATGAAACCGGACTCAAACATTATAGTGGTGGCCAAGATAGCTGTTCGAAGGAATCCAACTCCCGTGCACGACCGCCGCCACCACCAGGCTAAGCACTCGCCGCCGGCGGCATCTCCACGATGCCCAGAGGCCGCGAGACTCGCCCCCACCATGCCTGGGCCGCCGGCACCATTGCCAACACCAACCCCATCATCCACCGGATCTGGGCAGGGATCCCAGATCCATCCCCCACTACCCACCACCACGGAGGGGAGGAGGCGGCGCCAGCGAGGGACGCCGGGAGGGGGAGAAGGAGCCGAAGCAGGGCCGGCCCGACGCCCGGCACCACCAGGCAGATGGGAACGCCCCGCGGAGTCCCCAACTGCTTGCGGGAGAGAGCCGCCCCGTCGCCGCCAACGCCACACAGCCTTTGGCCGGCGACGCCCCAGGCGGCGGCGAGGGAGGGGGTTGAGGCAAAGGGGGCGACGGGGGCGGCGCTTGGGTTTCCTCCCGGGGGCGCCCGCGGAGCGCCTCAGGGAGGGGAGGGGGATGAAACACGGATATTTGAAGAAATAATATAAAAAGCTAAAACTAAAATTATATATAGTTTATTATGTTTGATTACTATCGTTGTATAAAATGTTTATTAAATCATAATAGAATGAAAATTCTCATATATGTTTACATGTTGAAACGGGTCTTTTTTTCATGCATGTTTCATGATAAAGTGGCATGTTTGCATGTTAAAAAATATATGGTAGGCCTGCTTTGAAGGACAGGACAGGATCACATGAGCGCATCCTGCTCCCTGCTGATGCAGGCTCTTGTCCCACCTGGCATCCATGCTTGACAATCAGATGGTGCTACATGAAAAAATCACCACTGCAGCGGCTGCTTGGGCGAGATGCCCAAGCTCACAGCCACATTGGTTTGTCAAGAGACGGAACAACTAGCGGATGGGAACGACAATGGAATGGAGGGAGTTATCGATCTTGAGTTCACCCAGTAGCACAATGTATGTATTTTCTTTAAAAAAAGGAATTATCTTAATATCGTGAAGATATCAATTACACCCAGCCTCTGCATCTATAAGATGTCGAAAAACATCCATGATGCACACAGCCAAAAAAAAAAGAGAAATATAAAATAAATACCCCGTCACAGTGATTAAACACTCGCAACAGCAACACTCTAAACACCACCAAAGACAACACACGGACCGCAAGGGATAGAAATGGAGTACCGGCTATTTTAGCGTTACGAAGATTTTTCGCGTGCCTGTCTGTGTTGGAAACTTTTTTACAAATAAATTTATAGGCTACGTATGACCGTGCGTTGCTGCTACGAATGACCGTGCCTTGCTTTTTTCAGAAAGAAAGTAACTCGAGCGCAGATGTCGTACAGAACCTCTTCTAAAATCAAACGGTAAATACATATTTTAAGCACAAAAGGTATACCATGTCAATTCAGCATGTTCCCCTCTATGATTTTTCTTTTTTTGCGTCCTTGTAGCATATCTCCCTCGGTAGGCACCCGAAGAGAGGGAATGTGTCTCCCCGCAAAAAAGTAGAAGAAGAAGAATGTCGCAGTCGACTCCTGACACATACAGGGCGTATTTCCGTTTGAGTCCGTGGGGGCACATTGTCCACACCGATTGTCATGTACCAGTGGTACACATGGCCATTTTCAATGAAGCAGTTACGGTCCCGTCGTTCCACAGCTGGGCCGCTCGTCTGTTGTACTGGCTCTCACACACATCGAGGACTGGCGCCCGCACGCAAACTCACCACCTTTCCTCTTCTTAGATCGCCGTGCCTCCCCCGTTAGAACATCTCCAATACATGATGTAGATATATAAATAACTACATTTTACATCATCAAGGCCTAGAAACGTTGCCCTAAGAGATAATGTAGATGTAAAAAAATTTAAATTACCTGCTCCAAGTGTTGTAAAATACAACACTTGGAGATACACATTTGCATCTCCAACCACTCGAGATGTAAACCCAGATGCTAAACGGCTAGCCGTGCGCCAATCCAACCGTCATCATGAAAATTCCCAACTACTGATCCTTTTTCTGTTGCTGCCGTTGCCGGCCGATTCCGGCCAGATCCGGCGCCTCCCCGTCACCCTGGCCAGCTCTGGTGCCTCGCCCTCGCCACCGGGCCTCCATTGCTGCCACCTCCTACCCCGCGGCCATTGCCATCGCTCCTGTGCTCGTCCTCCCATGGCTGCGCTGCCGGGGATCCTCGAAGTGCGCCTGCTTGAGTTGGCTGCGGGGGATGGAGCTTGGCGGGCTCCACATCCTTCTGCCATCATGATCCACATCCAGCACTAGCGGAGGACGAGGTTCCGCGGCATACACCCCGCTTTTTCGCCGCCCTGGCACAGCCACGCCGTCGCTAGATTCGAACGATGTCGCCCCGCCCTGACTCAATTGAAGCTCGGCGCCGCCTGATTCGAGCTCCGTCGGCCCTCCCCGCCGCATTTTGAGCTCCGCCGCCACCCCGTCCCGCTCCTCGACTCACTTTGAAGCTCGACCGCGCCGCTGCCATGCCGCCAAAGAACTCGTTTTACATGTTCAAATACATCATCTATTGGAGCACTAGTTTTACATCACCAAATATACATCATATGTTGGAGTTGATACTTTTTTGCTGATGTAAAAAACACCTTTTAGTGATGTAAATTATATGGCACCTACTTTTACATATATACATCTTGCATTGGAAATGCTCGTAGTATAAAATTTAATGACAGACAGTTCGTAGGTATGTGTGTGTACATATATTTGCATGGCCCTTGGTAAATCGAAAACTCAGTTAACAGCCAGTGGGAATCTCGCACGTGTCGTGAATGTGTCATGTACGTGCATGCATCCATTCTCCATTGTGCCAGCCACCGTGAAACGTCAAAGTAGAGTATATTTTTTTTTTTTGTTACGGGAATCATCGAGCTTTATTCAATCACTATCAGCTCCAGCGCGATCAGCCAGTAGGCTAGTCACGAGGAAGCCAGGAGGAGAGTTCATCCGGCAGTCAGACAGGCCTAAAGTGCTTGCATGTTTCGCACACAGGTGAGCTGAGGTGTTGGATTGTCTCATTACATGATGAATATAAACAAACGATGAGGCTAGCCCTCCAATTTCGAGAAGAATAGGTGCTATAACAGAGTGCGAAAACTGTTGCGAGTTCCAGAGCTGTACCAGCTCCAAGCAGTCGACCTCAAGAATCACTCAGGAATAACCCCGAAGCTTGCCGAAGATAACTCCATCTCGCAGAGCCAATGCTTCTGCGATAAGCGGATCCGTGACATTCGCATGCGGCTTGCTCCAGGCAGCAATGAAGTCGGAGGGGGTCCGTGCAACACCACCAGCTCCACTTCTGTTTTCACTCAGAGACACGCTGGCATCCGTGTTGATTTTGATGCAGTCTGGATCAGGCGGCCTCCACCCATAGCCAGGTAGAATCCTGGTATGTTCCATCGGTAGCTCCAATAGCATTAGAGTTTCCCTAATGCGCTTTAAGGATTCGTCAGGTTTCAGACTAATCTTTTCATGTGTTATGTTATTGCGAAATGTCCATATAGCCCATATGACAGTTATGATCTTGGCCCGGTCTTCCTCGGCGAATCGAGAGTCACACAAAATATCCTTGCACCAGGTGTGGGGGTGAAGTTCTGGTAACTTAATGTTTAGCCACGATCTAGCTTCAGTCCAGAAGCTCCGGGCATGAGAGCACTTGATAAGTACATAAACCATATCCTTGGCTGCACCTTTGCAGACCTTGCATCGAACCACAGTCGCAATGTGGCGGTGCTTTATTTAGTGTAGATTCCACCGGTAGGATTCCCCAGAGTACTCACCACCAAAAAACCCGAACCTTTGGCAGAACTTTGAGCTTCCATAGCCGTGTCCACAACTGTTTATCAGTCTCTGAAGATTCAGTAGTCGTCCCTTCCTCTAGAGCTTGCTGCTCATTACGAGTTGATGTTCAGCCTGTCAATTTTGACGGGAGGCTGTCTTCCCGTAAACGCGTGAGGAGGGGTGGGTGGAGGTGATTATATGTGATCCCGTAAGAATCAGGTTTACCGGAGCGATGCATACAACCATCTTTATTATATTATTCTATAAGGTTTTATAAAATAAATACATAGATTAACCCAAAGTCACCTTCCTGACGAAAATTGTCGTCCTACTTGCAAGTTGATGATGTGCCCTGACCGTGCGTCACGGACACCAAGAAATCCGGTGGCCTCACCAAGCTGCCCGCCGGCTAGCCGGGAGCACCAACCTGTCTAACAGGCCCTCGGTGTGCGCCGCATGCACACGCTATAGAATCTGTCACCGCCTTCTTCCACAATATCATCTTCAGGAATAATCAATGCATTGATCTTGCCAAACCCTTCTGCCGTCAACGTCACCATGACGCCACACAACGTCTGCCTCCAAGACCATGCTGCACCTTGCCGCCAAGACTCGCCATCGTTAACACTGTAAATGGCACACTGCTACGCCTTGGTCACTGCACGACAAGCAAACGGAGACCTACGCCCAGCCACCAAGCCAAACACTTGTCCTTCCAGCCGGTGTACAATCCCAAAGATGATGCCTCATTGGGGTGACGATGCGGGAACCTCGCCCTCATCCGATCCGGAAAGCCCCAATCTCGGGTTTCCCCCACGGCACACAAGGAACGTGAACTAATCCACAATGCCCATAACGAGGTAACAACGCCCGCGGGCGCCGCCGTTAACGGTTCTGGCCAAGGCCAAACAAAGCTTTCGCTGGTAAATTTGCACCCATCCTTGGCTGGACCACAAGATCGACCTCCTTCGTCATCCAGCACACCCATGGGTGACGTGTGCCACCAGAAAACCGCACGACCGGAGCCGCACCACCGCCCGAAACCACCGCCTTGCCTAGGTGAACCATCGATGGCAGAGGGGCCCTCACCGCTGCGCCGACGACGCACATGTCCAGTACACCCTCGCGGATCTCGACCGCAACCGCAACCCGGAGCCGCCGCGGAGCTGTTGGGGGCCTTCTGTTTTTGCCTCAACTCCCTCTAAATGGTATTTTCTTTAGCGATACGGGAGCCATTGGAGTTGCTCTAAAGCCACCTGGTCATCCGTTTCAAAATTCGAATGGAGAAGTTTTTTTGAAAAGAAAAAAAAAATCTAGCATTCCCCCATCTTCAATGTGTCAAATACTAGCGCTTCCTTTGGGTTTAACATTTTGAAGGGCCCTAACAACATCAGAAACGAACGAATGCAAGTCACATAACCAAACTAGGACATTTGACAATGGAGTTTTGTTAGATGCACTAGTATTTGAGAGAGAGGAGCTGGTGGCACATGCTCCTAATTAACCACTACTCCCCCGCTTCAATGATCATGCATGCACGCATGACTCACACACACGTCCCTGGAGGCGGCAAGAACCGTGCCTTCGTAACACAAGCAGTGGTTTGGTTCGTTGATCCTTGTTTTCCTATCATCAATCAATCAATCATCAGATCAGGACGAACAAAAGCCGAAACAAACCACGCTACACCCGACACACAGACAGGTGGAGCAGCATCCAAGCACCCACACGGGGAGCGCCCACAGGTCATGGACGCACTCACGTTTCCGTCCACCTGCCCCGCGTGACGGCGTCGAGGCTTCCTTTATCTACCCGTCCCGTCCGCCTCTCCACTCTCGTCGCGCTCACTCTTTCCCTCGACATTGCTTACTTCTCCGCCGAGATATCTCCATGGCCGCGCATGTACGTGGATGCCGCTGCTCCTCCCTTTTTCTCTCAAGCTTTTTCGCTGGCTCGGTTTGCTTCCATTCTGGTTGCGGATTTCTCGTCCGATTCTACTATATTTCTCTACATGTACGTTTGATTTCATGTTAATCTTGACCGAAACCTGGACAAGAGTAGGGCTGTAGAAGATATAGATATATATAGTTGGCTGATGGAACTGAAAGTGTGGAGTTTCTATTTCTGTCTTCCGTTTTGCAGATGTCTGCAGGCGGCAAGAAGATCGTCGGCGTGTTCTACCAGGCCGGCGAGTACGCCGACAAGAACCCCGACTTCGTTGGCTGTGTCGAGGGCGCCCTCGGCATACGCGACTGGCTGGAATCCAATGGACATCACTACATTGTCACAGACGACAAGGAGGGACTGAACAGCGGTCAGTATCCAAGATCGTCCCAATTCCTCTCATGTTTTTTCTTATTTCCTGTAATGTATTACACCCTCTCTTCCTAATTGTAGGAACAAAGGTGGCTTTTTTTACGAAAAAAATTTCAATCTATTCATCTTCAATCATGGTAGTACAACGAACACTAGAAATAATAAAAATTACATTCAGATCCGTAGACCATTTAGCGACGACTACAAACACTGAAGAACAGAGGTGGTATTACAATGGAAATAATTTGCTACCCATGATGGTAGCTACGTACAACCCCAATTTTTATCTCTAATTATTTTGCTAAATTGTTTTGGACTATGAAAAAATAACTATAACGAAAATATCATGACTTTGGATCAGCCAGGCAAGCAAACATGCAATTATGCCAAAAAGGCAAGCAAAAACACTAACAGAAGTGAGAAAAGGCTCTTTCTACACAACGAAAAGACACTAGCGTAGAAAAGGTAATAAAAAGACAAAAAGATGTGATAAAAAGTCATTTATATACAACAAAAGTGCACATGTGCTAATCCCATAAAAAACCGACACCTCATATATATTAAAAAAGGCACTTATGCCAAAGGGTGTGTAGCTGCCACCATGTGTGCGTACTTACCACCATGCATAGGAAATCGCCTCTCGTTAACAATTATGTAAAGCAACTCATGTGCTTCTCTGTTTGAACAATTTATTAATCCCTCCGGTCCTAAATAAGTGTCGTGATTTTAGCTTAAATTTAAACTAAAACCACAACACTTATTTTGCATCGGAGCGAGTAATTCATTGCACTATATATCAGATACAAATCCCAAAATGCTAAACGTAGTCTATAATGTTATGGTATGTCCCACTGCTCAGCTTTTTTTTCGTTGATGATGGCAAAAAGTAGTTTTCATCTGTTCCATGTGAAATGGTTAGATTTGCTCCTTATTTGCCTCAGCAGCAGCGTGTTTTATTTTTTATTTTTTTTAATAAACAGTCGTGAGTGTTCTGAACCCTGTGTTAGTAAGATGAAATCAATATGATACTTATCTTCTTAGATGGTCTTATATCTCTGATTATTGTTATCTGACTCTTGATGCCTGAATAAATAACTGATGTTCTTGTCCCCAGAGCTGGAGAAGCACATTGAAGACATGCATGTTCTGATAACCACCCCGTTCCACCCAGCCTATGTTACTGCAGAGCGGATCAAGAAGGCAAAGAACCTCGAGTTGGTTCTCACAGCTGGGATTGGCTCAGACCATATTGATTTGCTAGCTGCTGCTGCTGCTGGTTTGACTGTGGCAGAGGTCACCGGAAGTAACACCGTCTCTGTGGCAGAAGATCAGCTGATGCGCATCTTGATTCTGCTCAGGAACTTCCTGCCTGGCTATCAACAGGTTGTCAAAGGTGAATGGAATGTTGCAGGCATTGCCCACAGAGCTTATGATCTTGAGGGAAAAACCGTCGGAACTGTCGGGGCTGGTCGTATTGGCAGGCTCTTACTTCAGCGCCTTAAGCCCTTCAACTGCAACATGCTCTACCATGACAGAATTCGGATCAACCCAGAGCTTGAGAAAGAAATTGGGGCAAAATTTGAGGAGGACCTGGATGTGATGCTTCCAAAGTGTGATGTCATTGTGATCAACACACCTCTTACTGAGAAAACTAGGTTTCCATTCATCACACTCGTTCATTTACATTATCTTCTACTCCCTCCGTACCATAAATATTGTTGTCGTTTTAGCTAAAACCACAACAATAATTATGGAACCGAGGGAGTAATATAAAGGTCTCTAAATTTTGTTTGGTCCTTTCTTCAGAGGCATGTTCAATAAAGAAAAGATTGCGAAGATGAAGAAAGGTGTAATCATTGTGAATAACGCTCGGGGAGCAATCATGGATACCCAGGCAGTTGCTGATGCTTGCTCCAACGGTTATATTGCCGGTACCATTCTTTCACTTAATTAGTCTATCTTAAGCACCAATATGCTGTAGGATGTGTTTCTAACTGTTCTGTTGAGGTCTATGAAGCACATGATTTTATTTCAGTCTGTCAAACTTTGTATTTATCTTGGGTAATATGGTAAAATTTGAAAACTAATATAACATAATGCAGTAACATAAGTAATTAACTATGCCAATTCGTAGTTAACTGTTTCTTAGAGTTGACAAAGACAAAGCGTGATCTATGCCTCTGTAAATTCTGTCCAATTATGTTTCTTGCCATGACACTTGCTTATTTAATTGTTTTTATTATTGTGTACTATTGAATTGTGTCAAATATTAGGAGAATTGATGCAGTACCTTATATTTCTATCTTGAGGATTATTTGTTTTTTTTCTCAAAGTACCTTATTCTTGATTTTCAGGATATGGAGGTGATGTCTGGTTCCCCCAACCCGCACCCAAGGATCACCCATGGCGCTACATGCCTAATCACGCAATGACCCCTCACACCTCTGGGACTACAATTGATGCACAGGTCAGCTCCTGATGTTTATATCTTAGCATAGGCCTCTGGGTGAATCATCATTAACATCACTTGGTGTTCTGGTACCCAACCGTATGCCTTAAAAAACCATGGACAATTCTGATCACCGTGCATCAATGCTATGGTAACTTATGCTTTACTTGACAAATGGGGAATCAAAGAATAATCTATATCAAGAGCAATGTGCATACAACTAAGACAATTGATGCACATGTTAGCTTCTGTTGTTTTTATCTCAGCATAGGCCTTAGGGTGTATCATCATTTATAGCACTTGGTGTTCTAATACCCCAACCGTATGCTTTAAGAAAACTATGGACAAATTCTGGTCACTGTGGATCAATGCTATGGTAACTTATGTTTTCCTTGACAAGTGGGGAATCAAGGAATAACCTATATCAAGAGCAATGTACATACAACTAAGACAGTAGAGCAACCTTAACCATCACACATATGCAACTAGATCAGTTTTTGCTTTGAAAGATCCGACTGTTGCCGGCTTCATTGATTTAGTAGAACGCAAGCAGAAAACAAGGAGTTGATCAAGTGACCGTGAGATTAATTACAGATAATGGGCCAAAAAAGAAAAGTAAATTAGGAGAAACTAATGCCATATCTCGCAGGCAAATCCCTAAAGGCGGTCTATATGGCCTAGATCAATTTACGCATGTTTATCCATTGCCGCACTTTACTGCTGACTGGCTGGTCGTGTTTCTGATGTGGATGGCAACTGTTGCAGCTGAGGTACGCGTCTGGTGTGAAGGACATGTTGGATAGGTACTTCAAGGGCGAGGACTTCCCCGTAGAGAACTACATCGTCAAGGAAGGCGAGCTCGCCAGCCAGTACAAGTAGTAACCCCCCTCGGCGTTGCATGGTAACATATCTGAAGCGAGGTGCGAGAGAAGAAACCATTATGTTGTTATATGAGTGTTTTGTGAGACCGGAAATAATGGATGTCTAGATTGCAACCATGGCAATGAATAAAAAACCTTTGGAATTGGAGTATCTGATTGTGCTATGCGTACTGCTAGTTTCCAATTGTGTGCCTTGTAGAGCACACAATTCACAACAAACAATCGTATGCGCTGTAAAGAACTATGGCACACGAGTGTCCTTCGTTACCCGTCTATGTAACTTTGAACTCATCACACACGAGTAAACTTGTTATTGCCGAACGTGTACGATGCTTTAAGTCATTGCGAACTCTTCGTTTTGCAAAGTGTTTGCCAATTGACGCCCACAATTTCAAAATAGGAATCGTCTGCGTTACGAGGACATATCGCACACGCAATAGGACACTTTGTCGTGTGCCATTATCGCAACTCAAGATGAATTATGTCGACAGGCAGGATAAGAACATATGTGAGTTATCCATGTCGACTGAAGAAAGGGGGCATTGGACATGACCAAGACAGTTGCGCTTGTGAACCTTGATACCAGAGGGAACGCGGCCCCTAAGGGCATGTACAATGGTTGATATGATAGTCTTATCTTAAGTCTTGCATGTAATTTAGAGATGACAAAATAAAATGTCTACAATGGGCCATCTCTTAGCCTTATCTTCAATAATTAGCTATTCCGAAAAACATGGTGAGACATATTGTTTTAAGAAATCATCTCTTATGGGTTCTCTCTCCTCCACCTCATCATTTATCCTACGTGGCACTCCTAAGATAGCACCATTGTACATGCCCTAACCAACTGCTAGGCAAAGATTTTATAATTTTCAATGGCAATTGAGCCATCCAAATAACCACCAACTATGGCCTACAACCATATTCTGAACCGCGGACATAATAGTCGGCCCAACGTGCCGTTCCGAACCCCGCACGCGGACGGATGACTACTTCTTGTATATATATAGAGATGATGACATGGTGGAGAGAAGAAGAGATGGCGTGGTCCATTGGACAAACAGAAGGCCAGGACGTGCCGCGGATCGCTGAGGTGGTGCAAGCAAGACCCCTCCCTTCCTCGCTGCATCCCTAGGAGCATGCACATGCAACCACCGCTATTAATCACAGAAGAAGAGGAGGCGTCAATTTTGCACGCCAATTGGCTCATCGAAACACACAAGAGAATTAAGGAGGAAGCCTACTAGTTGGTTGTTCCAAGACGAGAGACAATTATGGATGGACGAGATACGCACCCCTTAATTCTTGTTAGACTGGAAAAAGCAAAAATAACTCTGGCTGGCTGGATTGACTCAAGTCCGTTGGAGATTGGGAGTGGCAGGCCCAACGTTCACCCTTCCAAAGGGGATGGTAAAAAAAAACGTATCAGGACTTGATCTCCTGATGCTTGTATTCTAGTATCATCAGGTTGCTTGTGTTGCTACGTATCTTCATGCTAGCTAGATTGACCTAGTACTAGTATAGTTTCATGACTAGATTAAAAGCTACAGATTTTTGACCTCATGGTGCTTGTATTGTACTGTACTCCGTATCATGCTACTTATTACTTGTGCTGGTACAGGACAAAAGAAAGAAACCTGATGGGTAGATGAATATGTTTGTTTCCTCCCTTCTTTCTTTCAAGTATATATGGTATCCATGGAGGACAGCAAACTTTGATTTGACTAGAATAAATTCATTCCAACTGACTTTTCGCTTGTTCGACTGGATCAGGATCAAGTTTCTTTCTTTCTTTGATAGATGGTGGCATGCATGCATATCAGCTAACTAAATAAAACAAAGCAAAGTTTGATACATATCTGACTAGAAAAACCCGTTCCGTTACAAGAGATTTTTCATAACTTAACAGCCTGACACGAATCAAGCATCCTTCGAAAGGTAGCTTCAAAGTAAGATGCTCCTTTGGTTCAAAACTGAACTACTTTCCTTTCTTTCTTTCTTTCTTTACATATATGCCATCTTTTCATTCATTGATGCCCGGTCTATGAAAAGACCAAAGGTTCCCAACTAACAGTACACAAAAAATAAAGGGCTCAGCTAACCACATTACAAGCCATGCTTACAGCAACTACGGAACTAACTATGTTTACAGACAAAAGGATCCACTGCTGCAAACAGATTGTCAGTTTGAAACCCTCCCAACATCCATCCATGCATCCTCTGGGCTTTCACAAACAGATTGTCATGTTGCCCCGCATCCATACATCCCTTCATCGGCTGAGCTTCCACAAGGCAACTTGTCCAAAAACATCAAGTATCTACAGCAAATGGAAAGGCATCCTCCCAGGCCCTAAAGCGTACATCTTTCATTTTCTCCCAACTAGTAGGACATCCACTGGGCAGCAAAAACAAGTCTAAATATGTCAAAAACAAGTTGAGCATCTACTGGTAGGATGCATGCATCAACATCTCTCGCTTTTACGATTTTGTACACGGAACGGAGCAGCCGTACGTACACGCCCAAACAACTTCATGGACGTACATAGCAACAGGACCATGGGCTGCTACAGCAACATCAGTCACACCATGCTGAAACCGCAGCCATCTGCTGCACAACAAGATCATGAATAAGTCAGGCATAGTATCCATGTAGTTTGAACAGTTGAAATTTCCAGCTTATCAAGTGAATAGATGAATATACTCAATGTATCATCGCCACAAACCAACAAAGGGCAACAACGAGTGAATTGCAAAAAACATCGACATTAAAGGCTAGGGTTGCAGAAACCACACTTTTACAGTTTTATGCCAAAAACCACTAATTCTGAGGCTATTTTTTTTCAGAAAACACTAGTCACTCAGTTTGCTCGTTTTAACCCTGATTATGATAGATGGAGCCCGCAAAAGCTGACGTGGCATAACGGTTCGGACTAGACGTCGTTAGACTTTTCTTTTTGCAAAAAACTCCTTTCTTAAGAAACAAATAGCGACTCCCATATGCTCAAGAAAAGAAAAACATGGGGAGTTCAGCCAGGAAAACAAGCCGCTACCGCCCGTTGACCGTCACAGTCCCCTCGACGGCCGCCCGTGAACGCCGCCGCCGGCGGCAGGCCTGTGCACGCCGCCACCCCTACGTATCCGCCAGAATCTGGCCGGGAAAACGAGCCGCCATCGCCCGTCGCCATGGTTGTGAACCTTTGCCGTCGCGCCCTTCCCTCTCAGCCAGCTCGCAGAATTCGACCGCATCATGGCAGTCAAGCACGACGTCGAGGGTGGGGACTCCAGCCACACCGCTGCAGATCCTTTTTTCCTCCCGGCCTCACAAGCTGCGCCGTCGCCGTTGACTGACGTCCGAGCCGGTGGAGCTCGAGCGCACCGGCGTTCGGGCCGAGGCCGCCGAGCCACGAGCAGCAGCTCCACGGCGCCTCCTCATGCGGCGGCCAAGCAGAGGCATCTCCCTGCGACGTCCAAGCAGTAGCAGCTCCGTGCGCCGGCCGACCAGCAGCTCTATTGTATCATCCCTGCACCGGCCGAGAAGAAGTAGGGGCCTGCGCCGGCTGACCAACAACTCCCCGTACCTCCCTGTGTCGGCCGCCAGCAGCTCCCCCGCACCTCTCCGGCGCTGGCCGAGCAGCACCGACCGCCGGCGCTGGCCACGAGCACGCTGCCACCTCCGTGGAGGACAGACGAGGAGGCAGGCGACGGGGTGGGGGCTGATTGCTTTTTTCATTTTCGAATGAGTGTGTCTTTGTGAAATTACAGGGACTGTTTTGTAAATCTGTATAAATCCCCTGCCTAACATTGTCAAATGTCAACCGCTATGCCACGTTAGCTTTTACGGGTCCCACCTGTCATAATCGTCACTAAATGGGCCAAAGCCGCCAACTAGTGTTATTTGCAAAAAATTAACCTCGGAATTAGTGTTTTTTGGCACAAAACTGTAGAAGTGTGGTTTCTGTAACCCTAGCCTTTAATGTCGATGTTTTCTGCAATTCACTCGGCAACAACACATCTTGTCTATGAACGAGTAATTGGCTGTGGCACGAAAAATTATAAAACATAAACAAGTAGAACTTGTACTTAAGCCATACTACAAGTCAACACGTGCATGATCCTTGACTAAACAACATACAGTATTGCTCAAAGACACAAACACAACTTTCGAGATTCCATTAACTACACTCCACTTTTTGAGTAAACAAGCTAAAAATCATCATCATTAGATTCTACATAGCTCACACCAACTGAACAAGAGACCAAGACTAAATATGCTGTCACCAAACCAGAGGGGGACAAATTTGCTTCTGATGCTACCCGCATATCTCATTGCCAGTGAGCATCATACTAATAGACATGACAAGACAGAGCATGGATCGTATCAACAGATGTATGGTCATCCTAATTACGAATGATATATGTATGCACCTCCCGCTCCCAGTCCCAGGTTAACAATATGATAGATTAAGATTTGGTGGGGATGAATCAGGGGGTACCTGTGCTTGAGTTCTGGGTCAGTGGTTGCTCTTGGCGTTGATGAAGAGAAGAGGCCCTTCTTCTCCGACGACGAACCCATGAGGATCGCCATCTTCTTTGATTCTTCTGCTTCTTCTTCTTAGAGATGGATGGATGGATTAGCTGCTGGACTCCATCCATGAATTGCTTATTTGGATAACTTGGCAGGGTTGGTCATCGATTACTGCAGCAAACAGTTTTTGCTAACACAAGGTCAAGTGGCTGCATACAGAGAAAGTATAGGAGCACAACAATGTATCATGCAGCAGCTCTACACACAACTTAACGGTTCAAGCAGTAAATAGGACATGACATAGAATGGTGGCTCAGCCCTATCACGTTCATATATTTACAAGTTAACTGAGAATACAGTTCATCTAAAAGATAGCCCTCTCTAAATATTGTCGAGCTACGCTGGGCATACGGAGATCGTCGCCAAGGAGCATGGGCGATGAGAGATGTACAAGAAGGGGGGCAATGACGAGGCCGGGCTGTACGGTGGAGCTACCGATGAGGCCAAGCATGTTCTACTCGCAACATTTTTTTGGGACGGAGGGAGAAGTAACCGACATGCTCAACAAGCATAATACTTGCATGTCTTAACAGAAAAATAGCCCAACTTTCACAAATGAACTTTATAAAACAAGAATAATAACAAATGTCCAGTAAAAACAACATAAATACACCAATCTCTCAAAAGGATAGGTACTAATATGGTTGATTGCTATTCATGAGTCACATGATTTGTGTACATCAAAGAGAAAGTAGCGGGTTCCCATGAATTATAATGTCAAATGCAAAAATGATTATGGTCCAGTTTTAATCTAAGTGAAAGCTGCATCCAAATGATTATGGTCGAGTTTTAATCTAAAAAATCAAAAACTACAGTTTTTATCTGATCAAGCTTTTGCCGTAGAAAGTTGACATTTTCTGCATCCAGTTTATTCCACTAACAACACGAGCGCTAGCCAAACAATGTCCAGCCAATAGCATGTTTAGGTGATAGTAACAGTGAGCTAGATAAGGTGCAAACTGAAGTACCATTCAGTAGCAAAACAAAAATTGTGCTATTACGTGACCATAAACCACACATGCATCATGCGGGACCAAATATGGTTTGAATCAGAACCCAAATTCAACTAGCCTCATACAGAATCTCACCAGGAATTAGAGAGATATCACCCAACCATCCTATTCAGAAGAATTATCGGGCGCAGACTGAACGACCAGAGAAGGAGAATTTTGAACCACATCAAAATAGCAGTAAAAAAGGGTCTTGGTGGTAAGTTAGGGATCGACCTTGTGCAGGGTGTCTTTGTGGTCGTAGTCCAGGTCGGACTAGATGATGTCCTCCTCGCCAGCTTGGGCATGGGGTCCTAGTCGTCGTCCATAGAGTCGAGCGCTCGCTGTTTCAAATCAAACAAACAAATAAGTTTAGCCAACCAGTAAAAACAAGAAGGGAGCACTAACCCATCAACTGTCCAGTTACATATAGAAAACAGATCATACACAAACAGATCATACAAATCATTAGTGGAAGCTAGTAATCATGTTAAAACAAACTATGATCAGCCAAGTGACAGAATGATCCCTACTACCCATAGCAGCATATTCCACAACAATATTACACTGGCACATATTACCGCCCTCCCGAAAAGCTTGTCTTAGATTTGTCTAGATACGGATTTATCTATACACGGTTTAGTGTAAGAAAACAATGTAGCTGGTATGACAAATTTGTAAACAAGGGCCAACAAGCCTTTTCTAAAATGAAAGCAAAATGACTCCAGTGGCAACTAGAAAGAAAGCAGCAACACATGGAGATGGATAATAACATCAATTGTTTTCCAATGTCAGGCATTTAAGCATCACAATCCTCTTCTAAAGACGACACTACCCAGCACAACTATAAACAATATACACATCATCGCAAGAGATAAAAGTATTGATCATACTTGACTAGAAGCGCTAGAGAGGATGCAGTGGGCAAATCCCGATGTTGGCCTTGCTCCTCTGGCCGCTAGGAGGGATGTTGACGCGCTCCATGGCTGCGGCTGCTGTCCATGGAGGCATCCCAAGGAGAAGGGCCCTGACTCCTCTGCCGGTGTGTGGTTGTCGAGAAGGAGCCCGAGGCTCCTTCAGATCCGCTCCCGTTGTCGCTCGGAGCAGCCTTGAAGAAATTATTTAAATATGACAACTAGAACAGAATTTAGGAAAACCATCTAAAATAACATTCAGAAAGCAACTGACAACTTCATGAATTTCAATCTCTAGATTGTGATTATCAAATGTGAAGCTGTAGTATAGCAACGCAACCAGGATCTAAGTTTTTTGTCTATGTGAACATAGAAGGTTAATAGAGAAATCAGATGAGAGTTAAGCAAGGTTTTTGAGTCGCCTAGCCAAGTCGAGTCGCCATGCCTCCGACTAGTGGCTCGCTGTGATTAGTCTGCGAATCGTCGTGATTAATCACCCCAGGTGTTAAGAGGAGGAGGAGGGGGAAGAGGTGCTGTTGCAGGCGGAGGAGGGGGTAGGCCTCCTTCCCGGTCATCCCTCCCTTCGCCTTGCTGAAGCAAGCCGCCCTGCTTTGAGGTCCTAGCTAGTCGCCCGACTAATCGTCGACTAGCCTACCAGCCGCGCGACTCGCTCCTCTGGCCAAGTCGCCTGCGCAAGACAACCTCGCTCCAACGACTCGGTGATTAGTCGGCGACTCAAAAACCTTGGGAGTTAAGAATAAAAAGGAGACATGTACTGCGAGTTGAAGAAACCCAACACAAACAACACCATTAAGTGAACCTGAACTATAGTTCTTATTGTGATTGTGACACAACAGTGCCGCACAATCCATCTATTCATACTCGATCGGTAGTCACACATACACACCGACGACAACAGGACCAACTATACACTGAGCCACTCTTTCTTACGATGGATGAAATGAACCGACAATAAAGCATGTATTATACTGACCTATCCATGATCCCGCCATCCTAGAGACCCGCGCCTACTGCTGCACGCTGTTAGTTGACCTTGGTGCGCTATAAGAACTGCTCCCGTGCCAGCGCGCGAACGCTCCTAAGATAGCCGTTGAATAACACGGATCCCTCCTGGAATGTACAACTGCAGTATAGCAAAGAGCCATGCTCAGAATGTTATTGCCTACTAAACTAACATACAAGTTTCATCAGAATAAGTTCAACTACGTCAAGCGGAAAAATACGCAAACATAACATTCCAGAAGCATTGGGAACTCCATATATTCCTCATATCTTAATTTCAATAGATCCACGGTTGATAACTAGAACACCTGACTGGTTTTGCTGCAGCCACGTCAAATGCACCAGTAAAGAAGAATTAGTGCAATTATATAACACACATCAATTGTTTTCAAATGTCAAGCATTCAAGCATCACGGTCCTCTTCTAAAGACGAGAAGTAGCGCAACTATAGTAGGCACATCATCGCAAGAGACAAAATTGTAACCGTTCCTACTCCTGGAGATCACAGGGCGAGGAGATGAAGAAATCTGATTTAGCACAATAAGTCAAAAGGCCTTTGGATAATGACGCCTAGAAACTTTGGAGACTATGTAAGATTAAAAGTAGCAACTATGCTAGAGCTAGAAACTAGTCCACTGAATGCGATTGTCTAGAAACTATGCTAGAGCAGAGCATTGATAACTTGGGAAAAGCATCTTGAGAAAAAGAAAGCACCTTGTGCGGTCGGCGTCGTCATCGCTTCGAGGTCGAGGTACGACCTGATGACGTCCTCATCAAGCCTCGGCGTGTGATCCCGCATGTTCCTCGTCGATATCGTCCATGGAGGGCGCCTGCTGCTCTGAATCAAACATACAAATAAATTAGAGGATCTGAGAGAGACTAGAACTCCAAGCAACATTCTGTTCAGTACAATTTGTGTAGGTAGCACAACAACAAATGGACAACTTTACACATAGACAAACACATGTAGGCAAACGAAAAAACGATGGCTTTGAATGCACTAAATTCCCGTAGATCACACCTCACAGGCACACGCTTGCAGGCAATACAGAAATCAAGATGCCTCACAGTGGATCACATCAAGAGAAAAATAGTTGCTGATTAATACATCCTAAAAATGTGAAGTATTGTACTATACTGGAATGAAAATCAAAGCATTTCTATGCCGGGACCATAGGAGACAATGTAGTTGTTGCTCAACTTCACAGCAAACATCACGAAAGCAAATGTTCCACCTAGGCTATCTCGATTAAGTTCACACCATGCATGGAACTTTGGACACTATCTCGATTAGAAGTACTCCCTCCATTTGGAATTACTTGTCTTGGAAATGAATATATCTAGAATTAAAATACGTCTAGATACATCCATTTCTGCGACAAGTAATTCCGAACGGAGGGAGTAGCACCTAGGCTAGAGCTGGAAACTGGTCCACTTTGAACAGGTACATGATGCGAGTGTCTAGAAACTATGCTAGACGCAGAGCAGCAATGACTTGGAAAACATAAAGCATCTTGGGTGGGAGGGCGGAGCAGAGAGCAACCTTGTGCGGGGAGTCGGTGTCATCGTCGCCTCGAGGTTGAGGTATGACCTGATCAAGCTTGGGCGAGCGGCCCCGTATGTTCCTCGTTGATGTCGTGCATAAAGGGCGCCTGCTGCTCTGAATCAAACAAACAAATAAATTAGGGGATCTGAGAGAGACCAGAACTCCGACGAGGGAGGGGCGATGACGGTGGCGCGCCTTCGGCTCGCTTCGGATTTTGTAGTCGTCAATGGGTGGTCCATAAATCTGGATGGTGTTCGTTGTACTATCATGATTGAAGATGAGTAGATCGGAAGTTCTATCAAGAAAAAATTAAAAACATTAAGCTGGTATAATTTTAGAAGGAAAAAAAGACAAGAGTTTGTTTTGTTGGTATCATTTTTAGTGAAAATAAGATGCCCTAATCTCTGTGGGGCCCATGTGCTAGAGACTGGAGAGCAGGCTCAGTGTCAGTAGCCAAGCCAGGAAAAAGCCATAGCCCGCAGCTTTCAGATTAGCCATGTCCCTCGCGCCTCCTCCGTGCCCGCCTCCTCTGCTCCGCCTCCGCGGCCCCCGCCGCGACGCCGCCCTCTCCGCCGCCGTCCCATCCCGCCCTCTCTCCGGATGCCTCGCCACCGGGCGGGGCCCCGGCTCCGGCCGCCCCTACTGCCTTTTCTCCGGCGCCGGCCGCCGGAAGCAGGTGCGCGCACCGCCCGTCTCTTTACTAGACCAACCATCTTCCGCGAGCAAGATTTGGCTGGGTTTTAGATTTTCTCTGGGTCCAGATTTTGTACTGATGGTTTTGGTGGCTGCAAGTGCAAGGTGTTATCCTGCTAAATGCTGTTGAAACTGTAGCTCGAATTCAGTTCTTCATCCTGCATTGAGTTAACAGTTGGGGGTAATGCTGGAAGACATTCAGAGTGCTGGATTGCTGCCGGATGTTTTGCTTTTAATCTTGTATAAGAACATAGCCAAATCGAATTAGGACGATACTATTCCTGCAAGTGCCATGTTTAGATCTAGTTGGTTCAGATATTTGATGGTTTGCAGACAACTGATTGTTCTGAACTGTGCACTGTTAAGTATCAGACTGCCCTCTTTGATCTGTAATAGGCATTGTTGGACTACAATCTCGATAGGTATACAACTGATGTTGATTTCTTGCAAGAATCCAGTGCTACTCGCAATCTTCAATGGTTAGACAACCAGAGCAACAAACATATCAACAAGCTGTGTACTTTCCTTGCAGGAGGAAGCTAGGAGAGGGCTGGAGAGTGCCGTAGACCAGAACAAGACGGGGTTTGGGACATGGGGCGTGGAAACTGATACAAGGCGGCGAAGAGACCCGCGTGGTGGTCCGGGTCCTGCTGCCGGTGGCGGTGGCAGGGGAAGGCCTGCAGGAGGAGGAGGAGGTGGTGGTGGAGGTGGTTGGTTCAGGTGGTTTAGCAGCGGAGGCTTCTGGGACGCGGCGAAGCAGACCGTTCTGACGATCCTCGGCATTATCTCTGCGGTAAGCGGGGAATGTCCTGTGTTACTATGTCTAGTCCTTTCTGTAAAACATACTTATATAGTAGTGCTAACACTTGCTCAACTTTGCATTGCAGGTCTTCCTCATCGCGAATTTCAACGTGCTTCTGGGGGCTGCCGTCTACCCGTTGCTGGTCGTGCTGCGGCAAATACGGCGCGCACTCACCTTTGCGGCTTATTGTGTTTCTCGGGCCATGTCGGCGCCCGCTTCCAGGCCGAAGCCAACTCCTGTAGACAGCGCTGAAGTGGTGGCTGCAGCGCCTGTCAAAGAAAGAGCCAGAATGTCTGCAGCAGAAAGAGTTGTTGCAAAATGGCGTTCGGACTGAATTAGAGGACATTTCAGTGCCTTGCGAGTTATACTACTGATTTTTCGGCTGGTCAGATAGTTTTGATACCATAACTGTACAAGTTCTGTTTCTTGTTTTCGAGGAAGTGGCGGGAGCAGAGACTTTATATTAGAAGTAGATGGCGTTACAGCTATTTATATTTGAATGGGTTAATTATAAGCACTACTTCTGTGGAAGATACTTTGGAAATTCCACATTTACTTGTAGCTGGTGGTTCGATTTGAGGTCTGGACTTGATCGGCGATATATATGGTTATACAGGCAGCTTTCAACAGCAGCAGACTAAGCCTGCCAAGTCTGAACTCTGAGAATGTTTTCAGGTCATGTTCAACTTTGGTCCTGTTTTCAGTTCATGTTCGAAGCAACTTTGCTATGAATCTGAGAAGCTCACTGAAACCTATGTTTCGTTGTGCATATTCAGACTATTCGGGCCGAGTTTTAGGATGATCATAAATATACCTCACTTTAAGTTATGATTCTGATTTGTGTGTTGCACCATCATCCATATCTTTGTTTTCAAGCAGTTTCATGGCAAATCAAATACTCCCTCCGATCCAAAATAAGTGTCGTCCATATCTTTATTTTTTATCAGAGGGAGTAGTATATTTTTCTTTGTCAATGACACTACACATTGACAGGTTAAGCATGTACACATTGACAGGTTAAGCATGTATGTTCTTAATTTTTGTATCAGAAGAACAAGATGTGCAATGAGCAGTTCCACTAGAGATTTTGCACAGAGAAGCAATTATTAGATAGATTCCTGTCGATCTGAGAAACTCACTGAAAGCTGCAGGTTATATTGCATATTCAGACTATCGAGTCAAGTTTCAGACTGATCATAAATAGACCTCAGTTTAAGTTATGATGCCGATTTATGTACTGCATCATAGTTCATATATTTGGTTTCAAGCATTCACAGGGCAAATTATACGCATTTTTTCATTCGTTGTGACAGTACACATTGACAGGTTAGCATGTACTTCCAGTATCAAAACAAGATGCGAAGTGAGCAATTCCACTAGAGATTGTGCATAGAAAACCAGCAGCTTCCAATCAACTCATTCATGTGCTACCATTAACACAAAAACAGCATATTTCACCACATGTGCTAATTTAAATAGCATGAAGACAATTTGACCTACCATAGCTGACGATGTTTGGAACAGAAACAGAGTCATACATCATGATACCAAGTACACGACAGCTCTGCATCTAGAGACCGCGAAACAGAGCACAAGGGGCATACTGCTAAGGAAGTACACCCGCTAATGTGATTCAGATTCAGCCTATCATAAGGTCAGAAAAACTAATCCTCGTCCGCGTTGGCTTCAACGGCTGCACCGTTTTGCTCTTCGGGCACTGCCTCCAGTTTCCTCTTCTTTTCAGATTGTTTCTTGCCTGATGCTGGCTTCCGGGCTGCGTTTCTGCTTCTGAACTCTGAAACAGAAACAGGGCAAAAAGGGCGGCCGTGAGAGCTTGTATAAGATGGACGGTAGAAAAATCTTACTAGTTTGTTTCCAAATTAATTCTTAGAGGAAGCAGAAAGGATTGAGTGCAATCCAATAAACATAAATGTTCTTTTGAACGCCATTGCATCTAAATACAATAGCTATTATCAACTCCCAGTTATGCTCTCGAATCCCAGATTCATGCAGTTCCTAATTCATAACTCATAAGGATATTAATCAGTCAAAGAAATTCCATTGTCGTTAACAACTTCTGTTTACACCCCCAGATTCTCGAAGCCAACAATCTAAATCACCGAGCCACTGCACACTTCATTTACATTACTGCATAGAGTTAGCCATGCAGCTTACAAACTCCAAGCACATATACTTGATGAGCACAGCTGAAGAACAAGAACATAAGACTGCAACAGAGGACTTGTACTATAAGATGGACGGTAGAGAAATCTTACTGAAGGCAGATGACGGTGGAACAAGTTTGTTTCTAAATTAATTGTACCCAGAAGCAGAAAGGATTTAATCCAATAAACCCAAATGTTCTTTTGAACACGATTGCGTCTAAATCCAATACTTAACTATTATCAACTTCTACTTATGCTCTTGGATCCCAGGTTCAAATAACTCCTCATTGGTAAAGATGTTAATCAGTCAAAGAAATTGTGAACAGCTTGTATTTATGCTCTTGGATTCTCTAAGCTGAAGATCTTAAGAACTGATTATTGCGTAGAGTTATATCCATACAGCATCTAAAGTTCTAAACTCAAAGAACATATTCTTGACGGGCACAACTGAGCAAGAACAGCAGACTGTAACAGAATGGAGGATACAAGTAGAAAACAACACTGACCTTCCAGTGCAGTCCTCAGGGGCTCCACAAACTCGGGGAACTCGATCTCATCGAGCGCCTTGAAGACGTCCTCGGCGTTGATCGTCTGCCTCTTTCCGTCCTTGCACACATCATTGGCCCTGCAAATAAGACCGCACCCATATCACTATCATCATCCCAAAAGCATCACATCACAGGGACAGAGAAGCCTAATACTATGCTGAAACTATCGGTTCCTCCTGCATTCCATGGGTGCGCCCTCAGCCCTATGTCAGCAATCTAAAGCAGAGCAATTAGCTGAAGAACTATGTCAGCAATGCAGATTCTGAACCAGTAGTTACTGATGCCAAGAAATTAACTGCTAGTGCTGTCTTCCCCCGAAACACCCAAACATTTCACACAAGCATCAAATTCGACACTCGGATCCACCCAGCAAATTGAATCGAATCATCAAGGACAAGTGATTTACTGCTCCTTTCTCCCCCAAACCACCCAAACATTTCACATAGGCAACAAATTCGTCACCCGGATCCACCCAACAAACCAAATCAATCATGACCACTCGCAGGAATCAACCAGAGCAAGAATCAGGGGGAGGAAGAAATGGGGGCTGGGGGGGATTCGAACGCACGTGGCGGAGAGGTAGTGGATGAAGATGCGGGCGCTCTCGGCGAAGGCGGCCATGGCGTCCTTGTTGACGATGACCTCGGCCCCTCCCTCTGCCCCCTCGCCGCCGGACGCGGCCCGGGCGAGCTTGTCCTTGACCAGCCGCCGCACGATGGCCTTGGGCAGCTCCTCCACCTCCGCCTCCGTCATCGCCGCCACCGGCGCGGCCGCAGCCTTGTCTTTGCCCTTGGACCCCTCGTCGGCGGCCGCGGCCGCAGCCTTGGGCTTCTTGGACTTGGCCTTGGCCCCCTCCCCCTCGTCGGCGGCCGCAGCCGCAGCCTTGGGCTTCTTGGCCTTGGCCCCCTCCCCCTCGTCGGCGGCCGCAGCCGCAGCCTTGGGCTTCTTGGCCTTGGCCCCCTCCCCCTCGTCGCCGGGGGCAGCCGCAGCCTTGGGCTTCTTGGCCTTGGCCTTGGCCTTGGACCCGTCGCCCTGGGCGGCCGCCTCCGGCTCCTTGGCCTCCCCCGCCATGGATCCCTCGCGCTGCCGCCGGTGGCCGGTGAAGAGAGAGGAGAGGAAGAGTGAGCAGGAGGGGAAACCCTAGCCGGCAAAATCTTGGCGCGCTCCACTTTCCCCATTTCCCGCCATGGCTGCTGGCTTATGTGGTGGAGCTCGAGGTTTTGCTGGGCTTCGTGGGCCGGGCTGGGGAGGAGGAAGGGGACAGACCCACGAAAAAAAAGAGGCCCACGAAAAAGGGGTGTTCCGAGAATCGAACTCGGGACCTCTCGCACCCGAAGCGAGAATCATACCACTAGACCAAACACCCTGAGTTGTGCTTCCTTCACGATACCAAAGCTCTTATCCCTATTTTGTGACAGAACACCTTTCTCCCCAGAGGTATCGACGATCACAAAAAAAACCTCTGCATTTTCTTATGTTAGGGTAATGGGGGGAGTGGAAACGGTTGGAAGGAAACATATTCATTGCCAATAAATGCGTGAAAAAATGCAAAACTATTTTCATATTGTACTGATTATACGTGATCGTCCAAGTGAACAAGCGGTGGAATGTCGACAGTTGTCATTATTGTTCCGCCGACCATCAGGTCGTGAGGCTTTCCCAGGGGATGTTTTCGATTTGCATTCTCGTCTCTTAAAAAGACGTCGGGATATATAGACTATCGCAGTGTCCACAACGGCACATGCGTTGGTTTGTGTCGGTCGGAGGTCCAGAGATCAAGGCCAGCCTTTCGCCCCAATTCAACGCGAGAAGAGTTTTTTCTCGGCGGGGTGAAGGCCGACATTCGTTTCCTCTGGGTGGAAAGAAGAAGATTGTTGGTGAGTTTTTATTTTTTTCATTGCGGTAACAACAATTAGCCTCTATATCCTATTTTAGTTTTTGTTTAACCTGCTTTGCCTACTTTCATTTCTAATTCTTCACATTACATTGTAAAATAAAACACATCACGCCACAATCTAGAAAACCCAACCCAAACCTTTAGAGAAACACTCATCACATCGAAAAGTATGAACATATTAGATATTTGTCCCCAAAGAAAATGGTTACAGAGGGTATACTATCCTGGCAAGTCTGCATCTTCATGCAAGAGAGGTAGCCACACAGTATGCACATGGCGTGAGGCGCGAGCACATCAGTGAAGGATCCGACTTTCCTTTCACAAGATAAAAAGTCCTCTATGCCCTTTCTTCTATGTATTGAGAAACCAAACCTCTACTATGAAACGGGAGTCTGTGATAGTGATAGTTAGGTGGTACATTGTTCGTTCGCCTCCATCGCTTCCTCCACCTCTCCCTCATGCGCATGAAATAAAAGGAAACTTCCTCCTCCCGCTTTCAGTTTCTCTCTACCAAATCAAATGTAAGATTGTCGGTCGATGGCTAGGCATAACTCCTACTCGTACGCCACCAGCACCCTCGCTCTGTCACTACCCTCCCGATTGCATGCTACACCATAGCCATGCCACCGACACCTCGCCATCTCGCTTTCTCGCCTTTGAGCCTTGCTTCACTTCTGCCCTCATCCATTTGCTCCAAGACGGCTTCCGCAACGCAAAGCAAAGTCGACAACCCCTCAATGGAGCACTCATCAAGGTCTACTCGGCTGCACTTCCTCTCTCATCGGAGTCATCAGCAGTGAACCGGGGACCAAGCCTGCCAATCCACGATGGTGCGCTTAAAGTGGCTCAGCTAGACTTCATATTTTGTTTTGGATTAAGTACTAGTAGCTTAACATCGGCATGAACAAGAGTGCCATAGGATAGGCTGGCTAGCTCCACCTCGCCCACTTCATCCCGCAGTCATCTTCGTCCTCCACGTGACCATGCTAGCTTTCAAGATTTGGATGTGTGGAAAGCGTGAACTATGTGAGGAGGGTGTGTCCTCTATGAGAATTTGACGAGCCATCTTCATCGCAGACGGTTGCAACGAGGACGTGTGTGGCGGAGCAGATGGGGTACAAGGACGTGTGGAAGGCCAACAATTCGGACTTATGCCCTTTGCCTCCGTCAAGGACACTGTCACAGGTGTGTCGATCTTGATCCTTTTGATGTCTTTATGCCCGTGAAACAAATATTCGGCTTGGCCAATGGCAACCACACATATAGCAAACCTGACTTGCCTTGAGATGAATTGAATCTGGTTGCAACGCGGTTAGCAACATGTGGATTGATTGCTCGACTAGCAATGCACACTGCATATGTAACCTATTTGTCTTTTGTACTTCTTCAACTCACGGTGATTAGAATCTAGGAACTACATGAATTTATATAACATACTAGGTATGTGCCCGTGAATTGCCACGGGGTCAAATATATTTAAAAACAATAAGAGGATCATACATTTCAAATCTTGATGCAAAGCAAATAGACCAATAAGATTATGTTTTGGTTATAGGGTTTATATTTTCTAGCTATCTTTTGAATTGATAAAATAGGTATGTGCCCATGATTAATCTGCTTTACTGGATTACCAAATATAAGAGATTGATTTATATTTAGTTGCTTCTGGCCATAATTTTTGTGCTATTTATTGGGTTACCAAATATGTATGACAGGCCAAGTTTACCATGAGAAACAATTTACTTACGAACCATGAATTTATTGCTATATTGTAGATTGATCTGGTTTATTGGGTAACCAAATATTGGTTTGATAAAAACTAGAAGGGGCTGGAAAAACAAATAAAATTGGTGGAGGGTGCAAAGCTGGATAATGTGGTGGGGAGAAAACCGAGTGAAACCTGGAACCTTATGTTCTTTTTAAGTAGTATATATAGAGATAGAGATACACATAGCACCTGGTTAAGTAGACTTAGGATTTCTATACTACTTGGGAAAGCAATCGTTGCTTAGCTCTAACATGTCAGTGCGATCTATGGTCAACCAAAAGATAGAACTAGCAAGTTGGTGATTTTATTATTTTATATAGATTGATTCTGCTAATTTAAGTAGTTCTAAGTTATCATCTAACATAGCTATTACAAGATTTATCCATGTTTTGCTTTTCCATTTTTAGCGAATGGAGTGGATTCTGAAATATCATATATCGATTAGTTTTTGGTCAGTCAACTTGAGTAGTAATTATTTTTATTGTCCCAGTGGTTACGTGATATAGGCTACCTTATTATGTTGTGATACTTCATATAGGAGGTCAAGCTTGAAAAAGGTAGATTTGTTGACAAATTGTGAATCATGTTAATTAAGTTGTCATGATATTCCTTTGCTTCAAAATGCTCCCTGAGATGTTAGCAAACATGCCTCTGAATGCTGATTGCCTTTTTACAGAATTGACCACTTATGCAGGCTTTGGTTCATGATGTGTCGACCTTAAAGTCTTAACGATTACCCTTTCAATCATGCAACACTTGGGACGTGGTGTTCAATCCTACTATCTTTTTGTGCACTATTTTTATGTGCTTTCTACCTCATAGGTTTATTTATTTTTTTGGACTCTAACTAGAGATGTGAAATAAATAGCTTTGTTCTGGTTTTCGTAAAAGAGCACACCTAGAAGGTTATTGTTTTTATGTTGCAGACCATTTTATAAAGTTGCTATTTGTTGACACCAGCTTCTATTGCAGGCTATTGAATATGCATACAATTTTGGTAAGAGAATGAAGATAAGTGTGTTTGAGTGAGGCCCAAATGCAACATCTCACTTTTTGTTTTCGAAATCATGTGTACTTAACTCCAAGAGGTCACCAGCTGAAGGGATGGTACATTTTGATGTTTTTGTTTTGTCACTAAGCTTTACAACTTAAATTGTACCAGCATCATGAAGAAACTTCAATTATATGGTACAAATCATCATAGCCTTAATGTGATTCGTTCTCTAAGTTGTATTCGGTGCATGGAAACAATGAAATATGAATTTGGTTGCTGAGGTACGAAGGTAAGGAAAATATTGCCCCATTGTTTTTCATTTGTCTGGTTGTGGTAAGTCTATTTTAAGCCCGTATATTTTTTTCTACGGTCGTGAATTGTATTCGCATGCACATAGAAATAGAATATTTTTTTATCATTTGAGTGTATTAAAGTTCATGATACACATAAGTTTTTATCACATCATTCAAGGATACAAGACCCAGAAAAATCCAGATAAGATGCAACTTCGCTGTAAAGCCATTACATAGTGCTTCAAAGGGGCATCTCAAAGGCTCTTAGAGAAATTTAATATAGGCGGGTTAATTGGTTTTTCCTTCTCTTTGTTTTGCATCACTATATTATTTTATCTGAAGCCTTTGTAACCTATTTTTTAATGACATTTGGTATACAGGAAACCTACTTGCATGGTATATTATAAATAATAACAAACATGGCAGTACCCAAAGTAGTTTTAGGAGGATACTACTAAGAGGAATATTATGAGGTGCACCGTTGAAAAAAAAACTATTGTGCCATTTTAATTTATTGCATAGTGTAGGCGGCAAAAAAAAATCATTCATCTCGTGGAGAGCCCATTTATTTGGACTTTTGTGGTACTATCAAATGAGAGGTCTTATGTGGCCTTGCTGACATATATAAACCATGATATGGTATACAACTTACATAACCAGGAGTTGGTACATCTCCTAGCGTATAAGGACAACGAATGTGAAGTTCCTCTGCAACATTTGGCCGGAGGCATCGAGATGAACTTATTTTTGATTGAACCATGACGAGAAATATTTTCACACAGTCACCCCAAATTTGTTTTAATTGTAACAATAAGGAGTTATTTAGCACTACACAATCATAACTCGCACATGACATACGCGTTGTGAATTACAATGATGTTTTTACCAAGGTCCCATATCTAAATTTATTGTTCCGTGACAACACGTGCATTCAGGTAGTACTACTAGCAACTTATAACGAGTTGCAATCATGCTTGTTTTTCTTGTGACAATATCTTCAAAGCTAGACCCATTTCTCGGTGTGTCCTTTGTAGCTTTATGTTGGATCTTTTTATCCATACCAAAGCCACGTTGACTCGCTCACTTGGTAGCGACACACGCCTAGAACGAACTAGGCGCTTCGACCTAAGTTCTTCTTACATTATTTACACGAACAAAAACACTCAACAATGACCTAAAACACAGCTCTATGGAGGTCGGGTGATCCGCTTATTTGTGGTTTTCTTTCAGGGGGGGACCTTTTTAGTTTTTTTAGTGGTTTATAGGACAAGTATAATTTTTTTACAAAAATAGGGCGAGTAGTGGTTGATGGTAACTAGGGAAGCTGGCCCAACAGCCTCTCTGCTGTGCATCCGGTCCATCTTGTTGAAAAGCTCAGCCCACATCCAACCGTAGTAAGTGGTTGGGCTCGAGGAGGAAGGGCAAAGGCCCATGAGGAAATGGGAAAAAAAAAGTCACGAAGACGGGGCGTTCCGAGAATCGAACTCGGGACCTCTCGCACCCGAAGCGAGAATCGTACCACTAGACCAAACGCCCTGTTCATGACAGATTTATGTTACGAATCTACTAATACGTTAGCTAAAGTGGAAAGCAACATCATATTTTCTATAATATATATAATGTTTACATTTTTTTACTGCATGCGATATGGTAAACAAGTATTGTGTCTGTTTATATGATATCGAAAAGCCGATTTTTGAGAGCTCATATATGTTGTGTTTGATCCTGATCCGCTATACCCCATATAAGCATCTCAAGTTAAATGCGTATTTTATTGTATGACCAAAGGGTAAATCTTACGCTTTAGGCAAGTTTGTGAAGTATTAGATCCAATCAAGATTTAAACTCAAAGAGTGCTTGTATGTACTCCAAAATCATTACACATCCATGATTGTAGATGTATGTTGCGAGCTTTAGGAATTCAAAAATTGTATTCTAACGAGATGTGCATTGCACGTGCACACTTACTAGTATCATCAAAAAAGAGATGTTTTTTAAACTTCCAAATAGCGATGTTAAGAGTCATCATCAAACACCTTAGACCTGAAACCGACTCTTTGTAAAGAAGCATAATCCGAGCATCCCGCAGACAGATGGTAAAGAGCTGGGAGCGGAATATTTCGCCATGCTAATTATAATTATGAGAGAGCATAGCACATGTTTTGATGGGGATCATTATCCTTTAGCGACGTATATAATGGTTACAAGACATAGATATGTGTTATACTCCCTCCATACCGTAATATATGACGTTTTAGCAGTTCAATTCGAGCTGCTAAAACGTCATATATTGTGGTACAGAGGGAGTAATATACATCGAGTTAGTAAAAGTGAGGTTTTCTTGACTATTTTAGTGTCCACGGGGCATGAGATAAAGGTCGTGTTTAACGCACCTTGGGTTCGATCTGAGCAGATGAAGGAGGAAGGAGGAATTTACATGGGAGTGGGCAGTGGGATTGGGGATATGTTGAGGGAGGTCCACTCCTCTCATTGGTTTCGCTTAGACAATATTACATGATACCTCTCACGCCGGGCAACAACACATAGATATAGCAGACCCCACCCAACAATCCACATCGGAGAAGTTATCAACAAGCGTCACACATTACATGAGACACCCATTGTACCCACGAAGGTACCCCTCAAGTCAATGGTGCTCATCACGGGTAGGGGCGCCCTGTCAGTTGTGCTGTCGCCTTTGGCCAATCAAAGGTGGAAATTCCGACTTAACAAAAAAGGTGAAAATTAGGTTCTCCATCCTGGGCGGTGGCATGAGCTTCGTGGGATCACGACCGGCATTGAGACCAGTAGCCTTGTCGGGTGAAGGCAAAAAGGTTCCCCGTCCCGGCCACATGAGTTTTTATTGGATCGTGGCTGGCGTTGCGGCCGTCGAAACCGCGCGAGACCAAGATCGTGATCGTGTTTGGCCCATCCTGTGCTAGGCAGTTGTCTGCCACGGACTCTCGGTGGGAGCTTTCGGGAGCGGCGGCGTGCACCTCTCGCCGATTCTAGGTGGACGAGCACCACTGACCTCTTCGTCGTTTTGAATAGTTTTTGTACCAAGCAAATTGGACAAGGCATTTAGGCATTGCATGGCGAGATGATAAAAAAAGTCAAGAAAAGAAAATGAGAGAGAGAGAAAATGCGGGTCGCGCTACCATAAACCCCTAGAAAACAAAAGGTTTGGCTTCCATACGTGTTATGCATGCACGTGAACATCCATGCATGCATCCGTCCTGGCCCGTAGGAAACCAGGCCATCTGCTGTCGTCCAGCCCTGTGCATCCGTCCTGGCCCGTAGGAAACCAGGCCCAGCAGCCCACAGCAAACCCTAGAGAGAAGAGAGGGAAGCCGCCTCGCCACCGGTATATAACCCCGCGCAGCCGGCCGCTCCATTCGCGCCGCCAGCAGCCGAGATGCAGATCTTCGTCAAGACCCTGACGGGCAAGACCATCACGCTCGAGGTCGAGAGCAGCGACACCATCGACAATGTCAAGGCCAAGATCCAGGACAAGGAGGGTCAGTTCTTTATTTCTTCTTTTCGCAAAGAAAGATCTCTTCTTTGGCCATGGCCGGCCGGCCGTCGAGCTTTTCTGATTCTTGATTTTCTTGTGGTGTTGTGTGGGCGTGTGTGCAGGGATCCCGCCGGACCAGCAGCGGCTGATCTTCGCGGGGAAGCAGCTGGAGGACGGGCGCACGCTGGCCGACTACAACATCCAGAAGGAGTCGACGCTGCACCTCGTGCTCCGCCTCCGCGGGGGCATCATCGAGCCCTCGCTCCAGGCCCTCGCCCGCAAGTACAACCAGGAGAAGATGATCTGCCGCAAGTAAGAATATTTTACTCCCATCTTTTCTTCGTTTATTACATCTCGCCGATTGCTTATTCTTTGTGATTATGCTCGATTCGTGTATGGACGATGGGATGCGTAGACGATTGAGGGATTGTTGTTGGCTGATTGATTACTCACCCGCCTATACTTTGTCATCTGCGTAGTACCATTCAGCAGTTGATTTTCAATGGCGGGGAGATTTACAGCCCGCCTATACTTTGTCTCCTGCCTCGCACGTTTCAGCAGCTGATTTTCAACGGCGGGGAAATTCCCTATTGTGTTGTGTGGCGCATCATTCTTTGGTTTCTGATTGCTATATTGGCTAGTTTCGGTATAGTTTGTTTGCATCTGTGTTATGCTTGTGCGAGTGTGATGGTTAGAATGATGATTCGGTTAGATGAGCTCAGTCCCCGTACGTCTGATGTTTGGAGTCATACAAACTTGGGTCGGAATAATTATGGAGCATGTAGCCAATTTGCAGAGCAAAGGGACCTGATATAGTGGTGAATCTTTGCATTGAAGGTTGGCAATAACAAATGCAGTTCTCCGTGCCGCTCAGACATCCTCTGCTGTGACGGCCTCGAACAATCTGCTACATCTTGAAGCAATCTAAAAAATAACCTGTAGTCATTTAAATGTTAGTTTGAAATTTTTGGAAACCGATTAGCCAATTTGCAGAGCAAAGGGGCCTGACATAGTGGCGAATCTTTGCATTGAAGGTTGGCGATAACATCTGCAGTTCTCCGTGCCACTCAGACTTGCTCTGCTGTGATGGCCTCGAACAATCTGCTACATAACAAATTAATCTAAAGAAATTATTAGTCATTTCAATCTAGCTTGGAATATTTTGCAACTACACAGCCAATTTGCAGAGCAAAGGGGCCTGATAAGTGGTGAATCTTTGCATTGAAGGTTGGCGATAGCGAGTGCAGTTCTCCGTGCCACTCAGACTTGCTCTGCTGTGATGGCCTCGAACAATCTGCTACATCATTAACAAAACTACAAATTTCTAGTCGCTCAAACTTTTATTTGGAAATTTAGGAAATGGATTAGCCAATTTGCAGAGCAAAGGGGCCTGATTAAGTGGTGAATCTTTGCATTGAAGGTTGGCGATAGCGAATGCAGTTCTCCGTGCCACTCAGACTTGCTCTGCTGTGATGGCCTCGAACAATCTGCTACATAACAAACTCATCTAATTTCTTTTAGTCATTAAACTTAAGTTTGAGAATTTTGGCAATGGATAGCCAATTTGCAGAGCAAAGGGGCCGGATATAGTGGTGAATCTTTGCATTGAAGGTTGGCGATAACAAATGCAGTTCTCCGTGCCGCTCAGACTTGCTCTGCTGTGAAGGCCTCGAACAATCTGCTACATCATAAACAAATCCAAAACATTTGGTAGTCAATCAAATTTTAGCATGGAGCTACTTAACAAACCAATCCAAAAAAATATATTTGTCATTTCATTGTTGGTAGGAATATTTTGGAAATGGATGGCCAATTTGCAGAGCAAAGGGGCCTGATTTGGTGGCGAATCTTTGCATTGAAGGTTGGCGATGCAGAATGCAGTTCTCCGTGCCGCTCAGATTTTCTATGCTATGACGGCCTCGAACAATCTGCTACATGTTTAACCACTCTAAAAAATATGTAGTTATTAATACTCGTTAGTCTGGAAATTTTGGAAATAGATAGCCAATTTGCAGAGCAAAGGGGCCTGATATAGTGGCGAATCTTTGCATTGAAGGTTGGCGATAACAAGTGCAGTTCTCCGTGCCGCTTAGATTTTCTGTGCTCTGATGGCCTCGAACAATCTGCTACATCATGAACCTAGAAACGTGTGTTAAATAGTTTTTGTTTCTTGTCATATGACACATTCAAGTTACTGTCCTTGGCTGATCTTGGATTGTTTTCACTTGTTTGCAAATAATTTGCTTTCTGTGTATTGTTCTCAAACAATTGTTGCGTTGGCTGGAATGATGATCCAATTAGATGTACGAGGGGTCACCTTATGAGCTACAACCATTTGAGGCATAAATTCTGTCTGACCAGCCAATCTTCTTGAAACTTGAATTCTCTTGTGCCAATCTTCTTGCATTTTGTTCCGATTGAATTCTCTTGTCAGTTACCATGAATTTGTGTCTCCCTACTTGTCTCCTATAAAGATTTACCATTTAGCATAATTGCCTGCATCCTTTGTGATTTGTCATATCAGCTAAATTCCTGTTCCATCTTTCCTCAGGTGCTACGCCAGGCTGCATCCAAGGGCTGTCAACTGCCGCAAGAAGAAGTGTGGCCACAGCAACCAGCTGAGGCCCAAGAAGAAGATCAAGAACTAGAGCTCGTAAGACTGTCATCGCCGCTTTCGTTGTCTGGATAAATCAGTAGACATAAAATGTTTTCCGGTTATCGTTTTGCTGCCCCTCATGTCAGGATGTTGAACCTTGGTTAACTCTAGCTGAGTACTTGGCCTCGTTTTAATGTCAGAACTGAAGTGAACCTTGGCAATTATTGTGTCTGTTAATGTTCATCGTTACTTGTATGCCTGTGTGCTTGTGTGAAGTTAACGTGCTGTCAGTAGGAACTTTTTTTTGTTTCTGGAGCAATTCTCTCATGGCAGATAGCACCATGCGTGGACAAATTTGTCCACTTGATTTCAGAAATTCAGAACAAAATAATATGAGCAACAAGTCCAGTACGGGCTTCCAAACAAAAACACACAGGTCCAGACTTTACAAATCTTCACATTTGGGAACAAATTTCAGAACTTGGAAAGCCTTTTTGGATTCAGACAAGTCCTGCTCTGAAGGTTTTCAAACATTGTTGATTGTTTCAGTCATTGTAAATGTGTTCCGAAAAAAAAAAGATTTCACAACACAAACTGCTACAATGAAGATTTATAATGAAGGACCTGAATTTGGAGTGATGCTGAAACCTAAGTACAGCACATAATGTTGCTTGTTAATCCGAAATAATAAAAACCTACCTTATATGCATGCGAATGTTCCTTGGCTAACTCCCACTTCAATTTTTTTGTCGGACCCCCTATTTTCCTCCTAAATGTCCGCCCAATCAGTGCCGGGTCAAAAAGGGCTGACCCAACAGGACCCCTCAGTTTCTTAGAAGTCTATCGGCGTACCTTAAACCCATCTTAAAAATCTAGGAGCAATATGCGGCTGCCCCGGGCACCTCCCTCCACGTCATAGCCAGCCCGTTTGACCCCACATGCAGCCACCCCCCACCCCCTCTCTCTCTGGATGAACTCGAGAGGAACCGGCACTACCGGTCACGGCGCAGGCGAAGGAGGAAGCGCATCGCGACGACTGAAGCTATAAAGGAGGGCTTGCCGGAGCCCGCGACGACAGCGGCATGGGCGGAGTTCCCTTGGGCATGAGGCGCGCCACACGGCTGACCTGGCCTCCGCGTGCGCACCGCCGCGCATGCTGGCTTCCATGTGTGTGCTGGCCTGCGAGGCCGCTGCGCATGCTGGCCTTCTTGAACTGGCATCCGCGGCCGCACTGGCCACCGCGAACTAGCTCGCTCGGAGGCAAGAAGCCACACCACATCTCGAGCGCAACAGCCTTTGAATCACAGGTGGACGCGCGCGAGGCCGCGGATGCGCGTCCGGGCGTGTTGGCCGGCCACCCAGCCACACGTGACAACCACGCAAGTATAGGGGACCGCAACCGTTTTCAAGGGTAAAGTATTCAACTGAAATTTATTCTTTCGACACAAAGGGAGTCAAAGAATATTTGTAACTATTAGCAGTTGAGTTGTCAATTCAATCACATCCAGGGAACTAAATATCTGCAGTAGAATGATCAGTAGCACAATAGTATGATAATTTGATAGCGATAGTAACAATATCAATAGTGAGAGTAACAGCAGTAGCAACAATTTTGTAGCAGTTGTAACAGTAGCAGCAACAATAGTAACCTAGCAAAGATCAACATGTAAAAAGTTCGTAGGCATTGGTAGGCATTGGATCGATGATTTCATTGGATAATATTCATCATATATATAACAACCATAACCTAGGGCGACACAGAACTAACTCTAATTCATCAATGTAATGTAGACACATATTCCTCTATAGTTATACGTTCTTATGGAAAAGAATTTGCACGACATCTTTTGTCCTACCCTCCCGTGGCAGAGGTCCATAAGGAAACAAAGGGATATTAAGTCATCCTTTTAATAGAGAACCGGTACCGGAGGAGCCGAGGAGGAGTAGGTCGTCGCCTCCTTCGTTGCAATGTCGGTTTCCTGCTGGGCGGTTTTGGTGGCTGGCCGAGGGACGGATATGAGGCGGCCCGGAGCCCGGCCCACCGTTGGCCCACCCCGACCCCACAAACACCCCTGTCTGGCAGAAACCCTAACTCACTCCGCTCCGCTCCCCTCTCTGACGCTCTCGTTTCCCCAATCCGTCAAATCCCTAGTGCCGACAAGCATGTCCAAAACCGACAGCCACTCCGACGGCAGCTTCGGAGACAAGGAGGAACTGGCGCTCTGTATCACGCTCGAGCGCTCGCGTGTCGATACGGGCGGCAGCTCCGTGTCCCGTGCGACGCCACCTGCCGCCTGTCGCTGCAGCGCCGACCCTTCCCGACCCGCGCATGGATCTGCGAGGCCTGCCCGATCTGCTCCACCCGCCCGACGACCTCCTCCCCTCCGACCGCTACTCCGTGCGGGCAGCATTGGGTTCTAGTACCCGCGCCGCCGACGCCGTGGATGTAGACTCCGGAGTCGAAGGCATGTGCCGCCCGCCGCAAGAGGCAAAGGGCAAGGTAGATGGCGGGCGGGTCCGACGGGTCTGTGCAGTCCGCCCACCACTGCCAGGTGCCCGACGAGGAGGACTGTCTCTTCGAGTGGGCGTGCCACCGGTCACTGACTGAGGCAGAGACGAAGGCCCGACGGCTCCGGAGGCTCAACGCCGAGCAGCTCCGGCTCGGCATTGAGCAATATGAGCGGGAGGTGGCGAGGGTGGCGACGAGGGTGGCCAAGCTCAAGCACAAGCAAGACCGCGTCATTCGACGCTTGCAAGGCTACATCGTCATCTCCGATTCCTCCTCCTCCGAGGGGTCCGACGTGGACCCACCTCCTGCTCCGGACTCCTACAGTTGCGCCGGCGATCGGAAGGGCAAAGGGCCGGCGAGGAAGTGGTGAAGATCCGTCTTAATTTCAAGTTTTTAGATGTAGTTTGAATTTGTCCGCCGTATTATGTAAACTTTGGCTATCTTTTGATGATCCGGCTGTGATCTTTTGATGAACCGAATGTGCATTTGTATGTCCGCTTATGATCTACGTAGTTTCTATTGACGTTGCAAGGTTTAGTATGAATATAGAGGACGGAATATGAGATACGCGGGTGCAGAGGCGCAGATATAGGGAGTGCCCGGTCAGTGTCCGCGGGCGTGCTCTAATGTTCGTGATAGCTAGATCCATTGTTTATGTCATGGCCGTGCTAGCTCCACTGTCATGGCACAGCACGGCCAAGCTGAAGCATCCGAAGCTAGCTACCTAGCTCACGCGCGGCACGCACACAGCACACCACACACTCTAGTACTGCATGCAAAAAAAGTAATTTTTTTTTAGAATTTTCAGTCAACTGATCTATAGCTGGTCCCTAATTTCAATGATATTGCAATACCGTGGCAGCACAAGATCGATCGTGTTAAACATTGTAAACATACACGGTAGAATATAAACCGTATATGTGTTATATTTGTCAGGGTGTGTAGGCGTGCGTGTTGTGTATTCGGTTAGGTCTCTGAGATATGATCTTATCTAGTTGTTAGCTAACTTGGAGATCAATCCGAGACCTAACTAACCTTGTATCTATTCCTGGCTTCGGCCCTTATATCAACACGCACGCGTCCCTGCATTGAGCACACGCTTAACCCTAGTTTTCACATGGTATACAGAGGCTATCTTTTCCAACACATCTAGATGTCGAGCTCCTCCTCATCCGTCGCCATGGCCACGCCCTCCATCGCCTCTCTCGGTCACACCATCACCGAAAAGCTGACCCGAGAGAACTTCCTGCTGTGGAAGGCACAGGTCTTGCCACACATCAAGGGGGCGGGGCTGATGGGCTATCTGGACGGCTCGATCAAGGAGCCCGCCGCCGTGCTCCACTCCGAGAAGGACGTCGCCGGCAAGAAGGAGATCACATCCTCGCCGAACCTTGAGAACGCTGTGTGGGTTACCCAAGACCAGCAAATCCTCACGTTTTTGATCTCATCGCTCTCCCGTGAGGTTTTACTACACGTCAGCTCCCACACCACCGCCGCCTCGATCTGGCCTGCTGCAGAGCTTCTCTTCGCAGTCAAGGGTGAGGGTTATCCAGCTCCGCTCCGCCATCAAGCACACCCGCAAAGGGGACATGTCCGCCGCTGCCTACTTCACCAAGATGGTGATCATCTCCGACGAGTTGGCAGCCGCAGGCAAGCCCCTGGATGAAGACGACGTCGTCGATCACATCCTGCAAGGCCTTCTCCACGAACCCGACTACAACGGCTTCGTCTCGACCATCTCCACCCGCACCGCCACCGAGCAGCCAATCGGTCTCAGCGAGCTCTTCTCTCTGCTGTTGTCGGCTGAAGCCCGCATTGCCGCCCAAAACACCGCCTTCCACTCCGCCAATCTGGCGGCACGGGGTGGAGGTCGCGGCAACGCAAGGGGCGGCGGCAACAGTGGAAGTGGCTCCCGCGGCTACATCAACAACAACGCGGGCGCTCACTACCCTGACAACCCCGGTGGTCCACGGCAAGGAGGTGGTGACCGCGGTGACCGCGAGCGCGAGAAGTGCCAGATTTGCAAGCTTGAAGGGCACGGCGCATGGCGCTGCAAGAAACGCTTCGATCGCAACTTCAACAACAATGTCCGCAACCCCGCAGGAGGCGGTGGTGGTGGAGGACACCGCTCGGCAAACGCAGCCCACTCCTACGGAGTTGATACCAATTGGTATCTCGACACTGGTGCAACAGATCACGTGACGGGAGAACTGGAGAAACTTGCGTTTCACGACCGCTACACCGGCACGGAACAAATCCACACTGCGAGTGGTCAAGGTATGGACATTGCCCACATTGGTCATTCGGTTCTTACTACCCCTCATGGCTCCTTGCAACTGAATAATATCATTCATGCTCCTCAAGCCGATCAAAGCCTACTTTCTGCTTATAATCTTATCAAAGATAACAATGCTTTCTTGGAAATTTACCCCGATTTTTTTTTGCTAAGGATCGGGCCACTCGGAGAACCATTCTTCAAAATAGGACTAGAGGTCGCCTGTTTCCTGTTTCTGGCCGCCATGATGCTCCTCCTCGACAAGCCCTCAGTGTGGTCAAGCAATCTACTTCAAGATGGCACAAACGCCTAGGGCATCCTGCCTTTCCGGTGGTCCAGAAAATTCTTCGAGATTTTAATCTTCCAGTATCGAATAAACAAGATCATCTTCTTGTGTGTGATTCATGTCAGATGGCCAAGAGCCATCAACTTCCCTATTCTCGCTCTACTAGTGAATCAAAGGATCCTTTAGAGCTAGTTTTTTTAGATGTTTGGGGTCCTGGACCCGTTTCTGTTGGCAGACGAAAGTATTATGTCACTTTCATTGATGATTTTAGTAAGTTCAGTTGGATCTATTTGCTTAAGAATAAATCTGATGTGTTTGCAAAGTTTCATCTCTTTCAGCAACATGTTGAACGTCTTTTTGATTGCAAAATTCTTGCCATGCAAACGGACTGGGGCGGTGAATATCAAAAACTTCATTCGTTTTTTGAGCGTATAGGCATCACTCACCATGTCTCCTGTCCACATGCTCATCAGAAAAACGGATCCGCTGAACGTAAACACCGCCATATTGTGGAGGTTGGTCTCTCCCTTCTTGCTCATGCCTATATGCCTCTAAAATTTTGGGACGAGGCATTTCTCACGGCGGTGTATCTCATAAATCGTGTTCCTAGTAGAGTCATCAATAATCAGACCCGTCTTGAGCATCTTTTTGGCACTAAACCAAATTACACCTTCCTTCGCACTTTTGGTTGTGCCGTCTGGCCCAACCTTCGCCCGTTCAATAAACATAAGCTTGAGTTCCGCTCGAAACAGTGTGTGCTTCTTGGGTACAGTAGTCTTCACAAAGGCTACAAGTGTTTGGATGTTGCCACTGGTCGTATCTACGTCTCCCTTGATGTGGTTTTCGATGAGCAAGTTTTTCCCTCTGCAAAACTTCACCCCAGCGCCGGCGCACAACTTCGTAAAGAACTTGTTCTTCTTCCCTCCCATCTCCTGCCATCACCCAACTTTGTCCTCGGGGGCGTAGACAATGCTGATGATCATGTGTCAATGCCCAATAATTCCTTTGATCAAAACTCTGCTGAAAGTGTGCAGGATAATAGTGCAAACATGGAAGAAAATCTGCATGATTTTATGCAGGCCACGGAGTCTACATTTCCAGCCGCAGAAGATCTGCATGCTGATCCCGGAGTGGATCAGGGCGGGATCCCGTCGGGATCTGCTACGTCAGGCACGTCAGGCGGATCACCTGCGGGATCCGCGCCGCTGCCCAACCCGCGGGCTGCGCCTGTCGCGGGACCAGGTGGGTCCCCTCTGCATGGCGTCGGTCGGCCACCTCCCGCGCCTGTGGCGGACCAGGTGGGTCCCCACTGCATGGCCTCGGTCGGCTGCCCTCTGGGACGAGCGGGGCTGCCCGATTGGGCGATCGTGCTCCATCGCCTGCCGCGTCGCTGATGGCTCCAAGTGGCAGTTTCGGGGAGGCTGGCGCGCGCCTCGATGCTGATCTGCTTCAGCCATCACAGGAGCTCCAACAGGAGTCCTCTGGTGGATTTTCTGCGGATTCCGGATCCGCTGTGTCTTCTTCTTCAAATCGTCTTCAACATCATATCTCACGTCCAGCTCCGCCTCCTCCTCCACGGTCCCACACCAGGTCACAGAGTGGTATTATTAAGCCTAAGCTTTATAAAGATGGTTGTGTTCGTTGGGGCTCCTTTTGTGCCACAGGTGAACCGCGCAAAACTTGGAAGAAGCTCTAGGAGAACGTCGGTGGAAGGAGGCATGGATGAGGAATATGATGCTCTTATGAAGAACAAAACATGGCGGTTGGTTCCTCCAGTCAAGGGGAGGAATGTCATTGACTGCAAGTGGGTCTACAAGGTCAAGCAGAAATCTGATGGCACTGTTGACAGGTATAAGGCATGCTTGGCTGCCAAAGGGTTTAAGCAAAGGTATGGGATTGATTACGAGGACACGTTTAGTCCTGTAGTCAAAGCAGCTACTATCAGATTAATCCTCTCAATTGCAGTGTCTAGAAACTGGTGCATTCGACAGCTAGATGTAAAGAACGCGTTCTTGCACGGTGTTCTGGAAGAGGAAGTGTTCATGAAACAACCTCCTGGGTATGAAAGCTTAAAGTTTCCACGTCATATTTGCAAACTTGATAAGGCACTCTATGGATTAAAACAGGCACCTAGGGCTTGGTATTCTCGATTGTCATCAAAGTTACAATCTCTAGGGTTCTCTCCTTCCAAGGGGGACACCTCACTTTTCTTTTATCATCGGCATATGATTACCATTTTTATGCTCATTTATGTTGATGATATTGTGGTTACAAGTTCTTCACCTAATGCTGTTGAAGCCCTCCTCAAGGACTTGGGAAAGGAGTTTGCACTTAAGTACCTTGGTAGCCTTCATTTCTTTCTTGGAATTGAGGTAAAAAATGTTAAGAATGGGATTATGTTGTCACAAGGGAAATATGTGCAAGAAATACTTCAGAAAGTAAGCATGAAGGGTTGCAAGCCTTCATCCACGCCTTTGTCTACTTCTGAAAAACTGTCTCTTTATGATGGAGAAGCACTTGGAGCAGAGGATGTAACCAGGTATAGGAGCATTGTAGGAGCACTTCAGTACTTGACTTTGACTAGGACAGATATTTCTTATTCAGTAAACAAAGTTTGTCAGTTCTTACATGCCCCTACTAGTGTGCATTGGACAGCAGTTAAGAGGATACTTCGATATCTTCAAGGAACCAAGGGTCATGGCCTCAGACTTGGTAAGTCAGATTCAATGCTAGTAAGTGCCTTTTCAGATGCAGACTGGGCAGGCTGTCCTGATGACAGAAGATCAACAGGAGGCTTGCAGTATTTCTTGGAGGTAACTTGATATCTTGGTGTGCTCGCAAGCAACCCACTATTTCCAGGTCAAGCACAGAGTCTGAGTATAAGGCTCTAGCCAATGCCACTGCAGAGATTATTTGGGTTCAGAATCTGCTGACAGAATTGGGTGTTTGTCATCCAAAGGCTGCATCACTTTGGTGTGATAATCTTGGTGCTACATATTTGTCTGCTAATCCCATCTTTCATGCCAGGACTAAACATATTGAAATAGACTATCACTTTGTTCGCGAAAGGGTGGCAGATAAATTGTTGAATATTAGCTTCATACCTACTGGAGATCAAGTTGCAGATGGATTCACTAAGCCTCTTACTCTTAAGCAGCTTGAGGCCTTTTGACGCAATCTCAACTTGGATAGTTGTGATTGAGGGGGAGTGTTAAACATTGTAAACATACATTGTAGAATATAAACCGTATAGGGCAGTACTAGGCGCACCGCGCAGCCGTTTGATTAGGCCCACACCAACCGCTTGATTCGCGAGTGAATCGTTCTCCATCTCTACCGAACACTTGGTCAACACAATCCATGGCCAAGGAACGTGGGACTTGGCCGGCGGTGATGCTCCAGCCCCCACCGAGCCGTGCTCGCTGCCAATCAAGCCGCCGGCTCCAGCAAAACTTACGCCTCCCTCGCCGCAGCACAACCGTGGCCTAGTAGCTTCATCCGTCTAAGGTTGCAGGAAAGTTGCCTCGACGTTCCAACACGGCGTCGCTCCCTTCAACCTCGTCGCCCCGCCGTTGCACCTTGGTGCCTCGCCGCCCCGCCATTGCAGCTTTGTCCTCGTCGATGGTTGTAGCAAAATGCGCCAACAGTTGTAGCAGTGCGGCTGCCGGTTCCAGCAAAAATAACAATGCCCCCACGTCGTCTCCAGCAAAAGACACATCGATGGAAAAATGTTGGAACCAGCGAGATGATTTGCTGGAACCGCATCTCGCAGATGCTGGAACCAGTGGCCGCATTTGCTGCAACCAGCCAGTCACCTCCAGCAAAAACCACGGCCAACGGGTGTTGGAACTAGCGAGATTTTGTGCTGGAACCCATGCCCGCGTTTGCTGCAACCAGCAGTCACATTTGCTGGAACCGGCCATGGTGACCGCGGTGCCTGCGGTGACTACTGAGTCCCTGTTGCTCTGCTGGCAGGGGTTGTAGCTCCTGGCCTCAACGGTTGCGGCTCCCCATGACGAGGTTGCAGCTTCTGCGCGCCAGTGGTCCCAACATCCCGTGGTCATGGCCCCTGCTCGTCGCGTCGCCGTTGTAGCTCACCCCACGGTGACCATCGCAGCTCGCCATGGTCGCGGATCCAGCAAAGCGGCGGGCTCGGCCGACGCAATCCAGGAGGAAGAGGCGAGCTATGGCGGGAAAAGCGGTCTGAGAGAGAGAGAGAGAGAGATAGAGGGGAAGGAAGGGCATGAGCTCGGCTGACACAATCCATGGCGGTCATGTGGTAGGTGGAGCCTGGGACACGCGAGAAGAAAGGGAGGATGAGGCTACGCGAAGAGATAAAGCAAGAAGAGGAAAAGTGGTCGATGGGGACACACGCGAAGGTAAAATAGGGCCGCTCGATTGAGATGCATCCAACGACCCGCGCGAGGCCGGCGGAAATTTCGGCCGGCGCCCCGGCTGGAAGCGTTTCCCAACCGTATATGTGTTGTATTTGTCAGGGTGTGTAGGCGTGCGTGTTGTGTATTCGGTTAGGGTGTGCACACGCTTAACCCTAGTTTTCACAGATCGTTTTAGCCGGAGAGGTGTGATTCTGGACCATGGTCCACCCGCACCCACGCTCGGTGCCGTCCGATTAATACTACTTCCATGGGGATACGAGCCAGCTTATCACTCAAACTTTAAAGATTAAGCTAATTCTAGAACAGTACGGGGGACCATGGATATGCCATTTCTTTTCTGAATCTACGTGGGCCCAAGCAGTACCCCAATGCTGATTTCCCTCCTGGTTGTCCCATGCAAATAAACCAATTAGTATATTTTTGGATATTTATTTGTAGAATAGCTACAGTGCACGTACGGTACATCGATGTTTGTATGTGTGTTCATGTTATTTTTTCATGCAAAAAGGATACTTTTGTGTTCTTAGAAGAAAAACCTCTTGTGCTTTCAAAAAAGAAAGATTTCACGTGCTTTCACATAACTATCTCTATCATGTTGTTGCTATGATTTTATTTTTCAAGAAATTACTCAAAAGATATGGATGACCCAAATAACCATGTTGATGTACAGACATGTAAAAAATGAATAACAATGATGTTGCACATAACGAGGCAATACAAAATGTTGAACAGTGAGAAAACTAGTACATGCACCGATGCAAAGTTTCTATTTTTATTCCCTATGGCACTTGCCATGCAGTAGGTTTATTAGCAACACTGGGGCTGTTAAACCGTAGTTGATGATTCTTGCCATAAAATATGAAAGACGTTAGGCTCAAATCCCTAAAAATGATGAACGGCATCGAGTATAGGTGCGGCCGAACCATGGTCCCAAGCAACATTACTGTTTAGCCGCTTTCGAGATCCCAGGGAGGCTATAGCAAAGCAGCGTTGCTACGTTGGAAGAGCGGACAAGCGAGTGAAGGGGCCACATGCAGGTCACCATGCAATGCAATGCAAGCCTGTCTGCAAAAGGTTAAAGTGAGCCAAAGTGAGCGAAGACCCCCTCTTCGACGACTGCACATTTGGCAATATGGATGCATCTACGCCGGGTGGAGATGGGAATTGACGAAAAGCCAAAAGCTGCCTCGGGCTTGGAACCAACCCCCCCAAAGAGAAAGGGCCAAAAGCTATCAGGGGTGAACTGCTAGCTCTTCTGTGTACACTGCCTGTGTACGTACGTCCTCCAAATCAACATGGGCTCTAAACTTGTGTTGTTTTAGTTCTTTCGGTTGGCTGTGTTTTCGAGTCTAATACGGTACAAGTTTAGACTATTCGGCTATTACATTGCATTGGTTCTGGCGAATGCTGCCCTGTCTCAAAAGTTCGCTTCGATCGTGATCTTTGGAGTAGTAGAGTTGGGCACTAGGGGCTCAGCCCCTAGTGCCCCTATAGCCTGAGAGATTATTCCGATGCTGCTCTCAACCCGCCCGAACTTTAGATCTTCCTCCTTTCCGATGGTGGCCTGACAAGAAAGCAGAAATGCAAAGTTTACCTCCCATGCATGTTGGACCCTGGATGCATGCCTGCCTGCTTGTGTTCCAAGATCCACCCCAACTATTGCGTGGGCTCCCACATATCTATAGCATAAATATGGCAGGAAGAGGGCATCCACATTCTACTCAAACTTCTTTTTTTGAGGGAACACACATTCTACTCAAACTTTAGTCGGCCGTCCGCTCCCATATATATAGCATATCGGAGCTGAGAAAGAGAGGGTCCAAGTTGAGGGCGTTTCCTGCATGCCATATATATGGCGGGGCACCATTGCGCTGCCGTCTCCGTCGACCCCATGCCGGACTTGATAACTGAAAAGAATCGGCTGGAGAGACGCATCTTGCAGTTTCCCCGCCGCCTCAGCCGCGACGGCCATGCCTCGACCATCGAAGCTCTGGGAGAGTTTCTTGCCAGGTTCAGCGGCCAAGGAGAAATCCCTTGGCTCCGCATCTACGACTCCTACCCGGCCTGGCAACAGCAAAGTAAGTAGTACTACTAGATAGCACTCTTCCCGCTCCGATTAATGCTACCTTGATCGACAGCGATCTAGGCCCGGGAATGCTTGCTTACTCAATGATACATGCTTGATGCTTCCCAGCCTCTCAACTAAAAATTATCAGTATTTCACTCCCTAGCACTAACCGCAACATCAGCAGGTGAGCAGCAACTAGCAAGCACGCACGCCGCAGTAATTAAGCACAAACTAACAGCCAGCACACACGCACTCAGCAGCAAGCACACCCAGAATCAGCACGCACAAAGCACACCCAGAATCAGCTCGCAGCAAGCCAGCAAGAGCGGGAGGACCAGAGACACCACCGGAAGAGAGCAGAGATTGGGAAGGGGCCGGCCGGAGGATACCTTGTTGGTGACGGCCAACAGGCGGCGGCGGCGGACACTCCAAGCGGCGGCGAGGCGAGTCCAGATGCCCGCGACGGAATCCAGGCAGCGGCCTAAATCCTCGATCCAATCTGCTGCACAACAAACTGAGAGAGAGAGAGAGAGAGAGAGAGAGAGAGAGAGAGAGACAGAGAGAGAGAGAGAGAGAGCTGGCTGTTTAGGGTTACGACCTTCTTTTTTTTGCGGGAATAGGGTTACGACTTTGCGAGTGGTGGAGTGGGTTTCTCGTGTCTCCGGCGTGTTTTTTTTCTTGAGGGGATGTCTCCGGCGTGTCGGCGGCGTATCGGCATTTTTTTCTTTTGTTTTAAATAAAAAATCACAATACCTCAGGGATACTCGTATCGCCGTAGCGGTGACGTACAGGACGGGGCATATATATGGGTGCTTTCGTAGCGCGCATATATATGGTTTCACGTTCACCCTTGGATCTGAAATGCATGCATGCACACTGGATGGTTTGGACTTTTGGCTAATCATCATTCTGACTTCCGCCTCACGTATGTCCTGACAGGTGGCCTACTGAACCAGGAGTGGAGCAGAGCTGCTCTGTTGCAGAAAGCCATGGTGTTCTTCACGCTAATCACCGTTCAGGGTGACAATGGCGGTGCCATTAGCAGGAAGGCATTGGGAGGTGGTGCCAAATGGAAGAGCACGGGGGCATCCAAGATAGGGCGAGAATTTGTTCTTGGCAAACTCTACTTCAAAAGGGATGGCGAAACAACGCGCAGGTCCAGAGAGCAAGGGTTCACTGCTTTCGAGTTTCACCTCCCGATGAACCTCTCGGTACATACATACATACATACATACGTACATACATACATACACACACAACTGCTTGCCCACACTTGACTGCTTCAATTCGAACTGCATGCATGCATATCATCATGGACGTACACCCTCATCCTGGTTGCTAGCTAGCTTTTTTGTTGGTGCAGAATATTGCATGCAAACTAGCTAGCTACCTTTTTTGTTGATAGATCTTGCAAGCAAGCTAGCTTAGCTTTTTTCGTTTACTGATCAGCTTGGCTTGCCCGGCCAGAACGAGTGCATACACATGTAGTACTGCCTGGCTTGCTGTACATGCCTTCTCTTTTTTGCTATACTATCGCATGCTCAACAGTGCCACTTCCTTGACTCATTTCCCAACACCACCGGTAGCACCTGCGCGTTAATTTTGGTCTCCATATACCCTCAATAGACATTTTTGGTCTCCATATTAGGATCCGCGCGCATAAACATATAACCAAACCGACGATTTGAACCTTCCTACTTTCCGTGATGAGATATTCGAAACAAGACTAACATTGGACAAAGTTTAGCCTAATTTGACTTTTCCCCCCGAGAGTGTTTTTTCTTGAGGAAAGTGACAAAATTTGAATGTCGGTGTTTCTAGACACATTTTAGACCTTTTTTTTAGGGATAGACACATTTGAATGTCGGTGGTGCTCTCGAACGTCCCTCATGGGCTGTTTCTTAACGAGCCCAGCCCAGCCCAGCCTTTAGAGACACCAATCAAGCCCAGCCAGGCAGTAAACAAACTCTTCCCCCGTCTCGTTTCCTCACGAGCCCAGCCTTGCACAGCCCAGTCAGTAAACTCCCTCCCTCCTAGCTCGTCGACCTAGGGCCGCCGGCGGCGGCGGCCAACCCAACCCAACCCAACCCAGAGATAGCTCCGCCCACCCCGAACTCTAGTTGCGTAGCAAGGGAGCAAACGGCAGGCATGGAGGCGCCGAGGATCCGGTCGGGCGATGCATTTTGTGTGCAGTAAATCGGTGATTCAGCCATCTACTTATGAAAGTATATACTATGTGCTGATGTTTCATGTTTGATTTTAATTTCTAGCCCCGCCCCCGAGTCGCCATCTGCGTGCTGCATCCTACGGACTATCACCATACCGTTCGGGATTTGAAGGATTATACCCAGAAGGTGAAACATTCTCTGTTCATTCATATGGATTGTAGACCTCAAGGAATTTACCTCACCATGCATTTCTGTCGGCTCATTTAATTAAACCTAAACCAAACTGCATTGATGCATTTCAATGACGACAATCCCATTTATTTTTTGTCAAATCTGTAAGTGGTGTTCACCTGTACTATTCATTCTGCGAGCCACATAGCAGAAAAAAAGTGAGATTGATTCCACAGTTTCGCTATAAAATAAATGATCTCAACAACTTCAATATGATCTTAATTTATTTTTGAACACGGTTGAACTAGATTTCTTGCATACTCAGTACTGAATCTACTCTCTTCTTCCAGGGATGCTTTCCAGGGAGATATCAGGCAAACCTGCAGGTGGTGCAACATGTGCCACCAATCAATCAAGGTATTTATATACTTCCTCCGTCTAGGTGAATAAGTCATCCGCGTAGTTCTAGGTCATCGATTTGAGGAATTAAATATGTGTTATATGTCATGATAAGTATATCACTAGATTTCTACACGGATGTAGTTTCTAAATATATATTTTTTGTCACATATAATACATATTTAGATAGTTAAATCATCGACCTAGAACTACGCGAATGACTTATTCACCGAGACGGAGGGAGTAGCATAGTATCATACTTGATGGTCATCCTTCAACAATTTAACTCAAATAGGCAGTAGGCGCCAACTGTATTTTATTGGAACAGTAATGATCTTTGATCTAGGTACATAGAAAGCCCTCATTTTATATACGTCCATGCCTAATTCTTGCAAAGTATGAAAAATATGTACATCGATCTGTTCTTTGATTTTTTACTTAGAATTTCGTGTACTGGTACATTTAATTTCTGCAGACACATTTAAAACCCCAGGGGTTGATTTTAGCCACATTGTATGTAATATTTGATAAAGTTAATAAGGTAAAAAGCATACGCCTTGAACTCTAGATGTGTAGTAGAGACATCTACTATCTGAATACATGGTTGAACATAAACCAATCACTGCAGAATGATGAACTAAGTGGTTTATCAGTGATAAAGATAGCCACCATGTTGTTTTTCTCTGTCCTCCTATATTGTGGAATTTAATCTGGGCTATATAAAATAGCTCCAATTCTCTGTGCTGTGGCCTATTAAGTTGTATGGTCTTACAATGGCAAAAAATTACATGCTTTACTACCTTTCTTGCAGGCCCCTGTGTTGCTGGTACCGGATTCATGAATAGTCCACAGGTTGATTACACCAGTAATCTACTAGCTTCTAACAGTGAGGTAACTGTACTTTCTGACCATTACTAGTTATTCCTGCCTGGAGTTCAATTTCATGTGTAACCTGCATGTTTTCCTACATATATATATATGTAACTACGCACACCTCTAAGCGGTACTCCCTCCGTAATATAAGGATCACTAAAGTAGTGATCTAAGTGCTCTTATATTTCTTTACAGAGGGAGTACGTATTATCTCTTGTAAAGGTAAAAGAAGTTTTAGTAAGTAAATTCTGGTGACACATATTTTCATGAATTTTCTTAATGGTAATGGGGTAAGAGAGGTGGGAATGCACTTACCAATCATGCTAAGAACCAAGGCTTTTACTCTTTACTTGTCATGTGTACATGGGTCCAGAAATGGTAATTAGGACGGGAAGAGAGTGTTAGCAGCAGTAGCATTAGTACATGCCATCTTAGATAGTACTATGATTTTAATTTATTTTGAAATAACACTGAACTAGATTGCTTACTCAATGTTGAGCTCACTCTTTTCGATTCAGAGAGACATTCTGGGAGCAAATCAAGTGGACCAGATGGCAGTGCAACATGAGGGACAATATTTAGGTAGGTATCCATAAGAGGGTGTTATTTTTTCTCTGAATGCCCTTTTTGACCAGTCATAAGATAGCTATATTGTTTATCTCTGCCTCCTATATTGTGGAATTTAATCTGGGCTATATGTAATAGCTCCAGTTCTCTGCGATGTGGCATATTCAATTGCATGGTCTTTCTTATACTGGCAAAAAGTTTACATGCTTACCTTGTTTGCAGACTCCCATGCTGGATTTATGAATGGTCTACATGTTGATTACACCATTAATAACACTGAGGTAACTGGTCCATTCATACCAATACAAGTTACTCCTGCCTATAGTTCAGTTTCATGTGTAACATGTTTGTTTGCCTAGATACGTATGTACCTATGTACACCTCTAAGTAACATAGTTCAGCTTCATGCCTTACTTTATTACCTTGTTTGGCAAGAGGGTGGTATCAAGAGCTCTGCAAATACAGAGATGGGAATGCTTAATTGGGAAATCATGTTCAAAAGTAAGGCATGAAGTCCTTCAATGTTCTGGGTGTACTCTGGTAAACAATATGCAATTCAAATGAGAATGGAGTATTAGGTTATTAACACGCACGACTAGCCTACGCATTATGAGATATCATGCATTCTATTTATACCATGTTATAAGATTACTGAAAATATTGTGAGGTGATATATCTCAACCCCATGCACAATCAATACTCCTTCACAGGTCTTACTTGATGACAAAACCAGCAATACATGCCCTTTTCCTGTAGAGGCGACTGATACTGTGTAGTATGTAATTGTATACCATGTTTGACCCTTCAATTTTTTTTACTGTATGATAGTGACTATATGTATTAAAAAATTATGGAGTAATCCTGGCCATTATCATTTATTCGCAGAGTTCTGGATACAATCCTCCTGCCGGAATACAGATGGATATACCATCCAACACTTATCCTATGAATGACGACATGTCTTATATGCCATCGGAAATTAATATGGTATGCACACTTCATCTGTAATTTCCCTTGCAATCATAGTGGAGGTGATATCTGCTTTTTAAATAATTCTCAACTTGGTGCTGTCCTTCAATACATAGCTAGACATCAATATATATATAAGCTTACTCCACTCTTACCTATCATTAACTTGCTAGTTCCAAACTTGATTCATTGATCGAGGCTGAAAGTGCTTCTATTTTGTCATATCAAATCTCAACTTGGTGCAGTCCTTTACTACCTAGCTAAGCATCAATAATTCAATATACACACAAGCGGTTCAGAATTATTATTCTTCACTCAAGTCCTAACTATATATAGTTAACTTGCTAGACATAATTGCCCGATCTTAATTCACGGATAGAGTCTTAAAGTGTTACTGTTAGATATCTGTGTGAATTAATTAAATTATGTGGACCATTTCTAGTATCTTGATATTGTTACTATCCTAGCAGAATAAGATTTTTTTTGTAGGATCATGGCGAGAATTGTCCGATGATTACCATGTTTTAGTTGCCACGTATATTGAATTGAACTGACCTTTGTTGCAGTTTGGTGGACAATATTCTCATGTAGATGCCATGTCAATCCAGAGCGACTATTGCAATACTTCGTTTTGGAATGGTAGCATGCCTGCTCCAATCCAGGATGCCACGGTATGCTTCCTTACTGTTGAGAACATCACTTTTTAAACCGACAAGTAATTTACATCGGGAAACAAATAAGACATAGATGATCCTTCCGTGTTCTGATCTCGTTGGTTATCGTGTATATACCATTATAAGATTACGATAAGTATTGATAAGTCATGATACCATTATTATAAGATAACTATAAGTGTTGATAAGTGATACATCTCGACCCCATTCTTGATTAATTGCAATACTACAAAATTGGATCTGGCAGCCGATATTGTGTGACTTCTCACATGTTGTTTTCGTTATACAGAACACTTGTTAGTAGCTAAGTTAGCGTACATTATTTGCCAAGTTAAATTTTTTGCTTGTTGATAATCTGCTTACAGCTGCATTTCGCAACATAACAACTTGAGTTTGAACAGACTAGTTACAGCCAGCCATCGATTCATTCCTCTGCATCTCTGGATGAACGTTTTGATCAGCTCCTATTATTGGAAAACAACTCAATGCCCGAGGTACTATAATCAATATGCATCCTCAGTCTTGCTGCATCACCGCATATTTGTTTCTCTGTCAGTAACATAGACAACATTCAAGTATATACAGTCTTGCAAAACAAGAACAGAAGTTTGTAGGACTGTTTTAATTTCCACATATTAGAATTGAACTGAGCATACATTTCCCCTTGTTTGCAGCCTGGTGGACAAAATTCGCATGCTGATGGGACGTCAACCCAGAACTACTACTACTACAATCCTTATTGAGAGTTTTGAGATTGTGATGTGCTATATGAAGTATTTGAATTATCATGTTTTTCTTGGATAATCGTGTCCTGTTCCTTGGACAATGCTATATATGTAATAGTATTGATTGATGGACAAGTACACGTTGTTTGCTTGGAACGATCTCTATGTTCATGTCTTCCATTCATTCCAAAATGTAGTGTATATTTTGTTTCCTAAAAAGTCAAACATTTCTATGTTTGACCAAATTTAAGGAAAAATAATCAACATCCACAGTACAAAATTAGTATCATCAGGTTCATCATGAAGTGCACTTTGATATTTTATTTATTTAGTATTTTAGATATTGGTATCTTTGACTTTTTGAAAAACCTAATATGCACTACATTGTGCAATGGAGGGACTATATGATGATGTTATTCTACATGGTTGCTGGTAGATAAGCATATATGCGAGGAAGCATTTACATAACATATCTGAAGGAACAATAGAGACCTTTGTACGATTGCCGGTCCTGTTTTGTTGTGTTATTTGAGTGATGATATATATATATATATATATATATATATATATATATATATATATATATATATATATATATATATATATATATATATATATATATATATATATATATATATATTTTAGTATATAATCTGAGTAGTCCAATTCCAACGTTATCTTGGTCTACTGAGATGGACAAAAATTGAATGCGAACTCCTTAAATGAACTCTTTAAATGTTATTTTTAATTGAGTGCCAAGTTTTGTGCATTCACTCCTCACAAACAAGGAAAAAAGGACTATTGTATTCATGTAAGTAATTTTCCTTGCACTGGCATAGAACAACTAGATGACATCAGAGGAACTATCGGTCTTTGTTACTGTGAAGAGGGGCACGTCAATACGTCGCCTCGTGAATCTCGGATGTACAGCCAGCCTACAGCTCGGCACATTAGCCGGCCCAGCAACCTTGATGCATGCCGCAGCGACAGCGCATGGCGTGCGTCACTGCTTTGTTATTTTCTCTTCTTTCTCTATTTTATTAGGTAAATATACAAATAAATTTTTAGCGATACATGAACGCTTATATCCAACATGTGCGATTTTTTCCAAACCATAAACTTTTTTTTTGAGATACATGAATATTTTCTTGCATACAAGAGTTTTTTATAAACAATTTGTTGAAAGAAACATGAATAGTTTTAGGAATATATGAACAACTTTTTTAAACATGTGAAACATTTTTTTCAAATCATGATTTTTTTTAAAGATACATGAAATTTTTTAGATACAAAGATTTGTTTGTCTAAAAACATTATGAACATTTTCTTGCAAAATATGACATTAAAAGTCCATTTCATTCAAAATGTGTTCAAAGCATCAAAAAATTAATCAATTTTCCAAAAAATGTTATGTAATTATGAAGTACTTAAAAGATATTCATTTGTTTTAAAAATATCCGCATAATTCAAAAATGTTAAGAAAGAAAATAGAAAAAAACAAAAATAACCTAACAGAACCAATTTTTTTTGGGAATTCGGGTCATGCACACTTCCGTTTCTCTCCTGCACTAGCATAATCCCACGCGTAGACCCATGCACGCTTCCGTTTCTATCCTGCACTGCACTGCACTAGCATAAGTTGGTTTCTGCCTTTCTTTTTCTTTTGTTAGTTATCTACTCCATCCGTCCGGAAATACTTGTCATCAAAATGAATGAAAATGGATGTATCTAGAACTAAAATACATCTAGATACATCCATTTCAATGATAAGTATTTCCGGACAGAGAGAGTACATGAGTACATGGTTTTGTAGTCCGCTTGTTTGTTACTTCACCGTTCACAACTGTAAGATGTTTTGAATATTTTAATATAGACTAGAAACAGATGAAAATGAGTGAAGAAACACACTAAAATGCTTTCATATACAACCAAATCAGAAAAAAATATAGAACATCTTATATTTGTGAATGGAGGGAGTACTTTTTTTTTGTTTCCGTTTCCTTCCTTTTTTCCCAATTTTAGACTTTTTGCTTCCTTCTTATATTTTGTATTTCCTTTTTTTCCTTTCAATCCTTTTCTTTCCTGTTTTTTGCTTATTTCTTAATCCTGTTTTTTTGCATGTTTTCCCTTTTTTATTTTTCGTGACTGCTTTTGTGTGCGTTTTATTTTTATTTTTATTATCTTAACTAAAATCCATGCATTTAAAAAAAGAGAATAATAATCATTTTTTAAAATTTACATTCTAACAAAATGTTTTTTTTGCGAGAATAACTTCCGATCTATTCATCACCTGTCAAGGTAGTACGAAGAACACTAGAAGTAAAAAATACATCTAGGTCCACAGACCACCTAGCGACGACTACTGGCACCGGAGCGAGTCGAAGGCGTGCCACCGTCTTCCCCCTCCCTCACCGGAGTCGGAAAAACCTTGTTGTAGTAGACAGTCGGGAAGTCGTCATACTAAGGCCCAGTAGGACCCGCGCAGCAGAACAACATCCGCTGTCGATGAAGAGAAGCGTGGATTAGAAGGACCCAACCTGTAGACACACGAAGACAGATGAACGAAGACAGATGAACGAAGACAAGATCCACGTGGATCCACCGAAGACAAACGCCAACCAAATCGCGCGAGATCCGCCGGAGGCAAACCTCCACACGCCCTCCGACGATGCTACAAACACCACCGGGACATGGACACCTTTCCGCGTTGCCTCTGCCACTGGTGGGCACTGATTCGTCTCCAACGTATCTATAATTTATGAAGTATTCATGCCATGTTTAAAATAATTTTATATGGTTTTGGTATGATTTGCATGGAAACTAACCCGGATTGACGCTGTTTTCAGCAGAACTACCGTGATGTTGTTTTTTGTGCAGAAATGAAAGTTCTCCAAACACCGCGAAACTTTTTGTGGATTTTTTATGGACCAGAAGACTACCAATGGGCCAGAGCAGCACCAGGGGGGGGTGCCCCGAGGGGGGCACAGCCCACCAGGGCGTGCCTGGGCCCCCCAGGCGTGCCCCGGTGGGTTGTGCCCACCTCGGTGGCCTCCCGCACCCCCTCTTCGCCCTATAAATTCTCAAATATTCCAAAAACCCTTACGGAGACCCTAGATCGGAAGTTCCGCCACCGCACGCCTCTGTAGCGACCGAAAACCAATCGGGAGCCCGTTCCGGCACCCTGCCGAAGGGGGAGATCATTACCGGCGGCCATCTTCATCATCCCGGCGGCCACCACGATGAGGAGGGAGTAGTCCACCCTCGAGGCTGAGGGTTTGTACCAGTAGCTATGAGTTTGATCTCTCTCTCTCTCTCTCGTGATCTTGAGATGTCACGATCTTGATGTATCATGGGCTTTGTTAACATAGATGGATCATATGATGTTTCTCCCCTCTCTACTCTTGTTGTGATGAATTGAATCTTTACCCTTTGAAGTTTTGTCTTGTCGGATTGAATGTTCAGATCTGAGAACACATGATATATGTCTTGCATATGAATACCCGTGGTGACAATGGGGTATTATTTTGATTCACTTGATATATGTTATGGCACTCAACTTGCGGATTCCCGAGGTGATATTTGGGTAACCTATGCATAGAGGTTGATGCATGTTTTTATTATCCTTTCTCTGATAGAAACTTTGGGGTCCCCTTGTAGTTCTTTGTGTGGATTGAATATTATGATCATGAAGTTGTTTTATGCATATCGTAGAATTAACTCATGGATACTTATGGTGACATTGGAGTATCTAGGTGACATTAGAGTTGGTTGATGTGTATCATATGGTGTTATTTTAGTACGAACTCTTGGTTAGATTGATCGGAAAGAATAGCTTTGTGTTATTTTAGTATGAACTCTAGGATAGATTGATCGGAAAGAATAGCTTTGAGGTGGTTTCGTACCCTACAAACAATTTCTATCTTTTGTTCTCCACTAATAGGAACTCGGGAGTGATTCTTTATTGCACTTTGAGGGATAATCATATGATCCAACTATGTTAGCATTGTTGAGAGATTGCACTAGTGAAAGTATGCACCCTAGGCCTCATTTTCCATCATTGCAATACCGTTTGTGCTCCGTTTTACCATTTACTACCTTGCTGTTTTTCATTGTTCGCACTACAAAAACTCATATCTACTATCCATACTACACTTTTATCACCATCTCTTCGTCGAACTAGTGCACCTGTACAATTTGCCATTGTATTGGGTGTGTCGGGGACACAAGAGATTTCTTGTATTTGATTGCAGGGTTGCTTGAGAGAGACTATCTTCATCCTACGCCTCCACGGATTGATAAACCTTAGGTCATCCACTTGAGGGAAAATTGCTACTGTCCTACAAAACTCTGCGCTTGGAGGCCCAACACGTGTCTACAAGAATAAAGTTGCGTAGTAGACATCAAGCTCTTTTCTAGCGCCGTTGCTGTGACGCCCCCGATTCAATCATACACTAATCATACACGCAAACGTGTACGATCAAGATCAGGGACTCACGGGAAGATATCACAACACAACTCTAAAATAAAATAAGTCATACAAGCATCATAATACAAGCCAGGGGCCTCGAGGGCTCGAATACAAGTGCTCGATCATAGACGAGTCAGCGGAAGCAACAATATCTGAGTACAGACATAAGTTAAACAAGTTGCCATAAGATGGCTAGCACAAACTGGGATACAGATCGAAAGAGGCGCATGCCTCCTGCCTGGGATCCTCCTAAACTACTCCTGGTCGTCGTCAGCGGCCTGAACGTAGTAGTAGGCACCTCTGGTGTAGTGGGAGTCGTCGTCGACGGTGGCGTCTGGCTCCTGGGCTCCAGCATCTGGTTGCGACAACCAGGTAGAAGGGAAAGGGGGAAAAGAGGGAGAAAAGCAACCGTGAGTACTCATCCAAAGTACTCGCAAGCAAGGAGCTACACTACATATGCATGGGTATATGTGTAAAGGGCCATATTGGTGGACTGAACCGCAGAATGCCAGAATAAGAGGGGGATAGCTAATCCTGTCGAAGACTACGCTTCTGGCAGCCTCCGTCTTGCAGCATGTAGAAGAGAGTAGATTGAAGTCCTCCAAGTAGCATCGCATAGCATAATCCTACCCGACGATCCTCTCCTCGTCGACCTGTGAGAGAGCGATCACCGGGTTGTATCTGGCACTTGGAAGGGTGTGTTTTATTAAGTATCCGGTTCTAGTTGTCATAAGGTCAAGGTACAACTCCAGGTCGTCCTGTTACCGAAGATCACGGCTATTCGAATAGATAAACTTCCCTGCAGGGGTGCACCACATTACCCGACACGCTAGATCCCCTTTGGCCGGACACACTTTCCTGGGTCATGCCCGGCCTCGAAAGATCAACACGTCGCAGCCCTACCTAGGCACAACAGAGAGGTCAGCACGCCGGTCTAAATCCTATGCGCGCAGGGGTCTGGGCCCATCGCCCATTGCACACCTGCACGTTGCGTGGGCGGCCGGAAGCAGAACTAGCCCCCTTAATACAAGAGCAGGCTTACGTTCCAATCCGGCGCGCGCCGCTCAGTTGCTGACGTCAAAAAGAGCTTCGGCTGATACCACGACGCCGGTTGCCCATATCTTGTCCCACGTGGCGGTTAGTGCGTATAAGGTCAACGACCCAACTCAGATCAAATACCAAGATCTCGTTAAGCGTGTTATTCTGAAGTAACCGCGGACGCCGACCAGGGCCAGGCCCACCTCTCTCCTAGGTGGTCTCAACCTACCCTGTCGCTCCGCCACAAAGTAACAGTCGGGGGCCGTCGGGAACCCAGGCCCACCTCTACCGGGATGGAGCCACCTGCCCCTTCAGCCCCCATCTCCGAACAGTATCATAAGTAATGTAACAGTATCACCTCCCGAAGTGATCACGGCCCAGTAGTATAGCATGGCAGACGGACAAGAGTGTAGGGCCACTGATGGAACGCTAGCATCCTATACTAAGCTTTAGGATAACAGGTAAGGGTAACAACTGTAGCAACAATGACAGGCTATGCAGCAGAATAGGAGTAACCGAACAGTAACATGCTACACTACTCTAATGCAAGCAGTAGAGAGAAGAATAGGCGATATCTGGTGATCAAGGGGGGGGGCCCGCCTGGTTGCTCTGGCAAGAAGGAGGGGTCGTCAACTCCGTAGTTGTACTGGGTAGCAGCGGCGTCGGTCTCGTAGTCTACCAGAGAGAAGAGGGGGAAGAAACAATAAATACAGTGCAAACATAAGCAGGACGATGCAAGACATGACAATGAGCGGTGCTAGGGGTGACCTAACGCGGTAGGAGGTGATACCGGCAAGGGGGGACATCTGGGAAAATATCCCTGGTGTTTCACGTTTTCGGACAGATGGACCAGAGGGGGAAAGTTGCGTGTTTGCTATACTAGGGGCGTGTGGTGGACGAATGGACAGTGTATCCGTACTCGTCTCGTTGTTCTGAGCAACTTTCATGTATAAAGTATTTTCAACCGAGCTACGGTTATTTTTCTACGACTTTCCGAAGTTATAATAGTTTTCTAGAATTTCTGAAATTCTACTAAGTCTTAGAATCTGTTTATTGACTAGCCAATTTGTGAGGGCTATAATGCGTTATTCATAGCTCTAACGGGGATGATTCCTATGTATAATTTACTCTACGCCAAGAGTACTACCAATCCATGCCATCTGATGGCATGAACAGTGCACTTAGCTAGTCCAAATACAGCTCCAAACTAGCCTAGTTAGTAATCTGTTCTTCAGTTTTTTTTCTGTTAACAGAAGATGCACTTTTGTAATTTTTGTAGCAATTAATCCATCCACCTAATGGACTTGTTCCAGTGAGATGGAATGGAGTTGGTCAAGTGTACAAACTATTCCCATCATTTTTATTTATTTTCGAAGTGATTTGCTATCTGTTTTGTTGATGCAAAAAGGGCTAGTCAGTAAGCAGCAACAGTACAAAGCTAGCTACTGCTACAGTAACTGAATGTTACTGTAGCAGCGCTGCACTAGTAGCAGCAGGCAGCGAGCAGATGCAGCAGGCAGCAGCTCCCAGGCACGGCGGGCGAGCGGCTGGCCGGGGCGAGGCCAGGGGAAGGTGGGCGCGGCGCGGGGCGCTTGCGGGAGTTGCGGCCGCGCGCGTGGTGAGCGTGTCCAGGGGGCGTAGAGGGCGCGAGCAGGGGCGCGGCGACCGCGAGCTCGACAGGAGCTCGGGCACGGTCGGGCGACGGCCTCGGGCGAGCTCGAGTCCGAGCGTACCGGGCACGGCAAGATGCGCTGGAGGTGGCGTTGGCTAGCTAGGAGCTCGGGGAGTTCGACGCGCGGCACATGCGCGAACTTAGCGTGCAGTGGCTGCTGCGGCGGCACGAATAGCGGAGGCGAGCTTCGTCCATGGTGGTACGGGTAGCTAGGCGCGACGCAACAAGGGGAAAACAATGGGGAATGGGCTGGTGCTCACCGGGGGATCCGCAAGCAAGCGCGAGGGGGTTCGAGGAGGGCCAGAGCAGCAGGATCGACGGCGAGGTGCGGCGGCTGTGACGGTGAAGAAGTTGATCGTGGCATCGTCTTGGGGCCTCCAGGTGCGCACGTAGTGGTTGACGAGGACGAGCGCGACGCGACGGAGCTCCTGGACACACCGGTGAGACGAGAGGCGGTCGGTGGCCGCGGGATCGACGCGGCGACGATGACGACCGCGTCGGGTGCCTCTCCAGATCGGGGAGGAGAGCGAGGCGGGGAGGGGGTAGTGGCTAGGGTTTGACCGGGGTCGAGGGAGAGGGGCGAAGGGGGTCTTGTAGTCGAGGGGGAGGCGTGGATGGCCGGCACCTGGCCGGGGCGCCATGGATGGCCTCCACGCCCTCCTGTGAACAGGAGGTGGGAGGAGGACGGCTGGGCTAGGCCTCCCCAGCCACATGGGCCTAAGTGCCCAGTAGTTTAGGTTTTCTACTTTCTTTTATTTTTGTTTACTGTTTTTCTTTCTATCTACTGTTTTGTGTTAAGTTAATCCACCAAATTGATCTTGTAAAATATTGAAACTTGGTTCATAATTTGTATTGCAATTTTGGACACTGCCACAAAAGGTTTGGAGTTATTTTGAAAAGTTTAAAATCATGTTTAAAACTTAAATGGTTCATTAAGATGATGTCGGACCACTTCATAAATTACTAGGGATTAACTGGTGAGCCAAATAATGTTGGTTTAATCATGACAATTAGTTAGCGAATACTTGTAACCCAATGAACATTTTTAATTTACCCCTTTAAGAATTAATAATTTGACTTTATTTTAAATTTGAATTGAATCGGGTTTGAATCAATGCGAGATAAACGACAGTAATCGTGGTGACGTGGCATCATTAGTAGAGTGTTATTGTAGCTTAATTATCCGGACGTCACAGTTGCCGCGGAGGCTAGGTAAGCGGCACTCACATCCCGTCAATGAAACTCTTTTCTGGCGCCGTTGCCGGGGAGGTGAGTGCTTGAAGGTATATCTTTATATATTGCAATTGAATCTTTTAGTTTCTTGTTTTATCACTAGTTTGGTTTATAAAAGGAAACTACAAAAAATAGAATTAATGTTGCATCATATTATTGATCATCTTTATAATGTCTTTCTTGAAACTGATGGTTCGGAAAAATTGTGCTCAATTGTTAGAAGAAGAAGTCAATAAAATGTTTGGCACAAATTATTTGAATGATGAGCATGATCACAATGTTGTTAGTATGAATTCTTTGAATATCCAAAATGCTAATGATGATTGCACTAGCCATGATAATGATGTCTCCTATAAGAATGTCAATTTTTGCGGAGTGAATCGGTAGTGCAAAAGCACATCAAAAAGGGAAGATAGATTTTGCAAGAGGCATAAGTATTTAGAAACAAAATGGTTGCAAGAGAAGCTAGATGGTTGTGCTGAAACATTTAATTTTTTTCGCCATCCTTGCAAACTTTGCAATGAATGCGGTCATTTAAATCTCCAATGCAATTTGTTCCATGATCGAGTCCTGTCCAAAAATTGTGATGACTTGATTTCCCTTGTACATCATAATGAACTTAGTTTGCTTCTGGGTTATGAAGAAATGAAACGTATAACTAAGAATATTCCATATAACCCTAAGAGATTTCTTGATTTTGATCTAGAGGAAATTTATATGTTTTGTGCGGTAAATTGCATTGAGAATCCTTATATTGCCAACTATCTAAAGACAAGAAAACAAATAGAGTATGAAGAGAGTACTAATGAAAGGGAAAATATTTCCCAATACCCTCCTAGTGTTTATTATGATGAATCAGGTAACGAGGAGGAGCTTCCTATCCAATCAATCTCTTCAACAAGAAGCTCGAAAAAATTGATTACACCCACACGTGAGGTGGCGAAGAAGAAAAAGAAAAGAAGAAAAAGTAGAGGTAAAAAGGTAAATCTCCCAAGTAATATTGCTCCTATCACCATTGTGCCTCATGAAATAGTTTGCTCTTTATCATACTAACCTATCTCACAAAGTTCCGTTAAGTTTTGTGTGATTGAAGTTTTCAAGTTTTGGGTGAGATTTCGATATAGAATAAGGAGTGACAAAACCCTAAGCTTGGGGATTCCCAAGGCACCTCAAGTTAATATCGAAGGAAGATACAAGCAAATAAGCTTGGGGATGCCCCGGAAGGCATCCCCTCTTTCGTCTCCAACATTATCGGTAACCTCACTTGGAGCTATGTTTTCATTCATCACATGATATGTGTTTTGCTTGGAGCGTCAATTTATTTTGTTAGGATTTGCTTGCTGTTATTTAGAATAATGTTTTGCATCTTTTATTTCAATAAAAGTGGCAATGATAGCCTTTGCCATGCTTATTTTGCAAGTATACTTGTTGCTGTTTGAAAACAGAAAGGTTACCGCTGTTGCAAAATTCCCTAGAAAAGTCAGAATGTGATAAAATGTTGAAACTTTTTGCACAATAAGCTACCCATTTACATAACTACTCGCTTGATCTTCACTTATATCTTTTTGGAGTATCTTGTCATTTACTCTTATGCTTCACTTATATCCTATGAGTAGATTGTTGAATGAATTGAATATCATGAAGTTGAAATTGTATGCTCATATCATGCCTAGTGGTAGTTCACATTGGGTTTAGAAAGTGAAATCTTTTGAAGCTTGACAATCACAATATTGGTCATACAAGCAATTCATGAATGATTACTATAAGGAAGAGAACTTTCACATGCAAATACACTATCTTGGAAATCTTTTATGATTGTGAACCCCATCGAAATATTATATGCCAAAATTGTTGACGTTGGACAAGGAAGACAACGTAATGATTTATGTTTGTTCATATTCACATAGAAGCTATATTGTCATAGATCCTTCAACATGTGGTGCTTGCCCCCTATCTTCGCTAGCCAAAAATTCCGCACCAAGTAGAGATACTACTTGTGCATCCAAAAACCCTTAAACCCAAATCTTGTTTTGAGAGTCCACCATACCTACCTATGGATTGAGCAAGATCCTTGAAGTAAGTTGTCATCGGTGCACTAAGGCAATAAAAAATGCTTCTAAAAGTGTTAGATCATTTTGTATAAGAGAAAATTGAGCGTTGTACGAACTTGTGATGGTGAAGAATAAAAGCGACAGACTACATAATAAAGGTTGCTATCACAAGGGGCAATATAACGTGAAGTTCTTTTGCACTAAGGGGTTGAGCATACAAACTAATAAGCGCATGGCAACCTTTGCTTCCCTCTGCGAAGGGCCTATCTTTTACTTTACACTATAGGAATCAAGCACTTTGCCGTCAGCCAGCAGACGACAAAGACCGTTGCCGTCAGCCAGCAGACGGCAACAGGTCCGACTGAATAGGCTATGACAAAGGCCTCTTTGCCGTCTGCTGGCTGACGACAAAGACGCAAAGGGCTTTGCCGTCTTCTGATAGACGGCAAAGAGCCTGGACGACACACGTGGCAGTTCAGGTCCGTTAAGTGGTTAACGGCGTGCTTTGCTGTCAGCTGGCAAACGGCAAAGGCCTTTGCATCGTTGCCGTCAGCCAGCTGACGGCAAAGATGCAAAGGCCTTTGTCGTCTGCTAGCTGACGACAAATCTGCCAAATAGGCCAGCCCACTACACCCCAGGTTGCACAGGTAGCTGCCACGTGGCAGCTTTGCCGTCTGCTAGCGGACGGCAAAGACCTTTGCTGTCAGCTAGCAGACGGCAAAGTGGCTATATAGCCCCTGTTTTTCCTAAATTCATTCAATTTGACAGAATTTCACACACACACACACACACATATATATATACACACACATTTCAAAATAATTTCAACAATCATACCAACAATAAGTTTCCAACAACATATACAAGTTTCCAACAACATGAACATATACAAGTTTCCAACAACATTTCCATACATACATATCCAACAAGTTTGCAACAAGTTTCCATAAATAAAAAGGAAGCACAAGCACAAGTAAAAGTTTGCAACAAGTTTCCATCAATGCTAGCTTCCTCATCTCAAGAAAATCTGGAAATTAGGAAAGATGAAAGTTAGAAGAAGAAGAAGACTAGCTAGAAGAAAAAGAAGAAGAATAATAAGAAGATTTATTATTCTTCTTCTTCCTTCTTCTTCTTCTTCTAACTAAGGTAGGTAAAAATGCCATTTTTTAGCTAAGGTAGGTAAAATGCTAAGTGTGTAGGTCATTTTAGAGCTAAGCTAGGTTAGTAGGTCATTTTGGAGCTAACCTAGGTAGTTATGCCATTTTTGAGCTAACTAAGCATATGTATTCATTTTGTAGAAGAAAATGGTAAGTGTAGGTCATTTTAGAGCTATCCTAGTTAAAATCGGTCATTTTGGAGCTAGGTAAGGTTATTTTGTCATTTTGGATGAAAATAAACTAATTATATGATAGTTTGGAGCTAAACCATGGTTATTATGCCATTTTTTTTACCTAAGTAAGCTAATTATGTCATTAATGAACTAGGTAAGCTAAGTTTAGATCATTATTTAGCTATCCTAGATAATAATGACATTTTTCAGCTAACTAAGCATATTAAGTGATTTAGGAGGAAAAAGGCTAAGTATATGTCATTTTATAGCTATCCTAGGTAAAGTATGTCAGTTCGGAGCTAAGTAAGGTTATTATGTCATTTTTGAGGAAAATAAGCTAAGTACATGTCACTTTGGAGCTAAACCAAGGTTATTATGCCATTTTTACCTAAGTGCGCTAATTATGTCATAAATGAGTACCTAAGCTAATTATAGATCATTATTGAGCTATCCTAGGTTGTGATGCCATTTTTTTTTACCTAAGTGAGCTAATTATGTCATAAATGAACTAGCTAAGCTAGCCATAGATCATTATTGAGCTATCCTAGGTTGTTATGCCATTTTCTAGCAAACAAAGAATTTGTTAAGCAAAACACTTGGGAAAACTTACCATAATCCGGGAGGTGAAGGACCGGCCGGGGTTGCGCCCACCGCGAGACGGAGAAGGATCGTCCATCCTTTTTGGGAGGCGTGCTGCACGAAAGATCATTTGCAATGTTTAGTTAGCATGATGCAACTGAAATGTGAATACTAGTAACTAATGACCATTCAAATGAAACTCACCGTGTCAGCTATAGCAATCTAGGGCATCGGCGGAGGGGTCTGGCCAGTTTTCTCGCACACGGACTGCACATTTTGTTTGCACGAGTCAGTCATATTAGTTAGTAATGAAACGAACATTACGTGCATGATTTGGCTAGAAACTTACCATGAGGATCTCGTATAGGGCCCGGTGACCCGCGTCGTTCCGGTTCCTCTCCGCCTCCAACAGATTAGCCGTCCTCTCCTCCATCTCCCTCACCCTCTCCACCGCCTGCCTGGTTGCCTCCGCCACAAGCTCCTGGGCCCTAGCCTCGATAGCGAGCTCCATTGGCCGTGGTCGAGGCCTCATCTCGGGAAGAGACCTCATCTGGCGCTTCTTGATCTCCGGGAGACTTCTAGGACAACAAATCAGTCCATCCCCAATGGCTACCGAGCCATGTCTCCTCTCATCACCAGATAGCATCACGAGCTCAGGATCAAAAGGACTCTGGCTCGGGTTGAAGTCCTCACATTTCATCTTCTTCCCCCAGTCTTTGTACCTCACAAACTTGTCGTGGGAGAAGATGTTGGTGAAGCTCTCTGGATGATCGAGGTCATTCTCCGAGAATGCCTTGGCCTTCTTGAACGGGGCACTATGGGCCAGGGCATAGAGGTCGTGCAGTGGCGACACCTCCTTCTTGTTGTGTCGCGCCTGAAAGAGAGGAACATGGTAAATTAGTAATTAAAGGGCTGAAGCTAGCATGAAGAATGAAATTGCATGAAAAGTTAAGGGCTCGAACCACATACCCAGTGATCCCCGTACTCAAACAGGTTGGAGCTCCCTTGATAGTGTGGCACACCTTGCATATGGGCACGCTTGTCCCTGGCCTTGTTGTGGACGGCTAGCCATTGGGGAGAGCACCACTCATCCACCAACCTCTCCCAACAGTCCATCTTATCCGCACACCATCTCGGGGGCACCTAAGTTAGACAAAGAGAAATTTCAGCGCTACGCCTACGAATCAAATCAAGGAAACTAGTACAAGGCCTTAAGAATAGGTAATTACCTTCATGTACTTGTCCTTACTCAGATTCTTGACGCGGCACTTCTTCTTCTGCCTCCTGATGTTAGTCGAGGCGTAGTAGTCTAGGGCAGCCTGCACCTGAGCCTCATGCCGTGTGTTCTGAAGTAGGCGCTTGCATTCGGCTTCGAGAACCATAGCCGCGTCCGCCTCGTGTTCCTCAATACACCTGTAGAAGGTCTGCAATCAAACAAGACAACACTGATCATTAGTACAATCACTAGGTACTATTGATTTTTAATTCTGTAAAGGAGAAATTACCCAAAACCGCTGTTTGACAATGTCGGCCACCGTCTCGCACACGACACCGTCGACCATCTCCCCCGGCAGGGCCGGGGCAGCCTCGTACAACTCCCAGGCCAGTGCTAGCTGTGGAAGCTCACCCTCACCGGGCAACGTGACCCACCCCGGGAAGTGGTGCCGACAAAGAGTACCAAGGACCTGGTTGGGCCTGCGGATACCATCTGCGTGTTTCCAACCCCTGCAGTATGACAAGGCCAACACATTAGATATTAATTTGAACAAACATGAAGGCAAAAGGTTAGAAAAGAGTAAATGCTCTTACTTCTCCCCATTAGGCTGAATCAACCACCTCTAGTCGCGGGTTGCCGGCACGGACGGTAGCTTAGTACCACCACGCTGGTAGACCTTCTTACCCTCCTCAACCAGCTCGCCCTCGCTGTAGCTATCCTCAGATAAGGTCTCCTCGACACCATCAGCATGGCCGCTAGTCTCCGGAGTCATGTGGGACGAAGACTCTGGGACCCGAGTCTCCTAGGAGGAAGACTCTGGGACCCGAGTCTCCTGGGAGGAAGACACTGGGACCCGAGGCTCGGCGACCAGAGGCTCGTCGACCCGAGGCTCGGCGACAAGAGCCTCGTCGACCCGAGGCTCGTGGACCGGAGTCCGACACGGGTCTAGGTTAGACGGGTCCACCTGAAATGGAGCACTCCGGTGGGTGAAAACAACACCTAAAAAAATTAACTAACTAACTAAGTAATTAACCTAAAAAATAACTAACTAACTAATTAAACGCTTTTTCTTAAGGCCAGAAATGGTCTCTAATAGGTTAAAATTATTTTAGTGTTTCTAAAATATTTGAGAAAATTTAGGGAAGCTCATTGGTCAAATAAACACTCCATCAAAAACCCTTTATGCAAAATTCTACCTTTCCTAGTTGCTACCTGTCCATGCCCATGGTTAAATAATTCTAGAAACCATTAGCCAACTAGTTGACAAATGATGACTAAACCTGCCTTTTCTTTTTATTTTCTGATTTTCAAGAAACAAAAGAAAAGGGATGCATATGCATCCTAATCCTAATCATTTACATGGTTGTTTTCTAGGAGTAGTAATTAGTAAAACTAAAACTAGAACTAGTTAACAGAATTAACCTAACTAACCTACAAACTAACCTAACTAACCTACAAACTAATTAACCTAACTAACCTAGCTAACCTAGTCTAAATATTAAAGCAAAAGTGTCCAGATAACAGCAAAGATCTGCTTGTACTCTCTTCATAGAGAAATATTTTAAACCAAAAATTAACAACAAAGATCAAAGAAAATAAACAATTTATGAACATTTGTGTCCAGATAACGGAAATATCACCAAAAAACACAAACATAAAAAAAGTTGGATATGTTGTCGGACAGATCACTCAGAGTGATAATATAGATCTCATCAATGTATGAATCAGGCCACTACTTTTTAACATCACAAGTCATCACCGGGATCCATAGACAACAATCTCCAATTAGGAAAGAAAATCAACCAGAAACGTTACACAGATTCCTGAGTTCAAATAAAAATATTTAAAGAGTTTCATAACAAATGGTTGAGCCGTCAGGCAATGCTTTCTAGGCAAATAGGATTATGCTTATGATCAAACAAGTAGCAGTAAGAAACTCAAGATCCACCAAAAAGATAGCCCATTTGAAAAATTCTAGCCCGATTAACATTTCGCCATAAACTTCAGTCTCCAAAATTACGGCATAGCCAATGTCGACATCAGAATTGCAGATTTTCACAGCATAAGTTCAGAAGTACTCAGAAAAATTACGCTAAGATGTTCAATTTGTCCTCTGAATTGCAGAATGACAGCATGGGCGCACAACGACCAATCAGTCGCTAAAGATGGTATGATTAATAGGTTTTTCATCACCAGACAAACAGAAACACAAACTCAAACAAACAAGTCAACAAAATAGAACTTAAATTACTACAGAAAACAAAATCTGACAAAAGAAGACATGAGAGGAATGACACTAACCTAACTAACAATACTAACTAACCTAATTAGTAGTACTAACCTAGAAAATCAAACTAACCTAACTAACAATACTAACTAACCTAATTAGTAGCAGTAGAAAAAAAGAAACTAACAATACTAACTAACCTAATTACCAGCAGTAGAAAAAAAGAAAAAACAGGGGGGAGCTCACCGGAGTGGGTCGGCGGGGTGATACGTCTCCAACGTATCTATAATTTTTGACTGTTCCATGCTATTATAGTACTTGTTTTGGATGTTTATGGGCTTTACTTTACACTTTTATATCATTTTTGGGACTAACCTACTAACCGGAGGCCTAGCCCGTATTGCTCTTTTTTTGCCTATTTCAGTATTTCGAAGAAAAGGAATATCAAACGGAGTCCAAACGGAATGAAACCTTCGGGAGCGATCTTTTTGGAACAAACGTGATCCAGAGGACTTGGAGTGGAAGTCAAGAAACAATCGAGGCGGCCACGAGGGTGGAGGGCGCCCCCCTACTGGGCGCGCCCCCTATCTCGTGGGCCCCTCGGGCGTCCACCGCCCTACTTCTTCCTCCTATATATACCCATGTACCCCGAAAATATCAGAAGCGCCCACGAAAAACTATTTCCACCGCCGTAACCTTCTGTATCCGCGAGATCCCATCTTGGAGCCTTCGCCGGCGCTCCGCCGGAGGGGGAACTGACCATGGAGGGCTTCTACATCAACACCATAGCCCTTCCGATGAGTTGTGAGTAGTTTACCACAGACCTTCGGGTCCATAGTTATTAGCTAGATGGCTTCTTCTCTCTCTTTGAATCTCAATACAAAGTTCTCCTCGATCTTCTTGGAGATCTATTCGATGTAACTCTTTTTGCGGTGTGTTTGTCGAGATCCGATGAATTGTGAGTTTATGATCAAGTTTATCTACGAGAAATATTTGAATCTCCTCTGAATTGTTTTATGTGTGATTAAGTTATCTTTGCAAGTCTCTTCGAATTATCAGTTTGGTTTGGCCTACTAGATTGATCTTTGTTGCAATGGGAGAAGTGCTTAGCTTTGGGTTCAATCTTGCGGTGTCCTTTCCCAGTGACAGCAGGGGCAGCAAGGCATGTATTGTATTGTTGCCATCGAGGATAAAAAGATGGGTTTTATATCATATTGCATGAGTTTATCCCTCTACATCATGTCATCTTTCTTAATGCGTTACTCTGTTCTTTATGAACTTAATACTCTAGATGCATGCTGGATAGCGGTCGATGTGTGGAGTAATAGTAGTAGATGTAGGTAGGAGTCGGTCTACATGTCACGGACGTGATGCCTATATACATGATCATGCCTAGATAATCTCATAATTTTTCGCTTTTCTATCAATTGCTCGACAGTAATTTGTTCACCCACCGTAATACTTATGCTATCTTGAGAGAAGCCACTAGTGAAACTTATGGCCCCTGGGTCTATCTTTTATCATATAAGTTTGCCATCTACTTTTATTTGCATCTTTACTTTTCCAATCTATATTATAAAATACCAAAAATATATTTATCTTATCATATTATCTCCATCAGATCTCACTTTCGCAAGTGGCCGTGAAGGGATTGACAACCTCTTTATTGCGTTGGTTGCGAGTTCTTGTTTGTTTGTGTAGGTGCGTGTGACTTTTGAGGAGCCTCCTACTGGATTGATACCTTGGTTCTCAAAAACTGAGGGAAATACTTACGCTACTATTGCTGCATCACCCTTTCCTCTTCAAGGAAAACCAACACAAGCTCAAGACGTAGCAAGAAGGATTTCTGGCGCCGTTGCCGGGGAGGCTTCCACCAAGTCAAGTCAAAATTTGACCTCCCGCCAACGTGCGATTTCTGGCGCCGTTGCCGGGGAGGTATTCGCTCAAGTCAAGACATACCAAGTACCCATCACAAACTCATCTCCCTCGCATTTACATTATTTGCCATTTGCCTCTCGTTTTCCTCTCCCCCATGATGACCCGCAAGTATACGGGATAGTTGTAGCCTCTTTCGATAAGTAAGAGTGTCGAACCCAATGAGGAGCTAAAGGTAGAACAAATATCCTCTCAAGCCCTATCTGCCACTGATACGACTCTACGCACGCTTAGTGTTCGCTTTACCTAGAACAAGTATGAAACTAGAGGTACTTTGTAGGTGTGATAGAATAGGTTTGCAAGATAATAAAGAACACGTAAATAAAAAGTAGGGGCTGTTTAGATAAAGATGCAATAAAGTAAATATAGCGAATGTGGAAAAGTGGTGGTAGGAGTTGCGTAATTGTCCCTAAGCAATTGACTACGTTACTAGACCGATAGCAAGTTTTATGTGGGAGAGGCATAAGCTAACATACTTTCTCTACTTGGATCATATGCACTTATGATTGCAACTCTAGCAAGCGTCCGCAACTAGTAAAGATTCATTAAGGTAAAACCCAACCATAGCATTAAAGTATCAAGTCCCCTTTTATCCCATACGCAACAATCCCCTTACTCGGGTTTATGCTTCTGTCACTCAAGCAACCCACTATAAGAGAATCATAAACGTATTGCAACACCCTATAGCGGGAATCCCTCACGCTTGCGCGACACGGAGGGCACAATAGGACAGCAACATAACCACAAGCAAATTAAACCAATCATAGAATTTCATCAATCACCGGTAGGACAGCGAAAATCTACTCAGACATCATAGGATGGCAACACATCATTGGAAAATAATATGAAGCATAAAGCACCATGTTCAAGTAGAGGGTACAGCGGGTTGCGGGACAGTGGACCGCTGAATATAGATGGGGGAAGGTGATGGAGATGTTGGTTAAGATGGCGGAGGTGTTGGTGAAGATCGCGGTGATGATGATGGCCCCTGGCGGCGTTCCGGCGCCACCGGAAGCGAGGGGGAGAGAGCCCCCCTTCTTCTTCTTCTTCCTTGACCTTCTCCCTAGATGGGAGAAGGGTTTCCCCTCTGGTCCTTGGCTCCCATGGCGTGGGAGGGGCGAGAGCCCCTCCGAGATTGGATCTATCTCTCTGTTTCTGCGTTCCCAGATTCTGCCCCTTCACCGTTTCTTTTATATCCGGAGATCCGTAACTCCGATTGGGGTGAATCTTTCGCCCAGATTTTTCTCATAAAATTAGCTTTCTTGCGGCAAAAGAAGAGCGTCAACCGCCTTACGGGGGGCCCAGGAGAGTCCAGGGCGTGCCTGCCTCCCTGGGGCGCGCCCCCTATCTCCTGGCCCCCTCGGGCACCGTCTCGTGTTGATTTTACTTCCCAAAAATCATAAATATTCCAAAATAATTCTCCGTCCCGTTTGGACTCCGTTTGATATGGGGTTTCTGCGAAACATAAAACATGCAACAAACAGGAACTGGCACTGGGCACTGGATCAATATGTTAGTCCCAAAAATAGTATAAAAAGTTGCCAAAAGTATATGAAAGTTGAATAATATTGGCATGGAACAATCAAAAATTATAGATACGACGGAGACGTATCAGCATCCCCAAGCTTAATTCCTGCTCGTCCTCGAGTAGCTAAATGATAAAAAAATAATTTTCGATGTGGAATGCTACCTAGCATAATCTTGATCATATGTCTAATCATGGCATGAATATTAAGACACGAGTGATTCAAGGCAATAGTCTATCATTTGACATAAAAACAATAATACTTCAAGCAAACCAACCAAGCAATTATGTCTTATCGAAATAACATAGCCAAAGAAAGCTTATCCCTACAAAATCATATAGTCTGGCTATGCTCCATCTTCACCACACAAAGCATTCAAATAATGCACAACCCCGATGACAAGCCGAGCAATTGGTTCATACTTTTTAACGCGCTTCAGCCTTTTCAACTCTTACGCAATACATGAGCGCAAGCCATGGACATAGCACTATGGTGGTATATGGTGGTGGTTGTGAAGACAAAAATTAAAAGATAGTCTCACATCAACTAGGCGTATCAACGGGCTATGGGGATGCCCATCGATAGATATCAATGTGAGTGAGTAGGGATTGCCATGCAACGGATGCACTAGAGCTATAAGTGTATGAAAGCTCAAACTGGAAACTAAGTGGGTGTGCATCCGACTTGCTTGCTCATGAAGACCTTGGGCATTTGAGGAAGCCCATCATCGGAATATACAAGCCAAGTTCTATAATGAAAATTTCCACTAGTATATGAAAGTGAAAGCATAGGAGACTCTATCTATGAAGAACATGGTGCTACTCTGAAGCACAAGTGTGGTAAAAGGATAGTAACATTGCCCCTTCTCTCTTTTTCTCTCATTTTTTTTATCTTTTTTTATTTTTATTTTTCTTTTTTTTGGTGGGCTTCTTTGGCCTCTTTTTTTTATTTGGGCTTCTTTGGCCTCTTTTATTTATTTTTAAAGTCCGGAGTCTCATCCCGACTTGTGGGGGAATCATAGTCTCCATCATCCTTTCCTCACTGGGGCAATGCTCTAATAATGATGATCATCACACTTTTATTTACTTACAACTCAATATTACAACTCAATGTCTAGAACAAAGATATGACTCTATATGAATGCCTCCGGCGGTGTACCGGGATGTGCAATGATCTAGCGTAGCAATGACATCAAAAAACGGACAAGCCATGAAAACATCATGCTAGCTATCTTACGATCATGCAAAGCAATATGACAATAAATGCTCAAGTCATGTATATGATGATGATGAAAGTTGCATGGCAATATATCTCGGAATGGCTATGGAAATGCCATGATAGGTAGGTATGGTGGCTGTTTTGAGGAAGATATAATGAGGCTTATGTGTGATAGAGCGTATCGTATCACGGGGTTTGGATGCACCGGCGAAGTTTGCACCAACTCTCGAGGTGAGAAAGGGCAATGCACGGTACCGAAGAGGCTAGAAAATTGTGGAAGGTTGGGTGTGCGTATAATCCATGGACTCACATTAGTCATAAAGAACTCACATACTTATTGCAAAAGTTTATTAGCCCTCGAAGCAAAGTACTACTACGCATGCCCCTAGGGGGATAGATTGGTAGGAAAAGACCATCACTCGTCCCCGACCGCCACTCATAAGGAAAGCAATGAAAGAACACCTCATGCTCCGACTTCGTTACATAACGGTTCACCATATGTGCATGCTACGGGACTTGCAAACCTCAACACAAGTATTTCTCAATTTCACAATTACTCAACTAGCACGACTCTAATATCACCACCTTTATATCGCAAAACTATTGCAAGGAATCAAACATATCATATTCAGTGATCTACAAGTTTTATGTAGGATTTTATGACTAACCATGTGAATGACCAATTCCTGTCATCTCTCTAAATAGATATAAGTGAAGCAAGAGAGTTTAATTCTTTCTACAAAAGATATGCCCATGCTCTAACAATTATAAGTGGAGCAAAAGAGCATTCTACAAATGGTGGTTTCCTATGTGAAGAGAAACAGGAAATCCAAACTTCAAATGATATAAGTGAAGCACATGAAGCATTCTATAAAGCCATACTCAAAAGATTTAAGTGAAGTGCAATGAGCATTCTATAAATCAACCAAGGACTATCTCATACCAGCATGGTGCATAAAAGAAAAGTGAAAACTAAGTGCAAAAGATGCTCCAAGACTTGCACATAATGCATGAACGAAACGAATTCGAAAACATACCGATACTTGTTGAAGAAAGAGGGGATGCCTTCCGGGGCATCCCCAAGCTTAGACGCTTGAGTCTCCTTGAATATTTACTTGGGGTGCCTCGGGCATCCCCAAGCTTGAGCTCTTGCCTCTCTTCCTTTTTCTCATATCGAGACCTCCTCGATTAGACACTTCATCCACACAAAACTTCAATAGAAAACTCGGTAAGATCCGTTAGTATAATAAAGCAAATCACTACTCTAGGTACTGTTGCAAACCAATTCATATTTTATTTTTGCATTGTATCTACTGTAATATAGCTTTTCCATGGCTTAATCCACTGATATAAATTGATAGATTCATCAAAACAAGCAAACTATGCATCAAAAATAGAATCTGTCAAAAACAGAACAGTCTGTAGCAATCTGAACATTCACCATACTTCTGTTACCCCAAAAATTCTACCAAAATTAGGAACAATAAACAATTTGTACAGAAAGAAAGTGCAAAAGGAATCAGAATCAATTGACGTTCCAGGTAAAAATGTAAAATCGCGCACTACAGCCAAAGTTTCTGTCTTGCACCGTACAAACCAACAAGCATTGTAAACATCCTAAAGGCAAACCTTACCACATTATTTTTATAATACAATGGAATTATACAAGGGGATAATTATTTTTGTTGAAAAGTTTCTGTAATCAAGATTCACAAAGTTTCCGTGAGCATGAACAAAGTTCAAGGAGCTCTCCCACTTCAACAATGCTTGTCTTTCTCACTTTCACTTTCCTTTCTGAAAAGTTTTGGGTTCCCCTATTTATTTTTTTGTTTTTAAACTATATAAAAGCACTCAACAGAAATAAATGACTCTCTAAAACTTCCGGGTTGTCTCCCTGGCAGCGCTTTCTTTAAAGCCATTAAGCTAGGCATATAGTGCTCAAGTAATGGATCCACCCGGATCCCAAGGTATATCAAAGCCAATTTTAATTAACAATGATTTGGCATTTAGTAGTGAGCACAAAGCAACATATATCAAGCAATGACGAAGTCTAACTCTCTTCCTATGCATCGGCATGTCATAAGAGAACAATTCATGCACACCAAGTAAAGGCCAATGCATAGTATAAGCAGATTCTTGCAATTTTATCGTATTGGAAACATAAAGAGGTGGAGATGTAGTTCCTCTCTCATAATAATTGCAAGTAGGAGCAGCAAGCACATGCATGTTATATTCATCAAAATCATCATGTGCAACGGTAAAAGGCAACCCATCAATATAATCCTTAGTAAGCACAAACTTCTCTGATAATAGTGTAGTTGGGAGAATTCAAAAAGATAATAGGACTATCATGCGTGGGTGCAATAGCAACAATTTCATGTTTAACATAAGGAACTATAGCAAGTTCATCTCCATAAGCATAATTCATATTGGCATCTTGGCCACAAGCATAGCAAGCATCATCAAAAAGGGATATTTCAAGATAATCAACGAGATCATAACAATCATCATAGCAATCATCCTTCGGTAAGCACGAAGGGGAATTAAACAATGTATGAGTTGAAGAGTTACTCTCATTAGAAGGTGGGCACGGGTGATCAATCCGCTCTTCCTCCTTTTGTTCTTCGCTCTCCTCATCATCTTTTTCATCCAATGAGCTCACAGTTTCACCAATTTCTTCTTCCATAGCTTCCTGCAAAATATTAGTCTCTTCTTGGACAGCGGAGAATTTCTCAATATATAGTTTAACATAGGCATTAGAAGCATAATTATCATAACAATATTCAAGTATGGCAAAATTTTCAGATTTGTAGAGAGTAGCATCATACTTTTCAATCAAAGAAGCAATTTCATAAGCACCCTTAAAAGCAACAAAATCTTCAATTTGTTGATTATCATAGTAATTATAAACACCCTTAGCATACGAAGATACGATTCCATTATCAATAAACTCACATTGGTAGGGAAGGTGTTTCTTAGGGTTTTCAGAACAACAAGTAACATCATATATTTCACATAAATTCCAAGCATAGCATTGCAAATGTTGAATTTGATCCCATAATAGTTTCCCTTTTTTAGATATACGGTGTCGCACATAACAAGAATGCTCATCTAAAGATTTGCCCTCAACTAAGCTAGTTGGGGTTTCAACACGAGCACAAAGGGATCGAAGATGATCCAAGTAAAAAGCTTCAGTAGTGTCATAGATTTTGAGTGGTTCTTCAACCATTGGTGTAGTAGGTACAACTAATTTTTTTGGTATTTCTCGTTTCCTACCCATAACTAAAGATAGAAAACAACTAAGAACATCAAATAAAAATTACTTAGTGATAAAGCAAACAAGCACACACGAGAATATTCACCCCACGCTATGACTCCCCGGCAACGGCGCCAGAAAAAGGTCTTGATGACCCGCAAGTATACGGGATAGTTGTAGCCTCTTTCGATAAGCAAGAGTGTCGAACCCAACGAGGAGCTAAAGGTAGAACAAATATCCTCTCAAGCCCTATCTGCCACTGATACGACTCTACGCACGCTTAGTGTTCGCTTTACCTAGAACAAGTATGAAACTAGAGGTACTTTGTAGGTGTGATAGAATAGGTTTGCAAGATAATAAAGAACACGTAAATAAAAAGTAGGGGCTGTTTAGATAAAGATGCAATAAAGTAAATATAGCGAGTGTGGGAAAGTGGTGGTAGTAGTTGCGTAATTGTCCCTAAGCAATTGACTACGTTACTAGACCGATAGCAAGTTTTATGTGGGAGAGGCATAAGCTAACATACTTTCTCTACTTGGATCATATGCACTTATGATTGGAACTCTAGCAAGCGCCCGCAACTACTAAAGATTCATTAAGGTAAAACCCAACCATAGCATTAAAGTATTAAGTCCCCTTTTATCCCATACGCAACAATCCCCTTACTCGGGTTTATGCTTCTGTCACTCAAGCAACCCACTATAAGTGAATCATAAACGTATTGCAACACCCTACAGCGGGAATCCCTCATGCTTGCGCGACACGGAGGGCACAATAGGACAGCAACATAACCACAAGCAAATTAAACCAATCATAGCAATTCATCAATCACCGGTAGGACAGCGAAAATCTACTCAGACATCATAGGATGGCAACACATCATTGGAAAATAATATGAAGCATAAAGCACCATGTTCAAGTAGAGGGTACAGCGGGTTGCGGGAGAGTGGACCGCTGAATATAGGTGGGGGAAGGTGATGGAGATGTTGGTGAAGATGGCGGAGGTGTTGGTGAAGATCGCGGTGATGATGACGGCCCCCGGCGGCGTTCCGGCGCCACCGGAAGCGAGGGGAAGAGAGCCCCCCTTCTTCTTCTTCTTCCTTGACCTTCTCCCTAGATGGGAGAAGGGTTTCCCCTCTGGTCCTTGGCTCCCATGGCGTGGGAGGGGCGAGAGCCCCTCCGAGATTGGATCTATCTCTCTGTTTCTGCGTTCCCAGATTCTGCCCCTTCACCGTTTCTTTTATATCCGGAGATCCGTAACTCCGATTGGGGTGAATCTTTCGCCCAGATTTTTCTCATAAAATTAGCTTTCTTGCGGCAAAAGAAGAGCATCAACCGCCTTACGGGGGGCCCAGGAGAGTCCAGGGCGTGCCTGCCTCCCTGGGGCGCGCCCCCTATCTCCTGGCCCCCTCGGGCACCGTCTCGCGTTGATTTTACTTCCCAAAAATCATAAATATTCCAAAATAATTCTCCGTCCCGTTTGGACTCCGTTTGATATGGGGTTTCTGCGAAACATAAAACATGCAACAAACAGGAACTGGCACTGGGCACTGGATCAATATGTTAGTCCCAAAAATAGTATAAAAAGTTGCCAAAAGTATATGAAAGTTGAATAATATTGGCATGGAACAATCAAAAATTATAGATACGACGGAGACGTATCACCCCACTTCACCCTTGCCGTTTTATTCGCCCTCTCTTTCCCAATCTCCTCTCTCGTTCGCTTGCCTTTTGTTTGCTTGTTTGCTTGTGTGTTCGTCGTTATGGCTAGTTCGGTCTTTATCCCTTCGTCTCCCGACTTGGAAGTTCTTCACTTCAAGCAAAGACAAGGAGAAAATTTAAAAGATGCTTGGTAGGAAAATCTTAGAAGGAGATTTCAAGATTTTACTTCGCTATTTTTATGTTGGGTTAACCTTACCCCATAGACAACTCCTTGATTTTGCCGCAAAAGGGGTTTTTATTGAAATTGATCCTAGTTCCGCTTATGAAATCATAGAGGGGATAGTAGGAGTACTTCCCCTACAAAAAGGATCACCCATCTCTCATGAAGGAACCCAAATTTTTGATAAATTATGTGAATTGCAAAAATTTGTTGAACCACTTAAGAATATTGGTGGGAATATCAACCGCATGAATAATTTGATTACACTTTGCAATAAACGGTTATGATGCCTTAGATCAAAAGATCTCCGAGCATGAAGGGAAACGCAAGGAGCCTCCCGGACCTGAGCATAACTCCATTAAAAAGATAAGTGCCAAAGATGGCACTACTTAGATCTATCCTCGCTTTTATGCCTAGCTAGGGGCGTTAAATGATAGCGCTAGTTGGGAGGCAACCCAATTTTTTTATTTTTTTTGTTTTTGCTTCTGTTTAGTAATAAATTTATCATCTACCTTCTGTTTAGATGTGTTTTCATGTTTTAATTAGTGTTTGTGCCAAGTAGAACCTATAGGATAACCTATGGTGATAATTAATTTGATTCTGCTGAAAAACAGAAACTTTGCGCGCTCGAAAATAATTTTAGTAAATCACAGAAACGTGCTTTTGCGTTGATTCTTTTTTCTGTAGATCAATAGACAAATTGCCCAGGACTTCCTATTTTGGTAGAATTTTTGGAGTTCCAGAAGTTTGCATTAGTTACAGATTACTACAGACTGTTCTGTTTTTGGCAGATTCTGTTTTTCGTGTGTTGTTTGCTTATTTTGATGAATCTATGGCTAGTAAAATAGTTTATAAACCATAGAGAAGTTGGAATACAGTAGGTTTAACACCAATATAAATAAAGAATGAGTTCATTACAGTACCTTGAAGTGGTGTTTTGTTTTCTTTCGCTAACGGAGCTTACGAGATTTCTGTTGAGTTTTGTGTTGTGAAGTTTTCAAGTTTTGGGTAAAGATTTGATGGACTATGGAATAAGGAGTGGCAAGAGCCTAAGCTTGGGGATGACCATGGCACCCCAAGATATTCAAGAATAGCCAAAAGCCTAAGCTTGGGGATGCCCCGGGAAGGCATCCCCTCTTTCGTCTTCGTTTATCGGTAACTTTACTTGGAGCTATATTTTTATTCGCCACATGATATGTGTTTTGCTTGGAGCGTCTTGTATGATATTAGTCTTTGCTTTTTAGATCACCACAATCATCCTTGCTGTACACACCTTTTGGGAGAAACCCACATGATTAGAATCTATTAGAACACTCTATGTGCTTCACTTATATCTTTTGAGTTAGATAGTTTTTGCTCTAGTGCTTCACTTATATTTTTTAGAGCACGGCGGTGGCTTAATTTTGAAGAAATTGTTGATCTCTCATGCTTCACTTATATTATTTTGAGAGTCTTTTAGAACATCATGGTATTTGCTATGGTTATAAATTTGGTCCTAGAATGATGAGCATCCAAGTTGAGTATAATAAAAACTATCATAAAAAGTGCATTTAACACTAGGATCAATTTGATGCTTGATAATTGTTTTGAGATATAAAGGTAGTAATGCTAGAGTCATGCTAGTTGGGTAATTATGAAATTGAGAAATACTTGTGTTGAAGTTGGCAAGTCCCGTAGCATGCACGTATGGTAAAAGTTGTGTGACAAATTTGTTGCATGAGGTGCTCTTTTGATTGTCTTTCTTATGAGTGGCAGTCGGGGACGAGCGATGATCTTTTCCTACCAATCTATCCCTCTAGGGGCATGCGTAGTAGTACTTTGCTTTGAGGGCTAAGTAAACTTTTGCAATAAGTATATGAGTTCTTTATGACTAATGTGAGTCCATGGATATACACACACTTACCCTTCCACTTTGCTAGCCTCTATTATGCCGCGCAACTTTCGCCGGTATCTTGCACCCATTATTTACCTTCCTCAAAACAGCCACCATACCTACCTATTATGGCATTTCCATAGCCATTCCGAGATATATTGCCATGCAACTTTCCACCGTTCCGTTTATTATGACACGCTCCATCATTGTCATATTGCTCTTTGCATGGTCATGTAGTTGACATCGTATTCGTGGCAAGGCCACCTTCATAATTTTTCATACATGTCACTCTTGATTCATTGCATATCCCGGTACACCGCCGGAGGCATTCATATAGAGTCATATTTTGTTCTAAGAGTTGAGTTGTAATTCTTGAGTTGTAAATCAATAAAAGTGTGATGATCTCCATTATTAGAGCATTGTCCCAAGTGAGGAAAGGATGATGAAGACTATGATTCCCCCACAAGTCGGGATGAGACTTCGGACTTTATAAAATAAAAGAGGCCAAGGAAGTCCACCAAAAAAAAGAAAGAAAAAAAAGAAAAAGAAAGAAAAAAAGGGAAAAGAAATATAAAAAAATGAGAGAAAAAGAGAGAAGGGACAATGCTACTATCTCTTTTCCACACTTGTGCTTCAAAGTAGCACCATGATCTTCATGATAGAGAGTCTCCTATGATGTCACTTTCATATACTAGTGGGAATTTTTCATTATAGAACTTGGCTTGTATATTCCAATGATGGGCTTCCTCAAAATGCCCTAGGTCTTCGTGAGCAAGCGAGTTGGATGCACACCCACTTAGTTTCTCTTGTTGAGCTTTCATACATTTATAGCTCTAGTGCATCCGTTGCATGGCAATCCCTACTCACTCACATTGATATCTATTGATGGGCATCTCCATAGCCCGTTGATACGCCTAGTTGATGCGAGACTATCTTCTCCCTTTTTTTTTCACAACCACCACCATATACCACCATAGTGCTATGTCCATGGCTTGCGCTCATGTATTGCGTAAGAGTTGAAAAAAGCTGAAGCGCGTTAAAAATTATGAACCAATTGCTCGGCTCGTCATCGGGGTTGTGCATGATGGGAGTATTTTGTGTAATGAAAATGAAGCATGGCCTAACTATATGATTTTGTAGGGATGAGCTTTCTTTGGCTATGCTATTTTGATAAGATATGATTATTTGCTAGTATGCTTCGAAGTATTATTGTTTTTATGTATTATAAGCTTTTATCTTGAATCATTTGGATCTGAATAATCATGCCACAATAAAGAAAATTACATTGAGAATTATGCTAGGTAGCATTCCACATCAAAAAATTCTGTTTTTATCATTTACCTACTCGAGGACGAGCAGGAATTAAGCTTGGGGATGCCTGATACGTCTCCAACGTATCTATAATTTTTGATTGTTCCATGCTATTATATTACTTGTTTTGGATGTTTATGGGCTTTACTTTACACTTTTATATCATTTTTGGGACTAACCTACTGACCGGAGGCCCAGCCCGTATTGCTGTTTTTTTGCCTATTTCAGTATTTCAAAGAAAAGGAATATCAAACGGAGTCCAAACGGAATGAAACCTCCGGGAGCGATCTTTTTGGAACAAACGTGACCCAGAGGACTTGGAGTGGAAGTAAAGAAACAATCGAGGCGGCCACGAGGGTGGAGGGCGCGCCCCCCTACTGGGCGCGCCCCCCTATCTCATGGGCCCCTCGGGCATCCACCGACCTACTTCTTCCTCCTATCTTTACCCATGTACCCCGAAAACATCAGAAGCGCCCACGAAAAACTATTTCCACCGCCATAACCTTCTGTATCTGCGAGATCCCATCTTGGAGCCTTCGCCGGCGCTCCGCCGGAGGGGGAAGCATAGAGGGCTTCTACATCAACACCATAGCCCTTCCGATGAGTTGTGAGTAGTTTACCACAGACCTTCGGGTCCATAGTTATTAGCTAGATGGCTTCTTCTCTCTCTTTGAATCTCAATACAAAGTTCTCCTCGATCTTCTTGGAGATCTATTCGATGTAACTCTTTTTGCGGTGTGTTTGTCGAGATCCGATGAATTGTGAGTTTATGATCAAGTTTATCTATGAGAAATATTTGAATCTCCTCTGAATTCTTTTATGTGTGATTAAGTTATCTTTGCAAGTCTCTTCGAATTATCAGTTTGGTTTGGCCTACTAGATTGATCTTTGTTGCAATGGGAGAAGTGCTTAGCTTTGGGTTCAATCTTGCGGTGTCCTTTCCCAGTGACAGCAGGGGCAGCAAGGCACGTATTGTATTGTTGCCATCGAGGATAAAAAGATGGGGTTTATATCATATTGCATGAGTTTATCCCTCTACATCATGTCATCTTTCTTAATGCGTTACTCTGTTCTTTATGAACTTAATACTCTAGATGCATGCTGGATAGCGGTCGATGTGTGGAGTAATAGTAGTAGATGCAGGCAGGAGTCGGTCTACTTGTCACGGACGTGATGCCTATATACATGATCATGCCTAGATAATCTCATAATTATTCGCTTTTCTATCAATTGCTCGACAGTAATTTGTTCACCCACCGTAATACTTATGCTATCTTGAGAGAAGCCACTAGTGAAACCTATGACCCCCGGGTTTATCTTTTATCATATAAGTTTGCCATCTACTTTTATTTGCATCTTTACTTTTCCAATCTATATTATAAAATACCAAAAATATATTTATCTTATCATATTATCTCTATCAGATCTCACTTTCGCAAGTGGCCGTGAAGGGATTGACAACCCCTTTATTGCGTTGGTTGCGATTTCTTGTTTGTTTGTGTAGGTGCGTGGGACTTTTGAGGAGCCTCCTACAGGATTGATACCTTGGTTCTCAAAAACTGAGGGAAATACTTACGCTACTATTGCTGCATCACCCTTTCCTCTTCAAGGAAAACCAACGCAAGCTCAAGACGTAGCACGGGGCACCGGGGCGGCGGGGTGTCGGGGCGGCTAGGGCGTCGGGATGGCGGGGCGCCTGGTTGTCGAGGTGGCGGGGCGGCGAGGGCGGCAGGGGCGGCGGGGGCGTCGGGGTGGCGCGGGCGGCGATGGCGTCCGGGTGGCGAGGGCGTCTGGGTGGCGCGGGGGGCGAGGGCGTTGGGGCGGTGGGGCAGCGGGGGCGGCGGGGGGCGTGGGCGTTGGGGCGGCGGGGGGCGTCGGGGTGGCGCGGGCGTCGGGGCGATAGGGGGTCGGGGGCGTGGGCCGGTGGGGGGTCAGGGGCGTCGGGGTGGCGCCGGTGAGGTGAGGGAGAGAGAGAGGGGTGGGGCGCGGGCCGATCGTTTTTTAGTTAGGTTGAATTTCTTTGCCGTCCGCTAGCAAACGGCAAATAGCATAGCTAGTGGGGTGGGGCCGGGAGGAAACGGCCGTTAGGTTGCCACTTTATTTGCGTCTGCTCACGGACGGCAAAGAAGCTTTGCCGTCAGCTAGCAGACGACAAAGAAAGTGGCCGTTAGGTGGTTCTCACTAGTGGGCCACCCTCCCTCTTTGTCGTACGCTAGCAGACGGCAAAGCTTCTATGCCGTCAGCTGCTTCTTTGCCGTCAGTTTTCTTCAAGCTCAGCTAGCTGATGGCAAAGAACCGGCTGACGGCAAAATTCCTGATTCCAGTAGTGTTAATGTATTTACTTTTATGCAAAGAGTCAAAGTTCTTCTCTCTATTCCTTTTTATTTTTCTCTTTTTGCAAGCATCATGTGGTGAGGAAAAATCTAGGCACAAATATCCAGTTGGATATGGGTAGCATGAGTTATTATTGTTGACATCATCCTTGAGGTGAATAAGTTGGGAGGCAAAATTACAAGCCCCTATCTTTCTATATGTCCGGTTGAAACGTTTTGCTCATGCGTATGCGGTGAGTGTTAGCAATCATAGAATACTATATGATGGTTGAGTATGTGGAGCTCTTAGACTCTGTTGAATAAGTTGAATTGCAATTGCTTGGTGACTGAGATTGTAGGTTGTTGAGTTTCAAGCAAATTCATTGTTTGAACCTTAACATGTGAATTGGTTGCTACTTGGTCGTGAGAAGTTTTATAAGAAAGAATTGCTGTTATGATGCTAGGAAAAGTGATTGAAATTGTCATTGATCAAACTTGTGCACTTTGCTAGCATTCACACTTCAAAAATTATTTCTTTTATCATTTACCTACTCGAGGACGAGTAGGAATTAAGCTTGGGGATGCTGACGTCTCCAACGTATCTATAATTTATGAAGTTTTCATGCCATATTTACAATAATTTTATATGGTTGTGGTATGATTTGCATGGAACTAACCCGAACTGACTCTGTTTTCAGCAGAACTACCGTGGTGTTGTTTTCTGTGCAGAAATGGAAGTTCTCCAAACACCGCAAAACTTTTTGTGGATTTTTTATGGACCAGAAGACTACCAATGGGCCAGAGCAGCACCTGGGGGGTGCCCCGAGGGGGGAACAACTAACCAGGGCGCGCCTGGGCCCCCGAAGCGCGCCCCGGTGGGTTGTGCCCACCTCGGTGGCCTCCCGCACCCCCTCTTTTCCCTTTAAATTTCCAAATATTCCAAAAACCCTCACGGAGACCCTAGATCGGAAGTTCCGCCGCCGCACGCCTCTGTAGCCACTGAAAACCAATCGGGAGCCCGTTCGGGCACCCTGCCGGAGGGGGAGATCATCACCGGTGGCCATCTTCATCATCCCGACGGCCACCACGATGAGGAGGGAGTAGTCCACCCTCGGGGCTAAGGGTTTGTACCAGTAGCTATGTGTTTAATCTCTCTCTCTCTCTCTCGTTATCTTGAGATGTCATGATCTTGATGTATCATGGGCTTTGTTAACATAGATGGATCATATGATGTTTCTCCCCTCTCTACTCTTGTTGTGATGAATTGAATCTTTACCCTTTGAAGTTTTGTCTTGTCGGATTGAATGTTCAGATCTGAGAACACATGATATATGTCTTGCATATGAATACCCGTGGTGACAATGGGGTATTATTTTGATTCACTTGATATATGTTATGGCACCCAACTTGCGGATTCCCGAGGTGATATTGGGGTAAACTATGCATAGGGGTTGATGCACGTTTTTATTAACTTTTTTCCGATAGAAACTTTGGGGCCCCCTTGTAGTTCTTTGTGTGGATTGAATATTATGATCATGAAGTTGTTTGATGCATATCGTAGAATTAACTCACGGATACTTATGATGACATTGGAGTATCTAGGTGACATTAGAGTTGGTTGATGTGTGTCATATGGTGTTGTTTTAGTACGAACTCTTGGTTAGATTGATCGGAAAGAATAGCTTTGTGTTATTTTAGTACGAACTCTAGGGTAGATTGATTGGAAAGAATAGCTTTGAGGTGGTTTCGTACCCCATAAATAATTTCTATCTTTTGTTCTCCGCTAATAGGAACTCGGGAGTGATTCTTTATTGCACTTTGAGGGATAATCATATGATCCAACTATATTAGCATTGTTGAGAGATTGCACTAGTGAAAGTATGCACCCTAGGCCTCATTTTCCATCATTGCAATACCGCTTGTGCTCCGTTTTACCATTTACTACCTTGCTGTTTTTTATTGTTGACACTACAAAAACTCATATCTACTATCCATACTACACTTTTATCACCATCTCTTCGCCGAACTAGTGCACCTATACAATTTGCCATTGTATTGGGTGTGTTGGGGACACAAGAGATTTCTTGTATTTGATTGCAGGGTTGCTTGAGAGAGACTATCTTCATCCTACGCCTCCCATGGATTGATAAACCTTAGGTCATCCACTTGAGGGAAAATTGCTACTGTCCTACAAAACTCCGCGCTTGGAGGCCCAACACGTGTCTACAAGAATAAAGTTGCATAGTAGACATCAAGTACTCCAACCGCCGGTGTCCACCTCATTCCCACTCCGGAGAGCATCTGAGCTGCAACACTGTAGGGTTGGGATCCCTTGGGCGTTTGACCTATTCCAGGGCCGTATACCAACAACTGTTGCGCTTACAGGTTGCTGAAAAACTTGTAGTGGCCATGGATACCGTGAGCCGCGATGTGCTGCCTGGCACCATCGATATCACCAACTTGTTGATGCCAATCCCATAAAAAGTCACATGTTCTCCTATGCTAGTTCAAGTGTTTTTCTGCCCTGGGCTATGGCTAGAAAAATATGCCATAGTAGTGTTTGTTGTATGCCACACTGCTTTCCACTTCCCTAGATTTAAGTGGGACTAAAACTGTTGTGACGGTTTATTCCATCTCAATGAAATCGATAGAACAGGGTAGAGAGCCTGTTGATCCGAAAACGAAAAACTAACTAAATGCTCCTCCCTCTGATTCAAAATAAGTGTCGTGGTTTTAGTTCAAATTATAATTCTATTTTAGATTCAAATAGTATTGTACTTGATTTTCCAAAACTCACCGAAGTCGGTCCGGCTGGCCCTCCTCTGGCGTGTGGTCTTCCTAGGCGGCTCATCGGATAGGTGCCGAGGTACCCGAAGCCAGGATTACAATGGCTCGGAAGTGATGCTCACAGCGCTTAGCCGAAACAGTGCAATGTCGGATCCATATGGACATGATACCACCATAACACCGATGTAGACTTGCAGAAAAGTGACTGTAAGCAAACGGTAGAAAATATATTTTTTTCTTTATTTCATAGCTGAATTTAGATTTTATATACAGATTATTCAGATCTCATGGTTGGACACAAACTACCACACAAGCAACTACTCTCGTACTTATCCAGTCAACACTTATGCATCGACAAGCTCATTCTATTTGCTCGCTGATTGCAGGAGCTTATTTGTCAGTTCAGTATTGCAGGGCTCATTTCTATCCATATTCCATCACAATTTTTGATTTATCTCTTATAGAGACAGTTAAATATGCTTATCCATCTTATATGTGCAGATGGAAAACAAGTTCTCCTTGGCAAAACGACTGATTAGCGAAACAACTAGATGATAAAGAATACCAACATTCACATTACTTCCATCATCCTCATACAAAAGAGAACTAAGAGAGCATACTGAAGCAAATCATTTAACCAGTAGCCATAAGTCTATCTTCCATTACATGACATAAACATACAAAGATTATATGGGCTACAAACCAATAACATATATATGAGAAAAATCATATTAGGGAACAGATAAATTACTGAACCGCAACAAACCAACAACATACTCCATATGCAACCAACATCTCGAGTGCCTTCATATGCCTTGTGCATGTTGAGCCTGAAACCTTGACCTGGTCTCATACACTTTTCTTCCTGCATCTGTGTTCCGTTTATTCACTGTCTTTCTTGCTCAGAAAGTGTCAGCAACTTGTGCTTTGTGGAGACCCCCAAACATCACAAGCAGGGCAAGGTGTAGACCTCCTAATTGACATGTCAAATACCATTGCTTGGCCGCTACCGCTTTGATCGATCCAATACACACAATCACCCTTCAGTCATATCATTTCCTTTCCGATAATATTAATCTAGATCATGATAGTGAGTTCAATTTATAGTAAACTTTTTTACTTTTTTATAACTTAATTTATCAATGCGGGTTCATAACCAGGATTTTTTTATTGTCTAGTCAACATAATTATGTCTTCAAATTTAATTTGTGTTCTCTGTTCAAAATTAACATTATTTTGTAATTTTTAGACATTACTTTTTAAAAATATCTTAAAAATCTTTTTATGTGAGAAAATAAAAATGAGAAAGTCCCAACCTCATTGATTAATTGACAATTGCTTGAATCATAGTGTGTATATGTTCAGCAATCACTATTTTCGGTTTCTCGAGAAGTAGCTATCGCTTAGTTAACAGGGTTGCATCTAACTAGTTATATTCTTTTTTTTCTTGTGTAACTTTGGATCTGAAATGGCTTCTGTATGTAAAGTTGCGCATACTTTCTAAAATGTGCATTCAATTAACCGATAGAGAATCAAAGATCAAGATCGTCAACTTAGAATAATTGTTACTCAATCACATGAGAAATAAACACGGTTAAAAAGTTCATGGTTCTAACAAATATCTTGTTAGAAGTTTCTAGTGCAGCCATATATAAGCAAATAGAAAGATACACATGTACAAAGTGTTACCTGGAACTTGTCAACTGATAGTTGGCACTACAACCTTTACTATTGTTTTCATGATATTATGTGTGGCATGTTCCTTGTTGATTTGCATGAACCTGCATGTTCACCTACAAACTTGACTTGAGCCTGGGTATATACATATTCTTTTCAATCTTGGAGGGGCCAATGCAACCGCCTCCCACTAGCTCCATCATTGACTGTATCACTATAAGTTGAGTACTATAGTACCATGTCGACTAGTCCAACAGTAGTCTACACTAGTCATGATTAGTATATGAATCTCAACCTCGGCTCGACTCGCCGACTCGTAATTCTTGATTCCAGGATGCCATGGCACGCTTCTTTACTGTTGCAATTAGTAGTTTCATAGGATTGAGAACATCACTTTTCAAAATGACAAGTAATTTCGACCCGAAGGGAAGTATATATAGAACATGATATTGTGTCATACAAAATATTTGTAGGACTTAATCTTAGTTTACACAATTGGTCTGAAACTTTTACCAGTTCGGTCTGTTGCTTGATCATAACCTGCTTACAGCTGCATTCCATTTTTTCCTAAATAATAGCTACTTTACTTTGACCAGGCTAATGACAACGAGCTATCATCGTGGCCCTTTTCCCCGTCCCTGTGGGAGGATTATCCAATGGCAACTGCGCATGATCACACTCAAGATGGATATGTCATTTCATGAACACGATTCAACTGTTGATGTATGTGTCCTACCGTGCTTGTTGCCCATGCGTAATTTCTTCTGTCTCAACACAGTTACTAATTCTTTGTCAATGCCAAGAAACGAATAGTAATTACCAGAGCAGAACCACATAGGAAAGATTATATTATTTGGCTTCACTCTAGTTTCCAATATATTCTTTGGATTGCAATGTCAGAGTAGATTTTTTAGTTTCCAAAATCGGCTAGCAAGACTTTAAACACATTGAGCATATTATTGCAGGGACAATGGCAGACCTATGTAAAATCTGTTACGTGTTTTACGTAACCAACATCGTTGATGGGGTTTATTGGATCAATTTGGGGAGAGGGGCCCACCCCCGTTAATATCAGGGGCCGGGAGGTTTATGGTTTGGAAATTTATGTAGGCCTTCGTAGCCACTTCGTAGGTGTAGGATTATCCTTATTGCAGGAAACAAGACGAGATGCATGAGACTTAAGAGGCCATGCATGGATGCGCACAAGATACGGTTTGGATCGACTTTGGGGCCTTGTCCTTGTAGAGTTTTGAGATCGCCCTATACCATAAGCAGCCCTGCGTATCTCTATATTGTAATTTCAATCATAAGATTCGGGTAATTCCGTGACCAATTTTACCCTTAATTTGGCGGCATCATTTCCTAAGGAGTTTTGAGACGACGATATGACCTACGCGCGAGTAGCTACGCATATCTTTATATCTCGTTGTATTATTACTGATTAATGGTATTTTGGATAATTTTGTCATGTTCGCCGAACAACGCAATTAATATATATGTATTAGTTTTGATAGACAAGTCTTAGATTATGTGCTTTTTTTTACAATGCGGTCTTGTGGGATGCTTGCTTGATGATCGAGCTCTGTCCATGTTTTTGAAGATGCTGTGTCAGTCTTGTAATAATGATAGAAAGAGGAGGAAGAGGCGACTGGCACCTTGGTTTGCTCCCCACCACTCTCACTCCGACTCCGACTCTGATTGCAATCTCATCTCGAATCAGTCTCCACCTCCGGCTCCTATCCCCGCAACCTCCCCCTACTTAAATCCGTCCACACACCCAACAAGAAGAGCCAGCCGATGTGGGATTGATCCACACACACCCAGGGGCCAGGACGAACACCTGGATCTGGGGTCTATGGATCTCGCTGCTGCTGCTTATGGCCACCATGCAGGAGTAGACGAACGGCCGATCATTCGCAGGCACATACGCCTCGAGGACTGCCCATCCCTGACCCCGCCTGCTCACGGCTACCCGGACGACGACAACGGCGGCGAGCGGCCACCCTTCGTTCTCATAGAGCCGTACGCCTACTTCGCCGACCGCGACAACGCCACCACGGCCAGCTGCGAGATCGCGGACCCCGAGCTCAAGGGCAGCAGCATCAAGCTCACCTTCTGCGTCGTCCGCCCGCCGCAGGTCTCCTACCTGTGCGTCCACGCCGTCGGCCTGGGTTGTTAGCCTAGATAATCTCATGCATGCAGCATTGTTTACTTTCTGTTTCTTGTAATAAAGCATGCAAAGTCATGCACGTAGTGGAGAGCTGCGCCTCTCCGTAGGATACTCCCACCTCCTGGTCTTGGTCACTGATCGATCCAGTCGCTGGATGGAGCGACTCTCGCGGATCGCAGCTGCCAGGCCGGGAGGTGGTTAGTGGAGTCCTGTACGATGGATAAGATGAGGAATAACATAACAGAAAACGCTGCGCGTTGTGGCAGCACAAAACCTCTCGCGAGTTCATCTTCTTCCTCGCTCAATATCTCTCTCTGACTCGCTCGATCGACAACAACATTTGGCATCAGAGCCTCGGGTGTTTGTTTCTCGGAGCAGCGGCGGTGTTTGATCCGCCGTGGTCATGTCTGGCGACGAGTCGGACGGGAAGAACAAGGGCGGCGCAAGGTCGCCGACGAAGACGCCTTCACCCAAAGCGCCGCTCGCGCGCCTCACCGGCAGCGGCAGCGGCAGCGGCGAGTATCGGGTGGTAGAGCGCGTCGTGCGCGAGGAGGCGGGGGCGTCCATGATGCTCATGCGCACTAACTACATGGAGTGGGCGCTTGTGATGAAGGTGAAGCTCCAGGTCGCCCGGGTCTGGCCCGCGGTGACCGACGACGTCGCCGATGAAAACGACCGGCGCGCGCTGCAGATCATTCTCACCGGCGTTCTGCCGGAGATGCTGCATGTACTGGCCGCCAAGGACACGGCGAAGACGGCGTGGGAGACGATCCGGACGATGCGGATGGGCAGTGAGCGCGCCCGCGAAGCCAAGGCACAGGTGCGCCGGCGACAATTTGAGGATCTCTGGTTCAAGGACGGAGAGTCCGTCGAAGATTTCGGGCTGCGTCTCGCCGCCCTCGTCGCGGATCTGGAGCTATACGGCGATCCCATCACCGAACACAAGGCCGTTCAGAAATTTCTCCGTGTGGTGCCGCGGAAGTATCGACCGATGGCCATGGCGATCGAATCTCTGATCGACCTGAAGACCATGACCATCGAGGAACTCGTCGGGCGTTTCTCGGCTTGCGAGGATCACTATGACCTCGACGACGCCACGCAGTCCACCAGGCGCCTCATGCTCACGCACGAGGAGTGGGTGGCCAGAGAAAAACAAAGCGGTGGCGGCGGGTCGTCGTTCAGCGCAGGCAGCGGCAAGAACAAGTCGCCCGCTAAACACAAAGGCGCGGGCGGCGGCAAGCCTACGTCGGGAAACCAGGGTGCAGGCGGATCGGGCGGCTCAGGCGGCAAGAAAAAGAAAGGGAAATGCCATCACTGCGGCATCCCGGGGCACTGGAAGAAGGAGTGCAGGACGTGGCTCCGTGAACAGCAGCAGAAAGGCACCCAGGAGCAGGCAAATCTGGTGCAAGGCGGCGCGGAGCACGACCCAGGTCTGTACATGGCCGTGGCCACCACTGTTTCCACACCACAGATCGCCGTGCCGCAGGAGGTCTTCCTCAACGAAGAAAAGGTTATGCCAGTGCCCTCGCCGGACGGAGTATGGTACTTCGACACCGGCGCCAGCAGCCACATGACGGGCGACAAGGGAGTCTTTGCATCACTTGACGAAACTGTGCATGGCACGGTGAAGTTCAGCGACGGCTCTGTGGTGGCCATATGCGGACGCGGCTCGGTGGTCTTTCGCTGTCAGGGCGGAGGGCAGCGCGTGCTCACTGGTGTTTTTCACATCCCGAGCCTGCGCACGAACATTGTCTCAGTTGGACAGCTAGACGAAGCGGGCTGCATCGTCAACATCCAAGATGGCGTGATGACCATCCAGGACCCAGGGCGGCGAACACTGGCATACATCCGTCGCTCTGGAAATCGCCTGTACACTGGAGCGCTGGAGATCGACACGCCCAAGTGCTTGCTGGCGTTGGGAGACGACGCAACCTGGCGTTGGCACGCGCGCATGGGGCATTTGCACTTCCGCGCTCTCCGCACTATGTCATCGAAGCAGATGGTGAGGGGCATGCCAGTGATCGACCACGTCGAAGAGTATTGTGATGGGTGCGCCCTCGGAAAGCAACATCGCACGCCGTTCCCGCAAGTCGCCGCGTACCGTGCAGAGCGCGGGCTGGAGCTCGTGCACACTGACCTTTGTGGGCCGATCGAGCCGACCACACCAGGAGGAAGCAAGTACTTTTTGCTGATCGTGGACGACTATAGTCGGTACATGTGGCTGGAGCTGCTCAAGTCCAAAGATGAGGCCTTTGCAAGGTTCAGAAAGGTGCAAACTCTTGCGGAGGCAGAGGGAAACTGCAGACTGCGCGCGTTCAGGTCTGATCGCGGCGGCGAGTTCAATTCCGGCGAATTCAGGGCCTATTGTGAAGAGATCGGTGTCAAGCACTTCACCACTGCCCCATACTCACCACAACAAAATGGAGTGGTAGAGCGGCGGAACCAGACGGTCGTGGAAATGGCCAGGTGCATGTTGAAGAGCATGGACATGCCGGCGTACTTCTGGGCGGAGGCGGTGAGGACCGCCGTGTATGTGCTGAACCGCGCGCCCACGCGCAGTCTAAAGGGTGTCACGCCTTATGAGGCGTGGCACGGCCGCAAGCCCAGCGTGCATCACCTGCGCACGTTCGGGTGCACGGTTCACGTCAAGAACGTCGGCCCCGGTGTCACCAAGCTCAGTGATCGTTCGACGGCGATGGTTTTCATCGGGTACGGGGAAGGTTCCAAGGCCTACCGTGTGTACAACCCAGCAACAAAGAAGGTGCAGGTGACCCGGGACGTGGTGTTTGAAGAAAGCAGGCCATGGACATGGCGCGCTTCGGGCGTGGCAGAAAACCGCGCTGCGCCGACCACTTTCACCGTGGTGTATACCACTGCCAGCGGAGTGCATGAGATAGACGCCGGGTCTCCCGCGTGTGCCTTGACACCGCAAAGCTCTCCAACAAGCTCAACGCCTGCACCTGCGGACTCTCCTGCTGGGATGAACACGCCTGCTTCGAGAGCACCAGGGACACCACAGTCCGGTCTGGCTACACCCGCTACAGCTGTGGAAGATCGCTCGGCCACGCCCCAGTCGCACGACTCCAGGCATGATCTGCCAACTGGACAGCCGGTTCGCTACCGGAGCATCACAAGTGTGCTGGAGGAGACTGAAGATCAGGCTGTGCGCGAACAGTTTGAGCGTTGTCTGCTCGTGCGCTGTCTGTTCAGTGCCGAGGAGCCGCGCGACGTAGACGAGGCACTAGGAAGCAAGGCATGGAAGGACGCCATGGATGTCGAGATGCAGTCCATCATTGACAATGGTACATGGGAGCTCGCTCAGCTCCCGCCTGAGCACAAAGCGATCGGACTGAAATGGGTGTATCGTGTCAAGCGCGATCCGGCGGGGAATGTTGTCAAGCACAAAGCTCGCCTCGTCGCAAAGGGATACGTTCAGCGCCAGGGGGTGGATTTTGAAGAAGTCTTTGCTCCTGTGGCTCGTATGGAAACTGTCAGGCTACTGCTCGCGCTTGCCGCGCACTCTGGCTGGGAGGTCCATCACATGGACGTGAAATCAGCATTCCTGAACGGTGATCTCAGTGAGGAGGTTTATGTTGCACAGCCTCCGGGATACGAGGTTCCTGGCCAAGAGGGAAGGGTACTGCGTCTGCACAAAGCATTGTATGGACTGCATCAGGCGCCACGCGCATGGTATGCTAAGCTGGATGAGACCCTCTCCTCTCTTGGCTTCACACGAAGTGCTCTAGAGCATGCAGTGTACAGACGGGGCAACTCGCAGTCTTTCCTGCTGGTAGGAGTGTATGTCGATGATTTGATCATCACAGGGACAAATGCAGCAGATATAATCTCCTTCAAAGATCAGATGCAGCAGCTCTTTAAGATGAGCGATCTTGGACAGTTGAGTTACTATCTGGGTATTGAAGTGCAGCAAAACAGCGGTGGAATCACACTCAGCCAGAAGAGTTACGCTGGCAAGATCTTGGAAATGGCAGATATGAGCAACTGCAACAGTTGTCACACGCCAATGGACTGTCGCCTCAAACTGAAGAAAGAGGATGATGGTGATCTGTTTGATGCCACTCTGTATCGCAGGATAATTGGAAGTCTGCGCTACCTAGTGAACACAACACCAGATATTGCACATTCAGTGGGTATAGTCCGTAGATTCATGGAGAAACCAAGCACTCATCACTGGGCAGCAGTTAAGCAAATCCTAAGGTACATCAAAGGCACTATGCATTATGGGTGCAACTACAGGAGGGGCCATGGAACTGCTGAACTTCTTGGATTCAGTGACAGCGACCACGCTGGAGATACTGGCGATCGCAAGAGCACATCCGGGCATGTCTTCTTTCTTGGTAAGAATCTGGTAACCTGGAGCTCTCAGAAGCAAAAGATTGTGGCCCTCTCTTCTTGCGAAGCTGAATACGTTGCAATAGCAGCTGCCACTTGTCAGGGACTGTGGCTGAGCCGATTACTGGAGGATATCACAGGTACCTCACCGGCGCAGTTCAAGCTTCTGGTGGACAACAAATCAGCCATAGCTCTGAGCAAGAACCCAGTTCATCATGATCGAAGCAAACATATCGATGTTAAGTTTCACTTCGTGCGAGATTGTATGGAGAAGAAGCAAATGGAGATAGATCATGTTGGGACTCAAGATCAGCTCGCCGATGCACTGACCAAAGCTCTCGGGCGCGTCCATTTCATTGAGATGCGGCAAAGGCTGGGGATGATCGGCGTAGTGCAGTGAGATTAAGGGGGTGAAATGTTAGCCTAGATAATCTCATGCATGCAGCATTGTTTACTTTCTGTTTCTTGTAATAAAGCATGCAAAGTCATGCACGTAGTGGAGAGCTGCGCCTCTCCGTAGGATACTCCCACCTCCTGGTCTTGGTCACTGATCGATCCAGTCGCTGGATGGAGCGACTCTCGCGGATCGCAGCTGCCAGGCCGGGAGGTGGTTAGTGGAGTCCTGTACGATGGATAAGATGAGGAATAACAGAACAGAAAACGCTGCGCGTTGTGGCAGCACAAAACCTCTCGCGAGTTCATCTTCTTCCTCGCTCAATATCTCTCTCTGACTCGCTCGATCGACAACAACATGGGTAACCCCGTGTTCGCCGACCCGCCTGAAATCATACGCGTCCTCATCGGTGACACTCCGCTCGACGCCGTGCTTGACAACAGCAAGCGAGAGGAGTTCTTTGTGTATGACGCCCGCGTCCCCTCGCTCGTGCACCTCCCGCACCCCGGCCACCACCAGTGCTTTATCGATAGCACGGCCGGCATCGTACGCCAGTGCCGCGGCTGCCATGATGGAGCCGGTGGCCACAACTGCGCCTACGTCATTGCCGCGCGCAGTCTCGTTGGTTCGGGTTCGACAACCCTTCCCATCTCTGGCTGTACCACTCCGACACTGGCGCCTGGAGCAAGCAGCCGGTGGCGGTCCTCGAGCCACTCCCCGACAACTACACGCACAAGACGATCGCCGTGGGAGGAGACAAGGGCACGGTGGCCTGGGTAAACCTCTCGGGCAGCATCGTCTTGTGCGACGTGCTCGACGAGCGCCCCACGCTCCGGTTCTTACCACTGCCGCCGCCGGTGGAGCCTACGGACGCGTCTACCCAGGACGTGGCCGTCGTCGGTGGCTCTACAATAATCAAGTACGTCGACCTGCAGCCCAGCACGCATGGCTGGAAGGCCGCGGTGTGGAGCATCGGCATTGGTACTAGTACTATCTTGTCTCCGGAGGACTGGCGCATCGATTACGAGCTCGACTCCTCTGAGTTGCGACCAGACATTGATGGTACCGTAGCTCCTCACATTGGCCTGCCCAAGCTGAGCCTGCAAGAGGACGGCATTGTGTACTTCCTCACCAAGGTTGACTACCGCCACACACACCTTATACACAGATGCTCGCCGAGTTTAGCCCGACCAGGAGTGTCGGTTTCTCCTTCGACTACGATGCTAGTAGGATCTCCAAATATCTCAGAGTTGCTCCACGTGTTAATTGAACACACCGTGGAGATAGTCATAGATCATGAACAACATACGAAATTAACATGCATGACATGGAAGCACACGTAAAGCAGCATTTATATTAGGGCGGATAATTAGCGGTTTATTGTCGAAACTATATTCATTCGATCTGACTTGTAGATCCGTGTAAAATTTTCTTTTAAGTTTTTCTTCTTATATTTTATATGTTCTTTTTTTCCTTATTCGAAAAGGGGAATGACCCCGGCCCTGGAGAAAAAAATTATGTTCTTTCATTTGACCGAGACTTCGTTAAATCTCAGTCGACTGAGATCTAGTCACACCCTTTAATGAAATTATGAACTGAGCATAATCTGCCCATCGGGATTCAGTTCCTAGACTTGGCACGGGTGATCACATTTCCCCCTGGATTTATTCTAGCTTTCCCCACACTATTCTTTCAATGGTATAGCATGGCTGTCAACTAGGAGGTGTCTATGACGACTTTCTTTATCTCAAGATCCGCTGGCTCAGTCTTTCAAAGGTGCTCATAGGATAGGGTGAGTGTGTGTGTTTGTCAGCATCTGTGTATGTATTGTGTTTCTCATAAAAAAAATTATGAAGTTTATATATTTGTGCCAATTTCTTTTATTTGGTGCAGAGCTCTAAAGTGCATCACCAAACGAATATCTTGTCAAAGGTTTATGTTGTACGACTAGATATAAGGTTTATATTGTCAAAGATTTACATATACGTGTTTATGATGAACTTTTTATATATAAATGGTGCTTTTAATTGAAGTATAATTTAGCATCAAGGGGATACAAACACAATGATCACACAACCAGTCTCTACATGATTAGAATGCAAATAACCAACATCAACACATACACAAGAAAGATTACATTTGCAAAAACCAGTCATACAAGACTGAAACTATAACTAGGCAGAGGAAAAAAGAAAAAAATGAATCGTTCAAAACAATAGATGATGAAATACAACACCCATCGGCATCAACCATCTCTGTACAACACAAGAAATGATACAATAAGGTGGACAATGCACTTATATTCCGACATTTATATGATTCATTCACTAGAGAATTATTGAAATGTTGAAGAATCATCTTAAATCCAAACATCAGTTGACCCAAATTATAGACCCAACCGACCAAAAATTATGCATCGAAATGTCAACTTCAAAATTCATCTAAAAAAACTACTCGGATGCACAATTATTTAAAAATCATCACAAAATTTAAATGACCGGAAGTACTTTTGAAATATAAGGTCGTGAATAACGGACAATAAGATGAAACCACAGCTCTCACAAGATCCCAAATCAAAGCAACAATGCGGCTGCGAAGCCAACCAGGAGCGAGAAGCATGCCGGCACCAGCGACGCGGCACCGTTCTTGGGCGCCGGAGGGGAATCCGGAGCGGGAGCGGGAGCGGGCGGCGCAAGGTCATGCTCGAGCGCGTGCACGGTGGCCTCGTCGACGTGGAGCGACTTCTCGAGGATGGCGTCCGGGATGCCAGACTCGAAGAGCGTCACGGGCAGCGAGACGGTGCCGGGGCTGGCGCTTCCGAAGGCCGAGAAGGCGCGCGCCATGTGCTCGCCGCCGTTGAACTGGAAGTGCACCATGCCCTTGGGGAACACAAACATGTCGCCCGTCTGCAGCGTCTGCGCGTACAGCTCGTTTTTGGTCTCGTCGACGAGGCCCACCATCAGCGGGCCCTGCACCACGTAGAGCAGCTCCGAGGCCCTGGGGTGGACGTGCGGCGGGTTGACGGTGCCGGGGCCGAAGACGAGCGCCGCGTAGGAGACGGACTGGCCCAGCAGCGCGGGGAACTCGGCCGCGGTGGCCTTGGACACTGTGAACTTGGCCGGGTTGGCGGAGTTGTCGGCGATGAGGCCGGTGTAGGTGAAGAAGGCGCCGTCGAGCACGGACGCGTTGGCGCCCGGGGGCACGACGAAGTCCGTGAGGATGTCCGGGTCGCTGGCGTGGGCGACGAAGGCCACACCGAGGAGGACGAGCAGAGTAATAAGAGGCGATGGCGCCATTTTCGCTGAGTTGTAAGGTTGTGTGATCGGTGGAGGTCGCCGGCTGGAGGCTATTTGTAGGAGTCGCCAGGGCATTGGAAGAGCCGTCAAGATGACACTGCCAGCTGGAGCAAATTTAGCTGGCCATCACAATTGTTGTTTCCAATGTTTGACAGGAAACTAGCAAATTTGTAAGCATCGATGAAGCTCTTGTGACAGTTTATAGTTACTTTGAGACCTGATAATACTAAGTCCAGTGCTACATTACATATTTGCAGGGTTTTGGTGGACTCATACAGCTGTAATTTACCAAGTCGAGAGTGAGACACAAAGTAGTGCCAAAGTTTTGATCAGAATGCTAATAATTTTCCTAATTTGCATGCAGGTATATCCATATGCATTGTACACCCTCCGTTTCTAAATTTATGTCTTTTTAGAGATTTCAATATGAACTACATATAGATGTATATAGATATATTTTAAAGTGCAGATTCACTCATTTTGCTTCATATGTAGTCTATATTAGAATTTGTAAAAAGACTTATATTTAGGAACGGAGGGAGTATATCCATATGCATGGCTGGAGACACCAAAGAGTAACATGACATTGGCCAGTTAATTCTTCCTCAGATGTGTGCCAATTAGCCCTAGCGTGCGTGGGTGCATGCGTGGGTGCGTGCGTGTTGCAGCTTGGTGTTCATCATATCTGTCGATCGATTTTCTGTATAAATAACACAAGCAGATCTGCAAGATCTTCACCGCATCTCACAACCACACCGTCCACCCATCACTCTCTTACCAACGTTGTAGCTACTCATTCAACTTCAATGGCATCCATGAACTACTACTCTTTGGTGTTGGTGGTGGTTTCATTGGTCTGGGCACCTCTGGCTGTCGTGGCCGGCGATCCAGACATCCTTGGTGACTTCATCGTGCCGGCGCCGATGGTTGGCATGCCGCCGACGAACATCACCGGTGACTTCTTCACCTACACTGACTTCGGTGCCGCAAACGAGACCATGCCGTGGCCTCCACAGTATTTCATTGTGATCAAGGCCAATATGGGGGCGTTCCCTGCGCTCAACGGGCAGAGTGTGTCCTATGCCATGCTCGTGTTCCCCTCCGGATACGTCAACCCGCCGCACACCCATCCGCGCGCTGCTGAGTTGCTGTTTGTCCACAGCGGTGCGCTCTCCGTCGGGTTTGTTGACACTGCCGGTAAGCTCTACACACAGGACCTCGTGGCCGGTGACATATTTGTGTTCCCCAAGGGCCTCGTGCACTACCAGTACAACCAGGGCCCCAACCCTGCCACCGCGTTCTCGGCCTTTGGTAGTGCCGCCCCGGGCACCGTGAATGTGCCTGCCTCCGTGTTCGGCACCGGCGTTGACGACGTCGTGCTTGCCAAGTCCTTCAAGACTGACTTTTGGACGGTGCAGAAGCTCAAGGCAGCGCTCACTCCACCACCCAAGTGATTCGTTTGTGCTCTTGTCGCTCTTGTTCTTCATCACTGTATCGCCCCTGCCGCGAACTAATAAGGCCACCATGCTAGTGAATGATAGTGGCATAATCCCGGTTGTATTGTTAGTTTCAGTTGTGATTGTTGTGACTTGTAATAATATGCTTCTTGTGGTTTGTGAGTTGATATTGTGATCGTGTCAAATTTATTTAATCATCGTGTGAAGAATGTGCCATCAAATACACTTTTGTCTGTCATGCAACTCTTTTCTTTTTTCCTTGCATTGTTACATGTAAACTCTGCCATGTTACTTTCAGTGTGAGTGTGTGACGTATTATAGTAATTATACATTTGAGTAGAGTGTTGTGGTTCCGTTTCGATATTGTTTCAGCCCCAAAGATGCCTAAACTCCACCGTGTGATAAGCCGGTGCTGCTTTTGACGCTTCATCCTCTCGTGTTTTGGAGCTTTTGCTGCTCACTAAACTAAAAACTCCACGAGGTGCTTTTGGAGTTTGCGGCGCTCTGTGTGTGTGTGTGTGTGTGTGTGTGTGTGTGTGTGTGTGTGTGTGTGTGAGTGGACACGATGCTCTTGTGACATTTAATGGTTAATACTTAATAATGCAGTGTTAAAACAGACACACAGTTGTAGGCTATTTGCTGAACAGTTCAGACAGCTCAGATTGGTGAAGTTGAGAGTGAGAGACACAAACGCCCAGGTTTTATTTATTAGAATGATAAAAAATGTTTCTGAGTTGCATTACTTGGAGACACCAAAGAGTTGCATGCATAGGCCAGTTAAATCTTCCTCAGATGTGTGTGCTAGCTAGCTGGTAACAGCTTGCAATTCTAGAATGCTCATACATCATCCTAGATGTCATAGGGGGTGTTTGGTTCAGAAGTCCTAAGACTTTTTCTAGTCCCAGGACTAGTCAAAAAAAGACTCTCTAGTAGAGTCTTTTTCTAGTTCCTGTAGAAAAAGTCCCTTCCGTTTGGTTCCTAGGGACTTTTTAGGGACTTTTTTTAATCTCTGGGACTAAAAAGTCCCTGAACCAAACACCCCCATAGACTCTTCGTCACATAAATAGGTTGCCCGCTTGTGTAACACAGCAAGCAGCCCAACATCTTTCACCAGCCTCCATCAATAATTCTCGAGTTTTTTATGGTACATCATAATACTTCTAGAACCGAGTTACTAAATCATCATTGATTAGCGGGATAGTTTTGTCTTTTTTTTTTTGTTTCTTTAAGTAGTAAAATCCCTCACGGTGACCATCCTCCTGCGGACTCGTTGATGCCATCGCCAGTCATCAACGGGCATGTCCAACAATAGATCGGAGCTGGCCTCCGTGCCATTAAGTGGGAGCCCCAAGTCTCCAACTGGGCATCGCATCAACCAACAGTGAGAGTTTTGGTACTTATTTTGTAGGTCTTCCAATTTTGCTCCTTGAACAAAATATACTACTGGTTTTTTCTAGTAGTGTTAGTGGATCTAGCCCCTTGAATGACTTGAAATAGACTCCTCGTATTATTCTGATGTACCGTAAAAGGCCTCTAATTCTCTTAGCACAGCTAAGTTATTAGCTTAGCTTGCAGATACATTCAATTTCAATGGATTCCATGAGCTCCTACACCTTAGTATTGGTGGTCGTTGCATTGGTCTCGGCGCCACTAGCCGCCGTTGTCAGCGACCCAGACATCCTCACAGACTTTGTCGTCCCAAAAAATATGTATGGGAAAGCACCAACGAACAGCACTGGTGACTTCTGCACCTAAACCGGCTTCCGCGCCGTCATAAACATGACCATGCCGATGCCGATGCCGGGGGCGTAGAACTTCACTGTAACCAAGGCTACCATGATGGAGTTCCCAGCCCTTAACGGGAAGAGCGTGTCCTACGCCTTGCTCAGGTTCCCCTCATAATCCATCAATCCCCCGCACACACACCCGCGTGCCGCTGAGCTGTTTCTTGTCCTCAACGGTGCCCTCTCTGTCGGCTTTGTGGACACAACCAGCAAGCTCTACACGCAAGACTTGGCCGTCGGTGACATTTTTGCGTTCCCCAAGGGTATGGTGCACTACCAATCCAACCCGGGGCAAAGCCCAGCAATCGCTCTCTCGGCCTTTGGTAGTGTCGCCGCGGGCACCTTATCCGTTCCCGTTACCGTGTTCGGCACGGATGCTGATGATGAGGTGCTCGCCAAGTCATTGAAGACTGACATGCCCACCATACAAAAGCTCAAGGCGGCACTCACTCCGCCACCCAAGAAATGTTCCGTTAGTGTATTGCAATCGCCATAATATGCTTGTTTGTGACTTGTGAGTTGTTTGTCGTGGCCATGTCAAATATTATTTGATTTGGGTGTTAAGATTATGCCATCAAATTGTTGGGGAACGTAGCAGAAATTCAAAATTTTCTACGCATCACCAAGTTCAATCTATGGAGTAATCTAGCAACGAGGGGAAGGGGAGTGCATCTACACACCATTATAGATCGCGATGCGGAAGCGTTGCAAGAACGCGGATGAAGGAGTCGTACTCGTAGCGATTCAGATCGCGGTTGATTCCGATCTAAGTGCCGAACCACGGCGCCTCCGCGTTCAACACACGTGCAGCCCGGTGACGTCTCACACGCCTTGATCCAGCAAGGAGAGAGGGAGAGGTTGGGGAATACTCCGTCCAGCAGCAGCACGACGGCGTGGTGGTGATGGAGGAGTGTGGTAATCCTGCAGGGCTTCGCCAAGCACCGCGGGAGAGGAGGAGGGAGAGGGGTAGGGCTGCGCCAAGAGAGAGATGTTCTCATGTGTATGGCAGCCCCAAAACCCCCAATATATATAGGGGAGGGGAGGGGCTGCGCCCCATCTAGGGTCCCCCCCTCAAGGGGTGCGGCCAGCCCTAGATTGGACTTGGGGGCGGCCAAGGGGGGGGGGAGAGGGGGGCCCCCCACTAGATGGGCCTTAGGCCCATCTGAGCCTAGGGTTTCGCCCTCCCCCCCCCCTTCCTGCACCCTGGCCCCTTGTGGGAGGCGCACCAGCCCACCTAGGGGCTGGTCCCTTCCCACACTTGGCCCGCGCAGCCCTCTGGGGCCGGTGGCCCCACCTGGTGGACCCCGGGACCCTCCCGGTGGTCCCGGTACATTACCGATAGCACCCGAAACTTTTCCGGTGACCAAAACAGGACTTCCCATATATAAATCTTTATCTCCGGACCATTCCGGAACTCCTCGTGACGTCCGGGATCTCATCCGGGACTCCGAACAATATTCGGTAACCACGTATATCTATTCCCTATAACCCTAGCGTCATCGAACCTCGAACCTTAAGTGTGTAGACCCTACGGGTTCGGGAACCATGCAGACACGACCGAGACGTTCTCCGGTCAATAACCAACAGCGGGATCTGGATACCCATGTTGGCTCCCACATGTTCCACGATGATCGTATCGGATGAACCACGATGTCGGGGATTCAATCAATCCCGTATACAATTCCCTTTGTCAATCGGTATGTTACTTGCCAGAGATTCGATCGTCGGTATCCCGATACCTTGTTCAATCTCGTTACCGGCAAGTCTCTTTACTCATTCCGTAACACATCATCCCGTGATCAACTCCTTGATCACATTGTGCACATTATGATGATGTCCTACCGAGTGGGCCCAGAGATACCTCTGCGTTTACACGGAGTGACAAATCCCAGTCTCGATTCGTGCCAACCCAACAGACACTTTCGAAGATACCTGTAGTGCACCTTTATAGCCACCCAGTTACGTTGTGACGTTTGGTACACCCAAAGCATTCCTATGGTATTCGGGAGTTGCACAATCTCATGGTGTAAGGAAATGATACTTGACATTAGAAAAGCTCTTAGCAAACGAACTACACGATCTTGTGCTAGGCTTAGGATTGGGTCTTGTCCATCACATCATTCTCCTAATGATGTGATCCCGTTATCAACGACATCCAATGTCCATGGTCAGGAAACCGTAACCATCTATTGATCAACGAGCTAGTCAACTAGAGGCTTACTAGGGACATGGTGTTGTCTATGTATCCACACATGTATCTGAGTTTCCTATCAATACAATTCTAGCATGGATAATAAACGATTATCATGAACAAGGAAATATAATAATAACCAATTTATTATTGCCTCTAGGGCATATTTCCAACAGTCTCCCACTTGCACTAGAGTCAATAATCTAGTTCACATCACCATGTGACTAACACTCACAGGTCACATCACCATGTGACCAACATCCAAAGAGTTTACTAGAGTCAACAATCTAGTTCACATCACTATGTGATTAACACTCAATGAGTTCTGGTTTGATCATGTTATGCTTGTGAGAGAGGTTATTAGTCAATGGGTCTGAACCTTTCAGATCCGTGTGTGCTTTACGAATATCTATGTCATCTTGTGGATGCTACCACGCGCTACTTGGAGCCATTTCAAATAACTGCTCTACTATACGAATCCGGTTTACTACTCAGAGTCATCCGGATTAGTGTCAAAGTTCGCATCGACGTAACCCTTTACGACGAACTCCTTGTCACCTCCATAATCGAGAAAATTCCTTAGTCCACTAGATACTAAGGATAAGTTCGACCGCTGTCATGTGATCCATTCCCGGATCACTATTGTACCCCTTGACCAACTCATGGCAAGGCACACTTCATGTGCGGTACACAGCATAGCATACTGTAGAGCCTACGTCTAAAGCATAGGGGACGACCTTCGTCCTTTCTCTCTCTTCTGCTGTGGTCAGGTCTTGAGTCTTACTCAATACTCACACCTTGTAACACGGCCAAGAACTCCTTTGCTGATCTATTTTGAACTCTTTCAAAATCATGTCAAGGTGTGCGTTCTTTGAAAGTATCATCAGGCGTCTTGATCTATCTCTATAGATCTTGATGCCCAATATGTAAGCAGCTTTATCCAGGTCTTCCTTTGAAAAACTCCTTTCAAACAACCCTTTATGCTTTCCAGAAATTCTATATCATTTCGGATCAACAATATGTCATTCACATATACTTATCAGAAATGTTGTAGCGCTCCCACTCACTTTATTGTAAATACAAGTTTCTAACAAACTTTGTATAAACCCAAAAACTTTGATCACTCCATCAAAGCGTATATTCTGAATCCGAGATGCTTGCTCTAGTCCATGGAAGGATCGCTGGAGCTAGCATACCTTTTAGCATCCTTAGGACAAGACCTTTCTGATTGTATCACATACAACCTTTCCTTACAAAAACTGGTAAGGAAACTTGTTTTGACATCCATCTGCCAGATTTCATAAATGCAGCTAATGCTAACATGATTCCGACGGACTTAAGCATCGCTACGGATGAGAAAATCTCATCGTAGTCAACTCCTTGAACTTGTGAAAACACTCTTTGCCACAAGTCGAGCTTCATAGACGGTAATCTTACCGTCCACGTCCGTCTTCTTCTTAAAGATCCATTTATCTCAATGGCTTGCCAATCATCGGGCAAGTTCACCAAAGTCCATGCTTTGTTCTGATACATGGATCCTATCTCGGATTTCATGGCTTCTAACCATTTGTCGGAATATGGGCCCACCATCGCTTCTCCATAGCTCGTAGGTTCAGTATTGTCTAACAACATGATATCTAAGACAGGATTACCGTACCACTCAGGAGTAGTACATATCCTTGTCGACCTACGAGGTTTGGTAGTGACTTGATCCGAAGTTTCATGATCACTATCATAAGCTTCCACTTCAATTGGTGTAGGTGCCATAGGAACAACTTCTTGTGCCTTGCTACACACTAGTTGAAGTGACGGTTCAATAACCTTATCAAGACTCCACCATCCTCCCACTCAATTCTTTCGAGAGAAACTTTTCCTCGAGAAAGGACTCGTTTCTAGAAACAATCACTTTTGCTTCCAGATCTGAAATAGGAGGTATACCCAACTATTTTGGGTATTCTATGAAGATGCATTTATCCGCTTTGGGTTCGAGCTTATCAGCCTGAAACTTTTTCACATAAGCGTCGCAGCCCCAAACTTTTAAGAAACGACAACTTAGGTTTCTCTAAACGGTGTCGTCTCAACGGAATTGCGTGGTTCCCCTTTTAAAGTGAATGCGGTTGTCTCTAATGCCTAACCCATAAACGATAGTGGTAATTCGATAAGAGACATCATGGTATGCACCATATCCAGTAGGGTGCAGTTATGATGTTCGGACACACCATCACACTGTGGTGTTCCAGGCGGTATTAATTGTGAAACACTTTCCACAATGTCTTAATTGTGTGCCAAACTCGTAACTCAGATATCTCTATGATCATATCATAGACATTTTATCCTCTTGTCATGACGATCTTCAACTTCACTCTGAAATTACTTGAACCTTTCAATAATTCAGACTTGTGTTTCATCAAGCAAATATTCTCAGCATCTACTCAAATCATCTGTGAAGTAAGAACATATCGATATCCACTGCGTGCCTCAGCACTCATTGGACTGCACACATCAAAATGTATTACTTCCAACAAGTTGCTTTCTTGTTCCATCTTACTGAAAACGAGGCCTTTCAGTCATCTTGCCCATGTGGTATGATTTGCATGCCTCAAGTGATTCAAAATCAAGTGAGTCCAAATGATCCATCTGCATGGAGTTTCTTCATGCATATATACCAATAGGCATGGTTCGCATGTCTCAATCTTTTCAAAACCGAGTGAGTCCAAAGATCCATCTACATGGAGCTTCTTCATGCGTTTTATACCAATATGACTCAAGTGGCAGTGCCACAAGTATGTGGTACTATTATTACTATCTTATATCTTTTGGCATGAACATGTGTATCACTACGATCGAGATTCATTTTAGGTGCAAGACCATTGAAGGTATTATTCAAATAAACAGAGTAACCATTATTCTCCTTAAGTGAATAACCGTATTGCGATAAACATAATCCAATCATGTTTATGCTCAACACCAAATAACAATTATTTAGGTTTAACACCAATCTCGATGGTAGAGGGAGCATGTGTGACGCCCCCGATTTGACCGTACACTAATCATGCACGCAAATGTGTACGATCAAGATCAGGGACTCACGGGAAGATATCACAACACAACTCTACAACAAAAATAAGTCATACAAGCATCATAATACAAGCCAGGGGCCTCGAGGGCTCGAATACAAGTGCTCGATCACAGACGAGTCAGCGGAAGCAACAATATCTGAGTACAGACATAAGTTAAACAAGTTTGCCTTAAGAAGGCTAGCACAAACTGGGATACAGATCGAACGAGGCGCAGGCCTCCTGCCTGGGATCCTCCTAACTACTCCTGGTCGTCGTCAGCGGGCTGCACGTAGTAGTAGGCACCTCCAGTGTCGTAGGAGTCGTCGTCGACGGTGGCGTCTGGCTCCTGGGCTCCAACATCTGGTTGCGACAACCAGATAGAAAGGAAAGGGGGAAAAGAGGGAGAGAAGCAACCATGAGTACTCATCCAAAGTACTCACAAGCAAGGAGCTACACTACATATGCATGGGTATATGTGTAAAGGGGCATATCAGTGGACTGAACTGCAGAATGCCAGAATAAAAGGGGGATAGCTAGTCCTGTCGAAGACTACGCTTCTGGTCATCTCCATCTTGCAGCATATAGAAGAGAGTAGATTGAAGTCCTCCAGGTAGCATCGCATAGCATAATCCTACCCGGCGATCCCCTCCTCGTCGCCCTGTTAGAGAGCGATCACCGGGTTGTATCTGGCACTTGGAAGGGTGTATTTTATTCAGTATCCAGTTCTAGTTGTCATAAGGTCAAGGTACAACTCCGGGTCGTCCTTTTACCGAGGGACACGGCTATTCGAATAGATAAACTTCCCTGCAGGGGTGCACCACATAACCCAACACGCTCGATCCCATTTGGCCGGACACACTTTTCTGGGTCATGCCCGGCCTCGGAAGATCAACACGTCGCAGCCCCACCTAAGCACAACAGAGAGGTCAGCACGCCGGTCTAACCCTATGCGCGCAGGGGTCTGGGCCCATCGCCCTATGCACACCTGCACGTTGCGTACGCGGCCGGAAGCAGACCTAGCCTAGTGGCGTTCCAGTCCAATCCGGCGCGCGCCACTCAGTCGCTGACGTCACGAAGGCTTCGGCTGATACCACGACGCCGGGATACCCATAACTACTCGCGCGTAGATGGCTAGTGCGTATAGACCAAATGGCCAGACTCAGATCAAATACCAAGATCTCGTTAAACGTGTTAAGTATCCGCGAACGCCGACCAGGGCTAGGCCCACCTCTCACCTAGGCGGTCTCAACCTGCCCTGTCGCTCCGCCACAAAGATCCACTTGCGGGTACTCTTACGAGCCGACCCGACTTTAGTCATCACATGTGTCATGTATATAGTATATAAGTATATACCCGTGATCACCACCCAGGTGATCACGACCCGATAGTATAGCACAGCAGACGGACAAAGAATGTAGGGCCACTGATGGAAATCTAGCATCCTATACTAAGCAGGTAGGATTGCAGGTAAGGTATCAACAGTAGTAGCAAGGATAGGCTATGCATCAGGATAGGATATCGAAAAGCAGTAACATGCTACACTACTCTAATGCAAGCAGTATAGAGAAGAATAGGCGATATCTGGTGATCAATGAGGGGGCTTGCCTGGTTGCTCTGGCAAGTAGGAGGGGTCGTCGACTCCGTAGTCGAACTGGGCAGCGGCAGGGTCGGTCTCGTAGTCTACCGGAGAGAAGAGGGGGAAGAAACAGTAAATACAATGCAAACAGAAGCATGACGATGCGTGACATGACAATGAGCGGTGCTAGGTGTGTCCTAACGCGACAGTAGGTGGTACCGGCGAAGGGGGGGAACATCCGGGAGGTATTCCCGATGTTTCGCGTTTTCGGACAGACGGACCGGAGGGGGGAAGTTGCTAGTTCGATAGGTTAGGGAGGTGTGGTGGACGAACGGACTGCGTATTCGGATTTGTCTCGTCGTTCTGAGCAACTTTCATATAGAAAACATTTTCATCCGAGTTACGGTTTAAAAGATATGAATTTTCAAAGTTTATTTGAATTTCTGGAATTATTTGAATTAAGCAAAAATGAATTATGACGTCAGCATGAGGCAATGCTGACGTCAGCATGTCAACAGAGCGGCTGACCAGGTCAAACTGACCAGTGGGCCCCACCTGTCATAGACAGTGGGCTAACAGAAGATTAAACTAACTAATTTTAGTTAATTAACTACTGGACCCCACCTGTCAGTGCCTAATTAGATTAATTAATTAGTTTTAGTTATAAAAACATTTTTTTGTTTAATTATGCGGCGGGGCCCGCATGTCAGTGGCTGGGCCTGCCCAGTCAGCAGTTGACTGGGGTCAACCCAGTCAACAGGGCCCAAGGGCCCACACGTCAGCCTCACAGGGGAGGCCACGCGGCGCCACGTCGGCCACTGGCCGGAGACGCGCCGGAGTTGACTCCGACGAGCCAAACGCGGCGACGCGGCTCGGGAGGGGCGCGGGTTTCGCGCACAGGGGGTCTGCGGGGTTGTGGCTGGGCGCGTTCGACGCGGCTCGGCGCCGCGCGTCCAACGGCGGTGGCCGGAGTGGCTGGAACGGACGGGGGCGAGTGCTTCGAGCTCGCCGGCGGCGAGGTGCTTCGGGCGAGCAACGGGAACGGTGGAACGGCGCGAGATCGGGCAATCCAGAGGGTGGGGCGAGGCCTACGTGCACGCGCGAGCAAGATGGGCGCTAGCTAAAGACCAAACGGTCGCCGGAACGACGCCGGCGACGTGCTAGGCGGCGGCAAGCTCGGGCAAGTCGAGGACGGCGGCTAAAGGGAGTAAACGGCGACGGGAGAGGGCTAGGAGGGATAAGAGGCTCACATTGAGCCTGCAGGTGTGCGAGGGTGAGCTCGGGGGAGGCTCGAGGCGGCGAAACGGGGCGGCGATCGACGGCGGCCGTGCGGGGAAGACGAGCTCGGGGAGGTCGTTGCATTGGCTCCAAGCTTCAACGGAGAGGCGGAGGTGATGTAGTCGAGGGCGGCGACGGCGTACGACACGGCGAAGTGGCGATTGGGGCACGGTGGCCGCGGGAACGACGGAGAACGGCGGTGACCGCGTCGGGCGTGGGGAAGGAAGGAGCGACGTGGATCTGGGGGGGAAGAGAGAGGCGCAGAGGCCGAGTGGTGAGCGGGGGCGAGTGGGAGAGGGGCCCGAGGAGGCGGGGGGCGCTGGCGTCCTTATCCTCCCCCGTCGCCGGCGAGGGGGTGCGGCGGGGACCGGCCCCTGTTCCGACCCCGGTCGGGGGAACAGGGAAGGGGAGGGCGAGTGGGAGAGGTGGGCTAGGCCGGCTGGGCCGGGGGTCGGCCCAGTTGGGCCAGGGGTCCAGTGGGGGGCCTTCTCCTTCCTTTTTTTTTGTTTGTTTGTTCTGTGCTCTTTTGTATTTTCTTTTTATTTGTTTATTTTCTTTTCTGTTTTATTTCATTTAAAAGTATTTAGGCATTTTATAAAAATGTGTTTTCTCCACAATAATTATCAGTGCAATTTCTGGCATGGCCCGAACATTTTTGTTTAAATTTTTGAAAACTTTATTTTCCACTTTAAATTTAATTGAAGTTTGAATTAGGAGTTTGAAAAGAAATGTGATTCAAATGTGATCAAGCCCTGTTTAGCAACATGATTAGCTTAATCACAGAGAGTTACTGTAGCATGATTCTCGGGGTGTTACAGCATGCGATGCTTGATCACATCAACCTTGGAAACACTTCCAACACATATCGTCATCTCACCTTTAGCTAGTCTCCGTTTATTCCGCAGCTTTTATTTCGAGTTACTAACACTTAGCAACCGAACCGGTATCTAATACCCTGGTGCTGCTCGGAGTACTAGTAAAGTACACATTCATATAATGTATATCCAATATACTTCTGTCGACCTTGCCTGCCTTCTCATCTACCAAGTATCTAGGGTAGTTCCGCTTCAGTGACCGTTCCCCTCATTATAGAAGCACTTAGTCTCGGGTTTGGGTTCAACCTTGGGATTCTTCAGTAGAGCAGCAAATGATTTGTTGTTTCATGAAGTATCCCTTTTGCCCTTGCCCTTCTAGAAACTAGTGGTTTTACTAACCATCAACAATTGATGCTCCTTCTTGATTTCTACTTTCGCGGTGTCAAACATCATGAGTTGCTCAAGGATCATCATGTCTATCCCTGATATGTTATAGTTCATCACGAAGCTCTAATAGCTTGGTGGTAGTGACTATGGAGAACCATCACTATCTCATCTGGAAGATTAACTCCCACTCGATTCAAGTGATTGTAGTACTCAGACAATCTGAGCACATGCTCAACGATTGAGCTTTTCTCCCTTAGTTTGCAGGCTTAAGAAACTTGTCAGAGGTCTCATACCTCTTGACATGGGCACTAATCTGAAATCCCAATTTCAGTCTTCGGAACATCTCTTATGTTCTGCGACGTTTCAAAACGTCTTTGGTGCCACAATTCTAAACCGTTAGCATCACGCACTGAACTATCACGTAGTCATCAAAACGTGTATGTCAGATGTTTCGCAACATCTACAGACGACGTTGAGGTTCAGCACACCGAGCGGTGCATTAAGGACATAAGCCTTCTGTGCAGCAATGAGGACAATCCTCAGTTTACGGACCCAGTCCGCATAATTGCTACTACCAACTTTCAACTAAATTTTCTCTAGGAACATATCTTAAACAGTAGGGCTAAAGCGTAAGCTATGACATAATTTGCAAAGACCTTTTGACTATGTTCATGATAATGAAGTTCATCTGATTATTTAATGAACTCCCACTCAGATAGACATCCCTCTAGTCATCTAAGTGATACATGATCCGAGTCAAACTAGGCCGTGTCCGATCATCACGTGAGACGGACTAGTCATCATCGGTGAACATCTCCATGTTGATCGTATCTTCTATACGACTCATGCTCGACCTTTCGGTCCTCCGTGTTCCGAGGCCATGTCTGTACATGCTAGGCTCGTCAAGTCAACCTAAGTGTATTGCGTGTGTTCCGAGGCCATGTCTGTACATGCTAGGCTCGTCAACACCCGTTGTATGCGAACGTTAGAATCTATCACACCCGATCATCACGTGGTGCTTCGAAACAACGAACCTTCGCAACGGTGCACAGTTAGGGGAAACACTTTCTTGAAATTATTATAAGGGATCATCTTACTTACTACCGTCGTTCTAAGCAAATAATATGCAAAACATGATAAACATCACATGCAATCAAATAGTGACATGATATGGCCAATATCATTTTGCTCCTTTGATCTCCATCTTCGGGGCACCATGATCATCTTCGTCACCGGCATGACACCATGATCTCCATCATTGTGTCTTCATGAAGTTGTCACGCCAACGATTACTTCTACTTCTATGGCTAACGCGCTTAGCAATAAAGTAAAGTAATTTACATGGCATTATTCAATGACACGCAGGTCATACAAAAATAAAGACAACTCCTATGGCTCTTGCCGGTTGTCATACTCATCGACATGCAAGTCGTGATTCCTATTACAAGAATATGATCAATCTCATACATCACATATATCATTCATCACATCTTCTGGTCATATCACATCACATAGCACATGCTGCAAAAACAAGTTAGACGTCCTCTAATTGTTGTTGCAAGTTTTTACGTGGCTTGTATAGGTTTCTAGCAAGAACGTTTCTTACCTACGTAAAACCACAACGTGATATGCCAATTTCTATTTACCCTTCATAAGGACCCTTTTCATCAAATCCGTTCCGACTAAAGTGGGAGAGACAGACACCCGCTAGCCACCTTATGCAACTAGTGCATGTCAGTCGGTGGAACCTGTCTCACGTAAGCGTACGTGTAAGGTCGGTCCGGGCCGCTTCATCCCACAATACCGCCGAAACAAGATAAGACTAGTAGTGGCAAGAAGAATTGACAACATCTACGCCCACAACTGCTTTGTGTTCTACTCGTGCATAGTAACTACGCATAGGCCTGGCTCATGATGCCACTGTTGGGGAACGTAGCAGAAATTCAAAATTTTCTACGCATCACCAAGATCAATCTATGGAGTAATCTAGCAACGAGGGGAAGGGGAGTGCATCTACATACCATTGTAGATCGCGATGCGGAAGCGTTGCAAGAACGCGGATGAAGGAGTCATACTCGTAGCGATTCAGATCGCGGTTGATTCCGATCTAAGCGCCGAACCACGGCGCCTCCGCGTTCAACACACGTGCAGCCCGGTGACGTCTCCCACGCCTTGATCCATCAAGGAGAGAGGGAGAGGTTGGGGAATACTCCGTCCAGCAGCAGCACGACGGCGTGGTGGTGATGGAGGAGTGTGGTAATCCTGCAGGGCTTCGCCAAGCACCGCGGGAGAGGAGGAGGGAGAGGGGTAGGGCTGCGCCAAGAGAGAGATGTTCTCATGTGTATAGCAGCCCCAAAACCCCCAATATATATAGGGAAGGGGGAGGGGCTGCGCCCCCATCTAGGGTTCACCCCCAAGGGGTGCGGCCAGCCCTAGATTGGACTTGGGGGCGGCCAAGGGGGAGAGAGGGGGGCGCCCCACTAGATGGGCCTTAGGCCCATCTGAGCCTAGGGTTTCCCCCTTCCCCCCTTCCTGCGCCCTGGGCCCCTTGTGGGAGGCGCACCAGCCCAGCTAGGGGCTGGTCCCTTCCCACACTTGGCCCACGCAGCCCTCTGGGGTCGGTGGCCCCACCCGGTGGACCCCCGGGACCCTCCCGGTGGTCCCGGTACATTACCGATAGCACCCGAAACTTTTCCGGTGACCAAAACAGGACTTCCCATATATAAATCTTTACCTCCGGACCATTCCGGAACTCCTCGTGACATCCGGGATCTCATCCGGGACTCTGAACAACATTCGGTAACCACGTATATCTATTCCCTATAACCCTAGCGTCATCGAACCTTAAGTGTGTAGACCCTATGGGTTCGGGAACCATGCAGACATGACCGAGACGTTCTTCGGTCAATAACCAACAGCGGGATCTGGATACCCATGTTGGCTCCCACATGTTCCACGATGATCTTATCGGATGAACCACGATGTCGGGGATTCAGTCAATCCCGTATACAATTCCCTTTGTCAATCGGTATGTTACTTGCCCGAGATTCGATCGTCGGTATCCCGATACCTTGTTCAATCTCGTTACCGGCAAGTCTCTTTACTCGTTCCGTAACACATCATCCCGTGATCAACTCCTTGATCACATTGTGCACATTATGATGATGTCCTACCGAGTGGGCCCAGAGATACCTCTGCGTTTACACGGAGTGACAAATCCCAGTCTCGATTCGTGCCAACCCAACAGACACTTTCGAAGATACCTGTAGTGCACCTTTATAGCCACCCAGTTACGTTGTGACGTTTGGTACACCCAAAGCATTCCTACGGTATCCGGGAGTTGCACAATCTCATGGTGTAAGGAAATGATACTTGACATTAGAAAAGCTCTTAGCAAACGAACTACACGATCTTGTGCTAGGCTTAGGATTGGGTCTTGTCCATCACATCATTCTCCTAATGATGTGATCCCGTTATCAACGACATCCAATGTCCATGGTCAGGAAACCGTAACCATCTATTGATCAACGAGCTAGTCAACTAGAGGCTTACTAGGGACATGGTGTTGTCTATGTATCCACACATGTATCTGAGTTTCCTATCAATACAATTCTAGCATGGATAATAAACGATTATCATGAACAAGGAAATATAATAATAACCAATTTATTATTGCCTCTAGGGCATATTTCCAACACAAATATACATGTGTCTATTATGCAACTCTTCTTACATGGCGTTGTGGTACCGTGTCGTCGTACAGATCGGCGCCAATGACCACGGACAGGGCGGCGTTCGAGCATTCTCAGTGGTGGCCATCGGTAGTCACTAGGTTCTCCCCCTCCCCCCCCCCCACCCAGGTCCACCGGGACCGGCTGGGGACACTGGCGTGGGCGCTTCCTACCATGGAGGTGCCGACCCAAACCCGGTGGCTGATGCCGGGCTAGGAGTGAAAGGAGGTCCTTTTCACTGTTACTACTATGGTCGGGTGCTCGTGACGTGGATGATCGGCGATACCTAGGGGCATGGATGCTGGGGTGGCGGCCCCGGTCGGCGGGCCTCATGGTTGGCTTTCCGGCAGGCTTCATGGTGGCGGTGGTGGCTCCGTTTTTTGGTCGTGTGGGCGACTAGGGATGTAGTAGCGGGAGGCTCAGGACTGCTCTGGCAGTGCCCAGATCTGGGGTGGGCAAGCTCGACCGTCGTTGAGGTAGTGGCCGGGGCTCCTTGTGGTGGTGCAGGCGAGTAACCGAGTGAAAGCTCCGCGCTTCTGGTGCCGACTATGGCGACACCTGTAGGTGCCGCTTGCTTCTTGAAGACGGCGTCGTGGACCTCGTACCTGTGCCAGGGCTTACGGGGAAAACCTTTGTCTGTCCTCAGACTCGCCAGCGGTGACGCTTTACGCCGTCACCCTCTTGGGGGCGTTGTCTTTGAACTCAGGGGTCCCTGTTGGAGCATCAGCGAGGTGTTAGGCTTATGTTCTATCTTTTGATCTGCTTTGTAAAGGGCCTCATCACCATATTGTATCGTTCAACCGTGTACTTTGGTTGATTGCTTTATTTATAAAGCGGGACGAAAGCCTATTTCGAGAGTGGTGTTTTTTTTCGTAGGGACTTACTGGGGTCTGGCCTTGCAGCGTTGAATAAACTGCTTACATGTTTGCAGTCCATCCAGTTGTCACGTGAGTCAGACAAATTTAAATGACACTGCACCAGAATAGAAAGTTCACGTGAAGCCTTTATATTTAACACTGCCCATAGTGACGTCCATGTTGATAACTACAAACTATGGAAGCTTAAATTATCTCTTGGGGTTAATATCTTCCTCTGGTTCTTGAACCGGGGAGTAGTCTTGACTAGAGACAACATTGCACATCGAAATTGGAAGGGGAGTAACTGTCATGTCTTTTATCAGCACGATGACATGATGAGTCAATTGAACACCTTGGATGTGTGTGCGTGGATAATATATCCAGGAATAGCTATTTCTCAGCTGCATTGAGCAACAAATATTTTTAATGGAATTATGTACCCAAGTGTGTCAACTTCAAGAATCATCAAAATTGTCGATGCACATGTTTTCTATACTAAGCCTAGTGCAACAAATTCAAATACCTTTCAAATATATAAATTTACCCCCTTAGAAACCATAACAATTATTTTGGTTCTTTGGATGCTTGAAATAGCTTATTCGTGGAAATACTTTCAAACCACGCTCCCAACAACAAGATAAGCCACTGCTTGGTATCATTTAAAGTATTTATTGCTCAGTATCCAAGTGTCAACTTCAAAAATCATCTAAATTGTCGATGCATACATCATCTATACTAACTAAGCCTAGTGAAATAAATTTAACGTATATAGATTATTCTCCTTGAAAACCATCACAATTATTCGCAAAAAAAAAAGTCATCAACAATTATTGGACAATGCTAACGCCCACACGTGCGGTGGGGGCGAAACCCACCCACACGCCCTATAACACACAGACTGCGCCACGTCACCGCATGCATGCATGTGGAAATATTTTTGGATTTTCAGTTTTTAAAATGTTTTATCTCTTAATTGAAAATTCCGATTGAAGATCCGTTTTCACCATTAAATCCCTCACGACGAGATCTTCGAAACTATATCCCATGTTGATATGTTTCGACGAAATTTTTTTGGGTTAAAAATTGTTATGTCTATTGCACATGAATTGCCATGGTGTTTACACTGAACTTGCCATGATATATTTCAGTTATTTTCTTTTACATTTAAAAGTAAATTTTGACATTTATAAAACGGGGAATTAAGAAACTAGACTTGCCATGAACCATAAACTAAAATTGCCATGATACATGCACTTAAAATTGCCATGGTTCATACAAAAAATAATTTTCATGGTCAAAGTACTGGAGTTGCCCTCATCAAAATACTAAAATTGCCATGCTCTACAAACTGAAATTGACACATGGCAACTTTTGGGCAAAAAAAAAATTTGTCGAAACATATCAACATGGGGTCTAGTTTTGAAGATCTCATCGAGACGGATTTAATGGTGAAAACGGATTTTTAATTAGATTTTTTAATTAGGAGATAAAACATTTTTAAGCCAAAAACCAAAAAGATTTCTGCTGATGTCATCTATTCACATGTGGCAAAATGAGTGGTAAAGGAGGCGTGTGGGCGATGTGCAACATGCCACACGTGTGGGCGTTAGTTTTTTCGCAATTATTTTGGTTCTTCGGGTACCTTTTTTTATTCTCGAAAGTCTTCATTCCAACAACAAGATCAAGCCACGGCTCACAGTAACAGCAACAATGCGGCGGCGAAGCCAGACAGCAGCATGAAGCACGCTAGTGCGGGTGCCACACCACCATTCTTAGGCGTTGGCGGTGTATTGGAAGAGTGAGCGGCGCCAGGTCCTGCTCGAGCGCGTCCACAGTGGCATGGTCGATGTGAAGCGACTTCTGGAGGATGCGGGATCGAGACGGTGCCGAAAGGCCCAGAAGACACGCGCCACGTGGTCACCACCATTGAACTGTAAGTGCACCATGCCATTGGGGAACACGATGTGACGCCCGGATAATCAAGCTACAGTAACCTCTGCTAATAATGCCACGTCACCTCGATTACTGTTGCTAATCTTGCGTTAGTTAGAAACTGACTCAAATTCAAGTTTGAATTAAAGTCAAAACAATTAAAGTTTTCAACAATTAAAACTAAAATGTTCGGATTGAACCAAATAATGCATAGGCAATTATGGTGGAGAAACCAAACCTTTATAAAATATTTAAATACTATTAGATGGATAAAACATCAGGGAAAACTATTATTCAAATACTTTTAAATATTAAATAATTATGAAACTATTTTAGTTTGGGTAGCAAGTTAATGTGGCCGTGGCATATTTGGTAACAACAAATTAGGTGCCATTTTGGTATTTTGCTAAAACAAAATAAAAGAGAAACTAGAAATAAAACAGAAAAGAAAAATAAATAAAAAGTAAAAAGAAAGCAAAAGAAAAGAAACCCCCCCCCGGCTCCCCAAGGGCCTTGGCCCACTGGCCCAGCTAGCCGGCTAGCCCAGCCCAGCCCAGCCAGCCCAACTCCCCCTCCCCGGTCGTCTTACCTGTTCCAGCGACCGCATCGCTACAGGGGCGAGACCCCGCCGGATCACCTCGCCGGCATCGCCGCGAGAGGATAAGGCCTCCACCTCCCGCGACGCCTCGGGCACCTCCACTCCCCTCTCTCTCTCTCTCGCATGCGCTCTCTCCCCTCCAGATCCGCCTGGGCCGTGCCTCTCCGTCACCGCTCACCGCACTCCAGCGCGGCCACCGGCCGACCTTCGCCTCGCGGACGTGCCCCAAGGCTCTGCCTCGACCTCCTCATCCTCCCCGCCGAGCCACGCGGACCGGGACGGCCCCGCAGCACCACCGCGACCTCTTCTTCCTCCTCTGCCCCGACCCCAGTCGTCGTCGATTCGCTCCACCGAGCCTCCCCCGAGCCCACGATTGCACACCTGCAGGCTCCCAGTGAGCCTCTGTTTCCTTCCCCCCTCCCTGCGGCACCCCGTTCTCCCGTAGCCACCGCTCCACTAGTACTAGCATGCATCGCCGCCGACGAGCTCGCCTCCGTGGCCATCGCCACTGTCACATGCGGCTGAACCTCGCATCGAGCTACTAGAGCTCGTGTGAGCCAGAGCCACCACTAGCGCGCCTCCCCGTGCTGTGCAGCTCCGGTTCCACTGACAACCGACTCCGTTGTCCGCCGGCGATGACCTAGCGCACGGCACCGGCCTTTTCAGCTCGCGCTCGTGCCATGAATCGACGCGGAACCTTGCTCCCGTTCGAACGCAACCAACCGCTGTCGTTTTGGCCGCCGGACGGCGATTTCCGACCACCCCCGACGCGCGCCGCCGCGCGATTTGGTCGCCGGAGCTCTCTCCGGCGCCGACACCGACGTGGCTCAGTGGGTCCCGCCCCTGGGTCGCTGACCCGTGGGCCCCTGGGGCCCGGCTGCCCTGTTGACTTTAGTCAACTGCTGACTGGGCAGGCCCTAGCCACTGACTGGTGAGCCACTTTGACCAGTTGACCGAGGTCAACGCTGACTGGGCCGGCTTCTGTCACAAACATGTGGGCCCCCACTCTGATAATTAGTTTAATAAACGTTTTTATAAAAACAAGTAACTATACTAGCCTAAACACTCACTGACATATGGGGCCCACACCCCTAATTTGCTTAGTTAGATTAGTTTAATCCACTATTAAGCTAACAGAGGCTGACATGTGGGTCCCGCTGGACCCACGGGTCAGGTTTGACCTGGTCAGCCAACCTGTGTTGACTGCTGACGTCACCCACACGTCATGCTGAAGTCATGTCCCTTTTCTGTTAATTCTATTAATTTAAATAATTTCAGAAAACTATTAAAACTTTATAAAATCATAGAAAATAAAGCGTAGCTCGGATGGAAAAACTTTATACATGAAAATTGCTCAGAAAAATCCAATGAATTCGAATACGCGGTCCGTTTACCTGTCAGATGCCTCTAACTACCTGAGCATGGAACATTCCCCCCTCCGGTCATCTGTCTGCACAGGTCCAGAACCGGGAAAACATTCCCGGTTGAATTTCCCCCTTCACCTATTCGTGTAGACATACGTTAGGTCACACCCAACACATCGTATTACCACGTTATGCTTTGTGATGCTATGTTTGCTTTATATTTACTATTTCTTCCCCCTCTTCTCTCCGGTAGACCCCGAGACCGATGCTGCCCCTGTGATCGACTACGTCTATGACGACCCCTCCTTGCCAGAGCAACCAGGCAAGCCCCCCCCCACCTTGATCACCAGATATCGCCTATTCTTCTCTATACTGCTTGCATTAGAGTAGTGTAGCATGTTACTGATTTTGGTTAATCTTATTCTGTTGCATAGTCTCTCATTGTTGCTACAGTTGTTACCCTTACCTGCTATCCTACTGCTTAGTATAGGATGCTAGTGTTCCATCAGTGGCCTTACACTCTTGTCCGTCTGCCATGCTATACTACTGGGTCGTGATCACTTCGGGAGGTGATCACGGGTATATACTATATACTTTTCATACATGACACATGTGGTGACTGAAGTCGGGTCGGCTCGTTGAGTACCCGCAAGAGATTCTAATGAGGGGGCTGAAAGGACAGGTGGCTCCATCCCGGTAGAGGTGGGCCTGGGTTCCTGACGGCCCCCGACTGTTGTTTTGTGGCGGAGCGACAGGGCAGGTTGAGACCACCTAGGAGAGAGGTGGGCCTGGCCCTGGTCGGCGTTCGCGGATACTTAACACGCTTAACGAGATCTTGGTATTTGATCTGAGTCTGGCCATTTGGTCTATACGCACTAACCAACTACGCGGGAACAGTTATGGGCACTCGACGTCGTGGTATCAGCCGAAGCCTTCGTGACGTCAGCGACTGAGTGGCGCGCGCCGGATTGGACTGGAACGCCTACTAGGCTAGGTCTGCTTTCGGCCGCGTTCGCAACGTGCAGGTGTGCAATGGGCGATGGGCCCAGACCCCTGCGCCATAGGATTTAGACCGGCGTGCTGACCTCTCTGTTGTGCCTAGGTGGGGCTGCGACGTGTTGATCTTCCGCGGCCGGGCATGACCCAGAAAAGTGTGTCCGGCCAAATGGGATCGAGCGTGTTGGGTTATGTGGTGCACCCCTGCAGGGAAGTTTATCTATTCGAATAGCCGTGTCCCTCGGTAAAAGGACGACCCGGAGTTGTACCTTGACCTTATGACAACTAGAACTGGATACTTAATAAAACACACCCTTCCAAGTGCCAGATATAACCCGGTGATCGCTCTCTAACAGGGCGACGAGGAGGGGATCGCTGGGTAGGATTATGCTATACGATGCTACTTGGTGAACTTACCATCTACTCTCTCCTACATGCTGCAAGATGGAGGTGGCCAGAAGCGTAGTCTTCGACAGGATTAGCTATCCCCCTCTTATTCTGGCATTCTGCAGTTCAGTCCACCGATATGGCCCTTTACACATATACCCATGCATATGTAGTGTAGCTCCTTGCTTGCGAGTACTTTGGATGAGTACTCACGGTTGCTTTTCTCCCTCTTTTCCCCCTTTCCTTTCTACCTGGTTGTCGCAACCAGATGCTGGAGCCCAGGAGCCAGACGCCACCGTCGACGACGACTCCTACTACATCGGAGGTGCCTGCTTCTACGTGCAGCCCGCTGACGACGACCAGGAGTAGTTAGGAGGATCCCAGGCAGGAGGCCTGCGCCTCTTTCGATCTGTATCCCAGTTTGCGCTAGCCATCTTATGGCAACTTGTTTAACTTGTGTCTGTTCTCAGATATTGTTGCTTCCGCTGACTCGTCTATGATCGAGCACTTATATTCGAGCCCTCGAGGCCCCTGGCTTGTATTATGATGCTTGTATGACTTATTTATGTTTTAGAGTTGTGTTGTGATATCTTCCCGTGAGTCCCTGATCTTGATCGTACACGTTTGCGTGCATGATTAGTGTACGATTAAATCGGGAGCGTCACACACGAACATGTCACCAACCAGAGGGGGGCACCTTAGCGGGCCCTGCACCATGTACAGCAGCTCCGGCGCCCTGGGGTGGACGTGCGGCGGGTTGATGGTGCCGGGACTGAAGACGAGGACCACGTATCAGACGGACTGGCCCAACAGCCCCGGGAACTCAGCCGCGGTGACCTTGGACACGGTGAACTTGGCGATGAGGCCGGTGTAGGCAAAAAAGGTGTTGTTGATGAGGGAGGAGTTGGTGCCCGGTGGCACGACGAATTCCGTGAGGATGTTCAGGTCGCTGGCGCGGGCAACGAAGGCCACAACGAGGACGAAGAGACGACGGCCCCATTTTCAGAGTTGTAACTTGTAAGGTTGTGTGATCGGCGGTGGAGGTCACCGGCTGGAGGATTACTTGTATGAGTCGCCGAGTATTGGAAGAGCCGTCGAGGGCACACTGCCAGCTGGAGCAAATTTAATTAGGTCGCCATCCCCATTGTTGTTCCCTATGTTTGCCAGGTAACTAGCAATTTGTAAGCATCGTTGAAGCTCTTGTGACAGTTGATATATAGTAGTTACTTGAGACATAAAAATACTAAATCCACTGCTACATTACATATATATTTGCAGGGTTTTTGTGCACAATATAACTGTAATTTACCAAGTCGATAGTGAGACACAAAGTACCAAAGTTTTGATCAGAATGCTAATATTTTTCCTAATTTGCATGCAGGTGTATCCATATGCATGGTTGGAGACACCAAAGAATTGCATGACATTGGCCAGTTAATTCTTCCTCGGAATTGTACGTGTCAATTAGGCCTAGCGTGCGTGGGTGCATGCGTGGGTACGTGCGTGGGTGCGTACGTGTGTTGTAGCTTGGTGTACATCAAATGCTCAATCAATCTCCTGTTTTATGTATAAATAGCACAATTAGACCTGCAAGTTCTTCACCGCATCTCACAACCACACCCTCCAACCATCAATCTCTTAGAAAACTTGAGTTGCATTCAGTTTCAATGGCCTCCATGAAATACTATTACTTGGTATTGGTGCTGGTTGCACTGGCCTCAGCGCCGCTGGCCACCGTGGCCGGCGACCCAGACATCCTCACCGACTTCGTCATCCCAAACATGTATGGGATAGCGCCGATGAACATCACCGGCGACTTCTTCACCTACACCGGCTTTCGTGTCACGAACGAGACCATGCCATGGCCTCGGCGGAGCCTCATTGCGATTAAGGCCAACATGGAAGCGTTTCCGGCGCTCAACGGGCAGAGTGTGTCCTACACCAAGCTCGTGTTCCCCTCCGAATGCGTCAACCCACCGCACACCCATCCGCGCGCCGCCGAGCTGCTAGTTGTCCTCAACGGTGCACTCTCCGTCGGGTTTGTCGACACCACTGGCAAGCTCTACACACAAGACCTCTCAGCCGGCGACATGTTCGTGTTCCCCAAGGGCCTAGTACACTACCAGTACAACCTGGGGCAAAGTCCCGCCATCGCGCTATCGGCCTTCGGCAGCGCCGCCCCGGGCACTGTGAATGTGCCTGCCTCCGTGTTCGGTACCGGCATTGACAACGTCGTGCTCACCAAGTCGTTCAAGACTGACTTTTGGACGGTGCAGAAGCTCAAGGCAGCACTCACTCCACCGCCCAAGAAGTGATACATATGTGATCTTGTCGCTCCTCTTCTTCACCACAGTATCGCCACCGTCGCGAACTAATAAGACCACCAAGCTAGCGCATGATAGTGGTATAATCCCGATGGTATTGTGAGGTTGAGTTATGATTGTTGTGACTTGTAATAATATGCTTCTTGTGATTTGTGAGTTGATATTGTGATCATGTCAAGTTTTATTTAATTTTGGTGTTAAGAATGTGCCATCAAATATACTTGTGTCGGTTATGCAATTCCGTGTGTTTTTTCCTTGCATTTTTACAAGTAAACTCTATCATCTTACTTTCAAGGTGATGTACTATTGTTATTATACATTTGAGTAGTGTTCTGGTTCCGTTTAGTTATTATTTCAGCCTCACTCCCCCGAGATGGCCTAACTCCACAGTATGACAAACTGGTGCTGCTCTTGACGCTCAAATACATCACATCCGTCTGAGTACCACTTATCTTCTTAACTCGATGTGAAAAGGGGAGGTAAGAAGAACCATGTTAAAATTTGTCTTTTCAGCTCACTGAACTAACCTGCAGAAGGTGTTTTGGAGTTTGCTGTGATGTGTGTGTGTGTGTGTGTGTGTGTGTGTGTGTGTGTGTGTGTGTGTGTGTGTGTGTGTGTGTGTGTGTGTGTGTGTGTGGGCGTGTGCGTCTGTGTGTGTGTGTGTGTGTCTGTGTGTGTGTGTGTCTGTGTGTGTGTGTGTGTGTGAGAGAGAGAGAGAGAGAGAGAGAGGTACAAGTCTCTTAATATAGTCGTTTTCAAGAATATTGGATTCATGTAAATAAAATGTGATGCTAAAATTATGGTTTTAGGTTTATGAGCAGGACCGAGAAATAACTTTTTCTAAATATATTGAACCGAAGTCACCTGCTTAATATTGTTTGCTTTGTTTTTTGAGTTGGCCAACCATTTCCTAGCTTAGGGCACAATGTTTTGTTGTTTGTTAGACAACACAGAAATAGTTACTCATGCCATCAAAGAAAAGCCCGCTCGCAAAAATGAGTACCAAGAAAATAATTACAATGTTCCCCACAAAATAAAAAAAATGTAAAATGAATTATGCACAAGTCCGTACAATAGATCAAATGTCTCTCACCATCAATAGTAGGCACGCTAAATACATTTTATAGATTATTAGGGCATTCTTTGTTAGGTAATCTTGTCTAATCCGGTTGATTAGTGTTAGCAAAGTTGATTAGTACTCCCTTCTTTTACAAATATAAGATGTTTTGGATATTTCAATATGGATTACATATGGACTAGAATAGGTGAACAAATACACTAAAATGTGTCTATATACATCTGAATCATAAAAGTTAAAACATAGGACGGAGTAATTAAGTAGAGAAGACGTACTAGTTGGTAGGGATGAAAACGGAGCGGAAACGGACGGAACTGAGTGCTATCATATTTGTTTTCATATTTTTTTGCAAAAACGGAAACGAATACAGAAACCCTGGAAATGAATACGGAAACAGGTACTACCGGAAACAGACACAGAGCGAATACAAAGCGGATACGGAAACAGAAATAGGCATTGATCGGAACTTAAAAACCCCTTGAATAATAGAGAAATACACACAAAAACAAACAAATTTAATGAGTTGTTAACATGGCTACAAAATAATATCATTATGTTAGCAACTTAGCGTAGTATTGTAGTAGTACTGGACAATTGCGTATAGGGTCAAGCTGAGTACATGTGTGGTACTAGAAGTTGGGCCATAGATCCATTCTACTAATTGTGTCATTGTGTTCTCTTTGGTGGTTGGGCTACAAAGCAGCTATAGGTCTATAGTAAAAACAGAAATTCCATATTCACGGAAACGGAAAGTTCCATTTCCATGCATGTTCCACCGGAAAACAACGTTCCGTTTTTGTTTCCGTTTCCGCATAAAAAATTCCATTTCCACTTCCGTATGCAAATTTCCGTTTCCGTTTTCATATTTCCTCTCCGTTTCCATTTTTCCTCCGGAAAAACGAAAAGTTTCCACTCCATTTTCATCCCTACTGATTGGTCTAGTTTGTGTCGTGTCTGGGCTTACAATGCTAGCCCGGTTAGAGCTAGCTTGTGCTTTGCCTGTATGGTACTAGGAGTGGCGTTTTTGAGTAGGCTAGTATCCGACAACATTCTTTTCGTTGGGGCTTACTTGCGTTTTAATTGAGGTCGCCACAAAGTTCACACATTAATTCGCTACCATGGACCAATAGAGTGCACGACGCGTCAAACGAACAGACCTTGACTTGGCCGGGGGTTTCTACCTCCTTTTCGAAAAGAAAAAGACATAACTCTTTTTTTTGCGGGTGGAAAAAAATCCTTAACTCATCGGCACAGCGGATAGTTTAGTTAGGTTGTTCCAACGAACGCACGCCCAGTATCTGGGATGCTTTCATGACAGAGTTTTCTTTTGTGTGTGTGCGCGTGGACACGCTGTTCTTGTGACAGTTAATTCTTAATACTTAATAATGCAGTATTAAAACAAAGATACAGTTGTATGCTATTTGCTCAACAGTTCAGACAGCTCGGATTGGTGAAGTTTTTTTCTTTTCCGGAAAGACGGATTGGTGAAGTTGAGAGTGAGAGACACAAACACCCAAGTTTTTTTTGTTAGAATGATAACAAAATTTTGAAAGTTTCATCTAGGTATATCCATATGCTTGGAGACACCAAAGAGCTGCATAACATAGGCCAGTTAAATCTTCCTTAGATGTGTGTGCTAGCTAGCTGTTTACAGCTTGCAATTCTAGAACGCTCATACATCACCCTTGGTGTCATAGACTGTTCGGACCATATTTTGACTCTTTTTTGCTGAGAACTACTCGGATGTCCAAATGCGTTGAAATTTGGCACGCAGCTCACGCACTCAAACATCTTCCGTGCAAAAGAAAAAACAGATTTTTTAAATATTTCTAGTATTTGATTTAGAATTTACTGTTCACCAGGTGCAGATGAGCCCATGCTCAGAATTGAATATTCGATGAGGTTCTCTCAATTTTGTTTGGTGACTGAATAGGGCAGTTTGTTATGACCAAAATTGATTCTCTTTTGTTGCTATGTCCATGGAGCGACCAGCCTCATTTATTTAATAGTATGTTTGCAGTTAAAAACCAATCCATGACTTTTAATAAGGACTGAAGCTTTCAGTAGTTTACATTCTGGTTCTACCTGTTTTGCATCCGCTTTGACAGCTCCACTCCTCGATCTGATTTAGACACACCCACGCTCTATGGATGTTGATATTTTTTCATTAAACTTGGTCAAACATACATGCTTGACTTTTCGAACATTGCTCTTATTTTATCCCTTTTTTTCCTTTTTGTAACATGATTTTCGTTTATATAAGTAATAGTGGGTGCTACTGCAAGAGTTTAACAACCTTTATAAATACCTATTGAGTTGTGTCTGAAATAAATAAATAAAGAAAATTGATGGTCCCGATCCTTTGGATCCCGGAATGGTCAAATTTGTGTTTTATAGCACTACAGAATATTAAATATTTGTAGGAAAACAGCACTACATAAAGTTTGGGTAAGTTCATTTATCTATTCACGAGATATGTACGAATATGTTTGCAGAATAATATAAAAAAATAGTATGGGTGAATTCCTTGCCTCCTTGAAAGTTCGTGTAACCTTGTTGTTCGCGTGACTTGAAAAAACAATTAGGTTTGAGATCACCATATTAAAGTGTATTATGAAAGCATGTACAATAATACTCATCAATTTAGATCCGCGTCATTTTGGTTTGTAGGTCATGGTATAACATTACACCTCTAACCTCACCGACGGAAGGCTGTGATTTAAACTTGATCACGTAATAACAGAATAAGCTGGCCCGTGTTGTTGTAACTTAGTTGAGTTATGTTGTTGTGACTTGTGAATGTGATAATATGCTTGTTGTGACTTATGATTGTGCTCATCTCAAATTTTGTTTGACACAAAAACAATGTTTTGTTGCTCGTCGAACAATTGAGAAATAATAGGGTTATGTGCCATCAAAGAAAAGCGCACTCGCATAAGCATAGCGAAAAAGAAAAGAAAAAGAAAAGGACATATAAATTATGAGTCCATACACTCCATTCATGGCATTGAATGAACTGCTTATATGTTTGCAGTCCATCCAGTTTTCGCATGTACACGACGAATTTAGATGAAACTTGCATCAAAATAGAAAGTTCACGTGAAGTCTTAGTATTCAACACTGCCCATTGTAACGTCCATGTAGATAACTAAAAGTTATGGAAGCTTGAGTTAAGATCTTCCTCTGGTTGTTAAACTGGGGATTAGGCTCTCTCTTTTTGTGAATAAACTGGGGATTAGTCTTGACTAGAGACAAACTTGCACATCAAAACTGAGAGGAGAGCAAGTGTCGCGTCTTTACACGCATGATGAGTCGGTTAATCACCTATTTCTTGTGTGTGTGTGTGTGCGCGCGCGGGCGCGCGGGCGTGCGTGCGTGCGTGTGTGTGTGTGTGTGTGTGTGTGTGTGTGTGTGTGTGTGTGTGTGTGTGTGTGTGTGGATAATATATCCAGGATTAACTATTTATCAGTTGCATTGAGCAATAAATGTTTTTAATGGTATTATGTACCGAAGTGTCAACTTCAACAATCATCTAAATTGTCCATGCACACACTTTGTATACTGTAAACCAAGTGCAACAAATTCAAATACCTTTCACATATATAAATATCCCCCCTTAGAAACCATCACAATTATTTTGGTTCTTCGGATACTTGAAATAGCTTATTCGACGAAGTACTTGTAAATTACGTTCCTCACAACAAGATAAGCCACGGCTCTAAGTCACAAGTTCACAAGTCACAGCAACAATGTTGCTGCGAAGCCAGCCAGCAGCGCGAAGCACGCTGGTGCGCGTGCCACACCACCATTCTTAGGCGTTGGCGGTGTATTTGGAGAGGGAGCAGGAGCAAGCGGCGCCAGGTCCTGCTCGAGCGCATCCACGGTGGTCTGATCGACGTGAAGCGACTTCTCGAGGACGGCGTCAGGGATGCCGGACTCAAAGAGGACAGTCGGGAGCGAGACGGTGCCGGGGCTGGCACTGCCGAAGGCTGAGAAGGCACGTGCCACGTGGTCGCCACCGTTGAACTGGAAGTGCACCATGCCCTTGGGGAACACGAACATGTCACCCGTATGCAGCGTCTGCGCGTACAGCTCACCTTTCGTCTCGTCGATGAGGCCCACCAGCAGCGGGCCCTGCACCACATAAAGCAACTCCGACGCCCTGCCGGCCACCATCGCAATCATGGAAGAAGAAGCACATGCATGACATGAGCACAAACCTGTATATACTGAGGATGAATCATGATCAACTACAAAGAGTGTAAAGTTTTTTTTACCTTGGGTGGACGTGCGGCGGGTTGACGGTGCCTGGGCCAAAGATGAGGGCAGCATAGGAGACGGACTGGCCGAGCAGCGCCGGGAACTCGGTGGCGGTGGCCTTTGTCACCGTGAACTTGGCTGGGTCGGCGGAGTTGCCAGCGAAGAGGCCCGTGTAGGTGAAGAACGTGCTGTTGAGGAGCGACGCATTGGTGCCGGGCGGCAGGATGAAGTCTGTGAGGATGTCCGGGTCGCCGGCGAGGGCAAGAAAGGGCACAGCAAGGAGGACGACGAGGGCAAGACACGACGACACCATTTTCACGTAGTAGTAAGGTTGTGTGAAGGGTGGAGGACTGGAGGTGGCCGGCCTGAGGCTGTGATTATTTGTAGGAGGCTGTAGCCTTAGCCTGTAGGGGCCAAACAAATTGGCTTGCCGTTGCTATCGTTGTTTCCTAAGTTTGATGCCCTTGTGACAGTTCATGGTTGAGACATGATTATAAATCCATTGCTAGTTCATCGTTGTAGCCTGTAGGAGGCTGTAGCCTGTAAAGGACGACACTGGTAGCTAGCTGGAACAAATTGGCTTGCCATTGCCATCGTCGTTTCCTAAGTTTCACAGGTGATGTACACGTTTGTGCTCATGTCATGTATGTGCTACATTACATACTTGCAGGGTATTTGGTGGACAGATCATATTTATCAAGTTGAGGCTGCAAAGTTCGTATCAGAATGAGAACAAAAAGATTCTGAGTCGCATGCTGGTATATCCACATATATGCTTGGAGACACCAAGAGCTGCATGGAATTGGCCAGTTAATTCTTCCTCAGATGTGTGTCAAATAGCACTAGCTGGCACCAGCTTGCTGTTGTACAATGTTCATGCATGGCCCTTGGTTTATCCGACCTTCATCACCTCACTGGCTAGATTGCCTCTTGTGTATAAATAACACAACAGGTAGCTCAACATCTTCACCACAACTCACAACCACCGCGTTCACCAATCAGCCTCTTGTCACCACAAGATCATTAGCTTACTTGCGGCTATACTCAACTTCAATGGCGTCCATCAACTCCTACTCCTTGGTGCTGGTGGTGGTTGCATTGGTCACGGCACCACATGCCATGGTGGCCGGCGACCCGGACATCCTCACCGACTTTGTCGTCCCTGACAACTTCTATGGGATAGCACCGATGAACATCACCGGCGACTTCTTCACCTACACCGGCTTTCGCGCCACCATGAACATGACCATGCCGATGCCGATGCCAGGGGTGCAGAACTTCACTGTGACCAAGGCCAGCATGACCGAGTTCCCGGCACTCAACGGGCAGAGTGTGTCCTACGCCATGCTCAAGTTCCCCTCCGAATCCATCAACCCACCCCATACCCACCCTCGTGCAGCAGAGCTACTGCTCGTCCTTCACGGTGCGCTCTCCGTTGGCTTCGTCGACACGGCTGGCAAACTCTACACTCAGGACCTAGCCGCCGGCGACATGTTCATATTCCCCAAGGGTCTGGTGCACTATCAGTCCAACCCAGGGCAAAGTCCAGCAGTTGCACTCTCGGCCTTCGGTAGCGCCGCCGCGGGCACCGTGTCTGTTCCAGTTACCGTGTTTGGTACTGGCGTCGATGATGCGGTGCTCGCCAAGTCCTTCAAGACTGACCTTCCCACCGTGCAAAAGCTCAAGGCGGCACTTACTCCGCCACCGAAGAAATGATTCGTCGGTGCATTGCTGCCGCCATGAATAATAAGGCCATCGAGCTAGTGAATGATGGTGGAGTGAACCTGGTGTTCTTGTGAGTTTCAAGTCGTGTAATAAGATGCGCATGTTGTGACATGTGAGTTGTTATGGTGACTCATGTCAAACTTCATTTGATTTGGGTGTTAAGATTATGCCATCAAATATACTTGTGTCTGTTATGCAACTCTGTTTTTTTATTTCCATGGTTACAAGTAAACTCTATTATGTTACTTTCAATGTTACATACTATGTTAATCGTTATTGTACAAGTGAGTAGTGTTGTGCTTCTGTTTTAATATTATTTTTGCTCCCACTACACCTATACGGACTGACTACGCCATGCCATACGGCGATGTGGCTCTTGACGTGTCGCCAACTTGTGCTTTGGAGTTTTATTGCTCGCCAAAATAACATGCACAAGCTGTTTTGTGAGTTTGTGTGTGTGTGTGTGTGTGTGTGTGTGTGTGTGTGTGTGTGTGTGCACGCGTGTGTGCATGTGCGTGTGCGTGTGTGTGTGTGTGTGTGTGTGTGCGCGTGTGTGTGTGTGTGTGTGTGGATGAGCTTCTCCGAGTTATATTTGGAATGTGGCAGCTTGTTTTGACCAACACTCAACTTTTTGCTCTGTCCATGGAGCGATGAATCTCGTTTATTTAACTGTTTGCAGTTGACAACCAAGCCACAACTTCTATTAAGGACTAGTATGAAGGTTTTCAGTAGTGTCCATTCTGGTTCTACATGTTCTGCATCCGCTTTGACCACTCTTCGAGCTGATTTAGACACACTCACACTCTAGGAGTGGGCTTCATCTTATCCATATATACACTTAATTCAAGCTCATTTCACGAGAAATTTTCTCATGTGCATAATAATATAGCGATGGATGCACATTGTTCTATACAAATCACACTTATTATTACAAGTCATAACATAAGACAAGTGTCCCTCTCTGTCTTCCTTACACCATTTTGGGGAGAATCCTATCATTCTAAATAAAACTATGGAACTTAGTAGATGGCCGCTCAAAATGAAATGGTTCCGTGCTGTTTTAACATAACTGACACCACAAAAACATCCAAATATAAATCTAACTAAAGATTAGCTACAATCTTGATATGGATATAACTAAGAACAAATTTCAATGTCAGATGAGTCTTGCATTCACTACACCAAGACATATCGTAGCTAAAAACTGCTGAATCGCCCCTCTGGCTAATGCCTCTCCCTTAGCTCTAATCGCCAAGTTCATCGCCACAATTTGACAGCAAAGTTCACTTAATAAGTTCACTGCTACAAATTTGACATGCCAAACTTTCATCATGCACATAATTGTACACTTTTGTGAGGTCTGAATTGTTTAAAACATGTATCATATGCCAAACTGAAACTGTGTATCATACAGCATTGGTACCTTCAAAATGGTATACAAACTCACCAGACACAACCTAATCAAAATCGCAAACATATATGTAACTCAAAGAGTCAAGATCACAAGTTTCAAACATCAACACACACAAACCGTTCGATCCAAATCAAGACGACATTGCAAACACATATATTCAACAACATTTCACCACCAATTTGCTCCTACCATGTGGATGCAGTACTTGGTTATCTGCATTGCCTGGCAGGTCGGTTATTTCAACAAGCAAAAAAATCCAAAACACACACAACGACGGTTGGCACATCGGTCTTGAACGGACAGACTTATTTCTTGGGTGGCGGAGTGAGCGCCGCCTTGAGCTTCTGCACAGTGGGCACGTCAGTCTTGAATGACTTGGCGAGCACAACATCGTCCACTTCGGTGCCGAACACGGTGACGGGCACGGACACGGTCCCCGCGGCGGCGCTGCCGAACGCGGAGAGCGCCATCGCGGGCCGAGACCCCTGGTTGGACTGGTAGTGCACCAGGCCCTTGGGGAACACAAACATGTTGCCAGCGACAAGGTCCTTGGTGTAGAGCTTGCCGGCGGTGTCAATGAAGCCAACAGAGAGCGTGCCCTCGAGGAGGAAGAGCAGCTCGGCAGCCCGGGGGTGGGTGTGCGTCGGGTTCACGGTGCCCGGCGGGAACCTGAGCTTGGCGTACGAGACGCTCTGCCCGTTGAGAGCCGGGAATTCTGCCATGGAGGCCTTGGACAGCGTGAAGGTCGCCGTCGGCAGTGGCACGGGGCGGAAGCTGGTGTAGGTGAAGTAGTCGCCGGTGATGTTGATGGGAATGCCGATCAGCGATGTGGGCACGACGAAATCAGTGAGGATGTCCGGGTCGCCGGCCACAGCGGCCAGCGGTGCTGACACCAGGGCAATGGCCACCAGCACCATGGAGTAGAAGTTCATGGACGCCGTTAGAGCAGAGCTTGAAGCTTTTGCTAGGTGAATGCCTGTAGCCGTGGTGATGGAGGATATGATTGATAAGCTGCCATTTATAGGCAGCCAGGTTTCCATTTCTTGGAAAGGAATTGGAGGAACCGAGGAGCTGATGTCTTGTTCTTCTGTCCCTTGTGAGTGACGAACACAAGGTGTTGCATAGATAGTAACCATTTGCTGGCTAAGATTAAGACCAGGAGAGTGGTTTCTCAACTCCCGGGTGTCCCTACACCAGTGATGTTTCTGCTCCTCGGGTGCATCAAAACTGCAAGGAATTCACTGGTTTTTTGGCGAAGTTAGCATCATGAACGATCACAGATGGTTGTGGATTGGGGATTGAAGAGGGGAACGAATCGTGAGCTAGGCCTAGGGGGACAAATAGGAGTACTAATAAGACTTAGGACCAAATTCCATTTTGAACAACAACGATCAACCTATCAGCCTTGCATACGGAATAAACATTACAAACGAAAATGCAATACCTAGCTTCTAAGAAAACGCCTGGGTGCATTCCTGTTACAAAAATACATTCACTCAAAGGAACATAATTGGTGTAATGTTATGTTTGAGGCGGTGTTGAGTGAGCAACATGCGATATTGACTCTTTCCTATGTTCACCATACCTAAGAACTTGCCATCAATGTCGAGACGCAGCACATATTTTGAATTAAACCTGATCAGCAGCTCATGCTCGATGAGGACAACCATATCATTGAACCATTGCACTGTTGAATGAAGTGGTGTTTTCATTTTCTTTTTGAAAGAAGTTAAATAAAGTTGCCGTGATGCCTCCACTGTTGACACATCAATCTGATACTTGAAAGACCATATTTCAGCGTCATAATCCAGCATCACCCAAACATCCATAGCAGTGAAACGAGGAGTCGAGCTGCCCAAAAAAGCCAGTGTCTCCTTCATTTTGAATAACCTCCTATTAGAGTACGGCTGGGCAGGACCATGCATCCACCGGAATGACTCAACTTCTGTGTCAAACACAATAATGTCTCTCCTGTCTCCCGTAATTTCATTGGTGGAATAAGGACACCAATGCAGGCTGCCATGGTGGTCTATTGGTGGTGGACAATGAGGCAAATAACGCAACCCATTCAGTAGCATATGTTCCACGGAAGAATGTCCCACACAACGTCTTGATGTAGTTGGTATTCTGACTATGACGTGCCTCGGCTCGGCGGATCCCACTGTGAGGACATATAAGCTGAATATATGTGACCGTGAGACCCAGAGCACCCTGTATTCTCCAGTAGGATGGTGCCGGTAGAAACCAATTACGTTGTTGCCGGCTTTCCCAACTTGAGGCTGTGGTAGGACAGCATGCATGCGGATGAGCGGGTTGCAAATGTAGAATCAAGATCTCCGGTAGATGATGAGGAAGCCATCACATGCGGCTTGGATGCTATTCTCTAAATGTTGTTTGGCACCCGGAAGACATGGCCAGATTTCTTGACTGGAAGCTTTGGTGCCCACATCGTGGAAGACGGCGAAAGTGGCTGGCCGCCCCTGCCCATTGATTATGGGGAGTGACCGCTGCGAGCGGTGGTGTTCAAGCATAAATTCACTCGTGGAGGTGGCATCACACCAGGATGTTCTGACGGCACGACAACGACCAACGTCCTTGGGTGTTAGCCGGACGAGTATCTTGTCGATGAGCTCCCCAGGCAAATCCTCGAGGAGTGTTGCCCCTCTTTTGTCCGGCATGGTGCTACGTTGAGTCAAGGGTCAACTGAACAAAGCAAAAAAAAAGATTTACTGAATGTCTTGGGTGACTAACTTAAATAAAGAACACAAGTAAGAAAAACTAGTTATGGAAGACGAAACTGGTTTACCTTAGAAGATGAATATGAAGAGTAGGCGAGGTTCCAGCGATGGCGACAAACAGGGTCCGCAACATGGGTGTGTTTTGTCGCGCCTAGCCATCCATACATGGATATTCAGCGTCAATAGCAGATGTAGAGAAAAATTAAGAAACACACACACACACAGAGAGGGGGGAGAGAGAACGACAACTAGTTTGCACGGTGAATAAGCTGCTCACCTTTGTTGTTGAAGATGCCACTCCGGCATGCTTCCGAGGTATTAAAGTGAGCAGCCGAGAAGATCTCGGCGTAAAGCGGGGTAGAACGTTGGCTGATCGCGGTCGTGGGGGGTTTCAACCCTTACCGGGTCTCGAATTGGATGCCATTGCTTAAGGTACGGAGGGGAGCAAGCTCGATCTGAGACCAAGGAGGTAGGACAACACAAGCGGCGGTTGCGAACTTGTTTTGGATGTGAGGATAGGGGCCGAGCATGAGCAGAGGCTAGGTCTCATGGTGTGTTCAAATAGCATGTCTTCAAGACTGATTTTGGTAAGTCTTAATCACTTGCTTGTTTAGGTAATCTTCATCACTTGCCTGAAAACTACAGAATTTAATATTACCCATTATTTCTAATTCACATTATTGGCTTCCTTTTATTCTTACCTCGTCGCTCGCACCTCATGTTTCCTTCCCTATCCACATTGGCCGGTCAAGACTAGCCAACTCGCTACCCCACAACCTTTCTGCCTCGACCTGCCCCAACCATGACAAAAAATTCTAGCCTTAGTCCCTCCACCATCCCTCTATCCCCCAAAAGGGCAAAAGAGAACCGAAAGATTACGATGAAATTGCAGGAGGGATTGTATAAATCCAATTAAGTTAGTCAATACTTGGGAACTATCGTTCTATTGGGCTGGCCCATGGCCATATTTTTGCTATGGTGGTTTCCATATTTTGGTGTATGTTCTTTAGTAGTACTGGCCTAATTAGATGTGTCGGTTGTATCTAACTAATCACTTTTAATTCCCCCGGTACCCCCTTGAATCCATCCCTGCCTGGTTTGTCATCGGTGCTGGGCATTCCTCATGTGGTCAAATATTAATGGAGAAGTTACTTTTGACGGGACTAAATCCCTGCCCGTCAGGGTTGACATTGTTACTAATGTGGTCTCATGCTACTCATGTTATTAGTGGAGAATCCGGACTCCCTGGGAACGCCTTTGCTCTATTGATTTGAAAAATCCCCCATTACTCTTGGTTGCATTTATTTTATTCTTGCATCTTTTATTTACTTGTTGTCACCATTCACCCACAATATTTCAACCTCTGTGTTCACTTTGCTTCAGACCTTCATTAACTAGCAGGCACTTTGTAATAATTCACTACAAGAAATAAGGACCATTTCTTGTGCTCCCTATGGGATCGATACTCTTACTTTCAAAAGGCTACAACTAAACCATGTAAAAAGCCTCACCTGTATGTCTTCCCATGTCCAATCCACTCACTGGCACCTCACAATCCCCTCTCCCTCGCCTCTGATGGCATGCAAGTGCACATGGTTTAGTTGTGCTCTTTTCTAAGTAAGAGTATTGATCCCACGGGGAGCACACGGGAATTGGACTTTGTCTCTTGTAGAAAATTATGGGAATTGTGCCAGCCAATTAGTTGTAGATGAAAATCAAAATGATGGTGAAAGATAGCAAGCATCATATGAATGGCAGTGACAAAAATGGACGATGGATCAGAGTAATGCACATAGGAATCCTTTAGGGTCCAATATTACAAATGAATTGAGATGTATGGCAACAAATATGATGATGGATATGGTCGATGTCGGCGTCGGCGTCTCCTTGTAGGAGATGTTGGCAATGGTGAAGTCCTCCTTGCCGATTCCCCCTCCTAATGCCTTCTGGAAGCTAGGGTTCTTAGTTCTGGAGAAGTTTTTGGTGGCTATGGGTGTCTCCTCCACAATCCGATTGCATGGGGAAGAAATATTGAACCAGGCGTTACATCTTGCTACTTAATTCATTGGTGAACGTGCCACAAATCCATGCAATAGACTATTCATTTTTCAACCGAAAAAATATAAATGGGTCCTCCATTCTTATCAAAAATATTTGAATGTTATCTTTCACCTTTTTCTTGGGAAGTATGTTTATTTTCCCATATCACACTCGTTCATCTTCATGTGACATGTAAGCTAACATACTTCTTTGTTTGGGATTTGGTTTGCAAAATTATTTTATCACTTTTTATTCAAGAGGTTTTCTCCTCTCTTGCTACTTGCTCTTGTATAATCATTTTGCTCTGACTTATGTCTCAAAACATTTCCATTAATGTATTTGAAAATTTGAGTAAACTATCCCATATAGTTGTTTCTCCTTCTCTAAACAATTAACACCAAAAATAGTCATCGACATGGTGAAAATGCCCTCATTCATGCTTCTTCATCATCTCATATGTTTTTCAAAACAGTGTAATGCCACTACGCATCGAGAATATACATTACTCATTGGAAGAGAATCTTCGCTCATTCAAAAGGGACTTGACTGTTCATCTTTATTTGGCAAAATAGGGCAAGCTAGTATCAACTTGTAGAAAACTAAATGCGAGAAAGTAAATATGCAAGGTACTCTCAGATTTCCCCCAAGCTTACAATCAAGTCGGCGGGATCCTTGTAGCTAGTTTTTCTTGGGCCTACCCCGGTGCCTCCTTGCCGGTCTCCTCATCGAGTTCCTTGTCATCTCCCCAGTCGCATGCAATGGCAATGCACTTGAAGCGGGATGCCATGCTTACAATTGCCTTCTGATGTTCAGAGGCCACCATCATGAGAAATTCAGTTTCTACAACAAGCTTGGAGGTGACCTCAAGTAGGAGATCTATCTTATAGAAGAGACCATCGATCCTTGACTCAAGGTCTTCTCTCATCATCCAGTAAGAGTCTATGCTCTCAACAATTGTATCGACGCATGCCCTCGAGACTTCTTCAAGTTCCTTGATCTTTTCCTTTATTTCATCAAGGGTTGGTGCTTCCTTTTCGCACTGACGTGGTTCAAATCTCAGAGGAAATAGAGGAATAGATCCTTGGATGTCAAATTGATAAGGATTCTGGGGATACTCATCTTGCTTGTTCACCTCTTTTTCTGCCTTTTCCTTCTTTCCATTTTTCTGCCCTTCTTTCTCCTCCTCGGGCATCCCCTCCTCGTCCCATCCCTTTGAGATCTTCTCTTTCAGGTTACAAAAAGGGATAATCTTGGTTGAGGAAGATCTCTTCCCATTGGTCATGGCAGCGGACGGTGGTGGAGAGGTGGCATGTGGCAAAGGCTAGGGATTAGATTAGTAATGAGCCAAGGGACATGAGAGATGTGCTTATATAAAGGTTAGAAACCCTAATGTTCCTGAGATCAATCTTGAAGAAAAAGTTAGAAAGAAAATCATAAAAGAATAAGGAAAATGAGGCGAAGGACACCTATTGGTACAATCCTTCACCGTGTGATTTTTCTAAAAAAAACATTACTAACACCAACTAACATAAACATCAAAGTTGTGAACGGTCGAAAACAGATGTCATATGCCAAACTGAAACTATGTACCATCCAGACTTGGTGCCCTCAAAATGGAACACCAAAGTCACCAGACACAGTGAGGTTCAACAAAATACAAAACTGCACACATATGTGAGAGCATCTCTAGCGGATCCGCTAAAATCTCATACTGCAAAATTGTTTTAGGGTTCCCCCGAAAACTTATTTGTGGTACCGTGCATGCTCCGGTGGAACATATCCTGTAAAAATCAGTACTGCATATTTAAAAACATCTTCATGCTAGAAAATAGTTCATCACACAAACATAGTGCATACATAGGAAATACAAACTTCGAGCTACAAAATAAGAGCTAAATCGACCGTCACTCGTCGATGTTGAGGTAGAACTTGACTGTGAAATTGCGGAATGCGTGGGCGAGGGCGTGCTCCTCCTTGGCGGCAGCGAGACGATCGGCGGCACTTCTTCTTCGGCCGCATATGCGCGCTCCACGGTGATGAGCTCCGCATCGGCCTCCCGACACCTCTTGAAGTGTGGATAGAGGTTGGCGTCGAGCTTGTGGAAGCTGGCCCAAGGGCTCCGCCCGCCGCTCCGGGAGAGCTGGCTGCTGTCGCGAGCTTGCTTCTAGCGATATGGGTCCACTGCGCCACTGGAGCTGCTGACCTCCGTGTCGTGGCGTGCCTTCTTGTGCGGAGACGACCCGCCACGGATTGCCGGCCATCCGCCAGCCATCAAGATGGGAAAAAGAAGAGGCGACGAGGGCTGAATTTCTCGCCGGAGTATGTGAGAGCTAGTGGCGGAGGGGATCCGGAAGGCTAACCCTAAACCCCCCCCCCCCCCCCCCAGGGTGTCGTGTATATAGCGGTTGTGCGGTGGAATATCCAGGTCACCCTAAAAATATTTACGGGCCGGCTGATATGCGGTATCTCTTCGGGGCAAAAAATGCCCAAACCCACATATCGGCGGTGCTTTTTGTGGAGAGGTGCTCTAAGTAAAGAGTCGAGATCATGAGCTCCAAAGATCAACACACAAACGTCTGATTCAAATCAAGACCACATTGCAAACATACACTATAATTCAAGCTCATTTTACCAGCAATTTTCTCATGCATGTGCATTATAACATAGCGATGGATGCACATTCTTCTGTACAAATCAAAACTTATTAGTTCCTCCGTTCACAAATATAAGATGTTTTGGATATTTTAATATGGACTACATACAGACTGAAATAAATGAACAAACACACAAAAACATGCCTATATACATTCGATTCTGAAAAACTTAGGACATCTTACATTTCGTATCATATGAATTAAGCTCTTATAGACGAGGGTCCCTCTTTGCTTTCTGTACACCACTTCGGGGAGAATACTTTCATTCCGAATGTCCCTATGGAGACTCTGTAGATGGCCTCTCCAAATAAAATGGTTCCATCTTGTTTTAACACTCTGACACCAATGAAACATCCAAATATAAATGTAACTAAAGATTAGCTAAGTTCTGGTATGGATAGAACTAAGAACAAATTTCAATGTCAGATGAGTCTTGCATTTACTATGCCACAATATACCGTAGCTAAAAGCTGCTGAATTCACCGCCGCCCTTGGCTCTAAAAAACAAAGCTCTAATAGCAAATTCACCGCCGCACTTTGACGGCAAAGTTCACTAATTAGTTCACTGCTTCAAATTTGGCATGCCAAAATTTCATCATGCACATAATTTTGCACTTTTGTGAAGTCTGAACTGTTTAAAACATGTATCATATGCCAAGTTGAAATTGTGTATGAGACAGCCTCGGTGCCTTCAAAATGGTATACCAACTCACCACACAGAACCCAATACAAATCGCAAACATATACAACTCAAAGAGTCAATATCATGAGTTCCAAAGATCAACACGCAAACCGTTTGATTCAAATCAAGACGACATCGCAAACACACATATCTCAACATCATTTCACCACCAAATTCCTCGTACCATGTGCATGCAGTACTTGGTTGCCTGCATAGCTCGGTAGGTAGGTTATTTCAACAAGCAAAACAAATTCACAAACACAACACGGCGGACAAAGTGCCAAGAACAACACCAAACATACGGCACGAGACACGGACGGGCTTATTTCTTGGGTGGGGTGAGCGCCGCCTTGAGCTTCTGGATGGTGGGCACGTCGGTCTTGAACGACTTGGCGAGCACGGCGTCATCAACACCGGTGCCGAACACGGTGACAGGAACGGACACGGTGCCGGCGTTGGCGCTGCCGAATGCCGAGAGCGCCACGGCGATCGTTGTCCCCTGGTTGTACTGGTAGTGCACGAGGCCCTTGGGGAAGATGAACATGTCGCCGGTGACGAGGTCCTTGGTGTAGAGCTTGCCGGCGGTGTCGACGAAGCCGACGGAGAGGGCACCGTCGAGGACGAGCAGCAGCTCGGAGGCGCGCGGGTGGGTGTGGGTCGGGTTCACGGTGCCCGGCGGGAACACGAGCCTGGCGTACGACACACTCTGCCCGTTGAGCGCGGGGAACTCCGCCATGGAGGCCTTGGTCAGCGAGAAGGTCGGCAGCGGCAATGGCACGGGACCGAAAGCGGTGTAGGTGAAGTAGTCGCCGGTGATGTTCATGGGCATGCCGATCATCGATGTTGGCGGGATGAAGTCGGTGAGGATGTCCGGGTCACCAGCCACGGCGGCCATCGGCGCCGACACCAGGGCAACCACCACCAGCGCCAAGGAGTACAGGTTCATGGACGCCATTAGATCACAAATAATCCTGGCTTTTGAAGGTATTGTTGCTGGTGCTTGTGGCTGTGGAGATGATGAGTGAGGGTGCACTGCAATTTATAGAACTCTTGATTTCCTTTCCTTGGACAGGTGGAGGAACCAAGGAGATGATGTCCTGTTCTCCTGTCCCTTGTGAGAGACAAGGCACACAGTGTGATGCATAGAGAATGACAATTTGCTGGCAAGATTAACACCAGCACACCACAGGTAAGGTTTGGTCCTCGGATGCATCAAAACTGCCAAGAATCCATTGGTCCCTGGGTGAACTTGGCAACACATGTAGTTTTGCAATTCTGTGCTGCTTGTTCCATGTAGTTAAACTGACATTGTTGATTGTGAGGTAAATTATGGGAATCAGAGCAAAATAATGGGTAAATGCGTATGTACTATCAACATGTATACTTCAAAGACTAACAAACATGGTAATCCAAGCCTCCCAAAATCAAGAATTCATTGGCCCCTGGGTGCAGTTCTGCAATTCTGTGTTGCTTGTTCCATTTCTACAATTCACAGGTGGTCTAGTCATCTACAATTCACAGGGTGGTCTAGTCATTTGAGCTGAGACATAAGGCTCTGGCATTACTTCTAGTTAGTACTCTCTCCGTTCACAATTATGAGATGTTAATATGGACAACATACGAGAACTGAGCGTAGCTCAGTTGGCAAGGCGTGGGAATTCGCAGCCAGCCCACCAGGGTTCAAGTCTCAGCTTGATATTTTGGTGCTCATGGAGTTTCCTTCTATAAAAAAATGTGTTCATTTGCAAAGATATGAAATGAAACTACATATGAACTCGTATTTACTTCTGTTGATTCAGGAATTAGGGACTTCGTGTTATTCAAGAGTTGGGTCAAAAGACACGGGGAAGCCAGGTAGTACAGACAACCACCATTATTCAGGCAAATAGAAACCACAGACTTGCATCAAAATCATGAGCATGATAATTTAATCCTCCCGAAATCAAATCTACTTCAGAGAAACTTCATTTTATACACCATGACCCTCGCAACTAGGGGCTGCACATGCAGCTACAATCAAGGTTCAATTGCACGACCGGATGGAACATTCATATAGCTGAAGAAACATGAAAGCAGGGACAGCAACAAATACAAACAGAGTCTGATAATATAAGGTAGATTTCATTGCGTCTTAGATTGTACCAAAAACTCAAAAGCAATTCAAACATACTTGTGGCACGAGCGCAAGACAAGACCCACAAAGTGCCTCGCTGAACATAATGAACGTCAATATAACAGCGACATCTCAGTCTACTGGACTAGAAAACAGGCAGCTAACACATGAGGTAGGTAAATCAGGTGTTTGTGGCCCTGGTGAAGATCTGCTGGCTGGAGTGGATCGACACCATCCTGATGAGCCCCCTCTCCATCAGGTCCTTGATGGCCCTGCGAGCCAGCGACCCGTTGATCTGCAGGCAGGTCAACACAGGGTGAGTAAGATCGTCAGCACCATTTATAAATCAAACGACACAGGCGATACACTTATATACATTGTGCATACTAGGAAATGGCAGAAGAGTTAAAATTATTAAACTGAGCAGTGACAAATTGGATGCACAGTCCTCACATCAATCAGTACTTCTAATGTACAGTTCAAGGCAAGCCAGGCACAAATTGTTGACAGTAAAGGCGCAGGGCCAGGTCAATTAAGTGTTCATCAGAGTCGCCAAACCACATTTAATAACTCTATGAAACCCTACAAATCGATGGTGATGTCGAATCACGTAAAACACCATCAGGCATTAGCACTGCACATGTCCAAATCAGAATATGAAATATCTGTGACACCAGACATAAATCATCACCACTGCACTCTGCATCCTAGCTATAACATGGCACACCAAGCAAAATCTGCACAAAAACTACCACCAAAGATGAAGCAGCCGAATGAATCCAGCATCCAATCAATTCACAACACAATCATATACGCCCTATTTAGACAGGCCTAGAGCGCACGGTTGTGACTTTGTTCTTGCTCAGGGTACTACTGACTGACCCCAAAACAGAGATCTTGTTCTTGCTCAGAGCAGAACACTTCACCAGGAGCCATGATGCATCACACACAGATCCTACCATCCAGAGATCTCAATTCTGACGAAGGTAAGTAAGAAGAAGAGATCCGGCGGAGGGAGGGAGGGATGGAGGGAGTGCTTTCGTTACCCTGAGTCGCTCGGAGAGGACGGAGGGCGTGATCTGCTTGTACTTGGGCACCTCGGTGAGCAGCTTGTCGTAGGTGGCCTGGTCGAAGAGCACCGCGTTGTTCACCTTCTCCTTTTGCTTGCCCTTGCTCCACTTCTTCTTCTTCTGCTTCCCGCCGCCCGACTTGGCCGGCTTCGACGACGCCGCCGGCGCCTTCTCCTTCTTCGGTGCCTGCGACGAAACAAGGGGGCCGTCAGCGCGCGTCCGGCGTGGTCACGCGGGGAGACGGATGCGGGTGGTGGGATGGGGCGCGTACCATGGCTGACGGCGGTGGCGCGGCGGCGGGAGCGACGAGCGGCGACGAGGAGGAGGAGGAGGGGGAGGAGGCGGCGGCGGCGGGGAGAAGAGATGGGTTGTTGGGAGGAGGAGGGGGTATATGAGTGGGATGAGGGCTAGGGTTTCTCTGCGGGCCGGGGTGGGCTGTTGGGCCGCGCGAGGTGGGCTCGTTCTGAGGAGTTTATCCATCTGAGTCCATTGACCCTAAAAAAATACGAGTCCATTTGAAGTTTCTTGGACATTTAAAAACCGTCTCCGTGTTCGTGCACGTGCAGTGGAAGTATCTGAAAAATGTTTGTTTGCAAGGGCGTAAAGGGAAAGGAGGCTCCCTCGTACGAAACCCCCTCTCGGAATTTATTTTTTCGAGAAAACTTCCAATCTATTCATCTTCAATCATGGCAGTACAACGAACACCAGAAATAAAAATTACATCTGGATCCGTAGACCACGTAGCGACGACTACAAGCACTGAAGCGAGCCGAAGGCGCGCCGCCGTCATCGCCCCTCCATCGCCGGAGTCGGGCACAACTTGTTGTAGCAGACAGTCGGGAAGTCGTCGTGCTAAGGCCCCATAGGACCAGCACCCCAGAACAGCAACCGCCGCTCCACACGCCCACCAACGATGCTAAACGCACCGCCGGAACGGGGGCTAGGCGGGGAGACCTTTATTCCATCTTCAGGGAGCCGCCGCCGTCTCGTCTTCCTGAGCAGGACACAAACCCTAGCAAGATTGGAAAAAACGACTAAAAACGGAGCCCTCCCGCCGGCCCTTGCCAGGATCCACCGCGCCTCCATGGCCCTAGGGCCACCGGAGACGAGGCGGACCTGCGACGGCGCCTACATGAGGCACAAACCATGGCATTTTTAGAAGAAAAAGAAAAGGCTACCATCCGACATTAAATTAATGAAGCCCTTACGGATAACCATACAACACCACAACAAACATACGCAACAAAGAGAGAAAATAAAAACGACCTGGTACAACAGTGTCGGGGAACAACCACAACCCCAGACAAACAACAAGGCAGACTGATGCGGCATTGCTTGGAGTCATCTGGGTACTCATCCACAATCAGGCAAACGGAGCTAGATCCCAACTCACTGCACCCTCGTCGGGGTACGGAACCCTCAACAAGAACAGAAGTCCACCGCACTTCAACCACAGCGTCAATTCGCGCTTCGTTTGCAAAGAGATGTTGGTGACGACCAGCCAAGAACGCCAGCACAACGACAAAAGGACAGGGCCGGCCCCATGTACAGAAAGGGACTTGGACATGCCAGATTCCAACAAAAGGGTGCTTGAAGCCCAGTTAAAAAAAAGAAGGGTGCTTGGATCTCCGGTTGAAATATAGGGCATGGGTGTAGTGTAGGGGGGCGACAGCCCCCCCCCCCCCCTCCACGAGCAAGCTGTATATTTCAATAATTGATTATATTGGGGTGCATGTATCCTATAAATATCATTTTTATTTATAATCACATGTATGGGGTACTACCCGTGAATGGAAAGTTGTTGGTTAACTAATTACTTACATCCTTGCTGCCACGCTGGGAATGCATCGTAGATGAGACCCATGGTATTTCCGCATCACGGAACCGGTTGAGGAAGTCTTGGATGGCGGCAATGGTGGTGGCATGATCGCCAGCGTCGGGGCGGAGGTCTACGATAGACTTCACCAGCCAATATTTTTCATCCAGGGGCGATGAGGCAGACGGGGTACAGAAGCCGGAACCAGTGTGGTGCTAGCCCATGGAAGTCATGAAAAGGGGGAATGCATTGCTTAGTGTTTTCCTCTCGTGGATCTTCTCTCTAGGGCACGAGGAGTTGTCAGTTGTTCAGGTCGAGACCTCTTGACGCGGAATCAAATTCTAACAGGTGGCGCGCCATCGAGACTTTGCTATCACTATCAGTAACTAGTCCCATGATGACTAGGAGCCGCGTGTGGAGGTGGGGTTCACTGTGGACCGGACTGGGCTGTTGGGCCGCGTGTTGTGGGCTCTTTATGGGGATGAAGTTTCGTACATTCGAAAACCATCCCCGTGTGCATGCATGAGCAGTACCAGACCAAAACTAAATATGAAGAATTCTACATTATTTGTCCATTTTTCAGTATTTTCTTTGGATCCTATGTCTATGGAGAATTTTAGAATTTCGTACTCCCTCCGATTCAAATTAATTGTCGCAACTTTGATAGTAATATCTAAAACTGACGAGCAAGACCTTAAGATAATGGTTGTATCGGAGGACTGGGAGAGCCTGCCTTTATTCTTCAGCGTCACCATTTTTCTGAGAGTCTTTGAAATCGCAAAATGCCGTATCTATCTTATAGTACCCCATCCGTCTCAAAACATAAGACCATTTTTGACACTATCATGTTCTTACATTTTGGGACGAAGTGAGTATTATTATAAATTTATAATGTTAAATCATGTTATTTTGGATAATCTCGTGCCCTTACCTGAATGATGCCATCTGCGTGTAATAAATAGCGTTGATATACCTGCTTGGCTTTGGAACGATCTCCGTGTCCATGTGCTACTAAAATACGGTAGTATGGATGGATCTAGACTATCAGATGATGGGAATGGACGACCCATATTTGTTTGATGTACTGCAAAATAACTCGGTTGATGAGCTACTCGGTCGAGGTAGGAGATCAAATGACGACCATCACGACGATGCTGTTGCAGAGCTGAAACATATACAGTTGGTGTGTAATGGCCCTCAGCTCAAGTGAAATCTCTATACTAGTTCAAAAAACAAATCGTTCCTTTTTCTGCCAGGCGCAATGCTTTGTCCAACCTTCCATTCTTTTACTAAGTATATCATTCCTTGAAAACCCGCCTTAACTGTTTCACTTTTTATTAACTTATACCGAATAAACTTACATCTTCTTTGCTAAGTCAATAAGTGATTACAAAATAAAATCCTAAAACATGGGCAGATAAATCACAGGCAGGATTTGATAAACATTTATTCACACAATAACATTAATATGGACCGATGAATCACAGGCTAAAATACTAAAATATTTGTACATATTGCAACACTAGGGCAAATTATATTACATAAAAATTACAATTGACCTCCGGCGTTGAGCATCGTGCCTGATGACCTCCGGCTCTCAGCCGTCTGAGCTATATTCAATCCATACTTTGTCAGTGCTTGCTTGCTGCTGTCTTGCCTTCAGTTCAGTCCCGTACAATCAGCACCTCCTCCGTCAAAGCGATGTCATACACTACATGCACCCTTCACCGATTTTATACCAAACACATACATTCCTACCAAGACTCATAAAATACAGCATTGTCCACTGGGACAAGATTATTCAAGAGTTCATAATTAGAAACTGTACAAGAAATAATATGTACAGACAGCACTGATCATATGTCATCTCTCAATCTCAAAACTCTCCGAAAGGATTGTAGTCGTAGTCCGGGGATGACGTATCATCAACTTGAGAATGCTGCGGATAAGGCTGCAAAAAAAAAGGGAACATAAGGTCAGCTCGATTTCAACATATGTGTGGGACTAAAACACGGCCCTACAAACTTCTCTTCTTGTTTTGCAAGGACATATCACTAATCGATATTTACAGTAACCTTATAACAGTATGCACAATATCTCATATGTACATATATATTAACAATGGTAGTGCTGTGGAAAAACCTATTAGTAGGCTTAGTACTGTGTGCTCATACGAATCAATGTAGTTAATTGGCTTCTGGAACAAACATTGAAGGTAGCACGTGCAGGTGAACACCACTTGACAACAACGGCAAAATTCTTTGGTGTGTAGAATCCTACGGGAAAAGGGGTGTAGGAAAATACAATTCATAGAAATTATGATGGTCATTACTTTGATCAAGGGTATCCATGAGCAATCCAACGGAATAAAATCCTCCAAAGTTGCTATAAAACCCTATGGATTCAAGTGTGTAACAATAATATTCCAAAACAGGAGAAAGGTGCAAATTACTTGTCATTTTAGCCAAAGAGAACAGAACACTGAAGGATCATCTTTTTCTTACTTGTATTCAGGTCCAAACTACTTGAAATTTTGAAAAAGCAATGTTGTTGGTCCTACGTTACCACTTATTTCAACAGCAAAGAAGCGTACCATGCTATCCTGAGTTGGAGTTGGTCCCCATCAAGGTATTGTAGTATTCATTAAGGATTGATATTTCATCAGCATGAGAATACTGTCCACCAAACTGCAAGCAAAAGGAAATATAAGATCAGTTTACTTGCAATATATGTGGCAACTAAAACACGGAAATCGTAGATCAACTGAAAAATAAAATAAAATGTGGTGATGCAACAAGACCGAGGATGAATGTAATTGTATAGTACCTCTGGCGTTGAGTTGTTTTCTGAAAACAGGTGGTGAGAAATAGCATCCAGAGATGCATCATGAGGTGGCAGAGCAGCCCCGGTGGAATGAATCGATTGCTGGTCGTAAATAGTCTGTTCAAACTCACATTGTTATGTTCTGAAATGCAGCTGTAAGCCAATTATCAACAGACAAAAACTGAAGTTCCAGATAATGTACGCTAAATTCACTCCAAACAAGTGTTCTATATAACAAAAACAACATGGGAGAAGGACTATATCGGCCGCCAGATCCAAATCGGAGGGTCCAGAATTGTCTAGTACATTCTGTAGTATTGCAATTAATTATGCATGGTGTTGAGATATACCACTTACCAATGTTTACAGGTATCATACGGTATGTAAAATATCTCATATATAGGTTGTGCTGTGCATAAAACCTATCTGTAGGCTAATCCTGAGTGCTAATAGCCTAATTCTCCCATCTCATCCGAAGTGCATGTTGTTTACCTCAGTACACCCAGAACAGTGAAGGACTCGATGCCTTAGTTTTGAAAATGATTTCCCAATTAAGTATACCAGTCTAACTCCAATACCAGTAAGCAAATGACAAGTTCTCTCCCTCCGTCCCACAATGCAAGACGTTAAACGTGTTACATTGTGGGACAGAGGGAGTACGTAAGAACAGAAATTGACTTAATAAAACATCTTCTATGTCTTCTTACTAGAGATAATAGAACTTGAGTTGTCACATTTAGATAAGCATAGGGGTTGTACAAGAAATCTAAATTTGGTGGTAACTTGTTCTAGTTTGTGCATGGAAAGCTTAATTACCTCACTGCTAGAAAACAGAATAGTGGTGTAATCAGCACGTGAACCACTCACGAATCCAGAAACATCAGGATCTGCAAGCAAGGTAGCATGTAAAACTTCTGCCAGTGTAAGACCAATGCGATTTAATATGCCACAGCGCAGAGAATTGGAGCTATTACATATAGCCCAGATTAAATTCCACAATATATATTGGAAAACAACAATATGTCTATCTTATGACTGATAAACGCTTAGTTCAAATATCATTCTGCAGTGATTGATTTATGTTCAATCATGTGTTCTGATAGTAGACGTCCCTGGTATATATCTAGAGTTCTGGACTTATGAGTTCTTACCTTATCAATTCATCAAATAGTGTATAAATTGAGGATAATATATATATCAGCTGTGGGGTTTTAAATTTATCTGCCGAAATAAGATGTACAAGTACAAAAATGCTAAGTAATAGGATAAAATAACAGATCAATCTACCTCGTTTTCATATTTCCATGACTAATGTAAGGACGTAGATATATGAAATCAGGGCTATCTATGTACCCAGATCAAAGATCACTATGTTTCAACAAAAGTACAGATGGTGCCTGTTTCAGTTAAACTGTCGAAGGCATTGGGGATCAATCATGACTTATGAATACCTTGATATTGCTCCGCGCCCAGGTTTGCTTGAGTTCCTCCCGGGAACCATCCCTGAAAGAGGAGAGTAACCTCATAGTAATGTTGTTGGGCTCATTCATTTGTAGCAAAACATGCATAGTGGAATCGGTCTTGTTTTATCGTTCAGCAACTGAATCAATCTACAGTAGCTAATTGGCTTGTAGACCGAACATTGAAAGTAGCGCCCACGGGTGAAAACCAAAACTGGAAATAGAAAATATTTACCTGGCCGATGTAGAGCCTCAAATCCCGAATGCTATACAGATAGTTAGTCGGATGCAGCAGGCAGATAGCAACTTGGGGCTAGAAAAACAGAAACAAACACGAAAGATCAACATATAATTTTCACTGACTTGCTGAAAAAAGAAGTGCATCTCCCCAACCGGAACCTCGCCGCCGCGTTCGCTTGATTTCTAGGGTTCGGGGCTGCGGCTGAGCGCTCTCTGTCTTGGATGACTTGGCGCCGCCGCCGCCGGCGACCGTTGACTAGAAGAGAAGAGGGGTCTGGACTGGACGAGACGAGGCGGGGGACGGAAGGGTTTACAAGCTGGGCTTGGGCTCGTGAGGAAACGGAACGGGCTGCTTGGGCTCGTAAGAAACAGACCGAGGGCGAGGGTTTACTAGCTGGGCTATGACGACGAGGTTTAAGGGCAGCAGAAGAAGGTCAACTTAGGACTAACCTTATGGTGGTGTGCCCCTAAAAAGTACTGATCCTATAGTATTATATTGCTCTAGCTAGAGAACAAACGAATTGGGATCATCCTATATATAATAAAAAGGACTAATCTACTGTTGATCATGTCGTCATGATTCTCCTGATTTTTTGTCTTGTTCGCTAGCTCTTCTCCTTCTACTACATCGATCGGGCCGGCACGTGCTCATCAAGTCAACATGAGATAGTTGACCACACTTGCCGTTGAAATTTAGCTTGACAAAGGGGTTCATATGTAAGTTTAGATGTACGGAACAGCAATGTTGAAATGCAACTTCAGTGAGATGGATTTTTATTTTTCTTTTTTTGAAGGGAAGCAGACTGATCCGAGCTAGGGTTCGTCGCCGACGGGAGAAGAGATCGGTGAGATGGAATTTGTTTTGGCGAGAGAAGGAGAAAAAACGAACGGAGCCGTAGTCCTACACCGAAGCTTAAGAAAAGGGTTCATATATACCAGCAGTTTCAAGCAGGGGCGCAAATCTTTGAACAACGTGGGCAACAACCATGATAATATATAGTCGCATAAGCAAATTTAAAACAAAACAAAAAAAATGCGATGGATGGAGCAAGCACAGCATACCTCGTTTCTGAGATGGATCTCCCAGGCGGTGAATAATCTGCCGCTGGACCCGCCCCGTTTGAAGTACAGTGTGCTGACGGCGACCTCGTCCCCTACCCTGGGCGCGGTCTTGCTTGTCCACGTCCCGCCTCCCAGTGCCCTCCTGTTAATGGCGCCGCCCCTCCTTGTGGTGATGAGCGTGAAGAACACCTTGGCTCCCTCCGCCGCGGCGTCTCCGTCCCAATCCTGGATCAGCAGCCCGCCGGCTGCATAACATACGCGCGCATTCATGTTGATCACGAGGCCGGCCAGGCGATAGTGAGAATGAGTAGCATTATGCAGATCAATCAACAGTGGAGATTAGATTACTCACATTGCTGCTGCCAAGCCGGGGTTGACTCGTAGATGCGGACCCAGGGGATTCCTTGGTCGCGGAACTGGATGAGGAAGTCCCGCACAGCGTCGAAGGTCCCGGCATGAGCGCCGCCGCCGGGACCTGATCCCACGAGACACCCCACTAGCGTGTCTTTTTCACGCAGTGCCGAGGCCGCCGAGGGGCTGTGGTGCCCTGCCATCTCCCTACCTCCGGCCGGCCTTCTCGACCTGCTAGCTAGTTTCCGGCTGCTGCGCCTACGTAGCTAAAGCTAAGCGTGTGTCCACTGCGGGTACTGCAAGCAGCTCCACCAGCCCGATCGCTTATATACTGAGCGTCGTCGAGGGGCCGATGCCGAGGCCGATGCCGATGCCGATGTCGATCAAGTCGGGTGGAGACGCCGGCGCGGGCAGGAATCGAGGCGGGAGAAGCGAGAGCGTGTCAAGTCAAGAGAAAGAGCTCAAATATCAAATATCGTGCACACTAGTATCTGTGTTTAGAATAAGAAACGAGCCGTCCAGTACTGGTGCGCCGTAGTTTCCGGCTGCTGCGGCGTAGAGAGGCACATAAGGGCATCTCCAATGGAGGGCGCCTAATCAGGCACTTGACTGGAAATAAAATAGTATTTTCTTCCTAGCGCCTGGGCTAAGAGTCCCTCTTCCAACGCTGAGAGCCACGTATGAGCGCTACACACATAAAATATACAGAAAACTGAGTTAGCGCCCGACGCCCGACGACTTATATGGCATCGATGCCAGCTCAATTCTCAAATTTGGACGGGAACTAAGCCAAACGACTAGGATCCTGACCCTGGCGCCCGCCTTAGCGCCTTGCGTTGTAAATGCCCTAAGGCACCCACCCACCCGTGCACATATACATGGGTCTGCGACTTCCGCCCATTGACCAAATCTCTCCCCTTGACGCCATTGGCCAGGAAAATCGATTGACTCTATGCTCAAATCGCGAGACAGTGATATACTTGGCGGTCGACGAGCTACACCTATGGCAGAAGGTGCGCAGAAAATCACCGCTTGCGGTCGATGGTTCTGCTCTCGCCCTTGCGCGCGACCCATCCCGTCCGGCCCGTCCATTTGGGACAAAACAAACAAATCCCACAGCCCAGCGCGCGACGGCCTGAGCCCATCTGGTCCGTTTTCTGTCCGGGCCGACCCATTTCAAGCGCAAACATGTGCCGGATTTGAGTCGCGGCGGACAGCAAACGGACGCGTCGCTCGTCCGCTTCGAGGCCGCGTGGCAGGCGGCCACCTACCTCCCACCAGCCAACATTAATGCGCACGCGCGGTCGGCCCCACCTGTCATCCGTCCAGCAAACAGTCACCGTCCTTCTTAAATGGGAAACCGTGGACCGGTCGTCGTCCACACTCCCCACTCCAGCCCGTGCTGCCTCCTCGAAACCCGACACACCCCAAACCCTAGCTCTCCCTCTCCCCGTCCTCGATCTCGTCGACCGGCCGCCTCGCAGCCATGGGGTTCTGGAACACCGGTCGCAAGGGGAAGCGCGACCACGAGGCTGGCTCGTCCTCGGGCCGCCGCCGCGGCTCCATGAAAGAGGAGCCCGCATCACCACCGCGTCGAGCCCCCACGCCTGCCCCATTCACCATCGGCCCTACGGCCGGCGGCAAGCGCGACCAGCAGTACATCCACGCGGATGTATGCCGGCGTTATTGGGAGACGAGGACGCCGCTCCCATGGAGCGACGTGCACCTCCCCAATAACTGGCATCTCTCCGCCAACCGGGTGCCGATCCCGCCGGTCCCGACGAGCGGCCGTGCGCGTCGCGAGGAGATCCAGTGCCGCCGCCGCCTCCTGCCGGACGACCTGTACTATGACCCTCGGTACGCCCCCGACTCTGACCTGTGGGACACGTGGTTTCGGGACGAGCACGACACGCGTCGCGCCTCTTTCTTCGCCGGCACCTTGTTGGGGCCGCGACGGCCACGTCGAGACGCGACGGCCACGTCGAGAGCGCACAACGGCTGCTCCCCAGGTGCGCAGGCGTACGCGGGTGCGCGGCCTCACGCCCACGCCGTCGCCTTCACCATCTCCGCTGCCACCACCACCTCCTCGCATGACAGCGGAGGAGGAGGCCCGGCTCATGCAACGTGTCATGGAGGACTCCATGAAGACGCACGATGAGCGCCAATGGGAGGGCCTCGAAGAGATGATGGCCCTCTCTGCGGCCGGCGACGTCGCCATCCCCGAGCTGGAGATGGTGAGGACGGAGGAGGTGATGGAGGAGGAGCCCGTGGCTGTGTTCCACCCGGGCCTGGTGGGCTAGCAGTGGACTGGTGCCCCAAAACGCCACGGTCACCGGAGCGGGAGGCGTCGCCACGGGAGGAGGAGGTGTAGGCACCTCCCGCCTTCCAGCTCGCCCCCGTGTACCACGCACCGCCGTCCCACCTCTGGACGCCGCCGGACTACGTTGACCTTGTCAGCGACAACGACGACAACGGCGGCCACTGAGAAGACGGCGACGGGCACGGCAGGAGCGCGCGGGCGGCGGTTTTATTTTGTTTTTATGTTAATTATGTCTATGTGAACCATGGAACTGGGCCGTTTTGTGGCCGTGATGGTTAATTTATGTTTTATATTTTTATGCTTGCGTTTATTTAATTTTTTTGGCATTTCATTTTAGTTTTTGTGTTTTTTTAATCACGTCCACCCTGGACATGATTTGGGGTGCGGCCGTGCGTTGGGCATATCGACAACCCAACAGACCCAAGCAGACATGGGCGAACCCATTGCCGCCGCAAACAGACGAAAGCAGGCCAAACCGGGCGTCCGTTTGGGGTCGTGCGCTGGAGTTGGCCTTGGCCGTCGGAGGGTCATGGCCGTCCGAGGAGATCTGCGCGGCCAGCCCCTGGAGCAAGCGCTCCTACTCCTCGGCGTTCGCCTTCGCCGCAGCTTGCACCATTGCCTCGTGCTCGGACAGCTCGATGCCAGAGCCGCCGTGCATCAGTCTCCACCATCGTCAGGGAGCGGCGGAGGACCGACGTAACGAGCGTGTCCTAAGGATCCACCAGTGCACGCGTTTGCCGACGCCTCACCCATCGCCATGAAACCGTCTCCATCGTTGACAGGGAGCGGCGGAGGACTGACTTGACGAGCGTGTCCTCGGGATCCACCGGCGCCTCGACAATGCCTCACCCGGCGCCGCGCATCCGTCTTCGCCTTCGTCAGGGGGCAGCGGAGGACCGACGCGAGGAGCATGTCCTCGGGATCCACCAGCGCCTCCCCAATGCCTCACCCGCCGCCGCGCACCCCTCTCCGCCGTCATCAGGGACCGGCGGAGGATTGACACGAGGAGCGTGTCCTCCGGATCCATCGACGCCTCTCCAACGCCTCACCCGCCGCCACGCATCCCTCTCTGCCATTGTCAGCGAGCAGCGGAGGACCAACGCGAGGAGCGTGTCTTCGGGATCCACCGACGCCTCGCCAACGCCTCACCCGCCGCCGCGCATCCGTCTCCGTCGTCGTCAGGGAGCGGCGGAGACCGACGCGAGGAGTGTGTCCTCGGGATCCACCGGCGCCTCCCCAACGCCTCACCCGCCGCCGCGCATCCCTCTTCGCTGCCATCAGGGAGCGGCGGAGGATCCGCACAAGGAGCGTGTCCTCTGGATCCACCGGCGCCTCTCCAACGCCTCACCCGCCGCCGCGCATCCCTCTCCGCCTTCGTCAGCAAGCGGCGGAGGACCGATGCGAGGAGGGTGTTCTCGGGATCCACCGGAGCCTCCCCAACACCTCACCCGTCACCGCGCATCCGTCTCTACCATCGTCAGGGAGCGTCTGAGGACTGGTGCGAGGACGTGTCCTTGGGATCCACCAGTGACTCGCCAATGCCTCGCCCGACGTGGCCCTCTCCCTCGCTCGTTACAGCTCGCGTCGTGCGTCCCGCGCCTCTTACTTGAGCGTCCTCGACCGCCCCGACATCGGCAAGGGCACGAGCACCCAACGGTAGCCGTGGATGCCCTCCGAAGGTGGCAGAGCAGGGATGGGCTGGGCGTACCTACAGTAGAGTAGAGCGGGCGCAGCTGCCACCGATGCTGCGTGTCGGACGAGAGGGCCCGACAACGTCGCCCGCACTGCGCCCTGAGTTGTAGCCGCTGCTGCTGCACCTATCCAGCCGCGGCTGCAGTGCGATGCGGAGAGCGAGCGCATCCATGTCGGAGCCGTCGTCGGAGCCCGCGCTGCTCTTGTCGGATGCCATAGAATGGATTGAAAGAGAAGGGAACGAAGAGAGTGAAGTGGACTGGAGCAGATTGAGGGGTAGGGTTCGTCCGAATTTGGATTATATGCAGGGTCCCTGTGGGCCACGGTGGGCCGGGCTGACGTGCCGGATGCGCCCTGGCCTCCTCATATCCACCCTAGATTTGGGTTGGATACGAGGAATGGCAGACAATCTAGACATTTTGGGGTCCGGTTTGAGAAGCCGGCCCGTTTGAGTCGGCCTTTTTTGACCTGTCCGTCCACCCGGGCAGTTGGGGCCGGTTTTAAGGTGCCCGACTACAGATGCTTTAATATTACAAAAAACAGAAAATAAAATCAAGTAAATCCAATATATACCAATTCTCATAAACCACCTATTCCTCCCCGGGCACGTCGTCGTCGGTGCGCCCTCTCCATCTCCCTGCATAGGCCACCTTGAGCGGTTAGCTTTTTTTTTTACCTCCTCGCCGGCGGCTCGCAAAGGAAAGCCACGGTCGCCTCCTTTCTGTCGCTTGTGGATGTGGACGAGATCCGCTCTTTCCCGGAGTTAGGAGCCGTCGGTTCCTGATTGCGTTTGCAAATTGATCACCAGATCACCTGACGGTTGCATAGAATACAGTACACTTGCCGCAGTTGACAATGCCACTGCAGCAGTTGTCTTATGCTCCATCGATGGACGAATGGCGCGTTGCACACCGGTGCAGCACCAGTTTAGGCCAATAAAATTTAAATTCATCGTCAGAGCCGGAGGCATGAGATAAACTTCTACTACTATCACATATAATATGCTTGTTTACTCCAGCACTAGTGCAGAGCGTCTTCGTATCGGACGCGTATGCTGCACATGCTTGCCATTTCATCTGATTCGACGCATCAGTACGGTCCACGTCCACGGATCATGGACTGTACAAACTAGTATTGATTATTAAAGATAAGAGACATACATTCATTACAATATTCGTCACAGCACGGGTACACTTCCCACTAACAATCCATCTGATCTTGAATAAACAGAAGCCTTTTCTTTTCTTTCCAATTTTCAACGCGCCGTTAGGCAGGATTTTCATCAGAAACCAGAGGCAAAGGCAGTCACCTCGCACCACCTTGGAGAGTCGAATCAGATGATCAGCCGTCTCCAAGGGCGCAGGGCATAGGGGATCACATTGATGGTGGTCTTCCGGAGAAGCACGTCACTCACGGGCATGAATGAATGGGGAGACTTGTATGAGATCGCACGTTACGTGAGATCAATGAAATCAACCTAAAAAAAATAATCATATTTAGACATTTTGAAAAAATCTGAAATTATTTGACAACATCCATGTGAGATATGTTTACAACACCGAGAAAAATCAGCTCAAAACTCGATGTAGATTTGGAGATTCAAAAAAGACAATTTCGAATGCGAATAGTGACAGCCTTGGGTGAATAGTGTTTTGACACTATTCACGTCCAAATTTGTGTTTTTTTGTTTCTATTAATGTATGTCGAATTAGGAGTTGAAACTTTTTAAGGTTGAACATCAACCATTGATGTGTGTCTACAGTTTTTTTGAGAATGTATGAACGTGTAGTTTTTTGTTTAAATTAATCGCATTGATCTCACCTAATGTGAGATCTCACATTAATACCCCCTGAATGAATGTGTCTCAGGGAGAGGAGCCAAGCAAAAAACTTGGACACGCTACGGCACCCGAGAGGACCAAATCATTGCGGGCGGAGAAAGGGCACAACACCTTGCCGGCGTGAGAGTGCTCATAAAGGCGGGCGGTATACATGCAGCCGGGCGCCGCGGCAGAGAATGAGTGACCACTGATCGGGATCGTTCCACACCCACCGAGCCAACCTCGACTCAACGTGAGTGTGGAACCAGTGAATAAGCTTGAGGAGTAGACACTTTTTTGGCAAGCGAGGTTCTTCAGGCCAAGACCAACCTCCTCCTTGTAGTGGCATACGCACGTCCCAAAGGAAATCCCAGTGAAACACATCAAGCGCCTTGACCTCAAACGCTGGCAGCAACATATCAGCCATGGTACATGTGGGGAGGGCGTCCAGCACAACGTTGAGGAGGACAAGGCGCACGCCGGGGGAGAGCAGTCACGTCCACCACCCCGACAAAGTACTATCCACACTAGCGATGAGAGGAAGGAAGTTGACATGCTTTAGCTTTTCACCTAAGAGTAGCAGGCCGAGATAAGCTTGACGGAGCCCCTCAACCGAGAAGCCAAGGACGACGATCACCGAGTCCAACACGAGGGGGTCGATATGCATGGGAACAGGGGTGCTCTTGATGAAGTTGATGATGAGGCCTGATACGTCTACAACGTATCCATTTTTTCAAACACTCTTGCTATTGTTTTAGCCTCTAATTTGTATGAAACTAATTTGGACTGACGTTGTTTCTAACAGAATTGCCATGGTGTTGTTTTTGTGCAGAAATAAAAGTTTTCGTAATTGGACGGGAATTTTTGAAGATTTATTTTGAAATAAATAAAAAATACTAGAGCCAAGAACTACTGGAGGCCCCCCACCAGGTAGTCACATGGATAGGTGTTTGTCCATGTGGGACCCATGTGCACCTCCTTGACATTATAAATTCATATCTGCCTTGGAAAAACTTAAAGAAAATTTCATCGTATTTTACGATAAGGAGCCGCCCCTACCTTCTGTTCTTCGTCAGGAGCCCTATTCTGGAATCCGTTTCTGGCTCCAGAGAGAGGGAATCGTCGTCGTTGTCATCACCAATCCCTCTTCATCAACAATCTCATGATGCTCACATTCATGTGAGTAATTCCTTTGTATGCATACTGGAGGTCGATGGGATTTGGATAAGATTTCATATGTAATCATTGTCAATTAGGTCTTGATCTTTAGTATCCACTATGTTCTGAGATTGATATTGCTATGACTTTGTAATGCTTATTTCTTGTCACTAGGGCCCGAGTGCCATGATTTCAGATTTGAACCTATTATGTTTTCATGAATATATTTATGTTCTTGATCTTACTTGCAAATTGTATGATACTTAGTTGGCATTAATGTTACTTGCTATGACACTCCCACTACAGGAGGTCTTAAACCTCATACAAGTCCTGGTAGGGAGAAATTTTGGCTAGTTTTATGAAGGTATTAGCATTATGGTCCTCAAGCAAGGTTAATCCGTCGGACCGGGAATGGAATGAATACTCGAAACATGGATGACAACTATTTGCCAAGAGATAACATGCTCAGAGCACTACATCCACGGTTGGCCACCCCACCGGTTCTAGTTGAAGACCTTATCGATGGGGCGGCTAGAATATGCCACAGAGGATACAGGAGACATGTTTTGGTCGATTGCAATATGGCAAAGTGTGTATGTTCTGTGGGCATTGCCAAGGTGAATTAATGTTCATGCCTCGGTTTCAACGAATCATGAGAAAAGGAGCCATTGCGGCAGTGTGTAGGGACGAACACATGATTTATTTGGGTGCTTGGCCATAGTGTTGAGAAGTTTAACTCAACCAGAATCCTTGGAAGCTATGACATGCTTGTAAAGGAACCGAGGCTCACGAACCGAGAGTGTGTCAAGTCAAGAGAAAGAGCCAGCTGTCCCTTCCTAATGGTCTTTCCCCTGTTCGTTTAGTTCTTCCCTCGCAGTCTGATGAACAGCTGCTTAAGATTTTAGATGATGTTGGTATTTGCTTAGATTCTAGTTTGGGATCCCCCTCTTCTTTACTTGGTGTGATTAGGGCAAATGAATTAGCTCAGGCTGACATTGCTAAAGCTAAGGAGGCTGGGGTAGGTGTGATTGCCCCACTGGTTGTGGCCGGTGGGGATGTGGGGGAAGCTGACAGGTGTCAGGTCTCCCCGGTGGTTCATAAACGAGGGGCTGGGAAGCGTGCTAAACCCTGCAAGGCTCCGTGCAGGTCGAGTCTCAGAATTAAAAACCTCTCCTTCAAATGAAGGCCTTATTCTGGAATATTAGAGGTTTCAGCGCTAGGGGGCACAGGGACCAGCTTAAATATTTGGTGCGTTATGAAAATGTTGATTTTATTGGCCTTGTCGAGACCCTCAAACCTTCTTTCTCCCCGAGTGAACTCTCGGCCGTTGCTGGGATAGATAGATTTAAATGGAACTATGTGGCCTCTGTTGGACAGTCGGGTGGTATTCTCCTTGGCACCAAAAATGATGTTTTTGACTTTGTTGGTTTTGATCATGGCATTTTCTGGGCCAGCACGGTGGTGTCTCATCGTACTCTCAACTCTCTTCTCGAGATCATGGTGGTGTATGGTCCGGCAGGCCATTCTTTGTCTTACATTTTTCTGGACGAAATTTATAATAAAATTGAATCCTGTCAGCTACCCCTCTTGATTGGGGGTGATTTTAACCTGATGAGATATCCTTCTGATAAGAGCTCCTCTAATTTCTCTTGGCCTCTGGCTGATGCCTTCAATGCTTTCATCAGGGATACGGCTATTCGTGAAATACCTAGGGTTGGGGCCTGCTACACCTGGACTAACCGCCAAACCTCCCCAATTCGCTCTGTTCTTGATAGGGTTTTTCTTTGCCCTAGTTGGGATGCGCTGTTCCCTCGTGTGAGCTTACGAGCTCTTGCCATTGTAGGCTCTGATCACGCCCCCCTAATTCTTGACGATGGGTCGCGTTCGGTTGGTTTCCCGAGGTTCCAGTTCGATGCGTCTTGGTTACAAGTGGAGGGATTCCCCACCTTGTTGGCTCAGAAGATTACGACCTTCCTTTCCTCTACTCGCCGTTCTTTTGGCCCAATGGATGATTGGCATCAATGTTCTTATTTCCTTCGTAAATTCCTTAGAGGCTGGTCTAAAAACTACTATGCTGAGTCAAGGCGAGACAAAGCGAGGCTGGTTGCTCAAATTGGCGAACTTGACAATCGTGCGGATAGATCTGGTCTGTCCGAGGTCGAATGGCAGATTCGATATGGCTTAGAAGAGGCGCTCCTGGAGGTAAAGAGGCACTATCAATTGGACTCTAAAGGGTGATTCTCCTACGGCCTATTTTTTTGCTATTGCAAACGGTAGACGCCGGAGATGCTTAATCGATAGCCTCCTGATCGACGGTGTTAGGGTTTCTGACCCTTCGGTGATTCTTCGCCATGTGGTTCAATTCTTCTCTAACCTGTTAGCGGCTAAACCTGAGCTGGGCTTTAGGCTTGCTCCGGCCTTCTGGTCTCCTCTTGAACAGATATCGAGCGCTGATAATGATTACCTGCTGATCCCCCCTTCTGAAGAGGAAATCTTCGAGACGATTCGGTCTGCAAACTCTAATGCGGCTTCAGGGCCTGACGGCTTCTCCATTCCTTTCTTTCGGCAATTCTGGCCTCAGCTAAAAGGCCTTATTAAGGCAATTACTCAAGGGTTTTGGTTGGGCACTGTTGACATCTCGCGGCTCAATTACGCGGTTCTCACCCTCATCCCTAAGGTCAAAGGTGCTGACTTGATCTCTCAACTTAGGCTCATTGCTCTGATTAACAACTTTGCGAAGATTCCCTCTAAGGGCATGGCTACTAGGGTTTCTCCGATAGCCCATCGGGTCATTAGCCCTTTCCAATCTGCGTTCATAAAGGGGAGATTCATCTTGGATGGGGTACTTTGCTTACATGAGTTAATTCATGATCTGCGGATTAAGGGTACCAAGGCTGTGGTCCTTAAGCTCGATTTTGAAAAAGCGTATGACTCGGTGAGTTGGAATTTTCTCCGCCAAGTCCTACTGGCTAAGGGCTTCGAGGGTTCGGTGGTGCATCGCCTGATGCAGCTTGTCTCTGGTGGACACATGGCTGTGGCTGTGAATGGCCAAACTAGTAATTTTTTTGCTAATGGCAGGGGCCTTAGACAAGGGGATCCGGTGTCCCCTTTGCTTTTCAATTTTGTTGCCGATGCTCTATCTCATATCCTCTCCCGTGCCGCGTCTGCTGGGCATATTTCCCCGGTTAGCTCTCACCTTATCCCTAATGGCATCACTCATCTACAGTATGCGGACGATACCATCATTATGGTTGAACTTGACGAGACCAATCTCACGAATTTGAAATTTCTTCTGCTTTGCTTCGAAGCTCTTTCGGGTCTTAAAATCAACTTCTCTAAGAGCGAGGTCATTGTGACTGGGGTGCATGATTCGGAAGCACAACGGGTGGCACATCTTCTGAACTGCTCTCTTGGGTCTTACCCTCTCAAATATTTGGGCTTACCTATCTCCCCTCTTAAGCTATTGGCAAAAGATTTTGCCCCGATAGTTACTAAAGTTGGTAATAGAGTTCTACCATGGAGAGGCCGTTATAACACTCAGGCGGGCAAGGTTGCCCTAACTAACTCGTGCCTTTCTTCTCTTCCGATGTTCCTAATGAGCTTCTACCTTCTGTCCGGAGGGATACACACTGGTTTCGACAAGCACGGGGGTGCCTTTTATTGGAACTCCGCCGACAATAAACGCAAATATAGAATGGTTAAATGGAACCTCATCTGTCATCCTAAGGACAGGGGGGTCTTGGCATTATAAATACTCGGGTCATGAACAAATGCCTTATGTTAAAATGGTGGTGGAAAATAATGTTTCTTGAGGAGCGTCCTACTTGGCTTTCGATTCTCAAAGCTAAATACTTCCCTTCCTCGAGCCCTATGTTCGCTTCTTCCTCTGGTGGTTCTCAATTTTGGCATCAACTTGTTAAAGTGCGACCGATCTTCCGGTCCCTTGTTAAATTTATAGTCAGGAATGGTAAATCTACTCGTTTTTGGTTAGATTGGTGGGTCGGGGATTCCACGCTTGCGGTTGCCTTTCCGACTTTGTTTTCTGATTGTGCTGATCCCGAGATCTCTATCTTTGAGCTCTCGGTTCAGGGTTGGGTTTTAGATTTCCGGCGCTCTCTTTCCCCTGTGGAGTTGGAAGACTGGCAACGCCTTACTGCTTGCTTCCCTTTGCTCTCGGAGGAAGAGGATTCCGTTGTTTGGCCCTTTTCCCCCTCGGGGCGTTTCTCTGTTAAATCGGCGTACTCTAAGCTTATTTCCGGCGGCCGCACTGCTAAGTTTAAGGATATCTGGTCAGCTCGCATACCTCCTAAGATTAAAATCAATCTTTGGCAAGCTGTCCGTTGTAAACTTCCTGCGGCTGATCAAATTAAGAAGAGGAACGGGCCGGGCTCTGATAGATGCGAGCTATGTGGGGCTCTTGAGAATACAGAACATATCTTTTTTCACTGCTCCCTAGCTAAGTTCATTTAGAGTTGCATCAGACTTTGGCTTCGTGTGAATTGGAACCCTTCCTCTTTTGAGGATCTGCGGCGGTGTACTAATTCTCTATCAGGCCAGTCTAAGAGGGTATTCTTGGTGGGCTGGGCTGCGATCGGTTGGTTGCTTTGGACTACTAGAAACAAGTTCACGGTTGAACACATTTTCCCGGCTAACCCTGTAAGTTGCTTATTTAAAGCCAATGTTTTTTTGCAGCAGTGGAGATCATTGACTAAGGAAGGGGACCTTCAGACGTTCGACGACATGCTATCTAAAATGAAATCTACGGCGTCTTCCCTGCTGCGGCGCTCTACGAGGACGGCTTCCTAACTCCCTTGCTGCTCGACTGCTGGCCTGCGTGCCTTGTTAGGCTGGATGCCTTGTACTGATACTTCTGTTCCTTAGTTTGCTTAACTTCTGTGGTGTTTCGTGCTGGTATTATAACTCTGCCTGATGGCTTTATTTATAAAGTCGGGCTATTGCCTTTTCTAAAAAAAAAAGCCAGCTGCGTGCATCGGCAGACGAGTGTCGCACTCTCTCTCAAGTTAACACCCTAAAAAACTCTCGACTAGGAACGTAACGTGATGCGCCTTAATTAGAGAAGTCAAATTACATGAAAGACGAAATGGCCAACACGCTCCCCGCTTGTGCACGTAGTGATTTGTTAGTAGCGTGTGCGACTTCATTAGTGTTAGAATAAATCCGAGGTACACAGTCGATCCTCCGAGGAACAAGCAATCACAGACAATGACGACACCGAGATTTGTTAACGAGGTTCGGCGAACTCGCCTACTCCCCGGGGCAATGACTACGGGCGCTCCTCCCCGAGATACCGCAACACCGGCCACCCGGGCGCCGGCACAAGCCGCCAGCACCCCCTTGCGAGCCTGTCGCTATCTAGTCGTCATGGGTTACAACGTGGGGTGCCTCCTCATATATAAGAGGCCAAGGGTACAACGTGTCCGACTCCAACACTACAAGTATCCTACCCACACTACAACATCAAGTCCAAACGTAACCCAACTAGTATAAAATATTCGACACAAACACAACAATTAGGACGCATGCAATATGATACTAGTACAATTTCGTCCTGTTGTAAGCCGACGGTAGGGTGGATTGACTCCTTGTTCGAATGGCGCGTGATCATTAATGTGCGTGCTACCGTCTTGCACAACAGCTCCACAACAGCTCCAGATACTAGATGGGCAGGGTCAGAGTCGGAGTCGGAGCCATTAGATGTTTAGCACTAAGAGAGAGGCACCCGCTCGTGCACAGCATCTTCATAGCGGACGCACATGCACATGCTCATACCATTTCAGGCTTCATATCGGCTGTGGCCGAGCTGATTGCACTCGCACCGCAGCACGTACAGATCACCCCGTTTGTTTGTCATTGCTAATTTAACGGATCTGTCGCCTTGCACGCGGCCGCTACCCCCTTAGCAAAGCAACACTTATACTACCTCTGTCCTGTAATATAAAACGTTTTTGCAGTTCAAGTTGAAGCAAAATCATCTTATATTAAAAGACGGAGGGAGCATTTATTTTTCTTTTCTCAAAACTACTTTACATACTAGAGTTAGCTTTTCGATCCTTGTATGACAATACAAAGGTCCTGATCCACGTATATGATTTGTCTTTATTTTCATTTTAATCCATGTATGAGATTTGTCTGCAGTCGAATTTCGTAAAGTTGGACTACATTTATATTTAAGACATCAATATCTAAAATATTAAAGTTATACAATATAAAACCTAATTTTATGATGCATCTAATGATATTGATTTTGAATTGTGAATGTTGATATTTTTTTGCTACACACTTTGTGCTCACTCGTGCACACCTTTGATCAATTTTCTCGTCAGTCACTCATTCTCAAATTGTTGTAAGCCAAGCGCGCTTACCTTTGAGGTTCATTGCGAATGGGCCCAGAAAAGAAGGAATTCCTTATTGATATGAGTAATCTATCATCTTTGTTAGGCCAGAAAGTCACATTTAAGATGGAATAAACTGATGGGTTTGTTTGGGAGAGAGGGGAGAGAATGAGCATGCAGATGTGACACTGATTTCGAAGCTTTTCATATATTTGATGTCTTGGCACAAAAATCTTTAGAACAAGACCATTTTTAGATATATTTTAACTAGTTTGATTTTTTTCTTCAATCTGTACTTTTTTAAACGAATGAAATCAGTTTTTGAAATGATAAATTAATTTTCTTGTTTTAACAGAAATACATTTTTGAATTAGTAAATATATTTTCGTAATGAGTGAAATCTATTATGTGAATCAAGTGAAATCAGTATTTAGATGAGTGAAATATGCTTACTGAAAAGAGTGAACTGAGGTTTTGAAATGAGTGCCCTTATTTTTATTTCAATTGAGTGAAATCAGTATTAGAAAAACAGATTTTACTCATTTCAAAAAACACATTTCACTCATCTGCGCCCAAAAAATGAGTATGCGTATTTGTCGTGTCAGTGGAGGGGATCGTCGTGCAGATTTGCCAATCTACATGCATCCAAAAATTAGTTAGTAAACATTAGTAGTACATTTTTAAAAAGTACTACAATATGGTATGCATTACGTCACACTAGTAGAATACGGAGCTTTAATACCGGTTCGTAAGGGCCTTTAGTGCCGGTTCTGGAACCGGCACTAAAGGGTGGAGACTAAAGCCCCCCTAGTCCCGGTTCAACACGAACCGCCACTAAAGGCCCACCATGTGGCACGAGCCCGCGCCGTGGTATGGGGGACCTTCAGTCCCGGTAGTTGGGTTTTTTAATCTTTTTTTGAATTTTTTCCCGATTTTCAATTTTCTGAATTATTTGATGATTTAGTCTCTAGTCACCCCTCATAACTGCTCAAGTGTGGACCACTCATTCCAAATCTTCTAACTTCCCGGCCGGTCACCCATCCTCTCACTACTCCAGCCTGAACACGCTTAACTTCTGATCCTATTCCCCCTAGTTTCCAAGTCTGCACTTGTTGTTTTCCTGACAATAGTAAGCTGTCAATCCTATTAACCCTCAGGAGTTTAGCTTGAGCATGAAATCACACGTTTCACCGTTTGAGTTTGAAACTTTTATTCTAAAAACCAATAATTATTTAGTAACACTAATATTTGTTGAATAAGTAGTTTGACCATAGTTTGACCAGATTTGACCGAAATTCAAAAAACTGAAATAATTATTTAGTAACACTAATATTCTTGAATAATTATTTAGTAATACTAATATTTCTTGAATAAGTAGTTTGACCATAATTTGACCAAAATTCAGAAAAACTAAAATTTGAGCATAACTTTTTTTCCTTTTAGAATTTGAGGATTCTAAAAATTTGCAATACAGCCTATGGCGGTCAAAATTGGATGCGGATTTTCGTTCTGAACATTTTGATATATTATACGTTTTTTTCCGACATCGTATGCAAAATATATAGTCGTTTTACTTTTTGATCACACATTTTTACAAAACAGGTCCAAATTTAAGTTTTTAAATTTTCCTAACTAGTAGATGTAGTAACATAACTACATCTCAAGGCATTTTAATTTTTGAAGTTTTTATCATTTTCTTTTGTTTTTTTTAAATGAAATGGCGATACACGGGGGGCCCTTTAGTCCCGGTTTGTGTCTCCAACCAGGACACAAACCAGGATTATAGGTTAGACCTTTAGTCTCAGTTTGTGTCACAAACCGAGACTAAAGGGGCTCATGGGGCCTCGTCCTGACGCCAGCCTGCCACCACCCCTTTAGTACAGGTTCGTGGCATGAACCGGTACTAAAGGTTCAACACGAACCGGGACTAATGCATAGCCGTTCGAACCGGCACTAATGGTACCATTAATACCAGGCTAAAATTGAACCGGGACTAATGTGTCTCATGTAAGGTCCTTTTTCTACTAGTGTCACAATTACCACCATTTGCTCCTTTATTGAGCAATCTCTAGGCTCATCAATAATTATTGACAAATTCTTATCTCCAATGTCATTCTTGATAACTTGGCTTATCTCCACTGCAAAAGATGAACTCCTCGTAGTAGAAAGTTGGCATAACATCTTAGATTGATGAAGCCATAAAAAACTCCTCGTAGTAGAAGTTGTCGCAATAAAAAAGGTACCTACATGGTGTGCCCGATCGGTCCTTGCTATTCCATCTTGATTAATATATATGTATGTATACTTTTTTTTTGCTATATAGTGTGTATGAATACTGAGATATTGGCACAAGAGAGCAGTACTACCATATACTGTATATTTTGATCGCCATTACGTAGTGAGTACGTACACTGTACATACCCAAGTTCATCCATAACAACTCAAAAAAAGAAGCACTGCAGCGTCAGGACCTGGTTATACATCACTGCACTGTATATTTCCGTTGTGGAGGCTGGGCCTCAGGACGGTGCGTGGTTCCCCCGACCCAAAGGAATAGTGTGCACACTTTGGGTGATGGGTGGGAGAGAGAGGAGGAGAGGGATGGGAAGATGGACTGCTCACAATCATATGGGTGGGCCTGGGCCTCCGTCTATTTGTCTCATCCATCGATCGGATTGCTCATTGCATTTGTGCCGTGGGTGGTGTCCGTCCGTTGGCTGGCTGACCGACCGAATGTATCACTCCAAATTACATACTACTCACTCTCTTGTCTCAAAAAAGAATTTACGACTCACTCCGTCCACAAACAATCTAACAAAAACGTTTTACCTTGTGGGAAGGAGGGAATAGCAAAACTTTACAACTGCATACACTCTCTTAGTATAATCGAATAGTGAACTTATGAACAACGTCGTTTTCCTCCAATGGAGACAAATGCCATTTCTGGGATAGATTTGGTAAACAAAAAGAAACACAAAAATGGTAAGTGAGATACAATATAATCGGATCGATCACCAACGAGTGACGATGAACAATTTACTGTGCTCGTGGATTGGCCGTCCAATCTCCCTACCAGCGACTCCACATCCTCTTAATTAGTTGGTCCATGTGGCAAAGGCATTGGCGTTGGAGGCGCTTTGGCTCGATCATTACACCGGCCGAGCAACAAAGAGAAAAAGTTTATGTCATGTTATATATGAAAGGTCGAGGAAGCTTCCTTGCAAGCTCCAAAGGTGCATACGCCTCCTAAGCTGCTTACATTCTACGGCGTTCTGTAAAAATGCCTCCAAAGGTGCATACAACTGAGGCACTTTGTAAAAACGCCACCTTAAGCATGATTTTGAGGCGTTTAGAGAAACGCCTTCGCCAAAATGCCTTCTTTTCACAACCGTGTTGTAGTGCTTGCAAGCTCCATGTTCGTTTTTTCTTTTATTGATTGAAGAACATGCAAGATCAGTGCTAACGTTTGGAGGAAGACATGAACATGCATGATGTGGGGAATTGTTTTTGGATCGTTCTACAGGAGCACGTACGTGCTGGCTCCCTGTTTCATTGGCCCTTACGTCTACGTGTATGAGCGGGCATGAATGTGACCGGCCGCAAGGCGTGTACCACCCTACCTACCGCTGCCGCCCGGCCAACCCGGCCTGCTCAACAGTGTGCTGGCTACCGATGTTCTTCTACTGCTGAAGCAAACAGCTATAGGTGACGATCTTCACGCTAATCAAGCGTGTTAAGGTCAACGTCGATGCCTCTTTTGACATTGTCACTATGGAGGGGACTGCCGGAGCAGTGATTAGAGACAGGAAGGCGTGTTCCTTGCTGCTAGTAACTCCAAGCTGGATCATGTGCACGGTGCCACTTCTGCCAAGGCCGGTGGCCTGAGGTTAGGGCCAGTTCTTTTGCTGGCTTCCAGAATAAGCTGTGAAGTTGCCTCATACTTAGCTTATGTTAAAAGTCCAACCAGACGACGAGTTGAACGGAAGGAAGGGGGGAAACGAACGCCTCATCGGATAGGACGTGGCAGACACTAGAGACGGCACGCAGGACGGAGACTGCGCTCTCAGCTAAATCAGTACTGCATGCATGAAACTGATAATGCTATATCCAGGAGAGGAGAGATTAATATATTGTATACTATACTATACTGTGCACTACTCGTCACCATTACATAGTGAATGAATACACTGTACATACCCGAGTCCATCCAATCCATACGAAAGCATAGCAATATTTCCGCTGCGGAGGCCAGGCCCGCAGCTAGCGGCAGGACAGCACGGCCATGCGATGGCTGCGGAAATAGCAGGTCTTGGAGGAGGAGGATGGGAAGGAATGGACTGCTCACAATCACATGGGTGGGCCTGGGCCAGGGCCTCCCCCGTTATCTCATCCATCCGCTGGCTGATCAGCCGAATGGATAATCCCAAATTAGCAAAAGTTTACAACTCTTGAGGTACTAGCTACCAAGAGACCCTCGCACTTGCTGACGCTCTAAACTGCAGAGGGATATATGTCGTCTCATACTGTAAAGTGGTGGTTGAAGACATCAAGAACCGTACCGAGCTATGGAGCAATTATACATGAACTAATAGAGCATTGTAGTGCTTTTACTCTGTGTAATTTCGTTCGTGAGTTCAGGAGCTCGAATTTCGAGACTTAAAATCTAGTGAAGCATGCTTTATATATTTGGGGACTGGACGCCATGTCTGGTTTGGTCAACTTGGTGACCTTCGTTTCGTCCCTGCAAACATTGTGACATCATAAAAAAAAAGCTTTGCAGGATTGTCTCAAAAATCAATAAATATTTTACAACTACATACACTCCACTATTTGTTCACCCTGAAACTGGCTAACAGACCCCGCCCTCAGCTCGCCAGCGATCATCAGAGAGAAGACACACAAAGTGCAGAAAGAGAAAAAAATTGTACTGTGTAACCCTGCACAATTTTTCTATTCCTTCCTTCCTTTTATTCTTCAGCACAGAGAGAAGGCCCTAACGGCCGATGTGAACCACCCACAGCGGTCTTTTGGGCTCGTGCCATCCCACGAGACAGATTGTGCGGGCGTGGACTATGCCATCACCTCCTAAACCGGATGCCCTACTTAGCCGTGCCATCCCACGAGCAGGCCAGCTCAAATGCAATATTTCCTGTGCGGAATGCACATTTGATTCAACATTTCAAAATGGAAAAAATTGTAGATCAAAGCAAGCTTATGCTTTTAAATTATTTTTCTACAAAAAAGACATAGTTTTGGCTTGGCTGAAAGGAATCGGTCTACCGTAAAATATTTTAGTGATCATTTGGAAAACACACACAAGCCCACGCGCGCGTGTGAGATCTTTCACTTGTATGTGCAATAGGTAAATAGGTAACCAACATCATATATCTTGTACTACACCCGAAAGGCTGAAACCCTATCCCGAATGCTGATCATTCACTAACGCACAATGGAGAACATAGGAGGAAGTGACATCTTATTTCAGGTGCTCAGTATGGCTTCAGACTTCTGACCAAGGTACTGTTGCCAGGTCTTGCCGGAGCCTTTTTCTTGATGCTGACCGTCATCTTCAGAGCAAACATTCTTGGGTCCATCGTAGTAGACAATATCTGTGTTAGCATTTGCACGCTTCCAATTTGTTGGAAGCTTTAGATAATTTTCATAGAAGGCTATAGTCATTGCCAACCTGATTCTGTCCCTGAAAATGGATGTATCGAAAATGGTGTTATAATATACCTAGGTGAATATGATTTTCTAATTTATGCCGATGATGGATATTTTTACCCGGAACGCATTTTGGTTCACTGACCTTTGATTAGCTACGTTGACAACCTTAGACCAGAATGCGATAGAGTGAATCAGGTTCCTCTTTAGATTACGTGGCTCCACCAGAAGCACATCAAAATCAAGTAAGCACGGGTTCTTGTCATAAGGTTCATATACCAAACCTTTTGAAGCCATTCTTTGAACAGCATTCAGTGTTGGAAATATGCCCTAGAGGCAATAATAAAATGGTTATTATTATATTTCTTTGTTCATGATAATTGTCTATTGTTCATGCTATAATTGTGTTATCCGGAAATCGTAATGCATGTGTGAATACATAGACCACAACATGTCCCTAGTAAGCCTCTAGTTGACTAGCTCGTTGATCAACAGATAGTCATGGTTTCCTGACTATGGACATTGGATGTCATTGATAACGGGATCACATCATTAGGAGAATGATGTGATGGACAAGACCCAATCCTAAGCATAGCACAAAGATCGTGTAGTTCGTTTGCTAGAGCTTTTCCAATGTCAAGTATCTTTTCCTTAGACCATGAGATCGTGTAACTCCTGGATGCCGTAGGAGTGCTTTGGGTGTACCAAACGTCACAACGTAACTGGGTGACTATAAAGGTACACTACAGGTATCTCTGAAAGTGTCTGTTGGGTTGACACGGATCGAGACTGAGATTTGTCACTCCGTATGACGGAGAGGTATCTCTGGGCCCACTCGGTAATGCATCATCATAATGAGCTCAAAGTGACCAAGTGGTTGGCCACGGGATCATGCATTGCGGTACGAGTAAAGTGACTTGCCGGTAACGAGATTGAACAGGTATTGGGATACCGACGATCGAATCTCGGGCAAGTAACGTACCGATTGACAAAGGGAATAGTATACGGGATTGATTGAATCCTCGACATCGTGGTTCATCCGATGAGATCATCGTGGAACATGTGGGAGCCAACATGGGTATCCATATCCCGCTGTTGATTATTGACCGGAGAGTCGTCTCGGTCATGTCTGCATGTCTCCCGAACCCGTAGGGTCTACACACTTAAGGTTCGGTGACGCTAGGGTTGTAGAGATATTAGTATGCGGAAACCCGAAAGTTGTTCGGAGTCCCGGATGAGATCCCGGACGTCACGAGGAGTTCCGGAATGGTCCGGAGGTGAAGAATTATATATAGGAAGTCCAGTTTCGGCCACCGGGAAAGTTTCGGGGGTTATCGGTATTGTACCGGGACCACCGGGTGGGGCCACCTATCCCGGAGGGCCCCATGGGCTGAAGTGGGAGGGGAACCAGCCCCTGGTGGGCTGGTGCGCCCCCCATGGGCCTCCCCCTGCGCCTAGGGTTGGAAACCCTGGGGGTGGGGGGCGCCCCACCTGGCTTGGGGGGCAAGTTTCCCCCCTTGGCCGCCGCCCCCCCATGTAGATGGGATCCCAGGGCCGGCGCCCCCCCAGGGGGTCTATATATAGTGGGGGAGAGGGAGGGCAGCAGTACCCTAGCCCCTGGCGCCTCCCTCTCCCTCCCGTGACACCTCTCCCTCCCGCTTGCGCTTGGCGAAGCCCTGCCGGGATCCCCGCTACTTCCACCACCACGCCGTCGTGCTGCTGGATCTCCATCAACCTCTCCTTCCCCCTTGCTGGATCAAGAAGGAGGAGACGTCTTCCCCAACCGTACGTGTGTTGAACGCGGAGGTGCCGTCCGTTCGGCGCTCGGTCATCGATGATTTGGATCATGACGAGTACGACTCCATCAACCCCGTTCACTTGAACGCTTCCGCTCGCGATCTACAAGGGTATGTAGATGCACTCCTTCCCTCTCGTTGCTAGTAAACTCCATAGATGGATCTTGGTGTTGCGTAGAAAATTTTAAAATTATGCTACGTTCCCCAACATTCAGAACATCCATACTGATGTAATCACCAAGGCGCTTGCTACAATCTTCAGCAACACCGATGCCGTAACTGCCTAAATCAATGCGAACAAGGTCTTCAATTTTTCCCTGGGTAGGAGAGTGATGTTACACATAAGGTAATGCGGAGATACTAAGAAAATGCTTGCTTTGTGTATACTTGGACGTGATAGATTATGCTTTGTGTTGCAGAATTGGATTTGCATGCTCAAAATGTTCCATGGACCTATGCATTATAACCCTGGAAATATGATCCTATTAATAGCCAGCAAAAAAAATGAGTCACTTACAATAAGCAGGTCTATTCTGTTGATTGATCTGATATCTTCAAAAACATGGGTAAATCTGTTTCGTGCAAATTAAAGACTGGAAAATTTTCAATCATTTAACAATACTAATGCAAATGGTCCATACAAACTTCTCCCAATAAATTTTTTATGTGCAATTGGGGCATTCTATCTAAACTATTATCAGTTACTACTCACTATGACAGCTTAGATGATTGAGAGAGGGAACCAGCAACAGAATAGAACCTATACTCTGGCAGAAAAGGTCTTAATGGGATAAATGGTTCTTTCTTGGGAAGTTCCGTAACAGGTTTGAATAAATACATAAGACATATGCATATAGTACCTTTATGATTGAGTCTTCTGAGATATAAACATATCTCTTTCGCGGGAGCTGAGTTGTTGTGATAATGATTGGTGACAATTCATTGCGGAGTGCCCAAAGAAAGTTTCCTTCTGGAGTGGTAAAATTTAGCTTATCCTCGATTTCCTTTTGGCTGTAGAGGTAAGAAGTATGAGGACACAAGAATTCCAGCAATAAATGAGCATTTTTAATCTGTGTGCTCACCTAGTAATAGTAATATTTGAATCAGCTGGTAGTACTGATTTTAGCTTGTAGTAGGGCAATTGATCATTGCCTCCTTCAGGTATCAAGAAATTGAAGGATACATCATGCGGATGGCTGCCAAAGAAGGACAAGGAAACACGATGGCCATATAAGACACCACTCAAAAAGTACTTGGAAGACAAGACACAATTCTGGCATAAGTTCTACTATATCACTAGACCACATAGGTGAAACACTCCGATACCAAATTAAGGGTTATCACTTTTATACAACATGGGGTTTGTCACTTGATATTACATGCAAGTAATCATGAAGCTTCATGCAAGTAATTCAGACAACCGGTTTGGATGATAGTCCAGTAATAGGATAGGTGTTTAGTCAACTCGTTCTATTTTCGTCGGTTGTGCCACTTTATACTTTTTTGTTCAGCTCTATGTGAGCTTGTTCTGGATTACAGACTTTTTGGTCACTTTGTTTAATAAAGGGGCTGCATGCAGCACTCTGATGCAGAGGTCGGAGGTAATCCTCCTTTTCTAAAATAGAATAAAAAAAACATGAAGCTTCATCATGCAGAACAAAATTCTTGTACATCAGTTGCAGAAAATTCCGGTAGTCACAGTTGAATGTTATCGTGCCAATTTCCTTGTAATAAAATTGCTGAAATGCACGTGTGAAACATAGAAGCTGCACCTTGAGCTGGACAGGGTGGAGTTTGTGAGCACAGCAAGAGTACGAAGATCCAGACAGCTTATCCAGGAGAAGACATCTACACTCGTAACCTCGTGGGACAGTTCCTGCCGCGGGTAAACAATCCCAGCTATAGTAAATATCATATGCATGCGAGAAATATACAGAAAATACAGATAACAGGGAGCTCCAGAGAGCCGGGAGCAAGACGGGCATGGCGAAACGAGCTGGCGGCATGTAGTACCTCGGGGTGGCGCAAGAGGTCCAAGGGGACCCAGGTGCGGGCTGTGCGGCCGTTGTCACGGCCGGCTGGGTGGCGGAAGTGGGTGGTCGGCAGGAAGTGGAGGCCCACGAGCGCCAGCTTCGGCATCGGCGCCGGCTCGACGTCGGTGTGGATGACGCGCTGCCAAAGCCGGAGGCTGCTACACTCCCTCGCCCTCGCGTTGACGGGAGGCGGGCGGTGGTGGGAATATAAATGGAAACGGTTCCAGCTTGGGAGTCTTCGTCGCCGTGGGTCCTTCGCGCGAAGCCTTTTGGATCTTGTGGCGATCAGGCGTTGCGATTTATGTACTGTTCTTGGCACTGCTTGGCATCGTGTTCCATCTCAGGGAAAGCATGCCCTTGTTTGTAACAAAAGATTTTTTTAAATAAGTTTCATAAGGTTTTTTCTTTCGTTCTGAAAAGCTTATTGATCTGCAGAGTTATTCTTTCACTAGGGCGTCAAGGGGGGACATGCATGTTCAATGGTCAAGGCTTCACGGGAACACCTTAGCTAGGCTGGTTATCCGAAATTGTTTGGATTCAAAATTTGGTCTAACTTTTCGTTAAGGTAGGTGGGAGGGAGAGATTTACCTACCAACGTACAATCACCAACTCCCCTTTAATAGTCAAGATTAGAAAATATGCCCGTGTGTTCACCGGCCTGTCCAAATTAGAATAACTATTGGAGAAAAACAAAATTGATTGAAAAATAAAAAGATACAAAGTTGATTAACATTTAGTAAGATGGCACATTTCTTTTGACGGAAAGTTTAGTATTAATTAACATTATCAAATTGAGATGAATTTAAAATAATTAGAATTTCTCGAGCATGAACGTTCACCTCTACGGTTGTATTGTATTGTTGATGGGGTACAGAGTACAGGTTGATCTAACTTGAGATTGTATGTGTGAATGAATCTACCTCTACGGAACCCCCTCGGTTGTATAGACACCGGGGGTACATAGAGTTACACCTAGGTCGGTTACATTTGGGAATAAACATGCCGAGGATCACAATTGTGCCTTGGAGTGTGCGAAAAATCTATGGAAGATTCCATCTAGATTACTTCACGATGCTTGACGAATGCAACCCACTGGTTGGTGGTTTGGGGGTCCTCGGCCCAGCCCATATCTGGGAGCCAACGTGTTTAGCACCACCTATCCAGGACACCATCAGTAGCCCCTGAACCGGTTTTCAAGCCGAGGACACTGCTCGGCCTCTTCAAGTTGTTCATCATCCTCAGTCTTCGGCATTGAAAACTGGTTCAACGATTTTTCAATGTGCCTATCTCCAAAGTGACTAGAATTTTGTCGGAATAGTATACCTCTTGGACATCCAAGGAGCCCCAACTAATCTTTCCCCAGACGTATTCCTCCCTTTGTGAGCTTCGAAAACCCTTCCATTGCCTGGTTAACTTAACAGCGAAGTCTTCCCATGCTGGGATGGGGGCGCCGGTTTGGTCGCCTTTTGACAACTTTGACCAAACGAAACGCCCCCACGTAGTGCACAACCGAAGGGCCCATTCAGTAAACATTATGTTGTGTTAGCGCAGCACGAGGCCATTGTTATTGGCACCTCTTGTCAATAAAGACATCGTGCCCCGGATTTTCGGCGGCATCATCTGTAAAAGCTCCTCGATTCGCACTTGCATGTAACGCACGTCGTGTTGGGATCTTGTAGTGCAGTGCACCTCTTCCGTGCCTTTACTGACTTAGAAAAGGCACATAGTGAAAGCATTCCAGCTTCACGCCATTCACTCACTCTTGCTCTCATCATCCCAAATGCATAAAGAACAAAGCAATGTGCAGTTCCATAGTTTGACATCCAAACAAGATTTGGAATTGAAACCTTATTGAGATTCCATGAGCATCCAAACAATCGGATTCATATTCATGCCATTACAGTTTCTTTACAGAAATTTCAGTACGGAGGCCTCCTACACAAACATACAAACGCATCGTTTATGTTTTTCTTCAAGATGTTTTTTTTTGTGCGTGACCATGGGATGTGTTTTTTTTCTGTGTGAGGGGAGGTGGGAGGGGGAGTTTTACCTACCAACATACAATCACCAACTTCCATTTAATAGTAGTGACTAGAAAATATGCCCGTACGTTCACCGGCCTGTCCAAACTAGAATAATTATTGAAGATAAACATAAGTGATTGAAAAATAAAAAGATACAAAGTTGATGTAAGATAGCATATTTATTTTGACTTCAAGTTTAGTATTAATTAGCATTATCAAATCGAGATGAATTTAAAATTATTAGAATTTCTCGAGCATGAACATTCACCGGCCTGTTCAAAAGGATGTTGCATTCTATAGTCCAAAAATGATTTCTTAAAATTATATTTCATGTTGTTCGTTGACTTAGAAATAATAATTACTCTATTCCCGAGAAATAGCAGATTGATATATTACTCTGTGCAATGCAGTTTATTGTGATTTTGAAAGAAACTATAAAAAGGTTTGCATAGGTCATTACTGAAGTTGGACAAATTTGCAAATTCCATACCTAAATATTTTATAAAAAAACATCTAGTTTGTGAAGTTTTTGTTCCGAGCATATCTAAAGAATTGAGGGAAAAATATATTGCGAGACTAATATCCATAGAAATAGAAGCACGAAGCAGGTTAAAGAATATTCAAACTTTTATGTTTCTTTCATTCTTTTTCGCTCACGTTGTAAACACCTACAAAACCTCACCTCATCTTAATGAGAAGTTGGTGACCGAGGAAGAAAGACCTTTGATAAAACAACCAAGAAATCCATGTACTAACATAGCCTAAAGATATTAAAATTTAGCACAACAAAATTCTAGTTATGCATGTGGTTACCGAGAACAATTTTTTTTCTTCACATAACTTTGATATTCAAAAAAATTGCCGGAATTATTATATCCCTATATATGTAGATGATAACATTTCACTTTTTTCGAAAATAAGGATATTCCCCGGCAGAGCATCAGGACGATGCATGCAGCCATAGATGATAATTTTCTTGCCTGTTTGTTTTTTGGAAAACAGACGTCGACATGTGTGTCAGTGCCTTTCTCTTTGCTTTTCCTTGAATGAACATATGGGGCGCAACATCATTTTCCCTGTTAATTGCACCAAAGTTTACCGTGTATGGCAGAGCCCACAATTCTATTCACTTAATTGAGATTTAATGCTAGTATAGTTTCTTCAGCCCACAATATTCCATTGATGAATAGAATTGTTTCCCGAAATGGAAATCCGGCTTCCCACGAAACCGGTTAATCAATGCCCACTTTGCACGTATAGTCACCCGGCAGAATTTGTGGAGCCTTTTCTTCCTTTCATCAATTTGATGAGGCAGCTTTGTCTCAATTTTTCTTCTTCTTTTGATGAGGCAGCTTCGTCTCAAATTTTCTTCTTCTTTTGATGAGGCAGCTTTGTCTCAACTTTTCTTCTTTTGATGAGGCAGCTTCCTTATTTTCCAAGGTACAAAGGAGCGAGGAGGGCAGGGCACTATTTAAACGAGCTTGCTGACTACCACCGCATATCATCATAAGCTACTACTAGCTAGCTGAGCTGGGTGCTGCAACCACGTAGAGGAGTTCAGCAGTCATATCTATATTATGGAGTTATTACGGCAGCTTGCTGATTCCGGCGTCCACGCCTCGCCGGCCTCGGCATTCTCCTGGTGGGTACCATCCGGCGATCTACTGGCGTCGGCGTCCACGCGGCGACCATTGAAGCTGTCCGGGACTTCCTGATCCGCTTCAACGACGAGGGGCGAATCCCATGGGTCCGGATCTACCACTCCTTCCCGGCTTGGCAGCAAGAATGTGAGTAACCCACACGTACTTAGCGCTGAATGTGAGCAACCACATAGAACTCTGATCCGGCTGGCCAGGGATCCAATTCCATGCCCCCACTCCCATGCTATTGGCGCTGCCTCCTCGCATCACCTCTCTTCTTCCTCTAAACTTCTCTGGCGATTTTCACAAACAAAACGCGGGCGCGCGCGCGCGCGCACACATATGATGATAAGACTAACACACGCGCACACACATACACAAGCAAGAGCACCAAAGACTTTGCCATGAGGCTTTCTTCCTTGGTATACACAAACGCTACATCTTTTCTGCTCAGCCCTCACGGTCTCCATACACAAAGACATTAGCAACACGGCCAGGCAAAACACCCTGGTCCGCGCTCATGTCCAACTACTCCACCAATGCGGCTGCATGCAACCTCCATCATATTACTGCACTAAAAGATAACTTATTTAGAAAAATGTTCAAATAATTCTAAATAGTTTGGACGTATTATTTTTGGAAAAATCATATAAAATAAATTGTATTTCTGGTTATAAAAATATTTATATAGTTTAGAATATCATAAATATTGGTGAAATTACAATTCATAAATATTATTTTAATTATAAAAACATTTGAATAATGATATGCACATTTTCATAATTTATAATTTTGTTGTTTAATTATTTTTCGTATAACTCAAAAATATCCTTAATTATGGACAAAAATACTATGAATATGTACATCTGTCTATATTTCAGTTATGTAGAAATTATGCATATGTGCCATGGGTGAAAGTTATCACAAGCGAAAATCAATAAAAAATTCAATATTTCAAAATTGCGTGAACATTTTATAAATAGATTATTTTATTTCTACGTATAATATGTATAACACACGAATATTTGAAATATTTTTTTATTACTGTGATTATAGTTGACAAACTTTTTACAAATTTCTAAAAAAAAAGCAAACATGCCCAAAATGGGCTTGTTCGATGAGAATTTGTACTATAAATAGTACGAAAATATTTTTTTACCAATATTTTATGTGGAGCAAGGAGTGCCCACGGATATTGCATGCGTATCATACACGTGCACGCATGTACATTGAAAACTGTTGGCTAAAAGAAATTTTAACAGGCGAATGGCCGGTTAATTGATTAACTGTATATTAAGCTAGCTCAATGTGTACGTGGATGCAATTGCACTGCATGGCCATGCAAGTTTGAGATGGGGTTACGTACATGGAGACGGAGCGCACCGGTTGTACACGAGCGCACCGGTTGATCGGTTATATGCATGAAAAGACCCACGTACTGGCCGGTAATGCTAATATGAATGTGTCCCATTGTACGTACGCGTACCAGAATACGTGTCCGGCTCGCCGGTATGTGCGTATATCTAATACCGGCCAGCCCGTGTTTATACGTACTCAAATACCACGAAGATCATGCATTAAGCGGAAGCACTCCAGGCCCGTGTGCAGTCATACGCCAAGGTACGTGCGCCATGATATTTGCTTCTTTTTTTTATGTGCAGCCGTGTGCGCCAAGAAGAATTGAGGAGATAAGCACCAGCAGAAGGGATAGATGATTTGAACTGTATCCCTTGTACCCAAAAGATCGGAACGGGACGGCGGCTGGTGCAGGGCCACATCCATCCGTCTCCCTGTATATACCCATCACATCCATCTGTGTTGTGTTAGAAGGGAGAGGGGGAATTGATGAAATAGTTTGTTGTATTGCTTCAGCCTCGTGGATGATGTAAGTATATATATATATATATATATATATATATATATATATATATATATATATATATATATATATATATATATATATATATATATATATATATATATATATATATATATATACTTGGAGGCACGCAGCACATCCATCCCTTGCGCACACATTGATCCATCCACGCACGGCCAGAGGGAGAACGAGGCTTCAGGAGAGGAGCTCGGAGATCGATCCGGCTAGCTCGGCTGCCTCGCGGGGCACCAGCGAGGAGTTCATCATCATGCCGATCATCTTCTCTCAAGGTGAGGGCTAAAAGTAATCTCTCCTATCCCTCCCCTCTCTACACACCTCCACCATGGTCATGGAGTTGTGGCCACACGGTCGGAGACGGAGCCGGCCGCTGCCTCTATCTGCTGAAGACGACGATGTGTCGGGGCTGCCGTTCGTGCGCGGTCCCCGGTGCACTACTCACCGGCGACGACTCTCGCGAGGACGGTGACGACGTGTCGGGGTTGCCGTCCATGCACAACCCCGGCTCACTCTCCACTGGCGACGACGAGCCGGGACCGCCGTGTTTGCACGGCCTAAGGCAGGCCCGCCACTCACGACGATGACGTGCCGGGGTTGGGCGCCCTCGGCGCACTCTCCGCACATGACGACGACGTCCGGGGCCGCCGACCATGCGTGGCCTCCGGCGCACCCTCCTTCGCCGAGTCCGCCGGCAACGCCATTGTGCCGAGACTCGGCGGCACACATCGTTCGACTCGGCGCACTCTAGTGTGCCCCTTCTACTTACACCATCGGCGGCGCCAAGGCGAGGCACCGCCGCATCGCGAGGCCTTACACGCCCCGTCTCACTGGTCCATGGAAGCGCCATGGTCTGGTCGGGACTTGTCGACACGCATCTCAACTCGGCGCCATCTAGTGCGCCACCCCTTCTACCTACGCCCATCCACGGTGCCTGGTCGAGGCTCCGCCGCATCGCGAGGTCTCCTTTGCCGCTATCTCGCCGATTCATGGAGGCGCCATGGGCTGGCTGGGACCTGGCGACATGGTCCGTTCGACGCACTGGTGGCGGCGCGACACTTGACGAGTCACAATGACTCATCGTAACCATGGAGACGGCGCGGCGCTCGACGAGTCACGATGACTCGTCGTAACTATGGCGGCGGAGGCATCATCCGATTGGGGTCGGGACACGCTTAGGCGTATCTCGCAGCCTCCCTCTTCATCGGCACCAACACGTGTCACACGTGCCGGGGTCCGCTCATGTCTAGCGGCTCCCAGTCCGGATGCATCCGCCGTGGAGGCGAACTCGGCATCACCGTCTGCACTCCCGTGTTGGCGGCACACACTCATTGGCGTGCGGCCATCTACCATCGCCGGCCGCACCGGACGACACGAGGTGGCGACTTCCTCCGCAATTGGCGGCGGTGTATGCGGTCATCGACGGATGTGTGCACCATGTGCCGCATGTCCATCCGTCCCTTTTTCTCCTTTCAACATCTACTCCTGCGGGACATACCCCTCGCACTCCCGATGAATCTACAATGTCATTGACGACGTCCAAGCCAAGCCAACCATGCATGCTACTTCCACAACCACATCGACGCCGCTCAACACCGACGAGGCAAGACGGCGTAGGCGGGCGTGGCCGGAGCAAAGGCCACATTTTCGACGGCGCGTGTACCACTCAGTACACGGACTCTGCCGCCGACATACACACCACCACCACCATGCATGAGGAACGCGAAGCGAAGATTGAAGACGACGACTGCGCAGCTTAATCGGAGGTGTCCCACCGTACTATCCACGGGAGTAATTAACCGGGGGCTTTCCGAGGCCCCCCGGGAACCAGGAGACCCGATCGCTAGATCCCTTGGCCGCGCCAGCAGGCCTCACTTTTTCTTTTTCTTTTCCTCTTCTTATATTTGTGTACTTTGTACACTGGCACGCCCGCAACATATTGTACCCCGGTGCAAAGGGAGACGCTTATACGAAGGGCGCTTATAGGCGCCGGCGCACCGGCCGAGCGTTTCAGCCGGTCCAGCCCAGGCCATCGGATATGAGCCACACAGCAGTTGGATCCAGGCAAAAAAAACAGATCGCCCTCAACTTCTTCTTCCTTGGGCAGTCGGCCTGGATCCGCATCTCCCGCTCGGGGAGCACGGCACCGCGCCTCCTGTCCTCTCCGGTGGTCGTCCCCGTCGTCAGTCCCCACCCTCGTCGGTCTTCCTCATCGCCGACCGGACCCCGCCCTCGCCGGCCGTCCTCGTCGCCGGTCCCCCACCCTCCCGGCCTCGTTGTCGCCTCGACCCATGCAACAGCTCCACCTGCGGTTGCAGCTCTTGACGACGACGGTTGTAGCTCCGCCGCCCTCGCCATTGATGCTCGCTGCAGGAAAATACGTCGACGCCGGCCGCGAGTCAATCAACGCCATTTGAATGGATGTAGCAAAAAAATTCACCGATAGTAGCAAAATCAAACTACGGGTGCAGCAAAAACGCCGTCGCCGCCTTCGCGAGGTCGCAGCTCCGCCTTACATGGATGTATCAAAAAACTCCAACGGTAGTAGCAAAATCCTGCTGCGGTTGCAGCAAAAACATCGTTGTTGTCCTCACGAGATCGCAGCTCTGCCTGATGGATGTAGCAAAAAGCTTTGCCGGTGGTAGCTTTCGATGGCGACGACCGGAGCTCACCAGCGTGCTCGCCGGCGCTCATCCCCCGCTTGCAACAAAAAAATTGAGCGCCCAGGGAGATGCCCAGTGCTGCAACCTACGACGAAAAAAGCTACAACTAGCGATAGGAAAAGCTTCAACCGGCTACGAAAAAAGCTTCAACCAGTATACCACTGGAGCTATGGATGACCAAGAAAAGTTACAACCGATGGCAGAAAAAGCTTCATCTAGCAATGAAAAAAGCTTCATCCGACTATAAAAAAAGTTTCAACCGCGGAAACAAAGCCATGGACGAAAAACGAAAAAGTTGCAACCGGCAGTTATAAAAGTTACAACCTCATTGAAAAAAGCTTCAAACTTCTTATCTCAGCTGCGACCCCGCGATGACGATGACGCCGTTTTGCTGCAACCGTAGTAGATTTTTGCTACCACCGGCGATTGAATTTGCTACAACCGGTTCTAGCAAAAAATCACCGTGGGGTGTAGTCTGCCATGGCTGGTTGCAGCTCCGGCGTGGCCGGGTCCGGCGAGGTAGGCAGAGCTCCGATGCATGCAAGGGAGGGCGTCGCCGTGGTAGCATCCGTAGCACCGGTTGCAGCATCTCCCGTTGTCACCGCCCCTCGGTCGCCGGTGAGATGGGATGGTCACCGCGCAGAGCCATGGCGAGCTTCGAGCGGGGAGGGGCGGCGTGATGCTGCGACCGGGGGGGGGGGGGGGGGGGGAGGGGGATGGGGAAGGGATGGGGAAGGGGTGGGAAGAAGAGGGCGGCACGCGCCCCGTGAAGGAGACGCGAGGAAGAGGGAGACCGGCCCAATGTTCCGCCGGTGCCCCGGCCCCAAACATTTCCCTTATACGAAACCTCTATCTTTTTGTATGAGCAATGTCTTTCCTTTTTCGTGTCAAACAGGGCTGCAACTAAAAGCCACGCCCGTCTTCCTGTACGTAACATAAGGTGTCATTTATCTATGTACGATATCAGGATTGTCTCAAAAAAAAAGTACGATATTAGGAACTGATCGGCCAAGTTGCTCGCGCAGTTCTCCTGCAAACGCTATGTTGCTAGTTCGAAACTGACCGGCTGCAATTTTAATCGTTTATTTTCCTCTCTGCCGACATATGGGCCCGCTGGTCATAGATATATATATATATATATAAACAAAGCATCTGTTATAAGTGGGTCTCATGCCACGTGTGCATGCTGATAAAAAATACAGCGCCACATCTGCGCATTATACGTCTGTGGATGAGATTATCTCCGTATTTGCACGCTTGTGCCAAGTTTTAGAATCAGTTCGTCGACGTATTTTTCAAGTTCAGGCACTAAAATGAACATCGGTGACAAGTTTAAGCACCGTTGGTGATATTACCTCATATATATTGAACTAACTGCACTCCGAAACGGACTCGGTGGACTACTATATCTACCACATTCATCGTTGTGACATCGATCCCAGCCAATACTCAGGCCGTAACCATATGAACCCTATCAATGGACGCCACGACCCACTGCGACGACACCAGCGTTGGCCCGCCCTACAGTCTGCTCGTAGACATCCTACGTGGTCTGCCGGACCGCACGCTGTCCCAGTCCCGAGATCCGTGCTATTTGATCAGACGATATGAAGAGCGTTCGCTCTGAATCACTAGAAAACAGACGGCAGTTTTTTAGTGTTTATAGGAAGAAAAAGCTGCACGAATCACTACATATACTATGTAGATCCGATAATTTGGAAGTTGTCGATTGAGAAATAGCAATCCCGATATTAACACACAATCTTCGTTAATGTCCAGATTAATCAAGCTGCCGTTATACGAAAAAAGGATCACGCATGCACGCTTTCCAAATCCCTTCCTTATCGTATGTCACGGAACCTATTGTCCGTTACGAACTCTCCCAGTACTATCGAGACTTTTATTTCAACAACGTCCATCGTCTTCTTTTTGCTTCAAGTTTTTCCAGCTGCCGCCACATCTCATCATCATCAACATCGATGGACACGGCCACCCACGGCGACAACCATGGCGTCCTGCCGTACGATCTGCTCCTCGACGTCCTGTACCGCCTAGAAAACCGCGAGCTCACCGTGTCCCGGCGCGTCTGCCGCGCGTGGCGCGCCGCCATCGATGACAACACCGTCCTCCTTGCCCGCTTCCACCGCATCTTCCCGCCACGCGCCTTCCCTGGCGTCTTCCTCAGCAACAAATTCTTCGCCCCCGCGGAGTCACCCTTCCGTAAGCGCGGCGAGGAGCACACCTTCCGGTATCCTCTCTTCGAGCACTCTTGGGCCAGCACCGTGGAGTGGACCACTGCAACGGCCTCCTCCTCCTTCGTTGTGGCGCCGATATATATGTGTGCAACCCGGCGACGATACAATGCGCCCACTTACCGTCCCCACCGACGAACTCGAGGTATATGAAAGGTGTGTTCCTCGCTTTCGACCCTGCCATGTCACGGCACCACGAGGTGTTCCTATTCCCGCAGACAATGGCGCAGCTGCGCCCGGCCCAACCGCGAGTCAAAGTAGAACGGCCATGGGAGGAGATCTCCCTGGAGCAGCTACAGTACTTTAATAATTTTTCGAAAGAAGACCCACCTTATGAAGAAGAGGAACAACAACAAAAATGTGAAGTTGAACAAGAGCCAACGGAGGTTGACGAACCCCAAGATGAGGTGTTGTCTTTGGTGGTGTTCTCATCGCGAACCCACAAGTGGGACAGACGAGAGATTGTGCCCGGCAGCTGCGATCATAAGCACCTCCGTGATGATGTGTTACCCGTGTTTTCACGGTGCCCAAGCTTGGAGCGTGTATGGAAATCATCTCAGTATTGGAGGGGGTCGCTCTACGTGCATTGCTACAACAACATCCTTATGATACTACGTACATCACAAGCGATGTATGATATGATTCAGCTACCCTTTAATGACATGGAAGAGCACAAATGGCCCCTTCACCTCCATGCCAGTTCGGTTTTTTTTAGAACAAAGGCTCGCGATGAGCCCGGTTTGGAATTAACAAAGCCATCAACCGACCAGGAGTACAAACTCTGGATTACAACCTCGAATTAAACCAAATAGAAACAAGAGGAAAAAACGGCAAGATACAATGTTGCTGGGAGCAGCTCACATGCCAGACATACAACAAACTACAAAAAGATCAGCATGAAGAACCTAGCTTGAAGATGACAAGGCCTCTTGCACGCGCGAAGCCTAGGAGAAGGGAAATGCCGGCGAAGGAGAGGAATATCAGATGACCGAAAGGGCAACCGTTGCCACAACACCTGGGACCCTGACGGAAACACCACCATCCAGATCCATCGTCGAAGAAGGCCCCTGCCTCCTCGCCTGGCTCGAAAGGCGCCGCACCGTCGACGAATGGACACGTTCACCCTAGAACCTGGATGAGTGGCACCGATGGCATCCACGTTATTGGGACCAGGCAGACCCGTCCTGCCGTCGACTTCTCACCTAGAGCAGAACATCACCGAAAACCAAGGACCCGGGCATGCAAGAGGAGAGCTTCCAGAATGAACTAAGGATCAGCAGCCAGGGCCAATACCAAATTGAGGAGCTTCTGCACAACCGGCTCACTGGAGTGACACTGCCGGGGGGAATCCCTATCCCCTCCTCTCCAGTAGCCATGGGCACCGGAGTAGGGTCACTACAGCCACACGGTGAGCACTCAAACATGGCCCGGACCAGGGGGGACACCACCGCCGCTGGAGTTTATCCTGCTGCCGCCGACACCCACCGCACACATCACAACGAAGTCCAACTTCCCTCCTTGCTCCCAAAGCAGCGCCTTCAAGAAGGATACGACGCCAAGGGCGTCGCCGCCGCCCAACAACATTGGGGTTTTCACCCGGGAGGACAAGTGGGAAGGGGCGGGGAAGGTATACCTGACAGACGCCTCCAAGGAGGTGCGCGGCGCCCGCGGGCGTCGCCGCTGTCATAGCCAGCAGGGCTGACTAGGGATTTCTCCTGGCTATATTCCCGTCACCACTCCCACCCGGCGGAGAACCCGCGTCCAGGACAGAGCATGCCAGAGCTGGGGGGAGGGACTTGCCGAATCCGCAGCAGAGGGTGGAAGGCGGCCAGATATGAAGCCGCCGCCGCCACGCCCTGGCTCCCATCCACCGGCTAACTCGCCGTCCACACGGGCGAGGGAACCGGCCCGCACCTGTGCCACCATGCGCCGAGGATCTGGTGGTGCCAATCCAGCCGGGGCCGCCGCCCTGGGTCCCGAGACCCCCCGCGAGCGATGCGGGACAGCAGGAGATGCCCCGCCGCCACCTTCATCAGCAGCGCCCCGAGCGAAGCCGGCGGCTGCCTCAGGCGGTGGCGAGGGGAGGTCGAGAGGGGGAGGAGACGGCGGCGGCGGGCTAGGGTTTCGGCCCTCAAGTCGCCCGAGAGGGCGACGCGAGGGGGAGAGAGAGAAAGAGAGAGGGGGGAGGGTTGGTGTTTTTTCGACTATTGCCAATTCGGTTTTAGCAAGCTATGAGAAAGGGATCCACTACGTGGCAATCAAAAACATGTTCCAGCTTCAAGTATGGACACTGGATGAACCAGCTGATGGGCAGTTAGGGTGGACATTGACGCACGAGGCGGACCTTAGTGCTTAGTCATCATATTGATGATATACAACATTCATCACAATCTTTGAAGTCGATGGTGCAATGGAAGCACCATCGACTTCAATGGAAGGTGTTTGAAAGAACAAAAGGAAAAGTCAGTTTATTTGAACCTCTTAGTCCCACCGAACAAAGCATTCTCGATCAAATCCTTGGCCCAAGCGACAGCGACACCGACGACAACAACAACAACAAAGAAGAAGACGAAGACAAAAGCGACAACGATTCCGACTACTCTTGGAACTCAGACGAGGACAACTTCATGGACGTGGATGAAGACACCACCAGCATGGGCCAGATACACTACACGTGCTATAAGATTATAGGGTTGCATCCCTATAAGGACGTGCTCCTCCATCCAATTGGCATAGCCGTTGCGTACCATCTCAGCACATCGAGAATGCAATATTTAGGCCAAACGCCTGGAGTTGGAACGAGTGGCTTTCCTTACCGCCCGTGCTACATGCACGCACTCCCGAGTATGAAGATGCCCCGAATTGGAATTAGGCTGCCATAGGAGGTTCATTCTTGGGATTAGGCTACCAACGGCTTGATCCAAAATTTTGGTGTGGCGCCGACCATGCATTCCTTTACCACCCATACTATACTCCCGACGAAAGGATGTCATGATATAACGTGAAGAAGCATAATTATATTTTCTTTTACATGTACATGCTTTATTAATTAACAATAGTGTGTGTGCGCTTTTTTTTGCAAAAACTTTCAATCTATTCATCAACTGTTATAGTAGTACAAAGAACACCTGCTTTATTAATTATCGATAGAGTTGGGCCCGGCACCTTGTAATGGCAAGTGTTTGGGCTCAACAGTGTTGGTGTTTCAAAGAAAGAAAACTGCATCAGATTCATTGTGTGTTTCTTTGCTCTAAAATATGTTTCATGGAGTTCATCGATCATTGCAGCGGCCTATTCTTGTCAAACTTCTACAAGGAGTGAATCCCTCTATGATGTGTTGTGTGCCGTGATGGCTCTGCAAAAGCCTCTCGCGGTGATATAAGATTGTATAGTACATTTCGTTTTTTCTCTATATTTAAAGAGAGATCGCCGTTCGAAAAAATAAAAGATAAGGAGAGATCGACGATATATACGCAATTATTTTTGTAACACTAAAGCTATGTTCCATTTAGAATTTTGAACCCGAGATTAGCGCTTGTTTGAATTACAGCAAAACATTATCAGAAAGGGCGCTAATAGGCACCGGCGCACCGGCCGAAACTTTCGACCGGTCCATTGGATCTGTCTAACACGGAGCGCACGGAACCGCTCAATCAGGCGCGTATTAGATGGGCTCGAGATGGACTCGGTCGTCGTCTTCCTCATCCGCCGCACATCGTTGACTCTGGCCGCCGTTGCCATCTGCCACACCCCGCGTTGCTCGTGGCTCGCCATGGCCGCCGCTCGTCGTCGCCGCTCGCCGCACGCTGTTGCCGCTCGCCGCCGCTCGCTGTTGCCGCTCGCCGTCTCCGCTGCAGCAAAAGAGGTACCGGCTGCATAAAAGAACAGCGGCAATGGCGGACGCCAGGTCCAACAATGGCGGGGCCGCCAGTTCCAGCATCCGTCGCAGCACCATTGGTGCTTAGAAAAACAGTCATGTGCATCAACGGCTCGTCGCTGCAGCTTTTTCGTCGCCGGTTTCTGGTTGAAGCTTTTGAAATATATGGTTGAAGCTTTTGTGTTAACGATTGTAGCTTTCTGCGTTTCCTGTCGCCGGTTGAAGCTTTCTATATCGCCGGTCGAAGCTTTTTTCTAGCCGGTTGAAGCTTTTTTCGTCGCCGGTTGCAACTTTTCTGATTTCTAGTCACCGGTCACCGCCGTGAATGGTGGTAACAATTAATGTCTGTGGTAGTAGCAAAAAATATGTGTGGTTGCAGCAAAACGTTGTCATGGTCGTCAAGGGTTGCATCTTCTCCATGAATGATGTAGCAAATTATGTAGTCGGTAGTAGCAAAAAATTGTTCGATTGCAGCAAAAAAATGTCACCGTCACCTAGGTCGCATTGTCTTCACAAATGAATGTAACAAAAATCATCCCTGGTAGTAGCAAATTACATCTCTGGTAGTAGCAAAAACACTACGCGGTTGCAACAAAAAGCGTTCTCACTGTCATCGGGGTCGCAGCTCCTCTGTCGTCTGGTTCCAGCAACTTGCGCCAACGGTTGCAACATCACCTGTCGCGCCGTCGTAGCAAAACCGTCATCGTCGTCGAGGTCCCCGCAGTCGTCATGCGCCGCCGTCGCAACTCATCGCAGGGCTCGTGCCTCCGTCATCGCTGTCTTTTGCAGGGAAACTGCGTGGATAGGGGAGGCGCCCGCGCGAAGGAAGAAATAGCTCGTCGTGGGGTGGGGGGAGGGGTTGGCGACCATCTCCACCGGCAACTCTTCTCTGGCGAGATGCTGTCGGGCCTGGTCGAGGAGGTTGCGGCGATAAAAAGCTGCAGCGCAGAGCGAGGTGGGCTCGGGCGAAAAGATAAGGGAGAAAATAGGATGACTGGAGAAGAAAACAGGACGAGGGAAGTGGTGGCCCCATGCAGCCTACGTGTCTCGTCTGAATTGGTTGCAGGGTTCGCGCGTGGGACACGACCAGCCGAAGATTCGGCCGGCGCACCGTCTCCAAACGTTTCCCTATCAGAAAAGCATCATGCATGTACGCAGTGCATTCCAGATTCCAATATGTCTCGGAATCGGCTGCTAAAAAACTAATTCGCTTCCGATAATATTTCTACGCGTCGATCATCGTCTTTCTTTTGTCTTCTATAACAAGCGCACTGATATTCGGGTGCTGGTATATCTTATCAGCACCATCAATGGACATGACCCAAGGCACGGAGGACGGTGTCTGCATGCCGTACGACCTGCTTGTCTGATTTTTGTTTCCGGCCTCTGCATCAGTCGATGCATACGGCCACATTAATATAAATAAAAAAGGTTCAACAAGGTCTTAATGTCTTGAATTAAAATAAAAAGAAAACGGCAAGCTCACACAGAGCCACAACGCCAAGAACAAAAAGGCCCAAAAGCCACAACCGGTTGGCATAACAAAAGATAGGTAAACTAATCGTCTATCCTATTACATGACCGCAATCCAAACCGGTTGAAGATATCCCACGCTACCATTTTCTACCGGACAGATCCAGTAGCCAACCTGCTTGTGTGATAACAGTGAGCATAAAGTAAAGTCGGTATTCATGATTGGCCCTTGGGTGTATGTTAAAGCAGCTTCATTCTCTCGCACTCGACCCCCAAAATCCCTAACTTTTGCTACAGTGTGATCTCTGAATTTGTTCGTCAGTTCTAGATAGGACCTGACAATTGGAATTCAAAGCTAGGTTTAGCCGTGAGCAGCAAGTGGATCCGGAGACGAAGAGGAGTTGAGGGTAAAATCATTCTCTTCAACCCTGTTCTCGGCGGCGGTGTGGAGTTTCCCGTGGCACTGGCAGTGGTCATTTCATACAGGTGCAAGTGGATAGGAAGTGGTTGCTAAAGCACACTGTTTTAGTGGGAATTTTTTTTTCCACCCAGCATACCAATCCATTGTACCTTGGAGATGAGCGACGCGTGCAGCGGCGATCGACGCCAGTAGAATCTGCTATACAGGGTCTGGTTGGTGCAGATCAGGTATACTACTTTGTTCTGAACCGTCTCGACAGTATTTCTTCTGGTTACCAAATCAGGGGAGGTGATGAAGGGTTCCACTGCCACCGACAACTTGAGAGTTCCATTCCTTGCAATTACTCCCTCCGTTCCTAAATAGTTGTCTTTCTAGAGGTTTCAAATGGTGACTACATACGGAGCAAAATGAGTGAATCTACACTCTAAAATATGTCTATATACATCCGTATGTGGTGACCATTTGAAATCTCTAGAAAGACAAATATTTGGGAACGGAGGGAGTAGATGTTAATACTCTGCAAACCAACAGAGTTACACAGAACAGAAGAGAGTTTTTGGAGTTCAGTCAGCATGTCACAAGTTGACAACCAATTTTCAGAGTGTGTAGTGTAGATAGGTATGAGGATATGGAGAGCAGCAGAGCAATCAAGTTGCCGGCAGCAGCTGTAGATGAAATGTTGCAGCAGCTTGTGTCTTTCATCTGCGCCAAAAGCAATCAATATGCAGAGGAACAAAATCAAAGATATATGTATGCAGAGGAACAAGCAAGCAGAGAAACTAAACTGAACATGGGATTACATTTGCTTTGCCAAACAAACAACAATTAGGCACGAATAAAACAAGGAAAACTGTGATTATCCAGCAACATCGATCGAGTAGACAGGAAAGCTGAGTAATTAGACAGCAGGCAGGGCGATGTCCAGCAACATCTGCCGGCGAAATTCCTTGGACGGCTTGCCGTCTTCTCCTGGGAGGCTGGCGAACAGGGCTTCCAACTCCTCCACCGTCGGCGGCGGCGTCGGCATCATCAGCGGTGGCGTCGGCGTCCGTCTCGGCAGATACATCAGCAGCATGTCGCCTTCCTCGTCGAGCCGAGGACCCGTCACCATTCCCGGCACCGCCTCGCCCACATCCATGGCTTCCTCTGCTCGCGTCGCCTGATTCTTCTTCTCTCCTTCTAGATTCTTCTCTGCTTCTAGATTCTTCTGGATGGATGGATGGATCGGGGAACCTGACGCCGACTCCAATTCTTGCCGCTTTGGGCTTCCGGACCACGGCTATTTCTAAATACTTCTCGGTTCCCCGCGCAGGTCGACCAAAAGCGCCATCCCGCTTCCGATTTGCCAAGGTTCTAGAACCTTCCATGACCAGGTTTTTCAGTTTTTTTTTCATTTTTCATTTTTTCATGTTCTTTTCTTTATTTCTCTTTTTCATTCTTAAATTTTTTATCTATTTTCTTTCCTTTCTCCTTTTCATGTCACGGACATATTTTAAAAATCATGAATATTTTTTGTTCATTAATTTCAAAAAAACAGACACATAAAGATTTTAATCCTTGGTGGCATTTCTAAAAAGAATCCCAAAATCCTATTTTGGTGGTCCCGATTTCTTATAAAAGGAAAATGAAACAAACTAAAAGTATGGAACTTCTTCTGAGAATGCTAGAGAACCTATTATTAATGGAGAAAGTGAAACTCAAGATGATGAAAAATGAAACTTCTATGTTGATTCTGAATCTCAAAGGGGTGATGATGAACAAGATCCCACTCAAGATAACAATAATCATGCTATTCAAGCTTCAGTGCTTGTAGTCATTGCTAGGTGGTCTACGGATCTGGATGTAATTTTTATTATTTCTGGTGTTTGTTGTATTGCCGTGATTGAAGATGAATGCATTGAATGTTTTCTCCCAAAGAAAAAGGAAGATGTATAAACTGTCAATGCTACCATTAATAAAGAACACAATAAATGAGAAACACCACAAAGTAATTGTAAAAGGGATAAGATAGCTAGGAAACATGGGAAAGAAATACAACCATGGGTGCAGAAGTCTATGTCGTTTCTTAGTCAAGCTTATAAAACTAAATACGATGGAAATTTTGCAAAAATAAATTTGAATTACTTAAAACACTTGGTTTGCTAATTCTGTTAACCAATACTCCCTCTGTTTTTATTCACTCTGCATATTAGGGTTTACTGAAGTCAAACTTCGTAAAGTTTGACCAAGTTTATAGAAAAAAAACAAACATTTACTATAACAAATCTATATGATGTGAAAGTATATTCAATAATAAATCTAATGGTATTGATTTGTTATTTGTTAATATTTTTGTTTATAAATTTTTTCAAAGTTTAACTTTGACTAAAGCTAATACGCGGACTAAATAAAAATGGATGGAGTACTGAGTTCTCTATATCTAGCTAGGGATCTTTTTGTGTGTTTTTTAAGTTTTTTCATAGTTAAAATCGCCAAGCTGGGCGGGTACGTTTCCTCAGTGTGCAGATCAAATTCACCCGTGGTTTAGGGATAGTATTTTGGTGCATCGGTGCACTGCGTTACGACGTGGTTGAATTGGTCTCTACAGTTCGGTTATTGCATGTGTGCTATGGCGTCTGTTTTGTTTGTATGCTATTGGACTCATCCAGTGCAGCACGCCGATCTCAACACAAGGCTCACCCGCAAAATGAAGATATCAACTCAAGGCTAGAAATGAACACCATCGTGCAGAAAACCGACTCGACACTGATGCATCCCAGCACATAGAAAATATTGGTGATGCCCTCTACCTGGCCAACAGACTAATTGCCGCTGCAGGAGCACCTGACAGACCACCGAAGCTAACTAGGAGATCATCATTCGCCTCAGGAGACCTCGCGAGGCGACGAGGAGACAAAGGCGCAATTGATTTGATCCACTGTCAACCCCCACGAGGCGCAGGACGAGCAGTTGACACACAACAGGGCCTTCGCAAATTCCTCCTCATCACAGATCAGCCTCAGCTGTCCAGGGCGCCCGAATTAAACCTCAGCTCATCCGCCGCGTCTTTGAGGAGCTTCTGTAGGAGAGGATGCCTCAGATACCCTACCGAAACCAAAGGCGACAGAGGAAACTCATACGACATGTTACCCCACCAATAGTGTGATATTGCGTCGGAGATCCCCTTACAAATTTTTTTCCGGGATCTGAACACACACATCGCATATGTTGGGATTGCTTAAGCCACCGCTTTAATCAAGGCTTCTTTTCCACCATAAGACAAAGTCCTTTCCTTCCAGCCATTTACAATCTGCATGATCCCCTCAATAAGGTGCTTAAGACAGTCTACTCAGTCCACACCTATCATGGAAGGTAAGCCCAAGTATTTTGCCGAAATAGACTCAGCCATTGTTAAGGACTTCGCACACTTCTGCTTTAACATCCATATCTGTGTTAGGACAAAAATAAATTGAACATTTTGCTTCACTCATCAATTCTCCCGAGAGGCTGAGATAGAGCAATAGTCATTCAAAATTCCTCTCAGCATATTCGCATTAGTTAAATTTGGCTGCCAACATCTTTGAAATCACCTTATACATGATGTTCCTTTAGAACCATAAGAGAAAAAAAAACTCATTCAACAAGAGTGTGGCCACCAGAGTCGGCATTAAAGATTGCAAATCTGCGCCCACACCTCGGTCAAGCACTGAGAAACTTTCAGCCTTCGATGGTGAGCTTCTAGAACATGAAGATAGTACAAGGTATAGAAGCGTTGTTGGGGCATTACAATATTTGACTCTCACAAGAGCAGATAATTCTTTCTCAGTCAATAAAGTATGTCAGTATTTACATGCTCCATTCATTGTTCAGCAGTAAAAAGAATTCTTAGATATGTCAAACACACCATCACCACAAGGCTTGCATTTAGAAAGTCATCATCTAGTTTGTTAAGTGCTTTCTTAGATGCAGATTGGGCATGATGTATTGATGATACAAGATCAACTGGCGGCTTAATTTGCATTATTTTATGGTGCAAATCTAATTTCCTGGAGTGCGAGGAAACAAGCTACAGTGTCTTGCTCAAGCACTAAGGCTGAGTATAAGTCGTTGGCAAATGCAACGACAGATGTCATTTGGATGCAGTCACTATTGAGAGAATTGGGTATGCCCACGAGACATACTCCATGTTTATGGTGTGATAATCTTGGGGAAACCTATTTGTCAGCTAATCCTGTCTTTCATGCACGCAGAGAAAGGACGGTAAGAAAACTACTTGATGTTCGTTTTGTGTCTTCAAAGGACCAGGTGGCGGATGGATTCACTAAAGCTCTACCCGTTCGAAATCTAGAAGACTTCAGACGCAATCTCACCTTAACCAAGGTGTGATTGAGGTGGGTTGTAAAAATATCTTAGGATCTTCTAGATGCTTTGTACGGTTGATAGAGATAAGTCCAATACCAAGCCGGGTGAGATGCCACAGATGGGGCTTTTCCATCCCTATAGTAACACGTAACTGTGGCCTGCTACGGTAGGTAGAAAGGCTTCCAAATTTACAGGCTTCTTGTCATGCGCCTCGCGGGGGGTGACCATGGATCAGCTCAGGCACGCCTCTGTATCCTCATCGCCTCGCGGGTGCTTCTGCAGTGAATGATCTAATTGTAAGCTTCGGATTTCCGGTTTGTCAGGTGCTCCTACAACGGCGATTGGTCTGTCGGTCATCTTCTGTTGGTCAGTGATAGGGAATCGCCAATATTTTCTATGTGTTGAGATGCATCAGTGTCGAGTTGGTTTTCTGCTTGTCGGTGTTTATTTTGGTATGGTATGTAAACACTTCAACTGCTCTATCTATATATGTGAAGCTCTATTAGTCCTTGATGTCTTGTTTTGAGGTTGCAATCATCTAGTTCTTTTTCCTTGGTAGAAGTCACAATTTGCTGGGGGGGGGGGGGGGGGGGGGGGGGGGGCACGTACACAAGAATGCAGTTATCTATGTTGATATTCGTCTATGTTTTTATTTCTAGCCTGGAGTTGATACCTTGTACTGGACAAATCCAATAGCACATGGACAAAAAAGACGCCATGTAGCACACATGCGACCACCGAACTGCAAAACTATCCAACAACAAGCAAACTAAACTGGAGACCAATTTAAACACGTCGTAACTCAGTGCACCAACGAGAAAAAAATATCAATAGCCCCGCGCGAATTTGATGCGCACATCGAGGAGACATACCCGCCCCGGTACCCCACTAATAGCATGAGGCTAGAACCGGTCGGCCGATTTTAACTATGAAAATAACTTAAAAACAAAAAAAGATCTCTAGCTAGATATAGAGAACATAGTATTGGTTAGCAAAATTAGCAAAACCGAGTGTTTTAAGTAATTCAACTTTTGTGCAAAATTTTCGTCGTCTTTAATTTTATAAGCTTGACTAAGAAACGACAAAGACTTTTGCACCCTCTCCTAGCTATCTTATCCCTTTACTATAATTTTTTGGTGTTTCTCTTTTATTGTGTCCTTTATTAATTGTAACATTTACATTTTCTACCTCTTCTTGAATAGCATCATTATTACTATTTTGAGTGGGTTCTTGTTCATCATCACCCCTTTGAGATTCAAAATCGAGCATAGAAGTTTCATTTCGATCATCTTGAGTTTCACTTTCTTCAATAATAATAGGTTCTCTAGCATTCTCATAAGAAGTTTCATACGTTTAGCTCGTTTATTTTTATTTTTATAAGCAATCGGGACAACCTCAATACGATTTTGAGATTTTTCTTTTTTGAAATGCCACCAAGGATCAAAATCTTTATGTGTTTGTTTCTTGAATTTAATGAAATTTTTTCATGATTTTAAGAAAATGTTTGCGATATAAAAAGAAAACACAAAGAAGGAATTTATAAAAAAGAACCTGGAAAAAAAGGAAAAAGAAACAGTCATTGAAGGTTCCAAAACCTTGCGAAACGGAAGTGGGAGGGATGCTACTTGGGCCGCTGCAAAACACGTAGCGCTTCTTCTGGTTGACATAGGTTGACCTCCGTTACTTGGGCCCAGAGCCCAAAGAGTAGAGGAATGTGGGCCGGCGCGTGTTGAGAAGCAACAGGATTTTGTTGTAAATACTGGGCCAGGGCCCAGGATGCCAATTGTAGGACGAGTTGGAGTCGGCGTTGGGGTTCCACCGCCGGCTTTATATTCATGCTCGCCCTCGGTTCCCCGATCGATTCCACCGCCGGCCGGCCTGATATTCCACCGTCGGTTCCCACGCGGCGAAGAATCAAGCGACGCTACGCGAGCAGAGGAAGAGGAGAGGGAAGGGACGCCATGGAGAGGGATGTGGTCGAGTGTGATCCGTCGATGACTGCTCCCGTTGACGACGGGGATCCGTGGATGACGGTTCCGCTCGAGGAGGGTGGCGACATCACGCTGCTGCTGATGCAGACGCCGACGCCGGCGCCGGCGCCGGTGGAGGGCGGCGATCCCGTTCAAGCCTTGTTCGACACCCTCGTAGGAGAAGAAGCCAAGCCATGGCCGACGTCCGAGGAAGTGTTCCGGGAGCTGTTCGGCGAGCCGTGGTGGCCAACCAAGGAATTGCTCCGGCAAAAGTTGCTGGATGTCTCTCCGCCCGGATCCATTCCGGAGTACTCTGTGCTGTTATCGGATTGATTCATCCATCCCTTCCGCCTAGCTAGTGGTCTCTTTCTCTAGTGTTCTCGCATGGACGGATGGATGGATGGATTCCTTCCGCGGTCTAGTTAATTACTACTACTGTAGCTTTCTTTCTCTACTCGATCCTTGTTTGGCAAAGGAAATGTAATGTCAGGCTTCAGTTTGTTCCTTGAATGTTGTTTACGTTTGGCGCAGAACTGCAGATGAAGATGACATGACAGAAAACACCCAGAGCTAGAAGGAAGCCGGATCACCCTGCCGTGATTCTTCCTGCTCCTAGACGCCATCTATGCACCGCTCTGAATACCTCTTCCGCAATCTTCCGAACCTGCCTTGCTCCTGCTGACATCATCTCACTTCTTGCGGGGTTTTTCTGCAAAATATCCCAATCATGTAACCACTTTACAAAAAGATTCACCGGAATACAAGGATCGTCAACCTTGTTATTTTCAAAAATTATCCCATTACGCAATTTCCAGAGTGTCCAGCAAATGGCAGCTATCCCTACCATCACCAGACCCCTTTCTTCCTTTCCAATTTTTTTTTGCCCAGACCCTCATCAAGGAATCTAGGGTTGCTGGAATGTGTGCCAGGTTGAATGCACCCTTCAGAGCATTCCGCAACAGACGGGCTACTGAACACGTAAGAAAAAGATGATCAATACTTTCTTCATGTCCACAGAAGGGACATTTTTTGTCTCCATTCCACCCCCTACGCAACAGGTTGTCTTTTGTAAGGATGCTTTTTCTCGGGGCTAGCCACATAAAGACATTCACTCTAGGTGGCATCTTAATTTTTCACATAAAGTGATGAGGGTATTTGATCCCATTCTCAATTAGATGTCTATAAAACGATTTAGCAGAGTAAATTCCATTTTTAGTAAGGGTCCATTTAATCTCTTCTTTCTTGTCAGTCAAGGTAAACGAAGCACACCCCTCTTTTATATGCTCCCACAATTCGCTAGAGTAACCAGTCAGAGTTCTTCTCAAACGAATGGTGTCAATCTCTTTCCCCAGAACTTCACTGATAGTCTTGTTTTTATCATAGCAAATATTGTATATTCTAGGAAACTTGTTTTGAGGGTTGTGGATCCAATCCACCAATCCTCCCAAAATCAAACATTTCTCATCACCCACTATGAATTTGCACCGAGACAAAAAATGTTCTATGTGCTCCAAAAGTCCCCCCCCCCCCCCCCCCCCCAGAATTGGGAGTCTCCCTGTGTAGCAGCCACATTGCTAAGTGCCTTTTTTCTGGTATTTACTAAGTATGATATCTTGCCATAAGCCTTCAGAGGTAAACAATTTCCACCATCTTTTGGTCTGTATACGTCAGACAATTTCACAAGATGATATTTTTTTCCTTTCAATTTTTTCTTGCCATAGTAATCTCGCTCTGAAGAAATCCATGCGTTTACACACTCCAACCGTCGAACCATAGAAAGACATCATAAAGTAGGGCACCCTGTCAGCGAGGTTTGTATCAAGGTGGTCCTTCTAGCACTGGCAAGTAGTCTCCCTTGCCAGTTTTCACATTTTTTTTCATTTTCTCTTCAGGAGGTTTAAAATATTTATTTCTAATTCGCTTTTCATCCACAGGTAACCCCGGATATTTCATTGGTAAAGTACCAACAGGGCATGTAAAAATTCTAGAGTAGTCCTCACTTTTATCTATGGCATTACCAAATAAAAGTATCTTACTTTTATGAAAATTAATTTTCAATCTAGACATCTGTTCAAAGATACAGAGTATATACTTTAAGTTGTGAGTGGTCTCAAAGTCATCGTGTAATAAGAAAATTGTGTCATCGGGTATTGTAACGTATTTACCCCATTAGGGATATTTTCAGCCAGAACTCCTTTTTATTGAACCACTCTTCTTAGCATTATCCAGCATAATAGCTAATGCATCAGCAGCTAGATCAAAATTGAGGGGTGATAAAGAGTCCCCCTGCCTCAAGCCTTTGGGAGTAAGGAAGTATGTTCCCAAGGCATCATTCACCTTGACACAAACCGTGCCACCTCTGATTGTTTCCATAACCCGGTCTATCCATTTGTCTGGGAAACCTTCTTTTAAACATTTGGAAAACAAAAGTCCATTTAATTTTGTCATATGCTTTTTCAAAGTCTATCTTAAGGAGGAGAGCACTTTGCTTCTTCCTATTAATGTTGTTAAGAGCTTCATGTAATCTGCCTTTAATAAAAGCAGTCTGGATGGGGGAAATGACTTCAGCAGCCACCCAATTGAGCCTATTCGTTAAGACTTTGGTAATGATTTTAAAACTAACATTCATCAAACAAATTGGTCTGAATTTTTGTATTTGATTAGAATTTTCATTTTTTAGTACCAGAGTAATGATACCATAATTCTACCTACTGGATATCTATCATTCTATCTATAAAATCATCCAACAGAGCTTTGAGATCATTTTTAATCTAATCCCCAAAGTGTTGATAGAATTCAGCAGTAAATCCATCGAGATCAGGAGATTTATTATGGTCCATATTAAATACCACGTGTTTTATTTCCTGTAAGGAGAATTTGTCAATCAGCTTGTCACTGTGTCTTTTTGAGATTTTTTTTAACATTATTTATATTGAGATAGACAGAAGAATCATCAGGGGGCCAAAGAGATTTTGTAAAAGAGTGTAATATAATCTATTAGGTTTTTGTCCCCCGCAATCTCCCCCTCCTATTGGTACATGCTATTAATCATGTTCCTCCTACGTCTCCCATTAGCTTTAACTTGGAAGAATTTGGTATTGTTGTCTCCTTCTAGAATCTCATCCACCTTTGCTCTCTGTTTCCACTTAGCTTCTTCTTGTTGAAGGAGCCTATTTAATTGGGCTCTAAGGTCCAATTGCTCTTTTCTATCATCAGTTGTGAGTCCATGTATCTCACAACGCTTGTCAACAATATCAAGTTTGGTCATGATGTCTTTTTTAAGTTCCCTATACCATGCATTCATATTTCTATTCCAGCCTTTCATTTTGGATCTGAGCAGCCTAATTTTTTTTCTGCCATCTATCTATGCTACTACCCAAAATGTTTGAGTCATTCCAGAGATCACTGACAATGTTATTAATCCCTTCTCTCATGAGCCATGCATTTTCAAATCTGAAAATGGGCTCAGATTTCTGAATATCTCCAGAGTCTAAAAACGAAGCAGTATGGTCAGATTTTTCCCTGACTAAAGCAGTGACTGAAGGAAATATGCCCTAGAGGCAATAATAAGGTTGTTATTTTATATTTCCTTATATCATGATAAATATTTATTATTCATGCTAGAATTGTATTAACCGGAAACTTGATACATGTGTGGATACATAGACAAAACACCGTGTCCCCAGTAAGCCTCTACTAGACTAGCTCGTTAATCAAAGATGGTTAAGTTTCCTAACCATAGACATGTGTTGTCATTTGATGAATGGGATCACATAATTAGAAGAATGATGTGATGGACAAGACCCATCCATTAGCTTAGCATATTGATCGTTCAGTTTTATCGCTAGTGCTTTCTTCGTGTCAAATACAAATTTCTTCGACTATGAGATTATGCAACTCCCGGATACCGGAGGAATACCTTGTGTGCTATCAAACGTCACAACGTAACTGGGTGATTATAAAGATGCTCTACAGGTATCTCTGAAGGTTTTTGTTGGGTTGGCATAGATCGAGATTAGGATTTGTCACTCCAAGTATCAGAGAGGTATCTCTGGGCCCTCTCGGTAATACACATCCTAAGAAGCCTTGCAAGCAATGTGACTAATGTTACTACCCACTATGGAGGTAGTAACATAGACTAGTAACATATGCATGTTACTAGTCTAAGTTACTACCCATTGTGACTAGTCTAAGCAATAGAAGGAGGACCTAACTACTGTAATAAGGTCGACCGGAGCTCAGAGCACTAGTTAGCAATTTCATTCCCGGAAAAAACTTTTAGCCTATGTTCTTCCCATATATACATCACAAAGCCAAAAAAAAAGAATACATTAGTAACACGGAGATATCAATTACACTCAGCCTTTGCACGTCAAATCAGTATGATGTATTGGCAAAGCCAGTAAGAAGGGAAAGACATACAGAAGACACACACCCTGAAAAGAAAAAAAAATGAAAAAATGGCCTCGCCAAAGTGATCAACTCCTCTCAGCATCAACACACAACCATCACCAAATACTACACCCGAAAAATATAAAAGGTCTCCAAAAGCGACGCCTTTGAAAAGAAAACAATGCACATGTGCCGTCGTACCTGATCCAAGATCATAGGTTTTCACCCTGGAAAAAGACCATGCTCTCAAAACAATACCTTCAACAAGCCATGCACAACCAATGAAGGCAAGACCTTATGTTTTCACCCTGAAAGTCACGACTCGGCACCCGAGGAGCACCACCAAAAATGAAATCCTCCTGTGCTGTCACCCCCACTTGACACTGCTGCTACTGAAAATTATCAAACACCTGGCTGACTCCATCGCCTTCAAGGCCCCCTCCGCCTTACTGATCCTCAGATCTTAGCTATCAAGACTTTCATCGTCACTTCCTATGCCATGAAAATCGAGATGCCGACATGTCCCGTGATGTCAACAAACAACAAAGCTTCCGTCGCGCCCTCCTGGAGCCATGTAGGCTGATATGGACGTGCACAACTGGATACTATACAATCCATATATCCTTGGGCAAGATCTCTGGCAGTAGTTCCGGAACACATCGATGGCTAGATCGAGGAGGGCCGATCATGCAGATCGTTGTCGTGATGCGATAAGAGTAAAAGGACCGCCACCCAGTGGCGAAGCCAATGTATAGGCTGTGTAGTCAAATGACTACACAACTTTGTGGAAAAAGTATCATATATAAGCACAAATCATGCCAAAAATAATACAAAATTTGTAGAAATACATATATCTTGACAACACAAGATTGAGTTGACTACACATGATTAAAATCCTGGCACCGCCACTGCCGCCACCACACCGCTGCCTCCACTACGCCGACACCTTCGCCGCCACAGCAGAGCACACCGGCCCTCGCTGCCCACAGCCCGCGACTCTTGTGGTGAATCGTCGAAGGGGCCTTCCCGTCTCTTGTGGTGTCTTGCGTGTTCTGCACACAACGACACTGCGCATCTTCCTTGGCGACCTCGCTCGGCCTCGTCAGTTCGCCCTGAGCCTGAGGGTACATGGTCGCACAGCTCCGGCAGATCATCGGCGACGAGCAAGCCGACCTTCTCCGCTCCTCGTCCCAAGCCTGGTCAGGAGAACTCTCTGATGCCGCATCCTTCCTTACCTGCAACCGGCCTTCACGGACGCGCCTGTGCTGAGCGTCGACGTCGTGCAAGACACTCAAGTTCAGGGAAGCTGTGCAGTTGCCGACAAGCACCGCTGCGTGCGTTGGTGCAAGCGGCCGGCAGGAAAAGCTCCCGTCCGGTTCGTGGACATGTACCGGAACCGTAACAACATGAAGCCATCGACCTTTTTCAGATGCCTATGCTTGCTCCGGTTGGTAGCCGTCGGGGGGAGGAGGGGAGGCCATGGCTCGGGCGACCGCGCGATGGGTGGCGCCGTGCTCGTGATAGAAGAGAGGCCACGGGGAAGTTGCGCGCCGAGAGCTGCGCGGGCGCCGCGGTGAGCGAGACGGCGACGTAGAGATGTCGGTGCCAGAGGCCGCCGTGGTGTCCTAGAGGATCGGATCGGCGCTCATGCCGGAGCCAAGCGGCAAGCACGACGAGCGCGACACGGAGCATCGCCACAGCAGCCGGACCGGGCAAGTTGGCGTTGGCGTGCGTGTCCGCCACTAGCCGCCAGCCGGGTCTTGAACTCAAGATCTCTTGGCTCTGATACCATGTAGAAGTGCATGCTTTAACTAATGCAACCAAAAGACCGATTTGATGGAAGAGACTAGGCAGCACATTATACGTCAACACGTGGGACGCCTACATGTGCGGCACCATCGCGGTGTCGCAGAGCATGCATCCGACAGTCGGCCTCGTGGTGACAGTATAACACGGCGGCGTCGGCGCCGAGAGGCACGGTGTCCTGGCGGCGGCAGGGTGGCAGGTGCGCGCGCCATGAACTCGCATCCGCAACCACTACGTACACCTTGCCCGCCGCATACAACGAGTGGAACTACAACAATCTCTGCATGGCGAGCGAGGTAGCTGGGTTCGCCAGCCGCATGATGGGCTTCACGGTGCGCTGCATGCGCTAGCTCGCCGTGCCACGCCCTGCAGCACGCGCAAGTCGCCGTGCTGTGTGTAGGGTTGGGCTTGGGCTTGAGCCGGGGCCTTGGCTTGGGGTTCGCCCTGGTGGTGGCGCTAGGCGTCCTCGACTTCCTTCGGCCCCGTGGCGGCGACGGCGACGGCGCTCCCTCCTCGACCTGCGATTGAGACGGGTCGGCGGTGCAGCAGAACAAGGGAGCACCGGCGCGGGTGGTGCGGTGCGGCCTGGTGGCTTAGCTCTGGATCCACAAGCTGCGGTTCGGTTGGCCAGGTGCGGTGCGTCTCGACCGGTCTGGTCCGGTTCGGTCAGCGAAAGAAAAAAAAACAGATGGCAAACTAGAGAATTAAAAAAACATTTACATGATGTGTCAAATCAGTTTCAAATTAGGGAAAAAATAACTGGGATCAATTCTGTCACAAGGGACAAAATATGGCACAAAGTCAACCAATGAGGGTATAAATTAACTCTTCTTAGAATAATAAGCATTAGTGATCGGTTTGTACAATTTTAATCCAAATTTCAATTGGGTACTTCCTCGCGCTTCAAGGTCCTGACTTAAGTTAGTTTCACGGTGGTTGTTTTCAACCTTTCTAGTGCTAAAGTGGTGGTCAAATGCAGCGAGCACGACCCAAAGCTTGCCATGATCAAAGAGTTCTGATCGCTCTTCATTTGTTTGTGAACCATGGACTACCATGCCTGAAAAGTAGTGTGGTCATGGGTCTGGTTGTGTAATGTTGTCATGACACTGATTGTCTCTATGTTTGTGTGTCGTTTCTAATTTTTTGATGGCTAATGGGGCCTTAGCACGACGGCTTCCCAATGTACAATAAGGTTTGCTCGGCTCCGGTGAGGGAGGGGCGATGACGGCGGCGCGCCTTCGGCTCGCTCCAGCACTTGTAGTCGTCGCTAGGTGTTCCACGGACATAGTTGTAATTTTTATTACCTTTGTTGTTTTTTGTACTGCAGATGAATAGATTGGAAATGTGGTCATCCTGTGCTGTGGTTGTGCATATGTGTCGGACGGTCATGCAGGGGTCCGAAAACGCCCTTTTATGCATGAATGGATTGTGTCTGAATGAACTAGGGATGAAATTGTAGAATGCATGTGCTGCTATTGCCTGGATCCTCGACGCGTGTATGACATTGCAAATTGTCAATCCATAAATGAATGAAACATATTCCATATATACTCTACTTTGCTTCTGGGTTGCATTTCACAATGTTAATATTTCATATATACTCTTCTTTGCTTCTGAGTTGCATTTGACAATGTTATTTTCCATGGACAAGCAAAAGCAATTCAACGGAACTAAATTAATTTACATCATGTTGTAACCTGTCATCTCATAGGTTAACGTTGTACTTTCAAATAATTCATCGAGAAATTATTTCTAGTGATTCACTTAACTTCCAAGCTTCATTGATGACTGTTTCATATCGTTTGCTTAACTTCTTTGTTGCAGTTGGCCTTTGCGTCATGGGCGCAACAGGTCATATAGTTGTCTATGGGCATCGTGGGAAAGGTGCTATGGTAGCACAACAAGCTACATCGTGGGAAAATCCTCGCTGTCGGTTCTATGTGTGCCATTGGGAACCCACGCCTTGGTAGCTGAATGAGCGCCCTCGTAATTGCAACGTCGAACTGGTGATCAAGGAAGCATCAAATGCGTTCATACTTCTTCGTTTCATTTTCCTCACCGTGGGAAGAGGTGCTATAAATTTTGAAATGCATTCTTAATTCTTCGTTTCACTTTCCTTCTTCGTTCAATTGTAGCCATATATGTGCACTATGCACCTTACTCCATCATTTTGAGTTTTCAGGTGAATCGGCTTGTGCGTGCAATTCAATGCGAATATGACATACATTCCTTTACAGAAACCACTGGTAAAACTATTCATCAAAAGTGTGTGCGTCATGTTTATAGAGTGTGTATGCCACTAATGGGGACAACGTTTCCACATCATGTGTTGTTCATGTCGTTTTAGGCCCGCACAGAGCAAAATAGCTTTTGCAGTAGAAACTTCTTTCATCGGGTTCTAACCATGACACGTTGGAGATACACTGGCTAGACGGGTGAACTTTCAGATATTGGCATGAGACGCTCAAACATGCTCCCCGGATCTCTTGCGTGAGGATTATGCTTAGTTGTTGTCGAGGGTAAAATCATGTGCTGGTAGGTTAATGGATGTTTAGTTCGTGCTGAGCTTTGTCAAGGCTATGAGGTATGGATGTTCCACTCGGCAAGTGGAGGCGGCAACACAGGGTGGCCGAGATTTGGTATTGCTTCTTAAGTACTAGATCTCAAGCTCTAGGGTGAAAACTGATAGGTATATCCTTTGTTGGTTGTACATGGAAGTGTTGGTATTTGTGATCTATTCTTTTGTTGGAAGGATATCGTGCAGATTGTTGTAATCTGCCTGGAGTACAAGAAAACCACCATGTGGCCTTTAGTAGTCTGATACGGCGATTGCAAGGCTTGCATGTTGTACCCTTCCTTGAGGCGCTATATTTACATAACCATTTATTGCAGGCAGTGTGCCACCTAGGGCGGTGCTAGGTTGTTCCTTTTGTTGTTTGTGACATTGACCTCTTTAGTATGATATGCCATGTTTTTAATTTTTTGGTAATATGGTGTCTTGACTCCAAGGTGTTATAGATGTCAGGTGTACTTGGTATCATCTTGATACCTGGCAATCGTTTACTTCTCTTTTGTTGAGGAAGCACTGCCTTGGAACTTTCTTTTTATATAATATAATAATTGAGATGCTCCTCGTAAGCACTTTGTATTTGTAGATCTATCTAATTTCTTATATCTCATACACTAGAAACCCCTAACAAGATAGTTTGCTACATCATGCACTTTAGAGCTCTCTACCTTTGTTGATGGGGAGCTCTCTACCAGATTAATCATATTAAACGGGTGCAACACACACACATACACACACATTTCTAATGTGATTGAGAATTAAATGTCTCGAAGTTAATAGTCTTTTACATTGATTGAATTTAAAAAAAATACTACCTAGGCATTAATAAACATGTAGTTAAGATCATGTTTTGATAATTGTAAATAAGTGAAAATGTTCAGTATAAATTTAACTCATACTTTAGTAGTTAAGATCATACTTCATTAGACAATGTTCAGATCACTTGTGTTTATCAGTCATTAAAGGACAAACTCAAACTATTTTTAGGCCGTTAAATAACATATACGGAAATCTTATCAAACCCACCCACGCTATAGTAAAGATAATACTGCGGTCATTCACATCTGGCAGATAGAGGCATCTTCGGCAGAGTCTGTTCAGTGACATTAATACTCTTTGGTTGCACCTTTTCTAAATTCTAGATCTCAATTACATAAAATAAAGGTAGGCATAGGTCAATGTAAGTTCAAGAATATAGATTCTTAGAGCTTTTCAATAGATTCTTCAATTGAGTTATTCCTTCCTCCACTCACAATTTCAATCTGAAAACAGAGCCAAAACAAGCATATAAGACAGTATAGTTAAACTGATACTACTGATACCATAACTTATAAGAAATTGATCAATGCTAATCTTATTAGATAATGTCATTGTACAATCATCTGAAGTAGCATCCTCTGCATTCAAATAACATAGAATATGTGAATGGAAGAAGGAGATGAGAGCCCATTGATTATTTTAGCCAGAGCGAAGACAACATACCTCCTCGTGCCCTCTTCCTGGAGACTGCAAGGATAGGGTTAGGAGCAAGACTGGCTACAAGGTTGGGGGCAGGCCTGTGAATAGGGTTTGGAGCAGAGCTGGATGCAACAACCCCCAAAAGGAGGACCTTATCACAGAAGTTGGATTCCTGAAAAGCAAACTCAAATCTTCCAACGGGAGAGGCATCAGAGGTCAATGCCATATCCTGAGGAACATGTAACAAACATATGATATGAGTCAGCAAACTCCACAATATTTCAATAAAAAACATGAAGACAGACTAAAAACCAAGTTCGTGCATCTAATAACAGCAGATCTGTACCAACCATTGTAACCTATAGTGGAGAGGATATTTGTCAAATTAGGATTGGTGAATGCAAGTACTGATTTGTAGCATGACATGCATCTTCCTCTTGCTGCCATTCTATCTGCAATGACTTAGACAATTACAAGCCACCTCATAGAGGTAAATCAAACAAGACCCTTAATTTTAATTACTATCTAAACACATCGAAACAGCTAGTCTTAACCAAGACAGCTCATACATCTATCAATGCAGTTCCACAAGACTTAACCAGACCAGTTCAAAAAATTGGACCAGAACTACTGCATATCCCTACCTATAATTATAACAAATAAACTGTTGCTGGAGAGAGGAGATCGACGGGATGACTCAAACATTTCAATAGACAAACCTCTACCAGATCTGGACTTGCAAGGGCGCAACCCTACCAGATCTGGACTTGCAATGGCGCGACCCTACTAGATCAAGGGCACAACCCTAGCAGTTGGAGACTTACAAGGGTGCAACGCTACTAGCTAGGGACTTACGACCAGATCGACGAAATCCAACCAGATCGGGCTCCAGAATTTCAGTCGACAAAACCCTAATCCGATGGAGATGAGGGAATTGGGAACTTACGACGGGGGAATGGCCTTGCCGGGGGCCAGAGGGATTTGCGAGGCGCCAGGATGGAGTAGCTAGGGTGGTGGCCGGGATGGAGTTCAGGAGGACGCGAGGGCCGGTAGAACGGCCGCATGAGAGGGAGGCGGCGGGGGTTTGCGGGGGGGATGGCCAAGGGAGGGCAAAGGAAGGATGCGAGGTAGCGGTTTTCAATTGGGGAGGGGGCAATGGGTTTCTAGTTGGGCCTGAATACATCAACTGTTGTGTTAGCTATACAATATTGACCGGACGGAAGGGCGCGGGGCATCGGCCTCTAGATCCGTCTTTGGGCTAGGCCTCTTGAAGAGTAGCACTAAAAAGCCCAACATCGTCTTGAGGTGTTTTTCCCTGTTATTTATGAAGAACAAACCATAGTTATACATGTGTGTGCGCGCGCGCATGCGTGTGCATGTGTGTGTGTGTGCGCGCGCGCGCGTGTGTGAAGCAAAAAGAACCTAAAAGCTAAGTTATACGGGGGAAAACCTACATATGATGAGTCTTCCTCTTCTCTTCAGAACTTCATGAGAAGATGGCATCGACCGAACGATTTCTCTTTCTCTCCTTGAACAAAGGAGAAATCAGCCAGCGGCTCATGCTGACTGGTTCCTTCCATGTGCACGAGAGAAAGGAAAACTCGAACAAACATGGGGCCTGACTGAGAGAGCAATGAGTTGGATGATACGTCTCCAACATATCTATAATTTTTTATTGTTCCATGCTATTATATTATCTGGTTTGGATGTTTTATATGCATTAATATGCTATTATACATTATTTTTGGGACTAACTTATTAACCCAAAGCCCAGTGTCAGTTTCTGTTTTTCCTTGTTTTTTGAGTTTACAGAAAAGGAATATCAAATGGAGTCCAAACAGAATAAAAATTTCGCGATGATTTTTCTTGGACCAGAAGACATCCATGGAACTTGGAGGCCAAGTCAAAAGAGTCCCGAGGACTCCACAAGCTCTCAGGGCGTGCCCTAGGGGGGGCGCCCCTGGCTTGTGGGTCCCCCGGGAGTCCACGGACCTCCCTCTCAGCTCTATAAATCCTCAAATATTCCCAAACCATCAGAAGCGTCCACAAAAGTACTTTTCCGCCGCCCTAACCTTCTGTTCCCATGAGATCCCATCTTGGGGCCTTTTCCGGCATCCTGCCGGAGGGGGATTCGATCACGGAGGGCTTCTACATCAACTATATTGCCCTTCCGATGAAGCGTGAGTAGTTTACCACAGACCTACGGGTCCATAGCTAGTAGCTAGATGACTTCTTCCATCTCTTTGATCTTCAATACAATGTTCTCCTCGATGTTCTTGGAGATTGAAAGATCGTGGATGTCGCCTAGAGGGGGGGTGAATAGGCGCTTTAAAATAATTACGGTTTAGGCTTGAACAAATGCGGAATAAACCTAGCGGTTAATTTGTCAAGCACAAAACCTACAACAACTAGGCTCACCTATGTGCACCAACAACTTATGCTAAGCAAGATAAACTACTAGGTGATAGCAAGATATATGACAAGAAGCAATATGGCTATCACAAGGTAAAGTGCATAAGTAAAGAGCTCGGATAAGAGATAACCGAGGCACGCGGAGACGACGATGTATCCCGAAGTTCACACCCTTGCGGATGCTAATCTCCGTTTGGAGCGGTGTGGAGGCACAATGCTCCCCAAGAAGCCACTAGGGCCACCGTAATCTCCTCACGCCCTCGCACAATGCAAGATGCCGTGATTCCACTAAGGGACCCTTGAGGGCGGTCACCGAACCCGTACAAATGGCAACCCTTGGGGGCGGTCACCGAACCCGTACACTTTGACAACACTTGGGGGCGGTCACCGGAACCCGTCAAATTGCTCGGGGCGATCTCCACAACCTAATTGGAGACCCCGACACTTGTCCGGAGCTTTACACCACAATGATTGAGCTCCGAACACCACCAACCGTCTAGGGCGCCCAAGCACCCAAGAGGAACAAGCTCAAGGGCACCAAGCACCCAAGAGTAATAAGCTTCTCAACTTGTAACTTCCACGTATCACCGTGGAGAACTCAAACCGATGCACCAAATGCAATGGCAAGGGCACACGGAGTGCCCAAGTCCTTCTCTCTCAAATCCCACCGAAGCAACTAATGCTAGGGAGGAAAAAGAGAGGAAGAACAAGAAGGAGAACACCAAGAACTCCAAGATCTAGATACAAGGGGTTCCCCTCACAAAGAGGAGAAAGTGATTGGTGGAAATGTGGATCTAGATCTCCTCTCTCTTTTCCCTCAAAACTAGCAAGAATCCATGGAGGGATTGAGAGTTAGCAAGCTCGAAGAAGGTCAACAATGGGGGAAGAACACGAGCTCAAATGGATAAGGTTCATTGGGGAAGAAGACCCCCTTTTATAGAAGGGGAAAAATCCAACCGTTATGTGCTCAGCCCGCACACGAGCGGTACTACCGCTCCACGAGCGGTACTACCGCTCTGGCGGAAGAAGCAGGGAAAAGGAGCAACCAAACATGAACCTTGGGGCGGTAGTACCGCTTATAAGCGGTACTACTGCGCACCCCAGCGGTACTACCGCTGGAGGAGCAGAACACGGGACCAAAAATGCAGTAGCGGTACTACCGCCCGACCGGAGCGGTATTACCGCTAGGCGGTACTACCGCCCATCGGGGCGGTACTACCGCTTATAGGCGGAACTGCCGTGCCTTACTGCCGTGCAACTACTGCAAAACTCGACACGAAAAATGCAAGACCCAAAATCGAGGCGGTACCAGTGCGGAACCGTAGCCGTACTACCGCTTATGGCCATAGGCGGTACTACCGCTTTGGACAGCGGTACTACCGCTTGGGGCGATAAGCGGTACTGCCGCTCTGGCCGCGGTACTACCGCAGGGAGAAAACCAGAACTGCCATAACTTCTTCATATGAGCTCCGAATTGAGCAAACTCAAGCTTGTTGGATACAAGCTGGTTATAGTAAGAAGAGGCAGGGGAGGTATGCCAACAAATAGAGGAGTGAAACCTCCAACCGAGAAGAACCGGCATAACCTCCAACATCGAAAACATCATAGAAGATGCGAGTGAACTCCGTTTTCGATGAACTCGAGCTTGTCATCAAGATGACCATAAGCTCCAAAACTCACAAAGAGAAGAACCAAACAAGAACCAACAAAGATGATGCAAGGATGCAATGGTTTGAGCTCTCTATGAACGATACGATCAAGCTACTCATCGAGAGCCCCCCTTGATAGTACGGCAATCGATCCTATAACCCGGTCTCCCAACTACCATCATGAGACCAGTAAAATAGAAAACCTATCAAGAGCAAACCTTTGCCTTGCACATGGTCCACTTGAGCTAGATGATGACGATCTTGACCCCCTCAAGTTGGACCACCTTTCTTGGTTGTGTTGGCTCGATGAAGACTAGTTGATTGCTCCCCCATACTCCACTATGGGTGAGCCACTCTTCCACACATCTTCACAAGTCCATTGTCACCACAATGGACGGCAAGCTTCAAGCATTTGATCTCTTCATGATGCTTCACTTGAACTTGCACACCGCAACCTAACCCCACAAAGAACTCTCACGACGATCATGGGTTAGTACACAAAGCGTAATTGACAATGCTTACCACACCATGGGATCGCTTGATCCCTCTCGGTACATCTTGTGCGCTTTGTGTGTTGATCAACTTGATTCACTCTTGACTTAGTCTTGATCAACCTTGACTCTTTCCAACTCTCTTCATTTGGATGATGTCTTGAAGGTAAACATGAATGATCACACAATCTTCTTCTTCAAGACATGCTTGCAATAAGCTCTACTCTCACATGACCAATCTTTGGATAATTCCTTAATAACACCTTGGTCACCACATAAACTCCTTGAAACCAACACATGGACTTCAAGAAATGCCTATGGACAAATCCTTCAAATATAACTCAAGGCAACCATTAGTCCATAGAGATTGTCATCAATTACCAAAACCAAACATGGGGGCACCGCATGTTCTTTCAGAGATCTATCTGATGTAATCTTCTTTTGCGGTGTGTTTGTCGAGATCTGATGAATTGTGGATTTTTTATCAGATTATCTATGAATATTATTTGAATCTTCTCAGAATTACTATATGCATGATTCGATATCTTTGTATTTCTCTTCGAATTACCGGTTTGGTTTGGCCAACTAGATTGGTTTTTCTTGCAATGGGAGAGGTGCTTAGTTTTGAATTCAATCTTGCGGAGTCCTCACCCAGTGACATAGTAGGGGTAGCAAGGCACGTATTTGTATTGTTTCCATCAAGGGCAAAAAGATGGGGTTTTCATCATATTACTTGAGTTTATCCCTTTACATCATTTTATCTTACTTAAGGCTTTTTCCATTCTTTATGAACTTAATACTCTAGATGCATGCTGGATAGTGGTCAACGTGTGGAGTAATAGTAGTAGATGCAGGCAGGAGTCAGTCTACTAATTTTGGATGTGATGCTATGTAATGATCATTGCCTGGATATCATCATGATTATTTGAAATCCTATCAATTGCCCAACAGTAATTTGTACACCCACAGTTTGCAATTTCTCGAGAGAAGACACTAGTGAAACCTACGGCCCCCGGGTCTCTTCTCAATATGTTTTTCCTTTGCGGACCAAAAAACCCAAAAATACCTTGCTGCACTTTTTATTTATTTATTTTATCTCGTGTTCCCGCGAGATCTATTTATCCAAACTACTACAAAATTTCTTTTACCCGTGAGGGATTGACAACCCCTCTCTTACGTCGGGTTGCGAGTATTTGTTATTTGTGTGCAGGTGTTGTTTATGTGGTGTTGCTTGGTTCTCCTACTGGTTCGATAACCTTGGTCTCATCACTGAGGGAAATACCTACTGTTGCTGTGCTGCATCATCCCTTCCTCTTTGGGGAAAAACTAACATAGCTTCAAGCCGCAATCAAGTATTTGCTTTTTAGTTTGCCACAATCATCCTTGCTGTACACGCCTTTTGAGAGGGACACGCATGAATCGTGATTTATTAGAATACTCTATGTGCTTCACTTATATCTGTTGAGCTAGGCAATTTTGCTCTAGTACTTCACTTATATCTTTTTAGAGCACGGCGTTGGCTTTATTTTATAGAAATTGTTGAACTCTCGTGGTTCACTTATATTATTTTGAGAGTCTCTCTAAACAGCATGGTAATTTGCTTAGGTTATGAGTTTATTCCTAATATGATGGGCATCCAAAAGGAATATAATAAAAACTTCCATATAAAGAGCATTGAATACTATGAGAAGTTTGATTCCTTATGATTGCTTTAAGATATAAAGATGGCGATATTATAGTCACGCTAGTGAGTAAATGTGAATTGATAGAAATACTTGTGTTAAAGTTTGTGATTCCCGTAGCATGCATGCATGGTGAACCATTATGTGATGAAGTCGGAGCATTATTTATTTATTGATTGTCTTCCTTATGAGTGGCGGTCGGGGACGAGCGATGGTATTTTCCTACCAATATATCCCCCTAGGAGCATGTGTGTAGTACTTTGTTTTGATAGCTATTAGACTTTTGCAATAAGTATTTGAATTCTTTAGACTAATATTGAGTCCATCGATTATACGCACTCTCACCCTTCCACCATTGCTAGCCTCTCTAGTACCGCACAATTTTCGCTGGTACATTACACCCACCATATACCCTTCCTCAAAGCAGCCACCATACCTACCTATTATGGCATTTCCATAGCCATTCCGAGATATATTGCCATGCAACTTCCACCGTTCCGTTTTGTTCTAAGTTTCGAGTTGTAATTCTTGAGTTGTAAGCAAATAAAAGTTTGATGATCATCCTTATTAGAGCATTGTCCCATGTGAGGAAAGGATGATAGAAGCTATGATTCCCTCACAAGTTGGGATGAGTCTGCTGACTTTACAACATAACATAGGCCAAAGAAGCCCAAATAAAAAAGGAAAAAAAGAGGCCAAAGTGCCCAAAAATAAAAAATTAATGAGAGAAAAGAGAGAAGGGACACTACAACATGGCCCCCCTATAGCAACGCTTCTTTCCGTATCTACAAGTTCATATATGCGTTGCTAAAGTCTTTACCAACAGTTTAAGATGTGTTGCCTTATCAGTGTTACTAGAGCATAGCGCAACGCTTATACCACCATTTGGTAAATTGAACCGTTGCAAGATGCAACACGTAAAACAGAATCATGCAACGAAGGGGGAGGCTGAATCCCCCTCATTCCTTTCTCCCATGGGTCGGCTGCCATAGGGGGACACGCCACCCCCTTGTGGGCTGGTGTGCTCCCCTCTATTGTCCCATAAGGCCCATCACCCTCCCGGTACTTTTCGGAACCCCTTTCGGTGAAGCGATGACTACCCGGTACCTCCCAAAACTCTTCCGGTGTCTAAATTGTTGGAAAACATTGCATGGAAAACAAAAGAATTCTATGCCCATGCAAGATCTATCAAGGAGATGCATAGCAACGAGAGGGGAGGGTGTGTCTACATACCCTTGTAGACCGTTAGCGGAAGCGTTTGACAACGCGACTGATGTAGTCGAACTTTCTTCACGATGCAACCGATAGAGTACCGAATGTACGACACCTCCGCGTTCAGCACACGTTCAGCTCGGTGACGTCCGCGCCTTCTTGATCCAGCAAGACGGCAAGGTAGTGGATGAATTCCGGCAGCACGACGGCGTGGTGACGGAGAAGTTATCTTCGCAAGGCTTCGCCTAAGCACTACAAAAATATGACCGGGGTTGTAAACGGTGGAGGGGGGCGCCGCACACGGCTAGGCAATTGTCTGGGGTGTGCTAGGCGCCCCCTCCCACATATATATAGGTGGGTGGGAGAGGGTAGAGGCCAAGGGGCGCCCCAAGTAGGTACGAATCCTACTTGGGCTTGCCCTAGGCCGCCCTCCCCCCTTTCCTTCTTTTGGCGCCAAGGGGAAGGAAGGGGGAGGTGGCGCCCCCCCACCCCCTTTCCTTTCTCCCAAAGGGGGGAAAGGCAGGAGGAGGTAGCGACCACCCCCTTTCCTTCTTCTAGGGCCGGCGGCCAGGGAGAGGGCGCGTCAGCCCCTCTGTGGGCTTGTGTGTGTCTCTTCTTGGCCCATTAGGCCCATAGACCTCCCGGGGCCTCCCGGAACCCCTTCCGGTGATCCGATGACTACCCGGTGCACTCTGAAACTATTCCGGTGTCCGAATACCATCGTCCTATATATCAATCTTTACCTCTTGTCCATTTCGAGACTCCTCGTCATGTCCGTGATCTCATTCGGGACTCTGAACAACATTCGATCAACAAATCACATAACTCATAGAACACTGTATCGTCAATGAACGTTAAGCGTGCGGACCCTACGGGTTTGAGAACTTTGTAGACATGACCGAGTCACCCCTCTGGTCAATACCAATAGCGGAACCTGGATTCCCATGTTGGCTCCTACATATTTTATGAAGATCTTTATTGGTCGAACCGTTATGACAACATACGTAATTTCCTTTGTCCATCGGCATGTTACTTGCCCGAGATTCGATCGTCGATATCTTCATACCTAGTTCAATTTCGTTACCAGCAAGTCTACTTACTCGTTCTGTAATACATCACCTCGTAACTAACTCCTTAGTCATTTGCTTGCAAGCTTATGATGTGTATTACCGATACCTCTCCGATACTCGGAGTGACAAATCCTAATCTCGATCTATGCCAACTCAACAAACACCTTCGAAGATACCTGTAGAGCATCTTTATGATCAGCCAGTTACGTTGTGACGTTTGATAGCACACAAGGTAATCCTCCGGTATCTGGGAGTTGCATAATCTCATAGTCGAAGGAATATGTATTTGACATGAAAAAAGCAATATCAATAAACTGAATGATCATTATGCTAAGCTAACAGATGGGTCTTGTCCATCACATCATTCACTTAATGATGTGATACCGTTATCAAATGATAACACATGTCTATGGTTAGGAAACCTTAACCATCTTTGATCAACGAGCTAGTCTAATAGAGGCTTACTAGGGACACGGTATTTGTTTATGTATTCACACATGTATTTAAGTTTCCGATCAATACTATTCTAGCATGAATAATAAACCTTTATCATGAATAAGAAAATATAAAATAACAACTTTATTACTTCCTCTAGGGCATATTTCCTTCACAAATAGCATCGTCCTATATATCAATCTTTACCTTCGGACCATTCCGGAGCTCCTCGTCATGTCTGTGATCTCATCCGGGACCCCGAACAACATTCGGTCACCAAATCATATAACTCATATAATACTATATCGTCAACGAACGTTAAGCGTGCGGACCCTCCTCCTTTGTAGTTTTCGAGCAACACACTGTCGTAGTTTTCCTCAAGCGCCGTGGGCATGCTCTCCTCCTCCTTTGCCTTCGCGTCCGCCGATGCTCGCCGAATCTGGTGCTGCTGACCTGCTGTGCCTCAGCCGTGGAGGGGTGGAAGAGGTGTTTTTTTGGGGTTGGCGATGCGGCTCAGCAGTCTACCACCGTATTTTTGTTTTTTATTTTTGACCTGGTTTTTTTATTTTTGTTTTCGTTTTTCACGAGGTTTTATTCGGGTTTTTTTGGGTTTACTGTTTTTCCTTTTTTCTTCTCCATTTTTTGTTTGGTTTTCCTTTTTTCTTCTCCATTTTTTTGGTTTTATTTTTTATTCTCCATTTTTTATTTTTATTTTTCGGTTTTATTTTTTTTTGTTTTTCTTTGTTTCTTTTTGTTTTCATTCCACATTCTAATATACATGATTTAAAAAATTGAAATACTTGTTCAACATTTTCCAAATACTTGTTCAACATGTTTATATAATGATAAAAAAAATTAAAATACGTGTTTGACATTTTGAAAATACTTATTCAACATTTTTATATACATGATCAATATTTTTTTAAATAGTTGTTCAAAATTTTCATATACATGATCAACATTTTGTCAAATATTTTTTTCAAACTTTTTTTCAAATACTTTTCGAACATTTATTTCAAATACTTGTTCAACATTTTTCATATACTCGTTCAACATTTTTCAAATGCGTGATTAACATTTTTCTATATATTATATAAAGTATATTTTTGTCACATATATGTTTAGACGATTTGAAAGTGTAAACAAAATTATAAAATGGGATCAAAAATCAAAAGAACGTGAAAAAAAAAAGAAACCGAGTCAGTGTAGAACACGCAAACCTAGGCCGGCCCATATGCTCCCGCGCTTCAGCGGGTCGGAAGTCTCGACTCTCTGAGCGCGAGACATAGCGATACCTGACTATATCTTAGGTATAACGAGTATATATTCCGTCTTGGTGAAGCATTTACTTCCCACGTTCGATCGGTTGCTCGACGGCTCGCTGTAGCTGTAGGTTCGTTCGAGGTCTTTTTCCTTTTTTTTCTTTTCCTTACGGTTTTCTTTGTTTATTCCTGATATTTTTTGGGTTTTCTATTTTCATTTTCCGTTTCATTGGTTTTTCTATTTTTCACTGTTTTTTTTTATTTACTGTTCTTTAGTTTTTTGTGTTTCTTTCTTGGTTCTCTACAATTTCTTCTATTTTTTTTCTTTTCTATAATTTCACTGGTTTTCTTATTTTTTTCTTTTTGGTTGTTTCTAAGGTTTTGTTTTTGTTTCTTCACTGGTTTTCTTTCTTTGTTACGCTTCAGCTTTCTTTTCTTTTTCTCGGTTTTCTTTTTTCTTTATTCTTCTTTCCTGAGTTTCATCACATATCTAAAGTTTCTTTTGGTTTTTATTCTACATTTTTGGTATACGTCAAGAATATTTTTCTAATAGATATTTTGCTTTTTAAAAATATAAGTTTAATATTTTCTAATAAAAGTTCAACATTTTTAGACGTTTGACGCAACAGATATCTATCTATCTATCTATCTATCTATCTATCTATCTATCTATATCTATCTATCTATATCTATACCTATACTAATTATGCACTCCCTAGAAATTCCACGTTAATTAGAAAATAGAAACCATTGATTTTGTGGGTCCAAATTATAACGGTTAAGATGGGATGTATATGTTTTGCATCGTTAATTATAAAATAGAACCCGTTGATTTTGTGGGACCGAATTATAACGGCTGAGATTAAAGAAGCAGTCCATGTGGTGGTTGCGAGGTCCTCGACCGCCTGCCTTCAAACTTGCACCAGCCACACCCCAGTTTATAGGTTTCAAATAAACCTGATCATTCACCGGGTCGGGCCGGGTTTCGGGTCGGGCTTGTCAAAGCCTGAAGCAAAACTCCCAAGCCCGGGCCTGGCCCAGCCCAGCCCGAAACACATTAACAGTGACATTTTCCAATTAACATAATAATATTCATGGTATTAAAACAATAAAGTATATTTATGGGCACTTCGAGCCTTTCCCAGGGTTTCGGGCCAAAAAATGGAGCCGGGGCCCGACCCGAATGCCGGGCTTTCGGGCTCGGGCCTCCGGGCCGGGCTGTCCATGCACAGGTCTAGTTTCGAACAAAGGATACTGCGGGAGATGATAGTTGACGGTTTCATATGTAATTTCATTGTAATTCTTCGGCTCGGGTGAGTTTGATCAGGAGCCAGTAGATTCGCTACTTACTATTATCAGGCGTGCTGATTTTTTTTTCAGTTGATTTGTCACATACATCTTTACCGGAATCATTCTTGCTATCCTCCATATCATGTTTAAAGCAAGAACGAATGCAAAGGGTTGCAGCTAATCATGTATATTTTTCTTGCGGTGTTTTTATATATTCTAAAGTAAATCTCCGTAACTTTCAGGTCATTTGAAACTCTGGAGAATAGCTATATCTGCTGTAGCTCTTTTCAGGTCCAGAATTTCAGCTGCCGGCCTTCTCCCACTTGTGATATATCTTGCAAATTAAGAGATAAAAGGTATTAGAATTGCATCATAAAGTGAAATATAACTTTAAAACAAAAAGAATATCAATCGGAAAACATGATGAAAAATGGACGTATCAGTGGACGACTGACGAAGATGTATATGGTGTTGGCGCCATTGTGACTGTGGACCAGGGCGTGGGACTGGGTGGAGTGGTTACCTTTTGTTGGCAGCGGAGGTAGCTGGCGCCAGTGACAGCCCTGCCAGTGGGCCCTCCTGTAGGGTGATGATTCGATGTCTCAATAGATGAGGGTGTCGAAGCAACGAGTCTCCCCATCCATGACGTAGAGTGTATCGAGCCGGGCATGGTCGGCGATGGGGACAATGCAGAATTAGACAAGCTCACACCAACCCCTAGGTTCGATGAGGTCGGGCATCATCTCGACCATGGAGGCATCCCCTCCTCCTCCACCAGCAATCCTCTGCCATATATGTCTATGGCCACGTTCAGGAATCGTCGTGCCTTCGTCTTTCCTTCAATCCACAAGATCAACGCACGCATCCATGGATCATTCGATCAATGAACAAGAAGGCGATGGATTCAATAAGGTCAGCCCATAATAAATGTGTGAGCCATTCTCCTTTTCTTTTCTTTGAATAGACTATGTCTCGTCATCCTTCCGGTTTATTTTATTTTCTTCTACTAAAGCACGTTTGGTTTCCTAAGAAAACTAGAGCGTGTTTGGATTCTCAAAAAACAAACTAGAGTGCATTTTGGCGGGCAAAACCTATGTCTCACTTATTTTTTATTTTATTTTGAGAAACACCTTTGTCTCACTTATTGTGTGACCTATCGAGCGACCGTCTATAGTCACGTGTGAAAATGGGCCAGTCCAAAAATATTGCTTCCAGCCGTTTTAGGAACCCTTTGTGTCGTGTTCTGAAGATTCTGTTCGATTTTTTTCTTTCTTGTTTTTTTCCTACTTGTTATATTGTTTTTCTTATTTTTCAATTTCCATTTATTTTTAATACACGTTCAATTTTTTAAATGCACGCTGAACATTTTTTTAATATAGCTAACAAAATTTAGATACATGTTGAATATTTTTTGAATACACGGTGAAAATTTTAACTTTGGGAGAAAGATTTTGACATTTAATGAACCTTTTTTTTAAAAATCACGATATATTTTAAAATATGTGAACATTTCCTAAATATCAAGAAAAAATAAGCGTATGAAATTCCTAAAATTTCGTGATTTTTTTCCATATCATTAACATCCTGTAAAAATGTGATGAACATATTTTTATACTTGTGAACATTTTTTGTATGTTATGGTCATACTTTTGAATGGCATAAACCATTTTCATAGATTGCATGTTTTTTTTAATATTTCATGAACCGTTTTTAATGCCATTTTAGAAGTTCCCAAAAATAAGTAAAATATTTTTCACTTATATATGCATATGTGGAACACTTCAAAATATAAATAAAATTAAGAAAAGAGGGAAAAGGGGGGAAATGCAAAACAGTACTACATGCTAGCTTCGAATGTTAATAATAAACAAATGTGCTTGGACGTGTTACATGCAACGGGCCCAACACAATAGGCAAGGCGGGATGGACCGGTCAATTTGGAAACAATCGTTTATTGTTTTGGGAACGTTCCAGCTTCGTTTTTTCCAGTTCTGGAAACGTTCTAGAATATTCTGGATTTTTATTCTTTTTGTTTCCTGTTGTTTATTTTTTCGGTTTCTTCGGGAGTTTTCTTTTATTTATTTTTTCCATTTTTTTTGCTTTTTCAAATTAATTCAGAATTTACAAAAAAAATCAAGTTTCGAAATTCGTTTCCCAAATTAAAAAAATATGTTCGCTCTCTCAGAAATTTTCCATGGGCCCATCACGGAAAATTGCTTTGCCGCGCGCCCATCGCCTGGTTTGGCGCGGCGCCCATCCAGCCGCGCGCTAAAAACTGCTTCGCCGCGCGCCCATCGCCTGGTTTGGCGCGGCGCGCAGCGCTGGCTCCAGCAGCCGCGCTAAAAAGCAGCGCGCGCGTGCGCGCAGCTCCAGCAGTGCGCAAAAATGCAGGGCGCGCGACTCTCGCACAAACAACATATGCATTCCAAAACAGAAGCAAAAAGATCAAACACAAACAAAAATAAATCAAAATAAATAGTTCAATTTCGTTATTACAACTCAAACAAACAGTTTATCGTTCAATACAACAAATAGTGCAATAAACACAACAAATAGTTCAACAATACAATATCGAACGCACAAATCATGATGCTCTTTGTCGTCCATTCCATGCCCACCACTCCTCAATGAGATCCTTCTAAAGATTATTATGCGCTGCGGGACGTCGAATGGCATGATAGGAGGCAACAAAACGGGCCACCCTTTCAGCCCTCCGTCGCACTCGCACGGGATGTCCCAAGAGCTCATACTGAGAGTAGTCTACATCTTGGCCACGCTCATTCTCGATGATCATGTTATGCATGATCACACAAGCGTGCATGATCTACCAAAGCATTTTCTGCTCCCAAAATCTAGCCGGTCCTCTCACAATAGCAAATTGGGCTTGCAAAATCCCAAAAGCTCTCTCCACATCTTTTCTAGCCGCCGCCTGAGCATTGTGGAAATCAAGATTTTTCTTACCTTTTGGCTTTTTCAATGGCTTGACAAAGGTTTGCCACTTTGGATAGATGCCATCCGCTAGATAATAGCCATAGTTGTATGTACGGCCATTTGCTACAAACTGCACCAGTGGCAACTCACCATTTGCAATCTTAGTCATCAGTGGTGACTGGTTGACAACATTGATGCCATTCAAAGATCCAGGCATTACAAAAAATGCATGCCAAATCCAAGTCTCTTGATCGGCCACCGCTTCAAGGATTATAGTGGAACCCTTTTTTTGGCCGTGGAATTGCCCATGCCATGCCTTTGGACAATTCTTCCAACTCCAATGCATGCAATTTATTGAGCCAAGCATGCCAGGAAAGCCGCGAGCTTTGTTCATCGCCAATAGCCTTGCGGCGTCTTCAGCATTGGGAGATCTCAAATACTCCTCGCCAAACACTTGCACAATTCCGACTGCGAAGCGCTTGCCACACATGATGGCTTGGCTCTAACCCATAGCCAAGTGATCATCAACTAGATCAGCCGGTATACCGTATGCCAACATACGCAAAGCGGCTGTCACCTTCTGAAAGGTGCTATGCCCGAGCTCTCCGGCGGCATTCCTCCTTTGCTGAAAAAAGTGGTCATGGCTCGCTAGTTTCTCTGCAATGCGCCTGAACAACTCGGTGCTCATCCTAAACCGGCGACGAAAATACGACTCGGGGTATGTGGGATTCTCCGCAAAATAATGCCTGATCAATCTGTTGTGGGCATCGATCCTATCCCTCCAAATTTTCTGCCGACCCATAACCGAACCACCGTGCTTCGGTTTTTTATTGATATGCATAGCTAGGATCATTGCAAGATCCTCCTCCTCTTCCATATCAAATTCTTTTTCAGAAGAATCATACGACGAACTCATCTACAATGTTCAATACTATGCTATAAAAACTACAATCAAAATGCACGAAATTCATGGCTTTTGAGCAATACATACCTTCTAGGCGTTTTGTCGAACACCTTGCGGGCGGCGAGCGGCAGCGAGCGCGCGGGCGCTGTTCGTCGGAGGACGGACGCTTGCGAGGGGCGGCGGGACTAGAGGGGGGGCGGAGAAGCCGCCGCGGGGCAGGGATAGGCCGGGGTATGGTCGCCGGGTGGCGCGGTCGGCGGCGGCGGCGCCGCTGGATGGGGGGTGGGAGTTGCGAGCGAGCGCGCGAGAGTCCAGCGCGCGGGAGCGGGCGCAGCAAATAAGCGGCGCGCGATTCAGTTTCGGCCCGCGCGCTGTTTTTGCGCGCCCGCTGGAGCAACTATATCGGTTGTGCGCGCGCTAAAACGGGCAATTTTGCGGCGCGGCGCTAGTTTGGCGCGGCTGTTGGAGATGCTCTAAGCAAGGATGGAGGCTATTAAAAGAGCCTGCATCACTGAGTGCTAGAATTCTTCAGGCGGTACACATACTACGACGGCGGGCGGCGCACCGCAAGCCATCGGCGGCGGCGAGCGGCGGGCGGCGCACCGCAGGCCATCGGCGGGGCTGGCAACGGGGCGGCGCACCGCAGGCCATCGGCGGCGGTGAGCGGCGGGCGGCGCACCGCAGGCCATCGGCGGGGCTGGCCACGGGGGCGGACATGCGTTAAGGGAGGAGGGGGAGGGGGAGGGCGAAGGGGAAGGGTACCTCCGACGAGTAGGGGGGCGCCGGACCGCCGTCCACTGGCGTGGTCGTTGTCGCGGTCGCCGACGACCTAGGGATTTGTCGGAGGGAAAGAGAGGGCAATGGGGAGGACGGACAGACGCGTTTTCCCAATTTTTGGATCCCTCGCTCCTGCTTCTTTTTTTCTACTCGCAAAAGAAAAAGGTGAAAATACGGCTGCCCATATATAGTTCCATAAAAGAAAAAAAAGGCTCCTCTCTTTCTTTCTTTTTTGCGAATAAGAAAACAAAAACAAATGAACCTCTCACAATTTCATTGATGATGTATGTACCACGTGGCTCCCCGCTAAGCAGTAGCGCGGTTTGCGTACCGGTGCTACTGCTATTATTCTTAGCAGTAGTCCCACCTTGCTCCACGCACAGGGTGTTTACCACCTTAAATATGTTAATTCTCAAACTATCACGACCACTTTGGTTTTCATTGTACTCTATGTGTAGGATCGGTGGCAATATGAATCTTCACCGGTACTAACCGTTGAAGGTTCATACAGACAATTTAGATTCTACACCAAAAGATCATTGATGACCGATGTATTTTATGATGTTTTTTCTTGACATGCTTAGGAGTAGCAGGGGTCCTCTATCAAGCGCTATAGCTAATGGGCTTAGCGGTAGCGCGGGTCCTCTGTCCCGCGCTACTACTAATCTCATCTTATCCCCTCCACGTCCGTCTGTTTTCTCTCTCATCACTCTCCTCGCCACCGTTGCCCGCCGCCGCCGTCGCTCCCGCTCCTCCTCCACCGAGGTAGCTCCTCCCTCCCTATTCCTCTCGCCGCCCAACGTCCTCCTCTCCTCCCTCCCTCCCTCCCCCCTTCTCTCGCCGCCCAACGTCATCCTCTCCTCCCTCCCTCCCTCCCTCCCTCCTCTCGCCGGTCGTCGTCCTCCTCTCCTCTGGACGCCCTCTCCTCCCTCCCTCCCTCCCGCCCTCCTGCATTCTCCATTATGCCTCCCTCCCTCCTGCATTCTCCATTCTGCCTTCCTCCCTCCCTCCTTCTCTCACCGGCCGCCCTCTCCTCTCTTCCTCCCTCCCGCCTCCCTTCCCTCCCACCCTCCTGCCTCCCTCAAATTGTTTTACAGTTTTATGCATTTTCTATTTTATAATTTGTAATTTACTAAATTTATTTGGTAGAGTTTTCTAGGGTTGAAGAAGTAGACAGTAGGTAAAAAAATTGGTTTATTAGGAATAAAATTGGATATTCTTAAATGCAAGTTCTAGGTTTTAGGGTTTTACAAATTTAGTTTTTATAGTCCATATATTGAATTTCAGAAGTTTCATTATAAATTGATTATCAAGTGCATAAAAAATATATGAACATTTTAGGAGAATTATTGGGAGAAGTAAAATCCAACCATGTTGAATTGAAAATGTGAGTCTTGCATTTTTTTTTGTGAAATGAAAATGTGAGACTTGTATTTTTTTTGAAATGAAAATGTGAAGCTAGGATTTTTTTTAAATGAAAATGTAAGGAACTTGACTCTGTTTGAACATGTGAAGAAATGAAGCTAGTATTTTTGAAATGAAAATGTGAAGAAATGAAAATTGCAATAGTGTTTACATGCTCATGTGTGACTCCTCATGTGGTGCAGGGTAGATCACACTGACGAGCTGCTCGACGACACCCAGAAGATCACTGACAAGACCCGCGTCCTCGACAGCCGTCTAGTGAGTAAAGATGATCTATCTAGACATGTGATATGTGGAGTAGTGTTGTGTAGTACTAGCATGTGTATGTTCTTGTCAAGTGCTATCTTGGCTTTTATTGTTTGCAGGGAACACCTTCGAGTGGCCTATATTTTGCCGAAATATTGATTAATTTTCGTTCCGGCAAATATCATGCGCTCGACATGTCCTAATTTAGCAAAGTTCATGCCAGTTTTTTTTGTGAATTTTGACATGACTTGTGCCAGAAAGTAGGAACTATCGAGTTCTTGTGATTTGCCGGAACGGGAATTAATCGACATTCCGGCAGAACATAGGCCATTTTTTATGTCATTGCTCCATATATGTAACGGGTTGACTTTCAGTCTGTTGGTGCTCCTTGCTCCATATATGAGAGAGAAGAATCCCGACGGTTGTCGTGGGGTCGCTTTTCCATCTTCTCCTTGTGATAGACCTTTGTTATGCACTAGGGGAAGAAGGAGTAGCGACCATCACCGACGGTTGAAAATATCAGTGAGGGAACAAACGGAGGAGCGACCATCACCGACCGTCGAAAATATCAGTGAGGGAACAAACGGAGGAGTGACCATCACCGACGGTCGCAACATCAGTGAGTGAGTGCCCACCATATACACCACCTGAGATGAGAGTGTACCAAGGAAGACTCGATGGACCGAAAGTCAACCCGTGCTGAATAGTGATGTATGTTTTGATTTTCATGGTAATCGTCGTTGATCGATTTTTAATATTTGAATTATGAACATAGAAAATGTCTGACGATGATAGGATCCCAGAGTGCGACGCCTGCGGCGACGACCAGGGTCTATGCGATAGGCCTCACCTCCAAGACGGTCGACGCTTCACTGTTAAGCTCGACGAGACCTTCGATGTTTGTACGGTAAGCAATGACGACGAGTCTTTTATAGTAAATAACCATGACTTCTTCTTTTCTGTAACGTGTAATTTTTGTTTTTTTAACCATTCGGCTAGTGCATCCCTTGCCATGTAAGATGTTATGTCTTGCAGAATTTGGATTTTGAAGATCATGAGAACACGGAGACAAAGATAGTTCACCTCAGGACCCAGCATGGTTATGCTTTTGCAGTAAAGCTATACAATGCGGTGACCTACTCTCATTTTGGTTGCTCGACATGGGCAGCACTATGCAAGGCGTACGGTTTTCAGGAGGGTATGAATGTCACATTCGATCTTGATGATCCTGAAGATGACATCGAGGAAGATAATATCGACATTTGGGTCGATGTTGATACGTTTTCACTTCTACTTGATGTGAGTTTCTCAAACATATATATTAAGTAATTTATATTGTTTATTTAAAAATAGTTGACAGCTTATTTCCATTGACAACTTATTTCCGTTCTTCAAAGTATGTAAGGGGCGTAGTAGACAAAACCTACTACAGTTATGGGTCTGAATTAACTTGCAATTAGAAAGATCATTTTGTTTCATGGATTAATGATGTTGAGACTTTTAAGATGAATTATCAAATTCCTCCGAGTTATGATAAATACGTGCCACTAGTGCACGAGTTGAACTATGGTAACATCCATCGAGATGTCATGGTAAAAAATTTCCTATTATGTCACCGGTGCATCTTTTGCATATATTCTTCTTAAGCTAAACTATATTTTGCTAAGTATGTTAGTATTATTCCTTAATAGAAACTCCCGCCGGATTGTGTGCCTCGCCTTATGGATATGAAAGGGGACATGAACATTATTAGTTTACGCCCAAGTTTGCCTACGTCTCACTTTAGTGCATACACAATTTCTCCAAGAGATGAAGTCCTCACAATCAAAGAATGGAGAAAAGTTCTGAAAGATCGCAGGGAACTACTTGGGGGCAACATGAAGCGCAACCCACGAATGGGAAACAGGTTGATCTGTATTCTCCATAATGGAGATTCAGGGGTTTACCTGTTTTATGCTATTTTACCTCCGAGAGTGTAGCAGGTCTTAGGTAATATACTAAGAACAATTAGCTAGTGTTGGTTATGAGTATGATGATGATGTTGAGTTATTACGATGATGATGATGATGATGACTTTCGACTGGCTGATTCAGGGCCTCAGACATCTACGCCCCCTACAGAAACAAACAGAACCCTGCTGAGTCCACAACCGACCATCCACCCTGAATGAATGTGATACCAATCAATTCTTGTAATTTGTAAACCTGGCTAGCAAATACCGATAAGGCTCTTGTTATTTCTGCAGCGGTTATTACTTACAATTAGCTCTTGCGTCATTTAATGATGTTCCACGATTTACTTTTTCTTTGAAACATGAACATTTGGATGACTGGACCAGCAGAGTTGCAGCACATGGTGCTGAGTGCTAGTAATATGTCGTATACAGGCTTATGTTTGTACATACACATACCTCTTACCAATGCTCTATTGATAGATAATTGCAGCACTTAGGTTAGGCATGTGTATTTTTTCCTCTTGTGTTTGGCGATAGATAGATAATGCTAAATATTTGCATAGGCTAACTTTAGCCTATGCAAAAAACTTTAGCCTGTGTATACCATTTATCCAGAAGCGATGAAGCTGCATATAAACTTGGATCAAGTCCACCCATCGGATCATATATATATCTATTAGAAATAAATGACATACTTTTTTGTTTTTGATTTCATTACCGAAACCAATGTCTTCTAGAAACTACTCCCTTTGTCCCAAAATTCTTGTCTTAAATTTGCCTAGATACGGATGTATCTAATACTAAAACATAACTTGATACATCCGTATTTAGAAAAATCTAAGACAAAAATTTTGAGACGGAGGGAGTACAAAAGAAAAGAAGGAACAGGAACATCATCCTTCCAAGTAAGAGACCACTTGACAACCAGAATGGGGCAGCAAACATCCTGCTACCATATAATTAAAAACACCGGACAAGTGTAATTAATACAGATCAATAAAAACTCAGGACAAGTGTTATAGAAAGTCTGTCGCGTCGCCCCCTGGCGATCCGATCTTTCGCCGCCCGCCTCCCCTCATCCTCCTTCCGTCCCTCGCCTCCGCCGGAGACGGCCGCCGGCAAAGCCCGCGCGGACGCCGGGGAAGGTGGCGGCGGGGATCTCGGCGCCCAAATCGATCCCGTCGGCCTGCGGGCCGGAGTATCGCATCGGTGGCCTGCGGATCCTTGGGCGGCGGCCCTTTCGGCGAGGCGGCGTCGTCCGGCGGCTGGAGACGTCTGCAGGCGACGCTGGCCAGCGTACTCGGCCGCGCGGGTGGCGGGTCGCTGGTGGAGTCCGGCCATGGCGCGGTTCTCCGTTGCGTCAGATCTGGAGGTTCCCCTTTCTCCTGCTGCCTCTGTCGTCCCGGTGGTTTGCGGCTGCAGGCTCCGGTGGTGGTGAGCCATGGTGGTGTACTTTGGGTCCGGGGGAAACCTTGGCCAGTCTAGCCGGCCCGGCGGCGGCGACTCCCATGGGCGCCGCTTTCCTACATGAAGGCGCAGCTGAGGGCCCAATCTACCCACCCTGATCCCTGGCCGGGTGAAAACCTTCAATCCTTTTCGGATCTGGCGGCAGCGGCGCTTTTTGCATCGTGACCTTCCTGGAGGTGTCGTCAGGGGCACTGAGGATCGGTTGGGAGTGCAGAGGATCTACAGGTGGAGGGGATAGGTCCAATGGTAGCAGATGGTGCTCGCGAAGGAGGAGCGGCGTTGCATCTGACACGTCGACAATGGCGGGTCTCAGCGGCATGGAGCAGCGGGGTCTCGCTGCTGGGCGTGTGTTGATGGACGAGCGCAGGATGGTGGCGTTGTCTGGCGTCGTGGTGGCGTCGACGGCAGCTAGACCAGGCAAGGTAGATGCAGCAGTACATCTCTGAAGATGGATTGGTGGCAGGTGGCTACGGCGGCCTCATACCCGGCAGGCGTCCTGGTTGAGGAGAGCGCCAGACCGGTGGGTGACCCATACCCGGCAGGCGTCCAACTCAGGTCTTAGATGTTAGGTTTGGCTGCGAGGTCTGTTTGGTATTAGGCCCAGACTATCAGCATCCCTTCATCAAATGGATAGGAGTAGCGACAGATGTTGCCTAGACGGTGGCTTCAGACTTACTGCTGTATTTCTTCGTAAGGTATTTTGAGAATAATTAATGAAGTGGTTGTATGCATCGTTCAGATGCAGAGGCCGGGGGTCTTTCTCCTTTTCTAAAAAAAAGCGTCATAGAAAGTCTACATTCAAATGTTGATCGCAGAGACTAGCAAACAAACAAAGACATTGACACAGCGCTTTCAAGCCTGACAAAATCGCCAAGGTAAGGTGTGTGTGTGTGTGTGTGTGTCTATATATATATATATAGCGTAGTGCAAACTTCACATCAGGACTAGTCCGAAGACAGCCACCACCGATAACACAACTACAAAGCAAAAAGAGCATGTCCAAGACTGAGTAACATCGCCGTGTCTCGACCAACGCCGGTCACCTCCGAAGACAACACCAACTCCGACTGAACTTTCCTGGTCGACGCACCATCCACCCTTGATGCCTAAAAGGAGGTGGCAAGTAGATGGCGGAACTTGGACGGTCTAAAGCCACCGTCTTGGACTCACCCGCGATGACATAGAAGGGGGAGACACCCCGACGGAGACGCCATGGACCGCGGCGCGCTCGGCCGCTGCAAGCGCATCATCTCCTGCCAAGCTCCGCCATGCCGCCATGGCCTCGCCACGCCGCCGCCACCATGGCCCGCACCGATTCCTCCAAGAGGAGCCACCGGCCGCGGCCTTCTCCTCCCGCGAGCCCCAGCCTCGTACCTCCACTCCGCTGCGAGCTCCGCCATGCGCCATCACACCCGCTTTAGATCCCGCAGTGAGCAGGACCACTGCCCACACCGCCGGCCCTCCGAACACCAGAACCTGTGTGCACCAGATCCCGACGGGCTCCAGAACCCGTGAGTGCCAGATCCCGCCGCCGCCGGCCGTTAACGGCCTTTGCCCGCCAACGTGCGCCGATGGTGGCGAGGGGGGAGGAGGGAGATGGGGCGCCGGCGGCGGTGGGTTAGGGTTTCCACTCGAGCCGCCCCTAGGGAGCAATGCGGGGGAGGGCATGATACGTCTCCAACGTATCTACTTTTGCAAATAATTTTGCTCTTGTTTTGGACTCTAATTTGCATGATTTGAATGAAACTAACCCGGACTGACGCTGTTTTCAGCAGAACTAATATGGTGTAGTTCATCAACTTGAATCTACTCTTTGTACTTTGACTTGATCAAACATGTATCTTATCTTCTATCTTCATTAAGCTGACACTAGTAGAAAAAGGGCCTATTGTCCCGGTTGGTAAGGGCCTTTTGTCCCGGTTTTTGAACCGGTACTAAAGGGTCGTTACTAATGCCCTAACCCTTTAGTCCCGGTTCTTACACGAACCGGGACAGATGGGCCTCCGCGTGGCCGGTGCGGCGAGCCCAGGCAGGAGGGTCTTTAGTCCCGGTTGGTGGCACTAACCGGGACCAATAGGCATCCACGCGTCAGCATTTCAGTGGCTGGGGTTTTTGTTTTTTTTTGAAAGGGGGGGGGGTTGGGGGTTTTGGGGGGTTATTTTAGGTGTTTCATATATTGTGTTAGCTAGCTAATTAATAGAGAGAAGTGTCCTCTCTTATCTCCGTGCTTGGTCGACGCTACGTACTATATACCTATGGAGAGGACTAGACACGCTAGCTAGTAAGCAAATGAAGGAAACAGAAGATCGTCATGAACATATGCATACAGAGAGAAGTGATATCGACCACCTCTCCTTCTCCGAGAGATTGGTCGAACAACAAGTTCTCGTATATCTATCCGACACTACCGGCTACATATATACAATAATTATCTCTTACAATATAATCTCCTAATTAAATTGTAAGAACACAGGGTCCACATAGTATTCTCCGTTTTCAGCGATCACGTGGTCAAGGAAGAATGCCGCCAATTCCTCTTGAATTGCTCGCATACGATCTGGTGCTAGGAGTTCATCCCGCATCCGAAAGATCTAATTTGAAGAAGAGGGTCAATACATATATATATGAATAAATGAAACTCGACACAAATGATGGTAATAAAATAAAATTGTGAATATTATTGCTTACGCACTTCATATTGTTCGTCAGAGTAGCCCCGCTCACAGGTCGTGTAGGGGATGGACTCGCAAACGTTGTATCCACAGTAATTATTCCCGGGTTCCTGCACAACCACTTTACAAGAAATAGAGGTCAATCAAACTGATAAGCAAGCATGCTAAATGGTATTGATGAAACTAGCGCTTGAATCACTAGGAGATGCGCGGAACATGCTACTATAGTACTTACTTTCGGGTGTCTAAATTGCAGCTTCTTCGGCAGTCCCGGAGCTTTTTTGGTGAATTTTCTCCAAACCCTGTCAGACAAAGAAAACAATTACTTGATATCAGGAAATGAACAAAGTTGCTGATATGGTGGATAATGATCGATTTAACTTACTTCTCGAGCATTTGAGTCATGTCCGCATAGTCCTGGGGATCTTTCCGTCTCGAGTCTAAGACGGTTACTACTCCCTGCTCAAGCTTAATCTCTAGGAGAATATAGTGGAAGCTGCGCATGCATGCATAAGTCATCAATTACATTACTATAACCTGGACTAATAAGGGAAACCGAATATGCACAAGACAGTAACACTCACTTGAAGTTGTAAGGAAAGAGTATTATATCTTTGTTTTCATTTATTACCAACGATCGTAGCAAGTTGGCCTCGGTATTTTCGGCATGATATTTAACCTCAGTTGCATCTATGAGATTTGTGTTAATGAACCCAATATCACCGATTTGTCTTTTCTTCAATTCGGCGATCTTCAATCTGCATAATATAGTGAGGATAATTATAAATACATGCAATGAAAGAGCTGACCTATATAGAGAGACTTAATGACAGAAGTAGTACTACTTACAGACAGTAGCAAGTGATCGTTGATTTATCGAGGGCCTTTTGATTGAAAAACTGGAAGAACTCCTCAAATGGAACATTCAACAGTTCAATTCCAACGAGGTCATGCTCCAGTTTAACTCTCAGCATCAAAGTATTCCTCCCCAGACTCTCTGCAGGTTTTCATGTACCAATCATGTAATCTTCGCATCATCGTTGTTAGAGATCTTTTATCTTTGACGAGAGGCTTCCCGTAATGGTATTTGTGTTCGTCCACCTCCAAGATTTCATAATGTACATCGTCGGGCAGGTAATCTCCAAGATTGCTATAACCGGGCACCATCCTCGGATCTGCAGCGACGATGTCGCTAGACACCTTGAGCGGGGGGCACGATTGGTTCGCTTGTTCGCCGAGCTGGGCACTTTTTTCCCAGCTCGTCGTTCTTTTAACCTTTGATCACTGACAGTACTTCCCGACCGCTCCGCTTCGGCAAATGTCTTTGCAATAATGCGCTCATAGTTGCCTCTCAGCGGAGACTTTGGCGGTTTTGTCAGGGCAGCCAGAGTGTGCTTCGCTTTCACCGGATCTACCTTCTCCTCCGGAGGTGGATGTTTCTTTGCTTTCACCCCTTCAAAGAAGTTCGTCACTTCGGCTCGCACGATCTTCGTGGTTTCCTCCTCGGTCCTCTCGTATGGTAACTTCTCTGGAGTCTTCAGAGAAGGACCGAATCTGTATTGCCTCCCGCCTCTGGCTGTACTGCTAGACGCCGGCAGAGCAGACAGAGCGGCTGCGGCTGTCTTCTTTCCTTGCTTACGAGGCGGAGGAGAAGGACTACAACGCGCCGGAGCAGCCGGAGCGGCGGCGGGTCTCTTCCGCCCTTGCTGACGAGGCGGAGAAGGAGGAGGCTGGCTGCTCTGGCGCGCCGGCGCAGGCGGAGAAGGAGGCGGAGTGCCGCCACGCGCCGGAGAAGGAGGCTGAGTGCCCTGATCACTTGCCGGAGGAGGAGGCGGAGTGCCCTTACTCGCCGGAGGCGTCCAGTTCGGAAGGTTAATGAGCTCCTTCCGCCATAGGCATGGAGTCTTCAGAGCAGAACCCAGCCGAGTCTCCCCTTCACCGGTAGGGTCTTCAAGCCGGAGGTCCTCAAATCCCTCCGTTATTTCATCCACCATCACCCTAGCATATCCTTCTGGAATCGGCCGGCAGTGGTAGGTTGCGCCGGGTTCAGGAGGTAAAACAGAGCCAACAGCCGCCTTGACTTTGAAGTTCTGCCATTGCGTCATAAGGTGGCAATGTTGAGACTCCGTGATAGCATCCACGGGGTAGCTAGCAGGAGCCATCAAGACTTGCTCCGGCTGAAGCAGCTCGGTGGAAGTCACGCTGCTTCTCCGCTGAGATGGCGGGGTAGCTTCAGGGGTAGTTTCGGCATGTCGATTGCCGTCTCGTTCCTCTAGCGCTTGAACCCTTTCGTGCAGCTTCTGAATTTGGGTCTACTCCACTTTTTTCCTCCTCTCCTGGCTTTTGTAACCGCCTGCGTCCGGAAAACCAGCCTTCCATGGAACGGAGCTTGGCGTGCCTCGTGTCCGTCCAGGGTGCTCAGGATTCCCGAGGGCCATTGTGAGCTCGTCGTTCTCTCTGTCTGGAACGAACGTCGCTTGCTGCGCTGCATCGATATAGTGCTGAAGCCACTTGACTGGTATTCTCAAAAGCTCGTCCGTCCAAAAGCACTTCCCTGATACAGGGTCCAATTTTCCGCCAGCCCCGAAGAACCAAGTCCGGCAACGGTCTGGCCAGTTCATTGTCTGTGGTTCGATCCCTTTATCAAGCAGATCATTCTCAGCCTTGGCCCACTTAGGCCGGGCTTTGAGGTAGCCACCTGACCCCGTGTGATGGTGAAGCTTCTTCTTCGCAGCATTCTTCTTGTTTGTCGCTGACATCTTCTTACTCTTTTCCGATGTCTTGTGGGCCACACATACGGGCCAGTGATCTCTGATCTTCTCATACCGGCCGATGAATTCTGGCGTCTCTTCTTTGTCGACAAACGTTTTCAGCTCATTCTTCCACCTCCTGAATAGGTCTGCCATCTTCTTAAGAGCATGAGACTTGATTAATTGCTCTTTAACTGGCTTCTCCGGATCCTCCTCTGGCGGTAGGGTGAAATTTGCCTTCAGCTCAGTCCAAAGATCATCTTTTTGCATATCATTGACATAGGACACCTCAGGGTCTTCCTTCTTAGGCTTATACCATTGGTGGATGCTGATCGGGATCTTGTCCCTAACAAGAACCCCGCACTGAGCAGCAAATGCTTCCTTTGTCCGACTGGGTTCAATCGGTTGGCCGTCGCGCGCGATTGCTGTGATCTCAAACCTTTCATCCGAGCGCAACTTTCTCTTCGGGCCTCGTCTCTTTACCGAAGTTGTGCTCGATCCGGAGGGCTAGAAAAAAGAAGAAAGACGAGAGTTAATTAATATGTGTACATACCAAAACAATGAATGCATCAATTAGCTAGTCAGCACTTGCTTAACTAATATATTTACCTGGCCGGACTCTGTTCGGTCACCGGAGCCGTCACCACGGGCTCCTTCTTGCACCAGCATTGGGTCACCGGAGCCATCATAATCATGTCTTTCCTCCTCCACTCTTCGATCACCGTAGCCTGCTTCTTCACCCTGTTCTTCCAGACCATCATTGTCGTTAAGATATGACAAGACATCACCTCCGGCTAAGATTATGTCCCCCAACACCTCTTCTGCTTCCTCGTCTCGTCCGTGCTCCATTGTTTCTGCAAATATTACAACATGGCAATTATTCCGGGTTTGGGGTGGCCTCGGCAACGCTTCAAGGGTAGGGGCGCGGCGGGAGGGGGTAGGAGACCGACATCGTTTTTTTCTAGGGTTTGGGTGTCCTCGAGAGTTTTGGTCGAGCGAGAGGGACGGGGGGGTTGCTCCCATGGTATAAGTTATCACGGTCGAGAGGGGGTGCTCACTTTTCTAAAAATCTAACTTTTGCATATATGAACATATATACACAGAGAACATACATACATATATACACTTTTCTAAACATGAAGCAGGTGGATATATTAGTGGCAAACATAGACCTAGCTTCTCCCGGGTTTGGGGTGGCCTCGCAACACTTCACGTTTGTCTAGCTAGTGTCAAAGGATTCAACAAAACCCCTCGGCGTTCCTCGACCCTCGACCCCTCGAAGACCCTCGCACCTCGAACCCTCGACGACCCTCGACCCCTCGGTGACCCTCGACCCTCCGCCCTAGTTCCCGACCCTCGACCGCTCGGCGATCCTCGACACCCTCATTCCCGATAAAAAAGAAGAAGAAAAAAAAGAGGAGAATAAGAAGGAATAGAGGAGTGGAAGATTTCTTTTTTTTTTCTTCTTCTTCCTCTTCTTATTTTTTCCGCCGTCCCCCCTCATGTCATGTCCGACGCCCCCCCCCCCCCGCCTCATGTAATGTCCGATGTCCCCCCTCACTTTAACAAAGAACTACCTTAAAAAAAGACTTGCTTCGCCGCGGGTGCTCGATCGGTGCGACGTGGACTCGGTGGAAACACTTTATGAAAATGCGGTGGTGGCTGGGCCGGGCGGTTTTCTTTTCCTTCTTCATTTTTTCCTTTGTTTTTTCTTATATGTTTGTTTTCGTTTTCACTCTACATTTTCGTACATATGAAAAAAAAAGTTTCTATACAAAAGTGCACAATTTTTATGAACAAATTACAACATCTAAATTAACTACACATCTAAATAAATATTACTACACATCTGAAATTTTCCTAATCTTAAAACTAAACTAAACATAAACTAAAATAATCTAAAAAACATGTAAAAACATCTAAGGGCAGGGGCGGAGGGCACGGCGGAGGGGCCGGCGCCGGCGCCGGCGGGGCGGGGCGCAGGGGCGCGGGACAGGGGAGGGGCGCGGGAGCAGGCTGGTCCTGACAGGGGGCAGCGGGGCACGGTGGAGCAGGGCGACGGCGACTCGGAGGAGCAGGGGCGTCGGGGCAGAGGGCGAAAGCGGCGGCGGCGACGACGTTGAGCAGCCTGACGGCGTCGGTGGCGGCGGTGACGGCGACGTCGAGCAGCCTGACGGCGTCGGTGGCGGCGGCGACGGCAACGTGAAGCAGGGGCGTCGGGCGGCGACGGCGAGGAGGAGCAGGGGCGTCGGGGGTGAAGAAGTGATGGATTTGGTGGAAACTGCTAAGTGTTTGCTTATATATGCAGGGCATTGGTACCGGTTGGTGGCACCAACCGGGACCAATGCTACCTTTAGTCCCGGTTGGTGCCACCAACCGGGACCAAAGGCCTCTTTTCAGCAGCCCAAAGGGCGGGAAGCGGCAGCCTTTGGTCCCAGTTGATGGCACCAACCGGGACTAAAGGCCTCTTTTCAGCAGCCCAAAGGGCGGGAAGCGGCGGCCTTTGGTCCCGGTTGGTGGCACCAACCGGGACTAAAGGGGGGGCATTGGTCCCGGTTGGTGCCACCAACCGGTACCAAAGGCACCCTTTAGTCCCGGTTGGTGCCACCAACCGGGACGGAAAGCCTTGCACAGTGGCGTGGTGGTGGGAGTTTAGTCCCACCTCGCTAGCTGAGAGAGAGCCGCACCTGTTTATAAGGTGCGGTGCGCCTGAGCTATCGAGCTCCTCTCTAAAGCAGGCTTACGGGCCTAACCTCTCTGTACATGCCTGTGGGCCTACTGGGCCTTCTGCGGGCCTGAATCCTGGCCCATGGATGGGTTTCTAGTCGTATTCAGGCCGTGGTGGCCCAGTAGGTGGCATAATTTTTATTTTTTGCCTTTTTTTGTTTTCTTTTTTTCTTTATTTATTTTGTTTTGTTTCTACTTTCAACAAAAAACTTATTTAATTTATATTGTTTCTAATTACTTATTTATTTTACTTTATGATAATTCTTTTTGCTATTAAAGTTTCTAACAAAAAAAGTTCTTTAGGAAAATTCTTTTTGCTTTCAATGATTTTGAACAGAAAATACTTCGATAATTTTAGTTGCATCAATTTTATATAATTTTAGTTTCAATAATACTAGAGGTTGCTTATAATGTTTTGAACAGAAAATACTTTGATAATTTTAGTTTCATAAATTTTATTTATGTTATTAAAGTTTATTTTATCTTGTTTCTACTTATATATTTTATTAAAGTTTATATTTTTTTTGTTTCTAATTACTTATTGATTTTATTTATTATTTTTCATGCACCATTTTTCATGCATTTACTGATTATTTTGAGGTATAAGACCCTAAAATTGAAAAGCATTTCAAATGAACTCTGAAAAAGTTGAAAGTTGGCATGGTATCATCATTTCATCCACATAGTATGTGCAAGAAAGTTGAGAGGGTTACGGCAAAACTGGATGCACTTCGTGTACAAAACGGACAATGGTATCATACTCGTCTGTTACAAAGTTGGCATGGTATCATCATAATAGTTGCGGGAGAAAGTCTTCACTTTTTCTTCGCTTGTGTCATTTGCTTATTGCGCCGTAACCATGGATAATCTTCATCGTTTATCAGGATGCTTGGGTCAGCCTTGACTTTGAAGGGAGGAATTTCATGAAACTTTTCATAATCTTCAGACATGTCTGTCTTGCCCTCCACTCCCACAATGTCCCTTTTTCCTGAAAGAACTATGTGGCGCTTTGGCTCATCGTATGATGTATTCGCTTCCTTATCTTTTCTTTTTCTCCGTCTGGTAGACATGTCCTTCACATAGATAACCTGTGCCACATCATTGGCTAGGACGAACGGTTTGTCAGTGTACCCAAGATTGTTCACATCCACTGTTGTCATTCCGTACTGGGGGTCTACCTGTACCCCGCCTCCTGACAGATTGACCCATTTGCACTTAAACAAAGGGACCTTAAAATCATGTCCGTAGTCAAGTTCCCATATGTCCATTATGTAACCATAATATGTGTCCTTTCCCCTCTCGGTTGCTGCATCAAAGCAGACACCGCTGTTTTGGTTGGTGCTCTTTTGATCTTGGGCGATCGTGTAAAATGTGTTCCCATTTATCTCGTATCCTTTGTAAGTCAATACAGTCGAAGATGGTCCCCTGGACAACGAGTACAACTCATCACAAACAGTGGTGTCACCTCTGAGACGTGTTTCCAACCAACTGCTGAAAGTCCTGATGTGTTCACATGTAATCCAGTCGTCACACTGCTCCGGGTGTTTGGAGCGCAGACTGTTCTTGTGTTCATCGACATACGGGGTCACCAAGGTAGAGTTCTGTAGAACTGTGTAGTGTGCTTGAGACCAAGAATGCCCGTCCCTGCATATTATTAAGTCCGCTCCTAGCGTGCCTTTTCCAACCAGTCTCCCCTCATACCGCGATTTAGGGAGACCTATCTTCTTAAGGCCAGGAATGAAGTCAACACAAAACCCAATGACATCCTCTGTTTGATGGCCCATGGAGATGCTTCCTTCTGGCCTAGCGCGGTTACGGACATATTTCTTTAGGACTCCCATGAACCTCTCAAAGGGGAACATATTGTGTAGAAATACGGGCCATAGAATGACAATCTCGTCGACTAGATGAACTAGGACGTGCGTCATGATATTGAAGAAGGATGGTGGGAACACCAGCTCGAAACTGACAAGACATTGCGCCACATCACTCCTTAGCCTTGGTATGATTTCTGGATCGATCACCTTATGAGAGATTGCATTGAGGACTGCACATAGCTTCACAATGGCTAATCGGACGTTTTCCGGTAGAAGCCCCCTCAATGCAACCGGAAGCAGTTGCGTCATAATCACGTGGTAGTCATGAGACTTTAGGTTCTGAAACTTTTTCTCTGGCATATTTATTATTCCCTTTATATTCGACGAGAAGCCAGTCGGGACCTTCATACTGAGCAGGCATTCAAAGAAGATTTCATTCTCTTCTTTCGTAAGAGCGTAGCTGGCAGGACCTTCATACTGCTTCGGAGGCATGCCGTCTTTTTCGTGCAAATGTTGCAGGTCCTCCCATGCCTCAGGTGTATCTTTTGTCTTCCCATACACGCCCAAGAAGCCTAGCAGGTTCACGCAAAGGTTCTTCGTCACGTGCATCACGTCGATTGAAGAGCGGACCTCTAGGTCTTTCCAGTAGGGTAGGTCCCAAAATATAGATTTCTTCTTCCACATGGGTGCGTGTCCCTCAGCGTCATTCGGAACAGCTAGTCCGCCGGGACCCTTTCCAAAGATTACGTGTAAATCATTGACCATAGCAAGTACGTGATCACCGGTACGCATGGCGGGCTTCTTCCGGTGATCTGCCTCGCCTTTGAAATGCTTGCCTTTCTTTCGACATTGATGGTTGGTCGGAAGAAATCGACGATGGCCCAGGTACACATTCTTCCTGCGTTTGTCCAGGTATATACTTTCAGTGTCATCTAAACAGTGTGTGCATGCGTGGTATCCATTGTTTGTCTGTCCTGAAAGGTTACTGAGAGAGGGCCAATCGTTGATGGTTACAAACAGCAACGCGTGCAGGTTAAATTCCTCCTGTTTGTGCTCATCCCACGTACATACACCGTTTTCATTCCACAACTGTAAAAGTTCTTCAACTAATGGCCTTAGGTACACATCAATGTCGTTGCCGGGTTGCTTAGGGCCTTGGATGAGAACTGGCATCATAATGAACTTCCGCTTCATGCACATCTAAGGAGGAAGGTTATACATACATAGAGTCACGGGCCAGGTGTTGTGATTGCTGCTCTGCTCCCCGAAAGGATTAATGCCATCCGCGCTTAAACCAAACCATACGTTCCTTGGGTCACCTGCAAACTCAGCCTAGTACCTTCTCTCGATTTTTCTCCACTGCGACCCGTCAGCGGGTGCTCTCAACTTCCCGTCTTTCTTACGGTCCTCACTGTGCCATCGCATCAACTTGGCATGCTCTTCGTTTCTGAACAGACGTTTCAATCGTGATATTATAGGAGCATACCACATCACCTTCGCAGGAACCCTCTTCCTGGGGGGCTCGCCATCAACATCACCAGGGTCATCTCGTCTGATCTTATACCGCAATGCACCGCATACCGGGCATGCGTCCAGATCCTTGTACGCACCGCGGTAGAGGATGCAGTCATTAGGGCATGCATGTATCTTCTGCACCTCCAATCCTAGAGGGCATACGACCTTCTTTGCTGCGTATGTACTGTCGGGCAATTCGTTATCCTTTGGAAGCTTCTTCTTCAATATTTTCAATAGCTTCTCAAATCCTTTGTCAGGCACAGCATTCTCTGCCTTCCACTGCAGCAATTCCAGTATAGTACCGAGCTTTGTGTTGCCATCTTCGCAATTGGGGTACAACCCTTTTTTGTGATCCACTAACATGCGATCGAACTTCAGCTTCTCCTTTTGACTTTCGCATTGCGTCCTTGCATCGACAATGACCCGGCGGAGATCATCATCATCGGGCACTGGTTCCTCTTGATCTTCACCAGCTTCCCCCGTTGCAGCATCATTGGGCACATCGTCTGGTTCCTCTTGATCTTCAGCAGCTTCCCCCGTTGCAGCATCACCGTATTCAGGGGGCACATAGTTGTCATCGTCCTCTTCTTCTTCGCCGTCTTTCATCATAACCCCTATTTCTCCGTGCCTCGTCCAAACATTATAGTGTGGCATGAAACCTTGTAAAGCAGGTGGGTGTGAAGGATTTTTCGGTCAGAGTAAGACTTCGTATTCCCACATGCAGGGCATGGACAACAAATAAAACCATTCTGCTTGTTTGCCTAAGCCACTTCGAGAAAATCATGCACGCCCTTAATGTACTCGGAGGTGTGTCTGTCACCGTACATCCATTGCCGGTTCATCTGCGTGCATTATATATAATTAAGTGTGTCAAAAACCATTACAGAACATCATGAATAGATAATTAAGTGACCAAATTAATAGAAGTTCATCATCACATTAAAACCAATGTACATACATAGTTCTCATCTAACAATATATAGCTCTCCAGAGCATCTAATTAATTAAACCATACATTGAAACTATGTAAAACATTTCAATGCGAAAACAAATGCGATCATAATCGCAACCAAGGTAACAATTGATCCAACGGCATAATGATACCAAGCCTCGGTATGAATGGCATATTTTCTAATCTTTCTAATCTTCAAGCGCATTGCATCCATCTTGATCTTGTGATCATCGACGACATCCGCAACATGCAACTCCAATATCATCTTCTCCTCCTCATTTTTTTTATTTTTTCCTTCAAGAAATTGTTTTCTTCTTTAACTAAATTTAACCTCTCGACAATAGGGTCGGTTGGAATTTCCGGTTCACATACCTCCTAGATAAATAAAATCTATGTCACGTTGGTCGGCATAATTATCATAAACAATAAATGAACCAATAGTTATAAAGATAATATATACCACATCCGAATCATAGACAGGACGAGGGCCGACGGGGGCGGATACCAAAACCATCGCACTATATAATAACAAGCAATACAATAGTAAGAAAATTAGACAAGTATCTATCTAAAGTAAGAATTTTTTTCTTTCAGAAGGAAGATAAGAACAAGAGGCTCACCACGGTGGTGCCGACGACGAGATCGGCGCGGGCGATCGACGGCGGTGAAGACGGGAATGGGACGTGACGGGCCGCTAAACCTAGACAAATCTCGAGGAAAATGGAGCTTTGAGGTCGAGCTTCGAGAGAAGAAAGCTTAACTACTGTGGCTCGGGCATTTCATCGAACACCTCATGTGCATAGGAGGTGAGCTAGAGCACCACAAAGCCCTCCCCTCGCCGGCCAGAGAAAAACAGAGCACTGGAGTGCTCTGCTCGCGAGCGAGGGGTATATATAGGCAACTCATTGGTCCCGGTTCGTGGCATGAACCAGGACTAAAGGGCAGCCTGTGGTCCCGGTTCAAGCCACCAACCGGGACCAATGGTGGTGGGCCAGGAGCGAGGCCCATTGGTCCCGGTTTGTCCCACCAACCGGGACCAAAGGGGCCAGACGAACCGGGACCAATGCCCCCACGAGTCCCGGCAGGCCCCTGGTCTCACGAACCGGGACCAGTGCCCCCATTGGTCCCGGTTCTGGACTGAACCGGGACTAATGGGCTGACCCGGCCTGAACCAAAGCCCTCTTTTCTACTAGTGTGATGTCTTGAAGGTAAACATGAATGCTCACACAATCTTCTTCTTCAAGACATGCTTGCAATAGGCCCAACTCTCACATGACCAATTTTTGGATAAGTCCTTGAATAGCACCTTCGTCGACACATAATCTCCTCTTAACCTTCAAACCAACATATGGTCCTCCAACAATGCATATGGACAACCCTTAAAGTATAACACAAAGCAACCATTAGTCCATATGGATTGTCATTAATTACCAAAACCAAACATGAGGGTACCATGCTTTGTCAGTAGTGTGCCGCTAGGGCGGTGCTTGGTTGTTCCATTGTGTGTGAAATTGATTGCTTCAGTATGATACCGGTGTCTTGACTCCAAGTTGTGACATATCTCAGGTGTACTTGGTATCATCTAGATACCTCGTTTACTTCTTCTTCTTTTTTGAGGAAATAATGCATTGCCTTAGAATTTTCATTCGATAAAATTTAATAATTGACATGCTCCTCGTGAGCACTTTGTATATGTAGATCTGTCTAATTGCTTATATCTTGTCATACACTACAAAACCCCTAACAAGATATTTTGCTATATCATGCACTTTAGAGCTCTCTACCTTTGTTGATGGGGAGCTCTCTACTAAATTAATTATATTAAATGGATGCAACTCTCTCTCTCTCTCACACACACACAGAGACATAGACAATTTCTCGTGTGATTGTGAAATAAATGTTTCAAAGTTAATAATCTTGTACATTGATTAAAATTTAAAAAAAATACTAACTAGGTTATATATTTAGATCTATTTTAGTTCTATATACATCCATTTTTATCGATTTCTTCGACAAGTATTTCCGGACGGAGGGAGTATGATTTACGGATACCTGGATGAATTGGTTGTATCCATGTGTTTACCTGATTTTGCCCCGGGAAGCATCCCTGATGGAAAGAGTAGGTTGCCATCTTATTCAGCAGCGTTTCATCAGATTAAAATTAAGAATCACAGAATTGTTGTCAAGCTCGGTTGTGCAAGCAAAACAGAGGAAATGTTTACCTGAAGGACGTATTGTTTCAGATCCCGAATAACACGACGATAATTGGTCCGATACAGCACGCGGATAGCAACTCGGGGCTAAAAACAAGAAAACAAACAGGAAAGATCAGTATCGTCCGCTCGCTAGATTTCTAGGGTTGGGGATGTGGCGGCGCACAGCGCAATGTGGTTTGGTTGCGACGACCCCCTAAGGCGATGGGCCTGCTGGGCTGTAATGATCGGGCTGTAGTTCTTAGTTTGGGCCCACGCACATTGAGAACCAAATTGCTTTTTTCAGAGAAAACTGTAGCCCTTCCACTAAAAAACACTAGTCCTTGAAATACCATTTAAAGGATACCAAGTGAAGTGAAATTCAACAAAAAATAAAGTGCACAAGTAGAAACAGTACAAGGAGGTATACCTGGAGCTCCCTGGTTAAACGGAACTCGAAAAGAGTGAATCCCGAGCCGCCCCTTTTGTAATACAGCTTGCTGACGACCACCTGGGTAGGTATGGTTTGCGCTGCTTTGGTGATCCATCTCCCGTCTTGTACCAGAGCCTCCCTGCTGAAGCGGCCTCCGTGAGTGTCCAGGAGCGTGAAAATCACTTTGGCTCCTTCAAACATAGCATCTTTGTCCCACTGTTCAGTGAGCAGCCCACCTGTACATGCATGTGTATGAGTGATGCCGCAAAATTTGCATCCATCTCTAAAAGTGTATTTAGGCCTAGTCGGACAACATAGTTTCCCCAAAACCATATTAGTAATTGAAAACCTTAGTATTTCAATATGTGGGTAATGAACACTTCGGTTTCTAAAAACCACCGTTTTTCTCAATTTTAGCAAAACTACCAAGGTGTCTGGCAAGTGCAGTTTCTCAGTTCCCTTGTTTAATTTTGACTGCTCGTTGCATGAATAATCAGAGCTAGCTGAACCGTACTGAGCTACGCTCAAGTAGTTGTACAACGACGTGATCAGGTTGTGCTAATTAACAGCCGTCGCTTGCACATAGCCTTGTCATGAACACGCACGTCCTCTCTCCTAGACGCTAGGATCATGTAGTGGAGTTATGTTGTACCTTTCGGTGCTAAATCACAATCCGATACTAATCTACAGGCTGCCCCTTGTTGCACTAGCACAATAGTCAACGATTGAAGAGATCAACGGCCCCAGGTGGTAAGCTTGATTTGTGGCAGGAAGAATGGAGCCCACTACTGCGAACGAGCCGGAGGAATGGAAGGTAATGGCGGCAGGAAGAAGATGGACTCGGGGGAGCGTTTCTCAGTTTAGAGAAAAGAGGTTGGGAACTCTTTTTCAAATACCGCAAAAAAAACATGGTTTTAGGTATATTATGGGGTATAAAACCACAGTATTTGTTGAAGCCAAACACGTCAAAGTATTTAAAACCAGAGTTTGTAAAGGAACGTGGTATTACGTAAAAAAAAATTGGCGTCTCTCTCTCTCTCCTATAGTACACTGAACTACTTCACTCTGCTAGACCTGCACTCCTTCCTCTCTAGTAGGCCCTTCTTGCATTTATATATATAGTATGCAAAGCAGCACAGCGGCACCATGCATGTGTTACCATTAATCTTGTCATGATGTATCTGCATATTTGTTTTGAGTTGTACGGCGGTAAGATGTACATGTGATGCGTACATAGCCAGCGAGTCATTGGCACGAGATTGTGCATGGTGAGATGCTAGTGGTCATGTGAGGCAGCCAGAGTTTTGATTTTCGGTTTGTGATTATTTTTGCCCCAGGCCAAGATGGCTGAATTTCGGCCATATTAAAAAACAAGCTGAAATTCGATCAAAATTCGACTGAAATTAGACCAAAATTTTATCAAAATCCTTTTTTTCGGCTGCAAGGTACTTTTCACCCCACCCCAAGATGGCCGAAATTCGGGCGAAATCCATTTTTTCGGCCAAAAATCAAAACACGTGAGATGCCGTGCTGTGTGAAGCAACTGCACAAGACATGGAGCCAACGGCCTGCACGAGAGTTAGCAGAAGAATAAGTCATGGAGTTAGTTCGTGCATGCATGTAAGTTAGTTGAGATATGGCTGAGTGAATCAGTCAAGTTAATTAAGTATGCGCATGTAGCTGATGGAGACTGCATGCAGCCGCATTGGTGGAGTAGTTTGCCTGGCCGTGTTGCTGATGCATCTATACTTTGCATACGGAGTAATAGAAAGAGGCCGTGAGGGCTGAGCAGAAAAGATGTAGCCATTGTGTGTTGGAATACTATGCAAGTTCATGATTAATTCCAGTAAATAATTCATGACTAGAAGAGATACTAGCATGCAATAATCTAGCAAACTAGAAGAACAGCAAGACATGCATAACAGCAGCAAACACGTAGCAATAGCTGTAGAAACAGACATGAACAGAGGATGTTGGACGTACTGATCGTTAGCTATTATGGGTGCGACAGTGTTGATGACGATGTTGGCGACGATCTGCTGCTGACGGCGATGAATACGACGATGAGTAGCACCGCCCGACTTGGACGGAAGACGACCCGTGATGACGAATTTGAGCAGTCGCGCACAGCGCTTCCCAAAAACCTAATTCGTCCTCTCCCGGTGCAGGATCGCAAAGACGAACGGTTCCGGAGACCTGCTCTCCCACGCGCCGATGCACGCCGGCGTTTGGGATGTAGTAGACTACGATGGCGGCGCAAGTTGTGAGATGAGGCAAAACCCTAGGTGTTTTTCGGTGTGTCTCTGGCAGCAGCCGGTAGCTGTATATATATTAGGACCAGAGGCGGTATTGTGTCGCGACCACAATCCCAAACCGACTCGGTTTCTAATTCGTATACTTACCGGACAAGAAATCAAAAACTTGTCTGCCAAGACATAAAAATAAAACGGCAAAAGGAAGCTGCGCTCCTGCAAGGAGACGGACCGGATTTCGGCGGACCATTCACGCCTCGCCTCGCCTCGCCTCGCCACGCCACGCCACGGCCCGGCCAGGCGAGGCGAGGCGAGCGAGCGCGCGCGTGTGGTTTTCCCTTTCTCTTCTCACACACCACTTAGAGTGGTGGAGAGAACCCACTATATAAAGAGGTCCAACTCTTCTTCAACTTCCAAGGTGGGACTAAACTTAGCACCACCACTTGCCATTTTATACATGGGCTTTGAGATTTCAGAAATTGCTATGGGCCTAGCCCATTAATTCTAACAATCCCCCACCAGATCTCAAATACCCATTTAGAGATTTGCCTTCTCTCATCACTTGTTTAATATACCAGTGTTTCAGCAGAGACTGTTAAGTTGAACTTCTGCCTAGAACTTTAAGCTACATCCATTCACAACTTGACAATGGACTATGCCTTGAATTGCTAGTTTTGTGTGAACAGGTTTCACTCAAAGTCTTAACCAGTACCTGACCGCCAGTAGGCTACCCCGCGGTTTGGAGCTTATACGTCATACTCCCTGGTCTCTTCGTGAGCTTACTAGAGATCACCCAAATCTCATAGACTGCGACGTTTACAGTCAGAACTCATATAGGTGTGTTCTTTCAAGACTGCTCTGTAGGACAGCATCTTTGCTAATTATAGCCAATAGAACCACATTAAGGCATGTTGCCAACCTGCCTTACAGATCTGAGCCTTACAGCTCTGAGAGTCTTGCATCTTCACTTGGAGACGATCATAAGTTATTACTCTCCTCAGTTAACCAATAGTTTGTTCTTCCCAGATCCTAATTCACGGGATCTCCGATCACAAAGATTGGGTTACTACTATGGTGTAACATCTATGGGTCTCATACCCATCTCCCTCGATGCAATATCTATCACATTTCGTGATAGTCCCTTTGTAAAGGGATCTGCCAGGTTTTTGTCTGTTTGTATATACGTAACAGTTATTACTCCGGAGTTTCTCAACTTCCTGACAGACTTCAAACGTCTTTTCACGTGTCTTGATGACTTTGCATTATCTTTAGAATTGTTCACTTTAGCGATAACCGTTTGGTTATCACAATTCATAAGAATAGCCGGTACAGGTTTTTCAACAACCGGCAAGTCCATCAAGAGCTCACGCAGCCATTCTGCCTCAACAGTAGCTGTGTCCAAAGCAGTTAATTCTGCTTCCATAGTTGACCTCGTCAATATGGTTTGCTTGCAAGACCTCCATGACACTGCGCCACCACCATGAGTAAATACATACCCACTTGTTGCGTAAAGTACATCAACATCGGAGATCCAATTTGAATCACTATATCCTTCTAGCACAGCAGGATGCCCTGAATAAGTAATTCCGTAACTCATAGTACCTCTCAGATAGCACAAGACCCTTTCTAGTGCATGCCAATGATCATCACCCGGGTTGGACATGAACCTACTCAGTTTGCTCACAGCAAAAGAGATATCTGGTCTTGTAGCGCTAGCTAAGTACATGAGTGAACCGACAATTTGAGAGTATCTTAATTGATCTCTCGTTTCTTTCTTGTTCTTTCTGAGTGTCACGCTGGGATCATAAGGTGTTGGAGAAGGCTTGCTATCCATAAAACCGAATCGGTTCAAGACCTTCTCAACATAGTGAGATTGCGTTAATGTAATCCCACTCTCATCCTTAATAAGTTTGATGTTTAGAATTACATCGGCTTCTCCCAGATCTTTCATGTCAAAACTTTTCGATAGAAAAGACTTGACCTCATTAATTGCATTAATGTTTGTACCAAAGATCAGTATGTCGTCCACATACAAACATAATATGACACTATTGCCCCCACCATGGCGATAGTAAACACACCTATCAGCCTCGTTAATGACAAATCCTGCAGAAGTCAGAGTTCTTTCAAACTTCTCATGCCATTGCTTAGGTGCCTGTTTCAGACCATACAAAGATTTTAACAACTTGCACACCTTTCTCTCTTCACCCTTTACCACAAACCCGTCAGGCTGATCCATATAGATCTCCTCTTCCAACTCTCCATTGAGAAAAGCTGTCTTTACATCCATTTGATGAATGATAAGACCATAAGAGGCAGCCAAGGAAAGTAACACTCGAATGGTGGTCATTCTAGCAACGGGTGAATAGGTGTCAAAATAATCTTCGCCTTCTTTCTGAGTGTAGCCCTTGGCCACTAGCCGCGCCTTGTACTTATCAATAGTACCATCAGGCTTCAGCTTCTTTTTGAACACCCACTTACAGCCCACAGGTTTACAACCATATGGTCTATCAGTTAGTTCCCAAGTTCCATTAGAAAGAATTGAGTCCATCTCATTATGAACAGCTTCTTTCCAATCATCTACATCCGGAGATGCATATGCTTCTGCAATCGTCTTGGGTGTGTCGTCCACAAGGTATACAATGAAATCATCACCAAAGGATTTTGCAATCCTTTGTCTCTTGTTCCTTCTAGGAACTTCATTATTATCCTTCTCAAGGACTTCCTCATGTGATTGTTCGAAATATTCATCAGTTGTACTAGATTCAGGAATTATCTCAGAAGAAAATCTAGCAATGCTATGCATATCTTTCATAGGAAATATGTTCTCAAAAAATGTTGCATCACGAGATTCCATTATAGTATCAACATGCATATCAGGTACTTCAGATTTTACCACTAAAAACCTATAAGCAATGCTCCGTTGAGCATACCCTAGAAAGACACAATCCACTGTCTTTGGTCCAAGTTTGCGTTTCTTAGGAATAGGAATATTGACCTTTGCCAAACATCCCCAAGTGCGCAAATAAGAAAGTGATGGTTTTCTCCCAACCCACTCCTCATAAGGGGTTTTCTCTTTATTATTGTTGGGAACTCTATTCAGGACATGACATGAAGTCAATAGAGCCTCCCCCCACCATGCCTTAGATAAACCAGCAGTGTCTAACATGGCATTCACCAAGTCAGTCAATGTGCGGTTTTTCCTCTCGGCCACTCCATTTGATTGAGGTGAATAGGGAGGCGTCCTCTCATGAATAATACCATGTTCCTCACAAAATTCATCAAAAACTTTTGGAAAATACTCTCCACCACGATCGGACCTAAGACGCTTGATCTTTCTCTCTAGTTGATTTTCAACTTCAGCTTTATAGATTTTAAAGTAGTCTAATGCTTCATCTTTAGTTTGCAACAAATAAACATAGCAAAATCTAGTCGCATCATCAATCAAAGTCATGAAATATCTCTTTCCACCTTTTGTCAACACACCATTCATCTCACAAAGATCAGAATGTATGAGTTCTAGAGGTGCCAAGTTTCTCTCCTCGGCAGCCTTATGAGGCTTTCGAGGTTGCTTAGATTGCACACAACTATGGCACTTAGAACCTTTGGCAACTGTGAAGTTCGGAATTAAACTCATGCTGGATAGCCGAGACATTAAACCAAAATTAATATGACATAAACGAGAGTGCCAAATACTTGCATCATCATTAACACTAGCACAAATTTGGTTTATTGACTTATTGCAAAAATCTGAAAGAGAAAAGCGGAACAAGCCTCCGCACTCATAGCCTTTTCCTATAAATTGTCCAAATCTTGACACGATTACTTTATTGGACTCTAAAACTACCTTAAATCCATCTCGACATAGAAGGGAGCCGCTAACTAGATTCTTGTTCATAGTAGGGACATGCTGCACGTTCCTTAGTTGCACGATCTTTCCCGAAGTAAACTTCAGATCCACCGTGCCAATGCCACGAACAGAAGCATGTGACCCATTCCCCATTAGGACGGAAGAATCCCTTGCGACCTGATAAGAAGTAAACAGGGAGATGTCAGCACACACATGAACGTTAGCACCCGAATCAATCCACCACGAAGATGATTGAAATACTGAAAGCACAATAGGTAAATTACCATACCCATCAGTATTGCTAGCGGTCACCATGTTGACAGTCTTGGAGCTTGTTTTCCCTCTGCGGTCTGCACGTTCAGGGCATTCCTTGGAAAAGTGTCCAGGCTTCCCACAGGCGTAGCACTCTAGCTCAGCCTTGTTGAACTTCTTCTTCTTGAAAGTAGTAGTCTTGGTAGGCTTGTTGAAAACAGGTTTGTTCTTCCCTTTGTTCTTGTTCTGTGGGTACCTCTGCACCATGTTAGCAGTAGGCTGAACCTCACCTCCTTTTTCAGTGGTATCTTTAGCCCGAGCTTTTTCTTCAACATCAAGAGATGCAATCAGATTTTCAACTGATATCTCCTGTCTCTTATGCTTCAGAGTTGTGGCGAAATTCCTCCATGAAGGAGGCAACTTTGCAATCATGCACCCAGCCACGAATTTGTCGGGTAGAACACATTTAAGGAGTTCAAGTTCCTTCACAATGCACTGTATCTCATGAGCTTGTTCAACCACAGAACGGTTATTCACCATCTTGTAGTCATGAAAACTCTCCATGATGTACAGTTCACTGCCTGCATCTGTTGCACCGAATTTTGCATTCAGTGCATCCCACAGAATTTTTCCGTCGTTTATGTGCATGTACACATCACATAGACGGTCAGCAAGAACACTCAGAATGCATCCCACAAACATAGTATTGGCTTCCTGGAATTTTCTCCGATCTTCGTCGGTTATTCCCTCTGGAGCACCAACACTAGCGTGGAAAACTTTCAGAGCAGTAAGCCAGAGCGTGGTCTTCACCTGCCACCTCTTAAAGTGCACACCGGTAAACTTATCCGGCCTCAGTGCATCAGCAAATCCGGCCATAGTTAACTCAGGAAATTGCCTACAATTAGGTTTTTGGATTGTTGGAATACTAGGCAAGTTCATGATTAATTCCAGTAAATAATTCATGACTAGAAGAGATACTAGCATGCAATAATCTAGCAAACTAGAAGAACAGCAAGACATGCATAATAGCAGCAAACACGTAACAATAGCTGTAGAAACAGACATGAACAGAGGATGTTGGACGTACTGATCGTTAGCTATTATGGGTGCGACAGTGTTGATGACGATCTGCTGCTGACGGCGATGAATACGACGATGAGTAGCACCGCCCGACTTGGACGGAAGACGACCCGTGATGACGAATTTGAGCAGTCGCGCACAGCGCTTCCCAAAAACCTAATTCGTCCTCTCCCGGTGCAGGATCGCAAAGACGAACGGTTCCGGAGACCTGCTCTCCCACGCGCCGATGCACGCCGGCGTTTGGGATGGAGTAGACTACGATGGCGGCGCAAGTTGTGAGATGAGGCAAAACCCTAGGTGTTTTTCGGTGTGTCTCAGGCCGCAGCCGGCAGCTGTATATATATTAGGACCAGAGGCGGTATTGTGTCGCGACCACAATCCCAAACCGACTCGGTTTCTAATTCGTATACTTACCGGACAAGAAATCAAAAACTTGTCTGCCAAGACATAAAAATAAAACGGCAAAAGGAAGCTGCGCTCCTGCAAGGAGAGTCACGCGCATGTACGCCCCGGCCTGGCCAGGCCAGGCGAGCAAGCGCGCGCGTGTGGTTTTCCCTTTCTCTTCTCACACACCACTTAGAGTGGTGGAGAGAACCCACTATATAAAGAGGTCCAACTCTTCTTCAACTTCCAAGGTGGGACTAAACTTAGCACCACCACTTGCCATTTTATACATGGGCTTTGAGATTTCAGAAATTGCTATGGGCCTAGCCCATTAATTCTAACATTGTGTTTGCCAAGGAAGAATGCCTCATGGCAAAGCCTTTGGTGCTCTTGCTTGTGCATGTGTGTGCGTATGTGTTAGAGTCTTCTCACCACGTCGTGTGTGTGCTTGTGAAAATCACCAGAGAAGTTTATCTCACCACGTCGGGATGGGGGCATGGAATTGGATCAGAAACACTCGCACTGCTCATCGGATTTGCTTGCAGGCACGCACTACCACCCACGCAAACGGTAATGCCGGGTCGTAGTCATCGTAGCTTATGATGATATGCGGTGGTAGTCAGCAAGGTCGTTTAAATAGTGCCCACCTCGCTCGTTTGTACCTTGGAAAATAAGGAAGCTGCCTCATCAAAAGAAGAAGAAAAAACTGAGACAAAGCTGCCTCACCAAAAGAAGAAGAAAAATTGAGACAAAGTTGCCTCATCAAATTCAGGAAAGGAAGAAAAGGCTCCACAAATTGTGCCGGTGACTATACGTGCAAAGTGGGCTTTGATTTACCGGTTTCGTGCGAAACCGGATTCCCATTTCAGGAAACCATTCTATTCATCAATGGAATACTGTGGGCTGAAGAAACTATACTAGCATTAAATCTCCATTAAGGGAATAGAATTGTGGGCTCTGCCATACCACGCGGTAAGCTTTGGTGCAATTAAAGGGGAAGACGATGTTGCACCCCATATATTCGTTCAAGGAAAAGCAAAAATATTGTTCTCGGTAACCACATGGATAATAAGAATTTTGTTGTGCTAAATTTTAATATCTTTAGTCTATGTTAGTACATGCATGGATTTCTGGGTTATTTTATCAAAGGTCATCAACTTCTCATTCGGATGAGGTGAGGTGTTTACAATGTGAGCCAAAAAGAAGGATAAAAACATCAAAGTTTGAATATTTCTTTAACCTGCTTCGGTGCTTCTATTTCTATGGATGTTAGTCTTGCGATATATTTTTTCCGTCAATTCTTCAGATAAGCTCGGAACAAAAACTTCACAAACTAAATGAATTTTTATGGATTCTTTTCTTATGGATTCTTTCAAAAATTGCACAGCTAAGCTGCATTGCACAGACTAATATAGCAGTTTGCTATTTCTCGGGGATTGAGTAATTATTATTTCTAAGTCAACGAACAACAAGAAAAATATTTTTTAACATTTTTGGACTATAGAATGCAACATGCTTTTGAACAGGATGGTGAATGTTCATGCTCGAGAAGTTCTAATAATTTCAAATTCATCTCGATTTGGTAATGCTATTTCATACTTCCTCCGTCCCAAAATAAGTGACTCAACTTTACATTAACTTTATACTAAAATTAGTACAAAGTTGAGTCACTTAATTTGGGACGGAGGGAGTACTAAACTTGCAGCCATAATTTGGGACGGAGGGAGTACTAAACTTGCAGCCAAAATAAATATGCCATCTTACTGAATCTTAATCAACTTTGTATCTTTTTATTTTTCAATCAATTCTGTTTTTCTTCAATAATTATTCTAATTTGGAGAGAAAGGGGAGTTGGTGATTGTATGTTGGTAGGTAAAACTACCCCTCCCGCCTCCCCTCACGCAAAAAAAAAACATCCCTGATCGGGCACCAAAAAATGCCCATCTCCGTTTCCTCACAAAAAAACATAAATGCTGCGTTTGGATATCTGTATTCACTACACCACACACCTGATTTCCCTACCAATGGCTGTTAGGAAAAGTCTTTTGTACCAACGAAGTGTTGGTTGAGAAAACTTCTATTAGATCGTTGGTCAGTAATACATACTTGCAGCATCTGAATGTTGGTCGGGAATGCTGCTATATTTAACAATCGAATGTCAGTCAGGAATACGAGGTCTTCCATCGGACTGTTTGTCGGAGGTTAATGCGGACTGACGGTTGGTGACTAATTGTGCCAACCAGTCGCGCACGCACGGGAACTGAAAAGAGTTAGCGCCGAAACTAGCCCAGCCCACGAAACCTCTCCCCTCTCTCTCACACACTACTAGGAAATACCTTATAGGTAGAGGATTAACAGTAGCGTGGGGTTGAGGAGCCACGCTACTGTTATTTAGCAGTAGCGTGGTCCTAGTGCACGCGCTGCAGGTGGCCCTTAGTAGTAGCGCGGCCCTGCCAAACGGGCGCTACTACTATGTGGGCCCCGCTGTGCCCCCACGGGCTGGACATAGCAGTAGCGCCGGCCCACGGCCCGCGCTGCTACTATCGCCAGCCCGGGCCCAGCTGCCCGTCCCCACTTAGTAGCAGCGCTGGTTTGGGACCTGCACTACAGCTAATGTGTTTAGGAGTAGCGTCGGGCCATGGCATGCGCTGCTGCTAAGACGGCCTTATCCCCCCACCCCGCCCGTTCCTCTCACTCTCCATGTCTCACTCTGTGTCACCGTCACGGCAGTCCTCCTCCTATCATGGCCGACGTCGCCGCATTGCCGCCGCCGTCGCCGCCATCCCCCAGCCTCGGTAAGCCTCCTCCTCCTCTAGCCGCCCCTCCTCCCTCCCCCTACTCCTCCCTCCTCTAGCCGCCTCTCCTCCTCCCCCCCCCCCCACTCCTCCCTCCTCTAGCCGCCTCTCCTCCTCCCTCATCCCTCCCCCTGCTGCTCCCTCCTCCTCCATCAACAGCCCCTCCTACCTCCACAACCCCTCCCCCCTCCTCCATCCACACCCCATCCTCCCTCCCCTCCGCCATCCACACAGCCCCTCCTCCATGCACAGCTCTCGTCCTACACTTTGATTTAGTTAATAGTTTTTAGGGTTTTGAGTGATTTAGCAAAAAATTAGACATGGTTAATAGATTTAGTTGATATGTAACACTTTGATTTAGTATGCTTCTAGGGTTTGGTTGATAGCTTATAGTGTTTAGAGTGAATTAGTAAAAATTCAAACATAGTTAATAGATTTAGTTGATATGTAACACTTTGATTGCAGAATGTAGGTTTCTTGAATAAAATAGAACATATAGCTTATATGAATAGAAAGTAGGTATTTTGAATAGAATAAAATACAAAATATAGGTAGAATGGAAGTTTTTTAATAGTATAGATAGGTAGAATTTTGTTGTAGAATGTAGATATAAATTTTTAGTAATACAAAATTTTAGTAAAAAATAGTAATAGAAAATTTTAGGTACAGAACATTTTAAATTATTGAAATGTATTGGAATGCTATATGAAAAAAAAATAGGTATCAAATTTAGTAATAGGAATTTTTATTAAGAAAAGTTAGGTATAGAAATTTTTAGTAATTTTCTTTTTCAATGTAGAAATGAGTTGGACAATTTAATTACTTTCATGTCATTATCACTTTTTCATCAAAGAATGCTATACGAGATTTGATGATCTAAAATTTTCACTCGGTGGAATATGCAGGCTTTGTAGTGTCTCGTCTCCCTGGAGTGATCGTTGTCGGAGCTACCTCTACTTCCTCTACACCCGAGTCGGTGAGCTAAAAGTCCACGTCCTCCTTCTCTACTCCTCGGTGTTCAATAGAGTATAACTAGGGTATTTAGTTATGCTTCTTAACCAAATGAAATGTTCGGGTTATACTAAAATGTTTTTGTCAATATTGAATCATTGAAATGCAATGAGCACTAAGTTTGAATGCTCCTGTGTGAATGCATATGATAATTGATCCGGATAGAATTTCAAGTTTAAACATCTCTCTATGTGTATGAACATCTTTGTATCGCAGGGAAAATCCGAGTGGCCTATGTTTTGCCCGAGTGTTGATTAATTTCTGTTCCGGCAAATTTCAGGCGCTCGATATGTCCTATTCTAGCAAAAGTCATGCCGAATTTTTCTGTGAATTTTAGCATGACTTGTGCTAGAATGTAGGAAATATCGAGTGCCTTGGATTTGTCAGAAAGAGAATTAAACGACATTTTGGGTTGACTTTAAGTCTGTCGGTGCTCCATACATGACAGTCAAAAAAACAGTGAGGGAGAGTGTCCACCATATATGAGAGAAGAAGAATCCCGACTGTTGTCGTGGGGGTCGCTTCTCCTCCTTCTCCTTGTGCTAGACCTTTGTTATGCACTAGGGGAAGGAGGAATAGCGACCATCACCGACGGTCGAAAAGTCACTGACGGAGAGTGTCCACCATATATATATATGAGAGAAGAAGAATCCCGACTGTTGTCGTGAGGGGAGCTTCTTTTTTCATTCGAAGGTGCTAGACATTTTGGTGTAATGGACATTCAAATGAAATTAGGAGCTTCCATCACCGACGGTCACAAATGTCAGAGAGGAAGAATCCCGACAGACCGATAGTCAACCCGTTATGAATAATAATGATCTAATTTAGTTTTTGTAGTACATATATTGAATTTCAGAACTTTAATCTTTGAATTATGAACAAAGTCTGACGACGACGATAGGATCTCTGAGTGCGAGTAGTGTGGCGACGACCGGGGTATGTGCGACAGGCCTCACCTGGAAGGCGGTCGGCGCTTCAGTATTAAGGTCGGCGAGACCTTCGATGTTTATACGATACACAACAACGACAAGTCTTTTTCCGTCATTAAGCATGACTTATGTTTCTTCAATGTGTAATTTCCGCTTTCTACAGTTCGACTAGTGCATCCCCTGCCATGCAAGACGTTATGTCTTGGAGAAGCTGGATTTCGAAGATCATGAGAATATGCAGATAAAGAGAGTTCGCCTCAGGACCCATCATGGTTATGCTTTTAACGTAAAGCTATACAATGCGGTGACCTACTCCTATTTTGGTTGCTCGAATTGGGCAGCACTATGCAAGGCGTATGGTTTTCACGAGGGTATGCATGTCACCTTCGATATTGGTGATCTTGAAGAAGACATCGACGAAGATAATATCGACATTTGGGCCGATGTTGATACACTTCCACTTCTACCTCTATGTGAGTTTCTCAAACATATTTATTAAGTAATTTATATTGTTTACTTAAAAATAGTTGACAGCTTATTTCCATTCAAAAAATATATGGAAAGTAGTAGACAAAACCTACTGCAGTTATGGGTCTGAGCTAACCTGCGAGGAGATAAATCATTTTGTTTCATGGATTAATGGTGTTGAGACTTTTAAGACGAATTATCATATCCCTCCAAGTTATTCTCAATACGTGCCACTAGTCCACGTGTTGAACTATGGTAACATCCATCGAGATATCATGGTAAGATTTTCCCTATTATGTCACCAGTGCATTTTTGCATAGATTCTTCTTGAGCTAAACTACATTTTGCTAAGTATGTTATTATGATGTTCTTCAACAGAAACTCCTGGCGGATTGTATAAATAGTCTTATGCAAATGAAAGGTGACATGAACATTGTTAGCTTACAGCCAAGTTGGCCTACGATTCACCGCGGTGCATACACGATTCATCGAAGCGATATCATCCTCACAATCAAAGACTGGAGAAAAGTTCTGAATGATCAGAGAGAACTACTTGGGGGCAACATCAAGCGCAGCCCACAAATGGGAGGCAGGTTCATCTGTATTCTCCATAATGGAGAATCAGGGGTTTACCTGTTTTATGCTATTTTACCTTCGAGAGAGTAGGAGGTCTTAGGTAGTTATGTGCTACATTGTGCTAGAATGATGAGCTAGTTCTTATATGACTAAGATGATGAGTTGTTATGATGATGATGATGATGAGTTATGTGCTACCTTGTGCTAGAATGATGAGCTAGTTCCTACATGACTATGATGATGAGTTGTCATTATAATGATGATGATGATGATGATGATGTATGAGTTCTTATATGAATATGATGATGAGTTATTATGATCATGTTGAGTTATTATGTCATTGGGTGGAAGAACACGGATTAGATTCATGTGACCAAAAGTTGGATTAGTCGTCCTACTAATCCAACTTTTGGTCACATGAATCTAATCTGTGTTTCTTCCATTTAATAATATAATAACTCAACATGATCATAATGATATAACAATCCATTAATTGCTAATATATCAAAATTTGTATAATGATGTATAAATACAAAGGAAAATATGCAGCAGAAAAAAATCAGAAACTAATAACAGTAGCGAGGGGTATGACTTTAGCAGTAGCGCTTTTTAAACTAGGGCGCTACAGCTATTAGCAGCAGCGCGTTTCCGACACTACTGCTACCCCTATATAGCAGTAGCACGGTCCAACATGCGCTACTGCTAAAAGTTAGCTGTAGCGCCGTAGCAGTAGCGCGACCACACGCGCTACTACTAGGCATTTGACCCACGCTACTGCTAGGCTTTTCCCTAGTACTCTCTCTCTCTCTCTCTCTCCCACCTTCTGCTCCTAAATTCCTAAATCTCTAAACCCCCACCAAGTTTCTACATCCGCCGCCGCCACGCCCAAGCTCTCTCTCCGCCGCCAGCGTTGCTCTCCACGGCCAGCAGCGTGCTCTCAAGCCAGTGAGAACACCTCCCCCTCTCCCTCTCCGTATTGAATTGGTTTCAATACCAATTCAGCAAAGAAACTATAATAGCGTGAATACGAATTCGATTAATTGTTTGGATGCTCATGGAATCTCGATGAGTTTCAATTCCAAATCGTGTTTGGATGTCAAACTATGGAATTCCATATTTCTTTGTTCTTTCTGCATTAAATGAATTTGTACAATGTGTGGCTATAGTTGAATGACTAGTAGTAGGAGTGATAAGCATCGATAAAGGACCAAAGGAACAGTAGATGGTCAACTGAACAACACAAGACCAAGTAGGAGCAGCAGTGCATGATCAGAGCAAACAACCACATCGTACAAGTGTGGTGGTGACAAACTAACTAACAGTAGTGTGTACTATTAGAAGCATATCGTTTTCCCTTGTTTTTTTAAACAGAAGGACCGGAGTGGCAACTAGAAAGAAAGGAGCACATACATAGAGATGGATAACAACATCAATTGTTTTGGAGTGTCAAGCAACACCATGCTCTTCTAAAGACAACAATACGCAGTGCAACAACGGAAGAGGATTTGTGGCTCTCGGGTGCCACACACCCTTATATGAATATAGCATTAAAAATACATATTAGGGAATTTTAAAAAATTCTGATATTTTGGGATATGAAACATGGGTGCTCATTGTATACCCGTGTTCAGTTTCGTGGGGAATGGGTGTCCGTGCTAATGTCAGTAAAAAGATATAAAAAATCGTGTGGGTACAAAAAAGGCCGAAGGTAATGTATGTTGGGCCGTAAATACTGTGCAACGGATACCAAGGGCACCCATTCCCCAAGAAAATGAACACGGGTGTATAATGGGCACCCAGATTTCATATCCCAAAATTTCAGATTTTTTTGAATTTTTCTGATATTTTTTAAAATACTATTTTCATATAGGGGTGTCTGGCACCCGAGTGCTCCAATGCATTTCCCGTGCAACAACTATGTATAACAGGAGGCACATCATTGCAAGAGGCAAAAAATGTTTATCATACACAAACAGGGAGAAAACTGAGTTTGCTTGAACCAAAAAATGTTCCTGGATATTCATTCATTGAAGAAAGTGAACACCCAAAATGGATGCTCCAGTACAAACTTATACCAAAACGTGATGTGCATAACATCCAAAAGGGAACATCAATACAACTGCAAGTGCCATCCAAGTCAATTCTGGGGGTGCATGGGAGGGAGATAAGCTCACCATGTACGACCACTGGGAGGGGAGGAGGAAGCAGCCACCAGTCGCTGGAGAGAGGAGGCAGGGGGATGAGCTCCTCCACCTCCTCTACCTATCACTCATACTCCCCAAGAACAGCCCCATGGCGTCAAGTCGGATATGCTCTCCTGTAACAATAATAACATCCAAAGAACCGAAGTCAAGTTTCTCTATGAACAGAAGACAACGCATTTTATCCAGCAATAATCTCCTACGGAAAGGGCACCAGAAAGATTGACCTTCTAAGCTCGGAACTGCAAAGTCGTTCACAAAAGCCATGTTTTGAAATTCCACCCAACGAAATGAGAATTAATTTATATATATTTGTACCTAAACATATGAGAACAAAAGCAATTTCTTGGTTGTTGGGTCCCTAGATAACTTGAGCTATCTTCTAATCATGCAAATGAGTGCTCCACTAAGCACAACACACTGATGAACACCACAGTGATTGCAAGCCTAACACAGCATTCAGGTTCTCAGCTTGGCGCATGCATACTAGACAGACATGAGTTCACCACAACAAAGCATTCATCATATTATTCCAGTGGTAAATAGAACATACCTCTCCACATTCACCACAACATATTGGGGATGCACATAAACACAAATTATTGAACCAACATTACTTTCGCATGCATCAGATGAGGAGATGAAGAAAACAAAACGAACAAGAGAAGGGGAGGGATGCATACATGCCCTTGTTGATGCTTTCGGAGGAGAGGGTGAAGCGAAAATTCTGTAGTTATCATCACAAAGGGTGCTCAGCCCAGCGAGGGTGCCTGCCAGGACAGGGTAGCTCCTATTATGGTCGGCTCACATGCCTGTTGTGGATGCCACCTCCAGTGATCACGTCACCTGTTCCCAAATAAAATTGATGAACAGATTTTTAAAATTGCTCAACTTTTTTTTCAAAATCAATGAACTTTCCCCAAATTTGTGAATTTGTTTTCAAAATTGTGATTTTTTTCACGTGATGATGAAGTTTTTTCAGAATCTATGAATTTTTTTCATTCCCACAGACTATTTCCAATTTCTATGAACCTTGTTTCAAATTCGTGCCTGTTTTCAGTATTTTTTTAGAGCTCTGTTTCGAGTTTATACTCTCTTTTTAAAATGATTTTTTTATGCATGTATTAAAAAATGTTGATGTTGAATTTGAAAATTGTCAATCAAGCATTTTAAAGTGTTTGAAATGTGTATAGAAACAATGTTGACCATGAATTAAAAATTTGTTAAACTCGTCGTCAAAAAATGTTAAATGTGTTCGAAAAATGTTCTTGATGTGTACAGAAAATGTAGTATGAAAACCAAAAGAAACAAAGCAAAGCAAAAAAAAATGTCCGTGATCGTTAATTCTATTGGAACGTTGGTCCATGTATGTACGTTATTACTTTGTGATTTGGAGAGAGTAAATGGTAAGAGAGCTGTTGGATTGATGATCTTATGCCCAAGATATCTCAGTCAACTTTGTGTGCAGTTGGTTTGCCGCAAAGCACGCACTCTGTAGTTTCTTCAAGTTTGTATCAAGTATTCTAGTCAGAATCACCAAAGTTCTGGAACTTTCAGTAGCAGCTTGTCAATTGACTGAATTCTGAATCCAGCAGTACATGTCTTCAGGTGCATTATCAGAATTATTTGGCAATTTCCTTACATTATCAATTCATTTATTCAGGACTAGAAGCTTCAATTTGAATTTTGTAGTTCAGGAGTAGGTAGCACCTGTGTGCCAGTCTATTTAAACAGTTTACAAATTAGTTTGTTTTCTGCTATGAAATTCGCTTAACAATGATAACCACTGGATGCAGAGGTGTGATGGGTTCTAAGCTTTATTCAATTGCTTGGTGCAGTTAAGTATGAGGCCAGACTTGAGGATGGGGCTAGAGAATTGAAATGTGGTGGTGCTGAGTTCACTGTGTAAGATGGTACCCCCTCTGTAAAGAAATATAAGAGTGTTTAGATCACTACTTTAGTCATCTAAGCGCTCTTATATTTCTTTACGGAGGGAGTATATTACTGCTTTGCCTTTTTTGAATAACTTGTATTGTACTCTAGCTCTGGAACGTCATTTTATTATATAGGAGTGTTCTCTTTTCAGGGTGAGGCTGAGGCTGATCTGCGGTGAGGCGGAGTTCGAGAAGGCCCTGCTGTGCGTCAGCTGCTCGTCCTGCACCTCGCGGGGGGTGACGATGGATCAGCTAAATTGCGCCTCGGTCTCCTCGTCACCTCGCGGGTGCTGCTCCAGTCAATGATCTACAGGTGCTCCTGCAATGGCGATTGGCCTGTTAGTCATCTTCTGTTGGTCATATTTATGTTGGTCAATTATAGGGCAACGCCAATTTTTTCTATGTGCTGAGATACATCAGTGTTGAGTCGGTTTTCTCCTTGCCGGTATTTATTTTGGTATGGTATGTAAAAACTTCAACTGCTCTATATCTATATATGTGAAGCTCTATTGGGGGGGGGGGGCTATAGCCCCCTACACAAAAATGCAGTTATTTATTACGAAAAAACAAGTCGACCCTCTCCTTCCCTTGGCCGGTCAGGGTGATGTTGAACCACGTCACCGGCGCGATGCTTAGCTTTTGCGGCCCCAGGACAGGGTGCTGCCTGATCAGCCAATCCGCGGTGGCGCCGACGTGGTAGTCGAAGTCGGCCAAAAATGCCAAGTACGCCTTGCCGGTGCTCCCATCGACCTGAGTTAGAGGTTAGAGTTAGATTCTAACTCTGAACTAACTCTAGCCAAAGAGGTGTTTGGATGGGAGAGTTAGATGAAGCGCGTATACGGCGAGGCACCTTCACAGGTGGTGCGAGAGGGAGGGAGGCAGAGGAAGAGAAGCTTCGAGGAAATGGGGAGGGATCTGCTGCAGGGAGAGCGAGAGAAAAATGTGTTCTTTAGTGGTCCCGAGAAGAACTAACCCAAATAAGCACCTCTTGGGTTGGTTAGATTTTTTGGATGGGTTAGATGCATCTAACCCAAACTAACCCTCCTGTTTGGATATTTTTTGAGTTAGTTGAGTCCAAACTAACTCTAACCCATGGATCCAAACAGGGCCCCTTGAAAGATTCCTGCACCGTCGCCCTGCAAAAATCAGCGGCGGCATCAATGCAACTGCGCAGTCAATGCAGAGAGGGCGCAGTCAATGCAGAGCAGAGAGGGGGAGAACCCCGTACTTACTTTATGCTGAGGCCGGCGTCGGTGAGATCAGCTTCCCTGACGTTGTCGTTTGGGGGGGGGGGGGGGGGGGGGTCTTCCGGGAGCGCTGCGCCTCGACAGGGATGGTGATGGTGGAGTTGCTCGGCGCCTGGACCGGCGGCATGGTGGAGTTGAATGCGGCCGGCAACGCGACTTGGCCGGCGAACACAAGCTCCGATACGAGGAGGACGATGCGGAGGCTCATGATGCCGTGCGGTGGAAGGGGGGAGAATGATGGTGGATGGGATGGATAGATGGAGGCGGGGCAAGTGCTATTTATAGGGAGAGACTAGCTAAGCGCTTGTAAATAAATTATATTAAGCCAAATGCGCGCCCGTTTCTCAATCTCACGCGCATGCACTTGCACTTGCACTTGCTGAGTGGGCATAGTCTCTGTTCTTGTCTTTTCTATGATACACAAACCCTCTCCCTCTAGTTGAATTTGCATGATGCACGTAGAATAATGAGATGCATGCATGATCACCAATTCCCTTTTTCTCATTTTTATGAGTTAAATGTGCATGTGCCACGAGACCCAAAGCATTTTAATTCAATTGGACTCCAAGTTTGCCTAATATAATGGTAATCTGAAAATTTTAAGACCGGAAGGGAGGATGTGTAATACCTTTTTAAGAGGTCATCTCGTGTAGTACCCCCTCCGATCCTTTCTATTCTGCATATAAGTTTTGTCCGAAGTCAGAAGTACTTTGACCAAACTTTAAAAAAAATCACATTGCAAATCAATATTGTTAGATTCATCGACATGACCAAAGTACCACCCACTTAAGACCATCGGGGCACGGGTTTTGCAGGATCGTAGGAGTGCATCCACACAAGGATGTGCTCCTTCTCCACATCAACCACACCCAGAGCAATCACACCGACCGCCCGTTCCTATTGAATTCATGCTCCAGCCAACTCATCCAAAAGTCCGAACTGATGGAAGGAGGTGGGCAATATATTTCAACACTCCCCCTCACGTCTAGGCTATTTTAGTCCTTAGACGTGGGATCGATGTAGGCCGCAGAATCATTTTATTTAATACTGCGTTGGCAGGGTTTTGAACTCAAGACCTCTTGGCTCGAATACCATATTGAATTCATACTCCAGCCAACTCATCCAAAAGTCTCAACTGATGGAGGGAGGTGGGCAATATATTTCAACAGTTCCCTCATCGCCTTGTGCCACGCCGATGCGCTCCCGGCAGGGAAGACATCCCATCGCCGATATATATACTTTCAAGCAAGATGTACTTTTTCCCTGCGAATGAAGATGTAAGCATTTTGGTAGAACAAGATATATTTTTACATATCTGTTGTTGTGATGGATAATATTGTGCGCTGCTGTGGAAGGCCATTTGAAATTTGAATTTCATATGCGGCAGCGCACCGTAGCAGATCCTTTCTTGGGGCGGAGGTTGATGGAACGTACCAAAGTGCAAAAAGCAAACAGAAACGGATAAAGCTGGCGAAATAAGCGCATCCCGAGGGGCATAATCGCAAAAAGACACAGGCAGGTGGTCTACTCATACCCACCCTGTTGGGGAACGTAGTAATTTCAAAAAAATTCCTACGCACACGCAAGATCATGGTGATGCATAGCAACGAGAGGGGAGAGTGTTGTCTACATACCCTCGTAGACCGTAAGCGGAAGCGTTATGACAACGCGATTAATGTAGTTGTACGTCTTCACGATCGACCGATCCTAGTACCGAATGTACGGCACCTCCGCGATCTGCACACGTTCAGCTCGGTGACGTCCCACAAACTCACGATCCAGTAGAGCTTCAAGGGAGAGCTTCGTCAGCACGACGGCGTGATGACGGTGATGATGAAGCTACCGGCGCAGGGCTTCGCCTAAGCACTGCAAGGATATGACCGAGGTGAAATATGGTGGAGAGGGGCACCGCACACGGCTTGGAACAATCAACTTGTGTGTCCTAAGGTGCCCCCCTGCCCCCGTATATAAAGGAGCAAGGGGGAGGCCGGCCGGCCCTTGGTGCGCCCAAGGAGAGGAGGAATCCTCCTCCTAGTTGGAGTAGAATTCATCCTTTCCTAGTCCTACTAGGAAGGGGGAAGGGGGAAGGAAGGAGAGGGAGAGGGAAAGAGGGGTCGCGCCCCCTCCCCTAGTCCTATTCGGACTCCCCTTGGGGGGCCACCTCCTGGGCTGTTGCCCTCTCTCTCTCCCCTAAGGCCCACTAAGGCTCAATACTTCCCCGGGGTTCCGGTAACCCCTCCGGCACTCCGGTTTTCTCCGAAATCACCCGGAACACTTCCGGTGTCCGAATATAACCGTCCAATATATCAATCTTTGTGTCTCGACCATTTCGAGACTCCTCGTCATGTCCGTGATCACATCCGGGACTCCAAACTATCTTCGGTACATCAAAACACATAAACTCATAATACCGATCGTCACCGAACGTTAAGCGTGCGGACCCTACGGGTTCGGGAACTATGTAGACATGACAGAGACTCATCTCCAGTCAATAACCAATAGCGGAACCTGGATGCTCATATTGGTTCTTACATATTCTACGAAGATCTTTATCGGTCAAACCGCATAACAACATACGTTGTTCCCTTACTACTAGAAAAAGGCCTACTAGTGGCGCACCAGTTTTGCCTACTAATGGCGCACTGCTGGTGCGCCACTAGTACCACGCCACTAGTATTTTTTACTAATGGCGCACCATGTGGTGCGCCATTAGTATACCATTCGGTGCTCCACTGGTATTCCCTTCAGGTGCGCCACTAATAACCTTCTAGGTGCGCCACTAGTAATAAAGGAAGGTGCGCCACTAATAAGGGCTTAAATGCTCCACTAGTAATGTATTTGGAAAACAAAAAAAAATCTAAATTTACAGAAAACAACCTATAAGGAAAAATAATTTAAAAACAAAAAATGAAATGGAATCATAATTTTTATTATAGTAAGAATATTACAATGTCTTTACAAGTTTCCAATAAAAGGAAAATTGCAAGGAAATAAAGGAAAATCCTAAAACTAATCTTCTAGTAATCTTTTCTTCTTTTTCTTCACTTTATCCCTGCAAAATGTAACAAAGTAAACAGAAAGACAAACAAACTATTTATAACATGTCAATACTGTCATTTTTTATGCAGAACTAGATATGAGCATATATTTCCAGAATTACATGGTGTGAATATTGTATAAGTAAGATTATAATGGAAATGAATTTTGAGTATATACTCCTATTTATACTGCCTTGTGAATGTTTAGTTTGCACATCACACTACTGAATTATGATGGTGTAAAGTTTATATGAAACTAATGAACAAGTTCATAAGTATCAGCTTTATAAGAACTGTCCCCATTATTCACCCGTTGTTACTTGCATGCCCTGTGTTAGTCCTCAATGTCATGAAGATTTACCTCAGGAGGCCAGCACTAACCCAACTGATATATCAGTTACTCACTTGCACTCAAGTAACTGTAAGTATGTTAAATATGCAGCAAAGGAGGATTTTTCACACCCCGAGACTTTAGCCTGTTGCTTATGTAGCTATGGAAAGGATGGAAAGAAAAGAAGCAAGCAATTTGCTATCTGTTAGTATCATGTTTCTTTTCAGAAAATGACTGCAGAAATTAAGTTTCAAGATAGGATAGTAGCAAGCATACTCAACCGCAGCACCAGATCTGGGAATTTTACCTTGCAACGGTCGCATAACTTCACGCCGTCAAATGTTAGCTTGTTTATCTTTATGGTTTTCCACAGATCCTCTGCGTACGGGTGGCATCCATCCACTAAAATACTGTCAAAGCAGACCATGTCTGTAAGAAGGTAAAATACTAAGGAACATGCTCTCATAATTCATAGTACATAAACCGCCAGCAAAGAGGTTGTTCCGAAAGTACAGTGTGCTGCTTACTTTGGTCTGGAGTAACACCACAGCTCAATCTCTGGTGCAGGCTATGCATTACTCCACTCACACGATTCAAATTAGGGTCATCAGTACATTATTGTCATACAGTATGTGATTTGCTTGTAAACATCCAAGTCCTCTATGTCAACTCTGACTACGGTCAAGTATCGATCAGCACTTTATGTGATTCGCATGTCAGCATCTATTAGCTAGGCAATCTGACTACGGGTCAATCAACAAATAAACCAGGGTATCAACGGTACACTCTTCCTGTCCGATTTTTCTTTTGCTTGCATTTGGCCTTTTGTCTTACGCAGGCAAACACTAGAAATGATTTACTACTACTATATATAGTCGTATTACCGAATGCTAATAGATGGCTGGGTGGCTGCATGTACAGTATCCAACTTACGGTCGTGGCCATACTGAATTAACTAGTTAAATCAGGTTAGCCAGCAGATACTGTATGTGATTTGCACGTAAACATCTACAGTACTAGTTTTTATATTCAAACTCTAACTCGGTAGTAAGCATTGGATGCCATTACTAACACTACACTGTTCCTGTCGAATATTTACTCGACTCACACAATTCATGAATTCAATTGGGGTCATAAGCAGAGATATTGTCTGTCATTTCCCTATAAATATCTAGTTCTATGTGAACTCTTGACTCTTGTCAACAATGAATCAGGGTACCAACAATACCATTCAGGTGATTGGCCAGCACCGCAATTTGGAGCATAAATGTATGAATGAATGTTTCTCTGCACAAATATGGCAAGAAAGAGAATTATGCCACTGTCTGCAAAGGCAGTAAAAATAAGCAGTTGGATCCAAACAATATCATTCTTAAATTAGTTCTGAATTCCTCACATTTTTGTAGTGGGCAAATTATATGTCAAACTGAAAGCTAGTGGGTTATTATAAGACTGAAATGAATTAGCTGCAGCGTCAGATATTCTTGCACTTTGACATAGTATCTAAGTTTATCAAAATCTAAGGAAAATTCAGCTACTAGCAAAACAACAATAGTAACATAGTAAACCATGAAATTTATGCAAGCAGTGGCCTGCACAGGTAGTGTGCTGAAAACTAGTGTCATCCAACATGTTGAAATGGAATTTAATTATTACGGGAGTTGTAAACATAGATGCATAGTATGCCATCAGATGGTAAGGTGAGCTACATTCTGAAGTTTCAATGCTAGAGGAAGGAAAACAAAGGCATCACAGGGTTTAAGTTACAAAATCCATACCGGGGATCAGTGCCAGATAATGATATATGAACCCATCCTACTGGCTTCAAAAGGTCCACCGTTTTAATTTCCTGGAAGCATGGTAAATATAGTGGCCCATTATTTCAGATCGAAGACAATATTATCACTGTAAATTTGAATTTTCAAGGATCGGTTCAGTGTTCACTGGACAAGCAGGCGCAATGCAGAGGAATTGCAGAAAGAGACCAAGTTTCCCAATCAATATTTCAATAAGGTAATCCTATGATACGTCAGAATATGATGTTGACAATAAGGTAGTGTAATCCATAACTATAACAATGAGAACATGCAGCAGCCCCCAGGTCTAGAAACCCGAATGCACAGACCAGGCCACCAGTTTGGTACAAGATGAAGACCAGGGGTAGAAATCAGAACTGAAAGGGCCAGACATCAAATGCCATCCTCAAGCAACAGCATTTGCTAAGTTCTCTGACCATCGAGCACAGATCAGAAGCCCCTGAGCATTGTTGAAACGACGATGTATCGCGGTGGAGGGAGTTACCACCTTGAGATTGTGGAAGCCGTCGCCGGCCCGGATGGAGATCTTGCTGGGCGTGTAGCTCTCGTCCAGCTTGAAATCTACGTATAGCACAACAAGCTGAAGCCCCCAATCCAGCAACAGATTAATTCAGAAGATAAAAAGGATCAAACGCCATTTAGACAAAAATGTAACGGAAGCAGCAGCTACTCATGGTGCTCACCTGCAGCTGCACCTTCTTCTGGAACTGGATGTTGACCAGGTGCGGCTGCGCGCCGTCCGACCTGACAAAAATAAAATCCACCACCGACGGCGGCTCGGCTCAGCCCGTGATTCCGCGAGACAGAAAGAGGAGAGATTTCGACGGGGGGAGACGAGGAGGACGGGTAGGGCGCTGACTGCCAGTAGGTGTCGAGGTTGTCGTCGCGGAGGGAGGCGACGCCGTTGCGGGGCTTGCAGGAGCTGACGCTCCAGGCCTCTCGATGTGGTGTGAGTGGTTGGGAGTAGGAGGGTATCATCTTCTCGATGAGGATGTTGCCTTCGGAGTTGGCGAAGAGCACGGCGAGTATCATCTTCCTTCTCCCACCTCTCCGGCCGATCTACTTACCACCTCGGCGCGCGATCCCCTCCGGTCTCTCTCTCTCTCTCTCTCTCTCTCTCTCTCTCTCTCTGCCGCGTGCGCGTGGGGTGTGGTGTGAGGGAGGGGGAAGGGGGCTCGCCGTGGTCTGGAGGGAGAGGAAGAGGCGGGCGGCCGGGGCTTCCCGATCTAGATCGAAGTGGAGGGAGGTGGGTGGGTGTGTCAGGAGGAAGGGGAGGGGATAGAACGTGACTAGAGGGAGGGGATAAGGGGTGATAGCAATGGCGCACTGGTAGGGGTGCTCCATACGTATAGATAGCAATGGCGCATCTTTTATCGGTGCGCCATTACTAGTTAAAACTAAAACTAGTAATGGCGCACTATCCCCTGGTGCGCAATTAGTATTTTTGAAAAAAAATCAATAATTTTTTTTTACTAGTGGCGCACCAACACATGGTGCGCCATTAGTATATAGTAGTGGCGCACCACATGTGTGGTGCGCCATTAGTATCCATATTATCTATAGCCCTTTTCCTAGTAGTGCCTTTGTCATCGGTATGTTACTTGCTCGAGATTCGATCATCGGTATCTTAATACCTAGTTCAATCTCATTACCGGCAAGTCTCTTTACTCGTTCCATAATGCATCATCCCGCAACTAACTCATTAGTCACAAATGCTTGCAAGGCTTATAGTGATGTGCATTACCGAGAGGGCCCGGAGATACCTCTCCGATACACGGAGTGAGAAATCCTAATCTCGATCTATGCCAACTCAACAAACACCATCGGAGACACCTGTAGAGCATCTTTATAATCATCCGGTTACCTTGTGACGTTTGATAGCACACAAGGTGATATGGGCATAGCACCATTGACCGATAATTCTATTAAAGCTGAGACAGTTAATGAGTCAAGCCTTGAAAACGTTGTAGAAAATAATACCATGCATGCGGCCAGATTTCGCCGAGGAAACGATGGTCGGGTGCGACAACTTTGTGGACCGAGAATTAATTTTGTAACTGGCAGACCAGCGGCCAATTATATGATGCGTGCTTTGGATTCAAGAGATGGTATTGACAAATTGATGCATTGTCCTAAACGCATGGAATCTAGAGGTGCACGATCAGGCTTGATCAAAGAAAAGACAGAAAAAAAGTCACATACACATAAAATGCCAAGAGATCATATTAGTTTCCAAACTAAAAGGAAATCAGAACGGCATCAATTTATTCCGGCGCACAAGAAAATACAAGAGGCAAAGGAGGAGCCTGCACTAGCTACGGTGGAGCCTAATTTTCGTACCCCTCCATGTAATGTAAACTTGTGATACGCAGAGTCCTAGAGTTAATTTGTTAGGATTCTTTATTTCATTTTGTGTGTACGCCCTAGCTAGCTGGCTAGCATGGTACGTAAGTCATTTTTTCCTTTTCTTGTTAGGATTTGTTTTTCCTAGTTAGCACATGACGTGAGGGAGTTGGAGTCTAAGCATCTAGGTTTAAAGTTGACGTACTATTTTTTTGGCATATAAAAAGCCAGGCTACGGCCTTGTAATCAGATGAGTTTTGAGTTTTATTTCGAGTATGAGATATACAGAAAAACGTCCGAGTTACGGGTGGCCATATCTTGTGTATTATCTGTGATTTTCTCATCGCTGAAATTTACTAGCGACGGAGGGTTGATCATCACATCGACGCCTACGTGTTGATCCAAGGGGGTCATTATTTTTATTCGTGTATTTTCGTACGCGGGTTAAAATTATCTTGAAGGTTGCATGGAAGAACAGGGGGACGAACTGTTGATCAAGCATCGTCGTGAAAGATCGGGTCATCTACACGCGCGAATTAGCTTCTCGCTAGTCCGTGCCTCATCACAAGGTGTTCCTCCGGTATTCAGGAGTTGCATAATCTCATAGTCCGAGGAACATGTATAAGTCATGAAGAAAGCAGTAGCAATAAAACTGTAACGATCATAATGCTAAGCTAATGAATGGGTCTTGTCCATCACATCATTCTCCTAATGATGTGATCTCGTTCATCAAATGACAACACATGTCTATGGTTAGGAAACATAACCATCTTTGATAAACGAACTAGTCAAGTAAAGGCATACTAGGGACACTTTGTTTTGTCTATGTATTCACACATGTACTAAGTTTCCGGTTAATACAATTCTAGCATGAATAATAAACATTAGCATGAAATAAGGAAATAAATAATAACTTTATTATTGCCTCTAGGGCATATTTCCTTCAGTCTCCCACTTGCACTAGAGTCAATAATCTAGTTCACATCGCCATGTGATTTAACACCAATAGTTCACATCACCATGTGATTAACACCCATAGTTCACATCGCCATGTGACCAACACTCAAAGGGTTTACTAGAGTCAGTAATCTTAGTTCACATCGCCATGTAATTAACACCCAAAGAGTACTAAGGTGTTTTAGTCAACGGGTCTGCCAAATTCAGATCTGTATGTATTTTGCAAATTTCTATGTCTACAATGCTCTGCACGGAGCTACTTTAGCTAATTGCTCCCACTTTCAATATGTATCAGGATTGTGACTTAGAGTCATCCAGATCGGTATCAAAGCTTGCATCGACGTAACTCTTTACGACGAACTCTTTATCACCTCCATAACCGAGAAATATTTCCTTAGTCCTCTAAGGATAATTTTGACCGCTGTCCAGTGATCTACTCCTGGATCAAAAATTGTACTCCCTTGCCAAACTCAGGGCAGGGTATACAATAGGTCTGGTACACAGCATGTCATACTTTATAGAACTTATGGCTGTGGCATAGTGAATGACTTTCATTCTCTCTTTATCTGCTGTGGTCGGGCTTTGAGTCTTACTCAACTTCACACCTTGCAACATAGACAAGAACTCTTTCTTTGACTGTTCCATTTTGAACTACTTCAAAAACTTGTCAAGCGTCTTGATCTATCTCTATGGATTTTGATGCTCAATATGTAAGCAGCTTCACCGAGGTCTTTCTTTGAAAAACTCCTTTCAAACACTCCTTTATGCTTTTAAGAAAATTCTGCATCATTTTCGATCGACAATACGTCATTCACATATACTTATCAGAAAAGTTGTAGTGCTCCCACTCACTTCCTTGTAAATACAGACTTCACCGCAAGTCTGTATAAAACTATATGCTTTGATCACACTATCAAAGCGTACATTCCAACTCCGAGATGCTTGCACCAGTCCATAAATGGATCGCTGGAGCTTGCACACTTTGTTAGCATCCTTCGGATCGATAAAACCTTCAGGTTACATCATATACAACTCTTCTTCCAGAAATCCATTAAGGAATGCAGTCTTTACATCCATTTGCCAAATTTCATAATCATAAAATGCGGCAATTGCTAACATGATTCGGACGGACTTAAGCATCGCTACGGGTGAGAAGGTCTCATCGTAGTCAACTCCTTGAACTTGTCGAAAACCTTTCGCAACAAGTCGAGCTTTGTAGACAGTAACATTATCGTCAGCGTCAGTCTTCTTCTTGAAGATCCATTTATTCTCGATGGCTTGCCGATCATCGGGCAAGTCAACCAAAGTCCACACTTTGTTCTCATACATGGATCCCATCTCAGATTTCATGCCCTCAAGCCATTTCGTGGAATCTGGGCTCATCATCGCTTCCTCATAGTTCGTAGGTTCGTCATGGTCTAGTAACATGACTTCCAGAACAGGATTACCGTACCACTCTGGTGCAGAACGTGCTCTGGTTGACCTACAAGGTTCGGTAGTAACTTGATCTGAAGTTTCATGATCATCATCATTAGCTTCCTCACTAATTGGTGTAGGAATCACTGGAACTGATTTCTGTGATGAACTACTTTCCAATTCGGGAGCAGGTACAATTACCTCATCAAGTTCTACTTTCCTCCCACTCACTTCTTTTGAGAGAAACTTCTTCTCTAGAAAGAATCCATTCTTAGCAACAAAGATCTTGCCTTCAGATCTGTGATAGAAGGTGTACCCAACATTTTCTTTTGGGTATCCTATGAAGATGCACTTCTCCGATTTGGGTTCGAGCTTATCAGGTTGAAACTTTTTCACATAAGCATCGCAACCCCAAACTTTAAGAAACGACAACTTAGGTTTCTAGCCAAACCATAGTTCATACGGTGTCGTCTCAACGGATTAGATGGTGCCCTATTTAACGTGAATGTAGTTGTCTCTAATGCATAACCCCAAAACGATAGTGGTAAATCGGTAAGAGACATAATAGATTGCACTATATCCAATAAAGTACGGCTATGACGTTCGGACACACCATTATGCTGTGGTGTTCCGGGTGGCATGAGTTTGTGAAACTATTCCACATTGTTTTAATTGAAGACCAAACTCGTAACTCAAATATTCGTCTCCGTGATCAGATCGTAGAAACTTTATTTTCTTGTTACGATGATTTTCCACTTCACTCAGAAATTCTTTGAATTTTTCAAATGTTTCAGACTTATGTTTCATCAAGTAGATATACTCATATGCTCAAATCATCTGTGAAGATGAGAAAATAACGATACCCGCCGCGAGCCTCAACATTCATCGGACCATATACATCAGTATGTATGATTTCCAACAAATCTGTTGCTCGCTCCGTTGTTCCGGAGAACGGAGTCTTTAGTCATCTTGCCCATGAGGCATGGTTCGCAAGCATCAACTGATTCATAATCAAGTGATTCCAAAAGCCCATCAGCATGGATTTTCTTCATGCGCTTTACACCAATATGACCTAAACGGCAGTGCCACAAATAAGTTGCACTATCATTATTAACTTTGCATCTTTTGGCTTCAATATTATGAATATGTGTATCACTACAATCGAGAGTCAATAAACCATTGACCTTGGGTGTATGACCATTGAAGGTTTTATTCATGTAAACAGAACAACAATTATTCTCTCACTTTAAATGAATAACCGTATTGCAATAAAGATGATCAAATCATATTCATGCTTAACGCAAACACCAAATAATATTTATTTAGGTTCAACACTAATCCCGAAAGTATAGGGAGTGTGCGATGATGATCATATCAATCTTGGAACCACTTCCAACACACATCGTCACTTCACCCTTAACTAGTCTCTGTTCATTCTGCTACTCCCTTTCGAGTTACTAATCTTACACTAGTAGGAAAAGGGGCTTTTACCCTGGTTTGTAAGGGCCTTTTGTCCCGGTTTTCGAACCGGGACTAAAGGGTCGTTACTAAAGCCCTAACCCTTTAGTCCCGGTTCTTACACGAACCGAGATAGAAGGTCCTCCACGTGGCCGCTGCTGCCAGCCCAGGCAGGGGGGCCTTTGGTCCCGGTTGGTGCCACCAACCGGGACCAATAGGCAGGGCCTTTCGTCCCGGTTGGTGGGGCAGGGCCTTTTGTCCCGGTTGGTGTCACCAACCGGGACCAATAGGCATCCACGCGTCAGCATTTCAGGGGCTGGGGTTTTTGTTTTTTTTTTGAAAGGGGGGGGTTGGGGGTTAATTTAGGTGTTTCATATATTGTGTTAGCTAGCTAATTAATAGAGAGAAGTGTCCTCTCTTATCTCCGTGCTTGGTCGACGCTACGTACTATATACGTATAGAGAGGACTAGACACGCTATCTAGTAATCAAATGAAGGAAACAGAAGATCGTCATGAACATATGCATACAGAGAGAAGTGATATCGACCACCTCTCCTTCTCCGAGAGATTGGTCGAACAACAAGTTCTCGTATATCTATCCGACACTACCGGCTACATATATACAATAATTATCTCTTACAATACAATCTCCTAATTAAATTGTAAGAACACAGGGTCCACATAGTATTCTCCATTTTCAGCGATCACGTAGTCAAGGAAGAATGCCGCCAATTCCTCTTGAATTCCTCGCATACGATCTGGTGCTAGGAGTTCATCCCGCTTCCGAAACATCTAATTTGAAGAAGGGGGTCAATACATATATATATGAATAAATGAAACTCAACACAAATAATGGTAATAAAATAAAATTGTGAATATTATTGCTTACGCACTTCATATTGTTCTTCAGTGTAGCCCCGCTCACAGGTCGTGTAGCGGATGGACTCGCAAACGTAGTATCCACAGTAATTATTCTCGGGTTCCTGCCACAACCACTTTACAAGAAATAGAGGTCAATCAAACTGATAAGCAAGCATGCTAAATGGTATTGATGAAACTAGCGTTTGAATCACTAGGAGATGCGCGGAACATGCTACTATAGTACTTACTTTCGGGTGTTTAAATTGCAGCTTCTTCGGCAGTCCCGGAGCTTTTGTGGTGAATTTTCTCCAAACCCTGCCAGACAAAGAAAACAATTACTTGATATAAGGAAATGAACAAAGTTGCTGATATGGTGGATAATGATCTATTTAACTTACTTCTCGAGCATTTGAGTCATGTTCGCATAGTCCTGGGCATCTTTTCGTCTCGAGTCTAAGACGGTTACTACTCCCTGCTCAAGCTTAATCTCTAGGAGAATATAGTGGAAGCTGCGCATGCATGCATAAGTCATCAATTACATTACCATAACCTGGACTAATAAGGGAAACCGAATATGCACAAGACAGTAACACTCACTTGAAGTTGTAAGGAAAGAGTATTATATCTTTGTTTTGATTTAATACCAACGATTGTAGCAAGTTGGCCTCGGCTTCTTTGGGATGTTTTTCAACCGTATATGCATCTATGAGATTTGTGTTAATGAACCCAATATCACCGATTTGTCTTTTCTTCAATTCGGCGATCTTCAATCTGCATAATATAGTGAGGATAATTATAAATACATGCAATGAAAGGGTTGACCTATATAGTGAGACTTAATGACAGAAGTAGTACTACTTACAGACAGTAGCAAGTGATCGTTGTTTTATCGAGGGCCTTTTGATTGTAAAACTGGAAGAAATCCTCAAATGGAACATTCAACAGTTCAATTCCAACGAGGTCATGCTCCGATTTAACTCTCAGCGTCAAAGTACTCGTCCCATCAGACTCTCTGCAGGTTTTCATGTACCAATCATGTAATCTTCGCATCATCGTTGTTAGAGATCTTTCATCTTTGACGAGAGGCTTCCCGTAATGGTATTTGTGTTTGTCCACCTCCATGATTTCATAATGTACATCATCGGGCAGGTAATCTCCAAGATTGCTATAACCGGGCACCATCCTCGGATCATTAGCGATGATGTCTTTTGACACCTTGAGCGGGGGGCACGATTGGTTCGCTTGTTCGCCGAGCTGGGCAATTTTTTCCCAGCTCGTCGTTCTTTTAACCTTTGATCACTGACAGTACTTCCCGACCGCTCCGCTTCGGCATATGTCTTTGCAAGAATGCGCTCATAGTTGCCTCTCGGCGGAGACTTTGGTGGTTTTGTCAGGGCAGACAGAGTGCACTTTGCTTTCACCGGATCTACCTTCTCCTCCGGAGGTGGATGTTTCTTTACTTTCACCCCTTCAAAGAAGTTTGTCACTTCGGCTCGCACGATCTTCCTGGTTTCCTCCTCGGTCCTCTCGTATGGTAACTTCTCTGGAGTCTTCAGAGAAGGACCGAATCTGTATTGCCTCCCGCCTCTGGCAGCTGTACTGCTAGACGCCGGCAGAGCAGATGGAGCGGCTGCGGCTGTCTTCTTTCCTTGCTTACGAGGCGAAGGAGAAGGACTACGACGCGCCGGAGCAGCCGCAGCGGCGGCGGGTCTCTTCCGCCCTTGCTGACAAGGCGGAGAAGGAGGAGGCTGGCTACTCTGGCGCGCCGGCGCAGGCGGAGAAGGAGGCAGAGTGCCGCCATGCGCCGGAGAAGGAGGCTCAGTGCCCTGATCACTCGCCGGAAGAGGAGGCGGAGTGCCGCCACGCACCAGAGAAGGAGGCTGAGTGCCCTGATCACTCGCCGGAGGAGGAGGCGGACTGCCCTTACTCGCCGGAGCCGTCCAGTTCGGAAGGTTGATGAGCTCCTTCCGCCATAGGCACGGAGTCTTCAGAGCTAAACCCAGCCGAGTCTCCCCTTCACCGGTAGGGTGGTCAAGCTGGAGGTCCTCAAATCCCTCCGTTATTTCATCCACCATCACCCTAGCATATCCTTCTGGAATTGGCCGACAATGGTAGGTTGCGCCGGGTTCAGGAGGTAAAACAGAGCCAACAGCCGCCTTGACTTTGAAGTTCTGCCATTGCGCCATAAGGTGGCAATGTTGAGACTCCGTGATAGCATCCACGGGGTAGCTAGCAGGAGCCGTCAAGACATGCTCCTGCTGAAGCAACTCGATGGAAGCCACACTGCTTCTCCGCTGAGATGGCGGGGTAGCTTCGGGGGTAGTTTCGGCATGTCGATTGCTGTCTCGTTCCTCTAGCGCTTGAACCCTTTCGTGCAGCTTCTGAATTTGGGTCTGCTCCATTTTTTCCCTCCTCTCCTGGCTTTTGTAACCGCCTGCGTCCGGAAAACCAGCCTTCCACAGAACGGAGCCTGGCGTGCCTCGTGTCCGTCCAGGGTGCTCAGGATTCCCGAGGGCCATTGTGAGCTCGTCGTTCTCTCTGTCTGGAACGAACGTCCCTTCCTGCGCTGCATCGATATATTGCTGAATCTTCTTGACTAGTATTCTCAAAAGCTCGTTCGTCCAAACGCACCTCCCTGATACAGGGTCCAAGGTTCCGCCAGCCCCGAAGAACCAAGTCCGGCAACGGTCTGTCCAGTTCATTGTCTGTGGTTCGATCCCTTTTTCAAGCAGATCATTCTCAGCCTTGGCCCACTTAGGCCGGGCTTTGAGGTAGCCACCTGACCCCTTGCGATGGTGAAGCTTCTTCTTCGCAGCATTCTTCTTGTTTGTCGCTGACATCTTCTTACTCTTTTCCGATGTCTTGTGGGCCACAAATGCGGGCCAGTGATCTCTGATCTTCTCATACCGGCCGATGAATTCGGGTGTCTCTTCTTTGTCGACAAACGTTTTCAGCTCATTCTTCCACCTCCTGAATAGGTTTGCCATCTTCTTAAGAGCATGAGACTTGATTAATTGCTCTTTAACTGGCTTCTCCGGATCCTCCTCTGGCGGTAGGGTGAAATTTGCCTTCAGCTCAGTCCAAAGATCATCTTTCTGCATATCATTGACATAAGACACCTCAGGGTCTTCCTTCTTAGGCTTATACCATTGATGGATGCTGATCGGGATCTTGTCCCTAACTAGAACCCCGCACTGAGCAGCAAATGCATCCTTTGTCCGGATGGGTTCAATCGGTTGGCCGTCGCGCGCGATTGCTGTGATCTCAAACCTTTCATCTGAGCGCAACTTTCTCTTCGGGCCTCGTCTCTTTACCGCAGTTGTGCTCGATCCGGAGGGCTAGAAAAAAGAAGAAAGACGAGTGTTAATTAATATGTGTACATACCAAAACAATGAATGCATCAATTAGCTAGTCAGCAAAGGCTTAACTAATATATTTACCTGGCCGGACTCTGTTCGGTCACCGGAGCCGTCACCATGGCTCCTTCTTGCACCAGCATTGGGTCACCGGAGCCATCATAATCATGTCTTTCCTCCTCCACTCTTCGATCACCGTAGCCTGCTTCTTCACCCTGTTCTTCCAGACCATCATTGTCGTTAAGATACGACAAGATATCACCTCCGGCTAAGATTATGTCCCCCAACACCTCTTCTGCTTGCTCGTCTCGTCCGTGCTCCATTGTTTCTGCAAATATTACAACATGGCAATTATTACACAAACATGACAGCATGTGGTTAGTGCAAACGTAGACCTAGCTTATTCCGGGTTTGGGGTGGCCTCAGTAACGCTTCAAGGGTAGGGGCGCGGCGGGAGGGGGTAGGAGACCGACATCGTTTTTTTCTACGGTTTGGGTGTGATCGAGAGTTTTGGTCGAGCGAGAGGGCCGGGGGGTGCTCCCGTGGTATAAGTTACCACGGTCGAGAGGGAGTATAAATATCGACCGTCCATCATGTCGAAGTTATCTGGGAGGGAGTTATATATGTCGACAACGACGACATACATACATGGGAAAATAATGTTATCGGGGAGGGGGTATATCGACCCCCCCCCCACGTGTTGAAGTTATCGGGAGGGGGTTATACCGAAAACGACAATGAACGTACATGGGAAAATAATATTATCGGGGAGGGGGTATATCGACCCCCCCCCTCGTGTTGAAGTTATCGGGAGAGGGGTATATCGACGACGACAGACCCGATAAAACATAAGAAAACGAAGAAGAAACAAAAAGAGGAGAAGAAGAAAAGGAATAGAGGAGAAGATCGAAGAAAAAAAAGAAGAAGAAAAAAAGAGGAGAAGAAGAAAGGAATTTCTATTTTTTTTTTCTTCTCTTCTATTCCTTTCTTCTTCTCCTCTTCTTTTTTCTTCTTTTTTCCTCTTCTTATTTATTTCTCCTCTTCTTCCTCTCCTCTTCTTCTCCTTTCTTCCTCTTCTTATTTTCCTTTTTCCTCTCATTCATAAAAAAATGTTCAAATAGAAAATTTCGAAAAAAGTAAAGGTTTTGCCTAATGCATTGTTCATATGATTATACAAACATTTGCATATTCTACAATAATTAATATCACCAAAAAAATCTATGAACAGAAAAAAATCCTAACTTTTCTAAAAATCTATCTTTTGCATATATACATGAACATATATATACACAGAGAACATATATACATACATATACACAGAGAAAATGCAAAAAAGGATCTAAAAAAAGGACATATAAACAGATATACACACATACATATACTCATACATATACATATAATTAAGCATATAAATGTGCAGAAAAAACATGGAGGAATTAGGGGGCAGTGCCGGCCCTGACCAAGGCGACGGCGGCGCGTCGGGGCAGGGGCAGAGGCGACGGCGGCGTGGTCGGGGCAGGGGCAGAGGCGTCGGCGGCGAAGGGCGGGGCAGGGCGACGGCGACGACGGGGACGGGCCGGGGCGGCGCGCGTCGGGGCAGGGGTGCGGCTGACGGCGAGGGCGCAGGCAACGGCGATGGCGACGACGGGCACGGGCGACGGCGGGGGCGGCGGGCGGCGTCGAGGCAGCCTGGCGGCGTCGGGGCAGCCTGGCGGCGTCGGCGTCGTCGGGGCGGCAACTGCTAGGTAACTCTGAAAATTTCCTAAGTGTGAACTTATATAGCAAAGCCTTTAGTCCCGGTTCGTGGCACCAACCGGGACTAACGGTAGGCATTAGTCCCGGTTGGTGCCACCAACCGGGACCAAAGCCCTCTTTTCAGCTGTGCAAAGGGCGGGAAGCGGCGGCCTTTGGTCCCGGTTGGTGGCACCAACCGGGACTAAAGGGGGCCATTGGTCCCGGTTGGTGCCACGAACCGGTACCAATGCACCCCTTTAGTCCCGGTTGGTGGCACCAACCGGGACCAAAGGCCTCTTGCTGCCCGCGTCGCGGCCAAAAGTTTAGTCCCACCTCGCTAGCCGAGGGGGGCTCGGAGTGGTTTATAAGCCCCGCTGCGGCTGCTGTCTCGAACTCCTCTCTATAGCAGGCTTCTGGCCTAACTTTGGCGCGCTGCCCGTTGAGCCCTCTAGCCCTTCTGGGCCTGTATTTGCAAACCCGAGGGTTGGAGGGCCCGGCGGACAGCGCCTCAACATTTTTTTCCTGTATTTAGTTTTTTTGCTTTCTTTTTTGCTTTATTTATTTTGTTTTGTTTCTACTTACAACAAAAAACTTTTTATTTTATTTTATTTTGTTTCTAATTAATTATTTATTTTACTTTATGATAATTCTTTTTGCTATTAAAGTTTCTATCAAAAAAAGTTCTTTATGAAAATTATTTTTGCTGTATTTAGTTTTTTTGTTTTCTTTTTTGCTTTATTTATTTTGTTTTGTTTCTACTTACAACAAAAAACTTATTTATTTTATTTTATTTTGTTTCTAATTACTTATTTATTTTACTCTATGATAATTCTTTTGCTATTAAAGTTTCTATCAAAAAAAGTTCTTTATGAAAATTCTTTTTGCTTTTAATGATTTTGAACAGAAAATACTTCGATAATTTTAGTTGCATCAATTTTATATGATTTTAGTTTCAATAATACTAGAGGTTTCTTATAATGTTTTGAACAGAAAATACTTTGTTAATTTTAGTTTCATAAATTTTATTAAAGTTTATTTTATTTTGTCGGAACACAAGAAGTCCGGAGTTGTAATAAGTTATTAAAAATAAAAAAGAGGCGCAATGCTCGTTGATTTGCTTCAAGCCTTTCGGAATAGTGTAGACTGCACTGCACATAGCTCCATGCAGTCTACCTTATTCCTCAAGGCTTGAAGCTAAGCAACGTGAGCATTGCGCCTCTTCTTCATCGTCTCTGCACTCGGGGCTTATAAACCGCTCCTAGTGCCTCTCAACTAGCGAGGTGGGACTAAAAAACTAGTCAGAAAAGGTGCTCGTGGGGCCACAGCCTCATTAGTACCGGTTCGTGGCACCAACCGGGACCAAAGGGTGGAATTGGTCCCGGTTCGTGCCACCAACCGGGACCAATGGCCTTGCACAGCGGCGTGGTGGTGAGAGTTTAGTCCCACCTCGCTAGCTGAGAGAGAGCCGCACCTGTTTATAAGGTGCGGTGCGCCTGAGCTGTCGAGCTCCTCTCTAAAGTAGGCTTACGGGCCTAACCTCTCTGTACATGCCTGTGGGCCTACTGGGCCTTCTGCAGGCCTGAATCCTGGCCCATGGATGGGTTTCTAATCGTATTCAGGCCGTGGTGGCCCAGTAGGTGGGATAATTTTTAATTTTTGGCCTGTTATTTTTCATGCATTTACTAATTATTTTGAGCTATAAGACCCTAAAATTGAAAAGCATTTCAAATGAACTCTGAAAAGGTTGAAAGTTGGCATGGTATCATCATTTCATCCACACAGCATGTGCAAGAAAGTTGAGAGGGTTACGGCAAAAACTAGATGCACTTCGTGTACAAAACGGAAAATGGTATCATACTCGTCTGTTACAAAGTTGGCATGGTATCATCATAATAGTTGCGGGAGAAAGTCTTCACTTTTCTTCGCTTGTGTCATTTGCTTATTGCGCTGTAACCATGGATAATCTTCATCGTTTATCAGGATGCTTGGGTCAGCCTTGACTTTGAAGGGAGGAATTTCATGAAACTTTTCATAATCTTCAGACATGTCTGTCTTGCCCTCCACTCCCACAATGTCCCTTTCTCCTGAAAGAACTATGTGGCGCTTTGGCTCATCGTATGATGTATTCGCTTCCTTATCTTTTCTTTTTCTTGGTCTGGTAGACATGTCCTTCACATAGATAACCTGTGCCACATCATTGGCTAGGACGAACGGTTCGTCAGTGTACCCAAGATTGTTCAGATCCACTGTTGTCATTCCGTACTGTGGGTCTACCTGTACCCCGCCTCCTGACAGATTGACCCATTTGCACTTAAACAAAGGGACCTTAAAGTCATGTCTGTAGTCAAGTTCCCATATGTCCATTATGTAACCATAATATGTGTCCTTTCCCCTCTCGGTTGCTGCATCAAAGCGGACACCGCTGTTTTGGTTGGTGCTCTTTTGATCTTGGGCGATCGTGTAAAATGCATTCCCATTTATCTCGTATCCTTTGTAAGTCAATACAGTCAAAGATGGTCCCCTGGACAACGAGTACAACTCATCACAAACAGTGGTGTCACCTCTGAGACGTGTTTCCAACCAACTGCTGAAAGTCCTGATGTGTTCACATGTAATCCAATCGTCACACTGCTCCGGGTGTTTGGAGCGCAGACTGTTCTTGTGTTCATCGACATACAGGGTCACCAAGGTAGAGTTCTGTAGAACTGTGTAGTGTGCTTGAGACCAAGAATATCCGTCCCTGCATATTATTGAGTCCCCTCCAAGCATCCCTTTTCCAGTCAGTCTCCCCTCATACCGCGATTTAGGGAGACCTATCTTCTTAAGGCCAGGAATGAACTCAACACAGAACCCAATGACATCCTATGTTTGATGGCCCATGGAGATGCTTCCTTCTGGCCTAGCGCGGTTACGGACATATTTCTTTAGGACTCCCATGAACCTCTCAAAGGGGAACATATTGTGTATAAATACGGGCCCTAGAATGACAATCTCGTCGACTAGATGAACTAGGACGTGCGTCATGATATTGAAGAAGGATGGTGGGAACACCAGCTCGAAACTGATAAGACATTGCGCCACATCACTCCTTAGCCTTGGTATGATTTCTGGATCGATCACCTTCTGAGAGATTGCATTGACGAATGCACATAGCTTCACAATGGCTAATCGGATGTTTTCCGGTAGAAGCCCCCTCAATGCAACCGGAAGCAGTTGCGTCATAATCACGTGGCAGTCATGAGACTTTAGGTTCTCGAACTTTTTCTCTGGCATATTTATTATTCCCTTTATATTCGACGAGAAGCCAGTCGGGACCTTCATACTGAGCAGGCATTCAAAGAAGATTTCTTTCTCTTCTTTCGTAAGAGCGTAGCTGGCAGGACCTTCATACTGCTTCGGAGGCATGCCGTCTTTTTCGTGCAAACGTTGCAGGTCCTCCCGTGCCTCAGGTGTATCTTTTGTCTTCCCATACACGCCCAAGAAGCCTAGCAGGTTCACGCAAAGGTTCTTCGTCACGTGCATCACGTCGATTGAAGAGCGGACCTCTAGCTCTTTCCAGTAGGGTAGGTCCCAAAATATAGATTTCTTCTTCCACATGGGTGCGTGTCCCTCAGCGTCATTCGGAACAGCTAGTCCGACGGGACCCTTTCCAAAGATTACGTGTAAATCATTGACCATAGCAAGTACGTGATCACCGGTACGCATGGCGGGCTTCTTCCGGTGATCTGCCGCCTTTGAAATGCTTGCCTTTCTTTCGACATTGATGGTTGGTCGGAACAAATCGACGATGGCCCAGGTACACATTCTTCCTGCATTTGTCCAGGTATATACTTTCAATGTCATCTAAACAGTGCGTGCATGCGTGGTATCCCTTGTTTGTCTGTCCTGAAAGGTTACTGAGAGCGGGCCAATCGTTGATGGTTACAAACAGCAACACGTGCAGGCTAAATTCCTCCTGTTTGTGCTCATCCCATGTACGTACACCGTTTCCATTCCACAGCTGTAAAAGTTCTTCAACTAATGGCCTTAGGTACACATCAATGTCGTTGCCGGGTTGCTTAGGGCCTTGGATGAGAACTGGCATCATAATGAACTTCCGCTTCATGCACATCCAAGGAGGAAGGTTATACATACATAGAGTCACGGGCCAGGTGCTGTGATTGCTGCTCTGCTCCCCGAAAGGATTAATGCCATCCGCGCTTAAACCAAACCATACGTTCCTTGGGTCAGCTGCAAACTCAGCCCAGTACTTTCTCTCGATTTTTCTCCACTGCGACCCGTCAGCGGGTGCTCTCAACTTCCCGTCTTTCTTACGGTCCTCACTGTGCCATCGCATCAACTTGGCATGCTCTTCGTTTCTGAACAGACGTTTCAACCGTGGTATTATAGGAGCATACCACATCACCTTCGCAGGAACCCTCTTCCTGGGGAGCTCGCCGTCAACATCACCAGGGTCATCTCGTCTGATCTTATACCGCAATGCACCGCATACCGGGCATGCGTTCAGATCCTTGTACGCACCACAGTAGAGGATGCAGTCATTAGGGCATGCATGTATCTTCTGCACCTCCAATCCTAGAGGGCATACGACCTTCTTTGCTGCGTATGTACTGTCGGGCAATTCGTTATCCTTTGGAAGCTTCTTCTTCAATATTTTCAATAGCTTCTCAAATCCTTTGTCAGGCACAACATTCTCTGCCTTCCACTGCAGCAATTCCAGTACGGTACCGAGCTTTGTGTTGCCATCTTCGCAATTGGGGTACAACCCTTTTTTGTGATCCTCTAACATGCGATCGAACTTCAGCTTCTCCTTTTGACTTTCGCATTGCGTCCTTGCATCGACAATGACCCAGCGGAGATCATCATCATCGGGCACTGGTTCCTCTTGATCTTCAGCAGCTTCCCCCCTTGCAGCATCATTGGGCACATCGTCTGGTTCCTCTTGATCTTCAGCAGCTTCCCCCGTTGCAGCATCATCGTATTCAGGGGGCACATAGTTGTCATCGTCCTCTTCTTCTTCGCCGGCTTCCATCATAACCCCTATTTCTCCGTGCCTCGTCGAAACATTATAGTGTGGCATGAAACCCTTGTAAAGCAGGTGGGTGTGAAGGATTTTCCGATCAGAGTAAGACTTCGTATTCCCACATATAGGGCATGGACAACACATAAAACCATTCTGCTTGTTTGCCTCAGCCACTTCGAGAAAATCATGCACGCCCTTAATGTACTCGGAGGTGTGTCTGTCACCGTACATCCATTGCCGGTTCATCTACGTGCATTATATATAATTAAGTGTGTTAAAAACCATTACAGAACATCATGAATAGATAATTAAGTGACCAAATTAATAGAAGTTCATCATCACATTAAAACCAAAGTACATACATAGTTCTCATCTAACAACATATATATAGCTCTCCAGAGCATCTAATTAATTAAACCATACATTGAAACTATGTAAAACATTTCAATGCGAAAACAAATGCGATCATCGCAACCAAGGTAACAATTGATCCAACGGCTAAATATACCAAGCCTCGGTATGAATGGCATATTTTCTAATCTTTCTAATCTTCAAGCGCATTGCATCCATCTTGATCTTGTGATCATCGACGACATCCGCAACATGCAACTCCAATATCATCTTCTCCTCCTCAATTTTTTTTATTTTTTCCTTCAAGTAATTGTTTTCTTCTTCAACTAAATTTAACCTCTCGACAATAGGGTCGGTTAGAATTTCCGGTTCAACCACCTCCTAGATAAATAAAATCTATGTCACGTTGGTCGGTATATTTGTCATAAACAATAAATGAACCAAATAGTTATAAAAAGATAATATCTACCACATCCGAATCATAGACAGGACGAGGACCGACGGGGGCGGATACCAAAACCATCGCACTATGTAATAAGAAGGAATAATAAAAGTAACAAAATTAGACAAGTAACTATCTAAAGTAAGAATTTTTTTCCTTTCAGAAAGAAGATAAGAACAAGAGGCTCACCACGGTGGTGCTGGCGACGAGATCGGCGCGGGCGATCGACGGCGGTGAAGACGGGGACGGGACGTGACGGACCGCTAAACCTAGACAAATCTCGGGGAAAATGGAGCTCGGAGGTCAAGTTTCGAGAGGAGAAAGATTAACTAGTGTGGCTCAGACATTTCATCGAACACCTCATGTGCATAGGAGGTGAGCTAGAGCACCCAAATGCCCTCCCCTCGCCGGCCAGAAAAAACAGAGCACTGGGGAGTGCTCTGCTGTGGCGATGGGGTATATATAGGGAACTCTTTGGTCCCGGTTCGTGGCACCAACCGGGACTAAAGGCCTTTGGTCCCGGTTGGTTCCACGAACCGGGACCAATGCCCCCTTTAGTCCCGGTTGGTGGCACCAACCGGGACCAAAGGCCTTGTGCTGCCCCGCGTCAAAAGTTTAGTCCCACCTCGCTAGTTGAGAGGGCTCGAGAGTGGTTTATAAGCGCTGCTGCGCCCACCCTCTCGAGCTCCTCTCAACTGCAGGCTTTCGGGCCTAACCGTTCTCTTTGCCTGTGGGGCCTACTGGGCCTTCTGCGGGCCCGAATCCTGGCCCACGGACGGGTTTCAAGTCGTATTCAGGCCGTGGTGGCCCAGTAGGTGGCATAATTTTTTTTCTCTGTTTTTTGTTTTCTCTTTTGCTTTATTTGTTTTGTTTTGTTTCTACTTACAACAAAAAACTTATTTATTTTATTTCTAATTAATTATGTATTTTACTTTAATTATTTTATTTTTATTTATTTTACTGCTGCTATTTTTATTTATTTTTCTGCTGCTTTTTGTATTTAATTTATTAAGGTTTATTTATTTTAGTTACTATAGTTTATTTTATTTTACTTTATTAAGGTTTATTTATTTTTATTTATTTTATTTACTATAAAAAATGAACATAGATGCGCTTATAGAGGAAATTCAACCTAAATTCATAATAAATTTCTATGAAATTTACTGTGAATTTAGGTCAAATTCCCTGTATAAGGGCATCTATTTTCACTTTAAGAGGAGTTCAACAAGGCAGAGAGGGACGGGCTTATAAACTGGTGTGAGCGCCCTTCGGTTGGCGAGGTGGGACTAAACACTGGCCGCAACTAGGACCAGCCCTTTAGTCCCGGTTTGTGGTAGAACCGGGACTAAAGGGTGGTGGGCTAGGAGCGTGGCCCATTGGTCCCGGTTTGTCCCACCAACCAGGACCAAAGGGTCCGGACGAACCGGGACCAATGCCCCCACGATGCCCGGCAGGCCCCTGGCCGCACGAACCGGGACCAATGCTCACATTAGTCCCGGTTCGTGACTGAACCAGGACCAATGCTCACATTAGTCCCGGTTCGTGACTGAACCGGGACCAATGCTCACATTAGTCCCGGTTCGTGACTGAACCGGGACTAATGTGAATATTGCCCTGTGACCAAAGCCCAGTTTTCTACTAGTGTTAGCAACTAAACTAGTATCAAATATTGAGGGGTTGCTATAAACACTAGTAAGGTACACATCAATAACATGTATATCAAATATACCTTTGTTCACTTTGCCATCCTTCTTATCCGCCAAATACTTGGGGCAGTTCTGCTTCCAGTGACCAGTCCCTTTGCAGTAGAAGCACTTAGTCTCAGGCTTAGGTCCAGACTTGGGCTTGTTCACTTGAGCAGCAACTTGCTTGCCGTTCTTCTTGAAGTTCCCCTTCTTCCCTTTGCCCTTTTCTTGAAACTAGTGGTCTTGTCAACCATCAACACTTGATGCTTTTCTTGATTTCTACCTTCGTCGATTTCAGCATCACGAAGAGCTTGGGAATCGTTTTTGTTATCCCTTGCATATTATAGTTCATCACGAAGTTCTAGTAACTTGGAGATAGTGACTAGAGAACTTTGTCAATTACTATCTTATCTGGAAGATTAACTCCCACTTGATTCAAGCAATTGTAGTACCCAGACAATCTGAGCACATGCTCACTGGTTGAGCTATTTTCCTCCATCTTGTAGGCAAAGTACTATCAGAGGTCTTATACCTCTCGACACGGGCATGAGTCTGAAATACTAATTTCAACTCTTGGAACATCTTATATGGTCCGTGGCGTTCAAAACATTTTTGAAGTCCCGGTTCTAAGCCGTAAAGCATGGTGCACTAAACTATCAAGTAGTCATCATACCGAGCTTTTGTCAAAACGTTCATAACGTCTGCATCTGCTCCTGCAATAGGTCTATCACCTAGCGGTGCATCAAGGACATAATTCTTCTGTGCAGCAATGAGGAAAATCCTCAGATCACGGACCAAGTCCGCATCATTGCTACTATCATCTTTCAACTTATATTTCTCTAGGAACATATAAAAAATAAAACAGGGGAGCCAAACACGAGCTATTGATCTAGAACATAGATATGCTAATACTACTAGGACTAAGTTCATGATAAATTTAAAGTTCAATTAATCATATTACTTAAGAACTCCCACTTAGATAGACATCCCTCTAGTCATCTAAATGATCACGTGATCCAAATCAACTAAACCATGTCCGATCATCATGTGAAATGGGGTAGTTTTCAATGGTGAACATCACTATGTTGATCATATCTACTATATGATTCACGCTCGACCTTTCGGACTCCAGTGTTCCGAGGCCATATCTGCATATGCTAGGCTCGTCAAGTTTAACCCGAGTATTCCGCATGTGCAAAACTGGCTTGCACCCGTTGTATGTGAACGTAGAGCTTATCACACCCGATCATCACGTGGTGTCTCGGCACGAAGAACTGTCGCAACGGTGCATACTCACAGAGAACACTTATACCTTGAAATTTTAGTAAGGGATCATCTTATAAAGCTACAGCCGAACTAAGCAAAATAATTAAGATGTATAAAAGATAAACATCACACGCAATCAAAATATATGACATGATATGACCATCATCATCTTGTGCTTTTGATCTCCATCTCCAAAGTACTGTTATGATCTCCATTGTTACCGGCATGACACTATGATCTCCATCATCTTGATCTTTTATCAACGTGTCGTCACATGGTCGTCTCACCAGCTATTGCTTTTGCAACTATTGCTATCGCATAGCGATAAAGTAAAGCAATTACATGGCACTTGCATCTTATGCAATAAAGAGACAACCATAAGGCTCCTGCCAGTTGCCGATAACTTTAACAAACCATGATCATCTCATACAACAATTTATATCTCATCACGTCTTGACCATATCACATCACAACATGCCCTGCAAAAACAAGTTAGACGTCCTCTACTTTGTTGTTGCAAGTTTTACGTGGCTGCTATGGGCTGAGCAAGAACCGTTCTTACCTGCATCAAAACCACAACGATTTTTCATCAAGTATGTGTTGTTTTAACCTTCAACAAGGACCCGGCGTAGCCACACTCGATTCAGCTAAAGTTGGAGAAACTGACACCCGCCAGCCACCTGTGTGCAAAGCACGTCAGTAGAACCAGTCTCGCGTAAGCGTACGCGTAATGTCGGTCCGGGCCGCTTCATCCAACAATACCGCCGAATCAAAGTATGATATGCTGGTAAGCAGTATGACTATTATCGCCCACAACTCATTTGTGTTCTACTCGTGCATGTAACATCTACGCATAAACCTGGCTCTGATACCACTGTTGGGAACGTAGTAATTTCAAAAAATTCCTACGCACACGCAAGATCATGGTGATGCATAGCAACGAGAGGGGAGAGTGTTGTCTACATACCCTCGTAGACAGTAAGCGGAAGCGTTATGACAACGCGGTTGATGTAGTCGTACGTCTTCATGATCGACCGATCCTAGTACCGGACGTACGGCACCTCCGCGATCTGCACACGTTCAGCTCGGTGACGTCCCACGAACTCACAATCCAGTAGAGCTTCGAGGGAGAGCTTCATCAGCATGACGGTGTGATGATGGTGATGATGAAGCTACCGGCGCAGGGCTTCGCCTAAGCACTGCAACGATATGACCGAGGTGGAATATGATGGAGGGGGGCATCGCACACGGCTTGGAACAATCAACTTGTGTGTCCTAGGGTGCCCCCTGTCCTCGTATATAAAGGAGCAAGGGGGGAGGCCGGCCGGGCCCTTGGTGCGCCCAAGGAGAGGAGGAATCCTCCTCCTAGTAGGAGTAGGATTCATCCTTTCCTAGTCCTACTAGGAAGGGGGAAGGGGGAAGGAAGGAGAGGGAGAGGGAAAGAGGGGTCGCGCCCCCTCCCCTAGTCTATTATGACTCCCCTTGGGGGGCACCTCCTGGGCTGCTGCCCTCTCTCTCTCCCCTAAGGCCCACTAAGGCCCAATACTTCCCCGGGGGGTTCCGGTAACCCCTCCGGTACTCCGGTTTTCTCCGAAATCACCCGGAACACTTCCGATGTCTGAATATAGCCGTCCAATATATCAATCTTTATGTCTTGATCATTTCGAGACTCCTCGTCATGTCCGTGATCACATCAGGGGCTCCGAACTATCTTCGGTACATCAAAACACATAAACTCATAATACTGATCGTCACCGAACGTTAAGCGTGCGGACCCTACGGGTTCGAGAACTATGTAGACATGACCGAGACTCATCTCCGGTCAATAACCAATAGCGGAACCTGGATGCTCATATTGGTTCCTACATATTCTACTAAGATCTTTATCGGTCAAACCGCATAACAACATACGTTGTTCCCTTTGTCATCGGCATGTTACTTGCCCGAGGTTTGATCGTCGGTATCTCAATACCTAGTTCAATCTCGTTATCGGCAAGTCTCTTTACTCGTTCCGTAATGCATCATTCCGCAACTAACTCATTAGTCACAATGCTTGCAAGGCTTATAGTGATGTGAGGGCCCAGAGATACCTCTTCGATACATGGAGTGACAAATCCTAATCTCGATCTATGTCAACTCAACAAACACCATCGGAGACACTTGTAGATCATCTTTATAATCACCCAGTTACGTTGTGACGTTTGATAGCACACAAGGTGTTCCTCCGGTATTCGGGAGTTGCATAATCTCATAGTCTGAGGAACATATATAAGTCATGAAGAAAGCAGTAGCAATGAAACTGTAACGATCATAATGCTAAGCTAACGAATGGGTCTTGTCCATCACATCATTCTCCTAATGATGTGATCTCGTTCATCAAATGACAACACATGTCTATGGTTAGGAAACATAACCATCTTTGATAAACGAACTAGTCAAGTAGAGGCATAGTAGGGACACTTTGTTTTGTCTATGTATTCACACATGTACTAAGTTTCTGGTTAATACAATTCTAGCATGAATAATAAACATTTATCATGAAATAAGAAAATAAATAATAACTTTATTATTGCCTCTAGGGCATATTTCCTTCACACCCCGTGCTCCATTTCCTCCTCGTCATCTCAAAACGGAAGAATAGTACTACATGTAGTATATACTAATCAGATTAGATTCTTATGCACTTTTTGTACAGGCACACCTAGCCTCGCTGCACAAGAATTGAAACTAACAGCAGTAGGTATTTCGTCACTACTTGATGCCAGTTGATTCAAACATGTTGTGTCAAGATGCAAAGTCACACACCGACCAACGAAAACATGCATAGTCAGAAACACACATAAGAAACCCAAAATCTTTCTAAAAAAGAAACCCAAAATCAATTTTAGCTAACAACTGAGACATGCAAATTCACACGCTGACCCAACGACAGCTTATGATAAGGAATCACATGCATGTAACAAGCAAATAATGCGATTATGTATTTTATTCAGCACAAATAACATGGTCCACAAATAAAAGGTCAAATTTTGAGATTCGAGTTACACACCACATATAACAAAACAAAAGTTTCTGTCATGCTTCCTTAGCAGCCACAAAGGAGATGGTCCGCAAACAACATATTACATTCTCGAGATTCAAGAGTTACACACTATGACTGCTTAATCTTCACCTCTACTTTTATATAGATCCTACCACCAGTGACAAACGGAGTCGCCTCACCAGTTAACTGCGCCCAAGAGTAGTAGAACAAGTTGTAATTGCCACATAATTTCCTACTAACAAATGTGGTGGTGATTTTTATCTTGGTAATGTAATCCTCAGAGGGCTTTTGCGATTTATACTAAAACATTTTTACTAAAACTTTTACTTATTTACAATATATTTTATCAAACACATGGTCTTGAGTAGAATGTTTATTATTTCCTAATTAGTATAATTGACAACACAATGAAATTCTAAATTTGATCAACCTACAAAATTGTTGACTTCAAAATATTTATTTCTCAATTACATGAGAAATAGTATATTTGTGTGTGTGTCTCTCTCTATGTGTGTGTGTGTTGCACCCATTTAATATTATTGATTAATTTGGTAGAGAGCTCTAAAGTGTGTGATGTAGCAAAATATCTTGTTAGGATTTCTAGTGTTTGACTAGATATAAGCAATTAGACGGATCTGCATGTAAGAAGTGTTTATGAGGAGATTGTCAATTATTATTGACTTTAAAAATTAAATATATAATATCCAGGTGTACCAAGTACATTTGCGATATGTAACACCTCGGGGTCAAGACACAGTATCATAATTTTTTTAGAAACGTGGCATCCAAGTATCATGTCGAAGCGATCAATGACACATAGCAACAAAATGAACAACCAACTACTGTCCTAGGCAGCACACTGCCTACAATAAAGGGTATCTCAAAACATGTTCATTGCTTTTCACCGGGCGTGTCACGCCACCATGAGGTGTTCTTATTCCCCTAAACACCGACACCTTTGCGCCCCCAAAAAAAGGTGGTCCGACCATGTGCTGTTGAAATAGAGAAGACATGTATGGAAATCTTCTTGAAGGAGCTACACTCATGTCGTTTGTTCGATGGAGAAGAGCAACTGTCTCAAGAAGAAGAAGAAGAAGAATCAGAGGCGATTGAGGAGCCCCGAGATGAGGCTTTGTTTTTACTAGTGTTCTCATCACAAACTAAAGAGGGGAGGGGTCAAGAGTTTCGACCCAAGCATTGTGCTCCCAATCACCCATGTGAAATATTGCAAACTATGCCACGATCGAGGAGGCCTAATTACATGGAATATATAGAAAATTGGCGAAGTACCCACGTGAGGGGGGTGGGGGAGGTGCGTTCTATGAGCATTGTCACAATAACATCCATATGACCGTACACAACACACAAGAGAACAACCTCATCGGCATGGACCAACGTACGCCCCACCTAAGACCGTCGGACCATGGGTTTTGCAGGATTGCATCCACGAAGACGCGCTCCTCCTCCACAACAGTCAAACCACCCATCGGCCTCACCCAGAGCGGTCGCGCCGACTGCCCGTTCCCTCACCGCCCTGTGCCACGCGGACGCGCTCCCGGCAGGGGAGACGCCCCGTCGCTGACATATATACCCGCAAGCAAGAAGTAAGTTTTTTTTCTTCGTGAATGAAGAATCTGGTGGGTTGAAATTTGAATTTCGCATGCGGATGTAAATGTAAAAAAAAAAAAGCAGATCCTTTCTTGGAGCGGAGGTTGATGGAACGGACCAAAGTGCAAAAAGGACGATAAAGCCGGCGTAAATACGCGCATCCAGAGGGGCGTAATCGCAAAGCGGCACGGGCCAGCGGTCTACTCATACCCATCCCGTGCTCCACTTCCGCCTCGTCATCTCATTTCCAGAGAGTGGGGGGTTCGAGAGTCTTCCAGAGAGCGGATCCAGAGAGTGCTAGGGTTTTCTCTCTCTCCCGGCGGCGAGGGCGATGTCGATGGCGGCGGCGGCGAGGGCGGCGACGAGGGCCCCGGGCAGGGCGGCGGCGCGGTTCGTGCAGACCAGGCTCCGCTCCTCCGGCAAGGTGCTCAGCGAGGAGGAGAGGGCCGCCGAGAACGTCTACATCAAGGTATGATTCCCCCCGTCCCCCGTCCCCGCTCCGGTGCGAGACGGCTCCTCGTGGACGCGACGCGGCGCGGCCCCGTCTCGTCTGGTCTGCCCCGCGCGTCTTGGGCTAGTCTAGGGTTCCCGGCGCGATCCGCGCGCCCGCCGGGGGGTTTCCGCCGGTCGCGTGGTCGTTTCCGTGTCGCGTAGTTGGCTGGCGATTTATGCACCCCGCGTTGGTTGGCGAACAGAAGAGCACCTGCCGGTTGTTTTGTTGGTGGCGTTGAGCCCTGCGCGGGTTGGGGACGGTGATTTGAGGCGCTCCCAGGTCGAGTGACCGGACGTTCTCGGTTATGTCTCGTATTCATGGTTGGTTGCTCGGTTGCGTCTGTTGATGCAGTGTAGCTCTTCTGTTCCTGTGGATTTGGCCTTTGGGGGATCTTTGGCCACTGAAAATTACTTTTATGTGCTCATCGAATTGGATGGTTGCTCTGCTGTGTCAAGTTTCAGGTGGTTTGCTAGTGGGGATTGATTTGGGCAAGTGCAAATCGTACTAGTATGCCATGGCAACAACCTGTCAATATTAGCCCTTTTGTGATTATTATGTGGATCTTATAAGTGCGGGTTAGTTGCTTAGTTATGCCCATGGACATGATAGCTGTTCTGGTGGTGTAGTGGGGGAATTGCGGATCTCTGCAAATCTGCCTCTCAATTGATTATATTTGCTCATCATGCTTCTATTTTTTTATTTTTTTATTTTTTGCTATTGGAGCTTTGGTTGGATGGTTCGTCTCCTGTGATATGGGGCTTTAGTTTGCTTGGAATTGAGGGTTGATATTTGGATATACAGATAAGATTGCAAATACTATCAGTAGGCACTGGCAACAATGTGTCAGTGTTGGCCTTCTGTGATTATATGTGAACCTTCTGATGTAGGCTGGTTGCTCAGTTATGCCCATTGACACAGTAGCTGTTCTGATGGCGAAGTGGGTGATTTGGGGATCTTTGCAAACCTGCTTCTGAACTGATTTTATTTGTTCCTCATGCTTTTTTTTACTATTGGAGCTTTGTTAGATGGTTGCTGTGATATGGGTTTTAGTTTGCCTGGAATTGGGGATTGATATTTGGATATACAGATAGGAATTGCAAATACTATCAGTAGGCACTGTGATATGTGTGGTGCTGTGTTTTCGAGGTTACATGAACCTTCTGTTATGTGTAGAATGTTTTATTCTCGCCACTGCGTGACCTGTTCCCTGAACCTCTTTCTTCCGTTTTGTGGTCCAGTTGGGCTATAATTTTTGCTGTGGCTCTTGTGAACTCATCAGTTATGTTTATTGTTTTTATTGTTCATCATGTGAATGCGTAATTATATGATTATGTTATAGCTTAGGTTCGCGGCGAGTCGAAAAATTCTACCACTATGCTAGTTGCTTGTTTTGTGTGTTTCTGTTTAGTCACCTGAGAATCATTGTTATTTCATTATTTCTGCAGAACACCAATAGGAACCCTGTTCTTCATACAACACCTCATTGCATTAAAATAATGCTTGTCTTGCCATCTGTAATCATTAAACTGGGACTGTTACCTTATTAGTAGTTTTCAGTTGAAGTCGTCAACCATAAATTGTTTATACTCAGCAGTGACATTTTAGTACCATGTTCATATTATATAGTTATATATACATGACATTGTATATTCTGTGTTTAGTTGACAAATGAAGCACTAGACTTATCAGAAGTAAAATTCAGCTAGGAATCCTTGATAACAGTTGTACGGGTAGACGTAATTGATACTTCTTTCTGCAGTACATTAATTAACCGTTGCTTTGATGCACCCATTGCTTCAGATAATGCTCGTCTTACATTCATAATCATAAGCATTGAATTGGATCTGTTACCTTGTTAGCTGCTTTCAGTTGGAGTCTTCAACAATAAAATGTTTTATCTCAGTGGCAAACCGGTTGTATGCTCATACATGTGTATATATCACTTTATGTATGGTGTTATGCCCTGTTATCTCTGTCCACTTGACGAATGAAGCACTAGGCTCATCCATAGTACAAGTTCAACTATTTGAACACTTGAAATTAGCCAGGACATCCAGAAGCACCAGTTTTTCCTGTTTCTAACTCAGTAACTCTGAATCTGAAATAAGCCATACTGTTGGCATACATGGTCTTCTGTATATGTGCTGATGCTTTGTTAATATAAAGATATAGTATTGGCATAAGTGGTCTTCTGTGTATGTGCTGATGCTTTGTTAAAACTTAATAACATGTCTGATGACCTATTTCTGGTCTGTTTATGCAGAAAATGGAACAAGAGAAGCGGGAGAAGCTCGCACGCAAGGTATGTGAACACACAAGTGCTTGAATCTCTCAACTGGGCAGTGGTTGTTGATGTTTTACTTCCATTATTCTTGTCTGCTCATGTTGCCATGTACAGCAAATTAGCATCCTTTTCTACAAAATTATATATGCGTAATGGATATGTATGTTTTAGCTTGCTAAGTTGAAATGCATTACCCGTTTGCATGTGTTCTGTGTGGTTCATGGATCTTACTAGAGATGTAAAGTCTTGTGGTTCTTGAAATGCATTACCCGTTTGTATGTGTTCTTGAGATGTAAAGTTATATATGTTCAGTGGATACATATGGTTTAGCTTTCTAAGTTGAGATACACTAGTTATGTGTAAGTTATTGTGATGCTGTGTGCAGCAAATTAGCATCCTTCTGCCCTAGATTATATATCTTGAATGGATGTGTATGTTTCAGCTTCCTAAGTTGAGAAACACTACTATGTATGTATGTTCTGTGTTAGTCGTGAAATTGACAAGATATGTTTCTTTTGATGTTGTCTTCAGCATATTGACAGAGTTATATATGTGCAATGGATATCTAAGTTGTAGCTTCTTAAGTTGAGATGCAGTACTAATATATCCTCTGTGTGGTTCATGGAACTGACAAGAGCTGCTGTGAGTTCCTGCAGGGTCCCAGCGCAGGAGAGCAAGCTCCGTCCACCCCAAGCGCCGCAGCAGCCGATGTGAGTTCGACCGCGTCGGCATCCGCAGCAGGCACGTCGACCGACAAGAACAGGAACTACGCTGTGCTGGCTGGCACCCTGGCTGGCCTGAGCGCCCTGGGCTGGTACCTCCTGTCCAAGCCCAAGAAGACGGAGGAGGTCATCGACTGATCGGCCCGTCTCCGTCCCGCCCTGGGTTTTACTTCCTTACTGCACATGGACCTGCGCGATGATGATGATGATAATAAGTTTCCGACGTCGCCGAACAGCCTTGCCTTTGCCTTGTTAGCTGCCTGCTTCGACAGAATCTGAGACTTGAGATGATGATGGTCTGTAGCGCAAGTTGTTTTGCTACCTGTGGTTGGTGTGGTATGGTGGTGGTTAACGAGAGAGGCGTCTTGGATGATTCGGTTTGGTCCTTTTCAAAGTATGCAATGCATGGTTTTTTCCCGGTGAATTTTGTTGGAGTTGCTTGCTTTGTTTGTTACCTTTGGCCAAAGTATGCATGCAATGCATGGTTTCAAATGAGTGTGCTTACAGGTTGAAGCAAGTCTTCACCAGGAATACATACATAAATGAAAATACCAGACAAATATTTTGAAACGAATGGTTTTTTCTCGGTGTCACTTCAGAGGTACGGCCACGGGAATAGCTACGTGGGGTGGTTGTCAATTTAGGTCCCGCTGTTTTCTTTTTGAAAGAAACGTCGGCATTTCATTTATTAAGCAATAAAGTCATACAAGGTCTTCAGGATACAATCTTGAGCGGAGTGTGAAACAGAAAACAAACTAGAATTCTTACATGCGTGAAATGTTCATCTCTAGCCAGAATGACCGCATGCAGCCTAACCGGGCCCGCGCGGGATGTGTGCGGCTTGTTTGGTTGGCTGAGCTGCATGCGGTTTGAGGCCCGCACGAACCTCAAAGCAGCCCCCGCAGCCTGGCCCGTCGGGAACTGCCGAATCGGCAGTTTCTCGCGAGCTTGGCCGGACGCGGTCGCGCGTGCGGGGCAGTTGCACGCCTCGGGCAGTGCGGAAGACGGAGGCGACGTCTCATTACTCGCACCTCACTCTCCTGTCACCGCCCAGGCGCACTGTTCCCACCGCTCCCTCTCTCTCCCACACCGCCCCTCCCTCTCCTCTCCTCTGCTTCGATGGCTCCGCCACGCCCACCGTCGCGCCGCCCTCTGACCCCGGTCGACCAGCGCATCGCCAGCATCCAGGAGCGCTGGCTGGCCGGGCTCCAGAACTCGGGCCGCGACCTGGCCTCGACGTTGCGGGCGCCGTCCCCCATCTGCTGCCGGCCTCCACGAGCGCTGGCCAATGCGGTGCCGGCCACTCCTGCTCCGCCGCCGATTCCGGACATCGTGGTCCTGGGCTCGGCGCCGGCGCCGTCGACGGAGCCGCCCCTTCTTGGGACACCATTGGGCTCGGGGGTTTTCTTGACCCCCGTCCAAGGGTTTTCTCCGGTCGGCGGGCCGTCCTTCTCGACCTCCGGCGTGGCGTTCAGCACGGGGCCGATGCCGCAGGCCGTCGTGGGGGCCGGCTCGTCCTCTGCTCCGCCACCTCTATCGTTCCCGCCGGGGTTTTCTGAAGGAAATATGCCCTAAAGGCAATAATAAAGTTATTATTTATTTCCTTATATCATGATAAATGTTTATTATTCATGCTAGAATTGTATTAACCGGAAACATAATACATGTGTGAATACATAGACAAACAGAATGTCACTAGTATGCCTCTACTTGACTAGCTCGTTGATCAAAGATGGTTAAGTTTTCTAGCCATTGACATGGGTTGTCATTTGATTAATGGGATCACATCATTAGGTGAATGATGTGATTGACTTGACCCATTCCGTTAGCTTAGCACTCGATCGTTTAGTATGTTGCTATTGCTTTCTTCATGACTTATACATGTTCCTATGACTATGAGATTATGCAACTCCCGTTTACCGGAGGAACACTTTGTGTGTTACCAAACGTCACAACGTAACTGGGTGATTATAAAGGTGCTCTACAGGTGTCTCCGAAGGTACTTGTTGGGCTGGCGTATTTCGAGATTAGGATTTGTCACTCCGATTGTCGGAGAGGTATCTCTGGGCCCACTCGGTAATGCACATCACTTAAGCCTTGCAAGCATTGCAACTAATGAGTTAGTTGCGGGATGATGTATTACGGAACGAGTAAAGAGACTTGCCGGTAACGAGATTGAACTAGGTATTGAGATACCGACGATCGAATCTCGGGCAAGTAACATACCGATGACAAAGGGAACAACGTATGTTGTTATGCGGTCTGACCGATAAAGATCTTCGTAGAATATGTGGGAGCCAATATGAGCATCCAGGTTCCGCTATTGGTTATTGACCGGAGACGTGTCTCGGTCATGTCTACATAGTTCTCGAACCCGTAGGGTCCGCACGCTTAACGTTTCGATGACAGTTATATTATGAGTTTATATGTTTTGATGTACCGAAGATTGTTCGGAGTCCCGGATGTGATCACGGACATGACGAGGAGTCTCGAAATGGTCGAGACATGAAGATTGATATATTGGAAGCCTATATTTGGATATCAGAAGTGTTCCGGGTGAAATAGGGATTTTACCGGAGTACCGGAGGGGTTACCGGAACCTCCCGGGGGTTAATGGGCCATAGTGGGCCTTAGTGGAGAAGAGGAGAGGCGGCCAGGGCAAGGGCCACGCGCCCCTCCCCTCTAGTCCGAATAGGACAAGGAGAGGGGGCGGCGCCCCCCCTTTCCTTCTTCTCCTCCACCTCTTTCCCCCTCTTCTCCTAATCCAACAAGGAAAAGGGAGGGAGTCCTACTCCCACCGGGAGTAGGACTCCTCCTGGCGCGCCCCCTCCTGGCCGGCCGCACCTCCCCCTTGCTCCTTTATATACGGGGGCAGGGGGCACCCTAGGAACACAACAATTGATCGTTTGATTTTTTAGCCGTGTGCGGTGCCCCCCTCCACCATAGTCCACCTCGATAATACTGTAGCGGTGCTTAGGCGAAGCCCTGCGTCGGTAGAACATCATCATCGTCACCACGCCGTCGTGCTGACGAAACTCTCCCTCAACACTCGGCTGGATCGGAGTTCGAGGGACGTCATCGGGCTGAACATGTGCTGAACTCGGAGGTGCCGTACGTTCGGTACTTGATCGGTCGGATCGTGAAGACGTACGACTACATCAACCGCGTTGTGCTAACGCTTCCGCTTTCGGTCTACGAGGGTACGTGGACAACACTCCGCCCTCTCGTTGCTATGCGTCACCATGATCTTGCGTGTGCGTAGGATTTTTTTTTTGAAATTACTACGTTCCCCAACATTTTCACCCCGGCCTCGGTTCGCTGCGGCTGCGCGTGCTCCGGTGAGTCAAATCCCCTCAAATCTTGCTCCTAGATGTATATTTACGGTTAATTTCTTAGGCATGTGCTAGGATTGATAGGATTCTAGCAGATCCGATTGGATGCGATCCCAATCGAATCCAATCGGACTGATTTGTTCTTGTTATGTACAGTGCGTGTGCTAGTGCTTGTGTTCATGCTAGAATGCTAGTAGCTGTGTTACATGCTAGATTCATGTTCATGCTAGAATCCTAGAATCATGCTAATCCGAGTCCTACTACATGCTAGATTTGTGCTACATGCTAGTAGTTGTGTTCATGCTAGAATCATGTTCATGTTGAGTGATGAATGCTAGAATCATGTTGACTGATGGCATGTTCATGTTAGAATCATGTCCTTGTATCATGTTGCATGTTGAAGCTAGGGTTTGTGCCATGAGTGGATGTTATACGTGCATGTAGTAGGACCATTTTAGGATGGTCCCAAATCTACATGGCTGCACATGGGTGCTATTGGCACTTGCTGTTGCTATTTTTAGATGTTTCCTTGTTTAGGATAGTGCAGTGATCAGTGCCAGTTGCAGCAAAGAAGATGCCACTGATCAGTGACTTGCCCAACAACAAGTGTCATTGATAAGTGGCATTTGCCTAGGCAAAATGGCACTTATCAATGGCACTTGCTATTGGGCAAGTCACTGATCAGTGTCATTGATCAGTGCCATTTGCACTACAGCAAGTAGATTAGTGCTCTTGCCCAACACCAAGTGCCACTGACCATTGCCATTTGGCCATGAACACATGCCACTGATCAGTGGCACTTGCTGTTGGGAAAATGCCACTGATCAGTGGCACTTGCTGTTGGGCATTCTAGCATTCATCACTGACCAGTGGCACTTGCTGTTGGGCAAGTCCACTGATCAGTGGCATTTGCTTGCTTGCTTTGTTTGATACCTCATGTTGCCTGACAAGATACTGAAGACTGACTGGGATGTGGCGGGTGGAGGAGCTCAGGTCGTGGCCGTAGCTGAGCGCGCTGAGGATTTCATCCCCACGAACAGGTGGCTCAGGACGGTGGACCTGCCTGGCAGGATCGCCTTCATGAGCGTGCCTCGTTCAAGGGGATGATCTCCGAGGCAGGGCCACGAGGAGGGAGCCAGGGAGCCGATGAGATTCTACCAGCAGATCAAGGACAACGAGGACCTCGCCATGCTCGTCGTCCCTCCCAAGTTCGTGGAGGTGATGAACACCTGGCTGGTCATCAAGCGACTCCTGCGCGTGGTCAGGCTCTCAGCCAACAAGCGGTGCATGTTCTGGGTGCAGGTCCAGAACTTCGAGGGCCAGATGGTGCTTGGCCGAGGGTGGAACTACTTCTGCCGCCGCCACCGCATCGTCCCCGGCGACCTCGTTGTTGTGCGCATCTCCGGACTCGGACTGAAGGTTCAGATCTACAACCACGACTCATCGGTGATGTGCAGGTATCGTTGCAGCAGGCACAACTGCCTTGGTGGCATCGAGCAGGCTATGTAGTTAAGTTAAGTCAGGTGTTAGTGGAGAACTTTTAGGGTGTGTGGCGAGACTTGTGCTGGGAACATGTTCATATTTTGGCCAGGAGCAGCACCCTGGCACAGCAGGGAAGGAGGATGCCCCTGCTCTTAATCTAGACTTATGCTATCTAGTTAAGTAGTTTGCTGTGTTAAGTTTGCTGTCATTACATTGCTTGCTTTGTTTGATCTTGCTGTTGTGATGTTGCTGTTGTGCTGATCATGTGTGGTGGTAAGGCCACCACATTTGAATGGGGTGAGCAGAGCACAAACGTTGTTTGCAACCAAACAGCTGAAGTTTGCATCTGCTCACACCCTAAGCACAAATGCGGGCAACCAAACAGCAGGGGGTAAGTGCCTCTCGGTGCGATGCAGAAAACCAAATAGGTTGCATCTGCTGCATATGAGGCTGTTTTTAGCAACCAGGCTGGCTAGAGATGGACATGCAATGCAACTACTGTTGCAAACTGCAACCAAACACGCCCTAAGGCTTCCTCCATCTTTGGATCGAAATCTCCAAAAGGGGGCTCGGAGCACGTGAGAGTATATTGTCCCTCATGATCCAGCGCCACCACACCCAACCCGTCCTTTTCGGGATTATCAGTCTCACGCCACATCTATACCTATACCTAATAATAATAAAGTCATTAGTGCTTCTACCCACCATCCTAAAATTACCCTTGAAGTTGCTATAAATTACCAACTATGCCACACATAAGTGAGGAAAATAATTTGTTTTTTTTCTTTCGAAGTAGTCATCGGATTCGTTTCGCATATCATGACACTTCCATATGTCACAAGGGCACACATGCATCACAATGGCTAAAACCGTAGTCTCCCATGCTGGAGACCCTGTGTTATTCCTTTCCTTGTGCTTTTCTCTCTTTAGCAAGCGCCCTTTCACCACCCCCACACATGTTCATGAGCCGGCCCATGTGCGAGCAGTGACGCCCCTGTTGTTTTCATCTCATTTTTTGCTTTTTTATTTTCTCATTTCTGTATTGTTTTCCTTTCTTAAAATTAGTTCAGAATTTTCAAAAAATTCAAAAGGTTGTGAGTTTTGAAAAAACTGAGAAATCATAAAATGTTTGTGATTTTTAAAAGATGTTCAGATATTACACAAAATTCATGATTTCTAAAAAATGTTCATGAAATAAACAATGTTCATTATTTAAAAAATTATTGTCTATTTAGAAAATATTCAGGAATTTGAAAAAAATGTCCATGAAATTTTAGAAATTATTCACAAAAATCAAACAAACCCGTTGAAATAGATTCACAAATAATGAAAAAGACGAACCATCGCTTACATAGAGTTTTTTTTAAAGAATTTCTAGAGGTCGTTTTATTATTTTATTTAGTCGCGTGTTGGGTAAGAAAAAGCTTTATGTGTTTTCTACAACGCACTGAGCCCCAAAAATATTGACACAACTTCATATGGGTTAGTTTGCCTCCATACAGCTGGTACCACGGTTTTACTGCTCATGGAAAACACCGCGATGCTAGGTCATGATACTCTCATATGTCACATGGGCGCACATTCATCACAATGGCTAAAACCGCAGTCTCCCATGCTGGAGACCTGGGTTCTTCCTTTTTTCTATGCTTTTCTCTCTTTACCAAGCGCCCTTCCACGGAAAAAAATTATATGAGACCAGGTCTCACGGTTAGCAGGTGAGACCCGCCCTGATGGATGACACGTGGCATTCACAAATCACAAAGCATCTAATCTCTCCCCCCTGATTTTAAGTGAGGGTGGGGTAGATGCTTTGTGATTTGTGAATGCCATGTGTCATCCATCAGAATGGGTCTCGCGTGAGACCAGGTCTCATAGAATTCTTTTCCCCCTTCCACCTCCCCGCACATGTTCATGAGCCAGCCCATGTGCGAGTAGTGACGCCCCCTGTTGTTTTCATTTCATTGTTTCCTTTTTATTTTCTCATTCCTGTGTTTGTTTTTCTTTCTTCAAATTAGTTCAGGATTTCAAAATTTTCAAAAAGTTGCGATTTAAAAAAAAGAGAAATCATAAAATGTTCGTGATTTAAAAAATATTCGCACATTATACAAAATACACGATTTCTAAAATGTGTTCATGAAATAAAAATGTTAATTATTTTACAAATGATTGTTTATTCAGAATATATTCGGGAATTTGAAAAAAATTCCGTAAAACTTTAGAAAATGTTCACAAAAATTCAAATAGACCCGCAAACAAAGAACAAAACGAAACGTCACTTATATAGAGTTTCTTTAGGAGTCTGTAGAGGTAATTTCATTACTTTATTTAGTCGGTCAACGTGTCGGGTAAGAAAAAAGCTTTATGTGTTTTGTACAGCGCACTAGGCCCTAAAAAATTGACACAACTTCATATGGGTTAGTTTGCCTTAATACACACCTATGTTTATCCTTTACCATAGTTTTATTGCTCATGGAAAACACCGCAACAGTAGGTCAGGGCGAGACACATCATTCGCTAGTCTAGCTCAGGCAGGGTTCATCAATGCAGTTTGCTCAGTCAAAATATATTTGTTTGTGGCGCCTTAGGAAATCAAGTCGTGATGAGACCATCACATTTTGAATGTTTGAAATGATATTTTAAAAGTCCCTTATCTCATCATAACATGATTCGGACGTAGTTTATGAAATGATATTTTAAAAGTCCTTATCTCTTCCAGACATACATTTCAGACTTTTTTTTATATCTACCACATCTGCATAATCTTTTTTTTCCGATGTAACGCACGGGGATATTTGCTAGTTTAATTCACATAGATAAGAGACAGGGAATTAGTGGTCATGTATGCATCTTATTCTGCATGCACCATGCAAGTTCAATGAGATGGAGGGTGCTACACTTCTTCGGGAATCGAATGTGTGGGAAATATTTCATTGGACAGTTTTGTACGCACAAAACTCGTGTCATCCACACACAATCTACTTTGATTGATGAGATTTCAGAGCTCTCTGAATGGAAAGTGAGGGAGTACTAGTTAATTAGGCTGGTCGTAGTGGGGAGTATCATATACTATCATATGTTGGTATCATATGATAGTTCATTTATTGTCATTATACCTGGGCATATCTCGGGCTGGGCTGGGCTTCGAGCCGGGCCATAAACAACCCGGTGCTGAAAACCCAGGCCTGAGCCTGGCCCGGCCCGATTATTGGGCCTACTAAATTGGGACTGAGCCTGGCCGGAAAGAAAAAGCTTTTTATTTTCTCATTCATGTTTTTATTTTTATTTCTTAAAATTAGTTCAGGATTTCCAAAATTTCAAAAAGTTTTGAGTTTTGAAAAAAAGAGAAATCATAAAATGTCCGTGATTTTAAAAAATGTTAGCATATTATACAAAATACACGATTTCCAAAAAAATGTTCACTATTTTACAAATGATTGTGTATTCAGAACATATTCGGGAATTTGAAAAAAATGTCCATAAAATTTTAGAAAATGTTCAAAAAAATTCAAACAGATCCGCAAATAAAGAACAAAACGAATCGTCGCTTACATAGAGTTTTCTTTAGGAGTCTGCACAGGTCATTTTATTATTTTATTTAGTCGATCACGTGTCGGGTAAGAGAAAAGCTTTATGTGTTTTGTACAGCGCACGGAGCCCTAAAAAAATTGACACAACTTCATATGGGTTAGTTTGCCTTCATACACATCTATGTTTATTCTTGTACCATAGTTTTATTGCTCATGGAAAACACCACAACGCTAGGTCAGGGCGAGATCATTCGCTAGTCTAGTTCAGGCAGGGTTCATCAATGCAATTTGCTCAGCTAAAATATATTTGTTTGTGGTGCCTTAGGAAATATCAAGTCGTGATGAGACCATCACATTTTCAATGTTTGAAATGACTTTTTAAAAGTCCCTTATCTCATCATGACATGATTCGGACATAGTTTATGAAATGATATTTTAAAAGTCCTTATCTCTTCCTGACATATGTTTTAGACTTTTTTTGATATCTACTCATCTGCATAATCTTTTTTTTCTTCCGATGCAACGCACGACATATTTGCTAGTTTAATTCATAGAGATAAGAGAGAGGGAATCTGTGATCATGTATGTATCTTATTCTACATGCACCATTGAAGTTCAATGAGATGGAGGGTGCTACACTTCTTCGGGAATCGAATGTGTGGGAAATATTTCATTGGACATTTTTGTACGCACAAAACTCATGTCATCCACACACAATCTACCTTGATTGATGGGATTTCAGATCTCTCTGAATGAAAAGTGAGGGAGTACTAGTTAATTAGGCTGGTCATAGCGGGGAGTATCATATACTATCGTATGTTGGTATTATATGATAGTTCATTTATTGTCATTATACCTGGGCATATCTCGGGCCGGGCTTCCGGCCGGGCCAAAAGAAGCCCGGTGCTGAAAGCCCAGGCCCGAGCCTGGCCCGGCCGGAAAGAAAAAGCCCAACATGGCCCGGCCCAACTATGGCTAAAATCTTGTTTTCCACAAGCCCGAGCCCGGTCAATCTACCCATCAGGCTCAATTTCCAGGCCCGAGCCCAACCTAATGGCACGATCGGGCTCGGCCCGGCTGCCCATGGCCAAGTACAATTTTCATGCATTGACACATAATACTATTTCATTTAATATGATACGATATACTGTATCATGATATGATACTTAATCCTCTCTATATCATTCAGCGTTACAAGAGAAACGTCATAGTCGGCACTAAATTATATGTCCAACAAACAAATTAAATTCTCATAAATCAAAGTAGGCACGATCGAGTATGATACACATGCATGCACGAGTCGGAGGAGACGTGGAGGCTGCACATCCACCCAAATCAACTACTCCCCTCTCTGTGTTTTGCTGCATATATAAAATCCATTCAACTTTCCTGCCTGATCAGTGATCAGCTCAACTTTCCTTTCTATCGGCGCTTCATTCGTTAAGCGGCCGCGCGACAGTTTGATAACGAAATGGTATCTTCTTCGGGATCCGGCGGCATGCCGTGCTATCTTCTTCACATCCGAGGACTCATGGCAGGTGCTCGTTGTGTGCAGGTGCAGGGGCAGAGCCCGGTGGTGAAGCTGGGGGCGTGGGGCAGCGACGGCGGCGCCGCCCACGACATCGACGTCGTGGTGGCGCCGCCGCACCGGCTGCAGAGCATCGCCCTCCGCTGGGGCAAGGTCATCGACTCCCTCGCCTTCACCTACACCGACAAGGACGGGCAGCCGCACGCCGCCGGGCCCTGGGGCGGTGCCGGAGGCGTGTCGGAAGACCTGGTGGGCCTTTTCTTTCAAATTCAAATTCAGACTCAAAATTCAATTTTTTATGTACCTCTTTCCAAAACTCCCCGGAAAATCCTTGATATATATGCTTGCACGCACAGATCACCCTGGGGCCCTCGGAGTACGTGACGGAGGTCGGCTGGACCGTGGGCCCGTTCAAGCTCAAGGAGATCGAGGCGTGCGTCACCTCGCTCAAGTTCGTGACCAACCTGGGGACCACCCACGGCCCCTTCGGCAACGGCGACGGCGCGCACCACAGCCTGCCCGTGCTGGACGCCGGCAGTGTCGTCGGCATGTTCTGCCGCGCCGAAGACTACCTCCACGCCATCGGCTTCTATGTCCGACCCTTGGCCGTCACCGAATCCACAGACTCGCCGGCCAAGCCTGAGGGGGAGAGTTTGCCCTAACCGCCAAGGGGCAGGAGAGGAAAAATAAAATAAAAGGCCGTTTGAACATTTGCGATGTTGAGTCTATGAATTGCGTTACATGCATCATGTATCAATCTCTGCGCTAGCTCCTCATGTCATTACACTATTATTTGCTTAACCCTGTCGATTTTGTCACATATCAAGTTTGAGGAAAAAAAAGTATGTATGTTTGATATTTTTGAATTCTTATATCAAATGTTCACCTTTTTTTCCTTTTTTTTGCGGATGTGAATTTCACCTTCTGATGACCGTCGTCTTCTCTTGGTGGGATTAGGGTTTAGGGTTTACACCATGACAGTACTTCTCTGAAGTTGCTCATATACCTTTCCGATCTTTTGCCATAGTGTTTCATTGAAGTCTCCTATCATCATCCAAGGTTCGGACGATTTTGGTTTTATTCTTTTCAACAAGTTCCACATGTTTGATATTTTTGAATTTTAATATCAAATGTTCACCTTTTTTTTGCGGATGTGAATTTCACCTTCTGATGTGTGTCCCCTTATGACCGCCGTCTTCTCTTGGTGGGATCAGTCGGATCAAGCTGAATCTTCCTGGTAGCCGTAGCTGGGTCCGGCTGCATAGCCAACTTAATTTTAACACCTACGGAACCACAGGCTCTGGATATGTATAATAATCCTAGACAATTGTCTCCAGTTCGTCGGCATCAACTGAATTCTTATTTTGCACGTACGGTGACAGATCAGTCAAGTTGCCCGGCCACCACCAAGTGTTTTAGTGCAAAATAATAAAAGAAAGAAAGACCTGTCACTGTCTCGGTTCTTGTTTCACACACCATGAAAAAATAATATATCAACAACAATCGCTGGGAAAGCGGCACTTGGCAAAGTGGCAGAAACAGAACGGGGAACGGATCTTTACCGAGAGCGGCACTCGGCAAAGTGGTCTTTCGTTGGGAGCTGCTGGAACTTGGCTGCGGCATTTATGCCGAGAGGGGCACTCGGCAAAGACCTGATGGAACCAACGGCCATGAAGTCACTTTATTTTGTCGAGAGACATTGTTTGGCTCTCGGTAAATTTCTGTTTGCCCGAGAGGTGTACACCGAGTGACCTTGGTTTTTGGCCCTTTCCCGAGCGTTTCTGGCACTCGGCGCACGTGGATCCCAGTAGTGAGTTGTCGATAACTTCACACTGCAATCGATCAGAACCCTGAACAGATGCAATTTTAAGCAGCGCCCTCTGATGCAGAAACAACATAAAAGACAACAGTAACTGAATAATCAACCTCATTCGGAGCTCTTGCCGTAATTTTGGGTGCCTGTTCCTGGGTCCACCCATCCTGATTAACTGACCTGAAAATTAGTCAATACTCCGATTGACTGGACTAGAGTACATTGGCGGGAAGAAATTTGGTCGGAAAAAAAATTTTAGGCGGGAAATTTGCATGACCCAAAACACTACAATCAGTGCCGGCAGAAACGTCAAACGCCACCAACTGACAGCTGTGGCGGTGTCGCGTCGCGCGCCGCAGCAACAGTGTTGCCGCCTCATCTGGTGACGACAGGGCCCACCGGCAGGGCTCCGTTCAGTCGCGGCGCAGGAATCCTGTGATCTGCCGCCTGGACGGCTAGCGGCAGGGGCTGCTGTCTCACACCGTGGCGGCAGGTGTGACGTGTCGGCTGGCGCCCCTGCCGCCACGGCCCAGCTGGTCCTTTTTGCCAATGTGTCTCGGAGGTTGTCTTTTTTGTCAATTCCGTTGGCCAGGTGGTCCTTCAAAAAATCTAGTTTGGGATGGAGGGAGTAGTTTTTTTTTTCTTCAAAAATCACTCCAGAACTACATTAAAGAACAACAGTGATGCAAGGCACCCCACAGAACAAGAAAATTACAGTCGGGCCCCGAGGAAGCCTGACCAACCATAACACCACCGTGAAGTGAAGACGCGCCGTCATTGCCGCTCCCTCGGAGCCGGTCTGACCTTGGATCCCGAGAAGGATTTGCCAGAGACGGGAAGTCTTCGAAGTTGCAGTCCACATAGACCAGCACGTCGGTGAGGAAGTAGATCAAACCACCGCCATCAAAAAACATCATAGTCGGCACTAAATTCTGTGTCCAACAAACAAATTAAATCCTCATAAATCGAAGTAGCCACGATCGAGTAGGAGCAGACGTGGAGGCTGCGCATCCCCCCAAACCAACTACTCTCCTCTCTTGTGTTTTGCTGCATATCTAAAATCCATTCAAGTGCCTGCCTGATGATCTCAACTTTCCTTTGTAAATTGGTGCTTTGCGGCCGGGCCAGAGTTAACGAAATGGTCTGTGCTAGTCCTAGCTACTCTCGCAGGCTGTGCCATCTTCTCAGGACTCATCGTTTGTGTGTGCGTGCAGGGGCAGGGGCAGAGCCCAAGCCCGGTGGTGAAGCTGGGGGCGTGGGGAAGCGACGCCGGGGCCGCCCACGACATCGACGTCACCGCTGCGGCGCCGCACCGGCTGGAGAGCATCGTCGTCCGCTGGGGCAAGGTCATCGACTCCGTCGCCTTCACCTACACCGACGAGGGCGGGCAGCTGCACACCGCCGGGCCCTGGGGCGGCGCCGGAGGTGTAGAGGAAGACACTGTGAGCTCCTTTCTTTCAAATTCAAATTCAATTTCAAATCCAATTGTTTATCTATCTATCCATCTCTCTCTTATTCCAAAATTCGCAGATCACCCTGGGCCCCTCTGAGTACATAGCCCAGGTCGCCTGGTCGGTGGGCCCGTTCCAGTTCAAGGAGATCGAGGACTGCGTCACCTCGCTCAAGTTTGTGACCAACCGGGGGGCCACCTACGGCCCCTTCGGCCGAGGGGACGGCGCGCACCACAGCCTGCCAGTGCTCGACGGCGGCAGCCTCGTCGGCATGTTTTGCCGCGCTGGAGACTACCTCCACGCTATCGGCTTCCACGTCCGACCCTTGGCCGTCGTCGAGTCCACGGCCTCGCCGGCCAAGCCTCAAGGGGAGAGTTTGCCTGCCGTAGCCACTGAGGGATAGGAGAGGGAAAGATAAAATAAAAGGCCGTTTGAATCTTTGTGATGTCGAGTCTCTGAATCACTACATTACATGCACATCATGTATCTATCTCTGCGCTAGCTCCTCATGTCATTACACTATGACTTGCTTAGCCCTATCAAATTTTGTCACATGCATAGTCCGAGAAATAAAGAAAGGCTGTATGTTCAATATTTTGGATACCGGTCATGAAAGTAAACCGAATTCTAAAATCAAATGAATTTCACCTTCTTATGTGTGTGCTGGAACAAGATTTTTTCCTACTCATATATGCTTAGTTGAAAGAAACCGTAGCTTTGGCATACCAAGCTCTAAGTTGCCTTGCCATCAGCCAACTGTTTTAATGCAAAGTAATAAAAGCAAATCTGTCATTGTCTCGGCTCTTGTTTCATACTAGTAGTTCATACACCATGAGAAAGTTCAACCACACCGAATTAGATTCAACTCAGAGCAGGCAGCCTGCTTGTCTAAGCAATAAGCATCTTCCCTTTTTTTTTCCCGAGAGAAATTTTCGGTCTATTCATAATCATCCATACCAATACAATGAACACCAAAGATAATAAAGATTACAATCAGGTTCATTGACCAGCTAGCAAGGACTACAAAGAGCGGGCCGAAGGCAAGACGCGCTACTGTCATCGTCCCTTCCTCATGGGAGTCGGGCAAACCTTGTTGTGATAGACCGTCGGAAAGGACCAGCGCAACCATCACCGATGAAGAGAGTCGTTGATCGAAAGGATCAAGCATGTAACCATACAGAGGAAAACTGGATCCAAGTAGATCCACCGAAGACAAGCATCAACCGAATCTCGCCAGATCCGACAGAGACACCTCTACACGCCCTCCGACGATGCTAGACGAACCATTGGGACGGGGATCGGACATGGGAGACATTATTCCTGCAGATGGACATTCCACAGTCCAGTCCCAACCAAGACACCGAACCTCAACCAAGACACCGAACCTATTAAAAACAAGAGCGCGGTCTCCTCCGCACCTCGATGGCCCAAAGGCCATCGGAGGCGCTGGCGGGAGGAGGAAAGACAGGTGTTGTTGTTAACACCTACTACAATTATCTGAAACAAGATCATACACAACTAACATATATGGCCTAAAAACCTGTAAACTCGTCATCTACTACTTTGATCTAAGCTCCCCAGCAGAATTAACCGGCCAAATCAAAGTGAATATTGCCAACAGAACTGGCATGGTAATGGCATGATGACTTTTCAAGCATAAGGAAATTAATCAAGGCCCTGCATCAAGTTGTAGATAACTTCACAATGCAATCGACCAGAACCCTGAACGAATGAAATTTTAAGCAGCGCCCTCTGATGCAGAAACGACCTAAAAGATAATGGTAACTGAAAAACAACCTAGTTCTGACCTGTTGCCGTAATTTTGGGCTGTCCAGCCCCATTCCTGGGTCCACCCGTCTGTGACATGCTGCTAAACAAGAAACGGTGCTGTGCACAGGATGATATATATACCCTTACCTGCCAGGGGTTGCTGATTGAACTTGTTGATCAATCAAGTCCCCTTCCCACCAGCCAATTCTTTTGCTTCCTGAGACACTTTGTTACCTGCAAAAATATGTACGATTCATTGCCCTTGCACTGTGCGAAAGTTCAACAATGCAAGAATCTTCTTAAACCGTACTACAATTATCTGAAACAAAGATCACATGCTTGTGCTAGATGATGAGCACGTTGAGGATTCGAGATATGACAAATGTACTAGCACAATCCAGAATTACGCAAAAGGATTATCCATTCATTCTGGATGTACTTACTTAGCGTAGGGTTGAAGCACCCTCCTGATTAACTAACCTGACAATTAATCAATACTATGGTTGACTAGACTAGAGTACATTGTTTGCTTCCCACACAACGCTTTACCTCACAGCACGCAAGAGGAGTTTAATTACTTACCACCAGTTGGTCGATCTGCAGGCAGCCAGCAAGCAGCATTGCCATCACAAAACCCATGCGTGTTTAGCTTACCCAGCTCAAGTCGACCTACGAGGCTAGCAAGAATCCAAGGATCGCTTTGCTTTGCTTGCCATTCAATTTAAGCCCGGTCGATCTCCTTCCTGTTGACATAGGGGAGGGCAGGCATCCAGCCCTGTCCTTACCTCCCTTTGCTTTGCTGCTACTCCGCCCGTAGATGCTCCGCGTGACCAAGTCTCTCTCTCTATCTCGCTTTGCTGCTACTCCGGGGCGTTCATCCTTTTTACAAGTCAAACACACTGCCCAGCTGGTCTCAATGTTCTTGGGTTCGAGTAGCAAGCTCTCTAACTGAACTAACAAGCTGGAAGTTTATAAGACACAAAAGCGAGACAGTTTGAAAGTGTTTTCAAATATGGCGACAGTTGTATGCCCATATCGGTCATGAACTTATTAGCTCAATTAACTGACGATCAAATTTTAGCAAATTAAAGAAAGGCAAATCCGTGTATACTACCTTCAAGTACCAGGTAAGGGGTCCATTCATTAGTGAGCGCCATCCACTGAGATGAGTACATGATGCATGGCCCAACATTTTTCTTCTCCTAAAATGATGATAGTCCTTGGCTAATATTCCCTCCGTCCCAAAGTTGAGACACTTATTTCGAGACTGAGGGAGCAATTAACATGATGCTTCTCGTGACAGTATATAGTGTAGTTCATCAGAAGTGTAGTGTAGTTGTTAAACTTGTCAACCAAAATATATGAAATCTCCAATCCATTTCTTTTTTCGATGAACCGGCACTAAATTCATTTTTCTGAGAAAATAAATAGGAAGATTTTTAACTTGACGACGTGTCTCCAGGAGGCCTTCCAATATTAAGAAGGTACTCCCTCCATTCCACAATGTAGTGCCTATAGGTTTTTTTGAAAGTCAAACTTTGTCAATTTTGACCAAGTGTATAGAGAAAACTCTCTACACCTACAATATCAAATCTGTACATTCTGAAAACATAACTTGTGATGTATCCAATGATGTGCATTTGGTATTCTAGATGTACCTACTTTTTTCCATAAATGTTTGTAATGTTTGACTTTTGAAAAAAATCTATAGGCACTACATGTGGAACGGAGGGAGTATGGTTTAGTTGCCTGATGAAGGATCCGATTTTGGACATTGTTATTCAGGTTATGACCATCTTTACAGTATGTGGCAAAATCAATCAGACAGTATTCAAAACAGGAGGAAATGTGAAGCTAGAAGTACCACGTACAAACAGGATAAATGTACATACAGGATAGAACTATCCTGAGGTCAATGCGTGATTTTCCCAGCACAGCCCCCATAAATGCATGCCCGTTGCACACACTCATGGGCACTCAGCTCACTAACGAAGCTAGCTAGGCATCAGTAATGGGGGATCTCACAGACAAACACCAATCCACCATGAAGTCCACCAGCACTAGCCCAAGCCATCTCACGAGGAAGGTGCTCTACCTCACCCCTCCCGTCCTGCTCACCGTCCTCTTCTACCTTCACCTGGAGACCCTCACCCTCTTCTTCACCGTACAATGCGCCAGCCGGCTCGGCAATGGCGGCGACGACCGCCTGGACACCCGTGAGGGCGCCGACACGTGGTTCATCAGCACCCTGAACGACACCTCCGAGCCTCCAGGCGAGGCGAGGAACCTTCAGTTTCCGTCCACCGCCTCGGCGGGCCGCCTCCTCTGCTTAGCGGCCCCCTCGCGCCGCGACGGCACCAAGAACGCCTACGCGCTGGCGTGGCCGGGTGCGCTCCCCCGTGGCTCGGAGCTCCGGCCCGGCCTTGCTCTCCTGTCCGAGACCTTCTATGACCACTCCAACCTGTGGCACGGGCTCACGTCACTGGTGCCGTTGGTGTCGTGGCATGCAAGGCGCGGGTGCGGTCCCGCCCCCGCGAAGTGGGCCTTCTTTCACCATGGCGAGGTCAGGTCCGGGATGAGTGGGTGGCTGATGTCACTGGCCGAGGCGGCTACCGGTGCGCCGGTGGTTGTGGAGGAGTTTGGAACTGCCCCGGTGTGCTTCGAGGAGGCCGTGGTCTTCAGGAGAAACCTTGCCGGTATGAGCACGGAGAGGCTCCTGGAGGCGTTCGACTTCATCCGGTGCAAGGCCAGGGCCCAGTGTGGCGTCGTCGACGCGTCCGGCATCGGCAATGAAACTACAAACCTACGCGTCACCATTCTCTTCCGCACGGGCGGCCGGTCCTTCAAGGATGAGGCGGGTGTGGAGCGGGTGTTCCGCAAGGAGTGCACGCGCGTGGCCGGGCCAAGCTGCGTGCTGACCGTAGCGCATTCGGACAACCTGACCTTCTGTGACCAGGTATTTAATTTTACCGACTCAAACATCACATATACAGCCGCATAGGTTTTACCTTTATCACATATATGGTTTCCTGATTTTTTCTTCTTAATATGTTATGGTGAGAAGGTGAGGTTGCTCAGCAGGACGGACGTGTTCATCTCGGCGCACGGGGCGCAGATGACGAACCTGGTGTTCATGGACCGGAACAGCAGCATCATGGAGTTCTACCCTATGGGGTGGAGGCAGCGGGCGGCGGGCGGGCAGTTCGTGTTCCGGTGGATGGCGAGCCGCGCGGGGATGCGGCACGAGGGCTCGTGGTGGGACCCCGCCGGTGACCCATGCCCCGATGGTAACCCGGACATTTTCAGCTGCTACAAGAACCGGCGGATCGGGATGGACGAGGCCGCCTTCTCCGAGTTTGCAGCCAAGGTCTTCACCGCTAACAAGGAGCGCAAGTCGGTGAAGGCGCGACGAGGGCAAGAAGCGGGAACTAATTGCAAATGCAGCTAGCCTGCTCTCCCTCTGTTGTTGTGCTAATTAAGAACAAGAAGAGTGGAAATAACTAAATGTGCGCAGCTAATGAGACAGCCAGCCAGCCACAAATTAACATCAGCGACGTCAAAACGTATGATGAATTTGTTAGGTTAATTAAAGGAGAAATTAACCAGGCACATGGATGATACTCCGAACACATAAGAAGCTCAAGCAATTGTGATGAGCTTCGTTATGTAAATCCTTCAGATGTATGGCATATTCATCCATCCATGGCCCATATACGGGTTGAATCACTGAAGCTACGTACATGCCTGAATTGCTACATGAAGATGTCCATCCATCCACCGACGGGTTAAGATGTCGATCACGATAACTAATTTCTTTATAGCTACCATTCGGTTAGTGCAAATCGTGTTGTTTATCCCTTGTTTGTTCTTGTTGAAGATCAATGTACCGACCGAAACCGTAACCTTCTCTGCTAATGCCCTAATGTTAGTAATTTGTTTTAATTGGGCCTCGGACTGAACAGAATGTGAATCCCCCATTTTCTATGAATCCCAGCTAATCCCCAATCTTCGGAACCCAATGGGGTGGAGGCAGCGAGCGGCGGGCGGACAGTTCGTGTTCCGGTGGATGGCGAGCCGCGCGGGGATGCGGCACGAGGCTCATGGTGGGACCCCGCTGGCGACCCTTGCCCTGATGGTACCCTAGACATTTTCAGCTGCTACAAGAACCGGCGGATCGGGATGGACGAGGCCGCCTTCTCTGAGTTCGCATCCAGGGTCTTCACCGCTAACAAGGAGCGCAAGTCGGCAAAGGCGCGGCGAGGGCAAGAACCGGGAGCTAATTGCAAATGCAGCTAGCCCACCCTCCCTCTGTTTTTGCGGTAATTAAGAACAGGAAGAGTGGGAATAACTATATGTTCACATCTGCTAAAACAGCTAGCCAGGCACAAATTAACATTAGCAGCGTCGAAACGTATGATGAACTTTTTAGTAAGAGATCGAGTCTGGTTAATTGAAGGAGTAATTAACCAGGGGCAAGCATGATAACCCAAATGCATACAAAGCTGAGGCAATTGTGATGAGTTTCACTCTCTAAATCCTTCATATGTTTGGCATATTCATCCATCCATGGTCCACATCTGGGCTGAATCACTGAGTCTTTTAGATGTATCAAGAATTTCATCCATCCACCGACAGGAATAACATATAAACGGTGTCTGCAGGTGTATCTTTTAGATGTTCTATTCTGGACCATGAATGATGCAACTACTTTAATCCGAAAGTACAAGCTAACATTAGTGTCAATCTCGGCTAGAACCCTATTAGGCCTAATGTATTTTATCTAACTACTAATAGATGTGCCTGATTGCTTTCGGTTGGTTGATTCAGTATTAAGATGTCGATCACCGTAAGTTCTTTACAATCACCTTCCGGCTAGTGCGAGTCGCCTTGTTTATCCCAAAAGCCGTGTTTCGTTGACGATCAATGTAAAGTCCTAATCAAAGTTTCCATGGCTCGGTTCATGAATCATGACATAATGCAGGTAATTTCTTTCAAATGGTGCTCGCACTGAATAATGAAATTTGGCCCCATTTTACGAATCCCTAATCTCTGAAACCCTACAACATTTCCCAAACTGAAGATTCAGACCAAGAGGGTTGGGGGGACTTACATGAAGGCGTCGCATGGCCTCCTTTTCGTGCGCGCCACCTCTCCCTCGTCCGTGTCCTCTGGCTCGCCGGGCACGGCGCCGTCGATCCTCTGTACGAAGCGGCACGGGACCATGGTCGCGACGCGGTCGGGCGAGTTCGCGGGGCCACGCGCATTGAGATATGGAGGCACGCGCGCACCGGCGAACAGGCCAGCCGTGCCGCCATGGTTTCCGGCTAGCCGCCGTCGCCGCGCACGCCACGGGTGCCGGGAGCATCGGGGGCAGAGGGAAGAATGGGCTAGCTAGGCTTTGCCCCGCTCGCCGGCTGAGCAGCCCAGGTTGCCTCGTGGGCCAAGGCCTGCTCTTAGAGCAGAATGTAAATTAGGTTGTTTGTTCGACTCTGAGTGCATTTTCTCTATGTTCTGTAGATTGATTGCTCTACATTCAGTAAAACAATATTAGATGTAAAAAATAATCATATAATGCTATGAACGGTCTAATCGGCTTTGAGCAAAATGCGTCTTTTGGGGCTTTTCTGAATTTTAAACAGTTTTCACCGCTCTAAAAGGTTTTTGCTAAGATAATGTTTTACACACTTTGATCCAGAAAATGCCCAAAAATATATGACTAACAATGTTTAAGTTTTCTGGATAAAATGTACATTTTATTTAGTGACTTCTACTGTGGTATCAATATTGGTGTAGATTTCTTTAGCATAACTGAACAAATAAATCCATCATACTAGGCAGTCAAAGACTGAACATTTCAGACAAATAGCAATGCCAGGCAACTTGCGCTCCTGCTCTCGGCGACTCGGACACAAACCTAAAAAACTAGGCAGTTTTTGTTTCTTGAAATCGAAGAAGGACACGAACCTAAAGCAGAGTGAAGTCGAGCAGCTTTGATCTGCTCCGACGCTCAACTAGGACAACCCAGCCGGCGAGGCGCCCAGGCACCCCGACGATCGCCCCAATCGCTAACTGAGATGAGAACCCACGCTGGACTCCGCGCGAAAAATCGCATCTGGCGGCTGCTCACCCGCCAAATCCTCTCGCTTCCCCTCCTCCAGGTCCTCTAATTGGGCCTTTACGGGCTGGCTTCTTTTCGGTTTGGGCTGATTGATATGAACAGAGAGAGGCAGCTCGCTCATCAGCTGTGGGATCAGAAAGGAAGGGCATCCGTGAGGGTAAGGTAGAGGCAGCCTTTGCCATGGCAAGGTAGAGAATCCGCGCCTGGTGTGATCAACTGTTTGTGCACAACTTCGCAAGCTTTTGAGAAGATCATCTTCGAGTACGCGCGTTCCTCCATCGATCGAGCAAGGGTTGCCGCTGTGTCGTCCTGTCGGGTCGTAGTGTCGCCGCCCCGTGGTACTTCATGTGGTGGCTGCATCGACCCGCACTATTGTTGTGTCACACTTTAGGACGTAGTGTCGCCGCCCTGACGCCATCCCCTTCAGGCCGTCTTCGTGGCTGCACCAACCCTCGCGCTTGCCGTTGTGTCGCCCCATCGGGTCGTAGCGAGCGTGGCACGCGACCCTTCTCGCCACTCCGTGGTTCTCTCCGCGGCTGCAACGACCCGCAAGTTGTCGCTACGTCGCCCCTTCAGACCGTAGTGCTGCGGCCCGCGGTCCACCGACGCCCCGAGACCGTCCGCTATAGGCCGTGGTTGCACCGACCCTTGTGCCGCTACTTCATCGCTCCATCGGCTCGAGTGTGGCACGCGGTCCCTACCGCCGCCCTAAGGTCTTCCCCACCGTCGCGTCGACCCGCGCGCTGCCGCTGCATTGCCCTTGCAGTCCACTTTGCCCACGTTGACTTTTATGTGGTATGCACCATGCCGCCTTCCTAGGCGCGGGAACACCATCGTCCGCGCTGGTCTTCGTCATGTTATCGGGTTCTTCCTCGCCTACATCGAGCACCTCCACGGCGCTCCTAACCTTCCCGGTCCATGGCGACTACCTCGACATCGACCACGGCGTCCCTCACGCGGCTACCTCGACCATGACTACACCACCCTACGGCCTACACTCTCGGCTACATCGACATCCGCACAAAGGGCTACCACCTTGTTTGAGCAAACTCGTCGGTTTTCACTCCAACCACGACTTTCACGATGCATCGACTGTTATAACTGTGGAGGGGATGTCCGTCGGCTTATCTTCGGGGGTTTTTTGAGTCTCACCGTCTGTGTCGCTACCATTGTGACCGCGGGGATGTTGAGTAACATGTTTAGTTAGCAAATATTCCCTCCGTCCGTAATTATTTGTCGGAGAAATGGACATCCATTTCTCCGGCAAATAATTCCGGACGAAGGGAGTATAAGGTAGACTAGGATATATTTTGACTTGTCTTACATTTCAAGTTGATCATGTACTCATTACATATACGCCCACGAGGCTCAAGCAATAATACGAATGATTCCACCAATTCCGGCACGTGCTATTGAAGTCTAGCCTCGAGTCTAGTACAACATCTACTAGTCCGGCACTGCAGTGGAGTAATTTTCATCAGCAGGAAATCAAAGCGCGACAGGCCCATCAGCCCGGGCGAGTATTCAGCGGACCTCGCCGCACGACCTGTTCCAATCGAGGTTTACCAGTCCAAAATGTCAACTTCCCGTATGATTTCCAGAAGCTATATATTTTTACGTGGACACATTTTGTTTATGATACATTTGGGTCCAGAATAGAATTTCTCACGTATATATGCATGGACGTCGCGAGAGCCCAGCCCTTCACGGCATATACACCAGTCCGCTTATACCATTCCATGCAGCATGGACCTCGTCGTCTTCGTGTTCTTCCTCCGACGACTCCATGAAAGTGCTAGTCTCCCGGCCGTACGCGGAGCTGTCTCTCGCCTCAGGCAGGCCTCCAATGCAGATCATCTATAAGAAGAGGCTCTTCATCGAGTTCCACCGGCACAAAACAAATAACCTACCCCAGCTGCCATGCGACTCGCCATGGCGACGACCTCTCACCTAAAGCTCATATCGCTTGCTCTCCTACTAGCCATGTTTCCCCAGGCCATGGCAGTGCCACCCCCATCCCTCCTGGAAGAACAGGCAGGAGCCCTCCTCATTTGGAAAGCCACCATACAGAGCCCCCCAGCCCAGCTGAGGTCCTGGGGAAACACCACAACACGGCCATGCGGCTGGTACGGCATCAAGTGCGGCGAGCATCGAGCGAGGCGGCAAGAGGTGGTGATCACCGAGATCTCTCTCCGTGGGTTGCGGCTGAGAGCGAGGCTGGAGGACCTCAACTTCACGGCGTTGCATACTCTCACAAGTATCCGACTACCCTACAATCAGATAAGGGGTCTCTTTCCACCCGCTTTAGCATCATCCCTGCCAAACCTGCGGCACCTGATGCTTCAGGGCAATAACATCTCTGGTGAAATACCGAGGCAAATAGGAAGACTAGAGAGTCTAGTGGGTCTGAGCTTGTCAAACAACCACCTGTCCGGTCCCATACCCAATGAAGTAGGCTACCTAAAGGAGATGACCATGCTAGATTTTTCCAGCAACAACCTCACAGGCCCCGTTCCAATAAATCTAGGAAGTTGCACTAAACTCACTATCTTGTACCTTGATGGTAACCAGTTATCCGGATTACTTCCTCGAGAACTAGGTTACCTAGTGAGATTACAAGAATTAGCTCTTAGCAGCAACAAACTCATGGGTTCCATCCCGATACGCTTGGGAGTTTGATTAACCTCATTGGATTGTACCTATGGGATAACCAACTCTCCGGACATGTTCCTCGAGAACTAGGTTCCCTCGTGAGTCTAGAAAAATTGGAGCTTAGTGGAAACAAACTCTCCGGACATGTTCCTCGAGAACTAGGTTCCCTCGTGAGTCTAGAAAAATTGAAACTTTCCAACAACACACTCATGGGCCCCATCCCCAATACCTTTGAAAATTTGACCAGGCTCACTACCTTGTACCTCGACGATAATCAGTTCTGCGGACATGTTCCAGAGGAAATTGGCACCTTAATGGATCTCAAATATCTACAACTTGATGGTAACAATCTCTCTGGTCCATTGCCACCTGAGTTGTGTGCTGGAGGCATGCTCAAGAGACTAACCGCATTTGGCAACAATCTCAAGGGACCTCTACCATTAAGTTTACTAAACTGCAAAAGCCTAGTTAGAGTTCGCCTTGAAAGTAATCAAATAGAAGAAGATATTTCTGAGATGGGAGTTTATCCAAATCTGGTCTACATGGATATGAGCTCAAATAAATTGTTTGGTCAATTATCTCATCACTGGGGAGGATGTCATAATCTTACAATGCTAAGAATCTCAAACAACAACCTTACCGGGGAAATACCGACAAGTTTGGGGCAACTATCTCAACTAGGGATACTTGATCTTTCGTCAAACAAGCTTGAAGGAGAGATTCCAAGTGCCCTAGGCAATCTAAGAGAATTGTTCAACCTGAGCCTCGCGGAAAATTTGTTCCATGGTAGCATTCCACGGGAAATTGGAGCAATATCGAGTCTGGAATTACTGGATTTGTCATCAAATAACCTTAATGGTTTGGCGCAAGACTCAATCAAGAATTGTTTGAAGCTTCGCCTTTTGAAGCTGAATCACAACAAATTCAAAGGAAATATCCCCGTCGAGCTAGGCTTATTGCGTTGCAACATTGAAATATTGGATTTAAGTGATAATTCATTTAATGGGGCAATACCCAACCAACTTAGTGGTCTGATCATGCTAGATACTCTGAATCTATCACACAATCAACTTAATGGCTCCATCCCATCATCATTTCATAGTATGGAAAGCCTGGCATCCATTGATGTATCTTATAATCTATTGGAAGGGCCAATCCCAGAGAGTAAGCTCTTCCAAGGAGCTCCAATGCAGTGGTTCGCCCATAATAAGATGCTATGTGGTGTGGTGAAAGGATTACCTCCTTGTAGTAGTGCAAGTCAGAGTAGAGGAAAAATGAAAGGATACAAACTTGTACTAGCCACCATCCCTGCTCTGATATCTCTTCTTCTTGTTCTGGTGATATTGATGTTCTGGCATGAAAGTAAGAAAGCAAAGCCAACTAACAATGATAAAGTAACACAAGCAAAAGTCTTCTCTATTCAAAGTTTTGATGGGGCAAATCTGTTCAAGAAAATTATGGAAGCAACCAATGATTTTAGCAAGGTGCATTGCATAGGAACTGGGGGATATGGATCTGTCTATAAAGCTAAACTTGCAACATGCGAAGTTTTTGCAGTAAAGAAGATACACATGATAGAAGATGAGTGTTGCGTCAACGAGACAATATTCAATCGTGAAATCGAGGCATTGGTGCAGATTCGTCATCGGAACATCGTAAAACTATTCGGGTATTGTTCCTCTAGCCAAGGCAGGTTCCTTATCTATGAATACATGGAGAGAGGAGACTTGGCAAAAACATTGAAGGGCAATAAAATGGCAATTGAATTGGACTGGAGAAGGCGGATACATATTGGATTGGATGTGATTCATGCTTTGACATACATGCATCATGATTGTTCGTCACCAATAATCCATAGGGATATAACAAGCAGCAACATTTTGCTTGATCTTGACTTTAGAGCTTGCATCTCCGATTTCGGTACTGCCAAAATACTCAATATTTGTGACCAGAATCTCACAAGGCTTGCTGGGACGAAAGGCTATATTGCCCCAGGTAAACAAAAATAAGACCCTAGCTTCTAGTTTTGCAGTTTTGGCATACATATGTACATAGATGTAGAATTTGATGTAATCTAATAATTATGATGAACTTTGAACTGTTCAGTTGCAACATATACACTAATGAATTGGTAGTGATTGCAGAACTAGCATATACAGAAAACGTGACTGAGAAATGTGATGTATACAGCTTCGGAGTGCTTGTTCTGGAGCTATTTATGGGATCTCATCCAGGCGATTTGCTCTCATCCCTCTCGTTGGCCACCAAGAGCAATGTTGTGTGCCTGCAGGATCTGCTGGACTCCAGGCTCACGCTCCCAGATGCTGAAACCACTAGGGAAATATATTGCATTCTCAGTGTTGCAGCTCAGTGTCTAGAGCCACGTCCATCACACAGGCCAACGGCACGGCGTGCCAGTGACGAGCTATCTACGATTAAAGTTCATGAAGATCATGTTGATTATTTCCAGGCTGGCATCACCTTTCCTATGCTGTAGTGCCTAGCTATGGCAATGGATGGTGAATCCGTGTAATGTGGTTTCTTCTATGCTACTTGCCTATTTGCTTAAAAAGTGGAGTTTTCTCTATAACTGATAAGAAAAGTATCATCTGATGGTGTATATGAAACTAGCGAACATGTAATAATGTATCATTATAAACCGCTCTGGTTTACTTTTGACATTGTACGAAGAGACAATTTACTACTGCACTGATGGGTAGTCTGAGTAATTTGGTCATGTCCATGGTTATTTTCCTCCATCGGAGAGGAGCATATATACCTGCTAACCTGCTACTAGCATATATGCATTCCCTGCGCTTTGTCCAGAATTACTGCTGAAAACCTAAAGAAAGAGGAATGGGGACTTGCCTGAAGGCGTCGGGCCTTTCTCATGCGCTGTTGCCATCGGCTCCTCATGCTCCCGGTCGCGACGTGGTTGATGAGTTTGACAGAGTCGCGCGCACCGTCCCATCAACGCGCCCCGGCGAACAGGTCAACCGCCAGGGTTTCTGGCGAACAAACTTCTCTCTTCTGCCGCCGGTGAGAATGGGCTAGGCTTTGTTCGGCTTACTGGTTTTTGTTCGGCCCATGTCTACCATGGGCAAAAAAATTGTCTTTTCTGGGCTATCCCGAATTTAAACAGTTTTCTCAGCTTTAAAAGGATTTATGGTTATGTTTTGTGCACTTTTAAGCCATATAAGTGCTCAAAAATTATGTGAACAACAATTTTTAAGTAAAAGGTAAAATTGATATGGGCTTTTTAATTATTTATTTATGTGGTATTAGTTTTGATGTTATTCCCTCTGTAACATGTTTTTCGGATGGTGTCTTTTTACTATCATATTAACATTGTAAAATGGCACTACCTCTGTAATCAAATGTAAGACGTTTTTGCAGCTCAAATTGAACTGGAAAAATGTCTTGCATTTAGCTATAGAGGTAGTATTACCATTGAGAATAAATTTGTAATTTATGATTCGTGAATTTTTTGATTATTCTGCTTGAATTGTTTTCATCATGGGTCGAGATCGTATACTTTTGTAAGTTCTAGTGGTGACGCATTTTTATTTCCACATACTGTTGGGCTGTTGTGAAACAATTGTTTTTGGCAATGCACCTTTGTCAATGTTTCAGAAAGTAGTGCACTGCTTATATAGGAATTATTGCCCAACATAATTTTTATAAAGTCATGACCAGTTTTCAGAACAAATCCTTTTTTTTCCAATGGAATATTTTTGTAATATTAAAATGAACCTACCATTTTTTATGACAGTACTAATATGGCAGGTGTCTTGTTCCAAAGATTATTTGAATCACCTTGATGCCAAAACGGAGGCACACCATCTGGTAGGCGGTAGCTGTTCAAGCCTAGCCTCAAGTCAAGTCCAACCATATCACTCACTAGTTGGGCACGGCAGTGTATTTTTCATCAGTAGATAGATAATCAAACAGCCAGAGACAGGCCTATCTGCCCGGATTACTTTTCATCGGACCTCGCCTCACGGCCTCTCTCAATCGGCTTTTATACCAGTCCAAAATATCCTGTGTTTACGTGGACACAGTTTGTTTTTGATGCTACATTATTAGCGGTCCACAATAATATAGAAATTTTCACGTATATAATACATGGACGGTACGAGAGCCCAGCTCTTGATGGCATACGCCAGTCCGCGTATACCATTCCACGCACCATACGACGATCGATGCAGCGTCGGATGGAATATCGTCTTCGTCTTCTTCCTCCGGCGACTCCATGAAAGTGCTAGTCTCCGGCCGTACGTGGAGCTGTGTCTCGCCTCATGGGGCCCATGGTGAGAGATACGCCAATACAGATCACCTATAAGAAGAGACTCTCCATGGAGTTCCAGCGGCACAAAACCAAGAACCTACTCCAGCTGCCATGCGACTAGCCGCCATGGAGACCTCCCCTCATCTAAAGCTCTTCACGCTTGCCCTGCTACTAGCCTCGATTCCCCACGGCATGGCGGCTCCACCCCCATCCCTCCTGGAAGAACAGGCAGGCGCCCTCCTTGCCTGGAAAGCCACCATACAGAGCCCCCCAGCCCAGCTCCAATCCTGGGGAAACACCACAACACGGCCATGCGGCTGGTACGGCATCAAGTGCGGCAAGCATCCAGCGAGGAACCAGGAGGTGGTGATCACTAAGATCTCTCTCCGGGGGCTGCAGCTGAGAGGGAGGCCAGAGACCCTCAACTTCACCGCGTTGAGTACTCTCACGAGTATCCAGCTCTCCAACAATCAGATAAGGGGCCCCTTTCCACCCGCTTTAGCATCATCCTTGCCAAACCTGCAGCACCTAATACTCCTGGGGAATAAAATCTCCGGTGAAATACCGACGCAAATAAAACACCTAGGAGGTCTTGTGACGTTGGATTTGTCATACAATCAATTATTTGGTCGCATACCCAGAGAACTAGGCTACCTAGAGAATCTCGTGTGGGTAGATTTTGGCACCAACAAACTCACAGGCCCTATTCCAGGAAATCTGGGGAATGTGATTAAACTCACTTTCTTGCACCTTCATGGTAATCAGTTATCCGGATATCTTCCTCGAGAATTAGGTTGCCTGGTGAATCTAAAACACTTGGCCCTTAACACCAACAAACTCATGGGTCCCATTCCCGATACCTATGGGAGTTTGATTAACCTCACTATGTTGGTTTTATGGGATAACCAACTCTCAGGGCGTATTCCGCAAACAGTAGGTTACCTGGTGAATTTGCGATCGTTGGAACTTGATAATAACAAACTCACGGGTTCCATCCCCAATACCTTTGGAAATTTGACCAAGCTCAACACTTTGTACCTATTTGATAACCAACTCTCTGGGGGCATTCCTCGAGAACTAGCTTCCCTGGTGAATCTAAGGGATTTGGAAGTTAACAATAACAAACTCACGGGTTATATCCCTGGTAATTTTGGAAACTTGACAAAGCTCAACATCTTGTACCTATATGATAACCAATTCTCTGGGGGCATTCCTCGAGAAGTGCGCTCCCTCGCGAATCTAAGGGATTTGAGTCTTAGCAAAAACGGACTCGTGGGTTCCATCCCCAATACCTTTGGAAATTTAACCAAGCTCAAGACCTTGTACCTTTACGGTAACCAACTCTCCGGAGGCATTCCTCGAGAACTAGGTTCCTTGGTAAATCTAAGGGATTTGGATCTTAGCAATAACAAACTCACGGGTTCCATCCCCGATACCTTCGGAAATTTAACCGAGCTCAGTACCTTGTACCTCTTTGATAACCAACTCTCCGGACATGTTCCTCGAGAACTAGGTTCGCTTGTGAGTCTAGAAGACTTGGAACTTTCCAACAACACAATCATGGGCCCCATCCCCAATACCTTTGGAAATTTGACCAGGCTCACTACCTTGTACCTCGGCGATAATCAGTTCTGCGGACATGTTCCAGAGGAAATTGGCACCTTAATGGATCTCAAATATCTACAACTTGATGGTAACAATCTCTCTGGTCCATTGCCACCTGAGTTGTGTGCTGGAGGCATGCTCAAGAGACTAACCGCATTTGGCAACAATCTCAAGGGACCTCTACCATTAAGTTTACTAAACTGCAAAAGCCTAGTTAGAGTTCGCCTTGAAAGTAATCAAATAGAAGAAGATATTTCTGAGATGGGAGTTTATCCAAATCTGGTCTACATGGATATGAGCTCAAATAAATTGTTTGGTCAATTATCTTATCACTGGGGAGGATGTCATAATCTTACAATGCTAAGAATCTCAAACAACAACCTTACCGGGGAAATACCGACAAGTTTGGGGCAACTATCTCAACTAGGGATACTTGATCTTTCGTCAAACAAGCTTGAAGGAGAGATTCCAAGTGCCCTAGGCAATCTAAGAGAATTGTTCAACCTGAGCCTCGCGGAAAATTTGTTCCATGGTAGCATTCCACGGGAAATTGGAGCAATGTCGAGTCTGGAATTACTGGATTTGTCATCAAATAACCTTAATGGTTTGGCGCAAGACTCAATCAAGAATTGTTTGAGGCTTCGCCTTTTGAAGTTGAATAACAATAACTTCAAAGGAAACATCCCCGCCGAGCTAGGGTTATTGCGCAACCTACATGACCTGTTGGATTTAAGTGAAAATTCATTTACCGGAGCAATACCAAGCCAACTTAGTGGTTTGGTCATGCTAGATACTCTTAATCTGTCACACAATGAACTTAATGGCTCCATCCCGTCATCATTTCAAAATATGAGAAGCTTGACAACCATTGATCTATCTTACAATGAATTGGAGGGGCCGGTACCGGATAGTAAGGTCTTCCAAGGAGCTTCAATCCAGCAGTTCATGCATAATAAGATGTTATGTGATGTGGTGAAAGGATTGCCCCCTTGTAGTAGTGCAATTCAGAGCAGAGGGGATAGGGAGGGATACAAAATACTTGTATTAGCCACCATTCCTGCCCTTATATCTCTTGTTGTTGTTGCGGTGCTATTGATGTTCTGTCATGAAAGGAAGAAACCCAAGGAAACGAACACTGATAAAGTAACACAAGCAATTACCTTCTCTATTTGGAGTGTTGATGGGGCAAATGTTTTCAAGCAAATCATTGAAGCAACCAACAATTTTAGTGAGATGCACTGCATAGGAATTGGGGGATATGGATCTGTCTACAAAGCTAAACTTGCAACACGTGAAATATTTGCAGTGAAGAAGATACATATGATAGAAGATGAGTGTTGCTTGAATGAGACGGTATTCAATCGTGAAATCGAGTCACTGATGAAGATTCGTCATCGAAACATCATAAAATTGTTTGGGTATTGTTCGTCTAGCCAAGGTAGGTTCCTTATCTATGAATACATGGAGGGAGGAGACCTGGCAAAAACACTGAAGGACGATAAAAGGGCAATTGAATTGGACTGGAGAAGGCGTATACATATTATGTTGGATGTGGTTCATGCATTGGCATACATGCATCATGATTGCTCATCACCAATAGTCCATCGAGATATAATGAGCAACAACATTTTGCTTGATCTAGAATTTAGAGCATGCATATCTGACTTCGGTACGGCTAAAGTTCTCAATATTTACGGCCGAAATCACACAAGGCTTGCTGGGACGAAAGGCTATCTTGCCCCAGGTAAAGAAAAATAACAGCTTAACTACTAGTTAATTTTGTGGTCTTGACAATAAATATGTACACAGATGTCGAGTTTGATGTAATCTAATAACCGACACTACTTGTTTTTTTTCTATAAATTGCAGAGCTAGCATATACAGAAAATGTGACGGAGAAATGTGATGTATACAGCTTCGGAGTGCTTGTTTTGGAGCTATTTATGGGATCTCATCCAGGCGATTTTCTCTCGTCCCTCTCGTTGGCCAACAAGATCAATGTTGTGTGCCTACAGGATTTGCTGGACCCCAGGCTCACGATCCCTAATGCTGAAACTGCTAGAGGAATATATTGCATGCTTAGTGTCGCAGCTCAGTGTCTGGAGCCACGTCCATCACACAGGCCAACAGCACGACAAGCCAGTGATGAGCTATCTACGATTAAAGCTCGTGGAGATCATGTTGATTATTTGCATGCTGGTATTACCTTTCACTAGTAGAAAAAGAGGCTTCCATACGCCTCCATTAGTCCCCAAAATAATCGAACCGCGATTAAAGGGGTCTTTAGTCGCGGTTCGGGAGGAGGCCCGCGACCAACTATCTGGGCCCAGCGCGCGCTGGCGGACGGGAGGGGCTTTAGTCCCGGTTGGCCTGGCCAACCGGGACTAAAGGTCCTCAGGCTAAAGGAGGCCTCATTTTCAAACTCTACCCCCCCCCCGGTGGATCGCCTTTTTAGTTTTAGAAAAAACAAAAGAAAATGATGGAAATGTCAAAAAAAAATAAGTTTTCCATGTGATATGTGGTCTAGTTGTTGGGAAAATTAACAAATATGAATTTCGACTTTATTTGCAAAATCTCTCTGGAAATTCTTAAAATGGGCATAACTTTTGCATACGAACTCGGATGAAAAAGTTTTTTATATGAAAAATCATCTACTCGAAAAGTTACATCCGAATTTAACCGGGGGAACCCCGTTAAACATTTTTAGAATCCTCAAAAACCTAACAGAAAAAAAGATACGGGGCTTTTAAGATCTAGAGTGGAAAAAAATTCAAAAAATTTCAAATTGTGGTCAAACTGTGGTCAAACAATGGTCAAAATAATTATTCTAGAATATTAGTGTTACTAAATAATTATTTCATTTTTTTAAATTTTGGTCAAATCTGGTCAAACTGTGGTCAAACAATGGTCAAACTAATTATTCCAGAAATATTAGTGTTACTAAATAATTATTGTTTTTTAAAACAATAGTTTCAAACTCAAACAGTGAAATGTGTCACTTCATGCTCAAGCTAAATTCCTGAGGGTTAATAGAATTGACATCCTACTATTGTCAAGAAAACAACAAGTGCAGACTTGGAAACGAGGGAGAATAGAACCCGGAAGTTAAGCGTGCTCAGGCTGGAGTAGTGAGAGGATGGGTGACCGTCCGGGAAGTTAGATGATTTGGAATGATGAGGGGTGATTAGAGATTAGAGGATAAATTGAGCAGTGATGAGGGGTGGCAGTGATGAGGGGTGGTGATTAGAGATTAGAGGTTAAAATAAATCAGAAATTTGAAAATAAAAAAATAAAAAAAATTCACAAAAAAACCAGGTTTAAACCTACGGAGGAGGCCTTTAGTCCCGGTCAGCCACGAGAACCGGGACTAAAGGACGGGCCTTTAGTCCCGGTCAGCCACAAGAACCGGGACTAAAGCCTTTAGTCGCGGTTCGTAAGAGGCGCGACTAAAGGGGGGTCTTTAGTCGCGCATATTTAGTCCCGGTTGCACAGCCGGGACTAAAGGCCTTTGCGAACCGGGACTAAAGGCCTTTTTTCTACCAGTGTTTCCTGCATTGTAGTGCCTTTATGGCCATGGGCGACGAATCCGAACCATGCGGTTTCTTCTCCACCGACCTATTTGATTCAAAAATTACAAGATTTTAACATGTTGTTTTCTCTGTAACTGGTATATGGAACTAGCGAACCTGTACTGATGCACCATTATAAACCCCTGTGACTTGATTTTAACATTGTACAAAGAGACAATTCACTACTGCGAAATAACGCTGCAATGACGGACCAAAACAAGCTCCACTGACAGGTTTAGCCCGCAGGTGTGCTTCTCTAGTGGTGGATCCATGGGCGGGTGCTTAACTGCTGGTCGCCACACCCAAAGGATGCACAAACACACCACGTTACCTATCCTCTCCTGCGTATCCCTGAACCTAACTACATGCCTAAATTGTTCTATCAAGAATTTCATCCATCCACCGGCCATGGAGCGGGTGTTCCACGAGTGCACGCGCATGGCCGGGCCAAGCTGCATGCTGAGTGCTGACTGTCGCGCATTCCGACAACCTGACCTTCTGTAATCAGGTACCTAATTTTACTGACTCAAACATCATATATACAACTGCATGGTGCTACACCGATTTAGCTACAGTTCAGTCGACTGATCCGACTTTGAGTCGGTCTATTTTCAGGGGGGTGGGGGTGGGGGCTCGCCGAAGAGAAGGAAGAACCAGCGGCAGCGCGGGGGAGGAGGGGGGCTCGCCGGAGAGGCTACCCCAGTATCTATCTTAGGGTTCAGGGTGGGGCACGGTGGTGGGGCGCTGGCGAGGGGATTCGCCGGAGAAAAACTTCGGCACGAGGGGCCTAGAGGGATGGCCGGGTAGAGTAATTAACTTGATGTTTCTTGTGACAGTATATAGTGTAGTTCATCAGAAGTGTAGTGTAGTTATTAACTTGTCAACCAAAATATATGAAATCTCTAATCCATTTCTTTTTTCGATGAACTGGCAATAAATTCATTTTTCAGAGAAACTAAATAGAAAGATTTTTAACTTGACGAGGTGTGCCCATGAGGCCTTCCAATAGTAAGAAGGTAAGGATCTGATTTTGGATATTTACATCTATTGTTATTCAGGTTATGACCATTTTTAAAAGAGGAAGTACCACGTAGTACATCACTAAATCCCTTTGGCTTGTGGCAACACCAAATTTCACATTCAGTAGAATATACATACAGGATAGCACTGTCCTGAGAGGTCAATGTTGTGATTTTCCCAGCACAGCCCCCATAAATGCATGCCCGTTGCACACACTCATGGGCACTCAGCTCACTAACGAAGCTAGCTAGGCATAGTAATGGGGGATCTCACAGACAAACACCAATCCACCATGAAGTCCACCAGCACTGGCCCAAGACATCTCACGAGGAAGGTGCTCTACCCAAGGTTTTGGTTACCGGTTGAAATTTCGAGATTTCCCATGGTTACCGCGTATTTCTGTGCCCCTCGATAAATCCCCATACCGAACAAAAAATACCAATTTGTTTTGAATTTTTTCTAATTTAAACGCTCGGTTTATAGTAAAGTACGTAGGATCTAATTTGGTAGCAACATAGTTCCTGTTTTGAGAGGTCTCTAGTTCGAATCTTCATTCATTCACTTATTTGAATTCAAAATTCAACCATAAAATTCGTTTGAAATATTCTCGATATTTCTCGGTAACCGTGGTAACCATGTTTACCAGTACCCCTCGGTAAAATTGTCTCATTCGGTAACCAAAACATTGGCTCTACCTCGCCCCTCCTGTCCTGCTCACCGTCTTCTTCTACCTCCACCTGGAGACCCTCACCCTCTTCTTCACCGTGCAATGCGCCAGCCGGCTCGGCAATGGCGTCGACGACTGCCTCCGTGCGTCGGCCACCTTCCTCCCGCTCAAGGACACCCGTGAGAGGGCGCCGACACATGGTTCATCAGCACCCTGAACGACACCTCCGAGCCTCCGGGCGAGGCGAGGAACCTTCAGTTTCCGTCCGCCGCCTCCGCGGGACGCCTCCTCTGCCTAGCGGCCCCCTCGCGCCGCGACGGCACCAAGAACGCCTACGCGCTGGCGTGGCCAGGCGCGCTCCCCCGCGGCGCGGAGCTCCGGCCAGGCCTTGCTCTCTTGTCCGAGACCTTCTACGACCACTCGAATTCGAATATGTGGCACGGGCTCACAGCGCTAGTCCCGCTGGTGTCATGGCACGCGAGGCGCGGGTGCCGTCCCGCCCCGGCGAGGTGGGCCCTCTTCCACCATGGCGAGGTTAGGTCCGGGATGAGCGGTTGGCTGATGTCGCTAGTCGAGGCGGCTACCGGCGCGCCGGTGGCCGTGGAGGAGTTTGGCCCCGTCCCGGTGTGCTTCGAGGAGGCCGTGGTGTTCAGGAGAAACCTGGCCGGTATGAGCACGGAGAGGCTCCTAGAGGCGTTCGACTTCATCCGGTGCAAAGTGTGGCATCGTCGAAGCATCCGGAGCCGGCGACGAAGTTACAAACCTACGCGTCACCATTCTCTTCCGCACGGGCGGCCGGTCCTTCAAGGACGAGGCAGGCGTCGAGCGGGTGTTCCACAAGGAGTGCACACGCGTGGCCGGGCCTGACCTTCTGCGATCAGGTACCTAATTTTACCGACTCAAACACCGCATATACAACCGCATGCATGGTTTTCTGATCGCTTGTTCATTTGGTATGGTGAAAACGAAGGTGCGGCTGCTGAGCAGGACGGACGTGTTCATCTCGGCGCACGGGGCCATGCATAGTGCCATGCATGCATGGTTTTCTGATCTCTTCTTAATTTGGTATGGTGAGAAGGCGAGGTTACTGAGCAGAACGGACGTGTTCATCTCGGCGCATGGGGCGCAGATGACGAACCTGGTGTTCATGGACCAGAACAGCAGCATCATGGAGTTCTACCCGATGGGATGGAGGCGGCGGGCAGCGGGTGGGCAGTTCGTGTACCGGTGGATGGCGAGCCGCGCGGGGATGCGGCACGAGGGCTCGTGGTGGGACCCCACCGGCGACCCCATCGGTGAAGGCGCGACGAGGGCAAGAAGCGGGAACTAATTGCAAATGCAACTAGCCTGCTCTCCCTCTGTTGTTGTGCTAATTAAGGACAGGAAGAGTGGAAATAACAAAATGTGCACAGCTAGTAAAACAGCTAGCCAGGCACAAATTAACATCAGCGACGTCAAAATGTATGATAAATTTGTTAGTACGAGATCGAGCCTGGTTAATTAAAGGAGTAATTAACCAGGGGCATGCATGATAACCCAAAAGAATACAAAGCTCAAGCAATTGCGATGAGCTTCACTCCCTAAATCCTTCAGATGTATGGCATATTCATCCATCCATGGTCCAGATCTGGGCTGAATCACTGAGTCTTCTAGATGTATCAAGAATTTCATCCATCCACCGACAGGAACAACATATAAACGGTGTCTGCAGGTGTATCTTTTAGATGTTCTATTCTAGACCATGACTGATTCAACTACTTTAATCCAAAAGTACAAGCCAACATTAGTGCCAATCTCGGCTAGAACCGTATTAGGCTTAATGTATATTATCTAACTACTAATAGATGTGCCTGATTGCTTTCTGTTAGTTGATTCGGTATTAAGATGCCGATCACCGTATGTTCTTCGTGACCACCTTCCGGCTAGTGCGAATCGCCCCGTTTATCCCAAAAATCGTGTTTCGTTGACGATCAATGTAAAGTCCTAATCAAAGTTTCCATGGCTCGGTTCATGAATCATGAAATAATGCAGGTAATTTCTTTCAAATGGTGCTCACACTGAATAATACTTTAAAATTTGGCCCCATTTTACGAATCCCCAATCTCTGAAGGATAACACAAAGAATCGTGTACTCCAACAACAAGGATAACACAAACCAATCAAGGAGAAAAGGGAACACGCCGGGCCGGAACGTCTGGTTCCTGGGTGTATATATACACCGTATTTGCAAAATAAAATTAGTGAATACGAAAAGAGTCAAAACTTTTTTAAAAATTAACTTGACTTTTTGTTTGTATTCGTATAAAAAGTATGGCCAAGGGAAAAAAATCCATCGCACTGTTCATGAAAAAAAAAGTCAACACCATATGGAGGTTACAGTTCACACTTTTTGTCCTTGAGATTTTGTTGTTTGTTTTGCCACGAAGTCGTCGGGAATTTTTCTTTGCGGAAGCTTTTGATAGGAGTGCAATGGAAGGTCGAGTATTTTAAAAAAAGTTTTTGACTTCTTTTGAAACTACCGTTTTATCGTATCAAGTGTATATAAACCATGGGAGCCGAACGATGTTCCCCGAACACGCTGCCAATCCATATTAATTGTCACTGGCTTAGTGCAACTTAGACTTTTGCTTGCTCTCGACAATCGGTACTAGCCACTTGAAGCAATTTTAAATTTATAATCATGATAAATAAAGAAGAAAAAGGAAGGTAGGAAGCTGCCGGGTAATTCCTGGGCCGCGGGAGGCGCCACATGTCGCAAATTGGGCGGGGACTCGTCTCGCCTTCCTCCTCCACGATGACGGGACAACCAGACAGAGAAAGAAAACAAACAGAGCCAATAGAAAAATCGTCCTTCTATCAATCAATCGCGTGGAGGAAAAGAGAAGACGAAGGAAGAAGGAACCGACGAGAAGCTAAGGTCCTCTCCGGTCGGTTGATTCCTTCCCCAAGCCACCACCACCTACCTCGCAGCCGTCCATCGCCGGTACGGTGCGCGTCTCCGTCCCTCACCCTATCCTTACTTGCTTCCCCTCCGCTCCGCTCGGAGAGGAACCGACCCAACCGAATCGAATCCAACGGAGGGGTGACTGTCTATAGAGAGATAGATAGATGGAAGAATCCCCAAATCGAATCCATCCAATTCTTTATTATAGTTATTTACATTTGCTTTATATAAACTTGACCAAACATAAAGGAATTTGACTTGTCAAAAAAGTGGATACATCTTACTTTCAGGGATGGAAAATATATGCGCACAATACCGCAAATAGAATGAATCACACTGTCAACATGAAACTTGCGTGGAACCGAACACTCGAGAGAGAAATAGAACACGAGAGAAACCAATCAAAGAGAAAGAGAACGCGCCGCTGCTATTATTGTGCGAGAATGCGTAATCCGTGTACTAAATCATACGTAACCTGCCTAAAACTAATTCTCTGGGGCCCTTGATCTTCACTGGCCTCCCACCCTTTCGATCCAACCCCAAAGTCTCCACCGCAAAGGCCGCAAGTTTTTTGAGGAGGATGCCCTTGGGCGCGCTTTATTAAAATTCAAATGACAGTTACATCAAATAAAATGCCTGGAAGAACGAAGCTTGGTACGTCTAGCTAAATTATGCGCTGCCCGGTTTGCACCCCTAGGACAGTGGGTGAGACTCACTGCGCCTATAAAATAAGCCATTCGTAAGCAATCAGTCAAAATGGCTGTGCAGGGTGTCCACACTTGGATAATTCTATGAAAATGTTAACGCCCACACGTGTGGGCCTTTGCAACTTGGGCTGAACGCGTCTGGAGCCGTCGGATGTATTTGCTCGAATCTTGGAGCAAGGAGGAGGGAGGACGCGTGCCACGTCATGTGTTGTCGCTGTGCGGCAGTTTCTCGACTCGCCCGAACGGTGGACCCACGGCGGATTGGGCGACGGTTGTCACCCTTGTCGTGCGGGCGGTTGCCACATCGCCCGAACGCCCACGAACGCCATGCCCGCACCCTCTTTTCTCCACATCGCGGCAGTTCACTGCGCCCCCCTGTCTTCCTCCTCTCTCTCTCTCGCATTGCGCTTCGGCGGCGGCGGCGAGGCGATTTCGCGGCGATTCATCGGCGAGACGGCGGCGGCGCTCGCGGAGTCGTCGTACAGGCGGCTGCGCTTGAGTAGGCATTGAAGAGTCGCCGGAGACCACAGGAGATGAGGTAATGTGCTCGAAATCGTCTCCACTCCCCCTCAATATCTATTTTTGCGTCTCAAATCGACGGCGATTCCATGGCGATCTTCGTTTCTATTTGGTGGGGATTCTGCAGGAGTCGCCGGTGGGACGTAGGGGCGGCTCGTTGGTCACCGCACTAGACCATTTGGTTGGTTCATTTAGTCGCCTTGCGGATTCATGCTCTGCTTTGAATCGCAGAGTTCATTCCCCTTCTGGATTTCATCCATTTCTATGGTTGCCAAGCAATGGTTGGCACTACCCCTTGTTTTGTGAAACCAGAGCAGTGATGCAGTGAATCACTGTGTTCTCGTCTTTTGGTCGTCTTATTTTGATGCAGTGAAGGTCTAGAACACAGCGTGAACCCTAGATTCATTTTATGTAGATTCTAGTTTCTTTTGATTTTGAACTAGGTTTTGATTACAGTGTTTGTGTGTGCTAATCATAATTAGTTGCCTATGCCGTATACCCAAACATGGCAACTACATATGTTGATTGTGCTTGAAGTTGTCGTACCCTTCACACATTCAGATGGCAACTCTAATGTTCCCCATAAACACTAGTTGCCCTGTCTCTGTGTGTACTGGTGGCAAGTCAATCTTTGTTCCAAGTTAAATTAGTTGCCATGGTGTCTGTAGGCATACGTCAACTTGATATTCGAGCGTGTCTGTTTACTTTGCTGCCATTCTGTTTTCCTAACAGATGGCAACTCAATAGGTGATTTTAGTACATTAGCTGCCATGGCGTTTGTCAGGACATGGCAAACAATAAAAGATACCCACCCTTTTGTGGTTGCCATTCTGTTTTTTGTAACATATGGCAACTATGTAGTTCATTTTCATTTTAAACTAATGTGGTGTTCGTCGACACATGGCAACTGGTATCTGAACATTGCCATCACTATATGTTTGCCGTTCTGTTTACCTACCAGAATGGCAACTGCATGTTTGTGTGTGTGTGTACTGGTGGCAAGTCAATCTTTGTCCCAAGTTAAATTAGTTGCCATGGTGTTTGTCATCATACGACAACATGATATTTGAGTGTGTCTGTTTAATTTGTTGCCATTCTGGTTCCCTAACAGATGGCAACTCAATATCTGATTACAGTACATTAGTTGCCATGGGGTTTGTCGGCAAATAATAACATATCCCCACCTTTGTGGTTTGCCATTCTGTTTTTGTAACATACGACATCTATGCAGTTCATTTTTGCAAATGTTCATACTTAAGCCTTGTTTGTCATCTTTTGAACCATGGCAATTTTCACTGCGATGATGAAAATTATCAATTTGCCAGACCTTTTGCTGGTGCTCACGGGAAATGTACCCTGTTTTATGAGTACCTACTAATGTGTATTTGCCGTCTGTTACAGCATAATGGTTCGCATCTGTCAGGACGACGATGACGATGACTTTGTGGACCCACCCCCACGGAACGTTGTGGCTGGTGCCAATAAACCTGCGAAGGAGGTTGGTTTTTCTTTGCTTTGCCAAATAATTGCATCTCCAACCCACATAGGGTGGTTGACCAGATCTTGTAGCGCCCCTCCTGGGTGATCTGAGGTGTACGTAGCACAAGCATTTTTCGTTGTTTGTGTCTAAAGTTAAACCTCCTGCATGGCAATTGTAGCTGTTATTTCATCATGGCAAATGTAGCTATGCTTGCATGGGAACTGCAAGTAAGCAGTTATGGCAACTACACATTTCATCAGTAATGGAGACTGCAGTTGCCACATAATGGCAGTATCCCTGCAAATATGATGGCAACTGCAGTTATCACAACATGGCAACTGTAATTATGCATACATGGCAAGTTCTTATAACCAGTGATGGCAACTGAAACACGATCAATGATGGAAACTGCAGTTGCCACATGACGGCAAGAGCAGTGAAACATGATGGCAAATGTAGGTACCACGGCATGGCAAATGTAGGTACCACAGCATGGCAAATGTAGGTACCACATCATGGCAATTGAATTTGCCATAGCTTGGCAACTGCTATACCATCACCACATGGCAGTTCATTCTGAATACACAAGTTATTTTTGTCCCTTGACCATTCATGGCAGTTGTTGTTGCCTTGGGATGGCAAATGCATTCATTAACCATTTACTTTCTCTATTTTTATTCTCACCTGCATAATACGTTGATGGCAGGTCTCCTATTGTTAGCTGTTGCCATGCGTTACACACAGTTGCTACAAATGTCATTTTGTAGTAAGTTTCCCTGTTTCATAATATGTCTTTTCTTCATAATTTACCTTGATCTCTTTTCGTCCCGATGCTGTTGTCCTGATTGTGAGGCACTCGCATTTACTCCCGGCGCAGTTTTTGCCATGGGACCTCTGATGGCAAACTATAATTCCCTGCAAATGTGTAGAACGAACATCATACGTTTGCCATTATTTTGTCTTCAAACATGGCAAACTATCCTTTTTGCTCAATACGGAAACGCCCGCATGTCTCGGTATTCTTGCAGTAGAGGTAGCAATGGCCCCCATGAAATGAGGTTGTTGTACGCATCCCATGGCGTCGATTGCGGCTGTCTGAAAAACCAAGGATTTGAACCTTCGCCTAGTTCCATCCTTCCTTTTTGTTAGTCCCCAAAACCTAGATGCATAACGAACAGACACCTATTGTGTTAGTTTGCATTCTACCTTGCATATCCTATCTTCAATGAGCATCACAAAAAATGTAGCATCTGATTTTCACATGTCAAACTGATTTTGGGTGGCAATTGGATGCCTGATGGCAAATTCATCTAGACTAATGAGGCAAATACTGTTGGAACCACATGGCAAATCTTGTGGTCCAAGGCGGCAACTATTTTTTCCCCATTCAGATACATGTCCAGTGTTTCTCCCAGAGCAATCCACTTGAATTTCACTAGTTGGCAACTACTGTGTTGGAACCACATTGAAGATTAGGTGATGCAAAACGGCAACTAATTTTCCCATCTCTCCCATATCTACCAACACACCCAACTGCCATACATCCCAGCAGATCTGGGAGAATTCTGGATGAATCCGGGTGGCAATTCTGGCTTTTAGAGACAGCAGTCACCCCTTCAATCTCAATTCGTGCGTTAGGCATGGCAATTCGCCAGATCCCAAATTTTCAAACCTACTGAGATGCGGGATGAGAGTGTAGGGACGACAGAGTGAGGGCGACAACTGCGGGACGCACATGAAGGAAATATGCCCTAGAGGCAATAATAAAGTATTATATATTTCCTTATATCATGATAAATGTTTATTATTCATGCTAGAATTGTATTAACCGGAAACATAATACATGTGTGAATACATAGACAAACAGAGTGTCACTAGTATGCCTCTACTTGACTAGCTTGTTAATCAAAGATGGTTATGTTTCCTAGCCATAGACATGAGTTGTCATTTGATTAACGAGATCACCTCATTAGGAGAATGACGTGATTGACTTGACCCATTCCGTTAGCTTAGCACTCGATCGTTTAGTATGTTGCTATTGCTTTCTTCATGACTTATACATGTTCCTATGACTATGAGATTATGCAACTCCCGTTTACCGGAGGAACACTTTGTGTGCTACCAAATGTCACAACGTAAATGGGTGATTATAAAGGTGCTCTACAGGTGTCTCCAAAGGTACTTGTTGGGTTGGCGTATTTCGAGATTAGGATTTGTCACTCCAATTGTCGGAGAGGTATCTTTGGGCCCACTCGGTAATGCACATCACTATAAGCCTTGCAAGCATTGTGACTAATGAGTTAGTTGCGGGATGATGTGTTACGGAACGAGTAAAGAGACTTGCCGGTAACGAGATTGAACTAGGTATCGAGATACCGACGATCAAATCTCGGGCAAGTAACATACCGGTGACAAAGGGAACAACGTATGTTGTTATGCGGTCTGACCGATAAAGATCTTCGTAGAATATGTGGGAGCCAATATGGGCATCCAGGTCCCGCTATTGGTTATTGACCGGAGACGTGTCTCGGTCATGTCTACATAGTTCTCGAACCCGTAGGGTCCGCACGCTTAACGTTACGATGACAGTTTTATTATGAGTTTATGTATGTTGACGTACCGAAGGAGTTCGGAGTCCCGGATGAGATCGGGGACATGACGAGGAGTCTCGAAATGGCCGAGACGTAAAGATCGATATATTGGACGACTATATTCGGACCTCGGAAAGGTTCCGAGTGATTCGGGTATTTTTCGAAGTACCGGAGAGTTACGGGAATACGTATTGGGCCTTATTGGGCCATACGGGAAAGAAGGAAAAGGGCCTCAAGGGTGGCCGCACCCCTCCCCTTGTCTGGTCCGAATTGGACTAGGGAAGGGGGCGCCCCCTTCCTTCCTTCTCTTTTTCCCTTCCTCTTTTCCTATTCCATATGGGAGGTGGAATCCTACTAGGACTAGGGAGTCCTAGTAGGACTCCACACTTGGTGCGCCCCCTCCTAGGGCCGGCCTCCTCCTTCCTTGCTCCTTTATATACGGGGGCAGGGGGCACCCCATGGACACAACAATTGATCCTTGAGATCTCTTAGCCCTGTGCGGTGCCCCCCTCCATCATATTACACCTCGATAATACCGTCGCGGAGCTTAGGCGAAGCCCTGCGTCGGTGGAACATCATCATCGTCACCACGCCGTCGTGCTGACGAAACTCTCCCTCAACACTCGGCTGGATCGGAGTTCGAGGGACGTCATCGAGCTGAACGTGTGTAGAACTCGGAGGTGCTGTGCGTTCGGTACTTGATCGGTCGGATCGTGAAGACGTACGACTACATCAACCGCGTTGTGATAACGCTTCCGCTATCGGTCTACGAGGGTACGTGGACAACACTCTCCCCTCTCATTGCTATGCATCACCATGATCTTGCGTGTGCGTAGGAATTTTTTTGAAATTACTACGTTCCCCAACAGTACATACAAAAAACGGGTTCGTTGACGTGTTCTTGGTCTACGATTTTGGCGTAGCCGACCTTGTTGCCATGGCGATTTGGGTGCAGATCGGCGGAGGTGAACGAGACGAGCAAGGGCAGAGGTAGACGAAGGAGTTGGAGGAGGGGTTAGGGGAGTTTTACGGGCAGGCGTTTTTGGGGCAGTTGACAACGTGCGGGCTTTGGCAATTGCTGCCGCACGATGGTGTGCGGGCCACATATGTGGCTGCCTGATCGTTCGGGGGCTGGCAGCTGCGCCCGCACGGGGGTGTGCGGGCTGGCAAGTGTTGTTGCCGAACGAATCGTGCGGCACTAAACCTTACAGCCCACACGTGTGGCGGTTATCGGCGTCCTAATTCTATTGCATGATCGAATAAGCTCGAGAGAAAATCAGATTCCATAATAACGCCGACACATCCGAGATCTTTGTACCATAGAAAGCCCCCTTTGCAACGCCACGGCCTCCGCTGCCGTGCTATTGAGTAAATTCTTGAGAACCCATGAACAACCTGCCGTCGCTGCCCCCTTTTGAGCTCCGAAGTATAGCTAGTAGCTGCAGCTCCCGACCTATCTTCAAAATAAGCAGCATCGACATTCATTTTTATAACATAACAAACCGTGTGAGGCCTCTCCCAGGTGGTTTTACGCGGGTCGGCAGAGCCCAAAGTTTTTTTTTGCAAAGTTTTGCTGTTAACGTATGGGTTGCAGACGCGGTTCTTGCCGTTCCCTTGAGTTACATTATATATTGATTGCGGAGGTGCTCTGGGCGATGGATTATAGCCACTCGTAGCATTTTTAGATTTAATTATGATTATAATAATATATAAATAATAAAGAAGAAAAGAGGTGGGAAGCCGACTGGTAATTCCTGGGCCGCGGGAGGCGCCACCTCCGCCTCTCGTTTGGGCGACGTGGCGCGCATCGGGCGGGGACTCGTCTCGCCCTCCTCCTCCACCACCACCACCACCACGGGAGAAACGGAGAGAGCCAATAGAAAAATCCTCTCTTTCTTTCTATCAATCAATCGCGTGGAGGAAAAGAGAGAAGAAGGAACAAGGAACCCTCTCCGGTTCGTCGCCTGCTTCCTTCCCCAATCCTCGCCGCCTCCCTCCCTCCGTCGCCGGGACGCCACGGTACGGTACGGTGCGCGCCACCTCTTCCCCACCCCCCTTATCCTCTCCCCTCCTCTCCCCCCGGAGAGGAACCGACCCAACCGAATCGAATCCAGGGGAGGGGAGGGGCGGCTGTCCATCTATACATAGATAGATTGGTCCAAGAATCCCCAAATCGAATCCATCCTCTTTGCTTTGGTTTATTTCTTTCTTTGTTTATCCTTCTCGTTGATTAGGAGGAGGATTAGGTGCTCTGTTCCGTTGCCGCGGTTGGTTCCGCCGTTGCTCTGTTTTGTTCGCTTCCTGCCATGGATTCTTCTTTACCTTTCCTGTCTTCTTCCTCCGGCGGATTGGCTTTCTGGCTTCTGACCGGCTTCCTTCTCCTTTTCTTCTTCTTGCAGCGTGGAATCAGCGATAAAGCGGAGGAATTTGGGCGCAGGAAGGATTTGGCCGGCGGGCTCCGGGATCTCGTCGTTTGGTCCTTCTTCTTCTTGTTGATTTGATCGACTGGTAGGTGGGCGGATCCACAAGCAGCGGCAGCCATGATGATGGTGGACACGGTCAGCGCCAGCACCTCCTTCATCGCGCGCCACCCCTTCGACCACCACCGGCCCCGCCGGACCCTCCTCCACGTCGTCAGCTGCCGGCCCCTGGCCACGCCCTTCGCGGGCCGCCGCCTCGTGGCCAGAAGGCAGCCGTCGCTTCCTGCGCAGCAGCGGCTCGCGGACTGGCCCGTCAGGGCGCTGGCGGCGGTGGGGTTCACCAAGGAGGCCGTCCCGCGCAAGGAGTTCCGGGGGATCCCAGGGGACGGCGACAACGGATTAGGGACCGACGACGACGCCCCCCCAGCGGCGGTACCGTCATGGCCGCCGCGGAACAGGGCGGACGACCCGAGCCTGCACAACCCGCTGCTGCGCCTCGAGCGCATGGGCTGCGGCTGGGTCGGCGTCATCTTCGAGTGGGAGGGCGTGGTGGTGGAGGACGACACACGGCTGGAGCGACAGGCGTGGCTGACCCTGGCCGAGGAGGAGGGCAAGTCCCCACCCCCGGCGTTCGTGCTGCGGCGGGTCGAGGGGATGAAGGCCGAGCACGCGGTCTCCGAGGTGCTCTGCTGGTCCAGGGACCCCTCGGAGCTGCGGCGCCTGGCGGCCCGCAAGGAGGAGATCCACGGCGGGTTGCGCGGCGCCGCCAACCAGATGCGGGACGGGTCGAAGGAGTTCATGAGCACGCTGGTCAACTACAAGATCCCCCTCGCCGTCGCCTCCACGCGGCCCCGCAAGGCCGTCGAGGCGGCCATCGAGGCCGTCGGCGCGCGGGGCTTCTTCGACGCCGTCGTGGCCGCGGAGGACGTGTACCGTGGCAAGCCCGACCCGGAGCTGTTCCTCTACGCCGCGCAGCTGCTCGGCTTCATCCCCGAGCGCTGCGTCGTGTTCGGCAACTCCAACTCCGCCGTGGAGGCTGCGCACGACGCCCGCATGAAGTGCGTGGCCGTCGCGAGCAAGCACCCCGTCTACGAGCTCGGCGCGGCCGACCTTGTTGTCAAGCGGCTTGATGAGCTGTCCGTGGTTGATCTCAAGAACCTTGCCGACATCGACTCCCCTGAGTTTGGCATGGAGCCCGAGCCGGAGATGGAGGAGGAGGAGGACGAGGCGCCACCGTCGACCGCGGTGGGCGTCGACGATATATTCTTGTAGGAGACCCAGGAGCCGCCGGTATGTATGTACATTTGATTTGGAATTGGCCCTTCTCCTGTTGCACACGTGTATGATGGATAATTTGCGGTAGCGATCAGGAAGGAAGGAAGGGCTTTATTATCTATCCTTCTAATCCGTGTTAGGTTGTGTTATGTACATGGAATGTATCTTTAGAACTCACACAAATTGTATATATACTTGGAAAAGAAAAAAGAGGGTACTTGATACGTATACGTCAGTGCATTGCTTCCAGATGTGGAAGGTGTAATAATTATAACTCAGAAGGAACATATGTTTATTTGCAGTGAATGGAAAAACAGAATTACATATGTTATCTGCTTGTTGCCTGCTCTGTTCCTACTTGGAGCAGCAAAATTGTCTTAGCTTCTTATCATCAGACGAAAACAAATCTTCCACATGTCTCTCGTGTGATGATGTATATGTATTCCTGTGTGATGATGTGCTGTTGATCAGAATTCTGTTCTTTCTTGCAAGGGTATATTATCAAGATCTTCCACTGTTGTTTAGAGTTTTGGGGATTCAACAAAATCTTATTTATGTCTGTGTTGTATTTTTGGCAAGAATCTTGAATAACCACTGGATTGCATATGATACTTGTTGCCTGCTATATATGTGTTCCTACCTGTAACAGCAATTGTTTTCCCCTAATTTATGGAACGAAAAATTCTCCCATTGCTTTGGATCTTGTGGATCGAATGGGTATTTATATCTGTATAATTCTGTGTGATCCGCTGTTAGCTTCATGATGTGATGATGATGCAATGTTGATCAGAATCCAGAATCCTGTAGAGCCAAACTCCAAACTGAGCAATTGGCCACTGTGATCCTGCTGCTTTGGATGCTCCTAGTTGTGATATGCTTGTGTTTCTTCTGCTCACTGGCAGTTTTTATGCTGCATGACACTCCTAGTTCATGATGTGGATGGTCTATAGCTCATAGCTCAGAAGATGGATATATGTCTATATAATTTGCAGAAAAAATAACAGAAATAGTGCATCATGTTTTAGTTGTCTATTTGGACATCTGTAGATCCACTGGATACATCTGAACTGCACTACTTCCTGATGTCCGATGTGATGTGTATAGCTCAGATGGATACATGCCTAGCTGCAATGGAAACTGGGAGACAGAATTGCACATGTCACATGTACTGTTCCGTTCTGCTCCTACTTGAGTGTCAAGACCTTCCATCCCTGTTCACAGTTTTTGGGGATCCAGTCGAATGTTATCATCGATTGCTATTGTCGCGGATGATAATAGCTCGGCGAAAACATTCCTCAGAGTGTCTGAACATGGTGACGGCGCAGCCACTCGGTTCACGCGCCCGCTGTTTTTTCGCCCAAAAAAGTTCAGTTGATCCGTTTCGAGCATGCAGCGAGTGTTCTGTTGATGTTGATCAGGCACACCCAATGTTTTCGTCAAGTGCGATGAGTTTGTGAAAGAAAGGTGATGACGCAGACAGATACTCAATTGTCAGTTCGCATCCAGAAGTCGAGTCAGTGCTTGTTTAGATAATTGTCGAAACATTGTATGTGGATAAGCAAACCACTAGCAGTAAAGTAAGCTAGAAAGAGTTTGGATGATTGGTGGCCACTGTGAACCTGTGATGCTGCTCCTAGTTGTGTTTTTCTTCTGTCCGCTGGCAGTTTTCATGCTGCAGATAATTCATGATGCGTGGATGGTGTATGACTCGAGGATGGATATATATCATGATGTCCTGTTTATTATTTTGTCAAGGATGGTGACACTCTCTGTAAAAAAATTGTCTTAACCGGATGAACATGGTGACGATGCCGTGGCTCGGTTCACACATCCCCCCAGTGTTTCACTGAACAATTCACTCGTCTATTTTTGAGAATGCAGTGAGTATTTATGCTCATGCATTGCATTGCTACAATCAGACATAAGTGAGTGTTTTTGTCAAAAAAGGGTCATGACTTTGTGGAAGGTGATGATGCAGACGGATTACTGAATTCACATCAGAGTCGGTGCTCATTGGATATGTCTCTTCCACTGGTGGATAAGCAAACCACTAGTAGTAAATAAAGTAAGCTATGAAGAGTTGGCGGTGCAGTCCAAACTCCAAACTAAACAATTGACCACTGTGATCGATGATGATGCGCACTTGCAATGTATATGGAGCAAAAGTTTATAACCCCCATCTTATCTGTTAAAACTTTAAAAGGGTTTGGCCTCCCTGTGCACAACATCTGATGATCATGCGGAAAACGCCCGCCCCGGTGGCTCGACACGACGCAGACTGCTCGGTCGATCAATCACACCTACTGAATGTTTTGTTCAGCAGTCCACCTGATCTATGTCCATCAATTGCAAAGAAAAAAGAAACTTGAATCACATACCGCTTTCTCTGTTATGAGGACCTTCCATTGTTGAGTTTGGGGATCCAGTGAATATCATTGGTGTCTATGCCATGTAAGAATTTGAGCCTGAATCCTGAAAAGCCACTTCGCATCCAGTCAAGTGAGCGAGTGCTTCATTGGATATGTCTCTTCCACTGGTGGATAAGCAAACCACTAGCAGTAGCAAAATAAAGTAAGATATGAAGAGCTGGATGATCGGTGGTGCAGTCCAAAGCCCAAACTAGAGTAAACAACTGGCCACTGTGAATGCTGTTGATGATGCTCACCTGCAATGCATCATGGATTATCTCATCCTGAAGATGAAGAGTGGGAGGTCCAAACTGAATGAAGCACTGAATGTTGTCATGGCCATGGTTCTCATCCTGAAGATGAAGAGTGGGAGGTCCAAACTGAAGAATTGGATTGGATTGGATTGACCACCGTGATGGTCTCCTCCGAGAAGCAGCAGGGTCGCATGGGTGGGTGTCCATGGCGACGGCCGCCCACATGCGCCCCACGTGCCGAGCCCGCTCCCTCCTCGCGCGCGCGTGCCATCCCGGCCGTCCGTCGCCCACACGTGTCGCCGCGCCGTGCCAGCGTGCGAGCCATAACCCGGTCGCACGCCTCGCACGCGTGAGCCAACCCTAGCGCTTGTGCACGCGTCTCCCACACGCCACGGCGGCGCGTCGGCCCGGTCGATGCTGCGGCTGGATCCGATGGGCGGGGCCGTCAAGGAGGAGGATGGGGAGGGGGAGGACTCGGATGAGGAGGAGGAGGAGGACTTCTTGGTCGCCGACGCGGCGGCCGGCGACGAGCAGCACGCGCGGCCTCCGGAGCGGCGGCGGGGGAGGGGGAGGGAGGAGAAGGAGCGGACCAAGGCGCGGGAGCGGCGGCGGCGGGCGGTGACGGGGCGGATCCTGGCGGGGCTGCGGCGGCACGGCGGCTTCGGGCTCCGCTCCCGCGCCGACGTCAACGAGGTGGTCGCCGCCCTCGCCCGCCACGCCGGCTGGGTCGTCCTCCCCGACGGCACCACCTTCCCCTCCCACCCCCAGGCAAGTTTCCATTTTTCCCCTCCCTCCCCTCGCCTGGTCACCACTCACCCATGCCACCTCAGCTCACCCAGTGAGTGAGCTACCGGTGACAGCGAGTGAGTGAGCAGTGGCACTCATTTATGACGTCATGAACCGCCGTATACGGGCGGTAGAGCCGAACAATACGGCGTATTCTGAGATTAAAAAGCTGGGATTTTTGGTGGCCGTCCATGGCCGCAAAGGGAGGGCGGCGGCGCGGGATCACGGGCGGCTGCTCCCGCCCCCGCACCCGCCTCCCGGGGGCGCGCTCCACCGCCACCTCCCCCGTCTTCTTCCTCCCTCCCATCCCGAGATAGATCCGACGCTAACTGCTCCTCCTCCTGCTACTACTCTGCTCCTCCAGACGCCGCGCCCCGCGATGCTCGCACCGGCCATCTCCCTCTCCTCCCCCTCCGCCGCCGCCGCCGCGCTGCCGACGCTGCTCCCGGTCTCCTCCTCCTCCTGCGCGCCAGGCATCGCCGTTCCCCCGCTCGCCGCGCGCCCGATCTCGCGCCGCGCCGGGTGCGCCCCCGCGCTCCGGACCGCCGCCGCCTCCTCGCCCTTCGCGGTGTCGCGCGCCGTGCCCGAGGGCGGCCCCGCGTCGCCGCTGCTCGCCGTGCCCGTGCCCGACGACGAGGACGCCGACGCCGCCATGGACGGCGGCGACGGGGGCGAGCAGACCGGCCTCGCGACGCGCCCGGCGGTGGCCCCGCCGCGGCCCCCGCCCGAGCGGGACTTCGCCGGCACGCCCTACGTGCCCGTCTACGTCATGCTCCCGGTAATCCAGACGCCACACTTGTTCCTTGTGCCCTGTGTACGTATGTGTTTGCCATTGCTGAACTCGGCTGCGTGTTGTGTTGCAGCTCGGGGTGGTGAGCGTGAAGGGCGAGGTGGCGGAGGCGGACGAGCTGGTGGCGCAGCTGCGGGTGCTCAAGGCGGCGGGCGTCGACGGCGTCATGGTCGACTGCTGGTGGGGCAACGTCGAGGCGCACCGCCCGCAGGAGTACAACTGGGCCGGCTACAAGCGCCTCTTCCACATCATCAGGGACCTCAAGCTCAAGCTGCAGGTCACACACACATCCATCTCTGAATCGAATTATTAGTGTGTTGCAATAAAGATTTACATATCATGAATTTGAGTTTCCTTGCTGAATTTTGCTATTCTGCTCGCTTGATATACTTAGGTGGTCATGTCGTTCCATGAGTGCGGAGGCAACGTCGGGGACGACGTGTCCATTCCTCTCCCGGAATGGGTGATAGAGATCGGCAAGAGCAACCCGGACATCTACTTCACCGACAGGGAAGGCAGGCGTAACACGGAGTGCCTTTCATGGGGCATTGATAAAGAAAGGGTTCTACAAGGCCGAACCGCGGTCGAGGTACGATCATTTCACTGTATCCCAAAGGGTGATAACCGATAAGTTGGAACTGGAGAAACCATGAAGTGATTTTGTATCTGTATGCATGCTTACTCATCTCTTGTTCTTTAATTTCTACCGAATCCCCGCGCTCTGTTTTTGAATTGACTCCGATGTCCCAACTACTTGAGCCCTGCAAATGTTATTATGGTCTCCAACTAATACCCTCCACATTATGCTTTAGGTAGATCTGTATGCAATGCCACCTTCCTGAATTCGTGCGCACTTGGTATACAAATGGTCCAGGGAACATGAGATTTGTCATCAACACCCTGTTTATACATACTTAGGCTCTATTTGGATCACCGTTTTCGTTTTAAATACCTCTGTAAAAATTACATGCCATGGTCGGTCGTTTTGTTTCTGGCCGGAAATTGCTCAATAGCTGGTACGTTACACCTGTAAACAAAACACCTCCATATTATTTTACACCCATCCCAAGCGCGGCCTTAGTACATAAAGAAGGAACTGCCGTGGTCTGTTTTAGAGGGTCTTGAATAAAGAAGCTGCACCTGCTGTATATTTTCCATGTGTTCTAGTTTTATAGTGGGTGTATATCATGAAACTGTCTGCTGTCATGTAAATGTCGGCTTTCTGTGTTTAAGAATCTCAGTTTATCGGAGGGTTATATGTGTTTCCCCGTTTCATTCCCTTTAATCATTGTAGGTGTACTTTGACTTCATGAGAAGCTTCCGAGTAGAATTTGACGAGTATTTCGAGGATGGGATCATTTCAGAAATTGAGGTTGGACTAGGGGCTTGTGGAGAGTTACGGTATCCATCTTATGCAGCAAACCATGGCTGGAAATACCCTGGCATTGGAGAATTTCAGGTAAAGCCTCACTCTTTTACCTTAGATTTCCATTCTTTTCAGGGTACTTTGGCATTGCCAATCCATGCTATATCTTCTACATCTCATCAAGTTTCTTATAGTATAAGAGGGGTTCATTGAGGGTATATTTTGCTCCAGTGCTATGACAGGTACTTGCAGAAAAATCTGAGGAGGGCCGCAGAAGCACGGGGACACGCCATGTGGGCAAAGTCACCAGACAACGCCGGCCACTATAATTCTGAACCAAACAACACTGGATTCTTCTGTGATGGAGGGGATTATGATAGCTATTATGGCCGGTTCTTCCTCAACTGGTACGCACAGGTGTTGCTGGATCATGCGGACCGCGTGCTGATGCTAGCCAGGTTGGCCTTTGAAGGCTCAGCTATTGCTGTCAAGGTCAGTTATAATCGTCAGTTAGTTCAGAAAGTATAAGTTCATGTTGATACCTGTATCGGGCGCATTTGCCCCTGTTTCAGTATGTTGGTCTTCCTAAAAACTAAACAACTTGTTTTTGCATACGAAGTAAACTAAACAACTGGACATAAAGGTTTGCTCTTGTGACATGAGCAGGTGTCAGGCATACACTGGTGGTACAAAACTGCCAGTCATGCTGCTGAGCTGACTGCTGGGTTCTACAACCCATGTAACCGCGATGGCTATGCTCCAATTGCCCAAGTATTGAAAAAGCATGGTGCGGCTTTGAACTTCACATGCGTCGAACTGCGCACCATGGATCAGCATGAGGTGTACCCCGAGGCCTTGGCAGATCCAGAGGGCTTGGTATGGCAGGTACGGGACCTTCTACATTTTTGTAGAGAAAAACGGGACCTTCTACGTTTACAGAGATGCTTATCATTCTCTTTCACATTCTCTTAGCGGCATTTTAGAGTGCTAGTCTATTCTCTGGATAGTGAATCTCTCTGACTTGAGCAACTAGCTGGTAGGGTTTTGTCCGAACATTCGGTTTCGTAAATCATGTAGCCAACTGAATTCTTCTGTTCATTACTTAAGAGCAGCTATCTTGATGATAGTATATCAGTGTTTGATCTGTTGGAATATATCGTTTGTTATTCAGGTGCTGAACGCTGCGTGGGATGCCGGGATACAAGTGGCCAGCGAGAACGCGCTGCCATGCTACGACAGGGACGGCTTCAACAAGACACTGGAGAACGCCAAGCCGCGGAACGACCCCGATGGGCGGCACTTGTTCGGGTTCACCTACCTGAGGCTTTGCAGCACCCTCTTCGAGGGACCCAACCTCCCTGAGTTTGAGCGTTTCGTCAAGAGGATGCACGGTAAGATTACAAACAACAAGGTCTCTTGTCATACTTGCATGCATGACCCGCCTCTCGTAAACCACTGCTGGTAATGACGATTCCTTTCGGTCTTCTTCGCAGGCGAAGCGGTTCATGACTTGAGGGCGTAGATTGTTAGCGTGTTACATACATAAGTACATAATACACAAGACTTTTTTGTTGTCCCAGGGCTCATTATGGTTCTCATTGCGGAACCACATGTGCCATTTTTGTCTCGCGATAGCTTGATATTTGAGCTATATATTGAACCGAATAACGCCGCTCCAAGATGTAAACCATATCTTCCTGTGCATATAGTCCTAGTTATCAAGCATGAGGATCAGAAGTTGGTTTCCGTCGAGTGGCTGACAGCAACGCCGTGAGCCGTAGCTTCTGTGAAAGGTTTGAGGCTGTGCAAATAAAAATGCCGATGCTGTTCTCTCTCTCTCTCTCTCTCTCTCTCTCTCTCTCTCTCTCTCTCTCTCTCTCTCTCTCTCTCCTGTGATGCTCATAGTTAAGCAGCATGGTTCGTTTTTTGTTTGGTACTGATATGTTTGTGTCATGTGTTCTTTTGTTGATGGAGAGGGATGCCGATTATTATTTTTGTGTGTGCAAAGCTTATTGGAATAGACTGGGCGCTGCAATGCTTGAAAGCGGGCCCAGGGCCTGGCCCAATCCTGGCGCCGCCACTGTATGCAGTAGCACCAATCTTTACATAGTAATCCTTTGGACAGTGGGATTCCATCCATGACTTGTTGCACAGGCCTCCCTGACCACCTCCTTGATCTTCAACATTGTTCCTCAATTCTTTCTTGATTTTTTTTTGCAAGAGGCTCCAATACATCGGATTCTGGCACAAACTAAAAATCACAGCATTGGGATCATCAGGGAATTTCCTATCAAAAACATGGTGCATTCCTGGTCTTCCAAATGGTCCAGCAAATAACCACATCCCTAAACAAGATAAGGCTTTGAGAGATTTGGGAAAAGAACCGAGCCAGCCCCCAACCAGGTCATAAACGTCATCTGGGGTTGTGTGTGTGTGGGTGGGGGGGGGGGGGGGGGTCTAACTAGGGCATTAGGTGATGAAAATTTGAGTTGCTAACATGAAAACCAAACTGAAAAATACATATGACTTATTATATTTGATTATGCATAGTTGTAACAATATTTATTAAATATAAGTAAAATAAGTAAATGAAAAAAATCCATGCATTGTTTAATGTTGTGGTGGGTCTTATCTCTTGACTAGATTACCTGTCGCGCCCATGGCGCAAAAAGCGAGAGCGAACCGAGTATTCAAACCGTGTATATGTTACTGATTTAGAATCAACTTAACAGATACTTATATCCCATTACATGGTACCTTGATAGACTAAAAGGAAGTAATGAGATCACTTGATAATAGCATACATTGGTTTTATAAAGCAAGCTATAGGAGAAAAGATGGAAAGAGTGAGCATTCAAACTATGCACATCAGAATATTTAGATACAGTCAATACATAGCATTATAAGAGAGGCATAAGATCAATTTACGATAGCTTATTTACATTGCTTTTATCAGGCAAGGTACATAGGTGCATCATACATACACCTTTGATCATATTAGCAGATCGGTATAGAAAATGACTTCATCGTCTAAGTTGTTGCATCATAGCATTTGGAAGGCCAAGCTGTTGCATCATAGCATCGAGAAAGTACTTTTGTTGGGACCTTAACCTTTTGCATCACGGTGGACCAACAACTAAGAGGAATACATCGTAAGTAAGCATTGTTTCTTAGATAACATAAAATCTGAGAATAACAGACGTTTGACGTTGCCTACAAAAAAGAGGAAGACATTGTAAGAAAGTGCAGTGAAAGATACATCATAGCAGCCTATAGAAGTAAATACGAAATATAGGATGAACATGACTTCATACACAAAGATAAATCTGATGGCTCTCTAGCAAAACTAACTACACATATCACTTAGAAATAGGAGAAGGTCATTACCTATGATCACAATCAGGTATTGTGAAAATAAATCACTCTACTTGCTAGAGATCAGATAAGGAGAAGAAAACTAATGAGTGAAAACTTCTAAGATATTGATGCTGCATCTTAAAATATTGTTGATGACATTATTAACCTATCACTTTGCGAAAAAGCACGATAAACTAACACAATTTAGAACACATACTTGCAAGTGCACCACTGAGAAAAGTAATCAGGCGTGTTTTTTGGGACTCTATCCCTGCTATTTAAAAGAACTGCACTAACAAAAGGAGGCTAAGGAGGAGCAAAATAAGGACAATAACAAAAGTAATGCATGTGGGTAGACATACATACTGCCATAGCTTGGAAATCAAGACCTTCAGCAAGAAACACATGTAACTCAACAAGAAACACATGTAAAGACGAAAACAGTATTGTTCAGCTAGCAGAAGATTACCAATTCAAATTACCCAGTCACACTGGCTGGAAAACCAAATTAAAATCCTCTTTAATAGCAGATCCTGTGACACAAGATACCCCCCTGAATCAGTACAAAGTAATACGGGGCACAAAGAGTTGTTAACCGTTGAATCCCTCTGCGCCTATACAATATTTAGCATCCGAAGAGGAGGGGGGTCGACCTGTTGGCTGGGCAGCTGAGGTTGCTGCCAGCCCACCCGAGTTCGAGTCCCGGCTCGGACGCGCAGTGCTCGCGGAGTTTCTCCTATAAAAAAGTGCCAACGAGGGTTAGCCCTTGGGTTGGTCTCATTTTAATATTTAGCATCCGAAGTTGTAATTTAGATTAATAGCACAAGAGATATACACAAAAGGACTAACACATCCGGAAATAATGATTCCAGAGTTTAAATCGATATTTGAGTACAACAAAGTAGGTGTAAGCATACAAATAATTCAAGAAAGGCGACAACACACCAAGTGTATGCTACCCGAATTGCAATTGTTTCACAGTGCTCCTCAATTAATTCGCGCGTCTGTACCCGAACTCCTGAAATGTAACAAAGAATCAAGGGATTAGTACCAAAACTAACTGAATGTAGCTCGCATATGTTGGCTTTTGATCCCTAGATCAAATCATCCAGGATCTCACACACACGTAGTGCAAAGCTAGCTAGCTAGCAACCAAGCAGGCAAGCTGCTGGATCGTGTCTAGCCGGCGACTTGCGTTCTACGTACGCCTGGCCGTAGCTTCTGTATGTGAGCACTTCGGCGCCGTCGGCGGAACTCGTGCGTAACGTGGCGATGGGAAAACACAGATCGGTATGATGTTGGCCAAAGGCTCGTATCGAGCCTTGTATTACTTCTCTCTTTTCTGATTTTCTGGTTACAAGGAACACCCCTAGAGTGCTTTTATACACGTCCACGAGGGACTACGGAAATAGACTAGGACTAGGAATCCTAATGCTACCAGGACTCGTACTTACTCCTTTTCCTAATTCTACGTGTACTGAGAAAACGTGGTTAACTTCTACATTCACCTCCTTAACCTTGTTGCTTGACTGGATCTCATGTACTCCGACTTTGTTCCTCATCTCGATGAACTTCTGTCGACCGAGGGACTTCATGAGAATGTCGACAAGCTACTCCTTTGTGTTCACGTGTTGAACTTCGATCATCCCTTCCTCAATGCACTCCCGGATGTGGTGGAACCGGGTATCTATGTGCTTGCTCCTCTCGTGATGAATCGGATTTTTGCACAATGAGATTGCAGCTTGGTTATCGATCTTCAATGACACCTTGTGCATCTCCTGCTTTGCAAGATCAGCTAGGAGTCTTCTCAGCCACACTGCTTGACAAGCCGCGGTGCTTGCTGCTATGTATTCTGCCTCGCATGAAGACAGCGCAACCACCTTTTGCTTCTGAGAGTTCCAGCTGATAGGATTTGGGCCAAGGTAGAATATCATGCCCGTTGTGCTTTTCCGGTCATCCACATCACTTGCCATGTCACTATCTGAGCATCCACGAAAGATCAATCCTTCATTTCCCTTTTGGTACGTGCAGCCAAGATTAATAGTGCCTTTCACATAGCGCAAGATTTGCTTGACCGCGCTCATGTGTTCGGTTGTCGGATTCTCCATGAAACGACTCACGATCCCGACTGAATAAGCCAAGTCAGGTCGGGTATGCACCAAATATCTTAGGCTGCCCACAACGCTTCGATACATTGTGGTGTCCACCGGCGGATTTGAGCTACGCTTGCTCAACTTGTGGCGTTGGTCCATTGGAGCTTGTGTCTCGTAGCAATCTGTCATGCCACACTTGTCCAATAACTTGACCGTATAAGCCGATTGACATAGGGAAATCTCTCCGGAGCTTTGCTTCACTTCGATGCCCAAGTAATAGCTGAGTAATCCCAGATCGTTCATGCTAAACTTCTTCTTCATCTGTGCCTTGAAACGTTCAATTTCTTGCGCGCTATCTCCGGTGATAATCAGATCGTCGACATAAACTCCAACTAGCAGGTTTGATCCTTTGGAGTTCTTTGTATAGGCCGCGTGCTCAAGGGGGCATCTCTTGAACCCGAGCGAGATCAAACTTCGGTCTAACTTTGCGTTCCAAGATCTTGGCGCTTGCTTCAACCCGTAAAGTGCCTTCTTGAGCTTGTAAACTTTTCCTTATTCGCCTTTCTTCTCATAGCCGAGGTGTTGTTCGACGTACACTTCTTCTTTGAGGTCGCCGTTGAGGAAAGCGGATTTCACATCCATATGATGAACCTTCCAATCCTCTTGTGCTGCCAAAGCTAGGAGCACTCTCACCGTCTCGATTCGAGCAACCGGTGCAAACACCTCCTCATAGTCAACTCCTTGACGTTGTACGTAGCCCTTTGCAACGAGTCTTGCCTTGTACTTCACAATAGCACCCTTCGTGTCCTTCTTCAACTTGTAAACCCACTTCAAACCTATGACCTTTTGGTTCGGAGGTCGTTTACCAAAGTCCACGTGCCATTGCTCTCGATCGCCTTCATCTCCTCATCCATGGCGTGCATCCAACTTGAACTTTTGCTCGCCTCTACGAAGTTCGCCGGCTCCTCAACTCCGAGTAAACACAAATCGGAGTACTCGAGCATAACTGGCTTTGTGTACTTGTAGACTTTCTTGAGGGTCTTGTAGCGACGAGGCCCGAAAGAATCCGTTGTGGCTTGCGAAGGAGGCGACACAAATAGTGTCGGCGTCGATGCACTTGAGGAAGACGGTTGAGTCTCGGGCGTGGTAGATGCCGGGTCGTTGGCATCCGCGTCATCGGCGTAGTTGTCGTGATCGTGACCACCATCTTGATTGTCATCATCACTATGCGCCTCATTGTCGATGTCGTTGCCGAGATCTCTACCCGTGTCTTGCGCGTCGTAGTCGCTATCACCTTGCGACCAATGCGCATCGTCGTTGGTGTCGGCACCATGATGATCACTACCATTGTGGTCACCTTGGTTGGGCGTCTTGCCAACCACCTGGACGTCCTCCCCTGCATCATCATCAGTTGAAAATTCAACTGTGAATATGTTTCTGTTTGGAGCATCGTTGGCTGCTGCGCTCCAATTCCACGCTTGATTTTCTTCAAACACGACGTCGCGTGAAATCCGTAGACGCTTGGTTCATGGATCATAGAAGCGGTATGCCTTAGTGCCGGAACTCCTCTCGTATCCGATGAACACCATCTTGGTGCTACGATCGACAAGCTTTGAGAGATGCGGCTCCGCCGTCTTCACATGTGCCACACACCCAAACGTCCGTAGATGAGACACATTCGGCTTCCGTCCGTAAATTGCTTCATACGGAGTCTTGCCGATCACTGCCTTCGTTGGAGCCCGGTTGAGAAGATAGACCGCCGTCGAGACAGCTTCTCCCCAAAAAGTTCCTGGCAAGTTCTTGCTCTTGAGTAAACTTCTCGCCATGTCAACGACGGTTCGATTGCGCCTTTCAACAACCCCGTTCTGCTGCGGCGTATAAGGTGCCGAGAGGAACCTCTTTAGGCCAATCTTCTCGCAGTAGTCGTTGAACTTGTTTGACGTAAACTCTCCGCCGCGATTTATCCATAGAGCACGAACCTTCAGCTTGTGTTCCATCTCCGTTGCAGCCTTTAGCTTCTTGAACGCTTCAAACGCCTCATCTTTAGATCGTAGGAGAACGACCCACATGTATCTCGAGTAGTCATCTACCACAAGGAAGAAATACTTCTTTCCTCCGTGAGTTGCTGGGGTGATAGGGCCACATAGATCACCATGGAGCAGCTCGAGTGCATCACTTGCACGATAGGTAGACTGAGCAGGGAACGGCCTACGGTGCTGTTTTCCAACCAAGCACCCATCACATACTCGATCAACATGGTCGATAAACGGCATCCCAGATACCATCTCCATCTTCGACATCTTCTTCAAGGCGTAGAAGTTAACGTGTCCAAATCTAGCATGCCATAACCACAAATCATCATCATTCTTGGCGAGCCAACACTCCGGTTGAGATTGATCAAGGTTGAGGATATAGAGCCTGTTCCGTGTGCGATTAACACGGGCTAGCACATTTCAGAAGTTGTCGAAGATCGTCGTCACTCCGTTCTCAATATCCACCTTGCATCCATTCTCGTCAAGTTTCCCGACAGAGATGATGTTGTTGTGAAGCCTTGGGATGTAGTATACTCCGGTGAGTATGCGATGTTCTCATGTGAGACCCTCGAAGAGGACACAACCTTGCCCGCAAATCTCCACATCTGAACCATCACCGAACTTGACCGAGCCTTGAACATCATATTCCAGCTCGAGGAACTTCTCCTTGCACCCCGTCATGTGGTTACTGGCCAGTGGCGGAGCTACATGCAATGCTGAGGGGGGCACTGCCCCCAGTTGTAGCATACTTTCTGAAGGAAAAAAAAATTAAGAGCCTTAAAATAAAAAATTGTTCTCATTAGCCCCCCCCCCCCAAAGGTGCATATTTTTCCTTTGGCCCCCCCTTTGAATCCCCGTTAGCTCCGCCACTGTTACTGGCACCTGTGTTTAGATACCACGACACGTTCTGGTTTCCGGATAACTTTGGTGTTACCTTTTTCTCATGAAGTAGCATCTCCCGGTTTGGTTTCACAACCGTTGTTTGGACGAGGTCACAAACTTCGGCCATCACCTGGACGTTCGTCTTCCTGCTTCGCCAAATTTTCCTTGATCTCCCACTTGTTAGGCTCCGGACAATCCTTCGCAAAGTGATCCATCTCGTTGCAGTTATAGCACTTGACCTCGGACATATCCAAGTTTCGTGGCTTCCGCTCTTTAGATCGGTCCGCCTTACCACGACTTTGTGGCTTGCCTTTTCCTTTGCCTTTTCCGGTTTGTCCGCCTCGCTTTGCGTTGCTTGAGCCTTCACCACCGTCACGCCTTCCTTTGCTACTTGGGGCCTCCCAATCTGCGCGCGAGTACATGAGTTGGTCACCACCTCCTCCTTTGCCTTTCCGATAGCCACGAGTATTCTCTTCCCATGTCCGCAAGCGTCCGATCGCCTCCGTTATGGTCATGTCGTCGATGTCGTAAAGCTGCTCGAGCGTGCCGATGATGTACGTGAATTTATCAGTCACCAAACTGAAAAACTTCTCCACAATCTTGGCTTCCTCGAGCTTTGCACCAAGCGCGCGGATCTCTCCCACCAAAGTAGTTAGACGCATGGCATAGTCGTTCACCGATTCAGTTTCCTCCATCTGCAACTTGTGAAATTGGCGCTTCAGCACTTGTGCCCGAGCCTTCGTGACGCGATCTTCTCCAATCCTCATCTCTTTGAGTGCGTTCCACGTCTCTGTTGCTGTCTCGAACTCCGCCAATGTCATCAGCACGGAATCCGGCACAGACTGGGCTATGGCGGCCATGGCACCTTTGTCGCACTCCTGGTCGACGTCGTCGTCCGTGATGGCCTCCCACACTCGAAGGGTTCAGAGAATGATCTTCATCTTCACCGCCCACACGCCGTAGTTGGCGTCGGTGAGCATCGGGTACTGGATGGGGATGTTGCGATGCGCCAGTACGTTGGCGCCACCCGTTCCGCCACCACTAGTCGCTGACTTGCCGCCCTTCTTCACTTTGTCGCTGTTCTTGTTCGCCTTGGAACCGCCGTTGCCGGACTTGACTGACTCAGCGTCGCTGTTCGTCATCGTAGATCGTAGATCGTAGATCGTCGAGGCTCTAGATATCAAATGTTGGTTTTATAGGGCTAGCTCGTAATCTCCCCAGGAGCAATACTTGCGTGCTAGTGCAAAGCTAGCACAAGCAGCTTAGGCCCAGTTCTTTTGCCAGAATCTGGGGATTCTCCGAGAATCCGACCCCTAGCCAGCTTCTCCCAGAATATTTGAGCCCCATTTGTTTTACAATCCTATCTAGTTAGGGTCTAATTAGATAGGATTGTAAAACAAATGGAACTCGAAGATTCTGGGAGAAGCTGGGTATGGGTCGGATTCTGGGAGAATCCCCAGATTCTGGCAAAAGAACTGGGCCTTAATTGATTGTGAACGTAGCCGCACGTACGTACACAGAACTAGAGCTAGCTTCAAGCAGCGATCAAGTCGACAGAAACTTACGAACGAAACTGAACGGAGGCAAACTGATTTGGATGGCTATAAGGAACACCCCTAGGGTGCTTTTATACACGTCCACGAGGGACTACGGAAACAGACTAGGACTAGGAATCCTAATGCTACCAGGACTCGTACTTACTCCTTTTCCTAATCCTGCGTGTACTGAGGCAACGTGATTAACTTCTACAGCATATGTTATACACATTCACTGTTTTATTGAGATGGTATATCAACACTATAATGCTGAAAATGCATGCAGATCAACAAAACTGCACTACAACCACCCATACACTCCACCCAAAATTACATGAGCAGCTAGAACTATTTTGTGGTGATAAAACTATGGAAGCACGTTGGCAATACAATTATAAATACTATCTTCAAGGAAATCTGCACCTGTAGCCCTGTTTGATAGCAAAGCAATTTCTTTGTATTTTGAGAATACCACAGTTTTTTAGACTACCATGCTGAAAAACGATCCACATGCGTATTCATGTGCCTCTCGACGCACATTTCCTGCTACCTCTCGATGGAGACACACAAGAACGCAAGACATTCCCGTGGTGCCGCGACGATGATGCAGAATGTTAGAGTTGTGTCGAATATTGTGTACAAGGTAGGTTACAGTTGGACTTGTAGTTGTACCTCGTTAACAAATCTCGGTGTCGTGCCTTGTGTGATTGCTTGGTCCTTGGATAATCAACGGTATGCCTCGGATTTATTCTAACACAGAAGATGGCCTAGCGTTCCAGGCCATATGAAGCAGCAGCTTAACCTAGTTCAACTCCTCTTACTGTATAAGCTAGCTTTGTGTATGGCCGTTTAATGAATGTAGCCATTCAAGTTTGTGCATGCGGCTGGGGCTGGCTCTTGTGCATAGTTGTTCAGTTCACAACGGCCAGCGAACGGGGTACAAGCGTGTCTGCGACTGTTAACAAACGGCCAGCTGCTAATTTACTTTACATATAAGCTCTAGTGAAACATGTTTACATTATTCCTAATACTCCTAAATACCCTGGTATATTATTACCGTGGTACTTGTACCTATAGAAGAAAATACTTTGGTTTTTACAATACTATGCTGTCAAACATAGCCTACATGGATATAACTAATCAAATGGGCGTCGCCTGCACATTCGTTTGGTAATTAGAGCATGTATCCTTCAACTGAAAAATACTCATAGGAATATGCTAGTAGAAGAAATGAGCGAACTGAAAAATAAGGAAAACTGGATGAAGAGTAATATGCAAACTATATGCATCACGAGGTCGGCTGCCGGTACACTTAGCTTGAAAATACCATGTCTAATATGTTTTCCTTTGACAATGATGATCGATGGAGGATCATAATGGTAATGCTTGCCAATATTTTTTCTCAGCCCGCGAGATGCCCAAGAATATGGACATCATGTCATTTCAGAACTCAGACCCTAGTTGCAATTTCTGATCATCATTCCATAGTAGGAATTTAGATGTGCAAGTGGCAAACTGCATGTAAAAGACACATACCTGCCTAGAGGTTAGTACTCTGCGGATTGTGCACGGATCTGCGACGACGAGAGCGGGGACTCCTCGCTGCTCCAGTCATTCTGCACCAGGGATGCAAACTGCAGGTTCCAGAGCACGTCCTTGACTAACGGCCTCAGCGTTGGCTCCTTGGATACCACCCGTATGATGGAATGGTTATTCATTACAAGCATGAATGAAGATGCAGATGTAGGCACATAGAACACCGGCTCGAAAAAGCTTGGATGCACGACGAGCGGCGCCGATCACCAAGCCGGCCGGACCGCGTTATTTACTGTAGAATGTAGTAGTTTATTGGCGCCCGCCGGCCGGAAGTGGCGGCTATCCTACAGTGGGGACCTGGGTGACCAGGGGTTGGTGGCGGTGACCCAGAGGATGACGCGATCGATCTCGAAGTCCGGCGTCATCTCGATGATGCGCAGCTCCGGCCGGTCGTAGCCGATGGCTCCCATGGCGAACTCGTCAGTCGTCCCCACAAGCTCCGGCCACGTCGTCCTCAACACACCCGGCATGTCCCTTAGCTTTGCGAATCAATCACACTGCTCGTGGCTTGTGGTTATCGCTTGCACATGTTTTTTTCTACACACACACACACACACATATATATATATATATCCTACCACTGGGGTAGTTACCCCACATGTTTCATATACTACCATTGTGATACTATATATAATACTTTATCATTATAATTATGTTCATATATTATATATAACATATTTCAAAGTGAGTTACATGAAAAAATGGTTAGCCCATGATTTTTATTATATTTGTGAAATACATATATATTTATACGTAAAAAAGAGCATACTTAAATACGATGCATACTACCTAAAAAGTAGTATATATACTATCTAAAAAGTAGTATATATACTATCTAAACATTCTTATATACTACATACTACGCATACATACTCTCCGATTTGATAGATACTACATATAACATACAAAACTCAAGTGGTGGTAACTACCACAGGTTTTTTTTAGAAAAGGAGGATGACCCCGGCCTCTGCATCTGGGCGATGCATACGGCCACTTTATTAATTATTCTCACAAGATCTTACAAAGCCATACAACAGTAAGACTAAAGCCACCGTCTAAGCAACAACTGTCGCTACACCTATCCAATTGATGAAGGGGCGCAGATAGTCTGGGCCTAATACCAAACAGACATCGCAGCCAAACCTAAACATCTAAGACCTGAGGTCCCAACCAGGACGCCTGCCGGGTATGGGGCACCTACCAGTCCGGCGCACTCCTCAACCAGGACGCCTGCCAGGTATGAGGCCGCTGCAGCCACCTGCCATCAATCCATCTTCAGAGCTGTACTGTTGCATGAACCGTGCCAGGTCTCTCTGCCATCGACGCCACCACGATGCCCGACAGCGTCATCCTCCGGCGCGAGTCCATCCTCCCACAGCGAACTCCGAATCTGCACTGCGCCACGCCGTCAAGATGCGCCTCGAGGTGTGTCTGTCCAACCACACGTTCAACCAACTCGATACAGATCTATTAGGTTGATATCTCTATATCCATGACCTGTGAAACATGGTAATCAACCGGCATGTATACTAGTCTTTGGATGTGTGTCCCCATACCCTGGATGACTAGGGACAGTTGGAATTGCACCTTACAACATAGAGTTTTACACACATATCATCTATTCATCAATCTGTGTCAAGATAATATTCAAGGACAATAAATGATAACTCATGAATACAAATAACTCAAATCATCTCCACGATTACCCTTATGCCATTTTTCTAACAAACAAAACATGGCATGGACTGCCCATGTATGGTGGTCGTCCCTTTCTCACTGGGTGTACGAGCCCTACTAGCGCAAGGAGAAATGCCCTCTTGATTTTTTTTGGTAAGATCCTTTCTAGGTTTGTGCTTCCAGTGTCAACGTGATTTTGTACTAGCACGTTGCGTCGTGGACGACAATAGCCTAGTCTCTTTCATTTTTTGCAAGGGCAGCAATGAGTTTTATTCCCATTTGGTGCAACCAACAAGCGATACTACCACCGGTTCTACCATGATTAGCTAGACACCGGCTAACCATATTTTGAACACGAACAATCTTATAGAGCAGAAACTTGCATGCTTCCATAAGGTGCTTGATCGCATGGAGCAGCTGGCCATAACTTGATCGGTCCAGAGAAGAGCTGGATATTGCTGTTAACAAAACATCACTTTCTGGTTGTAGCATAATTGGTAGCTCAGACCATTGCAGAGCTAGCGTCATGATAATTGAACGTATATCTATAGCCTAAGAAAATGAACGCTCTGATTAGAGTACCAAAGGAACATATATGTGGTGACAGAGCCATCAACGACTTCAAAGGAGCCGTCCACCGGGAGAGCGGCCCATCTAGCATGTGGCCGAGGCCATGGAGAAGGCGGGGTTGAAGACTCTTAATGGTCTCGTATGAAGGCACACTGTGGCCGGTTCTTTTCCTTTGATCACTTCTATCTCTCAGCTCTCCCAGCTTAGGATTTGGTATGTTGTGTACACGAGAGGTTGACGCATACTACATGCATAGAACTATATATCTACTGGCCTTGCATGTTAAATGCGACATAAAAGTATTATCTTTGGGAGTTCTGCTTCTGTACCCCCCCACCCAAGTTTACAGATTTTGATGCAGATTAAGGTGGACATATCCCTTCAATGAAAAATATTTGATTGTTCTGATCTTTTGTTTGACGCACTGGGAGAATAGAGATTAGAATTAGTTGATCGTGAATGCATGAGAACACCCTAAAAAGTAACTCGAAGACTCGTGTAAACTATATACAAAGTTGTCTCAGTCAATCGTATAATTACCAATATCTAGGTCAGAGAAAATGACACGCTTAGTTAGAAGCTTTACTGAGGAAGGTGTCTGGCAAACTCTCTCATGCAACAAGTATATATCTCGGCTCAAATGTGTACCCTTTGTTGCTACATTTCAAGATTTTTTTGAGCACAAGTGTTCCTTATTGAAGAAAACACAAACAAGCAAGCAAGCAGATCTAGCTAGATAGTGTACACTAGACCTAGAAAGCTTGATGCACGGCGGGGGATCAAACACGCCCGCATTATTTATTTATTTATTTAGTTTATTCGACCTGAACGACGACATGACAGGGCGTATATGCAGCCTGTCTATCCGACGACCGGGATCCGGACGACGTAGAAGTTGTCGACGCCGAGGTTGAGCCAGAGGAGGACACGGTCATTCTCGACGGTGTGTGGCGGCGGGTCTCGTATTATCATGTTGAAGATACGCACATCCGGTCGGTCACGGGCGATGGCTCTATGGGCGAAGTCCACAGTTTTCTCCAGCAGTTCCGGCCATGATGTCCTCGGCTGATCCGACATGTCGTATTAGTCTATAACATGCATGTGAACAGTTCTTTATTTTTGCATGAAAGAAAAATAAAAACATGCATGCATGAGAAAGGAACAAACCTACGGAGATGATGAGAGGATCTGATGAGGAAGAAGGGAAGAGCTGACTGGTGCACGCTGGTGGATAGGGCCGGTCCTCTCTCTCTATATATATAGTCGTATACACACACACGCATGACACATGCATATGTACATGCATGACGCTAACTAGGGTAGACGTATCACATGCAGTTTAAGTAATCGCCTCTTGCGTCGATGACAACGATGCTCTCCTGTGTGGATTAACCAATGATGCCGACTGCCCGACTCACCAAACTTTGGATTCAGAAACAGAGAGCGGATATGCTCCCACTTGCACTTGTGTAGGTACACAACACGGCGTCTTTGGATTCACATGCACCAACTTTGATCTTGCCCTTCATATTCACGTTAAATTACATACACATTAAAGCTATATACATATAGGAAAATGCCTATGTACTCCTGCTCCTCATATACCACATAGATGGATATTTTATACCTCTTTATTATTTTTAATATTCTTCATTAATAATTACTCCTGCTCCTCATATATATAAACATAAACACCATTGATGAACAAAATGCACTACTTTATTTGTAAGAATGCACTATCTTTACTTGTGAGAATGTATATATTTTGAATGTTATTGTGTGCTAAAAATAACAGATGGGACCACAAGATGAATTGTGGGAGGGGTCCCTACGGAGCACATGGAGAAGCACTATCTATGGACGCGGGACAAGCATTGGGCGGAGCACCACAGGGAGGCGATGTTACCTTGGGTCAAAATTGTTCCAACGGCGGTGACCCCAGATGAGAGGTTGAGGATCTGGCCAGCTTTGAGTCCAACCACCATACTCACGTCGGGTGAGGTAGTTAAATGGGCTCTTCGAGAGGCCAAATCTCCGATTCCAGAGCAAGCGGCCCGTTGATCCCTGTTCGTTCCATCCGCTAGTCATTCATGTAGTATGGGCAGTTTCTACTAACACTCTACGTGTTGAACCTCGTCCGACACTCATTTCACTCCTAAACAACTCATCGAACTATTAATTATGTGTGATGAGCTACGTATGCTTGTTATTGTAATGCACTTGTTATATTAGCTTTACTACCACTTTCAATTAATTTGTAATAATTGTAATATGGTGCGTGTATGTGGATCAATGTTAAAACTAAAATTTATGTATCTCATGCAATCTGATGATCCAATCCAGGTGCAATATGCTGCAGTAGCATCATTTCGGCATGGATTCGTACTAGTGGCAGGCACAAAATTCTCTGGCGGGCAGTACAAAGCGCCCCCCCCCCCCATTGTTAGATCAAATTTCTGTGGCGGGCGCTATCAGGCGCCCGCCACTACTGATGGGCGACCACTGGCGGGCGGACGCCTACCACTGATAGCATGTTAGTAGTGGCGAGGTTAGTGGCGGGCGCCCTGAGATCCTTGCCCGCCACTTCTAGGCTTTTTGCGCTCACCACTGCTAGTCATTCCTGCATTAGTGGCACTCTATATAAGCTGGGAGTGGAGCTCCAGGCTAAGGGTTGTCTAATACATGCAATTGTCTGACACCACAATTTCCTTTGGTAGCTAGGTCTAACCACCTAGAATTTATCAGCAACCCCGGCAAGTCTGCACTCGTCTTCGACCCAAGAATAGGTGGTTGCCAACTCACGAAGGTGCTCATGGATGGTGGTAGCACCATCAACATCTTATGTTGATACAATGCGGAAGATGGGCCTCACCTTAGCCGGTCTCCGTGCGTCCCGAACACACTTCCTAGGCAATTAACACAAAGCGGTGCACCTCGTACAAATTAACTGTGAGGTCACCTTCCGCTCTGAGGATAATTTCTGGTCTAAAACCCTTTGCCTTGGTATTCTTTGGGGTGGGGGGGGGGGGGGAGTACCATGATCTCCTCGGGGAGCAAACCTTTGTCAAATTCATGGAAATCCACTATTATCCATACACACAATTTACATCATGATATGTAAGGACTCCAAGAATGCGCTGAAGGCGGAGGTGGCCAACCTAGAGCTCACTAAAGCAAAGCACGCCCAGTTCAACATGACAGAGGCCATCACTACAACGGATGAGGTCGCACCAGCAGCACAGAAGAAGCCAGGCTCTGGCCCCGATGATCAGGAAGCCAGGGGGACCCCATGAACCCATGGAGCTCCAACATCACGACACTAGCACATGATGGATTAGAGCACGCCGAACGAAGGCACTGACTATCTTCAACAAGACAGCACAACACCACATAGGGAACACCATCCCGGTTGCGTTGTTTTTAGCTTATACTCTGACTTCAATAAACTTAAAAGTTACTTGTGTTATCGTTTCCTAGCTCAATTATGCATATTATTAAAAAAAGGTGTTCCACCATAAGAGATCTTTGTGACATCCATTATAGCTCGTACCGAGCGAACAAAGCAGTCGGCTTCTCCACGAGCCTCCTTTTATCTAAAACCTAAGGCACGATACTTCGGCTTGGTTAATAAGGAGAAAGGCCAAGGCACACCAACTTCACAAAATATTTAATAAAGGAATACATCATATGAAACATGTTTAGGACACAAAACAAAATAGATTGTGTATAAGCTCTACATACTGAGCTTCTTATAAATAAATGACCTTGCTCAATAATGTTTTCTAGGTCGAAGGCACCATCCACATACATGACATCTTCCTTAACTTCCTCAAATAACAATGACGGCCCTGATCCAAAAGGAATGAACTCAAGATATTGTGTAGGTGACACCAGGATAATATGCTCTCACTAGCGCAAGTGCCAGCCTACCTCCCTCGAAGGTGCCGAAGTATTGCCAGTCCTACATTCTGTCTAGGCAGTCTTGCAGGCGTGCCAATATGGCATCCTATTCGGCACCAACGGTTGGGTCCCAGTACCAGAAGGTCTCGATCGCAATAGTCAAGGAAACACTCATCCTCTAGGTGGATCCCAGGGAGGACCCCCTACAAAAGTCAAACAGAGTTGCAAAAAAATTTCAGCACACAGCGAGCTTGATACTCATCACAAGATTCAACAAGGACTTACCTCGCACAGCCTGCTCCACGCGTTGGCTCTAATCCCGCACCTATGAAAACTCCTTGGTGGTCTCACCACCGACCCGCTTCAACCGAGCGACCTCTGCGTCTTGCAAGTATCCTCATGTGCATGCACCAATGAGGGTAGTGTACCAACCTCATTCCTGAGGTGACATTATCTATCAATAATTTCCTCCATGGCTGCCCTCCGATCGGCTATGGTCTTCCACTCCACCTCTATTCCGGCCTTCATGCGCTCCACAATTTCCTATAGAGCTTGGGCCTCTTCTATAGCAGTGCGAGCCATCTAGTCGGTCCCATCGTGCTCCAACTGGGCGTTGGTCACCAGCTATTGGTGTCATAATACCTCTTCCATGGATAGATATTGATCATGTTATGCCTTAAAACAAGGGAAGTTTTGAATAAAAATGATGCATTTAACCACAGAGACTCATGGATAGCATGGCTTGGGCCTTCTCCATGTTCTCATTTGTCTGATGCTGCTCTACAAGCTACTTCCACACCTTGACAACCTTCATGGGTAGGCCAAGCCAGTGCCCATTGTTTCCTTCTTTCTCTCTCTCTTTGTTTTCAAGTTTTGCGGTCATCATCATACTTTAGAGTAGTAGCAGTGAGGTCTAGGCAAGACACCGATGCAGTGGTCGAGTCAACGGACCTCATCTCCGAGGACCACATGTGCAGCTACGCGGCCTCGATGGTATCGGCCATGGACCTCTTAGCAACCTCCACACTCACGGCTTCAGCCGCCTCAGACAGACCAACCTCCATTTTGCCCATAGTGGCCTGATACACACCCTACAACACACGGGCTAGGGTTCTGAGTGTACGGCTTCAACGTGCTCTTAACGGTGGCCCCGGACCTCTGCGGGCCTGATGCGGGGGCTTTCGTACTCAATGGCTCGAGAAGATTCGGAGCAAAGGACCCGGGTCAACAAACTCTCCCACATAATGCAGAAAATGAAGCAGAGTTGGAAGGTATACGTGCCATTCACAAACGTATTGCACGGAAGTTTTGGGTTCACCACCTCGATTGTAGTAGGAACTCTGGCTTTCCCAGCATCCCCAATCCCCCGCCTCTTTGGAGAACCATCTCCGACGCCCTTATCCAATCGAGCCATCAAAGAGGGGGTCTCCACACGTCGGCTCCTCTTCGGAGCTCATCTGTCCGTATGAAGTGTGGCTTTCTGCATGTCCTCGAAACAACGGTATGGTCCTCCTCATTTGAGGACTCACGCTCATGGTCATCATCATCTTCTTCTTCCTACTCCTACTCACTGCCGCCACCGGTGCTCTTGTCCTCTTTAGGCGATGGGGTGCGGCGGCATGGATCGGCTTTCCCCACCGGCTCCAGCTCCATGAGCCCTTCCATGCTCGGCCTCAAGATTTTCCCAGGAAGCGGTGGTACAGACACGAAGGATGCAAGATTCACGAACTCCTGCAAGACGGCAAGGTTAAAGGAAGAAATAGGATAATAACAAAGTTGGAACTAGTTGACTACGGTCTCGAGGAAAGAAACTTACATGGCAATAATACAGAGCAAATCAGGTAGCAGATATCCTAGCACTATCTTCATTTGCTGATGAAATCAGAACACATGACTTTTTTTTTCTTTGTTTTCTTTTGCCGTTGATGAATAGCTTGTGATGTGAACCGATCACCTTCTATCATTGGTTTAGCTTTCCAGATTTTCCCAGATACTTCGTCTCCACAAAGGGTAACGCACAAAAAGAGATCAGCTCACACAAGAAGAAGGTAACACGTAAAAGTAACCTCATGAGCGACTTGTTTTTATTATTTTGTTTATTTGCCAATGATGAATGAATAGTACGATTATGGTAGCTTCTTGTGACGTTAACTGATCTCCCTCTGCTATTAGTTAGCTTTTCATATTCCTCTGACCACGTCATCTACACAAAGGGTAACTCGTATAAAGAGATCATCTCACACATTTAGTGATCATGTGTTTCACGAAAGAGAAAACAAGTATATGATGGAAAGTTTACATCGTGCAATTGCAAGCTGGCGAGTAAGCTTGAATGCATACATATAGGCGAGTGGTATCAAAACAGACACACTCAAATCATTTATTTAGTTTTATTCGAGGTGGAACAACGTGACAAGGCACGCACGCAGTCTATTCGACGACTGGAATCTCGTCGACGATCAAGTTGAAACCAGTGTCCTCATGGCACCAGAGGATGACGAGATTATGTAGTCCGGTTGGCGGCCACTCCTCACCGTCCAGCTTAGTGATGACAGCCAGTTCCGGACGGTCTGCGAGGATAGCATTCTTGGCGACGTCGCTATGCTTCCCCACGAGTTCTGGCCACTCTGACTTCTCGTTCAACAGCTTCCTAGACATGTTCTCTCCCTCCTTGATTACTATGATGCATGCATGCGTGCAAATTAATTAACAAGACATAACATGAGTGGAAAAGAAATACGTTCATGAATGCGTGCGAACAAAAATACCTGATGCTATTGCAGGTGATTAGTACCCGAGGCTAATAGGTAGGTGCTCTCTCTATATACACACACATCCACATAAGATATATCGCATGCATATACGTTGATGACCTCGATGACAACGATGCACACACATACGTGTATATTTGTCTGTAATAATTAATTAAGCAACCATGCATCACGTCCATCGCCTCTCCCTGCATTGTTCATTGCACGCATATGTGTGTGCGTGGACTACCGAAACAGAAGCATGATTAACTATAGCTTTGAATATTTTGCCATGAATATCATAGGATCAATCGGTCCATGCATCATGCATGATGTCAATTAAATTCGTAGATATTAAAATTGTGCACTAACTAGCCCTCTCAAGCTATTAGCCTTCTGAACCGTTGGGTCTGTTGCTTTTGGCTCTGGTGGCCACTAGATACCCACGTGGGATTTGTTCATTGAGCACTGAGTGCCGAATGGGAATCGGTCGCTGCTCTTGGAACAAATTCAGACGTCTCCTATGATTTTGGGCCAAATGAACTGTGATGTGTGACCTAATGTCCATCCATCTGCCTGTGGAATAGGCGCAACTCATTGCATCTCGACAGACACACTCGAGGAGACCGGTGGCCGGCTCCTTGCAGCAGGCTGAGGTACACGAAGAGCAAAAATCTTCATCTAAGGAGTGAGGCAGTGATGCTTCAAGCGCCACGGTGTAACGTTTAATGGTCATGGAGGTGTTCCAGCTTCATCCTAGCATCCCGTCTGACAATAGTATGGGTGCATGCCTCACCTTCCACCTCCTCTTTAACGTCATGAGCCTATTTTTCTCTGCTTCGTAGCCTAGAGCCCACCACTCATTTGAAGCACTTTGGTATTGCTCATATATAGTATTTCATAATAAAAAAGTCAATCAGATCACAGGGAGCCATCTCATTATCTTTCCATAAAGAAGAATTGTGATGGACTAACTGATCCTTCAACCAGTTTATGAAAGAGCCCAATGCAAAAAAAATGCATGTTGGGTCTTTGAAACAGTCTGAATAATCTCGATAATAATTTGTTTCATCTGTTTTATCGAGATGGTCGATGGATTGAATCCGTTAACCCTACTATGCCATTTTTTTAGGATCTCCATCTTATGTTTTCTTTAGTTTAGTATAGTTTTCATTTTCTCATCAGTATTTCTTTATGGACTGGATAGGCGCCTGCACCATAGAATAAAGATAAAAGCATTACACAAGGCTCATTCATCAAAAACCAAAATCATACAGATAGGAAAAGAAAAAACAACGTTCTATCGAATCAATAGAAGAAAGGATCCTTTCCCTGATTTGAATCCCGTCCTCATTCAAATAGGATATCTCTAGACTTCCCTACAAATAACTGCAATAATTGTATCCATTTTGCAAATTCCAACTTTGTTTCAAGTATATTTATTACTTTGTTTATAGATACATTATGTAAATTCACCACTTTAAATATAAAATATTAAAGTAAAGAGTAAATAAGGAAACATAATATTATGTCTCATACTACTGAAAATAGAGTTCTTTATCTTTATGTACTAGGTAAACACCCATGCATTGCAACAGAGATACACTGTTAAAACGGTGCCAAGCAGCGAAACGGGACGTCACGGTAGAAAACACTACCTTCTTAGATAACTATTAGTTCGAGGTCATGATTAGTTAATGTGATGTATTAATCAGCAACTACCATGAAAACTTGACATTAATGTAGCAGGAGATTTGCACAACCATTACCTCCATCGTTGGCATCAACCATTGGTTTGAGAACGACTTGATACGTGTCACCTTGTCCGTTGATAGCAGCTTTAAGATGACGGCATGCAGTCCTGAGTTCATTGGGTCCTCCCCTCCGACGAATTCGATGCGAAGCTCCGAACACCACGGATGCCCGAACCAAATAGACCCTAGTTGCTTTGACACCTCGTGGCCTTGCTCGTCTTCCGCTACAAGCACCCACATACAAATCCGCCGTCGATGCTCGCTCGCAAGCTCGCTAGGGCTGATTTCTCAGTGATGAGGTCGTTTGTGTAACACATGCAACATACCTTATGTGGTATTACACCCAATAAATCATTTAGGACCCAAGAAAACTGCATCACCAACGACATGCATATTTGTTATATTATAAACATTTTTTTTACATACAACGTGATTGTTTCCTCAGGAAATCGGTCGACCCTTGACCCTTGCTGACACACCTTATGAGACCGAATGACAAAGGAGGACATGGCCATTCTTGACAATCGGCGGCTCCAGGTCAGAGGAGGACGGGAACCCGAATGACAATGAAGTTCCAAGAGACGTTGGTTTTCAGCCAGAGGAGGACATGTTCATTCTTGACAGTCGGCTGCTCCCGGTCACCGACCAATATGTTGATGACACGCAGGTTCGGGCGGTCTCGGCTAATGCCTTGAGGACCTTCTCGACAACAATACTGCTGCGCCCTGCCGTATGGGGTCATCACGGTGACCGTTGTCGACCAGGCTTAATGGTGAGGCTGGGATAGAGCCCTGGTAGGATTGTAGGCAATATCGCTTACGCTGCCATGTCATTGTACACGACCCAGGAAAAGAAGGGTGTCAACCAGGACACGTTGTTTCTTAGTTAAACATATGTTTATAGGCTCAGAAAATGAGAGCTCGCTTAGAGACTCGGGAGGTCATACATGTGCCTGCAGAGCCATAAACTACTTCAAGGTGCTGTCCACGAGAGAGTAGCCCATCTAGCTTGCGGCCGTTTGTTGTCCAAATAGATTTTTCTTATCTGATTAAGCTACTGAATGAATCAAAGATTGATAAATCTCGGCTAGGGCACTTAATTCAGGAGTTGAAGGACTTGTTCGTTGAAGGAGGGAGCTGGCCTCTATGAAGATCTAAGTCATAATAGGGTTGCAGATTTCTTAGCTAACCATTCACACTCAGAGCATTGAACCGACCGTGGTTAGAAGATGCTTGCCGTTCTTGCAAGAAAGCACGTTGTAGCCAATACATAACATTTCCTTGTAGGGAGAGTAGTGGCTATACCACGTTGGGTGCACCCACCTTACACCCCCTTATATTCACCGTCTAGGCATCTATCAATTTTTTGGGATATGGGCTATGTGGGTACTGTTTTCCAGTGATTAACAGATAAGCTATTTTGTAGGTTTGCTTTTATGAACAGTCCTAGTGCATTGCCACAGTTTGCCTTTTCAGATTATACATGTGGTGTAGTGTATATACTGCTAGCATGCATTTTTTTAGGCGTTCAAATCTGATGGCTCACATCCACCTCATTGTTCACTGGCTCGCATGCAGCACATCCAGAGAGATGCGAGAACCAGGAGGGGAGAGAGAGTAGGAGGTCAGTGTTGTTCCACACAAATGGTGCCACTGATTACTGTCCATGTCTATGCAAATCGTAATGGAATAGCAGTCAGTGGTCCAAATCTCGAGGGGATAGAAACCGCTACCAACGGTGCAGATAATGGGTGCAGCGTGGATGTGCATATATTCTGGGTACAGAAAAACCACACTATTTTCTTGTATCACTTCCTCTCCTCCATGTCTCGGCTTCGTACTTTGTATGTTGTGTACGTGAGATTGGTCGGAAAATTCTCCAATTGTGGAGATGTTATATACGCAACTTGAAATCTCTGCCTTTTTCTTGCATTATTGTCTTCCTATTCATATTTATAAATCGATTCAAATAAAGGTATATTTGTCGCCATGTCTTCTTTTCTTTGCGTCACATTTGTTGCGCTGCGAACCAAATCGCTATCGAACCTAATCACGCTGGTTATCTGCGAAATGGTTGATAGTTTGGAAAGTAGTGGATAAAAAAATGTTTGATCACATATTTTCAACTTTTTAGCTAACTCAGGCGTAGTACACCCGAGAGTAGAAAATCCAGTCCCCTGATAGTTCCATGGGGGTGACACCACGGTAAATTATTGCTCCATGTATTGCTCAGGTTACAATGGAAGGTTTTATTGCAGCTAGCGCGCAAGCAAGCGAGGAGGCCTAGCAAGGTACACCAGTACACTAAACTAGAAAAGGCTAGCTTGATGCATGGAGAGCAGTGTCAAACTCGCTCACATTATTTACTTAGCTTATTGGACCCAGAATGACAGGACAGGGCATGAAGCCTATCCGATGTAGGGAACCTGGGCGACGATGAATTCCCAAGAGACGTTGGTTTCGAGCCAGATGATGACACGGTCATTCTCGACAGTCGGCGGCTCTGGTTCACCCACCATCCTGCTGATGACACGCAGGTCTGGGCGGTCCCGGCTGATGGTTCTATGGGCGACGTCCTGATCTCTGCCCACCAGTTCCGGCCATGATGTCCTCGGAAGACCCGGCATGTCTGCCGATCTCTTCCTCCCTCCTTGATATGCTTCGCTAGCTGCATGCGAATTATATAAGAAGCATGTGATTACTCATCACTCGGTGGAAAGGAAAAGAAATACTCCCTCCGTTCCCAAATATAAGTCTTTTTAGAGATTCCAACAAATGACTACATATGGAGCAAAATGAGTGAATCTCTACTCTAAAGTATGTCTATATACATCCGTATGTTGTAGTCTATTTGAAATGTCTAAAAAGACTTATATTTAGGAACGGAGGGAGTACATGCATGCATGAGAGAAGAGAGGAACCTGCAAGTGATCAGTGTAAGAAGCGAAGAGCTGGCCGCACTGCACTGTGGATAGGACCGGTGCTCTCTCTCCCTATATATATACACATGCATGACGCATGCATTTGTACATGCATGACTCTAAGTAGAGTGGACGTATTAAATGCAACTTAATTAATCGCCTCTTATGTCGATGACAACGATGTATTCATCCGTGCATTGACTAATGATGCCGACTCGGACTTTGGATCTAGAAAGAGAGGGCATATGCTTCCACTCGCACTTGTGTAGATGTGCATCTTTGGATTTGCACGCACCAACTTTGATCTTGCCATTCATATTCATAGGATGAATCGACCCATGCATGATGCCTGTTAAATTACATACATATTAAAGCTACATAACACCTATTCCATCCTTCCATTATCTTGAAACGTGCATTGATCTAGAAATTTCAAATGTTTCAACTCTAGAAAAACAACAAGTCAAATAGTTGTACACTGAATCTTCTATATGCCTTCAAAGGAACAAACTTACCATAGGTGTTTTGTAATTTGTAAAATATTAGTTAAAACAGCAATGATTCAAATAGTCCTACATTTACTCTTCTACATGTCTTTAAAGGAACAAAGGTACACATAGTAAAAAAAAGTAACATGTATCTTTTGTATTAAAATATATTAATTGAAACAACGATTGTCATGAAAGTCAAAGGGGTAGCTTTCCCTGTCAATCTGGCTCACACAATTGTCATGAACACGGTAAGAGGGGCATCCATTGCCCTTCTTTGCGGGCCGCTGATTGTGGATGCCCCGCTCCTACCGCATTCATGAAGCACACACCTCCAAGCTCCATGGAGACAACGGAGCCACTTGATGCTGATTATTGGATCCGCACCATGGAGGACAAGCTTGAGCTCGTCAACTTGATAAGGTGTTGTATGCCTCTTATTTCCTTGATGGTTCCGCCAAAGCTTGCTGGGACAGCTTCAAGCTTATGTAAGGTGACGGTGTGATCACCTGGAACGAATTCAAGGATGGGTTCTGCAAAGCTCACATCCCCTCAAGATTGATGTCAATCAAGAAGCGTCAGTTCCGGGCCCTAAAGCAAGGAAGCAGCACTCTTAAGGAGTATATGCAGAAGTTCAACCTTCTGTGAAGGTGTGCCCATTGATAATATCAACACCAACTAGAGGGTTGATGCCTGCCTACGTTTCAAAGTATTTGACATTAAACTTTTATATGTTTGACTAAGTCTATGGAAGATATTTCAAAATGTTCTAGAATTAAATATGAAATTGTCTAATTTTCCAACAGCTTAGCGTCATCGATGACGGGCAGTACCAAGATGTTATGGTAGCGAAGGGCGTACAATCAACGATAGTATACTGGGAACGAGTCTGATTTCTCTCGTTTGCGGGTGATGCAGAGTAGCAAGATGATACGAAGATAATGTTAGGATAGCGGCGTCCATATATGATGCAGGTCGAGAGGTGTATGATGACCTGCTAGAGTTTCTCTAAGACACGAGGATCATGTCGTGATAGTGGCGGCCCAGTTTATTCCTTCATATATTTATATCAAGCACCCGTAGGATGGATGTTTATTACAGCATGCACGCAAGCACGCACACGTAGGCAGGTAGCTAGTAGTACACCGGTCGGCCGGGATGCTTGGATGCACGGCGAGCGGCGCCGATCAACCAAGGTAGCCGGCCGGCTCGTGTTATTTACTGTAGTAGTACGTGATCTATTGGTGCTCGCCGGCCGGAAGTGGCGTTTATCCGACAGTTGGGACCTGGGAGACGATGAGGTCGAAGCCGATCGTGGGGGTTACCCAGAGGATGACGCGGTCGTTCTCGAAGTTGGGCGGCGGCGGGTCGCCGTCCATCATCTCGATGATCCGCAGCTCTGGCCGGTCGTGGTGGATGGCCCTCATGGCGAAGCCGTCCGTCGTCGACAGCAGCTCCGGCCACGTTGTCCTCAGCACACCCGGCATGTCCCTTAGCTTGCACTGCAGATGAGAGGAAGAAGGGAGCTTGTGGTTATCGATGCATACATCTCTATATATATACACACGTAGCTGGGTACGTATGCTTACATATATGTACTACATAAGATGTACATCGATCGATGGGCAACGATGCAGATGGTCGCTGCCACATCATCGATGATGCCATCGTGACATGATTGAGGCCGTGCAAACTGTTGGATTACGTGTGACTTGGTCTGTCACACCATGGTCCATGTATAGTAGCTAGCTAGTCTCACGCCCACTTCTCCCTCTGGATCTTCTCTACCTATGATATGTTGGGTTTTTTGATAGCTTGCCACATATGCCATGGATCTTCTGTACCTATAGGCGTGTACGTAGGGGTTTAGTTAGGGTTTCTCTCATGTGCGCCTGGCTCGTCGTCCCCAAACGCGCACCCTCCCCCGATCACTTCAGGGCTCCCTCGATTGCTCCCTCCAGGGCGATCAGGGGGCCAACCCAAGCACCCCGCCCGCCGCCCCCTCCCCCCTCTCCTCCACCTCATCGTCCCCAGAGACTTGTGCCGGCTAAGCCCGGGCGCCGCCGGTGATGGGGACGGCGGGAATCTTGGATACAGCCCCGCGATCTGGAGGGACCGGCGGCGCGAGATCTCCCTTCGGTCTTCGTCTTTTCCGGCGGTTCGGCGCTGCTCCGGCGGCTTCGTGGGGAGGGCGGATCAGAAGGGGATGTGGCCATGGTTGACTGGTCGGCGGCGCCTCCGGTCAGATCTGATCTGGCCGGTGCCGTTGGCGGTGGTGGCCATCTCCTCCGTCGAAGGTGGTCGGCCTGAGGCTGGATGGTCAGATCTCAAGATCCGCCCTCTAGTTCCGGCTGCGAGTCGGGAAGACATAGTTGTCGGTGAAAACCAAGCCGATGACGGCGTTCTGCGTCGTTACCTTGATGAAGGCATCGTCGTGTAACTACTGTCGACCCACTCGTGCTACTCCGGGGGAAACCCTAGGATCTGGTCTTCCAGATCGGACGATGACGGTACTGTGGTATCGTGTTCTCTCATGGGAGCATCGTTTGTGGAGCAGAGCTGGAAAACAGAGGCAGGAGGTGGAGCGGCTTCGTCTTGCACAGAGCTTTCGATGGAGATGTCAAGTCATGCCTGGCCGACAGGTGCTACGTTGTGTCATGCCTGGTCGGCAGATGCTACGCACGACAGATCTTCCAGAATCTTCGCGTCTGGACGGACGAGTGCGGGGTGGTGGCGCCGTGGTGGCGTCGACGGATGGACGAACTGGCAAGGATGATGCAGATCTCTCTCCTAAAGATGGGTCAACGGTTCGATGATGATGGCGGTGTCTAAAACGTGTGCGTGTGGTGTATGCTTTAGGTCTACTGCACTGGCTGTGTGTTCCGATAAGTTATGTGGATGGATCGGCGATGACACCGGTTTTAGATATGAGGAGTGAGAGCACTCCACATTATCGAGTTTTGTAGGTGTGAGTGGTGGCTTCGGGTGGCCTGATGTATGTTCTTGTTAGACCTATGTTGAATAATAAATAAAGATGGGCGTATACATCGATTGATGCAGAGGCCGGGGGTTTAACCTCCTTTTCCGAAAAAAAGTGCGCCTGGCTGCTACTCCCTCTTTAGGGGGGGGGGGGGGGGGGGGGGGGTGGGTGGACATAGATACAACCATGACTGCCACCCCTGTATAATGTTTAATAATGCCGGTCAAGCGTTGCGTCATATCTTACTCCTCTACATGGTATTAGATTCCGAATACTAATCCTTGCTCGATGATGTTAGATATTGAGGGCTCCAACTTCACCACCACCACCATCTCCGAGTCTGTCTTCCTCATATAGCTAATTTTTTGTATGATCATGATGCATTCTGTAGTTGGGACGATGAACCAAGATGAGCAGAATCTCATGTAGGAGATTCTGTCTTCCTCAAGATACAGCAATGTGTTCAATCCTCTCTGGTCAACTTGCCATTTCCTAAATTTTCTTTCAAGTATTTTGGCCCTGCAAGATTATGAAGAGAATTGACACTGCAACTTACAAGCTAGGGCTGCCTAAGAACAACATGGTTCATGATGTGTTTCATATGCTAGACCATACCCCCAATCTTCACAACTATTTCAGCACCACTTCTACTTGACGCTAAAAGATCTACAACCGAGGAAATTCTGAATCGTGGCCTATTTAAGAGAGATAATTCTGCTTTTGCTGCAGGTGCTTACTCAGCAGAAAGGATTCCATGCTTCTTATGCTACATAGGAAGAAAACGAAACTGTGCATCAACGATTTCCATTTGCGTCAACATCACAGATTTAAAAAAAGTACATCAACATAAAAAAAGTACATTTATTTGAAAATATAAACAAATTTGAAAAAGATCAGCAATTTGAAAAAAACTCATAATTTTACAAATTCACGGATTTTAAAAAATTTCACGGATTTTTCAAAAAATGTAATTATTAAAAAAAGGTCTAGGAAAAAACTTCGAATTTGGAGGGCGATCCTCCCGATGAACTGACCGTACCCCAAAGACACAGGTGAACAAGTATAGTATACTAGGGCGCGTCGAGAGAACCATGTCGAAGGAACTCGGCAAAAATGACCCCTTAACTTCGGGAGAAGGGGTGCTCTCCTTTCTTTTGATTAGGAAAGCGCTCATTGGTCACACTCCATGGCATCGAAAATGTCTCTGGGCCCAAGTGATTCACCGAAGCGACGAGATCTTGAAAGCAGCTTTTTCAAGTGTGGGTAGCGGGACATTCTGTCAATCGAGGAAGGTTTTTGGTGACATGACTTGGAGATTTCAGAAGTGAGAACGTGTTTACCAAAAAAAAGAAAAAATGGAAGAAAATTAAAAAGAAAAAACCAAAGAGAACTGTTGCAAGAAAAAAAGAAAACCAACCAGATTGTTCCAAGAAATAAAAAAGAAAAATAAAATAAGAAAAGAAAGGAAACACATGTGGTAAGCAATCCAAACAATTCACAAAAGAGAGTCTTTTGCATTTTCAAAACAGAAAAGAAATTGAAGGTGGACCAGCCCAGCGCGGAGGAGAGGCTGTGCGGGCGATTGCGGAAATAGAGGGAACGAACGCCGTAAGTGCTGTTTAGGATTTGCGCGCTAGCTCGCTAGTGTGTTATAAGCTCGAAACAGAGATTGTAACCATAGCGAATTATTGAATGAGTTGAACGTTTCTACCCTCTCGCCTCCCTTCTTCTTCCTCATGCTTATCCCTCCTACCAATCTCAAATCCGAGGGAGAAATCATCGGCAAGGACATGACAAGTCGTGCTGGAAAATAGGGTTGTGATTTTATTATTCCATATATCAACCAAGCATTTCCACCTGTAGGATGGACAATTTATTACAGCATGCAGGCGTAGCTGGAGAAAGCTCAAATGCAGGGCGAGCGGTATGCTTCGCATTATTTAGTACTCCCTCCGTCATGATATAAGAGTGTTACGTCTTATATTATAAAAGTATAGTGTCAAAAACGCTCTTATATTATAGTGTCAAAAACGCTTTTATAATATAAGAGAATACTACTCTACTTGATTTATTAGCTCTCGCCGGCCGGAAATGACATGGCCCGTCTATCCGACGGTGGGGACCTGGTGGACAACGAATTCGTAGGTGACGGTGGCGATGAGCCAGAGGAGGACGCGGTCGTTCTCGAAGTTGGGCGGCGCCGGGTCGCCCACCATGATCTCAATGACGCGCAGCTCCGGCCGGTCGTGGTGGATGGCCCTGATGGCCACGGTGTCAGACTGACCCACCAGCTCCGGCCAGGTCGTCCGCAGCACACCCGGCATGCCGGCTTAATACTGCAATCGAAGTAAGTAGTAAAAAACTTAGTCGTAGGAGAAATACATGCATGGATGATTGGATGCATATATGCAAAATGTGATCAAATGAACTAACCTGCAGCGGCAGTGCCGATCGATCGATGAGAGGAATAGGAAAATTAAGGGCGAGATCGAGGGAGCTGGCTGCGCTACCACTTGCGCGCTTGTGCTCTATATATACTCCGATAGAAGCACATATGACTGTTCCATATACTACATGCATGACGATGATCGAGTAGAGTAAGATGTACTACCGCATGCATGACGCTTAATTGCCGCCCTCTCTCCGGCGTCGATGACAACGATGCAATCATCTAATGATGTGCCGACTCGATCTTTGATTCAGAAACGGAGAGAGGATATACCTTTACAAGCACTTGATTGTGTGTGCATCTCTTGATACCAGCTTCACTTTTCCTTCTTTCAATGCATACATTAAGAAAGAAGTGACGCAATATCTTTATCCGTACGTAATAATAAGGGAAGTGTTTGTGGCCGGGGCGCCGGCCGAACCGTTGCGCCGGTCCCGCGCGAGCCACTCGATCAAGGCCATCGTACGCCTCGCGCGAGCCCCTGCCCCCGCCTTATCTTCTTTTCTCCAATCCCCTTCTCTCTTAGCCGCATCCACGCACGGGGGGTCGCCGCGCTCCTGGTCTTCCTCCTTCGGGGGTAGCCGCGCTGCTGGTCTTCCTCCTTCAGATCCCGTTGTCGCCATGGATGCATCTGTCATCATGCCCGCTCCCTTCGCCATGGCCGCGCGCAACGAGGCCAAGCACCGGGATGCCTCTGACAAGCAAGCGGTGCTACAACCAGCATCCAAATATGCTACAATCGGTGAGCCAAAGTGCTACAACGGGCATAATTTTTGCTACTACGGACGGTGACCGCTATGACCACACCTGCAGATGCTGCAACCGCTCTGGCTAGATGCTGGAACCGGCATGATTTTTTGCTACTACAAGGTGGTGACCGCGGGGACCACGTGCCCACAGATGCTGTACCCCACTCTCGCTAGATGCTGGAACCGGCAAGGAAAAATGTTGAAACTATTTGCTGGAACCGGCGAGGTGATTTGCTACAACCGAAGACGCTAATGTTCACGACTTGCACGGCGACTACAACTAGCGGGCGACGGCCATGATGTTCTTTTTGCTACAACCAGGGATTAGGATTGCTGGAACCGGCGCAGTGTTTTGCTGGAAGTAGCACCCAAAAATGCTTCTATCAAGTCTTCTTTGCTGGACAAGCAATTGTTCGCTACATCCGGCATCTTTTTTTGCTACATCCGGCATCGTTTTTTGCTCGAACCAGTCGACTGTCCGCTACGAACGCCAACGCGACAGAAGCTGCAACCAGGGTAGAGAAATGCTACAACCGGTGTATAAATTTGCTACTAGCGGCAATGGAAAAGCTTCAGAGCGGCATGAGGAGAAATCTGCCACCGCGGGAAAAAGGCTTCAATGGTGGAAAAAGCTTCAAGCGGCAGTGGAAAAACTTCAACAGGTGGAAGGAAAAGCTTCAAGAGCTAATGACAAGAAAAGCTTCAACCGGGGGTGCCGGGCGGCGACTGGGGGCGAGGCCGGCGACGGGCGGCGACGAGGACGGCGACCGGGGACGAGGACGGCGACGAGGACGGCGACCGGGGGCGAGGACGGCGACCGGCGGCGAGGACGGCGACCGGGCGGCGACCGGCGGCGAGGACGGCGACCGGCGGCGAGCTGGTGATTCTTCAAGGTCAGGCCTCGCAGCGTCCATGGCGGATGGATGAAGGGCAATGCTGCTGTTCGTGCGTGCGAGAAAGGGGCGGTGCTGCTGTTCGTGCGTGTGTGATCTAACGGCTCCAGGCAAAGCGATCTGACGGTGGGCAGGCGACCGGCCGAATCGTTCGGCCGGCACACCGGCTCAGATAACTGCCCTAATAATAAAGCACCGATCGCTTACCCGCTCACCGTTGCGGTATTTGTCCAAAAAAGTCCTTATACTTTTTGATAATTGAACCCATAGTCCCTTTTTAAGTGAGAAACCGTTTTGTTTTGGAATTTTTTGAGAGAAACCCTGTAGTTCTGGGTATTCAACCCGCAGTCCTTTTTAAAGTGAGAAAAAATCTGGCTCTCCCTCACCTCCCGATCCGAGGCGCATGACCCCGTGCGGCGCTCGATCCAGGGTCGCGTCGGTCGGCGATGATTGCAGCACCGTACGCCCACTAGTGCAGAACCGGCCTTTATCACCGGTTCGTAAGGCCTTTAGTGCCGGTTCTGCAACCGGCACTATGGAGTGGAGACTAAAGCCCCCCCCCCTTTAGTACCGGTTTGGCACGAACCGGCGCTAACGTGCCACCACGTGGCACGAGCCAGGCCCGGGTGCGTGTAGGACATTAGTACCGGTTGGTAACACCAACCGGTACTAAATATTTGGGTGTGTTTTGGTTTTAATTTTTAATTTTCCTTTAGTTTTGTGTTTTCAATTTAATTTAGTGATTGTTTTACATTATAATGAGTTGTTAAATCATTAGGTGAAAGTACCGCAGATTAGTTTCGACTGGATGCATGTGGATCCTAGCTAAGTGATCAAGTATATGCCATATCCATATTACTTGATCACTTAGTGATCTAAGTAATATCGATATGGCATATACTTGATCACTTAGTGATCTAAGTAATATGAATATGGCATATACTTGATCACTTAGCTAGGATCCATCCAGTTGAAACTAATATGCGGTTTCTTTCATAAACGATATAATAACTCATCATCATTATCATATTATAAGCGTTCATAACACCACAAAAGCAAATCACTCTTTGAGATTAAGTTCAGGACGAAGAACACGGACACGCATGAGAGGACAACAAGTACTAAGAGCATGATAACTAGCTAAATCACTCCTGCTGCTCTCTCACAGGTAAAATAGCATAGAACATGTATAGCTCTCCTGATTCATCATATTGGAGCATGCAGATGAACCTGTCTCCTAATCGTGGGCTGCGCTTCTGATTGCTGCCCCCTAGTACTTCTCTGCGATCGTTAACAATTTTGCTCCAATCTTTCACTATTAAGCATTCATCGCTTTCAGAAATCCTGAATGCACTCATGTGCACTGTAGGATATCTTGGCCGTAAGCTAACAATTGACATGCGACCTTTAGTCTCGATCCATTGAGGCACAACTGCCATCGGGAGTCCCTGTTGAAGAACATCGTATAGTAATTAATATACTTAGCAATGAAAGTTTAGCTTGAAAAATAATGTATGCAAAAGATGCACTGAGGACTAATAGTAAAAATCTTACCATCTTTCCTAAATAGATGTGACCGTAGTTCAATACGATCACTATTGGTCGCACGTTTTGAGTACTAAGATTTTCAAATTCAGGAAAATGATTTCTCTTAACAGCATCAAGATCCTCAAGCCATGAAACATAATGACTTATCTCCTCGCAGTTTAGTTCAGCTCCGGGACAGTGGTAGGTCCTGTCTACCAAGCGCCGGACATGTTTGCTTGAATGGAAATAAGCTGTCAACAGAAATTAGTTGTCAACTATTTTTGAATAAACAATATCAAAGACATAAATATGGTTGAGAAACTCACATAATGGTAGAACTGGAGGCGTCTGCACATCGACCCAAATGTCTCTATTACCTTCAATATCATCTTCCGGACGAATATCAAAGATGATAACCATATCAGGCTCAAATGCATAAGCCTTGCATAGTGCTTGCCAAGTTTTGCATTCAAAATAGGTGTACGTGTCTGCATTGTATAATTTGACGTTGAAAGTATAACCAGCATGCTCGGTCTTCAAGTAAACTCTCTTTACCTCCATAGTTTCCATAGCACTGAAACCTATCTTATCCAAGACAAAAATTCTTGCATGGCAGGGGATGCGCTAGTAGAATAGTGAAAATTTAAAATTATAAGTTGAAGCAAATGAAGCATATATAAGTCATGCTTAATTACGAAAAAATACTTGTCGTTGTGACTTACTGTATCCACTTCGAAGGTCTCATCCAGCTTGATGCTGAAGCGCCTATCATCAACAAGGAAATTTCTGTCGCACAGGCCGCGCTGGTCTTCACAGAATTCGCACTTAATGAAATCTTTTTCGTCGTCAGACGACATTTCCTATGTTCATATAGGTGAAACATTAAACACTTACTAGTTCTATTAATTCAACTAATTCAACTAATTCAACTACTTCTATTAGTTCAACTAGTTCTATTAATTCAACTAATTCAACTAAGCATTTAATAAAAATAAACGTGTTCTATTAATTTTCTTACTAAAATAAAGTAGCTAGTTCCATATAGTAATATTTTAATTAGATCATCAAATCTCAGATATCTAAATTTTCTTACTAAAAATAAACTAGTTCTATTAATTCAACTAATTCAACTAAGAATTTACTAAAAATAAACTAGTTCTATTAATTTTCTTACTAAAATATATAAAGTAGCTATATATATATAGTAATATTTTAATTAGATCATCAAATCTCATATACCTAAATTTTCTTACTAAAAATAAACTAGTTCTACTAATTCAACTAGTTCAACTAAGCATTTACTAAAAATAAACTAGTTATATTAATTCAACTAGTTTAAATAATCTCATATACCTAATTTTTTTTACTAAAAATAAACTTGTTCTATTAATTTTCATACTAAAAATAAACTAGTTATATTAATTCAACTAGTTCAATTCTCATATATATACCTAATTAATATCTAGCTAATTTATCTAAAATTGACATTAATATTTAACATCTTTTCCATATAATTCATCTAACATTAACATTCTAACATTCTTATCTACGTAATTTATCTAACATTAATCTAAACAACAGAAAACAGAAAATAAGTAAAAACAATATGTGTGTGTGTGTGTGTCTGTGTGTGTGTGTGTGTGTGTGTGTACGAGCGGGGGGCGGCGGCATACGGGCGGCGGCGCGAGACGGCGATGCGACGGGGACGGCGCGACGATGAGCGGCAGGCCGGGGGCGACGGCGCGATCGAGACGGTGACGTGGTACGGGGCGGCGGCGACGGGCGGCGGGGGCGACGGCGGTGACGACGACGACGGGCGGTGACGGCGACGACGGGCCGTGAGGGCGACGGCGGTGACGGCGACGACGGGCGGCGGGGGCGACGGCGCGCGGCGGGGACGTTGAGGGCGGCGGCGATGTCGCGCGAAGTAGTTGGAGAAGAAGTGGTGGTCGATGAAACTGAATTTTTCGTAAGTGCCATATATATAGGAGGGGCCTTTAGTACCGGTTGGAGCCACCAACCGGTACTAAAGGCCAATTTTCGCCAGGCCAAGGGGCGGGAAACTGCCCCTTTAGTACCGGTTCATGGCTCCAACCGGTACTAAAGGCCCCCCCTTTAGTACCGGTTGGAGCCACGACCCGGTACTAAAGGTGTGCGCTGGCGCAGGAGCGGTGCGGGCAAGTTTAGTCTCACCTCGCTAGCCGAGAGGCGCCCGCACCAGTTTAAAAGCCCCAGCGCGGCTGCTGTCTCGAACTCCACTCTATAGCAGGCTTCTGGGCCTAACTTTGGCGCGCTGCCCGTTGAGCCTGCTGGCCGTTCTGGGCCTGTATTTGCAAACCCTAGGGTTGGCAGGCCCAGCGGGCAGCGCCCCAACAATTTTTTATATAATTTTCTTTTATTTATCTCTTTTTGTTGTATTTAGTTTCTTTGTGAATATAAGAAAAATTATATAGTTTTCTTCTTTTCTGCATTATTTATTTTTTCCTATTCATTTTGTAGTGATTTTCAATTTCATCGTCATTTATCTCTCCAAACAAATCGGTAAATGACTGAAAAAACAGAAAATGATGTCAGAACATGTTGGAAATTGATGACGTCGCTTTGAATGATGCATACTGAACGCAAAAATAGGCTGGAGTTCAAATAAGTTTAAAAAACATTGAAATGCCCGTGTAACAGATGAGTTCTCGTCCGAAACCCTGATACTCCGAAAGAGATTGTCCAGTTTGTACACGAGGTGCGTCCAGTTTTCGCCGTGACCCTCTCTACTCTTTTACACATGCTATGCGGGCGAAATGATGATACCATGCCAAGTTCCAACATTTTCAGAGTTCATTTTGTAGTGATTTTCAATTTCACCGTCATTTAGATCTCAAAACAAATCGGTAAATGACTGAAAAACAGCAAATGATGTCAGAACGTGTTGGAAATTGATGACGTCGCTTTGAATGATGCATACTGAACGCAAAAATAGGCTGGAGTTCAAATAAGTTTGAAAAACATTGAAGTGCCCGTGTAACAGATGAGTTCTCGTCCGAAACCCTGATACTCCGAAAGAGATTGTCCAGTTTGTACACGAGGTGCGTCCAGTTTTCACCGTGACCCTCTCTACTCTTTTGCACATGCTATGCGGGCGAAATGATGATACCATGCCAAGTTCCAACATTTCCAGAGTTCATTTTGTAGTGATTTTCAATTTCACCGTCATTTAGCTCCCTAAACAAATCGGTAAATGACTGAAAAACAGCAAATGATGTCAGAACGTGTTGGAAATTGATGACGTCGCTTTGAATGATGCATACTGAACGCAAAAATAGGCTGGAGTTCAAATAAGTTTAAAAAACATTGAAGTGCCCGTGTAACAGATGAGTTCTCGTCCGAAACCCTGATACTCCGAAAGAGACTGTCCAGTTTGTACACGAGGTGCGTCCAGTTTTCGCCGTGACCCTCTCTACTCTTTTACACATGCTATGCGGGCGAAATGATGATACCATGCCAAGTTCCAACATTTTCAGAGTTCATTTTGTAGTGATTTTCAATTTCACCGTCATTTAGATCTCAAAACAAATCGGTAAATGACTGAAAAACAGCAAATGATGTCAGAACGTGTTGGAAATTGATGACGTCGCTTTGAATGATGCATACTGAACGCAAAAATAGGCTGGAGTTCAAATAAGTTTAAAAAACATTGAAGTGCCCGTGTAACAGGTGAGTTCTCGTCCGAAACCCTGATACTCCGAAAGAGATTGTCCAGTTTGTACACGAGGTGCGTCCAGTTTTCGCCGTGACCCTCTCTACTCTTTTACACATGCTATGCGGGCGAAATGATGATACCATGCCAAGTTCCAACATTTTCAGAGTTCATTTTGTAGTGATTTTCAATTTCACCGTCATTTAGATCTCAAAACAAATCGGTAAATGACTGAAAAACAGCAAATGATGTCAGAACGTGTTGGAAATTGATGACGTCGCTTTGAATGATGCATACTGAACGCAAAAATAGGCTGGAGTTCAAATAAGTTTAAAAAACATTGAAGTGCCCGTGTAACAGGTGAGTTCTCGTCCGAAACCCTGATACTCCGAAAGAGATTGTCCAGTTTGTACACGAGGTGCGTCCAGTTTTCGCCGTGACCCTCTCTACTCTTTTACACATGCTATGCGGGCGAAATGATGATACCATGCCAAGTTCCAACATTTTCAGAGTTCATTTTGTAGTGATTTTCAATTTCACCGTCATTTAGATCTCAAAACAAATCGGTAAATGACTGAAAAACAGCAAATGATGTCAGAACGTGTTGGAAATTAATGACGTCGCTTTGAATGATGCATACTGAACGCAAAAATTGGCTGGAGTTCAAATAAGTTTAAAAAACATTGAAGGGCCCGTGTAACAGGTGAGTTCTCGTCCGAAACCCTGATACTCCGAAAGAGATTGTCCAGTTTGTACACGAGATGCGTCCCGTTTTCGCCGTGACCCTCTCTACTCTTTTGCACATGCTATGCGGGCGAAATGATGATACCATGCCAAGTTCCAACATTTTCAGAGTTTATTTTGTAATGATTTTCAATTTCACCGTCATTTAGCTTCCTAAACAAATCGGTAAATGACTGAAAAACAGCAAATGATGTCAGAACGTGTTGGAAATTGATGACGTCGCTTTGAATGATGCATACTGAACGCAAAAATAGGCTGGAGTTCAAATAAGTTTAAAAAACATTGAAGTGCCCGTGTAACAGATGAGTTCTAGTCCGAAACCCTGATACTCCGAAAGAGATTGTCCAGTTTGTACACGACGTGCGTCCAGTTTTCGCCGTGACCCTCTCTACTCTTTTGCACATGCTATGCGGGCGAAATGATGATACCATGTAAAAAAGTCCGGAGTTGTAATAAGTTTGAAAAAATAAAGTGCCCATGTAACAAATGAGTTCTCGTCAGAAACCCTGATACTTCGTGACACGAACCGGTTCATGGCACGAACCGGTACTAAAGGTGCCCGTGGGGCCCAGCCTGACGCAGCATCATTAGTACCGGTTTGTGACACGAACCGGTACAAAAGGTTGCTCACGAACCGGTACTAATGATCTCCGCCCGCCTAGCCGTTGGAACCGGCACTAATGGGCACATTAGTGCCGGTTCAAAATCAAACCAGCACAAATGTGTTTCACATTTGACCCTTTTTCTACTAGTGGCCGTCGTTCCGCATCAGCTCCTCCTCTCCTTGGCGCGCTCGAGCTCCTCACAGCGCGCCGCCTGAGAAGGCTTGTGCTCACCGCTAGACCAGAGCCACCGCTAGCCGGTCATAGTTGCACTCACCGGCGACCTCGCCGTCCCCTCTGCACTGCCCTCCACCTCAACTTGGACGCGCATGTGTTTCCATGCCCACCGCATGCAACCAGAGGAAACTGCAGGCGGGTCACTGTATCTCTAGATCACTTCTATTTTCTGCTGAGGATCAAGAGTTTGCAGGATTTCGTGACGTTAGATTACTGCATATTTGATGCTTCTCGTCAATAGGGATTGAATTAGTTGGTTATAGCTTGTGGATGTTCCCAGTTATTTTTTGCACACAAGGTGTTTGTGTGTTTGTCTGAGCTAGTTTCAGTCACAGATCCTTAAGGAATACTCCCACATGAATACATCATGAGACTAACTCTCTTTCTGTATGATTCAAAAAATGGTATATATGATGGTTCACTACACTATTTTGGTAATGGTTGTCCCACGTTAATGCGGTATTTAAAACCTGGATGCGTCTCATGTCTTGCTTTGCGACAGTAGTTGGTTGCATTTTAGTGACAGTTAATTCAACCTTGAACGAGCATCTCGCAACCTCCCATGCTTCTGATATTTCTCAACTCTGATGTTGTATATCAAGTATACCAGAAGAAGGGACGAGAGATAAATAGCAGACCTTCTTTGGTTTGAAGCAGCACATCTCATCTGTGTTGCTGCTAAAGCTTTTTTTTTTATCCTTTCAGAGAGGACCCGGCCCCCGCGTCGCCCTCCTCCTCGGGCGGCACGGGGGAACCCTAGCCGACACCCAGCAGACCCCCTCCACTGCCCTCCTCCGCGTCGCCCTCCTCCTCGGCGACACCTGCGGGTGCTGTACCCTTCTTGGAGGCATTGTCACGGCCATTATCTGTGCCCCTCCTCGAGCATCGGGGAAAACCCTAGGTCCGGTTATCCGGATCGGACGGCGATGGCGTCTCGGCATCGTTCTCCTTCGTGAAGGTGCTGTCTTGATTGCTCGTGGCATCCTTGATTCTGGATCTGGAGATGTTGGTTGATGTGTCATTTGGTCTGGATGCTTTCCAGGATAGCGAGTTTTGCTGTGTTTTTTCTCTGTTTGGGCCGAACATCCCATGTCCCTCTGTTCCGGACATCATGTTCACGCCCTTGGGTCCATGTCATGTGTTATGCCACATCTTGTACTTGTTCTAATTCCTTCTAGATGAAATGATACGCAAGCTTTACGTATTCGAGAAAAAAAAGCTTTTCATTATTGACCAAACTTATGAGATATGCATTGCAGTAAGTATTAATTATAATATTGAGTTCGTGCGACCGATTTAATTACTTCTTCTAGCTTCTTTTGTTTGTGCGAAGACAACCATCGAGTAGCTCCAAAACTGAGACTGGTTTTTTAACACCCAGGTGTCTAGACACCCGGCTATCCACCGTCCAGTCAGTACCCATCTCAATTGGATATGTGTAGGGCCGTGCATAGTTTGGGTTAGCGGGCTAGGTGAATAGTAATTAGATGTGACAATACAACTTCATCAACGTGGAGAAATATTGGCTACAGGCAGATTCTTCATGGACCTGTCACTTTTCTTTTTGAAACATAGACGCTAGAGACGTCCGGCTTTAAATTAATAAAGCCACCAGGCAGCACCCACACATACTTAAGTCTTACAAACCGAATAAAACAAGTCATCGAGCCTAAGGCTCCGAATAAAGCTAAGCATTAACGGTCAGAAGTTCATGAGGACAAAAGCGAAGCAACAACTAGATAGATAGCTAAAAGAGTAGATCGCATGGTCAGGCAGTCGTCCCCTCTTGCCTCGCCTTCATCATGGTCATCTTGATCAGCTCCATAGTCTTGTTCATGTGATCGCCGTCACGCTGCTTCCCCAACGGCGCCCATACCTGAAGAAAGATGTGACATTTGAAAATGATATCAGCGGGATGGGCCGGGAACTTGTGTTTAATCGTAATTTTTTTCCGAACCGACCAAAGGGCCCAAAGCAGCGCCCCAACGCATCTCCAAACTATCCTAGCATTGGCCCCTCTTTGCGCCGTTAAGATAGAAAGGACATCGTGGCTAGACTGTGGATTCCAATTTTGTTTGAAAGCGTCTCTAACTGCACTCCACGCAAATCTAGCGAGCACGCATCCGAAGAACACATGATTTGCGTTTTCCCCTAAACCGCAAGTGGTGCACGTTCCGTCCGCCGGCCCATTGCGTTTGGCCACATTATCAGAAGTTGGTAAGCGGTTGCGAAACATTTGCCACAAGAAAATCTTGATTTTGAGAGGGATACCGGCCTTCCATAGCCCCCTAGCTATATCCAGCGTAGTGCCCTCGGATAGCTTGTCGTACAGGGACTTGACCGTAAATTTCTTGGCGGAGGTCAACTTCCACGTAATCGTATCCACCCCACTACTACGAATCAATCCACCCAAGTCAGCCGCCAACGCGTCCCAGCTGGCGGCCTCCGTTGTCTCTAGATTCCTAATAAAGGAGATAGCAAGCGGATGAACTCGCAGAGCATCAGCCACCATAATGTTGGTGTCCGTTGCCAGGTGGTACAGTTCAGGATGGGACTGCCACAACGGTTTCTGAACCTGCCAATGATCGAGCCAGAAGCGTGTGGACTTGCCATCGTTGACACAAAACTGCGCACCCAATGCAAAAGCTGGTCAGACCGCTTGGATCCCATTCCAAAAGGCCGAACCATTGCTTTTAGCCTTGAACAAATTCCCATCCGGAAAATATTTAGCCCGAAGGATGTCTGCCCAGAGTCCCGACTCATTTTGGGCTAACCGTCACCACCATTTAGTAAGCAGGGCCACGTTCATGAGTTTAGAGTTCATAACACCCAAACCATCGAATTTTTTTGGCCTACAAACCGCTGCCCATTTCACTAAGTGGTACTTGCGCTTGGTCCCGGCTCCTTCCCAAAAAAACCGAGAGTGCGGAGTATCGAATCTAGCGTGAACCCCATCCGCTAGTAGGAACATTCCCATTGTGAAAATAGGAAGGGAGGATAAGCTCGAGTTGGTGAGAATAAGCCGCGCCGCCGAGGACATAAACCTGCCCCTCCAAGGGCTCACCCGGTTAGCAACTTTCCCATACAGAGGTTCCCATTCCGCAATGGTTAGTTTCTTAGACGAGATCGGAAGGCCAAGGTACTTAAGCGGGAAGCTCGCCAGCTTGCAGTTAAGTAGGTTGGCGATCCGAGCGCTTTCTAGATCATCCACCACAATGGTGATCACTTCACTCTTCAGAAAGTTGATCTTAAGCCCCGAAAGGATCTCGAAAGCGAGCAGTTGTAACTTAATTGTAGCTATGCTGTGATTGTCGGGCTCGAAAAGGAGCATCGTATCACCTGCGTATTGCAAATGCGTAACCCCACCAGGGATAAGGTGGGATACAAGCCCTTTAATGTGCCCCGCTACCCTAGCTTTTCTAATCAAGGCCGCCAAGGCATCCGCAACAAAGTTAAAAATGAGAGGCGAGCTTGGGTCTCCCTGACGAAGACCACGTTTGTTACGGAAAATCTTACCCATTGTGCCATTGATAGTGACCGCCGTGTGCCCACCACACACGAGGTGCATGATACGATGCACAAAGCCTGCCTCAAACCCCTTTTTGAGGAAGACCTCTTGCACAAACTCCCAGTTCACGCGATCGTAGGCTTTCTCGAAGTCTAATTTCAGAAGCACTCCCTGTGCCTTGGTGCGTTTTAACTCGTGAACGATTTCTTGTAATGCGATTGGTCCCTCAAGAATGTTACATCGTTTTAAAAAACCTGCTTGACTGGTACTAATGACACGTTGGGCGACCGGAGCCAACCGCGAGGCTTAAGCTTTCGCAATTTTTTTGAAAGGAACATTAATCAATGTAATGGGTCTAAAAAGGTTAATGTTATCCGCCCGTTTCACCTTAGGGATGAGGCTAATGGCCCCGTAATTCAGGCGAGAAAGGTCAACCATGCCTAAAGCGAAGTCGTTGACAGTATCATAGAACAGGTGCTTAAGGCAGGGCCAAAACCTCTTGAAGAACTCGACAGGCCACCCGTCCGGTCCAGGCACCGTGCTCGTTTTCATGCCGTCAAGGGCCTGATCTATTTCCTCGGGCAAGAAAGCCAGAGAGAAGACAGAGAGAGACTTTGAACGGAGTGAACAGAGTGAGAGTAGAAATGTAAGAGAGAGAGAGGCTGAGAGAGAAGATAATTGTCGAAAATCCAACTCGATGCCCAGGTTCATCTGCTCCTGGTAAAAAAACAAATGCTAGAAAAATAAATAAAAATATACAATTTTTTGTGTTGTAGATAATTTCATGCGTGAGGTCCGCTCCAAATTTCAACACATTTCGGCGTCTGAGCAGCTCCGAGGCGACCCAGAGGAAAACCCCGAGTCGCGCCGGCTAAACAATTGTGCATGCAGATGCTATGTACGAGTGAAAATAGTGGCAGGCGTGGTTCGAGTGGCGGCGGCTAGGGTTTTCCCCCAGGTCGCCACGGCAAAACAATTTTGCATGCAGATGCAATCTACGGGTGAAAACAACGGTGGGCGAGGTTCGAGTGCCGGTGGCGTGCTAGGGTTTTCCTCTGGGTCGCCTCGGCTAAACAACTCTGCATGCAGGTGCTATCTACAAGTGAAAACAATGGCGGGTGAGGTTCGAGTGGCGGAGGCTAGGGTTTCCCCTTGGGTCGCCCCAGCTAAACAAGTGTGCATGCAGATGCTATCTACGGTTGAAAACGGTTGCGGGCGAGGTTCAAGTGGCGGCGGCAACGGTTTCCCCCCGGGTCGCGCCTGCAAAACAGATGTGCATGCAGATGCTATCTACGAGTGAAAACAGTGGCAGGCGAGGTTTGAGTGGCGACGGCTAGGGTTTCCCCCTGGGTCGCCCCGGCTAAACAAGTGTGTATGCAGATGCTATCTACGAGTGAAAACAGTGGCGGACGAGGTTCGAGAGTTCGAGTGGCGGCGGCTAGGGTTTTCCCCTGGGTTGCGCCGGCTAAACAATTGTGCATGCGGATGCTATCTACGAGTGAAAAGAGTGGCTGGTGAGGTTCGAGTGGCGGCGGCTAGGTTTTTCCCCCGGGTCGCCCGGCTAAACAACTGTGCATGCAGATGCTATCTACAAGTGAAAACTGTGGCGAGCAAGGTTCGAGTGGCGGCGGCTAGGGTTTCCCCCTGGGTCGCCCCGGCTAAACAAGTGTGCATGTAGTGCTATCTACGAGTGAAAACAGTGGCGGGCGAGGTTCGAGTGGCGGCAGCACGGGTTTCCCCCGGGGTCGCGCTGGCTAAACAAGTGTGCATGCAGATGCTATCTACGAGTGAAAATAGTGGCGGGCGAGGTTCGAGTGGCGACGGATAAGGTTTTCCCTTGGGTCGCCATGGCTAAATAATTTTGCATGCAGATGCTATCTACGAGTGAAAACAGTGGCGTGCGAGGTTCGAATGTCAGTGGCTAGGGTTTCCCCCGGGTGGCCGCGGCTAAACAACCGTGCATGCATATGCTATCTACGATTGAAAACAGTGGCGGGCGAGGTTGGACTGGCGGCGGCTAGGGTTTCCCCCCGGGTCGGCCTGGCTAAACAACTATGCATGTAGATGATATCTACGAGTGAAAACAGTGGCGGGAGAGGTTCGAGTGGCGGCGGCTAGCCCCCCCCCCCCCTGTCCGCCCGGCTAAACAACTGTGCATGCAGATGCTATCTATGAGCGAAAATTGTGGTGTGCGAGGTTCAAGTTGCGGCGGCCGTGGTTTCCCCCCGATCGCCCCGGCTAAACAACTGTGCATGCAGATGCTACCTCACTTACATCATCCAAACATAACCTCGCATCACGTGGACATCACATCCATCTCAAAAAGAAAAAGAAAAAATATAGAAAAAAGTTTCTCAAAAAATAATCTCACTTACATCGTCCAAACATAACCTCCAAGAAAAAAAATCAAAAACTTTCTCAACGCGACCAACCAACATGCGCCACATGGCATAGCCGGCTCGCCATCCTTCCGGTGCGCCTTAATGGGTTTAATTAAAATATGATTGTGACTTTAAAAAAATGTTTGCACAATGTAAAAAAAATACTTTCGTAATTTTAAAATAATGTTTCATATCATTGGAAAAAAAAATTCTGACATTTATAAAAAATTCGTGTGTTCCAAAGTTTTACAAAAAGATTATACAATGTAAAAAAATGTTAGAATAATATCAAAACATGACAATGTGTAAGCTGGTGGAAAAGATGGTAATTCAACACGGCCAAGGGTCTGGCCCAAGCTGACACTAAAAAAAAATATTCAGCATGTACGTATAAAAATGATTTATGTGTATGCAAAAAATGTACAATGTGTATTCGAAATAGTCTACATGTATTTGGAAAGAGATAAATAAAAGGAAAAAATAAAAAGAAGGAAGCTGATTTTCACCCGCAAAAAATAAACAGAAAAAGCACCTGTAAACAAAGAAAAGAAATACACACAGAAGATTCTATTACAGGTTTGAACCGGCCTATGCAACCTTCGTAAAATCACTCTACAGTGCTGGGCTGGCCATTAGCTGCTCGCCAGAGGCGAGATGAGGGTAAGTAATGTCGCCGTAAGCGAGACATAGCCCTCGCGGATGTCTGGCCCAAGCTGAAACTGAAAAAAAAATGTCTGGGCCAAAAGCCCACGTGATATTTCTGCTGGTCCTGCGCTTCGGCCGAGCGAGCCGATCCCCAAATCCGGGACAACGCCGGCCGCCGGCCACTGTTCCTTCCTTGGGGCATCCACCTACCCACGGACGGAGATCTCTCGACGTGGCGTCGCCGCGGAGTGCCGTGCCGATGAGCTGGCGCGGGAGGCCGCCGGCGACCGGGGAGGACGAGGGAGATGGCCGCGTCTCCGCCCGAGTTTGCGCGGCGCGGTGCGGAAGCGGGGGGAGGAGGAGGAAGCCGGCGGCCACTGTTGACGGTAAGAGCATCAGCCGTGGTGCACTGCTTTTCTTTTGGCCCCACCTACCTATTTTGGGGTAGTTGACAATATTTCATCCATGATAAGCAGAGGAACATGCCGGTGCTTCCCAGAAGGCTGAGAAATGGTGTGCTTGGCTCGGTTCCTGGAGCAAACATATCGGCTCGGCCGAATAGACCGACGGCCAGGAGACCGAAGAGTATCAATCATTCACCGCTGCCTGAAAAAAGTACTAGTGTACTAGTATCAGATTTTCAGATAGGAAGGTAACATCCTCCCACTAGTATAGAGAGCTATAGCAGCAATAATAGCTTGTGCCTGCAAAACCGACTTGACATTCGATGCGGTTACTTGAATGAAAATTGTGCTGTGGCTATTCTTTGTGTTGCTAGAAATCACACACCCAATCCTGCTACATTGTAACAGAGTACCATCATAGTTTCTGTTACAAAAAGGGTTAATTGACAATGGCAGAGGTTCCCGCAAATGTCAGAATATCATGCCACAGTCAAGTCCTGAGCGCCTCTTGTAGTGTGTTTATCGATGGTTTTCTAAACAAAACTGTCTCATCTGATGGGTCTGGTTTGAGTTGCGTACTAATTAGTTCTCGGGCAGGCAAAGATGGATAATTGTTGACAAAAGACTGTAGGGTAGATTCCTTTTAGCCAGCCATTGTGCGAAAACACACGACGGTACCTGCGTCTAGGCGCACCCGAATCGACAAAATAATTGTTACGGAAATAGAGAAAAAAAAAAGATCTTGAAACTTTCTCGGAACAAGTATATCGTCTAGTGTAAAGTTTCGCGGCAAAATGACTTTTGTGGTATTCGGAACGAATAGAAACAAAACCGATACCATGTTAAACTTACTATTCACACAGTTTGTAGTTGCAATTTTGTCTTTTTTGCCAACAATACCACAAGTAGTTTTGTCCTGAAACTTTACATTTGAGTAATACACTAGTCAATGCTTGTTCTGACAAAGTTTCACATTTTATTGATTTTTCTACTATTTTTTATTTCCAAAAATCCGCACCAGCCTGTGTGTAGCTATATTGGCATGAAAAGGAGTATGGAATGAGAAAAAGGAGTCTACGGCCCCGCCACAAAGTGCACCCCGCACCAAAAAAAGCTAAAAAGAAGCAAAGCTACCAGCACCGGATCCAAAGATCTTTGCTTTACCTCAGAAAAAGAGCATCAATTCAGACACAAGTAATCTATATTTATATGCCTTGAGCTTCCTTTTGCCTCATCTCAGCAAAGAAGAAAAGAAAGAACATATTCATTGCCACCTCTCGATCATATATTCTTGCTTGCCTTGTAGCTAGTGGCATTCCTTTGGGTTTCTGCTGCACACAGCTCACCTGACCATCAGGCATGGACTCTCCTCCTGTATATTGCTGCAGAGCATCTCCCCCCTCCTCGCTCTCCTCCAACACTTGACGGCACCGGCCTACGCCTGCAATCAGCCATCTCTGGGGTGCCCAAACAGCTCGATCAGCTGCCTCCCTGTTCGTCGGCAGCGTTGCGTACGTGAATCTTTCTTTCTACATGCTCCTTCTTTCCTTTGACAAGAACGATTATTGCTTGCTAGTGGCAGTGGCTAACCGCAAACAGGTTTCTTTTCCTTTTTCTTTTCTACATGCAGCAAGCAAAGTTGTTGGTTCCAGCGGCGCAACGCGGCTATGGAGGTGGCCGTCAGCGCAGCACGGTGGGTGGTGACCAAGGCGCTTGCCCCGGTGACAGATGGCCTGCTGGAGGCGTGGGCGGCCAGCGCTGGGCTCGGCCCCAACATTGATGCCCTCAAGATGCAGCTGCTCTATGCCCAGGGGATGCTCAACAACGCCCCGGGGCAAGGCAGGGACATCACCAACCCTGCGCTCAAGGGGCTGCTGCACAAGCTGCGGCAGCTGGCCTACGTCGCCGACGACGCGCTCGACGAGCTGGACTACTTCCGCATCCAGGACGCGCTGGAAGGCACCTACCACGCAGCAGCCGGCGTGGATGACCTGGGCTGCCTCCAGGCCCTCGCCCTCAACGCTCGCCACACGGCTAGATATGTTGCCGGGAAGATCAAGTCCATGAGCTCCTGCTCGCGTGCTGCTAGCCCACTTGATGCCCAAGAAGATATTGGTGGGAGCCGTGGATGCTCATGTGCCGGCGGATGCAGCATGCCCAAGGTTGCCTCTGGTGCTGTTCAAGCTGCTGTTGGTAAACACTTCCCGTGCTGCTACTCTTCTCCTCATACCAGTGAGTTAGTCGAATCGTCCAACGTGCCAGCTGCAAGCAAATGGTGGCTCCTCTGTGGCGCCTGCCCACCTAAGGCACCGACACAGAGAGTTGGCACCACAGAGGAAACACCAAAACTGAAATTTGATAGGGTGGAAATGTCCAAGAGAATGATAGACATCGTAGAGCAGCTGAAGCATGTATGTGCTATGGTCTCCACCATTCTCAATCTAGAGCTACTAAGCTTAAGCCGTATTCCTAACCCAGACGTGATTTCTAAGGATCGACCCAAAACAACCCCACAAATTATAGAGCCCCAACTATATGGGAGGGATGCCCAGAAAAAGAAAATTGTAGATGGCATCACCAGGGGTGAATATTCTTCCGAACAACTTACTGTCCTTCCAATTGTTGGGCCAGGGGGTGTTGGGAAGACTACCTTTACACAACACATATTTGAAGAAGTGAAGAGCTGTTTCCAGGTTAGAATTTGGATATGTGTGTCTCTCAACTTCACTGCTGATAGGTTGGCACAAGAGATTTTGGAACAGATCCCTAAAGATAACAGTGAAAGTAAAAACAGTAGCAAGGAAGAGCTAATTGAACAAAGGTTAAGATCAAAGAGGTTCTTACTTGTCTTGGATGATGTGTGGAAATATCATGACGATGAGTGGAAAAAACTATTAGCTCCGTTCAAAAAAGTTGGGACAGAAGGCAATATGGTTATAGTCACAACTCGAATTCCAGGGGTAGCAAACATGGTCAGGACAGTTGACCATTCTATAGAAATGGAACGTCTAGGTCCTCAAGATATTATGTCTTTATTTGAAGCATATGTATTTGGGGACCAACAACAACCATGGCAAGAACATTATGAATTACATGATGTTGGGCTCAAAATAGTGAAAAATTTGAAGGGTTCCCCTCTTGCTGCAAAAACTGTGGGTAGATTGCTGAGAAACCAACTTACACGTGACCATTGGACAAGAGTTTCAGAAAGTAAAGAGTGGGAGTCACAAGTTAGTGACAATGACATTATGCCAGCTCTCAAGCTTAGCTATGATTATCTCCCTTTTCATTTGCAACAATGTCTTTCCTGTTGTGCATTGTTTCCCGAAGATTATGAATTTCATGCAGAAGAGTTGGTTCATCTGTGGATTGGACTTGGTATTTTACACTCAGATGATCAGAAGAAAAGAATTGAAGATGTTGGATTGTGTTACCTAACTGACTTGGTTAATCAAGGGTTTTTCAAAAAGAATGTATCGAGCTTTGGCAGTCCTTGTTACACCATCCATGATCTACTACTTGAGTTGGTAGTGAAGGTCTCATCATATGAGTGTCTTAGCATATCCAGCTCTAATGTGATGTCCATACAAATTCCCCCATCTGTACGTCATTTGTCTATCATTGTAGATGATGCGGACGTCAAGGACAAAGTGACTTTTGAAGACTACAAGAGGGGTTTGCGTGCATTGGAAAAAAGATTTGAAGTTCAAAACCTACAAACTTTGATGTTATTTGGAGAATACCATGCAAATTTTTCAAGGGTTTTTCGTGGTTTATTTTTTGAAGCCAGAGCCCTTCGTACTGTCTTTTTTTCTGGAGCATCATATAATGTGGAGGATGTATTGCCCAACTTTCCAAAGCTTGTTCATCTTCGCTACTTAAGGATCAAGTCATCAGCTGGTTTTTATGATGACAAGAGCTTGTGTGTACCTAGTGTGCTGTGTAGATTATATCACTTGGAAGTCATTGATCTACTAGGATGGAAGGGCCGCTTCGGTTCAACAAGATATATGAGCAACCTTGTAAAATTGCGCCATTTTGTTGTGCCCCGAGAAGAACTTCACTCTGACATATTTGAGGTGGGAAAACTAAACTTCATCAATGAATTAAGGGCATTTAGAGTGAGAAAAGAAAGTGAGGTGTTTGAACTGAGTCAACTAGGGAAACTAGGAAATATTGGAGGATTACTTGGTATTTACAATCTTGAAAAGGTGCAATCAGAAGAAGAAGCAACTGAATCAAAACTGATACAGAAAAGCCACATGCAAGAGCTAATACTAGGATGGGATGTTCACAGATCTAACAGGAATCCAACGTTTGAAGAAAATGTGCTTGAAAATCTTGTGCCACACAGAAATCTTCAATGCCTACGCATTAGAGGGCATGGCGGCACTAATTGTCCAAGATGGCTAAGTTCAAACCTCTCCGTCAAGAATCTGGAGTCTCTTTCTCTGGATGATTTGTCTTGGGGAAACCTTCCACCTTTAGGAGAGATGTGGATGGTCAATGGTCTTGGCCTAGAGTATCAGAACTGTAACCTAGGCCAAAGATTTCAAAATTTGAAAAGGCTAGAATTGGTTAAGATACCAAGATTGAGAAAATGGGTTTGGGACAATACTTCTCATTTATTCTCTCAACTAGAAGAACTCACTATTAAAGATTGCTCTGAACTCACTGAGCTGCGATCTTCACATCATAGTTGTGATCAGCCACAGCAAGAGAAGAGCATGGCTTGGTTTTGTAGACTTAGGTCTCTCAGGATAAAAGACTGCCCAAAGCTATTGTCATTTCCTCCAATCCCTTGGACTTCTGGCCCTTGCTCTGCTGTGATAGAACAGGTGGGCAACGGTCTTGAGAAGCTAGTTTACATAGAAGAGAACGGATCCGAATCAACTTATTCGCTGGAAGTGGAGGGAAAGGATGGCCAGGATTGTGTGTTCTTGAATAAGTTGGTTTTCTCTAATCTAACTTATCTGAAAAAGTTGGTGATGAGAAATTGCTCTCCTCTGCCGCTCGATCGCCTCCTAATGCTAACATCTTTGGAGTTCCTCCAGATAAGTGGTTCAAGTAATGTATTATCCCTGGTTGAAAGTTTGAGTCATGTCCGATGCCAGCTACCTGTTAAAAAGATAAGTGTCGAGCGATGTGGTTGCAATGGTAAGGAATTGACACAACTGCTCTCACTTGTGCCGGAACTCACCCAAATGAAAATAGTGGGTTGTGAGGAGATAAAATGGCTGGGTGTGGCGGAGCAATCATCAACATCTTCTTCTGCCGCTGCTGCTGAAAAATTGTATCATGGGCAAATCGGCCAGCAGCAGCGAGAGTCAAAAGGGGGAGTAGACGGAGTGCTGCTCTTGACTCCCCAGCTACAGAAGTTAACCATCGAAGGGTTCCCAGAGCTGAGCTTGCTCTCCTATTCACTGGAAGGTGACAGGGAAGGAGGTGGGCTCCAAGGTCTCCGCTCCCTCCAATCATTGAAAATAAGGAACTGCCCCATGTTACTCCACTCCTATTCAATCTCTTCTATTCCTTTTCTGACCTCTCTGCAAGAATTAATGTTGATGGATTGTGGGGAGTTCAGAGGCGAGGGCATAGGCCCTCTCCTCGCCCAATGCCACCTTACAAAGTTATCCATCTTTAAAACCCCCAACTTCTTCGCTGGTTCTGAGCCACTTGACAAGGAGCTTCTTCCCCGCTCCTCTGCACATCAGGAGCTTGATCTGAGGACAGATGATATTGCAGGGTTCCTTGCTGCTCATAGGTGCAGCCTTCTCTCTTCCTCCCTCACCACCCTAACTATTGGTTCGAACGAAGATGCCGAGCGCTTCACACACGAGCAAGCGGAGGCCCTTGTGCTCCTCACCTCCCTCCATACGCTCGTGTTTATTTATTGCGAGAAGCTGCAGTGCCTCCCGGCAGGTCTAAATAGACTTGCCAGCCTCGAGACATTACAGATAGTGGAGTGTCAAGTCATTCGGTCATTGCCAGAGGACGGCCTCCCGAGTTCTCTGCAAAAATTGGATATCAGCAGATGTCCTGCCATCAAGTCGCTACCCAAGGGCAGCCTCCCAAGTTCGCCGCAATTATTAGTTATCTACAAGTGCCCTGCTCTGATGTCTCTGCCCAAAAACGGCCTCCCAAGCTCACTACAAAATCTGGTAATCTGGGACTGCCCCGCCTTAAAGTCGCTGCCGGAGGATGGCCTCCCAAGATCTCTGCAGGAACTACAGATCGCTGGGTGTGCTGCAATCAATTCGCTGCCCAAGGGCGGACTCCCAAGATCACTGCAAGTATTGGATGTCGGTTATTGTGACAACGAGGAGCTAAAGAGGCAGTGCCGCAAGTTAAGAGGAACCATTCCCAAGATGCTAATTTAATCTGACCAAAGGTAACAACCACTCATTCCTACTTCCTACTCACTAATTTCCCCTGCCTTTTCCTAACCTCTGAAGCATCGCAGTAGATATTCTCTGTTTTGTTCAGTTCATTGAAATTGCTGCCACTCCACCTGAATAACCCACTTGTTTTCTATCTACTCTGCAGGGCACTTATTCCACTTGTGCATTCTTTTAGCCTCTTAGAATCCAAACATGTATATTTCTATGTTGCCATTGCCTAGCTCAACTGGTTGGGGGAGTGGCATGCGAATTTAGGTTCCTATTTATTCTTGAGGACCAGGCTTTCCTTTCCCCAATTTTAGCTGCATGCATCGTTCCGATGCAGAGGCTGGGGGCAAGCCTCCTTTTCCATAAAAAAAAAGTGCAAGCAGCAAGATCTCAGTTTGCATCTTTCATCAGTAAATAAAACTGGTCAGTACAAGCATTACCATCCCATACACACCTGTAGTTCCATAAACTATAGCATCTCCAAATCATTTGTTTTTTTGGGGTTTGCTTTTCCTTGTTACCAGATTATTTGACGTTCTGAACAGTGTTTGTTTTTAATCTACCCTGCAGGGCTCTCTGTCTTGGGAGTTGTACATTCTTTTAGCTATGTAGAATTCTATCAATCCATGCACATCTGGCGCACGAGGCTTGCGTGTTATCTTTCTGTACATTAATCAGGTATGTACATGTAAATGTAACTTTATTCCTGCTGTATGTTCAGATCATTGACGCAAACTGCAGTTCACTTGAATAACCACTGAAGCATTCTCTGTTTTGTTCAGTTCATCGATGCATAAGTTGGATGGGTGGATGAGAAGCTTACTTTGCTACCCCCTCAGCCACTCCATGGCCCACAAGTCAGTTCTCGTGGGTGATTTGAAATTTGTTGTTTTCAAGCACTTCCGAGCAAATAAAGGTTTACAGGTAGGCCTCTGTTTTCATTGAGTTTATGATGTTGTGTGTTGGAATAAGCCATGCCCTACGGCGACGATCGGCGTCAGCACGCCCAGGTCGAGTCCATGGTGGGTGCGTGCGCGTCTGTGTGCACGCTCGAGTGGGCTGCATGGCCGGGTGTGCTGTCAGTGCATGGCGTGAGTCTGTTGCAGTGCAGCCCGATCGCCGGGACGTGCGTGGTGGCCGTGTGTATAGCTAGCGTGTGGTCTGCGTCCAGGTTGGTAGTGTCCTGTGCGCGGCCGTATAGCTGGCCAAGTGAGTAGACGTGCATGCGTGGGTTGTTAGCTACATGACCGTGTGCGTGTGTGTGCCCCGGGTATAAATCCCCCCGCCCGTGTACTGGTTGGTTGCCGTGGTATGTGCCGAGCCAGAGTTCGTGCTCAATGGAAAATTAGGCTGTCTGTGCGGCCGAGGGCGCCGTTCGTGCGACGAGGCAGCTGGTCCGGGGTTTGTCCCAACATTGTGTACCTTATTAGTCATTCCATCCTTCGTATTTTACTTTTAGAGTAGGCATCAACCCAATATATCCGGTTATATACTCTGGAACCATTGAGATTCAGTGCTAAGAAATTCCTTCCAGGTTGAGTTTGCTGGGGGTGCTCTACAGTGTGGCGAGTTATCACGGTGCGCAAGATTGGGGATTCTAACCAAAAGGTAACTTACTACTGGAACTGCTATACATTTTGCAGCAATTTCGATCAGCCACAATGTTTGCACCAAACTTTGATTGGCATGGTCCTCGAACACGAAAATGCTAATGATGAAAGATACACAATCATGATAAACCGCCTTTCCATTCATGCTGCCCTCGGTTCATGTATAATGTTAGTTGGTGTGCCTGTGACACGTGTGATGGTGCATTGCAGGGGAGCACGGCTTCTCAGCAGATTGTGGTTGGGAGTCCATTGTGCGAGGACTAGCACAAGATCCGCGAGCTACTTTATTCACAATTCTTCTTGCTTTAGAGGTGATCCTCATGGAGCTGCACCATTGCTGCCACTGACCAGTGAATAGACAAGTGGAAACTGCCTTGTACTGCCATCCCACCTGAATAACCCACTTGTTTTTTATCTACTCTGCAGGGCACTTCTTCTATTGTACATTCTTCTAGCCTCTTAGAATCCAAGCAAGTAAGTATATTTCCATGTTGCCAGTGCAAGCAACATCATCCCATGCATCCATGTACTTCCATAAACTGTAGCATCTCCAAATCATTTGTTTTTTGGGGGTTTGCTTTGCCTTGTTACCAGATTATTTGACGTTCTGATCAGTGTTTTAATCTACCCTGCAGGGCTGTCTGCCTTGGAATTGCACATTCTTTTAGCCTTGTAGAATTCTATCCATCCATGCACACCTGGCACGCATGGTTCTTGTGTAGCATCTTTCTGTACATAAATCAGGTAAGTCATTCAGCTCAAAGTCATTCTCGTTTTCTTGAGCTCATCAAAATTACTCCTGCTGTAAATGTAACTTTACTCCTGTTGTACCATAACCACTGAAGCATCAAAGTCATTCTCTATTTTCTTGAGTTCATCAAAATTACTGCCATTTCAATTGAACAACCCTCTTTTTTTAATCCACCCTGCACAGTTCACCATTGTTCCATAAAACTGTGGCATGCCCAAATCATTTTGTTGGGTTTGATTTACCTTATTACTAGACAATATACAGTTATGAACAATGGTTGTTTCAATCTATCATGCAGCTTTGCCTCGGAGTTGTAATTCTCTGCATGCGTGCAACCACACACGGTTCTCATAACATTGATTGAGCATTGTGTCAATTCCTATGTGGCAAGACAGGTCTAACTCAACTTGTGGGTAAAGATGTACACCCTGGAAGGTTGTCCTTGGGCATGCCAAAACCTCTGGACAGGGCCATAATTCGGCGAGGCTACAGATGATTAGGCGAAGTCATGGTGGTGAGTATGTGTTTTACTCCATTGTTAAATTAGCTGCATACCTGAGACTTGCTTATTTTGTAATTTCTGCACTATTATGAAATTTCAGATTCAACTTATAGAGAAGTTAATAATGAGCAATGTCATTTCTAAGAAGGTATGAGATATATTTGATTCCTTTATGCCATAGTGTAAATTCATTTTATCACCATTTTTATGGTACAGTCATCTTGATGTGGAGATTATGCCACGATATAAATTTGAGACAATTAAAGATAGGAATCTAATGGGTTAACTTCTCTAGCACCTAAAGTATTCAGAGCCTCCATATTAAAACGAACAAAACAAAAATGGTAAAACTTCTTTTGCTGTTGAAAATGAAAAATGAAAAAAACTGCTGTTGCTCATTCCATTTCCTAGCTAGTCACCAGCCATAAGCACTTGACTAATATCTAACCAGTTCAATTTTCTCATCAACCCTGAGCCACCCGTGCCAAAAACTGGGCCAATAATCCCCAGAAACTATCTTGTCTCAGTCTACAGCCACTGACTATAGTGCTCTCCCATATGTTTTTATTTGGTTATTTGTTGGATTCTGCACTTTGTTGTTCATTTACCGTGCTAATAGGTTTTCCTGTAACAGAGCACCGGCTCTGACGCTACTGCTTTCCGTAGTCGGGTAGATGCAGAAGTTGGAAAGGTGGATGAGAAGCTTACTTTGCTACCCCCTCAGCAACTCCATCAGCCAACAAGTCAGTTCTTCTGGGTGATCTGAAATTGGTTGATTTCAAGCAGTTCCTAGCAAATAAAGGTTTACAGGTAGGCCACTTTACTGTGTACCTTAGTCAATCCATCCATCATATTTTACGTTTAGAGTGGGCATCACACCGATATATCTGGTTATATACTCGGAAACCATCGAGATTTACTGCTAAGAAATTCCTTCCAGGTTGAGTTTGCTGGGGGTGCTCTATAGTGCAGCGAGTATATCACGGTGTGCAAGGTTGGTGATTCTAACCAAAAGGGGCTAGGCTTAGAAAGTTTGCTGGGGGTGCCCTACAGTGCGGCGAGTATATCACGGTATCCAGTTGTACTTTGCCTTATGACTGCCTCGTCGTAAGGAAAATTATAGCTATAATAGTAAATCAAGGGGGGAAATTAGTATCATTTGGGGAGACACAGCAGCTGTTTCATTCATCACAAGGAAGAGATGTTTCGATCAAACGAAATTTATTTCCATTCTTTTTTTGTCTTCTGTGTTGGAAGTTGCAGTTGCAAATCTGGTTGAAAAAAATTAGAGGGAAAATGCTGGTATATATATGTGTAAGTTAATCTGCATCTGCAATTCTGAGTGTTATAGCTAGAAAGAGACAGCCACCAAACAACAAATGATTGAAGGAAGCATCGCAATAGGGACCCATCATCCTGTTTCCTGTCCGTCTCACTCGATTTCATAATCTCATCTTGTTATTTCCGCTAGATATTTCCTGTGTGTGTATGAGAGCAACTATTTTGTTCACTTTCAGTTAAGGTGCCGCTATCATCGAATCTATTTGTTTGCTAGCCGTTTTGAAGCAGCTAGCTCCAAAGCAACCAACATGTGCATCCCAACTCTCTACTCTAAATTCTCGACCCCATCCTAGTTTTTGGTACACCAGATTTCGGAGGAGAACTCACACGGAATTTGTTACATAATTACTTGGACAAAAAGCCATATATAATTTAACTATTTGAAGAAAACATAATTGTTTGTGTTGTAGTATATGCAGAGAAAAGATGTTACAATAGTGTGCGGGAGTCCTCTAATCATATGTCAGTTAACTTAATTTCTGAAAATAAAAATTTGGCATATGGACCTACCCATTTTATAGGCATAAGAACAATAATTAATATCCAACAGTGGTTCAATTTTGAATTATTCTTGCCTATTTTAGTACAGCACCAGAACGGCAGTTAAAGTCAAGTCAAAACGATCAATGTTGGATATTTAACAAGATTCCGATTAATTTAATCCATATGAAAACATGACATCTGTGCTAGGAAGATTAAAGGCATACTGTAATGTAAACATGTGAGGGTGTACTAGGCATAGAACATGCATATCTATGAACATAAAGTACTGCAAACCCATACCTTCAGTAGGGAAAATCAGGGCCACGGCAGCATTTGCATCACCCATGGCGTGGTCGAGGAAGTAGTCAAAGTCGTGGATGTAGACAGATGTCAGCGAGCAGTCACGCCAAGACGCTCCCTGAAAACCTTATCTCCCTTCACCCGGTGCAGGAAAAACCTTACCCTTCACCCAGTGCAGGATCACAAAAGGGCGCGGCTCCAGAGGCCTCAGGAGCAACAGCAAGAGGAATGGCGGTATATACCCGATCGGGGTAGAAGTGGGAGTAAGCCCACAACTGAGTCTGTAACAGGCCAGATAAAACGCACACACGACATATGTCTGAGCTCAGCTCAGCTCGTTCACGAAACACGAGACGCAAAGCAGGCGGAGGAGCATGGGTATCACACCTCTTCTCATGCTCCAATAGGATGTGGAGGAGAGTTCCTTATATTTTGTTCCAAACACTCCTCCACACCAGGGATAGGACTAATAAACTCCTCACCATGTCATGAAACCACTAATGCGCGTTTTAGATTTTCCAGGAAATAAATATATGGGCCTAAAGCCCATCCATATTTCAACATCAACACCTAAGAGGAACACCCATTAGTCACAAATAATATTTTCAGAATTGGTTTGTAGCGTTCCACAATCAAATATCTATTTTTTATGTATTTTCATTTCTGATATTTCAAAAAAAAACTCACTCCAAAATCAAAAATTCACAAACTCAAAACAAATTTCAAAATTTGAACACAAATTTCAAATTGGACATTATTTTTTCTATTCCTCCATAAAACCATCACAATCATTGTATTCTTATTTATCCTCCTTGTCATTCCGTTAAGATAAAGAAAAGTACAGAGGATTGCCACAAAAAAATCACTGTACTCTCAAAATGGACAATATACTTATTTGAATAAAAAAACTTCACATTAAAAAAATCATTTTCTATATTCAAAATTCCAATACAGAAATCTTAAATTGAGCATCGCAAATTGCCAATCCTCTACTGAACTACCAGAACCAACCATAATCTCAAATTCGATAATATACACATCTACAAAAACTATAGTCATGTAAAAACAACCCACAATGGCGTCCTCACTATTCGGAATTTTGATTCTAACTTTGCCAGTCTTTTTCAGCATTGCTGTTATTTTCCAGACATGGTGGGATAGGACCTATTACATGTATGCTCTGATTCAAATTGAGGTATCCTGGCCCCTGTATTTTTCACGCACATTTCTAGCGCAAGGATATATGTGGAGTAAAAAGCCATGGAGAATAACGCACAGTGATCAAATAATGGACAATATCCTATCAAAATAATTTACAATGCAAGAGCAAAAAGAAGGGGACTTTACATACACGATCAGCATCAGGAAGGAGGGGAGGGGCTGCGCAGCACTATCTGGCCGTCCTCATCCTTGTCAAACACCTGCTCTATCAGGTCGTTCCAGCTCACCCGTGGCTGCTGCCTCAACGACGCTGGTGGCGGGAAACTCTCGCTCCTCTCGGGCCGTGGGCCGCCATCGAACGTGCCGTAGATCGACGTCATGCCCGATACTGACAGCGTGGCGGCCCTGCGCAGCGCCGCCTTGTGCTCCTCCACGTGCTCCCTCTGCACCGCATTCTCGTCCCGCTCCATCTGCTGGTTCGATGGTGCCGCCATCGCACGCTCCTTCTCCAGCATCAGCTGTTCATGTCCACAGGTCATATGAGCAGTGATATGAATATGATATTATTATTATTCACAGTTTCAGTATATAAATTGCTGCAGATACATGGCATGATGCGTGCTACTTGAATCTGAAGTTGAACAAAATTTCTACACCTTCCTAGACGCTTTAATGATCTTACATTTTGATGTTGACACATCTACACTCAAACTACTTCGTACTCTAGATTGTGCACAACATGAACCCAGTACCTGCTTCACAAAACGGCCTGATCTACTCTAGGTGGCATGCACTGCTTGAGACAACAAGTGCTGGATTGCGTATTTGGAAGCTACCAAACATGCAAACTACAATTTGGTAAAACAGAATTTTATTTTACTTCTCTGTCAGAAACACCAACATGACATAAATATGCTGTGTATATACACAAGACTTACATCCAGAGCTCTCTGGCCTTCCCGCTCGATCCAAACAATGGCATGATCCATTGTGGCGTTACAGGAAAGAACAACATGCTCAAATCTACCATCTACCGGCACAGCTGTTTTGACCACTGGTGGATATCTTCCACACCTGCATGGATATCACAAAGAAACTGTGTTTAAGAAAATATTGGAAGCCTCCAATACCAAAAACATAGTAATCATTAGTGAGAAAAAATTCTGAAGAAATCAGCATCGTGTTAAATAGTTTTAGGCATTATAAAACAGTAGTATGGGCTGTGTCATCAATAGTGTTTGAATAAGTGAACTACATACTGACAATATGAAGGTTCTCATAGGATACTAGGGAACAGAGTTTTTTATACCACTAGCATAATATTCTCTCTACTTCTGACATTTGTGAGAACCTCTGCTATTGCTTATTAACTGTTTAGTAAAGAAAGATACTCTGCAATAATGTTATATTTCAGATCCCTCACATAGTTTTTCTACATTCTAGATCAACAATAACGAGAGAAAAAAATGTACCTGAAACTTTTCCTTTCCACAATGTGATATATCCGACCTGGTGCATACAGCCTCCTTGGATCCTTTAACATAGCATCTTCAGGTATGCAAGTGTCCTTTAAACATCTCAAACATAGGAGACATGGCAGACTGCCCAAGAAGAGAAGATGGCCCAATTTTAAAATTGCTTCAACCCACAAAGCTGGAAGAGAATAATCACATTGCATTCAACAAACTCGATATCATATCATAGCTAGTACAGTAAACATAAACCAGACATTAGAAAATCAGATCAAACACCCCAGCTATATTTGAATTCATTCTTATAAATCCGCTGTTTATGAGTTCGCTTGCAGTTTACTGATGCTGATATATTATTTCCTTTTCTGAAGCCATCTTAAAACAGAAAATCTATTGTCCTATGTATCGGTTCTGGTTTCTGCATTTGAACACCTTGCTATTTATCCATGACTGAGGGGTGTCATATTTATTTCTGTATGATGTTCCTTGGTAGTTTGAGCAAACTAAAGCAGAGTTGATTAACCAACATTTATGGGAGAGAAGAGAAACAGCGGGAAAGGACATGAAGGTAAACCAGAGTAGTACGTAATATAGTAGGGTGAGCAGGAAAAACCAATATGTAATCTTTGATAGTTACTATACTAAAAACCAAAAGTAAATAACTATCTGAGAGTAAACTCCTGGCCAGATAGCAAGGCAAATGCCCCTATATCACAGTGATCAGTCACATTAGAATCATGATGTATCCCAAGACAGGGATACAGTTGCTACTTGGCGCTTTGAAGGCTAAAATTAGGCAACAGAGGCAACTAAAGAATCAATCAATCGATGCATTTATCACATTCCAATACTTAGTTTTCACGTGATACAACTATGGCTCGTCTTGGCTTATTAATGTTCGATTGGAGTATAAGGGAAATTTGGAAGTACAGAATTACATGATGTGGAAGTGTGTGCTATTAGAATCATATAACTAAAAGCAGTAAATACAAACATATAACAGCAATGGTGGCATGTCCATACCAGAGTATCGACTTGAAAATATCTTCTAAAGGAGTAGCCGTACGAGGCAGGAAATCATCCTGTCATTTGCAAGAACAACAACAGTTATATTCAGCCTATACATAGTTTGTTGACCAACAAAGCAATCTTCTATCATGAAGTCAGAGGCAAAGCAGGTATTCTTGTCTGACAGAAGTAGCATCCAACAAAATTCAGACAGACATGTAACTAACTTCTGCAACACAATTTTTAACAGCAAGCAAGCACTCAACAAAATTCAAACAGGCATGTAACCAACTTCTGTAACTGAATTTTCAGCAGCCAGCAAGCATAGAGCAAAATTCAGATAGGCATGTAACTAAATTCTGCAACTGAACTTCTAGCAGCAAGCAAGCACCCAACAAAATTCAGACAGGCATTAAACTAGATTCTGCAACTGTATTTTGAGCAGCAAGCAAGCACTCAACAATATTCAGATAGGCATGTAACTAAATTCTGCAACTGTATTTCTAACAAACTTGTGCAACTGTACATTTAGTAGCAAGCAAGTAAGCAAATCAATTGGCCAGCAATACAATGTTTATCTCATTCAGAAGTAGAGCAGGTATCCATCAAAATTCAGTCTGACAGCAGTAGCAGTCTAACAAAATTCAGACATACGACATGTAACCAAATTCTACAACTGAACTTGTAACTAAATTAGTTGAGAGAAGCAAGCAACCAAATCAATTGGGTCCTCACCTGAAGCACGACGGAGTTGATAACGTCGGCGTATCGGACGGCGAGGTTGAGCGACATACAGCGGGCGGGGGCCATGGCGTAGCACCTGGTGCGGCCCCTCTCGACCTTGCCGAGCTTGTCGAGGTTCAGCACCACAACCATGGTGAGCATGGCGGCGACGCCGGCGCCGAGGGAGTGGCCCGTGAAGGTGAGCGTGTAGGCGGGGTACCGGTCGAGGAGGTCCCGGAGCAGGTCGCACTCCTTGTCGAGCACCCACCCGGCGGCGCGGAGGAGGCCGTTGTGGACGTAGCCGCCGTCGAAGCGGCGCTTGCCGAGGCGGTTGTCGAGGAGCAGCGCGTAGTCGGACTCGCGGCCGAGGTTGAGGCCGCGCAGCGCGAGCACGATGTCGGCGTGCGCGTGGTCGAGGTAGACGAGGTAGGGCGTGACGCGGCCCCCCGTGTCGGCGTAGGTGCGGCGGCGCACGACGTTTGAGGGGTCGAGGAGGAGCGGCGGGGCGGCGAGGAGGTCGGGCGGGGCGTAGTTGGCCATGACGAGGCGGCACATGCGGGGCACGGGCGCGAAGTCGGCGGCGGCGGCGTGGCCCCAGGTGGCGCTGTCGTGGTGGCCGGAGTGGACGCACCGCTTCCACGCCCACCGCGCGCACCCCAGGCAGTAGACACACTCCAGCAGCGGCAGCCCGCACGCCAGCGACATGCGCCGCCGCGGGGAATTCCGACGAGCAGGTCTCGGGCGGCGGCGGCGGCAGAGAGATCGGATATTCCGGCGGTGGCGATCGGATCCGGGGGAGTAGCTGGGGACGGAGAGATTTTGCGGGATTATTATTAATTCGGAGTAGTAGACGAAAATACGGAGGAGTTTTTTGAAATAATAATCGGATCCGATTTGGTTGCTGGACAAAACAAAATTAAGATTGGGGGCCAGATGTTGATGAGTGGTGACAGACAATGACTGACCAAACAATGGGCATTGCCAAATATTGCAATGGGGCGTCGAGGTTGATGAAGTTATTGTTGGCGCCTCGTTATCGAATCGGTGATACTGCGTCTGCCATGGCGACGGATAATTCGATTTTCTGTGAAGCATGTGAGATGCGAGACTCGGTCCTGGTGGGTGGGCCAGAGGGCTACAAAGTGTCGGAGCCTACGGTTGGTTCTCTATCAACTTTGCGTTCGAAGGGAATCGAAAAAAAACTTCATGTTTGAAGAGGAAAAATAGATGGTTTGTCCTATTCAATCATATAGGGTTTGAAAACGACATGAATTTGGATCAAAGACTGTCAAATCAAAGTGTCCACTTTTTTAAGATTACGAGCGCCTCCCGCGGCGAGAGGGAGCTCCGCAACTGCCGCTCGATCTCCCTCCTCCGACCACCTCCCCCCGTAACAGAGAAGAGATCCGGAACCCTCTCAACATCATCTCTCCATCCCATCCCGACCCCCCGCGTCGCCCCCGCTCGGGCGACTTGGGTGGTGCCGCAACCCTAGCAGCCGGGGGCGCCACCTTCTTCCTTCCCTTCCTCCGTCGTCGCCGGGGAACGCCGCCGAGCTAAGCCCGGGGGCCGATGGCGGTGGCGGGGGTCTCCCTCTCTCCCGCACCATGGGGGTGGTGCGGGGCCCCTCGGCGTGAGAAGGTGCAGCCGTTCGGGTCTTGGCGGCGCGGCGGCCGGCCCTGCTTCGGGCGGCGGCAGGCCATGTGATCTCGTATCGGCGGCGGTGTGAAGGGTCTGGTGGGTGAATCAGCTACATGTGTGGTCTGGCCTCCAGTCAGATCTGATCTGGCCGATGCGGCCTGCTCGCTACGCGACGGCGGAGATCGGTGGCAGTCACGTGGACACGATGATGGATGGAGGTTCATCGAGCAGATCCGGGTGAAAACCTTGCTCTCGGCTAGTTGCCAAGGCCGGCTATGGCGGCCCTCTTCGGTGTCCTCCCCTTCTTGAAAGCATTACCGTGGAGAAGCTCTAGACCTCTATCCGCTAGCTCCAGGGAAAACTCTAGATCAGTCGATCTGATGGCGGTGGCGCTCTTGTGTCGTTCCGCCCTTGGGAGCGTCATTCTTGGAGGTCTGCATTGGCTCGAGGGACCAGTGGACGGTTTCAGCGGTGGAGCGGCATTTCATGTGACGCATCGACGACGTGGTGTCTTGGTAGCGTGGCGCTGCAGGGTCTCGACGACAGATACATGATGACGGACACGCGTAGGGAGGTGGCGTTGTCTAGCGTCATGGTGGAGTCGATGGTAGACCTGGCAAGGTCGATGCATTGATACCTGCTCTGCAGATGGACTGGTGGAAAACGGTGGCGGCGGCCTCTACAGCGTGTGCATGATGTGCCTGCTAAGAGTGTGCTGGACCTATGTGTGCCCTAGACCTAACAATTGCGGCTTGGTCGAGGCCTTCGGTTTTAGATGTTGGGTTTTGGTTTGAGGTCTGGGCAGACGGCCTGGACAATACACACCCCTTCATCAACTTGATAGGAGTAGCCACAAATGTTGCAAATGTGGTGGCTTCAGACTTATTGATGTGTCAGGTGAACAGTAGACGCACTCCAACAGCGGCAGCCCGCACGCCAACGACATGCGTGGGAATTCCGTGGAGCGGGTGGCGCGCAAGGAGGGATCGTGGGTGGGATATTCCGACGGTGGCGATCGGGTCCGGGCGAGTAGCTGGGGACAGAGAGATTTTGCAGGGTTATTTATAGTAGAAGTAAATACAGAGGAGTTTTTCAAATAAAAATTGGATCCAATTTGATGGCTGGACAAAACAAAATTAAGATTGGGAGCCAGATACAGGGTAAGAGACAGTAAATAACCAAACAATGTGTATGTCAGGGCATTGCCAAATATTGCAATGGACGGTGGAGGTTGATGAAAGTCATCATTGGCGTCTCGTTATCGGATCGGTGATACGGCGTCTGCCATAGCGACAGATAATGGGAAAAAAATATATGCAGCTGGATGATTTCCCCCTCGCGCATTGAGGGCTACAAAGTGTTGCTCTAGTCTGTGGCTGGTTCTCTATCAACTTTGCGTTTTAAGAGAAAAAATACATCCGTGTTTTCTTTCCTCTCTCCCAAGGCGACTTGGGAAAGCCTTCCTCCCCTTGATCTCCACCGGCGAGCCCGTGGATTCGCCTCCCCTCCGCCTGCCGCTCTAGCAGCCGGTGGCTGGGAGGAAAATCCTGGTGTCTCGGCTTCCGCTAGTAGATAGGTAGGGTTTTAGTCCTCGCGGGGGTGATGTTTGGACGGATAGCGACGCTCCTTCTTTGAGTCAGTCTACCAGTATCCGATCCTCCTCAAGTTCGTCCGTTGGAACGGATTAAACGGAGCTTCGGCGTAGATTCCTGCCAGCTCCTTGGGGCAGCGGGATTAGGGTTTCTCGCCATGCGTACGCAATGACGATATTTTGCCAGATTCTTCAGATCGATTCAAGGATTCAACAGGACGACCGCGGCTCCGAGATTTGGGGCACGTGCGCGAAGACTTCCTAGCTGTCATCGAGAGGGTCAGGCCGGCTTTGTTATGGGAGCGACGAAAACGGTGTGTTGGCGGCTTGTTCTGGTGGCAGCAATGTTCGTTTGATGGTCCATGAACCTCGATATAATTTTATTATGTTCGAGGTGCTTTGTACTTCCGTTGAATCTTTATAATAGATCTGATCCTTTTTACACATAAAAAAGAAAAAACATGATTTGTCCTATTCTTTAGATTAGACAGCGATTATTCGACGGAGGAGGAACGGAAGATTCAATGCCCGGTTTGGAATTTCTGTGTTTGAATTTTGGAATTGATTTTGATTTCGTGCATATCTTGAAATGTTGTAAGAAAATGTGAAATCATTTAATCTTGATAGGTACTTGAGACTCTCTAAACCAGATCTATGTAAAAGGATCATTTGGAGTGTAGCGATTCGGTGCCGAGGTGCATCTGCACCTGAGCACGAATAGTAAAATTGTAAACAAATTCAAAAATAAATTGGCATCCAAGATGCTCGAATGCGTGATAGTGCGTGCAAGAGGTCGTGGCAATAAAAACAAAATTTGGCCATGAAAAGAAACTTTGAAACAATACACAGTTTGGACACCTGAGAATACTCGATGCCAAACAAAATCATAATTTTTAGAAAACATTACTATTTTCTAGAATTTACTGCTCGTCGGGTGTAGATGAGCCCGGGTCCAGAAATGAATTGCTAGATTATTTGTAGGTAATGGCATGGATTGAGACTCTGAGAGTGAGAGATAGGATGATGGCCCAGGCGGCTCTATTGCTACTACCAGTCCTGACTGCGACGCTTCCTCCATCAAATCATTTGCTGTTTGGTGGGTGGCTCTTTCTAGCTTACCTACAAGGCTACAACACTCATGAATCTAGTAGAGCCTCCAGCAAATTCTGGATGCAGTCAAATCAAATCACACGCGTATGTTAATTATGTTCCATTTCTCCCTCCGTTCCTAAATATTTGTCTTTCTAGAAATTTCAACAAGCAAAATAAGTGAATCTACATTCTAAAATATGTCTATATACATCCGTATGTGATAGTTCATTTGAAATCTCTAAAAAGACAAATATTTAGGAACGGAGGGAGTATGTCTTTAACCTGACCAATTGCTTCATAGACATGCTCCAAATTCACATTAATCGGCAGCCAATAATCCTCTACTGTACGGTCATAATTATCATGCCTAGTCCCCGCAGTTTTGAATTTGAACGGCATCTTCCGACCATCCCATTAGCCTAGTACTCCATCCGGTTCTTTTTAGTCTGCATATAAATTTAGTTGAAAGTCAAAGTATCTCTAATTTGACCAAATTTATAGAAAAAAGTATCAACATTTCATAGTGTCAAATCAATATCATTAGAATGAAATGCAGTTTCATATAATATATATATTTGGTATTGAATATGTTGACATTTTTTTAATATATAAATTTGGTCAAACTTTGCAAAGTTTGATTTGACACAAATCTAATATACAGAGTAAAAAGGAACGGAGGGAGTATAAGGTAGTCCAGCATCCCCACAATTTCTTGATTTTAAGCTGAAGGTGGTCTCCTTCTTCTAGTTACGATTCACCCTCGTATGTCACTATAGATGTTCTAGCTTTAGTCTTTAGTCCTTTCGAGTTATGCCCAAATTCGTTAAGCGACAGAAATTAATCACCTCCTGGAAACCATCCATCATCCACTTGGTCATTCTCATCAAGCACCTCGTTGAAATCACTGTTGGAATATTAGGCAAGTTCATGATTAATTCCAGTAAATAATTCATGACTAGAAGAGATACTAGCATGCAATAATCTAGCAAACTAGAAGAACAGCAAGACATGCATAACAGCAGCAAACACATAACAATAGCTGTAGAAACAGACATGAACAGAGGATGTTGGACGTACTGATCGTTAGCTATTATGGGTGCGACAGTGTTGATGACGATGTTGGCGACGATCTGCTGCTGACGGCGATGAATACGACGATGAGTAGCACCGCCCGACTTGGACGGAAGACGACCCGTGATGACGAATTTGAGCAGTCGCGCACAGCGCTTCCCAAAAACCTAATTCGTCCTCTCCCGGTGCAGGATCGCAAAGACGAACGGTTCCGGAGACCTGCTCTCCCACGCGCCGATGCACGCCGGCGTTTGGGATGGAGTAGACTACGATGGCGGCGCAAGTTGTGAGATGAGGCAAAACCCTAGGTGTTTTTCGGTGTGTCTCTGGCCGCAGCCGGTAGCTGTATATATATTAGGACCAGAGGCGGTATTGTGTCGCGACCACGGTTTCTAATTCGTATACTTACCGGACAAGAAATCAAAAACTTGTCTGCCAAGACATAAAAATAAAACGGCAAAAGGAAGCTGCGCTCCTGCAAGGAGACGGACCGGATTTCGGCGGACCATTCTCGCCAGGCCAGGCCAGGCCAGGCCCCGCCCCGCCGAGGCGAGGCGAGCGAGCGCGCGCGTGTGGTTTTCCCTTTCTCTTCTCACACACCACTTAGAGTGGTGGAGAGAACCCACTATATAAAGAGGTCCAACTCTTCTTCAACTTCCAAGGTGGGACTAAACTTAGCACCACCACTTGCCATTTTACACATGGGCTTTGAGATTTCAGAAATTGCTATGGGCCTAGCCCATTAATTCTAACAATCACTTGCGTAAAAATTCCTAACAGCGTAAAAATTCCAGAATTAACAAGTCAGTGTATGTATGATTTGTTGCAAAGTGCCAGGCATGCAACCAAGCAACAATGAACTAAAATACATACCGGCGACTAGGGCTTCACCTTATCTTCTATATCCTCATCGCCGGTGCCCCAGGACGGCCTACCAATACCGTGAGTGACTTAGGCACAACCTATTTTAGAACTTCCTTGCAAAGGGGCTCAGCTTCAAAGAACTAACCATATCATTTTGGAAAATGTTTTTTTTTATCCGGAACTTTTTCTCACGTCAAGCGCGCACTGCGGACGACACGTGTCTGTGTGGGCCCGCCCACTTGCCCAACCATATCTCTTCCGGTGGTTCACGAGCCTCACTCAATGCATCCACCAAGTTCGATCCCCTCAATGCATCCACCAAGTTCGATCCCCTTTTCATCCCACACATCTCGCACGACCCTGCTATGCAACAATCGCGAGGTTGTGCTGCTATGCGGGTTGTCGCTGGCTGGCGGTGCGGCGGCCGATGTTGAGGTGCGGCTATGAGGCGCCACGAGTGCTGTAGGCTGGCGGTCACCGATGTTCTGCTGCAAGAAGTGATGTAGAGGGCGACGGGGTTCTGCTGGTATGGAGTCGGGGTATGGTGCTTCAGGGGGGCGCCGGAGCCATTGATGTTGTGCTTGAGATGATAATCCGGGTGGAGAATGGAAGGGAGAGGACGATGCTCCGCAAGGCGGCTTAAGTTTATCTCTTATCAACTGGTTGATTGGTAGCACTGGCCTATAATTTTACACTTTTGCTTCGGTACACCGCCATAAACACATCAATGGTTAAGATTATCCCATACCTCTTCATAATAAAGGGCAAGATGATTTTTTTAAAAGTACGCTGTGAGAGCTTGTATAAGAATTTGCAAAGAAAAAGAACATCACATGAGGACACGAACTCAAAACCTCCCACTTGGAGGCAGGCGCTGCTAGCCACTTCACACCATCGTTGCTTGTGGTATTTTCTACCACGAAATATACAAGAAAACACAAGGGTGTTAATATATATGAATTTTTTTCCGAAAACATTCTAAACTTTTATTGTAAAAAATGTGGATAATTTTGAAATTCAGAGTTTTGAATTTATGAACTAAACTTTAGCAATCATTTTTTGAAATTTGAACAAAATTCGGAAACATGAACAATTTCCGAAAATCTTTCGAAACATCTTGTGATTTTATTTTTTTGGTTTTTGCTTGTCTGGTATTCATTCTACTTTTCTATTTTTCTCTATTTTCCATTTTATTTTCTTTATTATAATTCGTGAACTATTTTAAAATTATCAACATTTTTCTTAAATCCGTGTACTTTTCAAATTCATGAATATTTTCCTAAATTTTCGAGCTTTGTCTTCAAAACCGTAAACTTTTTCCAATCCATGAAGTCTTTTCAACTATTACGAACATATGTCAAAGGTTGCTTTTTTTTCAATTTCGTAAACATTTGTTTTAAAATTGATGAACTTTTCTTAAATCCGCGAACACTTGGGTCGGCCCAACAGGCACCCGACGGGAGCGATGTCGTCGCCTAGTTGAACCATGGCCTGAGAATATTTTTTATTTTCTATTATTTTCGTTTTTGTTTTCTTGTTTTGTTAATTCATTTCCCCCCTTTTGAACTTTATTACTCCTGTTGAAACCTTTTAGAAAATATTAAATATTATGGAATACCTAAAAATGTTGTTGTTTTCAAATATCTTTATAGTTTAAAAAATGTGCTGGAATTTCAAAAAAGTTTCTGTCTCCAAATTTCTTTTTTATAAATTTAAAAAATGTCTGTATTTCAAATATTCAGATATTTTTTTTAAAAGTGTGTGGTATATAATTTTTGTACAACGTCAATTGTTGGCAATCTGTTCACAATTTTGGAAAAAGAGTTCAAGTTTATAAAATTTTCGCACACAATTTGAAATACCAAAATTGTTGACAAATTTCAAGAAATTTTTTGGATATAAGAAAATGTTCATGTTAATTGATAATGACGGAAAATGCAAATAACATAGGCATCCAAATTAGAAAAAACTACATGCTCACGGATGCACCCGTCTCGCCTAATCTAGGACACTCCTAAAACTGGTATTTTTTGGACTATGGATAAAAGATCCCACTTCTTGCAGTAACCTGACACAGACATATGAGGCGTCCATGCCAGGTTTGAGCGACTTCCAATGCCATTTGCATGTTGCAACACATTCGGCCATTTATCGCCCCTTTTTCAGCGAGAAAATGCAGAAAATGCAACACTTGTCAAAATTCAAATAATTTGGCATGCATTACCAGATTATTTTGAATTCATTGTTCATCGGGCATAGATGAGCCCGGGTTCAGAAGTGAATTACCAGATTATTTGTGGCTAATGGCATGGATTGAGACTCGGAGAGTGAGAGATACAGGATGATGGCTCCGCAAAAAAAAAAAAGATACAGGATGATGGCCCAGGCGGGTCTACTGCTACTACCAGTCCTGACTGCGACGCTTCCTCCTTCAAATCATGTGCTGTTTGGTGGGTGTCTCTTTCTAGCTACCTACAACACTCATGAATACAGTAGAGCCTCCAGCAAATTCTGGATGCAGTCAGATCAAATCACATGTGTATGTTAAGTATGTTCCCTTCCCTTGCCCACACAATCAGTCTACATTTTCCCTTCATTTTCAGTTCCAACAAAACATACTTTCTTTCTTCCTCGTGATATCATCCACTACTTGCAGTTGCAACTTGGAACACAAACAAAAAGAAATAAAATAATAGAAACAAGGGACTAACTAATCAGGTACCTGAATTATTTTCACCCATCAGTCACTTTCACAGGAACTGTTAGATATTGATCCAATGGTCCAAAATAGATCGTGGCACTGCTCATCGTCTTCCTCTCCCTGCCTTCTTCCTCTTCCCGATGCCCCAGCCTACCCCGCCCATCCGCCGGCCTCCACCCCGGCCCACCACAACCCCACCCCTCGCGGCCGACGGACACTACCGCGTGCCACCTCGCCGCCCCGCCCTCCTATTGACCTCCCCTCACCGCCGTTGCTGGCCGCCGCCCCGACCATCCCTCTAAGCCCCATCGCACCAATGGAGAACTTCGGCGATCCCCTGCACCCCCATGCCTAAGATAGATAATGGTGTCGTTACTTTCCCGTAAGATAGATGGTGGGGCTAGTTCTTCAACGGCGAGCTTCTCTGGTGAGGTCCGTCCAAGAGGGAGGGAAGGAAGAAGAAGAACAAGAAGAAAGGAAGAAGGAAAAAAGTGACTGCCGCGAGAAGAAATTCTAGGCACATGAGAAATAGCAAATGTAGAAACAACGGTTACATTATCAACTTAGCATAGCAGTCTCCACTTGTCCATCGACTCATCTGTTCCAGAGCCGGCTTCTCATCCACATTCACGCACAAAGAGCAGTAGAGTAGCGTCGGAGCCGGCGCTCTATTACATAAAAACACCTTAGTGTAGTAAAAGAACGACAAAGCCAAGAATTCTCCTTGCCAACAACTATGAAATCCTCCTGACTAATCTCTTCTCCTCAGCCGAAGGGCCCTTTGTCGGTGTCGAAACCGGCGGATCTCGGGTAGGGGGTCCCGAACTGTGCGTCTAAGGTCGATGGTAACAGGAGACGGGGGACACAATGTTTACCCAGGTTCGGGCCCTCTCTATGGAGGTAATACCCTACTTCCTGCTTGATTGATCTTGATGAATATGAGTGTTACAAGAGTTGATCTACCGCAAGATCGTAATGGCTAAAAACCTAGAAGTCTAGTCTGTATGACTATGATTATCCTTCCTCTCTACGGACCTAGCCCTCCGGTTTATATAGACACCGGAGGGATCTAGGGTTACATAAAGTCGGTTACAGAGAAAGGAATCTTCATATTTGGTCCCCAAGCTTACCTTCCACGCCAAGGAGAGTCCCATCCGGACACGGGTAGAGTCTTCGGTCTTTGTATCTTCACAGCCCATCAGTCCGGCCCATAGCTAACAGGCCGGACGCCCGAGGACCCCTTAATCCAGGACTCCCTCAGTATCCCCTGAACCAGGCTTCAATGATGAGGTGTCTGGCGCGCAGATTGTCTTCGGCATTGCAAGGCGGGTTCCTCCTCCGAATACTCTGACTCAGTCTTCGGACGCAACGAACGTGTCCGGATCTGCAACGCAAGTACCAGGCACAACCGCAGAGAGTATAATATTTCACGAGTCCAATCCGCTGACAACTTTTTGCGGCGTGATGCCACGTCACCACCCAATCATTATTTTGAACCGTTTCTTGACCTGCCGCTCCACGTTCTGAGACGCAGCTTTATTGGCACGTCTTGGCAAAGCAGAGATCGTGTCCCCTTATTACGGGATTCTTATCAACACAGATGTGGGTAATCCAACCGTGTTTTTGGTACGATTCCTTGGGAATAGGCAAGTTTTAAGGCCTAGGAGGAGGCGTTTGGTATTCACAGCCTTTATAGAGGGGTACAGACTCGCCTTTCTTCTCCACGCTTGCTTCTTCTTCAACTTTTCCTACCTCGAGTTCCAACACCCAAGGTTCGACTTCATTGCTTCAAGCTTCCCAATCATGTCCGGTCCCAGCCCGCAGGGCCGATGGGTGGCTTCCTCTGTTACAGAGGAGGACATTGCGAAGCTTCGTCCTGCTCGAGGACAGGTTATTCCTACTCCCAGATCCGGCGAGAGGGTTGTATTCATCTCCCACTTCCTCCGAGGGCTAGTATTCCCTCTTCATCCCTTCATCCGGGGGCTCATGTTTTACTACGGACTAGATTTTCACGATCTAGCCCCAGATTCTTTCCTTCACATCTCGACGTTCATTATCATGTGCGAGGCCTTTCTCCGTATTCCCCCACACTTCGGCTTATGGCTCAAGACCTTTAGTGTGAAGCCGAAGGTAGCCGACGGGGAACAAGCAGAGTGCGGAGGTGCTACAGTGAGCAAGCTTACCAATGCTCCCTGGCCAAAAGGCTCCTTCACCGAAACTCCCAACCTATGGCAGGGGGAGTGGTTTTACGTCACTGAACCCCGCGGTACCAAGTGGGCGGCTATACCTGCGTTTCGATCTGGCTCTCCGTTACAGCTTGCATCATGGATTAATAAGGGGCTGGACTGGCGATCAATTGACGAAGTGCAGACTCTACACAGCCGCATCCGGAGCCTTCTTGAGAAGGACATCGGTCTTATCAACGTGATTCAGGTAATGCTGATCCGTCGGGCCCTGCCGTGCCAGCGACGGCCTCTCCGTATGTGGGAGTTTAATCCGGAAGGACCACGGACCCTCCAACACTTCTTCGGCACTACGCACAAAGGAATGTGGAAGTTGTTTTTCGGGAAACGAAAACAGTGGCCGGACACCACCGAGGACATCGGCCTCGACTGCAACCATCTGGATACCTCGGTAAGCGCTCGACTCCCGAACAATTTTTAGCTATGTATGCCGTAATACGATACTGATCAAACTATCTTCTTCCAGGGCTGGATAAAGAAAGCAGAGCGAATTAGGTGTTCGGCCCCCCTTCCCGAAGACTCAGCGGATCCCGTATTAACAAGGATGCTGGCCCCGGCACCGTACCAGATGCTTATGAAGGAGGACAAGACGGAGAGCGGGATGATCAAAGGTGGCCTCCATCCCAAAGGTATATCAGACGCCGTGTCCGGGGAGATCAAAATCCCATCGTCCGAAGACAAAAGTGAAGGAGAAGCCAACATCCCTTCTCCCCATGGTAAGAAAAGGGTCGCCTCCGAAGATTGGGAGGAAAGGCTCCTAAGCGAGGCAAGATGCCCCTTTCGGGCGGCTCGGCCTTGGAGGGCGACGTCATCGCACAGTCCCACAGTGAGGACAAGGCTTTAGCCAAATCGTAAGTGAACAAGGGTGTTTTAAACATATCCCGTTCCTTTCCTGTGACCAAGGTAACATCTAGAATATATGTTTTTGTAGCTCGGCTCACAGTCTTCTCCAACAATCCTCTTCCTCAGGGGATCTTCTCCCGGAGATGATGGAAAGCGAGACGCCTCCACCAGTCTCCTCGCCCAATAGGGCGGACGACTTCAAGGTGTCGTCCCGGAGGGTCTCTCCCGATCAACAAGTGGTGCGAAGGATGATGAAGACGTTACCCGAAGGTAATACTTCGGTAGCCCAGGGTCCGGGGGCCAACAATAAAGGCCCCGGACTGTCCGGCTTACAGCCGGAGACAACTCTGGGGACGAATGAACGGATCCCTTCAAAGGGAGGCCGTATTCCTACAGCAGCTTCCGGAGATCCAGAAGCGCCGGATATATTGACGAACATGCTGCGACAGACGTCCATCTCAGAGGAACATCGTACCTTGATGGGTACGGTGGTTGAAAAGGTTCTGTCCGCGAAAAGCGGATTGAATGAAGCCTTCACGAGCCTGCTAAGAGGCTTCGAGGTTTGTACTGTAATATTTTTGATTGTATTTTATTCACAAAATGCTTCTGTGTATAGATAGTAGCCCCTGACACTCTGATTGGCTTCCCAAGGGAGGCGATCAGAGGATCAAAAAGATATGCCCAGGAAATAATCTGACTATTTGGAACACAGACTGCTACCTCCCTGGCTACTGCCCGAACTACAGAAGTTGCAGGTCTGCAGCGGAAGATTGATGAGGCGGATGATGACATCACGCTTATCAACAGGCGGCTTGACGAGGCACAATGTATGTTTTTGGGGCAGTCATTATGTGCACGTGCTTATAATATAAGCATGATGCTAAGGATTGTATACTGAGATATGCATAACTGCAGATGGTGCCGCCGCAGTTGAGATCCTTCGGGCTGAGCTAGCCCAGGCCAAGGAGCAGGCCCGGGTTAGTAATGCGGCTGCCGAAAAGGCATCTACCGAGTTAAAGGCCGAACAGGCTACTCGGCATCAATACGAGGAGAGAATATCCACGGTGGCGCGTGAGCTAAAGGATGCCTCTAGCCGCTGGGAATTCCTCGAGAAGGATAATAAAGCCAAAATGGCTGAGCTTGACAAGGCCTTACAAGAGGCGAAAGAAGCGCGGTCCGAATCTAGAGCGGCCCGGGAGGAGATCCGGCAAGCCGGGGAGATCGCGACTGGTAAGCCCTTTTTACTACAAACTAAGTTCGGCGATCCGAATTATGCCCCGCTTAATCAAGTGTGCAGTTCTCCAGACGCGTTATTGGACTTGCCGAAGAGTGCTTCCGATGCAGCGCAGTTTTACCAAGCGCAGGAAGGGTATGCGACGGAGAAGCTTTTCTGGTCATAATTCGGTGTGTCAAAGCGCCCACTGTTGCTGAACGAACAGATGACCCAATGGGCCGAGCTCCACAGACTATCCGGTTCTACCATGAAGGACATCGTGGTCGGGCTGTGGCCAACCGAGCCAATTCCGGATAGTTATTTTGGTTTGGTGCGGCGACTTGCTGATGCGGTGCCGCGTATCGACGCCGTTAAGCGGTCGATGTTGCAGCGAAGAGTCCACCCAAGGGCAAGGACTATCACGCACCAGAGCATTATTTCGAGGATGTCTTAGAGGGCGCCCGCTTGATAGAGGGTCAATACTCGAAAAACATAATATTCGAGTGAAATGTATGGAAATTGTAAAAGACAATATTATAATAATGCTATTTTTAGTTTCGCCTGAAACTTTTGTTCCTCCTGTGCGGCCGTTTTTGTATAATATGAAAGTTTTCCAGTCGTCGGCTTCAGCCCCCTCGTATAAAGCACGGGGGTGTTCGAATAAGCATTTGATCACTCTTAACCCAACGTCTTGGTCCGTGAAGGAGGTGTCAATGCGGCGAACTAGGCAATCGGACTATAGGGCATTAACACTTTCACTTAGCTATAGGAGTTTTATGGTGGGTCTATGATATAGCCCCTGGTATGTACGCGACTTATTCAATACGGTGCGTTACATAGATGACCTAAAGAAAAGGCCCTTCGTATAATATGGAGGAAATCGCGAAAGATTCCGATAAGTCATTGAGTGGTTGACCAACTCTCGCCTCATCATGACAGTCAGTTTTCGGCTTTCTCTACTGAGGTGCTTGACCAGATGAACCGGAAGCACAATCGCAGTAGTTCTCCCTTTACTACCCTAGCCGATAGAGCGGAACATAAGGTAGCAAGCACAGGAGCCGGGCAACCCAACTATTGACCCAAGACATGATTCGGAGCTGATGCATATAAGACCAAACTCGCGACGCCGAAGTAAGCTATAAAGCTGTTCGGACTTGTCGGCAACTCATTTGTTCCCATACCGAGCCCCTGGCAATTTTGTGCCGAGGTGTGTGTGAAACAACCAAAGGAGCAAAATTCAGTTTTTTTACAAAAAAGCAAATACTGAATACGGATTATGTTCACGGGACCTGAGTGATATGCCAATCGTTATTTTACAGATAACAACGCCGCCATCCCGGCTATTTGACATGCCAGGGGTCGAAGGCTGAGGAAAAAGGCACTTTACTGGCTCGAAATAGAGAGTGCGGTCTACAAAAAGTTGTTTTGGACCTCCTGTCGCACGTCTGCGCCGCCTTTCCTCGGTAAAGGGATTCCTTAACAGGAATAACCTTTGGGTGAATGTACGAACCCGGACTCCGATAGAGTCAATGAGATGACCAGCCTTTGAGCCACCTGTGGTAAAGGATAATGAAAAAGAAAGAGTAGTTTCACTACGGGAAACAGCTAATTTGCAGTCAAGGGGCGTCTTTGCCGTCAGCTTTTCATCGAACAGACGGCAAAGAAAGGGTTTGCCGTCATCAGTAGACGGCAAAGAAAAACTGATGGCAAAATATACTTTGCCGTCTGCGGAAAAAAACACAGACGGCAAATAGCTCACTTTGCCGTCTGCATTCTATATTACAGACGACAAAGATCTTTACAGTTTGTAATATAAAATGCCGACGGCAAAGTGAGCTCTTTGCCGTCTGTAATATAAATGCAGACGGCAAAGAAGAAACACAGCCCACGGATCGATCACGCGGATCCGTGACATGGCAGAATCTGGTGCACACATCCACCTTATCCTCCACCCGACGCCCAACGGCCCACGTGCCCCACGACCTCACCTTATCCTCCACCCCACCCCCACCTGCCCACCTGCCCACCACGATTCTCTCTCTCTCTCGTACCTCTCTCTCCCTCTCGATCCAGACCACACCGGCGCCCCCACCACCTCGACTACCCTAGCCTCACCGGCCACCACCTCGCACACCGACCGCCACGGCCGACCTCAGCGCTCCTACCCCGTCGCCCACGTCGGCCGCCGGCTCCGGCCCCGTCCCCCGCCGGCCGCCGACCCCGTCCCCGGTCGCCCCCACCGGCCGCCAGCTCCTTTCCTCTCCGCCTCCGGCGCCGCCAAGCCAGCACCGTCCTGCTTTGCCCCTGCCGGCCTCCGGCCCCTATCCCGTCGCCCCCACCAGCCACCGGCCCCATCCCTTGATGCTGCAGTGCCGCACCACCTCGTGGATGAGCGTGGCAAGCTCCGTTGCAGTGGTGGACGCCTTGAGTCCCATCCCTCTTGTAATTTTTTTGGTGAGATATGCCTCTTGTATGCTGTGTAATTCATTTGCGTGTACTAATTCATTTGCATCTACTCTGTGTAATCCGTTCGTGTGTAATCTATTTATTTTGTGAAATGGAACAATTTTGTATTGTGAAATTCATCCGTGGAGTACTGGAACAGCAAGTGTTGATGGATATTGTGGTTTTTGTCGTGGTCTGTTTGTTCCTTTTTTTAATATAAAAACATTCTTTGCCGTTAGTGATTTTTGAGGCAGAGGGCAAAGGCACAGATTCTAGCTGATAGCAACGATGCTTTTCTTTACCGTCTGGGGTATACGTGCAGGACGGCAAAGGTAGTTTGGCTGACGGCAAAATCTTTGCCGTATGCCCGAATAAAAGCTGACGGCAAAGCAGTCTTTGTCGCCATCCTCTTTGCCGTCAGCCGGCTGACGGCAAACTCTTTGCCGTCTGTATTCCGCTCTTTGCCGTCTGTTACCGCCAGACGACAAACTAGCTGATTCCTGTAGTGTTTAGAAAAAAAAGGAAGGAGGTTATGAGCGTACTTGTAGGCCCGTCCGTATTGTGCTTCCGCCGATGTCCAGGGTATTTTAAGTGCATAGTTATGTATGCGCGGTACAAATTTCGCAGGTGTATGGGGCGGACGGCAGAAGCCGAACTGCTAGTCCAGCTCTGAAATTGGTCCGTCCTGCTGAATGGAGACCGGCGGCTTAATGGCCGACAAATTATGCGGTTTAATAAGACCGCTTTGTACTTCAGCTAAAGTGGCCGTAGTATGATCCTTAGTCCGGAGGGAGTGCTTCTCATGCTCCCCTATGGATGTGTGTGTCACGTATACCATGTTCACTGTTTTTACTTTGGGGGGAAATTGCTTCTGACCCCCGGTATTTGGTTGGTGAGTCTCTTCGTCGTCGCTGTCACCGGGCGGCCTCTTCCCCTTGTGTTCGACGTTGAGCTTGCCGGCCTGTTTGAAGACCCAACAACTTCTGTTGGTGTGATTCGCTGGTTTATCGGGGTTGCCATGGATCTGGCAGGGCCGATCCAATATCTTGTCTAAATTGGATGGTCCGTCTCTGTTTACCTTGAATGGCTTTTTCCGTTGACCGGGTTTGGGACCGCTGAATCCGGCGTTGACTGCTGTGTCGTGCGTTCTTTCATTATCATTGTGACGTTTGTGTTTACTGCGTCGTGGCTTGCCATTGCCGTCTCGGACTTCGGAAGTGCCTGAATCGCTGGCGCTGTTGCTTCTACGAGCTAGCCAGCTGTCTTCTCCCGCGCAAAAGCGGGTCATCAGAGCGGTAAGGGCTCACATGGATTTTGGTTTTTCTTGACCGAGGTGGCGGGCGAGCCACTCGTTCCGGACGCTGTGTTTGAAGGCCGCTAGGGCTTCCGCGTCCGGATGGTCAACGATTTGGTTATTTTTAACTAAGAACCTAGTCCAGAGCTTCCTGGCTGACTCTCCGGGCTGCTGGACGATGTGACTTAAGTCATCGGCATCTGGTGGCCGGACATATGTACCTTGGAAGTTGTCGCGGAAGGCGTCTTCCAAATCCTCCCAACTTCCAATAGAGTTTTCAGGCAGACTGTTTAGCCAGTGCCGAGATGGCCCTTTGAGTTTTAGTGGGAGGTATTTGATGGCATGAAGGTCATCTCCGCGGGCCATATGGATGTGGAGAAGGAAATCCTCGATCCATACCACGGGGTCAGTTGTTCCATCATATGATTCGATATTCACGGGTTTCCTTCTGTGGGAATTCGCGCTCCATTACTTCGTCCGTGAAGCAAAGAGGGTGTGCGGCGCCTCTATATTGGGCCACATTGCGACGTAGCTCCGATGGAGTCCGTCTGTGGTTTTCGGCCTGGGTGTGACTAGGCCTGTCACGTCCGAATAGATAGTCATCGTCACGTGTCGGGGCACGTCCTCGCGATCTGTAGATCGATCTGGTATGTCCTGCTCTATTGTCCAGGTCCTGCCGAAGGTCGTATGTATAACCACGAGCTGTTTTATTTCTGCCTTTACGATGAGGCAGGGCGGGCTGCTGTTCGGCTTGAGTTGCTGCTTTATCCCGACCACGTAGTGGTCGGTCAGCTGCATTGCGCAATGATGGTGCGGGCTCTGGCGCCTCGTCATCGAACTGAGGTAGTAATTTGCGCTTCGGGTAGCTTTTGGCTGGGCGCTTGCGGCCGTATTCTTCGGCTGCTAGGACATCCGTCCATCTATCGTTGAGCAGGTCTTGGTCAGCTTGAAGCTGCTGCTGCTTCTTTTTCAGGCTCCTTGCAGTGGCTATTAGCCGGCGTTGAAGCGCTCCTGCTCGAGAGGTTCCTCAGGCACGATGAAATCCTCGTTGCCGAGGCTCACCTCATCCTCGGAGAGCGGAAGGTAGTTAATGTCCTCTGAGTCGTCGTGTATGGCCTGTTCGTCAGGGCTAACTTGCCCGTTTTCCCGTCCATCCTGTTCGGAGATTGCCCCAACAGGGTCTTCATTGTCTTCGGCATAGTCCGGAGTATTGTTTACTCCAGTGCTGGTATTGCTATTTTTTGCATAACGTGACTTAGAGCGGCGCCACTGACGCCTGGGTTTGTCATCGTCGTTAGTTTCTTTAGGTGTATCCACCATGTATATGTCGTATGAAGAAGTGGCCGTCCAGCGTCCGGTAAGCGGCGGGTTTTGGCCCTGCTCCTCATCGGCATCGCCGTCCATACCGTCGATGTCCTCGGAGCCGTAATCAAGCATGTCGGTTAGGTCCTCGACAGTGGCTATGAAGTGGGCGGTGGGTGGGAAACGAAATTCTCCATCATCAGCCTCTAGTTCGAACTGGATATCATTCGGCTGTGAGTCCCCCGCCAAGGATAGATTTTTTAATGAGTTTAGCACGTCGCCTAGTGGCGAGTGCCGGAAGATGTCCGCGGAGCTAAATTCGACAATAGATGTCCGATCAAGCTCGAGGTATGCGGACGCACATGGTTCGGAACCTGTGACCGGAGACAAGTCCGTGGTTCTGGTGACATAGATGTCACTTGAAGTTAGGTCTGTGTGCGGCTCCAATGCCGCTGAATCTGTGGCTTCCATGGCGGGGTTGAGCTTCCCATCCTCGGATGGCGCGATCTGCTCCGGATCTAAGGCCAGAGCAGCAATAGGTGCTATCTCCTGGGTATGGTCTGATGACAGATCTACATCATGTTCATCGTGGTGGCAGGGAGCGGCTGCCATGGTCTCGAATCCGTCGAAGCTCAAGTCTCCACGGATATCCGCGACGAAGTTCAAGTTTCCAAATCTGACCTGATGGCCGGGGGCGTAGCTTTCGATCTGCTCCAGATGGCCAAGCGAGTTGGCCCGCAGTGCGAAGCCGTCGAATACGAAGATCTGTCCGGGGAGGAAGACTTCCCCTTAGACAGCATCGCTGTAGATGGTCGAAGGAGCCATCAAACCTTTTGACGATGGCACAGTGGAACTCTCAATGAAAGCACCAATGTCGGTGTCGAAACCGGCGGATCTCGGGTAGGGGGTCCCGAACTGTGCGTCTAAGGTCAATGGTAACAGGAGACGGGGGACACAATGTTTACCCAGGTTCGGGCCCTCTCTATGGAGGTAATACCCTACTTCCTGCTTGATTGATCTTGATGAATATGAGTGTTACAAGAGTTGATCTACCGCGAGATCGTAATGGCTAAAAACCTAGAAGTCTAGTCTGTATGACTATGATTATCCTTCCTCTCTACGGACCTAGCCCTCCGGTTTATATAGACACCGGAGGGATCTAGGGTTACATAAAGTCGGTTACAGAGAAAGGAATATTCATATTTGGTCGCCAAGCTTACCTTCCACGCCAAGGAGAGTCCCATCCGGACACGGGTAGAGTCTTCGGTCTTTGTATCTTCACAGCCCATCAGTCCGGCCCATAGCTAACAGGCCGGACGCCCGAGGACCCCTTAATCCAGGACTCCCTCACCCTTCCACAGGGATTTAGCTCTCACTCTTTATAACATTGCACACATAGTCTTTAGCTTTTTTTGACAGAGCAAATTCCTCCTTGCTCCATTTCCGTAGTATCTACTATGTCTTTAACCTCACCAAGTGCTTCATAGACATGCTCCAAATTTTAGTTAATCGGCACCCAATAATCCTCTATGGTACGCTCCATGCCTACTACATGCACTTTCGAACTTGAACGGCCTCTGCCGACCACCCCCGTTATCCCAGTCTGATGTACTAATGCCAACTAGCAAGGCACAAGGATCAGACTCGGTTCTCTAGATGTGTGCAACCATTGTGTTCTCAAAGAGCTTCTGTTTCCCTGCTGCCGGTAGTCCCAAATACGCGGTAGTCCAACATCCTTACAATTTCTTGATTTTAAGCAGTTTGAAGGTGGCCTTCTTCTAAGTTACGATTCGCCCTCATCTGTCACTATAGATGTTCTAGCTTTAGCCTTTAGTCCTTTCGAGTTATGCCAAAATCTGTGAAGCGATAGAAATTGACCACCTCCCGAAAACCATCCATCATCCACGTACTCCTCCCTGTGCACACCTCCAGAGTCCAGATTGATCATTCTCATCGAGCAACTCATTGAAATCACTTGCGCACAACCATGGGTTATCATGTTCTCCTCTGAGGAAATTTCCTAACAACGCAGAAATTCCAGAATTAACAAGTTAGTGTATGTATAACTGGTTGCAAGATGACAGGCATGCAACTAACTAACAATGAACTAAAATACATATTGACCACTAGGGCTTCGCCTAATCTTCTATAGCCTCGAATTATGGCCTTGCCAAGTGGTTTTCGGGTGCCCCATGACGGCCTACCAATACCCTGAGTGACTTAACCACAACCTATTTTAGAACATCCCTGCCAAGGGGCTCAGCTTAAAAGAGCTAACCATATTAATTTACCCAATACCGTGGATAGTGGCTAGTCGAGCAGATTGAATGCTTTTGCAAAGGGTGTACATCTTTACCCAAGAGTTGAGTCACACATGTCTCGCCACTTAGGAATAGACATGCTACATGTTGTGTGTCGGTCAGTCATGCAACATATACATACCATATTTTGTGTACAAATGAAGATGCCACTCGATCAATGATATGAGAACAGTGTGTCGAGTGCAGAGAATTCTACAGGAATAGAAGAATTTGCAACTTTGGCGCAAAACCCTACATGATATAGATAGAAACAAACATTGTGCCAAACTATAAATAATCTGGTAACAAGGCAAACCAAACTCAACAAAATGATATGGGCATGCTATAGTCTATGGAATAATGGGATCAATGCAATGGGATCATAATGCATATTACAATGAGAAAAGGAAACTAAACCAATTATAAAAGCCTTGTAAAAAATTCCATCCATATAGCCATGTAAGCATTACTTCGGATATGTTAGACGTGATGGCACATCCCATCTCCTGCCTAGTTGTAGATCCTATCTTGATTAGTCTCCAAGGCCCTTGTTATCCTTCTTTGATATCAGTGCAATACACGCGCCACTAAGGCTATTGTCCTCGGGGAGGCCTGAACCTATATAACCCGTGGTGTTGTCCTGATAGACCACTACATGATTCCGTCGCGTTCCTACTTCTTCGACATATCGTTGGATCAACAATTTACCAATACTCAGTAGAATTGATTAATTCCAGCTAGCATAGGAATGATTGACAAAAAATAATGTAGAAGATTTAAGCCAAAAACATCAATGTTACGTGCAATCTATTTTAATGATTTACCTTGAACAACCAATGAGTCTGATCTTGGGAGAAAATATTCAGCATACTAGAATAAATAGGAATGAGTTTATTGCCATGAATGTATCCTAATAATAATGTGCTTGGATATGGGAGAAATCATTTATCATGAAAGAACAAATATGGAAGACATTGATTGCGACCAATTTTAGTGGCCCTCTATATAAACACAAGAAACGACATCACTAGTTCTATAACATTTTACCGGAAGAACTATACAACAGAAGGAGTGTGTAGCTCTTATCCATGGCTTTTGGAAGCAAAATCACATGGGTACTAGGCATAGTGGCTTTGTTGGCCATCTTAACCACTGCCCAATCATATGATACATCAGGTAGGCACATAAACATTTTTATTTACTTGCACATATAGTTTTATATTTTTGTACCATTTGTTGGAGTTATTGTGGCGTTCTGATTATTTTTGTTGCATTACATTTTATTCTCCACAGCTCGTATAGGGAATTGTGATGATACGCCGAATTGCTCAGATGGTAAATGCAAGGATACATGTGCTAGCCAAGGTTACGAGGCAAAAGCGAGTTCTTGCGTAAAACAATTTGGAAGGACATTCTGTTGCTGTAGCAAGGATGGGTCAGAATAATGTTCTTACAAGCTCGTATGTGCAAGCAACGAAGAAGAACAATATGTATCTTCTCATGATATAATAAATGCAATAATTTACTACTATATCTTTTTGCTACAATACAAAATGTAAACACATTAAGACATGCTAAATAAACGCGATCCTTCCTGGAATGGAAACTCACGAAGCAGGTTTACAATACCTTTTGATAGTGAGTACCGCGTGATACTATATTTAGTATCATCTATCTATATCTACATCATCTATATATATATCAATATAAAAAGACCCAAAGGGGCATATCCAATTAATCTTGGCCATCAAATTATGTCAATCCAACGACCTAGACTGCTTCAATGTCAAGCGCTCAACACATTTAGCGTGCAGTTAATTTCATGCCAAAAATAGTGCTAATCACATAATAACACGTAAATAACATCCTAATTAATATCCGCATGCACTTAATATATTTCCAAATTAACATGCATTGCACGTACATTGACTAGTCAATATAAAAAGACCCAAAAAGGCATATTCAACAAATCTCAGCCATCAAACAGTGTCAATCCAATGATCTATGTTCCTCCAATGGTAACCGATCAACATGTTTAGCACGCAATTAATAACATACCAAATATAGACTATTATATAATTAACTTGTAATTGACATCCTACCTAATATTAATGTGCAATTAATTTTCTGCCTAATATCAACATGTATATATTTTGCCTGATATTGACGTGCATTGCACGTATACATATACTAGTACTAGCAAATATGTACGTGCGTTGCAATGAGAGAAAAGAATATATCACACGCATCTAGCCTAATAAGCATGACCGAAAAAACTCTCGTGCTACCCTGTGCTGGCGCACATGCTCTATATTAATGTAGCATCCCATGCGTCACCGATTATCCTCCTTTCCGCCCTCGTTGATGGGTGCCTAGCGTCCACTTGACCACAATATATCTAGACGTGGTCAATGTTGGAACAGCCCAGGAGGAGGAAGTAGACTCACGCACACAAACTCAAGGTGGAAGAAGATAATGAACACGCAGAGCATTTTTTGGTGGCACACGCACTTGCCTTTTCTCTTGTTCCTTCTCACACATACATGATGCAAATACATGGTTTTAATAGCCGGACTCACACGACTATCACGCACCCACTAACCACTAGCATGCACACACGCCGGTCAAGCCGCACCTACTTGATCCTATTTTTACTTACCACAAGCTACTTGCACGCCCATGTTCAACACTAGTACTGCCTTCCTCAACGGTCATACAACCAGGCCAAACTGCGTGCATGCAGCCTCACACTAAGTACGACCTGACCACACTAATAGTACATGTGCATGCAGGTCACATCTCTCCACATGCACTGATCACTTGGTCACCTAATACACATATACATGACTACGACCACTCATCTCCTGGCTTGCCGACCTGCTTGCGTGCACTTGCTCTATCTCTCTGCTGCTGATCCGGCCGCTACGCCATGTTGCCGAGCATGCAATTTTCTCTGTACTTGGCTGACTAATGCAACTCTACGTGGCTATTACACAACGCAACAAATTAAACATGACCTAATATTAAATGCTTAATACTAATAACAAGATTAGTTCCAACAGTCAATCTCTAGATGATGAGCTTGACCATCACATGGCACATCTGTCATTGAATCCCATCAGCGCAAGGGAATGTTTAAACTAAACTATTGAGCCGGGTGTGAGGGCTGCCCTCCGTGTCCCTTGGGCACATCCTCCATACAACATCCCCTGTACAATGCCCGTGGTTCGTTATAGAGCAAACGCCAATCACCATGTACCAGGGTTGTCTGGGTCAAGTGGCCGTGTCACGTAACAAAGGTTGCTAATGGCAAAAACAATGAATCGATTAAGGGTAGGATCATGTACGAGGCCTTGTCCACCACCACATTGAGCGGTCACTTGGCCACTTGCTAGCCACTCGCCGCCAAGGCAACTCGCTCAAGCATTAGCACAAACACCTTGTGCTCACCACTAGCGCAAGATAACCTTCTCAGTCTTTTTCACTGTTTTGACCTTATCAGGAAAATTTAGCACAAAATGAACTCTCTCCGATTTTATTTCGCGATCTGGCCCTTTTGATAACGCCACGGTTTGTGGCGTTTCTGCCCCACATGGATACGCCGGGCCACACAACGTTTCTTTCCTTAATAGATAAGTGGCAAATGGGCACTTCTTGTTGGAAACGCCGCACCCTATGACATTTGGAGTTGGGGTAGCAACGCCAAAGTCCTTGTCGTTTACAGCAACGCCATAGATGCTGGCGTTTCTGCCCTGCCATGTAGCGTTCCGAACAGGCCAGCAACTTAGGCTGGCTTGGCGTTTCCAAATAGAGCAGCAACGCCACGGCTTTTGGCGTTTTTGAAAAGGGTCAGATCGTGAAATAATTTCGTGGGGAGCTTATTTTGTGCTTAAGTTTTTTGACAAGGTCAAACCATAGAAAATCCCAACCTTGTCCACCGCCACATTCAGAGGTCACTTGGCAGCTCGCCGCCAGGGCAACTCACTCAAGCATTACCACAAACATCTTGTGCTCACTAGTAGAAGATAAATTGATGGCAACATTTTTTTCTTATAGTTTTCATATATATAGGAGGTCAACGTACATTATCTATAACAAAAGATGTTAGCTAGCAAATCGAAGCCATCCAGCAAGACGAGACACGAGCCAGCCCAATACGGGCCAACGATCGGGCGAAAAAGGATGAATGAGGCAAATATCCATTTCTACCCAAGCTCATCTGCATTCGATAAAAAATACAAATGAAAATAAAAAATTCAAAAAAATCCAAACTTTTTCATGGTAGATAATTTGGTGCGTCAGATGCGCTCCAAATTTTACATCATTTGGACATATGAGTAGTTCTCAGTAAAAAGACAAATTGGGCCAGAACAATGCAAGACCAATAAGTTTTTACAGACCCCAAAATTGCTTGTTCTGCCGAGACCTACTTAGATGTCCAAATGATCTGAAATTTCGAGCGCACCTCGCGCACCAAAACTATCTACCAGGTAAAAAAACTAGAATTTTTTTGAATCTTTAAACTATTTGTTTTGAATTTTTTTCTTCATGCAGGTGTAGATGAGTCTGGGCGCCGAATCGCTGCTCTAAGAATGAGGGGTTTGTAATATAGTCGGTGTTGTTACACAAACAATGTAATCTATACACATTATATTTACTACACTAGAAGAAATTTACTACCCAAAAATATTACATTGTCAAAAAATAACTTATGGGCGAAAAAATGGTAGTTTCTTTTGAGAAATAGCGAGGACACCCCATAAAAAATACGGTAAAAATATCAAAATATTATGTAATTTGGTTTTGTAAAACTACCGGCTGACACCCCATCACAAATCATGATTGTGCAATTTGGAGAACATGAGATAACAACAACAACACACATTTCTCCCGTTTGCTCCTGCTCATTTATTGAAGGTCTCTCTTTTGTTCTCATCCTCAGTTTGTTTATTCCCAAAGCCACTTGTTCATATTTCAATTAATTTGTCAACATATATAAATTGGTGGGAAATCGGTATGAGAGAGCAAGATGGGACTATTCAACAAAGAATATCCATGCATCCTCTTTGAAAAGGTGGCTCACGACCCATAAGAGAAGGATCACCAGTAGCCTAGAGCGATTTGATGCAGAGCAGGCCCAACAACACAATTACATGGGTCTGTTCTGATGGAAGGTAATCATCAGCGCAGAAGGAGAACGAAAACCCTATTTGACGGCGATCTCTATTTGGCGCGTAGGTCGAGTAATTGTACCCTCTAGACCAGTCACTCTCTTGTTCAACCTTGCAATATCTTTGGCAAGCTTGGTGATAACACTCTGAGCCCTGCCCTGCCATTCATCATCCAACCACTTAACATAGACTAACATAGACACAATCCTCATATCCCTATGAATGTTTCCTTGGATTAGTCAATGGGCCCAGAGGGTATACATTAACTTTTTTTACTTTGCACTAACCTCTAATGGGAAGAAGAGAAACTGTCTTCCTATGTCAAATCCATTCTTGCATACACGTCATGTGGGGGTGTTGCAATTGTTGCGATTGGCGTGCAGCGGAGTTGCAACCACAAAACCAATTGCTATGATTGTTGTCATTTTTTGATAGAATCAGAGACCATGGGGCTGTAGCCGGCGCACAGAGAAACTTCATCTGGCAATGGCAAATGCTAGGATCGGCGACCGAGAAAGCGACAACCGACGACCAAAAAAGCTTCAACCGGAGACAGGAAGCTGGGGGCTGGGATCGCGCAACCGTAAAAGCTGCAATTGGTGGAAGAGGAAGCTACAACCGACAAATGGACAAGCTTCAACCTGGGGACATTGATTGTTTTTGCTGGGACCTACAACAGCTATTTTGCTATGACAGGCAAACGTTTTTGCCGGGATCGTCATTGAGTTTTGCTGCGACTTGCAAAAGATTTTGCTGGGACCGTCTACTGCAGCGTGTATAAGCACAACGACGGGGTGGATGCTGCGACAGCTGCAAGGTTCTCGGCGAGAACGAGGAGACTGCAGTTGCGGGCAAGGATTCGTGTTGGAACCAGCGAGAGCCGGTGATGCAAGCTCCATGGAGCGATGTTTTCGAATGCGGGAAGGAGGTTTTGCAAGGGTGGCGAGCGGCGGCGAGATGGTAGTGCGGCGGTGCTTCGAGCTCGGTAGCCTCACGCGTGCCCATGGTGGGTATCGACGACGATGCGTTGCAGCTTGTCAAGCGGGGCATATCAATGGCTAGCAGATATCGCATCGTATGGCGTGGGATGCGACCGGCCTTATATTTTTGGATATGGGCTATGAGTTTCTAAAACAGATGTGTACATCTATCCACAATTTCTAGTCTGACATAGTGGTAGTTTTGATGCCATATCATTTCTATAATTGGAAATCTAGAAGACAATATATACGCCATCCGTTCTGGAATATAAGGTGCATAAATTTCTCTGGAAGTCATGCAAATGTTTTAGAACAGGATTATTGAATGAAATATTAACATCTGCAATGAAAAAAAACAAATATGAAATAAGTTTTCGTAATGGATCCAATGATGCAAATTTGGTATTATAGATATTAATACTTTTTTTTGCAGAAAAACTTCCAATCTATTCATCTTCAATCATGGCAGTACAACGAACACCAGAAATAAAAAATTCATCCAGATCCGCAGACCACCTAGCGATGACTACAAGCACTGAAGCGAGCCGAAGGCGTGCCGCCGTCATCACCCCTCCATTGCCGGAGTCGGGCACAACTTGTTATAGCAGACAGTCGGGAAGTCGTCGTGCTAAGGCCCCATAGGACCAGCGCACCAGAACAGTAACCGCCGCCGATGAAGAATAACGTAGGTTGGAAGGATTCAACCCGAAGACACACGAATGTAGACGAACAACGACGAGATCCGAGAAAATCCACCAAAGATAGATCCGCCGGAGACACACCTCCACACGCCTACCAACGATGCTAGATGCACCGCCGGAACGGGGGCTAGGCGGGGAGACCTTTATTCCATCTTCAGGGAGCCGCCACCGTCTCGCCATCCTGAGCAGGACACAAACCCTAACAAGACAGGAAAAAAACGACTGAAAACGGAGCCCTCCCGCCGGCCCTTGGCAGGATCCACCGCCCCTCCATGGCCCTAGGGCCACCGGAGACGAGGCAGACCTGCGGCGGCGCCGGCGAGAGGCAGAAACCCTAGCTTTCTTTCTTTGAAGGAGGAGATATTAATACTTTTTTAAATCTAAAAACATAGTCAAACAGGCACAAGTTTGACTTTTAACAAAGCAATACACCTTATATTTTGGAACGAAGGGAATATGAAGCAAACATGGGATCATGTGTTTAGAAACTGATGATATCAGACAATACATCAGTGCATCCTGGTCAAAGATGCTATTGGTTGCTGGCATCATCGGCAGCGTATTGCAAGTACAAATCATGTAGGCGAAGGGCGGTTGACGCGATGCAGCATTATATATGCATTGTTGTCATCGACACGACATGCAATGCATTTTTTGTGGAGGTACATATATAAATACAGAGGGCACTAGGCCTATAATCGTAAGCGCATGCAATAATCACAAGAGATAGAGCAATTGCAGTACAAGCAGTTCTTGGCTCGACTTCTTCCTCTCATCTGCAGGTTAATTTGCTAATGAACCCTGATGACTAATCACCCATGGAATCTCTCTCTCTCTCTCTCTCTCTGATCATCCATGCATGATGACTGCATGCGTTGTTCAATTATTTTCTATGTATGCTTGATTATTAATCCTCAGTAATCGTATTATCAGGGAAAGACATGCCGAGGGAACTGCATTCAAACAAGTCGGCGTGGCCGGAACTGGTGGGGGTGCCTGCCGGTGAAGCCATTAGAGTTATCGAGACGGAGCGGCCGGACGTGTTTGCCTTTATATGGGCCGAGGGTGAACTGGAGCCGCCAAATATCGAATATAACCGCGTCCTCGTCTGGTGCTACGCTGGCGACCCGCCAATCGTCTCCCGGACTCCGGTCATCGGATAGACCACACGCCATGTAATCCTGGCTCGAATAAACTAAGTAAATAATGCGAGTGCATCTGATTCCGTTCGCCGTTAATTCAAGTTTTATTTCTAGTGTGTCTAGTTTGATGATTGATCTGCTTGCATACATGTTTTAAACCTTCCATCATACATCGTCGTGCTCATACTACCTTGTAATATGTATGGAACAATAAATAAATGGCTCTTCTTCCATTTGCTGGATAGTCTGTTTCGTCTAGATTTATGATTACTCGCAAATGCTTGTTAATATTCCTCTAGTTTGCATTAGGTAGGACCAACGAAAAAAATAGCGCGCTACAAAATATAGCGAGGCCCTTCTCTAAATGCTACACAAGTTATAGCGCGCTAATAGCATGCTATATTTCAGAATAGCGTTTGCAAAAAAAATTCAAATATATCTAGAAATAAAGTATTTAAGCAACTAAATTTTTCATACGAGCAAGCAATATATGCATAAGGGCCAAATCCAGCACATAAAAGTAGTAAGTCTCAAACAGTTTCAATAGTTTCTAACATCAACAACTACAATTTTAAAAGTCTCTAACATCAACAAACATCAACAGCGACCCTGGGCAACAACAACCATAGTCTTTAACATCAACAACTACAATTTTAAGGTAAGTCTCTTCAACAACCATAGTTTTAAGAGTCTCTAACATCAACAGCCACCGGGGCAGCAACAATACAACACAAAATGACACACAGACTTTTAAGATAGTCTACACCAACAGCCACCGAAGGCAACAACATTACAACATAGCACAATGAGATTATTCAGAATCACTCACTGGTAAATGCATGTCATCATCTTCCGATTCAGAAGAAGACTCAGCTGATTGCAACTCATCATCACGATAAATAGGAAGCAACTTCTTCTTCTTCCTAGGACGAGATTGAGACACTATCTTTCTTTTTGATGGAGCAACTTCTCCTTCTAATGTTGGTTCTACAACTTGTACATCTTCAGGTTCAAATCCTGTTTGCACTCCTTCAATAGGCACAACACCAGTGATCCACTCATTGCCTTCATCTTCTACAACATCTACAAATGTGTGGTCCTCAATTGGGTCCCTGTTTTTCATCCCTCTCTTTTGCTTTAGTTTGGAGTTGAACTTGATGAACACAAGGTCTCTCATTTTGTCATGAAGTAGCCTATTGCGTCTTTTTGTGTGAATCTGTAGGTGATGGGATTAGAGCAATGATATCTTAGTATGAAAAAACAACGAAACCAATGCAAGAAAAGTATGACAAAGATACCGGGTTGTCCTTCTAATGTGACAATGAAGAACTGATAATTAGCACATTCTTCTTCCACTTCTTAAAAGCAAAAGACTATTCTGGTTAACATTCTTCTTCCTCTTCTTAAAAGCAAAAGACTATTCTGGTTATGAGTTGTTCAAACATGATACTGGTTAAGATTCAAACATGATGCTCAAGGTAGCATGACAATTGACAAGCACCAAATAGTCCTACTATAAGTACTAAAACGTATGTCAAGGATCTTTCTACTTCAATCAACACATGGATAGACAATAAACAAGTTGACATATGGCATGCATCTTTCTGACCTGCTGAAAAACACTGAAATTCCTCTCACAAGCCGAGGAGCTGCATGTCAAACTCAAAATCCGCATCGCCAATACCCTGAGATTTGGTGCACTTGACCCATGATTGGACCACCAATCAGCTTCATTAAGAGTAAAAACCGGAGTTAAGAAAGCATTGCAAGTTCTGATTTGAGAATGGAGAAAAAATTAAATGTAAATATGCACCTGGATCCTACATCTTTCTATGAATAACTGAATATACAGGGATCTCCTTCTGAATCCTACTTCCCTTTGTTGGTGCTCTTGCCGGCGTTCACCTGGTGGTGCCCTTGCCGGCGGCATAGCGGGAGACGGGGAGGGCATGGAGATGGCACAAGGGAAAGTGGGTATGTGACGGTGTGGATGCTTGATTACCTGGTGGTTGACTTGCCGACGGTGCGGTTGACATCGCCCGTCTGTGCTAGGAATAGGATGGAGTCGACATGGAGGACGCCGCCGCCGCGAGATGATGATGCCGCCGCTGCTCATGTGAAGATGTTGCCGCCGTGCTGATGACTAGATGTTGTCGCCGCCTGCGCTCACGCCCAGATGTTGCCGCCGCCGCCGCCGCTCATCTGGGCTGGGAACTGGGAAGGGGATGAGATGTGAGAACTAGGGTTAGCCAGTTAGATGGGAGACTGATAAAAGGAGTGGGCCTGCTGGGCCTGCTGGGCTGTGCTTATTTTAGTTTTGCATGGTCTGCACGTTATAACGTTAAAACGCTACAACGTTATAGCGTGTGTAGCGCGCTAATTACGCGATTAGCGCCGTAGCGGCCGATTTTGTCAAAACGTAACGTCTCCCTTCCGAATATGCTATAACCGCGCTATAACCGCGAAATAGCGTGCTATTTTTTTCGTTGGGTAGGACACAAGAATAAGGCATCTGTACTGACTTGCCTCAAATTTCCTCTGCATATGATCATTTGTTGGGTGAGCTGGCCTCAAGCAAATTGGTTTACCTTTGTGAAACACTACGTCGAAGGAATTTCAAAAGCTAAGCCAATCTACTACCAATACCTATAAAAGCAAGATTATTTGTGTGAATCCATATGATCAAAGCTATTCAACCACATTACCGAATGTCCCTCATGGCTCTAATGATGTATCCTCCACATTACCGAAAATACTTAAAACAACATATTAATTGTAATTGGACTTGAAAACAACACTAACTACAACTGACTTAGAAACAACGTTAATGGCACATTTATTTTGCAAGCCACATTAACAACATTAATCGCTTCCTCTCACCTCAATCATACCAGGCCATCACCAATTCGCTACTACTTACAAAGAAAGATCTAGCTTTCACTATCACCTTGTTCGCTCGATCGCTTCATCAAGCCTTCCCAACGTCATATATAATCAATTGCAACAAAGAAATCAATATATGTCCTTTTGTTTCCTCCCCTAACGACTGGCGACGTTGGTGGGGAGGAGAATCCCGGTGCCTCAGCTCCCATTAGTATTTAGGTTAGGGTTTTTATTCTTTGCAGGCGTGACACTCAGACGGATGGTTGCGCTTCTTCGGGTTTGTCTTCCGGGCTCCGGTTCTCCTTGAGTTCGTCCGTCTAGACGTAGTCGATAACGCTCCGGCGTATATTCATGCCATGTTCTTGGGGCGGTGAGGTCAATGTTTCTCGTCTTGTGACAAGATTTGGTCGGGTCTATGCAAGGGTTCAATGGAGACAACCGCGGCTGCGGGGCGCTGGTTCTTAGGGGCACATGCATGATGACTTCCCGGTTGTCATCGACAAAGTCAAGGCGGCTTCGGTAGAGGAGCGGCGACGGCCGCGTGTCGGCGGCTCGTTCTGGCGGAAATAGTGGTCGGTGGTTATGGAATCCTGATATAACTTTTATTATATTTGAGATATTTTGTACTTCCGTTGAACTACGATAATAGATCTTATGATTTTGACACACAAAAAAGCCACCCCCCTCCCCCCCGCGCGTCTTGTTTCTATTTTTTTCCGTCTTCAACTCCCATCGTTTTTTGTTACGAATGGGTACCCACCCCATGCACCCAGGTCTATTGGGTCACCTCCCCACCTCCCATTCCCCCTTTTCCATTGAGCATTCCCGCCCCGTCTCCTATATCTCCCCGATCCGACACCACATCCCATCTCCTCTCTGATCTCTCCTTGATTCAGCGTCACACTACATCTCTCCTGTTCCACTCCCTGTAGTCATGGTGAAAGTCGTGGTCGACGCTCCTGTTGTACCACGCGCCATCCGTACAATGAAAACCACCACTATCCATGCGCCTCCATTGGCATGCCTCCTTTGGTGTCTCGCCTCCCATTAATGCCTTCCTTCATGTCGCGCCGAGTCATACATAGGATTCTACATGTGCCCATCCTCCTCTCAACGGAGCTGCCGCCACCAAGGATGAGAAATGTCTGTGACTGCTGCCACCGAGGACGGAGTTGATGGACTGTACCGCTACAGCTATCGAGGCTTACCGCCGAGTGCACCAATGTTACCGCCTAGGCTGGGGTGCCCACATTCCTACAGTGTTGCCTCAGTCATTTGGCTGTCCGGGAAAGTAGTTTAGGATGAACTAAAGTCCATCCCTCTCATCTGGTATTTGATGTACGAGTCCTTTTTGTGCTAATGAACAACATGCCATTCTTGTGCTAATCTATCCTGGACACTACAGGGAGTATCTGAATGCATGATTGCAGCTATAACAGTGGTTTCTACATATTGTACGTGATATATATTCCTTGAGTTTTTTTCTCATCTTTTGGTAAAAACGACATATCTTCTCGAAGAAGTAGTATGCAATTGTTGACGACACTTTTTCTCTTGCATGAGACGACTCAAATGAAAAAGTGTTGAACATGAAATTTCTTTGTCTCGTTGATATTCCTATCCTCTTTGGCCCTTGATAAACTAAAATCCCAATTCTTGTGAAAGAAAATAAGAACAAAATTCACCATGGAGATGAAGAGAATGGTTCTGGATTTTTGGTACAGAAAAAGGTAAGAAGAATACGCAAAAGAGAATAACTAGCAGCAGATGGACATACATATCCTTTGCATCTTGCCCTATTAGTCATCTTCATCTTCATGCTCCGACTGAACCTGCCATGCGAAATTGAACAACAAGAAGAAATAAATTCCGATTTAGCTAAGTTCTGATTTTGCGAATGCAGATTTTCTTCTGGGTGAAATCCTAAGATCTATGATAGGGCGACGATGGCGCTTGTGCACTATTTCCTTCTTGGAGGTGTCGCTTTTGGAGAATTTGGACTTAGAGTGTTGTCTTGGTGGTGGTTCGTGCTGCAGTGACAACGAATCGATCACTGTAGCGGGATCTTTCGTTTTTTCTTCTTCTTTTTGTTTTTGGGTTGCGTGCATCTGTAATGTCTTTAGGACATCTCGTCGTTGTAGAGGCCGGGTGTAATTGGTATCTCCGTGATATTAATATATTTCCTTTGTCAAAAAAGAAAAAACGTGCATACGATTGAAACTATGATGGAACCGATGATAGATATGAGATTACTCATATCGGACAGAGCAATCGAACTATACATTACCAACAAACTTGGCTCCATATTTGTCTCCATGTTGTAGGGTTTACTTGTGAAATTCTGCCATATGTCTCCTTTAGTTGCTGCAGCATCTTCCTCTGATCGGCTGCTCTGCCCTTTTTCAAGAGATCGAACTGGAGAAGAGCGCATGCATCATGCAGTAGATTCAGTTTGAGAACCTGAAACCTAGCAGGTTGACCGACTTGCTGTTTAACAATTACCTAGACAAATTGAGAGCAGCAAGAGCTGCCTAAATGAAATGGAACTTCATTTGACCATATATTTGCACTGCATGCACAACAAACAGCAGAGTAACCTACAAGTACCAAAATTATCGGGGGCCCCCCATTTCATATAATGATTTAGTGAAATCCTAAACAAACATAAACAACAGAAGGTTGAGTGCATACTGTTTCCCAGCAGCTAAATTCCTGCTGCTAGCTATGTAGAGTACAGAAGGTCTGGGAAACATGCTACTCTCAACACCTTCCTAGTGACAAACCAGTTGGATCATTCTGGTGAAAATCTGTGCAGAACTTTTGCCACTCTACAAAGAAAATGCTCTATGTATCTCTGGAATAGGAAATACCATTGCATTCTAGAGTGATAAATGGAAGGATCAAGTTCTTCATCACAGCTATATATCCTCAACTTTACTCCTACTGCAATGAAACAGAGATCACGCTCCAGGCTGTTTTAGCACTGCCAAACACTGAAGGTATGTTTTAACTCCCACTCTCCTCCCAAGCATATCAACTTTTTTTTTTGACGGCGCTACGGCGGGCTTACGCCGGCCTGAACCTTTGCATTAATAACCAGATAATATTTGCAGCAGAGGAACAGAGGAGGGAGGAGGAGCAGAGGTATCCGGCTTTAGTTTACAATCTCATAGATAGGTGAAACAACATGGTACCCCAGTCGCGCAGCAAACCTTGCGCTTGCTCATTATTACATCTGCTAGACCAAGCAGAACATCATCAGCGGCAGAACGAGCGATGAGGTGAACCGGTCGAGTGTCATCCCTGAAGACTTTTGCATTCCTTCTTTTCCAAATGTTCCAAAGGATGGCGAGGATTATTGTAGAGCGAATTTTATTCTGCATGTCGTTGGCCCAAAGATCCCAAAGATCTGCGGGTATACCTGGAGTGAGAGAGGAGAGTTCTCCCCACAGAGTAGTGAGCTCCGGGCAGTGCAGAAGCAGGTGGTTTACGAACTCCGTCCCCGGACAGAGAGGGCAAGCCGGAGAAGTTGTGATGCCTCTGTGAAAACGCCGTTCGTTGGTGAAGAGACGATTCTTGTTTGCCAGCCAGAGGAAAATTCTACATTTGTTTGGAGCGTAATTCTTCCAGATGGCCATTGCCAAGGGATCGATAGGCTCTCCCACCCACAAAGATTCCGATAAGTCATTGAGTGGTTGACCAACTCTCGCCTCATCATGACAGTCAGTTTTCGGCTTTCTCTACTGAGGTGCTTGACCAGATGAACCGGAAGCACAATCGCAGTAGTTCTCCCTTTACTACCCTAGCCGATAGAGCGGAACATAAGGTAGCAAGCACAGGAGCCGGGCAACCCAACTATTGACCCAAGACATGATTCGGAGCTGATGCATATAAGACCAAACTCGCGACGCCGAAGTAAGCTAATAAGCTGTTCGGACTTGTCGGCAACTCATTTGTTCCCATACCGAGCCCCTGGCAATTTTGTGCCGAGGTGTGTGTGAAACAACCAAAGGAGCAAAATTCAGTTTTTTTACAAAAAAGCAAATACTGAATACGGATTATGTTCACGGGACCTGAGTGATATGCCAATCGTTATTTTACAGATAACAACGCCGCCATCCCGGCTATTTGACATGCCAGGGGTCGAAGGCTGAGGAAAAAGGCACTTTACTGGCTCGAAATAGAGAGTGCGGTCTACAAAAAGTTGTTTTGGACCTCCTGTCGCACGTCTGCGCCGCCTTTCCTCGGTAAAGGGATTCCTTAACAGGAATAACCTTTGGGTGAATGTACGAACCCGGACTCCGATAGAGTCAATGAGATGACCAGCCTTTGAGCCACCTGTGGTAAAGGATAATGAAAAAGAAAGAGTAGTTTCACTACGGGAAACAGCTAATTTGCAGTCAAGGGGCGTCTTTGCCGTCAGCTTTTCATCGGACAGACGGCAAAGAAAGGGTTTGCCGTCATCAGTAGACGGCAAAGAAAAACTGATGGCAAAATATACTTTGCCGTCTGCGGAAAAAAACACAGACGGCAAATAGCTCACTTTGCCGTCTGCATTCTATATTACAGACGACAAAGATCTTTACAGTTTGTAATATAAAATGCCGACGGCAAAGTGAGCTCTTTGCCGTCTGTAATATAAATGCAGACGGCAAAGAAGAAACACAGCCCACGGATCGATCACGCGGATCCGTGACATGGCAGAATCTGGTGCACACATCCACCTTATCCTCCACCCGACGCCCAACGGCCCACGTGCCCCACGACCTCACCTTATCCTCCACCCCACCCCCACCTGCCCACCTGCCCACCACGATTCTCTCTCTCTCTCGTACCTCTCTCTCCCTCTCGATCCAGACCACACCGGCGCCCCCACCACCTCGACTACCCTAGCCTCACCGGCCACCACCTCGCACACCGACCGCCACGGCCGACCTCAGCGCTCCTACCCCGTCGCCCACGTCGGCCGCCGGCTCCGGCCCCGTCCCCCGCCGGCCGCCGACCCCGTCCCCGGTCGCCCCCACCGGCCGCCAGCTCCTTTCCTCTCCGCCTCCGGCGCCGCCAAGCCAGCACCGTCCTGCTTTGCCCCTGCCGGCCTCCGGCCCCTATCCCGTCGCCCCCACCAGCCACCGGCCCCATCCCTTGATGCTGCAGTGCCGCACCACCTCGTGGATGAGCGTGGCAAGCTCCGTTGCAGTGGTGGACGCCTTGAGTCCCATCCCTCTTGTAATTTTTTTGGTGAGATATGCCTCTTGTATGCTGTGTAATTCATTTGCGTGTACTAATTCATTTGCATCTACTCTGTGTAATCCGTTCGTGTGTAATCTATTTATTTTGTGAAATGGAACAATTTTGTATTGTGAAATTCATCCGTGGAGTACTGGAACAGCAAGTGTTGATGGATATTGTGGTTTTTGTCGTGGTCTGTTTGTTCCTTTTTTTAATATAAAAACATTCTTTGCCGTTAGTGATTTTTGAGGCAGAGGGCAAAGGCACAGATTCTAGCTGATAGCAACGATGCTTTTCTTTACCGTCTGGGGTATACGTGCAGGACGGCAAAGGTAGTTTGGATGACGGCAAAATCTTTGCCGTATGCCCGAATAAAAGCTGACGGCAAAGCAGTCTTTGTCGCCATCCTCTTTGCCGTCAGCCGGCTGACGGCAAACTCTTTGCCGTCTGTATTCCGCTCTTTGCCGTCTGTTACCGCCAGACGACAAACTAGCTGATTCCTGTAGTGTTTAGAAAAAAAAGGAAGGAGGTTATGAGCGTACTTGTAGGCCCGTCCGTATTGTGCTTCCGCCGATGTCCAGGGTATTTTAAGTGCATAGTTATGTATGCGCGGTACAAATTTCGCAGGTGTATGGGGCGGACGGCAGAAGCCGAACTGCTAGTCCAGCTCTGAAATTGGTCCGTCCTGCTGAATGGAGACCGGCGGCTTAATGGCCGACAAATTATGCGGTTTAATAAGACCGCTTTGTACTTCAGCTGAAGTGGCCGTAGTATGATCCTTAGTCCGGAGGGAGTGCTTCTCATGCTCCCCTATGGATGTGTGTGTCACGTATACCATGTTCACTGTTTTTACTTTGGGGGGAAATTGCTTCTGACCCCCGGTATTTGGTTGGTGAGTCTCTTCGTCGTCGCTGTCACCGGGCGGCCTCTTCCCCTTGTGTTCGACGTTGAGCTTGCCGGCCTGTTTGAAGACCCAACAACTTCTGTTGGTGTGATTCGCTGGTTTATCGGGGTTGCCATGGATCTGGCAGGGCCGATCCAATATCTTGTCTAAATTGGATGGTCCGTCTCTGTTTACCTTGAATGGCTTTTTCCGTTGACCGGGTTTGGGACCGCTGAATCCGGCGTTGACTGCTGTGTCGTGCGTTCTTTCATTATCATTGTGACGTTTGTGTTTACTGCGTCGTGGCTTGCCATTGCCGTCTCGGACTTCGGAAGTGCCTGAATCGCTGGCGCTGTTGCTTCTACGAGCTAGCCAGCTGTCTTCTCCCGCGCAAAAGCGGGTCATCAGAGCGGTAAGGGCTCACATGGATTTTGGTTTTTCTTGACCGAGGTGGCGGGCGAGCCACTCGTTCCGGACGCTGTGTTTGAAGGCCGCTAGGGCTTCCGCGTCCGGATGGTCAACGATTTGGTTATTTTTAACTAAGAACCTAGTCCAGAGCTTCCTGGCTGACTCTCCGGGCTGCTGGACGATGTGACTTAAGTCATCGGCATCTGGTGGCCGGACATATGTACCTTGGAAGTTGTCGCGGAAGGCGTCTTCCAAATCCTCCCAACTTCCAATAGAGTTTTCAGGCAGACTGTTTAGCCAGTGCCGAGATGGCCCTTTGAGTTTTAGTGGGAGGTATTTGATGGCATGAAGGTCATCTCCGCGGGCCATATGGATGTGGAGAAGGAAATCCTCGATCCATACCACGGGGTCAGTTGTTCCATCATATGATTCGATATTCACGGGTTTCCTTCTGTGGGAATTCGCGCTCCATTACTTCGTCCGTGAAGCAAAGAGGGTGTGCGGCGCCTCTATATTGGGCCACATTGCGACGTAGCTCCGATGGAGTCCGTCTGTGGTTTTCGGCCTGGGTGTGACTAGGCCTGTCACGTCCGAATAGATAGTCATCGTCACGTGTCGGGGCACGTCCTCGCGATCTGTAGATCGATCTGGTATGTCCTGCTCTATTGTCCAGGTCCTGCCGAAGGTCGTATGTATAACCACGAGCTGTTTTATTTCTGCCTTTACGATGAGGCAGGGCGGGCTGCTGTTCGGCTTGAGTTGCTGCTTTATCCCGACCACGTAGTGGTCGGTCAGCTGCATTGCGCAATGATGGTGCGGGCTCTGGCGCCTCGTCATCGAACTGAGGTAGTAATTTGCGCTTCGGGTAGCTTTTGGCTGGGCGCTTGCGGCCGTATTCTTCGGCTGCTAGGACATCCGTCCATCTATCGTTGAGCAGGTCTTGGTCAGCTTGAAGCTGCTGCTGCTTCTTTTTCAGGCTCCTTGCAGTGGCTATTAGCCGGCGCTTGAAGCGCTCCTGCTCGAGAGGTTCCTCAGGCACGATGAAATCCTCGTTGCCGAGGCTCACCTCATCCTCGGAGAGCGGAAGGTAGTTAATGTCCTCTGAGTCGTCGTGTATGGCCTGTTCGTCAGGGCTAACTTGCCCGTTTTCCCGTCCATCCTGTTCGGAGATTGCCCCAACAGGGTCTTCATTGTCTTCGGCATAGTCCGGAGTATTGTTTACTCCAGTGCTGGTATTGCTATTTTTTGCATAACGTGACTTAGAGCGGCGCCACTGACGCCTGGGTTTGTCATCGTCGTTAGTTTCTTTAGGTGTATCCACCATGTATATGTCGTATGAAGAAGTGGCCGTCCAGCGTCCGGTAAGCGGCGGGTTTTGGCCCTGCTCCTCATCGGCATCGCCGTCCATACCGTCGATGTCCTCGGAGCCGTAATCAAGCATGTCGGTTAGGTCCTCGACAGTGGCTATGAAGTGGGCGGTGGGTGGGAAACGAAATTCTCCATCATCAGCCTCTAGTTCGAACTGGATATCATTCGGCTGTGAGTCCCCCGCCAAGGATAGATTTTTTAATGAGTTTAGCACGTCGCCTAGTGGCGAGTGCCGGAAGATGTCCGCGGAGCTAAATTCGACAATAGATGTCCGATCAAGCTCGAGGTATGCGGACGCACATGGTTCGGAACCTGTGACCGGAGACAAGTCCGTGGTTCTGGTGACATAGATGTCACTTGAAGTTAGGTCTGTGTGCGGCTCCAATGCCGCTGAATCTGTGGCTTCCATGGCGGGGTTGAGCTTCCCATCCTCGGATGGCGCGATCTGCTCCGGATCTAAGGCCAGAGCAGCAATAGGTGCTATCTCCTGGGTATGGTCTGATGACAGATCTACATCATGTTCATCGTGGTGGCAGGGAGCGGCTGCCATGGTCTCGAATCCGTCGAAGCTCAAGTCTCCACGGATATCCGCGACGAAGTTCAAGTTTCCAAATCTGACCTGATGGCCGGGGGCGTAGCTTTCGATCTGCTCCAGATGGCCAAGCGAGTTGGCCCGCAGTGCGAAGCCGTCGAATACGAAGATCTGTCCGGGGAGGAAGACTTCCCCTTAGACAGCATCGCTGTAGATGGTCGAAGGAGCCATCAAACCTTTTGACGATGGCACAGTGGAACTCTCAATGAAAGCACCAATGTCGGTGTCGAAACCGGCGGATCTCGGGTAGGGGGTCCCGAACTGTGCGTCTAAGGTCAATGGTAACAGGAGACGGGGGACACAATGTTTACCCAGGTTCGGGCCCTCTCTATGGAGGTAATACCCTACTTCCTGCTTGATTGATCTTGATGAATATGAGTGTTACAAGAGTTGATCTACCGCGAGATCGTAATGGCTAAAAACCTAGAAGTCTAGTCTGTATGACTATGATTATCCTTCCTCTCTACGGACCTAGCCCTCCGGTTTATATAGACACCGGAGGGATCTAGGGTTACATAAAGTCGGTTACAGAGAAAGGAATCTTCATATTTGGTCGCCAAGCTTACCTTCCACGCCAAGGAGAGTCCCATCCGGACACGGGTAGAGTCTTCGGTCTTTGTATCTTCACAGCCCATCAGTCCGGCCCATAGCTAACAGGCCGGACGCCCGAGGACCCCTTAATCCAGGACTCCCTCACCCTTCCACAGGGATTTAGCTCTCACTCTTTATAACATTGCACACATAGTCTTTAGCTTTTTTTGACAGAGCAAATTCCTCCTTGCTCCATTTCCGTAGTATCTACTATGTCTTTAACCTCACCAAGTGCTTCATAGACATGCTCCAAATTTTAGTTAATCGGCACCCAATAATCCTCTATGGTACGCTCCATGCCTACTACATGCACTTTCGAACTTGAACGGCCTCTGCCGACCACCCCCGTTATCCCAGTCTGATGTACTAATGCCAACTAGCAAGGCACAAGGATCAGACTCGGTTCTCTAGATGTGTGCAACCATTGTGTTCTCAAAGAGCTTCTGTTTCCCTGCTGCCGGTAGTCCCAAATACGCGGTAGTCCAACATCCTTACAATTTCTTGATTTTAAGCAGTTTGAAGGTGGCCTTCTTCTAAGTTACGATTCGCCCTCATCTGTCACTATAGATGTTCTAGCTTTAGCCTTTAGTCCTTTCGAGTTATGCCAAAATCTGTGAAGCGATAGAAATTGACCACCTCCCGAAAACCATCCATCATCCACGTACTCCTCCCTGTGCACACCTCCAGAGTCCAGATTGATCATTCTCATCGAGCAACTCATTGAAATCACTTGCGCACAACCATGGGTTATCATGTTCTCCTCTGAGGAAATTTCCTAACAACGCAGAAATTCCAGAATTAACAAGTTAGTGTATGTATAACTGGTTGCAAGATGACAGGCATGCAACTAACTAACAATGAACTAAAATACATATTGACCACTAGGGCTTCGCCTAATCTTCTATAGCCTCGAATTATGGCCTTGCCAAGTGGTTTTCGGGTGCCCCATGACGGCCTACCAATACCCTGAGTGACTTAACCACAACCTATTTTAGAACATCCCTGCCAAGGGGCTCAGCTTAAAAGAGCTAACCATATTAATTTACCCAATACCGTGGATAGTGGCTAGTCGAGCAGATTGAATGCTTTTGCAAAGGGTGTACATCTTTACCCAAGAGTTGAGTCACACATGTCTCGCCACTTAGGAATAGACATGCTACATGTTGTGTGTCGGTCAGTCATGCAACATATACATACCATATTTTGTGTACAAATGAAGATGCCACTCGATCAATGATATGAGAACAGTGTGTCGAGTGCAGAGAATTCTACAGGAATAGAAGAATTTGCAACTTTGGCGCAAAACCCTACATGATATAGATAGAAACAAACATTGTGCCAAACTATAAATAATCTGGTAACAAGGCAAACCAAACTCAACAAAATGATATGGGCATGCTATAGTCTATGGAATAATGGGATCAATGCAATGGGATCATAATGCATATTACAATGAGAAAAGGAAACTAAACCAATTATAAAAGCCTTGTAAAAAATTCCATCCATATAGCCATGTAAGCATTACTTCGGATATGTTAGACGTGATGGCACATCCCATCTCCTGCCTAGTTGTAGATCCTATCTTGATTAGTCTCCAAGGCCCTTGTTATCCTTCTTTGATATCAGTGCAATACACGCGCCACTAAGGCTATTGTCCTCGGGGAGGCCTGAACCTATATAACCCGTGGTGTTGTCCTGATAGACCACTACATGATTCCGTCGCGTTCCTACTTCTTCGACATATCGTTGGATCAACAATTTACCAATACTCAGTAGAATTGATTAATTCCAGCTAGCATAGGAATGATTGACAAAAAATAATGTAGAAGATTTAAGCCAAAAACATCAATGTTACGTGCAATCTATTTTAATGATTTACCTTGAACAACCAATGAGTCTGATCTTGGGAGAAAATATTCAGCATACTAGAATAAATAGGAATGAGTTTATTGCCATGAATGTATCCTAATAATAATGTGCTTGGATATGGGAGAAATCATTTATCATGAAAGAACAAATATGGAAGACATTGATTGCGACCAATTTTAGTGGCCCTCTATATAAACACAAGAAACGACATCACTAGTTCTATAACATTTTACCGGAAGAACTATACAACAGAAGGAGTGTGTAGCTCTTATCCATGGCTTTTGGAAGCAAAATCACATGGGTACTAGGCATAGTGGCTTTGTTGGCCATCTTAACCACTGCCCAATCATATGATACATCAGGTAGGCACATAAACATTTTTATTTACTTGCACATATAGTTTTATATTTTTGTACCATTTGTTGGAGTTATTGTGGCGTTCTGATTATTTTTGTTGCATTACATTTTATTCTCCACAGCTCGTATAGGGAATTGTGATGATACGCCGAATTGCTCAGATGGTAAATGCAAGGATACATGTGCTAGCCAAGGTTACGAGGCAAAAGCGAGTTCTTGCGTAAAACAATTTGGAAGGACATTCTGTTGCTGTAGCAAGGATGGGTCAGAATAATGTTCTTACAAGCTCGTATGTGCAAGCAACGAAGAAGAACAATATGTATCTTCTCATGATATAATAAATGCAATAATTTACTACTATATCTTTTTGCTACAATACAAAATGTAAACACATTAAGACATGCTAAATAAACGCGATCCTTCCTGGAATGGAAACTCACGAAGCAGGTTTACAATACCTTTTGATAGTGAGTACCGCGTGATACTATATTTAGTATCATCTATCTATATCTACATCATCTATATATATATCAATATAAAAAGACCCAAAGGGGCATATCCAATTAATCTTGGCCATCAAATTATGTCAATCCAACGACCTAGACTGCTTCAATGTCAAGCGCTCAACACATTTAGCGTGCAGTTAATTTCATGCCAAAAATAGTGCTAATCACATAATAACACGTAAATAACATCCTAATTAATATCCGCATGCACTTAATATATTTCCAAATTAACATGCATTGCACGTACATTGACTAGTCAATATAAAAAGACCCAAAAAGGCATATTCAACAAATCTCAGCCATCAAACAGTGTCAATCCAATGATCTATGTTCCTCCAATGGTAACCGATCAACATGTTTAGCACGCAATTAATAACATACCAAATATAGACTATTATATAATTAACTTGTAATTGACATCCTACCTAATATTAATGTGCAATTAATTTTCTGCCTAATATCAACATGTATATATTTTGCCTGATATTGACGTGCATTGCACGTATACATATACTAGTACTAGCAAATATGTACGTGCGTTGCAATGAGAGAAAAGAATATATCACACGCATCTAGCCTAATAAGCATGACCGAAAAAACTCTCGTGCTACCCTGTGCTGGCGCACATGCTCTATATTAATGTAGCATCCCATGCGTCACCGATTATCCTCCTTTCCGCCCTCGTTGATGGGTGCCTAGCGTCCACTTGACCACAATATATCTAGACGTGGTCAATGTTGGAACAGCCCAGGAGGAGGAAGTAGACTCACGCACACAAACTCAAGGTGGAAGAAGATAATGAACACGCAGAGCATTTTTTGGTGGCACACGCACTTGCCTTTTCTCTTGTTCCTTCTCACACATACATGATGCAAATACATGGTTTTAATAGCCGGACTCACACGACTATCACGCACCCACTAACCACTAGCATGCACACACGCCGGTCAAGCCGCACCTACTTGATCCTATTTTTACTTACCACAAGCTACTTGCACGCCCATGTTCAACACTAGTACTGCCTTCCTCAACGGTCATACAACCAGGCCAAACTGCGTGCATGCAGCCTCACACTAAGTACGACCTGACCACACTAATAGTACATGTGCATGCAGGTCACATCTCTCCACATGCACTGATCACTTGGTCACCTAATACACATATACATGACTACGACCACTCATCTCCTGGCTTGCCGACCTGCTTGCGTGCACTTGCTCTATCTCTCTGCTGCTGATCCGGCCGCTACGCCATGTTGCCGAGCATGCAATTTTCTCTGTACTTGGCTGACTAATGCAACTCTACGTGGCTATTACACAACGCAACAAATTAAACATGACCTAATATTAAATGCTTAATACTAATAACAAGATTAGTTCCAACAGTCAATCTCTAGATGATGAGCTTGACCATCACATGGCACATCTGTCATTGAATCCCATCAGCGCAAGGGAATGTTTAAACTAAACTATTGAGCCGGGTGTGAGGGCTGCCCTCCGTGTCCCTTGGGCACATCCTCCATACAACATCCCCTGTACAATGCCCGTGGTTCGTTATAGAGCAAACGCCAATCACCATGTACCAGGGTTGTCTGGGTCAAGTGGCCGTGTCACGTAACAAAGGTTGCTAATGGCAAAAACAATGAATCGATTAAGGGTAGGATCATGTACGAGGCCTTGTCCACCACCACATTGAGCGGTCACTTGGCCACTTGCTAGCCACTCGCCGCCAAGGCAACTCGCTCAAGCATTAGCACAAACACCTTGTGCTCACCACTAGCGCAAGATAACCTTCTCAGTCTTTTTCACTGTTTTGACCTTATCAGGAAAATTTAGCACAAAATGAACTCTCTCCGATTTTATTTCGCGATCTGGCCCTTTTGATAACGCCACGGTTTGTGGCGTTTCTGCCCCACATGGATACGCCGGGCCACACAACGTTTCTTTCCTTAATAGATAAGTGGCAAATGGGCACTTCTTGTTGGAAACGCCGCACCCTATGACATTTGGAGTTGGGGTAGCAACGCCAAAGTCCTTGTCGTTTACAGCAACGCCATAGATGCTGGCGTTTCTGCCCTGCCATGTAGCGTTCCGAACAGGCCAGCAACTTAGGCTGGCTTGGCGTTTCCAAATAGAGCAGCAACGCCACGGCTTTTGGCGTTTTTGAAAAGGGTCAGATCGTGAAATAATTTCGTGGGGAGCTTATTTTGTGCTTAAGTTTTTTGACAAGGTCAAACCATAGAAAATCCCAACCTTGTCCACCGCCACATTCAGAGGTCACTTGGCAGCTCGCCGCCAGGGCAACTCACTCAAGCATTACCACAAACATCTTGTGCTCACTAGTAGAAGATAAATTGATGGCAACATTTTTTTCTTATAGTTTTCATATATATAGGAGGTCAACGTACATTATCTATAACAAAAGATGTTAGCTAGCAAATCGAAGCCATCCAGCAAGACGAGACACGAGCCAGCCCAATACGGGCCAACGATCGGGCGAAAAAGGATGAATGAGGCAAATATCCATTTCTACCCAAGCTCATCTGCATTCGATAAAAAATACAAATGAAAATAAAAAATTCAAAAAAATCCAAACTTTTTCATGGTAGATAATTTGGTGCGTCAGATGCGCTCCAAATTTTACATCATTTGGACATATGAGTAGTTCTCAGTAAAAAGACAAATTGGGCCAGAACAATGCAAGACCAATAAGTTTTTACAGACCCCAAAATTGCTTGTTCTGCCGAGACCTACTTAGATGTCCAAATGATCTGAAATTTCGAGCGCACCTCGCGCACCAAAACTATCTACCAGGTAAAAAAACTAGAATTTTTTTGAATCTTTAAACTATTTGTTTTGAATTTTTTTCTTCATGCAGGTGTAGATGAGTCTGGGCGCCGAATCGCTGCTCTAAGAATGAGGGGTTTGTAATATAGTCGGTGTTGTTACACAAACAATGTAATCTATACACATTATATTTACTACACTAGAAGAAATTTACTACCCAAAAATATTACATTGTCAAAAAATAACTTATGGGCGAAAAAATGGTAGTTTCTTTTGAGAAATAGCGAGGACACCCCATAAAAAATACGGTAAAAATATCAAAATATTATGTAATTTGGTTTTGTAAAACTACCGGCTGACACCCCATCACAAATCATGATTGTGCAATTTGGAGAACATGAGATAACAACAACAACACACATTTCTCCCGTTTGCTCCTGCTCATTTATTGAAGGTCTCTCTTTTGTTCTCATCCTCAGTTTGTTTATTCCCAAAGCCACTTGTTCATATTTCAATTAATTTGTCAACATATATAAATTGGTGGGAAATCGGTATGAGAGAGCAAGATGGGACTATTCAACAAAGAATATCCATGCATCCTCTTTGAAAAGGTGGCTCACGACCCATAAGAGAAGGATCACCAGTAGCCTAGAGCGATTTGATGCAGAGCAGGCCCAACAACACAATTACATGGGTCTGTTCTGATGGAAGGTAATCATCAGCGCAGAAGGAGAACGAAAACCCTATTTGACGGCGATCTCTATTTGGCGCGTAGGTCGAGTAATTGTACCCTCTAGACCAGTCACTCTCTTGTTCAACCTTGCAATATCTTTGGCAAGCTTGGTGATAACACTCTGAGCCCTGCCCTGCCATTCATCATCCAACCACTTAACATAGACTAACATAGACACAATCCTCATATCCCTATGAATGTTTCCTTGGATTAGTCAATGGGCCCAGAGGGTATACATTAACTTTTTTTACTTTGCACTAACCTCTAATGGGAAGAAGAGAAACTGTCTTCCTATGTCAAATCCATTCTTGCATACACGTCATGTGGGGGTGTTGCAATTGTTGCGATTGGCGTGCAGCGGAGTTGCAACCACAAAACCAATTGCTATGATTGTTGTCATTTTTTGATAGAATCAGAGACCATGGGGCTGTAGCCGGCGCACAGAGAAACTTCATCTGGCAATGGCAAATGCTAGGATCGGCGACCGAGAAAGCGACAACCGACGACCAAAAAAGCTTCAACCGGAGACAGGAAGCTGGGGGCTGGGATCGCGCAACCGTAAAAGCTGCAATTGGTGGAAGAGGAAGCTACAACCGACAAATGGACAAGCTTCAACCTGGGGACATTGATTGTTTTTGCTGGGACCTACAACAGCTATTTTGCTATGACAGGCAAACATTTTTGCCGGGATCGTCATTGAGTTTTGCTGCGACTTGCAAAAGATTTTGCTGGGACCGTCTACTGCAGCGTGTATAAGCACAACGACGGGGTGGATGCTGCGACAGCTGCAAGGTTCTCGGCGAGAACGAGGAGACTGCAGTTGCGGGCAAGGATTCGTGTTGGAACCAGCGAGAGCCGGTGATGCAAGCTCCATGGAGCGATGTTTTCGAATGCGGGAAGGAGGTTTTGCAAGGGTGGCGAGCGGCGGCGAGATGGTAGTGCGGCGGTGCTTCGAGCTCGGTAGCCTCACGCGTGCCCATGGTGGGTATCGACGACGATGCGTTGCAGCTTGTCAAGCGGGGCATATCAATGGCTAGCAGATATCGCATCGTATGGCGTGGGATGCGACCGGCCTTATATTTTTGGATATGGGCTATGAGTTTCTAAAACAGATGTGTACATCTATCCACAATTTCTAGTCTGACATAGTGGTAGTTTTGATGCCATATCATTTCTATAATTGGAAATCTAGAAGACAATATATACGCCATCCGTTCTGGAATATAAGGTGCATAAATTTCTCTGGAAGTCATGCAAATGTTTTAGAACAGGATTATTGAATGAAATATTAACATCTGCAATGAAAAAAAACAAATATGAAATAAGTTTTCGTAATGGATCCAATGATGCAAATTTGGTATTATAGATATTAATACTTTTTTTTGCAGAAAAACTTCCAATCTATTCATCTTCAATCATGGCAGTACAACGAACACCAGAAATAAAAAATTCATCCAGATCCGCAGACCACCTAGCGATGACTACAAGCACTGAAGCGAGCCGAAGGCGTGCCGCCGTCATCACCCCTCCATTGCCGGAGTCGGGCACAACTTGTTATAGCAGACAGTCGGGAAGTCGTCGTGCTAAGGCCCCATAGGACCAGCGCACCAGAACAGTAACCGCCGCCGATGAAGAATAACGTAGGTTGGAAGGATTCAACCCGAAGACACACGAATGTAGACGAACAACGACGAGATCCGAGAAAATCCACCAAAGATAGATCCGCCGGAGACACACCTCCACACGCCTACCAACGATGCTAGATGCACCGCCGGAACGGGGGCTAGGCGGGGAGACCTTTATTCCATCTTCAGGGAGCCGCCACCGTCTCGCCATCCTGAGCAGGACACAAACCCTAACAAGACAGGAAAAAAACGACTGAAAACGGAGCCCTCCCGCCGGCCCTTGGCAGGATCCACCGCCCCTCCATGGCCCTAGGGCCACCGGAGACGAGGCAGACCTGCGGCGGCGCCGGCGAGAGGCAGAAACCCTAGCTTTCTTTCTTTGAAGGAGGAGATATTAATACTTTTTTAAATCTAAAAACATAGTCAAACAGGCACAAGTTTGACTTTTAACAAAGCAATACACCTTATATTTTGGAACGAAGGGAATATGAAGCAAACATGGGATCATGTGTTTAGAAACTGATGATATCAGACAATACATCAGTGCATCCTGGTCAAAGATGCTATTGGTTGCTGGCATCATCGGCAGCGTATTGCAAGTACAAATCATGTAGGCGAAGGGCGGTTGACGCGATGCAGCATTATATATGCATTGTTGTCATCGACACGACATGCAATGCATTTTTTGTGGAGGTACATATATAAATACAGAGGGCACTAGGCCTATAATCGTAAGCGCATGCAATAATCACAAGAGATAGAGCAATTGCAGTACAAGCAGTTCTTGGCTCGACTTCTTCCTCTCATCTGCAGGTTAATTTGCTAATGAACCCTGATGACTAATCACCCATGGAATCTCTCTCTCTCTCTCTCTCTCTCTGATCATCCATGCATGATGACTGCATGCGTTGTTCAATTATTTTCTATGTATGCTTGATTATTAATCCTCAGTAATCGTATTATCAGGGAAAGACATGCCGAGGGAACTGCATTCAAACAAGTCGGCGTGGCCGGAACTGGTGGGGGTGCCTGCCGGTGAAGCCATTAGAGTTATCGAGACGGAGCGGCCGGACGTGTTTGCCTTTATATGGGCCGAGGGTGAACTGGAGCCGCCAAATATCGAATATAACCGCGTCCTCGTCTGGTGCTACGCTGGCGACCCGCCAATCGTCTCCCGGACTCCGGTCATCGGATAGACCACACGCCATGTAATCCTGGCTCGAATAAACTAAGTAAATAATGCGAGTGCATCTGATTCCGTTCGCCGTTAATTCAAGTTTTATTTCTAGTGTGTCTAGTTTGATGATTGATCTGCTTGCATACATGTTTTAAACCTTCCATCATACATCGTCGTGCTCATACTACCTTGTAATATGTATGGAACAATAAATAAATGGCTCTTCTTCCATTTGCTGGATAGTCTGTTTCGTCTAGATTTATGATTACTCGCAAATGCTTGTTAATATTCCTCTAGTTTGCATTAGGTAGGACCAACGAAAAAAATAGCGCGCTACAAAATATAGCGAGGCCCTTCTCTAAATGCTACACAAGTTATAGCGCGCTAATAGCATGCTATATTTCAGAATAGCGTTTGCAAAAAAAATTCAAATATATCTAGAAATAAAGTATTTAAGCAACTAAATTTTTCATACGAGCAAGCAATATATGCATAAGGGCCAAATCCAGCACATAAAAGTAGTAAGTCTCAAACAGTTTCAATAGTTTCTAACATCAACAACTACAATTTTAAAAGTCTCTAACATCAACAAACATCAACAGCGACCCTGGGCAACAACAACCATAGTCTTTAACATCAACAACTACAATTTTAAGGTAAGTCTCTTCAACAACCATAGTTTTAAGAGTCTCTAACATCAACAGCCACCGGGGCAGCAACAATACAACACAAAATGACACACAGACTTTTAAGATAGTCTACACCAACAGCCACCGAAGGCAACAACATTACAACATAGCACAATGAGATTATTCAGAATCACTCACTGGTAAATGCATGTCATCATCTTCCGATTCAGAAGAAGACTCAGCTGATTGCAACTCATCATCACGATAAATAGGAAGCAACTTCTTCTTCTTCCTAGGACGAGATTGAGACACTATCTTTCTTTTTGATGGAGCAACTTCTCCTTCTAATGTTGGTTCTACAACTTGTACATCTTCAGGTTCAAATCCTGTTTGCACTCCTTCAATAGGCACAACACCAGTGATCCACTCATTGCCTTCATCTTCTACAACATCTACAAATGTGTGGTCCTCAATTGGGTCCCTGTTTTTCATCCCTCTCTTTTGCTTTAGTTTGGAGTTGAACTTGATGAACACAAGGTCTCTCATTTTGTCATGAAGTAGCCTATTGCGTCTTTTTGTGTGAATCTGTAGGTGATGGGATTAGAGCAATGATATCTTAGTATGAAAAAACAACGAAACCAATGCAAGAAAAGTATGACAAAGATACCGGGTTGTCCTTCTAATGTGACAATGAAGAACTGATAATTAGCACATTCTTCTTCCACTTCTTAAAAGCAAAAGACTATTCTGGTTAACATTCTTCTTCCTCTTCTTAAAAGCAAAAGACTATTCTGGTTATGAGTTGTTCAAACATGATACTGGTTAAGATTCAAACATGATGCTCAAGGTAGCATGACAATTGACAAGCACCAAATAGTCCTACTATAAGTACTAAAACGTATGTCAAGGATCTTTCTACTTCAATCAACACATGGATAGACAATAAACAAGTTGACATATGGCATGCATCTTTCTGACCTGCTGAAAAACACTGAAATTCCTCTCACAAGCCGAGGAGCTGCATGTCAAACTCAAAATCCGCATCGCCAATACCCTGAGATTTGGTGCACTTGACCCATGATTGGACCACCAATCAGCTTCATTAAGAGTAAAAACCGGAGTTAAGAAAGCATTGCAAGTTCTGATTTGAGAATGGAGAAAAAATTAAATGTAAATATGCACCTGGATCCTACATCTTTCTATGAATAACTGAATATACAGGGATCTCCTTCTGAATCCTACTTCCCTTTGTTGGTGCTCTTGCCGGCGTTCACCTGGTGGTGCCCTTGCCGGCGGCATAGCGGGAGACGGGGAGGGCATGGAGATGGCACAAGGGAAAGTGGGTATGTGACGGTGTGGATGCTTGATTACCTGGTGGTTGACTTGCCGACGGTGCGGTTGACATCGCCCGTCTGTGCTAGGAATAGGATGGAGTCGACATGGAGGACGCCGCCGCCGCGAGATGATGATGCCGCCGCTGCTCATGTGAAGATGTTGCCGCCGTGCTGATGACTAGATGTTGTCGCCGCCTGCGCTCACGCCCAGATGTTGCCGCCGCCGCCGCCGCTCATCTGGGCTGGGAACTGGGAAGGGGATGAGATGTGAGAACTAGGGTTAGCCAGTTAGATGGGAGACTGATAAAAGGAGTGGGCCTGCTGGGCCTGCTGGGCTGTGCTTATTTTAGTTTTGCATGGTCTGCACGTTATAACGTTAAAACGCTACAACGTTATAGCGTGTGTAGCGCGCTAATTACGCGATTAGCGCCGTAGCGGCCGATTTTGTCAAAACGTAACGTCTCCCTTCCGAATATGCTATAACCGCGCTATAACCGCGAAATAGCGTGCTATTTTTTTCGTTGGGTAGGACACAAGAATAAGGCATCTGTACTGACTTGCCTCAAATTTCCTCTGCATATGATCATTTGTTGGGTGAGCTGGCCTCAAGCAAATTGGTTTACCTTTGTGAAACACTACGTCGAAGGAATTTCAAAAGCTAAGCCAATCTACTACCAATACCTATAAAAGCAAGATTATTTGTGTGAATCCATATGATCAAAGCTATTCAACCACATTACCGAATGTCCCTCATGGCTCTAATGATGTATCCTCCACATTACCGAAAATACTTAAAACAACATATTAATTGTAATTGGACTTGAAAACAACACTAACTACAACTGACTTAGAAACAACGTTAATGGCACATTTATTTTGCAAGCCACATTAACAACATTAATCGCTTCCTCTCACCTCAATCATACCAGGCCATCACCAATTCGCTACTACTTACAAAGAAAGATCTAGCTTTCACTATCACCTTGTTCGCTCGATCGCTTCATCAAGCCTTCCCAACGTCATATATAATCAATTGCAACAAAGAAATCAATATATGTCCTTTTGTTTCCTCCCCTAACGACTGGCGACGTTGGTGGGGAGGAGAATCCCGGTGCCTCAGCTCCCATTAGTATTTAGGTTAGGGTTTTTATTCTTTGCAGGCGTGACACTCAGACGGATGGTTGCGCTTCTTCGGGTTTGTCTTCCGGGCTCCGGTTCTCCTTGAGTTCGTCCGTCTAGACGTAGTCGATAACGCTCCGGCGTATATTCATGCCATGTTCTTGGGGCGGTGAGGTCAATGTTTCTCGTCTTGTGACAAGATTTGGTCGGGTCTATGCAAGGGTTCAATGGAGACAACCGCGGCTGCGGGGCGCTGGTTCTTAGGGGCACATGCATGATGACTTCCCGGTTGTCATCGACAAAGTCAAGGCGGCTTCGGTAGAGGAGCGGCGACGGCCGCGTGTCGGCGGCTCGTTCTGGCGGAAATAGTGGTCGGTGGTTATGGAATCCTGATATAACTTTTATTATATTTGAGATATTTTGTACTTCCGTTGAACTACGATAATAGATCTTATGATTTTGACACACAAAAAAGCCACCCCCCTCCCCCCCGCGCGTCTTGTTTCTATTTTTTTCCGTCTTCAACTCCCATCGTTTTTTGTTACGAATGGGTACCCACCCCATGCACCCAGGTCTATTGGGTCACCTCCCCACCTCCCATTCCCCCTTTTCCATTGAGCATTCCCGCCCCGTCTCCTATATCTCCCCGATCCGACACCACATCCCATCTCCTCTCTGATCTCTCCTTGATTCAGCGTCACACTACATCTCTCCTGTTCCACTCCCTGTAGTCATGGTGAAAGTCGTGGTCGACGCTCCTGTTGTACCACGCGCCATCCGTACAATGAAAACCACCACTATCCATGCGCCTCCATTGGCATGCCTCCTTTGGTGTCTCGCCTCCCATTAATGCCTTCCTTCATGTCGCGCCGAGTCATACATAGGATTCTACATGTGCCCATCCTCCTCTCAACGGAGCTGCCGCCACCAAGGATGAGAAATGTCTGTGACTGCTGCCACCGAGGACGGAGTTGATGGACTGTACCGCTACAGCTATCGAGGCTTACCGCCGAGTGCACCAATGTTACCGCCTAGGCTGGGGTGCCCACATTCCTACAGTGTTGCCTCAGTCATTTGGCTGTCCGGGAAAGTAGTTTAGGATGAACTAAAGTCCATCCCTCTCATCTGGTATTTGATGTACGAGTCCTTTTTGTGCTAATGAACAACATGCCATTCTTGTGCTAATCTATCCTGGACACTACAGGGAGTATCTGAATGCATGATTGCAGCTATAACAGTGGTTTCTACATATTGTACGTGATATATATTCCTTGAGTTTTTTTCTCATCTTTTGGTAAAAACGACATATCTTCTCGAAGAAGTAGTATGCAATTGTTGACGACACTTTTTCTCTTGCATGAGACGACTCAAATGAAAAAGTGTTGAACATGAAATTTCTTTGTCTCGTTGATATTCCTATCCTCTTTGGCCCTTGATAAACTAAAATCCCAATTCTTGTGAAAGAAAATAAGAACAAAATTCACCATGGAGATGAAGAGAATGGTTCTGGATTTTTGGTACAGAAAAAGGTAAGAAGAATACGCAAAAGAGAATAACTAGCAGCAGATGGACATACATATCCTTTGCATCTTGCCCTATTAGTCATCTTCATCTTCATGCTCCGACTGAACCTGCCATGCGAAATTGAACAACAAGAAGAAATAAATTCCGATTTAGCTAAGTTCTGATTTTGCGAATGCAGATTTTCTTCTGGGTGAAATCCTAAGATCTATGATAGGGCGACGATGGCGCTTGTGCACTATTTCCTTCTTGGAGGTGTCGCTTTTGGAGAATTTGGACTTAGAGTGTTGTCTTGGTGGTGGTTCGTGCTGCAGTGACAACGAATCGATCACTGTAGCGGGATCTTTCGTTTTTTCTTCTTCTTTTTGTTTTTGGGTTGCGTGCATCTGTAATGTCTTTAGGACATCTCGTCGTTGTAGAGGCCGGGTGTAATTGGTATCTCCGTGATATTAATATATTTCCTTTGTCAAAAAAGAAAAAACGTGCATACGATTGAAACTATGATGGAACCGATGATAGATATGAGATTACTCATATCGGACAGAGCAATCGAACTATACATTACCAACAAACTTGGCTCCATATTTGTCTCCATGTTGTAGGGTTTACTTGTGAAATTCTGCCATATGTCTCCTTTAGTTGCTGCAGCATCTTCCTCTGATCGGCTGCTCTGCCCTTTTTCAAGAGATCGAACTGGAGAAGAGCGCATGCATCATGCAGTAGATTCAGTTTGAGAACCTGAAACCTAGCAGGTTGACCGACTTGCTGTTTAACAATTACCTAGACAAATTGAGAGCAGCAAGAGCTGCCTAAATGAAATGGAACTTCATTTGACCATATATTTGCACTGCATGCACAACAAACAGCAGAGTAACCTACAAGTACCAAAATTATCGGGGGCCCCCCATTTCATATAATGATTTAGTGAAATCCTAAACAAACATAAACAACAGAAGGTTGAGTGCATACTGTTTCCCAGCAGCTAAATTCCTGCTGCTAGCTATGTAGAGTACAGAAGGTCTGGGAAACATGCTACTCTCAACACCTTCCTAGTGACAAACCAGTTGGATCATTCTGGTGAAAATCTGTGCAGAACTTTTGCCACTCTACAAAGAAAATGCTCTATGTATCTCTGGAATAGGAAATACCATTGCATTCTAGAGTGATAAATGGAAGGATCAAGTTCTTCATCACAGCTATATATCCTCAACTTTACTCCTACTGCAATGAAACAGAGATCACGCTCCAGGCTGTTTTAGCACTGCCAAACACTGAAGGTATGTTTTAACTCCCACTCTCCTCCCAAGCATATCAACTTTTTTTTTTGACGGCGCTACGGCGGGCTTACGCCGGCCTGAACCTTTGCATTAATAACCAGATAATATTTGCAGCAGAGGAACAGAGGAGGGAGGAGGAGCAGAGGTATCCGGCTTTAGTTTACAATCTCATAGATAGGTGAAACAACATGGTACCCCAGTCGCGCAGCAAACCTTGCGCTTGCTCATTATTACATCTGCTAGACCAAGCAGAACATCATCAGCGGCAGAACGAGCGATGAGGTGAACCGGTCGAGTGTCATCCCTGAAGACTTTTGCATTCCTTCTTTTCCAAATGTTCCAAAGGATGGCGAGGATTATTGTAGAGCGAATTTTATTCTGCATGTCGTTGGCCCAAAGATCCCAAAGATCTGCGGGTATACCTGGAGTGAGAGAGGAGAGTTCTCCCCACAGAGTAGTGAGCTCCGGGCAGTGCAGAAGCAGGTGGTTTACGAACTCCGTCCCCGGACAGAGAGGGCAAGCCGGAGAAGTTGTGATGCCTCTGTGAAAACGCCGTTCGTTGGTGAAGAGACGATTCTTGTTTGCCAGCCAGAGGAAAATTCTACATTTGTTTGGAGCGTAATTCTTCCAGATGGCCATTGCCAAGGGATCGATAGGCTCTCCCACCCACAAAGATTCCGATAAGTCATTGAGTGGTTGACCAACTCTCGCCTCATCATGACAGTCAGTTTTCGGCTTTCTCTACTGAGGTGCTTGACCAGATGAACCGGAAGCACAATCGCAGTAGTTCTCCCTTTACTACCCTAGCCGATAGAGCGGAACATAAGGTAGCAAGCACAGGAGCCGGGCAACCCAACTATTGACCCAAGACATGATTCGGAGCTGATGCATATAAGACCAAACTCGCGACGCCGAAGTAAGCTAATAAGCTGTTCGGACTTGTCGGCAACTCATTTGTTCCCATACCGAGCCCCTGGCAATTTTGTGCCGAGGTGTGTGTGAAACAACCAAAGGAGCAAAATTCAGTTTTTTTACAAAAAAGCAAATACTGAATACGGATTATGTTCACGGGACCTGAGTGATATGCCAATCGTTATTTTACAGATAACAACGCCGCCATCCCGGCTATTTGACATGCCAGGGGTCGAAGGCTGAGGAAAAAGGCACTTTACTGGCTCGAAATAGAGAGTGCGGTCTACAAAAAGTTGTTTTGGACCTCCTGTCGCACGTCTGCGCCGCCTTTCCTCGGTAAAGGGATTCCTTAACAGGAATAACCTTTGGGTGAATGTACGAACCCGGACTCCGATAGAGTCAATGAGATGACCAGCCTTTGAGCCACCTGTGGTAAAGGATAATGAAAAAGAAAGAGTAGTTTCACTACGGGAAACAGCTAATTTGCAGTCAAGGGGCGTCTTTGCCGTCAGCTTTTCATCGGACAGACGGCAAAGAAAGGGTTTGCCGTCATCAGTAGACGGCAAAGAAAAACTGATGGCAAAATATACTTTGCCGTCTGCGGAAAAAAACACAGACGGCAAATAGCTCACTTTGCCGTCTGCATTCTATATTACAGACGACAAAGATCTTTACAGTTTGTAATATAAAATGCCGACGGCAAAGTGAGCTCTTTGCCGTCTGTAATATAAATGCAGACGGCAAAGAAGAAACACAGCCCACGGATCGATCACGCGGATCCGTGACATGGCAGAATCTGGTGCACACATCCACCTTATCCTCCACCCGACGCCCAACGGCCCACGTGCCCCACGACCTCACCTTATCCTCCACCCCACCCCCACCTGCCCACCTGCCCACCACGATTCTCTCTCTCTCTCGTACCTCTCTCTCCCTCTCGATCCAGACCACACCGGCGCCCCCACCACCTCGACTACCCTAGCCTCACCGGCCACCACCTCGCACACCGACCGCCACGGCCGACCTCAGCGCTCCTACCCCGTCGCCCACGTCGGCCGCCGGCTCCGGCCCCGTCCCCCGCCGGCCGCCGACCCCGTCCCCGGTCGCCCCCACCGGCCGCCAGCTCCTTTCCTCTCCGCCTCCGGCGCCGCCAAGCCAGCACCGTCCTGCTTTGCCCCTGCCGGCCTCCGGCCCCTATCCCGTCGCCCCCACCAGCCACCGGCCCCATCCCTTGATGCTGCAGTGCCGCACCACCTCGTGGATGAGCGTGGCAAGCTCCGTTGCAGTGGTGGACGCCTTGAGTCCCATCCCTCTTGTAATTTTTTTGGTGAGATATGCCTCTTGTATGCTGTGTAATTCATTTGCGTGTACTAATTCATTTGCATCTACTCTGTGTAATCCGTTCGTGTGTAATCTATTTATTTTGTGAAATGGAACAATTTTGTATTGTGAAATTCATCCGTGGAGTACTGGAACAGCAAGTGTTGATGGATATTGTGGTTTTTGTCGTGGTCTGTTTGTTCCTTTTTTTAATATAAAAACATTCTTTGCCGTTAGTGATTTTTGAGGCAGAGGGCAAAGGCACAGATTCTAGCTGATAGCAACGATGCTTTTCTTTACCGTCTGGGGTATACGTGCAGGACGGCAAAGGTAGTTTGGATGACGGCAAAATCTTTGCCGTATGCCCGAATAAAAGCTGACGGCAAAGCAGTCTTTGTCGCCATCCTCTTTGCCGTCAGCCGGCTGACGGCAAACTCTTTGCCGTCTGTATTCCGCTCTTTGCCGTCTGTTACCGCCAGACGACAAACTAGCTGATTCCTGTAGTGTTTAGAAAAAAAAGGAAGGAGGTTATGAGCGTACTTGTAGGCCCGTCCGTATTGTGCTTCCGCCGATGTCCAGGGTATTTTAAGTGCATAGTTATGTATGCGCGGTACAAATTTCGCAGGTGTATGGGGCGGACGGCAGAAGCCGAACTGCTAGTCCAGCTCTGAAATTGGTCCGTCCTGCTGAATGGAGACCGGCGGCTTAATGGCCGACAAATTATGCGGTTTAATAAGACCGCTTTGTACTTCAGCTGAAGTGGCCGTAGTATGATCCTTAGTCCGGAGGGAGTGCTTCTCATGCTCCCCTATGGATGTGTGTGTCACGTATACCATGTTCACTGTTTTTACTTTGGGGGGAAATTGCTTCTGACCCCCGGTATTTGGTTGGTGAGTCTCTTCGTCGTCGCTGTCACCGGGCGGCCTCTTCCCCTTGTGTTCGACGTTGAGCTTGCCGGCCTGTTTGAAGACCCAACAACTTCTGTTGGTGTGATTCGCTGGTTTATCGGGGTTGCCATGGATCTGGCAGGGCCGATCCAATATCTTGTCTAAATTGGATGGTCCGTCTCTGTTTACCTTGAATGGCTTTTTCCGTTGACCGGGTTTGGGACCGCTGAATCCGGCGTTGACTGCTGTGTCGTGCGTTCTTTCATTATCATTGTGACGTTTGTGTTTACTGCGTCGTGGCTTGCCATTGCCGTCTCGGACTTCGGAAGTGCCTGAATCGCTGGCGCTGTTGCTTCTACGAGCTAGCCAGCTGTCTTCTCCCGCGCAAAAGCGGGTCATCAGAGCGGTAAGGGCTCACATGGATTTTGGTTTTTCTTGACCGAGGTGGCGGGCGAGCCACTCGTTCCGGACGCTGTGTTTGAAGGCCGCTAGGGCTTCCGCGTCCGGATGGTCAACGATTTGGTTATTTTTAACTAAGAACCTAGTCCAGAGCTTCCTGGCTGACTCTCCGGGCTGCTGGACGATGTGACTTAAGTCATCGGCATCTGGTGGCCGGACATATGTACCTTGGAAGTTGTCGCGGAAGGCGTCTTCCAAATCCTCCCAACTTCCAATAGAGTTTTCAGGCAGACTGTTTAGCCAGTGCCGAGATGGCCCTTTGAGTTTTAGTGGGAGGTATTTGATGGCATGAAGGTCATCTCCGCGGGCCATATGGATGTGGAGAAGGAAATCCTCGATCCATACCACGGGGTCAGTTGTTCCATCATATGATTCGATATTCACGGGTTTCCTTCTGTGGGAATTCGCGCTCCATTACTTCGTCCGTGAAGCAAAGAGGGTGTGCGGCGCCTCTATATTGGGCCACATTGCGACGTAGCTCCGATGGAGTCCGTCTGTGGTTTTCGGCCTGGGTGTGACTAGGCCTGTCACGTCCGAATAGATAGTCATCGTCACGTGTCGGGGCACGTCCTCGCGATCTGTAGATCGATCTGGTATGTCCTGCTCTATTGTCCAGGTCCTGCCGAAGGTCGTATGTATAACCACGAGCTGTTTTATTTCTGCCTTTACGATGAGGCAGGGCGGGCTGCTGTTCGGCTTGAGTTGCTGCTTTATCCCGACCACGTAGTGGTCGGTCAGCTGCATTGCGCAATGATGGTGCGGGCTCTGGCGCCTCGTCATCGAACTGAGGTAGTAATTTGCGCTTCGGGTAGCTTTTGGCTGGGCGCTTGCGGCCGTATTCTTCGGCTGCTAGGACATCCGTCCATCTATCGTTGAGCAGGTCTTGGTCAGCTTGAAGCTGCTGCTGCTTCTTTTTCAGGCTCCTTGCAGTGGCTATTAGCCGGCGCTTGAAGCGCTCCTGCTCGAGAGGTTCCTCAGGCACGATGAAATCCTCGTTGCCGAGGCTCACCTCATCCTCGGAGAGCGGAAGGTAGTTAATGTCCTCTGAGTCGTCGTGTATGGCCTGTTCGTCAGGGCTAACTTGCCCGTTTTCCCGTCCATCCTGTTCGGAGATTGCCCCAACAGGGTCTTCATTGTCTTCGGCATAGTCCGGAGTATTGTTTACTCCAGTGCTGGTATTGCTATTTTTTGCATAACGTGACTTAGAGCGGCGCCACTGACGCCTGGGTTTGTCATCGTCGTTAGTTTCTTTAGGTGTATCCACCATGTATATGTCGTATGAAGAAGTGGCCGTCCAGCGTCCGGTAAGCGGCGGGTTTTGGCCCTGCTCCTCATCGGCATCGCCGTCCATACCGTCGATGTCCTCGGAGCCGTAATCAAGCATGTCGGTTAGGTCCTCGACAGTGGCTATGAAGTGGGCGGTGGGTGGGAAACGAAATTCTCCATCATCAGCCTCTAGTTCGAACTGGATATCATTCGGCTGTGAGTCCCCCGCCAAGGATAGATTTTTTAATGAGTTTAGCACGTCGCCTAGTGGCGAGTGCCGGAAGATGTCCGCGGAGCTAAATTCGACAATAGATGTCCGATCAAGCTCGAGGTATGCGGACGCACATGGTTCGGAACCTGTGACCGGAGACAAGTCCGTGGTTCTGGTGACATAGATGTCACTTGAAGTTAGGTCTGTGTGCGGCTCCAATGCCGCTGAATCTGTGGCTTCCATGGCGGGGTTGAGCTTCCCATCCTCGGATGGCGCGATCTGCTCCGGATCTAAGGCCAGAGCAGCAATAGGTGCTATCTCCTGGGTATGGTCTGATGACAGATCTACATCATGTTCATCGTGGTGGCAGGGAGCGGCTGCCATGGTCTCGAATCCGTCGAAGCTCAAGTCTCCACGGATATCCGCGACGAAGTTCAAGTTTCCAAATCTGACCTGATGGCCGGGGGCGTAGCTTTCGATCTGCTCCAGATGGCCAAGCGAGTTGGCCCGCAGTGCGAAGCCGTCGAATACGAAGATCTGTCCGGGGAGGAAGACTTCCCCTTAGACAGCATCGCTGTAGATGGTCGAAGGAGCCATCAAACCTTTTGACGATGGCACAGTGGAACTCTCAATGAAAGCACCAATGTCGGTGTCGAAACCGGCGGATCTCGGGTAGGGGGTCCCGAACTGTGCGTCTAAGGTCAATGGTAACAGGAGACGGGGGACACAATGTTTACCCAGGTTCGGGCCCTCTCTATGGAGGTAATACCCTACTTCCTGCTTGATTGATCTTGATGAATATGAGTGTTACAAGAGTTGATCTACCGCGAGATCGTAATGGCTAAAAACCTAGAAGTCTAGTCTGTATGACTATGATTATCCTTCCTCTCTACGGACCTAGCCCTCCGGTTTATATAGACACCGGAGGGATCTAGGGTTACATAAAGTCGGTTACAGAGAAAGGAATCTTCATATTTGGTCGCCAAGCTTACCTTCCACGCCAAGGAGAGTCCCATCCGGACACGGGTAGAGTCTTCGGTCTTTGTATCTTCACAGCCCATCAGTCCGGCCCATAGCTAACAGGCCGGACGCCCGAGGACCCCTTAATCCAGGACTCCCTCACCCTTCCACAGGGATTTAGCTCTCACTCTTTATAACATTGCACACATAGTCTTTAGCTTTTTTTGACAGAGCAAATTCCTCCTTGCTCCATTTCCGTAGTATCTACTATGTCTTTAACCTCACCAAGTGCTTCATAGACATGCTCCAAATTTTAGTTAATCGGCACCCAATAATCCTCTATGGTACGCTCCATGCCTACTACATGCACTTTCGAACTTGAACGGCCTCTGCCGACCACCCCCGTTATCCCAGTCTGATGTACTAATGCCAACTAGCAAGGCACAAGGATCAGACTCGGTTCTCTAGATGTGTGCAACCATTGTGTTCTCAAAGAGCTTCTGTTTCCCTGCTGCCTGTAGTCCCAAATACGCGGTAGTCCAACATCCTTACAATTTCTTGATTTTAAGCAGTTTGAAGGTGGCCTTCTTCTAAGTTACGATTCGCCCTCATCTGTCACTATAGATGTTCTAGCTTTAGCCTTTAGTCCTTTCGAGTTATGCCAAAATCTGTGAAGCGATAGAAATTGACCACCTCCCGAAAACCATCCATCATCCACGTACTCCTCCCTGTGCACACCTCCAGAGTCCAGATTGATCATTCTCATCGAGCAACTCATTGAAATCACTTGCGCACAACCATGGGTTATCATGTTCTCCTCTGAGGAAATTTCCTAACAACGCAGAAATTCCAGAATTAACAAGTTAGTGTATGTATAACTGGTTGCAAGATGACAGGCATGCAACTAACTAACAATGAACTAAAATACATATTGACCACTAGGGCTTCGCCTAATCTTCTATAGCCTCGAATTATGGCCTTGCCAAGTGGTTTTCGGGTGCCCCATGACGGCCTACCAATACCCTGAGTGACTTAACCACAACCTATTTTAGAACATCCCTGCCAAGGGGCTCAGCTTAAAAGAGCTAACCATATTAATTTACCCAATACCGTGGATAGTGGCTAGTCGAGCAGATTGAATGCTTTTGCAAAGGGTGTACATCTTTACCCAAGAGTTGAGTCACACATGTCTCGCCACTTAGGAATAGACATGCTACATGTTGTGTGTCGGTCAGTCATGCAACATATACATACCATATTTTGTGTACAAATGAAGATGCCACTCGATCAATGATATGAGAACAGTGTGTCGAGTGCAGAGAATTCTACAGGAATAGAAGAATTTGCAACTTTGGCGCAAAACCCTACATGATATAGATAGAAACAAACATTGTGCCAAACTATAAATAATCTGGTAACAAGGCAAACCAAACTCAACAAAATGATATGGGCATGCTATAGTCTATGGAATAATGGGATCAATGCAATGGGATCATAATGCATATTACAATGAGAAAAGGAAACTAAACCAATTATAAAAGCCTTGTAAAAAATTCCATCCATATAGCCATGTAAGCATTACTTCGGATATGTTAGACGTGATGGCACATCCCATCTCCTGCCTAGTTGTAGATCCTATCTTGATTAGTCTCCAAGGCCCTTGTTATCCTTCTTTGATATCAGTGCAATACACGCGCCACTAAGGCTATTGTCCTCGGGGAGGCCTGAACCTATATAACCCGTGGTGTTGTCCTGATAGACCACTACATGATTCCGTCGCGTTCCTACTTCTTCGACATATCGTTGGATCAACAATTTACCAATACTCAGTAGAATTGATTAATTCCAGCTAGCATAGGAATGATTGACAAAAAATAATGTAGAAGATTTAAGCCAAAAACATCAATGTTACGTGCAATCTATTTTAATGATTTACCTTGAACAACCAATGAGTCTGATCTTGGGAGAAAATATTCAGCATACTAGAATAAATAGGAATGAGTTTATTGCCATGAATGTATCCTAATAATAATGTGCTTGGATATGGGAGAAATCATTTATCATGAAAGAACAAATATGGAAGACATTGATTGCGACCAATTTTAGTGGCCCTCTATATAAACACAAGAAACGACATCACTAGTTCTATAACATTTTACCGGAAGAACTATACAACAGAAGGAGTGTGTAGCTCTTATCCATGGCTTTTGGAAGCAAAATCACATGGGTACTAGGCATAGTGGCTTTGTTGGCCATCTTAACCACTGCCCAATCATATGATACATCAGGTAGGCACATAAACATTTTTATTTACTTGCACATATAGTTTTATATTTTTGTACCATTTGTTGGAGTTATTGTGGCGTTCTGATTATTTTTGTTGCATTACATTTTATTCTCCACAGCTCGTATAGGGAATTGTGATGATACGCCGAATTGCTCAGATGGTAAATGCAAGGATACATGTGCTAGCCAAGGTTACGAGGCAAAAGCGAGTTCTTGCGTAAAACAATTTGGAAGGACATTCTGTTGCTGTAGCAAGGATGGGTCAGAATAATGTTCTTACAAGCTCGTATGTGCAAGCAACGAAGAAGAACAATATGTATCTTCTCATGATATAATAAATGCAATAATTTACTACTATATCTTTTTGCTACAATACAAAATGTAAACACATTAAGACATGCTAAATAAACGCGATCCTTCCTGGAATGGAAACTCACGAAGCAGGTTTACAATACCTTTTGATAGTGAGTACCGCGTGATACTATATTTAGTATCATCTATCTATATCTACATCATCTATATATATATCAATATAAAAAGACCCAAAGGGGCATATCCAATTAATCTTGGCCATCAAATTATGTCAATCCAACGACCTAGACTGCTTCAATGTCAAGCGCTCAACACATTTAGCGTGCAGTTAATTTCATGCCAAAAATAGTGCTAATCACATAATAACACGTAAATAACATCCTAATTAATATCCGCATGCACTTAATATATTTCCAAATTAACATGCATTGCACGTACATTGACTAGTCAATATAAAAAGACCCAAAAAGGCATATTCAACAAATCTCAGCCATCAAACAGTGTCAATCCAATGATCTATGTTCCTCCAATGGTAACCGATCAACATGTTTAGCACGCAATTAATAACATACCAAATATAGACTATTATATAATTAACTTGTAATTGACATCCTACCTAATATTAATGTGCAATTAATTTTCTGCCTAATATCAACATGTATATATTTTGCCTGATATTGACGTGCATTGCACGTATACATATACTAGTACTAGCAAATATGTACGTGCGTTGCAATGAGAGAAAAGAATATATCACACGCATCTAGCCTAATAAGCATGACCGAAAAAACTCTCGTGCTACCCTGTGCTGGCGCACATGCTCTATATTAATGTAGCATCCCATGCGTCACCGATTATCCTCCTTTCCGCCCTCGTTGATGGGTGCCTAGCGTCCACTTGACCACAATATATCTAGACGTGGTCAATGTTGGAACAGCCCAGGAGGAGGAAGTAGACTCACGCACACAAACTCAAGGTGGAAGAAAATAATGAACACGCAGAGCATTTTTTGGTGGCACACGCACTTGCCTTTTCTCTTGTTCCTTCTCACACATACATGATGCAAATACATGGTTTTAATAGCCGGACTCACACGACTATCACGCACCCACTAACCACTAGCATGCACACACGCCGGTCAAGCCGCACCTACTTGATCCTATTTTTACTTACCACAAGCTACTTGCACGCCCATGTTCAACACTAGTACTGCCTTCCTCAACGGTCATACAACCAGGCCAAACTGCGTGCATGCAGCCTCACACTAAGTACGACCTGACCACACTAATAGTACATGTGCATGCAGGTCACATCTCTCCACATGCACTGATCACTTGGTCACCTAATACACATATACATGACTACGACCACTCATCTCCTGGCTTGCCGACCTGCTTGCGTGCACTTGCTCTATCTCTCTGCTGCTGATCCGGCCGCTACGCCATGTTGCCGAGCATGCAATTTTCTCTGTACTTGGCTGACTAATGCAACTCTACGTGGCTATTACACAACGCAACAAATTAAACATGACCTAATATTAAATGCTTAATACTAATAACAAGATTAGTTCCAACAGTCAATCTCTAGATGATGAGCTTGACCATCACATGGCACATCTGTCATTGAATCCCATCAGCGCAAGGGAATGTTTAAACTAAACTATTGAGCCGGGTGTGAGGGCTGCCCTCCGTGTCCCTTGGGCACATCCTCCATACAACATCCCCTGTACAATGCCCGTGGTTCGTTATAGAGCAAACGCCAATCACCATGTACCAGGGTTGTCTGGGTCAAGTGGCCGTGTCACGTAACAAAGGTTGCTAATGGCAAAAACAATGAATCGATTAAGGGTAGGATCATGTACGAGGCCTTGTCCACCACCACATTGAGCGGTCACTTGGCCACTTGCTAGCCACTCGCCGCCAAGGCAACTCGCTCAAGCATTAGCACAAACACCTTGTGCTCACCACTAGCGCAAGATAACCTTCTCAGTCTTTTTCACTGTTTTGACCTTATCAGGAAAATTTAGCACAAAATGAACTCTCTCCGATTTTATTTCGCGATCTGGCCCTTTTGATAACGCCACGGTTTGTGGCGTTTCTGCCCCACATGGATACGCCGGGCCACACAACGTTTCTTTCCTTAATAGATAAGTGGCAAATGGGCACTTCTTGTTGGAAACGCCGCACCCTATGACATTTGGAGTTGGGGTAGCAACGCCAAAGTCCTTGTCGTTTACAGCAACGCCATAGATGCTGGCGTTTCTGCCCTGCCATGTAGCGTTCCGAACAGGCCAGCAACTTAGGCTGGCTTGGCGTTTCCAAATAGAGCAGCAACGCCACGGCTTTTGGCGTTTTTGAAAAGGGTCAGATCGTGAAATAATTTCGTGGGGAGCTTATTTTGTGCTTAAGTTTTTTGACAAGGTCAAACCATAGAAAATCCCAACCTTGTCCACCGCCACATTCAGAGGTCACTTGGCAGCTCGCCGCCAGGGCAACTCACTCAAGCATTACCACAAACATCTTGTGCTCACTAGTAGAAGATAAATTGATGGCAACATTTTTTTCTTATAGTTTTCATATATATAGGAGGTCAACGTACATTATCTATAACAAAAGATGTTAGCTAGCAAATCGAAGCCATCCAGCAAGACGAGACACGAGCCAGCCCAATACGGGCCAACGATCGGGCGAAAAAGGATGAATGAGGCAAATATCCATTTCTACCCAAGCTCATCTGCATTCGATAAAAAATACAAATGAAAATAAAAAATTCAAAAAAATCCAAACTTTTTCATGGTAGATAATTTGGTGCGTCAGATGCGCTCCAAATTTTACATCATTTGGACATATGAGTAGTTCTCAGTAAAAAGACAAATTGGGCCAGAACAATGCAAGACCAATAAGTTTTTACAGACCCCAAAATTGCTTGTTCTGCCGAGACCTACTTAGATGTCCAAATGATCTGAAATTTCGAGCGCACCTCGCGCACCAAAACTATCTACCAGGTAAAAAAACTAGAATTTTTTTGAATCTTTAAACTATTTGTTTTGAATTTTTTTCTTCATGCAGGTGTAGATGAGTCTAGGCGCCGAATCGCTGCTCTAAGAATGAGGGGTTTGTAATATAGTCGGTGTTGTTACACAAACAATGTAATCTATACACATTATATTTACTACACTAGAAGAAATTTACTACCCAAAAATATTACATTGTCAAAAAATAACTTATGGGCGAAAAAATGGTAGTTTCTTTTGAGAAATAGCGAGGACACCCCATAAAAAATACGGTAAAAATATCAAAATATTATGTAATTTGGTTTTGTAAAACTACCGGCTGACACCCCATCACAAATCATGATTGTGCAATTTGGAGAACATGAGATAACAACAACAACACACATTTCTCCCGTTTGCTCCTGCTCATTTATTGAAGGTCTCTCTTTTGTTCTCATCCTCAGTTTGTTTATTCCCAAAGCCACTTGTTCATATTTCAATTAATTTGTCAACATATATAAATTGGTGGGAAATCGGTATGAGAGAGCAAGATGGGACTATTCAACAAAGAATATCCATGCATCCTCTTTGAAAAGGTGGCTCACGACCCATAAGAGAAGGATCACCAGTAGCCTAGAGCGATTTGATGCAGAGCAGGCCCAACAACACAATTACATGGGTCTGTTCTGATGGAAGGTAATCATCAGCGCAGAAGGAGAACGAAAACCCTATTTGACGGCGATCTCTATTTGGCGCGTAGGTCGAGTAATTGTACCCTCTAGACCAGTCACTCTCTTGTTCAACCTTGCAATATCTTTGGCAAGCTTGGTGATAACACTCTGAGCCCTGCCCTGCCATTCATCATCCAACCACTTAACATAGACTAACATAGACACAATCCTCATATCCCTATGAATGTTTCCTTGGATTAGTCAATGGGCCCAGAGGGTATACATTAACTTTTTTTACTTTGCACTAACCTCTAATGGGAAGAAGAGAAACTGTCTTCCTATGTCAAATCCATTCTTGCATACACGTCATGTGGGGGTGTTGCAATTGTTGCGATTGGCGTGCAGCGGAGTTGCAACCACAAAACCAATTGCTATGATTGTTGTCATTTTTTGATAGAATCAGAGACCATGGGGCTGTAGCCGGCGCACAGAGAAACTTCATCTGGCAATGGCAAATGCTAGGATCGGCGACCGAGAAAGCGACAACCGACGACCAAAAAAGCTTCAACCGGAGACAGGAAGCTGGGGGCTGGGATCGCGCAACCGTAAAAGCTGCAATTGGTGGAAGAGGAAGCTACAACCGACAAATGGACAAGCTTCAACCTGGGGACATTGATTGTTTTTGCTGGGACCTACAACAGCTATTTTGCTATGACAGGCAAACGTTTTTGCCGGGATCGTCATTGAGTTTTGCTGCGACTTGCAAAAGATTTTGCTGGGACCGTCTACTGCAGCGTGTATAAGCACAACGACGGGGTGGATGCTGCGACAGCTGCAAGGTTCTCGGCGAGAACGAGGAGACTGCAGTTGCGGGCAAGGATTCGTGTTGGAACCAGCGAGAGCCGGTGATGCAAGCTCCATGGAGCGATGTTTTCGAATGCGGGAAGGAGGTTTTGCAAGGGTGGCGAGCGGCGGCGAGATGGTAGTGCGGCGGTGCTTCGAGCTCGGTAGCCTCACGCGTGCCCATGGTGGGTATCGACGACGATGCGTTGCAGCTTGTCAAGCGGGGCATATCAATGGCTAGCAGATATCGCATCGTATGGCGTGGGATGCGACCGGCCTTATATTTTTGGATATGGGCTATGAGTTTCTAAAACAGATGTGTACATCTATCCACAATTTCTAGTCTGACATAGTGGTAGTTTTGATGCCATATCATTTCTATAATTGGAAATCTAGAAGACAATATATACGCCATCCGTTCTGGAATATAAGGTGCATAAATTTCTCTGGAAGTCATGCAAATGTTTTAGAACAGGATTATTGAATGAAATATTAACATCTGCAATGAAAAAAAACAAATATGAAATAAGTTTTCGTAATGGATCCAATGATGCAAATTTGGTATTATAGATATTAATACTTTTTTTTGCAGAAAAACTTCCAATCTATTCATCTTCAATCATGGCAGTACAACGAACACCAGAAATAAAAAATTCATCCAGATCCGCAGACCACCTAGCGATGACTACAAGCACTGAAGCGAGCCGAAGGCGTGCCGCCGTCATCACCCCTCCATTGCCGGAGTCGGGCACAACTTGTTATAGCAGACAGTCGGGAAGTCGTCGTGCTAAGGCCCCATAGGACCAGCGCACCAGAACAGTAACCGCCGCCGATGAAGAATAACGTAGGTTGGAAGGATTCAACCCGAAGACACACGAATGTAGACGAACAACGACGAGATCCGAGAAAATCCACCAAAGATAGATCCGCCGGAGACACACCTCCACACGCCTACCAACGATGCTAGATGCACCGCCGGAACGGGGGCTAGGCGGGGAGACCTTTATTCCATCTTCAGGGAGCCGCCACCGTCTCGCCATCCTGAGCAGGACACAAACCCTAACAAGACAGGAAAAAAACGACTGAAAACGGAGCCCTCCCGCCGGCCCTTGGCAGGATCCACCGCCCCTCCATGGCCCTAGGGCCACCGGAGACGAGGCAGACCTGCGGCGGCGCCGGCGAGAGGCAGAAACCCTAGCTTTCTTTCTTTGAAGGAGGAGATATTAATACTTTTTTAAATCTAAAAACATAGTCAAACAGGCACAAGTTTGACTTTTAACAAAGCAATACACCTTATATTTTGGAACGAAGGGAATATGAAGCAAACATGGGATCATGTGTTTAGAAACTGATGATATCAGACAATACATCAGTGCATCCTGGTCAAAGATGCTATTGGTTGCTGGCATCATCGGCAGCGTATTGCAAGTACAAATCATGTAGGCGAAGGGCGGTTGACGCGATGCAGCATTATATATGCATTGTTGTCATCGACACGACATGCAATGCATTTTTTGTGGAGGTACATATATAAATACAGAGGGCACTAGGCCTATAATCGTAAGCGCATGCAATAATCACAAGAGATAGAGCAATTGCAGTACAAGCAGTTCTTGGCTCGACTTCTTCCTCTCATCTGCAGGTTAATTTGCTAATGAACCCTGATGACTAATCACCCATGGAATCTCTCTCTCTCTCTCTCTCTCTGATCATCCATGCATGATGACTGCATGCGTTGTTCAATTATTTTCTATGTATGCTTGATTATTAATCCTCAGTAATCGTATTATCAGGGAAAGACATGCCGAGGGAACTGCATTCAAACAAGTCGGCGTGGCCGGAACTGGTGGGGGTGCCTGCCGGTGAAGCCATTAGAGTTATCGAGACGGAGCGGCCGGACGTGTTTGCCTTTATATGGGCCGAGGGTGAACTGGAGCCGCCAAATATCGAATATAACCGCGTCCTCGTCTGGTGCTACGCTGGCGACCCGCCAATCGTCTCCCGGACTCCGGTCATCGGATAGACCACACGCCATGTAATCCTGGCTCGAATAAACTAAGTAAATAATGCGAGTGCATCTGATTCCGTTCGCCGTTAATTCAAGTTTTATTTCTAGTGTGTCTAGTTTGATGATTGATCTGCTTGCATACATGTTTTAAACCTTCCATCATACATCGTCGTGCTCATACTACCTTGTAATATGTATGGAACAATAAATAAATGGCTCTTCTTCCATTTGCTGGATAGTCTGTTTCGTCTAGATTTATGATTACTCGCAAATGCTTGTTAATATTCCTCTAGTTTGCATTAGGTAGGACCAACGAAAAAAATAGCGCGCTACAAAATATAGCGAGGCCCTTCTCTAAATGCTACACAAGTTATAGCGCGCTAATAGCATGCTATATTTCAGAATAGCGTTTGCAAAAAAAATTCAAATATATCTAGAAATAAAGTATTTAAGCAACTAAATTTTTCATACGAGCAAGCAATATATGCATAAGGGCCAAATCCAGCACATAAAAGTAGTAAGTCTCAAACAGTTTCAATAGTTTCTAACATCAACAACTACAATTTTAAAAGTCTCTAACATCAACAAACATCAACAGCGACCCTGGGCAACAACAACCATAGTCTTTAACATCAACAACTACAATTTTAAGGTAAGTCTCTTCAACAACCATAGTTTTAAGAGTCTCTAACATCAACAGCCACCGGGGCAGCAACAATACAACACAAAATGACACACAGACTTTTAAGATAGTCTACACCAACAGCCACCGAAGGCAACAACATTACAACATAGCACAATGAGATTATTCAGAATCACTCACTGGTAAATGCATGTCATCATCTTCCGATTCAGAAGAAGACTCAGCTGATTGCAACTCATCATCACGATAAATAGGAAGCAACTTCTTCTTCTTCCTAGGACGAGATTGAGACACTATCTTTCTTTTTGATGGAGCAACTTCTCCTTCTAATGTTGGTTCTACAACTTGTACATCTTCAGGTTCAAATCCTGTTTGCACTCCTTCAATAGGCACAACACCAGTGATCCACTCATTGCCTTCATCTTCTACAACATCTACAAATGTGTGGTCCTCAATTGGGTCCCTGTTTTTCATCCCTCTCTTTTGCTTTAGTTTGGAGTTGAACTTGATGAACACAAGGTCTCTCATTTTGTCATGAAGTAGCCTATTGCGTCTTTTTGTGTGAATCTGTAGGTGATGGGATTAGAGCAATGATATCTTAGTATGAAAAAACAACGAAACCAATGCAAGAAAAGTATGACAAAGATACCGGGTTGTCCTTCTAATGTGACAATGAAGAACTGATAATTAGCACATTCTTCTTCCACTTCTTAAAAGCAAAAGACTATTCTGGTTAACATTCTTCTTCCTCTTCTTAAAAGCAAAAGACTATTCTGGTTATGAGTTGTTCAAACATGATACTGGTTAAGATTCAAACATGATGCTCAAGGTAGCATGACAATTGACAAGCACCAAATAGTCCTACTATAAGTACTAAAACGTATGTCAAGGATCTTTCTACTTCAATCAACACATGGATAGACAATAAACAAGTTGACATATGGCATGCATCTTTCTGACCTGCTGAAAAACACTGAAATTCCTCTCACAAGCCGAGGAGCTGCATGTCAAACTCAAAATCCGCATCGCCAATACCCTGAGATTTGGTGCACTTGACCCATGATTGGACCACCAATCAGCTTCATTAAGAGTAAAAACCGGAGTTAAGAAAGCATTGCAAGTTCTGATTTGAGAATGGAGAAAAAATTAAATGTAAATATGCACCTGGATCCTACATCTTTCTATGAATAACTGAATATACAGGGATCTCCTTCTGAATCCTACTTCCCTTTGTTGGTGCTCTTGCCGGCGTTCACCTGGTGGTGCCCTTGCCGGCGGCATAGCGGGAGACGGGGAGGGCATGGAGATGGCACAAGGGAAAGTGGGTATGTGACGGTGTGGATGCTTGATTACCTGGTGGTTGACTTGCCGACGGTGCGGTTGACATCGCCCGTCTGTGCTAGGAATAGGATGGAGTCGACATGGAGGACGCCGCCGCCGCGAGATGATGATGCCGCCGCTGCTCATGTGAAGATGTTGCCGCCGTGCTGATGACTAGATGTTGTCGCCGCCTGCGCTCACGCCCAGATGTTGCCGCCGCCGCCGCCGCTCATCTGGGCTGGGAACTGGGAAGGGGATGAGATGTGAGAACTAGGGTTAGCCAGTTAGATGGGAGACTGATAAAAGGAGTGGGCCTGCTGGGCCTGCTGGGCTGTGCTTATTTTAGTTTTGCATGGTCTGCACGTTATAACGTTAAAACGCTACAACGTTATAGCGTGTGTAGCGCGCTAATTACGCGATTAGCGCCGTAGCGGCCGATTTTGTCAAAACGTAACGTCTCCCTTCCGAATATGCTATAACCGCGCTATAACCGCGAAATAGCGTGCTATTTTTTTCGTTGGGTAGGACACAAGAATAAGGCATCTGTACTGACTTGCCTCAAATTTCCTCTGCATATGATCATTTGTTGGGTGAGCTGGCCTCAAGCAAATTGGTTTACCTTTGTGAAACACTACGTCGAAGGAATTTCAAAAGCTAAGCCAATCTACTACCAATACCTATAAAAGCAAGATTATTTGTGTGAATCCATATGATCAAAGCTATTCAACCACATTACCGAATGTCCCTCATGGCTCTAATGATGTATCCTCCACATTACCGAAAATACTTAAAACAACATATTAATTGTAATTGGACTTGAAAACAACACTAACTACAACTGACTTAGAAACAACGTTAATGGCACATTTATTTTGCAAGCCACATTAACAACATTAATCGCTTCCTCTCACCTCAATCATACCAGGCCATCACCAATTCGCTACTACTTACAAAGAAAGATCTAGCTTTCACTATCACCTTGTTCGCTCGATCGCTTCATCAAGCCTTCCCAACGTCATATATAATCAATTGCAACAAAGAAATCAATATATGTCCTTTTGTTTCCTCCCCTAACGACTGGCGACGTTGGTGGGGAGGAGAATCCCGGTGCCTCAGCTCCCATTAGTATTTAGGTTAGGGTTTTTATTCTTTGCAGGCGTGACACTCAGACGGATGGTTGCGCTTCTTCGGGTTTGTCTTCCGGGCTCCGGTTCTCCTTGAGTTCGTCCGTCTAGACGTAGTCGATAACGCTCCGGCGTATATTCATGCCATGTTCTTGGGGCGGTGAGGTCAATGTTTCTCGTCTTGTGACAAGATTTGGTCGGGTCTATGCAAGGGTTCAATGGAGACAACCGCGGCTGCGGGGCGCTGGTTCTTAGGGGCACATGCATGATGACTTCCCGGTTGTCATCGACAAAGTCAAGGCGGCTTCGGTAGAGGAGCGGCGACGGCCGCGTGTCGGCGGCTCGTTCTGGCGGAAATAGTGGTCGGTGGTTATGGAATCCTGATATAACTTTTATTATATTTGAGATATTTTGTACTTCCGTTGAACTACGATAATAGATCTTATGATTTTGACACACAAAAAAGCCACCCCCCTCCCCCCCGCGCGTCTTGTTTCTATTTTTTTCCGTCTTCAACTCCCATCGTTTTTTGTTACGAATGGGTACCCACCCCATGCACCCAGGTCTATTGGGTCACCTCCCCACCTCCCATTCCCCCTTTTCCATTGAGCATTCCCGCCCCGTCTCCTATATCTCCCCGATCCGACACCACATCCCATCTCCTCTCTGATCTCTCCTTGATTCAGCGTCACACTACATCTCTCCTGTTCCACTCCCTGTAGTCATGGTGAAAGTCGTGGTCGACGCTCCTGTTGTACCACGCGCCATCCGTACAATGAAAACCACCACTATCCATGCGCCTCCATTGGCATGCCTCCTTTGGTGTCTCGCCTCCCATTAATGCCTTCCTTCATGTCGCGCCGAGTCATACATAGGATTCTACATGTGCCCATCCTCCTCTCAACGGAGCTGCCGCCACCAAGGATGAGAAATGTCTGTGACTGCTGCCACCGAGGACGGAGTTGATGGACTGTACCGCTACAGCTATCGAGGCTTACCGCCGAGTGCACCAATGTTACCGCCTAGGCTGGGGTGCCCACATTCCTACAGTGTTGCCTCAGTCATTTGGCTGTCCGGGAAAGTAGTTTAGGATGAACTAAAGTCCATCCCTCTCATCTGGTATTTGATGTACGAGTCCTTTTTGTGCTAATGAACAACATGCCATTCTTGTGCTAATCTATCCTGGACACTACAGGGAGTATCTGAATGCATGATTGCAGCTATAACAGTGGTTTCTACATATTGTACGTGATATATATTCCTTGAGTTTTTTTCTCATCTTTTGGTAAAAACGACATATCTTCTCGAAGAAGTAGTATGCAATTGTTGACGACACTTTTTCTCTTGCATGAGACGACTCAAATGAAAAAGTGTTGAACATGAAATTTCTTTGTCTCGTTGATATTCCTATCCTCTTTGGCCCTTGATAAACTAAAATCCCAATTCTTGTGAAAGAAAATAAGAACAAAATTCACCATGGAGATGAAGAGAATGGTTCTGGATTTTTGGTACAGAAAAAGGTAAGAAGAATACGCAAAAGAGAATAACTAGCAGCAGATGGACATACATATCCTTTGCATCTTGCCCTATTAGTCATCTTCATCTTCATGCTCCGACTGAACCTGCCATGCGAAATTGAACAACAAGAAGAAATAAATTCCGATTTAGCTAAGTTCTGATTTTGCGAATGCAGATTTTCTTCTGGGTGAAATCCTAAGATCTATGATAGGGCGACGATGGCGCTTGTGCACTATTTCCTTCTTGGAGGTGTCGCTTTTGGAGAATTTGGACTTAGAGTGTTGTCTTGGTGGTGGTTCGTGCTGCAGTGACAACGAATCGATCACTGTAGCGGGATCTTTCGTTTTTTCTTCTTCTTTTTGTTTTTGGGTTGCGTGCATCTGTAATGTCTTTAGGACATCTCGTCGTTGTAGAGGCCGGGTGTAATTGGTATCTCCGTGATATTAATATATTTCCTTTGTCAAAAAAGAAAAAACGTGCATACGATTGAAACTATGATGGAACCGATGATAGATATGAGATTACTCATATCGGACAGAGCAATCGAACTATACATTACCAACAAACTTGGCTCCATATTTGTCTCCATGTTGTAGGGTTTACTTGTGAAATTCTGCCATATGTCTCCTTTAGTTGCTGCAGCATCTTCCTCTGATCGGCTGCTCTGCCCTTTTTCAAGAGATCGAACTGGAGAAGAGCGCATGCATCATGCAGTAGATTCAGTTTGAGAACCTGAAACCTAGCAGGTTGACCGACTTGCTGTTTAACAATTACCTAGACAAATTGAGAGCAGCAAGAGCTGCCTAAATGAAATGGAACTTCATTTGACCATATATTTGCACTGCATGCACAACAAACAGCAGAGTAACCTACAAGTACCAAAATTATCGGGGGCCCCCCATTTCATATAATGATTTAGTGAAATCCTAAACAAACATAAACAACAGAAGGTTGAGTGCATACTGTTTCCCAGCAGCTAAATTCCTGCTGCTAGCTATGTAGAGTACAGAAGGTCTGGGAAACATGCTACTCTCAACACCTTCCTAGTGACAAACCAGTTGGATCATTCTGGTGAAAATCTGTGCAGAACTTTTGCCACTCTACAAAGAAAATGCTCTATGTATCTCTGGAATAGGAAATACCATTGCATTCTAGAGTGATAAATGGAAGGATCAAGTTCTTCATCACAGCTATATATCCTCAACTTTACTCCTACTGCAATGAAACAGAGATCACGCTCCAGGCTGTTTTAGCACTGCCAAACACTGAAGGTATGTTTTAACTCCCACTCTCCTCCCAAGCATATCAACTTTTTTTTTTGACGGCGCTACGGCGGGCTTACGCCGGCCTGAACCTTTGCATTAATAACCAGATAATATTTGCAGCAGAGGAACAGAGGAGGGAGGAGGAGCAGAGGTATCCGGCTTTAGTTTACAATCTCATAGATAGGTGAAACAACATGGTACCCCAGTCGCGCAGCAAACCTTGCGCTTGCTCATTATTACATCTGCTAGACCAAGCAGAACATCATCAGCGGCAGAACGAGCGATGAGGTGAACCGGTCGAGTGTCATCCCTGAAGACTTTTGCATTCCTTCTTTTCCAAATGTTCCAAAGGATGGCGAGGATTATTGTAGAGCGAATTTTATTCTGCATGTCGTTGGCCCAAAGATCCCAAAGATCTGCGGGTATACCTGGAGTGAGAGAGGAGAGTTCTCCCCACAGAGTAGTGAGCTCCGGGCAGTGCAGAAGCAGGTGGTTTACGAACTCCGTCCCCGGACAGAGAGGGCAAGCCGGAGAAGTTGTGATGCCTCTGTGAAAACGCCGTTCGTTGGTGAAGAGACGATTCTTGTTTGCCAGCCAGAGGAAAATTCTACATTTGTTTGGAGCGTAATTCTTCCAGATGGCCATTGCCAAGGGATCGATAGGCTCTCCCACCCACAAAGATTCCGATAAGTCATTGAGTGGTTGACCAACTCTCGCCTCATCATGACAGTCAGTTTTCGGCTTTCTCTACTGAGGTGCTTGACCAGATGAACCGGAAGCACAATCGCAGTAGTTCTCCCTTTACTACCCTAGCCGATAGAGCGGAACATAAGGTAGCAAGCACAGGAGCCGGGCAACCCAACTATTGACCCAAGACATGATTCGGAGCTGATGCATATAAGACCAAACTCGCGACGCCGAAGTAAGCTAATAAGCTGTTCGGACTTGTCGGCAACTCATTTGTTCCCATACCGAGCCCCTGGCAATTTTGTGCCGAGGTGTGTGTGAAACAACCAAAGGAGCAAAATTCAGTTTTTTTACAAAAAAGCAAATACTGAATACGGATTATGTTCACGGGACCTGAGTGATATGCCAATCGTTATTTTACAGATAACAACGCCGCCATCCCGGCTATTTGACATGCCAGGGGTCGAAGGCTGAGGAAAAAGGCACTTTACTGGCTCGAAATAGAGAGTGCGGTCTACAAAAAGTTGTTTTGGACCTCCTGTCGCACGTCTGCGCCGCCTTTCCTCGGTAAAGGGATTCCTTAACAGGAATAACCTTTGGGTGAATGTACGAACCCGGACTCCGATAGAGTCAATGAGATGACCAGCCTTTGAGCCACCTGTGGTAAAGGATAATGAAAAAGAAAGAGTAGTTTCACTACGGGAAACAGCTAATTTGCAGTCAAGGGGCGTCTTTGCCGTCAGCTTTTCATCGGACAGACGGCAAAGAAAGGGTTTGCCGTCATCAGTAGACGGCAAAGAAAAACTGATGGCAAAATATACTTTGCCGTCTGCGGAAAAAAACACAGACGGCAAATAGCTCACTTTGCCGTCTGCATTCTATATTACAGACGACAAAGATCTTTACAGTTTGTAATATAAAATGCCGACGGCAAAGTGAGCTCTTTGCCGTCTGTAATATAAATGCAGACGGCAAAGAAGAAACACAGCCCACGGATCGATCACGCGGATCCGTGACATGGCAGAATCTGGTGCACACATCCACCTTATCCTCCACCCGACGCCCAACGGCCCACGTGCCCCACGACCTCACCTTATCCTCCACCCCACCCCCACCTGCCCACCTGCCCACCACGATTCTCTCTCTCTCTCGTACCTCTCTCTCCCTCTCGATCCAGACCACACCGGCGCCCCCACCACCTCGACTACCCTAGCCTCACCGGCCACCACCTCGCACACCGACCGCCACGGCCGACCTCAGCGCTCCTACCCCGTCGCCCACGTCGGCCGCCGGCTCCGGCCCCGTCCCCCGCCGGCCGCCGACCCCGTCCCCGGTCGCCCCCACCGGCCGCCAGCTCCTTTCCTCTCCGCCTCCGGCGCCGCCAAGCCAGCACCGTCCTGCTTTGCCCCTGCCGGCCTCCGGCCCCTATCCCGTCGCCCCCACCAGCCACCGGCCCCATCCCTTGATGCTGCAGTGCCGCACCACCTCGTGGATGAGCGTGGCAAGCTCCGTTGCAGTGGTGGACGCCTTGAGTCCCATCCCTCTTGTAATTTTTTTGGTGAGATATGCCTCTTGTATGCTGTGTAATTCATTTGCGTGTACTAATTCATTTGCATCTACTCTGTGTAATCCGTTCGTGTGTAATCTATTTATTTTGTGAAATGGAACAATTTTGTATTGTGAAATTCATCCGTGGAGTACTGGAACAGCAAGTGTTGATGGATATTGTGGTTTTTGTCGTGGTCTGTTTGTTCCTTTTTTTAATATAAAAACATTCTTTGCCGTTAGTGATTTTTGAGGCAGAGGGCAAAGGCACAGATTCTAGCTGATAGCAACGATGCTTTTCTTTACCGTCTGGGGTATACGTGCAGGACGGCAAAAGTAGTTTGGCTGACGGCAAAATCTTTGCCGTATGCCCGAATAAAAGCTGACGGCAAAGCAGTCTTTGTCGCCATCCTCTTTGCCGTCAGCCGGCTGACGGCAAACTCTTTGCCGTCTGTATTCCGCTCTTTGCCGTCTGTTACCGCCAGACGACAAACTAGCTGATTCCTGTAGTGTTTAGAAAAAAAAGGAAGGAGGTTATGAGCGTACTTGTAGGCCCGTCCGTATTGTGCTTCCGCCGATGTCCAGGGTATTTTAAGTGCATAGTTATGTATGCGCGGTACAAATTTCGCAGGTGTATGGGGCGGACGGCAGAAGCCGAACTGCTAGTCCAGCTCTGAAATTGGTCCGTCCTGCTGAATGGAGACCGGCGGCTTAATGGCCGACAAATTATGCGGTTTAATAAGACCGCTTTGTACTTCAGCTGAAGTGGCCGTAGTATGATCCTTAGTCCGGAGGGAGTGCTTCTCATGCTCCCCTATGGATGTGTGTGTCACGTATACCATGTTCACTGTTTTTACTTTGGGGGGAAATTGCTTCTGACCCCCGGTATTTGGTTGGTGAGTCTCTTCGTCGTCGCTGTCACCGGGCGGCCTCTTCCCCTTGTGTTCGACGTTGAGCTTGCCGGCCTGTTTGAAGACCCAACAACTTCTGTTGGTGTGATTCGCTGGTTTATCGGGGTTGCCATGGATCTGGCAGGGCCGATCCAATATCTTGTCTAAATTGGATGGTCCGTCTCTGTTTACCTTGAATGGCTTTTTCCGTTGACCGGGTTTGGGACCGCTGAATCCGGCGTTGACTGCTGTGTCGTGCGTTCTTTCATTATCATTGTGACGTTTGTGTTTACTGCGTCGTGGCTTGCCATTGCCGTCTCGGACTTCGGAAGTGCCTGAATCGCTGGCGCTGTTGCTTCTACGAGCTAGCCAGCTGTCTTCTCCCGCGCAAAAGCGGGTCATCAGAGCGGTAAGGGCTCACATGGATTTTGGTTTTTCTTGACCGAGGTGGCGGGCGAGCCACTCGTTCCGGACGCTGTGTTTGAAGGCCGCTAGGGCTTCCGCGTCCGGATGGTCAACGATTTGGTTATTTTTAACTAAGAACCTAGTCCAGAGCTTCCTGGCTGACTCTCCGGGCTGCTGGACGATGTGACTTAAGTCATCGGCATCTGGTGGCCGGACATATGTACCTTGGAAGTTGTCGCGGAAGGCGTCTTCCAAATCCTCCCAACTTCCAATAGAGTTTTCAGGCAGACTGTTTAGCCAGTGCCGAGATGGCCCTTTGAGTTTTAGTGGGAGGTATTTGATGGCATGAAGGTCATCTCCGCGGGCCATATGGATGTGGAGAAGGAAATCCTCGATCCATACCACGGGGTCAGTTGTTCCATCATATGATTCGATATTCACGGGTTTCCTTCTGTGGGAATTCGCGCTCCATTACTTCGTCCGTGAAGCAAAGAGGGTGTGCGGCGCCTCTATATTGGGCCACATTGCGACGTAGCTCCGATGGAGTCCGTCTGTGGTTTTCGGCCTGGGTGTGACTAGGCCTGTCACGTCCGAATAGATAGTCATCGTCACGTGTCGGGGCACGTCCTCGCGATCTGTAGATCGATCTGGTATGTCCTGCTCTATTGTCCAGGTCCTGCCGAAGGTCGTATGTATAACCACGAGCTGTTTTATTTCTGCCTTTACGATGAGGCAGGGCGGGCTGCTGTTCGGCTTGAGTTGCTGCTTTATCCCGACCACGTAGTGGTCGGTCAGCTGCATTGCGCAATGATGGTGCGGGCTCTGGCGCCTCGTCATCGAACTGAGGTAGTAATTTGCGCTTCGGGTAGCTTTTGGCTGGGCGCTTGCGGCCGTATTCTTCGGCTGCTAGGACATCCGTCCATCTATCGTTGAGCAGGTCTTGGTCAGCTTGAAGCTGCTGCTGCTTCTTTTTCAGGCTCCTTGCAGTGGCTATTAGCCGGCGCTTGAAGCGCTCCTGCTCGAGAGGTTCCTCAGGCACGATGAAATCCTCGTTGCCGAGGCTCACCTCATCCTCGGAGAGCGGAAGGTAGTTAATGTCCTCTGAGTCGTCGTGTATGGCCTGTTCGTCAGGGCTAACTTGCCCGTTTTCCCGTCCATCCTGTTCGGAGATTGCCCCAACAGGGTCTTCATTGTCTTCGGCATAGTCCGGAGTATTGTTTACTCCAGTGCTGGTATTGCTATTTTTTGCATAACGTGACTTAGAGCGGCGCCACTGACGCCTGGGTTTGTCATCGTCGTTAGTTTCTTTAGGTGTATCCACCATGTATATGTCGTATGAAGAAGTGGCCGTCCAGCGTCCGGTAAGCGGCGGGTTTTGGCCCTGCTCCTCATCGGCATCGCCGTCCATACCGTCGATGTCCTCGGAGCCGTAATCAAGCATGTCGGTTAGGTCCTCGACAGTGGCTATGAAGTGGGCGGTGGGTGGGAAACGAAATTCTCCATCATCAGCCTCTAGTTCGAACTGGATATCATTCGGCTGTGAGTCCCCCGCCAAGGATAGATTTTTTAATGAGTTTAGCACGTCGCCTAGTGGCGAGTGCCGGAAGATGTCCGCGGAGCTAAATTCGACAATAGATGTCCGATCAAGCTCGAGGTATGCGGACGCACATGGTTCGGAACCTGTGACCGGAGACAAGTCCGTGGTTCTGGTGACATAGATGTCACTTGAAGTTAGGTCTGTGTGCGGCTCCAATGCCGCTGAATCTGTGGCTTCCATGGCGGGGTTGAGCTTCCCATCCTCGGATGGCGCGATCTGCTCCGGATCTAAGGCCAGAGCAGCAATAGGTGCTATCTCCTGGGTATGGTCTGATGACAGATCTACATCATGTTCATCGTGGTGGCAGGGAGCGGCTGCCATGGTCTCGAATCCGTCGAAGCTCAAGTCTCCACGGATATCCGCGACGAAGTTCAAGTTTCCAAATCTGACCTGATGGCCGGGGGCGTAGCTTTCGATCTGCTCCAGATGGCCAAGCGAGTTGGCCCGCAGTGCGAAGCCGTCGAATACGAAGATCTGTCCGGGGAGGAAGACTTCCCCTTAGACAGCATCGCTGTAGATGGTCGAAGGAGCCATCAAACCTTTTGACGATGGCACAGTGGAACTCTCAATGAAAGCACCAATGTCGGTGTCGAAACCGGCGGATCTCGGGTAGGGGGTCCCGAACTGTGCGTCTAAGGTCAATGGTAACAGGAGACGGGGGACACAATGTTTACCCAGGTTCGGGCCCTCTCTATGGAGGTAATACCCTACTTCCTGCTTGATTGATCTTGATGAATATGAGTGTTACAAGAGTTGATCTACCGCGAGATCGTAATGGCTAAAAACCTAGAAGTCTAGTCTGTATGACTATGATTATCCTTCCTCTCTACGGACCTAGCCCTCCGGTTTATATAGACACCGGAGGGATCTAGGGTTACATAAAGTCGGTTACAGAGAAAGGAATCTTCATATTTGGTCGCCAAGCTTACCTTCCACGCCAAGGAGAGTCCCATCCGGACACGGGTAGAGTCTTCGGTCTTTGTATCTTCACAGCCCATCAGTCCGGCCCATAGCTAACAGGCCGGACGCCCGAGGACCCCTTAATCCAGGACTCCCTCACCCTTCCACAGGGATTTAGCTCTCACTCTTTATAACATTGCACACATAGTCTTTAGCTTTTTTTGACAGAGCAAATTCCTCCTTGCTCCATTTCCGTAGTATCTACTATGTCTTTAACCTCACCAAGTGCTTCATAGACATGCTCCAAATTTTAGTTAATCGGCACCCAATAATCCTCTATGGTACGCTCCATGCCTACTACATGCACTTTCGAACTTGAACGGCCTCTGCCGACCACCCCCGTTATCCCAGTCTGATGTACTAATGCCAACTAGCAAGGCACAAGGATCAGACTCGGTTCTCTAGATGTGTGCAACCATTGTGTTCTCAAAGAGCTTCTGTTTCCCTGCTGCCTGTAGTCCCAAATACGCGGTAGTCCAACATCCTTACAATTTCTTGATTTTAAGCAGTTTGAAGGTGGCCTTCTTCTAAGTTACGATTCGCCCTCATCTGTCACTATAGATGTTCTAGCTTTAGCCTTTAGTCCTTTCGAGTTATGCCAAAATCTGTGAAGCGATAGAAATTGACCACCTCCCGAAAACCATCCATCATCCACGTACTCCTCCCTGTGCACACCTCCAGAGTCCAGATTGATCATTCTCATCGAGCAACTCATTGAAATCACTTGCGCACAACCATGGGTTATCATGTTCTCCTCTGAGGAAATTTCCTAACAACGCAGAAATTCCAGAATTAACAAGTTAGTGTATGTATAACTGGTTGCAAGATGACAGGCATGCAACTAACTAACAATGAACTAAAATACATATTGACCACTAGGGCTTCGCCTAATCTTCTATAGCCTCGAATTATGGCCTTGCCAAGTGGTTTTCGGGTGCCCCATGACGGCCTACCAATACCCTGAGTGACTTAACCACAACCTATTTTAGAACATCCCTGCCAAGGGGCTCAGCTTAAAAGAGCTAACCATATTAATTTACCCAATACCGTGGATAGTGGCTAGTCGAGCAGATTGAATGCTTTTGCAAAGGGTGTACATCTTTACCCAAGAGTTGAGTCACACATGTCTCGCCACTTAGGAATAGACATGCTACATGTTGTGTGTCGGTCAGTCATGCAACATATACATACCATATTTTGTGTACAAATGAAGATGCCACTCGATCAATGATATGAGAACAGTGTGTCGAGTGCAGAGAATTCTACAGGAATAGAAGAATTTGCAACTTTGGCGCAAAACCCTACATGATATAGATAGAAACAAACATTGTGCCAAACTATAAATAATCTGGTAACAAGGCAAACCAAACTCAACAAAATGATATGGGCATGCTATAGTCTATGGAATAATGGGATCAATGCAATGGGATCATAATGCATATTACAATGAGAAAAGGAAACTAAACCAATTATAAAAGCCTTGTAAAAAATTCCATCCATATAGCCATGTAAGCATTACTTCGGATATGTTAGACGTGATGGCACATCCCATCTCCTGCCTAGTTGTAGATCCTATCTTGATTAGTCTCCAAGGCCCTTGTTATCCTTCTTTGATATCAGTGCAATACACGCGCCACTAAGGCTATTGTCCTCGGGGAGGCCTGAACCTATATAACCCGTGGTGTTGTCCTGATAGACCACTACATGATTCCGTCGCGTTCCTACTTCTTCGACATATCGTTGGATCAACAATTTACCAATACTCAGTAGAATTGATTAATTCCAGCTAGCATAGGAATGATTGACAAAAAATAATGTAGAAGATTTAAGCCAAAAACATCAATGTTACGTGCAATCTATTTTAATGATTTACCTTGAACAACCAATGAGTCTGATCTTGGGAGAAAATATTCAGCATACTAGAATAAATAGGAATGAGTTTATTGCCATGAATGTATCCTAATAATAATGTGCTTGGATATGGGAGAAATCATTTATCATGAAAGAACAAATATGGAAGACATTGATTGCGACCAATTTTAGTGGCCCTCTATATAAACACAAGAAACGACATCACTAGTTCTATAACATTTTACCGGAAGAACTATACAACAGAAGGAGTGTGTAGCTCTTATCCATGGCTTTTGGAAGCAAAATCACATGGGTACTAGGCATAGTGGCTTTGTTGGCCATCTTAACCACTGCCCAATCATATGATACATCAGGTAGGCACATAAACATTTTTATTTACTTGCACATATAGTTTTATATTTTTGTACCATTTGTTGGAGTTATTGTGGCGTTCTGATTATTTTTGTTGCATTACATTTTATTCTCCACAGCTCGTATAGGGAATTGTGATGATACGCCGAATTGCTCAGATGGTAAATGCAAGGATACATGTGCTAGCCAAGGTTACGAGGCAAAAGCGAGTTCTTGCGTAAAACAATTTGGAAGGACATTCTGTTGCTGTAGCAAGGATGGGTCAGAATAATGTTCTTACAAGCTCGTATGTGCAAGCAACGAAGAAGAACAATATGTATCTTCTCATGATATAATAAATGCAATAATTTACTACTATATCTTTTTGCTACAATACAAAATGTAAACACATTAAGACATGCTAAATAAACGCGATCCTTCCTGGAATGGAAACTCACGAAGCAGGTTTACAATACCTTTTGATAGTGAGTACCGCGTGATACTATATTTAGTATCATCTATCTATATCTACATCATCTATATATATATCAATATAAAAAGACCCAAAGGGGCATATCCAATTAATCTTGGCCATCAAATTATGTCAATCCAACGACCTAGACTGCTTCAATGTCAAGCGCTCAACACATTTAGCGTGCAGTTAATTTCATGCCAAAAATAGTGCTAATCACATAATAACACGTAAATAACATCCTAATTAATATCCGCATGCACTTAATATATTTCCAAATTAACATGCATTGCACGTACATTGACTAGTCAATATAAAAAGACCCAAAAAGGCATATTCAACAAATCTCAGCCATCAAACAGTGTCAATCCAATGATCTATGTTCCTCCAATGGTAACCGATCAACATGTTTAGCACGCAATTAATAACATACCAAATATAGACTATTATATAATTAACTTGTAATTGACATCCTACCTAATATTAATGTGCAATTAATTTTCTGCCTAATATCAACATGTATATATTTTGCCTGATATTGACGTGCATTGCACGTATACATATACTAGTACTAGCAAATATGTACGTGCGTTGCAATGAGAGAAAAGAATATATCACACGCATCTAGCCTAATAAGCATGACCGAAAAAACTCTCGTGCTACCCTGTGCTGGCGCACATGCTCTATATTAATGTAGCATCCCATGCGTCACCGATTATCCTCCTTTCCGCCCTCGTTGATGGGTGCCTAGCGTCCACTTGACCACAATATATCTAGACGTGGTCAATGTTGGAACAGCCCAGGAGGAGGAAGTAGACTCACGCACACAAACTCAAGGTGGAAGAAGATAATGAACACGCAGAGCATTTTTTGGTGGCACACGCACTTGCCTTTTCTCTTGTTCCTTCTCACACATACATGATGCAAATACATGGTTTTAATAGCCGGACTCACACGACTATCACGCACCCACTAACCACTAGCATGCACACACGCCGGTCAAGCCGCACCTACTTGATCCTATTTTTACTTACCACAAGCTACTTGCACGCCCATGTTCAACACTAGTACTGCCTTCCTCAACGGTCATACAACCAGGCCAAACTGCGTGCATGCAGCCTCACACTAAGTACGACCTGACCACACTAATAGTACATGTGCATGCAGGTCACATCTCTCCACATGCACTGATCACTTGGTCACCTAATACACATATACATGACTACGACCACTCATCTCCTGGCTTGCCGACCTGCTTGCGTGCACTTGCTCTATCTCTCTGCTGCTGATCCGGCCGCTACGCCATGTTGCCGAGCATGCAATTTTCTCTGTACTTGGCTGACTAATGCAACTCTACGTGGCTATTACACAACGCAACAAATTAAACATGACCTAATATTAAATGCTTAATACTAATAACAAGATTAGTTCCAACAGTCAATCTCTAGATGATGAGCTTGACCATCACATGGCACATCTGTCATTGAATCCCATCAGCGCAAGGGAATGTTTAAACTAAACTATTGAGCCGGGTGTGAGGGCTGCCCTCCGTGTCCCTTGGGCACATCCTCCATACAACATCCCCTGTACAATGCCCGTGGTTCGTTATAGAGCAAACGCCAATCACCATGTACCAGGGTTGTCTGGGTCAAGTGGCCGTGTCACGTAACAAAGGTTGCTAATGGCAAAAACAATGAATCGATTAAGGGTAGGATCATGTACGAGGCCTTGTCCACCACCACATTGAGCGGTCACTTGGCCACTTGCTAGCCACTCGCCGCCAAGGCAACTCGCTCAAGCATTAGCACAAACACCTTGTGCTCACCACTAGCGCAAGATAACCTTCTCAGTCTTTTTCACTGTTTTGACCTTATCAGGAAAATTTAGCACAAAATGAACTCTCTCCGATTTTATTTCGCGATCTGGCCCTTTTGATAACGCCACGGTTTGTGGCGTTTCTGCCCCACATGGATACGCCGGGCCACACAACGTTTCTTTCCTTAATAGATAAGTGGCAAATGGGCACTTCTTGTTGGAAACGCCGCACCCTATGACATTTGGAGTTGGGGTAGCAACGCCAAAGTCCTTGTCGTTTACAGCAACGCCATAGATGCTGGCGTTTCTGCCCTGCCATGTAGCGTTCCGAACAGGCCAGCAACTTAGGCTGGCTTGGCGTTTCCAAATAGAGCAGCAACGCCACGGCTTTTGGCGTTTTTGAAAAGGGTCAGATCGTGAAATAATTTCGTGGGGAGCTTATTTTGTGCTTAAGTTTTTTGACAAGGTCAAACCATAGAAAATCCCAACCTTGTCCACCGCCACATTCAGAGGTCACTTGGCAGCTCGCCGCCAGGGCAACTCACTCAAGCATTACCACAAACATCTTGTGCTCACTAGTAGAAGATAAATTGATGGCAACATTTTTTTCTTATAGTTTTCATATATATAGGAGGTCAACGTACATTATCTATAACAAAAGATGTTAGCTAGCAAATCGAAGCCATCCAGCAAGACGAGACACGAGCCAGCCCAATACGGGCCAACGATCGGGCGAAAAAGGATGAATGAGGCAAATATCCATTTCTACCCAAGCTCATCTGCATTCGATAAAAAATACAAATGAAAATAAAAAATTCAAAAAAATCCAAACTTTTTCATGGTAGATAATTTGGTGCGTCAGATGCGCTCCAAATTTTACATCATTTGGACATATGAGTAGTTCTCAGTAAAAAGACAAATTGGGCCAGAACAATGCAAGACCAATAAGTTTTTACAGACCCCAAAATTGCTTGTTCTGCCGAGACCTACTTAGATGTCCAAATGATCTGAAATTTCGAGCGCACCTCGCGCACCAAAACTATCTACCAGGTAAAAAAACTAGAATTTTTTTGAATCTTTAAACTATTTGTTTTGAATTTTTTTCTTCATGCAGGTGTAGATGAGTCTGGGCGCCGAATCGCTGCTCTAAGAATGAGGGGTTTGTAATATAGTCGGTGTTGTTACACAAACAATGTAATCTATACACATTATATTTACTACACTAGAAGAAATTTACTACCCAAAAATATTACATTGTCAAAAAATAACTTATGGGCGAAAAAATGGTAGTTTCTTTTGAGAAATAGCGAGGACACCCCATAAAAAATACGGTAAAAATATCAAAATATTATGTAATTTGGTTTTGTAAAACTACCGGCTGACACCCCATCACAAATCATGATTGTGCAATTTGGAGAACATGAGATAACAACAACAACACACATTTCTCCCGTTTGCTCCTGCTCATTTATTGAAGGTCTCTCTTTTGTTCTCATCCTCAGTTTGTTTATTCCCAAAGCCACTTGTTCATATTTCAATTAATTTGTCAACATATATAAATTGGTGGGAAATCGGTATGAGAGAGCAAGATGGGACTATTCAACAAAGAATATCCATGCATCCTCTTTGAAAAGGTGGCTCACGACCCATAAGAGAAGGATCACCAGTAGCCTAGAGCGATTTGATGCAGAGCAGGCCCAACAACACAATTACATGGGTCTGTTCTGATGGAAGGTAATCATCAGCGCAGAAGGAGAACGAAAACCCTATTTGACGGCGATCTCTATTTGGCGCGTAGGTCGAGTAATTGTACCCTCTAGACCAGTCACTCTCTTGTTCAACCTTGCAATATCTTTGGCAAGCTTGGTGATAACACTCTGAGCCCTGCCCTGCCATTCATCATCCAACCACTTAACATAGACTAACATAGACACAATCCTCATATCCCTATGAATGTTTCCTTGGATTAGTCAATGGGCCCAGAGGGTATACATTAACTTTTTTTACTTTGCACTAACCTCTAATGGGAAGAAGAGAAACTGTCTTCCTATGTCAAATCCATTCTTGCATACACGTCATGTGGGGGTGTTGCAATTGTTGCGATTGGCGTGCAGCGGAGTTGCAACCACAAAACCAATTGCTATGATTGTTGTCATTTTTTGATAGAATCAGAGACCATGGGGCTGTAGCCGGCGCACAGAGAAACTTCATCTGGCAATGGCAAATGCTAGGATCGGCGACCGAGAAAGCGACAACCGACGACCAAAAAAGCTTCAACCGGAGACAGGAAGCTGGGGGCTGGGATCGCGCAACCGTAAAAGCTGCAATTGGTGGAAGAGGAAGCTACAACCGACAAATGGACAAGCTTCAACCTGGGGACATTGATTGTTTTTGCTGGGACCTGCAACAGCTATTTTGCTATGACAGGCAAACGTTTTTGCCGGGATCGTCATTGAGTTTTGCTGCGACTTGCAAAAGATTTTGCTGGGACCGTCTACTGCAGCGTGTATAAGCACAACGACGGGGTGGATGCTGCGACAGCTGCAAGGTTCTCGGCGAGAACGAGGAGACTGCAGTTGCGGGCAAGGATTCGTGTTGGAACCAGCGAGAGCCGGTGATGCAAGCTCCATGGAGCGATGTTTTCGAATGCGGGAAGGAGGTTTTGCAAGGGTGGCGAGCGGCGGCGAGATGGTAGTGCGGCGGTGCTTCGAGCTCGGTAGCCTCACGCGTGCCCATGGTGGGTATCGACGACGATGCGTTGCAGCTTGTCAAGCGGGGCATATCAATGGCTAGCAGATATCGCATCGTATGGCGTGGGATGCGACCGGCCTTATATTTTTGGATATGGGCTATGAGTTTCTAAAACAGATGTGTACATCTATCCACAATTTCTAGTCTGACATAGTGGTAGTTTTGATGCCATATCATTTCTATAATTGGAAATCTAGAAGACAATATATACGCCATCCGTTCTGGAATATAAGGTGCATAAATTTCTCTGGAAGTCATGCAAATGTTTTAGAACAGGATTATTGAATGAAATATTAACATCTGCAATGAAAAAAAACAAATATGAAATAAGTTTTCGTAATGGATCCAATGATGCAAATTTGGTATTATAGATATTAATACTTTTTTTTGCAGAAAAACTTCCAATCTATTCATCTTCAATCATGGCAGTACAACGAACACCAGAAATAAAAAATTCATCCAGATCCGCAGACCACCTAGCGATGACTACAAGCACTGAAGCGAGCCGAAGGCGTGCCGCCGTCATCACCCCTCCATTGCCGGAGTCGGGCACAACTTGTTATAGCAGACAGTCGGGAAGTCGTCGTGCTAAGGCCCCATAGGACCAGCGCACCAGAACAGTAACCGCCGCCGATGAAGAATAACGTAGGTTGGAAGGATTCAACCCGAAGACACACGAATGTAGACGAACAACGACGAGATCCGAGAAAATCCACCAAAGATAGATCCGCCGGAGACACACCTCCACACGCCTACCAACGATGCTAGATGCACCGCCGGAACGGGGGCTAGGCGGGGAGACCTTTATTCCATCTTCAGGGAGCCGCCACCGTCTCGCCATCCTGAGCAGGACACAAACCCTAACAAGACAGGAAAAAAACGACTGAAAACGGAGCCCTCCCGCCGGCCCTTGGCAGGATCCACCGCCCCTCCATGGCCCTAGGGCCACCGGAGACGAGGCAGACCTGCGGCGGCGCCGGCGAGAGGCAGAAACCCTAGCTTTCTTTCTTTGAAGGAGGAGATATTAATACTTTTTTAAATCTAAAAACATAGTCAAACAGGCACAAGTTTGACTTTTAACAAAGCAATACACCTTATATTTTGGAACGAAGGGAATATGAAGCAAACATGGGATCATGTGTTTAGAAACTGATGATATCAGACAATACATCAGTGCATCCTGGTCAAAGATGCTATTGGTTGCTGGCATCATCGGCAGCGTATTGCAAGTACAAATCATGTAGGCGAAGGGCGGTTGACGCGATGCAGCATTATATATGCATTGTTGTCATCGACACGACATGCAATGCATTTTTTGTGGAGGTACATATATAAATACAGAGGGCACTAGGCCTATAATCGTAAGCGCATGCAATAATCACAAGAGATAGAGCAATTGCAGTACAAGCAGTTCTTGGCTCGACTTCTTCCTCTCATCTGCAGGTTAATTTGCTAATGAACCCTGATGACTAATCACCCATGGAATCTCTCTCTCTCTCTCTCTCTCTGATCATCCATGCATGATGACTGCATGCGTTGTTCAATTATTTTCTATGTATGCTTGATTATTAATCCTCAGTAATCGTATTATCAGGGAAAGACATGCCGAGGGAACTGCATTCAAACAAGTCGGCGTGGCCGGAACTGGTGGGGGTGCCTGCCGGTGAAGCCATTAGAGTTATCGAGACGGAGCGGCCGGACGTGTTTGCCTTTATATGGGCCGAGGGTGAACTGGAGCCGCCAAATATCGAATATAACCGCGTCCTCGTCTGGTGCTACGCTGGCGACCCGCCAATCGTCTCCCGGACTCCGGTCATCGGATAGACCACACGCCATGTAATCCTGGCTCGAATAAACTAAGTAAATAATGCGAGTGCATCTGATTCCGTTCGCCGTTAATTCAAGTTTTATTTCTAGTGTGTCTAGTTTGATGATTGATCTGCTTGCATACATGTTTTAAACCTTCCATCATACATCGTCGTGCTCATACTACCTTGTAATATGTATGGAACAATAAATAAATGGCTCTTCTTCCATTTGCTGGATAGTCTGTTTCGTCTAGATTTATGATTACTCGCAAATGCTTGTTAATATTCCTCTAGTTTGCATTAGGTAGGACCAACGAAAAAAATAGCGCGCTACAAAATATAGCGAGGCCCTTCTCTAAATGCTACACAAGTTATAGCGCGCTAATAGCATGCTATATTTCAGAATAGCGTTTGCAAAAAAAATTCAAATATATCTAGAAATAAAGTATTTAAGCAACTAAATTTTTCATACGAGCAAGCAATATATGCATAAGGGCCAAATCCAGCACATAAAAGTAGTAAGTCTCAAACAGTTTCAATAGTTTCTAACATCAACAACTACAATTTTAAAAGTCTCTAACATCAACAAACATCAACAGCGACCCTGGGCAACAACAACCATAGTCTTTAACATCAACAACTACAATTTTAAGGTAAGTCTCTTCAACAACCATAGTTTTAAGAGTCTCTAACATCAACAGCCACCGGGGCAGCAACAATACAACACAAAATGACACACAGACTTTTAAGATAGTCTACACCGACAGCCACCGAAGGCAACAACATTACAACATAGCACAATGAGATTATTCAGAATCACTCACTGGTAAATGCATGTCATCATCTTCCGATTCAGAAGAAGACTCAGCTGATTGCAACTCATCATCACGATAAATAGGAAGCAACTTCTTCTTCTTCCTAGGACGAGATTGAGACACTATCTTTCTTTTTGATGGAGCAACTTCTCCTTCTAATGTTGGTTCTACAACTTGTACATCTTCAGGTTCAAATCCTGTTTGCACTCCTTCAATAGGCACAACACCAGTGATCCACTCATTGCCTTCATCTTCTACAACATCTACAAATGTGTGGTCCTCAATTGGGTCCCTGTTTTTCATCCCTCTCTTTTGCTTTAGTTTGGAGTTGAACTTGATGAACACAAGGTCTCTCATTTTGTCATGAAGTAGCCTATTGCGTCTTTTTGTGTGAATCTGTAGGTGATGGGATTAGAGCAATGATATCTTAGTATGAAAAAACAACGAAACCAATGCAAGAAAAGTATGACAAAGATACCGGGTTGTCCTTCTAATGTGACAATGAAGAACTGATAATTAGCACATTCTTCTTCCACTTCTTAAAAGCAAAAGACTATTCTGGTTAACATTCTTCTTCCTCTTCTTAAAAGCAAAAGACTATTCTGGTTATGAGTTGTTCAAACATGATACTGGTTAAGATTCAAACATGATGCTCAAGGTAGCATGACAATTGACAAGCACCAAATAGTCCTACTATAAGTACTAAAACGTATGTCAAGGATCTTTCTACTTCAATCAACACATGGATAGACAATAAACAAGTTGACATATGGCATGCATCTTTCTGACCTGCTGAAAAACACTGAAATTCCTCTCACAAGCCGAGGAGCTGCATGTCAAACTCAAAATCCGCATCGCCAATACCCTGAGATTTGGTGCACTTGACCCATGATTGGACCACCAATCAGCTTCATTAAGAGTAAAAACCGGAGTTAAGAAAGCATTGCAAGTTCTGATTTGAGAATGGAGAAAAAATTAAATGTAAATATGCACCTGGATCCTACATCTTTCTATGAATAACTGAATATACAGGGATCTCCTTCTGAATCCTACTTCCCTTTGTTGGTGCTCTTGCCGGCGTTCACCTGGTGGTGCCCTTGCCGGCGGCATAGCGGGAGACGGGGAGGGCATGGAGATGGCACAAGGGAAAGTGGGTATGTGACGGTGTGGATGCTTGATTACCTGGTGGTTGACTTGCCGACGGTGCGGTTGACATCGCCCGTCTGTGCTAGGAATAGGATGGAGTCGACATGGAGGACGCCGCCGCCGCGAGATGATGATGCCGCCGCTGCTCATGTGAAGATGTTGCCGCCGTGCTGATGACTAGATGTTGTCGCCGCCTGCGCTCACGCCCAGATGTTGCCGCCGCCGCCGCCGCTCATCTGGGCTGGGAACTGGGAAGGGGATGAGATGTGAGAACTAGGGTTAGCCAGTTAGATGGGAGACTGATAAAAGGAGTGGGCCTGCTGGGCCTGCTGGGCTGTGCTTATTTTAGTTTTGCATGGTCTGCACGTTATAACGTTAAAACGCTACAACGTTATAGCGTGTGTAGCGCGCTAATTACGCGATTAGCGCCGTAGCGGCCGATTTTGTCAAAACGTAACGTCTCCCTTCCGAATATGCTATAACCGCGCTATAACCGCGAAATAGCGTGCTATTTTTTTCGTTGGGTAGGACACAAGAATAAGGCATCTGTACTGACTTGCCTCAAATTTCCTCTGCATATGATCATTTGTTGGGTGAGCTGGCCTCAAGCAAATTGGTTTACCTTTGTGAAACACTACGTCGAAGGAATTTCAAAAGCTAAGCCAATCTACTACCAATACCTATAAAAGCAAGATTATTTGTGTGAATCCATATGATCAAAGCTATTCAACCACATTACCGAATGTCCCTCATGGCTCTAATGATGTATCCTCCACATTACCGAAAATACTTAAAACAACATATTAATTGTAATTGGACTTGAAAACAACACTAACTACAACTGACTTAGAAACAACGTTAATGGCACATTTATTTTGCAAGCCACATTAACAACATTAATCGCTTCCTCTCACCTCAATCATACCAGGCCATCACCAATTCGCTACTACTTACAAAGAAAGATCTAGCTTTCACTATCACCTTGTTCGCTCGATCGCTTCATCAAGCCTTCCCAACGTCATATATAATCAATTGCAACAAAGAAATCAATATATGTCCTTTTGTTTCCTCCCCTAACGACTGGCGACGTTGGTGGGGAGGAGAATCCCGGTGCCTCAGCTCCCATTAGTATTTAGGTTAGGGTTTTTATTCTTTGCAGGCGTGACACTCAGACGGATGGTTGCGCTTCTTCGGGTTTGTCTTCCGGGCTCCGGTTCTCCTTGAGTTCGTCCGTCTAGACGTAGTCGATAACGCTCCGGCGTATATTCATGCCATGTTCTTGGGGCGGTGAGGTCAATGTTTCTCGTCTTGTGACAAGATTTGGTCGGGTCTATGCAAGGGTTCAATGGAGACAACCGCGGCTGCGGGGCGCTGGTTCTTAGGGGCACATGCATGATGACTTCCCGGTTGTCATCGACAAAGTCAAGGCGGCTTCGGTAGAGGAGCGGCGACGGCCGCGTGTCGGCGGCTCGTTCTGGCGGAAATAGTGGTCGGTGGTTATGGAATCCTGATATAACTTTTATTATATTTGAGATATTTTGTACTTCCGTTGAACTACGATAATAGATCTTATGATTTTGACACACAAAAAAGCCACCCCCTCCCCCCCGCGCGTCTTGTTTCTATTTTTTTCCGTCTTCAACTCCCATCGTTTTTTGTTACGAATGGGTACCCACCCCATGCACCCAGGTCTATTGGGTCACCTCCCCACCTCCCATTCCCCCTTTTCCATTGAGCATTCCCGCCCCGTCTCCTATATCTCCCCGATCCGACACCACATCCCATCTCCTCTCTGATCTCTCCTTGATTCAGCGTCACACTACATCTCTCCTGTTCCACTCCCTGTAGTCATGGTGAAAGTCGTGGTCGACGCTCCTGTTGTACCACGCGCCATCCGTACAATGAAAACCACCACTATCCATGCGCCTCCATTGGCATGCCTCCTTTGGTGTCTCGCCTCCCATTAATGCCTTCCTTCATGTCGCGCCGAGTCATACATAGGATTCTACATGTGCCCATCCTCCTCTCAACGGAGCTGCCGCCACCAAGGATGAGAAATGTCTGTGACTGCTGCCACCGAGGACGGAGTTGATGGACTGTACCGCTACAGCTATCGAGGCTTACCGCCGAGTGCACCAATGTTACCGCCTAGGCTGGGGTGCCCACATTCCTACAGTGTTGCCTCAGTCATTTGGCTGTCCGGGAAAGTAGTTTAGGATGAACTAAAGTCCATCCCTCTCATCTGGTATTTGATGTACGAGTCCTTTTTGTGCTAATGAACAACATGCCATTCTTGTGCTAATCTATCCTGGACACTACAGGGAGTATCTGAATGCATGATTGCAGCTATAACAGTGGTTTCTACATATTGTACGTGATATATATTCCTTGAGTTTTTTTCTCATCTTTTGGTAAAAACGACATATCTTCTCGAAGAAGTAGTATGCAATTGTTGACGACACTTTTTCTCTTGCATGAGACGACTCAAATGAAAAAGTGTTGAACATGAAATTTCTTTGTCTCGTTGATATTCCTATCCTCTTTGGCCCTTGATAAACTAAAATCCCAATTCTTGTGAAAGAAAATAAGAACAAAATTCACCATGGAGATGAAGAGAATGGTTCTGGATTTTTGGTACAGAAAAAGGTAAGAAGAATACGCAAAAGAGAATAACTAGCAGCAGATGGACATACATATCCTTTGCATCTTGCCCTATTAGTCATCTTCATCTTCATGCTCCGACTGAACCTGCCATGCGAAATTGAACAACAAGAAGAAATAAATTCCGATTTAGCTAAGTTCTGATTTTGCGAATGCAGATTTTCTTCTGGGTGAAATCCTAAGATCTATGATAGGGCGACGATGGCGCTTGTGCACTATTTCCTTCTTGGAGGTGTCGCTTTTGGAGAATTTGGACTTAGAGTGTTGTCTTGGTGGTGGTTCGTGCTGCAGTGACAACGAATCGATCACTGTAGCGGGATCTTTCGTTTTTTCTTCTTCTTTTTGTTTTTGGGTTGCGTGCATCTGTAATGTCTTTAGGACATCTCGTCGTTGTAGAGGCCGGGTGTAATTGGTATCTCCGTGATATTAATATATTTCCTTTGTCAAAAAAGAAAAAACGTGCATACGATTGAAACTATGATGGAACCGATGATAGATATGAGATTACTCATATCGGACAGAGCAATCGAACTATACATTACCAACAAACTTGGCTCCATATTTGTCTCCATGTTGTAGGGTTTACTTGTGAAATTCTGCCATATGTCTCCTTTAGTTGCTGCAGCATCTTCCTCTGATCGGCTGCTCTGCCCTTTTTCAAGAGATCGAACTGGAGAAGAGCGCATGCATCATGCAGTAGATTCAGTTTGAGAACCTGAAACCTAGCAGGTTGACCGACTTGCTGTTTAACAATTACCTAGACAAATTGAGAGCAGCAAGAGCTGCCTAAATGAAATGGAACTTCATTTGACCATATATTTGCACTGCATGCACAACAAACAGCAGAGTAACCTACAAGTACCAAAATTATCGGGGGCCCCCCATTTCATATAATGATTTAGTGAAATCCTAAACAAACATAAACAACAGAAGGTTGAGTGCATACTGTTTCCCAGCAGCTAAATTCCTGCTGCTAGCTATGTAGAGTACAGAAGGTCTGGGAAACATGCTACTCTCAACACCTTCCTAGTGACAAACCAGTTGGATCATTCTGGTGAAAATCTGTGCAGAACTTTTGCCACTCTACAAAGAAAATGCTCTATGTATCTCTGGAATAGGAAATACCATTGCATTCTAGAGTGATAAATGGAAGGATCAAGTTCTTCATCACAGCTATATATCCTCAACTTTACTCCTACTGCAATGAAACAGAGATCACGCTCCAGGCTGTTTTAGCACTGCCAAACACTGAAGGTATGTTTTAACTCCCACTCTCCTCCCAAGCATATCAACTTTTTTTTTTGACGGCGCTACGGCGGGCTTACGCCGGCCTGAACCTTTGCATTAATAACCAGATAATATTTGCAGCAGAGGAACAGAGGAGGGAGGAGGAGCAGAGGTATCCGGCTTTAGTTTACAATCTCATAGATAGGTGAAACAACATGGTACCCCAGTCGCGCAGCAAACCTTGCGCTTGCTCATTATTACATCTGCTAGACCAAGCAGAACATCATCAGCGGCAGAACGAGCGATGAGGTGAACCGGTCGAGTGTCATCCCTGAAGACTTTTGCATTCCTTCTTTTCCAAATGTTCCAAAGGATGGCGAGGATTATTGTAGAGCGAATTTTATTCTGCATGTCGTTGGCCCAAAGATCCCAAAGATCTGCGGGTATACCTGGAGTGAGAGAGGAGAGTTCTCCCCACAGAGTAGTGAGCTCCGGGCAGTGCAGAAGCAGGTGGTTTACGAACTCCGTCCCCGGACAGAGAGGGCAAGCCGGAGAAGTTGTGATGCCTCTGTGAAAACGCCGTTCGTTGGTGAAGAGACGATTCTTGTTTGCCAGCCAGAGGAAAATTCTACATTTGTTTGGAGCGTAATTCTTCCAGATGGCCATTGCCAAGGGATCGATAGGCTCTCCCACCCACAAAGATTCCGATAAGTCATTGAGTGGTTGACCAACTCTCGCCTCATCATGACAGTCAGTTTTCGGCTTTCTCTACTGAGGTGCTTGACCAGATGAACCGGAAGCACAATCGCAGTAGTTCTCCCTTTACTACCCTAGCCGATAGAGCGGAACATAAGGTAGCAAGCACAGGAGCCGGGCAACCCAACTATTGACCCAAGACATGATTCGGAGCTGATGCATATAAGACCAAACTCGCGACGCCGAAGTAAGCTAATAAGCTGTTCGGACTTGTCGGCAACTCATTTGTTCCCATACCGAGCCCCTGGCAATTTTGTGCCGAGGTGTGTGTGAAACAACCAAAGGAACAAAATTCAGTTTTTTTACAAAAAAGCAAATACTGAATACGGATTATGTTCACGGGACCTGAGTGATATGCCAATCGTTATTTTACAGATAACAACGCCGCCATCCCGGCTATTTGACATGCCAGGGGTCGAAGGCTGAGGAAAAAGGCACTTTACTGGCTCGAAATAGAGAGTGCGGTCTACAAAAAGTTGTTTTGGACCTCCTGTCGCACGTCTGCGCCGCCTTTCCTCGGTAAAGGGATTCCTTAACAGGAATAACCTTTGGGTGAATGTACGAACCCGGACTCCGATAGAGTCAATGAGATGACCAGCCTTTGAGCCACCTGTGGTAAAGGATAATGAAAAAGAAAGAGTAGTTTCACTACGGGAAACAGCTAATTTGCAGTCAAGGGGCGTCTTTGCCGTCAGCTTTTCATCGGACAGACGGCAAAGAAAGGGTTTGCCGTCATCAGTAGACGGCAAAGAAAAACTGATGGCAAAATATACTTTGCCGTCTGCGGAAAAAAACACAGACGGCAAATAGCTCACTTTGCCGTCTGCATTCTATATTACAGACGACAAAGATCTTTACAGTTTGTAATATAAAATGCCGACGGCAAAGTGAGCTCTTTGCCGTCTGTAATATAAATGCAGACGGCAAAGAAGAAACACAGCCCACGGATCGATCACGCGGATCCGTGACATGGCAGAATCTGGTGCACACATCCACCTTATCCTCCACCCGACGCCCAACGGCCCACGTGCCCCACGACCTCACCTTATCCTCCACCCCACCCCCACCTGCCCACCTGCCCACCACGATTCTCTCTCTCTCTCGTACCTCTCTCTCCCTCTCGATCCAGACCACACCGGCGCCCCCACCACCTCGACTACCCTAGCCTCACCGGCCACCACCTCGCACACCGACCGCCACGGCCGACCTCAGCGCTCCTACCCCGTCGCCCACGTCGGCCGCCGGCTCCGGCCCCGTCCCCCGCCGGCCGCCGACCCCGTCCCCGGTCGGCCCCACCGGCCGCCAGCTCCTTTCCTCTCCGCCTCCGGCGCCGCCAAGCCAGCACCGTCCTGCTTTGCCCCTGCCGGCCTCCGGCCCCTATCCCGTCGCCCCCACCAGCCACCGGCCCCATCCCTTGATGCTGCAGTGCCGCACCACCTCGTGGATGAGCGTGGCAAGCTCCGTTGCAGTGGTGGACGCCTTGAGTCCCATCCCTCTTGTAATTTTTTTGGTGAGATATGCCTCTTGTATGCTGTGTAATTCATTTGCGTGTACTAATTCATTTGCATCTACTCTGTGTAATCCGTTCGTGTGTAATCTATTTATTTTGTGAAATGGAACAATTTTGTATTGTGAAATTCATCCGTGGAGTACTGGAACAGCAAGTGTTGATGGATATTGTGGTTTTTGTCGTGGTCTGTTTGTTCCTTTTTTTAATATAAAAACATTCTTTGCCGTTAGTGATTTTTGAGGCAGAGGGCAAAGGCACAGATTCTAGCTGATAGCAACGATGCTTTTCTTTACCGTCTGGGGTATACGTGCAGGACGGCAAAAGTAGTTTGGCTGACGGCAAAATCTTTGCCGTATGCCCGAATAAAAGCTGACGGCAAAGCAGTCTTTGTCGCCATCCTCTTTGCCGTCAGCCGGCTGACGGCAAACTCTTTGCCGTCTGTATTCCGCTCTTTGCCGTCTGTTACCGCCAGACGACAAACTAGCTGATTCCTGTAGTGTTTAGAAAAAAAAGGAAGGAGGTTATGAGCGTACTTGTAGGCCCGTCCGTATTGTGCTTCCGCCGATGTCCAGGGTATTTTAAGTGCATAGTTATGTATGCGCGGTACAAATTTCGCAGGTGTATGGGGCGGACGGCAGAAGCCGAACTGCTAGTCCAGCTCTGAAATTGGTCCGTCCTGCTGAATGGAGACCGGCGGCTTAATGGCCGACAAATTATGCGGTTTAATAAGACCGCTTTGTACTTCAGCTGAAGTGGCCGTAGTATGATCCTTAGTCCGGAGGGAGTGCTTCTCATGCTCCCCTATGGATGTGTGTGTCACGTATACCATGTTCACTGTTTTTACTTTGGGGGGAAATTGCTTCTGACCCCCGGTATTTGGTTGGTGAGTCTCTTCGTCGTCGCTGTCACCGGGCGGCCTCTTCCCCTTGTGTTCGACGTTGAGCTTGCCGGCCTGTTTGAAGACCCAACAACTTCTGTTGGTGTGATTCGCTGGTTTATCGGGGTTGCCATGGATCTGGCAGGGCCGATCCAATATCTTGTCTAAATTGGATGGTCCGTCTCTGTTTACCTTGAATGGCTTTTTCCGTTGACCGGGTTTGGGACCGCTGAATCCGGCGTTGACTGCTGTGTCGTGCGTTCTTTCATTATCATTGTGACGTTTGTGTTTACTGCGTCGTGGCTTGCCATTGCCGTCTCGGACTTCGGAAGTGCCTGAATCGCTGGCGCTGTTGCTTCTACGAGCTAGCCAGCTGTCTTCTCCCGCGCAAAAGCGGGTCATCAGAGCGGTAAGGGCTCACATGGATTTTGGTTTTTCTTGACCGAGGTGGCGGGCGAGCCACTCGTTCCGGACGCTGTGTTTGAAGGCCGCTAGGGCTTCCGCGTCCGGATGGTCAACGATTTGGTTATTTTTAACTAAGAACCTAGTCCAGAGCTTCCTGGCTGACTCTCCGGGCTGCTGGACGATGTGACTTAAGTCATCGGCATCTGGTGGCCGGACATATGTACCTTGGAAGTTGTCGCGGAAGGCGTCTTCCAAATCCTCCCAACTTCCAATAGAGTTTTCAGGCAGACTGTTTAGCCAGTGCCGAGATGGCCCTTTGAGTTTTAGTGGGAGGTATTTGATGGCATGAAGGTCATCTCCGCGGGCCATATGGATGTGGAGAAGGAAATCCTCGATCCATACCACGGGGTCAGTTGTTCCATCATATGATTCGATATTCACGGGTTTCCTTCTGTGGGAATTCGCGCTCCATTACTTCGTCCGTGAAGCAAAGAGGGTGTGCGGCGCCTCTATATTGGGCCACATTGCGACGTAGCTCCGATGGAGTCCGTCTGTGGTTTTCGGCCTGGGTGTGACTAGGCCTGTCACGTCCGAATAGATAGTCATCGTCACGTGTCGGGGCACGTCCTCGCGATCTGTAGATCGATCTGGTATGTCCTGCTCTATTGTCCAGGTCCTGCCGAAGGTCGTATGTATAACCACGAGCTGTTTTATTTCTGCCTTTACGATGAGGCAGGGCGGGCTGCTGTTCGGCTTGAGTTGCTGCTTTATCCCGACCACGTAGTGGTCGGTCAGCTGCATTGCGCAATGATGGTGCGGGCTCTGGCGCCTCGTCATCGAACTGAGGTAGTAATTTGCGCTTCGGGTAGCTTTTGGCTGGGCGCTTGCGGCCGTATTCTTCGGCTGCTAGGACATCCGTCCATCTATCGTTGAGCAGGTCTTGGTCAGCTTGAAGCTGCTGCTGCTTCTTTTTCAGGCTCCTTGCAGTGGCTATTAGCCGGCGCTTGAAGCGCTCCTGCTCGAGAGGTTCCTCAGGCACGATGAAATCCTCGTTGCCGAGGCTCACCTCATCCTCGGAGAGCGGAAGGTAGTTAATGTCCTCTGAGTCGTCGTGTATGGCCTGTTCGTCAGGGCTAACTTGCCCGTTTTCCCGTCCATCCTGTTCGGAGATTGCCCCAACAGGGTCTTCATTGTCTTCGGCATAGTCCGGAGTATTGTTTACTCCAGTGCTGGTATTGCTATTTTTTGCATAACGTGACTTAGAGCGGCGCCACTGACGCCTGGGTTTGTCATCGTCGTTAGTTTCTTTAGGTGTATCCACCATGTATATGTCGTATGAAGAAGTGGCCGTCCAGCGTCCGGTAAGCGGCGGGTTTTGGCCCTGCTCCTCATCGGCATCGCCGTCCATACCGTCGATGTCCTCGGAGCCGTAATCAAGCATGTCGGTTAGGTCCTCGACAGTGGCTATGAAGTGGGCGGTGGGTGGGAAACGAAATTCTCCATCATCAGCCTCTAGTTCGAACTGGATATCATTCGGCTGTGAGTCCCCCGCCAAGGATAGATTTTTTAATGAGTTTAGCACGTCGCCTAGTGGCGAGTGCCGGAAGATGTCCGCGGAGCTAAATTCGACAATAGATGTCCGATCAAGCTCGAGGTATGCGGACGCACATGGTTCGGAACCTGTGACCGGAGACAAGTCCGTGGTTCTGGTGACATAGATGTCACTTGAAGTTAGGTCTGTGTGCGGCTCCAATGCCGCTGAATCTGTGGCTTCCATGGCGGGGTTGAGCTTCCCATCCTCGGATGGCGCGATCTGCTCCGGATCTAAGGCCAGAGCAGCAATAGGTGCTATCTCCTGGGTATGGTCTGATGACAGATCTACATCATGTTCATCGTGGTGGCAGGGAGCGGCTGCCATGGTCTCGAATCCGTCGAAGCTCAAGTCTCCACGGATATCCGCGACGAAGTTCAAGTTTCCAAATCTGACCTGATGGCCGGGGGCGTAGCTTTCGATCTGCTCCAGATGGCCAAGCGAGTTGGCCCGCAGTGCGAAGCCGTCGAATACGAAGATCTGTCCGGGGAGGAAGACTTCCCCTTAGACAGCATCGCTGTAGATGGTCGAAGGAGCCATCAAACCTTTTGACGATGGCACAGTGGAACTCTCAATGAAAGCACCAATGTCGGTGTCGAAACCGGCGGATCTCGGGTAGGGGGTCCCGAACTGTGCGTCTAAGGTCAATGGTAACAGGAGACGGGGGACACAATGTTTACCCAGGTTCGGGCCCTCTCTATGGAGGTAATACCCTACTTCCTGCTTGATTGATCTTGATGAATATGAGTGTTACAAGAGTTGATCTACCGCGAGATCGTAATGGCTAAAAACCTAGAAGTCTAGTCTGTATGACTATGATTATCCTTCCTCTCTACGGACCTAGCCCTCCGGTTTATATAGACACCGGAGGGATCTAGGGTTACATAAAGTCGGTTACAGAGAAAGGAATCTTCATATTTGGTCGCCAAGCTTACCTTCCACGCCAAGGAGAGTCCCATCCGGACACGGGTAGAGTCTTCGGTCTTTGTATCTTCACAGCCCATCAGTCCGGCCCATAGCTAACAGGCCGGACGCCCGAGGACCCCTTAATCCAGGACTCCCTCACCCTTCCACAGGGATTTAGCTCTCACTCTTTATAACATTGCACACATAGTCTTTAGCTTTTTTTGACAGAGCAAATTCCTCCTTGCTCCATTTCCGTAGTATCTACTATGTCTTTAACCTCACCAAGTGCTTCATAGACATGCTCCAAATTTTAGTTAATCGGCACCCAATAATCCTCTATGGTACGCTCCATGCCTACTACATGCACTTTCGAACTTGAACGGCCTCTGCCGACCACCCCCGTTATCCCAGTCTGATGTACTAATGCCAACTAGCAAGGCACAAGGATCAGACTCGGTTCTCTAGATGTGTGCAACCATTGTGTTCTCAAAGAGCTTCTGTTTCCCTGCTGCCGGTAGTCCCAAATACGCGGTAGTCCAACATCCTTACAATTTCTTGATTTTAAGCAGTTTGAAGGTGGCCTTCTTCTAAGTTACGATTCGCCCTCATCTGTCACTATAGATGTTCTAGCTTTAGCCTTTAGTCCTTTCGAGTTATGCCAAAATCTGTGAAGCGATAGAAATTGACCACCTCCCGAAAACCATCCATCATCCACGTACTCCTCCCTGTGCACACCTCCAGAGTCCAGATTGATCATTCTCATCGAGCAACTCATTGAAATCACTTGCGCACAACCATGGGTTATCATGTTCTCCTCTGAGGAAATTTCCTAACAACGCAGAAATTCCAGAATTAACAAGTTAGTGTATGTATAACTGGTTGCAAGATGACAGGCATGCAACTAACTAACAATGAACTAAAATACATATTGACCACTAGGGCTTCGCCTAATCTTCTATAGCCTCGAATTATGGCCTTGCCAAGTGGTTTTCGGGTGCCCCATGACGGCCTACCAATACCCTGAGTGACTTAACCACAACCTATTTTAGAACATCCCTGCCAAGGGGCTCAGCTTAAAAGAGCTAACCATATTAATTTACCCAATACCGTGGATAGTGGCTAGTCGAGCAGATTGAATGCTTTTGCAAAGGGTGTACATCTTTACCCAAGAGTTGAGTCACACATGTCTCGCCACTTAGGAATAGACATGCTACATGTTGTGTGTCGGTCAGTCATGCAACATATACATACCATATTTTGTGTACAAATGAAGATGCCACTCGATCAATGATATGAGAACAGTGTGTCGAGTGCAGAGAATTCTACAGGAATAGAAGAATTTGCAACTTTGGCGCAAAACCCTACATGATATAGATAGAAACAAACATTGTGCCAAACTATAAATAATCTGGTAACAAGGCAAACCAAACTCAACAAAATGATATGGGCATGCTATAGTCTATGGAATAATGGGATCAATGCAATGGGATCATAATGCATATTACAATGAGAAAAGGAAACTAAACCAATTATAAAAGCCTTGTAAAAAATTCCATCCATATAGCCATGTAAGCATTACTTCGGATATGTTAGACGTGATGGCACATCCCATCTCCTGCCTAGTTGTAGATCCTATCTTGATTAGTCTCCAAGGCCCTTGTTATCCTTCTTTGATATCAGTGCAATACACGCGCCACTAAGGCTATTGTCCTCGGGGAGGCCTGAACCTATATAACCCGTGGTGTTGTCCTGATAGACCACTACATGATTCCGTCGCGTTCCTACTTCTTCGACATATCGTTGGATCAACAATTTACCAATACTCAGTAGAATTGATTAATTCCAGCTAGCATAGGAATGATTGACAAAAAATAATGTAGAAGATTTAAGCCAAAAACATCAATGTTACGTGCAATCTATTTTAATGATTTACCTTGAACAACCAATGAGTCTGATCTTGGGAGAAAATATTCAGCATACTAGAATAAATAGGAATGAGTTTATTGCCATGAATGTATCCTAATAATAATGTGCTTGGATATGGGAGAAATCATTTATCATGAAAGAACAAATATGGAAGACATTGATTGCGACCAATTTTAGTGGCCCTCTATATAAACACAAGAAACGACATCACTAGTTCTATAACATTTTACCGGAAGAACTATACAACAGAAGGAGTGTGTAGCTCTTATCCATGGCTTTTGGAAGCAAAATCACATGGGTACTAGGCATAGTGGCTTTGTTGGCCATCTTAACCACTGCCCAATCATATGATACATCAGGTAGGCACATAAACATTTTTATTTACTTGCACATATAGTTTTATATTTTTGTACCATTTGTTGGAGTTATTGTGGCGTTCTGATTATTTTTGTTGCATTACATTTTATTCTCCACAGCTCGTATAGGGAATTGTGATGATACGCCGAATTGCTCAGATGGTAAATGCAAGGATACATGTGCTAGCCAAGGTTACGAGGCAAAAGCGAGTTCTTGCGTAAAACAATTTGGAAGGACATTCTGTTGCTGTAGCAAGGATGGGTCAGAATAATGTTCTTACAAGCTCGTATGTGCAAGCAACGAAGAAGAACAATATGTATCTTCTCATGATATAATAAATGCAATAATTTACTACTATATCTTTTTGCTACAATACAAAATGTAAACACATTAAGACATGCTAAATAAACGCGATCCTTCCTGGAATGGAAACTCACGAAGCAGGTTTACAATACCTTTTGATAGTGAGTACCGCGTGATACTATATTTAGTATCATCTATCTATATCTACATCATCTATATATATATCAATATAAAAAGACCCAAAGGGGCATATCCAATTAATCTTGGCCATCAAATTATGTCAATCCAACGACCTAGACTGCTTCAATGTCAAGCGCTCAACACATTTAGCGTGCAGTTAATTTCATGCCAAAAATAGTGCTAATCACATAATAACACGTAAATAACATCCTAATTAATATCCGCATGCACTTAATATATTTCCAAATTAACATGCATTGCACGTACATTGACTAGTCAATATAAAAAGACCCAAAAAGGCATATTCAACAAATCTCAGCCATCAAACAGTGTCAATCCAATGATCTATGTTCCTCCAATGGTAACCGATCAACATGTTTAGCACGCAATTAATAACATACCAAATATAGACTATTATATAATTAACTTGTAATTGACATCCTACCTAATATTAATGTGCAATTAATTTTCTGCCTAATATCAACATGTATATATTTTGCCTGATATTGACGTGCATTGCACGTATACATATACTAGTACTAGCAAATATGTACGTGCGTTGCAATGAGAGAAAAGAATATATCACACGCATCTAGCCTAATAAGCATGACCGAAAAAACTCTCGTGCTACCCTGTGCTGGCGCACATGCTCTATATTAATGTAGCATCCCATGCGTCACCGATTATCCTCCTTTCCGCCCTCGTTGATGGGTGCCTAGCGTCCACTTGACCACAATATATCTAGACGTGGTCAATGTTGGAACAGCCCAGGAGGAGGAAGTAGACTCACGCACACAAACTCAAGGTGGAAGAAGATAATGAACACGCAGAGCATTTTTTGGTGGCACACGCACTTGCCTTTTCTCTTGTTCCTTCTCACACATACATGATGCAAATACATGGTTTTAATAGCCGGACTCACACGACTATCACGCACCCACTAACCACTAGCATGCACACACGCCGGTCAAGCCGCACCTACTTGATCCTATTTTTACTTACCACAAGCTACTTGCACGCCCATGTTCAACACTAGTACTGCCTTCCTCAACGGTCATACAACCAGGCCAAACTGCGTGCATGCAGCCTCACACTAAGTACGACCTGACCACACTAATAGTACATGTGCATGCAGGTCACATCTCTCCACATGCACTGATCACTTGGTCACCTAATACACATATACATGACTACGACCACTCATCTCCTGGCTTGCCGACCTGCTTGCGTGCACTTGCTCTATCTCTCTGCTGCTGATCCGGCCGCTACGCCATGTTGCCGAGCATGCAATTTTCTCTGTACTTGGCTGACTAATGCAACTCTACGTGGCTATTACACAACGCAACAAATTAAACATGACCTAATATTAAATGCTTAATACTAATAACAAGATTAGTTCCAACAGTCAATCTCTAGATGATGAGCTTGACCATCACATGGCACATCTGTCATTGAATCCCATCAGCGCAAGGGAATGTTTAAACTAAACTATTGAGCCGGGTGTGAGGGCTGCCCTCCGTGTCCCTTGGGCACATCCTCCATACAACATCCCCTGTACAATGCCCGTGGTTCGTTATAGAGCAAACGCCAATCACCATGTACCAGGGTTGTCTGGGTCAAGTGGCCGTGTCACGTAACAAAGGTTGCTAATGGCAAAAACAATGAATCGATTAAGGGTAGGATCATGTACGAGGCCTTGTCCACCACCACATTGAGCGGTCACTTGGCCACTTGCTAGCCACTCGCCGCCAAGGCAACTCGCTCAAGCATTAGCACAAACACCTTGTGCTCACCACTAGCGCAAGATAACCTTCTCAGTCTTTTTCACTGTTTTGACCTTATCAGGAAAATTTAGCACAAAATGAACTCTCTCCGATTTTATTTCGCGATCTGGCCCTTTTGATAACGCCACGGTTTGTGGCGTTTCTGCCCCACATGGATACGCCGGGCCACACAACGTTTCTTTCCTTAATAGATAAGTGGCAAATGGGCACTTCTTGTTGGAAACGCCGCACCCTATGACATTTGGAGTTGGGGTAGCAACGCCAAAGTCCTTGTCGTTTACAGCAACGCCATAGATGCTGGCGTTTCTGCCCTGCCATGTAGCGTTCCGAACAGGCCAGCAACTTAGGCTGGCTTGGCGTTTCCAAATAGAGCAGCAACGCCACGGCTTTTGGCGTTTTTGAAAAGGGTCAGATCGTGAAATAATTTCGTGGGGAGCTTATTTTGTGCTTAAGTTTTTTGACAAGGTCAAACCATAGAAAATCCCAACCTTGTCCACCGCCACATTCAGAGGTCACTTGGCAGCTCGCCGCCAGGGCAACTCACTCAAGCATTACCACAAACATCTTGTGCTCACTAGTAGAAGATAAATTGATGGCAACATTTTTTTCTTATAGTTTTCATATATATAGGAGGTCAACGTACATTATCTATAACAAAAGATGTTAGCTAGCAAATCGAAGCCATCCAGCAAGACGAGACACGAGCCAGCCCAATACGGGCCAACGATCGGGCGAAAAAGGATGAATGAGGCAAATATCCATTTCTACCCAAGCTCATCTGCATTCGATAAAAAATACAAATGAAAATAAAAAATTCAAAAAAATCCAAACTTTTTCATGGTAGATAATTTGGTGCGTCAGATGCGCTCCAAATTTTACATCATTTGGACATATGAGTAGTTCTCAGTAAAAAGACAAATTGGGCCAGAACAATGCAAGACCAATAAGTTTTTACAGACCCCAAAATTGCTTGTTCTGCCGAGACCTACTTAGATGTCCAAATGATCTGAAATTTCGAGCGCACCTCGCGCACCAAAACTATCTACCAGGTAAAAAAACTAGAATTTTTTTGAATCTTTAAACTATTTGTTTTGAATTTTTTTCTTCATGCAGGTGTAGATGAGTCTGGGCGCCGAATCGCTGCTCTAAGAATGAGGGGTTTGTAATATAGTCGGTGTTGTTACACAAACAATGTAATCTATACACATTATATTTACTACACTAGAAGAAATTTACTACCCAAAAATATTACATTGTCAAAAAATAACTTATGGGCGAAAAAATGGTAGTTTCTTTTGAGAAATAGCGAGGACACCCCATAAAAAATACGGTAAAAATATCAAAATATTATGTAATTTGGTTTTGTAAAACTACCGGCTGACACCCCATCACAAATCATGATTGTGCAATTTGGAGAACATGAGATAACAACAACAACACACATTTCTCCCGTTTGCTCCTGCTCATTTATTGAAGGTCTCTCTTTTGTTCTCATCCTCAGTTTGTTTATTCCCAAAGCCACTTGTTCATATTTCAATTAATTTGTCAACATATATAAATTGGTGGGAAATCGGTATGAGAGAGCAAGATGGGACTATTCAACAAAGAATATCCATGCATCCTCTTTGAAAAGGTGGCTCACGACCCATAAGAGAAGGATCACCAGTAGCCTAGAGCGATTTGATGCAGAGCAGGCCCAACAACACAATTACATGGGTCTGTTCTGATGGAAGGTAATCATCAGCGCAGAAGGAGAACGAAAACCCTATTTGACGGCGATCTCTATTTGGCGCGTAGGTCGAGTAATTGTACCCTCTAGACCAGTCACTCTCTTGTTCAACCTTGCAATATCTTTGGCAAGCTTGGTGATAACACTCTGAGCCCTGCCCTGCCATTCATCATCCAACCACTTAACATAGACTAACATAGACACAATCCTCATATCCCTATGAATGTTTCCTTGGATTAGTCAATGGGCCCAGAGGGTATACATTAACTTTTTTTACTTTGCACTAACCTCTAATGGGAAGAAGAGAAACTGTCTTCCTATGTCAAATCCATTCTTGCATACACGTCATGTGGGGGTGTTGCAATTGTTGCGATTGGCGTGCAGCGGAGTTGCAACCACAAAACCAATTGCTATGATTGTTGTCATTTTTTGATAGAATCAGAGACCATGGGGCTGTAGCCGGCGCACAGAGAAACTTCATCTGGCAATGGCAAATGCTAGGATCGGCGACCGAGAAAGCGACAACCGACGACCAAAAAAGCTTCAACCGGAGACAGGAAGCTGGGGGCTGGGATCGCGCAACCGTAAAAGCTGCAATTGGTGGAAGAGGAAGCTACAACCGACAAATGGACAAGCTTCAACCTGGGGACATTGATTGTTTTTGCTGGGACCTACAACAGCTATTTTGCTATGACAGGCAAACGTTTTTGCCGGGATCGTCATTGAGTTTTGCTGCGACTTGCAAAAGATTTTGCTGGGACCGTCTACTGCAGCGTGTATAAGCACAACGACGGGGTGGATGCTGCGACAGCTGCAAGGTTCTCGGCGAGAACGAGGAGACTGCAGTTGCGGGCAAGGATTCGTGTTGGAACCAGCGAGAGCCGGTGATGCAAGCTCCATGGAGCGATGTTTTCGAATGCGGGAAGGAGGTTTTGCAAGGGTGGCGAGCGGCGGCGAGATGGTAGTGCGGCGGTGCTTCGAGCTCGGTAGCCTCACGCGTGCCCATGGTGGGTATCGACGACGATGCGTTGCAGCTTGTCAAGCGGGGCATATCAATGGCTAGCAGATATCGCATCGTATGGCGTGGGATGCGACCGGCCTTATATTTTTGGATATGGGCTATGAGTTTCTAAAACAGATGTGTACATCTATCCACAATTTCTAGTCTGACATAGTGGTAGTTTTGATGCCATATCATTTCTATAATTGGAAATCTAGAAGACAATATATACGCCATCCGTTCTGGAATATAAGGTGCATAAATTTCTCTGGAAGTCATGCAAATGTTTTAGAACAGGATTATTGAATGAAATATTAACATCTGCAATGAAAAAAAACAAATATGAAATAAGTTTTCGTAATGGATCCAATGATGCAAATTTGGTATTATAGATATTAATACTTTTTTTTGCAGAAAAACTTCCAATCTATTCATCTTCAATCATGGCAGTACAACGAACACCAGAAATAAAAAATTCATCCAGATCCGCAGACCACCTAGCGATGACTACAAGCACTGAAGCGAGCCGAAGGCGTGCCGCCGTCATCACCCCTCCATTGCCGGAGTCGGGCACAACTTGTTATAGCAGACAGTCGGGAAGTCGTCGTGCTAAGGCCCCATAGGACCAGCGCACCAGAACAGTAACCGCCGCCGATGAAGAATAACGTAGGTTGGAAGGATTCAACCCGAAGACACACGAATGTAGACGAACAACGACGAGATCCGAGAAAATCCACCAAAGATAGATCCGCCGGAGACACACCTCCACACGCCTACCAACGATGCTAGATGCACCGCCGGAACGGGGGCTAGGCGGGGAGACCTTTATTCCATCTTCAGGGAGCCGCCACCGTCTCGCCATCCTGAGCAGGACACAAACCCTAACAAGACAGGAAAAAAACGACTGAAAACGGAGCCCTCCCGCCGGCCCTTGGCAGGATCCACCGCCCCTCCATGGCCCTAGGGCCACCGGAGACGAGGCAGACCTGCGGCGGCGCCGGCGAGAGGCAGAAACCCTAGCTTTCTTTCTTTGAAGGAGGAGATATTAATACTTTTTTAAATCTAAAAACATAGTCAAACAGGCACAAGTTTGACTTTTAACAAAGCAATACACCTTATATTTTGGAACGAAGGGAATATGAAGCAAACATGGGATCATGTGTTTAGAAACTGATGATATCAGACAATACATCAGTGCATCCTGGTCAAAGATGCTATTGGTTGCTGGCATCATCGGCAGCGTATTGCAAGTACAAATCATGTAGGCGAAGGGCGGTTGACGCGATGCAGCATTATATATGCATTGTTGTCATCGACACGACATGCAATGCATTTTTTGTGGAGGTACATATATAAATACAGAGGGCACTAGGCCTATAATCGTAAGCGCATGCAATAATCACAAGAGATAGAGCAATTGCAGTACAAGCAGTTCTTGGCTCGACTTCTTCCTCTCATCTGCAGGTTAATTTGCTAATGAACCCTGATGACTAATCACCCATGGAATCTCTCTCTCTCTCTCTCTCTCTGATCATCCATGCATGATGACTGCATGCGTTGTTCAATTATTTTCTATGTATGCTTGATTATTAATCCTCAGTAATCGTATTATCAGGGAAAGACATGCCGAGGGAACTGCATTCAAACAAGTCGGCGTGGCCGGAACTGGTGGGGGTGCCTGCCGGTGAAGCCATTAGAGTTATCGAGACGGAGCGGCCGGACGTGTTTGCCTTTATATGGGCCGAGGGTGAACTGGAGCCGCCAAATATCGAATATAACCGCGTCCTCGTCTGGTGCTACGCTGGCGACCCGCCAATCGTCTCCCGGACTCCGGTCATCGGATAGACCACACGCCATGTAATCCTGGCTCGAATAAACTAAGTAAATAATGCGAGTGCATCTGATTCCGTTCGCCGTTAATTCAAGTTTTATTTCTAGTGTGTCTAGTTTGATGATTGATCTGCTTGCATACATGTTTTAAACCTTCCATCATACATCGTCGTGCTCATACTACCTTGTAATATGTATGGAACAATAAATAAATGGCTCTTCTTCCATTTGCTGGATAGTCTGTTTCGTCTAGATTTATGATTACTCGCAAATGCTTGTTAATATTCCTCTAGTTTGCATTAGGTAGGACCAACGAAAAAAATAGCGCGCTACAAAATATAGCGAGGCCCTTCTCTAAATGCTACACAAGTTATAGCGCGCTAATAGCATGCTATATTTCAGAATAGCGTTTGCAAAAAAAATTCAAATATATCTAGAAATAAAGTATTTAAGCAACTAAATTTTTCATACGAGCAAGCAATATATGCATAAGGGCCAAATCCAGCACATAAAAGTAGTAAGTCTCAAACAGTTTCAATAGTTTCTAACATCAACAACTACAATTTTAAAAGTCTCTAACATCAACAAACATCAACAGCGACCCTGGGCAACAACAACCATAGTCTTTAACATCAACAACTACAATTTTAAGGTAAGTCTCTTCAACAACCATAGTTTTAAGAGTCTCTAACATCAACAGCCACCGGGGCAGCAACAATACAACACAAAATGACACACAGACTTTTAAGATAGTCTACACCAACAGCCACCGAAGGCAACAACATTACAACATAGCACAATGAGATTATTCAGAATCACTCACTGGTAAATGCATGTCATCATCTTCCGATTCAGAAGAAGACTCAGCTGATTGCAACTCATCATCACGATAAATAGGAAGCAACTTCTTCTTCTTCCTAGGACGAGATTGAGACACTATCTTTCTTTTTGATGGAGCAACTTCTCCTTCTAATGTTGGTTCTACAACTTGTACATCTTCAGGTTCAAATCCTGTTTGCACTCCTTCAATAGGCACAACACCAGTGATCCACTCATTGCCTTCATCTTCTACAACATCTACAAATGTGTGGTCCTCAATTGGGTCCCTGTTTTTCATCCCTCTCTTTTGCTTTAGTTTGGAGTTGAACTTGATGAACACAAGGTCTCTCATTTTGTCATGAAGTAGCCTATTGCGTCTTTTTGTGTGAATCTGTAGGTGATGGGATTAGAGCAATGATATCTTAGTATGAAAAAACAACGAAACCAATGCAAGAAAAGTATGACAAAGATACCGGGTTGTCCTTCTAATGTGACAATGAAGAACTGATAATTAGCACATTCTTCTTCCACTTCTTAAAAGCAAAAGACTATTCTGGTTAACATTCTTCTTCCTCTTCTTAAAAGCAAAAGACTATTCTGGTTATGAGTTGTTCAAACATGATACTGGTTAAGATTCAAACATGATGCTCAAGGTAGCATGACAATTGACAAGCACCAAATAGTCCTACTATAAGTACTAAAACGTATGTCAAGGATCTTTCTACTTCAATCAACACATGGATAGACAATAAACAAGTTGACATATGGCATGCATCTTTCTGACCTGCTGAAAAACACTGAAATTCCTCTCACAAGCCGAGGAGCTGCATGTCAAACTCAAAATCCGCATCGCCAATACCCTGAGATTTGGTGCACTTGACCCATGATTGGACCACCAATCAGCTTCATTAAGAGTAAAAACCGGAGTTAAGAAAGCATTGCAAGTTCTGATTTGAGAATGGAGAAAAAATTAAATGTAAATATGCACCTGGATCCTACATCTTTCTATGAATAACTGAATATACAGGGATCTCCTTCTGAATCCTACTTCCCTTTGTTGGTGCTCTTGCCGGCGTTCACCTGGTGGTGCCCTTGCCGGCGGCATAGCGGGAGACGGGGAGGGCATGGAGATGGCACAAGGGAAAGTGGGTATGTGACGGTGTGGATGCTTGATTACCTGGTGGTTGACTTGCCGACGGTGCGGTTGACATCGCCCGTCTGTGCTAGGAATAGGATGGAGTCGACATGGAGGACGCCGCCGCCGCGAGATGATGATGCCGCCGCTGCTCATGTGAAGATGTTGCCGCCGTGCTGATGACTAGATGTTGTCGCCGCCTGCGCTCACGCCCAGATGTTGCCGCCGCCGCCGCCGCTCATCTGGGCTGGGAACTGGGAAGGGGATGAGATGTGAGAACTAGGGTTAGCCAGTTAGATGGGAGACTGATAAAAGGAGTGGGCCTGCTGGGCCTGCTGGGCTGTGCTTATTTTAGTTTTGCATGGTCTGCACGTTATAACGTTAAAACGCTACAACGTTATAGCGTGTGTAGCGCGCTAATTACGCGATTAGCGCCGTAGCGGCCGATTTTGTCAAAACGTAACGTCTCCCTTCCGAATATGCTATAACCGCGCTATAACCGCGAAATAGCGTGCTATTTTTTTCGTTGGGTAGGACACAAGAATAAGGCATCTGTACTGACTTGCCTCAAATTTCCTCTGCATATGATCATTTGTTGGGTGAGCTGGCCTCAAGCAAATTGGTTTACCTTTGTGAAACACTACGTCGAAGGAATTTCAAAAGCTAAGCCAATCTACTACCAATACCTATAAAAGCAAGATTATTTGTGTGAATCCATATGATCAAAGCTATTCAACCACATTACCGAATGTCCCTCATGGCTCTAATGATGTATCCTCCACATTACCGAAAATACTTAAAACAACATATTAATTGTAATTGGACTTGAAAACAACACTAACTACAACTGACTTAGAAACAACGTTAATGGCACATTTATTTTGCAAGCCACATTAACAACATTAATCGCTTCCTCTCACCTCAATCATACCAGGCCATCACCAATTCGCTACTACTTACAAAGAAAGATCTAGCTTTCACTATCACCTTGTTCGCTCGATCGCTTCATCAAGCCTTCCCAACGTCATATATAATCAATTGCAACAAAGAAATCAATATATGTCCTTTTGTTTCCTCCCCTAACGACTGGCGACGTTGGTGGGGAGGAGAATCCCGGTGCCTCAGCTCCCATTAGTATTTAGGTTAGGGTTTTTATTCTTTGCAGGCGTGACACTCAGACGGATGGTTGCGCTTCTTCGGGTTTGTCTTCCGGGCTCCGGTTCTCCTTGAGTTCGTCCGTCTAGACGTAGTCGATAACGCTCCGGCGTATATTCATGCCATGTTCTTGGGGCGGTGAGGTCAATGTTTCTCGTCTTGTGACAAGATTTGGTCGGGTCTATGCAAGGGTTCAATGGAGACAACCGCGGCTGCGGGGCGCTGGTTCTTAGGGGCACATGCATGATGACTTCCCGGTTGTCATCGACAAAGTCAAGGCGGCTTCGGTAGAGGAGCGGCGACGGCCGCGTGTCGGCGGCTCGTTCTGGCGGAAATAGTGGTCGGTGGTTATGGAATCCTGATATAACTTTTATTATATTTGAGATATTTTGTACTTCCGTTGAACTACGATAATAGATCTTATGATTTTGACACACAAAAAAGCCACCCCCCTCCCCCCCGCGCGTCTTGTTTCTATTTTTTTCCGTCTTCAACTCCCATCGTTTTTTGTTACGAATGGGTACCCACCCCATGCACCCAGGTCTATTGGGTCACCTCCCCACCTCCCATTCCCCCTTTTCCATTGAGCATTCCCGCCCCGTCTCCTATATCTCCCCGATCCGACACCACATCCCATCTCCTCTCTGATCTCTCCTTGATTCAGCGTCACACTACATCTCTCCTGTTCCACTCCCTGTAGTCATGGTGAAAGTCGTGGTCGACGCTCCTGTTGTACCACGCGCCATCCGTACAATGAAAACCACCACTATCCATGCGCCTCCATTGGCATGCCTCCTTTGGTGTCTCGCCTCCCATTAATGCCTTCCTTCATGTCGCGCCGAGTCATACATAGGATTCTACATGTGCCCATCCTCCTCTCAACGGAGCTGCCGCCACCAAGGATGAGAAATGTCTGTGACTGCTGCCACCGAGGACGGAGTTGATGGACTGTACCGCTACAGCTATCGAGGCTTACCGCCGAGTGCACCAATGTTACCGCCTAGGCTGGGGTGCCCACATTCCTACAGTGTTGCCTCAGTCATTTGGCTGTCCGGGAAAGTAGTTTAGGATGAACTAAAGTCCATCCCTCTCATCTGGTATTTGATGTACGAGTCCTTTTTGTGCTAATGAACAACATGCCATTCTTGTGCTAATCTATCCTGGACACTACAGGGAGTATCTGAATGCATGATTGCAGCTATAACAGTGGTTTCTACATATTGTACGTGATATATATTCCTTGAGTTTTTTTCTCATCTTTTGGTAAAAACGACATATCTTCTCGAAGAAGTAGTATGCAATTGTTGACGACACTTTTTCTCTTGCATGAGACGACTCAAATGAAAAAGTGTTGAACATGAAATTTCTTTGTCTCGTTGATATTCCTATCCTCTTTGGCCCTTGATAAACTAAAATCCCAATTCTTGTGAAAGAAAATAAGAACAAAATTCACCATGGAGATGAAGAGAATGGTTCTGGATTTTTGGTACAGAAAAAGGTAAGAAGAATACGCAAAAGAGAATAACTAGCAGCAGATGGACATACATATCCTTTGCATCTTGCCCTATTAGTCATCTTCATCTTCATGCTCCGACTGAACCTGCCATGCGAAATTGAACAACAAGAAGAAATAAATTCCGATTTAGCTAAGTTCTGATTTTGCGAATGCAGATTTTCTTCTGGGTGAAATCCTAAGATCTATGATAGGGCGACGATGGCGCTTGTGCACTATTTCCTTCTTGGAGGTGTCGCTTTTGGAGAATTTGGACTTAGAGTGTTGTCTTGGTGGTGGTTCGTGCTGCAGTGACAACGAATCGATCACTGTAGCGGGATCTTTCGTTTTTTCTTCTTCTTTTTGTTTTTGGGTTGCGTGCATCTGTAATGTCTTTAGGACATCTCGTCGTTGTAGAGGCCGGGTGTAATTGGTATCTCCGTGATATTAATATATTTCCTTTGTCAAAAAAGAAAAAACGTGCATACGATTGAAACTATGATGGAACCGATGATAGATATGAGATTACTCATATCGGACAGAGCAATCGAACTATACATTACCAACAAACTTGGCTCCATATTTGTCTCCATGTTGTAGGGTTTACTTGTGAAATTCTGCCATATGTCTCCTTTAGTTGCTGCAGCATCTTCCTCTGATCGGCTGCTCTGCCCTTTTTCAAGAGATCGAACTGGAGAAGAGCGCATGCATCATGCAGTAGATTCAGTTTGAGAACCTGAAACCTAGCAGGTTGACCGACTTGCTGTTTAACAATTACCTAGACAAATTGAGAGCAGCAAGAGCTGCCTAAATGAAATGGAACTTCATTTGACCATATATTTGCACTGCATGCACAACAAACAGCAGAGTAACCTACAAGTACCAAAATTATCGGGGGCCCCCCATTTCATATAATGATTTAGTGAAATCCTAAACAAACATAAACAACAGAAGGTTGAGTGCATACTGTTTCCCAGCAGCTAAATTCCTGCTGCTAGCTATGTAGAGTACAGAAGGTCTGGGAAACATGCTACTCTCAACACCTTCCTAGTGACAAACCAGTTGGATCATTCTGGTGAAAATCTGTGCAGAACTTTTGCCACTCTACAAAGAAAATGCTCTATGTATCTCTGGAATAGGAAATACCATTGCATTCTAGAGTGATAAATGGAAGGATCAAGTTCTTCATCACAGCTATATATCCTCAACTTTACTCCTACTGCAATGAAACAGAGATCACGCTCCAGGCTGTTTTAGCACTGCCAAACACTGAAGGTATGTTTTAACTCCCACTCTCCTCCCAAGCATATCAACTTTTTTTTTTGACGGCGCTACGGCGGGCTTACGCCGGCCTGAACCTTTGCATTAATAACCAGATAATATTTGCAGCAGAGGAACAGAGGAGGGAGGAGGAGCAGAGGTATCCGGCTTTAGTTTACAATCTCATAGATAGGTGAAACAACATGGTACCCCAGTCGCGCAGCAAACCTTGCGCTTGCTCATTATTACATCTGCTAGACCAAGCAGAACATCATCAGCGGCAGAACGAGCGATGAGGTGAACCGGTCGAGTGTCATCCCTGAAGACTTTTGCATTCCTTCTTTTCCAAATGTTCCAAAGGATGGCGAGGATTATTGTAGAGCGAATTTTATTCTGCATGTCGTTGGCCCAAAGATCCCAAAGATCTGCGGGTATACCTGGAGTGAGAGAGGAGAGTTCTCCCCACAGAGTAGTGAGCTCCGGGCAGTGCAGAAGCAGGTGGTTTACGAACTCCGTCCCCGGACAGAGAGGGCAAGCCGGAGAAGTTGTGATGCCTCTGTGAAAACGCCGTTCGTTGGTGAAGAGACGATTCTTGTTTGCCAGCCAGAGGAAAATTCTACATTTGTTTGGAGCGTAATTCTTCCAGATGGCCATTGCCAAGGGATCGATAGGCTCTCCCACCCACAAAGATTCCGATAAGTCATTGAGTGGTTGACCAACTCTCGCCTCATCATGACAGTCAGTTTTCGGCTTTCTCTACTGAGGTGCTTGACCAGATGAACCGGAAGCACAATCGCAGTAGTTCTCCCTTTACTACCCTAGCCGATAGAGCGGAACATAAGGTAGCAAGCACAGGAGCCGGGCAACCCAACTATTGACCCAAGACATGATTCGGAGCTGATGCATATAAGACCAAACTCGCGACGCCGAAGTAAGCTAATAAGCTGTTCGGACTTGTCGGCAACTCATTTGTTCCCATACCGAGCCCCTGGCAATTTTGTGCCGAGGTGTGTGTGAAACAACCAAAGGAGCAAAATTCAGTTTTTTTACAAAAAAGCAAATACTGAATACGGATTATGTTCACGGGACCTGAGTGATATGCCAATCGTTATTTTACAGATAACAACGCCGCCATCCCGGCTATTTGACATGCCAGGGGTCGAAGGCTGAGGAAAAAGGCACTTTACTGGCTCGAAATAGAGAGTGCGGTCTACAAAAAGTTGTTTTGGACCTCCTGTCGCACGTCTGCGCCGCCTTTCCTCGGTAAAGGGATTCCTTAACAGGAATAACCTTTGGGTGAATGTACGAACCCGGACTCCGATAGAGTCAATGAGATGACCAGCCTTTGAGCCACCTGTGGTAAAGGATAATGAAAAAGAAAGAGTAGTTTCACTACGGGAAACAGCTAATTTGCAGTCAAGGGGCGTCTTTGCCGTCAGCTTTTCATCGGACAGACGGCAAAGAAAGGGTTTGCCGTCATCAGTAGACGGCAAAGAAAAACTGATGGCAAAATATACTTTGCCGTCTGCGGAAAAAAACACAGACGGCAAATAGCTCACTTTGCCGTCTGCATTCTATATTACAGACGACAAAGATCTTTACAGTTTGTAATATAAAATGCCGACGGCAAAGTGAGCTCTTTGCCGTCTGTAATATAAATGCAGACGGCAAAGAAGAAACACAGCCCACGGATCGATCACGCGGATCCGTGACATGGCAGAATCTGGTGCACACATCCACCTTATCCTCCACCCGACGCCCAACGGCCCACGTGTCCCACGACCTCACCTTATCCTCCACCCCACCCCCACCTGCCCACCTGCCCACCACGATTCTCTCTCTCTCTCTCGTACCTCTCTCTCCCTCTCGATCCAGACCACACCGGCGCCCCCACCACCTCGACTACCCTAGCCTCACCGGCCACCACCTCGCACACCGACCGCCACGGCCGACCTCAGCGCTCCTACCCCGTCGCCCACGTCGGCCGCCGGCTCCGGCCCCGTCCCCCGCCGGCCGCCGACCCCGTCCCCGGTCGCCCCCACCGGCCGCCAGCTCCTTTCCTCTCCGCCTCCGGCGCCGCCAAGCCAGCACCGTCCTGCTTTGCCCCTGCCGGCCTCCGGCCCCTATCCCGTCGCCCCCACCAGCCACCGGCCCCATCCCTTGATGCTGCAGTGCCGCACCACCTCGTGGATGAGCGTGGCAAGCTCCGTTGCAGTGGTGGACGCCTTGAGTCCCATCCCTCTTGTAATTTTTTTGGTGAGATATGCCTCTTGTATGCTGTGTAATTCATTTGCGTGTACTAATTCATTTGCATCTACTCTGTGTAATCCGTTCGTGTGTAATCTATTTATTTTGTGAAATGGAACAATTTTGTATTGTGAAATTCATCCGTGGAGTACTGGAACAGCAAGTGTTGATGGATATTGTGGTTTTTGTCGTGGTCTGTTTGTTCCTTTTTTTAATATAAAAACATTCTTTGCCGTTAGTGATTTTTGAGGCAGAGGGCAAAGGCACAGATTCTAGCTGATAGCAACGATGCTTTTCTTTACCGTCTGGGGTATACGTGCAGGACGGCAAAAGTAGTTTGGCTGACGGCAAAATCTTTGCCGTATGCCCGAATAAAAGCTGACGGCAAAGCAGTCTTTGTCGCCATCCTCTTTGCCGTCAGCCGGCTGACGGCAAACTCTTTGCCGTCTGTATTCCGCTCTTTGCCGTCTGTTACCGCCAGACGACAAACTAGCTGATTCCTGTAGTGTTTAGAAAAAAAAGGAAGGAGGTTATGAGCGTACTTGTAGGCCCGTCCGTATTGTGCTTCCGCCGATGTCCAGGGTATTTTAAGTGCATAGTTATGTATGCGCGGTACAAATTTCGCAGGTGTATGGGGCGGACGGCAGAAGCCGAACTGCTAGTCCAGCTCTGAAATTGGTCCGTCCTGCTGAATGGAGACCGGCGGCTTAATGGCCGACAAATTATGCGGTTTAATAAGACCGCTTTGTACTTCAGCTGAAGTGGCCGTAGTATGATCCTTAGTCCGGAGGGAGTGCTTCTCATGCTCCCCTATGGATGTGTGTGTCACGTATACCATGTTCACTGTTTTTACTTTGGGGGGAAATTGCTTCTGACCCCCGGTATTTGGTTGGTGAGTCTCTTCGTCGTCGCTGTCACCGGGCGGCCTCTTCCCCTTGTGTTCGACGTTGAGCTTGCCGGCCTGTTTGAAGACCCAACAACTTCTGTTGGTGTGATTCGCTGGTTTATCGGGGTTGCCATGGATCTGGCAGGGCCGATCCAATATCTTGTCTAAATTGGATGGTCCGTCTCTGTTTACCTTGAATGGCTTTTTCCGTTGACCGGGTTTGGGACCGCTGAATCCGGCGTTGACTGCTGTGTCGTGCGTTCTTTCATTATCATTGTGACGTTTGTGTTTACTGCGTCGTGGCTTGCCATTGCCGTCTCGGACTTCGGAAGTGCCTGAATCGCTGGCGCTGTTGCTTCTACGAGCTAGCCAGCTGTCTTCTCCCGCGCAAAAGCGGGTCATCAGAGCGGTAAGGGCTCACATGGATTTTGGTTTTTCTTGACCGAGGTGGCGGGCGAGCCACTCGTTCCGGACGCTGTGTTTGAAGGCCGCTAGGGCTTCCGCGTCCGGATGGTCAACGATTTGGTTATTTTTAACTAAGAACCTAGTCCAGAGCTTCCTGGCTGACTCTCCGGGCTGCTGGACGATGTGACTTAAGTCATCGGCATCTGGTGGCCGGACATATGTACCTTGGAAGTTGTCGCGGAAGGCGTCTTCCAAATCCTCCCAACTTCCAATAGAGTTTTCAGGCAGACTGTTTAGCCAGTGCCGAGATGGCCCTTTGAGTTTTAGTGGGAGGTATTTGATGGCATGAAGGTCATCTCCGCGGGCCATATGGATGTGGAGAAGGAAATCCTCGATCCATACCACGGGGTCAGTTGTTCCATCATATGATTCGATATTCACGGGTTTCCTTCTGTGGGAATTCGCGCTCCATTACTTCGTCCGTGAAGCAAAGAGGGTGTGCGGCGCCTCTATATTGGGCCACATTGCGACGTAGCTCCGATGGAGTCCGTCTGTGGTTTTCGGCCTGGGTGTGACTAGGCCTGTCACGTCCGAATAGATAGTCATCGTCACGTGTCGGGGCACGTCCTCGCGATCTGTAGATCGATCTGGTATGTCCTGCTCTATTGTCCAGGTCCTGCCGAAGGTCGTATGTATAACCACGAGCTGTTTTATTTCTGCCTTTACGATGAGGCAGGGCGGGCTGCTGTTCGGCTTGAGTTGCTGCTTTATCCCGACCACGTAGTGGTCGGTCAGCTGCATTGTGCAATGATGGTGCGGGCTCTGGCGCCTCGTCATCGAACTGAGGTAGTAATTTGCGCTTCGGGTAGCTTTTGGCTGGGCGCTTGCGGCCGTATTCTTCGGCTGCTAGGACATCCGTCCATCTATCGTTGAGCAGGTCTTGGTCAGCTTGAAGCTGCTGCTGCTTCTTTTTCAGGCTCCTTGCAGTGGCTATTAGCCGGCGCTTGAAGCGCTCCTGCTCGAGAGGTTCCTCAGGCACGATGAAATCCTCGTTGCCGAGGCTCACCTCATCCTCGGAGAGCGGAAGGTAGTTAATGTCCTCTGAGTCGTCGTGTATGGCCTGTTCGTCAGGGCTAACTTGCCCGTTTTCCCGTCCATCCTGTTCGGAGATTGCCCCAACAGGGTCTTCATTGTCTTCGGCATAGTCCGGAGTATTGTTTACTCCAGTGCTGGTATTGCTATTTTTTGCATAACGTGACTTAGAGCGGCGCCACTGACGCCTGGGTTTGTCATCGTCGTTAGTTTCTTTAGGTGTATCCACCATGTATATGTCGTATGAAGAAGTGGCCGTCCAGCGTCCGGTAAGCGGCGGGTTTTGGCCCTGCTCCTCATCGGCATCGCCGTCCATACCGTCGATGTCCTCGGAGCCGTAATCAAGCATGTCGGTTAGGTCCTCGACAGTGGCTATGAAGTGGGCGGTGGGTGGGAAACGAAATTCTCCATCATCAGCCTCTAGTTCGAACTGGATATCATTCGGCTGTGAGTCCCCCGCCAAGGATAGATTTTTTAATGAGTTTAGCACGTCGCCTAGTGGCGAGTGCCGGAAGATGTCCGCGGAGCTAAATTCGACAATAGATGTCCGATCAAGCTCGAGGTATGCGGACGCACATGGTTCGGAACCTGTGACCGGAGACAAGTCCGTGGTTCTGGTGACATAGATGTCACTTGAAGTTAGGTCTGTGTGCGGCTCCAATGCCGCTGAATCTGTGGCTTCCATGGCGGGGTTGAGCTTCCCATCCTCGGATGGCGCGATCTGCTCCGGATCTAAGGCCAGAGCAGCAATAGGTGCTATCTCCTGGGTATGGTCTGATGACAGATCTACATCATGTTCATCGTGGTGGCAGGGAGCGGCTGCCATGGTCTCGAATCCGTCGAAGCTCAAGTCTCCACGGATATCCGCGACGAAGTTCAAGTTTCCAAATCTGACCTGATGGCCGGGGGCGTAGCTTTCGATCTGCTCCAGATGGCCAAGCGAGTTGGCCCGCAGTGCGAAGCCGTCGAATACGAAGATCTGTCCGGGGAGGAAGACTTCCCCTTAGACAGCATCGCTGTAGATGGTCGAAGGAGCCATCAAACCTTTTGACGATGGCACAGTGGAACTCTCAATGAAAGCACCAATGTCGGTGTCGAAACCGGCGGATCTCGGGTAGGGGGTCCCGAACTGTGCGTCTAAGGTCAATGGTAACAGGAGACGGGGGACACAATGTTTACCCAGGTTCGGGCCCTCTCTATGGAGGTAATACCCTACTTCCTGCTTGATTGATCTTGATGAATATGAGTGTTACAAGAGTTGATCTACCGCGAGATCGTAATGGCTAAAAACCTAGAAGTCTAGTCTGTATGACTATGATTATCCTTCCTCTCTACGGACCTAGCCCTCCGGTTTATATAGACACCGGAGGGATCTAGGGTTACATAAAGTCGGTTACAGAGAAAGGAATCTTCATATTTGGTCGCCAAGCTTACCTTCCACGCCAAGGAGAGTCCCATCCGGACACGGGTAGAGTCTTCGGTCTTTGTATCTTCACAGCCCATCAGTCCGGCCCATAGCTAACAGGCCGGACGCCCGAGGACCCCTTAATCCAGGACTCCCTCACCCTTCCACAGGGATTTAGCTCTCACTCTTTATAACATTGCACACATAGTCTTTAGCTTTTTTTTGACAGAGCAAATTCCTCCTTGCTCCATTTCCGTAGTATCTACTATGTCTTTAACCTCACCAAGTGCTTCATAGACATGCTCCAAATTTTAGTTAATCGGCACCCAATAATCCTCTATGGTACGCTCCATGCCTACTACATGCACTTTCGAACTTGAACGGCCTCTGCCGACCACCCCCGTTATCCCAGTCTGATGTACTAATGCCAACTAGCAAGGCACAAGGATCAGACTCGGTTCTCTAGATGTGTGCAACCATTGTGTTCTCAAAGAGCTTCTGTTTCCCTGCTGCCTGTAGTCCCAAATACGCGGTAGTCCAACATCCTTACAATTTCTTGATTTTAAGCAGTTTGAAGGTGGCCTTCTTCTAAGTTACGATTCGCCCTCATCTGTCACTATAGATGTTCTAGCTTTAGCCTTTAGTCCTTTCGAGTTATGCCAAAATCTGTGAAGCGATAGAAATTGACCACCTCCCGAAAACCATCCATCATCCACGTACTCCTCCCTGTGCACACCTCCAGAGTCCAGATTGATCATTCTCATCGAGCAACTCATTGAAATCACTTGCGCACAACCATGGGTTATCATGTTCTCCTCTGAGGAAATTTCCTAACAACGCAGAAATTCCAGAATTAACAAGTTAGTGTATGTATAACTGGTTGCAAGATGACAGGCATGCAACTAACTAACAATGAACTAAAATACATATTGACCACTAGGGCTTCGCCTAATCTTCTATAGCCTCGAATTATGGCCTTGCCAAGTGGTTTTCGGGTGCCCCATGACGGCCTACCAATACCCTGAGTGACTTAACCACAACCTATTTTAGAACATCCCTGCCAAGGGGCTCAGCTTAAAAGAGCTAACCATATTAATTTACCCAATACCGTGGATAGTGGCTAGTCGAGCAGATTGAATGCTTTTGCAAAGGGTGTACATCTTTACCCAAGAGTTGAGTCACACATGTCTCGCCACTTAGGAATAGACATGCTACATGTTGTGTGTCGGTCAGTCATGCAACATATACATACCATATTTTGTGTACAAATGAAGATGCCACTCGATCAATGATATGAGAACAGTGTGTCGAGTGCAGAGAATTCTACAGGAATAGAAGAATTTGCAACTTTGGCGCAAAACCCTACATGATATAGATAGAAACAAACATTGTGCCAAACTATAAATAATCTGGTAACAAGGCAAACCAAACTCAACAAAATGATATGGGCATGCTATAGTCTATGGAATAATGGGATCAATGCAATGGGATCATAATGCATATTACAATGAGAAAAGGAAACTAAACCAATTATAAAAGCCTTGTAAAAAATTCCATCCATATAGCCATGTAAGCATTACTTCGGATATGTTAGACGTGATGGCACATCCCATCTCCTGCCTAGTTGTAGATCCTATCTTGATTAGTCTCCAAGGCCCTTGTTATCCTTCTTTGATATCAGTGCAATACACGCGCCACTAAGGCTATTGTCCTCGGGGAGGCCTGAACCTATATAACCCGTGGTGTTGTCCTGATAGACCACTACATGATTCCGTCGCGTTCCTACTTCTTCGACATATCGTTGGATCAACAATTTACCAATACTCAGTAGAATTGATTAATTCCAGCTAGCATAGGAATGATTGACAAAAAATAATGTAGAAGATTTAAGCCAAAAACATCAATGTTACGTGCAATCTATTTTAATGATTTACCTTGAACAACCAATGAGTCTGATCTTGGGAGAAAATATTCAGCATACTAGAATAAATAGGAATGAGTTTATTGCCATGAATGTATCCTAATAATAATGTGCTTGGATATGGGAGAAATCATTTATCATGAAAGAACAAATATGGAAGACATTGATTGCGACCAATTTTAGTGGCCCTCTATATAAACACAAGAAACGACATCACTAGTTCTATAACATTTTACCGGAAGAACTATACAACAGAAGGAGTGTGTAGCTCTTATCCATGGCTTTTGGAAGCAAAATCACATGGGTACTAGGCATAGTGGCTTTGTTGGCCATCTTAACCACTGCCCAATCATATGATACATCAGGTAGGCACATAAACATTTTTATTTACTTGCACATATAGTTTTATATTTTTGTACCATTTGTTGGAGTTATTGTGGCGTTCTGATTATTTTTGTTGCATTACATTTTATTCTCCACAGCTCGTATAGGGAATTGTGATGATACGCCGAATTGCTCAGATGGTAAATGCAAGGATACATGTGCTAGCCAAGGTTACGAGGCAAAAGCGAGTTCTTGCGTAAAACAATTTGGAAGGACATTCTGTTGCTGTAGCAAGGATGGGTCAGAATAATGTTCTTACAAGCTCGTATGTGCAAGCAACGAAGACGAACAATATGTATCTTCTCATGATATAATAAATGCAATAATTTACTACTATATCTTTTTGCTACAATACAAAATGTAAACACATTAAGACATGCTAAATAAACGCGATCCTTCCTGGAATGGAAACTCACGAAGCAGGTTTACAATACCTTTTGATAGTGAGTACCGCGTGATACTATATTTAGTATCATCTATCTATATCTACATCATCTATATATATATCAATATAAAAAGACCCAAAGGGGCATATCCAATTAATCTTGGCCATCAAATTATGTCAATCCAACGACCTAGACTGCTTCAATGTCAAGCGCTCAACACATTTAGCGTGCAGTTAATTTCATGCCAAAAATAGTGCTAATCACATAATAACACGTAAATAACATCCTAATTAATATCCGCATGCACTTAATATATTTCCAAATTAACATGCATTGCACGTACATTGACTAGTCAATATAAAAAGACCCAAAAAGGCATATTCAACAAATCTCAGCCATCAAACAGTGTCAATCCAATGATCTATGTTCCTCCAATGGTAACCGATCAACATGTTTAGCACGCAATTAATAACATACCAAATATAGACTATTATATAATTAACTTGTAATTGACATCCTACCTAATATTAATGTGCAATTAATTTTCTGCCTAATATCAACATGTATATATTTTGCCTGATATTGACGTGCATTGCACGTATACATATACTAGTACTAGCAAATATGTACGTGCGTTGCAATGAGAGAAAAGAATATATCACACGCATCTAGCCTAATAAGCATGACCGAAAAAACTCTCGTGCTACCCTGTGCTGGCGCACATGCTCTATATTAATGTAGCATCCCATGCGTCACCGATTATCCTCCTTTCCGCCCTCGTTGATGGGTGCCTAGCGTCCACTTGACCACAATATATCTAGACGTGGTCAATGTTGGAACAGCCCAGGAGGAGGAAGTAGACTCACGCACACAAACTCAAGGTGGAAGAAGATAATGAACACGCAGAGCATTTTTTGGTGGCACACGCACTTGCCTTTTCTCTTGTTCCTTCTCACACATACATGATGCAAATACATGGTTTTAATAGCCGGACTCACACGACTATCACGCACCCACTAACCACTAGCATGCACACACGCCGGTCAAGCCGCACCTACTTGATCCTATTTTTACTTACCACAAGCTACTTGCACGCCCATGTTCAACACTAGTACTGCCTTCCTCAACGGTCATACAACCAGGCCAAACTGCGTGCATGCAGCCTCACACTAAGTACGACCTGACCACACTAATAGTACATGTGCATGCAGGTCACATCTCTCCACATGCACTGATCACTTGGTCACCTAATACACATATACATGACTACGACCACTCATCTCCTGGCTTGCCGACCTGCTTGCGTGCACTTGCTCTATCTCTCTGCTGCTGATCCGGCCGCTACGCCATGTTGCCGAGCATGCAATTTTCTCTGTACTTGGCTGACTAATGCAACTCTACGTGGCTATTACACAACGCAACAAATTAAACATGACCTAATATTAAATGCTTAATACTAATAACAAGATTAGTTCCAACAGTCAATCTCTAGATGATGAGCTTGACCATCACATGGCACATCTGTCATTGAATCCCATCAGCGCAAGGGAATGTTTAAACTAAACTATTGAGCCGGGTGTGAGGGCTGCCCTCCGTGTCCCTTGGGCACATCCTCCATACAACATCCCCTGTACAATGCCCGTGGTTCGTTATAGAGCAAACGCCAATCACCATGTACCAGGGTTGTCTGGGTCAAGTGGCCGTGTCACGTAACAAAGGTTGCTAATGGCAAAAACAATGAATCGATTAAGGGTAGGATCATGTACGAGGCCTTGTCCACCACCACATTGAGCGGTCACTTGGCCACTTGCTAGCCACTCGCCGCCAAGGCAACTCGCTCAAGCATTAGCACAAACACCTTGTGCTCACCACTAGCGCAAGATAACCTTCTCAGTCTTTTTCACTGTTTTGACCTTATCAGGAAAATTTAGCACAAAATGAACTCTCTCCGATTTTATTTCGCGATCTGGCCCTTTTGATAACGCCACGGTTTGTGGCGTTTCTGCCCCACATGGATACGCCGGGCCACACAACGTTTCTTTCCTTAATAGATAAGTGGCAAATGGGCACTTCTTGTTGGAAACGCCGCACCCTATGACATTTGGAGTTGGGGTAGCAACGCCAAAGTCCTTGTCGTTTACAGCAACGCCATAGATGCTGGCGTTTCTGCCCTGCCATGTAGCGTTCCGAACAGGCCAGCAACTTAGGCTGGCTTGGCGTTTCCAAATAGAGCAGCAACGCCACGGCTTTTGGCGTTTTTGAAAAGGGTCAGATCGTGAAATAATTTCGTGGGGAGCTTATTTTGTGCTTAAGTTTTTTGACAAGGTCAAACCATAGAAAATCCCAACCTTGTCCACCGCCACATTCAGAGGTCACTTGGCAGCTCGCCGCCAGGGCAACTCACTCAAGCATTACCACAAACATCTTGTGCTCACTAGTAGAAGATAAATTGATGGCAACATTTTTTTCTTATAGTTTTCATATATATAGGAGGTCAACGTACATTATCTATAACAAAAGATGTTAGCTAGCAAATCGAAGCCATCCAGCAAGACGAGACACGAGCCAGCCCAATACGGGCCAACGATCGGGCGAAAAAGGATGAATGAGGCAAATATCCATTTCTACCCAAGCTCATCTGCATTCGATAAAAAATACAAATGAAAATAAAAAATTCAAAAAAATCCAAACTTTTTCATGGTAGATAATTTGGTGCGTCAGATGCGCTCCAAATTTTACATCATTTGGACATATGAGTAGTTCTCAGTAAAAAGACAAATTGGGCCAGAACAATGCAAGACCAATAAGTTTTTACAGACCCCAAAATTGCTTGTTCTGCCGAGACCTACTTAGATGTCCAAATGATCTGAAATTTCGAGCGCACCTCGCGCACCAAAACTATCTACCAGGTAAAAAAACTAGAATTTTTTTGAATCTTTAAACTATTTGTTTTGAATTTTTTTCTTCATGCAGGTGTAGATGAGTCTGGGCGCCGAATCGCTGCTCTAAGAATGAGGGGTTTGTAATATAGTCGGTGTTGTTACACAAACAATGTAATCTATACACATTATATTTACTACACTAGAAGAAATTTACTACCCAAAAATATTACATTGTCAAAAAATAACTTATGGGCGAAAAAATGGTAGTTTCTTTTGAGAAATAGCGAGGACACCCCATAAAAAATACGGTAAAAATATCAAAATATTATGTAATTTGGTTTTGTAAAACTACCGGCTGACACCCCATCACAAATCATGATTGTGCAATTTGGAGAACATGAGATAACAACAACAACACACATTTCTCCCGTTTGCTCCTGCTCATTTATTGAAGGTCTCTCTTTTGTTCTCATCCTCAGTTTGTTTATTCCCAAAGCCACTTGTTCATATTTCAATTAATTTGTCAACATATATAAATTGGTGGGAAATCGGTATGAGAGAGCAAGATGGGACTATTCAACAAAGAATATCCATGCATCCTCTTTGAAAAGGTGGCTCACGACCCATAAGAGAAGGATCACCAGTAGCCTAGAGCGATTTGATGCAGAGCAGGCCCAACAACACAATTACATGGGTCTGTTCTGATGGAAGGTAATCATCAGCGCAGAAGGAGAACGAAAACCCTATTTGACGGCGATCTCTATTTGGCGCGTAGGTCGAGTAATTGTACCCTCTAGACCAGTCACTCTCTTGTTCAACCTTGCAATATCTTTGGCAAGCTTGGTGATAACACTCTGAGCCCTGCCCTGCCATTCATCATCCAACCACTTAACATAGACTAACATAGACACAATCCTCATATCCCTATGAATGTTTCCTTGGATTAGTCAATGGGCCCAGAGGGTATACATTAACTTTTTTTACTTTGCACTAACCTCTAATGGGAAGAAGAGAAACTGTCTTCCTATGTCAAATCCATTCTTGCATACACGTCATGTGGGGGTGTTGCAATTGTTGCGATTGGCGTGCAGCGGAGTTGCAACCACAAAACCAATTGCTATGATTGTTGTCATTTTTTGATAGAATCAGAGACCATGGGGCTGTAGCCGGCGCACAGAGAAACTTCATCTGGCAATGGCAAATGCTAGGATCGGCGACCGAGAAAGCGACAACCGACGACCAAAAAAGCTTCAACCGGAGACAGGAAGCTGGGGGCTGGGATCGCGCAACCGTAAAAGCTGCAATTGGTGGAAGAGGAAGCTACAACCGACAAATGGACAAGCTTCAACCTGGGGACATTGATTGTTTTTGCTGGGACCTACAACAGCTATTTTGCTATGACAGGCAAACGTTTTTGCCGGGATCGTCATTGAGTTTTGCTGCGACTTGCAAAAGATTTTGCTGGGACCGTCTACTGCAGCGTGTATAAGCACAACGACGGGGTGGATGCTGCGACAGCTGCAAGGTTCTCGGCGAGAACGAGGAGACTGCAGTTGCGGGCAAGGATTCGTGTTGGAACCAGCGAGAGCCGGTGATGCAAGCTCCATGGAGCGATGTTTTCGAATGCGGGAAGGAGGTTTTGCAAGGGTGGCGAGCGGCGGCGAGATGGTAGTGCGGCGGTGCTTCGAGCTCGGTAGCCTCACGCGTGCCCATGGTGGGTATCGACGACGATGCGTTGCAGCTTGTCAAGCGGGGCATATCAATGGCTAGCAGATATCGCATCGTATGGCGTGGGATGCGACCGGCCTTATATTTTTGGATATGGGCTATGAGTTTCTAAAACAGATGTGTACATCTATCCACAATTTCTAGTCTGACATAGTGGTAGTTTTGATGCCATATCATTTCTATAATTGGAAATCTAGAAGACAATATATACGCCATCCGTTCTGGAATATAAGGTGCATAAATTTCTCTGGAAGTCATGCAAATGTTTTAGAACAGGATTATTGAATGAAATATTAACATCTGCAATGAAAAAAAACAAATATGAAATAAGTTTTCGTAATGGATCCAATGATGCAAATTTGGTATTATAGATATTAATACTTTTTTTTGCAGAAAAACTTCCAATCTATTCATCTTCAATCATGGCAGTACAACGAACACCAGAAATAAAAAATTCATCCAGATCCGCAGACCACCTAGCGATGACTACAAGCACTGAAGCGAGCCGAAGGCGTGCCGCCGTCATCACCCCTCCATTGCCGGAGTCGGGCACAACTTGTTATAGCAGACAGTCGGGAAGTCGTCGTGCTAAGGCCCCATAGGACCAGCGCACCAGAACAGTAACCGCCGCCGATGAAGAATAACGTAGGTTGGAAGGATTCAACCCGAAGACACACGAATGTAGACGAACAACGACGAGATCCGAGAAAATCCACCAAAGATAGATCCGCCGGAGACACACCTCCACACGCCTACCAACGATGCTAGATGCACCGCCGGAACGGGGGCTAGGCGGGGAGACCTTTATTCCATCTTCAGGGAGCCGCCACCGTCTCGCCATCCTGAGCAGGACACAAACCCTAACAAGACAGGAAAAAAACGACTGAAAACGGAGCCCTCCCGCCGGCCCTTGGCAGGATCCACCGCCCCTCCATGGCCCTAGGGCCACCGGAGACGAGGCAGACCTGCGGCGGCGCCGGCGAGAGGCAGAAACCCTAGCTTTCTTTCTTTGAAGGAGGAGATATTAATACTTTTTTAAATCTAAAAACATAGTCAAACAGGCACAAGTTTGACTTTTAACAAAGCAATACACCTTATATTTTGGAACGAAGGGAATATGAAGCAAACATGGGATCATGTGTTTAGAAACTGATGATATCAGACAATACATCAGTGCATCCTGGTCAAAGATGCTATTGGTTGCTGGCATCATCGGCAGCGTATTGCAAGTACAAATCATGTAGGCGAAGGGCGGTTGACGCGATGCAGCATTATATATGCATTGTTGTCATCGACACGACATGCAATGCATTTTTTGTGGAGGTACATATATAAATACAGAGGGCACTAGGCCTATAATCGTAAGCGCATGCAATAATCACAAGAGATAGAGCAATTGCAGTACAAGCAGTTCTTGGCTCGACTTCTTCCTCTCATCTGCAGGTTAATTTGCTAATGAACCCTGATGACTAATCACCCATGGAATCTCTCTCTCTCTCTCTCTCTCTGATCATCCATGCATGATGACTGCATGCGTTGTTCAATTATTTTCTATGTATGCTTGATTATTAATCCTCAGTAATCGTATTATCAGGGAAAGACATGCCGAGGGAACTGCATTCAAACAAGTCGGCGTGGCCGGAACTGGTGGGGGTGCCTGCCGGTGAAGCCATTAGAGTTATCGAGACGGAGCGGCCGGACGTGTTTGCCTTTATATGGGCCGAGGGTGAACTGGAGCCGCCAAATATCGAATATAACCGCGTCCTCGTCTGGTGCTACGCTGGCGACCCGCCAATCGTCTCCCGGACTCCGGTCATCGGATAGACCACACGCCATGTAATCCTGGCTCGAATAAACTAAGTAAATAATGCGAGTGCATCTGATTCCGTTCGCCGTTAATTCAAGTTTTATTTCTAGTGTGTCTAGTTTGATGATTGATCTGCTTGCATACATGTTTTAAACCTTCCATCATACATCGTCGTGCTCATACTACCTTGTAATATGTATGGAACAATAAATAAATGGCTCTTCTTCCATTTGCTGGATAGTCTGTTTCGTCTAGATTTATGATTACTCGCAAATGCTTGTTAATATTCCTCTAGTTTGCATTAGGTAGGACCAACGAAAAAAATAGCGTGCTACAAAATATAGCGAGGCCCTTCTCTAAATGCTACACAAGTTATAGCGCGCTAATAGCATGCTATATTTCAGAATAGCGTTTGCAAAAAAAATTCAAATATATCTAGAAATAAAGTATTTAAGCAACTAAATTTTTCATACGAGCAAGCAATATATGCATAAGGGCCAAATCCAGCACATAAAAGTAGTAAGTCTCAAACAGTTTCAATAGTTTCTAACATCAACAACTACAATTTTAAAAGTCTCTAACATCAACAAACATCAACAGCGACCCTGGGCAACAACAACCATAGTCTTTAACATCAACAACTACAATTTTAAGGTAAGTCTCTTCAACAACCATAGTTTTAAGAGTCTCTAACATCAACAGCCACCGGGGCAGCAACAATACAACACAAAATGACACACAGACTTTTAAGATAGTCTACACCAACAGCCACCGAAGGCAACAACATTACAACATAGCACAATGAGATTATTCAGAATCACTCACTGGTAAATGCATGTCATCATCTTCCGATTCAGAAGAAGACTCAGCTGATTGCAACTCATCATCACGATAAATAGGAAGCAACTTCTTCTTCTTCCTAGGACGAGATTGAGACACTATCTTTCTTTTTGATGGAGCAACTTCTCCTTCTAATGTTGGTTCTACAACTTGTACATCTTCAGGTTCAAATCCTGTTTGCACTCCTTCAATAGGCACAACACCAGTGATCCACTCATTGCCTTCATCTTCTACAACATCTACAAATGTGTGGTCCTCAATTGGGTCCCTGTTTTTCATCCCTCTCTTTTGCTTTAGTTTGGAGTTGAACTTGATGAACACAAGGTCTCTCATTTTGTCATGAAGTAGCCTATTGCGTCTTTTTGTGTGAATCTGTAGGTGATGGGATTAGAGCAATGATATCTTAGTATGAAAAAACAACGAAACCAATGCAAGAAAAGTATGACAAAGATACCGGGTTGTCCTTCTAATGTGACAATGAAGAACTGATAATTAGCACATTCTTCTTCCACTTCTTAAAAGCAAAAGACTATTCTGGTTAACATTCTTCTTCCTCTTCTTAAAAGCAAAAGACTATTCTGGTTATGAGTTGTTCAAACATGATACTGGTTAAGATTCAAACATGATGCTCAAGGTAGCATGACAATTGACAAGCACCAAATAGTCCTACTATAAGTACTAAAACGTATGTCAAGGATCTTTCTACTTCAATCAACACATGGATAGACAATAAACAAGTTGACATATGGCATGCATCTTTCTGACCTGCTGAAAAACACTGAAATTCCTCTCACAAGCCGAGGAGCTGCATGTCAAACTCAAAATCCGCATCGCCAATACCCTGAGATTTGGTGCACTTGACCCATGATTGGACCACCAATCAGCTTCATTAAGAGTAAAAACCGGAGTTAAGAAAGCATTGCAAGTTCTGATTTGAGAATGGAGAAAAAATTAAATGTAAATATGCACCTGGATCCTACATCTTTCTATGAATAACTGAATATACAGGGATCTCCTTCTGAATCCTACTTCCCTTTGTTGGTGCTCTTGCCGGCGTTCACCTGGTGGTGCCCTTGCCGGCGGCATAGCGGGAGACGGGGAGGGCATGGAGATGGCACAAGGGAAAGTGGGTATGTGACGGTGTGGATGCTTGATTACCTGGTGGTTGACTTGCCGACGGTGCGGTTGACATCGCCCGTCTGTGCTAGGAATAGGATGGAGTCGACATGGAGGACGCCGCCGCCGCGAGATGATGATGCCGCCGCTGCTCATGTGAAGATGTTGCCGCCGTGCTGATGACTAGATGTTGTCGCCGCCTGCGCTCACGCCCAGATGTTGCCGCCGCCGCCGCCGCTCATCTGGGCTGGGAACTGGGAAGGGGATGAGATGTGAGAACTAGGGTTAGCCAGTTAGATGGGAGACTGATAAAAGGAGTGGGCCTGCTGGGCCTGCTGGGCTGTGCTTATTTTAGTTTTGCATGGTCTGCACGTTATAACGTTAAAACGCTACAACGTTATAGCGTGTGTAGCGCGCTAATTACGCGATTAGCGCCGTAGCGGCCGATTTTGTCAAAACGTAACGTCTCCCTTCCGAATATGCTATAACCGCGCTATAACCGCGAAATAGCGTGCTATTTTTTTCGTTGGGTAGGACACAAGAATAAGGCATCTGTACTGACTTGCCTCAAATTTCCTCTGCATATGATCATTTGTTGGGTGAGCTGGCCTCAAGCAAATTGGTTTACCTTTGTGAAACACTACGTCGAAGGAATTTCAAAAGCTAAGCCAATCTACTACCAATACCTATAAAAGCAAGATTATTTGTGTGAATCCATATGATCAAAGCTATTCAACCACATTACCGAATGTCCCTCATGGCTCTAATGATGTATCCTCCACATTACCGAAAATACTTAAAACAACATATTAATTGTAATTGGACTTGAAAACAACACTAACTACAACTGACTTAGAAACAACGTTAATGGCACATTTATTTTGCAAGCCACATTAACAACATTAATCGCTTCCTCTCACCTCAATCATACCAGGCCATCACCAATTCGCTACTACTTACAAAGAAAGATCTAGCTTTCACTATCACCTTGTTCGCTCGATCGCTTCATCAAGCCTTCCCAACGTCATATATAATCAATTGCAACAAAGAAATCAATATATGTCCTTTTGTTTCCTCCCCTAACGACTGGCGACGTTGGTGGGGAGGAGAATCCCGGTGCCTCAGCTCCCATTAGTATTTAGGTTAGGGTTTTTATTCTTTGCAGGCGTGACACTCAGACGGATGGTTGCGCTTCTTCGGGTTTGTCTTCCGGGCTCCGGTTCTCCTTGAGTTCGTCCGTCTAGACGTAGTCGATAACGCTCCGGCGTATATTCATGCCATGTTCTTGGGGCGGTGAGGTCAATGTTTCTCGTCTTGTGACAAGATTTGGTCGGGTCTATGCAAGGGTTCAATGGAGACAACCGCGGCTGCGGGGCGCTGGTTCTTAGGGGCACATGCATGATGACTTTCCGGTTGTCATCGACAAAGTCAAGGCGGCTTCGGTAGAGGAGCGGCGACGGCCGCGTGTCGGCGGCTCGTTCTGGCGGAAATAGTGGTCGGTGGTTATGGAATCCTGATATAACTTTTATTATATTTGAGATATTTTGTACTTCCGTTGAACTACGATAATAGATCTTATGATTTTGACACACAAAAAAGCCACCCCCCTCCCCCCCGCGCGTCTTGTTTCTATTTTTTTCCGTCTTCAACTCCCATCGTTTTTTGTTACGAATGGGTACCCACCCCATGCACCCAGGTCTATTGGGTCACCTCCCCACCTCCCATTCCCCCTTTTCCATTGAGCATTCCCGCCCCGTCTCCTATATCTCCCCGATCCGACACCACATCCCATCTCCTCTCTGATCTCTCCTTGATTCAGCGTCACACTACATCTCTCCTGTTCCACTCCCTGTAGTCATGGTGAAAGTCGTGGTCGACGCTCCTGTTGTACCACGCGCCATCCGTACAATGAAAACCACCACTATCCATGCGCCTCCATTGGCATGCCTCCTTTGGTGTCTCGCCTCCCATTAATGCCTTCCTTCATGTCGCGCCGAGTCATACATAGGATTCTACATGTGCCCATCCTCCTCTCAACGGAGCTGCCGCCACCAAGGATGAGAAATGTCTGTGACTGCTGCCACCGAGGACGGAGTTGATGGACTGTACCGCTACAGCTATCGAGGCTTACCGCCGAGTGCACCAATGTTACCGCCTAGGCTGGGGTGCCCACATTCCTACAGTGTTGCCTCAGTCATTTGGCTGTCCGGGAAAGTAGTTTAGGATGAACTAAAGTCCATCCCTCTCATCTGGTATTTGATGTACGAGTCCTTTTTGTGCTAATGAACAACATGCCATTCTTGTGCTAATCTATCCTGGACACTACAGGGAGTATCTGAATGCATGATTGCAGCTATAACAGTGGTTTCTACATATTGTACGTGATATATATTCCTTGAGTTTTTTTCTCATCTTTTGGTAAAAACGACATATCTTCTCGAAGAAGTAGTATGCAATTGTTGACGACACTTTTTCTCTTGCATGAGACGACTCAAATGAAAAAGTGTTGAACATGAAATTTCTTTGTCTCGTTGATATTCCTATCCTCTTTGGCCCTTGATAAACTAAAATCCCAATTCTTGTGAAAGAAAATAAGAACAAAATTCACCATGGAGATGAAGAGAATGGTTCTGGATTTTTGGTACAGAAAAAGGTAAGAAGAATACGCAAAAGAGAATAACTAGCAGCAGATGGACATACATATCCTTTGCATCTTGCCCTATTAGTCATCTTCATCTTCATGCTCCGACTGAACCTGCCATGCGAAATTGAACAACAAGAAGAAATAAATTCCGATTTAGCTAAGTTCTGATTTTGCGAATGCAGATTTTCTTCTGGGTGAAATCCTAAGATCTATGATAGGGCGACGATGGCGCTTGTGCACTATTTCCTTCTTGGAGGTGTCGCTTTTGGAGAATTTGGACTTAGAGTGTTGTCTTGGTGGTGGTTCGTGCTGCAGTGACAACGAATCGATCACTGTAGCGGGATCTTTCGTTTTTTCTTCTTCTTTTTGTTTTTGGGTTGCGTGCATCTGTAATGTCTTTAGGACATCTCGTCGTTGTAGAGGCCGGGTGTAATTGGTATCTCCGTGATATTAATATATTTCCTTTGTCAAAAAAGAAAAAACGTGCATACGATTGAAACTATGATGGAACCGATGATAGATATGAGATTACTCATATCGGACAGAGCAATCGAACTATACATTACCAACAAACTTGGCTCCATATTTGTCTCCATGTTGTAGGGTTTACTTGTGAAATTCTGCCATATGTCTCCTTTAGTTGCTGCAGCATCTTCCTCTGATCGGCTGCTCTGCCCTTTTTCAAGAGATCGAACTGGAGAAGAGCGCATGCATCATGCAGTAGATTCAGTTTGAGAACCTGAAACCTAGCAGGTTGACCGACTTGCTGTTTAACAATTACCTAGACAAATTGAGAGCAGCAAGAGCTGCCTAAATGAAATGGAACTTCATTTGACCATATATTTGCACTGCATGCACAACAAACAGCAGAGTAACCTACAAGTACCAAAATTATCGGGGGCCCCCCATTTCATATAATGATTTAGTGAAATCCTAAACAAACATAAACAACAGAAGGTTGAGTGCATACTGTTTCCCAGCAGCTAAATTCCTGCTGCTAGCTATGTAGAGTACAGAAGGTCTGGGAAACATGCTACTCTCAACACCTTCCTAGTGACAAACCAGTTGGATCATTCTGGTGAAAATCTGTGCAGAACTTTTGCCACTCTACAAAGAAAATGCTCTATGTATCTCTGGAATAGGAAATACCATTGCATTCTAGAGTGATAAATGGAAGGATCAAGTTCTTCATCACAGCTATATATCCTCAACTTTACTCCTACTGCAATGAAACAGAGATCACGCTCCAGGCTGTTTTAGCACTGCCAAACACTGAAGGTATGTTTTAACTCCCACTCTCCTCCCAAGCATATCAACTTTTTTTTTTGACGGCGCTACGGCGGGCTTACGCCGGCCTGAACCTTTGCATTAATAACCAGATAATATTTGCAGCAGAGGAACAGAGGAGGGAGGAGGAGCAGAGGTATCCGGCTTTAGTTTACAATCTCATAGATAGGTGAAACAACATGGTACCCCAGTCGCGCAGCAAACCTTGCGCTTGCTCATTATTACATCTGCTAGACCAAGCAGAACATCATCAGCGGCAGAACGAGCGATGAGGTGAACCGGTCGAGTGTCATCCCTGAAGACTTTTGCATTCCTTCTTTTCCAAATGTTCCAAAGGATGGCGAGGATTATTGTAGAGCGAATTTTATTCTGCATGTCGTTGGCCCAAAGATCCCAAAGATCTGCGGGTATACCTGGAGTGAGAGAGGAGAGTTCTCCCCACAGAGTAGTGAGCTCCGGGCAGTGCAGAAGCAGGTGGTTTACGAACTCCGTCCCCGGACAGAGAGGGCAAGCCGGAGAAGTTGTGATGCCTCTGTGAAAACGCCGTTCGTTGGTGAAGAGACGATTCTTGTTTGCCAGCCAGAGGAAAATTCTACATTTGTTTGGAGCGTAATTCTTCCAGATGGCCATTGCCAAGGGATCGATAGGCTCTCCCACCCACAAAGATTCCGATAAGTCATTGAGTGGTTGACCAACTCTCGCCTCATCATGACAGTCAGTTTTCGGCTTTCTCTACTGAGGTGCTTGACCAGATGAACCGGAAGCACAATCGCAGTAGTTCTCCCTTTACTACCCTAGCCGATAGAGCGGAACATAAGGTAGCAAGCACAGGAGCCGGGCAACCCAACTATTGACCCAAGACATGATTCGGAGCTGATGCATATAAGACCAAACTCGCGACGCCGAAGTAAGCTAATAAGCTGTTCGGACTTGTCGGCAACTCATTTGTTCCCATACCGAGCCCCTGGCAATTTTGTGCCGAGGTGTGTGTGAAACAACCAAAGGAGCAAAATTCAGTTTTTTTACAAAAAAGCAAATACTGAATACGGATTATGTTCACGGGACCTGAGTGATATGCCAATCGTTATTTTACAGATAACAACGCCGCCATCCCGGCTATTTGACATGCCAGGGGTCGAAGGCTGAGGAAAAAGGCACTTTACTGGCTCGAAATAGAGAGTGCGGTCTACAAAAAGTTGTTTTGGACCTCCTGTCGCACGTCTGCGCCGCCTTTCCTCGGTAAAGGGATTCCTTAACAGGAATAACCTTTGGGTGAATGTACGAACCCGGACTCCGATAGAGTCAATGAGATGACCAGCCTTTGAGCCACCTGTGGTAAAGGATAATGAAAAAGAAAGAGTAGTTTCACTACGGGAAACAGCTAATTTGCAGTCAAGGGGCGTCTTTGCCGTCAGCTTTTCATCGGACAGACGGCAAAGAAAGGGTTTGCCGTCATCAGTAGACGGCAAAGAAAAACTGATGGCAAAATATACTTTGCCGTCTGCGGAAAAAAACACAGACGGCAAATAGCTCACTTTGCCGTCTGCATTCTATATTACAGACGACAAAGATCTTTACAGTTTGTAATATAAAATGCCGACGGCAAAGTGAGCTCTTTGCCGTCTGTAATATAAATGCAGACGGCAAAGAAGAAACACAGCCCACGGATCGATCACGCGGATCCGTGACATGGCAGAATCTGGTGCACACATCCACCTTATCCTCCACCCGACGCCCAACGGCCCACGTGCCCCACGACCTCACCTTATCCTCCACCCCACCCCCACCTGCCCACCTGCCCACCACGATTCTCTCTCTCTCTCGTACCTCTCTCTCCCTCTCGATCCAGACCACACCGGCGCCCCCACCACCTCGACTACCCTAGCCTCACCGGCCACCACCTCGCACACCGACCGCCACGGCCGACCTCAGCGCTCCTACCCCGTCGCCCACGTCGGCCGCCGGCTCCGGCCCCGTCCCCCGCCGGCCGCCGACCCCGTCCCCGGTCGCCCCCACCGGCCGCCAGCTCCTTTCCTCTCCGCCTCCGGCGCCGCCAAGCCAGCACCGTCCTGCTTTGCCCCTGCCGGCCTCCGGCCCCTATCCCGTCGCCCCCACCAGCCACCGGCCCCATCCCTTGATGCTGCAGTGCCGCACCACCTCGTGGATGAGCGTGGCAAGCTCCGTTGCAGTGGTGGACGCCTTGAGTCCCATCCCTCTTGTAATTTTTTTGGTGAGATATGCCTCTTGTATGCTGTGTAATTCATTTGCGTGTACTAATTCATTTGCATCTACTCTGTGTAATCCGTTCGTGTGTAATCTATTTATTTTGTGAAATGGAACAATTTTGTATTGTGAAATTCATCCGTGGAGTACTGGAACAGCAAGTGTTGATGGATATTGTGGTTTTTGTCGTGGTCTGTTTGTTCCTTTTTTTAATATAAAAACATTCTTTGCCGTTAGTGATTTTTGAGGCAGAGGGCAAAGGCACAGATTCTAGCTGATAGCAACGATGCTTTTCTTTACCGTCTGGGGTATACGTGCAGGACGGCAAAAGTAGTTTGGCTGACGGCAAAATCTTTGCCGTATGCCCGAATAAAAGCTGACGGCAAAGCAGTCTTTGTCGCCATCCTCTTTGCCGTCAGCCGGCTGACGGCAAACTCTTTGCCGTCTGTATTCCGCTCTTTGCCGTCTGTTACCGCCAGACGACAAACTAGCTGATTCCTGTAGTGTTTAGAAAAAAAAGGAAGGAGGTTATGAGCGTACTTGTAGGCCCGTCCGTATTGTGCTTCCGCCGATGTCCAGGGTATTTTAAGTGCATAGTTATGTATGCGCGGTACAAATTTCGCAGGTGTATGGGGCGGACGGCAGAAGCCGAACTGCTAGTCCAGCTCTGAAATTGGTCCGTCCTGCTGAATGGAGACCGGCGGCTTAATGGCCGACAAATTATGCGGTTTAATAAGACCGCTTTGTACTTCAGCTGAAGTGGCCGTAGTATGATCCTTAGTCCGGAGGGAGTGCTTCTCATGCTCCCCTATGGATGTGTGTGTCACGTATACCATGTTCACTGTTTTTACTTTGGGGGGAAATTGCTTCTGACCCCCGGTATTTGGTTGGTGAGTCTCTTCGTCGTCGCTGTCACCGGGCGGCCTCTTCCCCTTGTGTTCGACGTTGAGCTTGCCGGCCTGTTTGAAGACCCAACAACTTCTGTTGGTGTGATTCGCTGGTTTATCGGGGTTGCCATGGATCTGGCAGGGCCGATCCAATATCTTGTCTAAATTGGATGGTCCGTCTCTGTTTACCTTGAATGGCTTTTTCCGTTGACCGGGTTTGGGACCGCTGAATCCGGCGTTGACTGCTGTGTCGTGCGTTCTTTCATTATCATTGTGACGTTTGTGTTTACTGCGTCGTGGCTTGCCATTGCCGTCTCGGACTTCGGAAGTGCCTGAATCGCTGGCGCTGTTGCTTCTACGAGCTAGCCAGCTGTCTTCTCCCGCGCAAAAGCGGGTCATCAGAGCGGTAAGGGCTCACATGGATTTTGGTTTTTCTTGACCGAGGTGGCGGGCGAGCCACTCGTTCCGGACGCTGTGTTTGAAGGCCGCTAGGGCTTCCGCGTCCGGATGGTCAACGATTTGGTTATTTTTAACTAAGAACCTAGTCCAGAGCTTCCTGGCTGACTCTCCGGGCTGCTGGACGATGTGACTTAAGTCATCGGCATCTGGTGGCCGGACATATGTACCTTGGAAGTTGTCGCGGAAGGCGTCTTCCAAATCCTCCCAACTTCCAATAGAGTTTTCAGGCAGACTGTTTAGCCAGTGCCGAGATGGCCCTTTGAGTTTTAGTGGGAGGTATTTGATGGCATGAAGGTCATCTCCGCGGGCCATATGGATGTGGAGAAGGAAATCCTCGATCCATACCACGGGGTCAGTTGTTCCATCATATGATTCGATATTCACGGGTTTCCTTCTGTGGGAATTCGCGCTCCATTACTTCGTCCGTGAAGCAAAGAGGGTGTGCGGCGCCTCTATATTGGGCCACATTGCGACGTAGCTCCGATGGAGTCCGTCTGTGGTTTTCGGCCTGGGTGTGACTAGGCCTGTCACGTCCGAATAGATAGTCATCGTCACGTGTCGGGGCACGTCCTCGCGATCTGTAGATCGATCTGGTATGTCCTGCTCTATTGTCCAGGTCCTGCCGAAGGTCGTATGTATAACCACGAGCTGTTTTATTTCTGCCTTTACGATGAGGCAGGGCGGGCTGCTGTTCGGCTTGAGTTGCTGCTTTATCCCGACCACGTAGTGGTCGGTCAGCTGCATTGCGCAATGATGGTGCGGGCTCTGGCGCCTCGTCATCGAACTGAGGTAGTAATTTGCGCTTCGGGTAGCTTTTGGCTGGGCGCTTGCGGCCGTATTCTTCGGCTGCTAGGACATCCGTCCATCTATCGTTGAGCAGGTCTTGGTCAGCTTGAAGCTGCTGCTGCTTCTTTTTCAGGCTCCTTGCAGTGGCTATTAGCCGGCGCTTGAAGCGCTCCTGCTCGAGAGGTTCCTCAGGCACGATGAAATCCTCGTTGCCGAGGCTCACCTCATCCTCGGAGAGCGGAAGGTAGTTAATGTCCTCTGAGTCGTCGTGTATGGCCTGTTCGTCAGGGCTAACTTGCCCGTTTTCCCGTCCATCCTGTTCGGAGATTGCCCCAACAGGGTCTTCATTGTCTTCGGCATAGTCCGGAGTATTGTTTACTCCAGTGCTGGTATTGCTATTTTTTGCATAACGTGACTTAGAGCGGCGCCACTGACGCCTGGGTTTGTCATCGTCGTTAGTTTCTTTAGGTGTATCCACCATGTATATGTCGTATGAAGAAGTGGCCGTCCAGCGTCCGGTAAGCGGCGGGTTTTGGCCCTGCTCCTCATCGGCATCGCCGTCCATACCGTCGATGTCCTCGGAGCCGTAATCAAGCATGTCGGTTAGGTCCTCGACAGTGGCTATGAAGTGGGCGGTGGGTGGGAAACGAAATTCTCCATCATCAGCCTCTAGTTCGAACTGGATATCATTCGGCTGTGAGTCCCCCGCCAAGGATAGATTTTTTAATGAGTTTAGCACGTCGCCTAGTGGCGAGTGCCGGAAGATGTCCGCGGAGCTAAATTCGACAATAGATGTCCGATCAAGCTCGAGGTATGCGGACGCACATGGTTCGGAACCTGTGACCGGAGACAAGTCCGTGGTTCTGGTGACATAGATGTCACTTGAAGTTAGGTCTGTGTGCGGCTCCAATGCCGCTGAATCTGTGGCTTCCATGGCGGGGTTGAGCTTCCCATCCTCGGATGGCGCGATCTGCTCCGGATCTAAGGCCAGAGCAGCAATAGGTGCTATCTCCTGGGTATGGTCTGATGACAGATCTACATCATGTTCATCGTGGTGGCAGGGAGCGGCTGCCATGGTCTCGAATCCGTCGAAGCTCAAGTCTCCACGGATATCCGCGACGAAGTTCAAGTTTCCAAATCTGACCTGATGGCCGGGGGCGTAGCTTTCGATCTGCTCCAGATGGCCAAGCGAGTTGGCCCGCAGTGCGAAGCCGTCGAATACGAAGATCTGTCCGGGGAGGAAGACTTCCCCTTAGACAGCATCGCTGTAGATGGTCGAAGGAGCCATCAAACCTTTTGACGATGGCACAGTGGAACTCTCAATGAAAGCACCAATGTCGGTGTCGAAACCGGCGGATCTCGGGTAGGGGGTCCCGAACTGTGCGTCTAAGGTCAATGGTAACAGGAGACGGGGGACACAATGTTTACCCAGGTTCGGGCCCTCTCTATGGAGGTAATACCCTACTTCCTGCTTGATTGATCTTGATGAATATGAGTGTTACAAGAGTTGATCTACCGCGAGATCGTAATGGCTAAAAACCTAGAAGTCTAGTCTGTATGACTATGATTATCCTTCCTCTCTACGGACCTAGCCCTCCGGTTTATATAGACACCGGAGGGATCTAGGGTTACATAAAGTCGGTTACAGAGAAAGGAATCTTCATATTTGGTCGCCAAGCTTACCTTCCACGCCAAGGAGAGTCCCATCCGGACACGGGTAGAGTCTTCGGTCTTTGTATCTTCACAGCCCATCAGTCCGGCCCATAGCTAACAGGCCGGACGCCCGAGGACCCCTTAATCCAGGACTCCCTCACCCTTCCACAGGGATTTAGCTCTCACTCTTTATAACATTGCACACATAGTCTTTAGCTTTTTTTGACAGAGCAAATTCCTCCTTGCTCCATTTCCGTAGTATCTACTATGTCTTTAACCTCACCAAGTGCTTCATAGACATGCTCCAAATTTTAGTTAATCGGCACCCAATAATCCTCTATGGTACGCTCCATGCCTACTACATGCACTTTCGAACTTGAACGGCCTCTGCCGACCACCCCCGTTATCCCAGTCTGATGTACTAATGCCAACTAGCAAGGCACAAGGATCAGACTCGGTTCTCTAGATGTGTGCAACCATTGTGTTCTCAAAGAGCTTCTGTTTCCCTGCTGCCTGTAGTCCCAAATACGCGGTAGTCCAACATCCTTACAATTTCTTGATTTTAAGCAGTTTGAAGGTGGCCTTCTTCTAAGTTACGATTCGCCCTCATCTGTCACTATAGATGTTCTAGCTTTAGCCTTTAGTCCTTTCGAGTTATGCCAAAATCTGTGAAGCGATAGAAATTGACCACCTCCCGAAAACCATCCATCATCCACGTACTCCTCCCTGTGCACACCTCCAGAGTCCAGATTGATCATTCTCATCGAGCAACTCATTGAAATCACTTGCGCACAACCATGGGTTATCATGTTCTCCTCTGAGGAAATTTCCTAACAACGCAGAAATTCCAGAATTAACAAGTTAGTGTATGTATAACTGGTTGCAAGATGACAGGCATGCAACTAACTAACAATGAACTAAAATACATATTGACCACTAGGGCTTCGCCTAATCTTCTATAGCCTCGAATTATGGCCTTGCCAAGTGGTTTTCGGGTGCCCCATGACGGCCTACCAATACCCTGAGTGACTTAACCACAACCTATTTTAGAACATCCCTGCCAAGGGGCTCAGCTTAAAAGAGCTAACCATATTAATTTACCCAATACCGTGGATAGTGGCTAGTCGAGCAGATTGAATGCTTTTGCAAAGGGTGTACATCTTTACCCAAGAGTTGAGTCACACATGTCTCGCCACTTAGGAATAGACATGCTACATGTTGTGTGTCGGTCAGTCATGCAACATATACATACCATATTTTGTGTACAAATGAAGATGCCACTCGATCAATGATATGAGAACAGTGTGTCGAGTGCAGAGAATTCTACAGGAATAGAAGAATTTGCAACTTTGGCGCAAAACCCTACATGATATAGATAGAAACAAACATTGTGCCAAACTATAAATAATCTGGTAACAAGGCAAACCAAACTCAACAAAATGATATGGGCATGCTATAGTCTATGGAATAATGGGATCAATGCAATGGGATCATAATGCATATTACAATGAGAAAAGGAAACTAAACCAATTATAAAAGCCTTGTAAAAAATTCCATCCATATAGCCATGTAAGCATTACTTCGGATATGTTAGACGTGATGGCACATCCCATCTCCTGCCTAGTTGTAGATCCTATCTTGATTAGTCTCCAAGGCCCTTGTTATCCTTCTTTGATATCAGTGCAATACACGCGCCACTAAGGCTATTGTCCTCGGGGAGGCCTGAACCTATATAACCCGTGGTGTTGTCCTGATAGACCACTACATGATTCCGTCGCGTTCCTACTTCTTCGACATATCGTTGGATCAACAATTTACCAATACTCAGTAGAATTGATTAATTCCAGCTAGCATAGGAATGATTGACAAAAAATAATGTAGAAGATTTAAGCCAAAAACATCAATGTTACGTGCAATCTATTTTAATGATTTACCTTGAACAACCAATGAGTCTGATCTTGGGAGAAAATATTCAGCATACTAGAATAAATAGGAATGAGTTTATTGCCATGAATGTATCCTAATAATAATGTGCTTGGATATGGGAGAAATCATTTATCATGAAAGAACAAATATGGAAGACATTGATTGCGACCAATTTTAGTGGCCCTCTATATAAACACAAGAAACGACATCACTAGTTCTATAACATTTTACCGGAAGAACTATACAACAGAAGGAGTGTGTAGCTCTTATCCATGGCTTTTGGAAGCAAAATCACATGGGTACTAGGCATAGTGGCTTTGTTGGCCATCTTAACCACTGCCCAATCATATGATACATCAGGTAGGCACATAAACATTTTTATTTACTTGCACATATAGTTTTATATTTTTGTACCATTTGTTGGAGTTATTGTGGCGTTCTGATTATTTTTGTTGCATTACATTTTATTCTCCACAGCTCGTATAGGGAATTGTGATGATACGCCGAATTGCTCAGATGGTAAATGCAAGGATACATGTGCTAGCCAAGGTTACGAGGCAAAAGCGAGTTCTTGCGTAAAACAATTTGGAAGGACATTCTGTTGCTGTAGCAAGGATGGGTCAGAATAATGTTCTTACAAGCTCGTATGTGCAAGCAACGAAGAAGAACAATATGTATCTTCTCATGATATAATAAATGCAATAATTTACTACTATATCTTTTTGCTACAATACAAAATGTAAACACATTAAGACATGCTAAATAAACGCGATCCTTCCTGGAATGGAAACTCACGAAGCAGGTTTACAATACCTTTTGATAGTGAGTACCGCGTGATACTATATTTAGTATCATCTATCTATATCTACATCATCTATATATATATCAATATAAAAAGACCCAAAGGGGCATATCCAATTAATCTTGGCCATCAAATTATGTCAATCCAACGACCTAGACTGCTTCAATGTCAAGCGCTCAACACATTTAGCGTGCAGTTAATTTCATGCCAAAAATAGTGCTAATCACATAATAACACGTAAATAACATCCTAATTAATATCCGCATGCACTTAATATATTTCCAAATTAACATGCATTGCACGTACATTGACTAGTCAATATAAAAAGACCCAAAAAGGCATATTCAACAAATCTCAGCCATCAAACAGTGTCAATCCAATGATCTATGTTCCTCCAATGGTAACCGATCAACATGTTTAGCACGCAATTAATAACATACCAAATATAGACTATTATATAATTAACTTGTAATTGACATCCTACCTAATATTAATGTGCAATTAATTTTCTGCCTAATATCAACATGTATATATTTTGCCTGATATTGACGTGCATTGCACGTATACATATACTAGTACTAGCAAATATGTACGTGCGTTGCAATGAGAGAAAAGAATATATCACACGCATCTAGCCTAATAAGCATGACCGAAAAAACTCTCGTGCTACCCTGTGCTGGCGCACATGCTCTATATTAATGTAGCATCCCATGCGTCACCGATTATCCTCCTTTCCGCCCTCGTTGATGGGTGCCTAGCGTCCACTTGACCACAATATATCTAGACGTGGTCAATGTTGGAACAGCCCAGGAGGAGGAAGTAGACTCACGCACACAAACTCAAGGTGGAAGAAGATAATGAACACGCAGAGCATTTTTTGGTGGCACACGCACTTGCCTTTTCTCTTGTTCCTTCTCACACATACATGATGCAAATACATGGTTTTAATAGCCGGACTCACACGACTATCACGCACCCACTAACCACTAGCATGCACACACGCCGGTCAAGCCGCACCTACTTGATCCTATTTTTACTTACCACAAGCTACTTGCACGCCCATGTTCAACACTAGTACTGCCTTCCTCAACGGTCATACAACCAGGCCAAACTGCGTGCATGCAGCCTCACACTAAGTACGACCTGACCACACTAATAGTACATGTGCATGCAGGTCACATCTCTCCACATGCACTGATCACTTGGTCACCTAATACACATATACATGACTACGACCACTCATCTCCTGGCTTGCCGACCTGCTTTCGTGCACTTGCTCTATCTCTCTGCTGCTGATCCGGCCGCTACGCCATGTTGCCGAGCATGCAATTTTCTCTGTACTTGGCTGACTAATGCAACTCTACGTGGCTATTACACAACGCAACAAATTAAACATGACCTAATATTAAATGCTTAATACTAATAACAAGATTAGTTCCAACAGTCAATCTCTAGATGATGAGCTTGACCATCACATGGCACATCTGTCATTGAATCCCATCAGCGCAAGGGAATGTTTAAACTAAACTATTGAGCCGGGTGTGAGGGCTGCCCTCCGTGTCCCTTGGGCACATCCTCCATACAACATCCCCTGTACAATGCCCGTGGTTCGTTATAGAGCAAACGCCAATCACCATGTACCAGGGTTGTCTGGGTCAAGTGGCCGTGTCACGTAACAAAGGTTGCTAATGGCAAAAACAATGAATCGATTAAGGGTAGGATCATGTACGAGGCCTTGTCCACCACCACATTGAGCGGTCACTTGGCCACTTGCTAGCCACTCGCCGCCAAGGCAACTCGCTCAAGCATTAGCACAAACACCTTGTGCTCACCACTAGCGCAAGATAACCTTCTCAGTCTTTTTCACTGTTTTGACCTTATCAGGAAAATTTAGCACAAAATGAACTCTCTCCGATTTTATTTCGCGATCTGGCCCTTTTGATAACGCCACGGTTTGTGGCGTTTCTGCCCCACATGGATACGCCGGGCCACACAACGTTTCTTTCCTTAATAGATAAGTGGCAAATGGGCACTTCTTGTTGGAAACGCCGCACCCTATGACATTTGGAGTTGGGGTAGCAACGCCAAAGTCCTTGTCGTTTACAGCAACGCCATAGATGCTGGCGTTTCTGCCCTGCCATGTAGCGTTCCGAACAGGCCAGCAACTTAGGCTGGCTTGGCGTTTCCAAATAGAGCAGCAACGCCACGGCTTTTGGCGTTTTTGAAAAGGGTCAGATCGTGAAATAATTTCGTGGGGAGCTTATTTTGTGCTTAAGTTTTTTGACAAGGTCAAACCATAGAAAATCCCAACCTTGTCCACCGCCACATTCAGAGGTCACTTGGCAGCTCGCCGCCAGGGCAACTCACTCAAGCATTACCACAAACATCTTGTGCTCACTAGTAGAAGATAAATTGATGGCAACATTTTTTTCTTATAGTTTTCATATATATAGGAGGTCAACGTACATTATCTATAACAAAAGATGTTAGCTAGCAAATCGAAGCCATCCAGCAAGACGAGACACGAGCCAGCCCAATACGGGCCAACGATCGGGCGAAAAAGGATGAATGAGGCAAATATCCATTTCTACCCAAGCTCATCTGCATTCGATAAAAAATACAAATGAAAATAAAAAATTCAAAAAAATCCAAACTTTTTCATGGTAGATAATTTGGTGCGTCAGATGCGCTCCAAATTTTACATCATTTGGACATATGAGTAGTTCTCAGTAAAAAGACAAATTGGGCCAGAACAATGCAAGACCAATAAGTTTTTACAGACCCCAAAATTGCTTGTTCTGCCGAGACCTACTTAGATGTCCAAATGATCTGAAATTTCGAGCGCACCTCGCGCACCAAAACTATCTACCAGGTAAAAAAACTAGAATTTTTTTGAATCTTTAAACTATTTGTTTTGAATTTTTTTCTTCATGCAGGTGTAGATGAGTCTGGGCGCCGAATCGCTGCTCTAAGAATGAGGGGTTTGTAATATAGTCGGTGTTGTTACACAAACAATGTAATCTATACACATTATATTTACTACACTAGAAGAAATTTACTACCCAAAAATATTACATTGTCAAAAAATAACTTATGGGCGAAAAAATGGTAGTTTCTTTTGAGAAATAGCGAGGACACCCCATAAAAAATACGGTAAAAATATCAAAATATTATGTAATTTGGTTTTGTAAAACTACCGGCTGACACCCCATCACAAATCATGATTGTGCAATTTGGAGAACATGAGATAACAACAACAACACACATTTCTCCCGTTTGCTCCTGCTCATTTATTGAAGGTCTCTCTTTTGTTCTCATCCTCAGTTTGTTTATTCCCAAAGCCACTTGTTCATATTTCAATTAATTTGTCAACATATATAAATTGGTGGGAAATCGGTATGAGAGAGCAAGATGGGACTATTCAACAAAGAATATCCATGCATCCTCTTTGAAAAGGTGGCTCACGACCCATAAGAGAAGGATCACCAGTAGCCTAGAGCGATTTGATGCAGAGCAGGCCCAACAACACAATTACATGGGTCTGTTCTGATGGAAGGTAATCATCAGCGCAGAAGGAGAACGAAAACCCTATTTGACGGCGATCTCTATTTGGCGCGTAGGTCGAGTAATTGTACCCTCTAGACCAGTCACTCTCTTGTTCAACCTTGCAATATCTTTGGCAAGCTTGGTGATAACACTCTGAGCCCTGCCCTGCCATTCATCATCCAACCACTTAACATAGACTAACATAGACACAATCCTCATATCCCTATGAATGTTTCCTTGGATTAGTCAATGGGCCCAGAGGGTATACATTAACTTTTTTTACTTTGCACTAACCTCTAATGGGAAGAAGAGAAACTGTCTTCCTATGTCAAATCCATTCTTGCATACACGTCATGTGGGGGTGTTGCAATTGTTGCGATTGGCGTGCAGCGGAGTTGCAACCACAAAACCAATTGCTATGATTGTTGTCATTTTTTGATAGAATCAGAGACCATGGGGCTGTAGCCGGCGCACAGAGAAACTTCATCTGGCAATGGCAAATGCTAGGATCGGCGACCGAGAAAGCGACAACCGACGACCAAAAAAGCTTCAACCGGAGACAGGAAGCTGGGGGCTGGGATCGCGCAACCGTAAAAGCTGCAATTGGTGGAAGAGGAAGCTACAACCGACAAATGGACAAGCTTCAACCTGGGGACATTGATTGTTTTTGCTGGGACCTACAACAGCTATTTTGCTATGACAGGCAAACGTTTTTGCCGGGATCGTCATTGAGTTTTGCTGCGACTTGCAAAAGATTTTGCTGGGACCGTCTACTGCAGCGTGTATAAGCACAACGACGGGGTGGATGCTGCGACAGCTGCAAGGTTCTCGGCGAGAACGAGGAGACTGCAGTTGCGGGCAAGGATTCGTGTTGGAACCAGCGAGAGCCGGTGATGCAAGCTCCATGGAGCGATGTTTTCGAATGCGGGAAGGAGGTTTTGCAAGGGTGGCGAGCGGCGGCGAGATGGTAGTGCGGCGGTGCTTCGAGCTCGGTAGCCTCACGCGTGCCCATGGTGGGTATCGACGACGATGCGTTGCAGCTTGTCAAGCGGGGCATATCAATGGCTAGCAGATATCGCATCGTATGGCGTGGGATGCGACCGGCCTTATATTTTTGGATATGGGCTATGAGTTTCTAAAACAGATGTGTACATCTATCCACAATTTCTAGTCTGACATAGTGGTAGTTTTGATGCCATATCATTTCTATAATTGGAAATCTAGAAGACAATATATACGCCATCCGTTCTGGAATATAAGGTGCATAAATTTCTCTGGAAGTCATGCAAATGTTTTAGAACAGGATTATTGAATGAAATATTAACATCTGCAATGAAAAAAAACAAATATGAAATAAGTTTTCGTAATGGATCCAATGATGCAAATTTGGTATTATAGATATTAATACTTTTTTTTGCAGAAAAACTTCCAATCTATTCATCTTCAATCATGGCAGTACAACGAACACCAGAAATAAAAAATTCATCCAGATCCGCAGACCACCTAGCGATGACTACAAGCACTGAAGCGAGCCGAAGGCGTGCCGCCGTCATCACCCCTCCATTGCCGGAGTCGGGCACAACTTGTTATAGCAGACAGTCGGGAAGTCGTCGTGCTAAGGCCCCATAGGACCAGCGCACCAGAACAGTAACCGCCGCCGATGAAGAATAACGTAGGTTGGAAGGATTCAACCCGAAGACACACGAATGTAGACGAACAACGACGAGATCCGAGAAAATCCACCAAAGATAGATCCGCCGGAGACACACCTCCACACGCCTACCAACGATGCTAGATGCACCGCCGGAACGGGGGCTAGGCGGGGAGACCTTTATTCCATCTTCAGGGAGCCGCCACCGTCTCGCCATCCTGAGCAGGACACAAACCCTAACAAGACAGGAAAAAAACGACTGAAAACGGAGCCCTCCCGCCGGCCCTTGGCAGGATCCACCGCCCCTCCATGGCCCTAGGGCCACCGGAGACGAGGCAGACCTGCGGCGGCGCCGGCGAGAGGCAGAAACCCTAGCTTTCTTTCTTTGAAGGAGGAGATATTAATACTTTTTTAAATCTAAAAACATAGTCAAACAGGCACAAGTTTGACTTTTAACAAAGCAATACACCTTATATTTTGGAACGAAGGGAATATGAAGCAAACATGGGATCATGTGTTTAGAAACTGATGATATCAGACAATACATCAGTGCATCCTGGTCAAAGATGCTATTGGTTGCTGGCATCATCGGCAGCGTATTGCAAGTACAAATCATGTAGGCGAAGGGCGGTTGACGCGATGCAGCATTATATATGCATTGTTGTCATCGACACGACATGCAATGCATTTTTTGTGGAGGTACATATATAAATACAGAGGGCACTAGGCCTATAATCGTAAGCGCATGCAATAATCACAAGAGATAGAGCAATTGCAGTACAAGCAGTTCTTGGCTCGACTTCTTCCTCTCATCTGCAGGTTAATTTGCTAATGAACCCTGATGACTAATCACCCATGGAATCTCTCTCTCTCTCTCTCTCTCTGATCATCCATGCATGATGACTGCATGCGTTGTTCAATTATTTTCTATGTATGCTTGATTATTAATCCTCAGTAATCGTATTATCAGGGAAAGACATGCCGAGGGAACTGCATTCAAACAAGTCGGCGTGGCCGGAACTGGTGGGGGTGCCTGCCGGTGAAGCCATTAGAGTTATCGAGACGGAGCGGCCGGACGTGTTTGCCTTTATATGGGCCGAGGGTGAACTGGAGCCGCCAAATATCGAATATAACCGCGTCCTCGTCTGGTGCTACGCTGGCGACCCGCCAATCGTCTCCCGGACTCCGGTCATCGGATAGACCACACGCCATGTAATCCTGGCTCGAATAAACTAAGTAAATAATGCGAGTGCATCTGATTCCGTTCGCCGTTAATTCAAGTTTTATTTCTAGTGTGTCTAGTTTGATGATTGATCTGCTTGCATACATGTTTTAAACCTTCCATCATACATCGTCGTGCTCATACTACCTTGTAATATGTATGGAACAATAAATAAATGGCTCTTCTTCCATTTGCTGGATAGTCTGTTTCGTCTAGATTTATGATTACTCGCAAATGCTTGTTAATATTCCTCTAGTTTGCATTAGGTAGGACCAACGAAAAAAATAGCGCGCTACAAAATATAGCGAGGCCCTTCTCTAAATGCTACACAAGTTATAGCGCGCTAATAGCATGCTATATTTCAGAATAGCGTTTGCAAAAAAAATTCAAATATATCTAGAAATAAAGTATTTAAGCAACTAAATTTTTCATACGAGCAAGCAATATATGCATAAGGGCCAAATCCAGCACATAAAAGTAGTAAGTCTCAAACAGTTTCAATAGTTTCTAACATCAACAACTACAATTTTAAAAGTCTCTAACATCAACAAACATCAACAGCGACCCTGGGCAACAACAACCATAGTCTTTAACATCAACAACTACAATTTTAAGGTAAGTCTCTTCAACAACCATAGTTTTAAGAGTCTCTAACATCAACAGCCACCGGGGCAGCAACAATACAACACAAAATGACACACAGACTTTTAAGATAGTCTACACCAACAGCCACCGAAGGCAACAACATTACAACATAGCACAATGAGATTATTCAGAATCACTCACTGGTAAATGCATGTCATCATCTTCCGATTCAGAAGAAGACTCAGCTGATTGCAACTCATCATCACGATAAATAGGAAGCAACTTCTTCTTCTTCCTAGGACGAGATTGAGACACTATCTTTCTTTTTGATGGAGCAACTTCTCCTTCTAATGTTGGTTCTACAACTTGTACATCTTCAGGTTCAAATCCTGTTTGCACTCCTTCAATAGGCACAACACCAGTGATCCACTCATTGCCTTCATCTTCTACAACATCTACAAATGTGTGGTCCTCAATTGGGTCCCTGTTTTTCATCCCTCTCTTTTGCTTTAGTTTGGAGTTGAACTTGATGAACACAAGGTCTCTCATTTTGTCATGAAGTAGCCTATTGCGTCTTTTTGTGTGAATCTGTAGGTGATGGGATTAGAGCAATGATATCTTAGTATGAAAAAACAACGAAACCAATGCAAGAAAAGTATGACAAAGATACCGGGTTGTCCTTCTAATGTGACAATGAAGAACTGATAATTAGCACATTCTTCTTCCACTTCTTAAAAGCAAAAGACTATTCTGGTTAACATTCTTCTTCCTCTTCTTAAAAGCAAAAGACTATTCTGGTTATGAGTTGTTCAAACATGATACTGGTTAAGATTCAAACATGATGCTCAAGGTAGCATGACAATTGACAAGCACCAAATAGTCCTACTATAAGTACTAAAACGTATGTCAAGGATCTTTCTACTTCAATCAACACATGGATAGACAATAAACAAGTTGACATATGGCATGCATCTTTCTGACCTGCTGAAAAACACTGAAATTCCTCTCACAAGCCGAGGAGCTGCATGTCAAACTCAAAATCCGCATCGCCAATACCCTGAGATTTGGTGCACTTGACCCATGATTGGACCACCAATCAGCTTCATTAAGAGTAAAAACCGGAGTTAAGAAAGCATTGCAAGTTCTGATTTGAGAATGGAGAAAAAATTAAATGTAAATATGCACCTGGATCCTACATCTTTCTATGAATAACTGAATATACAGGGATCTCCTTCTGAATCCTACTTCCCTTTGTTGGTGCTCTTGCCGGCGTTCACCTGGTGGTGCCCTTGCCGGCGGCATAGCGGGAGACGGGGAGGGCATGGAGATGGCACAAGGGAAAGTGGGTATGTGACGGTGTGGATGCTTGATTACCTGGTGGTTGACTTGCCGACGGTGCGGTTGACATCGCCCGTCTGTGCTAGGAATAGGATGGAGTCGACATGGAGGACGCCGCCGCCGCGAGATGATGATGCCGCCGCTGCTCATGTGAAGATGTTGCCGCCGTGCTGATGACTAGATGTTGTCGCCGCCTGCGCTCACGCCCAGATGTTGCCGCCGCCGCCGCCGCTCATCTGGGCTGGGAACTGGGAAGGGGATGAGATGTGAGAACTAGGGTTAGCCAGTTAGATGGGAGACTGATAAAAGGAGTGGGCCTGCTGGGCCTGCTGGGCTGTGCTTATTTTAGTTTTGCATGGTCTGCACGTTATAACGTTAAAACGCTACAACGTTATAGCGTGTGTAGCGCGCTAATTACGCGATTAGCGCCGTAGCGGCCGATTTTGTCAAAACGTAACGTCTCCCTTCCGAATATGCTATAACCGCGCTATAACCGCGAAATAGCGTGCTATTTTTTTCGTTGGGTAGGACACAAGAATAAGGCATCTGTACTGACTTGCCTCAAATTTCCTCTGCATATGATCATTTGTTGGGTGAGCTGGCCTCAAGCAAATTGGTTTACCTTTGTGAAACACTACGTCGAAGGAATTTCAAAAGCTAAGCCAATCTACTACCAATACCTATAAAAGCAAGATTATTTGTGTGAATCCATATGATCAAAGCTATTCAACCACATTACCGAATGTCCCTCATGGCTCTAATGATGTATCCTCCACATTACCGAAAATACTTAAAACAACATATTAATTGTAATTGGACTTGAAAACAACACTAACTACAACTGACTTAGAAACAACGTTAATGGCACATTTATTTTGCAAGCCACATTAACAACATTAATCGCTTCCTCTCACCTCAATCATACCAGGCCATCACCAATTCGCTACTACTTACAAAGAAAGATCTAGCTTTCACTATCACCTTGTTCGCTCGATCGCTTCATCAAGCCTTCCCAACGTCATATATAATCAATTGCAACAAAGAAATCAATATATGTCCTTTTGTTTCCTCCCCTAACGACTGGCGACGTTGGTGGGGAGGAGAATCCCGGTGCCTCAGCTCCCATTAGTATTTAGGTTAGGGTTTTTATTCTTTGCAGGCGTGACACTCAGACGGATGGTTGCGCTTCTTCGGGTTTGTCTTCCGGGCTCCGGTTCTCCTTGAGTTCGTCCGTCTAGACGTAGTCGATAACGCTCCGGCGTATATTCATGCCATGTTCTTGGGGCGGTGAGGTCAATGTTTCTCGTCTTGTGACAAGATTTGGTCGGGTCTATGCAAGGGTTCAATGGAGACAACCGCGGCTGCGGGGCGCTGGTTCTTAGGGGCACATGCATGATGACTTCCCGGTTGTCATCGACAAAGTCAAGGCGGCTTCGGTAGAGGAGCGGCGACGGCCGCGTGTCGGCGGCTCGTTCTGGCGGAAATAGTGGTCGGTGGTTATGGAATCCTGATATAACTTTTATTATATTTGAGATATTTTGTACTTCCGTTGAACTACGATAATAGATCTTATGATTTTGACACACAAAAAAGCCACCCCCCTCCCCCCCGCGCGTCTTGTTTCTATTTTTTTCCGTCTTCAACTCCCATCGTTTTTTGTTACGAATGGGTACCCACCCCATGCACCCAGGTCTATTGGGTCACCTCCCCACCTCCCATTCCCCCTTTTCCATTGAGCATTCCCGCCCCGTCTCCTATATCTCCCCGATCCGACACCACATCCCATCTCCTCTCTGATCTCTCCTTGATTCAGCGTCACACTACATCTCTCCTGTTCCACTCCCTGTAGTCATGGTGAAAGTCGTGGTCGACGCTCCTGTTGTACCACGCGCCATCCGTACAATGAAAACCACCACTATCCATGCGCCTCCATTGGCATGCCTCCTTTGGTGTCTCGCCTCCCATTAATGCCTTCCTTCATGTCGCGCCGAGTCATACATAGGATTCTACATGTGCCCATCCTCCTCTCAACGGAGCTGCCGCCACCAAGGATGAGAAATGTCTGTGACTGCTGCCACCGAGGACGGAGTTGATGGACTGTACCGCTACAGCTATCGAGGCTTACCGCCGAGTGCACCAATGTTACCGCCTAGGCTGGGGTGCCCACATTCCTACAGTGTTGCCTCAGTCATTTGGCTGTCCGGGAAAGTAGTTTAGGATGAACTAAAGTCCATCCCTCTCATCTGGTATTTGATGTACGAGTCCTTTTTGTGCTAATGAACAACATGCCATTCTTGTGCTAATCTATCCTGGACACTACAGGGAGTATCTGAATGCATGATTGCAGCTATAACAGTGGTTTCTACATATTGTACGTGATATATATTCCTTGAGTTTTTTTCTCATCTTTTGGTAAAAACGACATATCTTCTCGAAGAAGTAGTATGCAATTGTTGACGACACTTTTTCTCTTGCATGAGACGACTCAAATGAAAAAGTGTTGAACATGAAATTTCTTTGTCTCGTTGATATTCCTATCCTCTTTGGCCCTTGATAAACTAAAATCCCAATTCTTGTGAAAGAAAATAAGAACAAAATTCACCATGGAGATGAAGAGAATGGTTCTGGATTTTTGGTACAGAAAAAGGTAAGAAGAATACGCAAAAGAGAATAACTAGCAGCAGATGGACATACATATCCTTTGCATCTTGCCCTATTAGTCATCTTCATCTTCATGCTCCGACTGAACCTGCCATGCGAAATTGAACAACAAGAAGAAATAAATTCCGATTTAGCTAAGTTCTGATTTTGCGAATGCAGATTTTCTTCTGGGTGAAATCCTAAGATCTATGATAGGGCGACGATGGCGCTTGTGCACTATTTCCTTCTTGGAGGTGTCGCTTTTGGAGAATTTGGACTTAGAGTGTTGTCTTGGTGGTGGTTCGTGCTGCAGTGACAACGAATCGATCACTGTAGCGGGATCTTTCGTTTTTTCTTCTTCTTTTTGTTTTTGGGTTGCGTGCATCTGTAATGTCTTTAGGACATCTCGTCGTTGTAGAGGCCGGGTGTAATTGGTATCTCCGTGATATTAATATATTTCCTTTGTCAAAAAAGAAAAAACGTGCATACGATTGAAACTATGATGGAACCGATGATAGATATGAGATTACTCATATCGGACAGAGCAATCGAACTATACATTACCAACAAACTTGGCTCCATATTTGTCTCCATGTTGTAGGGTTTACTTGTGAAATTCTGCCATATGTCTCCTTTAGTTGCTGCAGCATCTTCCTCTGATCGGCTGCTCTGCCCTTTTTCAAGAGATCGAACTGGAGAAGAGCGCATGCATCATGCAGTAGATTCAGTTTGAGAACCTGAAACCTAGCAGGTTGACCGACTTGCTGTTTAACAATTACCTAGACAAATTGAGAGCAGCAAGAGCTGCCTAAATGAAATGGAACTTCATTTGACCATATATTTGCACTGCATGCACAACAAACAGCAGAGTAACCTACAAGTACCAAAATTATCGGGGGCCCCCCATTTCATATAATGATTTAGTGAAATCCTAAACAAACATAAACAACAGAAGGTTGAGTGCATACTGTTTCCCAGCAGCTAAATTCCTGCTGCTAGCTATGTAGAGTACAGAAGGTCTGGGAAACATGCTACTCTCAACACCTTCCTAGTGACAAACCAGTTGGATCATTCTGGTGAAAATCTGTGCAGAACTTTTGCCACTCTACAAAGAAAATGCTCTATGTATCTCTGGAATAGGAAATACCATTGCATTCTAGAGTGATAAATGGAAGGATCAAGTTCTTCATCACAGCTATATATCCTCAACTTTACTCCTACTGCAATGAAACAGAGATCACGCTCCAGGCTGTTTTAGCACTGCCAAACACTGAAGGTATGTTTTAACTCCCACTCTCCTCCCAAGCATATCAACTTTTTTTTTTGACGGCGCTACGGCGGGCTTACGCCGGCCTGAACCTTTGCATTAATAACCAGATAATATTTGCAGCAGAGGAACAGAGGAGGGAGGAGGAGCAGAGGTATCCGGCTTTAGTTTACAATCTCATAGATAGGTGAAACAACATGGTACCCCAGTCGCGCAGCAAACCTTGCGCTTGCTCATTATTACATCTGCTAGACCAAGCAGAACATCATCAGCGGCAGAACGAGCGATGAGGTGAACCGGTCGAGTGTCATCCCTGAAGACTTTTGCATTCCTTCTTTTCCAAATGTTCCAAAGGATGGCGAGGATTATTGTAGAGCGAATTTTATTCTGCATGTCGTTGGCCCAAAGATCCCAAAGATCTGCGGGTATACCTGGAGTGAGAGAGGAGAGTTCTCCCCACAGAGTAGTGAGCTCCGGGCAGTGCAGAAGCAGGTGGTTTACGAACTCCGTCCCCGGACAGAGAGGGCAAGCCGGAGAAGTTGTGATGCCTCTGTGAAAACGCCGTTCGTTGGTGAAGAGACGATTCTTGTTTGCCAGCCAGAGGAAAATTCTACATTTGTTTGGAGCGTAATTCTTCCAGATGGCCATTGCCAAGGGATCGATAGGCTCTCCCACCCACAAAGATTCCGATAAGTCATTGAGTGGTTGACCAACTCTCGCCTCATCATGACAGTCAGTTTTCGGCTTTCTCTACTGAGGTGCTTGACCAGATGAACCGGAAGCACAATCGCAGTAGTTCTCCCTTTACTACCCTAGCCGATAGAGCGGAACATAAGGTAGCAAGCACAGGAGCCGGGCAACCCAACTATTGACCCAAGACATGATTCGGAGCTGATGCATATAAGACCAAACTCGCGACGCCGAAGTAAGCTAATAAGCTGTTCGGACTTGTCGGCAACTCATTTGTTCCCATACCGAGCCCCTGGCAATTTTGTGCCGAGGTGTGTGTGAAACAACCAAAGGAGCAAAATTCAGTTTTTTTACAAAAAAGCAAATACTGAATACGGATTATGTTCACGGGACCTGAGTGATATGCCAATCGTTATTTTACAGATAACAACGCCGCCATCCCGGCTATTTGACATGCCAGGGGTCGAAGGCTGAGGAAAAAGGCACTTTACTGGCTCGAAATAGAGAGTGCGGTCTACAAAAAGTTGTTTTGGACCTCCTGTCGCACGTCTGCGCCGCCTTTCCTCGGTAAAGGGATTCCTTAACAGGAATAACCTTTGGGTGAATGTACGAACCCGGACTCCGATAGAGTCAATGAGATGACCAGCCTTTGAGCCACCTGTGGTAAAGGATAATGAAAAAGAAAGAGTAGTTTCACTACGGGAAACAGCTAATTTGCAGTCAAGGGGCGTCTTTGCCGTCAGCTTTTCATCGGACAGACGGCAAAGAAAGGGTTTGCCGTCATCAGTAGACGGCAAAGAAAAACTGATGGCAAAATATACTTTGCCGTCTGCGGAAAAAAACACAGACGGCAAATAGCTCACTTTGCCGTCTGCATTCTATATTACAGACGACAAAGATCTTTACAGTTTGTAATATAAAATGCCGACGGCAAAGTGAGCTCTTTGCCGTCTGTAATATAAATGCAGACGGCAAAGAAGAAACACAGCCCACGGATCGATCACGCGGATCCGTGACATGGCAGAATCTGGTGCACACATCCACCTTATCCTCCACCCGACGCCCAACGGCCCACGTGCCCCACGACCTCACCTTATCCTCCACCCCACCCCCACCTGCCCACCTGCCCACCACGATTCTCTCTCTCTCTCGTACCTCTCTCTCCCTCTCGATCCAGACCACACCGGCGCCCCCACCACCTCGACTACCCTAGCCTCACCGGCCACCACCTCGCACACCGACCGCCACGGCCGACCTCAGCGCTCCTACCCCGTCGCCCACGTCGGCCGCCGGCTCCGGCCCCGTCCCCCGCCGGCCGCCGACCCCGTCCCCGGTCGCCCCCACCGGCCGCCAGCTCCTTTCCTCTCCGCCTCCGGCGCCGCCAAGCCAGCACCGTCCTGCTTTGCCCCTGCCGGCCTCCGGCCCCTATCCCGTCGCCCCCACCAGCCACCGGCCCCATCCCTTGATGCTGCAGTGCCGCACCACCTCGTGGATGAGCGTGGCAAGCTCCGTTGCAGTGGTGGACGCCTTGAGTCCCATCCCTCTTGTAATTTTTTTGGTGAGATATGCCTCTTGTATGCTGTGTAATTCATTTGCGTGTACTAATTCATTTGCATCTACTCTGTGTAATCCGTTCGTGTGTAATCTATTTATTTTGTGAAATGGAACAATTTTGTATTGTGAAATTCATCCGTGGAGTACTGGAACAGCAAGTGTTGATGGATATTGTGGTTTTTGTCGTGGTCTGTTTGTTCCTTTTTTTAATATAAAAACATTCTTTGCCGTTAGTGATTTTTGAGGCAGAGGGCAAAGGCACAGATTCTAGCTGATAGCAACGATGCTTTTCTTTACCGTCTGGGGTATACGTGCAGGACGGCAAAAGTAGTTTGGCTGACGGCAAAATCTTTGCCGTATGCCCGAATAAAAGCTGACGGCAAAGCAGTCTTTGTCGCCATCCTCTTTGCCGTCAGCCGGCTGACGGCAAACTCTTTGCCGTCTGTATTCCGCTCTTTGCCGTCTGTTACCGCCAGACGACAAACTAGCTGATTCCTGTAGTGTTTAGAAAAAAAAGGAAGGAGGTTATGAGCGTACTTGTAGGCCCGTCCGTATTGTGCTTCCGCCGATGTCCAGGGTATTTTAAGTGCATAGTTATGTATGCGCGGTACAAATTTCGCAGGTGTATGGGGCGGACGGCAGAAGCCGAACTGCTAGTCCAGCTCTGAAATTGGTCCGTCCTGCTGAATGGAGACCGGCGGCTTAATGGCCGACAAATTATGCGGTTTAATAAGACCGCTTTGTACTTCAGCTGAAGTGGCCGTAGTATGATCCTTAGTCCGGAGGGAGTGCTTCTCATGCTCCCCTATGGATGTGTGTGTCACGTATACCATGTTCACTGTTTTTACTTTGGGGGGAAATTGCTTCTGACCCCCGGTATTTGGTTGGTGAGTCTCTTCGTCGTCGCTGTCACCGGGCGGCCTCTTCCCCTTGTGTTCGACGTTGAGCTTGCCGGCCTGTTTGAAGACCCAACAACTTCTGTTGGTGTGATTCGCTGGTTTATCGGGGTTGCCATGGATCTGGCAGGGCCGATCCAATATCTTGTCTAAATTGGATGGTCCGTCTCTGTTTACCTTGAATGGCTTTTTCCGTTGACCGGGTTTGGGACCGCTGAATCCGGCGTTGACTGCTGTGTCGTGCGTTCTTTCATTATCATTGTGACGTTTGTGTTTACTGCGTCGTGGCTTGCCATTGCCGTCTCGGACTTCGGAAGTGCCTGAATCGCTGGCGCTGTTGCTTCTACGAGCTAGCCAGCTGTCTTCTCCCGCGCAAAAGCGGGTCATCAGAGCGGTAAGGGCTCACATGGATTTTGGTTTTTCTTGACCGAGGTGGCGGGCGAGCCACTCGTTCCGGACGCTGTGTTTGAAGGCCGCTAGGGCTTCCGCGTCCGGATGGTCAACGATTTGGTTATTTTTAACTAAGAACCTAGTCCAGAGCTTCCTGGCTGACTCTCCGGGCTGCTGGACGATGTGACTTAAGTCATCGGCATCTGGTGGCCGGACATATGTACCTTGGAAGTTGTCGCGGAAGGCGTCTTCCAAATCCTCCCAACTTCCAATAGAGTTTTCAGGCAGACTGTTTAGCCAGTGCCGAGATGGCCCTTTGAGTTTTAGTGGGAGGTATTTGATGGCATGAAGGTCATCTCCGCGGGCCATATGGATGTGGAGAAGGAAATCCTCGATCCATACCACGGGGTCAGTTGTTCCATCATATGATTCGATATTCACGGGTTTCCTTCTGTGGGAATTCGCGCTCCATTACTTCGTCCGTGAAGCAAAGAGGGTGTGCGGCGCCTCTATATTGGGCCACATTGCGACGTAGCTCCGATGGAGTCCGTCTGTGGTTTTCGGCCTGGGTGTGACTAGGCCTGTCACGTCCGAATAGATAGTCATCGTCACGTGTCGGGGCACGTCCTCGCGATCTGTAGATCGATCTGGTATGTCCTGCTCTATTGTCCAGGTCCTGCCGAAGGTCGTATGTATAACCACGAGCTGTTTTATTTCTGCCTTTACGATGAGGCAGGGCGGGCTGCTGTTCGGCTTGAGTTGCTGCTTTATCCCGACCACGTAGTGGTCGGTCAGCTGCATTGCGCAATGATGGTGCGGGCTCTGGCGCCTCGTCATCGAACTGAGGTAGTAATTTGCGCTTCGGGTAGCTTTTGGCTGGGCGCTTGCGGCCGTATTCTTCGGCTGCTAGGACATCCGTCCATCTATCGTTGAGCAGGTCTTGGTCAGCTTGAAGCTGCTGCTGCTTCTTTTTCAGGCTCCTTGCAGTGGCTATTAGCCGGCGCTTGAAGCGCTCCTGCTCGAGAGGTTCCTCAGGCACGATGAAATCCTCGTTGCCGAGGCTCACCTCATCCTCGGAGAGCGGAAGGTAGTTAATGTCCTCTGAGTCGTCGTGTATGGCCTGTTCGTCAGGGCTAACTTGCCCGTTTTCCCGTCCATCCTGTTCGGAGATTGCCCCAACAGGGTCTTCATTGTCTTCGGCATAGTCCGGAGTATTGTTTACTCCAGTGCTGGTATTGCTATTTTTTGCATAACGTGACTTAGAGCGGCGCCACTGACGCCTGGGTTTGTCATCGTCGTTAGTTTCTTTAGGTGTATCCACCATGTATATGTCGTATGAAGAAGTGGCCGTCCAGCGTCCGGTAAGCGGCGGGTTTTGGCCCTGCTCCTCATCGGCATCGCCGTCCATACCGTCGATGTCCTCGGAGCCGTAATCAAGCATGTCGGTTAGGTCCTCGACAGTGGCTATGAAGTGGGCGGTGGGTGGGAAACGAAATTCTCCATCATCAGCCTCTAGTTCGAACTGGATATCATTCGGCTGTGAGTCCCCCGCCAAGGATAGATTTTTTAATGAGTTTAGCACGTCGCCTAGTGGCGAGTGCCGGAAGATGTCCGCGGAGCTAAATTCGACAATAGATGTCCGATCAAGCTCGAGGTATGCGGACGCACATGGTTCGGAACCTGTGACCGGAGACAAGTCCGTGGTTCTGGTGACATAGATGTCACTTGAAGTTAGGTCTGTGTGCGGCTCCAATGCCGCTGAATCTGTGGCTTCCATGGCGGGGTTGAGCTTCCCATCCTCGGATGGCGCGATCTGCTCCGGATCTAAGGCCAGAGCAGCAATAGGTGCTATCTCCTGGGTATGGTCTGATGACAGATCTACATCATGTTCATCGTGGTGGCAGGGAGCGGCTGCCATGGTCTCGAATCCGTCGAAGCTCAAGTCTCCACGGATATCCGCGACGAAGTTCAAGTTTCCAAATCTGACCTGATGGCCGGGGGCGTAGCTTTCGATCTGCTCCAGATGGCCAAGCGAGTTGGCCCGCAGTGCGAAGCCGTCGAATACGAAGATCTGTCCGGGGAGGAAGACTTCCCCTTAGACAGCATCGCTGTAGATGGTCGAAGGAGCCATCAAACCTTTTGACGATGGCACAGTGGAACTCTCAATGAAAGCACCAATGTCGGTGTCGAAACCGGCGGATCTCGGGTAGGGGGTCCCGAACTGTGCGTCTAAGGTCAATGGTAACAGGAGACGGGGGACACAATGTTTACCCAGGTTCGGGCCCTCTCTATGGAGGTAATACCCTACTTCCTGCTTGATTGATCTTGATGAATATGAGTGTTACAAGAGTTGATCTACCGCGAGATCGTAATGGCTAAAAACCTAGAAGTCTAGTCTGTATGACTATGATTATCCTTCCTCTCTACGGACCTAGCCCTCCGGTTTATATAGACACCGGAGGGATCTAGGGTTACATAAAGTCGGTTACAGAGAAAGGAATCTTCATATTTGGTCGCCAAGCTTACCTTCCACGCCAAGGAGAGTCCCATCCGGACACGGGTAGAGTCTTCGGTCTTTGTATCTTCACAGCCCATCAGTCCGGCCCATAGCTAACAGGCCGGACGCCCGAGGACCCCTTAATCCAGGACTCCCTCACCCTTCCACAGGGATTTAGCTCTCACTCTTTATAACATTGCACACATAGTCTTTAGCTTTTTTTGACAGAGCAAATTCCTCCTTGCTCCATTTCCGTAGTATCTACTATGTCTTTAACCTCACCAAGTGCTTCATAGACATGCTCCAAATTTTAGTTAATCGGCACCCAATAATCCTCTATGGTACGCTCCATGCCTACTACATGCACTTTCGAACTTGAACGGCCTCTGCCGACCACCCCCGTTATCCCAGTCTGATGTACTAATGCCAACTAGCAAGGCACAAGGATCAGACTCGGTTCTCTAGATGTGTGCAACCATTGTGTTCTCAAAGAGCTTCTGTTTCCCTGCTGCCTGTAGTCCCAAATACGCGGTAGTCCAACATCCTTACAATTTCTTGATTTTAAGCAGTTTGAAGGTGGCCTTCTTCTAAGTTACGATTCGCCCTCATCTGTCACTATAGATGTTCTAGCTTTAGCCTTTAGTCCTTTCGAGTTATGCCAAAATCTGTGAAGCGATAGAAATTGACCACCTCCCGAAAACCATCCATCATCCACGTACTCCTCCCTGTGCACACCTCCAGAGTCCAGATTGATCATTCTCATCGAGCAACTCATTGAAATCACTTGCGCACAACCATGGGTTATCATGTTCTCCTCTGAGGAAATTTCCTAACAACGCAGAAATTCCAGAATTAACAAGTTAGTGTATGTATAACTGGTTGCAAGATGACAGGCATGCAACTAACTAACAATGAACTAAAATACATATTGACCACTAGGGCTTCGCCTAATCTTCTATAGCCTCGAATTATGGCCTTGCCAAGTGGTTTTCGGGTGCCCCATGACGGCCTACCAATACCCTGAGTGACTTAACCACAACCTATTTTAGAACATCCCTGCCAAGGGGCTCAGCTTAAAAGAGCTAACCATATTAATTTACCCAATACCGTGGATAGTGGCTAGTCGAGCAGATTGAATGCTTTTGCAAAGGGTGTACATCTTTACCCAAGAGTTGAGTCACACATGTCTCGCCACTTAGGAATAGACATGCTACATGTTGTGTGTCGGTCAGTCATGCAACATATACATACCATATTTTGTGTACAAATGAAGATGCCACTCGATCAATGATATGAGAACAGTGTGTCGAGTGCAGAGAATTCTACAGGAATAGAAGAATTTGCAACTTTGGCGCAAAACCCTACATGATATAGATAGAAACAAACATTGTGCCAAACTATAAATAATCTGGTAACAAGGCAAACCAAACTCAACAAAATGATATGGGCATGCTATAGTCTATGGAATAATGGGATCAATGCAATGGGATCATAATGCATATTACAATGAGAAAAGGAAACTAAACCAATTATAAAAGCCTTGTAAAAAATTCCATCCATATAGCCATGTAAGCATTACTTCGGATATGTTAGACGTGATGGCACATCCCATCTCCTGCCTAGTTGTAGATCCTATCTTGATTAGTCTCCAAGGCCCTTGTTATCCTTCTTTGATATCAGTGCAATACACGCGCCACTAAGGCTATTGTCCTCGGGGAGGCCTGAACCTATATAACCCGTGGTGTTGTCCTGATAGACCACTACATGATTCCGTCGCGTTCCTACTTCTTCGACATATCGTTGGATCAACAATTTACCAATACTCAGTAGAATTGATTAATTCCAGCTAGCATAGGAATGATTGACAAAAAATAATGTAGAAGATTTAAGCCAAAAACATCAATGTTACGTGCAATCTATTTTAATGATTTACCTTGAACAACCAATGAGTCTGATCTTGGGAGAAAATATTCAGCATACTAGAATAAATAGGAATGAGTTTATTGCCATGAATGTATCCTAATAATAATGTGCTTGGATATGGGAGAAATCATTTATCATGAAAGAACAAATATGGAAGACATTGATTGCGACCAATTTTAGTGGCCCTCTATATAAACACAAGAAACGACATCACTAGTTCTATAACATTTTACCGGAAGAACTATACAACAGAAGGAGTGTGTAGCTCTTATCCATGGCTTTTGGAAGCAAAATCACATGGGTACTAGGCATAGTGGCTTTGTTGGCCATCTTAACCACTGCCCAATCATATGATACATCAGGTAGGCACATAAACATTTTTATTTACTTGCACATATAGTTTTATATTTTTGTACCATTTGTTGGAGTTATTGTGGCGTTCTGATTATTTTTGTTGCATTACATTTTATTCTCCACAGCTCGTATAGGGAATTGTGATGATACGCCGAATTGCTCAGATGGTAAATGCAAGGATACATGTGCTAGCCAAGGTTACGAGGCAAAAGCGAGTTCTTGCGTAAAACAATTTGGAAGGACATTCTGTTGCTGTAGCAAGGATGGGTCAGAATAATGTTCTTACAAGCTCGTATGTGCAAGCAACGAAGAAGAACAATATGTATCTTCTCATGATATAATAAATGCAATAATTTACTACTATATCTTTTTGCTACAATACAAAATGTAAACACATTAAGACATGCTAAATAAACGCGATCCTTCCTGGAATGGAAACTCACGAAGCAGGTTTACAATACCTTTTGATAGTGAGTACCGCGTGATACTATATTTAGTATCATCTATCTATATCTACATCATCTATATATATATCAATATAAAAAGACCCAAAGGGGCATATCCAATTAATCTTGGCCATCAAATTATGTCAATCCAACGACCTAGACTGCTTCAATGTCAAGCGCTCAACACATTTAGCGTGCAGTTAATTTCATGCCAAAAATAGTGCTAATCACATAATAACACGTAAATAACATCCTAATTAATATCCGCATGCACTTAATATATTTCCAAATTAACATGCATTGCACGTACATTGACTAGTCAATATAAAAAGACCCAAAAAGGCATATTCAACAAATCTCAGCCATCAAACAGTGTCAATCCAATGATCTATGTTCCTCCAATGGTAACCGATCAACATGTTTAGCACGCAATTAATAACATACCAAATATAGACTATTATATAATTAACTTGTAATTGACATCCTACCTAATATTAATGTGCAATTAATTTTCTGCCTAATATCAACATGTATATATTTTGCCTGATATTGACGTGCATTGCACGTATACATATACTAGTACTAGCAAATATGTACGTGCGTTGCAATGAGAGAAAAGAATATATCACACGCATCTAGCCTAATAAGCATGACCGAAAAAACTCTCGTGCTACCCTGTGCTGGCGCACATGCTCTATATTAATGTAGCATCCCATGCGTCACCGATTATCCTCCTTTCCGCCCTCGTTGATGGGTGCCTAGCGTCCACTTGACCACAATATATCTAGACGTGGTCAATGTTGGAACAGCCCAGGAGGAGGAAGTAGACTCACGCACACAAACTCAAGGTGGAAGAAGATAATGAACACGCAGAGCATTTTTTGGTGGCACACGCACTTGCCTTTTCTCTTGTTCCTTCTCACACATACATGATGCAAATACATGGTTTTAATAGCCGGACTCACACGACTATCACGCACCCACTAACCACTAGCATGCACACACGCCGGTCAAGCCGCACCTACTTGATCCTATTTTTACTTACCACAAGCTACTTGCACGCCCATGTTCAACACTAGTACTGCCTTCCTCAACGGTCATACAACCAGGCCAAACTGCGTGCATGCAGCCTCACACTAAGTACGACCTGACCACACTAATAGTACATGTGCATGCAGGTCACATCTCTCCACATGCACTGATCACTTGGTCACCTAATACACATATACATGACTACGACCACTCATCTCCTGGCTTGCCGACCTGCTTGCGTGCACTTGCTCTATCTCTCTGCTGCTGATCCGGCCGCTACGCCATGTTGCCGAGCATGCAATTTTCTCTGTACTTGGCTGACTAATGCAACTCTACGTGGCTATTACACAACGCAACAAATTAAACATGACCTAATATTAAATGCTTAATACTAATAACAAGATTAGTTCCAACAGTCAATCTCTAGATGATGAGCTTGACCATCACATGGCACATCTGTCATTGAATCCCATCAGCGCAAGGGAATGTTTAAACTAAACTATTGAGCCGGGTGTGAGGGCTGCCCTCCGTGTCCCTTGGGCACATCCTCCATACAACATCCCCTGTACAATGCCCGTGGTTCGTTATAGAGCAAACGCCAATCACCATGTACCAGGGTTGTCTGGGTCAAGTGGCCGTGTCACGTAACAAAGGTTGCTAATGGCAAAAACAATGAATCGATTAAGGGTAGGATCATGTACGAGGCCTTGTCCACCACCACATTGAGCGGTCACTTGGCCACTTGCTAGCCACTCGCCGCCAAGGCAACTCGCTCAAGCATTAGCACAAACACCTTGTGCTCACCACTAGCGCAAGATAACCTTCTCAGTCTTTTTCACTGTTTTGACCTTATCAGGAAAATTTAGCACAAAATGAACTCTCTCCGATTTTATTTCGCGATCTGGCCCTTTTGATAACGCCACGGTTTGTGGCGTTTCTGCCCCACATGGATACGCCGGGCCACACAACGTTTCTTTCCTTAATAGATAAGTGGCAAATGGGCACTTCTTGTTGGAAACGCCGCACCCTATGACATTTGGAGTTGGGGTAGCAACGCCAAAGTCCTTGTCGTTTACAGCAACGCCATAGATGCTGGCGTTTCTGCCCTGCCATGTAGCGTTCCGAACAGGCCAGCAACTTAGGCTGGCTTGGCGTTTCCAAATAGAGCAGCAACGCCACGGCTTTTGGCGTTTTTGAAAAGGGTCAGATCGTGAAATAATTTCGTGGGGAGCTTATTTTGTGCTTAAGTTTTTTGACAAGGTCAAACCATAGAAAATCCCAACCTTGTCCACCGCCACATTCAGAGGTCACTTGGCAGCTCGCCGCCAGGGCAACTCACTCAAGCATTACCACAAACATCTTGTGCTCACTAGTAGAAGATAAATTGATGGCAACATTTTTTTCTTATAGTTTTCATATATATAGGAGGTCAACGTACATTATCTATAACAAAAGATGTTAGCTAGCAAATCGAAGCCATCCAGCAAGACGAGACACGAGCCAGCCCAATACGGGCCAACGATCGGGCGAAAAAGGATGAATGAGGCAAATATCCATTTCTACCCAAGCTCATCTGCATTCGATAAAAAATACAAATGAAAATAAAAAATTCAAAAAAATCCAAACTTTTTCATGGTAGATAATTTGGTGCGTCAGATGCGCTCCAAATTTTACATCATTTGGACATATGAGTAGTTCTCAGTAAAAAGACAAATTGGGCCAGAACAATGCAAGACCAATAAGTTTTTACAGACCCCAAAATTGCTTGTTCTGCCGAGACCTACTTAGATGTCCAAATGATCTGAAATTTCGAGCGCACCTCGCGCACCAAAACTATCTACCAGGTAAAAAAACTAGAATTTTTTTGAATCTTTAAACTATTTGTTTTGAATTTTTTTCTTCATGCAGGTGTAGATGAGTCTGGGCGCCGAATCGCTGCTCTAAGAATGAGGGGTTTGTAATATAGTCGGTGTTGTTACACAAACAATGTAATCTATACACATTATATTTACTACACTAGAAGAAATTTACTACCCAAAAATATTACATTGTCAAAAAATAACTTATGGGCGAAAAAATGGTAGTTTCTTTTGAGAAATAGCGAGGACACCCCATAAAAAATACGGTAAAAATATCAAAATATTATGTAATTTGGTTTTGTAAAACTACCGGCTGACACCCCATCACAAATCATGATTGTGCAATTTGGAGAACATGAGATAACAACAACAACACACATTTCTCCCGTTTGCTCCTGCTCATTTATTGAAGGTCTCTCTTTTGTTCTCATCCTCAGTTTGTTTATTCCCAAAGCCACTTGTTCATATTTCAATTAATTTGTCAACATATATAAATTGGTGGGAAATCGGTATGAGAGAGCAAGATGGGACTATTCAACAAAGAATATCCATGCATCCTCTTTGAAAAGGTGGCTCACGACCCATAAGAGAAGGATCACCAGTAGCCTAGAGCGATTTGATGCAGAGCAGGCCCAACAACACAATTACATGGGTCTGTTCTGATGGAAGGTAATCATCAGCGCAGAAGGAGAACGAAAACCCTATTTGACGGCGATCTCTATTTGGCGCGTAGGTCGAGTAATTGTACCCTCTAGACCAGTCACTCTCTTGTTCAACCTTGCAATATCTTTGGCAAGCTTGGTGATAACACTCTGAGCCCTGCCCTGCCATTCATCATCCAACCACTTAACATAGACTAACATAGACACAATCCTCATATCCCTATGAATGTTTCCTTGGATTAGTCAATGGGCCCAGAGGGTATACATTAACTTTTTTTACTTTGCACTAACCTCTAATGGGAAGAAGAGAAACTGTCTTCCTATGTCAAATCCATTCTTGCATACACGTCATGTGGGGGTGTTGCAATTGTTGCGATTGGCGTGCAGCGGAGTTGCAACCACAAAACCAATTGCTATGATTGTTGTCATTTTTTGATAGAATCAGAGACCATGGGGCTGTAGCCGGCGCACAGAGAAACTTCATCTGGCAATGGCAAATGCTAGGATCGGCGACCGAGAAAGCGACAACCGACGACCAAAAAAGCTTCAACCGGAGACAGGAAGCTGGGGGCTGGGATCGCGCAACCGTAAAAGCTGCAATTGGTGGAAGAGGAAGCTACAACCGACAAATGGACAAGCTTCAACCTGGGGACATTGATTGTTTTTGCTGGGACCTACAACAGCTATTTTGCTATGACAGGCAAACGTTTTTGCCGGGATCGTCATTGAGTTTTGCTGCGACTTGCAAAAGATTTTGCTGGGACCGTCTACTGCAGCGTGTATAAGCACAACGACGGGGTGGATGCTGCGACAGCTGCAAGGTTCTCGGCGAGAACGAGGAGACTGCAGTTGCGGGCAAGGATTCGTGTTGGAACCAGCGAGAGCCGGTGATGCAAGCTCCATGGAGCGATGTTTTCGAATGCGGGAAGGAGGTTTTGCAAGGGTGGCGAGCGGCGGCGAGATGGTAGTGCGGCGGTGCTTCGAGCTCGGTAGCCTCACGCGTGCCCATGGTGGGTATCGACGACGATGCGTTGCAGCTTGTCAAGCGGGGCATATCAATGGCTAGCAGATATCGCATCGTATGGCGTGGGATGCGACCGGCCTTATATTTTTGGATATGGGCTATGAGTTTCTAAAACAGATGTGTACATCTATCCACAATTTCTAGTCTGACATAGTGGTAGTTTTGATGCCATATCATTTCTATAATTGGAAATCTAGAAGACAATATATACGCCATCCGTTCTGGAATATAAGGTGCATAAATTTCTCTGGAAGTCATGCAAATGTTTTAGAACAGGATTATTGAATGAAATATTAACATCTGCAATGAAAAAAAACAAATATGAAATAAGTTTTCGTAATGGATCCAATGATGCAAATTTGGTATTATAGATATTAATACTTTTTTTTGCAGAAAAACTTCCAATCTATTCATCTTCAATCATGGCAGTACAACGAACACCAGAAATAAAAAATTCATCCAGATCCGCAGACCACCTAGCGATGACTACAAGCACTGAAGCGAGCCGAAGGCGTGCCGCCGTCATCACCCCTCCATTGCCGGAGTCGGGCACAACTTGTTATAGCAGACAGTCGGGAAGTCGTCGTGCTAAGGCCCCATAGGACCAGCGCACCAGAACAGTAACCGCCGCCGATGAAGAATAACGTAGGTTGGAAGGATTCAACCCGAAGACACACGAATGTAGACGAACAACGACGAGATCCGAGAAAATCCACCAAAGATAGATCCGCCGGAGACACACCTCCACACGCCTACCAACGATGCTAGATGCACCGCCGGAACGGGGGCTAGGCGGGGAGACCTTTATTCCATCTTCAGGGAGCCGCCACCGTCTCGCCATCCTGAGCAGGACACAAACCCTAACAAGACAGGAAAAAAACGACTGAAAACGGAGCCCTCCCGCCGGCCCTTGGCAGGATCCACCGCCCCTCCATGGCCCTAGGGCCACCGGAGACGAGGCAGACCTGCGGCGGCGCCGGCGAGAGGCAGAAACCCTAGCTTTCTTTCTTTGAAGGAGGAGATATTAATACTTTTTTAAATCTAAAAACATAGTCAAACAGGCACAAGTTTGACTTTTAACAAAGCAATACACCTTATATTTTGGAACGAAGGGAATATGAAGCAAACATGGGATCATGTGTTTAGAAACTGATGATATCAGACAATACATCAGTGCATCCTGGTCAAAGATGCTATTGGTTGCTGGCATCATCGGCAGCGTATTGCAAGTACAAATCATGTAGGCGAAGGGCGGTTGACGCGATGCAGCATTATATATGCATTGTTGTCATCGACACGACATGCAATGCATTTTTTGTGGAGGTACATATATAAATACAGAGGGCACTAGGCCTATAATCGTAAGCGCATGCAATAATCACAAGAGATAGAGCAATTGCAGTACAAGCAGTTCTTGGCTCGACTTCTTCCTCTCATCTGCAGGTTAATTTGCTAATGAACCCTGATGACTAATCACCCATGGAATCTCTCTCTCTCTCTCTCTCTCTCTGATCATCCATGCATGATGACTGCATGCGTTGTTCAATTATTTTCTATGTATGCTTGATTATTAATCCTCAGTAATCGTATTATCAGGGAAAGACATGCCGAGGGAACTGCATTCAAACAAGTCGGCGTGGCCGGAACTGGTGGGGGTGCCTGCCGGTGAAGCCATTAGAGTTATCGAGACGGAGCGGCCGGACGTGTTTGCCTTTATATGGGCCGAGGGTGAACTGGAGCCGCCAAATATCGAATATAACCGCGTCCTCGTCTGGTGCTACGCTGGCGACCCGCCAATCGTCTCCCGGACTCCGGTCATCGGATAGACCACACGCCATGTAATCCTGGCTCGAATAAACTAAGTAAATAATGCGAGTGCATCTGATTCCGTTCGCCGTTAATTCAAGTTTTATTTCTAGTGTGTCTAGTTTGATGATTGATCTGCTTGCATACATGTTTTAAACCTTCCATCATACATCGTCGTGCTCATACTACCTTGTAATATGTATGGAACAATAAATAAATGGCTCTTCTTCCATTTGCTGGATAGTCTGTTTCGTCTAGATTTATGATTACTCGCAAATGCTTGTTAATATTCCTCTAGTTTGCATTAGGTAGGACCAACGAAAAAAATAGCGCGCTACAAAATATAGCGAGGCCCTTCTCTAAATGCTACACAAGTTATAGCGCGCTAATAGCATGCTATATTTCAGAATAGCGTTTGCAAAAAAAATTCAAATATATCTAGAAATAAAGTATTTAAGCAACTAAATTTTTCATACGAGCAAGCAATATATGCATAAGGGCCAAATCCAGCACATAAAAGTAGTAAGTCTCAAACAGTTTCAATAGTTTCTAACATCAACAACTACAATTTTAAAAGTCTCTAACATCAACAAACATCAACAGCGACCCTGGGCAACAACAACCATAGTCTTTAACATCAACAACTACAATTTTAAGGTAAGTCTCTTCAACAACCATAGTTTTAAGAGTCTCTAACATCAACAGCCACCGGGGCAGCAACAATACAACACAAAATGACACACAGACTTTTAAGATAGTCTACACCAACAGCCACCGAAGGCAACAACATTACAACATAGCACAATGAGATTATTCAGAATCACTCACTGGTAAATGCATGTCATCATCTTCCGATTCAGAAGAAGACTCAGCTGATTGCAACTCATCATCACGATAAATAGGAAGCAACTTCTTCTTCTTCCTAGGACGATATTGAGACACTATCTTTCTTTTTGATGGAGCAACTTCTCCTTCTAATGTTGGTTCTACAACTTGTACATCTTCAGGTTCAAATCCTGTTTGCACTCCTTCAATAGGCACAACACCAGTGATCCACTCATTGCCTTCATCTTCTACAACATCTACAAATGTGTGGTCCTCAATTGGGTCCCTGTTTTTCATCCCTCTCTTTTGCTTTAGTTTGGAGTTGAACTTGATGAACACAAGGTCTCTCATTTTGTCATGAAGTAGCCTATTGCGTCTTTTTGTGTGAATCTGTAGGTGATGGGATTAGAGCAATGATATCTTAGTATGAAAAAACAACGAAACCAATGCAAGAAAAGTATGACAAAGATACCGGGTTGTCCTTCTAATGTGACAATGAAGAACTGATAATTAGCACATTCTTCTTCCACTTCTTAAAAGCAAAAGACTATTCTGGTTAACATTCTTCTTCCTCTTCTTAAAAGCAAAAGACTATTCTGGTTATGAGTTGTTCAAACATGATACTGGTTAAGATTCAAACATGATGCTCAAGGTAGCATGACAATTGACAAGCACCAAATAGTCCTACTATAAGTACTAAAACGTATGTCAAGGATCTTTCTACTTCAATCAACACATGGATAGACAATAAACAAGTTGACATATGGCATGCATCTTTCTGACCTGCTGAAAAACACTGAAATTCCTCTCACAAGCCGAGGAGCTGCATGTCAAACTCAAAATCCGCATCGCCAATACCCTGAGATTTGGTGCACTTGACCCATGATTGGACCACCAATCAGCTTCATTAAGAGTAAAAACCGGAGTTAAGAAAGCATTGCAAGTTCTGATTTGAGAATGGAGAAAAAATTAAATGTAAATATGCACCTGGATCCTACATCTTTCTATGAATAACTGAATATACAGGGATCTCCTTCTGAATCCTACTTCCCTTTGTTGGTGCTCTTGCCGGCGTTCACCTGGTGGTGCCCTTGCCGGCGGCATAGCGGGAGACGGGGAGGGCATGGAGATGGCACAAGGGAAAGTGGGTATGTGACGGTGTGGATGCTTGATTACCTGGTGGTTGACTTGCCGACGGTGCGGTTGACATCGCCCGTCCGTGCTAGGAATAGGATGGAGTCGACATGGAGGACGCCGCCGCCGCGAGATGATGATGCCGCCGCTGCTCATGTGAAGATGTTGCCGCCGTGCTGATGACTAGATGTTGTCGCCGCCTGCGCTCACGCCCAGATGTTGCCGCCGCCGTCGCCGCTCATCTGGGCTGGGAACTGGGAAGGGGATGAGATGTGAGAACTAGGGTTAGCCAGTTAGATGGGAGACTGATAAAAGGAGTGGGCCTGCTGGGCCTGCTGGGCTGTGCTTATTTTAGTTTTGCATGGTCTGCACGTTATAACGTTAAAACGCTACAACGTTATAGCGTGTGTAGCGCGCTAATTACGCGATTAGCGCCGTAGCGGCCGATTTTGTCAAAACGTAACGTCTCCCTTCCGAATATGCTATAACCGCGCTATAACCGCGAAATAGCGTGCTATTTTTTTCGTTGGGTAGGACACAAGAATAAGGCATCTGTACTGACTTGCCTCAAATTTCCTCTGCATATGATCATTTGTTGGGTGAGCTGGCCTCAAGCAAATTGGTTTACTTTTGTGAAACACTACGTCGAAGGAATTTCAAAAGCTAAGCCAATCTACTACCAATACCTATAAAAGCAAGATTATTTGTGTGAATCCATATGATCAAAGCTATTCAACCACATTACCGAATGTCCCTCATGGCTCTAATGATGTATCCTCCACATTACCGAAAATACTTAAAACAACATATTAATTGTAATTGGACTTGAAAACAACACTAACTACAACTGACTTAGAAACAACGTTAATGGCACATTTATTTTGCAAGCCACATTAACAACATTAATCGCTTCCTCTCACCTCAATCATACCAGGCCATCACCAATTCGCTACTACTTACAAAGAAAGATCTAGCTTTCACTATCACCTTGTTCGCTCGATCGCTTCATCAAGCCTTCCCAACGTCATATATAATCAATTGCAACAAAGAAATCAATATATGTCCTTTTGTTTCCTCCCCTAACGACTGGCGACGTTGGTGGGGAGGAGAATCCCGGTGCCTCAGCTCCCATTAGTATTTAGGTTAGGGTTTTTATTCTTTGCAGGCGTGACACTCAGACGGATGGTTGCGCTTCTTCGGGTTTGTCTTCCGGGCTCCGGTTCTCCTTGAGTTCGTCCGTCTAGACGTAGTCGATAACGCTCCGGCGTATATTCATGCCATGTTCTTGGGGCGGTGAGGTCAATGTTTCTCGTCTTGTGACAAGATTTGGTCGGGTCTATGCAAGGGTTCAATGGAGACAACCGCGGCTGCGGGGCGCTGGTTCTTAGGGGCACATGCATGATGACTTCCCGGTTGTCATCGACAAAGTCAAGGCGGCTTCGGTAGAGGAGCGGCGACGGCCGCGTGTCGGCGGCTCGTTCTGGCGGAAATAGTGGTCGGTGGTTATGGAATCCTGATATAACTTTTATTATATTTGAGATATTTTGTACTTCCGTTGAACTACGATAATAGATCTTATGATTTTGACACACAAAAAAGCCACCCCCCTCCCCCCCGCGCGTCTTGTTTCTATTTTTTTCCGTCTTCAACTCCCATCGTTTTTTGTTACGAATGGGTACCCACCCCATGCACCCAGGTCTATTGGGTCACCTCCCCACCTCCCATTCCCCCTTTTCCATTGAGCATTCCCGCCCCGTCTCCTATATCTCCCCGATCCGACACCACATCCCATCTCCTCTCTGATCTCTCCTTGATTCAGCGTCACACTACATCTCTCCTGTTCCACTCCCTGTAGTCATGGTGAAAGTCGTGGTCGACGCTCCTGTTGTACCACGCGCCATCCGTACAGTGAAAACCACCACTATCCATGCGCCTCCATTGGCATGCCTCCTTTGGTGTCTCGCCTCCCATTAATGCCTTCCTTCATGTCGCGCCGAGTCATACATAGGATTCTACATGTGCCCATCCTCCTCTTAACGGAGCTGCCGCCACCAAGGATGAGAAATGTCTGTGACTGCTGCCACCGAGGACGGAGTTGATGGACTGTACCGCTACAGCTATCGAGGCTTACCGCCGAGTGCACCAATGTTACCGCCTAGGCTGGGGTGCCCACATTCCTACAGTGTTGCCTCAGTCATTTGGCTGTCCGGGAAAGTAGTTTAGGATGAACTAAAGTCCATCCCTCTCATCTGGTATTTGATGTACGAGTCCTTTTTGTGCTAATGAACAACATGCCATTCTTGTGCTAATCTATCCTGGACACTACAGGGAGTATCTGAATGCATGATTGCAGCTATAACAGTGGTTTCTACATATTGTACGTGATATATATTCCTTGAGTTTTTTTTCTCATCTTTTGGTAAAAACGACATATCTTCTCGAAGAAGTAGTATGCAATTGTTGACGACACTTTTTCTCTTGCATGAGACGACTCAAATGAAAAAGTGTTGAACATGAAATTTCTTTGTCTCGTCGATATTCCTATCCTCTTTGGCCCTTGATAAACTAAAATCCCAATTCTTGTGAAAGAAAATAAGAACAAAATTCACCATGGAGATGAAGAGAATGGTTCTGGATTTTTGGTACAGAAAAAGGTAAGAAGAATACGCAAAAGAGAATAACTAGCAGCAGATGGACATACATATCCTTTGCATCTTGCCCTATTAGTCATCTTCATCTTCATGCTCCGACTGAACCTGCCATGCGAAATTGAACAACAAGAAGAAATAAATTCCGATTTAGCTAAGTTCTGATTTTGCGAATGCAGATTTTCTTCTGGGTGAAATCCTAAGATCTATGATAGGGCGACGATGGCGCTTGTGCACTATTTCCTTCTTGGAGGTGTCGCTTTTGGAGAATTTGGACTTAGAGTGTTGTCTTGGTGGTGGTTCGTGCTGCAGTGACAACGAATCGATCACTGTAGCGGGATCTTTCGTTTTTTCTTCTTCTTTTTGTTTTTGGGTTGCGTGCATCTGTAATGTCTTTAGGACATCTCGTCGTTGTAGAGGCCGGGTGTAATTGGTATCTCCGTGATATTAATATATTTCCTTTGTCAAAAAAGAAAAAACGTGCATACGATTGAAACTATGATGGAACCGATGATAGATATGAGATTACTCATATCGGACAGAGCAATCGAACTATACATTACCAACAAACTTGGCTCCATATTTGTCTCCATGTTGTAGGGTTTACTTGTGAAATTCTGCCATATGTCTCCTTTAGTTGCTGCAGCATCTTCCTCTGATCGGCTGCTCTGCCCTTTTTCAAGAGATCGAACTGGAGAAGAGCGCATGCATCATGCAGTAGATTCAGTTTGAGAACCTGAAACCTAGCAGGTTGACCGACTTGCTGTTTAACAATTACCTAGACAAATTGAGAGCAGCAAGAGCTGCCTAAATGAAATGGAACTTCATTTGACCATATATTTGCACTGCATGCACAACAAACAGCAGAGTAACCTACAAGTACCAAAATTATCGGGGGCCCCCCATTTCATATAATGATTTAGTGAAATCCTAAACAAACATAAACAACAGAAGGTTGAGTGCATACTGTTTCCCAGCAGCTAAATTCCTGCTGCTAGCTATGTAGAGTACAGAAGGTCTGGGAAACATGCTACTCTCAACACCTTCCTAGTGACAAACCAGTTGGATCATTCTGGTGAAAATCTGTGCAGAACTTTTGCCACTCTACAAAGAAAATGCTCTATGTATCTCTGGAATAGGAAATACCATTGCATTCTAGAGTGATAAATGGAAGGATCAAGTTCTTCATCACAGCTATATATCCTCAACTTTACTCCTACTGCAATGAAACAGAGATCACGCTCCAGGCTGTTTTAGCACTGCCAAACACTGAAGGTATGTTTTAACTCCCACTCTCCTCCCAAGCATATCAACTTTTTTTTTTTGACGGCGCTACGGCGGGCTTACGCCGGCCTGAACCTTTGCATTAATAACCAGATAATATTTGCAGCAGAGGAACAGAGGAGGGAGGAGGAGCAGAGGTATCCGGCTTTAGTTTACAATCTCATAGATAGGTGAAACAACATGGTAGCCCAGTCGCGCAGCAAACCTTGCGCTTGCTCATTATTACATCTGCTAGACCAAGCAGAACATCATCAGCGGCAGAACGAGCGATGAGGTGAACCGGTCGAGTGTCATCCCTGAAGACTTTTGCATTCCTTCTTTTCCAAATGTTCCAAAGGATGGCGAGGATTATTGTAGAGCGAATTTTATTCTGCATGTCGTTGGCCCAAAGATCCCAAAGATCTGCGGGTATACCTGGAGTGAGAGAGGAGAGTTCTCCCCACAGAGTAGTGAGCTCCGGGCAGTGCAGAAGCAGGTGGTTTACGAACTCCGTCCCCGGACAGAGAGGGCAAGCCGGAGAAGTTGTGATGCCTCTGTGAAAACGCCGTTCGTTGGTGAAGAGACGATTCTTGTTTGCCAGCCAGAGGAAAATTCTACATTTGTTTGGAGCGTAATTCTTCCAGATGGCCATTGCCAAGGGATCGATAGGCTCTCCCACCCACAAAGCCTTGTATGCCGCATTGCAAGTCAGAGGCTTGCCATCAGATCGTCCTGTTCGTCGGTCTGGTTCCTGCAAATTCAAGGAAACGGAAGCCAGCAAGTTGCGCAGGTAGCCCAGTTCAAGTTCAGCAGCATGAGTTAGGCGTGGAGCGAGGTCGAGGCACAGATCCGGCGAGCTTAGAACCCTGGCAGCAGAAGTCGAGGGTCGGAGAACATGAGAGAACAGAGCAGGGTACTGTGAAGCAAGAATATATGTAGAGCACGGAACCCAAAGATCAAGCCAGAAGGCGGTGGAGGTACCGTTGCCGACGTCCACTTGTGTTAAGTTACGAAAGAGGGGGATCCCCTTGGCGATATCACGCCACACATGGGAATCATAAGCATGAGTAGTGCCTAGGTCCTGGTCGTCGGACCACCCATATCTAGCAGCCAACGGAGAAACCCCGCGAGCCGTGGAGCGTGAGTGAAGCTTGGTTAAATGAGAGAGAAGTAGGCAAGAGTTGAGGTGTTGAAGAGAAGAGAAACCTAGTCCCCCACGAGTGAAAGGCGCACACACAAAATCCCAAGCAACTTTGCATTGACCTCCCGAAACTTTGTCTTGACCCGCCCAAAAAAAGGCTCTGCAACGTTTATCTATTTCAGCGACAACACCCATCGGCAGCAGCAGAGAAGTCATGGCGTATATAGGAAGGGCTCGAAGAACAGCTCGAACCAGGATAGCTCGCCCAGCAATAGAAAGAAGAATCCCGCGCCATCCAGCAAGGCGGCGGTCGATCTTGTCGATAATGAAAAAAAAATCTGCGATGTGAAGTTTGTGAGTAGATAGAGGAAGGCCGAGGTAGGACTGAGGGAAAGAAGCAACCGGGCAACCAAAAATGTCAGCTAAATCCTTGGCTAACTCAGGAGGCACGTGGATGGGGGCAAACGTGCTCTTATGAAAATTGATATGCAACCCCGTGGCTTGAGAGAATTGAAGCAGGATATCTTTTAAGGACTGAAGTTGTGCAGCCTCTGCCGGCAAGATGATCAACGTATCGTCAGCGTACTGAAGAGCTGGGCAAGGAAGCTCCTGATTAATAGGGTGAGCTAACCTACCATCATTGGAGGCCTGGTAGATCAGACGTTGAAGGACATCAGCAACAATAATAAAAAGATACGGAGAAAGCGAGTCGCCCTGTCGCAGCCCCTGTTTGCAGTTGATCCAAGGGCCAGGCTTGCCATTCAGAACAACAGCCGACTGACTGGAACGGTTCAGGCTATCAACCCAATTGCACCAAATCTCGGGGAAACCCTTGGCAAGCATGATAGCTGCTAGAGCGGTCCAAGAGACCGAGTCGAACGCTTTTTTGAAATCAAGTTTAAGCACAATAGCCGATTTTTTGCGCTTAAAGCAAGTTTGAACAATATCAGCGGCATACGTAAAGTTATCCGCAATGCTTCTACCTTTGATAAATCCAGATTGATCCTGGTGGATGATAGAGAAGATAAATGGTTGGACTCTAGAGGTAAGGCATTTGGAGCTTAGCTTGATGATGCAATTTTGCAGGGAGACCGGATGGAAGTTGTCCGGAGAAGTGGCACCTACTTTTTTTGGGAAGAAGCACGATGAAAGCTTTATTAATACGATTTAGCTGGGCAGTACCCTTGTGGAAGTCTTCCATAAGGGCCAAAAGATCAGATTTCACGAGATCCCAATTGGCCTTGAAGAAAGCCGGGCCAAAACCGTCTGGACCCGGGCTTGCATTTGAGTTCATGGCCAGAATAGCCGCACGAAGCTCATCCATAGAGAAAGGCCGAGACAGGGAAAGCGCCTGAGAGTGAGTTAGCTGGGAGTCACGGAAGAGATTCAGAAGATCGAAGGTGAAGAGGGAAGGGGCGGAAGTGCCAAGCAAGTCGGTGAAGTAGCTATGAAGAACGCGTTCTTTGCCTAGGTGGGAGGAGATGTCTTGGCCATCAACATGAAGAGTCTTGATTTGATTTTTGCGAAAACGCACGGAGGCACAGGCATGCATGTAGGCCGAATTCTCATCCCCAACAGTGCACTCTCGCAACTTGGCCCGTTGCCGCCAGTAGTCCGCCAGGCTTTTATTGTAACGATGAAGCGCTACCTTAACCGCCATTCGGAGACTATGCTCAAGAGTTGAGAGGGGTCTAAACTCCTCCAGCTTGTCGAGGAAATCGATGGTTGTAGTGCAGTTGGTAGCTAGACGCTTTGGGGTTTTTGCATTAACTGCCCACTTTTTCGCAAGATTTCTTGACCGTTTTAATTTCAGGCAAAGCATGCCCGCGCTGCCCAAATGGGAGTGGCGAGGCCCCACGCTAGACCAGGTGGTGGCGATTTGCTGCAGAAACGAGTGGTTAGACAGAAGACAGTTATTAAGCCTGAAGATTGATGGTTTTGGGATGTCCGAGGATGCATGTAACAAAATTGGGACGTGATCCGAGGTAGTCCTTGTCATAGAGGAGAGCGTGGAGTCCGGGAACACCGATGACCATGCCATGCTAACGAAAGCCCTATCCAGCCGGACTAGAGTAGGGTTGTCTTGTTGGTTAGACCACGTGTAGAGGCGGTCTAGGAGCGGGATTTCTTGGAGCTGCATGGAGTTAATGGCCGAAGCAAATAACCTAGCCTCGTTAGTGTTAAAGTGGTTGGAAGATTTGTCCCTTGGGCGAAGAATAAGGTTGAAATCCCCGAAGACCAACCAGGGGCAAGTAATCGTAGACGACGCAAGGATTAGGGGGTCCAAGAATTCATGTTTAAGGGATAGATCGCACGGCCCATAGACGTTGGTAATAGCGAAGGAGACGTCAGATGCCCGGAAGGAGAACCAACACGTGATGAAGAACCGGTCTAGATGAACGTTAGTGCACTCTAGATTAGCGTCGTCCCAAGCGATTAGCAGCCCCCCGGATGCCCCAACCGACGGGAGGAAATGAAAGTTTCTAAGGCCGATCGGCAGGAAGGAGACAACCTTAAAAGGAGGAATATCTTGCAGCTTAGTTTCTTGAAGGCAAAGGATCGAACCTTGGGCAGATTGTAAAGCTTTTTTTACATCAACGCATTTGTTCGGACGTCCAAGACCCCGAACATTCCACGAGGCGATGTTAAGGCATTTATTCATTGGGTAACAGATTAGGCGACGAGGGACAGATATAATGGGGATAGTGGTAGATAACGATGCCCGTGAACGGCCAGGTTACAGCGGATAACAAAAACGAACCAGGGTTGATGTTATCTAGGGAGAACCCTAGAGCTACAGAATGAGATACCCCGATGGCAGCACTAGCACAGCTGCGAGAAACAAATACATAGGGGGGAGAAAGACAAGGCGGCATGCTACAACGGTAAAGGAGAAAGATGCTACAACTAAAATTGGCCAGGGAGTTGCAGCTGCAGGTAATGAAAGACCGGTAGCAGCGCCGGTGACGACCGAAGAAGTTGAGGCTGTCACACATCGGAGAACTCGGGTGCCACCATGTTCAGGTCGATCTCAGAGACACCACAAGCTTCCGCCAGCTCCAACACGTCCGAGCGAGGCAGAGGGGACGGCACCTTCGCCGCCAGCTCCATGAGCTCGGCCGCCGGCAGGAGCCCAGGTGAAGAGTCTTTCTGCTTGAGCCCCTCCAGCTTGGACTTCTTGAGCAGCGTGGCCTTCTCGAGCATGGTCATGCGCCTGGGTTCTTCCCTCTCCTTGAGACGAGCGCTGCGGCGCGTGTAGACGATGGAGGTCTTGCCCTTGGGAGGCAGCACCGGGACGACGATAGAGGAAGAAGGCGGTGGCGTAGTAGGTGAGGCCGGCGGGGCCTCGAGCAGCAGAGGCTCCGGAGAGGGGGCGAGGGGGGCGCCCGAGTCGAAGCGCTCGATGGCTTCCATGACCTGGGCGTCCCCGGAGACGATGTTGCCGAAAGTGCGCCCGCGCCAGTCCATGCAGAAGATGTCGGCGTCGGTGATGGGCTTGCGCCTCACCCCCACCGTGCCAACCTTGTTCAGGTATCCAATGGAGCAGGAGGCAAGGTTGGCAACGATGAGGCGCGGGGAGCCTGCCGGGCGCATGGGGATGCGGTAGAAGCACCTCTCGCCATTCCGGCCGGTGATGCAGATGTCGTAGAAGCCGGCGAACAGCTTGACGTCGACAGCGGCCGGACGAGCGTCGAGGGGGACCGCCATCACCATTGGCTTGTGGTTGGCCATCATGGTCTGGCCCCCGGGGAGAACCACCACGCGGTCGCGGAGGAGCGCGTCCGAGGGCGGGGGAGGGGGCGGAGCCAGGGCCTCATCCATGCCAGCAGGGAAGTCTCCATCCCCACCGTCACCCCCATCGTCACCTCCATCGCCTCCCCCATAGCTGTTGTCGTCGTCGGAGTCAACAGGGAAGGCGGGGTCCGGCGGCAGCTCCTCCGAGCGTACCACCAGGACCGTAGCGATCGCACCGAGGCCAGAGAAGCCATGGACGGGGATGGAGTGAGGGACATCGGTGAGGGTCCTGCTCTTGACAGAGACGAGGACGGCCGAGTAGTCAACGCTGGTGAGGCAGATAGGATCTATCTGGATGGGACAAGCAAAGGGGACCACGGAATTGGTGATAGTGTCGGCGAACCAGTACTCGATGGGAAAGTCTTCGATGTTTAAGGCGGAAACGGTGCCCAGGCGAAAAAGGAACATGTTGTCGGTGTCCTCGTGGCAGACCAGCTGGACAGAGTTAACTGGGCAGTTGAAAGGGCTAGATAGGCAGGAGATTTCTCGTTCATAGGCCGAGCCAAAGATGACAAGGCCCGCCCCAAGAGAAGAAGCCCTAATGGCCACCTGGGGGTCCCCCGCCCCGGACTGGAGAGCTCTACGGATGGAAGCGTGGGGAGACGGGCACGGCGGGTTGACAAAAGCAAAGGCAAGGTTCTGGAAGTGCTCAAGCGGAACATGCGGCATGAAGACATTGGATTAGTCTCTGCGATGCCGCGGAGGGGAAGGAGGAAAAATGGGTGGGATTGCATCCGAATCAGTGGATTCCTCCCCTGATTCGAATTCAATCTCCTCCGGATCCTCTTCCTCCTCGCCATCAACATCGGCGGCATCAACTTGCTCAGGGAAGGCGAAAACGCGTGGTGGTGGGGAGGCCATGCGGGGGGGGGGGGGGGGGGGGGGGGGGTGAAGGAAGCTCGCCATCCTCAGAGGAGGAGGAGATCTCGATGGGCACCGGGATGAAGTCAGCCATTGGGGCCGCGGTGGGAGAAGAGGAGCTACCGGAAGGCGGAGCAAGAGGGGAGCTGGGCTCGGAGGGGGTTTGAGAGATGTGAGAAGGGGTGGATGAAGAGCCGAGGCTTGGGGGTGGTAAAATAGCCACGCAGAGGCGCTGGGCATGCCCCACCTGCCAGCATCGAAACGGGTCTCTGCACTCCTTAACCCAGTGATCACGAGCAAGGCAGCGATGGCAGCGCATGCTGAAATTAGGGTTTCTGGGGATGGAGAGATGGAATGATTTCAGCCGAGGAGGGGTATGCATGCTATAAGAGGGGGAGGAGAGGACACGGGCGTAGGATTCCTTGCCGCCACCAAAGGGTGGGGAGAGCACGGGGTTTGAGGTGTTGGCAGCCTGCAGGGGCGAGGAAAAGGTTTCGGGAGGGACGTAGTCACATCCCGTGAACAGAGCCCTAGTTGGCGATTGTGGGTTGGGCTGGCAGGGTGGCATGCATGCCGGATACGACAGCCAGGGAAGTGGGCCTTCAGGCCTTGGCAGTAATCCAGGCGCCAGAAGATCAACCGGAATCACCCAGCGCGAGCGAATGGGCTTGGAGGCGAGGCGAGCTGTGGTTGGATGCATGCCGATCTCCATGCAGCGGCCTACGTCCAGGGAGCGATCATAGGTAGGCCATGGCAGCGGGCCCGGGGGAGTGGGCAAGATTCCACTTGCGAGGACGTCCAAAACGACAGAACGCATGGCAGGTTTCACTGGGCGGGTCGGGCACGCGGTACGGGACTGCACAGGAACTAATTGACTATGGATGAGGTGACCATCAGCAGCAAGGATGTCAACTTGCTCCTGTTGAGAGGAGGCCGAGGGAAGTGGATCAGACGGCAAGCCCGAGGGACTGGCCAGAGGGTCAGCAGCGACAGCGCGCGTGGAGCGTTGGTCAGAGCGCGTTGCATCAGCGAGGGCCAAAGGAGGCGAGGGAAGAGAAGAGCTAGGCGGTAAGGTGGGCGCAGCAGGCAATTCAAACTCAGCCATGAAAAGCCTCGGAGGAGCGTAGGCACGTGCCGGAGGAGCGACGTGGAACGAAACGACAGTACCCTGGTAATTGATACCTTCCAAAGAGACAATGAACTGGGCAATACGCTTACTAGCAACCGAAACCGAGAATAGGCAAGCACTAAACTGACGACAAACAGGGGTTTCGAAAGTAGAGCCTAACCAAGACTTAAGCAGGGCGGCAATGGAGGAGGCGGCGGGCGGCGGCGACGGCAGCATCACTTGGACCCAAACCAAATCCGGTGATGTCGAGGCAGGCGCCGGAGTGAGAGGGAAACATACCGGCGAGGAGAACTGAGTCAGCGAGTAGTGAAGAAGGGCATCGCCCGGCGTCCGAAGAAGCGGAGGCGAAGCCCCAGCCAGCCGGCGACGCAGCATGGTCGGAGTGGAGGCGGCGAGGAAGCCCGGCCGGAAAGACGACGCCAAGAGCAGCTCCTCCTTCGACGCGAATGAGATGGAGGGAGGGAGCCGAACTCCGGCAGCGTCCGTCCCTCCAAGAGAAGCCTCACGCGGCCCGAGGACGCCAGAGGCAGCGAAACCCCCCGGCGCACGCGCAATAGCAGACCGCAGGCCGTGCCCCATGGAGGCAGCGGCGTCTAGGGGAGACCGAGGTGGTGGCCGCCGCGGCCGGAGCGGCCAGCGGCGCATGCGAGACGGGGATCGCCTACCTAGACCGTTCTCTACCCATATTTTTCAGTGCGCCGCCTTGAGAATTTTCTCCCCCTGTCTGAAATTCAGAAAATATCAACAACTTTTGCACCTCAAGATACAACTACAGAACAGAGCACAACTGATAGTGAAGGATAAATGGAGCTATCCGGGGAAAACTAGTGGTTATTCTGCTATGAAATGTACAAAGCTCTAATTGGCCCTAGTACTACTCATATGATCTTCAAGCTCCTATGGAAGTGTGCTGCACAACTTACACATAAGTTCTTCTGGTGATGCTCTATGACAGAATTAACACCAGATACCTCTTGAAAAGAAAGTCTATGTACTTGGAAGACTATAACCATGCCATATGCAACGAAAAGTCTGAAGAAACACTCATGCCTCTTCTCTGGGACTGCAACTTTTCCATTGATTGTTGGGTATACTACCAAACAGAAGAAGAGGCATCTCTAGCTATGATGAAATATGCCTCGGGCTCACTGAACTTCGTCAAGACATTGCACTTGACATAATTCGTGTAAGTTGTTGGAGTATTTGGTCAGTAAGAAACGATAAGATCTTCAGGATGGCAGCCCCACATATCATGATCTGGTCCTACTATCTGAAAGAAACCCTCTGTGCAACAGTGTACAGAGCCAAACTAGTTATAGCACAGAAGATACAGTCCTGGATAGATAATCATTTGTAAATTTTTTTCTATATGTTTCCGAGAGCTGGAATTAGTTAGTTGTACTCATTTGGATTGCTATTTTGTACTTTTTTGCTTTGATATATATAAAAAAATAACATAGAACGATTGTTCTACGGTCCAGGCTTCAAAACAAAAACTAAGATGGAATGGAATCAAAACCATACTGAGATGGAATGGAATCAACAAACTGAAACAGATAAAATGACAGTCTATTCAAGTCACTGCATTTATTTAATGCCAAATACCTCGAATGTTTCAGCTTGTACAGAGATTCAGCCAAGTCAACAAAATTTGAGGATTTTATATCTGACTTGAAAAGGTTCCCAATGAATCACCTGCCTGTATCTTCAAACTCCCAATTAACATTAATGATCTTAGTGATTTCTACTCTTGTAAAGTTCTCCACTCAAATTCATCTGATTCCAATCCTTCGGTTTCTATGGAAAACCTAAGAAAGCTTTGCAAACTATTTTTGATGTTTTCTCTTGTGTCAGTTATTAGTGCGTCATCTCAAGCTAAAAATTAAGCGAATGAGCGAACAACATCATGCATATTGCAGAAATCTAGACCAATATAATCTGGCTCTGGCTCTCTAAGGTTATAGTATTAGTTCCCTATAATACTCAAATCCTAATTTTTATAATCCATCTTAATTTCCATGAACAAAACCTTCACTGTCCACATGCCAATAATTTCAGAGGATACCAAATCTTTCTTTTTAGGTTTAAGGGAGAAATGCAAAAAGAATTGCCTCAAACAAGAGGGCAAGTCCTCATAGCTAAGAATATTGTATATTTTTTCTCTTCTGGCATTTAGGATACTGAGCAAATGGCATCATTTAAAACCTTTTGCCAAGCACGTTGACCTTTCACCCTCTGGCAAAGGAGCTCTCCCATCATTTTATAACAAGTTGTAGAGATCACAGATTTCTATAATCTGAAAGCCAATATCCTTCAGAATCTCAATCTCGGTTTATTCTTTTTCTGTAGTGAGTACCTGCAAGGAGTTGGATACATAGTTAATAACGTACAGACAGCACACTAGCGCTGACTTGTGCCACTAATTTTCGCACATATGCTAGATCGTTGCGATAATTAACTAAACAAAGGTAATCGTTGTAATACCTTATTTTAACTGCCAAGAAAAAGTGATCATGGTCGGTAGTTGCATGTGCATGTTGTAATTACCAACACATGAGGACTATGTCAGGGTGCCATTTGTGACCCATTTGACAACGACCTATCTTACCAAACATGTCATGGTATGTTATTTCAAGTAATTTAGTTATCTTCTTTCCTTTTTTGTGTCCATCATGTGGGGCGGTCTGACATCGTTGCTTTTTTATGTTTTCAGAAATTTCCTAGGAATGTAGCTTTGAGAAGTGGCATAGTGAGTGATGAAGCATGCCTTGCTGGACCATGCCTTGGAGCAAGGGGTGTCGTCAGTACGTGTGTGTAGACGGTGGACACGGACGGTCGCAGCAAGGAGGGTCGGAAGGTGATGCTCAGGAAGAATCTCTAGGTTCGAAATGCCGGGCTACTCACTATAGGAACACCACATGCCCCAACTTGAAGATGATGATCGTCATTGATATCATCTAAAAGTGCATGTATGATATTTGTGTCTTAAATTGCATATATAGTTTGATTGTGTTGACGATGAAATAGCTAGTTTTCCTGAACATACATAGTGTTGGTTCTAGATGATCAATGAAGTTGTGAGATTGTTGGTCATTTTATATACGTTTGGCCACACATTAATCTGATTGTTTGTTAGTTTTATCTTTAATATGTGCCGCTTCCATGTGGGATGCGTTGCCATTGTGCCGCATTTTTTTATTCGCTGGAAACATAGTGGTGACGTGCCTAATATCGAACGCCACTAGCTCAAGAATTATCCTACTGGGTTCTGGCATTTGGTGTGCCACCATTATATCTTTTACTGGTGGCGTGGTGCCCCACGCTGGTGGTGTGTGGGGCACCACGCCACCAAGGTGGTTTTTGACACGTCACCACTAGCGTTTTCTGCACTAGTGCTTATTTATGCATGGTTAGGCACTTAGTTGTGCCGCATCACTTTAGCATTTGCATTCACAAACTTGTTTACACACTCCACCAACCTACATGTCAGAGTCGCTACTATTCTACGACATGTTCTAGACCCCAGTCCATAGAATCGGCTAACCTATATTACTTCCTGTTGGCATTGTTGCGGGACTTCATAACATTGCTCGAGCCGGACCAATGGTTCTTCAATGGAGGTAAGGACTTCTACTCCAAGGCAGAATATGCCGTCCTATCCAAGGGGGACGAGGAAGACCAACATGCCGACCTAATCTGAAGACACGCACACCCACCAAAGTTAAAGTGTTTATGTGCCTCCTGTTTGATTGCCGGCTCAATGGCAAGGCCAACCTAGCCCAGAAGCATATCTCAAATGACTCCGCATTCCCTCGCTACAACCACGAGTTCGAAGAGAAGGAACACATCTTCTTCCGTTGCCCGCTCTCAGGCTGCATCAGGCAAAGGTAAGGGATTCTCAAGCCCAACTGCATTGACAATCTATGGAATTGGGGGGCCAAGACATGCACCCCCAATCACTTGGCCTCATCATTCTAAGCATTTCGTCAGCTTGATATCCACTCAGTTATGTCGCTTCGGTTCATGATTACCTACTTGGACATTAGGTCACACAAACTTTGTAAGCATGGACAAGAGTAAGAACAAAAAGTCCCCTGCGTCGCTCTCATGGGAAACTCGGGTGGAGCCCTACCCCCACATCCCCCGCCCACACACTTCGTCCCTCTACTCTGCCCATTGGTGACAGGCCCTGGTCCCCCGCGTGCAAGGGTGCTCTTGTGGTGCGCGTGCGATATCTCCCGGTGCGTCGCTGTGCTTTGGCAAGGCTGCAGCGTGATGCACTTTCCTCGTCGGGCCGTGCTCTGACATTCAGGGGGTGTTTGGTTCCAGGGACTTTTTTGTGTTGGGACTAGAAAAAGTCCCTAGCAAACCAAACAGGGTGGGACTTTTTTGGGACTTTTTGTTAAAAGTCCTTAGAAGCACCTCCTTAAGAGTATTTTTCAAAAAGTCCTAGGGACTAGAAAAAGTCCTAGGACTAGAGAACCAAACACCACCTCAGCATCTCGACCCTCCTTCGGCGGTTGCGCCCGCTCGCTGCGGGGGAGGACTGCGACGGAGAGACCGTCCATCCTTGTGGCCTGGAGAAGGAGCTGCGGCTGGCATGCCTCTGGATGATGTGGGTGGTGGCTCTAGGCGACAGCTGTATGGGCCTGGCCCCAATCTTGCGTTATCCTGGCTTGGTGGCAGAGTTCGCAGTTAGATCCGCCGGACAAAACATAACTGTGTCCGTTGACGGCGCGTGTATACGGAAGGGTGTATGCGTTTGTTTTTTAGTTTAGTAGCACACACCTTGAGAGGATAGTGATATACACATGATGTGTCTTTTCGGAAACCATGAAAGTTCTTCATTTAGTTTAGTACCACTTGTGGAAAGGATGGCGCGGTATCGGTGTTGCTGTACTGGGTAAGTGTGAACACTTGTGTTATGTAAATTGAATGCTCAAGATAAATCTGATTTGCACAATTATATAGATTGGATGCTTAAAATAATTATAATGACAATGATTCATGTGGTGGCTTCAAGAAGATCTAGAATTAATAAAGTAATCTATAATAGATGATGATAATTAATATATATATATATATATATATAGATAGAAAATAGGCATTCCCTCCATTTCTAAATATAAGACATTTTAGAAATTTTAATACAGACTACATACATATGTATATAGACGCATTTTAGAGCGTAGATTCGCTCCGTATGTAATCTATATTAGAATCTCTAAAAAGACTTGTATTTTGGAATGGAGGTTGTAATAGATAGATAGATAGATATAGGGATGCAAGCAAACGGTCCCGGACATGCGGACGCCGTCCGCTTGCATCAGTAGATAGATATAGATATAGATAGAGATAGAGATAGATATAGATAGATATATAGATTTGGTATTCTAGAAATAGTTTTTCTTGCGGGGCTAGATATAGTTCTTTTTAATAAACTTGATGAAAGTACCTTGAATTAAAATAAAACTCATAAAATATAAAATATATACGATATTTAGTAATATAAGACTTACATGCTCTATAAAAGCAAACATGCAACCTCGCAATTCGCAATCAGTCCTGCAATTAGAGCACGCACAGCTGGAATGCAAATGGAGGTCATATACCTCGGCGTAGCTCTTGTGTCCATGTCCATTGTGCTCTTTGTTGCTAGGTGCAGCCGCAAGGCGAACGAGCCGCCGGGGCCGTGGCAGCTGCCTCTGATTGGCAGCCTGCACCACCTCGCCCTCTCCAGGCAGCTCCCCCACCACGCGATTTGTGAACTAGCACGGCGCCATGGGCCGGTGATGCTCCTCCGGCTCGGCGAGGTGCCCACGCTGGTGGTGTCGTCCAGGGAGGGTGCCCGCGAGCTGATGAAGACCCACGACTTGGCGTTCGCCACGCGGCCCCTGAATGCCACCATGCGCGTGCTCACCGACGGTGGCCGGGACATTGTGTTCGCGCCGTATGGCGAGTACTGGCGCCAGCTCAGGAAGATCGCCGTCTCGGAGCTGCTTTCGGCGTCACGCGTCCTGTCTTTCCGCGCCGTCCGTGAGGAGGAGGTCGCCTTCATGCTTCGCGATGTCGCGCAGGCCGCAGCGGCCGGGCGCCCCGTGGAGTTGCGTGCGCGTGTCTCGGCGCTCGTCACCGACATCACGGCCCGCACCGTGATGGGTGACCGCCGGTTCAAGGAGCGCGCGGTGTTCCTTAGCGCCCTCGACCGCTCTGCGAAGCTCTCAGCGGGGTTCAACCCACCGGACCTGTGGCCATCATCCAGGCTTGTTGGCTGTCTCAGCGGGGCCGTGCGCCGTGCCAAGGAGTGCTCAGATATCGGGAATGGCGTCTTTGACGCCATCATCCGTGGGAGGACCATGGGAGGCCAGAAGGAGCACAACTTACTCGATGGTCTTCTAAGCATGCACAAAGAGGGCAGGATCGACATGGACACCGTTAAATACGTCGTCTTGGTAAGTACTATGACTTGTTACTCTGCTTACTACTTGAGATACTTGTCCCAATAAATTTCATAGATTTAAATAGCGCGCTATCATACTGGGTACACAAGGGTGTACAGGTCTACAGCGCGCGAGTGCTCTGCGTACATGTCACGTGGACGTCGGAGGCCTAGATGCTTTTGCATGTGCGTGGGGCCTTCCTGGTTCAATACGGGCCAAAAATAAATAAAATACGTGACATATACTCTGGCAGCACAGATCCCCATGGCGGTTCAATGGCCGAGATTCCGGCCTGCCTGCAGGACGGCCTCCGTTCGCATTTTCCGGCTATCTTAGCGCTATAGAGTTTCCAGCAGCATCATGCTAAGCAGCCATTTAGAGTGTTATAGCGCGAAATTAGCATGCTATCATTACTTCTGCCCTATTTCTCATAGTCCGTTGTTTAAAACTTTGATAAATTTACAAGAAAAGTCACAACTTTAGACCATCAAGAAAAGTGCAACTTCACCTTATTTCACTTTTAGAAAATCACGGTGGATTGAAACTTAGTAAAACCAGTTTTTTAGATAATGAAAAGCTCTCCCCTTCATGGTATCTCAGAACTTTCGTCGCAATATTTTTTTTTCTGAGTGACTCTTCACAATGTTTGCATGCGCGGCAGGAAGTATTCAGCGTTGGCAATGACACGACAGCGACGACGCTGGAGTGGGCGATCACAGAGCTGGTCAAGAACCCTAAAGTGATGCAAAAGGCGACAGCCGAAGTCAGGCAAGCCTTCGAGGCCTGCGGCACCGTGGCAGAGCATGCCCTCGGCAAGCTCCCCTACATGCACCTCGTTATCCGGGAGACGTTGCGGCTGCACACGCCCGTGCCGCTGCTCCTCCCGCGGCAGTGCCAGGAGCCATGTCAGGTGCTAGGTTACGACGTGCCGCGGGGTACACATGTGCTGGTGAATGTCTGGGCACTGGCCCATGATGAGCGCTACTGGCACGACCCGCCCGACGAGTTTCGGCCCGAGCGATTCGAGGGCGAGGCGGCTGTGGTGGACTTCAGGGGCACCGACTTCTCCTTCCTTCCATTTGGCGCTGGCCGGAGGATGTGCCCAGGGATAGGGTTTGGCCTCGCCAACATCGAGCTCGCCCTCGCAAGCCTGCTATTCCACTTTGACTGGGAGGGTCCACCACCGGGTGAGATTGACATGGCCGAGGAGTTTGGTCTAACGGTGCGGCGGAAGGCTGACCTCCTGCTGCGTCCTGTCCTTCGGGTGCCGTCCCAATAGTCTTGCCAGAAGGAAACCATGATTGTTAGCGCGCGCATGTGTGTGTGTGTGTGTGTGGGTGGGTGGGTGAAATCTCTCAAATTTGTGTCGCGAGTCTCTGTGTGTGCGCGCGCGCGTGTGCGGCGCGCGTGTGTGAAATCTCTCAAATTGGTGTCGCACAAGCCCGCTATTTGTGTTGGCCATGTTTGTATACTTGGTCAAACTCGGAGTTGTTACGTTTTCCGAGCCATGGGGGCATAGTATTTTGAGGAAAAAATTGTAAGTTGTATTTAGGTTGCTTTTAAGTCAACTTTTGAAATTTGACCAAGTTTATCAACAAAAAATATCAACATTTCTAAGATAAAAAAGTATCGACCCTGGGGCAGGCCAGGATGGCGAGTGGCACTCATAGGTAACCCCTAGCCCTCTCTTTGGTAGGTGTCCATCCTCCGTGAAGATAATACCTTCTGATATTTTTTCACATTTTTTTATCTCGGATTCACATAGATGACGATGATAAGAAGTTAATAACATGTTGGCCTTATGATTGCTCCATAAATAAAAAAGATGCTTGGGTTATTTCTCAACAAATGGGAACATTTAACCTTTGGTAAAGCACGTGCACTCAACGGACCTTGAGATCACCCATAGGAACCAAGAAACCAGGGAGTAAATTTCAGTTCTCGAAGTGCCACTGGACGAACCAGGGAGTAAATTTCAGTTCTCGAAGTGCCACTGGACCCTAAATTGATGCTGGATTTGCCTAATGCAAGTTTTTAATTTTGAAAGACCCAGCAGTCAGCATCACTCTTCCATTGAGATTGGTTAACAAACTTATAAGTATAATAAAAACTACGAGAATAAAGCTCCAAGGAGAGAGAAAGAGCTTATCAGGTTAAAGCAAAACCATCCCCAAAGATCTAACTCCTGATTTTATTTAGGGTAATCAAAGCTCCTGTTGTGCAGGACGAATGGCAGGGTCCATAAAAAGTTCTGCAGGATTTGGGCTGTGGCCCAAAGATGAAGCTTTGTGAAGAGATACAAATTTTGTAAAAACAAATAGGAGTAGTTTACATAGAAATATATCTTAAAACAAAAAAAATTATTTTTTTATAAAAAAGTACTTAAATAATATTATTATAAATAATTTCCATCAAAATTATATAGCCCCTCTATCCACAAATATTAGAGGCCGTTGATTTTTAGCATCATCTTTGAACTCTGTCCTATTCAAAATATTAGTTCAAATGTGCAAAATTACAAGTCCTACTTCAAATAACGTCAGTGATAAAACAAATTCTAAAAAAATATATGATATTTAATAGATTTTTTGAATAATACAAATGGTCAAACGTAACTCAAAGAGTTAACTGCATCAAATATTTGTGGACGGAGGGAGTATTTCACATATTTCAAATTTGAAAAACCTGTAGTTTTGTGATACAAGCTCAATTTATTTTTTGTGGGTTTCAAATACTTAACTAGATAGCCCACCACTATAAATGACGTTACATTTCTACGGATTACAATGATTTTGATGAAATCCACCGCATATCTTTTTGTAGTAGTGTTTGTTGATTTTGGCCAGTACAAATTTGCATAAACCAAAATCAGCAAACACTAGTAGAAAACAGAGCTTTATTACCGGTTGGTAAGGGCCTTTAGTGCCGGTTCTACAACCGGCACTAAAGGGTGGAGACTAAAGCCCCCCCCTCCCCACCCCTTTAGTCCCAGTTCAACAGGAACCGTCACTAAAGGCCCACCACGTGGCGCGAGCCCGCGCCATGGTATGGGGGACCTTTAGTACCGGGTGGTAACACCAACCGGGACTAAAGGATTTTTTTGATTTTTTTTTAAATTTCCTGAATATTTTTCCCGATTTTCAAATTTCTGAATTATTTGACGATTTAATCGTTAATCACCCCTCGTCACTGCTCAAGTGTGGAGCACTCATTCCAAATCGTCTAACTTCCTGGCCGGTCACTCATCCTCTCACTACTTCAGGCTGAGCACGCTTAACTTCCGAGTTCTATTCCCCCTAGTTTTCAAGTCTGCACTTGTTGTTTTCCTGACAATAGTAAGCTGTCAATCCTATTAACCCTCAGGAGTTTATCTTGAGCATTAGGTCACACGTTTCACCGTTTGAGTTTGAAACTATTATTCTAAAAAACAATAATTATTTAGTAACACTAATATTTCTTGAATAAGTAGTTTGACCACAGTTTGACCAGAGTTGACCAAAATTCAAAAAACTAAAATAATTATTTAGTAACACTAATATTCTTGAATAATTATTTAGTAACACTAATATTCTTGAATAATTATTTAGTAACACTAATATTTCTTGAATAAGTAGTTTGACCAAAATTCAAAAAAATTGAAATTTGAGCATATCTTTTTTTCCTTTTAGAATTTGAGGATTCTAAAAATTTGCAAAACGGCCTACGGCAGTCATAATCGGATGCGCATTTTCGTGCTGAACATTTTGATATATTATACGTTTTTTTGACATCGTATGCAAAAGATATAGTCGTTTTACTTTTTCGTCACACTTTTTTTGCAAAACATGTCCAAATTTAAGTTTTTAAATTTTCCTAACTAGTAGATGTAGTAACGTAACTACATCTTGAAGGATTTTAATTTTTGAATTTTTTATCATTTTCTTTCGGTTTTTTCAAAACTGAAATGGCGATACACGGGGGGAGGGGGGGGGGGAGGTATGAAAATTGCCCTATAGTGCGGTTTATTTCTCCAACCGGGACTATAGGTCTAACCTATAGTCCTGGTTTGTGTCACAAACCGGCACTAAAGGGGCTCGTGGGGCCCCGGCCTGACGCCAGCCTGCCACCACTCCTTTAGTACTGGTTCGTGGCACGAACCGGTACTAAAGGTTCAACATGAACCGGCACTAATGCATAGCCGTTCGAACCGGCACTAATGGTCACATTAGTGCCGGTTCAGTTACAAACCGGGACTAATGTGCTTCACATTAGGCCCCTTTTCTACTAGTGAAAAGAAAATGAGAGGGAGTGTGTATAACGGTATACTAGATGATACCCCATGCATTGCAGCGGGAAACTCGACAATAATTTAGAGAAATATGAAAAAATGCAACTGATAGTGTGTGGTATATTGGAGTGACACATTTCAGCATGAAAAGTTAACATTGATGCATTTTCTCAATTCCATTCTTACCAAACTACTGTAATTACAGCTGCTCATTCGAGGGCTTTGAAGAATATTGCATCGTGACTTAGATTGAACATGGCAGAACGTTTTGATGTAGGCTACAGTGTATTGACAATAAGAAAGAGAACAACATGATATTTAACGCATGAAAAATGAAGGAAAGCTAACTAATAATTACCACAGCCCACCGAGCCAAAGATCTAAAAATCCAAAAGGTATCTTTGAAGATTCATGAAAAAAATATCAACTGATAGAGAAAATAGTAATCCAAATGTAGCTCTGATGACAAAGGCCATAGTAAAAAATCTGAATGTACAACACATGTGACCAGAACTTGCGACGGAATCATTGCAGGAAAAAATGAGCTAACGGCGGCAGATGGTTATATACAGGAGCACAAAACATATGGAGTTTGAGTGTTTGACACCCTTGTCTTCTAATATCATACTTGCACCAAGTATGTTAGGGAGGGAAAGGTTACAGAAAATAACACAACTATGATCTAGCAAATACAGTTAAAACTGAATTCTTATAAGACCAAGTGACTTGTTGCATATCTAGCATTAAGAAAACTGAGAATTAGAAATTGGTTAGTTTATATAAACTAACCAATTTCTAATTCTCAGTTTTCTTAATGCCTAGTTCTGCCTAGTTGCTTTTGTTAAACATGTCACATTACAGGTTGTGTACGTGCATGTCTTGAGCCTCACGATAGAGTAGTTAGGAGGATCTAGGTTGTTTAGTTTCGCTTATCTCTTATTGTTGTAATCCTCCTCTATATCCCCGTATCTCTCTGGTTGTTTAACCAACGATGTAATCTCTATCGATGTATGCCTCTGCGAGAGCTGGCCTCGCCAATATCAATATATATACATGCGGGCTCCCATGTTACGGGAGTTGAGATGCTTTACGAATCCTTTCAGCTTTTTCTTGCCATGATAGGAGGATCCTACAATCAGACAATTGAGAAATAAACAAGTTAGTGTGGATAATTTTGGCTTTCTTATTAGTGGACATGAGGATGACGCTCAATAAATTCCTACAAAATAAATATACTATGATCAAGATAAGCATAAGATAACAATAGAAGAATAAAGTAAGTTAATTGCTTCCAAAGGAAAGCAGGAAACAAATAAACTATAAATAATTAAGAAGGGAATGGTTAATAAAACACAATTGGAGACTTGTTGAATTTCTATTGTAAGCCAGGACCGTTGCTAAAGCTCACCCCTTAGGAAAAGGTGAAGTGAACTGCCATCCATCCTTCTTAAGGAAAAGATGTGCCCCAATTATTAGAACATACTATAGTAAGCTGAAGAAGATTTCCAAAGTTTCTTGTTCAGAATAATCTTTCGGTTGATATTACTCCTAGTTTACCAAGGTTTTCTTGTATGTCAAGTATTACAGACCAGATGCTTCCGAATTCCTTTGAGTAGAACTCTGAAGACCAGAGTACTTCTTTTAGCACAAGTAAAACAGATAATAAAAGACCCCTGATTGGTCTTGACAGTGTATTTAGGATATGTTGGAATCATATTAAATAATGTGTTGTGCAGATCTAAATGGACTCGATCAGTCTGCGTTGAGTTTTTACGTTTTTGTTTCTTAACAGATCCTTATTGATTTACCTTTCCAAAGGATAAAAATCTCACTATTTTATCCCTCAATTGTGAAAATATTTCTGGTCCAAAGACTGAATTGTGCATATAAACTGTGAATGAATAAACTCCTTGAATTATGAACCTTGTTGTAATCCTTGCGCTGCTTCCAAGCTTCTCTGCATTTTTAGTACACCAGATTACTACAAGAATATGTAGTAGGATAAATTTTGATTCCTCGGTCTAGATATCATGAAAATTTTGGAGAATGTTCATCACTGTAAGCATGTTGGGAAAGGAGAAATTGCAAAATCGTGGAGGCCAAATTTCAGCACCTTCAGCGACTTGAAATGGTAGAGAGGCCTTAATGCTACGCTAGAAGATCTATGCATGATGGAACGTTTGGAAAAAAAAAGCAAGGCTAATGTAGTTGTATTGCAGATACCAAACATCAAACCCTGGATGTTGCAGTTAACTTTCCAGGCCTCAACAAATATTTGCCTACATTATAATTTTCAGCAATTTGCAGCAGATAAACAGTTGCATGGAAGATACCACACACAAAAAAAGTTCATTATTAACAAATGGATTCCTGTATGGTTCAGTGTAAATGACATAAACAAACCTCATCTGACCGTTGGTGACAACACGTTCGTCGGTGCTGGAGCAGCCCCCCTGGATGGCTCTGGGAGCTTAGGTAGAGAAGGACCGGTCGACTGTCTCGAACCCCTAGTCCCATGCGCTGAACCGTCTGACATGATCAACGGCGGTGTTCATGAGGACGCCCAAGGCGTCATGCTGGACACCTTCACTGGCACGGTTGAGTGTTCATCTAGATCAAGGATTTGTCAGCTTGTCGCTAACCCTTGTGGAGGTGAGTAAGTTCAGGTTGGAGAAGCAGTCCGCACGACCTGGACGACCGTGGGGCCTCCGCAGTCTGCACGACCTGGACGTGGTGGCACCCTGCTGACCACAGTCCCGCTTCCGCAGCCTAAAGTCGACTCGCCGGAGAAGCCAGAGGCCAGGGCTGCCAGACCTAGGTGAGTACGTTTAGGTTGGGTCGTCTGCCATCAAGTGGGGTAGCCCAAGCTCATATCGTCTGCCAATCTTTCATGGAGCATTCACAATTTTGATTGAAAGGAAGGTGCGATGTGCAGACCAAATGGAGGAGCAGATGCCGTGCGGAGTTAGGATAACACATCTCAGTTCTTAGAAGTGGATTACCTCATTGGTTTCACAAGATGGTGGAGGAATCGATTGTGTACTAAAGAAGAGATAAATCACACGATTCGTTTATGTGAAAATAATAAAGAAATTGGTGAGTGGCAAACTAAGTGAAGTGGATAGGTTGCAAGTTTAGATAAATAAGATAGTGAGGATGGACTTTTTAGGTATATAGGATATGTCCTCTCTGTCATAGAGTTGACAACGGCAGAGGCTAAAAGACATATTAGCGTATTATGGGAATGCACTCTTTTGTCATTCAGTAATGCAATACTACTTCCTCCATTCCATATTAGTTATTGCTGATTTAGTATAACTTTATACTAAGTCATAACTAAATCAACGACAACTAATATAAAATAGAGGGAGTCCTTATCGGAAAGAAACAGAGGGAGTACGTTCGTAACACAAGCACATAAACCCTAGCTACTACTTTTTTATTAGTATAGCAGCAGTATAAGGCAAACTCTTTTCGGTTACTCCTTATTTACGCATGTTGATGATGTTCACATGCCACAACGTGAGCTGCAAATTAAGAACGATGATGATCATATCAAACTGGCGTGGCTATAGCCTCAAGGGGCGTAGCCATGGACAAGTTGACCCCAAGCCTTTCAGCCATGTCTAGCCCCTTCTTCTCCACGTCTACGGGAAGCCTCCACTCAAAGCGATGCAGCAAGGACGCGAGCATGAGATGAACCATGCGAGAAGCCAGCATCCACCCCGGACACATCCTTCTCCCGGACCCAAAGGGCAGGAGCTCGAAGTCTCGGCCTTGAAGTCCACCTCCTTCTCCAGGAACCTCTCCGGCATGAACTTTTCCGGCTCGGGCCATACCTTGCCGTCATGTCCCATGGCCCACACGTTCACCAGAATGCGCGCGCCCTTGGGAACTGTCTATCCCCGGACCTGTGTCGTTCTCTCCGCCACGTGCGGGAGGAGGAACGGCGCAGGAGGATGGAGCCGGAAAGTCTCCTTCACGATGGCTTGGAGGTACTTGAGCTGTCCAATGTCGGACTCCTCAACGTGTTCTTTAGAGCCTATCACTTGGTCGAGCTCTTCGCGGGCTCTCGACATGCATGATGGATTCAGTAGCAGCTCCGCCATCGCCCATTCTACCGTGGCTGAACTTGTATCCGTCCCCGCGCTGAACAAGTCCTGATCACATGCATGTACCGTACGTACGTGAGCTATATATTTGTCGCTATATTTCGGTATGGATGCACGTTTGCAGTTGGGAAAAGAGACTCAGTAAAGAACTTGGAAGATATATACCGAAATCAATGAGAGGACCGTCTGGCGCTCGAAGCACGTCCAGGAAGTTGTGGTAGTCCAGCAGCACGTCCAGGAAGTTTTTCTTGGTCGGCGCACCTGCGATGGCGGCACGGTCCCGCATCTGATGCTCGATCTGCTCGCCGATCATGGCATGCAGCCGCGTGAACAAGCCCTCGATGCGTCTCCTCAGGCCCTGCAGGTCTAGCCACGCCACTTCAGGGATGAAGTCCGAGAGGTTTGGCAATCCGACGGTCACGTTTAGCTCTGCGAGCATGGCCTTGAAGTCCGAAGGCTTGACATGGCGGTCGTCGAGGATGGCCAACTCGGTTGAGAAGATGGTGGAGGAGAGCAGGTTAAGTGCAGTCATAAAACCGAGGCGGCCGACACAAACGGGTGTGCCCTCTCGTGCCAGCTGCGTCACGTGGGAGACGAGTTGCTGGCGTGTTTTGATTTTCGGCCGAAAAAAGTGGATTTCGGCCGAATTTCGGCCATCTCGGCCTGGGGCGAAAAGTATATTTAGGCCGAAATTTCTCAAATTTGGCCAATTTTGATCAAATTTAAGTCAAATTGCAGTCAAAATTTGGTTAAATTTCAGCCGAAATGTTTGAAAATGGCCGAAATTCGGCCATCTCGGCCAAGGGCGAAAAAAAAGCTCAAACCGAAAATCAAAACACATGTTGCTGCACCTTCTCCTGGCGCAGAGACTGGTGCATGTCGAGACGGTGCGGCACGAAGAGCTCACCTGAGCACACCTTGCGTAGGGCGCGCCACCGGGGGCTGCTGGCCGGAAGCCAGCCCATGGAGTGTGTGTTGTGCGCGAACACGTGGGTGCCGTCTGGGATGGAGCGCCCCGAGAAAGCTGCGTCATGGCGCTGGAGGATGTCGCGGGCGGCATCCGGGGAGGAGGCAACGATGGTGGTGACCGTGCCTAGGTGGATCGCCATGATCGGGCCGTGGCGCTCCGCGAAGCGCACGAGGGAGCGGTGTGGTAGTGCACCCAGGGAGAGGAGGTTGCCGACGTGGCAGCGGGCGAGGACCGGGGGGGGGGGGGGGGGGGTGGCAGGTTGCGACGACGGTCGGCCAAGAGGCCCAAGAGGTATAGAGAGGAGATGATGAGGATGAAAACTGTTGTGCAAAACAAGAGGAGCTCTATGCTTGGTGATCACTTGGTGAGCTGAGCTCTCTGTGACATGGAGCACTTTATATAGGAGGCAGACTACGTGTGTAATAAACTATGGGGCACAATTACTTTGACGTACAATCTATGCGGCATTTAACTTACCTTCGCCTACTAGTATGTAAAATATGTTTGGCAATTGGTTGGGTAAAAACTAAGACACCAGTCCGTGTAGAAGTTTGTATCCTGCATCGGGTTTTATGGAACTGCCGCAATGATTCTATTTCTAACAGAGCAAATGTTTACAGTTTACAGGTTATCCTCCGCGCTACAAGATGAATATGTACTTGTCCTTTCTGACTTTCTACACCATGCGAAAATGCGTGAGCTTGTGGTATCTTGGTGCAACTCGTGGTAGATGGTAGCATGTGATACGTACAACATATTTGAAGAACAATCAAATGTAGGCTCTGTACGTAGGCATATATCCCTATTTTTACCGGTTGTGACCTTCCATTTTTTAGTCGTTGACAGTTATGTACTGGAGATTGATACTTGCACCTCATTTAATAAATGGTTCTTTTCTCTAGAAAAAGGTACGTGTAATCGCACCACAAAGGTGATCTGGCTGATCGCACCACAAAAAGAATGCAATCTAGAAAAAATCTATGAACCCAACCTATATGGACGGTGGTAGGAATGACGGTGCTTTCTTCTACCACTAATTACATGGACGACCGTTTGGTTGCTTCCTAGCCTCTCATCTATGAACCCAACCTATATTTATTTCTTTTTGCAATCATGCATGGCATGATGGTAGTTGCAGAGGAAAAGGATGCCGAAAAATATCATGAGCAGTGCACTGTGTTTAGTACTAATACTCCCTCCTCCGTTATTTCTATGGGAAACACTTAAATTTCTATTTGAGGCAGTTCACTATTTAGTTACGTTTGACCAATTATCTTGTTTAAAAAAATATAGTAATAGTATATATTTTGTGATATTGTGTTTATTACAAAAAGTATTTGAAACATGACTTCAAATTTACGCATTTGAACCAATCTGTTGAATAAAACTGATGATCAATGATGACGCTAAAAGTCAACTGCCTCAAATAAAAAAGAACGGACAGTAATATGTATAAACAATAATAAATACCTTAATAACTATAGTGGGCTAAAAAAAGAAGAGATGTTTTTTCTTTTCTTGTAATGAGGCGATCAATCCATGCATGATTTGATGATGCTGCTGCGCGGTACATGTTGTGTCTCATGAACTGCAAGCTTATACTCCCTCGGTCCATTACCCAAAAAGGCTTTCACTCCGCTTTATATATAAAGCAAAGATCCACATCATCCAATACAAACGCACGCCAACACCACACACCCCCAAGGCAGGATACAAAAGCGCTGAGCGCAGCAACACCATCCCTAGCACACTACCACGAAGAGATGAAGCCGCATATAACGAACCGTGGACTCCAAGGCGGTGCCTTCAGGAAGGATACAACACCGGAGCGCCGCCACCGCCCGATCCGAGGATCAGAGTTTCCTCCGAAGCCGCACGACGGGCGGTGAGAGCCGTGACGACGCCTTCAAGAAGGGAACGAGTTTCGCCGTCGCCGGTCTGTCCGAAGAAAGAGCAGGTTTTCACCCCGACCAACACTCACCGCCGCCGAACGCTACACCCCGGCAACCACGCCGCCCACACGGCCATGGTCACCGGGCAGCGCCAAGACACGGGCTTTGCCCAAGAGCACCGTGCACCGCCACTAGGGCCGCCGCCCAGGCATCCAAGACCTTGTCACCACCGCACCCGAGACCCGCCGCTACCCCAACCAAAGAGACAAGCAAAAAAGGATCCGCCTTTGCACACCTGGCCCACCCCCAGCATCGAGACCCAACAGGTCGGCCAACACTGGCATCCATCGACCCATCCTGCAGCCTGGAGCACGAGACGAGATCGGTCCTGCAGCACCGTGGGGCGGGGACGAGGTCAGTCCTGCTGCACCGTGCCCGAGACGAGCTCGGTCCGGCGGCACTGTGCGCGAGACGAGCTCGGTCCTGCTGCACCGGGCGCGAGACGAGCGATGAACCGTAGCTGGGAAAGGGCCAGCCCTTTGAAGGGAGAAGCGACCGAGCGCCGAGGAGATGGAGTGAAGGCCGAAACGGACCGATCGCAGACAAGCCGACGCGGGAGAAGCTAGCCGCCGCCGCAAGCAGATCCGCCAAGCCACCATGGAACCGCCACGACACCGGGAGTCCATCACCGCCGGACCTCCACACGTCGCCGCCCACGGCCGGAGCAACGGCCACGCCCGGCCGCTGCCCTACCCGCGTCGCCCGGCGAGCTCATAGCGCCGGAGTCGCCGGGCACGCACCACCGCCACCACGCGCCGCCAGCCGACCCCCACCACCAGATCCGGCTGGATCCAGCAGGGGCCGACCGCGCGCCACCTCCCGAGATGGGAGCGCCGCAGCCGCCCCGCCACGCACGAGACCCAGGGCACCAGCGCGCCGCCACCAGCCGGCTGCCCCGCGAGCTAGCCGCCGAACTGCTGAACCCCGCGAAGTCCAGCACCGCAGCTTGAGGAGGCCGCCCCGCGCCGGCGTCCCATGAGCAGGGGGAGAGGGGCCCCGCCGCCGCTGCGCCCACCGGGCTTTGCCCGACGGAGCTCACCGGCGACGGCGGGGGGGAGGGGAGGAAGGAGGGACCGAGGCGCAGCAGGAGCAGTCCCCCCCTGGCGCGCGCGGGCGCGCCGCGGGGGGGGGGGGGGGTGGGGGGAGGAGAGGGGGGAGGGGGGAGGGGGTGGGGGGAGCGGGGAGAGCCTGGAGGTGCTCGCCCGGCGGCCGACGGCGGCGGAGGCAGGCGAGGAGGCCGCCGGCGGCGGGAGGGGAACCCTAGGGGGGGGGGGGGGGGGGGCGAAGCCTAGCGAGCAACCCCCCTCGGTCCATTATGCTAGTCAGCGTTCAAAAGTTGATCCACAATATTAGCAATCAGGCAATTGAATCATAGGACCAACGTTGCTGCCTCCTCTGTCTGCCACTTTCTTCATCCACCCCACCTCCATCCTCTCGATCGCATGCATGTCTGTAGCCCACATGGTGACTTTACTTCTGTAGTAGCAAGTGATGCGTCACAATCTAAAGATGTTCTCTCAAAACACTCTTATATTTCTTCACGGAGGGAGTACAAGTGACCAAATTGAATGATCTATTGCGGGAGTCGACTCCACAAAATAGAAGCCAATTGTATTACACCTTTTCCTATAAACCCATCTTTTGTCCTTTTCGACCATATCGTGATGTATTTTGTAGGCAACAGTGTCAGAACAAATTGCTCTTATTTTACTGCATGGTACAGAAAGGCTCCATATATATTGGACACCAAGTCAGTGTGTTTGGTGAAACATTTCAGTCGATTTGTGGTCCTTTTAGGTATTATTTTGCTGTCAGTGGGACACTAGGATGCGATGCAAGCACGCCTTAGCACTAGGACATACATATACAAATATTTGCCAAGTTGCTCTTGCTTTTCATGGACTGCATTATTTCGCGGATAAGTGTTTTTTTTTGTTTTTTCTGCCATGAGTGGTTGGTAAAGATCTGATGTACGTCTACTAAATTGTGGCCCTGGCTAAAACCTCATTTTTACTCACTTTATATGTTGGCCTAAACTTCCCTTGGTTCTGAATATGATGACCATAGACATGACAGCATTCGAGCGTGCTTGGCTGCGGACGGAATTCATTCAAATGAACATAAGTTCAGACATAATTTACATAAATCGGACGATATTTCGTCCGTTTATCTTAAACCTAAAAAAACCTAGGCTAGCTTGTAGCGGCTAGTGACCTCGTATCCCTGGTGGGCTGCCCTTCGACAGCTTCATCGCTATCCTTGTGGTTGTCGGAGTCGGAGTCTTCCCTCCAGCTGCCGAAGGGCACGGGGGCGTGAAGGAGGTGCCCGCGCCTTCACAACCACCGGCGGCACCTCCTCCTTCACGGCCTTGCTGCGGCTGATGTGGCAAGGCGATGATGCCGGCTGGTTGATGCGGCCGTACCGGTTGTGCACCAGCAACATCGGCTCCTCCCTTACACGGCCTCTGATTTGGATGCTGCTCTGCCTTCATGTGCAGAGAGGCAGTGATGCCAGCTCATCCTTCCCGCGGTACCGCGCGCAGTCGTGACGTCGGCTCCTCCATGCCGCGTCTGATTTGGATGCTGCAGTTGCTCGCCGAGGGGGGGGGGAGGGGGGGCGATGGCTATGCCTTCATGTGCGGAGAGGTGGTGATGCCAACTCATCCTTCACTTGGTAGCGCAGCGGCGACACCAGCTTCTCAATCACGCAGGCCCTTCTGGGGGGTGGGGACGGTGTCATTGAAGGTGCCGCTCGCTCGCTGGGACCTCAGTCAATCAATCAAGCACATTGGTCTGGAGATGGGTTTGACACGAGAGGAGAGGAGTGGAGAGGACCTTCCTCCTCTCCGCTGCGCAATTCATCGTCGGCTCCCTTCTCTGCTATGCATAGTGGTGCTCTCTTCCTCAACAGAAGGTTCGTGTATGCTCTGCACAATCATTTTTTATTAGCATGCATGTTTCAACAGCTGCTCAAGCAACTAAAAATATAAGTTTGAAACCTCCTATTTATGTATTAGAAAGCTTTGATTTTGGTTCGTGCAATAAAGTTTTAACAACAAAGCCTAGACTTTCATTTGTGCACAAATTAAGCTCAGATATTAGATTATCACAGAGGCTTCAATTTCCGACGAAATAGGGTTTCCCCCGCTTTATATTATAAAGCCACGACCAAAGCACACAGGTGACAAAGAGGTTCAACGCACACACACACGCACACCCACACATACGCGCAACAGAGAAACGAAGTGCACCACAGAACATGAAGTCTAGCTGGGGAAAAGCACAATAATCCCCAAAAAAGGAAGTCCAAGGACTACTACACTAATCCGGCTCCGGAGGTGGAGGAAGGAGCGATGGCGCGGTCAAGCGGGCGGCAACGGACCGAAGCGCGGCGACATCTTTGTCAATGGAGACCCGATCGTGGCGCTAGCTAAGCGGCCGCCAGAGCTGTAGAAAACCACATAATTTGAACATTGCATCAGTCGCACGTAAAGGAATGACATGCTCTACAAGCTTGTTTCAGATATTCCAAAGCATCCACAAAAGGGCACCTATGGTAACCCAGAGGGCCGGTCGTATAGCAGAACTGTGGGGACCGAGCACCTCGCTAAACATATCTGGGAGGTTGTTATGGCACCATCCGCCAGCTACAACCTCCCTTAAACAGCTCCAAAGGAACCTCTCAGCCGGACGTATGAAGAATATATGGTTGGAGTCCTCTCGAATCGTACACAAAGGACACATCCCATCGGAGGGCCGTTCCGCTTTAGCACCTCCGTGCCGGAGGGTATACGTCCCCGCACCAACTTCCATAGGAAGATCCTAATCTTCAATGGCAGTTTGATCTCCCAAAGGTGATTCAACTCGGTCGGGCCCAGAGTTGGCATAATCGCTTGGTATAGGGATTTCGCGGAGAAACGTCCATTAGGCTCTAGGTGCCAATGCAGCACGTCCGCCTCTAGGGATGGGGTGTGGAGTGCCACACATGCAACTAGATCCTCCCATAGGTCCCGTTCACTGGGGCCGAAGGTCCGTCTAAAGGCGATATTCTCTAGGTTGGACAAGACGGCTGCCACTGTCATGTTTTTATCTGTGTAGATATTGAAGAGCGCCTGGAAACTAATGGCGAAGGGCTGGACGCTGCACCACCGGTCTAGCAAAAACAGGGTGGAGGTGCACAGGCCCACTTCGATGGAGGAGCCAAGCCGTAGGACTGGCATCAGCTGAACAATCGTCTACCAGAATTGCGATCCACCAGATCTTTGAGCAAACGCCAGGGGTTGGCCTCGCAAGTATTTGGCGCGAATGATATTTAACAACAGAACACCCTCTCCGGAAGCGATCCTCCATAACCATTTGGATAGGAGAGCAATATCACTACTAGGGAAAAGCCTATACACAGAATCTTATCAGCAGCGCACTTTAAAATAAGGCGCTGCTGCTAAGTATCAGTAGCGCGCTCGCGAAAAACGCGCTGCTGTAACAAATGTATTAGTAGCGTGCTCGCTCTAAGACGCGCTACTGCTATAATTGCCACGATGCCGCCGCGAGGCTAGTTCTATCAGCAGCGCGTTAACATAAAGAGCGCTACTGCTACGGATCATAGCAGTAGCGCATTTACACAATAACTGCTACTGCTAAGTTTACTACAAAAATTTAGTCCCACCTTACTCCGTGAAGAGAGTTTGTACCACCTTAAATATGTTACTTCTACAACTTTCACAAGCACTTGGTCTTCATTGAACTCTATGTGTAGGATCTATGGCCGCAATAGGAATCCTCACCGGTTCTTAAACCAACCGGTGAGAATTCCTATTGACAAATCAGATTGTACAAAAAAAGACCATTGATGATCAATGCCTATTTTTACATGTTGACACATAGCAGTAGCGCGTTCTTTGTGAAAGGCGCTACTGATAGGTAGTTTAGGAGTAGCGCTTTTTGCTATAGCGCGCTACTGGTAAGCCATTCCATCTCCCACCCCCACTCTCCTCTATCCGATCCAGATCACACTCACACTCACTCGATCTCCCCCTCAAGCCCCCGCGCCGGTCCTCCCCCGTCGCCCCTCCGATCCGCGCCGCCGTCACCTCCTCCTCCTCGCTGGACTCGGTACCAGCCTCCTACTCCGTCCTCCCTCCACTCACCGCTGGCCGGCCCCTCCTCGCTCCGCCTTCCTCCTCCGTCCTCCCTCCACTCGCCGCCGGCCAGCCCCTCCTCGCTTCGCCTTCCTTCTCCGTCCTACTCTCTTCTCCCTCCTCGAGTCGCCCCTCCTTCTCCCTCCTCCCTGCTACATTTTGATTTAGTAGGCTAGTTCATATGCAACATTTTGATTTAGTTGATTTAGTAGGCTAGTTGATTTAGAACATTTTGATTTAGTTGATTTAGTAGGCTAGTTGATTTAGTTGATTTAAAACATTTTGATTTAGTTGATTTAGTAGGCTAGTTGATTTAGTTGATTTAGTAGGCTAGTTGATTTAGTTGATTTAGAACATTTTGATTTAGTTGATTTAGTATGCTAGTGGATTTATGATGCTAGTTGATTTAGTATGCAGCATTTTATTGTTATTTTTTCTGTACATGGATAGGTAGATGCTTTTGTTTTTTTTATAATAAGTTATTTTTTGGCAAAATGTAGGTGCCAATTTAGTTAAATTTGCCACTTGTTTTTTAATAAATTATCTTAAGCAATAGGGGCCAAATTAGATGAAATGTCTTCGTAGGTGGTACCCTTATTTGGTAGATATTTGTGGAAAGTTTTTTCGGCAATAGGTGCCACCGAAATGCTTTGGTAGGTGGTACCTTGTTATCTAATATGTTACTAGATCTTAGGATTATAATTGTCCATAAAATTTCTTCTCGCGGAAGAACCAAAAATATCACATGCTACTGTTTTTCTTTCCTGTGAAGTGAATCGTTAATCCTTTGCTCATATTGCTTTAGGAAAATGGCGCCGCCACCACCACCACTATGTCGACTGTGCATGTCAAGGTGCGCCAACAGCCTTGCAACTGGCAAGCTGTGGCATCTACTTCCAGCCGAGTTTTCATCATGCAGCAGTAAGAAATTAGATGAAATGTAACAACTATTTTATTTTTAGTGTTGGCATTACTGCATTGTGTCATTTTGCTTTTTTTACACAGATCGTCCCATGCAATGTGAGGTTGAAATTCAACAAGGTGACAGGAGACAATGTGACACACTACTAGGAAAAACCCTAGTAGTAGCGCGGGTTTAATGTCCACTAGTAGCGCGGACTGCCGCGCTACTAATAAGGCGCTACAGCTATTACTTAGCAGTAGCGCGTGCGACACGCGCTACTGCTAAGACACATAGCGACAGCGCTTGTTCTCTCCCGCGCTGCTGCTAAACTAGCTAGTTGCAACGTGTTTTCTATCAATCGCTACAAGTATTCTTTTTTTTATTTTTTTATTTTTAGTGTATTTATACGCCGTTATACAAATTTTGGTACAATACCAATTATGATGTTTATATCATTATGTCCATAACAGTGTGTCAAATGAAGGTGGATTAGGTTCAAGCGGATGCAATATATGGTGCATGTCAAAAGTATACTACTAATCCAAACTTGATCTAGTTTGGACTAGTAGTACTTTCGATGTGCACCACATGTTGCCTCCACTTGAATCTAATCCGCCAGCATAAGCTATTTAATCATCATCATAGTCATTACCATCAACTGTATTTATTTAATCACCATAGTTATAGTGTAGCACATAATCATCTTCAAACTCATTCTAGCTAGCTAATCACCACCAACACTAGATGCGGTAGCTATCTAATCACCACCAACACTAGCTAATAATAATCATCATAGTCATTACCACCAACACTAGCTATTTAATCATCATAGTCATAGTGTAGCACATCATCATCTTCAAACTCATTTCTTACTAGCTAATCACTCCTGCTGCTCGATCTCTCTCAGGTAAAATAACATAAAACATGTGTAGCTCTCCTCCTTCATCAAGTTGGAGCATGCAGATGAACCTGTCTCCTAATCGTGGGTTGCGCTTCTGATTGCTGCCCCCTAGTACTTCTCTGCGCTCCTCCATCACAAATTTGGTCCAGTCTTTCACTATTAAGCATTCGTCGCTTTTAGAAATCCAGAATGCACTAAAGTGCATTGTAGGATATCTTGGCCGTAAGCTAACAATACTAATGGTACCATTAGTCTCGATCCCATGAGGCACAACATTCATCAGGAGTCCCTGTTGAAGAACATCGTATAGTAACATAGTTAGCAATGAAGTTAATTAGCTTAAAAAATAATGTATGCAAAAGATGCACTGAGGACAAATAGTAAAAATCTTACCATCTTTCCTAAATAGATGTGACCGTAGTTCATTACGAACACTATTGGTCGCACGTTTTCAGTACTAACATTTCTAAGTGCAGGAAGAAAATTTGTCTTGACAGTATCAAGATCCTCAAGCCATGAAACATAATGACTTAGCTCCTCGCAGTTTAGTTCAGCCCCGGGACAGTAGTAGGTCCTGTCTACCAAGCGCTGGACATGTTTGCTTGAACGGAAATAAGCTGACAATAGAAATTAGTTGTCAACTATTTTTAAATAAACAATATCAAAGACATAAATATGGTTGAGAAACTCACATAACGGTATAACTGGAGGTGTCTGCACATCGACCCAGATGTCAGTATTACCTTCAATATCATCTTCCGGACAAATATCAAAGGTGATAACCATATCAGGCTCAAATGAATAAGTCTTGCATAGTGCTCGCCAAGTTTTGCATCCAAAATAGGTGTAATCGTCTGCGTTGTATAATTTTGCGTGGAAACTATAACCATGCTGGGTCTTCAATTAAACTTTCTTTACCTCCATAGTACGACTGAAACCTATCTTATCCAAGACAAAAACTCTTGCATGGCAGGGGATACGCTAGTAGAATAGTAAAAAAAATTATAAGTTGAAGCAAATGAAGCAGATGTCATGCTTAATTACGAAAAAAGACTTGTCGTTGTGACTTACTGTATCCACTTCGAAGTTCACATCCAGCTTGATGCTGAAGCGCCTATCATCATCTAGGAAGATTCCGTCGCACAGGCCGCGCTCGTCTTCGCAGTATTTGCAAATACCGAAATCCTTTTCGTTGTCAGACATTTCCTATGTTCATAGTTGAAACATTAATTGAAAATCGATCGAAGACAACTACCAGGATACTCCAAATATCTTATAGGACTCATATTGACATGGGCATTCAATAAGCAAAACCAAATCTTAAAATAAATAAGTATTCAAATTAGCATGCATTCAATAAGCAAAAGTAAATCATCTCATGCGTCCGTACATCGTTGAATATTATCACTAATACATCCCGAATAGTATCATACATATAACATCACTAATACAACTAAAACCCTAGCGCACGACGGGTATCGGCGTGGGCGGTGGACACCCAAAGAGAAGGAACCATCACAGGATCATAGCTCCAGTGAGATCCCTGGAGAACATGCCAGGTATTGGAGAACCTGTGCTCCAACGCAAACAAGTAGCGACGGACGTGCGCGTCCTCCTCACTAACACGGCGACGCACCACCTTCGCGAGGTCCTCGAGCCTCTAGACCGTCACTGGCCCGCGCGACCGCCACCAAAGAAGGTTCGGGTCAACGACATGCTGGCTCCTCACCAACCTGCGCCCCCCGGTAGGTAGCGCCTCCCAGTACCACCCCGGCGGAGCCCAGTCCCGGACATGGCCCATCTGGTGACGCTGGTGTCCTCCGCCGATTCGATGACGAGGATGCGGGATAGGCATCGTCGACGTCGATGCGGGAAAAATTGCTTTAACTAAAATAATAACAACAAATGTGACATGTTCAACTAGTTCTATTAATTCAACTAGTTCTTATGATTAAATCTAGTCAATTAATTCTATACCTAATAAAATGAATAATGACATAAAAAGGCCTATGCTTTGCAGGAACGTTGACTCCTTCCCGGTGCGGCAAATCCCGGGCACTCGATATGTCCTAGTTTGTAGCACAAGTCATGCCGAAATTCACGGAAAATTTTGGCATGACTTTTGCTAAAAAGTGGACAAATCGAGAACCTGAAATTTGCCGGAACGGAAATGAATCAACATTCCAGCAAAACATAGGCCACTCGGCTTCATTTGCTGGAAACAACAAAGCCTCTCGGCTTCATTTCATCAATGACATATATCATATAACAACAATATGCAAATGAAATTACTGTTTAGGCATTTTCATAAAAAATTGCCCTAGCTAATTTCCTAAAAAAATTGCTAATCATTTTTCCTAAATGCTAAAAAATGCCTACTGCCCTAAACAAATCTACTAGGGTTCATATGAACATCAACACAACATCAACACATATATAAATTGCCCTAGCAGAGAGAGAGAGAGGAGGGTAGGGGAGAGGAGAGGCAGAGCCTTACGGTGACTGCGGCGAGGGAGGGGCAGGCGGCGCCGAGGTCGGGGTCGGGGCTCGGGCGCGCGGCGGAGGGCGGCGCCGAGGTCGGGGTCGGGGGCGGCGTCGAGGTCGGGGTCGGGGGCGGCGTCGAATCCGAGGTCGGGGCGGCGTTAAGGCGGGAGAGCGCGCGGCGGCCGACGGGCGACGGCGGCGGCGACAGCGGAGGAGTTGCGATTTGGGGGAAGTGGCCGTTGGGAAGAACGAATCGAGCGGTTAAGTCAAAAGTAGCAGTAGCGCGTTCCAGGAACTGCGCTACTGCTAACATAGCTACAACACGTTTCCGTATACGCGCTACTGCTATACCATTCTCTTTTTTCCCTTCTTCATTTATTTTTCTTTACATTTTATTTTTTTTCTTTCACCTTTTTGTATTTCTTTCATTTTAATTTACTTTTCTATTTGCTTTCCATTTAATTTTATTTACTTTAGCAGTAGCGCCTCTCCGCGTAAACGCGCTGCTACAAAGCAAATAGCGGTAGCGCGGTTCTACGAAGATCGCTACTACTATGTGCAGCCTATCGGCTAAGCCGTGGGAATTTTAGTAGTAGCGCTTTTGTACTCGGCCGCGCTACTGCTATAACTGTATCTGTAGCGCCGTTTACACCACCGCGCTACTGCTAATTAGCACCAGCGTGCGTTTTTAACCCGCGCTACTGCTAATGTTCTGTGTATAAGGTTTTCCCTAGTAGTGACATTTCAGGCTCCTGGGGGGGGGGGCGTACACTATGGAGGTCGAGAAAGGACGCAATATGTCGCAGATTAGAGGAGATGGATGGGCCCATTTCCTTGCCCGCATGCGTCTTACTAGTGGTGAGTTGATCAGCTTCTCCTTCAGAGCAGAAAGACCCAAGTTGGCTGTCATTTATCTCAACCTGGTGGAAGATGATGAAGATGACGAAGATGATGAAGATGATGAAGATAATGAGGACCCACTCGATGAAGATGATGAGAACCCACTTCATGAAGCCATCGTAGCTCAAAGAATGAGGCTGAGCGCGGAGGAGGTGTGCAACATATGGGACATAATTCCGCCACGTGATGACTTTGTCAGGGTGCCATTCGTGACCCGCCTGACAAGTACCATGGTCGATCGGCATGAAATGGTATGTTATACGTACTGACTGTAGTAATTTGATGATATATATATATGCTTTATAGTTATACTTACAAATGCAAATTATCCGATGATATGCTTAGTGAATCCGATGATATGCTTAGTGAATCCGATGATATGCTTAGTGTAGAGTCCAATGATATGCTTTGTGGAATCTAGTCGATGATATGCTTTAGTGTAGAGTCTGATCACATGCTTATTAGTGTAGAATCCAAGGAACTCTTAATAGTGTAGATAATCCATATATACTTATTAGTAGAATTTATGATTAGTTAGTACAAATGCATAGTACTGTGTCTTTTGATAGTGTAGAAATCTAGACTTAATAGAAATATATTTGCAAGAGTATGTGCGAGGCTATTTATTAATTGATATGTTTTTCTTATTCAGAAATTGCCAAAGAACCTATATGTGAGTTGTGGTATTGAGCCTGATGAAGAAGGCTCAGCTGGACTACGCCTTACCGCAAGGTGCTCCGTCACCACCTGTACTTACCGCATGGACACAGACGGTCGCACACACTTAAACTCGGTTGGGTGGAAGAGATTCCTCGTTGGCAAGAATCTTCGTGTTGGACAGGCCATCCTAATTACTAACAGGAACACCCACTGCCCAGGCTTGAGGATGATGATCGTCATTGATATCATCTAGAACTACATATGTGTGTGTGGCTATATCATCTAGAACTACATATGATGATCGTCGTCGATATCATGTAGAACTACATATGATGATCGTCGTCGATATCATCTAGAACTACATATGATGATCGTCGTCGACATCACCTTGTACTGCTTGAGGATGCATGTTGAGTATATATGAAATTGTTATCTAGTACTCCCCCGTTCCAAATTACTCATCGTGGTTTTAGTTCAAATTTGAACTAAAACCACGACGAGTAATTTGGAACCGAGGGAGTACTACCTAGTACCTATAATGCTTTATGAAATTGATATCTGGTAGTACCTAGTATCTGGAAATTGCTGAAGCTGAAACGGGGTAGGAAGCCGGGAGGAAATGATGAAAGATATAGCAGTAGCGCGGGGCCAGGAAATCGCTACAGCTAATAAATAGTAGCGCGTTCCGGAAACGCGCTGCTGATATAGTCCATAGTAGTAGCGCGGGTACAGACCGCGCTACTACTAACAGTTAGTTGTAGCGCCTTATTGGTAGCGCAGCTGCCCGCGCTGCTGATAGCCTCAAAACCCGCGCTACTACTAGGGTTTTCCCTAGTAGTTTCATCCTTTTGGATGAGATAATCCCAAGACCACCCTGGTCCTTGGGTTTGCATAACTCAGACCACTTCACCATGTGGTATTTCTGTTTATTGCCTTTTCCTGCCCAAAAGAACCGGGACTGGTACTTGGCAACATCGTGGTGAAGGGATTCATTCAGACTATAGAGGCTTCAATTTCTTCCGTACAAAGTCTAGATTTTGATTTCTGCAGTACAAATTAAGCTCATATCATTCGCGAAAAATAATAATTATTAAGCTCATATCATTTTTTTGAGTACCAAGCTTTGGTTTGTGTACTTTAGGAAGGAGATGGAGACCTTGCTGCTCACTATTACTTCTCAAATTCCGCAAAAAGAAAAAAAAACTATTACTTCTGAAAGAGCGAGGGAGATTTTCCTATGGATCAAGTGCCAACCAAGATCCAGTCTCCCATCTGTCTGGTCGATCCAAGGTAATTCATCGGTTCGAGCTCCACCACACTACTAAAAAATTGATCATCTCCTCAATCTAGTGTGCATTTCTGTTGTGTGCAACAATGTTTTAAATAGCCGGCTATAGCTCCGCTATAGCCCGCTATATAGCCTTTTCACTAGGGTGCCGCTAAATGGTCCCATGTACAAATAGCCCGCTATTTAAAACATTGGTGTGCAAGCCGCACCTCTCCTTAGCAGGAATTGTTGATAGTCTCTGTTGATCAAATCTGACTATCCTTCTCTTTCCATTTCTTAGCACGTGACTGTTGATGTGTGAAAGGTAGTCATAATAAGGAGTAATTTTGTTGTTTCAGTTCCAGCTCAAGCCACTGAACCCTGCAAGGCTGCAATTACTTAGCATTCGAAATTAGGTAAGAACTGATTACATAAAGAACTACAATGATTGATTTTCGGAAAATGATAGGGAAACAATGATGGATCAACCACCGCACTGATTACATAATTAAGGAACTGCAAGTTAGGCTGTCTCTTGTATATTACTCCCTCCGTCTCATAATATAAGACGTTTTTTGACACTATATTAATATCAAAAAGCGTCCTATATTATGGGACGGAGGGAGTAGTTGGAAAGAGATAGGTAATGCAGAAAATTAATATATAGTGGACTGAGCTTTTGTCGCAGGATTTGCACCAGCCCAGAGTTCATTTGAGCGAGCAGCAATAATCATCTAGTGGAGTGGAGTGGAGTAGTACAATTATTGATGGCCTCAGACTACGATCGCCTTGGTGCGCTCAAGGCCTTCGACGACACCAAGGCCGGCGTCAAAGGCCTCGTCGATGCGGGCGTCACCACCATCCCCTCCATCTTCCACCACCCACTGCCCATAGAGCACACAGATCATGATCACCACTTCACCATCCCGGTCATCGACCTCGCGGCTGCCACGGGTGGTACAACTACCACACCATCCAAGCGAACTGAGCTGGTTGCGGCGGTGAAGGCAGCTGCAGAGACGGTGGGCTTCTTCCAGGTAGTGAACCATGGCGTGCCCAAGGCGGTCATGTCGGAGATACTCGCGGCGGTGCGGGGATTCCACGAGGAGCCGGCGGAGGCCAAGGCACCGTACTACAGCCGGGACCTTGGTCGGCCCGTGAGGTACTGGAGCAACTTCGACCTGTTCCAGTCACCGGCGGCCCAGTGGCGCGACACCTTGTACATGGAGACGACGCCGGAGCTGCCGCCACCGGAGGAGATCCCACCCGCGTGCCGGCTCATCGCGCTTGAGTACGCGAGGCTGATGCAGCAGCTGGGACGCACCCTGCTTGAGCTGCTGTCGGAGGCGCTGGGCCTTCGCAGTAGCCACCTGGAGGAGGACGCGGCATGCCTGGAGAGGCTCGCCGGCCACTACTACCCGTCCTGCCCGGAGCCGCACCTGACACTGGGCACCACACGCCACTCTGACCCTTGCTTCCTCACCGTGCTTCTTCAGGACGCCGTCGGCGGCCTCCAGGTGCTACTCAAGGAAGACTACGATGGCGGCGGCGGCAGCAGCAGCAGCAGCAGCAGCAACAAGTCATCTGCTGTGTGGGTGGACGTACCGGCGATGGAAGGTGCGCTGGTGGTGAATGTCGGCGACTTCCTGCAGATCGTCTCCAACGACAGGTTCAAGAGCGTGGAGCACCGCGTGGTGGCCCAGAGCACCGGGCCTCGCGTCTCCGTGGTCTGCTTCTTCCGAAGACAGGACGCGCCCACGTCTACCAGAGTGCTAAGGCCAATCGTCGCTGATGGCGAGGCGCGCTTCAGGAGCACGACGATGGCAGAGCTGATCCGGCACAACAGGGCCAAGGGCCTCGACGGCAGCTCTGCGCTGCAGCACCTGAGGCTCTGAATCAATCTGATCGAAACTGGCTAGCACGTACAGTCTGGAAGATGCATACATATACAGGAAGACAATAAAAAGTCAGAGGTACGGTCTAGAACATACATGCATACAGGAAGGCAGTAAAAACATAAGCACGTACCGTCTTCACTATACCTGGCAATACATACATACATGCAAGGGCAGCCCGGTGCATGTAGCTCCCGCTTGCTTGCGCAGGTTCTGACCACTTTGGGTCTATTATACGCAGCCTTTTACTACATTTTCTGCAACAGGCTGTTAATAAATACATTTTTTTTATTGAATAGAGTAATATATTAATATGACAATGATATCAATTACACCCAGCCTATGCACTAATAAGATATAGATATCGAAAGACATCCAAAATGCACATAACCAAGAACAAAAAAAAATATAAAACCGAAGACCCCGGTGACGAAACACTTGCAACAGCAGCACTCTAACCACCACCAAAAACAACACTCGGACCGCAAAATAGGCTCTCCAAAAGCGACGCCTCCAAAGATGAAACAATGCAGAAGCGTTGTCGTCGCCCGATCAAGGATCTTCAGTTTTCATCCTGAAGAAAGACCGAGATCGCAAATCAATGCCTTCAACAAGGCCATTGCCAGGTACAACCAATGAAGGCCAGGCCTTGGGCTTTCATCCTGGAAATCACGGCTCGGTACTCAAGAGCACCACAAAAATGGTTTCCACCTGTGTTGCCGCCCCCTCCTACCAACGCCGCTGATGCAAGTACTCAACACCCGACACACAGGAAAGACCTGTGCTGCCATTCTTCAACCCAACGAAAAATCCTGTTCACCATTACCAGTCTCTAATGGCAGCCACCATGACTTTCTTCACCTCTGTCAACGCCGTGGAAATATATACTTAGACATGTCCCACGGCCACGCCCTCATGAAGCCTCTCTAGCCGAAGATGAGGGCGCGTACGACCGGATTAATTCCGATAGATATCCACTGGCGCCATGTGCCAAAAGCTGAAATCTTCGAAAGGAAGACCGGAACCGGTCGGTGTCCATATCGAGGAGGCCGTCATGAATAGATCAAAATTTTGGAGCTCGAAGAACAGCAGGGCCAACCACCACGTACCTCCACTTGATCACGATGGGCCAAATCTAAGCAGTGCCGCCCTGCATCCTACCGCAGCCACCATGCAGCCGCTGGAGTAGGTGTAGAGCACCACCGCGCCGGACCATGGCCCATCAGTCACCGGTCCGCACCGGTGCGGCTTTAGGCCAGATCCGGCCACCGTAGCAAGCGAGCACCATCGCCACGATTTCTCCCACGCCGCCGCAACACCCACGCAGACATCCACGCCGGCGAGCCGCCACACCACGACAACCTTCACTAGTGCCTCAGGCCCGAGGAGGCCACCCGCGCTGCCCCGTCGCGCGAGGGTAAGAAGACGCCCCGCTGCCACTGCCGCCGATCGGGCTTTGCTCTTGAATAGTGCGGCCAGCTCGACCCGCGAGATCCTGCCGTTGAGGTTGCCATTGAACATCCTGAACATGCGTTCCATATTGTCCTCTAGAGATGATCGTGTATCGGGGAGTCATCACCCTGGGCAGCGGACGGTGGTGGCCACTTGGAGGAGCGCAGGCCGCTGCGACCGTGGGAGAACAGTGAGCGCAACATGCCCATGCACAAATGGTTTCACAAAGGGATTGTTCTAGTTTGATTTTTTTGTAGGGCCCAACAATGCCATCGGCGGCGCACTGTTCGTGTCCATGGTTGTCGCCAGCAGTGTCGCCATCGATCATTGCTTCTCGCTGCGGATGCTCATAGCAAATGTTCGACGAACTGCATGAGCAAAATGTAAGTTTTACTCTATTAAGCTTAGGAGACCGGTTAGAAATGCCAGTTTTTAGAGGAGGGTATATACTCTGCTAAAGGATACTCGGCAATTTTATCCTTTAAGTTATAGGGGTCGGTTAGAGATGCTCTGACACAAGCCATCAAGGAGTTGAATGCAGCAAGCCAAGTCTTTCATTCTTACTATCCTTAAGGTATTGTGGGGCACTGGTGTTGTTGAAATTGTCCATCTCGGTAGCTGACGCCCAAAATATCTCATCAAACACCTCATCGATTATCCTTTGATCCTTCTCAAATACTCCATCTATGCCCAGTCCACGGGTGCAGTATATAGCCAAGGTTGGCAAGATATACCATTTTACTAAGCCTGACCTTTGTAGCGAATGAGGTAAGTTTTGCAGACTCACTAAACCAATCGCCCTAAGCTAAGAAAGAGGCCCAAGCTCTTCCAAACTACATCAACCACCATCCATGTGGGCTGAGAATCCACATAGTGTCCTCAAAGTCTTGAGAGCACATAACGCCATGGGCATACTAATCTGCATGCATATGAATTGGTTGTAGGCCATAAGGAGAGTATATATGTACCTCTGACCGACTCCATCCTTCCCTACCATAGCAAATCTGTTGATTTAGGTACTTGAATGAAGCGCATATTGTGTTGGATTTCCCTTCTCGCATGCAATATCTATCTATTTAACTGTTTGCCAATATTTATATTCTCTATTTATTGAGAAGATCCCACAGGAAACAAGAAATTAATTGCAATTGATACGGCCAGATCTTTTTTGGGGAACCTTGATACGGCAGGTCGGCATGAACAATATTCCTATTTCTTCGTCCTTCTCGACCATGGTCTCCATCTCTCTATATATAGGACGAGTGCATATGGTAGTTGACTAGAACACATATTCACAACACATATCAACCAAAGCATCCATTAGATTGTTGATCTTGATGGACAGGCACACCAATCACACACGTGCACCAGCCATGCTGCTCCCTCTACTGTTTCTCGTGTGCTTTGCTCTTCATGCACAATGTAAGTCGCACGTCTATCATATATGCCACAAAGCTATTGCTCCTTCTCTCGTACGTTTTCGTCTTGTTTCCTATTCGACTCAAACTTTGTTTACTAATACACAAGTGGGAACTACTTGTGGTTTCGTTTTTTCACTCCCCAGGCCGGATCATCGAGGGCATGGAGAACGACAAGATCAATTTACCAACTGGACTGTGCATCTATAGTAAGGGCTGCTCGGGTAATTGTTGCTACTTGTGTCTAGTGCTGGAAGATTGCTTTGTATCAATGGAGGAGTGCAAGAAAGCATGCCAAAAAGACACCCCTGCCATCTTTAACCATACATCCCCATCAATTTGAGTTTCTCCTTTTTAAAGCGGCAATTAATTGATTGGAACAAGAGTACTTTGTTGTATTCTTTTGAAGCCGATAGTTCTTCTCTTATAAAAGTTGTCTCAATGTACGTTGGATTCAACTATGTAATTGTTTTTCAATATCTTATAAGGCCCCACCATGGAACATTCTAGCTATCATTTTTCTTTTGTTTCGTTCACGCTTGGTTGTTCACGTCATTGTTACTTGCGTCAACACAAAATAATGAAGTACATGAGCAATGCATAATTTTGAATGACGAGTCAAACGATATCAATGATGTATACAAATGGAGACTTAACGGAGATAGTCACAATGTGGTGGAATTGAGGTGCTAAAACTCTAACGCGACCCCTTAATGGTCTGGACCTTTAATAATCATAGGTGAAGCTCTTCTGCATTGCCAGATGTCCAATTTTCAGCGCGCTCGCAGATAAAAAAAGCCACTGCAATCGCACATTGCCGAGCGCCAATGTTATCCTAGTGGCCTACAAGTAGACACTCTATCGGTAAACAATGAATTTCCATCTATAATCATTTCACCCGCAAATGACATGGACACATCGTTAACGATTGTCTCCATCCTGAGACTTTATAATGTGTATTTAAGACTCGTCTTCATGATATATCTGCGCCAACTAGGTGCATATTCTTACTGTGCAACACCCGAGCATGGCTTGCGGTTGAATCAGTAAAAAAACTAAGTTTGCCTATTTATAAATACCCTATATCAGCCTCAAGGAGTTCTAGCAATCACTATAAACCACTAGAAATGTTGCAACTTCCAACAGTTGGAAAGGACATAAAATAAGATTAGGTGTTACTACTTTTGATGTGTTTGTTTGCGCCGACGCTGTCGCCAAGACCTAATCCTAACTTATTGCTTCCTTCAATTCCCATATAATATTTGTGACTCATATCTTCACATCAATTCTTTAACATGTAATGATGCATTAATACCATATAATTATGTAGTTCAAATCTTTGTGTGAATTCTTAAGCAAGTAATTATATTTCAGTGTAGTGTACTGAGGTCAAGTTCAAAGATACACTGAGCTTGTCTGTGATGTACTCTCTAGTACAGGACACAAATGCATCATGCAATAAATTCAGGTCAGCTGGATTATATCCCCCTTTTCATTCAATCTTGACTTAATGCATAATTGATGGTATTGCTCCGCCTTATGTAGAAGAAGAGGGCAGCCTTTCATGTTCAAGCCCTGAACATAATGAGAAGGATCGCCAAGATTACTCAATAGATCTTGTAGATCACTTTTCTGCTCAAGGTGGCAAATTCAGTAAAAGATTAGATGATATGGCTCCCTTTTTAGAAATATCCATTTCGTACTGCTCCAACATACTACAAATCTATTATGCACATTGTTAATCAGACAGAAGAGTACACCAATCTCTCTCACTTGCGCTGGCGGAATTAAATGATTGATCATCCATCTAGCAACCCCAATTAATATTGATAAGTTTGTTTTGGAAGCAATTAACATATTATTTAGTCTGATTAACAAATTGATCATGCTGCTCAGACCCAGGGTTTTGGTTACCGCTCGAAATTTCGAGATTTACCACGGTTACTGCATATTTCGGTCCCCCTCGGTAAATGGGCATTTCAAGCAAAAAAATCGAATTTTTCAATTTTTTTTAATTCAAACGCTCAATGTATAGTAAAGTATGGCAGCACTTGATAGCACACATGTAGACAACGTTCCACTAGCTAGTAGCTCTTTTATGATAAATATAGGTTCAAGTGCTATCTATATCGATCTATTTTGAACTAATTTGAATTCAAAATTAAATTATAATTTTTTTTCAAAATTTGCTCGAAATTTCGTGGTAACCGTGGCAACCAATTTTACCGCCCCCGCTGGGTAAAAATGCACCATTCGGTAACCAAAACCTTGCTCAGACCCCAAGCTGGGGTCATCAATATGTACTTACTACATCAATCTCTCTCACTTCCGCTGATGGATTGAAGGAGCATCTTCGTTAGCTGCTTTGCAAGGGTGGATCAGAGGCTGAGGTGGCTGGGAGCGGGAGAAGCCGTCGACGGCGAGCAAGTCGGATCGCCCTGCTCCGTTGGGGTGGGCTTGTGCCGCTTAGATGGCCGCCCAAACTGGATGGATGTGCAAATCAAGCTCCCGGCAGGCCGGGATTACACAGCTTGGCCTGTATACTTCTTCCTCTGTCTAAGCAGAATGTGACTCTTTCACAATCCTACCTACAAGCAAGCAAGAGCAGCACCTGAACAGAAACATTGGTATCCTCCGAGCTCACCATCATTTCATTTCATTTCAATTCCTCCCCAAGAGCAGATTTAGCAGTTGAGCTACACACACTAACGTTAAAACTGACCGAGTGTCCTCCAAGGGTCAGAATCATACCGAGCTAAAGCATCCTTGCGTCAGCCAACTCCACCACCACCGGCCGGTCATTGAGGCATGCAAGTTCCTCGTGCCCAGAGCGTATGTACCGCCGCCACCATCGACTCCGACAGGCCATGATCATACAAGTACCTCAAGGCCGGAGCCAATTGCGCTGCTAGATCTAGGGTTTAGTTTAAATTCCGCTTAAGTTTGTTAACTTTTGTTTAAAACAAATATCACCGGTTCATTTAAAATCATCATTCAAAAACATGAAAGATAAAACCAACTGGGAGCGCCGGTGCGGGCAGCCGCCTGTCCGGTATACTTGCCGGACGCTCTAGTGGGAGCGCCGGTGGAGATGCTCTAAGTTTCCACCTGTGACCAAACTTAGCACCCCACCTATTGTCAACATGAGCATTTGATATTTTCTGGAAATTCATAAATTTATTGGCCCGAGCCCATTTATTCGAACACAACATGCAGGTTAACCAATGGATTTTGCAATATGCAACTCACGGAAGCCTTGTGAGCATGAGTTGCGCACCGTGCTCTGGGTGCAGCAGGCCGATGGGGAACGGCGCGTGTGTGTAGGACGGCGAGAGCTCGAAGGAGAAGCGCTGCAGAATCATGGCGATCCCCATCTTGGCCTCTAGCATCGCGAAGCTCTGGCCGACGCAGGTCCGCTGGCCCCACCCGAATGGAAAGAAGGCCGGCGCGTCGGCCGACGCCCCTGCCTTGGAGATCCCATTGGCGAACCTCTCTGGCCTGAACTCATCGGCGTCCGCGCCCCAAACATCCTTGTCGTGGTGGAGGCACAGGAATGGCACCATGAACAGCATGCCCGCTGGGTACCTGACACCGCCGAGGTCCATGGGCTTACATGTCTTGCGATGGACCGACGTCAGCGGCGTGTACAGCCGCAACACCTCGTACAACACCATGGTCACGATTTTTAGGCGAGTTAAGCTGTCGTAATCTGGCGTCGTGCCGTGGGCGAAGACATGCATGACCTCCTCCCTGGCACGGTCCTGCCAGTCCGGGTGCATGCATAGCACGATCATGGTCCACGTGAGCAGCAAGGACGTGGTCTCCATGCCGGCGAAGTAGAACAGCTTGCACTCTCCAATCAGGTCTTCCGTCGTGATGCCGGCGCCGGCATCTCCCGGCCTGCAGTGTGCTATGTTGGACTCCAGCAACAGCCCGAGAAGATCGTCGCCACTCGTAGCTTCACCGGCTTTCAAGGCCTTCTCTCTTTTCGCAATGATGCCTTTCAGGACCCTCTCGATCTCCGCAACAATCTGATTCATCCTTCGGTTGCCTTTGGTTGGCAAGAACCTGCACATAAGAAAATGCATTAGCACAATCAGAGCAATTCAATCTAGTAATATTGTTGTGCTAAGCCATGGTAAATGCCAAAGGAGAATGAACTCACAGGTAACCAGGGATATGCATCTTGTCCATGGCCTGCACGATGAGCTCGATCTGCTCACCCTGAAGCTGGAATACCTTCCTGCCTTCATGGTAACTGCTGCCGAATGCGGCCCGCGAGATGACATCCCCTGTCAGATTCTTCATATCAGGCCAGACATCTACCTCGCATGGCGCATCACCAGCGGCTAGAACTTCCCATCTGTGCACCAGCTCCGTGCAACATGTGGCGAAAGCTGGCAACATGCGCTGTAAATGGAATGGGGATTTTTGTTACAGTCTGAACTTGTTGTCAATGACAGAACACAAGTATTATAACCTTGAGCTTCTCGAGATGGAAGGCAGGGGTGATGATCTTCCGGTGCTTAGCCCATTTTTCGCCCTCGTGGCTACCCACACCATGGTGCAGCATCCTTTGAAGTCGGCCCAGGTTGAGCTTCTCAAGGTGACCCAACTTGTTGGACAGGACTTCACGCACCAGTTCAGGCTCGGTGATGGTCACTCTAGGCACCGGTCCAAACCAAGTGATCGACAATTTACCTGTTTTTTTTTTTGACAAATACATCGAAGCTTGTTACTAGCAGTGTACATGGGCATATACACGTTTCCGATTTCATTTTGTGTTATAGTCTGTTTATTTAGGTGGAGTATTTGTCAAGTGGGACTATTATCAAGCCGTCTGTTGCGTGTGAGAGACTCATGTGAGATGCCATGCCACCAAATTAAGATGTTGGTAGAACAGTGGATTTCATACCCAAAAACATTTTTTATAAAGACATCATATTTTTTCCAGCTTTAAATTAATAAAGGCATTTCCGACATGCATTATAGAACCATTAAAACCGAACATAACAAGAACTAAATCCTTCCATGGACACATTTGGTTGTTCTCAAACGACTCAGGGTGTAGCGAAGCTAAGCTAATAATGCCGCTAAAAAGAAACATTACGGTCACTCAAGAAAAAGGAAAGGGAAGAAAAGTACACGCACCGTGCTCCATGATGGTCTGGTGAAACAGGGGCATCGCCCGCGGCACGACGTCATGGCTGCCCAGCGGCATGGTCCGGGACCTGGCTTCCTTGTGGAGACGCTCCATAAACGGTGCGTCGCCGGCAACGGAATGGTACGCCCTGCCCCGGAGGCCCTGCGCCCGCAGCTCCCGCTCCAGGCGCCGGGGCCTCCACCACGCCCACTCCAGCGCCCTCACGGCGCACCACGCCAGAACGGTGCCAGCCACCGCGTACACATGCACCAGCGGCTGCTGCTCCCATGGAAAAGAGTCTTCTACCACGCTCGTCGCCATGCTTATGCTTTGACCGTCGTTAGTTTGAGGGGAATGGGAATGATGTTTTACGCGTGGTGGCTGCTCACCGTTGCACTGCTATATACTAGTACTGTGTTTGTTCTATTGCTACTCCCTCCAATCCATATTAGTTATCTTAAATTTGTCAAGATACGAATGTATCTGATCAGAGGGAGTAGATTGCGAAAATGTCTTACATTGTAGATAGAGGTAAGTATAATCTACTCGGGTGCTCACGTTAGAAACCAAAACCGGACATCAAGGAAAATGTGTGTACGAACACGTGAATTACACGTGCAACCCGCACTATCATATGTGCAGCTTTGTAGCTTTGTCTTTTGGCCCGTTGCATTTGCTGGGAGGACACGACATGCATGGGAGTACGCGCTTGGCCAACAGCCGAGCACAGAGGCACATCACATGTGATGGCTAGTTTTTTGTGTTTTGTTTTGTTGAATTCCCGCTGTACGTGTTCCCTTTTCATAGATTCCTTAAGCAGATGGACAACAAATAGAGGCGTTGGGGACTACTCCTAATAGATAGAGGCACATTTTCACACCGTTGGTACCGCGTACACGTCAACAATGGCGCCCGCGGAGACGGAGAAATCCATTACTCTTCCACCAACACACTTTGTTCTCGTCCCGCTCATGGGGCAGGGCCACACCACCCCCATGGCCGACCTTGCATGCCTCATCGCAGGACGCGGCGTGCGAGTGAGCCTCGTCACCACGCCCGTCAACGCCGCGCGCCTGCGGGGACTAGCCGACAGGGCGCGGAGCGCCATGTTGCCGCTGGAAATTGTCGAGCTCCCATTCCCGCCGGCCCATGACGGGCTGCCCCGGGGCAGCAGCGACAATAGCGACAGTGTCCTCCAATTGTTCCTGTCCCTCTATAGGCTCGCCGGGCCACTCGAGGCCTACGTGCGCTCGCTGCCCTGGCGCCCCAGCTGCATCATCTCCGACTCCTGCAACCCGTGGACGGTCGGCGTCGCCAGGAGCCTCGGGGTCCCTCGGCTCACCTTCACCGGCCCATCCTGCTTCTACTCACTCTGCGACTTCAACGTCGCCAAGCACGGGCTTCTTCACAGAGGCGACGATCACACGTGCGTCGTGCCGGGCATGCCGGTGCGAGTGGACTTGAGCAAGGACACATGGGCCGCTGCCTTCTTAACTTGCATTCCTGCATGGGGGAAGTTCGTGGAGGAGGTGAGGGAGGGCATCCGCATGGCCGACGGCGCCGTGGTGAACACGTTCCTCGGCCTCGAAGAACAGTTTGTTGCGTGCTATGAGGCAGCGCTGGGCAAGCCGGTGTGGGCGCCCGGGCCCTTCTTCCTCAATAGCCGGAACGAGGAGGCTCGCACCGTAAACCAGAGCGCGGTCACCGCTTGGTTGGACAAGATGGACCAGAGCACGGTCGTCTATGTAAGTTTCGGCAGCCTCGCGCAGATGCTTCCCAAGCAGCTGTACGAGATCGGACACGGCCTCGAGGACTCTGGGAAGCCATTCCTTTGGGTGGTGAAGGAGTCCGAGACGGTTTTGCCAGAAGCGAAAGAGTGGCTCCAAGCCCTCGAGACGCGCACGGCAAGGCATGGGCTCGTAGTGCATGGCTGGGCGCCTCAGGTCGCCATCCTGTCACACCGCGCCGTAGGTGGCTTCATGACCCACTGCGGGTGGAACTCGCTGCTGGAGTCCGTCGCGCAAGGCGTGCCTGTCGTGACGTGGCCTCACTTCGGTGACCAGTTCCTCAATGAGAGGCTTGCGGTGGACGTACTTGGCGTCGGCGTGCCAGTTAGGCCGTTCGATGCCGAAAAGGCCGTGGACCCTGTAGTGCGGGGGCACATTGCGCGAGCAGTGTCGGAGCTTATGGGCGATGGGGCAGTGGCAGAGGAGAGGAGGAGAAAGTGCAAGGAGTACCGGGAGAGAGCTCACGGAGCCATGGCGAAAGGAGGCTCGTCGCATGAAAACCTGACGCTGCTATTACACAGCTTCATGCGGAGTGGCCGCAAGGAATAGTAGATTCGGAATTGTTAGGCACTCAATTCCGTTGCTCTGCTAGGTGAAGTGTGAATCGTGCTAAACTGTCAAAGGATAACAAATGGTCCAAATCTCTAGTATCAATGCTCAAGAATATCCCTACCACTTGGTTATTTTGCCCACTAGAAATGGACATCCCCTCCTCGAACCTTTTCCACCACCAAAAGGGGTTACCAGTATGTGGGCATATTTTTTTTTACTATTATCTGAATCAAATAATACTTATAATACTAATACCTTTCTTGAGGCGGTAAGGTATGTCGGTACAAGGTTCACTATACTGTTGGATGTATACGCAAGAGACTATAATATTTGTTATTTACATCTGTTTCAAAAATTATGTTTCATGATTTTATGCTATAACTGCTATGGTTCATGAATGTGAGATTCAGAGAAAAACCCATGCGCACGTGTAGAAACATGAACACAACTTTATACCTTTTGTCTAGTCTCTTAGACGAACTCGTTAACACCAGATGACTCCGTTTTCATGGTCATGGGCAATTGAATCTCAATGAGGGCACATTGTTGTTTCAACAATGTGGCTGGGTAGACCCATCTAGCTAATATACTACGAGACGTTGTTATTGGTTTTATTAAATAGTATCATCACTAAAAAGATTTACTTGTTTTTATCCTTGAACCAAGAGAGTGTTGAGATGATGTATGCTAGAAGGATCACTTTGGTCTACCAAGTATCATCCGTAACAGGGTGCTAAAAAAAGTTGTCATTGAGTTATCTAGGGACTACACATTTGGTCTTAATAGTTCAAGAATTGAAATTGCTCCTCTAGATAATAGAGAGATACTTTTAGGCTTCACTCAGTATGAAAGCATTTACAAACAAGTCTGCACAGACATCGGCATGATGCATATCATGGGAATACTTGAATACAGGAACGAGAAAAGGTGTCATGCCAGTAACGAGGATAAGTAGACATAGTGATTGAAGGGTTCACTCACGGGATGTCAAATATCTCACATCAGGTATTGATCAGTATCGTGAAGCAATAGGAACATACATGAAAATCAACAAGTTCAACAGTGTCTTTTCCTATAATGGTTGTAGTCAATATGGGCGTCCACAACTCTGCCATTGATTATTGGGCAGCAAGAGTACTGAGTCATGTCCACTCGTTATCGAACAACGATTGCGGAATAGATTAGATCTGCAGTCTGAGAATGACTCTCAGAAACACCAAGAAACTTTATGTTCTAGATGCACCTATCTCACGGGATGACAGTAAGGACAGTGAAAAATATTCATCTAGCATGTAATAACTCAGTGAAAAACTTCATGCTAACTTACATGGACGGCTTAGCGCTGAGAATCTTTATGAGGCTTCACCAACATCGTTATCAACATCTATTCCGCAATTGTTGTGTTGGTAATGACTTAGATCTAACCTTCTCATGTATCTTGATAGCTAGATCTTGGCTGTTGCGCAGTCGAACGAAAACTTTTGTTTTCTGTATGCGCAACCCTACATAGACAAATATAATCGAGTTTCGTCTGCAGTAAGTAAAGCAAGCTCCGATCAATCTATAAATGCCGGAAAAAGAAGTATCATTTGCTATCCCCATTTCTGCCTTGCCTTTCCCATGTGCTCCATTCACATACTACAACAATCTCTGTAATGCTTGTGGTCCTTTTATTTATTTCTAATATTTTTTCCATGCTACTTTTGCACCAAAGCTTACATATCCTCTTTCAAAGAATTCTTTTGTATTAAAGATATCTTAAGCAGTGTCACACTACCAGCCCCCCCCCCCCCCCCCCCCCGCCCCCAAAGTAATTACGGCATGGTCAATATTTATTTTACAGTAGGATTTTGCTAATCGTAGCATTTTTTACGGCCATTATAGTAGATATTGCCACATGGGCCAAGCCCAACAAGCTCAGGAGGTAGATTGCCCAACTGCCCACACAACCTGAATATACCTACTCGCTCTGTTCTACTACCTTGCTAAAAAGTGATACATTGTGAAACATAGGGCGTACTATACACAGCAACATAGGTGATGCCTGGAGTGGTGGAGCCATCAACGCGATCAGTTTGCATAAGAACGAGTTTGCCCTATCATCGTCGCCGCCCGCCTATGCTATGGCACCAATGGAAAACCTCAGCTGCGTAGTTGTTTCGTCTCCTCCTCCGCGTCCATAATCCGGCAATCAGCGATGCCTTGACGGCCGCGTTGTCGACTTGCCCCCGTCGCTCCGCCCGTACCATCGTCAAGGGAACTTATCACAAGATTATCTCTCAAGGTATACACATACTACCAATCTGATTTGATGTGATAACTCCTAAAACATTAGGTAGTAATAGTAGTTACATGTTCTTATATATGAGATATATATCTACATTTTTGGTTTAGTATAGCTATACTCTTTTTAGATAATAATGTAGGTCAACATATTGATTTTTCCAATCCATGTGCATCAATACCAAACTCTTCTAAGCATAAAATTCAGATATAACTTTGGTCTAGCCGAATGAGATATTAACTCATACGATCTTGTATGTAATTGGATAGCCAATTTTAAATTGAGAGTTATCAAAAATTTGTCCTTGTGTGTTTATGTGCAAATTTTGAACATAGTAATCATGTATCTTTGCGGCAAAAAAGGTACATATGATGGGAAACATTAGTTTTCATGGCAGAGCGCAATACATAATATTCCATCTACGATCGTTGGCTGGATCCGTCCGTGACACCACCGATTTAAGCAGACTCAAGCGTTCCAACCGGAAGAAATATCTAAATAGGGTCGGTGGCTGCAGATTTATGTAGGAGGGGTGGCGGCCTGCACTGTGTTAGTTTATACTAATGCGTCGAACTTCTCGGGTATACTTGTTCGAAATTAAACTTCCGGTCGTCTGTGAACTTCATCTCAGCATGCAAGCACCGGTGGACAGGCGACATGCTCATTTCACAAGTTGCACTGTGTCAGGTTTGTGGTTAATCAAACATTCGCTTTTGTCATCTGTGTATGCAGCGGCTGCAGGCTTTCATCCATCTTAAATTCAGACTCCCAGATATGCCTGAGGCGCCAATTGCTTGTTGGCAACCATCATCCTGTCAGGCATCTTTGTTTTTAAACCTTCTGTCTTCTGTCAATTTTTTTTTCTGAGCAAGCATCTGTCATTTTTGATCTGTGCACCCAGCGCGGGTAGCCTTTACACATAATTTGAACGAACTACTAAATATGCCTGACCAGCCACTTGCTCGTTTAATAACCTACATTGTGTCAGGCTTGAGTGTAATTAAACCTTCTAACATGGGTCATCGATCTAGGATCTCTGTAATGTAGCGGTGGTCGGCTACACACTCCTAAAAATGCCCGACCAGCCACTTTCTCATTAATTAACGGACTCCTAAATATGCTTGAGATCGGCCAGTTTCTCGTTTTATAGTCGTATCTGTCAGGCTCGTGAGCTACGGATACGGACATAATTTTTGTACTTTGTCTGATCCTTATAGTTCTCTTCAAACATAAGTAACACCCGACTCAAATTAATTGTTTTGTTCATGTGGCTTGTCCCAATCCGATATCTGATCATCTTGTGAATGACAAACCTTATTGTGGATGGAAATATACTGCTAGTCTACGGGATATATTCTACCGGGCTAGGTGTCAGCATATTAGACAACTACGGGGTGCCTAATCGCTTTACTGACGTCATTTTTTCGTTGGTTGATTCATGTTTCAATCTCATGTGATATGTGATTAGTGTAATCCCGATACTACTAAACGATGCAATAAAAGGTCTCTGTGCAACAGATGCTAAGGCCGGGTTATATCCCCATTTCGAAAAAAATAAAGGATATAGTGTTAATATCAACAACATGCATGACGGCAACGGTCTCTGTTTGTGTGACTTTCCTCTATACTTTGGACTTCAGCACCATCCACTATCCTTTGTTGTTCACAATAATGACTTAATTCATACCTCACTATGAATCCACGTCCTAATCAAGTGTGTTTGGATCTGTGTAATATTACTAAACTCAAGTTTCTGTAGTCCAAACATACTTCGTTCTTCGGCTCGCTCCCGTGCTTATAGTCATCGCTAGGTGGTCTACGATCTAGATGCAAATTTTTATTATTTCTAGTGTTTGTTGCACTCAACTCAACCTCACTATGTAATTTTTATGGTCCATGTCATCTCCACTTATATTTATTATCAACACACTGTGGGAGTAACAGGATTGGTAACGTCACATATACCTTTGCAAAATAGATGATGTGGCACTTAATTAATGAGGAAAGAGAAGATTGTTGTAACATAATATGTTACCGTAACATCACATGTACCAAGTCAAAATGAGTCCGTTCCATAACAAATAGAGTCCGTGGTGCTAAAGTAAGCGAGCGCGCAGAATAGGTAATCGCACGCACTGGCCTAATTAGACTGGCGGGTCGCTCCACTTCTCCCTGCTAATTAGTTAGTTGAGGGTAAAACTGGGTGAAGAAATAGTAACATAATTAATTTTGTTACCATAGTATGCGCTGGTCCAGGTACGCCCCGCTAATTAGTTAGTTGAGGGTAAAATTGCTTGAACAAATAGTAACGGGATTAATTTGGTTACCATCGTATGCGCTAGTCCATGTATGCCCTGCTTCAAAAGTCACTAATTGTTGGCAGTAAAATGGATAGAATAAGTAGTAATGAAAGAAAATACTCTACCAAGCAAAAAGGTTCGGGTGGTTCGGCCCGTTGGCTCTTAAACCTAGTAAAACCATGCTAATATCTAGTAACGAATTACTATATGTGCCTTGCTCACAAAGTTGGTAGTAAAAAGGATGAAGTATATGTAACGAAAGAAAATGCTTTACTAGCCAATACAGTTTCTAGTAAAACCATGCTAATGTCTAGTAACGAATTAAGATGTGTGAACTCCAAAGACCTGTCTTTTCATTTGTAAAATGAAAAGGACGAAGTAAATGGTAATGGAAGAAGATGCTTTACCGATTGATACATTCACTCCATGGCTCTTATACTACACGCTAGTAAAAAAGACATGTTAAATAAAGTAGCAAAATTAAACGAGTTACCATCAGGATGCAACGTCTCCTTCCCACATTCACATTACTCATGCTAGAGACAGAACTTGGTACATATAGTAACAGAACTAAAAAGGTTACTATCAACATGCAGCGTCACCTGCTTTTCATTCTCAAACCTCAAGGTGGTAAAAAAAACATGGCCAATATAGAATCATTTGCATGCACTGCCCTGTGTAGCGTTTTCGTTTACTATAAGCATGCAACCTCCTCCACCCTTCATTCTCGTTTCGCACCCCAGTAAAAACTTGATAAATGAAGTAACCAAATTAAAAGATTGACCATCTGCATGACGTGATGGGGTTAATTAGAGAAAGGCGTAACTAAGCAGGCAACCAGGTGCGTTCGGTGGGTCTAAGCGTAGGATAAACTACAATGCGCTCTGGCTCACTTTAGCAACCCTAGTTGTATGACACTACACATATGTTAGTACCCACTATAAAGGTGGTAAGATAGCCTGGTGACATATGCATGTTACTAGTCTAAGTTATTCTTCATTGTTAGCAGTCTTACTTAAACAATCCAATTTTTCACATTAATAATTTACAATACACACTCATCCTTTGCATATTTATTTTGACAACATAATGTATCTCATATGTCATACCCATTTGTCTACACAATTTAGTTTTCTAAAGGGATCTCGCTGCAATGAGCGGGTATCCTTCTGGTTACTCTTAAAGTTAACTGAAAACGACCTATTCTTCGTGGCATGACCGAGTTATGGGCTTCGCCTTCCACTGCCCCTTGCCGGTCGACATACGACGCCACCGTGATCCCGTTTGTCCATGCCATCCCACGAAGAAATCACGGCGATGAGCCAGCCTGGGTGAAAGCTGAAATAACAGCCAAGTAGTTGTGGACATAACTCACAATGCATGGCTTATATGCTACAAAATGATGAAACCAAACGTTGGATAATCTACAGTTCCTTGCTGCCACTCGGCATGAAGCTCTGTAATAGCCGCGTCAGGTTTTCATGCGACGATCCTCCTTTCGCTACGGCTGCATGAGCTCTCTCCCCGTAATCCTTGCACTTTCTCCTCCTCTCCTCTGCCACCTCCCCATCGCCCATCAGCTCTGACACTGCTCGCGCAATGTGCCCCCGCATCACGGCCCTGTTGTTACCGGACGGCATCAAGGGCACGCCGACCCCAAGTACTTCCACGACCAGCCTCTCGTTGAGGAACTGGTCGCTGAAGTGAGGCCACGTCACGACAGGCACGCCGTGCGCGATGGACTCTAGCAGGGAGTTCCACCCACAGTGGGTCATGAAGCCACCTACGGCGTGGTGCGACATGACGGCGAGCTGTGGCGCCCAGCCACTGAGTATGAGCCCCTGCCCTGCCGTGCGTGCCTCTAGGGCTTGCAGCCACTCTTGCGCTTCTGGCAACGCCGTCTCGGACTCCTTCACCACCCAAAGGAACGGCTTCCCAGAGTCCTCGAGGCCGTGTCCGACCTCGTACAGCTGCTTGGGAGGCATCTGCACGAGGCTGCCAAAATTGACATAAATGACGGTGTCCTTGTCCATCTTGTCGAGCCAAGCGGTGACCGTGCTCTGGTGGATGGCGTCCTCATCCCGCCGGTTACCGAGGTAGAAGGGCCCGAGCGCCCACACCGGCTTGCCCAGTGCCGCCTCGTATGACGTGACGAACTGTTGCTCGAGGCCTAGGAAGGTGTTCATCACGGCGCCATCGGCTGAGCGCATGCCCTCCCGCGCCTCCTTGGTGAACTGCTCCCACTCAGGCGTGGTATAGAAGGAGGAGGACCATGTCTCCTTGGTCATCTCTACACGCACCGGCATGCCCGGCACGACATACGACGCGTTGTGGTCGTCCTTGCCATACGTTGCGACGTTCAGGTCGCAGAGCGAGTAGAAGACGGAAGGCACGTGGAAGAAGAGCCGCGGGACACCGACGCTCCTTGCGACGCCGGCTGTCCACGGGTTGCAGGCGTCCGAGATGATGCAGCTGGGGCGCTGCGGCAGCGCGCGCACGTAGGCCTCGAGCGGCCCGGCGAGCCTGTAGAGGTCCAGGAACAACCGGAGGAAGCTGTCGACGCTGGCGGTGCTGCCAGTGGGCAGTCCATCGTCGGCCGACGGGAACGGGAGCTCAACTATCTCCAGGGGCAGCATGGCGCGCCGCGCCCTGTCGGCCACTCCCCCGAGGCGCGCGGCGTTGACGGGCGTGGTGACGAGGCTCACTCTCGCACCGCGTCCCGCGAGGAGGCAGGCAAGGTCCGACATGGGGATGGTGTGGCCCTGCCCGATGAGCGGGACGAGAACAAAGTGCGGTGGAAGGATTATGGATGTCTCTATCGCCGTCGCCGTCGCGGGCGCCATTGTCGACGGTGCAAGAAAATAAGACTGCAGCTGAGATGTACGGCCGGTATAGAGCTGTATTTATATACAAAGCGCGCGTGTGCTGTATGTCAACAAGTCGAGCTGCAGCGAATGCCGTGTATATACTATATAAAGCGATCCACCGAGCTGATTCATGCTCTCCAACTCACAAATTTTCCGGCTACTTTATATATAAAGCAACCAGCCGATACAAACACACACACCACAACACACACACCTCCATGGCTAGATACAAGGATGCTGAAAACAGCAACACCACTGTAAAATACAGTAACATTTTCTCCTTTCAGGCGCTTGGTAGCTCTACGCTCGGTGAGTGGCAAGCCCAGTAAATTAATCACTCTGTTTCGTTCTTCGTCACGTCCAAACACCACCGGTTCGCTGATCACGAAGTCCTTTACCATTGTTTTAGTACCGCTGATCAAACACTCTGCAATACTTAGAGATGAAGAAAGGAGTTGACCTGCCCTGCTTTGGTCACGGTACTCCATCTTCTGTCGCAGTATTCATAAATGGTGTCGTTGAGCTGCAACTGTAGTGCGATCAGGTCTTCGGCAAGCATCATTGCAGTGGTGGTGGCTACCGTCCCGGTTTGTGTGGGCAACGAGAGGTGTTGAGACGGGCAGCTCGGACGTTCCCTCTCTCTCGGTGGGGCGGCGTCCTGATCCGGATTTGGGGATCTGACATTGTCGCACTACTTCTGGCGGCCTCGTGGTGGCATGGGTGAGTTGCCTAACAAAAGCTCCATGCCTTGGCGCCGACGGCGGCGACACCCGAGGGTGCCACGCTCTTCTTGAAGACGTCAGTGTGGTTCTTCTTTCCATGTCAGGGCTTCGGGTGAAGACTTATGTCCGGTGTGGACTCGACAGTGGCAACGCTCTGCACTGCTATCCCTGTTAGGGGCGTTGTCGAGGAGTTTAGGTGTGCTAGGTTGTAGCGTGAGGGTGTTTAGTTCTTCCGATACTTGTTGTTGGTAGCATAATCGCGTGTGTTCTGCATGTGCCGGATTTCTCCAGATCAGAGAGGGATATCTCACCATCATGTATTGTTCAGCCTATACTTCTTCGGTTGTTGCTTTATCTATAAAGCGGAGCGACAACCTGTTTTGAGAGGGATGTGAGCGGGGGCGGAGCAATCGGACCTGGGTATGGGAGGAGAGGTACAAACGGGGGAGAAGCAGACCTGCGTCGCCGCCGCCTTGGTAGATATGTCGCCCTGAGATCTCCTTTCATTTTTTCTTTCTTTTCCTGGGTGCTAGGGGTTGAAGGGGTAAGTTTTGCGGGAGATGGACAAGTAGGAGGAAAACGGAGTGGTATCCGTCCGAATGATGGGAACGAGCTTTGCGTTGGAGCGAAAGCGGCATGGAATTGGCCAGGTGTTTCCAATACGAATTCGGTATACAATCAAACATCCGTATTGAGATCAGATGATTACCAATTCAATTTCTTCGGCTTCAGTGAAGACATTTAAAAGCAACGTTATATGTATTGTAGCCCGTAGCAACGCACGTGCATTCTACTAGTACATATTATGCACGTGATGGTGGTGGTCAAATGTGTATCTCAAATGTGTCTTGCTGTCCTGGTTGACCCACAAATATTTTTGTGTTGGTCTAAGTTTGGTGTGGCATTGTTGTATAGCTTAGCATAGTCTGGTCTCCCTATATTTGTTTTTGTTTCCAAAGATTTGTAATATAACTGTTAACTGTACAGCTGTACTGTTTGAGATGTGTGAATATAAATATATATTTGAGTGATTATGCTTGTTGAAGAAATCTGAAATGTATTTTTTTAGGATGCTTAATATATTCTACTTAATTATCCAATTAAGGGTGGAATTACTATGACAAAAATACGGGCACCCGTATTTTTGTCATAGTAATTCCACCCGTATACAAAAATGGAGGGAGTACTTATGTATGCACTTCTCCCCATGCAAGCATTTAGCTTTCTTGTATTGTGAAATTAATCCCTGCCCCCCTTTTTGCAGAATGTTCAAAGTCAGCAGCCACATTCTATCGTGGAGCACCCACGCCGCATGAATCCATAGCTCCATTGCAGCCTCCACCATTCTGCAATTCGGGATATGGTGTACATCGAAACCAGATTGCACCACTCAATCCAACTGCTGCAAGGGGTAGCTAATGTGTAGTTCCAGATTCAGTCTAGTATGCTTAGTGTTTTATAATTTCAGGTTATATGCTGTTTTTTTTCAAACACGGCAGATGAGGTGATTTTCGGGTTTGGATATATGACACAGACTGCTGGTTACTGCGTTCTGCCTTCGTTTTTGTTTCGTGCCACGAATGGTACTTGTTGACAAGTTGTTGCATGTAGTTCCCTTCGGTTTCTTGCACCGCGCTACAATTTAGATTAATGTTGACACCAACATCTCAATTAATAGACCACCAATTTAATGAAATTCTTTTCCTCAAATGTTCGGTATTTCTGATTCAACAACATATAAGAAAATTACAGAATGATGTTAAGTCATGCCTGGCCGACGGGTGCTACATTGTGTCATGCCTGGTCGGCAGGTGCCACGCACGACAGATCTTCCAGAGTCTTCGCATCTGGATAGATGAGAGCAGGGCGGTGGCACTGTTGGCCGCCGTGGTGGCGTCGACGGATGGCCGGACTGGCAAGAATGATGGGGATCTCTCTCCTGAAGATGGGTCAATGGTCCGATGATGTGGTGTACACTTTAGATCTGCTGCACCGGCTGTTGATTCCAATACATTATGTGGATAGATCAGCGACGACACCGATTTTAGATATTGGTAGTGAGAGCACTCTGCATTATCGAGTTTGTAGGATTGAGTGGTGGCTTTAGGTGGCTTGATGTATGTTCTTGTCAGACCTTCATTGAATAGTTAATAAAAATGAAAGTATTCATTGATTGATGCATAGGCCGGGGGTTTTAACCTCCTTTTCTATTCTTTTTTCAAAAAAGCTAGTCAGAGGAATAAGTGGAGCCTCCCCAATTTACTTGATTGATTCTACGTGTATGGATTTGGTCATCATATAAAGCATTATATTTCGATTGTCATAAAAAAATGTAAGAATACTCGAAACTAGCAGAAGTTGTAGTAGCAGACATACATACATAATACATATCTAGGATAGTAAAACAGAGTCAAAACCCAGCCCTCTCACAATTTGTGGCCGTCCATTTGCATCATCTGGCTTATCTGGGTCGTTAGATGTGCTGTAAATTTTGTCCTTCACCGCAGTTAATTTTTCCTGCCCAGTTATCCTGTGACGCCCCCGATTTGACCGTACACTAATCATGCACGCAAATGTGTACGATCACGATCAGGGACTCACGGGAAGATACCACAACACAACTCTACAACATAAGTAAGTCATACAAGCATTATAATACAAGCCAGGAGCCTCGAGGGCTCGAATACAAGTGCTCGATCATAGACGAGTCAGCGGAAGCAACAATATCTGAGTACAGACATAAGTTAAACAAGTTTGCCTTAAGAAGGCTAGCACAAAGTAGCAACGATCGAAAAGGCAAGGCCTCCTGCCTGGGACCTCCTAACTACTCCTGGTCGTCGTCAGCGGCCTGCACGTAGTAGTAGGCACCTCCAGTGTCGTAGGTGTCGTCGTCGACGGTGGCGTCTGGCTCCTGAACTCCAGCATCTGATTGCGACAATCCGGTATAGAAAGGGGAAAAGAGGGGGAAAAGCAACCGTGAGTACTCATCCAAAGTACTCGCAAGCAAGGAGCTACACTACATATGCATGGGTATATGTGTAAAGAGGCATATCAGTGGACTGAACTGCAGAATGCCGGAATAAGAGGGGGATAGCTAGTCCTGTCGAAGACTAAGCTTCTGGACATCTCCATCTTGCAGCATGTAGAAGAGAGTAGATTGAAGTCCTCCAAGTAGCATCGCATAGCATAATCCTACCCGGCGGTCCCCTCCTCGTCACCCTGTTAGAGAGCGATCACCGGGTTGTATCTGGCACTTGGAAGGGTGTATTTTATTCAGTATCCAGTTCTAGTTGTCATAAGGTCAAGGTACAACTCCGGGTCGTCCTTTTACCGAGGGACACGGCTATTCGAATAGATAAACTTCCTTGCAGGGGTGCACCACATAACCCAACACGCTCGATCCCATTTGGCCGGACACACTTTTCTGGGTCATGCCCGGCCTCGTAAGATCAACACGTCGCAGCCCCACCTAGGCTCAACAGAGAGGTCAGCACGCCGGTCTAAACCTATGCGCGCAGGGGTCTGGGCCCATCGCCCTATGCACACCTGCACGTTGCGAACGCGGCCGCGAGCAGACCTAGCAACCCACACGATCACGGCGGTTACGTCAAAGCGGTCCAACACGGCGCGCGCCACTCAGTCGCTGACGTCAAAAGAGCTTCGGCTGATACCACGACGTCGGGATACCCATAACTACTCCCACGTAGATGGTTAGTGCGTATAGACCAAATGGCCAGACTCAGATCAAATACCAAGATCTCGTTAAGCGTGTTAAGTATCCGCGAACGCCGACCAGGGCCAGGCCCACCTCTTACCTAGGCGGTCTCAACCTGCCCTGTCGCTCCGCCACAAAGATCCACTTGCGGGTACTCCTACGAGCCGACCCGACTTTAGTCATCACATGTGTCATGTATATAGTATATAAGTATATGCCCGTGATCACCGCCCAGGTGATCACGGCCCGATAGTATAGCACAGCAAACGGACAAGAATGTAGGGCCACTGATGGAAATCTAGCATCCTAGACTAAGCATGTAGGATTGCAGGTAAAGGTGTCAACAGTAGTAGCAAGGATAGGCTATGCATCAGAATAGGATATCGAAAAGCAGTAACATGCTACACTACTCTAATGCAAGCATGTGACGCCCCCGATTTGACCGTACACTAATCATGCACGCAAATGTGTACGACCAAGATCAGGGACTCACGGGAAGATATCACAACACAACTCTAAAACATAAATAAGTCATACAAGCATCATAATACAAGCCAGGGGCCTCGAGGGCTCGAATACAAATGCTCGATCATAGACGAGTCAGCGGAAGCAACAATATCTGAGTACAGACATAAGTTAAACAAGTTTTGCCTTAAGAAGGCTAGCACAAAAGTAGCAACGATCGAAAAGGCAAGGCCTCCTGCCTGGGACCTCCTAACTACTCCTGGTCGTCGTCAGCGGCCTGCACGTAGTAGTAGGCACCTCCAGTGCCGTGGGAGTCGTCGTCGACGGTGGCGTCTGGCTCCTGGGCTCCAACATCTGGTTGCGACAACCAGATAGAAAGGAAAGGGGGAAAAAGAGGGAGAGAAGCAACCGTGAGTACTCATCCAAAGTACTCGCAAGCAAGGAGCTACACTACATATGCATGGGTATATGAGTAAAGAGGCATATCAGTGGACTGAACTGCAGAATGCCGGAATAAGAGGGGGATAGCTAGTCCTGTCGAAGACTAAGCTTCTGGACATCTCCATCTTGCAGCATGTAGAAGAGAGTAGATTGAAGTCCTCCAAGTAGCATCGCATAGCATAATCCTACCCGGCGGTCCCCTCCTCGTCACCCTGTTAGAGAGCGATCACCGGGTTGTATCTGGCACTTGGAAGGGTGTATTTTATTCAGTATCCAGTTCTAGTTGTCATAAGTTCAAGGTACAACTCCGGGTCGTCCTTTTACCGAGGGGTGTTAAGCGTGATTGTACACCTGCGTCGCCGCCGCCTTGGTAGATATGTCGCCCTGAGATCTCCTTTCATTTTTTCTTTCTTTTCCTGGGTGCTAGGGGTTGAAGGGGTAAGTTTTGCGGGAGATGGACAAGTAGGAGGAAAACGGAGTGGTATCCGTCCGAATGATGGGAACGAGCTTTGCGTTGGAGCGAAAGCGGCATGGAATTGGCCAGGTGTTTCCAATACGAATTCGGTATACAATCAAACATCCGTATTGAGATCAGATGATTACCAATTCAATTTCTTCGGCTTCAGTGAAGACATTTAAAAGCAACGTTATATGTATTGTAGCCCGTAGCAACGCACGTGCATTCTACTAGTACATATTATGCACGTGATGGTGGTGGTCAAATGTGTATCTCAAATGTGTCTTGCTGTCCTGGTTGACCCACAAATATTTTTGTGTTGGTCTAAGTTTGGTGTGGCATTGTTGTATAGCTTAGCATAGTCTGGTCTCCCTATATTTGTTTTTGTTTCCAAAGATTTGTAATATAACTGTTAACTGTACAGCTGTACTGTTTGAGATGTGTGAATATAAATATATATTTGAGTGATTATGCTTGTTGAAGAAATCTGAAATGTATTTTTTTAGGATGCTTAATATATTCTACTTAATTATCCAATTAAGGGTGGAATTACTATGACAAAAATACGGGCACCCGTATTTTTGTCATAGTAATTCCACCCGTATACAAAAATGGAGGGAGTACTTATGTATGCACTTCTCCCCATGCAAGCATTTAGCTTTCTTGTATTGTGAAATTAATCCCTGCCCCCCTTTTTGCAGAATGTTCAAAGTCAGCAGCCACATTCTATCGTGGAGCACCCACGCCGCATGAATCCATAGCTCCATTGCAGCCTCCACCATTCTGCAATTCGGGATATGGTGTACATCGAAACCAGATTGCACCACTCAATCCAACTGCTGCAAGGGGTAGCTAATGTGTAGTTCCAGATTCAGTCTAGTATGCTTAGTGTTTTATAATTTCAGGTTATATGCTGTTTTTTTTCAAACACGGCAGATGAGGTGATTTTCGGGTTTGGATATATGACACAGACTGCTGGTTACTGCGTTCTGCCTTCGTTTTTGTTTCGTGCCACGAATGGTACTTGTTGACAAGTTGTTGCATGTAGTTCCCTTCGGTTTCTTGCACCGCGCTACAATTTAGATTAATGTTGACACCAACATCTCAATTAATAGACCACCAATTTAATGAAATTCTTTTCCTCAAATGTTCGGTATTTCTGATTCAACAACATATAAGAAAATTACAGAATGATGTTAAGTCATGCCTGGCCGACGGGTGCTACATTGTGTCATGCCTGGTCGGCAGGTGCCACGCACGACAGATCTTCCAGAGTCTTCGCATCTGGATAGATGAGAGCAGGGCGGTGGCACTGTTGGCCGCCGTGGTGGCGTCGACGGATGGCCGGACTGGCAAGAATGATGGGGATCTCTCTCCTGAAGATGGGTCAATGGTCCGATGATGTGGTGTACACTTTAGATCTGCTGCACCGGCTGTTGATTCCAATACATTATGTGGATAGATCAGCGACGACACCGATTTTAGATATTGGTAGTGAGAGCACTCTGCATTATCGAGTTTGTAGGATTGAGTGGTGGCTTTAGGTGGCTTGATGTATGTTCTTGTCAGACCTTCATTGAATAGTTAATAAAAATGAAAGTATTCATTGATTGATGCATAGGCCGGGGGTTTTAACCTCCTTTTCTATTCTTTTTTCAAAAAAGCTAGTCAGAGGAATAAGTGGAGCCTCCCCAATTTACTTGATTGATTCTACGTGTATGGATTTGGTCATCATATAAAGCATTATATTTCGATTGTCATAAAAAAATGTAAGAATACTCGAAACTAGCAGAAGTTGTAGTAGCAGACATACATACATAATACATATCTAGGATAGTAAAACAGAGTCAAAACCCAGCCCTCTCACAATTTGTGGCCGTCCATTTGCATCATCTGGCTTATCTGGGTCGTTAGATGTGCTGTAAATTTTGTCCTTCACCGCAGTTAATTTTTCCTGCCCAGTTATCCTGTGACGCCCCCGATTTGACCGTACACTAATCATGCACGCAAATGTGTACGATCACGATCAGGGACTCACGGGAAGATACCACAACACAACTCTACAACATAAGTAAGTCATACAAGCATTATAATACAAGCCAGGAGCCTCGAGGGCTCGAATACAAGTGCTCGATCATAGACGAGTCAGCGGAAGCAACAATATCTGAGTACAGACATAAGTTAAACAAGTTTGCCTTAAGAAGGCTAGCACAAAGTAGCAACGATCGAAAAGGCAAGGCCTCCTGCCTGGGACCTCCTAACTACTCCTGGTCGTCGTCAGCGGCCTGCACGTAGTAGTAGGCACCTCCAGTGTCGTAGGTGTCGTCGTCGACGGTGGCGTCTGGCTCCTGAACTCCAGCATCTGATTGCGACAATCCGGTATAGAAAGGGGAAAAGAGGGGGAAAAGCAACCGTGAGTACTCATCCAAAGTACTCGCAAGCAAGGAGCTACACTACATATGCATGGGTATATGTGTAAAGAGGCATATCAGTGGACTGAACTGCAGAATGCCGGAATAAGAGGGGGATAGCTAGTCCTGTCGAAGACTAAGCTTCTGGACATCTCCATCTTGCAGCATGTAGAAGAGAGTAGATTGAAGTCCTCCAAGTAGCATCGCATAGCATAATCCTACCCGGCGGTCCCCTCCTCGTCACCCTGTTAGAGAGCGATCACCGGGTTGTATCTGGCACTTGGAAGGGTGTATTTTATTCAGTATCCAGTTCTAGTTGTCATAAGGTCAAGGTACAACTCCGGGTCGTCCTTTTACCGAGGGACACGGCTATTCGAATAGATAAACTTCCTTGCAGGGGTGCACCACATAACCCAACACGCTCGATCCCATTTGGCCGGACACACTTTTCTGGGTCATGCCCGGCCTCGTAAGATCAACACGTCGCAGCCCCACCTAGGCTCAACAGAGAGGTCAGCACGCCGGTCTAAACCTATGCGCGCAGGGGTCTGGGCCCATCGCCCTATGCACACCTGCACGTTGCGAACGCGGCCGCGAGCAGACCTAGCAACCCACACGATCACGGCGGTTACGTCAAAGCGGTCCAACACGGCGCGCGCCACTCAGTCGCTGACGTCAAAAGAGCTTCGGCTGATACCACGACGTCGGGATACCCATAACTACTCCCACGTAGATGGTTAGTGCGTATAGACCAAATGGCCAGACTCAGATCAAATACCAAGATCTCGTTAAGCGTGTTAAGTATCCGCGAACGCCGACCAGGGCCAGGCCCACCTCTTACCTAGGCGGTCTCAACCTGCCCTGTCGCTCCGCCACAAAGATCCACTTGCGGGTACTCCTACGAGCCGACCCGACTTTAGTCATCACATGTGTCATGTATATAGTATATAAGTATATGCCCGTGATCACCGCCCAGGTGATCACGGCCCGATAGTATAGCACAGCAGACGGACAAGAATGTAGGGCCACTGATGGAAATCTAGCATCCTAGACTAAGCATGTAGGATTGCAGGTAAAGGTGTCAACAGTAGTAGCAAGGATAGGCTATGCATCAGAATAGGATATCGAAAAGCAGTAACATGCTACACTACTCTAATGCAAGCATGTGACGCCCCCGATTTGACCGTACACTAATCATGCACGCAAATGTGTACGACCAAGATCAGGGACTCACGGGAAGATATCACAACACAACTCTAAAACATAAATAAGTCATACAAGCATCATAATACAAGCCAGGGGCCTCGAGGGCTCGAATACAAATGCTCGATCATAGACGAGTCAGCGGAAGCAACAATATCTGAGTACAGACATAAGTTAAACAAGTTTTGCCTTAAGAAGGCTAGCACAAAAGTAGCAACGATCGAAAAGGCAAGGCCTCCTGCCTGGGACCTCCTAACTACTCCTGGTCGTCGTCAGCGGCCTGCACGTAGTAGTAGGCACCTCCAGTGCCGTGGGAGTCGTCGTCGACGGTGGCGTCTGGCTCCTGGGCTCCAACATCTGGTTGCGACAACCAGATAGAAAGGAAAGGGGGAAAAAGAGGGAGAGAAGCAACCGTGAGTACTCATCCAAAGTACTCGCAAGCAAGGAGCTACACTACATATGCATGGGTATATGAGTAAAGAGGCATATCAGTGGACTGAACTGCAGAATGCCGGAATAAGAGGGGGATAGCTAGTCCTGTCGAAGACTAAGCTTCTGGACATCTCCATCTTGCAGCATGTAGAAGAGAGTAGATTGAAGTCCTCCAAGTAGCATCGCATAGCATAATCCTACCCGGCGGTCCCCTCCTCGTCACCCTGTTAGAGAGCGATCACCGGGTTGTATCTGGCACTTGGAAGGGTGTATTTTATTCAGTATCCAGTTCTAGTTGTCATAAGTTCAAGGTACAACTCCGGGTCGTCCTTTTACCGAGGGACACGGCTATTCGAATAGATAAACTTCCCTGCAGGGGTGCACCACATAACCCAACACGCTCGATCCCAATTGGCCGGACACACTTTCCTAGGCCATGCCCGGCCTCGTAAGATCAACACGTCGCAGCCCCACCTAGGCTCAACAGAGAGGTCAGCACGCCGGTCTAAACCTATGCGCGCAGGGGTCTGGGCCCATCGCCCTATGCACACCTGCACGTTGCGAACGCGGCCGCGAGCAGACCTAGCAACCCACACGATCACGGCGGTTACGTCAAAGCGGTCCAACACGGCGCGCGCCACTCAGTCGCTGACGTCAAAAGAGCTTCGGCTGATACCACGACGTCGGGATACCCATAACTACTCCCACGTAGATGGTTAGTGCGTATAGACCAAATGGCCAGACTCAGATCAAATACCAAGATCTCGTTAAGCGTGTTAAGTATCCGCGAACGCCGACCAGGGCCAGGCCCACCTCTTACCTAGGCGGTCTCAACCTGCCCTGTCGCTCCGCCACAAAGATCCACTTGCGGGTACTCCTACGAGCCGACCCGACTTTAGTCATCACATGTGTCATGTATATAGTATACAAGTATATGCCCGTGATCACCGCCCAGGTGATCACGGCCCGATAGTATAGCACAGCAGACGGACAAGAATGTAGGGCCACTGATGGAAAACTAGCATCCTATACTAAGCAGTAGGGTAGCAGGTAAGGGAAACAACTGTAGCAACAATGACAGGCTATGCAACAGAATAGGATTAACCGAAAGCGGTAACATGCTACACTACTCTAATGCAAGCAGTATAGAGGAGAGTAGGCGATATCTGGTGATCAAGGGGGGGCTTGCCTGGTTGCTCTGGCAAGTAGGAGGGGTCGTCGACTCCGTAGTCGAACTGGGCAGCAGCAGTGTCGGTCTCGTAGTCTACCGGAGAGAAGAGGGGGAAGAAACAGTAAATACAATGCAAACATAAGCATGACGATGCGTGACATGACAATGAGCGGTGCTAGGGGTGTCCTAACGCGACAGTAGGTGGCACCGGTGAAGGGGGGAAACATCCGGGAGGTATTCCCGATGTTTCGCGTTTTCGGACAGACGGATCGGAGGGGGAAAGTTGCTAGTTCGATAGGTTAGGGAGGTGTGGTGGATGAACGGACTGCGTATTCGGATTCGTCTCGTCGTTCTGAGCAACTTTCATATAGAAATCATTTTCATCCGAGTTACGGTTTAAAAGATATGAATTTTCAAAGTTTATTTGAATTTCTGGAATTATTTAAATAACAGAAAAAGGATATGACGTCAGCATGACGTAGGAGTGACGTCAGCGGTCAACAGTCTCGCTGACCAGGTCAAACTGACCAGTGGGTCCTACATGTCATAGAGAGAGGGCTAACAGTGGGTTATTTTAATTAAACGTGGTTAATTAGCTGCTGGGTCCCACATGTCAGTGACTAATTAGTTAAACTAATTACTTTTATTTATAAAACATTTTCTTTTTCTTTTCTTTTTTTTAATTTTTGCGGCGGGGCCCGCATGTCAGTGACTGGGCCTGCCCAGTCAGCAGTTGACTGGGTCAACCCAGTCAACTGGGCCCGTGGGGGCCACTGGCAGTGACCCAGGGGGTGGCCCCAGGTGTGCCACGTCGGTGGCCGGCGCCGGAGCAACGCCGGCGACCGAAAACACGTCGGAGGCGCTCGGGACCTCGCCGGAATCCACGTACAGGGCACCGTTCAGGGAGTTTTCGGTCGCGTTCGAAAGCTACGGCTGCGCCGCGTCCAACGGTGGTGGTTGTGGCGGCAGGGGTGACCGGAATCGAGCGCGGCGAGCTCGTCGGCGGACGACCGGAGTCGGACGCCAGAGGAAAGGGCGACGCAGCATGCTAGCGAGCGAACGGAGAGGCTAGGTGGTTCGTGCGTTAGGAGGCGAAGGCAACGGGCGCTGGCCCGTGGCCATTTGGTCACCGGAGGCACGCCGGCGACGAGCGCGGGCGGCAGCGCGTTCGGGCGCTCGTGGGGGAGCCGCTACGGAGCGCGAGCGAGCTAGCGGAGAGGGGGAGGAGGTAGAGGAGCTCACCGCGCGGCGCAAGAAAGGCCCGTGGGTGGCTTAGTAGCAGCAGGTCGTCGCCGGGGAAGAAGGGGGTCGCCGGCGTCCGAGGTTGAAGGCGAGCTCGGGGAGGCGGTTGCAGTGGCTCTGAGCTTCGACGGAGAGGCGGAGGGGGTGTAGTCGAGGGCGGCGACGTCGTACGACACGGCGAGGAGGCGAGTGGGGCACGGTGGCCACGTGAACAAGGTGAACGGCGGCGAGCGCGTCGGGAGTGGGGAAGAGGGGAGCGGCGCGGACCCGGGGGAGAGGCGCAGAGGCCGAGGGAGCGAGCGGGGTGAGTGGGAGAGAGGCCCGAGGGAGCGGGGCCGCTGGCGCCCTTATCCTCTCGCTGGGTTCACCGCCGGCGAGGGGGTTCGGCGGCGACGCTCCCCTGTTCCGACCCGGTCGGGGGAACAGGAAGGGGACGCGGGGCGGGGGGGGGGGGGTGGGCTGGGCCGGGGCGCGGCTGCGGGTGGCGGCCCAGCTTGGGCCGGGGGGGGTTTGGGCCGCGGTTCCAGTGGGGGGGGGGAGCGGGCCTTTTTCCTTTTGCTTTCTTTTTCTGTTTTGTTTTCTGTTTTCTCTTTTTTGTTTATTTCCTTTTCTGTTTTATTTCATTTAAAAGTATTTAGACATTTTATAAAAATGTGTTTTCTCCACCATAATTACCAGTGTATTATTTAGAACCCACTGAACATTTCTGTTTGAATTTTTGAAAACTTTTATTTTCCACTTTAATTATATTTGAAGTTTGAACTAGGAGCTTGACAATGGTGTGGTTCAAATGTGATCAAGCCCTGTTTAGCACATGATTAGCTTAATCACAGGGGGTTACTGTAGCATGATTCCCAGGGTGTTACAAATCTCCTCCACTACAAGAAATCTCGTCCCGAGATTTAGGAGGTAGAAGGAAACAGCGCGGGGTATTCTTCGCGCAGACGATCCTCTCGTTCCCAAGTGGCCTCATCTTCAGAATGGTGCGACCACTGGACTTTGAGAAACTTGATCGCCTTCTGACGTGTGCGGCGTTCAGCTTGGTCGAGAATGCGGACCGGATGCTCCTTATAGGAGAGGTCTTGCTGCAATTCGAGCACTTCGTGATCCACAGCTCGGATTGGATCCTTGAAGCAACGGCGGAGCTGTGACACATGGAACACATCGTGAACCTGAGAAAGGTTCGGCGGTAGTTCCAGTTGGTATGCCACTTTTCCACGCCTTTCGAGAATAGTGAATGGGCCAATATAGCGAGGAGCTAGTTTGCCCTTGATCCCGAAGCGGTGAGCACCCTTCATAGGTGTGACTCGAAGATAAGCCTTTTCGCCAGGTTGATAGACCATGTCTTTATGATGGCGGTCATACTGACTCTTCTGACGTGACTGAGCAGCCTTGAGATTCTCGCGAATAATGCGGACTTGTTCTTCGGCATCTTGGATAATATCCGGACCGAAGAGTGGACGTTCCCCAGTTTCTGACCAGTTCAGAGGGGTTCGGCACTTTCGTCCATATAACACTTCGAAGGGGGCCATCTTCAGACTAGCTTGATAGCTATTATTATAAGAGAACTCAGCATACGGGAGAGATTCCTCCCATTTCTTGCCGAAGGAAATAACGCAAGCTCGAAGCATGTCTTCGAGAACTTGATTGACGCGTTCAACTTGTCCTTGCGATTGAGGATGAAACGCAGTACTGAATGACAGATGAGTTCCCATTGCTTCTTGGAAACTTGCCCAGAATCTTGAAGTGAATAAGCTGCCACGGTCTGAGCTGATAACCAATGGAATACCGTGGAGTGAAACAATCCTGGACATATAGAGCGTTGCCAACTGGCTAGCAGTGATCGTTTCTTTGACCGCCAGAAAATGTGCAACTTTGGAAAGCCGGTCAATGACGACAAGAATAGCATCATTACCTTTCTGCGATTTGGGAAATCCAGTGACGAAGTCCATCTCAACATGGTCCCATTTCCATTCAGGGATAGAGATAGGTTGCAGAGTTCCAGCAGGCCTTTGATGTTCTGCTTTGATGCGACGGCAAACGTCACACTCAGCAACATAACGAGCAATGTCTTGCTTCATATTAGTCCACCAGAATCTCTGGCGGATATCTTGGTACATCTTTGTACTACCCGGATGGATACTTAGAGGCGTATCATGAGCTTCTTTCATAACTTCCTGTGTCATATCCAGGTTTTTCTCTGCACATGGCACCACTAGGCGGCCCTTGAAGTATAGGGCGCCATCTTCAGAAATGGTGAAGAATGAGGGCCTTCCTTCTGCGAGGTAGCGCTTAATCTTGTAGGCTTCAGAGTCATACTTCTGTAGCCTTTTGATGCTGTCCTCGAGATCTGGTCTAGCAACTAGGGTATTGAGGGAACCCTGGGTAACAACGTGGAGGTTCACCTTGCCAAATTGTTTAGGAGGGGGAGCGAGTGCACCCGGAGGAACAATATGGAGGTTCAGCTTCCTGAATTCCTCAACAAGCGAGGGCTGAACTTTGTGAACCTGAAGGTGGTTGCAGTAAGACTTGCGGCTCAAGGCATCAGCCATTACATTAGCCTTGCCTGGCGTATAGGAGATACCCAAGTCAAAGTCTGCAACAAGCTCCATCCATCTCTGTTGACGGAGGTTCAGATCTGGCTGAGTAAACAGATACTTCAGACTTTGGTGGTCAGTGAAGATCTCGCAACGATTACCGAGAAGGTAATGTCGCCACTGCTTCAGCGCATGAATGACGGCAGCAAGTTCGAGGTCGTGAACTGGGTAGTTCTCTTCGTGAGGGCGCAATTGTCGAGAGGCATAAGCAATCACTTTGCGGTCTTGCATTAGGACACAGCCTAATCCTTGACGGGAAGCGTCGCAGTAAATGACAAAGTCCTTCTTAGTATCAGGTGGAGCTAGAACTGGGGCAGAAGTCAATTTGTCTTTGAGTGCCTGGAAACTTTCCTGACATTTGTCTGTCCATTGGAACTTGACGCCCTTATGTAACAGGTTAGTCAGAGGCCTGGCGATCTTAGAGAAGTTCTCGACGAATCGACGGCAATAGCTGGCGAGACCGAGAAAACTTCTGACTTGCTTAACGTTCTTGGGAGGAGTCCAATCAAGAATAGCCTGAACTCGCTCGGGGTTGACGGCAATACCATCCTTAGAGATGACATGCCCCAGATAGGTTACTTCGGGTAGCCAGAATTCACATTTAGAGAACTTGGCATATAGTTGATGTTCTCGTAGCTTTTCCAGTACAAGTCGAAGATGTTCAGCATGTTCTTCTTCGTTCTTGGAAAATATCAAGATATCATCCAGATAAACCACGACGAACTTGTCGAGGTAATCCATGAATATATAGTTCATTAGACGAGAGAAGGTGGCTGGAGCATTGGTTAAACCGAAAGACATGACGGTGTACTCGTATGAACCATAGCGAGTCACGAAGGCGGTCTTTGGGATATCCTCTTCGCGAACACGGATCTGGTGGTAGCCCAACCTCAAGTCGAGCTTAGAGAACACTGACGAACCCGCCAGTTGATCATACAGATCATTGATCCGAGGAAGAGGGTATTTATTCTGAATGGTAGCTTGGTTTATAGGACGGTAGTCTTGAACTAACCGGTTTGTCCCATCCTTCTTCTTGACAAAGAGAGAAGGTGCTCCCCAAGGAGAGCAACTTGGGCGAATGAATCCTTTGCGAAGAGACTTGTCGATTTCCTCCTTAAGCTCAAGGAGTTCATGCGGCGGCATTTTGTAGGGTCGCTTGGCTATAGGAGTGGTGCCTGGTTTCAAGTCGATGATGAATTCGACAGCTCTAGCAGGGGGAATCCCCGGAAGTTCTTCAGGAAAGACGTCGAGGAATTCACGCACGACGGGAATGTTTTCAATGCCCTCGAGTGGTGCAGCGTTCAATGCATTCAATGCATAGAGCCTTGCCTCGGCATTTTGCACCAGATGGGCTTGGTAAGTAACTATCTCATCTGAAGGGTGTAGCAGATGGACGGTCTTAGTGGTGCAAACGATTGAAGCAGTATGCGCTTTTAACCAATTCATTCCCAGAATGAGATCAATGCTACAGGACTTCAGCACGATGGGAGAGACAAGAAATTCCAGTCCTTCAATTTCAACAGTAACATCGTGACTAACCATAGTGGTTTGACATTGGCCCGCAGGGGTGTGTACCACTATCGGAGTGTTTATCTCTTCGTAATTAATGCCATGCAGGAATGCAAATTCTGCTGATATGAATGAATGGGATGCTCCTGTATCAAATAAAACGGATGCTGGTACTGAATTTACGAGGAGTGTACCCATCACAGTAGCAGGCTGGTCTTGAGCTTCGCTGAGATCAACGTGGTTGGCATGAGCACGACCATGAGACTTAGCATTGTTGTTGCGGGGCTGGTTGTTACCACGGCCAGCTGCTGGAAGGGCCAGTTGATTCTGGTTCTGATAGCAGTTCCTGGCAAAGTGACCCGGTTGACCACACTTGAAGCACAGACCATTATCGGGAGTGGGAACAGGAGCCCCAGGTGGGGGAGCTGGTAGCTTTGACTGCTTAGATGGTGGAGGAGGCAGACGCGGTGCAGCATAAGATTTCCTGGGAGCAGGTGCATTTGGACGATACATGCTGTTTGGGATCCATATCTTACGCTTCTGTGAGGGCGAGCCCGAAGATGAGCCCGTGTCACGGTTGCGCCTCTGAGAGCTCTGGTATTCCTGCAGACCAGTCTCGACATTGATGGCCTTATTCACCAAGGTGGCGAAATCGGCAAAGTCATGCACTAGAAGTGCGAGCTTGATGTCAGCTTGAAGGCCATCACGGAACTTCTCCTGTCTGCGTGCATCAGTTGCAATGTCTTCTTCAGCATAGCGGGACAAGTCCAGAAACTCCCGCTGATAAGCTTCGACAGTTTTGTTGCCTTGGGTGAGGTTGCGGAACTCACGCTTCTTCCGGTCCATGACTCCCTGAGGAATGAAGCGGGCACGGAAAGCTGCTTGGAAGTCTGGCCATGTGATGATTGTTCCAGCTGGCAGAGTACGCCTGTGGCTGTCCCACCATTGAGCTGCGGGTCCCTTCAAGAAGAAGGAAGCAAAATTGACATAGCTGGCAGGGGCTACATCAGCAGACTCCATCTCATAGGTGATGTCACGGAGCCAGTCATCAGCATCCAAAGGCTGAGTTGAGCTGCGGTAGATGGTTGGGTTGAGGCGTATGAAATCTTGAAGAGTCACTTGGGCTGGCTGCTGGTTCATATTGGGGCGAGGAAACTGAGCCATCATATTTTCCATGAATTGGCGGTTCAGTTCAAACTGTTGGATCATACCAGCCATGTACTCAGGTGGTGGTGGGGCATCGCCACCACGACCACGACCACCTGGTCTAACCATCCTGCTAATATATAACAGGGGTAGTTCAGCATTGAGAAAATTGGCAATGACAAGAATCATCCATGATGAAACATGCATAATGAAAGGAGCACGATAGCTACTACATAGTAGTCGGCATAGCTTACAAAAGGGGTCATGCATAGAGTTCAGTACACAGAGTTCAGTACATAGACTAAAACATCATAGGCGGCACACAGGCTCGCGGCGAATGCCTTTAACACTACAAACAAGCCTACATCAGTCCCAAGAGGTACTGTGGAGATAATCGTAGCCCGACAGCTGGTAGTGAGGCAACGGATAGCTCTCCACGTCAGCAGACTGGGGGCCGCGGATACTCAGGTGTAGAGTCCGACGCTCAGGTGGCAGAAGAGAACCAAGTGCGGGAGAGTAGCCTCCCACCTCTGGCCAACCGACACCGTGGGGCATCACGGTCCTGGCTGGGTAGATCGCAGAACGTGGTACCTGTCCAGACCGAACAAAGGGGTGCAGCAGCGTCAGAGCACGGTAAAGGTGCTGACGGGTGGTGTACATCTCGTGGCGAAGAGCTCGGTTAGCTCGATCCAGCCCATCAGCATGCAGAACCAGGTGCTGATGGTAGAAGGGCCCTCGGGTGACAGTGGAGTAGGCAGCAGTATAGTATCCCTCTGCACCAACATCAGAGGCGATAGCAATGTGCCTGAAAGGGGAGGTGTCCAACTCCTGATACTCTCCACGAAGACGTGTCAGAGCAGCATAGGCAGCATCGTGGACAGCCATATCGATGGTCACACCAACACCATGTGCGGTGTGCAGCACAGTAGTGGAGTCATACTCCCGAGAGTAGAGGTGGACGATGGCACGGTACTGCTCCTGGTTAAAGTCCTGGAACTCCTCGTAGACGGTGAACTCAGGGTGCCAGCGATAACCCAGATAGGTCATCATCTCAGCTAGCACCGCAGGTGATCCCGAGGCACCAATGGCCATCGTGTGGCGAACAACCTGCCTCGTGGGTTCCATCTGAAAGCAAAGACGTTTCAAAGGAGTCAAATGACAGTGTGTGAATTGTCCAAAATACTATTCTAAGAAACAACTATGGCTTATCCATCTTAGGGGTGAACGCGGTCACGGGATCCTAGTGTTAGAGTTAGTAAATTCGTTTAACCCGAGTAGAAGAGAGTTCAGAGTCCCAGAGTAAAGGTCGAGGAGTAAAAGATCCTAGTACCACCCAATGGCGACGTGGGCCCATAACCCACAGGTCCCAGGATCGAAACCTGGCTCTGATACCAACTTGTGACGCCCCCGATTTGACCGTACACTAATCATGCACGCAAATGTGTACGACCAAGATCAGGGACTCACGGGAAAGATATCACAACACAACTCTAAAACATAAATAAGTCATACAAGCATCATAATACAAGCCAGGGGCCTCGAGGGCTCGAATACAAATGCTCGATCATAGACGAGTCAGCGGAAGCAACAATATCTGAGTACAGACATAAGTTAAACAAGTTTTGCCTTAAGAAGGCTAGCACAAAAGTAGCAACGATCGAAAAGGCAAGGCCTCCTGCCTGGGACCTCCTAACTACTCCTGGTCGTCGTCAGCGGCCTGCACGTAGTAGTAGGCACCTCCAGTGCCGTGGGAGTCGTCGTCGACGGTGGCGTCTGGCTCCTGGGCTCCAACATCTGGTTGCGACAACCAGATAGAAAGGAAAGGGGGAAAAAGAGGGAGAGAAGCAACCGTGAGTACTCATCCAAAGTACTCGCAAGCAAGGAGCTACACTACATATGCATGGGTATATGAGTAAAGAGGCATATCAGTGGACTGAACTGCAGAATGCCGGAATAAGAGGGGGATAGCTAGTCCTGTCGAAGACTAAGCTTCTGGACATCTCCATCTTGCAGCATGTAGAAGAGAGTAGATTGAAGTCCTCCAAGTAGCATCGCATAGCATAATCCTACCCGGCGGTCCCCTCCTCGTCACCCTGTTAGAGAGCGATCACCGGGTTGTATCTGGCACTTGGAAGGGTGTATTTTATTCAGTATCCAGTTCTAGTTGTCATAAGTTCAAGGTACAACTCCGGGTCGTCCTTTTACCGAGGGACACGGCTATTCGAATAGATAAACTTCCCTGCAGGGGTGCACCACATAACCCAACACGCTCGATCCCAATTGGCCGGACACACTTTCCTAGGCCATGCCCGGCCTCGTAAGATCAACACGTCGCAGCCCCACCTAGGCTCAACAGAGAGGTCAGCACGCCGGTCTAAACCTATGCGCGCAGGGGTCTGGGCCCATCGCCCTATGCACACCTGCACGTTGCGAACGCGGCCGCGAGCAGACCTAGCAACCCACACGATCACGGCGGTTACGTCAAAGCGGTCCAACACGGCGCGCGCCACTCAGTCGCTGACGTCAAAAGAGCTTCGGCTGATACCACGACGTCGGGATACCCATAACTACTCCCACGTAGATGGTTAGTGCGTATAGACCAAATGGCCAGACTCAGATCAAATACCAAGATCTCGTTAAGCGTGTTAAGTATCCGCGAACGCCGACCAGGGCCAGGCCCACCTCTTACCTAGGCGGTCTCAACCTGCCCTGTCGCTCCGCCACAAAGATCCACTTGCGGGTACTCCTACGAGCCGACCCGACTTTAGTCATCACATGTGTCATGTATATAGTATATAAGTATATGCCCGTGATCACCGCCCAGGTGATCACGGCCCGATAGTATAGCACAGCAGACGGACAAGAATGTAGGGCCACTGATGGAAATCTAGCATCCTAGACTAAGCATGTAGGATTGCAGGTAAAGGTGTCAACAGTAGTAGCAAGGATAGGCTATGCATCAGAATAGGATATCGAAAAGCAGTAACATGCTACACTACTCTAATGCAAGCAGTAGAGATTAGAGTAGGCGATATCTGGTGATCAAAGGGGGGGCTTGCCTGGTTGCTCTGGCAAGTAGGAGGGGTCGTCGACTCCGTAGTCGAACTGGGCAGCAGCAGTGTCGGTCTCGTAGTCTACCGGAGAGAAGAGGGGGAAGAAACAGTAAATACAATGCAAACATAAGCAAGACGATGCGTGACAAGACAATGAGCGGTGCTAGGGGTGCCCTAACGCGACAGTAGGTGGTACCGGTGAAGGGGGGGAACATCCGGGAGGTATTCCCGATGTTTCGCGTTTTCGGACAGACGGACCGGAGGGGGAAAGTTGCTAGTTCGATAGGTTAGGGAGGTGTGGTGGATGAACGGACTGCGTATTCGGATTCGTCTCGTCGTTCTGAGCAACTTTCATATAGAAAACATTTTCATCCGAGTTACGGTTTAAAAGATATGAATTTTCAAAGTTTATTTGAATTTCTGGAATTATTTAATTAACAGAAAAAGGGATATGACGTCAGCATGACGTATGAGTGACGTCAGCGGTCAACAGTCCGGGTTGACTGGTCAAAGCTGACACGGGGGACCCACCTGTCATAGACAGTGGGTTAACAGAGGATTAAACTAATTAGTTTTTAGTTAATTAACTACTGGGCCCACCTGTCAGTGACTGATCAGGTTTTAACTAATTAAGTTTATTTTTTAAAAAGTTTGACTAACCTAATTAGGTGGTGGGGCCTATATGTCAGTGACTGGGGAATAGTACCCCGCGTTGACCACGGTCAACGCAGTCAAACAGAGGCGCAGGGGCCCACTGTCAGCGGCACTGGGCGGGCCCCACGCCACGCCAGGTCAGGGCCGGCGCCGGAGGAGCTCCGGCGAGCGCGTCCGCGGCGGTTTCTCGCCGGAGTTCGTCGGGACTTTCGCTACAGCAAGCCAAAACACGCGCCGTGACTTGTGTTCGAACGAGTGGAGAGCGCCGCGTCCAACACGGGTGGTGACGCGAGTAGGGATGGCCGGAGTCGTCGCCGGTGACATGGACGGCGGAGACCCGAGGCACGGCGAGCTTGCAAACGGCGCAACGGCGAGCAAAACAAGCGGTGCTAAGCACGTACGACGTCTACGCGTGCGGGCGAACATGATGGGCACACTTGCGCGGTCGTTCGGTCACCGGAACGTGGCCGGCGACGAGCTCGGTGGAGGCGAACTCGGACATGGGGGGGGGACGGCACCTACGGGCACGACCACGGCGGGAAGACGAAGGGAGAGAGGCGAGGCTCACCGGGCGGCTACGTAAAGCCCCTGGAAGGTTAGTAGCAGCAGCAGGCGTCGCCGGAGTCGAAGGGGATCGTCGGAGCAGAGGCGGAAGGGGGGCGGCTCGATCCGTTGCCTGCGGTGTTCCCCGGCTTGCGCTCGTGGACGGGGATGAGGAAGTCGACGACGGCGGAGCTGCTGGACAGGTCGGCGAGGCGAGGCGAGGTCGGTAGCCGCGGCTGCGACGGCGAGCGGCGTCGGAGGCGCTCGGGATGATGGGGGGAGCAAGGAGCGGCGCGAAGGAGAGGGGAACTGCGGGTGTTAGGGTTAGGGTTTAGGTCGGGGGCGACCTAGTAGGCGACGGGGAGCGGCGGATGGCCGCCGCGTGGCCATCCTTGGCCGCGGGCGGTCGAACGGCGGCCACCACGCCTCCGGTGAACAGAGGTAAGGGAAAGCCCCCAGATGGGCTGGGCCGGGGGTCGGGGTCGCGGCCCAGTTTGGGCCGGGGGGGGGGGGGCAGTGGGGCGAAACGGGCCCTTTTCCTTTTTTTTTCCTTTTCTCTGGGTGTGTTCTGTTTTCTGTTTTCCTTTTATTTGTTTATTTTCTTTTCTGTTTTATTTCTAGTTTCTCTTTTATTTTGTTTTAGCAAGATACCAAAATGGCACCTAATTTGTTGTTACCAAATATGTCACAACCACAAAAAGTTTCATCCCAAAATAATATAGTTTAATATTTTACAAAATACAAAAGACATTTAACTAATGGTTTTAGCTACTGATTTAATTAGTTTGGTGCATTTAACATTTTATAAAGACTTGGTTCCTCCACCAATATTACCTATGATTTATTTGTCACTTTTAGAACATTTTAGTTTTGACATTTGAAAAGTTTTATTTTCCACCTTTAAATTTAATTGAAGTTTGAACTAGGAGTTTGAAAGGAATGTGATTCAAATGTGATCAAGCCCTGTTTAGTAACATGATTAGCTTAATCACAAGGAGTTACTGTAGCATGATTCTCGGGGTGTTACATATCCTAAAGGGTAGCTACTCCAGAAGAAAAAACGGAGGCTTGTGGTTCTATTGGGCTTTATCTGCCGGCCGATTTGGCTAACACCTGAGTGTGCCTAGGCAAATCCTATTTGGCGTTGCAGGCGCCCGTTAACGTGCATTTTCGTTAACTGGCACCTGCAGCGCAGGCCACCTCCCTTGCTGGGCCGGCCCGTATATAGTTTGTTATTTCTGTGTTTTAATCCAAAAAATTAAATGCAGCACCAAAGATTCAAACCCGCGACCTCCTTCACAAACAAACACGGGACCACCATCCGGCCACTAACCAATTTGTTCACTGTATCTTCGTTTTACTCTTTTATTCATTTGTCAGTTTGTTTTGTTCTTTTTTTTTTCCTTTTTCTAGTTCTTTTACCGTTTTATTTTATTTATTTTCTTAAATGTGCAATTTTTAGTTCGTGAACTTTTTCAATTTTTGATGTACTTTTTTGAAATTCGATGAACTCTTTTCTCAAATCGATGAACTTTTCTCATTTTTGGATGAACTATTTTTGAAAATCGATGAGCTTTTATTAAACTCGATGAACTTTTTTTCAAATTTAATGAACATTTTTCAAATTCGATGAACTTATATCAAATTCGGTGAACTTTTTTCAGAAAAACGATGAACTCTTTTCCAATCCGATGAACTTTTTAAAGAATCAATGAACTATTTTCAAATTTGATGAACTTTTTTCAACTTCGCTGAACCTTTCGTGATTTTTTGTTGAAAATCCGTGAACATTTTTGAATTCGTAAACGTTTTCATTTTGGGCGAACTTTTCGTTTTTCATATTAATCAACGTGAACAAAGTTGAATATATGTTAATGTTTGTACTAAAGGAGACATAAAATAGTGTAATTTCGAAACAAACAGAGCTTGGTGTACCGGTGAAGGCTCTAAGCTGTTAACTTTGGCGTGCAGAAATTGATTCCTGTTGTGCCCGAATTAGCGTCATTCTGTTCGTGTTTGCTTTTATTTTTCCACTGATTCATGGGCCGGCCCGGTACCCGCCGCGTGCAAGCGCCAGGAGCGCTGGCCGGCACTTGCAGCGCCCAATAGGGGCTCCCGAGTGCCTATCTATTAGAAAAAAGCCTGAGCGTCTATCGTTAACCTCCCAAAAAAGCCCTCGTCTCTGCCAGAGGGAAGGTCAATGGGACAGAGGCACGATACGGGTGATGCGGGCGATCTATCTCCGAGATCCCTTGCGCGCGATTCGGGTGACACGGGGGGCGGCTCGATCGAGACGACAGGCCGACGCTTCATCTGATCGAAACTGCTTCGCTGAAACTTGAAAGAGGCATGTCTGTTTAGGTGTTTAATCACCCCCACCCACCCACCCACCCAATCATCAATTCCATGGCAAGGAAAACTTATCACTTGCTCACACTACAGTTATACATTAACCAGTTACTAGTAAAATTTAAAGTTTATTGAATCTGCTACATCAATTCCATCGGTAGTCATTATTTGCTATTTGCAAGAAATAATTAGATGTAGGACGATATGATGTGTAGTATCCATCACAGCTGTATCCTTCAATCCGTCGCGCAGCAGCAGTATTTATTATCTTTGTATGAATCACAGGTGCTTTCACTCTTAGCATATCCACGTGCTGAACAATTTTGCCGGCATAGATCGATTGTGCAGCGTTTCCAAAGAAAGCACAATGTGAGGCTCCTCTCCTTCGTATCTGCACGCAGGGGATGAGGATCACAACAACAACTTCTAGTAAGTAACATCCAATAGTATATGCAAATATTAAGAGAAATATGACTAAAGAAACGTACCCATGATTCTTCCTTCTACATGAGAGGGCAATAAAACGGTAGACATGATAACAAGAGCCACCAAGCACATAGCCTGCACGCTGTTCTTCATAAGCACCATAAAGAAAACTAAAGTAGTTAGCTAGCTTTTTTTCTTTGCCCTGCTATTGTTCTTGCCAATATGTCGTAAAAGCTATGCCCATGTGCTAGTGTTTATATAACGCCAAATGCATTGATTGTTTTTCTTTCTTTGGATGTTATTAAACTCTATCCTTGAATAGCATGCATATCCATACAATAAATGTGATATTTATATGATCACTGACTATTACCTTCCTCAGTTGAGCATCTCACTATCTATGTGCTCACTAATGTTTCCTTCATCATATTCCCTTCTCTATCTTTTATTTGTTGTTTCTTAATTATCTTTTGTGTACGTCGTCCTTTTTGTCACCTACCGCAGTAGCCCTTGAAAAATATAAAAATGTATAATATAATAGAGAAAGTTAAATTACAACCCTATTAGGAAATATTATAACAACATTGAAAGTTTTTTTCTGACAAGGGGCATTTTTTATTGACACGTAATGAAACATCAAGGGGATACAAGCACGATGGACAATCATCTGACCTCTACATGACTTGAATGCACATAAACAACATCAATTCACACATGAAAAGAATCATGCCTGCAAAGGGCAAAGTCATACAAGGCTAAAGCTATGCCTCGGCGATGGATAAAGGAAAACCCCAGAAGCAATCAAATGACACCGACAAAGTACAACAACGAGCATCAGGCCCATCCATCTCTTGACAACAGGAATAAGAGAATGTTTATCCAAAAGCAACACCTCTAGGAAGGGACTTATGCTCATGTGCCTTTGTCAGATCGAACCATCTTAGGGAAGATTGTGAGCTTTTACCCCGAAAAGCAGGTCTGAGTGAATTCCAAGCACTGCCTATGATAAGGTAACAACGCAAAAACACTCTCGTTTTCATGTATGATCAACTAGGGTCAGACCTAGTGTTTTCACCTCAGAGCTCGAGATCGGGTGCTCGAGAAGCACCATCAAATCAAACTCCTCTTGTGATGTCACGTCCACTTTCAGTGATCCCAAATACTATGTACATTCATGATCATTGTGTGAGAAGCCACAGGATTGAGGACCTTGCCCGCACAAGCAGGAGGCCGAGTCACAATAAAAACAGCTCACCACAGAAGGCGTCAAACGGCTAAAGCTCGTCGTTGCATGATGAGTGGATTTTCACTCAGATTTAGCCATGCTTACACATGATAATTTCTGAATTTTCTGAGGCCATCACATTGATTTGCCTACTTACGACTAATAATTGCAAAGCATTGCAAATGTCCTTGTTCATTATTTTCCTGTAGAAATGGGCTATTGTAGGTGCAAAATCAAGTCATAAAAGGAATATGACGGGCATGAAGATCAATGTCAATCAACCGGAGACGCACAACTACTTCCAGAGAAGACATCATGCCATATGCAGTGGATGCTCGTACCACTGCTCGTACCAGCGACCACCGACTACATGACGTCATGGCTTACAACTTATATGAAGGGCCCCGTGGCTGATCTGCATTGCAAGTGCCTCGAAAGCCTATTCCGCCCGCCTTCACTATATAAAGGAGACGAAATCCCTTTGCTCAGAGTATGTCGCTCCATTCGTCAAGTTCGCCCCTTTGTACTTGCAATCCCATTCCTATCTACAACACCCTCCAACTCCATTAGCCATTATACCTGTAATCAAGAGTACATCATGATTAATAACATTGTAAAATCTATTAAAAAAATAACATTGTAAAATCTATTAAAAAATAACATTGTAAAATCTATAATCATTCATATTCCCATAGAATTTCATATTTAGTTAATTCAAAGATAAAAAGATAAAAAAATACATCGAAATGAAAGGATACGAGTTGGCCATTGCCATTTAGCCTAAATCACCGGGTGCAGGTTCCTTGGACGAAGCATCGTGTGCCGTGCCATGAGGGCAGGTAGTTGACCAGTGAGCGCGTGTGCAGATGGTTGGCTTATTCAAACGGCATGGAGGTCAGACCGCCCTTGGTAGTGTGCTACTGAATGGTCCTAAAAGCACTGAGAATATTTTCGAAAACCTTTGCGGTTTCTTTATAAATTCATGATTGTATTGGCCATAGTGTTCTCAAATAATAGTGTCGGAGTGGTCAACACACGGACCTACACCGGCGATAGAGCACCTCACTGCTGACTGCCACCACATCGCATTTGAGCATCCGCGCAAAGCTTCGGCAGAACCTGCAAGACTGTCGGCCGATTGGATGCTCACACGTACCGGATCTGGCCACGAACGGTGCTGCACAAGCAGATCTGGCCGAGTTTGCGCCAAAAAGCCATGCAATAATGCAGTCGGAGAATCCTGATCAAGCCGAGGATGCTAGGGCCTCACATAACCACCCCTCCACCTCTTCATGGCTCGACCCCCGCAAGGTGGACCACGTCGGAGACTCGCTGCAGGTCGCCCAAGGCAAGTGGCAGCCAGAGATCTAAGGCCAGCCGGCCGTATCTGTCCTAGGTGTCACCAGCCTTAATGGAGGACTCAGGGATTTGATCAGCTTCCAGAGACTTCAATGACGCGAGACGAGATGGGAGATGGCCTGCCTCAGCTTCTAGGGACTTCAATGACGCGGGAAGAGATGGGAGATGGCCTGCCGCCGCCATTGGCCGCCTGGTGCTTCGCCCAACGGCTCCAGCCGGCAACGGTGAGGAGGCGATGGCGTCAGGAGGCGCTTGTGGCGGCAGGGATGTGTCGCCGCCCTGGGTGTAACTTTGTACTTAATTAAACTAGTAAGGAGATCGAACATCCAGAGAGTGTACCAGTAAAGAATCATGAAATCAATATTGGAGGACCATAGTGTCCAGAGGTAATAAGACAGAGGAAAACAGTCATCCTTCACCAAAATCTCACCCTAAATTCTTCTACTTCTTTTCTTTCTCAGATGTGCACACTCTGCGTTTGGCAAATGTTGAATTAAAAATTCCTAGATATAAGAATGACACAATCAACTACCAAGTGCGTTCAGGTAAGTTGTTTTCATCACATGTCTTTAATATACCAGAAATAGAATGTACAGTCCACACTTGAAGGTAGAACAATTTTGTGCTGCTAGCATCATAAAATGATACTTCATTTTTTTTGCGGGTGAGCATAAAATGATACTTCCTCTGACCCAAACTATAAGAATTTTTTGGTACGCTATTTGGGACAGAGGTAGTATTTCACTTTGGTGGACTTATTATATTGAACATTAACAAATACATTGGACATTTATTCACACTCTTTTTTCTTGAAAATAATTAAAATTCTCATTTTTTGTGAGAAAATATTTCACTCTTCATCAATATATGCTGCCAGTGTATCTCTTCTACCCGGCCCCAAAGTCTGAGGCGCAGCCATGAAACACAGCAAGTGGCTGCTTAAACTAAAAAAAAAAGATGCAAGTGGCCGCTTACCCTCACTCTCACACCAAACCTGCGTTACCACAACTTCAGTTACATGTGCTAATAAAAGAAAAACAGATCAGGCCGCCGCCGCCCCTCACTCTCTTGGATTTCTCTAGCCACCGCCTCCTTCTCGCCGTCTTGCATCTCCAGTCCAGCCACCGCCTCCTCGTCCAGCCCGCCGCACGCAGCGCAACGCCCATGGATCCCCCGTCCAACGAGGCTGCGGAACAGCCGTCCTCCTCCCTCCCCAACGATCTGATCGAGGACATCCTCACGCGGATGCCGGCCAAATCGGTGATGCGCTGCCGCTGCCTCTCCCGGGCCTGGGCCGCCGTGCTCTCCTCCCAGGGCTTCGTCGACCGCCACCTCCGCCTCGCCAACAGCCGCGGCTCCCCTAGGCTCTTCATCCTCCCGGAGTTCAACTCCAGAGACACCACGGTGCACGCCTGGTCGCCCGGCCGCCCCCTCGCGCCCGTCCTCCGCGACGACCGCCTCCGCCGCGTCAGAGCCGTCACCGGCCAGTGCCGCGGCCTCGTCGTCCTGGAGGCAGACAGGCCCACCACCATCATCCGCGACCTCGACGACCCCAACGACCGTGTGTACTTCTACAAGGTGAACCACTACGTGTGGAACCCCTCCACCGGCCAGATCACGGCGCTCCCCAAGGGCAACGACTCGTTCGGTTGCTGGCCGCACCACCATGACAACTTGGGGATTGGCTACGACACGCGCATCCGCAAGCACAAGGTGGTGCGCCTTTACTGCCGCGGCGACCTCCCCCCGGCGTGCGAGGTGTATTTACTCAACTCCATGGGACAATGGCGTCCGCTAGCTGGTGCAGCCGATAGGGCACTGCCGCCGGGCTTTGCTACGCATTTCTCCAGCGACCAGAGCATATTTGCGCAGGGCCACCTGCACTGGGTCGCGGAGCCGGACAAGAAGTTCAACTTCGGGAGGATCATCATGTCCTTCTCCATCAGCGACGAGGAGTTTGGGATCGTACCACCACCGCCCATCAAAATGTACCCCTGCCAGATAGTGGAGCTCAACGGGCATCTCTGTGTCTTTAATAATTCCGATGAGTTCGAGCGCTCATATGATATCTGGGTGCTACGTGACCACCAGGCGGGCGCTTGGGATCTCCATTGCCGCATTGACCTGGACACGCCAGCGCTGTCAGACACTCAGTTGATGCAATCCTGTTCTATCGTCCCAATTGGCAGTGTTGATGATGGCAGCCGCCTGCTGCTCAGACCGGATCCTCATTGGAACAACACAGACAATTTGAAATCCCACCAGCTTTTCATGTACAGACCTGCGTCCGGAGATGCTGAGGACCTTCTCACAGGCGGCGCCATAATTACTCACCACACGTACAGTGGCCCGAAGAGTTGTGGCACCATATGAAGAAAGCCTTGAGTCCACCGGACCGTGATACTAAATCACAATCATGAGTAAGTGTTATTTTAGTACAAAACTAATGACATCAATTTTCTGCTGTCACATTGTTGCTACGTATTTGATATGGCCATAGTTTGCACTATCTTTGTGTTGCTCATGTACCTTAACTATCTAGTCGATTTTGCAGTAATGCAAGGTCTGCTATTCAATACTTTAATCCCAGTTTGTTTAGCTTTGATGCGACTAACAGCTCATACCAATGTATATATATGAATCAAACTGGAATGTTATTCTGTTGTATATATATGAACGTACAAAATTGGTGTGAAGTTCATACCAATGTATTGATCCTTAGGTGTCTGCTCTTCTCCGTGAAACCAAGTCTGCAATTTGGTAGCTTGCTCATTGGTTCATCCTTGGTTGGCAGTGTGTCCATGAAATCTCAGTTTCTCTTATGAATGAGAAAGGCGTGGCTGCTCCTGGGTGTCTCAGCTTCTTAGTATTCAAAATAATTGAGGTAGAACTACCTTAGAGAAACCCATGAATTGTTTTGATCTTAATAGGAAGTATTTTTAATTTTTTATGTGAATGTCTGACTAGTTTGGTTGTTCGGTGGATGAAGCCAATAAGTTTTAAAAATACAGCTTCTCCAATCGATTTCTTTTCTTTTTGAGAAATGGCAATCGCCATATATGTGTTGGTTGTTACCTTGTTGTCGCTTCTCAGAATGTCATAAAAAAACAACTATTTTTTCTGTGTTATCTTTCCTACGTTTTATATCCACGTGCTGCTGTTTTGGCGCAGTGGATGTTGCACTCAGTATTTGTTCAACAATTTCTTGGTTTCATAGAATGCTTGTTTTTACAATGTACCAGTAGTTCACATTTCATTGCAGTCCTATTCATATCTTGAACTTGATGGTGGCAGAGACGATGACCATATGTCGCAAGCAGGAGCTAGTTACAATTGACTGTGGTTGGGGATGGACAAGCGAGCACTCGATATGGATTGGACAGTGGCAGGGCTACTGATTCCATTGGCCTTCAATGATGCTGGTCAGATCTTACTCGATACTGGAAGGACGCTGGGTACTTTGACCTAAGAAACCAGATATTGGAGACCATCCTTTTGACTAACAGTTGGTAGCTCAGCAACTTATGAGTTTTCTTCAGTGTTTACTACAGAACTAATTTTGTCTAATGTATGCAAATGAGGATATATTGTTGTGGTGTCCCCACAGAATGTTGCAGTACTGAATCAGTATTTCGTAGTGTCTTCCATCAGTCAAATCAAGTTTTTTGGAGTGTTTGTTCCCGCAAATCCAGTCCAAGTGTGATGCCTTGCATCTGAAACCTGAAAGTTATGTCACGTGGCCGTAGTTTGCGTTATCTCTTATCACGCTCTAGTTGTTGATTCAAATACCTTTCACACAAGACTTGTTATGTTTAATCTTTTCATTACGTCTGCTGCAGCCGCAATTCAATGTACATCTTGCTCATAACATGCAGTCAGGGTTCATTAAAGGGAATGCTATTGTGGAAAACGTTGCCTTGGCCCCGGAGCTTGTTCAGTGTGCACAAAAGTGGTGGCTACCCATCATCGTAATAAAGTTGGACTTTCGAAAAGTTTTGACCAAGCTCATGTTACCAACTAAAAGCCTACAACACAGGGGCTTTGGTGAAAAAACGGGGTACAGTGGAGTAGGGCTATCCTGCAAATTGACCAAGCTCATTTTCTTCTTAATGGTTCCTTAGGGGGATCAATTCCTCGATTGTGGAGTTTCACAAGGGGATCCGTTATTTCCAAAGGATGTGCATAAACGCGTCTAATCACGGTCGCCTTGCTAACCCCATTAATAACAATGGGGGATGGTCAATTGAACGGAAGGCCGACTGTCTTGTTGCTTGGGAGCAAACTAATTAATTTATGCAAAGAAGAACGGAGGCCTGGGCATTCACTACTCACAATGATGCAACTCAACTGAAACCTCCCATCATCACACTGCGGGCCTGTTAATCTTACGTATGGAGCTCTCGGTCCAAGGACGGCCCTGCAAGATTTTCTCCGTTCAAACGCTACACGTTTTCTTACGGACGCATCGTCAATTCATGAAACACTAGATGACCTGTCGCGTCCATGGCGCAAGAAGCCAATTAGAACCTTTTTTTTTTGCATGATAAGGCTACTGCAGTTGGAACAGGGGAATACCATTAGGACGGAGTGTTGGAACAGGTTCAGACACACCGTTGGACCCACGTAACATACTGTATTTGGTCTCATGCGTCCATATTGGATGTGCCTGATTAGTGGAGTTAGCTGCGGCAATAGTTGAGATCATGGCTGCACCTGCGTTGTACCTGTATATATGTACTCATCATCGTTGAGATCATGGCAATATTTGGTCTCATTGCAGTTCCAGTCCTTCGGTGTTCTTAAAAAGGAAAGGTTCTTCCTCCTTGGACAGTGTGGGGGAGGGGGGCTGGTGTTGGGGCGTGCTGGTGAGATCCCGTCAGGGATGGCGGCGGCCCATGCACGATTGATGGAGGTCTTCGATCAGATCTGGGTGAAAACCTGCTATTGGCTACTGCCAAGACCGGCGATGGCGACATTGTCTACGTCGTTCCCTGCCTGAAGGCATCGCCGTGGAGAAGTTCAAGGCCACTCTCTGCTACCTCCGGGGGAAACCCTAGATCAGTAGATCGGATGGCGGCGACTCTTTGGTGTCGTTTCCCCCTTGGGGCGTCATTCTTGGAGGTGCACACGGGCTCGAGGGACCAGAGGGCGGCGTCTCTAGTGGAGAGGTGCTTCATCTTCCACATTGATGGTGGCAGTTCTCAGCGGCGTGGCGCTGTGGAGACTTGGCGTCTGATGCGTGGAGATGGACTCACGCAGGAGGTGGAAGCTGTCTGGCGTCATGGTGGCTTTGATGGCAGAGAGGCCTGGCAAGGTTGGTGCATCAGTTCTGCTCTGAGGATGGATCAAAGAAGATGGAGGTGACAGCCCTTGCAGCATGCGGTGCTCACTGGGAGTGTGCCAGACCGGTGTGGGACCCAATCCAGGTAGTGGCTTGGATGGGACACCCGGCTTTAGATGTTAGGCTTTGGTGCGATGTCTATTTGATATTAGGCCCGGACATTCAAGGGGATAGGAGTAACAACGGTGTTGCCAAGATGGTGGCCTCAGGTTTATTGATGTATCACCTTGTATGGTCGTTGTGAATAATTAATAATATGGCTGCATGCATCGTCCAGATGCAGAGGCCGGGGGTACATCCTCCTTTTCTAAAAAACGAATGTGCTTCATTGGTTGTTAGCTCAGCGAATCGAAGCAACAACACATGGCCAGAATGATTTTCACATCATGGAGCCCTCTTGGATTATAGTTTAAGAATAGCATTAGCTAAGCATTTTGAGTAATCCATATAGAAAGGTGGTGTTCTTCAATTAGGAATGGGGGGATCCTCTTTTTTGTTGTATCAAATATCATAGCATGGGTCTTCATTATTATCCCTCTAGAAACAGATTTCTCAAGCACACATCACTACATATCATAGCATGAGTCCCATACAGATGGACCACGCCAGCATTAGAGCAAGGACTACATACATAGGTATCACTACAAGTCAAAGGTTTTTTGAACCGAAAGGGATGCGAGGCCTCCATAATAGCATTTTATTAAATCTATAAATGTTTACAAGAGAGGGTTGTACAAGGAAAATGAAACAAACAAGAACTATCTAATCTCTATTCTTTTTTTAGAATGTAGGCTCAAGAAGAGCCCGACTTTGAATATATTAACGAAGCCGTAACCAGCCATGGATTAGAAAAGGCCGCCATTACAACCACTGAAAAAGAAAACAAACGGCGAAAAGATACAAGAGGGTACTCTGCAGAGCTAACAACTATACGCTAAAACAAACATGAAACATAATTGAAATGGAAGCACATCTAGCAAAGCAAAGACCGCTACGCTTGGATCCAGAAACTACGACGAGACGAAGCACGAAGAGGCACTGCATAGAAATACAAGAGTCATGGTGATCTTCACCTTTCCTTTTTACACTTTATCCTTTGGCAAGCACTATGTGTCGGAAAGATCCTGATATATATATCCAATTGGATGTGGGTTTTCATATAACATTATTGTTGACGTTACCTTTGAGGTAAAAGGTTGGGAGGCAAAACTATAAGCTCCTATCTTTCTCTGTGTCCGATTAAAACTTCATACCCATAAGTATTGCATGAGTGTTAGCAATTGTGAAAGACTAAATGATAGTTGAGTATGTTGACTTGCTAAAAAGCTCTTATATTGACTCTTTCCGATGTTATGATAAATTGCAATTGCTTCAATGATTGAGATTATAGTTTGCTAGTTTTTCAATGAAGTTTCTGATTCATACTTTACATTGTGAATAGATTGTTACTTCAGCATATATATATATATATATATATATATATATATATATATATATATATATATATATATATATATATATATGTTGCTATTCTAAGAATGATCAAGATGCCCTCATGTCCGTATTTTATTTGATCGACACCTCTATCTCTAAACATGTGGACATATTTTTCGATATCGGCTTTCGCTTGAGGACAAGCGAGGTCTAAGCTTGGGGGAGTTGATACGTCCATTTTGCATCATGCTTTTATATTGATATTTATTGCATTATGGGCTATTACTTCACATTACGTCACAATACTTATGCCTTCTCTCTCTTATTTTACAAGGTTTACATGAAGAGGGAGAATGCCGGCAGATGGAATTCTGGGCTAGAAAAGGAGCAAATATTAGAAACCTATTCTGCACATCTCCAAAAGTCCTGAAACTCCACGAAAGTTAGTTTTGGAATATATTAAAAATATTGGGCGAAGAAAGCACCAGAGGGGGGCCACCTACTGTCCACGAGGGTGGAGGGCGCGCCCTATTCCCCCGAGCGCGCCCCCTGCCTCGTGGGCCACCTGGAAGCCCCCTGATGCCCATCTTCTGGTATAAGGTGTCTTTTGCCCTAGAAAAAAAATCATAAGGAAGCTTTCGGGATGAAGCACCGCCATCTCGAGGCGGAACCTTGGCGGAACCAATCTAGGGCTCTGGCGGAGCTGTTCTGCCGGGGAAACATCCCTCCGGGAGGGGGAAATCATCACCATCGTCATCACCATCGATCCTCTCATCGGGAGGGGGTCAATCTCCATCAACATCTTCACCAGCACCATCTCCTCTCAAACCCTAGTTCATCTCTTGTATCCGATCTTTGTCTCAAAACCTCAGATTGGTACCTGTGGGTTGCCAGTAGTGTTGATTACTCCTTGTAGTTGATGCTAGTTGGTTTATTCGGTGGAAGATTATATGTTCAGATCCTCTATGCACATTAATACCCATCTGATTATGAACATGAATATGATTTGTGAGTAGTTACGTTTGTTCCTGAGGACATCGGAGAAGTCTTGTATAAGTAGTCATGTGAATTTGGTATTTGTTCGATATTTTGATGAGATGTATGTTGTCTTTCCTCTAGTGGTGTTATGTGAACGTCGACTACATGACACTTCACCATTGTTTGGGCCTAGGGGAAGGCATTGGGAAGTAATAAGTAGATGATGGGTTGCTAGAGTTGCAGAAGCTTAAACCCTAGTTTATGCGTTGCTTCGTAAGGGGCATATTTGGATCCATATGTTTTATGCTATGGTTAGGTTTACCTTAATTCTTATTTCGTAGTTGCGGATGCTTGCGAGGGGGGTTAATCATAAGTGGTATGCTTTTCCAAGGAAGGGCAGTACCCAAGCATCGGTCCACCCACATATCAAATTATCAAAGTAACGAACGCGAATCATATGAGCATGATGAAAACTAGCTTGACGATAATTCCCATGTGTCCTCGGGAGCGCTTTCCTTTATATAAGAGTTTGTCCAGGCTTGTCCTTTGCTAGAAAAAGGATTGGGCCACCTTGCTGCACCTTGTTTACTTTTGTTACTTGTTACCCGTTACGAATTACCTTGTCACAAAACTATCTGTTACCGATAATTTCAGTGCTTGCCATTTCCTTCTGCTCCTCGTTGGGTTCGACACTCGTTGGGTTCGACACTCTTACTTATCGAAAGGACTACGATAGATCCCCTATACTTGTGGATCATCAGTATCTAAGTTTCCGATCAATAAATTCTAGCACGGAGAATAAATGATTATCATGAACAAGGAAATATAATAATAACTACTTTATTATTGCCTCTAGGGCATATTTCCAACAGTCTTCCACTTGCACTACAGTCACTAATCTAGTATTACATGGTAATGAATCTAACACCCATAGAGTCCTGGTGTCGATCATGTTTTACCCATGGAAGAGGTTTAGTCAATGGATCTGCAACATTCAGATCCGTATGTACTTTGCAAATGTTTATGTCCTCCTCCTTGATCAAATCGCGGATGGAATTGAATCGTCGCTTTTTGTGACCGATCCTCTTGTGAAACCTTGGTTCCTTGGCCAGAGCAATGGAACACGTGTTGTCACAGAACAGACTCATTGGGTCCAGTGCACTGGGCACAACTCCAAGATCTGTCATGAACTGCTCCATCCAGAGAGCTTCCTTCGCTGCCTCCGAGGCAGCTATGTACTCCGCTTCGCATGTAGAATCAGCTACCAAGCTTTGCTTGGAACTGCACCAGCTTACCGCTCCCCCATTTAGAATATATATGTATCCGGTTTGAGACTTAGAGTCATCCGGATCAGTGTCGAAGATTGCATCGACGTTACCCTTTATGACGAGCTCTTGATCACCTCCATAAACGAGAAACATTTCCTTAGTCCTTTTCAGGTACTTAAGGTTATTCTTGACCGTTGTCCAGTGTTCCATTCCAGGATTACTTTGAAACCTTCCGGCCATACTTATGACAAGGCTAACATCTGGTCTTGTGCACAACATCACATACATGATAGAGCCTATGGCAGAAGAATAGGGGATGACACTCATCTTTTCTCTATCCTGTGCAGTCGCTGGACATTGAGTCTTACTCAACTTCATACCTTGCAAAACAGGCAAGAATCCCTTCTTGGACTGATCCATTTTGAACTTCTTTAAAATCTTATCAAGGTATGTGCTTTGTGAAAGTCCTATTGAGCATCTCGATCTATCTCTACAGATTTTGATGACTAATATGAAAGCAGCTTCTCCTAGGTCCTTCATTGAAAAACTCTTGTTCAAATATCCTTCATGTTTTCCGAAAGTTCTATATTGTTTCCAATCAGCAATATGTCATCCACATATAATATTAGAAACGCTATAGAGCTCCCACTCACTTTCTTTTTAATACAAGTTTCTCCCAAAACTTGTATAAACCCAAAAGCTTTGATCACCTCATCAAAGTGAAGATTCCAACTCCGAGATGTTTGCACCAGTCCATAAATGGATCGCTGGAGTTTGCATACTCTGTCAGCATTCTCTGGATCGACAAAACCTTTCGGTTGCATCATATACAACTCTTCCTTAAGGAAACCATTATAAGGACGTTGTTTTGACATCCATGTCACTAAAAGAATCATCTTATTTGCCATCCGCCATGGCAGACGACAAAGGCACCAAAAGCGGACGGCAAAGCTCTCTGCCGTCTGCCACCGACGGCAAACATGCCCGGCAAAGAGAGTGACGGTAAACAGGTTCTTTGCCGTCTACTTCTTCAAAGCAGATGGCAAATGCCCTTTGTCGTTGGTGGCAGACGGCAAAGAGTTTGGACGGCAAAAAAGAGACGTTAGCCACGTTAGGTGGCTAACGGCAGGATTTGCTGTCTGCCAGCTGGCGGCATAACGTGCTTCGACACGTCACCCCCACGCACCCGGCGTGACGTGTGGCGTCCAACCGCATCGTCCGGTCAAACCGACACGCGTCGCCCGCTCAATGTGCGTCGTCTGCCACCACCCGACGCCCCATCCCGTCGACGGCCGCCTTGCCTTCCACCCCGCCGCCCCGTCCCGTCATCGCGCCCCGTCCCGAGGCGCCGACATTAATGAGCAGTAATGCCAGCCGCCAGCCCAGCTGCCCACCTCCCGTCGCCTGGACGGCTATAAGACCTCGCCCTGGCGTGTAACGCCCGGATAATCAAGCTACAGTAATCCCACGCTAATGGTGCCACGTCACCATAGTTACTGTTGCTAATCTACCGTTAGGTCAAACCGTTTCAAAATTCAAATTCAAATTAATGTCAACAATAAAAGTTTTTCAAAATTTACAACAAAAATGTTCGGGAGGTGCCATATTTTGCATAAGTAAATATGGTGTGATAAACACATTTTTATAAAATGCCTAGATAATTTAAAATGATTTAAAACAGAAAAGAAAATAAATAAAAAGAAAAAATTACAAAAGAGAAAACAAAAAAACAAAAGAAAAACGAAGAAAAGCCCCCCACTGGGCTACGGCCCAGCCAGCAGCCCAACCGGTCCACCAGGCCAGCCCACCCACTCCCTTAACCCCCCTGGACCCCGACCCACCCCCACCGACACCCCACTCCTCCCCCAAAATATCTTCCCCTCTCCCCCCCGATTGGATCGGGATCGAGGAGGAGACCGCCGACGCCGCCGCCCGGATCGCCCGACGCCGCCTCGCCCTCGCCGGCCTGCCCCCTCCTCCCCCGCCGGCTTGCTTCCCCTCGACGCCGTCGTCCCCATCGACCACCTCCCGCCCCACTGCCACTCCCCTACCGCCCCTGTGAGCTTCCCCCTCTCCTCTCTCCCATGCGCGCCCGGCCTCACCCCGTGCTCAACTCCGTCGCCTGCCGTTGCTCATGGACGGCCGCAACCGGCCAACTCCGCGGCGCCCCGCTCGCGCGTCCCGCTCCGGCTGGCGCCCCATGGCCCCGTGCCTCGGCGCGCCTCGTCTCCGCCCTCTCCTCCCTCCCGTGGCGCCGCCCTCCGCCGCCTCCCTTGGCCGGGGTCGTGGGCGCCGGCGGCCTCGCCACGGCCGTGGCTGGCGCCCCCCTGCCTGTCGATTTGGGCGCTCGCCCAGTCGGGCGCCGACGCCCGACGCCCGGCTCCGCCCAGCGCCCGAGCGCCCGCTTACCCGTGCGCCCGTTAGCCCCCCTGGGCATATGACACGGGGGCCCCACCCCACAGAACGGTTTTAAATTAAAAAAATAAATAAAATTAAAACAAATAATAAAAATTAATTAATTAATTAACTAAATTAATTAAGTTAATTAATCCTGTTTAAATTAATCTAATTAATTAGTTAATTTAATTAAAAAGTAATTAATTAGCTAACCCCTAATTAAACTAAGTAGTGTATGACATGCGGGACCCACACGAGTTGACCCAGTCAACTACACAGTTGACTGCTGACGTCAGCATGATGTCATGCTAACGTCATCTTTTACTATTCTGGATAATGTTGACTTAAAATGATTATATAAATCCTAAAATGATTAAATCTTTAGAAAATCATATAAAATAATTCGTATCTCGGATGAAAATACTTTCTACATGAAAGTTGCTGAGAATGACGAGACGAATCCGGATACGCAGCCCATTCGTCCACCACACATCCCTAACATATCGAACTCGCAACTTTCCCCCTCCGTTTCATCTGTCCAAAAATGCGAAGCATCGGGAATACTTTCCCGGATGTCCCCCCTTCGCCGGTACCACGTACTGCCGCGTTAGGGCACACCTAGCACCGCTCATTGTCATGCCACGCATCGTCATGCTTATGTTTGCATTGTATTTAATGTTTCTTCCCCCCTTCTCTCCGGTAGACTACGAGACCGACGCTGCTGCTGTCCAGTTCGACTACGGAGTTGACGACCCCTCCTACTTGCCAGAGCAACCAGGCAAGCCCCGCCTGATCACCAGATATCGCCTATTCTTCTCTATACTGCTTGCATTAGAGTAGTGTAGCATGTTACTGCTTTCCGTTATTCCTATCCTGATGCATAGCCTGTCCTTGCTTCTACTGTTGTTACCTTTACCTGCAATCCTACATGCTTAGTATAGGATGCTAGTTTTCCATCAGTGGCCCAACATTCTTGTCCGTCTGCTGTGCTATACTATCGGGCCGTGATCACTTGGGCGGTGATCACGGGTATATACTTATATACTCTATACATGACACCTGTGGTGACTAAAGTCGGGTCGGCTCGTAGGAGTACCCGCAAGTGGATCTTTGTGGCGGAGCGACAGGGCAGGTTGAGACCACCTAGGCGAGAGGTGGGCCTGGCCCTGGACGGCGTCCGCGGTTACTTCAAAATAACAAGCTTAACGAGTTCTTGGTATTTGATCTGAGTCTGGCCATTTGGTCTACGTAGTCCGACACTACTCTCGAAGAATGGAATGATTGAAAGGCTGTTATAATGTGTCGAATGTCTTGTTTAAATTAGTTCTAAGTTCAATGGAGGAGAAAATGTAAAGTAATAAATCAAAAGGTTATGAAAAACTACTAAAAATTATGTGACTCCTACATATATAAGTTATTGTAGGATTTTCAAATGGCGACATACACAAATTTCGAAACTAGAAACGTAACAAGGCTTCTATCACTTGTCGGTAATGCTATTTAAACAAGTATTCAGTTTCCTCAAAATAGAAAATCTACCATGATGGATCAAAACGGTTAAAAATTGTACCAAATTGTCTAATTTCTATAGGTAAGTTGATATCTGAGGTGCATATAGATGCACGGACTACCTTCGAAGCATGAAATGGTGGAAATGATTTCGGAATATATCGATGACGCTTCATTGATAAGTTTTCAGTTTTCAACGAAATGAAAATCTATAGTGATGGATCAAAAGGGAACAAAATTGGTGATGAAATAATATGATTACTAGTTATAAGTTGTTATACGAGATCAATATGGTCGAACATACAACTTCCGAAGCTCGAAAGGAAGAAATGCTGGTGGAATTTCTAAATGATGCTATTTAAGTAAGTTTTCTTTTTAGCAAAAAATATATACGGTAACGGTTCAAAAGTTTAAGTAATGGTGCTAAACATGAATAATTTATGTGGATAAGCTGTTCGACTGCCATACGGCGGTCGAGACTACTCTCGAAGAATGGAATGATGGAAAGGCTGTTATAATGTGTCGAATGTCCTATTTAAATGAGTTCTAAGTTTCGAAGGAGGAGAAAATGTAAAGTAATAAATCAAAAGGTTATGAAATACTACTAAAAATTATGTCACTCCTACATATATAATTTGTTGTAGGATTTTCAAATGGCGGCATAGACAACTTCGAAACAAGAAACGAAGCAAGGCTTCTATCACTTGTCGGTAATGCTATTTAAACAAGTATTCAGTTTCGCCAAAATAGAAAATCTACCATGATGGATCAAAACGGTTAAAAATTGTACCAATTTTTCTAATTTCTATAGGTAAGTTGCTATCTGAGGTGCATATAGATGCACGGACTACCTTCGTAGCATCAAATGGTGGAAATGATTTTGGAATATGTCGATGATGCTTCATTGATAAGTTTTCAGTTTTCAACGAAATGAAAATCTATAGAAATGGATCAAAAGGGAACAAAATTGGTGATGAAATAATATGATTACTAGTTATAAGTTGTTATACGAGATCAATATGGTCGAACATACAACTTCCGAATCTCGAAAGGAAGAAATGCTGGAGGAATTTCTAAATGATGCTATTTAAGTAAGTTTTCTTTTTAGCAAAAAAAATATACGGTAACGGTTCAAAAGTTTAAGTAAGGTGCTAAACATGAATAATTTATGTGGATAAGCTGTTCGACTGCCATACGGCGGTCGAGACTACTCTCGAAGAATGGAATGATGGAAAGGCTGTTATAATGTGTCAAATGTCATATTTAAATGAGTTCTATGTTTCGAAGGAGGAAAAAACGTAAAGTAATAAATCAAAAGGTTATGAAAAACTACTAAAAATTATGTGACTCCTACATATATAAGTTGTTGTAGGATTTTCAAATGGCGGCACAGGCAACTTCGAAACAAGAAACGAAGCAAGGCTTCTATCACTTGTCGGTAATGCTATTTAAACAAGTATTCAGTTTCGCCAAAATAGAAAATCTACCATGATGGATCAAAACGGTTAAAAATTGTACCAAATTTTCCAATTTCTATAGGTAAGTTGCTATCTAAGGTGCATATAGATGCACAGACTACCTTCGAAGCATGAAATGGTGGAAATGATTTTGGAATATGTCGATGACGCTTCATTGATAAGTATTCAGTTTTCAACGAAATGAAAATCTATAGTGATGGATCAAAAGGGAACAAAATTGGTGATGAAATAATATGATTACTAGTTATAAGTTGTTGTACGAGATCAATATGGTCGAACATACAACTTCCGAAGCTTCAAGGGAAGAAATGCTGGTGGAATTTCTAAATGACGCTATTTAAGTAAGTTTCTTTTTAGGAAAAAAAAATACGGTAACGGTTCAAAAGTTTAAGTAAAGGTGCTAAACATGAATAATTTATGTGGATAAGCTGTTCGACTGCCATACGGCGGTCGAGACTACTCTCGAAGAATGGAATGGTGGAAAGGCGGTTAGAATGTGTCGAATGTCCTATTTAAATGAGTTCTAAGTTTCGAAGGAGGAGAAAATGTAAAGTAATAAATCAAAAGGTTATGAAAAACTCCTAAAAATTATGTGACTCCTACATATATAAGTTGTTGTAGGATTTTCAAATGGCGGCATAGGCAACTTCGAAACAAGAAACGAAGCAAGGCTTCTATCACTTGTCGGTAATGCTAGTTAAACAAGTATTCAGTTTCGCCAAAATAGAAAATCTACTATGATGGATCGTAACGGTTAAAAATTGTACCAAATTTTCTAATTTCTATAGGTAAGTTGTTATCTGAGGTGCATATAGATGTACGGACTACCTTTGAAGCATGAAATGGTGGAAATGATTTCGGAATATGTCGATGACGCTTCATTGATAAGTTTTCAGTTTTCAAGGAAATGAAAATCTATAGTGATGGATCAGAAGGGAACAAAATTGGTGATGAAATAATATGATTACTAGTTATAAGTTGTTATACGAGATCAATATGGTCGAACATACAACTTCCGAAGCTCGAAAGGAAGAAATGCTGGTGGAATTTCTAAATGATGCTATTTAAGTAAGTTTTCTTTTTAGCGAATAAAAAATGTACGGTAACGGATCAAAAGTTTATGTAAAGGTGCTAAACATGAATAATTTATGTGGATAAGTTGTTCTATGACTTCCATACGGAGTCCGACACTTCTCTCGAAGGATGGAATGATTGAAAGGTTGTTATAATGTGTCGAATGTCCTATTTAAATGAGTTCTATATTTTGAAGGAGGAGAAAATGTAAAGTAATAAATCAAAAGGTTATGAAAAACTCCTAAAAATTATGTGACTCCTACATATATAAGTTGTTGTAGGATTTTCAAATGGCGGCATAGGCAACTTCGAAACAAGAAACGAAGCAAGGCTTCTATCACTTGTCGGTAATGCTATTTAAACAAGTATTCAGTTTCGCCAAAATAGAAAATCTACCATGATGGATCAAAACGGTTAAAAATTGTACCAAATTTTCTAATTTCTATAGGTAAGTTGCTATCTAAGGTGCATATAGACACGGACTACCTTCGAAGCATGAAATGGTGGAAATGATTTCGGAATATGTCGATGACGCTTCATTGATAAATTTTCAGTTTTCAACGAAATGAAAATCTATAGTGATGGATCAAAAGGGAACAAAATTGGTGATAAAATAATATGATTACTAGTTATAAGTTGTTATACGAGATCAATATGGTCGAACATACAACTTCCGACGCTCGAAAGGAAGAAATGCTGGTGGAATTTCTAAATGATGCTATTTAAGTAAGTTTTCTTTTAGCGAATAAAAAATCTACGGTAACGGATCAAAAGTTTATGTAAAGGTGCTAAACATGAATAATTTATGTGGATAAGTTGTTCTATGACTTCCATACGGAGTCCGACACTACTCTCGAAGAATGGAATGATTGAAAGGCTGTTATAAAGTTCGAAGCAGGAGAAAATGTGAAGTAATAAATCAAAAGGTTATGAAAAACTACTAAAAAATGTGACTCCTACATATATAAGTTGTTGTAGGATTTTCCAATGGCGGCATAGGCAACTTCGAAACAAGAAACGAAGCAAGGCTTCTATCACTTGTCGCTAATACTATTTAAACAAGTATTCAGTTTCGCCAAAATAGAAAATCTACCATGATGGATCAAAACGGTTAAAAATTGTACCAAATTTTCTAATCTCTATAGGTAAGTTGCTATCTGAGGTGCATATAGATGCACGGACTACCCTCGAAGCATGAAATGGTGGAAATGATTTCGGAATATGTCGATGACGCTTCATTAATAAGTTTTCAGTTTTCAACGAAATGAAAATCTATAGTGATTTATCAAAATGGGAACAAAATTGGCGATGAAATTATATGATTACTAGTTATAAGTTGTTATACGAGATCAATTTGTTCGAACATAGAACTTCCGAAGGTTGAAAGGAAGAAATCATGATGGAATTTCTAAATGATGCTATTTAAGTAAGTTTCTTTTTAGGGAAAAAATATACGGTAACAGATCAAAAGCTTAAGTAAAGGTGCTAAACATTAATAATTTATGTGGATAAGCTGTTCGACTTCCATACGGCGGTCGAGACTACTGTCGAAGAATGGAATGATGGAAAGGCTGTTATAATGTGTCGAATGTCCTATTTAAATGAGTTCTGAGTTTCAATGGAGGAGAAAATGTAAAATAATAAATCAAAAGGTGATGAAAAACTACTAAAAATTATGTGACTCCTACATATACAAGTTATTATAGAATTTTCAAATGGTGGCATAGGCAATTTCGAAACAAGAAACGAAGCAAGGCTTCTATCACTTTTCGGTAAAGCTATTTAAACAAGTATTCAGTTTCGCCAAAATAGAAAATCTATCATGATGGATCGAAACGATTAAAAATTGTACCAAATTGTCTAATTTCTATAGATAAGTTGCTATCTGAGGTGCATATAGATGAACGGACTACCCTCGAAGCATGAAACGGTGGAAATGATTTCGGAATATGTCATTGCCGCTTCATTAATAAGTTTTCAGTTTTCAACGAAATGAAAATATATAGTGATGGATCAAAAGGGAACAAAACTGGTGATGAAATTATATGATTTTTAGCTATAAATTGTTATACGAGATCAATATGTTCGAACATACAACTTCCAAAGGTTGAAATGAAGAAATGCTGATGGAATTCCTAAATCATGCTATTTAAGTAAGTTTCTTTTAAGCAAAAAAATATACGGTAACGGATCAAAAGTTCATGTAAAGGTGCTAAACATGAATAATTTATGTGGATAAGCTGTTCGACTTCCATACGGCGGTCGAGACTACTCTCGAAGAATGGAATGATGGAAAGGCTGTTATAATGTGTCGAATGTCCTATTTAAATGAGTTCTGAGTTTCAATGGAGGAGAAAATGTAAAGTAATAAATCAAAAGGTTATGAAAAACTACTAAAAATTATGTGACTCCTACATATATAAGTTATTGTAGGATTTTCAAATGGCGGCATACGCAATTTCGAAACAAGAAATGAAGCAAGGCTTCTATCACTTGTCGGTAATGATATTTAAACAAGTATTCAGCTCCGCCAAAATAGAAAATCTACCATGATGTATCAAAACGGTTAAAAATTGTACCAAATTGTCTAATTTATGTAGGTAAGTTGCTATATGAGGTGCATATAGATGCGCAGACTACCCTCGAAGCATTAAATGGTGGAAATGAAATGATGGAATATGTCAATGACGCTTCATTAATAAGTTTTCAGTTTTCAACGAAATGAAAATCTATAGTGATGTATCAAAAGAGAACAAAATTGGTGATGAAATTATATGATTTTTAGTTATAAATGGTTATACGAGATCAATACAACTTCCAAAGGTTGAAAGGAAGAAATGATGATGGAATTTCTAAATGATGCTATTTAAGTAAGTTTCTTTTAAGCGGAAAAATATACGGTAACGGATGAAAAGTTTATGTAAAAGTCCTAAACATGAATAACTTATGTGGATAAGCTGTTCGACTTCCATACGGCGGTCGAGACTACTCTCGAAGAATGGGATGATGGAGAGGTTGTTATAATGTGTCGAATGTCCTATTTAAATGAGTTCTGAGTTTCAATGGAGGAGAAAATGTAAAGTAATAAATCAAAAGGTTATGAAAAACTACTAAAAATTATGTGACTCCTATATGTAAAAGTTATTATAGGATTTTCAAATGACAGCATAGGAAATTTCGAAACAAGAAACTAAGCAAGGCTTCTATCACTTGTCGGTAATGCTATTTAGACAAGTATTCAGTTTCGCCAAAATAGAAAATTTACCATGATGGATCAAGACGGTTAAATTTTTTACCAAATTGTCTAATTTATATAGGTAAGTTACTATCTGAGGGGCATTTAGATGCACGGACTACCCACGAAGCATGAAATGGTGGAAATGATTTTGGAATATGTCAATGACGCTTCATTAATAAGTTTTCAGATTTCAATGAAATGAAAATTTATAGTGATGGATCAAAAGGGAATAAAATTAGTGATGAAATAATAGGATTACTAGTTATAAATTATTATACGAGATCAATATGGTCGAACAGAAAACTCCCAAAGGTTGAAAGAAAGAAATGCTGATGGAATTTCTAAATGATGCTATTTAAGTAAGTTTATTTTAAGCGAAAAAATATACGATAATGGATCAAAAGTTTTAGTAAAGGTGCTAAACATGAATAATTTATGTGGATAACCTGTTCGACTTCCATACGGCGGTCGAGACTACTCTCGAAGAATGGAATGATGGAAAGGTTGTTATAATTTGTCGAATGTCCTATTTAAATGAGTTCTGAGTTTCAATGGAGGAGAAAATGTAAAGTAATAAATCACAAGGTTATGAAAAACTACTAAAAATTATGTGACTCCTACATATATAAGTTATTATAGGATTTTCAAATGGCAGCACAGGCAATTTCGAAACAAGAAACGAAGCAAGGCTTCTATCACTTGTCGGTAATGCTATTTAAACAAGTATTCAGTTTCGCCAAAATAAAAAATCTACCATGATGGATCAAAACGGTTAAAAATTGTACCAAATTGTGTAATTTCTATAGGTAAGTTGCTATCTGAGGTGCATATAGATGCACGGACTACCCTCGAAGCATGAAATGGTGGAAATGATTTCGGAATATGTCAATGACGTTTCATTAATAAGTTTTCAGTTTTCAACAAAATGAAAATCTAAAGTGATGGATCAAAAGGGAACAAAATTGATGATGAAATTATATGATTTTTAGTTATAAATTGATTGTTATACGAGATCAGTATGGTCGAACATACAACTTCCAAAGGATGAAAGGAAGAAATGCTGATGGAATTTCTAAATGATGCTATTTAAGTAAGTTTCCTTTAAGCGAAAAAATATACGGTAACGGATCAAAACTTTAAGTAAATGTGCTAAACATGAATAATTGATGTGGATAAGTTGTTCGACTTTCATACGGCGGTCGAGACTACTCTCGAAGAACGTAATGATGGAAAGGCTGTTATAATGTGTCCTATTTAAATGAGTTCTGAGTTTCAATGGAGGAGAAAATTTAAAGTAGTAAATCAAAAGTTTATGAAAAATTACTAGAAATTATGTGACTCCTACATATATAAGTCATTGTAGGATTTTCAAAAGGCGGCATACGCAATTTCGAAACAAGAAATGAAGCAACGCTTCTATCACTTGTCGGTAATGCTATTTAAACAAGTATTCATTTTCCGCCGAAATAGAAAATCTACCATGATGGAGCAAAACGGTTAAAAATTATACCAAATTGTCTAATTTCTATAGGTAAGTTGCAATCTGAGGTGCATATAGATGCACAGACTACCCTCGAAGCATTAAATGATGGAAAATGAAATGATGGAATATGTCAATGACGCTTCATTAATAAGTTTTCAGTTTTCAACGAAATGAAAATCTATAGTGATGGATCAAAAGGGAACAAAATTGGTGATGAAATTATATGATTTTTAGTTATAAATTTTTATACGATATCAATATGGTCGAACATACAACTTCCAAAGGTTTAAAGGAAGAAATGCTGATGGAATTTCTAAATGATGCTATTTAAGTAGGTTTCTTTTAAGCGAAAAAATATACGGTAACGGATCAAAAGTTTATGTAAAGGTGCTAAACATGAATAACTTATGTGGATAAGCTGTTCGACTTCCATACGGCGGTCGAGACTACTCTCGAAAAATGAAATGATGGAAAGGTTGTTATAATGTGTCGAACGTCCTATTTAAATGAGTTCTGAGTTTCAGTGGAGGAGAAAATGTAAAGTAATAAATCAAAAGGTTATGAAAAACTACTAAAAATTATGTGACTCCTACATATATAAGTTATTATAGGATTTTGAAATGGCGGCACAGGCAATTTCGAAACAAGAAACGAAGCAAGGCTTCTATCACTTGTCGGTAATGCTATTTAGACAAGTATTCAGTTTCCCCGAAATAGAAAATCTACCATGGTGGATCAAAACGATTAAAAATTGTATCAAATTGTCTAATTTCTATAGGTAAATTGCTATCTGAGGTGCATTTAGATGCACGGACTACTCTCGAAGCATGAAATGGTGGAAATTATTTCGGAATATGTCAATGACCCTTCATTAATAAGTTTTCAGTTTTATGTGAAATGAAAATTTATAGTGATGGATCAAAAGGGAATAAAATTGGTGATGAAATAATAGGATTGCTAGTTATAAATTGTTATACGAGATCAATATGATCGAACATACAAGTTCCAAAGGTTGAAAGGAAGAAATGCTGATGGAATTTCTAAATGATGCTATTTAAGTAAGTTTTCTTTTAAGCGAAAAAATATATGGTAACAGATCAAAAGTTTAAGTAAAGGTGCTAAACATGAATAATTTATGTGGATAAGCTGTTCGACTTCCATACGGCGGTCGAGACTACTCTCGAAGAATGGAATGATGGAAAGGTTGTTATAATTTGTCGAATGTCCTATTTAAATAAGTTCTGAGTTTGAATGGAGGGGAAAATGTAAAGTAATAAATCAAAAGGTTATAAAAAACTACTAAAAATTATGTGACTCCTACATATATAAGTTACAATAGGATTTTCAAATGGCGGCACAGGCAATTTCGAAACAAGAAACGAAGCAAGGCTTCTATCACTTGTCGGTAATGCTATTTAAACAAGTATTCAGTTTCGCTAAAATAGAAAATCTACCATGATGGATCAAAACGGTTAAAAATTGTACCAAATTTTCTAATTTCTATAGGTAACTTGCTATCTAAGGTGCAAATAGACACGGACTACCTTCGAAGCATGAAATGGTGGAAATGATTTCGGAATATGTCGATGACGCTTCATTGATAAATTTTCAGTTTTCAACGAAATGAAAATCTATAGTGATGGATCAAAAGGGAACAAAATTGGTGATAAAATAATATGATTACTAGTTATAAGTTGTTATACGAGATCAATACGGTCGAACATACAACTTCCGAAGCTCGAAAGGAAGAAATGCGGGTGGAATTTCTAAATGATGCTATTTAAGTAAGTTTTCTTTTAGCGAATAAAAAATCTACGGTAACGGATCAAAAGTTTATGTAAAGGTGCTAAACATGAATAATGTATGTGGATAAGTTGTTCTATGACTTCCATACGGAGTCCGACACTTCTCTCGAAGAATGGAATGATTGAAAGGCTGTTATAAAGTTCGAAGCAGAAGAAAATGTGAAGTAATAAATCAAAAGGTTATGAAAAACTACTAAAAATTATGTGACTCCTACATATATAAGTTGTTGTACGATTTTCCAATGGCGGCATAGGCAACTTCGAAACAAGAAACGAAGCAAGGCTTCTATCACTTGTCGCTAATGCTATTTAAACAAGTATTCAGTTTCGCCAAAATAGAAAATCTACCATGATGGATCAAAACGGTTAAAAATTGTACCAAATTTTCTAATCTCTATAGGTAAGTTGCTATCTGAGGTGCATATAGATGCACAGACTACCCTTGAAGCATGAAATGGTGGAAATGATTTCGGAATATGTCGATGACGCTTCATTAATAAGTTTTCAGTTTTCAACGAAATGAAAATCTATAGTGATTTATCAAAATGGGAACAAAATTGGCGATGAAATTATATGATTACTAGTTATAAGTTGTTATACGAGATCAATATGTTTGAACATACAACTTCCGAAGGTTGAAAGGAAGAAATCATGATGGAATTTCTAAATGATGCTATTTAAGTAAGTTTCTTTTTAGCGAAAAAATATACGGTAACAGATCAAAAGCTTAAGTAAAGGTGCTAAACATTAATAATTTATGTGGATAAGCTGTTCGACTTCCATACGGCGGTCGAGACTACTCTCGAAGAATGGAATGATGGAAAGGCTGTTATAATGTGTCGAATGTCCTATTTAAATGAGTTCTGAGTTTCAATGGAGGAGAAAATGTAAAGTAATAAATCAAAAGGTTATAAAAACTACTAAAAATTATGTGACTCCTACATATATAAGTTATTGTAGGATTTTCAAATGACGGCATACGCAATTTCGAAACAAGAAATGAAGCAAGGCTTCTATCACTTGTCGGTAATGATATTTAAACAAGTATTCAGCTCCGCCAAAATAGAAAATCTACCATGATGTATCAAAACGGTTAAAAATTGTACCAAATTGTCTAATTTATGTAGATAAGTTGCTATATGAGGTGCATATAGATGCGCAGACTACCCTCGAAGCATTAAATGGTGGAAATGAAATGATGGAATATGTCAATGACGCTTCATTAACAAGTTTTCAGTTTTCAACGAAATGAAAATCTATAGTGATGTATCAAAAGAGAACAAAATTGGTGATGAAATTATATGATTTTGAGTTATAAATTGTTATACGAGATCAATATGGTCGAACATACAACTTCCAAAGGTTGAAAGGAAGAAATGATGATGGAATTTCTAAATGATGCTATTTAAGTAAGTTTCTTTTAAGCGAAAAAATATACGGTAACGGATGAAAAGTTTATGTAAAGGTGCTAAACATGAATAACTTATGTGGATAAGCTGTTCGACTTCCATACGGCGGTCGAGACTACTCTCGAAGAATGGGATGATGGAGAGGTTGTTATAATGTGTCGAATGTCTTATTTAAATGAGTTCTGAGTTTCAATGGAGGAGAAAATGTAAAGTAATAAATCAAAAGGTTATGAAAAACTACTAAAAATTATGTGACTCCTATATATATAAGTTATTATAGGATTTTCAAATGGCAGCATAGGAAATTTCGAAACAAGAAACTAAGCAAGGCTTCTATCACTTGTCGGTAATGCTATTTAGACAAGTATTCAGTTTCGCCAAAATAGAAAATTTACCATGATGGATCAAGACGGTTAATTTTTTTACCAAATTGTCTAATTTATATAGGTAAGTTACTATCTGAGGTGCATTTAGATGCACGGACTACCCACGAAGCATGAAATGGTGGAAATGACTTTGGAATATGTCAATGACGCTTCATTAATAAGTTTTCAGATTTCAATGAAATGAAAATCTATAGTGATGGATCAAAAGGGAATAAAATTAGTGATGAAATAATAGGATTACTAGTTATAAATTATTATACGAGATCAATATGGTCGAACAGAAAACTCCCAAAGGTTGAAAGAAAGAAATGCTGATGGAATTTCTAAATGATGCTATTTAAGTAAGTTTCTTTTAAGCGAAAAAATATACGATAATGGATCAAAAGTTTTAGTAAAGGTGCTAAACATGAATAATTTATGTGGATAACCTGTTCGACTTCCATACGGCGGTCGAGACTACTCTCGAAGAATGGAATGATGGAAAGGTTGTTATAATTTGTCGAATGTCCTATTTAAATGAGTTCTGAGTTTCAATGGAGGAGAAAATGTAAAGTAATAAATCACAAGGTTATGAAAAACTACTAAAAATTATGTGACTCCTACATATATAAGTTATTATAGGATTTTCAAATGGCAGCACAGGCAATTTCGAAACAAGAAACGAAGCAAGGCTTCTATCACTTGTCGGTAATGCTAGTTCAACAAGTATTCAGTTTCGCCAAAATAGAAAATCTACTATGATGGATCGTAACGGTTAAAAATTGTACCAAATTTTCTAATTTCAATAGGTAAGTTGTTATCTGAGGTGCATATAGATGTACGGACTACCTTCGAAGCTTGAAATGGTGGAAATGATTTCGGAATATGTCGATGACGCTTCATTGATAAGTTTTCAGTTTTCAAGGAAATGAAAATCTATAGTGATGGATCAAAAGGGAATAAAATTGGTGATGAAATAATATGATTACTAGTTATAAGTTGTTATACGAGATCAATATGGTCGAACATACAACTTCCGAAGCTCGAAAGGAAGAAATGCTGGTGGAATTTCTAAATGATGCTATTTAAGTAAGTTTTCTTTTAGCGAATAAAAAATCTACTGTAACGGATCAAAATTTTTATGTAAAGGTGCTAAACATGAATAATTTATGTGGATAAGTTGTTCTATGACTTCCATACGGAGTCCGACACTTCTCTCGAAGGATGGAATGATTGAAAGGCTGTTATAATGTGTCGAATGTCCTATTTAAATGAGTTCTCAGTTTCGAAGGAGGAGAAAATGTAAAGTAATAAATCAAAAGGTTATGAAAAACCATTAAAAATTATGTGACTCCTACATATATAAGTTGTTGTAGGATTTTCAAATGGCGGCATAGGTAACTTCGAAATAAGAAACGAAGCAAGGCTTCTATCACTTGTCGGTAATGCTATTTAAACAAGTATTCAGTTTCGCCAAAATAGAAAATCTACCATGATGGATCAAAACGGTTAAAAATTGTACCAAATTTTCTAATTTCTATAGGTAAGTTGCTATCTAAGGTGAATATAGATGCACGGACTACCTTCGAAGCATGAAATGGTGGAAATGATTTCGGAATATGTCAATGACGCTTCATTCATAAGTTTTCAGTTTTCAACGAAATGAAAATCTATAGTGATGGATCAAAAGGGAACAAAATTGGTAATAAAATAATATGATTACTAGTTATAAGTTGTTATACGAGATCAATATGGTCGAACATACAACTTCCGAAGCTCGAAAGGAAGAAATGCTGGTGGAATTTCTAAATGATGCTATTTAAGTAAGTTTTCTTTTAGCGAATAAAAAATCTACGGTAACGGATCAAAAGTTTATGTAAAAGTGCTAAACATGAATAATTTATGTGGATAAGTTGTTCTATGACTTCCATACGGAGTCCGACACTTCTCTCGAAGAATGGAATGATTGAAAGGCTGTTATAAAGTTCGAAGCAGGAGAAAATGTGAAGTAATAAATCAAAAGGTTATGAAAAACTACTAAAAAATGTGACTCCTACATATATAAGTTGTTGTAGGATTTTCCAATGGCGGCATAGGCAACTTCGAAACAAGAAACGAAGCAAGGCTTCTAGCACTTGTCGCTAATGCTATTTAAACAAGTATTCAGTTTCGCCAAAATAGAAAATCTACCATGATGGATCAAAACGGTTAAAAATTGTACCAAATTTTCTAATCTCTATAGGTAAGTTGCTATCTGAGGTGCATATAGATGCACGGACTACCCTCGAAGCATGAAATGGTGGAAATGATTTCGGAATATGTCGATGACGCTTCATTAATAAGTTTTCAGTTTTCAACGAAATGAAAATCTATAGTGATTTATCAAAATGGGAACAAAATTGGCGATGAAATTATATGATTACTAGTTATAAGTTGTTATACGAGATCAATATGTTCGAACATACAACTTCCGAAGGTTGAAAGGAAGAAATCATGATGGAATTTCTAAATGATGCTATTTAAGTAAGTTTCTTTTTAGCGAAAAAATATACGGTAACAGATCAAAAGCTTAAGTAAAGGTGCTAAACATTAATAATTTATGTGGATAAGCTGTTCGACTTCCATACGGCGGTCGAGACTACTGTCGAAGAATGGAATGATGGAAAGGCTGTTATAATGTGTCGAATGTCCTATTTAAATGAGTTCTGAGTTTCAATGGAGGAGAAAATGTAAACTAATAAATCAAAAGGTGATGAAAAACTACTAAAAATTATGTGACTCCTACATATATAAGTTATTATAGAATTTTCAAATGGTGGCATAGGCAATTTCGAAACAAGAAACGAAGCAAGGCTTCTATCACTTTTCGGTAAAGCTATTTAAACAAGTATTCAGTTTCGCCAAAATAGAAAATCTACCATGATGGATCGAAACGGTTAAAAATTGTACCAAATTGTCTAATTTCTATAGATAAGTTGCTATCTGAGGTGCATATAGATGAACGGACTACCCTCGAAGCATGAAACGGTGGAAATGATTTCGGAATATGTCAATGACGCTTCATTAATAAGTTTTCAGTTTTCAACGAAATGAAAATATATAGTGATGGATCAAAAGGGAACAAAACTGGTGATGAAATTATATGATTTTTAGCTATAAATTGTTATACGAGATCAATATGTTCGAACATACAACTTCCAAAGGTTGAAATGAAGAAATGCTGAGGGAATTCCTAAATCATGCTATTTAAGTAAGTTTCTTTTAAGAAAAAAATATACGGTAACGGATCAAAAGTTCATGGAAAGGTGCTAAACATGAATAATTTATGTGGATAAGCTGTTCGACTTCCATACGACGGACGAGACTACTCTCGAAGAATGGAATGATGGAAAGGCTGTTATAATGTGTCGAATGTCCTATTTAAATGAGTTCTGAGTTTCAATGGAGGAGAAAATGTAAAGTAATAAATCAAAAGGTTATGAAAAACTACTAAAAATTATGTGACTCCTACATATATAAGTTATTGTAGGATTTTCAAATGGCGGCATACGCAATTTCGAAACAACAAATGAAGCAAGGCTTCTATCACTTGTCGGTAATGATATTTAAACAAGTATTCAGCTCCGCCAAAATAGAAAATATACCATGATGTATCAAAACGGTTAAAAATTGTACCAAATTGTCTAATTTATGTAGGTAAGTTGCTATATGAGGTGCATATAGATGCGCAGACTACCCTCGAAGCATTAAATGGTGGAAATGAAATGATGGAATATGTCAATGACGCTTCATTAATAAGTTTTCAGTTTTCAACGAAATGAAAATCTATAGTGATGTATCAAAAGTGAACAAAATTGGTGATGAAATTATATGATTTTTAGTTATAAATTGTTATACGAGATCAATATGGTCGAACATACAACTTCCAAACGTTGAAAGGAAGAAATGATGATGGAATTTCTAAATGATGCTATTTAAGTAAGTTTCTTTTAAGCGAAAAAATATACGGTAACGGTTGAAAAGTTTATGTAAAGGTGTTAAACATGAATAACTTATGTGGATAAGATGTTCGACTTCCATACGGCGGTCGAGACTACTCTCGAAGAATGGGATGATGGAGAGGTTGTTATAATGTGTCGAATGTCCTATTTAAATGAGTTCTGAGTTTCAATGGAGGAGAAAATGTAAAGTAATAAATCAAAAGGTTATGAAAAACTACTAAAAATTATGTGACTCCTATATATATAAGTTATTATAGGATTTTCAAATGGCAGCATAGGAAATTTCGAAACAAGAAACTAAGCAATGCTTCTATCACTTGTCGGTAATGCTATTTAGACAAGTATTCAGTTTCGCCAAAATAGAAAATTTACCATGATGGATCAAGACGGTTAATTTTTTTACCAAATTGTCTAATTTATATAGGTAAGTTACTATCTGAGGTGCATTTAGATGCACGGACTACCCATGAAGCATGAAATGGTGGAAATGATTTTGGAATATGTCAATGACGCTTCATTAATAAGTTTTCAGATTTCAATGAAATGAAAATTTATAGTGATGGATCAAAAGGGAATAAAATTAGTGATGAAATAATAGGATTACTAGTTATAAATTATTATACGAGATCAATATGGTCGAACAGAAAACTCCCAAAGGTTGAAAGAAACGAAGAAACGAAGCAAGGCTTCTATCACTTGTCGGTAATGCTAGTTAAACAAGTATTCAGTTTCGCCAAAATAGAAAATCTACTATGATGGATCGTAACGGTTAAAAATTGTACCAAATTTTCTAATTTCTATAGATAAGTTGTTATCTGAGGTGCATATAGATGTACGGACTACCTTCGAAGCATGAAATGGTGGAAATGATTTCGGAATATGTCGATGACGCTTATTTGATAAGTTTTCAGTTTTCAAGGAAATGAAAATCTATAGTGATGGATCAAAAGGGAACAAAATTGGTGATGAAATAATATGATTACTAGTTATAAGTTGTTATACGAGATCAATATGGTCGAACATACAACTTCCGAAGCTCGAAAGAAAGAAATGCTGGTGGAATTACTAAATGATGCTATTTAAGTAAGTTTTCTTTTTAGCGAATAAGAAATGTACGGTAACGGATCAAAAGTTTATGTAAAGGTGCTAAACATGAATAATTTATGTGGATAAGTTGTTCTACGAGATCAGTATGGTCGAACATACAACTTCCAAAGGATGAAAGGAAGAAATGCTGATGGAATTTCTAAATGATGCTATTTAAGTAAGTTTCCTTTAAGCGAAAAAAATATACGGTAACGGATCAAAACTTTAAGTAAATGTGCTAAACATGAATAATTGATGTGGATAAGTTGTTCGACTTTCATACGGCGGTCGAGACTACTCTCGAAGAACGTAATGATGGAAAGGCTGTTATAATGTGTCCTATTTAAATGAGTTCTGAGTTTCAATGGAGGAGAAAATTTAAAGTAGTAATTCAAAAGTTTATGAAAAATTACTAGAAATTATGTGACTCCTACATATATAAGTCATTGTAGTATTTTGAAATGGCGGCATACGCAATTTCGAAACAAGAAACGAAGCAACGCTTCTATCACTTGTCGGTAATGCTATTTAAACAAGTATTCAGTTCCGCCAAAATAGAAAATCTTCCATGATGGAGCAAAACGGTTAAAAATTGTACCAAATTGTCTAATTTCTATAGGTAAGTTGCAATCTGAGGTGCATATAGATGCACAGACTACCCTCGAAGCATTAAATGATGGAAAATGAAATGATGGAATATGTCAATGACGCTTCATTAATAAGTTTTCAGTTTTCAACGAAATGAAAATCTATAGTGATGGATCAAAAGGGAACAAAATTGGTGATGAAATTATATGATTTTTAGTTATAAATTTTTATACGATATCAATATGGTATTTCTAAATGATGCAATTTAAGTAGGTTTCTTTTAAGCGAAAAAATATACGGTAACGGATCAAAAGTTTATGTAAAGGTGCTAAACATGAATAACTTATGTGGATAAGCTGTTCGACTTCCATACGGCGGTCGAGACTACTCTCGAAAAATGAAATGATGGAAAGGTTGTTATAATGTGTCGAATGTCCTATTTAAATGAGTTCTGAGTTTCAATGGAGGAGAAAATGTAAAGTAATAAATCAAAAGGTTATGAAAAACTACTAAAAATTATGTGACTCCTACATATATAAGTTATTATAGGATTTTGAAATGGCGGCACAGGCAATTTCGAAACAAGAAACGAAGCAAGGCTTGTATCACTTGTCGGTAATGCTATTTAGACAAGTATTCAGTTTCGCCGAAATAGAAAATCTACCATGATGGATCAAAACGATTAAAAATTGTATCAAATTGTCTAATTTCTATAGGTAAGTTGCTATCTGAGGTGCATTTAGATGCACGGACTACTCTCGAAGCATGAAATGGTGGAAATGATTCCGGAATATGTCAATGACCCTTCATTAATAAGTTTTCAGTTTTATGTGAAATGAAAATCTATAGTGATGGATCAAAAGGGAATAAAATTGGTGATGAAATAATAGGATTACTAGTTATAAATTGTTATACGAGATCAATATGATCAAACATACAACTTCCAAAGGTTGAAAGGAAGAAATGCTGATGGAATTTCTAAATGATGCTATTTAAGTAAGTTTCTTTTAAGCGAAAAAATATATGGTAACAGATCAAAAGTTTAAGTAAAGGTGCTAAACATGAATAATTTATGTGGATAAGCTGTTCGACTTCCATACGGCGGTCGAGACTACTCTCGAAGAATGGAATGATGGAAAGGTTGTTATAATTTGTCGAATGTCCTATTTAAATAAGTTCTGAGTTTGAATGGAGGGGAAAATGTAAAGTAATAAATCAAAAGGTTATAAAAAACTACTAAAAATTATGTGACTCCTACATATATAAGTTATTATAGGATTTTCAAATGGCGGCACAGGCAATTTCGAAACAAGAAACGAAGCAAGGCTATTTAAACAAGTATTCAGTTTCGCCAAAATAGAAAATCTATCATGATGGATCAAAACGGTTAAAAATTGTACCAAATTGTCTAATTTGTATAGGTAATTTGCTATCTGAGGTGCATATAGATGCACGGACTACCCTCGAAGCATGAAATGGTGGAAATGATTTCGGAATATGTCAATGACGCTTCATTAATAAGTTTTCAGTTTTCAACAAAATGAAAATCTATAGTGATGGATCAAAAGGGAACAAAAGTGGTGATGAAATTATATGATTTTTAGTTATAAATTGGTATACGAGATCAGTATGGTCGAACATACAACTTCCAATGGATGAAAGGAAGAAATGCTTATGGAATTTCTAAATGATGCTATTTAAGTAAGTTTCCTTTAAGCGAAAAGTATACGGTAACGGATCAAAAGTTTAAGTAAAGGTGCTAAACATGAATAATGGATGTGGATAAGTTGTTCGACTTCCATACGGCGGTTGAGACTACTCTAGAAGAACGTAATGATGGAAAGGTTGTTATAATGTGTCGATTGTCCTATTTAAATGCGTTCTGAGTTTTAATTAAGGAGAAAATGTAAAGTAAAAAATCTAAATGTTATGAAAAACAACTAAAAATTATGTGACTCCTACATATGTAAGTTATTTTAGGATTTCCAAATGGCGGCATAGGAATTTCGAAACAAGAAACGAAGCAAGGCTTCTATCAGTTGTCGGTAATACTATTTAAACAAGTATTCAGTTTCGCCAAAACAGAAAATCTACCATGATGGATCAAAACGATTAAAAATTGTACCAAATTGTCTAATTTCTACAGGTAAGTTGCTATCTGAGGTGCAGTTAGATGCACGGACTACCCTCGAAGCATGAAATGGTGGAAATGATTTCGGAATATGTCAATGACGCTTCATTAATAAGTTTTCAGTTTTCAACAAAATGAAAATCTATATTGATGGATCAAAAGGGAACAAAATTAGTGATGAAATAATAGGATTACTAGTTATAAATTGTTATACGAGATCAATATGGTCGAACATACAAGTTCCAAAGGTTGAAAGGAAGAAATGCTGATGGAATTTCTAAATGATGCTATTTAAGTAAGTTTCTTTTAAGTGAATAAATATACGGTAACAGATCAAAAGTTTAAGTAAAGGTGCTAAACATGAATAATTTATGTGGATAAGCTGTTCGACTTCCATACGACGGTCGAGACTACTCTCGAAGAATAGTATGATGGAAAGGTTGTTATAATGTGTCGAATGCCCTATTTAAATGAGTTCTGAGTTTCAATCGAGGAGAAAATGTAAAGTAATAAATCAAAAGGTTATGAAAAACTACTAAAAATTATGTGACTCCTACATATATAAGTTATTATAGGATTTTTCAAATGGCGGCATAGGAAATTTCGAAACAAGAAACGAATCAAGGCTTCTATCACTTGTCGGTAATGCTACTTAGACAAGTATTCAGTTTTGCCAAAATAGAAAATCTAACATGATGGATCAAAACGATTAAAAATTGTCTCAAATTGTCTAATTTCTATAGGTAAGTTGCTATCTGAGGTGCATTTAGATGCACGAACTACCCTCGAAGCATGAAATGGTGGAAATGATTTCGGAATATATCAATGACGCTTCATTAATAAGTTTTCAGTTTTCAATGAAATGAAAATCTATAGTGATGGATCAAAAGGGAATAAAATTAGTGATGAAATAATAGGATTACTAGTTATAAATTGTTATACGAGATCAATATGGTCGAACATACAACTTCCAAAGGTTGAAAGGAAGAAATGCTGATGGAATTTCTAAATGATGCTATTTAAATAAGTTTCTTTTAAGCGAAAAAATATACGGTAAAAGATCAAAAGTTTAAGTAAAGGTGCTAAACATGAATAATTTATGTGGATAAGCTGTTCGACTTCCATACGGCGGTCGAGACTACTCTCGAAGAATAGAATGATGGAAAGGCGGTTAGAATGTGTCGAATGTCCTATTTAAATGAGTTCTAAGTTTCGAAGGAGGAGAAAATGTAAAGTAATAAATCAAAAGGTTATGAAAAACTACTAAAAATTATGTGACTCCTACATATATAAGTTGTTGTAGGATTTTCAAATGGCGGCAAAGGCAACTTCGAAATAAGAAACGAAGCAAGGCTTCTATCACTTGTCGGTAATGCTATTTAAACAAGTATTCAGTTTCGCCAAAATAGAAAATCTATCATGATGGACCAAAACGGTTAAAAATTGTACCAAATTTTCTAATTTCTATAGGTAAGTTGCTATCTGAGGTGCATATAGATGCACGGACTACCTTCAAAGCATGAAATGGTGGAAATGATTTCGGAATATGTCGATGAAGCTTCATTGATAAGCTTTCAGTTTTCAACGAAATGAATATCTATAGAGATGGATCAAAAGGGAACAAAATTGGTGATGAAATAATATGATTACTAGCTATAAGTTGTTATACGAGATCAATATGGTCGAACATACAACTGCCGAAGCTCGAAAGGAAGCAATGCTGGTGGAATTTCTAAATGATGCTATTTAAGTAAGTTTTCTTTTTAGCGAATAAGAAATCTACGGTAACGGATCAAAAGTTTATGTAAAGGTGCTAAACATGAATAATTTATGTGGATAAGTTGTTCTATGACTTACATACGGAGTCCGACACTACTTTCGAAGAATGGAATGATTGAAAGGCTGTTATAATGTGTCGAATGTCTTGTTTAAATTAGTTCTAAGTTCAATGGAGGAGAAAAAGTAAAGTAATAAATCAAAAGTGTATGAAAAACTACTAAAAATTATGTGACTCCTACATATATAAGTTATTGTAGGATTTTCAAACGGCGGCATACGCAATTTCGAAACAAGAAACGAAACAAGGCTTCTATCACTTGTCGGTAATGCTATTTAAACAAGTATTCAGTTTCGTCAAAATAGAAAATCTACCATGATGGATCAAAATGGTTAAAAATTGTACCAAATTTTCTAATTTCTATAGGTAAGTTGCTATCTGAGGTGCATATAGATGCATGGACTACCTTCGAAGCATGAAATGGTCGAAATGATTTCGGAATATGTCGATGACGCTTCATTGATATGCTTTCAGTTTTCAACGAAATGAAAATCTATAGAGATGGATCAAAAGGGAACAAAATTGGTTATGAAATAATATGATTACTAGCTATAAGTTGTTATACGAGATCAATATGGTCGAACATACAACTTCCGAAGCTCGAAAGGAAGAAATGCTGGTAGAATTTCTAAATGATGCTATTTAAGTAAGTTTTCTTTTTAGCGAATAAGAAATATACGGTAACGGTTCAAAAGTTTATATAAAGGTGCTAAACATGAATAATTTATGTGGATAAGCTGTTCGACTGCCATACGGTGGTCGAGACTACTCTCAAAGAATGAAATGATGGAAAGGCGGTGATAATGTGTCGAATGTCCTATTTAAATGAGTTCTAAGTTTCGAAGGAGGAGAAAATGTAAAGTAATAAATCAAAAGGTTATGAAAAACTACTAAAAATTATGTGACTCCTACATATATAAGTTGTTGTAGGATTTTCAAATGGCGGCATAGGCGACTTCGAAACAAGAAACGAAGCAAGGCTTCTATCACTTGTCGGTAATGCTAGTTAAACAAGTATTCAGTTTCGCCAAAATAGAAAATCTACTATGATGGATCGTAACGGTTAAAAATTGTACCAAATTTTCTAATTTCTATAGGTAAGTTGTTATCTGAGGTGCATATAGATGTACGGACTACCTTTGAAGCATGAAATGGTGGAAATGATTTCGGAATATGTCGATGACGCTTCATTGATAAGTTTTCAGTTTTCAAGGAAATGAAAATCTATAGTGATGGATCAAAAGGAACAAAATTGGTGATGAAATAATATGATTACTAGTTATAAGTTGTTATACGAGATCAATATGGTCGAACATACAACTTCCGAAGCTCGAAAGGAAGAAATGCTGGTGGAATTTCTAAATGATACTATTTAAGTAAGTTTTCTTTTTAGCGAATAAAAAATGTACGGTAACGGATCAAAAGTTTATGTAAAGGTGCTAAACATGAATAATTTATGTGGATAAGTTGTTCTATGACTTCCATACGGAGTCCGACACTTCTCTCGAAGAATGGAATGATTGAAAGGCTGTTATAAAGTTCGAAGCAGGAGAAAATGTGAAGTAATAAATCAAAAGGTTATGAAAAACTACAAAAAAATGTGACTCCTACATATATAAGTTGTTGTAGGATTTTCCAATGGCGGCATAGGCAACTTCGAAACAAGAAACGAAGCAAGGCTTCTATCACTTGTCGCTAATACTATTTAAACAAGTATTCAGTTTCGCCAAAATAGAAAATCTACCATGATGGATCAAAACGGTTAAAAATTGTACCAAATTTTCTAATCTATAGGTAAGTTGCTATCTGAGGTGCATATAGATGCACGGACTACCCTCGAAGCATGAAATGGTGGAAATGATTTCGGAATATGTCGATGACGCTTCATTAATAAGTTTTCAGTTTTCAACGAAATGAAAATCTATAGTGATTTATCAAAATGGGAACAAAATTGGCGATGAAATTATATGATTACTAGTTATAAGTTGTTATACGAGATCAATATGTTCGAACATACAACTTCCGAAGGTTGAAAGGAAGAAATCATGATGGAATTTCTAAATGATGCTATTTAAGTAAGTTTCTTTTTAGCGAAAAAATATACGGTAACAGATCAAAAGCTTAAGTAAAGGTGCTAAACATTAATAATTTATGTGGATAAGCTGTTCGACTTCCATACGGCAGTCGAGACTACTGTCGAAGAATGGAATGATGGAAAGGCTGTTATAATGTGTCGAATGTCCTATTTAAATGAGTTCTGAGTTTCAATGGAGGAGAAAATGTAAAGTAATAAATCAAAAGGTGATGAAAAACTACTAAAAATTATGTGACTCCTACATATATAAGTTATTATAGAATTTTCAAATGGTGGCATAGGCAATTTCGAAACAAGAAACGAAGCAAGGCTTCTATCACTTTTCGGTAAAGCTATTTAAACAAGTATTCAGTTTCGCCAAAATAGAAAATCTACCATGATGGATCGAAACGGTTAAAAATTGTACCAAATTGTCTAATTTCTATAGATAAGTTGCTACTTGAGGTGCATATAGATGAACGGACTACCCTCGAAGCATGAAACGGTGGAAATAATTTCGGAATATGTCAATGACGCTGCATTAATAAGTTTTCAGTTTTCAACGAAATGAAAATATATAGTGATGGATCAAAAGGGAACAAAATTGGTGATGAAATTATATGATTTTTAGCTATAAATTGTTATACGAGATCAATATGTTCGAACATACAACTTCCAAAGGTTGAAATGAAGAAATGCTGATGGAATTCCTAAATCATGCTATTTAATTAAGTTTCTTTTAAGCAAAAAAATATGAGGTAACGGATCAAAAGTTCATGTAAAGGTGCTAAACATGAATAATTTATGTGGATAAGCTGTTCGACTTCCATACGGCGGTCGAGACTACTCTCGAAGAATGGAATGATGGAAAGGCTGTTATAATGTGTCGAATGTCCTATTTAAATGAGTTCTGAGTTTCAATGGAGGAGAAAATGTAAAGTAATAAATCAAAAGGTTATGAAAAACTACTAAAAATTATGTGACTCCTACATATATAAGTTATTGTAGGATTTTCAAATGGCGGCATACGCAATTTCGAAACAAGAAATGAAGCAAAGCTTCTATCACTTGTCGGTAATGATATTTAAACAAGTATTCAGCTCCGCCAAAATAGAAAATCTACCATGATGTATCAAAACGGTTAAAAATTGTACCAAATTGTCTAATTTATGTAGGTAAGTTGCTATATGAGGTGCATATAGATGCGCAGACAACCCTCGAAGCATTAAATGGTGGAAATGAAATGATGGAATATGTCAATGACGCTTCATTCATAAGTTTTCAGTTTTCAACGAAATGAAAATCTATAGTGATGTATCAAAAGAGAACAAAATTGGTGATGAAAATATATGATTTTTAGTTATAAATTGTTATACGAGATCAATATGGTCGAACATACAACTTCCAAAGGTTGAAAGGAAGAAATGATGATGGAATTTCTAAATGATGCTATTTAAGTAAGTTTCTTTTAAGCGGAAAAATATACGGTAACAGATGAAAAGTTTATGTAAAGGTGCTAAACATGAATAACTTATGTGGATAAGCTGTTCGACTTCCATACGGCGGTCGAGACTACTCTCGAAGAATGGGATGAAGGAGAGGTTGTTATAATGTGTCGAATGTCCTATTTAAATGAGTTCTGAGTTTCAATGGAGGAGAAAATGTAAAGTAATAAATCAAAAGGTTATGAAAAACTACTAAAAATTATGTGACTCCTATATATATAAGTTATTATAGGATTTTCAAATGGCAGCATAGGAAATTTCGAAACAAGAAACTAAGCAAGGCTTCTATCACTTGTCGGTAATGCTATTTAGACAAGTATTCAGTTTCGCCAAAATAGAAAATTTACCATGATGGATCAAGACGGTTAATTTTTTTTACCAAATTGTCTAATTTATATAGGTAAGTTACTATCTGAGGTGCATTTAGATGCACGGACTACCCACGAAGCATGAAATGGTGGAAATGATTTTGGAATATGTCAATGACGCTTCATTAATAAGTTTTCAGATTTCAATGAAATGAAAATTTATAGTGATGGATCAAAAGGAAATAAAATTAGTGATGAAATAATAGGATTACTAGTTATAAATTATTATACGAGATCAATATGGTCGAACAGAAAACTCCCAAAGGTTGAAAGAAAGAAATGCTGATGGAATTTCTAAATGATGCTATTTAAGTAAGTTTCTTTTAAGCGAAAAAATATACGATAATGGATCAAAAGTTTTAGTAAAGGTGCTAAACATGAATAATTTATGTGGATAACCTGTTCGACTTCCATACGGCGGTCGAGACTACTCTCGAAGAATGGAATGATGGAAAGGTTGTTATAATTTGTCGAATGTCCTATTTAAATGAGTTCTGAGTTTCAATGGAGGAGAAAATGTAAAGTAATAAATCACAAGGTTATGAAAAACTACTAAAAATTATGTGACTCCTACATATATAAGTTATTATAGAATTTTCAAATGGCAGCACAGGCAATTTCGAAACAAGAAACGAAGCAAGGCTTCTATCACTTGTCGGTAATGCTATTTAAACAAGTATTCAGTTTCGCCAAAATAAAAAATCTACCATGATGGATCAAAACGGTTAAAAATTGTACCAAATTGTGTAATTTCTATAGGTAAGTTGCTATCTGAGGTGCATATAGATGCACGGACTACCCTCGAAGCATGAAATGGTGGAAATGATTTCGGAATATGTCAATGACGTTTCATTAATAAGTTTTCAGTTTTCAACAAAATGAAAATCTATTGTGATGGATCAAAAGGGAACAAAATTGATGATGAAATTATATGATTTTTAGTTATAAATTGTTATACGAGATCAGTATGGTCGAACATACAACTTCCAAAGGATGAAAGGAAGAAATGCTGATGGAATTTCTAAATGATGCTATTTAAGTAAGTTTCCTTTAAGCGAAAAAATATACGGTAACGGATCAAAACTTTAAGTAAATGTGCTAAACATGAATAATTGATGTGGATAAGTTGTTCGACTTTCATACGGCGGTCGAGACTACTCTCGAAGAACGTAATGATGGAAAGGCTGTTATAATGTGTCCTATTTAAATGAGTTCTGAGTTTCAATGGAGGAGAAAATTTAAAGTAGTAAATCAAAAGTTTATGAAAAATTACTAGAAATTATGTGACTCCTACATATATAAGTCATTGTAGGATTTTCAAAAGGCGGCATACGCAATTTCGAAACAAGAAACGAAGCAACGCTTCTATCACTTGTCGGTAATGCTATTTAAACAAGTATTCAGTTCCGCCAAAATAGAAAATCTACCATGATGGAGCAAAACGGTTAAAAATTGTACCAAATTGTCTAATTTCTATAGGTAAGTTGCAATCTGAGGTGCATATAGATGCACAGACTACCCTCGAAGCATTAAATGATGGAAAATGAAATGATGGAATATGTCAATGACGCTTCATTAATAAGTTTTCAGTTTTCAACGAAATGAAAATCTATAGTGATGGATCAAAAGGGAACAAAAATGGTGATGAAATTATATGATTTTTAGTTATAAATTTTTATACGATATCAATATGGTCGAACATACAACTTCCAAAGGTTTAAAGGAAGAAATGCTGATGGAATTTCTAAATGATGCTATTTAAGTAGGTTTCTTTTAAGCGAAAAAATATACGGTAACGGATCAAAAGTTTATCTAAAGGTGCTAAACATGAATAACTTATGTGGATAAGCTGTTCGACTTCCATACGGCGGTCGAGACTACTCTCGAAAAATGAAATGATGGAAAGGTTGTTATAATGTGTCGAACGTCCTATTTAACTGAGTTCTGAGTTTCAGTGGAGGAGAAAATGTAAAGTAATAAATCAAAAGGTTATGAAAAACTACTAAAAATTATGTGACTCCTACATATATAAGTCATTATAGGATTTTGAAATGGCGGCACAGGCAATTTCGAAACAAGAAACGAAGCAAGGCTTCTATCACTTGTCGGTAATGCTATTTAGACAAGTATTCAGTTTCGCCGAAATAGAAAATCTACCATGATGGATCAAAACGATTAAAAATTGTATCAAATTGTCTAATTTCTATAGGTAAGTTGCTATCTGAGGTGCATTTAGATGCACGGACTACTCTCGAAGCATGAAATGGTGGAAATGATTTCGGAATAGGTCAATGACCCTTCATTAATAAGTTTTCAGTTTTATGTGAAATGAAAATCTATAGTGATGGATCAAAAGGGAATAAAATTGGTGATGAAATAATAGGATTACTAGTTATAAATTGTTATACGAGGATCAATATGATCGAACATACAACTTCCAAAGGTTGAAAGGAAGAAATGCTGATGGAATTTCTAAATGATGCTATTTAAGTAAGTTTTCTTTCAAGCGAAAAAATATATGGTAACAGATCAAAAGTTTTAAGTAAAGGTGCTAAACATGAATAATTTATGTGGATAAGCTGTTCGACTTCCATACGGCGGTCGAGACTACTCTCGAAGAATGGAATGATGGAAAGGTTGTTATAATTTGTCGAATGTCCTATTTAAATAAGTTCTGAGTTTGAATGGAGGGGAAAATGTAAAGTAATAAATCAAAAGGTTATAAAAAACTACTAAAAATTATGTGACTCCTACATATATAAGTTATTATAGGATTTTCAAATGGCGGCACAGGCAATTTCGAAACAAGAAACGAAGCAAGGCTTCTATCACTTGCCGGTAATGCTATTTAAACAAGTATTCAGTTTCGCTAAAATAGAAAATCTACCATGATGGATCAAAACGGTTAAAAATTGTACCAAATTTTCTAATTTCTATAGGTAACTTGCTATCTAAGGTGCAAATAGACACGGACTACCTTCGAAGCATGAAATGGTGGAAATGATTTCGGAATATGTCGATGACGCTTCATTGATAAATTTTCAGTTTTCAACGAAATGAAAATCTATAGTGATGGATCAAAAGGGAACAAAATTGGTGATAAAATAATATGATTACTAGTTATAAGTTGTTATACGAGATCAATATGGTCGAACATACAACTTCCGAAGCTCGAAAGGAAGAAATGCTGGTGGAATTTCTAAATGATGCTATTTAAGTAAGTTTTCTTTTAGCGAATAAAAAATCTACGGTAACGGATCAAAAGTTTTATGTAAAGGTGCTAAACATGAATAATTTATGTGGATAAGTTGTTCTATGACTTCCATACGGAGTCCGACACTTCTCTCGAAGGATGGAATGATTGAAAGGCTGTTATAATGTGTCGAATGTCCTATTTAAATGAGTTCTAAGTTTAGAAGGAGGAGAAAATGTAAAGTAATAAATCAAAAGGTTATGAAAAACCATTAAAAATTATGTGACTCCTACATATATAAGTTGTTGTAGGATTTTCAAATGGCGGCATAGGTAACTTCGAAATAAGAAACGAAGCAAGGCTTCTATCACTTGTCGGTAATGCTAGTTAAACAAGTATTTAGTTTCGCCAAAATAGAAAATCTACCATGATGGATCAAAACGGTTAAAAATTGTACCAAATTTTCTAATTTCTATAGGTAAGTTGCTATCTAAGGTGCATATAGATGCACGGACTACCTTCGAAGCATGAAATGGTGGAAATGATTTCGGAATATGTCAATGACGCTTCATTCATAAGTTTTCAGTTTTCAACGAAATGAAAATCTATAGTGATGGATCAAAAGGGAACAAAATTGGTGATAAAATAATATGATTACTAGTTATAAGTTGTTATACGAGATCAATATGGTCGAACATACAACTTCCGAAGCTCGAAAGGAAGAAATGCTGGTGGAATTTCTAAATGATGCTATTTAAGTAAGTTTTCTTTTAGCGAATAAAAAATCTACGGTAACGGATCAAAAGTTTATGTAAAGGTGCTAAACATGAATAATTTATGTGGATAAGTTGTTCTATGACTTCCATACGGAGTCCGACACTTCTCTCGAAGAATGGAATGATTGAAAGGCTGTTATAAAGTTCGAAGCAGGAGAAAATGTGAAGTAATAAATCAAAAGGTTATGAAAAACTACTAAAAATTATGTGACTCCTACATATATAAGTTGTTGTAGGATTTTCCAATGGCGACATAGGCAACTTCGAAACAAGAAACGAAGCAAGGCTTCTATCACTTGTCGCTAATGCTATTTAAACAAGTATTCAGTTTCGCCAAAATAGAAAATCTACCATGATGGATCAAAACGGTTAAAAATTGTACCAAATTTTCTAATCTCTATAGGTAAGTTGCTATCTGAGGTGCATATAGATGCACGGACTACCCTTGAAGCATGAAATGGTGGAAATGATTTCGGAATATGTCGATGACGCTTCATTAATAAGTTTTCAGTTTTCAACGAAATGAAAATCTATAGTGATTTATCAAAATGGGAACAAAATTGGCGATGAAATTATATGATTACTAGTTATAAGTTGTTATACGAGATCAATATGTTTGAACATACAACTTCCAAAGGTTGAAAGGAAGAAATCATGATGGAATTTCTAAATGATGCTATTTAAGTAAGTTTCTTTTTAGCGAAAAAATATACGGTAACAGATCAAAAGCTTAAGTAAAGGTGCTAAACATTAATAATTTATGTGGATAAGCTGTTCGACTTCCATACGGCGGTCGAGACTACTCTCGAAGAATGGAATGATGGAAAGGCTGTTATAATGTGTCGAATGTCCTATTTAAATGAGTTCTGAGTTTCAATGGAGGAGAAAATGTAAAGTAATAAATCAAAAGGTTATGAAAAACTACTAAAAATTATGTGACTCCTACATATATAAGTTATTGTAGGATTTTCAAATGGCGGCATACGCAATTTCGAAACAAGAAATGAAGCAAGGCTTCTATCACTTGTCGGTAATGATATTTAAACAAGTATTCAGCTCCGCCAAAATAGAAAATCTACCATGATGTATCAAAACGGTTAAAAATTGTACCAAATTGTCTAATTTATGTAGATAAGTTGCTATATGAGGTGCATATAGATGCGCAGACTTCCTTCGAAGCATTAAATGGTGGAAATGAAATGATGGAATATGTCGATGACGCTTCATTAATAAGTTTTCAGTTTTCAACGAAATGAAAATCTATAGTGATGTATCAAAAGAGAACAAAATTGGTGATGAAATTATGTGATTTTTAGTTATAAATTGTTATACGAGATCAATATGGTCGAACATACAACTTCCAAAGGTTGAAAGGAAGAAATGATGATGGAATTTCTAAATGATGCTATTTAAGTAAGTTTCTTTTAAGCGAAAAAATATACGGTAACGGATGAAAAGTTTATGTAAAGGTGCTAAACATGAATAACTTATGTGGATAAGCTGTTCGACTTCCATACGGCGGTCGAGACTACTCTCGAAGAATGGGATGATGGAGAGGTTGTTATAATGTGTCGAATGTCCTATTTAAATGAGTTCTGAGTTTCAATGGAGGAGAAAATGTAAAGTAATAAATCAAAAGGTTATGCAAAACTACTAAAAATTATGTGACTCCTATATATAAAAGTTATTATAGGATTTTCAAATGGCAGCATAGGAAATTTCGAAACAAGAAACTAAGCAAGGCTTCTATCACTTGTCGGTAATGCTATTTAGACAAGTATTCAGTTTCGCCAAAATAGAAAATATACCATGATGGATCAAGACGGTTAATTTTTTTACCAAATTGTCTAATTTATATAGGTAAGTTACTATCTGAGGTGCATTTAGATGCACGGACTACCCACGAAGCATGAAATGGTGGAAATGATTTTGGAATATGTCAATGACGCTTCATTAATAAGTTTTCAGATTTCAATGAAATGAAAATTTATAGTGATGGATCAAAAGGGAATAAAATTAGTGATGAAATAATAGGATTACTAGTTATAAATTATTATACGAGATCAATATGGTCGAATAGAAAACTCCCAAAGGTTGAAAGAAAGAAATGCTGATGGAATTTCTAAATGATGCTATTTAAGTAAGTTTCTTTTAAGCGAAAAAATATACGATAATGGATCAAAAGTTTTAGTAAAGGTGCTAAACATGAATAATTTATGTGGATAACCTGTTCGACTTCCATACGGCGGTCGAGACTACTCTCGAAGAATGGAATGATGGAAAGGTTGTTATAATTTGTCGAATGTCCTATTTAAATGAGTTCTGAGTTTCAATGGAGGAGAAAATGTAAAGTAATAAATCACAAGGTTACGAAAAACTACTAAAAATTATGTGACTCCTACATATATAAGTTATTATAGGATTTTCAAATGGCAGCACAGGCAATTTCGAAACAAGAAACGAAGCAAGGCTTCTATCACTTGTCGGTAATGCTAGTTCAACAAGTATTCAGTTTCGCCAAAATAGAAAATCTACTATGATGGATCGTAACGGTTAAAAATTGTACCAAATTTTCTAATTTCAATAGGTAAGTTGTTATCTGAGGTGCATATAGATGTACGGACTACCTTCGAAGCATGAAATGGTGGAAATGATTTCGGAATATGTCGATGACGCTTCATTGATAAGTTTTCAGTTTTCAAGGAAATGAAAATCTATAGTGATGGATCAAAAGGGAACAAAATTGGTGATGAAATAATATGATTACTAGTTATAAGTTGTTATACGAGATCAATATGGTCGAACATACAACTTCCGAAGCTCGAAAGGAAGAAATGCTGGTGGAATTTCTAAATGATGCTATTTAAGTAAGTTTTCTTTTAGCGAATAAAAAATCTACTGTAACGGATCAAAAGTTTTATGTAAAGGTGCTAAACATGAATAATTTATGTGGATAAGTTGTTCTATGACTTCCATACGGAGTCCGACACTTCTTTCGAAGGATGGAATGATTGAAAGGCTGTTATAATGTGTCGAATGTCCTATTTAAATGAGTTCTAAGTTTCGAAGGAGGAGAAAATGTAAAGTAATAAATCAAAAGGTTATGGAAAACCATTAAAAATTATGTGACTCCTACATATATAAGTTGTTGTAGGATTTTCAAATGGCGGCATAGGTAACTTCGAAATAAGAAACGAAGCAAGGCTTTTATCACTTGTCGGTAATGCTATTTAAACAAGTATTCAGTTTCGCCAAAATAGAAAATCTACCATGATGGATCAAAACGGTTAAAAATTGTACCAAATTTTCTAATTTCTATAGGTAAGTTGCTATGTATGGTGCATATAGATGCACGGACTACCTTCGAAGCATGAAATGGTGGAAATGATTTCGGAATATGTCAATGACGCTTCATTCATAAGTTTTCAGTTTCCAACGAAATGAAAATCTATAGTGATGGATCAAAAGGGAACAAAATTGGTGATAAAATAATATGATTACTAGTTATAAGTTGTTATACGAGATCAATATGGTCGAACATACAACTTCCGAAGCTCGAAAGGAAGAAATGCTGGTGGAATTTCTAAATGATGCTATTTAAGTAAGTTTTCTTTTAGCGAATAAAAAATCTACGGTAACGGATCAAAAGTTTATGTAAAGGTCCTAAACATGAATAATTTATGTGGATAAGTTGTTCTATGACTTCCATACGGAGTCCGACACTTCTCTCGAAGAATGGAATGATTGAAAGGCTGTTATAAAGTTCGAAGCAGGAGAAAATGTGAAGTAATAAATCAAAAGGTTATGAAAAACTACTAAAAATTATGTGACTCCTACATATATAAGTTGTTGTAGGATTTTCCAATGGCGGCATAGGCAACTTCGAAACAAGAAACGAAGCAAGGCTTCTATCACTTGTCGCTAATGCTATTTAAACAAGTATTCAGTTTCGCCAAAATAGAAAATCTACCATGATGGATCAAAACGGTTAAAAATTGTATCAAATTTTCTCATCTCTATAGGTAAGTTGCTATCTGAGGTGCATATAGATGCACGGACTACCCTTGAAGCATGAAATGGTGGAAATGATTTCGGAATCTGTCGATGACGCTTCATTAATAAGTTTTCAGTTTTCAACGAAATGAAAATCTATAGTGATTTATCAAAATGGGAACAAAATTGGCGATGAAATTATATGATTACTAGTTATAAGTTATTATACGAGATCAATATGTTTGAACATACAACTTCCGAAGGTTGAAAGGAAGAAATCATGATGGAATTTCTAAATGATGCTATTTAAGTAAGTTTCTTTTTAGCGAAAAAATATACGGTAACATATCAAAAGCTTAAGTAAAGGTGCTAAACATTAATAATTTATGTGGATAACCCGTTCGACTTCCATACGGCGGTCGAGACTACTCTCGAAGAATGGAATGATGGAAAGGTTGTTATAATGTGTCGAATGTCCTATTTAAATGAGTTCTGAGTTTCAATGGAGGAGAAAATGTAAAGTAATAAATCAAAAGGTGATGAAAAACTACTAAAAATCATGTGACTCCTACATATATAAGTTATTATAGAATTTTCAAATGGTGGCATAGGCAATTTCGAAAGAAGAAACGAAGCAAGGCTTCTATCACTTTTCGGTAAGCTATTTAAAAAAGTATTCAGTTTCGCCAAAATAGAAAATCTACCATGATGGATCGAAACGGTTAAAAATTGTACCAAATTGTCTAATTTCTATAGATAAGTTGCTATCTGAGGTGCATATAGATGAACGGACTACCCTCGAAGCATGAAACGGTGGAAATGATTTCGGAATATGTCAATGACGCTTCATTAATAAGTTTTCAGTTTTCAACGAAATGAAAATATATAGTGATGGATCAAAAGGGAACAAAACTGGTGATGAAATTATATGATTTTTAGCTATAAATTGTTATACGAGATCAATATGTTCGAACATACAACTTCCAAAGGTTGAAATGAAGAAATGCTGATGGAATTCCTAAATCATGCTATTTAAGTAAGTTTCTTTTAAGAAAAAAATATACGGTAACGGATAAAAAGTTCATGTAAAGGTGCTAAACATGAATAATTTATGTGGATAAGCTGTTCGACTTCCATACGACGGACGAGACTACTCTCGAAGAATGGAATGATGGAAAGGCTGTTATAATGTGTCGAATGTCCTATTTAAATGAGTTCTGAGTTTCAATGGAGGAGAAAATGTAAAGTAATAAATCAAAAGGTTATGAAAAACTACTAAAAATTATGTGACTCCTACATATATAAGTTATTGTAGGATTTTCAAATGGCGGCATACGCAATTTCGAAACAACAAATGAAGCAAGGCTTCTATCACTTGTCGGTAATGATATTTAAACAAGTATTCAGCTCCGCCAAAATAGAAAATCTACCATGATGTATCAAAACGGTTAAAAATTGTACCAAATTGTCTAATTTATGTAGGTAAGTTGCTATATGAGGTTCATATAGATGCGCAGAGTACCCTCGAAGCATTAAATGGTGGAAATGAAATGATGGAATATGTCAATGACGCTTCATTAATAAGTTTTCAGTTTTCAACGAAATGAAAATCTATAGTGATGTATCAAAAGAGAACAAAATTGGTGCTGAAATTATATGATTTTTAGTTATAAATTGTTATACGAGATCAATATGGTCGAACATACAACTTCCAAAGGTTGAAAGGAAGAAATGATGATGGAATTTCTAAATGATGCTATTTAAGTAAGTTTCTTTTAAGCGAAAAAATATACGGTAACGGATGAAAAGTTTATGTAAAGGTGCTAAACATGAATAACTTATGTGGATAAGCTGTTCGACTTCCATACGGCGGTCGAGACTACTCTCGAAGAATGGGATGATGGAGAGGTTGTTATAATGTGTCGAATGTCCTATTTAAATGAGTTCTGAGTTTCAATGGAGGAGAAAATGTAAAGTAATAAATCAAAAGGTTATGAAAAACTACTAAAAATTATGTGACTCCTATATATATAAGTTATTATAGGATTTTCAAATGGCAGCATAGGAAATTTCGAAACAAGAAACTAAGCAAGGCTTCTATCACTTGTCGGTAATGCTATTTAGACAAGTATTCAGTTTCGCCAAAATAGAAAATTTACCATGATGGATCAAGACGGTTAATTTTTTTACCAAATTGTCTAATTTATATAGGTAAGTTACTATCTGAGGTGCATTTAGATGCACGGACTACCCACGAAGCATGAAATGGTGGAAATGATTTTGGAATATGTCAATGACGCTTCATTAATAAGTTTTCAGATTTCAATGAAATGAAAATCTATAGTGATGGATCAAAAGGGAATAAAATTAGTGATGAAATAATAGGATTACTAGTTATAAATTATTATACGAGATCAATATGGTCGAACAGAAAACTCCCAAAGGTTGAAAGAAAGAAATGCTGATGGAATTTCTAAATGATGCTATTTAAGTAAGTTTCTCCTAAGCGAAAAAATATACGATAATGGATCAAAAGTTTTAGTAAAGGTGCTAAACATGAATAATTTAGGTGGATAACCCGTTCGACTTCCATACGGCGGTCGAGACTACTCTCGAAGAATGGAATGATGGAAAGGTTGTTATAATGTGTCGAATGTCCTATTTAAATGAGTTCTGAGTTTCAATGGAGGAGAAAATGTAAAGTAATAAATCAAAAGGTGATGAAAAACTACTAAAAATCATGTGACTCCTACATATATAAGTTATTATAGAATTTTCAAATGGTGGCATAGGCAATTTCGAAAGAAGAAACGAAGCAAGGCTTCTATCACTTTTCGGTAAGCTATTTAAAAAAGTATTCAGTTTCGCCAAAATAGAAAATCTACCATGATGGATCGAAACGGTTAAAAATTGTACCAAATTGTCTAATTTCTATAGATAAGTTGCTATCTGAGGTGCATATAGATGAACGGACTACCCTCGAAGCATGAAACGGTGGAAATGATTTCGGAATATGTCAATGACGCTTCATTAATAAGTTTTCAGTTTTCAACGAAATGAAAATATATAGTGATGGATCAAAAGGGAACAAAACTGGTGATGAAATTATATGATTTTTAGCTATAAATTGTTATACGAGATCAATATGTTCGAACATACAACTTCCAAAGGTTGAAATGAAGAAATGCTGATGGAATTCCTAAATCATGCTATTTAAGTAAGTTTCTTTTAAGAAAAAAATATACGGTAACGGATAAAAAGTTCATGTAAAGGTGCTAAACATGAATAATTTATGTGGATAAGCTGTTCGACTTCCATACGACGGACGAGACTACTCTCGAAGAATGGAATGATGGAAAGGCTGTTATAATGTGTCGAATGTCCTATTTAAATGAGTTCTGAGTTTCAATGGAGGAGAAAATGTAAAGTAATAAATCAAAAGGTTATGAAAAACTACTAAAAATTATGTGACTCCTACATATATAAGTTATTGTAGGATTTTCAAATGGCGGCATACGCAATTTCGAAACAACAAATGAAGCAAGGCTTCTATCACTTGTCGGTAATGATATTTAAACAAGTATTCAGCTCCGCCAAAATAGAAAATCTACCATGATGTATCAAAACGGTTAAAAATTGTACCAAATTGTCTAATTTATGTAGGTAAGTTGCTATATGAGGTGCATATAGATGCGCAGACTACCCTCGAAGCATTAAATTGTGGAAATGAAATGATGGAATATGTCAATGACGCTTCATTAATAAGTTTTCAGTTTTCAACGAAATGAAAATCTATAGTGATGTATCAAAAGAGAACAAAATTGGTGATGAAATTATATGATTTTTAGTTATAAATTGTTATACGAGATCAATATGGTCGAACATACAATTTCCAAAGGTTGAAAGGAAGAAATGATGATGGAATTTCTAAATGATGCTATTTAAGTAAGTTTCTTTTAAGCGAAAAAATATACGGTAACGGATGAAAAGTTTATGTAAAGGTGCTAAACATGAATAACTTATGTGGATAAGCTGTTCGACTTCCATACGGCGGTCGAGACTACTCTCGAAGAATGGGATGATGGAGAGGTTGTTATAATGTGTCGAATGTCCTATTTAAATGAGTTCTGAGTTTCAATGGAGGAGAAAATGTAAAGTAATAAATCAAAAGGTTATGAAAAACTACTAAAAATTATGTGACTCCTATATATATAAGTTATTATAGGATTTTCAAATGGCAGCATAGGAAATTTCGAAACAAGAAACTAAGCAAGGCTTCTATCACTTGTCGGTAATGCTATTTAGACAAGTATTCAGTTTCGCCAAAATAGAAAATTTACCATGATGGATCAAGACGGTTAATTTTTTTACCAAATTGTCTAATTTATATAGGTAAGTTACTATCTGAGGTGCATTTAGATGCACGGACTACCCACGAAGCATGAAATGGTGGAAATGATTTTGGAATATGTCAATGACGCTTCATTAATAAGTTTTCAGATTTCAATGAAATGAAAATCTATAGTGATGGATCAAAAGGGAATAAAATTAGTGATGAAATAATAGGATTACTAGTTATAAATTATTATACGAGATCAATATGGTCGAACAGAAAACTCCCAAAGGTTGAAAGAAACGAAGAAACGAAGCAAGGCTTCTATCACTTGTCGGTAATGCTAGTTAAACAAGTATTCAGTTTCGCCAAAATAGAAAATTTACTATGATGGATCGTAACGGTTAAAAATTGTACCAAATTTTCTAATTTCTATAGGTAAGTTGTTATCTGAGGTGCATATAGATGTACGGACTACCTTCGAAGCATGAAATGGTGGAAATGATTTCGGAATATGTCGATGACGCTTCATTGATAAGTTTTCAGTTTTCAAGGAAATGAAAATCTATAGTGATGGATCAAAAGGGAACAAAATTGGTGATGAAATAATATGATTACTAGTTATAAGTTGTTATACGAGATCAATATGGTCGAACATACAACTTCCGAAGCTCGAAAGGAAGAAATGCTGGTGGAATTTCTAAATGATGCTTTTAAGTAAGTTTTCTTTTTAGCGAATAAGAAATGTACGGTAACGGATCAAAAGTTTATGTAAAGGTGTTAAACATGAATAATTTATGTGGATAAGTTGTTCTACGAGATCAGTATGGTCGAACGTACAACTTCCAAAGGATGAAAGGAAGAAATGCTGATGGAATTTCTAAATGATGCTATTTAAGTATGTTTCCTTTAAGCGAAAAAATATACGGTAACGGATCAAAACTTTAAGTAAATGTGCTAAACATGAATAATTGATGTGGATAAGTTGTTCGACTTTCATACGGCGGTCGAGAGTACTCTCGAAGAACGTAATGATGGAAAGGCTGTTATAATGTGTCTTATTTAAATGAGTTCTGAGTTTCAATGGAGGAGAAAATTTAAAGTAGTAAATCAAAAGTTTATGAAAAATTATTAGAAATTATGTGACTCCTACATATATAAGTCATTGTAGGATTTTGAAATGGCGGCATACGCAATTTCGAAACAAGAAACGAAGCAACGCTTCTATCACTTGTCGGTAATGCTATTTAAACATGTATTCAGTTCCGCCAAAATAGAAAATCTACCATGATGGAGCAAAACGGTTAAAAATTGTACCAAATTGTCTAATTTCTATAGGTAAGTTGCAATCTGAGGTGCATATAGATGCACAGACTACCCTCGAAGCATTAAATGATGGAAAATGAAATGATGGAATATGTCAATGACGCTTCATTAATAAGTTTTCAGTTTTCAACGAAATGAAAATCTATAGTGATGGATCAAAAGGGAACAAAATTGGAAATGAAATTATATTATTTTTAGTTATAAATTTTTATACGATATCAATATGGTATTTCTAAATGATGCAATTTAAGTAGGTTCTTTTTAAGCGAAAAAATATACGGTAACGGATCAAAAGTTTATGTAAAGGTGCTAAACATGAATAACTTATGTGGATAAGCTGTTCGACTTCCATACGGCGGTCGAGACTACTCTCGAAAAATGAAATGATGGAAAGGTTGTTATAATGTGTCGAATGTCCTATTTAAATTAGTTCTGAGTTTCAATGGAGGAGAAAATGTAAAGTAATAAATCAAAAGGTGATGAAAAACTACTAAAAATCATGTGACTCCTACATATATAAGTTATTATAGGATTTTCAAATGGCGGCACAGGCAATTTCGAAACAAGAAACGAAGCAAGGCTTCTATCACTTGTCGGTAATGCTATTTAGACAAGTATTCAGTTTCGCCGAAATAGAAAATCTACCATGATGGATCAAAACGATTAAAAATTGTATCAAATTGTCTAATTTTTATAGGTAAGTTGCTATCTGAGGTGCATTTAGATGCACGGACTACTCTCGAAGCATGAAATGGTGGAAATGATTTCGGAATATGTCAATGACCCTTCATTAATAAGTTTTCAGTTTTATGTGAAATGAAAATCTATAGTGATGGATCAAAAGGGAATAAAATTGGTGATGAAATAATAGGATTACTAGTTATAAATTGTTATACGAGATCAATATGATCGAACATACAACTTCCAAAGGTTGAAAGGAAGAAATGCTGATGGAATTTCTAAATGATGCTAATTAAGTAAGTTTCTTTTAAGCGAAAAAATATATGGTAACAGATCAAAAGTTTAAGTAAAGGTGCTAAACATGAATAATTTATGTGGATAAGTTGTTCGACTTCCATACGGCGGTCGAGACTACTCTCGAATAATGGAATGATGGAAAGGTTGTTATAATTTGTCGAATGTCCTATTTAAATAAGTTCTGAGTTTGAATGGAGGGGAAAATGTAAAGTAATAAATCAAAAGTTTATAAAAAACTACTAAAAATTATGTGACTCCTACATATATAAGTTATTATAGGATTTTCAAATGGCGGCACAGGCAATTTCGAAACAAGAAACGAAGCAAGGCTTCTATCACTTGTCAGTAATGCTATTTAAACAAGTATTCAGTTTCGCCAAAATAGAAAATCTATCATGATGGATCAAAACGGTTAAAAATTGTACCAAATTGTCTAATTTGTATAGGTAATTTGCTATCTGAGGTGCATATAGATGCACGGACTACCCTCGAAGCATGAAATGGTGGAAATGATTTCGGAATATGTCAATGACGCTTCATTAATAAGTTTTCAGTTTTCAACAAAATGAAAATCTATAGTGATGGATCAAAAGGGAACAAAAGTGGTGATGAAATTATATGATTTTTAGTTATAAATTGGTATACGAGATCAGTATGGTCGAACATACAACTTCCAATGGATGAAAGGAAGAAATGCTTATGGAATTTCTAAATGATGCTATTTAAGTAAGTTTCCTTTAAGCGAAAAGTATACGGTAACGGATCAAAAGTTTGAGCAAAAGGTGCTAAACATGAATAATTGATGTGGATTAGTTGTTCGACTTCCATACGGCGGTTGAGACTACTCTAGAAGAACGTAATGATGGAAAGGTTGTTATAATGTGTCGAATGTCCTATTTAAATGCGTTCTGAGTTTTAATTAAGTAAAAAATCTAAATGTTATGAAAAACAACTAAAAATTTTGTGACTCCTACATATGTAAGTTATTTTAGGATTTCCAAATGGCGGCATAGGAATTTCGAAACAAGAAACGAAGCAAGGCTTCTATCACTTGTCGGTAGTACTATTTAAACAAGTATTCAGTTTCGCCAAAACAGAAAATCTACCATGATGGATCAAAATGGTTAAAAATTGTACCAAATTGTCTAATTTCTACAGGTAAGTTGCTATCTGAGGTGCAGTTAGATGCACGGACTACCCTCGAAGCATGAAATGGTGGAAATGATTTCGGAATATGTCAATGACGCTTCATTAATAAGTTTTCAGTTTTCAACAAAATGAAAATCTATATTGATGGATCAAAAGGGAACAAAATTAGTGATGAAATAATAGGATTACTAGTTATAAATTATTATACGAGATCAATATGATCGAACATACAAGTTCCAAAGGTTGAAAGGAAGAAATGCTGATGGAATTTCTAAATGATGCTATTTAAGTAAGTTTCTTTTAAGCAAAAAAATATATGGTAACAGATCAAAAGTTTAAGTAAAGGTGCTAAACATGAATAATTTATGTGGATAAGCTGTTCGACTTCCATACGACGGTCGAGACTACTCTCGAATAATGGAATGATGGAAAGGTTGTTATAATTTGTCGAATGTCCTATTTAAATAAGTTCTGAGTTTGAATGGAGGGGAAAATGTAAAGTAATAAATCAAAAGGTTATAAAAAACTACTAAAAATTATGTGACTCCTACATATATAAGTTATTATAGGATTTTCAAATGGCGGCACAGGCAATTTCGAAACAAGAAACGAAGCAAGGCTTCTATCACTTGTCAGTAATGCTATTTAAACAAGTATTCAGTTTCGCCAAAATAGAAAATCTATCATGATGGATCAAAACGGTTAAAAATTGTACCAAATTGTCTAATTTGTATAGGTAATTTGCTATCTGAGGTGCATATAGATGCACGGACTACCCTCGAAGCATGAAATGGTGGAAATGATTTCGGAATATGTCAATGACGCTTCATTAATAAGTTTTCAGTTTTCAACAAAATGAAAATCTATAGTGATGGATCAAAAGGGAACAAAAGTGGTGATGAAATTATATGATTTTTAGTTATAAATTGGTATACGAGATCAGTATGGTCGAACATACAACTTCCAATGGATGAAAGGAAGAAATGCTTATGGAATTTCTAAATGATGCTATTTAAGTAAGTTTCCTTTAAGCGAAAAGTATACGGTAACGGATCAAAAGTTTAAGCAAAAGGTGCTAAACATGAATAATTGATGTGGATTAGTTGTTCGACTTCCATACGACGGTTGAGACTACTCTAGAAAAACGTAATGATGGAAAGGTTGTTATAATGTGTCGAATGTCCTATTTAAATGCGTTCTGAGTTTTAATTAAGTAAAAAATCTAAATGTTATGAAAAACAACTAAAAATTATGTGACTCCTACATATGTAAGTTATTTTAGGATTTCCAAATGGCGGCATAGGAATTTCGAAACAAGAAACGAAGCAAGGCTTCTATCACTTGTCGGTAGTACTATTTAAACAAGTATTCAGTTTCGCCAAAACAGAAAATCTACCATGATGGATCAAAACGGTTAAAAATTGTACCAAATTGTCTAATTTCTACAGGTAAGTTGCTATCTGAGGTGCAGTTAGATGCACGGACTACCCTCGAAGCATGAAATGGTGGAAATGATTTCGGAATATGTCAATGACGCTTCATTAATAAGTTTTCAGTTTTCAACAAAATGAAAATCTATATTGATGGATCAAAAGGGAACAAAATTAGTGATGAAATAATAGGATTACTAGTTATAAATTGTTATACGAGATCAATATGGTCGAACATACAAGTTCCAAAGGTTGAAAGGAAGAAATGCTGATGGAATTTCTAAATGATGCTATTTAAGTAAGTTTCTTTTAAGTGAATAAATATACGGTAACAGATCAAAAGTTTAAGTAAAGGTGCTAAACATGAATAATTTATGTGGATAAGCTGTTCGACTTCCATACGACGGTCGAGACTACTCTCGAAGAATAGTATGATGGAAAGGTTGTTATAATGTGTCGAATGTCCTATTTAAATGAGTTCTGAGTTTCAATGGAGGAGAAAATGTAAAGTAAGAAATCAAAAGGTTATGAAAAACTACTAAAAATTATGTGACTCCTACATATATAAGTTATTATAGGATTTTCAAATGGCGGCATAGTAAATTTCGAAACAAGAAACGAATCAAGGCTTCTATCACTTGTCGGTAATGCTACTTAGACAAGTATTCAGTTTCGCCAAAATAGAAAATCTAGCATGATGGATCAAAACGGTTAAAAATTGTACCAAATTTTCTAATTTCTATAGGTAAGTTGCTATCTGAGGTGCATTTAGATGCACGGACTATCCTCCAAGCATGAAATGGTGAAAATGATTTCGGAATATGTCATTGACGCTTCATTAATAAGTTTTCAGTTTTCAATGAAATGAAAATCTATAGTGATGGATCAAAAGGGAATAAAATTAGTGATGAAATAATAGGATTACTAGTTATAAATTGTTATACGAGATCAATATGGTCGAACATACAATTTCCAAAGGTTGAAAGGAAGAAATGCTGATGGAATTTCTAAATGATGCTATTTAAGTAAGTTTCTTTTAAGCGAAAAAATATACGGTAACAGATCATAAGTTTAAGTAAAGGTGCTAAACATGAATAATTTATGTGGATAAGCTGTTCGACTTCCATACGGCGGTCGAGACTACTCTCGAAGAATGGAATGATGGAAAGATTGTTATAATGTGTCGAATGTCCTATTTAAATGAGTTCTGAGTTTCAATGGAGGAGAAATTGTAAAGTAATAAATCAAAAGATTATGAAAAACTACTAAAAATTATGTGACTCCTACATATATAAGTTATTATAGGATTTTCAAATGGCGGCACAGGCAATTTCGAAACAAGAAACGAAGCAAGGCTTCTATCACTTGTCGGTAATGCTATTTAGACAAGTATTCAGTTTCGCCAAAATAGAAAATCTACCATGATGGATCAAAACGATTAAAAATTGTACCACATTGTCTAATTTCTATAGGTAAGTAGCTATCTGAGGTGCATATAGATGCACGGACTACCCTTGAAGCATGAAATGGTGGAACTGATTTCAGAATATATCAATGACGCATCATTAATAAGTTTTCAGTTTTCAATGAGATGAAAATCTATAGTGATGGATCAAAAGGGAATAAAATTAGTCATGAAATAATACGATTACTAGTTATAAATTGTTATACGAGATCAATATGGTCGAACATACAACTTCCAAAGGTTGAAAGGAAGAAATGCTGATGGAATTTCTAAATGATGCTATTTAAGTAAGTTTCTTTTAAGCGAAAAATATACGGTAACAGATCAAAAGTTTAAGTAAAGGTGCTAAACATAAATAAATTATGTGGATAAGCTGTTCGACTTCCATACGGCGGTCGAGACTACTCTCGAAAATTGGAATGATGGAAAAGGTTGTTATAATTTGTCGAATGTCCTATTTAAATGAGTTCTGAGTTTCAATGGAGGAGAAAATGTAAAGTAATAAATCAAAAGGTTATGAAAAACTACTAAAAATTATGTGACTCCTACAAACATAAGATATTATAGAATTTTCAAATGGCGGCACAGGCAATTTTGAAACAAGAAACGAAGCAAGGCTTCTATCACTTGTCGGTAATGCTATTTAAACAAGTATTCAGTTTCGCCAAAATGAAAAATCTACCATGATGGATCAAAACGGTTAAAAATTGTACCAAATTGTCTAATTTCTATAGGTAAGTTGCTATCTGAGGTGCATATAGATACACGGACTACCCTCGAAGAATGAAATGGTGGAAAGGATTTCGGAATATGTCAATGACGCTTCATTAATAAGTTTTTAGTTTTCAACAAAATGAAAATCTATAGTGATGGATCAAAAGGGAACAAAATTGGTGATGAAATTATATGATTTTTAGTTATAAATTGTTATACGAGATCAGTATGGTCGAACATACAACTTCCAAATGATGACAGGAAGAAATGCTGATGGAATTTCTAAATGATGCTATTTAAGTAAGTTTCCTTTAAGCGAAAAAATATACGGTAACGGATCAAAAGTTTAAGTAAAGGTGCTAAACATGAATAATTGATGTGGATAAGTTGTCCGACTTCCATACGGCGGTTGAGACTACTCTCGAAGAACGTAATGATGGAAAGATTGTTATAATGTGTCGAATGACCTATTTAAATGAGTTCTGAGTTTCGATGGAGGAGAAAATGTAAAGTAAAAAAATCAAAAGGTTATGAAAAACAACTAAAAATTATGTGACTCCTACATATATAAGTTATTATAAGATTTTCAAATGGCGGCATAGGAAATTTCGAAACAAGCAACGAAGCAAGGCTTCTATCGCTTGTCGGCAATACTATTTAAACAAGTATTCAGTTTGGCCAAAATAGAAAATCTACCATGATGGATCAAAACGGTTAAAAATTGTACCAAATTGTCTAATTTCTATAGGTTAGTTGATATCTTAGGTGCATTTAGATGCACGGACTACCCTCGAAGCATGAAATGGTGGAAATGATTTCGGAATATGTCAATGACGCTTTATTAATAAGTTTTCAGTTTTCAATGAAATGAAAATCTATAGTGATGGATCAAAAGGGAATAAAATTAGTGATGAAATAATAGGATTACTAGTTATAAATTGTTATACGAGATCAATATGGTCGAACATACAACTTCCAAAGGTTGAAAGGAAGAAATGCTGATGGAATTTCTAAATGATGCTATTTAAGTAAGTTTATTTTAAGCGAAAAATATACGGTAACAGATCAAAAGTTTAAGTAAACGTGCTAAACATGAATAATTTATGTGGATAAGCTGTTCGACTTCCATACGGCGGTCGAGACTACTCTCGAAGAATGGAATGATGGAAAGGTTGTTATAATGTGTCGAATGTCCTATTTAAATGAGTTCTGAGTTTCAATGGAGAAGAAAATGTAAAGTAATAAATCAAAAGGTTATGAACAACTAATAAAAATTATGTGACTCCTACATATATAAGATATTATATGATTTTCAAATGGCGGCATAGGAAATTTCGAAACAAGAAACGAAGCAAGGCTTCTATCACTTGTCGGTAATGCTACTTAGACAAGTATTCAGTTTCGCCAAAATAGAACATCTACCATGATGGATCAAAACGATTAAAAATTGTACCAAATTGTCTAATTTCTATAGGTAAGTTGCTATCTGAGGTGCATTTAGATGCACGGACTACCCTCGAAACATGAAATGGTGGAAATGATTTCGAAATATGTCAATGACGCTTCATTAATAAGTTTTCAGTTTTCAATGAAATGAAAATCTATAGGGATGGATCAAATGGGAATATAATTACTGATGAAATAATAGGATTACTAGTTATAAATTGTTATACGAGATCAATATGGTCGAACATACAACTTCCAAAGGTTGAAAGGAAGAAATGCTGATGGAATTTCTAAATGATGCTATTTAAGTAAGTTTCTTTTAAGCGAAAAATATACGGTAACGGATCAAAAGTTTAAGTAAAGGTTCTAAACATGAATAATTTATGTGGATAAGCTGTTTGACTTTCATACGGCGGTCGAGACTACTCTCGAAGAATGGAATGATGGAAAGGTTGTTATAATTTGTCGAATGTCCTATTTAAATGAGTTCTGAGTTTCAATGGAGAAGAAAATGTAAACTAATAAATCAAAAGGTTATGAAAAACTACTAAAAATTATGTGACTCCTACATATATAAGTTATTATAGGATTTTCAAATGGCGGCACAGGCAATTTCGAAACAAGAAACGAAGCAAGGCTTATATCACTTGTCGGTAATGCTATTTAAACAAGTATTCAGTTTCGCGAAAATAGAAAATCTACCATGATGGATCAAAACGGTTAAAAATTGTACCAAATTGTCTAATTTCTATAGGTAAGTTGCTATCTGAGGTGCATTTAGATGCACGGACTACCCTCGAAGCATGAAATGGTGGAAATGATTTCGGAATATGTCAACGACGCTTCATTAATAAGTTTTCAGTTTTCAATGAAATGAAAATCTGCAGTGATGGTTCAAAAGGGAATAAAATTAGTGATGAAATAATAGGATTACTAGTTATAAATTGTTATACGAGATCAATATGGTCGAACATACAACTTCCAAAGGTTGAAAGGAAGAAATGCTGATGGAATTTCTAAATGATGCGATTTAAGTAAGTTTCTTTTAAGCGAAAAATATACGGTAACAGATCAAAAGTTTAAGTAAAGGTGCTAAACATGAATAATTTATGTGGATAAGCTGTTCGACTTCCACACGGTGGTCGAGACTACTCTCAAAGAATGGAATGATGGAAAGGTTGTTGTAATTTGTCGAATGTCGTATTTAAATAAGTTCTGAGTTTCAATGGAGGAGAAAATGTAAAGTAATAAATCAAAAGGTTATGAAAAACTACTAAAAATTATGTGACTCCTACATATATAAGTTATTATAGATTTTCAAATGGCGGCACAGACAATTTCGAAACAAGAAACGAAGCAAGGCTTCTATCACTTGTCGGTAATGCTATTTAAACAAGTATTCAGTTTCGCCAAAATGAAAAATCTACCATGATGGATCAAAACGGTTAAAAATTGTACCAAATTGTGTAATTTTATAGGTAAGTTGTTATCTGAGGTGCATATAGATGCACGGACTACCCTCGAAGCATGAAATGGTGGAAATGATTTCGGAATATGTCAATGACGCTTCATTAATAAGTTTTCAGTTTTCAACAAAATGAAAATATATAGTGATGGATCAAAAGGGAACAAATTTGGTGATGAAATTATATGATTTTTAGTTATAAATTGATATACGAGATCAGTATGGTCGAACATACAACTTCCAAATGATGAAAGGAAGAAATGCTGATGGAATTTCTAAATGATGCTATTTAAGTAAGTTTACTTTAATCGAAAAAAATATACGGTAACGGATCAAAAGTTTAAGTAAAGGTGCTAAACATGAATTATTGATGTGGATAAGTTGTTCGACTTCCATACGGTGGTTGAGACTACTCTCGAAGAACGTAATGATGGAAAGGTTGTTATAATGTGTCGAATGTCCTATTTAAATGAGTTCTGAGTTTCAATGGAGGAGAAAATGTAAAGTAAAAAATCAAAAGGTTATGAAAAACAATGTGACTCCTACATATATAAGTTATTATAAGATGTTTTCAAATGGCGGCATAGGAAATTTCGAAACAAGAAACGAAGCAAGGCTTCTATCACTTGTCGGTAATGCTATTTAAACAAGTATTCAGTTTCGCCCAAATAGAAAATCTACCATGATGGATCAAAACGGTTAAAAATTATACCAAATTGTCTAATTTCTATAGGTAGGTTGTTATCTAAGGTGCATTTAGATGCACGGACTACCCTCGAAGCATGAAATGGTGGAAATGATTTCGGAATATGTCAATGACGCTTCATTAATAAGTTTTCAGTTTTCAATGAAATGAAAATCTATAGTGATGGATCAAAAGGGAATAAAATTAGTGATGAAATAATAGGATTACTAGTTATAAATTGTTATACGAGATCAATATGGTCGAACATACAATTTCCAAAGGTTGAAAGGAAAAAATGCTGATGGAATTTCTAAATGATGCTATTTAAGTAAGTTTTTTTAAGCGAAAAAATATACGGTAACAGATCAAAAGTTTAAGTAAAGGTGCTAAACATGAATAATTTATGTGGATAAGCTGTTCGACTTCCATACGGCGGCCGAGACTACTCTCGAAGAATGGAGTGTTGGAAAGGTTATTATAATTTGTCGAATGTCCTATTTAAATGAGTTCTGAGTTTCAATGGAGGAGAAAATGTAAAGTAATAAATCAAAAGGTTATGAAAAACTACTAAAAATTATGTGACTCCTACATATATAAGTTATTATAGGATTTTCAAATGGCGGCACAGGCAATTTCGAAACAAGAAACGAAGCAAGGCTTCTATCACTTGTCGGTAATGCTATTTAAACAAGTATTCAGTTGTGCCAAAATAGAAAATCTACCATGATGGATCAAAACGGTTAAAAATTGTACCAAATTGTCTAATTTCTATAGGTAAGTTGCTATCTGAGGTGCATTTAGATGCACGGACTACCCTCGAAGCATGAAATGGTGGAAATGATTTCGGAATATGTCAATGACGCTTCATTAATAAGTTTTCAGTTTTCAATGAAATGAAAATCTATAGTGATGGTTCAAAAGGGAATAAAATTAGTGATGAAATAATAGGATTACAAGTTATAAATTGTTATACGAGATCAATATGGTCGAACATGCAACTTCCAAAGGTTGAAAGGAAGAAATGCTGATGGAATTTCTAAATGATGCTATTTAAGTAAGTTTCTTTTAAGCGAAAAATATACGGTAACAGATCAAAAGTTTAAATAAAGGTGCTAAAAATGAATAATTTATGTGGATAAGCTGTTCGACTTCCACACGGCGGTCGAGACTACTCTCGAAGAATGGAATGATGGAAAGGTTGTTATAATTTGTCGAATGTCCTATTTAAATGAGTTCTGAGTTTCAATGGAGGAGAAAATGTAAAGTAATAAATCAAAAGGTTATGAAAAACTACTAAAATTATGTGACTCCTACATATATAAGTTATTATAGGATTTTCAAATGGCGGCACAGGCAATTTCGAAACAAGAAACGAAGCAAGGCTTCTATCACTTGTCGGTAATACTACTTAAACAAGTATTCAGTTTCGCCAGAATAGAAAATCTACCATGATGGATCAAAACGGTTAAAAATTGTACCAAATTGTCTAATTTCTATAGGTAAGTTGCTATCTGAGGTGCATATAGATGCACGGACTACCCTTGAAGCATGAAATGGTGGAAATGATTTCGGAATATGTCAATGACGCTTCATTAATAAGTTTCAGTTTTCAACAAAATGAAAATCTATAGTGATGGATCGAAAGGGAACAAAATTGGTGATGAAATTATATGATTTTTAGTTATAAATTGTTATACGAGATCAGTATGGTCGAACATACAACTTCCAAAGGATGAAAGGAAGAAATGCTGATGGAATTTCTAAATGATGCTATCTAAGTAAGTTTCCTTTAAGCGAAAAAAATATACGGTAACAGATCAAAAGTTTAAGTAAAGGTGCTAAACATGAATAATTGATGTGGATAAGCTGTTCGACTTCCATACGGCGGTCGAGACTACTCTCGAAGAATGGAATGATGGAAAGGTTGTTATAATTTGTCGAACGTCCAATTTAAATGAGTTCTGAGTTTCAATGGAGGAGAAAATGTAAAGTAATAAATCAAAAGGTTATGAAAAACTAATAAAAATTATGTGACTCCTATATATATAAGTTATTATAGAATTTTCAAATGGCGGCACAGGCAATTTCGAAACAAGAAACGAAGCAAGGCTTCTATCACTTGTCGGTAATGCTATTTAAACAAGTATTCAGTTTCGCCAACATAAAAAATCTACCATGACGGATCAAAACGGTTAAAAATTGTACCAAATTGTCTAATTTCTATAGATAAGTTGATATCTGAGGTGCATATAGATGCACGGACTACCCTCGAAGAATGAAATGGTGGAAATTATTTCGGAATATGTCAATGACGCTTCATTAATAAGTTTTTAGTTTTCAACAAAATGAAAATCTATAGTGATGGATCAAAAGGGAACAAAATTGGTGACGAAATTATATGATTTTTAGTTATAAATTGTTATACGAGATCAGTATGGTCGAACATACAACTTCCAAAGGATGAAAGGAAGAAATGCTGATGGAATTTCTAAATGATGCTATTTAAGTAAGTTTCCTTTAAGCGAAAAAAATATACGGTAACGGATCAAAAGTTTAAGTAAAGGTGCTAAACATGAATAATTGATGTGGATAAGTTGTCCGACTTCCATACGGCGGTTGAGACTACTCTCGAAGAACGTAATGATGGAAAGGTTGTTATAATGTGTCGAATGTCCTATTTAAATGAGTTCTGAGTTTCAATGGAGGAGAAAATGTAAAGTAATTAATCAAAAGGTTATGAAAAACTACTAAAAATTATGTGACTCCTACATATATAAGTTATTATAGGATTTTCAAATGGCGGCACAGGCAATTTCGAAACAAGAAACGAAGCAAGGCTTCTATCACTTGTCGGTAATGCTATTTAAACAAGTATTCAGTTTCGCCAAAATAGAAAATCTATCATGATGGATCAAAACGGTTAAAAATTGTACCAAATTGTCTAATTTCTATAGGTAAGTTGCTATCTGAGGTGCATTTAGATGCACGGACTACCCTCGAAGCATGAAATGGTGGAAATGATTTCGAAATATGTCAATGACGCTTCATTAATAAGTTTTCAGTTTTCAATGAAATGAAAATCTATAGTGATGGATCAAAAGGGAATAAAATTAGTGATGAAATAATAGGATTAATAGTTATAAATTGTTATACGAGATCAATATGGTCGAACATACAACTTCCAAAGGTTGAAAGGAAGAAATGCTGATGGAATTTCTAAAGGATGCTATTTAAGTAAGTTTCTTTTAAGCGAAAAAATATACGGTAACAGATCAAAAGTTTAAGTAAAGGTGCTAAACATGAATAATTTATGTGGATAAGCTGTTCGACTTCCATACGGCGGTCGAGACTACTCTCGAAGAATGGAATGATGGAAAGGTTGTTATAATTTGTCGAATGTCCTATTTAAATGAGTTCTGAGTTTCAATGGAGGAGAAAATGTAAAGTAATAAATCAAAAGGTTATGAAAAACTACTAAAAATTATGTGACTCCTATATATATAAGTTATTATAGAATTTTCAAATGGCGGCACAGGCAATTTCGAAACAAGAAACGAAGCAAGGCTTCTATCACTTGTCGGTAATGCTATTTAAACAAGTATTCAGTTTCGCCAACATAAAAAATCTACCATGACGGATCAAAACGGTTAAAAATTGTACCAAATTGTCTAATTTCTATAGGTAAGTTGATATCTGAGGTGCATATAGATGCACGGACTACCCTCGAAGCATGAAATGGTGGAAATGATTTCGGAATATGTCAATGACGCTTCATTAATAAGTTTTTAGTTTTCAACAAAATGAAAATCTATAGTGATGGATCAAAAGGGAACAAAATTGGTGATGAAATTATATGATTTTCAGTTATAAATTGTTATACGATATCAGTATGGTCGAACATACAACTTCCAAAGGGTGAAAGGAAGAAATGCTGATGGAATTTCTAAATGATGCTATTTAAGTAAGTTTCCTTTAAGCGAAAAAAATATACGGTAACGGATCAAAAGTTTAAGTAAAGGTGCTAAACATGAATAATTGATGTGGATAAGTTGTCCGACTTCCATACGGCGGTTGAGACTACTCTCGAAGAACGTAATGATGGAAAGGTTGTTATAATGTGTCGAATGTCCTATTTAAATGAGTTCTGAGTTTCAATGGAGGAGAAAATGTAAAATAATAAATCAAAAGGTAATGAAAAACTACTAAAAATTATGTGACTCCTACATATATAAGTTATTATAGGATTTTCAAATGGCGGCATAGGAAATTTCGAAACAAGAAACGAAGCAAGGCTTCTATCACTTGTCGGTAATGCTACTTAAACAAGTATTCAGTTTCGCCAGAATAGAAAATCTACCATGATGGATCAAAACGGTTAAAAATTGTACCAAATTGTATAATTTCTATAGGTAAGTTGCTATCTGTGGTGCATTTAGATGCACGGACTACCCTCGAAGCATGAAATGGTGGAAATGATTTCGAAATATGTCAATGACGCTTCATTAATAAGTTTTCAGTTTTCAATGAAATGAAAATCTATAGTGATGGATCAAAAGGGAATAAAATTAGTGATGAAATAATAGGATTAATAGTTATAAATTGTTATACGAGATCAATATGGTCGAACATACAACTTCCATAGGTTGAAAGGAAGAAATGCTGATGGAATTTCTAAATGATGCTATTTAAGTAAGTTTCTTTTAAGCAAAAAAATGTACGGTAACGGATCAAAAGTTTAAGTAATGGTGCTAAACATGAATAATTTACGTGGATAATCTGTTCGACTTCCATACGGCGGTCGAGACTACTCTCGAAGAATGGAATGATGGAAAGGTTGTTATAATTTGTCGAATGTCCTATTTAAGTGAGTTCTGAGTTTCAATAGAGGAGAAAATGTAAAGTAATAAATCAAAAGGTTATGAGAAACTACTAAAAATTATGTGACTCCTACATATATAAGTTATTATGGGATTTTCAAATGACGGCACATGCAATTTCGGAACAAGAAACGAAGCAAGGCTTCTATCACTTGTCGGTAATGCTATTTAAACAAGTATTCAGTTTTGCCAAAATAGAAAATCTACCATGATGGATCAAAACGGTAAAAAAATTGTACCAAATTGTCTAATTTCTGTAGGTAAGTTGCTATCTGAGGTGCATATAGATGAACGGACTACCCTCGAAGCATGACATGGTGGAAATGATTTCGGAATATGTCAATGATGCTTGATTAATAAGTTTTCAGTTTTCAACAAAATGAAAATCTATAGTGATGCATCAAAAGGGAACAAAATTGGTGATGAAATTATATGATTTTTAGTTATAAATTGTTATACGAGATCAGTATGGTCGAACATACAACTTCCAAAGGTTGAAATAAAGAAATGCTGATGGAATTTCTAAATGATGCTATTTAAGTAAGTTTCCTTTAAGCGAAAAAATATACGGTAACGGATCAAAAGTTCATGTAAAGGTGCTAAACATGAATAATTTATGTGGATAAGCTTTCGACTTCCATACGGCGGTCGAGACTACTCTCGAAAATGGAATGATGGAAAGGCTGTTATAATGTGTCGAATGTCCTATTTGAATGAGTTCTGAGTTTCAATGGAGGAGAAAATGTAAAGTAATAAATCAAAAGCTTATGAAAAACTACTAAAAATTATGTGACTCTTACATATAAAAGATATTGTAGGATTTTCAAATGGTGGAATACGCAATTTCGAAACAAGAAACGAAGCAAGGCTTCTATCACTTGTCGGTAATGCTATTTAAACGAGTATTCAGTTCCGCCAAAATAGAAAATCTACCATGATGAATCAAAACGGTAAAAAATTATACCAAATTGTCTAATTTCTGTAGGTAAGTTGCTATCTGAGGTGCATATAGATGCACAGACTACCCTCGAAGCATGAAATGGTGGAAATGAAATGATGGAATATGTCAATGACGCTTCATTAATAAGTTTTCAGTTTTCAACGAAATGAAAATCTATAGTGATGGATCAAAAGGGAACAAAATTGGTGATGAATTTATATTCTTTTTAGTTATAAATTGTTATACGAGATCAATATGGTCGAACATACAACTTCCAAAGGTTGAAAGCAAGAAATGCTGATGGAATTTCTAAATGATGATATTTAAGTAAGTTTCTTTTAAGCAAAAAAATATACGGTAACGGATCAAAAGGTTATGTAATGGTGCTAAACATAAATAATTTATGTGGATAAGCTGTCCGACTTCCATATGGCGGTCGAGACTACTCTCGAAGAATGGAATGATGGAAAGGTTGTTATAATGTGTCGAATGTCCTATTGAAATGAGTTCTGAGTTTCAATGGAGGAGAAAATGTAAAGTAATAAATCAAAAAGTTATGAAAAACAACTAAAAATTATGTGACTCCTACATATATAAGTTATTATAGGATTTTCAAATGGCGGCATAGGAAATTTCGAAACAAGAAACGAAGCAAGGCTTTTATCACTTGTCGGTAATGCTATTTAAATAAGTATTCAGTTCGCCAAAATAGAAAATCTACCATGATGGATCAAAACGGTTAAAAATTGTACCAAATTGTCTAATTTCTATAGGTAAGTTGCTATCTGAAGTGCAATTACCAGCACGGATTACCCTCGAAGCATGAAATGCTGGAAATGATTTCGGAATATGTCAATGACGCTTCATTAATAAGTTTTCAGTTTTCAATGAAATCAAAATCTATAGTGATGGATCAAATGGGAATAAAATTGGTGATGAAATAATAGTATTACTAGTTATAAATTGTTATACAAGATCAATATTGTCGAACATACAACTTCCAAAGGTTGAAAGGAAGAAATGCTGATGGAATTTCTAAATGATGCTATTTAAGTAAGTTTCTTTTAAACAAAAAAATATACGGTAACAGATCAAAAGTTTAAGTAAAGGTGCTAAACATGAATAATTTATGTGGATAGGCTGTTCGACTTCCATACGGCGGTCGAGACTAATCTCGGAGAATGGAATGATGGAAAGGTTGTTATGATGTGTCGAATGTCATATTTAAATGAGTTCTGACTTTCAATGGAGGAGAAAATGTAAAATAATAAAACAAAAGGTTATGAAAAACTACTAAAAATTATGTGACTCCTACATATATAAGTTATTGTAGGATTTTAAAATGGCGGCATATGCAATTTCGAAACAAGAAACGGAGCAAGGCTTCTATCACTTGTCGGTAATGTTAATTAAACAAGTATTCAGTTTCGCCAAAATAGAAAATCTACCATGATGGATCAAAACGGTTAAAAATTGTACCAATTGTCTAATTTTCTATAGGTAAGTTGCTATCTGAGGTGCATCGGACTACCCTCGAAGCATTAAATGGTGGAAATGATTTCGAAATATGTCAATGACGCTTCATTAATAAGTTTTCAGTTTTCAACAAAATGAAAATCTGTAGTGATGCATCAAAAGGGAACAAAATTGGTGATGAAATTATATGATTTTTAAATATAAATTGTTATACGAGATCAGTATGGTCGAACATACAACTTCCAAAGGTTGAAAGGAAGAAATGCTGATGGAATTTCTAAATGATGCTATTTAAGTAAGTTTCTTTTAAGCGAAAAATATACGGTAATGGATCAAAAGTTTAAGTAATGGTGCTAAACATGAATTATTTATGTGGATAAGCTGTTCGACTTCCATACGGCGGTCGAGACTACTCTCGAAGAATGGAATGATGGAAAGGTTGTTATAATTTGTCGAATGTCCTATTTAAATGAGTTTTGAGTTTCAATGGAGGAGAAAATGTGTGACGTCCCCGATTTGACCGTACACTAATCATGCATGCAAATGTGTACGATCAAGATCAAGGACTCATGGGAAGATATCACAACACAACTCTAAAACATAAATAAGTCATACAAGCATCATAATACAAGCCAGGGGCCTCGAGGGCTCGAATACAAGTGCTCGATCACAGACGAGTCAGCGGAAGCAACATTATCTGAGTACAGACATAAGTTAAACAAGTTTGCCTTAAGAAGGCTAGCACAAACTGGGATACAGATCGAACGAGGCGCAGGCCTCCTGCCTGGGATCCTCCTAACTACTCCTGGTCGTCGTCAGCGGCCTGCACGTAGTAGTAGGCACCTCCAGTGTCGTCAGCGGCCTGCACGAGTCGTCGTCGACGGTGGCGTCTGGCTCCTGGGCTCCAGCATCTGGTACTCATCCAAAGTACTCGCAAGCAAGGAACTACACTACATATGCATGGGTATATATGTAAAGGGCCATATCAGTTGACTGAACTGCAAAATGCCAGAATAAGAGGGGGATAGCTATTCCTGTCGAAGACTACGCTTCCGGCCATCTCCATCTTGCAGCATGTAGAAGAGAGTAGATTGAAGTCCTCCAAGTAGCATCGCATAGCATAATCCTACCCGGCGATCCCCTCCTCGTCGCCCTGTTAGAGAGCGATCACCGGGTTGTATCTGGCACTTGGAAGGGTGTATTTTATTCAGTATCCGGTTCTAGTTGTCATAAGGTCAAGGTACAACTCCGGGTCATCCTTTTACCGAGGGATACGGCTATTCGAATAGATAAACTTCCCTGCAGGGGTGCACCACATAACCCAACACGCTCGATCCCATTTGGCCGGACACACTTTTTTGGTCATGCCCGGCCTCGTAAGATCAACACGTCGGAGCCCCACCTAGGCTCAACAGAGAGGTCAGCACGCCGGTCTAAACCCTATGCGCGCAGGGGTCTTGGCCCATCGCCCTATGCACACCTGCATGTTGCGTACGCGGCCGGAAGCAGACCTAGCCCCCTTAATACAAGCGCGAGCTTACGGTCCAATGCGGCGCGTGCCACTTAGTCGCTGACATCAAAAAGAGCTTCGGCTGATACCACGACACTGGGATACCCATAACTACTCCCGCGTAGATGGTTAGTGCGTATAGACCGAATGGCCAGACTCAGATCAAATACCAAGAACTCGTTAAGCGTGTTATTTTGAAGTAACCGCGGATGCCGTCGAGGGCCAGGCCCACCTCTCACCTAGGCGGTCTCAACCTGCCCTGTCGCTCCGCCACAAAGATCCACGTGCGGGTACTCCTACGAGCCGACCCGACTTTAGTCACCACCTGTGTCATGTATAGAGTATATAATTATATACCCGTGATCACCGCCCAGGTGATCACGGCCCGATAGTATACCACAGCAGACTGACAAGAATGTAGGACCACTGATGGAAAACTAGCACCCTATACTAAGCATGTAGGATTGCAGGTAAAGGTAGCAACAGTAGAAGCAAGGGCAGGCTATGCATCAGTATAGGATTAACGGAAAGCAGTAACAGGCTACACTACTCTAATGCAAGCAGTATAGAGATGAATAGGCGATATCTGGTAATCAAGGGGGGGGGCTTGCCTGGTTGTTCTGGCAAGTAGGAGGGGTCGTCTTTGATGTAGTCGAACACATGAACATCAGCAGCGGTCTTGGAGTCTACCGGAAAGAAGTAACGGAGGGGGAACACAATAAATAACAGAGCAATCAAATGTAACACAAAGCAAGACGCGGCGATACGTTGTGCTAGAGGTGACCTAACGTAGGGATAGGTGATACCGGCGAAAGGGGAAACATCCGGGAAAGTATCCCCGGTGTTTCGCGTTTTTGGACAGATGAACCGGAGGTGAAATGTTACAGGTTTGTTATGCTACGGATGTGTGGTGGACGAACGGGCTGCGTATCCGGATTCGCCTCGTCGTTCTGAGCAACTTTCATGTAGAAAGTATTTTCATCTGAGCTACGGTTTATTTTATATGATTTTCTAAAGTTTAAAATCATTTTAGAATTTATTTAATTTATTTAATTCAACATTATCCAGAATAGTGCCTGCTGACGTCATCATGACGTCAGCAGTCAACAGGGCGTTGACTGGGTCAAACTGACGTGCGGGACCCACCTGTCATTGACTGATTAATTAATTAACTAATAGTTTAATTAGTTTAGTTATTAGATTAGTTTAATTAAACAAAAATTAATTAGGTTAATTAATTCTTTAATTAATTAATTGTTTTTAATATATTATTATTATTATTATTTTTTATTCCTTTTTTTATATCTTTTTATTTTATGTTCTGGGGGTGGGGTCCCCGTGTCAGTGGCTCAAGGGGGTGCAGCGGGCGCACTGGTGCGGGTGCTCGCACCCGACGCCATGAGAGGCGAGGGCGAGCGCGCCTGGGGCCTCGGTGACCGGCGACAACGGGAGCAGCACCGGGCGTGGGGAGTTGCGGGGCACGCGCGCCGGCGAGACAAGCCGTGGCGGCCTTCGGCAGGCGCGGGGGAGCGCGGTAGGCACTGGCGGCTACAGGCTGCAGGGGGCGACGGAAGGCGCAGCCCCGGCGCGGCAGCACGAGCAAGCAGGGGCCGAGGCCACCGCGAGCGGGCGGCAAGGCGGAGCGGGGTCGCGCGGGCAAGGCGCCGTGAGCGCGGGCGCCGGACGCGCACGGGCATGGAGGACACGGTCGAGGCCAGATCGTGTGCGAGCGCGAGGGGGCGAGGCGGTACGGTGCGGTGGCCGTGGTGGCGTTCGGCGATCTGGACGGCGCAAAGGAGCGGGCGACGGTGATGGGGATCGAAGAGGAGGCGCTCACAACCGGTGTAGGGGAATGGCAGCGTGCTCTGAGAGGCTCGGGGTGGTCGACGGGGACGGGGTCGACGACGAAGAGGAAGGCGAGGCGGCTCCGGCGAGCGGCTTGAGGAGGAGACGAGGAGGCGAGATCCGGCGGGGAAGGCCCGGCAACGGCGGGGTCCAATGGCATCGGAGGCATCTTGGCGATGGCGGAGCGATGGTGGCGACGGGCACCAGGGGCGACGGGGTCTGGCAAGCAACGGAGGCGCCGTTGCGTCCCGATCCAGAACGGGGAGGAGGTCGAGGACGGGTGATGGGGCGCGGCCGTCGGGGCGGCGCCCGGGGCAGCGGTCGCGTGCGCTTGGGGGGTTTGATCCCCCTCCAGATCAGATCGGGTGAGGGGGAGTGACCGAGGGAGAGAGGGGATCGTGGGAGAGGAGTGGGGAGAGTGGGGGGTTAGGGTTTCGGTCAGTGGCCCGGGGGGGTTAAGTGGTGGTGGGATGGGCCGGCCTGTTCGGGCGGCTAAGGCCATTTGGCCCACGAGGCCCAGCGGGGGGGGGGGTCTGTTGCTTTTTTTTCCTATTTATTCTTTTCTCTTTTATTATAGTTGCATTTTATTTTTGTAAAATATACACTTAGTATCTAAATTAGTAGTTCAACTTAGTCCAGAGTCACAAAAAGTCTAGACCCCAAATAACTTAGTTTGACATTTTATTTGTTATAATAGGCATTTAATTAATGGTTTTGCTACTGTTTAAATCCTTATAGTTCATTTAAGCATTTTATAAAAGCTTGGTTTCTGCACCATAATTGCTTACGATTTGTTTGAAACAACCCGAACATTTTAGTTTTAATTTTTGAAAACTTTTGTTGTTTGCCATATTTTGAATTTGAATTTTGATCCGGTTCTGAACTAACGTGAGATTATCAACACTAACAGAGGTGACGTGGCATCATTAGCAAAGGTTTACTGTAGCATAATTATCCGGGCGTCACAATTCTCCTCTACTACAAGAAATCTCGTCCCGAGATTTAAGAGGGGAGTAAGGGGGGAAGGTTTGGTAACGAATCTAGCGGGTCTTCTCATTCTGGCTTGCTTTTCTCGAAGAGGCTCGTCCAATACATTGATGTCTTCATTTCTCTGCTTCGGTCATCATGATGAAGTCGGCGTCCTTTCTTCAGGAACTCCATCGTACTTACGAAAGAATAAAGGGTGGGCATTCTGGGAGAACGAGCCTCGACAAGGTTGACTATCGGGTCGACAACATCGAGGAAGGTGGCGGAAAGTAACCCTCGAATCGAAACTTAAGAAAATATAGAGAGCAAAGTAAGGAGGTAACCTGGGAAGTTTTGAGCGGGCAGGCAATCGTTCGATGCCTGTTATAGGGCGTGAAAGGGTCAAAGCAACGGGAATAAGTATTGTGTCCGATATCAGACCTGAAGGTGGCTCGTTAATTACACACGAGGCCATGCGCGAGGAACAACCATTAGAAACAGGGTTGTATAGAAGAGTCAGGTTTCAATCCTGTGGAACTGTGGGTTATGGGCCCACCATGTGGTATTTTTTTAGGAGCAGTGACATCTTGCACGGTCATGATAGCAAGGCATGTCAGAGAATACCCTATCAGTTATGTCGGCAACACGTTGGTACCAAGGGCGAGGGACGAAGAGAACCATTCTCCTGCTCGTTGAAACGACGCGGACCAATAGGCAAAGTTCTCGTCCATCGGTGGTTACCGGAATGTCACCAACAATAGTAAGAGGGTCTTACTGACAGAGTTGTACACCAAGGTGTTTGCACAAGCAGGGAATTGATACTGCTTAGATCATAATGATCACAAGAAACGTTAAACCAACCAATGGAAAGGAAAATATGATTATCAGAATAAACAGAACAATGGAAAGGAAAATGTGTTTAAACACATATTTCAGGGGTATATCCTTCCCAAGGACAAGCTGAGCATGATATTCATGACAGGATATAATGTAGAAAACTCTTTAGGTAGGGGAGAGAAATTTCATGACATTACCCATACAACGGTGTTTGGATAATTGAGCAGGAAACATTTAGCATTGGGCGTCAAATGTTCCTGTTGAAAATCGGAGTACCATAGACATGCTTCGAGATAGCATTGACATGGTCAACAGGTGAAGATCAGACTTTGGAAACAAAAAGGATCCATCAGGAATAACTTATAGAATAAGTCTTACAGTTTCCTCATGGAAGAATAGCTAACCTTGCTAAAAGGCAAAACTTATAACAATAGGTCCTCCCGCCAGGTGTGCTGGGTATCATCACCTTACCGGGTCATAAATAGGCCAATGTTATAACTCTTGGAAATATGTTCCAACCATCATATCTGACCGAGATTCAGATCTGATTGGTGTCAGGATAACTCAGACTCAGGATGCCTAAGAAGAAAGGTGCAACACAAATTTTCGAAACGACATCGAAGATTCTCGGGAGATGAACTATGGAAGCGAGTTCCGAACAAGGGTTCATCATTACATCAAGGAGAGGTGAGGAGGTGACTGATTGACTCAGCGACAATCCATTGAGATTTCCAAAAGATGGATTTCCACCACAATATGAACAAGGAGATAACATTAGCTAGATCGAATGACTTAATGATGTATGCTCGAGGAAAACATACACAGTTAAACATTGGTGGAAATGTGCACCCGAAATATGGGCTAGGTAGCACAATCAATGTTTGAATGATGATTCATTAAGCCATAGACGTAGAATGAAACTATAGACCAATAACTTCAAAGCAATAGGGTTGCTAGAAGTTTAGAATTTACACATCATAGACCATTTGTCGGTATTCCTTTTAGAAACAACACGGGGACCAAGAAAGAATGGTGATGGGGAGAAGTATCACTGTACCAAGATGTCATACGAGGTGGTGAAATTCTTACGACATACTTGACATAAAAGATGGTAATACTCCAAGGTAGAACATATCATAAGCTAGATAGCAAGGAAATCAAGGTACAACACAAAACACGAACAAGTTTGTGTTGAATGGAAGGCAATAAAATGGTCGATGATAAAACAAATCATCGAGGGCAAGGATGGTATTTCTCATCCAGAATTCGATAGATATCTTGGAAGAGCTCAGAATGTTGATGATGTTCACGACACATTTGTAGCGAGAATTTATGAAGAGGTAATCGATCGGCGATGACATCAACTCAAAGGAATGATGAAGCGAAAAGTTATTGGAACCCGGGGTACGACACAAACTCGAAATCAAGCTTGCTGTTCAAGGCGAAATGATATGACGAGGAAAATCGACGTAAGCTTAGCTCAGCGTCGAAAGTGGTGCTCCGGGAATAAAGACCAGGCAGCAAAGTTAAAATCGGCACGATAATGACATAGCCGAGCAGGCTAGGGATGACGTGATCGACTACGAACTCGTAAACAAAGGAGATTACTAAGAGTTGTTTAATCGTGATGCGGACTCGATTCAGTTATCGATGTCCTTGAGTGTTTAATAACTCGGAGCCCATGAAAAATTGGAATCAATGAGAATGTAATACTTGATGGAGAACTCATAAGAAGTTATGCAGTTCCGTGATAATCTCGAGATACTAGGGGGGTAATACTCGACGACAAACCAAAGTAGAGGTTGGACTGGGGTATTGCTCTGCAGAAGACAAGTGCCTAACTTGTACGAGAAATGGTGTTTAAAGGAGAACATGGTCGGAACCACGATTGCAAAAGGCCAGATCCCAGATATAAGATGAACTTATACCAAGGGAATAGTTAATTTAAGAAAAGCTTTAATGATAAGATCTACATCGTGTCCATGGGCATGAACGCAAAGTTCAAGGTCGACTCCCACTTCTTCAATGCATAACCTTTCATTCACTTCTCGCGTTTGATGAAGTTGCAGTGTTGAAAATTTTTATCTGGCAAAATACCAGAAGAGTATGACTCATGAAAACTTTCGAGTTCACACATATTATGAAAGGCATAGGTTCAACCCATCAAGGCATCTTAGGAACATATACCACAAACTTCGGAGTAAATATTACAAGCTCGTAAGAAGAGCATTGTTCAAAAACAGATGATACAATTTACCAAAGGCATTATATACCCATGGAAAGGCTCACAAGGTTATTCAATATGAAGGACACTGTCGGATAAAATCCAACAAAGGAACCGATGGTCCACAAGGGATCTGATGTGAGCGTCGGTACTCTAACAGAGGAAGAAGAATGCAAGGAGATCTGATTATAGAAACAACTGACTAACTCAAAGTTCAAATGCAAAAGAATTATGATTTCCAAATCAGGGGGTCAGAAGCAACGCTCTGATCAAGGATGGATAAGTTGAGTAGGCTTAGGGGTACAATCGATGGCAATTTGATAGGTCGAGATCCAGCTCACGTTTAAAATGACGTCTGAGCCGGAAGAATGAATTCTAGGATATGATTGAGGATTGCGAGCATTCGCAACAAATTGAATCAACTGACTCAAAATGATAATGACAAGAGATGCCAATAAGATTATGAGACTTATGGGATTAACCATAATGCAAGCAAACAAGAATTTCAAGAGCAATAGGCTCCTGAGGATTTTCGGAAGATCGAATAGTATTTTGAAGACTATTGTGGAATACTTGAATCAACTGGGGATGACCGGATACTCGGTAAGTGCGAGAATTATCCGTAGGGGTATTCAGGTGACAAAGAACAGCAAGGCAGTAAGCTCAAAGGATTCTCGGAACAACAGAGAGAATTTCGGGGTATCTTGTAATAACAAGATCAACTGGGAAACATTGTATGAGTGGCGAGGTATACGTGGTTATCCATAGGAGTTTATCGATGAAAGGGAATTGCAAAAGCGATGAACACAAGTTCTCGGGTTATCAGCGGAGAGTATCTTCAGGGTCTTCACGGGCAGCAGACGATCATCAGTAATAAGGGGCTCTCCGGGTGAAAGTGATAACGAGATCCTAATGTTAGCTTTAGCAAAATTCACTTAACCCGAATAGAAGAGAGATCAGAGTCCCAGAGTATAGACAAGGAGTAAAAGATCCTACTACCACCCAATGGTGACGTGGGCCCGTAAGCCACACAGTCATGTTATTAAAAGTTTTTCAATGACTAGACTCGACTTCGGCCAAGGAGTTGGAAAGGGGGATTCCTACAGGCAGTTGGCTCTGATACCAACTTGTGACGCCCCCGATTTGATCGTACACTAATCATGCACGCAAATGTGTACGATCAAGATCAGGGACTCACGGGAAGATATCACAACACAACTCTAAAACATAAATAAGTCATACAAGCATCATAATACAAGCCAGGGGCCTCGAGGGCTCAAATATAAGTGCTCGATCACAGACGAGTCAGCGGAAGCAACAATATCTGAGTACAGACATAAGTTAAACAAGTTTGCCTTAAGAAGGCTAGCACAAACTGGGATACAGATCAAACGAGGCGCAGGCCTCCTGCCTGGGATCGTCCTAACTACTCCTGGTCGTCGTCAGTGGCCTGCACGTAGTAGTAGGCACCTCCAGTGTCGTAGGAGTCGTCGTCGACGGTGGCGTCTGGCTCCTGGGCTCCAGCATCTGGTTGCGACAACCAGGTAGAAAGGAAAGGGGGTTAAGAGGGAGAAAAGCAACCGTGAGTACTCATCCAAAGTACTCGCAAGCAAGGAACTACATATGCATGGGTATATATGTAAAGGGCCATATCAGTGGACTGAACTGCAGAATGCCAGAATAAGAGGGGGATAGCTATTCCTGTCGAAGACTACGCTTCTGGCCATCTCCATCTTGCAGCATGTAGAAGAGAGTAGATTGAAGTCCTCCAAGTAGCATCGCATAGCATAATCCTACCCGGCGATCCCCTCCTCGTCGCCCTGTTAGAGAGCGATCACCGGGTTGTATCTGGCACTTGGAAGGGTGTATTTTATTCAGTATCCGGTTCTAGTTGTCATAAGGTCAAGGTACAACTCCGGGTCGTCCTTTTACCGAGGGACACGGCTATTCGAATAGATAAACTTCCCTGCAGGGGTGCACCACATAACCCAACACGCTCGATCCCATTTGGCCGGACACACTTTTCTAGGTCATGCCCGGCCTCGTAAGATCAACACGTCGGAGCCCCACCTAGGCTCAACAGAGAGGTCAGCACGCCGGTCTAAACCCTATGCGTGCAGGGGTCTGGGCCCATCGCCCTATGCACACCTGCATGTTGCGTACGCGGCCGGAAGCAGACCTAGCCCCCTTAATACAAGCGCGAGCTTACGGTCCAATGCGGCGCGCGCCACTTAGTCGCTGACGTCAAAAAGAGCTTCGGCTGATACCACGACACCGGGATACCCATAACTACTCCCGCGTAGATGGTTAGTGCGTATAGACCGAATGGCCAGACTCAGATCAAATACCAAGAACTCGTTAAGCGTGTTATTTTGAAGTAACCGCGGACGCCGTCGAGGGCCAGGCCCACCTCTCACCTAGGCGGTCTCAACCTGCCCTGTCGCTCCGCCACAAAGATCCACGTGCGGGTACTCCTACGAGCCGACCCGACTTTAGTCACCACCTGTGTCATGTATAGAGTATATAATTATATACCCGTGATCACCGCCCAGGTGATCACGGCCCGATAGTATACCACAGCAGACTGACAAGAATGTAGGACCACTCATGGAAAACTAGCACCCTATACTAAGCATGTAGGATTGCAGGTAAAGGTAGCAAAAGTAGAAGCAAGGGCAGGCTATGCATCAGTATAGGATTAACGGAAAGCAGTAACAGGCTACACTACTCTAATGCAAGCAGTATAGAGATGAATAGGCGATATCTGGTAATCAAGGGGGGGGGGGCTTGCCTGGTTGTTCTGGCAAGTAGGAGGGGTCGTCTTCGATGTAGTCGAACACATGAACATCGGCAGCGGTCTCGGAGTCTACCGGAAAGAAGTAACGAAGGGGGAACACAATAAATAATAGAGCAATCAAATGTAACACAAAGCAAGACGCGGCGATACATTGTGCTAGGGTTGACCTAACGTAGGGATAGGTGATACCGGCGAAAGGGGAAACATCCGGGAAAGTATCCCCGGTGTTTCACGTTTTTGGACAGATGAACCGGAGGTGAAATGTTACAGGTTTGCTATGCTACGGATGTGTGGCGGACGAACGGGCTGCATATCCGGATTCGTCTCGTCGTTCTGAGCAACTTTCATGTAGAAAGTATTTTCATCTGAGCTACGGTTTATTTTATATGATTTTCTAAAGTGTTAAATAATTTTAGAATTTATTTAATTCAACATTATCCAGAATAGTGCCTGCTGACGTCATCATGACGTCAGCATGACATCAGCAGTCAACAGGGCGTTGACTGGGTCAAACTGACGTGCGGGACCCACCTGTCATTGACTGATTAATTAATTAACTAATAGTTTAATTAGTTTAGTTATTAGATTAGTTTAATTAATCAAAAATTAATTAGGTTAATTAATTCTTTAATTAATTAATTGTTTTTAATATATTATTATTATTATTTTTATTCCTTTTTTATATCTTTTTATTTTATGTTCTGGGGGTGGGGTCCCCGTGTCAGTGGCTCAAGGGGGTGCAGCGGGCGCACTGGTGCGGGTGCTCGCACCCGACGCCATGAGAGGCGAGGGCGAGCGCGCCTGGGGCCTCGGTGGCCGGCGACAACGGGAGCAGCACCGGGCGTGGGGAGTTCCGGGGCACGCGCGCCGGCGAGACGAGCCGTGGCGGCCTTCGGCAGGCGCGGGGGAGCGCGGTAGGCGCCGGCGGCTACAGGCTGCAGGGGGCGGCGGAAGGCGCAGCCCCGGCGCGGCAACACGGGCAAGCAGGGCCCGAGGCCACCGCGAGCGGGCGGCAAGGCGGAGCGGGGTCGCGCGGGCAAGTTGCCGTGAGCGCGGGCGCCGGACGCACATGGGCGTGGAGGACACGGTCGAGGCCAGATCGTGTGCGAGCGTGAGGGGGCGAGGCGGTACGGTGCGGTGGCCGTGGTGGCGTTCGGCGATCCAGACGGCGCAACGGAACGGGCGACGGTGATGGGGATAGAAGAGGATGCGCTCACAACCGGTGTAGGGGAATGGCAGCGTGCTCGGGGAGGCTCGGGGTGGTCGACGGGGACGCGGTCGATGACGAAGAGGAAGGCGAGGCGGCTCCGGCGAGCGGCTTGAGGAGGAGACGAGGAGGCGAGATCCGGCGGGGAAGGCCCGGCGACGGCGGGGTCCAGTGGCATCGGAGGCGTCTTGGCGATGGCGGAGCGGTGGTGGCGACGGGCACTAGGGGCGACGGGGTCTGGCAAGCAACGGGGCGCCGTTGCGTCCCGATCTAGAACGGGGAGGAGGTCGAGGACGGGTGATGGGGCGCGGCCGTCGGGGCGGCGCCCGGGGCAGCGGTCGCGTGCGCTGGGGGGGTTTGACCCCCCTCCAGATCGGATCGGGTGAGGGGGAGTGACCGAGGGAGAGAGGGGATCGTGGGAGAGGAGTGGGCAGAGTGGGGGGTTCGGGTTTCGGTCAGTGGCCCGGGGGGTTAAGTGGTGGTGGGATGGGCCGGCCTGTTCGGGCGGCTAAGGCCATTTGGGCCACGAGGCCCAGCGGGGGGGGGTCTGTTGCTTTTTTTTCCTATTTATTCTTTCCTCTTTTATTTTAGTTGCATTTTATTTTAGTAAAATATACACTTAGTATCTAAATTAGTAGTTCAACTTAGTCCAGAGTCACAAAAAGTCTAGACCCCAAATAGCTTAGTTTGACATTTTATTTGTTATAATAGGCATTTAATTAATGGTTTTGCTACTGTTTAAATCCTTATAGTTCATTTAAGCATTTTATAAAAGCTTGGTTTCTCCACCATAATTGCTTACGATTTATTTGAAACAACCCGAACATTTTAGTTTTAAATTTTCAAAACTTTTGTTGTTTGCCATATTTTGAATTTGAATTTTGATCCGGTTTTGAATTAACGTGATATTATCAACACTAACAGAGGTGACGTGGCATCATTAGCGTAGGTTTACTGTAGCATAATTATCCGGGCGTCACAAAATGTAAAGTAATAAATCAAAAGGTTATGAAAAACTTCTAAAAATTATGTGACTCCTACATATATAAGTTATTATAGGATTTTCAAATGACGGCACAGGCAATTTTGAAACAAGAAACGAAGCAAGGCTTCTATCACTTGTCGGTAATGCTATTTAAACAAGTATTCAGTTTCGCCAAAATAGAAAATCTACCATGATGGATCTAAACAGTTAAAAATTGTACCAAATTGTCTAATTTCTATAGGTAAGTTGCTATCTGAGGTGCATATAGATGCACGGACTACCCTCGAAGCATGAAATGGTGGAAATGATTTCGGAATATGCCAATGACGCTTCATTAATAAGTTTTCAGTTTTCAACAAAATGAAAATCTATAGTGATGGATCAAAAGGGAACAAAATTGGTGATGAAATTATATGATTTTTAGTTATAAATTGTTATATGAGATCAATATGGTCGAACATACAACTTTCAAAGGTTGAAAGGAAGAAATGCTGATGGAATTTTTAAATGATGCTATTTAAGTAAGTTTTTTTGAGCGAAAAAATATACGGTAACGGATCAAAAGCTTATGTAAAGGTGCTAAACACGAATAATTTATGTGGATAAGCTGTTCGACTTTCATACGGCGGTCGAGACTACTCTCGAAGAATGGAATGATGGAAAGGTTGTTATAATGTGTCGAATGTCCTATTTAAATGAGTTCTTAGTTTCAATTGAGGAGAAAATGTAAAGTAATAAATCAAAAGGTTATGAAAAAATTAGTAAAAATTATATGACTCCTATATATATAAGTTATTATCGGATTTTCAAATGGCGGCATAGGAAATTTCAAAACAAAAAACAAAGCAAGGCTTCTGTCACTTGTCGGAAATGCTATTTAAACCAGTATTCAGTTTCGCCAAAATAGAAAATCTACCGTGATGGATTGAAACGGTTAAAAATTGTACCAAATTGTCTAATTTCTATAGGTAAGTTGCTATCTGAGGTGCATATAGATGCACAGACTATATCTGAGGTGCATATAGATGCACAGACTACCCTCGAAGCATGAAATGGTGGATATGAAATGATGGAATATGTCAATGACGCTTCATTAATAAGTTTTCAGTTTTCAACAAAATGAAAATCTATAGTGATGGATCAAAAGGGAACAAAATTGGTGATGAAATTATATGATTTTTAGTTATAAATTGTTATATGAGATCAATATGGTCGAACATACAACTTCGAAAGGTTGAAAGGAAGAAATGCTGATGGAATTTTTAAATGATGCTATTTAAGTAAGTTTCTTTTGAGCGAAAAATATACGGTAATGGATCAAAAGTTTATGTAAAGGTGCTAAACATGAATAATTTATGTGGATAAGCTGTTCGACTTCCATACGGCGGTCGAGACTACTCTCGAAGAATGGAATGATGGAAAGGTTGTTATAATGTGTCGAATGTCCTATTTAAATAAGTTCTTAGTTTCAATGGTTATTATAGGATTACTAGTAAAAAATCAAAAGGTTATGAAAAAACTAGTAAAAATTATATGACTCCTACATATATAAGTTATTATAGGATTTTCAAATGGCGGCATAGGAAATTTCAAAACAAGAAACAAAGCAAGGCTTCTGTCAGTTGTCGGTAATTCTATTTAAACAAGTATTCTGTTTCGCCAAAATAAAAAATCTACCATGATGGATCTAAACGGTTAAAAATTGTACCAAGTTGTCTAATTTCTATAGGTAAGTTGCTATCTGAGGTGTATATAGATGCACGGACTACCCTCGAAGCATGAAATGGTGGAAATGATTTCGGAATATGTCAATGACGCTTCATTCATAAGTTTTCAGTTTTCAATGAAATGAAAATCTATAGTGATGGATCAAAAGGGAATAAAATTGGTGATGAAATAATAGGATTACTAGTTATAAATTGTTATACGAGGTCAATATGGTCGAACATACAACTTCCAAAGGTTGAAAGGAAGAAATGCTGATGGAATTTCTAAATGATGCTATTTAAGTAAGTTTCTTTTAAGCGAAAAAAATATACGGTAACGGATCAAAAGTTTAAGTAAAGGTGCTAAACATGAATAATTTATGTGGATAAGCTATTCGACTTCCATACGGCGGTCGAGACTACTCTCAAAGAATGGAATGATGGAAAGGTTGTTATAATGTGCCGAATGTCCTATTTAAATGAGTTCTGAGTTCCAAAGGAGGAGAAAATGTATTATAATAAATCAAAAGGTTATGAAAAACTAATAAAAATTATGTGACTCCTACATATATAAGTTATTGTAGGATATTCAAATGGTGGCATACGCAATTTCGAAACAAGAAACGAAGCAAGGCTTCTACCACTTGTCGGTAATGCTATTTAAACAAGTCTTCAGTTTCGCCAAAATAGAAAATCAACCATGATGGATAAAAACAGCTAAAAATTGTAACAAATTGTCTAATTTCTATAGGTAAGTTGCTATCTGAGGTGCATATAGATACATGGACTACCCTCGAAGAATGAAATGGTGGAAATGATTTCAGAATATGTCGATGATGCTTTACTAATAAGTTTCCAGTTTTCAATGAAATGAAAATCTATAGTGATGGATCAAAAGGGTATAAAATTGGTGATGAAATAATAGGATTACTAGTTATAAGTTGTTATACGAGATCAATATGGTCGAACATACAACTTCCAAAGGTTGAAAGGAAGAAATGCTGATGGAATTTCTAAATGATGCTATTTAAGTAAGTTTCTTCTAAGCGAAAAAATATACGGTAACGGATCAAAAGTTTAAGTAATGGTGCTAAACATTAATAATTTATGTGGATAAGTTGTTCGACTTACATACGGCGGTCGAGACTACTCTCGAAGAATGGAATGATGGAAAGGTTGTTATAATTTGTCGAATGTCCTATTTAAATGAGTTCTGAGTTTCAATAGAGGAGAAAATGTAAAGTAATAAATCACAAGGTTATGAAAAACTACTAAAAATTATGTGACTCCTACATATATAAGTTATTGTAGGATTTTCAAATGGCGGCATATGCAATTTCGAAACAAGAAACGGAGCAAGGCTTCTATCACTTGTCGGTAATGCTATTTAAACAAGTATTCAGTTTCACCAAAATAGAAAATCTACCATGATGGATCAAAACGGTTAAAAATTGTACCAAATTGTCTAATTTCTATAGGTAAGTTTCTATCTGAGCTGCATATAGATGCACGGACTACCCTCGAAGCATGAAATGGTGGAAATGATTCGGAATATGTCAATGACGCTTCATTAATAAGTTTTCAGTTTTTAATGAAATGAAAATCTATAGTGATGGATCAAAAGGAATAAAATTGGTGATGAAATAATATGATTACTAGTTATAAATTATTATACGAGATCAATATGGTCGAACATACAACTTCCAAAGGTTGAAAGGAAGAAATGCTGATGGAATTTTTAAATGATGCTATTTAAGTAAGTTTCTTTTAAGCAAAAAATGTACGGTAACGGATCAAAAGTTTAAGTAATGGTGCTAAACATTAATAATTTATGTGGATAACCTGTTCGACTTCCATACGGCGGTCGAGACTACTCTCGAAGAATGGAATGATGGAAAGGTTGTTATAATTTGTCGAATGTCCTATTTAAATGAGTTCTGAGTTTCAATGGAGGAGAAAATGTAAAGTAAGAAATCAAAAGGTTATAAAAAACTTATAAAAATTATGTGACTCCTACATATATAGGTTATTATAGGATTTTCAAATGACGGCACAGGCAATTTCGAAACAAGAAACAAAGCAAGGCTTCTATCACTTGTCGGTAATGCTATTGAAACAAGTATTCGGTTTCGCCAAAATAGAAAATCTACCATGATGGATCAAAACGATTAAAAATTGTACCAAATTGTCTAATTTCTATAGGTAAGTTGCTATCTGAGGTGCGTATAGATGCACGGACTACCCTCGAAGCATGAAATGGTGGAAATGATTTCGGAATATGTCAATGACGCTTCATTAATAAGTTTTCAGTTTTCAATGAAATGAAAATCTATAGTGATGAATCAAAAGGGAATAAAACTGGTGATGAAATAATATTATTACTAGTTATAAGTTGTTATACGAGATCAATATGGTCGAACATACAACTTCCGAAGCTTGAAGGGAAGAAATGCTGGTGGAATTTCTAAATGACGCTATTTAAGTAAGTTTCTTTTTAGCAAAAACAATATACGGTAACGGTTCAAAAGTTTAAGTAAAGGTGCTAAACATAAATAATTTATGTGGATAAGCAGTTCGACTGCCATACAGCGGTCGAGACTACTCTCGAAGAATGGAATGATGGAAAGGCTATTATAATGTGTCGAATGACCTATTTAAATGACTTCTATGTTTCGAAGGAGGAGAAAATGTAAAGTAATAAATCAAAAGTTTATGAAAAACTACTAAAAATTATGTGACTCCTACATATATAAGTTGTTGTAGGATTTTCAAATGGCGGCATAGGCAACTTCGAAACAAGAAACGAAGCAAGGCTTCTATCACTTGTCGTTAATGCTATTTAAACAAGTATTCAGTTTCGCCAAAATACCAAATCTACCATGCTGGATCGAAACGGTTAAAAATTGTACCAAATTTTCTAATTTCTATAGGTAAGTTGCTATCTGAGGTGCATATAGATGCACGAACTACCCTCGAAGCATGAAATGGTGGAAATGATTTCGGAATATGTCGATGACGCTTCATTAATAAGTTTTCAGTTTTCAACGAAATGAAAATCTATAGTGATGGATCAAAATGGGAACAAAATTGGTCATGAAATTATATGATTACTAGTTATAAGTTGTTATACGAGATCAATATGGACGAACATACAACTTCCGAAGGTTGAAAGGAAGAAATGATGGTGGAATTTCTAAATGATGCTATTTAAGTAAGTTTCTTTTTACCGAAAAATAGACGGTAACGGATCAAAAGCTTAAGTAAAGGTGCTAAACATTAATAATTTATGTGGATAAGCTATTCGACTTCCATACGGCGGTCCAGACTACTCTCGAAGAATGGAATAATGGAAAGGTTGTTACAATGTGTTCTAATTTCAATGGAGGAGAAAATATAAAGTAATAAATCAAAAGGTTCTGAAAAACTACTAAAAATTAAGTGACTCCTACATATATAAGTTATTGTAGGATTTTCAAATGGCGGCATATGCAATTTCGAAACAAGAAACGAAGCAAGGATTTTATCACTTGTCGCTAATGCTATTTAAACAAGTATTCAGTTTCGCCAAAATAGAAAATCTGCCATGATGGATCAAAACGGTTAAAAATTGTACCAAATTGTCTAATTTCTATAGGTAAGTTGCTATCTGAGGTGTATATAGATGCCCGGACTAACCTCGAAGCATGAAATGGTGGAAATGATTTCGGAATATGTCAAGGACGCTTCATTAATAGGTTTTCAGTTTTCAATGAAATGGAAATCTATAGTGATGGATCAAAAGGGAATACAATTGGTGATGAAATAATAGGATTACTAGTTATAAATTGTTATACGAGGTCAATATGGTCGAACATACAACTTCCAAAGGTTGAAAGGAAGAAATGCTGATGGAATTTCTAAATGATGCTATTTAAGTAAGTTTCTTTTAAGCGAAAAAATATACGGTAACGGATCAAAAGTATAAGTAAAGGTGCTAAACATGAATAATTTATGTGGATAAGCTATTCGACTTCCATACGGCGGTCGAGACTACTCTCGAAGAATGGAATGACGGAAAGGTTTTATAATGTGCCGAATGTCCTATTTAAATGAGTTCTGAGTTTCAAAGGAGGAGAAAATATATAATAATAATAAATCAAAAGGTTATGAAAAACTACTAAAAATTATGTGACTCCTACATATATAAGTTATTATAGGATTTTCAAATGGCGGCATACGCAATTTCGAAACAAGAAACGAAGCAAGGCTTCTACCACTTGTCGGTAATGCTATTTCAACAAGTCTTCAGTTTCGCCAAAATAGAAAATCAACCATGATGGATAAAAACGGCTAAAAATTGTACCAAATTGTCTAATTTCTGTAGGTAAGTTGCTATCTGAGGTGCATATAGATACATGGACTACCCTCGAAGCATGAAATGGTGGAAATGATTTCAGAATATGTTGATGACGCTTTATTAATAAGTTTTCAGTTTTCAATGAAATGAAAATCTATAGTGATGGATCAAAAGGGAATGAAATTGGTGATGAAATAATATGATTATTAGTTATAAGTTGTTATACGAGATCAATATGGTCGAACATACAACTTCCGAAGCTTGAAGGGAAGAAATGCTAGTGGAATTTCTAAATGACGCTATTTAAGTAATTTTCTTTTTAGCAAAAACAATATACGGTAACGGTTCAAAAGTTTAAGTAAAGGTGCTAAACATAAATAATTTATGTGGATAAGCAGTTCGGCTGCCATACGGCGGTCGAGACTACTCTCGAATAATGGAATGATGAAAAGGCTGTTATAATATGTCGAATGTCCTACTTAAATGAGTTATAAGTTTCGAAGGAGGAGAAAATGTTATGAAAAACTACTAAAAATTATGTGAATCCTACATATATGAGTTGTTGTAGGATTTTCAAATGGCGGCATACGCAACTTCAAAACAAGAAACGAAGCAAGGCTTCTATCACTTGTCGGTAATGCTATTTAAACAAGTATTCAGTTTCACCAAAATAGAAAATCTACCATGATGGATCGAAACGGTTGAAAATTGTACCAAATTTTCTAATTTCTATAGGTAAGTTGCTATCTGAGGTGCATATAGATGCACGGACTACCCTCGAAGCATGAAATGGTGGAAATGATTTCAGAATATGTCGATGACGCTTCATTAATAAGTTCTCATTTTTGAACGAAATGAAAATCTATAGTGATGGATCAAAATGGGAACAAAATTGGTGATGAAATTATATGATTACTAGTTATAAGTTGTTATACGAGATCAATATGGACGATTCCGAAGGTTGAAAGGAAGAAATGCTGGTGGAATTTCTAAATGATGCTATTTAAGTAAGTTTTTTTAAGCGAAAAAATATACGGTAACGGATCGAAAGATTAAGTAAACGTGCTAAACATGAATAATTTATGTGGATAAGATATTCGACTTCCATACGGCGGTCGAGACTACTCTCGAAGAATGGAATGATGGAAAGGTTGTTATAATGTGTTGAATGTCCTATTTAAATGAGTTCTGAGTTTCAATGGAGGGGAAAATGTAAAGTAATAAATCAAAAGGTTACGAAAACCTACTAAAAATTATGTGACTCCTACATATATAAGTTATTATAGGATTTTCAAATGGTGGCATAGGCAATTTCGAAACAAGAAAGGAAACAAGGCTTCTATCACTTGACGATAATGCTATTTATACAAGTATTCAGTTTCGCCAAAATAGAAAATCTACCATGATGGATCAAAACGGTTAAAAATTGTACCAAATTGTCTAATTTCTATAGGTAAGTTGCTATCTGAGGTGCATATAGATGCATGGACTACCCTCAAAGCATGAAATGGTGGAAATGATTTCAGAATATGTCGATGACGCTTTATTAATAAGTTTACAGTTTTTAATGAAATGAAAATCTATAGTGATGGATCAAAAGGGAATAAAATTGGTGATGAAATAATATGATTACTAGTTATAATTGTTATACGAGATCAATATGTTCGAACATATAGGTTCCGAAGCTTGAAGGGAAGAAATGCTGGTGGAATTTCTAAATGATATTATTTAAGGAAGTTTATTTTTAGCAAAAAATATACGGTAATGGTTCAAAAGTTTAAGTAAAGGTGCTACACATAAATAATTTATGTGGATAAGCTGTTCGATTGCCATACGGCGGTCGAGACTACTCTCGAAAAATGGAATGATGGAAAGGCTGTTATAATGTGTCGAATGTCCTATTTAAATGAGTTATGAGTTTCGAACGAGGAGAAAATGTAAAGTAATAAATCAAAAGGTTATGAAAAACTACTAAAAATTATGTGAATCCTACATATATGAGTTGTTGTAGGATTTTCAAATGGCGGCATACGCAACTTCAAAACAAGAAACGAAGCAAGGCTTCTATCACTTGTCGGTAATGCTATTTAAACAAGTATTCAGTTTCACCAAAATAGAAAATCTACCATGATGGATCGAAACGATTGAAAATTGTACCAAATTTTCTAATTTCTATAGGTAAGTTGCTATCTGAGGTGCATATAGATGCACGGACTACCCTCGAAGCGTGAAATGGTGGAAATGATTTCAGAATATGTCGATGACGCTTCATTAATAAGTTTTCATTTTTGAACGAAATGAAAATCTATAGTGATGGATCAAAATGGGAACAAAATTGGTGATGAAATTATATGATTACTAGTTATAAGTTGTTATACGAGATCAATATGGACGAACAACTTCCGAAGGTTGAAAGGAAGAAATGCTGGTGGAATTTCTAAATGATGCTATTTAAGTAAGTTTCTTTTAAGCGAAAAAATATACGGTAACGGAACGAAAGCTTAAGTAAACGTGCTAAACATGAATAATTTATGTGGATAAGCTATTCGACTTCCATACGGCGGTCGAGACTACTCTCGAAGAATGGAATGATGGATAGGTTGTTATAATGTGTCGAATGTCCTATTTAAATGAGTTCTGAGTTTCAATGGAGGGGAAAATGTAAAGTAATAAATCAAAAGGTTATGAAAAACTACTAAAAACTATGTGACTCCTACATATATAAGTTATTGTAGGACTTTCAAATGGCGGCATACGCAATTTCGAAACAAGAAACGAAGCAAGGCTTCTATCACTTGTCGGTAATGCTATTTAAACAAGTATTCAGTTTCGCCAAAATAGAAAATCTACCATGATGGATCGAAACGGTTAAAAATTGTACCAAATTTTCTAATTTCTATAGGTAAGTTGCTATCTGAGGTGCATATAGATGCACGGACTACCCTCGAAGCATGAAATGGTGGAAATAATTTCGGAATATGTCGATTACGCTTCATTAAAAAGTTTTCATTTTTCAACGAAATGAAAATCTATAGTGATGGATCAAAATGGGAACAAAATTGGTGATGAAATTATATGATTACTAGTTATAAGTTGTTATACGAGATCAATATGGACGAACATACAACTTCCGAAGGTTGAAAGGAAGAAATGCTGGTGGAATTTCTAAATGATACTATTTAAGTAAGTTTATTTTTAGCGAAAAAATATACGGTAACGGATCAAAATCTTAAGTAAAGGTGCTAAACATTAATAATTTATGTGGATAAGTTGTTCGACTTCCATACGGCGGTCGAGACTACTCTCAAAGATTGGAATGATGGAGAGGCTATTATAATGTGTCGAATGTCCTATCTAAATGAGTTCTGAGTTTCAATGGAGGAGAAAATGTAAAGTAATTAATCAAAAGGTTATGAAAACCTACTAAAAATTATGTGACTCCTACATATATAAGTTATTATAGGATTTTCAAATTGCAGCATAGGCAATTTCGAAACAAGAAACGAAGCAAGGCTTCTATCACTTGTCGATAATGCTATTTAAACAAGTATTCAGTTTCGCCAAAATAGAAAATCTACCATGATGGATCAAAACGGTTAAAAATTGTACCAAATTGTCTAATTTCTATAGGTAAGTTGCTATCTGAGGTGCATATAGATGCATGGACTACCCTCGAAGCATGAAATGGTGGAAATGATTTCAGAATATGTCGATTACGCTTTATTAATAAGTTTTCAGTTTTCAATGGAATGAAAATCTATAGTGATGGATCAAAAGGGAATAAAATTGGAGATGAAATAATATGATTACTAGTTATAAGTTGTTATACGAGATCAATATGGTCGAACATATATAACTTCCGATTTGACCGTACACTAATCATGCACGCAAACGTGTACGATCAAGATCAGGGACTCACGGGAAGATATCACAACACAACTCTAAAACATAAATAAGTCATACAAGCATCATAATAAAAGCCAGGGGCCTCGAGGGCTCGAATACAAATGCTCGATCATAGACGAGTCAGCGAAAGCAACAATATCTGAGTACAGACATAAGTTATACAAGTTTGCCTTAAGAAGGCTAGCACAAACTGGGATACAGATCGAACGAGGCGGAGGCCTCCTGCCTGGGATCCTCCTAACTACTCCTGGTCGTCGTCAGCGGGCTGCACGTAGTAGTAGGCACCTCCAGTGTCGTAGGTGTCGTCGTCGACGGTGGCGTCTGGCTCCTGGGCTCCAACATCTGGTTGCGACAACCAGATAGAAAGGAAAGGGGGAAAGAGGGAGAGAAGCAACCGTGAGTACTCATCCAAAGTACTCGCAAGCAAGGAGCTACACTACATATGCATGGGTATATGTGTAAAGGGGCATATCAGTGGACTGAACTGCAGAATGCCAGAATAAAAAGGGGGATAGCTAGTCCTGTCGAAGACTACGCTTCTGGTCATCTCCATCTTGCAGCATGTAGAAGAGAGTAGATTGAAGTCCTCCAAGTACCATCGCATAGCATAATCCTACCCGGCGATCCCCTCCTCGTCGCCCTGTTAGAGAGCGATCACCGGGTGATATCTGGCACTTGGAAGGGTGTGTTTTATCAAGTATCCAGTTCTAGTTGTCATAAGGTCAAGGTACAACTCCGGGTCGTCCTTTTACCGAGGGACACGGCTATTCGAATAGATAAACTTCCCTGCAGGGGTGCACCACATAACCCAACACGCTCGATCCCATTTGGCCGGACACACTTTTCTGGGTCATGCCCGGCCTCGGAAGATCAACACGTCGCAGCCCCACCTAAGCACAACAGAGAGGTCAGCATGCCGGTCTAACCCTATGCGCGCAGGGGTCTGGGCCCATCGCCCTATGCACACCTGCACGTTGCGTACGCGGCCGGAAGCAGACCTAGCCTAGTGGCGTTCCAGTCCAATCCGGCGCGCGCCACTCAGTCGCTGACGTCAAAAAGGCTTCGGCTGATACCACGACGTCGGGATACCCATAACTACTCCCGCGTAGATGGCTAGTGCGTATAGACCAAATGGCCAGACTCAGATCAAATACCAAGATCTCGTTAAGCGTGTTAAGTATCCGCGAACGCCGACCAGGGCCAGGCCCACCTCTCACCTAGGCGGTCTCAACCTGCCCTGTCGCTCCGCCACAAAGATCCACTTGCGGGTACTCCTACGAGCCGACCCGACTTTAGTCATCACATGTGTCCTTGATATAGTATATAGGTATATACCCGTGATCACCGCCCAGGTGATCACGGCCCGATAGTGTAGCACAGCAGACGGACAAGAATGTAGGGCCACTGATGGAAATCTAGCATCCTATACTAAGCATGTAGGATTGCAGGTAAAGGTATCAACAGTAGTAGCAAGGATAGGCTATGCATCAGGATAGGATATCGAAAAGCAGTAACATGCTACACTACTCTAATGCAAGAAGTATAGAGAAGAGTAGGCGATATCTGGTGATCAAGGGGGGGGCTTGCCTGGTTGCTCTGGCAAGTAGGAGGGGTCGTCAACTCCGTAGTCGAACTGGGCAGCAGCAGTGTCGGTCTCGTAGTCTACCGGAGAGGAGAGGGGGAAGAAACAGTAAATACAATGCAAACATAAGCATGACGATGCGTGACATGACAATGAGCGGTGCTAGGTGTGTCCTAACGCGACAGTAGGTGGTACCGGTGAAAGGGGGGGAACATCCGGGAGGTATTCCCGATGTTTCACGTTTTCGGACAGACGGACCGGAGGGGGAAAGTTGCTAGTTCGATAGGTTAGGGAGGTGTGGTGGACGAACGGACTGCGTATTCGGATTCGTCTCGTCGTTCTGAGCAATTTTCATATAGAAAACATTTTCATCCGAGTTACGGTTTAAAAGATATGAATTTTTAAAGTTTATTTGAATTTCTGGAATTATTTAATTAACAGAAAAAGGGGTATGACGTCAGCATGACGTATGAGCGACGTGAGCGGTCAACAGTCCGGGTTGACTGGTCAAAACTGACACGGGGGACCCACCTGTCATAGACAGTGGGTTAACAGAAGATTAAACTAATTAATTTTTAGTTAATTAACTACTGGGCCCACCTGTCAGTGAGTGATTAGATTAATTAATTAGTTTTAATTATAAAAACATTTTCTTTTGTTCTTTTTTTTTATTTTCTGCGGCGGGGCCTGCATGTCAGTGGCTGGGCCTGCCCAGTCAGCACGTTGACTGGGTGGACCCAGTCAAAGGGGCCCACGGGCCCACTGGCAGTGGCACTGGGGGGGGGGGCCCAGGCCAGCCACGTCGGCGGCCGGCGCCGGAGCGACTCCGACGAGCCAAACGCGGCGGCGCGGCTCGGGAGGGGCGCGAGTTTCACGCACAGGGGGTCTGCGGGGGCGTGGCTGGGCGCGTTCGACGCGGCTCGGCGCCGCGCGTCCAACGGTGGTGGTCGGAGGGGCTGGAACGGGCGGGGGCGAGCGCTTCGAGCTCGCCGGCGGCGAGGTGCTTCGGGCTGGGGCGGGTGCGGCGTTAGAGCGCGCGAGCGGCCGAACTAACTAGCTAGGCGGGTGCGGCTCGATGCGGTCGAGCTAACGGGCCTATGCCCATGACCAAATGGTCACCGGAGACTCGCCGGCGGCGAGCTCCGCGGCGCGGCGTTCGGGCGCGCGTGGGGAAGAAGCTAGGGGGCGCGCGAGAGAGAAAGGACACCGGAGGAGGGGGGAGAGGCTCACCGCGCGGCACACGGAGGCCGGTGAGAGCTTAGGAGCAGCAGGTCGGCGCCGGGGAAGAAGGGGGTCGCCGGCGTCCGAAGTTGAAGACGAGCTCGGGGAGGCCGTTGCAGTGGCTCCGAGCTCCAACGGAGAGGCGGAGGTGGTGTAGTCGAGGGCGGCGACGGCGTACGACACGGCGAGGTGGCGATTGGGGCACGGTGGCCGCGGGAACGACGGTGAATGGCGGCGAGCGCGTCGGGCGTGGGGAAGGGAAGAGCGGCGCGGATCTGGGGGGGGGAGAGGAAGGCGCAGGGGCCGAGAGGTGAGCGGGGTGAGTGGGAGAGAGGCCCGAGGCGGCGGGGGGGTGCTGGCGCCCTTATCCTCCCCGTCGCCGGCGAGGTGGTGCGGCGGGGACCGGCCCCTGTTCCGACCCCGGTCGGGGGAACAGGGAAGGGGGCGAGTGGGAGATGGGCTAGGCCGGCTGGGCCGGGGGTCGGCCAGTTGGGCCAGGGGTGCTGTGGGGGGGCCTTCTCCTTTTTCTTTTTCTTTGTCTGTTCTGTGTTCTTTTGCTTTTTCTTTTTATTTGTTTATTTTCTTTTCTGTATTATTTCATTTAAAAGTATTTAGGTATTTTATAAAAATGTATTTTCTCCATCATAATTACCAGTGTATTATTTGGCACCCACCGAACATTTTTGTTTAAATTTTTGAAAACTTTTATTTTCCACTTTTAAATTTAATTGAAGTATGAACTAGGGGTTTGAAAAGGAATGTGATTCAAATGTGATCAAGCCCTGTTTAGCAACATGAATAGCTTAATCACAGGGGGTTACTGTAGCATGATTCTCGGGGTGTTACAAAAATATATAGTGATGGATCAAAAGGGAATAAAATTGGTGATCAAATAATATGATTACTAGTTATAAGTTGTTATACGAGATCAATATGGTCGAACATATAACTTCCGAAGTTTGAAGGGAAGAAATGCTGGTGGAATTTCTAAATGATACTATTTAAGAAAGTTTATTTTTAGCAAAAAAATATACGGTAATGGTTCAAAAGTTTAAGTAAAGGTGCTACACATAAATAATTTATGTGGATAAGCTGTTTGATTGCCATACGGCGGTCGAGACTACTCTCGAAGAATGGAATAATGGAAAGGCTGTTATAATGTGTTGAATGTCCTATTTAAATGAGTTCTAAGTTTCGAAGAAGGAGAAAATGTAAAGTAATAAATCAAAAGGTTATGAAAAACTACTAAAAATTATGTGACTCCTACATATATGAGTTGTTGTAGGATTTTCAAATGGCGGCATAGGCAACTTCAAAACAAGAAACAAAGCAAGGCTTCTATAACTTGTCGGTAATGCTATTTAAACAAGTATTCAGTTTCACCAAAATAGAAAATCTACCATGATGGATCGAAACGGTTGAAAATTGTACCAAATTTTCTAATTTCTATAGGTAAGTTGCTATCTGAGGTGCATATAGATGCACGGACTACCCTCGAAGCATGAAATGGTGGAAATGATTTCAAAATATGTCGATGACGCTTCATTAATAAGTTTTCAGTTTTCAATGAAATGAAAATCTATAGTGATGGATCAAAATGGGAACAAAATTGGTGATGAACTTATATGATTACTAGTTATAAGTTGTTATACGAGATCAATATGGACGAACATACAACTTCCGAAGGTTGAAAGGAAGAAATGCTGGTGGAATTTCTAAATGATGCTATTTAAGTAAGTTTCTTTTAAGCGAAAAAATATACGGTAACGGATCGAAAGCTTAAGTAAAGGTGCTAAACATGAATAATTTATGTGGATAAGCTATTCGACTTCCATACGGCGGTCGAGACTACTCTCGAAGAATGGAATGATGGAAAGGTTGTTATAATGTGTCGAATGTCCTATTTAAATTAGGATTTTCAAATGGCGGCATACGCAATTTCGAAACAAGAAACGAAGCAAGGCTTCTATCACTTGTCGGTAATGCTATTTAAAGAAGTATTCAGTTTCGCCAAAATAGAAAATCTACCATGATGGATTGAAACGGTTAAAAATTGTACCAAATTGTCTAATCTCTATAGGTAAGTTGCTATCTGAGGTGCATATAGATGCACGGACTACCCTCGAAGCATGAAATGGTGGAAATGATTTCGGAATATGTCGATGACGCTTCATTAATAAGTTTTCAGTTTTCAACGAAATGAAAATCTATAGTGATGGATCAAAATGGGAACAAAATTGGTGATGAAATTATATGATTACTAGTTATAAGTTGTTATACGAGATCAATATGGACGAACATACAACTTCCGAAGGTTGAAAGGAAGAAATGCTGGTGGAATTTCTAAATGATGCTATTTAAGTAAGTTTCTTTTTATTGAAAAAATATACGCTAACGGATCAAAATCTGAAGTAAAGGTGCTAAACATTAATAATTTATGTGGATAAGTTGTTCGACTCCATACGGCGGTCGAGACTACTCTCGAAGAATGGAATGATGGAAAGGCTATTATAATGTGTCGAATGTCCTATTTAAATGAGTTCTGAGTTTCAATGGAGGAGAAAATGTAAAGTAATAAACCAAAAGGTTATGAAAACCTACTAAAAATTATGTGACTCCTACATATATAAGTTATTATAGGATTTTCAAATTGCGGCATAGGCAATTTCGAAACAAGAAACGAAGCAAGGCTTCTATCACTTGTCGATAATGCTATTTAAACAAGTATTCGGTTTCGCCAAAATAGAAAATTTACCATGATGGATCAAAAGGGTTAAAAATTGCACCAAATTGTCTAATTTCTATAGGTAAGTTGCTATCTGAGGTGCATATAGATGCATGGACTACCCTCGAAGCATGAAATGGTGGAAATGATTTCAGAATATGTCGATGACGCTTTATTAATAAGTTTTTAGTTTTCAATGAAATGAAAATATATAGTGATGGATCAAAAGGGAATAAAATTGGTGATGAAATAATATGATTACTAGTAATAAGTTGTTATACGAGATCAATATGGTCGAACATATAACTTCCGAAGCTTGAAGGGAAGAAATGCTGGTGGAATTTCTAAATGATACTATTTAAGTAAGTTTATTTTTAGCAAAAAAAATATACGGTAATGGTTCAAAAGTTTAAGTAAAGGTGCTACAGATAAATAATTTATGTGGATAAGCTGTTCGATTGCCATACGGCGGTCGAGACTACTCTCGAAGAATGGAATAATGGAAAGGCTGTTATAATGTGTTGAATGTCCTATTTAAATGTGTTCTTCGAAGGAGGAGAAAATGTAAAGTAATAAATCAAAAGGTTATGAAAAACTACTAAAAATTATGTGACTCCTACATAAATGAGTTGTTGTAGGATTTTCAAATGGCGGCATAGGCAACTTCAAAACAAGAAACGAAGCAAGGCTTCTATCACTTGTCGGTAATGCTATTTAAACAAGTATTCAGTTTCACCAAAATAGAAAATCTACCATGATGGATCGAAACGGTTGAAAATTGTACCAAATTTTCTAATTTCTATAGGTAAGTTGCTATCTGAGGTGCATATAGATGCACGGACTACCCTCGAAGCATGAAATGGTGGAAATGATTTCAAAATATGTCGATGACGCTTCATTAATAAGTTTTCAGTTTTCAATGAAATGAAAATCTATAGTGATGGATCAAAATGGGAACAAAATTGGTGATGAACTTATATGATTACTAGTTATAAGTTGTTATACGAGATCAATATGGACGAACATACAACTTCCGAAGGTTGAAAGGAAGAAATGCTGGTGGAATTTCTAAATGATGCTATTTAAGTAAGTTTCTTTTAAGCGAAAAAATATACGGTAACGGATCGAAAGCTTAAGTAAAGGTGCTAAACATGAATAATTTATGTGGATAAGCTATTCGACTTCCATACGGCGGTCGAGACTACTCTCGAAGAATGGAATGATGGAAAGGTTGTTATAATGTGTCGAATGTCCTATTTAAATTAGGATTTTCAAATGGCGGCATACGCAATTTCGAAACAAGAAACGAAGCAAGGCTTCTATCACTTGTCGGTAATGCTATTTAAAGAAGTATTCAGTTTCGCCAAAATAGAAAATCTACCATGATGGATTGAAACGGTTAAAAATTGTACCAAATTGTCTAATCTCTATAGGTAAGTTGCTATCTGAGGTGCATATAGATGCACGGACTACCCTCGAAGCATGAAATGGTGGAAATGATTTCGGAATATGTCGATGACGCTTCATTAATAAGTTTTCAGTTTTCAACGAAATGAAAATCTATAGTGATGGATCAAAATGGGAACAAAATTGGTGATGAAATTATATGATTACTAGTTATAAGTTGTTATACGAGATCAATATGGACGAACATACAACTTCCGAAGGTTGAAAGGAAGAAATGCTGGTGGAATTTCTAAATGATGCTATTTAAGTAAGTTTCTTTTTATTGAAAAAATATACGGTAACGGATCAAAATCTGAAGTAAAGGTGCTAAACATTAATAATTTATGTGGATAAGTTGTTCGACTCCATACGGCGGTCGAGACTACTCTCGAAGAATGGAATGATGGAAAGGCTATTATAATGTGTCGAATGTCCTATTTAAATGAGTTCTGAGTTTCAATGGAGGAGAAAATGTAAAGTAATAAACCAAAAGGTTATGAAAACCTACTAAAAATTATGTGACTCCTACATATATAAGTTATTATAGGATTTTCAAATTGCGGCATAGGCAATTTCGAAACAAGAAACGAAGCAAGGCTTCTATCACTTGTCGATAATGCTATTTAAACAAGTATTCGGTTTCGCCAAAATAGAAAATTTACCATGATGGATCAAAAGGGTTAAAAATTGCACCAAATTGTCTAATTTCTATAGGTAAGTTGCTATCTGAGGTGCATATAGATGCATGGACTACCCTCGAAGCATGAAATGGTGGAAATGATTTCAGAATATGTCGATGACGCTTTATTAATAAGTTTTTAGTTTTCAATGAAATGAAAATATATAGTGATGGATCAAAAGGGAATAAAATTGCTGATGAAATAATATGATTACTAGTAATAAGTTGTTATACGAGATCAATATGGTCGAACATATAACTTCCGAAGCTTGAAGGGAAGAAATGCTGGTGGAATTTCTAAATGATACTATTTAAGTAAGTTTATTTTTAGCAAAAAAAATATACGGTAATGGTTCAAAAGTTTAAGTAAAGGTGCTACAGATAAATAATTTATGTGGATAAGCTGTTCGATTGCCATACGGCGGTCGAGACTACTCTCGAAGAATGGAATAATGGAAAGGCTGTTATAATGTGTTGAATGTCCTATTTAAATGTGTTCTTCGAAGGAGGAGAAAATGTAAAGTAATAAATCAAAAGGTTATGAAAAACTACTAAAAATTATGTGACTCCTACATAAATGAGTTGTTGTAGGATTTTCAAATGGCGGCATAGGCAACTTCAAAACAAGAAACGAAGCAAGGCTTCTATCACTTGTCGGTAATGCTATTTAAACAAGTATTCAGTTTCACCAAAATAGAAAATCTACCATGATGGATCGAAACGGTTGAAAATTGTACCAAATTTTCTAATTTCTATAGGTAAGTTGCTATCTGAGGTGCATTTAGATGCACGGACTACCCTCGAAACATGAAATGGTGGAAATGATTTCGAAATATGTCAATGACGCTTCATTAATTAGTTTTCAGTTTTCAACGAAATGAAAATCTATAGTGATGGATCAAAATGGGAACAAAATTGGTGATGAAATTATATGATTACTAGTTATAAGTTGTTATACGAGATCAATATGGACGAACATACAACTTCCGAAGGTTGAAAGGAAGAAATGCTGGTGGAATTTCTAAATGATGGTACTTAAGTAAGTTTCTTTTAAGCAAAAAAATATACGGTAACGGATCGAAAGCTTAAGTAAAGGTGCTAAACATGAATAATTTATGTGGATAAGCTATTCGACTTCCATACGGCGGTCGAGACTACTCTCGAAGAATGGAATGATGGAAAGGTTGTTATAATGTGTCGAATGTCCTATTTAAATGAGTTCTGAGTTTCAATGGAGGGGAAAATATAAAGTAATAAATCAAAAGGTTATGAAAAACTACTAAAAATTATGTGACTCCTACATATATATGTTATTGTAGGATTTTCAAATGGCGGCATACGCAATTTCGAAACAAGAAACGAAGCAAGGCTTCTATCACTTGTCGGTAATGCTATTTAAACAAGTATTCAGTTTCGCGAAAATAGAAAATCTACCATGATGGATTGAAACGGTTAAAAATTGTACCAAATTTTCTAATCCCTATAGGTAAGTTGCTATCTGAGGTGCATATAGATGCACGGACTACCCTCGAAGCATGAAATGGTGGAAATGATTTCGGAATATGTCGATGACGCTTCATTAAGTTTTCAGTTTTCAACAAAATTAAAATCTATAGTGATGGATCAAAATGGGAACAAAATTGGTGATTAAATTATATGATTACTAGTTATAAGTTGTTATACGAGATCAATATGGACGAACATACAACTTCCGAAGGTTGAAACGAAGAAATGCTGGTGGAATTTCTAAATGATGCTATTTAAGTACGTTTCTTTTAAGCGAAAAAATATACGGTAACGGATCGAAAGCTTAAGTAAAGGTGCTAAACATGATTAATTTATGTTGATAAGCTGTTCGACTTCCATATGGCGGTCGAGACTAATCTCGAAGAATGGAATGATGGAAAGGTTGTTATAATGTGTCGAATGTCCTATTTAAATGAGTTCGGAGTTTCAATGGAGGGGAAAATGTAAAGTAATAAATCAAAAGGTTATGAAAAACTACTAGAAATTATGTGACAACTACATATATAAGTTATTGTAGGATTTTCAAATGGCGGCATACGCAATTTCAAAACAAGAAACGAAGCAAGGCTTCTATCACTTGTCGGTAATGCTATTTAAAGAAGTATTCAGTTTCGCCAAAATAGAAAATCTACCATGATGGATCAAAACGGTTAAAAATTGTACTAAATTGTCTAATTTCTATAGGTAAGTTGCTATCTGAGGTGCATATAGATGCACAGACTACCTCGAAGCATGAAATGGTGGAGATGAAATGATGGAATATGTCAATGACGCTTCATTAATAAGTTTTCAGTTTTCAATGAAATGAAAATCTATATTGATGGATCAAAAGGGAACTAAATTGGTGATGAAATTATATGATTTTTAGTTATAAATTGTTATACGAGATCAATACGGCCGAACATACAACTTCCAAAGGTTGAAAGGAAGAAATGCTGATGTAATTTCTAAATGATGCTCTTTAAGTAAGTTTCTGTTAAGCGGAAAAATATACGGTAACGGATCAAAAGTTTATGTAAAGGTGCTAAACATGAATAATTTATGTTGATAAGCTGTTCGACTTCCATACGGCGGTCGAGACAACTCTCGAAGAATGGAATGATGGAAATGTTGTTATAATGTGTCGAATGTCCTATTTAAATGAGTTCCGAGTTTCAATGAAGGGGAAAATGTAAAGTAATAAATCAAAAGGTCATGAAAAACTACTAAAAATTATGTGACTCCTACATATATAAGTTATTGTAGAATTGTCAAATGGCGGCATACGCAATTTCAAAACAAGAAACGAAGCAAGGCTTCTATCACTTGCCCGTAATGCTATTTAAAAAAGTATTCAGCATCGCCAAAGTAGAAAATCTACCATGATGGATCAAACCGGTTAAAAATTGTACCAAATTGTCTAATTTCTATAGTTAAGTTGCTATCTGAGGTGCATATAGATGCACAGACTACCCTCGAAGCATGAAATGGAGGAAATGAAATGATGTAATATGTCAATGACGCTTCATTAATTAGTTTTCAGTTTTCAACGAAATGAAAATCTATATAGATGGATCAAAATGGAACAAAATTGGTGATGAAATTATATGATTTTTAGTTATAAATTGTTATACAAGATCAATATGGTCCAATATACAACTTCCAAAAGTTGAAGGGAAGAAATGCCGATGGAATTTCGAAATGATGCTCTTTAAGTAAGTTTCTTTTAAGCGGAAAAACATACGGTAACGGATCAAAAGTTTATGTAAAGGTGCTAAACATGAATAATTTATGTTGATAAGCTGTTCGACTTCCATACGGCGGTCGAGACAACTCTCGAAGAATGGAATGATGCAAAGGTTGTTATAATGTGTCGAATGTCCTATTTAAATGAGTTCTGAGTTTCAACGGACGAGAAAATGTAAAGTAATAAATCAAAAGGTTATGAAAAACTACTAAAAATTATGTGACTCCTACATATATAAGTTATTGTAGGATTTTCAAATGGCGGCATACACAATTTCGAAACAAGAAACGAAGCAAGGCTTCTATCACTTGTCGGTAATGCTATTTAAACAAGTATTCAGTTTTGCCAAAATATAAAATCTACCATGATGGATTGAAACGGTTAAAAATTGTACCAAATTTTCTAATCTCTATAGGTAAGTTGCTATCTGAGGTGCATATAGATGCACGGACTAACCTCGAAGCATGAAATGGTGGAAATGATTTCGGAATATGTCGATGACGCTTCATTAATAAGTTTTCAGTTTTCAACGAAATGAAAATCTATATTGATGGATCAAAAGGGAACAAAATTGGTGAATAAATTATATGATTTTTAGTTATAAATTGTTATACGAGATCAATATGGTCGAACATACAACTTCCAAAGATTGAAAGGAAGAAATGCTGATGGAATTTCTAAATGATGCTCTTTAAGTAAGTTTCTTTTAAGCGAAAAAATATACGGTAACGGATCTAAAGTTTATGTAAAGGTGCTAAACATGAATAATTTATGTTGATAAGCTGTTCGACTTCCATACGGCGGTCGAGACAACTCTCGAAGAATGGAATGATGGAAAGGTTGTTATAATGTGTCGAATGTCCTATTTAAATGAGTTCTGAGTTTCAATGAAGGGAAAATGTAAAGTAATAAATCAAAAGGTTATGAAAAACTACTAAAAATTATGTGACTCCTACATATATAAGTTATTGTAGGATTTTCAAATGGCGGCATATGCAATTTCGAAACAAGAAACGATGTAAGGCTTCTATCACTTGCCCGTAATGCTATTTAAAGAAGTATTCAGTTTCGCCAAAGTAGAAAATCTACCATGATGGATCAAAATGGTTAAAAATTGTACCAAATTGTCTAATTTCTATAGGTAAGTTACTATCTGAGGTGCATATAGATGCACAGACTACCCTCGAAGCATGAAATGGTGGAAATGAAATGATGTAATATGTCAATGACGCTTCATTAATAAGTTTTCCGTTTTCAACGAAATGAAAATCTATATTGATGGATCAAAATGGAACAAAATTGGTGATGAAATTATATGATTTTTAGTTATAAATTGTTATACAAGATCAATATGGTCAAACATACAACTTCCAAAGGTTGAAAGGAAGAAATGCTGATGGAATTTCGAAATGATGCTCTTTAAGTATGTTTCTTTTAAGCGGAAAAACATACGGTAACGGATCAAAAGTTTTCGTAAGGTGCTAAACATGAATAATTTATGTTGATAAGCTGTTCGACTTCCGTAGGCGGTCGAGACAACTCTCGAAGAATGGAATGATGCAAAGGTTGTTATAATGTGTCGAATGTCCTATTTAAATGAGTTATGAGTTTCAATGGACGAGAAAATGTAAAGTAATAAATCAAAAGGTTATGAAAAACTACTAAAAATTATATGACTCCTACATATATAAGTTATTGTAGGATTTTCAAATGGCGGCATACGCAATTTTGAAACAAGAAACGAAGCAAGGCTTCTATCACTTGTCGGTAATGCTATTTAAACAAGTATTCAGTTTCGCCAAAATAGAAAATCTACCATGATGGATTGAAACGGTTAAAAATTGTACCAAATTTTCTAATCTCTATAGGTAAGTTGCTATCTGAGGTGCATACAGATGCACAGACTACCCTCGAAGCATGAAATGGTGGAAATGATTTCGGAATATGTCGATGACGCTTCATTAATGAGTTTTCAGTTTTCAACGAAATGAAAATCTATAGTGACGGACCAAAATGGGAACAAAATTGGTGATAAAATTATATGATTACTAGTTATAAGTTGTTATACGAGATCAATATGGACGAACATACAACTTCCGAATGTTGAAAGGAAGAAATGCTGGTGGAATTTCTAAATGATGCTATTTAAGTAAGTTTCTTTTTAGCGAAAAAATATACGGTAACGTATCAAAAGCTTAAGTAAAGGTGCTAAACATTAATAATTTATGTGGATAAGCTGTTCGACTTCCATACGGCGGTCGAGACTACTCTCGAAAAATGGAATGATGGAAAGGCTGTTATAATGTGTTGAATGTCCTATTTAAATGAGTTCTGAGTTTCAATGGAGGAGAAAATGTAAAGTAATAAATCAAAAGGTTACGAAAAACTACTAAAAATTATGTGACTCCTACATATATAAGTTATTGTAAGATTTTCAAATGGCGGCATATGCAATTTCGAAACAAGAAACGAAGCAAGGCTTCTATCACTTGTCGGTAATGCTATTTAAACAAGTATTCAGTTTCGCCAAAATAGAAAATCTACCATGATGGATCAAAACGGTTAAAAATTGTACCAAATTGTGTAATTTGTATAGGTAAGTTGCTATCCGAGGTGCATATAGATGCACAGACTACCCTCGAAGCATGAAATGGTGGGAATGAAATGATGTAATATGTCAATGACGCTTCATTAATAAGTTTTCAGTTTTCAATGAAATGAAAATCTATATTGATGGATCAAAAGGGAACAAAATAGGTGATGAAATTATATGATTTTTTGTTATAAATTGTTATACGAAATCAATATGGTCGAACATACAACTTCCAAAGGTTGAAAGGAAGAAATGTTGATGTAATTTCTAAATGATGCTCTTTAAGTAAGTTTCTTTTAAGCGGAAAAATATACGGTAATGGATCAAAAGTTTATGTAAAGGTGCTAAACATGAATAATTTATGTTGATAATCTGTTCGACTTCCATACGGCGGTCGAGACAACTCTCGAAGAATGGAATGATGGAAAGATTGTTATAATGTGTCGAATGTCCTATTTAAATGAGTTCTGAGTTTCAATGAAGGAGAAAATGTAAAGTAATAAATCAAAAGGTTATGAAAAACTACTAAAAATTATGTGACTCCTACATATATAAGTTATTGTAGGATTTTCAAATGGCGGTATACGCAATTTCGAAACAAGAAACGAAGCAAGGCTTCTATCACTTGTCGGTAATGCTATTTAAACAAGTATTCAGTTTCGCCAAAATTGAAAATCTACCATGATGGATCAAAACGGTTAAAAATTGTACCAAATTGTCTAATTTGTATAGGTAAGTTGTTATCCGAGGTGCATATAGATGCACAGACTACCATCGAAGCATGAAATGGGGGAAATGAAATGATGTAATATGTCAATGACGCTTCATTAATAAGTTTTCAGTTTTCAACGAAATGAAAATCTATATTGATGGATCAAAAGGGAACAAAATTGGTGATGAAATTATATGATTTTTAGTTATAAATTGTTATACGAAATCAATATGGTCGAACATACAACTTCCAAAGGTTGAAAGGAAGAAATGCTGATGCAATTTCTAAATGATGCTTTTTAAGTAAGTTTCTTTTAAGCGGAAAAATATACGGTAACGGATCAAAAGTTTATGTAAAGGTGCTAAACATGAATAATTTATGTTGATAAGCTGTTCGACTTCCATACGGCGGTCGAGACAACTCTCGAAGAATGGAATGATGGAAAGGTTGTTATAATGTGTCGAATGTCCTATTTAAATGAGTTCTGAGTTTCAATGGAGGAGAAAATGTAAAGTAATAAATCAAAAGGTTATGAAAAACTACTAAAAATTATGCGACTCCTACATATATAAGTTATTGTAGGATTTTCAAATGGCGGCATACGCAATTTCGAAACAAGAAACGAAGCAAGGCTTCTATCACTTGTCGGTAATGCTATTTAAACAAGTATTCAGTTTCGCCAAAATAGAAAATCTACCATGATGGATTGAAATGGTTAGAAATTGTACCAAATTTTCTAATCTCTATAGGTAAGTTGCTATCTGAGGTGCATATAGATGCACAGACTACCCTCAAAGCATGAAATGGTGGGAATGATTTCGGAATATGTCGATGACGCTTCATTAATGAGTTTTCAGTTTTCAACGAAATGAAAATCTATAGTGACGGACCAAAATGGGAACAAAATTGGTGATGAAATTATATGATTACTAGTTATAAGTTGTTATACGAGATCAATATGGACGAACATACAACTTCCGAAGGTTGAAAGGAAGAAATGCTGGTGGAATTTCTAAATGATGCTATTTAAGTAAGTTTCTTTTTAGCGAAAAAATATACGGTAACGGATCAAAAGCTTAAGGAAAGGTGCTAAACATTAATAATTTATGTGGATAAGCTGTTCGACTTCCATACGGCGGTGAGACTACTCTCGAAAAATGGAATGATGGAAAGGCTGTTATAATGTGTCGAATGTCCTATTTAAATGAGTTCTGAGTTTCAATGGAGGAGAAAATGTAAAGTAATAAATCGAAAGGTTATGAAAAACTACTAAAAATTATGTGACTCCTACATATATAAGTTGTTGTAGGATTTTCAAATGGCGGCATACGCAATTTCGAAACAAGAAACGAAGCAAGGCTTCTATCACTTGTCGGTAACGCTATTTAAACAAGTATTCATTTTCGCCAAAATAGAAAATCTACCATGATGGATCAAAACGGTTAAAAATTGTACCAAATTGTCTAATTTGTATAGGTAAGTTGCTATCCGAAGTGCATATATATGCACAGACTACCCTCGAAGCATGAAATGGTGGAAATGAAATGATGTAATATGTCAATGACGCTTCATTAATAAGTTTTCAGTTTTCAACGAAATGAAAATCTATATTGATGGATCAAAAGGGAACAAAATTGGTGATGAAATTATATGATTTTTAGTTATAAATTGTTATACGAGATCAATATGGTCGAACATACAACTTCCAAAGGTTGAAAGGAAGAAATGCTGATGGAAATTCTAAATGATGCTCTTTAAGTAAGTTTCTTTTAAGCGGAAAAATATACGGTAACGGATCAAAAGTTTATGTAAAGGTGCTAAACATGAATAATTTATGTTGATAAGCTGTTCGACTTCCAGACGGCGGTCGAGACAACTCTCGAAGAATGGAATGATGGAAAGGTTGTTATAATGTGTCGAATGTCCTATTTAAATGAGTTCTGAGTTTCAATGAAGGAGAAAATGTAAAGTAATAAATCAAAAGGTTATGAAAAACTACTAAAAATTATGTGACTCCTACATATATAAATTATTGTAGGATTTTCAAATGGCGGCATACGCAATTTCGGAACAAGAAACGAAGCAAGGCTTCTATCACTTGTCGGTAATGCTATTTAAACAAGTATTCAGTTTCGCCAAAATTGAAAATCTACCATGATGGATTGAAACGGTTAAAAATTGTACCAAATTTTCTAATCTATATAGGTAAATTGCTATCCGAGGTGCATATAGATGCACGGACTACCCTCGAAGCATGAAATGCTGGTAATGATTTCGGAATATGTCGATGACGCTTCATTAATAAGTTTTCAGTTGTCAATGAAATGAAAATCTATAGTGATGGATCAAAATGGGAACAAAATTAGTGATAAAATTATATGATTACTAGTTATAAGTTGTTATACGAGATAAATATGGACGAACATACAACTTCCGAAGGTTGAAAGGAAGAAATGCTGTTGGAATTTCTAAATGATGCTATTTAAGTAAGTTTCTTTTTAGCGAAAAAATATACGGTAACGGATCAAAAGCTTAAGTAAAGGTGCTAAACATTAATAATTTATATGGATAAGCTGTTCGACTTCCATACGTCGGTCATGGCTACTCTCGAAGAATGGAATCATGGAAAGGCTGTTATAATGTGTCGAATGTCCTATTTAAATGAGTTCTGAGTTTCAATGGAGGAGAAAATGTAAAGTAATAAATCAAAAGGTTATGAAAAAGTACTAAAAATTATGTGACTCCTACATATATAAGTTATTGTAGGATTTTCAAATGGCGGCATACGCAATTTCAAAACAAGAAACGAAGCAAGGCTTCTATCACTTGTCGGTAATGCTATTTAAACAAGTATTCAGTTTCGCCAAAATAGAAAAGCTACCATGATAGATCAAAACGGTTAAAAATTGTACCAAATTGTCTAATTTGTATAGGTAAGTTGCTATCCGAAGTGCATAAAGATGCACAGACTACCCTCGAAGCATGAAATGGTGGAAATGAAATGATGTAATATGTCAATGACGCTTCATTAATAAGTTTTCAGTTTTCAACAAAATGAAAATATATATTGATGGATCAAAAGGGAACAAAATTGGTGATGAAATTATATGATTTTTAGTTATAAATTGTTATACGAGATCAATATGGTCGAACATACAACTTCCAAAGGTTGAAAGGAAGAAATGCTGACGGAATTTCTATACGGTGCTATTTAAGTAAGTTTCTTTTAAGCGAAAAAATATACGGTAAGGGATCAAAAGTTTAAGTAAAGGTGCTAAACATGAATAATTTATGTGGATAAGCTGCTCGACTTCCATACGGCGGTCGAGACAACTCTCGAAGAATGGAATGATGGAAAGGTTGTTATAATGTGTCGAATGTCCTATTTAAATGAGTTCTGAGTTTCAATGAAGTAGAAAATGTAAAGTAATAAAAAGGTTATGAAAAACTACTAAAAATTATGTGACTCCTACATATATAAATTATCGTAGGATTTTCAAATGGCGTCATACGCAATTTCGAAACAAGAAACGAAGCAAGGCTTCTATCACTTGTCGGTAATGCTATTTAAACAAGTATTCAGTTTCGCCAAAATTGAAAATCTACCATGATGGATTGAAACGGTTAAAAATTGTACCAAATTTTCTAATCTCTATAGGTAAGTTGCTATCCGAGGTGCATATAGATGCACGGACTACCCTCGAAGCATGAAATGGTGGTAATGATTTCGGAATATGTCGATGACGCTTCATTAATAAGTTTTCAGTTTTCAACGAAATGAAAATCTATAGTGATGGATCAAAATGGGAACAAAATTGGTGATAAAATTATATGATTACTAGTTATAAGTTGTTATACGAGATAAATATGGACGAACATACAACTTCCGAAGGTTGAAAGGAAGAAATGCTGGTGGAATTTCTAAATGATGCAATTTAAGTAAGTTTCTTTTTAGCGAAAAAATATACGGTAACGGATCAAAAGCTTAAGTAAAGGTGCTAAACATTAATATTTTATGTGGATAAGCTGTTCGACTTCCATACGGCGGTCATGGCTACTCTCGAAGAATGGAATGATGGAAAGGCTGTTATAATGTGTCGAATGTCCTATTTAAATGAGTTCTGAGTTTCAATGGAGGAGAAAATGTAAATTAATAAATCAAAAGGTTATCAAAAAGTACTAAAAATTATGTGACTCCTACATATATAAGTTATTGTAGGATTTTCAAATGGCGGCATACGCAATTTCAAAACAAGAAACGAAGCAAGGCTTCTATCACCTGTCGGTAATGCTATTTAAACAAGTATTCAGTTTCGCCAAAATAGAAAATCTACCATGATGGATTGAAACGGTTAAAAATTGTACCAAATTTTCTAATCTCTATAGGTAAGTTGCTATCCGAAGTGCATATAGATGCACGGACTACCCTCGAAGCATGAAATGGCGGAAATGATTTCGGAATATGTCGATGACGCTTCATTAATAATTTTTCAGTTTTCAATGAAATGAAAATCTATATTGATGGATCAAAAGGGAAGAAAATTGGTGATGAAATTATATGATTTTTAGTTATAAATTGTTATACGAGATCAATATGGTCGAACAGACAACTTCCAAATGTTGAAAGGAAGAAATGCTGATGCAATTTCGAAATGATGCTCTTTAAGTAAGTTTCTTTTAAGCGGAAAAATATACGGTAACGGATCAAAAGTTTATGTAAAGGTGCTAAACATGAATAATTTATGTTGATAAGCTGTTCGACTTCCATACGGCGGTCGAGACAACTCTCGAAGAATGGAATGATGGAAAGGTTGTTATAATGTGTCGAATGTCCTATTTAAATGAGTTCTGAGTTTCAATGGAGGGGAAAATGTAAAGTAATAAATCAAAAGGTTATGAAAAACTACTAAAAATTATGTGACTCCTACATATATAAGTTATTGTAGGATTTTCAAATGGCGGCTCATGCAATTTCGAAACAAGAAACAAAGCAAGGCTTCTATCACTTGCCCGTAAAGCTATTTAAAGAAGTATTCAGTTTCGCCAAAGTAGAAAATCTACCATGATGGATCAAAATGGTTAAAAATTGTACCAAATTGTCTAATTTGTATAGGTAAGTTGCTATCTGAGGTGCATATAGATGCACAGACTACGCTCGAAGCATGAAATGGTGGAAATGATTTCGGAATATGTCGATGACGCTTCATTAATAAGTTTTCAGTTTTCAACGAAATGAAAATCTATATTGATGGATCAAAATGGAACAAAATTGGTGATGAAATTATACGATTTTTAGTTATAAATTGTTATACAAGATCAATATGGTCAAACATACAACTTCCAAAGGTTTAAAGGAAGAAATGCTGATATAATTTCGAAATGATGCTCTTTAAGTAAGTTTCTTTTAAGCGGAAAAACATACGGTAACGGATCAAAAGTTTATGTAAAGGTGCTAAACATGAATAATTTATGTTGATAAGCTGTTCGACTTCCATACGGCGGTCGAGACAACTCTCGAAGAATGGAATGATGCAAAGGTTGTTATAATGTGTCGAATGTCCTATTTAAATGAGTTCTGAGTTTCAATGGACGAGAAAATGTAAAGTAATAAATCAAAAGGTTATGAAAAACTACTAAAAATTATGTGTCTCCTACATATATAAGTTATTGTAGGATTTTCAAATGGCGGCATACGCAATTTCGAAACAAGAAACGAAGCAAGGCTTCTATCACTTGTCGGTAATGCTATTTAAACAAGTATTCAGTTTCGCCAAAATAGAAAATCTACCATGATGGATTGAAACGGTTAAAAATTGTACCAAATTTTCTAATCTCTATAGGAAAGTTGCTATCTGAGGTGCATATAGATGCACGGACTACCCTCGAAGCATGAAATGGTGGAAATGATTTCGGAATATGTCGATGACGCTTCATTAATAAGTTTTCAGTTTTCAACGAATTGAAAATCTATATTGATGGATCAGAAAGGAACAAAATTGGTGATGAAATTATATGATTTTTAGTTATAAATTGTTATACGAGATCAATATGGTCGAACATACAACTTCCAAAGGTTGAAAGGAAGAAATGCTGATGGAATTTCTAAATGATGCTCTTTAAGTAAGTTTCTTTTAAGCGGAAAAATATACGGTAACGGATTAAAAGTTTATGTAAAGGTGCTAAACATGAATAATTTATGTTGATAAGCTGTCCGACTTCCATACGGCGGTCGAGACTACTCTCGAAGAATGGAATGATGCAAAGGTTGTTATAATGTGTCGAATGTCCTATTTAAATGAGTTATGAGTTTCAATGGACGAGAAAATGTAAAGTAATAAATCAAAAGGTTATCAAAAACTACTAAAAATTATGTGACTCCTACATATATAAATTATTGTAGGATTTTCAAATGGCGGCATACGCAATTTCGAAACAAGAAACGAAGCAAGGCTTCTATCACTTGTCGGTAATGCAATTTAAACAAGTATTCAGTTTCGCCAAAATAGAAAATGTACCATGATGGATTGAAACAGTTAAAAATTGTATCAAAGTTTCTAATCTCTATAGGTAAGTTGCTATCCGAGGTGCATATAGATGCACGGACTACCCTCGAAGCATGAAATGGTGGAAATGATTTCGGAATATGTCGATGACGCTTCATTAATAAGTTTTCAGTTTTCAATGAAATGAAAATCTATAGTGATGGATCAAAATGGGAACAAAATTGGTGATAAAATTATATGATTACTAGTTATAAGTTGTTATACGAGATCAATATGGACGAACATACAACTTCCGAAGGTTGAAAGGAAGAAATGCTAGTGGAATTTCTAAATCATGCTATTTAAGTAAGTTTCTTTTTAGCGAAAAAATATACGGTAACGGATCAAAAGCTTAAGTAAAGGTGCTAAACATTAATAATTTATGCGGATAAGCTGTTCGACTTCCATACGGCGGTCGAGACTACTCTCGAAGAATGGAATGATGGAAAGGCTGTTATAATGTGTCGAATGCCCTATTTAAATGACTTTTGAGTTTCAATGTTGGAGAAAATGTAAAGTAATAAATCAAAAGTTTTGAAAAACTACTAAAAATTATGTGACTCCTACATATATAAGTTATTGTAGGATTTTCAAATGGCGGCATACGCAATTTCGAAATAAGAAACGAAGCAAGGCTTCTATCACTTGTCAGTAATGCTATTTAAAGAAGTATCCAGTTTCGCCAAAATAGAAAATCTACCATGATGGATCAAAACGGTTAAAAATTGTACCAAATTGTCTAATTTCTATAGGTAAGTTGTTATCTGAGGTGCATATAGATGCACAGACTACCCTCGAAGCATGAAATGGTGGAAATGAAATGATGTAATATGTCGATGACGCTTCACTAATAAGTTTTCAGTTTTCAACGAAATGAAAATCTATATTGATGGATCAAAAGGGAACAAAATTGGTGATGAAATTATATGATTTTTAGTTATAAATTGTTATACGAGATCAATATGGTCGAACATACAACTTCCAAAGGTTGAAAGGAAGAAATGCTGATGAAATTACTAAATGATGCTCTTTAAGTAAGTTTGTTTTAAGCGGAAAAATATACGGTAACGGATCAAAAGTTTATGTAAAGTTGCTAAACATGAATAATTTATGTTGATAAGCTGTTCGACTTCCATACTGCGGTCGAGACAACTCTCGAAGAATGGAATGATGGAAAAGTTGTTATAATGTGTCGAATGTCCTATTTAAATGAGTTCTGAGTTTCAATGGAGGAGAAAATGTAAAGTAATAAATCAAAAGGTTATGAAAAACTAATAAAAATTATGTGACTCCTACATATATAAGTTATTGTAGGATTTTCAAATGGCGGCATACGCAATTTCAAAACAAGAAACGAAGCAAGGCTTCTATCACTTGTCGGTAATGCTATTTAAACAAGTATTCAGTTTCGCCAAAACAAAAAATCTACCATAATGGATCAAAACAGTTAAAAATTGTACCAAATTTTCTAATCTCTATAGGTAAGTTGCTATCTGAGGTGCATATAGATGCAAGGACTACCCTCGAAGCATGAAATGGTGAAAATGATTTCGGAATATGTCGATGATGTTGGAAATATGCCCTAGAGGCAATAATAAATGGTTATTATTATATTTCTTTGTTCATGGTAATTGTCTATTATTCATGCTATAATTGTATTGTCCGGAAATCGTAATACATGCACTACTGGAATTTTCTTATTTGCCGTCTGCCTATTCTTTGCCGTCCGCTGGCGGACGGCAAAGAAGCTCTTTGCCGTCAGCTTGCGAAAAACGGACGGCAAAGAACTGGCTGATGGCAAAGAACGTCTTTGCCATCAGCCAATTCTTTGCCGTCTGCTAGCGGACGGCAAAGAATCTTTGCCGTCGGCTGGCGGACGGCAAAGGGAGAGGTGGGCCCCACTAACGAGCTGTTTAGAAGAAAACCTAACGGCCCCCCTCTTTGCCATCCGCTAGCAGACGGCAAAGAAAGTGGCCAAGCTAACGCCCGTTAGCTAGGATCTTTGCCGTCTGCTGGCGGACGGCAAAGAACCGTGCCCTAACTAAAATCAACATCGACGCCCGCCTGCGCCCCACATCTGTCCCTCTCTCTCTCCGCCCGCGCCCGAGCCGCCGCCGCCCCGCACCATCCTGCCCCCGTGCCGCCGCCGCCGCGCGCCACCCCCGTCGCCGCGCCGCCCCAGCAGCCCCGGTGACCCCTTCCCCGCCCCAGCAGCCCCGGTGACCCCCTTCCCCGCCCCGCGCCATCCCCGTCGTCGCGCCGCGCCGCCCGTGCCCGAGCCGCCGCCGCCCCATGCCACCCACGTCGCCGCAGCACCCCCTCCTCCACCTCAGCGGCCCCGGCGCCCCTCTGCTCCACCACCGCAGCCGCCCCGCCGCTCCGGCGCTCCTTCCTCCACCCAGCGGCCCCGACGCCCCTCTGCTCCACCACCGTGGCCTCCCCGCCACTCCGGCGCCCCCTCCTCCACCCCAGCGGCCCCGGCGCCCCTCTGCTCCACCACCGCAGCCGCCCTGCCGCTCCGGTGCTCCCTCCTCCACCCGGCGGCCCCGGCGCCCCTCTGCTCCACCACCGTGGCCTCCGCGCCACTTCGGCGCCCCCTCCTCCACCCGGCCGCCCCGGCGCCCCTCTCCTCCACCACCGCGGCCGCCCCACCCCTCCGTTGCCCCCTCCTCCACCCGTTGAGATCTCTTGTTTTTTCTGTTTTTGTTTCTGTATTTTAAGTTTAGTTTAGGTTTATTTTAGGTTTGGTTTAGTTTAGGTTTACTTTAGTTTAGGTTTAGAGCATAGATAGCATCTTCTCTACTATAATTGTGTATAATCTCAATTCTCACTAGTGGTTCACGAAAGTGACAAGAGTTGTTAATTGTTCTGTGTTGTTGCTGATGTTTTATTTCCTCAATTCTTCTCTGCCCATGATGCTATGTACAAAAAATTAGCAACCTTATGGAAAAAATTATTTATGCCCAATGGAGGGAGTAGAATTTTAATTTTGATGAATTGGATCCTTGGAGACGCGCATTTTGGAGTGCAATATTAGTTTTCAGTCTTGCAACCCATTTTTTGTTTCATATTAGTACCCGTTTCCTTTTGCTAAACTTCTAAGACTGCGATGCTCCTTGCACCCCAGCTTGCTTTGGAATATATGTATCTTATCAGTATATTAATATTTGCAGTTGCAAATGCCTTGTTCCTTTTGTTCACCGGTCGTGTTGCTTATTCATATTCAAACTCCTCTGCTGATAATAAACCGGAGATAGTTATGTTGGTCCCTATAATCTTTATGGGCTTTTGTTCCTTTATTTATGAAGTTCACTGTTCCTTTTTTGTTGTACAGCTAGAGTAAACATAATATGGAGAGAATTTGGTTGGAACTTCGATATAGGAGATGGCAAGCTGAAGATTTGCTTGATGGCTTGATTAATTTAAATAACATATTTATGTCTGCTTGCTTGGCTAAGTCAGATGTGTCATGTTGTACATCAGAGCATAGATAGCATTTCTCTACTATAATTGTGTATAATCTCAATTCTCACTAGTAGTCATTGCTTTATTCTGTATTCTGTGTTAGTACATTGTACATCAGAGCATAGATAGCATTAGTTAGTACATTATGCTTTATTCTGTGTTGTTTAAATAATGTAGTGCCAGATTTCTCAACTCATTGCCATATAATGAATTATTATTTTTATATTATTAATAGATGATGGAACAAAAACTATTTCCCTTCAAAGTGAAAAATCTTTCAGTGAAGTAAATATTAGTGCTCTTTTTTGGTTAAGAAGAAAGAAGAAAGATGAAAAAAAGAAGAAGATAAAGAGGAGAAAGAAGAAGTGTATTTTCCCCCTATTTTTGGTTAAGAAGAAGAAGAAACAAAAACTTTAGGTTTAGTTTTGGTTAAGAAGAAAGAAGAAAGATGAAAAAAAGAAGAAGATAAAGAGGAGAAAGAGGAAGTGTATTTTCCCCCTATTTTTAGATTACTATGCTCTTTTTTTCAACATTTTCAGTTTTCTTTCATGTCTAAAGAAATCCCTAGTTTTGAAGGGTGCCAATTGCCATTGCCAACTAACCTACCAAATTAACTAAGTGTTGTTGATGTTGTTGAGCACAAGTGCATTGCTTTTTTTTCTCAGTTTTCTTTCATGTCTAGAAACTTGGCTCTATGTTTATAGATATGCTTCTAGCTAGATACTAATTGGTCTCTTCTGCTGCTTATTAGAGATGGGGGGAGGCCGTCACCGCTGTCTCCGCTCTGCCACACCGAAGTACGAGTTGGATGCTTTCGAGTTCTTCAGTATCATACTTGGGACTTCCTCCAAGAGGCAGGTATATAGACGGAGAGATCTCCCCTTCACCCATCTCATTATGATAACTCTGTTGTTTGCTACATCACTCCTTGTCCCAAACTGCAGAGGCTGCCTGACACTTATATGAACATGCTGGGTGAAGATCCGCCAAATAATGTGAAGCTGCGACAGGCCGGCAGCGGGGTTCGCAGGCTGTGGGACGTGGACTTGGTGATCAAGGAGGGCCACATGTACCTGTGTCATGGCTGGGAGAAGTTCTACCCTGCCTACGACCTGCGGCTGGGGTACTTCCTTCTCTTCAGGCACGACGACGACGCCAACATGCTCATCGTGAAGGTGTTCAACGCGACTATGTGTCGCATGCGCTACGCTGACGACGATGATGCCGGTACATTCTGCCTCTTCTTATTCCTCTACATTTGGCTTTGTCTTGCATCGATTGTTAACGGTCATTAATTGTTGCATTTGGACAGGCAATGGGAGCAGCAGCAGCGACATTGGCTACAGCCAAAGCAGCAGCGATTCTGGCTGTAGCAAAAGCAATAGCGATTCGGGCTGAAGCAAAGACAGCAAGGAGGATGATCCGGACTGGAGTGGGGAAGAAGAGGAGCAGAGTGGGGAAGAAGAGGAGCAGAGTGGGCATCAGGCTAAGGATGACCTCCTAGCGATGGTGGTGGCCGACCAAGGGCAGGAGATGGTGGTGGCGCACCATGGGCAAGAGATTGTGGTGGCTGAGGATGACCTAGCGATGGTGGTGGCGCCGGCGATCCCACAGCTGGGCGACATGACCACGCCAATTGTGGTAGAAGACTACATCCCACCGCCTCCACCGCCTCGCCGCTCTTGGCGCATCAGGCTGAGGAAGGAGAAGGAGAAGAACAATGAGAACTGAACTATGTCAGGTATGTCAGATCTCCAAAATGATCTATATATAGTTTGCTCTAATATGCTTAGTTACCTATGTTAGCTGTAATATGCTTAGTTACATATGTTAGCTCTAATATGCTAAGTTATCTCTACTATGCTTAGTTTCCTATAGGTTAGCTCCAAAATTACTCATGTTAGCACAAAATGACCAAGTTTACATAATAAGCTTATAGTCTTCTTCTTCTTCTTCCAAAATGACATAAGTTAGCTATAAGTTAGCTATAAGTTAGCTCTTATTATTATTATTATTATTATTATTATTATTATTATTATTATTATTATTATTCTAGTCTTCTTCTAGTATTCTTCTAGTCTTCTCCTTCTTCATTTTCTTCTAGGTTAGCTCCATTTTACTTAAGTATGCTTATTTCTTATAGTCTTCTTCTTCTTCTTCATTTTCTTCTTCTTTTTCTAACATCTTGTTTATCATTTTGCAGATTTGATTTAATTCACGGAAGCTTGCATGGATGGAGTGCTTCTTTTCCATTTGTGCTTTTATTTTGTATCAATGAACTTGCATGGTTGGAACTTGTTATATGGATGGATGGACAACGGTGTAGGATGAATAATGTGAAACTTTTGTAATATGTAAGGATGGAACTATATATGTGTTGGTTATGTATGTATATATGATGAAACTTGTGTGCTGGATATGCTTGTTGTGTATATATGTGAATTGCTGTGTATATCTCTGTATATCTATGAATTGCTGTCAAGTTGAATGAATTAAATTAAAAACAGGGCTGTACAGGCTCTTTGCCGTCTGCCACCGACGGCAAAGGGCTCTTTGGCGTCCGCCGCGGACGGCAAATAAGCCACGTGGCAACCACCTGTGCTTCCTGGCAGCTGACCCATTTGGTCAGTTTGCCTACAGTGGCAGACGGCAAAGGCTTGAAGCTCTTTGCCGTCAGCCGCGGACGGCAAAGGCTGCCGTTAGACGCCTAACGGACTAACAGCGAATTTATTGCCGTCGGCTTTCTTTGCCGTCCGCCGTTGATGGCAAAGGCCCCTTTGCCGTCCGCTTCAGAAAGCAGACGGCAAAGAAGCTCGTTACCGTAGCCTACTTTGCCGGAGCCTTTTGCCGTCCGCGGCAGACGGCAAAGCTCTTTGCCGTCCGCCACCCTTGCCTTTGCCGTCCGCCGTGGCAGACGGCAAAGTAGCAGATTCCTGTAGTGATGTGTGAATACATAGACCACAAAGTGTCCCTAGTGAGCCTCTAGTTGACTAGCTCGTTGATCAACAGATAGTCATGGTTTCCTAACTATGGACATTGGATGTCATTGATAACGGGATCACATCATTAGGAGAATGATGTGATGGACAAGACCCAATCTTAAGCATAGCATAAAAGATCGTGTAGTTTCGTTTGCTAGAGCTTTTCCAATGTCAAGTATCTTTTCCTTAGACCATGAGATCGTGCAACTCCCAGATACCGTAGGAGTGCTTTGGGTGTGCCAAACGTCACAACATAACTGGGTGACTATAAAGGTGCATTACGGGTATCTCCGAAAGTGTCTGTTGGGTTGGCACGGATCGAGACTGGGATTTGTCACTCCGTGTGACGGAGAGGTATCTCTGGGCCCACTCGGTAATGCATCATCATAATGAGCTCAATGTGACTAAGGCGTTAGTCACAGGATCATGCATTGCGGTACGAGTAAAGAGACTTGCCGGTAACGAGATTGAACAAGGTATTGGGATACCGACGATCGAATCTCGGGCAAGTAACATACCGATTGACAAAGGGAATTGCATACGGATTGATTGAATCCTCGACACTGTGGTTCATCCGATGAGATCATCGTGGAACATGTGGGAGCCAACATGGGTATCCAGATCCCGCTGTTGGTTATTGACCGGAGAGGCGTCTCGGTCATGTCTGCATGTCTCCCGAACCCGTAGGGTCTACACACTTAAGGTCCGGTGACGCTAGGGTTGTAGAGATATATGTATGCGGAAACCCGAAAGCTGTTCGGAGTACCGGATGAGATCCCGGACATCACGAGAGGTTCCGGAATGGTCCGAAGGTGAAGAATTGTATATAGGAAGTCATGTTTCGGCCACCGGGAGAGTTTCGGGGGTTACCGGTATTGTACCGGGACCACCGGAAGGGTCCCGGGGGTCCACCGGGTGGGGCCACCTGTCCCGGAGGGCCCCGTGGGCTGAAAGTGGAAGGGAACCAGCCCCTAGTGGGCTGGGGCACCCCCCCCTTGGGCCTCCCCCCATGCGCCTAGGGTTGGAAACCCTAGGGGGGGAGCTTCCCCCTTGCCTTGGGGGGCAAGGCAACCCCTTCCCCCCTTGGCCGCCGCCCCCTCCCCCCTTGGAGATCCCATCTCCCAGGGCTGGCGCACCCCCCCAGGGGCCTATATAAAGGGGGGGAGGGAGGGCAGTAGGACACAGCCTTGGGCGCCTCCCTCCTCCCCTGCAACACCTCTCTCTCTCTCTCGCAGAAGCTCGGCGAAGCCCTGCCGGAGACCCGCTACATCCACCACCACGCCGTCGTGCTGTTAGATCTCCATCAACCTCTCCTCCCCCCTTGCTGGATCAAGAAGGAGGAGACGTCGCTGCACCGTACGTGTGTTGAACTCAGAGGTGCCGTACGTTCGGCACTCGGTCATCGGTGATTTGGATCACGGCGAGTACGACTCCGTCATCCACGTTCATTGGAACGCTTCCGCTCGCGATCTACAAGGGTATGTAGATGCACTCCTTTCCCCTCGTTGCTAGTAGACTCCATAGATGCATCTTGGTGAGCGTAGGAAAATTTTAAAATTATGCTACGATTCCCAACAGTGGCATCATGAGCCAGGCCTATGCGTAGTTACTATGCACGAGTAGAACACAAAGAAGTTGTGGGCGTTGAGTTTGCCAATTCTTCTTGCCGCTACTAGTCTTTTCTTGTTTCGGCGGCATTGTAGGATGAAGCGGCCCGGACTGACCTTACACGTACTCTTACGTGAGACAGGTTGCACCGACCGACATGCACAAGTTGCATAAGGTGGCAAGCGGGTGTCTGTCTCTCCTACTTTAGTCGGAACGGATTCGATGAAAAGGGTCCTTATGAAGGGTAAATAGAAATTGGCAAATCACGTTGTGGTCATACGTAGGTAAGAAACGTTCTTGCTAGAAACCTACATACCATGTAAAAACTTGCAACAACAATTAGAGGACGTCTAACTTGTTTTTGCAGCAAGTGCTATGTGATGTGATATGGCCAGAAGATGTGATGAATGATATATGTGATGTATGAGATTGATCATATTCTTGTAATAGGAATCACGACTTGCATGTCGATGAGTATGACAACCGGCAGGAGCCATAGGAGTTGTCTTTATTATTTTGCATGACCTGCGTGTCATTGAATAACGCCATGTAAATTACTTTACTTTGTTGCTAAACGGGTTAGCCATAGAAGTAGAAGTAATCGTTGGCGTGATGACTTCATGAAGACACAATGATGGAGATCATGATGATGGAGATCATGGTGTCATGCCGGTGACAAAGATGATCATGGTGCCCCGAAGATGGAGATCAAAGGAGCATAATGATATTGGCCATATCATGTCACTATTTGATTGCATGTGATGTTTATCATGTCTTTGCATCTTATTTGCTTAGAACGACGGTAGCAAGTAGGATGATCCCTTATAATAATTTCAAGAAAGTGTTCACCCTAACTGTGCACCGTTGCGAAGGTTCGTCGTTTCGAAGCACCACGTGATGATCGGGTGTGATAGATTCTTACGTTCGAATACAACGGGTGTTGACGAGCCTAGCATGTACAGACATGGCCTCGGAACACACGCAATACACTTAGGTTGACTTGACGAGCCTAGCATGTATAGAGATGGCCTCGGAACACGGAGGACCGAAAGGTCGAGCATGGGTCTTATAGAAGATACGATCAACATGGAGATGTTCACCGATCTTGACTAGTCCGTCTCACGTGATGATCGGACATGGCCTAGTTGAACTCGGATCATGTTTCACTTAGATGACTAGAGGGATGTCTATCTGAGTGGGAGTTCATTAAATAATTTGATTAGATGAACTCAATTATCATGAACTTAGTCTAAAATCTTTACACTATGACTTGTAGATCAAATGGCCAACGTTGTCCTCAATTTCAACGCGTTCCTAGAGAAAACCAAGCTGAAGATGATGGCAGCAACTATACGGACTGGGTCCGGAACCTGAGGCTCATCCTTATAGTAGCCAAGAAAGATTATGTCTTAGAAGCACCGCTAGGTGATGCACCAATCCCACAGAACCAAGACGTTATGAACGCTTGGCAATCACGTGCTGATGATTACTCCCTCGTTCAGTGCGGCATGCTTTACAGCCTAGAACCGGGTCTCCAAAAGCGTTTTGAGAAACATGGAGCATATGAGATGTTCGAGGAGCTGAAACTAGTTTTCCAAGCTCATGGCCAGGTCGAGAGATATGATGTCTCCGACAAGTTCTTCAGCTGTAAAATGGAGGAGAACCGTTCTGTTAGTGAGCACATACTCAGAATGTCTGGGTTGCACAACCGCTTGTCTCAGCCGGGAGTTAATCTCCCGGATGACGCGGTCATTGACAGAATCCTCCAGTCGCTTCCACCAAGCTACAAGAGCTTTGTGATGAACTACAATATGCAGGGGATGGAAAAGACCATTCCCGAGGTATATTCAATGCTGAAATCAGCGGAAGGGGAGATCAGAAAAGAACATCAAGTGTTGATGGTGAATAAAACCACCAAGTTCAAGAAGGGCAAGGGTAAGAAGAACTTCAAGAAGGACGGCAAGGGAGTTGCCGCGCCCGGTAAACCAGTTACTGGGAAGAAGTCAAATAATGGACCCAAGCCCGGGACTGAGTGCTTTTATTGCAAGGGAAGTGGTCACTGGAAGCGGAACTGCCCCAAATATTTAGCGGACAAGAAGAAGGCCGGCAACACCCAAGGTATATGTGATATAAAAGTAATTGATGTGTACCTTACCAGTACTCGTAGTAGCTCCTGGGTATTTGATACCGGTGCGGTTGCTCATATTTGTAACTCAAAACAGGAACTACGGAATAAACGGAGACTGGCAAAGGACGAGGTGACGATGCGCGTCGGGAATGGTTCCAAGGTCAATGTGTCGCCGTCGGCACGCTACCTCTGCATCTACCCACGGGATTAGTTTTAAACCTCAATAATTGTTATTTAGTGCCAGCTTTGAGCATGAACATTGTGTCTGGATCTCGTTTAATTCGAGATGGCTACTCATTTAAATCCGAGAATAATGGTTGTTCTATTTATTTGAGAGAGATGTTTTATGGTCATGCCCCGCTGGTCAATGGTTTATTTTTGATGAATCTCGAACGTGATGTTACACATGTTCATAGTGTGAATACCAATAGATGTAAAGTTGATAACGATAGTCCCACATACTTGTGGCACTGCCGCCTTGGTCACATTGGTGTCAAGCGCATGAAGAAGCTCCATGCAGATAGACTTTTGGAGTCTCTTGATTACGAATCATTTGACACGTGCGAACCATGCCTCATGGGTAAGATGACCAAGACTCCGTTCTCCGGAACAATGGAGCGAGCAACCAACTTATTGGAAATCATACATACTGATGTGTGTGGTCCAATGAGTGTTGAGGCTCGCGGAGGATATCGTTATGTTCTCACTCTCACTGATGATTTAAGTAGATATGGATATGTCTACCTGATGAAACACAAGTCTGAAACCTTTGAAAAGTTCAAAGAATTTCAGAGTGAAGTTGAGAATCAATGTGGCAGGAAAATAAAATTCTTACGATCAGATCGTGGTGGAGAATATTTAAGTCACGAATTTGGTACACACTTAAGGAAATGTGGAATAGTTTCACAACTCACGCCGCCTGGAACACCTCAGAGAAATGGTGTGTCCGAACGTCATAATCGCACTCTATTAGATATGGTGCGATCTATGATGGCTCTTACCGATTTACCGCTCTCATTTTGGGGCTATGCTTTAGAGACTGCCGCATTTACTTTAAATAGGGCTCCGTCAAAATCCGTTGAGACGACACCGTATGAATTATGGTTTGGGAAGTAACCTAAGCTGTCGTTTCTAAAAGTTTGGGGATGCGATGCTTATGTCAAGAAACTTCAACCTGAAAAGTTCGAACCCAAATCGGGAAAATGCATCTTCATAGGATACCCTAAGGAAAGTATGGGGTATACCTTCTACCTCAGATCCGAAGGCAAGATCTTCGTTGCCAAGAACGGGTCCTTTTTGGAGAAGGAGTTTCTCTCGAAAGAATTGAGTGGGAGGAAAGTGGAACTTGATGAGGTGATAGTCACCCCTTCCGAACCGGAAAGTAGCGCAGCGCGGGAAAATGTTCCTGTGGTGCCTACACCGACTGGGGAGGAAGTTAATGATGATGATCATGAAGCTTCAGATCAAGTTACTGAACTTCGTAGGTCCAAAAGGACACGTTCCGCACCAGAGTGATACGGCAACCCTGTCTTGGAAATCATGTTGTTAGACAACGGTGAACCTTCGAACTATGAAGAAGTGATGGCGGGCCCGGATTCCGACAAATGGCTAGAAGCCATGAAATCCGAGATAGAATCCATGTATGAAAACAAAGTATGGACTTTGACTGACTTGCCCGATGAGCGGCGAGCCATAGAAAACAAATGTATCTTTAAGAAGAAGACGGACGCAGATGGTAATGTGACCATCTACAAAGCTCGACTTGTCGGTAAGGGTTATCGACAAGTTCAAGGGGTTGACTACGATGAGACTTTCTCACCCGTAGCGAAGCTAAAGTCCGTCTGAATCATGTTAGCAATTGCCGCATACTATGATTATGAGATATGGCAGATGGACGTCAAAACGGCATTCCTTAACGGCTTCCTTAAGGAAGAGTTGTATATGATGCAGCCGGAAGGTTTTGTCGATCCTAAGAATGCTAACAAAGTGTGCAAGCTCCAGCACTCAATCTATGGGCTGGTGCAAGCATCTCGGAGTTGGAACATTCGCTTTGATGAGATGATCAAAGCGTTTGGGTTTACACAGACTTATGGAGAAGCCTGTGTTTACAAGAAAGTGAGTGGGAGCTCTGTAGCATTTCTCATATTATATGTGGATGACATATTATTGATGGGAAATGATATAGAATTCTTGGAAAGTATAAAGGCCTATTTGAATAAGTATTTTTCAATGAAGGACCTTGGAGAAGCTGCTTATATATTAGGCATCAAGATCTATAGAGATAGATCAAGACGCCTCATTGGTCTTTCACAGAGTACATACCTTGACAAGATATTGAAGAAGTTCAGTATGGATCAGTCCAAGAAGGGGTTCTTGCCTGTATTGCAAGGTGTGCAATTGAGCACGGCTCAATGCTCGACCACGGCAGAAGATATAGAAGAGATGAGTGTCATCACCTATGCCTCGGCCATAGGGTCTATTATGTATGCCATGCTGTGTACCAGACCTGATGTAAACCTTGCCGTAAGTTTGGTAGGTAGGTACCAAAGTAATCCCGGCAAGGAACACTGGACAGCGGTCAAGAATATCCTGAAGTACCTAAATAGGACTAAGGATATGTTTCTCGTTTATGGAGGTGACGAAGAGCTCGTCGTAAAGGGTTACGTCGACGCTAGCTTTGACACAGATCTGGATGACTCGAAGTCACAGACCGGATACGTGTATATTTTGAATGGAGGAGCAGTAAGCTGGTGCAGTTGCAAGCAAAGCGTCGTGGCGGGATCTACATGTGAAGCGGAATACATGGCAGCCTCGGAGGCAGCACAGGAAGCAGCCTGGATGAAGGAGTTCATTACCGACCTAGGGGTGATTCCCAATGCGTCGGGCCCAATGACTCTCTTCTGTGACAACACTGGAGCTATTGCCCTTGCGAAGGAGCCCAGGTTTCACAGGAAGACCAGGCATATCAAGCGTCGCTTCAACTCCATTCGTGAAAGTGTTCAAAATGGAGACATAGATATTTGTAAAGTACACACGGACCTGAATGTAGCAGATCCGTTGACTAAACCTCTCCCTAGGGCAAAACATGATCAACACCAGGACGCAATGGGTGTTCGATTCATCACAATGTAACTATATTATTGACTCTAGTGCAAGTGGGAGACTGTTGGAAATATGCCCTAGAGGCAATAATAAATGGTTATTATCATATTTCTTTGTTCATGGTAATTGTCTATTATTCATGCTATAATTGTATTGTCCGGAAATCGTAATACATGTGTGAATACATAGACCACAAAGTGTCCCTAGTGAGCCTCTAGTTGACTAGCTCATTGATGAACAGATAGTCATGGTTTCCTGACTATGGACATTGGATGTCATTGATAACGGGATCACATCATTAGGAGAATGATGTGATGGACAAGACCCAATCTTAAGCATAGCATAAAAGATCGTGTAGTTTCGTTTGCTAGAGCTTTTCCAATGCCAAGTATCTTTTCCTTAGACCATGAGATCGTGCAACTCCCGGATACCGTAGGAGTGCTTTGGGTGTGCCAAACGTCACAACGTAACTGGGTGACTATAAAGGTGCATTACGGGTATCTCCGAAAGTGTCTGTTGGGTTGGCACGGATCGAGACTGGGATTTGTCACTCCGTGTGACGGAGAGGTATCTCTGGGCCCAGTCGGTAATGCATCATCATAATGAGCTCAATGTGACTAAGGCATTAGTCACGGGATCATGCATTGCGGTACGAGTAAAGAGACTTGCCGGTAACGAGATTGAACAAGGTATTGGGATACCGACGATCGACTCTCGGGCAAGTAACATACCGATTGACAAAGGGAATTGCATACGGATTGATTGAATCCTCGACACCGTGGTTCATCCGATGAGATCATCGTGGAACATGTGGGAGCCAACATGGGTATCCAGATCCCGCTGTTGGTTATTGACCGGAGAGGCATCTCGGTCATGTCTGCATGTCTCCCGAACCCGTAGGGTCTACACACTTAAGGTCCGGTGACGCTAGGGTTGTAGAGATATATGTATGCGGAAACCCGAAAGCTGTTCGGAGTCCCGGATGAGATCCCAGACGTCACGAGAGGTTCCGGAATGGTTCGGAGGCGAAGAATTGTATATAGGAAGTCAAGTTTCGGCCACCGGGAGAGTTTCGGGGGTTACCGGTATTGTACCGGGACCACCGGAAGGGTCCCGGGGGTCCACCGGGTGGGGCCACCTGTCCCGGAGGGCCCCGTGGGCTGAAAGTGGAAGGGAACCAGCCCCTAGTGGGCTGGGGCGCCCCCCACTTGGGCCTCCCCCCAAGCGCCTAGGGTTGGAAACCCTAGGGGGGGAGCTTCCCCCTTGCCTTGGGGGGCAAGGCAACCCCTTCCCCCCTTGGCCGCCGCCCCCCCCTTGGAGATCCCATCTCCCAGGGCTGGCGCACCCCCCCAGGGGCCTATATAAAGGGGGGGAGGGAGGGCAGTAGGACACAGCCTTGGGCGCCTCCCTCCTCCCCTGCAACACCTCTCTCTCTCTCTCAGAAGCTCGGCGAAGCCCTGCCGGAGACCCGCTACATCCACCACCACGCCGTTGTGCTGTTGGATCTCCATCAACCTCTCCTCCCCCCTTGCTGGATCAAGAAGGAGGAGACGTCGCTGCACCGTACGTGTGTTGAACGCGGAGGTGCCATACGTTCGGCACTCGGTCATCGGTGATTTGGATCACGGCGAGTACGACTCCGTCATCCACGTTCATTGGAACGCTTCCACTCGCGATCTACAAGGGTATGTAGATGCACTCCTTTCCCCTCGTTGCTAGTAGACTCCATAGATGCATCTTGGTGAGCGTAGGAAAATTTTAAAATTATGCTACGATTCCCAACAGATGATGCTTCATTAATAAGTTTTCAGTTCTCAACGAAATGAAAATCTATAGTGATGGATCAAAATGGGAACAAAATTGGTGATGAAATTATATGATTACTAGTTATAAGTTGCTATACGAGATCAATATGGACGAACATACAACTTCCGAAGGTTGAAAGGAAGAAATGCTGGTGGAATTTCTAAATGATGCTATTTAAGTAAGTTTCTTTTTAGCGAAAAAATATATGGTAACGGATCAAAAGCTTAAGTAAAGGTGCTAAACATTAATAATTTATGTGGATAAGCTGTTCGACTTCCATACGGCGGTCGAGGCTACTCTCGAAGAATGGAATGATGCAAAGGCTGTTATAATGTGTCGAATGTCCTATTTAAATGAGTTCTTAGTTTCAATGGAGGAGAAAATGTAAAGTAATAAATCAAAAGGTTATGAAAAACTACTAAAAATTATGTGACTCCTACATATATAAGTTATTATAGGATTTTCAAATGGCGGCATAGGCAATTTCGAAACAAGAAACGAAGCAAGGCTTCTATCACTTGTCGATAATGCTATTTAAACAAGTATTCAGTTTCGCCAAAATAGAAAATCTACCATGATGGATCAAAATGGTTAAAAATTGTACCAAATTTTTCTAATTTCTATAGGTAAGTTGCTATCTGAGGTGCATATAGATGCACGGACTACCCTCGAAGCATGAAATGGTGGAAATGATTTCGGAATATGTCAACGACGCTTCATTAATAAGTTTTTAATTTTCAACGAAATGAAAATCTGTAGTGATGGATCAAAAGGGAACAAAATTGGTGATGAAATTATATGATTTTTAGTTATAAATTGTTATACGAGATCAATATGGTCGAACATACTTCCAACGGTTGAAAGGAAGAAATGCTGATGGAATTTCTAAATGATGCTATTTTAGTAAGTTTCTTTTAAGCGGAAAAAATATACCGTAACGGATCAAAAGTTTAAGTAAAGGTGCTAAACATGAATAATTTATGTGGTAAGCTGTTCGACTTCCATACGGCGGTCGAGACTACTCTCGAAGAATGGAATGATGGAAAGGTTGTTATAATGTGTCGAATGTCCTATTTAAATGAGTTCTGAGTTTCAATGGAGGGGAAAATTTAAAGTAATAAATCAAAAGGCTATGAAAAACTACTAAAAATTATGTGATTCCTACATATATAATTTATTGTAGGATTTTCAAATGGGGGCATACGAAATTTCAAAACAAGAAACGAAGCAAGGCTTCTATCACTTGTCGGTAATGCTATTTAAAGAAGTATCCAGTTTCGCCAAAATAGAAAATCTACCATGATGGATCAAAACGGTTAAAAATTGTACCAAATTGTCTAATTTCTATAGGTAAGTTGCTATGTGAGGTGCATATAGATGCACAGACTACCTTCGAAACATGAAATGGTGGAAATGATCTCAGAATATGTCAATAACGCTTCATTAATAAATTTTCAGTTTTCAATGAAATGAAAATCTATAGTGATGGATCAAAAGGGAATAAAATTGGTGATGAAATAATATGATTACTAGTTATAAATTGTTATACGAGATCAATATGGTCGAACATACAACTTACAAAGGTTGAAAGGAAGAAATGCTGATGGAATTTCTAGATGATGCTATTTAAGTAAGTTTCTTTTAATCAAAAAAAATATACGGTAACAGATCAAAATTTTAAGTAAATGTGCTAAACATGAATAATTTATGTGGATAAGCTGTTCGACTTCCATACGGCGGTCGAGACAACTCTCGAAGAATGGAATGATGGAAAGGTTGTTATAATGTGTCGAATGTCCTATTTAAATGAGTTCTGAGTTTCAATGGAGGAGAAAATGTTTAGTAATAAATCAAAAGGTTATGAAAAACTACTAAAAATTATGTGACTCCTACATATATAAGTTATTGTAGGATTTTCAAATGGCGGCATACGCAATTTCGAAACAAGAAACGAAGCAAGGCTTCTATCACTTGTCGGTAGTGCTATTTAAACAAGTATTCAGTTTCGCCAAAATAGAAAATCTACCATGATGGATCAAAACGGTTAAAAGTTGTACCAAATTGTCTAATTTCTATAGGTACGTTGCTATCTGAGGTGCATATAGATGCATGGACTACCCTCGAAGCATGAAATGATGGAAATGATTTCGTAATATGTCAATGATGCTTCATTAATAAGTTTTCTGTTTTCAATGGAATGAAAATCTATAGTGATGGATCAAAAGGGAATAAAATTGGTGATGAAATAATATGATTACTAGTTATAAATTGTTATACGAGATCAATATGGTCGAACTTCCAAAGGTTGAAAGGAAGAAATGCTGATGGAATTTCTAAATGATGCTATTTAAGTAAGTTTCTTTTAAGTGAAAAAATATACGGTAACGGATCAAAAGTTTAAGTAAAGGTGCTAAACATGAATAAGTTATGTGGATAAGCTGCTCGACTTCCATACGGCGGTCGAAACTACTCTCGAAGAATGGAATGATGGAAAGGTTGTTATAATTTTTTGAATGTCCTATTTAAATGAGTTCTGAGTTTCAATGGAGGAGAAAATGTTTAGTAATAAATCAAAATGTTATGAAAAACTACTAATAATTATGTGACTCCTATATATATCTAAGTTATTGTAGGATTTTCAAATGGCGGCATAGGCAATTTCGAAACAAGAGACGAAGCAAGGCTTCTATCACATGTTGGTAATGCTATTTAAACAAGTATTCAGTTTCGCCAATATAGAAAATCTACCATGATGGATCAAAACGGTTAAAAATTGTACCAAATTGTCTAATTTCTATAGGTAAGTTGCTATCTGAGGTGCATATAGATGCACAGACTACCCTCGAAGCATGAAATGGTGGAAATGATCTCGGAATATGTCAATGACGCTTCATTAATAAGTTTTCAGTTTTCAATGAAATGAAAATCTATAGTGATGGATCAAAAGGGAATAAAATTCACTGGTAGAAAATAGGCCTTTAGTCCCGGTTCGCAAAGGTCATTAATCCCGGCTGTGCAACCGGGACTAAATATGTGCGACTAAAGCCCCCCCCCCCTTAGTCGCGCCTCTTACGAACCGCGACTAAAGGCCCGTCCACGTGGGCGCCAGGAGTCCGTCGGGGCGGAGGACCTTTAGTCCCGGTTCTCGTGGCTAACCGGGACTAAAGGCCTCCACCGCAGGTTTAGGGTTTTAGCCCCCCTAAACCTGGTTTCTTTTTAATTTGTAGTGTTTTATTTTTTTTTATATTTTATTTTGTGTTTTATTTTAATTTTGATGAAGTTTCAGTACACATATTCTACGCTACTATATACATGCATATGAAATTTCAAACAAGAAGAATTCAAGAGGAATATATAATATATATTCAATCTCGGGTGACCATATACAACTTCGAACAAGTTTCCATACACAATTAGGATGGATGACCATATACAACTTCGAACAAGTTTCAATCTCGGGTATGCATATAAATTTCTTCGTCCTCGGTATAGTGTTCTCCTTTAGGATTGATGACTTCCCTCATGAAAAATCCTGCTAATTCATCTTGAGTTGGTCGGAAGCGAGCTTCTGGACTAAGCCTCCTCCGCAAGTTATCCGTCGCCTTCCGCACGCTATCCGATGCCTTCCGCTCAGAGGTGTGTCTCCGGATGTTCTCACAAACATAGTATCCACATAGATTGGTCCCCGGTGGCTACTTATCCACATTAACTAACCTTCTAAAATCTAGCTCATGTTTGAATTCACCAACAATTTCTTCTGAGAATCATCTCCAAACCCTACAGGGCAAAGAAAATTAAATGAACAAGGGAGTTATTAGTTACTTGATATTAGGAAATGAACGAAAGAGACCGATCGATATAGAGCTCAAATGATTGAAAATAATTATTTTGCAGCATTTTTCTCATGTCGGCCCAACGCTTTGAATCCGAATCCATAGAGTCCATGATTAGAACTCTGGAGGTGTGAAGTTCAATATTTAGCAGAATCCAGTGGAACCTGCGGACACGTTACATGCACAGTCATGCATAACTCATCGATTAGACATACCATGCATGGAGTAAACAAAAGAGAATGGGCACAAGAGAGAAACACTCACCCAAAATGGTAAGGAAATAGAATATGACTTTTGAGTTGATGCCTTCTAAGAAACTTGTACAAGTCTTTCTCCACGTCTTCGGGGTGATTTTGTAACACATGTCCATTAACGATATGTGGGTCAATGAACCCAACATCATGGATGTTTCTTATTTTGCATTCCCAAATCTTCAATCTGCATAATAGCGTATGCAACAATATACTTAGGACAATATCTATATATATAGTGTAGGAAATGAAGAACGAGATGAGGTAGAAATAAATCACTTACAGAACGTAGCAACTCAGGATAGATTTGTCGAGCTCGCGCAGATTGAACAGCTGGAACAATTCACTCATATGAACTTGTACAGAGTACCGTTTGGTGTGATGCTCCTCTGTAACATCCGCATAAACATATTCTTTGCCGGCCCATGTTATGAAATGCTTGTACCAACGTAGCAGATTTCGCATTTGTGGTGGTAGACTCTTTTCCCGCGCAGGCTCGACGAGAGGCCCATTCCGCATATATTTTAATGCTATCTCACATACTGGCGCATCCTCAAGGCCTAACGAGGCACGAAGAGTCAAACCCATCTCGGACGCTTGTTTCATGGCACTCGCTACAGTCAATCCAAGTGCTGCCGCAGCTGCTATGATCTCGGGGTCCTCTTCCGGACCGGCTTTCACTATGAGCGGGGGGATCGATTGTTTATTCTGCATCCCGAGCTGGTCAACTTGTTCCCGCTTTTTTTACTTTCTTCTTTCTCCTCCTTCAATATTTTTGCTTGCCTACGAAGTTCATGTCCATAGTCGTCAGGCATATTCAGCTCGACTTGGGACGGTGTCGTCAAAAAATCCTTAGCCCACTTCTTTTGCTTCTCAGTGAATACTTGCTTGGGCTCAGGCTCTTTTATCGCCTTCGTATCCGCCTTCCATTTCTCATAATGAGCAGACGCGGCCAATTTGGTTTCAGCTTCACTAAGTTCCCAAGGCCTTGGGAGGAGAGGCTTCAGTGACGGCTCTGGTACCCTTGTGGTCTTAGGTACATAAGGGTCCGGGTTAATAGTCCAGGAGCGGGTTTCCTTGCTGTCCGCCTGCTTCTGCTTCTTCGCCGGAGGTGGATTGGGGGGCGTCATACCCGCCGGAGGAGGATTGGGGGGCGTCGTACCCGCCGGAGGAGGATTGGGGGGCGGCGGCTGCTTACCCGCCGGAGGTTGTGGATCGGGGGACGGCGTCGAATGGCGTGAAGGAGGTGTAGGTGAACCACCACGACCACCACCACCGCCACCACCACCACCACCACCACCATCGGAGGGGGGTGGACTTGTTAGCCTTGGCGCCTCGCCTGGAAACACTATGTACTTCGTTTTCCATAGAATGATCTGGTGCTTGACATCTCCAAGTCTTCTCTCCCCTTCGGGTGTAGCTTTGTCAATCTCCAGGTCCTCAAACTCTTGCACTATGTCTTCCACCGTGACACGAGCATAGAATGGGTTGTTGTGGTGGAGTGCTCCAGGTGTACAGGGTAAAGCACTGCCGGTAGCTACCTTCGTGGAAACGTTCCCCACGGGATAATGCAGATCACATTCTTTCATCTCCTTTACATCATTCACAGGGTAGTGAGGCTCCGGTGCACGAATCTCGATCGTCGGTGCATTAGCACCAGGCGGGGCATCCGTGGAAGCCACGCTGCTTCTCCGCTGCTGGCTTCCGCGATCCGCTTCATGATCTTCATGCGGCCCTGCAGCCGATTTTTCTTTTACTAGTTCATGCACGGTCTGCTTCAACTCATGGAGTTCCGATGCAAACTTCGCCAAAAGATCTGCATCCCGGTCCGTCTTTCTCTTACGGCTTCTGTAACAGTACGGGTCATTGTCCTAGGAAAACCCTACTTTCCACGGAATTCTGCCTTTGCCTCGTACATGTCCTCCGTGTTCATCATTCCCGAGGGCTGTTGTCAGTGCGTCTTTCTCTCTGTTGAACTTGATCAAGCCCTCTTGAGCTTGGGTCATTGCGTCAATAAGGGCTTGGGTGGGAGCAAACTTTTTCTTTCGGTGAACACACACCCCTGTCTCCGGGTCTAGCGATCCCCCATGCCCGTACCACCAGCTTTTGGCCCTTGGGTCCCATCCCTCTGTACCTAGAGGGATTCCTCGCACCCTCAGGTCCTCCTCCATCTTCTGCCACTTAGGCTCCGAAAGGCGGTATCCTCCTGGCCCCATAATATGATGGTACTTTTTCTTACTCGCATTATCCTTTTTTTTTCGATATTTCCTTGAAATGCTCCGATTTCTTTTGCCTCACAAATTTTGGCCAATCATCTTTCAGTTTCTCATGTTGTACATTGAAATCCGGAGTCTTGCCCTTGTTGACATAGTCACGGGTTAAATTTTTCTTGAAGTTCCGGAATGCTTCGGCCATCTTCTGAAGAGCGAACTCTTTAACTAGCCTCCTCCTCTCACGTCCACCCAGAACCTCGTTACCAAATTCATCGACTTTGTTGCATTCCGGAGGTAGAACGAAATGTTCCATAAGCTTTCTCCAGCAATCCTTTTTCGTTCTCTTGTCGACAAAACTGAAACCAAGACGTGCCTTCTTTGGCTCCTTCCATTCCTGGACGGTGATCGGGACGTTGTCTCTAACAACGACTCCGCATTGGTTGATAAAATTTGAGGTGTGCTGTAGGGGCTTGCCGGTTTCACTGACAAAATCAATGGTATATGTTTCTCCTGTTTTCATCGCCTTGGATTTGCCACGCTTTGTCGTACTCGATCCGGCCGAGGGCTAAAAAAAGAAAGAGAGTCGCGCGCGTTAATACATATGTATTCACATTTCAGTAAGTTTGTATCACGAGAGGCTCAATGTATATATATACCTCGCCGGAGGTGGTTGCTACTTGCAATTCGAGATCGTCGTTTGTTGACGGTTGACCTCCGTCGGCAATGTCCGTTCCTTCACCTTCTTGATCATCGACAATGTCTGTTCCACCGTCAAGGTTCAGAAAAGAAGAGACTACATCCTCTTCTTGCTCATATTTTGAGCCCGGCACATAAGGAATCTCGTTGTTTATGATGCCCATTAAATAACGTTCAGCCTCCGGATCCCTAAGCGGCTCGGCTCTATCGTCCGCCATATGTCACTCCTACATGTAGTAAAAATTAATTAAGTATAAAGGAATTAAAAAATAAGAGTAAGGGGACATAGAGGAGGAGCAACAACGGTTGAATGATTAAGAGCTATTAATTTTTGCTTTCATTTCAGCCATTTTTGGAAAACAACAAAAACAGAAATACTTTAGATGTCAAACTGCATGTATAAGGTTGAAAACATGTGCCAAATGTTTCACTGAACATTTTGAGGTATTAAACATAATTTTTGGATAATTATTTAATTAGTTATGCCATTTTCTTTTTCCTTTTCTTTTATGACCAGAACAGAAAATTGATGTTTTTTGGTCAAATTTATACAATTATTCCCAAATAAAATACCATTGTGTATATTTTGTTAAGAAAAAAATTTAGAGCTCAAGTTTGCTCAATTTGAGTTAACAGAATTCAAGTTATGAATTTTGCAAGTTTCCATTTTTAGTTCCCTCTCTGCTCTCTCTCTCTCTGCTCTCTCTCTCGCTCGCTGACGGGTGACCACCAACACGGGCACGCACGGCGGTGCCGTTTCCGCACGCGCGCGAGGCTGGCAAGGCGCGCATCCAGTACGCGGCGACGAGGAGGACGGCAGGCGGCGGAGGACGGCAGGTGGCGGCGGTCAAGAAGGCGGGCGAGAAGACGGCGGCGGCGGTCCCCTCTTCTTCTAGGCACGCGAGGAGGACGGCAGGCGGCGGCGGGCACCTACCGGAGACGAGGGTGGCGCGGAGAAGACGAGGGCGGCGGCACGGAGAAGACGAGGGCGGCGCCGCGGAGAAGCCGAGGTCCTGGATGCGTTTGGTGGTTAGCGCGGAGAAGACGAGGGCCGCGAAGAATATATAGGGCAAGCCTTTAGTCCCGGTTGGGTACACCAACCGCGACTAAATGTACCCTTTAGTCGCGGTTGGTGTCCCCAACCGGGACTAAAGGGGTACCTTTAGTCGCGGTTGGTGTCATGACCCGCGACTAAAGGTTCTTTCGCGCCGTTTTCGTTCCCGCGCGGAAAGAGCCTTTAGTCGCGGTTTGTGTCACGAACCGCGACTAAAGGTCCTTTTTCAAATACTTTTTATTTTAAAATCTTAAAAATACAAATAATATATCAAAAAATTCAGAAAAATAAAACGAATTCATTTTAAAATCTTAAAAATAGAAATAATATATCAAAGAATTCAAAAAAATAAAACTAATTCATTTGAAAATCTTAAAAATACAAATAATATATCAAAAAATTCAGAAAAATAAAACTAATTCATTTGAAAATCTTAAAAATACAAATAATATATCAAAAAATTCAAAAAATAAAACTAATTCATTTGAAAATCTTAAAAATACAAATAATATATCAAAAAATTCAGAAAAATAAAACTAATTCATTTTAAAATCTTAAAAATACAAATAATATATCAAAAAATCCAGAAAAATAAAACTAATTCATTTTAAAAATTCAGACCGATTGTTTTGTTCTACATCCTCGATCCCTTGAAGATTTGACAAAAGGTTTGATACATCATTCAGTTCATCGACCAAATACAAATCATCCGGATTCGCCATCATACGTCCTGCCGTGCATTTGGTATGCATATATGCACTCAGTAGCCACGGCAGGGCTGTATGATGGCGATACCGATTGTTTTGTTCTACATCCTCGATCCCTTGAAGGTTTGACAAAAGGTTTGATACATCATTCAGTTCATCGACCAAATACAAATCATCCGGATTCGCCATCGTACGTTTTAATTCACATGATCCATTCAACAAAGTTTGGTACAATAAATTATTACACATCAATTCTTCCCTTGTGTCCCTGCTTGCTTACGATTGTGCCGTATCCATGGAGCATCCTCATCATTTAACTTAATGCTTGGGTCAGTGTTCACTTTGAAGGGCGGAATTTCACCAAACATATTATAATCTTCTGACATGTCTGTCTTGTCCTCCACTCCCACGATGTTTCTTTTCCCTGAAAGAACAATGTGGCGCTTTGGATCATCGCATGATGTACTGACCGTTTTCTTATCTTTCCGTTTCCTCGGTTTGCTACTCATGTCCTTCAAATAAAAAACCTAGGCGACATCTTTGGCAAGGACGAATGGTTCGTCAAGGTAACCAAGATTGTTGAAATCCACCATTGTCATTCCGTATTGCTCGTCCACCTTTACCCCACCTCCTATTAGCTTGAACCATTTGCACCGGAACAAAGGGACCTTAAAGGAGGGTCCATAGTCAAGTTCCCATATCTCCTCTATGTAACCATAATATGTGACCTTTTGCCCATTCTCGGTTGCTGCATCAAAGCGGACACCACTGTTTTGGTTGGTGCTTTTTTATCTTGGGCGATGGTGTAAAATGTATTCCCATTTATCTCGTACCCTTGGAAAGTCGTTATAGTTGAAGATGGTGTCTTGGCCAACATGTACAGCTGATCTCCAACATCATTGTCATTCATTAAATGTTTTCGCAACCAACTGCCGAAAGTCTCCATGTGGGCCTTTCAAATCCAGGATTCAGGCTTCCCTGGGTTGTCCGAGCGTAAAATATTCTTGTGTTGCTCGAAGTACGGAGCCACCAAGCTGGAATTTTGCAGAATTGTGTGGTGTGCTTCAGTCATAGAATGACCGTCCATACATATCGTTGATTTCATTCCGATCGTGCCTTTTCCACTTAGTCTCCCCTCGTGCTGCGATTGAGGAATACCAATCGGCTTAAGGTCAGGAACATAGTCAATACAGAACTCAATTACCTCCTCATTTCCATAGCCCTTGACGATGCTTCCTTCTGGCCTAGCACGGTTACGAACATATTTCTTTAATACTCCCATGAACCTCTCAAAGGGGAACATATTGTGTAGAAATACAGGACCGAGAATGGAAATCTCTTCGACTAGGTGGAGCAGGAGGTGCGTCATTATATCGAAGAAGGATGGTAGGAACACCAACTCGAAACTGACAAGGCATTGGACCGCATCGTTCTGTAACCATGGTAGATCTTCTGGATTGATTACCTTCTGAGAGATTGCATTGAGGAATGCACATATCTTCACAATGGCTACTCGAACATTTTCCGGTAGGAGCCCCCTCAAAGCAATCGGAAGCAATTGCGTCATAATCACGTGGCAGTCGTGAGACTTCAGGTTTTGGAACTTTTTGTCTGCCATGTTTATTATTCCCTTTATATTCGACGAGAAGCCAGACGGGACCTTCATACTACTCAGGCATTCAAAAAAAATGACCTTCTCTTCTTTGGTAAGAGCGTAGCTGGCACGACCTTGAAACCATTCCGGATGCCGGTCATCTGGGTCTTTCAAAAGTTGCTGGTCCTGCCGTGCTTCCTTTGTATCATTTGTCTTCCCATACACGCCCAAGAAGCTTAGCAGGTTCACGCAAATATTCTTCGTAACATGCATCACGTCGATTGCAGAGCGGATATCTAGGACTTTCCAATATTGTAGCTCCCAAAATATAGATTTCTTCTTCCACATGGGTGCGTGCCCGTCAACTCCCCGCGGAACTGATTGTCCGCCAGGACCCTTTCCAAAGATGACTTTCAAATCCTTGACCATATCAAATATCTCAGCACCAGTACGTTCCGCAGGCTTCGGCCGGTGATCTGCCTTGCCGTTGAAATGCTTGCCTTTCTTTCTTACGTTATGATTTCGGGGAAGAAATCGACGATGACCCAGGTACACGTTCTTCTTACAATTACCCAAACGTACACTTTCAGTCTCATGTAAGCAGTGCGTGCATGCATTGTATCCCTTATTTGTCTGTCCCGAAAGGTTACTGAGAGCACGCCAATCGTTGATGGTTACAAAAAGCAACGCTCGTAGGTCAAATTCCTCTTCTTTGTGCTCATCCCAGACACGTACACCAGGTCTGCCCCACAACTGTAAAAGTTCATCAACTAATGGCCTTAGGTACACATCGATGTCGTTGCCGGGTTGCTTTGGACCTTGGATGAGCACTGGCATCATAATGAACTTCCGCTTCATGCACAACCAAGGAGGAAGGTTGTAGATGCATAGAGTCACGGGCCAGGTGCTATGGCTGGAGCTCTGCTCGCCAAAAGGATTCATGCCATCAGTACTTAGACCAAATCTTATGTTCCTTGCGTCAGCTGCAAAATCTTTGAACTCTCTGTCGATCTTTCTCCATTGCGTTGCATCAGCGGGGTGTCTCAACTCCCCGCTGGACTTACGGTCCTCTTTGTGCCATCACAACAACTTGGCATGCTCTTTGTTCCTGAACAGACGTTTCAACCGTGGTATTATAGGAGCATACCACATCACCTTGGCGGGAACCCTCTTCCTGGGTTTCTCACCCTCAACATCGTCACCAGGGTCATCGCCTCTGATCTTATAACGCAATGCAGTGCATACAGGGCATTCATTCAAATTCTCGTATTCACCGCGGTAGAGGATGCAGTCGTTAATGCATGCATGTATCTTCAGAACTTCTAAACCTAGAGGGCAGACGACCTTCTTTGCTTCGTACGTACTGGCGGGCATCTCGTTATTCTTCGGAAACATATTCTTCAACATTTTCAGCAAATTTTCAAATGATGAGTCAGCTACACCTTCCCGTGCCTTCCATTTTAGCAAATCCAGTGTGCAGCCCAGCTTTTTCAGACTATTATCGCATCCTGAGTACAGCGACTTTTTGTGATCCTCTAACATGCGATCCAAATTCTCCCTCTCCTTGTCAGTTTCGCAGCGTCTCCGTGCATCAGCAATGGTCCGACCAAGATCATCAGCGGGCTCATCATGTGCCTCTTCTTCACCTTCACCTAACCCTTCCCCACCTTCAGCATCATCCTCCATGAAAGTATCACCGAAATGATCATGATAGTTGTCATCGATATCATCCCCTTCTTCATCTTCTTCCATTCTAACCCCTCTTTCTCCATGCTTGGTCCAACAATTATAGCTTCTCATGAAACCGTGCCGAAGCAGGTGCATGTGAACGTCTCTTGAGGAGGAGTAACCCTTCTGATTCTTACAGACAGCACATGGACAGATAATAAAACCTCGCTGCTTGTTCGCATTTGCCACTACGAGGAAATCTTTCAAACCCGTAGTGAACTCGCCGGAGAGTCGGGTACCGTACATCCATTGCCGATTCATGTGCATTATTATTATATAAAGTATATAATTAACCATCATGCATTTGTTAAACTAACTAGCTAGAAATAATACAAATTAAACAATGAACTACACACATGCATATTTTATCAATGACAAATGAAAGGTTCAAGTTGCTAACCGCGATCGCGGAGGAAAAATAAATGAGAAAGCTCAAGTGTGGCTCGGACACTTCATATCATGTTTGTTTCATGCTCTCGGGCATTTCATCGAACACCTTGTGTGCATAGGAGGAACCAAAAGCAAACCCACCACCCCCTTTTGAATATTGTGAATAGAAGTGGCACCAATTGTGGCTAAGTGAAGTGAGCTGAGTCCTATATAGGGATGGGCCTTTAGTCCCGGTTGGCCTGGCCAACCGATACTAAAGGCCTTCGGGCTAGCCTGAGGACCTTTAGTCCCGGTTGGCCAGGCCAACCGGGACTAAAGCCCCTCCCGTCCGCCAGCTGTCGACCGAGAGCGCTGGGCCCAGATAGTTGGTCGCGGGTCTCCTCCCGAACCGCGACTAAAGACCCCTTTGGTCGCGGTTCGATTATTTTAGGGACTAATGGGGGCGTATGGAAGCCTCTTTTTCTACTAGTGATTGGTGATGAAATAATATGATTACTAGTTATAAATTGTTATACGAGATCAATATGGTCGAACATACAACTTCCAAAGGTTGAAAGGAAGAAATGTTGGTGGAATTTCTAAATGATGCTATTTAAGTAAGTTTCTTTTAATCGAAAAAATATACGGTAACAGATCAAAAGTTTAAGTAAATGTGCTAAACATGAATAATTTATGTGGATAAGCTGTTCGACTTCCATACGGCGGTCGAGACAACTCTCGAAGAATGGAATGATGGAAAGGTTGTTATAATGTGTCGAATGTCCTATTTAAATGAGTTCTGAGTTTCAATGGAGGAGAAAATGTTTAGTAATAAATCAAAAGGTTATGAAAAACTACTAAAAATTATGTGACTCCTACATATATAAGTTATTGTAGGATTTTCAAATGGCGGCATACGCAATTTCGAAACAAGAAACGAAGCAAGGCTTCTATCACTTGTCGGTAATGCTATTTAAACAAGTATTCAGTTTCGCCAAAATAGAAAATCTATCATGATGAATCAAAACGGTTAAAAGTTGTACCAAATTGTCTAATTTCTATAGGTAAGTTGCTATCTGAGGTGCATATAGATGCACGGACTACCCTCGAAGCATGAAATGGTGGAAATGATTTCGTAATATGTCAATGATGCTTCATTAATAAGTTTTCAGTTTTCAATGAAATGAAAATCTATAGTGATGGATCAAAAGGGAATAAATTGGTGATGAAATAATATGATTACTAGTTATAAGTTGTTATACGAGATCAATATGGTCGAACATATAACTTTCGAAGCTTGAAGGGAAGAAATGCTGGTGGAATTTCTAAATAATGCTATTTAAGTAAGTTTCTTTTTAGCGTAAAAATATACGGTAACGGTTCAAAAGTTTAAGTAAAGGTGCTACACATAAATAATTTATGTGGATAAGCTGTTCGACTGCCATACCGCGGTCGAGACTACTCTCGAAGAATGGAATGATGGAAAGGTTGTTATAATGTGTCGAATGTCCTATTTAAATGAGTTCTAAGTTTCGAAGGAGGAGAAAATGTAAAGTAATAAATCAAAAGGTTATGAAAAACTACTAAAAATTATGTGACTCCTACATATATAAGTTGTTGTAGGATTTTCAAATGGCGGCATAGGCAACTTCAAAACAAGAAACGAAGCAAGGCTTCTATCACTTGTTGGCAATGCTATTTAAACAAGTATTCAGTTTCACCAAAATAGAAAATCTACCATCATGGATCGAAACGGTTAAAAATTGTACCAAATTTTCTAATTTCTATAGGTAGGTTGCTATCTGAGGTGCATATAGATGCACGGACTACCCTCGAAGCATGAAATGGTGGAAATGATTTCGGAATATGTCGATGACGGTTCATTAATAAGTTTTCAGTTTTCAACGAAATGAAAATCTATAGTGATGGATCAAAATGGGAACAAAATTGGTGATGAAATTATATGATTACTAGTTATAAGTTGTTATACGAGATCAATATGGACGAACATACAACTTTCGAAGGTTGAAAGGAAGAAATGGTGGTGGAATTTCTAAATGATGCTATTTAAGTAAGTTTCTTTTAAGCGAAAAAATATACGCTAACGGATCGAAAGCTTAAGTAAAGGTGCTAAACATGAATAATTTATGTGGATAAGTTGTTCGACTTCCATACGGCGGTCGAGACTACTCTCGAAGAATGGAATGATGGAAAGGTTGTTATAACGTGTCAAATGTCCTATTTAAATGAGTTCTGAGTTTCAATGGAGGTTAAAATGTAAAGTAATAAATCAAAAGGTTATGAAAAACTACTAAATATTATGTGACTCCTACATATATAAGTTATTATAGGATTTTCAAATGGCGGCATAGGCAATTTCGAAACAAGAAACAAAGCCAGGCTTCTATAACTTGTCCGTAATGCTATTTAAAGAAGTATTCAGTTTCGCCAAAATAGAAAATCTACCATGATGGATCAAAATGGTTAAAAATTGTACCAAATTGTCTAATTTCTATAGGTAAGTTGCTATCTGAGGTGCATATAGATGCACAGACTACCCTCGAAGCATGAAATGGTGGAAATGATCTCAGAATATGTCAATGACGATTCATTAATAAGTTTTCAGTTTTCAATGAAATGAAAATCTATAGTGATGGATCAAAAGGGAATAAAATTGGTGATGAAATAATATGATTACTAATGATAAATTGTTATACGAGATCAATATGGTCGAACATACAACTTCCAAAGGTTGAATGGAAGAAATGCTGATGGAATTTCTAAATGATGCTATTTAAGTAAGTTTCTTTTAAGCGAAAAAATATATGGTAACAGATCAAAAGTTTAAGTAAATGTGTTAAACATGAATAATTTATGTGGATAAGCTGTTCGACTTCCATACGGCGGTCGAGACTACTCTTGAAGAATGGAATGATGGAAAGGTTGTTATAATGTGTCGAATGTCCTATTTAAATGAGTTCTGAGTTTCAATGGAGGAGAAAATGTAAAGTAATAAATCAAAAGGTTAAGAAAAAGTACTAAAAATTATGTGACTCCTACATATATAAGTTATTGTAGGATTTTGAAATGGCGGCATACGCAAATTCGAAACAAGAAACGAAGCAAGGCTTCTATCACTTGTCGGTAATGCTATTTAAACAAGTATTCAGTTTCGCCAAAATAAAAAATCTACCATGATGGATCAAAATGGTTAAAAGTTGTACCAAATTGTCTAATTTCTAGAGATAAGTTGCTATCTGAGGTGCATATAGATGCACGGACTACCCTCGAAGCATGAAATGGTTGAAATGATTTTGTAATATGTCAATGATGCTTCATTAATAAGTTTTCAGTTTTAGATGAAATGAAAATCTATAGTGATGGATCAAAAGGGAATAAAATTGGTGATGAAATAATATGATTACTAGTTATAAATTGTTATACGAGATCAATATGGTCGAACTTCCAAAGGTTGAAAGGAAGAAATGCTGATGGAATTTCTAAATGATGCTATTTAATAAGTTTCTTTTAAGCGAAAAAATATACGGTAACGGATCAAAAGTTTATGTAAAGGTGCTAAACATGAATAATCTATGTGGATAAGCTGCTCGACTTCCATACGGCGGTCGAGACTACTCTCGAAGAATGGAATGATGGAAAGGTTGTTATAATTTGTCGAATGTCCTATTTAAATGAGTTATGAGTTTCAATGGAGGAGAAAATGTTTAGTAATAAATCAAAAGGTTATGAAAAACTACTAAAAATTATGTGGCTCCTACATATATAAGTTATTGTAGAATTTTCAAATGGCGGCATAAGAAATTTCGAAACAAGAAACGAAGCAAGGCTTCTATCACTTGTCGGTAATGCTATTTAAACAAGTATTCAGTTTCGCCAAAACAGAAAATCTACCATGATGGATCAAAACTGTTAAAAATTGTACCAAATTGTCTAATTTCTATAGGTAAGTTGCTATCTGAGGTGCATATAGATGCATGGACTACCCTCGAAGCATGAAATGGTGGAAGTGAAATGATGGAATATGTCAATGACGCTTCATTAATAAGTTTTCAGTTTTCAACGAAATGAAAATCTATATTGATGGATCAAAAGGAAACAAAATTGGTGATGAACTTATATGATTTTCAGTTATAAATTGTTATACGAGATCAATATGGTCGAACATACAACTTCCAAAGGTTGAAAGGAAGAAATGCTGATGGAATTTCTAAATGATGCTCTTTAAGTAAGTTTCTTTTAAGCGGAAAAATATACGGTAACAGATCAAAAGTTTAAGTAAATGTGCTAAACATGAATAATTTATGTGGATAAGCTGTTCGACATCCATACGGCGGTCGAGACAACTCTCGAAGAATGGAATGATGCAAAGGTTGTTATAATGTGTCGAATGTCCTATTTAAATGAGTTCTGAGTTTCAATGGAGGAGAAAATGTAAAGTAATAAATCAAAAGGTTATGAAAAAGTACTAAAAATTATGTGACTCCTACATATATAAGTTATTGTAGGATTTTCAAATGGCGGCATACGCAATTTTGAAACAAGAAACAAAGCAAGGCTTCTATCACTTGTCGGTAATGCTATTTAAACAAGTATTCAGTTTCGCCAAAATAGAAAATGTACCATGATGGATCAAAACGGTTAAAAGTTGTACCAAATTGTCTAATTTCTATAGGTAAGTTGCTATTTGAGGTGCATATAGATGCACGAACTACCCTCGAAGCATGAAATGGTGGAAATGATTTCGTAATATGTCAATGATGCTTCATTAATAAGTTTTCAGTTTTCAATAAATGAAAAATCTATAGTGATGGATCAAAAGGGATTAAAATTGGTGATGAAATAATATGATTACTAGTTATAAATTGTTATACGAGATCTATATGGTCCAACTTCCAAAGGTTGAAAGGAAGAAATGCTAATGGAATTTCTAAATGATGCTATTTAAGTAAGTTTCTTTTAAGCGAAAAAAATATACGGTAACGGATCAAAAGCTTAAGTAAAGGTGCTAAACATGAATAATTTATCTGGATAAGCTGTTCGACTTCCATACGGCGGTCGAGACTACTCTCGAAGAATGGAATGATGGAAAGGCTGTTATAATGTGTCGAATGTCCTATTTAAATGAGTTCTGAGTTTCGAAGGAGGAGAAAATGTAAAGTAATAAATCAAAAGGTTATGAAAAACTATTAAAAATTATGTGACTCCTACATATATAAGTTGTTGTAGGATTTTCAAATGGCGGCATAGGCAACTTCAAAACAAGAAACGAAGCAAGGCTTCTATCACTTGTCGGTCATGCTATTTAAACAAGTATTCAGTTTAACCAAAATAGAAAATCTACCATGCTGAATCGAAACGGTTAAAAATTGTACCAAATTTTCTAATTTCTATAGGTAAGTTGCTATCTGAGGTGCATATAGATGCACAGACTACCCTCGAAGCATGAAATGGTGAAAATGATTTCGGAATATGTCGATGACGCTTCATTGATAAGTTTTCAGTTTTCAACGAAATGAAAATCTATAGTGATGGATCAAAATGGGAACAAAATTGGTGATGAAATTATATGATTACTAGTTATAAGTTGTTATATGAGATCAATATGGACGAACATACAACTTCCGAAGGTTGAAAGGAAGAAATGCTGGTGGAATTTCGAAATGATGTTATTTAAGTAAGTTTTTTTAAGCGAAAAAATATACGGTAACGGATCGAAAGCTTAAGTAAAGGTGCTAAACATGAATAATTTATTTGGATAAGCTATTCGACTTCCACACGGCGGTCGAGACTACTCTCGAAGAATGGAATGATGGAAAGGTTGTTATAATGTGTCGAATGTCCTATTTAAATGAGTTCTGAGTTTCAGTGAAGGGGAAAATGTAAAGTAATAAATCAAAAGGTTATGAAAAACAACTAAAAATTATGTGACTCCTACATATATAAGTTATTGTAGGATTTTCAAATGGCGGCATACGCAATTTTGAAACAAGAAACGAAACAAGGCTTCTATCACTTGTCGGTAATGCTTTTAAATAAGTATTCAGTTTCGCCAAAATGGAAAATCTACCATGATGGATCAAAACGGTTAAAAATTGTACCAAATTGTCTTATTTCTATAGGTAAGTTGCTATCTGAGGTGCATATACATGCGCAGACTACCCTCGAAGCATGAAATGGTGGAAATGAAATGATGGAATATGTCAATGACGCTTCATTAATAAGTTTTCAGTTTTCAACGAAATGAAAATCTATATTGATGGATCAAAAGGGAACAAAATTGGTGATGAAATTATATGATGTTTAGTTATAAATTGTTATACGAGATCAATATGGTCGAACATACAACTTCCAAAGGTTGAAAGGAAGAAATGCTGATGGAATTTCTAAATGATGCTCTTTAAGTTAGTTTCTTTTAAGCGGAAAAATATACGGTAACGGATCAAAAGTGTATGTAAAGGTGCTAAACATGAATAATTTATGTGGATAAGCTGCTCGACTTCCATACGGCGGTCGAGACTACTCTTGAAGAATGGAATGATGAAAATGTTGTTATAATTTGTCGAATGTCCTATTTAAATGAGTTCTGAGTTTCAATGGAGGAGAAAATGTTTAGTAATAAATCAAAAGGTTATGAAAAACTACTAAAAATTATGTGACTCCTACATATATAAGTTATTGTAGGATTTTCAAATGGCGGCATAGGCAATTTCGAAACAAGAAACAAAGCCAGGCTTGTATCACTTGTCGGTAATGCTATTTAAAGAAGTATTCAGTTTCGCTAAAATAGAAAATCTACCATGATGGATCAAAATGGTTAAAAATTGTACCAAATTGTCTAATTTCTATAAGTAAGTTGCTATCTGAGGTGCATATAGATGCACAGACTACCCTCGAAGCATGAAATGGTGGAAATGATCTCGGAATATGTCAATGACGCTTCATTAATAAGTTTTCAGTTTTCAATGAAAAGAAAATCTATAGTGATGGATCAAAAGGAAATAAAATTGGTGATGAAATAATATGATTACTAATTATAAATTGTTATACGAGATCAATATTGTCGAACATACAACTTCCAAAGGTTGAAAGGAAGAAATGCTGATGGAATTTCTAAATGATGCTATTTAAGTAAGTTTCTTTTAAGCGAAAAAATATACGGTAAGAGATCAAAAGTTTAAGTAAATGTGCTAAACATGAATAATTTATGTGGATAAGCTGTTCGACATCCATACGGTGGTCGAGACAACTCTCGAAGAATGGAATGATGGTTGTTATAATGTGTCGAATGTCCTATTTAAATGAGTTCTGAGTTTCAATGGAGGAGAAAATGTAAAGTAATAAATCAAAAGGTTTTGAAAAACTACTAAAAATTATGTGACTCCTACATATATAAGTTATTGTAGGATTTTCAAATGGCGGCATACGCAATTTTGAAACAAGAAATGAAGCAAGGCTTCTATCACTTGTCGGTAATGCTATTTAAACAAGTATTCAGTTTCGGCAAAATAGAAAATCTACCATGATGGATCAAAATGGTTAAAAGTTGTACCAAATTGTCTAATATCTATAGGTAAGTTGTTATCTGAGGTGCATATAGATGCACGGACTACCCTCGAAGCATGAAATGGTGGAAATGATTTCGTAATATGTCAATGATGCTTAATTAATAAGTTTTCAGTTTTCAATGAAATGAAATTCTATAGTGATGGATCAAAAGGGAATAAAATTGGTGATGAAATAACATGATTACTAGTTATAAATTGTTATACGAGATCAATATGATCGAACTTCCAAAGGTTGAAAGGAAGAAATGCTGATGGAATTCTAAATGATGCTATTTAAGTAAGTTTTTTTAAGCGAAAAAAATATACGGTAACGGATGAAAAGTTTAAGTAAAGGTGCTAAACATGAATAATTTATGTGGATAAGCTGTTCGACTGCCATACGGCGGTCGAGACTACTCTCGAAGAATGGAATGATGAAAATGTTTTTATAATGTGTCGAATGTCCTATTTAAATGAGTTCTGAGTTTCAATGGAGGAGAAAATGTAAAGTAATAAATCAAAAGGTTTTGAAAAACTACTAAAAATTATGTGACTCCTACATATATAAGTTATTGTAGGATTTTCAAATGGCGGCATACGCAATTTTGAAACAAGAAATGAAGCAAGGCTTCTATCACTTGTCGGTAATGCTATTTAAACAAGTATTCAGTTTCGGCAAAATAGAAAATCTACCATGATGGATCAAAATGGTTAAAAGTTGTACCAAATTGTCTAATATCTATAGGTAAGTTGTTATCTGAGGTGCATATAGATGCACGGACTACCCTCGAAGCATGAAATGGTGGAAATGATTTCGTAATATGTCAATGATGCTTAATTAATAAGTTTTCAGTTTTCAATGAAATGAAATTCTATAGTGATGGATCAAAAGGGAATAAAATTGGTGATGAAATAATATGATTACTAGTTATAAATTGTTATACGAGATCAATATGATCGAACTTCCAAAGGTTGAAAGGAAGAAATGCTGATGGAATTCTAAATGATGCTATTTAAGTAAGTTTTTTTAAGCGAAAAAAATATACGGTAACGGATCAAAAGTTTAAGTAAAGGTGCTAAACATGAATAATTTATGTGGATAAGCTGTTCGACTGCCATACGGCGGTCGAGACTACTCTCGAAGAATGGAATGATGAAAATGTTTTTATAATTTGTCGAATGTCCTATTTAAATGAGTTCTGAGTTTCAATGGAGGTGAAAATGTAAAGTAATAAATCAAAAGGTTATGAAAAACTACTAAAAATTATGTGACTCCTACATATATAAGTTATTGTAGGATTTTCAAATGGCGGCATACGCAATTTCGAAACAAGAAACGAAGCAAGGCTTCTATCACTTGTCGGTAATGCTATTTAAACAAGTATTCAGTTTTGCCAAAATAGAAAATCTACCATGATGGATCAAAACGGTTAAAAATTGTACCAAATTGTCTAATTTCTATAGGTAAGTTGCTATCTGAGGTGCATATAGATGCATGGACTACCCTCGAAGCATGAAATGGTGGAAATGATTTCAGAATATGTCAATGACGCTTTATTAATAAGTTTTCAGTTTTCAATAAAATGAAAATCTATAGTGATGGATCAAAAGGGAATAAAATTGGTGATGAAATAATATGATTACTAGTTATAAGTTGTTATACGAGATCAATATGGTCGAACATATAACTTCCGGAGCTTGAAGGGAAGAAATGCTGGTGGAATTTCTAAATGACGCTATTTAAGTAAGTTAATTTTTACCAAAAAAATATACGGTAACGGTTCAAAAGTTTAAGTAAAGGGGCTACACATAAATAATTCATGTGGATAAGCTGTTCGACTGCCATACGGCGGTCGAGACTACTCTCGAAGAATCGAATGATGGAAAGGCTTTTATAATGTGTCGAATGTCCTATTTAAATGAGTTCTAAGTTTCGAAGGAGGAGAAAATGTAAAGTAATAAATCAAAAGGTTATGAAAAATAACTAAAAATTATGTGACTCCTACATATATAAGTTGTTGTAGGATTTTCAAATGGCGGCATAGGCAACTTCAAAACAAGAAACGAAGCAACGCTTCTATCACTTGTCGGTAATGCTATTTAAACAAGTATTCAGTTTCACCAAAATAGAAAATCTACCATGATGGATCGAAACGGTTAAAAATTGTACCAAATTTTCTAATTTCTATAGGTAAGTTGCTATCTGAGGTGCATATAGATGCACGGACTACCCTCGAAGCATGAAATGGTGTAAATGATTTTGGAATATGTCGATGACGGTTCAAAAAGGGAATAAAATTGGTGATGAAATAATATGATTACTAGTTATAAATTGTTATATGAGATCAATATGGTCGAACATACAACTTTCAAAGGTTGAAAGGAAGAAATGCTGATGGAATTTCTAAATGGTGCTATTTAAGTAAGTTTCTTTTAAGCGAAAAAATATACGGTAACGGTTCAAAAGTTTAAGTAAAGGTGCTAAACATGAATAATTTATGTGGATAAGCTGCTCGACTTCCATACGGCGGTCGAGACTACTCTCGTAGAATGGAATTATGGAAAGGTTGTTATAATTTGTCGAATGTCCTATTTAAATGAGTTCTGAGTTTCAATGGTGGAGAAAATGTTCAGTAATAAATCAAAAGGTTATGAAAAACTACTAAAAATTATGTGACTCCTACATATATAAGTTATTCTAGGATTTTCAAATGGCGGCATACGCAATTTCGAAACAAGAAATAAACCAAGGCTTCTCTCACTTATCGGTGATGCTATTTAAAAAAGTATTCAGTTTCACCAAAATAGAGAATCTACCATGATGGATCAAAACGGTTAAAAATTGTACCAAATTGTCTAATTTCTATAGGTAAGTTGCTATCTGAGGTGCATATAGATGCATGGACTACCCTCGAAGAATGAAATGGTGGAAAAGATTTCAGAATATGTCGATGACACTTTATTAATAAGTTTTCAGTTTTCATTGAAATGAAAATCTATAGTGATGGATCAAAAGGGAATAAAATTGGTGATGAAATAATATGATTACTAGTTATAAGTTGTTATACAAGATCAATATGGTCGAACATATAACTTCCGAAGCTTGAAGGGAAGAAATGCTGGTGGAATTTCAAAATGATGCTATTTAAGTAAGTTTTTTTTAGCAAAAAAATATATACGGTAACGGTTCAAAAGTTTAAGTAACGGTGCTACACATAAATAATTTATGTGGATAAGCTGTTCGACTGCCATACGGCGGTCGAGACTACTCTCGAAGAATGGAATGATCGAAAGGCTGTTATAATGTGTCGAACGTCCTATTTAAATGAATTCTGAGTTTCGAAGGAGGAGAAAATGTAAAGTAATAAATCAAAAGGTTATGAAAAACTACTAAAAATTATGTGACTCCTATATATATAAATTGTTGTAGGATTTTCAAATTGCGGCATAGGCAACTTCTAAACAAGAAACGAAGCAAGGCTTCTATCACTTGTCAGTAATGCTATTTAAACAAGTATTCAGTTTCAGCAAAATAGAAAATCTACCATGATGGATCAAAACGGTTAAAAGTTATACCAAATTGTCTAATTTCTATAGGTAAGTTGCTATCTGAGGTGCATATAGATGCACGAACTACCCTCGAAGCATGAAATGGTGGAAATGATTTCGTTCAATGATGCTTCATTAATAAGTTTTCAGTTTTCAATAAATGAAAAATCTATAGTGACGGATCAAAAGGGAATAAAATTGGTGATGAAATAATATGATTACTAGTTATAAATTGTTATACGAGATCTATATGGTCCAACTTCCAAAGGTTGAAAGGAAGAAATGCTGATGGAATTTCTAAATGATGCTATTTAAGTAAGTTTTTTTAAGCGAAAAAATATACGATAACGGATCAAAAGTTTAAGTAAAGGTGCTAAACATGAATAATTTATGTGGACAAGCTGCTCGACTTCCATACGGCGGTCGAGACTACTCTCGAAGAATGGAATGATGAAAATGTTGTTATAATTTGTCGAATGTCCTATTTAAATGAGTTCTGAGTTTCAATGGAGGAGAAAATGTTTAGTAATAAATCAAAAGGTTATGAAAAACTACTAAAAATTATGTGACTCCTACATATATAAGTTATTGTAGGATTTTCAAATTGCGGCATAGGCAACTTCTAAACAAGAAACGAAGCAAGGCTTCTATCACCTGTCGGTAATGCTATTTAAACAAGTATTCAGTTTCGCAAAAATAGAAAATCTACCATGATGGATTGAAATGGTTAAAAATTGTACCAAATTTTCTAATCTCTATAGGTAAGTTGCTATCTGAGGTGCATATAGATGCACGGACTACCCTCGAAGCATGAAATGGTGGAAATGATTTTGGAATATGTCGATGACACTTCATTAATGAGTTTTCAGTTTTCAACGAATTGAAAATCTATAGTGATGGATCAAAATGGGAACAAAATTGGTGATGAAATTATATGATTACTAGGTATAAGTTGTTATACGAGATCAATATGGACGAACATACAACTTCCGAAGGTTGAATGGAAGAAATGCTGGTGGAATTTCTAAATGCTGCTATTTAAGTAAGTTTCTTTTTAGCGAAAAAATATACGGTAACGGATGAAAAGCTTAAGTAAAGGTGCTAAACATTAATAATTTATGTGGATAAGCTGTTCGACTTCCATACGGCGGTCGAGACTACTCTCGAAAAATGGAATGATGGAAAGGCTGTTATAATGTGTCGAATGTCCTATTTAAATGAGTTCTGAGTTTCAATGGAGGAGAAAATGTAAAGTAATAAATCAAAAGGTTATGAAAAGTACTAAAAATTATGTGACTCCTACATATATAAGTTGTTGTAGGATTTTAAAATGGCGGCATAGGCAACTTCAAAACAAGAAACGAAGCCAGGCTTCTATCACTTGTCAGTAATGCTATTTAAACAAGTATTCAGTTTCGCCAAAATAGAAAATCTACCATGATGGATCAAAATGGTTAAAAATTGTACCGAATTGTCTAATTTCTATAGGTAAGTTGCTATCTGAGGTGCATATAGATGCACAGACTACCCTCGAAGCATGAAATGGTGGAAATGATCTCGTAATATGTCAATGACGCTTCATTAATAAGTTTTCAGTTTTCAATGAAATGAAAATCTATAGTGATGGATCAAAAGGGAATAAAATTAATGATGAATCAATATGATTACTAATTATCAATTGTTATACGAGATCAATATGGTCGAACATACAACTTCCAAAGGTTGAAAGGAAGAAATGCTGATGAAATTTCTAAATGATGCTATTTAAGTAAGTTTCTTTTAAGCGAAAAAATATGCGGTAACAGATCAAAAGTTTAAGTAAATGTGCTAAAGATGAATAATTTATGTGGATAAGTTGTTCGACATCCATACGGCGGTCGAGACTACTCTCGAAGAATGGAATGATGGAAAGGCTGTTAAAATGTGTCGAATGTCCTATTTAAATGAGTTCTGAGTTTCAATGGCGGAGAAAATGTAAAGTAATAAATCAAAAGGTTAAGAAAAAGTACTAAAAATTATGTGACTCCTACATATATAAGTTATTGTAGGATTTTCAAATGGCGGCATACGCAATTTCGAAACAAGAAACGAAGCAAGGTTTCTATCACTTATCGGTAATGCTAATTAAACAAGTATTCAGTTTCGCCAAAATATAAAATCTACCATGATGGATCAAAACGGTTAAAAATTGTACCAAATTGTCAAATTTCTATAGGTAAGTTGCTATCTGAGGTGCATATAGATGCACAGACTACCCTCGAAGCATGAAATGGTGGAAATGATTTCAGAATATGTCGATGACGCTTTATTAATAAGTTTTCAGTTTTCAATGAAATGAAAATCTATAGTGACGGATCAAAAGGGAATAAAATTGGTGATGAAATAATATGATTACTAGTTATAAGTTGTTATACGAGATCAATATGGTCGAATATATAACTTCGGAAGCTTGAAGGGAAGAAATGCTGGTGGAATTTCTAAATGACGCTATTTAAGTAAGTTTCTTTTTAGCAAAAAAAAATATACGGTAACGGTTCAAAAGTTTAAGTAAAGGTGCTACACATAAATAATTTATGTGGATAAGCTGTTCGACTGCCATACGGCGGTCGAGACTACTCTCGAAGAATGGAATGATGGAAAGGCTGTTATAATGTGTCGAATGTCCTATTTAAATGAGTTCTGAGTTTTGAAGGAGGAGAAAATGTAAAGTAATAAATCAAAAGGTTATGAAAATCTATTAAAAATTATGTGACTCCTACATATATAAGTTGTTGTAGGATTTTCAAATTGCGGCATAGGCAACTTCAAAACAAGAAACGAAGCAAGGCTTCTATCACTTGTCAGTAATGCTATTTAAACAAGTATTCAGTTTCAGCAAAATAGAAAATCTACCATGATGGATCGAAACGGTTAAAAATTGTACCAAATTTTCTAATTTCTATAGGTAAGTTGCTATCTCAGGTGCATATAGATGCACGGACTACCCTCGAAGCATGAAATGGTGGAAATGAATTCGGAATATCTCGATGACGCTTCATTAATAAGTTTTCAATTTTCATTGAAATGAAAATCTATAGTGATGGATCAAAAGGGAATAAAATTGGTGATGAAATAATATGATTACTAGTTATAAGTTGTTATACAAGATCAATATGGTCGAACATATAACTTCCAAAGGTTGAAAGGAAGATATGCTGATGGAATTTCTAAATGATGCTATTTAAGTAAGTTTTTTTTAGCAAAAAAATATATACGGTAACGGTTCAAAAGTTTAAGTAACGGTGCTACACATAAATAATTTATGTGGATAAGCTGTTCGACTGCCATACGGCGGTCGAGACTACTCTCGAAGAATGGAATGATCAAAAGGCTGTTATAATGTGTCGAACGTCCTATTTAAATGAGTTCTGAGTTTCGAAGGAGGAGAAAATGTAAAGTAATAAATCAAAAGGTTATGAAAAACAACTAAAAATTATGTGACTCCTATATATATAAGTTGTTGTAGGATTTTCAAATGGCGGCATACGCAATTTCGAAACAAGAAACGAAGCAAGGCTTCTATCACTTGTTGGTAATGCTATTTAAACAAGTATTCAGTTTCGCCAAAATAGAAAATTTACGATGATGGATCAAATCGGTTAAAAATTGTACCAAATTGTCTAATTTCTATAGGTAAGTTGCTATCTGAGGTGCATATAGATGCACGGACTACCCTCGAAGCATGAAATGGTGGAAATGATTTCGTAATATGTCAATGACGCTTCATTAATAAGTTTTCAGTTTTCGATGAAATGAAAATCTATAGTGATGGATCAAAAGGGAATAAAATTGGTGATGAAATAATATGATTACTAGTTATAAATTGTTATATGAGATCAATATGGTCGAACATACAACTTCCAAAGGTTGAAAGGAAGATATGCTGATGGAATTTCTAAATGGTGCTATTTAAGTAAGTTTCTTTTAGCCGAAAAAATATATGGTAACGGATCAAAAGTTTAAGTAAAGGTGCTAAACATGAATAAGTTATGTGGATAAGCTGCTCGACTTCCATACGGCGGTCGAGACTACTCTCGAAGAATGGAATGATGGAAAGGTTGTTATAATTTGTCGAATGTCCTATTTAAATGAGTTCTGAGTTTGAATGGTGGAGAAAATGTTCAGTATTAAATCAAAAGGTTATAAAAACTACTTAAAATTATGTGACTCCTACATATATAAGTTATTCTAGGATTTTCAAATGGCGGCATACGCAATTTCGAAACAAGAAATAAACCAAGGCTTCTCTCACTTGTCGGTGATGCTATTTAAAGAAATATTCATTTTCGTCAAAATAGAAAATCTACCATGATGGATCAAAACGGTTAAAAATAGTACCAAATTGTCTAATTTCTATAGGTAAGTTGCTATCTGAGGTGCATATAGATGCATGGACTACCCTCGAAGCATGAAATGGTGGAAATGATTTCAGAATATGTCGATGACGCTTTATTAATAAGTTTTCAGTTTTCATTGAAATGAAAATCTATAGTGATGGATCAAAAGGAAATAAAATTGGTGATGAAATAATATGATTACTAGTTATAAGTTGTTATACAATATCAATATGGTCGAACATATAACTTCCGAAGCTTGAAGGGAAGAAATACTGGTGGAATTTCAAAATGATGCTATTTAAGTTAGTTTTTTTTTAGCAAAAAAATATATATGATAACGGTTCAAAAGTTTAAGTAAAGGTGCTACACATAAATAATTTATGTGGATAAGCTGTTTGGCTGCCATACGGCGGTCGAGACTACTCTCGAAGAATGGAATGATGGAAAGGCTGTTATAATGTGTCGAATGTCCTATTTAAATGAGTTCTGAGTTTCGAAGGAGGAGAAAATGTAAAGTAATAAATCAAAAGGTTATGAAAAACTACTAAAAATTATGTGACTCCTACATATATAAGTTGTTGTAGGATTTTCAAATGGCGGCATAGGAAACTTCTAAACAAGAAACGAAGCAAGGCTTCTATCACTTGTCAGTAATGCTATTTAAACAAGTATTCACTTTCAGCAAAATAGAAGATCTACCATGATGGATCGAAACGGTTAAAAATTGTACCAAATTTTCTAATTTCTATAGGTAAGTTGCTATCTGAGGTGCATATAGATTTACGGACTACCCTCGAAGCATGAAATGGTGGAAATGAATTCGGAATATCTCGATGAGGCTTCATTAATAAGTTTTCAATTTTCAATGAAATGAAAATCTATAGTGATGGATCAAAATGGGAACAAAATTGGTGATGAAATTATAAGATTTTTAGTTATAAATTGTTATACGAGATCAATATGGTCGAACATACAACTTCCAAAGGTTGAAAGGAAGAAATGCTAATGGAATTTCTAAATGATGCTATTTAAGTAAGTATCTTTTAAGCGAAAAAATATACGGTAACGGATCAAAAGCTTAAGTAAAGGTGCTAAACATGAATAATTTATGTGGATAAGCTGTTCGACTTCCATACGGCGGTCGAGACTACTCTCGAAGAATGGAATGATGGAAAGGCTGTTATAATGTGTTGAATGTTTTATTTAAATGAGTTCTAAGTTTCGAAGGAGGAGAAAATGTAAAGTAATAAATCAAAAGGTTATGAAAAACTACTAAAAATTATGTGACTCCTACATATATAAGTTATTCTAGTATTTTCAAATGGCGGCATACGCAATTTCGAAACAAGAAATAAACGAAGGCTTCTCTCACTTGTCGGTGATGCTATTTAAAGAAATATTCATTTTCGTCAAAATAGAAAATCTACCATGATGGATCAAAACGGTTAAAAATAGTACCAAATTGTCTAATTTATATAGGTAAGTTGCTATCTGAGGTGCATATAGATGCATGGACTACCCTCGAAGCATGAAATGGTGGAAATGATTTCAGAATATGTCGATGACGCTTTATTAATAAGTTTTCAGTTTTCATTGAAATGAAAATCTATAGTGATGGATCAAAAGGAAATAAAATTGGTGATGAAATAATATGATTACTAGTTATAAGTTGTTATACAAGATCAATATGGTCGAACATATAACTTCCGAAGCTTGAAGGGAAGAAATACTGGTGGAATTTCAAAATGATGCTATTTAAGTTAGTTTTTTTTTAGCAAAAAAATATATATGATAACGGTTCAAAAGTTTAAGTAAAGGTGCTACACATAAATAATTTATGTGGATAAGCTGTTTGGCTGCCATACGGCGGTCGAGACTACTCTCGAAGAATGGAATGATGGAAAGGCTGTTATAATGTGTCGAATGTCCTATTTAAATGAGTTCTGAGTTTCGAAGAAGGAGAAAATGTAAAGTAATAAATCAAAAGGTTATGAAAAACTACTAAAAATTATGTGACTCCTACATATATAAGTTGTTGTAGGATTTTCAAATGGCGGCATAGGAAACTTCTAAACAAGAAACGAAGCAAGGCTTCTATCACTTGTCAGTAATGCTATTTAAACAAGTATTCACTTTCAGCAAAATAGAAGATCTACCATGATGGATCGAAACGGTTAAAAATTGTACCAAATTTTCTAATTTCTATAGGTAAGTTGCTATCTGAGGTGCATATAGATTTACGGACTACCCTCGAAGCATGAAATGGTGGAAATGAATTCGGAATATCTCGATGACGCTTCATTAATAAGTTTTCAATTTTCAATGAAATGAAAATCTATAGTGATGGATCAAAATGGGAACAAAATTGGTGATGAAATTATAAGATTTTTAGTTATAAATTGTTATACGAGATCAATATGGTCGAACATACAACTTCTAAAGGTTGAAAGGAAGAAATGCTAATGGAATTTCTAAATGATGCTATTTAAGTAAGTATCTTTTAAGCGAAAAAATATACGGTAACGGATCAAAAGCTTAAGTAAAGGTGCTAAACATGAATAATTTATGTGGATAAGCTGTTCGACTTCCATACGGCGGTCGAGACTACTCTCGAAGAATGGAATGATGGAAAGGCTGTTATAATGTGTTGAATGTTTTATTTAAATGAGTTCTAAGTTTCGAAGGAGGAGAAAATGTAAAGTAATAAATCAAAAGGTTATGAAAAACTACTAAAAATTATGTGACTCCTACATATATAAGTTATTCTAGGATTTTCAAATGGCGGCATACGCAATTTCGAAACAAGAAATAAACCAAGGCTTCTCTCACTTGTCGGTGATGCTATTTAAAGAAATATTCATTTTCGTCAAAATAGAAAATCTACCATGATGGATCAAAACGGTTAAAAATTGTAACAAATTTTCTAATTTCTATAGGTAAGTTGCTACCTGACGTGCATATAGATGCACGGACTACCCTCGAAGCATGAAATGATGGAAATGAATCCGGAATATCTCGATGACGCTTCATTAATAAGTTTTCAATTTTCAATTAAATAAAAATCTATAGTGATGGATCAAAATGGGAACAAAATTGGTGATGAAATTATATGATTACTAGTTATAAGTTGTTATACGAGATCAATATGGTCGAACATTTAACTTCAAAGGTTGAAAGGAAGATATGCTGATGAAATTTCTAAATGATGCTATTTAAGTAAGTTACTTTTAAGCGAAAAAAATATACGCTAACGGATCAAAAGTTTAAGTAAAGGTGCTAAACATGAATAATTTATGTGGATAAGCTGTTCGATTTCCATACGGCGGTCGAGACAACTCTCGAAGAATGGAATGATGGAAAGGTTGTTATAATGTGTCGAATGTCCTATTTAAATGAGTTCCGAGTTTCAATGGAGGAGAAAATGTAAAGTAATAAATCAAAAGGTTATGAAAAACTACTAAAAATTATGTGACTCCTAGATATATAAGTTATTGTAGCATTTTCAAATGGCGGCATACGCAATTTCAAAACAAGAAACGAAGCAAGGCTTCTATCACTTGTTGGTAATGCTATTTAAACAAGTATTCAGTTTCGCCAAAATAGAAAATCTACCATGATGGATCAAATCGGTTAAAAATTGTACCAAATTGTCTAATTTCTATAGGTAAGTTGCTATCTGAGGTGCATATAGATGCACCGACTACCCTCGAAGCATGAAATGGTGGAAATGATTTCGTAATATGTCAATGACGCTTCATTAATAAGTTTTCAGTTTTCAATGAAATGAAAATCTATAGTGATGGATCAAAAGGGAATAAAATTGGTGATGAAATAATATGATTAGTAGTTATAAATTGTTATATGAGATCAATATGGTCGAACATACAACTTCCAAAGGTTGAAAGGAAGAAATGCTGATGGAATTTCTAAATGGTGCTATTTAAGTAAGTTTCTTTTAAGCGACAAAATAGACGGTAACGGATCAAAAGTTTAAGTAAAGGTGCTAAACATGAATAATTTATGTGGATACGCTGCTCGACTTCCATACGGCGGTCGAGACTACTCTCGAAGAATGAAATGATGAAAAGGTTGTTATAATTTGTCGAATATCCTATTTAAATGAGTTCTGAGTTTCAATGGTGGAGAAAATGTTCAGTAATAAATCAAAAGGTTATGAAAAACTACTAAAAATTATGTGACTCCTACATATATAAGTTATTCTAGGATTTTCAAATGGCGGCATACGCAATTTCGAAAGAAGAAATAAACCAAGGCTTCTCTCACTTGTCGGTGATGCTATTTAAACAAATATTCATTTTCGCCAAAATAGAAAATCTATCATGATGGATCAAAACCGTTAAAAATAGTACCAAATTGTCTAATTTCTATAGGTAAGTTGCTATCTGAGGTGCATATAGATGCATGGACTACCCTCGAAGCATGAAATGGTGGAAATGATTTCTGAATAAGTCGATGACGCTTTATTAATAAGTTTTCAGTTTTCAATCAAATGAAAATCTATAGTGATGGATCAAAAGGGAATAAAATTGGTGATGAAATAATATGATTACTAGTTATAAGTTGTTATACGAGATCAATATAGTCGAAGATATAACTTCCGAAGCTTGAAGGGAAGAAATGCTGGTGGAATTTCAAAATGATGCTATTTAAGTAAGTTTCTTTTTAGCAAAAAAATATACGGTAACGGTTCAAAAGTTTAAGTAAAGGTGCTACACATAAATAATTTATGTGGATAAGCTGTTTGACTGCCATACGGCGGTCGAGACTACTCTCGAAGAATGGAATGATGGAAAGGCTGTTATAATGTGTCGAATGTCCTATTTAAATGAGTTCTGAGTTTCGAAGGAGGAGAAAATGTAAAGTAATAAATCAAAAGGTTATGAAAAACTACTAAAAATTATGTGACTCCTACATATATAATTTGTTGTAGTATTTTCAAATGGCGGCATAGGCAACTTCGAAACAAGAAACGAAGCAAGGCTTCTATCACTTGTCAGTAATGCTATTTAAACAAGTATTCAATTTCAACAAAATAGCAGATCTACCATGATGGATCGAAACGGTTAAAAATTGTACCAAATTTTCTAATTTCTATAGGTAAGTTGCTATCTGAGGTGCATATAGATGCACGGACTACCCTCGAAGCATGAAATTGTGGAAATGAATTCGGAATATCTCGATGACGCTTCATTAATAAGTTTTCAATTTTCAATGAAATAAAAATCTGTAGTGATGGATCAAAATGGGAACAAAATTGGTGATGAAATAATATGATTACTAGTTATAAGTTGTTATACGAGATCAATATGGATGAACATACAACTTCCGAAGGTTGAAAGGAAGAAATGCTGGTGGAATTTCTAAATGGTGCTATTTAAGTAAGTTTCTTTTAAGCGAAAAAATATACGGTAACCGATCAAAAGCTTAAGTAAAGGTGCTAAACATGAATAATTTATGTGGATAAGCTGTTCGACTTCCATACGGCGGTCGAGACTACTCTCGAAGAATGGAATGATGGAAAGGCTGTTAAAATGTGTGGAATGTCCTATTTAAATGAGTTCTGAGTTTCCATGGAGGAGAAAATGTAAAATAATAAATCAAAAGGTTATGAAAAACTACTAAAAATTATGTGACTCCTACATATATAAGTTATTGTAGGATTTTCAAAATGGCGGCATACGCAATTTCGAAACAAGAAACGAAGCAAGGCTTCTATCACTTATCGGTAATGCTATTTAAACAAGTATTTAGTTTCGCCAAAATAGAAAATCTACCATGATGGATCAAAACGGTTAAAAATTGTACAGAATTGTCTAATTTCTATAGGTAAGTTGCTATCTGAGGTGCATATAGATGCACAGACTACCCTCGAAGAATGAAATGGTGGAAATAATTTCGGAATATGTCAATTATGCTTCATTAATAAGTTTTCAGGTTTCAATGAAATAAAAATCTATAGTGATGGATCAAAAGGGACTATAATTGGTGATGAAATAATATGATTAATAGTTATAAATTGTTATACGAGATCAATATGGTCGAACATAGAACTTCCAAAGGTTGAAAGGAAGAAATGCTGATGGAATTTCTAAATGATGCTATTTAAGTAAGTTTCTTTTAAGCGAAAAAAATATACGGTAACGGATCAAAAGTTTAAGTAAAGGTGCTAAACATGAATAATTTATGTGGATAAGCTGTTCGACTTCCATACGGCGGTCGAGACAACTCTCGAAGAATGGAATGATGGAAAGGTTGTTATAATGTGTCGAATGTCCTATTTAAATGAGTTCCGAGTTTCAATGGAGGAGAAAATGTAAAGTAATAAATCAAAAGGTTATGAAAAACTACTAAAAATTATGTGACTCCTAGATATATAAGTTATTGTAGCATTTTCAAATGGCGGCATACGCAATTTCGAAACAAGAAACGAAGCAAGGCTTCTATCACTTGTTGGTAATGCTATTTAAACAAGTATTCAGTTTCGCCAAAATAGAAAATCTACCATGATGGATCAAATCGGTTAAAAATTGTACCAAATTGTCTAATTTCTATAGGTAAGTTGCTATCTGAGGTGCATATAGATGCACCGACTACCCTCGAAGCATGAAATGGTGGAAATGATTTCGTAATATGTCAATGATGCTTCATTAATAAGCTTTCATTTTTCAATGAAATGAAAATCTATAGTGATGGTTCAAAAGGGAATAAAATTGGTGATGAAATAATATGATTACTAGTTATAAATTGTTATATGAGATCAATATGGTCGAACATACAACTTCCAAAGGTTGAAAGGAAGAAATGCTGACGGAATTTCTATATGGTGCTATTTAAGTAAGTTTCTTTTAAGCGAAAAAATATACGGTAAGGGATCAAAAGTTTAAGTAAAGGTGCTAAACATGAATAATTTATGTGGATAAGCTGCTCGACTTCCATACGGCGGTCGAGACTACTCTCGAAGAATGGAATGATGAATAGTTTGTTATAATTTGTCGAATATCCTATTTAAATGAGTTCTGAGTTTCAATGGTGGAGAAAATGTTCAGTAATAAATGAAAAGGTTATGAAAAACTACTAAAAATTATGTGACTCCTACATATATAAGTTATTCTAGGATTTTCAAATGGCGGCATACGCAATTTCGAAAGAAGAAATAAACCAAGGCTTCTCTTACTTGTCGGTGATGCTATTTAAACAAATATTCATTTTCGCCAAAATAGAAAATCTACCATGATGGATCAAAACGGTTAAAAATAGTACCAAATTGTCTAATTTCTATAGGTAAGTTGCTATCTGAGGTGCATATAGATGCATGGACTACCCTCGAAGCATGAAATGGTGGAAATGATTTCAGAATATGTCGATGACGCTTTATTAATAAGTTTTCAGTTTTCAATGAAATGAAAATCTATAGTGATGGATCAAAAGGGAATAAAATTGGTGATGAAATAATATGATTACTAGTTATAAGTTGTTATACGAGATCAATATAGTCGAAGATATAACTTCCGAAGCTTGAAGGGAAGAAATGCTGATGGAATTTCTAAATGATGCTATTTAAGTAAGTTTTTTTAAGCGAAAAAATATACGGTAACGGATCAAAAGTTTAAGTAAAGGTGCTAAACATGAATAATTTATGTGGATAAGCTGTTCGATTTCCATACGGCGGTCGAGACAACTCTCGAAGAATGGAATGATGGAAAGGTTGTTATAATGTGTCGAATGTCCTATTTAAATGAGTTCTGAGTTTCAATGGAGGAGAAAATGTAAAGTAATAAATCAAAAGGTTATGAAAAACTACTAAAAATTATGTGACTCCTACATATATAAGTTATTGTAGCATTTTCAAATGGCGGCATACGCAATTTCGAAACAAGAAACGAAGCAAGGCTTCTATCACTTGTTGGTAATGCTATTTAAACAAGTATTCAGTTTCGCCAAAATAGAAAAAATCTACCATGATGGATCAAAACGGTTAAAAATTGTACCACAGTGTCTAATTTATATAGGTAAGTTGCTATCTGAGGTGCATATAGATGCACGGACTACCCTCGAAGCATGAAATGGTGGAAATGATTTCGTAATATGTCAATGACGCTTCATTAATCAGTTTTCAGTTTTCAATGAAATGAAAATCTATAGTGATGGATCAAAAGGGACTAAATTTGGTGATGAAATAATATGATTACTAGTTAGAAATTGTTATACGAGATCAATATGGTCGAATATATAACTTCCAAAGGTTGAAAGGAAGAAATGCTGGTGGAATTTCTAAATGATGCTATTTAAGTAAGTTTCTTTTAAGCGAAAAAATATACGGTAACGGATCAAAAGTTTAAGTAAAGGTGCTAAACATGAATAATTTATGTGGATAAGCTGTTCGACTTATATACGGCGGTCGAGACTACTCTCGAAGAATGGAATGATGCAAAGGCTGTTAAAATGTGTCGAATGTCCTATTTAAATGAGTTCTGAGTTTCAATGGAGGACAAAATGTAAAGTAATAAATCAAAAGCTTATGAAAAACTACTAAAAATTATGTGACTCCTACATATATAAGTTATTGTAGCATTTTCAAATGGCGGCATACGCAATTTCGAAACAAGAAACGAAGCAAGGTTTCTATCACTTATCGGTAATGCTATTTAAACAAGTATTCAGTTTCGCCAAAATCGAAAATCTACCATGATGGATCAAAACGGTTAAAAATTGTACCAAATTGTCTAATTTCTATAGGTAAGTTGCTATCTGAGGTGCATATAGATGCACAGACTACCCTCGAAGCATGAAATGGTGGAAATGATTACGGAATATGTCAATTACGCTTCATTAATAAGTTTTCAGGTTTAAATGATATAAAAATCTATAGTGATGGATCAAAAGGGAATAAAATTGGTGATGAAATAATATGATTACTAGTTATAAATTGTTATACGAGATCAATATGGTTTAACATACAACTTCCAAAGGTTGAAAGGAAGAAATGCTGATGGAATTTCTAAATGATGCTATTTAAGTAAGTTTCTTTTATGCGAAAAAATATACGGTAACGGATCAAAAGTTTAAGTAAAGGTGATAAACATGAATAATTTATGTGGATAAGCTGTTCGACTTCCATACGGCGGTCGAGAATACTCTCGAAGAATGGAATGATGGAAAGGCTGTTATAATGTGTCGAATGTCCTATTTAAATGAGTTCTAAGTTTCAAAGGAGGAGAAAATGTAAAGTAATAAATCAAAAGGTTATAAAAACTACTAAAAATTATGTGACTCCTACATATATAACTTGTTGTAGGATTTTCAAATGGCGGCATAGGCAACTTCGAAACAAGAAACGAAGCAAGGCTTCTATCACTTGTCAGTAATGCTATTTAAACAAGTATTCACTTTCACCAAAATAGAAAATCTACAATGATGGATCGAAACGGTTAAAAATTGTACCAAATTTTCTGATTTCTATAGGTAAGTTGCTATCTGAGGTGCATGTAGATGCACGGACTACCCTCGAAGCATGAAATGGTGGAAATGAATTCGGAATATGTCAATGACGCTTCATTAATAAGTTTTCAATTTTCAATGAAATGAAAATCTATATTGATGGATCAAAATGGGAACAAAATTTGTGATGAAATTATATGATTACTAGTTATAAGTTGTTATACGACATCAACATGGACGAACATACAACTTCCGAAGGTTGAAAGGAAGAAATACTGGTGGAATTTCTAAATGATGCTATTTAAGTAAGTTACTTTTAAGCGAAAAAATATACGGTAACCGATCAAAAGCTTAAGTAAAGGTGCTAAACATGAATAATTTATGTGGATAAGCTGTTCGATTTCCATACGGCGGTCGAGACAACTCTCGAAGAATGGAATGATGGAAAGGTTGTTATAATGTGTCGAATGTCCTATCTAAATGAGTTCCGAGTTTCAATGGAGGAGAAAATGTAAAGTAATAAATCAAAAGGTTATGAAAAACTACTAAAAATTATGTGACTCCTAGATATATAAGTTATTGTAGTATTTTAAAATGGCGGCATACGCAATTTCGAAACAAGAAACGAAGCAAGGCTTCTATCACTTGTTGGTAATGCTATTTAAACAAGTATTCAGTTTCGCCAAAATAGAAAATCTACCATGATGGATCAAATCGGTTAAAAATTGTACCAAATTGTCTAATTTCTATAGGTAAGTTGCTATCTGAGCTGCATATAGATGCACAGACTACCCTCGAAGCATGAAATGGTGGAAATGATTTCGGAATATGTCAATTACGCTTCATTAATAAGTTTTCAGGTTTCAATGAAATAAAAATCTATAGTGATGGATCAAAAGGGAATAAAATTGGTGATGAAATAATATGATTACTAGTTATAATTTGTTATACGAGATCAATATGGTCGAACATACAACTTCCAAAGGTTGAAAGGAAGAAATGCTGATGGAATTTCTAAATGATGCTATTTAAGTAAGTTTCTTTTAAGCGAAAAAATATACGGTAACGGATCAAAAGTTTAAGTAAAGGTGCTAAACATGAATAATTTATGTGGATAAGCTGTTCGATTTCCATACGGCGGTCGAGACAACTCTCGAAGAATGGAATGATGGAAAGGTTGTTATAATGTGTCGAATGTCCTATTTAAATGAGTTCTGAGTTTCAATGGAGGAGAAAATGTAAAGTAATAAATCAAAAGGTTATGAAAAACTACTAAAAATTATGTGACTCCTACATATATAAGTTATTGTAGCATATTCAAATGGCGGCATACGCAATTTCGAAACAAGAAACGAAGCAAGGCTTCTATCACTTGTTGCTAATGCTATTTACACAAGTATTCAGTTTAGTCAAAATAGAAAATCTACCATGATGGATCAAAACGGTTAAAAATTGTACCAAAGTGTCTAATTTCTATCGGTAAGTTGCGATCTGAGGTGCATATAGATGCACGGACTACCCTCGAAGCATGAAATGGTGGAAATGATTTTGTAATATGTCAATGACCCTTCATTAATAAGTTTTCAATTTTCAATGAAATGAAAATCTATAGTGATGGATCAAAAGGGAATAAAATTGGTGATGCAATAATATGATTACTAGTTATAAATTGTTATACGAGATCAATATGGTCGAATATACAACTTCCAAAGGTTGAAAGGAAGAAATGCTGGTGGAATTTCTAAATGATGCTATTTAAGTAAATTTCTTTTAAGCAAAAAAATATACGGTAACGGATCAAAAGTTTAAGTAAAGGTGCTAAACATGAATAATTTATGTGGATAAGCTGTTCGACTTCCATACGGCGGTCGAGACTACTCTCGAAGAATGGAATGATGGAAAGGCTGTTAAAATGTGTCGAATGTCCTATTTAAATGAGTTCTGAGTTTCAATGGAGGAGAAAATGTAAAGTAATAAATCAAAAGGTTATGAAAAAACTACTAAAAATTATGTGACTCCTACATATATAAGTTATTGTAGGATTTTCAAATGGCGGCATACGCAATTTCGAAACAAGAAACGAAGCAAGGCTTCTATCACTTATCGGTAATGCTATTTAAACAAGTATTCAGTTTCGCCAAAATAGAAAATTTACCATGATGGATCAAAACGGTTAAAAATCGTACCAAATTGTCTAATTTCTATAGGTAAGTTGCTATCTGAGGTGCATATAGATGCACAGACTACCCTCGAAGCATGAAATGGTGGAAACGATTTCGGAATATGTCAATTACGCTTCATTAATAAGTTTTCAGGTTTCAATGAAATAAAAATCTATAGTGATGAATCAAAAGGGAATAAAATTGGTGATGAAATAATATGATTACTAGTTATAAATTGTTATATGAGATCAATATGGTCGAACATACAACTTCCAAAGGTTGAAAGGAAGCAATGCTGATGGAATTTCTAAATGATGCTATTTAAGTTTCTTTTATACGAAAAAAATACGGTAACGGATCAAAAGTTTAAGTAAAGGTGCTAAACATGAATAATTTATGTGGATAAGGTGTTCGACTTCCATACGGCGGTCGAGACTACTCTCGAAGAATGGAATGATGGAAAAGTTGTTATAATGTGTCGAATGTCCTATTTAAACGAGTTCTAAGTTTCGAAGGAGGAGAAAATGTAAAGTAATAAATCAAAAGGTTATGAAAAACTACTAAAAATTATGTGACTCCTAGATATATAAGTTATTGTAGTATTTTCAAATGGCGGCATACGCAATTTCGAAACAAGAAACGAAGCAAGGCTTCTATCACTTGTTGGTAATGCTATTTAAACAAGTATTCAGTTTCGCCAAAATAGAAAATCTACCATGATGGATCAAATCGGTTAAAAATTGTACCAAATTGTCTAATTTCTATAGGTAAGTTGCTATCTGAGCTGCATATAGATGCACAGACTACCCTCGAAGCATGAAATGGTGGAAATGATTTCGGAATATGTCAATTACGCTTCATTAATAAGTTTTCAGGTTTCAATGAAATAAAAATCTATAGTGATGGATCAAAAGGGAATAAAATTGGTGATGAAATAATATGATTACTAGTTATAATTTGTTATACGAGATCAATATGGTCGAACATACAACTTCCAAAGGTTGAAAGGAAGAAATGCTGATGGAATTTCTAAATGATGCTATTTAAGTAAGTTTCTTTTAAGCGAAAAAATATACGGTAACGGATCAAAAGTTTAAGTAAAGGTGCTAAACATGAATAATTTATGTGGATAAGCTGTAAGATTTCCATACGGCGGTCGAGACAACTCTCGAAGAATGGAATGATGGAAAGGTTGTTATAATGTGTCGAATGTCCTATTTAAATGAGTTCTGAGTTTCAATGGAGGAGAAAATGTAAAGTAATAAATCAAAAGGTTATGAAAAACTACTAAAAATTATGTGACTCCTACATATATAAGTTATTGTAGCATATTCAAATGGCGGCATACGCAATTTCGAAACAAGAAACGAAGCAAGGCTTCTATCACTTGTTGCTAATGCTATTTACACAAGTATTCAGTTTAGTCAAAATAGAAAATCTACCATGATGGATCAAAACGGTTAAAAATTGTACCAAAGTGTCTAATTTCTATCGGTAAGTTGCGATCTGAGGTGCATATAGATGCACGGACTACCCTCGAAGCATGAAATGGTGGAAATGATTTTGTAATATGTCAATGACCCTTCATTAATAAGTTTTCAATTTTCAATGAAATGAAAATCTATAGTGATGGATCAAAAGGGAATAAAATTGGTGATGCAATAATATGATTACTAGTTATAAATTGTTATACGAGATCAATATGGTCGAATATACAACTTCCAAAGGTTGAAAGGAAGAAATGCTGGTGGAATTTCTAAATGATGCTATTTAAGTAAATTTCTTTTAAGCAAAAAAATATACGGTAACGGATCAAAAGTTTAAGTAAAGGTGCTAAACATGAATAATTTATGTGGATAAGCTGTTCGACTTCCATACGGCGGTCGAGACTACTCTCGAAGAATGGAATGATGGAAAGGCTGTTAAAATGTGTCGAATGTCCTATTTAAATGAGTTCTGAGTTTCAATGGAGGAGAAAATGTAAAGTAATAAATCAAAAGGTTATGAAAAACTACTAAAAATTATGTGACTCCTACATATATAAGTTATTGTAGGATTTTCAAATGGCGGCATACGCAATTTCGAAACAAGAAACGAAGCAAGGCTTCTATCACTTATCGGTAATGCTATTTAAACAAGTATCCAGTTTCGCCAAAATAGAAAATTTACCATGATGGATCAAAGCGGTTAAAAATCGTACCAAATTGTCTAATTTCTATAGGTAAGTTGCTATCTGAGGTGCATATAGATGCACAGACTACCCTCGAAGCATGAAATGGTGGAAACGATTTCGGAATATGTCAATTACGCTTCATTAATAAGTTTTCAGGTTTCAATGAAATAAAAATCTATAGTGATGAATCAAAAGGGAATAAAATTGGTGATGAAATAATATGATTACTAGTTATAAATTGTTATATGAGATCAATATGGTCGAACATACAACTTCCAAAGGTTGAAAGGAAGCAATGCTGATGGAATTTCTAAATGATGCTATTTAAGTTTCTTTTATACGAAAAAAATACGGTAACGGATCAAAAGTTTAAGTAAAGGTGCTAAACATGAATAATTTATGTGGATAAGGTGTTCGACTTCCATACGGCGGTCGAGACTACTCTCGAAGAATGGAATGATGGAAAAGTTGTTATAATGTGTCGAATGTCCTATTTAAACGAGTTCTAAGTTTCGAAGGAGGAGAAAATGTAAAGTAATAAATCAAAAGGTTATGTAAAACTACTAAAAATTATGTGACTCCTACATATACGAGTTGTTGTAAGATTTTCAAATGGCGGCATAGGCGACTTCAAAACAAGAAACGAAGCAAGGCTTCTATCACTTATCGTTAATGCTATTTAAACATGTTTTCAGTTTGTCAAAAATAGAAAATCTACCATGATGGAACAAAATAAAAACTCTACCAAATTGTCTAATTTCTATAGGTAGGTTGCTATCTGAGGTGCATATAGATTCACGGACTACCCTCGAATCATGAAATGGTGGAAATGATTTCGGAATATGTCGATGACGCTTCATTAATTAGTTTTCAGTTTTCAACGAAATGAAAATCTATAGTGATGGATCAAAAGGGAACAAAATTGGTGATGAAATAATATGATTACTAGTTATAAGTTGTTATACGAGATCAATATGGTCGAACATACAACTTCCGAAGCTTGAAGGGAAGAAATGCTGGTAGAATTTCTAAATGATGCTATTTAAGTAAGTTTCTTTTTAGCGGAAAAAATCTACGTTAACGGTTCGAAAGTTTAAGTAAAGGTGCTAAATGCTACCTCTTGAGCACTGCGTTGGTTTTCCCTTGAAGAGGAAAGGGTGTTGCAGCAAAGTAGGGTAAGTATTTCCCTCAGTTTTTGAGAACCAAGTTATCAATCCAGTAGGAGGCCACGCACGAGTCCCTCGCACCTACAAAAACAAATAAATCCTCGCAACCAACGCGATAAGGGGTTGTCAATCCCTACACGGTCACTTACGAGGAGTGAGATCTGATAGATATGATAAGATAATATTTTTGGTATTTTTGTGATAAAGATGCAAAGTAAAGAAAGTAAAATAAAAACGGCGTCAGAAATAGCTTGTTGTCGGGAAATTAATATGATGGAAAATAGACCCGGGGGCCATATGTTTCACTAGTGGCTTCTCTCATGTAACGCCCGGATAATCATGCTACAGTAATCTCACTTTAATGATGGCACGTCACCTCTGTCACTGTAATTAATCTCGGGTTAATTCAAAACTGTTTCAAATTTATATCCTAAATAAGTCAAACGACAAAAGTTTTCAAATATTAAAATAAAAATGTTTGGGAGATGCCATATTTTGCATAAGTAAATATGGTGTGGTAAACACATTTTTATAAAATGCCTAAATAGTTTAAATTGAAATAAAACAGAAAAGCAAATAAATAAAAGAAAAGAAATTACAAAAAAAAGAAAAACAGAACAAAAAAAAGAAGAAAGGAGGAACCCCCCTCCCCCCACTGGACCCTGGCCCAACTGGGCCAATCCCCAGGCCCAGCCGGCCGCCCCACTCCTTATCCACTCCCCCCCACTCACCACCGACGGCCACCCACTTCCCCCCCGAAATATCCTCCCTCCCCTGCCTCCCCCGATCTGGATCGGGAGGAGACCACCGTCGCCGTCGCGCTCGACCCCGCCGCCGCCCGGAGCTCGCCCTCGCCGGAGCACTCCCCACCGCCGGCCTGCTTCCCCTCCTCCCCTGCGTCGCGTCGTCCCCGACCCCCCTCCACGAGCCCCGCTGCCCCGTCCCTACAAACCTCGGTGAGGCCACGGCCTCGTCCTCCTCTCTCCCTCGCCCCCGCGCTCACCACGCCCCGCGACCACCGCGGCCGCCCTGGCCACCGGCCTCGCCTCGCCGCACCCTCTGCGGGCGAGCGCCCGCCCCACGGCCCCCCCTCCGTCGCCGTGCACTCGCCAACCCGGGGCCCGAACGCGCTCACCGCACCCCCGCCTTCCCCTCCTCTCTGTCCCGCACGCGCTCCGGCCGAGCGCACGCATCTCGCCGCCGGCCCACGCGCGCCTGCGTTCGGCCACCACGACCCGGCCTCCTCCCCCGTCTCTCCCTCGGTCCCGTGGTCGCGCCACTGCGCCTGCCCCTCCGCGCCACTCCGACCGCACCGGCGCCACCCCTCGCCTCCAACCGCCGTGGCCCCTGGCCGCGCCGGCGAGCCCCGCCATCGGTGCCCCGGCGACCTCGTCCCGCCCTGCGGGCGAGCGCTCGCTCGGGTGCGCCCGCACCCGTGGACCAAACCCGCTCGCCCCCCCTGGGCCACTGCCAGGTGGGCCTGGCCCCCCCTGGGCCAGTGCCAGGTGGGCCTCGCCCCCCCCTGAGCCACTGCCCCTGGGCCCGAACCCTCCTGGCCTATGACAAACGGGGCCCAGCCCACAGAACAAAAAGAAAAAAAGGAAAATGAAATAAAATAATAATAATAATAATAAACTAGTTAATAAAAAAAAACTTAATTAATTAATAAATTAACTAAATTAATTAAGTTAATTAATCCTGTTTAAATTAATCTAATTAGATAATTAATTTAATTAAACAGTAATTATTTAGCTAAACCCTAATTAACCTAAATAGAGAATGACAGGTGGGTCCCACTGGACCCACATGTCAGTTTGACTTAGTCAACCCCAGTTGACTGCTGATGTCAGCATGACATCATGCTGATGTCATAAATCCAAATTTCGAATTAAATTAAATAATTAATTAAATTCCAGAAATTAATAAAATCTTTAGAAAATCGTATCTTTTAATCCATAACTCCGATTAAAATATTTTCAACATGAAAGTTGCTCAGAACGACGAGACGAATCCGGATACGCTGTCCGTTAGTCCACCACACCTCCCTAACCTATCGAACTCGCAACTTTCCCCGTCCGGTCCATCTGTCCGAAAACGCAAAACATCGGAAATACTTTCCCGGATGTTCCCCCCCTTCGCCGGTACCACCTACTGCCGCGTTAGGACACACCTCGCACTGCTCATTGTCATGTCACGCATCGTCATGTTTATGTTTGCATTGTATTTACTGTTTCTTCCCCCTCTTCTCTCCGGTAGACTACGAGACCGACACTGCTGCTGCCCAGTTCGACTACGGAGTTGACGACCCCTCCTACTTGCCAGAGCAACCAGGCAAGCCCCCCTTGATCACCAGATATCGCCTATTCTTCTCTATACTGCTTGCATTAGAGTAGTGTAGCATGTTACTGCTTTCCGATATCCTATCCTGATGCATAGCCTATCCTTGCTACTACTGTTGTTACCTTTACCTGCAATCCTACATGCTTAGTATAGGATGCTAGTTTTCCATCAGTGGCCCTACATTCTTGTCCATCTGCTGTGCTATACTATCGGGCCGTGATCACCTGGGCGGTGATCACGGGTATATACTTATATACTATATACATGACACATGTGATGACTAAAGTCGGGTCGGCTCGAAGGAGTACCCGCAAGTCGATCTTTGTGGCGGAGCAATAGGGCAGGTTGGGACCGCCTAGGTGAGAGGTGGACCTGGCCCTGGTCGACGTTCGCGGTTACTTAACACGCTTAACGAGATCTTGGTATTTGATCTGAGTCTGGCCATTTGGTCTATACGCACTAGCCATCTACGCGGGAGTAGTTATGGGTATCCCGGCGTCGTGGTATCAGCCGAAGCTCTTTTTGACGTCAGCGACGGAGTGGCGCGCGCCGGATTGGACTGAAACACCAGTAGGCTAGGTCTGCTTCCGGCCGCCCTCGCAACGTGCAGGTGTGCATAGGGCGATGGGCCCAGACCCCTGCGCGCATAGGGTTAGACCGGCGTGTTGACCTCTCGGTTGAGCCTAGGTGGGGCTGCGACGTGTTGATCTTACGAGGCCGGGCATGACCCAGAAAAGTGTGTCCGGCCAAATGGGATCGAGCATGTTGGGTTATGTGGTGCACCCCTGCAGGGAAGTTTATCTATTCGAATAGCCGTGTACCTCGGTAAAAGGACGACCCGGAGTTGTACCTTGACCTTATGACAACTAGAACTGGATACTAAATAAAATACACCCTTCCAAGTGCCAGATACAACCCGGTGATCGCTCTCTAACAGGGCGACGAGGAGGGGATCGCCGGGTAGGATTATGCTATGCGATGCTACTTGGAGGACTTCAATCTACTCTCTTCTACATGCTGCAAGATGAAGATGGCCAGAAGCATAGTCTTCGACAGGACTAGCTATCCCCCTTTTATTCTGGCATTCTGCAGTTCAGTCCACTGATATGCCCCTTTACACATATACCCATGCATATGTAGTGTAGTTCCTTGCTTGCGAGTACTTTGGATGAGTACTCACGGTTTCTTCTCTCACTCTTTCCCCCCTTTTCCTTTCTATCTGGTTGTCACAACCAGATGCTGGAGTCCAGGAGCCAGACGCCACCGTCGAGGACGACTCCTACGACACTGGAGGTGCCTACTACTACGTGCAGGCCGCTGACGACGACCAGGAGAAGTTAGGAGGATCCCAGGCAGGAGGCCTGCGCCTTGTTCGATCTGTATCCCAGTTTGTGCTAGCCTTCTTAAGGCAAACTTGGTTAACTTATGTCTGTACTCAGATATTGTTGCTTTCGCCGACTCGTCTATGATTGAGCATTTGTATTCGAGCCCTCGTGGCCCCTGGCTTTTATTATGATGCTTGTATGACTTATTTATGTTGTAGAGTTGTGTTGTGACATCTTCCCGTGAGTCCTTGATCTTGATCGTACACATTTGCGTGCATGATTAGTGTACGGTCAAATCGGGGGCATCACAAGTTGGTATAAGATCCAACTGCCTATAGGAATCCCCTTTCCACACTCCTTGGCCGAAGTCGAGTCTAGACATTACAAAAACTTTTACCAACATGGCTGTGTGTCTTATGGGCCCACGTCGCCATTGGGTGGTACTAGGATCTTTTACTCCTCGACCTTTACTCTGGGACTCTGAACTCTCTTCTACTCGGGTTAAACGAATTTACTAACTCTAACACTAGGGTCCCGTGACCGCATTCAACCCAAAGTTGGATAAGCCATAGTTGTTTCTTAGAATAGTATTTTGAACAATTCACACACTGTCATTTGACTCCTTTGAAACGTCTTTGCTTTCAGATGGAACCCACGAGGCAGGTCGTGCGCCACACGACGGCCATTGGTGCCTCGGGATCACCGGTTGTGCTAGCTGAGATGATGACCTATCTGGGTTATCGCTGGCACCCTGAGTACACCGTCTACGAGGAGTACCAGGACTTTAACCAGGAGCAGTACCGTGCCATCGTCCACCTCTACTAGCGGGAGTATGACTCCACTACTGTGCTGCACACCGCACATGGTGTTGGTGTGACCATCGATATGGCTGTCCACGATGCTGCCTATGCTACTCTGACACGTCTTCGTGGAGAGTATCGGGAGTTGGACACCTCCCCTTTCAGGCACATTGCTATCGCTTCTGATGTTGGTGCGGAGGGATACTATACTGCTGCCTACTCCACTGTCACCCGAGAGCCCTTCTACCATCAGAACCTGGTTCTGCATGCTGATGGGCTGGATCGGGCTAACAGAGCTCTTCGCAACGAGATGTACACCACCCGTCAGCACCTTTACCGTGCTCTGACGCTGCTGCACCCCTTTGTCCGATCTGGACAGCTACCGCGTACTGCGATCTACCCAGCCAGGACCGTGATGCCCCACGGTGTCGGTTGGCCAGAGGTGGGAGGCTACTCTCCCGCACTTGGTCCTCTTCTGCCACCTGAGCGTCGGGCTCTACACCTGAGTATCCGCGGCCCCCAGTCTGCTGACGTGGAGGGCTATCCGTTGCCTCACTACCAGCTGTCGGGCTACGATTACCTCCACAGTACCTCTTGGGACTGATGTAGGCTTGCTTGTAGTGTTAGATGCATTCGCCGCGAGCCTGTGTGCTGCCTATGATGTTTTAGTATGTACTGAACTCTGTGTACTGAACTCTATGCATGACCCCTTTTGTAAGTTATGCCGACTACTATGTAGTAGCTATCGTGCTCCTTTCATTATGCATGTTTCATCATGAATGATTCTTGTCTTTGCAAATATTTCTCAATGCTGAACTACCCCTGTTATATATTAGCAGGATGGTTAGACCAGGTGGTCGTGGTCGTGGTGGCGATGCCCCACCACCACCTGAGTATATGGCTGGTATGATCCAACAGTTTGAACTGAACCGCCAATTCATGGAAAATATGATGGCTCAGTTTCCTCGCCCCAATATGGACCAGCAACCAACCCCAGTAACTCTGCAGGATTTCATGCGCCTGAATCCAACTGTGTACCGCAGCTCAACTCAGCCTCTGGATGCTGATAACTGGCTTCGTGACATCACCTATGAGATGGAGTCCGCCGATGTAGCCCCTGCCAGCTATGTCAACTTTGCTTCCTTCTTTCTGAAGGGACCCGCAGCTCAATGGTGGGACAGCCACAGGCGTACTCTGCCAGCTGGGACAATCATCACCTGGCCAGACTTCCAAGCTGCTTTCTGTGCCCGCTTCATTCCTCAAGGAGTCATGGACCGGAAGAAGCGTCAGTTCTGCAACCTCACCCAAGGCAACAAAACTGTTGAAGCTTATCAGCGGGAGTTTCTGGACTTGTCTCGCTATGCTGAGGAGGACATTGCAACTGATGCACGCAGACAGGAGAAGTTCCGTGATGGCCTTCAAGCTGACATCAAGCTTGCACTTCTAGTGCATGACTTTGCTGATTTCGCCACCTTGGTGAACAAGGCCATCAATGTCGAAACTGGTCTGCAGGAATACCAGAGCTCTCACAGGCGCAACCGTGACACGGGCTCATCTTCGGGCTCGCCCTCACAGAAGCGTAAGCTATGGATCCCGAACAGCATGTACCGTCCAAATGCATCTGCCCCAAGGCAGACCTATGCTGCACCTCGTCTGCCTCCACCACCATCTAGGGAGTCAAGACTTCCAGCCCCACCGTCCCAAGCCCCTGTTCCCACTCCCAATAATGGCTTGTGCTTCAGGTGTGGTCAACCAGGGCACCGTGCTAGAGAATGCAACCAGAACCAGAATCAACTGGCCCTTCCAGCAACTGGCCGTGGTAACAACCAGCCCCGCAACAACAATGCTAAGTCTTATGGTCGTGCTCATGCCAACCATGTTGGTCTCAACGAAGCTCAAGACCAGCCTGCTACTGTGATGGGTACACTCCTCGTAAATTCAGTACCAGCATCCGTTTTATTTGATACAGGTGCATCACATTCATTCATGTCCGAAGATTTTGCATTCATGCATGGCATTAGAAGCGAAGACATGAATGCTTCACTATTAGTACACACCCCTGCGGGCCAATGTCGAACCTCCATGATTTGCAACGACGTCCCCGTTGAAATCGAAGGACTGGAATTTCTTGTCTCTCCCATCGTACTGAAGTCTTGTAGCATCGATCTCATTCTGGGAATGAATTGGTTAAAAGCGCATACTGCTTCAATCGTTTGCACCACTAAGACCGTCCATCTGCTACACCCTTCAGATGAGATAGTTACTTACCAAGCCCATCTGGTGCAAAATGCCGAGGCAAGGCTCTATGCATTGAATGCATTGAACGCTGCACCACTCGAGGGCATTGAAAACATTCCCCTCGTGCGTGAATTCCTCGACGTCTTCCCTGAAGAACTTCCAGGGATTCCCCCTGCTAGAGCTGTCGAATTCATCATCGACTTGAAACCAGGCACCACTCCTATAGCCAAGCGACCCTACAAAATGCCGCCGCATGAAATCCTTGAGCTTAAGGAGGAAATCGACAAATCTCTTCGCAAAGGATTCATTCGCCCAAGTTGCTCTCCTTGGGGAGCACCTTCTCTCTTTGTCAAGAAGAAGGATGGGACTAACCGATTGGTTCAAGACTACCATCCTATAAACCAAGCTACCATTCAGAATAAATACCCTCTTCCTCGGATCAATGATCTGTATGATCAACTGGCAGGTTCGTCAGTGTTCTCTAAGCTCGACTTGAGGTTGGGTTACCACCAGATCCGTGTTCGCGAAGAGGATATCCCAAAGACCGCCTTCGTGACTCGCTATGGTTCATACGAGTACACCGTCATGTCTTTCGGTTTAACCAATGCTCCAGCCACCTTCTCTCGTCTGATGAACTATATATTCATGGATTATCTCGACAAGTTCGTCGTGGTTTATCTGGATGATATCCTGGTATTTTCCAAGAACGAAGAATAACATGCTGAACATCTTCGACTTGTACTGGAAAAGCTACGAGAGCATCAACTATATGCCAAGTTCTCCAAATGTGAATTCTGGCTACCGGAAGTAACCTATCTTGTGCATGTCATCTCTAAGGATGGTATTGCCGTCAACCCCGAGCGAGTTCAGGCTATTCTTGATTGGACTCCTCCCAAGAACGTTAAGCAAGTCAGAAGTTTTCTCGGTCTCGCCAGCTATTGCCGTCGATTCGTCGAGAACTTCTCCAAAATCGCCAGGCCTCTGACTAACCTGTTGCATAAGGGCGTCAAGTTCCAATGGACAGACAAATGTCAGGAAAGTTTCCAGGCACTCAAAGACAAGTTGACTTCTGCCCCAGTTCTAGCTCCACCTGATACTAAGAAGGACTTCGTCATTTACTGCGACGCTTCCCGTCAAGGATTAGGCTGTGTCCTAATGCAAGACCGCAAAGTGATTACTTATGCCTCTCGGCAATTGCGCCCTCACGAAGAGAACTACCCAGTTCACGACCTCGAACTTGCTGCTGTCATTCATGCGCTGAAGCAGTGGCGACATTACCTTCTTGGTAATCGTTGCGAGATCTTCACTGACCACCAAAGTCTGAAGTATCTGTTTACTCAGCCAGATCTGAACCTCCGTCAGTAGAGATGAGCTTGTTGCAGACTTTGACTTGGGTATTTCCTATACGCCAGGCAAGGCTAATGTAATGGCTGATGCCTTGAGCCGCAAGTCTTACTGCAACCACCTCCAGGTTCACAAAGTTCAGCCCTCGCTTGTTGAAGAATTCAGGAAGCTGAACCTCCATATTGTCCCTCCGGGTGCACTCGCTCCCCCTCCTAAGGAGTTTGGCAAGGTGAACCTCCATGTTGTTACCCAGGGTTCCCTCAATACCCTAGTTGCTAAACCAGATCTCGTGGATAGCATCAAAAGGTTACAGAAGTATGACTCTGAAGCCCACAAGATTAAGCGCTACCTCGCAGAAGGAAAGCCCTCATTCGTCACCATTGCTGAAGATGGCACCCTATACTTCAAGGGCCGCCTAGTGGTGCCATGTGCAGAGAAAAACCTGGATATGACACAGGAAGTTATGAAAGAAGCTCATGATACGCCTCTATGTATCCATCCTGGTAGTACAAAGATGTACCAAGACATCCATCAGAGATTCTGGTGGTCTAATATGAAGCAAGACATTGCTCGTTATGTTGCTGAGTGTGACGTTTGCCGTCGTATCAAAGCAGAACATCAAAGGCCTGCTGGAACTCTGCAACCTATCTCTATTCCTGAATGGAAATGGGACCATGTTGAGATGGACTTCGTCACTGGATTTCCCAAATCACAGAAAGGTAATGATGCTATTCTTGTCGTCATTGACTGGCTTTCCAAAGTTGCACATTTTCCGGCGGTCAAAGAAACGATCACTGCTAGTCAGTTGGCAACGCTCTATATGTCCAGGATTGTTTCACTCCACGGTATTCCATTGGTTATCAGTTCAGACCGTGGCAGCTTATTCACTTCAAGATTCTGGGCAAGTTTCCAAGAAGCTATGGGAACTCATCTGTCATTCAGTACTGCATTTCATCCTCAGTCGCAAGGGCAGGTTGAACGCGTCAACCAAGTTCTCGAAGACATGCTTCGAGCTTGTGTTATTTCCTTCGGCAAGAAATGGGAGGAATCTCTCACATATGCTGAGTTCTCTTATAATAATAGCTATCAAGCTAGTCTGAAGATGGCCCCCTTCGAAGTGTTATATGGACGAAAGTGCCGAACCCCTCTGAACTGGTCAGAAACTGGGGAACGTCCACTCTTTGGTCCGGATATTATCCAAGATGCTGAAGAACAAGTCCGCATTATTCGTGAGAATCTCAAGACTGCTCAGTCACGTCAGAAGAGTCAGTATGACCGTCATCATAAAGACATGGTCTATCAACCTGGCGAAAAGGCTTATCTTCGAGTCACACCTATGAAGGGTGCTCACCGCTTCGGGATCAAGGGCAAACTAGCTCCTCGATATATTGGCCCATTCACTATTCTCGAAAGGCGTGGAAAAGTGGCATACCAACTGGAGCTACCGCCGAACCTTTCTCAGGTTCACGATGTGTTCCATGTGTCACAGCTCCGCCGTTGCTTCAAGGACCCAATCCGAGCTGTGGATCATGAAGTGCTCGAATTGCAGCAGGACCTCTCCTATAAGGAGCATCCGGTCCGCATTCTCGACCAAGCTGAACGCCGCACACGTCAGAAGGCGATCAAGTTTCTCAAAGTCCAGTGGTCGCACCATTCTGAATGTGAAGCCACTTGGGAACAAGAGGATCGTCTGCGCGAAGAATACCCCGCATTGTTTCCTTCTACCTCCTAAATCTCGGGACGGGATTTCTTGTAGTGGAGGAGATTTGTAACACCCGGATAATCATGCTACAGTAATCTCACGTTAATGATGGCACGTCACCACTGTCACTGTAATTAATCTCGGGTTAATTAAAAACCTTTTCAAATTTATATCCTAAATAAGTCAAACAACAAAAGTTTTCAAATATTAAAATAAAAATGTTCGAGAGATGCCATATTTTGCATAAGTAAATATGGTGTGGTAAACACATTTTTATAAAATGCCTAAATAGTTTAAATTGAAATAAAACAGAAAAGCAAATAAATAAAAGAAAAGAAATTACAAAAAAAAGAAAAACAGAACAGAACAGAAAAAAGAAGAAGAAAGGAGGAACCCCCCTCCCCCTACTGGACCCTGGCCCAACTGCCCCCCCCACTGGACCCTGGCCCAACTGGGCCAAACCCCAGGCCCAGCCGGCCGCCCAACTCCTTATCCACTCCCCCCCACTCACCACCGACGGCCGCCCACTCCCCCCCGAAATATCCTCCCTCCCCTGCCTCCCCCGATCTGGATCGGGAGGAGACCACCGTCGCCGTCGCGCTTGACCTCGCCGCCGCCCAGAGCTCGCCCTCGCCGGAGCACTCCCCCCCGCCGGCCTGCTTCCCCTCCTCCCCTGCGTCGCGTCGTCCCCGACCCCCCTCCACGAGCCCCGCTGCCCCGTCCCTACAAACCTCGGTGAGGCCACGACCTCGTCCTCCTCTCTCCCTCGCCCCCGCGCTCACCGCGCCCCGCGACCACCGCGGCCGCCCTGGCCACCGGCCTCGCCTCACCGCACCCTCTGCGGGCGAGCGCCCGCCCCACGGCCCCCCTCCTCTCTGTCCCGCACGCGCTCCGGCCGCGCGCACGCATCTCGCCGCCGGCCCACGCGCGCCTGTGTTCGGCCACCACGACCCGGCCTCCTCCCCCGTCTCTCCCTCGGTCCCGTGGTCGCGCCACCGCGCCTGCCCCTCCGCGCCACTCCGACCGCACCGGCGCTACCCCTCGCCTCCAACCGCCGTGGCCCCTGGCCGCGCCGGCGAGCCCCGCCATCGGTGCCCCGGCGACCTCGTCCCGCCCTGCGGGCGAGCGCTCGCTCGGGTGCGCCCGCACCCGTTGACCAAACCCGCTCGCAACCCCCTGGGCCACTGCCAGGTGGGCCTCGCCCCCCCCGTGGGCCACTGCCAGGTGGGCCTCGCCCCCCTGGGCCACTGCCAGGTGGGCCTCGCCCCCCCCGTGGGCCACTGCCAGGTGGGCCTCGCCCCCCTGGGCCACTGCCAGGTGGGCCTCGCCCCCCCCCTGAGCCACTGCCCCCTGGGCCCGAACCCTCCTGGCCTATGACAAACGAGGCCCAGCCCACAGAACAAAAAGAAAAAAAGGAAAATGAAATATAATGATAATAATAATAAAAGGAAAATGAAATATAATGAAATATTTTCAACATGAAAGTTGCTCAGAACGACGAGACGAATCCGGATACGCAGTCCGTTCGTCCACCACACCTCCCTAACTGTCAAACTCGCAACTTTCCCCCTCCGGTCCATCTGTCCGAAAACGCAAAACATCGGGAATACTTTCCCGGATGTTCCCCCCTTCGCCGGTACCACCTACTGTCGCGTTAGGACACACCTCGCACTGCTCATTGTCATGTCACGCATCGTCATGTTTATGTTTGCATTGTATTTACTGTTTCTTCCCCCCTCTTCTCTCCGGTAGACTACGAGACCGACACTGCTGCTGCCCAGTTCGACTACGAAGTTGACGACCCCTCCGACTTGGCAGAGCAACCAGGCAAGCCCCCCCCTTGATCATCAGATATCGCCTATTCTTCTCTATACTGCTTGCATTAGAGTAGTGTAGCATGTTACTACTTTCCGATATCCTATCCTGATGCATAGCCTATCCTTGCTACTACTGTTGTTACCTTTACCTGCAATCCTACATGCTTAGTATAGGATGCTAGTTTTCCATCAGTGGCCCTACATTCTTGTCCGTCTGCTGTGCTATATTATCGGGCCGTGATCACCTGGGCGGTGATCACGGGTATATACTTATATACTATATACATGACACATGTGATGACTAAAGTCGGGTCGGCTCGAAGGAGTACCCGCAAGTGGATCTTTGTGGCGGAGCGACAGGGCCGGTTGGGACTGCCTAGGTGAGAGGTGGGCCTGGCCCTGGTCGACGTTCGCGGTTACTTAACACGCTTAACGATATCTTGGTATTTGATCTGAGTCTGGCCATTTGGTCTATACGCACTAGCCATCTACGCGGGAGTAGTTATGGGTATCCCGGCGTCGTGGTATCAGCCGACGCTCTTTTTGATGTCAGCGACGAAGCGGCGCGCGCCGTATTGGACTGGAACGCCACTAGGCTAGGTCTGCTTCCGGCCGCCCTTGGAACGTGCAGGTGTGCATAGGGCGATGGGCCCGGACCCCTGCGCGCATAGGGTTAGACCGGCGTGTTGACCTCTCGGTTGAGCCTAGGTGGGGCTACGACGCGTTGATCTTACGAGGCCGGGCATGACCCAGAAAAGTGTGTCCGGCCAAATGGGATCGAGCGTGTTGGGTTATGTGGTGCACCCCTGCAGGGAAGTTTATCTATTCGAATAGCCGTGTCCCTCGGTAAAAGGGCGACCCGGAGTTGTACCTTGACCTTATGACAACTAGAACTGGATACTAAATAAAATACACCCATCCAAGTGCCAGATAGAACCCGGTGATTGCTCTCTAACAGGGCGACGAGGAGGGGATCGCCGGGTAGGATTATGCTATGCGATGCTACTTGGAGGACTTCAATCTACTCTCTTCTACATGCTGCAAGATGGAGATGGCCAGAAGCGTAGTCTTCGACAGGACTAGCTATCCCCCTTTTATTCTGGCATTCTGCAGCTCAGTCCACTGATATGCCCCTTTACACATATACCCATGCATATGTAGTGTAGTTCCTTGCTTGCGAGTACTTTGGATGAGTACTCACGGTTGCTTCTCTCCCTCTTTTCCCCCTTTTCCTTTCTATCTGGTTGTCACAACCAGATGCTGGAGTCCAGGAGCCAGACGCCACCGTCGACGACGACTCCTACGACACTGGAGGTGCCTACTACTACGTGCAGGCCGCTGACGACGACCAGGAGTAGTTAGGAGGATCCCAGGCAGGAGGCCTGCGCCTCGTTCGATCTGTATCCCAGTTTGTGCTAGCCTTCTTAAGGCAAACTTGTTTAACTTATGTCTGTACTCAGATATTGTTGCTTCCGCTGACTCGTCTATGATCGAGCATTTGTATTCGAATTATGTCTGTACTCAGATATACGGTGGTGAACAAATTACTGTTGAGCAATTGGCAGAATTGAGCATAGTTATGAGAATATCTAGGTACGATCATGTATATAGGCATCACATCCGAGACAAGTAGACCGACTCCTGCCTGGATCTACTACTATTACTCCACACATCGACCGCTATCCAGCATGCATCTAGAGTATTAAGTTCATAGAACAGAGTAACGCCTTAAGCAAGATGACATGATGTAGAGGGATAAACTCATGCAATATGGTATAAACCCCATCTTGTTATCCTCGATGGCAACAAACAATACGTGCCTTGCTGCCCCTACTGTCACTGGGAAAGGACACCGCAAGATTGAACCCAAAGCTAAGCACTTCTCCCATTGCAAGAAAGATCAATCTAGTAGGCCAAACCAAACTGATAATTCGAAGAGACTTGCAAAGATAACCATTCATACCTAAAAGAATTTAGAGAAGATTCAAATATTGTTCATAGATAAACTTGATCATAAACCCACAATTCATGGGTCTCAACAAACACACTGCAAAAGAAGATTACATCGAATAGATCTCCACGAGAGAGGGGGAGAACATTGTATTGAGATCCAAAAAGAGAGAACAAGCCATCTAGTTAATAACTATGGACCCGAAGGTCTGAGGTAAACTACTCACACATCATCGGAGAGGCTATGGTGTTGATGTAGAAGCCCTCCGTGATTGATGCCCCCTCCGGTGGAGCTCCGGAACAGGCCCCAAGATGGGATATCACGGGTACAGAAGGTTGCGGCGGTGGAATTAGGTTTTTGGCTCTGTATCTAGTAGTTTGGGGGTACGTAGGTATATATAGGAGGAAGGAGTACGTCGATGGAGCAACAGGGGGCCCACGAGGGTGGAGGGCGCGCCCTGGGGGGGGGGGGGGTAGGCGCGCCCTCCTACCTCGTGCCCTCCTGGTTGATGTCTTGACGTAGGGTCCAAGTCCTCTGGATCACGTTCGTTACGAAAATCACGTTCCCGAAGGTTTCATTCCGTTTGGACTCCGTTTGATATTCTTTTTCTGCGAAACTCTGAAATAGGCAAAAAACAGCAATTCTGGGTTGGACCTCCGGTTAATAAGTTAGTCCCAAAAATAATATAAAAGTGTATAATAAAGCCCAATAATGTCCAAAACAGAATATAATATAGCATGGAACAATCAAAAATTATAGATACGTCCGAGATGTATCAAGCATCCACAAGCTTAATTCCTGCTCGTCCTCGAGTAGGTAAATGATAAAAAAAGGATTTTTGATGTGGAATGCTACTTGGCATAATTTCAATGTAATTCTTCTTAATTGTGGTATGAATATTCAGATCTGAAAGATTCAAGACAAAAGTTTAATATTGACATAAAAATAATAATACTTCAAGCATACTAACTAAGCAATTATGTCTTCTCAAAATAACATGGCCAAAGGAAGTTATCCCTACAAAATCATATAGTCTGGCTATGCTCTATCTTCACCACACAAAATATTTAAATCATGCACAACCCCGATGACAAGCCAAGCAATTGTTTCATACTTTTGACGTTCTAAAACTTTTTCAATCTTCACGCAATACATGAGCGTGAGCCATGGACATAGCACTATATGTGGAATAGAATGGTGGTTGTGGAGAAGACAAAAAGGAGAAGATAGTCTCACATCAACTAGTCATATCAACGGGCTATGGAGATGCCCATCAATAGATATTAATGTGAGTGAGTAGGGATTGCCATGCAATGGATGCACTAGAGCTATAAGTATATGAAAGCTCAACAAAATAAACTAAGTGGGTGTGCATCCAACTCGCTTGCTCACGAAGACCTAGGGCATTTTGAGGAAGCCCATCATTGGAATATACAAGCCAAGTTCTATAATGAAAAATTCCCACTAGTATATGAAAGTGATATCATAGGAGACTCTCTATCATGAAGATCATGGTGCTACTTTGAAGCACAAGTGTGGTAAAAGGATAGTAACATTGTCCCTACTCTCTTTTTTCTCATTTTTTTATTTGGGCCTTTTCTTCTTTTTTTGGCCTTCCTTTTTTTTATTTCGTCCGGAGTCTCATCCCGACTTGTGGGGGAATCATAGTCTCCATCTTCCTTTCCTCACTTGGGACAATGCTCTAAAAATGATGATCAGCACACTTTTATTTACTTAGAACTCAACAATTACAACTCAATACTTAGAACGAAATATGACTCTATGTGAATGCCTCCGGCGGTGTACCGGGATATGCAATGAATCAAGAGTGACATGTATGAAAGAATTATGAACGGTGGCTTTGCCACAAATACAATGTCAACTACATGATTATGTGAAGCAATATGATAATGATGGAGCGTGTCATAGTAAACGGAACGGTGGTAAGTTGCATGGCAATATATCTCGGAATGGCTGTGGAAATGCCATAATAGGTAGGTATGGTGGCTGTTTTGAGGAAGGTATATGGTGGGTGTATGATACCGGCGAAAAGTGCGCGGTATTAGAGAGGCTAGCAATGGTGGAAGGAAGAAAGGTGCGTATAATCCATGGACTCAACATTAGTCATAAAGAACTCATATACTTATTGCAAAAATCTACAAGTTATCAAAGCAAAGTATTATGCGCATGCTCCTAGGGGGATAGATTGGTAGGAAAAGACCATCTCTCGTCCCTGACCGCCACTCATAAGGAAGACAATCAATAAATAAATCATGCTCCGACTTCATCACATAACGGTTCACCATACGTGCATGCTACGGGAATCACAAACTTTAACACAAGTATTTCTCAAATTCAAAACTACTCAATTAGCATGACTCTAATATAACCATCTTCATATCTCAAAACAATTATCAAGCATCAAACTTCTCATAGTATTCAACACACTCATAAGAACTTTTCTTTTTTCTTTACTAATCTTGAATGCCTATTATTGTTAAAGCAAACTACCATGCTGTTTAAGACTCTCAAAATAATCTAAGTGAAGCATGAGAGAATAATAGTTTCTATAAAACAAATCCACCACCGTGCTCTAAAAGATATAAGTGAAGCACTAGAGCAAAAACTATATAACTCAAAAGATATAAGTGAAGCACATAGAGTATTCTTATAATTTCCGAATCATGTGTGTCTCTCTCAAAAGGTGTGTACAGCAAGGATGATTGTAGTAAACTAAAAAGCAAAGACTCAAATCATACAAGACGCTCCAAGCAAAACACATATCATGTGGTGAATAAAAATATAGCTCCAAGTAAAGTTACCGATGGAAGTAGACGAAAGAGGGGATGCCTTCCGGGGCATCCCCAAGCTTTGGCTTTTAGGTCTCCTTAGATTATCTTGGGGTGCCATGGTCATCCCCAAGCTTAGGCTCTTGCCCCTCCTTGTTCCATAATCCATCAAATCTTTTACCCAAAACTTGAAAACTTCACAACACAAAACTTAACAGAAAATCTCGTGAGCTCTGTTAGGGAAAGAAAACAAAAGGCCACTTAAAGGTACTGTAATGAACTCATTCTTTATTTATATTGGTGTTAAACCTACTGTATTCCAACTTTTCTATGGTTTATAAACTCTTTTACTAGCCATAGATTCATCAAAATAAGCAAACAACACCCAAAAACAGAATCTGTCAAAAACAGAACAGTCTGTAGTAATCTGTAACTAACGCAAACTTCTGGAACGCCATAAATTCAGCCAAAATAGGACGACCTAGAAAATTTGTTTATTGATCAGCAGAAATTTGAATCAATATAAAATCACGTTCTGGTGATTTTTAACAATTATTGTCGTGAACAGAGTTTCTGGAATTTACAGCAAGATCAATTAACTATCATCCAAGAAGATCCTATAGGTTTAACTTGGCACAAACACTAATTAAAACATAAAAAGACATCTAACCAGAGGCTATATCAAAGATTTATTCCTAAACAGAAGCAAAAAGCAAAAAACTAAAAATAAAATTGGGTTGCCTCCCAACAAACGCTATCGTTTAACGCCCCTAGCTAGGCGTAAAAGCAAGGATAGATCTAGGTATTGCCATAATAATAGAATAGATCAGTAAAAATCATTTCATATTCTCTACGTTCAGCAGCGAGTTTGCTTTGAGGCAAGGAAAAGTAATCAAAAGGGCTAAATTTAATGGGACAAAAGTCCCCAAGATCAACTTTATGAGGTATAGGTTCCTCCTTTGGCCCTTCGTATTGCACAACCAATTCATCATTATGATCATTCTTTTGACAGAACTTTGTGAGCCTATATTCGAGAGAATATCCTAGCTCATTATTTCGAATAGCAAAGTCATTATTAAGTTCAGAAATTCTATCAACTAGAATATTGGTAGGAACCTTTTTTCTAAGGTTTTCATTAAAAGCAACATAGTCTAGAGATTGAAAAAGCATTATTTCTTCTTGATCAAAGAGGATAGCCTCTATGGGAGGACGGCCAGCGTCCACCCTATAATGCGCAAATATTTCTTTGGCCTCTTTTATTATAAATCTAAACTCATGAGCCAAAAAGATAGTAGCGGCACGCTTAACAGAAGAATGCTCAATATTAGAAAATTCTAGGAAAATCCTTTCTATGCAAGGATGCAAATGCATAAATTGTCTTTCAAGTTCAACTACAAGCATGGCGATAGCGTCCGCAAGACTACTAGTTCTATGAACAATAGAACTACCCATAGAAGGCAAAGCACCGGCAGAAATAAAGAAATCTTGGATAACTCCTTTTCCAATAATATTATCACTACCAATTCGGAATTTTTTTGTATGTAAGATAGGGGGTTCTTCAGCAGGAGCATCAGAATTTTCCATGATATTATTCTTGTCCATATCGACAATAATTTCCCCAATTTCAGACATAACGGCTGAAGAAGCAAGGGGCAAAAAGAGAGAGGAAGGCGGACGGAAAAGAGAGGGCGAATAAAACGGCAAGGGTGAAGTGGGGGAGAGGAAAACAAGAGGCAAATGGCAAATAGTGTAATGCGGGAGATAAGGGTTTGTGATGGGTACTTGGTATGTTGACTTTTGCGTAGACTCCCCGGAACGGCGCCAGAAATCCTTCTTGCTACCTCTTGAGCACTGCGTTGGTTTTTCCTTTAAGAGGAAAGGGTGATGCAGCAAAGTAGCGTAAGTATTTCCCTAAGTTTTTGAGAACCAAGGTATCAATCCAGTACGAGGCCACGCACGAGTCCCTCGCACCTACACAAACAAATAAATACTCGTAACCAACGCGATAAGGGGTTGTCAATCCCTACACGGTCACTTACGAGAGTGAGATCTGATAGATATGATAAGATAATATTTTTGGTATTTTTATGATAAAGATGCAAAGTAAAGAAAGTAAAATAAAAACGGCGTCAGAAATAGCTTGTTGTCGGGAAATTAATATGATGGAAAATAGACCCGGGGGCCATAGGTTTCACTAGTGGCTTCCCTCAGGAGCATAAATATTACGGTGGGTGAACAAATTAATGTTGAGCAATTGACAGAATTGAGCATAGTTATGAGAATATCTAGGTATGATCATGTATATAGGCATCACGTCCGAGACAAGTAGACCGACTCCTGCCTGCATCTACTACTATTACTCCATACATCGACCGCTATCCAGCATGCATCTAGAGTATTAAGTTCATAAGAACAGAGTAACGCCTTAAGCAAGATGACACGATGTAGAGGGATAAACTCATGCAATATGATATAAACCCCATCTTGTTATCCTCGATGGCAACAATACAATGTGTGCCTTGCTGCCTCTACTGTCATTGGGAAAGGGCACCGCAAGATTGAACCCAAAGCTAAGCACTTCTCCCATTGCAAGAAAGGTCAATCTAGTAGGCCAAACCAAACTGATAATTCGAAGAGACTTGCAAAGATAACCAATGATACATAAAATAATTCAGAGAAGATTCAAATATTGTTCCTAGATAAACTTGATCATAAACCCATAATTCATCGGTCTCAACAAACACACCGCAGCGTTTGGTGCTCGGCCAGGTCGAACTCCCACAAATTGAATGCCCGTCTTTGACATGGGAGGATCCGGCCGAGGAGCATGACTTGGACCACGTTAACGAGCTTGATTTTCTTGCTCATCATGTTTTTGATGCATGTCTGGAGTCCGGTCAGCTCTACTGGGGAACCCCAGGATAGGCCCTTCTCTTTCCAGGAGTTGAGCCGCATGGGGATTCCGGATCGAAATTTGGGGGCCTCCACCCAGTTGGTGTCGCGCGGCTCGATGATGTAGAACCATCCCGATTGCCACCCCTTTATGGTCTCCACATAGGAGCCTTTGAGCCAGGTGACGTTGGGCATTTTGCCCACCATGGCGCCTCCGCACTCCGCTTGCTGGCCGACCACCACCTTCGGTCTAACATTGAAGGTCTTCAGCCACAGGCTGAAGTGGGGCTTGATGCGGAGGAAGGCCTCGCACACGGCGATAAACGCCGAGATGTTGAGGATGAAATTGGGGGCCAGATCATGAAAATCCAGCCCGTAGTAGAACATGAGCCCGCGGACAAACGGGTGGAGGGGAAATCCCAGTCCGCGGACGAAGTGGGTAAGGAAAACCACGCTCTCATGGGGTTCTGGAGTAGGGATGATCTGCCCCGCATCTGGCAGCCGGTGCGCGATATCCGCGGCCAGATATCCGGCTCCCCGCAGCTTTGTGATGTTCTCCTCCGTAACGGAGGAGACCAACCACTTGCCTCCCGCTCCGGACATGCTTGGAGTGGTTTGAGTAGAAAAACGCGAACTTGGGCGCTGGAGCTCGAGTGCGCAAGAATGGATGAGCAAGGAGGAAGAAGGCGTGGGTGAAAAGGGTGAATCCTTGTCCCTTTATAAGGGTGGAAGAAGCTATGCGCCTCCCCACCTACCTGGTAAACTCGCTTATTCCCCAAGCGCCGTAATTGATGGCGCGGTTGGGTTACCCATACCCATATTGATGAGAATCCCGTGATAAGGGGACACGATCTCTGCTTCGACAAGACGTGCCAAGGGAACCGCCTCGCGATATGTGCAGTGGCTGGTTGTGAAAAACGGTTCGAATAATGACCGGGCTGTCGTGTGATGTCATACTGCAAAATATGTCAGTAGATTAGATTGGCAGAAATATTATTCTCTCTACGATGGTATGTGGAATTTGTTTTGCAGAGCCAGACACTATCCTTGTGTTCAAAATCTTCTATGGAGTATTCGGAGTAGGAACCCGCCTCGCAATGCCGAAGACAATCTGCGCACCGGGCTCATCGTCATTGAAGCCTGGTTCAGGGGCTACCGAGGGATTCCTGGATTAGGGGGTCCTCGGACAGCCGGACTATATACTTTTGCCGCACTATTGGACTATGAAGATACAAGACTCAAGACTTCGTCCCGTGTCCGGATGGGACTCTCCTTGGCGTGGAAGGCAAGCTTGGAAATACGGATATGTAGATCTCCTCCCTTGTAACCAACTCTGTGTAACCCTAGCCCCCTCCGATGTCTATATAAACCGGAGGGTTTAGTCCGTGGGAAAACAACAATCATACCATAGGCTAGCTTCTAGGGTTTAGCCTCTACGATCTCGTGGTAGATCAACTCTTGTAATACTCATACCATCAAGATCAATCAAGCAGGAAGTAGGGTATTATCTCCATCGAGAGGGCCCAAACCTAGGTAAACATCGTGTCCCCCGCCTCCTGTTACCATCCGCCTTAGATGCACAGTTCGGGACCCCCTACCCGAGATCCGCCGGTTTTGACACTGACAGCCACCCAAATTTACCAAGTTAAAAGAGCGTTGTCGTCGAGGCCACCCCAAACCCTATAAGCGTTGCCGAGGCCACCCCAAACCCTAGAGAAGCATCGAGGCCACTAATATGATTCCTTGTTGTGATTAGGTAGCTAGGTCTATGTTTGCCACTAATATATCCACCTACTGTCATGTTTGTATAGTAATTGCCATGTTGTAATATTTGTAGAAACAATGGAGCACGGACGAGAGGAGGCAGCAGAAGAGGTGTTGGGGGACATAATCGCAGCCCGAGCTGATGTCTTGTCGTATCTTAACGACAGCGATGTCCTGGAAGGACAGGGTGAAGAAGCAGGCTACGGTGATCGAACAATGGAGGAGGAGGGACATGACTATGATGGCTCCGTTGATCGGATGCCGGTGGAAGAAGGACACCGTGATGACGGCTCCGGTGACCGAACAGAGTCCGGCCAGGTATATATATATTAATTAAGCATGTGCTGACTAGATGCATTCATTGTTTTGGTATGCACACATATTAACTCTCGTCTTTCTTCTTTTTTCTAGCCCTCCGGATCGAGCATAACTTCGGTAAAGAAATGAGGCCCGAAGAAAAAGTTGCGCTCGGATGAAAATTTCACAACCACAGAAATCGTGCGCAATGGCCGACCTATTGCACCCATCCGGACCAAGGAAGCATTTTCTGCTCAATGCGGGGTTCTTGTTAGGGACATCATCCCGATCAGCATCCACCAATGGTATAAGCCTAAGGAGGAAGACCTTGAGGTGTCTTATGTCAACGATAGGCAGAAAGATGATCTTTGGACCGAGCTGAAGGAAAATTTGACCCTACCGCCCGAGGAGGATCCGGAGAAGCCAGTTATAGAGCCATTGGTAAAGGCTTGTGCTCTTAAGAAGATGGCGGATCTATTCAAGAGGTGGAAGACTGAGCTGAAAACAAAGTTTGTCGACAAAGACAAGACTCCAGAATTCACCGGTCGGTATGAGAGGATCAGAGATCACTGGGACGCATTTGTGGCCCACAAGACATCGGACAAGAGTAATAAGATGTCAGCGAGAAACAAGAAAAATCACTACTAGAAAAAGGCTTACTAGTGGCGCACCAGTTTTGCCTACTAATGGCGCACTACTGGTGCGCCACTAGCATCACGCCACTAGTAATTTTTACTAATGGCGCACCGCTGGTGCGCCATTAGTATCTGGTACTCTAATGGCGCACCGGGCAGTGCGCCATTAGTATAGGCCACGGTGCGCCATTGGTATGCCTCCCAGGGGGCCATATATACCCATGTGCTTTGCCATACTAATGGCGCACTGCAGTGTGATGCGCCATTAGTATCCTTCGACATACTAATGGCGCACTGCTGAGTGATGCGCCATTAGTACCCTCTGGCATACTAATGGCGCACTGCTCTGGGATGCGCCATTAGTATCCTTTGGCATACTAATGGCGCACGTTGGCGTGATGCGCCATTAGTATGTATATTAGGGATTATTATTTTTTTGTTTTCTGATTTTTGCACAGATTACAAAATATATTATTGGACAGAAAATAAGCAGCAGGACACAACAACAACAGATTCATCGAATACAATAGAAGATTAGTCTCCGAATACAATTCATCATATTAGTCTCCGAATTCAAAAGACCGAACGAAGATAGAACATTACAAGTCTCGAGACCGCGAGTAGCGAGTTTGTCTTCACATTACAAGTCGATATCGATCATCTAAACTACCATCACATAGAAGAGAGATGCGGTCATCACGATGAGCATCATCGCGATGAAACTGGTCTTCATCCGGTTCCTCCAACGCTCCCTCCTCTCTCCCGCTAGATAGCGCGCGTATCTAGATTCCGCCTCCGCCCTAGTGGTGTACCCTTTGTAACTGTTACCGCTGAAACGGTGAACCTGTCTCCGACACTCCTCCCAGTCATCGTAGACTCTGGGAACCTTACCCTTGTACTCGACGTACGACGGCATCTCTATGCACTAGCCAAACAACAGACAATACATAAGCAATATATAAGTATGCAACAAAAGGATCGGAAGAGAAAAGCAAGACATCCATAGCACGATTCATGGTCCTACTAACAAATAGCATCGATTACATCTAAGTTGAACGACTGTCCAAACCAAAGAGACATACAAGTTCACTACAGTTTAATTACAACATGAGCTAATGAATGTTTCAGAACTACATATAGCATCACAACTTTTGACTCGACTCATGGGACCGGAGCGTGGATGAAGCATCCGTCTGTCATGATGGTCATGAAGTCGCGGGCGTTGTCAGCCTGCATTTGTAGCGTTGTGTCTATCTCGCAGTTGGACGGTTGAAATTTGAGGTAGAACTGCCCCGAGGTACGAAGCACATCTTGATGGATGATTTCTGCAAACTCCGACTGGATGCGAAAGAATTCTTGTCGGATGTCCGCGTCCTGGATTGCCCCCAAGCTTGCGGCCCAATCTTTGAGATTATTTGGTAGCAGAAGGTGATTATGGTCCCGCACGATCGCCCGCATGTGATGGAGGGCGTAGTAGGCATCTTTCTGACCGCCAGGCGGCTGCTTGACGCAGGGGAACGTCGTATTGTGGGTGAACACGTGCCTGCCGTACCTACGAACTGGCCTCTTAAAGGTGCCTCCAGATGCGGCGTAGCCGGGGAGAGCATCATCAAGAACTTTCTTGATATTTGTGTAGTCTATCTTGGAGTCACGGTCCGGGTCGAAATACGTGGCCATGGAATATTTCGGGCTTAAGAGGATGAGTGTGCAATGTGTGTCACTACACAGAACACGGAATGTTAGAAAAAAAAGAACGATCGAAATCTAAGAAATCATATGTTACGGGGCAGTTAGGAGATGACTTACTCAGGAAAGTAAGGCACGATGAAGTTATCCTTATCTGGGTTTGCCAGAATGACGCCTTCGAGGTGTGAACTCGCGACTTGCCGGTCTCTAGCGCTGCCCAAGATCTTGGCACGCATGTAGAAGGGGTCGACTATCACAATGTCCGGGGTCTTGTCTCTAATGATCCGCATCTCCATACTCTGCGAAAACAGCCAAACGAAGGTGTAGTGCAGCGGATGAAGGTTAAGCATAGCAAAGATGTCATCAAATCGCAGGACGATCGTACCCCCGACGGCGCTATCCACAAAGCCCTTGCCCTCTGGCACCTTGGCCACGAAAACCGGGTATGCCACATCATTCTCTCTGAGACGCCGCTTCTCCAAAGAAAGAACACTGTCATGCAGACTCCGCATAGCACCGGTTGCAGCATTGAGCATATTTGTCGGTAGCATCGGCCTACCCGCCACATGCACCCTCCTCGAGATATCCTTAGGTGAAGGTGGTCCATCCTGAGCACGGATCGTACTCGGTGCCGGTTGGCTCGCACTGGCGCCCTTGTTAGTCTTTCGTTTCCGTCCCTTCTTCTTGCTCTGCTGTAATGGGATCGAGTTCTGCTCACAGACCGCCTTCTTGAGCGTGTTGGGGCTGATAATATTTGGCACCTCAGCTATCTGAGGCTCGGTGAAGGCGGCAGCTGGAGGCGTCTCCTGAGAACTGAACGCCAGACGACGCCTGTTGCAATTGGGTTTCTCCGCCGTACCAGCTAGATCGCGGTCGTCTTTTTGAGGGTTGGGTTCTTGAGAAGGAGGCCCGCAGAACTCGTCACCGTACCCATGTTCGGCAAAGTACTTATCGACGTTGGTAAATGTACCGTCGTCGTTGTCGTCGTCATCCGGATCCTGTGCCATATGCATGTTCGGATCCTGTGCCATAGGGATGTCCGACAGGTCTGGTAGCGTTGCGGCGTTCTTGCCATGGCTTGGCGCTGGCACGACTGGCGGTCTTGTCTGTGGGGTGGTGTCTCCCGCCCCCACACGAATCTGGCTCTTCGGCCAAAGCAGGGGCCAGCTTACACAGGCGCTGAGGGTCATCACATCATCTTCGTCGGCCCCAGCGGATCGAATCGGAGGTAACAACTCGTCGCAGCCTGGCAGTACCCGAACCAGTTCAACCCTATAGAAGGTGGGTGGCATCGGATTACCGTGGAACACGCGGTTGCCCGGTTGAACGATTCTGCCCTTGGCGACATCGACCAACTCGCCGCCCACGAAGTGCAGGAGAGTTCAAGGAACATCGGTGGCGCCCTGCGAAAACATGTAGGGCGTCAGGGATGCCCAGTCAAAGTCAAGGAGATGAAGTCATCGGCCGAGAGGCTTAGTTACCGTGATGCCGTCGAGCTCGGCTAATGTCGAGGCACCGCCAACGGCGGGCGTGCGCGTGCAGCTGATGGAGGGGCCGCTTGCTGGCGAGGTGCCGGCCGGCGTACACCCAGGTGCATTAAGCTCCAATGCCCGTGCCGGCGCCGAAGACACGAATACCGCCTCCGCCGGAGACACCAATGGCGCCGCCTGCGCGTTGTGCGAGTTGCTGGCCGTGAAGCTTGGAACCGGGGGAGGCCCCTGTTGGCCGCCCGCAATCCACGTCGTCAGCCCCTGAATCAAGGTAGGCACAATGGCGGTGAGCGTCGTTCCCAGTTGTTGTTGCACTTGCTCTTGGACAATCTCCGGAATCCGCGCCACTTGTGCCTTGAGTTCTTGAACCTCGCGCGACTGGCTTTCCGAGCTGGTCTTTTTCTCCTTTCGCCCACCAGCGGTATAGTATGACGACCATTTTGTGGACAAGCCTTTGCCGGCCACACGACGAGCTGACGACGGCTTACTGAGCTTATCCTTGTTTTTCATTATGTTCAACGCCCTATTTAAAGGGGTGTCAAAAGGGGAGCTCTGGGATGACCCCGCGCTACTGCTTTCAGCCTCCTGCGGAAGGAATGTGAACCATTTAGAAATTTGGCTTCATTAACTAGAATGCAACCATATATGTAGCTAATTATGCGGGGGTGTATTCCTTACCAGAACTTTCTCAAGCGCCTTGGTCTTCGGATCCGTGGTAAGCTCCTTTGTTACCGGCTCCTCCTTGTACCGGGCCCTGACAAAGTTCCTGGTCTGCTTGTCAGGGAATTTCTCGAAGGAGGGCGGTAGGCCTTGCTCGGCACGCTCCGCGTCCTCCTTGTCCCATATAGGCTCCGCCACTCTATAACCGCCGGGACCGAGTTGGTGGACCCCTAAGTTCAACTGCCGCATTTCTTTCCCCCACTGACTTGATTCGGAGGTTGCGCTGCTCTCGCACTTGATCTTGAACTCCTTGTAGTCATCTTCGCTCATCAAAGGATATTTCGCCTTGATCTTCTCATAATTATCACCTTTTTCAATCATTGCCTTCACCGTGCTTCTTCATGTAGACAGGGCCGTGCTCATCCTCGTGAGGGCGGCACTGTTCACTTTATTCCCTGAGAGGCGTGTGTTTGCAAACTCATTGGGGAACTTGTATCGTTCGTGCAGCTTCGTGAAGAGGAGGCAGCACAAATTCCCTCGGTCCTTATGCCTTAGGTTCTCGGTGTTGATCGAGACGGTGCTCCGGAGAATGCACCCGAGCTGAACCGAGTACCCCTTGACTACATGTTTGGGCGCCGTTGGATGCCCGTCGGAGTTCACTTCAGTAAATTCCTCCTTGACGGTGCCGAGCACGTTCGGGCGCCGGTCCTTCCGTTGCCTCTTCGGTTGGCTGCCATCTGTGCGTCCGCCGCCATCATCAGTGGTGGCATCCTCGGCGGCACCATCAGTGGCGTCATCCCCGACGCCACTAGGGGTTGTGTAGTCAGGATCGGTGTCTTCCGCGGCGTCCTCATAGCGGTGAGTTTCTTCCTCCATCTCCTGGGACAGCTCCCAGAATTGCTTGCCGCCCGAACCGCCGGCCTCAACGTTGTGGGCCATGTTTCGCTCTAAATAGGAAAAAAGTTTGGTCAAAAAGTTGGTTATTGTCAAGGAACAAGATCTCTAAGTTGACCAAATAACCTAATTCTCGAGGAATGTCGCCAAAAAGATGGTTATTGTGAAGGAACAATTGAGAGATGTTTGTGATATTGCCTAGGTGTTTTGGGATGGAACCTGTTAGTGTGTTGTTGCTAGGTGTTGTGGGATGGAACCAGTAGCTTCCTTGCAACCCACAAAAGAGAAAGGAAAAGGGGTGAAAAGGGGGAGATGGTTAGCTTTGATGAGCAGGCAACATCTTCCTAACCCCCTTCTTCTTGTCTCCTCTCACTATCTCTCTCACACACATGGCAAGCAAGGGTGTCTGAGTGTGTGAAAAAAATACTAAACTAATCCAACCACTAAAGCACTAGATCACTACTATTGGTTGATGTCAAGATACATGCTGATTAATTTTTGTTTCGGTTGAGAATCGGGCACCTTCTAGGTCAAGAAAATTGGGCATGACCTTTGCTAATTTTCTTGACCTAGGAGTGCCCCATTCTCAACCAAAACAGAAATTAATCAACATTTCAGGAGAAAGGGGTCATTTCAGAAGATCACAAGTAGCAGCAACATCACTTGACAAAATCACAAGTAGCAGCAGCATCACAAGTAGTACAGCAGCAGCATCATCACAAGTAGTACAACAGCAGCAGCATCATCACAAGTAATACACTTAATTGGCATAAAATATCAAAAAACAGCATAAATTGGAAAACAAGCAATACTTCTAAAACCAGTTGCAAGCAAATGTACAGTAAAATAAAATGATCCCACAGTGTACTTAATTCAGAACACATGGAAGAAACTTGACTAAATGTACAGATTTTAGAAAAAAATCCAAGTTAACTAAATGACTGATTCAATTTCAGGCAACTTGGAGAAGAGATCACTTGATCATTGACTGTACATAATTCAGAACACATGGAAGAAACTTGTTAGAAACTGAAACGGTTAATATTAAGAATTAAGTTACTCTAATGGAGTACCAAATTTTGAGAACAAGCCGTCTGAAAAGAGCACTAGCTAAGATCTAATCCTTATGTCTAGTTAACCACTAATTTACTGTAACCAATGTTCAGAGGCAAATCAGACTTGACAGTAAAGATCAAAATTTCAGACTTGACAGTAAATATAGTGGAAACTGAAGATTATTTAGGAACACACTTGTTCCTAAACTTGATGTCGATTTAGCAACACAGTCTTCAGTGAGAGTATAAAAAATAACTACTCCATCTACTTAAGTGATTCTACACTAAACCAGAACAAGTTGATGTTCAGTCAAGTTGATTTCAAACTTAACACATAAATAAAATTTGACATCAATGAAATTTAGACTATGAGTGCCTTCCCATGACATCTGCATGGTTCTCTACACCACACACCATCAATACTGCTAGCTACTCCTACTCGATCGCCCCAGCTTTTGCCACGGACAGCAAGAACCTAACACATTTTCCACCTAGCAGCTAGCTAGGATGGCCATGAAATCCTAACACATTTTCAGTGAACATACACTTCAGAAAATTCAGTAAACATGCACTCGAGAAAATTCAGTGACTGCAGAACATACACTCCAGAAAATTTTCAGTGATCTTGTACTCAATTTTACAGTGAACTTGCTAAAGAAGCTCCCAAGCTTCAAGATAGACTAAATTTGACAGCTAATATACTCCAAAGAAGCATTTTGGAGTCCAAGAAGGGGAAAGCGGGAGGCAAGAAGAGGGGGAGCCGCACCTTGGCAGGAGGGGGCGAGGGGACTGTGTTGGGCTATGGGCAGACGGAGGCGGGGGCGGGTGCCTTGGACCAGTCTAGGAGTTGGCGGCGCGTCCCGGACTCGGCGGCGTACGTGACCTCGATGGCCCAAGCGGGGAGCCGCACCTTGGCCCAGGTGGACGCGTTGCTGCTCCTCGGCGAGGTGGATGCGCTGCGCAGTGGGTCGGGGCGGCGCAGGTGGATGCGCTGTGCAGTGGGTCGGGGCGGCGCAGGTGGACGCGCTGCTGCTCCTCGGGGAAGGCACCAAAGCATCAAACCCTAATCCCCAGCGTGGGCAGGAAAGAAATGGCTAGAGAGGAATTGGGGAAACAAAAGCGAACCTCCTTCTAGTCGTCGAACTGCGGCGGAGGACGTGCAGGCGCGACGGACAGAGGGGGCGGAGCAAGGGGGCGGCGGCGTACGGTTGGGGTCGAGGAGTGGGGGATCTGGTGAGCGAGGGAGGGAGGGAGGCGACAGTGCGAGGGGAACAAGTACGTCGATTCTAATGGCGCACCTCCCACTGGTGCGCCATAAGTACGTCGATTCTAATGGTGCACCTCCCCCTGGTGCGCCATTAGAATTTTGTTTTACTTACTAGCCCGACTGGTCAGGTTATATTCCACCTAACCCTATCTCCATCAGACCAAGCCCACTAGCTCGACTGGTCAGCACGCAGCACACACACTAGGAGGTCCTGGGTTCAATTCCCAGGCTCCCCAATTTTTGTTTTTATGCATTTAAAATGCTGTTTGATATTTATTTGTGTTTAAATATGTTCAAACTTGTTTAGATCATAACAGTAATATTTTTTAAATAAAAACAGTAATGATTTTTTAAAAAATATCATCAAATTTGTTATTTGAAAATATAATCAAATTTGCTTTTTTTTGCAAATTTAGTTGCATTCATTTGTGACGGTGGAGCGGGCCGGGGAGGGTGCGGGGGAGAGGGTGCGGGGGGTCGTCGGCGATGGCCGGTGGAGCGGGGGAGGGTGCGGTGGGTCGTCGGCGGCGGTGGAGTGGGGGAGGGTGCGGGGGGTCGGCGGCGGCGGCCGGTGGAGCGGGGGAGATGGTGCCCATGAAATACAATCGAGAAATGAAGGCTACAATTTAAATACAATCGATCTTAGCTAGCTATCTGTTCACAATCTTCTTGCCCTTATTTTTTGTAAATGGAGTTCTTCTCTTGAACGGACGTCCTTTAGGTAGGGTGGTTCTGCTTCTTCTTGTGGTGTATGCTAATACTTCATCGTCGTCGTCATGTTCCATCTTCGGGTCGCCGTACTTGTCGAAGTCTTGCTCATTGGCGACTCCATCCATTCCGATGATCTTCCTTTTGCCTCTCCTCATGACAACACGACTGGGCTTTGATGGGTCGGTAATGAAGAAGCATTGGTCCACTTGGGAAGCCAGTACCCATGGCTCATTTTTCGCGGTGACGTTCGCTCCTGCGGTCTTGGATTTGGCTTCGGGTATAACCATGGTGGTGAAATACCGGTCTTCTTTGATGACGCTCTTGGCCCATCTGACACGGAACATCGTGACCTTCTCTCCAGCGTAGCTCAGCTCCCAGATCTCCTCGATCCTTCCGTAGTATCTATCCTTGTCGTTACCGGTGTAGGATTCCATTGTTACCCCGGAGTTCTGATAACCATCGCTCTTCATGTCCTTGTCCTCGGTGTAGAATGTGTAGCCGTTGATATCGTATGCCTCATACATCATCAGGTTGTGCTCGGCGCCCTGTGACAAGGCGAATATGAGTTGTTCTTCCGTGGAAGAATCCTCATGTAAAGGGTACGACAGAAGCTTCTGCTTGAACCAACGCGTGAAACATGAGTTGTGCTCTTTGATTATATCTCCGTCTGTCCTTTGTTGGCCTCGGTCATTGTACGTCTTCTCAATAATCGTTTTGTGCTCTACCACCCAAGGATCGACCACGTCTATGTGTTGTAGCGCGACTAGGTTTGCTCTTTCAAAGTCGGCGAGTCGACCAATGAAGTCGACATGCATTTCGCGGCGACCCTCATGGTGACCCCATCCAGCGAGCCTGCCGAGGTGCCTGTTGACGGGCAGACCAACGGGGTTCTCGATGCCTAGATAATTCGTGCAGTAGGAGATGCACTCTTCGGTCAGAAAGCCCCTGGCTATGCTTCCCTCTGGACGTGACATGTTGCGAACGTATCCTTTGATGACACCATTCAACCTTTCGAACGGCATCATGCTGTGCAGGAACGTCGGCCCGAGTTGGATGATATCCTCCACGATATGGACCAGCAGATGCACCATAACGTCGAAGAATGCGGGAGGGAAGTACATCTCAAGCTCGCATAGTATCACCACGATCTCTTCCTGTAGCCTTCTGAGTTGCCTCACGCCAACCGACTTCCGAGAGATGACGTCGAAAAAGTTGCATAGGCCAAATAGCGTTTCACGGACGTGCGCGTCCATGATCCCACGGATTGCAGCTGGAAGTATCTGCGTCATCAGCATGTGACAGTCGTGAGACTTCATCCCGCTGAACTTCTGCTTCACTGAGTCTAGGTATCTGCTTATCTTCCCCGGGTAACCGTAAGGAAGTTTTACTCCTACGAGGCAGGTGAAAAACTGATCGATCTCCTCCTGACTTAGAGTGAAGCACACGGGAGGGAAGTCATTTCCGGTCTTCTTGGCCTTTTTGCCTTTGCGACGACTTTCCGTGTCCTGCTTCGCCTCATCATCATCATCATTAGCGTGAAGCTCCTCCCTGATGCCCATTGATTTCAAGTATGCCCTTGCTTTCGGCCCATCTTTGGTCCTCTCTGGCATGTTGAGCAGGGTACCAAGCAGACTCTCGCACACGTTCTTCGTGATATGCATGACATCAAGGCTGTGAGGCACACGGTGGATCTTCCAGTAGGGCAAGTCCCAGAAAACAGACCTCGTTTTCCATACCTTCAGCAGTGGCTCTGGCGCCTTTCGCTTCTTTCCCGGCTCTGGCGCCTTTTGCTTCTTTCCCGGCAGTGGGCAATCTTTCCAATTTTTCAACAGCTCGTCTATTTCCTCGGCGCTCCTCGTACGCGGGCGTCTTCGGGGTTCGGTTTCACCATCGAACAGATCCTTGCGTTTCCTCCACGGGTCATCGTCGCGAAGCCACCTTCGATGTCCCATGAACACGATTTTCAAAGACCCGGGATCTCTATCTAGCTGGCGATACGTTGTGTCATCCATGCACCTGACACATCCAGAAAATCCGTGGACCACCTGCCCCGCGAGATATCCGAAACCGAGATAGTCGTGCACCGTCGTGAGCAGTGCGGCTCTCATAGGGAAATATTCTTTCTCGGCGGCGTCCCACGTATTGACTGGCGTTTTTCACAGCGTGTCTAGCTCCTCTTCCAGCAGCCCCAGATACAGATTGATGTCGTTCCCTGGTTGTTTCGGCCCTTCAATTAGCATACTCATGTGAATATACTTCCTCTTCATGCACAACCAGGGGGGAAGGTTGTACATCCACACAAACACAGGCCAGGTGCTATGTGTGCTTATCTGGCTGCCAAACGGATTGACTCCATCGGTGCTCGCGCCCAGCATGATGTTCCTTGGATCGTTCCCAAATTCTGGGTGTTCGAAGTTCAACGCTTGCCACTGGCTCCCATCCTTAGGGTGACTCAGCATCTTGTCTTTTTTATTTATCTCCGGATCATTTGCGTCATCTTCTCGCTTCTTCTCCTCCCTATCCGCGTGCCAACGCAGGAGCTTTGCTACCTTAGGGTTCGCGAAATACCGCTGCAGACGAGGAGTGATCGGAAAGTACCACACCACTTTCCGAGGAGCTTTCTTCCTCTTCTTGTATCGAGTGACGCCGCACACCGGACATATGGTAGAGGACGCGTGCTCATCCCGATAAATGATGCAATTGTTCATGCACACATGGTATTTCACGTGCGGTAAATCCAGAGGACACACGATTTTCTTCGCCTCCCCGAAACTGGTCGGGCACTTGTTCCCCTTGGGAAGACGTTCGTGCCAGAATGACATGTTCTCGTCGAAGCATGCGTCGGTCATATTGTGCTTTACCTTCATCTCCAGAGCCATGAGCGTTACTTTCAGGCGGGTATCCTCGGGCCTGCATCCTTCATACAATGCAGTAACCGCGTCTATCTCCAGTTGATCCAGCTTGGCTTTCTCTCGGGCGGCAGCTCTTGCGTTATCCGTCTGCTTGAGAAGCTGCTCTTGAATATGAGGGTCCTGCACCCAGCCCATCGATGGTCCATCGTCGTCTGCTCCGCCGGCATCTTCATCTTCATGATCATGCCCTTCGTCTGCTCCCGCATCTTCCTCATCATCATGTTCGGCATCTTCTACATGATGACTGTGTACAGCATCACCGTCATGATCATGTCCTGGAGATTCTTCGTCTTCTCGCCCGCCCGAGCCGCGGTGGTTGTCTTGCTGCCCATCCTCATTTCTTGCCCGACCCCCATGGACGACTTCATAGTCATCTTCATCACCTTGCCACCGATAGCCATCCATGAAACCACGCAAGAGCAGGTGGTCCCGCACCTGCCCGGAATCCGAGTCCGCAATAAGGCTCTTCAACTTGCACCTTCGACACGGACATCTTATCTCCGTCTCGTTCTTTTCAAGCATCTCGGCCTTCGCGGAGCTCAAAAACCTATTCACGATGCCTTCGGTCATCGTGCGGACCATGGTCACCTGCGGGGTAGAGCAAAACGATATTTTAGAACCAAGAAAAAATTTGGCATGACTTTCCCTAAAAATAGGACCAAAAAGAATGCATAGTGCCAAAATTCTCGCCGAAACGGAAATGAATCAACATTCCGGAAAAATATTGGCAACTATCGCATTTCAAATACCAGTACCTGCAAACACAAACATATATGCAACACCACAAACATACATAGATCTAGCTAGGACATAAAAAGTGCATGTGCACGTTGTTGGAGGGAGAACAACATAAAGATAGCTTCCCCCTTACTTACCTATCAAAAAAAGGGGCTTTAACCACGTAATTTGGATGAATTTATGGTGCAAATGAGGTGAGGAGGAGGAGGCAGCCGAGACAAGCTTGGAGGAGGGAGGAGAGAATGAAGTGGGGAAAGTGAGTGGGTAGGTGTGGCTGTCCAAAATATCTAGCTCGTCCCAGCTTACTAATGGCGCACCACCACATAATGCGCCATTAGTAACCCTGGTAACTAATGGCGCACCTGCTGGTGGTGTGCCATTAGTAGTTTTGCAAAAAAACACTAATGGCGCACGGGGAGCAGTGCGCCATTACTAGCTTAAACTAGTAATGGCGCACTGCCCCGGGTGCGCCATTAGTAGTTTTGCAAAAAAGTAAAAAATAAAAAAAATATTTTAGTGGCGCACTATGTTGCTGGTGCGCCATTACTAGTTACAACTAGTAATGGCACACTATGTCCTGGTGCGCCATTAGTATGTCAGGCAAAATAAAAAAATAAAATTTGTTACTAATGGCGCACCAGCACATGGTGCGCCATTGCTATATAGCAATGGCGCACCACATGTCTGGTGCGCCATTAGTGGCCATTCCATCTATAGCCCTTTTCCTAGTAGTGAATGTTGCAAAGAAGGAGCATCAACAATGCACGGGGACAGGTGGCTACCTCAAAGCCCGGCCGTTGTGGGCCAAGGCTGAGAATGACCTGCTTCATAACGGGGTCGAACAAGAGACATTGAACTGGCCAGACCGTTGCCGGACTTGGTTCTTCTTGGTTGGCGGAATCTTGGACACTGTAACAGGGAAGTGCGTTTGGACGAACGAGCAACTGCGAGGACTCATCACGAAGCTTCAGGACTATATCACCACAGCGCAGAAAGGGACGTTCGTTCCCGACAGAGTGAACGACGAGCTCACAATGGCCCTCAGGAATCCTGAGCACCCTGGACGGACACGAGGCATGCCAGGCTCCGTTCCATGGAAGGCTGGGTTTCCGGATGCATACGGTTACAAATGCTAGGAGAGGAGGAAGAAAGTGGAGCAGAACCAACTGCAGAAGCTGCACGCAAGGGTACAGGCGCTAGAGGAACGAGACGCAGTTCGCAGCAAGCGACATGCCGAAGCTACCCCGCCATCTCAGCGGAGAAGCAGCGTGGCTTCCACTGAGCTGCTTCAGGAGCCTGTCTTCACGGCTCCTGCTAGCTACCACGTGGATGCTATTATGACGCCCCCGATTCGACCGTACACTAATCATGCACGCAATGTGTACGATCAAGATCAGGGACTCACGGGAAGATATCACAACACAACCCTACAACATAAATAAGTCATACAAGCATCATAATACAAGCCAGGGGCCTCGAGGGCTCGAATACAATTGCTCGATCATAGACGAGTCAGCGGAAGCAACAATATCTGAGTACAGACATAAGTTAAACAAGTTTGCCTTAAGAAGGCTAGCACAAAAGTAGCAACGATCGAAAAGGCAAGGCCTCCAGCCTGGGACCTCCTAACTACTCCTTGAAGCCGAACTCCATGTAGAATCATCCTCGGGATCTCTAGCTCCTGGACTCCAGCATCTGGTTGCGACAATCAGGTATAGAAAGGGGAAAAGAGGGAGAAAAGCAACCGTGAGTACTCATCCAAAGTACTCGTAAGCAAGGAGCTACACTACATATGCATGGGTATATGTGTAAAGGGCCATGTCAGTGGACTGAACTGCAGAATGCCGGAATAAGAGGGGGGTAGCTAATCCTGTTGAAGACTACGCTTCTGGCCATCTCCATCTTGCAGCATGCAGAAGAGAGTAGATTGAAGCCCTCCAAGTAGCATCGTATAGCATAATCCTACCCGGTGACCCCCTCCTCGTCGCCCTGTTAGAGAGCGATCACCGGGTTATATCTGGCACTTGGAAGGGTGTGTTTTATTAAGTATCCAGTTCTAGTTGTCATAAGGTCAAGGTACAACTCCGGGTCGTCCTTTTACCGAGGGACACGGCTATTCGAATAGATAAACTTCCCTGCAGGGGTGCACCACATAAGCCAACACGCTCGATCCCATTTGGCCGGACACACTTTTCTGGGTCATGCCCGGCCTCGGAAGATCAACATGTCGCAGCCCCACCTAGGCTCAACAGAGAGGTCAACACGCCGGTCTAAATCCTATGCGCGCAGGGGTCTGGGCCCATCGCCCATTGCACACCTGCACGTTGCGTACGCGGCCGGAAGCAGACCTAGCCTAGCAGGCGTTCCAGTCCAATCCGGCGCGCGCCGCTCCGTCGCTAACGTCAAGAAGAGCTTCGGCTGATAGCACGACGTCGAGTGCCCATAACTGTTCCCGCGTAGTTGGTTAGTGCGTATAGACCAAATGGCCAGACTCAGATCAAATACCAAGATCTCGTTAAGCATGTTAAGTATCCGCGAACGCCGACCAGGGCCAGGCCCACCTCTCTCCTAGGTGGTCTCAACCTGCCCTGTCGCTCCGCCATAAAGTAACAGTCGGGGCCGTCAGGAACCCAGGCCCACCTCTACCGGGATGGAGCCACCTGTCCTTTCAGCCCCCTCATCAGAATCACTTGCGGGTACTCCTCGAGCCGACCCGACTTTAGTCACCACATGTGTCATGTATATAATGTATATAGTATATACCCATGATCACCTCCCAAAGTGATCACGGCCCAGTAGTATAGCATGGCAGACGGACAAGAGTGTAGGGCCACTGATGGAACACTAGCATCCTATACTAAGCAGTAGGATAGCAGGTAAGGGTAACAACTGTAGCAACAATGACAGGCTATGCATCAGGATAGGATTAACGGAAAGCAGTAACATGCTACACTACTCTAATGCAAGCAGTATAGAGAAGAGTAGGCGATATCTGGTGATCAAGGGGGGGGGCTTGCTTGGAAGCTCAGCCGAGAAGGAGGGGTCGTCGGTGACGTAGTCGTACTCAATCGCATCAACGCCGGTCTCGGGGTCTACCGGAGAAGAAGAGGGGGGAAGAAATAGTAAATACGGAGCAAACAAAGCATCACAAAATATAACAAGGCAATACGCGGTGCCAGGGGTGAGCTAACGTAGTACTATGTGATACCGGCAAAGGGGGAAAACACCCGGGAAAGTATTCCCGGTGTTTGGCATTTGCGGACAGACGAGCCGGAGGGGGAAAGTTGCGCGTTTGCTATGCTAGGGATGTGTGGCGGACAAACGGGCTGCGTATTCGGATTCGTCTCGTCGTTCTGAGGAACTTTCATGTACAAAGTAATTTCATCCGAGTTACGGATTATTTTCTATGAATTTCTAAAGTTTTATTATTTTTTTGAATATTATTAATTCGAATTTAAAAAGGAATTGGCTAGGTGCACACAGCAGCAGCTTAGTTTCAGTGGCTTACAAGTGGGGTCCAATGGTTGGGTTGACCTAGTCCAGGGTGACCAGTCAACAGGGAGTTTGGCCCACATGTCATAGACTACACCTAATAATAGAAATAGGCCTACCCAATTAACTAAACTAATTAAGTACAAGGGCCCACTTGGCATATGATAGTTTAGCCCCTAATCTAACATACTACTAATTAAATGGACCGGCCATTAGTCAAGCCGTGCCTCACGGCTGGGCATGCGCAGCCACGGCCTGAAGCACACGAGGCATCCAGGAGCAGCCACACGAGAGGCGCGCAAGCCGTGGGCATGGCGTGCACGCGGGGCATGCGCGGGAGGGCGTAGGGCACGGTCGAGGTGGCCAAGGCGAGCGGCACAGGCAGGGCCTTGCGGCAGGGAGCAGAGCACCAACAGGGTGAGCAGCGGGGCAACAACAAAAGAGCAGCAGCAAGCAGCCGCATGGAGCAGGAGCAGCGGTAAAAGGAGCCGCGTGCAGCACGGCAGACGGCTGCAGGCACAGGGGCGCGACCACGGGCGGCCGGGTGCGGTCACGGCGGCCAGGCGCGCGCAGGGGGCGACAAGCAGCAACGTTCTAGAGCAGCAGCAGCGCGGTCACGCACGGGAGCTTGAGCTCCGGCCACGGCGGTCGAAGTGCGGGCGGCTAAAAGGCGACGGATCGAGGGGGAGAGCAGGGGGAGCGGGGGTTTTGGAAGAGGAGCTCACAATGGTTCCAACGGAAGCGACGAGAAGGCCGGAGGTGGACTGGAGGTGAGGAAATCGTCGACGGCAGCCGGTGATGTACGCGGTGAATAGGAGGTCGATGGCGAGCGCACGGGACGGCTCCGCTCGATTTGATGCTCTGGATGGACGAAGTCGACGGTGGCGGTCCTCCTGGACTACTCAGTGCGGCCAGGGAGCGGTCGTGGCCATGGCAACGGCGATGACGCGGTGACGACAGCGAGCGGCGGCGCTCGGGTGAGAGGGCATGGGGGTGCGAGAGGAAAGGGGTGGCCTAGGGTTCGAGGAGGGGCCAGGGTGGTCTTGTCCCATCTATGGAACCGCGGGATCAACGACGCGTGTGCATCGGCGGCGTCGACGTGCGTGCTGCGTCCACGGCGCCTCTGGTGAACAGGGGAAGGAGATGACCGCTATGGTGGGCTGGGCCTGTACTATAGCTAGTGGGCTCAAGTGCATAGTGCCCTTTAGCTCGTTTACTATTCTTATAGTTTTGTAACTTTTATTCTTTTTGTTTTGACTTTAATTTTAATAGCAAACTAGTTTTATAAAATGTGAAACTTGGTCCGTAAATAGTGTTGCTAATTTAGACTCTGCCACAAAAAGGTTTGGGAGTTACTTAAATGTTTTGGAATTTTATAGTTTGGAAAAGCATTTTAAGTTACTGTTTTGACCCTGTTTTAGTTATTTTTGGGCATTTAAATACCTTATAAAATGTTGGTTAGTATATGTTAATTACTTAGAGAATATTGCAACTCAACAAACATTTTCTCTTTTAAATTTTGAAGAAAACAATTTGACATGCAATTTGAATTTGAGTTTGATTTGGAACCAAGTGATGTTTGGCAAACTAATTGTGATGACTTGGCACTCATTACCAGGGGATTACTGTAGCCTAATTATCCGGGCGTCACAAATAGACGAGATTTAAGAGGTGGAGTAAGGGGGAAAGTTCTGGTTACAAAATTCTATCGAGTCTTCTCGGTCTTGGTTGCTCTTCTCGAAGTGGTCGATCCATTGCGATGATGTCTTCATTTCTCTGCTTCAGGTCATCATGATGAAGTTGTCGTCCTTCCTTCAGGATCTTCACCGTACTTACGAAAGGGTAAGAAGGGAAAACTCAATATGGATGGATTCTAACAAGATCGAGCATCAGACGGTTAACTCAGGGAAGAAGCATAAGTATCTCTCGATTTGAAACTTAAGAAGATATCGAGAGCAAAGTAAGAAGGTACCATGAGAAGTTTCAAACGGATAGGCAATCATCCGTTGCCTAAATCCAAGTGTGAAAGGGGTCCCGAGCAACGAGAATCAGTATTGCGTCTGATACCAGAATAGTAGGCAGGTGGCCCGTGAATTACATACAAAGTCAAGCGCGAGGAATAACTTTGACAACAGGGTGTACAGGAGAGTCAGGTCTCGATCCTGTGGAACTGTGGGTTATGGGCCCACCATGTGGGTTAAAAATAGGAGCGGTGACATCTTGCACGGTCATGATGGCAAGGCATGTCAGAGAGTAGCATGTCAGTTACGTAGACAACAACGTCGGTACCAAGGGCGAGGGACGAAGAGAACCATTTTCCTGCTCGTTGAAACGAGGCGGACCAATAGGCAAAGTTCTCGTCCATCGGTGGATACCGAAATGTCATCAACAATAGTAACACGGTCTTACTAACAGAGTTGTACATCGAGGTGTTTACATAAGCAGTAAATTATTACTGCTTAGATCATATAGATCACAAGAAAGATTAAACAAAACAATTGAAAGGAAAATGTGTTTAAACACATATTTCAGGGGTATATCCTTCCCAAGGACAAGCAGAGCATGATATCCATGATTGGATAGAAGTAGAAAACCCTTTAGGTAAGGGGAGAGAAATTTCATGACATCACCCATACAACGGTGTTTGGATAATGGACAAAAAATTTTTTAGCATTGTTCTTCAAATGCTCTTATTGAAAATCGGAGTACCACAGACATGTTTCGAGATAGCATTGACATGGTCTTCAAGCAAAGATGAGAATTTGGATACAGGAAGGACCATCGGGAAAAACTTGTAGAATAAGTCTTACAATTTTCTCATGGAAGAATGGATAACCTTGCTAATAAGGAAACTATAATAACAGGTCATCCCGCCAGGTGTGTTGGGAATCATCACCTTACCGGGTCATAAAAGACCAGTGTTATAACTCTTGGAGAAATGTTCCAACCATCATATATGACCGAGATTCAGATATGATCGGTGTTTGGATACCTCAGACTCAGGATGCCTGAGAAGAAAAGGTGCAAAACAAATTGACGAGACGACATTGTAAGATTCTCGGGAAATTTACTACGGAAGCGAGTTCCGAAACAAAAGCTCGTCATTAAACCAATGAAGGGATAAGGAGGTAGCTGATGAACTCAGCGACAATTCATCAAGACTTCAAAAAGATGGGTTTCCACAATTATGTGAACAAGGAGATAACATTAGTCAGATCAAATGATATGATGATGTATGCTCGAGGAAAACATACACAGTTAAACATTGGTTGAAATGTGCACCCGAAATATGGGCTAGGTAGCACGATCAATGTTCGAATGATGATTCATTAAGCCATAGATGTAGAATGAAACTATAGACCAATAACTTCAAAGCAATAGGGTTGCTAGAAGTTTAGAATTTACACATCACAGACCATTTGTCAGTATTTTGGTTAGAAACAACACGGGGACCAAGAAAGAATGGTGATGGTGAGAAGTAACACTGTACCAAGAATTCTTAAGAGGTGGAGTAATCCTCACGACATTCTTGACATAAAAGATGGTAATACTCCAAGGTAGAACATATCATAAGCTAGATAGCAGGGAAATCAAGATACAACACAAAATATGAACACGTTTGTGTTGGGGGGAGCCAAGAATGTTGTCGATGATAACACAATTCATCGAGGGGCAAGGATGGTATTTCTCATCATGAACACAGTTGACATCTCGGAAGAAGTCAAAGTGTTGAAGGTGATCCGACACATTTGCCGGGAGGTTTCGAGAGGATGCAATCAAACAACAACAGCAACAAGCAAGGAAATGACGTAGTGGCAAGTTATAGGATCAAAATATAAGATGCAAGCTCGGAACCAAGGTTGCCTTTCAAGACAAGCAACATGATGTTGAAAGCTCGACGTAAGTCGTGCTCACACACTGAAGAATCCGTGCACCAGAGAAAGATGAGGTAGCACAGTCAAAGATAGCAAGACCAGGATGCAGCCGATAGTCTAGGAATGACCAGATTGAGTTCAGAATTTCCTCGTAAAAATACTAGGGGTATTTAATTTGTAGTGCGGAATAATTTCACTAGTCTGTGTCCTCGGTTGATAACAACCTAGAACCCGTAGAGTGATTACGACAAGGAAAGACATTACTTCAACAAAGTTAGTAAGATGTGGTGCAATGGCAAGACATCTTCGAGATACCAGGGGGTAATACTCGAAGGTTGAACATGATAGAAGTAGTACCGGGTCATTGACCTATGACAGTAGATACTTCAACCTTGCCAAAAATAGACGAGGCACTGGAATGAATTCCCATAAGATATATTAGATTAGGACAACATGGTCGGAACCATAACTGTAAGGAATCAATTTCAAGAATACTGAAAGAATCATACAGCTGGATAATCATTTTGCAAGAAGCTTTCGAGACGGTCTACATCATTTTCATGGGCACGAACATAAAGTTCAAGGGCGACTCCCACTTCTTTAATGCATATCATTTCATTCACCTCTCGCTTTGATAAAACTGTAGTGTTGGAATTTTATCTGGTAGAACACCGGAAGAGTATGACTTGTGAAAGCTTTCGGGTTCTCACGGATTAGGGGAAGGCATAGGTTCAACCCATCGGGCATCTTAGTAACATATACCACAAGTTTCAAAAGTAAATACACAAGCTCGAAAGCATAGCATGGTTGGCCAAGCAGAGGATACAATTTACCAAAGGCATTATGTATCAGCGGAAGAACCCACAAGGTGATTGAATATGAAGGACGCTGTCGGATAAAAATCCAACAATGGATCGGGCGATCCACAATGGAGCTGATGTGAGTATCGATACTCACTCGGAGGAAGAAAGAATGCAGAGGCATCAGATTCAAGAATCACCTGATTAGTCTGATGCTTAAATAGAAAGAAATTATGGTTTCCAAAACGAAGGATCAGAAGCAGACGCTCTGATCAAGGATGGATAAGTTGAAAACACTTAGTTGGACAATCAATAAAGGTTTGAATTGCCGAGAACCAACTCATGTCCGGAATGACGTCTGAGTTAGAAAGATAATTTTTAAAAAGGATAACCTGTTATCGAGGACTACTAGTCATATGGAATTAACCATAATGCAAGCAGGCAAAAATTTCAAGAATAACAGGCTGTAGAGGATTTTCGAAAGATCGAAAAGTATTCCGAAGAATTTTGTGAGACACACGAATCATCTGGGGATGAGCGGATACTCTATAAGTGCGAGAAATTGTCCGTAGGGATATTCAGGTGGCAAGAACTGCAAGATAGTAGGCACAAAATATTCTCGGAACAATAGAGAGGATTTCAGGGTATCTTGTAATAACAAGATCAACTGGGAAACATTGTATGAATGGCGAGTATACGTGGTTATCCATAGGAGTTTATCGATGGAAGGGAATTGCAAAAGCGATGAACACAAGTTCTCGGGTTAACAACGGAGAGTGTCTTCAGGGTCCTCACATGCAGCAGACGATCATCAGTAATAAGGGGCTCTCCGGGTGAAAGTGATAACGAGATCCTAATGTTAGAATTAGCAAAATTCGTTTAACCCGAATAGAAGAGAGATCAGAGTCCCAGAGTGTAGACAAGGAGTAAAAGATCCTAGTACCACCCAATGACGACGTGGGCCCGTAAGCCACACAGCCATGTTAGTAAAAGTTTTTCAATGACTAGACTCGACTTCGGCCAAGGAGTTGGAAAGGGGGATTCCTAAAGGCAGTCGGCTCTGATACCAACTTATGACGCCCCCGATTCGACCGTACACTAATCATGCACGCAATGTGTACGATCAAGATCAGGGACTCACGGGAAGATATCACAACACAACCCTACAACATAAATAAGTCATACAAGCATCATAATACAAGCCAGGGGCCTCGAGGGCTCGAATACAATTGCTCGATCATAGACGAGTCAGCGGAAGCAACAATATCTGAGTACAGACATAAGTTAAACAAGTTTGCCTTAAGAAGGCTAGCACAAAAGTAGCAACGATCGAAAAGGCAAGGCCTCCAGCCTGGGACCTCCTAACTACTCCTCGAAGCCGAACTCCATGTAGAATCATCCTCGGGATCTCTAGCTCCTGGACTCCAGCATCTGGTTGCGACAATCAGGTATAGAAAGGGGAAAAGAGGGAGAAAAGCAACCGTGAGTACTCATCCAAAGTACTCGTAAGCAAGGAGCTACACTACATATGCATGGGTATATGTGTAAAGGGCCATGTCAGTGGACTGAACTGCAGAATGCCGGAATAAGAGGGGGGTAGCTAATCCTGTTGAAGACTACGCTTCTGGCCATCTCCATCTTGCAGCATGCAGAAGAGAGTAGATTGAAGCCCTCCAAGTAGCATCGTATAGCATAATCCTACCCGGTGACCCCCTCCTCGTCGCCCTGTTAGAGAGCGATCACCGGGTTATATCTGGCACTTGGAAGGGTGTGTTTTATTAAGTATCCAGTTCTAGTTGTCATAAGGTCAAGGTACAACTCCGGGTCGTCCTTTTACCGAGGGACACGGCTATTCGAATAGATAAACTTCCCTGCAGGGGTGCACCACATAAGCCAACACGCTCGATCCCATTTGGCCGGACACACTTTTCTGGGTCATGCCCGGCCTCGGAAGATCAACATGTCGCAGCCCCACCTAGGCTCAACAGAGAGGTCAACACGCCGGTCTAAATCCTATGCGCGCAGGGGTCTGGGCCCATCGCCCATTGCACACCTGCACGTTGCGTACGCGGCCGGAAGCAGACCTAGCCTAGCAGGCGTTCCAGTCCAATCCGGCGCGCGCCGCTCCATCGCCGACGTCAAGAAGAGCTTCGGCTGATAGCACGACGTCGAGTGCCCATAACTGTTCCCGCGTAGTTGGTTAGTGCGTATAGACCAAATGGCCAGACTCAGATCAAATACCAAGATCTCGTTAAGCATGTTAAGTATCCGCGAACGCCGACCAGGGCCAGGCCCACCTCTCTCCTAGGTGGTCTCAACCTGCCCTGTCGCTCCGCCATAAAGTAACAGTCGGGGCCGTCAGGAACCCAGGCCCACCTCTACCGGGATGGAGCCACCTGTCCTTTCAGCCCCCTCATCAGAATCACTTGCGGGTACTCCTCGAGCCGACCCGACTTTAGTCACCACATGTGTCATGTATATAATGTATATAGTATATACCCATGATCACCTCCCGAAGCGATCACGGCCCAGTAGTATAGCATGGCAGACGGACAAGAGTGTAGGGCCACTGATGGAACACTAGCATCCTATACTAAGCAGTAGGATAGCAGGTAAGGGTAACAACTGTAGCAACAATGACAGGCTATGCATCAGGATAGGATTAACGGAAAGCAGTAACATGCTACACTACTCTAATGCAAGCATTATAGAGAAGAGTAGTCGATATCTGGTGATCAAGGGGGGGCTTTCCTGGAAGCTCAGCCGAGAAGGAGGGGTCATCGGTGACGTAGTCGTACTCAATCGATCAACGCCGGTCTCGGGGTCTACCGAAGAAGAAGAGGGGGGAAGAAACAGTAAATACGGAGCAAACAAAGCATCACAAAATATAACAAGGCAATACGCGGTGCCAGGGGTGAGCTAACGCAGTACTATGTGATACCGGCAAAGGGGGAAAACACCCGGGAAAGTATTCCCGGTGTTTGGCATTTGCGGACAAACGAGCCGGAGGGGGAAAGTTGCGTGTTTGCTATGCTAGGGATGTGTGGCGGACGAACGGGCTGCGTATTCGGATTCGTCTCGTCGTTCTGAGCAACTTTCATGTACAAAGTAATTTCATCCGAGTTACGGATTATTTTCTATGAATTTCTAAAGTTTTATTATTTTTTTGAATATTATTAATTCGAATTTAAAAAGGAATTGGCTAGGTGCACACAGCAGCAGCTTAGTTTCAGTGGCTTACAAGTGGGGTCCAATGGTTGGGTTGACCTAGTCCAGGGTGACCAGTCAACAGGGAGTTTGGCCCACATGTCATAGACTACACCTAATAATAGAAATAGGCCTACCCAATTAACTAAACTAATTAAGTACAAGGGCCCACTTGGCATATGATAGTTTAGCCCCTAATCTAACCTACTACTAATTAAATGGACCGGCCATTAGTCAAGCCGTGCCTCATGGCTGGGCATGCGCAGCCACGGCCTGAAGCACACGAGGCATCCAGGAGCAGCCACACGAGGGGCGCGCGAGCCGTGGGCATGGCGTGCACGCGGGGCATGCGCGGGAGGGCGTAGGGCACGGTCGAGGTGGCCAAGGCGAGCGGCACAGGCAGGGCCTTGCGGCAGGGAGCAGAGCACCAACAGGGTGAGCAGCGGGGCAACAACAAAAGAGCAGCAGCAAGCAGCCGCATGGAGCAGGAGCAGCGGTAAGAGGAGCCGCGTGCAGCGCGGCAGACGGCTGCAGGCACAGGGGCGCGACCACGGGCGGCCGGGTGCGGTCACGGCGGCCAGGCGCGCGCAGGGGGCGACAAGCACCAACGTTCTAGAGCAGCAGCAGCACGGTCACGCACGGGAGCTTGAGCTCCGGCCACGGCGGTCGAAGTGCGGGCGGCTAAAAGGCGACGGATCGAGGGGGAGAGCAGGGGGAGCGGGGGTTTTGGAAGAGGAGCTCACAATGGTTCCAATGGAAGCGACGGGAAGGCCGGAGGTGGACTGGAGGCGAGGCAATCGTCGACGGCAGCCGATGATGTACGCGGTGAATAGGAGGTCGATGGCGAGCGCACGGGATGGCTCAGCTCGATTTGATGCTCTGGATGGACGAAGTCGACGGTGGCGGTCCTCCTGGACTAGTCAGTGCGGCCAGGGAGCGGTCGTGGCCATGGCAACGGCGATGACGCGGTGACGACAGCGAGCGGCGGCGCTCGGGTGAGAGGGCATGGGGGTGCGAGAGGAAAGGGGTGGCCTAGGGTTCGAGGAGGGGCCAGGGTGGTCTTATCCCATCTATGGAACCGCGGGATCAACGACGCGTGTGCATCAGCGGCGTCGACGTGCGTGCTGCGTCCACGGCGCCTCTGGTGAACAGGGGAAGGAGATGACCGCTATGGTGGGCTGGGCCTGTACTATAGCTAGTGGGCTCAAGTGCATAGTGCCCTTTAGCTCTTTTACTATTCTTATAGTTTTGTAACTTTTATTCTTTCTGTTTTGACTTTAATTTTAATAGCAAACTAGTTTTATAAAATGTGAAACTTGGTCCGTAAATAGTGTTGCTAATTTAGACTCTGCCACAAAAAGGTTTGGGAGTTACTTAAATGTTTTGGAATTTTATAGTTTGGAAAAGCATTTTAAGTTACTGTTTTGACCCTATTTTAGTTATTTTTGGGCATTTAAATACCTTATAAAATGTTGGTTAGTATATGTTAATTACTTAGAGAATATTTGCAACTCAACAAACATTTTGTCTTTTAAATTTTGAAGAAAACAATTTGACATGCAATTTGAATTTGAGTTTGATTTGGAACCAAGTGATGTTTGGCAAACTAATTGTGATGACTTGGCACTCATTACCAGGGGATTACTGTAGCCTAATTGTCCGGGCGTCACAGCTATCACGGAGTCTCAACATTGCCACCTTATGACGCAATGGCAGAACGTCAAAGTCAAGGCGGCTGTCGGCTATGTTCGACCTCCTGAACCCGAAGTGATCCAATTTTTGCCATAACCCTCTCTACTTTTCTGGACATGCTATGTGGGTGAAATGATGATACCATTCCAACTTTCAACCTTTTCAAAGTTCATTTGTAGTGCATTTCAATTTCAGGGTCATTTAGCTCAAAAAAATTAGTAAATGCATGAAAAATAGCAAATTGTGAGAAAGGGTTGAAAGTTGATCACGTGGCTTTGAATGGTGCATACTGAATGCACAAAAAGTTTGGAGTTGTAATAAGTTTAAAACAATGAATGCCTTTGTAACAGATGAGTTTTCGTCCAAACCCTGATACTTCGAAAGAGATTGTCCATTTTGTACACGAAGTGCATCCATTTTTTGCCTTAACCCTCTCTACTTTTTTGCACATGCTGTGTCGGTAAAATGGTGATACCATGCCAACTTTCAACCTTTTCAGAGTTCATTTGTAGTGCTTTTCAATTTAAGGGTCATTTAGCTCAAAAAATCAATAAATGAGCTGAAAAATAGCAAATGAAGTCAGCAAGGTACACGTTTGTCTGGAGCACAAAAGTACACATTTCAAATGCAAAACACATGAGCACACTACTAGGAAAAGGGCTATAGATAATATGGACACTAATGGCACACCACACATGTGGTGCGGCACTACTATATACTAATGGCGCACCATGTGTTGGTACGCCATTAGTGTCCAAATACTAATGGCGCACCACATCCACGGTGCACCACTACTAACAATTTTTTTTATTTTTTTTCAAAACTAGTAATGGCGCACCAGGGGATAGTGCGCCATTACTAGTTTAACTAGTAATGGCGCACCACACCCTCGGTGCGCCACTACTAACAAATTTTTTTTATTTTTTTCAAAACTAGTAATGGCGCACCACGGGACAGTGCGCCATTACTAGTTTTAACTAGTAATGGCGCACCACACCCTCGGTGCGCCACTACTAACAATTTTTTTTTTCAAAGTTAGTAATGGCGCACCGTGGGTGTGGTGCGCCATTACTAGTTTAACTAGTAATGGCGCACCACACCCACGGTGCGCTATTACTAACTTTGCCCAAAAATTCCACCGAATGCGCCCCCCTCCCCCCCCCCCCCCCCCCCGTGGACCGCCTTTTCAGTTTTAGAAAAAATAAAAGAAAATGATGGAAATGTCAAAAAAAATAAAATAAAATAAGTTTCCCATGTGATATGTGGTCTAGTTGTTGGGAAAATTTACAAATATGAATTTCGACTTTATTTGCAAAATCTCTCTGGAATTTGTAAAATGGGCATAACTTTTGCATACGAACTCGGATTAAATTTTTTTTAATATGAAAAATCATCTACTCGAAAAGATACATCCGAAATCAACAGGGGGAATCCCGTTGAACATTTTTAGAATCCCCATTTGCTAGGTGCGCCACTAGTAACAGAAAACAAAAATAGTTTCAATTTTTTTTGGAAAAAATGTTCAAAATATGAACGGAAGTTTGAAATATTTTTTCAAAATTTCATCACACTCATGAACATGAACAAAGTCCTAGACATCAACAAGGTTTAATAGGATTGATATGCTAAACATCAACAAAGTGCCTGTTAAGTGAGCTGGTGCTAGGGTTGGATAGAACTCTGAAGTTAAGCGTGCTTGGGCTGGAGTAGTGTGAGGATGGGTGACCTTTCGGGAAGTTTGACCACGGAGTGCGATTTGACTTGAGATTAAGCATATTGACCCGAGATAAAGGAAAAAAGGAAAAAAATTGAAAAAAATATTTTTGAAAAAAAATGTTAGTAATGGCGCACTTCTATGTGGTGCGTCATTACTAAGTCATATAGTAATGACGCACCGTGTGATGTACTAATGGCGCACTTCCTGTCGTGCGCCTTTAGTAAAAAATTCTAATGGCGTGATGCTAGTGGCGCACCTGTAGTGCGCCATTAGTAGGCAAAACAGGTACGCCACTAGCAAGCATTTTCCTAGTAGTGGCACCCTAACTATTACAAAGATTCCCTACTGTCTTTGGGCGTGAAACTTTTTCTTCGCATGTGTCCCTTTGCGCTGTAACCATGGACAATCATCATCATTTAACTGGATGCTCGGGTCAATATTCACTGTGAAGGGAACAATTGCATCAAACTTTTCATAATCTTCTGACATGTCTATCTTGTCATCCACTCACACGATGTTTCTTTTCCCTGAAAGAACTACGTGGCGCTTTGGCTCATCATATGATGTATTCGCTTCCTTATCTTTTCTTTTTCTCGGCTTGGTAGACATGTCCTTCACATAGAAAACCTCCGCCACATCATTGGCTAGCACGAATGGTTCGTCTGTGTACGCAAGATTGTTGAGATCCACTGTTGTCATTCCGTACTGCGGGTCTTCCGTTACCCCGCCTCGTGTCCTATTGACTCATTTGCACCGAAACAAAGGGACCTTCAAACCACGTCCATAGTAAAGTTCCCATATGTCCTCTATGTAACCATAATATGTGTCATTTCCCCTCTTGGTTGCTGCATCAAAGTGGACACCACTGTTTTGGTTGGTGCTCTTCTTATCTTGGGCGATCATGTAAAATGTATTCCTATTTATCTCGTACCCTTTGAAAGTCATTATATTCGAAGATGGTAACTGGGACACCAAGTACATGTCATCTTCAACAGCGACGTCATGCATGGCACGTGTCTGCAACCAACCGGCGAAAGTCCTCGTTTGTTCACGTGTAATCCAGTCATCAGACTGCTCTGGGTGTTTGGAGTGTAGAATATTCTTGTGTTCCTCCATATACGGAGCGACCAAGGCGGAATTTTGTAGAACTGTGTAGTGTGCTTGAGTGAGAGAATTCCCGTCCATACATATTATTTGTTCCGGTCCTAGCGTGCCATTTCCACCCAGTCTGCTCTTATGCTGCGATTCAGGAACACCAATCGGCTTAAGGTCAGGAATAAAGTCAATACAAAACTCAATGACCTCATCATTTTCATGGCCCTTGGAGATGCTTCCTTCTGGCCTAGCATGGTTATGAACATATTTTTTTAAGACTCCCATGAACCTCTCAACGGGGAACATATTGTGTAGAAATACAGGACCCAGAACGTTAATCTTTTCGCATAGGTGAACTAGGATGTGCGTCATGATGCTGAAGAAGGATGGTGGGAACACCAACTCGAAACTGACAAGACATTGCACCAAATCATTCTCTAACCTTGGTATGATTTCTGGATCGATTACCTTCTGAGAGATTGCATTGAGGAATCCACATAGCTTCACAATGGCTAATCGAACGTTTTTCGGTACAAGCCCCCTCAATGCAACCGGAAGCAGTTGTGTCATAATCACGTGGCCGTCATGAAACTTTAGGTTCTGGAACTTTTTCTCTGACATATTTATTATTCCCTTTATATTCGACGAGAAGCCATACGGTACCTTCATACTGAGCAGGCATTCAAAGAATATTTTCTTCTCTTCTTTGGTAAGAGCGTAGCTGGCATGACCCTGATGTATGCTGTCTTTTCCGTGCATAAGTTGCTGGTCCTCCTGTGCCTCCGGTGTATCTTTTGTCTTCGCATACACGCCCAAGAAGCCAATCAAGGTCACGCAAAGATTCTTCGTCACGTGCATCACGTCGATTGCAGAGCGGACCTCTAGGTCTTTCCAATAGGGCAGGTCCCAAAATATAGATTTCTTCTTCGACATGGGTGTGCGTCCGTCGGCGTCATTCAGAACAGATCGTCCGCCAGGACCCTTTCGAAGGATTACCTTCAAATCCTTGACCATATCATGTACATCATCACCAGTACGGTGGCGAGGCTTCGTCCGGTGATCTGCCTCACCTTTGAAATGCTTGCCTTTCTTTCTTACGGGATGCCTTCTCAGAAGAAATCAATGATGTCCCAGGTACACATTATTCTTACAATTATCCAAATATATACTGTCGGTATCATCCAAATAGTGCGTGCATGCGCGGTATCCCTTGTTTGTCTGTCCTGAAAGGTTATTGAGAGCAGGCCAATCATTGGTGGTCACAAACAACAATGCATGTAGGTCAAATTCTTCCTGTTTGTGCTCATCCCACGCAAGTACACCTTATCCACTCCACAGCTAGGACCAATGCCGCCCTTTAGTCCCGGTTGGTGCCACCAGCCGGGACCAAAGGCCTTGTGCTGCCCGCGTCAAAAGTTTAGTCCCACCTCGCTAGCTGAGGGAGCTTGAGAGTTGTTTATAAGCGCTGCAGCTCCCACCCTCCCGAGCTCCTCTCAATTGCAGGCTTTCGGGCCTAACCTGTCACTGTGGGCCTACTGGGCCTGTTGCCGGCCTGAATCCTGGCCCGTGATTGGGTTTCTAGTCGTATTCAGGCCGTGCTGACCCAGTAGGTGACACTTTTTTTTGTTTTCTTTATTTTATTTTGTTTCTACTTACAACAAAATACTTACTGTTGCTATTTTATTTTATTTTATTTCTACTTATTTATTTTATTTTGTCAACTTATTTATTTTATTTTGTTTTACTTATTTATTTTATTTTCTTTTTGCTTATAATGTTTTGAACAGAAAATACTTTGATAATTTTAGTTGCATAAATTTTATATAATTTTAGTTTAAAAAATAATAGAGGTTTATAAAAGCTTTTTGTTGATTCCTTTTGCTATTAGAGTTTTATAAAAGTTTTTTAGTTGATTTTCTTTTTGCTATTGAAGAATATTATAGTTTTGTTTTAGTTGATCATGACAGAATATTTTAATTGATTATTTTTAGTTCATTCTTTTAGCTATTAGTTCATTTTTTACTATTAGTTCATTTCTTTTTTATATTAGGTCATTCTTTCAACTAAATGACCCTGAAATTGAAAAGCACTACAAATGAACTCTGAAAAGGTTGAAAGTTGGCATGGTATCATCATTTCACCCACATAGCATGTGCTAGAAAGTTGAGAGGGTTATAGGAAACACTGGATGCACTTCGTGTACAAAAGGGACCACCTCTTACGAAGTATCAGGGTTTAGGACGAAAACTCATCTGTTACAAAGGGATTTCATTTTTTGAACTTATTTGAACTCTAGACTTTTTCTGTGTTCAAAATGCACCATTCAAAGCCACATCATCAATTTTCAACCGTTTCTGACTTCATTTGTTATTTTCATGCATTTACTGATTTTTTTGAGCTAAATGACCCTGAAATTGAAAAGCACTACAAATGAACTCTGAAAAGGTTGAAAGTTGGCATGGTATCATCATTTCACCCAAATAGCATGTGCTAAAAAGTTGAGAGGGTTACAGCAAAAACTGGATGCACTTCGTGTACAAAACGGACAATCTCTTTTGAAGTATCAAGGTTTCATATAGAAACTCGCTGTTACATGGATATTCTAGATCAAAGGCATCATCATAATAGTCCTGGAGAGAAAGTCCTCACTTTTTCTTCGCTTCTGTCCTTTGCTTATTGCGTCGTAACCACGAATAATCTTCATCGTTTAACAGGGTGTTTGGGTCAGCCTGACTTTAAAGGGAGGAATTTCATGAAACTTTTCATATTCTTCGGACATGTCTTCCTTGCTCTCCACTCCCGCGATGTCTCTTTTTCCTGAAAGAACTATGTGGCCCTTTGGCTCATCGTATGATGTGTTCGCTTCCTTATCTTTTCTTTTTCTCGGTTTGGTATACATGTCTTTCACATAGAAAACCTGCGCCACATCATTGGCTAGGACGAACGGTTCGTCAATGTACCCAAGATTATTCAGATCCACTATTGTTATTCCGTACTGTGGGTCTACCTGTACCCCGCCTGCTAACAGATTGACCCATTTGCACTTAAACAAAGGGACCTTAAAACATGTCCGTAGTCAAGTTCCCATATGTCCACTATGTAACTATAATATGTGTCCTTTCCCCTCTTGGTCACCGCTATTTTGGTTGGTGCTCTTTTTATCTTGTAAGTCAATACAGTCAATACAGTCGAAGATGGTCCCCCGGACAATGAGTACAGCTCATCACAAACAGTGTTGTCACCTCTGAGACGTGTTTCCAACCAATTGCCAAAAGTCCTGATGTGTTCACATGTAATCAAGTCGTCACACTCTTCGGGTGTTTGGAGCGCAGACTGTTCTTGTGTTCATCAACATATGGGGTCACCAAGGTAGAGTTCTGTAGAACTGTGTAGTGTGCTTAAGACCAAGAATGTCCATCCCTGCATATTATTGAGTCCCCTCCAAGCATGCCTTTTCCATTCAGTCTCCCCTCATACCGCGATTTAGGGAGACCTATCTTCTTAATTAAGGCCAGGAATGAAGTCAACACAAAACCGCAATGACATCCTCTGTTTGATGGCCCATGGAGATGCTTCCTTCTGGCCTAGCGCGTTTACGGACATATTTCTTTAGGACTCCCATGAACCTCTCAAATGGGAACATATTGTGTAGAAATATGGGGCCCAGAATGGCAATCTCGTCGACTAGATGAACTAGGAAGTGCGTCATGATATTGAAGAAGGATGGTGGGAACACCAGCTCGAAACTCACAAGACATTGCGCCACATCACTCCTTAGCCTTGGTATGATTTCTCGATTGATCACCTTCTGAGAGATTGCATTGAGGAATGCACACTAGTAGAAAACAGGGCTTTGGTCACACAGCAATATTCACATTAGTCCCGGTTCAGTCATGAATCGGGACTAATGTGAGCATTGGTCCCGGTTCGTGCGGCTAAGGCATTACTCCCGGTTCACCAGGGCCCTTTAGTCCCGGTTGGTGCCACGAACCGGGACTAAAGGGTGCGATGCCCATTAGTACCGGTTGGTGGCACCAACCGGGACTAAAGGTTGGACCTTTAGTCCCGGTTGGTGCCACCAACCGGTACTAATGGGCTTTGAGGCATTAGTACCGGTTCATGGCACGAACCGGTACTAAAGGTCCCATTTTAAACCTCTACCGCCCCCCCCCCCCCCCCCCCCGTGGACCGCCTTTTCAGTTTTAGAAAAAACAAAAGAAAATGATGGAAATGTCAAAAAAAAGTTTCCCATGTGATATGTGGTCTAGTTGTTGGAAAAATTTACAAATATGAATTTCGACTTTATTTGCAAAATCTCTCTGGAATTTGTAAAATGGGTTCTGGAACTTTTTCTCTGGCATATTTATTATTCCCTTTATATTCGATGAGAAGCCGGACGGGACCTTCATACTGAGCAGGCATTCAAAGAAGATTTCCTTCTCTTCTTTGGTAAGAGCGTAGCTGGCAGGACCTTCATACTGCTTTGGAGGCATGCCGTCTTTTTCGTGCAAACGTTGCAGGTCCTCCCGTGCCTCCTGTGTATCTTTTGTCTTCCCATACACGCCCAAGAAGCCTAGCAGGTTCACGCAAAGGTTCTTCGTCACGTGCATCACGTCGATTGAAGAGCGGACCTCTAGGTCTTTCCACTAGGGTAGGTCCCAAAATATAGATTTCTGCTTCCACATGGGTGCGCATCCCTCAGCGTCATTCGGAAGATATAGTCCGCCGGGACCCTTTCCAAAGATTACGTGTAAATCATTGACCATAGCAAGTACATGATCACCGGTATGCATGATGGGCTTCTTCCGGTGATCTGCCTCACCTTTGAAAAGCTTGTCTTTCTTTCGACATTGATGGTTGGTCGGAAGAAATCAACGATGGCCCAGGTACACATTCTTCCTGCATTTGTCCAGGTATATACTTTCGGTGTCAGCTAAACAGTGCGTGCATGCGTGGTATCCCTTGTTTGTCTGTCCTGAAAGGTTACTGAGAGCGGGCCAATGGTTGATGGTTACAAACAGCAACGCGTGTAGGTTAAATTCCTCCTGTTTGTGCTCATCCCACACACGTACACCATTTCCATTCCACAGCTGTAAAAGTTCTTCAACTAATGTCCTTAGGTACACGTCAATGTCGTTGCCGGGTTACTTAGGGCCTTGGATGAGAACTGGCATCATAATGAACTTCCGCTTCATGCACATCCAAGGAGGAAGGTCATACATACATAGAGTCACGGGCCAGGTGCTTTGATTGCTGCTCTGCTCCCCGAAAGGATTAATGCCATCCGCGCTTAAAACCAAACCATACGTTCCTTGGGTCACCTGCAAACTCAGCCCGGTACTTTCTCTCGATTTTTCTCCACTTCGACCCGTCAGCGGGTGCTCTCAACTTCCCATCTATCTTATGGTCCTCACTGTGCCATCGCATTAACTTGGCATGCTCTTTGTTTCTGAACAGTCGTTTCAACCGTGGTATTATAGGAGCATACCACATCACCTTCGCAGGAACCCTCTTCTTGGGGGGCTCGCCGTCAACATCACCAGGGTCATCTCGTTTGATCTTATACTGCAATGCACCGCATACCGGGCATGCGTTCAAATCCTCGTACGGACCGCGGTAGAGGATGCAGTCATTAGGGCATGCATGTATCTTCTGCACCTCCAATCCTAGAGGGCATATGACCTTCTTTGATGCATATGCACTGTCGGGCAATTCGTTATCCTTTGGAAGCTTGTTCTTCAATATTTTCAGTAGCTTCTCAAATCCTTTGTCAGGCACAGCATTCTCTGCCTTCCACTGCATTCCAGTACGGTACCGAGCTTTGTGTTTGTCACGCCCAATATGCGATACTATCCTAAAGGGACTCGATGGTCCCACCAAGGATAGAACCGCATATTGAAACGCTTTTGCAAGGTGGATATCATTACATCAACATTACATAATAGAAGGGGACACATACAAGGCTTACAAATGCCGCAAGGAAACATCAATACATCATACATAGGATAACATCCGACTACGGATGAAACACAAACAGAAGCTCAAACGACATCCACCCTGCTAACCCAGGCTGCCGACCTGGAACCTATCCCCTGATCGAAGAAGAAGCAGAAGAAGAACTCCAAAACAAGCAACATCGCTCTCGCGTCATGATCATCGCAAAACCTGTACCTGCAACTAGTGTTGTAGTAATCTGTGAGCCACGAGGACTCAGCAATCCCATTACCATGGGTATCAAGACTAGCAAAGCTCAATGGGTAAGGAAGGGGTAAAGTGGTGAGGTTGCAGCAGCGACTGAGCAAGTATGGTGGCTGACATACGCAAATAAGAGCGAGAAGAGGAGCAACGGAACGGTCGTGAAGCTAGCAATCATCAAGAAATGATCCTGAACTCCTACTTACGTCAAACATAACCCAGAAACCGTGTTCACTTCCCGGACTCCGCCGAGAAGAGACCATCACGGCTACACACACGGTAGATCCGTTTTAAATAAGTCAAGTGTCAAGTTCTCTACAACCGGACATTAACAAATTACCATCTGCCACATAACCGCGGGCAGGGCTCTCGAAAGTTTATACCTTGCAGGGGTGTCCCAACTTAGCCCATTATAAGCTCTCACGGTCAACGAAGGATATTCCTTCTCCCGGGAAGACCCGATCAGTCTCGGAATCCCGGTTTACAAGACATTTCGACAATGGTAAAACAAGACCAGCAAGACCGCCCGAATGTGCCGACAAATCCCGATAGGAGCTGCACATATCTCGTTCTCAGGGCACATCCGGATGAGACATCCTACGAGTAAAACCAATCCTCAAGTTTCCCCAAGGTGGCCCCGCAGTCTACTCGGTTCGGACCAGCATTCAGAGGAGCACTGGCCCAGGGGGGGCTAAAATAAAGATGACCCTCGGGCTCCGGAAACCCAAGGGAAACAGGCTTAGGTGAGGCAAATGGTAAAACCAATGTTGGGCCTTGCTGGAGGAGTTTTATTCAAGGCGAACTGTCAAGGGGTTCCCATAACACCCAACCGCGTTAGGGACGCAAAATCCGGGAACATAATACCGATATGAAGGAAACTAGGGCGGCAAGAGTGGAATAAAACACCACGCATAAGGCCGAGCCTTCCACCCTTTACCAAGTATATAGATGCATTAATAATATAAGAGATATTGTGATATCCCAACATAAACATAATCCAACATGGAGCAATCTTCATCTTATCCTGCAACTAGCAACACTATAAGAGGGGCTGAGCAAAAGCGGTAACATAGCCAAACAATGGTTTGCTAGGAAGGGTGACAAAGGTTAAAGGTGGTTTCATGGCAATTTGGGAGGCTTGAAGAGCAAGTGATAGGTAGCACAGCATAGCGATAGAACGAAGCAACTAGCATAGCAATGATAGTAATGAGATCCAAGGTTACGGTCATCTTGCCTGAAATCTCGCTAGGAAGAAGAACGAGTCCATGAAGAACATGAAGCCACGAAGACGAACAAAGCGTAGACGACCGAATCCTCACGATCGCAACGAAACGGGAACTATCGAGAAGAAGCACACAACATGGTAAACACACCACACATGAACAAGGCATGATGCTCAATCAAGTATGATGCATGACAAGGCTACATGAGGCTACACATGGCAAGAGATGATGCATACCAGAGCAACACATCAAAGCAAGTTTAAATGAGGCCACAACATATGACAATTCCGGTAAGTCCTCATATGCAAATTTCGAAATTGGTCCAGATCTGAATAAACTTTATGTTCAAATTGTTAAACAGCAAGTTAAGATGCACCAAGAGGATCTACACGAAATTCTAGTCAATTTACATATAAAGTTCATTAGATTCGGAGCTACGGCCTAGAAGATATGAGCAAAACAAGTTAAACATGGCATTGATGCAAAATGCATTCAAACATCAAGCCAACACACTCAAAACAAGGATGCAACAAGGTAACATGAAACTACATGCAAAACTAAGCAATTTCCATATAGAGCAAGCTCAAAACGGAGCAACGGTGCAACACATACACTCCAAACAAGATATAACAACAATCTGACCAAAACAGCAACTAGGCATTTTGCACGCATCAAGACAATATGCTACAGCATCCTAACACGAGAGCAAAAGGCATGGACATGATGTACAGGTAAAGCATGACAAAACATGAACACTGAGATATTTCTAGAAACCACAACAACATGCTGAAAAGGACATGGCCAGATTGCAAATAATGACAGTTTCACCGACTTGGCAGAAATCACTGGACATGGCAGAAATAACATCAGGTTGCTCAGTTTAGAGCTATCAAACAACATGCTACAGGAACATATCATAGCAAACAAAGTCATGGGATTAATGAAATAATTGCATAGAACAAAAGTCCCTTACTGATCACGAGCCAAAAATGCACAGAAGATATGATGGCACCCATGTAAACATAGCAAGTTCCATAAACAGATACAGACTTAGCAGAAAAAACTGAGCATGGCATAAACAGAATTATGAAGGCATCTTTGCGAGCTCAAATCACTCATCAAAAAGCATTTCATGGCACGTGAAGGCACCCAACAGTAAGATGGGATAATTATGAAGCTAAGAATGGCAAGTTCAAGTTCATAGGGTGCATGGATCACTAGAAAAACACATGTCAAAACTGAACTTCATGTTAACAGGCTGACAGCAATATTATTTAGCAATTTGAGAGCAAGATTACATCAAGCTACAGTAGGCTATAAATGCAAACAAGGGCATGGATGGATAAAGCATGACATGTAGAACAAAACATCTTTAGTGGACATCTCCAGATTATGCATGGAATGACTTGTAGAAGCAGGTTAACATGGCATCACAATGTTACAGCTACAGACTTGACAGAAATGAAGAACAGGGCAGCAGAATATGCAAATTTACAGGACTTAGCCGTTTTAACAGAAAAAACAGAGAGCGTCTAATAGCAAAACAATGCACGGGCGGGGAATATGTGGGCGCTCACCATGGGCCGAGGCCCAGAAGGAGGAGGAGGCAGGGGGGTTAGGCTGGACCGCGGGGTGGAGCGTGCCGGACGCGGGGCCCACGTGGCGGCGCCGGTCAATGGCGAGCGGGACGACGGCGGCGGCGGATCCCGGCGCCGCTCCGGCGAGCGCAGGACGAGGCGGGGCCGACTGGATCCAGGAGAGGAGGCACTGCCGACGACGGATTCGGACACGACGGCGGCGGCGCTGCACAAAGAGAAACGCGGGTGAGGGAGAGAGAGAAAGGAGAGACGACGGGGAGGTGGCGACCTCGCGGAGATGGCCGGCGGCGAGGCTAGGGTCGCCGGGGTGGAGCTGCGGGATCGAGGGGCTCCTTCCCTCGATCGGTGGCGGGAGCTAGGCGGCTGCGCAGGCGAGCTACGGGCGGGCGGCGACGCACGCGCCGGGCAGACGGCGAGGGGCGGCGGAGCCGTGGCTGGGGCGGCGGCGGTGAAGACGGGCCCGGCATGGCCCGGTTCGGCCTTGGGCGGGCCTGATCTGGGCCCCTGGTGGCACGGCGAAGTGGAGGCGGCGGGGGCGACATGGCAGAGTCTGATTCGCTGGGAGCGGCGGCGCGGAAGCGTCCGGTCCGATCCGGATGTGTCTGCCTGCGGGAGGAAGGAGAAGGCTAGGGTTCATCCGAGAATTTCGGGAGAGGGGGCTAATTTATAGGTAGAGGGAGCTAGGAGAGTCCCAATGAGGTGTGGTTTTCGCCCACACGATCGTGATCGAACGGCGGAGAGCATGGAGGGGATTTGGATGGGCTAGGGGGCTGATTTGGAGGGGTGCTGGGCTGCAAGGAGAGAGGTGTTTCGGGCTACGCGGTTAACCGTTGGGGCATCAAACGACCTCCAAATGGAACGAAATTTGACAGGCGGTCTACTGGTGACATACCAAGGCCACTCGGCAAATCTCGACCCATTCCGAGAACGTTTTTCTCCCGCTCACAAAACAAGGTCTGGGAGGTGCGACGGGTGCATGTGGGAGTGTCGGATCGCGAAACGGACAACGGGGAAAAAGGCCCGAGGCAAGTTTCGAAAAACATGCAGATGAAATGTAGATGATGACATGGCAAAGTGCAACACACAAGCAAATGACATGGCAACAACGACGAATAACTGGAAGACACCTGGCGCATCGGATCCGGGGCGTTACAACACTCCTCCACTAACAAGAGATCTCGTCCCGAGATCTTAGGACCGAGACGGAAGGAAAAAGGGATGAGGTGAAATAAGAACAAAACAGTGAGGATGAACAAAGTCAAGAACGCTCGAGTAGGAAAGAGGAATGTTGAATGAGACAAGAAGCAAAAGCTCAAGGAATAACGCTGAATTTGAAACCACTCCGGTTAGGACAAAATAGAAAAGGAATAATAACGAAGGAATTTAAGCAGCACTCCGACTGAACAAGGAAAGAATAGAACACGAACTTGAGAAATGGAACGATACTTGACTTGAGGAACAACACAAAACCTCCGGAAGACATGAAAGAGTGGAATGAGAAGAACGGGGAAGAAGATGACAACTTCTACCATGAATGAAATAGAGAGCATCCTTAGAAGGAAACATTGAACGGAGTTGTTGGAAATTCAACAACAAAAGAATAAGCTTGTTGTGGACTTATGGATAACATCTCAAAATTATGAGGTGGTAACCTACCACAAGCGGAAAAGATTGAAAAGCTGAGAAGAACGAGGAAATGCAAAACTCCACTTCAGAAGAATATGGAGAATTAATTGCACTTTGAGAAGCAAGAAGAAGATACTTGAGCTACGCCTACAAGAATCTTGATGAACACTTGAAGAATGAATTGACTCATGAAGAACCACCATGAAGATCTCCGGTAGCAAAAGGATGATGAGATAGAATTCAAGGATGAAAGGGATAAGATTAAAGCCTTGCGATGATTTGGATGGAGGTTCGCGAAGAAATCGGCGAGAAGCTTAGAACTCCGGAAAAGAAAAGATGAAAACACATTGAACAGAGAATGTGATAAGATGAACAATCTCCGAAAAGAAGAGATAAAACCACTTGAAGAAAGAAGAATAAGGATTACATTATGCTTATCCCCCACCAATTAAATTGATGAGAAAAAATGGGTTTGCATACTACTTATTCTCGTTGGAAAGATTAAGGGGGGATATAGCGCAAAACTTGAGAAAGTCTTCGTGAACCACCGGTAGGGCTGGAAAGAATGAATGAATTGATATGATAACAACAGAAAGAATCTTGAACGAGCCACCGTAGGAATTGAAACGAATGACGAAAAGAGAATGAATCACCGGAAAGAATTAGAAAAGCACGAAGATACTTGAGGGAATCTAGAGACAAAAGAACGAAGAGATCGCAAACTGATTAAAGAGCAAAACACCGGAAGAATATGGAGACGAACGAAAAGGCATGAATATAGAATAATCGGAGAACGGATTTGTAAACTTAGAACGAAGAAATATTCCGAAATGGAGGCCTCCGGATAATTGAGACGGAAAACAACTCCTGAAATACTCCGGATGGGTGAAAATAATTGCACGACTTGTAACAATTTGATAGGATAACCATCGAGATAGCATCGCGAATTTCCGGGAGAATGGACAAGATTTAAGAAAAATTCTACTTCAGTCTTCAAATGTTGAGAATGACGACGAGAAATAACACCAAAATTGTTGATATACTCCAGGAGAATGAAAAGCGAAGAGGTTGAGCCAACAATGAAAAAAATTTGAAATCGATCTTGGAAAGGCATCTGACTGATGAAATTCATTCTTACGTCAACTTCGAAAAGAATTTGAGAATAACTCCGGGAAAATTAGAAGAGTCAGGTAAGATCCTGGGAAAGACCTGTGAGTTAGGGCCCACTAAATGGAAACACCGTTGAAAAAGGATTATTGAAGAGATAGATGATGCACCGGAACAACTGAAGGAGTTGAATGAGGTGACAACCTTGAATTAATTCGAACACAGCCGAATCTCCTGAGATATCTTGAGCACTCCGGAAGGATAAACTGGCGAGAGGCGAACGAGCAAGGAAAACACTTGATCCAAGGAAAAGAATATGATCAACCCGAAAAACGTGAATTGAGTCCACCGGAGAAGAAAACAAGACGAATCAATGATGAACTAAACTAGACTTCACCGGTTGAGACAATTGAGGAAAGACTGAAGAGGCTCCGTACGAATGAAATTGATGCTCGAAAGAGACTCGGGCTCTGGGAATAAGAGGGTGGGAGGGTGGGAAATAAAGGCAACTTGGAAGGGAGAACCGACGAATAGCGTGAAGAGAAAACACCGATTGAAATAATGCAAAGGCTTCGCACGAGTAGGATGGATACTCGATCACGGACTCCGGCTCCGAGAAGAATAGGGTGGGCGGGTGGGAAAAGAAGACAGCTGAGGACAGAGAAACCACTTCGCTGAGAGAGAACTGAGGATTGAATTTGGCAAAGACGAAGAGGCTCGAGTCAACTTGACAAGAAATGCATCGGATAAAAGAGGATGGACAACGAACGAGAAACACCTGCGCGATCCTATGAAAAATTTGAAGGGGAAGAGGAGTAGTTCAAACACCTACGTCAAGATTCCTCACCAGAGCGACGAAGGGGCTGAGGAGTAAAAAGAATTCCTACTCTCCGATATAACTAGACTCAGAAAACAAATTCTTCCAGACTCAACAATGGCCAAACTACACGATCAATCAAGGGGGCTCCTATGGTCGGTCGAGGCTCTTATACCAACTTGTCACGCCCAATATGCGATACTATCCTAAAGAGACTCGATGGTCCCACCAAGGATAGAACCGCATATTGAAACGCTTTTGCAAGGTGGATATCATTACATCAACATTACATAATAGAAGGGGTTACAAACAAGGCTTACAAATGCCGCAAGGAAACATCAATACATTATACATAGGATAACATCCGACTACGGATGAAACACAAACAGAAGCTCAAACGACATCCACCCTACTAGCCCAGGCTGCCGACCTGGAACCTATCCCCTGATCGAAGAAGAAGTAGAAGAAGAACTCCAAAACAAGCAGCATCGCTCTCGCGTCATGATCATCGCAAAACCTGTACCTGCAACTGGTGTTGTAGTAATCTGTGAGCCACGAGGACTCAGCAATCCCATTACCATGGGTATCAAGACTAGCAAAGCTCAATGGCTAAGGAAGGGGTAAAGTGGTGAGGTTGCAACAGCGACTGAGCAAGTATGGTGGCTAACATACGCAAATAAGAGCAAGAAGAGGAGCAACGGAACGGTCGTGAAGCTAGCAATGATCAAGAAGTGATCCTGAACTCCTACTTACGTCAAACATAACCCAGAAACTGTGTTCACTTCCCGGACTCCGCCGAGAAGAGACCATCATGGCTACACACGCGGTTGATGCGTTTTAAATAAGTCAAGTGTCAAGTTCTCTACAACCAGACATTAACAAATTCCCATCTGCCACATAACCGCGGGCACGGCTCTCGAAAGTTTATACCCTGCAGGGGTGTCCCAACTTAGCCCATTATAAGCTCTCACGGTCAACGAAGGATATTCCTTCTCCCGGGAAGACCCGATCAGTCTCGGAATCCCGGTTTACAAGACATTTCGACAATGGTAAAACAAGACCAGCAAGACCGCCTGAATGTGCCGACAAATCCCGATAGGAGCTGCACATATCTCGTTCTCAGGGCACATCCGGATGAGACATCCTACGAGTAAAACTAATCCTCAAGTTTCCCCAAGGTGGCCCCGCAGTCTACTCGGTTCGGACCAGCACTCAGAGGAGCAATGGCCCAGAGGGGGCTAAAATAAAGATGACCCTCGGGCTCCGGAAACCCAAGGGAAAAAGGCTTAGGTGAGGCAAATGGTAAAACCAATGTTGGGCCTTGCTGGAGGAGTTTTATTCAAGGCGAACTATCAAGGGGTTCCCATAACACCCAACCGCGTTAGGGACGCAAAATCCGGGAACATAATACCGATATGACAGAAATTAGGGCGGCAAGAGTGGAACAAAACACCAGGCATAAGGCCGAGCCTTCCACCCTTTACCAAGTATATAGATGCATTAATAATATAAGAGATATTGTGATATCCCAACATAAATATAATCCAACATGGAGCAATCTTCATCTTCACCTGCAACTAGCAACGCTATAAGAGGGGCTGAGCAAAAGCGGTAACATAGCCAAACAATGGTTTGCTAGGAAGGGTGACAAAGGTTAAAGGTGGTTTCATGGCAATTTGGGAGGCTTGAAGAGCAAGTGATAGGTAGCGTAGCATAGCATAGCAATGAGATCCAAGGTTACGGTCATGTTGCCTGAAATCCCGCTAGGAAGAAGAACGAGTCCATGAAGAAGATGAAGCCACGAAGACGAACCAAGCGTAGACGAACGAATCCTCACGATCGCAACGAAGCGGGAACTATCGAGAAGAAGCACACAACATGGTAAACACACCACACATGAACAAGGCATGATGCTCAATCAAGTATGATGCATGACAAGGCTACATGAGGCTACGCATGGCAAGAGATGATGCATACCAGAGCAACACATCAAAGCAAGTTTAAATGAGGTCGGAAACAACATATGACAATTCCGGCAAGTCCTCATATGCAAATTTCGAAATTGGTCCAGATCTGAATAAACTTTATGTTCAAGTTGTTAAACAGCAAGTTAAGATGCATGAAGATGATCTATACGAAATTCTAGTCAAGTTACATATAAAGTTCATTAGATTCGGAGCTACGACCTAGAAGATATGAGCAAAACAAGTTAAACATGGCATTGATGCCAAATGCATTCAAACATCAAGCAAACACACTCAAAACAAGGATGCAACAAGGTAACATGAAACTACATGCAAAACTAAGCAAGTTTCATATAAAGCAAGCTCAAAACGGAGCAACGGTGCAACAGATACACTCCAAACAAGATATAACAACAATCTGACCAAAACAGCAACTAGGCATTTTGCACGCATCAAAACAATATGCTACAGCATCCTAACACGAGAGCAAAAGGTATGGACATGATGTACAGGTAAATCATGACAAAACATGAACACTGAGATATCTCCAGAAACCAATACAACATGCTCAAAAGGACATTGCAAGATTGCAAATAATGACAGTTTCACAGACATAGCAGAAATCACTGGACATGGCAGAAATAACATCCGGTTGCTAAGTTTAGAGCTATCAAACAACATGCTACAGAACAGACCGTAGCAAACAAAGGTATGAAATGAATCTACTAATTGCATAGAACAAAAGTCCCTTACTGATCACCAGCCAAAAATGCACAGAAGATATGATGGCACCCATGTAAACATAGCAAGTTTCATAAACAGATACAGACTTGGCAGAAAAAACCGAGCATGGCATAACCAGAATTAAGAAGGCATCTTTGCGAGCTCAAATCACTCATCACAAAGCATTTCATGGCACGTGAAGGCACCCAACAGTAAGATGGCATAATTATGAAGCTAAGCATGGCAAGCGCAAGTTCATAGGGTGTATGTATCACTAGCAAAACACATGTCAAAACTGAACTTCATGTTAACAGGCTGACAGCAACATTATTTAGCAATTTGAGAGCAGGATTACAACACTCTACAGCAGGCTATAAATGCAAACAAGGGCATGTATGGATAATGATTTACATGTATAACAAAACATCCTTAATGAACATCTCTAGATTATGCATGGAATGACTTGGAGAAGCAGGTTAACATTGCATCACAATGTTACAGCTACAGACTTAGCAGAAATGACTAAGTCACAGAAATCAGGAACATCATGGAGCCTACTTTGCATGAATGTTCCAGTCACCACATATTTCACAAAAATACGCGAAAAGCACCGCTGTAAAGATGGCACGATGTAGGTCAAAACACATGTAGAGCTCATGCTCATAGGATGCACACACAAAATGCAACAAAAATAACAAATCAGCAAGTTCTGATAACAGACAGCAGTTAACATCATATAGCACTCTTCCAATAATGATTAGGGCATCAAGGTGAACTCAAACAAGCATGGCACAGTTGAATGAAATGAGAGCATCTCACCATGAAAATTTCGACATATTATATGCACAAATCGGAGAAATATGCATGAAGTTATGGCATGAAGAACAGGGCACCAGAATATGCAAATTTACAGGACCTAGCCGTTTTAACAGAAAAAAACAGAGAGCGTCTAATAGCAAAACAACGCACGGGCGGGGAATATGTGGGCGCTCACCATGGGCCGAGGCCCGGAAGAAGGAGGAGGCAGGGGGGTTGGGCTGGACCGCGGTGTGGAGCGGGCCGGACGCGGGGCCCACGTGGCGGCGCCGGTCAAGGCGAGCAAGACGAGCCCGCTCCCGAGCGGGACGACGCGGCGGCGGATCCCGGCGCCGCTCCGGCGAGCGCGGGACGAGGCAGGGCCGACCAGATCCAGGAGAGGAGGCGCTGCCGACGACGGATCCGGACACGACGGCGGCGGCGCTGCAGAGAGTGAAACGTGGGTGAGGGAGAGAGAGAGAAAGGAGAGACGACGGGGAGGCCGCGACCTCGTGGAGATGGCCGGCGGCGAGGCTAGTTTCGCCGGGATGGAGCTGCGGGATCGAAAGGGCTCCTTCCCTCGATCGGTGGCGGGAGCTAGGCGGCGGCGCAGGCGAGCTACGGGCGGGCGGTGGCGCACGCGCCGGGCAGACGGCGAGGGGCGGCGGAGCCGCGGCTTGGCGGCAGCGGCAAAGACGGGCCCGGCGTGGCCCGGTTTGGCCTCGGGCGGGCCGGATCTGGGCCCCGGGTGGCGCGGCGAGGTGGAGGCGGCGGGGGCGACGTGGCAGAGTCTGATTCGCTGGGAGCGGCGGCACGGAAGCGTCTGGTCCGATCCGGACGTGTCTGGCTGCGGGAGGAAGGAGAAGGCTAGGGTTCATCCGCGAATTTCGGGAGAGGGGGCTAATTTGTAGGTAGAGGGAGCTAGGAGTGTCCCAATGAGGTGCGGTTTTCGCCCACACGATCGTGATCGAATGGCCGAGAGCATGGAGGGGAGTTGGATGGGCTAGGGGGCTGATTTGGAGGGGTGCTGGGCTGCAAGGAGAGAGGGGTTTCGGGCTACGCGGTTATCCGTTGGGGCATCAAACGACCTTCAAATGGAACGAAAATTGACGGGCGGTCTACCGGTGACATACCAAGGCCACTCGGAAAATCTCGGCCCATTCCGAGAACGTTTTTCTCCCGCTCACGAAACAAGGTCTGGGAGGTGCGACGGGTGCATGTGGGAGTGTCGGATCGTGAAATGGACAACGGGGAAAAAGGCCGGATGCAAGTTTCGAAAAACATGCAGATGAAATGTAGATGATGACATGGAAAAGTGCAACACGCAAGCAAATGACATGGCAACAAGGACAAATAACTGGAAGACACCTGGCGCATCGGATCCGGGGCGTTATAGTGTTGCCATCTTCGCAATTGGGGTACAACCCTTTTTTGTGATAATCTAACATGCGATCGAACTTCAGCTTCTCCTTTTCACTTTCGCACTGTGTCCTTGCATCAACAATTACCCGGCGAAGATCATCATCGGGCACAATATCGTCCGGTTCCTCTTGATCTTCAGCAGCTTCCCCCGTTGCAGCATCACCGTATTCCGGGGGCACATAGTTGTCATCCTCCTCTTCTTCTTCGTTGTCTTCCATCATAACCCCTATTTCTCCGTGCCTGGTCCAAACATTATAGTGTGGCATGAAACCCTTATAAAGCAGGTCGGTGTGAAGGATTTTCTGGTCAGAGTAAGACTTTGTATTCCCACATATAGGGCATCGACAGCACATAAAACCATTATGTTTGTTTGCCTCAGCCACTTCGAGAAAATTATGCACGCCATTAACGTACTCGGAGGTGTGTCTGTCACCGTACATCCATTGTCGGTTCATCTGCGTGCATTACATATAATTATGTGTGTCAAAAACCATTACAGATTCACATGGACAGATAAATGACCAAATTAATAGAATTTCATCATCACATTAAAACCAAAGTACATACATAGTTCTCATTGAACAACATATAGCTCTCCAGAGCATCTAATTAAACCATACATTGGAACTATGTAAAACCTTTCCATGCAACAACAAATGCGATCATAATCACAACCAAGGTAACAATTGATCCAACGGCATAATGATACCAAGCCTCGGTATGAATGGCATATTTTCTAATCTTTCTAATCTTCAACTACATTGCGTCCATCTTAATCTTGTGATCATCGACGACATCCGCAATATGCAACTCGAATATCATCTTCTCCTCCTCAATTTTTTTATTTTTTCCTTCAAATAATTGTTTTCTTCTTCAACTAAATTTAACCTCTCGACAATAGGGTCGGTTAGAATTTCCGGTTCAACTACCTCCTAGATAAATAAAATCTATGTCAACTTGATGGGCATAATTGTCATAAACACTAAATGAACCAAATAGTTATAAAAGATAATATATACCACATCCGAATCATAGACAGGACGAGGGCCGACGGGGACGGATACCAAAACCATCACACTATATAATAACAAGCAATAATAAAAGTAAGAAAATTAGACAAGTATCTATTTGAAGTAAGAATTTTTTTTCTTCCAGGAGAAGATAAGAACAAGAGGCTCACCACAGTGGTGCCGGCGACGAGATCGGCGCGGGCGATCGACGGGGGTGAAGATGGGGACGGGACGTGACAGACCGCTAAACCTAGACAAATCTCGGGGGAAATGGAGCTTGGAGGTCGAGCTTCGAGAGGAGAAAGCTTAACTAGTGTGGCTCGGGCATTTCATCGAACACCTCATGTGCATAGGAGGTGAACTAGAGCACAACAAAGCTCTCCCCTCGCCGGCCAGAAAAAACAGAGCACTGTGGAGTGCTCTGCTGGCGGGCGAGGGGTATATATAGGCAACTTATTGGTCCCGGTTCGTGGCAGGAACCGGGACTAAAGGCCCCCCTTCCGTCCCGGTTCTAGGCACGAACCGGGACCAATGGATATGGGCCAGGAGCGAGGTCCATTGGTCCCGGTTCGTGCCTAGAACCGAGACAAATAGGTCCACACGAACCGGGACAAATGCCTCCCGAGGCCCGGCCGGCCCCGTGGGCGCACGAACCGGGACGTATGCGCCCATGGATCCTGGTTGGTGACAGAACCGGGACTAATGGGTTGGCCAGGCCCTAACCAAAGCCCTGTTTTCTACTAGTGTTAGTGCCGGTTCAGTTACAAACCGGGACTAATGTGCTTCACATTATGCCCTTTTTCTAATAGTGCCACAGGTAATATATATTGTTAACTCATTGCTCTTCCAGTATGTGTAGCTAATCTGTTTTCTTAATCTCCTATCGTTGATTCCATCTCATCTTAGTAGTTCACTGGTACATGCTAGAGCCTGAATATGCACTTCCCACTGTTTGGTTTTGCTTGGCAGGAGTTTGAATCAGGATCTGAAGACGAGGAGGATGTAGCGACTCTAGTCAAGAGGAGCAAATTAAGGAGGCAAGAGCATTGTTAATTTCCTGCTGCTAGCTACGTACAGTACGTGGAGTTTGAGAACATTCACGACGAGGTCGACTAACCCACAAGTTGATATTGCATGATTTAATTAGATCCACCTAAAGTTAGATATGCCCATTCTTATTTTTTATAAATTAGATGCAAGCGAATAATAGACCATGTACTATGAACAAACTGACATTCAAAAAAGAAGATGTTTAGGGGTTTCATCTTTATAATAGAAACAACATTGTTTTCGTGTTCTCTATGTCATGTTCCATAAAGAGCAAGCTTTTTTGTACATTGATGATAAGATGTATTAACAAGATGTCTTCACTGCTTAAATAATTATCAGCATACAAGTTGGTGCATTTGATTGGCAATATAATTTTGGCAGTGATTTTCCTTTGTTCTTGATGTAACTTACTAGTAATATAATAACGACACTATTCAATCCTAATGCGTGGTGTCTTCTTTATTAACTATATGGATTTCATCTCCTTGCAGGTACTGACGCTAGAGCAAAGTGAATTTGAAGTTGATAAGCTGAAGGATATCGGATTGCAAATTGTAGCTAAATGTGATGGGTTACCGCTTGCCATAAAAGTGATGGGAGGACTCTTATGCCATAAAGAGAAAGAACAGCGTGATTGAGAAAATGTTGGTTAGTATCTTGCATGCCAGAAGAGCTAAACCATGCAATATATCTTAGCTACGAGGACTTGTCCCCTTGTTTAAAACAATGCTTTATACACTTTTCTCTTAAGCCTAAAGTGAGAATTATAGATAACATGCAATTGGTCGGCATGTGGATTGGTGAAGGATTTTTTTCATGGGAACTCAGATAGATTGAAAAAATTAGGACTCGAGTACTCTGAAGAGCTAACTGTAACGCCCGGGTAACTAAGCTACAGTAATCCCACGCTAATGGTGCCATGTTACCTCCGTTACTGTTGCTAATCTATCGTTAGATCACAACCGGTCCAAAATTCAAATTCAAAATTTGGTAAATAATAAAAGTTTTCAAACAGTAAAATAAAAATGTTCGATTTGTACTAAATATTACATGGATAATTATGGTGTAGAAGACACAGTTTTATAAAATGCATAAATATTTTAAATTGAATTAAAACAGAAGAGAAAATAAATAAATAAAAGAAAATACAAAACATAAAACAAACTAACAAGATTTTTTTTTTAGAAAAGACCCCCCCCCCACACACACACACTGGGCCAACTGGCCCAGCTGTTAGCCAGGCCGGCCCAACTGGCCCAACCGGCCACCCCCCAATTCCCTTATCCCCCACCCGGTGTGTGACGCCCCCGATTTGACCGTACACTAATCATGCACGCAAATGTGTACGACCAAGATCAGGGACTCACGGGAAGATATCACAACACAACTCTACAACATAAATAAGTCATACAAGCATCATAATACAAGCCAGGGGCCTCGAGGGCTCGAATACAAGTGCTCGATCATAGACGAGTCAGCGGAAGCAACAATATCTGAGTACAGACATAAGTTAAACAAGTTTTGCCTTAAGAAGGCTAGCACAAAAGTAGCAACGATCGAAAAGGCAAGGCCTCCTGCCTGGGACCTCCTAACTACTCCTGGTCGTCGTCAGCGGCCTGCACGTAGTAGTAGGCACCTCCAGTGCCGTGGGAGTCGTCGTCGACGGTGGCGTCTGGCTCCTGAACTCCAGCATCTGGTTGCGACAATCCGGTATAGAAAGGGGAAAAGAGGGAGAAAAGCAACCGTGAGTACTCATCCAAAGTACTCGCAAGCAAGGAGCTACACTACATATGCATGAGTATATGTGTAAAGGGGCATATCAGTGGACTGAACTGCAGAATGCCAGAATAAAAGGGGGATAGCTAGTCCTGTCGAAGACTACGCTTCTGGTCATCTCCATCTTGCAGCAGGTAGAAGAGAGTAGATTGAAGTCCTCCAAGTAGCATCGCATAGCATAATCCTACCCGGCAATCCCCTCCTCGACGCCCTGTTAGAGAGCGACCACCGGGTTGTATCTGGCACTTGGAAGGGTGTATTTTATTCAGTATCCAGTTCTAGTTGTCATAAGGTCAAGGCACAACTCCGGGTCGTCCTTTTACCGAGGGACACGGCTATTCGAATAGATAAACTTCCCTGCAGGGGTGCACCACATAACCCAACACGCTCGATCCCAATTGGCCGGACACACTTTCCTAGGTCATGCCCGGCCTCGTAAGATCAACACGTCGCAGCCCCACCTAAGCACAACAGAGAGGTCAGCACGCCGGTCTAACCCTATGCGCGCAGGGGTCTGGGCCCATCGCCCTATGCACACCTGCACGTTGCGTACGCGGCCGGAAGCAGACCTAGCCTAGTGGCGTTCCAGTCCAATCCGGCGCGCGCCACTCAGTCGCTGACGTCAAGAAGGCTTCGGCTGATACCACGACGCCGGGATACCCATAACTACTCCCGCGTAGATGGTTAGTGCGTATAGACCAAATGGCCAGACTCAGATCAAATACCAAGATCTCGTTAAGCGTGTTAAGTATCCGCGAACGCCGACCAGGGCCAGGCCCACCTCTCACCTAGGCGGTCTCAACCTGCCCTGTCGCTCCGCCACAAAGATCCACTTGCGGGTACTCCTACGAGCCGACCCGACTTTAGTCATCACATGTGTCATGTATGTAGTATATAAGTATATACCTGTGATCACCGCCCAGGTGATCACGGCCCGATAGTATAGCACAGCAGACGGACAAGAATGTAGGGCCACTGATGGAAATCTAGCATCCTATACTAAGCATGTAGGATTGCAGGTAAAGGTATCAACAGTAGTAGCAAGGATAGGCTATGCATCAGGATAGAATATCGAAAAGCAGTAACATGCTACACTACTCTAATGCAAGCAGTATAGAGAAGAATAGGCGATATCTGGTGATCAAGGGGGGGGGGGCTTGCCTGGTTGCTCTGGCAAGTAGGAGGGGTCGTCGACTCCGTAGGCGAACTGGGCAACAGCAGTGTCGGTCTCGTAGTCTACCGGAGAGAAGAGGGGGAAGAAACAGTAAATACAATGCAAACATAAGCATGACGATGCGTGACATGACAATGAACGGTGCTAGGTGTGTCCTAACGCGACAGTAGGTGGTACCGGCGAAGGGGGGGAACATCCGGGAGGTATTCCCGATGTTTTGCGTTTTCGGACAGACGGACCGGAGGGGGAAAATTGCTAGTTCGATAGGTTAGGGAGGTGTGGTGGACGAACGGACTGCGTATTCGGATTCGTCTCGTCGTTCTGAGCAACTTTCATATAGAAAACATTTTCATCCGAGTTACGGTTTAAAAGATATGAATTTTCAAAGATTATTTGAATTTCTGGAATTATTTAATTAACAGAAAAGGGATATGACGTCAGCATGACGTATGAGTGACGTCAGCGGTCAACAGTCCGGTTGACTGGTCAAAACTGACACGGGGGACCCACCTGTCATAGACAGTGGGTTAAACAGAGTTCAAACTAATCTAAATTTAGTTAGTAAAACTACTGGGCCCACCGTGAGTGACTGATTAGGTTAATTAATTAGTTTTCTTTATAAAACACTTTTTTTTTGTTAATTATGCGGCGGGGCCCGCATGTCAGTGGCTGGGGCCGCCGAGTCAGCCCAGTTGACCAGGTCAACTGGTCAACAGGTGACCAGGGGCCCCACTGGCAGTGACCCAGGGGGTGGCCCCCAGGTGTGCCACGTCGGACGCCGGCGGGAGGGCACTCCGGCGAGCCCGTACACGGCGACGAGCCTCGGCCGTGGCCGGATTTCGGCCACAGGGGTCCGTTTCACGCGCGCTTGGTCGCGTTCGAACGGCCAAGACGATCCGCGCCGGATGGTGGTAGTGGTTCGTCCGGAGATGGCCGGAAACGGCACCGGCGGTGAGCTTAGCGGCGGCCGGAGTTCGGGGTTGCACGGGCACGGCGATGGGAGGCACGGGAAGGCCAGGCGTGGGGCTCTACGGGGTCCTGGGAGTGCCAGGAGCACGCGGGGACCATCGGTGCGGGCGGAGGAGCTCGGGGTGCGCGAGGACGAGGGGGGGGCAGGCGGGGCGTGGCCGACGCAGGCGCGCGGTCGGGGCGCGCGCGGGCGAAGGCCGTGCGGGCGCGCGTGCGTGGACAGGCGCGGCGGGGCGCGTCTGGGCGCGCCGGAGCGCGAGCGGGGCGGCGGTGACCGAGAGGAGAGGGGCGGGCGACGGAGGCCGGTGGCCTCACCGAGGGATGCAGGGTCACGGCAGTGGGGTCGAGGGGGAGACGGGGGCGACGGCGATGCGGTGTCGAGGCGCAGGCCGGCGAGGAGGAGGAGGCAGGCCGGCGAGGCAGCGCTCCGGCGAGGCGAGGGCGCGGGGTCGAGCGCGACGGCGTCGGTCTCCTCCTCGATCCAGACCGGGGGGGTGAGATATTTCGGGGGGGGAAGCGAGGCTGTCGGTGGGGGGGCAGGGGATAAGGTGAGGGGGGTTGGGCCGGCCGGCTGGGCCTGGGGTGGCCCAGTTGGGCCAGGTCCAGTGGGGGGGGGGGGCTTTTGTTCCTTTTTTTTTCTTTGTTCTGTTTTCTGTTTTCTCTTTTTTGTTTATTTCCTTTTCTGTTTTATTTCATTTAAAAGTATTTAGACATTTTATAAAAATGTGTTTTCTCCACCATAATTACCAGTGTATTATTTAGAACCCACTGAACATTTCTGTTTGAATTTTTGAAAACTTTTATTTTCCACTTTGATTATATTTGAAGTTTGAACTAGGAGTTTGACAAGGGTGTGGTTCAAATGTGATCAAGCCCTGTTTAGCAACATGATTAGCTTAACCACAGGGGGTTACTGTAGCATGATTCCCAGGGTGTTACAAATCTCCTCCACTACAAGAAATCTCGTCCCGAGATTTAGGAGGTAGAAGGAAACAGTGCGGGGTATTCTTCGCGCAGACGATCCTCTCGTTCCCAAGTGGCCTCATCTTCAGAATGGTGCGACCACTGGACTTTGAGAAACTTGATCGCCTTCTGACGTGTGCGGCGTTCAGCTTGGTCGAGAATGCGGACCGGATGCTCCTTATAGGAGAGGTCTTGCTGCAATTCGAGCACTTCATGATCCACAGCTCGGATTGGATCCTTGAAGCATCGGCGGAGCTGTGACACATGGAACACATCGTGAACCTGAGAAAGGTTCGGCGGTAGTTCCAGTTGGTATGCCACTTTTCCACGCCTTTCGAGAATAGTGAATGGGCCAATATAGCGAGGAGCTAGTTTGCCCTTGATCCCGAATCGGTGAGCACCCTTCATAGGTGTGACTCGAAGATAAGCCTTTTCGCCAGGTTGATAGACCATGTCTTTATGATGACGGTCATACTGACTCTTCTGACGTGACTGAGCAGTCTTGAGATTCTCGCGAATAATGCGGACTTGTTCTTCGGCATCTTGGATAATATCCGGACCGAAGAGTGGACGTTCCCCAGTTTCTGACCAGTTCAGAGGGGTTCGGCACTTTCGTCCATATAACACCTCGAAGGGGGCCATCTTCAGACTAGCTTGATAGCTATTATTATAGGAGAACTCAGCATACGGGAGAGATTCCTCCCATTTCTTGCCGAAGGAAATAACGCAAGCTCGAAGCATGTCTTCGAGGATTTGATTGACGCGTTCAACTTGTCCTTGCGATTGAGGATGAAACGCAGTACTGAATGACAGATGAGTTCCCATTGCTTCTTGGAAACTTGCCCAGAATCTTGAAGTGAATAAGCTACCACGGTCTGAACTGATAACCAATGGAATACCGTGGAGCGAAACAATCCTGGACATATAGAGCGTTGCCAACTGGCTAGCAGTGATCGTTTCTTTGACTGCCAGGAAATGTGCAACTTTGGAAAGCCGGTCAATGACGACAAGAATAGCATCATTACCTTTCTGCGATTTGGGAAATCCAGTGACGAAGTCCATCTCAACATGGTCCCATTTCCATTCAGGAATAGAGATAGGTTGCAGAGTTCCAGCAGGCCTTTGATGTTCTGCTTTGATACGACGGCAAACGTCACACTCAGCAACATAACGAGCAATGTCTTGCTTCATATTAGTCCACCAGAATCTCTGACGGATATCTTGATACATCTTTGTACTACCAGGATGGATACACAGAGGCGTATCATGAGCTTCTTTCATAACTTCCTGTGTCATATCCAGGTTTTTCTCTGCACATGGCACCACTAGGCGGCCCTTGAAGTATAGGGCGCCATCTTCAGAAATGGTGAAGAATGAGGGCTTTCCTTCTGCGAGGTAGCGCTTAATCTTGTGGGCTTCAGAGTCATACCCCTGTATTCTCTTGATGGAGTCCAGGAGATCTGGTTCGACGATCAGGGTATTGAGGGAACCCTGGGGAACAACACGGAGGTTCATCTTGCGGAACTCCTTAGGAGGGGGAGCGAGTGCACCCGGAGGAACAATATGGAGGTTCAGCTTCCTGAATTCTTCAACAAGTGAGGGCTGAACTTTATGAACTTGGAGGTGGTTGCAGTAAGACTTGCGGCTCAAGGCATCAGCCATTACATTAGCCTTGCCTGGAGTATAGGAAATACCCAAGTCAAAGTCTGCAACGAGCTCCATCCATCTCTGTTGACGGAGGTTCAGATCTGGCTGAGTAAACAGATACTTCAGACTTTGGTGGTCAGTGAAGATCTCGCAACGATTACCGAGAAGGTAATGTCGCCACTGCTTCAGCGCATGAATGACAGCAGCAAGTTCGAGGTCGTGAACTGGGTAGTTCTCTTCGTGAGGGCGCAATTGTCGAGAGGCATAAGCAATCACTTTGCGGTCTTGCATTAGGACACAGCCTAATCCTTGACGGGAAGCGTCGCAGTAAATGACAAAGTCCTTCTTAGTATCAGGTGGAGCTAGAACTGGAGCAGAAGTCAACTTGTCTTTGAGTGCTTGGAAACTTTCCTGACATTTGTCTGTCCATTGGAACTTGACGCCCTTATGCAACAGGTTAGTCAGAGGCCTGGCGATCTTAGAGAAGTTCTCGACGAATCGACGGCAATAGCTGGCGAGACCGAGAAAACTTCTGACTTGCTTAACGTTCTTGGGAGGAGTCCAATCAAGAATAGCCTGAACTCGCTCGGGGTTGACGGCAATACCATCCTTAGAGATGACATGCCCGAGATAGGTTACTTCGGGTAGCCAAAATTCACATTTAGAGAACTTGGCATATAGTTGATGTTCTCGTAGCTTTTCCAGCACAAGACGAAGATGTTCAGCATGTTCTTCTTCGTTCTTGGAAAATATCAGGATATCATCCAGATAAACCACGACGAACTTGTCGAGGTAATCCATGAATATGTAGTTCATCATACGAGAGAAGGTGGCTGGAGCATTGGTTAAACCGAAGACATGACGGTGTACTCGTATGAACCATAGCGAGTCACGAAGGCGGTCTTTGGGATATCCTCTTCGCGAACACGGATCTGGTGGTAGCCCAACCTCAAGTCGAGCTTAGAGAACACTGACGAACCCGCCAGTTGATCATACAGATCATTGATCCGAGGAAGAGGGTATTTATTCTGAATGGTAGCTTGGTTTATAGGACGGTAGTCTTGAACTAACCGGTTTGTCCCATCCTTCTTCTTGACAAAGAGAGAAGGTGCTCCCCAAGGAGAGCAACTTGGGCGAATGAATCCTTTGCGAAGAGACTTGTCGATTTCCTCCTTAAGCTCAAGGAGTTCATGCGGCGGCATTTTGTAGGGTCGCTTGGCTATAGGAGTGGTGCCTGGTTTCAAGTCGATGATGAATTCGACAGCTCTAGCAGGGGGAATCCCTGGAAGTTCTTCAGGGAAGACGTCGAGGAATTCACGCACGACGGGAATATTTTCAATGCCCTCGAGTGGTGCAGCGTTCAATGCATTCAATGCATAGAGCCTTGCCTCGGCATTTTGCACCAGATTAGCTTGGTAAGCAACTATTTCATCTGAAGGGTGTAGCAGATGGACGGTTTTAGTGGCGCAAACTATAGAAGCAGTATGCGCTTTCAACCAATCCATACCCAAAATGAGGTCGATGTTAGACGACTTCAGGATAATGGGAGAGGCATAGAATTCCAGCCCTTCGATTTCCACGGGGACATCGATGCCAACCAAGGAGGTTTGACACTGTCCCACGGGGGTTTTGACCAATACAGAGGTGTTCATCTCCTCACATTTAACGTCGTGCTTGTATGCAAAATCTTCTGACATGAATGAATGCGATGCACCTGTATCAAATAAAACGGATGCTGGTACTGAATTTACGAGGAGTGTACCCATCACAGTAGCAGGCTGGTCTTGAGCTTCGTTGAGATCAACGTGGTTGGCATGAGCACGACCATAAGGCTTAGCATTGTTGTTGCGAGGCTGATTGTTACCACGGCCAGTTGCTGGAAGGGCCAGTTGATTCTGGTTCTGGTTGCATTCTCTAGCACGGTGTCCTGGTTGACCACACCTGAAGCACAAGCCATTATTCGGAGTGGGAACAGGAGCTTGGGATGGTGGAGCCGGAAGTCTTGACTGCCTAGTTGGTGGTGGAGGCAGACGAGGTGCAGCATAGGTCTGCTTTGGGGCAGAAGCATTTGGACGATACATGCTGTTCGGGATCCATATCTTACGCTTCTGTGAGGGCGGGCCCGAAGATGAGCCCGTGTCACGGTTGCGCCTGTTAGAGCTCTGGTATTCCTGCAGACCAGTTTCGACATTGATGGCCTTGTTCACCAAGGTGGCGAAATCAGCAAAGTCATGCACTAGAAGTGCAAGCTTGATGTCAGCTTGAAGGCCATCACGGAACTTCTCCTGTCTGCGTGCATCAGTTGCAATGTCTTCTTCAGCATAGCGGGACAAGTCCAGAAACTCCCGCTGATAAGCTTCGACAGTTTTGTTGCCTTGGGTGAGGTTGCGGAACTCACGCTTCTTCCGGTCCATGACTCCTTGAGGAATGAAGCGGGCACGGAAAGCAGCTTGGAAGTCTGGCCATGTGATGATTGTTCCAGCTGGCAGAGTACGCCTGTGGCTGTCCCACCATTGAGCTGCGGGTCCCTTCAAGAAGAAGGAAGCAAAGGTGACATAGCTGGCAGGGGCTACATCAGCAGACTCCATCTCATAGGTGATGTCACGGAGCCAGTCATCAGCATCCAGAGGCTGAGTTGAGCTGCGGTAGATGGTTGGGTTGAGGCGTATGAAATCTTGAAGAGTCACTTGGGCTGGCTGCTGGTTCATATTGGGGCGAGGAAACTGAGCCATCATATTTTCCATGAATTGGCGGTTCAGTTCAAACTGTTGGATCATACCAGCCATGTACTCAGGTGGTGGTGGGGCATCGCCACCACGACCACGACCACCTGGTCTAACCATCCTGCTAATATATAACAGGGGTAGTTCAGCATTGAGAAAATTGGCAATGACAAGAATCATCCATGATGAAACATGCATAATGAAAGGAGCACGATAGCTACTACATAGTAGTCGGTATAGCTTACAAAAGGGGTCATGCATAGAGTTCAGTACACAGAGTTCAGTACATAGACTAAAACATCATAGGCGGCACACAGGCTCGCGGTGACTGCAACTAATACTACAATCAAGCCTACCTCAGTCCCAAGAGGTACTGTGGAGGTAATCGTAGCCCGACAGCTGGTAGTGAGGCAACGGATAGTCCTCCACGTCAGCAGACTGGGGGCCGCGGATACTCAGGTGTAGAGTCCGACGCTCAGGTGGCAGAAGAGAACCAAGTGCGGGAGAGTAGCCTCCCACCTCTGGCCAACCGACACCGTGGGGCATCACGATCCTGGCTGGGTAGATCGCAGAACGCGGTACCTGTCCAGACCGGACAAAGGGGTGCAGCAGCGTCAGAGCACGGTAAAGGTGCTGACGGGTGGTGTACATCTCGTGGCGAAGAGCTCGGTTAGCTCGATCCAGCCCATCAGCATGCAGAACCAGGTGCTGATGGTAGAAGGGCTCTCGGGTGACAGTGGAGTAGGCAGCAGTATAGTATCCCTCTGCACCAACATCAGAGGCGGTAGCAATGTGCCTGAAAGGGGAGGTGTCCAACTCCCGATACTCTCCACGAAGACGTGTCAGAGCAGCATAGGCTGCATCGTGGACAGCCATATCGATGGTCACACCAACACCATGTGCGGTGTGCAGCACAGTAGTGGAGTCGTACTCCCGAGAGTAGAGGTGGACGATGGCACGGTACTGCTCCTGGTTAAAGTCCTGGTACTCCTCGTAGACGGTGTACTCAGGGTGCCAGCGATGACCCAGATAGGTCATCATCTCAGCTAGCACCGCAGGTGATCCCGAGGCACCAATGGCCATCGTGTGGCGAACAACCTGCCTCGTGGTTTCCATCTGAAAGCAAAGACGTTTCAAAGGAGTCAAATGACAGTGTGTGAATTGTTCAAAATACTATTCTAAGAAACAACTATGGCTTATCCATCTTAGGGGTGAACGCGGTCACGGGATCCTAGTGTTAGAGTTAGCAAATTCGTTTAACCCGAGTAGAAGAGAGTTCAGAGTCCCAGAGTAAAGGTCGAGGAGTAAAAGATCCTAGTACCACCCAATGGCGACGTGGGCCCGTAAGCCGCACATCCATGTTAGTAAAAGTTTTGCAATGTCTAGACTCGACTTCGGCCAAGGAGTGTGGAAGGGGGGTTCCTACAGGCAGTCGGCTCTGATACCAACTTGTGACGCCCCCGATTTGACCGTACACTAATCATGCACGCAAATGTGTACGACCAAGATCAGGGACTCACGGGAAGATATCACAACACAACTCTACAACATAAATAAGTCATATAAGCATCATAATACAAGCCAGGGGCCTCGAGGGCTCGAATACAAGTGCTCGATCATAGACGAGTCAGCGGAAGCAACAATATCTGAGTACAGACATAAGTTAAACAAGTTTTGCCTTAAGAAGGCTAGCACAAAAGTAGCAACGATCGAAAAGGCAAGGCCTCCTGCCTGGGACCTCCTAACTACTCCTGGTCGTCGTCAGCGGCCTGCACGTAGTAGTAGGCACCTCCAGTGCCGTGGGAGTCATCGTCGACGGTGGCGTCTGGCTCCTGAACTCCAGCATCTGGTTGCGACAATCCGGTATAGAAAGGGGAAAAGAGGGAGAAAAGCAACCGTGAGTACTCATCCAAAGTACTCGCAAGCAAGGAGCTACACTACATATGCATGAGTATATGTGTAAAGGGGCATATCAGTGGACTGAACTGCAGAATGCCAGAATAAAAGGGGGATAGCTAGTCCTGTCGAAGACTACGCTTCTGGTCATCTCCATCTTGCAGCAGGTAGAAGAGAGTAGATTGAAGTCCTCCAAGTAGCATCGCATAGCATAATCCTACCCGGCAATCCCCTCCTCGACGCCCTGTTAGAGAGCGACCACCGGGTTGTATCTGGCACTTGGAAGGGTGTATTTTATTCAGTATCCAGTTCTAGTTGTCATAAGGTCAAGGCACAACTCCGGGTCGTCCTTTTACCGAGGGACACGGCTATTCGAATAGATAAACTTCCCTGCAGGGGTGCACCACATAACCCAACACGCTCGATCCCAATTGGCCGGACACACTTTCCTAGGTCATGCCCGGCCTCGTAAGATCAACACGTCGCAGCCCCACCTAAGCACAACAGAGAGGTCAGCACGCCGGTCTAACCCTATGCGCGCAGGGGTCTGGGCCCATCGCCCTATGCACACCTGCACGTTGCGTACGCGGCCGGAAGCAAACCTAGCCTAGTGGCGTTCCAGTCCAATCCGGCGCGCGCCACTCAGTCGCTGACGTCAAGAAGGCTTCGGCTGATACCACGACGCCGGGATACCCATAACTACTCCCGCGTAGATGGTTAGTGCGTATAGACCAAATGGCCAGACTCAGATCAAATACCAAGATCTCGTTAAGCGTGTTAAGTATCCGCGAACGCCGACCAGGGCCAGGCCCACCTCTCACCTAGGCGGTCTCAACCTGCCCTGTCGCTCCGCCACAAAGATCCACTTGCGGGTACTCCTACGAGCCGACCCGACTTTAGTCATCACATGTGTCATGTATGTAGTATATAAGTATATACCTGTGATCACCGCCCAGGTGATCACGGCCCGATAGTATAGCACAGCAGACGGACAAGAATGTAGGGCCACTGATGGAAATCTAGCATCCTATACTAAGCATGTAGGATTGCAGGTAAAGGTATCAACAGTAGTAGCAAGGATAGGCTATGCATCAGGATAGAATATCGAAAAGCAGTAACATGCTACACTACTCTAATGCAAGCAGTATAGAGAAGAATAGGCGATATCTGGTGATCAAGGGGGGGGGGCTTGCCTGGTTGCTCTGGCAAGTAGGAGGGGTCGTCGACTCCGTAGGCGAACTGGGCAACAGCAGTGTCGGTCTCGTAGTCTACCGGAGAGAAGAGGGGGAAGAAACAGTAAATACAATGCAAACATAAGCATGACGATGCGTGACATGACAATGAACGGTGCTAGGTGTGTCCTAACGCGACAGTAGGTGGTACCGGCGAAGGGGGGGAACATCCGGGAGGTATTCCCGATGTTTCGCGTTTTCGGACAGACGGACCGGAGGGGGAAAATTGCTAGTTCGATAGGTTAGGGAGGTGTGGTGGACGAACGGACTGCGTATTCGGATTCGTCTCGTCGTTCTGAGCAACTTTCATATAGAAAACATTTTCATCCGAGTTACGGTTTAAAAGATATGAATTTTCAAAGATTATTTGAATTTCTGGAATTATTTAATTAACAGAAAAGGGATATGACGTCAGCATGACGTATGAGTGACGTCAGCGGTCAACAGTCCGGTTGACTGGTCAAAACTGACACGGGGGACCCACCTGTCATAGACAGTGGGTTAAACAGAGTTCAAACTAATCTAAATTTAGTTAGTAAAACTACTGGGCCCACCTGTCAGTGACTGATTAGGTTAATTAATTAGTTTTCTTTATAAAACACTTTTTTTTGTTAATTATGCGGCGGGGCCCGCATGTCAGTGGCTGGGGCCGCCCAGCCAGCCCAGTTGACCAGGTCAACTGGTCAACAGGTGACCAGGGGGCCCACTGGCAGTGACCCAGGGGGTGGCCCCCAGGTGTGCCACGTCGGACGCCGGCGGGAGGGCACTCCGGCGAGCCCGTACACGGCGACGAGCCTCGGCCGTGGCCGGATTTCGGCCACAGGGGTCCGTTTCACGCGCGCTTGGTCGCGTTCGAACGGCCAAGACGATCCGCGCCGGATGGTGGTAGTGGTTCGTCCGGAGATGGCCGGAAACGGCACCGGCGGTGAGCTTAGCGGCGGCCGGAGTTCGGGGTTGCACGGGCACGGCGATGGGAGGCACGGGAAGGCCAGGCGTGGGGCTCTACGGGGTCCTGGGAGTGCCAGGAGCACGCGGGGACCATCGGTGCGGGCGGAGGAGCTCGGGGTGCGCGAGGACGAGGGGGGGGCAGGCGGGGCGTGGCCGACGCGGGCGCGCGGTCGGGGCGCGCGCGGGCGAAGGCCGTGCGGGCGCGCGTGCGTGGACAGGCGCGGCGGGGCGCGTCTGGGCGCGCCGGAGCGCGAGCGGGGCGGCGGTGACCGAGAGGAGAGGGGCGGGCGACGGAGGCCGGTGGCCTCACCGAGGGATGCAGGGTCACGGCAGTGGGGTCGAGGGGGAGACGGGGGCGACGGCGATGCGGTGTCGAGGCGCAGGCCGGCGAGGAGGAGGAGGCAGGCCGGCGAGGCAGCGCTCCGGCGAGGCGAGGGCGCGGGGTCGAGCGCGACGGCGTCGGTCTCCTCCTTGATCCAGACCGGGGGGGTGAGATATTTCGGGGGGGGGGAGCGAGGCTGTCGGTGGGGGGGGCAGGGGATAAGGTGGGGGGGTTGGGCCGGCCGGCTGGGCCTGGGGTGGCCCAGTTGGGCCAGGTCCAGTGGGGGGGGCTTTTGTTCCTTTTTTTTTTCTTTGTTCTGTTTTCTGTTTTCTCTTTTTTGTTTATTTCCTTTTCTGTTTTATTTCATTTAAAAGTATTTAGACATTTTATAAAAATGTGTTTTCTCCACCATAATTACCAGTGTATTATTTAGAACCCACTGAACATTTCTGTTTGAATTTTTGAAAACTTTTATTTTCCACTTTGATTATATTTGAAGTTTGAACTAGGAGTTTGACAAGGGTGTGGTTCAAATGTGATCAAGCCCTGTTTAGCAACATGATTAGCTTAACCACAGGGGGTTACTGTAGCATGATTCCCAGGGTGTTACACGGTGAGACCCCGAACCCCCACCGACACCCCACTCCTCCCCCGAAATATCTCCCTCCCCCCTCTCTCCCGATTGGATCGGGAGGGGGAACAAACTGCGCCGACGCCGCCAACGATCCCCGCCGCCCGGAGCTGCGTCGCCGCCCTCCACCTCGCCGGACCTCCCCACCGGCCTGCTACCCCTACGCACGTCGTCTCCGTCTCTTCCTCGCCGCCCGTTGCCACGTTCCCTACAACCGCGGTGAGGACCGCGACCGCCCCTCTCCCTCACCCCGCGGTCACCGCGCTCCGCCCGCGCGCGCCCGCACTTGCCCGCGGCCACTGCCCCTTTTGCCTCGTCCGCGGGCGAGGGGTATATATAGGCAACTTATTGGTCCCGGTTCGTGGCAGGAACCGGGACTAAAGGCCCCCCTTCCGTCCCGGTTCTTGGCACGAACCGGGACCAATGGATATGGGCCAGGAGCGAGGTCCATTGGTCCCGGTTCGTGCCTAGAACCGAGACAAATGGGTCCACACGAACCGGGACAAATGCCTCCCGAGGCCTGGCCGGTCCCGTGGGCGCACGAACCGGGACGTACGCCCCCATGGATCCTGGTTCGTGACAGAACCGGGACTAATGGGCTGGCCAGGCCCTAACCAAAGCCCTGTTTTCTACTAGTGTTAGTGCCGGTTCAGTTACAAACCGGGACTAATGTGCTTCACATTATGCCCTTTTTCTAATAGTGCCACAGGTAATATATATTGTTAACTCATTGCTCTTCCAGTATGTGTAGCTAATCTGTTTTCTTAATCTCCTATCGTTGATTCCATCTCATCTTAGTAGTTCACTGGTACATGCTAGAGCCTGAATATGCACTTCCCACTGTTTGGTTTTGCTTGGCAGGAGTTTGAATCAGGATCTGAAGACGAGGAGGATGTAGCGACTCTAGTCAAGAGGAGCAAATTAAGGAGGCAAGAGCATTGTTAATTTCCTGCTGCTAGCTACGTACAGTACGTGGAGTTTGAGAACATTCACGACGAGGTCGACTAACCCACAAGTTGATATTGCATGATTTAATTAGATCCACCTAAAGTTAGATATGCCCATTCTTATTTTTTATAAATTAGATGCAAGCGAATAATAGACCATGTACTATGAACAAACTGACATTCAAAAAAGAAGATGTTTAGGGGTTTCATCTTTATAATAGAAACAACATTGTTTTCGTGTTCTCTATGTCATGTTCCATAAAGAGCAAGCTTTTTTGTACATTGATGATAAGATGTATTAACAAGATGTCTTCACTGCTTAAATAATTATCAGCATACAAGTTGGTGCATTTGATTGGCAATATAATTTTGGCAGTGATTTTCCTTTGTTCTTGATGTAACTTACTAGTAATATAATAACGACACTATTCAATCCTAATGCGTGGTGTCTTCTTTATTAACTATATGGATTTCATCTCCTTGCAGGTACTGACGCTAGAGCAAAGTGAATTTGAAGTTGATAAGCTGAAGGATATCGGATTGCAAATTGTAGCTAAATGTGATGGGTTACCGCTTGCCATAAAAGTGATGGGAGGACTCTTATGCCATAAAGAGAAAGAACAGCGTGATTGAGAAAATGTTGGTTAGTATCTTGCATGCCAGAAGAGCTAAACCATGCAATATATCTTAGCTACGAGGACTTGTCCCCTTGTTTAAAACAATGCTTTATACACTTTTCTCTTAAGCCTAAAGTGAGAATTATAGATAACATGCAATTGGTCGGCATGTGGATTGGTGAAGGATTTTTTTCATGGGAACTCAGATAGATTGAAAAAATTAGGACTCGAGTACTCTGAAGAGCTAACTGTAACGCCCGGGTAACTAAGCTACAGTAATCCCACGCTAATGGTGCCATGTTACCTCCGTTACTGTTGCTAATCTATCGTTAGATCACAACCGGTCCAAAATTCAAATTCAAAATTTGGTAAATAATAAAAGTTTTCAAACAGTAAAATAAAAATGTTCGATTTGTACTAAATATTACATGGATAATTATGGTGTAGAAGACACAGTTTTATAAAATGCATAAATATTTTAAATTGAATTAAAACAGAAGAGAAAATAAATAAATAAAAGAAAATACAAAACATAAAACAAACTAACAAGATTTTTTTTTTAGAAAAGACCCCCCCCCCACACACACACTGGGCCAACTGGCCCAGCTGTTAGCCAGGCCGGCCCAACTGGCCCAACCGGCCACCCCCCAATTCCCTTATCCCCCACCCGGTGAGACCCCGAACCCCCACCGACACCCCACTCCTCCCCCGAAATATCTCCCTCCCCCCTCTCTCCCGATTGGATCGGGAGGGGGAACAAACTGCGCCGACGCCGCCAACGATCCCCGCCGCCCGGAGCTGCGTCGCCGCCCTCCACCTCGCCGGACCTCCCCACCGGCCTGCTACCCCTACGCACGTCGTCTCCGTCTCCTCCTCGCCCCCCGTTGCCACGTTCCCTACAACCGCGGTGAGGACCGCGACCGCCCCTCTCCCTCACCCCGCGGTCACCGCGCTCCGCCCGCGCGCGCCCGCACTTGCCCGCGGCCACTGCCCCTTTTGCCTCGTCCGCGGGCGAGGGGTATATATAGGCAACTTATTGGTCCTGGTTCGTGGCAGGAACCGGGACTAAAGGCCCCCCTTCCGTCCCGGTTCTTGGCACGAACCGGGACCAATGGATATGGGCCAGGAGCGAGGTCCATTGGTCCCGGTTCGTGCCTAGAACCGAGACAAATAGGTCCACACGAACCGGGACAAATGCCTCCCGATGCCCGGCCGGCCCCGTGGGCGCACGAACCGGGACGTATGCGCCCATGGATCCTGGTTGGTGACAGAACCGGGACTAATGGGTTGGCCAGGCCCTAACCAAAGCCCTGTTTTCTACTAGTGTTAGTGCCGGTTCAGTTACAAACCGGGACTAATGTGCTTCACATTATGCCCTTTTTCTAATAGTGCCACAGGTAATATATATTGTTAACTCATTGCTCTTCCAGTATGTGTAGCTAATCTGTTTTCTTAATCTCCTATCGTTGATTCCATCTCATCTTAGTAGTTCACTGGTACATGCTAGAGCCTGAATATGCACTTCCCACTGTTTGGTTTTGCTTGGCAGGAGTTTGAATCAGGATCTGAAGACGAGGAGGATGTAGCGACTCTAGTCAAGAGGAGCAAATTAAGGAGGCAAGAGCATTGTTAATTTCCTGCTGCTAGCTACGTACAGTACGTGGAGTTTGAGAACATTCACGACGAGGTCGACTAACCCACAAGTTGATATTGCATGATTTAATTAGATCCACCTAAAGTTAGATATGCCCATTCTTATTTTTTATAAATTAGATGCAAGCGAATAATAGACCATGTACTATGAACAAACTGACATTCAAAAAAGAAGATGTTTAGGGGTTTCATCTTTATAATAGAAACAACATTGTTTTCGTGTTCTCTATGTCATGTTCCATAAAGAGCAAGCTTTTTTGTACATTGATGATAAGATGTATTAACAAGGTGTCTTCACTGCTTAAATAATTATCAGCATACAAGTTGGTGCATTTGATTGGCAATATAATTTTGGCAGTGATTTTCCTTTGTTCTTGATGTAACTTACTAGTAATATAATAACGACACTATTCAATCCTAATGCGTGGTGTCTTCTTTATTAACTATATGGATTTCATCTCCTTGCAGGTACTGACGCTAGAGCAAAGTGAATTTGAAGTTGATAAGCTGAAGGATATCGGATTGCAAATTGTAGTTAAATGTGATGGGTTACGGCTTGCCATAAAAGTGATGGGAGGACTCTTATGCCATAAAGAGAAAGAACAGCGTGATTGAGAAAATGTTGGTTAGTATCTTGCATGCCAGAAGAGCTAAACCATGCAATATATCTTAGCTACGAGGACTTGTCCCCTTGTTTAAAACAATGCTTTATACACTTTTCTCTTAAGCCTAAAGTGAGAATTATAGATAACATGCAATTGGTCGGCATGTGGATTGGTGAAGGATTTTTTTCATGGGGACTCAGATAGATTGAAAAAATTAGGACTCGAGTACTCTGAAGAGCTAACTGTAACGCCCGGGTAACTAAGCTACAGTAATCCCACGCTAATGGTGCCATGTTACCTCCGTTACTGTTGCTAATCTATCGTTAGATCACAACCGGTCCAAAATTCAAATTCAAAATTTGGTAAATAATAAAAGTTTTCAAACAGTAAAATAAAAATGTTCGGTTTGTACTAAATATTACATGGATAATTATGGTGTAGAAGACACAGTTTTATAAAATGCATAAATATTTTAAATTGAATTAAAACAGAAGAGAAAATAAATAAATAAAAGAAAATACAAAACATAAAACAAACTAACAAGATTTTTTTTTTTAGAAAAGACCCCCCCCCCCCCCACTGGGCCAACTGGCCCAGCTGTTAGCCAGGCCGGCCCAACTGGCCCAACCGGCCACCCCCCAATTCCCTTATCCCCCACCCGGTGAGCCCCGAACCCCCACCGACACCCCACTCCTCCCCCGAAATATCTCCCTCCCCCCTCTCTCCCGATTGGATCGGGAGGGGGAACAAACTGCGCCGACGCCGCCAACGATCCCCGCCGCCCGGAGCTGCGTCGCCGCCCTACACCTCGCCGGACCTCCCCACCGGCCTGCTACCCCTACGCACGTCGTCTCCGTCTCCTCCTCGCCCCCCGTTGCCACGTTCCCTACAACCGCGGTGAGGACCGCGACCGCCCCTCTCCCTCACCCCGCGGTCACCGCGCTCCGCCCGCGCGCGCCCGCACTTGCCCGCGGCCACTGCCCCTTTTGCCTCGTCCGCGGGCGAGGGGTATATATAGGCAACTTATTGGTCCTGGTTCGTGGCAGGAACCGGGACTAAAGGCCCCCCTTCCGTCCCGGTTCTTGGCACGAACCGGGACCAATGGATATGGGCCAGGAGCGAGGTCCATTGGTCCCGGTTCGTGCCTAGAACCGAGACAAATGGGTCCACACGAACCGGGACAAATGCCTCCCGAGGCCCGGCCGGTCCCGTGGGCGCACGAACCGGGACGTATGCCCTCATGGATCCTGGTTCGTGACAGAACCGGGACTAATGGGCTGGCCAGGCCCTAACCAAAGCCCTGTTTTCTACTAGTGTTAGTGTTACAAACCGGGACTAATGTGCTTCACATTATGCCCTTTTTCTAATAGTGCCACAGGTAATATATATTGTTAACTCATTGCTCTTCCAGTATGTGTAGCTAATCTGTTTTCTTAATCTCCTATCGTTGATTCCATCTCATCTTAGTAGTTCACTGGTACATGCTAGAGCCTGAATATGCACTTCCCACTGTTTGGTTTTGCTTGGCAGGAGTTTGAATCAGGATCTGAAGACGAGGAGGATGTAGCGACTCTAGTCTAGAGGAGGAAGGAGTGGTAGCAAATTAAGGAGGCAAGAGCATTGTTAATTTCCTGCTGCTAGCTACGTACAGTACGTGGAGTTTGAGAACATTCACGACGAGGTCGACTAACCCACAAGTTGATATTGCATGATTTAATTAGATCCACCTAAAGTTAGATATGCCCATTCTTATTTTTTATAAATTAGATGCAAGCGAATAATAGACAATGTACTATGAACAAACTGACATTCAAAAAAGAAGATGTTTAGGGGTTTCATCTTTATAATAGAAACAACATTGTTTTCGTGTTCTCTATGTCATGTTCCATAAAGAGCAAGCTTTTTTGTACATTGATGATAAGATGTATTAACAAGATGTCTTCACTGCTTAAATAATTATCAGCATACAAGTTGGTGCATTTGATTGACAATATAATTTTGGCAGTGATTTTCCTTTGTTCTTGATGTAACTTACTAGTAATATAATAACGACACTATTCAATCCTAATGCGTGGTGTCTTCTTTATTAACTATATGGATTTCATCTCCTTGCAGGTACTGACGCTAGAGCAAAGTGAATTTGAAGTTGATACGCTAAAGGATATCGGATTGCAAATTGTAGCTAAATGTGATGGGTTACCGCTTGCCATAAAAGTGATGGGAGGACTCTTATGCCATAAAGAGAAAGAACAGCGTGATTGAGAAAATGTTGGTTAGTATCTTGCATGCCAGAAGAGCTAAACCATGCAATATATCTTAGCTACGAGGACTTGTCCCCTTGTTTAAAACAATGCTTTATACACTTTTCTCTTAAGCCTAAAGTGAGAATTATAGATAACATGCAATTGGTCGGCATGTGGATTGGTGAAGGATTTTTTTCATGGGAACTCAGATAGATTGAAAAAATTAGGACTCGAGTACTCTGAAGAGCTAACTGTAACGCCCGGGTAACTAAGCTACAGTAATCCCACGCTAATGATGCCACGTTACCTCCGTTACTGTTGCTAATCTATCGTTAGATCACAACCGGTCCAAAATTCAAATTCAAAATTTGGTAAATAATAAAAGTTTTCAAACAGTAAAATAAAAATGTTCGGTTTGTACTAAATATTACATAGCTAATTATGGTGTAGAAGACACAGTTTTATAAAATGCATAAATATTTTAAATTGAATTAAAACAGAAGAGAAAATAAATAAATAAAAGAAAATACAAAACATAAAACAAACTAACAAGAAAAAAAAATAGAAAAGACCCCCCCCCACACTGCGCCAGCTGGCCCAGCTGGTAGCCAGGCCGGCCCAACTGGCCCAACCGGCCACCCCCCAATTCCCTTATCCCCCACCCGGTGAGACCCCGAACCCCCACCGACACCCCACTCCTCCCCCGAAATATCTCCCTCCCCCCTCTCTCCCGATTGGATCGGGAGGGGGAACAAACTGCGCCGACGCCGCCAACGATCCCCGCCGCCCGGAGCTGCGTCGCCGCCCTCCACCTCGCCGGACCTCCCCACCGGCCTGCTACCCCTACGCACATCGTCTCCGTCTCCTCCTCGCCCCCCGTTGCCACGTTCCCTACAACCGCGGTGAGGACCGCGACCGCCCCTCTCCCTCACCCTGCGGTCACCGCGCTCCGCCCGCGCGCGCCCGCACTTGCCCGCGGCCACTGTCCCTTTTGCCTCGTCCGCGCGCACGCGCCTCGCCCGAACGCCGTCGTCCCTGTCCCAGCTTCGCCGTGACGCTTGCCGAGCGCCGTCACCGCGCCCGCCGTCCACCCCGCACGCGCTCGCCCCGCTGCTACCTCCTGCCTCGTGCGGCGCAGCCACGGTAGCCCCGTGCTCGCCCGCTCGTGCGTGGCCTCGCCCGCGCCCTTGCCCGCCGGAGCTGTGCCGCTGGCCGCGCCGTCCGCAAGCCCTGCTGCGCTCGTCGCCAGGCCGCGTCCGCCGCCTCCCCGCACCGATGCGCGTGGCCTCCCCACACGTGCCTTAGTCGCCCGCAACCGCACCCCTCCTCGCCGGCTTCCTACGCCGGAGACGGCCGGCCGGCGAGCCCCGTCGTGGCCGCCGGCGCGCTATGGCGCCCGTACCCCCCCCCCCACGCTGCGGCTCGGTCCGCCCGTCGTTCGGGCACCGCCCCGTTAACCGCCACCCATGCGCCTGCTAAGGGCCCTGGCCCTATGACATATGGGGCCCACCCCCAGAACAAAAAAAAGGAAAAAAAAGAAGAAGAATAAAAATAAATAAAAATAATATAATTAATTAATTTAATTAATTAATCATGTTAATTAATCTAATTAAGCCTAATTAATTAATCTAATAAATTAAATTAAATTAACTAATCATGTCTAGTTAACTAAGTCAATGACCAGTGGGACCCACATGTCAGCGACCCAGTCAACACTTCTGTTGACTGCAGATGTCATGCTGACGTCATGATGACATCAGCAAACACTGTTCTGGACAAAGTTGTACTAAATTAATTATATAAATGCTAAAATTATTTTAAATCTTTTAAAATTCATATAAAATAAACCGTAGCTCGGATGAAAATACTTTGTACATGAAAGTTGCTCAGAACGACGAGACGAACCCAGATACGCAGCCCGTTCGTCCGCCACACATCCCTAACATATCGAACTCGCAATTTTCCCCCTCCGTTTCATCTGTCCGAAAATGCGAAACATCGGGAATACTTTCCCGGATGTTCCCTCCCTTCGCCGGTACCACCTACTGCCGCGTTATGTTTGCATTGTATTTACTGTTTCTTCCCCCTGTTCTCTCCGGTAGACTACGAGATCGACACTGCTGCTGCCCAGTTCGACTACGGAGTTCACGACCCCTCCTACTTACCAGAGCAACCAGGCAAGCCCCCCCCCCTTGATCACCAGATATCGCCTACTCTTCTCTATACTGCTTGCATTAGACTAGTGTAGCATGTTACTGATTTCCGTTAATCCTATCCTGATGCATAGCCTGTCCTTGCTACTACTGTTGTTACGTTTACCTGCAATCCTACATGCTTAGTATAGGATGCTAGTTTTCCATCAGTGGCCCTACATTCTTGTCCGTCTGCTGTGCTATACTATCGGGCCGTGATCACGGGTATATACTTATATACTCTATACATGACACCTGTGGTGACTAAAGTCGGGTCGGCTCGTAGGAGTACCCGCAAGTGGATCTTTGTGGCGGAGCGACAGGGCAGGTTGAGACCACCTAGGCGAGAGGTGGGCCTGGCCCTGGACGGTGTCCACGGTTACTTCAAAATAACACGCTTAACGAGTTCTTGGTATTTATTCTGAGTCTGGCCATTTGGTCTATACGCACTAACCAACTACACGGGAACAGTTATGGGCACTCGAATTCGTGGTATCAGCCAAAGCCTTCGTGACCTCAGTGACTGAGTGGCGCGCGCCGGATTGGACTGGAACGCCACTAGGCTAGGTCTGCTTCCGGCCGCGTTCGCAACGTGCAGGTGTGCAATGGCGATGGGCCCAGACCCCTGCGCCATAGGTTTTAAACCGGCGTGCTGACCTCTCTGTTGAGCCTAGGTGGGGCTGCGACGTGTTGATCTTCCGAGGCCGGGCATGACCCAGAAAAGTGTGTCCGGCCAAATGGGATCGAGCGTGTTGGGTTATGTGGTGCACCCCTGCAGGGAAGTTTATCTATTCGAATAGTCGTGTCGCTCGGTAAAAGGACGACCCGGAGTTGTACCCTGACCTTATGACAACTAGAACCGGATACTTAATAAAACACACCCTTCCAAGTGCCAGATACAACCCGGTGATCGCTCTCTAACAGGGCGACGAGGAGGGGATCGCCGGGTAGGATTATGCTATTCGATGCTACTTGGAGGACTTCAATCGACTCTCTTCTACATGCTGCAAGATGGAGGCTGCCAGAAGCGTAGTCTTCGACAGGACTAGCTATCCCCCTCTTAATCTGGCATTCTGCAGTTCAGTCCAGTGATATGGTCCTTTACACATATACCCATGCATATGTAGTGTAGCTCCTTGCTTGCGAGTACTTTGGATGAGTACTCACGGTTGCTTCTCTCCCTCTTTTCCCCTTTCCTTTCTACCTGGTTGTCGCAACCAGATGCTGGAGTCCATGAGCCAGACGCCACCGTCGACGACGACTCCTACGACACTGGAGGTGCCTACTACTACGTGGAGCCCGCTGACGACGACCAGGAGTAGTTAGGAGGATCCCAGGCAGGAGGCCTGCGCCTCTTTCGATCTGTATCCCAGTTTGTGCTAGCCTTCTTAAGGCAAACTTGTTTAACTTATGTCTGTACTCAGATATTGTTGCTTCCGCTGACTCGTCTATGATCGAGCACTTGTATTTGAGCCCTCGAGGCCCCTGGCTTCTATTATGATGCTTGTATGACTTATTTATGTTGTAGAGTTGTGTTGTGATATCTTCCCGTGAGTCCCTGATCTTGATCGTACACGTTTGCGTGCGTGATTAGTATACAGTCAAATCGGGGGCGTCAGAAGTTGGTATCAGAGCCAGGTTTCGATCCTAAGACCTATGGGTTATGGGCCCACGTCGCCGTTGGGTGGTGTTAGGATCTTTTACACCTCGACCTATACTCTGGGACTTTGATCTCCCTTCTATTCTGGTTAAATGATTTTACTAAATCTAACTCTAGGTTCTCGTAACTACTTTCTCCCGGAGAGCCCCTTATTACAGATGATCGCCTGCTGCCCCAGGAGATTCCGAAGATACTCTACGATGCTCTCTCGACACTTTGTGCCATCGTTTTAGCAATTCCCTTCCATCGATAAACCCGATAGATAACCACCTACACTTGTCATTCTTACAATCATTCCCCGTTGATCTTGTTATTACAAGATACCCCGGCATTCTCTCTATTGCTCCGAGAATCCTTTGTGCCTACTGCCTTGCAGTTTCTTCTCGCCGGTATACACCTACAAATTAATCCTCACACATACCAAGGATTTGTTTCTCCTCAGTTGTTCGTGTGTTTCACAAAAGTCTTCAAAATACTATTAAATCTTTCGAAAATCCTGTGTAGCCTGTTATTCTGGAAATTCTTGCTTACTTGCATTATGATTAATCTTAAGTCTCGTAATCTTATGGGCATCTCTTGTCATTATCATTTTGAGTCCGTTGAGTCAATTTGTTGCGAATGCTCGCAATCCTCAATCAAAGCCTAGAATTCATCCTTCCGGCTCAGACGTCATTTGAAACGTGAACTGGTTATCGACCAATCAAATTGTCGTCGATTTTACCCCTAAGTCTATTCAACTTATCCATTCTTAATCAGACCACTGGCTTCTAATCCCTTGATTTGGAAATGATAATTCCTTAGCATTTGAGCTTTGAATAACTCAGTTGTTTTTATAGTCCGATGCCCTTTCGTTCCTTCTTCCTCTGATAGAGTACCGATACTCGCATCAGCTCCGTTGTAGACCACAAGACCCCTTGTTGGGTTATTATCCGACAGTGTCCTTCATATTCAATAACCTTGTGATCATTTCCATGGATATATAATGCCTTTGGTAATTTGTATCCTCTGCTTGATAACCATACTCTACTTTTGAGCTGGTGATTTTACTCTTGAAGTTTGAGGTATATGTTTCTAAGATGCCCCGATGGATTGAACCTATACCTTCCCTAAAAACCGTATGAACCCGAAGGTTTTCACAAGCCATACCCTTCTGTTATTTTACCAGATAATTTTCTACCATACAACTTCATCGAATGCGAGAAGTGAATGAAAGGTTATGCATTGGAGAAGTGGGAGTCGACCTTGAACTTTGTGTTCATGCCCATGGACACGATGTAGGTCTTATCATTAAAACCTTCTCTTAAATTAATTATTCCCTTGGTATAAGTTCATCTTATATCTGGGATCTGGCCTTTCGCAATCGTGGTTCCGACCATGTTCTCCTTTAAATACCATTTCTCGTACAAGTTGAGCACTTGTCTTCTGCAGAGCAATACCCCAGTCCAACCTCTACTTTGGTTTGTCGTCAAGTATTAACCCCCTGGTATCTCGAGATTATCACGGAACTGCATAACTTCTTATGAGATCTTCATCAAGTACTACTTTCTCACTGATTACAGTTTTTCACGGGCTTCGAGATATTAAACACTCAAGTACATCGATAACTGAATCGAGTTCGCGTCGCGATTAAACAACTCTTAGTAATCTTCTTTACTTGCGAGTTTGTACTTGATCACGTCATTCCTAGCCTGATTGGCTATATCATTATCGTGCTAAATTTTAACTGTGCTACCGGGTCCTTCTTCCCGGAGCACAAATTGCGACGGTGAGCTAATCTTAAAATCGATCTTCCTCGTCATATCACTTCTCCTTGAATAGCAAACTTGATTTTGAGTTTGTGTCCTAACCGTGGTTCCAATAACCTTTCGCTTTCATCATTCCTTTGACTTGATGTCATCGTCGATCAATTACATCTTCTTGAAAACCTCTCGACAAATTTGTCGAGATCATTGTCAACAATTTGACTTCTTCTAAGTTGTGTGTCGAAATTCAGGATGAGAAATACCATCCTTGCCCCTCGATGAATTGTGTTATCATCGACAACATTCTTGCCTCCCCCCAACACAAACTTGTTCATGTTTCGTGTTATACCTTGAGATCCTTGCTATCCAGCATTTGTTCTTCTTTACTTTGGAGTATTACCATCTTTTATATCAAGAATGTTGTGAGAATTTAACCACCTCTTAAGAATTCTTGATATAGTAATACATCTTGCTGTCTACATTCAGTTCTTGGTCCCCATGTTGATTTTAACCGAAGTACCCACAAATGAACTGGGATGTGTAAAATTCAAAAACTTCCAGCAACCCTATTGCTTGTAAGTTAATGAACGATAGTTTCATTCCTTGTGTATTGGTTATCGAATCACCATTCTAACATTGATCATGCTACCTAAGCCCATATTCGGGTGCACCTTTCAACCAATGTTTAATTGTGTATGTTTTCCTCAAGCATACATCATTAAGTCATTCGATCTAGCTAATGTTATCTCCTTGTTCACATAGTTGTGGAAATCCATCTTTTGGAAATCTCAATGGATTGTCGCTGAGTCAATCAGTCACCTCCTCACCTCTCCTTGACTTAATGATGAACCCTTGTTCGAAACTCGCTTCCATAGTTCATCTCCCGAGAATCTTCGATGTCGTTTTGACAATTTGTGTTGCACCTTTCTTCTCAGGCATCCTGAATCTGAGTTATCCTAACACCGATCAGATCTGAATCTCGGTCAGATATGATGGTTGGAACATATTTCCAAGAGTTATAACATTGGTCTTTATACAACCCGGTAAGGTGGTGTCTTTGCTTAGCACCCCTAGCCAGAGGACCTTTTGTTATAATTTCCTTTTTAGCAAGGTTAACCATTCTTCCATGAGCAAATTGAAAGACTTATTCTATATGTTGTTCCTGATGAATCCTTTTTGTATCCAAGTCCGACCTTTGCTTGAAGACCATGTCAATGCTATCTCGAAGCATGTCTGTGGTACTCCGATTTTCAACAAGAACACTTATCCCAATGCTAATTGTTTCTTGCTCAATTATCCAAACACCGTTGTATGGGTAATGTCATGAAAAATTTTCTCCCCCTACCTAGAGGGTGTTCTACATTATAACCTGTCACGGATATCTTGCCCCGCTTGTCCTTGGGAAGGATATACCCTTGAAATATGTGTTTAAACACATTTTCCTTTCCATTGTTCTGTTTACTCTGATAATCATATTTTCCTTTCCATTGTTTTGTTTAACCTTTCTTGTAATATGACTTAGCTGAGCAGAGATAAATCCCTGCTTAGTTAAGCACCTCGATGTACTACTCTCTCAGTAGAACCTGTTACTATTGTTGATGACATTCCGGTAGCCACCGATGGACGAGAACTTGCCTATTGGTCCGCCTCGTTCAACGAGCAAGAAAATGGTTCTCTTCGTCCCTCGCCCTTGGTACCGATGTTGTTGCCGACATAACTGACAGGCTATCCTCTTACATGCCATGCTTACATGATCGTGCAAGACATTACTGCCCCTTTCTACTTTTAACCCACATGGTGGGCCCATAACCCACAGTTCCACAGGATCGAAACCTGACTCTCCTGTACCCCTTGTTTCCAAAGTTATTCCTCACGTGCGGCTTCATATGTAATTCACGGGCCACCTTTCGAGAGATCACCAATTCTGGTATCCGAAACAATACTTATGCCCATTGCTCTAAACCCTTTCACACTCTGTTTCAGGCATCAAATGATTGCCTGCCCGCTTGAAACTTCCCATGATACCTCTTTATATTGCTCTAGATATTTTCTTAAATTTCAAATTGAGAGATACTTTTGCCACCTTCCTCGATGTTATCGACCAGATAGTCTACCTTGCAGAGGTCCGTTCTCCCGGAATACCCCTTTATTCTTTCGTAAGCACGATAGAGTTCACGAAGAAAGGACGCCGACTTCATCATGATGACCTGAAGCAGAGAAATGAAGACATCAACGTAATGGATCGACCTCTTCGAGAAGAGCAACCAAGACCGAGAAGAATCGTTAGAATTTCATAACCAGAACTTTCTCCCTTACACCCCTCTTAAATCTCGGGACGAGATTTCTTGTAGTGGAGGAGTTTTGTCACGCCCGGGTAACTAAGCTACAGTAATCCCACGCTAATGGTGCCACGTTACCTCCGTTACTATTGCTAATCTATCGTTAGATCAAAACCGGTCCAAAATTCAAATTCAAAATTTGGTAAATAATAAAAGTTTTCAAACAGTAAAATAAAAATGTTCGGTTTGTACTAAATATTACATAGATAATTATGGTGTATAAGACACAGTTTTATAAACTGCATAAATATTTTAAATTGAATTAAAACAGAAGAGAAAATAAATAAAGAAAAGAAAATACAAAACATAAAACAAACTAACAAGAATTTTTTTTTTTGAAAAGACCCCCCCCCCAGTGGGCCAACTGGCCCAGCTGTTAGCCAGGCCGGCCCAACTGGCCCAACAGGCCACCCCCCAATTCCCTTATCCCCCACCCGGTGAGACCCCGAACCCCCACCGACACCCCACTCCTCCCCCGAAATATCTCCCTCCCCCCTCTCTCCCGATTGGATCGGGAGGGGGAACAAACTGCGCCGACGCCGCCAACGATCCCCGCCGCCCGGAGCTGCGTCGCCGCCCTCCACCTCGCCGGACCTCCCCACCGGCCTGCTACCCCTACGCACGTCGTCTCCGTCTCCTCCTCGGCCCCCGTTGCCACGTTCCCTACAACCGCGGTGAGGACCGCGACCGCCCCTCTCCCTCACACCGCGGTCACCGCGCTCCGCCCGCGCGCGCCCGTACTTGCCCGCGGCCACTGCCCCTTTTGCCTCGTCCGCACGCACGCGCCTCGCCCGAACGCCGCCGTCCCTGTCCCCGCTTCGCCGTGACGCTTGCCGAGCGCCGTCACTGCGCCCGCCGTCCACCCCGCACGCGCTCGCCCCGCTGCTACCTCCTGCCTCGTGCGGCGCAGCCACGGCAGCCCCGCGCTCGCCCGCTCGTGCGTGGCCTCGCCCGTGCCCTTGCCCGCCGGAGCTGTGCCGCTGGCCGCGCCGTCCGCAAGCCCTGCTGCGCTCGTCGCCAGGCCGCGTCCACCGCCTCCCCGCACCGATGCGCGTGGCCTCCCCACACGCGCCGTAGTCGCCCGCAACCGCACCCCTCCTCGCCGTCTCCCTTCGCCGGAGACGGCCTGCCCGCGAGCCCCGCCGTGGCCGACGGCGCGCTATGGCGCCCGTACCCCCCCCCCCCACGCTGCGGCTCGGTCCGCCCCTCGTTCGGGCGCCGCCCCGTTAACCGCCACCCATGCGCCAGCTAAGGCCCCTGGCCCTATGACATATGGGGCCCACCCCAGAACAAAAAAAAAGAAAAAAAGAAGTAGAATAAAAATAAATAAAAATAATATAATTAATTTAATTAATTAATCCTGTTAATTAATCTAATTAAGCCTAATTAATTCATCTAATCACTTAAATTAAATTAACTAATCCTGTTTAGTTAACTAAGTCAATGACCAGTGGGACCCACACGTCAGCGACCTAGTCAACACTTCTGTTGACTGCTGATGTCATGCTGACGTCATGATGACGTCAGCAAACACTGTTCTGGATAATGTTGTATTAAATTAATTAAATAAATGCTAAAATTAATTTAAATCTTTTAAAAATCATATAAAATAAACCGTAGCTCAGATGAAAATACTTTGTACATGAAAGTTGCTCAGAACGATGAGACGAACCCAGATACGCAGCCCGTTCGTCCGCCACACATCCCTAACATATCGAACTCGCAACTTTCCCCCTTCGTTTCATCTGTCCGAAAATGCGAAACATCGGGAATACTTTCCCGGATGTCCCCCCCCTTCGCCGGTACCACCTACTGCCGCGTTAGGGCACACCTAGCACCGCTCATTGTCATGTCACGCATCGTCATGCTTATGTTTGCATTGTACTTACTTTTTCTTCCCCCTCTTCTCTCCGGTAGACTACGAGACCGACGCTGCTGCTGCCCAGTTCGACTACGGAGTTGACGACCCCTCCTACTTACCAGAGCAACCAGGCAAGCCCCCCCCCCTTGATCACCAGATAGCGCCTATTCTTCTTTATACTGCTTGCATTAGAGTAGTGTAGTATGTTACTGCTTTCCGTTAATCCTATCCTGATGCATAGCCTGTCCTTGCTACTACTGTTGTTACCTTTACCTGCAATCCTACATGCTTAGTATAGGATGCTAGTTTTCCATCAGTGGCCCTACATTCTTGTCCGTCTGATGTGCTATACTATCGGGCCGTGATCACTTGGGTGGTGATCACGGGTATATACTTATGTACTCTATACATGACACCTGTGGTGACTAAAGTCGGGTCGGCTCGTAGGAGTACCCGCAAGTGGATCTTTGTGGCAGAGCGACAGGGCAGGTTGAGACCACCTAGGCGAGAGGTGGGCCTGGCCCTGTACGGCGTCCGCGGTTACTTCAAAATAAACGCTTAACGAGTTCTTGGTATTTGATCTGAGTCTGGCCATTTGGTTACGCACTAACCAACTACGCGGGAACAGTTATGGGCACTCGACGTCGTGGTATCAGCCGAAGCCTTCGTGACGTCAGCGACTGAGTGGCGCGCGCCGGATTGGACTGGAACGCCACTAGGCTAGGTCTGCTTCCGGCCGCGTTCGCAACGTGCAGGTGTGCAATGGGCGATGGGCCTAGACCCATGCGCCATAGGATTTAGACCGGCGTGTTGACCTCTCTGTTGAGCCTAGGTGGGGCTGCGACGTGTTGATCTTCCGAGGCCGGGCATGACCCAGAAAAGTGTGTCCGGCCAAATGGGATCGAGCGTGTTGGGTTATGTGGTGCACCCCTGCAGGGAAGTTTATCTATTCGAATAGCTGTGTCCCTCGGTAAAAGAACGACCCGGAGTTGTACCTTGACCTTATGACAACTAGAACCGGATACTTAATAAAACACACCCTTCCAAGTGCCAGATACAACCCGGTGATCGCTCTCTAACAGGGCGACGAGGAGGGGATCGCCGGGTAGGATTATGCTATGCGATGCTACTTGGAGAACTTCAATCTACTCTCTTCTACATGCTGCAAGATGGAGGCTGCCAGAAGCGTAGTCTTCGACAGGACTAGCTATCCCCCTCTTAATCTGGCATTCTGCAGTTCAGTCCAGTGATATGGTCCTTTACACATATACCGATGCATATGTAGTGTAGCTCCTTGCTTGCGAGTACTTTGGATGAGTACTCACGGTTGCTTCTCTCCCTCTTTTCCCCCTTTCCTTTCTACTTGGTTGTCGCAACCAGATGCTGGAGTCCAGGAGCCAGACGCCACCGTCGACGACGACTCCTACAACACTGGAGGTGCCTACTACTACGTGCAGCCCACTGACGACGACCAGGAGTAGTTAGGAGGATCCCAGGCAGGAGGCCTGCGCCTCTTTCGATCTGTATCCCAGTTTGTGCTAGCCTTCTTAAGGCAAACTTGTTTAACTTATGTCTGTACTCAGATATTGTTGCTTCCGCTGACTCGTCTATGATCGAGCACTTGTATTTGAGCCCTCGAGGCCCCTGGCTTGTATTATGATGCTTGTATGACTTATTTATGTTGTAGAGTTGTGTTGTGATATCTTCCCGTGAGTCCCTGATCTTGATCGTACACGTTTGCATGCATGATTAGTGTACGGTCAAATCGGGGGCGTCACACTAACATTGAGGAACCTTATAGTGCCAGATATGTCATCTTTGAACCAATTTATTTGCACATGCATGATGTTGTTCATTCATTTGCTCAATTTGTGACTAGAGATGAAGCACTAGTAGTTCACAATGGGGAAAACATTAAATTTAGTCAGCCAAAGTTTCTTAGGTTGTCTATAGAAACCAAAGGCGTGCAATCAGATGAGTTTGAATGGAGATGTTTACAAGAGCAAAATCACTAAGACCAATAATATTGTTTGGGAATTTCAAGATTCAGTCTGGTGATTCCCTGATTTTCTTTCCAAGTCTTCGAACTCTAAATGTACATTCCACAAATTTTGGTGCATTGGTTTAACATTTGTATCAGCTCAAACACTTGAGGTATCTAACAATGCACAATTGCAAAGATATAAACAGCCTGCCAGAGAACATTCACAAGTTGTAAAGGATGTGAGAATCTTGTGAAACTTCCTGACAACATTGTAAAGTTACAGCATCTAATATATCTTGACCTTGATGATACCTGTGTAAATAGCATGCCCAGGGGTTAATGTGCCTTAACAAATTTAAGAGCATTATATGGGTTCCCAGCCCACGTGGATGGTGACTGGTGCAGTCTAGAAGAGTTGGGACCTCTTTCTCAGCTCATTCAACTTGGATTAAAGGGTTTGGAAATTGAAAGCCAAGCTTGGTACAAGGGTGCATCTTACCTTAATGAAATTACACTGCAGCAACAATGTTCACAACATTGGATTATTGAAAGGAGTACCCTCTGGGAGGGATCAAAGAATAATTATGGAGGTATTTGATGAGCTTTGTCCTCCACCTTGCATAGAACATATTAACATGAAAGGATACTTTGGTAATCGGCTCCCAAGGTGGATGATGTCAACATCAACGATACCCCTGAAGAGCTTGAGACTTCTAACGATTCGTAGCCTGGCTTGCTGCACCCAACTCCCTGATGGCTTGTGTCAGCTCCCATGTCTGGAGGTGCTATTAGTTGATGGAGCTCCAATGATCAAGCGCATTGAGTCTGAATTCGTGCAACCCTAGAGTCAGTATGGCCATTCTTCATCCCAGGCAGCAGTGTCATTTCCGAAAATGCACAAGATGATCCCTCCCGGCCTTGGAGGTTCTTACCATCACAGATTGCAAATTGAGGTGTATCCCTCCCGGCCTTGCCTCCCATGCGAGGGCTTTGAAGAAGTTAACCATATGGAGCGTCCAGGGTCTCCAGGCTCTAGAGAACTTGGCTTCTGTAGTCCAGCTCGATCTATTTGACTTACCCAACCTGATTAATATCTCCAATTTCCCCAAGTTGCAAAAGCTTGAGATCGATTGCTGCCAGAAGCTTGAGTCTCTGCAGGGGATGGATCAACTCCGAAGACTCGTGTTGACAGTTCACTATGACAGACCAATCCCGTCATACCTGCAAACTGTAAAGCCAAGTCATCTGTCGTTGGACTGCGGCCCAGAGGCACTCGCTTGCATGGCTTTGGGAAAATCTGGTCCCGAGTGGGACAAATTCGGTCGTATCCAGCATGTCGAGGCTTATGCAGATGATCCTGGTGAACATATTGAAAAGAAATGGCACCTATTTTACACAAGCGAGCCGTACATCATGGTGACAAACATCCACCCACAGGTAATATATATTGTTAACTCACTGCTCTTCCATTATGTGCAGCTAATCTGTTTTCTTAATCTCCTATCTTTGATTCCATTCCATCTTAGTAGTTCAGCGGTACATATGCTAGAGCCTGAATATGCACTTGCCACCATTTCGTTTTGCTTGGCAGGAGTGGTCATGGTCTGAAAAAGAGTGTGAAGACGTCGAGGATGTAGAAGACAGCCTTGACTCTTGGAGAGGAAGGAGTGACAAGTTAAGGAGGCAGCAACATTCCATTGTTAACTTCCCGCTAGCTACATACACATACAGTGCTGCTCACACAACTTGACGTGCAGCAAGATTAGTCTAGTAGCTTGCTCCCTGTTTTGTATCCCTCCCAGTTTTCTTTGGTTCCTAGTACTAGCAGTGGTTATTTAATTTGGCCTGTATGTATGTATATAAGTTAGCTATAGATACCTGCTGGGGACATTAACTGCATGTACTACTGAAGATGGTCCATCAGTAAAGAAAGAACCAATTCTGACTCCCAGGTTGAGCTGTGACTGTATGACAGAATGATTGGTGTCAATTTGTTTGTTGGAACATATGCATCGACAGAGCCCATAAATTGTAGTCGTCAGTTTATTTCTTGTACCGTGACTTTAGAGGTAGCATATTTCACGTAACTATGAACTGAAAGCTAGCATTACTCACCCTTGATTAACATCTTCAGCGAGCAAGAATTCGGGTTCTGAAAATGAAAGAGAGCAAAAACACGGCAGTACACAAGTAGCCCTTCCTGGTTTCCACTTGCACAACCAGGGGGCTTTGTCACTTTTATATCTTTCGTACGTTTTGTTCTGAAACTTCACACTGATTGACAACAGTAGCACTCAAACAAAACTTAGATAGACATGTAACCAGATTCTACAACTGAATCTGTAATCAAATTCAGACAAGCAGGCAAAGCGAATTGGGTCCTCACTTACTTGTAGCAGAACGGAGTTGATGAAGTCGGCCAGGTTGACCGACGTACGCCAGGTGGGCTAAACTTTAATCAGACCACACAATATGTTCATTGCTTCCCAGAACAAACTTATTTATATTGATGTGCCTTCCATTGTGTCTGAGGACTAAACTTTGTTCTTTCTTATGCAGATGATGATGGTGAACATATTGAAAAGAAATGGCACCTATTTTACACAAGCGAGCCGTACAGCATGGTGACAAACATCGACCCACAGGTAATATATATTGTTAACTCATTGCTCTTCCATTATATGTAGCTAATCTGTTTTCTTAATCTCCTATCGTTGATTCCATCTCATCTTAGTAGTTCACTGGTACATGCTGGAGCCTGAATGTGCACCTCCCACTGTTTGGTTTTGCTTGGCAGGAGTTTTGAATCAGGATCTGAAGACGAGGAAGGAGTGGTAGCAAATTAAGGAGGCAAGAGCATTGTTAATTTCCTGCTGCTAGCTACATACAGTACATGGAGGAACAACAAGATGAGAAACTTCAACCCCCAGGTAATATATATATATAGTTAATCTGTTTTCTGAATCTCTTGATGTTGATTCTATTCCATCTTGGTAGTTCAGCGGTACATATGCTAGAGCCTGAATATGCATTGCCACCATTTCGTTTTGCTTGGCAGGAGTCATCATGACCAATGACCCTGCCTTGACTCTTGCAGAGGAAGGAGTGACAGGTTAACTTCCCGCTAGCTACATACAGCTACAGTGCTGCTCACACAACTTGACGTGCAGCAAGATTAGTCTGGACTAGTGGATACATAGCACTAGTAGCTTGCTCCCTGTTTTGTATCCCTCCCGGTATTCTTTGGTTCCTAGTACTAGCAGTGGTTATTTAATTTGGCCTGTATGTATATAAGTTATTTAACTGCATGTACTACTGAAGATGGTCTATCATTCGATCAATAAAGAAAGAACCTTTTTGTACTACCAATTCTGACTCCAGGTTGAGCTGTGATTGTATGACAGAATGATTGGTGTCACTTTGCTTGTTGGAACATATGCATAGACAGAGCCCAGAACAGAACTGCATATTTTTTTTCAAAAAGGGGGAGATCCCTGGCCTCTGCATCAGAACGATGCTTACGACCATATTTATTAATAAGCAAATAAGTTCAACACAGGTCTTGAGGTCTCAAACAAACGAACCAAAAATGCTCAACAAAAGTAGAAGAGTAAAAGTAAAGCCACAACCGGCTGGCAAAAAAAAGATAGGAAAACTAATTGCCTATCCTATTACATGACCGCCATCCAAACCGGTTGAAAATAGTCCGAGCTACCATCTCCCATCGAATAAATCTAGTAACCAAACGCTCTCTGGCCTCCGTTGCAGTGAGTAGCGACCACATATAGATCAACGCAGTGGCTCAGAAGATAAGCCGCAAAAAATGTGTATTTGTTGTTCTGTTAAAAACAAATAATTTTTGCAGTTCCATACTGCCCATAATAAAGCACATACTCCTACACGAATGTGTCTTGCTGTTTCGGAATCTATCCCATCAAGCCACGTCGCAAATAACGTGTTGATAGTGTTCGGAGGAGTAATATTAAAAGCTATGTGAACAGTCCGCCATAATTTTTTTGCCAACTGGCAGTCAAGAAAGAGGTGTTTCTTGTACCATAACTTTAGAGCTACGTAGAAAATTAAGGAGGCCTTGAGTTAGCATATTTCACGTAACTATGAACTGAAAGCTAGCATTACTTACCCTTGATTAACATCTTGAGCCAGCAAGAATTCGGGTTCTGAAAATGAAACAGAGCAAAAACAGGGCACAACCAGGGGGGCTTTTGTCACTTTATTTCTTTGGTCCTTTTTCAGGGTTCTGGAACCTTTTTTCACTGATCGACAATAGTAGCACTCAAACAAAACTCAGATAGACATGTAACCAGACTCTACAACTGAATCTGTAATCAAATTCAAACAAGCAGGCAAAGCGATTTGGGCCCTTGCTGACGTGTAGCACAACGGAGTTGATGAAGTCGGCCAGGTTGACCGGTGTACGCCAGGTGGGCGCCAACTGGCGCTTCCCTGGTCGATGATCGAACCTGAGTTTTAGTTGTATACTAGAGCTGGCTGAATCTGAATATATTTTGCCGGTGGGCCGCAAATCTGCTGCCGTTTCTTGTGCAATGTCAGTCAGTGTTGATAGTCAGTTTTTGTAGCTGAACTTGTAACAATGAACCGAGCAAGTGAACACGACCCATCTTTTAATCAGACCACACAATATGTTCATTGCTTCCCAGAACAAACTTATTAATATTGATGTGCCTTCCATTGTTTCTGAGGACTAAACTTTGTTCTTTCTTTTTTGATGGGGTAAGACTAAATTTCGTTGGTTAATTTCTTCCACTGCTTAGTAACACTACCTATTGTTTGGAATTGCTCCGGGTAGTTTGACCTTAATTTTTCTTGTGTGGATAGAAAAATAAATATAATGTGAGGAGGATATGCATTGCCCCATCAAGATTCAAGCAATGTCGTTGGTCTCTCACACCATCCCTCTAACGACGACTACTCATTGAGTTGGGCTGTGTGAATATATAAGCTATTTAGCTGCTGGAATAAACTGCATGTACTAGAATTACATATAGAACCTGCTGCTGCTTATATCGGTTCAGGGGTTCATTTCTTTCATGCGTCAATGTAAAGGAAGACGTAGCCTAGAATTACATATGGTTTGTTATAGGTTGTTCTACCTCCTGAAATTATGTGTTGACATGGTGACCAGCGCAAGGAAACTGGGGGATGCGTTGGGTTTGTTAGTTACCGGACAGATTCCGAACCCACATTGGTTTGTTACTGTGTACATGTATCAATCATAGAAGAGGAAGAGAGAAGGAAGTTGTAACTAAACTGGAAGTAAAGAAGCTACATCGTCAGGTCAGTTTTAGGTTTTGAAGAATTCCGATACATCGTCCTGTAACTGTATCGTTGAATGCCGCTTGTAGACTAGTTGAACTGCCTCCATCACAATTTATAGGTCGCTTCCTTCAACAGCCAAGAGAAGTATTCATGTTTGTGCTTAAATAATAAAAACCGGCATGGCATGTGCAAGAGACCTTGTGCAGAGGCCATAAGGTCCACATCCACGTGTGGTACGTTAATCATATTTAGCTTGGCGTACTCGACATAATATATTTTTTGGAGTTGTCTCAGTGCATGCATGTTTTGCACGCATATAATGGACATTGGTTGTGTCCATGGGGACGCACTGCTGGTCCATCAACCCTGTTCGAAGTACTGTTCGCCGGTGAGGAAACTGAAATTTCAACTCTGTCCATGATGAAAGGAGTTTATCAGTGCGTGATAATGTGACACCACGTTTTCGGGGCCAATTGAACTCGAGCATTCACCCAACCGATGGAGAGGCGGAGGAGGAGGAAATGCTAAACTCGCTCTGGGGACTGACTGTATGTAGGCAAGCCAAGGTGTGCCAAACTGCCAATGTTGAACTTCTCTTGGTATTCCTTTTGGGGCAAGACACGACACATTTTCCGTTCTACTCCCATGTTCCCGGACCGGTTGATCAAATACTCAGAGTTATATCATCTCCGACCTTGGCAATTGTCATCATCCAATGCTCTGTTATGATGCATGAGACAAGATTTAAATAGCACGCTATAGCGGTGCTACGCGCGTCCCAACCAACGAAGGCCATTTTCACGTACGAAGGATTAGCATGCTATAAATTGGGCCTCCAAATAGCTTTAGCGTCCTACTAACCCCACCTCTCGAGCCAACCATATCCCCACTCCCGTACTCATCTCAAGCGGGAACTGTGGTGGCGGCCGCCCAACGACCAACCATGGCGGCGGCCTCGATCTATGACTCCGGCGGCTGACCTTCCTCGCCCCTCCCTCCCTCCCAACGGCAGCGGCTTCCACCAGGCGATGCAGCTCCCGGCCACTTCGTCTCGGCTGCTTCCTACTGGCCACTTTCTCTGCTGCCGGCGAGGATGGCATCCACCAGGCGACGGAGCTCCCCGTGGCGACGGCGTCCACGGGGCGATCATGAGCCAACAAATCCCATCGGCAGATAAGCCAGTCTATCCTCTGTTCATCTACTTGTGAATCCTTGTGCTAATACAGAAAAATGGTGAATGGCTGAATGCTCCTGATTCGCAACAAAAATTAATGCTTAGGAAGTTTATTTGCTGATTTGGTTCTCAACATTTGTTTGATGCTTAGGAAAGATCAACCTGTAGGTTAGGCCCCTCTGCTTTTCTAGACGGAAAGAAACGTTTCCGTTGTTTTGTAGGTGCAAATTGAGTTTGGTTGATGATCCTGAGCAGCATGGGAGAGGGAATGCTTCAATGTTCATCATGTGTGTCTGGACTGCTTCATAATCTGTTTTCAACATTTGTACTACTAGATATGTAGTAATTCTGGGCATCTTTGTAGCTTGCAAAAACCAGATTGCAAGTAATCCTGAACATCTGTGTAGCTTGCAAGAACCAGACTATTGCTGGATCTTTATCACTGTGTAACCCTATGCTCTTAAAAAACAACATCCTAGCAAATGCTAGCCTCTCTGTATAAATCATTGGGCTTGCAATTCTGCTATATTTCAATGAATGAATGCTCCTGATTCTGATATATGTAAATCTCACAATACTAGTTCTTTTGTAGAATAACTAGTTCTTTTATTGTTCTTTTTTTATTGATTTATGCTGAAACGCTAAATGAGATATATGCAGCAGGAGCAGCACTAGGCTGCACTGCAGCAGAAATCACAGGCATAGATTAAAGAAGAAAACCAACACTGAGTTTGGCCGCCAATCAACAAGATAATCGCCCAGACTGTACAAGGAAAACAGTGATAATATATAAGGAACAAACATACATTGAATGGCTTTTATTCTGGTGAAAATAAGAAGATCACGTACAAGCAAGAACAATCTTCCACTCGAAAAAAATTAAAGATCAGAAACTCTGGGTAGCAGCAGCACATCAACAGGGTAATAAAATGTTCAAATGACTGTCTCACGCCAAATCCAATCTTACACACTGACAACACGCTGTAACATGGCTTTTATTCAGCTCAAGAACAGGAGCACTAGAGGGCTGCACAGACAGTCAAACACGCGACAGTAAGCAATCAACACAAATCTTCCACCGGTAGCACCAACAACATCTGTCGAGGAATGGCTTCCCCAGGGCTGGCGCTGGCCAGGGAGTGGCAAGAGAAGCAACAAATAGTTAAAACATACCTAATCAAATAAAGCAAATCATGAAATGGTTGATGCAAAGGAAGTAACATGAATGATGATATGGGTAAGCGAAACACACTTGGTGTCGGTGATTTCCACAAGCCTGTCTCTTAGACTAGGCGGTCGTCGTGAGCGGGGTGACCGGCTCTGCCTTGGGAACAGGTAGGAAGTATGTGATTCTTCTTCTCATCCTTCTTGTGGACGGGAAGTGCTTCTTCTAATTCTATTTCTTCTACTTTCTCTTCTTCGTCCTGAAACTTTGGCCTGTGATTCCTGTCCGCCAAGGTCTCCATCCCCATCACCGCCAAGAGGAGCCAGATAGTGGTGAGACACTCCCCGCCATCACCCAGGCTCTTGGCGTGTAGGTAGCCCCTGCACCTGCTGGCGGAATAGCAGAGCATCTCCACCCACACACCTTGGATCACTATCCACCTATCTTCCTCACTATCCAGCACCATCAGTTCTTGGGCAAGCCTACGTGCGTCAGAAATCATATTATCCGAAGATGAGGGCATGCTAAGAATCTCCCCTGCAAGAATTTCTTCTGTCATGTCCTTGCCAATTTGGTTGCTGGCCATGGTGAAGAGATCAGATCTGCTGCCGAGCATTAGCATCTCAGGACGGATGAGAAGCAGGTAGATCATATAGTTGGATATCTCCCTGCTGCGCAATGTGGCTTCTGCTTGTTGACGACATTGATGGGATGTGTTGGGGTGGTAAAAGCAGAGGTCCGTGGCAATGTGCCAGAGGAGGACGCTCTTGTCGAAATTCATCTTCAAGCTCCACCCTATTTGCTTGTGTCTTCTTAGAGCCCACTGGCCTCGAAGCTCATTGAATTTCCTGTAACTTTCGGCGCCACATATGTAATTCTTCCAGCCATCTTCCACGTGCTGGCGAACCACCCCCGTGATTTGGTAGGCTCTAGCTTCTTTTTTAATAAACCAATGTTGGTTGACAAACTCCCTTAGAAAGTTGAAGGCAGCAAGCTTCATCAAGAATGTGGGCTTCTTCTTGCGAACACAGAAGGACATGATGTTGCACTGAGATACCATGTCGTGCCACCCTTCAAAATGCTTCATAAGGAACCCCGCACTGAAAGATGAAATGCACTGGGCCAAAATCATGTAGGACAAAACCATGCAGGGAAGCAGGAACTCCAGCATGGCGGTGAAACAGAATAGGATGTATGTCACCGTGATGTCCTTCTCCTCGTGGCCATCCTTGCGGCTCGTGGCCAAAAGCACTATAGAAGATAAGGCCAGGAATGGAAGAAAAAACATGAAGCCGGACCCATATATAGTGCCAAAGGATTGTACTCTGGTGTACAGCATACTGAATGTATCTCCAAGCCTAGACCGCAACTCTTTGTATTCATACTCATATTTACTATGCATAAATCCTGACAGGACTTTAATCCGAAGAGAGTATGGAACAGACCGATCAACAAACATATAATTGCTTAGTGATCTAAGCCCATACCTTCCCCCGGACATCTCCGTGTCCAGTAGACATTTCTTTGCATCTTGTACATATTCTTCAAGCGAATATGTCCGCCCTTTATGTTCCACTTCAAGCGAAGCCGGCATGCTGTTAAAGCTGGCGGTCCTGAGGGCCCATGGCTTCTGGGCGAATTTGAGGATGCCAAATAGAAAGAGTAAGACCCCTGCTGCCAGCAACCTCTTCTCGCCAGACCACCACTTGCAGAAGACGTACAAGGCAACCGTGACCTGAGACACCAGGGTTATGGTATGCCGTTTCCATAGCTCATTGTCTTCGAGGCTGTAGGCACTTATGAATGGCTGGCCGCCGAGGTGGATGAGGAGGACAGGCGCCCATAGAACCTCCAGGGCGGTGCTCCCCCCATCCAATGTCTGCTTCTGGCGGTTGAAGAGGGTTGCGAGGGCGTAGATCGCCACGGCATCGCTGCCTATGTAAACGATCCACACCAGCACTCTCATCCTAGACATGGAAGGAGATCTACGCAGCCATACACAGAGGTAGAGGAGGTACTGCATGAAGAGGCTGGCGAGGACGAGGATGCGCAGCTGCCACTCGTCCCACCATCCCACAGCACCGGAGAGACTCATGCATGCACTGGTTTTGCTTCCTCGTCCGCTCCGGGTGGTGAGTATTGTTATTATGTCTAGGAAATTCCAAAGATAGGAATGGAAGCACCAGGTCGCTCTCTAATGAAGGCCAGGCTCTCAAGGGAACGTGGAGGGCATTGTGTCTTTTGATGCTGCTGTGCCTTTGCGTGCTGGTGGTAAATAAATATTCCCTCCATTGGTCATGATTGATGACATCTTCTTTGTCTTTTGGCTTTTGCTAAAGATTAAAGTCGTCAGTGGCAAGATCTGATCGTATTTGGCAAGACTTGGCTACTGGATTCCTTAAACTTGTCCCTGAACCTACACCGACAAGTGCCCGCGCGTCACATCTCTTACTAGCCTACACCCACAAGTGCAGGTTAATCATATTTATACGTTGACTTGGTCGGACAATTTTTTGAACTCAGGCATCTCTTACTAGCCTACAACAAGTGCAACTGAATTTATATGGCGGGGATATTGTTTCTTTATGTATGTAGGTCACAAGAGTGATCTCTCTAGCGTGTGGCATCGCCCGCCTAGCCTTGTTCTTAGTATTTATTGTGTGAACATATGATACCCAGGAAAGATGACACAATGAGTGCTGAGTTATTATCTCCATCCTCCTAAGTTGGGAAAACAATAGAAAATGAATTCAAATAAAAGTTCTATGTGCACATATTTCAGTGCGTGTTTTTACGGGATCTGTGTAAAGTGCAATATTATTCTGTCGGAGCTGGTGGAAAGTGAACACAATTTTTTTCTGTGAAGTGTCGCATGCACCATGTGATCTACCGGCTATTGTGAGGTGTGATTAGAGTTTTCCTCGTGAAGTAACTTAGAGCATCTCGAGCCGTTGCCCCACCCCCCCCCCCCAGGTGGCTCGAAAAATCACCGCCTTGGGACCAACCGGCGCAAAAATCGGCTTGGGGGCGAATGGGTTCCCAGCCGCTGCCCCTAGGTCGCCCCCAGGCGCCGATATCGGCCCAACTTTCGCGCACTTTTGCCCGCTATCCAGCCCACTTTCGGCGCAAAAAGGCCCACCATCGGCGCAAATCGGCCCATATTTGCCGTGCTTCAACGTTTTGAGCTACTTTTTATCACATAGTTCATCATAGAAAATAAATAAAAACCAAATAGTTCAATACAAATCATATAGTTTAACAAATAAAAACTCATATTTCATCACACGTCGAGCTAGGCGTTGCCCTTGAGCCTCCATAAGTGCTCCACCTGAACCTGCTGCAGTTGTTGATGCACCTGTGGGTCTCAGATTTCCTGATGCATGTTGATGAAGGCAGTCCAGGTTGCCGGTAGCTGGTGATCAATTTGAGCAAGAGGACCCTACCTGTAATATGGTTCAGTGTCAAACACTGGCTCTTCCTGCTCGCTTTCAATGATCATGTTATGCAAGATAACATAGCAAGTCATGATCTCCCTCATTTGATCTTTCGACCAGGTCTGAGTGGGGTACCGGACAACAACAAATCGAGATTCGAGCACACCAAATGCCCGCTCGACATCCTTCCTGCAAGCCTCCTGAACCTTCGCAAAGTGGGAATTCTTGCCTCCCGGCACAGGGTTTGAGATAGTCTTCAGAAATGTAGGCCATCTCGGATAGATGCCATCTGCTAGGTAGTATCCCTTGTTATAGTGCCGTCCATTGACCTCGAAGTTCACCGGAGGAGTATGACCTTCAACCAGCTTGGCAAAGACAGGAGAGCACTGCAGTACGCTGAAGTCATTGAGTTCCTAGCATACCAAAGAATGAGTGCCAAATCCAGAGGTCCTGTGTGGCCACTGCCTCAAGTACCACATTGCGACCACCTTTGGCGCCTTTGTACAGCCCCTGCCAAGCAAATGGACAGTTTTTCCATTTGCATTGGATATAATCGATGCTTCCAAGCATCCGAGGAAATCATGTTGCTGTATTCTGTGCTAGAATCCGAGCAGTGTCTTCAGCATTGGGTGATCGCAAGTATTGCAGTCCAAACACTGCCACCACTACCCTGCAGAACTTGTAGAAACACTCAATGGTCGTGGACTTGGCCATGCGCCCATAGTCATCAAGTAAATCACCAGGAGCTCCATATGCAAGCATCCTCATAGTTGTCGTGCAATTCTGGATTGAGGTGAATCCAAGTGTGTCGGTGCAGTCCTTCTTGCACTTGAAGTAGATGTTGAACTCCCGGATGGAATTCAAAATTCTGAGGAAAAGCTTCCGGCTCATCCGATAATGGCGCCGAAATACTTTGTCGCCATGCAGTGGAGCGTCGGCGAAGTAGTCGGAGTAGAGCATGCAATAGCCTTCTAGTCAATGACGGTTCTTTGCTTTCAGCCGCCACGGCGCCGAGCCACCTCGCCGCGGCTTTGCATTGCTTGCGAGCAAGCCGGCCAGGGAAGCGAGTACCATGAGATGCTCTTGGTCCTGGACATCGGTATCGGCTTCGTCCTCCAGCAGCGCCGCGAGCGCCTCGTCGTCGTCCGAGTCCATGGCCGAGCAGGCAAATCGCCGAACACCTGGCGGGTGGGGCGGGCGCACAGCAACCGGTATCCCGCCAAGCGCGGCCGGAGCGACGAAAAACAGGCCCAGGAAGGTGGTGGAGCGGCGAAACCCTCTCTCTTCTCCGGCGGGGAACGGCCTATCTAGCGACGGTGGGAGGTGGGGCGGCGCCGGGACCGGCAAGGTGGCGGGGGGCGTGGGGAGGGGGGCGAATCTGTCGACTTTTCGCTGACAGTGTGGCCCCGACACGGCTTTTCCTACCGCCGGAGCCCCCGAGTGCCCCCCAGTGTGCTGGGTTCGGCCTGGGAACGCCGGGTCCAAAAACGGGCTGAGCCGATTGATTTCGGCATCTTGGGGGCGCGACTGGGGCCTTTTTTGGGCGCCGGCGCGAAAAAGTCGCTTTGGGGGGCCTGTTGGGGGCGCGGCTGGAGATGCTCTTAATCATGTAGCATTGTTCATCCACTTGTAAAATCAAATCCCTCTTTGCATCAAACGCAATCACTAACGAAATTAAGTGAAAAGATCATACTGCAGCACTCTAAAAGAAAACGGAGTTTGTGCTCAGAGAGGATGCTTAATGCTATGGTCCCCGCAAAAAAGAGAATGCTTAATGCTTATGTAGTCTGCATATTAATTTAGAGCAAACAAAGGAACAACTATAGTGAAAAAACAAAGGGCTGGCATGACCTGTTTGATCAGCCACCCCGATGCCTTCCATGCATCGAATCCTCCTGCCCTCTGCATCTCCCGGAGGCACGGCCTGACCTTGCCGCAGTAACGCGCACGATGTGCTGGACAGAATGCCATGGACACGAAATTTGACCAGCAGTAGCAAAACTCAGAGTACAAGATGACGTAGGTCTGTTTTTCTGGCCTCTTCGACAATAAAAACATAACAAAGGATACCACTGAACCTGGGAAATAATTTGATTCTTAACACAGTTTAGATGTGGGCTCATGGAATTCGTATCAGGTGAACCCATAGTACTGGTTTCAAATTGATATGCATTACTAAATCTAGTTACAGAAGGGGAGAAAACACTCCACCAAGATGACAGGAAAGAGATGGGAGAACTTTATCCAGGGGATGTTGGGATTCCGCCCACAGGATCGATCACATCATTTCGACGAACACGCACACGAAAAACTGATAGCCGAGGGTACGTCTTGTACCCTTAATTTTCCTCTTTATTTTTTCTTTTCTTCTCACGGTGTTACAATGACGCACCCCTATGCCTGTGTATATATACACGTCCGGCAAGGAGTAAACACAACCAAACACGACCTGTGTTACAACTAGACTCGAAATCTTACGTGAACAACTCGTCCTGAACCTAAAACTACACGGACACATGCAGCCTACTCACGTATTGGCATGCAATCACCGTATTCTGCTTGGACACCGAAGTACTACTTAATACAAGGAACCTAATTAACATCTAATCAAGATTACATCTAACACAGGAAACCGCGATTTGCAGCCTCTGCTGCCTGCAAACTCTATCCTACGTAATCCATACAGATGAGGATCCATGGTTCCTTTCATGGAAAGAGATAACCGGAGGTAAGAGGAACCGCTGGGAAGGTGGGAGATGCTAGCTGCACCTCGTCTACTACTCATCTAAGATGAGAACATTCTGGAACACAATGCCATTCATTCCGCAGATGTAATTAATGAAGTTGATTCTCGAGAAACATCAGCTTCTCCACCTTTGTATTCCTGGCGCTAGTGGCAGGACATGGTTGTCACGTCCACAGTCTCAGCTCCTGCTACTTTGTTACCCGTTGAACCTATGTTCCCAATGCATCTCATCTCTATTACAATATTAGGGCCAAACATATCCTCCTCTTCATCTCCATGTAGCTAACTAACACCTCATTTCATATTCAACCAAACTGAACCAGCTATAACCAAATTTGAATTTTGAAATAAATTTTTTAAGTGCAAACCTGCAATATGCAGGTTATTTGGTTGTGTGTGTGTGTGCACGCGCGCGCTCATGCAAAGTGTGCTTCGAGTATCGGTGCTATGCCACCAGGCACCTACTGATGGAGTATATATATCCTGTGACTATGATATTGTAAAGTGACATGTCATAAAAATGCCCACTTTTTCCCTTTAGACTAAGAACTGGTACAATGGCATGAGCATGTGCGTGGGCGAACAACATCTTTAATTTGACTTAGATGGTGGTGGGGAAATAGCCCTGATATATAATGTACGACTGAGCATGCCGATGTGAATGATGGTGGGTTTCATTTCTATCTTTCCTTCTATGAAGTCGAATTGTGCCTGATTATGGCACTTGCTGGTGAATCTGCTCTTCTTGTGCTATTATGTTGTCAAATCGAGTGCTATTCAGGCAGCTGTGGCTCTTAATTTGTCTGTGTTATTTTCTGCAACGAAATTCGATGATTTATGCCCTCTTCTACCCTTCAAGACGATCTTGCTATTGTACCTGGTATGCCTCAGGTTGCTGTTTTTCAGGTGATCGCGGATGCATGATTTTTTCAGTCTATGATCGGCATTGTTGTGTTTTTCTTTTCGAGAATGACGGGGGAATAACCCACCGGTTGTTATATTACCCGAAAGTGACGTGGTAGTCATACATAGTTTTCCATCGAGGAGATAAAAAACATCATGGTGAAGAAGTAAAAACCGAGAAAACAGAGGGAGAGGAGCCTAAAGATAAGAAAGCAGGTAGGAACAGAACCGGAGGAGATGCGCACTCGCTCCAGCTTCGAAGCGCATCATCGACCACGAGGCGGACGACCTCGCCGACACGGCAGGTGAGGGAGTTGAAGACCACATCGTTTCTGGCCGTAGGAGGATGTAGATGCCATCTATCCAGACTGTATCAGGCACCAGCGCGCGTGGATGAGCAGCAAGGATTTCCCTTACCGAGCAAAGGAGGGCCATGGCGAGGCGAGCTCAAAAGTGGGCCATGTGAGGGCAGTCGGCAAAGAGGCAATCCGCCGTCTCGTCGTCGTGTCGGAGGCGCAGGTCGGCAACGGGGCACAACTCTTACCGAATAGGTTGAATCGAGTGCTAAGCCGGTCGCCGACAAGCAGACGAGCAAAGATCTTGATCTTGCTGGGGAGCTTGGAGCACCAGATGTCGATGGAGACCTGGTCAAGCACCCCGTGCGGTGACAATAGGCGGAAGGCCGCACACAAACCTGACGCGACGTCGTCACCCCAGGCCATGATGTGGCGGTCATGCACATCAGACAAACGGACTCCACGGATGAGCTCGCGCACCGCGACCAGCTCAGCCGCAGCCATAGAGGACAACCAATTTCCTGTGAAAACACATCAAAGAGAGGATTTATGGAATCATTTGCATTCATTGGTCATTAGTAGTAAAACCAGACAGAATATCTAGGTTTAAACAACTAGCGAATGAGTGTAAAAATATCACTCATCGGCAACTGCCGCCGATGAAGGGAAGCGAAGATCGGAATGATCCAACCTGTAAACACATGAACAGAGACGAACGAAGAATGGACCCAAGCAGATCAACCAAAGACAAACGCCAACCAAATATCCCGAGACCGTTGGAGACAAACTTCCACATGCCTTCCATAAGCACCCACGGGACAGGGATTAGGCTGGGAGAATCTTATTCCATCTTCAGGACACAAACCAACCAAAACTAAAAGAAATATATCAAAAAACGGAGTTCTTCGCTCGGGGTTGACCGCGCCTCCTGGCCCTAAAGGCACAAGAGATCGATGGGGCAGGCTGGCGGCTGCACGCGGGAGGCAGAGGAAACCGTAGCTCTGGGTGCCCTAGGAGTGTGAGGAGGGATGATCTATCTGATTTTGAAATTTGTCAAAAGTTTTCTTCCGATGCAACAACTTGGTCGCATTGCATCACATTGTGCCGAGTAGCTAGAGAGGGTTCTGAAAATCTCAACAAATTAAAATATTTGGAAGATTAGGTTGTGAGTGAAGATGTATGAATTGCACGATGTATTGATTCGGTGCAATGTGCACGGTATATATAAGTATAAGGTGGGGCCTCTACCTCAATCTATACAACAAACTAGAGAGGTGGGCCTAGTCAATATACATGCACAAATAACATAATCAACACCCCCCCCCCCCCCGCAGTCGAAGCGGCACCGCGGCTAACGCAAAGACTGGACCGGAACTCCTCAAAAGACGCCGTAGGCAAGCCCTTGGTCATGATATCTGCAAATTGTTGGAAAGTAGGGACGTGTAAAACACGAATATGGCCAAGAGTCACCTGTTCCCGAACAAAGTGAATATCCAACTCAATATGCTTGGTCCAGCGATGATGTACCGGGTTAGCGGAGAGGTAGACCGCCGAGACGTTGTCACAATAGACCACCGTGGCACGATCAACAGGGCAGGAAAGCTCCTGAAGCAGCTGGCGAAGCCACGAACACTCGGCGACGGCGTTGGCCACCGCACGATACTCACCCTCAGCACTGGAATGAGAGACCGTAGGATGCCGCTTAGACGACCACGAGATAAGTGAGGGTCCAAGGTAGACACAATAGCCCGAAGTGGAACGACGAGTGTCACGACAACCCGCCCAGTCTGCATCGGAGTAGGCGGTGAGGACGGTGTCGGCGGAGGCGTGAAGCTTGACGCCAAGATCCACGGTGCCATAGACATAGTGAAGAATCCGCTTGACGGCATCCCAGTGAACGTCTCGAGGAGCATGCTTATGAAGACACACCTGCTGCACGACATACTAGATCTCCGGTCGAGTCAGGGTGAGGTACTGAAGAGCACCAACGATAGACCCATAGAAAGCAGCATCCGAAGCAGGAGAACCATCCATGGCAGAAAGCTTGGCCTTCGTATCAACAGGCGTAGCGGCGGGTTTGCAGTTAAGCATGCCGGCGCGCTCCAGGAGCTCATGAGCGTACTTCCGCTGATGAAGGAAGAAGCCATCCGGACGACGCACCACCTCGACACCGAGGAAGTAGTGCAAAGGGCCCAAGTCCTTGATGGCGAACTCAGCGCGAAGACAAGCCGTGAGCTGACTGAGGAGACCAGCCGTACATGCCGTCAGGATGATGTCGTCGACATAGAGCAGCAAGTAGGCCGTGTCAGAGCCCTGATGATAGACGAAGAGCGAGGCGTCCGAGCGGGTAGAGCGAAACCCAAGCTGGTGGAGAAACGCCGCGATGCGCTAGTACCAAGCGCGCGGAGCCTGCTTGAGTCCATATAAGGACCGCGAGAGCAGGCACAGGTGGTCGGGAAGCGCCGGGTCAACAAACACGGTGGGCTGCTGGCAGAAGACCTGCTCCTCGAGGTGACCATGGAGGAAGGCGTTGGAGACGTCCATCTGGTGCACCGGCCAAGCACGGGAGACCGCAAGGTGAAGAACCGTGCGAATCGTGTCGGGCTTGACGACCGGAGCGAAGGTCTCGGTGAAGTCGATGCAAGCACACTGCCTGAAGCCCCGAACGACCCAGCGCGCTTTATAACGATCAAGAGTACCATCAAGAAAGAGCTTGTGTTTGAAGACCCACTTCCCGGTAATCACGTTGGCGTGCCGGGGACAGGGAACAAGCTGCCACGTCCGGTTGCGCAACAGGGCGTCAAACTCCTCTTGAATCGCAGCCATCCAGAGCGGGTCACGAAGAGCGGCTCGGACGGAGGATGGCAAAGGCGACGGCTCAGAGGTGGACGCCGCATGGACGTAGTCATCCGCGGCGTAGCGCGAGCTCGTGCGAAAAACGCCCGTACGGGCGCGGGTGACCGGGCCGGCCACAGGTGCCGGAGGCGCTGGGGCCGGGGCGCCGGGGGGCACCGAGGGGGCCGAGGAGGCCGCAGGCGGCGGGGGGGGGGGGGAGGGCGCCGAGGAGGCCAGGGGCGCCGAGGGGGCCGAGGAGGCCGCAGGCGCCGGGGGGGCGCGGGGGCCAGTCCCGCGGCTGTAGGAGGCGCCGCGGGCGGGGGCGCGCCTCAAAGCCAGGGCGGGCCAAGAGAGGCGCGCAAGCGCCCTGGGAGCGACGCCGAGGAACCCGCGTCACTGGTGGCGGGAGGAACAGCCGGGGGTACCTGCTGAAATGGAAACACATGCTCATCAAAGTAAACGTGCCGTAAAGTGAACCCACGATGGGAGACGGGATCGTAGCACCGATATCCCTTGGAGTTGGAGGGGTAGCCGATGAAGATGCAAGCGACAGAACAAGGTGCGAGTTTGTGAGGAGCGGAGTCTGCAGTGCTAGGATAGCAAAAGCACCCGAAAATACGCAAGTCATCATAAGATGGGGGCGTACCGAAGAGAAGATGGTGAGGTGCATAGTTCCACCGTGGGTGGCAAGGGCGAAGGTTAAGGAGAAGTGAAGCAGTAGCGAGTGCATCTGGCCAGAAACGAGGCGACACATTAGCGTGGAACAGGAGCGTCCGAACGCAGTCGTTCAGAGTGCGAAGGACGCGTTCGGCTCGACCGTTCTGCTGTGAAGTACACGGGCATGTGAGACGAAAAACGATGCCATGGTGTGACAGAAAAGTGCGGAAAGCAAGATTGGCGAACTCTTTTTCATTGTCAGTCTGAAGAGCAAGCATGGGATGCCCAAACTGCGTGCTGACAAAGGAGTAAAAGGCCGACAAAGTGGAGAGTGCATCCGACTTTCGTCGTAAAGGAAACGTCCACACATAGTGAGAATAATCATAAAGAATAACCAGATAGTATAAATAGCCCGAATTACTAGGAACCTAAGAGGTCCACACATCGCTATGAATCAACTGAAAAGGAAAAGAAGTTATGGTGGTGGAGTTATTAAACGAAAGGCGAACATGTTTGCCGACACGACAGGCATGACAGGTGTGATCCTCTATCTTATTACAACTGAAACTGAAACTCCTAAGAATATGACGAAGTGTGACGGGGTTGGGATGATCCAAACGAGCGTGCCAGAGATCGACGCCGGCGGAGAGAGCAACCGGTGCGGTGGTGGAGGTGGATGGCGGATGCACCGGATAGAGCTTGTTGAGGCTGTCACATCGGTGAAGTACCATCCTGGTTCGAGCGTCCTTGACACAAAAACCAAGCCCATCAAATTCAACAGTAACAGGATTTTCACGAGTTAAACAACGAACGGAAACAAGATTCTTAATAAAATGAGGTGACACAAGTATGTTAGACAAAGTAATAGGCATAGAAGTAGAAGGAAAAGAAGTGTGCCCGACATGTGTGATAGGTAGTGTGGAACCGTCGCCGACAATGATGCGGCGGTCGGTGGTGACAGGGGTGAAGGAGGCAAGATTACCAGGATGAGCAACATGTGAGCGGTAGCCCCGGTGTCCATGTACCAATCACCGCCTCCAGTGTAGTTCTTCGGCGTAGGCGCAGCGTGCAGCGCAGCGAGGAGCGCCGGATCCCAAGGTGCCGGCGGCAGGACCGGCGAGGGCGGCGGCGGCACCGCAGGGAGACTGTGGGTATCCTCCGTACGGCTGCGGAGCCGCGTAGTACGCCTGGTGCGCCGGGGGGCGCGGCACGGGAAGCGTCGGTGCAGGAGCCCGTGGAACCGGCATGGTGTACGCATGGACAACACCGGTCCAGGGGTTGTAGCCGGAGGCCCATGTGGGCGGCACCTGGAGCTGCTGCGGCGCCTAAAACTGCTATTGCTACTGGCCAGCTTGCTGCGGCTGCTGCTGCTGCTGACCGTCGCGTCGGCCACCGCGCTGGCCCGCGCGGCGCTTTTCAGCGGGAGGAGCGGGGGGCGCGGGTGGGCCATATGGCAGTGGCAGGAGCCCCGACTGCTGGGGCGCCGGGAAAGGCGCCTGATGACGCTGCTGGGGCGCCGGGGCAGCGGGAGGCGTCGGAGGCCCACCGCGGTGTTGGGGAACGTAGCAATAATTCAAAATTTTCCTACGTGTCACGAAGATCAATCTAGGAGATGCTAGCAATGAGAGAGAGGGAGTGCATCTTCATACCCTTGAAGATCGCTAAGCGGAAGCGTTACAAGAACGCGGTTGATGGAGTCGTACTCGCGGCGATTCAAATCGCGGAAGATCCGATCTAGCGCCGAACGGACGGCGCCTCCGCGTTCAACACACGTACAGCCCGGGGACGTCTCATCCTTCTTGATCCAGCAAGGGGAGAGGAGAAGTTGAGGGAGAACTCCAGCAGCACGACGGCATGGTGGCAATGGAGCTCGTGGTTCTCCGGCAGGGCTTCGCCAACTACTACGGAGGAGGAGATGTATGAGGAGGAAGGGGGCTGCGCCAAGGGAAGGGTTTTTTGCTGCCCTCCCACCCCCTCACTATATATAGGGGGAAGGGGAGAGGGGGCCAGCCCCTCTAGATGGATCTAGAGGAGGGGCGGCGGCCAGGGGAAACCCTATATGGGTTTGGGCGCCCCCACCCCCTAGGAAACTTGCCCCCAAGCCGGGAGGGGCGGCTGCCCTAGGGGTGGTGCCCCCACCTCTCCTGGTTACGTGAGAGGGGTTGGGAGGGGCGCACAGCCCCTTAGTGGGCTGGTTTGCCCCTTCCCCTTGGCCCATAAGGCCCCCAAGGCTTGCCGGGGCCTCCGAAACCCCTTTCGGACATGCTGGCCATAGCCTGGTACCCCCGGAACAATTCCGGAGTCCAATACCCTTTGTCCAATATACCAATCTTCACCTCCGGACCATTCCGGAGCTCCTCGTCATGTCCGGGATCTCATCCGGGACTCCGAACAACCTTCGGTAACCACATACTATTTCCCATAACAACTCTAGCGTCACCGAACCTTAAGTGTGTAGACCCTACGGGTTCGGGAACCATGCAGACATGACCGAGACACCTCTCCGGCCAATAACTAATAGCGGGATCTGGATACCCATATTGGCTCCCACATGTTCCACGATGATCTCATCGGATGAACCACGATGCCGGGGATTCAATCAATCCCGTATACAATTCCCTTTGTCTATCGGTATGTTACTTGCCCGAGATTCGATCGTCGGTATCCCAATACCTCGTTCAATCTCGTTACCAGCAAGTCTCTTTACTCGTTCCGTAATGCATGATCCCGTGGCTAACTCAGTAGTCACATTGAGCTCATTATCATGATGCATTAACGAGTGGGCCCAGAGATACCTCTCCGTCGTACGGAGTGACAAATCCCAGTCTCGATTCGTGCCAACCCAACAGACACTTTCGGAGATACCTGTAGTGCACCTTTATAGCCACCCAGTTACGTTGTGACGTTTGGTACACTCAAAGCATTCCTACAGTATCCGGGAGTTGCACAATCTCATGGTCTAAGGAAATGATACTTGACATTAGAAAAGCTCTTAGCAAACGAACTACACGATCTTGTGCTATGCTTATGATTGGGTCTTGTCCATCACATCATTCTCCTAATGATGTGATCCCGTTATCAATGACATCCAATGTCCATGGTCAGGAAACCATAACCATCTATTGATCAACGAGCTAGTCAACTAGAGGCTTACTAGGGACATGTTGTGGTCAATATATTCACACATGTATTACGGTTTCCAGTTAATACAATTATAGCATGAACAATAGACAATTATCATGAACAAGGAAATATAATAATAACCATTTTATTATTGCCTCTAGGGCATATTTCCAACAGTCTCCCACTTGCACTAGAGTCAATAATCTAGTTCACATCACCATGTGATTAACACTCAAAGTTCACATCGCCATGTGACTAATACCAAAGAGTTCACTAGAGTCAATAATCTAGTTCACATCACCATGTGATTAACACTCAATGAGTTCTAGGGTTTGATCATGTTATGCTTACGAGAGAGGTTTTAGTCAACGGGTCTGCAACATTCAGATTCGTGTGTGCTTTACAAATCTCTATGTCATCTTGTAGATGCAGCTACCACGCGCTACTTGGAGCTATTCCAAATAACTGCTCTACTATACGAATCTGGTTTACTACTCAGAGTCATCCGGATTAGTGTCAAAGTTTGCATCGACGTAACCCTTTACGACGAACTTCTTTTCCACCTCCATAATCGAGAAAATTCCTTAGTCCACTAGATACCAAGGATAAGTTCGACCGCTGTCATGTGATCCCTTCCTAGATCACTATTGTACCCCTTGACTAACTCATGGCAAGGCACACTTCAGGTGCGGTACACAGCATAGCATACTGTAGAGCCTACGTCTAAAGCATAGGGGACAACCTTCGTCCTTTCTCTCTCTTCTGTCGTGGTCAGGTCTAGAGTCTTACTCAATACTCACACCTTGTAACACAACCAAGAACTCCTTCTTTGCTGATCTATTTTGAAATCCTTCAAAATCTAGTCACGGTATGTATTCATTTGAAAGTACTATTAAGCGTTTTTGATCTATCCTTATATCTTGATGCTCAATGTTCAAGTAGCTTAATCCAGGTTTTCCATTGAAAAACACTTTTCAAATAACCCTGTATGCTTTACAGAAATTCTACATCATTTCTGATCAACAATATGTTAACAACATATACTCATCAAAAATTCTATAGTGCTCCCACTCACTTCTTTGGAAATACAAGTTTCTCATAAACTTTGTATAAATCCAAAATCTTTGATCATCTCATCAAAGCGTACATTCCAACTCCGGGATGCTTACTCCAGTCCTTAGAAGGATTGCTGGAGCTTTGCATACTTGTTAGCATCTTTCAGGATTGACAAAACCTTCTGGTTGTATCACATACAATCTTTCCTCAAGAAAATCGTCGAGGAAACAATGTTTTGACATCCTATCTGCAAGATTTCATAAATAATGCAGTAACTACTAATATAATTAAAACAGACTCTTAGCATCGCTACGAGTGAGAAAGTCTCATCGCAGTCAACTCCTTGAACTTGTCGGAAAACATCTTAACGACAAGTCGAGCTTTCTTAATGGTGACACTTACCATCATTGTATGTCTCCCTTTTAAAATCCATCTGCACCCAACAGCCTTACGACCATCAAGTAGTTCTACCAAAGTCTATACTTTGTTTTTATACATGGATCCTCTCTTGGATTTTATGGCCTCGAGCCATTGATCGGAATCCGGGCCCACCATCGCTTCTCCATAGCTCGTAGGTCCATTGTTGTCTAGCAACATGACTTCCAAGATAGGATTATGTACCACTCTGAAGTAGTACGCATCCTTGTCGACCTACGAGGTTTGGTAGTGACTTGGTCCGAAGTTTTATGATCACTATCATAAGCTTCCACTTAAATTGGTGTAGGTGCCACAGGAACAACTTCCTGTGCCCTGCTACACACTAGTTGAAGTCATGGTTCAATAACCTCATTAAGTCTCCACCATCCTCCCACTGAATTCTTTTGAGAGAAAATTTTCCTCGAGAAAGGACCCGTTTCTAGAAACAATCACTTTTGCTTCCAGATCTGAAATAGGAGGTATACCCAACTGTTTTGGGTATTCTATGAAGATGCATTTATCCGCTTTGGGTTCGAGCTTATCAGCCTGAAACTTTTTCACATAAGCGTCGCAGCCCCAAACTTTTAAGAAACGACAGCTTAGGTTTCTCTAAACCATAGTTCATACGGTGTCGTCTCAACGGAATTGCGTGGTGCCCTATTTGAAGTGAATGCGGTTGTCTCTAATGCCTAACCCATAAACGATAGTGGTAATTTGATAAGAGACATCATGGTATGCACCATATCCAATAGGGTGCAGTTATGATGTTCGGACACACCATCACACTATGGTGTTTCAGGCGGTATTAGTTGTGAAACAATTTCCACAATGTCTTAATTGTGTGCCAAACTCGTAACTCGGATATCTCTATGATCATATCATAGAAATATTATCCTCTTGTCACGACGATCTTCAACTTCACTCTGAAATTACTTGAACCTTTCAATAATTCAGACTTGTGTTTCATCAAGTAAATATTCTTAGCATCTACTCAAATCATCTGTGAAGTAAGAACATAACGATATCAACTGCGTGCCTCAGCACTCATTGGACTGCACACATCAAATGTATTACTTCCAACAAGTTGCTCTCTTGTTCCATCTTACTGAAAACGAGGTCTTTCAGTCATCTTGCCCATGTGGTATGATTTGCATGTCTCAAGTGATTCAAAATCAAGTGAGTCCAAATGATCCATCTGTATGGACTTTCTTCATGCATATATACTAATAGACATGGTTCGCATGTCTCAATCTTTTCAAAAATGAGTGAGTCCAAAGATCCATCAACATGGAGCTTCTTCATGCGTTTTATACCCATATGACTCAAGTGGCAGTGCCACATGTATGTGGTACTGTCTTATATCTTTTGGCATGAACATGTGTATCACTACGATCGAGATTCAATAAACCATTCATTTTAAGTGCAAGACCATTGAAGGTATTATTCAAATAGACAGAGTAACCATTATTCTCCTTGAATGAATAACCGTATTGCGATAAACATAATCCAATCATGTCTATGCTCAACGCAAACACCAAATAAAAATTATTTAGGTTTAACACCAATCTCGATGGTTGAGGGAGCATGCGATGCTTGATCACATCAATCTTGGAAACACTTCCAACACATATCGCCATCTCACCTTTAGCTAGTCTCCGTTTATTCCGTAGCCTTTTATTTCGAGTTACCAACACTTAGCAACCGAACCGGTATCTAATACCCTGGTGCTACTAGGAGTACTAGTAAAGTACACATTAATATAATGTATATCCAATATACTTCTATCGACCTTGCCTGCCTTCTCATCTACCAAGTATCTAGGGTAGTTCTACTTCAGTGACCGTTCCCCTCATAAAAGAAGCACTTAGTCTCGAGTTTGGGTTCAACCTTGGGTTTCTTCACTAGAGCAGCAACTGATTTGCCGTTTCATGAAGTATCCCTTCTTTCCCTTGCCCTTCTTGAAACTAGTGGTTTTACTATCCATCTCTACTTTCGCGGTGTCAAACATCGCGAGTTGCTCAAGGATCATCATGTCTATCCCTGATATGTTATAGTTCATCACGAAGCTCTAATAGCTTGGTGGCGGTGACTATGGAGAACCATCACTATCTCATCTGGGAGATTAACTCCCACTCTATTCAAGCGATTGTAGTACTCAGACAATCTGAGCACATGCTCAACGATTGAGCTTTTCTCCCTTAGTTTGTAGGCTTAAGAAACTTGTCAGAGGTCTCATACCTCTTGACATGGGCACTAGTCTGAAATCCCAATTTCAGTCTTTGGAACATCTCATATGTTCTGCGACGTTTCAAAACGTCTTTGGTGCCACAATTTTAAACCGTTAGCATTACACACTGAACTATCACGTAGTCATCAAAATGTGTATGTCAGATGTTTTACAACATCTACAGACGACGCTCGAGGTTCAGCACACCGAGCGGTGCATTAAGGACATAAGCCTTCTGTGCAGCAATGAGGACAATCCTCAGTATACGGACCCAGTCCGCATAATTGCTACTGTCAACTTTCAACTAAATTTTCTCTAGGAACATATCTTAAACAGTAGAACTAAAGCGTAAGCTATGACATAATTTGCAAAGACCTTTTGACTATGTTCATGACAATTAAGTTCATCTGATTATTTAATGAACTCCCACTTAGATAGACATCCCTCTAGTCATCTAAGTGATACATGATCCGACTCAACTAGGCCGTGTCCGATCATCACGTGAGACGGACTAGTCATCATCGGTGAACATCTCCATGTTGATCATATCTACTATACGACTCATGTTCGACCTTTCGGTCTCTTGTGTTCCGAGGCCATGTCTGTACATGCTAGGCTCGTCAAGTCAACCTAAGTGCTTTGCTTGTGTTCCGAGGCCATGTCTGTGCATGCTAGGCTCGTCAAGTCAACCTAAGTGTTTCGCATGTGTAAATCTAGCTTACACCCGTTGTATGCGAACGTTAGAATCTATCACACCCGATCATCACGTGGTGCTTCGAAACAACGAACCTTCGCAACGGTGCACAGTTAGGGGGAACACATCTCTTGAAATTTTAGTGAGGGATCATCTTATTTATGCTACCGTCGTTCTAAGCAAATAAGATGTAAACATGACAAACATCACATGCAAATCATAAAGTGACATGATATGGCCAGTATCATCTTGCGCCTTTTGATCTCCATCTTCGAGGCGCGGCATGATCACCTTCGTCACCGGCATGACACCATGATCTCCATCATCATGATCTCCATCATCATGATCTCCATCATCGTGTCTTCATAAAGTTGTCTCGCCAACTATTACTTCTACTACTATGGCTAACGGTTAGCAATAAAGTAAAGTAATTACATGGCGTTTTTCATTGACACGCATGTCAGACAATAAATTAAAACAACTCCTATGGCTCCTGCCGGTTGTCATACTCATCGGCATACAAGTCGTGATTCCTATTACAAGAACATGATCAATCTCATACATCACATATATATAATTCATCACATCCTTTTGGACATATCACATCACATAGCATACCCTGCAAAAACAAGTTAGACGTCCTCTAATTGTTGTTGCATGTTTCACGTGGCTGCTATGGGTTTCTAGCAAGAACGTTTCTTACCTACGCAAAAGCCACAACGGTGATATGCCAATTTCTATTTACCCTTCATAAGGACCCTCTTCATCGAATCCGATCTGACTAAAGTGGGAGAGACAGACACCCGCTAGCCACCTTATGCATCAAGTGCATGTCAGTCGGTGGAACCTGTCTCACGTAAGTATACGTGTAAGGTCGGTCCGGGCCGCTTCATCCCACGATGCCGCCGAATCAAGATAAGACTAGTAACGGCAAGAAAATTGAACAAATCATCGCCCACAACTACTTTGTGTTCTACTCATGCATAGAATCTAGAAGATGCAAGCAATAATTCAAAATTTTCCTACGTGTCACCAAGATCAATCTAGGAGATGCTAGCAACGAGAGAGAGGGAGTGCATCTTCATACCCTTGAAGATCGCTAAGCGGAAGCGTTACAAGAACGCGGTTGATGGAGTCGTACTCGCGGCGATTCAAATCGCGGAAGATCCGATCTAGCGCCGAACGGACGGCGCCTCCGCGTTCAACACACGTACAGCCCGGGGACGTCTCCTCCTTCTTGATCCAGCAAGGGGAGAGGAGAAGTTGAGGGAGAACTCCAGCAGCACGACGGCATGGTGGCAATGGAGCTCGTGGTTCTCCGGCAGGGCTTCGCTAAGCACTACGGAGGAGGAGGAGATGTATGAGGAGGAAGGGGGCTGCGCCAAGGGAAGGGTTTTTTGCTGCCCTCCCACCCCCTCACTATATATAGGGGGAAGGGGAGAGGGGGCCAGCCCCTCTAGATGGATCTAGAGGAGGGGCGGTGGCCAGGGGAAACCCTAGATGGGTTTGGGCGCCCCCACCCCCTAGGAAACTTGCCCCCCAAGCCGGGAGGGGCGGCTGCCCTAGGGGTGGTGCCCCCACCTCTCCTGGTTACGTGAGAGGGGTTGGGAGGGGCGCACAGCCCCTTACTGGGCTGGTTTGCCCCTTCCCCTTGGCCCATAAGGCCCCCCCAAGGCTTGCCGGGGCCTCCGAAACCCCTTTCGGACATGCTGGCCATAGCCTGGTACCCCCGGAACAATTCCAGACTCCAATACCCTTTGTCCAATATACCGATCTTCACCTCCGGACCATTCTGGAGCTCCTCGTCATGTCCGGGATCTCATCCGGGACTCCGAACAACCTTCGGTAACCACATACTATTTCCCATAACAACTCTAGCGTCAACGAACCTTAAGTGTGTAGACCCTACGGGTTCGGGAACCATGCAGACATGACCGAGACACCTCTCCGGCCAATAACCAATAGCGGGATCTGGATACCCATATTGGCTCCCACATGTTCCACGATGATCTCATCGCATGAACCACGATGTCGGGGATTCAATCAATCCCGTATACAATTCCCTTTGTCTATCGGTATGTTACTTGCCCGAGATTCGATCGTCGGTATCCCAATACCTCGTTCAATCTCGTTACCAGCAAGTCTCTTTACTCGTTCTGTAACGCATGATCCCGTGGCTAACTCATTAGTCACATTGAGCTCATTATGATGATGCATTACCGAGTGGGCCCAGAGATACATCCCCGTCGTACGGAGTGACAAATCCCAGTCTCGATTCGTGCGAACCCAACAGACACTTTCGGAGATACCTGTAGTGCACCTTTATAGCCACCCAGTTACTTTGTGACGTTTGGTACACCCAAAGCATTCCTACAGTATCCGGGAGTTGCACAATCTCATGGTCTAAGGAAACGATACTTGACATTAGAAAAGCTCTTAGCAAACGAACTACACGATCTTGTGCTATGCTTAGGATTGGGTCTTGTCCATCACATCATTCTCGTAATGATGTGATCCTGTTATCAATGACATCCAATGTCCATGGTCAGGAAACCATAACCATCTATTGATCAACGAGCTAGTCAACTAGAGGCTTACTAGGGACATGTTGTGGTCTATGTATTCACACATGTATTACGGTTTCCAGTTAATACAATTATAGCATGAACAATAGACAATTATCATGAACAAGGAAATATAATAATAACCATTTTATTATTGCCTCTAGGGCATATTTCCAACACGCGGGAGGTGCCGGCGACGAGGGCGGTGTGGATGGCGCGCGTCTTCACCTGCTTCATCGGCTTCTCCTCCAAGCGGAGGTACGCAACGAACTTGGCGAAGTACGGGTTGGGGATGAGGCTGAGGTTCCCCGCGGCATTGCCGAAATCCTCGTTGAGCCCGGCGGTGAGCGTGCTGAGGAGGAGGTCATCATCAACCTTGGCGGCAATATAGCGAAGCTCATCGGCGAGAGTCTTAAGGTGGCGACAATAGCCGTCGATGGAGGTGTTGTCCTGATGACACCCAAAGAACTCTTGCTGCAGAAAAATGCGACGCTGGAGCTTGTTGTCGGTGAAGAGCCCGTTCAGCTTGGTCCACACAGCGCAGGCATCATCACCATCCTTCACGACCGTCTGGAAGAGGTCGGGCGTGATGGTGAGGAAAAACTAGCGGATGATCGTGATGTCGATGGTGGACCAGTCATGAAACTCGGGAACGAGGCTGGAGTCGACGGTGCCGTCCACATTGTCCATGAGATGATACTCCCGGAACACGAGGGAGAAGTACGTCTTCCACGTGTGGTAGGAGGAGTCCGCCTGGGAGAGAGGAACCGGCACCCGCTCGAAGATGTTGAGCTTGCGGATGTCGTTGACGTCAGGAGGGTTGGCGTCGGCGAATGGGTTGGAGTTGGTGGACGCAGAGGAGGTGACAGACGACATGACGCTCGACGGTTCGGTCTTTTGGTTGCGGCGGAGGAAAGCAGATGCGGCTGGCTAGGCGATTGCGCGAGCGGGCGGGCAGGCAGTCTGGGAGATCGCGCGGGATGGTGACGAACGCGGCTAGCGGGGCGGACGGGCGATCGGGACTGGTAGGCGCGGGCAAAGCTAGCGATCGCGGAGCGGGAGCGGGGCGGGATTGCGGGTCGGGGCGCTGGTGATCGCGGGGCGGTAGCGGCGCTGGATCGCGAGTCGGGGCGGTAGCGGGGCGGGCGATCACGGGGCGCTAGCGGGGCGGGATCGCAGGCGGGATCGGGTGCAGCGGCGCGAATTGGGGAGTAGCGCGCGGTGGCAGGGAGTTGCGGCGGCGGCGGCAGCGGAAGCTTAGTCATACTATAAGTACTATAAGTACGACAGCAGTATGAGGAAGATCATGTGACACCACCAAACTCCTATTACTCTATGCACACTTGTAATCAGGTATAACTTATAGCTTGCCCTTCATATACAGCAGATGAACACAAATATTTGTAGTTGAAATCGTACTGAATCTTCTCATAAATTGTGCAGGTGCTATGGTCTGTGAGATGTAGATGTAATGTGATATGTCATCTATGTAGGATGCTGAGTGGAAAGTATTTCATAGAAGAAAGCATGCATTGGCAAATGGGAAGACGGTTCGGGCGGCAATGTTGTTCCCTGTTCATCCAGGAGATTTGGTGGTCACATGTCTGTAAGAAGTGCAAGCGTGTAGCAGAGCGAGACTTGAGATGTATTCAACACTTCTATGCCTAATCTACTCCCTGTGCAGGCAAAAAAAAAATCCATCTCTAGAAATCAGTAAGATGTATTTATAAAATTAGTATAAAAAACAATGTACTATATCACAAATTTAATAATGTCACCGCGGCCTAAACCAGGGGGCAGTGGAAATATGCCATAAGACAGAATTAATGTGTTGTTCGGCCTGAACTACTGCTCCATGGCCATGGAGAACATGGTGTCTGTACTCAAAAGTTTTGTGAGCCTGCAGTAATAGCAGAGCGCCGTAGGTGAAGAATTGAGGGTAGAGTTAACCATTTCTCTAAGTTGTGCCATGATCATCATCTATCTGTCATCTAGACTACGACGTTTGTAGCTCAGATCTCCTTTCTCTATTTAGTAAGCTTGAGCAATCATTCATGCATGTGCGATGATATTTGGTGCAGCATGTGACATCATCAAAAATTCCTACGTGATATGTGTTACGGACAACTGACTGTATGGTGTCGTACATCGCCTAACGGGTTGAAAACCAAATTAACGTGGATCATGGCAAGTCGAAGGGAGGTTGGGGTGTCGGTGGAGCAAATGGCACAAAAAAGAAAAGACTTACTCCACAAGTCTTGCCACTTGTTGTTTCGCGGATGCACCATGTGACGTCAGTATTTGATGGCGTCAACAGTGATGAGTCGAGCCCCATGCATGCATGCTGTGTCATTCTAGTACGTCATGTGTATATAGAACTTGCTGGTGTTGATACACTGACTCGTGTGTTGATTCGTTCCCGGGATCCAACAGGTTGACATTGCATCCATCACTAAACCGATCGTTCATATCCAAGTACACCAAGTGATGGATCCTAGGCAGGACTGCACATCCACCGCTGGCGTACCATCTAAACTGGTCGATCCAAGAAAGAATCAGGGAAACAATCGTGTGATTCGTTATAGGTTGGATGGAGTTCCCGAGAGATGCTGATGAGCACCTAGCTAGCTGTGTTGTCGATCCGATGAATCAACGATCCGTCATGTGGTCAATCCATCCGGGCTTGGTTATGCTTACGATGTTAAATCGTCCTATTAAGTGCCACAACTTGAAGATGCTCTTCATGTTAAATCGTCATATCTGGCATTAATGGAACTTAGATAGACTCGCTGACCCCAAGGGAACTCATCAAAACTTCGTTAAGCTCAAGGCGTTGACACGCTTCAATTAATTCATCCTTACGTACATCGGCACTTGCATACATGTTACCACACAGACAGAAACTGACATGGCATCTGACAGCGAAAGTCCTGTATATGTATGTATTGAATGGAGCGGCTACTCGTCTTCAGGTCAACTTTAGTAACATGCATTTAGCCAGGTCAACTTTAGTAACATGGTAGCTACAAGTTGCATTTAGCTAGTACCCCTGTTCGTATCCCTGTCTTATAAATAGGGAAGATAGGTGCTCTATCCCATGGACACTGAGGTTGTCTCTTCTCTTGCTCTCTGCTATATACAGTACTAATACAAGCTAGCTAGCTAGCTAAGCTGCCCCTTGCAAGTAAGCAATGGCGCCTTCACAAAGTAGCAGTGCAACTGTGTTAGCGGTGATGGTTGTCCTTGTGCTGCTGGGGATGGGATGCCCGGCGGCGGCCATGACGGCATGCAAGGACTGCATGCCGCAGTGCAACTCGACGTGCAGCGCCGCCAACTTTGCCGGAGCCGGGCCATGCGGCGCCGACTGCAGTCCGACTCCGGGATGCTCGGGCTGCCTCTCCTACTACCAAGGCAAGTGCATGTCGGGGTGCTTGAGGGCGTGCAAATCCCAAACACCGGGTGCATACGACTGCGAAACCACCTGCAAAGGCAATTGCAGCAACCAAAGTAGCTTGTGCGGAGTCGTCTGCGGCGAGTCGAAGACGTGCACCGCCTGCAAGGACAACTACTCCCGTGGGTGCACATCCTGCTGCACCGCCTACTGCAAGTGCCACTGCGTCTAGCTAGCTCCATCGATTCAAGGTTTTAGATTCCTCTGCAATGTAACTAAGGATTCTGCTGCTCACTCATCGGCGCCTCACCAACGACCCACATGTCAGTGAAATAAGGGTGCCGAGTGCAAATCCTTAATTACGTGCTATAAGGTTGTGAAACTTAGGAGCTTCATTTTCTTCACCAAATAATCATTAGGGGCAACATGTTTTCCCTTTAGCATCTTGATAGGTTTTACCATTGTGTTCTTAATTTCTCGTTTCGATAGTAGCCGGGTTACTAATTAAGAAATTATCTTATTCTATTTCTTATGTATTTGGAGTATATTTTAATTTTGTTGCTTCAGTTTACAAACAACAGAATCTATATATGTCATACTCCTCCAAGTAAAATTTGAGATCCTCTTTATCCAATTACTTGTATGTCATGGCCAAGCTATATATGTCATCCCCTCCAAGTATGTTCTTGGAGATCAGCTTTATCCAACTTCTCTATATGTCATGACCAAACTGTATATATCGTACCCCTCCAAGTAAGTTCTCGGAGATCATCTTTATCTAACTACTTGGTATGCTAAGATTGAATCATGCATAGATGCATGTGATTAGACAGAAGACGCTTGATTAGCATTGGCATTAAACACACAACACACACACCCTTAAAGTATATTTAATATTACCTCCGTTTTTATTTAGTCCGCATATTAACTTCGACCGGAGTCAAACTTCATAAAGTTTGACCAAGTTTCTAGAAAATAATAGAAACATTCACAATAAAAAAAATATGAGGTGAGAATATATTCGATGATGAATCTGATGGTATTGATTCGATTTCGTATATGTTAATGTTTTTTCTCTTTGATCTTGGTCAAAGTTTGTAAAGTTTGACTTCAAACAAATGTAATATGTCGAGTAAATAAAAACGGAGGGATTACTAGGTTGTACTTAAGTGTGTTCGTAAAAATAATCATATCATCAGCCAACAAACTGTGGGAAGGATATTTTGTGGCCAGTGGCGTCTCCCCTAAACATCTATCTTCCTATAATCTAGCCGTGTTACCACCATAATCTTCAGCACATCTCTAATCTTCATCGCATCTCTAAAAGTCTGAATCATGTTTCCTTTGTTGAATCTCCACTTGGTTCGTTCACCAATTGCCAACTGTGTGCATGTATGACTAAGTAGTGAAGAAAGAATTATTTTGGTCGTGCAAGGTATTTGCTGCAAATGAATGAACTGGGGGAACTTGAAGGGGGTAAAGGCATGGGATATCAACTAGTAGATCTTTGTGCTTTTTCAGCAATATTTTGCAAGAGAGTAGTTATGTTTTACAAGTTGTTGGCCTGTTATTTTTATCTATTGTTACGGGATTTGTAGTCTAAGTAAGCATCGTGGTGATATTTTTATTATTGGTTGATTCAATCAACTCATTTTATTTTCATTTTCTGAGATTCTTCCATAGTAGAGCTACAAATGTACCCCGTACTGAAACTGCATGCATGCATGCTCTGTTCTTCAGCCGATGGACTTAATTTTGAGCAATGACACTACATGCATCGCATGCATGCTGGCTAGTTTTGATGGGATTGATTCAGAGCCTCAAGTGCTGCAGCGCAGAGCTACCATCGAGGCCCTTGGCCCTGTTGTGCTGGACCAGCTCCGCCATCGTCGTGCTCCTGTACCGCGCCTCGCCCTCGGCGATGATTAGCGCTAGCACTCTCGTGGACGTGGCCACGTCCTGCCTTCGGAAGAAGCAGGCCACAGAGACGCGAGGCCCGACGCTCTGGGACACCACACGGTGCTCCACGCTCTTGAACCTGTCATTGGAGACGATCTGCAGGAAGCCGCCGATGTTCACCACCGGCGCACCTTCCACCGCCGGTACGTCCACCCACACAGCAGACGACTTCTTCTTGTTGTTGTTGTCATCGTAGTCTTCCTCGAGAAGCACCTGGAGGCCACCGACGGTGTCCTGGAGAAGCACAGCGAGGAAGCAAGGGTCAGAGTGGCGCGTGGTGCCCAGTGTCAGGTGCGGCTCCGGGCAGGGCGGGTAGTAGTGGCCGGCGAGCCTCTCCAGGCATGCGGCGTCCTCCTCCAAGTGGCCACTGCGAAGGCCCGGCACCTCCGACAACAGCTCAAGCAGGGTGCGTCCCAGCTCTCACATACTTGGGTGCAATGCTCCTGCATGTGGGTGGGATCTCCTCGGGCGGCGGCAGCTCCGGCGCCGTATCGATGATCAAGGTGTCGCGCCAGTTGGCCGCCTGTGACTGGAACAAGTCGAAGATGCTCCAGTACCTCACAGGCCGACCATAGTCCCGGCCGTAGTAGAGCGCCTTGGCCCCTACCGGCTCCTCGTGGAAGCCCCGCACTGCCGCGAGCATCTCCGACATGATCGCCTTGGGCACGCCGTGGTTCACCACCTGGAAGAAGCCCATCGTCTCTGCGGCCGCCTTCACTGCTGCAACCACCTCAGCTCGCTTGGATGGCGTGGTAGTAGTACCACCCGTGGCGGGCGCGAGGTCGATGACCGGGATGGTGAAGTGGTGCTCATGATCTGTGTGCTCTATGGGCAGTGGGTGGTGGAAGATGGAGGGGATGGTGGTGACGCCTGCATCGGCGAGGCCCTTGACGCCGGCCTTGGTGTCGTCGAAGGCCTTGAGGGCACAAAGACGATCGGAGTTAGAGGCCATCAATTGTTGTACTACTCCACTACTCCCTCCGTTCCTAAATATAAGTCTTTGTATAGATTTCACTATAGACTACATACGGAGCAAAATGAATGAATCTATACTCTGAAATGCATCTACATACATCCGAATGTAGTCCATAGTGGAATCTCTACAAAGACTTATATTTAGGAACGGAGGTGAAAGAGACAACCTAACTTGCACTTCTTTATGCAATCACTGCGGTGGTTGATCCATCATTGTGGCAGGTTATTCTTTCTGCAGTGCAACTAGTGGAGTTTAGGATACATTTTCCCTTTTTGCGGGTGAGTTGTGTGGGTTCTTTAATTTGGCTCTCTAGAAAACTATGATTTTTTGGATAGACCAATCAATAGAAAACTGGTATTAATATGGTTTCTTTAATTCGGACCTCCGCATCTCTCCTTTGTTCGTGAGCGCATAGTATCCTAGAAATTCAGAGAGAGTAACCAAAGATCATATGACACGATGATCTCTAGAGATGATGAGATTCGCCGCATCGCATGGTGAAACTAATGCATTATTGTGTGGATGGAGAGCAACTAATGTAGTTTCAGGTTCTGAAACTGCAACTGTACACGCTGCGCTCATCTTGGCTTCATTCAGTCTAGCTAGGAAGATGCTGCTAATCGAGCCGTATGGCCAGGCTCATTTCGTTTGTAATTTACTGATGTAGCCAAGAGTAGGGTGGTTATGTGGTATTTTTACTGTGATTTGCTCGGTACGTAGCGGTTCTTCGGGTGCATCCCTTAAGCTTGGCCGTGTGGCGGTAATAAAATACTATTGATGCCTTTTTAAAGTCGTGAAGCACTCAACAATAATAATCTATTGGGTTTGTTGCTTGGACAGACGAGCTCGACTGTTCTTGCATAACCTGGCAATTTGTATTGCATGCCGAGAGCTCCAATCTGCCGTGATTTGTGAACTGATAATTAACTTGATACTGATGAGCAACCAATCAAGCATCTGCTTTGCTAATGACAATCTTTTTGAGGTACTGAAACTGCATGCTCTGTTTCCTCAGTTCAGTTCAGTCCAAGTCTCAAGTGAGCAAGCAGGCTTCAGAAAGATCAGAGCACTCTGGCCGCTGCGGGCAAAGGTAGGGGGTCCCCATCAGCAAATAAAGCACTGCATGTGGCCCTGGGAATCAAAGGTAGTGGGTGCACAGATAGATAGATTGATAGGGGCCTTCCGCGCGCATAGCATTTTCTTCTTTTTCTTTGATAATGTAAATATAACTAGAAAAAAGGAAACATGCTAGAAATTACCACAAAAAATAGAAACATTTGACCGTTAATTTTAATACACTTAATTTTATAGCCTTTAGATAAGATTTTAGGTAACAAAATTACACACCATTGCCATTATAATTTTAGTGGAGAAAACGTTTCATTAGGTGAGGTGGGGCCTAATAGCTTGCTATATGCGCGTACGTATGCATTCATAAAAAAAGTCGGGGCCTCTTGCAGACCTCATGGGCGAGATCCAGTAGAAGGAGAAGATGCACGAAGTCATATCCATGGAGGAGTACGACGCTGGCTTTATGACAACAGATTGGTGCTACAGGTTGCTGATATAGCATGTCCTTGTGCATGTCGATCTAAAGCCATGCGACGCTCAGTGGCACCGGTTGTTGTTCCGATGGTGGGCGAACGGTGGTGAAGATATATGTGCAATGATTACATGGAACAATAGAGATATATGTGCTCCTCGTCTGCATCATGCACCATGGCTAGACTGTAGCCGGCTTCGCACGTCACCGGGATATGCCATAAGCATGTACTGTTTGCAAGGTCGGGTAACCAGGACATCCAAAAGTGGAGGTCGTATTGCTATTTGACAGAGTGAAGACATGAGCCTACCTAGGGATGCACATGGACGGCATCCGCATCCGTCCAAATTTATTGCTCAGGTTGGGACACACAGACCTGCTGCATGTATATTAAAGAGCTTATAAATTAATAGGTACACATATTCTTCAATGTGTGTCAAGGATTTATCAGGTAGCTCTAAATAATGGTAACTGTGTCCAACTGTAAGATCTCGCCTTTTTGTTCAACCTTTCTAAAATTTTCGCATAAAAAGAAGTTGATTCCAGTTAACAACATCATTTGGCCATCATTACATAAGGGGTAAATGCAACCTTCCATTGCAATCCGATTCTAGCTGGCTATGCTCATGTTGGGGTTGATGAAGTGATGTTAGGATATTACGAGCTAGAGCTTGACATTTCTGGAGGTGATGATCAGCGCACACTGGGAGAGGCCATACATCATATCATTTTATGGAGATAGGATTGCATCGTCTTTCCAAGGCCACCGACTCCTGCTCCAACAAGTTCGCCGCGTCAGTCGACTCCTGTTCCTCCAAGTCCGACGCCGGGTCAGTCGACTCCTCCTCCAAGTACGGCGCCACGTCAGTCGACTCCTGCTCCTCCAAGTCCAGCGCCGCGTCAGTCGACTCCCCCTCCTCCAAGTCCGGCACCGTGTCAGCGAACTCCAACTCCTCCAAGTCCGACACCGCGTCAGCTGACTCCTCCTCCTCCAAGTTCGGCATCGCGTCAGCCGTCTCCAGCGCCTCAGCAACAACGGAAGAGAGGTGCCGCAGCTACGGTGACTAGCGGTACAACAAGCAACAAATTCAATATGGTCCAAGCCTCATGCCTCTTCTGAAGTTGCCTTACCACATGACTGATGAGGAAAACAAAGCCGAAGTGGCTGCCCAAGTGGCGGCCCATTTTGAACCGAACCCCCCCCCCCCCCCCCCCCCCGGGGCCGCCAAAGGAGAAAGTACCGGAGAAAGTCATACAACATTTTATTGATAATGCTCAACCGGCTGTGAAGCATAGGGACTCAGACTACGAGTGCTCTATCAAGAAGTTATATCGTGCACAAAAAAAGAAGGAACCGAGCTCGAGCTCGAGCCAAGCAGTGGGCAAGAAAAGCATGAAAATTGTTCCCTAGCTGGGAGAACAGACAGTTGATACGTCTCCAACGTATCTATAATTTTTTATTGTTCCATGCTACTATATTATCTGTTTTGGATGTTTTATATGCATTAATATGTTATTTTATATGATTTTTGGGACTAACCTATTAACCTAGAGACCAATGCCAGTGCCAGTTTTTGTTTTTTCCTTGTTTTAGAGTTTCGCAGAAAAGGAATACCAAACGGAGTTCAAACGGAATAAAACTTTCGGGATGATTTTTATTGGACCAGAAGACACCCAGGAGACTTGGAGTGCAAGTCAGAAGAGCCACGAGGCGGCCACAAGGGTGGAGGGCGCGCCCCCCGACCTTGTGGGCCCCTCGGTGACCCCCTGACCTAGATCTTCCTCCTAAAACTTCGAGGGGAGCCACGAAACCACCTTTCCACCGCCTCAACCTTCTATACCCGTGAGATCCCATCTAGGGGCCTTTTCCGGCATCCTGCCGGAGGGGGATTCAATCACGGAGGGCTTCTACATCAACACCATTTCCTCTCCGATGAAGCGTGAGTAGTTTACCATAGACCTACGGGTCAATAACTAGTAGCTAGATGGCTTCTTCTCTCTCTTTGATTCTCAATACCATGTTCTCCTCGATGTTCTTGGTGATCTATTCGATGTAATACTCTTTTGCGGTGTGTTTGCCGAGATCCGATGAATTGTGGATTTATGATCAGCTTATCTATGAATATTATTTGAATCTTCTCTGAATTCTTATATGCATTATTTGATATCTTTGCAAGTCTCTTCGAACTATCGATTTGGTTTGGCCAACTAGATTGGTTTTTCTTGCAATGGGAGAAGTGCTTACCTTTGGGTTTAATCTTGCGGTGCTCCATCCTAGTGACAGAAGGGGAAACGACTTGTATTGTATTGTTGCCATCGAGGATAACAAGATGGGGTTTTCACCATATTGCTTGAGTTAATCCCGCTGCATCATGTCATCTTACTTAATGCGTTACTTTGTTCTTATGTGAATGGTCGTACGAGAATACGATGATATATATATAATCGGTTCTACAAGAAATTCTATTTATATATACTAGCAAAAATGCCCGTGCGTTGCACCGGGAGAGATCAAATCGAATGCCCTACCCAGTAAGTACGATTCAAGAGATCCCCGCAGGCCCCCCACCAGTGTTATCGTTTATCCTCCCCGCTCTCACCAATGATGGTCGCGGTGTCCAAGATAGTACATGTTCATCGCTATGGAGCAAAGCAAAAACTGCTAGTAATGAGTAGTTTGTACTTGCTACCATTTATTCTTGTAGGTCGCTCCTCCCCATTCCGTAAAGTGAGGGGACGCTAGATTATCTGACGGCGATTTAAAACTGAATGTGTTATGTAACTGGGATCCCTATGTAATCTAACCTTTGTTATGTACAGTATGATAAATCAGGTTTGCTCAATTTTGTCATAGGAATTTGTATGCTAACTGGAGATTGTTTGGGGTGTAGTTTCGCCATTTATATGTCAAATTGACAGAATGCTAACTGGATAGTTTTAGTTTTTAGCAGTTCTGTGTCAACTGACAGACAAAATACTAACTGGATAGTTTTAGTTTTCAGCAGTTCTGTGTCAACTGGCGGTGCACGTAGTCACTTAAGAGAGGTGGCAGTCAAAACCAGGCCACGTGGCCAGTTTTGGTCAAACCTGGTGCCTGTCATACTGAAATCGCCTTAACCGTTAGCAGAGACGAAAACTATCTGGTTTAAATAGTTGACTGACTAAGTTTTGGTGGTTTTGGAGTTGAGAGATGATTTCTATACTTTCCCCAGAGTTCGAGGACGAAGAATATACTTATCCCTTAATAATAAATAACACAGTTCTCTTTAAAAAAAAGCATGGAGGTAATTCATAGTACATACCATCAAATTTTACAACCTTCTTATTTAACTTTTGGCTAGCTAATAAAATCACTTGTGAGATTAAAAAAACTACATCCATTTGATCTGCGGATCTGTGTATAAATGACATCCCTTAAGAAATTATATACACATATGTCAATGTCGTTAATGCTTTTCGTCCGTAAAGAATGAAACCATTACATGACCAATGAATTGGATTTATCCATTATATACTTGAATTAATGTTTTATTACTCATATCATTATTATTTTCTCTGCAAATTAGAATCAAGTTGTTAATTTAAATCCACTATATAATTTTCTGAATTATATTAGTCAAACCGCTCATGTTAATTCTTTTCTTTAACCGATCATGTATTAAAATGCATGGTGGCCAATTTATTTTCACGTGCTTAAAACATAACATGGAATTCCATATTATGAATAAAGAAATAGTAAAGTGAAGCAATTACATACAGTGGAGTTAAGGGCGTGCGTGAACTATCCTTTCTAATCAACCTAGCTCTAGTCACGCTCAAACATAGGCCGTGTGAAAGAAGACATACCTTGTGAATTAATCATGATGTGTTGCATCGTCTATGAACAGGATCAGCTTTCCTGCCACAAATCCTCTGCCTCGGCTTTATGGCATCCTTCTAGCGCTGCTCAACATGCCACACCACTGGCCCCTCGCATCCATCGTCGGACATAAAGTTGACAAAATTTTGGTAGAGGATGCAGTTCTCGTCGCCGCAGCCGATGACTGAATCAGAGAGCTGCCGGCGTCCAAGGTATTGAGGATGTCCGGCCTGCAGGTGAAAGACTTCAGGTTTTGCTGGTTAAACCTCCATGCTACCCAGTTCAAACTAATAGGTAACAGCAGTGGTGTCCTTTGACCCTAGGTATACGAAGAAGAGGAAGAAGCGGGTGCAGAATCTGGTTTAAAGCTGATTGGATATTGGCTCAGTCCCCCCACCTCGACTGCCTGCTCAAGGACGGAGTCCAGGAACATGGCCGCGTCGGAGGCTCGGAGCTGCTCATGTTCCAATGCGTGCAAACCGTGGTGGTTGTTAGGGACATAGATGCATGCTGAACCTATGCAGGCTGTCGCCACGGGCCGGGAGCAGCCATGGATCAGGAAGAGCGAGGTGGAACAGGTAAATCGGCGCAAACAAAAATTGAGGGGATAAATCAGATGCTTCGTGTGAGGAGGCGAGGCAGAGGAGTTTATATACGTGAAGGTTGAGGATTTCTCCGAGTCAGAAGGATGATGTCTCTTTTTCTTTCTCCCGCTCGGGTGGGCTGTTCGGGTTGAGGCACATATGGGCAACCAGCGATAGAAGGCATAGGAAACGATCAAACAAAAACCCGCAAGATCTACTATTAAATCTTAGCCGTTAATGTTTATGGTTAACATAATATCAACGGATATAAAAGAGGCGACCTATAGAGAACTATGAAAGACTCCGTCCTTAAATATTAGGTATAGATATAGATATGCATAACATGTACAACATGTAGTAGCGTAAAATATGTTTGAAATGAAAAAAAATTAAATGGAAAACAAAAAATTAAAAGGAAAAATAAACCCCTAAACCTTTTAGTCCCGGTTGCTGTAGCCAACCGGTACTAAAGGCCCCCAGCCTCCCTGGTGCGGGCTCGTGCCACGTGGTGGGCCTTTGGTCCCGGGTCGTGACGAACCGGCACCGGGGGGGGGGGGGGGGGGGGCGCTTTAGTCCCCATCCTTTAGTGCCGGTTGGTGAACCGGGACTAAAGGTCCTTATGAACCGAGACTAAAGCCTGATTCTGCATTAGTGGTGGTAAACTGTTGAAAACTGTAAGTAGCCATGCATTTAAATGTGAAATACCGACTAGCATAAATTCAACAAGAATCTTAAGATTGACTCAACATAAGAAGTTTACCCAAGCAATTGTATCACTTACAATAACGTGCATTAATTCCTCATCAGTTGGCGAGTGAAAACTTAAGAGCCACACTTGAAACGATAAAACATTTGCAAGAAGGATGAAATTGAAAATAAACAACTCGTATCAACTGTATATGCTCAAGTGGTTATGGATCTTACATTCAGATACTAGGTATAGTAGATCATTCTTCACTGATTTCCCCTGTCCTTTTTTTAATAATGGTTGTTGTACTTCAATAAGCTTAGATACTATATGGATGAAAGAAAATGTGATCCTCCAATGGACGATAACTAAGGACAGTCTTTAAGAACGAGACCCTTGAAATTGTCTGTGCAGTCCAGTAGAATGGACTCCATGTTGGTACAGTCTTTCAAGTACAGAAGGGTGAGAGGGGCAAGGTTTTTATGCAGTTTGGCTTTAATGACTTGTCAAGGTCCTTGCAGGAGGAAATATAGAGTCGCTGGAGTGAAGGGGGCAAAACCATTTCTTTTGGAAACACCAAACTGTAGCATCCATCAATCTTCAGGTTTGGGTGGCAAACAAATCCCCCAAATTTTTGGACTGGTAGTGATACTAGGCTTCTACAGAGAGTAAGATGTATTGTTTGGACGGACGGAAAGTAATCTGGGGACCATATTTTTATGTTCTTTGATTATTACAATAACAATGATATTGTAAATACAAGAACTGGACATGGACAGTTATCCAATGAACCCCACTTGCAAAAAAAATTCGTACTCAAGAAGTTTCTATAGATATGCTTACCTAGTTTTGCGCTGTAAACAAGTATTAAGATATTTGTTAGTGTATGATTTAGAATTCCTTACCATGATAATTAATTATCGTAAAATATATATGAACACACCCACATACATGCAAATATATATACTTTTACAATTTACAATTTATACAATGTTAACAAAAAGATTTCTTATATTGTACAATTTGCATATATTAGAAGAAATTTTTCTGTACATTATAATTCAATAACAATTCACAGTATAACTACTATTTAGGAACGTTATTGTTTAGTTAATTATGATAAATAATTATTAGAAAAGTATGCTCATTGAAACTATGTTACGATACTTTTGGTTACAAAACTATAATATTGGAGAATCAATTTTATGAAGTATAAAAGTTTAGTAGGAAAAGAGATGGTTGCATGTTGTTATCTTGCTACATGTTGTCTAGAGCATGTTATGTTTAGCCATGGTTAATTTGGCCTAAATGTATATAGGCTCTTTGGAGCACAGGGCACATTGGTTTGTTATTAGTGTGTGTGTGCGAGTCATAACTCATAAATCACAAGTAGAAAATTGAGAGAGAAAATGAATGATTGATATTCTGAAAGTTGTAAACTGGAAGTTAAAGAAAGTACTAGTCAGGTTAGTTTCAGGATCTGAAACTGAGTGCATGGGGTCGAGTTTCAGTATTCAGTCCACAATTAGGTATAACATATACCAGTAGTTACACAATGTGTTTTGCTCGTGTCAGATCATATGTAGAACACTAGTAGAAAAAGGGGCTTTCGTTTGGGCCTGGCCATCCCATTAGTCCCGGTTCTTATACGAACCGGGACCAATGTGTGCATTCGTCCCGGTTCGTGAGCCCAGGAGGCCGCCCGGGGCCTCGCGGGCTTTGGTTCCGGTTCGTCTGGACCCATTTGTCCCGGTTCTAGGAACGAACCGGGACCAATGGGCCTCGCTCCTGGCCCATAACCATTGGTCTCGGTTCCAGCCACGAACCGGGAGAAATGATTTGCCTATATATAGCCCATCGCCAGCGACCAGAGCACTCCACCGTGCTCTGTTTTTTGCTGGCCGGCGAGGGGAGGGCATTTGGGTGCTCTAGCTCACCTCCTATGCACATGAGGTGTTCGATGAAATATCCGAGCCACACTAGTTAATATTTCTTCTCTCGAAACTCGACCTCGGAGCTCCATTTTCCCCGAGATTTTTCTAGGTTTAGCGGTTCGTCACGTCCCGTCCCCGTCTTCACCGCCGTCGATCGCCCGCGCCGATCTCGTCGCCGGCACCACCGTGGTGAGCCTCTTGTTCTTATCTTCTTTCTGAAAGAAAAAAAATCTTACTTGAGATGGATACTTGTCTAATTTTCTTACTTTTATTATTCCTTGTTATTATATAGTGCCATGGTTCTGGTATCCGCCCCCGTCGGCCCTCGTCCTGTCTATGATTCGGATGTGGTATATATTATCTTTTTATAACTATTTTGTTCATTTATTGTCTATGACAATTATGCCGACCAACGTGACATAGATTTTTTTATGTAGGAGGTGACTGAACCGGAAATTCCAACCGACCCTATTGTCGAGAGGTTAAATTTAGTGGAAGAAGAAAACAATTACTTGAAGGAAAAAATAATAAAAATTGAGGAGAAGAAGATGATATTGGAGTTGCATGTTGCGGATGTCGTCGATGATCACAAGATCAAGATGTATGCAATGCGGTTGAAGATTAGAAAGATTAGAAAATATGCTATTCATACCGAGGTTGGTATCATTATGCCGTTGGATCAATTGTTACCTTAGTTGTGATTATGATCGCATTTGTTGTTGCATTGAAAGGTTTTACATAGTTTCAATGTATGGTTTAACTAGATGCTCTGGAGAGCTATATGTGTTCAATTTGAACTATGTATGTACTTTGGTTTAATGTGATGATGATGTGGCTTTGAATGGTGCATTTTGAACACAGAAAAACTATGGAGTTCAAATAAGTTCAAAAAATAGAAATCCCTTTGTAACAGACGAGTTTCCGTATGAAACCCTGATACTTCGAAAGAGATTGTCCGTTTTGTACACGAAGTGCATCCAGTTTTTGCCGTAAGCCTCTCTACTTTCTTGCACATTCTATGTGGGTGAAATGATGATACCATGCCAACTTTCAACCTTTTCACAGTTCGTTTGTAGTGCTTTTCAATTTGAGGGTCTTATAGCTGAAAAAAATCAGTAAATGCATGAAAAACAACAAATTAAGTCAGAAAGGGTTGAAAATTGATGATGTGGCTTTGAATGGTGCATTTTGAACACAAAAAAACTATGGAGTTCAAATAAGTTCAAAAAAATGAAATCCCTCTGTAACAGACGAGTTTCCGTATGAAACCCTGATACTTCGAAAGAGATTGTCCGTTTTGTACACGAAGTGCATCCAGTTTTTGCCGTAAGCCTCTCTACTTTCTTGCACATGCTATGTGGGTGAAATGACGATACCATGCCAACTTTCAACCTTTTCAGAGTTCATTTGTAGTGCTTTTCAATTTGAGGGTCTTATAGCTGAAAAAAATCAGTAAATGCATGAAAAATAACAAATTAAGTCAGAAAGGGTTGAAAATTGATGATGTGGCTTTGAATGGTGCATTTTGAACACAAAAAAACTATGGAGTTCAAATAAGTTCAAAAAAAGAAATCCCTCTGTAACAGACGAGTTTCCGTATGAAACCCTGATACTTCGAAAGAGATTGTCCGTTTTGTACACAAAGTGCATCCAGTTTTTGCCGTAAGCCTCTGTACTTTCTTGCACATGCTATGTGGGTGAAATGATGATACCATGCCAACTTTCAACCTTTTCAGAGTTCATTTGTAGTGCTTTTTAATTTGAGGGTCTTATAGCTCAAAATAATCAGTAAATGCATGAAAAATGGTGCATGAAAAATAACAAATAAAATAAATAAGTAATTAGAAACAAATTAATATAAAGTTTAATAAAATATATAAGTAGAAACAAAATAAAATAAACTTTAATAACATTTATGAAACTAAAATTAACAAAGTATTTTCTATTCAAAACATTATAAGCAACCTCTAGTATTATTGAAATTAAAATTATATAAAATTGATGCAACTAAAATTATCGAAGTATTTTCTGTTCAAAATCAAGAAAAGCAAAAAGAATTTTCATAAAGAATTTTTTGTTAGAAACATTAATAGCAAAAAGAATTATCATAAAATAAAATAAATAAGTAATTAGAAACAAAATAAAATAAAAATAAATAGATAAGTTTTTTGTTATAAGTAGAAACAAAATAAAATAAAGAAAGCAAAAAAGAAAACAAAAAACAGTCAAAAAATAAAAAATATGCCACCTACTGGGCAGCCACGGCGTGAATACGGCTAGAAACCCATCGATGGGCCAGGATTCAGGCCCGCAGAAGACCCAGTAGGCCCATCAGGATAGCAGTAACATTTAGGCCCGTAAGCCTGCAATGGAGAGGAGACCGAGAGGGGTGCGGCAGTGGGGCTTATAAACCACTGCGCGCCCCTCTCAACTAGCGAGGTGGCACTAAACTTTCGACGCGGGCGCAGCAGCACAGGACCTCTGGTCCTGGTTGGTAGCACCAACCGGGACTAAAGGTGGGCATTGGTACCGGTTGGTGCCACGAACCTGTACCAATGCTCTTGGTATATAAGCAGGACTTGTGAAAATTTCACTTCTCATCTCGCAGTTGCTGCCCCGACGAAGCCGATGACATCGACGCCGCCAGGCTGCCGCCCCTGCCCCGACCTCGCCACCCCCTGCCCCGACCTCGCCGCCGTCTCCGTCGTCGCCGTCACCCCTGCCCCGGCGTCGCCGCACCCTGCCCCGACCTCGTCGCCGTCGCCCCTGCCCCGACCTCGCCGCCGCTCCCCTGCAGTGTGAGCCTCACCGCGCCGTTCCCCCTCCTCTCCCCCTTCCTCCCCGCGCCCCAACGCCGCCGCCCGCCCCGACGCCGACGACGAAGCAGGCCCCCTATTCATATGCAAAAGTTAGGATTTTTGGTGATATTATTGTAGAATATGATGATGATATTGTAGAATATGCAAATGTTTGTATGTTCATATGCAAAGAATTTTTATTTTGTTCATAGAATTTTTATTTTTTTTTGTTCATAGAATTTTTATTGTAATTTTGTTCATAGGATTTTTTATTGTAATTTTGTTCATAGGATTTTTTTTTTGTTTCGTTTAGTTTTAGGATTATTTTAGTTTATGTTTAGTTTAGGAAGAAGGAAAAGAAAAAGATGAAGAAGAGGAGAAATTAATAAGAAGAGGAAAAAAAAGAGGAGAGGAAGAAAGGAATAGAGGAGAAGAAGAAAAAATAGAATATTTTCTATTTTTTCTTCTTCTCCTCTATTCCTTTCTTCTTCTCCTCTTTTTTTTCTTCTTTTTTTCTTCTTCTTCCTTTTCTTATTTTTTTCAGGTAGGTCGTTGTCGATATAACCCCCTCTCGACCGTGATAACTTATACCACGGGAGCACCGCCGGCCCTCTCGCTCGACTAAAACTCTCTAGGACACCCAAACCCTAGAAAAAAATGATGTCGGTCTCCTACCCCCTCCTGCCGCGCCCCTACCAGACAAACTCTCTCTCGGCCACCCAAATTTACCAAGTTAAAAGAGCGTTGTCGTCGAGGCCACCCCGAACCCCTTGAAGCGTTGTTGAGGCCACCCCAAACCCTTGAAGCGTTGCCGACGCCACCCTAAACCCTAGAGAAGCGTCGAGGCCATGCCACTAATATGATTCCTTATTGTGCTTAGCTAGCTAGTTCAACATTTGCCACTAATATATCCATCTGTCATGTTTGAATAATAATTGCCATGTTGTAAATATTTGCATAAACTATGGATCCGCACCCCCGAGACGAAGCAAAAGAAGCGATGTTGGGGGAGATAATCGCACACGGAAGTGATGCCGTATTGTTGTTTCTCAACGACACATGCACCGATGGTCTTGAAAGACGGGATGAAGAAGCAGGCTACGACGATGATCAAACAATGGAGGACGAAGGACACCGTGATGACGGCTCCGGTGACCGAATGGAGGGGGGAGGACAGGATGAAGAAGCAGGCTCCGGTGACCGAACGGAGTCCGGCCAGGTATATATATATTAATTAATTAAGCATGTGCAGACTATAGCTAATTGATGCATTAATTGTTTTTGGTATGTACACATATTAACTCTCTTCTTTTTCTTCTTTTCTAGCCCTCCGGATCGAGCAACACTTCGGTAACGGGACGAGGCCCGAAGAGAAAATTGCGCGCGGATGAAAGGTACACGATTATCGAAATTGATCGCGCTGGCCAACCGATTGAACACTTCCGGACCAAGCAAAAATTTAATGCTCAGTGCGGGGTTCTAGTGAGGGACATGATCCCGATCAGCATCGAGCAATGGTGGAAGCCTAAGGACAAAGACTCTCAGGTATCTTATGTCAGCGATAGGCAGAAAGCTGATCTTTGGACCGCGCTGCAAGAAAATTTCACCTTCCCGCCAGAGGAGGATCCGGAGAATCCAGTTAAAAAGCCAATGATCAAGGCTTATGCTCTTAAGAAGATGGCTGAGCTATTCAGGAGGTGGAACAATGAGCTGAAATCATCGTTTGTCGACCAAGACAAGACTCCTGAATTCATCGGCCGATTTGAGAAGATCAAAGATCAGTGGCCCGAATTTGTCACCAAAAAGAAATCTGAGAGGGCAGCGAAGATATCAGCGACAAACAAGAAAAATGCTGCAAAGAAGATGCATCACCATCGCACGGGGTCAGGTGGCTACCTGAAAGCCCGGCCGTTGCGGGACAAGGCTGAGAATGACCTCATTGATAAAGGGATTGAACCAAAGATGCGACGCTGGCCAGACCGTTGCAGGACTTGGTTCTTCGGGGTTGGGGGAAAATTGAAACCTGTAACAGGGAAGTGCATTTGGACCAACGAGCAGCTGAACACACCCATCGAGAAGCTTCAGGAGTATATTGAAAAGGCGCAGCAAGGGACGTTCGTTCCGGACATAGACACTACTAGGAAAAGGGCTATAGATGATATGGCCACTAATGGCGCACCAGACATGTGGTGCGCCATTACTATATACTAATGGCGCACCATGTGTTGGTGCGCCATTAGTAATATATTACTAATGGCGCACCTGGTGTTTGGTGCGCCATTAGTAGTTTTGAAAAAAAAATATTACTAATGGCGCACCGTGGTATAGTGCGCCATTACTAGTTGACATAGTAATGGCGCACCACACCCACCGTGCGCCATTCGTAGTTTTGAAAAAAAAATTGTTAGTAATGCCGAGCCCCACCTCCCCTCGCCCCGACGCCCCCCTCCCCTCGCCGCCCCCTTGCCCCACCTCCCCTCGCCCCGTCGCCCCACCGTCCCAACCACCCGCCGCCGCCGCCACCCGCCACCGCCCCCTGGCCCCCCACCGCCCCTTGCCCCGTCGCCCCCACCACCCGCCACTGCCTCGGCGCCCCGTCGCCCGAACGACGCCCCGCCCCGGCGCCCCGTCCCCCGAACGGCGCCCCCCTGGTGCCCCGCCGCCCCCACCACCTGCCCGTCGGCCCCTGCGCCCGCGCCGCCCTCGGAGCCAGGCTCGCCGCTGCCCCTGCGCCCGCGCGGCCCCCGGAGCCAGGCTCGCCGCGGGCCCCCTGCGTCCGCCTCGCGCCCCCCCGGAGCCAGGCCCGCCGCCGCCCCTGCGCCCGCGCCGCCCCCGGAGCCAGGCTCGCCGCGGGCCCCTGCGTCCGCCTCGCGCCCCCCCGGAGCCAGGCCCGCCGCCGCCCCTGCGCCCGCGCCGCCCCCGGAGCCAGGCTCGCCGCGGGCCCCTGCGTCCGCCTCGCGCCCCCCCCGGAGCCAGGCCCGCCGCCGCCCCTGCGCCCGCGCCGCCCCCGGAGCCAGGCTCACCGCGGGCCCCCTGCGTCCGCGTCGCGCCCCCCCGGAGCCAGGCCCGCCGCCGCTGCCCTAACCGCGGCCGTCCACCACCACCCCCTGCCCCCGGAGCCAAGGTGAGCATTTTTTTGTTTTTTTCTACTGTTTTTCTTTGCTGTTTAGGTTTAATTAGGTTATTGATAGGTTTAGGTTAGTGCTAGATTTAGGTTTAGATAATTAGAAGAAGAAGAAAGTTGAAAAAAAGAAGAAGAAGTAGAAGAAGAGGAAAAAGGAAAAAAGGAAGAAGAATAAGAAGAAACTTGAAAAACATAACAAGAAAGGAAGAAGGAGAAGAGGAGGAGGAGGAAGGAGAAGAAAGAAAAAGGAGAACAAGAAAAGAAGAGAGGTGGAGAAGAAGAAGATGCAAACTTAGACAAACTTGTGTCTTTGTACTTTGTAAACAGTCTATATAGGTTTTAATGGAGTGATGACTGGGAGTGGTTATATTTTCATCAGATGGCTTACGAAAGTGATTGAGGTTCAGAAAAACGTAAGACAATTTACAATAGAAAGCCCACATTTGGCTATTTCATGAGGAGTACATACATACCGTTAAGCTACCCGAATCTGTATTTTCAAACTCTATCAAGCGCTTAAATAGTGTTGCCTCACAGACATGCACAACAGCAGCCTGAAAAAGATAAAACATAATTAGTGACATTTCATATTCAAGCCTACATTACACTTATCTGGCACTTCCTACCTTACACAATGCTACTGCACTACCAACATACAGTAGCACCACCAAAACGTCAAAAAAAATCTGCTACAGTTTTAGAACATTGACAAAAGTGCACCTACCAAGTAACAAGATTTCAAAATCCAAACTCAATGCACACTTGAGAAACAAAAGAAAAAGGCAATGTGCACTGTACTAGCTGATTTCAAATTATGCTAGTAATAGTAGCTACTATTCACATGATTTCTCCTTTTTGTTTCCAAATGTGTGGATCCCATGCTGATTTGTCGAAACATGTCTTATCAATGTTGTAAATATGTTTCAGAAATTTCCATGCTATTTGTGTGCCATGTTCGCCGGTTGCACAGGAACAAGCAAAAGAATGGGACACATCATATATGTTCTCATTAGTGCTGCATGTGCGCAATAATGCCAAAACTACAAAGAATTACATCAAGGACAAAATTCGTAAATATGATAATGTTGTAAGGGTACTAATTGGTCTCTTCTGCTGCTTATCAGAGATGGGGGGAAGCAGCCACCGCCGCTCTGCCTCACCGGAGTACGAGTTGGATGCTTTCGAGTTCTTCAGTATCATACTTGGGACTTCAGTATCAGCCACGAGGCAGGTATATAAAACGAGAGATCTCCCCTTCACCCATCTCATTATGATAACTCTGTTGTTTGCTACATCACTCCTTGTCCCAAATTGCAGAGGCTGCCTGACACTTTTATGAACATGCTGGGTGAAGCTCCACCAGATAATGTGAAGCTCCGACAGGCCGGCAGCGGGGTTCGCAGGCTGTGGGACGTGGAGTTGGTGATCGAGGAGGGCCACATGTACCTGTGCCGTGGCTGGGAGAAGTTCTACAGTGCCTACGACCTGCGGACCGGGTACTTTCTTCTCTTCAGGTACGACGATGACGCCACAATGCTCATCGTGAAGGTTTTCAACAGGACTATGTGTCGCATGCGCTACGCTGACGACGAAGATGCCAGTGCGTTCTGCCTCTTCTTATTCCTCTACATTTGGCTTTGTCACACATCGATTGTTAACGGTCATTGTTGCATTTGGACAGGCAATGGGAGCAGCAGCAGCGACACTGGCTACAGCGAAAGCAGCAGCGATTCTGGCAGCAGCGAAGACAACAAGAAGGATGATCCGGACTGGAGTGGGGGAGAAGAGGAGCAGAGTGGGGATGAGGAGCTGCAGGATGACGATGGGCATCAGGCTGAGGATGACCTAGCGCTGGTGGTGGCTTACCAAGGGCAAGAGATGGTGGTGGCTGACCATGGGCAAGAGATGGTGGTGGCTGACCATGGGCAAGAGATGGTGGTGGCTGAGGATGACCTAGCGATGGTCGTGCCCGTCCTGCCTGAAGGTGGCCTCGCGATGGTGGTGGTGCCTGACAATGACCACGCACCGGTGGTGGCACCGGCGATCCCACAACTGGGCGACATGACCACGCCAATTGTGGTAGAAGACTACATCCCACAGCTGCCTCCACCGCCTCGCCGCTCTTGGCGCATCAGGCTGAGGAAGGAGAAGGAGAAGAACAATGAGAACTGAACTATGTCAGGTATGTCATATCTCCAAAATGATATATATATATATATATATATATATATATATATATATATATATATATATATATATATATATATATATACTTAGTTACCTATGTTATCTCTAATATGCTTAGTTTCCTATAGGTTAGCTCCAAAATTACTTATGTTAGCACAAAATGATCAAGTTTACATAATAATCTTATAGTCTTCTTCTTATTCTTCTTCTTTTCCAAAATGACATATGTTAGCTTCATTTTACCTAAGTTAGCACAAAATGATCAAGTTTACATAATAAGCTTATAGTCTTCTTCTTATTCTTCTTATTCTTCTTCTTATTCTTCTTCTAGTATTCTTCTAGTGTTCTTCTTCTTCTAGTATTCTTCTAGTCTTCTTCTTCTTCTCTTCTTCTTCTTCTTCTTCTAACTTCTTGTTTATCATTTTGCAGATTTGATTTAATTCACGGAAGCTTGCATGGATGGAGTGCTTCTTTTCCATTTGTGTTTTTATTTTGTATCAGTGTGAAACTTTTGTGAATTGATGGATAACGGTCATGGATGAACAATGTGAAACTTTTGTAATATGTAACGATGGAACTATGTGTTGGCTATGTATGTATATATGATGAAACTTGTGTGTTGGATATGATTGTTATATCGATGCTTGTTGTATATATATGTGTTGGATATCTCATATGTGAAATAGTGACCTGAGATTAAGAAAAAACGATTTTTTTTTAAAAAAATTTGTTACTAATGGCGCACTTCTATGTGGTGCGCCATTAGTATACCAGATACTAATGGCGCACCGTGGGCTATACTAATGGCGCACCTGCGGTGCGCCATTAGTATACCAGATACTAATGGCGCACCACAGGTGCGCCATTAGAAAAAAAATCTAATGGCGTGGTGCTAGTGGCGCACCTGTTGTGCGCCATTAGTAGCGAAAACAGGTGCGCCACTAGCAGCCCTTTTCCTAGTAGTGAGAGAACGACGAGCTCACAGAGGCCCTCGGTAATCCTGAGGACCCCGGACGGACACGAGGCACACCAGGCTCCCTTTCGTGGAAGGCTGGATTTCCCGACGCAGGCGGTTACAAATGCCGGGAGAGGAAGAAGAAAAAGGAGTTGACCCAACTACAGGCGCTGCACGCAAGGGTACAAGCGCTAGAGGAACGAGAGGCAGTTCGCAGCACGCGACCTGCCGAAGCTACACCCGAAGCTACCCCGCCATCTCAGCGGAGAAGCAGCGTGGCTTCCACGGAGCTGCTTCAGGAGCCTGTCTTCACGGCTCCTGCTAGCTACCCCGTAGATGCTATCACGGAGTCTCAACATTGCCACCTTATGACGAAGTGGATGGAATTGAAAGTCAAGGCGGCTGTTGGCTCTGTTGCACCTCCTGAACCTGGCGCAACTTTTCACTGCCGGCCGATTCCAGAAGGATATGCTAGGGTGATGGTGGATGAAATCACAGAAGGATTTGAGGACCTCCAGCTTGACCACCCTACGGGTGAAGGGGAGACTCGGCTGGGTTCTTGTCTGAAGACTCCATGCCTATGGCGGAAGGAGCTCATCAACCTTCCGAACTGGATGCCTCCGCCTCCTCCTCCTCCTCCGGCGATTCAGGGCACTCCGCCTCCTCCACCGCCTCCTCCTCCGGTGAGTGACGATCAGGGCACTTAGCCTCCTTCTCCGGCATGTGGCGGCACTCCGTCTCCTCCGCCTGTGCCGGCGTGCTTGAGCAGCCACCAGCCTCCTCCTTCCCCGCCTCGCCAGCAAGGGCGGAAGAGACCCGCCGCCGCCCCGGCTGCTCCGGCGCGTCGTAGTCCTTCTCCTCCGCCTCGTAAGCAAGCACGAAAGAAGACAGCCGCAGCCGCTCCGTCTGCTCCGGCGTCTAGCAGTACAGCCAGAGGCGTGAGGCAATATAGATACGGTCCACACCTCTCAAGCCTCTAGAGAAGTTACTGTACGAGAGGACTGCGGAGGAAAACGCGACGATCGTGCAGACCGAAGTGAAGGACTTCTTTGAAGGGTTGAAAGCAAAGAGACATCCACCTCCGGAGGAGAAGGTAGATCCGGTGAAAGCAAAGCGCACTATCGATGCCCTGAGGAAACCACCAAAGTCTCCGCCGAAAACCAACTATGAGCGCATTACTGAAAAGGCATATATCGAAGCGTCACGGTCGGGAAGTACTGTCAGTGATCAAAGGTTAAAAGAACGAGCAGCTGGGAAAAAAATTGCCCAGCTCGGCGAACAAGCAAACCAATCGTGCCCCCCGCTCAATGTGTCTAGCGACATCGTCGCTAATGCTCCGGGGATGGTGCCCGGTTATCGCAATCTTGGAGATTACCTGCCCGACGATGTACATTATGATTTTTTGGAGGTGGACGAACACAGATACGAGTACGGGAAGCCTCTCGTCATAGACGAAAAATCTCTAACAACGATGATGCGAAGATTCCATAATTGGTACATGAAAACCTACAGAGAGTCTGGGGGACGAATACTTTGTATCTGAGAATTAAAGAGGAGCACGACCTTGTTGGAACTGATCTGTTGCATGTTCCATTTGAGGAGTTCTTCCAGTTCTTCAATCAAAAGGCCCTCGATAAATTAACGGTCACTTGCTAGTGTCTGTAAGTACTACTTCTGTCATTAAGTCTCTATATATAGCTCAGCTCTTTCGTTGCATGTATTTATAATTATCCTCACTATATTATGCAGATTGAAGATCGTCGAGTGCAGAAAAGCAGAAATGTATGATATTGGGTTCATTAACACAAATCTCATAGATGAATTTCAGGTTACAAAGAACACCGAAGAGGCCGAGGCCAACTTGCTCAAATCATTGTTAATAAATCAAAACAAAGATAATACTCTTTCCTTACAACTTCAAGTGAGTGTTACTGTCGTGTGCATATTCGATTTCCCTTATTACTCGAGCGAGGTTATAGTAATGTAATTGATGAGTTATGCATGCGTGCGCAGCTTCCACTATATTCTCCTGGAGATTAAGCTTGAGCGAGGACTAGTAACCGTCTTAGACTCGAGACGAAAAGATCCCGAGACCTATGCGGACATGACTAAAATTCTCAACAAGTAAGTTCAATCGATCATTATCGCAGCATATCGGCAACTTTTTGTTCATTTCCTGATATCTCAAGTAATAATTATTTTCTTTGTCTTGCAGGGTTTGGAAATAGTTCACCGCAGAAGCTCCGGGACTGCCGAAGGAGCTGCAATATAGATACCCGAAAGTAAGTACTACTAGCTAGCTAGTTGAGCGCATCTCCCGTTGATTCTAGCTACTTTCATCAATGCCATTTATAATGCTTCATTATCAGTTTGATTGACCTCTATTTCTCGTAAAGTGCTTGTGGCAGGAACAAGGGAATGATTACTGTGGATACTACGTGTGCGAGTTCATCTACAACGCGACTTTCAAAAATAAGCGGGGCTACTCTAAAAGACAATATGAAGTGCGTAAGCAATAATATTCACAATTTCATTTTATTACACCGTCATTTCTGTTGAGTTTCATTCATATATATGTATTAACCCCCTTCTTCAAATTAGACGTGGCAGATGCGGAATGAACTCCTACCACAAGATCGCATGAAAGCAATTCAAGAGGAATTGGCGGGATTCTTTCTTGACCACGTCATCAATAAAGCCGGAGAATACCATGTGGAAGTTGAGTTCAAATGCTAGGGGATTGTAAGAGATCTTACATATTGTATATGTATGTAGCCAGTAGTGTCGGATAGATAATACAAAAACTTGTTGTTCGACCAATCTCTCGGAGAAGGAGAGGTCGATCACTTCTCTCGGTATGCATGACGAACTTCTGTACTTAATGGTTTCCTTCATTTTCTTACTAGCTAGCGTGTCGAGGGCCTCTCTATGTATAGTACGTAGCGTCGACCAAGCACGGAGATAAGAGAGGACACTTCGCTCTATTAATTAATTAGCTACCTAACACAATATATGAAACACCTTAATTAACCATACAAAACCCCCAAATCCACCCCCCTTTCAGAAAAAAAAACAAAAACCCTAGCTCCTGAACAGCTGACGCGTGGATGCCTATTGGTCCCGGTTGGTGCCACCAACCGGGAGTAAAGGGCCTCCTGCCTGGGCTCGCAGCACCGGCCACGTGGAGGCCCATCTGTCCCGGTTAGTATAAGAACCGGGACTAAAGGCCTAGGCATTAGTAACGACTCTTTAGTCCTGGTTCCCAATCGGGACAGATGGGCCTTATGAACCGGGACAAATGGGCCTTTTTCTACTAGTGGAAGCTAGTTCTCCACTTGTTGATGCCGTGTAAAGCATGATTCAGACTCGAGGTTGACTTGTGACTATACGAGAGAGGGAGAAGGATTGATATCTAATTCATGCTGGTGGGCCGCAAATCTGCTGTTGTTTATTGTGCAAAATGCTAGTCAGTTTTGTCAATCCTCCTTTTCCCCAAAAAATGTCAGTCAGTTTTGTGTATCTGTTTTTTTACGGGAGTCAGTTTTGTGTAGGTGAACTGCTAAGCAAGTTCATAGGTGTTGTTCTGCTAGCTTGTGCTCCACCACATAGTATTGCCGGGCCTTGACTTAACTACGGGTCCCACTTCAAGATGATGAGCATTGAGTCCTCCTCCCTTCTGCCCACCCCTCGGCGCTGCCAAGCTGAGCCCTAGTCGGCCAACAGTGGGGGCTGGTTATTTCTCTCCTCGCTGTGTTGGGACAAACCCTCCGGCGACAAACACCGAGTAGCCCTCCGGCGACAAACGCTGAGTACGTAGCCCTGCGGCGAGCAACACAAGACGAAGGTAGAAGAAGATGAACAAAACACACTTGGTTATGGCGACGAACGCCCAGGCCCGGTCTTATCATAGAGCTGGCGAAGGGGGAAATCAGGAGCAATTCTGCTTTCTAGACTTCTCATAGAAGAATACATGTGACTCCCGGTCTAATAAGGTTGACTTTGTCTTGTTTAACGCTGCCGTTGCTATGTCCACAAATTAGATGGCTCGGATTTTCTTTTTTCTTTCTGATGCAATCTATTAATCAAGATTTTTGTGTGCATCTCAACCCAAGTTGAATTCTACGTACATAATCTGCAAGCATATAGCAGTAGACATTAATCACACATACCTTGGCTTCATACGTTCTCAGGACTGGCATATGCTACTACTATCCGGAGCACAAACATTGGCTATCCATCGTCATTGACACTGAGAATTTGCATATAGCAGACCAAACAATCATATGGGAAGAACATGAAACACTCGAGTGTTTTTTATGCGAAACAGCACGATACCATCGATGGTATAATCGTTCTAACCCTGAAGATTGCATATTTTTTGTAGATGTATTATACCAAACAAATGCAAACTACTAAAAGAAGAAAGCACGAGGCAAACCACATATGGAAGAATGGATCGATCTGATTACCGAATGTTTTATCCTTGCTCATGCATCCCGCAAGTCTGCCCATCATTGACCCGTCATTAAGCGCATCTGTGGCAACTATCTAACTACTAAAAATTAGCCAAGTTTTCTGCTGAAAGCTAGAGGAACAGATAAAGAATGCACAACTTAAAATTATTGTAGTATTGGTAGAAAGTCCAGATTCAATCAATAATGCATTTTTTATGCAACCCATACCTACTACAGTGACAACACCTACAGTGTTTTGAATCAACATATATAGAGCTAATAGGAAATTATCAGACTCATGTGATGCGAAGTAAAGATCAATATAATCTGTCTGCACAAATGTAGTTTGCGAGACACACTACATGCATTCCTTATTTCCACATTAGTTACAAACATTCTATGTACAAAGACAGCTAATACTAAAGATTATACCAAAGTATACTTTATATGCTTCAAGAGTATCTCATTGCAATTTCAAATTGCCAGATATTGATGTTGAAGAGCAACTATATAAGTTCCAGTAACATAACGTGGTTGTACAAAAGGAGTACTTAGGTAAGTAAAAGTTTACCAACCAACAATCACCACTAACTATTCTCTTTAAATAAATAAATGGTATACTTAAACCAATCGGAAAATTAGTACAATAAAAAGCAGAGAAGTTAAAAAATCAATCTCTGTGGAAGATAAAATATACACTTATCTCGACTTCTGCATCTTATTGCCAATGGCTATCCCATGTCGTAGACATAAAACTAACGGAAGGACATAGGCCATATTAGAGTCATTGCATTAAGAAGCTTACTTTTTAAGAATAGGTAGTACAATATATTTGCATGGGGCCGGGCATTTCACTTCTAATGTTCCCTCTATATGATATGGAGTGCAAGGGTATCCACGTTGCCTTCTTTTCCGCTGTTCTCTCACATTGTTTAACCAAAAATTCATCTGTATACGACCAAAAGCATTTATGCGCACATAAATAGAAAAATGGTAAGGTACTCCGCTAGATTATTAGGAAGATAGGTATATTTTTATTTCTAGCATCCTTTTTTTCGAGAATGGATTTCTAGCATCCAGATGTAAGCTACTTCGGTTGTGAGAGTCTATTTCGGCTTCGGATGTTATGCTCATGTGCTTATGGTGCTTACCTATGACTTGTGTGTATGTTATGCTACTTCGGCTTCAGATGACTTGTGCTCTTAGCTAGATACTTATGTTGCTTGTTGTGAGGATGTAATGGTGGTGGTGTTGGTGTTGGTTTGTGATATGCTCATATGCTTATGTTGTTTTTTATATTTATGATGCTCTTGATGGTGGTGCTATTGGTTGTGATGGTGGTGCTATGAGAGTCTATTTCTGCTATATACCTCCTATATATCTGTTATTTGATATGATTTGAACTGAATTGATTTGAAACAGAAAAAGGAAAAAAAAAGGGACAAAAACTACGCCGACGGCTTAGTCGTCGGCATAGGATAGCTGCGAGCTACCAGTGAGCGACATGTGGCACCTATGCCGACGCCTAGCCGTCGGCATAGTTTGAACATGCGCCGACAGCTGGGCCGTCGGCACAGGTGCCACATGGCGGCAGTTGGTAACTCCTGGGCCGCAGCTAGGCCGTCGGCATAGATTTGAATCTACGCCGCGGCCCAGGGGCTGCCAGCTACCGCCATGTGTCAAAGATATGCCGTCGTCATAGATTTGAATCTGCGCCGACGGCCTAGCCGTTGGCATATCGTCGACACGTGGCGGCCGCTGGTTGGGTTGCTTTTGACGGCGGCGCCGTCAGACGCAGTTGGAGTGGAACGTTGCGGACGACGCGGGCCGTCGGCATAGATATACGGACGTCGTCGGCATAGTCATCTATGCTGACGGACTTTCTATGCCGACGGGGTCCTGGGGTACGCCGACGTATATGTGGCCGACAGCTCTATGCCGACGGGGGCCGTCAGCATAGGCCTATCCCGACGGGAATCATGCCTATGCCGACGGCGGATCACTGTGGTAGTGGTGAGTGATTCTGGAGCAAACAAATTGGCCAGCTCCGATGGATCTGCCCGTGGGAGCATGGGTAGGTCTCGGTGGTGGCCTACCAGTGTCGTGGCGGCTTCACGGTGGCTTGATGGATCTGGCCGCGGGAGCGGCCTGCTTCTCCGGCGTCGGCTTGTCTGCGTCCGGGCCGTCTCGACCTTCACCCCAGCTCCTCGTCGCCCGGGCGCTACTCCCATCAATGGGCTGGTCCTCTCCCAGCTGCGGTCCACCGCTCGTGTCGCGCCCGGTGCCGCAGGACAGAGCTCGTCTCGCGCACAATGCAGCAGGACCGAGCTCATCTCGCGCACGGTGCAGCAGGACTGACCTCATCCCCCTCTCGATGCCGCAGGACCGAGCTCGTCTCGCGCTCGGGGCAGCAGGACGGGTCGGTGGATGCAAGTTCTGGCCGACCTATTTGGTCTCGATGCTGGGGGTCGCCCAGGGGCGCGAAAGGTGGGACCTTTCCGCTCGTCTCTTTCCTTGGGGCGCGGTGTGTCTCGGGTGAGGTGGTGTCGAGGTCTTGGATGCTGGGGCGGCGACCCTGGTGGTGGGAGCGCGGTGCTCTTGGGCGGAGCCCGTGCCTTGGCGCTGCCCGGTCACCATGGCTGTGTGGGCGGCGTGGTTGCCGGGGTGTGGCGTTCGGTTCCGATGAATGTTGGCCGAGGTGAAAACCTGCTCTATCTTCGGACGGACTGACGGCGGCGAAGATCGTTCCCTTCTTGAAGGCGTCGTCGCGGCTCTCATTGCCCGTCATGCGACTCCGGGGGAAATTCTGATCCTTGGATCGGGCGGTGGCGGTGCTCCAGTGTCGTATCCTTCCTGAAGGCGCTGCCTTGGAGCGCATGGTTCGTCATATGTAGCTTCATCTCTTCGGGGCGGTAGAGCTAGGGGTGGTGTTGCTGCGCTCAGCGCCTATGTATCTTGTCCTGGGTGTGTGCGTGTGTTGCGGTGGCGTGGCGTGTGTTTGAACTGGGTGCTTGTTGTTTGGTGCTTTATATATAAAGCGGGGCGAAAGCCTTTTTCGGCGAATTTTCTTTCTCTATTCGACACCGGCAAACTTTTTGTTCCTTATCTAACATAAAGTCTAAAATTTGTTCCTTTTGTAACACTTTCATCCGTTTTAACTCCTAACGATGTTAAATTAATCTAAAAAGACGACTTTACCCCTGATACAACTTGTGACCAGAATTATTCACATGACCAAAGAAGCAGATATTTACATAGTCGTGGAAGGTAGTGCACAAAAGCAGAGCGGTCTTTACCCCTGATGCACACGTACACGTGAAACTCGCGTGTGGTACTGTCAATTAGATCGATCAGGTCGATAGTCTCGCTATACAGCAAACTTAGCCAGCCCAGGCGACGTGTCCGTATGCAAAGTTTATGGTGTTACCTGTGTGTGCTATTGATAGAGGAACTAATCAAGCTGCCTGCTAGTCTGCTTCTTTGAGCTAGCTTTGCATGTACGCAATTTCTGGTGATTCGATTTAGAGTTTTAGAAAGAGAAACGTTTAGAGCCGGTGCGCTCGGCCGGTCGCACGCCAACCGTTTTCTTACGGGCCCACAACCGTTTCTTTATCCATCCAGGAACTTCCTCATCTCCCCACCACAGCCTTCGTCTTCCTCACCGCAAGCAGCTCGCGCTCCTCCGCCATGCAGCAGGGATACATCATTAGAACTGACCTTATTTTAGGAGCTAAGATCTACTCTGATGCATCTTTCAGAAGCTCAGAAATCCCATGTTTAACTAATGGCAACACAGCCACGGGCACCCAAGGCGGTGGCACAAAGGAATGTCACAGCTGACTCTGTTCCTTGGGCAGTCAGAAAGCTTCTTGCTGATTTGTACCCGACAACTCTGGATTTTTCACATCTCCAGGGAAATTACCGGATTACTCATAATGTAGCGCATCAGGTTGACCTGCCTTTAGCTGTTTTGGTTCAGCTCATAGACATAGAACATGCCCTGTAATCTCTCTCCTGTCCTCTGTAAATCCTCAGGGTGTGTTCTTCCTGTTGTACACTGATTTTGAGCGAATTTGGTGTCTTCGGCGCCTTTCTCTGTAAAAAAGGCTTATAATAAAGTAATGAATACCTGCTAACTTGTGCATACAAGTTTGTCATTTCACAAGTATTCTTACTGAGAATACTTCTTTTTCATTTTACTAAGTTTCTTTGAATGCATTACTGGCTGCATAGAATTATGGACCATCCAGATCGAAACACACACTTAATATACATTTGAAAGCTGGTGTTTTTCCAAATCGTTCCAAAAATTTACTAAAATTCTTGATATTCAAACAAATCTTATATTGAAAACGTCAGTATTTGCTCATCTTATTTAAGGCTTACTTCACGCTGCCTGTGAAGCTTATACAACTTGATAAGTGCTGTTTGTTGATTAACAAAATCATTTGACCAGTAACTAATTTTTCTACCATTCACATAGTTCAAGGTACAAGAGGAAATGGCGTGCACAACCAGCACATAGCTGCTACTAGAGTCAACTGATAGTGAATCTGGACTGCTTGCCTTTACACTGATTTTACCGATGTACGCTCTTGGAGTCCATTTTATATTTTCACATGTAGATACGAAACCTATTGAATGGGTCCCAAACGGATTTTAGGCCTCAGAAATCAATTAGTTCACTATCAAAATCTACATGTCGGTCTCACTTTCGTTTGGATAAATCCAGAGGTGTCATGTTTATTAAATTTGCTACTTTGATGATTGGTTTATTCTTTATCCCATGGATCTTTCTGGCACGTGCTAGCTAAGAAATGAAAGATCACAGACTCTAATCATGTATGCTTCTGCATCACAGACTTTGCAAGTTGCGAGCAGTTCTATGAGCGAAAAATGTTATCTCGCAACATTATTTGGCTGGAAGCACAGCCAAATCCTCAGGACATAATAAGTTGAATAATTGATCATGTATGTATCATGCTCACGTATGATAGGCTTTGATACAAATTACTATTATTCTATGGTCCAAATATACGGGTGCGGCAACGCGCGCCATCAATGATCTAGTATAATGATAATACCGCATGTAGTTGTCGTCCCCATGTAATCCTATTGATATTTCAGTGATTTTGGATGGTATCCATTAGTGCCCTATGTGCAATTGCTCTGATTTAATGTCTTAATGAACCGCCTCATTAAGGCCCAGCCTTCTTGTCAATCCATCATATGCCCTAGCAGATCTTTAACGAATGTGTATACAGAAATCTATATGGGAGAGGGGGAAGTGGGAGCATGTAGTATACCTTGATACTGAGTGTGAGAGACGAAGGGGACGCCCACTGCAATTAGCGCTCGCTGTTTTTCATCAAAATAAGGGGACACCCACCACCGGGTTTCCGCCGGCGGGAAGGGTCTTCAGAGGGGGCGGAGCCACGGATCACGCGGACGAGCCGCTCCTCGGTCCTGAGAGGGGAAGGGAGTGAGTAGCCCACCACCGGCTTGCCTTAGGCGAGCTGCTGTTGTTGCCAGGGATGAGGAGGATGGAGATCTTGGCTGTCACTACTACCCCACTACCGTCCGCACGCTTCACTACTGGAATCAGCTACTTTGCCGTCTACCACGGCAGACGGCAAAGGCAAGGATGGCGGACGGCAAAGGCCTTTGCCGTCTGCCGCGGACGGCAAAAGGCTTCGGCAAAGTAGGCATCGGCAAAGAGCTTTTTTGCCATCTCCTTTTTGAAGCGGACTGAAAGGGGCCTTTTCCATCAGCGGCGGACGGCAAAGAAAGCCGACGGCAATAAATACGCTGTTAGTCCGTTAGGCAGCTAACGGCAGCCTTTGCCGTCCGACGCTGACGGCAAAGACTGCAGGCTCTTTGCCATCGGCTGGCAGATGGCAAAGAGACCAAATAGGCATTAATTCTGTTTCTTCTTATATCCATTCATTTTCACAGAAAATCATCACCCAGGGTGCAGAATAAGTTATTCTTCACCCGAGGTAATCTTACGATCATTTCATATTTAAATTACGTTTGGAATTCAAATAGTTACATTCTTATTGATTTACTATGTAAAATTTGGCATAAAAAATAAAAAAAAGGACATAAGACATGAAATTTTGCAGTTTATGTTTATTTTACACTATGTTTTTATGTTTGTAATTTTATATAACATAAAATATTTCTTACGACGATTATATATTTTCTTACGGCCTCTTTTTACGTCAGAAATAAGACAAAACTTACGAAACGTAAAATTACGGTGCATTGATGGTAAAATAGAGGGGGGTGAAGAATAACTAGTGCACTTTAATTTTACGTTCCGTAAGTTTTATCTTATTTCTGACGTAAAAAGAGACCGTAAGAAAATATATCATCGCCGTAAAAAATATTTTATGTTATGTAAAATTACAAACGTAAAAACATAGTGTAAAATATACATAAACTCCAAATTTTCTTGACTTATGACCTATAATTTTATTTTCTTATACATCTTATTCTGCACCCTGGGTGATGAATAGCATCACTATATATATATATATATATATATATATATATATATATATATATATATATATATATATATATATATATATATATATATATATATATAGTAGCAAGTTTCATCCATACATATACATAGGTTCATCAATATTACACAGTTTCATCCATAGGTAGCAAGTTTCACAAAGTAAAACAAAAACTAAAGACAAGCACTCCATATCTGAAATTACAATAAATGACCTAAAACTAAATATCTATTTTCCTAGGCAGCACACACTTGACCACCATAGCAGCTTGCTGGACCGTTGTATCTGTGGAGCACAAAACAGCAGTCAGCCTGATTAGAAATTTTAAGGAGAGCAGTGCTAGTTTAAGAGTTATGAACAAATAGAAATGGTGCATAAATTCCTATTATTCAACAAACATAAGTTATTTCCAAGTGAAACACGGGGCAATGTTATCCACTTCAAAACAGAACAGAACACACAGGTACACACATCGTCAAGTTTTTTCCACAAATGACTTACTAATTGAGTTCAAGAAATGACCAAGGGCCTAATTGGTTCACAGGACCTAAAAACTCATAAATAGGAAAATCACTGGGTTGCAATGTCATGCCCTCTCTTGATACAATATGATCGACAGGATGTTTGAGTGCATCATAGAAAACCATAGGAGTTTTTCAAGGCCGCATATTACAATCATATGGAATAATTTGAAGCAGAGAGGCCCCAAAAGGGGAAATCATGCTGTGTGGGAAAAGAGAATACCATTCACCGAAATCATATAGCATGCCAGAATCACTATTCTAGAGCACATATCCGTACCAAAACATTTATAGTGTTTCCAACTCTTCAAAGCATGTGAGAACACTATGAGCACAATCAAATTGAGTTATCTAAGCAATTTGACAATCAAATGGAGTTAACACGGCCCCAGCGTTAGGGATTTAGTGACGGCAGCAGTCTGCCAGCCGGCTTCCTCAATAGAAGGGACAGACCCAGTGCTAGAAGCAGAACAAGAACGTTGATACACAAGATAAGCACAAGCCTTGAGAGCACACCGCTTGGCAGAACAATTAATTAACCTCTAGAAGCAGAAGAAGCACGTTGATAGACAAGTTATTATGAAGAACCAACCTTGAGAACAGTCTGCTTGCGCAAGATATGATTGGACTTGAACATGACTGCGGCAATCCAGATCATGACGAAGAAACCTACACAATATAAACTCAATTGGAATGAGGAACTCGCCATCATCTTCTGACCAAGAGGCATCAAGTACCTAGACAAAAAAGTAAGAGCACAATAAGATACAATGTATGCCGGTGGACATGTTTAACAGCAAGAAAACTACCCTATGAATAGCATAGTTAAATGTGATTCCTCCTAGTAGTATGTGTTCTATTATTCATAGTGATGAGAGCCCGAGACTATGCCAATAATATCCAGAAAGAAAAGGTCTCCAAAATGTAGCATTATTTCAGTAGCAAGATTTTATTTTTGGAAATAGGTTTATCCGAGGAGCGTTGACCTTCGTCACATACTGTAATACAGGCACTTCATTTGTTTTTAAGAAACTTAAGATTAGTGCTGGTGCTAAAACAAAGCCCACCAAAATCCTCTTTCAGCTAAAATACCAATTCACGTACTAGCTAGCATCACTAGTTAAGCAAACAGATTTATCACTTGTAGCAGCGCTGACCAAATTGCCACGGCAGCAGAACCCCAGCCATATGAGTACCCTGTCTTAAATCTAGACTATACCAATTGTGCAACTGACATTGAGATTTCAGAGGGCGGGCGCAGCAGAACGGCAAGTGCTATACCTTCACATTGGGGTCCCCGAGGTTGGCATGCAGCCACTCAGCGGACACAACAGGCTCGGTCTGCGGCACCGCGTGGACGACGCCCGATGCGGCGTTGACGGCGGCGGCCTCCGAGACGGCCGACGACGTGGCGTTGAAGCGCGCGGCGATCCCGAACCGCGTCATCCACGGCGACAGCGACGCCCCGCACACGACCTCCGCCGCGCGCGCCCATCCGACCCTGCGAGGGCAAAGAAGACGACGATGGAGGAGCTCCTGGACATCTTGGCGCGGCGAGAGGGAGCTGGTGGCCGCGGAATCGACGAGGCCATGGCGACAGGGCAGCGGGTGCGGGCGGATCTTAGCGAGGGAGACAAGGGTGAGGGGAAATCACTACTAGGAAAAGGGCTATAGATGGAATGGCCACTAATGGCGCACCAGACATGTGGTGCGCCATTGCTATATAGCAGTGGCGCACCATGTGCTGGTGCGCCATTACTGTGAAAACACACGGTGCGCCATTAGTAACAAATTTTTTTATTTTTATTTTTCCAGACATACTAATGGTGCACCAGGGCACAGTGCGCCATTACTAGTTCTAACTAGTAATGGCGCACTAGCCACATGGTGCGCCACTACAATATTTTTTTTTGCAAAACTGCTAATGGCGCACCAGGGAAGAGTGCGCCATTAGTGTATATTTCATGGACACTTTGATCTCGATCCCCCTCCATCTCGATCGCTATCCCACCTCGCCAGATCTGGTCCCCCTCGCCGCCGAGCACCCCCCGCACCCTCTACCCCGCTCCACCGGCCGCCGCCGCCGACCCCCCGCACCCTCCCCCGCTCCAACCGCCGCCGACGACCCACCGCACCCTTCCCTGCTCCACCGCCGCCGACGACCCAGCGCACCCTAGCTCCCCTGCTCCACCGCCGCCGACGATCCACCGCACCCTCCCCGGCCCGCTCCACCGCCGCCGACGACCCCCCGCACCCTCCCCGGCCCGCTCCACCGCCGCCGCCGACCCCCCGCACCCTCCCGAGACCGCTCCAACGTCACAAATGAATGCAACTAAAATTGCAAAAAAAAAACAAATTTGATTATATTTTCAAATAACAAATTTGATGATATTTTCAAATAATAAATTTGATGATATTTTTAAATAATAAATTATTACTGTTTCATATTCATATTCAATTTCTAAAAAATTATTAGATGCAACAAAAAATAATAATAATAAAAATTACTTATGGCGCACCTCTGGCTGGTGCGCCATTGCTACATAATTTTTTTTTACTAATGGCGCACGCGTCCAGGGTGCACCATTGCTATGTAAAAAAAACACTCTAATGGCGCACCGCTTCGGGGTGCGCCATTAGTAAGTTTCCCCCCTTAGCTAATTCCTCCCTCTCCCTCGCCAGTCCACCCGCGCGCTCACCGGCCTGACCCACGACGCAGCCGCCCCGACCCTCGCCGCCCCGACCCCTGCCGCCCCCGCGCCCCCACCACTGCAGCTCCCCCGCGCCGCCGCCCCCGCGCCCCCGCGCCCCCCACCACTGCAGCTCCCCCGCGCCGGCACCCCCGCGTCTACCCGTCGCCCCACCTCATCTTCCACGCGCCAAATCGAGCGGCGGCCAGGTAAATCCCTCCTGACCCGCCGGCGTCCACCTCGACCTCCCTCCTCCCCTCCATTCCCTCCTGACTCCTCCACCTTCCCTTCTCTCTGTAGGATCGGACGAACTCCATCATCGAGCAGAACTGGGGCGAGCTCCAGCCCTACCCACCTGCGTCCAGCGCAGGTATGCTCATCCCCTTCCCGCCCCTCCGGCTGCCGGCGTCCGCCCTCCCTCTCCCCTGTCCCCCATCTCTGATTGGCAGTGGTTATGTTGATGAATATAGGTGGTGATTATTTCAGTTATTTCAGTGAATATAAGTGGTTATGTTGCAAAATTTTCTACTTTGTAATAAAGCTCAAGTGTTTCCAACACATATTTTATATGAGGTTGCATCTGTGTCAACTGTCAAGTTCATCACTTTCATATGGTATCTCAAGCAAGTCTCATTTCTCATTATCTCAAGCAATATTAATGTAGAAGTGAAGGGTGGTGTCACTGCAGATCGGAGCAGTTCGCTCCTCACACAAATTCAGATGTTCTGCAAGGCCATAACACTGAGCATGGTTCTTGTTTTTAGTAGAAGCTCTATACACACAGTCTCCCAAAAGCTTAGCAAATCAGTCATCAGTGTAGATGCCAGGGTTAGCTAGAGACAATGGAGTAGACAGAACACAGACATATAGTCAAGCCTCTTGAGAGGCTGGAATGATATCAGTGGCAATTAATTTGGCTTTACTGAAAACCTTACTGAAACTAGATTCAGTTAGCTGGGTCATCTTCCACTTGAGAGGCTGGAATGATATTAGTGGCAATTATTTCCTATGATATGATGCAGCAGTAGTAGTAGTATATTGTGCTTAGGGCATGAATCATGTGCAGCAGTAGTAGTAGTATTTTGTGATGTGGCAGAATATCTTGTTTCAAATATAGCCTATGCATGTCTTGTTTTCTGGTTATGGATATTGTATAGTACTGCATATCTTGTTTTTTTGTAATATAATGCTTACCAAAGGCACATAAACTGCCAAAACTGAAAGAAATTGGAGTGTTGAAGATATGCTAGTAGAGGACCATATGGTCTGTGGCCTTTTCATCCATATGAAAGTAGAGGCACATTGTGGTGCTAGTTTGCTGGGTTTTGTCTCCGACCATCGTGTCGTGATGATTTTGCAGGTACCCCGAGAGGCCCTTGAGTTTGCCGGAATGTCGATTAACTACCGTTCTGGCAAATTCGGGTACTCCATATGTCCTATTTTCAGCAAAGGTCATGCTGAAATTTTCCGTGAATTTTAGCATGACTTTGCTAAAAATAGGACATATGGGGCACTTCCGACCAATGCATGGGCCGGGGTATCTTAGTACTTAATTAAGTAGGATCAACTGCCTCTTGTGTTATACATATAGAAGTGTGATATCTATTCATAGTTATTACTAATGTCAGTTGCTTGTCATCGATAAACCCTAATCTGGTAGGATGACCTACTAAAAAAGCCCATACCACATATTCTATTTGGATGGGCGTGTTTTTACCACACTGTGGATTATCTTATTGGACCCAACAGAGATGATGTAGTTTTGAATTATGAACATAGGAAATGTCCTCATCGGACGACGAAAGTCTCTCGGGGGAGTGTGACTGGTGCCACGACGGTCGAGGTCTGTGCGACAGGCCTCACCTGGACGATGATCGGCGCTTCAGCATTAAGCTCGAGGAGACCTTCGAAGTTGAAACGGTACGCAACGACGACAAGTGTTTTTTTCATAATTAAGCATGACTTCAACTATTTCAACATGTAATTTCATCTTTTACAATTCGAGTATAGTTTATCCCATGCCATGCAAGACGCTATGTGTTGGAGAGGATGGATTTTGAAGATCATGAAAATTTTGAAACGAAGAAAATTCACCTAAGGACACATCACCATGTGGATTTTGAAGTAAATCTGTATAATGCTGAGAGCGTAACCCATTTTGGTTGCCAAAATTGGGAAGCATTTTGCAAGATTTATGGTTTTGATGAGGATATGCTTGTCACCATGGATCTTGGTGATCCTGGCATCGACCAAGACAATATGGACATTTGGGTCCTTGTGGATACGCCTCCAGTTCTACCGCTATGTGAGTTTGTCAAACATAGTTAATTATTAACTAATCTATATTGTTTATTTCAAAATAGTTGACAGCTTATTTCCATTAACAGCTTATTTTGATTGTTCAAAAAATGTGCGGAAAATGGTAGACAAAACCCACTACACCGATGGCTCCGAGTTAACTTATCAGGAGAAAAATCATCTGGTCGGATTTTGTACTGATCTTGAGAATTACAATATCTACAATCAAACTCCTCAACATTATGGTCAATACGTGCCACTAGTGCACGTGTTGAACACGGTAACTACCATGGAGATACCCTGGTAAGATTTTTTACTATTACGACATCCGTGCATCTTTTGCATACTTCTAAAACTAGTACATCATTGCTAACTATGAAGTTATTACTATGTTTTTCAACAGAGAATCCCAGAGGATTGTGTGCCTCATTTGATGTATCAGAATGGCAGCCTTCAAGTTTTGAACTTATATCCAGGTCATCCTACGAATCTGAACTGTCCATACCGGATTTCTAGAAGAAGTGGAGACATGCTAATCAGAGAATGGAAAAAATGTATGGACAGTCGTAAGGAGGTTCTTGGAAGCAAAAGGAAGTGCCGCGCAAGAATTGGAGACAGGATGATCTCCATTCTCCATAATGGAGAGTCAGGGTCTATATTGTTTTATGCTATTTTAGCTTAAATAGGGTATTTTAGGTCCTTAATAACGAGTAGAAGTTGTATGATGATGATTAGTAGGACTTGTTAGGATTAGTATTACTTTCGACAAACTCGCTACTCGCGGTCTCGAGTCTTGTAATGTTCTATCTTTGTTCGGTCTTTTGAATTCGGAGACTTATATGATGAATTGTATTCGGAGACTAATCTTCTATTGTATTCGATGAATCTGCTGTTGCTGTGTGGTGCTGTTTATATTCTGTCCAATAATATATTTTGTAATCTGTGCAAATATTAGAAAAGAAAAAAAATCCCTAATATACAAACTAATGGCGCATCACCCAAATGTGCGCCATTAGTATGCCAAAGCATACTAATGGCGCATCACCCAGGAGTGCGCCATTAGTATGGCAAAGCACATGCCCACTGGGAGGCACACTAATGGCGCACCATGGCCTATACTAATGGCGCACTGCCTGGTGCGCCATTAGTATTCCAGATACTAATGGCGCACCAGTGATGCGCCATTAGTACAAAATACTAGTGGCGTGGTGCTAGTGGCGCACCAGTAGTGCGCCATTAGTAGGCAAAACTGGTGCGCCACTAGTAAGCCTTTTTCTAGTAGTGAATGGTGAGGTGGCAGTGCGCACCGGCGGGTGGAGGCGAGGTGGCGCAGCGGCGCGGGGTCGGGAGGCTCTCGCCTGTGGGGCGGGCGTCATCGAATCCCGCCGGAGCTCGCCGGAATCGGCCGGCGTAGCTTCTCGTGGGAGGGAGAGGGAGAGACGAGCGGGAGAGAGAGAGAGAGGGGATAGGGATAGAGGAGGTGGGGCAACGGCGTGGTGGGGCTCGGCCGTTAGTTAGGTCACATCTTTGCCGTCCGCCCACCCTTTGCCGTCCGCTTTGTTTCCTCTTTGCCGTACGGCAAAGAGGGGGGTTGTTAAGTTTTTTCCAATTAGCTCGTTTAGTGAGGCCAGCTCTCTCTTTGTCGTCAGCCAGCGGACGGCAAAGAACAGACTGATGGCAAATACCGTTCTTTGCCATCAGCCTGGTCTTTGCCGTCCGTTTTCTGTAAGCGGACGGCAAAGACCTTCCGGCTGCCACGGGAGGGTAGCGGAACGAAGGAGGGTTCCTCATCTCTACCACAATCATGGTTTATAACATACAAACCGTACAGAAACCAATATTATTTTTCAAAAACTATATCAATTCCTTGATGTCAAATTGAATTGGGAAACTGTGGAATTAGGATCCCTATTTGCTGATGGTGTTGCAGTGCTTCTCTACGGCGCGTCATGGTGCTTTGTGATGTGTATATGTTTTTCATGGGCGCAAGCGGCGGACAAGACGACGACAAGTTGGAAAATGTTCAAATATGGGGTGGGCTTTAGGCCCATATAACAATTTCAGAAAATCTCTAAGGGCCCATGTGGGCTATATGGCACTAGGTGTAGTGGGAAGGTTAGTCCCACCCCGCTAATGGGGAAGGAGTTGGACCTCTTTATAAGGGATTCTCTTCCACATGCTATTGGAGCTTGACAATAGAAGATGCCCTCACTCACTCCTCCGGCGCCCGCCTTGCCACGCCACGCCTCGACGCGCGGCGGGTTGCGGAAATTAGCTGATCTGAGCTCACATCTATGCGTTTATGCCGTCACGTGAATCAGATCGCATCTCGAGAGGGGCGATTAGGCTTTTAGGAAGCGACCACGCGACTGCTCGCCTCTGATCCGGGTCATCTTCGTTATCACTATGTCCACCGACGCCGAACGTGTCGCTGCTGAGAAGATCTAAGCTGACAAGAAGGCCGCCGAGGACGCAACTATTTTTGGGAAGCAACCACGCGACTGCTCGCCTCCGATCCGCGTCGTCTTCGTCATCACCATGTCCACCGACGTCGAACGTGTCACCGCTGAGAAGATCGAAGTTGACAAGAAGGAAGCCGCTACTGCCGCCGCCGCGGCTTCTGCCTGGCCTACTAGAGGGTATAACTCGTTTATCCCGCTCCTAGTGTATTCTGTTTTAGCCATTCTAACGTTATATGTAGATGTGCTGCTGTTAGTGTAGTATGCGTTTGCATGATCGAATATCAGCATGTGTTTATTTCTGTCTAGAAAATTTGTTGTAGGCTTGTAGTGAATAACATCTGAATGTGGCTGTTGACCTTGTCCCATGTTACTGGCCTGCCATGGCCGCGTCGATCACTGGCTCACTTAGAACACGAGTTAGTGGAATTTTGTTATAAGAGTAACGGTTGAGAGTGAGTGGGGTGCGGGTTGGAGTTGGCCTATTCAGTTACAGTTGTCTTGAGCAGAATAATTTTTCTATTTTGGAAAATGTGGCAAATTGCATTTCATTAGAGATGGCTTTGCTATAAATTGCATGAGTGAGAGGTTTGTATTTTTTTCATCAAGTTGTACATTTTTTTATCTTTATATAGAAGGGTAAAAGTATTGGTAGGTTGATTCAAGAGTTAATAACGTACATGGTGGTGTATCAATTGCATGGACATCATATTTTTATTTTGTGGTAATGCATGACATTCAACTATACTTTATAATGTGACAATGACTCGTGAGACATTGGATGTGCTTTCTTGGGTGTCACGGGCGGCGCACGCCTCCTCGGCCTTGGCGGTCCGTGGTGAAAGTACGGTGTAAAAGAGAGAGGGCTTCATGACGAAGATCGAGCTGGGCGTCATTCGGTTTTAAAGGAGTGGGCTCCAGCGAAAAATATCTTGCTACGGGCTGGTTCTCCCTCTAGATTAACTCATTAGGTGGACCATTAAGCTAAGCTTGTAGGTTGTAACTAAGGAGTAGCATTTTACATACTCAACTTATCTTAATCGGGTCACTAGGTGTGGGAAGTGCTAATCGAATCACTGCGTATACCCTTAATTAGCTCAACGAGGACACGGTCATTTGGGTATGACATTGTGCACGACGCACACGTTAGGATACTATGCTAGTACTACCAGGCAGCAAGTAAACGGATGCTGAACTTGGACAATGGCACTCTTTGTGGAAGGTTCGATTGAATCTCTGGTCAGCAGTCAAACTCATACGTACCAAATTAGAGAGGGCGATGGAAAAACTCAATGAAGTCTCTTACAGTTTTCTTCTTGCAAACAGACAATGTCAACATCATGCCAAGTGGACAAATACGACGTGTGTCACAGTAGACCAGTGACCGTATATGAGTCCACACGGTATTCCGTATTCGGCTAAAATTGCCAAACTCGATGGAGTTGAAACTTAGAATGACTTATTATTATTTTTCCACACACGATTCCAAAAACTAGCACCGTGTTGTGTGGGGCTGGAAATATTAGGCTACATCTGCCGTGACCTAGGATCACCGTGTTGTGTGGGGCTGGGAATATTCAGCTACATCTGCCGTGACCTACGATCAAACCGTTTTAGCAGGCCGCCTATTTAAGCACCCGATTCCGGTAGCTTCAGCACCAGCTACAACTACTACTCTTGTTACTCACTTAGCTTGCCACGTTTGCTCGCAAATCACTCGATTTGCTAGCGGCGTACATGGCAGGGACCAAGATGACCACCCCTTTCTTGCTGCTGCTCCTCATTGCCCTAATGAGCAGCGTGGTCGCGGCCCGTGAGTTGGCCGGCGGCGGGGAGGCGGCGATGCAGGCGCGCCACGAGGAGTGGATGGCCAAGCACGGGCGCCAGTACAAGGACGACGCAGAGAAGGCGCTGCGCTTCTAGGTGTTCAAGGCCAACTCCGAGCTTGTCGCCAGGTCCAACGCCGACGGCACCAAGAAGTACCACCTGGCCGTAAACAAGTTCGCCGACCTGACCAGCGAGGAGTTCGCCGCCAGGTACACCGGGTTCAAGCCCGCGCCACCGGGACCCAAGATGCTGCCGGGATTCAAGTATGAGAACATCAGCCTCTCTGTCGCCGACGAGCAGGGCGTTGACTGGAGGACCACAGGCGCAGTTACCGGTGTAAAGTACCAAGGACGGTGTGGTACGTACCAGCAACTTAGTGCATGCATGTATGCACGTTCCTTACCGTGAGTAGTCCGTAATAAGTAAAACTTACACGACGACGACGTTTGGTTTGCTACGTACAGGATGCTGCTGGGCCTTCTCTGCGGTGGCTGCCGTGGAGGGCATCCACCAGATCACCACCGGCCAGCTGGTCTCCCTCTCGGAGCAGCAGCTGCTCGACTGCACCACCGAGAACCACGGGTGCGGCGGCGGCTTCATGACCTCTGCCTTCGAATACATAGTGGACAACGGAGGCATCACCACCGAGGACGCCTACCCATACGTCACGGCCCAAGGCAGGTGCGACTCCGATGCCACGCGGCCGGCCGCCACCATCCGCGGCTACCAGGTCGTGCCCGCCAACAACGAGGACGCGCTCGCCGCCGCCGTCGCTAACCAGCCCGTCTCCGTCGGCATCGATGGAAAGCAGCCGAGCTTCCAGATGTACAATGGCGGCATCATGACCGGCGACGCCTGCGGCACAGAAATTAACCACGCGGTGACCGTGGTGGGCTACGGTGTCGAGCAGGATGGGACAAGCTACTGGCTCATCAAGAACTCATGGGGCCAAAACTGGGGAGAAGGAGGTTACATGAAGCTCCAGAGAGGCACGGGCGCCTGCGGCGTTGACATGCTGGCATCTTACCCTGTTGCATGAACCTAAGATCCATCAATTAATTATTAAAAATACATAACACTACTAGAATAAACACAACCTTCGACACTATATATATATAGAATAAACACAACCTGATGAACCGCATTTGCTTGCTTTGAAGACACGAGATTATCAAGGCTCACTCCTAGCTATAACATGAGATTGTTTTACTATCTAATATGTACTATGAATGAGCGATTATTTGTATCATTCATTCTAGCCACCTTCGACACTGTACTATATGTTTCAAGTAATATAACAGTGCTTTGTACTCCCTCCGTCCCATAATATAAAAGCGTTTTTTACACTAGTGTAGTGCCAAAAACGTTCTTATATTATGAGACGGAGGGAGTACTTGTGAGTTCATAAAAAAAAAATCGACTCAACATATTATAGACGATCTTTTGCCAGAACATCATGGTCTTGCCTGATGTCCCAGCTGTTCCATTCTCTTGGAAATGTCAATTTCAGCATCGATAGAACGTCAGGAATGATAAGATAGGATACCCCAGACCCAAACTACCCATGGTCCGTTATGAAAAATGTCAATTCCGTCAGGCAAAAATGTCACGAATGATCATAGGGATGCCCCAACCCCAACTAACCGCATCCGGGCTCGCACTTTTAATATGGCAATGTTATCGAAACAATGTTGGCGTTTACTTTCGGAACCTGATTCTATTTGTGCTCAAGTTCTAACGACTAAGTACTATCCATAAGGTGATCTCCTAAACTGTGTGTTGAAAAAGGGAAGCGGCGGCGGCGGGGCCCTGTGGCGACAATGACAGGTCGGTAGCAGGTGGTCAGTTCGGTGATCTTCCACGACGCCACCAACCATGCATATTCCTCCTTCGGATCTCTCCATCAGAGTCGGAGCTACGCTGCCTTCGATGCGGGTGGCTGTATCTGGCACGGGTCTTATGTTTCCACACTGCCTCTGCTGTGAGGATTGGATCGATGTTCATCTTCGGTGAAGTCGGAGTCGCTTGCTCGAAGACTAGGGAGGGCGATGACGCCCGTTGGGGAGAAGTGATGATGATGACGTCGGTGTGTATCTTGATGAGACCCTCTTAGTTGAGGGGTGTGTGGTGTATCATGTGTGTCCCGCTCGGCAGTTTGTGACGGTTTTAGCCCAGCTTTCCGTTGATTAACGGGGCAACTCTCTTCTGCTTAATTAATGGATGAGGCAAATCTTTTGCCTCCGTTTTGAAAAAAAAATGTTCACTGTTTTTGAACTTTGACACATACTTGACAAACTTGTGTATATGTGTTTTATTTCTGAAACTGCACTGCAAAAGATGTATTTTAATTGATTGTTCTCATAATTTACTGGGATAACATGGGTCTCATTCTAATCCAATCAAATGTAAGTGGTATGGCTTGGTTCATATTTGTTGGTACACCGAGCTTCAGTGTTCTCCCATCATCTCATCTGCTAGGTTTCTCATTGATGAATTTAAGTGATTTGTGATGTCTTCCATTAAGTAAACAGTCTGTGCTAAAACTTGTGTATATGTGCACATGATGAACTCATTAACTTCTCAATGGCCTGTCATGCTACTTGTGTTCAGGACCACATCCTTTAGTTTCATTGGTTCAGTTTCCATGCATGCTACTAGTCTTGCTAATGTACATGTATATGTATATTTTTGATCTTAAACTATCATAGTTCAGTTTACTTCCAGTCTCTGCGACTTCCAATGAAATAAGCATGGAAACGAAGAATTTATATACACAACAATCAACACATTAATTGAATGCCATCAGGAACTAGTTCCAAGTTGTATCTTTCTATTTCTGTGTTTCTGGGAAGTAAATTAGAAGACATTGACCCTTCGCTCGCGTCGCCTCCAGGGGGCGACTCGGGCGCCCTAGCCGCCGACGCACTCAACCTACCTCCTCCCCTGCTTCCCCACCACCGGAGGAGTAGGCCGGCGAGCGAAGCTCGCACTGCGGTTGGCGGACGGTGGGCCTCCTCCTTTCTTCACGAGGGGATCCTCTGGCTGAGATGCGATGGCGCCCCTGGGCGTATGGCATGGAGGCGGAGTTGGTGCGTTCGGGCGGCGGCCCGATGGGATCCCAGCGGCACTGTGGGGGCTGGCGGCGGCGGGTCTAGGTTTCTCACCCCAAATCGGTTCTCCTCCGGGTGGTCGGGCTTGGGCGTCGTCCGGCCGCCCTAAGCGGTGGTGGCCGCGCACGTTGGTTGTCCTCCTTCACCGATGTGATTGGGGGCGTCCGGAGGCGTTGGCGTGGTGCCGGATCTGAACACGGTGGTGGCGTCGTCCCCTTCCAGGCATGATGGCCAGGTGGTGGGTCCTTGGCGGCACTGGTGGCGGCGGATCTTGGGATCCGGCTCCCGAGGACGTCGCAGGACGCGGCGTCCCGTGCAAGAGAGATGGATCTTTGAACAGATCTAAGTAAAAAATTGATTTCGGCTACTGCCAAGGCCCATGGTGGCGGCGCTATCTGCGTCATTCCCTTCTTCAAGGCATCGCGTTGGAGAAGATCAAGGTCACTCTCTGCTACCTCTGGGGGAAACCCTAGTTCATTAGATTGGATGACGACGGCGCTCTAGTGTCCTTTCCCCCTTCGGGGCGTCATTCATGGAGGTACAAACAGGCTCGAGGGAACAGGGGACGGCTTCTTTGGTGGAACGGTGCTTCATCTAACACATTGATGGCGGTGGATCTCGGCGGCGTGGCGCTGTGGAGACTCGGAGTCCGATACGTGGAGATGGAATCTCGCAGGAGAAGGATGTTGTTTGTCATCAAGGTGCCATCGATGGCACAAAGGCCTGGCAAGGTCGGTGCAATAGTTTTGCTCTGAAGATGGATTGGTGGAAGATGGCGGCGACGACAAAGAGAGTGCGTCGGATCAGTTTGTGCCCCAAACCAAGTATGTGGCGTGGTTGGGGCATGTGTCTTTAGATGTTAGGTATTTGTGCAATGTCTGTTTAGTATTAGGCTTGGACTATCGCCACATGTTCATCAGGTGGATAAGAGTAGCGACTGTTGTTGATAAGATGGTCGCTTCAGACTATCCAATGTACTAATTTGTAAGGTCTTTGTGAATAATTAAGAAAATAACTGCATGCATCGTCCAGATGCACACTACTAGGAAAATGCTTATACATAGAAGTTTACCAGTAGCGTGTGTTATGGACCCCACGCTACTGATAATTATCAGTAGCGTCTGTTATAAAGCGCGCTACTGGTACAACATAGTAGCAGCGTGGGTTTCTGGAGGCCACGCTAGTGGTAAGTTTGCCACAGCGCACCACCCAACCAAAAAATATTAGCAGCGTTTGTAGTCTAACAAGAGCTACTGTTAAGAAATTAGCTGTAGCGCATGTGCACCTAGACGCGCTACTGCTATTTCTTCTATGGGTAAACTTATACCAGTAGCGTTGTTTTTTTACAAGCGCTATAGCTAGTTTTACGTACCAGTAGATATTTTGGCTGCCACTCATAGCAGTAGCATGCTTTGGCACCCCGCGCTACTGCTATGGTCGCCAGCCACCTACCACCTTTCCCCTCCTTCCTCCCCTTTCTTCTTCCTCTCCCCCTTCCTTTCTCCCCCTTTCCTTGTACGTTGCTTGTTCCTTTCAATGCTCCCCCTCCACCACCCTCCATTAGAGCCCTCCCTTCCCCTCTTCTTTGCCCTCCACCCCCCCCCCTCTTCTTTGCCCTCCACCACCCCCCTCCATTAGAGCCCTCCCTCCCCCTCTTCTTTGCCCTCCACCACCCCTCTTCTTTGTGCCCTCCACCACCACCCCCTTCATTAATGCCCTCCCTCCCCCTCTTCTTTGCCCTCCACCCCCTCCATTAATGCCCTCCCTCCCCTCTTCTTTGCCCTCCACCCCCTTCCATTAATGCATTCCCTCTTGTCTCCCTCTCCTCTCCCACTATCTCCCTAGCTAGCTCTCTCTCTCTCTCTCCCTAGATAGCTAGCTAGCTAGTTAGAGCTATATATCTAGAGCTACTAGGTAATTAAGAAGAAGGGTGCTTGATATCCCTCTCAACACATAGGTGAGCAAAAATTGGTGTTTGTGTGGATAGGACCGCAATTATATATATATGGGCGATATGAGAATATATATACCGAATTGTGTGTTGCATAATTTGAGTTGCCTACATTGTGTATTTGATGAAATAATGTGGGTGACATCAGTTGCCCATGTTTTGCCGAAATGCCGATTCAATTCCGTTTCGACGAATTTCGGGCAAACTCAATATGTTCTATGTTTAGGGAAGGTAATGCCGAATTTTTGTATGAATTTGATCCATGCATGCATATATATACGTGGTTATAATATTTCCTCCGCGCGCGCAGGTGATCATGAAGGTCAATGGAAGGATGGTGGAAAGATACTGGCAATCCGCTGTGGATGATATGTATGAAAAAAGACTGAAGGATGTTTTATGTCCGTGTCGAAAATGCAAAGGAATAGTCAGGCTCGACCCCTTTGAGGGTGGCACATTTAAGGCGCACCTGCTCATGCATGGTTTCATGCATTGCCATACTCGGTGGATAAGTGAAGATGATGATGATGAGGATGTCGACGGGGCAGGAAATAACGACATGGGGCCACCAGACGAAGAGATGACCGATTATGTGCCCGAAGAGGAAGACGGCCTCGGAAATGTCGATGGCGAAGAGGCAGTTCAAGGCAGAGAAGACGTGGACACGCCGCCGTCTTCGTCGCTACTAAGTTCAGCCATGCGAGACCCTCATGTTCGAGACCTGCTTCGCAAGAAGACGACTAGCGACAGAGCTGCTTCTAGAGAGGAGGCCAAACTGGCGCAACTAGAGGTAGACTCGATGACTCCTTTGTATGATGGTTGCAATCCCGAGGTGACCCGCTTGAGTTTCACACTAGAACTTCTAAAGACCAAGGCAAAAAAAAATGGACAGATACAAGCCTGGATGAGTTTCTAAAGTATCTAAAGAAGGTTCTTCCCGCGGGAAGCCTGTGTCCTACTAGTGTCGAGGAGGCAAAGAAAATCGTGTGCCCTCTTGATCTGCCACACATTAGATATCACAGATGCATCAATGATTGCATCATATAGTGGAACGAGCACACGGAAAAAACCATCTGTCCAAAGTGCAATGCTTCATGATATAAAAAGGCCGGAAAGAAAGCTCCACAGAAAGTTGTATGGTACTTTCCGATCACTCCGTGTCTACATCAGTATTTCGTAGATCCTAAGGAAGCAAAGCTTATGCGCTGGCACGCGGAGAGTGTGAAGCCAGATGACGGAGATGAGCCGAAGCTGAGACACCTTGCAGATGCTAGCCAGTGGAGAGCATTAAATGCTGAATTTGATTTTTTCGCAAATGATCCAAGGAACGTCGTGCTTGGCGCTAGTAGTGATGGCATGAATCCATTTGGCAACCAGAACACAAATCATAGCACATGGCCCGTGTTTGTATGGATGTACAACCTCCCCCCTGGTTGTGCATGAAGGAAAAATACATACACATGGCTATGCTTATTCAAGGGCCGAGACAACCGGGAAATGATATAAATTTGTATCTCGGGTTACTGAAAGAGGAGCTACATACCTTATGGACAACGCCGTCAAGACATGGGATGCAAGCAAAGGAGAATATTTCTACATGAGAGCCGCGCTGATCACGACGGTGCAGGACTATCTCGGTTACGGCTATCTCTTCGGCCAGGTGTGCCACGGATATTGCAGATGCACGAGGTGCATGGATGATACAACTTCTCTGCAGCTATCGAAAGATGGCGGGTCTTTGAAAATCGTTTAGATGGGGCATCGAAGATGGCTCGAGAAGGATGACCCGTGGAGAAAGCATGGAGATCTATTCAATGGTAAGGCTGAGCATCGAGGTCCTCCACGTAAGCGTAACAGTGCAGAAATATATAAGAGAACTGGGAAGAGTGCCCCTCGCCGGGAAAGACGAAGAAAAAGGCGTCGGAGCCCCTGCTGAATGTATGGAAGATGAGATCTGTTTTCTGGGATTTGGAATACTAGCCCATACTCGACACGCCTCATAGCCTTGATCAAATGCACATCACAAAAAATATCCTTGAGAGTTTGCTTGGAACATTGATGAACATGCCAGAGAGGACCAAGGATGGGCCGAAGGCAAGAAAAGACTTGAAATTTTTGAATATCAGGAAAGATCTCCAAATGCCCGGTAAAAGGTCGTCAGAGGAGACCGAGACCGAGACGGAGACGGAAGATAGGGGCAAAAAAGTATACAAGAAGGAAAAACAATATTGCCCCCCCCTCTTGCTTCACCTTAGATCCGAAGGAGGTCGATCAATTGTTCAAGTGCCTTGCCAGAATCAAAGTTAGTTCTGGATACTGTGGGAAGATAAGCAGATATCTAGACACTAAGAAAAAAAAGGTTCAGTGGGATGAAGTCTCACGACTGTCATGTGATGATGACGCAGTTACTCCCGGTTGCACTTAGAGGGATTATGGACACACATGTGCGTGAGACGCTTACTGACCTATGCCACTTTTTTTATGCTATCTCTCGAAAGTCGATCTGTGTGAAGCAACTCCATAGGCTACAGGAAGAGATCGTTGTCATACTGAATGAGCTAGAGATGTACTTCCCGCCCGCGTTCTTTGATGTCATGGTGCATCTATGTGTCCACATCGTGGACGACATCATCGACCTAGGGCCGACATTCCTGCACAACATGATGCCGTTCGAGAGGATGAATGGTGTCATCAAAGGATTCGTTCGTAACATGTCCTAGCTAGATGGAAGCATAGCCCAGGGATATCTGACCAAAGAGTGCATCTCTTTCTGTGAGAGTTATCTAGTAGGCACCGGAGACCCTGTTGTTGGTTTGCCCGTCAACAAGCACTGTGGAAGGCTCGAAGGCGAAGGTCACACCAAAGGTCATAGGGATGTGAATGTGTTACGCTCGGGCCGACAAAATGACCTTGACAGGGCAAACTTAGTAGTGCTACAACACCTAGATGTGCTAGAAGATTTCGTGACACTGCACAAAGAGACCATCGCAAAGAAGTACTGTGACCGTGGGGTGCACAGGACGGACGCTGAAGTTATTAGAGAGCACAACCCCACTTTCTTGTGTTGGTTCAAAGAGCGAGTTCTAGCTAATCCCCCGGAAGACGGTTGTCCGAACGGAACGCTCATATAAGCCTTAGCACATGGCCCCTCGACCAACCTCGCGACTTATCAAGCATACGATATGAACGAATACACGTTCTACACGGAGGAGAAAGATATAAAGAGTGATGACCAAAACTCAGGGGTGACGATGGTAGCCATGACCGGGAATGTAACTGAAAGATATTACGGAAGGGTCAAAGAGATATGGGAGCTTAACTACTCTGGATTGCATAGCGCGACGATGTTCCGTGTCAGATGGGCTAAAAATGTACAGAGAGAGAACCGGCATTTCACTACCATGTGTATACCCGACTCCGATAGCGGTACCGTCAACGCCATCGCCAAAAATGAGCCATGGGTACACGCTAAACACGTGACACAATGTTTCTTCATAACTAATCCGATCAATCCCAGTCGTGTTATTGTGAGGAGAAGCAAAAGGAGCATCGCCGGAATTGATGGAGTCGCCCACGAGGAAGACTATGACCAGTACGGTGATCCGATGAGGGAAGATGATGCTGATGACGATGTAACATACGTCAAAAGAAGAATGAAGACTACATTACCTACGAAAGATCGTAATCCCTGGAGAAGGAAAAGTCATGACCATGGGCTCAATTATTCGACAACGAACAAAAAAGGAAAGAAGATCAGTCTGAAGCGTCGTCGTCGCCCAAGCTGACAAACTAACCCACAAATTTTGTGTGTGTCTAGCTATTTTGTATACCGCCGATAGCGGCCGGTCAAATGATGTAATATATATTATACTAATTATTATCCGGAGGGTAACAGTGGTATTGCTCCAACGACAGACCAAATTAAACCCTAGCTAGCTAGAGCTATATATACCCCTGCTATACAAACTTTGTACAAATGCAAATGAAAGATAAGAAAAAGAAAAGTGCAAATGAACGAAAAAGAAAAAGAAAAAGAAAAAGAAAAAGAAAAAGAGAAATATAAATAAAATTAAAAGGAAGAAAGTTTGTGAAATATGGAAAAGAACAAAAAAATAAAAAGAAAAGTTAGCAGTAGCGCTTTTTCTCTAGGGCAGCGCTATACCTAAGAAAAAGAAAAATAAAAAAAGAAGAAGAAAAAGTTAGCAGTAGCGCGTTTTTGCTAGGGAAGCGCTATAGCTAAGGAAAAGAAAAATAAAAAATGAAAAATAAAAAGTTAGCAGTAGCGCGTTTTTGCTAGAGCGGCGCTATAGCTAAGTTAGCTATAGCGCGACGCGCTATAGCTAAGTTGCGTATACAGAGCAACTGCACCCATCTCTTTCATTTGTCTCACTCTCGCTCGATCCGATCGATCCCCTTTCTCTATGGGGCCCCTCCCCCACCGCCGACGCTGCACCAGACCCTGACGCTGCGCCCGCTCACGTCGCCGTCGACGTGCGCCGCCCCGACAACCCCTCCCCCTTGCCGCCCTGTCCCCATAGGTCCACCCGCCGGCCCGGCCCCTCCCCCCGTGGTGCCCCTCTCCCCCGAGTTCTCCCCTCCACCGCCCGACGCCCCTCCCCCGAGCAGTCCCTCCACCGTCCGGCGCCCCTCCCCCCAGCAGTCTCTCTCTCTCTCTCTCTCTCTCTCTCTCTCTCTCTCTCTCTCTCTCTCTCTCTCTCTCTCTCTTACCGGCCATACGTGTTCTCTGCAGCAGGTTTGGCTCCTCCGGAAGAAAGGTGCTCGGCAAGGAGGAGAAGGACAACGGACGCAAGGTGCTTGGCTCCTCTGGCAGTAAGGTGCATCCCTCTCCCGCCCCCCCCCCCCCTCTACCTCAAGATCTGGATGCCATCATCATCAATATTGCATCTTATGAACATATTGTATCTTCTACACTTGCTTCATTGATTCATTACACTTGCTCTGTTGCTCTTAAGAAATGCTACTGTTAAATCCTCTTAAGGAATGCTACTGTTAAATCCTCTTAAGAAATGCTAAAGTAGCATCACTACTTAACTTCTTGCACTGATAGTGACATAACTAGTGGTTGTGTGGTACCTAGATTGGCCAAAGACAAGTGTGGATGATCATGCTGCTTTGATTGTGACTGCTCTGTTGCTACCACGACATCGATAAATTTGGTTGTTGATTCATTTCCCGATCGCGAGTGACCTATGTTTTGCCGGAAATGTCGATTCATTTCCATTCCTGCAAATTTCAGGCGCTCTATATGTGCACTTTCTAGCAAAGGTCATGCCGAAATTTTCTGTGAATTTCGGCATGACTTGTGCTAGAAAGTTGGACATATCGAGTGCTCGAGATTTCTCATGATGGGAATGAAACGGCATTTCCGGCAAAACAAAGGTCACTTTTTTTCATCATTCACTTTATTATATAAAGCTCGATAATTAAACCACTACGACATTGAACCCTAGGAAACATGACTAACACCGATGAGGCCGGAGGTTCTCAGTCCCAATTAGGCCGAGCACACGCCTACCTCGACTTTTTGGCAGATCAGTAGAGACAGCTAGCTCGGTGTCCGGACCCCCTTTTCATGGTGGATGACGATGGTGGTGGCGCCGGCGCCGACACTAATGCCACCAACGACACCGGCACTGAGACTGGCGCTGATGATGTTCCTAACTACAACACGGAAGGCGGGACCTGCCAAGCCAGTGAGGGAAAGAAGGAAAAGAGGACATGACGCCCAAATGAGCTCGGCACCGGAAGACTGGTGGTCACGGCGGTGCACCCTAGCGAGTTCGAGCCAATAGAGCCGCGGGAAGTGGCAGCGTGTTACGGCAACCAACTAGCATGCATCCCACGGGATATAGCTAACATCAACACCATGAAATTACGGAAGAATGAAAATTTGAAGAAGCTGCTCCTAACTAGGTTGCACGCAAGATTCCTGTTCCCCGGTCGGAATGACGATGTCGACCCATGGGATGATGATGCCATGAAAAAAATCAACAACAAAGCCCTAGGAAGTTCAACAACGCATTGAGCGCTTGGAAAACTAGGGTGAAAAAGGCGATTGAAGTAGACCATGAAACCTACGCCGAGATTGTTGCAGACAATCCGAAAATTACGATAGAGGACTTTGAAAAGTTCAAGGAGACTTGCAATGGAAAACCTGCCAAGGCCAGGTCAGAGAGAGGCAAGCAGCTGCAGGCAAAGAACATGGGGAACCACTGCCTTGGAAGTCGTGGTTACACGGGAAAGAGGCCCGTGTGGGCTAAGGAGGACACAGAACGTTATTGGCAGGGGATCCCAGACCCATTGGCTGAGTTCACCGACCTGCAGGAGCACGACTTCATCAGGGCCCGATTCTCTTGGGACCCCAAAAAAATAGATTTTCTTCACCGACGGGCCGACTAGGAAATTCATGAGAATACTGGTAATTATCCTTTTACCACCTTACATGTTTGCTTCTAATTAATGAAGTCTACTACATTGTAGTCGCATTCGTAAATGATTCACTGTCCATTTTGCAGAGAGAGCAACACAAGCTTGCGGCCGAAAGCGACTCGTCGACTCAGTCGACTCAGTCGTCGGCGAAGTACAAGTGGGACACTCCTTTCAACCGGGCCATGAACATAATGATGGGACACCCGCCCGGCCAGCAGCTGCAATATGGACGTGTGCACGGCGCCGGGGATGGCGCCACGTGGAAGTACTATTATAACGAGGACCCTGGGGCTAAAAGATAGAGAAAGAAGTTCAGTCAAGTGAATATCGACGAGAAGGTGGCGTGGGCGATGGAGAAAGCAAAAGTTGAGACCAAAGCTGAGATAATCGCTGCCTGTAGACATGACATGGTGGCTGCCTTTACAAGCTTGCTTCCAACAGTGGTCACATGGGTGCAACAAAATCGAAACGTGCCACCAAGTGATTTTCCCATGCCCAGCTTCACCGGGAGCAACTCAATGAAAACCGCACCCATACCCGTACCTAGTATGGCAACCGCACCCGCACCTCCTCCAGCACCTACACCTGCACCCAGCTCTCACAGCAGCCCTAGCTCCGTCTCTGGCTTGAATGTCGGGCCGTCGACATTGGCTGAGCTCGACGCCCTCACGGTAAATACGCGTCGCACCTTCATCAACTCAACTAATTAATTAATCTTCAGTAGCCGTTCTTTTTGGATCTCTGACGCCGCACGTATATGTCTTTGTAGGCCGACTCCACTCCGTGCACCCTCCTTTACCACATGAAGGGCGGGTTGGTGGATGTGGGGAAGGGTACTATAGTTAAGCCTAAGGATCGATTTTTTCACCGCCTGCAGATGCCTGATAACGCCTTAAGGGTCTCCGTGGCGAGTGTGAAAGCGGGCTACGAGGGTTTCCCTCGTCCGATACAAACCGATGGAGAGGATGACGAGACCCCGACGCAGCTTGGCCAATGCAAAAATTGGCCGATCCTGTGGCCGAAAAATCTTCTTCGTGTCGAGGTGGCCGGGAGCTCACCAACGGGACCTTAGGAAGGTATGACCACAACACCACCTACACAAGTACAACCATCGTCTGTGCTGCTTGCTGAGATCGAGAGACATGAGGAAGGAGGGCCAACCGTTCCGGCAGATGATGCCATCTGCCCCATGGAAGAGGATAGGGATCATGACATGGAGGAGGCCGATGACCCTAACCAGTATTTCAATACTGCCTTTGACAACGAAGTAACAATGAGTCAACCATATGAATATGAGATGCATGTACCAGAGCCGGAACGTCCTCGGGAGTGCAAGAAGTCTTTGTTCATGCAATCCTCGCAGGACACGCCTCCAGATGTCGGCTCCACCCAAGCTCAACTAATTAGCCAGAGTCGTCCAATGCTGAGCCCGACAACACTAGGGGTGGTGCTCAGGGAGGGTCTAACAGACCCACCAGCACCTGAGCCCACCAAGAAGAAGCAGAGGAAGAGACCGGCGGGGAGAAAATCCAATAAAGCTGGCAATGTTGGTTCTAGCAGCCAGCCGCCTTGGACCAAGGTTGACCGTGTACCGATGAAACATGCGCCATTAATCCATGTCGCGGGAGAGCCAATGGTACCGGCGAATGCACTAGCTGCCATATCAGGGGATCTCAGGAGACTCCATGACCATGTGCTTTCGACGGAGAGAAGCCTCCTCGCCTCAGATGATCCAGGATACCCACTTTATATGGTTCATGTGCCGAGCAGTTGCAAGATGTATGTCCACACATGCCCCGCAGACCTCTTCTTCCTGAGGTTTGATTACATCTTCCAGATGTTTCAAATGAGGACACTCGATTTTACATTCGTCCGCCTGTATGCGCTGCACATGAACTACATCGTCAAGAGAGAGCAAGTCACTGGTCTTGCGGTCGCGGACCCATACTACATGCACGAGGGCTTCTTGTCAATCAACGACGCCAACCGTCAATATGCGAGTAAGTACATCGAAGAATTCTTGGTCAGAAATAAGGACAAAGAAACGATTCTCCTACCTTATCATCCCAGGTAAGCCATCCGCGGATAGCACTATAACACATACGTGCATTTCAATAGTTACTTTGCACGCATGGAGGCTAACTTGATCGTGTATTTTGCGCAGTGGGGGGTGTCGTGCCGTTCTCATCGTTCTTTACCCGCGTTACTCCCGCGCTCTATATTTGGACCCGTCGAAGAACATACACAAGAAAGAATACACACACATAAAGTATGTTCTGGACAGAGCAATGTTGGGCTTCAGCATGCGGGGTGGCTGTTGGGGAACGTAGCAGAAATTTAAAATTTTCTACGTATCACCAAGATCAATCTATGGAGTCATCTAGCAACGAGAGAGAGGGGAGTGCATCTACATACCCTTGTAGATCGCGCGCGGAAGCGTTCAAGAGAACGGGGTTGATGGAGTCGTACTCGTCGTGATCCAAATCACCGATGATCCTAGCACCGAACGGACGGCACCTCCGCGTTCAACACACGTACGGAGCGGGGACGTATCCTCCTTCTTGATCCAGCAAGGGGGGAGGAGAAGTTGATGGAGATCCAGCAGCACGACGGCGTGGTGGTGGAAGTAGCGGGATCCCGGCAGGGCTTCGCCAAGCGCAAGCGGGGAGGAAGAGGTGTCACGGGAGGGAGGGAGGCGCCAGGGCTTGGGGTGCTGCTCCCATGCGCCTCCCCACTATATATAGGGGTGGAGGGGGCTGGTTTCTTGCCCTCCAAGTGCATTAGGGCGTTGGCAAAGGTGGGGGAAAGAAATCCCATCATTTCCCTTCCCCACCGATTGTTATCCCCCCTTTTTAGGGATCTTGATCTTATCCCTTCGGGATATGATCTTATTCCTTCTAAGGTGGGATCTTGGTGCGCCTTGACCAGGGGTGTGGGGCCTTGACCCCACTACCCACGTTCATGTGGGTCCCCCCATGCAGGTGGGCCCCACTTTGTAACCTTCTAGAACCTTCCCGGTACAATACCGAAAAATCCCGAACATTTTCCGGTGGCCAAAATAGGACTTCCCATATATAAATCTTTACCTCCGGACCATTCCGGAACTCCTCGTGACGTCCGGGATATCATCCGGGACTCCGAATAACTTTCGGTTAACCGCATACTAATATCTCTACAACTCTAGCGTCACCGAACCTTAAGTGTGTAGACCTTACGGGTTCGGGAGACATGCAGACATGACCGAGACGACTCTCCGGTCAATAACCAACAGCGGGATCTGGATACCCATGTTGGCTCCCACATGTTCCACGATGGTCTCATCGGATGAACCACGATGTCGAGGATTCAATCAATCCTGTATACAATTCCCTTTGTCAATCGGTACGTTACTTGCCCGAGATTCGATCGTCGGTATCCCAATACCTTGTTCAATCTCGTTACCGGCAAGTCACTTTACTCGTACCGTAACGCATGATCCCGTGGCTAACTCCTTAGTCACATTGAGCTCATTATGATGATGCATTACCGAGTGGGCCCAGAGATACCTCTCCGTCATACGGACTGACAAATCCCAGTCTCGATTCGTGCCAACCCAACAGACACTTTCGGAGATACCTGTAGTGCACCTTTATAGCCACCCAGTTACGTTGTGACGTTTGGTACACCCAAAGCATTCCTACGGTATCCGGGAGTTGCACAATCTCATGGTCTAAGGAAATGATACTTGACATTAGAAAAGCTCTAGCAAACGAACTACACGATCTTGTGCTATGCTTAGGATTGGGTCTTGTCCATCACATCATTCTCTTAATGATGTGATCCCGTTATCAATGACATCCAATGTCCATGGTCAGGAAACCATAACCATCTATTGATCAACGAGCTAGTCAACTAGAGGCTTACTAGGGACATGTTGTGGTCTATGTATTCACACATGTATTACGGTTTCCAGTTAATACAATTATAGCATGAACAACAGACAATTATCATGAACAAGGAAATACAATAATAACCATTTTATTATTGCCTCTAGGGCATATTTCCAACAGTCTCCCACTTGCACTAGAGTCAATAATCTAGTTCACATCACCATGTGATTAACACTCAAAGTTCACATCGCCATGTGACTAATACCCAAGAGTTTACTAGAGTCAATAATCTAGTTCACATCACCATGTGATTAACACTCAATGAGTTCTAGGGTTTGATCATGTTATGCTCACGAGAGAGGTTTTAGTCAACGGGTCTGCAACATTCAGATTCGTGTGTGCTTTACAAATCTCTATGTCATCTTGTAGATGCAGCTACCACGCGCTACTTGGAGCTACTCCAAATAACTGCTCTACTATACGAATCCGGTTCACTACTCAGAGTCATCCGGATTAGTGTCAAAGTTTGCATCGATGTAACCCTTTACGACGAACCCCCTTTCCACCTCCATAATCGAGAAAATTCCTTAGTCCACTAGATACTAAGGATAAGTTCGACCGCTGTCATGTGATCCCTTCCTGGATCAGTATTGTACCCCTTGACTAACTCATGGCAAGGCACACTTCAGGTGCGGTACACAACATAGCATATTGTAGAGCCTACGTCTAAAGCATAGGGGACGACCTTCGCCCTTTCTCTTTCTTCTGCCGTGGTTAGGTCTTGAGTCTTACTCAATACTCACACCTTGTAACACAGCCAAGAACTCCTTCTTTGCTGATCTATTTTGAACTCCTTCAAAATCTTGTCACGGTATGTATTCATTTGAAAGTACTATTAAGCGTTTTTGATCTATCCTTATAGATCTTGATGCTCAATGTTCAAGTAGCTTAATCTAGGTTTTCCATTAAAAACACTTTTCAAATAACCCTGGATGCTTTCCAGAAATTCTACATCATTTCTGATCAACAATATGTTAACAACATATACTCATCAAAAATTCTTTAGTGCTCCCACTCACTTCTTTGGAAATACAAGTTTCTCATGAACTTTGTATAAACCCAAAATCTTTGATCATCTCATCAAAGCGTTCATTCCAACTCCGAGATGCTTACTCCAATCCTTAGAAGGATTGCTGGAGCTTTGCATACTTGTTAGCATCTTTCAGGATTGACAAAACCTTCTGGTTGTATCACATACAACCTTTCCTCAAGAAAATCGTCGAGGAAACAATGTTTTGACATCCTATCTGCAAGATTTCATAAATAATGCAGTAACTGCTAATATAATTCTAACAGACTCTTAGCATCGCTACGAGTGAGAAAGTCTCATCGCAGTCAACTCCTTGAACCCACCGGAAAACATCTTAACGACAAGTCGAGCTTTCTTAATGGTGACACTTACCATCATTGTCTGTCTTCCCTTTAAAATCCATCTGTACCCAACAGCCTTACGACCATCAAGTAGTTCTTTCAAAGTCTATACTTTGTTTTCATACATGGATCCTCTCGGATTTTATGGCCTCGAGCCATTCGTCGGAATCCGGGCCCACCATCGCTTCTCCATAGCTCGTAGGTTCATTGTTGTCTAGCAACATGACTTCCAAGACAGGATTACGTACCACTCTGAAGTAGTACGCATCCTTGTCGTCCTATGAGGTTTGGTAGTGACTTGATCTGAAGTTTCATGATCACTATCATAAGCTTCCACTTCAATTGGTGTAGGTGCCACAGGAACAACTTCCTGTGCCCTGCTACACATTAGTTGAAGTGACGGTTCAATGACCTCATCAAGTCTCCACCATCCTCCCACTCAATTCTTTCGAGAGAAACTTTTCCTCGAGAAAGGACCTGTTTCTAGAAACAATCACTTTTGCTTCCAGATCTGAAATAGGAGGTATACCCAACTGTTTTGGGTATTCTATGAAGATGCATTTATCCGCTTTGGGTTCGAGCTTATCAGACTGAAACTATTTCACATAAGCGTCGCAGCCCCAAACTTTTAAGAAACGACAGCTTAGGTTTCTCTAAACCATAGTTCATACGGTGTCGTCTCAACGGAATTGCGTGGTGCCCTATTTAAAGTGAATGCGGTTGTCTCTAATGCCTAACCCATAAACGATAGTTGTAATTCGATAAGAGACATGATGGTATGTACCATATCCAATAGGGTGCAGTTATGATGTTCGGACACACCATCACAATATGGTGTTCCAGGCGGTATTAGTCGTGAAACAATTTCCACAATTTCTTAATTGTGTGCCAAACTCGTAACTCAGATATTCATCTCTATGATCATATCACAGACAGTTTATCCTCTTGTCACGACGATCTTCAACTTCACTCTGAAATTACTTGAACCTTTCAATAATTCAGACTTGTGTTTCATCAAGTAAATCTACTCAAATCATCTGTGAAGTAAGAACATAACGATATCCACTGCGTGCGTCAGCACTCATTGGACTGCACACATCAAATGTATTACTTCCAACAAGTTGCTCTCTTGTTCCATCTTACTGAAAACGAGGCCTTTCAGTCATCTTGCCCATGTGGTATGATTTGCATGTCTCAAGTGATTCAAAATCAAGTGAGTCCAAATGATCCATCTGTATGGACTTTCTTCATGCATATATACTAATAGACATGGTTCGCATGTCTCAATCTTTTAAAAAACGATTGAGTCCAAAGATCCATCAACATGGAGCTTCTTCATGCGTTTTATACCAATATGACTCAAGTGGCAGTGCCACAAGTATGTGGTACTATCATTACTATCTTATATCTTTTGGCATGAACATGTGTATCACTACGATCGAGATTCAATAAACCATTCATTTTAGGTGCAAGACCATTGAAGGTATTATTCAAATAGACAGAGTAACCATTATTCTCCTTTAATGAATAACCGTATTGCGATAAACATAATCCAATCATGTCTATGCTCAACGCAAACACCAAATAATAATTATTCAGGTTTAACCCCAATCTCGATGGTAGAGGGAGCATGCGATGCTTGATCACATCAACCTTGGAAACACTTCCAACACATATCGTCATCTCACCTTTAGCTAGTCTCCGTTTATTCCGCAGCTTTTATTTCGAGTTACTAACACTTAGCAACCGAACCGGTATCTAATACCCTGGTGCTACTAGGAGTACTAGTAAAGTACACATTAATATAATGTATATCCAATATACTTCTGTCGACCTTGCCAACCTTCTCATCTACGAAGTATCTAGGGTAGTTCTGCTTCAGTGACCGTTTCCCTCATTTCAGAAGCACTTAGTCTCGGGTTTGGGTTCAACCTTGGGTTTCTTCACTAGAGCAGCAACTGATTTGCCGTTTCATGAAGTATCCCTTCTTGCCCTTGCCCTTCTAGAAACTAGTGGTTTTACTAACCATCAACAATTGGTGCTCCTTCTTGATTTCTACTTTCGCGGTGTCAAACATCGCGAGTTGCTCAAGGATCATCATGTCTATCCCTGATATGTTATAGTTCATCACGAAGCTCTAATAGCTTGGTGGCAGTGACTATGGAGAACCGTCACTATCTCATCTGGAAGATTAACTCCCACTCGATTCAAGTGATTGTAGTACTCAGACAATCTGAGCACATGCTCAACGATTGAGCTTTTCTCCCTTAGTTTGCAGGCTTAAGAAACTTGTCAGAGGTCTCATACCTCTTGACGTGGGCATTAGTCTGAAATCCCAATTTCAGTCTTTGGAACATCCCATATGTTCCGCGACGTTTCAAAACCGTCTTTGGTGCCACAATTTTAAACCGTTAGCATCACACACTGAACTATCACGTAGTCATCAAAACGTGTATGTCAGATGTTTCGTAACATCTACAGACGACGCTCGAGGTTCAGCACACCGAGCGGTGCATTAAGGACATAAGCCTTCTGTGCAGCAATGAGGACAATCCTCAGTTTACGGACCCAGTCCGCATAATTGCTACTATCAACTTTCAACTAAATTTTCTCTAGGAACATATCTTAGTAGAACTAAAGCGTAAGCTACGACATTATTTGCAAAGACCTTTTGACTATGTTCATGATAATTAAGTTCATCTGATTATTTAATGAACTCCCACTTAGATAGACATCCCTCTAGTCATCTAAGTGATACATGATCCGAATCGACTAGGCCGTGTCCGATCATCACGTGAGACGGACTAGTCATCATCGGTGAACATCTCCATGTTGATCGTATCTACTATACGACTCATGTTCGACCTTTCGGTCTCTTGTGTTCCGAGGCCATGTCTGTACATGCTAGGCTCTTCAAGTCAACCTAAGTGTTTTGCTTGTGTTCCGAGGCCATGTCTGTACATGCTAGGCTCGTCAACACCCGTTGTATGCGAACCTTAGAATCTATCACACCCGATCATCACGTGGTGCTTCGAAACAACGAACCTTCGCAACGGTGCACAGTTAGGGGGAACACATCTCTTGAAATTTTAGTGAGGGGTCATCTTATTTATGCTACCGTCGTTCTAAGCAAATAAGATGTAAACATGACAAACATCACATGCAAATCATAAAGTGACATGATATGGCCAATATCATCTTGCGCCTTTTGATCTCCATCTTCGAGGCGCGGCATGATCACCTTAGTCACCGGCATGACACCATGATCTCCATCATCATGATCTCCATCATCGTGTCTTCATGAAGTTGTCTCGCCAACTATTACTTCTACTACTATGGCTAACGGTTAGCAATAAATTAAAGTAATTACATGGCGTTTTTCATTGACACGCAGGTCATACAATAAATTAAGACAACTCCCATGGCTCCTGCCGGTTGTCATACTCATCGACATGCAAGTCGTGATTCCTATTACAAGAACATGATCAATCTCATACATCACATATATCATTCATCACATCCTTTTGGCCATATCACATCACATAGCATACCCTGCAAAAACAAGTTAGACGTCCTCTAATTGTTGTTGCATGTTTTACGTGGCTGCTATGGGTTTCTAGCAAGAACGTTTCTTACCTACGCAAAAGCCACAACGGTGATATGCCAATTGCTATTTACCCTTCATAAGGACCCTTTTCATCGAATCCGATCCGACTAAAGTGGGAGAGACAGACACCTGCTAGCCACCTTATGCATCAAGTGCATGTCAGTCGGTGGAACCTGTCTCACGTAAGAGTACGTGTAAGGTCGGTCCGGGCCGCTTCATCCCACAATGCCGCCGAATCAAGATAAGACTAGTAACGGTAAGCAAATTGAACAAATCGTCGCCCACAACTACTTTGTGTTCTACTCGTGCATAGAATCTACGCATAAACCTGGCTCATGATGCCACTGTTGGGGAACGTAGCAGAAATTTAAAATTTTCTACGTATCACCAAGATCAATCTATGGAGTCATCTAGCAACGAGAGAGAGGGGAGTGCATCTACATACCCTTGTAGATCGCGCGCGGAAGAGTTCAAGAGAACGGGGTTGATGGAGTCGTACTCGTCGTGATCCAAATCACCGATGATCCTAGCGCCGAACGGACGGCACCTCCGCGTTCAACACACGTACGGAGCGGGGACGTCTCCTCCTTCTTGATCCAGCAAGGGGGGAGGAGAAGTTGATGGAGATCCAGCAGCACGACGGCGTGGTGGTGGAAGTAGCGGGATCCCGGCAGGGCTTCGCCAAGCGCAAGCGGGGAGGAAGAGGTGTCACGGGAGGGAGGGAGGCGCCAGGGCTTGGGGTGCTGCTCCCATGCGCCTCCCCACTATATATAGGGGTGGAGGGGGCTGGTTTCTTGCCCTCCAAGTGCATTGGGGCGTTGGCAAAGGTGGGGGAAAGAAATCCCATCATTTCCCTTTCCCACCGATTGTTATCCCCCTTTTTTAGGGATCTTGAGCTTATCCCTTCGGGATATGATCTTATTCCTTCTAAGGTGGGATCTTGGTGCGCCTTGACCAGGGGTGTGGGGCCTTGCCCCCACTACCCACGTTCATGTGGGTCCCCCCATGCAGGTGGGCCCCACTTTGTAACCTTCTAGAACCTTCCCGGTACAATACCGAAAAATCCCGAACATTTTCCGGTGGCCAAAATAGGACTTCCCATATATAAATCTTTACCTCCGGACCATTCCGGAACTCCTCGTGACGTCCGGGATATCATCCGGGACTCCGAATAACTTTCGGTTAACCGCATACTAATATCTCTACAACTCTAGCGTCACCGAACCTTAAGTGTGTAGACCTTACGGGTTCGGGAGACATGCAGACATGACCGAGACGACTCTCCGGTCAATAACCAACAGCGGGATCTGGATACCCATGTTGGCTCCCACATGTTCCACGATGGTCTCATCGGATGAACCACGATGTCGAGGATTCAATCAATCCTGTATACAATTCCCTTTGTCAATCGGTACGTTACTTGCCCGAGATTCGATCGTCGGTATCCCAATACCTTGTTCAATCTCGTTACCGGCAAGTCACTTTACTCGTACCGTAACGCATGATCCCGTGGCTAACTCCTTAGTCACATTGAGCTCATTATGATGATGCATTACCGAGTGGGCCCAGAGATACCTCTCCGTCATACGGACTGACAAATCCCAGTCTCGATTCGTGCCAACCCAACAGACACTTTCGGAGATACGTGTAGTGCACCTTTATAGCCACCCAGTTACGTTGTGAAGTTTGGTACACCCAAAGCATTCCTACGGTATCCGGGAGTTGCACAATCTCATGGTCTAAGGAAATGATACTTGACATTAGAAAAGCTCTAGCAAACGAACTACACGATCTTGTGCTATGCTTAGGATTGGGTCTTGTCCATCACATCATTCTCCTAATGATGTGATCCCGTTATCAATGACATCCAATGTCCATGGTCAGGAAACCATAACCATCTATTGATCAACGAGCTAGTCAACTAGAGGCTTACTAGGGACATGTTGTGGTCTATGTATTCACACATGTATCACGGTTTCCAGTTAATACAATTAAAGCATGAACAACAGACAATTATCATGAACAAGGAAATACAATAATAACCATTTTATTATTGCCTCTAGGGCATATTTCCAGCAGTGGCTACATCCAATGGAAAAAAACAAATAAGGCCGGGCTTTGTTTCGGCCACAAGACTGACTTCTGTTGCATCTAGCAACCGGCAAGAAGTGACAATGATGGATTCTACGTCATCCATCTAATGATGGAGTACAGAAGGGATGTGCAATCACTTTGCATGAAATCTTCATCCGATACCCATATCCAGAGATGGGCCGAAGCCTTTGGAGCCGTGCCGGATAATCAACTTCGAAATGATTTCTACCAGATGCAGCAGGAAATTGCGTCCATCATCATGAAAGATGTCCTCGAAGAGAATGGGATGTTCTACAGCGGCCCAATATCGCGAGCTGACGTCCGAACCTGCATTGCCCTACAGCATCAAGACATGACGCCTTTCACTAAGCTTGGTGACACCCTCCCGGATATGGATAGATGGGGAGAGTGCACTGCTTAAAAACAATGTGTCTGTTTAGTTACTTGTTACTTTCTGTACGACGAAACTTCGAATGTCTCAGTGTACGACGAAACTATTAGACGTATGGTGCCGCGCTCTAGTTAATTACTTTCGGTACAATGAAATTTGTTAACTATGTTTACTATATATGTTGCTTCTATTTCATATATATCTATATATGTACATCTCTGACAGGTATATAGATCAACGATGGCGAGGAAGTGGTATGCCGTGTATGTAGGACATGTTCCGGGTGTGTATGATGATTGGCCGGAGTGTCAGGCCCAAGTCTCTGGCTTCTCCGGCGGAAGCCATAAAGGGTTTCATAGCAAAGCGGAAGCCGAAGCTAGTTAGTTGAGATTCATAGCACAACATGGGATTCAGAACTAGCGCCGCTGCAAAAACTACTACATAATACCGCTTTTGATCATCGTGATCGCTCTTATCTTCTATGCGGTCATATCATAGTCTACATAGATTATGAAACATGAGTATGTGACCATGTAGTTGCATGTATTGAGAACTTGTAATGACTTGTAACGCTATTTCGAGACATGTGTTCGACCATGATTGATGATGATGAGATACTTGAGACATGTCGAGACTTCTAATAACTTTGGTTCATCGATGACTCACTTGCTTTTCAATGAATATGCATGTTATTGTATAAACGATGGATCTGTTTAATTGTGTACACAGCCAAAACGAATTTTTTTTTACAAAAGTTAGCAGTGGCGTGGGGGTAAAGATTACCAGTAGCACACAAGTAACAGTAGCGTTGGCTACTTGCCCGTGCTGTAGATAACTATCAGTAGCGCTGGGGAGAAGCGCGCTACAGCTAGCTTTAGATACCAGTAGCGCTGGGCCAAACAGACGCTACTGCTAAAAAATAGCTGTAGCGCTCCTACCCGTGCTACTAATAGCAAAAAAAAACAGCGCTACTGGTAAGGGTTTTCCTAGTAGTGAGAGGGCAGGGGTAATCCTCCTTTTCTAAAAGAGAGTGGTTTTTCTAAACCCTAGCTAGATGCACCCACGGTGCACCCACGCAGGAAAATATAGCAAAAGATTTTCAAAAAATCCGAAATTTTGTGGGAATGATCATCAACAAATGTTATGGGCGCTTGCAAAGTTTGGTGGTCAAATGACATTCGAGGAGTTTTGTACAAAACATACAAAATCATTGAAAGTTGGTCAAAATGTAAGTGCACTGTTTTAGCAGATTTTGTAATTTTGTTTTTTTACAGAGCTCCTTGATTGGTAACTTAGGTCTTTAACTTAGAAAAATACTTATCTCTACTATACTGCATCATTCTCTCCTTTTCGGGGAAGTTCAAACGCACTCTACAAGTAGCACCGTACAGACCCAGATTTGGGCCCTTTTGGGCCCGATCAGGGCCCTGGCATGTACCGTCTCTGGTTGGACTGACGACCGACTCGCGATGTGGGCGGCGGCAATGGCGCCATGGATGCTGCAGCGCGGTGGTGGGAGCTTCATGGGCCCGGTCGGGCCGTTGCTCTGGTGTGCTGTTGCTGCTGCATCCGGTCTACTACTGGTTGAGCCGGTGGAGGTTGCTCCCTCCCACATGGCTGTGGTACTGTCGCCCCCTGTCTACGGTTGTTTCGTCTTGATCTAGCCGGCCTCGTAGCGTTTGCCATGGTGAGACATCGATGAGGACTTCAAGACCGTGTTGGCGCATGTTGCTGGGCGGCAAGCTTGGTGGAGCCGATGGTTGGTCTAAGGTTGTGGTTGTGTGGGATCGTTGTCGGATCTTGCCGGCACCAACGCGGTGATGCCTCTGGGCGCCACCTCCCTTGTCGAAGGGCTTCGGGTGTACCCCTTCCCCCCTCCCCTCCGTGTACCGGAGGAAATCCTAGGATTTATCCGTGCAGCAGCGTCGGCGTCGGCATCGTCGCAGTCCTTCTTGAAGGTGTTGCTTGGTACATGGCAACTCGGAGGCATAGGAGCATGGTGGGAATCCTCCAGAGGGCGCAGCGGTTGAGGGAAATCGTTGCTTACGTCGATCTGGCGATGCTGGCATTTGTTTCTCTTGTTTTCTCTTGTTTTTTTTTAGGCTTGCTTGTGATGTTTGCCCGAGCAATGCTCTCACAGATGTATCGATGGTTGCAATATTAATATAATGGGGCGAAAGCCTGTTTCGGAAAATTTGGCCCATACGGCTCGTTTACTAGTTTGCTGAGCTGGTTCTTCCTCTGAAGTCTGCTCTGCTCAGCTCAGTGCTCACTGAATCCTCTGTCTCTCGAAAAAAAGTACTCACGGAAGAAGATATGCGCTATATCGTTGAAAGTGAAATAAAACATAGTTGAAAGTGAGTTTTTATCACATGAGTGAATCCAGAAATTTTGGTGTTGAGCAAAAAACATTGGTTCCCCAACACTGTTCTTTAAGATGGGCTCTGTTCTTAGTGTTTTTTTTTACTCCTTCCAAAAATAACTATTCTAGTACCAATGCGACCATCTGCCTAACTGAAATTTGTGATTCAGTTCATCGGTTTCAGAACCTGAAACCTGGAGTTCATGGGTTTCCTTCCTTGCAATATAAATCGGAGAAATTAAAAGCAACAGCTGCCTTAGTTTGACCAATTCCAATGTGTGCACAAAACATAAGCAGATAAGACTTACAACCCGCCAGAATTAATTTGATCATCTTACTGACTGTGAAGTGTGAACTAATTAACTTCCTTCAGGATTTTTATCTCGCTGAGCACGTAGTCTGAGCATAAAAACAGTTGGCATATTTAATCCCTGCGGGCCTCATATATATTCTGCATTGCTCACAAGCCTAGCTAATATCCTATATATAGTACAAATAAACCACCCTGGGTCTTCTTGCGCTATCAGCAGGAAATTAATTTGCTAGTCCTTCACTTGACCGGACTAGCGAGCTAAACCTGACCACTCCTGGCAAGTGAACCAAAACAGTGGGAAGTACATATTCAGGCTCTAGCATACCAGTGAACCAGTAAGATGGAATTGAATCAACAAGAAGTGATAAAGACAACAGATAGCTATATACTAGTATATTCAGGCTCTAGCACCTTTGCATTGAATGTTTGTCTCCAGACTCCATCCTGTAGGGTTCAGTTGTGTAAAATATGTGGCATCTCCTTTTAATATCTGGAAAATAAATGATCTGAGAGTTTTCACCAAATTCACCGGAACATATATATAGTATATTGAACATTAGGTAACAATGAACCTTTCAATAAAAATTCTGACCTGCAGTTTGCTTTCATCGGCCTTCCAGATGTATAATATCTGAAAATATCTCTCCCTGTGCAGCGACACTAATGATTGAGTGGGTCGATGGTTTGTCTGAATGCATTCCGATGATCTGAAGAGACGATGGCCTCCCGACACAGTTGTTATTGTCCTGCAACCTGAGTGCGACCTCAAGGTTCTGAAGTACATCTCCCATTGTTGGCCGATCCATGCTACGATCAGCAACACATTTTTCTGCTAGCTCTGCAAATATACTGAAGCACTCGGGGGTGATCTCGTCCTTTACACAAGGGTCAACAATCTCCTCAAGTACGCCTCTGTCTAGGCAATATAGCGCCCAGTCACGTAAGCTCACTTGCTCGTCTGGGAGCTCAGTGTTTATCACAGGGCGCGCACACAGGATCTCAAACAACATGACTCCGAAGGAGTACACATCTGATTTTTTGGTGAGACGCCGCAATAGGAAGTACTCCGGATCAAAATATCCAAAGGTGCCTTTCACAGCGGTGCTCACGTGGGTATTGTCAATGGCTGGAAAAGCCTTAGACAGACCAAAGTCAGAAACCTTCGCCATGAACCTCTCATCCAGTAGGATGTTTGATGTCTTAACATCACGGTGGATGATTCCTTTCTCTGTGCCAGTGTGGAGGTAATGCAGTCCACGAGCTGCACCGATGCAGATCTCAAGGCGCCGCCGCCACGATAGTGGTGAGTTTCGGGTATTGTACAGGTGCTCACGCAATGTTCCATGAACCATGTAGTCATACACCAAAATCATCTCATTATTGTCCTGGCAGTAGCCAATCAAAGACACAAGGTGGCCATGGCGGAAATTGCACAGCATCTCAATTTCAGCCCGGAACTCATGACTGCCTTGTTGGGATTCCTGGTTGAGTCGCTTGATCGCCACCTTTGTCCCTCCATCTATCTCACCACTGTAGACATTACCAAATCCACCTCTGCCAATGATTAGTTCCTCATCAAAGTCGTTGGTGGCAATTTGAGTTTGTGAAAATGAGAACTGACGCACGAGACCACATGCGGGATGATTTAGATGTCTGTTGTTGGTCTTGCAAGAACTCTTCCCTACTTTTTTTCGTCGGCAAATAACACACATGCTGAAAAGGGCAATCAACATCAAAGCAAAACCGCCACCGATGGCTACTAGTAGGCCACTTTTGAACTTTCTTGCACCGCCAGCTACCCTCTTAGGTTCCACGTCAGGATTTTGTTGAAGTGGAGGATTGATCCCAGCAAGATTGTTCGGTTTATGACCCTGTAGCTTGAAGACCTCAAGACCATTCAGTATCGCATCAACATAGCGTGGCTTAGTTGAAATATCAGGGTGAAGTGCAATCCACATGTCCACCTGACCGGAACCACTAGCCATGATAACATAGTCTCTATATGATGTTCTACCGAGTCCTCCACTCAAAGAGATTACATCCATGGCCCATTGTGCTGTCTGGTTGTTGATGTAGATGTAGAACGTCCTCTGGTTCTCCTTGGTAATAGGATACTGAATCTCACAGAAATGGAACCTTAGGAGGTAAATGAACCCCGCATCAACAGGTAAAATCCATGTAAGGTTGTAATTCAGGTTGACCTGTGCAGTTGGTCCCATCGACCGAGCTGTACCATAGACGTCAAGTGGCGCTATGTACTTTGGCACTACGGGTGTGTACCTAATAGTCACATTATTATCTTTGTAGTATGTCACCCCAGAGCTAGCACCAAATATGTATGGGGAATCATCGGCCCATAAGCGGTAAAATCCTGAGTCATTCTCGGGGGAATTGGCTTGGCCCCCGACATTGAACCGGTACATAGTCTGGAAGCCTGTGTTAGCGGCAAATGTGAATGGAGCTATGTAATCATGGTGGACAAATATTGTGTCAGCTGTTGTGAAGATGTCAGGTGTGGGCACAATCTCTATGCCATTGACAAATGCATAAGAACTGTTCTGATGTGCTGATGGGGCAAAGGTGATGTCCAAACTGTGTGAAGAACTATACACCGAGAATTCACGGACAAGGTAGGCATAATTGGCCGCCTGAGCCGTTTGTGAAGCATTGAAGCTATTCAGGAGGACTAGATTTCCTAAGGTGACACCAAAGAAGGCATCGGACATAGTATAGTTTCCATAAGAAATCGGATAGAAGTAAAGGCGTAAGAACATGCGGCCTGGGTTGACAGGGAAGGAATAGGTGTAATTTGAAGTGAAGATGCGTGCACTCATATAAGGGACCATGGAGGGGAGTGAAGGGTCTTGGTATGAAGCATTGGCTGCAACCCCTTTAAACGATGTCATGAATTTGGAGCCGGTGTCCCCGTCCCACATACGGCCACTACTGTCATTGTCTTGCTTTGATTCTCCGCAATTTAGGAGGACAAGGCCAGAGTCCATGGAGTCGTTAGCAGCTGCCATGGCAATCGACAAGAATACCAACAGTGTAAGGCATGTGAGTGTAATTGGTAGGGTTGGGAATGCCATTGTTATGGTTGGTGTACCAAGATCAAAAAATTGGAGACTTCTGTTTGCTACAATATGTCTCTAGGAGCAGTTGCATAGGGTCAGAACATTGTGATTTTCTTTATGGGATTTGGAGCGAGAAAATGTCAGGGAAATTGGAAAATAGTACTAATGTTTAGTGAAGAAGACACGCCAGCAATTGACAACCTGCAATAGCAGCAAAAGGAATATTGATAATCCACTAAACTGATTCATGGCAATACGAACAACAATTGATTTTTGCAGGGCAAAACATGCGTGTGTCTGACTAAGAGACCAATAATAATAATTTCAAGAACTTCAGCAAAATAGTTCCTGATATCACCAAAAGTTGGAATCTGTAACAGAAGAGATAAATAGGAAAACGCTGCTCACTAATGGAGCTCTCTTTGGGGAGTGAGCCTAGCTCAACTGGTTGGGGGAGTGGATGTACAAACCCAACACCTGGATTCGAATCCTCACGGAGGCGAATTTAGGTTCCTATTTATTCTTGAGGACCATGCTTTCCTGGTACTCTAAAAAAACTAATGGAGCTCTCTCTGAATTCTAACTTTCCTTACAACATTAATAAGTGCAAATAAGGAGAAACATAACTTGCGAGAATTTAGCCAAACAAAGTATCTACTGTAACACTCTTGATCACACTTTTCCTTTTTACCTTTTGTAATAATTTGGTTTTGTGCATTCTTGACGTTTTGACTAGGTCTTGATATTGTGATGGTGCAGAGGCTGGGTGTAATCAGTATCAATCTTGATATTAATATATTTCATTTATTGAGAAAAAATAATCAGGCTGAAAATTGGTTCATACATGCATGTCACCATGGAACTCCCTAGAGACTAGAAAGATACTACTTCAAAGGAAAAAAGGCGGCTTGCAAACAAGCTGGCGTTATACATGCACACAAAATTAAAAGTAAAGAGGTGGATTATTCTGGTGGAGCTGAAATTACGCAAAGTATGAGGAGCTCTTTAATAGGGGAAACTAGCTACAAAGAAACAGCAAAGCTAGATTATTCTGGTGGAGCTGAAATTAAGCAAGTACGTTCTACCTTGAATGAATTGGAGAGACGAGAGATGGATCTTCGTCCTTGGCCCTTGCAGGTGTTTGGAGCAACTAGCTAGCTGTTGGAAGTTGCTTTGTAGACGATCTATCTTATTTATGCTTTGCTGGGGGTATTTAGACACAAACTACATACTAGTGCTTGTTTTTCCTTTGAAGTTGATGCTCCCCCGACAAAGAGAACATGAGATATGGCAATCATTTAACACAAAAAGAAGAAAGTATATGCTATGCACTGATGGTATGCGTAAGGCCACTATCTATCTATGTATCTATCTACACTTTGCTTATCTATCTATCTGCATAGGGATAGGGTACCCTCCACTACCCTGCTGAAAGTACCTGATTCCGTTGGCCGCAGGCACATACTGTTGATCGATGGAGACGGAAGGCTAAGCCACACTGGGCCGTGGCAATTTGATTCCAGGATGCCAATTTATTCACTACCTTCCATACCTCATGATGTGCTACATCCAGCTTAATTTGGAGGAGTAAAACGCCATCATATCGAATGACCTCTTACATGCTTGCAGGTTCAGGATCACTGTTGAATAGTTACAAACTAGACAAGTACTCCCGTATTTGCTTTGTTCCCTCAACGATAAACATCATGCATGTGCAGTAGTATGGTTCTACCGACACTGGCATCTTTGTATTATCCACATGAATATGTTGGTTTTGCTCAGTTTCAGTTGCTAGCTACTAGACTTGGCTGCACTGATGGAAGAAAGAACAAACAGCTTCTTGGTCCAGCCATGCCATCATCTCCTTCTTTAGTTCTTCAGCAACCGATCTGTACGCCATCAATTTTACCATATTAATCTAGAGCTCGTCATCATCTGATCTTTCATACCCACCACTGAATTTACTCCTAGGATGGATATACAGTCACACACAACAGCTAGCCTTGAGAGTCTGAATTTCTGGTATGGAAACTGTTTCCAGTGTACACACACACACACAAAGATGTGGTTGAATTTGCGGTATGGAAAATGTTTCACACACACACACACACACACACACACACACACATACAATATCAGGCTTATTGGGCCATTTGCCATCTAGAGTTGTCAGCTGTAATTGGGCCTAGAAAGGGTGGACGGTAGGTCATCTTTGGCAAAGGTGCTCAAAATCAAACGAGTTACAGCAATAGGGATTAATTGATTAATTACCTGTTGCTGCCTTGCCCTTGACAACGACTCAGGCAGCGTAAGTGGCCAGATTAAAACAAGCTAACTCAGCACCACAACGCCGCTCCAGTGCTGCGGCATTTCATCGAACACTCTTGTACTCTCCACTCCCCACCTGTATAATCTGCTGAGCAAGCAACGACGAGGAGGGCTTCAGTGAAAGCATGTCAGTGGACCACAAAAGATTGCGTACCATCCAGACAACGAAATAAGAGGTTTTTCTCTAGTTTGACTGGCCATCGGTTCTATAACATATTGGAGAGAGCTACTTGTTACAACAAGGCGAGCACCACACGCATGTCCATACCCACGGCGGCGAGGGTGATCTGCGGCAGCCTCTTGCGGTGGGAGATGAGGCTTGGAGACGCACACACTTGAAGAGGAGGCAGGGAGGATCTCGAGGAGGAGGTCGTTTCTGGGGGGCTGTCGGCCGTGGAGGCTGCGGCTGGCTCCGGAGACGAGAGGAAGAAAACCATGGAAGAACCAGGGAAGAGGAGGACGATGGAGCGGCGGCGGCGGCTGGATTATTTATTATTCTTCTTCCAAAAAAAAGCAGATGCCTAAATTGATGAATTTTTTTTAACTCGTGAACTTTTTTTTGAAGTTTGTGAACCTTTTTTTCAATCCATAAACATTTTTCAATCCCTGAACTTTTTTATTTTTTATCGATAATCTTCGTTTTTAATTTTTTTTCCGTCTTTTTTGAAAAATCAGCGGTCGCCTAGCCAACCGGGACCGGTCAAAATGCGATCGAGCGACCGGACTGTTAAAAGGGAGACAGAGGGATTGTTGCGTAATATGATGGATGTATTATTGAGAATCGAGGGCGAGTATATATTGAGTACAAGATTTGGAAGGCAAGACGTCTCTCCGGAACATAAGGTAGGACACAGATTACAAATTCTAAACTACCAAATACATGTACCCCATATATATCTCTAACATCCCCCGAAGTCGTAGCGGTAGCATTGCGAACAACAGGAGCGTCGCGGATGGTCGGAGTGGAGAGAATAGCAGCCGACGGGCTGACATCCCCCCGCAGTTGTAGCGGGAGCGTTGTGGACGGTGTCGCGTCATGGACGTGTTAACTGTAGAGGAAGCCGACGAGTTGCTCAAGCGGATGATAACCTTTGTGCTGATGTTGAGGTAGCCGAGAGCGTCGGGTGGCGTAGCCGTGGTGGAGGTAGCCGTGAACATTCCCCCTGTAATAGTACAGGCTCCCATAGCAATGACGTATTTTGGTTCAGGCATTTGCTCGTATAATCTCACTAAAGAGAAGAATGCCATGGTCGATGTCGAGTCGGGGTAGCCGGTGTCGAGGGAGTCGCCATGGAGCCGCGGGCGCAAGGAGGCACCGAGTTGGTCAGGGGCGCACTGGTTTTGAGGTAGTGGGCGCGCCCGAAGGAGGAGGATGGTGTTGACGAGGCGTCGCGCCGGGTTTGCCAAATCCAGGGACACGTCGTAGACGAAGGCACGCATCAGTGTTGCGAGCACCGGGCATGCGTATACGGACGAAGACGAAGTTGACGAAGCACCGCACCAGACTTGCCAGGCCCGGGGACAGATCGGTGTTGCCAGCACCGGGCAGGCGCAGACGAGGGACCTGCACGAGCTGTACGCCATGTCGGAGAAGTCGGAGGGGCCAACAGAGAAGAACTCGACGACGATTGCGGCGTCCATCGGCGCGGGGCCGATGTCAGCAACGGTGGTCGGAGTAGACGAAATGGTCGGGGTAATTGACGGCAACGCTGGCGATGAGCTGGTGCTTGGACGAAGATGAAGCGGGTGGATGGGCGGCAGCGATAGCTACAGAGGTAGCGGTGGCGGCGGCCCAAGAAGAGCGGCGGTGAAGGCCTGAAAGCGGCGGCGGCAGGGCTCGAAGTAGGCGAGGAAGCTGACGGTGTGACGAAGACAGGCGCGGACTATGGCGTTCCGGTGCCAAGGAAGGCGGCGCGATGCGTACCATGAGAGGTTGACGCGCGGGGATGGCGGTGGACCGCGGGCCGCGGTGCTATGGCCCGAAGGGGCGACACAGCGGCGGCGGGCAGGTCGGGGCGACGACGGAAGATCTCGGGGCGGTGCAACCGCGGGGACGGCCTCGGGGCTGCGGCGGGCAGGTCGGGGCGGCGACGGAAGATCTCGGGACGGTGCAACCGCGGGGAAGGCCTCGGGGCGGCGGCGGGGACCGCATATCGCGGCATTACGACCCGAAGGGGCGACGCAGGTGCGGCGCGCGAGTCGATCACTAGTAGAAAACAGGGCTTTGGTCACAGGGCAGTATTCACATTAGTCCCGGTTCAGTCACGAACCGGGACTAATGTGAGCATTCGTCCCGGTTCGTGCGGCTAAGGCATTAGTCCCGGTTCACCTGGGCCCTTTAGTCCCGGTTGGTGCCACGAACCGGGACTAAAGGGTGCGATGCCCACCTTTAGTCCCGGTTGGTGCCACCAACCGGTACTAATGGGCTTTGAGGCATTAGTACCGGTTCATGGCATGAACCGGTACTAAAGGTCCCATTTTCGAACTCTAACCCCCCCTCGTGGACCGCCTTTTCAGTTTTAGAAAAAACAAAAGAAAATGATGGAAATGTCAAAAAAAATAAAATAAAATAAGTTTCCCATGTGATATGTGGTCTAGTTGTTGGGACTCGAATTTAACAAGGGGAACCCCGTTAAACAATTTCAAAATCCTCAAAAACGTAACAGAAAAAAATTACGGGGCTTTTAAGATCTAGAGTGGAAAAAATCGAAAAAATTTCAAACTGTTGTCAAACAATGGTCAAACTAATTATTCTAGAATATTAGTGTTACTAAATAATTATTTCAGTTATTTAGAATTTTGATCAAATCTGGTCAAACTGTGGTCAAACAATGGTCAAACTAATTATTCAAGAAATATTAGTGTTACTAAATTATTATTATTTTAAAACAATAGTTTCAAACTCAAACAGTGAAATGTGTCACTTCATGCTCAAGCAAAATTGCTGAGGGTTAATAGGATTGACATCTTACTATTGTCAGGAAAACAACAAGTTTAGACTTGGAAACCAGGAAGAATAGAACCCGGAAGTTAAGCGTGCTCAGGCTGGGGGAGTGGGAGGATGGGTGACCGTTTGGGAAGTTAGATGATTTGGAATGATGAGAGGTGATTACAGATTAGATGATAAATTGAGCAGTGATGAGGGGTGATGATTAGAGATTAGAGGTTAAAATAATTCAGAAATTTGAAAATAAAAAAAATTCAAAAAAAAATTCAAAAAAAAATCATAAAATTTCCTTTAGTCCCGGTTGGTGTTACCAACCGGGACTAAAGATGGAGCTCCACGTGGCCGCGGCATTTAGTCCCGGTTCCCCCTTTTTCTACATGTGGATGAAGCCAAGAAGAGAATCACGGGGCGGCGGCGCTGCGGCCCGACGGGGGAACGCAGCGGTAGCCCGTTGATCGATCGGTGGAGGGGCGCACTGAACTCGAGGACGATCTTCACGGGACCTGCGGAGGCACGCGCAACCGACGGGCCAGATCGGTCGCGTGGCATAGATGAGGAGGATGGGTGACCGTTCGGGAAGTTAGATGATTTGGAATGATGAGAGGTGATTACAGATTAGATGATAAATTAAGCAGTGATGAGGGGTGATGATTAGAGATTAGAGGTTAAAATAATTCAGAAATTTGAAAATAAAAAAAATTCAAAAAAAAATTCAAAAAAAAATCATAAAATTTCCTTTAGTCCCGGTTGGTGTTACCAACCGGGACTAAAGATGGAGCTCCACGTGGCCGCGGCATTTAGTCCCGGTTCCCCCTTTTTCTACATGTGGATGAAGCCAAGAAGAGAATCACGGGGCGGCGGCGCTGCGGCCCGACGGGGGAACGCAGCGGTAGCCCGTTGATCGATCGGTGGAGGGGCGCACTGAACTCGAGGACGATCTTCACGGGACCTGCGGAGGCACGCGCAACCGACGGGCCAGATCGGTCGCGTGGCATAGATGAGGCGGATCGCGGCGATGAGCGGGTGATCAATCTAATCGCGGGCGAGGTCGGGGACGCCGCTCGGTGGAGGGGTGGCGATGAGGCCAACGATGACAGACGGCGTGGGACGACGTGCGGACGAGCACGTCAGCGCCGGCACCTGGGCTGCCAAAATAGCGCCGGCGCCTGGGCAGCGAGGCCCAAGCGACCAACGTAGTAGCGGTGCCTGAACTGAGGGAGACGACGAGCCTGGCACAGCCAGCCCGACGCAGCCGAGGACGAGGCCGGCGAGGCAGACGGCAGGGCCCCCGTGCAGACGTGACGGAAGCGGGTGGCATGGATCGATGGGCGGGCCGGTGCGCGAACGATGGCTATGATGGGCCGCTGCATGGTGCGAGGCCGCCGGGTCGGGGTGGCAGGAGGCCCGGTCGGAGAAGGGCGGGGTCGGCCGGCGTAGGGCGACTGGCGGGCCAATGCGCGGACTGCGGCTGGCCCTGACGGGGGGCGCCTCAGCGCGCGTGGCCATCGGGTCGAAGGAGAAGCGGGCTGGTCGTACCGGGGTCGAAGTAGAGGCGCACAAGGGTCGACGGCGGCGGCGGGCGACGCAAACCGATCAAGTATAGATCGGAAAACCAAAAAGAAAATGCCGATCAATGTTACCGGTGGGAGAGAGAAAAACCAGAAGCAAGGGCTCAGGAAAAAGACTCTCAAGGGCAGCCAGTCAACACGACCAGCGGACGAACCCTAGATACGGGCGGCGCGGCCCACGACGGCGGTCATGGAGGCCGACCGCTCCGGAGGCGACGCGAATGTGTGGAAGCAGCGGCGGGCTAGGGTTTAGGATCGATTAGACTGATATCATGTTAGAAGGGAGACAGAAGGATTATTGCAGAATATGATGGATGTATTATTGACCCTCGAGGGCGAGTATATATTGAGTACAAGACTTGGGGGGCAAGATGCGACTCTTGAAGATAACTAGGACACATATTACAAATCCTAGACTACCAAATACATGTATCATAAATATATCTTTAACATGAGGAACCAGTCAGAGCAAGTATAATAGAATGACATAGGCGGGATATAATCCCTTTAATATTATATTCGTGATGAGCTTCTAACTCGTCAAAAATATAATATGTAACAGCCGGCTATTGCACACGCTCCTAACCATGTTGTGAGAGTGATAATGGCCATATATAAAAAAAAATACATATTTTCAATGCAACTATTGTACTTAGTGGTTATAAATTTAACTATAGATGATTTGATAAGATCATATAACCAACAGCTGACTACACTATTAACCATATGAGACCGGGCACTCGCCTTCAAAATGGGCCGGCGCGTGAGCGCCGGTTCCTTCGAGTGACGCCTACAAGCTGCTGAAAAACAAATCAGTGAAAAACGAACATCTATGTCAAAGCAGCAGCAGGCTTTTTTTTTCTCCTTTGATCAACCAGCGGACGGACTGGCCGGGGGCGGTGAAACATTTGGACAAGTCAAAGGTGCTACTACGAGTCAGGCTGATTGAGACTCGACCCCTCGCGGGACCGCATCCGTCCTCCACGGGTGGCTGGCCGCGCCGCCCTTCCTTCTTCCCCAGCGCTCCCCCTACCCTCCCTCTCCTCGCCGTCGCCGGCGTGCGGCGCCGGGCTCGGCCTGGGCGGCGCCGCCGACGGCGGCCCGGCTTTTCCCCTTCTGCGGCGGATCCTGCGCGGGGTGGCGTTATATCAGGAGGTGCTCATGGGTGACGATAGTGCAGCGCACCGGCGGGCTGGCGTCCATGGTCGGAGGCGTGGGGCGCGGACGTTGGCCGGGGAGCTCCGCGGCGGCGCGGGCTGGCTCGGCACAGATCTGGGCCGGGGCGGGCCGGTGGCTCTGATCTGCGGCGTAGCTTCCTGGAGGCGGCGGTGGGGCGTCGAGATCCTGGGTGGTGGAGGCGCCGTCATCGGCTTGCTGCAGCGTGGCGGCGGAGTGTTTGCGGGCTCGATCTGAGCCCGGCCGGACCCGGGTGGCCTGGTTTGCCTCCTGCCGCTGCGTCCGGCCGGCTACCGCGATGGCGCTGGAGGAACTGGCCTCCGGTGCGACGGCGGTGGAGGTTGTCCCCTCCCGCTCGGTCGCGGTGCTGCCGCCCCCGGCTCCATGTGTTCTCATTTTCCGTCCTATAGGTCTCGCGATGATGGCCTCGGTGAGACGGCGTGGGTGGCTTCAAGACCATGGTGCCGCAGGCAGGTGGGTGGCGTGTTGGGTGGAAGACTCCCGAGCGATTGGGTAGTGGTGTTTAGGGGGTGGGAGAAATCCATGTTGGCTCGTCTGACTCCGAGGCGGTGACGCCTGCGGGTGCTGCCACCCCTCCTTGGAGGGCGTTGGGTGATCCCTTTCAGCTCCTTTCTTCGCGTGCCGGGGGAATCCCTTGGACAGGGGCGAACCCCCCTTTTCGAAATAAAGCTGAGTAGTAGACACCAGTTGGCACCGAAAGCTCAAACCAAATGTTGTGTAAATAGTTCCCAGTTTATCATGAATGCCAACTCAACAATTACTATTAGCTGCATGTGAACATAAAATTTAGATGGTTTTGTTATAAACTGTTGTGCAAATATGTACAATCCACGTAGAATGGCAAGATAAAAAACTAATAGCTGCTAAAAATTACGGCAAAATCCTTAATTGTGAGCTTTGTTTGAGTGTAAAAAGTATGATAGTTGTTACGCAACAATTTTGTAGCACCTTCGATCAGTCATATGTTTCTACCTTAATGTGATATGAGCTGCATTGCCTTGTACTGCTGGCACAGTTCAGAGATGCCTTGAGATTTTTTTTGTTGTTGTTGAGGCAAGTACTGAAATTTAGTCCAGGACTGTAATTATTCGGTTTGTATGTACATTGTGTATTTGCAACCAAAACATTACTTGCATTGCATGCATGCAGCGTTTCTCTCATATATCGGGGATCCATAAGTAGTTCCATTTGAATTAACTGACGGCACTGTTTTAGCGCATGGACATGGTGGCTTGGTAAATCAATCATACTCCTCTGTGCTTTGTCATTTGTCAGGCTGTATTATGTTTGAGCTACTGTAAAGTTGCAGTTGCTTTGAGTTTTGGTTATTGAGGCGCAATATATGTTGAACTAACATATGACGAAGAACCAGCTCACAACTGATGAAGAAGCCTTGCAAGAGTGCCAAGTAGATTTTGGTCAGTACTGGCACTCTTTCGGGAACATGTGTGTACCTTATTTTCAATCCCAATTTGAGGATGCAACCGTATACATTTGGCCACTACAGATTGCTGTTGTTTGTGAGGTTAGCCGTACAGCAAGGTGCAAACGGTCACTCCTTGTGTGTGTGTGTGTGTGTGTGTGTGTGTGTGTGTGTGTGTGTGTGGCTTGTAATATTTGTATGTGTGTATGAATACAGCATTACATACTGTACATGAGATCTTGTGATCATGTGAGAAGGAACGTTACACTATTGGTATGCTCTGTAACTTTGTATTGAGTGTGATTTTTTTGTTTGATTGAAATTATGAAAAGCTTAAAGGCGGAGTTTTTTTTTAGTTAAAAAAAGTCTCAAGTGCTGGTGCGTGGGTGCTCCACCCGGCCAAATGGGCCACACTTATATTGATCCACGACCGCGATGCCTGTTGAGCTATAGTAGCCTTCTCATTCTAAAAAAAAGCTATGGTAGCCATCTGGTGGTGAGCTATGTACCCCAAACTTTAGTTAAGAGTACCTCTTGCAAGTGTCGTTCTCATATTCTCTCGCGGTGAGTGTCGAAAGTGCGATACTTATCGTAGTTTATATTGCACATGCCACTATTACAATGTGAAGGGTTAACTAACATCAGCGTCTTGAGGAAGGAAGAACGCTCAAGCGTCGCCATTGTCAGATCCAACCACCCAAGGCCAAGTCAATGGTTTGCACCTAAAGAACAAGTCCGGGTAATGCCTTCAACAATGTAGCGACACGAGCAAGACCCCAGCAGCTACATGCATAGCACGGTCTTGACGTGAGATGCATGCAAATGAGGATCATGCTCGCAGAAGCAGGCAACCGAGCAGCAACAAGAGTCGGCCACCACCAAAGGCTCTGAACAACGAAAGTCAGTGGCACAGCAAAAATCCTAAATCGGGACGCTCCTGCAATCTGGCACCTTCCTCATGCTCCGTCGTTTGTGCCGATAGAATCAGTCAACAAAATATACTTGTTGTTGCTGATGGATCTGAAGATCAAAGATCATATGTCCAATCACAACAATCACATGCGGATGAGATCATGGCCATCGACGTCTCAGCTCCCCAGCCCAACTAGAAGATCCACCATAGGTGCTGCACAACCATGGCCCACGCCTTATGCCGTCGTCCAAGAATATATCTCACCTTCAGAGCAACGCCACCACCCGCTGGATGAGGCCCCATCTACTCTGCCTTGAGGCACAACCATAATGGCCCCGATCACACCAGCCTCGTTACCACCACACCCATCAAATACGGGGAAGGTGGATCCAGGAAATCAACCAGTCCCAGCCACCATTCGCATATACGCAGACACCACAGCATGACAGTTGAACCCCCCCCTCCCCTCGCCGATGGACCAAAAGCTGTCATGTAGCCGACACACGAAGACAGGGAGCTGCAACAGCTCCGGAACCGCCATGTCGCCGAGCTTCCACAGAGAGTCCTGCTGCAGCTGTCCTTCGGAGGCTCGAGGTCTAACCCTCAAACTGTCTCCGGGGTGTGGAGGACCGGGGGGGGGGGGGGGGGGGGGGGGGGGGGAGGCGACGGATGGGCTGGTCGCTGCCCATGTGGCCCGCATTGAGTGACGCAGGGGCCTCCTGTTTTTTGTAGGAAAGAGAGAAAAATGAAGAGGTGTCCGTAAAAATATGCTCAGCAAATGGCCAGACACTAGGAGAAGACGTTGCCTTTGCTAGTGTATAGATCATAACAACGGAGTTGGGTGCATTCAAAATTTTCTTTTTCATTAGTACAATAGAGTTATATTCACCACACATATTCATACAATAACACATGCTAATCCACAATAAATGAAAGAGCGCACCGTCGCTAAAAAGTCACTTACAAGAAATCAAAACTAACGAGGGAATGTCGCGGATAACAGGAACTCTTCTTCTTGGCTATAACACCTCGTTGCTTCATTTTTGTTTGCTTGTTGGCTTGTTGATGGATATCCGGTTGTTGCAAATTCCTTCAAGCCTGTTTCTTCTGTCAAATGAGCCCAGACACGCTCCTTGGGTGTTTGGAGAGCTTCGAGCACCATCTCCACTTGCCTCATGGTTGGTCGGTCCTCTGCTCTTAGTTTCACGCACGACATAGCTAGTGTAGCGACTTCTTTCACTTCGCTACCACCATCCTCTACAACTTGCGGATCTAGTATTTCAGGCAGATTGCCTTGTGCAAGCAGTGCGACAAATTGCTTGACAAGTCCGTCGCCATCGGTGGATCTATACAAAGAAGGCTTCCTCCTAGTAAGCAATTCAACAAGAAGGACTCCAAAGCTATAAACATCACTACTTTCTGTGAGATGTCCATTATAATAATACGTAGGGTCTAAGTACCCTATAGTTCCTTGCACCGCAGTTGTTGTTCCTGTTTGATCCACTTGAATGTATCTTGAAGCTCCAAAGTCTGACACTTTTGCCGTCAAGGCATCGTCAAGAAGTATGTTAGAAGGCTTGATATCTCGGTGTATTATAGGGACTGAAACAGCAGAGTGAAGGTAAGCGAGAGCTTTGCTTATTTCACTTGTGATCCTTAACCTATCTTTCCAAGGCAGCGATTCTAGTTCTTCCGTGTGAAGATGATCACTGAGTGTTCCATTGGAAATGAACTCATAAGACAATAAAGGGACTTCTGTCTCGAGGCAACAACCACGGAGCTTCACAATATTTCTGTGGTTGATCTGTGAGAGTATGGCAACCTCATTTATGAACTCATCGATTTCTCTCTTGACAACAATATTGGATTTCTTAATGGCCACAACATGAAGGTCCGACAGGATCCCTTTGTAGACCGTGCCATGCCCTCCGCCACCGAGCCTGCGAGTTTGATCAAAATTGTTGGTAGCCTTCTCTAGCTCTTCTAAAGAAATGATCATCCTCTCTGCAATATCCGCCTTGTGAGATACCAACTGCTTCAATAGTTGCCCACGGTTTTGACAGAAGAACTTCCATCTCAACGCCTGCGCCTTGCGTTGCTTAAGAGCACGGGTTATTAGGATTGCACCAAGAACCAATAGTAGAATGCATGGTCCACTAGCAACCGAGAGACCAATGATTAAACCCAAGTTCCCTGGAGATTAAACAATACACATCCACATATATTTACTATTATTGTCTGCTCAACAATGTATATTTACCATTACTGTTTCCACGCACTAGTAGTATTTAACAGGTTTGTCTTCATCATACCTTTGGTTTTGCCTGCAGGCTCGACGCAGCCACCAGGTAGACTATAGTTGCCATGTGTTCCTGCTGGGCAGCCAACAGAATGACTATAGTTGATATCTGCATATACACAATCAAATTAACCATGTCTTATTTAAGACTATGTTAAGCGAAAATAAAATCAAGTTTACAAGACAGCAACGCGTAAAATACGTTACCTTGGCATCCGCCGGTGAGGTAAGGGTTGCCCTCGTAGCCATTCTTGCACAGGCAAGAATAGGCTCCCCTGTCTTCACAGTATGCGGCATCCCGGCATTTGCTGTTTTTGCTCTTGCATATGCTCGGCGCTGTGTCGTCGGGGCATGTTCGTGAAGAATTATACACCGCAAGGTCGTGCGCCACGGCCCACTGGAGAACCACAGGGACCCTGATCTGAGCAGCCTTCCGCCGCGACCGACCATTGTTACTGTACGTAAAGTTGAGAACCACTCTCAGGTTGCGCTCTAACCAACCCACCTCGGTGATGAGCAGTACGTTCTTCACATGCTTGTAGTGCTGCGTGTCATTGAGCGGATTGAGGTACCCGCCGTAGGACACGCTGTAGGACATTCTGTTGCTGATGATGGACGACTGGCAGCAACCGATGTTGGAACAGGTACTGGAGTTGGGGCCTTGCGCCGCAACATACGCAGCAAACCAACCACCAGCGACCGGGGGGCAGATAGCGGCGCAGCCGCTGACGAGGCTCCCGTTTCGCTGCAATGTTGCCTGCACGTTGCAGCCCATAAGTATGAACTCGTTGGACCCTGGATGCAGGAAGTACATCACCCCGCCGCCGACGTTGTCACCGAGGTTCCACCTCCACTGCCCGGAGCCTCCACTCATGTTGATGGCATGCAGTCCACGGCTGACGACGTGCATGGTGCTGTTCTTCAGAGAGATGCGGAGGACCTGGAACTTGCCAGTGCTGCCGTCGCCGAGGAGGAGCCGCGGGGGCTTGCTTCCGTTGTTGGCGCAGGTGAGCTTGAACCCTGGCCTGTAGCACCTGCTCGGCCCCATGCCGAAAGGGTACGGCACACTGACATTGCCACAGCTGGTGGGGCAGCCCGGCAGCCCTATCACCGCCGGGGGATCCCCTGCGGCGACCGCCTTCGCCGAGATCAGCAGCACCAGCGCCGCTGCTGCGACGGATACACATCTGGTTTGCATCACGTACGTCGGCACTGCGATGGATTGTCTAATTCTCTTGTTGCCGGAGTTAGCTGATCTTCACTAATTTTGCTATTTATATATAGTACTACTATCACTTGAAAACGTCAGAGCGCCGGCTCGTGAGAGTGAACGAAAATATATCTACCTATTACTGTACTCCAGTCAAAGTTAATCGCTGAGTTTACCTACTAACCCCGTCCACCTAATCTTTCTCTATGCGGACAAGTCAGCAAACAGGGATCCACTCTTGCCAAATGGCAGTCCATTACGTCGGGCGTTTTGTCATTGCTGTGGCCCTTCGCTTTCGTTACATCAACGTAGCTTACCTCAGGATTTCGCTCTATTTATAATAAGCGGCCGTTTCACTCCGGACTCCCGAGACCAGCTTTTAGTCCCATCCTCGAAATTCAGCAACCTATTTTTTATCCATGTTTGAAAAAATGCATTTCAAGTTTCAAGGAAATTTTTGAAATAGTTGATAAATAGACAATTTATTTTGAAAAAAAGTACTTACTATTTTGGAAAAGAAATTCAATTCTTTTCCTCAGAATGTCTTGAATGACATTAGGGGATGAAGTAAGTAAGTTACATGGATTTACATCCAGAATACTTTTCCCCCATAGTAATTTGGAGCTGCGAGTGTAGAGAAAATGATAAGAATATATTGGAACTTCATTATCTGAAAAAAAGGCTTCTCGCCCTGCTTTATATAGAAAGCAGCTTCCAACATATAGCTCAACACAAACGAGCACCCAACCCGACACCACAATACACACTGACCCACACAATACATGAGAAGATACAAGGGTGCCAAAGATCAATGACAATACCCCATGCAAATAGTAGTAGAGCAAAGATAGACACCAAGCAACACTATGGAGTCGATGGACCCTTGAACCGTGAATGTCACCGCGAAGAGGCGAAGTTGAACGTCCACAAGATGTGAACTCCAAGGTGGTGCGTTCATGAAGATCATGATACCGGAGCGCCGCCACCGCCCGAGCAAGTGGATCAAGATTTTCACACGGAGCACTATGAAGGACTCGAAACAACAACGGTGGAGTTTTCAAGAAGTGGACGACAGCTGTGGATCTCGGCTCCGTCGGCCTGGCCCATGCCAGACATGGTTTTCACCCCAGCATGCTCCACTATCGGTCAGAGAGCGGGAAGACCCAAAATGCCCACCACACCACCATCACAGAGTGTCAACAACCATCGGTAGCATCGCCCCCACAGCAGTGGTGGCTAGCGTGCAACCGAGCCGCGGTTCCAGCCCACACGAGCACCGCGGCGCCCTCCACAAGGGATGCTGCTCTAGAGACCGTTCATTCTTGAGCGCATCCAAGGCCACAAGCAAAGCATCGATCGTCACGCCCCGACCATCGGCATCGACCGGCATGACCATCGCGACCAGGGACCGGGAGGAGCTAGGTCGCGGGGAAAAGTGAAAATGGAGGAGTGGACCTCGTCCATGACCAGCACCCCTTGTGGCCATGAGCCCGTGATGGGTGGGCCGATCTTATCGGAGCCACCCGCCACCACCCCATATGCCACCGCCTAGCCGGATCCACACCTACCTAGTCCAACAACCCGCTCAACGCCGAGAGGTGCCAGACTAGCCACGCCCAGCCGCCGCTGGCGAACACCAAGACACCAACCGAGCCAATGGCAGACGAACCGACGCCGCACCGCAGACCGACCCCCCCCAAACACCTGGTTGCCGCACCGTAGACCGGCCACTGTACGCCATGAGATGCCGGCACCACACCGCCGTAGACCAACCCAAGCAGAGACCTCCGACGGGATCCAGACACCTCCCTCGCAGCATGCTAAACCTAGGAGACAAATCTGGACGGATCTGACCGGAATCCCGCATACACGCTGCCTCCGGATTTCACGCCTCCTGTCGCCACACTCCACCATAGGGCAACTAGAACGTCGATGCACAGTCACATGCCACCCACGCTACCGCCCCGAGCACCCGTCGCTACGCCGCTGGGCCCAGCGCTGCTGCTCGCCTGACTATCCCGTGCCAGCCGCTGGGGACGAGTAGAATGGAAGAAATGGCCCTGCCGGGGACGATCTGACAGAGGCTGACTCAGCCGATTCCTGTGTCAATTTCATTCATTAGGAATACACGAACTACTTTCGCAAAAAAAAAGGTAATATATAAACTAGGCGATACCCCACATGTTGCTTCAGGAACCCTGTTAAGAGAAATACACAAGTACGTGTTACAAAAAAACTGAAACTATTACAACTCAAATGTAGTATGGCGGACTTACATAAACAACCATGTATAAAAATAGAAAACTATTAAACTGCAGCTATGGAGTGTCATTTAAAAATACTATAATGCAGAAGCGATAATCCACTTCTGAGCCTAGGCTCATTTGCACCCACGCTGATGGAAAAAATCAAAACAAATACTATAAAACTTCAAAAAATTCCTTTTTTTCATGGTAGATAATTTGATGCGTGAGGTTCGCTGCTAGTTTCAAATCATTTGGACATCTGAACAGCTCTCGGCAAAAAAGACAAATTCGAGGTCTTAAAAACGTTTACTGTCCGTGCACTATTCTGATCGATTTGTCTTTTTTGCTGAGAGCTATTAAGACGGCCCAAACATTTTATTTTTATTTTTTTCTGACCGGATGCAGATGATTAGGCACCGAAACGCTGCACACATGGACTATATACTATGCTCCAAGCATTCAAGACTTATATAATACTCCCTCTAATTCCTAAATGTATGACATTTTGGTAGTTATCAAACTAGCAAAACTTCATATATTTAAGAATGGAGGGAGTACAAGACAAAACGAAAAGGCAAACGATTTACAACGGCCAAACGACCGAGTCTTACGCCGGTCGCATGCTCTTCAGATCAGGCTCCATTGTGGGCACACAGGGGAACGTCACAATTCAGTTTCCCCAAATTTCCATGAAAAGTCAATTCAGCAGGTTCATTAGAGCATCTACAACCCGTGTTGCTAATTCAGCCCCCCTAGACGCGTCGAGGCGCGCGCGTGCATCATCCTGCATCGCTTCGTCGACCTCCTGCTCTAAGCGGAGGACTTCGCGTTGCCTGGTGGAGCTCCTACTCTGAGTAGCACCACATTTCCGCCGGCCAGATCCACCCACCAGAGCTACATGGCATGCAGGCGTGAGCTGGCCCTTTGGACCAATCCGTGGGTTTTCTGCCATCGCTCACTTCAATTCTGTGACAGCCGCTGATGTAGATAGAGAAGGGGCAGTGGGTGAAAAAGTATTCTGCCAAAGAGCTTTGTTTTCTTGTTTTCTTGTTCCCAATGCCTCACGTTCGTAGGCTCCTAGTAGTATACGTATTTAATCCAAACAATTTGTTTTAACAATGTATATGCATGATCCACACAACAACATCTTTGCATATGCGTGTGCTTAGCTTTGTGGAGCCCACTCAGTTCAGATCTTGCCTCCCTGAGTTGTGTTGTGACAGCTTGAGATGCTCCACTGGTGGGTTAGTATATGTATTTAATCCAAACAATTTGTTTTAACAATGTATTCTCTAAGATCAAGCTTTTACTTATCAGTTATCACCACTTACACTTATCTACTATACCTAAATAGCTAGTCCCCACTACTAGGAATTATGTAGCTTCTTCTTGAGCCATATCACCCAAATTAATTTAGCCCTTGGATATATTAGATCACTCAACATTATGCATCCGATCAACACACTAAGAGCTACTGCAGCTACCATATGTAGTAACTGCCGTATGCATGCAAATGCATGCACTAACTCCCGCCTATAAATATTTTACTCAAGGAAAAAACAGTGACGCATACGCATGCAGCTCATAGCCTCATACTGAGTGCTCAATATGAAAGAAAAATGGAAAATTTCGGGTCCAGCTGCGCCAGGGCACCGAAACGCCCTGGAATATGCTATACATTGGAAATAGCTGATAACTACTCAAAGTTTGACTTATTGACTCTGAACATTAGTTTACAAAAAATAAATAGGGCTTATAATAAACAAAAAGTGCACACCTTTTTTCTACATGAATAATTCCTTTTACTAAAAGAGCTCCTAAATTTTTCAATCACACAAGTAAACATTATGGTAAATGGATATCATGACCCTACCCAAATATAATGCACTTGGTTGCGTCATGCACTTGGTCCCATGGCGCCGGAGGCAGCGCGAGCGGAGGAGACGGAGATGCCATCGGGAAACTGTAGGCGCCACTCAGCTGCCGCCGTGGGTACCCTCCTTATGGCTGCGGGGAAGCGTTGTACGCCTGATGCACCGGGGAGCGGGCGGTGGTGGAGGACCGCAGGTGGTGCCGGCGGCAAGAGCGCTGTGCATGGCCCGGTTCTTGACTTGCTTCATCGGACTCTCCTCCAACCGGAGATAGGCCACAAACTTGGCGAAGTAGGGTTCGGGGATGAGTGTGAGGTTCGCCGCGGCGTTTCTGAAGTCCTGTTGAGACCGGTGGTGAGAGTGATGAGGAGGAGATCATCATCAATCTTCGCTCCGATGTCACGGAGCTCGTCAGCGAGAGTCTTGAGACGGCGACAGTAGTCGTCGACGGAGGAGTTGACTTGGTGGCACCCAAAAAACTCTTGCTGCAAAAGAACGCTACGTTGGAGACGATTGTCGGTGAATAGTCCGTTCAACTTTGTCCAAACGGCGAGAGCATCATCACCGTGTTGCACGTCCGTATGAAACAGGTCTGGCGAGATGGTGAGGAAGAACCACCGGACGAGCGTGGCGTCAATGGTGGACCACTCATGATGCGCGGGCACAAGGCTGGAATCGACGGAGTCGTCCACGTGGTCAAGGAGGTTGTACTCCCGGAACATGAGGGAGAAGTACGTCTTCCATGCGTAGTAGGAGGAGTCCGTCTGAGCAAGGCGGAACGAAGCCGCTCGTAGATGTTGAGGATGCAGATGTCGGCGGCGTCGAGAGGGTTGGCGTCGGCGAGCGGGTTGGAGGCGGAGCAGGTGACTGAAGACATGGTGAAAGAAAAACTAGGGTTAGGGTGCGGCGGTGTGGGGTACAACGGCGGATTGCGGCGGCAGGTGAGAGGGAGCGGCGACCGCGGATGGAGGCTGCGGTGGCGGCTTGAGTGGGCGGCGGCGGTGGCGAAGGATCGTGGCGGTGGCAGAAGCGAGATGGGGGCTGCGAGAGGTGCGGCAATGGCGCTAGGGGGAAGGCGCGGCGGCAGGATGATGCGGCGTCGGCGAAGGATCGTGGCGGTGGCAGAAGCGAGGCGGGGGCTGTGAGAGGTGCGGCGGTGGCACTAGGGGGAAGGCGTGGCGGCGGCGGCGGCAGCGCAAGGGTGGGGAGGCGGTTGCGGCGGGCGGAAGCTAGGGTTTAGAACCCGGAAACTGATACCATGTAAGATGATTGAACACTGGTAGAAAAAAGCCCTTTAGTCCCGGTTCGCAACAGCCTTTAGTCCCGGCTGTGCAACCGGGACTAAATATGCGCGACTAAAGACCCCCCCTTTAGTCGCGCCTCTTACGGACCGCGACTAAAGGCTTTAGTCCCGGTTCTTGTGGCTGACCGGGACTAAAGGCCCGTCCACGTGGGCGCCCGTGGTCCGTCGGGGCGGAGGACCTTTAGTCCCGGTTCTCGTGGCCAACCGGGACTAAAGGGCTCCTCCGCAGGTTTAGGGTTTTAGCCCCCCTAAACCTGGTTTCTTTTTAGTTTGGAGTGTTTTATTTCTTTTATATTATATTTTGTGTTTTATTTTAATTTTGATAAAGTTTCAGTACACATATTTTACGCTACTATATACATGCATATGAAATTTCAAACAAGAAGAATTCAAGAGGAATATATAATATATATTCAATCTCGGGTGACCATATACAACTTCGAACAAGTTTCCATACACAATTAGGATGGATGACCATATACAACTTCGTACAAGTTTCAATCTCGGGTATGCATATAAATTTCTTCGTCCTCGGTATAGTGTTCTCCTTTAGGATTGATGACTTCCCTCATGAAAAATCCTGCTAATTCTTCTTGAATTGGTCGGAAGCGAGCTTCTGGACTAAGCCTCCTCCGCAAGTTATCCGCCGCGTTCCGCACGCTTTCCGATGCCTTCCGCTCAGAGGTGTGTCTCCGGATGTTCTCACAAACATAGTATCCACATAGATTGGTCCCCGGTGGCTGCTTATCCACATTAACTAACCTTCTGAAATCTAGCTCATGTTTGAATTCACCGACAATTTCTTCTGAGAACCGTCTCCAAACCCTGCAGGGCAAAGAAAATTAAATGAATAAGGGAGTTATTAGTTACTTGATATTAGGAAATGAACGAAAAAGACCGATCGATATAGAGCTCAAATGATTGAAAATAATTACTTTTGCAGCATTTTTCTCATGTCGGCCCAACGCTTTGGATCCGAATCCATAGAGTCCATGATTAGAACTCTGGAGGTGTGAAGTTCAATATTTAGCAGAATCCAGTGGAACCTGCGGACACGTTACATGCACAGTCATGCATAACTCATCGATTAGACATACCATGCATGGAGTAAACAAAAGAGAATGGGCACAAGAGAGAAACACTCACCCAAAATGGTAAGGAAATAGAATATGACTTTTGAGTTGATGCTTTCTAAGAAACTTGTACAGGTCTTTCTCCACGTCTTCGGGGTGATGTTGTAACACATGTCCATTAACGATATGTGGGTCAATGAACCCAACATCATGGATGTTTCTTATTTTGCATTCCCAAATCTTCAATCTGCATAATAGCGTACGCAACAATATAGTTAGGACAATATATATATAGTGCAGGCAATGAAGAACAAGATGAGGTAGAAATAAATCACTTACAGAACGTAGCAACTCAGCATAGATTTGTCGAGGTCGCGCAGATTGAACAGCTGGAACAATTCACTCATATGAACTTCTACAGAGTACCGTTTGGTGTGATGCTCATCTGTAACATCCGCATAAACATATTCTTTGTCGGCCCATGTTATGAATTGCTTGTACCAACGTAGCAGATTTCGCATTTGTGGTGGTAGACTCTTTTCCCGCGCAGGCTCGACGAGAGGCCCATTCCGCACATATTGTAATGCTATCTCACATACTGGCGCATCCTCAAGGCCTAAGAAGGCACGAAGAGTCAAACCCATCTCAGACGCTTGTTTCATGGCACCCGCTACAGTCAATCCAAGTGCTGCCGCAGCTGCTATGATCTCGGGGTCCTCTTCCGGACCGGCTTTCACTATGAGCGGGGGGATCGATTGTTTCTTCTGCATCCCGAGCTGGTCAACTTGTTTCCCGCTTTTTTTACTTTCTTCTTTCTCCTCCTTCAATATTTTTGCTTGCCTACGAAGTTCATGTCCATAGTCGTCAGGCATATTCAGCTCGGCTTGGGACGGTGTCGTCAAAAAATCCTTAGCCCACTTCTTTTGCTTCTCAGTGAATACTTGCTTGGGCTCAGGCTCTTTTTTCGCCTTCATATCCGCCTTCCATTTCTCATAATCAGCAGACGCGGCCAATTTGGTTTCAGCTTCACTAAGTTCCCCAGGCCTTGGGAGGAGAGGCTTCAGTGATGGCTCCGGTACCCTTGTGGTCTTAGGTACATAAGGGTCCGGGTTAATAGTCCAGGAGCGGGTTTCCTTGCTGTCCGCCTGCTTCTGCTTCTTCGCCGGAGGTGGATTGGGGGGCGTCGTACCCGCCGGAGGAGGATTGGGGGGCGTCGTACCCGCCGGAGGTTGTGGATCGGGGGACGGCGTCGAATGGCGTGAAGGAGGTGTAGGTGAACCACCACGACCACCACCACCGCCACCACCGCCACCACCACCACCACCACCATCGGAGGGGGGTGGACTTTCTAGCCTTGGCGCCTCGCCTGGAAACACTATGTACTTCTTTTTCCATAGAATGAACTGGCGCTTGACATCTCCAAGTCTTCTCTCCCCTTCGGGTGTAGGTTTGTCAATCTCCAGGTCCTCAAACCCTTGGACTATGTCTTCCACCGTGACACGAGCATAGCCATATGCAATGGGGTTGTTGTGGTGGAGTGCTCCAGGTGTACAGGGTAAAGCACTGCCGCTAGCTACCTTCGTGGAAACGTTCCCCACGGGATAATGCAGATCACATTCTTTCATCTCCTTTACATCATCCACGGGGTAGTGAGGCTCCGGTGCACGAATCTCGATCATCGGTGCACTAGCACCAGGCGGGGCATCCGTGGAAGCCACGCTGCTTCTCCGCTGCTGGCTTCCGCGATCCGCTTCATGATCTTCATGCGGCCCTGCAGCCGATTTTTCTTTCACTAGTTCATGCACGGTCTGCTTCAACTCATGGAGTTCCCATGCAAACTTCGTCATAAGATCTGCATCCCGGTCCGTCTTTCTCTCACGGCTTCTGTAACAGTACGGGTCATTGTCCTGGGAAAACCCTACTTTCCACGGAACTTTGCCTTTGCCTCGTACACGTCCTCCGTGTTCATCATTCCCGAGGGCTGTTGTCAATGCGTCTTTCTCTCTGTTGAACTTGATCAAGCCCTCTTGAGCTTGGGTCATTGCGTCAATAAGGGCTTGGGTGGGAGCAAACTGTCTCTGCCGGTGAACACACACCCCTGTCTCCGGGTCTAGCGATCCCCCATGCCTGTACCACCAGCTTTTGGCCCTTGGGTCCCATCCCTCTGTACCTAGAGGGATTCCTCGCACCCTCAGGTCCTCCTCCATCTTCTGCCACCTAGGCTCCGAAAGGCGGTATCCTCCTGGCCCCATAATATGATGGAACTTTTTCTTACTCGCATTATCCTTATTTTTTTCGATATTTCCTTGAAATGCTCCGATTGCTTTTGCCTCACAAATTCTGGCCAATCATCTTTCAGTTTCTCATGTTCTCCATTGAAATCCGGAGTCTTGCCCTTGTTGACATAGTCACGGGTTAAATTTTTCTTGAAGTTCCGGAATGCTTCGCCCAACTTCTGAAGAGCGAACTCTTTAACTAGCCTCCTCCTCTGACGTCCACCCGGAACCTCGTTACCGAATTCATCGACTTTGTTGTATTCCGGAGGTAGAATGAAATGTTCCATAAGCTTTCTCCAGCAATCCTTTTTCGTTCTCTTGTCGACAAAACTGAAACCAAGACGTGCCTTCTTTGGCTCCTTCCATTCCTGGATGGTGATCGGGACGTTGTCTCTAACAACGACTCCGCATTGGTTGATAAACTTTGAGGTGTGCTGTAGGGGCTTGCCGGTTTCACTGACAAACTCAATGGCATATGTTTCTCCTGTTTTCATCGCCTTGGATTTGCCACGCTTTGTCGTACTCGATCCGGAGGGCTAAAAAAAGAAAGAGAGTCGCGCGCGTTAATACATATGTATTCACATTTCAGTAAGTTTGTATCACGAGAGGCTCAATGTATATATATACCTCGCCGGAGGTGGTTGCTACTTGCAATTCGAGATCGTCGGTTGTTGACGGTTGACCTCCGTCGACAATGTCCGTTCCTTCACCTTCTTGATCATCGACAACCTCTGTTCCACCGTCAAGGTTCAGATAAGAAGAGAATACATCCTCTTGTTGCTCATATTCTGAGCCCGACACATAAGGAATCTCGTTGTTGATGATGCCCATTAAATAATGTTCAGCCTCCGGATCCCTAAGCGGCTCGGTTCTATCGTCCGCCATATGTCACTCCTGCATGTAGTAAAAATTCTTTAAGTATAAAGGAATTGAAAAATAAGATTAAGGGGACATAGAGGAGGAGGAATTAAAAAATAAGATTCTTTAAGTAAAAATTCTTTTTTTCTTCTTCTTCCTTTCTTCTTCCTCTTTCTTCTTTCTTTCTTCTTCTTCCTTTCTTCTTCCTCTTTCTTCTTCTTCCTTTCTTCTTCTTCCTTTCTTCTTCTTCCTTTTTCCTTTCTTCTTCTTTCTTTCTTCTTCTTCCTTTCTTCTTCTTCCTTTCTTCTTTCTTTCTTCTTCTTCCTTTTTCTTTTTTCTTTCTTTCTTCTTCTTCCTTTCTTCTTCCTTTCTTCTTCTTTTTTTCTTCTTCCTTTTTCTTTCTTCTTTCTTTTGGTTTTCATTTGGTTTTCGTTTTTTCTTCTTCCTTTTTATTTCTTGTTTTTTCTTCTTCCTTTTTCTTTCTTCTTTCTTTCTTCTTTCTTTTTTTCTTCTTCCTTTTTCTTCTTTCTTTTTTTCTTCTTCCTTTGTTTTTCTTCTTCCTTTCTTTTTCTTCTTCCTTTTTCTTTCTTGTTTTTTCTTCTTCCTTTTTCTTTCTTCTTTCTTTCTTCTTTCTTTTTTCTTCTTCCTTTTTTTTCTTCTTCCTCTTTCTTCTTTCTTTCTTCTTTCTTTTTTTCTTCTTCCTTTTTTTTTCTTCTTTCTTTTTTTCTTCTTCCTTTGTTTTTCTTCTTCCTTTGTTTTTCTTCTTCCTTTTTTTTCTTCCTCCTTTGTTTTTCTTCTTTCTTTTTTTCTTCTTCCTTTGTTTTTCTTCCTCCTTTTTTTGTTTTTTTCTTCTGTTTGTTTTTTTGTTTTCTTTTGTTTTTTTCTTCTTCCTTTGTTTTTCTTCTGTTTTTTTGTTTTCTTTTGTTTTTTCTTCTGTTTGTTTTTCTTGTGTTTTCCTTTTTTTTCTTCTTTCTTTTTTTCTTCTTCCTTTGTTTTTCTTCTGTTGTTTTCTTCCTTTTTCTTTTTTTCTTCCTTTTTCCTTTTTTCTTCCTTTTTCTTGTTTTTCTTCTGTTTTTCTTTTGTTTTCTTCTTCCTTCTTTCTTCTTCTTCCTTTTTCCTTTTTTCTTTCTTCTTCTTCTTCCTTTTTCTTCTTCCTTCTTCTTCTGCCGGCGCGCGGAGGACGGCAGGCAGGGCCAGCGGGCGGCGGGCGGCGGGCGGCAGGGCGTCGGGCGGCGGGCGGCAGGGCGTCGGGCGGCGGGCGGCGGGCGGTGGGCGGCGGGCAAGGGCGCAGGGCACGGGCGGCGGGCAAGGGCAGGGCACGGGCGGAGGCGGCGCTCACTGGGGACGGGGGCGGCGGCGCGCAGGGCTTCGGCGTCGGCGTCGGCGTTGGGGCAGGGCTTCGGCGTCGGCGTCGGCGTCGGGGCAGGGCTTCGGCGTCGATCGGCGTCGGGGCAACGCTTCGGCGTCGAGAGAGAGGAGAATGGGAAGTGGCGAAACTGCTAAGTGCAGTATTTATAGACGCACCTTTAGTCGCGGTTGGGGAGGCGGACCGCGACTAAAGGGTACCCTTTAGTCGCGGTCCGCCTCCCCAACCGGGACTAAAGGGTTTTGGCGCCGCTTTCGTTCCCGCGCAGAAAGACCCTTTAGTCGCGGTTGGGGACAACAACCGCGACTAAAGGGTACCCTTTAGTCGCGGTCCTCCTCCCCAACCGGGACTAAAGGGTCTGTGCTGGAACTGGCGCGGTGCGGTGGGATGTTTAGTCCCACCTCGCTAGCCGAGAGGCTTCGACAGTGGTTTATAAGCGCGGCTGCGCTCACCACTTCGAGCTCCTCTCAAATGCAGGCTTACGGGCCTATTCTGTCACTATGTGCCTGTGGGCGTACTGGGCCTTCTGCGGGCCTGAATCCTGGCCCATTAATGGGTTTCTAGTCGTATTCAGGCCGTGGTGGCCCAGTAGGTGGCATATTTTTTATTTTTTGCCTGTTTTTTGTTTTCTTTTTTGCTTTATTTATTTTGTTTTGTTTTTCTTCTTTTTTTCTTCCTTTTTTCCTTTTTCCTTTTTTCTTCTGTTTTTTTCTTCTGTTTGTTTTTTTCTTCTGTTTTTTTCTTATGTTTTTCTTCTGTTTGTTTTTTTCTTCTGTTTTTCCTTTTTTCTTCTGTTTTTTTCTTCCTTTTTCCTTCTTTCTTCTTCTTCCTTTTTCCTTTTAAAATCAGAAAAATAAAACTAATTCATTTTAAAATCTTAAAAATACAATTATATATAAAAAAATCAGAAAAATAAAACTAATTCATTTTAAAATCCCTTGAAGGTTTGACAAAAGGTTTGATACATCATTCATTTCATCGACCAAATACAAAGTTTGGTACAATAAATTATTACACATCAATTCTTCCCTTGTGTCCCTGCTTACTTACGATTGTGCCGTATCCATGGAGCATCCTCATCATTTAACTTAATGCTTGGGTCAGTGTTCACTTTGAAGGGCGGAATTTCACCAAACATATTATAATCTTCTGACATGTCTGTCTTGTCCTCCACTCCCACGATGTTTCTTTTCCCTGAAAGAACAATGTGGCGCTTTGGATCATCGCATGATGTACTGATCGTTTTCTTATCTTTCCGTTTCCTCGGTTTGCTACTCATGTCCTTCAAATAAAAAACCTGAGCGACATCTTTGGCAAGGACGAATGGTTCGTCAAGGTAACCAAGATTGTTGAAATCCACCATTGTCATTCCGTATTGCTCGTCCACCTTTACCCCACCTCCTGTTAGCTTGAACCATTTGCACCGGAACAAAGGGACCTTAAAGGAGGGTCCATAGTCAAGTTCCCATATCTCCTCTATGTAACCATAATATGTGACCTTTTGCCCATTCTCGGTTGCTGCATCAAAGCGGACACCACTGTTTTGGTTGGTGCTCTTTTTATCTTGGGCGATGGTGTAAAATGTATTCCCATTTATCTCGTACCCTTGGAAAGTCGTTATAGTCGAAGATGGTTTCTTGGCCAACATGTACAGCTGATCTCCAACATCATTGTCATTCATTAAATGTTTTCGCAACCAACTGCCGAAAGTCTCCATGTGGGCCTTTCTAATCCAGGATTCAGGCTTCCCCGGGTTGTCCGAGCGTAAAATATTCTTGTGTTGCTCGAAGTACGGAGCCACCAAGCTGGAATTTTGCAGAACTGTGTGGTGTGCTTCAGTCATAGAATGACCGTCCATACATATCGTGGATTCCCTTCCGATCTTGCCTTTTCCACTTAGTCTCCCCTCGTGCCGCGATTGAGGAATACCAATCGGCTTAAGGTCAGGAACATAGTCAATACAGAACTCAATTACCTCCTCATTTCCATAGCCCTTGACGATGCTTCCTTCTGGCCTAGCACGGTTACGAACATATTTCTTTAATACTCCCATGAACCTCTCAAAGGGGAACATATTGTGTAGAAATACAGGACCGAGAATGGAAATCTCTTCGACTAGGTGGACCAGGAGGTGCGTCATAATATCGAAGAAGGATGGTGGGAACACCAACTCGAAACTGACAAGGCATTGGACCACATCGTTCTGTAACCGTGGTAGATCTTCTGGATTGATTACCTTCTGAGAGATTGCATTGAGGAATGCACATAGCTTCACAATGGCTACTCGAACATTTTCCGGTAGGAGCCCCCTCAAAGCAATCGGAAGCAATTGCGTCATAATCACGTGGCAGTCGTGAGACTTCAGGTTTTGGAACTTTTTCTCCGCCATGTTTATTATTCCCTTTATATTCGACGAGAAGCCAGACGGGACCTTCATACTGCTCAGGCATTCAAAAAAAAAAGACCTTCCCTTCTTTGGTAAGAGCGTAGCTGGCACGACCTTGAAACCATTCCGGATGCCGGTCATCTGGGTCTTTCAAAAGTTGCTGGTCCTGCCGTGCTTCCTTTGTATCATTTGTCTTCCCATACACGCCCAAGAAGCTTAGCAGGTTCACGCAAATATTCTTCGTAACATGCATCACGTCGATTGCAGAGCGGACATCTAGGACTTTCCAATATTCTAGCTCCCAAAATATAGATTTCTTCTTCCACATGGGTGCGTGCCCGTCAACTCCCCGCGGAACTGATTGTCCGCCAGGACCCTTTCCAAAGATGACTTTCAAATCCTTGACCATATCAAATATCTCAGCACCAGTACGTTCCGCAGGCTTCGGCCGGTGATCTGCCTTCCCGTTGAAATGCTTGCCTTTCTTTCTTACGTTATGATTTCGGGGAAGAAATCGACGATGACCCAGGTACACGTTCTTCTTACAATTAACCAAACGTACACTTTCAGTCTCATGTAAGCAGTGCGTGCATGCATTGTATCCCTTATTTGTCTGTCCCGAAAGGTTACTGAGAGCAGGCCAATCGTTGATGGTTACAAAAAGCAACGCTCATAGGTCAAATTCCTCTCCTTTGTGCTCATCCCAGACACGTACACCAGGTCTGGCCCACAACTGTAAAAGTTCTTCAACTAATGGCCTTAGGTACACATCGATGTCGTTGCCGGGTTGCTTAGGGCCTTGGATGAGAATTGGCATCATAATGAACTTCCGCTTCATGCACAACCAAGGAGGAAGGTTGTAGATGCATAGAGTCACGGACCAGGTGCTATGGCTGGAGCTCTGCTCGCCAAAAGGATTCATGCCATCAGTACTTAGACCAAATCTTATGTTCCTTGCGTCAGCTGCAAAATCTTTGAACACTCTGTCGATCTTTCTCCATTGCGTTCCATCAGCGGTGTGTCTCAACTCCCCGTCGGACTTACGGTCCTCTTTGTGCCATCGCAACGACTTGGCATGCTTTTTGTTCATGAACAGACGTTTCAACCGTGGTATTATAGGAGCATACCACATCACCTTGGCGGGAACCCTCTTCCTGGGTTTCTCGCCCTCAACATCGTCACCAGGGTCATCGCCTCTGATCTTATAACGCAATGCAGTGCATACAGGGCATTCATTCAAATTCTCGTATTCACCGCGGTAGAGGATGCAGTCGTTAATGCATGCATGTATCTTCAGAACCTCTAAACCTAGAGAGCAGACAGCCTTCTTTGCTTCGTACGTACTGGCGGGCAACTCGTTATTCTTCGGGAACATATTCTTCAACATTTTCAGCAAATTTTCAAATGATGAGTCACCTACACCTTCCTGTGCCTTCCATTTTAGCAAATCCAGTGTGCAGCCCAGCTTTTTCAGACTATTATCGCATCCTGGATACAACGACTTTTTGTGATCCTCTAACATGCGATCCAAATTCTCCCTATCCTTGTCAGCTTCGCAGCGTCTCCGTGCATCAGCAATGGTCCGACCAAGATCATCAGCGGGCTCATCATGTGCCTCTTCTTCACCTTCACCTAACCCTTCCCCACCTTCAGCATCATCCTCCATGAAAGTATCACCAAAATGATCATGATAGTTGTCATCGATATCATCCCCTTCTTCATCTTCTTCCATTCTAACCCCTCTTTCTCCATGCTTGGTCCAACAATTATAGCTTCGCATGAAACCGTGCCGAAGCAGGTGCATGTGAACGTCTCTTGAGGAGGAGTAACCCTTCTGATTCTTACAGACAGCACATGGACAGATAATAAAACCTTGCTACTTGTTCGCATTTGCCACTACGAGGAAATCTTTCAAACCCGTAGTGAACTCGCCGGAGAGTCGGGGACCGTACATCCATTGTCGATTCATCTGTATTATTATTATATAAAGTATATAATTAACCATCATGCATTTGTTAAACTAACTAGCTAGAAATAATACAAATTAAACAATGAACTACACACATGCATATTTTATCAATGACACATGAAAGGTTCAAGTTGCTAACCGCGATCGCGGAGGAAAAATAAATGAGAAAGCTCAAGTGTGGCTCGGACACTTCATATCATGTTTGTTTCAGGCTCTCGGGCATTTCATCAAACACCTTGTGTGCATAGGAGGAACCAAAAGCAAACCCAGCACCCCCTTCTGAAAATTGTGAAGTGAGCTGAGTGAAGTGAAGTGAGCTGAGTCCTATATATAGGGATGGGCCTTTAGTCCCGGTTGGCCTGGCCAACCGCAACTAAAGGCCTTCGGGGACCTTTAGTCGCGGTTGGCCAGGCCAACCGGGACTAAAGCCCCTCCCGTCCACCAGCTGGATGGGCCTTTAGTCCCGGTTGGCCTGGCCAACCGCGACTAAAGGCCTTCGGGGACCTTCAGTCCCGGTTGGCCAGGCCAACCCGGACTAAAGCCCCTCCCGTCCGCCAGCTGTCGACCGAGCGCGCTGGGCCCAGATAGTTGGTCGCGGGTCTCCTCCCGAACCGCGACTAAAGACCCCTTTGGTCGCGGTTCGATTGTTTTGGGGACTAATGGGGGCGTATGGAAGCCTCTTTTTCTACCAGTGGAATTGCATGATGTATTGATATCGCACTATACAAGGAACTAGGAAGTGGGCCAGATACACAAGTATGCGCATAACACATATACTCAACACCATGGAAAAAAGTATCCATTCCACGGAGGCCAACCAAGAGTGATCCCTTGTATCCTGGAGAAATCACTGGACGTGGAGACAATGTCCTCGTCCCACGAGTGCAAAACGAGGGCCATATTCCCTCTAACTCCTGGTAGTGGAGCAGCAATCCAGCGTGTACGTAGAGAGAATGATAATGTTGAGGTTGAGGTCACCTCCAAAGGATAGGAGGTAAACACTGCCCAACTCTGGAGCCGAAGAAGCTTCGCACAGCGATCCAAGCCTGCTCGAAGACGTCACTGTGTTGTTACCATATGGTACGTCAGCTCGATGACAATGCCCCCAAAAGGGTAACGATCCAACCAACCACCGTAGTTGAGTTTGCTCGATCAGGCATTGATTTTACCTCGAGCCCTGGCATCTAGCAGCTGGAAAACCACAATGGAGCCTCCAAGTGATATGTGACACCAGGCAGCAGGCATTTGCTGCCACAGCAGAGGCATTGCGCCCCCACACCAGGTGAGGAACCTAAGCCACCGATGCCAGCACAACGGAAGGCCCGTCTCGGACATTCAAGGACTCCAGATCAATGTATGCGCTATGGGCGATGAACATGGAGGTCGTGATGGAGGGAGCTGAGCTCTAGGAAGCCGTCGACCCCGGCGGCGCTGAGTACGCGAAGGGCGCGGTGAAGTATCAGACGGGTCGGGCGTTAACGGCAATCTACTCCACCATGTCTAAGGATGTGCTGCAACACCTCGTCGGAAAGAACTCGGCGAAGGAGGCATGGGAGACCATCAAGATCCTGCACAAGCGTCATGACCGTGTCAAGAAAGCACACCTTCAGTCCCTGATGAGAAGCTACGAGTGCCTGAAGATGGATGAAAGTGAGACGGTTGATCAGTTTGCCACCCGTCTCAAGACCCTCGTCAATGGCATACGCAGCTATGGTTCAACCCTAGAAGAAGTTGCGATCGTCCGACGATTCTTGCGCGCCGCGCCGTCACGCTACATTCAGATTGTCACGTCGATCGAGCAATGTCTCGACCTGAAGACTCTCATGGTCAAGGATCTCGTCGCAAGGTTCAAGGACCACGGCGAGCGAATTCGTCTCAGTTTTGGCGACTCGAAGGGGAGTGAGCACCTGATGCTGACAAAGGCGCAATGGATCGCCCTGTCGAAAGAAAAGCAAGGCGGACACACGAGCAGCGGCAAGAAAAAAGGGAAGGGGAAGCAGCGCTCGGCGAGAAAGAACTTTGATGACTCGGACGAAGAGGATGCGCCTGCACCACCGAGGAGGAAGTTTGACATAAAAAAAGTAAGGTGTTGTAAGTGTGGCCTCCTCGGTCACTTCAAGGCTAACTGCGATTAAGCACTGAAGCAACAGGCGCTCATGGCCAAGGAAGGAGACGACGGGGATATGATGCTGATGTGTGAGCTAGTGGACGAGGAGGATAAAATCCGACAAAAGGGTCTGATGGTCCACAAGGGATCTGATGTGAGCATCAGTACTCAACCAGAGGAAAAAAATGCAAGGAGATCAGATTATAGAAACAACTGACTAACTCAAAGCTCAATGCAAAGGAATTATAATTTCAAATTCAAGGGATCAGAAGCAAACGCTCTGATTGAGGATGGATAAGTCGAGTAAACTTACGGGTACAATCGATGGCAAATTTGATTGGTCGAGATCCAGCTCACGTTTAAAATGACGTCTGAGCCGGAAGGAGGAATTCTAGGATCTGATTGAGGATTGCGAGCTTTCGCAACAAATTGAATCAACGGAATCAAAATGATAATGACAAGAGATGCTAATAAGAATTAGACTTATGGGATTAACCATAATGCAAGCAAGTAAGAATTTCAAGAGCAATAGGCTACTCAGGATTTCAGAAGTTGAAATAGTATTTTGAAGACTTTTGTGAAATACATGAATCAACTGGGGATGAGCAAATATCCCGTGAGTGCTAGAAATTATCCATAGTGGTATTCATGTGGCAAAGAACAGCAAGGCAGTAAGCTCAAAGGATTCTCGGAGCAGCAAAGAGAATTTCGGGGTATCTTTTAATAACAAGATCAACTGGGAAACATTGTATGAATGGCGAGTATACGTGGTTATCCATAGGAGTTTATCGATGAAAGGGAATTGCAAAAGCGATGAACATAAGTTCTCGGGTTATCAGCGGAGAGTATCTTCAGGGTCTTCACGTGCAGCAGACGATCATCAGTAATAAGGGCTCTCCGGGTGAAAGTGATAATGAGATCCTAATGTGAGATTTAGCAAAATTCAATCTTGGTGACACGTAGGAAAATTTTGAATTTCTGCTACGTTCCCCAACAACCACGACGTCGAGTGCCCATAACTGTTCCCGCGTAGCTGGTTAGTGCGTATAGACCAAATGGCCAGACTCAGATCAAATACCAAGATCTCGTTAAGCGTGTTAAGTATCCGCGAACGCCGACCAGGGCCAGACCCACCTCTCTCCTAGGTGGTCTCAACCTGCCCTGTCGCTCCGCCATAAAGTAACAGTCGGGGGCCGTCAGGAACCCAGGCCCACCTCTACCGGGATGGAGCCACCTGTCCTTTCAGCCCCCTCATCAGAATCACTTGCGGGTACTCAACGAGCCGACCCGACTTTAGTCACCACATGTGTCATGTATATAAAGTATATAGTATATACCCGTGATCACCTCCCGAAGTGATCACGGCCCAGTAGTATAGCATGGCAGACGGACAAGAGTGTAGGGCCACTGATGGAACACTAGCATCCTATACTAAGCATGTAGGATTGCAGGTAAAGGTAACAACAGTAGAAGCAAGGACAGGCTATGCATCAGGATAGGATAAACGGAAAGCAGTAACATGCTACACTACTCTAATGCAAGCAGTATAGAGAAGAATAGGCGATATCTGGTGATCAAGGTGGGGGCTTGCCTGGTTGCTCTGGCAAGGAGGGGGTCGTCAACTCCGTAGTCGAACTGGGCAGCAGCAGCGTCGGTCTCGTCGTCTACCGGAGAAGGAGAAGGGGGGAGAAACAGTAAATACAATGCAAACATAAGCATGACGATGCGTGACATGGCAATGAGTGGTGCTAGGTGTGCCCTAACGCGGCAGTAGGTGGTACCGGCGAAGGGGGGAACATCCGGGAAAGTATTCCCGATGTTTCGCATTTTCGGACAGATGAAACGGAGGGGGAAAGTTGCGAGTTCGATATGTTAGGGACGTGAGGCGGACGAACGGGCTGCATATCCAGATTCGTCTCGTCGTTCTGAGCAACTTTCATGTAGAAAGTATTTTCATCCGGGATACGGATTATTTTATATGATTTTCTAAAGATTTAATCATTTTCTAGAATTTATTTAATTAATTTAAATCAACATTATCCAGAACAGTGTTTGCTGACGTCAGCATGACGTCAGCAGTCAACAGAGGTGTTGACCGGTCGAACTGACGTGTGGGCCTAGTGGGACCCACCTGTCATACACTGTTAGGTTAATTAGGGTTTAGGTTAAACTAATTACTGTTTAATTAAACTAACTAGTTAATTAGATTAATTAAACCGGATTAATTAACTTAATTAATTTACTAATTAATTAATTCATTCATTTTTATTTTATTTTAATAAAAAAAATTGTTAAACACGTTCTGTGGGCGGGCCCCCGTTGCCATAGGCCCATAGGCCAAAACGGGTGCGGGCGCGTGGGCGCCAGCCCGTTAGGCCAGTTGCCCAGGCCAGGGGCGGTACTGGCGGTGCGCCGGCGGCCACCGCAACGAGCGGCCGCAACCGCCGGGGAAGGAAGAGGGCGGCCACGGCGCGGCCCCGGTGAGGCCAGGCGCGGCCGGCAAGCGACGCAGGTAGGGGCGACGGGCTACAGGCAGCGAGCGGCGGGTCGAGCAAATGTTGGGGAGGCGGGGGCCGCCGTAGCAGAGGAGCAGGGAGGCGACGTGCACAGGCAACGTCGTGCGCGCGCGCACGGCTGGAGCAGCAGCGAGGCAAGCCGGCGTGGTGGTGGTGTGGTGGAGCAGGGAGCGAGCTCGGCATGAGCGGGGAGGGGGCCGGAGTGGCGCGGCAGGCGGAGCAGGGCGAGGGAGGCGCGGGCGCGGCAGGGCCGCGGTGAGCGCAACGAGCGGCCGGAGTGGTGGCCGCGGCGGGCGCTGGCGCGCACCTGCGCGGGACGAGGCCGCGGCGAGTGAAGCGACAGAGCGAGGCGAGGTTCGGGCGTGCGCGCGCGCGGGGCACGCCGGGCGGGGCGGGGCGCGACGATGCAGGGACGAGCGAGAGACGAGGAGAGGGGGGCTCACGAGGGGAAGTAGGGGACTGGGCAGCGGGGCTCGTGGTGGGGGGACGGGGACGTCGCGACGGAGATGAAGCAGGCCGGCGAGGGAGTCCGGGCGGCGATGGACGAGGGCGAGGCGATGCGGCATCGCAGCGAGGCGGTACCGGGCGGCGTCGGCGGCCTCCTCCTCTCGATCCCGATCCAATCGGGAGAGAGGGGGGGAGATATTTCGAGGGGGAGGAGTGGGGTGTCGGTGGGTTATGGGGAGGGGAGGAGGCCTAGTAGGCCAGGGGGTGCGGGAGTGGGTCGGCTGGGCCGACTGGCTCTTTCGGCCATCTGGGCCAAGGCCCAGCCGGGGGGGGGGGGGGGGGGGTTGTCTTTTATTTCTTTTACTTATTTTCTTTTTTTATTTGTAGTTTCTTTTATTTTTTTAGTTTTACAAAAATTACCACTAGTGCCTAAATTTGTATTTATCAACAAACTACTGTGAGATTAATCCTTAACCCATAATAAAATAGTTTTAGCATTTTATAAATTCAATAGGCATTTTTTAATTGTTTTCACTATTGTTTTAATTGTTTTAGAGCCTTTAAACATTTTATCAAAGCTTGGTTTCTCCACCATAATTACTTACGATTTATTTGACACAACCCGAACATTTTAGTTTTGATATTTGAAAATTTTACTGTTTGCCTATATTTTAAATTTTAATTTGAATCGTTTTTGAACTAACTCGAGTTTATCAACAGTAACCGAGGTGACGTGGCACCATTAGCAGAGGTTTACTGTAGCTTGATTATCCGGGCGTCACAACGACTCCGGCGGTCCGACGTGCTCCCTTCTCCTCTGCGTCGCCGTGCTCCCTTCCCCTCTGCGCCATCGTCCGCAGCAGTTCTCCTTTGTGCCACCGTCCGCAGCAGCGACAAATCGAACCACAGACCATCTTCTTCCACACCGCGCACAAGGTGTGCGACGAAATTCCCCAAGGTAAAAAAAGGACGAAACTTGATGAGTTTAATTGGGATTTGATAGTATGTTTGACGGTGGTTGTCTGCATTGTAGATTAGCTCGGTTGACCCCTCATTCGTGGACGATTCATCATCGGACGAGGAATTTGAATTGCATGAAGAAGATGACATTGCTATGCTTGTGGCCATGCACAAGGGGATGAAGCCAAAGCATGGTTGTTCCGTCTATGGTCGTGCGTTCATTCGGATAGAACGAATTGATGAACACAAACGATTGATGCACAACTACTTTGGATCACCACATGTTTTCCCGGATAATTACTTTCAACGCCGTTTGAGAATGTCGAAAAGACTTGTTCCTCCACATTTGCAATTCCGTGAAGCAGCAAAATCCAGCCTTCGAGCAGAGAAGGAACTGTGCTGGGTTGCTTGGCCATAGCATTGAACAGCAGGTCATTGCCGCTTTGCGCATGATAGCATATGGTGTTCCGGCAAATTACATTGATGACAACTTGGCGATGGCAGAGAGCACTGCTATCTTCTATGTCAAGCAATTTGCAATGACTATGATAGAAGTCTTTGGTCCATAGTACTTGAGAGCACCCAATGCTTAGGACAGTCAGAGGCTTTTGGAGATGAACAAAGCTCGAGGGTTTCCAGGTATGCTCGGGTTTGTGGATTGCATGCATTGAAAATGGAAGAACTGCCCAAAAGCATGGCATGGAAAATTCAAGGGTCGTGGGCAGGATACCACTATCATTCTTGAGGCAGTTGCCGATCATGAAACCTGGATTTGGCATGCATATTTTGGGAGCCTGGATCTTGCAACGACATCAACGTGCTCGACCGGTCACCTCTGTTTGCCAAGTTAGCAAATGGAGAAGCACCAACAGTGACCTTCGAAGCAAATGGCTGCACATACAACTATGGGTACTATCTTGCAGATGGGATCTACCCAAGGTGGAGTACATTTTGTCAAGCCGGTTGCAAAACCCGAAGGTAAGAAAGAACTCGTTTTTCACAATGCACAAGTGGACGCTAGAAAAGATGTTGAGAGGGCTTTCGGGATTTTGCAATCTCAATTTGCTATTGTGCGAGGACCATCTAGATTCTGGGATCAAAAGATCCTTTGGTACATCATGACTGCTTGCGTGATTATCCATAATATGATCATTGAGAACGAGTGCGGAAAACATTTAGATTACAACTTCTATCACTTGATGGGCATTCCTGTTAACCCCATGCGAAAAGAACAGCGCATCAGACGTTTCATGAAGGTGTACAGCGAGATTAGACACACCGATCTGCATGATCAACTCCAGAAAGATTTGATGAAAAAGCATTGGAAATGGCATGGCGACAGAGCCACATAGATTCATTATTTGTTTGTGAAAAACTATGTTGTATTGTGTAAAACTATGTTGTATTTGTGTTGCATCTGATCTCGTGGATTTGAACAACTATGTAATAATTTGATATTGTGGACATGCATAATTTTTTATGTTGTTTTTAGATTTTTTTGCAATATGTGTGGCTGTACAGTGGCTGAACAGCAGCCGCACGGCCGCCGGCCGGTTTTGCATCTTCGTTTTGGACCATCCGTTGAAGTTGCTCTTTTTTTTACATCTCTGTTTTGACCATTTGTTATAGTTGAGCCTTTTTCGGATATGTAAAAAACACTTTTTGGTGCTCCAAATTTGGACCATCACCGATTTGGACCGTCTATTGGAATGCATTCAGGCGAAGAAAAGCGGCATGTGGGCTTGTTACGTGTCGCGCGAGCGCGCTGTCAAAGGTGGGCACAAATGAGGCGTTGGATTCGTGAGAGATCAGATGCGTCACGTGCGACCGGCGCAGCGTTCCGCTGGACATCCGGTGTTAAACGTTTCCTATCAAACTACACGTTGAATGTTCCGTTGGGGACTAAATTCTATACTGATTGCTGATTGGCCCCTCTAGAAGTTCCTGCAAGGGGAATCTCAGTGCATTATATATTCCATTGGCTAATGATATTGCTGATGGCTGATTGGCCCATCTAGAAGATCCTGCAATGAATTCATCAGACCCCGTAGGGAGAAAGATACTATGTGTAAATCTATCCCCAGAATTTGCTCCCGTGCATGGTTCATATTCATTGGTCCATAAGGCCAATTATTGGTTCATCCATACAATGAAAGACCTAAACGATAAGAAAGAGAAAACTACTAAGCGTGGTTCCTTACACCCAAGCAGAGTCTGTGGATTCCAGTGTGGCATGCTGGCATGGTCATGAACGCTCATGGAGAGTGCATGGTGGCATGTACTGTATTCGATCCGCAACATTCTAAAGTCCAATCATCCTTGATATTTGCTCATCGCCAAGCTCCCATTCGGTATTCAGAAGTTCTTCAGATTTCTGTAGCATGTAGATATCCGATACCTCGCAATCCTAGTAATGCCCTAGGTAGGTACATGCATACGCCCCTAGGCGGATAAAAAAATTAATGTTGCATGCACTCCGAATTTTCCATGGAAGAATTATTCTGATCTCTTCACTAGTGTTCTTGCTCGTATATGGTACGTGACTAAGTGCTACAGCATGCCCAGTTGCCCTGTGTCATTTATAGAGCGGCGTAAGGAACCATGCAGGACATGTCCATGTGATCTCCTTGGGGCTCCTTTTTCTCGTTGGATGAAACTCTGGAAGTTAATATATATGAACTCCTATAAAAGAACGAGAGTGATTACAAGTATGTTTTTTTTCCTGCTTTTCCGACTTCATTTTTTCTTTGATTTTTTTTTACTCTCTCGACATTTCCCTCTTGGTACCTCGCTCAAAACTAATATGGAGAACTTGAGTAGTATCCCAATGTAAGTAGTACATTCTACAATAATATCCGAACAAGCCCTTTTGTAACCAATAAACATAATGCCAGAGGATGTTATGACATGCAACTACACACAAAAACATTAACTCTGAATGGCTGAGTAGAGATAAAACAAAAATAGAAAAAAATAGTACTTTTCGTCCTTGAATTTCATTGAAAGTCTATCCGCACAAAAAAAGAATTTCACAGAAACTCACTTTTCGTCCAAGAACTTTGTTTGGTCTTAATACACTCTTAACTTTCTAAACTGATCTCTCGGTCCGGTTTCTTGATTTTGTGAACACGTGAACAATCTTATACTAGATGGAGTGAATTGCTAAAAACCACCACAATAGTGTATGTCATATCAGAAAACTACCGTTTCATTAACAGTTTGCGACAACACCGATTTTTAGTAATTTCTTGAAAAAATCACTAAACGCTCAGTTCAGCACATGTTCGCGCTGGATCTGAATGGTGGGTCCCACTAGCAGGGCCAACTCGGGACTAAAATCTGACACCGTGTTACTGGTACGATACCTTGATGAAGGGCCCGCCTATCATTCTCTTCCTCCTCCCTCTCGCCCATGCACCTCTTCACGTGAGACAACATGAGGATCAGCACCAACGCATCCATGCCTCACCGACGACAGGGCAAGCTCCTTTCTCTCCTCTCCTCCCCCATTCACAACCGCCACCAAAGCCAGCCACGCCCATCGCTTCCCTATGCCCTGCAACGGGTGATGAGAACCACAATGGCGAGATGTGGGGGTGGACGGAGCACCACCACAATGAGATCCAGCGGCGGCTAGAGCACCAACGGGCTCGCCTTCAAGCAGCAATGGTGCACGAAGGCGTTCAGAGCGGGTGTCTGCAAGCGCGAGGGGCTTGGGATGAGCGGAAAATAGCACCGGGGCACACATGGGCATGGAAGCGAGGTCAGGAGAAGCATGGGGGCGTCATCCGGGAATGGTGCGCCAGCCAGAGCCCGGGCTCATGAGGAGACATCCATAGGATGAGAGAACGCGAGGGTTGGATGCGCCCTTCATCATAGGCCATGTAGGGGAGCAAGGGAGTCACCACCACTACCCGGGACTCGCCATTGCTAAAGAACGAGCCCTTAGCTTTAGGCATGCACGCGTCTTTCTTGGCCACCCAGATGGAGAAGCCATCAAGGTCTAATGAGGAGGCTCTTGTCATCCTTGGTCACCGGAGCCCCACCCGCAAGCTCCCTCGCCACTTAGATGCAACATGCCTACTGGAGGTCATGGCCTCGTAGGCAGCCGGAGTGCACCAGACGCGTGAGCTCCGCTCACCACCACCCACTGACCGAGCCCCGATGACCACCGGTCCGCGCCGTCATTCACCTCGATGGTATCAACCAGGTCGCACTAGCAGGACCACTGTTGTGCGCCTTCCAGGTCTTTGTCGAAATGCCAAACACCACTTCGGGAGGATGAAGCACGGCTCGCCAGATCGTTGACATGAGTCTCCTCCGTCTGATTTCCCCATGCCGCATTGGCGTGACGACACATACCGTATATAAGATTTCCTGTCAAAGTGTGGTAAACCGAGAGTTCAGTACTTTCAACAAACGGATAAACTCAAAATTGCAATTTAACTGTAGGTGAAACAGTGGTTTTCTGATAGGTTGCGCATCATTGTGATATTTTTTCGCAATTTATTCTACTAGAAGCTAAAGATTGCCCTAATTGATTTGGGACCCAACCCGGGCCAAACCGGTCTTAAGGCAGTCATCTAAGAGCATCTGCAACGGCATTCTGCATTCTTCCGTATATTTCAACAAATATCATTTGGGCCAGCTAACTGGCTAGACTCTAAACAACAGAATGGGCCCTAAAAATACTAAGCATCTACTTCTAACATATGACGGCCAAGTTCTGGATGGATTTTTAATTATGGTTATTTGCCATTTTCGGGGAATCTGGATCCTTGGTTAGAGCGAATGGTGTATAGAACGTTCGGTGGTGTGATTTTTCTTAGATAATAAAAGCATTTCTCTCAACCTCTAAATTTGAAATAGCTATCCTGAGAGGGCTTTTAAATCACCAATATCAAAAAGAGCCTTCCGAACTCCACCCCCCGGCCACCGCGTCGCTCCGCTTGGGGCGATTCGGGAGGCGACGAAACCCTAGCCGCCAGCCCTCCCTCCCCTCCTCCTTCCCCCCTCGCCGCCGCCTGAGGAGGCCTCCGGCGATCTCCGCGTGGCCACCAAGGACGGCGGCGGCGAGGATCTGGCTGCTCCCGCGCGGAGGGCTTCGGCGCCGAGGCGGCGGCCTCGGGTGGTGAGGCGGCGTCGTCTTCTATAGCGAGCGGCGTCGCAGGTGTTGCCCCTATGTCTCCTTGGCCGCGTGGGCGGCGAGGGACGGCGGGAGCTGTCGCCGGGCGTAGCGGGTGGTCGTCCTCTTGGCTCGCGTCCGGATCTGAAGGTGGACTCCCCCCCCCCCCTGCAGCGCTGCTGCACGCCGGATCTGGTCGTCGGAGGCCTCAGGTCGAGGGTGTCGGTGATGGTGGACTGCCAGGAGTCGCGAACCTGGACCGGGAGAAATCCTTGGCTGGTTCTCTGGCCACGGCGGCGGCGACACCGGTCGGTGCCGTTCCCCTCCACGGAGGCGTCGTCGAGGTTCGGTTCCTCTCCCTTCCGCCTCTTTCCCGGGAGAAATCCCTTGTCTTGCTTAGACTGGACGGCAACGGCGCGGTGCGTCGCCTCCTTCTTGAAGGTGCCGTCTTGGGCAAGGTGGGAGCGTGCAGTGGGGCTTCGTGGTGGCTGCGTCTTCGGCGAGGGAGATGGAACATGGTGCTTTCTGAATTAGTGCAGCTCGACATTCCTTGATTTGTTCAGTTGCAGGTCAGCTTCTGCTTGACTGGCGTCATTGCCTTGGGCAGGGAGGGGATAGGGGTCCTCACTAGCAACTGCTCGAGCAATGACACGAACATGGCTGATTTCTGTGGGCCTGAGCTAATTCCAATTGTGGTGCTCCATCTCTTTTCGCTGTATGTTTGTTCAGTGACAGCTCCTTTGTGCAGTTTTTCCTCTTCGTGCTTGTATCAGTGAGCCTCGGTGTGGATATCCTCGGTTTCCTTCGTGCAGCGACAGGTCGGGCTGAGTATCCCCCTTGGTGGCCGGAACCGTGTCCGTTCTTTGCTCTAGGGTGAGCAATTCCATCTTCCGGCGGTCCGGCGCCTTTCGAGCCAAGGCGAGGGGCAGGGGTCCCCTCCGGATTTGGAGAACTGCGACATGTTTTCGGTGTCCACCGTCCTTGGTTGATGAGGGCGCGGTCCTTTGTCGTTGGGCACTGGCGCCGTTTGATGTTCCTCTCTGTTCGCTCTTCTGGGTCAAGTGCACTTGGAGGACTCCGTCGACTACAAGCTAGAGCTTATTTAGGATTTTGTGTAGGGCTTGTAGTCTTTGGTGCTTGTAAGCTGCTGGGCAACACTCTGTATCCGCTGTAGCTTTTCCTTTCTGTTCCGTGTTGGTTGTCTTGGTGGCCTTGTGTAATTCCTGGCCGGTTGATGGCTTCGTTAATTCAAAGCCGGGCTCCTCTGGAGCCTTCGTTCCAAAAAAAATAATAGCTATCCTGATATATCTCTTCCAGTAAAAAAATAAGTTACTTGGCATTTATTTCCAGATTATACCATTGCCCTAACATATTCATGTTATAAATAGGAGTACCGTGGACACATGTGGTTGACAAAACTCCACTCCAAGCGCCTCCTTGCACAACTTACCATTTCGACAGCCCCACCACAATTAATCTCACCCTTGGCAAGTTTGGCTTTCATCCTTTAAAAAAAAAATAGTGATACCCATGCATTGATGGACCAAATGGCTAGTTTGGCTTCCATCTATCCTTTATAATTCTAAGACAAAGTTATGGTGTGTCCATGGTGAAGTTTTGTTCTCGGACTGGGATGCATCCAGAATGGGAATTTAAGTTGGACGTACAACCATAGAGGAAAATCAGTGGAGGACCTGCAGGGTGGACGGGATCATCCACGGCCCATTCTGTGAGTTTGGGTCGGCCTATGATAGCCCAGTTCTGTTGATCACTCTGCGCACGAGGTTTTCAAGAGTTGCTAGCTTGTTGCCTGATTACTCCAATCAGAATATCAGTAGTGTATGCAGCTAGTCAGTAGAATATCAGTAGGCGGGAGAGAGAAAACAAGCATATGTTGCTCCTACCACAAAAAAGAGCAGCAATTATTGTTGATAGTACGCATTTTGCTATATGTGCCAGAGTATGAATGAGATAGTACCACTAGTACTGTAGCACATATGCAGTATACAAATGAGCACACCAGGCGGCACCTCGCTGCATGATCGAAGCTGCAAAGATAGACATGCAACTCTGAATCAACACTGCATGATCTGGTGAAGATTGCAGCCTGAATTAATGAGACACTGATGAGCCCATGATTTTCCCTCCATGTATGTATCCATTTAATCTAGCTACTATACACTGCACGAGGTACAACATGTCAGCCTATTAGATGCATATAAATGCTCTATGCCCCCCGAGTGACTTAAAAAACAAATGTTCTATGCTAATGTGTCCAATTAACCACGGTTTGCCTATCTCTTCTGTTGCTTGCTTTTCAGATAATCTCAAGCGTGAGATCACCCGCGAGGAACAGGAGAAAATGACGAGATTTGGAGGAGACTGCACGGAGTTCAGAAGTCAGAAACCGGTGGCTCACTGCAAAACCGTGCAAACTTCTATGCCGGTCCAACCAAGTAATCATTGACGAGGACTGGAAACTGGCAAAAATAGTTAAATTAGCCACTGGCCTCTGCACTTTATTCAAATTTTTTTGAAATGACAATAATCCCTGCATCAGAATGATCTATGCAGCCATTTTATTAAGTAAAAGAAGTCCAACAAAGTACGAGGTCCGAAATCCGCGCACAAAAGGAGCCCAAAAAAATAGATAAAAGCTACCACAACCGGCGATAAATGAACATGCTACAATGGCTTAAAGACCTCGCCTATTAGTACTTCGCCATCCAAATCGGTTCAAGATATTTCGCTCTACCATTTCCCACCGGTTGCACCTAGTAACCAAAAGCTCCCTGAAGTCTGCATGAGTGAGTAACGACCATGTACATGGCCGAACAATACAAGATGATTTACAAAGCCGATCCCAGGATACTCGGCACTCGTACAATGCACACCACTACACCACCAATAAGGAACACTAGAAGATATGAGCACACGACAACGCCCCCAAGTGGGAGAACAGCACCAACCGTCGTCCCTGACGAGTCCACAACGGACAAATGTTTTCACCCAGAGCCCTGACACGGAGAGAAGAACCACAATGGTGTCTTCAAGAAGAGTGCAACACCCACGGGCGTTGCCGTCGTCGGCGCGGAGCTTTCGCTCGGAAACTAACGTGTATCACTAGGAGGCCGCTAGGACGAGCATGACGAGGTCAAATCCCCAAATCCGGATCAGGGCAACCCCCTGCGAGAACAGAAAGCACGCCAGAGACACCCTACGCTACACCTTTCGTTGTCGCCATAAATCGGAAGGAGAGCCACCATCGCTTGGTTGGTGCCCGCCGAAGATCCACCATTCGGGGCTGTCGCCAGACATCGTGCTCCACACACTTCACTGTGCACTCAATGCCAGTAGGAAGAGCCTAGGGACGTCCTCTACTCCTAGCTCGACATCAGTCCCCATGTCCCCGAATAACAGCTTATAAATTTCTTGTTCTTCTTTGGTGTGTCCGAAGCAGAACGGTTCACTCTTATTAAAGTTAATCTTCAGCCCTGACAGTTGTTCGAAAAGTCAAATAAATAACTTCATGTTTCTTGCCTTCACAAGGTCATGTTCCAGGAAAATAATGGTGTCATCGGCATACTATATAATGGAGACCCCACCATCTACCAAATGTGGGATAAGACCACCTACTTGGCCATCTTGTTTCGCTCTATTAATGAGAACAACCAACATATCGACGACAACATTAAATAGGATTGGAGACATCAGATCTCCATGTCTTAGTCCTAATAGCGTCTGAAAATAATGAGGAATATCGTCATTTACCTTGATTGCGACGCTGCCTTCTTGTACAAAGGATTCAACCTGCCTCCTCCATGCCTGCTCAAACCCTTTCATACGCAAGGCCTGCTGTAAAAATGGCCATTTCACTTTGTCGTATACCATTTCAAAATCCACCTTGAAGAAAATTCCATCAAGCTTCTTCGAGTGAATTTCGTGCAAGGTGTCATGTAGTACGACCACTCCCTCAAGAATGTGCCGTCTTGGCATGAAAGCAGTCTGGGTTGGCTGAACAACAGAATGGGCAATCTGTGTCAGATGGTCCGTGCCAACCGTTGTGAAAATTTCGAAGCTCACATTCAGCAAACATATCGGCCTGAATTGCTCGATGCGAATTGCTTCCTCCTTCTTTGGTAACAGCGTGATGTTCCGGGCTATCCACGGCCCAAATAGTACGAGCCACCTAGGTTTTCTTCCTGCCAGGTGCCACAGTGCTAGCATTATACGATACTCCATTTTTGGGGTCCCAGAGCATTTTCACGTTTCACGATCACATGTGCATTGTTACAACAACATTGTCAAAATCCTTGTTTTCATTGCTCGACACTTGTTTATGAGATATAGCTCGACATTTTGGGATTGTGTTAAGATTTTCATGTACAGTGAACCCCAATGCATGATTACAGAGATGCTGTAAAAAATCCATTTTTTTAGTGTTTCTGAATTGTTTCGTGTGCTATGACACACCCCTGGTCACCTGAAGGATTTTCATGTTCCATGAGAAATCGCTGTAATGTCACGATCCACGATCCGGTTCTATTGTGATCATACCACGAAGTTTTGATCCATTTGCAGAATATAGAGTAGATTGCACAAAACCACTATTTTGAAGGCTAGGTTAGCAGAAAACACTAGCCTACAATTTTTTCACAGAAACACCACGCCTATGATAATCTTTTTGCAAATAACACCCGACATGTCGGTGGTTAGTCTGATATTACAATTGGATCAACAGTTCCGCACGCACGCACATGCACAGTGGATGATTAAACTAAATTGGGTAGCCACACGCACATATTACTAAAAAAAACATACACTAAACATCCACATCACACATAATTAATATGGTACAACCAAAGCAAGGACCAAAAAGAAGATGAATCAAAAAGGTGGAAAAGCAAATCTCATATGCATGATAGGGACAATTGAAATCACGCGTTTGATGAATGCATGCATGGTGGGGCACACACTAGCACCATACCATCTTGATTTTAGTATTATTTAAAGATCTCTTACCATGCAGGCATGCATCCAGCTGCTGCTCCGTAGCTAGAGAAGCAAGAGGAGCTAGACGACGACATGGTGATGGTGGAGCTGATAGCTGGTGGACGGGGCAACACGGGTGTCTGCGGCCGCGGGAGCACTCTTGCTCTTCTTGAGCTCACCACTCTTGACGGCGGCATTGACATTGGCATTGGTGTCGATGAGGTCGTCGAGGGCGGCGGGGGCCCCGGGGCCGGCGCCGATGCCGTGCCTGGTGGAGGGGAAGATCATGAAGACGAAGCTGGCGAGGAAGCCCGAGGCGAGGGGCATGTTGCCGAGGAACTCGCGCCACTGGGGGCTCTCGCGCGGGACCAGGCACTTCTGCACGCCGGAGTCGCAGAAGGCGAGCGAGATGAAGACGGCGAAGCGGAACACGGAGTGCAGCCAGTCCCGCTACCGCATGCGCCGCCTCCTGCTGTCGCCGGTGGGGATGGCCCCGCCCCCATCCGAGTCGTCGGAGTTGAAGGGCGTGAAGCCCCAGGGGTGGACGAAGCCGTAGCGGGTGTGGCCGTGCCGGTCGGTGACGCTGTCCGTGAAGGAGAGGAGCGCGCAGAGCACGCCGAGGAAGAGGATGAGCGCCCAGGTGAAGTAGCGGTTCACCGACAGGCAGTCGCCGTGGTTGGTGAAGGACAGCGCCAGCGTCTGGAGCGCCGTCGTGGTGCCTGTCGGCAGCAGCCTCGCCAGGTTCGACGCCGTCGACAGCGTCTTGTCGTACAAGCTGGAGGAGTCACCCCCAACCTTGGTCTTGGGCGGCTCTCTGATCGGAAGGTTGGTCATGGTGGTATCTTCTGCCGCGCCTCGCATGCTTGAAACCAAATTGAGGGAGGGAGAGAATGACCTACGAGCCTCTGCCTAGCTGCATGGGCTTTTATACACACTGACAGACTAGAGAGACGGAAAAAGACTAGAAATAGAAATTAAAATAACGAAAAGGTGCGACAGCACCTGGGGGTCGGGACTCCCACTTATCTTGTCCGTTTTTTTAGGAGATCTTGTCCGTTCTGTATTGTAAAGATTGGTGATGTGGTCTGTCCAGCAGCAAAGCATATGCAGGATCAGGATAATTAACCAGACCCACATATAACCAGACAAAGAGCGGCGCACATAGGCCGTAGCAGGCTGTGTATTTACCTCTCAATAATGTTTGGTACAAATAAAACAGTAGGAGTGGTAGATAACCAAATATGCCGTCCAGCGGGAAAAGAGGCCGAAGCTTTAGCCAGACCATGGGCTTGAAAATTCGAAATTCGATTCCCGTCCTTTATGCACAACTTCAGGTTTGTCCAACATCAGCATCCTATTCAAGATATCACTGATAAGTATGGCAAAAGTACCCATAAACTTTCCCTGTAAGTGATTCATGGTGGCTGCAAAGTACATTGCTACCTTAAGACTACACACTATGGAAATAACATAGATGGTAACATCACACATATCTACATAAAATAGATGATGTGGCTAGCAATTAATGAAGAAAGAGTAACATAGCTAGTTACTAGTACTATGAGTAACATCACACATATCAAGGCAAGATGAGTCTATATCCTAATACATGAAGTGTTGCATAACACCACACATATATTACTACCCATTGTAGAGATAGTAACGTAGACTAGTAATACTACCCACTGTGGCTAGTCTAATCCTCTGAATATGAAGATCGGCAGCTAAAGCGAATGCTTCACAGCAAACATGAGCTTCTAAAACTTCTGGATCCGTGAGGCCATCAACCACCCAAATAGTTACATTTGTCATCGCGGCATAAGGCCGCACTCGCAGCCAATTTCATTCTTCAACCAACGTTTAGCAGCTACATGACTAAATCAAGGTTAGCAAGGAACCTCTGAATAAAAGCAAAAGTGGTAAGTGGGATTTGAGGTATTTCATGTTTCGTCTTCCGTCTCGCCCACCATATAGCCCACAGGGTAACCAGAACCTTTGCAAATTCCTTCTCAGGTAAGAAATTCTGCATCGTTGATAGCCACAGTCTCGAGTCATGACATGTACAGGTGATCATGTGTTCAACCAGCTCATCATCAATCAACTAGAAGGGTTGGGAGCACTTTGCTGCACCGTTGGTGTTAATTTCTCGAAAAATTCACTTTGTTGTAAAATATAAGATGTATTTCTTTTTTGTTAAAGTCAAACCTTTTACGTTTGATCAAATTTGTAGAGAAAATATATCAAAATTCATAATATCAGATCGGTATGATTATATTTATCATTAAATAAATTTCCATACTTTTTTATAATATTACGGATGTCGATATTTTTGCTCCGAACTTGGTCAAATTAAAGATATTTGACTTTTGAAAAACTAACACCTCTTTATAGTTTGGAACTGATTGAATAATTAGTTTGACGGGTCAGGAGATGATGGAGTGTGTTTTATTTTTATTTATAATGCGATGATTTAGTTGGCCTTTCATGGTTTATTCTATGTTATCCACTAACCAACTTATATTTATATGGGGAAATTTCTGCGTCGGTAGGTGCTGAATTGATATGTGCGAGTGTGCACGGGATTGATATGTTGGTGCTGATTGCTTTCAAAAATTGTTAGCCAGGTCAAAATCGTAAAGCAAATCCAGAATTGAATACCTCGATTGAATGAAAAAAGCTTCAAAATTAGAGAACATAGTGAATTTAAAGAATTAGATGTGTGAGCTTGAGAAATTGTTGATCCGGTTAAAATTGGATGACCCAATTGTAAATTGAATACCTCAATTAATTACGAAGTGTTAAAAATTAGGATGCGTATTGTGTAGTATAAAAGAATTGAATGGTAAACTTTTGAGAAATTGTTGACCTGGTCAAAATCGGGTCATCCAATTCTAATAAGAGACCTCAATTGAATGTGAGCACTTTAAAACTAGAGACCATAGTGTTATAGAAATGCCCAAACACACTTCGACATCCAACAGTCAATTAGTGTGTAACATCAAGAATCCGATTCAGCATTGCACAGGAAGCAAGCTTCCGTCTCCGAGATGTGGACGGTGTTTAAGAAGCTCGCCTTTCGGAACAAATTTTTTTGGCAGCCTCCATGCAATCTTTTTTATCTTTCCCTGTACCTTGGCCTTATAGAGTTTCTGCCACTGAATTTGAATTGCACTCTTCGTATCAACTAACATGCGGTACGTTGATCGGACCGAGAAAAACCCAGAACAGTCGTACCAATTTCATGATGCTCACTGCCGTTTTACGATACGGAGCCACCGTCACCTCCTGTTCTTCATCAAGAGGGATGATCTGGAGTCCGTTCAGGGCTCCGGAGAGTGAAATTCGTCGCCGTCGTCATCATCAACCTTCCTCCATCACCAATTTCATGATGCTCACTGCCGTGTGTCAGTAATTCCATCGTAGGCTTGCTAGACGGTGATGGGTTGGATGACATTTATGTAATCGATTTAGTTTGTTAGGGTTTGATCCCTAGTATCCACTATCTTCTGAGATTGATGTTGCTATGACTTTGCTATGCTTAATGTTTGTCACTAGGGCCCGAGTGCCATGATTTTAGATCTGAACATATTATGTTCCCATGAATATATATGTGTTCTTGATCCTATCTTGCAAGTTATACGCACCTAATATGTGTTATGATCAGCATACCCCAAGGTGACAGTAATTGGGATTATTTCCGGTGATTGCCGTAGTTTGAGGAGTTCATGTATTCACTAAGAGCTAGTGGTTTGTTCCGGTTCGCTATTAAAAGGAGGCTTTAATATCCCTTAGTTTCCATTAGGACCCCGCTGCCACGGGAGGGTAGGACAAAAGATGTCATGCAAGTTCATTTCCACAAGCATGTTCCATTTCACCCTAGGTTATGACTGCTACATGATGAATATCATCCGACACAATTATCATCACCGATCCATTGCCTATGAGTTCGTCAAATATTGTTCTTTGCTAAGTTGTTTCGTTGCTGCTACTGTTACAATCGTCACAAAACTACTACTGTTACCATTGCCACGGTTACCGTTATTATCATATTACTTTGCTACTAAATACTTTGCCCTAGATATGTCTTTCAGGTGTGGTTGAATTGAAAACTCAACTGCTAATACTCGTAAAAATTCTTTGGCTCCCCTTGTGTCGAATCAATAAATTTGGATTGAATACTCTATCCTCGAAAACTGTTGTGATCCTCTATACTTGTGGGTTATCATCTAGCACGCAATCCAGATTTCCAAAGCTGATGGTCTGGCCAACGGAGAAGTTCTCAACATGGCCGAGATGGCCAGCCGAGTCGGCTTGCGGCAAGATACTGCCGAAGGAAAATGGCTTGTCTGGGCCAAAAGTCATCCCGCAGCCGACGTTGTCGTTGATCTCCAGACGGGCCATCGAGCCTCTACGGCCACATAGCGGGACCTGGGCCACCATTGTCGGTGATAAAACCGGCGGATCTTGGGTAGGATCCTGAGCTGGTGATCTTGGCACGATGGTTAACATGAAGTAACGGGGTCACAATTTTACCTAGGTTCGGGCCCTCTGGAAAAGGTAAAACTCTACATCATGCTTGTATTGTATTGATTATGGATGGGGTACAAACTACAGGATAATCTACCTTGAGATCATATGAATGAGTTCTAACCTCTAAAAACCTTGCCTCTACAAACTAAACCCCTCGGATTATATAGGCACCAGGGGTGTCCAGGGTTACAAGTAGATTGGCTGCAACTAGGGATAATATATCGACCATTCAAATATGCCTTGTCTACGCCAAGTCTACGGAGGACTCCATCTTGAGTACCCCAAGGGCCATGATATACGTGGGCCATTCTTGATCTATCAGTGGTTCCTTGGCCCAGCCCATGAATAAAGGGCCGACGTGGTGTGCACCCCCTAGTCCGGGACACCGTCACGTAAGACCTCCTTTATCTTAGGCAGCTTCTTATTTAACTTTTCTTGGAACTATTGGTTGTGTGTATCTTAGAAAAAAAGTCTAATTATCTTCCCTTATTTGTCACGGCGGCAACAACTCAGTTGGCGTTTGGGTGAACAGACCAAGAAAGATGGTACTCCGGAAGAAGAGCATCAGCTAACATTTTTTTGCCAATAAAGATGGCACACATCTTGCATTTTAATAGTTAATGCCCACGCAGAGCAGAAGTGTCTCTTGCTAGTACTACTTGCCTACTTTCCACCATCAAAGACGGTTAGTTTCAGGTTATGAAACTTAGAGGTAGGTTTCGGATGGCAAAAACAAGTCCACCAGAAAATGAGACCTACAGCATTTTATCGTGGTAGGTCATCAACTTTAGAGGTAGGTTGATTTCATACATCAAAGAAAGATGTAGTTCAGGTTATGAAACTTAGAGATGTCAAAAAGTAGTCCATCAGAAAATGAGGCCTACAGCATTTTACCGAGGTAGGGTAGGTCATCAACTTTGGAAGTAGGTTGATTTCATACTTCTCATAAATGCAGTGTTCACGAGCTCTCGTGTTTCGAACCAAAACCAACTTGTGGCACCCGCCATGGCCGGTGCAGGAGGACAATTTTATATTATCATCAGTGCCATGGCGCAGCTCCTGGTAGCCATCATGGCGCAACGGTCCGGCACGTTTATCAACAAGCAGACCTCGCCGAGTCCAGGTAATAGATGCATGTTTGGCTTTAACCTTGTTTTGGTCAGGAAATGAATTGCTTTCCTCTATCTTCCTTATTAGTTGTAGCCATGAGTGAATTGGTGTAGGAATTTTAAAATGAAATCGGAGGGGAGCCCTCTTTATAAAAAAAGAGTTAGGAAAAAAAGTAAGAGATAACAATGTTAAAATGCAACCTAAGAATTATGCTAACGGCTGGTAAAGGTTATTCTGTGTTGCGTTTTGCAATGAACAAGTTCATTGCATATTACATGCAAATCAGAGGTGTTTGTGCTTGCCTACTAGAAACCAGTAATATTTTCTACTAGAAAGTCAAGCTCCAAGAAGTTGAGTGTAATGCATACATCGTTACATTTCAGCAGCAGCAATATCGAGGACGATTTCCGTTAATCACAGCGGGCGTGGTGACTTCAAGCATATTCAACAAGCAATAGATTCCATTCCGGATGGTAATTCTGAGTGGATCCGTATCCACGTTGCAGCGGGGACGTACAGGTAACCCGAAGTACTAGCTTGTACGATATATACAGTCGGCGTATGTACTTTCCATTGCTTGTGGAATCATATCGGAGATTAATATTGACGATGTATCCTATGTGTATGTGTATGTTTAATTAATTCTTTATTAAGGGAGAAGGTGCACATAAAATCAAACAAGCCGTTTATAGTTCTAGAAGGGGAGGGCCGAGATCGGACGGCCATGGAATGGCCGGATCACTATTATCGGAGTTTCAACAGAGTGCCTACTTTCGAATCAGCGACGTTTCGGTGCGACGCCTCCGATTTCCAGGCACGGAATATAACGTTCAAGGTTAGCTGTTACTCTTGTTGCCAAATCACTGTGATCTCTTCCATGCATGCATGTCCGCGCGCACCAGCAACTTCCTTGTACGTACCAGCTAGCTGCTAGCTACTTACTTGCGTAATTTTGAGAGCGACAAGAGAATAATTAGCTGTCTGTCTACGTGTTGTTCTTGACGCATGCAGAACACTTATACAATTGATAACAACACGGTGCCAGCCGTGGCTGCTCAAGTGTCAGGAGATCGCTCCGCGTTCTACAACTGTGGATTCGTGGGGGTCCAGGACACGCTGAATGACCAGCAAGGTCGCCATTACTACGAGAATTGCTACCTTGAGGGTGCGGTAGATTTTATCTTCGGCCATGCAAGATCAATCTTTCAGGTAGTAGTGCTAGAAAACCATAATTGCAATCTCTTTCAATTAATGCATGCGTAGGTGTTGGTCTACCTATATCAAAACCAACCACAAGACTTAACCCTGCATGCATGTTGTTATATACTTATATATGCATAGGGCTGCACGTTGTGGACATGCAAGCTACCATCGTGGAAGTATCAGGGCTTCCTCACGGCTCAGGGGCGCGTATTGTTGAGTGAAGATAATGGGTTCGTTTTTAAGGAGTGCACCGTAGATGGCGTCACGCCGGTATACTTGGGGCGTGGGTGGCGATTCTGTTCCACGGTGATCTTCTATCGAACTTTTTTGTCTAACATCATCGTCCCCCAGGGATGGGACGCCTGGAATGCCAAGGGTCATGAGTGAGTATACATATATATACGTACTGTATGATCTACTGTTTGCATGCATTACAGCCTTAATCACTAATTAATGTACCAACGTGTTCGAATTATCACAGGACCTCGCTGACAATGTTGGAGTCGGAGTGCACGGGGCCAGGATCCAACAGGACAGGCCGAGTCCCTTGGTCCAGGGTAGCCAGCGGCACAGAGGTCGCCAGGTTCACCGACATAAACTACGTCTCCAGTGATGGATGGCTAGGGGCGCAGCCGCACTAGATACGTACTATTTATTATTTACGAGAAAATAGCTACGCTGCTCTTGGCATGTACGTACCTACTCTAGATTGTGAGAAACACACTTGTATGTGCCACTATACGATAGCATCAAGCAAACTATACTCTACATCCGGTGGCGTGGCAGGTTCTCTATATATCTACTCCCTGCGTAAAAATATATAAGAGCATTTAGATCACTAAAAAGGTGATCTAAACGTTCTTATATTTGTTTACTGAGTGAGTACCTAACTTGGCATTCTATTCAAATTTTTGTTGGTGGCTTACCAAGCTGACAACTTAGCATTATTTTCGATGTATGTTTCTTTAGCAAAATTATTTATGCCTACGCTGCAATATATATGCATGCATGCACAGATAAGGCACGAAGAATGCTTGGTCAAGCTTACTTAATGTTTATATATATGGTCTTAAGGAGCCAAGCGCGCATAATGAGTCTAAAAAAAAGCTTACTCCAAACATGCATATGCTAGATGTATCCAGAAAGAAGATTCATGGCAGGAACCGGCTCCTCAGCGATTTGAGCTTCCTGGCCGTTGGATCATTTTGCTTGATGCGATCTGGGCCGTCGGATCGAGCCCTAGGACGACCTCGCCCGTCGCATCGAAGTGGGGCTCCTGTAGCAACGAATAGTTTCATCCCGATCGTGCCACCACGCGTAAAAAGCTTGTCCCGTGGGGGGCATTTTCGTCATTTCATGCTTATGCGTATAAAAGGTGGCCGCTCCCATGGAGATGACCTAGGCGCCTCTCTCCCGCACTCACACAGCTCCTCGCCTCTTCCTCCCATCCCCACCTCCTGCCCACTCGCTGGATCTGCCGTCGCCGCCTCGGTCACCGGCCGATTCCGACCGCTCCGGTGAGCTCCGGCGCCGCCCAACACACACATGGCTGCTCCTCGATGAGCTCTACGATCTTCACCACGTCGATCTGCTTTTCCTCGCCTCCCGTGTTCGCCCGCTTCGATTTCCCCTGCTAGGGTTTCAGTGGTGGAGGTGGACCTCACCTCCGACGGCCGCTTGCTCGTTGCTCCGGTCATCTCCGCCCCCGTCAAGGTCGCCCCTCGGAGCTTCTCCTTACCCCTCGGGGAAGGCGAGGAGCACCGGCAGATCGAGTCTCCGGCGTTTTCCTCTACGAGCTCGGAAGGGCGTGCGGTTCTCTCCTCGCCTGTTTCACTTCTCCCCTTCCTCCTCCACGGTGCTCGGCAGAGGCAACATAGTCGCCCCTGTTCTCACTCGCTGTTCGCCACCCCTGAGCACCATGCGGCTCGCCCGACCGATTCGTGCCAGCCCCGCCGACTTGAGATCCGCCTCTGCAGGTATGAATTTCTATCTCTTCTCCTGATCTCTCTTTTCTTTCATGTATGAAAGATTTACACGCACTTCCTACAGTTCATCAAGCCATCTGTGAGTCATGTTTCCCCCCTTAGCACCTAAATGAACTTTGTAGCAGTTAACAAAATTTTGGGTCAGCAGATATGTATTTTGTTCATTGTAGCACCTTGTTGTATGAACTACATTGGCACATTAATTGACATTGGCATTTTGTTATTTGGCAATTCCTTTCTGACTGGAATACACTTTTGTATGAGCTGCACTCTGATCTTAGGATAAATGTGTTTAGAACTTTCTATTAAATTATACATAACTTAACCACCATTGGCAATTTGTGAATTTTGACAGTGGCACTGTGATCTTAAAATAGCTTGTGGGTGCATATCGTGATGTATACGGTGACACTTCGTGTAAATGGCACCTTCGTGTATACGGTGACACTAAATTGATTATGTCGATGTTGTTTCAGAATAGCCTTCTTTTAGTCTGCCAAAAGGGGATTTTTCATTTGTATATTAGCAAGGTGTCAGAAGATACATTTCTCGACAAAAGATGCAAAAAAATGGAATGTCATACAGGGAATGGGAACACAATAATAATGACTGTAGATTACTTTGCTTTTAGTTTAGGAGGTTCTGATGCGGTGGTCTTGATGAAACTATGTACTCATGTGGAGGAAGGTCACCTCTACTGTAAGCTTGAGCATAACACAAGGTCAATGAAGTAAAATATTGTATATTTCCAGGGGAGATAGTTGCTGACTCTATTTGCCAATTATTCTGTTTGATACATAGTACTACTTTCAAAGGACCAGTATATTTAATGTCAAATACTTAAATTACAACTAATTTCAGAATTTGAGTGTTTCTTTACATATGTTTGAAGCAACTCTGATTTGAGCTATCCTTATGTTCATGTCATTCTGGTTTATTGTTGCTGGCAATTAATGCCCTTCTTGTTTTCTTTAGCAATTATGATTACATGGACCAAGCACTAGGACTAACGTGTAACTGGAGTATTCAGTGTAAAGTTTGTGGTTTGCACCTCTTTTTTTCTTAATAGAACACCTATATTTTTTATATCTAAAGCGTTTTTGTGACTACCATGGGACTTGATTATTCAGTCCGTGTACCTCCAAGGTCTACATCTTAACATGAACCAAGCACTAGGACTGGCATGTAACTTTATACTCTTCTTACTTGTGCTATTATGTAATATTCATGTCAGTGCCTGCTAGGTACATGCTTACCTTGTGCATTTGTTGGTCATGTCTTAAAACCTAGACAGTATTGTATATACTTCTAGCAAAATAAGTGGTAGGATGCTTCGATAGTCCACAATATGAATCTTTCAAATTATAACTGAGGTTCAGTACGCCATATCGGTTAACCTGTGTATAAGTCTGTAGCCCTCGCGTCGTCTCCTTTAACCCTGTAGCGTCCTGTGGCTTTAACAAAGTCAGGCCATTAAATGGGTTTTTAACAAAACACGTTCCATTTGACTTACAAATATATATGCAGTGACATACTATTATTAGCAGTCATCTAAATACTATACAGTTCCAGTGATAGATGAATTGGTCTATCAAATATCTGTTGCTTTATGTATTGCCTAGCCCCGTTTCGATTACACTTTTCTATTATACTAGATGTTTATTTGCCTGTTGTGATATCATATCTGATTGTTTATATTGTTTGACATGTATTCCGTGCATAGAGTCACTTGGTTGTTTCATGCGTTCGTGCTCATCGGCGGGGCAATGCAAGGCATAACTCCGACGCATTTCCTTGCCGGTTGGATGGCGTTCAGGCGCAACCCCGGTGCCCACTGAGTATTGCCTCGGATACAATCTCCCTTGGTGATCGAGCTCCATCTTCCTCCTGATCATCTGGTTCGGCTACTGTATTGGACATGGTCGTGGCTATATTGATGTGGTGCTCGTCTGGTTGATGCTCTATGCCCTACTCAGGCATCGGTTCCTACTTGAGCTATATATGTAGTTGTGGATGCATGCTATTCTAGGGTTTGCAGGCTGTTGTTCATGTTTGGTTTCTATCATAGGAGTTCCTGTGATGATCTGTTTTACATGTGGATGCCCTGGTCATATAGCTATGCTCCTGGATTTACTAAATTGATCAGTAGTGTTCGTGCTAGGGCGATGATGATTAACCTGACTGAAATAATTGTTCCTTTGAGCAATCGAGGCACCTGTGGGTATCAACTTGGATCGTCCCTCTTGTCTCTAGAATCCTTTTTGATCCTGTGATACTTGTTGTTTCTTTCCTTGGATGGTCATTCTTGTTGAGTGATAACCAGTGCAGCTCCACCGTATAAACATATTGATTTGGTGATAAGATATGACGGGGGTAGGTTATATGATCGAGGAATGGGGAATCTGAGCCCACTATGATATCAACTATGAACCATTTTTATTCGTATTTAAGGATGTTGCTTATTTATCGAGAAACAAGAATCATGGGAGGAACCCGGCCTCCTCAGCGATTTGGGCATTCTGGTCGTTGTATATTTTTTTGATGTTAAATAACCTTCCTATTTTTGTTGCAGGAGATTCTAGAAAACTTAGCAATGACGGGGCTCTTGGAGCTCAATCCTCGCCACCACCAGCAGATGATGATTATGCACAAGTAGATGGTCCATCTGAAGATGGCGCAGCAGGTGACAACTTCACTTTGCAAGTTCTCATTTCTGTGTTTCTCATAGAGCTGGACCAGTGGATCTTAGGCTATTCTCTATTTTGGTCAACTATAGTAGTAGTTGTGTAACGGTGTCTAATTTTTATCCATGTCCTAATGTTATTCCACAATTTTTATCATGGAACTCTTTCTGATATGTAATCTCCAATTCTGTGTTACCTATAGGTTTGGTTATTTCCACTTCGACTCCTAAAAAAGGTGTACTTCTTTGAGTGGGGTGAATTCGTATATATTTTCTAGTTGTACAGTGGGGTAAGGCCCCACTGCTATTTTTATGAAAAGCAAGCCAAAACTATTTTTTCGTGAAGTGTACAGGAGGAATGTAGGTGAAATCATATTTGATGCATATTCCCTTTGTTCTGACTTATGTTTGATACATACTCTATGTTAGAAAATATATAGGATATATCCAATAGGGCAATTTTACGGTTACATTTCTCTTTACGATGCTTATATGAAGAATGTAGAGAAAAATATATTTCACATGCCATTTCAGTTTCTAAATCTTCCCTCAACCTTTAACAGTTTTCATATATTTGTTTTTTTTATATTCCAAAATGATAAGGTTTTCTTATTTCATAATAACTATTAACAAAATGGTGTTCTTCCTAGAGCACCGGCAACAACCACATCATGAAAGGATCGAGGGAATATTATCTGATATGTGTCACTGAAAGCGAAGGTAAAATTCCAATACAGCACCTTCATATTACCGGCCAATTCACAAGTGCATGTTCTATATAGAAATTAACTGTTCCTCTTCATTACGTATGTATATGTTCTGAATGGGTTGGCGAATATCTTGGTATATCTAGTTTCAAAGCTTCATTACATTGTAGCAGGGAAAATTGGTATGAAAATTGTGCAGCACCATGCCTTAGCGAGCTCCTTAATTTGGCTAGAACAGAGGGCTAATGTTCTTACTCATTTGCTGCCTAATTTATATTGTTCTGCTATGAACCATTCCTACTTTGGAAATAGATCGCATCACTTTATGCCATAGAAGAACAATATAAATCAGTATTTGACGACGGCGATGCGGAGGCGGGCACGAGGAGGGGTGCGCGAGCCGGCGGCGGCTGGGTTCCCCCCGATCGCCCAGATTGGGCGACACCTAATTTATATGGTAACTGATTTATATGGTACATATTGAACAGAGGGCCCAAATATGTACAAGTGGATCTGATCGTCAGATTATTCGATTTGGACACTGTAGTAGCTACCAATAGTACAATTTACTTCTTTATCCTCCTGATTTTTATGAGAAGTGCATTGTAGCAAACTTAATGTGGATTGTGCTAGAATTTACTCTATTTTTGGACAACCCAATAGCTATTTCAGAAATTCCTAATAAATCCTAGGGGCCCACTTAGCCCATTCGTGCAAGGCAAGGGGTACTACTAAAGTTTAGTCCTACATTGCTAGTTTAGTGGGAGTTGGACAAGAGGGACATCCACGCGCGCTCCTCCTCCGCGGCCCGCCACGCCTCGTCACGACGTGCCGCGGGTTGCGAGAATGAGCCGAGCCGATGTCTAAATTTTTGCCACGCACCATTGGTATACGAAAGGTCACTCGGAAGCTGAAAGTTTTTGCTCTAGTGGACATTGAATACGAACGCTGCAACCTTCGGCTGCTGCATGTTCGTTTCGTCTCCCTCGTTCCCTTCAGCTCCCGGCGCAGCCTCTCGCCTCCTTCTCCTGTGCCTATAAAAGGGAGGTCACTCCTCTCCAGAGAGACGCACCAGAAGATCCTCTCCCTCTCGCCACAAAGTTCCTGAGCACTGCGCTACCGCTACGATCTTCTCCATCCTGACTTGCGGCGTGCACCGCAGGTCGGGACAGTAGGCTTCCGAAACAACACCTTTTTGAGTCCTGTACGGGAGAAGGATGATAAGGTTTTTGGGAAGCGCTCTGCGCGACTACTGGCTTCTTCATCAAGGACACCGACGATCACTTGCCGGACGACAACTTCTTCCCCAACGTCGACCACCTCTTCGATGATATGGCCGATGAGGATGTCAACCCCAACGCCAATACTTCTGCTGCACCTCAATATGTCTTTGTGTTCTTTCTGTTTCAGTTTCTGCCACAGTTTCTTGTTCTAGTATCTGTTCTAGGAAAGTTCTCTTCTAGTTCATATATGCAGATGGTATTTACCTTCTCTCTGTCAGATTACATGGCTTATTTAATCTCTGCTATAATAGTCATGTTTTATCTAGTATTTCTGTTAATAAAATCATATGGTAAATTGCTCATATTCCCAACAATTCAAAAACCTTATTTTAGGCAATTTACCCCAAGTGGTTTTGCTGCATCCATAAGCCTCCTATGTTTGAGGGTGTGCACAATAAGAGGTGGCGCGTGAGAGCAGTCTTATGGTTTCAAACCATGAGTTGCTATGACGCTACTCTTGGCAAACTTGAAGGAGATTTTGATGCTCAAGAGGAGCAAGTTTTTCAGAAAATGGATACCTTGATTAAGGCTGCTCTCTTGAGTTTTCTTGGTGAGAACATAGTTGATACTTATGGGTCAATAGATAATGGAAAAGATATGTGGGATACAGTCGAGGCCAAGTTTGGGGTCTCGGATGCCGGCACTGAGCTGTACATCATGGAGCAATTCTATGACTACAGGATGACTGAAGAGCGCTCCGTGGTTGAGCAAGCTCATGAGATACAGTCATTTTCTAGAGAACTTGAGCACTTCAATTGTATGCTACCGGACAAGTTTGTGCCGGAGGTATCATCACTAAGCTTCCTCCTTCGCGGAGGAACTTTGCTACCTTACTGAAGCATAAGAGACAAGAGTTTTCCATTCCGGATCTCATTGGTACTCTTGACGTGAAAGAAAAGGCGAGAGCATAGGACACACGTGCTCGAGGTATTGAGGGAGGATCTAGTGCCAATCTGGTACAGAAGAAAAACTTCCAGTCCCACAAGTTCAAGAACAAGGGCAAGTTTGATGGTAAAGCAAAGTTTGATGGGAAGAACAAGGTTGTACAACACACGAACTTCAAGAAGAAAAATAACAAGAAGAAAGGTGTCTGTCATGTATGTGGAGATCCCGATCATTGGGCTCCTAGTTGCCCTAATCGCTATGACAAGCGTCATCTTGGGAAAGGCGGCAAGACCGCTAATGTTGTAATTGGAGACACTGACATGAAGGATGTTGGGTATGGTATATTTCCCACTATTCTTTCAGTATGCCATTCTCCTGATTGGTTGATTGACACGGGTGCTAATGTGCATGCACTAGTAGAAAACTGGGCTTTGGTCACAGGGCAATATTCACATTAGTCCCGGTTCAGTCACGAACCGGGACTAATGTGAGCATTGGTCCCGGTTCGTGCGGCCAGGGGCCTGCCGGGCCTCGTGGGGGCATTGGTCCCGGTTCGTCCGGACCCTTTGGTCCCGGTTGGTGGGACAAACCGGGACCAATGGGCCTCGCTCCTGGCCCACCACCATTGGTCCCGGTTGGTGGCTTGAACCGGGACCAGAGGCTCACCCTTTCGTCCTGGTTCATACCACAAACCGGGACTAAAGGGTTGGTCCTAGTAGCGGTCACAGTTTAGTCCCACCTCGCCAACCGAAGGGCGCTCACACCTGTTTATAAGCCCGTCCCTCTCTGCCTTGTTGAGCTCCTCTCAAAGTGAAAATAGATGCCCTTATACAGGGAATTTGACCTAAATTCACAGTAAATTTCTTTGAATTTCATAGAAATTTATTATGAATTTAGGTTGAATTTTCTCTATAGGCGCATCTATGTTCATTTTTTATAGTAAATAAAATAAATAAACCTTAATGGAGGGATTTATTATGAATTTAGGTTGAATTTATTATGAATTTAGGTTGAATTTTCTCTATAGGCGGCTGTTGGCTCTGTTTTACCTCCTGAACCCGGCGCAACCTACCACTGCCGGCCGATTCCAGAAGGATATGCTAGGGTGATGGTGGATGAAATAACGGAGGGATTTGAGCACCTCCAGCTTGACCACCCTATCGGTGAAGGGGAGACTCGGCTGGGTTTAGCTCTGAAGACTCCGTGCCTATGGCGGAAGGAGCTCATTAACCTTCCGAACTGGACGCCTCCGGCGAGTAAGGGCACTCCGTCGCCGCCTCCTCCTCCGGCGAGTGATCAGGGCACTCAACCTCCTTCTCTGGCGCGTGGCGGCACTCCGCCTCCTCCTCCGGCGAGTGATTAGGGCACTCATCAGCCTCCTTCTCCGGCGCGTGGCGGCACTCCGCCTCCTTCTCTGCCCGCGCCGGCGTGCCAGAGCAGCCAGCCTCCTCCTTCTCCGGCTCGTCAGCAAGGGCGGAAGAGACCCACCGCCGCTCCGGCTGCTCCGGCGCGTCGTAGTCCTTCTCCTCCGCCTCGTAAGCAAGGAAAGAAGACAGCCGCAGCCGCTCCGTCTGCTCTGCCGGCGTCTAGCAGTACAGCTGCCAGAGGCGGGAGGCAATACAGATTCGGTCCTTCTCTGAAGACTCCAGAGAAGTTACCATATGAGAGGACCGAGGAGGAGAACGCGAAGATCGTGCGAGCCGAAGTGAAGAACTTCTTTGAAGGGGTGAAAGCAAAGAAACATCCACCTCCGGAGGAGAAGGTACATCCGGTGAAAGCAAAGCGCACTCTGGATGCCCTGACAAAACCACCAAAGTCTCCGCCGAAAGGCAACTACGAGCGCATTATTGCAAAGACATTTGTCGAAGCGGAGCGGTCGGGAAGTACTGTCAGTGATCAAAGGTTAAAAGAACGACGAGCTGGGAAAAAAATTGCCCAGCTCAGCGAACAAGCGAACCAATCGTGCCCCCCGCTCAAGGTGTCTAAAGACATCGTCGCTAATGATCCGAGGATGGTGGCCGGTTATAGCAATCTTGGAGATTACCTGCCCGGCGATGTACATTATGAAATCATGGAGGTGGACGAACACAAATACCATTACGGGAAGCCTCTCGTCAAAGATGAAAGATCACTAACAACGATGATGCGAAGATTACATGATTGGTACATAAAAACCTGCAGAGAGTCTGATGGGATGAATACTTTGACGTTGAGAGTTAAACCGGAGCATGACCTCGTTGGAATTGAACTGCTGAATGTTCCATTTGAGGAGTTTTTCCAGTTTTTCAATCAAAAGGCCCTCGATAAATCAACGATCACTTGGTACTGTCTATAAGTAGTACTACTTCTGTCATAAGTCTCTCTATATAGGTCAGCTTTTTCATTGCATGTATTTATAATTATCCTCACTATAATATGCAGATTGAAGATCGCCGAATTGAAGTAAAGACAAATCGGTGATATTGGGTTCATTAACACAAATCTCATAGATGCATATACGGTTGAAAAACATCCCAAAGAAGCCGAGGCTAACTTGCTACGATCGTTGGTATTAAATCAAAACAAAGATATCTTACAACTTCAAGTGAGTGTTACTGTCTTGTGCATATTCGGTTTCCCTTATTAGTCCAGGTTATGGTAATGTAATTGATGACTTATGCATGCATGCGCAGCTTCCACTATATTCTCCTAGAGATTAAGCTTGAGCAGGGAGTAGTAACCGTCTTAGACTCGAGACGAAAAGATCCCCAGGACTATGCGGACATGACTCAAATGCTCGAGAAGTAAGTTAAATCGATCATTATCCACCATATCAGCAACTTTGTTCATTTCCTGATATCAAGTAATTGTTTTCTTTGTCTGGCAGGGTTTGGAAAAAATTCACCACAAAAGCTTCGGGACTGCCGAAGAAGCTGCAATTTAGACACCCGAAAGTAAGTACTATTGTAGCATGTTCCGCACATCTCCTAGTGATTCAAGCGCTAGTTTCATCAATACCATTTAGCATGCTTGCTTATCAGTTAGATTGACCTCTATTTCTTGTAAAGTGGTTGTGGCAGGAACAAGGGAATGATTTCTGTGGATACTATGTTTGCGAGTCTATCCGCCACACGACCTGTGAGCGGGGCTACTCTGACGAACAATATGAAGTGCGTAAGCAATAATATTCACAATTTTATTTTATTACCATCATTTGTGTCGAGTTTCATTTATTCATATATATATGTATTGACCCCCTTCTTCAAATTAGATGTTTCGGATGCGGGATGAACTCCTAGCAGAAGATCGTATGCGAGCAATTCAAGAGGAATTGGCGGCATTCTTCCTTGACCACGTGATCGCTGAAAACGGAGAATACTATGTGGACCCTGTGTTCTTACAATTTAATTAGGAGATTATATTGTAAGAGATAATTATTGTATATATGTAGCCGGTAGTGTCAGATAGATATACGAGAACTTGTTGTTCGACCAATCTCTCGGAGAAGGAGAGGTGGTCGATATCACTTCTCTCTGCATGCATATGTTCATGACGATCTTCTGTTTCCTTCATTTGCTTACTAGCTAGCGTGTCTAGTCCTCTCCATACGTATATAGTACGTAGCATCGACCAAGCAAGGAGATAAGAGAGGACACTTCTCTCTATTAATTAGCTAGCTAACAAAATATAAGAAACACCTAAATTAACCCCCCAACCCCCCCCCTTTCAAAAAAAACAAAAACCCCAGCCCCTGAAATGCTGATGCGTGGATGCCTATTGGTCCCGGTTGGTGACACCAACCGGGACAAAAGGCCCTGCCTATTAGTCCCGGTTGTTGGCACCAACTGGGACCAAAGGCCCCCCTGCCTGCGCTGGCAGCGGCGGCCACGTGGAGGACCTTCTGTCCCGGTTCGTGTAAGAACAGTGACTAAAGGGTTAGGGCTTTAGTAACGACCCTTTAGTCCCGGTTCGAAAATCGGGACAAAAGGCCCTTACAAACCGGGGTAAAAGCCCCTTTTCCTACTAGTCTTGTTTGCGGTGATATTTCAATGTTTTCGTCTTATCAGACCGCACAGACTTCCACCGTGCTGATGGGAAACGGTTCAAGTGCTTCTGTTCGTGGTGTTGGCACGATTGATCTGAAGTTTACTTCGGGGAAGATCGTGCGGCTGAAGAACGTGCATTATGTCCCCTCGGTCAATAAAAATCTTGTTAGCGGATGTCTTATGTGTAGAGATGGCTATAAGCTTGTCTTTGAGTCGAATAAATTTGTAATATCCAAGTGTGGAACCTTTGTTGGTAAAGGCTATGAGTCAGGAGGTGTGACGCCCCCGATTTGACCGTACACTAATCATGCACGCAAATGTGTACAATCAAGATCAGGGACTCACGGGAAGATATCACAACCCAACTCTAAAACATAAATAAGCCATACAAGCATCATAATACAAGCCAGGGGCCTCGAGGGCTCGAATACAAGTGCTCGGTCATAGACGAGTCAGCGGAAGCAACAATATCTGAGTACAGACATAAGTTAAACAGGTTTGCCTTAAGAAGGCTAGCACAAAATTAGCAACGATCGAAAAGGCAAGGCCTCCTGCCTGGGACCTCCTAACTACTCCTCGAAGCCGAACTCCATGTAGAATCATCCTCGGGATCTCTAGCTCCTGGACTCCAGCATCTGGTTGCGTCAATCAGGTATAGAAAGGGGAAAAGAGGGAGAAAAGCAACCGTGAGTACTCATCCAAAGTACTCGCAAGCAAGGAGCTACACTACATATGCATGGGTATATGTGTAAAGGGGCATATCAGTGGGCTAAACTGCAGAATGCCAGAATAAGAGGGGGATAACTAATCCTGTCGAAGACTACACTTCTGGCAGCCTCCATCTTGCAGCATGTAGGAGAGAGTAGATTGAAGTCCTCCAAGTAGCATCGCATAGCATAATCCTACCCGGCGATCCCCTCCTCGTCGCCCTGTTAGAGAGCGATCACCGGGTTGTATCTAGCACTTGGAAGGGTGTATTTTATTCAGTATCCGGTTCTAGTTGTCATAAGGTCAAGGTACAACTCCGGGTCATCCTTTTACCGAGGGACACGGCTATTCGAATAGATAAACTTCCCTGCAGGGCTGCACCACATAACCCAACATGCTCGATCCCATTTGGCCGGACACACTTTTCTGGGTCATGCCCGGCCTCGTAAGATCAACACATCGCAGCCCCACCTAAGCACAACAGAGAGGTCAGCACGCCGGTCTAAACCCTATGCGCGCAGGGGTCTGGGCCCATCGCCCATTGCACACCTGCACGTTGGGTACGTGGCCGGAAGCAGACCTAGCCTAGTGGCGTTCCAGTCCAATCCGGCGCGCGCCACTCAGTCGCTGACGTCACGAAGGCTTCGGCTGATACCACGACGCCGGGATACCCATAACTACTCCCGCGATGGTTAGTGCGTATAGACCAAATGGCCAGACTCAGATCAAATACCCAGAACTCGTTAAGCGTGTTATTTGAAGTAACCGCGAATGCCGACCAGGGCCAGGCCCACCTCTCTCCTGGGTGGTCTCAACCTGCCCTGTCGCTCCGCCACAAAGTAATAGTCGGGGGCCGTCAGGAACCCAGGCCCACCTCTACCGGCATGGAGCCACCTGTCCTTTCAGCCCCCTCATCAGAATCACTTGCGGGTACTACTCGAGCTGACCCGACTTTAGTCACCACATGTGTCATGTATATAATGCATATAGTATATACCCATGATCACCTCCCGAAGTGATCACGGCCCAGTAGTATAGCATGGCAGACGGACAAGAGTGTAGGGCCACTGATGGAACACTAGCATCCCATACTAAGCAGTAGGATAGCAGGTAAGGGTAACAACTGTAGCAACAATGACAGGCTATGCATCAGTATAGGATTAACCGAAACAGTAACATGCTACACTACTCTAATGCAAGCAGTATAGAGAAGGAATAGGCGATATCTGGTGATCACGGGGGGGGGGGGGGGGGGGGGCTTGCCTGGTTGCTCAGACAAGAAGGAGGGGTCGTCGGTGACGTAGTCGACCACAGGGGCATCAGCATCGTCACGGGGTCTACCGAAGAGAAGAGGGGGGAGAAACAGTAAATACATTGCAAGCAAGTGCATAACAGGACAACAGGCAGAGCTAGACGTGTTCTAACGCGGTATGAGGTGATACCGGTGAAGGGGGGAAACATCCGGGAAAATATCCCCGGTGTTTCGCGTTTTCGGACAGATGAATCGGAGGGGAAAAGTTGCGAGTTTGATATGTTAGGGACGTGTGGTGGACGAACGGGCTGCGTATCCGGATTCGTCTCGTCGTTCTGAGCAACTTTCATGTAGAAAGTATTTTCATCCGAGCTACGGTTTATTTTATATGATTTATCAAAGTTTTAAACATATTCTGAAATTTCTATTAACTCCAAAATAAATAGACAAATTGCTATGTGCACCCAGAATTGTACCCAGCCAGCACACACAAGGGCTGACTGGTGGGCCCTGTTGACAGGGTCGACAGACTAGTCAACCAGAGGCTGACTGGTGGGCCCAAGTGCTGAGTCAGCATGCCGACTCAGCGGATCTTATCCATTTGAACAGTAAAACGCGGGCCCTACCTGTCAGTTGTTTATTTAATCAAAACATTTTTATTAGCAAAATTTAAACGTGCAGGGCCCGGCTGTCATTGGGTATTAAGGGCTAGGTTAGTGCTAAATAAGTCGGCCACGTCGGCGGCTAACTCCGGCGCGGCGGGGGAGGAACTCTGGCCGGCGGATTCCGGCAGCCGTTCGCTGCGCAGGCAGGCGCGTCCGTTCGGGCTCGGCGTGGCGCGCCGACTGGGGGCAACTGCGCGAGCGGGGGAGGTCGGTGAGGAGCAGAACAACGGCAACGGCGGCGACGGAGCTCGGTGGTAGCACGACGAGGCGCGCAGGCGCCGTAGGCGCGAGGGCGCGCGAGCAGAGAGGGCGACACGAGCCGGGGCGCGGAGCAGAGTGGCCCAGGGCGCGACAGCAGGGTGGTGAGCGCACGCCGGAGCAGAGCTCCAGATGCGGCGACGGCGAACGCGGGAAGGCAGCGGGAGGCCCCGAGTGGACGCGTGCGAGGATGTGCGGGGTCAGGGGGCACGCGCGGTGCGGCCGCGTCCTGAGAGCTCAAAGGTGAGGTGGGCTGGCCCTGGCTGAGCTCAGCTACGTCGAGCTCGCGGCCTTGGTGGCGACCAGGGCTCGGTCTTGTGGGCGGTGGTGCTACGAGCGGGGAAATGAAGGGGGAAGGAGGGGGTTCGAAAGCGGGCTCACCGCGTAGGCACAAGGAGGCCCCGTGATTTCTTAGGAGCAGCAGAAGGCGGCAGGTTCGACGATGGACGACGGGGACGGAGACGACGACGAGGGAGGCGGCGTCCGACGAGGAAGTAGGGTCAGGGGCGACGTAGTTGTGCTCCTCGGCTCGGCTCGTAGTCGAAGGCGACGAGGCGGAGGGCGGCGAAGGCCCTGGCACGGTCCTAGGTGACGGGGACGGCGGAGAGCTCGTCGGCGTCGGTGGTCATGGCGGTGGTGCGGTGGCGCGGTGGATCTGGAGAGCGAATGCGGCGCGAGGAGGGGGAATGGATTGGGACGCCAGGGGGATTGGAGAGGGGATCGAGGAGTCGGGGCGTGGCAGCCTTATTCTCTCGCGGGGTTCATCGCCGGCGAGGGGGTTCGGCGGCGACCAGCCTCCTGTAGCGACGGGGTCGGGGGAACAGAGAACTGACCGGGGAGGGGGAGTGGGCCGGTTAGGGTGGGTCGACGGCCAGCTGGGCCGAGGCCTAGCGGGGAGGGGGGTTCTTTTCCTTTTCTTTTCTTTTTTTTATTTTTCTTTTTTTTATTTGTAGTTTCTTTTATTTTCTTGTTTTACAAAAATTACCACTAGTGCCTAAATTTGTATTTATCAACAAACTACTGTGATATTAATCCTTAACCCATAATAAAATAGTTTTAGCATTTTATAAATTCAATAGGCATTTGTTTAATTGTTTTCACTATTGTTTTAATTGTTTTAGAGCCTTTAAACATTTTGTCAAAGATTGGTTTCTCCACCATAATTACTTACGATTTATTTGTCACTTTTAGAACATTTTAGTTTTGACATTTGAAAAGTTTTATTGTTTGCTTGATTTTGAATTTGAATTGGAATTGTTTTTGGACCATCGCGAGATTAACAACGGTAACCGAGGTGACATGGCATCATTAGCGTGGAATTACTATAGCCTAATTATCCGGCGTCACAATTCTCCTCCACTACAAGAAATCTCGTCCCGAGATTTAAGAGGGAAGTAAAGGGGGAAGGTTCGGGTTACGAAATCCCAGGGAGTGTTCTTGGTCTTGGTTGTTCTTCTCGAATTGGTCGATCCATTACATTGATGTCTTCATTCTGCTGTTTCAGGTCATCATGATGAAGTTGTCGTCCTTTCTTCGGGAACTCCATCATACTTACGAAAGAATAAAGGGTGGGTATATTCCAGGAGAACGGACCTCTGCAAGGTTGACTATCTGGTAGCTAACATCGGGGAAGGTGGCGGAAAGTAACTCTCGAATTGAAACTTACGGAAATATCGAGAGCAAAGTAAGGAGGTATCCTGGGAAGTTTCGAGCGGGTAGGCAATCGTTCGATGCCTGTTACAGGGCGTGAAAGGGGTTCAAAGCAACGGGAATAAGTATTGTGTCTGATATCAGACTTGAAGGTGGCTCGTGAATTACATACGAGGCCACGCGCGATGAATTAATTTGGGAATAGGGGGTGCACAGGAGAGTCAGGTTTTGATCCCGTGGAACTATGGGTTATGGGCCCACCATGTGGTTAAAGTAGGAAGGACGGTGACATCTTGCACAATCATGATAGCAAGGAATGTCAGAGGGTAGCCTGTCAGTTATATGTCAGCAACATCGTCGGTACCAAGGGCGAGGGACGAAGAGAACCATTTTCCTGCTCGTTGAAACGAGGCGGACCAATAGGCAAAGTTCTCGTCCATCGGTGGTTATCGGAATGTCACCAACAATAGTAACAGGGTCTTACTGACAGAGTTGTACACCGAGGTGTTTACATAAGCAGGAGAATATTACTGCTTAGATCATATAGATCACCAGAAAGGTTAAACCAAACAATGGAAAGGAAAATATGATTATCAGATTAAACAGAAGAATGGAAAGGAAAATGTGTTTAAACACATATTTCAAGGGTATATCCTTCCCAAGGACAAGCAGAGCATGATATCCATGACATGATATAATGTAGAAAACTCCTTAGGTACGGGAGAGAAATTTCATGACATTACCCATACAACGGTGTTTGGATAATTGAGCAGGAAACATTCAGCATTGGGCTTCAAATGTTCCTGTTGAAAATCGGAGTACCATAGACATGCATCGAGATAGCATTGACATGGTCAACAGGTGAAGATCAGAATTTGGAAACAAAAAGGATCCATCAGGAACAACTTATAGAATAAGTCTTACAATTTCCTCATGGAAGAACAACTAACCTTGCTAAAAAGGAAAACTTATAACAATAGGTCCTCTGGCCAGGTGTGTTAGGCATGACATCACCTTATCGGGTCATGAATAGACCAATGTTACAACTCTTGGAAATATGTTCCAACCATCATATCTGACCAAGATTCAGATCTGATTGGTGTCAGGATAACTCAGACTCAGGATGCCTGAGAAGAGAAGTGCAACACGAATTGTCGAGATGACATTGTAAGATTCTCGAGAATTGAACTATGGAAGCGAGTTCCGAAACAAGAGTTCATCATTAAACCAAGGAGAGGATGAGGGGGTGGCTGATGGACTCAGCGACAATTCCTCGAGATTTCCAAAACGAGGGATTTCCACACTTATGTGAACAAGGAGATAACATTTGTCAGATCAAATGATATAGTGAGGTATGCTCGGGGAAAACATACTCAATTAAACATTGGTTGAAAGGTGCACCCGAAATATGGGCTTAGGTAGAATGATCAATGTTAGAACGGTGATTCGATAACCAATGGTCTAAGAATGAAATATCGACCATTAACTTCAAAGCAATAGGGTTGCTAGAAGTTTTGAAGTCGCACATCATAGTTCAATTGTCGGTTTTCCGGTTAGAAACAACACGTGGATCAGAAAACAAATGGAGATGGCGAGAAGTATTACTATATCAAGAATTCTCAAGAGGTGGAGAAATTCCCACAATATCCTTGACATAAAAGATGGTAATACTCCAAGGTAGAACATAACATAAGCTGGTTAGCAAGGAGCTCCATAACATGATCAAGTTTGTGATGAAAGGAATGTAAGGATGTTGTCGATGGTAACTCAAATTACCAAGGAACGAGGATGGCACTTATCATCAAGAATTCCATTGATATCCTGGAAGGAGTCAAAATGTTGATGATGATCACGACATTTTGTTGTCGAGGGGATCCACGAAGAAGCAATTGATCAGCGACTGCATCAAGCAAAAGGACTGATGCAACAAAAGATTATTGGAGCCACAGACACTACACAAACTCGGGGTCAAGTTTGTTGTTCGAGGTGAAATGATATGGCGAGGAAAATCGACGGAAGCTTAGCTCATCGTCGAAAGTGGTGCTCCAGGAATAAGGACCAGGTAGCACAGTTAAAATCATCAAGATAATGATATAGCCAAACATGCCAGGAATGGCGTGATCGGGTACAAACTCGTACTTAAAGAAGATTACTAGGAGTTGTTGAACCGTAGTGCGGACTTGGTTCAGTTATCGGTGTCTTTGCGTGATTAATAACTCAGAGCCCGTGAAAAATTGGAATCAGTGAGAATGTAGCACTTGATGAAGAACTCATAAGAAGTTATGCAGTTCCATGATAATCTCGAGATACCAGGGGGTAATACTGGACGACAGATCGAGGTAGAGGTTGGACTAGGGTATTGCTTTGCAGAAGACAAGTGCTTAAACTTGCACAAGAAATGGTGTTTAAAGGAGAACATGGTCGGAACCACAATTGCAAAAGGCCAGATCCCAGATATAAGATGAACTTATACCAAGGTAATAATTAATTTAAGAGAAGCTTTTAATGATAAGATCTACATCGTGTCCATGGGCATGAACACAAAGTTCAAGGTCGACTCCCACTTCTCCAATGCATAACCTTTCATTCACTTCTCGCGTTTGATGAAGTTGCAGTGTTGAAAATTTTTATCTGGCAAAATACCAAAAGAGTATGACTCATGAAAACTTTCGAGTTCACACATATTATGGAAGGCATAGGTTCAACCCATCGGGGCATCGTGGAAACATATACCACAAACTTCGGAGTAAATAATACAAGCTCGAAAGTAGAGCATGATTCACAAAACAGATGATACAATTTACCAAAGGCATTATATACCCATGGAAAGGTTCACAAGGTTATTCAGTAGGACGGACACTGTCGGATAAAATCCAACGAAGGAACCGATGGTCCACAAGGGATTTGATGTGAGCATCGGTACTCAACCAGAGGAAGAAGAATGCAAGGAGATCTGATTATAGAAACAAATGACTAACTCAAAGTTCAAATGCAAAAGAATTATGATTTCCAAATTAGGGGGTCGGAAGCAACGCTCTGATCAAGGATGGATAAGTTGAGTAGGCTTAGGGGTAAAATCGATGGCAATTTGATAGGCCGAGATCCAGCTCATGTTAAAAATGATGTCTGAGACGGAAGGATGAATTCTAAGATCTGATTGAGGATTGCGAGCATTCACAACATATTGAATCAATGGACTCAAAAAGATAATGACAAGGGGTGCCAATAAGATTTCGAGACTTATGGGATTAATCATAATGCTAGTAAGCAAGAATTTCAAGAGCAATAGGCTCCTGAGGATTTTCGGCAGATTGAATGTTATTCTGAACACTTTTGTGATATACTTGAATCAACTGGGGATGAGCGGATACTCGGTAAGTGCGAGGATTATCCGTAGGGGTATTTAGGTGACAAAGAACAGCAAGGTAGTAAGCTCAAAGGATTCTCGGAACAACAGAGAGAATTTCGGGGTATCTTGTAATAACAAGATCAACTGGGAAGCATTGTATGAATGGCGAGTATACGTGGTTATCCACAGGGGTTTATCGATGGAAGGGAATTGCAAAAGCGACACCATAAAGAATCAAGAGAACATCGGAGAGTACTTCGGATCCTTCTGGTGCACCAGACGATCATCTGTAATAAGGGGCTCTCCGGATGAAAGTGATAACGAGATCCTAATGTTAGATTTAGCAAAATTCATTTAACCCGGATAGAAGAGATGTCAGAGTCCCAGAGTATAGGTTGAGGAATAAAAGATCCTACTACCACACAATGGCGACGTGGGCCCGTAAGCCTCACAGCCATGTTAGTAAAACAATTTTCACTGGCTAGACTCAACTTCGGCCAAGGAGTTGGAAAGGGGGATTCCTATAGGCAGTCGGCTCTGATACCAACTTGTGACGCCCCCGATTTGACCGTACACTAATCATGCACACAAATGTGTACGATCAAGATCAGGGACTCACGGGAAGATATCACAACCCAACTCTAAAACATAAATAAGCCATACAAGCATCATAATACAAGCCAGGGGCCTCGAGGGCTCGAATACAAGTGCTCGGTCATAGACGAGTCAGCGGAAGCAACAATATCTGAGTACAGACATAAGTTAAACAAGTTTGCCTTAAGAAGGCTAGCACAAAAGTAGCAACGATCGAAAAGGCAAGGCCTCCTGCCTGGGACCTCCTAACTACTCCTCGAAGCCGAACTCCATGTAGAATCATCCTCGGGATCTCTAGCTCCTGGACTCCAGCATCTGGTTGCATCAATCAGGTATAGAAAGGGGAAAAGAGGGAGAAAAGCAACCGTGAGTACTCATCCAAAGTACTCGCAAGCAAGGAGCTACACTACATATGCATGGGTATATGTGTAAAGGGGCATATCAATGGGCTGAACTGCAGAATGCCAAAATAAGAGGGGGATAACTAATCCTGTCGAAGACTACGGTTCTGGCAGCCTCCATCTTGCAGCATGTAGGAGAGAGTAGATTGAAGTCCTCCAAGTAGCATCGCATAGCATAATCCTACCCGGCGATCCCCTCCTCGTCGCCCTGTTAGAGAGCGATCACCGGGTTGTATCTGGCACTTGGAAGGGTGTATTTTATTCAGTATCCGGTTCTAGTTGTCATAAGGTCAAGGTACAACTCCGGGTCGTCCTTTTACCGAGGGACACGGCTATTCGAATAGATAAACTTCCCTGCAGGGGTGCACCACATAACCCAACACGCTCGATCCCATTTGGACGGACACACTTTTCTGGGTCATGCCCGGCCTCGTAAGATCAACACGTCGCAGCCCCACCTAAGCACAACAGAGAGGTCAGCACGCCGGTCTAAACCCTACGCGCGCAGGGGTCTGGGCCCATCGCCCATTGCACACCTGCACGTTGCGTACGTGGCCGGAAGCAGACCTAGCCTAGTGGCGTTCCAGTCCAATCCGTCACGCGCCACTCAGTCGCTGACGTCACGAAGGCTTCGGCTGATACCACGACGCCGGGATACCCATAACTACTCCCGCGTAGATGGTTAGTGCGTATAGACCAAATGGCCAGACTCAGATCAAATACCCAGAACTCGTTAAGCGTGTTATTTGAAGTAACCGCGAACGCCGACCAGGGCCAGGCCCACCTCTCTCCTGGGTGGTCTCAACCTGCCCTGTCGCTCCGCCACAAAGTAACAGTCGGGGGCCGTCAGGAACCCAGGCCCACCTCTACCGGGATGGAGCCACCTGTCCTTTCAGCCCCCTCATCAGCATCACTTGCGGGTACTACTCGAGCCGACCCGACTTTAGTCACCACATGTGTCATGTATATAATGTATATAGTATATACCCATGATCACCTCCCGAAGTGATCACGGGCCAGTAGTATAGCATGGAAGACGGACAAGAGTGTAGGGCCACTGATGGAACACTAGCATCCCATACTAAGCAGTAGGATAGCAGGTAAGGGTAACAACTGTAGCAACAATGACAGGCTATGCATCAGTATAGGATTAACCGAAACAGTAACATGCTACACTACTCTAATGCAAGTAGTATAGAGAAGGAATAGGCGATATCTGGTGATCAAGGGGGGGGGGCTTGCCTGGTTGCTCAGACAAGAAGGAGGGGTCGTCGGTGACGTAGTCGACCACAGGGGCATCAGCATCGTCACGGGGTCTACCGAAGAGAAGAGGGGGGGAGAAACAGTAAATACATAGCAAGCAAGTGCATAACAGGACAACAGGCTGAGCTAGACGTGTTCTAACGCGGTATGAGGTGATACCGGTGAAGGGGGGAAACATCCGGGAAAATATCCCCGGTGTTTCGCGTTTTCGGACAGATGAATCGGAGGAGAAAAGTTGCAAGTTTGATATGTTAGGGACGTGTGGTGGACGAACGGGCTGCGTATCCGGATTCGTCTCGTAGTTCTGAGCAACTTTCATGTAGAAAGTATTTTCATCCGAGCTACGGTTTATTTTATATGATTTATCAAAGTTTTAAACATATTCTGAAATTTCTATTAACTCCAAAATAAATAGACAAATTGCTATGTGCACCCAGAATTGTACCCAGCCAGCACACACAAGGGCTGACTGGTGGGCCCTGTTGACAGGGTCGACAGACTAGTCAACCAGAGGCTGACTGGTGGGCCCAAGTGCTGAGTCAGCATGCTGACTCAGCGGATCTTATCCATTTGAACAGTAAAACACGGGCCCTACCTGTCAGTTGTTTATTTAATCAAAACATTTTTATTAGCAAAATTTAAACGTGCAGGGCCCGGCTGTCATTGGGGATTAAGGGCTAGGTTAGTGCTAAATAAGCCGGCCACGTCGGCGGCTAACTCCGGCACGGCGGGGGAGGAACTCCGGCCGGCGGATTCCGGCAGCCGTTCGCTGCGCAGGCAGGCGCGTCCGATCGGGCTCGGCGTGGCACGCCGACCGGGGGCAACTGCGCGAGCGCGGGAGGTCGGTGAGGAGCAGAACAACGGCAACAGCGGCGACGGAGCTCGGTGGTCGCACGACGAGGCGCGCAGGCACCGTAGGCGCGAGGGCGCGCGAGCAGAGAGGGCGACACGTGCCGGGGCGCGGAGCAGAGTGGCCCAGGGGGCGACAGCAGGGTGGTGACCGCACGCCGGAGTAGAGCTCCAGATGCGGCGACGGCGAACGCGGGAAGGCAGCGGGAGGCCCCGAGTGGACGCGTGCGAGGATGTGCGGGGTCAGGGGGCACGCGCGGTGCGGCCGCGTCCTGAGAGCTCAAAGGTGAGGCGGGCTGGCCCTGGCCGAGCTCAGCTACGTCGAGCTCGCGGCCTTGGTGGCGACCAGGGCTCGGTCTTGTGGGCGGTGGTGCTACGAGCGGGGAAATGAAGGGGGAAGGAGGGGGTTCGAAAGCGGGCTCACCACGTAGGCACAAGGAGGCCCCGTGATTTCTTAGGAGCAGCAGAAGGCGGCAGGTTCGACGATGGACGACGGGGACGGAGACGACGACGAGGGAGGCGGCGTCCGACGAGGAAGTAGGGTCAGGGGCGCCGTAGTTGTGCTCCTCGGCTCGGCTCGTAGTCGAAGGCGACGAGGCGGATGGCGGCGAAGGCCCTGGCACGGTCCTAGGTGACGGGGACGGCGGAGAGCTCGTCGGCGTCGGCGGTCATGGCGGTGGCGCGGTGGATCTGGAGAGCGAAAGCGGGGCGAGGAGGGGGAATGGATGGGGACGCCAGGGGGATTGGAGAGGGGATCGAGGAGTCGGGGCGTGGCAGCCTTATTCTCTCGCGGGGTTCATCGCCGGCGAGGGGGTTCGGCGGCGACCAGCCTCCTGTAGCCACGGGGTCGGGGGAACAGAGAACCGACCGGGGAGGGGGAGTGGGCCGGTTAGGGTGGGTCGACGGCCAGCTGGGCCGAGGCCCAGCGGGGAGGGGGGGTTCTTTTCCTTTTCTTTTCTTTTCTTTATTTTTCTTTTTTTTATTTGTAGTTTTTTTTATTTTCTTATTTTACAAAAATTACCACTAGTGCCTAAATTTGTATTTATCAACAAACTACTGTGAGATTAATCCTTAACCCATAATAAAATAGTTTTAGCATTTTATAAATTCAATAGGCATTTGTTTAATTGTTTTCACTATTGTTTTAATTGTTTTAGAGCCTTTAAACATTTTGTCAAAGCTTGGTTTCTCCACCATAATTACTTACGATTTATTTGTCACTTTTAAAACATTTTGGTTTTGACATTTGAAAAGTTTTATTGTTTGCTTGATTTTGAATTTGAATTGGAATTGTTTTTGGACCATCGCGAGATTAACAACGGTAACCGAGGTGACATGGCATCATTAGCGTGGAATTACTATAGCCTAATTATCCGGGCGTCACAGGAGGCCTGTTCCGTTTATCCTTGTCAGATGTTTGCAATAAAGTTGTTAATCATGTTTGCAACAATAGTGAATCAAATGTGTGGCATTCACCTCTCTGTCATGTTAACTTTGGTTGCATGTCGCGACTAGCCAAATTGAACTTAATACCTAGTTTCGCCACTATCAAGGGATCTAATTGTCAAGTTTGTGTACAAGCTAAGCAACCTCGTAAGTCTCACACGACTGCTGAAACGAGAAATCTTGCACCACTAGAGCTCATACATTGAGATCTATGTGAAATGAATGGTGTTTTGACAAAAGGTGGAAAGAAATATTTCATGACGTTAATTGATGACTCCTCTAGATACTGCCATGTGTATCTTCTGAAATCTAAGGATGAGGCTTTGAACTTTTTCAAGATCTATAAAGCCGAAGTGGAAAACCAACTTGATCATAAAATAAAGAGGCTTAGGTCCGACCGTTGTGGTGAGTATTTTTCCAATGAATTTGATGCTTTTTGTGCGGAACATGGTATAATCCATGAGAGGACGCCTCCCTATTCACCGCAGTCAAATGAGGTAGCCGAAAGAAAGAACCGTACTCTAACTGATTTGGTTAACGCCATGTTAGACACATGGGTCTCTCCAAGGCATGGTGGGGGGAGGCGATATTGAGTGCATGTCATGTCCTAAATCCAGTTCCAACAAAGAACAAAGAGATAAGTCCATTCGAGGAATGGGAGAAGAAAAGGTTAAAACTCTCTTATCTACGAACCTGGGGTTGTTTGGCGAAAGTCAATGTGCCAATTCCAAAGAAGCGCAAGCTTGGACCAAAAATTATGGATTGTGTTTTCCTGGGATATGCTTTTCATAGCATTGGATATAGATTCTTGATTGTAAAATCTGAGGTATTTGACATGCATGTCGGTACAATCATGAGCCGAATGATGCGACTTTCTTCGAAGATATCTTTCCCATGAAGGATATGACTACCTCATCTAATTAGGAGATGCCTAGTTCATCGAATTAGGAATTAGTTACAATTACTAAACCTACCATTTCGATGGAACACTTTGAAAATTCCGTGGAGGAGAACAATGAAGTTCCTACTAGGAGCAAGAGACAGAGGACTGCAAAGTCCTTTGGTGATGATTTTCTTGTGTATCTCATAGATGACACTCCCAGTTCTATTTCAGAGGCCTATGCATCTGAAGATGCTCACTACTGGAAGGAAGCGGTCCGTAGTGAGATGGATTCCATCTTGGCAAATGAAACTTGGGAGATCACTGATCGTCCTTATGTTTGGAAACCTATAGGATGCAAATGCGTATTCCAGAAGAAGCTTAGGCCTTATGGTGCTATCGAGAAGTACAAGGCACGACTCGTGGCTAAGGGTTATACCTAGAAGGAAGGTGAAGACTTCTTTGATACTTACTCACCTGTGGCGCGACTAGCCACTATTCGAGTACTACTTTCATTAGCTGCCTCACATGGTCTTCTCGTTCATCAAATGGATGTTAAGACTGCTTTTCTAAATGGAGAGCTGGATGAGGACATTTATATGGAACAACCAGATGGGTTTGTAGTAGATGGTTAGGAATGAAAAGTGTGCAAGTTGCTAAAGTCTTTGTATGGACTTAAGCAAGCACCCAAGCAGTGACATCAGAAGTTTGAAAGAACTTTAACAGCTGCAGGCTTTGTTGTGAACGAAGCTGATAAATGTGTGTACTATCGCCATGGTGGGGGCGAGGGAGTTATCATGTGCTTGTATCTTGATGACATACTGATTTTCAGAAAAAATCTGAATGTTATTAAGGAGGTCAAGGATTTCCTATCTCATTGCTTTGAGATGAAGGATTTAGGAGTGGCTGATGTTATTCTGAACATCAAGTTGTTGAGGGACGATGATGGTGGGATTACATTGCCTCAATCTCACTATGTGGAAAAGATCTTGAGTCGCTTTGGCTATAGTTACTACAAGCCCTCTCCAACACCATATTATGCTAGCATACTACTTCGAAAGAATCGAATAATTGCTAGAGACCAATTGAAATATTCTCAGATTATTGGCTCTCTTATGTATTTAGCCAGTGCTACAAGACCTGACATCTTTTTTGCTGTTAGCAAACTGAGCCGATTTGTTTCAAAACCGGGAGATGATCATTGGAAAGCTCTAGAAGGAGTTATGCGTTATTTGAAAGGCACTGCAAATTATGGAATTCACTACACCAGGCACGTAAAGGTGCTTGAAGGGTATAGTGACTCGAACTGGATCTCAGATGCTGATGAGATAAAGGCCACGAGCGGATATGTATTCAGTTATGGAGGTGGCACTGTTTCTTGGAAGTCTTGCAAGCAGACCATCTTAACGAGGTCAAACATGGAAGCAGAGCTCACAGCACTAGATACAGCTACGGTCGAAGCGGATTGGCTTCGTCGGCTCTTGAATGTCTTGCCGGTAGTTGAGAAACCTGTACCGGGTATCCTTATGAACTGCGACAATCAAACTATGATAAAAAAGTGAGTAGGTCAAAGGATAACGTGAAGTCATCAAGACACGTCCAGAGAAGGTTACTGTCTGTCAGAAAAATGAGAAACTACGGAGTTATTGCATTGGATTATATCCAAATGTCTAAAAATCTGGCAGATCCTTTTACTAAGGGTCTATCACGTAATGTGATAAATAATTCATCGAGGGAGATGGGTATGAGACCCATAGTATGAGTTGTTCACAGCGGTAACCTAATCTATGTGATCGGAAATCCCGTGAATTAGATGTGGAAGATAAGCTGTTGGTCAACTGAGAGGAGAGTACCCTAGTATTAAAAAAACCACTCCATGAAGATGCAATACTCTCCGAATCTGCATGGCAGGTTGATGTATAACTTAATGTGTTCTAAGTGGCTTATTTGAGCAGATATGTTGTCCTGCAGAACATCTTTTAAAGAATGCACCTATATGAGTCTGATTGTAAAACGTCGCAATCTATGAGAGTAGGGTGCTCTCTAGTAAACTCATGAAAGGTCTCAGAGTATGACGCATAAGCTCCACCCGCGAGGAAGACCCACAGTAGCACATTATCGGTCAAGGCTTTTTGTGAAGCTAGATTCGCAGAAAACTTGCTGTTCAATGCCCAGTGCATTGTTCAAGTTGCTTACTAGTGTAGCATAGAGTTCTAGGTGGAAGTTCAACTTAACAGCCTCCACTTCGGTACCGGTATATAAAACAGTGTTTTCGAACCAAAGGCAATTCTTGTGTGCCTCTGGTATCTGGTAGGGGGTTGCTGGAATTTAGTATATTTTGGAACAGCCCAATAGCTATTTCAGAAATTCCTAATAAATCCTAGAGGCCCACTTAGACCATTCGTGCAAGGCAAGGGGTACTAATAAAGTTTAGTCCCACATTGCTAGTTTAGTGGGATTTGGACCTCCTTATAATGGAGGTTATTTCCCAACATGTATGAGCATGAGAACAAGAGGGACATCCACGCACGCTCCTCCTCCGCCGCCCGGCTCGCCACGCCATGCCTTGTCACGACGTGCCGCGGGTTGTGCAAATGAGCCGAGCCGATGTCTAAATTTTTGCCACGCACGATTGGTATACGCAAGGTCACTCGGAAGCTGAAAGTTTTTGCTGTAGTGGACATACGAACGCTGCACCCTTTGGCTGTTGCATGTTCGTTTCGTCTCCCTCGTTCCCTTCAGCTCCCGGCGCAGCCTCTCGCCTCCTTCTCCTGCGCCTATAAAAGGGAGGTCACTCCTCCCCAGAGAGACACACCAGAAGATCCTCTCCCTCTCGCCACAAAGTTCCTGAGCAATGCGCTACCGCTACGATCTTCTCCATCCCGGCCTGCGGCGTGCACCGCAGGTCGGGATAGTAGGCCTCCGAAACCGCACCTCTTTGAGTTCTGTACGGGAGAAGGGTGATGAGATTTTTGGGGAGAGCTCTGCGCGACTACTGGCTTCTTCATCACGGACACCGACGATCACTTCCCGGATGACGACTTCCCCGACGTCGACCACCTCTTCGACGATATGGCCGGCGAGGATGTCAACCCCAACGCCAATACTTCTGTTGCACCTCAGTATGTCTTTTTGTTCTTTCTGTTTCAATTTCTGCCACAGTATCTTGTTCTAGTATCTATTCTAGGAATGTTCTCTTTCAGTTCATATATGCAGATGCTATTTACCATCTCTCTGCCAGATTACATGGCTTATTTTATCTCAACTATAATAGTCATGTTTTATCTAGTATTTCTGTTAATAAAATCATATGGTAAATTGTTCATATTTTTAACAGATTGATCGTCTGATCTTGCTTTTGGAAAAATATATATTTACATTCCTCATGATCTGCGAGACGAATGGTTCTACTACAAAATACCTCATGGTTGCTTTGCATTTGGCACATGTGATTGCCTTGCCTTCTTCCACGACTTTGACAAATGATCCTATACCAAGTAGTTGCAACAATATTGCAGTTTGTTTAAAAGCTGGGACAAAATGTTCAGCCAGGCACCACTGGCCGATCTAGTAAATATTGCGTTCGGGTTCCAAGCATGCTTTGGGTGAATCACCTAAATATCCGTTCATCATATATATATATATATATATGGACAAAGTGCACGAAGTGTTTGGCAATGGGCACCATCTTCCCGTGCTTGGTTGGTTCCACACCTACTCAAGAAAAGAAAATCTTTCCTCAAGAAAAAAAAGAAAAAAAAGAAAAGAAAATTGAATTACTCGTATATGCATGACACGCACGGCCGGTAATTGTTTTAATTTAATTTAGGATTCAGGAGACATGTCCCAATGCAAAAAAGGAAAAAAAAAGGACATGCATCATAGGTTGTGGTCGCCGGCCCTTGCGGCACTAGCCAGTAGTATAACAAACTAATGCTCTGATCCGTTCATCACTTGACTTTTTCGCCAACAAAATATAAATGGCTCCCAACCAACTAACCAACAACTCCCTCACCCACATCTGACTTGTTCGCGGATGCATGTACAGTAGTATATTGTAGTATATATAAAGAAACTGGGGCGCTGCAGGCTGCATCTGCCCGCACAAGTAGAATCCATGGCGGCGGCGATCCCCATTCTTCTCCTCACCTTCCTCCTCGCGGCGGCAACGCCATCGGCCGGGCCTTCATACGTCATCAAGACGACGTGCGCAGCGGTGACCAATGCCACCGTGGGTACGCCCTACAGATACTGCGTCCGCACGCTCTCGGCCAACCCCGCGGCCGCCGCCGCCAAGGACGCCCGCGGGCTTGCCATCGCGGCGACCAACCTCACCGCCACCAACGTCACGTCGACGGAGCTAACCATCACCAGGCTAATCGACGCCCTCTACAACTGCCTCGTCACCTACCAAAGCATGCAAGCATCAATCGCCGGGGCGCTCCAAGACTTGAACGCCGGCCGCTTTGACGTGGCGTCGCCCAAGCTCAGGGACGCTTCGTTTCAGCCGGACTTCTGTGAACTGGCGATGATGGAAAGCGACACCGACAAGGACCCCATGTCGGACGAGAACAATGCAAACTATTTGGTGTCCGGCATGGCGTATAACATCGCTGAACTCATCGCCCGCCATGCCGCCAAATGAAGAATTAATGCCGCACGCTGGCAGTAGTTGATTCTTGTCTTCCTTAATAATCCTTATTATTAGGTAGTACTACACACGTTAATCATGTCTTGCGTTAACCAAGTTAATATTTCACCATTTTACTTTGTCAGTTTTTCTCATTACTTAATTATGCATCAGTCATGTTGATCGAGTGCTGTAAACGGACCATATGATCAATCGAATTGTGTTGCGATTCTTGATGTATCACCTTCATTTCTGTGGATTAAGATTTATCCAAGGAAGAGACCTTTTTTTGTGTTCACAAAAGCTTAATGGCTTCAGCAGCCTCTCAATTCTTCTAAATAGGCATCAACCCGTCCCACTTTGGTTCAAGATGATTGTGATATTGCTCACAATCTTAAGCTTATCCTATGTTCGTCTGAACGAAAAAGCTAAAATCCTGACGGCAGGAATTCTGCAACAGATCCAAAAGCATTGGATCTCATTCGTTCTAGATCGTTCGGTCGTGCGCGACCCCGTGTTTCCTTTTTTCTCCCGCAGTTTTTGCTCTCGCTCCCGATGATTTCCTTCACCGCGGTCGCTCAGAATGAGCAGAAAGTTGTTTTCTAATGCAAAAATAAGATATACGTGGGAATCGATAACCCATTCCCATGGTAGAGAAATTTGGCAACTACCCAACTCACCTACCGCTTGTTTTGTGGTGACTATAGGATAATCATACTATTTTCACTTGGTTCATCTATGCTATAATAGCCAACCTTCGTTCAACGAAAATTTGATCACGTGGTTTCTCTGACTTGTTCGATGCTGATAATTTTGTAGTTAAGTTGTAGCCCGCGGAATAGTTATCAACTTCCTAAAGCTACAGTTATCATCATTGTTTTATATAGTTATTAGCACGCTCATGTCATAGTTACCAAACTGTTTATGTTCAAGCTATCTAGCTGCTCATCTTGTGGTTACCAGAGGTTGATCCCGATATTTTCTCGTGGGCAGCAGCGATTTTGTTTTTTTGGCGGAGGTTGATCCCGATCTTTTCGGGTACGTGGACAGGGAGATCAATCTCCTATTTCTGTTGATAACTTAGTTAGCCCAGACATGATAACTTTTGACCCCAAAAAAAGTCATGGCAACATACCAACTTGGGATCAGGTTTCGAAGGTGTTGCCGTGGCGGATTTCTTTTTGTGAAAACACATTTTGAGTCGGACAGATGGTTTGAGTTACAAAACACTACAAAGTTTCGAAATAGGGAGAATGTATGTTGACATTGGGTTTTCTACCCTTTTAGTGCATTTGTATGCGGGGAGAAAATTGGTGGAAATTATTTTCATGTCCAGAATTCATCTATGCAAACACCGTCGTAACTTATGTGCCATAGACATGATAACTTACATACCTTAGGCATGATAACTTTTTTACCTAAAAAATAGTCGTCGGAACATATCAACATGGGATCTAGTTCCGAAGATCTCATCGCGACGGTTCTTTAATATGAAAATAATTTTTCAATTCGACCGACGGTTTGAGCTGTAAAACATTTTTTATTTTGAATTCCTTTGAAATATTTGCTGATGTCATCAATCTTGTTTTATATGCATGCATGCATGCAAGACTTAGAAATGAATTGGAAACCGGCTCGCATGTTGCTTTCGCACTGACGCTCTCGCTTCTAAAATCGCTCTTGCTTGAAGATAAATTAGTTTCCATAAAAGTGGGTTGTTCCATTTTAGAGGTGCCAAGAATGAAGCAACACATTATGCTGATATTCTTACTTGTCCTACTGGTTCTCTTTCTGTGAGATGTCTAGGTTTGCATATTGCTGAAAAAGAACAAGAAACAAACATTGGGAGAATTCTGAGGATAAAATGGAAAAGAAATGTAGTAGCTCCAGTCAATGGGTGTAGGGTTACTTTAATACAATATTCCCTGAATGGTATCCCTAACTTGATGATGTCCTTCTATGGACTCATTCTGGAGGTTAATTAAAAGATCGGATTTTTTTATAGCGAGGATTTTATGGCAGGAAGAATCCAGTAAAAAAACGTATCGCTTGTCTACTGAGAGATTCAATATTTTGGATTCATTTTTCCTCACTCTATCAATTCACCATTGGAAATGGCTGGAAAGTGAGGTTTTGGGAAGACTTGTCGGCAGGAGACAAATCCCTCGAAGCTAACTTCCTAGTTTAAATAAAATTTACAAGAGACCTCTGGGGTGAATCTATGGAGCTTTGGACTCGTATTAAAGAGGTGTGTGAGGGGGTAGAACTCTCTAACGTGAATCATACTATCAAATGGACACTAACCAAAAATGGAATATATTCAGTTAAATCCCACTATAGCTTGATTGAGGATGTAATTTCCTTTCCTCATAAACTTCTTTGGAAAAATAAGATTCCTCCACGGGTTAGAATCTTTTTCTGTCTAGTTCTTAGAAATAACATCTTATATCTTATATCTTATATCTTATATTTATTAATTGGAGGCACCATACGACGCACCACGTTAATCCTCAGAATTAAAGAATTTTGACCGTTTGATTAATATATAATGTATCCGTAGCCATTAGATGAAAAGTAAGACGTGATGTCTCATACTAGCACGTATGGAAGTCTTACTCCATTGGGACTCTCACCGTTTGCTTCGAGAAAACTAAATCTTTCTTTAAGACACAAAAATCTGAAAAGTATATTTTCAGAACTCTTTATCTGATCGACCCAAACGCATGCATGTTACGTGAGGAAAGTGTAAGCTAAGACCTCCTATAAATCAATTTACGAATAACCAATGGATCTTAATTTTACGACTATGATTAAACGACATATGGAAGTATATTGAATCATGCCTAGCAGTCAATATACATTTAGAATTATTGATCCAATCGTCCCTAAAGAGTCCATCCATGTTTGCCTAAAAAAAATAAGAGTGCATGTATGTCACGTGAAAATCTGTACACTCAGACCAACTAACACGCTACATCTTTTATAAAAAAACTAATAAGCTACAGTTTTCCCCCGGAAACATACTAATCAATTTGCCCGTGCATGCATGGTTGACGCAGCCAGCAATATACTATCTTTCCCATGTTAAAAATCTACGTACAGTACCTAGGTGTGTTGTACATATATCTAGGTACGACAGATAATTATTCTCTTACCCACAAAAAAAGAATTAATTGTTTTCTTCCACAAAAATATGTACACGGTTTCAAAAAAAAAGGCGCACAATCACAATGCGTGTAACCTGCATACTATATCAGTCATGTTAATAAAACACATTTATCTATTCTCTCAAGTTTGTATATATATCTTATGCGCTTAGTGTTTTCAAGAAATATAAATAAATTAGCGAAACAAAATTCTAAATCTATCTAGAAATATATGTAATAATTAAATACAAGATTCGAAGAAAATTGTAAACTTCAAAAGGGGTGCAAGTGCGTCTGAAAATCACGGATTTTAGATGTGAATGTGTGCATTTTTATTTGAGGGAATGAATATGTGCGTTTTAAGTTCAATAAATAAGATATTTAATTATTATGCAAAAGAAGACAAATTATGATCAATAAATAATGTTAGTTCATAGTAATCAAAACAAGGAATGTGTTCAGGCCCAAAAAAATTACGGCATAGGTGTCTCTAGATAAAGCTATAGATCATAAGCTAGAGTACCAGTTAGTTGTCACCGGTCAAAGAAAGGTATGTCATTACTTTTCTTGATGACTCAATTGAGATGTCGGAACCATATTCTAAACTCAAATAGATTTCAAAAATATGAGAAATGTGACACCTCCAATATATTTCATCTATACTATGTACTAGCCCGTGCGGATGCACGGGTTGACGGCTAGTCCTGACTAAAGATAATCTGATCAGGAGAGGTTGGATGGGTAAATTAGTTTTTCTTTTTGTGGCAAAGATAACTCAAATCATCACCTTGTCCTACACTTTTCTATAGCTTTGATGCTTATGAACATAATGAAATGTGTTATTAACCTTTTAAATGTACCTGATAATATGCAAGCTGTTTTTGACAACTGCATTGTCATGTTTAACTCGCATGAAAAGCAGATAATAATGGCAGGAGTGTCTGTTGTTTTTTGGACAATACATAAATTAAGGAAGATTGTGGTGTTTGATAATCCTACAATCAATGATCCTTGTGTCCCTGTTAATATGATAGCGAGATTGCTTAACGATTGGACTATTTTACAGAAAAAACAGGGAAATCAAGAATTGCTGAAGTGGGGAGTAGGAATGTTCGAACTAATAGCCTGTGAGGAATTCCGTGCGATCCATGGCTGGCGAGTTGGATTGAACAGGATCAAGCAACGGTGGAAGTGTGAAATATCTTTTGTAGATGATCTAGTGTTCTAGGTCTTTTCATCTTACGTTCGATCATAGTCTAGAATAGTTTTCTGCTAGTACTAACTGGTGTCTTTTAGAGGTGGGGTAAGCATTGCTACCTGAATGTTTACCTGTGTGTGTGACGGTGTCCCAGACTAAGGAGTACTAAACTGTATGGCCCACAGTCCATGGGCCGGGATTTTGGCCTTCCTATCATCAAAAGGAATGACTACCAAAGCAGCGGACCCCGGCATGATCAAGACGGAAACCTCCGAAGACTGCTCTATAGCCAACGTAATGATAACCCACCATGTGTACAACCTAGGTAATCATGGTGCATATATAAGCCGAGGGGTTTAGTCTATAGAGGCATGATTAACAGCCTTAGCATTTAGAACACAATCATACGATCTCGAGGTAGATCATCTTGTACTTTGTACTCCATCACATCAATATAATCAAAACAAGATGTAGGGTATTACCTCTTCGAGAGTGCCCGAACCTGGGTAAATACTGTCTCCCTTCATAACCTGTTACTATTGTTCCTAGATCCACAGCTCGAGACCCCCTACCCAAGATACACCGGTTTTAGCACCGACATTGGTGCACCATACAGGTCCCATTCTGTGGTCAAAAAGGATCATTGGCTCTTCTTCAGATCAGCAGTGACATCAGCTATGACGACATCTTTGTCCCCTACCAAAGTTTTGCGTTCGGCAGCGTCGTCCTCCAACCCGACCCGGCCGGCAACCTCGGCCGTGTCGAAAGCTTCGGCCCAGATCAAATCATCAGATTTGGAAGTTTGGAGTATACCTCTGACTCTCATGGCAATATCGCTCTGTCTAGCTGGAGGCCAGATTGGCTAGAGGACCCCACAAACACCGTGAACTTAACCCCGGATCCGACCTCAGATCCCAACCTCGGGTCAGGTCTTACCTGGGAACCAACTTCGAGATCAGATCGGATCACTTCATCGTCAGACCAGGCCTTGGCCTTAGTTGATAAATGCTCCGAGATTGTGTCACACAACCTGCTGAGCATACTGGAGGTTAGCCCTGCCTACCTTCAAGAGATGGACCCAACTGTCTGCTACTTCTTGAGCTTGCGTTGGTTTTTCCCTTAAAGAGGAAAGGGTGATGCCGCAAAGTACACAAGTATTTTTCTCAGTTGAGAACCAAGATACCAATCCAGTAGGAGGAACACACAAGTCACCAATGGTTGCACCTACACAAACAAACAAATACTTGCATCCAACGCGATAAAGGGATTGTCAATCTCTTCACGGTTACTTGCAAGGATGAGATCTGATAGTGATATATATAGAAGATAATGCAAATTAAAATAAAAGTAAATACATTGGAGTAAGGTATTTTTGTGTTTTTGGTTTTATAGGTCTGAAAATAATATGATAAAAGAAAGACCCGTGGGCCATAGTTTTCACTAGAGACTTCTCTCTTGAAAGAAAGCATGCGGTGGGTAATTTTTTTACTATTGAGCAATTGATAGAAAAGCGAATAATTATGACAATATCTAAGGCAATGCTCATGAATATAGGCATCACGTCTGTGACAAGTAGACCGACTCCTGCCTGCTGATGACCCGCAAGTATAGGGGATCAATTGTAGCTCTTTTTGATAAGTAAGAGTGTCGAACCCAACAAGGAGCAGAAGAAAATGACAAGTAGTTTTCAGTAAGGTAATGTCTGCAAGTGCTGAAATGGTAAGTAGCGGAGTAGTTTGACAGCAAGATAAATTGTAACGAGCAAGTAACGATAGTATTAACAAAAGTGCAGCAAGGTAGCCCAATCCTTTTTAGGCAAAGGATAGGCCAAAATGGTTTCTTATACTGAGCAAAGCGTTCTTGAGGGTACACGGGAATTTCATCTAGTCACTTTCATCATGTTGGTTCGATTTGTGTTCGCTACTTTGATAATTTAATATGTGGGTGGACCGGTGCTTAGATGTTGTTCTTACTTGAACAAGCCTCCTACTTATGATTAACCCTCCCACAAGCATCCGCAACTACGAGAAAAGTATTAAGAATAAATTCTAACCATAACATTAAACTTTTGGATCCAATCGGTCCCTTACGGAATAGCGCATAAACTAGGGTTTAAGCTTCTGTCACTCTAGCAACCCATCATCTAATTACTACCAAATATGGTGAAGTGTCATGTAGTTGACGTTCACATGACACCACTAAGGGAATCAGAACATACATACTATCAAAATATCGAACACATATCGAGTTCACATGATTACTTGCAACATGATTTCTCCCGTGACCTCAAGAAGAAAAGTAGCTACTCACAAGTGATAAAAATGCTCAAGATCAGACGGGTATTAAATAGCATAATGGATCTGAACATATCATCTTCCACCAAATAAACCATCTAGTGATCAACTACAAGATGTAATCAACACTACTAGTCACCCACAAGCACCAATCTATAGTTCCGGTAACAAGATTGAACACAAGAGATGAATTAGGGTTTGAGAGGAATTGGTGCTGTTGAAGATGTTGATGGAGATGCCCGCCCCAATATGGGAGAGTTGTTGGTGATGATGACGATGATGATTTCCCCCTCCGGGAGGGAAGTTCCCCCGGCGGAATCGCTGCGCCGGAGGGCAAAAGTGCTCCTGCCCAAGTTCCGCCTCGAGGCGGCGGCACTTCATTCCGAAAGTCCTCCTCTTATTTTTTTTTCTAGGTCAAAATGACTTATATACCAGAAGATGGGCACCGGAGGTGGGCCTGGGTGAGCACAACCCACCAGGGCGCGCCTGGGCTCCCTGGCGCGCCCAGGTGGGTTGTGCCCACCTGGTGGGCCCCCTCTGGTAGTTATTTGCAGCAATAACTCTTAAATATTCCATTAAAATTCCTCGTGAAGTTTCAGCTTGTTTGGAGTTGTGCAAAATAGGTGGCCTGACGTAGCTTTTCCAGGTCCAGATTTCCAGCTGCCGGAATTCTCGCTCTTTGTGTGTACCTTGCAAATTATGAGAGAAAAGGCATTAGAATTACTCCAAAAAGCATTATTATGGACAAAAACATTATAACAAAAGTAAGAAAACATGATGGAAAATGGACGTATCACCTGCATCTATTACTTTACTCCACACATCGACCGCTATCCAGCATGCATCTAGTGTATTAAGTTAACAAGAATGGAGTAACACCTTAAGAAAGATGACATGATGTAGTGGGATAGATCCAGTCAATATGAATAAACCCCATCTTATTATCCTTAATGGCAACAATACAGTACATGTCATTGTTGGGGAACGTAGTAATTTCAAAAAATTTCCTACGCACACGCAAGATCATGGTGATGCATAGCAACGAGAGGGGAGAGTGTTGTCCACGTACCCTCGTAGACCGACAGCGGAAGCGTTATCATAACGCGGTTGATGTAGTCGTACGTCTTCACGATCCGACCGATCAAGTACCGAACGTACGGCACCTCCGAGTTCTACACACGTTCAGCTCGATGACGTCCCTCGAACACCGATCCAGCCGAGTGTTGAGGGAGAGTTTCGTCAGCACGACGGCGTGGTGACGATGGTGATGTTCCACCGACGCAGGGCTTCGCCTAAGCTCCGCAACGGTATTATCGAGGTCTAATATGGTGGAGGGGGGCACCGCACACGGCTAAGAGATCTCAAGGATCAATTGTTGTGTCTCTGGGGTGCCCCCTGCCCCTGTATATAAAGGAGTAAGGGAGGAGGAGGCCGGCCCTAGGAGGGGGCGCACCAAGTGTGGAGTCCTACTAGGACTCCCTAGTCCTAGTAGGATTCCACCTCCCATATGGAATAGGAAGAGAGGAAGGGAAAAAGAGAAGGAAGGAAGGGAGCGCCCCCCTTCCCTAGTCCAATTCGGACCAGACCAAGGGGAGGGGTGCGGCCACCCTTGAGGCCCTTTTCCTTCTTTCCCGTATGGCCCAATAAGGCCCAATACGTATTCCCGTAACTCTCCGGTACTCCGAAAAATACCCGAATCACTCGTAACCTTTCCGAAGTCCGAATATAGTCGTCCAATATATCGATCTTTACGTCTCGACCATTTCGAGACTCCTCGTCATGTCCCAGATCTCATCAGGGACTCCGAACTCCTTCGGTACATCAAAACTCAATAAAACTGTCATCGTAACGTTAAGCGTGCGGACCCTACGGGTTCGAGAACTATGTAGACATGACCGAGACACGACTCCGGTCAATAACCAATAGCGGGACCTGGATGCCCATATTGGCTCCCACATATTCTACGAAGATCTTTATCGGTCAGACCGCATAACAACATACGTTGTTCCCTTTGTCACCGGTATGTTACTTGCCCGAGATTTGATCGTGGGTATCTCGATACCTAGTTCAATCTCGTTACCGGCAAGTCTCTTTACTCGTTCCGTAACACATCATCCCGCAACTTACTCATTAGTCACAATGCTTGCAAGGCTTATAGTGATGTGCATTACCGAGTGGGCCCAGAGATACCTCTCCGACAATTGGAGTGACAAATCCTAATCTCGAAATACGCCAACCCAACAAGTACCTTTGGAGACACCTGTAGAGCACCTTTATAATCACCCATTTACGTTGTGACGTTTGCTAGCACACAAAGTGTTCCTCCGGTAAACGGGAGTTGCATAATCTCATAGTCATAGGAACATGTATAAGTCATGAAGAAAGCAATAGCAACATACTAAACGATCGAGTGCTAAGCTAACGGAATGGGTCAAGTCAATCACGTCATTCTCCTAATGAGGTGATCTCGTTAATCAAATAACAACTTATGTCTATGGTTAGGAAACATAACCATCTTTGATTAACGAGCTAGTCAAGTAGAGGCATACTAGTGACACTCTGTTTGTCTATATATTCACACATGTATTATGTTTCCGGTTAATACAATTCTAGCATGAATAATAAACATTTATCATGATACAAGGAAATAAATAATACTTTATTATTGCCTCTAGGGCATATTTCCTTCAGTCTCCCACTTGCACTAGAGTCAATAATCTACTTCACATCGCCATGTGATTTAACATCAATAATTCACATCACCATGTGATTAACAGCCATAGTTCACATCTCTAGGTGACTAACACTCAAAGGGTTTACTAGAGTCAATAATCTAGTTCACATCGCTATGTGATTAACACCCAAAGAGTACTAAGGTGTGATCATGTTTTGATTGTGAGATAATTTTAGTCAACGGGTCTGTCACATTCAGATCCGTAAGTATTTTGCAAATCTCTATGTCTACAATGCTCTGCACGGAGCTACTCTAGCTAATTGCTCCCACTTTCAATATGTATCTAGACCGAGACTTTAGAGTCATCTAGATTAGTGTCAAAACTTGCATCGACGTAACCCTTTACGACGAACGTTTTGTCACTTCCATAATCGAGAAACATTTCCTTATTCCACTAAGGATAATTTTGACCGCTGTCCAGTGATCTACTCCTAGATCACTATTGTACTCCCTTGCCAAAATCAGTGTAGGGTATACAATAGATTTGGTACACTATGGCATACTTTATAGAACCTATGGCCAAGGCATTGGGAATGACTTTCATTCTCGTTCTATCTTCTGCCGTGGTCGGGCTTTGAGTCTTACTCAATTTCATACCTGGTAACACAGGCAAGAACTCTTTCTTTGACTGTTGTATTTTGAACTACTTCAAAATCTTGTTAAGGTATGTACTCATTGAAAAAACTTATCGAGCGTCTTGATCTATCTCTATAGATCTTGTTGCTCAATATGTAAGCAGCTTCACCGAGGTCTTTCTCTGAAAAACTCCTTTATGCTTTGCAGAATAATTCTACATTATTTCTGATCAACAATATGTCATTCACATATACTTATCAGAAATGTTGTAGTGCTCCCACTCACTTTCTTGTAAATACAGGCTTCACCGCAAGTCTGTATAAAACTATATCCTTTGATCAACTTATCAAAGTGTATATTCCAACTCCGAGATGCTTGCACCAGTCCATAGATGGATCGCTGGAGCTTGCATATTTTGTGAGCACCTTTAGGATTGACAAAACCTTCTGGTTGCATCATATACAACTCTTCTTTAATAAATCCATTAAGGAATGCAGTTTTGTTTATCCATTTGCCAGATTTCATAAAATGCGGCAATTGCTAACATGATTCGGACAGACTTTAAGCATAGATACGAGTGAGAAACTCTCATCGTAGTCAACACCTTGAACTTGTCGAAAACCTTTTTGCGACAATTCTAGCTTTGTAGACAGTAACACTACTATCACTGTCTGTCTTCCTCTTGAAGATCCATTTAATCTCAATGGCTCGCCGATCATTGGGCAAGTCAACCAAAGTCCATACTTTGTTCTTCATTCATGGATCTCATCTCAGATTTCATGGCCTCAAGCCATTTCCCGGAATCTGGGCTCATCATCGCTTCCTCATAGTTCGTAGGTTCGTCATGGTCAAATAACATGACCTCCAGAATAGGATTACCGTACCACTCTGGTGTGGATCTCACTCTGGTTTACCTACGAGGTTTGGTAGTAACTTGATCTGAAGTTACATGATCATCATCATTAACTTCCTCACTAATTGGTGCAGGAGTCACAGGAACAGATTTCTATGATGAACTACTTTCCAATAAGGGAGCAGGTACAGTTACCTCATCAAGTTCTACTTTCCTCCCACTCACTTCTTTCGAGAGAAACTCCTTCTCTAGAAAGGATCCATTTTTAGCAACGAATGTCTTGCCTTCGGATCTGTGATAGAAGGTGTACCCAACTGTCTCCTTTGGGTATCCTATGAAGACACATTTCTCCGATTTGGGTTTGAGCTTATCAGGATGAAACTTTTTCACATAAGCATCGCAACCTCAAAATTTTAAGAAACGACAACTTTGGTTTCTTGCTAAACCTCAGTTCATAAGGCGTCGTCTCAACGGATTTTGATGGTGCCCTATTTAACGTGAATGCAGCTGTGTCTAATGCATAACCCCAAAACTATAGTGGTAAATCGGTAAGAAACATCATAGATTGCACTATATCCAATAAAGTACGGTTATGACGTTCGGACACACCATTACACCGTGGTGTACCAGGTGGCGTGAGTAGTGAAACTATTTCACTTTGTTTGAACTGAAGGCCAAACTCGTAACTCAAATATTTTACCTCTGCGATCATATCGTAGAAACTTTTATTTTCTTGTTACGATGATTCTCCACTTCACTCTGAAATTCTTTGAACTTTTCAAATATTTCAGACTTGTGTTTCATCAAGTAGATATACCCATATCTGCTCAAATCATCTGTGAAGCTCGGAAAATAATGATACCTGCTACGAGCCTCAATATTCATCGGACCACATACATCTGTACGTATGATTTCCAACAAATCTATTGCTCTCTCCATAGTTCCGGAGAACAGCGTTTTAGTCATCTTCCCATGAGGCACGGTTCGCAAGCATCAAGTGATTCATAATCAAGTGATTCCAAAATCCCATCAGTATGGAGTTTCTTCATGCGCTTTACACCAATATGACCTAAACGGCAGTGCCACAAATAAGTTGCACTATCATTATTAACTTTGCATCTTTTGGCTTCAATATTATGATTATGTGTATCACTACGATCGAGATCCAACAAACCATTTTCGTTGGTGTGTATGACCATATAAGGTTTTTATTCATGTAAACTGAACAACAATTGTTCTCTAACTTAAATGAAAACCGTATTGCAATAAACATGATCAAATCATATTCATGCTCAACGCAAACACCAAATAACACTTATTTAGTTTCAACACTAATCCCGAAAGTATAGGGAGTGTGCGATGATGATCATATCAATCTTGGAACTACTTCCAACACACATCGTCACCTCATCTTTTACTAGTCTCTGTTTATTCTGCTACTCCCGTTTTCGAGTTACTACTCTTTAGCAACTGAACCAGTATCAAATACTGAGGGGTTGCTATAAACACTAGTAAGTACACATCAATAACATGTATATCCAATATACCTTTGTTCACTTTGCCATCTTTCTTATCCACCAAATACTTGGGGTAGTTCCGCTTCCAGTGACCAGTCCCTTTGCAGTAGAAGCACTTAGTCTCAGGCTTAGGTACAGACTTGGGCTTCTTCACTTGAGTAGCAACTTGCTTGCCGTTCTTTTGAAGTTCCCCTTCTTCCCTTTGCCCTTCTCTTGAAACTAGTGGTCTTGTCAACCATCAACACTTCAAGTGGTCTCGTCAACCATCAACACTTGAAGTTTTTCTTGATTTCTACCTTCGTCGATTTCAGCATCACGAAGAGCTCGGGAATTACTTTCGTCATCCCTTGCATACTATAGTTCATCACGAAGTTCTACTAACTTGGTGATGGTGACTAGAGAATTCTGTCAATCACTATTTTATCTGGAAGATTAACTCCCACTTGATTCAAGCGATTGTAGTACCCAGACAATCTGAGCACATGCTCACTAGTTGAGCGATTCTCCTCCATCTTTTAGCTATAGAACTTGTTGGAGACTTCATATCTCTCAACTTGGGTATTTGCTTGAAATATTAACTTCAACTCCTAGAACATCTTATATGGTCCATGACGTTCAAAACGTCTTTGAAGTCCTGATTCTAAGCCGTTAAGCATGGTGCACTAAACTATCAAGTAGTCATCATATTGAGCTAGCCAAACGTTCATAACGTCTGCATCTGCTCCTGCAATAGGTCTATCACCTAGCGGTGCATCAAGGACATAATTTTTTCTGTGCAGCAATGAGTATAATCCTCAGATCACGGATCCAATCCGCATCTTTGCTACTAACATCTTTCAACATAACTTTTCTCTAGGAACAAAAAATAAACACAGGGAAGCAACAACGCGAGCTATTGATCTACAACATAATTTGCAAAATACTATCAGGACTAAGTTCATGATAAATTTAAGTTCAATTAATCATATTACTTAAGAACTACCACTTAGATAGACATCTCTCTAATCATCTAAGTGATTACGTGATCCAAAGCAACTAAACCATGTCCGATTAACACGTGAGATGGAGTAGTTTCAATGGTGAACATCACTATGTTGATCATATCTACTATATGATTCACGCTCGACCTTCATCTCACAATACCGCTGAACCAAAGTATGACATGCTGGTAAGCAGTATGACTTATATCGCCCACAACTCACTTGTGTTCTACTCGTGCATAGCATCAACGCATAAAACCTGGCTCTGATACCACTGTTGGGGAACGTAGTAATTTCAAAAAATTTCCTACGCACACGCAAGATCATGGTGATGCATAGCAACGAGAAGGGCGAGTGTTGTCCACGTACCCTCGTAGACCGACAGCGGAAGCGTTATCATAACGCGGTTGATGTAGTCGTACGTCTTCACGATCCGACCGATCAAGTACCGAACGTACGGCACCTCCGAGTTCTACACACGTTCAGCTCGATGACGTCCCTCGAACTCCGATCCAGCCGAGTGTTGAGGGAGAGTTTCGTCAGCACGACGGCGTGGTGACGATGGTGATGTTCCACCGACGCAGGGCTTCGCCTAAGCTCCGCAACGGTATTATCGAGGTGTAATATGGTGGAGGGGGGCACCGCACACGGCTAAGAGATCTCAAGGATCAATTGTTGTGTCTCTGGGGTGCCCCCTGCCCCCGTATATAAAGGAGTAAGGGAGGAGGAGGCCGGCCCTAGGAGGGGGCGCACCAAGTGTGGAGTCCTACTAGGACTCCCTAGTCCTAGTAGGATTCCACCTCCCATATGGAATAGGAAAAGAGGAAGGGAAAAAGAGAAGGAAGGAAGGGAGCGCCCCCCTTCCCTAGTCCAATTCAGACCAGACCAAGGGGAGGGGTGCGGCCACCCTTGAGGCCCTTTTCCTTCTTTCCCGTATGGCCCAATAATGCCCAATACGTATTCCCGTAACTCTCCGGTACTCCGAAAAATACCCGAATCACTCGGAACCTTTCCGAAGTCCGAATATAGTCGTGCAATATATCGATCTTTACGTCTCGACCATTTCGAGACTCCTCGTCATGTCCCCAATCTCATCCGGGACTCCGAACTCCTTCGGTACATCAAAACTCAATAAAACTGTCATCGTAACGTTAAGCGTGCGGACCCTACGGGTTCGAGAACTATGTAGACATGACCGAGACACGACTTCGGTCAATAACCAATAGCGGGACCTGGATGCCCATATTGGCTCCCACATATTCTACGAAGATCTTTATCGGTCAGACCGCATAACAACATACGTTGTTCCCTTTGTCACCGGTATGTTACTTGCCCGAGATTTGATCGTGGGTATCTCGATACCTAGTTCAATCTCGTTACCGGCAAGTCTCTTTACTCGTTCCGTAACACATCATCCCGCAACTAACTCATTAGTCACAATGCTTGGAAGGCTTATAGTGATGTGCATTACCGAGTGGGCCCAGAGATACCTCTCCGACAATTGGAGTGACAAATCCTAATCTCGAAATACGCCAACCCAACAAGTACCTTTGGAGACACCTGTAGAGCACCTTTATAATCACCCATTTACGTTGTGACGTTTGCTAGCACACAAAGTGTTCCTCCGGTAAACGGGAGTTGCATAATCTCATAGTCATAGGAACATGTATAAGTCATGAAGAAAGCAATAGCAACATACTAAACGATCGAGTGCTAAGCTAACGGAATGGGTCAAGTCAATCACGTCATTCTCCTAATGAGGTGATCTCGTTAATCAAATAACAACTTATGTCTATGGTTAGGAAACATAACCATCTTTGATTATCGAGCTAGTCAAGTAGAGGTATACTAGTGACACTCTGTTTGTCTATATATTCACACATGTATTATGTTTCCGGTTAATACAATTCTAGCATGAATAATAAACATTTATCATGATACAAGGAAATAAATAATACTTTATTATTGCCTCTAGGGCATATTTCCTTCAGTCATGTCCCCTTCTATCACTGGGAATAAGCACCGCAAGATTGAACCCATTACAAAGCATCTCTCCCATTGCAAGGAAAATCAATCTAATTGGCCAAACCAAATCAATATATCAGAGAGAAATACAAAGCTATCTTAATCATGCATAAAAGAGTTCAGAGAAGACTCAAATAATATTCATAGGTAATCTGATCATAAACCCAAAATTCATCGGATCTCAACAAACACACCGCAAAATAAGATAACATCGAATAGATATCCAAGAACATCGAGGAGAACATTGTATTGAAGATCAAAGAGAGAGAAGAAGCCATCTAGCTACTAGCCATGGACCCGTAGGTCTGTGGTAAACTACTCACACAACATCGGAAGGGCAGTAAGGTTGATGTGGAAGCCCTTCGTGGTCGAATCCCCCTCTAGCCGAGTACCAGAAAATGCCTTCAGATGGGATCTCTCGAGAACATAAAGTTGCAGCGGGGGAAAAAAAATTTGGTTTGCCCACTGGTCTACGGGGAATATTTGGGTACTTATAGAAGAAGAATTAGGGTTAGAGGGGCTACGAGCGGCGTGCCCTACGAGCTTGTGGCCACCTCGTGGCTCCTTTGGCCTCCTCCTGAAGCTTCTAGGGTGTCTTGTGGTCCAAGAAAAATTATCAAAAAGTTTCATTCCGTTTGGACTCCATTTGGTATTGATTTTCTGTAAAGGCAAAAACAAGGAAAAAAACAGCAATTGGCACTTGGCACTAGGTTAATAGGTTAATCCCAAAAATGATACAAAACAGCATAATAATGCATATAAAACATCCAAGATTGATAATATAATAGCATGGAACAATAAAAAACTATAGATATGTTGGATACGTATCAAGCATCCCCAAAGCTTAGCTTATGCTCGTCCTCAACTAGGTAAATGGTAAAAACAGAATTTTTTATGTGGAATGCTACCTAACAAGTTTATTATGTAATCTTTCTCTATGTGGCATGAATATTCAGATCCATAAGATTCAAAACAAAAGTTTAATATTGACATAAAAACAATAATACTTCAAGCATACTGAAAAGCAATCATGTCTTTTCAAAATATAATGGCTAAAGAAAGGTGTCCCTACAAAATCATATAGTCTTGTCATGCTCCATCTTCTTAGCACAAAGTATTTATCATGCACAACCCCGATAACAAGCCAAGAAATTGGTTCATACTTTTTAACTCTCATCCAATACATGAGCATGAGCCATGGAGATAACACTATGGGTGGAATATAATATGATGTTAGAGGTTGTGTGGAGAAGACAAAAAAAGAGAAAGTCTCACATTGACGAGGCTAATCAATGGGCTATGGAGATGCCCATCAATTGATGTCAAAGCAAGGAGTAGGGATTGCCCTGCAACTGATGCACTAGAGCTATAAGTGTATGAAAGCACAAAACAAAACTAAGTGGGTGTGCATCCAACTTGCTTGCTCATGAAGACCTAGGGCATTTTGAGGAAGCCCATCACCGGAATATACAAGCCAAGTTCTATCATGAAGAAGATGGTGCTACTTTGAAGCACAAGTGTGGAAAAGGATAATAACATTGCCATTTCTCTCATTTTTTTATTTACTTTTTTTCTTTTTGGTCTCTTTGGCCTTTTTTTATGGTGGGCTCTTTGGCCTCTTTTTTTATTTCCGTCCGGAGCCCCATCCCGACTTGTGCGGGAATCATAGTCTCCATCATCCATTCTTCACATGGGACAATGTTCTAATAATCACCGGTACCCGTCGGTGCTATACAAATGGTTTTTAACCCCTTTCCACGACTGCATTTGGAACCGTCGCCTAGTGAGTTACGGCGATAGGGTGGTCCTTCCCACACGACCCAGAAACCGTCGGGAATAGGGAGCCTTGATGCATATAGTTGTCCCTATATAAGCGTTTCCGATATCTCAAATATCCAAAACGCTTCATCCTTGATACTCGTTTGTGCTCGCATTGCCATCGCTGTCGGAGTTTTGTAGTTTTACCTAATACCAGGCGGTTTCCAGGCACGGGAGTTTTCCAGGCAGATTCTAGGCACGGGAGTTTTACGATGCCTGGCACATCACGGTTTCCAGGCACGGGAGTTTTCCAGGCAGATTCTAGGCACGGGAGTTTTACGATGCCTGGCACATCACAAACAGTTCATGATTATAAACCGTGTACGATAGGTAGACAACCACACACATTTAGTTTTCCCACACCGTATGTGATAGTGTCTGACATCACACATGCTTTGCAAACGGCAACTGTGTGCATTGTTACACACGTTTCCTCTCCGTGAAACGTGTCGGATTATGATGTATATCGCACACGATGTGCTTTATTAACCATGTGCGCCGTAATGACCTGCACACCATAATTTCGCCCTAATTTAATTGCTTATATTTGAAATTGTACCCAATTTAAACTTGAAAGTAGGCTATAGCTTTATTCATATCCATCAGGTTCAAATAACCAATGCATTATTTGATTCACAGGTACATACGTTTAAGAATTACATAAGCACCAAATAAAGAATGATGAACCAGGGTTCTATACTTGTACTATTATAGATGGTAAAGAAAGAGGCGACAGACATTCCGGTTGCTGAATAAGGTCAAGCGGAATGGCCCTATTCTGCTCCCCTGGATGCAGAAGGCATGCAGGACTCTAGTCCACCCCCTTGTGATGGCCGGCCACCAATCATGTAGTTTGAGAGGTAATCTTGAGTAAACTGCTTTAGGATCCACTGCAAAAGAAAAAAGATTCAAACATTGTCATCTAACACAACTCATTACGGGCAGTAAAAAGAAGAATACGGGCTTCTTACATACCATCCTGCAGTTCATTGTTGTCTTGCATAAAGTGTAAACAAATAGTTTGATTGACGTCTTCTGACCCATTTTAATAACAATCTTTATCAGTTTCCTCAGTTGATGCTGGTTCATGAATATCTTATTGCCCCATAAGCAGAAAGGGTCGAAGTGTGGATCTTTGGCAATGATATATGTACCTAAAAGCACCAAGTTAATATTACAATAATTGAAATATAATGTAGTACAACACTCCCTCCATCCCATTATATAATATTTTATTACATGTATATCTAGACATCATCAGAACATTAAGGTAACACTCTTCCTTGTTGCTATGTAGCCTGAGATTGCATATTTAGTCATTCATTACAATGCATGTTGCTATGTAGCCTCAGATATATTAAATATGGCCCTAGTTAACCTACTGATAAATGGGTTACAGATATATTCAGTGAAATGTCTGATTCGACGATTAATCACTTATCAGCCCCAGGCTATATGGTACCAGCTACCGATATCCCGAAGAGTGAGTACATATAAGCAATGCGATGAAACTAATCCCGATGGAAAACAACATTGTTCTCAATATTGTCCTGTATGAGTACATATAAAGGCATGTTAAGCACAACAGGCTAAGCATCAACCAAATATATCCATGGTAGACAACATAATCTACAAATGATAGCTTTAGTGTGCAGGCTTAAGCACGCTAGTTAAGCAAAACAAGAAGTAGAAAGGTGTTTTAACTGCATCAGGCATAACATTTAAAAACAAACAAATAGTCATTCAAACTGGTATTGTGCAGGTCTAAAGTACACTAGTTATTGTTAAAAAAACAAAAAGGCATGTTAACTGCAATATCCTTAACAGCAACAAAATATCGTAATTCATAGTGGTATTGTTGAAACTGTTATTGATGAAATTGAACTGCACGGCATATAGTTGCACATATAGAGCATCACATTGTGAAGAACTGAAATAAACAAGTCATAAGGCCATCTCTAGCCGATCCTTTAAAAGTTAAAGGACTAAAACCCTTAGTGGATATATATATACTCCAGCAGTTTTTGGCCCTTTCTAGTCGATCCCCTATACTTAACATTGTAAGCTTCAATTTGATCAAGTTCAAAGCAGGTTCGACCGAAACTAGTATGCATTCAAACATAAACATAGATAGTTTTGCATAACCGAACATAAAACATAAATTTAAACTAAGCTAAACTACTTTATGTCGAAGTAGAGGTCAAGCCAATCCTTCCTCGTCATGTTGTGCCGCGAGCCGGTCCGGGCCAGTGCCGTCGTCGGGGTCGTCGGGGAAGGCACTCCTCCACTCGTCGACGTCGATCTCCTCGTCCTCGGGGCCCACCTCGACACCCTTCGCGCCGCCATCACCGCCGCCTTCGAACTCGTCATCGGAGGAGAGCGCGATAACCTCGCTGCCCTTCGCACCGCCGTCCTCGCTGCCTTCAACCTCGTCATCGGAAGAGAGCGTGATAACGTCGCCGCCCTCCGCGCCGGCAAAGATCGCCCGCTCCGCCTCCACGAGCTCCGGTTGCTGCCGGCGGAGCTGTCGCATGTAGGCCTCGTCGGCGGCCTCGGCCTCGAGGCGCTCCCACGCCTCGCGGTCCTCCCGCGCCATAGCCGAGCTCACCACCCCTAGCTCTGGCAGAACGAGGTCGACCGGACGTGTGCCGGAGGGGAAATTGGGCCTAGCCACCACGCCGTGGTAGCGGACCTGCCAGCGGTCGAACTCCATGGCCGCGAGCTCGGCCGTGTGGAAGCTACCGAGCCACCGGCGTGTGTGGGTCTCCCGATCTGTAATCTCGGCGAACCACGTCCCCCACCGCCACTGCCGGACCCCGAGGTAGGACCTCGTCGGCTACCGGGTCTGAGGGAGGACGGGGAAGTCCTCGAATCGGTGTAGGGGCGCGGCGGCGGGCGGATCAGGGGACCGGTGACAGCGTATCGAGCCCGCGGAGGACGAAGGGGACGCCTCGGCGGCCACCTCGCCGGCGTTGGGCGAAAAGGCCGTAATAAACCTCTTTTTGGCCATTGTCTCCTCGAGCTCCCCGGCAGATAGGCAGAGGTTGAGGATGGAGGAGTCAGCGATGGCGGCGACCTACCAATGGTTTCAAGGGTGGTGTGTGTCTGTGTGAGCGGAGGTTTTGGGAAGTGTGTGTTGTGTGTGGAGGGGGCGGGGGGGGGGGGGAGGTGGTGTTTGAGGAAATACCGCGGCAACTGAAATTACTAGGCGGGAGTAACAAGGTGGGGCTACTAAAAATTTGGATCAAGGGCGAGCAGATATTTTTGAGATTGGAAGGGAAGCAGATGCGGGAGTAAAATGCCGGGGCTACTGAAAATTTGAATCAAGGGACTGACGCACATCGGGAGTAATAAAACATCGCACTCAGTCCGCACATACTAATCGTGTGCTATCAAACAATAAAACCTTCTAGGCGGTTGATATTTTCAATATTTCGAGGGATGCAGAGGTGTGAGTATTTGGAGAGCGAGCGATTGTGCTCGACACGCCGTCTGTGGACTGTAGCCGACGCACCTTCTCGCGTAACCCATAGGCATACACTATAGGAATCAGGAACTTTGCCATCAGCCATGGCGGATGGCAAAGGCACACATGGCGGATAGCAAAGACCTTGACGACAACACGTCCGGCTGAATAGGCTACGGCAAAGGCTTCTTTGCCGTCAACTGGCGGACGACAAGGATACAAAGGTCTTTGCTGTCCGCCAGCTAACGACAAAGAGTCTGGACGGCACACCTTTGTATCTTTGCCGTCCGCCAGCGGACGGCAAACGACATTGAATCATTGCCGTCGGCCAGCTGACGGCCCAGTGTGCCACGTGGCAGCACCTGGGGGGTTGGCCTATTTGGTAGCTTTGTCGTCAGCTGGCTGAAGGCCAATATTAAACGTTCTTTGCCGTCCGCTGGCTGACGGCAAAGCTACCGAATAGGCAGCCTACTGCCCTAGGTTGCATAGGTAGCTGACACGTGGCATGTTTGTTATCCGCTAGCAGACGGCAAAACTCTTTGCCGTCCGCCAGCAGACGGCAAAGAGTCTAGATAGCCCCTGTTTTTTCTGTTTTGTCTTGAAATCATTCAATTTGACAGAATTTCACACACACACACACACACACACACACACACACACACATATATATATATATATATATATATATATATATGTACACACATATGAAAATACTTTCGGCAAGCATACCAACACATATACATAACAAATCATATCCCTGCCATATGGGTATGATCATCCAACACATATACATAGCAAATGGTTTCATCCAACACATATACATAACCAACATATCCAACAACAAGCATACAATGGTTTCATCCATACATACATATATAGGTAGCAAGTTTGACATTGTTCATCGTACAAAATCAAAACAAGAAGGAAGCATAAAAGAGAATAGTAGACTCCATCAACGCAAGCTTCCTCATCTAAAGCAAATATGCAAATTGGGAAAGAAGCATGTAAGAAGAAGAAGACTATCTAGAAAAAGAAGAAGAGAAAGAAAAGGAAGAAGAAGAAGAAGATTTTTTTTTTCTTCTCTTTATTTTTCTCCTCTCCTCTATTTTATCTTCTTCTTCTATCTAAGATAGGTAAAAATGCCATTTTATTGCTAAGCTAGGTAAAAATGCTAAGTGTAGGTCATTTTAGAGCTAAGGTAGGTAAATAGGTCATTTTGGAGATTTTCGAGGAAACTAAGGTAAGTCTATATCATTTTCGAGGTAACAAAGATTATCATGACATTTTGGAGGAAAGAAAGCTAAGTATAGCTCATTTTTTGTCTAACTTAGGTAGTTATGCCATTTAGGAGGAAAGTAAGCTAAGTATGCATTTGTTAAGCAAAACACTAGAGAAAACTTACCCTCACCACAACAAATGCGTTGAAGATCGCAACTAAGGTAATGATTGATCCAATGGCATAATGATACCAAGCCTCATTATCATTGGCATATTTTCTAATCTTCTTAAGCTTCAGGCGCTTTGCATCCATCTTCAAGCGCATTGCATTCATCTTCATCTTGTGATCATCGACGACATCGGCAACATACAACTCCAATGTCATCTTCTCTTCTTCAATTCTTTTAATTTTTTCTTTCAAATACTCATTTTCTTTTTCAACTATATTTAACTTCTCGACAAGAGGGTCGGTTTCAAATTCCGGTTCACATACCTCCTAAATTAAAATATCTCTATGTCAACTTGATGGCCATAATTGTCATAAATGAGAAATGCAACAAATTGTTATGAAAGAGAATTTACCACATCTGAATCATAAAGCGGGCAAGGGCCGACGGGGATGGACATCAAGACCATGGCACTATGTATAAGAAACAATCATTCAAAGTAAGAAAAATATACAAGTAACTATATAAATCATACAAGTAACTATATAAATCAAGTACAACAAAAAAAATTGAATACCTAGTCGTAATCTGGTTCAATAAATGCTTTGGGATCAATAAATGCATCATCATCATCGCTATCAGTAATGATGTGCTTATCATCATCATTAAAAAATGCATCATCATCATGTGGAAGGCTACATCTACATCATCTGTCAAGCATTGACAGGTCATCCGCAGCAGTAACCTCTTCTAGTTCAGGCTCTTCCTGTTCCGGCTGAGGGGTGAAGTCGGGTTCACTGTTGCTGTCTACTTCAATGTTCTGGGGTGAAGTAGAGCGGTTCTTGAAACGTTTTCTGGAAAGACGCGTTTCCTGGAAGAATTCTCCTTCATATGTGTCTGGGTTAATGTGTGGTGCATAATCATCTTCACTGTGGGGAGGTGGTCTAAGACGTGGTGGCACTTCATAAAGGACATCCCAACCTTTGAGATTAGGATCACTTTGATAGGCCCACGGTAGGTAGAACACTTGGGTTGCCTGTTGAACATCCAAATGGGTGCTTTGATTGATTTCCACTAGCCCTATATGTTCATGAGTCCTTCTAGTCTACTTTGGTTGGAACAAATAACATTTGAAGACTACGACGTTTGGTGGGTTTGCACCATAGAATTGAAGTTCATAAATTGCTTCAACTCTTCCATAATACTGGGTATCTCCTTCACCGATAGCAGAGACACAACAATTTGTAGACTTTCGGTCGGCCATAGATAGCTCTTTGCCATAGGTACGAAAGGGATACCCGTTGATGTCGTATTTGTCAAATGAACGGACCTTATAGTCAAAACCATTAGCGACTTGTCTCAATTCAGCGTCCATAAGCTCTGAATTATCCTACAAGTTTGATACGAAAGGGATTATTGCATTAGCCACTAATTAGATGAAGAAATGAAATTGTCTAATGGAAATTACCGTTTGTTTGAATGAAGAGATGAAACCGGGATAGCCGCGTCCATGCTTTGCCAGAAGTTCATACTCTTCGACGGAATCCTTTTGGATCACCGCTCCATACGAGAATATGGCGACATATCGATTGTATCAACTTTATCCGGGAATAAGAGTAGTTCAAAGTAATTAGAAGTTGCGAAACAATGTACCGAGAACTTACTCGATGTACGGCCGCACTTCTGTTAGGTTGGTGAAGATATACAACGAAATGATCTGCCATTCTTCGAAATCCAATGTTCAGGAATTAGAAGCACCGGCTGGTGCGAGATCCCCTTTGAATAGGCTGAGGTTGGATCCACCCTTTTTAGGTTCGTCAGCATTGTACCGAGGCTTCGGAGTGTGCAAATGACGATTTTTGGCTGTGTAGTGTGCTGTCAAGAAGTTTGCCGCCTCCTCAGTAATGAATGCCTCAGCCACCGATGCTTCAATTCTACGTTTATTTTTACATTTTGCTCGTAGCATCTTCTGCATCCTCTCAGTGGTGTAGCACCAACAATTTTGCATAGCCCCCCCCCCCCCCAATCTTGCCTCGGTTGGGAGATGCAAAATCAAGTGCTGCAATGGATTAAAGAAGCCCAGCAGAAAGATCTTCTCTAACTTGCTGATCAACTATGGCGCCAACTCTTCCATTTCTTCTAGCAGGCTAGGCGATAGTTCTTTCGCACAGAGAACACGGAAGAAATAGCTCAGCTCTGCCAGTACTAGCCATTCATCCTCAGGGATGAAGCCACGCAACATCACCGGCGTTACCCGCTCAATCCATATGTGCCAATCATGACTCTTCAGACCAAATATCTTCAATTTATCAAGACTCGCTCCCCTCGTAAGATTTGCTGCATACCCATCGGGGAACATCAACTGTTGTTGAACCTACAAGATAATTTCCCTCATTACTGGGCTTCCAAGATTGAACCATGCCTTTGGCTTCGTCCAGTTCTGCTTTCCTTTCGAATCTTTCATGTTTTGTAATGGCCTATCACATAGCGCCTCCAGATCTACTCTAGCCTTAGTATTATCCTTTGACTTCCCATCTATGCCGAACAATGTACCAAAAAGTGCCTCGGCGATATTCTTCTTAAGTGCATCACGTCGATATTGTGTGGGCAAAGGAGGTCTTTGAAGTAAGGTAGATCCCACAATCATGTCTTGTGAGTCCAGGCCTGTTTCGAATTATACCCCTTGAAATACCCTGGACGCTCTCGATCTGGCTCGACAGCGTTTAACTGATCTAGTGTCTCTTGTCCTGTCAACGCAGGTGGTGCAGAGTTTTTGATAACTCTACCTCTGATGAAGTTCTTCTTGTCTTTCCTGAACTTATGGCTAGGAACCAGGAACTATCTATGCATGTCGAAGCAAGAAAACTTGCGACCGGCCTGAAGCCAACGAAACTCAAGAGCTCCCTTGCATGTGGGGCACGGGAACCTTCCATGCACACACCAGCCAACGAATAGCGCATACGCCGGCAAGTCATGCGTCGAGTACATGTACCAGACACACATTATGAAGTTCCGTTTGCTAAAGGCATCGTATGTCTTGAACCCATTATCCCAGGCTTCTTGCAATTCGTCCTTCCGTGGCTGCATGTACACATTCATATTCTTCCCCGGATAGTTGGGCCCTGGAATTATCAACGTTAGGAAAATGTGCTTTCTTTGCATAATCTGTCTGGGGGGAGATTGAGTGGAAAGACAAATACGGGCCAACAACTATATTGGGCTGCCGTCAAGCCAAACACACTGAACCCATTCGTGCTAATGCCGACTCGAGGATGCCTCGGATCTGCCGCTTTGTCATCATGTAATTCATCGAAGCTCTTCCATGTTTCGCCGTCTGATGTGTGCACCATCCTCAGCTTCCGATCTGCATCTAGTTGGGTTCTTTTGCCCGTTTTGTGCCATATCATCTGTCTTGCCGTCTCGTCGACCATGAAAAGACGTAGAAATATTGGTACGATTGCATATACCGAAGAACATTAACGGGGATTTTGGTCTGCGTCCCGCAACAATAGTTCTGGTGGCCGATGACGGTCGAACACCTTGGAAAATTTGTCTGGCAGCCTCGGCGATGAGGACTGAAGCCATGTTTTGAAATTTCAAACAACCAAACCAACTTGAGTCAGTTTGGGTGTTTCAAGTTTCAACACTTAGCTTTCAATCGTCATCTCAGAGGCTGCCAGAAAAATTCGCGATGGTGTTCGACCACCATCGACGCCGAGAACTGTTGCTGTGGGATGCAGGACCCGTGTGTCACATGTGGGACGTGGATGTAGTATTCGACACCGACGGCCATATGTATCTCGCACTGACGGACGACAAGGATACAAAGGTCTTTGCCGTTCGCCAGCTAATGACAAAGAGTCTGGACGGCACACGTGTCAGCTTAGGTCTGTTAAGGGGTTAACGGCGTGCATTGCCGTCGGCTGGCGGACGACAAAGACCGTTGTATCTTTGCCGTCCGCCAGCGGACGTCAAACGACATTGAATCATTGCCGTCGGCCAGCTGACGGCCAAGTGTGCCACGTGGCAGCACCTGGGGGGTTGGCCTATTTGGTAGCTTTGCCGTCAGCTGGCTGACGGCCAATATTAAACGTTCTTTGCCTTCCGCTGGCTGACGGCAAAGCTACCAAATAGGCAGCCTACTGCCTGGTTGCATAGGTAGCCGACACGTGGCATGTTTGCCATCCGCTAGCAGACGGCAAAACTCTTTGCCGTCCGCCAGCAGACGGCAAAGAGTCTTGATAAACCCTGTTTTTTCTGTTTTGTCTTGAAATCATTCAATTTGACAGAATTTCACGTATATATATATGTACACACATATGAAAATACTTTCGACAATCATACCAACACATATACATAACAAATCATATCCCTGCCATATGGGTATGATCATGCAAGACATATACATAGCAAATGGTTTCATCCAACACATATACATAGCCAACATATCCAACAACACGCATACAATGGTTTCATCCATACATACATATATAGGTAGCAAGTTTGACATTGTTCATCGTACAAAATCAAAACAAGAAGGAAGCATAAAAGAGAATAGTAGACTCCATCAACGCAAGCTTCCTCATCTAAAGCAAATATGCAAATTGGGAAAGAAGCAAGTAAGAAGAAGAAGACTATCTAGAAAAAGAAGAAGAGAAAGAAAAGGAAGAAGAAGAAGAAGATTTTTTTTCTTCTCTTTATTTTTCTCCTCTCCTCTATTTTATCTTCTTCTTCTATCTAAGGTAGGTAAAAATGCCATTTTATTGCTAAGCTAGGTAAAAATGCTAAGCGTAGGTCATTTTAGAGCTAAGGTAGGTAAATAGGTCATTTTGGAGCTTACTAAGGTTATTATGTCATTTTCGAGGAAAGTAAGGTAAGTCTATATCATTTTGGAGGTAACAAAGATTATCATGACATTTTTGAGGAAAGAAAGCTAAGTATAGCTCATTTTTTGTCTAACTTAGGTAGTTATGCCATTTAGGAGGAAAGTAAGCAAAGTATGCATTTGTTAAGCAAAACACTAGAGAAAACTTACCCTCACCACAACAAATGCGTTGAAGATCGCAACTAAGGTAAAGATTGATCCAACGGCATAATGATACCAAGCCTCATTATCATTGGCATATTTTCTTATCTTCTTAAGCTTCAGGCGCATTGCATCCATCTTCAAGCGCATTGCATTCATCTTCATCTTGTGATCATCAGCGACGGACGTGCTCGTCCTCCTCGCTGACACGGTGACGTACCTCCTCCGCGGTGTCCGAAAGCCTCGGCACCATCACTGGCCCAAGCGACCGCCACCAAACAAGGTTCGGGTCAAGGACGGGTTGACTCCTCACAAACCTGCGCCCCCCGGAAGGTAGAACCTCCCAGTACCAGCCTGGCGGAGCCCAGTCTCGGACATGGCCCCTTTGATCAAGCAGGCCTCCTCCGCCAAGTCGACGACGAGGATGCGGGATAGGCTTTGACGACGTCGAAGCGGGAATAAATGCTTGAACTAAAAAAATAACAACAAATTTCACATGTTCAAAATAAACCAGAAACTTAACCTATAGTAAACTAAACTAAACTAACTAAACTAAACCTAAACTAAACTAAAACTCCTCCTTGAGCCTCTCACCATCATGTTCACGTTGAACTCACCCAAAAAGGATTTCCCTCTTTTTTACGATTTTCCTTTGTTTTTGTTTTTTAGACAAAAGGATTTTGCTTTGTGTTTTTTTATTAGTAACATAGGGTTTTACTTTGTGACTGGTAAGCGGCCTGTGGGCCTGTTTGGTTGTTTCTTTACGAACTGGACCCACGGGCCGTTATTTTCTATGCTTGACACGGGTAGGGTCCGTGTCATCACCCGCATCGCCCACACACCCCCGCCCCCCTCACCCCCACCCTCCCCACAAACCACCCCGCCGCGACCCTGCCGCCTACTCGCCTGGCCGCTCTGGACGGTTGGAGCAGAACAGCGCGGAGTGAGATTGGGAGGCCGCCAGCAAGCACCTAGCGACTACCGGCGACTATGTGAAGTGAGAAACCCTAACTTGTAATCTTCGACTTCTTTGTTCCTTGTTGTGTTGCCGTTTCGGGAGTTGGATATGGTTTTCAAAGTCAGAGATTAGATAGTTAGGATTTTTAAATCGGAGGTTAGGTGGAAGGCGATGCAGAGATTGAAGGAAGTTTTCTACATCGGTGGCTAGCTGGGTATTTTTTTCTAGGGTTTCGGTATTCTAGGGTTTTCATAACAATGAACAAGTGCAGATGCGTAACACAATAGCAGCAAATTTCAGCAAACAGTCCTTTAAAAACTTTAAACAATATTGGCCTTGTGCAGTGGCGAATCCAGGAAGAAACCAGAGGGTGGGCTCAAAACTTATAAGCTGGGCTAGTGGATTAAATTCCTTTTTAGGCCGAAATTAGGTTGGGTTTAGTAAGGTAGCCATTTACTTGTAGTCCTAGATTGCAAGTCAACTAAACATTTCTCAGAATAATATTTACTACAGTGTTTTTTTTGCAGAATATGAAATTTTGATCCAAATATTTGTATCTTTGTAGGGAAATAACAATAAACCCTTAATTCTGTTGCCCAAATTAGTTCATATTATAAAGATTATAAATGTGAGGGCGTACAATATATCAGAGTTTTTAGGAATTATTTTAGTCTTTATTTTGTGTGGTTATGTAGTACTAGGAAAAAGTGAAGTAAGTTCATTTTCTCCAACATGACAGACAAGTGGCTAATTGAGTTGGTTACCCTGACGATCCTTCGTCCGTCAAGAACAGATTTTCTTTTCTTTTTCAAGGAACATATTGTTGGATGCGGATGTATGTAGATGAGCTGTATGTTGAAGGTGTGCGTGTGTACATTCGGGTGGGCCGAGTAACAGCAGTAGTAGGATTTATGTTTTCATAGGACTTTTCTCAGAGATTACTGCTCAGTCTCAGACACTACCTCAGTTGTGCTACAGAGGAGGAGGGGCCAATGCCGCGCGTTGACGCTCGGGGTGAGCCCATGCTGCCGGTCGAGGATGAAGAGAAGGACATGTCTGAACAAGCTGTGGTGCGGCGGGCACGCGCTGCGTTGCGGGGTTATGAGGAGTGGAGGGCGAGCCACCCGCTCAGTTCAAGTGTATGATTGTTGATTACTGATGCAGTACCTTCGTTGATTATACTGTATGAGTGTTGCCTAGTGTGTTTACATGCATAAGCCCTTTTCTTAAATTCTCATCCCTTGCTTTTCTTCATTTTATTTTGTTTACACCGGTGGTGTGCATAACCTGTCGACAGGACTGCAACAGGCCCAATGCTGATGGGTTGACATTTACCATCAGGCTAGATGGGGACACTTCAGTTGTGGTATAAATAATCATGTCAATTTTTACTTGTATTGTGTTTTTTCCCCTCTACTTTGAAGATTAACAAAATGTAGGAAATAAATAGCAATTAAATTCTACATCTACAGATCGTGCCATGCTACGCAAGGCACCAGTTCAGCGCCATCCCAGACAGTTCATTGTTTTTTCAAGCGAGAGGGAGCCGCATGTATGATTTTGGCGTGTACAAAGGGAATTTAAGGGCGATCATCTGTGGTGAAAATTGGTGCAGGTTTGTTGAAGACTTTGACCTGCGAGAAGGCGACCTTGTCTCCTTCGATTTGACTGAAGACATTCCTATGGTGTACTGCTGCAACCTGCCAAGGACATGCGCGGCGACGATCCGGCGATGGGGGGGCACCGTGGCCTTGCGCTGGTGGGGTGGACGACGACCATGGGGCGCGACGAGGTCCGAAGGCGCCGGCGATGGAGAGGCAGGGCGGGATGGCTGGTTCGGGGTTGGGCGCAGCCGTCGGGTCAGGGGGGGAACGAGCTCCCCGATCCAGATCGGGTCAGGGGAGAAAGAGGAGCGAGGGGGGAGACTGGGGATCGGGCCTAGGGTTTCGGTGCCAGGGGAGTTAGTAGTTGGGGGGGGTCGGGCCGGCCTGGTTCGGGAGGCCAGCTGGGCCGATTGGCCCAGTAGGGGGGGGGTTGTCTTTCATTTATTGTTTTTCTTTTGTTTTCTGTTTTTTTTCATTTTTCTTTTAGTTTCTTTGGCTTTGTGAAATAAGACAATAGCTCCTAAATTAATCTCAGAATAACCCACTGCCTTAAAAAGTTTGGTGACTAAATAAACTAGTTTAACATTTGTTTATTATTTTAAAAGTATTCAAATAATTCTATTTGCTACTGTTTTGTTTAGTTTAGTGCATTTAAACTTTTTATAAAGACTTGGTTTATCCACCAATATTACTTATGAATTATTTGGCTCACCCCGAACATTTTAGTTTTAATTTTTGAAATCTTTTATTGTTTGCTTGATTTTGAATTTGAAATCGAATCGGTTTCGAACTAACGCGAGATTAGCAACAGTAATCGAGGTGACGTGGCATCATTAGCAGAGGATCACTGTAGCTTAATTATCCGGGTGTCACAATTCTCCTCCACTACAAGAAATCTCGTCCCGAGATTTAGGAGCGGTTATAAGGGGGAAGGGATTTGGTTACGAAATTCTAACGATTCTTCTCGGTCATAGTTGCTCTTCTCGAAGAGGTTGATTCATTACATTGATGCCTTCAGTCCTCTGCTTCAGGTCATCATGATGAACTTTGTCATCCTTCCTTCAGGATCTTCACCGAACTTATGAAAGGGTGAGAAGGGAAAACCCTATAAGGACGGATTCTAACAAGATCGAGCATCAGACGGTTAACTCAGGGGAAGAAGCATAAATATCTCTCGAATTGAAACTTAAGAAGATGTCGAGAGCAAAGTAAGAAGGTACCATGAGAAGTTTCAAAATGATAGGCAAGTGTTCGATGCCTATCAGAAGGTGAAAGGGGTTCAGAGCAACGAGAATAAGTATTGCGTCTGATACCCGAATAGATCACTTGGCAGGTGGCCCGTGAGTTACATAAGAAGTCAAGCGCGAGGAATAACTCTGGAAACCGGGGGTGTACAGGAGAGTCAGGTTTCAATCCTGTGGAACTGTGGGTTATGGGCCCACCATGTGGTTTTTTTAGGAGCAGTGACATCTTGCACAGTCATGATAGCAAGGAATGTCAGAGAGTACCCTGTCAGTTATGTCGGCAACACGTTGGTACCAAGGGCGAGGGACGAAGAGAACCATTTTCCTGCTCGTTGAAACAAGGCGGACCAATAGGCAAAGTTCTCGTCCATCGGGGGTTACCGAAAATGTCACCAACAATATTAACAGGGTCTTACTGACAGAGTTGTACACCGAGGTGTTTACATAAGCAGGAGGATATTACTGCTTAGATCATATAGATCACCAGAAAGGTTAAACCAAACAATGGAAAGGAAAATATGATTATCAGATTAAACAGAAGAATGGAAAGGAAAATGTGTTAAAACACATATTTCAAGGGTATATTCTTCCCAAGGGTAAGCAGAGCATGATATCCATGACGGGATATAACGTAGAAAACTCTTTAGGTAAGGGGAAGGAAATTTCATGACATTACCCATACAACGGTGTTTGGATAATTGAGCAGGAAACAATTAGCTTTGGGCTTCAAATGTTCCTGTTTAAAACCAGAGTACCATAGACATGCTTCGAGATAGCATTGACATGGTCAATAGGTAAGATCAGGCCAATGGATTCACAAAGGTTCCATCAGGAACAACTTATGGAATAAGTCTTACAATTTCCTCATGGAAGAATGGCTAACCTTGGTAAGGAGGATACTATATCAATAGGTCATCCGGCCATGTGTGCTAGGCATGACATCATCTTACCGGGTTATAAAAAGACTAATGTTATAACTCTTGGAATTACGTTCCAACCATCATTTCTGACCAAGATTCAGATCAGATTGGTGTCAGGTTACCTTAGACTTAGGATGTCTGAGAAGAAAGGTGCAACACAAATTGATGGGATGACATTGTAAGATTCTCGGGAAATGAACCATGAAAGCAAGTTCCGAAACAAGAGTTCATCATTAAACCAATGAGAGGTGAGGAGGTGATTGATTGACTCAGCGACAATCCATTGAGACTTCCAAAAGATGGATTTCCAAAACTATGTGAACAAGGAGATAACATTAGCTAGATCGAATGACTTAATGAAGTATGCTCGAGGAAAACATACACAGTTAAACATTGGCTGAAATGTGCACCCCAAATATGGGCTAGGTAGCACGATCAATGTTCGAATGATGATTCCTTAAGCCATAGACGTAGAATGGAACTATAGACCAATAACTTCAAAGCAATAGGGTTGCTAGAAGTTTAAAATCTACACATCACAGACCATTTGTCGGTATTTTGTTTAGAAACTACACGGGGACCAAGAAAGAATGGTGATGGTGAGAAGTATCACTGTACCAAGAATTCTTAAGAGGTGGAGTAATGTTCACGACATTCTTGACATAAAAATGGTAATACTCCACGGTAGAACATAACATAAGTTGGATAGCAGGGGAAATCAAGATACATCACAAAATATGAACAAGTTCGTGTTGGGGGGGAAGGTAAGAATGTTGTCGATGATAACATAATTCATCAAGGGGCAAGGATGGTATTTCTCATCCTGAATTTCGACATGGAAGAAGTCAAATTGTTGACAATGATCATGACAAATTTGTCGAGAGGTTTTCAAGAAGATGTAATTGATCGATGATGACATCAAGTCAAAGGAATGATGAAAGCGAGAGGTTATTGGAACCACGGGTAGCACACAAACTCGGGGTCAAGTTTGTTGTTCGAGGTGAAACGATATGACGAGGAAAATCGACGTAAGCTTAGCTCATCGTCGAAAGTGGTGCTCCGGGAATAAGGACCAGGTAGCACAGTTAAAATCATCAAGATAATGATATAGCCAAACAGGCTAGGAATGACGCGATCGGGTACAAACTCGTAAGTAAGGAGCATTACTAAAAGTTGTTGAACCGTAGTGCGGACTCGATTCAATTATCGGTGGTTTTGAGTGTTTAAAAACTCAAAGCCCGTGAAAATTTGGAATCAATGAGAATGTAGCACTTGATGAAGAACTCATAAGAAGTTATGCAGTTCAATGATAATCTCGAGATACCAGGGGGTAATACTCGACGACAAACCAAAGTAGAGGTTGGACTGGGGTATTGCTCTTACAGAAGACAAGTGCTTAAACTTGTACGAGAAATGGTATTTAAAGGAGAACATGGTCGGAACGACGTCCACGGATTCCAGATGAACTTACTACAAGGGGACAATTATTTTAAGAGAAGCTTCCATGATAAGGTATACATCGTGTCCATGGGCATGAACACAAAGTTCAAGGTCGACTCCCACTTCTTCAATGCATAACCTTTCATTTACTTCCCGCGTTTGATGAAGTTGCAGTGTGGAAAATATTTATCTGGCAAAATACCAGAAGAGTATGACTCATGAAAACTTTCGAGTTCACACGTATTATGAAAGGCATAGGTTTAACCCATCAAGGCATCCTAGGAACATATACCACAAACTTCGGAGTAAATATTACAAGCTCGAAAGAAGGGCATTGTTCAAAATCAGATGATACAATTTACCAAAGGCATTATATACCCATGGAAAGGCTCACAAGGTTATTCAATAGGAAGGACACTGTCGGATAAAATCCAACAAGGGAACCGATGGTCCACAAGGGATCTGATGTGAGCATCGGTACTCAACCAGAGGAAGAAGAATACCAGGAGATCTGATTATAGAAACAACTGACTAACTCAAAGTTCAAATGCAAAAGAATTATGATTTCCAACTCAGGGGGGTCAGAAGCAACGCTCTGATCAAGGATGGGTAAGTTGAATAGGCTTAGGGGTACAATCGATGGCAATTTGATAGGTCGAGATCCAGCTCACGTTTAAAATGACGTCTGAGCCGGAAGAATGAATTCTAGGATATGATTGAGGATTGCGAGCATTCGCAACAAATTGAATCAACGGACTCAAAATGATAATGACAAGAGATGCCATTAAGATTACGAGAATTTTGGGATTAACCATAATGCAAGCAAACAAGAATTTCAAGAGCAATAGGCTCCTGAGGATTTTCGGAAGATCGAATAGTATGTTGAAGACTATTGTGGAATACTTGAAACAACTGGGGATGACCGGATACTCGGTAAGTGCGAGAATTATCCGTAGGGGTATTCAGGTGACAAAGAACAGCAAGGCAGTAAGCTCAAAGGATTCTCGGAACAACAGAGAGAATTTCGGGGTATCTTGTAATAACAAGATCAACTGGGAAACATTGTATATGAATGGCGAGTATACGTGGTTATTCATAGGAGTTTATCGATAAAGGGGAATTGCAAAAGCAATGAACACAAGTGTTCGGGTTATCAGCGGAGAGTATCTTCAGGGTCTTCACGTGCAGCAGACGATCATCAGTAATAAGGGGCTCTCCGGGTGAAAGTGATAACGAGATCCTAATGTTAGATTTAGTAAAACTCACTTAACCCGAATAGAAGAGAGATCAGAGTCCCAGAGTATAGACAAGGAGTAAAAGATCCTAATACCACCCAATGGCGACGTGGGCCCGTAAGCCACACAGCCATGTTAGTAAAACAGTTTTCACTGACTAGACTCAACTTCGGCCAAGGAGTTGGAAAGGGGGATTCCTGCAGGCAGTTGGCTCTGATACCAACTTGTGACGCCCCTGATTTGACCGTACACTAATCATGCACGCAAATGTGTACGATCAAGATCAGGGACTCACGGGAAGATATCACAACACAACTCTACAACATAAATAAGTCATACAAGCATGATAATACAAGCCAGGGGCCTCGAGGGCTCGAATACAAGTGCTCGATCACAGACGAGTCAGCGGAAGCAACAATATCTGAGAACAGACATAAGTTAAACAAGTTTGCCTTAAGAAGGCTAGCACAAACTGGGATACAGATCGAACGAGGCGCAGGCCTCCTGCCTGGGATCCTCCTAACTACTCCTGGTCGTTGTCAGCGGCCTGCACGTAGTAGTAGGCACCTCCAGTGTCGTAGGTGTCGTCGTCGACGGTGGCGTCTGGCTCCTGGACTCCAACATCTGGTTGCGACAACCAGATAGAAAGGAAAGGGGGAAAAGAGGGAGAGAGGCAACCGTGAGTACTCATCCAAAGTACTCGCAAGCAAGGAGCTACACTACATATGCATGGGTATATGTGTAAAGGGGCATATCAGTGGACTGAACTGCAGAATGCCAGAATAAAAGGGGGATAGCTAGTCCTGTCGAAGACTACGCTTCTGGTCATCTCCATCTTGCAGCATGTAGAAGAGAGTAGATTGAAGTCCTCCAAGTAGCATTGCATAGCATAATCCTACCCGGTGATCCCCTCCTCGTCGCCCTGTTAGAGAGCGATCACCGGGTTGTATCTGGCACTTGGAAGGGTGTATTTTATTCAGTATCCAGTTCTAGTTGTCATAAGGTCAAGGTACAACTCCGGGTCGTCCTTTTACCGAGGGACACGGCTATTCGAATAGATAAACTTCCCTGCAGGGGTGCACCACATAACCCAACACGCTCGATCCCATTTGGCCGGACACACTTTTCTGGGTCATGCCCGGCCTCGTAAGATCAACACGTCGCAGCCCCACCTAGGCTCAGCAGAGAGGTCAGCACGCCGGTCTAACCCTATGCGCGCAGGGGTCTGGGCCCATCGTCCTATGCACACCTGCACGTTGCGTACGCGGCCGGAAGCAGACCTAGCCCCCTTAATACAAGCGCGAGCTTACGGTCCAATGCGGCGCGCGCCACTCAGTCGCTGACGTCAAAAGAGCTTCGGCTGATACCCCGACGTCGGGATACCCATAACTACTCCCGCGTAGATGGTTAGTGCGTATAGACCAAAAGGCCAGACTCAGATCAAATACCAAGATCTCGTTAAGCGTGTTAAGTATCCGCGAACGCCGACCAGGGCCAGGCCCACCTCTCTCCTAGGTGGTCTCAACCTGCCCTGTCGCTCCGCCACAAAGTAACAGTCGGGGGCCGTCAGGAATCCAGGCCCACCTCTACCGGGATGGAGCCACCTGTCCTTTCAGCCCCCCATTAGAATCACTTGCGGGTACTCCTCGAGCCGACCCGACTTTAGTCACCACATGTGTCATGTATATAATGTATATAGTATATACCCGTGATCACCTCCCAAAGTGATCACGGCCCAGTAGTATAGCATGGCAGACGGACAAGAGTGTAGGGCAACTGATGGAACACTAGCATCCTATACTAAGCAGTAGGATAGCAGGTAAGGGTATCAAGTGTAGCAACAATGACAGGCTATGCATCAGGATAGGATTAACGGAAAGCAGTAACATGCTACACTACTCTAATGCAAGCAGTATAGAGAAGAATAGGCGATATCTGGTGATCAAGGGGGGGGGGCTTGCCTGGAAGCTCAGCCGAGAAGGAGGGGTCGTCAACAACGTAGATGATCGGGCACCAGCAGCGGCGTCAGTCTCGTAGTCTACCGGAGAAGGAGAGGGGGAAGAAACAGTAAATATGGAGCAAACAAAGCATCACAAAACATAAGGAGGCAAAACGTGGTGCTAGGCATGCCCTAACGCGGTAGTAAGCGATACCGGCGAAGGGGGGAAACATCCGGGAAAATATCCCCGGTGTTTCACGTTTTCGGACAGATGAACTGGAGGTGAAATGTTGCAGGTTCACTATGCTAGGGACGTGTGGCTGACAAACGGACTACGTATTCGGATTCGTCTCGTCGTTCTGAGCAACTTTCATGTTGAAAATATTTTAATCCGAGTTACGGATTAAAAGATATGATTTTCTAAAGATTTTATTAATTTCTGGAATTTAATTAATTATTTAATTTAATTCGAAAATGGATTTATGACATCAGCATGATGTCATGCTGACGTCAGCAGTCAACGTTGACCGTTGACCTGGTCAACCTGTCAGGTGGGTCCCACCTATCAGTGACTGTTAGTTAATTATCAGTAGTTAATTAGTTATTAGTTTAATTAATCTTAATTAATTAATATTAACATGATTAAATAAGTTATTAATTATCTTAATTAATTATCTTAATTATTTAATTATTTTTATTATTTATTTCTATTTTTATTATTATTATTTTTTTATTTTTTTTACGTTCTGGGGGCGGGGCCCCTGTGTCATTGGCCCATAGGGGAGCCTAGTGGGTTTGTGGGCGCTGGGTGCAGGTGTGCGGGTACCAGGCGCTGAGGCGCAACCCGCCCGGTGCGAGGCGAGGTCACCGGCGACGGTGGGGCCCGCCTGACGCAGCGGGCGAGCAAAGGGGAGTCCGCGGGCATGGGACGGCTCCAGCGGGCACCGGCCAATGAGTCGAGGCAGGCAGGGGAGGCCACGGCAGTCGGCGCGAGGCCATAGCCATGGCTGATGGCGGCCTCAGACGGGTGGTCGCCAGCGGGTGCGGCCAAGGAAGCAGAAGGCGGTGACACGGCGAGAGCAGGGGCTGGCGGGTGCAGAGGGGCGTCGGGGGCAAGCATGCACGGCGCAAGGCGCGGTCGGGCGGCCGTGTACGGCGAGGCGACGACGGGGAACGGCTCGGGCGCGATGGCCATCCAGAGGAGGCGCGACGAGCGCGGGGAGGCCGCGAGCGAGCACGGCCTCGGGTGCGCGGTGACAGGGGAAGAGGGGAGAGGAGGAGGGCGCTCATGGCGGGGCTGTAGGGACGGGGCAGCATGCTCGGGGAGGACGGATGGCGTCGGAGCAGCAGGTCAACGCGGTCATCATGGCGTTGGCCGACACGGAGGAGCGGCGACGATCCGGCGATGGGGGGGGCACCGTGGCCTTGCGCTGGTGGGGTGGACGACGACCATGGGGTGCGACGAGGTCCGAAGGCGCCGGCAATGGAGAGGCAGGGCGGGATGGCTGGTTCGGGGCTGGGCGCAGCTGTCGGGTCAGGGGGGAACGAGCTCCCCGATCCAGATCGGGTCAGGGGAGAAAGAGGAGCGAGGGGGGGAGACTGGGGATCGGGCCTAGGGTTTCGGTGCCAGGGGAGTTAGTAGTTGGGGGGGGGGGGGGTTGGGCCGGCCTGGTTTGGGAGGCCAGCTGGGCCGATTGGCCCAGTAGGGGGGTTTGTCTTTCATTTATTGTTTTTCTTTTGTTTTCTATTTTTTTCATTTTTCTTTTAGTTTCTTTAGCTTTGTGAAATAAGACAATAGCTCCTAAATTAATCTCAGAATAACCCACTGCCTTAAAAAGTTTGGTGACTAAATAAACTAGTTGAACATTTGTTTATTATTTTAAAAGTATTCAAATAATTCTATTTGCTACTGTTTTGTTTAGTTTAGTGCATTTAAACTTTTTATAAAGACTTTGTTTATCCACCAATATTACTTATGAATTATTTGGCTCACCCCGAACATTTTAGTTTTAATTTTTGAAATCTTTTATTGTTTGCTTGATTTTGAAATTGAAAACGAATCGGTTTCGAAGTAACGCGAGATTAGCAACAGTAATCGAGGTGACGTGGCATCATTAGCAGAGGATCACTGTAGCTTAATTATCCGGGCGTCACAGTAATAAATCAAAAGGTGATGAAAAACTACTAAAAATTATGTGACTTCTACATATATAAGTTGTTGTAGGATTATCAAATGGCGGCATACACAACTTCGAAACTAGAAACGACGCAAGGCTTCTATCACTGGTCGATAATGCTATTTAAACAAGTTTTCAGTTTCGCAAAAATAGAAAATCTATCATGATGGATCAAAACGGCTAAAAATGTATCATATTATCATATTTCTATAGGTAAGTTGCTATCTGAGGTGCATATAGATGCATGGACTACCCTCGAAGCATGAAAATGGTGGAAATGATTTCGGAATATGTCGATGACGCTTAATTAATAAGTTTTCAGTTTTGAACAAAGTGAAAATCTATAGTGATGGATCAAAACGTAACAAAATTGGTGATGAAATTATATGATTACTAGTTATAAGTCGTTATACGAGATCCATATGGTCAAACATACTACTTCCGAAGCTTGAAAGGAAGAAATGCTGGTGGAATGTCTAAATGATGCTACTTAAGTAGGTTTTCTGTTTAGCGAATAAAAAATAATCGATAACAGATCAAAAGTTTATTTAAAGGTGCTAAACATAAATAATTCATGTGGATAAGCTGTTCTATGATCCATATGGCGGTCGAGACTACTCTCGAAGAATGGACTGATGGAAAGGCTGTTATAATGTGTCTAATATCCTACTTAATTGATTTCTAAGGTCCAAAGGAGGACAAAATGCAAATTAATAAATCAAAAGGTTATGAAAAATACTAAAAATTATGTGACTCCTACATATATAAGTTGTTGGTGGATTTTCAAATGGCGGCATAGACAACTTCGAAATAAGAAACGAAGCAAGGCTTCTATCACTTGTCGATAATGCTATTTAAACAAGTTTTCAGTTTCGCAAAACTAGAAAATCTACCATGATGGATCAAAACAGTTAAAAATGTACCAAATTATCAGATTTCTATAGGTAAGTTGCTATCTGAGGTCCATATAGATGCATGGACTACCCTCGAAGCATGAAATGGTGGAAACGATTTTGGAATATGTCGATGACCCTTAATTAATAATTTTTCAGTTTTGAACAAAGTGAAAATCTATAGTGATGGATCAAAAGGTAACAAAATTGGTGATGAAATTATATGATTACTAGTTATAAGTTGTTGTACGAGATCCATATGGTCAAACGTACAACTTCCGAAGATTGAAAGGAAGATATGCTGGTGGAATGTCTAAATGATGCTATTTAAGTAAGTTTTTCTGTTTAGCGAATTAAAAATAATCATGGTAACGGATCAAAGGTTTATGCAAAGGTGCTAAACATGACTAATTTATGTGGATAAGCTGTCCTATGACTTCCACATGATGGTCGAGACTACTCTCGAAGAATGGAATGATGGAAAAGCTGTTATAATGTGTCTAATGTCCTATTTAAATGATTTCTATGTTTCAAAGGAGGAGAAAATGCAAAGTAATAAATCAAAAGGTGCTGAAAAACTACTAAAAATTATGAGACTGCTACATATATAAGTTGTTGTAGGATTTTCAAATGGCGGCATCCACAACTTCGAAAAAAGAAGCGACGCAAGGCTTCTATAACTGGTCGATAATGCTATTTAAACAAGTTTTTAGTTTCACAAAAATAGAAAATCTACCATGATGGATCAAAACGGTTAAAAATGTATCAAATTATCAGATTTCTATATGTAAGTTGCTATCTGAGGTGCATATAGATGCATGGACTACCCTCGAAGCATGAAAATGGTGGAAATGATTTCGGAATATGTCGATGACGCTTAATTAATAAGTTTCCAGTTTTGAACAAAGTGAGAATCTATAGTGATGGATAAAAAGGGGACACAATTGGTGATGAAATTATATGATTACTAGTTATAATTTGTTATACGATATTCATATGGTCGAACATACTACTTCCGAAGCTTGAAAGGAAGAAAATCTGGTGGAATGTCTAAATGATGCTATTTAATTAAGTTTTCTCTTTAGCGAATAAAAAATCGTCGGTAATGGATCAAAAGTTTATGTAAAGGTGCTAAACATGAATAATTTATGTGGATAAGCTGTTTTCTGACTTCCACATGGCGGTCGAGATTACTCTCGAAGAATGGAATGATGGAAAGGCTGTTATAATGTGTCTAATGTCCTATTTAAACGATTTCAAAGTTTGAAAGCAGGAGAAAATGCAAAGTAATAAATAAAAAGGTTATCAAAAACTACTAAAAATTATGTGGCTCGTACATATATAAGTTGTTGTGGGATTTTTCAAATGGCGGAATAGACAACTTTGAAACAAGAAACAAGGCAAGTCTTGTATCACTTGTCAATAATGCTATTTAAACAAGTTTTCAGTTTCGCAAAAATAGAAAATCTACCATGATGGATCAAAAGAGTTAAAAATGTACCAAATTATCTGATTTCTATAGCTAAGTTGCGATCTGAGGCGCATATAGATGCATGTACTACCCTCGAAGCACGAAATAGTGGAAACAATTTCGGAATATGTCGATGACGCTTAATTAATAAGTTTTCAGTTTTGAACAAAGCGAAAATCTATAGTGATGGATCGAAAGGTAACAAAATTGGTGAAGAAATTATATGATTACTAGTTATCAGTTGTTATACGAGATCCATATGGTCAAACATACAACTTCCAAAGCTTGAAAGGAAGAAATGCTGGTAGAATGTCTAAATGATGCTATTTAAGTAAGTTTTCTGTTTAGCGAATAAAAAATCATCGGTAACGGATCAAAAGTTTATGCAAAGGTGCTAAACATGACTAATTTATGTGGATAAGCTGTTCTATGACTTCCACATGATGGTCGAGACTACTCTCGAAGAATGGAATGATGGAAAAGCTGTTATAATGTGTCTAATGTCCTATTTAAATGATTTCTATGTTTCAAAGGAGGAGAAAATGAAAAGTAATAAATCAAAAGGTGATGAAAAACTACTAAAAAATATGTGACTGCTGCATATATAAGTTGTTGTAGGATTTTCAAATGGCGGCATACACAACTTCGAAACAAGAAATGACGCAAGGTTTCTATCACTGGTCGATAATGCTATTTAAACAAGTTTTCAGTTTCGCAAAAATAGAAAATCTACCATGATGGATCAAAATGGTTAAAATGTATCAAATTATCAAATTTCTATAGGTAAGTTGCTATCTGAGGTGCATATAGATGCATGGACTACCCTCGAAGCATGAAAATGGTGGAAATGATTTCGGAATATGTCGATGACTCTTAATTAATAAGTTCTCAGTTTTGAACGAAGTGAAAATCTATAGCGATGGATCAAAAGGTAACAAAATCTGTGATGAAATTATATGATCACTAGTTATAAGTCGTTATACGAGATCCATTTGGTCAAACTTACTACTTCCGAAGCTTGAAAGGAAGAAATGCTGGTGGAATGTCTAAATGATGCTATTTAAGTAGGTTTTTTGTTTAGCGAATAAAAAATAATCGGTAACAGATCAAAAGTTTATTTAAAGGTGCTGAACATGAATAATTCATGTGGATAAGCTGTTCTATGACTTCCATATGGCGGTCGAGACTACTCTTGAAGAATGAAATGATGGTAAGGCTGTTATAATGTGTCTAATGTCCTATTTAAATGATTTCTAAGTTTCAAAGGAAGAGAAAATGCAAAGTAATAAATCAAAAGGTTATTAAAAACTACTAAAAATTATGTGTCCTACATCTATAAGTTGTTGTAGGATTTTCAAATGGCGGCATAGACAACTTCGAAATAAGAAACAAAGCGAAGCTTCTATCACTCGTCGATAATGCTACTTAAACAAGTTTTCAGTTTCGCAAAAATAGAAAATCTACCATGATGGATCAAAACAGTTCAAAATTGACCAAATTATCAGATTTCTATAGGTAAGTTGCTATCTGAGGTGCTTATAGATGCATGGAATACCCTCGAAGCATGAAATGGTGGACACAATTTCGGAATATGTCGCTGACGCTTAATTAATAAGTTTTCAGTTTTGAACAAAGTGAAAATCCATAGTGATGGATCAAAAGGTAACAAAATTGGTGATGAAATTATATGATTACTAGTTATATGTTGTTATACGAGATCCATATGGTCAAACATACAACTTCCGAAGCTTGAAAGTAAGAAATGCTGGTGGAATGTCTAAATGATGCTATTTAAATAAGTTTTCTGTTTAGCGAATAAAAAATCATCGGTAACGGATCAAAAGTTTATGTAAAGGTGCTAAACATGACTAATTTATGTGGATAAGCTGTTCTATGACCTCCACATGGCGGTCGAGACTTCTCTCGAAGAATGGAATGATGAAAAGGCTGTTATAATGTGTCGAATGTCCTATTTAAATGATTTATGAGTTTCAAAGGAGGAGAAAATTATGTGAATCCTACATATATATGTAGTAAATCAAAAGATTATGAAAAACTACTAAAAATTATGTGAATCCTACATATATAAGTTGTTGTAGGATTTTCAAATGGCGACATAAACAACTTCGAAACAAGAAACAAAGCAAGGCTTCTATCACTCGTGGATAAAGCTATTTAAACAAGTTTTCAGTTTTGCAAAAATAGAAAATCTACCATGATCTATCAAAATGGTTAAAATGTATCAAATTATCAGATTTCTATAGGTAGGATGCAATCTGTGGTGCATATAGATGTATGGTCTACCCTCGAAGCATGAAATGGTGGAAACGATTTCGGAATATGTCGATAATGCTTAATTAATAAGTTTCCAGTTTTGAACAAAGTGAGAATCTATAGTGATGGATAAAAAGGGGACAAAATTGGTGATGAAATTATATGATTACTAGTTATAATTTGTTATCCAAGATCCATATGGTCGAACATGCTACTTCCGAAGCTTGAAAGGAAGAAAATATGGTGGAATGTCTAAATGATGCTATTTAAATAAGTTTTCTGTTTAGCGAATAAAAAATCGTCGGTAACGGATCAAAAGTTTATGTAAAGGTGCTAAACAAGAATAATTTATGTGGATAGGCTGTTCTATGACTTCCACATGGCGGTCGAGACTACCCTCAAAGAATGGATTGATGGAAAGACTGTTATAATCTTTCTAATGTCCTATTTAAATGATTTCTAAGTTTCAAAGCAGGAGAAAATGCAAAGTAATAAATCAAAAGGTTATGAAAAACTACTAAAAATGATGTGACTCCTACATATATAAGTTGTTGTAGGATTTTCAAATGGCGGCATAGACAACTTTGAAACAAGAAACGAAGCAAGGCTTGTATCACTTGTCGATAATGCTGTTTAAACAAGTTTTTAGTTTTGCAAAAATAGAAAATCTACCAATGTGGATCAAAACGTTTAAAAATGTACCAAATTATCAGATTTCTATAGGTAAGTTGTTATCTGAGGTGCATATAGATGCATGGACTATCCTTGAAATGGTGGAGACGATTTTGGAATATGTCGATGACGCTTAATTAATAAATTTCAGTTTTGAACAAAGTGAAAATCTATAATGATGGATTAAAAGGTAACAAAATTGGTGATGAAATTATATGATTACTAGTCATAAGTTGTTATACGAGATCCATATGGTCAAACATACAACTTCCGAAGCTTGAAAGCAAGAAATGCTGGTGGAATGTCTAGATGATGCTATTTAAGTAAGTTTTCGGTTTAGCGAATAAAAAATCATCGGTAACGGATCAAAAGTTTATGTAAAGATGCTAAACATGACTAATTTATGTGGATAAGCTGTTCTATGACTTCCACATGGCAGTCGAGACTTCTCTCGGAGAATGGAATGATGAAAAGGCTATTATAATGTGTCGAATGTCCTATTTAAATGATTTATGAGTTTCAAAGGAGAAGAAAATTATGTGAATCCTACATATATATGTAGTAAATCAAAAGGTTATGAAAAACTACTAAAAATTATGTGAATCCTACATATATAAGTTGTTGTAGGATTTTCAAATGGCGACATAAACAACTTCGAAACAAGAAACAAAGCAAGGCTTCTATCACTTGTGGATAAAGTTATTTAAACAAGTTTTCAGTTTTGCAAAAATAGAAAAAATCTACCATGATCTATCAAAATGGTTAAAATGTATCAAATTATCAGATTTCTATAGGTAAGTTGCTATCTGAGGTGCATATAGATGCATGGACTACCCTCGAAGCAGGAAATGGTGGAAACGATTTCAGAATATATCAATAATGCTTAATTAATAAGTTTCCAGTTTTGAACAAAGTGAGAATCTATAGTGATGGATAAAAAGGGGACAAAATTGGTGATGAAATTATATGATTACTAGTTATAATTTGTTATGCAAGATCCATATGGTCGAACATACTACTTCTGAAGCTTGAAAGGAAGAAAATTTTGTGGAATGTCTAAATGATGCTATTTAAATAAGTTTTCTGTTTAGCGAATAAAAAATCATCGGTAACGGATCAAAAGTTTATGTAAAGGTGCTAAACAAGAATAATTTATGTGGATAAGCTGTTCTATGACTTCCACATGGCGGTCGAGACTACTCTCGAAGAATGAATTGATGAAAAGGCTGTTATAATCTTTCTAATGTCCTATTTAAATGATTTCTAAGTTTCAAAGCAGGAGAAAATGCAAAGTAATAAATCAAAAGGTCATGAAAAACTACTAAAATTTATGTCACTCCTACATATATAAGTTGTTGTAGGATTTTCAAATGGCAGCATAGACAACTTTGAAACAAGAAACGAAGCAAGGCTTGTATCACCTGTCGATAATGCTATTTAAACATGATTTCAGTTTCGCAAAAATAGAAAATCTACCATGATGGATCAAAACGGTTAAAAATGTACCAAATTATTAGATTTCTATAGGTAAGTTTCTATCTGAGGTGCACATAGATGCATGGACTACCCTCAAAGCATGAAATGGTGGAAAAGATTTCACAATAAGTCGATGACGCTTAATTAATAAGATTTCAGTTTTGAACAAAGTGAAAATCTACAGTGATGGATCAAAAGGTAACAAAATTGGTGATGAAATTATATGACTACAAGTTATAAGTTGTTATACGAGATCCATATGGTCAAACATACAACTTCCGAAGCTTGAAAGGAAGAAATGCTGATGGAATGTCTAAATGATGCTATTTAAGTAAGTTTTCTGTTTAGCGAATAAAAAATCATCGGTAACGGATCAAAAGTTTATGCAAAGGTGCTTAATATGACAAATTCATGTGGATAAGTTGTTCTATGACTTCCACATGGCGGTCGAGACTACTCTCGAAGAATTGAATGATGGAAAGGCTATTATAATGTGTCTAATGTCCTATTTAAATGATTTCTAAGTTTCAAAGGAGGAGAAAATGCAAACTAATAAATCAAAAGATGATGAAAACCTACTAAAAATTATGTGACTGCTACATATATAAGTTGTTGTAGGATTTTCAAATGGTGGCATACACAACTTCGAAACAAGAAACGACGCAAGGCTTCTATCACTGGTCGATAATGCTATTTAAACAAGTTTTTAGTTTTGCAAAAATAGAAAATCTACCATGATGGATCAAAACGGTTAAAAATGTATCAAATTATCAGATTTCTGTAGGTAAGTTGCTATCTGAGGTACATATAGATGCATGGACTACCCTCGAAGCATGAAAATGGCGGAAATGATTTCGGAATATGTCGATGACGCTTAATTAATAAGTTTTCAGTTTTGAACGAAGTGAAAATCTATAGTGATGGATCAAAAGGTAGCAAAATTGGTGATGAAATTATATGATTACTAGTTATAAGTTGTTATACGAGATCCATATGGTCAAACATACTACTTCTGAAGCTTGAAAGGAAGAAATGCTGGTGGAATGTCTAAATGATGCTATTTATGTAAGTTTTCTGTTTAGCTAATAAAAAATCATCGGTAACTTATCAAAATATTATGTAAAGGTGCTAAACATGAATAATTCATTTGGATAAGCTGTTCTATGACTTCCACATGGCGGTCGAGACTACTCTCGAAGAATGGGATGATGAAAAGGCTGTTATAATGTGTCGAATATCCTATTTAAATGATTCATGAGTTTCAAAGCAGGAGAAAATGTAAAGTAGTAATTAAAAGGTTATGAAAAACTACTAAAAAATTATGTGAATTCTACATATATAAGTTGTCGTAGGATTTTCAAATGGTGACATAGACAACTTCTACACAAGAAACAAAGCAAAGCTTCTATCACTTGTGGATAAAGCTATTTAAAAAAGTTTTCCGTTTTGCAAAAATAGAAAATCTACCATGATCGATCAAAATGGTTAAAATGTATCAAATTATCAGATTTCTGTAGGTAAGTTGCTATCTGAGGTACATATAGATGCACGGACTACCCTCGAAGCATGAAAATGGTGGAAATGATTTCGGAATATGTCGATGACGCTTAATTAATAAGTTTTTGGTTTTGAACGAAGTGAAAATCTATAGTGATGGATCAAAAGGTAACAAAATTGGTGATGAAATTATATGATTACTAGTTATAAGTTGTTATACGAGATCCATATGGTCAAACATACAACTTCCGAAAATTTGAAAGGAAGAAATGCTGGTGGAATGTCTAAATGATGCTATTTAAGTAAGTTTTCTGTTTAGAGAATAAAAAATCATCGGTAACAGATCAAAAGTTTATGCAAAGGTGCTAAATATGACTAATTTATGTGGTTTAGTTGTTCTGTAACTTCCACATGACGGTCGAGACTACTCTCGAAGAAGGGAATGATGGAAAAGCTGTTATAATGTGTCTAATGTCCTATTTAAATGATTTCTAAGTTTCAAAGGAGGAGAAAATGGAAAGTAATAAATCAAAAGATGATGAAAAACTACTAAAAATTATGTGACTGCTACATATATAAGTTGTTGTAGGATTTTCAAATGGCGGCATACACAACTTCGAAACAAGAAACCACGCAAGGCTTCTATCACTGGTCGATAATGTTATTTAAAAAAGTTTTCAGTTTTGCAAAAATAGAAAATCTACCATGATGGTTCAAAACGGTTAAAAATGTATCAAATTATCAGATTTCTATAGGTAAGTTGCTATCTGAGGTGCATATAGATGCATGGCCTACCCTCGAAGCATGAAATGGTGGAAACGATTTCGGAATATGTCGATGATGCTTAACTAAAAAGTTTCCAGTTTTGAAGAAAGTGAGAATCCATAGTGATCGATAAAAAGGGGGACAAAATTGGTGATGAAATTATATGATTACTAGTTATAATTTGTTATACGAGATCCATATGGTCGAACATACTACTCCGAAGCTTGAAAGGAAGAAAATCTCGTGGAATGTCTAAATGATGCTATTTAAATAAGTTTTCTGTTTAGCGAATAAAAAATCATCGGTAACGGATCAAAAGTTTATGTAAAGATGCTAAACATGAATAATATATGTGGATAAGCTGTTCTATGACTTCCACATGGCGGTCGAGACTACTCTCGAAGAATGGTTTGATGGAAAGGCTGTTAGAATTTGTCTAATGTCCTACTTAAATTATTTCTAAGTTTCAAAGCAAGAGAAAATGCAAAGGAATAAATCAAAAGGTTATGAAAAACTACTAAAAAGTATGTCACTCCTACATATATAAGTTGTTGTAGGATTTTGAAATGGCGGCCTAGACAACTTTGAAACAAGAAACGAAGCAAGGCTTGTATCAGTTGTCGATAATGCTATTTAAACAAGTTTTCAGTTTCACAAAAATAGAAAATCTACCATGATGGATCAAAACAGTTAAAAATGTACCAAATTATCAGATTTCTATAGGTAAGTTGCTATCTGAGTTGCATATAGATGCATCGACTACCCTCAAAGCATGAAAATGGTGGAAATGATTTCGGAATATGTCGATGACGCTTAATTAATAAGTTTTCAGTTTTGAACGAAGTGAAAATCTATAGTGATGGATCAAAAGGTAACTAAATTGGTGATGAAATTATATGATTACTAGTTATAAGTTGTTATACGAGATCCATATGGTCAAACATACAACTTCCGAAGCTTGAAAGGAAGAAATGCTGGTGGAATGTCTAAATGATGCTATTTAAGTAAGTTTTCTGTTTAGCGAATAAAAAATCATCGATAACGGATCAAAAGTTTATGCAAAGGTGCTAAATATGACTAATTTATATGGATAAACTGTTCTATAACTTCCACATGAAGGTCGAGACTACTCTCGAAGAATGAAATGATGGAAAAGCTGTTATAATGTGTCTAATGTCCTATTTAAATGATTTCTAAGTTTCAAAGTAGGAGAAAATGCAAAGTAATAAACCAAAAGATGATGAAAAACTACTAAAAATTATGTGACTGCTACATATATAAGTTGTTGTAGGATTTTCAAATGGCGTCATACACAACTTCGAAACAAGAAACGACGCAAGGCTTCTATGACTGGTCGATAATGTTATTTAAATAAGTTTTCAGTTTTGCAAAAATAGAAAATCTACCATGATGGATCAAAACGGTTAAAAATGTATCAAATTATCAGATTTCTATAGGTAAGTTGCTACCTGAGGTACATATAGATGCATGGACTACCCTCGAAGCATGAAACGGTGGAAACGATTTCGGAATATGTCGATGACGCTTAATTAATAAGTTTTCAGTTTTGAACAAAGTGAAAATCTATAGTGATGGATCAAAAGGTAACAAAATTGGTGATGAAATTATATGATTACTAGTTATAAGTTGTTATACGAGATCCATATGGTCAAACATACTACTTCCGAAGCTTGAAAGGAAAAAATGCTGGTGGAATGTCTAAATGATGCTATTTAAGTAAGTTTTCTGTTTAGCGAATAAAAAATCATCGGTAACGGATCAAAAGTTTATGCAAAGGTGCTAAAGATGACTAATTTATGTGGATAAGCTGTTCTATAACATCCACATGATGGTCGAGACTACTCTCGAAGAATGGAATGATGGAAAAGCTGTTATAATGTGTCTAATGTCCTATTTAAATGATTTCTAAGTTTCAAAGGAGGAGAAAATGCAAAGTAATAAATCAAGAAATGATGAAAAACTACTAAAAATTATGTGACTGCTACATATATAAGTTGTTGTAGGATTTTCAAATGGCGGCATACACAACTTCGAAACAAGAAACGACGCAAGGCTTCTATCACTGGTCTATAAGGCTAATTAAACAAGTTTTCAGTTTCGCAAAAATAGAAAAGCTACCATGATGGATCAAAATGGTTAAAAATGTATCAAATTATCATATTTCTATATGTAAGTTGCTATCTGAGGTGCATATAGATGCGTGACTACCCTCAAAGAATGAAAATGGTGGAAATGATTTCGGAATATGTCGATGACTCTTAATTAATAAGTTTCCAGTTTTGAATAAAATGAGAATCTATAGTTATGGATAAAAAGGGGACAAAATTGGTGATGAAATTATATGATTACTAGTTATAATTTGTTATACGAGATGCATATGGTCGAACATACTACTTCCGAAGGTTGAGAGGAAGAAAATCTGGTGGAATGTCTAAAAGATGCTATTTAAATAAGTTTTCTGTTTAGCGAATAAAAAATCGTTGGTAACGGATCAAAAGTTTATGTAATGGTGCTAAACATGAATAATTTATGTGGATAAGCTATTCTATGACTTCCACATGGCGGTCGAGACTACTCTCGAAGAATGGAATGATGGAAAGGCTGTTATAATGTGTCTAATGTCCTATAGAAATGATTTCCAAGTTTCAAAGCAGTAGAAAATGCAAAGTAATAAATCAAAAGGTTATGAAAAACTACTAAAAATTTTGTGACTCCTACATATATAAGTTGTTGTAGGATTTTCAAATCGCGGCATAGACAACTTTGAAACAAGAAACGAAGCAAGGCTTGTATCACTTGTAGATAATGCTATTTAAACAAGTTTTCAGTTTCGCAAAAATAGAAAATCTACCTGAGGTGCATATAGATGCATGTACTAAGCATGAAATGGTGGAAACGAGTTCGGAATATGTCGATGACGCTTAATTAATAAGTTTTCAGTTTTGAACAAAGTGAAATCTATAGTGATGGATCAAATGGTAACAAAATTGGCAATGAAATTATTTGATTACTACTTATAAGTTGTTATACGAGATCCATATGGTCAAACATAGAACTTCCGAAGCTTGAAAGGAAGAAATGCTGGTGGAATGTCTAAATGATGCTATTTAAGTAAGTTTTCTGTTTAGCGAATAAAAAATCATCGGTAACGGATCAAAACTTTATGCAAAGGTGCTAAACATGACTAATTTATGTGGATATGTTGTTCTATGACTTCCACATGACGGTCGAGACTACTCTCGAAGAATGGAATGATGGAAAAGCTAATATAATGTGTCTAATGTCCTATTTAAATGATTTCTAAGTTTCAAAAGAAGAGAAAATGCAAAGTAATAAATCAAAAGGTAATGAAAAACTACTAAAAATTATGTGACTGCTACATATATAAGTTGTTGTAGGATTTTCAAATTGCGGCATACACAACTTCGAAACAAGAAACGACGCAATGTTTCTATCACTGGTCGATAAGGCTAATTAAACAAGTTTTCAGTTTCGCAAAAATAGAAAAGCTACCATGATGGATCAAAATGGTTAAAATGTATCAAATTATCAGATTTCTATAGGTAAGTTGCTAACTGAGGTGCATATAGATGCATGGACTACCCTCAAAGAATGAAAATGGTGAAAATGATTTCGGAATATGTCGATGATGCTTAATAAATAAGTTTTCAGTTTTGAACGAACTGAAAATCTATAGTGATGGATCAAAAGGTAACAAAATTGGTGATGAAATTATATGATTACTAGTTATAAGTTGTTATACGAGATCCATATGGTCAAACATAGTACTTCCGAAGCTTGAAAGGAAGAAATGCTGGTGGAATGTCTAAATGATGCTATTTAAGTAAGTTTTCTGTTTAGCAAATAAAAAATCATTGGTAACAGATCAAAAGTTTATGTAAAGGTGCTAAACATGAATAATTCATGTGGATAAGCTGTTATATGACTTCCACGTGGCGATCGAGACTACTCTCGAAGAATTGAATGATGGAAAGGCTGTTATAATGTGTCTATTGTCCTATTTAAATAATTTCTAAGTTTCAAAGGAGGAGAAAATGCAGAGTAATAAATCAAAAGGTTATCAAAAACTACTAAAAATTATCTAACTGCTACATATATAAGTGGTTGTAGGATTTTCAAATGGCCCCATAGACAACTTCGAAACAAGAAACGAAATAAGGCTTCTATCACTTGTCGATAAAGCTATTTAAACAAGTTCTCAGTTTCGCAAAAGTAGAAAATCTACCATGATGGATCAAAACAGTTAAAAATGTTCCAAATTATCATATTTCTATAGGTAAGTTGCTACCTAAGGTGCATATAGATGCATGGACTACACTCGAAGCATAAAATAGTGGAAACGATTTCGGAATATGTCGATGACGCTTAATTAATAAGTTTTCAGCTTTGAACAAAGTGAAAATCTATAGTGATGGATAAAAAGGTAACAAAATTGGTGATGAAATTATATGATTACTAGTTATCAGTTGTTATACGAGATCCATATGGTGAAACATACAACTTTCGAACCTTGAAAGGAAGAAATGCTGGTGGAATGTCCAAATGATGCTATTTAAGTAAGTTTTCTGTTTAGCGAATAAAAAATCATCGGTAACGAATCAAAAGTTTATGCAAATGTGCTAAACATGACTAATTTATGTGGATAATCTGTTCTATGACTTCCACATGGCAGTCGAGACTACTCTCGAAGAATGGAATGATGGAAAGGCTGTTATAATGTGTCTAATATCCTATTTAAATGATTTCTAAGTTTGAAAGGAGGAGAAATGCAAAGTAATTAATCAAAAGGTGATGAAAAACTACTAAAAATTATGTGACTGCTACATATATAAGTTGTTGTAGGATTTTCAAATGGCGGCATACACAACTTTGAAACAAGAAACGAAACAAGGCTTCTATCACTTGTCGGTAATGCTATTTAAACAAGTTTTATAGTTTCGCAAATGTAGAAAATCTACCATGATGGATCAAAACAGTTAAAAATGTACCAAAGTATCAGATTTCTATAGATAAGTTGCTATCTGAGGTGCACATAGATGCATGGACTACCCTCGAAGCATAAAATGGTGGAAACGGTTTCAGAATATGTCGATGACGGTTAATTAATAAGTTTTCAGTTTTGAACAAAGTGAAAATCTATAGTGATGGATCAAAAGGTAACAAAATTGGTGATGAAATTATATGATTACTAGTTATAAGTTGTTATACGAGATCCATATGGTCAAACATACAACTTCCGAAGCTTGAAAGGAAGAAATGCTGGAGGAATGTCCAAATGATGCTATTTACGTCAGTTTTCTGTTTAGTGAATAAAGAATCACCGGCAACGAATCAAAAGTTCATGCAAAGGTGCTAAACATGACTTATTTATGTGGATAAGTTGTTCTATGACTTCCATATGGCGGTCGAGACTACTCTCGAAGAATGGAATGATGGAAAAGCTGTTATAATGTGTCTAATGTCCTATTTAAATGATTTCTAAGTTTCAAAGGAGGAAAAAATGCAAAGTAATAAATCAAGAAATGATGAAAAACTACTAAAAATTATGTGACTGCTACATATATAAGTTGTTGTAGGATTTTCAAATGGCGGCATACACAACTTCGAAACAAGAAACGACGCAAGGCTTCTATCACTGGTCTATAATGCTATTTAAAATTTTAGTTTTGCAAAAATAGAAAATCTACCATGATGGATCAAAACGGTTAAAAATGTATCAAATTATCAGATTTCTATAGGTACGTTGCTATCTGAGGTACATAATGATGCATGGACTACCCTCGAAGCATGCAAATGGTGAAAATGATTTCGGAATATGTCGATGACGCTTAATTAATAAGTTTTCATTTTTGAACGAAGTGAAAATCTATAGTGATGGATCAAAAGGTAAAAAAATTGGTGATGAAATTATATGATTACTAGTTATAAGTTGTTATACGAGATCCATATGGTCAAACATACTACTTCCGAAGCTTGAAAGGAAGAAATGCTGGTGGAATGTCTAAATGATGCTATTTAAGTAAGTTTTCTGTTTAGCGAATAAAAAATCATCGGTAACAGATCAAAAGATTATGTAAAGGTGCTAAACATGAATAATTCATGTGGATAAGCTGTTCTATGACTTCCACATGGCGGTCGGGATTACTCTCGAAGAATGGAATGATGGAAAGGCTGTTATAATGTGTCTAATGTCCTATTTAAATGATTTTTACGTTTCAAAGGAGGAGAAAATGCAAAGTAATAAATCAAAAGGTTATGAAAAACTATTAAAAATTATGTGACACCTACATATACACTACTAGGGAAAACCCTAGTAGTAGCGCGGGTTTTGGGTGTATCAGTAGCGCGGTTGCCCGCGCTACTGATACGGCGCCACAGCTAACTTATAGCAGTAGCGCGTGTTGACACGCGCTACTTCTATACATGGTTATTTGTAGCGAGCGTTGCAGACAACGCTACTGCTAATTATCTGTAGCGGGCCTTATACCCCGCGCTACTGCTATTACTTTCAAAAACAAAACAAAAATCTCGATCCCGTGAGTGTTGTCAATGGCAGCAGTGGTTCGATCTAGCGACGGTTGGGGTCGCCGGAGGCATGAGCGGATAGCGGCAGACCAGATCCAGCGGTGGCTGTTGGAGAGGTACCGTTTTTATTGAAGAGCCAGGCAGCAGCGTGGGGCTCCTCTTCCCGACCATGCCAGATAGCTCCTGGTCGTCCATGGCGACGACCTGGATGGGCATGGAAATGGGAGGCTGAGTCAAACCAGAGGGAGAGAGAGAAAAGGAAAACCGAGGGAGGGAGGAAGGTGATGGAGGGAGCAGCGGAGCTAGTCACCGGTGGTGAGGTGCTCCGGTGTGGTGGCGCCGGGCGGCGGCCTTCTAGATATCGGTGGAAGACCGGCAAGCTCCTAGACACCGGTGGCGCGAGGCGGCGGCCTCTTTCGGTGCCATGGAGGAGGAGGGGCGCATGGGGAAGAGGTCCATGTGAGAGCGTATGGAAAGAGAGAGGAGAGTGTGACGGAAGAGAGGAGGGATTTGGGGAGGAGATGGGGATTCGGCCGAGGATATGGGGACTTCACCTACCTCGTACTTAGTAGTAGCGAGGGGTATAAAACCGTGCTACTACTATCAACTTAGTAGTACCGCGGGTTTATACCCCTCGCTAATACTATGGCATGTCTCCGGGGGCACGGTAGAGACCGCTTAGTAGTAGCGAGGGTTAAAAACCCGCGCTACTACTGTCAACTTAGTAGTAACGAGGGGTAAAAACCCGCGCTACTAGTAAGTAGCAGTAGCGAGGGGTATAAACCCGCACTACTAGTAAGCGTCTGCTTATAAGCTTTTCCCTAGTAGTGATATAAGTTGTTGTAGGATTTTCAAATGGCGGCATAGACAACTTCGAAATAAGAAACGAAGCAAGGCTTCTATCACTTGTCGATAATGCTATTTAAACATGTTTTTAGTTTCGCAAAAATAAAAAATCTACCATGATGGATCAAAACAGTTAAAAATGTACCAAATTATCAGATTTCTATAGGTAAGTTGCTATCTGAGGTGCATATAGATGCATGGACTATCCTCGAAGCATGAAATGGTGGAAATAATTTTGGAATATGTCGATGACGCTTAATTAATAAGTTTTCAGTTTTGAACAAAGTGAAAATCTATAGTGATGGATTAAAAGGTAACAAAATTGGTGATAAAATTATATGATTACTAGTTATAAGTTGTTATATGAGATCCATGTGGTCAAACATACAACTTCTGAAGCTTGAAAGGAAGAAATGCTGGTGGAATGTCTAAATGATGCTATTTAAGTAAGTTTTCTGTTTAGCGAATAAAAAATCATCGGAAACGGATCAAATGTTTATGTAAAGGTGCTAAACATGACTAATTTATGTGGATAACTTCTTCTATAACTTCCACATGGCGGTCGAGACTACTTTCGAAGAATGGAATAATGAAATAGCAGTTCTAACGTGTTGAATGTCCTATTTAAATGATTTATGAGTTTCAAAGGAGGAGAAAATGTAAAGTAATAAATCAAAAGTTTATGAAAAACTACTAAAAATATGTGAATACTACATATATAAGTTGTTGTAGGATTTTCAAATGGCGACATAGACAACTTCGAAACGAGAAACAAAGCAAGGCTTCTATCACTTGTGGATAAAGCTATTTAAACAAGTTTTCAGTTTTGCAAAAATAGAAAATCTACCATGATGGATCAAAATGGTTAAAATGTATCTAATTATCATATTTCTATAGGTAAGTTGCTATCTTAGGTGCATATAGATGCATGGACTACGCTCGAAGCATGAAATGGTGGAAACGAATTCGGAATATGGCGATGACGCGTCATTAATAAGTTTCCAGTTTTGAATAAAATAAGAATCTATAGTTATGGATCAAAAGGGGACAAAATTGGTGATGAAATTATATGATTACTAGTTATAATTTGTTATACGAGATACATATGGTCGAACATACTACTTCCGAAGCTTGAAAGGAAGAAAATCTGGTGGAATGTCTAAAAGATGCTATTTAAATAAGTTTTCTGTTTAGCGAATAAAAAATCGTTGGTAACGGATCAAAAGTTTATGTAAAGGTGCTAAACATGAATAATTTATGTGGATAAGCTATTCTATGACTTCCACATGGCGGTCGAGACTACTCTCGATGAATGGAATGATGGAAAGACTGTTATAATGTGTCTAATGTCCTATTGAAATGATTTCCAAGTTTCAAAGCAGGAGAAAATGCAAAGTAATAAATCAAAAGGTTATGAAAAACTACTAAAAATTTTGTGACTCCTACATATATAAGTTGTTGTAGGATTTTCAAATCACGGCATAGACAACTTTGAAACAAGAAACGATGCAAGGCTTGTATCACTTGTCGATAATGCTATTTAAACAAGTTTTCAGTTTCGCAAAAATAGAAAATCTACCATGATGGATCAAAACAGTTAAAAATGTACCAAATTATCAAATTTCTATATGTAAGTTGCTATCTGAGGTGCATATAGATGCATGTACTAAGCATGAAATGGTGGAAACGATTTCGGAATATGTCGATGACGCTTAATTAATAAGTTTTTTAGTTTTGAACAAAGTGAAATCTATAGTGATGTATCAAATGGTAACAAAATTGGTGATGAAATTATTTGATTACTACTTATAAGTTGTTATACGAGATCCATATGGTCAAACATAGAACTTCTGAAGCTTGAAAGCAAGAAATGCTGGTGGAATGTCTAAATGATGCTATTTAAGTAAGTTTTCTGTTTAGCGAATAAAAAATCATCGGTAACGGATCAAAAGTTTATGCAAAGGTGCTAAACATGACTAATTTATGTGGATAAGTTGTTCTATGACTTCCACATGACGGTCGAGACTACTCTCGAAGAATGGAATGATGGAAAAGCTGATATAATGTGTCTAATGTCCTATCTAAATGATTTCTAAGTTTCAAAGGAAGAGAAAATGCAAAGTAATAAATCAAAAGGTGATGAAAAACTACTAAAAATTATCTGACTGCTACATATATAAGTTGTTGTAGGATTTTCAAATTGCGGCATACACAACTTCGAAACAAGAAACGACGCAATGCTTCTATCACTGGTCGATAAGGCTAATTAAACAAGTTTTCAGTTTCGCAAAAACAGAAAAGCTACCATGATGGATCAAAATGGTTAAAAATGTATCAAATTATCATATTTCTATAGGTAAGTTGCTATCTGAGGTGCATATAGATGCATGGACTACCCTCAAAGAATGAAAATGGTGGAAATGATTTCGGAATATGTCGATGATGCTTAATTAATAAATTTTCAGTTTTGAACAAACTGAAAATCTATAATGATGGATCAAAAGGTAACAAAATTGGTGATGAAATTATATGATTACTAGTTATAAGTTGTTATACGAGATCCATATGGTCAAACATACTACTTTCGAAGCTTGAAAGAAAGAAATGCTGGTGGAATGTCTAAATGATGCTATTTAAGTAAGTTTTCTGTTTAGCAAATGAAAAATCATTGGTAACAGATCAAAAGTTTATGTAAAGATGCTAAACATGAATAATTCATGTGGATAAGCTGTTCTATTACTTCCACATGGCGATCGAGACTACTCTCGAAGAATTGAATGATGGAAAGGCTGTTATAATGTGTCTATTGTCCTATTTAAATGATTTCTAAGTTTCAAAGGAGGAGAAAATGCAAAGTAATAAATCAAAAGGTTATCAAAAACTACTAAAAATTATCTAACTGCTACATATATAAGTTGTTGTAGTATTTTCAAATGGCGGCATAGACAACTTCGAAACAAAAACGAAACAAGGCTTCTATCACTTGTCGATAAAGCTATTTAAACAAGTTTTCAGTTTCGCAAAAGTAGAAAATCTACCATGATGGATCAAAACAGTTAAAAATGTTCCAAATTATCATATTTCTATAGGTAAGTTGCTACCTGAGGTCCATATAGATGCATGGACTACACTCGAAGCATAAAATGGTGGAAACGATTTCGGAATATGTCGATGACGCTTAATTAATAAGTTTTCAGCTTTGAACGAGGTGAAAATCTATAGTGATGGATCAAAAGGTAACAAAATTGGTGATGAAATTATATGATTACTAGTTACCGGTCGTTATACGAGATCCATATGGTGAAACATACAACTTTCGAACCTTGAAAGGAAGAAATGCTGGTGGAATGTCCAAATGATGCTATTTAAGTAAGTTTTCTGTTTAGCGAATAAAAAATCATCGGTAACGAATCAAAATTTTATGGAAATGTGCTAAACATGACTAATTTATGTGGATAAGCTGTTCTATGACTTCCACATGGCGGTCGAGACTACTCTCGAAGAATGGAATGATGGAAAAGCTGTTATAGTGTGTCTAATATCCTATTTAAATGATTTCTAAGTTTGAAAGGAGGAGAAATGCAAAGTAATAAATCAAAAGGTGATGAAAAACTATTAAGAATTATGTGACTGCTACATATATAAGTTGTTGTAGGATTTTCAAATGGCGGCATACACAACTTTGAAACAAGAAACGAAACCAAGCTTCTATCACTTGTCGATAAAGCTATTTAAACAAGTTTTCAGTTTCGCAAAAGTAGAAAATCTACCATGATGGATCAAAACAGTTAAAAATGTACCAAATTATCAGATTTCTATAGCTAAGTTGCTATCTGAGGTGCACATAGATGCATGGACTACCCTCAAAGCATGAAATGGTGGAAACGGTTTCAGAATATGTCGATGACGGTTAATTAATAAGTTTTCAGTTTTGAACAAAGTGAAAATCTATAGTGATTGATCAAAAGGTAACAAAATTGGTGATGAAATTATATGATTACTAGTTATAAGTTGTTATACGAGATCCATATGGTCAAACATACAACTTCCGAAGCTTGAAAGGAAGAAATGCTGGAGGAATGTCCAAATGATGCTATTTATGTCAGTTTTCTGTTTAGTGAATAAAGAATCACCGGTAACGAATCAAAAGTTTATGCAAAGGTGCTAAACATGACTTATTTATGTGGATAAGTTGTTCTATGACTTCCACATGGCGGTCGAGACTACTCTCGAAGAACGGAATGATGGAAAAGCTGATATAATGTGTCTAATGTCCTATTTAAATGATTTCTAAGTTTCAAAGGAGGAGAAAATGCAAAGTAATAAATCAAGAAATGATGAAAAACTACTAAAAATTATGTGACTGCTACATATATAAGTTGTTGTAGGATTTTCAAATGGCGGCATACACAACTTCGAAACAAGAAACGACGCAAGGCTTCTATCACTGGTCTATAATGCTATTTAAAATTTTAGTTTTGCAAAAATAGAAAATCTACCATGATGGATCAAAACGGTTAAAAATGTATCAAATTATCAGATTTCTATAGGTACGTTGCTATCTGAGGTACATATAGATGCATGGACTACCCTCGAAGCATGCAAATGGTGAAAATGATTTCGGAATATGTCGATGACGCTTAATTAATAAGTTTTCATTTTTGAACGAAGTGAAAATCTATAGTGATGGATCAAAAGGTAACAAAATTGGTGATGAAATTATATGATTACTAGTTATAAGTTGTTATACGAGATCCATATGGTCAAACATACTACTTCCAATGCTTGAAAGGAAGAAATGCTGGTGGAATGTCTAAATGATGCTATTTAAGTAAGTTTTCTCTTTAGCGAATAAAAAATCATCGGTAACAGATCAAAAGATTATGTAAAGGTGCTAAACATGAATAATTCATGTGGATAAGCTATTCTATGACTTCCACATGGCGGTCGGGATTACTCTCGAAGAATGGAATGATGGAAAGGTTGTTATAATGTGTCTGATGTCTTATTTAAATGATTTTTAAGTTTCAAAGGAGGAGAAAATGCAAAGTAATAAATCAAAAGGTTATGAAAAACTATTAAAAATTATGTGACTCCTACATATACACTACTAGGGAAAAGCCTAGTAGTAGCGCGGGTTTTGGGTGTATCAGTAGCGCGGGTGCCCGCGCTACTGATACGGCGCCACAGCTAACTTATAGCAGTAGCGCGTGTTGACACGCGCTACTTCTATACATGGTTAGTTGTAGCGAGCGTTGCAGACAACGCTACTGCTAATTATCTGTAGCGGGCCTTATACCCCGCGCTACTGCTATTACTTTCAAAAACAAAACAAAAATCTCGATCCCGTGAGTGTTGTCAATGGCAGCAGTGGTTCGATCTAGCGACGGTTGGGGTCGCCGGAGGCATGAGCGGATAGCGGCAGACCAGATCCAGCGGTGGCTGTTGGAGAGGTACCGTTTTTATTGAAGAGCCAGGCAGCGGCGTGGGGCTCCTCTTCCCGACCATGCCAGATAGCTCCTGGTCGTCCATGGCGACGACCTGGACGGGCATGGAAATGGGAGGGTGAGTCAAACCAGAGGGAAAGAGAGAAAAGGAAAACCGAGGGAGGGAGGAAGGTGATGGAGGGAGCAGCGGAGCTAGTCACCGGTGGTGAGGTGCTCCGGTGTGGTGGCGTCGGGCGGCGGCCTTCTAGACATCGGTGGAAGACCGGCAAGCTCCTAGACGCCGGTGGCGCGAGGCGGCGGCCTCTTTCGGTGCCATGGAGGAGGAGGGGCGCATGGGCAAGAGGTCCATGTGAGAGCGTATGGAAAGAGATAGGAGAGTCTGGCGGAAGAGAGGAGGGATTTGGGGAGGAGATGGGGATTCGGCCGAGGATATGGGGACTTCACCTACCTCGTACTTAGTAGTAGCGGGGGGTATAAAACCGTGCTACTACTATCAACTTAGTAGTAGCGCGGGTTTATACCCCTCGCTACTACTATGGCATGTCTCCGGGGGCACGGTAGAGACCGCTTAGTAGTAGCGAGGGTTAAAAACCCGCGCAACTACTGTCAACTTAGTAGTAACGAGGGGTAAAAACCCGCGCTACTAGTAAGTAGCAGTAGCGAGGGGTATAAACCCGCACTACTAGTAAGCGTCTGCCTATAAGCTTTTCCCTAGTAGTGATATAAGTTGTTGTAGGATTTTCAAATGGCGGCATAGACAACTTTGAAATAAGAAACGAAGCAAGGCTTCTATCACTTGTCGATAATGCTATTTAAACAAGTTTTTAGTTTCGCAAAAATAGAAAATCTACCATGATGGATCAAAACAGTTAAAAATGTACCAAATTATCAGATTTCTATAGGTAAGTTGCTATCTGAGGTGCATATAGATGCATGGACTATCCTCGAAGCATGAAATGGTGGAAATAATTTCGGAATATGTCGATGACGCTTAATTAATAAGTTTTCAGTTTTGAACAAAGTGAAAATCTATAGTGATGGATTAAAAGGAAACAAAATTGGTGATAAAATTATATGATTACTAGTTATAAGTTGTTATATGAGATCCATGTGGTCAAACATACAACTTCTGAAGCTTGAAAGGAAGAAATGCTGGTGGAATGTCTAAATGATGCTATTTAAGTAAGTTTTCTGTTTAGCGAATAAAAAATCATCGGAAACGGATCAAATGTTTATGTAAAGGTGCTAAACATGACTAATTTATGTGGATAACTTCTTCTATAACTTCCACATGGCGGTCGAGACTACTTTCGAAGAATGAAATAATGAAATAGCTGTTATAATGTGTTGAATGTCCTATTTAAATGATTTATGAGTTTCAAAGGAGGAGAACATGTAAAGTAATAAATCAAAAGGTTATGAAAAACTACTAAAAATATGTGAATCCTACATATATAAGTTGTTGTAGGATTTTCAAATGGCGACAGAGACAACTTCGAAACGAGAAACAAAGCAAGGCTTCTATCACTTGTGGATAAAGCTATTTAAAAAAGTTTTCAGTTTTGCAAAAATAGAAAAAATCTACCATGATGGATCAAAATGGTTAAAATGTATCTAATTATCATATTTCTATAGGTAAGTTGCTATCTTAGGTGCATATAGATGCATGGACTACCCTCGAAGCAAGAAATGGTGGAAACGAATTCGGAATATGTCGATGACGCGTAATTAATAAGTTTCCAGTTTTGAATAAAATGAGAATCTATAGTTATGGATAAAAAGGGGACAAAATTGGTGATGAAATTATATGATTACTAGTTATAATTTGTTATACGAGATACATATGGTCGAACATACTACTTCCGAAGCTTGAAAGGAAGAAAATCTGGTGGAATGTCTAAAAGATGCTATTTAAATAAGTTTTCTGTTTAGCGAATAAAAAATCGTTGGTAACGGATCAAAAGTTTATGTGAAGGTGCTAAACATGAATAATTTATGTGGATAAGCTATTCTATGACTTCCACATGGCGGTCGAGACTACTCTCGATGAATGAAATGATGGAAAGACTGTTATAATGTGTCTAATGTCCTATTGAAAAGATTTCCAAGTTTCAAAGAAGGAGAAAATGCAAATTAATAAATCAAAAGGTTATGAAAAACTACTAAAAATTTTGTGACTCCTACATATATAAGTTGTTGTAGGATTTTCAAATCACGGCATAGACAACTTTGAAACAAGAAACGAAGTAAGGCTTGTATCACTTGTCGATAATGCTATTTAAACAAGTTTTCAGTTTCGCAAAAATAGAAAATCTACCATGATGGATCAAAACAGTTAAAAATGTACCAAATTATCAAATTTCTATATGTAAGTTGCTATCTGAGGTGCATATAGATGCATGTACTAAGCATGAAATGGTGGAAACGATTTCGGAATATGTCGATGAAGCTTAATTAATAAGTTTTTCAGTTTTGAACAAAGTGAAATCTATAGTGATGTATCAAATGGTAACAAAATTGGTGATGAAATTATTTGATTACTACTTATAAGTTGTTATACGAGATCCATATGGTCAAACATAGAACTTCTGAAGCTTGAAAGCAAGAAATGCTGGTGGAATGTCTAAATGATGCTATTTAAGAAAGTTTTCTGTTTAGCGAATAGAAAATCATCGGTAACGGATCAAAAGTTTATGCAAAGGTGCTAAACATGACTAATTTATGTGGATAAGTTGTTCTATGACTTCCACATGACGGTCGAGACTACTCTCGAAGAATGGAATGATGGAAAAGCTGATATAATGTGTTGAATATCCTATTTAAATGATTTCTAAGTTTCAAAGGAAGAGAAATGCAAAGTAATAAATCAAAAGGTGATGAAAAACTACTAAAAATTATCTGACTGCTACATATATAAGTTGTTGTAGGATTTTCAAATTGCGGCATACACAACTTCGAAACAAGAAACGACGCAATGCTTCTATCACTGGTCGATAAGGCAAATTAAACAAGTTTTCAGTTTCGCAAAAATAGAAAAGCTACCATGATGGATCAAAATGGTTAAAAATGTATAAAATTATGAGATTTCTATAGGTAAGTTACTATCTGAGGTGCATATAGATGCATGGACTACCCTCAAAGAATGAAAATGGTGGAAATGATTTCGGAATATGTCTATGATGCTTAATTAATTAGTTTTCAGTTTTGAACGAACTGAAAATCTATAGTGATGGATCAAAAGGTAACAAAATTGGTGATCAAATTATATGATTACTAGTTATAAGTTGTTATACGAGATCCATATGGTCAAACATACTACTTTCGAAGCTTGAAAGGAAGAAATGCTGGTGGAATGTCTAAATGATGCTATTTAAGTAAGTTTTCTGTTTAGCAAATGAAAAATCATTGGTAACAGATCAAAAGTTTATGTAAAGGAGCTAAACATGAATAATTCATGTGGATAAGCTGTTCTATGACTTCCACTTGGCGATCGAGACTACTCTCGAAGAATTGAATGATGGAAAGGCTGTTATAATGTGTCTATTGTCCTATTTAAATGATTTCTAAGTTTCAAAGGAGGAGAAAATGCAAAGTAATAAATCAAAAGGTTATGAAAAACTACAAAAAATTATCTAACTGCTACATATATAAGTTGTTGTAGGATTTTCAAATGGCGGCATAGACAACTTCGAAACAAAAACGAAACAAGGCTTCTATCACTTGTCGATAAAGCTATTTAAACAAGTTTTCAGTTTTGCAAAAGTAGAAAATCTACCATGATGGATCAAAACAGTTAAAAATGTTCCAAATTATCATATTTCTATAGGTAAGTTGCTACCTGAGGTGCATATAGATGCACGGACTACACTCGAAGCATAAAATGGTGGAAACGATTTCGGAATATGTCGATGACGCTTAATTAATAAGTTTTCACCTTTGAACAAAGTGAAAATCTATTGTGATGGATCAAAAGGTAACAAAATTGGTGATGAAATTATATGATTACTAGCTATCAGTTGTTATACGAGATCCATATGGTGAAACATACAACTTTCTAACCTTGAAAGGAAGAAATGCTGGTGGAATGTCTAAATGATGCTATTTAAGTAAGTTTTCTGTTTAGCGAATAAAAAATCATCAGTAACGAATCAAAAGTTTATGCAAATGTGCTAAACATGACTAATTTATGTGGGTAAGATGTTCTATGACTTCCACATGGCGGTCGAGACTACTCTCGAAGAATGGAATGATGGAAAGGCTGTTATAATGTGTCTAATATCCTATTTAAATGATTTCTAAGTTCGAAAAGAGGAGAAATGCAAAGTAATAAATCAAAAGGTGATGAAATACTACTAAAAATTATGTGACTGCAACATATATAAGTTGTTGTAGGATTTTCAAATGGCGGCATACACATCTTTGAAACAAGAAACGAAACAAGGCTTCTATTACTGGTCGATAATGCTATTTAAACAAGTTTTCAGTTTCGCAAAAATAGCAAAATCTACCATGATGGATCAAAACGGTTAAAAATGTATCAAATTATCAGATTTCTATAGGTAAGTTGCTATCTGAGATGCATATAGATGCATGGACTACCCTCGAAGCATGAAAATAGTGGAAATGATTTCGGAATATGTCGATGACGCTTAATTAATAAGTTTTCAGTTTTGAACGAAGTGAAAATCTATAGTGATGGATCAAAAGGTAAAAAAATTGGTGATGAAATTATATGATTACTAGTTATAAGTTGTTATACGAGATCCATATAGTCAAACATACTACTTTCGAAGCTTGAAAGGAAGAAATGCTGGTGGAATGACTAAATGATGCTATTTAAGTAAGTTTTCTGTTTAGCGAATAAAAAATCATCGGAAACAGATCAAAAGTTTATGCAAAGGTGCTAAACATTAATAATTCATGTGGATAAGTTGTTCTATGACTTCCACATGGCGGTCGAGACTACTCTCGAAGAATGGAATGATGGAAAGGCTGTTATAATGTGTCTAATGACCTATTTAAATGATTTCTACGTTTCAAAGGAGGAGAAAATGCAAAGTAATAAATCAAAAGTTTATGAAAAACTACAACAAATTATGTGACTCCTACATATATAAGTTGTTGTAGGATTTTCAAATGGCGGGATAGACAACTTCGAAACAAGAAACGAAGCAAGGTTTCTATCACTTGTCGATAATGTTATTTAAAAAAGTTTTCCGTTTCGCAAAAATAGAAAATCTACCATGATGGATCAAGACAGCTAAAAATGTACCAAATTATCAGATTTCTATAGGTAAGTTGCTATCTGAGGTGCATGTAGATGCATGGACTACCCTCGAAGCATGAAATGGCGGAAACGATTTCGGAATATGTAGATGACACTTAATTAATAAGTTTTCAGTTTTGAACAAAGTGAAAATCTATAGTGATGGATCAAAAGGTAACAAAATTTGTGATAAAATTATATGATTAGTAGTTAGAAGTTGTTATACGAGATCCATATGGTCAAACATAGTACTTCCAAAGCTTGGAAGGAAGAAATGCCGGTGGAATGTCTAAATGCTGTTATGTAAGTAAGTTTTCTATTTATCGAATAAAAAATCATCGGTAACAGATCAAATGTTTATCTAAAGGTGTGCTAAACATGAATAATTCATGTGGATAAGCTGTTCTATGACTTCCACATGGCGGTCGAGACTACTCACAAAGAATGGAATGATGGAAAGGTTGGTATAATGTGTATAATATCCTATTTAAATGATTTCTAAGTTTCACAGGAGGAGAAAATGCAAAGTAATAAATCAAAAGGTTATGAAAAACTACTAAAAATTATGTGGCTCCTACATATATAAGTTGTTGTAGGATTTTCAAATGGCGGCATAGACAAGTTTGAAACAAGAAACGAAGCAAGGCTTGTATCACTTGCCGGTAATGCTATTTAAACAAGTTTTCAGTTTCGCAAAAATAGAAAATCTACCATGATGGATCAAAACAGTTAAAAATGTACCAAATTATCAGATTTCTATAGGTAAGTTACTATCTGAGGTGCATATAGATGCATGTACTAAGCATGAAATGGTGGAAACGATTTCGGAATATGTCGATGACGCTTAATTAATAAGTTTTCAGTTTTGAACAAAGTGAAATCTATAGTGATGGATCAAAGGTAGCAAAATTGGGGATGAAATTATTTGATTACTACTTATAAGTTGTTATACGAGATCCATATGGTCAAACATACAACTTCCGAAGCTTAAAAGGAAGAAATGCTGGTGGAATGTCTAAATGATGCTATTTAAGTAAGTTTTCTGTTTAGCGAATAAAAAATCATCGGTAATGGATCAAAAGTTTATGCAAAGGTGCGAAACATGACTAATTTATGTGGATAAGTTGTTCTATGACTTCCACATGACGGTCGAGACTACTCTCGAAGAATGGAATGATGGAAAAGCTGATATAATGTGTCTAATGTCTTATTTAAATGATTTCTCAGTTTCAAAGGAAGAGAAAATGCAAAGTAATAAATCAAAAGGTGATGAAAAACTACTAAAAATTATCTGACTGCAACATATATAAGTTGTTGTAGAATTTTCAAATTGCGGCATACACAACTTGGAAACAAGAAACGACGCAAGGCTTCTATCACTGGTCGATAAGGCTAATTAAACAAGTTTTCAGTTTTGCAAAAATAGAAAATCTACCATGATGGATCAAAATGCTTAAAAATGTATCAAATTATCATATTTCTATAGGTAAGTTGCTATCTGAGTTGCATATAGATGCATCGACTACCCTCAAAGCATGAAAATGGTGGAAATGATTTTGGAATATGTCGATGACGCTTAATTAATAAGTTTTCAGTTTTGAACGAAGTGAAAATCTATAGTGATGGATCAAAAGGTAACAAAATTGGTGATGAAATTATATGATTACTAGTTATAAGTTGTTATACGAGATTCATATGGTAAAAGATACTACTTCCGAAGCTTGAAAGGAAGAAATGCTAGTGGAATGTCTAAATGATGCAATTTAAGTAAGTTTTTTGTTTAGCGAATAAAAAAACATTGGTAACAGATCAACAGTTTATGTAAAGGTGCTAAACATGAATAATTCATGTGGATAAGCTGTTCTATGACTTCCACATGGCGGTTGAGACTACTCTCGAAGAATTGAATGATGGAAAGCCTGTTATAATGTGTCTATTGTCCTATTTAAATGATTTCTAAGTTTCAAAGGAGGAGAAAATGCAAAGTAATAAATCAAAAGGTTATCAAAAACTACTAAAAATTATGTGACTCCTACATATATAAGTTGTTGTAGTATTTTCAAATGGCAGCATAGACAACTTCGAAACAAGAAACGAAACAAGGCTTCTATCACTTGTCGATAATGCTATTTAAACAAGTTTTCAGTTTTGCAAAAGTAGAAAATCTACCATGATGGATCAAAACAGTTAAAAATGTTCCAGATTATCAGATTTCTACAGGTAAGTTGCTATCTGAGTAGCATATAGATGCATGGACTATCCTCGAAGCATGAAATGGTGGAAACGATTTCGGAATATGTCGATGACGCTTAATTAATAAGTTTTCCGATTTGAACAAAGTGAAAATCTATAGTGATGGATCAAAAGGTAACAAAATTGGTGATGAAATTATATGATTACTAGTTATAAGTTGTTATACGAGATCCATATGGTCAAACATTCAACTTCCGAAGCTTGAAAGGAAGAAATTCTGGTGGAATGTCCAAATGATGCTATTTAAGTCAGTTTTCTGTTTAGCGAATAAAAAATCATCGGTAACGAATCAAAAGTTTATACAAATGTGCTAAACATGACTAATTTATGTGGATAAGCTGTTCTATGACTTCAACATGGCGGTCGAGACTACTCTCGAAGAATGGAATGATGGAAAGGCTGTTATAATGTGTCTAATGTCCTATATAAATGATTTCTAAGTTTCAAAGGAGGAGAAAATGCAATGTAATAAATCAAAAGGTGATGAAAAACTACTAAAAATTATGTGACTGCTACATATTTAAGTTGTTGTAGGATTTTCAAATGGCGGCATACACAACTTTGAAACAAGAAACGACTCAAGGCTTCTATTACTGGTCGATAATGCTATTGAAACAAGTTTTCAGTTTCGCAAAACTAAAAAATCTACCGTGATGGATCAAAACGGTTAAAAATATATCAAATTATGATATTTCTATAGGTAAGTTGCTATCTGAGGTGCATATAGATGCATGGACTACCCTCGAAGCATGAAAATGGTGGAAATGATTTCGGAATATGTCGATGACGCTTAATTAATAAGTTTTCTGTTTTGAACGAAGTGAAAATCTATAGTGATGGATCAAAACGTAACAAAATTGGTAATTAAATTATATGATTACTAGTTATAAGTTGTTATACGAGATCCATATGGTCAAACATACTACTTCCGAAGCCTGAAAGGAAAAAATGCTGGTGGAATGTCTAAATGATGCTATTTAAGAAAGTTTTCTGTTTAGCGAATAAAAAATCATCGGTAACAGATCAAAAGTTTATATAAAGGTGCTAAACATGAATAATTCATGTGGATAAGCTGTTCTATGACTTCCACATGGCGGTCGAGACTACTCTCGAAAAATTGAATGATGGAAAGGCTGTTATAATGTGTCTATTGTCCTATTTAAATGATTTCTAAGTTTCACGGGAGGAGAAAATGCAAAGTAATAAATCAAAAGGTTATGAAAAACTACTAAAAATTATGTGACTCCTACATATATAAGTTGTTGTAGGATTTTCAAATGGCGGCATAGACAACTTCGAAATAAGAAACGAAGCAAGGCTTCTATCACTTGTCGATAATGCTATTTAAACAAGTTGTTAGTTTCGCAAAAATAGAAAATCTTCCATGATGGATCAAAACAGTTAAAAATGTACCAAATTATCAGATTTCTATAGGTAATTAAGTTACTATCTGAGGTGCATATAGATGCATGGACTACCCTCGAGGCATGAAATGGTGAAAACGATTTCGGAATATGTCGATGACGCTTAATTAATAAGTTTTCAGTTTTGAACAAAGTGAATATCTATAGTGATGGATCAAAAGGTAACAAAATTGGTGATGAAATTATATGATTACTAGTTATAAGTTGTTATACGAGATCCATATGGTCAAACATACAACTTCCGAAGCTTGAAAGGAAGAAATGCTGGTGGAATATCTAAATGATGCTATGTAAATAAGTTTTCTGTTTAGAGAATAAAAAATCATCGGTAACGGATCAAAAGTTTATGTGAAGGTGCTAAACATGAATAATTCATGTGGATAAGCTGTTCTATGACTTCCACATGGCGGTCGGGACTACTCTCGAAGAATGGAATGATGGAAAGGGTGTTATAATGTGTCTAATGTCCTACTTAAATGATTTCTAAGTTTCAAAGGAGGAGAAAATGCAAAGTAATAAATCAAAAGGTTATGAAAGCTACTAAAAATTATGTGACTCGTACATATATAATTTGTTGTAGGATTTTCAAATGGCGGCATAGACAACTTCGAAACAAGAAACGAAGCAAGGCTTCTATCACTTGTCGATAATGCTATTTCAACAAGTTTTCAGTTTCGCAGAAATAGAAATTCTACCATGGTGGATCAAAACAGTTAAAAATGTTCCAAATTATCAGATTTTTATAGGTAAGTTGCTATCTGAAGTGCATATAGATGCATGGACTACCCTCGAAGCATGAAATGGTGGAAACGATTTCGGAATATGTCGATGACGCTTAATTAATAAGTTTTCAGATTCGAACAAAGTGAAAATCTATAGTGATGGATCAAAAGGTAACAAAATTAGTGATGAAATTATATGATTACTAGTTATAAGTTGTTATACGAGATCCATGTGGTCAAAGATACTACTTCCGAAGCTTGAAAAGAAGAAATGCTGGTCGAATGTCCAAATGATGCTATTTAAGTCAGTTTTCTGTTTAGCGAATAAAAAATCATCGGTAACGAATCAAAAGTTTATGCAAAGGTGCTAAACATGAATAATTTATGTGGATAAGCTGTTCTATGACTTCCACATGGCGGTCGAGACTACTCTCGAAGAATGGAATGATGGAAAGGCTGTTATAATGTGTCTATTGTCCTATTTAAATGATTTCTAAGTTTCAAAGGCGGAGAAAATGCAAAGTAATAAATCAAAAGGTTATGAAAAACTACTAAAAATTATCAATATGTCCTAGCGTGAAAATTTGATCGATCCATACTGGCCGTTGGATCTAGCAAATACTACCCGTCATAATAGGTAGTATGATGCACTGTAAAAAATCTATTAATTTATCGCCGTCTGGTGCCACCTACTGTCGTTTGTACGTCTTAATTTCCCACTAGCCCATAAACACACACCACGGTATGAGGAAGGTAGGTTCCTGTCTCTGTCGTCCAACTCCATGCCAAATCAACGCATGGCTCATCCTGATACAGAGATCAATCAGTTCATATATACACTTTTAATTGTACAACTTGATTGCCTCAGTTCCCTACAATTTATTGTAACATGATATCCCAATCAATCATATGTATATATATGTAAAGCCCTCACTTGGTACCCCCAGGGTCAACTTAACGATATCCGACAAAATGGTTAATGTCTGGTGTCACACAGGAATTTCTCGCACATTCTCAAGGGGCAATGGGAATTTTATAGTTTTAAAATATAGAAAAAAAACGTGCCACTGTGAACTTTGACTATATATTTGTATGACATAGTCGCTTCTCTCCTTCCAACATTTCTATGGTTTTGATTTTCATTTTGATGGGATGGCAGACAAGATAAGGTTTTCTCCCTCAAGAACGTAAATTTCTGAGCACTCAATCTGAATGGCAGGATATTTGCCAAATTTTGCTTCGCAAGTTGTTGATTAAAATAGAAACAAAAGGAATAACGTAAGTGTTGCACGAAAAAAAATTGCCGCCGCGCACAACGGCGGTGGCGGGGCTTCATTCCCGTGGCGCTGTGGCGGTTTTTTGGCAACGTGCAAGCGCCGACTGGACACCGAGAGGGTCGGAGTAATCCCGACGAAGTAGGAACGTGGTTGGGCGGTGGTCTCGTTACATCGGGTGCATGGCTTACCTTCGTTTCTAATGATATTGTCATTGGCTCGGTCTGCAAGCAAGTAATTGAGCATATTAAATCAAGTGCCGGAGGAAGATATGGTAGCATCATTAAGGAAATTGTGGCCACTAGATCAGCATTCTACTCGTGTCCCTTCGTCTTCAATGGAAGCACATCCAATATTGAGGCACATAGCCTCACTAAATACACTCTGCATTCCCGAGGGATACCATATTTGGCTTCTTCAACCCCTAATCTCCACCGTATCCCGAATAACATTGTTAAACAATAAAGTGGAGCGTATTTGGACCAAAAAACATGTAAGGACGGTTTTATTTATTTTTAGATTGTTTTCTTGCAGTTCCCCCTATTTTCTCCGGTTTTTCTCTTGATTTTCCCAGAGTTTCTTTTATCAGTTATTTGTTTTTATTCTTAAATTGTTCATTATATAAATGTTGTAGTTGTGCAAAAACAATCTTTAACATGTATACAAATGTTTTGGATAGACACAAATAAATACAACGTGTATGAAAAAGTAGACATAAAAAATATTTGAGAAATGTTAATCATTTATTTATAAAAATTTCAAATGTGTATAATAAAAATTTTGAAATGGAAAATGTCCAACGTGTAAAAAAAAGGTAGATATAAAACATGTATTTGAAAAAAAACATGTGCATGAAAAATGTTAAACTTGTATAAAACATTATTCCAGATGCATATGAAAAATGTACAATGTGTAATGAAATAAGTAGACATCAAAACATGTATTTTTGAAAACGATAACATGTATTCAGAAAATTCTAAACATGTATAAAAAATATTTCAGATGTATACAAAAAATGTACAATGTGTGTGAAAAGAGTAGACATCAAAACACCAGTCCATAAATACTTGTGGCTGAAACAAAAGTACATCTAGATATATCCGTTTGAGACACAAGTATTTCCGGACAGAGGTAGTATTTGATAAAGAATGTTAACCATGTATTTAAAAAACATTAACTTTTATAAAGAATTATTTCTAATATATATGAAATATATACATTGCATGTGAAAAAAAATGCATGTGTTAAAAAAGAAAAAGAAAAGGAAAAAGACAGAAGAAACCAAAGAACACCGATGAATTAATTTGCATGTTCTCTGAAGTAGCCTTTCGTTTTTCGGCGGGTGAATTACTTTGGTTCGCTGAATAACTATCAATTCTTAGGATAGATCAATCAATATTCATACTGGTATTTAAGTTGTTGCATCAGAGCAACACAAATGACTGGATAGTCTAGCTGTCTGGTGTTTCTTCAACACAATCAAATCAAGTCCAGGTTGCTCTGTTCTGGATGAAAGGAATCCACTTGGGTTTCATGCTCTGGAACTGGAGTATTATAACTAACTAGTAGAAGAACAGAGCGAAAACCCCAATCAAACTATAATCAGTGCATACTATGTACTAAGAAAAATGCTGCATTTTACTAGTGTTGTACTCCAATTATGATGAATTGTTATTCATGTTCTGAAGCTATGCATTTAGGAAGGAAGCACCCTAGTAGATGTCAGGTTTATGAAGCTGCCGCTAACTAAAACAGGGCTAGGGAAGGGCACGGGAATCAGATGGAGATGGGTAACAACGAATTCCCTCTCGATCATTAGCACGTAGAGAAATGGATAGATAAATTGTGCACAGAATCAGGCGCGACTTGCACAAGGTAGTGGATATGTGCGTGACAGACAGATGGATAGATAGGTGCCTTGCACAAACCATATGCATGGCATTTTCTACTTTTGAGATGGATATCCTTATCTCTCTATCAGGGCACCATCAAACCTAGTGGTCTCAAAGAAAAAGCTAAATAACTCAGCGAATTTAGCTAAATACCCATAAGACTAGCATCAGACTACTCTAGGTTTGATGTTTCTTATAGCTATTTTTTCACTCAAAAACAGATGACCTTGATTTTAGTTCAAGGTAACTCTCTGCCTTCTTGTTTGCGAGTAATCTTTTTTTCCTTCACATTGTTTGCTAGTCCCTAGTGTGTGTGTGTGTGAATTGATTATTCTTGTTCTCCATGGTTACATCCACTTATGAACCGATCTTTTGCATCATATTGTTGGTGTTGAAGGTAGTAATAAATTAAGGGGGCGATTTTTATCATACATAAATGTTTTCAGTTGCAGCGCAAGCCAGCATACCGTACAACCCATGGCAGGCGTTCTGGTTCCTTTGGGAACATAGGCGACCAGCATGCCCGCTGAAATAGCAAGATAAGAGGTGGCCATGCTGACTAGTGTCTCCGGCGAGATCAACGAGCTGGGCATCAAGCTCAGGGACCTCAAAAACATCCTTGCAGATGCTAAAAGGAGGAACACCACCGATGAGAGCATACGGTGGTGGGTGCAAGAACTGAACCGTGCCATGTACGATGATGTCACAGACATCCTCGAAAGGTATGGCTCAACACTACTAGGAAAAAGCCTAGCAGTAGCGCGGATTTTTAGCCTATCAGTAGCTACAGTAACCGCGCTACTGATACGGCGCTACCTTGAAATATATTTAGATTTTACAATGAGCATTGCAGACATAACAGAGCACATTGATTCATGGAGAAAAATGGGGAAGCTATTATAGGTTTTGCTATGAAGATCTGATTGTTGGCATAACTAATGGTGTATGATCAAACTATCATCCGCCATAAGGTGAACTCTTGGAAAGCTAAAATTTTGGGATGATATTCTTTTCTCATCAAAATAATTAACACAAACCCACACTCCCACGTCAAACTCTCTTTTAACCCTTCTATCATTGTAGATGTATTGAGCCAAGGTAGTCTTTACCACCCCGCCAATGCCAATGATCGGCAAGACTGGAAAGAAGTCATTAGTCACCTTGGCAGAAAAACTCTTGCTACTCTCTCCTTTTAGTCTCTTAGGAGTTGTGGTGTATATACAACAACACTCGTGCCTGGAGCTGCTGCCTTTTTCAACAGGCCATGTCGATCGACGTACCAGCCCTGATAAGTGAGAGAACCAATTGCTTGATGTGTTGATCCCGTACGTTGTTACGTCCAATCATCAAACCCAATCTCAATCACTTGATCTCGCTCTTCATCACGACCATATACTCGAAGCACTCCTATCACAAAACTTTTCTCCGGCATGAGAGGCTTGTCAAGCTATGTTGGCTCAACATTAAGACCCAGACTGTCAATTGATATATCGATTTTTGCATGTGCCATGTCAGATTCCAGTTGGCCTCCTTCAGTCTAGCTTTGGTACCACTGATCCAATCATTGAAAGCACTAAATGAGGAAGAGATAAGTTGACCTGCCCTGCTTCTTACTAAGAGGCCCTGTCTTGTGTCTTTAGCTAGGATTTTTCGTTTGCTCTTTTCTCTGTTCTCATACGTACAATTTTCACTCTCTAATAGACAAAATAGGGTATCTCCCGCTTTGTATTACAAAGAAACCATCACCGATACAACCAACCATACATGCTGGGGAAGTTGAGGTTGACTTCGATCAGATGAGTGCAAGACAAGTCGCAACCAGTCAGTCAAAACTGATACTCTCGTCCTCACTATTCCTCTGCTGCATCAAGTTTGCAATGCAACCACAGTGCATTAATGATGTTTTTTTTATGGAAAGACAGTAGGAGAGGCTCCTACTGTGTGTGTATATATTTATATATGTAAAGAGTTACATGGGTTACATATTTTTACAAGGTGGTGTTAATGATGTTAACGATGTCTACTTCATTATAACCCCCCTGTAAATTTCTTAGAAGGGAAATTGTGTCTTTTCATACTAATTAGTGCACATCATACTAATTAACTGTTTAGGATTACTTGTGTCGTCCTGTCCAATCCAAAACCCAACCAGGGCATGACCTAGTTCTAGATGGTTTGATGTACAATATGCATCTAAGTTATTTGATAACCAACAAAATTCCATAGTGATTGAACCTTGGCCTTCGAACAAGCATGCCAACAGACACTTGGTTTGTGCTGCTAAATCACATAATTCTGCTGTGTCCTAGGCCTGGCTGTCTCCCCACTAATGCTAGGGCTTCTGTAACCACGTGCACTCATCCAAACGGAAAAAAGCTAGATGGTCCCTTGTAACCACACGCTCCTCACTAGTGTAAATTTATAATGGCCATGTAGAGATGTGAACGATCAAAGCTGGCCGTGGGTGCATGAAATATGCAGTACGGTTTGCAGCCATTGGAAATCTCGTCCTTCACTCACCTACCTTCTGCACGTACCTATACAGCTTGATTCGCCTTCCTTCATTTTCACTCACCTAACTTCTGCACGTACCTATTGCTTGATTCGCCTTCCTTCATCTTCACATATTTTGCCAAAGCTAGCCCTAGTTAACCACATGTAGAGATCATCGTGTAGTCATCTGATCTTCAGCAAACCCTCTCTGAATCGCTTTAGTCTCTTTAATGACAATCATGTATCTCTGACGTTTATAACATAATCTACCTTGATAAAACTGGATCAAGATCACATTCGAAATTATTGAAAATAAGAACCAGTAGTAACAAGATGGAATTACTGTTCACGTTTGGTTGGCTGGCAGGTGGTGTGGATACAGTAGTGCTCCATTTTTATAGGCAGACATTCAGATGGAGCAAGGCAAAACAATATGATGCCTCTCTTTGATATACATATTTAGTGTTCACAGGTGCAGAGCATTAGTACATTTTGATTGGGTTTGTTCTAACAGTATTTAGTGTTCCAGTATACTATTGATTGATCTATCAGAAATAAACATAGTTTTCCAGAGAACGAATGAAAGACACCGGCGAAAAAAGAAAAAGAAAAACGCAGCTGCTTCAGAGGACCTGCAACCTGAGCTGCTTTCAGAGAGCAGAGCAAAGCAGAGTAGTCTAAACTCCATTAGTTGCTTTCACTAAACAAAGGAGAGCCTTGCCAAGGTCACCATGTTTCTTCACCAGCTAGATAGTCCGCCACGAAGTTTACATCTCTAAATTCATAAGTGTATATGTCACACTTCTCAAGAAATTAGTGTGGTGTCTGAATCTCTGCAGGTAAGTGTATATGGCATTATGGCTGATGCTTTCCCCGTATCCCTGCATGGATTTGATCATCATCTAAACATGAGATTCCAATGGTCATGGCATTATTAGTAAGAATACTCAAAAATAGTACAAGTTGTAACGGCAGACGTACTTATATATCCTTGCATCATATGGTCCTTCCTCGTTCGGCTGGAGTTTCAGCCTACTCCTCTTCTTCGACCAATCGATCCTGGCAAGCAAAACAAAACAGTGGGAGATATATTCAGCTATCCTATATCATACTGATGAAAATAGATATGCATGGAACCAACAAAGGTTACAGTAAGGAAGAATATTAGTATTAGCTAGATTGAAAGAGAGAGAGACCAAAGTATTACCTGATGAATATTTGTCTGTATGTTGGAGGACTCAGATGTGTAGAGCACGTGCCATTTCTTCTCATCTCCTCCTTCCTCTGCATAAGCCTCGACTTGCTTGATATGACTGAACTTGTCCCACTCGGAGCTAGATTCACCCTCAGCCATGGAAGTGAGTACTTCAAGGCTGCAGGTCAGCAGCAAATGACTAGGCTTCACAGTCGGCAGGTAGACTGGAAGTTGATTTTCCCTGCGGAAAACTCTCAGCTCGAGTCTCCGGAGTGCAGCCATCTCCTGCAGCATCTCGAGCTTTGGGCAGCACTTGATTGTAAGCTTTTGTAATTTTGGAATATTGGAGATCATGGCCAATTCAGGTATGTCATACAGGTCGAGCTCAACTACAGAAACAAAGTTCTCTAGAGAGTGGAGACCTCGGACGCGCCGTATTGTTAGCTTCTTCAAAGCTATTGCATGGGACATAAGTCCTGGAGGCATACGACCCAGTTTGCAAGATGTGATACGAAGTACCTCCAATAAGGGCATAGCTTTCACTTCCGTCTCCCAAACCCATTCCCCCCATTCCTCCATTCCGTCAAAATGCATCTGCTGGAGTTTGGGAAACGTAGCAGCCAACTGAGATGAAGGACGGTGCAGCTGATTGTACTGTTGAACGAATTCAGGACCAATACACTTGATTACTGGAGCATTCATCACTTTTATCCACTCCAAATACGGGAGCCTGCACAAGCCATCTGGGAGTTGGGTGCAGCAGGGCAGGTGTTCGAGGACAAGAATCTTCAAGCTCTCGAGAGGCACCATAACTGTGGACGTCATCCAGCCTGGGAGCCGGCGACCAAAATACCTTTTTATGCTGATGTATTCTATGCAAGGCTGAGGACATAGCACATCAAACACCGCCTCAATCATCTGCTCCTCCTCCTTAGACTCAGAGACTTCTCCTTGGACCAACCCATCTCCCACTCTACCACCACATTTTAAACCAAGATAGGTGAGTTGTTTCTTTGCATCTACCCTCGCCTTTGCAGCCAACAAGGCACTAGATACATTTTCTAGGCTCTCTAGTGAAAGTTCATTGAGCTGGGAAAGAGACCCCAACTCTTCCAAACTACACCAGTCACCATCAATATAGGCCGGAAACCCGTATAGTACCCTCAAATTTGTAAGAGCCCGAAAACCCCTTGGGATACTATTTACAAGCGTGTCATCAATATCAAGGAACCTCAACCCTTGCAGCTTGATAATGCTATCAGGAAGTTTCATGAGACTTTCACAACCTTCAAGGCTAATATGCTGCAGGAATTTCATCCCATGGATGTTCTCTGGTAGTCTACACATATCAGTCCTCTTTAATGCCAAATATCTCAAGTGCTTGAGTTGGCACACATATTCGAGCAGTGCAGCCATATTCACACCTTCAATATGTAGAGTCCGTAGACTAGAAAAGGTAACCAATGAATCACCAGACTGAAGTTTGAGGTTTCCAGTTACTATCAGTGTCCTAAGAGATTTCTGCTCTCTTAAATACCTCCACTCAAATTCATCGCATTCTACTCCTTTGGTTTCTATAGACAACCTAAGAAAACTTTGAGCTCCAAGTTTTTTTTTAATGGTCTCTCCACTATGAACTAACAGTGCTTCATCCCTAGCCACAAATTGAGCAAATGAGCGAATGACATCATGCATGTTGCAAATAAGTTGACTAGGGTAATCTGTATCTACCTCTATAAGGTTCCTTACTATTAGCTCCTTATAGTACTTATTCCCTTCTTCCAAACTACGAGTATATGTGTCTCCTTCAACCAATCCTTCACCAACCCACATGGACACAATTTCAGTATCATTTATCACTGTCTTTTTTGGTTTGAGGGAGAAGTGCAAGAAGCACTGTTTTAAGTAAGGGGACAAATCCTGATAGCTAAGATATATGGCATAATTTAGTTCCTTTGACATTTGAGATACTGACCACATATCATCATTCAAGACGTCTTGCCAATCACGTCGTGTTTTCTCCTTCTTGCATAGGAGTCCACCCATAACTTTTACAGCAAGTGGTAAGCCATCACATTTTGCTATAATCTGCAGGCCAATATCTTCTAGCATATCAACTTCTGGTTCATTTTCCTCTCCTGTGAGTACCTGCAAGTAGAAACTAATTGAGAAGCTGGATGCAATCCCTGATAATTGCTAAACTTAAGTCCGGAATAATCCACAAATTGAGAAGCCGTACATCATGCATACAAATGAAAATATTGTTTGATATCTTCCTTCATTTACCAACTTGATGAACTTGTGTTACGGTGAAATTTAAGTCAAGGAAGCATTATAAATATATAAAGTTTAAATTGGTAGATCTATGAAAGTGTAGATCAAATTAACTTAACAGTGTAGTCCCAAACGACGTGTATTATATTGAGTTTTGGAAGTACCGACCTGCTTCTTGAGCAATGACCAAGCATCTTGTGGAGCTAATTTGTCAACATGATGGTAGGGATGAAAGGCTTTCATGCTTCGGGCTACAGTGTCATGTCTGGTGGTGATGAGGACTCTACTACCGGGGCCACCATAGCTAAAGGGAGTCATTAGATGTTTGTTCCATGCATCAACATCCCACAGGTCATCTAGTACAAGAAAGAACTTCTTGTCCTTGATGGAGTTCTTGAGAGCATCGACAAGTAGGGCCTTGTCTTGAGCCCCACCCCCTCCAGGAAGATCTGCCCCAATGGCAGTGATGGTCGTACTTAACAACTCAACATCGGTGAAATCTTGTGTGATGCTAAGCCATATCTTCTTAGTAAACTTGCCTTCGATGGCCTCATCATTGAAGACCTTCTTGCCGAGGGTAGTCTTACCAATCCCTCCGATACCAACAATGGCGACCACAATGAGGCGACCACTCTTGTCACCTACCGCCTCCCTTGTAAGCACCTCCACAAGTGCCCTCGTGTCCTCCTCGATCTTCTCTCCAACCACACCGGACCGCTCAATCAGTGAATTTGTTTTCCGGTCAGTGGCGGGAGACCGAGTGGTCTTTTGGTCTTGGTAGGCTTCTAGCTTGATGAAATTGAAACTGCTGCCCCTCTTGCAAATATCATCCAAATTTTGGTTGAGGAGCTTGATGCGGGTGCCGATGTCGTGGGCGTGGAGGGGATTCCGCATGCAAAAGAGCAGAGGGTTAAGGCACCCCCTGTCCTTTGTTTGACCTTGCTCCATGGCCTTGAGATGACATAGGTCGACGATGTCAGTGGCCAAGTACATGGCACGCTTCAGTTCGCCCACCCACCCCCGCACACTATCATCGGTAATGTTCCTCCTATCAACATCAGCAAGGAAATTCTTGAGGTCCCCAAGCTTGATGCTTAGGTCTTTGATCCCGTCAGACACGCCGATTAGCATGGCCACCTCCTCTTTGGCCATCTCGGCAAGCATGCTGGTCACGTAAGATGCCAAAGCATCCAGAACCCCCGCCATTTGTTGCAGGGTTAGCTCACACTTGAGCTGGTACTGAAAACAAGCATGCAAATAAAAATTACTGCTCTGTATTACTACCTCGCTTTTTCACATCAACAATCCGAAGCTAACAGCAAGGATAATCAGATTCAGTCACTAGAGACTAGCAAGAAATCCCAAGGGAAAATGTGGCTTGCAAAGACAGTGCACAGAAATTCGGCTCGAAATAAAACCGATATAGTATTACCTTGAACAAACACCAACAATTGAAACGGAAAGACACACGATCAGCTCTTTCAAAAAAGAAAAATAGCTATAGTAAGTGTTGTGTAGCTGGATTCAGCTATGTACCTTGAATCGACTAGAGAGATGAGAGACGGATCTTGTTGCAGAGATAGATATCCCGTGCAGTCTCGCAAGTAGTTGCAGGGTCCAGTGGCTTGAGCTGGAACTGAAAACAAAGGATGCACACAAAATGAGTCCTCTTTATTACTACCTTTCACACATCAATAGTGACATGCAAAAAAAATGGAAAAGAAGGATGGTCATGTAGATTCACTCAGCAGAGACTACCAACAATTCGTTGTAAAGGAAAAGCATGGATTGCACACAAAAGAAAGTGCACACTAAATAGAGGGGACGGTCAATTTTTTAATAAGTGGGGTGGTGCTGCTGCAATCGATGAATTACCTTGGATCGATTGGAGAGATGATAGAAGTAACAGTGAGCAGAAAGCGAGACCCTTGGCCTAGATCTGGGGATCTAGATCCGGCATTCAGCAATGCTCCTAGTACTTGCGGTGTAGCACAAAGCTGGGAGAGGTTGCCATCTCGGTCCTATATTGCAGAAATTAAAAGCTTGCTGTTCAGAAAAAAGATCTGAGCTAAATTCGTAGTACAGAAATCAAAATCTAAGCTTTGTAGTACTGAACAAAACAGAGCCTCTGTAATAATCTAATGTGTGAGCTTAATTTGTAGTACTAGTGTACTACTTGCAAAGCAAAGCTCTAAAAACTACTAGGTACTTTCTGCTAAAAAGATGTGAGCTTAGTTGGTACCGCACAACAAATTGGACTGCACAAATCACAGGCTACTAAAAGAAGATCTGAGCTCAATTTTCACAGCACAGCACAAAACAAAATCAAAGCTTTGTACGTACTCAACAAATCGGAGCTTTCTATGACTGCGCAAACCCAGAACCCGGTGATTTCTTCTGCTGAGAAATTAAGAGTTCTATAGGTGGTACGGAAATCATCTCAAAGATTTGTAAGAAACAATTTAGTCTGAGCTTGCTGCGGCCCCACTCAGCTCAGATCTGAGGATCCGCTGGCTAGGACGAAGAGGAGAGGAAGGGGGTCCTCACCTTCTACTTGTATGGCGGCTGCGGCAACGTCGGGGGGAAGCGGTCGTCGGCGTCGCGCTGTGCACGGCCGGCGTAGAGGAGAAAGAAAGAGTGAGAGTGAGCAGAGTGGTCACCCAGGGTAGAATGGGAAAAGGGATGTAATCAGTTAGCAGACGGGAAGGGTGAATATAATCTCGGTGGCGTACGCAATGAGGTGGCCGACAAAGGTCTGTAGCTTCACGATGGCTGAGGTCCCAATCAATCAGCAAAGGTGGTAGGCTCCGGCCACATCGCCGTCTCTGTCCAGAACAGTGAGCTCTGCTTCATTGATTGATTGATTGAGGTCCCAGCGAGCGAGCGAGCGTGCGCGGCAAATCTGACAAATTTGACCTATAGATAAAATCAAATCACAGAATGAACTATCCGTGAAACTATTTCACGCGGCTGACCTTTTTGTGTGACGCCCGATACGAAGGCGCCACACTACACTGTGCAACGTCTCACAGATAGGCGCTACATGACCAGCGTCGCACGCTACATGACCAGCGTCGCACCCGTGTGATCAGAAAATTATTAAGTCAGTGTGCAGCAGGTTTCCGAAATAGTGTAATGGAAAAAAAAAGTGCTTCAAATCATTGCTATTTGACTCGGACCTGTTCTGAAAAAGTCAAGGTATTTCGAAGCAAATTTGATTAATGCTATTTCTATTAGTTTGGAACAATTGGAAAAGTCTAAAAACGAAACCCTTTATTTTGAAAAACAAAGGGCAATGAATCCGACATCTAGGTCCAGATCGTGGAGCAGTCGCAGCTTTCGGGCGCTTGAATGCGTGGATCGGCGCCCCCATCTGGAGCGGGAGTCCATGGCCGGTCGGCGCTGTTCACACCTGCTGCACGGCGCAACATGTCGAGCAGAGCACATGGTAGCCAGTCGATGGATCAGACGACGGCATGACATGAAGGCGTCTGTGTAGGAGTAGGTGGGGGGTGAACTGAATCCGGCTCGCTCGCTGGAGCGGATCCAATGAATCCCAGCGCGTCTAGTGTGGTGGTGGGGGAGCTCGGCACCCAAGCTGTTGAGGAACAATGGATGGGAGGCGAGGGGGCCTCCTCCCTTGTAGCTTCACGGGAGGCTACCGGGATGGGTGGGTTTGCATTTGTGATATTTGTAGTTTTACCAGGGAAAGTAAGGAGCTATTGCAGTTTTCATCCTTAATCAGCTAAGCACTCTACTAACAGAGTACTTTTCTTTTCAAAAAGGAGGTTAAAACACTGGCCTCTGCGTCAATCGATGCATACGGTCATCTTTATTTATTATTCAACAAAGGTCGAACAGGAATATACATCAAGCCACCCGAAACCACCACTCACTCACATCTAAAAAACTAGATAATGTGGAGGGCTCTCACTCCCATATCTAAAACCAGTGTCGTCGCCGATCCATCCACATAATGTATCAGAACTAATACCGGCGCAGCAGACAAAATGCGTACAACACATGCACACGCTTTAGAAGCCGCCATCATCATCGGACCGCTGACCCATCTTCAGGAGATAGATCCGCATCATCCTTACCGGTCCGTCGATGCCACCACGACGCCCGACGACGCTATCGTCCTGCGCTCGTCCATCCAGACGCAAAGGATTTGTCGTGCGTAGCACCTATCGACCAAACATGACACAGTGTAGCACCTTGCCGGAGTTGGCGGCGGCCGCGCAGTTCCGGCAGCGAAGAGCGGCGTCATCGGGCAGCGGCGGTGGCGGGGCGGTCGAGAAGGGGGATGAAGAAGGGGCGAAAATGATAGGTTAGTGAATCGGACCTACACTGATCTTTAGTGGATAGGGTAGTTTTATTTTGCTCGCGTGGGCCTAATGGATACTGCTGTCGTATGCCTAATGGGCCACGCTATAGAAAACGAAAGCACGCGGGAAAAAAACTCAGAAAATGCCTATGTGATACGAGAAAAATTCTATGCCAGCGGTATGCTCAAATCAACGTCGTACCAAATTGTCCGACGCCACCACTATTTGGAAAAAATAGTACTAGCGTTGTTAGGAGTCGGTGCGCCACCAACAAAAATTGTGACTAACACTTTTTCCACTAGTGATGAACTGTCGATCATCAAGACCAAATGCTGATTGCGCGACAACATGCAAAATTAGCACAACAGAGTTGGGTGCATTCAAATTTATTTTAAATAATACACTAGAGTTCTGTGTAACTCATATATTCATACAATAGCACACGCTCATTCCAAATAGTAGAAAGAATACAACATCACTAAAAATCACTTCCGGGCAAGCAAAACTATCGAGGGTATGTCGCGGATAACACCACCTCTTCTTCTTGGCTATAGCATCTGGTTGCTTCACTTCCCTTTGGTCGTTTGCTAGTCGATGGACAATTTGGTGCCGCATGTTTCTTCCCGTTTGTTTCTTCTATCAAATCACCCATGACATGCTCCTTGCGCGCTTGGAGAGCTTCCAGCGCCATCTCCACTTGCCTCATGGTTGGTCGCTCCTCTGCTCTCAGTTTCACGCACGACACAGCTAGATTAGCTACGTCTTCGACTTCGCTACCTCCCTCTTCTACAACTGGTGGGTCTAGTATTTCGGATAGATTGCCTTCTGCAAGTAGTGCAACGAACTCCATGACAAGCCCAACGCCTTCATTGGATCTATACAAAGATGGCTTCCTCCTAGTAAGCAATTCAATAAGAAGAACTCCAAAGCTATAAACATCGCTACTTTCTGTGAGGCGTCTGCTATAATAATATGTAGGATCCAAGTAACCTATAGTTCCTTGCACTGCAGTTGTTGTTCCTGTTTGATTCATGGCAATGTACCTTGAAGCTCCAAAGTCTGACACTTTTGCTGTCAAGGCATCATCAAGAAGTATGTTGGAAGGCTTGATATCTCTATGTATTACAGGGACTGAAACAGCAGAGTGAAGGTATGCAAGGGCTTTGCATGTTTCGGTTGTGATCCTTAACCTATCTTACCAAGTTAACGATCTTGGTTCTTCCGTGTGAAGATGATCACTAAGTGTTCCATTGGAAATGAACTCGTATGCCAATAAAGGGACTTCTGTCTCGAGGCAACACCCACGAAGCTTTACAATATTCCTGTGGTTGATCTGCGAGAGTATCGCAACTTCATTGATGAACTCGTCAATTTCTCTTTTCACAACAATATTTGACTTCTTTATAGCCACAACATGCAAGTCTGATAAGATCCCTTTGTAGACAGTGCCATGCCTTCCACCACCAAGCCTGCGAGCTTGATCGAAATTGTTGGTAGCCTTCTGTAGCTCTTCTAACGAAATGAGCATCCTCTCTGCGATGTCTGCCCTATGAGATACCAACTGCTTCAGCAGTTGTCCACGGTTTTGAGTAAAGAACTTCCGTCTCAACATCCTCAGCTTTTGTTCCTTAAAATCACTTGACAATACGAGTATGCGAAGAACCAAAAGTAGAATGAATGGGCCACTTGCAGCCGACAAACCAATGATTAAGGCCAAGTTACCTGAAAGTTAAACAATACACGCACATATGTTTACTATAACTATTTGCTTAAGCAGGCCCAATAAAAATAATAGTTCCATTGTTTGCACGTACTAGTAGTAGTAATCGACTGGCTGGTGCGTGTCATACCTGTGTTTGTGTCTGCGACACAGCCCCCGGGTATGGAGTAGTTGCCATGGGTTCCTTGTGGGCACCGGCAGCTAACATATCCGGGCAGTCGCTCACAATGGCCGAAGCAGCCATGTTTTTCTTTCTGATCACACACATGGATATCTGCACACAATATAATTTAGCATGTCTTGTTTAAGACTAAGTAAATAAAAGATACTGTAATTAAGTTAACAAAACATGGACATGTGCACATGTGAAGTTGTGAACTCACCTTGGCATCATAGGACGTGCTGCTGGACAAGATGGACGACTGGCAGCAGCCCAAGTTGGAGCAGCTGTTGGAATTGTAGTCTGCGGCGAAATACTGGGCGGGGAGCGGACTACCATTGTCGTCAGTAAATATGGGGCAGAAGGAGGCGCACCGATTGACGATTTCTCCCTTCCACCGCAGTGTCGCCTGCACGTTGCACCCGGTGAGGATCATCTCGTTGGCCAGGTGCTGCAGGAAGTACGGCGCCCCGCCGATGGCCTCGGTGTAGGTGTAACCGAGGCTCAACCGGCCAGAGCCGCCGCTGCTCATGTTGATGTTGATGGCTTGTAGTTTGTGGCTGACTACGCGCATCGTGAGCTTCTCTAGGGAAATCTCGACAACCTCGAATGCACCAGCGCCACCATCGCCGAGGAGCAGCCGCGGGGGTTTGCTTCCTCGGTCGTCGCAGGTGAGCTTCAAACCCGGCCAGTAGCACTTCTTGGGTCCCATGCCGAACGGGTACGACACGCTCACGTCGCCGCAGCGGGTCTGGCAGCCGGGCAGCCCGATTTGTGGTTCCCCGGCGACCGCCAGGAAGGAGATTAGTAGTTGCAGCACCGCTGTGATGAATACGCACCGGCTCGTTAGCATCACGGCGGAACGGAGATAGATTGACCTGTCGCTAAAGTTAGCTAATTTCAGTTGGCGCAATTCTGCTACATATAGGAATAGACGAGTGGTACACGTCTATACTCTATACCACCACTCACTAACGTCATTGAAAATTTGTTAGGCGAACTGAAGATCTCTTAAAAATGGAAAACATGTTATGTGAAGTTCCAACTTTGGTGTGAATATTTATGTTTATGAGACATCTGTGAAACTATAACAAAACCTATTCATAAATTAAGTCGTGTCTTATGGATCTCTGCAAATGCACACGAGACATTCTGGTAGCTACATGCGAGATTGGTTTTTGAGCTTTTTGACGCTTCAAAACCCAAATTACAAATTTAATTCTAAATCTTTTAGAAAGCACATGTGGTGGGCTGTTTTCTGTTTGGATTTCGTCCAATCCCTATTGAAAGCAACATTAGCCAGCTAGCGTTTGTTTGAGTGGTTTAGATAGCTCTTCTGGCCCTCCACATTAATAGATGCACAGCTATATATATTTGATTGGTTCGAAATGGGATCTCTTCAAATGCACACGAGACATTCTGGATGGAAATGATATTGAGTCCAGTTATTTTGAGGATATGTTATATTTCTTTAAACAAAGTACTCCACTTTACTACAGGCAGAGCTATCCAAATTGTTTGATTGGCTTGAAATGTTTGTGAGTTGAGATTTTTGGGGTATGTTTTATACTTCCTCCGTTCCTAAATACAAGACCTTTTAGAGATTTCATTATGGACAACATACAAAGCAAAATGAGTGAATCTACAGTGTAAAATAGGACTATATACATGGGTATGTAGTTCAAAGTAGAATCTCTAAAAGTTTTACATTTAGGAATGGAGGGAGTACTTGTAAAGAAGGTGGTAGTGAAGCAAAGTTGACCAAACTACTTCCACATCGAGCATGGTCGTTCTCACAAACACTAGCCTCAGAAAAGACTAGTATACAGGTCCATGGCTTTTTCCGCCTCTTAAAAACAAAAATGTCACGGTCTTATATGGGGAAGACTTGGACTTGGCAGGTCTCCCTGGGACCCGCACGAAGTTTCCATGAATGAGAACTGAGAACCCTTGGTCAAATAATCTTTTTCTTCTGCCCTTAAAGGCAGGGACTATGATTCCAACCTCTCTTTCTCGTGCTAGGCCAGGCACGTTAGTGTTGAGTAACAATGAAGTGAACACAGCAAAATCAAGAACCATCGAGATATTTGCCTTGGGCGATGTTTTTTGACAGGGATTTCTTTAGGTGGTTTATAGTTGCAGATATTGAGAAAGAATTCCGTTAGGATGTATTCCATTTTTAAGACGGAAATTTACATATTTTAGCAAAGGGAATTTTACATGTAGAAACGGATTTCTTGCCTGGTTTCTTTTTTCGAAAAGGAGGATTACCCCTGCCTCTGCATCAAAATGATGCATGCAACCATATTTAAAAATTATTAAACAAAGTCTGACAAAGCAGATAGATGGATGGACCCAAAGCATCCTTCCTGGCAACCTAAACGCTATACGTACAAGTCTGATGGAGTGCACTGGCGCATCCACGCACGCCATCTAATCCGGTGGCCTCACCAGGTTGCCCCACGGCGAGCTTAGAACACCAACCGGTCTAGCAGACCTTCAGCGTGCACCGCATGCGCACTCTCTCGAGTCTGCCACCGCCATCTTCCACCATCCTATTTTCAGGAGAGATCAATGGATAGGCCTTGCCAGGGCCCAACTGTTGTCGATGCCACCATGACGCCAGACAGTGCTACCATCATATGCGCGTCCATCAACACACTTCCAACTCCGGGACCTCACCGCGCCATGCTGCCGACACTCGCCGTCACCAACATGGTAGATGACACACCGCACCACCTCATGCCCCCTCCAGCCAGCACCTGCTCCAAGACAACGCCCTCGGGAAGGAGAACGTCACTGAAGAATCCTGAAACATGCTTTCGCCCCGCTTTATATATATAAAGCAAAGATCAAACAAAGTACACGACTAAACGATACAGGGTGATGAGGTAATCTCAGACAACACCGATCCCAGGATAATTGGACCACACAAGACTCACGCGACTACGCTACCAAGACAGAGCATGGGAGGAACTGTTTACAACACCACGCTACGACCAATAACACCTAATAAGCTCCACAACAACGTCCTAGGGAGGGAGAACGGCACAACACGTCATCGCTGCCGAGTCCAAAACGGACAAAGGTTTTCACTCGGAACCTAGGCACAAAGAGGAGCACCACGACGTCTTCAAGAAGATAATGGCGCCCATGAACTTGATCATTTAGAATGAACAAAACTTGTGATGCGTTACTCATTTGCACATGCATACCTTCGCACTATGTCATGTGCCACGGGCGGTCATGGAGGCGCGAAGGCCAGTCTGACAAGCACCTTCCATCTGACAAAGCACTTGGGACAGATGGTTTTAATGGAGATTTTATTAAGGCCTGTTGGAATATCATTACCCAAGATTTCTACAAGTGGATTGAGGATTTCTATCATCGGAAGATCTCCCTTCAGAGTATCAATGCCTCTTTTATCACTTTGATTCCAAAGAAGGACAATCCAGTGACAGCCAGTGGCTTCAGACCAATTTCTCTTCTAAACTTCACTATCAAGATCATTACCAAACTTTTGGCCAATAGATTACAGACTGTGATTCTCAAGATTGTGCACACTAATCAATATGGCTTCATCAAGAGTAGAACTATTCATGATTGTCTAGGATGGGCTTTTGAATATCTGCATCAATGTCAACAATCTAAACATCCTATTGTACTCCTCAAACTGGACTTTGAGAAAGCTTTTGATCTGCTTAACCATCAAGCCATTCTTGCTATTCTGAAAGCCAAAGGTTTTGGAAGTAGATGGATTAACTGGATCACAATGTTGCTTTCCTCAGGTACTTCTTCAGTTCTGCTCAATGGAGTGTCAGGGAAACTTTTTCACTGCAGACAAGGAGTCAGGCAAGGGGATCCTGTTTCTCCTTTACTCTTTGTGCTGGCAGCTGATCTTCTTCAGTGTTTGAGCAACTACACCGAGTCCGCAATGAACTGGAGTGCTCGAAAAAAGAAGCATCCGAGGGCGAGCAGAAAGCCGTAAGGAATCTGTTTGAAGCTTCTATGATGGTATGTTATTTGAAATTTTCACATGCGTTTAGCTATCCATTGTTGATGCCTAATCTACCGTTTTCCCAACTCTCATCTCTAAACACATACTCCCTCCGTCCCAAAATAAGTGTCTCAAACTTAGTACAAATTTATACTAATGTTAGTACAAAGTTGAGACACTTATTTCGAGACGGAGGTAGTAGCATTTATGTTACCTGGTGCATCTGTCTTTGACTAAGTGAACTTTTTCTTGCAGTTCAAAGCACGGGAGAATGCACTCCGCAAAGAAAAAAAAGAGGTAGAGGATAGGCTGACCAAAGAAAACACTGGACTCAGAAAAGAACACCTCTATATATGCAAAGAGCTGCAAAAGGCAAATGAGCAAAGAGCAGAACCGGAGAATAGTGTATTTGGCCCTACTAGTGATGTTGCCTTAACAGAGTTCAGCTACGCAGAGATAAATGAAGCGACGGCCAACTTTGATGACTGCAAAAAGATTGGGGTTGGTGGGTGTGCAACGGTCTACAAGGGATTTCTACGACATACTACTGTAGCCATAAAGAAATTCAACCGTGAAGGCGCAACAGGAGATAATGAGTTTAATGACGAGGTATTTTTCATCATTAAGAGTAAGAGATGTTGTCAGATGAAAACAAGTAAAATGGTGCATCTAAATATGTGACTTTCCAATATATTGCAGGTAGAAACACTTCGAAGGATGAGGCATCCGAACCTTGTGACCCTGATAGGAGTGTGCATGGAGGCCAAAGCGTTGATCTTCGAATTCTTGTCGAACGGAAGCCTAGAGGATTGTCTGCAATGCAACGACCAAAGAGAGCCACTCTCATGGCGAACGCGCATCAAAATCGCTACCGACATCTGCACGGGACTTATCTTCCTCCACTCCAACAAACCAAAAGGCATTGCACATGGTGATCTCAAGCCTGACAATGTCCTTCTCGATGCCAGCTTTGTTTGCAAACTGGCAGACTTTGGGATCTCTCATCACTTGAATGTAACAAACACCACTATCACCCCGTATCACCGAACAAACCAACTCAAGGGCACAATGGGATACATGGACCCAGCATACATTGCCTCAGGGGAGCTCACAGCACAGTATGACGTCTACTCCTATGGAGTAGTGTTGATGCGATTGCTAACTAATAAGAGCCCCCTAGGCCTTCCACATGTTGTGGAGGCAGCCATTAGAGAAGGCACGTTGCTAGATCTAATTGATACTTCTGCAGGGGAATGGCCACCTGAGTGTGCTGAAGAGTTGGCAAGACTAGCACTGCGTTGTTGCCGGTTAGAACGAAAGGAGCGGCCTAATCTTGCAAAGGAGGTCTGGGGTGTCTTGCAAGCTATGATGAATATTCAAGACCAGAAATGTGGGCCACCAACGTTTTTCATCTGTCCAATGACACAGGTCCCTTAACTAAACAAAGAAATGAAGCACCAGAATCATGTGATGCCATTCGCATGAACAGTTGCCTTTTTTTCGCCGAGAGTGGATTTTCTACTCCTGGGTGCACCTACACCCCCAATCCTCCATGAACAGTAACTTTGAAAAAAAATAGAAAGCAAAATTTAAAAAATATGAAATTTTAGGACATGAAACATGATCAAACATTTGATGTTCTTGCAAAGTTTCAGCCACAAAATACATTCAAAGAGCTTTCACCCAAAGAAACAAAATCAGTGTAGAAAGTTTTATGCACTTTTGAGCAGTAATTTCATTTCCTTTTTTGGTGAGGGCTCCTATTTTTATTTATGGCTGAAACTTTGCAAGAACATCAAATGTTTGATTTCCTGAAATTTCAGATATTTTTGTTATTTTTTGTATTTTTTTTTCGAATTTTCACTTGGTGCACCTATACCCGGGAGCAGCCACACCTTTCTCTTTCCCGATTAAACACTTGCAACCTTTACAATCCAGTCACTGAATTAGTTTGATATAACTTGCATCCTTACATAATATTTTCAGGAGATCATGAGGGATCCACACATTGCTGCTGATGGATCCACATATGAAGGTGACGCCATGAAGGACTGGTTTCAAATGGGGAACAAAATTTCCCCCATGGCCTACGTCAACTTTGCACACCATGAGTTGATACCGAACAATGCCCTTCGTTTTGCAATTCAAGAATGGCAAAAGCGACAACAACCGTGACATTTAAACCTTCCATTTTTTTGTATGATGCCATGTTTATGATGTGAAACAAATGACTCTTATAATTAAGTGTGTACAGACAACTTTTTATTGTGCCTTCTTAATTAGAAGCTACCATTTTCTGATTGCTTAGTATCACAAATGAGGAATGATGCACATGCTTTCTGTTACATGTTATTGGGAATTGGAATGAACTGGCATGGTGGGTATTCAAGTTGAATGAAACAGTGATGTGTACACCCATTGTAATCCGCCATGGCTGGCTTCTGCGAAGCTAGCTATGCATAGACCGGGTGTGTGATCATTCTGTTTGTTTACTCTTGATGTTTCATTTTGAGTCAATAAAATCCACCTTTTGTCGGGAAAAATAAATATCAATGATAATAAATATAAGTTTTATGTGGCTGTTATCAATAGACACTTAAAAGTGTATCCAATAGCTATATTTGTATCAAACATGTGTATGCCGGCTTAGGGAGAACACCTAGCTCAATATATGGGTTGAAGATGTGCCAAATAGAGCAATTGTTGATTCTTCTAGACCAAGACATAAATCCAGCTTGTATGCTTGTCAGGTTAACATTAGGTTTGTGTTCACAATAATTTGAGATGTGTACGGATGCTTTGTGAATTTCAGCTAGGTTCCTATAATTTTCCTTACATGAAAACCCAATAATATAGAGCGGGTTCTACTAGGAGAGAGTTGGAACCCAAAAACAATTGAGGCTGAAATAAGTAAGTTGCTCTCGGGGGAAGTATACTGCTAAATTGACGATATTCAGGTTAAAATTTTACCTGATGAAAGCATGACAACTAGCATGTCATTAACAAAACAATTGGTTGCATTTATTAAACAAGAAAATCCGAGATACTTATCATACATGTCCGAAATTATACACATTGGTGGATCTGTTTTCAGAGCAAGTGGATCCACATGGCTACCAAACGTTGCATGCCCATTCAGGTTATGTTTGGTAGCACAATATTGAAAAAACCAAAGTATTGAAAACCACAGTATTTCAGCATGTAGGTACAAGATACCACAGTTTTGACATACCAGTTTATTTTGAAGTATTGAGAATACTGCGACCTGTTTCGCAAATGCTTATATGCAACAACAAAAATTAGCTAGCTAGCTAGCCGTATGAAGCAGTTGTAATACGCGCGTTCCTAGCTAGTTTTGTCAGGAAAACAACAAGTGCAGACTTGGAAACGAGGGAGAATAGAACCCGGAAGTTAAGCGTGCTCAGGCTGGAGTAGTGAGAGGATGGGTGACCGTCCGGAAAGTTAGATGATTTGGAATGATGAGGGGTGATTAGAGATTAGAGGATATATTGAGCAGTGATGAGGGGTGGTGATTAGAGATTAGAGGTTAAAATAATTCAGAAATTTGAAAATAAAATAAAAAAATTAAAAAAATTCGCAAAAAAACCAGGTTTAAACCTGCGGAGGAGGCCTTTAGTCCCGGTTAGCCACGAGAACCGGGACTAAAGGACGGGCCTTTAGTCCCGGTTAGCCACGAGAACCGGGACTAAAGCCTTTAGTCGCGGTTCGTAAGAGGCGCGACTAAAGGGGGGGGTCTTTAGTCGCGCATATTTAGTCCCGGTTGCACAGCCGGGACTAAAGGCCTTTGCGAACAGGGATTAAAGGCCTTTTTTCTACAAGTGCGAGGCCTGACTTCGACTGGAAAGTGATCCCTGCTAGGTTATGCCATGGTTTGTAACCTTCATTTGCCTGAGCCTTTAGCTGGGGCTTATGTCAGCGTCAGGTCTGGCCTTGGATGCGGTCTGTGTTACAAACGATGTCTGGCTCAAATCAGCACAACGCAAGCCGGCTAGCGGGAGGCCAGTAGGCTGGTTCCGTTTTTTTTTCCTCAGAATAGTTTGAATTACTTATCACATGTGTCACGTGGCTAGGAGCAAGAAAACTAAAAGCCAAGAAGAGATCGCCGCATGTGGCTACATCGATGCTTGGTCTGTGCGGCTCTGGTGACGCCCCATTGCCATGGCAAGCTCACAAAGTATTTTCAAAGTGTTTTGAGAGTACTGCAGTTCTTTTAAATACTATAGTTTTAATAACTATGGGCTGTTTGGCTATCAGCAAAAAGTGTGGAATTAAAACTACAGTATTTTCTCTGTCTAAAAAAAAGAAGCTTCAACCTCTTTTTTTTTAACAGAGCACGCGAAAGAAACACTGGATGTTATCTTCTTCCTCCCTTCAAGTCGCAGCCATCATGTTGTCTCTAAAGAGCATCTCAGTCGGAAACGAATCAAGAGACAAGAAAGGAGAGAACAATGTGAGGATGTTGATCTTCGTCCTCTCGCCTCTCCGCGCTGGCCGTCGGCCTCGGCACGGCCGCGTCGTTTCTCATCCTATGCTAGCCAAGAGCAACAGTGTTGTTGTCATGGTATAACCTTTAGTCCCGGTCTGGCCAACCGCGACTAAAGGTTCGGGCCATTAGTCGCGGTTGGCCAGACCAACCGGGACTTAGTCCCGGTTGGTCTGGCCAACCGCGACTAAAGGCCTTCGGGCCAGCCTGAGGACCTTTAGTCCCGGTTGGCCAGGCCAACCGGGACTAAAGCCCCTCCCGTCCGCCAGCTGTCGACCGAGCGCGCTGGGCCCAGATAGTTGGTCGCGGGTCTCCTCCCGAACCGCGACTAAAGACCCCTTTGGTCGCGGTTCGATTATTTTGGGGACTAATGGGGGCGTATGGAAGCCTCTTTTTCTACTAGTGCCGTGTTGGGCATCTTTCCTCCAGTCGGTCCGAGATAGACAAACGACGAGTCGACTATCGGAGGCGTCGCCCAACGACAACCGGTCGACGATTTTCACAACGCAATTATATTGCTTGTTAACTACAACTGTTATTTCTTAGTTACGCTGGAAACAATCAGACTTTATTGGGCCACTATTACCCACATTAATACCAGCCCATCATGGAACCCCTCCTGATGCACTCTATATAAGATGGGAGACGTGCACCGGCTGAGGATTGAACATCATTGTAAGCTTTACATGCATGAGAAAGAACACCACACAAGAGTAGAGTATTACCTCCAGAGCCAACGGCTTGAACCTATATAATTCCTGATGCGGACTCCCATCTACATCTTTCGGTAGTCACTACGCTCCTCCATACACACTCGATCCTATATGTACTTTCAGTGAAATAACCACGACACATAGCGTATATAAACTTGTAGGTTAACAATAACCACAACAAAAATGGTTTTCTGATGAGTTCTAAGTAAAGATAGGATCTGTTCATTGGCGGTGCGACAAGGCAAGTAGGAGCGTAGGAGGTGGAGCAGCTGTGGGTCATAGGGATGAGAGCAGCAGCTCGCACCATCAGGAAAGAAAACAATAGAATTTAGGATATATTTTCACTAGGAACGCTGTTTCCCTCCCTCTCTTCTTTCCTTTTACTAGCTTCTTGTAGACTGAAGACGGTTAAACACTCAAGAAAACAAGCTTAATTATGAAGAAAAATGTGGTCGTGAGAGAGCCCAATTTGTATTTTTTTCCCAGTATTTCTGAAGTATGCAGAACAAGATCCCTCCTCTTACAGATGCATGTGTGCATGCAAGAAAATGACTCTGGGTGGGAACATATAAGCATCCCTAATAGCTCTGTAAAAATCTGCTAGTAGTAAAAGTCGCTTCATGGGATGCATGTCCACTATAATTTAGGGAAATTTGTCTTCTCGCTAACTTTTCTCAATTCCCATAAATATTTTTCATATTTTTTCTATTTCCCATTAAACAAAACCTTTTGGGCAGTTCAGGCATGCACGATAGGCGCCCATGGTTGAGCACGACCGAGGCATCAGACCTCACTGGAGCGAGCCAAACCGGTGGTAAGCAGCGGCGCTGGGTTGTGGCTGCGCGTGCGCAAAGGCGCACGGGGGTGCACAGGGTGCGAGCTGCCGAGGACTGGGTGAGCTTGCCCAAGGCGGCCATGGCCATGGCAAGCAGGCAGTTGGTGAGCTCCGCACGGGACGGGACACATGCGCCTGTGTGTGTGCGCGCGCGCGCACGCGTCCGCACATGTGTGTGCGTGTGTGTGTGGGTGTGAGCGTGTGTGCGGTGAGGTGGGGCGGGGCGGCCCAACGACGTGGCGGCGGCCCCGCGTGCCGGCTGCGCTGGAGCCGCGTGAGGGTCTCCTATGAAATTTCAGGCAGTCTCCAGCCGCCCACCATATTATACGGAAAGGGTCATCTTCTTGTAAACATGAAGAAAGTTAGGAAAAATGTATGGAATCCCATAAAAAATTGAATTTACGGGAGCTTGACCCCCTTTAAACTGAAGTATTTTTTAGGATACGGCAGAGAGGCAGTTTGATCGACTTTGCATGGAAAGCTCTAGCTGCTACTAGAATCTAAGTGATTCGTTTCCGGTGGCGGTACGATTGAATTCCATGTGGTTGTGTTCTTGGCACTGATTAAAATCACTGGAGAAGAGATTTAGCGGCAACATAAACTGCAGCAAAAGTTTTAGCATAAATCGGCGAAATATTCGGCGAAATAATGTGGGGATACATCTCAAAAGGATTATACCAATAGAAAACTTAATATGTTATATTTTCTAATGGTATAACTTTGCGTACAAAATTTGTCCATAGCTATGCAACGTCCGCTTGATTGTTGGTGGTGCATAGATCGGCCACGCAATTCCATAAAGAAAAAACTCAGATTTGGGCCCTCGGAGAGGATACGCGTTGCAGGTATAACCTTCCTGCCAGGTGGCCGTTGGTATTAATTGTGTAGAGAAAACACACTAGAAACGGGCAAAGGTAACCAACAATTTATGCATGCACATGCATGTAGGGTTTGTTGGGATTGTTTTCTGCAACCAATCCAACGGCACACCTGGTTTAGGCAAATTACGAAAAGCCGTTCTGGGCCGACTCCATTCTAATCGAGAAGCAGAGTCCTGCCGTTTCCTTTCCTTTTTGCGATCAAGCCGCGGCTTTATTACATGGGGTAATCGGCGGCCAAATTGAGTGCCAAAGGAGCATCCTGCAACCACAAATCGGCCGGCTTCAAGATGTACAGCTACGGCGCTTCCGAGGCCAAGCAAAGGAAAGAATCCCACTTGGCCAAGATCAGGCACTCCCGGCGCCCGGCTCCCAGGAGGGCTAGCCTCGATGCCGGTGCCAGAGACAAGGAGGCCACCACCATCTTGGAGGGTGACGGCGGACGAAGGGGGCTGTATGTGTCCCTAGAGAAGGGCGAGGTGGATGGTGGCGGCGGCGAAGGCAGAGACGGAGGAGGAGGAGGAGGAGGAGGGAAGCTGTATGTGGCCCTAGGGAAGGGCGCGGAGGATAGTGGCGGAGACGGAGGCGGAAGAGGAGGAGGGAAGCTGTATGTGGCCGTCGGGAAGGACGAAGAGGACGGCAGGTCCAACCTCCTCTGGGCCGCTCGGAACCTCCTAGCCGGCGATGACAAGCTTGTCTTGCTGCATGTCCACCAGCCCGCCCACAGAATCATGACCGGTAAAATTAAGCGCCAAACTCTCTGCACAAAGTAATGAAGATACACAATAAAATGTTTTCTTTCTCCACACTACGTACTTATATTGATGTTGCTTCTGTCTTCAGTCACTTGCTTAATTAATACTACAATCTATCTATCTGTCTGTCTACCTATATAATTATCTGTCTATATATCTATCTATGCTGATCAAATTCTTTTGTCGCAGGATTTCGCATGGTCGATGCAAGCCAGCTTCAGGAGAAGGACCTCAAGGCATACCGGAAGGATGAGGAGGAGGAGATGAACACACTTTTAAACCACTACCTCGACTTCTGCAGAGATTCTCTCAAGGTCTGCTCAGCTAAAAAAGGCCAATTCCATTCTCAAAATCATGATGCATGTATTTTATTCACTTCTTGCCTGTTCAGAAGAAAAACAAAACTTTCTTTACAGATGCAAGCCGAAGCACTGGTGACCGAGAAGAACAGTACTGCAAATGGCATCGTCAAGCTCATCGAACAGAATCACATCTCAAACCTTGTCATGGGAACATCCTCCTTCTCGCCTGACGTCCAGACCAAATACACCTTCGTAACCAGGTTTCATCGATAAACACACACACAGCGGACTGCGCTTGTTTCTGTGCATAGATGTATGTAGGGCAAAGCACCGCGGAAGTTGTGTAATTATATGTAAATTTATTATTTCATGTACGTGAATTAATGTCTCTGCTATTGTAAACAAGCGGCGATAAAACAGCTAGGCTGCACAACCAATTAATCAGTATTAAAACGCGGCCCTTTTGTAAGTTGACACACAATCCAAAATTTGTCTTCCTTGTCTAGTATTACTTAGTTAGCAAATGACAATTAATCACAATACACTCCCAATAACAAAACACTACTAGTACATAATATGGCTTTACTAATTAGTATGGGTTTACTAATTAGTATGACACACAATACACTCACAATTAGTATTACTTATAGTTAGCAAATACTCCATTTAATATGTCTTCCTTGTCTAGTCTAGTATTATTTAGTTAGCAACACACAATACACTCACAATTAGTATGGCTTTACTAATTACCCCCCCCCCCCACAACACAAAAACACACACACACACACAGTCTATAGTCTAATGTACAAGTCAATTACTCCATTTAATAACCTGTGTTATGTATGTTGATTGTATGGATGGTTGCTTTATTTATAAACCGGGGCGAAAGCCTATTTCAAAAGAGAGTTGTATATGTTGATTGTGAAATCTTTCATGTGGACAGGAAGAACAAAGCACCAAACTCAAAAGTTGCAGCCATTGTGCATCAACAAGCCAAACCATATTGCCAGATCTTCTACATATGCAATGAGACTCTTGCTTGCTCTAGGTATGACTGCCATGCATGCATTGCAGCCCTCGGCTCGACATAAAAAAAATTGCTACATAGAATCTGCGAATTTAGTTTCTCAAAGAAAAAATCTGCAAATTTCAGCTCGATTGACTACCCAAAGTTATTTCCAGCTGACAAAACAACGGTTCATCATTTTCAGAGAGGCCACTCAGCGTTTGATAAAAGTAGAGTCACCGCAAAGCGGCTACACAAGCACTGATTCAGACAGATCCGAGTTCCCTGCAAGATCCCAATCACTACCGTCACCAAGGCAGACAAGTTTCTTCGGTTCCACAGATCAAAAAGCCCTTCAACAAGAGTCCAAGCAGCCAGTTAGCTATACATATCCCTTGTCAGCATCGATAACAGACAGCACGGAGACCATACTAGGTGCAAGGGGCCGGTCAATTCATACAACGACATCAAAAGGTTTCTCCCTGAATTCCTGCCAGCAAAGCTTTCGGGGATCTTCACTAGTTGTAAAGGATTTGGATAATATGAATGGTTCACTTGTACCTGTTTCAGTTGCAAGCTCTAAAGAACATCAACACTCTATGGTATGTCATTTTGGACTGAGTAGAGTTATCATCTAAGCATAGCCACAGCTTGTTCATTTCAATTGTCGTAAATTTATAGCGAGAAATACTCCTCCATTATCCAAAAACAACTATTAATGGGAAATCAAGTACTCCATCCGATCCATATTAATTGTTGCTGATTTAGTCGACAATTAATATGGTTCGGATGGAGTACTATATTGTTAAAAATGAGTATGCAATATAGGCCACTTGCTTATGTGAACATCAGAGATGTGACAATTTCTTCAAATTATTGTAAGGTGGTTTAATACTTCATGTACTCCACTGAACAACGGAAGTCAACAATAGAATGTGTTCCACTGAACAACGGAAGTCAACAATAGAATGTGTTCCACTTAACAACGGAAGTCAACAAAAGAATGTGTTCATGGCTGTAGTCACATTCAACCAGTAGTGTATCTAACACTTGCCACTAGCTAGCACTATGTAAACACTAGAGATGATACCTCGCGTGGCTACGCGTGTGAATTAGTTGTGTGCAATTATTTCAAGAGATTTGGTTGTATGAAAGATTGGTATTTGGGTTAACAATTTGAAAATTGAAACTAAAATACATATAATATTGTACTCCCTCTGTAAAGAAATAGACATTTTAGATCACTATTTTAGTGATCTAAAAAGTCTTATATTTGTTTACAAATGGAGTATTTGATTATTGTATAGTTGTAGAATATTTATTGAATATAAGTAGTATGCATGGTGCATGGTAATGTGGGTCTTTTGCATGCATGGTGGCATGGTGAGATGGCATAGTTGCGTGTTGAGAGAATTAGAGTTAGTGGGGATCGACTAGGTATACAGGATTCTACCTATTTAAAACTTACAATTCTGCTGCTATTGCCCTATCATCTAGATTTTATTTGACCAACTCAGGTCTTTTGTTTTTTGTCGGAGTTGTAATACTTACTGGATGATGCTGGCATACCTATTGAATTCAAAGCAAACATATGTATTACAGATAGAAACCGCCGTGCAACGAGAAGTGTTCGGGCAACTACAGCTACTCCTTGATGATCAGGAGTGCTCAAAAAGAGAAGCAATTGAGGATCAGCAGAAAACCGCGAGGGGTCTGTTTGAAAATCCTATGATGGTATGCTATTTGTAATTGCCACATGCCTTCAACCATCCATTATTCATGCCTAATATGTTATTGTATTTTCCCAATTTTCTTGTGTAAACACATGGGAATTGTGTATGTTAGATGGTGCACCTGTCTCACAACTAAGCCAACTGTTTTCTTGCAGTTCAAAGCACAGGAGAATTCACTCCGCGGAGAGAAAAATGAGCTAGAGGAAAGACTAACCAGAGAAAAGGTTGGACTCGAAAACGAACGCCTCCATTTATACAATGAGCTGCAGAAAGCAAGTGAGCAACGAGCAGAACTTGAGAACAAGCTTCTCCAGACAAACTCCCTAATGGAAGAGTTGCAGCGCGAGAAAGAACATGCTGTTAAGCAGGCTGAAGAGATGCGCCAAAGAAACGGTAGCGGTGCATTTGTATTTGGCTCTACCAGTACTAGTGCCATTGTCTTAACAGATTTCAGCTACGCGGAAATAAAAGAAGCGACAAACAACTTTGATGCCTCCAAAAAGATAGGGGAAGGTGGGTGTGGAAGCGTCTACAAGGGGTTTCTTCGTCATACTACTGTAGCCATAAAGAAACTGAACAGTGAAGGCGCAAGAGGAGATCAAGAGTTCAATGATGAGGTAACTAACTCTTAGTATTCCTTTCCTTTAATGCATGCCGCCAAAACATCATATATATTATTAAGAGTAGACATGCTGCCAGCTAGAGAAACACTAGTAAAATGGTGCATCTAAATATGTGATTTTTCCTCTCATGTGTATTAATTACAGGTAGAAACACTCTGTGGGATGAGGCATCCGAACCTTGTCACTCTGATAGGAGCGTGCAGGGAGGCCAGAGTGTTGGTCTTCGAGTTCTTGTCAAACGGAAGCCTAGAGGACTGTCTGCAGTGCGAGAACCGAAGAGAGACACTCTCATGGCGAATGCGCGTCAGAATTGCTGCAGACATTTGCATGGGACTTATCTTCCTCCACTCCAACAAACCAAAAGGCATTGCCCACGGTGATCTCAAGCCTGACAATGTCCTTCTCGACGCCAACTTTGTCTGCAAACTGGCAGACTTTGGGATCTCTCGCCCCTTGAATGTCACAAACACCACTATCACCCCTTACCACCGAACAAATCAACTCAAGGGCACAATGGGATACATGGATCCAGTATATATTGCCTCAGGGGAGCTCACGGCACAATATGACGTCTACTCCTTTGGAGTAGTGCTGATGCGATTGCTAACTAGCAAGAGCCCCCTAGGCCTTCCACATGTTGTGGAGGGAGCATTAAGAAAAGATAAGTTGCAAGACATAATTGACACTTCTGCTGGGGAATGGCCACCTAAGTACACTAAAGAGTTGGCAAAACTAGCACTGAGATGTTGTCGTTATGAACGAAAGGAGCAGCCTGATCTCAGAAAGGAGGTTTGGGATGTCTTGGAAGCTATGATGAACTGTCCAGATGATAAACGCATGCCACCAAAGTTTCTCATATGTCCAACAACACAGGTCGGTTAACTAATCAAAGAAATGAGTATCTTATGTTTCCCTCTCTTTAAAAAATGGTTATCTTATGTTTTCCTGACTAATCACCTACAACCTTTACAATTTAGTCACTAGCTAGATTAGTTAATTTCTACTCCAAGTTTGATGTAATAAACTTGCATCTCCATTATATTTTTTTAGGAGATCATGAAGGATCCACACATTGCTGCCGATGGATACACGTACGAAGGTGCGGCCATCAAGTGTTGGTTTAAAATGGGGAACAAAATGTCCCCCGTGACCCGCGTCAGCTTCGCGCACCATGAGTTGATACCAAACAACGCCCTCCGCTTTGCAATTCAAGAATGGAAAAAGCGACAGCAACCTTGATTTCTTAACCTCCCATTTTATTTGTGTTATGATGCCATCATGTTTATGACTCGAAGCAAATAAAAAATGGCTCCAACTATGTATGGACGGCCTGGACTGTAAGGAGTATTAGCATTAAGTCTGGGAGTCCTATTAGGCTATATTTCGTTTCCTTGTATCCCATGTCTTGTGTAAACATATGAAAACTCATGTGCACTCCTGGGAGTACGTACTCTCGCTCTTCATATACCACATAAATGATACCACTATACCTCATTATTATTTTTAATACACCTTATTAATTATTACTAGATACCTTAAATTGATTTTTGTAAAAAAATCATTTGGGTGCATGTATTTTATTTTATACGCACATAAATTGTTATTTTGTATGTACAAATGGTATATTACGTAAACTATGGAACTTGGTGATATTTTTTCATAAAATTTGTGTTGAGGTATCTTAGAATAATTAATAAGGTAGCTGCTGATGGATTCACATATATGCTGGTGATGCCATCAAGGACTGCTTTCAAATGGGGAACAAATTGTCCCCCACCATGAGGTAATACCAAACAATGCGCTTTGCTTTGCCAAGTCAACAAATCACAGAACTGCACGGGAGGGACAGACCTAACCAAAAACTAATCCTTGGCCACACATTCCCGTGCCACACATCAGCTTCTCCAAAACACCCTCAACTTCCAAAGTATAATAGGCGGTACTGCCAGGTCGGCAGAAAATGCGTCGGCGACCAATATCCACTCGCTTCAACTTCCAAAGTACTCCCTCGGTAAAGAAATACAAGAGCATTTAGATCACTACTTTAGTGGTCTAAGCACTCTTATATTTCTTTAGAGAGGGAATATAAACTAAGGAGCATAGCATTGGCATATGTAAACGTGTAGGTTAACAGCAGCAAAAAAAGGGTTTTCTGATGATTTCCAAGTGAAGATAGGATCTGTGTGTTGGCGGCGCGACAAGGCAAGTCGGAGTGTAGGAGCAGAGCAACCGTGGGTGATGGCGATGAGCGCAGGAGATGAGCAGCCATGCCCACTAATGTAGAGGAAGTTGCAGGTGGCATAGCAGCAGGTGAGTGTGTACAGCTACTAGGCAATCTACTGCATAAATAAACATGACAAATTGTCAAGTCAATCTACCTATGCACAATTAGTACCATGGAATGAGTCAGATAAAGATTAAAATAACTAGTATAGGATTAGTAAAGAATGGTGTGGATGGAGAAGAAAGTCCAAAAAGCAGAGGAGCCAATCCAAAACGCAGGGACAATTCCAAAGCTGACCTGAGCTGCTCTTGGAGGCGGCCGCAGACTCACCGGAGCAGTCCTTCTCCTCCTCCGGCGACGGCAAGAAGATGAAGAAGGTGTACGTGGCGGTGGGGACTGGGTCTCACTCCACGGCCATGGTGCTGTGGGCGCTGCACAACTTCATGGACTGACAATTACCAACAGCAATAGTTTGGTAGGTTACTCAGCTGGTCTATCTGGTAGATCACATGCTCACGGAGTTCTAAAATCTTGGAGATTGAGGAAAATTAAACACCACTGCAATTTCTCTGACCTTTGGGTAGCGGTACATTCATTACATCAACCGGGTAAACAATCGGTTGAGACGACTCTAATCACACCAAATCCACTCTTACAAACCCACTGATGCTTCAGAATTGAACACGGGACAGTAATCTGGCATCCATACCATTTTTCGAAAAGGGGCGCTTTATTACTTAAAAGATTTAAGCATTAAGGCATGCCATAGACGTTGTAATCTGACAACCGCACACAAACAGACTGCCAGGCATCAAACTGGACTAGTGCAGCAAGCTCTGCATAACGATCGAGCAGCTGCAAGCAATGAACCCAAGGAAATGAACACCACAGAGATAATGATTTCTCAGGTTATAAAGCTGGTTGTATTTCTTCAGGTCCAGAGGTAGATGCGCCAGCAGCAGCGGCAGCAGCTTCATGAGACCTCTGGGGGTGCTGACCTGGGAAGTTGATGGAGGGGCACCGGCGTTTCCTCCTGCACTCGAAGGCTCCGTCCTCTGCAGCCTCTCCGGCAAGGTCTCCATCCCCATGCACGATAGCAGGAGCCAGATATATGAGAGCAGCTCCCCGCCAGTGCCCAAACTCTTGGCATGTAGGTACCCTCGGCACCTACTGGCCCAGAAGCAGAGCATCTCCATCCCACACACCCTAAATCACCTCCTACATTTTCTCATCACCCAAAGCCAACAATTCTTCAGAAATCTTCCAGGCATCCTGGATAAAAGCTTTTTGTGTATCCACGGGCAATTTTGTGCACCCAACTTCTTCTTCTTCTTCTTCTTCTTCTTCTCCTTTTCTCTGTTTTTCTTCTTCTACTCTCTTTTTTCTTCTTCTGCTGCTTCTTTCCACACCAACTTGACCTTGTAGATGAAACCTTTACAGCCTGTTCGACTCTTGTTTCCTGGATCTTCTTCTTTGCATTCCGGGGGCTGCAACTTAGCGATAATTCGGTCCATAAGTCCTTTTTCCATTTCCTCGGGTGATGGCCCTTTTCTCTTGAGGAGCTCGAGGAATGGCTTGTCATCCTTGAGGATCTCCTCCAGTTCAGTATTAGCAGTCTTGAATAGATTCCGGTTCGTGCCGGGCAGTAGCATCTCAGGATTGATGAACAGTAGGTATAACCTGTAGTTGGAGATTTCCATGCATCCCTTGGCATTTTCATCACTAGCTGCTGCGTCAAACTTTTGGTAGAAGCACAAGTCCGTTGTGATGTGCCATATGATGACACTCTCGTCGAACGGCCTGCCTAAGCCCCATTCCTGGTCCTGGTTGCGCCCCGTGTGATCATTGAACCTCGTGTAGCTGGCAGCATCCAATATGTGTTCCTTCCACCGACCTTTCACGTGTCGAATAAACAACTTTGTAATTCTGAAAGATGAGGAGCATGATTTGAGGAGGTCATTGCCTTTGGTGGGATCCCCGACCCGGTCTCTGCGGGGCAACGGATGAGTTCTTGTCTCCAGGAGCACCGGGAGGTTGATGACATGCAGCAGAGGTGCGCTTGGATACGTTTTAGTCCCATGACTAAAAGTAGTGGGACTAAAACTTGCTAGCCTCATTCATGCTTGGATCCAAATACTAAAGAGACTAAAATCAAGTTAACGAGCATTTATTATCCTCCAAACCCTCCAATCCAGAACTCGCCTGTGTTAAAGGAGAGGAGTTAAATGAGGAGAGAGAGGACTAATCCACATTTTAGTAGCTAAAATTTTTTAGTCTCAAGACTAGTTTTAGCCCCCCCCCCTAGTCAGGGGTGCTTGGAACTTTAGCCTTTTAAAAAGACTATTTTTAGTCAGACTAAAATAAGTCTCTTGAATCCAAGCACCCTCTTAGTGGTGTACGTGCATGTGCCTGTTTTCCAGGCCTTAAATGCCATCAATTTAGATGTAGACGCGTTCAATCAATGGTGCGTTTAAATTCTGCCAGGCATTGATTGTGCGTGTTAAAGATGTATTAATACTCCCTCCTGAGTGTGAACAATATCATGGATTAGAGAGCACACATGTTTTGCTTATAATTTGTGGAGAAATTTAATATTTTAGTATGCATAAACAGTAACTCACACTGACATCAAATATTTATAATTAACTTGCAGGGAAATATTACATTTAGGCGAGCGCTTGACAGAATATAGAATGGTAAACTACTAGTATTAGCTAATTATGTTTCCCTAAAAGATACATCTGCACATTTGACTTCAGGAAATGAACATCAATTTCTGGTGATTAGTGCGAGTAGAGCGACCCCATCGCTATAGGGGTCGCTCGAGGAGCTAAAGAATTACTATGATCTCTTATTTTGCTTTGGGACATGGACTGTAGTATAGCCACGACTCTATATCTTCAAAAAAAATCTCAAAAAAGAGCCATCTCCACGTATGAGTTCCACCTAGCTACACATGAACAGAGTGATGAACTAGAGAAGGACGACGAGTGAGAGAGGATCTGTTGTATTTGGATGGAATAAGGATGGGGAGCAAATGCAGGTGGTGGTGCAGGCTGTCCATTAACTCTTGTAAACAATAACTTGGGATCAGAGTGCAGTTATTGTATGGTGGGGCATGCACACTTATTGACCGTGTAATACGTGAACTATATGACATTGACATGATGCCGAGAAACTGATATACGAGGCTCGTTGTACGCAAACTGCATGCATCACGCGCCAACGGACGGAGGTGATACCATCCTTGCATGGAACCATGTCCACTCGTGATTTATCGACATATATACTAGTATATTATACTACCTTCGTAGTGCATAATAGCATGGATTAGTATTTTACTACTTCCGTCCTGGTTTATTGACCCCCATTGTATTTTGTGCCAAATTTTGATCATACATTTAACTAATAAAATGTTCAGGCATGTCATAAAAAATTATATCATTGAAAACTATGTTTAAATACGAATCCAATGATATAATTTTTGTTGACATGCATTAAATTTTGTTGGTTAAATCTTTGATCAAAATTGGCACAGATTACAAAAAGAACCAATAAATCAGGACGGAGGTAGTAGATGACTTCATTTATTGTGTTGCATGACACAGAATAATAGCACATAATTTAATACTATTGTACACTATCATGATATAATACACAATCATTCTTTTTTATTTATTGACATGCCACCTCAGTCAAATTGTCTACTCCCTCCGTACCGGTGTATAAGTCATCTTACGAAAACCAAATAATCCCAAAACACTTAGGCGCGGTGCACTAACTCTTACCTCGTTTCTTGTTTCTTGACATGAATAAAAGAATCAACCAATAAGAGCCGTCAGGCGTGTATGTTTCTTAATGACTTGAGACTACTCCCTCTATCAGGGTTTATTAGGCTCCCCCTTATTTTGGACTAAAGTTTGACCTAATAATTTAACTAACGAAATGTAAATTATATGCCACAAAAATTATATTTCTGGAAAGCTCTTTCAAATACAAATCCAACAATATAATTTTTTATAGTATATACTCTGGAGTATTTTATATTTTAGTAGTCTATAGATGATCAAAGTCTGGCCCAAAATACGGAGGGGCCCAATAAACCCGGATGGAGGTAGTACCAAGCATGGCATGCAGTGGTCAATTCATTGCATGCAACGGTATTAATTAGCAAATAAACATTAAGTTCTCTCGTTTTCCCCTCCGTCTTGGCCGCGGTGCCAATGTAAGATGACTTATGCATTGGTACGGAGAGAGTAATTGGCATTCATGATATTTACTATGATACTCCCACTAAGGAAGGTACTAAAAAAACTAATAGCCAAGACTTTACAAAGGGCAGACTTCTGGAGTCTTTTGTAATGGAAATGAGACAGACTGCCTAGGTTGCCCACGGATGAGCTTTGCAACCATCTTAACTTAGGCCTTAATTCTATCATTAGTGTCATCATCATTTTGATCACTGCATTGATTGCTTCCACCCTAGTACTACTACTCTAAGAGTTATGTAGTTTTCTTTAGCACTGCAGCAAACGGACGCGGCGTCTTGGCTCTCGAGTGCATCTGCATCCGAGTGTGAACAGTAAATTTGTTTAAATAGTAAAATGAAATTGAATTTCTTTTGTGATGCTAGACGCTCATGTGCGTGAAGTATGTGCCAAATTTCGCGGAGTTTAAACATTTCAGTAGCTCACAACAAAACAGACAAATTTAGGGGTCGTAAGAAAGTTTACTGTTCACGTAATGTTTTGAGCTAATTTTTTTAAATAATACATTTTTTTAAAAAAATTACAGAAATAATACGCCAAAAAAAGATTTTTCAGAAATAATACACCATCGGCCTACTGCAGGCCGACAGAGCCCAGTCGGCCCACAGCAGGCCGACTGGTGGCCCATCAGTTTGCTGCTGGCCGATTGGGCTGTCGGCCACCAGATTCAAGCCCAGTCGGCCTGCAGTTGGCCGACAGGGTCCAGTCGGCCAGCAGTACACCGATAGGCCTGTAGTGGGCCGACTGGGCTCTGCCGGCCTGCTGTGGGCCGACTGGTGCATGCCCATTTTTAATAATACAGGCGAATATTTTTTAAAAGTATATATTTTAACACGTTATGAATACATGGTAACATTTATTCAAATACATTATTAATGGAAATACTATTTTTTTAAACCACACAACATTTTTTAAAATGCTTTTCTGATTTCACAAACTTTTTTTAGAAACACGCGAATATTTTCTTAAAATGTCATGATCCATCTAAACATTTGTTAACCCACGTGATATGTGAGTATGTTGATTGTAATATCATCTTATATTATGGGATGAAGGGAGTACCATTTTGTAGAATGTCATGGATATTTTTTGGAAACACGAGAATATTTCCAGCAAAGGTGACGTACATTCATTTAGTGGCAGGAACCATTTCTTATCATATTTTCCAAAAAAATTGCATGCATTTTTTGAAAGGCGGGAAACTTTTTCCATTGTGATGAACATTTGTTTTGAAAGTTATCGACATTTCCAAACTGCGCTTTTCCCGCCACCCATTTTCCGCCACCCATTTCCCGCCATCCATTTCCCGCCATCCATTTCCCGCCACCCATTTCCCGCCAACCAATATCCCGCCACCCGTTTCCCGCCACCCGTTTCCCTCCTCCCATTTCCCGCCAACCTTTCCCGCCATACCGCAGTCGTTCTTTCCCGCCATTTTCTCGTCTCTATCTATAAAACCCCCTTCAGACGGAGCTGGATAAGCATTGCAGTGTAGTGTAGTTGAGATGTCCCATTATCCTTTCGATCGTAGTTTTCACCCTGGGATGAGCAGGACTCTTCTGAGGCTAGCTACCGATTTCAGGATGGATAATAGGATAGTTCCATGGGACGAACTCACCGGTAGTGACACCATAATGAATGAGTTGGCTCACCAATTACGTAGTTCTGGGTGGCCTGAAAGGACCTATGAGGAGGTACGTAAAGAACTTCTTAGGTTGCATGACAGGTGGAAGAAGGTAGTGGTGCCGAAGAGTGAAACTTTCAGAAGGATTGCAGCAAATAATCCATGTTTATGGACTGAGGAGAGCGAGGACGAAGATGATATCTTCATGCCGCCGCTTTCGGGTTCTGCATCGTCGAAGGGCAAGAGTTCTTCATCATCGAAGGGCAAGGTTTCTGCATCATCGAAGGGCAAGAGTTCTTCATCATCGAAGGGCAAGGTTTCTGCATCGTCGAAGGGCAAGAGTTCTTCATCGTGGAAGGGCAAGAGTTCTGCATCGATCGAGGATGACGATGATGACTTCATGTAGTTTTTATGCTGTATGTTGTGAGTTCAGTTACGTGCCATTTAATTTGGATGTAGTTCTATCTAGTTGTTTGTAATGTCTCGTTGTATGAATATTATGTTCTATCTAAATATGATCTTGTAGAGTAGGCATATGTCTCGTACATAAGTACATAGTCATTTGTCTCATACATAGAATAGACATAAGTCTCACACAGAAATAGATGGTAATGTCTCTACTGATACATAGGAGCGGCAATGACGACGTCTGGCCTGGCGGGGAGGCGGATCTCGAATGACAAATGCATCACATATAACTCGGTTTCCTGTAGCAATGCAACTGAACAACCCTTTTCCATTCCCATTCGCTCAGCATTTCTTGAATCTTGCCATCATCAGTTATGTCAATCAATTTTCTTTCCCCAGGGCCATCTGAATGCTTCCTGCTGACGTAGTACACAAAATCGTCTTCCTTCAACCCTTGCTTCAACATGAATTTAGTCTTCAACCAATCAAAAGTGAGGTCCACTTCACTAACTTGCACAACACTTGGAGACAAGCCTTGGACATGAACAATAGGGCTAAGCACCCACTGAGTACTCTCAGCCATCTGCAACACACAAATCGCTATATATTACAGAATATTAACGGAGCAACTAATACAATTCACCCTCCTATAATTATATTACGAATATTTGCCGTAGCAACTACAAATATTGACAGATTAATTAGTTGACATCTAAATATATTAACAAAAACTACCGGAGCACCTACGAAAAATAAAATGTGGGCTTAAATATACCCTTGAAGCGTGCGAAGGATGAAGGACGAACGGCGGCCACCAAACTGCCGGTGCTCCGGCTCCAACGAAGAACGACGAACAACAGCTTCTTCTCCATCACAGTGCTCCAATTTCACCACCAGCACACTGCAATGCTTATGCAGCTCCGTCTGAAGGGGGTTTTATAGGTAGAGAGGAGAAAATGGCGGGAAAGAACGACTGCGATATGGCGGGAAAGGGTTGGCGGGAAATGGAAGGAGGGAAACGGGTGGCGGGAAACGGGTGGCGGGAAAAAGTTGGCGGGAACATATGGCGGGAAAAAGTTGGCGCGAACATATGACGATGATGACTTCATATAGTTTTTATGCTGTATGTTGTGAGTTCAGTTACGTACCATTTAATTTAGATGTAGTAGTCATATGTCTCGTACATAAGTACATAGTCATTTGTCTCATACATAGAATAGACATAAGTCTTACACAGAAATAGATGGTAATGTATCTACTGATACAGATACATAGAAGCGTCAGTGACGACGTCTGGCCTGGCGGGGAGGCGGATCTGGAATCGGGGACCATCCCAACCTGTCGGGTGCCCTAACGTGACGAGGAGGAATCTCAGACTCTCCCTGGTCATGCTGTGTATCCTGTGTGGGGCCTGGTGGAGGAGTCGAAAACATGTTCATCCACTGGGTGTGCTGCGACATCTGAGCCTGTATGTTGTCCTCGGGATGTTGATCACTCCCCCACGTATCATGTGATGCCGACATAGACGCCTGATATCCATAGGCCCCTACGCGATGGAACGGTTCATCATGAAGAATGAGGTCGCATCAATTAATATTGCAAACAATAAATATGAAGACACATACCTGCTGGGTGTGACGTCTGCTCTGGCTGAAACACGAAACTGGACGAGGGACCGTGCTGCTGTGGCTGTGGAGAAAACACGAAGCTCGACGAGGGACCGTGTTGCTGTGGCTGTGGAGAAAACACGAAGCTCGACGTGGGACCAAAGTGCTGCGGGTGCCACGTAGAACTGCCAGGTTGGTCAGGACGGGGTGGCCTGGTTGTCGGCTGCTGTGCTAGGCGTGGACGTCGTTGATGTCGTTGCATGGAGTGACGCGGCTGCTCCTGCTCGTGCTGAACAACATCGGTTCTTCGGGTGCACGTGATAGCCTCGTACACCGTCCGTATCTTATTCTGAATTCTTTCCAAGAAGGGCTGTACCACTGGACGATGTTGAAGAAGAGGTCCAGACGATAGTGATCGTCCAAACGTGGTCACGTCGTCGTACAGTTCGCGTGTCAAGGTAGCCTGCAAATTTCCATGACGATTAATAATGTCTGTCTCTTGCACGTCAAAGTATTTGACAACATTACGTAAAGAAAAAATATCTTACCGCGTACTGCCTAGAGCCCGAAGTATCATAGCTCGGGTACATATCCGACGGAGTAGGATCCGGTAACTCCTCTGGGTGGGAGTACTCAACAATGCGTAACCGTGTTCCGGTCATGTAGCGCCGCAAATAGAGATTGAATTCATCGAGATCGAAATTGTGATTCTCGTGCCATAGATTTGTGTTTGCTGTCTCCCATTCTATAACATACGGCCCTAGTCTAACTAGCCAGTCATCAGTTGTCCTGTTCATGCCCTTCCTTGTCATCCTAAAATTATGGTGTGTGTTCAACAATTACCTAAAGCTTCGAATGGAGTACTATGAAAGAAAATGCAACATTGAAAAACTGGTTAATACCTGTGGATGTGTGCTGGCACCGGGTTCTCTATAGGGGGAGGTAGCTCCATCTGCAGAAGACCAAATTGCCTCATAACCCTCTGTTGTGCCATCTCCTCGACGAAGACATCGAAGATGATCTTCGATTTTGTCATCCAGTAATCTCGGTCCCTTGTGCATAGCACAGACATACCAGCAGGGTATCTCCCTTGTATGGCTGCTTCCGTGTAGGGCTGCCAGATGACCCCGGTGTACGCATCGAACTGCTCGTTCAATGCTGTGTACGCCTTCCTGGTCTGATCACTAGCAAAGCGTCTCTGCAGAGAATAAAAGTTAGTAGCCGCTAGCATCGATCGATCTCTTGTGCAGAAGAAGTTGCATTAAACTACAACACGGTGCATACCTTGCGACGAGTCCAACACAGACCGAAAGTAGGCATGTCGATGCCGTCAACATCAAACATGGCGTCTATAGGCTCATGAACCCGTACATCTGGTCGCCCTATAGAGAACCTCTCCCACGACCACAGCTGTAGGAATAGAGGGCATCCAAGAAGGGCTGGCTTTCTCGATGTAAGCTGGCAACCATTGCACATACCTCGGTATGTAGCCGCTAACACCGCCGAACCCCAACTCCTCTGTCTGATCTGATCCGCCGTCTGAGTGCTCGCTATCTCGAGTGCCATAGGGATGTAGAGGGCGCTAATAGTGGTGACATGGTTCTCCGTGAACATCACCTTGCCGAAAAGCCACAGTAAGTAGGCCTCGAGGCTCCGAGTGATCTGTTCCGCAGTCAAGGGCGCCCGGAAGTTCTGGATCTGCATTAAGCGAAGAGAAAGTTTTAGTAAGCCGCAATTATTTTCTGTAAAACTTTATGCGCGATAACTTGAAGAGAATAGGTAGGGGAAATTATCCGGAAATTTAGCAACCACTCGTACTTAGGTCCGTGATGCTCCCATACCGGATCGGGAGCATCCGGAAAAACACCGTGAAAACGTTCTGTAAGAGCTCGCTCCCAACCAGCCGGTGCGTCCAACGGACCTACGGCATGACCTGCCAACGGTAGTCCGAGCAAAAGTGACACATCCTCCAGAGTAGGAGCCATCTCTCCCCATCTGAAGTGAAACGTGTGGGTCTCTGGCCTCCAACGGTCCACTAAGCAGCTCAGCAAAGACCCATCGATATAGGTGCCTGGATTCCGCTGCTGCAGGGTGTGGAAAAGGTGGACAACAGAGTCATATGCATCAAAATAAGAACCAAATCTCCTCTCAAGCGCTGCATGCTTAGCCCTCCAAGCCTTGCCATAAGAAATTTTGTACTTCAACCTGGCGAACACTTTTGTCTGCACTGCCTTCACTTCCATAGCTTTGCCTTGCACTATCTCATCGTAAAACAGTCGAGCAATAAGCGTGGATGAAAGGTTGGCATGATCTTGAGGGATGCAGGGAATAAGACAAGTGTGATTAACTAAGTCACTTATCACCCAACTTGTGCCATACTTAGGGAGAAAGCCGTGCACCCTTGCGGGACAATCTGCATTCTTGCATACCATTGTGAGGAATTTCTGACTGGACACCTCAGCTTTGAAAACCCTTTGCGTGGACATTGCCCAATTAATTATTGCATCCTTCAGGGCTTGCTTGTTCGGATACATAGCACCCGTCGCAATATTGTTCTGGTGATATTGCCAGGCTGAATCATGTCCATCATTCACGGTCATTGCAGATGATAAGTCATGATTCCACCATGCAGGATTCGGGACCTCCTCTGCATTTTCTTCTTCATCTGACTCGTCAGAATCATCGGCATGACCCCTTTCAACATCGGTGTCTTCTTCTTCCATCTGGTTCTGCATGTGCCCATCTACCTCGTCAGCGTCCACCTCGCCATTGTAATCACCATCGGCATTTCCTCCTTCTACCTGACTACTCTGCCCTGGTTCATAACCATAAGCATTTCCTCCTTCTACCTGACTGCTCCGTCCTTGGTCGTAACCATAAGCATTTCCTCCTTCTACATGACTGCTCTGTCCTTCGTAGCCACCCTCCCCTTCATGTGCAGTGACCTCCTTCACGACGGGAAGCACTAAAGCAACAGGATTGCATCCCCTTCGTTCACAACCTTGTAACCACCGCACCCAATCGGAGTCTCCCTCTATTGGCCTCAAATAAAAGTAAATTTTTGAACTTGACCGTGTCCACAATGCATGAACACCGACGGTGTGTGTTTCAGTATCAAGACCTAAACTTGCCGCAATCCATTCTTTCAACTGACTAACAGACCATGTTTGTGGTGCGCTGATTGCAACCTCTATGTGAGTAAATTCACTCAGATCTGCTCCCAACTCATTTGTTTGGACAGTACCAGGACCATAGTAAAATCTCAACTTCACTACATTGGACATCTTGACTCACCTATTTTTTTTCAACATAGAAATACAATTATTAGACATGACTATATATATATATATTACCAGGACCATAGTAAATAATATAATAAATAGGCCCATGTTTACTAATAATAAATAGGTCATGTTGATAATTCAGTTTATTTGAATTATATGGCCATGTTGATGTATTTTTTATTTTAATCTATGTTAAAATAATTTAGAAAAAGGCATGCGTCTTATTTCTACGATCATGTAAAATTGTTCCTTGCTAAGAAGTTTTTTTGTTAAACTACAGCGTGGCCGTTTAAAAAAAACAGTGTGGCATTGCTTGTTATGGGTTATACTTTAGAAAATATGCATAATAAAGGTTAGCGGGTAATCCGCTTCATATTCGCATCGGGTACGGACTGAAACGTTTTTTAACATGTAGTTCTACTTTTCCTATTTTTTGCTTGCTTATTAAATTTTCGTCAAACTAACATGCTATGCACATGCCGACCCCAACTCTTCAAAAAAAATTGTCTCTTCTTTCCAACTTCTTATTCATGTTTCCAACTTTTTATCCCGCACCTGTGTACGTGTCAAGTATTAAGCAACAACTTATTATCCCACTAACAACTAATACAATTCACACACCTACAACTATATTACGAATATTTGCCATAGCAACTACAAATATTTACGTATACTACCGGGGCAAATAACAATAATCGTACACAAATTTATTTTCACATCGAACGAAGCGTGCGTGCGAACGAATAATATTTACGTATACTACCGGGGCAAATAACAATATTTCCGTATACTACCGGGCCAAAACATAATAATCGCACACAAATATTTACGTTTACTACCGCGGCAAATAACAATATTTACGTATACTCCCGGAGCACCTACGAAAAATAAAATGAGGGCTGAAATATACCCTTGAAGCGTGCGTGCGAACGAAGAACGAAGAACCACGAACGAAGAACGACGAACGACGAACGACGAACGACGAACGACGAACGACGAACGACGAACGACGAACGACCTCCACCACCACCACCACCTCCACCACCTCCACCACCTCCACCACCACCACCACCTCACCACCCCAACTGCCCCAACGACGAACACTGCCCCAACTTCACCACCACCACCTCCACCAAAATGCTCGCCACGACCACCACGAGCTACCCCGTCAGTAGATCGACACCTCTTTTGGCTGCCCTAAATGAGTTGAACCCATTCACGGTGCCAAAATCGCGAAAATGTAGCTCATTTAGGTGTACAAATGTGTGCCATTTTTCTGTAGAGAGAGGAGGAGGAAGAACACAGCAGAATAAGCCACGGGAGAAGAATAATGGAGGAAGGAGAGGGTATGGGCGGGCAGGGGAGAAGGCTAGGGAGAAGAAATAATGCAGAGAGAGGGAGAGGATAAGGGCGGGCTGGCCAGTGCGCGTCAGGTCGGCCGCACCCTGTCGGCCACCAGGTGGCCGATCGGCGAGCGGCAAGCCGACAGGGGCGCACCACGCCGACAGGCCGCTGCCTCCCCCCTCGCGACGTGGCACGACCAACCACAGGCCGCCGCGTGGCTGCCCGGCCTGCAGTCGGCCTCCTGATAGCCGATCGGCCTGCTGTGGGCCGACTGGGCTCAGTCGGCCTGCAGTGGGCCGACGGTGTATTATTCTTGTAAATTCTTTTTTCTGCGTATTATTTCTGTAATTTTAAAAAAAATTGTATTATTTAAAAAATTTAGCATGTTTTGACCGGTTTTGTCCTTTTTGCCATGAGCTCCTCAGATGTCCGAATAAGCCGAAGTTTGGCACATACATCACACATTAGAACATCTTCCACCTAAAAAAAGTTTAGAATTTTACAAAATTTTCACTATTTTTAACGAATTTATGCTTCACCTGGTGCAGATGAGCCCGGGCACCGAAATGAATATCCGTAAACATCCTCATCTCAGAACTTCTTATATTACAGGGCAAGTACCTCTCTTGTCGCATCCTTTTGTTTGGGTCTCTCTCTTGCATTGCCAAGAGTTGTTGGCTGAAAGTTGAGAGTGTGTTGTAGTATTCTTTTTTAAAGGTCACGGTCATTTTGGCATCGTTAGCCGCCGGCCAGCCTTTTTTCTCATGGTTCTTTGTTGTGTCCCTTGTATGTTTGTTCAGTGACTAATCTTATACTCTTAAGAAATTGGTCTCAATTCTCTCAACATGCAAAGTGTTCACCTCAACGTCCGACTAAACAATGTTTTATTTAAAAAAATATGCAATGTATTTAAATCTTCTCTCTCACTAAGCCATATAAAATTTGTCACATAAACGGGTCATGCATTTAACTTATAAATTACATGTCATCGGCCATACTGGCCAAATCGGATGGGTGCCGCGATCGCGGGGCATGCTGCCACTGAGGATGTTGCCGTGGGCAACGCCATGAAGCCACCTCTATTAGGCCATCTGGCCCGCCTTCTTCGTAGTGTCATGCAGCCCAGAAGGGTCAGTCATGTGTGTATCTCACATCTCTTACTGTTTCTCCACCACTCATCATCAGTCTGATTTCGATCCGCTAAATGAGCAGGTCATTGCCCGATGGGTAGGGTACGAGTATGTTTTTATTACACCCATAAAAAACATAAGTATGCGTATGAAATTATCTTACCGGCACCATATCCTACCCAACACCATCCTTAGCTCCGAATTAACACCTCTTCTCCAAGTCTAAGTGCAGACTTTGGTGCATCCATCCATACTCCGTACAACGAACACCATGGCCACGCCCAGCTGCTCACGGTTTTACCCCGAGGTTGTATGGCTGGCCGCGTTCATCTTCATCCTGGCCGCAGCCGCCCATGGCACACCCGGGATGCCAGGACAAGTGCGGCAACATGAGCATCCCCTTCCCGTTCGGCATCGGCCCCGGCTGCTCCCTCGACTACAGGTACCAGGTGAGCTGCAACGGCGCCCGCGCCTTCCTCGCCTCCACCAACACGACGTACCAGAAGACGAGTGAGGCCAGGGTATTCAACGCCACCCGCTTTCTCCTGGTCAACGACTCGGCCATACGAGCTGCTTTATTTATTTATAAATGTGGCCATATGCATCGTTCTGATGCAGAGGTCGAGGAGTCCCCCTTTTCGAAATAAAAACGACTCGGCCATACCGCCGTCACCGATCGAGCTGGTCGAGATCGCCCTCCCACGGAACGAGGCCTGGGCGTACGGCACAGTCTCGTCCTACTGCAGCAAATCCGCCGGCGAGCAGGTGCTCAACCTCCAGCTGACCGTGGTCGGGCCGTCCATAACCGTGCTGCCCATTAACCTGTCGACGAAGCGCAACCTTCTCGTTGGGGTCGGCACAAGCGTGGAGGCCAGGCTGGGAAGCCGCATGTACATGGACACGCCGAGCTCGGACCCATGGTTCTACACGTCCTGCACCTCCTACGCCTCCACCGGCAGCTACACGTCGGCCACCATCGGCTCCTGCATGGGGTATGGCTGCTGCGATTTCCCTTTGGCCCGATCGACGATGAAGCTTATCCCCCATCGTCTCACTGGCCGACCTTGACCCCTGTCCTCATGATGTGGTAAAGGGAGGATATTAGGGGAAGCAGTGAGTGGAGATTCCCCTGCGGCGAGCCGGATAAAATCTGCCTTCTTTTCTGTTCTGCGCTGTACATATTCTCAAGTTATGAGAAAGAATGGATTTGAATGCAATTTGGAATTAACAAAATAAACGCGGGAGGGGAACCTCCCCCTGTTCGCTGTCTCGTTCAGGCCAAACAACAACACGTACGGGATAGAAGAAACGCCGTGCTCCTACGGGATGCTGGTGGAGAGCGCGTGGTACAACTTCTCCACGCCGGAGGCCGGACATGTATGGCTACCAGGCCATGTCCAAGAGGTTCCAGAGGGGCGTCCCCTTCGTGCTCGATTTCTCCATCGTCGCCGACCAGAACAGTTCCTGCCCACCGGAAGGCCAGCAGCCGCCTCACAACTATGCCTGCCTCAGCGGCAACAGCTTCTGCACCAACACAAGCAAATTATCCGGCTATAACTATGTCTGCTGGTGCGACGAGTACTATGAGGGCAACCCTTACCTCACCAATGGATGCCAAGGTACGTAACTAATTAACTAGCTACTTCCTCCGTGTCAAAAATAATTGTCGCTGTTTTGGTATAAAGTTGTACTAACATTAATTGTACTAAATCTGCGACGCTTATTTTGGGGCACAGGGAGTATATACTAATGGAGTACTAGTATTACTACTGTGTTATTACACACATTTGCATGCCAACCTTGATTAATTTACTCCATCTTTTCAAATTTCAAGATATCGATGAATGCAAGAACCCTGCATTGTATCCATGCTCGAGCAATGGGGTCTGCAAGAACAGGCTTCGAGGCTACGACTGTCCATGCAAGCGCGGAATGAAGGGTGATGGCATAGCAGGAACCTGCAAAGAGATATTCCCTCTAGTTGCTAAGGTGATTGTGGGTAATTGCGTCCATATGATTAATCCAGGTTTCTTCTGGGCTAGTTGCGTCTATATGGATGCTCTTTTTTCGTCAGCATATAAATGGTATATACACACTTTCTGACGAATATTAATATATATAATGGAGATATATCTGTTCTTACCCAAAAAAGGCTTTCACCCTGCTTTTTAAATAAAGAAACCACCAGAGCCACAAGGTCCAACAAATGTTCACACCGAACACACACACATAAGTAGCAGAAGTAGAGTCAAACACACAAAGTGCTAAAGGGATAGTATATCTGTTCTTTAAGAAAAATTAGTTTGTCCAGTTGGTTGTACAACTACATCCTAACTGTCCCAATACAGATATAGGTCTTTGTGATTTTAATTCTTTTTTGTTCTACACCTTGTGATTCTCTTTCACGCATTTTTTCCCGCGGCTGGAGTTTTAATCCCTTTGGCAGTCTTGATGTCGACATTAATTTGATGCTAGTTCATGTTAATCCAATACTTTTTACAAATTCCAAATAGATATAAAAAGAATCATTTCTTTTTTATATACTCTTCTTTGCTACTCTCAGATAGTCACTGCAAATTTTACTGATATAAAACAAGTATGTACCTTCTCCATGCAGCGGCAGCAGCTTTTATTCTAGCCATGGTTGCATTATTCATTTATTTTCTTTGGAAAGAGAAGAAGAAGACGAATGAGTTTTACACAAGGAACGGCGGGCCTATATTAGAGAAGGCAAAATTCATAAAAATCTTCAAAAAGGAAGAGCTCAAGCCCATTATAAAGAAAAGCAATTTCATAGGAAAAGGTGGCTTCGGTGAAGTTTACAAGGGCCTCATTGGCAATGAACTAGTTGCAGTAAAGAAGCCGATCAGTGGCAGTGTGCTAGAGATTGAGCAATTTAAAAACGAAGTTATCATCCAGTCTCAAGTCATCCACAAGAACATTGTTAGGCTCAAAGGTTGTTGCCTAGAAGTTGATATACCAATGCTGGTCTATGAGTTTCTCTCTAAAGGTAGCCTAGAAGACATCCTTCATAGTGACAACAAGCTACCCCTCAACATGGATCTCCGTTTAAAAATTGTTGCAGAATCAGCAGATGGTCTAGCGTATATGCATTCGAAAACCACTACCAAGATACTACACAGTGATGTTAAACCAGCAAATATACTCTTGGATGATACATTTGCGCCGAAGATCTCTGACTTTGGCATATCAAGGTTGATTGCAAGAGATAAAGAACATACCCAATCGGTAATTGGTGATAGGAGTTATATGGATCCATTATATCTAGAAACAGGCCTTCTAACCGAAAAAAGTGATGTCTATAGTTTTGGAGTTGTGATCCTAGAGCTTATTAGTAGGAAGAAGGCCACATATTCTGATAACAACAGCTTGGCACATAACTTGAAGCTCACAAGAAAGAGAAGAAAGCAACTGAGTATTCTGACAAGGATATTGCACTAACAAGAGATTTAGAGCTTCTTGATAGTTTGGCAGAGATGGCTGTAGAATGCCTTAGCCTTGATGTGGATCAGAGACCAACAATGATAGAGGTAGCAGAGCGCCTCGTGAATCTGAGTCGGTCACGTTAGCAACAAGTTGTCTGTCAGCAAGTTGATGCATGTTTGAAGTGTGGAAAACATGGTGTGAATAAGATAGGAAACTATCATTGTGGTATCATTTACTTTTGATAAAATCCTTTAAATGGAAGCATGGGAGGTCTCCCTTGGTTCATTCGTACTCGTATGCGAGTCCTGGAGTGACTATGTGTTTATAAGTGACTAAATGTTTGTATCAATTATTCAAATGCCTCTGTTGTTGTTGGTAATGGTAATAGAACCCATTTGGTCTTGAAGAATGAATATTATTTTACTTGTGCAGAATTGATTTTTTTTTTTCAACATTCCCATTTGCATAAACTGATGTACTCTCTTTCTTAATTACTTTGGTTGGTCATGGAGAGCTGCTATCTTCCTTACCCCTGAACCATGTGCCCATGGCAATCCTTAACATGCACATTTGCATAGGTTCAAATGTTATTGATGCAGAAGGTGTATCCATTTTTGTTATGTGAAATCTTCTCGAACCTCTCTACAACGTGTGCTTGATGCAGCTTACCTTTTTTTCAAAAAGGAAGTTCTGACCCCCAGCCTGGCCTGATGCAACCTGCCTCTTGAGCAATTAGCTAGAACCCTTCTATACATCGGGGTAGCTCCATGCGCATGCGCATTTTCTGCATTATTATTCTTTTCCATGTTGCACTATTGTGGAAGTAACATTCTGATAGGGCACAGCAACAACAAAAGATTTTAACAGTGCAAGTCATAGGCATGTTATATTTTTTTTAGAAAAGGAGGATGACCCCCGGCCTCTGCATCTGGGCGATGCATACAACCACTTTATTAATTATTCTCACAAGACCTTACAAAGTAATACAACAGTAAGACTAAAGCCGCCGTCTAAGCAACTCTATCCAGTTGATGAAGGGGCGCAGATAGCCTGGGCCTAATACCAAACAGACATCGCAGCCAAACCTAACATCTAAGACCTGAGGTCCCATCCAGGTCGCCTGCCGGGCATGGGTCTCACCGGTCCGGCGTGCACTCAGAGGCCGCCGCCGCCAACTGCCACTTCTCCATCTTCAGAACTGTACTGATGCATCAACCTTGCTCGGTCCAGCTATCGTCGACGCCACCACGACGCCCAACGGCACCTCCTCCCTGCGCGCAAACAGCTGAGCACGTCGCGGTCGCCACTGATACACCTCAGCACCATGCTGCCAAGTACCACCAGCCGACACAGCTTGAAGTCTTTGGAAAATCTGTCGTGCGTAGCACCTGCCGATCAGGCATGACAAAGCGTAGCACCTGTCAGTCAGGCATGACTTGACATCTCCACCGAAGCTCCGTGCAAGATGAAGCCGCTCCACCTCCAGCCTCTCTGAACGGGACGGGAGCACCCCAGGAAGACACGGCGAAGAGTTGGGCACCACAAACACCACGAGAGCCGGACCATCCGACCGCCAGGGCGAAGCGACACCACTAAAGAGAGAACCACCGCCATCAGGAACGCCAAGAACGCGCTGCAGCAGTCCCACCTCCCCGCGGACCCAAAGCGGCGCCTTCAAGAAGGTGACGGAGCCGGGCACCGCCGCCGCCCAACCAAAGTTGTGGGTTTTCACCCGGGTGCAGGGGGAGGACGAGGGGGAGGGAGCTGGATCTCGAAGCCGCCTTCAAGAAGGGAACAACGCCTGGAGCGCCGCCGGCGTCGTGGCCGCCGCAGCCGGCCAAGAAATTACTCCGATCCAGAGCTCCCAACCCCACATCCGCGCAGTCCGCCACCGGATCCGGCCGGACTGACGAGGAGGAAGCAGCAGCACGGTGGCGCCGTCTTCAAATCTGGCGAAGGAGAGCAGCCGGGGATCCCTCCACGCGGTGCCCGCATCCACCGCCCACTCGCCGCCCGCGCGGCCGAGTAGACGCGGCCCTCAACTCCGGCGAGCGCCGCCCGCCGCCAAGACGACGCCGCCCTCACCAGCAGAGGCCGCCGCCTCAAACCCTAGGCCCGAGCCCGAGCGGCGTCGCGGCCGAGGGCCTCGCCACCACCCTCATCGGCGGCCGTGCGGGGGACCCGGCGCCTGTCTCCGGCGGCGGCGAGGATAGATCGATAAGGGGAGGAGGCGGACGGGGAGGTTGGTCGCCCCCGAGTCGCCCTCGAGAGGGCGACGCGAGGGGAGGGTCTGGCCTTCTTACTGTATATTCATAGGCATGTTATATATCCATGAAGAATATCTTACAGCTTCTTTGTATTTGCCAAGTTGGCCAGAGACTTACACACGAGCCAAGAAATATGTTCTATCCGTGGTAAATTTGGCTCCGAATTTGAATAAGAATACGCACATGATGCTTCTAATTAACATTGCTTATGTTGACTCATTTACAATAGTCTGGATCTCGTTACTCCAAGGACCGCAGTACACAGTGTGAAATGATATACATACTGATAAGAGTATTTTGAAATCACATATTTCAGAAGAAATAAAAAAGATCAGTAGAATCTGTATTCCCAACATTTAGTGCTCAACCTCGCGCCAGCTGCAGCTCTGAAAATGAACAAACCAACAACAAAGAAAATCAACACAAAGCCTCAGACACCCTGACACTTTTGTTTCGATTTTGAAGGAGTCGACGATTGTATGAAGCCTGTCCTTCATCTTGTCCCATCTCCTCTCGTTTGCACCCGTCGCCGGCGTGTAAAATTTGCCTGCAACATCCCTTGCACAATGAGGAGATAGTAGATAGCAGTGACCACCGACAAGTGACATCATCAGTCAAGCATTTTCAAAACAAGCCAAAGAGCAGAAATCGTGCAAGAGAAGTTGATTGAAGTTTACAACTAACATGTCATCTTATCGAGAGAGAAAACAATGACGCCAGATAGGAGTTAATACCATTTGCTATGGTGATTGTGCCAAGCACGTGTCTTGTGAAATTTGGATCCTGAGCAGTGAACTCGAAAGTGTAGTAAGCTCTTCCATCTATATGTCTGGACAATGAAATGCATCTTGTGCGTTTAACAACAAACATATACGAAAAGAATGATGCACAAAAGAGCAGCATGTAAAGTTGACAACAATAGGATATTCGACAAAAAAAGATATTTGCTTATGCAACCCTAACCAAAAAATATTAGATAGTTTATGTGCGACGGATTTGATAATTTGATGCTACAGCAGCGCTCATACTTCTCCAGGTAAAATGTTAGGATGACATGTGGAGTTCCTCAGGAATGATAGAAAGTATAATGAACAATAACAAATGCATAAGATATAGAAGTAAGACAGAATCACCTTATTCTTAGACAACAGTTGGCGACGCTTACATGAGAAATATATAAGGATTGCTCACCAAAGTGGATCGACGCAGATTTATTTGTAGTTTGGGGCTGGAAGAAGTACAACTGGTCTCTAACAAGAACAAACACTTTGTTTCTACCTCTCACATTTCTCACACAAGGGTCTCCGAGCGAGAAATACATGTCACGGAGTTCTATAGATTTATGCGCCCCTGTTATCTACTAAAATGTAAATGGATATATTTTAGGGATGTCTAAGTCATGCTTTTTTTAGCATATGTAATTGTAAATGTATCAACCAATAATGACATAAACATATATTTCCAATTTAATCAAAACAGGTACACCTCTGTTGCGAGGATTTAATGACATGTAGCGATTTTATCCTTTGAACAGCCGTCACTGATCTCGCAAACGGAACCCCCATACTCTTGTTCTATAATGTAACTTGTAATTCTCTTGCCCTTACTTAATGAAAAAGCAGAGCACCTGCTAATGTTCCTAAAAAAAACAGAAAATGTGCACACACACTAGTAGAAAACAGGGTTTTGGTTCAGCCAGAAAAGAGCATTAATCCCGGTTGCATTACGAACCGGGACTAATGTAAGCATTAGTCCTGGTTCAAGCGGCTAGGGCACCGTACAGGCATTAGTCCCGGTTCAAATGGGACCTTTAGTCCCGGTTGGTGCCACGAACCGGGACTAAAGGGTGCGATGCCCATTAGTACCGGTTTGTGGCACCAACCGGGACTAAAGGTTGGACCTTTAGTCCCGGTTCCAGCCACCAACCGGTACTAATGGGGTTTGAGGCATTAGTACCGGATCATGGCACGAACCGGTACTAAAGGTCCTATTTTCAAACTCTACACCCACCCCACCCCCCCTTGGATCGCCTTTTCAGTTTTGTAAAAAGCAAAAGAAAATGATAAAAACTTTCAAAAATTAAAATTCTTCCAGATGTAGTTATGTTACTACATGTACTAGTTAGGAAAATTTAAAAATTTAAATTTGGACATGTTTTGCAAAAAGTGTAGGGAAAATGTAAAACGGCTATAACTTTTGCATACGATGTCAGAAAAAAAGTATAATATATCAAAATGTTCAGTATGAAAATCCGCATCCGATTTTGACTGCCTACGGCTTGTTTGCAAATTTTTCGAATCCTCAAATTCTAAAAGGAAAAAAAGTTATGCTCAAATTTATGTTTTTTTGAATTTCTGTTAAATCTGGTCAAACTATGGTCAAACTACTTATTCAAGAAGTATTAGTGTTACTAAATAATTATTCAAGACTATTAGTGTTACTAAATAATTATTTCAGTTTTTTTGAATTTTGGTCAAATCTGGTCAAACTATATTCAAACAATGGTCAAACTAATTATTCAAGAAATATTAGTGTTACTAAATAATTATTTCAGTTTTTTTGAATTTTGGTCAAATCTGGTCAAACTGTGGTCAAACTATGGTCCAACTACTTATTCAAGAAATATTAGTGTTACTAAATAATTATTGTTTTTTAGAACAATACTTTCAAACTCAAACAGTGAAATGTGTGACTTCATGCTCAAGCTAAATTCCTGAGGGTTAATAGGATTGACATCTTACTATTGTCAGGAAAACAAGAAGTGCAGACTTGGAAACGAGGGAGAATAGAACCCGGAAGTTAAGCGTGCTCAGGCTGGAGTAGTGAGAGGATGGGTGACCGTCCGGGAAGTTAGATGATTTGGAATGATGAGGGGTGATTAAAGATTAGAGGTTAAATTGAGCAGTGATGAGGGGTGATTAGAGATTAGAGGTTAAAATAATTCAGAAATTTGAAAATCAAAATAAAAATTCAAAAAAGAAATCATAAAATTTCTTTAGTACCGGTTGGTGTTACCAACCGGGACTAAAGGTGGACGTCTAGGCAGCGGCCACGTGGAGGCCTTTAGTCCCGATTAATGTAAGAACCGGGACTAAAGGGGGAGGCTTTAGTAACGACCCTTTAGTCCCGGTTCCAGAACCGGGACTAAAGGCCCTTATGAACCGGGACTAAAGGCCCTTTTCTACTAGTGACACCTCTTTTGCCTCGATCAACTTGGTCTTCTGCGTGGGCTGAGATAGGACTTTCCGTACCAAAGCCTCGGCGACCTGGAGAAAACAACACATTACACATAATAGATCAGATTTAGATTTGAAGAAACTGCACCGTGCAGGGTTTGATCTATCTGAAAAAGCATATGACCAGGTGGAATGGAGTGGAGTGGAGGAAGGACCTGGTCGGGCGGGCCGAGGTCTCGAATGTCTTCCTTGGTGGTGGCGATCATGTTGATGCTCACGCTCTCCAACGGCTCGATCACGTCCTTGTACACCTTGTCCTGCCCTTGCACAAACACCTCCTGCAGGGAATTATTTGGCATGAACATTAGTAAGTGACCATCCAGGATGAAGAACAGAGCACCAAGTGTAGTGTGTGTCACACTGACTGAATGGAGCAGAGCAGAGCAGAGGATGAGGATTCATGGAGTGCTGCATGGTTGTTTACAGGATGGAGAGTACCTGCCATCCGAACGGGTAGACGAAGGAGTAGTCGGCCATCCGGTCGATGACCGGCATGAACTTGCCATCCGCCGCCGCGACTACAGTTATTTAGATATATATACCACATCCATCAGGATTAGTTTTGATCATTCTACCTACGGTCATGGATGGATGGATGGATTGGGAGAAGAAGGAAGGACATCTCACATGCCACCGGAGCGGGCCGGGAGACGAGTGGCACGGCGGCGACAGCAGCCCCCACCACCAGCACCTGCCACCGCGGGGAAGGTTAAGAGTACAGTAAGGGGCAAGACCTGTCTTGCTGCAATTTGCCAATGACTCGCTAAGAAGCGATTTGACAGACTCATTGATCTCCTTTTCAGTTAACTCGGTGGAATTGTAACGCAGTGGATCTGTGGTATTTCCAGTAAATTCACACATTAAGCCGGGGTGGCAGCTTAAAGGCAGAATTCTCCACGAAACCCAGCGGCGAACAAGATCAATTTCGGTTAAGCCGTTTGCAATAAAGGCCTGGATCTTTGAAAAAGTGGAAGAATAAAGACCACGTTCTAAAGCAGTCGTCTGGCCTGGCAGTGGGCCGCTGGTAGGAACACGATGTGGACGATAACCCGGCAGGGGGTTTTCTCCTTCTGGGGAGGTATCTTTGCAGTAGAACCAGGTGAAGTTCCAGTCTTTAGGATGACTCGGCAGGGTGGCGGCTGGGAAGGTCACATCTCTCCGCCTTTGAATTGAAATACCTCCGAGTTCAAGACTAAGCCCATCGGGCATTTCAGTTTGGCGGTTGATATAATAATGATCTCTGAACAGATCTATAGAGGGTTCATCGCCAAGAGCACTTGGAAATTGCATATATTGGAGGCAGAATTGGGACCAATATCTTGAGGATGAAGGTTGTAAAAATGCAGCACATCTCGAAAGAACTTTGAACCGGGCGGGGAAAAGCCACGGAGCAGATGATCTGTAAAGACTACGACCTCACCCTCTTGAGGTTCAGGAGGGCATTCATGATCTGGAGCCCGCCAGTGAATGACTTCTTTGGCGGCTAAAACACCCATGGTCACATATTCATTGAGGGTCTCTTCAGTAACTTTGGAAGGGATCCAATCGCAGGTGGTGGGTGTCTTAGTCATGGGGAGCCGGAAGTAAGAAAGCTGTGAGCAGGAAATAAATACGGTAGATTAATATTACAGTATAGAGCTGTTTGCAAGTTTTTAAGCCGGCCAGAGGCTGGCGGGTCACAAGAGTTTTATATAAGCCGCCGTGGGTGGTACGGCGAGTTAGCAGTCTGTAAGTATGGAAGTTTTAAAAAATCTGCTAAGTGTTGCATAAATAGATTTCCCAGATTACAGCTGTATTCATGGATCTATGATAGTTCAGAAAGGAAAAACTATTCTTAAACCTAGACTATGGCGGAAGAACTGGCCTATTGAAAATGAAGCTTGAAGGGACAAGATGGATCTGCATTGAAGAAACATATGCTAAAACTACTACCGCATGGCTTCAGTACTATATTGAGATTCAACTAAGCAGTAGGAAGGATGAACTACCAGTGGGCACGATGAACACTGATGAACGCCGACGAACTAAGAAACCCTAATGCAGATTGAAAATCAGGAAAGGTGAATACCTGACGATATTGATGGGCAACAGAAGGGCGCCGCAGTTTTCTAGTTCGTTTAGGTTGATGCAGCATCCATGTTGATGCAGCTCGCGAGGGTCGACGGTGCGGTGGAGCTCGTGCGGCGACGGACTACGCGAGGAAGAAGAAGAAAGGGGAACGGGGTAAAGGTGAAAAAGAACCCCCCATGCCTATTTATAAGGGGAAAGGTGAAGAGTGAATGGCAGGCATGGAAACCGAGGAGGCATGATCATTATCTTAACAGCAAAGGCGCCTCGATTCTCGAAATGGATGATTAATACAAAGATTCATTATGACGTCATAAAGTTTTTTCTGATTAATGACGTGACATCATCCCTTTGATTACGGCGGGTTACATACAGTTTGACAGGTTAGGAGTTGAAAAAGTTCAAAGGAGTCGCCAATTGAAGACATGGAGATTGATATGAACAAAGTTCAAATCAATCTGGGGCCTAATGTTGGGGATATAACCCCGTGGTATGACCCTCCTAGGAGGGGCCGGGTCATATTACTGGTGACTTATAATTGGAGACCCAGTAAGACTTAAGAAGACCGAAGGCGGCTTACAAGCAGGTTGTTGAAGGCCCACGACCCGGGGGCGACTCAAGACTCGGAGGTGTGAGCGCCCGATGGTAGCTTGCCAAACAAGGCAGGGTAGCTTAGAAACAGGGTCGGTTACGTTGTGTAATCTGACCCGGACTCCTGTAAGCCGTCGGGCCTTGACCTATGTATATAAAGGCAAGACCCGGCGGCGGATTAAGTTAAGAAACAATCAATCGAGAGCTAAGCCAAGCGTATTCGCTCCCTTGTAATCGAAACTCAATCAATACAACTAGAAGCAGGACGTAGGCTTTTACCTCATTGTGAGGGGCCGAACCTGGGTAAACCCTTTGTGTCCTTTTTCCCATCCAACCCCTTCAAGCTAACCCACGTTGCGATGGCTCCACACCTAAGTCTTTTTACAAGGGCATCTGCCATGACAAAACCACGATAGTGGGTTTATGACCAGATTATCTATGAATATTGCTTGAGTCTTCTCTGAACTCTTTTATGCATGATTAAGATAGCTTTGTATTTCTCTTCAATCTATTGATTTGGTTTGGCCAACTAGATTGATCTTTCTTGCAATGGGAGAGGTGCTTTGTGATGGGTTCAATCTTGTTGGTGTCTTCACCCAGTGACAGTAGGGGTAGCGAGGCACGTATTTGTATTGTTGCCATTAAGGATAAAAATATGGGGGTTTTACCATATTGTTTGGATCTATCCCTCTACATCATGTCATCTTACTAAAGGCGTTACTTCATTCTTGTTAACTTAATACACTAGATGCATGCTGGATAGCGGTCGACGATGTGTGGAGTAATAGTAGTAGATGCAGGCAGGAGTCGGTCTACTTGTCACGGACGTGATGCCTATATTCATGATCATTGCCTTGGATATCGTCATAACTATGTGCTTTTCTATCAATTTCTCAACAGTAACTTGTTCACCCACTGTATGTTTCTTTCAAGAGAGAAGCCTCTAGTGAAACCAATTGGCCCCCGGGTATATTTTTATCATATTATTTTCAGATCTATAAAAGCAAAACCCAAAAATACATTGCTGCAATTTATTTACCTTTACTTTATTTTACACTTTTACTTATCTTTTATACCTATCTCTATTAGATCTCACTCTTGCTAGTGACCGTGAAGGAATTGACAACCCCATTTTCGCGTTGTGCACAAGTGTTTGTTAGTTTGTGCAGGTGCATCTATTGGGGTAGGGATGGCAACGGGGCCCCATACCCGCCAAACCCGTGGGGATTTCATCTATTAGGGGGTGGGGATGGGCGAAAAACATCCCCATGGGAATATTTACCAAACTAATTTATTCCCCATAGGGTACAACGGGGATGGGGACGATATCCTATTCCCCATACCCAATACCCATCGGGGACCCGGTTAGTAAGTGTGACACTGCGATCAACCATAAAATATTCACAAACAAACTTGCGCAAACAAAAAAAGCTCTGAAAAAAGACTTAAACCTATCTCACATCCTCACCTCAGCTGCCACCATGACCAAGAAGTCAATACGAGCTAGATAGGCATTAGCAGGACAAGGACAACACCATGTATGTATGTTGATTATAGGGTGCATATTATGTATATGTGACGCCCCCGATTTGACCGTACACTAATCATGCACGCAAATGTGTACGACCAAGATCAGGGACTCACGGGAAGATATCACAACACAACTCTAAAACATAAATAAGTCATACAAGCATTATAATACAAGCTAGGGGCCTCGAGGGCTCGAATACAAGTGCTCGATCATAGACGAGTCAGCGGAAGCAACAATATCTGAGTACAGACATAAGTTAAACAAGTTTGCCTTAAGAAGGCTAGCACAAAAGTAGCAACGATCGAAAAGGCAAGGCCTCCTGCCTGGGACCTCCTAACTACTCCTGGTCGTCGTCAGCGGGCTGCACGTAGTAGTAGGCACCTCCAGTGTCGTAGGTGTCGTCGTCGACGGTGGCGTCTGGCTCCTGGACTCCAACATCTGGTTGTGACAACCAGATAGAAAAGAAAAGGGGGAAAAGAGGGAGAGAAGCAACCGTGAGTACTCATCCAAAGTACTCGCAAGCAAGGAGCTATACTACATATGCATGGATATATGTGTAAAGGGGCATATCAGTGGACTGAATTGCAGAATGCCAGAATAAGAGGGGGATAGCTAGTCCTGTCGAAGACTACGCTTCTGGACATCTCCATCTTGCAGCATGTAGGAGAGAGTAGATTGAAGTCCTCCAAGTAGCATCGCATCGCATAATCCTACCCGGCAATCCCCTCCTCGTCGCCCTGTTAGAGAGCGATCACCGGGTTGTATCTGGCACTTGGAAGGGTGTATTTTATTCAGTATCCAGTTCTAGTTGTCATAAGCTCAAGGTACAACTCCGGGTCGTCCTTTTACCGAGGGACACGGCTATTCGAATAGATAAACTTCCCTGCAGGGGTGCACCACATAACCCAACACGCTCGATCCCATTTGGCCGGACACACTTTTCTGGGTCATGCCCGGCCTCGTAAGATCAACACGTCGCAGCCCCACCTAGGCTCAACAGAGAGGTCAGCACGCCGGTCCAAACCTATGCGCGCAGGGGTCTGGGCCCATCACCCTATGCACACCTGCACGTTGCGTACGCGGCCGGAAGCAGACCTAGCCCCCTTAATACAAGCGTGAGCTTACGGTCCAATGCGGTGCGCGCCACTCAGTCGCTGACGTCAAAAGAGCTTCGGCTGATACCACGACGTCGGGACACCCATAACTACTCCCACGTAGATGGTTAGTGCGTATAGACCAAATGGCCAGACTCAGATCAAATACCAAGATCTCGTTAAGCGTGTTAAGTATCCGCGAACGCCGACCAGGGCCAGGCCCACCTCTCTCCTAGGTGGTCTCAACCTGCCCTGTCGCTCCGCCATAAAGTAACAGTCGGGGGCCGTCAGGAACCCAGGCCCACCTCTACCGGGATGGAGCCACCTGTCCTTTCAGCCCCCTCATCAGAATCACTTGCCGGTACTCAACGAGCCGACCCGACTTTAGTCACCACATGTGTCATGTATATAATGTATATAGTATATACCCGTGATCACCGCCCAGGTGATCACGGCCCGATAGTATAGCACAGCAGACGGACAAGAATGTAGGGCCACTGATGGAAATCTAGCATCCTAGACTAAGCATGTAGGATTGCAGGTAAAGGTAACAGCAATAGTAGCAAGGATAGGCTATGCATCAGAATAGGATAACGGAAAGCAGTAACATGCTACACTACTCTAATGCAAGCAGTATAGAGAAGAATAGGCGATATCTGGTGATCAAGGGGGGGGGGCTTGCCTGGTTGCTCTGGCAAGTAGGAGGGGTCGTCGACTCCGTAGTCGAACTGGGCAGCAGCAGTGTCGGTCTCGTAGTCTACCGGAGAGAAGAGGGGGAAGAAACAGTAAATACAATGCAAACATAAGCATGACGATGCGTGACATGACAATGAGCGGTGCTAGGGGTGTCCTAACGCGACAGTAGGTGGTACCGGTGAAGGGGGGGAACATCCGGGAGGTATTCCTGATGTTTCGCGTTTTCGGACAGACGGACCGGAGGGGGAAAGTTGCTAGTTCGATAGGTTAGGGAGGCGTGGTGAACGAACGGACTGCGTATTTGGATTCGTCTCGTCGTTCTGAGCAACTTTCATATAGAAAACATTTTCATCCGAGTTACGGTTTAAAAGATATGAATTTTCAAAGTTTATTTGAATTTCTGGAATTATTTATATTAAGAAAAAGAATTATGACGTCAGCATGAGGCAATGCTGACGTCAGCAGGTCAACAGGTCGGCTGACCAGTCAAACCCGACAGGTGGGTCCAGTGGGACCCGCATGTCAGCCTCTGTTAGTCTAATACTTAATTAAACTAATCTAACAGTATAATTAGTGGGGTGGGCCCCATATGTCAGTGAGTGATTAACTAAATTAATTATTTTTATTTATAAAACATTTTCCTTTTCTTTTTCTTTTTTAATTTTTGCGGCGGGGCCCGCATGTCAGTGACTGGGCCTGCCCAGTCAGCAGTTGACTGGGTCAACCCAGTCAACTGGGGCCCGTGGGGGCCACTGGCAGGGGCACTGGGGTGGCCCCAGGCCAGCCACGTCGGCGGCCGGCGCCGGAGCGGCTCCGGCGAGTCAAACGCGGCGGCGCGGCTCGGGAGGGGGGCGGGTTTGCGCTACGGTGGGTTTGCGGGGGCGTGGCTGGGCGCGTTCGACGCGGCTCGGCGTCGCGCGTCCAATGGTGGTGGCCGGAGGGGCTGGAACGGCCGGGGGCGAGCGCTACGAGCTCGCCGGCGGCGAGGTGCTACGGGTGCCCGACGGAAACGCGGCTACGGTGCACGGCGAGAGCAGCAGACGCGCGCGTTGGGCCACTAGGAACCCCAGGAGCACGATGCGGCGCTCGGCCGCAGGTGAAGGCGACCATGGCCACGGCGCCGAGCTCGTCGGCGGCGAGGTTCTTCGGGCGAGCTACGGGAACGGGGCTACGGGCGTCGGAAAGCTCGGGAGAGAGAGGGGAAAGAAGCGCAGGCTCACAGTGCTCCTGCAGATGTGCTCAAGCCTGCTCGAGGAGGGCTCGGTGCGGCGGAATCGACGGCGAAGCTCGTCGGAGAAGAGGAGGAAGACGGCAACGTGGGGGATGATGCAGAGGCGCTCCTGCTCGGGTGATTCGTCGGGGAGGAAGAGGAGGTCGAGGCGGTCCTTCTTGGCGCGGAGGGGAGGCGAGGCGATGTCGGGGACCGCGTGTGTTACGCCGGCATGGGCACAGCCGCGCTCGGATGCGGTGGGGAATGGGAGAGGCGGCGAGGGCAAGCAGCAGCTCGTGGGGAAGGGGGGGGGGAAGATCTCTCGGAGGAGGCAGGGGGGCTGTCGCTGGCGTCCTTATCCCCTCGGCGATGTGGCGGGGTGGGCGGCGAGCAGGTCCGGCGGGGACAGCGAGGGGCGTGCGCCCTCGGTCGGTTGAACAGACGAGGAGGGGGGAAGACGACAAGGGGAGGGGGGAGGTGCTGGGCCGCTGGACCGATTCGGCCGGCTGGGCCAGTGGGCCAAGGCCCTTGGGGAGCCGGGGGGGGTTCTTTCTTTTTGCTTTCCTTTTACCTTTTATTTATTTTTCTGTTCTGTTTTATTTCTAGTTTCTCTTTTATTTTGTTTTAGAAAATTACCAAAATGGCACCTAATTCGTTGTTACCAAATATGTCACAACCACAAAAAGTTTCATCCCAAAATAATATAGTTTAATATTTTACCAAATACAAAAGGCATTTAATTAATGGTTTTAGCTACTGATTTAATTAGTTTGGTGCATTTAAACATTTTATAAAGACTTGGTTCCTCCACCAATATTACCTATGATTTATTTGTCACTTTTAGAACATTTTAGTTTTGACATTTGAAAAGTTTTATTTTCCACTTTTAAATTTAATTGAAGTTGGAACTAGGAGTTTGAAGAAAGGAATGTGATTCAAATGTGATCAAGCCCTGTTTAGCAACATGATTAGCTTAATCACAGGGAGTTACTGTAGCATGATTCTCGGGGTGTTACAAATCTCCTCCACTACAAGAAATCTCGTCCCGAGATTTAAGAGGGGAGTCAGGGGGGAAGGTTTGGTAACGAATCTAGCGGGTCTTCTCATCCTGGCTTGCACTTCTGGAAGAGGCTGGTCCAATACATTGATGTCTTCATTTCTCTGCTTCGGTCATCATGATGAAGTCGGCGTCCTTTCTTCAGGAACTCCATCGTACTTACGAAAGAATAAGGGGTGGGCATTCTGGGAGAACGGGCCTCGACAAGGTTGTCTATCGGGTCGACAGCATCGAGGAAGGTGGCGAAAGGTAACCCTCGAATCGAAACTTAAGAAAATATCGAGAGCAAAGTAAGGAGGTAACCTGGGAAGTTTCGAGCGGGCAGGCAATCGTTCGATGCCGGTTATAGGGCGTGAAAGGTCAAAGCAACGGGAATAAGTATTGTGTCCGATATCAGACCTGAAGGTGGCTCGTGAATTACATACGAGGCCAGGTGCGAGGAACAACCTTGAAAACAGGGGGTGTACATAAGAGTCAGGTTTCGATCCTGTGGAACTGTGGGTTATGGGCCCACCATGTGGGTTAAAAGTAGGAAGGGCGGTGACATCTTGCACGATCATGATAGCAAGGCATGTCAGAGGGTAGCCTGTCAGTTATATGTCAGCAACATCGTCGGTACCAAGGGCGAGGGACGAAGAGAACCATTTTCCTGCTCGTTGAAACGAGGCGGACCAATAGGCAAAGTTCTCGTCCATCGGTGGTTACCGGAATGTCACCAACAATAGTAACAGGGTCTTACTGACAGAGTTGTACACCGAGGTGTTTGCACAAGCAGGGAATTAATACTGCTTAGATCATATAGTCCACCAGAAAAGTTAAACCAAACAATGGAAAGGAAAATATGATTATCAGATGAAGCAGAAGAATGGAAAGGAAAATGTGTTTAAACACATATTTCAAGGTTATATCCTTTCCAAGGACAAGCAGAGCATGATATCCATGACATGATATAATGTAGAAAACTCTTTAGGTACGGGAGAGAAAATTTCATGACACTACCCATACAATGGTGTTTGGATAATTGAGCAGGAAACACTTAGCATTGGGCTTCAAATGTTCCTGTTGAAAATCGGAGTACCATAGACATGCTTTGAGATAGCATTGACATGGTCAACGAGTGAAGATCAGAATTTGGAAACAAAAAGGATCCATCAGGAACAACTTATAGAATAAGTCCTACAATTTCCTCATGGAAGAATAGATAACCTTGCTGAAAGGAAAACTTATAACAATAGGTCCTCCCGCCAGGTGTGCTGGGTATCATCACCTTACCGGGTCATAAATAGGTCAATGTTATAACTCTTGGAAATATGTTCCAACCATCATATCTGACCGAGATTCATATCTGATTGGTGTCAGGGTAACTCAGACTCAGGATGCCTGAGGAGAAAGGTGCAACACAAATTGTCGAAACGACATCGGAGATTCTCGGGAGATGTACTATGGAAGCGAGTTCCGGACAAGGGTTCATCATTACATCAAGGAGAGGTGAGGAGGTGACTGATTGACTCAGCGACAATCCATTGAGATTTCCAAAGGATGGATTTCCACCACTATGTGAACAAGGAGATAACATTAGCTAGATCGAATGACTTAATGATGTATGCTCGAGGAAAACATACACAGTTAAACATTGGTTGAAATGTGCAACCGAAATATGGGCTAGGTAGCACAATCAATGTTCGAATGATGATTCATTAAACCATAGACGTAGAATGAAACTATAGACCAATGACTTCAAAGCAATAGGGTTGCTAGAATTTTAGAATTTACACATCACAGCCCATTTGTTGGTATTCCCTTTTGAAACAACACGGGGACCAAGAAGAATGGTGATGGGGAGAAGTATCACTGTACCAAGATGTCATGCGAGGTGGTGAAATTCTTACGACATACTTGACATAAAAGATGGTAATACTCCAAGGTAAAGAAGAACAATTGCTGGATAGCAAGGAACTCAAGGTATAACACCAAACACGAACAAGCTTGTGTTGGTGGGAAGGCAATTAAGTGGTCGACGATAACACAGATCATCGAGGGCAAGGATGGTATTTCTCATCATGAACTCCATCGATATCCTGGAAGAGCGCATAAGGTTGATGATGATCACGACACATTTGTCGAAAGATTTCATGAAGAGGTAAAATCAGCGACGACATCAAGTCAAAGGAATGATGAAGCAGACGGTTATTGGAACCATGGGTAGGACACACGCTTGAAATCAAGCTTGTTGTTCAAGGTGAAATGGTAGGAGAGGAAGATCGGCGTAAGCTTAGCTCATCATCGAAAGTTGTGCTCCGGGGTCAAGGACCAGGTAGCACAGTTAAAATTTAGCACGCTAATGATATAGCCGATCAGGCTAGGAATGACTTAATGATTATTAAACTCGTAAGCAACGAAAATTTCCTAGAGTTATTGAATCGGAGTGCGGACTTGATTCACTAATCGGTGTTCTCGGTTGACAAACAACCCAGAGCCCATGAAGTGACAAAGACAAGGTAAGGTAGTACTTCATCAAAGTTTATAAGATGTAGTGCAATGGTAAGATATCCTCGAGATACCAGGGGTAATACTCAAAGGTAGATCATAATAGAGGTTGGGCAGGCGTATTGACCTGCAGAAGACAAGTGATTTAACTTGTCCAAGAAATGGTATTTAAAGGAGAACATGGTCGGAACCACGATTGCAAAAGGCCAGATCCCAGATATAAGATGAACTTATACCATGGGAATAATTAATTTAAGAGAAGCTTTTAATGATAAGATCTACATCGTGTCCATGGGCATGAACACAAAGTTCAAGGTCGACTCCCACTTCTTCAATGCATAACCTTCCCTTCACCTCTCGTATTTTGACAATGACATTAGTTGTCGAAATTTTTACCTGGTGCAATACCAGATAAGTATGTCCCGAGAAATCTTTCGGGTTCACACAAATTAAGGAAGGCATAGGTTCAACCCATCGGGGCATCGAAGAAAGATATACTACAAACTTCAGGAGTAAATAACACAAGCTCAGAAGTAGAGCACGGTCGACAAAGCAGAGGATACAATTTACTAAAAGCATCATGTATCCTAGGAAAAGCTCTCAAGCTTATTTAATATGGAGGACATTGTCGGATAAAATCCGAAAAAGGGTCTGGTGGTCCCCAAGGGATCTGATGTGAGCATCAGTACTCAACTAGAGGAAGAACGAATGTAAGGAGATCAGACTATAGAAACAACTGACTAACTCAAAAGCTCAAATGCAAAGGAATTATGAATTCCAAGACAAGGGATCAGAAGCAATGCTCTGATTAGGGATGGATAAGTTGAATAGCCTTAGGGGTACAATCGATGACGATTTGATTGGTCGAGATCCAGCTCATGTTAAAGATGTCTGAGCCGGAAGGATGAATTCTAGGATATGATTGAGGATTGCGAGCATTCGCAACAAATTGAATCAACGGACTCAAAATGATAATGACAAAAGATGCCAATAAGATTATAGACTTATGGGATTAACCATAATGCTAGTAAGCATGAATTTCAAGAGCAACAGGCTCCTGAAGATTTTCGGAAGATCGAATGATATTTTGAACACTTTTGTGAAATACTTGAATCAACTGGGGATGAGCGGATACTCGGTAAGTGCGAGGATTATCCGTAGGGGTATTCAGGTGACAATGAACAGCAAGGTAGTAAGCTCAAAGGATTCTCGGAACAACAGAGAGAATTTCGGGGTATCTTGTAATAACAAGATCACCTGGGAAACATTGTATGAATGGCGAGTATACGTGGTTATCCATAGGAGTTTATCGATGAAAGGGAATTGCAAAAGCGATGAACACAAGTTCTCGGGTTATCAGCGGAGAGTTTCTTCAGGGTCTTCACGTGCAACAGACGATCATCAGTAATAAGGGGCTCTCCGGGTGAAAGTGATAACGAGATCCTAATGTTAGATTTAGTAAAATCATTTAACCCGAATAGAAGAGAGATCAGAGTCCGAGAGTATAGGCAAGGAGTAAAAGATCCTAATACCACCCAATGGCGACGTGGGCCAGTAAGACACACATCCATGTTAGTAAAAGTTTTTTAAATGTCTAGACTCGACTTCGGCCAAGGAGTGTGGAAGGGGGATTCCTACAGGCAGTTGGCTCTGATACCAACTTGTGACGCCCCCGATTTGACCGTACACTAATCATGCACGCAAATGTGTACGACCAAGATCAGGGACTCACGGGAAGATATCACAACACAACTCTAAAACATAAATAAGTCATACAAGCATTATAATACAAGCCAGGGGCCTCGAGGGCTCGAATACAAGTGCTCGATCATAGATGAGTCAGCGGAAGCAACAATATCTGAGTACAGACATAAGTTAAACAAGTTTGCCTTAAGAAGGCTAGCACAAAAGTAGCAACGATCGAAAAGGCAAGGCCTCCTGCCTAGGACCTCCTAACTACTCCTGGTCGTCGTCAGCGGGCTGCACGTAGTAGTAGGCACCTCCAGTGTCGTAGGTGTCGTCGTCGACGGTGGCGTCTGGCTCCTGGACTCCAGCATCTGGTTGTGACAACCAGATAGAAAAGAAAAGGGGGAAAAGAGGGAGAGAAGCAACCGTGAGTACTCATCCAAAGTACTCGCAAGCAAGGAGCTATACTACATATGCATGGATATATGTGTAAAGGGGCATATCAGTGGACTGAACTTCAGAATGCCAGAATAAGAGGGGGATAGCTAGTCCTGTCGAAGACTACGCTTCTGGACATCTCCATCTTGCAGCATGTAGGAGAGAGTAGATTGAAGTCCTCCAAGTAGCATCGCATCGCATAATCCTACCCGGCAATCCCCTCCTCGTCGCCCTGTTAGAGAGCGATCACCGGGTTGTATCTGGCACTTGGAAGGGTGTATTTTATTCAGTATCCAGTTCTAGTTGTCATAAGCTCAAGGTACAACTCCGGGTCGTCCTTTTACCGAGGGACACGGCTATTCGAATAGATAAACTTCCCTGCAGGGGTGCACCACATAACCCAACACGCTCGATCCCATTTGGCCGGACACACTTTTCTGGGTCATGCCCGGCCTCGTAAGATCAACACGTCGCAGCCCCACCTAGGCTCAACAGAGAGGTCAGCACGCCGGTCCAAACCTATGCGCGCAGGGGTCTGGGCCCATCGCCCTATGCACACCTGCACGTTGCGTACGCGGCCGGAAGCAGACCTAGCCCCCTTAATACAAGCGCGAGCTTACGGTCCAATGCGGCGCGCGCCACTCAGTCGCTGACGTCAAAAGAGCTTCGGCTGATACCACGACGTCGGGACACCCATAACTACTCCCACGTAGATGGTTAGTGCGTATAGACCAAATGGCCAGACTCAGATCAAATACCAAGATCTCGTTAAGCGTGTTAAGTATCAGCGAACGCCGACCAGGGCCAGGCCCACCTCTCTCCTAGGTGGTCTCAACCTGCCCTGTCGCTCCGCCATAAAGTAACAGTCGGGGGCCGTCAGGAACCCAGGCCCACCTCTACCGGGATGGAGCCACCTGTCCTTTCAGCCCCCTCATCAGAATCACTTGCCGGTACTCAACGAGCCGACCCGACTTTAGTCACCACATGTGTCATGTATATAATGTATATAGTATATACCCGTGATCACCGCCCAGGTGATCACGGCCCGATAGTATAGCACAGCAGACGGACAAGAATGTAGGGCCACTGATGGAAATCTAGCATCCTAGACTAAGCATGTAGGATTGCAGGTAAAGGTAACAGCAATAGTAGCAAGGATAGGCTATGCATCAGAATAGGATAACGGAAAGCAATAACATGCTACACTACTCTAATGCAAGCAGTATAGAGAAGAATAGGCGATATCTGGTGATCAAGGGGGGGGGGGGCTTGCCTGGTTGCTCTGGCAAGTAGGAGGGGTCGTCGACTCCGTAGTCGAACTGGGCAGCAGCAGTGTCGGTCTCGTAGTCTACCGGAGAGAAGAGGGGGAAGAAACAGTAAATACAATGCAAACATAAGCATGACGATGCGTGACATGACAATGAGCGGTGCTAGGGGTGTCCTAACGCGACAGTAGGTGGTACCGGTGAAGGGGGGGAACATCCGGGAGGTATTCCCGATGTTTCGCGTTTTCGGACAGACGGACCGGAGGGGGAAAGTTGCTAGTTCGATAGGTTAGGGAGGCGTGGTGAACGAACGGACTGCGTATTTGGATTCGTCTCGTCGTTCTGAGCAACTTTCATATAGAAAACATTTTCATCCGAGTTACGGTTTAAAAGATATGAATTTTCAAAGTTTATTTGAATTTCTGGAATTATTTATATTAAGAAAAAGAATTATGACGTCAGCATGAGGCAATGCTGACGTCAGCAGGTCAACTGGTCGGCTAACCAGTCAAACCAGACAGGTGGGTCCAGTGGGACCCGCATGTCAGCCTCTGTTAGTCTAATACTTAATTAAACTAATCTAACAGTATAATTAGTGGGGTGGGCCCCATATGTCAGTGAGTGATTAACTAAATTAATTATTTTTATTTATAAAACATTTTCCTTTTCTTTTTCTTTTTTAATTTTTGCGGCGGGGCCCGCATGTCAGTGACTGGGCCTGCCCAGTCAGCAGTTGACTGGGTCAACCCAGTCAACTGGGGCCCGTGGGGGCCACTGGCAGGGGCACTGGGGTGGCCCCAGGCCAGCCACGTCGGCGGCCGGCGCCGGAGCGGCTCCGGCGAGCCAAACGCGGCGGCGCGGCTCGGGAGGGGGGCGGGTTTGCGCTACGGTGGGTTTGCGGGGGCGTGGCTGGGCGCGTTCGACGCGGCTCGGCGTCGCGCGTCCAATGGTGGTGGCCGGAGGGGCTGGAACGGCCGGGGGCGAGCGCTACGAGCTCGCCGGCGGCGAGGTGCTACGGGTGCCCGACGGAAACGCGGCTACGGTGCACGGCGAGAGCAGCAGACGCGCGCGTTGGGCCACTAGGAACCCCAGGAGCACGATGCGGCGCTCGGCCGCAGGTGAAGGCGACCATGGCCACGGCGCCGAGCTCGTCGGCGGCGAGGTTCTTCGGGCGAGCTACGGGAACGGGGCTACGGGCGTCGGAAAGCTCGGGAGAGAGAGAGGGGAAAGAAGCGCAGGCTCACAGTGCTCCTGCAGATGTGCTCAAGCCTGCTCGAGGAGGGCTCGGTGCGGCGGAATCGACGGCGAAGCTCGTCGGAGAAGAGGAGGAAGACGACAACGTGGGGGATGATGCAGAGGCGCTCCTGCTCGGGTGATTCGTCGGGGAGGAAGAGGAGGTCGAGGCGGTCCTTCTTGGCGCGGAGGGGAGGCGAGGCGGTGTCGGGGACCGCGTGTGTTACGCCGGCATGGCCACGGCCGTGCTCGGATGCGGTGGGGAATGGGAGAGGCGGCGAGGGCAAGCAGCAGCTCATGGGGAAGGGGGGGAAAGGTCTCTCGGAGGAGGCAGGGGGGCTGTCGCTGGCGTCCTTATCCCCTTGGCGATGTGGCGGCGTGGGCGGCGAGCAGGTCCGGCGGGGACGGCGAGGGGCGTGCGCCCTCGGTCGGTTGAACAGACGAGGAGGGGGGAAGACGACAAGGGGAGGGGGGAGGTGTTGGGCCGCTGGACCGATTCGGCCGACTGGGCTAGTGGGCCAAGGCCCTTGGGGAGCCGGGGGGGGGTTTCTTTCTTTTTGCTTTCCTTTTACCTTTTATTTATTTTTCTTTTCTGTTTTATTTCTAGTTTCTCTTTTATTTTGTTTTAGCAAATTACCAAAATGGCACCTAATTCGTTGTTACCAAATATGTCACAACCACAAAAAGTTTCATCCCAAAATAATATAGTTTAATATTTTACCAAATACAAAAGGCATTTAATTAATGGTTTTAGCTACTGATTTAATTAGTTTGGTGCATTTAAACATTTTATAAAGACTTGGTTCCTCCACCAATATTACCTATGATTTATTTGTCACTTTTAGAACATTTTAGTTTTGACATTTGAAAAGTTTTATTTTGCACTTTTAAATTTAATTGAAGTTTGAACTAGGAGTTTGAAGAAAGGAATGTGATTCAAATGTGATCAAGCCCTGTTTAGCAACATGATTAGCTTAATCACAGGGAGTTACTGTAGCATGATTCTCGGGGTGTTACAGTATATGAGTATTTGTTTATGGGGATGGGGACCCTAATGGGGCCCCGTTCCCCAGTGGGGCATGGGTATGGGGAAATTTCATCCCCAGTCATGTAAACGGGGATGGGGATGGGATGATAGGGAATAGACACTACTAGGAAAAGGCCTACTAGTGGCGCACCAGTTTTGCCTACTAATGGCGCACTACTGGTGCGCCACTAGTACCACGCCATTAGTATTAAATACTAATAGCGCACCACTGGTGCGCCATGCGCATTTAGTATAGACCAACATGCGCCATTAGTGTGCCTCCCAGGGGGCGATATTTACACATGTGCTTTGCCATACTAATGGCGCACTGTGGGGCGATGCGCCATTAGTATCCTTTGGCATACTAATGGCGCACGTTGGGGTGATGCACCATTAGTATGAATATTAGGGATTTTTTTTCTTTTCTGATATTTGCACAGGTTACAAAATATATTATTGGACAGAATATAGACAGCACCACACAACAACAGTAGATGCATCGAATTCAATAGAAGATTAGTCTCCGAATACAATTCATCATATTAGTCTCCGAATTCAAAAGACCGAACAAAGATAGAACATTACAAGTCTCGAGACCGCGAGTAGCGAGTTTGTCTTCACATTACAAGTCGATATCGATCATCTAAACTACCATCACATAGAAGAGAGCCGCGGTCATCACGATGAGCATCATCGCTATGAAACTGGTCTTCATCCGGTTCCTCCAATGCTCCCTCCTCTCTCCCGCTAGATAGCGCGCATATCTAGATTCCGCCTCCGCCCTAGTGGTGTACCCTTTGTAACTGTTACCGCTGAAATGGTGAACCTGTCTCCGACACTCCTCCCAGTAGTCGTAGACTCCGGGAACCTTACCCTTGTACACGACATACGACGGCATCTCTATGCACTAGCCAAACAACAGACAATACATAAGCAATATATAAGTATGCAACAAAAGGATCGGAAGAGAAAAGCAAGACATTAATAGCACGATTCATGGTCCTGCTAATAAATAGCATCGATTACATCTAAGTTGAACGACTGTCCAAACCAAAGAGACATACAAGTTCATTAAAGTTTAATTACAACATGAGCTAATCGATGTTTCAGAACTACACATAGCATCACTACTTTCGACTCGACTCATGGGACCGGAGCGTGGATGAAGCCGCCGTCTTTCGTGATGGTCATGAAGTCACGGGCGTTGTCAGCCTGCATTTGTAGCGTTGTGTCTATCTCACTGTTGGACGGTTGATATTTGAGGTAGAACTGCCCCGAGGTACGAAGGACATCTTGATGGATGATTTCTGCAAACTCCGACTGGATGCGAAAGAATATAGTTATTACTGGTGCACTATGTGGCTGGTGCGCCATTAGTATGTTTGGAAAAATAATTAAAAAAAATTGTTACTAGTGGTGCACCTTGTGTCTGGTGCGCCATTAGTGTCTTTCACACTAATGGCGCACCAGCACATGGTGCGCCACTGCTATATAGTAGTGGCACACCACATGTCTGGTGCGCCATTAGTGGCCATTTCATCTATAGCCCTTTTCCTAGTAGTGAGACGGGGATGGGGATGTTGTAGGTATCCCCATAGGGGATTGTCCCCATTACCATCCCTATATTGGGGACTTGAGTGTTCCTCCTACTGGATTGATACCTTGATTCTTAACTGAGGGAAATACTTATCTCTACTTTTTTGCATCACCCTCTCCTCTTCAAGGGAAAAATCAACACAAGCTCAAGAAGTAGCAGACAAGTTTTAGCTTCAACGGAAAGTTTCACAAGTGATCGGATAGCTCGAGAGTGGGATTTGCTCCTCCGATGATGTAGAGATATTCTTAGGGCCCTCTCGGTGTGACGGCATCTGTCATCATCTGGCCAGACACAGGTGATTACATCACGGGGATGTCGGAACACATCAACAAGAAAGAAGAACAAAACCGGTAACGGGAGCGACAGTATAGGAGCATGGTGATGACTCAGGAGGATACCGATGCACACCGGGTTTTGTAAAGTATCACGAAGCAAAGGGAACGTCACATGATAACCAAATGTTCACTCGAATATCATTCGTGTAATCATAGGGAGCGATATGGATGTCCACGTTTCCACTATCGGTCATTGAACGAAGGGGTTTCATTCATGTCTATGAGTTACCGAACCTACGGGGTCACAAGCTTAAGGTAATCACGATCTGCTAAGTGTTAGTGGTATGGGAGTAATGAGAATATATTTGTGAAATTGTTTCATTAATATTCAAAATAGTTCCGAGAGATTCCGGAAGCATTTCGGGGTCACTCGAAGGCTTTCGGTGAGCATCAGGTAATACCGGGTATTACCAATTAATTTTTGGGGAACGTAGTAATTTCAAAAAATTTCCTACGCACACACAGGATCATGGTGATGCATAGCAATGAGAGGGGAGAGTATTGTCCACGTACCCTCGTAGACCGAAAGCGGAAGCGTTAGCACAACGCGGTTGATGTAGTCGTACGTATTCACGATCCGACCGATCAAGTGCCGAACGTACGGCACCTCCGAGTTCAGCACACGTTCAGCTCGATGACGTCCCTCGAACTCCGATCCAGCCGAGCTTTGAGGGAGAGTTTCGTCAGCACGACGGCGTGGTGATGATGATGATGTTCTACCGACGTAGGGCTTCGCCTAAGCACCGCTACGATATTTTTGAGGTGGACTATGGTGGAGGGTGGCACCGCACACGGCTAAGAGATCCAAGGGATCAATTTTTGTGTCTCCAAGGGGTGCCCCCCTCCCTATATATAAAGGAGTGGAGGAGGGGGAGGGTCGGCCCTATCTATGGCGCGCCCTAGGAGGAGTCCTACTCCCACCGGGAGTAGGATCCCCCCCCCTTCCAAGTAGTGGGAGTAGGAGTCAAGGAAAGGGGAGAGAGAAGAGAAGGAAGGAGGGGGCGCAGCCCCTCCCCCTAGTCCAATTCGGACTAGGACTTGGGGGCAGCCCCTCCTCTCTCTTTCCCCTAAAGCCCAATAAGGCCCATATACTCCCCGGCGAATTCCCGTAACTCTCCGGTACTCCGAAAAATACCCGAATCACTCGGAACCTTTCCGATGTCCGAATATAATCGTCCAATATATCGATCTTTACGTCTCGACCATTTCGAGACTCCTCGTCATTTCCCCGATCTCATCCGGGACTCTGAACTACCTTCGGTACATCAAAACACATAAACTCATAATATAACCGTCATCGAACTTTAAGCGCGCGGACCCTACAGGTTCGAGAACAATGTAGACATGACCGAGACACATCTCCGATCAATAACCAATAGCGGAACCTGGAGGCTCATATTGGATCCAACATATCCTACAAAGATCTTTATCGGTCAAACCGCATAGCAACATACGTTGTTCCCTTTGTCATCGGTATGCTATTTGCCCGAGATTCGATCGTCGGTATCTCAATACCTAGTTCAATCTCGTTATCGGCAAGTCTCTTTACTCGTTCCGTAATACATCATCCCGCAACTAAGTCATTAGTTACAATGCTTGCAAGGCTTATAGTGATGTGCATTGCTGAGTGGGCCTAGAGATACCTCTCCGACAATCGGAGTGACAAATCCTAATCTCGAAATACGCCAACCCAACAAGTACCTTCGGGGACACCTGTAGAGCACCTTTATAATCACCCAGTTATGTTGTGACGTTTGGTAGCACACAAAGTGTTCCTTTGGTAAACGGGAGTTGCATAATCTCATAGTCATAGGAACATGTATAAGTCATGAAGAAAGCAATAGCAACATACTAAACGATCAAGTGCTAAGCTAACGGAATGGGTCAAGTCAATCACATCATTCTCCTAATGATGTGATCCCGTTAATCAAATGACAACTCATGTCTATGGTTAGGAAACATAACCATCTGTAATTAACGAGCTAGTCAAGTAGAGGCATACTAGTGACACTCTCTTTGTCTATGTATTCACACATGTATTATGTTTCTGGTTAATACAATTCTAGCATGAATAATAAACATTTATCATGATATAAGGAAATAAATAATAACTTTATTATTGCCTCTAGGGCATATTTCCTTCAGTCTCCCACTTGCACTAGAGTCAATAATCTAGTTCACATCAACATGTGATTTAATACCAATAGTTCACATCACCATGTGATTAACACCCATAGTTCACATCGTCATGTGACCAACACCCAAAGGGTTTACTAGATTCAATAATCTAGTTCACATCGCTATGTGATTAACACCCAAAGAGTACTAAGGTGTGATCATGTTTTGCTTGTGAGAGAAGTTTAGTCAACGGGTCTGCCACATTCAGATCCGTATGTATTTTGCAAATTTCTATGTCAACAATGCACTGCACGGAGCTACTTTAGCTAATTGCTCCCACTTTCAATATGTATCCAGATTGAGATTTAGAGTCATCTGGATCAGTGTCAAAATTTGCATCGACGTAACCCTTTACGACGAACCTTTTTGTCACCTCCATAATCGAGAAACATATCCTTATTCCACTAAGGATAATTTTGACCGCTGTCTAGTGATCTACTCCTAGATCACTATTGTACTCCCTGCCAAAATCAGTGTAGGGTATACAATAGATCTGGTACACAGCATGGCATACTTTATAGAACCTATGGCCAAGGCATAGGGAATGACTTTCATTCTCTTTCTATCTTCTGCCATGGTCGGGCTTTGAGTCTTACTCAATTTCACACCTTGTAACACATGCAAGAACTCTTTTTTTGACTGTTCCATTTTGAACTACTTCAAAATCTTGTCAAGGTATGTACTCATTGAAAAACTTATCAAGCGTCTTGATCTATCTCTATAGATCTTGATGCTCAATATGTAAGCAGCTTTCACCGAGGTCTTTCTTTGAAAAACTCCTTTCATACACTCCTTTATGCTTTGCAGAATAATTCTACATTATTTCCGAGCAACAATATGTCATTCACATATACTTATCAGAAATGTTGTAGTGCTCCCACTCACTTTCTTGTAAATACATGCTTCACTTCAAGTATGTATAAAACTATATCCTTTGATCAACTTTATCAAAGCGTATATTCCAACTCCGAGATGCTTGCACCAGTCCATAGATGGATCACTGGAGCTTGCATATTTTTTTAGCACCTTTAGGATGGACAAAACCTTCTGGTTGCATCATATACAACTCTTCTTTAATAAATCCATTAAGGAATGCAATTTTGTTTATCCATTTGCCAGATTTCATAAAATGCGGCAATTGCTAACATGATTCGGACAAACTTAAGCATAGATACGAGTGACAAACTCTCATAGTAGTCAACACCTTGAACTTGTCGAAAACCTTTTGCGACAATTCTAGATTTGTAGATAGTAACACTACTATCAGCGTCCGTCTTCCTCTTGAAGATCCATTTATTTTCTATGGCTTGCCGATCATCGGGCAAGTCAACCAAAGTCCACACTTTGTTCTCATACATGGATCTCATCTCAGATTTCATGGCCTCAAGCCATTTCGCGGAATCTGGGCTCATCATCGCTTCCTCATAGTTCGTAGGTTCGTCATGGTCAAGTAACATGACCTCCAGAACAGGATTACCGTACCACTCTGGTGCGGATCTCACTCTGGTTTACCTACGAGGTTCGGTAGTAACTTGGTCTGAAGTTACATGATCATCATCATTAGCTTCCTCACTAATTGGTGTAGTAGTCACAGGAACAGATTTCTGTGATGAACTACTTTCCAATAAGGGAGCAGGTACAGTTACCTCATCAAGTTCTACTTTCCTCCCACTCACTTCTTTCGAGAGAAACTCCTTCTCTAGAAAGGATCCATTCTTAGCAACGAATATTTTGCCTTCGGATCTATGATTAGAAGGTGTACCCAACAGTCTCCTTTGGGTATCCTATGAAGACGCATTTCTCTGATTTGGATTCGAGCTTATCAAGCTGAAACTTTTTTCACATAAGCATCGCAACTCCAAACTTTAAGAAATGACAACTTTGGTTTCTTGCTAAACCGCAGTTCATACGGTGTCGACTCAACGGATTTAGATGGTACCCTTTTTAATGTGAATGCAGCTGTCTCTAATGCATAACCCCAAAACGATAGTGGTAAATCGGTAAGAAACATCATAGATTGCACTATATCCAATAAAGTACGATTATGATGTTCGGACACACCATTATGCTGTGGTGTTCCAGGTGGCATGAGTTTGTGAAACTATTCCACATTGTTTTAATTGAAGGCCAAACTCGTAATTCAAATATTTTACCTCTGCGATCATATCGTAGAAACTTTTATTTTCTTGTTTACGATGATTCTCCACTTCACTCTGAAATTCTTTGAACTTTTCAAATGTTTAAGACTTTATGTTTCATCAATTAGATATACCCATATCTGCTCAAATCATCTGTGAAGGTCAGAAAATAACGATACCTGCCGCGAGCCTCAATATTCATCGGACCACATACATCAGTATGTATGATTTCCAACAAATCTGTTGCTCGCTCCATTGTTCCGGAGAACGGCGTTTTAGTCATCTTGCCCAAGAGGCATGGTTCGCAAGCATCAAGTGATTCTTAATCAAGTGATTTCAAAAGCCCATCAGCATGGAGTTTCTTCATGCGCTTTACACCAATATGACCTAAACGGCAGTGCCACAAATAAGTTGCACTATCATTATTAACTTTGCATCTTTCGGCTTCAATATTATGAATATGTGTATCACTACGATCCAACGAACCATATTTATTGGGTGTGTAACCATATAAGGTTTTATTCATGTAGACAGAACAACAATTATTCTCTAGCTTAAATGAATAACCGTATTGCGATAAACATGATCAAATCATATTCATGCTCAACGCAAACACCAAATAACACTTATTTAGGTTTCAACACTAATCCCAAAAGTATAGGGATTGTGTGATGATGATCATATCAATCTTGGAACCACTTCCAATACACATCGTCACTTCATCCTTAACTAGTTTCTGTTCATTATGCAACTCCCGTTTCGAGTTACTACTCTTTAGCAACTGAACTAGTATCAAGCACCGAGGGGTTGCTATAAACACTAGTAAAGTACACATCAATAACATGTATATCAAATATTCTTTTGTTCACTTTGCCATCCTTCTTATCTGCCAATTATTTGGGGTAGTTCCGCTTCCAGTGACCAGTCCTTTTTGCAGTAGAAGCACTCGGTATCAGGCTTAGGTCCAAACTTGGGCTTCTTCACTTGAGCAGCAACTTGCTTGCCGTTCTTCTTGAAGTTCCCATTCTTTCCCTTTACCCTTTTCTTGAAACTAGTGATCTTGTTAACCATCAACACTTGATGCTCTTTTCTTGATTTCTACCTTCGCCGATCTCAGCATCGCGAAGAGCTCGGGAATTACTTTCGTCATCCCTTGCATATTATAGTTCATCACGAAGTTCTATCAACTTGGTGATAGTGACTAGAGAACTTTGTCAATTACTATCTTATCTGGAAGATTAACTCCCACTTGATTCAAGTAATTGTAGTACTCAGACAATCTGAGCACATGCTCACTGGTTGAGCTATTCTCCTCCATCTTATTGGCAAAGTACTGTCGGAGGTCTCATACCTCTCGACATGGGCACGAGTATGAAATACCAATTTCAACTCTTGGAACATCTTATATGCTCCGTGGCGTTCAAAACATTTTTGAAGTCCCGGTTCAAAGCCGTAAAGCATGGTGCACTAAACTATCAAGTAGTCATCATACCGAGCTTTTGTCAAAACGTTCATAACGTCTGCATCTGCTCTTGCAATAGTTCTGTCACCTAGCGGTGCATCAAGGACATAATACTTCTGTGCAGCAATGAGGTTAATCCTCAGATCACGGACCAAGTCTGCATCATTCCTACTAACATCTTTCAACTTAGTTTTCTCTAGGAACATATCAAAATAAAATAGGGGAGCTAAATGCGAGCTATTGATCTACAACATAGATATGCTAATACTACCAGGACTAAGTTCATTATAAATTTAAGTTCAATTAATCATATTACTTAAGAACTCCCACTTAGATAGACATCTCTCTAATCATCTAAGTGATCACGTGATCCAAATCAACTAAACCATGTCCGATCATCACGTGAGATGGAGTAGTTTCAATGGTGAACATCACTATGTTGATCATATCTACTATATGATTCACGCTCGACCTTTCGGTCTTAGTTTTCCGAGGCCATATCTGCATATGCTAGGCTCGTCAAGTTTAACCTGAGTATTCCGCGCATGCAACTCTTTTGCACCCGTTGTATTTGAACGTAGAGCCTATCACACCCGATCATCACGTGGTGTCTCAGCACGAAGAACTTTCGCAACGGTGCATACTCAGGGATAACACTTATACCTTGATAATTTAGTGAGAGATCATCTTATAATGCTACCGTCAATCAAAGCAAGATAAGATGCATAAAAGATAAACATCACATGCAATCAATATAAGTGATATAATATGGCCATCATCATGTTGTGCTTGTGATCTCCATCTCCGAAGCACCGTCATGATCACCATCTTGATTGGCGCGACACCTTGATCTCCATCGTAGCATCATTGTCGTCTCGCCAACTTATGCTTCTACGACTATCGCTACCGCTTAGTGATAAATAAAGCATTACAGGTCGATTGCATTGCATACAATAAAGCAACAACCATATGGCTCCTGCCAGTTGCCGATAACTCGGTTACAAAACATGACCATCTCATACAATAAAATATAGCATCATGCCTTGACCATATCACATCACAACATGCCCTGCAAAAACAACTTAGACGTCCTCTACTTTTTTGTTGCAAGTTTTACGTGGCTGCTACGGGCTGAGCAAGAACCGTTCTTACCTACGCATCAAAACCACAATGATAGTTTGTCAAGTAAGTGATGTTTTAACCTTCTCAAGGACCGGGCGTAGCCACAATCGGTTCAACTAAAGTTGAAGAAACTGACACCCGCCAGCCACCTGTGTGCAAAGCACGTCAGTAGAACCAGTCTCGCGTAAGCGTATGCGTAATGTCAGTCCGGGCCGCTTCATCAAACAATACCGCCGAACCAAAGTATGACATGCTGGTAAGTAGTATGACTTATATCGCCCACAACTCACTTGTGTTCTACTCGTGCATATAACATCTACGCATAAAACCTAGCTCGGATGCCACTGTTGGGAACGTAGTAATTTCAAAAAAATTCCTACGCACACACAGGATCATGGTGATGCATAGCAACGAGAGGGGAGAGTATTGTCCACGTACCCTCGTAGACCGAAAGCGGAAGCGTTAGCACAACGCGGTTGATGTAGTCGTACGTCTTCACGATCCGACCGATCAAGTGCCGAAAGTACGGCACCTCCGAGTTCAGCACACGTTCAGCTCGATGACGTCCCTCGAACTCCAGTCCAGCCAAGCTTTAAGGGAGAGTTCCGTCAGCACGACGTTGTGGTGACGATGATGATGTTCTACCGACACAGGGCTTCGCCTAAGCACCGCTACGATATTATCGAGGTGGACTATGGTGGAGGGGGGCGCCGCACACGGCTAAGAGATCCAAGGGATCAATTGTTGTGTCTCCAAGGGGTGCCCCCCTACTTGTATATAAAGGAGTGGAGGAGGGGGAGGGCCAGCCCTCTCTATAGTGTCAGACTCTTCCACAACCGCCGACAGGTTTCATGAGAGACAAATGCATTCTTGGTGGCTAGATTTCGAATGCGATTCACATCCACCAAGAGACTCTGCATCTGCCGCTTGAGCTAGTCATGATGCTTATCTTGCTTCTGATGCAAGGCCACGAGAAGCTCTCGGTCATTGAGTACACGGGATCGCTTCCGAGGCCTTTGTGCAATAGTGCTTTCAGTGGCTTCAGTATGGGCACGATGAGGTGCACGAGTATTTCCAGCCAAAGGATAAACACGAGCTGCAGCAAGAACTCCTTCAAGAGGTTGAGTGAAACTTTGACGATCGGCGTTGTGAAGATAAATTGGCTCCTTGGCAGGCTCTGGGTATATGGCTTCGACAGATATATCAACCTCTGGCAGGAATATCAGATGGTTGCACGCAGACGGCTGATAGTTGACAGCAGAGTGAAGCTTGATGAGGCTCATAACCCATGGAGCGTAAAACTTCAGACCAAAGAGATCAGAGCCAGATGCAACAAGTTGCCGAATGAAGAAATCCTGAGCATTGAAGCTGATTCCATTGAGAATATAGAAGACCAATGTCTTCATTGAGCCTTCAAGCTTTGCTGCAGAAGAATGTCCTTTGACGGGCCATAGAGTTCGCCTGATAATATGATAGATGGTGCGAGGCAGATACTCTAGGTCTTCAACAAAGAATTCCTTTGGGTATTCAGCATCTTGTGGCAGTGGCTTCATCATGCTCAGCATTTGGCTCAGATTTGGCTCAGGCTTCTGGAAGATGCTCTCCAAAGCATTGCGGTGAAGCTGACAACCTGGCTCATAGAGTTCACCTGGAGTGGGCAGTGCAGTAAGCTCAATGATATCAAGAGCTTTGGCTTCATGATGTACATTGCCTGTCATCCACTCAAGTACCCATGTCTTTGGATCCCTGTTGTAGCCGCGAATGTGGAGGGTGGCATAGAATTGTAGCAGAAGCTCTTCATTCCAGTGCTCTTTATCAGTCACAAATTGCAGAAGGCCAGCATCTCTGAAGCAGTCTAGGGCTTCTTCTAAGCAGGGCAGGCCAGTAATGGCTTCGCAGTCTAGACGCATATGGGGAAAGATGCGGCCTTGATTGTAAAGAATACAAGAATAGTAGCTGCGCTGCTGATAGCTCCAGAATCGATCAGATGAAATTCTAGGCTTCGAATATGGGTTCTTGGCGCTGTCAAAGAAGGTGTTGTGTGCAATGAAGCCATTCACGTTGAACGATCCTGGTGAAGTTGCAGTACCTGGAAACCTTGGCAGCCTTGGTTTTGGCTTCTGGACCTGAGGCATGTGCTCCACATGATAATCAAATTGAGGTCCATGAGCAGGAGGAGGAACCAGAATGGGCCAACGAACCACGACAGGTTGGCCACGATCAAATGCTAGCTCAATAGTGCGAGGCCTTGGAGGTGGTACAGGAGCGTCGGCATTGACATGGGCTTCAAGCTGCACAATGGCTTCAGGTGCAATAGTGGCTTCTGACACTGTATTCACTTTAGGCGCCACATTAGCCTCAGCCATGACAATGTCATTGGCTTCAGTAGTGTTGTTGGTGGCCGCCACAACATTTTCAACCTCCACTTGAGTAGTTGGAGGGTCGGGCACAGACGCGTTCTCCTCGAGAAAAACTTGGGTGATAGGGGGTATGACAACACGCTCTTCTTCTTCACGGGTTTCTCGTTGTTCTGCAGCTGATGCAGCCGGTGGATCTTCAGCAGCTTTGGTTTCAGATTCTGAGACGTTCACAGAGGGAGTGGCTTCAGGAAACACTTGTCGTGCAACTGTGTTGTTTTGCACTTCTCCTTCTGGAACGCTTGATGGGGCGACTTGTGGCCTTGGTCCTTTGCGAAGCCTGCGAAATGCGGGCGACGCTTTTGGAGAGGGAGTTGGATGGACCACATAGTCGTCATCATCAAGTACCTGAGTGGTGACTTGAGGTGGGGGAGTACTTGGTGATACTTGACTTGGAGTGTCTTGTTGTGGGTGATCAGCCCACGAAGCATCCTGAGTGATTGGCGTCAAAGGACGACCAATGCTGATGAGCTCACTGTTCATGAGAACAGGCGATGATACCGTTTGGTGCTCGATCTGAGGAAGGACTTCATCGTCATCTACATTGTTTTGGGGACCAATGTCTTCAGCTGTGATGGGATCAACAGCCGGAACTTCTTCAGCTTCAGGAGCCTCTGTGGAAGCAGGCTCGTGAACTATTAACTGACACTCTTGGTGTTCGGATGCCGGACGAGCAACCGAGATGGGCTCGACAACAAGGGGCTCTATGGGACACTACAAAAAATAGACACATCCGTGACATTTTGGGCCGAACGAATTTTTTCTGTCATACTTATGACACTTCTATGACGATAATTGTGACAAAACCCGGTATCATCATAGATGTGGTGGGGTCATACTTCTATGACAAAAAATCATAACAGAAAATGGTCTTTTCGTCCTGGGCGGGCCGGAGACGCAGCTGCATGACATTCTTTGGGTCATCCATGACGGAAAAAACCGTGGTAGAAGCGAGGGCGAGGAAAATATCGGGGTGTTTCCGGTTACGGTGGGTCGTCGGGGCCGAGCGATGCGCGTTTCTCTTGTGCACGCACGCGCGTGGGTGCGAGGCGTTGGGCTCTAACTAAACCCGAGCGAGGCGTTGGGCTCTAACTGAACCCGAGCGATTGCATTGCAGGCTACGCGTTACTGAATCCGAGCGATCGATCGATGGCTGTTAACTGAACCCGATCGAGCGATTCCTTCGCTACTGCTGCTAACTGAAGCCGATCGATGCTGCCTCTGGATGAACAGTGAGCGTTGCTGGGGGGGGTGGATGAACAGTTCCCGGTGGGGGTGGATGAACAGGACCCCGTGGTGTTGCCTCTGGATGAACAGGACCCCGATCGATCGAGCCGATTGGGGCTGGATAACAGGACCCCGTGGAGGGCTGGATGAACGGGACCACCCCGTGGAGGGCAGGATGAACAGTAGATGGTGGAGGGCTGGATGAACAGTAGCCCATTGAGGAGTGGTTGAACAGGAGCCCGTGGAGAGGGCTGGTTGAACAGTAGCCGGTGGAGTAGCGCGCGGTGGAGGCTGGATGAACAGGAGCCCGTGGATGAACAGTCGCAGGTGGAGGCTGGAGGAGGTCGACGGTGGATGAACAGTCGCCCGTGGAGGCCGGAGGGGGTCAACGGTGGAGATGAACAGTATACCGTGGAGTCGCGTTTTGCGGTATGCCACACCCCTCCGATGAACAGGACCCCCATTTCGACCGTAGCGCTCCAACACAAGTCCGTTTCCTCCATTTTCCGGTACGCCACACCCCTCCCAATCAACAGGACCCCCGTTTCGACCGTAGGAGGTCCGTTTCCTCTGTTTTGCGGTACGCCAGACCCCTCCCGATGAATAGGATCCCGTTTCGACCTTGGCCGGTCGAACACAAGGCCGTTTCATCCGTTCTGCGGTACGCCAGGCCACGTTTAATTCCATCGGCTGTTCCGTCCAAGCCCTCCCAATGAACACGACGACCCGTTTCGACCCAGCCGGTTGGCTCCCCATGAACACGACGACGACGCAGTTTCTCCGTTCCGACCCAGCCATGTACACGAGCCCTGCCCGTACGTATGCGCGAGTAGGCGTTCGAGACCCTGCCCATATGTACATACGTGGCCGTATTTTCTTTCTTGCACACTGGCCGTTGTACGTATGTGTACATGCTACGTGCGCGACTCTACTACGACACGTGCGCGCCTCTACATCGACCAGTATGTACGTACACGTTCGCGACCAGAATGACAACGCTACGTACGCTTCGACCAGGTGGGTCCCGACTGTCAGGCACTTCCTTCCGTGCAAAGATGTAGCTGGTGGGTCCCAGCAGTCAGGGGGGCGAATCGTTTTTTTTGTCCGGATGCACTTCCTTTTGTGCGAAGATGTAGCTGGTGGGTCCCAGCAGTCAGGGGGAAACATTTTTTTCACGAAATATGGTAGCCCGTCCGGTGGGTCCCCGCTGTCAGGTGGAGGAATAATTATTTTGCGCGTAATAAGGAGGCACTTCCTTGTTGCGGCCGTGGACCCAGCTGTCAGCCTCTCCACGTACATTCCACGTCCGATGGAAGCCGTTCCTTGACCATGTTGACCACGCCGCGTTGAGAGCACCAGTGCGGTGGACGAAGGCGAGGCCTAGGAAGGGGACGACGCGGAGCCGGGGAAGACGCGGCAGTGGAAACCCGCGCCGAGAGGAGTACAAGGGTTCACTGGTTCGGCTGCGGTGTGAGGCTGCTGTTGCCGCAGGGCCTGGCCAGCGGTGGGAATAGTAGCGGGCGGTGAGGCCTCCGCGGCAGCACAGCCGGCCACGGGAGGCAGGAGCATGCGGCACGATCGGCGCTGCTTTGGGCGGCTGGAGCAAGAAGACCAGAGGTTGAAGAAGCACTACGACCGTTGGATGGACATCGTACGGTCACTGGAGCTGGAATCGTTCATATTGACTAAGTTGACAAAGCACATCGTCCCCGTCAACTTAGTAGGCCCACAAGTCAGCCTCCCACCAGGGTGGGTCCCAACTAGCAGGGGGAGTATTCATTTTTTATGCGTAATAAGGAGGCACTTCCTTGCGTGTGAATATATAGCTGGTGGGTCTGACCTGTCAGTGGTGGGAACATTTTTTTCGTGAAATACAGAGGCCCTTCCGGTGGGTCCCAGCTGTCAGGTGGAGGAATCATTATTTTGCGCGTAATAAGGAGGCATTTCCTTGCGTGCGGCCGTGGACCCAGCTGTCAGCCTCTCCACGCACAGTCTACTTCCGATGGTGTCATTCGTTGACCACATTGACCACTCCGCGCCGAGCGCATCCAAGGTGGTGGGCGACGGCGAGGCCCCAGACAGCAGCGAGCCAGAGATGGGAAGACGCGGGAGTAGAGTCGCAGACGGAGAGGTGTACAAGGGTTAACTGGTTCTGGTGCGGTGTGGTTCGGCAGTCGGTGGAGAAGAACAGGAGGTGTGGAGGGGTGGAGGGATGGCCTGGCCAACGGTGGAGTAGCGCTTCACAGCAAAGCATGCTAAGCAGAGCTGCTAGCAGCAGGGGGCGGGAGCAGGTGGTCCCGGCGGCGCTGGAGGAAGAAGACGAGAGATTGAAGATGGATGCCGGTCGTTGGATGTAAATCCAACGGCTAACAATGTCAAAATCATTTGTTGACTAAGTTGACAACGACTTGCATTGGCTTCGGCCTATTGGCCCACATTTCACCATCCAAAAATGTGGCACATATTCAACCCCTTTTTTCAGAATTTACAATTTTTTTTTTGCGGGGTAGAATTTACAGTCCATTTGATCTTTTTTTTTGAATTACAGTCCATTAGCTGGGCTGGGTGAACAAATAATGTAGCGTCCATGCGGCCCATTTATGTTTTTCCTAAAAAAATTACAGGTCATTTGTACTTTCTCGAAATACACGATTTTGCTGGGCTGATTCTAATTATAATGTTGGGGTGGGCGCAGTAATGTTATCAAAAAATAAACAGGGGCTGAGCATTTTGTTATATATATATATTTAAATAATAAGTGATTTATTATTACATTGGTCCTTAAATCTTACCAAGCTTTTGTACACAATCACCAGGATTTTCGTTGCCAAAAAAATCTAGGATTTTATTGTTAAGAAATTATTTTTATAAGTTAACAAGATGTGGGATATTGTTTTCTTACATATGTAAGTATCTGTTAAATATATGATGACAATAACAATAATATATAATAACATATAAAATAATTTAAATATATATAATATAGTTATAAGGGAAACATAAGTTAGACCAGGCGTTCCTATTCTTATATAGAAAAATAGAACAGACCTCTGCGTTTTCTTCAAAACAAAAATACATAAATTGGGCTGCCGATGTTTCAGGAAAATAAAACCTCGGATGGAGGTCCATAGGTCGGTCGATACATGACGGCCCTCAAGAAAATACAAACAGGCCTATGGACCTCCCATCCGAGGTCGTGGGCTGCGCATGTTAAAAAAGAAAGCCTAGACGGGGCAGCCCAAAACCCAGCTGATACTTGCTGCCCCAGTGATAATAAATGATACCTGCCAGCTCCCCGACTTCTTTGTGAATTTATCTCCTATAGTAACTATGTTGAAGCACCTAAAAAATGTAACTATGTTGACAAACCCATGGGCCCCAACGTCAGTATAGCATTAGGAGGAAGTATTTTTTCGATGAGGCACTTGCTTGCGTACGACCATAGACCTGGTGGGTCCCGACTGTCCGCCTGTCCACGTACTGTCCTCTCCAGATTCCTCTCGTTTGTTCAGCATGTTCACAATGGCAGACAACGGCGTTGCGGCGAGAGCACAAAGGCGCCGGAGGAGATCCGACCACCTGAGGAAGTGCCTTATTAGTAACGAAACAACTGAACTAGCCCAGTGGCCGAGTGACACTACCCGACAGCTGTTCCGCCCGGGTTCGATTCCACCTGTGCAGAGAAAATATCTTCAAATTTTTTGCCTCTGCCTTTATTGACATGTGGGTCCCAATTGTCATCTACGCACACCATGTCCTACACTTGCCAAAACTTCATCCCTCGTTTTGTCTGTTTTTCGCACACTCGACATTGTGTGGGCATTTTGAAAATAGCATATCTTTTTGACTGTGCATCATATGAAGATGTGCTATGCATGAATGTTGATCAGCATGATGTTAACTGACTGGTAGTTCCAGTTTCGACCATGAATAAAACTTCCAGCATGATGTTAACACTGTTTGAAAAGGCCGTGTTAATATAAATGCTCTGCCTCTGAAAGTTGCATTTTCTTCATCATCTCCATTCCAAAACCACCGTCTCGCCTCTCCCTCTTCCCCATTTCAAAACCACCCCCTCTCCTCTCCATCATCTCCATTCCAAAACCACTGTCTCGCCTCTCCCTCTTCTCTATTGCAAGACCATCGTCTCTCCTCCCATCTTCCAAAGCTAGCACTGGACCACTCAAAAGGACATCTATGGAGGGGATGCAAGAGAGAATAAGGCAGATCGCCGGTGGCGACCAGGCAAAGTTAGCCAGGTTGAAGGAGATCCTTACTTGGTTTGACAATGAGTGGGAGATTTCGAGGACGGTGAGGGCGATGTGGCAATGTATGCGAAAGAGCGAGACGACGGCGATGAGGGCGACCATGTACTCCTCGGCGGCAGTCACGCCGCAGTCCTTCGAGTTCATCGAGTATCTCCTCTGGGCGATGGAGCAGACAGATTCGCCCAAGGCAAAAGTCAGGCGGAGGTGGTGGGCGTACAGGTCGAAGGTCGAGCACCTAGAGGATAACGAATCAATCGAGTACGGTGTGCCGTTCGCGAGGGTGCAGAGCCAGCCGGAGCCACAGGAGTATTTTTTCTCCCACCGCAAGAGGAGGCCGGATGGCGCGACGTCGCTTCCCCGCCGTTCTCCACGGTTCCCTCGACGCTAGCCTTGTTTCAACGGCGTTAGTAGGGTTTAAGGTAAGCTTCGCACTAACCTAATCTTCCATCTGCTCATGCTTACAATCAATGTGACAACTAATAAAAATCATGCTTACAATCAGTCTTCGAGTACTACGCCAATCACCCTAAAATAGCTCTGGACCTTTGGGTCAAAGTCGTGATACTGTGTACAAATAAAGAAAAATAGATTGGTGCTTCTTTCAGAAAAGAGTACACCCCTAGAAAACTGTCAATATAAGCTCTTAGTATTTTTTTAAGTCCAAGCTACTAGTAGTTGGTTAGAGGATTTGCTGCCGAGAAAGATCCGTCCACAGTGAGCGCCACACATCCCACTGATGGTGGTGGATGCCAATGCTTAGATGGAGCAGGGTTGGTGTCGGTAATTTTTACTTGGCACCTCGCACTCTGCATATATGCCGGTTCCATCTGTACATTTGTGCAGTTCCACCAAAATGCAGCTGAAAAACCCCGTTTGCACAGATAATGAAATGGCGTGATTAGATTATAGTGGCACTAGTTGATGAAACATACACTAATAAACAGAACAAAATATTACATCATACTGGAAATCGACCCAAGTCTCCCCGATACACCTTCTGCCAGTGATGAACATCAGTGTACATCGCTAGTACAAGGAGGGGCCTTGAGACATTCAAATCTCTCTTTTTGTGCAGATCAACTAAAATTAGCACCCCAGTTTGCAGAAACGCTTAAACATTAACAATGGGACTAGTTGATGAAACATACATTAACAAAGAGAAGCACTTTCTTTATCTACATTGGAAATGAAATGATAGAGAGGACACTCGCTCTATTTTAACTGTATTATTACTTCATTTTATCAGTGACACTAGGGTCGAGCAGGTGGCAAACGAGGTGTACCATGCGTCGCAAGGATGAAGGCCGAGGGTGCTTAGACTGGGATGCTGAAGCTGGCTCTTTCAGTCCCTATCTTCCCCCTGATGTTTCTGTGGTAGCATTTGGGTTGTAATCCAAACTTGGTCGAGTTGGTGCTGCGTCCCACTACCTGCCTAGCTTATGTGGCAAACTTGTCTCCTGCTAGTACTCAGTCCGTTCTAGTAGTAGTTGCATAAATGCCTGTTTACACAGAGATGTTGTAGGTTTGGGTTTCTTTAATGAAATCGGAGGGAACCCCCTCTTTCGCTATTAAAAAAAACAGTGGCACTAGCGGTGACAAAACATTGCCTCAAATTAATAGTGCCACTAGATTAAGGTGCAAAATAATAACATCACTGCTTTATCATGGCAGTGCCAAAATAGTAGCACAAGAGCAGGATCAACATGCAGGATCTTTGGCAAACGGTCAGACCAAAAAGGAACATACCTCGTGATGGGAACCATATCTGCAGTCAAAGCCATCGTAGAAGGGATGACACCAGTCACCAACATGGATGATTCAATTCATGGGACCTTTTGGTGCAGTTCACCTAAAATGAAGCAATGTCCCATGAGCTAGCAGCTTCTTCTTCTTCTTTTTTTAAGAAAAGGGCTCCAGCCCGGTTCCATTTCCATCTGAAAACGAAACCCATAGAGCTTCTTCTTCATTAGTTGCAATAAAATTGAGCAACATCAAGGTTGGTCGTGAAGCTCCTGGAGAGTAGGCGGACCAGGACAGTTTGATCTCTAACGAAAAGAAGCAACTTATCTTAATGGGAAATTTAGCAGGACATGAAAAAAAGTGCCATTGATTCATATTACAGTCGGCATTACATTGAAAACAACATTGGTTTAACGTGTCCTTACTTTTAACAGTGCGACTACTACATTTTACCAGTGGAATTACATAAGAGCGGCTCGGGGCAACAAACATCAGAAGAGGATATCTGGGTTGGTCCCATTTTTGTTCGGTATATAGCCACCTTATACTGTGTGAGGCTACCAAATCTAGTGATGGACTTACTCTGTTGACTTGTCCCCCAGTCCCCACTTTCTTTCCTTTTTCAACCAATAGATCGGGTTTATATTGAGTTTGTACTGCGTTCCCTTTATTTCCTTATTAGACCTAGAGACCAGTTGGATAGCCAGTCTCTACTACTTTTCGCCCCCATTATTTCCTCTTTCGACCAAGTCCTAGATTCAGGTAACAAATCTTCCCCCACCCCCACCCCCTCTCTTCCTTGTTTGAACCAAGTACTACTAGATTCGAGTGCATGAACTAGTTTTACCTCTTAACAGTAAAAAAATAGGTGGTTTTCGAACAGCCGATCGATCCTATCTACACGAGGGGGCCTGAGAAATAGTAAAAGATACAAATGCAGCGACGTTAGGAGCTCGGGAAGTAGAGCAAGGCCGGTTTCGAAGGAAGTTATACCCGAGGGTTGCCGGAATGTCGCTAGGTGGGCGGCGGGAGGCCGGATCTGCCCACACTACAGCAGCGAGGAAGAAGGGGTGAGAGGCCCTCCCTCGCCAGCGTTGCTTGGGAGAGAACGGCAAGGCACGCTGATCGGGACGTGCCGGCATTGGGTAAGAGCCGTCGCCGAGGACGACCGCGTGAACGTTGCACCTTCTCACCTTCCCCAACGGAGAGGATCCGGCTGGATCTGTGACCAGCGGTGAGTAGAGAGAGAGAGTGTGGCCATCGCTGTCGTGTTTAGATCTAGAGAGGATGAGACAGTGTGAAGAGAGCAACACTAGCAAGCAAGCGCGGAGGCTCCTGCCTATATAGTGGAGTACTAGTTTTCTTTTGTCTACCGGCCGGAGCCGGCTTGACCTCGGCAATGACTGTCGAGAAGTCTTCATGCACGTGCCCCGGAGGCGCATTTGTCATCATTTTGATCTGAAGCACCAGATTTTAACATATAACACGAAAAAATGCCACATGACAAGAAATCATAACTTCACTGCCCAAAGGAGACAAGATGAATCCCGACGGACAAACTAGACGAGGATCAAAGATCAAATTAAAGATAAACTCATAGAAAAGGGGTCCGTCGATAGATGTCCTGATTAACATAGCCAACTTGACCTAGGTGGCAGCCGAGTAGTCTTCGTGCATGTGCCCCCAATGACTAGCCCAACTCAATTGTCGCTGTTTAACCCTCGCAGTGATCCGAAGCACATGACACCTAATTTTGCGAGATGACAAGAAACCTTTTTTTAGACTTCTCACCAGAACTACAACCCTGTACAACACAGCCAGCACGATATGTAGACGATAGCCAATCCAGGCGTGTCTGATGGAGTCTGGTCACATGCATGGACGAACTGATCTTCCGTGTCTTGCAGGGATCGCCCAGGTACCAACGTATGTACTTCTATTAACTCACCCGACTTGCGAGGCCGGGGAGTGTGCCTATGGTCGGTTCTCAATTGCGGTCGCACATGTGTGTGCAAACGCAATATGGCGCGCGTTCCATTCGGAGAGCGGCGTGCCAGACCGACCGACCGTCTGGGGTGCGACGCGAATGCGACGGGCGTGCTGTATACTCCGTACATGTGTACCACCGTTTTCTTAAGGTTTGCTCCATGGTGCAATCCATGGATACAAAATTAGTATACTATACTATTTAAAAGTCGAGGGTGGGGCTTTTCCCGCGTGGTAGGCAGGGCAGTTCTGCCTAGTCGGTTCGACAGAGACGCGAGAAGATGAGGGAGTAACCTGCTGCAAACGTAGGGCTGTGTGATTTGACAGTGAGTTATTGCTGGATAGGTGGGGCCAGGTGATTTGACTTGCCATTATCATTTTAACTGCCAAGCCGGATTCCTGACCACCTCCATACAGGTGCCTCTCCCGATGCTCCACCATGTAGAGGCTGGCTCTTGCTTGAGAGCCCACTCCACTTTTTCCTTGCCTCTTTCCCCCACATATGCAAAAATGCCATGTAAAGCGGGCTTATAGCCCACTATTGTACTTGATCCTACAGGTCCTAAGCCTGCCACATAGGCATAAAGTCTGATGTGGCAAGTTAATTAAGAAGAGAGAGACTAGTTTGGTGACCCCAAGAAGAAACGGTGATAAGCGCGTGTACCTAGATGTAGCAAACTTAGCAACAAAAAACTAAGCACCTATGCATTGGGGACTTGAGTTGCTAAGCCATTTAATGCCCATAGCACCTCATCTAAGCACCATTTCATTGGAAGAGGTCACTCCTTGGCAAATGCAATAAGTACTACGAAGAAAGAGATAGAGAGAAGTAAACAAAAAAAATACTCTTATAGCCAACATAATAGCTAACCTTGTTCTATGAGTGACTAAGTGATGACTATGTATGACATGCCAACATCAGATAGCCTAACGCACCATGTTAAATCTCCAAGGGCGCGACCGCGTGAGCGAGGCGGCGGTCGTGATATGCGCGACCATGATACGGGCTGCTGGCAGGCCTTGGATCTGAGATCGAACGGTCGCATGCTAAGTTGCTGAAAATTTGCAGAATAACCCTCCAGGATAGGATATTCACCCATAGGTCTAGAATCACGCCATGCAACCGTTCGATCTCAGATCCAAGGGCTCTCGGAAGCCCGTATCATGGGAGAATGGAAAGCTTCGTATCACCTATAATTTTCCCGACGCTTGACATGACATCGAAAGACATTTAATTGGGCATCGAGTGGACATGACATCTAATTGGGCCCCCATAGTACTGTGCATGAATCCATTTATCCACCAGGCAAGCCACTACCCTGCCATTCGCACGCGCCCCCCACTCGACATTTTTACAATCGATAAACCGCTCCTAGTCATCCTGTCCTTTCACATTATGGCAGTTCGACTAATCCTAACCCTCCTCCCAAATCCATGCCGTCCCAAATCTCCATGATCGGCGGTGAGTACAAGGTTAGAACCATCAACGACGATGAGTTCGACGTCATCTACACCCGTTCTTCCGCAACGGTGAAAGGATGCCTTGGTCGGTTCAAACGCATGTTCGAAAACTCAAATGATGAGTGGGTCGCTGGGCTAGATGTTGAGTACACCACAGTCCTGGGAAGCGAGAAGAAACTAAAGGAGGCAGAAAAGAAGAAGCCCGCCGTGATCCAGGTTTGCGTGCATGACTTATGATTGGTGTACCACATATGCCATGCCGACGTGGAGTGCGAGGAATTTAAGAACTTCCTCAAAGGCGGCCAAGCCAAATTCGTCACTCTGTGCATTTGAAAACCGAACCGGAAAACCATACCGAAAATAAACCGAACCGAACCGATTTTATGGTTTTTATGGTTTCTGGTTTCGATATGGTATGAACTTTTCATACCGATTTGAACTTTGGTTTTCATGGTATATACCAAAAAATCGAACGGTTAACCGAATAAACCGAAGTAAAAAATAAATTTATATTTCTTGAGATGAACAACCATACAAGTTGTCATTTTTCTTGTACATGAGTCAAATTCACTACTAAGCGCGTAAATTTTTCTTGTAACATAGTCATTTTTCTCTTTTTAAAATGCTAAGCACGTCCATAACCATCAACAGATGAATCAATGCATCCATATATACTTATATATATAGTCATATACTATTTGTGTCAAATAGTATGTGTCTGAGTCATAAATTTGCAAATTATTATTACGTCATTTTCAAATTCGCGTCAACTTTGGGTTTTATGGTATATACCGAAACCATACCGAAGTAATTTGGTATATACCGAAACCGAACCGTATTTTAATTTCATACCATATTAATACCGTACAAACCGAAAAACTATATAAACCGAACCATGTAAACCGAATAAACCGAACGCACGGGGTGACAAATTCGTTACTAGACTTTAGGAACGACAAGGAAATCGTGGGTCGGATAGGCCTCATTGTAGGCGACCTCTTCGACCTCCAGAAGGAAGGGCTGGTGCCCTCCCTTGATCAGCCTTCAATGCTGACCCTGGCAGGAGCCATGGTTCATCCTATGTACGGTGAACTGAAGAAAGCTCCGCACACGTTTCATCATGCATGGCAGTGGACTGTACTAGATATAGACCACATCCACTACGCTGCAATGGATGGCTACCTTTGTTTCAATATCTACAAGGGTTGGATGAAGAGCAAGAGCCAAGTGTGCGGTTCAAGCAAAGAAGTATCGCCCAAGAGGAAGAGGGACAAGGAGGAAGTCGAGGACGTGGACGAGGACTCCGAGTAAGGTGGCAGTGTCGTTGCTCATGGTGGTTCTAATGCAGTGTCTACCGGATTAGTTGCTTAGTTTAATTTCTGGTGTGCTTAGTTTTATTTGAGGGGTGTGTTGTGCTGAGCCCCCAGCAGAACTATGTTATGTTTCTTCTCGTTATATTTCATACATTTCATCTTTTAGTTGGTATAGTACTACCACCCGTTTCTTGACATTATATACGTACAATATGTATGGCCAACATGCAAGAAATGGGAATGAAATTCAAACATCTGGGCATCGTGGTTAGGCCGAGAACATTGAGAAGCTTGGTTTTAAAACTCTTGTAAATCCAAAACACGCCTGAAAATCATGAAACTTGGCATGGTGTCATGTCATGGTACTACCATGCTGTGGTAAAAAAAATTGCAGAATAGGAACAAGTTTTGGTATAAGTTTCTTGCAAACCGGAGCTTCTCTCAAGAAGGCTCGTGGTTCTGAGTGGGAACGTGTCACCTTTGTGTGCATAATTCAAATTTTAAATACAAGCACATGCTCTAGTGCACCAAAGCTGGTTGAAAAATCACATGTGTGTCCTCGGGTAAATTTCTAGGTCCCATGCGAGAAATGGGAATGAAATTCAAACATCTGGGCGTCATGGCTCGGCTGGAAACATTGAGAAACTTGGTTTTTTAATTCCTGTAAATCCGAAACACGCATGAAAATCATGAAACTTGGCTTGGTGCCATGACATGGCACCAACATGCTGTGGTAATTTTGCTGTCCGATTTGCGAAGGCGCACACAATAACAATGAACAAAGTCATTTTGGAACAAGTGCTGGCATGTTATAGTCGGAAACACAAGTATTATTGAAACCGTGGGCATTCTATTTACCATTTACGTGCCGCCACGCGTCCCCTTTTTTTATTAGCTAGGAGGCGCCGTGTAGGGTAGCTATTTGAGTACGGGAGGCGTGCGATCAGACCCCTGCGCATGCTTATCGGGAGGAGAGCCATTAATGGCGCCCATCCACCTCTCTCCAAGGTCTCCATTAATGGCGCCCGAGCCTATGTTTAATGGCGTGGCAATGTCTCACTCGACTGAGATTTAAGAGAGAAAAAAGAAAATATGAAAAGAAAATTTTGCACGGATCTTGATGTAAGATCTGACGGACCTATATATAGCATCTACTGCGACTTATAGCAAGACTGATGAATATATATAAGGATGACGAGAGTGGATAATAATTGTCTTACATAATTAGGAAGATAATTAAAAAAGCCACATGCGGCTACGCCCGAAATACACAAGGGCAAAATAAGAAGGAAGACGCATACAACGATCTGGCTCGTTGATCTCTACTTTCTTTATGCGCTGCAGGTCGCGGAGACTAGTTCTCGCGGCGGGCGATGATCTCTTTCATCAGTTTCATGTCCTTAATACGCTTCTTGGCAACATCCATGGATTCCTCCACCAGCCTGTTGCGCTCGATGCAGAGCATGGCATTCTCGTCCATAAGTTTCTTGATGATGACGCCCGTCCTCTGCAACATGGCTGCGGTCTCCTCCTCCTGCTTCGCCCATCCGGCGATCTTCGCCCTCAGCAGGTCGCACTCGCCCCAGAGCTTCGCATTGCCCTCCCCTAGTTGCCGGATGACGTCGGCAGCCTCGTCCTGCATCCTCGCCCAGCCGGAGATTTGATCCATCTGGCTATGGACTATCGCATGCATGCGCCTGTAAGAGTCCTCGCCTCCCTGCGAGAAATTTTTCAAGGCCGTCGCGGCATGGCGGGACCTCCCTTCTGCTTTGGCGGCGCGCCAAGACATCTCTGCTGCTTCCGCGGCATGGCCGGACCAGTCTGCTACATCGACGGCGCGGCGGGACCTCCGTCCTGCTTTGGCGGCGCGACGGGACCTCTGTGCTGCTACTGCTGCGCGGCTGGACAAGTCGGCTGCTTTCGCGGTGAGGCGGGACATCTCTCGTGCTTCCTCTTCCATGCTCACCTCTCCTTGGTGGAAATCTCTCGACCCAGAACTCACACTGGCTATGGCTTGATTGACGTGATTGTTTTTTGTGGATGAGGAGTTGAGGAGGAATGTGCAGTCCTCTTAGCATAGTAGTATTTATAACCGAGTACTACTAATACGCTCCTAAGTGGGAAACCGTTTAGGTTGTGATCGGTGTGAACTGGTTTGCAATTAAATGTAGCGTGGTAGTAGTAGTAATTTGGAATGTGACGTGACACGCTCAAAATTTATTGACGGTTCTAGTTTCAAAGTGCGGCACTATTCCCGGATGGCGTAACGTCGGCACGTTTTCTCGGCCGTGGTGTAGCATATGCCATGGTACTTGTTCTTTTTCTACTGCTGTGTACATGCAAAAACTGGCACCGTCGGATACATATCTTACGCTTGGCGTTCGACAGGAATAGCCTCGTGGCGAGCTATAGACTAGTCTTTTTCTCAGACGCATTACACCTATCTCTCGGGACTTCTCGCACGCACCATCACTGCTCCCTAGGTCGATGCCACCCACATACAGTTGTACTCTGAGAAGAGGTGCACGCACGCACTCGTCCTCTCTCACACACGCATCTATAGTTACGAATTGTAGTGTTCTCAACCATCCGATTGGCTCTATCATAGGTTTCACGTTGCTCCTTGGCCTTGAGATTGAGATGTGTTAAACGCGGAGGCTAAGATGGAGGCGCGAGGTTTTGGTTAATGTGCGGGGCGCACACGGCACCAACACGACACGAGCTTCGTCTGCCTGGTGCGCATGCAGTCGGGTGAGTGCTCCAAGTATAGACACAACCAGGCCCTTGTTGGTATCTGTGCCTCGACTTTGGCATGTTATAATGGAGAGTAACATAGACCAGTTACTAGTCTATGTTACTAGTACCCATATAGTGGGTAGTGTCATATAGTATATGCATAATTTGGCGACGAGCGCTCTCTATATGTACCACCTTTTTTTCTTTAATTACATCTTCTTAGTATTGCTCCATGGCGCAATCCATCGATACTACTATTGTACAAATGTATACATTTTTTAAAAGGCTAGAGGGCGGGGCAGTCTAGCTTGGTCCTTTTCACGAGAGGCGAGGGCCTTTGTGATTTGACGGCTCATTACTGCTGGAAGGCGGGGCCTTGTGATGTTACTGCTCGTATAAATGTGCCGACGACCTGAGGAGGAGCAAAGAACCGTGCGATATACTCAAGTTTTCCACTGGAGTACGACGGAGGAGCACGAAACACGGCAGCCCAGTGCCATATCTTCTACTCTCTACTCTTATTATATATTACTGGCAAGAGGCATTGTTCTATTGGCGATAAAGAATGACCTAATTTGCTAGTCACCTCATTTTTAGCATTGTTCTATTCATGCCTCGCAGCGTAGGTGACACGTGCGGCGAAACACCCGAAGCAAAATAAGAAACACATGAGCAAAAGAAGAAGGAGGATTATCACCCCCCCAAAAAGAAGGAAGACGCACACACAAGTCTGGGGCGCTGCTCTCACTACATGAAGGGTTGCTGGTCGCGGAGTCGTAACTGCTTCTTCATCGCCTCCACGACCTCCATCTCCCTGCGCGTCTCCTCCGCCATCTTCATCATTGTGTCCATGACGCGAGATTTCTTGACGCGAGCCGTCATCATCTGTTCCACGGCTGCATTACGTACCTTGACAGCAGCCGGGTACTCGATGCGGAGCTTCGCCAACTCCTCCTTCTGTTCCATGACGAGGGCCTGCAACATCTTCATCAAGGAACTACTATTCTCATGCAGCTTCTTCCAGCTGGCGTTCTCCTCCTTCAGCAGGTCGAGCTCGTGGTAGAGCTTCGCCTTGTCCTCCTGAAGTTACAGGATTTTGCCGGTCGCCTTCTTCTCCGAGGCAATGCTCTTCTTCAGCAGCATTACCAAGCCGGCGGTCAACTCCCCCTGCTCATTGAGCTCAGTGGGCATGTCGTCGGGGCTCTCCTTCAGCAGCTCCGCCAAGCCGTGGATGAACTCCTTCTGCTTATTGAGGTGCTTATTGAGCTGATCGGGCATGCTGTCGAGGGATAACGACTCCAGCGCCGCCAGCTCGGCATGTTCGTCTCCGCGTCTAGGGCGCTCCTGGGAGCCATCGCCTGCCCGTGAGAGACCTTTCAAGGTCTCTGCATGGCGGCGAGCCCTCTTTTTTTCACAGCCTTGGTTGCCGCTCCCTTGTTACGAGTAGTTCTCAACCTAGAGCTCTGCACACCGGCCATAGCAAGGACGAACAAAGAAGGAGGACTTATGAGGAGGAAGGTAGAGTAATTTTCGGTTAGTAGTTCCACTTTTTATAACCGAATTACTAGCACTAGTAATAAAACCTTCATAGTGGGAATACATTCAGGTTTGGTACGTACTGGTAGGTGTGAGCAGGCTTGCACTTAATTGTAGCACTAGTATTTTCGAATGTGATGGGAACAAGGTAAAGTTTAATTGATGGTTTTTGGTTTCGAGGCCTGAAACGGCTCCCGATGAGTTTAGTGGAACATAAATTTCAAGTAGACTACACTGCTCAGATGCGTAAATATTATGTTACTGCCAAAACTTGGCACAAAATACAAAGGAGACCAATGGAAGTACTACTAGCAACCCATGATTTAACTACTCACATGCGCGCAATGGAGTAGTAATGTCTTTCTTCCGCCCTCACGTCCACTCAATTTGCATGCGCTGTATTAATTGACCATCAATGAAGTGAAGGACTTTACACGCGTCAAATTATCACATGGGGTGGATCTTGGTACAAAATTGTGTCCGCGCGTGTACCAGCGTGTGCGTGCGAGGGAATGAGTGCATGTGTGGCGTGCGTGCACATCTTCGCTTCGTGCATGTACCGCCAGTGCGGCTCAGGGAGGACTAGTACATTCTTCTGGAACCAGCAGCACGTCACTGTGATCAATCCACACAAGGATGTCGCGACAACGCCTCCACATGTGCCACGTGGCTTCATGAACTGTAAGAGAGACAATGTGTAGCGTGCCATTGTATTTTGCACATACTCGAAGTACTAGTAAGGTACACGTGCATTGCACGCGTCAGATTTTGCAACCAATTTACGAATAAATACCACACTGTAGCATGTAAGCTCTGAGACATATATGCCTGATGTAGACCTTCGTTTAATTCTTATAGTTCATCTCATTCAAAATCAATTAGTTTTTATAAAAAACCTAGGGCCTCTTTGATTCGTCGGATTTCCAAAACGCGGGAATAGGAAGAACATGGGATTAGAGTGGAATGTCGTCTTGAATCCTACAGGATGGTACGAGTGTTTGATTGTGCATATAAAAACGCAGAATTCTTTCAAAGAGGTTTGAGTGGATGGGATGTTTCCTATGAAATCTAGTGCAAATGAATCATATGGAAAAATTCCTGTGGTTTACAATCCTACGAATCAAACAACCAAGATAGGAAAAATTCCTAAGGATTAGAATCCTCCAAAATTCCTTCGAGAATCCTTTGAATCAAAGAAGCCCTTAATCTATTTTATGATTCATGGAATTGTGCGTTGTAAAGCATAAAGTAAAAACAAATAATTGCACTTCAACTAGAAAAAAAGTTTGGGCAGTTATGATACGGAAGATTCTAGAACAAAGGAGAACCACTGTTGTTTTGAGATTTGTGCATTATGCTTAAGTTCAACCATGGAGTCTGCTAGATTGTACATGTGGCAAAATCCGGTGGGGGGCTAGAAGATGGTGCGAGGGGCAGAGTGGAGGGATACTATGAAGGAGTGCACAACTGCGAGATCGATATTTAGAGAGAGGGGGCGAGAACATGCGCTGTTGCACGCAGTGGCGGAGCCATGAAAAATGTCCCATGAGCTAGGGGGCCAAGCATTGCTAATCCCTTACGAGGTGGGCCAATTCATCAACTTAAACCATTTTTACCAGCAATTGTCTAATGATCACATTCATATTAGCCTCGATATATAGTGATGTTAGGGGGGCAGGGCCCTTGCTGCCCCATATCTTCGCCATTGTGCGCGCGTCTGAGAGATGAAGCGGAAGGCATGGATGATGAGAGGGGGGCGTTGGATATATAATTAATGTGGGTGTATTAGCTATATATGTAATCCTATATAGAGAGGTATAGAATTGATCGATGTGGACGTGGGAAAGAGGGTGAGAGCTCACTAGATATATAGATTGATCGGTTTATGTGGAAAACTATGAAAGACCTAGCTATATATACACACACACACACACACATAGAGGAACATCGATCATTGCGCATGCACGTGAGAGATAAAGAATGCCCGATATGATGGAGAGGGGGATGTGTGTGTGTGCCTTCATGGGAGACCGACCTGAAGAAAAAGATTGCATGTGTGCGATGGATAATGCCGACTGGTAGTGTGTGTGCATGCATGCACGAGAGAAAGTTAGTGGTACAATTATAAAGAGAAGACCAATGTGTGGGTGTAAAAGACTAGGTGAGGTCGTAATCAATGTAAAGTTGAATTCAAATATTTGACTAAGAGATCATGATGTTTTAAACCCATGCATGCATGAATATAACGGAGATCTGCGCGGTGTGGTTTGAAAACGAGCATGTTGCAATGTATACACATTGAACAAGGTCAAATTGGTTTGAATTTGAGATACCGATGGCAGATATCGTTTGGCCACATTGCATACGTGCATGGACACACTATTCTAATTGGAGATGATAGGTGGCTTTCGCATCACATATCTATATCTATACCCCTATACATATTATATTTTATATTTTTTATATAGTGTGCGGATAACTTTAACTTTGAAAGATAGTCGTTGGATGAGGCCAATCCGATGGTGCAGAGTTGGCAAATTTGAGCACTACTGGCCGTTGGATATCATCTGGATTCCACCAGATTTTGCCACATGTACAATCTAGAAGACTCTATGGTTGAACTTAAGCATAATGCACAAACCTCAAAACACAAGCACTTCTTCTTTGTTCTAGAATCTTCCGTATCAGAATTTCCCAAATGTTTTTCTACATGATTTGTTTTTACTTTATGCCTTACAACGCACAATTCCATGAATCTTAAAATAGATTAGCTTTCTTATAAAAACTAGATGATTTTGAATGAAATGAACTATAAGAATGAAACGAACATCTACATCATGCATATATGAGTCAAAGCTTACATGCTATAATGTTGTATTTATTCATAATTTGGTTGCCAAATCTCATGCGTGCAATGCACGTGTACCTTACTAGTCTAAATGGTTTCCGTGTGTGTATTGTGCGTGTTAAACACATTGTACGTAGTATATCATACTAGACTAAATTGTCTTTTTTTGGGTACACGTTAAGCTTGTTCTCCCGAAATTTCAAGCCGCGCCTTGTTATGCCAAACTTTCAAGCTAGCGCCTCAGTCTATCGTGCTGTGAAACTCCCGCCTCTTCAACCCGCGCCTTGTTAGCCCAAAATATTTATGATATATCTTTGTCTCATTGTGCTCCGACAACTCCCTCCGTCTCAAGCCGCGCCTTGCTATTCCAAAATTACAACGCGTGCGAAAACTCCCACCTCCTGTGAAATCCCGACACGCGAAATGCCCGTGATATCCCTGAACCGAAAGAACCACCTCAAATCGGTGGGGGTACTTTCGTAACTTACCCCACATTTCGGACAAGCGCGTCCCTAAGCCATGGTTCCCCACTCCCATCCCATCCGCCCACCCATTCGTACACCGAGGCCGGCATAACCCGCGAAGCCCCACACCCTCCTCCGTCCGCCACCCAACCGAAGCCTCTTCCCAGACGACGTCGTCCATGGCAACACCTCGACGTCCCTCATCCACCATACCGGATGAGGATCCATCATCGATCTGGTCGTCCCGCCGGTTCAGCCACCCCGTCCTCCACCTCCAAGGAGCTGCCCCGACGTTCCCCTTGTCTTTCGCACCACCTCCATTCCCACACCGCCGTCTTCACCTGCACACCCGGAAGCGCATCATCATCACCATTTCCTCGGATGAAGCTGTGGCCTAATCGGCGCCACCAAAGAGGTTATACACTAATCGCCGCATTTTCTTCTTGATTCGATCTCACGGTGCTGCCGGCGCTCGGTCCCGAGCCGACACGGCGCGGCTCCATCCATGGCGGCGTCGCCGGCCACTTCCTCCACGGTGTCGCTCCCTCGGCGGTGACGTCCACATCGGTAGGAGCTGCTGCTGCTTTAGCTCTCGCTCGCGCTGCTGCTGCTTTAGCTCTCGCTCGCGCTGCTGCTCTGCTCATGCTCTCGGTTCCCTGCCTGGTCTACTCTTGCTCGCGCTGCTACTCTCGCTCTTGCTCTTGCTTGCGATGCTGCTCCAATTTAGCTACACTTCAGTCGACTGAATCGACTTTTGGGTCAGTCAATTTTCAGGGGGTGGGGGGCTCGCCGGAGTTAAGGAAGAACCAGCCGCAGCGGGGAGGGGGGCTCGCCGGAGAGGTACCCCACTATCTATCTTAGGGTTCACGGTGGGGGCGGTGGTCGCCGGCGGTGGTGGGGCGGTGGCGTGGGGATCGCCAGAGAAAAAGCTCGGCACGAGGGGGCCTACAGGGATGGCCAGGGCGGTGGCGGACCGGCGGTGGGGAGTGTTTTCGGGGCGGGCGAGGCGGCGCACCATCGGCCGTGGGCGGCGGGGGGCGGCTGTTCGGCCGGTGGTGGCTGGTGGCTCAGGGGGGTGGAGGTTGAAGATGAACTGCAGGCCCTTGATTTCGTATCCAACGGCTGCAAAATCGACTGACCAGAGATGAAAAAGTCAGTCGGCTGACGTGTAGCCTCACCTCTAGTGCATTCAGTTTCGATAGTAAAATTCAGTTTCGACATCAAAATTCAGTTTCGACAGTTAAGTTCAGTTTCGACAGTTCAATTCAGTTTTGACAGTTAAGTTCAGAGATGAGCGGCTGATGTATACATCTAGCACTTTGTGGTTATGTATTTTACGTCATCTATTGAGATGCTATTAGAATTCCACTCAAGTTAACATTGTCTCTCTTGTCCTGCTTCAGCCTCGGCGTCGTACAGCTCATCGGAGCTACTCCAACAACGAAACCCTCCATCACAGTGGAGCAGTACCTCAGGCTCCATCTCCAGACGCCTAAGATCTTCTTCCCCTCCTCCGACAGCCAAGTCAGCCGGAGCATCCTCACCGGCCAACCCAATCACGCTGAGATCGACATGGCTTCGCCAAAGAGGTTGTACACTTCTTGTGGTTTGACTTAATCTCACCATGCTTCTTTGCATCCTGTGATCTTCCAATTCTTGTGAACCAAACGCCCAGATTGGCAGAAATCCTGTGTTTTTAAATTCTCTATTTTGCACGTGCATTCCTATCCTATTCCTATCTATTTCCTATCTCTGCATTGTTAGAATCCTCAAATTCAAACAAGCCCTTACACAATTACTTCTGTTACAGATATGTGTCAAAGAAAACCTTGTGTGGTTTGTCCTGCTCCTGCGGTGCTGTGTTCCACCCCAGCTCAGCTGCTCCAACGACGGAAGGGTTCACCACAGTAGGGGTCCACTCTCCAGACTGTCTTTCGCCGCCACAGATCTTCTTCCCCGCCGCCGGCAGCCACGACAACTGCATTACCATCATCAACTGAGCAGATGTGCTTGAGGACTACACGGGTCCGCAAGAGAGGTCGCACTCTTCTGTGTCTGTTACGTTATGCATCGCTTAATATGATGACATGCTACTTTATCATCGTGTTCACCTATTAGACTCCGACTCAGGTCCAAACTTATGCTAAAACTTGAGTTTTTAAATGGTTGTGGGGTAAATATTGGGGCAGCAATCAGTACTATCTGTCTACTATTTGGTTAATCTCGGGTGTCTACTATGAGTTTCAAGTTGGGTGCAAACAAACATTAAAGGAGCCATTATCTGTATTTTTTAACTAAAGCTATTATCTGCCTGCTATCATTTGTTTTAGGTCTATCCACAGTTTGCTACCATCACTCTGGATTTGTGCATGCACTCCTTACATAATCTCACTATGTTTTATTCCTATGCATGTCAGTTATTGTACACAATGGAACTGAACATGTAGATCAAAAGAGACGAGCCTTGCGTGGCAATAAAATTTCATGCAGATGTCGCTCCATGGTGGGCGCAAAGGCAGCCCCCTCCACCCATTTCGGATCGTAATCAAGAGGAAGATAACTGTTCTGAGGGGGATTCAGAAGCAGAAGACCACTCCTATTTACCCCATGAGGTCTTCGCTCTAACTTAGCATGCTAATGTTGGTAATATCATGCATATGGTGCCTTGCATTGCTTACTGTACACATTAAAGATGTCATCTGCTTAGTTTAGACATGCTTTGTGTCAATGCCATATGTTTAGTTTCTTTATCATATATTTGAATCATGCAATGCCATCTTGTTTAGCCAGACATCATATATGTGAATTTTGCAATGCCACCCTGGTTAGCCAGTCATCTTATATGTGAATTATATCATGACATCATTTTTTTATTACGTGTTAAATTTGTCAACAATTTTAGTACATTCAATTACTCTTCCTGTGCATCAGCCATTCGGCACGGTCATGGAAAAATCTGGAGTGGAAACAAGGTCTTCAGAGCAGACAATGCTATCTGAAGAAACGCATGTCTTGCTGGTTACAGATAGCTCCTCAGAGGAGGATTCAGAGACAGATGACCAGTCCTATTTCCCACCCGAGGTGCATGCTCTAACTTGGCAAGGTTATGATGCTCATATCGTGCGTATGGTATCTTGCATTGCTATGTCATTTGCTTAGTTTAGACATGCTTTGTGTGAATGCCACCTGTTTAGTGTCTAATTACCATATATGTGAATTATGCAATGCCATCTTGTTGCAAGACATTATATATGTGAATTATGCAGTGCTATCTTGTTGCAAGGCATTATATATGTGAATTATGCAATGCCATGCTGTTTAGGCAAGCGTCATATATGTGAATTATATCATGGCGTCCTTTTTTTGTATTTCTCATTGCTTTTGTCGACAATGTTTGTATATTCAACTGCTCTTCCTGTGCATCAGCCATTTGAATTGGTGATGGAGAAATCTAGAGTGAAAACAAGGTCTTCAGAGCAGACAATGCAACCTGGTGAAGCAGATATCTTGCTGGTTACAGATAGCTCTTCAGAGGAGGATTCAGAGGCAGATGACCAGTCCTATTATCCCCCTGAGGTGTATGCTCAAATTTGGCAGGGTTATATTACTCATATCATGCATATGTTGTATTGCAATGCTTAGTTTTTACATCATATACACGATATTGAATGCCATCTCCTTAGTTGACACATCATATATGCGATTGCCCTCTGCTCACTTCCTTAGTATATAAATCATATATTTGAATTATATCATGCCATGATGTTTACATAGACAACATGTATCTGAATTATGGCATGCCAACCCATTTTCTAAAGACATAATATAGTTATATCATCTCATCCTGTTCACATAGTCATCATATTTTGAATTATGTCATTCTATCCGTGAATTATATCATGCCATCATGTTTCCATCGACGGCATGTTTGTGATTTATGGCATGCCAACCACTTTAATGGACACATTGTATAGTTATATCATGTCATCCTGTTTACATAGTCATCATATTTTGAAGTATGTCATTCTATCATGTTTAGTTAGCCATCATACATGTGAAATTGTGTCATGCTATCCTGTTTAATTAGCCATCATATATGTGAAATTATGTCCCGCTATTCTGTTTGGTTAGACAACATAAATGTGAATTATTCTCTGTTTTCTTCCCTACTATCCATTGCACCTGTCTATCTTACAATGTCTGTACATTCAATTACTTTTCTTGTTTATCAGCCATTTCAATTGGAGGGGGTGATGGCAGTATCTGTGGGAGTAAAAACACGGTCTTCAGAAAAGATCATGCTACCCGTCGATGGAGATAGAAGCATGGTTGTACTTGCCCAAGAACCAGCCCCACCACACATAACCCAGACTCACGCAGATTGTACCCCTACCCAGTTGGACAGAGAACCAGCTACACCCCTTCTAACCCCAACCCCAGCAGATAGTAACCCAGTTCCCGTTGACACGGCACCGTCTCCACCGCAGAGCACCCAAACACGAGCAGTTAGTAAGGCAACTGCAGTGCCCAATGCACGAGGACCACCACTCCGAACCCCAAGTCAACGCTTAAAGCAGAAGAAGAATTGTTCTCAGGTCAGGTTTCGTAGCTATGGTTCATACTACTTTGCTCTTGCATCACTGTATTTACTCATACCAACTAATTTCAAATTTGAAGGATGCAACTGAAACTCCAATGGAGCAACATGTATGTTTTAAACCTGTTTCTTTAACGTGTTTGCTGTTGTAACTTGCTCTATGTTGATTTCAGTTTCAATTGAATAAACAGTTATATTCTCATGCCATGCACCTTACAAGTGTTGTTATTGATGTGTAGTTTCCCACACTTATATTCTTTCTAAGCTGCTTTGTCTTAAATAGATATGGTTCGAACTGTATCTATCTTGATTTGGCAACATAAACAAGAATGATATAGACCATAGAGTGACCATACTACATAGATATATTTTTGTTTCATGCTATTATCCTGTCCACCTTACTACTGAACTGGTTTACCAAAATGAGTTTCATATACTACATTGTAAACCTGTGATGTGTTTGTTTGTTTCTCTTTTAGAATGCGGATAAAGTATTGGAGAAGAGTACCCCGTTATGCAATGGTACAGGAAGTAATGTAGATAAGGTTCAAGATAGTGAGACATCCCTGTTGGTCTCCAAGAAAGCTGATAAAAACTATATTGAAGACACTCAGACAACCCCAAAGTCCTGTCTTGATGTAGTGTTCGAGTTACTGGCTACTACTGCTGGCACCAGATCTTCGAACTCGCTGTCTGAATCAGTTCGGCTTCTTGAGTCTCAACTTCAAGTTGAAAGACATCAATCAGATGTTATGCGACAGGAAGCCGAAGGACTGAGGAAGTCCCTGAAGAATTCAGATGCATACTTTCTGGTGCAACAGCAAGTGCTGAAGGATTTAAGCGCCAAACAAGAGAAAGTTAATAAGCTTGCTAAGCATCTTGCCAGCATTATGGGTACCCAGGATATTGTTTCTTGAGCTCTTCTGAAGTGGTTTCAGTTCTGGACTTGTATTGATGCGGCGTTTATATGCTGCTTTGTTCCCTATATTTGCACTTGTGGCGAACTTTGATGCCCAGTGGATGTAATATGTGTAATAGCCGTCATAGCCTAGCGTAAGTTGCTTGCCTATTTATTTCCTTATTGTCTTGTTTATTTGTTTTCTTGTAGTCAGTGCAGTTCTTTTTCCGCGGTTTGCTAGTGGCCGCAATAGCCTATTTTTTAAAACTAGGCCACATTAACCATGGGCTACATATTTACTGTAGTTAACATGGGCCTCTTACGGGCCGTAGAAACAATGGGCCTTCTAAGGGACGTAGAAACAATGGGCCTTCTACGGGGCATAGAAACAATGGGCCTTATACTGGCCATAGACACAATGGGCCTTCTACGGGCCGTATCATCAATGGGCCTTCTACGGGCCGTATGATCGGTTGGCCAAACATGGGCCAATAACAGACCACATTACGGTCGTAAATGGGCTAGAGTTGAAATCGGCCGTTCATGGGCCGACCATAACGGGCCAACCATAACGGGCCGTCATTAATCGGCCGTATTTGATGATGCTATGAAAACGGCCCAACGTATTAACTGGCCACAAACGGGCCGACTGTAACCACGGGCTGAATTTGGCCCACAAGCAGAAAATGACAGTAACGGGCCAAAAGTAAACGAATGCTGGAAATGAGTCCAAGAATAAATGGGCCCTAAGAAGGCCGAAAGATAACATGGGCTGGAAATGGCCCAACGGAATAATGGGCCGTTAATGGATATAAAGTGATACATTGTTCATTACGGGCCAGTTTCACCACGGGCCGTTAATGGGTATAAAGTGATACACAGTTCATTACGGGCCAGTTTTACCACGGGCCGTTAATGGGCCGAGAGTAATAAGGTCCTCATATGGGCCGAAAGACGTCATGGGCCATACATGGGCCGGAAGTTAGAACGGGCTGGAATTATATTGGACGGCCCAGATGACGCTACTGGGCCTAATTCGGATAGGCCGTAAACGGGCCCTGGGTTAGCGGGCTGTAAATGGGCTATATGCGAACATGCCGTTAACAGGCTTGCCGTGGGCCGACCCGCCACCTTTTGACCAAGTCGGGCCGGCCTTTTCACAGGAATGGGCGTCTGTTGGGCCGTGCCACGTGTTGACGTATCATATGCGCTTCTGGTCCAATGAGTGGATGACATCTGTCCCAACGGCGAGCCGACACGTGTTCCCTCCAGCCAATGATGATTTTACACGTGGAAAATACCCATTGGTCGGGGCTGTTAACGGGTTATCGGATCCAAAACTGGACCCGATAGCTTAACGGCGTTCCGTTACGGTGGATGCCACGTGTCGGTCACCCTTGACAAAAGCACTTCTGTGACTCGCGATTTATCGTCATGGAAGTGGACACTTCCGTGATGATAATTTTGGTAATGTCATGGAACACTTCTACGACAGCACAGGTATGACTATCTTGTTTCTGTCATAAATTTGTCATGGATGTACATGCATGACAGAAAACGTGACCTACTATGACAAATACGTATCATCACGGAAGTGTATTTTTTTGTAGTGGGAGCAGCCCAATCTTTCTTCAAAGACTTTGTCTAACGCTTCTTGGTCTGTGGTGCATCATCAGAAGCATTCTTGTTCTTGCATTTTTTGTCTTCAGCCTCAGCTATCCTTGTCTTCTTTTGTTCTGAAGCTGTTGTGGGGACGTTAGGCTTCGAGCCTGTCATGCTAGCAGGGAAGACAATGCGAGGTGCTTCCCGCCCTGATGCTTCAGCTTGTGCCACAACAGGCTTCTTCTTTTTGGCAGCCATCCTGGGGTCGATGCCTGGACGCCCAAGAGCCTTGCGCTTTTCGGCTTCATTGTGAGCTTGAACACATTTTGCAGCGACGAGTTTCATTCGCTCTCTTGAACCTTTTGCTTCTTTACGTTTCTTGTGAAATGCCTCCTTGAGGTCATGCAACATCAGCTTGAAGTTTTGAACATCAGTCACACTGAGCTTGGCCATGTGCTTCTTGAACTGGGCTTTCTCATAGTCAATTTTGTTCTTCAGTTCAACAATCTTCTAAGCCAGAGCCAGCTCAGTAGCAATGCCTCCATAGAAGGAGACGCTGATGCCAATTGGAAGCTGAAGATCATCGATACTGAGGCTTGGATTGTCAAACCACTCATCAATGAAATTATTCAAGATGTCCACATCGAAAAGGGGCAGATCGTTGAAGATCTCCGCCTCTTGCTTGCTCTTTATTAGCTGCTCAAGAGCATCATCACCAAACTCATTGTCACTAGACAGATCAATGGCTTCATTCTCGTTTCGCAGCATGGCAACTGGGGTCAGTGCTTGACCAGAACTCTTGACAATTTTCTTCTGGGACTTCTATTTCTTCTTGGAGACTCGAGATAGATCTTCAGAATTAATACTTGGTGCAGGAGGAGTAGTGGCCAGTGGCTTCGCACGAGAAGCGCTTGGTGCAGCAGCGGGCCGTGAAGCTTTTTGTTTCTTCTGCTTTTGTGGCTTGGGTGGAGCTGGTTCTTCATCAGAATCAGCATCGTATGCAGACTGATCCACGGCTGCCCCCTGAACAGCAATGTGAGTGAGAAGACCTTCAAGGTTGTAGAAGGGCCCGACGATATTGGGTTTAGCATCACGGGTGCCATCAGCCCGAGGAGCAGATGGACCGGGGTTGAAGTCGAGTCCAAATGCTTTCTTGTTTTTCACGGCTGAGTCCTCGGCAAACTTGTAGTTGCGCTTGAACAGATTGTCTTCGCGACACCATAACAGAGATGATGGGTCGGCATCTGCAGGTTGTGGTCCACGGACCATGCAAGGGTAGAAACCCTGAGCAATAGCTTCAGTTCTGGACCTGGGTGGAAGACTTTTGAAGAGAATATCTCCCCATGGTCGCTTGATGGCATTCTTCTCAGCATACTCAGCAGTGACAAATCTGTACTTGAACCCACTACAAGAAATATGTCAACTAGTGACCTTCTGTCAGTGACCCTGGAAGAATTGGTCATAGATCTATGACCATTTCAGACCAATTGGTCAAAAGCTGTTCGGGGGGCTCCAAACCCTAAACTATAACGACCATTTTGGTCAGAAAGGTCGTAATTTCCTTACACGAAATGGTCATAAAGCAGATAGCACTGGTCCGCTGCCTTATTTCTAGCTGATCATGACCAATATAGATGGTCATAACCTTGTAAATTGTGGTGGGTTGCTATGACTAGGCGCCACCTCATCAGTTTTGCCTATGTGTCATGTCCATGTGGCAGTTTTGCCCTAGGTTGTGAAGCAACCTATATTTCTGTCATTCCCAAAATTCTCAAAAAAATCTCATAAATTCTTTGGGTCATATGTTCGTCAAATATGTAAAAAAAACTTCCTTGCCTAGTTCAAAAATAATTCAAAAATATTCATTTTCCTATTTTGTTCACAAAAACACTTTGTGAAGGAAGTACCACTTTGGCATGTCCAAATGGTATCCATTTTCTACGGTGCTTTCCTATGCCCAAATAACCATCCTCCACCAAATGCCAGCTCAATCCATTCATTATTTTGAGCCCAGCTTCAACATTCGTATTTATGTCCAGTGTGCTACTTTGCAAAGCAAGTACCACCTAGGCTCCTCCTTTTGAGCTGAAAATTTGTGAAGATGGTCTTCTTAGTAACTGTTCATCCTCAGCCAAAACTCACGCCCATTAGCCATGTGCATTTCTCGTACCGCTAATCAGACACTTGGCTGCTTATTCATGTTTGAGCATCGATCGGTCTCCTCGTGAGAATCTTATGTTGTGATTCTCTTCCTAGCACTTACCTGGGGAGTGCCCAACCCACTAGACATGCCTAGGCCGCCCAGAACACATGGCAACGGCACAATCACACGGTGACCACGCGGCGGGCATGCGAGTTTACGCGCTCTAGAGTTGGGGCCCTCGGCCACCGTACAAACCTCGACGTATCGCCACCAAACCATGTATTTATGATTAAATATGTACTTATGTACCTAGAAATGATTTTTGCAAAAATAAAGATCAAACTATGAGGCAGCTGCAGTTCAAATTTGACCCGCTACCAGCTGAATCGGCGGGAATTTGTCTTTCACCAGAGGTGGATCAAAACTTTTGACACCCAACCATTTTGTCAATTGTGCATTAAATATGGCCTAGTATTTTAGAAAGTTGATTTGGTCCAATTTTGCAACAAATATATGGTAGGTCCTTCACAAAAAAACTCATTTCAGGCACTCGAAAAATGGAAAATGAATTTTACGTGCAAAGAAAATGAAAACTCCCTTAGGCAACATTGTTTGGAATTCCAAGATGCACCATTGTGCACAATATGAGATCATTTGAACAAACTATGACATGAATGTGGCCATAAGATTGATCATTTGGCTTGAAAGCCATGAATCTTCACGCATGATAGCTCGTTTCTGAGAACACTTTTTTAAAATAATTGCCGTATTACAAGTTTATTATTTTTCCTGGAAACTTGGTCACATATAATGACACAATGCGAAGGTTTTCCAATTTTTTGAATTTTATTAAATTTTTTACGCCCATTTCAAAATGCGGTCAAAACGACGGGCTTGACAGTTCCTAGCTAGTGGTTGAATCTTGGAAAACTTTTGATGTTTCTCTGATTAAATAGATACTTATGTACCTAGAAATGATTTTTGGAAAAAATAAAGAGCAAACTATGAGGTAGCCACAGTTCAAATTTGACCCGCTTCCAACTGAATCGACGGGAATTTGTCTTTTTCACGAGCGGTGGATCAAAACTTTTGACACCCAACCATTTGGTCAATTGTGCATTAAATATGGCCTAGTATTTTATAAAATTAATTTGGTCCAATTTTGCAATAAATATATTGTAGGTCCTTCACAAAAAAAAACTCATTTCGGGCACTCGGAAAATGGAAAATGAATTTTCCTTGCAAAGAAAATGAAAAATCCTTTAGGCAACATTGTTTGGAATTCCAAGATGCACCCTGGTGCACAATATGAGATCATTTGAACAAATTTTGCCATGAATGTGGCCATAAGATTGATCATTTGACTTGAAAGGCATGAATCTTCACGCATGATAGCTCATTTCTGAGAACACTTTTTTAAAATAATTGCCTATTACAAGTTTATTATTTTTCCTGGAAGCTTGGTCACATATAATGACACAATGCGAAGGTTTTCCAATTTTTTGATTTTTTTTGAATTTTTTATGCTCGTTTCAAAATGCGGTCAAAATGACGGGCTTGATAGTTCCTAGCTAGTGGTTGAATTTTGGAAAACTTTGTTGTTTCTCTGATTAAATAGATACCTATGTACCTAGAAATGATTTTTGGAAAAAATAAGGAGCAAACTATGATGTAGCCACAGTTCAAATTTGACCCGCTTCCAACTGAATCAGCAGGAATTTGTCTTTTTCACGAGAGGTGGATAAAAGATTTTGACACCCAACCATTTGGTCAATTGTGCATTAAATATGGCCTAGTATTTTATAAAATAGATTTGGTCCAATTTTGCAATAAATATATTGTAGGTCCTTCACAAAAAACTCATTTCGCGCACTCGGAAAATAGAAAATGATTTTTCCGTCCAAAGAAAATGAAAACCTCCTTAGGCAACATTGTTTGCCATTGCAATATGCACCCTTGTGCACAATATAAGACCATTTTTTTTTATTTTTTCATGTGTAAAAGTAGAAGAAAAACAAAACAAAAAACACAAATCACATACACTCTCTTCCCATTGGTGGAGTTGGTTTGACACGGATCGATGATATGGCACTCATCCATCCATCCATCACCCCACATCCATCCATCTATCTATAGAAAACAAAAAATTAAAAATAAAATGAATGAAAAGGGAAACCCCACGGCCCCACCCACCCCGATCCCATCCCTCCCTCTCGTCTCCCACCCACCCCGATCCCATCCCACCCTCGTCTCCCTCCCAAACCCTACCCGCCGCCGTGCCGCCCACCGACCGCCCCGCCGTCCATGGCCTCCTCCACGCCCTCCGTCTCGCGGTCTCCTACGCCGCACCGCCACCAACCGCCCCCATGTCCCTCACCTCGCCGCTGGCCACGACCTCTGCCCTCCCCTCCCCTCCTCTCATCAGAAGAGATCCGATCCCCCACGCCCTCCTCCTCTTGTCCCTCCCCTTCCCTCACCATAAGGGAGAGAAGAACCCGAGGGAGGGAGATCCAACGCGATCGAGCCTCGGTCTCCGCTGCCTCGGCCTCGCGCCTCGCCGGAGCAGCTCCGCCGTCGACCGAAGTCCCGCAGGTCGACGTGTTCCCCCGCTCTTCTTCCTCCCTCTGTTTGTGTCTCCCTTTTTTCTCTCTCAAGTCTCAATCCCCTCTGTACTTCTCTGTGCAAGGAGGCCGCCATGGACGCCTGAGGTCCTCCGCTCCGACCCACACCCCGGCGGCCTTGCCGACGTCTTCGCCGAGGTGAGCCGCAACCTCGATGGAGGTCCGGCTTCCGGATCCGAGCCGCAGACACCCACCCGTTGTTTTCATCAGCTTCCGCTCCTACTCCGTCTTTCTCACGCGACCATCTTGACTCCCTCCCGCATGCACGAGCAGCAGGAAGATGCAGTTCTTCGTCAAGACCTCACAGGTGCGTCACCGACCCCGCCGCCCTCCCCCTCCCGATCCTGTACCCGCTGATTGGTCTGGTTTGATTTTGCTGGGCCGATGTGCCCAGTAAATCGTTGATGTGTGCTGCTTGGCGTGCTGTTTGTGCGCATGTTCGTTAGGATTCAGCTTGCGCTGCGTTTTTTCAGGCAGGCTATGTTCAGGTTTCTTGGCAGGGAAATTATCTGGTGAAGTTTGGATTGCTTGAATCAAGCTAACGTATGCCCCTGTGTTAGGACACAGGGACGAACGTATAGATGAGCAGTCCACATCTACAGATGTAGATGCCTGTTAGGATGTGGAGTAGAGTATTCTCAGAGCCTAACTGCTCCACTAGCCAGCCCACTGTTGGTACTGGATGGATAGCAGCAGTATCATACAGTATATGGAATAGGATTCAGCGTACAAGTTAAAATAGAACATGTACGTACGACGCAAGCTCAAGATACTACTACTACTAGTGACAATATAGCTGTATAGTAGTGTGGATCAGGGTATGTTTATGCAATTCTACTGTCGACAGTATTTTATTTTCATTCATCGAAAAGGAGCGGTGCTGCTGGCTGCTATGCTAGTGTGCAGTGCACATGCTGGAGATGCAGATGCATTGGGGGTGTCTGTGTGAAGAATATTCCCAGCGATCGGTCGACAACGCAACCTGACATGCGTGAAAACTTACTTGAGCAACACGCCCTTCTGTCGTTTATGTAAGATTCCACCGTGATTGGCTCATAAAAGCGCCACCCTGCACTAGTTGCTGCTGTTCTACTTCGCATTGACTCCAGACACGCAATGTCACGTAATGCTGCTGCTGTGCTTGGTATTTGGTGGATTATAGAACATAACTGAACCAGCAGTTGAGGCTGCGTTTGGTGAATTATATAACATACCTGCTAACTTGCCGTAGATCACATTCGTATAGCAGGAGATAATTGTTGCGTGAAGAGTAGAATATCTTGCATCGACCGGTGAAGTTAGACATAAATAAATATTCTAGGACATGATTTGAACTTGTAAAGGCGTACGGAGAGCACCGAACTGTCATTTATATACCACGCGACGTTCCTGTTCAAAAAGTAGGACGGTAGCTTCAGGTTTGTATATCAAGCATCTATGTCCAGTTTGATGATGTGTGTTGTTTGTTTCTTACTGGCAGCTGTGGATACTGTGGCTACACATTGAACTTGAGCTTCTCAACACGGAACACGGCCAACATTGGATCCAAGTACGGGAAGCAGATCAGGAAAGGCGCCGTCTCATTCTTTGTGATTTTTTGTATTGTGTGCCTTGAAAAGCATGGTTACAACCATTCCTAATTTTTTGTTCTTGTTCGATTTGGATTTGGATGCAGTAGGTGCTCTGCTCTTGCGCACGTTTGGTGGTGTCTCCGGCACAGCCGTGCTTCTTGAGGCGACCGGCGTGATGGCGGGTGTGTATGGCGGCGACCACAAGCTCTCCGGTGAGCGGCTCCCTCTCCTACCCCTATGTTGGGGAACGTAGTAATTTCAAAAAAATTCTACGCACACGCAAGATCATGGTGATGCATAGCAACGAGAGGGGAGAGTGTTGTCCATGTACCCTCGTAGACCGAAAGCGGAAGCGTTAACACAACGCGGTTGATGTAGTCGTACGTCTTCACGATCCGACCGATCAAGTACCGAACGCACGGCACCTCCGAGTTCAGCACACGTTCAGCTCGATGACGTCCCTCGAACTCCGATCCAGCCGAGTGTTGAGGGAGAGTTTCGTCAGCACGACGGCGTGGTGACAATGATGATGTTCTACCGACGCAGGGCTTCGCCTAAGCACTGCTACGATATTATCGAGGTGTAATATGGTGGAGGGGGGCACCGCACACGGCTAAGAGATCAATGATCAATTGTGTGTCTAGAGGTGCCCCCCTACCCCCGTATATAAAGGAGCAAGGGGGGGTTCGGCCGGCCAAGGGGAGAGGCGCGCCAGGAGGAGTCCTACTCCTACCGGGAGTAGGACTCCCCCCTTTTCCATGTTGGACTAGGAGAGAGAGGGGGAAGAGGTGGAGGGGAGGAAGGAAAGGGGGGGCGCCGCCCCCCTCTCCTTGTCCTATTCGGACTGGGGGGGGCGTGCGGCCCTGCCCTGGCCTCCTCTCCTCTCTTCCACCTAGGCCCACTAAGGCCCATTAAGTTACCGGGGGGTTCCGGTAACCTCCCGGTACTGTGGAAAAATCCCGATTTCACCCGGAACACTTCCGATGTCCAAACATGGGCTTCCAATATATCAATCTTTATGTCTCCACCATTTCGAAACTCCTCGTCATGTCCGTGATCACATCCGGGACTCCGAACAACCTTCGGTACATCAAAACATATAAACTCGTAATATAACTGTCATCGTAACGTTAAGCGTGCGCACCCTACGGGTTCGAGAACTATGTAGACATGACCGAGACACCTCTCCGGTCAATAACCAATAGCGGAACCTGGATGCTCATATTGGTTCCCACATATTCTACGAAGATCTTTATCGGTCAGACCGCATAACAACATACGTTGTTCCCTTTGTCATCGGTATGTTACTTGCCCGAGATTCGATCGTCGGTATCTCGATACCTAGTTCAATCTCGTTACCGGCAAGTGTCTTTACTCGTTCCGTAATACATCATCCCGCAACTAACTCATTAGTCACAATGCTTGCAAGGCTTATAGTGATGTGTATTACTGAGTGGGCCCAGAGATACCTCTCCGACAATCGGAGTGACAAATCCTAATCTCGAAATACGCTAACCCAACAAGTACCTTTGGAGACACCTGTAGAGCACCTTTATAATCACCCAGTTACGTTGTGACGTTTGGTAGCACACAAAGTGTTCCTCCAGTAAACGGGAGTTGCATAATCTCATAGTCATAGGAACATGTATAAGTCATGAAGAAAGCAATAGCAACATACTAAACGATCGAGTGCTAAGCTAACGGAATGGGTCAAGTCAATCACATCATTCTCCTAATCATGTGATCCCGTTAATCAAATGACAACTCATGTCTATGGCTTAGGAAACATAACCATCTTTGATCAACGAGCTAGTCAAGTAGAGGCATACTAGTGACACTCTGTTTGTCTATGTATTCACACATGTATTATGTTTCCGGTTAATACAATTCTAGCATGAATAATAAACATTTATCATGATATAAGGAAATAAATAATAACTTTATTATTGCCTCTAGGGCATATTTCCTTCAGTCCCCCACTTGCACTAGAGTCAATAATCTAGATTACACAGTAATGATTCTTAAACCCATGGAGTCTTGGTGCTGATCATGTTTTGCTCGTGGAAGAGGCTTAGTCAACGGGTCTGCAACATTCAGATCCGTATGTATCTTGCAAATTTCTATGTCTCCCACCTGGACTAAATCCCGGATGGAATTGAAGCGTCTTTTGATGTGCTTGGTTCTCTTGTGAAATCTGGATTCCTTTGCTAAGGCAATTGCACCAGTATTGTCACAAAAGATTTTCATTGGTCCCGATGCACTAGGTATGACACCTAGATCGGATATGAACTCCTTCATCCAGACTCCTTCATTTGCTGCTTCCGAAGCAGCTATGTACTCCGCTTCACACGTAGATCCCGCCACGACACTTTGCTTAGAACTGCACCAACTGACAGCTCCACCGTTCAATGTAAACACGTATCCGGTTTGCGATTTAGAATCGTCCGGATCAGTGTCAAAGCTTGCATCAACGTAACCATTTACGATGAGCTCTTTGTCACCTCCATAAATGAGAAACATATCCTTAGTCCTTTTCAGGTATTTCAGGATGTTCTTGACCGCTGTCCAGTGATCCATTCCTGGATTACTTTGGTACCTCCCTGCTAAACTTATAGCAAGGCACACATCAGGTCTGGTACACAGCATTGCATACATGATAGAGCCTATGGCTGAAGCATAGGGAACATCTTTCATCTTCTCTCTATCTTCTGCAGTGCTCGGGCATTGAGTCTTACTCAATCTCACACCTTGTAGTACAGGCAAGAACCCTTTCTTTGCTTGATCCATTTTGAACTTATTCAAAACTTTTTCAAGGTATGTGCTTTGTGAAAGTCCAATTAAGCGTCTTGATCTATCTCTATAGATCTTGATGCCTAATATATATGCAGCTTCACCGAGGTCTTTCATTGAAAAACTCTTATTCAAGTATCCCTTTATGCTATCTAGAAATTCTATATCATTTCCAATTAGCAATATGTCATCCACATATAATATCAGAAATGCTACAGAGCTCCCACTCACTTTCTTGTAAATACAGGCTTCTCCAAAAGTCTGTATAAAACCAAATGCTTTGATTACACCATCAAAGCGTTTATTCCAACTCCGAGAGGCTTGCACCAGTCCATAAATGGATCGCTGGAGCTTGCACACTTTGTTAGCTCCCTTTGGATCGACAAAACCTTCCGGTTGCATCATATACAACTCTTCTTCCAGAAATCCATTCAGGAATGTAGTTTTGACATTCATTTGCCAAATTTCATAATCATAAAATGCGGCAATTGCTAACATGATTCGGACAGACTTGAGCATCACTACGGTTAGAAGGTCTCATCGTAGTCAATCCCTTGAACTTGTCGAAAACCTTTCCCAATAAGTCGAGCTTTATAGACAGTAACATTACCGTCAGCGTCGGTCTTCTTCTTGAAGATCCATTTATTTTCAATAGCTTGCCGATCATCGGGCAAGTCAACCAAAGTCCATACTTTGTTCTCATACATGGATCCCATCTCGGATTTCATGGCCTCAAGCCATTTTGCGGAATCTGGGCTCACCATCGCTTCTTCATAGTTCGTAGGTTCGTCATGGTCTAGTAACATAACCTCCAGAATAGGATTACCGTACCACTCTGGTGCGGATCTTAATCTGGTTGACCTACGAGGTTCAGTAATAACTTGATCTAAAGTTTCATGATCATTATCATTAACTTCCTCATTAATTGGTGTAGGTGTCGCAGAAACTGGTTTCTGTGATGATCTACTTTCCAATAAGGGAGCAGGTACAGTTACCTCATCAAGTTCTACTTTCCTCGCACTCACTTCTTTCGAGAGAAACTCCTTCTCTAGAAAGGATCCATTCTTAGCAACGAATGTCTTGCCTTCGGATCTGTGATGGAAGGTGTACCCAACAGTCTCCTTTGGGTATCCTATGAAGACACATTTCTCCGATTTAGGTTCGAGCTTATCAGGTTGAAGTTTCTTCACATAAGCATCGCAACCCCAAACTTTAGGAAACGACAACTTTGGTTTCTTGCCAAACCATAGTTCATAAGGCGTCGTCTCAACGGATTTCGATGGTGCCCTATTTAGAGTGAATGCAGCCGTCTCTAAAGCATAACCCCAGAACTATAGCGGTAAATCAGTAAGAGACATCATTGATCGCACCATATCTAGTAAAGTACGATTACGACGTTCGGACACACCATTACGCTGTGGTGTTCCGGGTGGCGTGAGTTGCGAAACTATTCCGCATTGTTTCAAATGTAGGCCAAACTCGTAACTCAAATATTCTCCTCCACGATCTGATCGTAGAAACTTTATTTTCTTGTTACGATGATTTTCAACTTCGCTCTAAAATTCTTTGAACTTTTCAAATGTTTCAGACTTATGTTTCATTAAGTAGATATACCCATATCTGCTCAAATCATCTGTGAAGGTGAGATAATAATGATATCCGCCACGAGCCTCAATATTCATCGGACCACATACATCTGTATGTATGATTTCCAACAAATCAATTGCTCTCTCCATAGTTCCGGAGCACGGTGTTTTAGTCATCTTGCCCATGAGACACGGTTCGCAAGTACCAAGTGATTCATAATCAAGTGATTCCAAAAGTCCATCATTATGGAGTTTCTTCATGTGCTTTACACCGACATGACCTAAATGGCAGTGCCACAAATAAGTTGCACTATCATTATCAACTCTGCATCTTTTTGGCTTCGACATTATGAATATGTGTGTCACTACTACCGAGATTCATTAAAAATAGACCACTCTTCAAGGGTGCATGACCATAAAAGATATTACTCATATAAATAGAACAACCATTATTCTCTGATTTAAATGAATAACTGTCTCGCATCAAACAAGATCTAGATATAATGTTCATGCTCAACGCTGGCACCAAATAACAATTATTTAGGTCTAATACTAATCCTGAAGGTAGATGTAGAGGTAGCGTGCCGACGGCGATCACATCGACTTTGGAACCGTTTCCCACGCGCATCGTCACCTCGTCATTGGCCAGTGTTCGCTTAATCTGTAGTCCCTGTTTCGAGTTGCAAATATTAGCAACAGAACCAGTATCAAATACCCAGGTGCTACTGCGAGCTCTGGTAAGGTACACATCAATAACATGTATATCACATATACCTTTGTTCACCTTGCCATCCTTCTTATCCGCCAAATACTTGGGGCAGTTCCGCTTCCAGTGACCAGTCTGCTTGCAGTAGAAGCACCCAGTCTCAGGCTTAGGTCCAGATTTGGGTTTCTTCTCCTGAACAGCAACTTGCTTGCTGTTCTTCTTGAAGTTCCCCTTTTTCTTCCCTTTGCCCTTTTTCTTGAAACTAGTGGCCTTATTGACCATCAACACTTGATGCTCCTTTTTGATTTCTACCTCCGCTGCCTTTAGCATTGCGAAGAGCTCGGGAATTATCTTATTCATCCCTTGCATGTTATAGTTCATCACGAAGCTCTTGTAGCTTGGTGGCAGTGATTGAAGAATTCTGTCAATGACGCTATCATCCGGAAGATTAACTCCCAGTTGAATCAAGTGATTATTATACCCAGACATTTTGAGTATATGCTCACTGACAGAACTATTCTCTTCCATCTTGCAGCTGTAGAACTTATTGGAGACTTCATATCTCTCAATCCGGGCATTTGCTTGAAATATTAACTTCAACTCCTGGAACATCTCATATGCTCCATGACGTTCAAAACGTCGTTGAAGACCCGGTTCTAAGCCGTAAAGCATGGCACACTGAACTATCGAGTAGTCATCAGCTTTGCTCTGCCAGACGTTCATAACTTCTGGTGTTGCTCTTGCAGCAGGCCTGGTACCCAGCGGTGCTTCCAGGACGTAATTCTTCTGTGCAGCAATGAGGATAATCCTCAAGTTACGGACCCAGTCCGTGTAATTGCTACCATCATCTTTCAACTTTGCTTTCTCAAGGAACGCATTAAAATTCAATGGAACAACAACACGGGCCATCTATCTGCAATTAACATAGACAATCAAGATACTATTAGGTACTAAGTTCATGGTAAATTTAAGTTCTATTAATCATATTACTTAAGAACTCCCACTTAGATAGACATCCCTCTAATCATCTAAGTGATTACGTGATCCAAATCAACTAAACCATAACCGATCATCACGTGAAATGGAGTAGTTTTCAATGGTGAACATCACTATGTTGATCATATCTACTATATGATTCACGTTCGACCTTTCGGTCTCAGTGTTCCGAGGCCATATCTGCATATGCTAGGCTCGTCAAGTTTAACCTGAGTATTCTGCGTGTGCAAAACTGGCTTGCACCCGTTGTAGATGGACGTAGAGCTTATCACACCCGATCATCACGTGGTGTCTGGGCACGACGAACTTTGGCAACAGTGCATACTCAGGGAGAACACTTTTATCTTGAAATTTTAGTGAGAGATCATCTTATAATGCTACCGTCAATCAAAGCAAGACAAGATGCATAAAAGATAAACATCACATGCAATCAATATAAGTGATATGATATGGCCATCATCATCTTGTGCTTGTGATCTCCATCTCCGAAGCACCGTCATGATCACCATCGTCACCGGCGCGACACCTTGATCTCCATCATAGCATCGTTGTCGTCTCGCCAACTATTGCTTTTACGACTATCGCTACCGCTTAGTGATAAAGTAAAACAATTACATGGCGATTGCATTGCATACAATAAAGCGACAACCATATGGCTCCTGCCAGTTGCCGATAACTCGGTTACAAAACATGATCATCTCATACAATAAAATATAGCCCCATGTCTTGACCATATCACATCACAACATGCCCTGCAAAAACAAGTTAGACGTCCTCTACTTTGTTGTTGCAAGTTTTACGGGGCTGCTACGGGCTTAGCAAGAACCGTTCTTACCTACGCATCAAAACCACAACGATAGTTTGTCAAGTTGGTGTTGTTTTAACCTTCGCAAGGACCGGGCGTAGCCACACTCGGTTCAACTAAAGTGAGAGAGACAGACACCCGCGAGTCACCTTTAAGCAACCAGTGCTCGCAACGGTGAAACCAGTCTCGCGTAAGCGTACGCGTAATGTCGGTCCGGGCCGCTTCATCTCACAATACTGCTGAACCAAAATATGACATGCTGGTAAGCAGTATGACTTATATCGCCCACAACTCACTTGTGTTCTACTCGTGCATATAACATCAACGCATAAAACCAGGCTCAGATGCCACTGTTGGGGAACGTAGTAATTTCAAAAAAATTCTAAGCACACGCAAGATCATGGTGATGCATACCAACGAGAGGGGAGAGTGTTGTCCACGTACCCTCGTAGACCGAAAGCGGAAGCGTTAACACAACGCGGTTGACGTAGTCGTACGTCTTCACGATCCGACCGATCAAGTACCGAACGCACGGCACCTCCGACTTCAGCACACGTTCAGCTCGATGACGTCCCTCGAACTCCGATCCAGCCGAGTGTTGAGGGAGAGTTTCGTCAGCACGACGGCGTGGTGACAATGATGATGTTCTACCGACGCAGGGCTTCGCCTAAGCACCGCTACGATATTATCGAGGTGTAATATGGTGGAGGGGGGCACCGCACACGGCTAAGAGATCAATGATCAATTGTGTGTCTGGAGGAGCCCCCTGCCCCCGTATATAAAGGAGCAAGGGGGGTTCGGCCGGCCAAGGGGAGAGGCGCGCCAGGAGGAGTCCTACTCCTACCGGGAGTAGGACTCCCCCCCTTTTCCATGTTGGACTAGGAGAGAGAGGGGGAAGAGGTGGAGGGGAGGAAGGAAAGGGGGGGCGCCGCCCCCCCTCTCCTTGTCCTATTCGGACTGGGGGGAGGGGCGTGCGGCCCTGCCCTGGCCTCCTCTCCTCTCTTCCACCTAGGCCCACTAAGGCCCATTAAGTTACCGGGGGGTTCCGGTAACCTCCCGGTACTCCGGAAAAATCCCGATTTCACCCGAAACACTTCCGATGTCCAAACATAGGCTTCCAATATATCAATCTTTATGTCTCGACCATTTCGAGACTCCTCGTCATGTCCGTGATCACATCCGGGACTCTGAACAACCTTCGGTACATCAAAACATATAAACTCATAATATAACTGTCATCGTAACTTTAAGCGTGCGGAACCTACGGGTTCGAGAACTATGTAGACATGACCGAGACACCTCTCCGGTCAATAACCAATAGCGGAACTTGGATGCTCATATTGGTTCCCACATATTCTACGAAGATCTTTATCGGTCAGACCGCATAACAACATACGTTGTTCCCTTTGTCATCGGTATGTTACTTGCCCAAGATTCGATCGTCGGTATCTCGATACCTAGTTCAATCTCATTACCGGCAAGTCTCTTTACTCGTTCCGTAATACATCATCCCGCAATTAACTCATTAGTCACAATGCTTGCAAGGCTTATAGTGATGTGTATTACTGAGTGGGCCCAGAGATACCTCTCCGACAATCGGAGTGACAAATCCTAATCTCAAAATACGCCAACCCAACAAGTACCTTTGGAGACACCTGTAGAGCACCTTTATAATCACCCAGTTACGTTGTGACGTTTGGTAGCACACAAAGTGTTCCTCCGGTAAACAGGAGTTGCATAATCTCATAGTCATAGGAACATGTATAAGTCATGAAGAAAGCAATAGCAACATACTAAACGATCGAGTGCTAAGCTAACGGAATGGGTCAAGTCAATCACATCATTCTCCTAATCATGTGATCCCGTTAATCAATTGACAACTCATGTCTATGGCTTAGGAAACATAACCATCTTTGATCAACGAGCTAGTCAAGTAGAGGCATACTAGTGACACTCTGTTTGTCTATGTATTCACACATGTATTATGTTTCCGGTTAATACAATTCTAGCATGAATAATAAACATTTATCATGATATAAGGAAATAAATAATAACTTTATTATTGCCTCTAGGGCATATTTCCTTCACCCTAGTTCTCTTTTCTACTCCTATAGCATTGCTCTGTTGGTTTAGAACACTAGCAACAGGAGTAGTAAAAGCTTACTGATGTAGGAGTAGTGAAAGCTTCATGGTTGATCCTGATTGCTGAACATGGGAGATGTATCTTCTTTTGTGTATCAATTACATAGCTGTACTATGTAATGGAACAGTCTATGTACTGTCATTTTTAGGTTAGGTTGAAGTGATTGGTAGGCCTTTGTTAAGAAGCGAGCTTCTTTAAATTTCCATTGTTATTTGCACTATATTCCACGCACACCTCATGTGAATCAGTGATCGTATCCATAGACCAGTGAATTTATTGCACTATTTGCTTGGTGTGAAGTATCCAGTATTTGTTACATTATTTCTTTAAGTAGTAAAATTGAGAATGGCAATCAAAATTCTTCAACTGAACTGCTCTTTCATTGTACCACGAAATACTAAAGTTTTGCTATGTATAACACTGCTAATTTTTTTTTGTGTATATAGAATTGCATTCATTTCCTCTTCTTTCAGTAGTTACATAGATTGAGGTCTGTGTATTCTTTTGAATAGGATGTACTGTTCTATGCAGAAGATCTGATTTGCACAAACATAGTTATCTGCGTGTCTTCCTGACTTGGTATTTGTTATATCCTGTTGGTTGAATGGATGGTGGTGCCACTACAGTGGTAACAGTGGTGGTTTATTCAGGTTGCTGTGAGGTTAATCCCTTTGGCAACATTCTTTGAGAATTTTGTAATGCCTCCTTTGGGGTGCTGATACACTATTACACAAGTTCTATGGTATGTGAGTTGTTGTTGTTGCTGCAAGCATTGATTCAATATGTCATGTGCAGGGAGCTCCGCATATGAGTCTCGGCCATCCTCCACAGCAAGGAGCTGGGCCAAGGGAGCTAGCAGCGCTACTGGTTTCTTGAGGCCGGATCGTGTAAGATGATGCACCATGGTGTGCGGCGGCCTATTCTGTCGTAGTGGTATTGTGTATAGTCTCATCCAGCACTGAGTATCAATATGTTGTTTTAATCCTGATGATGTTGTAGCATAAAGTGGTTACTTGTCTGATGCACATTGTTCTTTGCAGGGTTATGATGATATTTCCAAGGAAATATACTGACCCTGATGTGGCTAAGGTGCCCATTTGCCCTTTCTGAAACAATTTTACTCTATTTTGTGTTCTTCATGTATGTCCAGTTTCATATTGCCGGTGTTTCATGCCATATTCATCAATCCTGCTCACATTGCTGTTGTTTTTTCAATAGCAAATAAATAAATAAAGTAAATGTACTATATCTTGGTATTCTAGAACTTCAGTGCCTCACAGAAGTTGCTTTATGTACTGCTTTAGCTTGCAAACCTGATGTTTGTTGTCTATTCTCATTTCTTAAATTTGAAATGTTTCAAACCTGATGATAAAGTAAATGTACTATTTCTTAAGTTTCTTTAGTTTGCTGCTGACATGTGGAGGAGAAAGCCACAGGAATCACCATCTTAACGGTCCGGTCTTAGTGCTTGCTGCTGAGATTTTGCTGCTATTGTTCTGCTAGCCATTCTGCTGATATTTTGCAAGTGACGCGCAGCCCCCAGGGAGCTCCGCATCCAAGTCTAGTTTAGGGTATTTCTGTTTTAATTTTCTTTGTCATAGAATAGTTTTGTTTGGCACTTACTGTTCCCGGGATGTAAAGATATGTATTGCTGGAATGAATGGTTTTAATATAATAACATTGCACGTTGCTTTGAAAATGTATCAGAACTGGGCTAGGCCCAAGATAGCTTGTGGTGTGATGAGTTGTAATGTCTATGGCATAGTAATTTTTTTTGGATTGGATTAATTTTTTCGGAACTGGGCTAGGCCCAAGTTATATTGGACAATTATTTTTGAGGGAAAAACATGAGAGGCCCAGCAAAGAAATGGCCCAGAAAAATATATGATCAAAAAGAAAATCTGCTGTTAAAAGGGCCACGCAAAGAAATCAATAGGGCTGAATTGTTGGGTCAGACCCATGTAGCTAATAAAAGCACAGGAAAAAATACATTAAAAAGGCCGAATTGTTGGGCTAGGCCCATGTAGAAAATCGAATTGGACCGGGCTGATTCTTGTGCCACATCAGATTGCCACGTCGGATGCCTACGTGGCCTTGGGAGGCTGCTAGTGACCAAAACAAAACAGTAGGCATATTTTGGTCGTAAACGTCTACGACCTTCTCACAGAGAAGGTCGTTAATTTCAGTTTACGACTGCCAGCTTTTGACCTTCTGTTTTTGGTCACAAAAAGGTCGCAAATGAAAAACAATGACCTTTCAGTGACCAATAGTCAAGGTCACAAGTTGACATATTTCTTGTATTGACCATTGTTCAGCCCAATATCTGCGAATCCATTGGATTCGAGTCTTGCGTTCGCCATATGATTCTTCAGGGTCTGTCTTGTATAGCTCATAAAGATCTTGTGGCAAATCTTTGGATGTGTTCCCAGGGCGCTGTCTGCCGCCCTTTCTTGCTGACTGTTCTGTGGCCATGAAGTTCAAACTGAATGGCTTCAGAACTTGCAAAGGCTTCCGTCTGCTGGTCAGACAAGAACTGGCTTCAGGTGAATTGATGTGACGCTGTAAGAATTCTGCAAATGAATGCAGACTATGAGAACCAAGGGATTCTCCCACGGACATGTACCTGTGACATCATTAGAGATGCGAGGGAAGGGGAAGAGGTCATAAGCATTCTCAGAAGTTTTTGAAGATAAATCAGTTTGAAGACATTGACCTCATAGTGCGAAGACATTCACTTATTTGGTGAGAGCTGGTTCCAGATTTGTACAAAATTAAGAATAGGTACAAGTGAGGAATCTAACTTGTTCTGAAGCATAAGTGAATATACTAGGCATGATATGAGATGCAGAACATGATAGATTCAATTTGCTAGGTATAGAAACCGCTTTTGGTGGAGGAGGATGAATCTATGGGATCAAAAAGGCAGTAAAAAGTAAGTTTTAATGACCACACGACGAACTGCTAGACGGAGAGGAGTGGGAGGCCGAGCAGTTCAATCTCCCATGCCCTAACTTGGCAAGACACCTACGGCGGCGGAGGAGGAGACGAGGTCCGCAGCCGGCTTGAGGACGACATCGGTGAGGTCGCGACAGCTAAGCGCTTCGTCGCCGGCGTCGTCGAGAGCTAGCGGTGGCGCTAGGGTTTGTGCGAGGTGGTGAGGTGGGAGAAGGATTTTGACCGCGATGTGATGTGTATTTATAAGGAAAGGGACGGCACAGCGCAATTACGCAGGTGCCCCTGGCGGTTCACCTCTGAAGGACACGTGGCGAACATGCAACACATTGGAAGCTGTTCCATGTTCCCACGCGCGCCTGGACTGTCGGGGTGGTCATTCTGGCTTCTCCGTGTGTCAGGCAATAAGGGTATAGCATTTAAAACAGATTCAATTTTTGTCTCTGTATCTTCTGCTGACAAGGACGCAGAGAAGACATTCGACAGTTTCAATAGAATGCATATGATTTGGATAGATAGAATTTGAGGTAGAAGCATAGAATAGGTTAGGGTCCAATCACATTCACTTAGACCAAAAGATTCAAGCAAGAAGACATAGCTATAAGTGAATGTTGTAGAGGACAAAAACACAATATAAGAATATATCTTAGTAAGACCAAATCAACATTGTGAAGATAATCGTGAACTTAAATCAATGTTGAAGACAAATCAAATGCGAAGACTTTGCAAATGTAACGCTAAGAGAAACACTTCAAACAAGAGTTTGGTGGTGGCGTTACCCACCGTATAGGAAGTATTAGACCCAGACACGGCGCACAATTATCGTGGTACTTCGAAGTCAAATTCCGCGTTAATGTATTCACACTCAGAGTGTGCGTCTTCATTGATTGAAGATATACGTTACTTTGTGTGTTGCACATCTAAGTCATCAATATGCATAAGTGTTAGGATGTGTGTCCAATCACAGGACATTTGAGGATTCCAAGATATTTAGCTCACACCGCAACTTGCAAAACCTTTTCTCATCCAAGGGCTTTGTGAAGATATCTGCCAATTGCTCTTCAGTGTTGACGTGAATGATATCAATATCTTCCTTCATGACATGATCTCTGAGAAAGTGGTGACAAATTTCAATGTGCTTTGTCTTCGAGTGCCGAACTGGGTTGTTGGCAATCTTGATGACGCTTTCATTGTCGCAGTCGAGTGGCACATGCTTCAGATGGACACCATAGTCCTTGAGAGTTTGCTTCATCCAGAGAAGCCGAGCACAGCAAGATCCAGCAGCAATGTATTCAGATTCAGCAGTGGAGAGAGATACACAGTTCTGCTTCTTTGAAGACCAACAGACAAGTGATTGTCCCAGAAAGTGATACGTGCCTGATGTGGACTTGCAATCAACCTTGTCACCAGTATAATCAACATCTGAGAATCCAACTAGATCAAACTCTGTGCCCTTTGGATACAATAATCCTAGTGTTGGGGTGTAAACCAAATATTGAAGAATTCGCTTCACAGCTAAGTGATGTGATTCCTTTGGTGCCGCTTGGAATCGGGCACACATGCAAACACTAAGCATTATATCTAGCCTAGATGCACATAAATAAAGTAAAGAACCAATCATGGAGCGGTATACCTTTTGATCGAACTCTTTACCATTGGCGTCAGGACTCAGATGACTTTTGGTTGGCATTGGCGTCGTGTATCCTTTGCAGTCTTGCATTCCAGACTTCTTCATGCAATCTTTGAGGTATTTTTCTTGAGATATGAAGATGTCGTTGCTCTGCTGATGGATTTGAAGACCAAGGAAGAACTTTAGCTCACCCATCATGGACATTTGATATTGCTCTTGCATCATGTGACCAAACTCATCACTGTATTTCTTGTCAGTGTAGCCGAAGATAATGTCATCCACATAGATTTGGCACACAAATAGTTCTCCATCATATGTCTTCGTGAAGAGTGTAGGATCTAGAGAACCAGGTTTGAAGCCTTTGCTCTTCAGGAAGTCTTTGAGTGTGTCATACCACGCACGAGGGGCTTGTTTGAGGCCATACAATGCCTTGTTGAGCTTGTATACCATATCAGGATGTTTTGGATCTTCAAAGCCAGGAGGTTGTGCAACATATACTTCTTCTTCAATCTTGCCATTGAGAAAGGCACTCTTCACATCCATTTGATACAGAAGGATGTTGTGATGGTTGGCATAGGCTAGCAGTATGCGAATGGCTTCAAGCCTAGCCACCAGAGCGAACGTTTCATCAAAGTCAATCCCTTCTACTTGAGTATATCCTTGAGCAACAAGACGAGCCTTGTTTCTGACGACTTGACCATGCTCATCTTGCTTGTTGCGATATATCCATTTGGTGCCTATAATATTGTGCTTGCGAGGATTAGGACGCTTGACCAATTCCCACACATTGTTCAGCTCGAACTGTTGAAGCTCTTCTTGCATAGCTTGAATCCATTCAGGTTCCATGAAGGCTTCAGCAACTTTCTTGGGTTCAGAGATTGAGACAAATGCAAAATTCCCATAGAAATTTGCTAGCTGTGTTGCTCTTGAACGAGTGAGTGGACCGGGTGCATTGATGATGTCTATCATCTTCTCAATCTGTACTTCATTTGCAACACGAGGATGAGCTGGACGAAGATTTTGCTCTTGCTGACCATTATCTTCATTTTGAGCATTGGCTTCAGGCTGAACATTGTCTTCAGGTTGATCCGGAGCAGTGATGATAATTTCCTCTTCAGCCTGTGCCTCTGAAGGTATGATTTCTCCAGTTCCCATTAGCTTGATTGATTCACTAGGAGGTACTTCATCTACACATTTGGCAGGTGCTCTCTTTGCGAGCCGTTAGTCTCGTCGAACCGCACATCCACAGTTTCAACCACTTTATAGTGAAAGAGGTTGAAGACTCTGTATGAGTGCGAATCCTTTCCGTAACCAAACATAAAACCTTCATGTGCTTTCGGTGCAAATTTTGAAGTGTGATGTGGATCCTTGATCCAGCACCTAGCACCAAATACTCTGAAGTAACTGACGTTTGGCTTCTTACCAGTCAGGAGCTCATAAGATGTTTTCTTCAGAAGCTTATGGAGATAAACACGGTTGATGATGTGGCATGCAGTATCAATAGCTTCAGGACAGAACTTCCTTGGAGTCTTGTACTCGTCAAGCATCGTTCGAGCCATCTTGATGAGAGTTCTGTTCTTGCGCTCCATGATGCCATTCTGCTGAGGTGTGTATGGAGCAGAGAACTCATGAGTGATGCCTAATGTATCCAGGTAAAGGTCGAGGCCGGTGTTCTTGAACTCTGTGCCATTGTCACTTCTGATATGCTTGATCTTGATGCCATAGTTCGTCATGGCACGATTGGCGAAGCGTCTGAAGACATCCTGCACTTCATTCTTGTAGAGGATTATGTGCACCCATGTATATCTTGAATATTCATCAACAATGACAAAACCATAGAGGCAAGCAGTGGTAGTGAGAGTAGAGTAGTGAGTAGGGCCAAAGAGATCCATGTGAAGCAGCTCGAAGGGTTGAGATGTAGTCATGATTGTCTTCGAGGGATGCTTAGCCCTTGTCATCTTTCCAGCTTCGCAGGCACCACACAGATGATCCTTCTTGAACTTGATGCCCTCGATGCCCACGACGTGTTTCTTCTTCGCGAGAGTGTGCAAGTTCCACATGCCAGCATGCCCTAGCCTTCGATGCCAGAGCCAACACTCTGAAGCTTTTGCTAGAAGACATAACGCCAACTGTGGTCCTGCTGAGAAATCTACCATATACAGATCATCTTTCCCATACCCTTCAAAGACTAGAGACTTGTCAGATTCCATTAGAACAAGGCAATGATATTTTCCAAATATCACAATCATGTTTAAGTCACAAAGCATTGAGACAGACATTAAGTTGAAACCAAGGGATTCAACAAGTATCACTTTATCCATGTGTTGATCCTTTGAGATTGCAACTCTACCTAGACCCAATACCTTGCTTTTACCAGTATCAGCAAATGTGATGTGACTCTTGTCTGATGGACATAGTGTTGAATCTATCAGAAGACTTCGATCGCCAGTCATGTGGTTAGTGCATCCACTGTCCATAATCCATTATGAAGACTTTGGTGTCATACCCTATAGTGCAGTTAGGGGGATAGGCTTCACCAAGGGTATTGTGAAGCATAAACATTTGACGAACAAGCGGATTATCAAAGCTTAAATCCAGGTTAGGACTGATGGGATGACTGGCAAGCGATTCAGGAACAAAATACATAGTAAGACCATTTTGGAATTTTTTATCTTGTGCCCTACAAGATGTTTTAGGTCCCTAGCATTAGCATCGGACGCCTTTGATTTCCGGCTGGAGACCTTTCCCTGCAAAAGAGAGTTAAGTTTTCTTAACCACCCACATTTTCAGGGGTGGCTCCGAAGCAATGAGTCTAAGTGCAGCATCTGATAACTTCGGCTTTGGAGCCCTAGCAAATAGCCTTGCAGGAGGTGAATAATACTCATAAGAATAAGCAGAAAAGTTCTTAGTTCTATGAACATAGCGGTTTGAGGAAACACGCTCATATTCATGGGTCTGAGTATAATTTCCTTGCAAAACATTGGCATTAGGGTGACTCAGGTGAGTCCTTTGTCTGTTTGAAGCCTTTGGACCATATGAAGCCTTTGGTCTGGGGTTTGTCTTCTTCCCAGGTGGTGTCATGACGACATTAACAGGAAGATTCTTAAGACAACTTTTGGGTACCCATATCTTCTTCATAGGTGGCCCATTCCTGCAGTTAGTACCAATATACCTGGCAAACACTTCACCATTCTGATTCTTAAATAGTTTATAGTTTGCATCAAAGGATTCATCAATGATAACGGGGATAGCACAAGTGAAGCCAGACAAGGTGGATGGATCCACTGAAGGTTCCTTTGCAGCAACCCATTTGGTTTTGGGTTACTGCTCAGGTTTCCAGTAAGAACCATCAACATTCATCTTCCTCTCGAACCCAACACCCACTTTTCTAGGGTTTTGGTTCAGAATCTGCTTTTTGAGGACATCACATAATGTCGGATGCCCTTTGAGGCTTTTGTACATCCCTGTTTCAAGCAAAGTCTTCAACCTAGCATTTTCATCAGCAATAGTAGTGGTATCGTCAGTAGAGGGGTTAGTTACCACATCAGCAGTTGAAGATATTGCAACAGTGGCAGCAGTAGAACATTCAGCAACAGAGGTAGCATTATCAAGCTCAATGCATTTTAGACATGGTGGTTCAAATCCTTCCTGAGCGGGACTGGTCTGTTGAGCGCGAAGTGACTCGTTCTCCTTTTGAAGATCTTCATGAATCGTTCTCAATTTCTCAAGCTCTTGTTTCCTTTGATGATAATCGTAGGAAAGCTTTTCATGAGTCGTTGAGAGCGTTTCATGACGACTTTCAAGTTCCTTGTACTTAACATGAAGATTTTTGATGTTTTTAATTAAGGACTGAGATCGGGTCATTTCCGCGTCCAACAGGTCATCGCTTTTGTCTAACAGTTTTTGAGAATGTTCCATAGCCTTTTGTTGTTTAGTTGCAATTTTAGCAAGTGTTTTGTAGCTGGGTTTGGATTCACAATCAGAGTCATCTTCACTAGATTTTTGAAAGTAAGCATCGAGTGATTTTACGTTGGCACCACGTGCCATGAAGCAGTAGGTGGGAGCAGAGTTGTCCTTGCCATTAGCATCAGCGTTGGTGATGGAGCCATTGTCTTCAGTGTTGAAGATGGACTTGGCAATGTAGGCTGTAGCTAGAGCCAGACTTGCAACACCAGAGTCGGACTCCTCTTCAGACTCCACCTCCGCCTCCTCAGAAGCAGACTCCTCCTCTGAATCCATCTCCTTGCCAACAAAAGAACGAGCCTTGCCAGATGAACTCTTCTTGTGCGATGAAGAGTTCGACGAAGACTTCGCAGAAGACTTTGAGGATTTCTTCTTCTTCTTGTCATCAGAATCATATTCCTTGCTCTTCTTCTTCTTCTTCTCATTGTCCCACTGTGTACACTCAAAGATGTAGTGACCAGGTTTTTTTGCACTTGTGGCATGTTCTCTTCTTGTGGTCATGGGTAGAAGCTTCATCATTTCTTGAGCTGGATCATGGAGACTTTCTAAAGCCTTTCTTCTTAGTGAATTTCTGGAACTTCTTAACAAGCATAGCAAGCTCCTTTCCAATGTCTTCAGGATCACCAAAACTGCAGTCAGATTCTTCTTCAGACAAGGAAACAACCTTTGCCTTCAAAGCGCGAGTTCGGCCATAGTTGGGACCATAGATATCTCGTTTCTTAGATAGCTGAAACTCATGTGTGTTGAGCCTCTCAAGTATGTCAGACGGATCGAGAGTCTTGAAGTCAGGGCGTTCTTGAATCATCAGGGCTAGGGTGTCAAACGAGCTATCAAGTGATCTCAGAAGTGTCTTGACGATTTCATGCTTGGTGATTTCAGTGGCGCCGAGTGCTTGAAGCTCATTTGTGATATCAGTGAGGCGATCAAATGTGAGCTGGACGTTCTCATTGTCGTGTCTCTTGAAGCGGTTGAAGAGGTTGCGAAGGACACTGATCCTTTGATCTCTCTGGGTTGAGACGGTTTCGTTGACCTTTGAGAGCCAGTCCCAGACTAGCTTCGATGTTTCCAGAGCACTCACACGGCCATACTGTCCTTTGGTCAGATGGCCACAGATGATATTCTTGGCAGTAGAATCCAGTTGAACGAACTTCTTGACATCAGCAGGGGTGACACCTTCACCGGTCTTGGGAACGCCGTTCTTGACGACATACCAGAGGTCGACATCAATGGCTTCAAGATGCATGCGCATCTTATTCTTCCAGTAGGGGTATTCAGTGCCATCGAAGATTGGGCACGCAGCGGAGACTTTGATTATCCCTGCAGTCGACATAGCTAAAACTCCAGGTGGTTAAACCGAATCACACAGAACAAGGGAGTACCTTGCTCGGATACCAATTGAAAGAGCTGGATATCGACTAGAGGGGGGTGAATAGGCGATTTTTATGAAAGTCTTCAAAACATGGGAGTTTTGAAGACAAACAATAGAAATTATCCTATTGATATGCAGCGGAAGGTAGACTACACTAGGCAAGCCATAGTCAAGTATTCAATGAAGTGAAAGCACGAAGACTATTAGCAGCTAGGCAGTATGGATCAGGATGGAAGATAGTATGAAGCCAATCAGAACAAGTAGTCACACAGTGAAGTCAAACAGATAATGCAAGCAGGCAATGACTTCACGAAGACAAACTGTAAGTAAAGAGAAGGAAGGTGCGACGCCCCCGATTTGACCGTACACTAATCATGCACGCAAACGTGTACGATCAAGATCAGGGACTCACGGGAAGATATCACAACACAACTCTAAAACATAAATAAGTCATACAAGCATCATAATACAAGCCAGGGGCCTCGAGGGCTCGAATACAAGTGCTTGATCATAGACGAGTCAGCGGAAGCAACAATATATGAGTACAGACATAAGTTAAACAAGTTTGCCTTAAGAAGGCTAGCACAAACTGGGATACAGATCGAACGAAGCGCAGGCCTCCTGCCTGGGATCCTCCTAACTAACTCCTGGTCGTCGTCAGCGGGCTGCACGTAGTAGCAGGCACCTCCAGTGTAGTAGGAGTCGTCGTCGACGGTGGCGTCTGGCTCCTGGGCTCCAACATCTGGTTGCGACAACCAGATAGAAAGGAAAGGGGGAAAAGAGGAAGGAAAGCAACCGTGAGTACTCATCCAAAGTACTCGCAAGCAAGGAGCTACACTACATATGCATGGGTATATGTGTAAAGGGGCATATCAGTGGACTGAACTACAGAATGCCAGAATAAGAGGGGGATAGCTAGTCCTGTCGAAGACTACGCTCCTGGCAGCCTCCATCTTGCAGCATGTAGAAGAGAGTAGATTGAAGTCCTCCAAGTAGCATCGCATAGAATAATCCTACCCGGCGATCCCCTCCTCGTCGCCCTGTTAGAGAGCGATCACCGGGTTGTATCTGGCACTTGGAAGGGTGTGTTTTATTAAGTATCCTGTTCTAGTTGTCATAAGGTCAAGGTACAACTCCGGGTCGTCCTTTTACCGAGGGACACGGCTATTCGAATAGATAAACTTCCCTGCAGGGGTGCACCACATAACCCAACACGCTCGATCCCATTTGGCCGGACACACTTTTCTGGGTCATGCCCGGCCTCGGAAGATCAACACGTCGCAGCCCCACCTAGGCTCAACAGAGAGGTCAGCACACCTGCACGTTGCGTACGCGGCCGGAAGCAGACCTAGCCCCCTTAATACAAGCGCGAGCTTACGGTCCAATGCGGCGCGCACCACTCAGTCGCTGACGTCAAAAAGAGCTTCGGCTGATACCACGACGTCGAGTGCCCATAACTGTTCCCGCGTAGCTGGTTAGTGCGTGTAGACCAAATGGCCAGACTCAGATCAAATACCAAGATCTCGTTAAGCGTGTTAAGTATCCGCGAACGCCGACCAGGGCCAGGCCCACCTCTCTCCTAGGTGGTCTCAACCTGCCCTGTCGCTCCGCCACAAAGTAACAGTCGGGGGCCGTCAGGAACCCAGTGTGACGCCCCCGATTTGACCGTACACTAATCATGCACGCAAATGTGTACGATCACGATCAGGGACTCACGGGAAGATATCACAACACAACTCTACAACATAAATAAGTCATACAAGCATTATAATACAAGCCAGGGGCCTCGAGGGCTTGAATACAAGTGCTCGATCATAGACGAGTCAGCGGAAGCAACAATATCTGAGTACAGACATTAGTTAAACAAGTTGCCTTAAGAAGGCTAGCACAAAGTAGCAACGATCGAAAAGGCAAGGCCTCCTGCCTGGGACCTCCTAACTACTCCTGGTCGTCGTCAGCGGCCTGCACGTAGTAGTAGGCACCTCCAGTGTCGTAGGTGTCGTCGTCGACGGTGGCGTCTGGCTCCTGAACTCCAGCATCTGGTTGCGACAATCCGGTATAGAAAGGGGAAAGAGGGAGAAAAGCAACCGTGAGTACTCATCCAAAGTACTCGCAAGCAAGGAACTACACTACATATGCATGGGTATATGTGTAAAGGGGCATATCAGTGGACTGAACTGCAGAATGCCAGAATAAGAGGGGAATAGCTAGTCCTGTCGAAGACTACGCTTCTGGACATCTCCATCTTGCAGCATGTAGAAGAGAGTAGATTGAAGTCCTCCAAGTAGCATCGCATAGCATAATCCTACCCTGCAATCCCCTCCTCGTCGCCCTGTTAGAGAGCGATCACCGGGATGTATCTGGCACTTGGAAGGGTGTATTTTATTCAGTATCCAGTTCTAGTTGTCATAAGCTCAAGGTACAACTCCGGGTCGTCCTTTTACCGAGGGACACGGCTATTCGAATAGATAAACTTCCCTGCAGGGGTGCACCACATAACCCAACACGCTCGATCCCATTTGGCCGGACACACTTTTCTGGGTCATGCCCGGCCTCGTAAGATCAACACGTCGCAGCCCCACCTAGGCTCAACAGAGAGGCCAGCACGCCGGTCTAAACCTATGCGCGCAGGGGTCTGGGCCCATCGCCCTATGCACACCTGCACGTTGCGAACGCGGCCGCGAGCAGACCTAGCAACCCACACGATCACGGCGGTTACGTCAAAGCGGTCCAACACGGCGCGCGCCACTCAGTCGCTGACGTCAAAAGAGCTTCGGCTGATACCACGACGTCGGGATACCCATAACTACTCCCACGTAGATGGTTAGTGTGTATAGACCAAATGGCCAGACTCAGATCAAATACCAAGATCTCGTTAAGCGTGTTAAGTATCCGCGAACGCCGACCAGGGCCAGGCCCACCTCTCACCTAGGCGGTCTCAACCTGCCCTGTCGCTCCGCCACAAAGATCCACTTGCGGGTACTCCTACGAGCCGACCCGACTTTAGTCATCACATGTGTCATGTATATAGTATATAAGTATATGCCCGTGATCACCGCCCAGGTGATCACGGCCCGATAGTATAGCACAGCAGACGGACAAGAATGTAGGGCCACTGATGGAAATCTAGCATCCTAGACTAAGCATGTAGGATTGCAGGTAAAGGTATCAACAGTAGTAGCAAGGATAGGCTATGCATCAGAATAGGATATCGAAAAGCAGTAACATGCTACACTACTCTAATGCAAGCAGTAGAGATTAGAGTAGGCGATATCTGGTGATCAAAGGGGGGGCTTGCCTGGTTGCTCTGGCAAGTAGTAGGGGTCGTCGACTCCGTAGTCGAACTGGGCAGCAGCAGTGTCGGTCTCGTAGTCTACCGGAGAGAAGAAGGGGAAGAAACAGTAAATACAATGCAAACATAAGCATGACGATGCGTGACATGACAATGAGCGGTGCTAGGGGTGCCCTAACGCGACAGTAGGTGGTACCGGTGAAGGGGGGAACATCCGGGAGGTATGCCCGATGTTTCGCGTTTCGGACAGACGGATCGGAGGGGGAAAGTTGCTAGTTCGATAGGTTAGGGAGGTGCGGTGGATGAACGGACTGCGTAGTCGGATTCGTCTCGTCGTTCTGAGCAACTTCCATATAGAAAACATTTTCATCCGAGTTACGGTTTAAAAGATATGAATTTTCAAAGTTTATTTGAATTTCTGGAATTATTTAATTAACAGAAAAAGGGATATGACGTCAGCATGACGTAGGAGTGACGTCAGCGGTCAACAGTCCGGGTTGACTGGTCAAACTGACAAGGGGGACCCACCTGTCATAGACAGTGGGTTAACAGAGGATTAAACTAATTAATCTTTAGTTAATTAGCTACTGGGCCCACCTGTCAGTGAGAGATTAATTAAACTATTTATTTTTATTTATAAAACATTTTCTTTTTCTTTTCTTTTTTAATTTTTGCGGCGGGGCCCGCATGTCAGTGACTGGGCCTGCCCAGTCAGCAGTTGACTGGGTCAACCCAGTCAACTGGGCCCGTGGGGGCCACTGGCAGTGACCCAGGGGTGGCCCCAGGTGTGCCACGTCGGTGGCCGGCGCCGGAGTATCGCCGGTGACCAAACGCACGGCGGCGCGGCTCGGGAGGGGCGCGGGTTTCACGTACAGGGGGTCTCCGGGGGCGTGGCTGGGCGCGTTCGACGCGGCTCGACGTCGCGCGTCCAACGGCGGTGGTCGGAGGGGCTGGAACGGCCGGGGACGACCGCTACAAGCTCGCCGGCGGCGAGGTGCTACGGGTGCCCGACGGAAGCTACGCTAGAGCGCACGAACGGCCGAACTAGCTAGCTAGGTGGGTGCGGCACGGTGTGGTCGGGCTAGCGGGCCAACGCCCGTGACCATTTGGTCACCGGAGACACGCCGGCGGCGAGCTCCGCGGCGTGGCGTTCGGGCGCGCGCGGGGAAGCAGCTACGGAGCGCGAGCGAGCTTGCGGAGAGGGGGAGGAGGTAGAGGAGCTCACCGCGCGGCGCGAGAAAGGCCCGTGGGTGCTTAGGAGCAGCAGGTCGTCGCCGGGGAAGAAAGGGGGTCGCCGGCGTCCGAGGTTGAAGGCGAGCTCGGGGAGGCCGTTGCAGTGGCTCCGAGCCTCGACGGAGAGGCGGAGGGGGTGTAGTCGAGGGCGGCGACGTCGTACGACACGGCGGGGTGGCGAGTGGGGCACGGTGGCCGCGTGAACGACGGGAACGGCGGCGAGCGCGTCGGGCGTGGGGAAGAGGGGAGCGGCGCTGATCCGGGGGAGGGAAGAGGAAGGCGCGGGGGCTGAGAGGGAGAGCGGGGTGAGTGGGAGAGAGGCCCGAGGGAGCGGGGGCCGCTGGCGCCCTTATCCTCTCGCGGGGTTCACCGCCGGCGAGGGGGTTCGGCGGCGACGCTCCCCTGTTCCGACCCGGTCGGGGGAACAGGAAGGGGACGCGGGGGGGGAGGTGGGCTGGGCCGGGGCGCGGCTGCGGGTGGCGGCCCAGCTTGGGCCCGGGGGGGGGGGGTTGGGCCGCGGGTCCAGTGGGGGGGGGGGGGAGCGGGGCCCTTTTCCCTTTGCTTTCTTTTTCTGTTTTGTTTTCTGTTTTCTCTTATTTGTTTATTTCCTTTTCTGTTTTATTTCATTTAAAAATATTTAGACATTTTATAAAAATGTGTTTTCTCCACCATAATTACCAGTGTATTATTTAGAACCCACTGAACATTTTTGTTAGAATTTTTGAAAACTTTTATTTTCCACTTTAATTATATTTGAAGTTTGAACTAGGAGTTTGACAAGGGTGTGGTTCAAATGTGATCAAGCCCTGTTTAGCAACATGATTAGCTTAATCACAGGGGGTTACTGTAGCATGATTCTCAGGGTGTTACACCCAGGCCCACCTCTACCGGGATGGAGCCACCTGTCCTTTCAGCCCCCTCATCAGAATCACTTGCGGGTACTCAACGAGCCGACCCGACTTTAGTCACCACATGTGTAATGTATAATTGTATATAGTATATACCCATGATCACCTCCCGAAGTGATCATGGCCCAGTAGTATAGCATGGCAGACGGACAAGAGTGTAGGGCCACTGATGGAACACTAGCATCCTATACTAAGTAGTAGGATAGCAGGTAAGGGTAACAACTGTAGCAACAATGACAGGCTATGCTTCAGGATAGGATTAACGGAAAGCAGTAACATGCTACACTACTCTAATGCAAGCAGTATAGAGAAGAATAGGCGATATCTGGTGATCAAGGGGGGGCTTGCCTGGTTGCTTAGACAAGGAGGGGTCGTCAACACCGTAGTCGGTCGGGGCACCAGCAGCGGCGGCGGTCTCGTAGTCTACCGGAGAGAAGAGGGGGAAGAAACAGTAAATACAATGCAAACATAAGCATGACGATGCGTGACATGACAATGAGCGGTGCTAGGTGTGCCCTAACGCGGCAGTAGGTGGTACCGGCGAAGGGGGGGAACATCCGAGAAAGTATTCCCGATGTTTTGCGTTTTCGGACAGATGAACCGGAGGGGAAAAGTTGCATGTTTGCTATGCTAGGTATGTGTGGCAGACGAACGGGCTGCGTATCCAGATTCGTCTCGTCTTTCTGAGCAACTTTCATGTAGAAAGTATTTTCATCTGAGCTACGGTTTATTTTATATGATTTTCTAAAGTTTTAAATCATTTTAGAATTTATTTAATTTATTTAATTCAACATTATCCAGAATAGTGCCTGCTGACATCATCATGACATCAGCAGTCAACAGGGCGTTGACTGGGTCAAACTGACGTGCGGGACCCACCTGTCATTGACTGATTAATTAATTAACTAACAGTTTAATTAGTTTAGTTATTTGATTAGTTTAATTAATCAAAAATTAATTAGGTTAATTAATTCTTTAATTAATTAATTATTTTTAATATATTATTATTATTATTATTATTATTAATATTTATATCTTTTAATTCTTTTTTTTAACGTTCTCAGGGTCTGGGCCCCACTTGTCATTGGGCCAGGGGGCCAATCGGGTGCTGGGCTATCGGGCACAGCCCGAACGGGCACTGGCCCACGGGGCGCACCCGATTTGGGCGCTGCGGGACGCCAGCGACCACGGTAGGGCGGTCGCAGGGAGCAGGGGGCCAGGACGGCGCGCCGGCATGGAGCAACGGCAGGGGAGGCGCTGGGAGTTGCGGGCGGAGGCGGGCGCAGTGGCAGGGCGGCAGGGGAGCCGCAACGGCTGCGGTCGGTGCGAGCGCGCACGACCATGGGTGCGCGAGAGGCGCGAGCGAGCGCGAGGAGGGGGGAGGCGGTGCGGTGCGGTGGTCGTGGTGGCGTTCGGCGATGCAGACGGTGCAACGGGACGGTCGACGGTGACGGGGAGAGAAGAGGAGGCCGGGGGCCTCACCGAGGGAGCGTAGGGGACGTGGGAGAGAGAAGAGGGCGTGGCCCTCACCGGGTAGTGTAGGGCAATGGCAGCGGGGCTTGAGGTAGGGGACGAGGACGACGCGACGCCGGGGACGTAGTCCGGCGAGGAGGCGTGGTCGAGGCGGCGGAGCGGTCCTTGGGTGGCGGAGGTGTCCGGCGGCGTCGGGCGGCGGCATGGGCGCCCAGCTCCAGAACGGGGAGGCGGAGGAGTCGAGGTAGAAGCGGTCCAGCGAGGGAGGCTCCGAGCGGCGGCGAGCGCTAGGTGACGGGGTCATTGCCCCCAATCCAGATCGGGAGGGGGGAAGGGAACCGAGCGAGAGAGGGGGGATCGAGGGAAAGTGGGGTCGTGGGGGTTAGAGTTTTCCCCCAGTGGGGTGGATAAGGGGGAGGGTGTGGGGGTGCGGCTGGGCCGGCCTGGCGGCCCGATGGCCTGCTGGGCCGTGGCCCAGTGGGGGGGGGAAGGGGTTTTCCTTTTCTTCTTTTTGTTTTATCTTTATCTTTTTTTATTTATCTTATTTTCTGATTTCTTTTAACTTCCAATTTATTTTAGTTTCAATAAAATACCAAAGTGGCACCTAAATTGTTGTTACAAATTATGTCACAACCACAAAAAGTTTCATCCCAAAATAATATAGTTTAATATTTTACAAAATACAAAAGGCATTTAATTAATGGTTTTAGCTACTGATTTAATTAGTTTGGTGCATTTAAACATTTTATAAAGACTTGGTTCCTCCACCAATATTACATATGATATATTTGTCACTTTTAGAACATTTTAGTTTTGACATTTGAAAACTTTTATTGTTTGCTTGATTTTGAATTTGAATACAAACTGGTTTCGAACTAACGCGTGATTATCAACAGTAACTGAGGTGACATGGCATCATTAGTAGGGAATTACTGTAGTCTAATTATCCGGGCGTCACAATTCTCCTCCACTACAAGAAATCTCGTCCAGAGATTTAAGAGGTAGAGTAAGGGGGGAAGATTTGGCTACGAAATTCTATCGTGTCTTCTTGGTCTTGGTTGCTCTTTCCGAAGAGGTCGATCCATTATGTTGATGTCTCCATTTCTCTACTTCATGTCATCATGATGAAGTCAGCATCCTTCCTTCGAAAACTCCATCATACTTACGAAAGAATAAAGGGTGGGTATTCCAGAAGAATGGACCTATGAGTATCTCTCGAGTTGAACAAATGAAACACATCGAGAGCAAAGTAAGACGGTGCAATAAGAAGTTTCGAGCGGATTGGCAATCGTTCATTGCCTGAAACAGAGTGTGAAAGGGGTTCAGAGCAACGGGAATAAGTATTGTGTCCGATACCAGAATTGATCACTAGGAAGGTGGCTCGCAAATTACATACGAAACAAGGCGCAAGGGATAACTTCAAAACAGGGATGTATAGGAGAGTCAGGTTTCGATCCTGTGGAACTATGGGTTATGGGCCCACCATGTGGGTTAAAAGTAGGAAGGGCGGAGACGTCTTGCATGATCATGTAAGCAAGGCATGTCAGAGGATAGCCCGTCATTTATGTCGACAACAACATCGGTACCAAGGGCGAGGGTCGAAGAGAACCATTTTCCTGCTCGTTGAACGAGGCGGACCAATAGGCAAAGTTCTCGTCCATCGGTGGTTACCGGAAGGCTATCAACAAAAGCAACAGGGTCTTACTGACAGGGTTGTACACCAAGGTGTTTACATAAGCAGAAGAACATTACTGCTTAGATCATATAGATCACTAGAAAGGTTAAACAAAACAATGGAAAGGAAAATGTGATCATCAGCTTAAACAGAACAATGGAAAGGAAAATGTGTTCAAGCACATATTTCAGGGCTATATCCTTCCCAAGGACAAGCCAAGCAAGATATGCATGATAGGATATAATGTAGAAAACTCTTTGGGTAAGCGGAGAGAAATTTCAAGACATTACCCATACAGCGGTGTTTGGATAATTGAGCAGGAAACATTTAGCATTGGGCTCCAAATGTTCTTGTTGAAAATCGGAGTATCACAAAAATGCTTCGAGATAGCATCGACATGGACTTCAAGCAAAGGTCAGACTTTGGAAACACAAGGGATCCATCAGGAATAGCTTGTGGAATAAGGCTTACAATTTCCTCATGGAAGAATCGCTAAGCTTGCTAAAAGGAAACTATAACAATAGGTCCTCCGGCCAGGTGTGCTAGGCATGACATCACCTTACAGGGTCACATAAAGACCAACGTTATAACTCTTGGATATATGTTCCAACCATCATATCTGACCGAGATTCAGATCTGATTGGTGTCAGGATACCTCAGACTCAGGATGTCTGAGAAGAAAGGTACAACACAGATTGACGGAATGACATTGTAAGATTCTTGGGAATGAACTATGGAATCGAGTTCCGAAACAAGAGTTCATCAGTAAACCAAGGAGAGGATGAGGAGGTGGCTGATGGACTCAGCAACAATTCATCGAGAATTGCAAAGGATGGATTGCCACAATTATGTGAACAAGGAGATAGCATTAGCTAGATCGAATGACTTAATGATGTATGCTCGAGGAAAACATACACAGTTAAACATTGGTTGAAATGTGCACCCGAAATATGGGCTAGGTAGCACGATCAATGTTCGAATGATGATTCATTAAGCCATAGACGTAGAATGAAACTATAGACCAATAACTTCAATGCAATAGGGTTGCTAGAAGTTTAGAATTTACACATCACAGACCATTTGTCGGTATTTCGTTTAGAAACAACACGGGGACCAAGAAAGATTGGTGATGGTGAGAAGTATCACTGTACCAATAATTCTTAAGAGGTGGAGTAATGCTCACGACATTCTTGACATCAAAGATGGTAATACTCCACGGTAGAACATAACATAGGTTGGATAGCAGGGAAATCAAGATGCAACACAAAATATGAACAAGTTTGTGTTGGGGGGAGGCAAGAATGTTGTCGATGATAACACAATTCATCGAGGGGCAAGGATGGTATTTCTCATCCTGAATTTCGACACACAACTTGGAAGAAGTCAAATTTTGACAATGATCACGACAAATTTGTCGAGAGGTTTTCAAGAAGATGTAAATGATCGACGATGACATCAAGTCAAAGGAATGATGAAAGTGAAAGGTTATTGGAACCACGGGTAGGACACAAACTCGAATCAAGTTTGCTGATCAAGGAGAAGTGATATGACGAGGAAGATCGATTGTAAGATTAGCTCACCGTCGCAATCTGTGCTCCGGGAAGAAGGACCCGGTAGCACAGTTAAAATTTAGCACGATAATGATATAGCCAATCAGGCTAGGAGTGACATGATCGAGTACAAACTCGCAAGTAAAGAAGATTACTAAGAGTTGTTTAATCGTACGCGGACTCGATTCAGTTATCGATGTCCTTGAGTGTTTAATAACTTGAAGCCCATGAAAAATTGGAATCAATGAGAATGTAGCACTTGATGGAGAACTCATAATAAGTTATGCAGTTCCGTGATAATCTCGAGATACCAGGGGGTAATACTCGACGACAAACCAAAGTAGAGGTTGGACTGGGGTATTGCTCTTACAGAAGACAAGTGCTTAAACTTGTACGAGAAATGGTATTTAAAGGAGAACATGGTCGGAACCATGTCCACGGATACGAGATGAAATTATTACAAGGGGATAATTATTTTAAGAGAAGCTTCCATGATAAGGTATACATCGTGTCCATGGGCATGAACATAGGGTTCAAGGTCGACTCCCACTTGTTCAACGCATAACCTTTCATTTACCTCTCGTATTTCGGAAATGACATTAGTTGTTGAAAGTTTTTACCTGATGCAATACCAGATAAGTATGACCATGAAATCTTTCGGGTTCACACGGATTAGGGAAGGTGTAGGTTCAACCCATCAGGGCATCTTAGGAACATATACCACAAACTTCGGAGTAAATAACACAAGCTCGAAAGTAAAGCATGGTTCACAAAGCAGAGGATACAATTTACCAAAGGCATCATGTATCCGAGGAAAAGCTCACAAGCTTATTTAATATGGAGGACATTGTCGGATAAAATCTGACAAAAGGGTCTGGTGGTCCACAAGGGATCCGATGTGAGCATCAGTACTCAACCAGAGGAAGAAAGAATGCAAGGAGATCAGATTATAGAAACAACTGACTAACTGAAAGCTCAATGCAAAGGATTTATAATTTCAAATTCGAGGGATCAGAAGCAAATGCTCTGATTGAGGATGGATAAGTCGAGTAAACTTACGGGTACAATCGATGGCAAATTTGATTGGGGAGAACCAGCTCACGTTTCAAATGGCGTCTGAGCCGGAAGGATGAATTCTAGGGTCTGATTGAGGATTGCGAGCATTCGCAACAAATTGAATCAACGGACTCAAAATGATAATGACAAGAGATGCCAATAAGATTACGAGACTTAGGATTAATCATAATGCAAGTAAGCAAGAATTTCAAGAGCAAAAAGGCTCATGAGGATTTTTGGAAGATCGAATGATATTTTGAACACTTTTGTGAAATACTTGAATCAACTGGGATGAGCGGATACTCGGTAAGTGCGAGAATTATCCGTAGGGGTATTCAGGTGACAAAGAACAGCAAGGCAGTAAGCTCAAAGGATTCTCGTAACAACACAGAGAATTTCGGGGTATCTTGTAATAACAAGATCAACTGGGAAACATTGTATGAATGGCGAGTATACGTGGTTATCCATAGGAGTTTATAGATGGAAGGGAATTGCAAAAGCGATGAACACAAGTTCTCGGGTTATCAGAGGAGAGTATCATCAGGGTCTTCACGTGCAGCAGACGATCATCAGTAATAAGGGGCTCTCCGGGTGAAAGTGATAACGAGATCCTAATGTTAGATTTAGCAAAATTCACTTAACCCGAATAGAAGAGAGATCAGAGTCCCAGAGTATAGACAAGGAGTAAAAGATCCTAATACCACCATATGGCGACGTGGGCCCGTAAGACACACAACCATGTTAGGAAAAGTTTTGTAATGTCTAGACTCGACTTCGGCCAAGGAGTTGGAAGGGGGATTCCTACAGGCAGTTGGCTCTGATACCAACTTGTGACGCCCCCGATTTGACCGTACACTAATCATGCACGCAAACGTGTACGATCAAGATCAGGGATTCACGGGAAGATATCACAACACAACTCTAAAACATAAATAAGTCATACAAGCATCATAATACAAGCCAGGGGCCTCGAGGGCTCGAATACAAGTGCTCGATCATAGACGAGTCAGCGGAAGCAACAATATCTGATTACAGACATAAGTTAAACAAGTTTGCCTTAAGAAGGCTAGCACAAACTGGGATACAGATCGAACGAGGCGTAAGCCTCCTTCCTGGGATCCTCCTAACTAACTCCTGGTCGTCGTCAGCGGGCTGCACGTAGTAGCAGGCACCTCCAGTGTAGTAGGAGTCGTCGTCGATGGTGGCGTCTGGCTCCTGGGCTCTAGCATCTGGTTGCGACAACCAGATAGAAAGGAAAGGGGAAAAGAGGAAGGAAAGCAACCATGAGTACTCATCCAAAGTACTCGGAAGCAAGGAGCTACACTACATATGCATAGGTATATGTGTAAAGGGGCATATCAGTGGACTGAACTGCAGAATGCCAGAATAAGAGGGGGATAGCTAGTCCTGTCGAAGACTACGCTTCTGGCAGCCTCCATCTTGCAGCATGTAGAAGAGAGTAGATTGAAGTCCTCCAAGTAGCATCGCATAGCATAATCCTACCCAGCGATCCCCTCCTCGTCGCCCTATTAGAGAGCGATCACCGGGTTGTATCTGGCACTTGGAAGGGTGTGTTTTATTAAGTATCCAGTTCTAGTTGTCATAAGGTCAAGGTACAACTCCGGGTCGTCCTTTTACCGAGGGACACGACTATTCGGATAGATAAACTTCCCTGCAGGGGTGCACCACATAACCCAACACGCTCGATCCCATTTGGCCAGACACACTTTTCTGTGTCATGCCCGTCCTCGGAAGATCAACACGTCGCAGCCCCACCTAGGCTCAACAGAGAGGTCAGCACGCCGGTCTAAACCCTATGCGCGCAGGGGTCTGGGCCCATCGCCCATTGCACACCTGCATGTTGCATACGCGGCCGGAAGCAGACCTCGCCCCCTTAATACAAGCGCGAGCTTACGGTCCAATGCGGCGCGCGCCACTCAATCGCTGACATCAAAAAGAGCTTCGGCTGATACCATGACGTCGAGTGCCCATAACTGTTCCCGCGTAGCTGGTTAGTGTGTATAGACCAAATGGCCAGACTCAGATCAAATACCAAGATATCGTTAATCCTGTTAAGTATCCGCGAACGCCGACCAGGGCCAGGCCCACCTCTCTCCTAGGTGGTCTCAACCTGCCCTGTCGCTCCGCCACAAAGTAACAGTCGGGGGCCGTCAGGAACCCAGGCCCACCTCTACCGGGATGGAGCCACCTGTCCTTTCAGCCCCCTCATCAGAATCACTTGCGGGTACTCAACGAGCCGACCCGACTTTAGTCACCACATGTGTCATGTATAATTGTATATAGTATATACCCGTGATCACCTCCCGAAGTGATCACGGCCCAGTAGTATAGCATGGCAGACGGACAAGAGTGTAGGGCCACTGATGGAACACTAGCATCCTATACTAAGCAGTAGGATAGCAGGTAAGGGTAACAACTGTAGCAATAATGACAGGCTATGCATCAGGATAGGATTAACAGAAAGCAGTAACATGCTAGACTACTCTAATGCAAGCAGTATAGAGAAGAATAGGCGATATCTGGTGATCAAGGGGGGGGCTTTCCTGGTTGCTTAGACAAGGAGGGGTCGTCAACACCGTAGTCGGTCGGGGCACCAGCAGCGGCGTCGGTCTCGTAGTCTACCGGAGAGAAGAGGGGGAAGAAACAGTAAATACAATGCAAACATAAGCATGACGATGCGTGACATGACAATGAGCGGTGCTAGGTGTGACCTAACGCGGCAGTAGGTGGTACCGGCGAAGGGGGGGAACATCCGGGAAAGTATTCCCGATGTTTTGCGTTTTCGGACAGATGAACCGGAGGGGAAAAGTTGCGTGTTTGCTATGCTAGGTATGTGTGGCAGACGAACGGGCTGCGTATCCGGATTCGTCTCGTCGTTCTGAGCAACTTTCATGTAGAAAGTATTTTCATCTGAGCCACGGTTTATTTCATATGATTTTCTAAAGGGATAGAACCAGTAGCTTGGAGAGGACAGTGATTTGTTGGACCAGTTCCAGTTGCTGTGACAACTGTACGTCTGCTTAGGGAGGCTGAGATTTAACTCAGAAAACCGCGTCTTCACCTTATTCTCCTTGAGCTAAGAACACTTAGTCCTCGCCCAATCACTCTGGTAAGTCTTCAAGGTAGACTTCCAAACCTTCACAGACTTCGTTCACCGGCAATCCACAATGACTCTTGGATGCTCAGAACGCGACACCTAACCGGCTGGAGGATTCATTGTCCTCAAGTGTAACAAATCTTCAGATCACGTGGACATAAAGACTTCGGTGATGCCAAACACTCTTTGGGCTCTGGGTGGTTTGGGCTTTGTCCTCGCAAGGATCTCTCTCTCAAATGCTTCAGAGGTGGGTTGCTCTCAAACGACAAAAGTCGTGCACTAACTCTGAGCAGCCACCAATTTATGGTGTAGGGGGTGGGCTATTTATAGCCAGGAGGCAACCCGACCTGATTTGTCCGAAATGACCCTGGGTCACTAAGGAACTGACACATGTCCAACGGTTAGATTTCAAACACACGCGACAGCTTGACTTGGGCTACAAGTAAAGCTGACTTATCCGACTCTGGATAAGATTTGCTCTCATTGTCTTCTCTCGAAGACATAGGATTTGGTTGAGCATCACGTAAGTCACTCTGACTTTGTTCACTTGGACCCCACTTAACAGTGCGGTGGTTCCTATGACTCAACAAAGAAGAAAAGGAAACAATGAAACAACTAAGTCTTCGCGCTCCATAGTCTTCATGCGATGTCTTCTCATGTCATAGTCTTCAATGTGAATATCTTCACAGACCACCATTGTCTTCAATGCCTTCGCACATTTTTAGGGATCATCTCCGGTAGGTAAACCGAATCAAAGAGGGACTACTACCTGTGTTATCCTGCAATTCTCACAAACGCATTAGTCCCTCAACCAGGTTTGTCGTCAATACTCCAAAACCAACTAGGGGTGGCACTAGATGCACTTACAATATGAATCTCGTATAACAAATTATAACTAGTAGTCATATAATTTCATCACCAATTTTGTGCACTTTTTATCCATCACTATAGATTTCACTTCGTTCAAAAATGAAAACTTATTAAATAAGCGTCATCGACATATTCTGAAATCGTTTCCACCATTTCATGCTTCGAGGGTAGTCCATGCATCTATATGCACCTCAGATAGCAACTTACCTATAGAAATCTGATAATTTGGTACATTTTTAACCGTTTTGATCCATCATCGTAGATTTTCTATTTTTGCGAAACTGAAAACTTGTTTAAATAGCATTATCGACAAGTGATAGAAGCCTTGCTTCGTTTCTTGTTTCGAAGTTGTCTATGCCGTCATTTGAAAATCCTACAACAACATATATATATAGGAGTCACATACTTTTTAGTAGTTTTCCATAAACTTTTGATTTATTATTTTACACTTTCTCCTCCTTTGAAACTCAGAAATCATTTAAATTGGACATTCGACACATTATAACAGCTTTCTATTATTCGATCCTTGGAGAGTAGTCTCAACCGCCATGTGGAAGTCATAGAACAGCTTATCCACACAAATTATTCATGTTTAGCACCTTTACATAAACTTTTGATCCGTTACCGATGATTTTTTATTCGCTAAACAGAAAACTTACTTAAATATCATCATTTAGAAATTCCACCAGCATTTCTTCCTTTCAAGCTTCGGAAGTTGTATGTTTGACCATATGGATCTCGTATAACAACTTATAACTAGTAATCATATAATTTCATCACCAATTTTGTTAACTTTTGATCCAACACTACAGATTTTCACTTTGTTCAAAACTGAAAACTTATTAATTAAGCGTCGTCGACATATTCCGAAATCGTTTCCACGATTTCATGCTTCGAGGGTAGTCCATGCATCTATATGCACCTCAGATAGCAGCTTACTTATAGAAATCTGGTAATTTGATACATTTTTAACCATTTTGATCCATCATGGTAGATTTTCTATTTTTTCAAAACTGAAAACTTTTTTAAATAGCATTATCGACAAGTGATAGAAGCCTTACCTCATTTCTTGTTTCGAAGTTGTCTATCCCGCCATTTGAAAATCCTACAACAACTTATATATGTAGGAGTCACATAATTTTTAGTAGTTTTTCATAATCATTTGATTTATTACTTTACATTTTCTCCTCCTTTGAAACTCAGAAATCATTTAAATAGGACATTAGACACATTATAACAGCCTTTCCATCATTCCATTCTTCGAGAGTAGTCTCGACCGCCATGTGGAGGTCATAGAACAACTTAATTATGCATGTTTAGCATCTTTACATAAATTTTTGATCCGTTACCGATGATTTTTTATTCGCTAAACAGAAAACTTACTTAAATAGCATCATTTAGACATTCCACCAGCATTTCTTCCTTTCAAGCTTCAGAAGTAGTATGTTCGACCATATGGATCTCGTATAACAACTTATAACTAGTAATCATGTAATTTCATCACCAATTTTGTTACCTTTTGATCCATCACTATAGATTTTCACTTTGTTCAAAACTGAAAACTTATTAATTAAGCGTCATCGACATATTACGAAATCGTTTCCACCATTTCATGCTTCGAGGGTAGTCCATGTATCTATATGCACCTCGGATAGCAAATTACCTATGGAAATCTGATAATTTGATACATTTTTAACCGTTTTGATCGATCATGGTAGATTTTCTATTTTTGCGAAACTGAAAACTTTTTTAAATAGCATTATCGACAAGTGATAGAAGCCTTGCTTCGTTTCTTGTTTCGATGTTGTCTATGCCGCCATTTGAAAATCCTACAACAACTTATATATGTATGAGTCACATAATTTTTAGTAGCTTTTCATAACCTTTTGAATTATGACTTTACATTTCTCCTCCCTTGAAACTAAGAAATCATTTAAATAGGACATTAGACAAATTATAACAGCCTTTCCATCATTCCGTTCTTCGAGAGTAGTCTCGACCAGCATGTGGAAGTCATAGAACAACTTAATTATGCATGTTTAGCATCTTTACATAAACTTTTGATCCGTTACCGATGATTTTTTATTCGCTAAACAGAAAACTTACTTAAATAGCATCATTTAGACATTCCACCAGCATTTCTTCCTTTCAAGCTTCAGAAGTAGTATGTTCGACCATATGGATCTCATATAACAATTTATAACTAGTAATCATATAATTTCATCACCAATTTTGTTCCCTTTTTATCCATCACTATAGATTTTCACTTCGTTCAAAACTTGAAACTTATTAATTAAGCATCATCGACATATTCCGAAATTTTTTCCACCATTTCATGCTTCGAGGGCAATTCATGCATCTATATGCACCTCAGATCGCAGCTTACCTATAGAAATCTGATAATTTGGTACATTTTTAACCGTTTTGATACATCATGGTAGATTTTCTATTTTTGCGAAACTGAAAACTTGTTTAAATAGCATTATCGACAAGTGATAGAAGCCTTACTTCATTTCTTGTTTCGAAGTTGTCTATCCCGCCATTTGAAAATCCTACAACAACTTATATATGTAGGAGTCACATAATTTTTAGTAGTTTTTCATAATCATTTGATTTATTACTTTACATTTTCTCCTCCTTTGAAACTCAGAAATGATTTAAATAGGACATTAGACACATTATAACAGCCTTTCCATCATTCCATTCTTCGAGAGTAGTGTCGACCGCCATGTGGAGGTCATAGAACAACTTAATTATGCATGTTTAGCATCTTTACATAAACTTTTGATCCGTTACCGATGATTTTTTATTCGCTAAACAGAAAACTTACTTAAATAGCATCATTTAGACATTCCACCAGCATTTCTTCCTTTCAAGCTTCAGAAGTAGTATGTTCGACCATATGGATCTCGTATAACAATTTATAACTAGTAATCATATAATTTCATCACCAATTTTGTTCCCTTTTTATCCATCACTATAGATTTTCACTTCGTTCAAAACTTGAAACTTATTAATTAAGCATCATCGACATATTCCGAAATTGTTTCCACCATTTCATGCTTCGAGGGTAATCCATGCATCTATATGCACCTCAGATCGCAGCTTACCTATAGAAATATGATAATTTGGTACATTTTTAACCGTTTTGATACATCATGGTAGATTTTCTATTTTTGCGAAACTGCAAACTTTTTTAAATAGCATTATCGACAAGTGATAGAAGCCTTGTTTTGTTTCTTGTTTCGACGTTGTCTATGCCGCCATTTGAAAATCCTACAGCAACTTATATATGTATGAGTCACATAATTTTTAGTAGCTTTTCATAACCTTTTGAATTATGACTTTACATTTCTCCTCCTTTGAAACTAAGGAATCATTTAAATAGGACATTAGACAAATTATAACAGCCTTTCCATCATTCCGTTCTTCGAGAGTAGTCTTGACCACCATGTGGAAGCCATAGAACAACTTATCCACATAAATTATTCATGTTGAGCACCTTTACATAAAGTTTTGATCCGTTACCGATGATTTTTTATTCGCTAAACAGAAAACTTACTTAAATAGCATCATTCAGACATTCCACCAGATTTTCTTCCTTTCAAGCTTCGGAAGTAGTTTGTTCGACCATATGGATCTCGTATAACAACTTATAACTAGTAATCATATAATTTCATCGCCAATTTTGTTCCGTTTTTATCCATCACTATAGATTTTCACTTTGTTCAAAACTGAGACTTATTAATTAAGCATCATCGACATATTCTGAAATTGTTTCCACCATTTCATGCTTCGAGGGTAGTCCATGCATCTATATGCACCTCAGATAGCAGCTTAACTATAGAAATCTGATAATTTGATACAATTTTAACCGTTTTGATCCATCATGGTAGATTTTCTATTTTTGCGAAACTGAAAACTTGTTTAAATAGCATTATCGATAAGTGATAGAAGCCTCGCTTCGTTTCTTGTTTCGAAGTTGTCTATGCCGCCATTTGAAAATCCTAGAACAACTTATATATGTATTAGTCACATAATTTTAGTAGTTTTTCATAACCTTTTGATTTATTACTTTACATTTCTCCTCCTTTGAAACACAGAAATCATTTAGCTAGGACATTAGACACATTATAACAGCCTTTCCATCATTCCATTCTTCAAGAGTAGTCTCGACCGCCATGTGGAAGTCATAGAACAGCTTATCCACATTAATTATTTATGTTTAGCATCTTTACGTAAACTTTTGATCCGTTATTGATGATTTTTTATTCGCTAAACGGAAAACTTACATAAATAGCACCATTTAGAGATTACACTAGCATTTCTTCCTTTCAAGCTTCGGAAGTTGTATGTTTGACCATATCATATAATTTCATCACCAATTTTGTTAACTTTTGATCCATCACTATAGATTTTCACTTTGTTCAAAACTGAAAACTTATTAATTAAAAATCATTGACATATTCTGAAATCATTTCCACCATTTCATGCTTCGAGGGTAGTCCATGCATCTATATGCACCTCAGATAGCAGCTTACCTATAGAAATCTGATAATTTGGTACATTTTTAACCGTTTTGATACATCCTGGTAGATTGTCTATTTTTGCAAAACTGAAAACTTGTTTAAATAGCATTATCGACAAGTGATAGAAGCCTTGCTTCGTTTCTTGTTTTGAAGTTGTCTATCCCGCCATCTGAAAATCCTACAACAACTTATATATGTAGGAGTCACATAATTTTTAGTAGTTTTTCATAATCATTTGATTTATTACTTTATATTTTCTCCTCATTTGAAACTCAGAAATCATTTAAATAGGACATTAGACACATTATAACAGCCTTTCCATCAATCCATTCTTCGATAGTAGTCTCGACCGCCATGTGGAGGTCATAGAACAACTTAATTATTCATGTTTAGCATCTTTACATAAACTTTTCATCCGTTACCGACGATTTTTTATTCGCTAAACAAAAAAGTTACTTAAATAGCATTATTTAGACATTCCACCAGCATTTCTTCCTTTCAAGCTTCAGAAGTAGTATGTTCGACCATATGAATCTCATATAACAACTTATAACTAGTAATCATATAATTTCATCACCATTGTTGTTCACTTTTTATCCATCACTATAGATTTCGTTCAAAACTGAAAACTTATTAATTGAGCGTCATTAACATATTCCGAAATCGTTTCCACCATTTCATGCTTCGAGGGTAGTCCATGCATCTATATGCACCTCACATAGCAACTTACCTATAGAAATCTGATAGTTTGGTACAATTTTAACCGTTTTGATCCATCATGGTAGATTTTCTATTTTTGCGAAACTGAAAACTTGTTTAAATAGCGTTATCGACAAGTGATAGAAGCCTTGCTTCATTTCTTTTTTCGAAGTTGTCTATGCCGCCATTTGAAAATCCTACAACAACTTATATATGTAGGAGTTACATACTTTTTAGTAGGTTTTCATAACCTTTTGATTTATTACTTTATATATTCTCCTCCTTTGAAACTCAGAAATCATTTAAATAGGACATTCGACACATTATAACAGGTTTTCTATCATTCCATTCTTCGAGAGTACTCTCGACCGCCATGTGGAAGTCATAGAACAGCTTATCCACATAAATTATCCATGTTAGCACCTTTACATAAACTTTTGATCGGTTACCGATGATTTTATCCGCTAAACAGAAAACTTACTTAAATAGCATCATTTGGAGATTCCACCAGCATTTCTTCATTTCAAGCTTCGGAAGTTGTATGTTTGACCATATGGATCTCGTATAACAACTTATAACTAGTAATCATATAATTTCATCACCGATTTTGTTAACTTTTGATCCATCATTATAGATTTTCACTTTGTTCAAAATTGAAAACTTATTAATTAAGCGTCATCGACAAATTCCGAAATCGTTTCCACCATTTCATTCTTCAAGGGCAGTCCATGCATTTATATGCACCTCCGATAGGAGCTTACCTATAGAAATGTCATAATTTGATACATTTTTAACCATTTTGATCCATCATGGTAGATTTTCTATTTTTTGAAACTGAAAACTTGTTTAAATAGCATTATCGACAAGTGATAGAAGCCTTGCTTCGTTTCTTGTTTCGAAGTTGTCTATCCCGCCATTTTAAAATCCTACAACAACTTATATATGTAGGAGCCACAACTTATAACTAGTAATCATATAATTTCATTACCAATTTTGTTACCTTTTAATCCATCACTATAGATTTTCACTTTGTTCAAAACTGAAAACTTATTAATTAAGCGTCATCGACATATTCGAAATCGTTTCTACCATGTCATGCTTCGAGGGTATTCCATGCATCTATATGCACCTCAAATAGCAAATGACCTATAGAAATCTGATAATTTGATACATTTTTAACCGTTTTGATCCATCATGGTAGATTTTCTATTTTTGCGAAACTGAAAACTTGTTTAAATTGCATTATCAACAGGTGATAGAAGCCTTACTTCGTTTCTTGTTTCGAAGTTGTCTTTGCCGCCATTTGAAAATCCTACAACAACTTATATATGTAGGAGTCACATAAGTTTTAGCAGTTTTTCATAACCTTTTGATTTATTACTTTGAATTTTCTCCTCTTTTGAAACTCAGAAATCATTTAAATAGGACATTAGACACATTATAATTGCATTTCCATCATTTCATTCTTCGAGAGTGGTCTCGAGGGCCATGTGGAAGTCATAGAACAGCTTATCCACATAAATTATTCATGTTTAGCACCTTTACATAAACTTTTGATCTGTTGCCGATGATTTTTTATTTGCTAAACAATTTTTTTACTTAAATAGCATCATTCAGACATTCCACCAGCATTTCTTCCTTTCAAGCCTCGGAAGTAGTATGTTCGACCATTTGGATCTCGTATAACAACTTATAACTAGTAATCATATAATTTAGTCACCAATTTTGTTACCTTTTGATCCTTCACTATAGATTTTCACTTTGTTTAAAACTGAAAACTTATTAATTAAGCGTCATCGACATATTCCGAAATCGTTTCCACTATTTCATGCTTCGAGGTTAGTCCATGCAACTATATGCACCTCAGATAGCAAATTACCTATAGAAATCTGATAGTTTGATACATTGTTAACCGTTTTGATCCATCATGGTAGATTTTCTATTTTTGCGACACTGAAAACTTGTTTAAATGGCATTATCAACAAGTGATAGAAGCCTTTGTTCGTTTCTTGTTTCGAAGTTTTCTTTGCCGCCATTTGAAAATCTTACAACAACTTATATATGTAGGAGTCACATAATTTTTAGCAGTTTTTCAGAACCTATTGATTTATTACTTTGAATTTTCTCTTCCTTTGAAACTCAGAAATCATTTAAATAGGACATTAGACACATTATAATTGCATTTCCATCATTTCATTCTTCGAGAGTCGTCTCGACGGCCATGTGGAAGTCATAGAACAGCTTATCCACATAAATTATTCATGTTTAGCACCTTTACATAAACTTTTGATCTGTTGCCGATGATTTTTTATTCGCTAAACAAAAAACTTACTTAAATAGCATCATTCAGACATTCCACCAGCATTTCTTCCTTTCAAGCTTCGGAAGTAGTATGTTCGACCATATGGATCTCGTATAACAACTTATAACCAGTAATTATATAATTTAGTCACCAATTTTGTTACCTTTTGATCCTTCACTATAGATTTTCACTTTGTTTAAAACTGAAAACTTATTAATTAACCGTCATCGACATATTCCAAAATCGTTTCCACCATTTCATGCTTCGAGGTTAGTCCATGCATCTATATGCACCTCAGATAGCAAATTACCTATAGAAATCTAATAGTTTGATACATTTTTAACCGTTTTGATCCATCATGGTAGATTTTTTATTTTTGCGAAACTGAAAACTTGTTTAAATTGCATTATCAAGAAGTGATAGAAGCCTTTGTTCGTTTCTTGTTTCGAAGTTGTCTTTGCCGCCATTTGAAAATCTTACAACAACTTATATATGTAGGAGGCACATAAGTTTTAGCAGTTTTTCATAACCTTTTGATTTATTACTTTGAATTTTCTCCTCCTTTGAAACTCAGAAATCATTTAAATAGGACATTAGACACATTATAATTGCATTTCCATCATTTAATTCTTCGAGAGTCGTCTTGACGGCCATGTGGAACTCATAGAACAGCTTATCAAGATAAATTATTCATGTTTAGCACCTTTACATAAACTTCTGATCCGTTACCGATGATTTTTTATTCGGTAAACAAAAAACTTACTTAAATAGCATCATTCAGCCATTCCCCCAGCATTTCTTCCTTTCAAGCTTCGGAAGAGTATGTTCGACCATATGGATCTCTTATAACAACTTATAACTAGTAATAATATAATTTCATCACCAATTTTGTTACCTTTTGATCCATGACTATAGAATTTCACTTTGTTCAAAACTGAAAACTTATTAATTATGCGTCATCGACATATTCCGAAATCGTTTCCAGCATTTCAAGCGTCGAGGGTAGTCCATGCATCTATATGCACCTCAGATAGCAAATTACCTATAGAAATCTAATAACTTGATACATTTTTAACCGTTTTGATCCATCATGGTAGATTTTCTATTTTTGCGAAACTAAAAACTTGTTTAAATTGCATTATCAACAAGTGATAGAAGCCTTTGTTCGTTTATTGTTTCGAAGATGTCTTTGCAGCCATTTGAAAATCATACAACAACTTATATATGTCGGAGTCACATAAGTTTTAGCAGTTTTTCATAACCTTTTGATTTATTACTTTGAATTTTCTCCTCCTTTGAAACTCAGAAATCATTTAAATAGGACATTAGACACATTATAATTGCATTTTCATCATTTCATTCTTCGAGAGTCGTCTCGACGGCCATGTGGAAGTCATAGAATAGCTTATCCACATAAATTATTCATGTTTAGCACCTTTACATAAACTTGTGATCTGTTGCCGATGATTTTTTATTCGCTAAACAAAAAACATACTTAAATAGCATCATTCAGACATTCCACCAGCATTTCTTCCTTTCAAGCTTAGGAAGTAGTATGTTCGACCATATGGATCTCGTATAACAACTTATAACTAGTAATCATATAATTTAGTCACCAATTTTTGTTACCTTTTGATCCTTCACTATAGATTTTCACTTTGTTTAAAACTGAAAACTTATTAATTAAGCGCCATCGACATATTCCGAAATCGTTTGCACCATTTAATGCTTCGAGGTTAGTCCATGCATCTATATGCACCTCATATAGCAAATTACCTATAGAAATCTGATAATTTGATACATTTTTAACCGTTTTGATCCATCATGGTAGATTTTCTATTTTTGCGAAATTGAAAACTTGTTTAAATTGCATTATCAACAAGTGATAGAAGCCTTTGTTGGTTCCTTTTTTCGAAGTTGTCTTTGCCGCCATTTGAAAATCCTACAACAACTTATATATGTAGGAGTCACATAATTTTTAGCAGTTTTTCATAACCTTTTGATTTATTACTTTGAATTTCTCCTCTTTTAAAACTCAGAAATCATTTAAATAGGACATTAGACACATTATATTTGCCTTTCCATCATTTCATTCTTCGAGAGTGGTCTCGACGGCCATGTGGAAGTCATAGAACAACTTATCCACATAAATTATTCATGTTTAGCACATTTACATAAACTTCTGATCCGTTACCGATGATTTTTTATTCGCTAAACAAAAAACATACTTAAATAGCATCATTTAGACATTCCACTAGCATTTCTTCCTTTCAAGTTCGGAAGTAGTATGTTCGACCATATGGATCTCTTATAACAATGTGACGCCCCCGATTTGACCGTACACTAATCATGCACGCAAATGTGTACGATCAAGATCAGGGACTCACGGGAAGATATCACAACACAACTCTACAACATAAATAAGTCATACAAGCATCATAATACAAGCCAGGGGCCTCGAGGGCTCGAATACAATTGCTCGATCATAGACGAGTCAGCGGAAGCAACAATATCTAAGTACAGACATAAGTTAAACAAGGTTGCCTTAAGAAGACTAGCACAAAAGTAGCAACGATCGAAAAGGCAAGGCCTCCTGCCTGGGACCTCCTAACTACTCCTCGAAGCCGAACTCCATGTAGAATCATCCTCGGGATCTCTAGCTCCTGGAACTCCAGCATATGGTTGCGACAATCAGGTATAGGAAGGGGAAAAGAGGGAGAAAAGCAACCGTGAGTACGCATCCAAAGTACTCGCAAGCAAGGAGCTACACTACATATGCATGGGTATATGTGTAAAGGGGCATATCAGTGGACTGAACTGCAGAATGCCAGAATAAGAGGGGATAGCTAATCCTGTCGAAGACTACGCTTCTGGCCATCTCCATCTTGCAGCATGTAGAAGAGAGTAGATTGAAGTCCTCCAAGTAGCATTGCATAGCATAATCCTACCCGGCGATCCCCTCCTCGTCGCCCTGTTAGAGAGCGATCACCGGGTTGTATCTGGCACATGGAAGGGTGTATTTTATTCAGTATCCAGTTCTAGTTGTCATAAGGTCAAGGTACAACTTCGGGTCGTCCTTTTACCGAGGGACACGGCTATTCGAATAGATAAACTTCCCTACAGGGGTGCACCACATAACCCAACACGCTCGATCCCATTTGGCCGGACACACTTTTCTAGGTCATGCCCGGCCTCGTAAGATCAACACGTCGCAGCCCCACCTAGGCTCAACAGAGAGGTCAGCACGCCGGTCTAAACCTATGCGCGCAGGGGTCTGGGCCCATCGCCCTATGCACACCTGCACTTTGCGTACGCGGCCGGAAGCAGACCTAGCCCCCTTAATACAAGCGCGAGCTTACGGTCCAATGCGGCGCGCGCCACTCAGTCGCTGACGTCTAAAGAGCTTCGGCTGATACCACGACGTCGGGATACCCATAACTACTCCCACGTAGATGGTTAGTGCGTATAGACCAAATGGCCAGACTCAGATCAAATACCCAGAACTCGTTAAGCGTGTTGTTTATCCACGAACGCCGACCAGGGCCAGGCCCACCTCTCACCTAGGCGGTCTCAACCTGCCCTGTCGCTCCGCCATAAAGTAACAGTCGGGGGCCGTCAGGAACCCAGGCCCACCTCTACCGGGGTGGAGCCACCTGTCCTTTCAGCCCCCTCATCAGAATCACTTGCGGGTACTCAACGAGCCGACCCGACTTTAGTCACCACATGTGTCATGTATATAAGGTATATAGTATATACCCGTGATCACCTCCCGAAGTGATCACGGCCCAGTAGTATAGCATGGCAGACGGACAAGAGTGTCGGGCCACTGATGGAACACTAGCATCCTATACTAAGCAGTAGGATAGCAGGTAAGGGTAACAACTGTAGTAACAATGACAGGCTATGCATCAGGATAGGATTAACGGAAAGCAGTAACATGCTACACTACTCTAATGCAAGCAGTATAGAGAAGAATAGGCGATATCTGGTGATCAAGGGGGGGGGCTTGCCTGGTTGCTCAGACAAGAGAGAGGGGTCGTCGGTGACGTAGTCGACCACAGGGGCATCAGCATCGTCACGGGGTCTACCGAAGAGAAGAGGGGGGAAGAACCAGTAAATACGTAGCGAGCGAGTACATAAGAGGACAACAGGCAGAGCTAGACGTGTTCTAACGCGGTATGAGGTGATACCGGTGAAGGGGGGAGACATCCGGGAAAGTATCCCCGGTGTTTCGCGTTTTCGGACATCTGAACTGGAGGTGAAATGTTGTGTGTTCGTTATCCTAGGGATGCGTGGCGGACGAGCGGGCTGCGTAGCCGGATTTTTCTCGTCGTTCTGAGCAACTTTCATGTACAAAGTATTTTCATCCGAGTTACGGATTATTTTATATTAATTTTTAAAGATTTAAACAATTTCTAGAATTTAATTAATTATTTAATTTAATCCAAAATTTGGATTTATGACATCAGCAGTCAACATGGGTTGACTAAGTCAAACTGACATGTGGGTCCAGTGGGACCCACCTGTCATTCTCTGTTTAGGTTAATTAGGGTTTAGCTAAATAATTACTGTTTAATTAAATTAATTATCTAATTAGATTTAATTAATTTAGTTAATTAATTAATTAATTAATTAAAATTATTTTTATTTTTATTTTCTTTATTTATTTATTCATTAATTTTTATTAATTTATTAATTATTATTATTATTATTATTTTATTTATTATTAATTTTTTTTATTCATTTCTTTTTTTGGGTGCAGGGGGGTGGACCCCAGCGGTCATTGACCCAGCCCAGCCACCCGTGCGCTGGGTTAACGGGCGCTGGAGCATGCAGGCGCTAGCCCGAACGGGGCGAGCCCGTTATGGTGCAGTTGCAGGCGACGGTCGCCGGAGCGCGGCAGGGCCCCGGGCGGCGCTGGGCTCGGCGCGACTAGAGTGCGGCCGGGCGAGCGGGCACATGACCCAGGCGCGGCATGAGGGAGGAGATCGCGGCCCCGAGGCAGAAACGAGCGTGGGGCGCGTGACGGCGCCCGCGCTGGCGCGGCCAGGGAGCGTCGAGGTGCTCCAGGGGTGTGCGCGTGCGCGGTCTGGCGGTGAGCGCACGCTCGGTGCGAGCGTAGCCGTGGGCTGTTCCGGCGATGGCAAGGAGAGGGGGAAGAGAAGCAGAGGCCGGGGGCCTCACCGCGGGGCCGTAGGGACAGGGCAGCGGTGCTCGGGGAGGACGACGGGTACGGTTCGACGCCGGGGAGGAGTCCGGCGAGGAGGCGTGGTCGAGGCGGAGGACGAAGACGGGCGGCGGGGTCCAGCAGCGTCGAGGTGGGGCGTCGGGGTGGCACCGGGGACGAGCGCCGGCGCCAGGGGCGCGGGGCGGCACCAGGCGGCGTCAGGCTCGGCGAGGCGGCGCCGGGCGTCGGCGATGACGACGGGATCGGGGGCGGCGCGTCCAGATCGGGGAGAGGGGGGGCGCCGGCAGGGCGCAAGGCGAGGCGCGGGGCGACGTCGGGGCGAGGCGGGGAGGTGAGGTCGTCGGGGCGGCGTCGGGGACGCGCGCCGGCTTCAGGGGCGTGGGGCGGCGCGGGATCGGGTCCCTCCCGCCGATCCAGAACAGGCGAGTGGGGAGGAGAGGAACGAGGGGAGTGGGGGGATCGATCCCGATCCAGGGAAACGGGGGAGGGAGTGGAGCGCGTGGGGGATAGGGTTTCGGGGTAGTGGGGTTAGGTAGGTAGGGGGTGGGCCGGCCCATTCGGGTGGCTGAGGCCAGCTGGGCCACTTGGCCCAGCGCGGGGGGGGGGGGTGTCTTTTCCCTTTTTTTTGATTGTCTTCTGTTTTTTTTTGTTTGTGTTTTCTTTTATTTATTTACCTTTACTGTTTTATTTTATTTCTTTAATAGTAATAGTTTTATAATAAGTTAAAGCCCACACCTAAATCGGAGTTGTAAAAAGTTTTTAGTGACTAAATAAACTAGTTTAATATTTGTTTATATTTAATAACACTTATATAATTGTTTTGCTACTGTTCTATTCATCTCATAGTGTTTAAACATTTTATAAAGGTGTGGTTTCTCCACCATAATTATCTGTGCAATATTTGGTTCACTCCGAACATTTTTGTTTCAATGTTTGAAAACTTTTGTTGTTTGCCATATTTTGAATTGATTTTTGAATCGGTTTTTAACTAACGAAGGATTAGAAACAGTAACGGAGGTGACGTGGCATCATTAGCAGAGTTTTACTGTAGCTTGATTATTCGGGCGTCACAAACAACTTATAACTAGTTGTCATATAATTTCATCACCAATTTTGTTACCTTTTGATCCATGCCTCTAGATTTTTACTTTGTTCAAAACTAATAACTTATTAATTAAGCGTCATCGACATATTCCAAAATCGTTTCCACCGTTTCATTCTTCGAGGGTAGTCCACGCATCTATATGCACCTCAAATAGCAAATTACCTATAGAATTATGATAATTTGATACATTTTTAACCGTTTTGATCCATCATGGTAGATTTTCTATTTTGCGAAACTGAAAACTTGTTTAAATTGCATTATCAACAAGTGATAGAAGCCTTTGTTCGTTTCTTGTTTTGAAGTTGTCTTTGCCGCCATTTGAAAATCCTACAACAACTTATATATGTAGGAGTCACATAATTTTTAGCAGTTCGTCATAACCTTTTGATTTATTACTTTGAATTTCCTCCTCCTTTGAAACTCAGAAATCATTTAAATAGGACATTAGACACATTATAATTGCATTTCCATCATTTCATTCTTCGAGAGTCGTCTCGACGGCCATGTGGAAGTCATAGAACAGCTTATCCACATAAATTATTCATGTTTAGCACCTTTACAGAAACTTTTGATCTGTTGCCGATGATTTTTTATTCGCTAAACAAAAAACTTACTTAAATAGCACCATTCAGACATTCCATCTGCATTTCTTCCTTTCAAGCTTCGGAAGTAGTATGTTCGACCATATGGATCTCGTATAACAACTTATAACTAGTAATCATATAATTTCGTCACCAATTTTGTTACCTTTTGATCCTTCACTATAGATTTTCACTTTGTTTAAAACTGAAAACTTATTAATTAAGCGTCATCGACATATTCCAAAATCATTTCCAACATTTCATGCTTCGAGGTTAGTCCATGCATCTATATGCACCTCAGATAGCTAATTACCTATAGAAATCTGATAGTTTGATACATTTTTAACCGTTTTGATCCATCATGATAGATTTTTTATTTTTGCGAAACTGAAACTTGTTTAAATTGCATTATCAACAAGTGATAGAAGCCATTGTTCGTTTCTTGTTTCGAAGTTGTCTTTGCCGCCATTTGAAAATCCTACAACAACTTATATATGTAGGAGTCACATAATTTTTAGCAGTTTTTCATTACCTTTTAATTTATTACTTTGAATTTTCTCCTCCTTTGAAACTCAGAAATAATTTAAATAGGACATTCGACACTTATAATTGCCTTTCCATCATTTCATTCTTCGAGAGTGGTCTCAACGGCCATGTGGAAGTCATAGAACAGCTTATCCACATAAATTATTCCTGTTTAGCACATTTACATAAACTTCTGATCCGTTACCGATGATTTTTTATTCGCTAAACAAAAAACATACTTAAATAGCATCATTTAGTCATTCCACTAGCATTTCTTCCTTTCAAGCTTCGGAAGTAGTATGTTCGACCATATGGATCTCTTATAATAACTTATAACTAGTAATCATATAATATCATCACCAATTTTGTTACCTTTTGATCCATGACTCTAGATTTTCACTTTGTTCAAAACTGAAAACTTATTAATTAAGCGTCATCGACATATTCCGAAATCGTTTCCACCATTTCATGCTTCGAGGGTAGTCCATGCATCTATATGCACCTCAGGTAGCAAATTACCTATAGAAATCTGATAATTTGATACATTTTAACTGTTTTGATCCATCATGGTAGATTTTCTATTTTTGCGAAACTGAAAACTTGTTTAAATTGCATTATCAACAAGTGATAGAAGACTTTGTTCGTTTCTTGTTTTGAAGTTGTCTTTGGCGCCATTTGAAAATCCTACAACAACTGATATATGTAGGAGTCACATAATTTTTAGCAGTTTTTCATAATTTTTGATTTATTACTTTGAATTTTCTCCTCCTTTGAAAATCAGAAATCATTTAAATAGGACATTAGACACATTATAATTGCATTTCCATCATTTGATTCTTCGAGAGTCGTCTCGACGGCCATGTGGGAGTCATAGAACAGCTTATCCACATAAATTGTTCATGTTTAGCACCTTTACAGAAACGTTTGATCTGTTGCCGATGATTTTTTATTCGCTAAACAAAAACCTTACTTAAATAGCATCATTCAGACATTCCATCAGCATTTCTTCCTTTTAAGCTTCAAAAGTACTATGTTCGACCATATGGATCTCGTATAACAACTTATAACTAGTAATCATATAATTTAGTCACCAATTTTTGTTACCTTTTGATCCTTCACTATAGATTTTCACTTTGTTTAAAACTGAAAACTTATTAATTAAGCGTCATTGACACATTCCAAAATCGTTTCCACCATTTCATGCTTCGAGGTTAGTCCATGCATCTATATGCACCTCAGATAGCAAATTACCTATAGAAATCTGATAGTTTGATACATTTTTACCCATTTTGATCCATCATGGTAGATTTTTTATTTTGGCGAAACTGAAAACTTGTTTAAATTGCATTATCAACAAGTGATAGAAGCCTTTGTTCTCTTCTTGTTTCGAAGTTGTCTTTGCCGCCATTTGAAAATCCTACAACAACTTATATATGTAGGAGTCACATAATTTTTAGCAGTTTGTCATATCCTTTTGATTTATTACTTTGAATTTTCTCCTCCTTTGAAACTCAGAAATCATTTAAATAGGACATTAGACACATTATAATTGCATTTCCATCATTTCATTCTTCGAGAGTCGTCTCGACGGCCATGTGGAAGTCATAGAACAGCTTATCCACATAAATTATTCATGTTTAGCACCTTTACAGAAACTTTTGATCTGTTGCCGATGATTTTTTATTCGCTAAACAAAAAACTTACTTAAATAGCATCATTGAGACATTCCACCAGTATTTCTTCCTTTGAAGCTTCGGAAGTCGTATGTTCGACCATATGGATCTCGTATAACAACTTATAACTAGTAATCATATAATTTCGTCACCAATTTTGATACCTTTTGATCCTTCACTAGAGATTTTCACTTTGTTTAAAACTGAAAACTTATTAATTAAGCGTCATTGACATATTCCAAAATCGTTTCCACCATTTCAAACTTCGACGTTAGTCCATGCATCTATATGCACCTCAGATAGCAAATTACCGATAGAAATCTGATAGTTTGATACATTTTTAACCGTTTTGATCGATGATGGTTGATTTTTTATATTTCCGAATCTTAAAACTTGTTTAAATTGCATTATCAACAAGTGATAGAAGCCTTTGTTCGTTTCTTGTTTCGAAGTTGTCTTTGCCGTAATTTGAAAATCCTACAACAACTTATATATGCAGGAGTCACATAATTTTTAGCATTTTGTCATAACCTTTTGATTTATACTTAGAATTTTCTCCTCCTTTGAAACTCAGAAATCATTTAAATAGGACATTAGACACATTATAATTGCATTTCCATCATTTCATTCTTCGAGAGTGGTCTCGACGGCCAAGTGGAAGTCATAGAACAGCTTATCCACGTAAATTATTCATGTTTAGCACCTTTACATAAACTTTTGATCCGTTACCGATGATTTTTTATTCGCTCAACAAAAAATATACTTAAATAGCATCATTTAGACATTCCACTAGCATTTTTTCCTTTCAAGCTTCGGAAGTAGTATGTTCGACCATATGGATCTCTTATAACAACTTATAACTAGTAATCATATAATTTCATCACCAATTTTGTTACCTTTCGATCCATGACTCTAGATTTTTACTTTGTTCAAAACTGAAAACTTATTAATTAAACGTCATCGACATATTCCGAAATCGTTTCCACCATTTCATGCTTCGAGGGTAGTCCATGCATCTATATGCACCTCAGATAGCAAATTACCTATAGAAATCTGATAGTTTGATACATTTTTAACCGTTTTGATCCATGATGGTAGATTTTTTATTTTTGCGAAACTGAAAACTTGTTTAAATTGCATTATCAACAAGTGATAGAAGCGTTTGTTCTCTTCTTGTTTCGAAGTTGTCTTTGCCACGATTTGAAAATCCTACAACAACTTATATATGTAGGAGTCACATAAGTTTTAGCAGTTTTTCATAACCTTTTGATTTATTACTTTGAATTTTCTCCTCCTTTGAAACTCAGAAATCATTTAAATAGGACATTAGGCACATATAATTGCCTTTCCATCATTTCATTCTTTGAAAGTGGTCTCAACGCCCGTGTGGTAGTCATAGAACAGCTTATCCACATAAGTTACTCATGTTTAGCACATTTACATAAACTTTTGATCCGTTACCGATGATGTTTTATTCGCTAAACAAAAAACTTACTTAAATAGCATCATTTAGACATTCCACCAGCATTTCTTCCTTTCAAACTTCGGAAGTAGTATGTTCGACCACATTCATCACCAATTTTGTTACCTTTGGATCCATGACAATAGATTTTCACTTTGTTTAAAACTGAAAACTTATTAATTAAGCGTCATTGACATATTCCAAAATTGCTTCCACCATTTCATGCTTCGAGGTTAGTCCATGCATCTATATGCAACTCAGATAGCAAATTACCTATAGAAATCTGATAGTTTGATAAATTTTTAACCGTTTTGATCCATCATGGTAGATTTTTTATTTTTGCGGAACTGAAAACTTGTTTAAATAGAATTATAAACAAGAGATAGAAGCCCTTGTTCGTTTATTTTTTCGAAGTTGTCTTTGCCGCCATTTGAAAATCATACAACAACTTATATATGTAGGAGTCACATAATTTTTAGCAGTTTTTCATAACCTTTTGATTTATTACTTTGAATTTTTTCCTCCTTTGAAACTCAGAAATCATTTAAATAGGACATTAGGCACATATAATTACCTTTCCATCATTTCATTCTTTGGAAGTGGTCTCAACGGCCGTGTGGAAGTCATAGAACAGCTTATCGACATAAATTACTCATGTTTAGCACATTTACATAAACTTTTGATCCGTTACCGATAATTTTTTATTCGCTAAACAAAAAACTTACTTAAATAGCATCATTTAGACATTCCACCAGCATTTCTTCCTTTCAAACTTCGGAAGTAGTATGTTCGACCATATGGATCTCGTATAACAATTTATAAAGAGTAATCATATAATTTCGTCACCAATTTTGTTACCTTTTGATCCTTCACTATAGATTTTCACTTTTTTTTAAACTGAAAACTTATTAATTAAGCGCCATCGACATATTCCGAAATCGTTTCCACCATTTAATGCTCCGAGGTTAGTCCATGCATCTAGATGCACCTCATATAGCAAATTACCTATAGAAATATGATAGTTTGATACATTTTTAACCGTTTTGATCCATCATTGTAGATTTTCTATTTTTGCGAAACTGAAAACTTGTTTAAATTGCATTATCAATAAGTGATAGAAGCCTTTGTTCGTTTCTTTTTTCGAACATGTCTTTGCCGCCATTTGAAAATCCTACAACAACTTATATATGTAGGAGTCACATAATTTTTAGCAGTTTTTCATAACCTTTTGATTTATTACTTTGAATTTTCTCCTCTTTTAAAACTCAGAAAGCATTAAAATAGGACATTAGACACATTATATTTGCCTTTCCATCATTTCATTCTTCGAGAGTGGTCTCGACGGCCATGTGGAACTCATAGAACAACTTATCCACATAAATTATTCATGTTTAGCACATTTCCATAAACTTCTGATCCGTTACCGATGATTTTTTATTCGCTAAACAAAAAACATACTTAAATAGCATCATTTAGACATTCCACTAGCAATTCTTCCTTTCAAGTTCGGAAGTAGTATGTTCGACCATATGGATCTCTTATAACAACTTATAACTAGTTATCATATAATTTCATCACCAATTTTGTTACCTTTTGATCCATGCCTCTAGATTTTTACTTTGTTCAAAACTAATAACTTATTAATTAAGCGTCATCGACATATTCCAAAATCGTTTCCACCATTTCATTCTTCGAGGGTAGTCCATGCATCTATATGCACCTCAAATGGCAAATTACCTATAGAAATCTGATAATTTGATACATTTTTAACCGTTTTGATCCATCATGGTAGATTTTCTATTTTTGCGAAACTGAAAACTTGTTTAAATTGCATTATCAACAAGTGATAGAAGCCTTTGTTTGTTTCTTGTTTCGAAGTTGTCTTTGCCGCCATTTGAAAAGCCTACAACAACTTATATATGTAGGAGTCACATAATTTTTAGCAGTTTGTCATAACCTTTTGATTTATTACTTTGAATTTTCTCCTCCTTTGAAACTCAGAAATCATTTAAATAGGACATTAGACACATTATAATTGCATTTCCATCATTTCATTCTTCGAGAGTGGTCTCGACGGCCATGTGGAAGTCATAGAACAACTTATCCACATAAATTATTCATGTTTAGCACCTTTACAGAAACTTTTGATCTGTTGCCGATGATTTTTTATTCGCGAAACAAAAAACTTACTTAAATAGCATCATTCAGACATTCCACTAGCATTTCTTCCTTTCAAGCTTCGGAAGTAGTATGTTCGACCATATGGATCTCGTATAACAACTTATAACTAGTAATCATATAATTTCGTCACCAATTTTGTTACCTTTTGATCCTTCACTATAGATTTTCACTTTGTTTAAAACTGAAAACTTATTAATTAAGCGTCATTGACATATTCCAAAATCGCTTCCACCATTTCATGCTTCGAGGTTAGTCCATGCATCTATATGCACCTCAGATAGCAAATTACCTATAGAAATCTGATAGTTTGATAAATTTTTAACCGTTTTGATCCATCATGGTAGATTTTTTATTTTTGCGAAATTGAAACTTGTTTAAATTGCATTATCAACAAGTGATAGAAGCCTTTGTTCGTTTCTTTTTTCGAACATGTCTTTGCCGCCATTTGAAAATCCTACAACAACTTATATATGTAGGAGTCACATAATTTTTAGCAGTTTTTCATAACCTTTTGATTTATTACTTTGAATTTTCTCCTCTTTTAAAACTCAGAAAGCATTAAAATAGGACATTAGACACATTATATTTGCCTTTCCATCATTTCATTCTTCGAGAGTGGTCTCGACGGCCATGTGGAAGTCATAGAACAACTTATCAACATAAATTATTCATGTTTAGCACATTTCCATAAACTTCTGATCCGTTACCGATGATTTTTTATTCGCTAAACAAAAAACATACTTAAATAGCATCATTTAGACATTCCACTAGTATTTCTTCCTTTCAAGTTCGGAAGTAGTATGTTCGACCATATGGATCTCTTATAACAACTTGTAACTAGTTATCATATAATTTCATCACCAATTTTGTTATCTTTTGATCCATGCCTCTAGATTTTTACTTTGTTCAAAACTAATAACTTATTAATTAAGCGTCATCGACATATTCCAAAATCGTTTCCACCATTTCATTCTTCGAGGGTAGTCCATGCATCTATATGCACCTCAAATGGCAAATTACCTATAGAAATCTGATAATTTGATACATTTTTAACCGTTTTGATCCATCATGGTAGATTTTCTATTTTTGCGAAACTGAAAACTTGTTTAAATTGCATTATCAACAGGTGATAGAAGCCTTTGTTCGTTTCTTGTTTCCAAGTTGTCTTTGCCGCCATTTGAAAAGCCTACAACAACTTATATATGTAGGAGTCACATAATTTTTAGCAGTTTGTCATAACCTTTTGATTTATTACTTTGAATTTCCTCCTCCTTTGAAACTCAGAAATCATTTAAATAGGACATTAGACACATTACAATTGCATTTTCATCATTTCATTCTTCGAGAGTCGTCTCGACGGCCATGTGGAAGTCATAGAACAGCTTATCCACATAAATTATTCATGTTTAGCACCTTTACAGAAACTTTTGATCTGTTGCCGATGATTTTTTATTCGCGAAACAAAAAACTTACTTAAATAGCATCATTCAGACATTCCATCAGCATTTCTTCCTTTCAAGCTTCGGAAGTAGTATGTTCGACCATATGGATCTCGTATAACAACTTATAACTAGTAATCATATAATTTCGTCACCAATTTTGTTACCTTTTGATCCTTCACTATAGATTTTCACTTTTTTTACAACTGAAAACTTATTAATTAAGCGTCATTGACATATTCCAAAATCGCTTCCACCATTTCATGCTTCGAGGTTAGTCCATGCATCTATATGCACCTCAGACAGCAAATTACCTATAGAAATCTGATAGTTTGATAAATTTTTAACCGTTTTGATCCATCATGGTAGATTTTTTATTTTTGCCAAATTGAAACTTGTTTAAATTGCATTATCAACAAGTGATAGAAGCCTTTGTTCGTTTCTTGTTTCGAAGTTGTCTTTGCCGCGATTTGAAAATCCTACAACAACTTATATGTGTAGGAGTCACATAATTTTTAGAAGTTTTTCATTACATTTTATTTTATTACTTTGAATTTTCTCCTCCTTTCAAACTCAGAAATCATTTAAATAGGACATTCGACACTTATAATTGCCTTTCCATCATTTCATTCTTCGAGAGTGGTCTCAACGGCCATGTGGAAGTCATAGAACAGCTTATCCACATAAATTATTCCTGTTTAGCACATTTACATAAACTTCTGATCCGTTACCGATGATTTTTTATTCGCTAAACAAAAAACATACTTAAATAGCATCATTTAGTCATTCCACCAGCATTTCTTCCTTTCAAGCTTCGGAAGTAGTATGTTCGACCATATTCATCACCAATTTTCTTACCTTTGGATCCATGACTATAGATTTTTACTTTGTTTAAAACTGAAAACTTATTAATTAAGCGTCATTGACATATTCCAAAATCGCTTCCACCATTTCATGCTTCGAGGTTAGTCCATGCATCTATATGCACCTCAGATAGCAAATAACCTATAGAAATCTGATAGTTTGATACATTTTTAACCGTTTTGATCCATCATGGTAGATTTTTTTATTTTTGCAAAACTGAAAACTTTTTTAAATTGCATTATCAACAAGTGATAGAAGCCCTTGTTCGTTTATTGTTTCGAAGTTGTCTTTGCCGCCATTTGAAAATCATACAACAACTTATATATGTAGGAGTCACATAATTTTTAGCAGTTTTTCATAACCTTTTGATTTATTACGTTGAATTTTCTCCTCCTTTGAAACTCAGAAATCATATAAATAGGACATTAGACACATTAGAATTGCAGTTCCATCATTTCATTCTTCGAGAGTCGTCTCGACGGACATGTGGAAGTCATAGAACAGCTTATCCACATAAATTATTCATGTTTAGCACCTTTACATAAACTTTTGATCTGTTGCCGATGATTTTTTATTGGCTAAACAAACAACTTACTTAAATAGCATCATTGAGACATTCCACCAGCATTTCTTCCTTTGAAGCTTCGGAAGTAGTATGTTCGACCATATGGATCTCGTATAACAACTTATAACTAGTAATCATATAATTTCGTCACCAATTTTGTTACCTTTTGATCCTTCACTATAGATTTTCACTTTGTTTAAAACTGAAAACTTAATAATTAAGCGTCATTGACATATTCCAAAATCGTTTGCACCATTTCAAGCTTCGAGGTTAGTCCATGCATCTATATCCACCTCAGATAGCAAATTACCTATAGAAATCTAATAGTTTGAGACATTTTTAACCGTTTTGATCCATCATGGTAGATTTTTTATTTTTGCGAAACTGAAAACTTGTTTAAATTGCATTGTCAACAAGTGATAGAAGCCTTTGTTCGTTTCTTGTTTCGAAGTTATCTTTGCCGCCATTTGAAAATCCTACAACAACTTATATATGTAGGAGTCACATAATTTTTAGCAGTTTGTCATAACCTTTTGATTTATTACTTTGAATTTTCTCCTCCTTTGAAACTCAGAAATCATTTAAATAGGACATTAGACACATTATAATTGCATTTCCATCATTTCATTCTTCGAGAGTCGTCTCGACGACCATGTGGAAGTCATAGAACAGCTTATCCACATAAATTATTCATGTTTAGCACCTTTACATAAACTTTTGATCTGTTGCCGACGATTTTTTATTGGCTAAACAAAAAACTTACTTAAATAGCATCATTGAGATATTCCACCAGCCTTGCTTCCTTTGAAGCTTCGGAAGTAGTATGTTTGACCATATGGATCTCGTATAACAACTTATAACTAGTAATCATATAATTTCGTCACCAATTTTGTTACCTTTTGATCCTTCACTACAGATTTTCACTTTGTTTAAAACTGAAAACTTATTAATTAAGCGTCATTGACATATTCCAAAATCGTTTCCACCATTTCAAGCTTCGAGGTTAGTCCATGCATCTATATGCACCTCAGATAGCAAATTACCTATAGAAATCTGATAGTTTGATAAATTTTTAACCGTTTTGATCCATCATGGTAGATTTTTTATTTTTGCGAAACTGAAAACTTGTTTAAATTGCATTATCAACAAGTGATAGAAGCCTTTGTTCGTTTCTTGTTTCGAAGTTGTCTTTGCCGCAATTTGAAAATCCTACAACAACTTATATATGTAGGAGTCACATAATTTTTAGCAGTTTTTCATAACCTTTTGATTTATTACTTTGAATTTTCTCCTCCTTTGAAACTAAGAAATAATTTAAATAGGACATTAGACACATTATAATTGCATTTCCATCATTTCATTTTTTGAGAGTCGTCTCGACGGCCATGTGGAAGTCATAGAACAGCTTATCCACATAAATTATTCATGTTTAGCACCCTTACATAAAGTTTTGATCTGTTGCCGATGATTTCTTATTGGCTAAACAAAAAACTTACTTAAATAGCATCATTGAGACATTCCACCAGCGTTTCTTCCTTTGAAGCTTCGGAAGTAGTACGTTCGACCGTATGGATCTCGTATAACAACTTATAACTAGTAATCATATAATTTCGTCACCAATTTTGTTACCTTTTGATCCTTCACTATAGATTTTCACTTTGTTTAAAACTGAAAACTTATTAATTAAGCGTCATCGACATATTCCAAAGTCGTTTCCAACATTTCATGCTTCGAGGTTAGTCCATGCATATATATATGCACCTCAGATAGCAAATTACCTATAGAAATCTGATAGTTTGATACATTTTTAACCGTTTTGATCCATCATGGTAGATTTTTTATTTTTGCGAAACTGAAACTTGTTTAAATTGCATTATCAACAAGTGATAGAAGCCTTTGCTCGTTTCTTGTTTCGAAGTTGTCTTTGCCGCGATTTGAAAATCCTACAACAACTTATATATGTAGGAGTCACATAATTTTTAGCAGTTTTTCATTACCTTTTAATTTATTACTTTGAATTTTCTCCTCCTTTGAAACTCAGAAATCATTTAAATAGGACATTCGACACTTATAATTGCCTTTCCATCATTTCATTCTTCGAGAGTGGTCTCAACGGCCATGTGGAAGTCATAGAACAGCTTATGCACATAAATTATTCCTGTTTAGCACATTTACATAAACTTCTGATCCGTTACCGATGATTTTTTATTCGCTAAACAAAAAACATACTTAAATAGCATCATTTAGTCATTCCACCAGCATTTCTTCCTTTCAAGCTTCGGAAGTAGTATGTTCGACCATATTCATCACCAATTTTGTTACCTTTGGATCCATGACTATAGATTTTCACTTTGTTTAAAACTGAAAACTTATTAATTAAGCGTCATTGACATATTCCAAAATCGCTTCCACCATTTCATGCTTCGAGGTTAGTCCATGCATCTATATGCACCTCAGATAGCAAATTACCTATAGAAATCTGATAGTTTGATAAATTTTTAACCGTGTTGATCCATCATGGTAGGTTTTTTATTTTTGCGAAACTAAAAACTTGTTTAAATCGCATTATCAACAAGTGATAGAAGCCCTTGTTCGTTTATTGTTTCGAAGTTGTCTTTGCCGCCATTTGAAAATCATACAACAACTTTTATATGTAGGAGTCACATAATTTTTAGCAGTTTTTCATAACCTTTTGATTTATTACTTTGAATTTTCTCCTCCTTTGAAACTCAGAAATCATATAAATAGGACATTAGACACATTAGAATTGCATTTCCATCATTTCATTCTTCGAGAGTCGTCTCGACGAACATGTGGAAATCATAGAACAGCTTATCCACATAAATTATTCATGTTTAGCACCTTTACATAAACTTTTGATCTGTTGCCGATGATTTTTTATTGGCTAAACAAAAAACTTACTTAAATAGCATCATTGAGACATTCCACAAGCATTTCTTTCTTTGAAGCTTCGGAAGTAGTATGTTCGACCATATGGATCTCGTATAACAACTTATAACTAGTAATCGTATAATTTCGTCACCAATTTTGTTACCTTTTGATCCTTCACTATAGATTTTCACTTTGTTTAAAACTGAAAACTTATTAATTAAGCGTTATCGACATATTCCAAAATCGTTTCCACCATTTCAAGCTTCGATGTTAGTCCATGCATCTATGTGCACCTCAGATAGGAAATTACCTATAGAAATCTGATAATTTGATACATTTTTTACCGTTTTGATCCATCATGGTAGATTTTTTATTTTTGCGAAACTGAAAACTTGTTTAAATTGCATTATCAACAAGTGATAGAAGCCTTTGTTCATTTCTTGTTTCGAAGTTGTTTTTGCCGCCATTTGAAAATCCTACAACAACTTATATATGTAGGAGTCACATAATTTTTAGCAGTTTTTCGTAACCTTTTGATTTATTACTTTGAATTTTCTCCTCCTTTGGAACTCAGAAATCATTTAAATAGGACATTAGACACATTATAATTGCATTTCCATCATTTAATTCTTCGAGAGTCGTCTCGACGGCCATGTGGAAGTCATAGAACAGCTTATCCACAAAAAATATTCATGTTTAGCACCTTTACAGAAACTTTTGATCTGTTGCCGATGATTTTTTATTCGCTAAACAAAAAACTTACTTAAATAGCATCATTGAGATATTCCACCAGCCTTGCTTCCTTTGAAGCTTCGGAAGTAGTATGTTTGACCATATGGATCTCGTATAACAACTTATAACTAGTAATCATATAATTTCGTCACCAATTTTGTTACCTTTTGATCCTTCACTACAGATTTTCACTTTGTTTAAAACTGAAAACTTATTAATTAAGCGTCATTGACATATTCCAAAATCGTTTCCACCATTTCAAGCTTCGAGGTTAGTCCATGCATCTATATGCACCTCAGATAGCAAATTACCTATAGAAATCTGATAGTTTGATAAATTTTTAACCGTTTTGATCCATCATGGTAGATTTTTTATTTTTGCGAAACTGAAAACTTGTTTAAATTGCATTATCAACAAGTGATAGAAGCCTTTGTTCGTTTCTTGTTTCGAAGTTGTCTTTGCCGCAATTTGAAAATCCTACAACAACTTATATATGTAGGAGTCACATAATTTTTAGCAGTTTTTCATAACCTTTTGATTTATTACTTTGAATTTTCTCCTCCTTTGAAACTAAGAAATAATTTAAATAGGACATTAGACACATTATAATTGCATTTCCATCATTTCATTTTTTGAGAGTCGTCTCGACGGCCATGTGGAAGTCATAGAACAGCTTATCCACATAAATTATTCATGTTTAGCACCCTTACATAAAGTTTTGATCTGTTGCCGATGATTTCTTATTGGCTAAACAAAAAACTTACTTAAATAGCATCATTGAGACATTCCACCAGCGTTTCTTCCTTTGAAGCTTCGGAAGTAGTACGTTCGACCGTATGGATCTCGTATAACAACTTATAACTAGTAATCATATAATTTCGTCACCAATTTTGTTACCTTTTGATCCTTCACTATAGATTTTCACTTTGTTTAAAACTGAAAACTTATTAATTAAGCGTCATCGACATATTCCAAAGTCGTTTCCAACATTTCATGCTTCGAGGTTAGTCCATGCATATATATATGCACCTCAGATAGCAAATTACCTATAGAAATCTGATAGTTTGATACATTTTTAACCGTTTTGATCCATCATGGTAGATTTTTTATTTTTGCGAAACTGAAACTTGTTTAAATTGCATTATCAACAAGTGATAGAAGCCTTTGCTCGTTTCTTGTTTCGAAGTTGTCTTTGCCGCGATTTGAAAATCCTACAACAACTTATATATGTAGGAGTCACATAATTTTTAGCAGTTTTTCATTACCTTTTAATTTATTACTTTGAATTTTCTCCTCCTTTGAAACTCAGAAATCATTTAAATAGGACATTCGACACTTATAATTGCCTTTCCATCATTTCATTCTTCGAGAGTGGTCTCAACGGCCATGTGGAAGTCATAGAACAGCTTATCCACATAAATTATTCCTGTTTAGCACATTTACATAAACTTCTGATCCGTTACCGATGATTTTTTATTCGCTAAACAAAAAACATACTTAAATAGCATCATTTAGTCATTCCACCAGCATTTCTTCCTTTCAAGCTTCGGAAGTAGTATGTTCGACCATATTCATCACCAATTTTGTTACCTTTGGATCCATGACTATAGATTTTCACTTTGTTTAAAACTGAAAACTTATTAATTAAGCGTCATTGACATATTCCAAAATCGCTTCCACCATTTCATGCTTCGAGGTTAGTCCATGCATCTATATGCACCTCAGATAGCAAATTACCTATAGAAATCTGATAGTTTGATAAATTTTTAACCGTTTTGATCCATCATGGTAGGTTTTTTATTTTTGCGAAACTAAAAACTTGTTTAAATCGCATTATCAACAAGTGATAGAAGCCCTTGTTCGTTTATTGTTTCGAAGTTGCCTTTGCCGCCATTTGAAAATCATACAACAACTTATATATGTAGGAGTCACATAATTTTTAGCAGTTTTTCATAACCTTTTGATTTATTACTTTGAATTTTCTCCTCCTTTGAAACTCAGAAATCATATAAATAGGACATTAGACACATTAGAATTGCATTTCCATCATTTCATTCTTCGAGAGTCGTCTCGACGAACATGTGGAAATCATAGAACAGCTTATCCACATAAATTATTCATGTTTAGCACCTTTACATAAACTTTTGATCTGTTGCCGATGATTTTTTATTGGCTAAACAAAAAACTTACTTAAATAGCATCATTGAGACATTCCACAAGCATTTCTTCCTTTGAAGCTTCGGAAGTAGTATGTTCGACCATATGGATCTCGTATAACAACTTATAACTAGTGATCGTATAATTTCGTCACCAATTTTGTTACCTTTTGATCCTTCACTATAGATTTTCACTTTGTTTAAAACTGAAAACTTATTAATTAAGCGTCATCGACATATTCCAAAATCGTTTCCACCATTTCAAGCTTCGATGTTAGTCCATGCATCTATGTGCACCTCAGATAGGAAATTACCTATAGAAATCTGATAATTTGATACATTTTTTACCGATTTGATCCATCATGGTAGATTTTTTATTTTTGCGAAACTGAACACTTGTTTAAATTGCATTATCAACAAGTGATAGAAGCCTTTGTTCATTTCTTGTTTCGAAGTTGTTTTTGCCGCCATTTGAAAATCCTACAACAACTTATATATGTAGGAGTCACATAATTTTTAGCAGTTTTTCGTAACCTTTTGATTTATTACATTGAATTTTCTCCTCCTTTGAAACTCAGAAATCATTTAAATAGGACATTAGACACATTATAATTGCATTTCCATCATTTAATTCTTCGAGAGTCGTCTCGACGGCCATGTGGAAGTCATAGAACAGCTTATCCACAAAAAATATTCATGTTTAGCACCTTTACAGAAACTTTTGATCTGTTGCCGATGATTTTTTATTCGCTAAACAAAAAACTTACTTAAATAGCATCATTGAGACATTCCACCAGCATTTCTTCCTTTGAAGCTTCGGAAGTAGTATGTTCGACCATATGGATCTCGTATAACAACTTATAACTAGTAATCATATAATTTCGTCACCAATTTTGTTACCTTTTGATCCTTCACTATAGATTTTCACTTTGTTTAAAACTGAAAACTTATTAATTAAGCGTCATCGACATATTCCAAAATCGTTTCCACCATTTCAAGCTTCGAGGTTAGTCCATGCATCTATATGCACCTCAGATAGTAAATTACCTATAGAAATCTGATAGTTTGATACATTTTTAACCGTTTTGATCCATCATGGTAGATTTTTTATTTTTGCGAAACTGAAAACTTGTTTAAATTGCATTATAAACAAATGATAGAAGCCTTTGTTCGTTTCTTGTTTCGAAGTTGTCTTTGCCGCCATTTGAAAATCCTACAACAACTTATATATGTAGGAGTCACATAATTTTTAGCAGTTTGTCATAACCTTTTGATTTATTACTTTGAATTTTCTCCTCCTTTGAAACTCAGAAATCATTTAAATAGGACATTAGACACATTATAATTGCATTTCCATCATTTTATTCTTCAAGAGTCGTCTCGACGGCCATGTGGAAGTCATAGAACAGCTTATCCACAAAAATTATTCATGTTTAGCACCTTTACAGAAACTTTTGATCTGTTGCCGATGATTTTTTATTCGCTAAACAACAAACTTCCTTAAATAGCATCATTCAGACATTCCACTAGCATTTCTTCCTTTCAAGCTTCGGAAGTAGTATGTTCGACCATATGGATCTCGTATAACAACTTATAACTAGTAATCATATAATTTCGTCACCAATTTTGTTACCTTTTGATCCTTCACTATAGATTTTCACTTTGTTTAAAACTGAAAACTTATTAATTAAGCGTCATCGACATATTCCGAAATCGTTTCCACCATTTCAAGCTTCGAGGTTAGTCCATGCATCTATATGCACCTCAGATAGCAAATTACCTATAGAAATCTGATAGTTTGATACATTTTTAACCGTGTTGATCCATCATGGTAGATTTTTTATTTTTGCGAAACTGAAAACTTGTTTAAATTGCATTATCAACAAGTGATAGAAGCCTTTGTTCGTTTCTTGTTTCGAAGTTGTCTTTGCCGCCATTTGAAAATCCTACAACAACTTATATATGTAGGAGTCACATAATTTTTAGCAGTTTGTCATAACCTTTTGATTTATTACTTTGAATTTTCTCCTCCTTTGAAACTCAGAAATCATTTGAATAGGACATTAGACACATTATAATTGCATTTCCATCATTTCATTCTTTGAGAGTCATCTCGACGGCCATGTGGAAGTCATAGAACAGCTTATCCACATAAATTATTCATGTTTAGCACCTTTACAGAAACTTTTCATCCGTTACCGATGATTTTTTATTCGCTAAACAAAAAACATACTTAAATAGCATCATTTAGACATTCCACTAGCATTTTTTCCTTTCAAGCTTCGGAAGTAGTATGTTCGACCATATGGATCTCTTATAACAACTGATAACTAGTAATCATATAATTTCATCACCAATTTTGGTACCTTTTGATCCATGACTCTAGATTTTTACTTTGTTCAAAACTGAAAACTTATTAATTAAGCGTCATCGACATATTCTGAAATCGTTTCCACCATTTCATGCTTCGAGGGTAGTCCATGCATCTATATGCACCTCAGATAGCAAATTACCTATAGAAATCTGATAGTTTGATACATTTTTAACCGTTTTGATCCATGATGGTAGATTTTTTATTTTTGCGAACTGAAAACTTGTTTAAATTGCAAGAAGCGTTTGTTCGTTTCTTGTTTCGAAGTTGTCTTTGCCGCCATTTGAAAATCCTACAACAACTTATATATGTAGGAGTCACATAAGTTTTAGCAGTTTTTCATAACCTTTTGATTTATTACTTTGAATTTTCTCCTCCTTTGAAACTCTGAAATCATTTAAATAGGACATTAGGCACATATAATTCCCTTTCCATCATTTCATTCTTCGAGAGTGGTCTCAATGGCCATGTGGAAGTCATAGAACAGCTTATCCACATAAATTATTCATGTTTAGCACATTTACATAAACTTCTGATCCGTTACCGATGATTTTTTATTCGCTAAACAAAAAACTTACTTAAATAGCATCATTTAGACATTCCACCAGCATTTCTTCCTTTCAAGCTTCGGAAGTAGTATGTTCGACCATATTCATCACCAATTTTGTTACCTTTGGATCCTTCACTATAAATTTTCACTTTGTTTAAAACTGAAAACTTATTAATTAAGCGTCATTGACATACTCCAAAATCGCTTCCACCATTTCATGCTTCGAGGTTAGTCCATGCATCTATATGCTCCTCAGATAGCAAATTACCTATAGAAATCTGATAGTTTGATAAATTTTTAACCGTTTTGATCCATCATGGTAGATTTTTTATTTTTGCAAAACTGAAAACGTTTTTAAATTGCATTATCAACAAGTGATAGAAGCCCTTGTTCGTTTATTGTTTCGAAGTTGTCTTTGCCGCCATTTGAAAATCATACAACAACTTATATATGTAGGAGTCACATAATTTTTAGCAGTTTGTCATAACCTTTTGATTTATTACTTTGAATTTTCTGCTCCTTTGAAACTCCGAAATCATTTAAATAGGACATTAGACACATTATAATTGCATTTCCATCATTTCATTCTTCAAGAGTCGTCTCGACGGACATGTGGAAGTCATAGAACAGCTTATAAATTATTCATGTTTAGCACCTTTACATAAACTTCTGATCTGTTGCCGATGATTTTTTATTGGCTAAACAAAAAACTTACTTAAATAGCATCATTGAAACATCACACCAGCATTTCTTCCTTTGAAGCTTTGGAAGTAGTATGGTCGACCATATGGATCTCGTATAACAACTTATAACTAGTAATCATATAATTTCGTCACCAATTTTGTTACCTTTTGATCCTTCACTATAGATTTTCACTGTGTTTAAAACTGAAAACTTATTAATTAAGCGTCATTGACATATTCCAAAATTGTTTCCACAATTTCAAGCTTCGAGGTTAGTCCATGCATCTATATGCACCTCAGATAGCAAATTACCTATCGAAATCTGATAGTTTGATACATTTTTAACCGTTTTGATCCATCATGGTAGATTTTTTATTTTTGCGAAACTGAAAACTTGTTTAAATTGCATTATCAACAAGTGATTGAAGCCTTTGTTCGTTTCTTGTTTCGAAGTTGTCTTTGCCGCCATTTGAAAATCCTACAGCAACTTATATATGTAGGAGTCACATAATTTTTAGCAGTTTGTCATAACCTTTTGATTTATTACATTGAATTTTCTGCTCCTTTGAAACTCAGAAATCATTTAAATAGGACATTAGACACATTATAATTGCATTTCCATCATTTCATTCTTCAAGAGTCGTCTCGACGGACATGTGGAAGTCATAGAACAGCTTATCCACATAAATTATTCATGTTTAGCACCTTTACATAAACTTCTGATCTGTTGCCGATGATTTTTTATTGGCTAAACAAAAAACTTACTTAAATAGCATCATTGAGACATCACACCAGCATTTCTTCCTTTGAAGCTTCGGAAGTAGTATGGTCGACCATATGGATCTCGTATAACAACTTATAACTAGTAATCATATAATTTCGTCACCAATTTTGTTACCTTTTGATCCTTCACTATAGATTTTCACTGTGTTTAAAACTGAAAACTTATTAATTAAGCGTCATTGACATATTCCAAAATTGTTTCCACAATTTCAAGCTTCGAGGTTAGTCAATGCATCTATATGCACCTCAGATAGCAAATTACCTATAGAAATCTGATAGTTTGATACATTTTTAACCGTTTTGATCCATCATGGTACATTTTTTTATTTTTGCGAAACTGAAAACTTGTTTAAATTGCATTATCAACAAGTGATAGAAGCCTTTGTTCGTTTCTTGTTTCGAAGTTGTCTTTGCCACCATTTGAAAATCCTACAACAACTTATATATGTAGGAGTCACATAATTTTTAGCAGTTTGTCATAACCTTTTGATTTATTACTTTGAATTTTCTCCTCCTTTGAAACTCAGAAATCATTTGAATAGGACATTAGACACATTATAATTGCATTTCCATCATTTCATTCTTTGAGAGTCATCTCGACGGCCATGTGGAAGTCATAGAACAGCTTATCCACATAAATTATTCATGTTTAGCACCTTTACAGAAACTTTTCATCCGTTACCGATGATTTTTTATTCGCTAAACAAAAAACATACTTAAATAGCATCATTTAGACATTCCACTAGCATTTTTTCCTTTCAAGCTTCGGAAGTAGTATGTTCGACCATATGGATCTCTTATAACAACTGATAACTAGTAATCATATAATTTCATCACCAATTTTGGTACCTTTTGATCCATGACTCTAGATTTTTACTTTGTTCAAAACTGAAAACTTATTAATTAAGCGTCATCGACATATTCTGAAATCGTTTCCACCATTTCATGCTTCGAGGGTAGTCCATGCATCTATATGCACCTCAGATAGCAAATTACCTATAGAAATCTGATAGTTTGATACATTTTTAACCGTTTTGATCCATGATGGTAGATTTTTTATTTTTGCGAAACTGAAAACTTGTTTAAATTGCATTATCAACAAGTGATAGAAGCGTTTGTTCGTTTCTTGTTTCGAAGTTGTCTTTGCCGCCATTTGAAAATCCTACAACAACTTATATATGTAGGAGTCACATAAGTTTTAGCAGTTTGTCATAACCTTTTGATTTATTACTTTGAATTTTCTCCTCCTTTGAAACTCTGAAATCATTTAAATAGGACATTAGGCACATATAATTGCCTTTCCATCATTTCATTCTTCGAGAGTGGTCTCAATGGCCATGTGGAAGTCATAGAACAGCTTATCCACATAAATTATTCATGTTTAGCACATTTACATAAACTTCTGATCCGTTACCGATGATTTTTTATTCGCTAAACAAAAAACTTACTTAAATAGCATCATTTAGACATTCCACCAGCATTTCTTCCTTTCAAGCTTCGGAAGTAGTATGTTCGACCATATTCATCACCAATTTTGTTACCTTTGGATCCTTCACTATAGATTTTCACTTTGTTTAAAACTGAAAACTTATTAATTAAGCGTCATTGACATACTCCAAAATCGCTTCCACCATTTCATGCTTCGAGGTTAGTCCATGCATCTATATGCTCCTCAGATAGCAAATTACCTATAGAAATCTGATAGTTTGATAAATTTTTAACCGTTTTGATCCATCATGGTAGATTTTTTATTTTTGCAAAACTGAAAACGTTTTTAAATTGCATTATCAACAAGTGATAGAAGCCCTTGTTCGTTTATTGTTTCGAAGTTGTCTTTGCCGCCATTTGAAAATCATACAACAACTTATATATGTAGGAGTCACATAATTTTTAGCAGTTTGTCATAACCTTTTGATTTATTACTTTGAATTTTCTGCTCCTTTGAAACTCCGAAATCATTTAAATAGGACATTAGACACATTATAATTGCATTTCCATCATTTCATTCTTCAAGAGTCGTCTCGACGGACATGTGGAAGTCATAGAACAGCTTATCCACATAAATTATTCATGTTTAGCACCTTTACATAAACTTCTGATCTGTTGCCGATGATTTTTTATTGGCTAACCAAAAAACTTACTTAAATAGCATCATTGAAACATCACACCAGCATTTCTTCCTTTGAAGCTTTGGAAGTAGTATGGTCGACCATATGGATCTCGTATAACAACTTATAACTAGTAATCATATAATTTCGTCACCAATTTTGTTACCTTTTGATCCTTCACTATAGATTTTCACTGTGTTTAAAACTGAAAACTTATTAATTAAGCGTCATTGACATATTCCAAAATTGTTTCCACAATTTCAAGCTTCGAGGTTAGTCCATGCATCTATATGCACCTCAGATAGCAAATTACCTATCGAAATCTGATAGTTTGATACATTTTTAACCGTTTTGATCCATCATGGTAGATTTTTTATTTTTGCGAAACTGAAAACTTGTTTAAATTGCATTATCAACAAGTGATTGAAGCCTTTGTTCGTTTCTTGTTTCGAAGTTGTCTTTGCCGCCATTTGAAAATCCTACAGCAACTTATATATGTAGGAGTCACATAATTTTTAGCAGTTTGTCATAACCTTTTGATTTATTACATTGAATTTTCTGCTCCTTTGAAACTCAGAAATCATTTAAATAGGACATTAGACACATTATAATTGCATTTCCATCATTTCATTCTTCAAGAGTCGTCTCGACGGACATGTGGAAGTCATAGAACAGCTTATCCACATAAATTATTCATGTTTAGCACCTTTACATAAACTTCTGATCTGTTGCCGATGATTTTTTATTGGCTAAACAAAAAACTTACTTAAATAGCATCATTGAGACATCACACCAGCATTTCTTCCTTTGAAGCTTCGGAAGTAGTATGGTCGACCATATGGATCTCGTATAACAACTTATAACTAGTAATCATATAATTTCGTCACCAATTTTGTTACCTTTTGATCCTTCACTATAGATTTTCACTGTGTTTAAAACTGAAAACTTATTAATTAAGCGTCATTGACATATTCCAAAATTGTTTCCACAATTTCAAGCTTCGAGGTTAGTCAATGCATCTATATGCACCTCAGATAGCAAATTACCTATAGAAATCTGATAGTTTGATACATTTTTAACCGTTTTGATCCATCATGGTACATTTTTTTATTTTTGCGAAACTGAAAACTTGTTTAAATTGCATTATCAACAAGTGATAGAAGCCTTTGTTCGTTTCTTGTTTCGAAGTTGTCTTTGCCACCATTTGAAAATCCTACAACAACTTATATATGTAGGAGTCACATAATTTTTAGCAGTATGTCATAACCTTTTGATTTATTACTTTGAATTTTCTCGTCCTTTGAAACTCAGAAATCATTTAAATAGGACATTAGACACATTATAATTGCATTTCCATCATTTCATTCTTCGAGAGTCGTCTCGACGGCCATGTGGAAGTCATAGAACAGCTTATCCACATAAATTATTCATGTTTAGCACCTTTACAGAAACTTTTGATCTGTTGCCGATGATTTTTTATTCGCTAAACAAAAAACTTACTTAAATAGCATCACTCAGACATTCCACTAGCATTTCTTCCTTTCAAGCTTCGGAAGTAGTATATTCGACCATATGGATCTTGTATAACAACTTATAACTAGTAATCATATAATTTCGTCACCAATTTTTTTACCTTTTGATCCTTCACTATAGATTTTCACTTTGTTTAAAACTGAAAACTTATTAATTAAGCGTCATCGACATATTCCGAAATCGTTTCCACCATTTCAAGCTTCGAGGTTAGTCCATGCATCTATATGCACCTCAGATAGCAAATTACCTATAGAAATCTGATAGTTTGATACATTTTTAACCGTTTTGATCCATCATGGTAGAGTTTTTATTTTTGCGAAACTGAAAAACTTGTTTAAATTGCATTATCAACAAGTGATAGAAGCCTTTGTTCGTTTCTTGTTTCGAAGTTGTCTTTGCCGCCATTTGAAAATCCTACAACAACTTATATATGTAGGAGTCACATAATTTTTAGCAGTTTTTCATAACCTTTTGATTTATTACTTTGAATTTTCTCCTCCTTTGAAACTCAGAAATCATTTGAATAGGACATTAGACACATTATAATTGCATTTCCATCATTTCATTCTTCGAGAGTCGTCTCGACGGCCATGTGGAAGTCATAATACAGCTTATCCACATAAATTATTCATGTTTAGCACCTTTACATAAACTTTTGATCTGTTGCCGATGATTTTTTATTGGCTAAACAAAAAACTTACTTAAATAGCATCATTGAGACATTTCACCAGCATTTCTTCCTTTGAAGCTTCGGAAGTAGTATGTTCGACCATATGGATCTCGTATAACAATTTATAACTAGTAATCATATAATTTCGTCACCAATTTTGTTACCTTTTGATCCTTCACTATAGATTTTCACTTCGTTTAAAGCTGAAAACTTATTAATTAAGCGTCATTGACATATTCCAAAATCGTTTCCACCATTTCAAGCTTCGAGGTTAGTCCATGCATCTATATGCACCTCAGATAGCAAATTACCTATAGAAATCTGATAGTTTGATACATTTTTAACCGTTTTGATCCATCATGGTAGATTTTTTATTTTTGCGAAACTGAAAACTTGTTTAAGTTGCATTATCAACATATGATTGAAGCCTTTGTTCGTTTCTTGTTTCGAAGTTGTCTTTGCCGCCATTTGAAAATCCTACAACAACTTATATATGTAGGAGTCACATAATTTTTAGCAGTTTGTCATAACCTTTTGATTTATTACTTTGAATTTTCTCCTCCTTTGAAACTCAGAAATCATTTAAATAGGACATTAGACACATTATAATTGCATTTCCATCATTTCATTCATCGAGAGTCGTCTCGACGGCCATGTGGAAGTCATAGAACAGCTTATCCACATAAATTATTCATGTTTAGCACCTTTACATAAACTTTTGATCTGTTGCCGATGATTTTTTATTGGCTAAACAAAAAACTTACTTAAATAGCATCATTGAGACATTCCACCAGCATTGCTTCCGTTGTAGCTTCGGAAGTAGTCTGTTCGACCATATGGATCTCGTATAACAACTTATAACTAGTAATCATATAATTTCGTCACCAATTTTGTTACCTTTTGATCCTTCACTATAGATTTTCACTTCGTTTAAAGCTGAAAACTTATTAATTAAGCGTCATTGACATATTCCAAAATCGTTTCCACCATTTCAAGCTTCGAGGTTAGTCCATGCATCTATATGCACCTCAGATAGCAAATTACCAATAGAAATCTGATAGTTTGATACATTTTTAACCGTTTTGATCCATCATGGTAGATTTCTTATTTTTGCGAAACTGAAAACTTGTTCAAATTGCATTATCAACATATGATTGAAGCCTTTGTTCGTTTCTTGTTTCGAAGTTGTCTTTGCCGCCATTTGAAAATCCGACAACAACTTATATATGTAGGAGTCACATAATTTTTAGCAGTTTGTCATAACCTTTTGATTTATTACTTTGAATTTTCTCCTCCTTTGAAACTCAGAAATCATTTAAATAGGACATTAGACACATTATAATTGCATTTCCATCATTTCATTCTTCGAGAGTCATCTCGACGGCCATGTGGAAGTCATAGAACAGCTTATCCACATAAATTATTCATGTTTAGCACCTTTACATAAACTTTTGATCTGTTGCCGATGATTTCTTATTGGCTAAACAAAAAACGTACTTAAATAGCATCATTGAGACATTCCACCAGCATTTCTTCCTTTGAAGCTTCGGAAGTAGTATGTTCGACCATATGGATCTCGTATAACAACTTATAACTAGTAATCATATAATTTCGTCACCAATTTTGTTACCTTTTGATCCTTCACTATAGATTTTCACTTTGTTTAAAACTGAAAACTTATTAATTAAGCGTCATCGACATATTCCGAAATCGTTTCCACCATTTCAAGCTTCGAGGTTAGTCCATGCATCTATATGCACCTCAGATAGCAAATTACCTATAGAAATCTGATAGTTTGATACATTTTTAACCGTTTTGATCCATCATGGTAGATTTTTTATTTTTGCGAAACTGAAAACTTGTTTAAATTGCATTATCAACAAGTGATAGAAGCCTTTGTTCGTTTCTTGTTTCGAAGTTGTCTTTGCCGCCATTTGAAAATCCTACAACAACTTATATATGTAGGAGTCACATAATTTTTAGCAGTTTTTCAGAACCATTTGATTTATTACTTTGAATTTTCTCCTCCTTTGAAACTCAGAAATCATTTGAATAGGACATTAGACACATTATAATTGCATTTCCATCATTTCATTCTTCGAGAGTCGTCTCGACGGCCATGTGGAAGTCATAGAACAACTTATCCACATAAATTATTCATGTTTAGCACCTTTACATAAACTTTTGATCTGTTGCCGATGATTTTTTATTGGCTAAACAAAAAACTTACTTCAATAGCATCATTGAGACATTCCACCAGCACTTCTTCCTTTGAAGCTTCGGAAGTAGTATGTTCGACCATATGGATCTCGTATAACAACTTATAACTAGTAATCATATAATTTCGTCACCAATTTTGTTACCTTTTGATCCTTCACTATAGATTTTCACTTTGTTTAAAACTGAAAACTTATTAATTAAGCGTCATTGACATATTCCAAAATCGTTTCCACCATTTCTAGCTTTGAGGTTAGTCCATGCATCTATATGCACCTCAGATAACAAATTACCTATAGAAATCTGATAGTTTGATACATTTTAACCTTTTGAACCATCATGGTAGATTTTTTATTTTTGCGAAACTGAAAACTTGTTTAAATTGCATTATCAACAAGTGATAGAACCTTTGTTCGTTTCTTGTTTCGAAGTTGTCTTTGCCGCCATTTGAAAATCCGACAACAACTTATATATGTAGGAGTCACATAATTTTTAGCAGTTTGTCATAACCTTTTGATTTATTACTTTGAATTTTCTCCTCCTTTGAAACTCAGAAATCATTTAAATAGGACATCAGACAGATTATAATTGCATTTCCATCATTTAATTCTTCGAGAGTCGTCTCGACGGCCATGTGGAAGTCATAGAACAGCTTATCCACATAAATTATTCATGTTTAGCACCTTTACATAAACTTTTGATCTGTTGCCGATGATTTCTTATTGGCTAAACAAAAAACGTACTTAAATAGCATCATTGAGACATTCCACCAGCATTTCTTCCTTTGAAGCTACGGAAGTAGTATGTTCGACCATATGGATCTCTTATAACAACTTATAACTAGTAATCATATAATTTCGTCACCAATTTTGTTACCTTTTGATCCTTCACTATAGATTTTGACTTTGTTTAAAACTGAAAACTTATTAATTAAGCGTCATTGACATATTCCAAAATCGTTTCCACAATTTCAAGCTTCGTGGTTAGTACGTGCATCTATATGCACCTCAGATAGCAAATTACCTATAGAAACTGATAGTTTGATAAATTTTTAACCGTCTTGATCCATCATGGTAGATTTTTTGTTTTTGCGAAACTGAAAACTTGTTTAAATTGCATTATCAACAAGTGATAGAAGCCTTTGTTCGTTTCTTGTTTCGAAATTGTCTTTGCCGCCATTTGAAAATCCTACAACAACTTATATATGTAGGAGTCACATAATTTTTAGCAGTTTGTCATAACCTTTTGATTTATTACTTTGAATTTTCTCCTCCTTTGAAACTCAGAAATCATTTAAATAGGACATTAGACACATTATAATTGCATTTCCATCATTTCATTCTTCGAGAGTCGTCTCGACGGCCATGTGGAAGTCATAGAACAGCTTATCCACATAAATTATTCATTTTTAGCACCTTTACATAAACTTTTGATCTGTTGCCGATGATTTTTTATTGGCTAAACAAAAAACTTACTTAAATAGCATCATTGAGACATTCCACCAGCATTTCTTCCTTTGAAGCTTCGGAAGTAGTATGTTCGACCATATGGATCTCGTATAACAACTTATAACTAGTAATCATATAATTTCATCACCAATTTTGTTACCTTTTGACACTTCACTATAGACAGTAGAGTGTAGAGCCACTGATGGAACACTAGCATCCTATACTAAGCAGTAGGATAGCAGGTAAGGGTAACAACTGTAACAACAATGACAGGCTATGCAGCAGAATAGGATTAATCGAAAGCAGTAACAGGCTACACTACTCTAATGCAAGTAGTAGAGAGTAGAGTAGGCGATATTTGGTGATCAAGGGGGGGGGCCTTGCCTGGTTGCTCAGACAAGAAGGAGGGTTCATCGGTGACGTAGTCGACCACAGGGGCATCAGCATCGTCACGGGGTCTACCGAAGAGAAGAGGGGGGAGAAACAGTAAATACATAGCAAGCAAGTGCATAACAAGACAACAGGCAGAGCTAGACGTGCTCTAACGCGGTATGAGGTGATACCGGTGAAGGGGGGAAACATCCGGGAAAGTATTCCCGATGTTCCGCGTTTCCGGACAGACGGACCGGAGGGGGAAAGTTGTGAGTTCGATAGGTTAGGGAGGTGTGGTGGACGAACGGACTGCGTATCCGGATTCGTCTCGTCGTTCTGAGCAACTTTCATGTAGAAAGTATTTTCATCCGAGCTACGGATTATTTTATATTAATTTGTAAAGTTTTAAAACATTTTCTAATTTGTTTAAATTTGAAAATTGAACGTCAAATTGCTATGGGTACACAGAATTGTACCCAACAGAATGTATGTGTGGCTGGCAGGTGGGGTCAAGGGGGGTCGAGTCACCATTTGACCAGTCAACTGTTGACTGGTCAACAGGGTCAAACAGGACCCACCTGTCATGGACTGGGTCAACCCAGTCAACAGTTTGACTGGTCAAACTGGACAGGGGGCCCACATGTCATTGACTAACAACTAATTAACTTAGTTAATTAGTTGAATGTACAGATTAATTATGTTTAGTTAATTAGGTTAATTAGACATAATTAATTTGGTTAATTAATTAATAATTTTATTATTATTATTTTAATTATTATTTTTAATTTTTTTTATTAAACGTTCTAGGGCGCGGGACCCCTTTGTCATAGGCCCCTGGGGGCCTAGCGGGTTCGGCGAGTTCGGGCGCTAGAGCGGCCAACGGGCGCCTGGGTGCGCGCTCGCCGGCAGGGAGTGCGGCGGGGCTAGGCCACGGGCGCGAGGTGCTCGCGCGTGGACGCGGGCTGGGGGAAGCGAGGGCGCGGCGACCGTGGACGGTGCGCGACCCGGCGTGGCGAGGCACGGCCCTAGCATAGCCGGGCGTGGCCACGGGCGCAAACGCAGCGCGGCCGAGCGCGTCGGCGAGGCAGGGGGCGGGGCACGACGGCGACGGGCGGTGAGCAGAGAAAGGGAGGAGGGGAGGTGGCGGCTCACCCCCGTTGCAGGGGAACACCGGCGAGGCTCGGTGGAGCCGCGGTTGAGGAGGAGGTCGAGGACGGCGCCGGTGATGAGGACGAGGCGGCGACGGACGTAGGCGACGGCGCTGAGGAGGAGGACGTCTGGCGCGAGCTCCCCTGCTCGACGTGGGTGCGGGCGTCGCGCGGAAGGAGCCGGTGGTGTTGGCCGGCTTGCTTCGGTGGCCGACTAGGCGGGGGGGGCGCCGGTGACGAGGCAGTGGACGGGCGGCTCAGGCGAGCACACATGCGCGCCGGTGAGCGCCGCCCACGGCCGGGCGTGGAGATCCAGGTGGCGGCGCGAGGACAGCGGGAGAAGCTGCGGCGCGGCATGGTCGGGCGAGCATGAAGGGGTCAAGCGCGAGTGCGAGCGCGTCCCTCTGTGGGTGGCGGCGCGAGGAAGAAAGAGGGAAGGAGCGAGCGGATCGGGAGAGATTAGGGTTCGGGGAGTGGGGTGGTGTTAGTAGGGGAGGTGGACCGGGGTGGGCCGGCCCGTTCGGGCGGCTGAGGCCAGCTGGGCCACTTGGCCCATCAGGGGGGGGGCAGTTGTTTTTCTTTTCTTTTCTTCTTTTGTTTGTTTGTTTTAGTTTTAGTTCTTTTTCCTTTTCTGTTTTATTTTAGTTACAATTTATTCTTAGTTTAGTAAAATATGACAATAGCTCCAAATTAGTGTTCCAAAACAACCCACTACCCTAAAAAGTCTTTAACCCCAGATAAAATAGTCTATGATTTTATAAAATATCAAAGGCATTTATTTAATAGTTTTACCTACTGTTTTAATCATTTAAGTGCATTTAAACTTTTTATAAAAATGTTGTTTCTTCACCATAACTACCTACGCAATATCTGTCACGATCCGAACATTTTAGTTTTAACATCTGAAAACTTTTGTTGTTTGCTTTTATTTAAATTTTTGAATTTGTTTCGGTTCCGAACCATCGAGAGTTTATCAACAGTAACGGGGTGACGTGGCATCGTTAACGAGGGATTACTGTAGCTTAATTATCCGGGCGTCACAATTCTCCTCCACTACAAGAAATCTCGTCCCGAGATTTAGGAGGTGGGGGTAAGGGGGAAAGTTCTGGTTACGAAATTATAACGGATCTTCTCGAAGAAGTTAATCCCATTCATTGATGTCTTCAATTCTTTATTCCTATGCATCATGATGATGTTGTCGTCCTTTCTTCGGGGAACTCCATCGTACTTACGGATAGGTAAGGGGGCAGCTCTTCAACGATAGTTTGTTATAAGGGAAAATCATCTGGGGGGGTATCCCAAGAATGAACATATGAGTATCTCTCGAGTTGAACAAATGGAACACATCGAGAGCAGAGTAGGACAGTGCAATAAGAAGTTTCGAGCGGATAGGCAATCGTTCATTGCCTGAAACAGAGTGAAAAGGGGTTCAGAGCAACAGGAATAAGTATTGTGTCCGATACCAGAATTGATCACTCGGGACGGTGGCCCGTGAATTACATACGAGGCCACGCGCGATGAATAAATTTGGGAACAGGGGGGTGCACAGGAGAGTCAGGTTTCGATCCTGTGGAACTGTGGGTTATGGGCCCACCATGTGGGTTAAAAGTAGGAAGGGCGGTGATATCTTGCACGATCATGATAGCAAGGCATGGCAGAGGGTAGCCTGTCAGTTATATGACAGCAACATCGTCGGTACCAAGGGCGAGGGACGAAGAGAACCATTTTCCTGCTAGTTGAAACGAGGCGGACCATTAGGCAAAGTTCTCGTCCATCGGTGGTTACCGAAATGTCACCAACAATAATAACAGGGTCTTGCTGACAGAGTTGTACACCGAGGTGTTTACATAAGCAGGAGGATATTACTGCTTAGAACATATAGTTCACCAGAAAGGTTAAACCACACAATGGAAAGGAAATTATGATTATCAGATTAAACAGAAGAATGGAAAGGAAAATGTGTTTACACACATATTCCAAGGTTATATCCTTCCCAAGGACAAGCTGAGCATGATATTCATGACAAGATATAATGTAGAAAACTCTTTAGGTACGGGAGAGAAATTTCTTGACATTACCCATACAACGGTGTTTGGATAATTGAGCAGGAAACAATTAGCTGTGGGCTTCAAATGTTCCCGTTGAAAATCGGAGTACCATAGACATGCTTCGAGATAGCATTGACATGGTCAACAGGTGAAGATCAGACTTTGGAAACAAAAAGGATCCATCAGGAACAACTTCTAGAATAAGTCTTACAATTTCCTCATGGAAGAATAGCTAACCTTGTTAAAAGGGAAAACTTATAACAATAGGTCCTCCGGCCAGGTGTGCTAGGCATGTCATCACCCTACCGGGCCATATAAAGACCAATGTTGTGACTCTTGAAAAATGTTCCAACCATCATATCTGACCGAGATTCAGATCTGATTGGTGTCAGGATACCTCAGACTTAGGATGCCTGAGAAGAAAGGTGCAACACAAATTGTCGAAACGACATCTAAGATTCTCGGGAGATGAACTATGGAAGCGAGTTCCGAACAAGGGTTCATCATTAAATCAAGGAGAGGTGAGGAGGTGACTGATTGACTCAGCGACAATCCATTGAGATTTCCAAAAGATGGATTTCCACCACTATGTGAACAAGGAGATAACATTAGCTAGATTGAATGACTTAATGATGTATGCTCGAGGAAAATATACACAGTTAAACATTGGTTGAACTGTGCACCCGAAATATGGGCTAGGTAGCACAAACAATGTCCGAATGATGATTCATTAAGCCATAGACGTAGAATGAAACTATATACCAATAACTTCAAAGCAATAGGGTTGCTAGAAGTTTAGAATTTACACATCACAGACCATTGGTCGGTATTCCTTTTAGAAACAATACGGGGACCAAGAAGAATGGTGATGGAGAGAAGTATCACTGTACCAAGATGTCATGCGAGGTGGTGAAATTCTTACGACATTCTTGACATAAAAGATGGTAATACCCCAGGGTAGAACATATCATAAGCTAGATAGCAAGGAAATCAAGGTACAACACAAAACATGAACAAGTTTGTGTTGAATGGAAGGCAATAAAATGGTCGATGATAAAACAAATCATCGAGGGCAAGGACGGTATTTCTCATCCAGAATTCGATAGATATCTTGGAAGAGCTCAGAATGTTGATGATGTTCACGACACATTTGTAGCGAGAATTTATGAAGAGGTAATCGATCGGCGATGACATCAAGTCGAAGGAATGATGAAGCGGACGGTTATTGGAACCATGATTAGGACACACGCTTGAACTCAAGCTTGTTATTCCAGGTGAAATGGTATGAGAGGAAGATCGACGTAAGCTTAGCTCATCATCGAAAGTTGTGTTCCGGGGTTAAGGACCAGGTAGCACAGTTAAAATTTAGCACGCTAATGATATAGCCGATCAGGCTAGGAATGACTTAATGATTATTAAACTCGTAAGCAACGAAAATTACCTAGAGTTATTGAATCGGAGTGCGGACTTGATTCACTATTCGGTGTTCTCGGTTGACAAACAACCCAGAGCCCATGAAGTGACAAAGACAAGGTAAGGTAGTACTTCATCAAGGTTTATAAGATGTAGTGCAATGGTAAGATATCCCCGAGATACCAGGGGTAACACTCAAAGGTAGATCATAATAGAGGTTGGGCAGGCGTATTGACCTGCACAAGACAAGTGATTTAACTTGTCCAAGAAATGGTATTTAAAGGAGAACATGGTCGGAACCACGATTGCAAAAGGCCAGATCCCAGATATAAGATGAACTTATACCAAGGGAATAATTAATTTAAGAGAAGCTTTTAATGATAAGATCTACATCGTGTCCATGGGCATGAACACAAAGTTCAAGGTCGACTCCCACTTCTCCAATACATATCCTTTCATTTACTTCTCGTATTTTGATAATGACATTAGTTGTCGAAAGTTTTACCTGGTGCAATACCAGATAAGTATGTCCCGCGAAATCTTTCGGGTTCACACAGATTAAGGAAGGCATAGGTTCAACCCATCGGGGCATCGAAGAAAGATATACTGCAAACTTCAGGAGTAAATAACACAAGCTCAGAAGTAGAGCACGGTCGACAAAGCAGAGGATACAATTTTCCAAAGGCATCATGTATCCGAGGAAAAGCTCATAAGCTTATTTAATATGGAGGACATTGTCGGATAAAATCCGACAAAAGGGTCTGGTGGTCCACAAGGGATCTGATGTGAGCATCAGTACTCAACCAGAGGAAGAAGAATGTAAGGAGATCTGATTAGAAACAACTGACTAACTCAAAGTTCAAGTGCAAAGGAATTATGATTCCCAAATCAGGGGGTCAGAAGCAACGCTCTGAGCAAGGATGGATAAGTTGAGTAGGCTTAGGGGTACCATCGATGGCAATTTGATAGGTCGAGATCCAGCTCACGTTTAGAATGGCGTCTGAGCCGGAAGAATGAATTCTAGAATATGATTGAGGTTTGCGAGCATTCGCAACAAATTGAATCAACGGACTCAAAAAGATAATGACAAAGGATGCCAATAAGATTTCGAGACTTATGGGATTAATCATAATGCTAGTAAGCAAGAATTTCAAGAGCAACAGGCTCCTGAAGATTTTCGGAAGATCGAATAGTATTTTGAAGACTATTGTGGAATACTTGAATCAACTGGGGATGACCGGATACTCGGTAAGTGCGAGAATTATCCGTAGGGGTATTCAGCTGACAAAGAATAGTAAGGCAGTAAACTCAAAGGATTCTCGGAACAACAGAGAGAATTTCGGGGTATCTTGCAATAACAAGATCAACTAGGAAATATTGTATGAATGGCGAGTATACGTGGTTATCCATAGGAGTTTATCGATGAAAGGGAATTGCAAAAGCGATGAACACAAGTTCTCGGGTTATCAGCGGAGAGTATCTTCAGGGTCTTCATGTGCAGCAGACGATCATCAGTAATAAGGGGCTCTCTGGGTGAAAGTGATCACGAGATCCTAATGTTAGATTTAGCAAAATTCACTTAACCCGAATAGAAGAGATGTCAGAGTCCCAGAGTAAAGGTCGAGGAGTAAAAGATCCTAGTACCACCCAATGGCGACGTGGGCCCGTAAGACACACAACCATGTTAGTAAAAGTTTTGTAATGTCTAGACTCGACTTCGGCCAAGGAGTTGGAAAGGGGGATTCCTACAGGCAGCTGGCTCTGATACCAACTTGTGACGCCCCCGATTTAACCGTACACTAATCATGCACGCAAATGTGTACGATCACGATCAAGGACTCACGGGAAGATATCACAACACAACTCTAAAACATAAATAAGTCATACAAGCATTATAATACAAGCCAGGGGCCTCGAGGGCTCGAATACAAGTGCTCGATCAAAGACGAGTCAGCGGAAGCAACAATATCTGAGTACAGACATAAGTTAAACAAGTTTGCCTTAAGAAGGCTAGCACAAAAGTAGCTACGATCGAAAAGGCAAGGCCTCCTGCCTGGGACCTCCTAACTACTCCTGGTCGTCGTCAGCGGCCTGCACGTAGTAGTAGGCACCTCCAGTGTCGTAGGTGTCGTCGTCAACGGTGGCGTCTGGCTCCTGAACTCCAACATCTGATTGCGAAAATCCGGTATAGAAAGGGGAAAAGAGGGAGAAAAGCAACCGTGAGTACTCATCCAAAGTACTCGCAAGCAAGGAGCTACACTACAAATGCATGGGTATATGTGTAAGGGGGCATATCAGTGGACTGAACTGCAGAATGCCAGAATAAGAGGGGGATAGCTAGTCCTGTCGAAGACTACGCTTCTGGACCACTCCATCTTGCAGCATGTAGAAGAGAGTAGATTGAAGTCCTCCAAGTAGCATCGCATAGCATAATCCTACCCGGCGATCCCCTCCTCGTCACCCTGTTAGAGAGCGATCACCGGGTTGTATTTGGCACTTGGAAGGGTGTATTTTATTCAGTATCCAGTTCTAGTTGTCAAAAGCTCAAGGTACAACTCCGGGTCGTCCTTTTACCGAGGGACACGGCTATTCGAATAGATAAACTTCCCTGCAGGGGTGCACCACATAACCCAACACGCTCGATCCCATTTGGCCGGACACACTTTTCTGGGTCATGCCCGGCCTCGTAAGATCAACACGTCGCAGCCCCACCTAGGCTCAACAGAGAGGTCAGCACGCCGGTCTAAACCTATGCGCGCAGGGGTCTGGGCCCATCGCCCTATGCACACCTGCATGTTGCGTACGCGGCCGGAAGCAGACCTAGCCCCCTTAATACAAGCGCGAGCTTACGGTCCAATGCGGCGCGCGCCACTCAGTCGCTGACGTCAAAAGAGCTTCGGCTGATACCAGGACGTCGGGATACCCATAACTACTCCCACGTAGATGGTTAGTGCGTATAGACCAAATGGCCAGACTCAGATCAAATACCCAGAACTCGTTAAGCGTGTTGTTTATCCGCGAACGCCGACCAGGGCCAGGCCCACCTCTCTCCTGGGTGGTCTCAACCTGCCCTGTCGCTCCGCCACAAAGTAACAGTCGGGGGCCGTCAGGAACCCAGGCCCACCTCTACCGGGGTGGAGCCACCTGTCCTTTCAGCCCCCTCATCAGAATCACTTGCGGGTACTCCTCGAGCCGACCCGACTTTAGTCACCACATGTGTCATGTATATAATGTATATAGTATATACCCGTGATCACCTCCCGAGGTGATCACGGCCCAGTAGTATAGCATGGCAGACGGACAAGAGTGTAGGGCCACTGATGGAACACTAGCATCCTATACTAAGCAGTAGGATAGCAGGTAAGGGTAACAACTTTAACAACAATGACAGGCTATGCAGCAGAATAGGATTAATCGAAAGCAGTAACAGGCTACACTACTCTAATGCAAGTAGTAGAGAGTAGAGTAGGCGATATCTGGTGATCAAGGGGGGGGGCTTGCCTGGTTGCTCAGACAAGAAGGAGGGTTCATCGGTGACGTAGTCGACCACAGGGGCATCAGCATCGTCACGGGGTCTACCGAAGAGAAGAGGGGGGAGAAACAGTAAATACATAGCAAGCAAGTGCATAACAAGACAACAGGCAGAGCTAGACGTGCTCTAACGCGGTATGAGGTGATACCGGTGAAGGGGGGAAACATCTGGGAAAGTATTCCCGATGTTTCGCGTTTTCGGACAGACGGACCGGAGGGGGAAAGTTGTGAGTTCGATAGGTTAGGGAGGTGTGGTGGACGAACGGACTGCGTATCCGGATTCGTCTCGTCGTTCTGAGCAACTTTCATGTAGAAAGTATTTTCATCCGAGCTACGGATTATTTTATATTAATTTGTAAAGTTTTAAAACATTTTCTAATTTGTTTTAATTTGAAAATTGAACGTCAAATTGCTATGGGTACACAGAATTGTACCCAACAGAATGTATGTGTGGCTGGCAGGTGGGGTCAAGGGGGGTCCAGTCAGCATTTGACCAGTCAACTGTTGACTGGTCAACAGGGTCAAACAGGACCCACCTGTCATGGACTGGGTCAACCCAGTCAACAGTTTGACTGATCAAACTGGACAGGGGGCCCACCTGTCATTGAGTAACAACTAATTAACTTAGTTAATTAGTTTAATGTACAGATTAATTATGTTTAGTTCATTAGGTTAATTAGACATAATTAATCTGGTTAATTAATTAATAATTTTATTATTATTATTTTAATTATTATTTTTAAATTTTTTTTATTAAACGTTCTAGGGCGCGGGACCCCTTTGTCATAGGCCCCTGGGGGCCTAGCGGGTTCGGCGAGTTCGGGCGCTGGAGCGGCCAACGGGCGCCTAGGTGCGCGCTCGCCGGCAGGGAGTGCGGCGGGGCTAGGCCACGGGCGCGAGGTGCTCGCGCGTGGGCGCGGGCTGGGGGAAGCGAGGGCGCGGCGACCGTGGACGGTGCGCGACCCGGCGTGGCGAGGCACGACCCTAGCATAGCCGGGCGTGGCCACGGGCGCAAACGCAGCGCGGCCGAGCGCGTCGGCGAGGCAGGGGGCGGGGCACGACGGCGACACGCGGTGAGCAGAGAAAGGGCGGAGGGGAGGTGGCGGCTCACCCCCGTTGCAGGGGAACACCGACGAGGCTCGGTGGAGCCGCGGTTGAGGAGGAGGTCGAGGACGGCGCCGGTGATGAGGACGAGGCGGCGACGGACGTAGGCGACGGCGCCGAGGAGGAGGACGTCTGGCGCGAGCTCCCCTGCTCGACGTGGGTGCGGGCCTGCCGGCGGAGGAGGGTGCGGGCGTCGCGCGGAAGGAGCCGGTGGTGTTGGCCGGCTCGCTTCGGTGGCCGACTAGGCGGGGGGGCGGGGGGGCGCCGGTGACGAGGCAGTGGACGGGCGGCTCAGGCGAGCACACATGCGCGCCGGTGAGCGCCGCCCACGGCCGGGCGTGGAGATCCAGGTGGCGGCGCGAGGACAGCGGGAGAAGCTGCGGGGCGGCATGGTCGGGCGAGCATGAAGGGGTCAAGCGCGAGTGCGAGCGCGTCCCTCTGTGGGTGGCGGCGCGAGGAAGAAAGAGGGAAGGAGCGAGCGGATCGGGAGAGATTAGGGTTCGGGGAGTGGTGTGGGGTTAGTAGGGGAGGTGGACCGGGGTGGGCCGGCCCGTTCGGGCGGCTGAGGCCAGCTGGGCCACTTGGCCCAGCAGGGGGGGGGGCAGTTGTTTTTCTTTTCTTTTCTTCTTTTTTTTGTTTGTTTTAGTTTTAGTTCTTTTTCCTTTTCTGTTTTATTTTAGTTACAATTTATTCTTAGTTTAGTAAAATATGACAATAGCTCCAAATTAGTGTTCCAAAACAACCCACTACCCTAAAAAGTCTTTAACCCCAGATAAAATAGTCTATGATTTTATAAACTATCAAAGGCATTTATGTAATAGTTTTACCTACTGTTTTAATCATTTAAGTGCATTTAAATTTTTTATAAAAATGTTGTTTCTTCACCATAACTACCTACGCAATATCTGTCACGATCCGAACATTTTAGTTTTAACATCTGAAAACTTTTGTTGTTTGCTTTTATTTAAATTTTTGAATTTGTTTCGGTTCCGAACCATCGAGAGTTTATCAACAGTAACGGGGTGACGTGGTATCGTTAACGAGGGATTACTGTAGCTTAATTATCCGGGCGTCACAGTTCGACCATATGGATCTCGTATAACAACTTATAACTAGTAATCATATAATTTCGTCACCAATTTTGTTACCTTTTGATCCTTCGCTATAGATCTTCACTTTGTTTAAAGCTGAAAACTTATTAATTAAGCGTCATTGACATATTCCAAAATCGTTTCCACCATTTCAAGCTTCGAGGTTAGTCCATGCATTTATATGCACCTCAGATAGCAAATTACCTATAGAAATCTGATAGTTTGATACATTTTTAACCGTTTTGATCCATCATGGTAGATTTTTTATTTTTGCGAAACTGAAAACTTGTTTAAATTGCATTATCAACAAGTGATAGAAGCCTTTGTTCGTTTCTTGTTTCGAAGTTGTCTTTGCCGCCATTTGAAAATCCTACAACAACTTATATATGTAGGAGTCACATAATTTTTAGCAGTTTGTCAGATTTATTACTTTGAATTTTCTCCTCCTTTGAAACTCAGAAATCATTTAAATAGGACATTAGACACATTATAATTGTATTTCCATCATTTCATTCTTCGAGAGTCGTCTCGACGGCCATGTGGAAGTCATAGAACAGCTTATCCACATAAATTATTCATGTTTAGCATCTTTACATAAACTTTTGATCTGTTGCCGATGATTTTTTATTCGCTAAACAAAAAACGTACTTAAATAGCATCATTGAGACATTCCACCAGCATTGCTTCCTTTGAAGCTTCGGAAGTAGTATGTTCGACCATATGGATCTCGTATAACAACTTATAACTAGTAATCATATAATTTCGTCACCAATTTTGTTACCTTTTGATCCTTCACTATAGATTTTCACTCTGTTTAAAACTGAAAACTTATTAATTAAGGGTCATTGACATATTCCAAAATCGTTTCCACCATTTCAAGCTTCGAAGTTTGTCCATGCATCTATATGCACCTCAGATAGCAAATTACCTGTAGAAATCTGATAGTTTGATACATTTTTAACAGTTTTTATCCTTCATTGTAGGTTTTTTATTTTTGCGAAACTGAAAACTTGTTTAAGTTGCATTATCAACAAGTGATAGAAGCCTTTGTTCGTTTCTTGTTTCGAAGTTGTCTTTGCCGCCATTTGAAAATCCTACAACAACTTATATATGTAGGAGTCACACAATTTTTAGCTGTTTTTCATAACCTTTTCATTTATTACTTTGAATTTTCTCCTCCTTTGAAACTCAGAAATCTTTTAAATAGGACATTACACACATTATAATTGCAATTTCATCATTTCATTCTTCGAGAGTCGTCTCGACGGCCATGTGGAAGTCATAGAACAGCTTATCCACATAAATTATTCATGTTTAGCACCTTTACATAAACTTTTGATCTGTTGCCGATGATTTTTTATTGGCTAAACAAAAAAACTTACTTAAACAGCATCATTGAGACATTCCACCAGCATTTCTTCCTTTGAAGCTTCGGAAGTAGTACGTTCGACCATATGGATCACGTATAACAACTTATAACTAGTAATCATATAATTTCGTCACCAATTTTGTTACCTTTTGATCCTTCACTATAGATTTTCACTTTGTTTAAAGCTGAAAACTTATTAATTAAGCGTCATTGACATATCCAAAATCGTTTCCACCATTTCAAGCTTCGAGGTTAGTCCATGCATCTATATGCTCCTCAGATAGCAAATTACCTATAGAAATCTGATAGTTTGATACATTTTTAACCGTTTTGATCCATCATGGTAGATTTTTTATTTTTGCGAAACTGAAAACTTGTTTAAATTGCATTATCAATAAGTGATAGAAGCCCTTGTTCGTTTCTTGTTTCGAAGTTGTCTTTGCCGCCATTTGAAAATCATACAACAACTTATATATGTAGGAGTCACATAATTTTTAGCAGTTTTTCATAACCTTTTGATTTATTACTTTGAATTTTCTCCTCCTTTGAAACTCAGAAATCATTCAAATAGGACATTAGACACATTATAATTGCATTTCCATCATTTCATTCTTCGAGAGTCGTCTCGACGGCCATGTGGAAGTCATAGAACAGCTTATCCACATAAATTATTCATGTTTAGCACCTTTACAAAAACTTTTGATCTGTTGCCGATGATTTTTTATTGGCTAAACAAAAAACTTACTTAAATAGCATCATTGAGACATTCCACCAGCATTGCTTCCTTTGAAGCTTCGGAAGTAGTATGTTCGGCCATATGGATCTCGTATAACAACTTATAACTAGTAATCATATAATTTCGTCACTAATTTTGTTGCCTTTTGATCCTTCACTATAGATTTTCACTTTGTTTAAAGCTGAAAACTTATTAATTAAGCGTCATTGACATATTCCAAAATCGTTTCCACCATTTCAAGCTTCGAGGTTAGTCCATGCATCTATATGCAGCTCAGATAGCAAATTACCTATAGAAATCTGATAGTTTGATACATTTTTAACCGTTTTGATCCATCATGGTAGATTTTTTATTTTTGCGAAACTGAAAACTTGTTTAAATTGCATTATCAACAAGTGATAGAAGCCTTTGTTCGTTTCTTGTTTCGAAGTTGTCTTTGCCGCCATTTGAAAATCCTACAACAACTTATATATGTAGGAGTCACATAATTTTTAGCAGTTTGTCATAACCTTTTGATTTATTACTTTGAATTTTCTCCTCCTTTGAATCTCAGAAATCATTTAAATAGCACATTAGACACATTATAATTGCATTTCCATCATTTCATTCTTCGACAGTCGTCTCGACGGCCATGTGGAAGTCATAGAACAGCTTATCCACATAAATTATTCATGTTTAGCACCTTTACATAAACTTTTGATCCGTTACAAATGATTTTTTATTCGCTAAACAAAAAACTTACTTAAATAGCATCATTTAGACATTCCACCAGCATTTCTTCCTTTGAAGCTTCGGAAGTAGTATGTTCGACCATATTCATCACCAATTTTGTTACGTTTGGATCCATGACTATAGATTTTCACTTTGTTTAAAACTGAAAACTTATTAATTAAGCGTCATTAACATATTCCAAAATCGTTTCCACCATTTCATGCTTCGAGGTTATTCCATGCATCTATATGCACCTCAGATAGCAAATTACCTATAGAAATCTGATAGTTTGATAAATTTTTAACCGTTTTGATCCATCATGGTAGATTTTTTATTTTTGCGAAACTGAAAACTTGTTTAAATTGCATTATCAATAAGTGATAGAAGCCCTTGTTCGTTTCTTGTTTCGAAGTTGTCTTTGCCGCCATTTGAAAATCATACAACAACTTATATATGTAGGAGTCACATAATTTTTAGCAGTTTTTCATAACCTTTTGATTTATTACTTTGAATTTTCTCCTCCTTTGAAACTCAGAAATCATTTAAATAGGACATTACACACATTATAATTGCATTTCGATCATTTCATTCTTCGAGAGTCGTCTCGACGGCCATGTGGAAGTCATAGAACAGCTTATCCACATAAATTATTCATGTTTAGCACCTTTACATAAACTTTTGATCTGTTGCCAATGATTTTTTATTGGCTAAACAAAAAATTTACTTAAATAGCATCATTGAGACATTCCACCAGCATTGCTTCCTTTGAAGCTTCGGAAGTAGTATGTTCGGCCATATGGATCTCGTATAACAACTTATAACTAGTAATCATATAATTTCGTCACCAATTTTGTTACCTTTTGATCCTTCACTATAGATTTTCACTTTGTTTAAAGCTGAAAACTTATTAATTAAGCGTCATTGACATATTCCAAAATCGTTTCCACCATTTCAAGCTTCGAGGTTAGTCCATGCATCTATATGCACCTCAGATAGCAAATTACCTATAGAAATCTGATAGTTTGATACATTTTCAACCGTTTTGATCCATCATGGTAGATTTTTTATTTTTGCGAAACTGAAAACTTTTTAAGTTGCATTATCAACAAGTGATAGAAGCCTTTGTTCGTTTCTTGTTTCGAAGTTGTCTTTGCCGCCATTTGAAAATCCTACAACAACTTATATACGTAGGAGTCACATAATTTTTAGCAGTTTGTCATAACCTTTTGATTTACTACTTTGAATTTTCTCCTCCTTTGAAACTCAGAAATCATTTAAATAGGACATTAGACACATTATAATTGCATTTCCATCATTTCATTCTTCGAAAGTCGTCTCGACGGCCATGTGGAAGTCATAGAACAGCTTATCCACATAAATTATTCATGTTTAGCACCTTTACATAAACTTTTGATCTGTTGCCGCTGATTTTTTATTGGCTAAACAAAAAAGTACTTAAATAGCATCATTGAGACATTCCACCAGCATTTCTTCCTTTGAAGCTTCGGAAGTAGTATTTTCGACCATATGGATCTCGTATAACAACTTATAACTAGTAATCATATAATTTCGTCACCAATTTTGTTACCTTTTGATCCTCCACTATAGATTTTCACTTTGTTTAAAACTGAAAACTTATTAATTAAGCGTCATTGACATATTCCAAAATCGTTTCCACCATTTCAAGCTTCGAGGTTACTCCTTGCATCTATATGCACCTCAGATAGCAAATTACCTATAGAAATCTGATAGTTTGATACATTTTTAACCGTTTTGATCCATCATGGTAGATTTTTTATTTTTGCGAAACTGAAAACTTGTTTAAATTGCATTATCAACAAGTGATAGAAGCCTTTGTTCGTTTCTTGTTTCGAAGTCGTCTTTGCCGCCATTTGAAAATCCTACAACAACTTATATATGTAGGAGTCACATAATTTTTAGCAGTTTGTCATAACCTTTTGATTTACTACTTTGAATTTTCTCCTCCTTTGAAACTCAGAAATCATTTAAATAGGACATTAGACACATTATAATTGCATTTCCATCATTTCATTCTTCGAGAGTCGTCTCGACGGCCATGTGGAAGTCATAAAACAGCTTATCCACATAAATTATTCATGTTTAGCACCTTTACATAAACTTTTGATCCGTTACCGATGATTTTTTTTTCGCTAAACAAAAAACTTACTTAAATAGCATCATTTAGACATTCCACCAGCATTTCTTCCTTTGAAGCTTCGGAAGTAGTATGTTCGACCATATTCATCACCAATTTTGTTACGTTTGGATCCATGACTATAGATTTTCACTTTGTTTAAAACTGAAAACTTATTAATTAAGCGTCATTGACATATTCCAAAATCGTTTCCACCATTTCATGCTTCGAGGTTATTCCATGCATCTATATGCACCTCAGATAGCAAATTACCTATAGAAATCTGATAGTTTGATACATTTTTAACCGTTTTGATACATCATGGTAGATTTTTTATTTTTGCGAAACTGAAAACTTGTTTAAATTGCATTATCAATAAGTGATAGAAGCCCTTGTTCGTTTCTTGTTTCGAAGTTGTCTTTGCCGCCATTTGAAAATCATACAACAACTTATATATGTAGGAGTCACATAATTTTTAGCAGTTTTTCATAACCTTTTGATTTATTACTTTGAATTTTCTCCTCCTTTGAAACTCAGAAATCATTTAAATAGGACATTACACACATTATAATTGCATTTCCATCATTTCATTCTTCGAGAGTCGTCTCGACGGCCATGTGGAAGTCATAGAACAGCTTATCCACATAAATTATTCATGTTTAGCACCTTTACGTAAACTTTTGATCTGTTGCCAATGATTTTTTATTGGCTAAACAAAAAACTTACTTAAATAGCATCATTGAGACATTCCACCAGCATTGCTTCCTTTGAAGCTTCGGAAGTAGTATGTTCGGCCATATGGATCTCGTATAACAACTTATAACTAGTAATCATATAATTTCGTCACCAATTTTGTTACCTTTTGATCCTTCACTATAGATTTTCACTTTGTTTAAAGCTGAAAACTTATTAATTAAGCGTCATTGACATATTCCAAAATCGTTTCCACCATTTCAAGCTTCGAGGTTAGTCCATGCATCTATATGCACCTCAGATAGCAAATTACCTATAGAAATCTGATAGTTTGATACATTTTCAACCGTTTTGATCCATCATGGTAGATTTTTTATTTTTGCGAAACTGAAAACTTGTTTAAGTTGCATTATCAACAAGTGATAGAAGCCTTTGTTCGTTTCTTGTTTCGAAGTTGTCTTTGCCGCCATTTGAAAATCCTACAACAACTTATATACGTAGGAGTCACATAATTTTTAGCAGTTTTTCATAACCTTTTGATTTATTACTTTGAATTTTCTCCTCCTTTGAAACTCAGAAATCATTTAAATAGGACATTAGACACATTATAATTGCATTTCCATCATTTCATTCATCGAGAGTCGTCTCGACGGCCATGTGGAAGTCATAGAACAGCTTATCCACATAAATTATTCATGTTTAGCACCTTTACATAAACTTTTGATCTGTTGCCGATGATTTTTTATTGGCTAAACAAAAAACTTACTTAAATAGCATCATTGAGACATTCCACCAGCATTGCTTCCGTTGAAGCTTCGGAAGTAGTCTGTTCGACCATATGGATCTCGTATAACAACTTATAACTAGTAATCATATAATTTCGTCACCAATTTTGTTACCTTTTGATCCTTCACTATAGATTTTCACTTCGTTTAAAGTTGAAAACTTATTAATTAAGCGTCATTGACATATTCCAAAATCGTTTCCACCATTTCAAGCTTCGAGGTTAGTCCATGCATCTATATGCACCTCAGATAGCAAATTACCTATAGAAATCTGATAGTTTGATACATTTTTAACCGTTTTGATCCATCATGGTAGATTTTTTATTTTTGCGAAACTAAAAACTTGTTTAAGTTGCATTATCAACAAGTGATAGAAGCCTTTGTTCGTTTCTTGTTTCGAAGTTGTCTTTGCCGCCATTTGAAAATCCTACAACAACTTATATACGTAGGAGTCACATAATTTTTAGCAGTTTGTCATAACCTTTTGATTTACTACTTTGAATTTTCTCCTCCTTTGAAACTCAGAAATCATTTAAATAGGACATTAGACACATTATAATTGCATTTCCATCATTTCATTCTTCGAAAGTCGTCTCGACGGCCATGTGGAAGTCATAGAACAGCTTATCCACATAAATTATTCATGTTTAGCACCTTTACATAAACTTTTGATCTGTTGCCGATGATTTTTTATTGGCTAAACAAAAAAGTACTTAAATAGCATCATTGAGACATTCCACCAGCATTGCTTCCTTTGAAGCTTCGGAAGTAGTATGTTCGGCCATATGGATCTCGTATAACAACTTATAACTAGTAATCATATAATTTCGTCACCAATTTTGTTACCTTTTGATCCTTCACTATAGATTTTCACTCTGTTTAAAGCTGAAAACTTATTAATTAAGCGTTATTGACATATTCCAAAATCGTTTCCACCATTTCAAGCTTCGAGGTTAGTCCATGCATCTATATGCACCTCAGATAGCAAATTACCTATAGAAATCTGATAGTTTGATACATTTTCAACCGTTTTGATCCATCATGGTAGATTTTTTATTTTTGCGAAACTGAAAACTTGTTTAAGTTGCATTATCAACAAGTGATAGAAGCCTTTGTTCGTTTCTTGTTTCGAAGTTGTCTTTGCCGCCATTTGAAAATCCTACAACAACTTATATATGTAGGAGTCACATAATTTTTAGCAGTTTGTCATAACCTTTTGATTTACTACTTTGAATTTTCTCCTCCTTTGAAACTCAGAAATCATTTAAATAGGACATTAGACACATTATAATTGCATTTCCATCATTTCATTCTTCGAGAGTCGTCTCGACGGCCATGTGGAAGTCATAAAACAGCTTATCCACATAAATTATTCATGTTTAGCACCTTTACATAAACTTTTGATCCGTTACCGATGATTTTTTTTTCGCTAAACAAAAAACTTACTTAAATAGCATCATTTAGACATTCCACCAGCATTTCTTCCTTTGAAGCTTCGGAAGTAGTATGTTCGACCATATTCATCACCAATTTTGTTACGTTTGGATCCATGACTATAGATTTTCACTTTGTTTAAAACTGAAAACTTATTAATTAAGCGTCATTGACATATTCCAAAATCGTTTCCACCATTTCATGCTTCGAGGTTATTCCATGCATCTATATGCACCTCAGATAGCAAATTACCTATAGAAATCTGATAGTTTGATACATTTTTAACCGTTTTGATACATCATGGTAGATTTTTTATTTTTGCGAAACTGAAAACTTGTTTAAATTGCATTATCAATAAGTGATAGAAGCCCTTGTTCGTTTCTTGTTTCGAAGTTGTCTTTGCCGCCATTTGAAAATCATACAACAACTTATATATGTAGGAGTCACATAATTTTTAGCAGTTTTTCATAACCTTTTGATTTATTACTTTGAATTTTCTCCTCCTTTGAAACTCAGAAATCATTTAAATAGGACATTAGACACATTATAATTGCATTTCCATCATTTCATTCATCGAGAGTCGTCTCGACGGCCATGTGGAAGTCATAGAACAGCTTATCCACATAAATTATTCATGTTTAGCACCTTTACATAAACTTTTGATCTGTTGCCGATGATTTTTTATTGGCTAAACAAAAAACTTACTTAAATAGCATCATTGAGACATTCCACCAGCATTGCTTCCGTTGAAGCTTCGGAAGTAGTCTGTTCGACCATATGGATCTCGTATAACAACTTATAACTAGTAATCATATAATTTCGTCACCAATTTTGTTACCTTTTGATCCTTCACTATAGATTTTCACTTCGTTTAAAGTTGAAAACTTATTAATTAAGCGTCATTGACATATTCCAAAATCGTTTCCACCATTTCAAGCTTCGAGGTTAGTCCATGCATCTATATGCACCTCAGATAGCAAATTACCTATAGAAATCTGATAGTTTGATACATTTTTAACCGTTTTGATCCATCATGGTAGATTTTTTATTTTTGCGAAACTAAAAACTTGTTTAAGTTGCATTATCAACAAGTGATAGAAGCCTTTGTTCGTTTCTTGTTTCGAAGTTGTCTTTGCCGCCATTTGAAAATCCTACAACAACTTATATACGTAGGAGTCACATAATTTTTAGCAGTTTGTCATAACCTTTTGATTTACTACTTTGAATTTTCTCCTCCTTTGAAACTCAGAAATCATTTAAATAGGACATTAGACACATTATAATTGCATTTCCATCATTTCATTCTTCGAAAGTCGTCTCGACGGCCATGTGGAAGTCATAGAACAGCTTATCCACATAAATTATTCATGTTTAGCACCTTTACATAAACTTTTGATCTGTTGCCGATGATTTTTTATTGGCTAAACAAAAAAGTACTTAAATAGCATCATTGAGACATTCCACCAGCATTGCTTCCTTTGAAGCTTCGGAAGTAGTATGTTCGGCCATATGGATCTCGTATAACAACTTATAACTAGTAATCATATAATTTCGTCACCAATTTTGTTACCTTTTGATCCTTCACTATAGATTTTCACTCTGTTTAAAGCTGAAAACTTATTAATTAAGCGTTATTGACATATTCCAAAATCGTTTCCACCATTTCAAGCTTCGAGGTTAGTCCATGCATCTATATGCACCTCAGATAGCAAATTACCTATAGAAATCTGATAGTTTGATACATTTTCAACCGTTTTGATCCATCATGGTAGATTTTTTATTTTTGCGAAACTGAAAACTTGTTTAAGTTGCATTATCAACAAGTGATAGAAGCCTTTGTTCGTTTCTTGTTTCGAAGTTGTCTTTGCCGCCATTTGAAAATCCTACAACAACTTATATATGTAGGAGTCACATAATTTTTAGCTGTTTTTCATAACCTTTTCATTTATTACTTTGAATTTTCTCCTCCTTTGAAACTCAGAAATCTTTTAAATAGGACATTAGACACATTATAATTGCAATTTCATCATTTCATTCTTCGAGAGTCGTCTCGACGGCCATGTGGAAGTCATAGAACAGCTTATCCACATAAATTATTCATGTTTAGCACCTTTACATAAACTTTTGATCTGTTGCCGATGATTTTTTATTGGCTAAACAAAAAAACTTACTTAAACAGCATCATTGAGACATTCCACCAGCATTTCTTCCTTTGAAGCTTCGGAAGTAGTACGTTCGACCATATGGATCACGTATAACAACTTATAACTAGTAATCATATAATTTCGTCACCAATTTTGTTACCTTTTGATCCTTCACTATAGATTTTCACTTTGTTTAAAGCTGAAAACTTATTAATTAAGCATCATTGACATATCCAAAATCGTTTCCACCATTTCAAGCTTCGAGGTTAGTCCATGCATCTATATGCTCCTCAGATAGCAAATTACCTATAGAAATCTGATAGTTTGATACATTTTTAACCGTTTTGATCCATCATGGTAGATTTTTTATTTTTGCGAAACTGAAAACTTGTTTAAATTGTATTATCAATAAGTGATAGAAGCCCTTGTTCGTTTCTTGTTTCGAAGTTGTCTTTGCCGCCATTTGAAAATCATACAACAACTTATATATGTAGGAGTCACATAATTTTTAGCAGTTTTTCATAACCTTTTGATTTATTACTTTGAATTTTCTCCTCCTTTGAAACTCAGAAATCATTTAAATAGGACATTAGACACATTATAATTGCATTTCCATCATTTCATTCTTCGAGAGTCGTCTCGACGGCCATGTGGAAGTCATAGAACAGCTTATCCACATAAATTATTCAAGTTTAGCACCTTTACATAAACTTTTGATCTGTTGCCGATGATTTTTTATTGGCTAAACAAAAAACTTACTTAAATAGCATCATTGAGACATTCCACCAGCATTGCTTCCTTTCAAACTTCGGAAGTAGTATGTTCGGCCATATGGATCTCGTATAACAACTTATAACTAGTAATCATATAATTTCGTCACTAATTTTGTTGCCTTTTGATCCTTCACTATAGATTTTCACTTTGTTTAAAGCTGAAAACTTATTAATTAAGCGTCATTGACATATTCCAAAATCGTTTCCACCATTTCAAGCTTCGAGGTTAGTCCATGCATCTATATGCAGCTCAGATAGCAAATTACCTATAGAAATCTGATAGTTTGATACATTTTTAACCGTTTTGATCCATCATGGTAGATTTTTTATTTTTGCGAAACTGAAAACTTGTTTAAATTGCATTATCAACAAGTGATAGAAGCCTTTGTTCGTTTCTTGTTTCGAAGTTGTCTTTGCCGCCATTTGAAAATCCTACAACAACTTATATATGTAGGAGTCACATAATTTTTAGCAGTTTGTCATAACCTTTTGATTTATTACTTTGAATTTTCTCCTCCTTTGAAACTCAGAAATCATTTAAATAGCACATTAGACACATTATAATTGCATTTCCATCATTTCATTCTTCGACAGTCGTCTCGACGGACATGTGGAAGTCATAGAACAGCTTATCCACATAAATTATTCATGTTTAGCACCTTTACATAAACTTTTGATCCGTTACAAATGATTTTTTATTTGCTAAACAAAAAACTTACTTAAATAGCATCATTTAGACATTCCACCAGCATTTCTTCCTTTGAAGCTTCGGAAGTAGTATGTTCGACCATATTCATCACCAATTTTGTTACGTTTGGATCCATGACTATAGATTTTCACTTTGTTTAAAACTGAAAACTTATTAATTAAGCGTCATTAACATATTCCAAAATCGTTTCCACCATTTCATGCTTCGAGGTTATTCCATGCATCTATATGCACCTCAGATAGCAAATTACCTATAGAAATCTGATAGTTTGATAAATTTTTAACCGTTTTGATCAATCATGGTAGATTTTTTATTTTTGCGAAACTGAAAACTTGTTTAAATTGCATTATCAATAAGTGATAGAAGCCCTTGTTCGTTTCTTGTTTCGAAGTTGTCTTTGCCGCCATTTGAAAATCATACAACAACTTATATATGTAGGAGTCACATAATTTTTAGCAGTTTTTCATAACCTTTTGATTTATTACTTTGAATTTTCTCCTCCTTTGAAACTCAGAAATCATTTAAATAGGACATTACACACATTATAATTGCATTTCCATCATTTCATTCTTCGAGAGTCGTCTCGACGGCCATGTGGAAGTCATAGAACAGCTTATCCACATAAATTATTCATGTTTAGCACCTTTACGTAAACTTTTGATCTGTTGCCAATGATTTTTTATTGGCTAAACAAAAAACTTACTTAAATAGCATCATTGAGACATTCCACCAGCATTGCTTCCTTTGAAGCTTCGGAAGTAGTATGTTCGGCCATATGGATCTCGTATAACAACTTATAACTAGTAATCATATAATTTCGTCACCAATTTTGTTACCTTTTGATCCTTCACTATAGATTTTCACTTTGTTTAAAGCTGAAAACTTATTAATTAAGCGTCATTGACATATTCCAAAATCGTTTCCACCATTTCAAGCTTCGAGGTTAGTCCATGCATCTATATGCACCTCAGATAGCAAATTACCTATAGAAATCTGATAGTTTGATACATTTTCAACCGTTTTGATCCATCATGGTAGATTTTTTATTTTTGCGAAACTGAAAACTTGTTTAAGTTGCATTATCAACAAGTGATAGAAGCCTTTGTTCGTTTCTTGTTTCGAAGTTGTCTTTGCCGCCATTTGAAAATCCTACAACAACTTATATACGTAGGAGTCACATAATTTTTAGCAGTTTGTCATAACCTTTTGATTTACTACTTTGAATTTTCTCCTCCTTTGAAACTCAGAAATCATTTACATAGGACATTAGACACATTATAATTGCATTTCCATCATTTCATTCTTCGAAAGTCGTCTCGACGGCCATGTGGAAGTCATAGAACAGATTATCCACATAAATTATTCATGTTTAGCACCTTTACATAAACTTTTGATCTGTTGCCGATGATTTTTTATTGGCTAAACAAAAAAGTACTTAAATAGCATCATTGAGACATTCCACCAGCATTTCTTCCTTTGAAGCTTCGGAAGTAGTATGTTCGACCATATGGATCTCGTATAACAACTTATAACTAGTAATCATATAATTTCGTCACCAATTTTGTTACCTTTTGATCCTCCACTATAGATTTTCACTTTGTTCAAAACTGAAAACTTATTAATTAAGCGTCATTGACATATTCCAAAATCGTTTCCACCATTTCAAGCTTCGAGGTTACTCCTTGCATCTATATGCACCTCAGATAGCAAATTACCTATAGAAATCTGATAGTTTGATACATTTTTAACCGTTTTAATCCATCATGGTAGATTTTTTATTTTTGCGAAACTGAAAACTTGTTTAAATTGCATTATCAACAAGTGATAGAAGCCTTTGTTCGTTTCTTGTTTCGAAGTCGTCTTTGCCGCCATTTGAAAATCCTACAACAACTTATATATGTAGGAGTCACATAATTTTTAGCAGTTTGTCATAACCTTTTGATTTATTACTTTGAATTTTCTCCTCCTTTGAAACTCAGAAATCATTTAAATAGGGCATTAGACACATTATAATTGCATTTCCATCATTTCATTCTTCGAGAGTCGTCTCGACGGCCATGTGGAAGTCATAAAACAGCTTATCCACATAAATTATTCATGTTTAGCACCTTTACATAAACTTTTGATCCGTTACCGATGATTTTTTATTCGCTAAACAAAAAACTTACTTAAATAGCATCATTTAGACATTCCACCAGCATTTCTTCCTTTGAAGCTTCGGAAGTAGTATGTTCGACCATATTCATCACCAATTTTGTTACGTTTGGATCCATGACTATAGATTTTCACTTTGTTTAAAACTGAAAACTTATTAATTAAGCGTCATTGACATATTCCAAAATCGTTTCCACCATTTCATGCTTCGAGGTTATTCCATGCATCTATATGCACCTCAGATAGCAAATTACCTATAGAAATCTGATAGTTTGATACATTTTTAACCGTTTTGATCCATCATGGTAGATTTTTTATTTTTGCGAAACTGAAAACTTGTTTAAATTGCATTATCAATAAGTGATAGAAGCCCTTGTTCGTTTCTTGTTTCGAAGTTGTCTTTGCCGCCATTTGAAAATCATACAACAACTTATATATGTAGGAGTCACATAATTTTTAGCAGTTTTGCATAACCTTTTGATTTATTACTTTGAATTTTCTCCTCCTTTGAAACTCAGAAATCATTTAAATAGGACATTAGACACATTATAATTGCATTTCCATCATTTCATTCATCGAGAGTCGTCTCGACGGCCATGTGGAAGTCATAGAACAGCTTATCCACATAAATTATTCATGTTTAGCACCTTTACATAAACTTTTGATCTGTTGCCGATGATTTTTTATTGGCTAAACAAAAAACTTACTTAAATAGCATCATTGAGACATTCCACCAGCATTGCTTCCGTTGTAGCTTCGGAAGTAGTCTGTTCGACCATATGGATCTCGTATAACAACTTATAACTAGTAATCATATAATTTCGTCACCAATTTTGTTACCTTTTGATCCTTCACTATAGATTTTCACTTTGTTTAAAGCTGAAAACTTATTAATTAAGCGTCATTGACATATTCCAAAATCGTTTCCACCATTTCAAGCTTCGAGGTTAGTCCATGCATCTATATGCACCTCAGATAGCAAATTACCTATAGAAATCTGATAGTTTGATACATTTTCAACCGTTTTGATCCATCATGGTAGATTTTTTATTTTTGCGAAACTGAAAACTTGTTTAAGTTGCATTGTCAACAAGTGATAGAAGCCTTTGTTCGTTTCTTGTTTCGAAGTTGTCTTTGCCGCCATTTGAAAATCCTACAACAACTTATATACGTAGGAGTCACATAATTTTTAGCAGTTTGTCATAACCTTTTGATTTACTACTTTGAATTTTCTCCTCCTTTGAAACTCAGAAATCATTTAAATAGGACATTAGACACATTATAATTGCATTTCCATCATTTCATTCTTCGAAAGTCATCTCGACGGCCATGTGGAAGTCATAGAACAGCTTATCCACATAAATTATTCATGTTTAGCACCTTTACATAAACTTTTGATCTGTTGCCGATGATTTTTTATTGGCTAAACAAAAAAGTACTTAAATAGCATCATTGAGACATTCCACCAGCATTTCTTCCTTTGAAGCTTCGGAAGTAGTATGTTCGACCATATGGATCTCGTATAACAACTTATAACTAGTAATCATATAATTTCGTCACCAATTTTGTTACCTTTTGATCCTCCACTATAGATTTTCACTTTGTTTAAAACTGAAAACTTATTAATTAAGCGTCATTGACATATTCCAAAATCGTTTCCACCATTTCAAGCTTCGAGGTTACTCCTTGCATCTATATGCACCTCAGATAGCAAATTACCTATAGAAATCTGATAGTTTGATACATTTTTAACCGTTTTGATCCATCATGGTAGATTTTTTATTTTTGCAAAACTGAAAACTTGTTTAAATTGCATTATCAACAAGTGATAGAAGCCTTTGTTCGTTTCTTGTTTCGAAGTCGTCTTTGCCGCCATTTGAAAATCCTACAACAACTTATATATGTAGGAGTCACATAATTTTTAGCAGTTTGTCATAACCTTTTGATTTATTACTTTGAATTTTCTCCTCCTTTGAAACTCAGAAATCATTTAAATAGGACATTAGACACATTATAATTGCATTTCCATCATTTCATTCTTCGAGAGTCGTCTCGACGGCCATGTGGAAGTCATAAAACAGCTTATCCACATAAATTATTCATGTTTAGCACCTTTATATAAACTTTTGATCCGTTACCGATGATTTTTTATTCGCTAAACAAAAAACTTACTTAAATAGCATCATTTAGACATTCCACCAGCATTTCTTCCTTTGAAGCTTCGGAAGTAGTATGTTCGACCATATTCATCACCAATTTTGTTACGTTTGGATCCATGACTATAGATTTTCACTTTGTTTAAAACTGAAAACTTATTAATTAAGCGTCATTGACATATTCCAAAATCGTTTCCACCATTTCATGCTTCGAGGTTATTCCATGCATCTATATGCACCTCAGATAGCAAATTACCTATAGAAATCTGATAGTTTGATACATTTTTAACCGTTTTGATCCATCATGGTAGATTTTTTATTTTTGCGAAACTGAAAACTTGTTTAAATTGCATTATCAATAAGTGATAGAAGCCCTTGTTCGTTTCTTGTTTCGAAGTTGTCTTTGCCGCCATTTGAAAATCATACAACAACTTATATATGTAGGAGTCACATAATTTTTAGCAGTTTTTCATAACCTTTTGATTTATTACTTTGAATTTTCTCCTCCTTTGAAACTCAGAAATCATATAAATAGGACATTACACACATTATAATTGCATTTCCATCATTTCATTCTTCGAGAGTCGTCTCGACGGCCATGTGGAAGTCATAGAACAGCTTATCCACATAAATTATTCATGTTTAGCACCTTTACATAAACTTTTGATCTGTTGCCAATGATTTTTTATTGGCTAAACAAAAAACGTACTTAAATAGCATCATTGAGACATTCCACCAGCATTTCTTCCTTTGAAGCTTCGGAAGTAGTATGTTCGACCATATGGATCTCGTATAACAACTTATAACTAGTAATCATGTAATTTCGTCACCAATTTTGTTACCTTTTCATCCTCCACTATAGATTTTCACTTTGTTTAAAACTGAAAACTTATTAATTAAGCGTCATTGACATATTCCAAAATCGTTTCCACCATTTCAAGCTTCGAGGTTAGTCCATGCATCTATATGCACCTCAGATAGCAAATTGCCTATAGTAATCTGATAGTTTGATACATTTTTAACAGTTTTGATCCTTCATTGTAGATTTTTTATTTTTGCGAAACTGAAAACTTGTTTAAATTGCATTATCAACAAGTGATAGAAGCCTTTGTTCGTTTCTTGTTTCGAAGTTTTCTTTGCCGCCATTTGAAAATCCTACAACAACTTATATATGTAGGAGTCACATAATTTTTAGCAATTTTTCATAACCTTTTGATTTATTACTTTGAATTCTCTCCTCCTTTGAAACTCAGAAATCATTTAAATAGGACATTAGACACATTATAATTGCATTTCCATCATTTCATTCTTCGAGAGTCGTCTCGACGGCCATGTGGAAGTCATAGAACAGCTTATCCACATAAATTATTCATGTTTAGCACCTTTACATAAACTTTTGATCTGTTGCCGATGATTTTTTATTGGCTAAACAAAAAACTTACTTAAATTGCATCATTGAGACATTCCACCAGCATTGCTTCCTTTGAAGCTTCAGAAGTAGTATGTTCGACCATATGGATCTCGTATAACAACTTATAACTAGTAAATATATAATTTCGTCACCAATTTTGTTACCTTTTGATCCTTCACTATAGATTTTCACTTTGTTTAAAACTGAAAACTTATTAATTAAGCGTCATCGACATATTCCAAAATCGTTTCCACCATTTCAAGCTTCGAGGTTTGTCCATGCATCTATATGCACCTCAGATAGCAAATTACCTATAGAAATCTGATAGTTTGGTACATTTTTAACCGTTTTGATCCATCATGGTAGAGCTTTTATTTTTGCGAAACTGAAAACTTGTTTAAATTGCATTATCAACAAGTGATAGAAGCCTTTGTTCGTTTCTTGTTTCGAAGTTGTCTTCTTGCCGCCATTTGAAAATCCTACAACAACTTATATACGTAGGAGTCACATAATTTTTAGCAGTTTGTCATAACCTTTTGATTTACTACTTTGAATTTTGTCCTCCTTTGACACTCAGAAATCATTTAAATAGGACATTAGACACATTATAATTGCATTTCCATCATTTCATTCTTCGAGAGTCGTCTCGACGGCCATGTGGAAGTCATAGAACAGCTTATCCACATAAATTATTCATGTTTAGCACCTTTACATAAACTTTTGATCTGTTGCCGATGATTTTTTATTGGCTAAACAAAAAACGTACTTAAATAGCATCATTGAGACATTCCACCAGCATTGCTTCCTTTAAAGCTTCGGAAGTAGTATGTTCGGCCATATGGATCTCGTATAACAACTTATAACTAGTAATCATATAATTTCGTCACCAATTTTGTTGCCTTTTGATCCTTCACTATAGATTTTCACTTTGTTTAAAGCTGAAAACTTATTAATTAAGCGTCATTGACATATTCCAAAATCGTTTCCACCATTTCAAGCTTCGAGGTTAGTCCATGCATCTATATGCACCTCAGATAGCAAATTACCTATAGAAATCTGATAGTTTGATACATTTTTAACCGTTTTGATCCATCATGGTAGATTTTTTATTTTTGCGAAACTGAAAACTTGTTTAAATTGCATTATCAACAAGTGATAGAAGCCTTTGTTCGTTTCTTGTTTCGAAGTTGTCTTTGCCGCCATTTGAAAATCCTACAACAACTTATATATGTAGGAGTCACATAATTTTTAGCAGTTTGTCATAACCTTTTGATTTATTACTTTGAATTTTCTCCTCCTTTGAAACTCAGAAATCATTTAAATAGGACATTAGACACATTATAATTGCATTTCCATCATTTCATTCTTCGAGAGTCGTCTCGACGGCCATGTGGAAGTCATAGAACAGCTTATCCACATAAATTATTCATGTTTAGCACCTTTACATAAACTTTTGATCCGTTACCGATGATTTTTTATTCGCTAAACAAAAAACTTACTTAAATAGCATCATTTAGACATTCCACCAGCATTTCTTCCTTTGAAGCTTCGGAAGTAGTATGTTCGACCATATTCATCACCAATTTTGTTACGTTTGGATCCATGACTATAGATTTTCACTTTGTTTAAAACTGAAAACTTATTAATTAAGCGTCATTAACATATTCCAAAATCGTTTCCACCATTTCATGCTTCGAGGTTATTCTATGCATCTATATGCACCTCAGATAGCAAATTACCTATAGAAATCTGATAGTTTGATAAATTTTTAACCGTTTTGATCCATCATGGTTGATTTTTTATTTTTGCGAAACTGAAAACTTGTTTAAATTGCATTATCAATAAGTGATAGAAGCCCTTGTTCGTTTCTTGTTTCGAAGTTGTCTTTGCCGCCATTTGAAAATCATACAACAACTTATATATGTAGGAGTCACATAATTTTTAGCAGTTTTTCATAACCTTTTGATTTATTACTTTGAATTTTCTCCTCCTTTGAAACTCAGAAATCATTTAAATAGGCCATTACACACATTATAATTGCATTTCCATCATTTCATTCTTCGAGAGTCGTCTCGACGGCCATGTGGAAGTCATAGAACAGCTTATCCACATAAATTATTCATGTTTAGCACCTTTACATAAACTTTTGATCTGTTGCCAATGATTTTTTATTGGCTAAACAAAAAACTTACTTAAAAAGCATCATTGAGACATTCCACCAGCATTGCTTCCTTTGAAGCTTCGGAAGTAGTATGTTCGGCCATATGGATCTCGTATAACAACTTATAACTAGTAATCATATAATTTCGTCACCAATTTTGTTACCTTTTGATCCTTCACTATAGATTTTCACTTTGTTTAAAGCTAAAAACTTATTAATTAAGCGTCATTGACATATTCCAAAATCGTTTCCACCATTTCAAGCTTCGAGGTTAGTCCATGCATCTATATGCACCTCAGATAGCAAATTACCTATAGAAATCTGATAGTTTGATACATTTTCAACCGTTTTGATCCATCATGGTAGATTTTTTATTTTTGCGAAACTGAAAACTTGTTTAAGTTGCATTATCAACAAGTGATAGAAGCCTTTGTTCGTTTCTTGTTTCGAAGTTGTCTTTGCCGCCATTTGAAAATCCTACAACAACTTATATATGTAGGAGTCACATAATTTTTAGCAGTTTTTCATAACCTTTTGATTTATTACTTTGAATTTTCTCCTCCTTTGAAACTCAGCAATCATTTAAATACGACATTAGACACATTATAATTGCATTTAGATCATTTCATTCTTCGAGAGTCGTCTTGACGGCCATGTGGAAGTCATAGAACAGCTTATCCACATAAATTATTCATGTTTAGCACCTTTACGTAAACTTTTGATCTGTTGCCAATGATTTTTTATTGGCTAAACAAAAAACTTACTTAAAAAGCATCATTGAGACATTCCACCAGCATTGCTTCCTTTGAAGCTTCGGAAGTAGTATGTTCGGCCATATGGATCTCGTATAACAACTTATAACTAGTAATCATATAATTTCGTCACCAATTTTGTTACCTTTTGATCCTTCACTATAGATTTTCACTTTGTTTAAAGCTAAAAACTTATTAATTAAGCGTCATTGACATATTCCAAAATCGTTTCCACCATTTCAAGCTTCGAGGTTAGTCCATGCATCTATATGCACCTCAGATAGCAAATTACCTATAGAAATCTGATAGTTTGATACATTTTCAACCGTTTTGATCCATCATGGTAGATTTTTTATTTTTGCGAAACTGAAAACTTGTTTAAGTTGCATTATCAACAAGTGATAGAAGCCTTTGTTCGTTTCTTGTTTCGAAGTTGTCTTTGCCGCCATTTGAAAATCCTACAACAACTTATATATGTAGGAGTCACATAATTTTTAGCAGTTTTTCATAACCTTTTGATTTATTACTTTGAATTTTCTCCTCCTTTGAAACTCAGCAATCATTTAAATACGACATTAGACACATTATAATTGCATTTAGATCATTTCATTCTTCGAGAGTCGTCTTGACGGCCATGTGGAAGTCATAGAACAGCTTATCCACATAAATTATTCATGTTTAGCACCTTTACATAAACTTTTGATCTGTTGCCAATGATTTTTTATTGGCTAAACAAAAAACTTACTTAAATAGCATCATTGAGACATTCCACCAACATTTCTTCCTTTGAAGCTTCGGAAGTAGTATGTTCGCCATATGGATCTCGTATAACAACTTATAACTAGTAATCATGTAATTTCGTCACCAATTTTGTTACCTTTTCATCCTCCACTATAGATTTTCACTTCGTTTAAAGCTCGTCATTGACATATTCCAAAATCGTTTCCACCATTTCAAGCTTCGAGGTTAGTCCATGCATCTATATGCACCTCAGATAGCAAATTGCCTATAGTAATCTGATAGTTTGATACATTTTTAACCGTTTTGATCCTTCATGGTAGATTTTTTATTTTTGCGAAACTGAAAACTTGTTTAAATTGCATTATCAACAAGTGATAGAAGCCTTTGTTCGTTTCTTGTTTCGAAGTTGTCTTTGCCGCCATTTGAAAATCCTACAACAACTTATATATGTAGGAGTCACATAATTTTTAGCAGTTTGTCATAACCTTTTGATTTATTACTTTGAATTTTCTCCTCCAGTGAAACTCAGAAATCATTTAAATAGGACATTAGACACATTATAATTGCATTTCCATCATTTCATTCTTCGAGAGTCGTCTCGACGGCCATGTGGAAGTCATAGAACAGCTTATCCATATAAATTATTCATGTTTAGCACCTTTACATAAACTTTTGATCTGTTGCCGATGATTTTTTATTCGTTAAACAAAAAACGTACTTAAATAGCATCATTGAGACATTCCACCAGCATTGCTTCCTTTGAAGCTTCAGAAGTAGTATGTTCGACCATATGGATCTCGTATAACAACTTATAACTAGTAATCATATAATTTCGTCACCAATTTTGTTACCTTTTGATCCTTCACTATAGATTTTCACTTTGTTTAAAACTGAAAACTTATTAATTAAGCGTCATTGACATATTCCAAAATCGTTTCCACCATTTCAAGCTTCGAGGTTTGTCCATGCATCTATATGCACCTCAGATAGCAAATTACCTATAGAAATCTGATAGTTTGATACATTTTTAACTGTTTCGATCCTTCATGGTAGATTTTTTATTTTTGCGAAACTGAAAACTTATTTAAATTGCATTATCAACAAGTGATAGAAGCCTTTGTTCGTTTCTTGTTTCGAAGTTGTCTTTGCCGCCATTTGAAAATCCTACAACAACTTATATATGTAGGAGTCACATAATTTTTAGCAGTTTGTCATAACCTTTTCATTTATTACTTTGAATTTTCTCCTCCTTTGAAACTCAGAAATCATTTAAATAGGACATTAGACACATTATAATTGCATTTCCATCATTTCATTCTTCGAGAGTCGTCTCGACGGCCATGTGGAAGTCATAGAACAGCTTATCCACATAAATTATTCATGTTTAGCACCTTTACATAAACTTTTGATCTGTTGCCGATGATTTTTTATTGGCTAAACAAAAAACTTACTTAAATAGCATCATTGAGACATTCCACCAGCATTGCTTCCTTTGAAGCTTCGGAAGTAGTATGTTCGACCATATGGATCTCGTATAACAACTTATAACTAGTAATCATATAATTTCGTCACCAATTTTGTTACCTTTTGATCCTTCACTATAGATTTTCACTTTGTTTAAGACTGAAAACTTATTAATTAAGCGTCATTGACATATTCCAAAATTGTTTCCACCATTTCAAGCTTCGAGGTTAGTCCATGCATCTATATGCACCTCAGATAGCAAATTACCTATAGAAATCTGATAGTTTGATACATTTTTAACCGTTTTGATCCATCATGGTAGATTTTTTATTTTTGCGAAACTGAAAACTTGTTTAAATTGCATTATCAACAAGTGATAGAAGCCTTTGTTCGTTTCTTGTTTCGAAGTTGTCTTTGCCGCCATTTGAAAATCCTACAACAACTTATATATGTAGGAGTCACATAATTTTTAGCAGTTTGTCATAACCTTTTGATTTATTACTTTGAATTTTCTCCTCCTTTGAAACTCAGAAATCATTTAAATAGGACATTAGACACATTATAATTGCATTTCCATCATTTCATTCTTCGAGAGTCGTCTCGACGGCCATGTGGAAGTCATAGAACAGCTTATCCACATAAATTATTCATGTTTAGCACCTTTACATAAACTTTTGATCTGTTGCCGATGATTTTTTATTGGCTAAACAAAAAACTTACTTAAATAGCATCATTGAGACATTCCACCAGCATTGCTTCCTTTGAAGCTTCGGAAGTAGTATGTTCGACCATATGGATCTCGTATAACAACTTATAACTAGTAATCATATAATTTCGTCACCAATTTTGTTACCTTTTGATCCGTCACTATAGATTTTCACTTTGTTTAAGACTGAAAACTTATTAATTAAGCGTCATTGACATATTCCAAAATCGTTTCCACCATTTCAAGCTTCGAGGTTAGTCCATGCATCTATATGCACCTCAGATAGCAAATTACCTATAGAAATCTGATAGTTTGATACATTTTTAACCGTTTTGATCCATCATGGTAGATTTTTTATTTTTGCGAAACTGGAAACTTGTTTAAGTTGCATTATCAACATATGATTGAAGCCTTTGTTCGTTTCTTGTTTCGAAGTTGTCTTTGCCGCCATTTGAAAATCCTACAACAACTTATATATGTAGGAGTCACATAATTTTTAGCAGTTTGTCATAACCTTTTGATTTATTACTTTGAATTTTCTCCTCCAGTGAAACTCAGAAATCATTTAAATAGGACATTAGACACATTATAATTGCATTTCCATCATTTCATTCTTCGAGAGTCGTCTCGACGGCCATGTGGAAGTCATAGAACAGCTTATCCACATAAATTATTCATGTTTAGCACCTTTACATAAACTTTTGATCTGTTGCCGATGATTTTTTATTGGCTAAACAGAAAACGTACTTAAATAGCATCATTGAGACATTCCACCTGCATTGCTTCCCTTGAAGCTTCGGAAGTAGTATGTTCGACCATATGGATCTCGTATAACAACTTATAACTAGTAATCATATAATTTCGTCACCAATTTTGTTACCTTTTGATCCTTCACTATAGATTTTCACTTTGTTTAAAACTGAAAACTTATTAATTAAGCGTCATTGACATATTCCAAAATCGTTTCCACCATTTGAAGCTTCGAGGTTTGTCCATGCATCTATATGCACCTCAGATAGCAAATTACCTATAGAAATCTGATAGTTTGATACATTTTTAACCGTTTCGATCCTTCATGGTAGATTTTTTATTTTTGCGAAACTGAAAAATTGTTTAAATTGCATTACCAACAAGTGATAGAAGCCTTTGTTCGTTTCTTGTTTCGAAGTTGTCTTTGCCGCCATTTGAAAATCCTACAACAACTTATATATGTAGGAGTCACATAATTTTTAGCAGTTTGTCATAACGTTTTGATTTATTACTTTGAATTTTCTCCTCCTTTGAAACTCAGAAGTCATTTAAATAGGACATTAGACACATTATAATTGCATTTCCATCATTTCATTCTTCGAGAGTCGTCTCGACGGCCATGTGGAAGTCATAGAACAGCTTATCCACATAAATTATTCATGTTTAGCACCTTTACATAAACTTTTGATCTGTTGCCGATGATTTTTTATTGGCTAAACAAAAAACTTACTTAAATAGCATCATTGAGACATTCCACCAGCATTGCTTCCTTTGAAGCTTCGGAAGTAGTATGTTCGACCATATGGATCTCGTATAACAACTTATAACTAGTAATCATATAATTTCGTCACCAATTTTGTTACCTTTTGATCCTTCACTATAGATTTTCACTTTGTTTAAGACTGAAAACTTATTAATTAAGCGTCATTGACATATTCCAAAATTGTTTCCACCATTTCAAGCTTCGAGGTTTGTCCATGCATCTATATGCACCTCAGATAGCAAATTACCTATAGAAATCTGATAGTTTGATACATTTTTAACCGTTTTGATCCTTCATGGTAGATTTTTTATTTTTGCGAAACTGAAAACTTGTTTAAATTGCATTATCAACAAGTGATAGAAGCCTTTGTTCATTTCTTGTTTCGAAGTTGTCTTTGCCACCATTTGAAAATCCTACAACAACTTATATATGTAGGAGTCACATAATTTTTAGCAGTTTGTCATACCTTTTGATTTATTACTTTGAATTTTCTCCTCCTTTGAAACTCAGAAATCATTTAAATAGGACATTAGACACATTATAATTGCATTTCCATCATTTCATTCTTCGAGAGTCGTCTCGACGGCCATGTGGAAGTCATAGAACAGCTTATCCACATAAATTATTCATGTTTAGCACCTTTACATAAACTTTTGATCTGTTGCCGATGATTTTTTATTGGCTAAACAGAAAACGTACTTAAATAGCATCATTGAGACATTCCACCTGCATTGCTTCCTTTGAAGCTTCGGAAGTAGTATGTTCGACCATATGGATCTCGTATAACAACTTATAACTAGTAATCATATAATTTCGTCACCAATTTTGTTACCTTTTGATCCGTCACTATAGATTTTCACTTTGTTTAAGACTGAAAACTTATTAATTAAGCGTCATTGACATATTCCAAAATCGTTTCCACCATTTCAAGCTTCGAGGTTAGTCCATGCATCTATATGCACCTCAGATAGCAAATTACCTATAGAAATCTGATAGTTTGATACATTTTTAACCGTTTTGATCCATCATGGTAGATTTTTTATTTTTGCGAAACTGGAAACTTGTTTAAGTTGCATTATCAACATATGATTGAAGCCTTTGTTCGTTTCTTGTTTCGAAGTTGTCTTTGCCGCCATTTGAAAATCCTACAACAACTTATATATGTAGGAGTCACATAATTTTTAGCAGTTTGTCATAACCTTTTCATTTATTACTTTGAATTTTCTCCTCCTTTGAAACTCAGAAATCATTTAAATAGGACATTAGACACATTATAATTGCATTTCCATCATTTCATTCTTCGAGAGTCGTCTCGACGGCCATGTGGAAGTCATAGAACAGCTTATCCACATAAATTATTCATGTTTAGCACCTTTACATAAACTTTTGATCTGTTGCCGATGATTTTTTATTGGCTAAACAGAAAACGTACTTAAATAGCATCATTGAGACATTCCACCTGCATTGCTTCCCTTGAAGCTTCGGAAGTAGTATGTTCGACCATATGGATCTCGTATAACAACTTATAACTAGTAATCATATAATTTCGTCACCAATTTTGTTACCTTTTGATCCTTCACTATAGATTTTCACTCTGTTTAAAACTGAAAACTTATTAATTAAGCGTCATTGACATATTCCAAAATCGTTTCCACCATTTGAAGCTTCGAGGTTTGTCCATGCATCTATATGCACCTCAGATAGCAAATTACCTATAGAAATCTGATAGTTTGATACATTTTTAACCGTTTCGATCCTTCATGGTAGATTTTTTATTTTTGCGAAACTGAAAAATTGTTTAAATTGCATTACCAACAAGTGATAGAAGCCTTTGTTCGTTTCTTGTTTCGAAGTTGTCTTTGCCGCCATTTGAAAATCCTACAACAACTTATATATGTAGGAGTCACATAATTTTTAGCAGTTTGTCATAACGTTTTGATTTATTACTTTGAATTTTCTCCTCCTTTGAAACTCAGAAGTCATTTAAATAGGACATTAGACACATTATAATTGCATTTCCATCATTTCATTCTTCGAGAGTCGTCTCGACGGCCATGTGGAAGTCATAGAACAGCTTATCCACATAAATTATTCATGTTTAGCACCTTTACATAAACTTTTGATTTGTTGCCGATGATTTTTTATTGGCTAAACAAAAAACTTACTTAAATAGCATCATTGAGACATTCCACCAGCATTGCTTCCTTTGAAGCTTCGGAAGTAGTATGTTCGACCATATGGATCTCGTATAACAACTTATAACTAGTAATCATATAATTTCGTCACCAATTTTGTTACCTTCTGATCCTTCACTATAGATTTTCACTTTGTTTAAAACTGAAAACTTATTAATTAAGCGTCATTGACATATTCCAAAATCGTTTCCACCATTTCAAGCTTCGAGGTTTGTCCATGCATCTATATGCACCTCAGATAGCAAATTACCTATAGAAATCTGATAGTTTGATACATTTTTAACCGTTTTGATCCTTCATGGTAAATTTTTTATTTTTGCGAAACTGAAAACTTGTTTAAATTGCATTATCAACAAGTGATAGAAGCCTTTGTTCATTTCTTGTTTCGAAGTTGTTTTTGCCACCATTTGAAAATCCTACAACAACTTATATATGTAGGAGTCACGTAATTTTTAGCAGTTTGTCATAACCTTTTGATTTATTACTTTGAATTTTCTCCTCCTTTGAAACTCAGAAATCATTTAAATAGGACATTAGACACATTATAATTGCATTTCCATCATTTCATTCTTCGAGAGTCGTCTCGACGGCCATGTGGAAGTCATAGAACAGCTTATCCACATAAATTATTCATGTTTAGCACCTTTACATAAACTTTTGATCTGTTGCCGATGATTTTTTATTGGCTAAACAGAAAACGTACTTAAATAGCATCATTGAGACATTCCACCTGCATTGCTTCCTTTGAAGCTTCGGAAGTAGTATGTTCGACCATATGGATCTCGTATAACAACTTATAACTAGTAATCATATAATTTCGTCACCAATTTTGTTACCTTTTGATCCTTCACTATAGATTTTCACTCTGTTTAAAACTGAAAACTTATTAATTAAGCGTCATTGACATATTCCAAAATCGTTTCCACCATTTGAAGCTTCGAGGTTAGTCCATGCATCTATATGCACCTCAGATAGCAAATTACCTATAGAAATTTGATAGTTTGATACATTTTTAACCGTTTTGATCCATCATGGTAGATTTTTTATTTTTGCGAAACTGAAAACTTGTTTAAATTGCATTATCAACAAGTGATAGAAGCCTTTGTTCGTTTCTTGTTTCGAAGTTGTCTTTGCCGCCATTTGAAAATCGTACAACAACTTATATATGTAGGAGTCACCTAATTTTTAGCAGTTTGTCATAACCTTTTCATTTATTACTTTGAATTTTCTCCTCCTTTGAAACTCAGAAATCATTTAAATAGGACATTAGACACATTATAATTGCATTTCCATCATTTCATTCTTCGAGAGTCGTCTCGACGGCCATGTGGAAGTCATAGAACAGCTTATCCACATAAATTATTCATGTTTAGCACCTTTACATAAACTTTTGATCTGTTGCCGATGATTTTTTATTGGCTAAACAAAAAACGTACTTAAATAGCATCATTGAGACATTCCACCTGCATTGCTTCCTTTGAAGCTTCGGAAGTAGTATGTTCGACCATATGGATCTCGTATAACAACTTATAACTAGTAATCATATAATTTCGTCACCAATTTTGTTATCTTCTGATCCTTCACTATAGATTTTCACTCTGTTTAAAACTGAAAACTTATTAATTAAGCGTCATTGACATATTCCAAAATCGTTTCCACCATTTCAAGCTTCGAGGTTTGTCCATGCATCTATATGCACCTCAGATAGCAAATTACCTATAGAAATCTGATAGTTTGATACATTTTTAACCGTTTTGATCCTTCATGGTAGATTTTTTATTTTTGCAAAACTGAAAAATTGTTTAAATTGCATTACCAACAAGTGATAGAAGCCTTTGTTCGTTTCTTGTTTCGAAGTTGTCTTTGCCGCCATTTGAAAATCCTACAACAACTTATATATGTAGGAGTCACATAATTTTTAGCAGTTTGTCATAACGTTTTGATTTATTACTTTGAATTTTCTCCTCCTTTGAAACTCAGAAGTCATTTAAATAGGACATTAGACACATTATAATTGCATTTCCATCATTTCATTCTTCGAGAGTCGTCTCGACGGCCATGTGGAAGTCATAGAACAGCTTATCCACATAAATTATTCATGTTTAGCACCTTTACATAAACTTTTGATCTGTTGCCGATGATTTTTTATTGGCTAAACAAAAAACTTACTTAAATTGCATCATTGAGACATTCCACCAGCATTGCTTCCTTTGAAGCTTCGGAAGTAGTATGTTTGACCATATGGATCTCGTATAAGAACTTATAACTAGTAATCATATAATTTCGTCACCAATTTTGTTACCTTCTGATCCTTCACTATAGATTTTCACTTTGTTTAAAACTGAAAACTTATTAATTAAGCGTCATTGACATATTCCAAAATCGTTTCCACCATTTCAAGCTTCGAGGTTTGCCCATGCATCTATATGCACCTCAGATAGCAAATTACCTATAGAAATCTGATAGTTTGATACATTTTTAACCGTTTTGATCCTTCATGGTAGATTTTTTATTTTTGCGAAACTGAAAACTTGTTTAAATTGCATTACCAACAAGTGATAGAAGCCTTTGTTCGTTTCTTGTTTCGAAGTTGTCTTTGCCGCCATTTGAAAATCCTACAACAACTTATATATGTAGGAGTCACATAATTTTTAGCAGTTTGTCATAACGTTTTGATTTATTACTTTGAATTTTCTCCTCCTTTGAAACTCAAAAGTCATTTAAATAGGACATTAGACACATTATAATTGCATTTCCATCATTTCATTCTTCGAGAGTCGTCTCGACGGCCATGTGGAAGTCATAGAACAGCTTATCCACATAAATTATTCATGTTTAGCACCTTTACATAAACTTTTGATCTGTTGCCGATAATTTTTTATTGGCTAAACAAAAAACTTACTTAAATTGCATCATTGAGACGTTCCACCAGCATTGCTTCCTTTGAAGCTTCGGAAGTAGTATGTTCGACCATATGGATCTCGTATAAGAACTTATAACTAGTAATCATATAATTTCGTCACCAATTTTGTTACCTTCTGATCCTTCACTATAGATTTTCACTTTGTTTAAAACTGAAAACTTATTAATTAAGCGTCATTGACATATTCCAAAATCGTTTCCACCATTTCAAGCTTCGAGGTTTGTCCATGCATCTATATGCACCTCAGATAGCAAATTACCTATAGAAATCTGATAGTTTGATACATTTTTAACCGTGTTGATCCTTCATGGTAGATTTTTTATTTTTGCGAAACTGAAAACTTGTTTAAATTGCATTATCAACAAGTGATAGAAGCCTTTGTTCGTTTCTTGTTTCGAAGTTGTCTTTGCCGCCATTTGAAAATCCTACAACAACTTATATATGTAGGAGTCACGTAATTTTTAGCAGTTTGTCATAACCTTTTGATTTATTACTTTGAATTTTCTCCTCCTTTGAAACTCAGAAATCATTTAAATAGGACATTAGACACATTATAATTGCATTTCCATCATTTCATTCTTCGAGAGTCGTCTCGACGGCCATGTGGAAGTCATAGAACAGCTTATCCACATAAATTATTCATGTTTAGCACCTTTACATAAACTTTTGATCTGTTGCCGATGATTTTTTATTGGCTAAACAGAAAACGTACTTAAATAGCATCATTGAGACATTCCACCTGCATTGCTTCCTTTGAAGCTTCGGAAGTAGTATGTTCGACCATATGGATCTCGTATAACAACTTATAACTAGTAATCATATAATTTCGTCACCAATTTTGTTACCTTTTGATCCTTCACTATAGATTTTCACTCTGTTTAAAACTGAAAACTTATTAATTAAGCGTCATTGACATATTCCAAAATCGTTTCCACCATTTGAAGCTTCGAGGTTTGTCCATGCATCTATATGCACCTCAGATAGCAAATTACCTATAGAAATCTGATAGTTTGATACATTTTTAACCGTTTCGATCCTTCATGGTAGATTTTTTATTTTTGCGAAACTGAAAAATTGTTTAAATTGCATTACCAACAAGTGATAGAAGCCTTTGTTCGTTTCTTGTTTCGAAGTTGTCTTTGCCGCCATTTGAAAATCCTACAACAACTTATATATGTAGGAGTCACATAATTTTTAGCAGTTTGTCATAATGTTTTGATTTATTACTTTGAATTTTCTCCTCCTTTGAAACTCAAAAGTCATTTAAATAGGACATTAGACACATTATAATTGCATTTCCATCATTTCATTCTTCGAGAGTCGTCTCGACGGCCATGTGGAAGTCATAGAACAGCTTATCCACATAAATTATTCATGTTTAGCACCTTTACATAAACTTTTGATCTGTTGCCGATGATTTTTTATTGGCTAAACAAAAAACTTACTTAAATTGCATCATTGAGACATTCCACCAGCATTGCTTCCTTTGAAGCTTCAGAAATAGTATGTTCGACCATATGGATCTCGTATAACAACTTATAACTAGTAATCATATAATTTCGTCACCAATTTTGTTACCTTCTGATCCTTCACTATAGATTTTCACTTTGTTTAAAACTGAAAACTTATTAATTAAGCGTCATTGACATATTCCAAAATCGTTTCCACCATTTCAAGCTTCGAGGTTTGTCCATGCATCTATATGCACCTCAGATAGCAAATTACCTATAGAAATCTGATAGTTTGATACATTTTTAACCGTTTTGATCCTTCATGGTAAATTTTTTATTTTTGCGAAACTGAAAACTTGTTTAAATTGCATTATCAACAAGTGATAGAAGCCTTTGTTCGTTTCTTGTTTCGAAGTTGTCTTTGCCACCATTTGAAAATCCTACAACAACTTATATATGTAGGAGTCACATAATTTTTAGCAGTTTGTCATAACCTTTTGATTTATTACTTTGAATTTTCTCCTCCTTTGAAACTCAGAAATCATTTAAATAGGACATTAGACACATTATAATTGCATTTCCATCATTTCATTCTTCGAGAGTCGTCTCGACGGCCATGTGGAAGTCATAGAACAGCTTATCCACATAAATTATTCATGTTTAGCACCTTTACATAAACTTTTGATCTGTTGCCGATGATTTTTTATTGGCTAAACAGAAAACGTACTTAAATAGCATCATTGAGACATTCCACCTGCATTGCTTCCTTTGAAGCTTCGGAAGTAGTATGTTCGACCATATGGATCTCGTATAACAACTTATAACTAGTAATCATATAATTTCGTCACCAATTTTGTTACCTTTTGATCCTTCACTATAGATTTTCACTCTGTTTAAAACTGAAAACTTATTAATTAAGCGTCATTGACATATTCCAAAATCGTTTCCACCATTTGAAGCTTCGAGGTTAGTCCATGCATCTATATGCACCTCAGATAGCAAATTACCTATAGAAATTTGATAGTTTGATACATTTTTAACCGTTTTGATCCATCATGGTAGATTTTTTATTTTTGCGAAACTGAAAACTTGTTTAAATTGCATTATCAACAAGTGATAGAAGCCTTTGTTCGTTTCTTGTTTCGAAGTTGTCTTTGCCGCCATTTGAAAATCCTACAACAACTTATATATGTAGGAGTCACATAATTTTTAGCAGTTTGTCATAACCTTTTCATTTATTACTTTGAATTTTCTCCTCCTTTGAAACTCAGAAATCATTTAAATAGGACATTAGACACATTATAATTGCATTTCCATCATTTCATTCTTCGAGAGTCGTCTCGACGGCCATGTGGAAGTCATAGAACAGCTTATCCACATAAATTATTCATGTTTAGCACCTTTACATAAACTTTTGATCTGTTGCCGATGATTTTTTATTGGCTAAACAAAAAACGTACTTAAATAGCATCATTGAGACATTCCACCTGCATTGCTTCCTTTGAAGCTTCGGAAGTAGTATGTTCGACCATATGGATCTCGTATAACAACTTATAACTAGTAATCATATAATTTCGTCACCAATTTTGTTACCTTCTGATCCTTCACTATAGATTTTCACTCTGTTTAAAACTGAAAACTTATTAATTAAGCGTCATTGACATATTCCAAAATCGTTTCCACCATTTCAAGCTTCGAGGTTTGTCCATGCATCTATATGCACATCAGATAGCAAATTACCTATAGAAATCTGATAGTTTGATACATTTTTAACCGTTTTGATCCTTCATGGTAGATTTTTTATTTTTGCAAAACTGAAAAATTGTTTAAATTGCATTACCAACAAGTGATAGAAGCCTTTGTTCGTTTCTTGTTTCGAAGTTGTCTTTGCCGCCATTTGAAAATCCTACAACAACTTATATATGTAGGAGTCACATAATTTTTAGCAGTTTGTCATAACCTTTTCATTTATTACTTTGAATTTTCTCCTCCTTTGAAACTCAGAAGTCATTTAAATAGGACATTAGACACATTATAATTGCATTTCCATCATTTCATTCTTCGAGAGTCGTCTCGACGGCCATGTGGAAGTCATAGAACAGCTTATCCACATAAATTATTCATGTTTAGCACCTTTACATAAACTTTTGATCTGTTGCCGATGATTTTTTATTGGCTAAACAAAAAACTTACTTAAATTGCATCATTGAGACATTCCACCAGCATTGCTTCCTTTGAAGCTTCGGAAGTAGTATGTTCGACCATATGGATCTCGTATAAGTACTTATAACTAGTAATCATATAATTTCGTCACCAATTTTGTTACCTTCTGATCCTTCACTATAGATTTTCACTTTGTTTAAAACTGAAAACTTATTAATTAAGCGTCATTGACATATTCCAAAATCGTTTCCACCATTTCAAGCTTCGAGGTTTGTCCATGCATCTATATGCACCTCAGATAGCAAATTACCTATAGAAATCTGATAGTTTGATACATTTTTAACCGTTTTGATCCTTCATGGTAGATTTTTTATTTTTGCGAAACTGAAAAACTTGTTTAAATTGCATTATCAACAAGTGATAGAAGCCTTTGTTCGTTTCTTGTTTCGAAGTTGTCTTTGCCGCCATTTGAAAATCCTACAACAACTTATATACGTAGGAGTCACATAATTTTTAGCAGTTTGTCATAACCTTTTCATTTATTACTTTGAATTTTCTCCTCCTTTGAAACTCAGAAATCATTTAAATAGGACATTAGACACATTATAATTGCATTTCCATCATTTCATTCTTCGAGAGTCGTCTCGACGGCCATGTGGAAGTCATAGAACAGCTTATCCACATAAATTATTCATGTTTAACACCTTTACATAAACTTTTGATCTGTTGCCGATGATTTTTTATTGGCTAAACAGAAAACGTACTTAAATAGCATCATTGAGACATTCCACCTGCATTGCTTCCTTTGAAGCTTCGGAAGTAGTATGTTCGACCATATGGATCTCGTATAACAACTTATAACTAGTAATCATATAATTTCGTCACCAATTTTGTTACCTTTTGATCCTTCACTATAGATTTTCACTCTGTTTAAAACTGAAAACTTATTAATTAAGCGTCATTGACATATTCCAAAATCGTTTGCACCATTTCAAGCTTCGAGGTTTGTCCATGCATCTATATGCACCTCAGATAGCAAATTACCTATAGAAATTTGATAGTTTGATACATTTTTAACCGTTTTGATCCATCATGGTAGATTTTTTATTTTTGCGAAACTGAAAAATTGTTTAAATTGCATTACCAACAAGTGATAGAAGCCTTGGTTCGTTTCTTGTTTCGAAGTTGTCTTTGCCGCCATTTGAAAATCCTACAACAACTTATATATGTAGGAGTCACATAATTTTTAGCAGTTTGTCATAACCTTTTGATATATTACTTTGAATTTTCTCCTCCTTTGAAACTCAGAAGTCATTTAAATAGGACATTAGACACATTATAATTGCATTTCCATCATTTCATTCTTCGAGAGTCGTCTCGACGGCCATGTGGAAGTCATAGAACAGCTTATCCACATAAATTATTCATGTTTACACCTTTACATAAACTTTTGATCTGTTGCCGATGATTTTTTATTGGCTAAACAAAAAACTTACTTAAATAGCATCATTGAGACATTCCACCAGCATTGCTTCCTTTGAAGCTTCGGAAGTAGTATGTTCGACCATATGGATCTCGTATAACAACTTATAACTAGTAATCATATAATTTCGTCACCAATTTTGTTACCTTTTTATCCTTCACTATAGATTTTCACTCTGTTTAAAGCTGAAAACTTATTAATTAAGCGTCATTGACACATTCCAAAATCGTTTCCACCATTTCAAGCTTCGAGGTTAGTCCATGCATCTATATGCACCTCAGATAGCAAATTACCTATAGAAATCTGATAGTTTGATACATTTTTAACCGTTTTGATCCATCATGGTAGATTTTTTATTTTTGCGAAACTGAAAACTTGTTTAAATTGCATTATCAACAAGTGATAGAAGCCTTTGTTCGTTTCTTGTTTCGAAGTTGTCTTTGCCGCCATTTGAAAATCCTACAACAACTTATATATGTAGGAGTCACATAATTTTTAGCAGTTTGTCATAACCTTTTCATTTATTACTTTGAATTTTCTCCTCCTTTGAAACTCAGAAATCATTTAAATAGGACATTAGACACATTATAATTGCATTTCCATCATTTTATTCTTCGAGAGTCGTCTCGACGGCCATGTGGAAGTCATAGAACAGCTTATCCACATAAATTATTCATGTTTAGCACCTTTACATAAACTTTTGATCTGTTGCCGATGATTTTTTATTGGATAAACAAAAAACGTACTTAAATAGCATCATTGAGACATTCCACCTGCATTGCTTCCTTTGAAGCTTCGGAAGTAGTATGTTCGACCATATGGATCTCGTATAACAACTTATAACTAGTAATCATATAATTTCGTCACCAATTTTGTTACCTTTTGATCCTTCACTATAGATTTTCACTCTGTTTAAAGCTGAAAACTTATTAATTAAGCGTCATTGAAATATTCCAAAATCGTTTCCAGCATTTCAAGCTTCGAGGTTTGTCCATGCATCTATATGCACCTCAGATAGCAAATTACCTATAGAAATCTGATAGTTTGATACATTTTTAACCGTTTTGATCCTTCATGGTAGATTTTTTATTTTTGCGAAACTGAAAAATTGTTTAAATTGCATTACCAACAAGTGATAGAAGCCTTGGTTCGTTTCTTGTTTCGAAGTTGTCTTTGCCGCCATTTGAAAATCCTACAACAACTTACATATGTAGGAGTCACATAATTTTTAGCAGTTTGTCATAACCTTTTGATTTATTACTTTGAATTTTCTCCTCCTTTGAAACTCAGAAGTCATTTAAATAGGACATTAGACACATTATAATTGCATTTCCATCATTTCATTCTTCGAGAGTCGTCTCGACGGCCATGTGGAAGTCATAGAACAGCTTATCCACATAAATTATTCATGTTTAGCACCTTTACATAAACTTTTGATCTGTTGCCGATGATTTTTTATTGGCTAAACAAAAAACTTACTTAAATAGCATCATTGAGACATTCCACCTGCATTGCTTCCTTTGAAGCTTCGGAAGTAGTATGTTCGACCATATGGATCTCGTATAACAACTTATAACTAGTAATCATATAATTTCGTCACCTATTTTGTTACCTTTTGATCCTTCACTATAGATTTTCACTCTGTTTAAAACTGAAAACTTATTAATTAAGCGTCATTGACATATTCCAAAATCGTTTCCACCATTTCAAGCTTCGAGGTTTGTCCATGCATCTATATGCACCTCAGATAGCAAATTACCTATAGAAATCTGATAGTTTGATACATTTTTAACCGTTTTGATCCTTCATGGTAAATTTTTTATTTTTGCGAAACTGAAAACTTGTTTAAATTGCATTATCAACAAGTGATAGAAGCCTTTGTTCGTTTCTTGTTTCGAAGTTGTCTTTGCGACCATTTGAAAATCCTACAACAACTTATATATGTAGGAGTCACATAATTTTTAGCAGTTTGTCATAACCTTTTGATTTATTACTTTGAATTTTCTCCTCCTTTGAAACTCAGAAATCATTTAAATAGGACATTAGACACATTATAATTGCATTTCCATCATTTCATTCTTCGAGAGTCGTCTCGACGGCCATGTGGAAGTCATAGAACAGCTTATCCACATAAATTATTCATGTTTAGCACCTTTACATAAACTTTTGATCTGTTGCCGATGATTTTTTATTGGCTAAACAGAAAACGTACTTAAATAGCATCATTGAGACATTCCACCTGCATTGCTTCCTTTGAAGCTTCGGAAGTAGTATGTTCGACCATATGGATCTCGTATAACAACTTATAACTAGTAATCATATAATTTCGTCACCAATTTTGTTACCTTTTGATCCTTCACTATAGATTTTCACTCTGTTTAAAACTGAAAACTTATTAATTAAGCGTCATTGACATATTCCAAAATCGTTTCCACCATTTGAAGCTTCGAGGTTAGTCCATGCATCTATATGCACCTCAGATAGCAAATTACCTATAGAAATTTGATAGTTTGATACATTTTTAACCGTTTTGATCCATCATGGTAGATTTTTTATTTTTGCGAAACTGAAAACTTGTTTAAATTGCATTATCAACAAGTGATAGAAGCCTTTGTTCGTTTCTTGTTTCGAAGTTGTCTTTGCCGCCATTTGAAAATCCTACAACAACTTATATATGTAGGAGTCACATAATTTTTAGCAGTTTGTCATAACCTTTTCATTTATTACTTTGAATTTTCTCCTCCTTTGAAACTCAGAAATCATTTGAATAGGACATTAGACACATTATAATTGCATTTCCATCATTTCATTCTTCGAGAGTGGTCTCGACGGCCATGTGGAAGTCATAGAACAGCTTATCCACATAAATTATTCATGTTTAGCACCTTTACATAAACTTTTGATCTGTTGCCGATGATTTTTTATTGGCTAAACAAAAAACATACTTAAATAGCATCATTGAGACATTCCACCTGCATTGCTTCCTTTGAAGCTTCGGAAGTAGTATGTTCGACCATATGGATCTCGTATAACAACTTATAACTAGTAATCATATAATTTCGTCACCAATTTTGTTACCTTCTGATCCTTCACTATAGATTTTCACTCTGTTTAAAACTGAAAACTTATTAATTAAGCGTCATTGACATATTCCAAAATCGTTTCCACCATTTCAAGCTTCGAGGTTTGTCCATGCATCTATATGCACATCAGATAGCAAATTACCTATAGAAATCTGATAGTTTGATACATTTTTAACCGTTTTGATCCTTCATGGTAGATTTTTTATTTTTGCAAAACTGAAAAATTGTTTAAATTGCATTACCAACAAGTGATAGAAGCCTTTGTTCGTTTCTTGTTTCGAAGTTGTCTTTGCCGCCATTTGAAAATCCTACAACAACTTATATATGTAGGAGTCACATAATTTTTAGTAGTTTGTCATAACCTTTTCATTTATTACTTTAAATTTTCTCCTCCTTTGAAACTCAGAAGTCATTTAAATAGGACATTAGACACATTATAATTGCATTTCCATCATTTCATTCTTCGAGAGTCGTCTCGACGGCCATGTGGAAGTCATAGAACAGCTTATCCACATAAATTATTCATGTTTAGCACCTTTACATAAACTTTTGATCTGTTGCCGATGATTTTTTATTGGCTAAACAAAAAACTTACTTAAATTGCATCATTGAGACATTCCACCAGCATTGCTTCCTTTGAAGCTTCGGAAGTAGTATGTTCGACCATATGGATCTCGTATAAGAACTTATAACTAGTAATCATATAATTTCGTCACCAATTTTGTTACCTTCTGATCCTTCACTATAGATTTTCACTTTGTTTAAAACTGAAAACTTATTAATTAAGCGTCATTGACATATTCCAAAATCGTTTCCACCATTTCAAGCTTCGAGGTTTGTCCATGCATCTATATGCACCTCAGATAGCAAATTACCTATAGAAATCTGATAGTTTGATACATTTTTAACCGTTTTGATCCTTCATGGTAGATTTTTTATTTTTGCGAAACTGAAAACTTGTTTAAATTGCATTATCAACAAGTGATAGAAGCCTTTGTTCGTTTCTTGTTTCGAAGTTGTCTTTGCCGCCATTTGAAAATCCTACAACAACTTATATACGTAGGAGTCACATAATTTTTAGCAGTTTGTCATAACCTTTTCATTTATTACTTTGAATTTTCTCCTCCTTTGAAACTCAGAAATCATTTAAATAGGACATTAGACACATTATAATTGCATTTCCATCATTTCATTCTTCGAGAGTCGTCTCGACGGCCATGTGGAAGTCATAGAACAGCTTATCCACATAAATTATTCATGTTTAACACCTTTACATAAACTTTTGATCTGTTGCCGATGATTTTTTATTGGCTAAACAGAAAACGTACTTAAATAGCATCATTGAGACATTCCACCTGCATTGCTTCCTTTGAAGCTTCGGAAGTAGTATGTTCGACCATATGGATCTCGTATAACAACTTATAACTAGTAATCATATAATTTCGTCACCAATTTTGTTACCTTTTGATCCTTCACTATAGATTTTCACTCTGTTTAAAACTGAAAACTTATTAATTAAGCGTCATTGACATATTCCAAAATCGTTTGCACCATTTCAAGCTTCGAGGTTTGTCCATGCATCTATATGCACCTCAGATAGCAAATTACCTATAGAAATTTGATAGTTTGATACATTTTTAACCGTTTTGATCCATCATGGTAGATTTTTTATTTTTGCGAAACTGAAAAATTGTTTAAATTGCATTACCAACAAGTGATAGAAGCCTTGGTTCGTTTCTTGTTTCGAAGTTGTCTTTGCCGCCATTTGAAAATCCTACAACAACTTATATATGTAGGAGTCACATAATTTTTAGCAGTTTGTCATAACCTTTTGATATATTACTTTGAATTTTCTCCTCCTTTGAAACTCAGAAGTCATTTAAATAGGACATTAGACACATTATAATTGCATTTCCATCATTTCATTCTTCGAGAGTCGTCTCGACGGCCATGTGGAAGTCATAGAACAGCTTATCCACATAAATTATTCATGTTTAGCACCTTTACATAAACTTTTGATCTGTTGCCGATGATTTTTTATTGGCTAAACAAAAAACTTACTTAAATAGCATCATTGAGACATTCCACCAGCATTGCTTCCTTTGAAGCTTCGGAAGTAGTATGTTCGACCATATGGATCTCGTATAACAACTTATAACTAGTAATCATATAATTTCGTCACCAATTTTGTTACCTTTTTATCCTTCACTATAGATTTTCACTCTGTTTAAAGCTGAAAACTTATTAATTAAGCGTCATTGACACATTCCAAAATCGTTTCCACCATTTCAAGCTTCGAGGTTAGTCCATGCATCTATATGCACCTCAGATAGCAAATTACCTATAGAAATCTGATAGTTTGATACATTTTTAACCGTTTTGATCCATCATGGTAGATTTTTTATTTTTGCGAAACTGAAAACTTGTTTAAATTGCATTATCAACAAGTGATAGAAGCCTTTGTTCGTTTCTTGTTTCGAAGTTGTCTTTGCCGCCATTTGAAAATCCTACAACAACTTATATATGTAGGAGTCACATAATTTTTAGCAGTTTGTCATAACCTTTTCATTTATTACTTTGAATTTTCTCCTCCTTTGAAACTCAGAAATCATTTAAATAGGACATTAGACACATTATAATTGCATTTCCATCATTTTATTCTTCGAGAGTCGTCTCGACGGCCATGTGGAAGTCATAGAACAGCTTATCCACATAAATTATTCATGTTTAGCACCTTTACATAAACTTTTGATCTGTTGCCGATGATTTTTTATTGGATAAACAAAAAACGTACTTAAATAGCATCATTGAGACATTCCACCTGCATTGCTTCCTTTGAAGCTTCGGAAGTAGTATGTTCGACCATATGGATCTCGTATAACAACTTATAACTAGTAATCATATAATTTCGTCACCAATTTTGTTACCTTTTGATCCTTCACTATAGATTTTCACTCTGTTTAAAGCTGAAAACTTATTAATTAAGCGTCATTGAAATATTCCAAAATCGTTTCCAGCATTTCAAGCTTCGAGGTTTGTCCATGCATCTATATGCACCTCAGATAGCAAATTACCTATAGAAATCTGATAGTTTGATACATTTTTAACCGTTTTGATCCTTCATGGTAGATTTTTTATTTTTGCGAAACTGAAAAATTGTTTAAATTGCATTACCAACAAGTGATAGAAGCCTTGGTTCGTTTCTTGTTTCGAAGTTGTCTTTGCCGCCATTTGAAAATCCTACAACAACTTATATATGTAGGAGTCACATAATTTTTAGCAGTTTGTCATAACCTTTTGATTTATTACTTTGAATTTTCTCCTCCTTTGAAACTCAGAAGTCATTTAAATAGGACATTAGACACATTATAATTGCATTTCCATCATTTCATTCTTCGAGAGTCGTCTCGACGGCCATGTGGAAGTCATAGAACAGCTTATCCACATAAATTATTCATGTTTAGCACCTTTACATAAACTTTTGATCTGTTGCCGATGATTTTTTATTGGCTAAACAAAAAACGTACTTAAATAGCATCATTGAGACATTCCACCTGCATTGCTTCCTTTGAAGCTTCGGAAGTAGTATGTTCGACCATATGGATCTCGTATAACAACTTATAACTAGTAATCATATAATTTCGTCACCAATTTTGTTACCTTTTGATCCTTCACTATAGATTTTCACTCTGTTTAAAACTGAAAACTTATTAATTAAGCATCATTGACATATTCCAAAATCGTTTCCACCATTTGAAGCTTCGAGGTTTGTCCATGCATCTATATGCACCTCAGATAGCAAATTACCTATAGAAATCTGATAGTTTGATACATTTTTAACCGTTTTGATCCATCATGGTGGAGTTTTTATTTTTGCGAAACTGAAAAACTTGTTTAAATTGCATTATCAACAAGTGATAGAAGCCTTTGTTCGTTTCTTGTTTCGAAGTTGTCTTTGCGACCATTTGAAAATCCTACAACAACTTATATATGTAGGAGTCACATAATTTTTAGCAGTTTGTCATAACCTTTTGATTTATTACTTTGAATTTTCTCCTCCTTTGAAACTCAGAAATCATTTAAATAGGACATTAGACACATTATAATTGCATTTCCATCATTTCATTCTTCGAGAGTCGCCTCGACGGCCATGTGGAAGTCATAGAACAGCTTATCCACATAAATTATTCATGTTTAGCACCTTTACATAAACTTTTGATCTGTTGCCGATGATTTTTTATTTGGCTAAACAAAAAACGTACTTAAATAGCATCATTGAGACATTCCACCAGCATTGCTTCCTTTGAAGCTTCGGAAGTAGTATGTTCGACCATATGGATCTCGTATAACAACTTATAACTAGTAATCATCTAATTTCGTCACCAATTTTGTTACCTTTTGATCCTTCACTATAGATTTTCACTCTGTTTAAAACTGAAAACTTATTAATTAAGCGTCATTGACATATTCCAAAATCGTTTCCACCATTTGAAGCTTCGAGGTTTGTCCATGCATCTATATGCACCTCAGATAGCAAATTACCTATAGAAATCAGATAGTTTGATACATTTTTTACCGTTTTGATCCTTCATGGTAGATTTTTTATTTTTGCGAAACTGAAAACTTGTTTAAATTGCATTATCAACAAGTGATAGAAGCCTTTGTTCGTTTCTTGTTTCGAAGTTGTCTTTGCCGCCATTTGAAAATCCTACAACAACTTATATATGTAGGAGTCACATACTTTTTAGCAGTTTGTCATAACCTTTTCATTTACTACTTTGAATTTTCTCCTCCTTTGAAACTCAGAAATCATTTAAATAGGACATTAGACACATTATAATTGCATTTCCATCATTTCATTCTTCGAGAGTCGTCTCGACGGCCATGTGGAAGTCATAGAACAGCTTATCCACATAAATTATTCATGTTTAGCACCTTTACATAAACTTTTGATCTGTTGCCGATGATTTTTTATTGGCTAAACAAAAAACTTACTTAAATAGCATCATTGAGACATTTCACCAGCATTGCTTCCTTTGAAGCTTCGGAAGGAGTATGTTCGACCATATGTATCTCGTATAACAACTTATAACTAGTAATCATATAATTTCGTCACCAATTTTGTTACCTTTTGATCCTTCACTATAGATTTTCACTTTGTTTAAAGCTGGAAACTTATTAATTAAGCGTCATTGACATATGCCAAAATCGTTTCCACCATTTCAAGCTTCGAGGTTAGTCCATGCATCTATATGCACCTCAGATAGTAAATTACCTATAGAAATCTGATAGTTTGATACATTTTTAACCGTTTTGATCCATCATGGTAGATTTTTTATTTTTGCGAAACTGAAAACTTGTTTAAATTGCATTATCAACAAGTGATAGAAGCCTTTGTTCGTTTCTTGTTTCGAAGTTGTCTTTGCCGCCATTTGAAAATCCTACAATAACTTATATATGTAGGAGTCACATAATTTTTAGCAGTTTGTCATAACCTTTTCATTTATTACTTTGAATTTTCTCCTCCTTCGAAACTCAGAAATCATTTAAATAGGACATTAGACACATTATAATTGCATTTCCATCATTTCATTCTTCGAGAGTCGTCTCGACGGCCATGTGGAAGTCATAGAACAGCTTATCCACATAAATTATTCATGTTTAGCACCTTTACATAAACTTTTGATCTGTTGCCGATGATTTTTTATTGGCTAAACAAAAAACGTACTTAAATAGCATCATTGAGACACTCCACCAGCATTGCTTCCTTTGGAGCTTCAGAAGTAGTATGTTCGACCATATGGATCTCGTATAACAACTTATAACTAGTAATCATATAATTTGGTCACCAAATTTGTTACCTTTTGATCCTTCACTATAGATTTTCACTCTGTTTAAGACTGAAAACTTATTAATTAAGCGTCATCGACATATTCCAAAATCGTTTCCACCATTTCAAGCTTCGAGGTTTGTCCATGCATCTATATGCACCTCAGATAGCAAATTACCTATAGAAATCTGATAGTTTGATACATTTTTAACAGTTTTGATCCATCATGGTAGATTCTTTATTTTTGCGAAACTGAAAACTTGTTTAAATTGCATTATCAACAAGTGATAGAAGCCTTTGTTCGTTTCTTGTTTCGAAGTTGTCTTTGCGACCATTTGAAAATCCTACAACAACTTATATATGTAGGAGTCACATAATTTTTAGCAGTTTGTCATAACCTTTTGATTTATTACTTTGAATTTTCTCCTCCTTTGAAACTCAGAAATCATTTAAATAGGACATTAGACACATTATAATTGCATTTCCATCATTTCATTCTTCGAGAGTCGTCTCGACGGCCATGTGGAAGTCATAGAACAGCTTATCCACATAAATTATTCATGTTTAGCACCTTTACATAAACTTTTGATCTGTTGCCGATGATTTTTTATTGGCTAAAAAAAACTTACTTAAATAGCATCATTGAGACATTCCACTAGCATTGCTTCCTTTGAAGCTTCGGAAGTAGTATGTTCGACCATATGGATCTCGTATAACAACTTATAACTAGTAATCATATAATTTCGTCACCAATTTTGTTACCTTTTGATCCTTCACTATAGATTTTCACTCTGTTTAAAACTGAAAACTTATTAATTAAGCGTCATTGACATATTCCAAAATCGTTTCCACCATTTCAAGCTTCGAGGTTTGTCCATGCATCTATATGCACCTCAGATGGCAAATTACCTATAGAAATTTGATAGTTTGATACATTTTTAACCGTTTTGATCCATCATGGTAGATTTTTTATTTTTGCGAAACTGAAAAATTGTTTAAATTGCATTACCAACAAGTGATAGAAGCCTTGGTTCGTTTCTTGTTTCGAAGTTGTCTTTGCCGCCATTTGAAAATCCTACAACAACTTATATATGTAGGAGTCACATAATTTTTAGCAGTTTGTCATAACCTTTTCATTTATTACTTTGAATTTTCTCCTCCTTCGAAACTCAGAAATCATTTAAATAGGACATTAGACACATTATAATTGCATTTCCATCATTTCATTCTTCGAGAGTCGTCTCGACGGCCATGTGGAAGTCATAGAACAGCTTATCCACATAAATTATTCATGTTTAGCACCTTTACATAAACTTTTGATCTGTTGCCGATGATTTTTTATTGGCAAAACAAAAAACTTACTTAAATAGCATCATTGAGACATTCCACCAGCATTGCTTCCTTTGAAGCTTCGGAAGTAGTATGTTCGACCATATGGATCTCGTATAACAACTTATAACTAGTAATCATATAATTTCGTCACCAATTTTGTTACCTTTTGATCCTTCACTATAGATTTTCACTCTGTTTAAAGCTGAAAACTTATTAATTAAGCGTCATTGACACATTCCAAAATCGTTTCCACCATTTCAAGCTTCGAGGTTAGTCCATGCATCTATATGCACCTCAGATAGCAAATTACCTATAGAAATCTGATAGTTTGATACATTTTTAACCGTTTTGATCCATCATGGTAGATTTTTTATTTTTGCGAAACTGGAAACTTGTTTAAATTGCATTATCAACAAGTGATAGAAGCCTTTGTTCGTTTCTTGTTTCGAAGTTGTCTTTGCCGCCATTTGAAAATCCTACAACAACTTATATATGTAGGAGTCACATAATTTTTAGCAGTTTGTCATAACCTTTTCATTTATTACTTTGAATTTTCTCCTCCTTTGAAACTCAGAAATCATTTAAATAGGACATTAGACACATTATAATTGCATTTCCATCATTTTATTCTTCGAGAGTCGTCTCGACGGCCATGTGGAAGTCATAGAACAGCTTATCCACATAAATTATTCATGTTTAGCACCTTTACATAAACTTTTGATCTGTTGCCGATGATTTTTTATTGGATAAACAAAAAACGTACTTAAATAGCATCATTGAGACATTCCACCTGCATTGCTTCCTTTGAAGCTTCGGAAGTAGTATGTTCGACCATATGGATCTCGTATAACAACTTATAACTAGTAATCATATAATTTCGTCACCAATTTTGTTACCTTTTGATCCTTCACTATAGATTTTCACTCTGTTTAAAGCTGAAAACTTATTAATTAAGCGTCATTGAAATATTCCAAAATCGTTTCCAGCATTTCAAGCTTCGAGGTTTGTCCATGCATCTATATGCACCTCAGATAGCAAATTACCTATAGAAATCTGATAGTTTGATACATTTTTAACCGTTTTGATCCTTCATGGTAGATTTTTTATTTTTGCGAAACTGAAAAATTGTTTAAATTGCATTACCAACAAGTGATAGAAGCCTTGGTTCGTTTCTTGTTTCGAAGTTGTCTTTGCCGCCATTTGAAAATCCTACAACAACTTATATATGTAGGAGTCACATAATTTTTAGCAGTTTGTCATAACCTTTTGATTTATTACTTTGAATTTTCTCCTCCTTTGAAACTCAGAAGTCATTTAAATAGAACATTAGACACATTATAATTGCATTTCCATCATTTCATTCTTCGAGAGTCGTCTCGACGGCCATGTGGAAGTCATAGAACAGCTTATCCACATAAATTATTCATGTTTAGCACCTTTACATAAACTTTTGATCTGTTGCCGATGATTTTTTATTGGCTAAACAAAAAACGTACTTAAATAGCATCATTGAGACATTCCACCTGCATTGCTTCCTTTGAAGCTTCGGAAGTAGTATGTTCGACCATATGGATCTCGTATAACAACTTATAACTAGTAATCATATAATTTCGTCACCAATTTTGTTACCTTTTGATCCTTCACTATAGATTTTCACTCTGTTTAAAACTGAAAACTTATTAATTAAGCGTCATTGACATATTCCAAAATCGTTTCCACCATTTGAAGCTTCGAGGTTTGTCCATGCATCTATATGCACCTCAGATAGCAAATTACCTATAGAAATCTGATAGTTTGATACATTTTTAACCGTTTTGATCCATCATGGTGGAGTTTTTATTTTTGCGAAACTGAAAAACTTGTTTAAATTGCATTATCAACAAGTGATAGAAGCCTTTGTTCGTTTCTTGTTTCGAAGTTGTCTTTGCCGCCATTTGAAAATCCTACAACAACTTATATATGTAGGAGTCACATAATTTTTAGCAGTTTGTCATAACCTTTTGATTTATTACTTTGAATTTTCTCCTCCTTTGAAACTCAGAAATCATTTAAATAGGACATTAGACACATTATAATTGCATTTCCATCATTTCATTCTTCGAGAGTCGCCTCGACGGCCATGTGGAAGTCATAGAACAGCTTATCCACATAAATTATTCATGTTTAGCACCTTTACATAAACTTTTGATCTGTTGCCGATGATTTTTTATTTGGCTAAACAAAAAACGTACTTAAATAGCATCATTGAGACATTCCACCAGCATTGCTTCCTTTGAAGTTTCGGAAGTAGTATGTTCGACCATATGGATCTCGTATAACAACTTATAACTAGTAATCATCTAATTTCGTCACCAATTTTGTTACCTTTTGATCCTTCACTATAGATTTTGACTCTGTTTAAAACTGAAAACTTATTAATTAAGCGTCATTGACATATTCCAAAATCGTTTCCACCATTTGAAGCTTCGAGGTTTGTCCATGCATCTATATGCACCTCAGATAGCAAATTACCTATAGAAATCAGATAGTTTGATACATTTTTTACCGTTTTGATCCTTCATGGTAGATTTTTTATTTTTGCGAAACTGAAAACTTGTTTAAATTGCATTATCAACAAGTGATAGAAGCCTTTGTTCGTTTCTTGTTTCGAAGTTGTCTTTGCCGCCATTTGAAAATCCTACAACAACTTATATATGTAGGAGTCACATACTTTTTAGCAGTTTGTCATAACCTTTTCATTTATTACTTTGAATTTTCTCCTCCTTTGAAACTCAGAAATCATTTAAATAGGACATTAGACACATTATAATTGCATTTCCATCATTTCATTCTTCGAGAGTCGTCTCGACGGCCATGTGGAAGTCATAGAACAGCTTATCCACATAAATTATTCATGTTTAGCACCTTTACATAAACTTTTGATCTGTTGCCGATGATTTTTTATTGGCTAAACAAAAAACTTACTTAAATAGCATCATTGAGACATTTCACCAGCATTGCTTCCTTTGAAGCTTCGGAAGGAGTATGTTCGACCATATGGATCTCGTATAACAACTTATAACTAGTAATCATATAATTTCGTCACCAATTTTGTTACCTTTTGATCCTTCACTATAGATTTTCACTTTGTTTAAAGCTGGAAACTTATTAATTAAGCGTCATTGACATATGCCAAAATCGTTTCCACCATTTCAAGCTTCGAGGTTAGTCCATGCATCTATATGCACCTTAGATAGTAAATTACCTATAGAAATCTGATAGTTTGATACATTTTTAACCGTTTTGATCCATCATGGTAGATTTTTTATTTTTGCGAAACTGAAAACTTGTTTAAATTGCATTATCAACAAGTGATAGAAGCCTTTGTTCGTTTCTTGTTTCGAAGTTGTCTTTGCCGCCATTTGAAAATCCTACAATAACTTATATATGTAGGAGTCACATAATTTTTAGCAGTTTGTCATAACCTTTTCATTTATTACTTTGAATTTTCTCCTCCTTCGAAACTCAGAAATCATTTAAATAGGACATTAGACACATTATAATTGCATTTCCATCATTTCATTCTTCGAGAGTCGTCTCGACGGCCATGTGGAAGTCATAGAACAGCTTATCCACATAAATTATTCATGTTTAGCACCTTTACATAAACTTTTGATCTGTTGCCGATGATTTTTTATTGGCTAAACAAAAAACGTACTTAAATAGCATCATTGAGACACTCCACCAGCATTGCTTCCTTTGGAGCTTCAGAAGTAGTATGTTCGACCATATGGATCTCGTATAACAACTTATAACTAGTAATCATATAATTTGGTCACCAAATTTGTTACCTTTTGATCCTTCACTATAGATTTTCACTCTGTTTAAGACTGAAAACTTATTAATTAAGCGTCATCGACATATTCCAAAATCGTTTCCACCATTTCAAGCTTCGAGGTTTGTCCATGCATCTATATGCACCTCAGATAGCAAATTACCTATAGAAATCTGATAGTTTGATACATTTTTAACAGTTTTGATCCATCATGGTAGATTCTTTATTTTTGCGAAACTGAAAACTTGTTTAAATTGCATTATCAACAAGTGATAGAAGCCTTTGTTCGTTTCTTGTTTCGAAGTTGTCTTTGCGACCATTTGAAAATCCTACAACAACTTATATATGTAGGAGTCACATAATTTTTAGCAGTTTGTCATAACCTTTTGATTTATTACTTTGAATTTTCTCCTCCTTTGAAACTCAGAAATCATTTAAATAGGACATTAGACACATTATAATTGCATTTCCATCATTTCATTCTTCGAGAGTCGTCTCGACGGCCATGTGGAAGTCATAGAACAGCTTATCCACATAAATTATTCATGTTTAGCACCTTTACATAAACTTTTGATCTGTTGCCGATGATTTTTTATTGGCTAAAAAAAACTTACTTAAATAGCATCATTGAGACATTCCACTAGCATTGCTTCCTTTGAAGCTTCGGAAGTAGTATGTTCGACCATATGGATCTCGTATAACAACTTATAACTAGTAATCATATAATTTCGTCACCAATTTTGTTACCTTTTGATCCTTCACTATAGATTTTCACTTTGTTTAAAGCTGGAAACTTATTAATTAAGCGTCATTGACATAAGCCAAAATCGTTTCCACCATTTCAAGCTTCGAGGTTAGTCCATGCATTTATATGCACCTCAGATGGTAAATTACCTATAGAAATCTGATAGTTTGATACATTTTTAACCGTTTTGATCCATCATGGTAGATTTTTTATTTTCGCGAAACTGAAAACTTGTTTAAATTGCATTATCAACAAGTGATAGAAGCCTTTGTTCGTTTCTTGTTTCGAAGTTGTCTTTGCCGCCATTTGAAAATCCTACAACAACTTATATATGTAGGAGTCACATAATTTTTAGCAGTTTGTCATAACCTTTTCATTTATTACTTTGAATTTTCTCCTCCTTCGAAACTCAGAAATCATTTAAATAGGACATTAGACACATTATAATTGCATTTCCATCATTTCATTCTTCGAGAGTCGTCTCGACGGCCATGTGGAAGTCATAGAACAGCTTATCCACATAAATTATTCATGTTTAGCACCTTTACATAAACTTTTGATCTGTTGCCGATGATTTTTTATTGGCTAAACAAAAAACGTACTTAAATAGCATCATTGAGACACTCCACCAGCATTGCTTCCTTTGGAGCTTCAGAAGTAGTATGTTCGACCATATGGATCTCGTATAACAACTTATAACTAGTAATCATATAATTTGGTCACCAAATTTGTTACCTTTTGATCCTTCACTATAGATTTTCACTCTGTTTAAGACTGAAAACTTATTAATTAAGCGTCATCGACATATTCCAAAATCGTTTCCACCATTTCAAGCTTCGAGGTTTGTCCATGCATCTATATGCACCTCAGATAGCAAATTACCTATAGAAATCTGATAGTTTGATACATTTTTAACAGTTTTGATCCATCATGGTAGATTCTTTATTTTTGCGAAACTGAAAACTTGTTTAAATTGCATTATCAACAAGTGATAAAAGCCTTTGTTCGTTTCTTGTTTCGAAGTTGTCTTTGCCGCCATTTGAAAATCCTACAACAACTTATATATGTAGGAGTCACATAATTTTTAGCAGTTTGTCATAACCTTTTCATTTATTACTTTGAATTTTCTCCTCCTTTGAAACTCAGAAATCATTTAAATAGGACATTAGACACATTATAATTGCATTTCCAATATTTCATTCTTCGAGAGTCGTCTCGACGGCCATGTGGAAGTCATAGAACAGCTTATCCACATAAATTATTCATGTTTAGCACCTTTACATAAACTTTTGATCTGTTGCCGATGATTTTTTATTGGCTAAAAAAAACTTACTTAAATAGCATCATTGAGACATTCCACTAGCATTGCTTCCTTTGAAGCTTCGGAAGTAGTATGTTCGACCATATGGATCTCGTATAACAACTTATAACTAGTAATCATATAATTTCGTCACCAATTTTGTTACCTTTTGATCCTTCACTATAGATTTTCACTTTGTTTAAAGCTGGAAACTTATTAATTAAGCGTCATTGACATAAGCCAAAATCGTTTCCAGCATTTCAAGCTTCGAGGTTAGTCCATGCATTTATATGCACCTCAGATGGTAAATTACCTATAGAAATCTGATAGTTTGATACATTTTTAACCGTTTTGATCCATCATGGTAGATTTTTTATTTTCGTGAAACTGAAAACTTGTTTAAATTGCATTATCAACAAGTGATAGAAGCCTTTGTTCGTTTCTTGTTTCGAAGTTGTCTTTGCCGCCATTTGAAAATCCTACAACAACTAATATATGTAGGAGTCACATAATTTTTAGCAGTTTGTCATAACCTTTTCATTTATTACTTTGAATTTTCTCCTCCTTCGAAACTCAGAAATCATTTAAATAGGACATTAGACACATTATAATTGCATTTCCATCATTTCATTCTTCGAGAGTCGTCTCGACGGCCATGTGGAAGTCATAGAACAGCTTATCCACATAAATTATTCATGTTTAGCACCTTTACATAAACTTTTGATCTGTTGCCGATGATTTTTTATTGGCTAAACAAAAAACGTACTTAAATAGCATCATTGAGACACTCCACCAGCATTGCTTCCTTTGGAGCTTTAGAAATAGTATGTTCGACCATATGGATCTCGTATAACAACTTATAACTAGTAATCATATAATTTGGTCACCAAATTTGTTACCTTTTGATCCTTCACTATAGATTTTCACTCTGTTTAAGACTGAAAACTTATTAATTAAGCGTCATCGACATATTCCAAAATCGTTTCCACCATTTCAAGCTTCGAGGTTTGTCCATGCATCTATATGCACCTCAGATAGCAAATTACCTATAGAAATCTGATAGTTTGATACATTTTTAACAGTTTTGATCCATCATGGTAGATTCTTTATTTTTGCGAAACTGAAAACTTGTTTAAATTGCATTATCAACAAGTGATAAAAGCCTTTGTTCGTTTCTTGTTTCGAAGTTGTCTTTGCCGCCATTTGAAAATCCTACAACAACTTATATATGTAGGAGTCACATAATTTTTAGCAGTTTGTCATAACCTTTTCATTTATTACTTTGAATTTTCTCCTCCTTTGAAACTCAGAAATCATTTAAATAGGACATTAGACACATTATAATCGCATTTCCATCATTTCATTCTTCGAGAGTCGTCTCGACGGCCATGTGGAAGTCATAGAACAGCTTATCCACATAAATTATTCATGTTTAGCACCTTTACATAAACTTTTGATCTGTTGCCGATGATTTTTTATTGGCTAAAAAAAACTTACTTAAATAGCATCATTGAGACATTCCACTAGCATTGCTTCCTTTGAAGCTTCGGAAGTAGTATGTTCGACCATATGGATCTCGTATAACAACTTATAACTAGTAATCATATAATTTCGTCACCAATTTTGTTACCTTTTGATCCTTCACTATAGATTTTCACTTTGTTTAAAGCTGGAAACTTATTAATTAAGCGTCATTGACATAAGCCAAAATCGTTTCCACCATTTCAAGCTTCGAGGTTAGTCCATGCATTTATATGCACCTCAGATGGTAAATTACCTATAGAAATCTGATAGTTTGATACATTTTTAACCGTTTTGATCCATCATGGTAGATTTTTTATTTTCGCGAAACTGAAAACTTGTTTAAATTGCATTATCAACAAGTGATAGAAGCCTTTGTTCGTTTCTTGTTTCGAAGTTGTCTTTGCCGCCATTTGAAAATCCTACAACAATTTATATATGTAGGAGTCACATAATTTTTAGCAGTTTGTCATAACCTTTTCATTTATTACTTTGAATTTTCTCCTCCTTTGAAACTCAGAAATCATTTAAATAGGACATTAGACACATTATAATTGCATTTCCATCATTTCATTCTTCGAGAGTCGTCTCGACGGCCATGTGGAAGTCATAGAACAGCTTATCCACATAAATTATTCATGTTTAGCACCTTTACATAAACTTTTGATCTGTTGCCGATGATTTTTTATTGGCTAAACAAAAAACGTACTTAAATAGCATCATTGAGACATTCCACCAGCATTGCTTCCTTTGAAGCTTCGGAAGTAGTATGTTCGACCATATGGATCTCGTATAACAACTTATAACTAGTAATCATATAATTTCGTCACCAATTTTGTTACCTTTTGATCCTTCACTATAGATTTTCACTTTGTTTAAGACTGAAAACTTATTAATTAAGCGTCATTGACATATTCCAAAATCGTTCCACAATTTCAAGCTTCGAGGTTTGTCCATGCATCTATATGCACCTCAGATAGCAAATTACCTATAGAAATCTGATAATTTGATACATTTTTAACCGTTTTGATCCATCATGGTAGATTTTTTATTTTTGCGAAACTGAAAACTTGTTTAAATTGCATTATCAACAAGTGATAGAAGCCTTTGTTCGTTTCTTGTTTCGAAGTTGTCTTTGCCGCCATTTGAAAATCCTACAACAACTTATATATGTAGGAGTCACATAATTTTTAGCAGTTTGTCATAACCTTTTGATTCTTTACTTTAAATTTTCTCCTCCTTTGAAACTCAGAAATGATTTAAATAGGACATTAGACACATTATAATTGCATTTCCATCATTTCATTCTTCGAGAGTCGTCTCGACGGCCATGTGGAAGTCATAGAACAGCTTATCCACATAAATTATTCATGTTTAGCACCTTTACATAAACTTTTGATCTGTTGCCGATGATTTTTTATTGGCTAAACAAAAAACTTACTTAAATAGCATCATTGAGACAATCCACCAGCATTTCTTCCTTTGAAGCTTCGGAAGTAGTATGTTCGACCATATGGATCTCGTATAACAACTTATAACTAGTAATCATATAATTTCGTCACCAATTTTGTTACCTTTTGACACTTCACTATAGATTTTCACTCTGTTTAAAACTGAAAACTTATTAATGAAGCGTCATTGACATATTCCAAAATCGTTTCCACCATTTCAAGCTTCGAGGTTTGTCCATGCATCTATATGCACCTCAGATAGCAAATTACCTATAGAAATCTGATAGTTTGATACATTTTTAACCGTTTTAATCCTTCATGGTAGATTTTTTTTTTGCGAAACTGAAAACTTGTTTAAATTGCATTATCAACAAGTGATAGAAGCCTTTGTTCGTTTCTTGTTTCGAAGTTGTCTTTGCCGCCATTTGAAAATCCTACAACAACTTATATATGTATGAGTCACATAATTTTTAGCAGTTTTTCATAACCTTTTGATATATTACTTTGAATTTTCCACTCCTTTGAAACTTAGAAATCATTTAAATAGGACATTAGACACATTATAATTGCAATTTCATCATTTCATTCTTCGAGAGTTGTCTCGACGGCCATGTGGAAGTCATAGAACAGCTTATCCACATAAATTATTCATGTTTAGCACCTTTACATAAACTTTTGATCTGTTGCCGATGATTTTTTATTGGCTAAACAAAAAACTTACTTAAATAGCATCATTGAGACATTCCACCAGCATTGCTTCCTTTGAAGCTTCGGAAGAAGTATGTTCAACCATATGGATCTCGTATAACAACTTATAACTAGTAATCATATAATTTCATCACCAATTTTGTTACCTTTTGATCCTTCACTATAGATTTTCACTTTGTTTAAAGCTGAAAACTTATTAATTAAGCGTCATTGACATATTCCAAAATCGTTTCCACCATTTCAAGCTTCGAGGTTAGTCCATGCATCTATATGCACCTCAGATAGCAAATTACCTATAGAAATCTGATAGTTTGATACATTTTTAACCGTTTTGATCCATCATGGTAGATTTTTTATTTTTGCAAAACTGAAAACTTGTTTAAATTGCATTATCAACAAGTGATAGAAGCCTTTGTTCGTTTCTTGTTTCGAAGTTGTCTTTGCCGCCATTTGAAAATCCTACAACAACTTATATATGTAGGAGTCACATAATTTTTAGCTGTTTGTCATAACCTTTTGATTTATTACTTTAAATTTTCTCCTCCTTTGAAACTCAGAAATGATTTAAATAGGACATTAGACACATTATAATTGCATTTCCATCATTTCATTCTTCGAGAGTCGTCTCGACGGCCATGTGGAAGTCATAGAACAGCTTATCCACATAAATTATTCATGTTTAGCACCTTTACATAAACTTTTGATCTGTTGCCGATGATTTTTTATTGGCTAAACAAAAAACTTACTTAAATAGCATCATTGAGACATTCCACCAGCATTTCTTCCTTTGAAGCTTCGGAAGTAGTATGTTCGACCATATGGATCTCGTATAACAACTTATAACTAGTAATCATATAATTTCGTCACCAATTTTGTTACCTTTTGACACTTCACTATAGATTTTCACTCTGTTTAAAACTGAAAACTTATTAATGAAGCGTCATTGACATATTCCAAAATCGTTTCCAGCATTTCAAGCTTCGTGGTTTGTCCATGCATCTATATGCACCTCAGATAGCAAATTACCTATAGAAATTTCATACTTTGATACATTTTTAACCGTTTTAATCCTTCATGGTAGATTTTTTATTTTTGCGAAACTGAAAACTTGTTTAAATTGCATTATCAACAAGTGATAGAAGCCTTTGTTCGTTTCTTGTTTCGAAGTTGTCTTTGCCGCCATTTGAAAATCCTACAACAACTTATATATGTATGAGTCACATAATTTTTAGCAGTTTTTCATAACCTTTTGATTTATTACTTTGAATTTTCTCCTCCTTTGAAACTTAGAAATCATTTAAATAGGACATTAGACACATTATAATTGCAATTTCATCATTTCATTCTTAGAGAGCTGTCTCGACGGCCATGTGGAAGTCATAGAACAGCTTATCCACATAAATTATTCATGTTTAGCACCTTTACATAAACTTTTGATCTGTTGCTGATGATTTTTTATTGGCTAAACAAAAAACTTACTTAAATAGCATCATTGAGACATTCCACCAGCATTGCTTCCTTTGAAGCTTCGGAAGTAGTATGTTCGACCATATGGATCTCGTATAACAACTTATAACTAGTAATCATATAATTTCGTCACCAATTTTGTTACGTTTTGATCCTTCACTATAGATTTTCACTTTGTTTAAAGCTGAAAACTTATTAATTAAGCGTCATTGACATATTCCTAAATCGTTTCCACCATTTCAAGCTTTGAGGTTAGTCCATGCATCTATATGCACCTCAGATAGCAAATTAGCTATAGTAATCTGATAGTTTGATACATTTTTAACCGTTTTGATCCATCATGGTAGATTTTTTATTTTTGCGAAACTGAAAACTTGTTTAAATTGCATTATCAACAAGTGATAGAAGCCTTTGTTCGTTTCTTGTTTCGAAGTTGTCTTTGCCGCCATTTGAAAATCCTACAACAACTTATATATGTAGGAGTCACATAATTTTTAGCAGTTTGTCATAACCTTTTGATTTATTACTTTAAATTTTCTCCTCCTTTGAAACTCAGAAATGATTTAAATAGGCCATTAGACACATTATAATTGCAATTTCATCATTTCATTCTTAGAGAGCTGTCTCGACGGCCATGTGGAAGTCATAGAACAGCTTATCCACATAAATTATTCATGTTTAGCACCTTTACATAAACTTTTGATCTGTTGCCGATGATTTTTTATTGGCTAAACAAAAAATTACTTAAATAGCATCATTGAGACATTCCACCAGCATTGCTTCCTTTGAAGCTTCGGAAGTAGTATGTTCGACCATATGGATCTCGTATAACAACTTATAACTAGTAATCATATAATTTCGTCACCAATTTTGTTACCTTTTGATCCTTCACTATAGATTTTCACTTTGTTTAAAGCTGAAAACTTATTAATTAAGCGTCATTGACATATTCCAAAATCGTTTCCACCATTTCAAGCTTTGAGGTTAGTCCATGCATCTATATGCACCTCAGATAGCAAATTACCTATAGAAATCTGATAGTTTGATACATTTTTAACCGTTTTGATCCTTCATGGTAGATTCTTTATTTTTGCGAAACTGAAAACTTGTTTAAATTGCATTATCAACAAGTGATAGAAGCCTTTGTTCCTTTCTTGTTTCGAAGTTGTCTTTGCCGCCATTTGAAAATCCTGCAACAACTTATATTTGTATGAGTCACATAATTTTTAGCTATTTGTCATAACCTTTTGATTTATTACTTTGAATTTTCTCCTCCTTTGAAACTCAGAAGTCATTTAAATAGGACATTAGACACATTATAATTGCATTTCCATCATTTCATTCTTCGAGAGTCGTCTCGACGGCCATGTGGAAGTCATAGAACAGCTTATCCACATAAATTATTCATGTTTAGCACCTTTACATAAACTTTTGATCTGTTGCCGATGATTTTTTATTGGCTAAACAAAAAACTTACTTAAATAGCATCATTGAGACATTCCACCAGCATTTCTTCCTTTGAAGCTTCGGAAGTAGTATGTTCGACCATATGGATCTCGTATAACAACTTATAGCTAGTAATCATATAATTTCGTCACCAATTTTGTTACCTTTTGACACTTCACTATAGATTTTCACTCTGTTTAAAACTGAAAACTTATTAATTAAGCGTCATTGACATATTCCAAAATCGTTTCCACCATTTCAAGCTTCGAGGTTTGTCCATGCATCTATATGCACCTCAGATAGCAAATTACCTATAGAAATCTGATAGTTTGATACATTTTTAACCGTTTTGATCCTTCATGGTAGATTTTTTATTTTTGCAAAACTGAAAACTTGTTTAAATTGCATTATCAACAAGTGATAGAAGCCTTTGTTCTTTTCTTGTTTCGAAGTTGTCTTTGCCGCCATTTGAAAATCCTGCAACAACTTATATTTTTATGAGTCACATAATTTTTAGCTATTTGTCATAACCTTTTGATTTATTACTTTGAATTTTCTCCTCCTTTGAAACTCAGAAATCATTTGAATAGGACATTAGACACATTATAATTGCATTTCCATCATTTCATTCTTCGAGAGTCGTCTCGACGGCCATGTGGAAGTCATAGAACAGCTTATCCACATAAACTATTCATGTTTAGCACCTTTACATAAACTTTTGATCTGTTGCCGATGATTTTTTATTGGCTAAACAAAAAACTTACTTAAATAGCATCATTGAGACATTCCACCAGCATTTCTTCCTTTGAAGCTTCGGAAGTAGTATGTTCGACCATATGGATCTCGTATAACAACTTATAGCTAGTAATCATATAATTTCGTCACCAATTTTGTTACCTTTTGACACTTCACTATAGATTTTCACTCTGTTTAAAGCTGAAAACTTATTAATTAAGCGTCATTGACATATTCCAAAATTGTTTCCACCATTTCAAGCTTCGAGGTTGTCCATGCATCTATATGCACCTCAGATAGCAAATTACCTATAGAAATCTGATAGTTTGATACATTTTTAACCGTTTTGATCCTCCATGGTAGATTTTTTATTTTTGCGAAACTGAAAACTTGTTTAAATTGCATTATCAACAAGTGATAGAAGCCTTTGTTCGTTTCTTGTTTCGAAGTTGTCTTTGCCGCCATTTGAAAATCCTACAACAACTTATATATGTAGGAGTCACATAATTTTTAGCAGCTTGTCATAACCTTTTGATTTATTACTTTGAATTTTCTCCTCCTTTGAAACTCAGAAATCATTTAAATAGGACATTAGTGTGACGCCCCCGATTTGACCGTACACTAATCATGCACGCAAATGTGTACGACCAAGATCAGGGACTCACGGGAAGATATCACAACACAACTCTAAAAACATAAATAAGTCATACAAGCATTATAATACAAGCCAGGGGCCTCGAGGGCTCGAATACAAGTGCTCGATCATAGACGAGTCAGCGGAAGCAACAATATCTGAGTACAGACATAAGTTAAACAAGTTTGCCTTAAGAAGGCTAGCACAAAGTAGCAACGATCGAAAAGGCAAGGCCTCCTGCCTGGGACCTCCTAACTACTCCTGGTCGTCGTCAGCGGCCTGCACGTAGTAGTAGGCACCTCCAGTGTCGTAGGTGTCGTCGTCGACGGTGGCGTCTGGCTCCTGGACTCCAACATCTGATTGCGACAATCCGGTATAGAAAGGGGAAAAGAGGGAGAAAAGCAACCGTGAGTACTCATCCAAAGTACTCGCAAGCAAGGAGCTACACTACATATGCATGGGTATATGTGTAAAGGGGCATATCAGTGGACTGAACTGCAGAATGCCAGAATAAGGGGGGGGGGAAAGCTAGTCCTGTCGAAGACTACGCTTCTGGACATCTCCATCTTGCAGCATTTAGAAGAGAGTAGATTGAAGTCCTCCAAGTAGCATCGCATAGCATAATCCTACCCGGCGATCCCCTCCTCGTCGCCCTGTTAGAGAGCGATCACCGGGTTGTATCTGGCACTTGGAAGGGTGTATTTTATTCAGTATCCAGTTCTAGTTGTCATAAGCTCAAGGTACAACTCCGGGTCGTCCTTTTACCGAGGGACACGGCTATTCGAATAGATAAACTTCCCTGCAGGGGTGCACCACATAACCCAACACGCTCGATCCCATTTGGCCGGACACACTTTCCTGGGTCATGCCCGGCCTCGTAAGATCAACACGTCGCAGCCCCACCTAGGCTCAACAGAGAGGTCAGCACGCCGGTCTAAACCTATGCGCGCAGGGGTCTGGGCCCATCGCCCTATGCACACCTGCACGTTGCGTACGCGGCCGGAAGCAGACCTAGCCCCCTTAATACAAGCGCGAGCTTACGGTCCAATGCGGCGCGCGCCACTCAGTTGCTGACGTCAAAAGAGCTTCGGCTGATACCACGACGTCGGGATACCCATAACTACTCCCACGTAGATGGTTAGTGCGTATAGACCAAATGGCCAGACTCAGATCAAATACCAAGATCTCGTTAAGCGTGTTAAGTATCCGCGAACGCCGACCAGGGCCAGGCCCACCTCTCACCTAGGCGGTCTCAACCTGCCCTGTCGCTCCGCCACAAAGATCCACCTGCGGGTACTCCTACGAGCCGACCCGACTTTAGTCATCACATGTGTCATGTATATAGTATATAAGTATATACCCGTGATCACCGCCCAGGTGATCACGGCCCGATAGTATAGCACAGCAGACGGACAAGATTGTAGGGCCACTGATGGAAATCTAGCATCCTATACTAAGCATGTAGGATTGCAGGTAAAGGTATCAACAGTAGTAGCAAGGATAGGCTATGCATCAGAATAGGATATCGAAAAGCAGTAACATGCTACACTACTCTAATGCAAGCAGTAGAGAGTAGAGTAGGCGATATCTGGTGATCAAGGGGGGCTTGCCTGGTTGCTCTGGCAAGTAGGAGGGGTCGTCGACTCCGTAGTCGAACTGGGCAGCAGCAGTGTCGGTCTCGTAGTCTACCGGAGAGAAGAGGGGGAAGAAACAGTAAATACAATGCAAACATAAGCATGACGATGCGTGGCATGTCAATGAGCGGTGCTAGGGGTGTCCTAACGCGACAGTAGGTGGTACCGGTGAAGGGGGGGAACAACCGGGAGGTATCCCCGATGTTTCGCGTTTTCGGACAGACGGACCGGAGGGGGAAAGTTGCTAGTTCGATAGGTTAGGGAGGTGTGGTGGACGAACGGACTGCGTATTCGGATTCGTCTCGTCGTCCTGAGCAATTTCCATATAGAAAACATTTTCATCCGAGTTACGGTTTAAAAGATATGAATTTTCAAAGTTTATTTGAATTTCTGGAATTATTTATATTAAGAAAAATGAATTATGACGTCAGCATGAGGCAATGCTGACGTCAGCAAGTCAAAAGGTCGGCTGACCAGTCAAACCAGACAGGTGGGTCCAGTGGGACCCACATGTCAGCCTCTGTTAGTCTAATAGTTAATTAAACTAATCTAACAGTATAATTAGAGGGGTGGGCCCCACATGTCAGTGAGTGTTTAGTTAAACTAATTGTTTTTATTTATAAAACATTTTCCTTTTCTTTATTATTATTTTTAATTTCTGCGGCGGGGCCCGCATGTCAGTGACTGGGCCTGCCCAGTCAGCAGTTGACTGGGTCAACCCAGTCAACTGGGGCCCGTGGGGGCCACTGGCAGTGACCCAGGGGTGGCCCCAGGTGTGCCACGTCGGCGGCCAGCGCCGGAGCAACGCCGGCGACCGAAAACACGGCGGAGGCGCTCGGGACCTCGCCGGAATCCACGTACAGGGCACCGTTCAGGGAGTTTTTGGTCGCGTTCGAAAGCTACGGCTGCGCCGCGTCCAACGGTGGTGGTTGTGGCGGCAGGGGTGACCGGAATCGAGCGCGGCGAGCTCATCGGCGGACGACCGGAGTCGGACGCCAGAGGAAAGGGCGACGCAGCATGCTAGCGAGCGAACGGAGAGGCTAGGTGGGACGTGCGTTAGGAGGCGAATGCAACGGGCGCTGGCCCGTGACCATTTGGTCACCGGAGGCACGCCGGCGACGAGCGCAGGCGGCAGCGCGTTCGGGCGCTCAACGGAGGCTATGCTAGGAGGCACGGGGAGGCACGGGCGCGGGCTCGTTGGGCTCCTGGGAGCTCCAGGAGTTTGACTACGAGCTCGGACGCGAGGTCAGGCCACGGTAGCCACGGCGGCGAGGTGATATGCGGCGGCGAGCTCAAAGCAACGGCGACGAGCTAGCTAGGGAGGCTCACGCAGTGCGAGGAGGAGAATGGAGGGAGGGAGGAGCTCACCGAGCGGCTACGTAAAGCCTGCGACAGCTTAGGAGCGCAGAGGTGGCCGGAGACGACGGCGGTCACCGACGCCCGAGGCGGAAGGGGGCGGCTCGATCCGCTGCCTGCGGTGCTCCCCGGTTTGCGTTCGTGGACGGGGACGCGGAAGCCGACGACGGCGGAGCTGCTGGACAGGTTGGCGAGGCGAGGCGAGGTTGGTTGCCGCGGTTGCGACGGCGGACGGCGACGGAGGCGCTCGGGATGATGGGGGGAGCACGGAGCGGCGCGAAGGAGAGGGGATGAGGGAGGCGCAGGGGCCGAGAGTGAGCGGGGTGAGTGGGAGAGAGACCCGAGGAGGCGGGGGCCGCTGGCGCCCTTATCCTCTCGCGGGGTTCACCGCCGGCCAGGGGGTTCGGCGGCGACGCGCCCTGTTCCGACCCGGTCGGGGGAACAGGAAGGGGACGCGGGGGGGGGGGGGGGGGGGGGGGAAGGTGGGCTGGGCCGGGGTCGCGGCTGCGGCCTAGTTTGGGCCGGGGGGGTCGGGGGTTTGGGCCGGGGGTCAGTGGGGGGGGGAAGGCCTGCTCCCTTTTCTGTTCTGTTTTGTTTTCTGTTTTCCTTTTATTTGTTTTATTTCCTTTTCTGTTTTATTTCATTTAAAGTATTTAGGCATTTTATAGAAATGTGTTTTCTCCACCATAATTACCAGTGTAATATTTGGCACCCACTGAACATTTTTGTTTGAATTTTTGAAAACTTTTATTTTCCACTTTAACTATGTTTGAAGTTTGAACTAGGAGTTTGACAAGAGTGTGGTTCAAATGTGATCAAGCCCTGTTTAGCAACATGATTAGCTTAATCACAGGGGGTTACTGTAGCATGATTCTCAGGGTGTTACAAATCTCCTCCACTACAAGAAATCTCGTCCCGAGATTTAGGAGGTAGAAAGAAACAGTGTGGGGTATTCTTCGCGCAGACGATCCTCTCATTCCCAAGTGGCCTCATCTTCAGAATGGTGCGACCACTGGACTTTGAGAAACTTGATCGCCTTCTGACGTGTGCGGCGTTCAGCTTGGTCGAGAATGCGGACCGGATGCTCCTTATAGGAGAGGTCTTGCTGCAATTCGAGCACTTCATGATCCACAGCTCGGATTGGATCCTTGAAGCATCGGCGGAGCTGTGACACATGGAACACATCGTGAACCTGAGAAAGGTTCGGCGGTAGTTCCAGTTGGTATGCCACTTTTCCACGCCTTTCGAGAATAGTGAATGGGCCAATATAGCGAGGAGCTAGTTTGCCCTTGATCCCGAATCGGTGAGCACCCTTCATAGGTGTGACTCGAAGATAAGCCTTTTCGCCAGGTTGATAGACCATGTCTTTATGATGACGGTCATACTGACTCTTCTGACGTGACTGAGCAGTCTAGAGATTCTCGCGAATAATGCGGACTTGTTCTTCGGCATCTTGGATAATATCCGGACCGAAGAGTGGACGTTCCCCAGTTTCTGACCAGTTCAGAGGGGTTCGGCACTTTCGTCCATATAACACTTCGAAGGGGGCCATCTTCAGACTAGCTTGATAGCTATTATTATAGGAGAACTCAGCATACGGGAGAGATTCCTCCCATTTCTTGCCGAAGGAAATAACGCAAGCTCGAAGCATGTCTTTGAGAACTTGATTGACGCGTTCAACTTGTCCTTGCGATTGAGGATGAAACGCAGTACTGAATGACAGATGAGTTCCCATTGCTTCTTGGAAACTTGCCCAGAATCTTGAAGTGAATAAGCTGCCACGGTCTGAACTGATAACCAATGGAATACCGTGGAGTGAAACAATCCTGGACATATAGAGCGTTGCCAACTGGCTAGCAGTGATCGTTTCTTTGACTGCCAGGAAATGTGCAACTTTGGAAGACTGCCAGGAAATGTGCAACTTTGGAAAGCCGGTCAATGACGACAAGAATAGCATCATTACCTTTCTGCGATTTGGGAAATCCAGTGACGAAGTCCATCTCAACATGGTCCCATTTCCATTCAGGAATAGAGATAGGTTGCAGAGTTCCAGCAGGTCTTTGATGTTCCGCTTTGATGCGACGGCAAACGTCACACTCAGCAACATAACGAGCAATGTCTTGCTTCATATTAGACCACCAGAATCTCTGACGGATATCTGGGTACATCTTTGTACTACCCGGATGGATACTTAGAGGCGTATCATGAGCTTCTTTCATAACTTCCTGTGTCATATCCAGGTTTTTCTCTGCACATGTCACCACTAGGCGGCCTTGAAGTATAGGGTGCCATCTTCAGAAATGGTGAAGAATGAGGGCTTTCCTTCTGCGAGGTAGCGCTTAATCTTGTGGGCTTCAGAGTCATACCTCTGTAGCCTTTTGATGCTGTCCTCGAGATCTGGTTTAGCAACTAGGGTATTGAGGGAACCCTGGGTAACGACGTGGAGGTTCACCTTGCCAAATTTCTTAGGAGGGGGAGCGAGTGCACCCGGAGGAACAATATGGAGGTTCAGCTTCCTGAATTCTTCAACAAGCGAGGGCTGAACTTTATGAACCTGGAGGTGGTTGCAGTAAGACTTGCGGCTCAAGGCATCAGCCATTACATTAGCCTTGCCTGGAGTATAGGAAATACCCAAGTCAAAGTCTGCAACGAGCTCCATCCATCTCTGCTGACGGAGGTTCAGATCTGGTTGAGTAAACAGATACTTCAGACTTTGGTGGTCAGTGAAGATCTCGCAACGATTACCGAGAAGGTAATGTCGCCACTGTTTCAGCGCATGAATGACGGCAGCAAGTTCGAGGTCGTGAACTGGGTAGTTCTCTTCGTGAGGGCGCAATTGTCGAGAGGCATAAGCAATCACTCTGCGGTCTTGCATTAGGACACAGCCTAATCCTTGATGGGAAGCGTCGCAGTATATGACGAAGTCCTTCTTAGTATCAGGTGGAGCTAGAACTGGGGCAGAAGTCAACTTGTCTTTGAGTGCCTGGAAACTTTCCTGACATTTGTCTGTCCATTGGAACTTGACGCCCTTATGTAACAGGTTAGTCAGAGGCCTGGCGATCTTGGAGAAGTTCTCGACAAATCGACGGCAATAGCTGGCGAGACCGAGAAAACTTCTGACTTGCTTAACGTTCTTGGGAGGAGTCCAATCAAGAATAGCCTGAACTCGCTCGGGGTTGACGGCAATACCATCATTAGAGATTACATGCCCCAGATAGGTTACTTCCGGTAGCCAGAATTCACATTTGGAGAACTTGGCATAAAGTTGATGTTCTCGTAGCTTTTCCAGCACAAGACGAAGATGTTCAGCATGTTCTTCTTCGTTCTTGGAAAATATCAAGATATCATCCAGATAAACCACGACGAACTTGTCGAGGTAATCCATGAATATGTAGTTCATCAGACGAGAGAAGGTGGCTGGAGCATTGGTTAAACCGAAAGACATGACGGTGTACTCGTATGAACCATAGCGAGTCACGAAGGCAGTCTTTGGGATATCCTCTTCGCGAACACGGATCTGGTGGTAGCCCAACCTCAAGTGGAGCTTAGAGAACACTGACGAACCCGCCAGTTGATCATACAGACCATTAATCCGAGGAAGAGGGTATTTATTCTGAATGGTAGCTTGGTTTATAGGACGGTAGTCTTGAACTAACCGGTTTGTCCCATCCTTCTTCTTGACAAAGAGAGAAGGTGCTCCCCAAGGAGAGCAACTTGGGCGAATGAATCCTTTGCGAAGAGACTTGTCGATTTCCTCCTTAAGCTCAAGGAGTTCATGCGGCGGCATTTTGTAGGGTCGCTTGGCTATAGGAGTGGTGCCTGGTTTCAAGTCGATGATGAATTCGACAGCTCTAGCAGGGGGAATCCCTGGAAGCTCTTCAGGGAAGACGTCGAGGAATTCTCGCACGACGAGGATGTTTTCAATGCCCTCGAGTGGTGCAGCGTTCAATGCATTCAATGCATAGAGCCTTGCCTCGGCATTTTGCACCAGATGAGCTTGGTAAGCAATTATTTCATCCGAAGGGTGTAGCAGATGGACGGTTTTAGTGGCGCAAACTATGGAAGCAGTATGCGCTTTCAACCAATCCATACCCAAAATGAGGTCGATGTTAGACGACTTCAGGATAATGGGAGAGGCATAGAATTCCAGCCCTTCGATTTCCACGGGGACATCGATGCCAACCAAGGAGGTTTGACACTGTCCCACGGGGGTTTTGACCAATACAGAGGTGTTCATCTCCTCACATTTAACGTCGTGCTTGTATGCAAAATCTTCTGACATGAATGAATGCGATGCACCTGTATCAAATAAAACGGATGCTGGTACTGAATTTACGAGGAGTGTACCCATCACAGTAGCAGGCTGGTCTTGAGCTTCGTTGAGATTAACGTGGTTGGCATGAGCACGACCATAAGGCTTAGCATTATTGCTGCGGGGCTGGTTGTTACCACGGCCCGTTGCTGGAAGGGCAAGTTGATTCTGATTCTGATGATAGTCCCTGGCACGATGACCTGGCTGTCCACACTTGTAGCACAGACCATTATTGGGAGTGGGAACAGGAGCTTGGGATGGTGGAGCTGGAAGTCTTGACTGCTTAGATGGTGGTGGAGGCAGACGAGGTGCAGCATAGGTCTGCCTTGGGGCAGATGCATTTGGACGGTACATGCTGTTCGGGATCCATATCTTACGCTTCTGTGAGGGCGGGCCCGAAGATGAGCCCGTGTCACGGTTGCGCCTGTGAGAGCTCTGGTATTCCTGCAGACCAGTTCGTTTCTTGTTTCGAAGTTGTCTTTGCCGCCATTTGAAAATCCTACAACAACTTATATATGTAGGAGTCACATAACTTTTAGCAGTTTGTCATAACCTTTTGATTTATTACTTTGAATTTTCTCCTCCTTTGAAACTCAGAAATCATTTAAATAGGACATTAGACACATTATAATTGCATTTCCATCATTTCATTCTTCGAGAGTCGTCTCGACGGCCATGTGGAAGTCATAGAACAGCTTATCCACATAAATTATTCATGTTTAGCACCTTTACATAAACTTTTGATCTGTTGCCGATGATTTTTTATTGGCTAAACAAAAAACTTACTTAAATAGCATCATTGAGACATTCCACCAGCACTGCTTCCTTTGAAGCTTCGGAAGTAGTATGTTCGACCATATGGATCTCGTATAACAACTTATAACTAGTAATCATATAATTTCGTCACCAATTTTGTTACCTTTTGATCCTTCACTATTGATTTTCACTCTGTTTAAAACTGAAAACTTATTAATTAAGCGTCATTGACATATTCCAAAATCGTTTCCACCATTTCAAGCTTCGAGGTTTGTCCATGCATCTATATGCACCTCAGATAGCAAATTACCTATAGAAATCTGATAGTTTGATACATTTTTAACCGTTTTGATCCATCATGGTAGATTTTTTATTTTTGCGAAACTGAAAACTTGTTTAAGTTGCATTGTCAACAAGTGATAGAAGCCTTTGTTCGTTTCTTGTTTCGAAGTTGTCTTTGCCGCCATTTGAAAATCCTACAACAACTTATATATGTAGGAGTCACATAATTTTTAGCAGTTTTTCATAACCTTTTGATTTATTACTTTGAATTTTCTCCTCCTTTGAAACTCAGAAATCATTTAAATAGGACATTAGACACATTATAATTGCATTTCCATCATTTCATTCTTCGAGAGTCATCTCGACGGCCATGTGGAAGTCATAGAACAGCTTATCCACATAAATTATTCATGTTTAGCACATTTAAATAAACTTTTGATCTGTTGCCGATGATTTTTTATTGGCTAAACAAAAAACTTACTTAAATAACATCATTGAGACATTCCACCAGCATTGCTTCCTTTGAAGCTTCGGAAGTAGTATGCTCGACCATATGGATCTCGTATAACAACTTATAACTAGTAATCATATAATTTCGTCACCAATTTTGTTGCCTTTTGATCCTTCACTATAGATTTTCACTTTGTTTAAAGCTGAAAACTTATTAATTAAGCGTCATTGACATATTCCAAAATCGTTTCCACCATTTCAAGCTTCGAGGTTAGTCCATGCATCTATATGCACCTCAGATAGCAAATTACCTATATAAATCTGATAGTTTGATACATTTTTAACCGTTTTGATCCATCATGGTAGATTTTTTATTTTTGCGAAACTGAAAACTTGTTTAAATTGCATTATCAACAAGTGATAGAAGCCTTTGTTCGTTTCTTGTTTCGAAGTTGTCTTTGCCGCCATTTGAAAATCCTACAACAACTTATATATGTAGGAGTCACATAATTTTTAGCAGTTTGTCATAACCTTTTCATTTATTACTTTGAATTTTCTCCTCCTTTGAAACTCAGAAATCATTTAAATAGGACATTAGACACATTATAATTGCATTTCCATCATTTCATTCTTCGAGAGTCGTCTCGACGGCCATGTGGAAGTCATAGAACAGCTTATCCACATAAATTATTCATGTTTAGCACCTTTACATAAACTTTTGATCTGTTGCCGATGATTTTTTATTGGCTAAACAAAAAACTTACTTAAATAGCAGCATTGAGACATTCCACCAGCACTGCTTCCTTTGAAGCTTCGGAAGTAGTATGTTCGACCATATGGATCTCGTATAACAACTTATAACTAGTAATCATATAATTTCGTCACCAATTTTGTTACCTTTTGATCCTTCACTATAGATTTTCACTCTGTTTAAAACTGAAAACTTATTAATTAAGCGTCATTGACATATTCCAAAATCGTTTCCACCATTTCAAGCTTCGAGGTTTGTCCATGCATCTATATGCACCTCAGATAGCAAATTACCTATAGAAATCTGATAGTTTGATACATTTTTAACCGTTTTGATCCTTCATGGTAGATTTTTTATTTTTGCGAAACTGAAAACTTGTTTAAATTGCATTATCAACAAGTGATAGAAGCCTTTGTTCGTTTCTTGTTTCGAAGTTGTCTTTGCCGCCATTTCAAAATCCTACAACAACTTATATATGTAGGAGTCACATAATTTTTAGCAGTTTGTCATAACCTTTTCATTTATTACTTTGAATTTTCTCCTCCTTTGAAACTCAGAAATCATTTAAATAGGACATTAGACACATTATAATTGCATTTCCATCATTTCATTCTTCGAGAGTCGTCTCGACGGCCATGTGGAAGTCATAGAATAGCTTATCCACATAAATTATTCATGTTTAGCACCTTTACATAAACTTTTGATCTGTTGCCGATGATTTTTTATTGGCTAAACAAAAAACTTACTTAAATAGCATCATTGAGACATTCCACCAGCATTGCTTCCTTTGAAGCTTCGGAAGTAGTATGCTCGACCATATGGATCTCGTATAATAACTTATAACTAGTAATCATATAATTTCGTCACCAATTTTGTTGCCTTTTGATCCTTCACTATAGATTTTCACTTTGTTTAAAGCTGAAAACTTATTAATTAAGCGTCATTGACGTATTCCAAAATCGTTTCCACCATTTCAAACTTCGAGGTTTGTCCATGCATCTATATGCACCTCAGATAGCAAATTACGTATAGAAATCTGATAGTTTGATACATTTTTAACCGTTTTGATCCATCATGGTAGATTTTTTATTTTTGCGAAACTGAAAACTTGTTTAAATTGCATTATCAACAAGTGATAGAAGCCTTTGTTCGTTTCTTGTTTCGAAGTTGTCTTTGCCGCCATTTGAAAATCCTACAACAACTTATATATGTAGGAGTCACATAATTTTTAGCTGTTTGTCATAACCTTTTCATTTATTACTTTGAATTTTCTCCTCCTTTGAAACTCAAAAATCATTTAAATAGGACATTAGACACATTATAATTGCATTTCCATCATTTCATTCTTCGAGAGTCATCTCGACGGCCATGTGGAAGTCATAGAACAGCTTATCCACATAAATTATTCATGTTTAGCACCTTTACATAAACTTTTGATCTGTTGCCGATGATTTTTTATTGGCTAAACAAAAAACTTACTTAAATAGCATCATTGAGACATTCCACCAGCATTGCTTCCTTTGAAGCTTTGGAAGTAGTATGCTCGACCATATGGATCTCGTATAACAACTTATAACTAGTAATCATATAATTTCGTCACCAATTTTGTTGCCTTTTGATCCTTCACTATAGATTTTCACTTTGTTTAAAGCTGAAAACTTATTAATTAAGCGTCATTGACATATTCCAAAATCGTTTCCACCATTTCAAGCTTCGAGGTTAGTCCATGCATCTATATGCACCTCAGATAGCAAATTACCTATAGAAATCTGATAGTTTGATACATTTTTAACCGTTTTGATCCATCATGGTAGATTTTTTATTTTTGCGAAACTGAAAACTTGTTTAAATTGCATTATCAACAAGTGATAGAAGCCTTTGTTCGTTTCTTGTTTCGAAGTTGTCTTTGCCGCCATTTGAAAATCCTACAACAACTTATATATGTAGGAGTCACATAATTTTTAGCAGTTTGTCATAACCTTTTCATTTATTACTTTGAATTTTCTCCTCCTTTGAAACTCAGAAATCATTTAAATAGGACATTAGACACATTATAATTGCATTTCCATCATTTCATTCTTCGAGAGTCATCTCGACGGCCATGTGGAAGTCATAGAACAGCTTATCCACATAAATTATTCATGTTTAGCACCTTTAAATAAACTTTTGATCTGTTGCCGATGATTTTTTATTGGCTAAACAAAAAACTTACTTAAATAACATCATTGAGACATTCCACCAGCATTGCTTCCTTTGAAGCTACGGAAGTAGTATGCTCGACCATATGGATCTCGTATAACAACTTATAACTAGTAATCATATAATTTCGTCACCAATTTTGTTGCCTTTTGATCCTTCACTATAGATTTTCACTTTGTTTAAAGCTGAAAACTTATTAATTAAGCGTCATTGACATATTCCAAAATCGTTTCCACCATTTCAAGCTTCGAGGTTAGTCCATGCATCTATATGCACCTCAGATAGCAAATTACCTATATAAATCTGATAGTTTGATACATTTTTAACCGTTTTGATCCATCATGGTAGATTTTTTATTTTTGCGAAACTGAAAACTTGTTTAAATTGCATTATCAACAAGTGATAGAAGCCTTTGTTCGTTTCTTGTTTCGAAGTTGTCTTTGCCGCCATTTGAAAATCCGACAACAACTTATATATGTAGGAGTCACATAATTTTTAGCAGTTTGTCATAACCTTTTCATTTATTACTTTGAATTTTCTCCTCCTTTGAAACTCAGAAATCATTTAAATAGGACATTAGACACATTATAATTGCATTTCCATCATTTCATTCTTCGAGAGTCGTCTCGACGGCCATGTGGAAGTCATAGAACAGCTTATCCACATAAATTATTCATGTTTAGCACCTTTACATAAACTTTTGATCTGTTGCCGATGATTTTTTATTGGCTAAACAAAAAACTTACTTAAATAGCATCATTGAGACATTCCACCAGCATTGCTTCCTTTGAAGCTTCGGAAGTAGTATGCTCGACCATATGGATCTCGTATAACAACTTATAACTAGTAATCATATAATTTCGTCACCAATTTTGTTGCCTTTTGATCCTTCACTATAGATTTTCACTTTGTTTAAAGCTGAAAACTTATTAATTAAGCGTCATTGACATATTCCAAAATCGTTTCCACCATTTCAAGCTTCGAGGTTAGTCCATGCATCTATATGCACCTCAGATAGCAAATTACCTATAGAAATCTGATAGTTTGATACATTTTTAACCGTTTTGATCCATCATGGTAGATTTTTTATTTTTGCGAAACTGAAAACTTGTTTAAATTGCATTATCAACAAGTGATAGAAGCCTTTGTTCGTTTCTTGTTTCGAAGTTGTCTTTGCCGCCATTTGAAAATCCTACAACAACTTATATATGTAGGAGTCACATAACTTTTAGCAGTTTGTCATAACCTTTTCATTTATTACTTTGAATTTTCTCCTCCTTTGAAACTCAGAAATCATTTAAATAGGACATTAGACACATTATAATTGCATTTCCATCATTTCATTCTTCGAGAGTCATCTCGACGGCCATGTGGAAGTCATAGAACAGCTTATCCACATAAATTATTCATGTTTAGCACCTTTAAATAAACTTTTGATCTGTTGCCGATGATTTTTTATTGGCTAAACAAAAAACTTACTTAAATAACATCATTGAGACATTCCACCAGCATTGCTTCCTTTGAAGCTTCGGAAGTAGTATGCTCGACCATATGGATCTCGTATAACAACTTATAACTAGTAATCATATAATTTTGTCACCAATTTTGTTGCCTTTTGATCCTTCACTATAGATTTTGTGACGCCCCCGATTTGACCGTACACTAATCATGCACGCAAATGCGTACGATCACGATCAGGGACTCACGGGAAGATATCACAACACAACTCTACAACATAAATAAGTCATACAAGCATCATAATACAAGCCAGGGGGCCTCGAGGGCTCGAATACAAGTGCTCGATCATAGACGAGTCAGCGGAAGCAACAATATCTGAGTACAGACATAAGTTAAACAAGTTTGCCTTAAGAAGGCTAGCACAAAAGTAGCAACGATCGAAAAGGCAAGGCCTCCTGCCTGGGACCTCCTAACTACTCCTGGTCGTCGTCAGCGGCCTGCACGTAGTAGTAGGCACCTCCAGTGTCGTAGGTGTCGTCGTCGACGGTGGCGTCTGGCTCCTGAACTCCAGCATCTGGTTGCGACAATCCGGTATAGAAAGGGGAAAAGAGGGAGAAAAGCAACCGTGAGTACTCATCCAAAGTACTCGCAAGCAAGGAGCTACACTACATATGCATGAGTATATGTGTAAGGGGGCATATCAGTGGACTGAACTGCAGAATGCCAGAATAAGAGGGGGATAGCTAGTCCTGTCGAAGACTACGCTTCTGGACATCTCCATCTTGCAGCATGTAGAAGAGAATAGATTGAATTCCTCCAAGTAGCATCGCATAGCATAATCCTACCCGGCGATCCCCTCCTCGTCGCCCTGTTAGAGAGCGATCACCGGGTTGTATCTGGCACTTGGAAGGGTGTATTTTACTCAGTATCCAGTTCTAGTTGTCATAAGCTCAAGGTACAACTCCGGGTCGTCCTTTTACCGAGGGACACGGCTATTCGAATAGATAAACTTCCCTGCAGGGGTGCACCACATAACCCAACACGCTCGATCCCATTTGGCCGGACACACTTTTCTGGGTCATGCCCGGCCTCGTAAGATCAACACGTCGCAGCCCCACCTAGGCTCAACAGAGAGGTCAGCACGCCGGTCTAAACCTATGCGCGCAGGGGTCTGGGCCCATCGCCCTATGCACACCTGCACGTTGCGAACGCGGCCGCGAGCAGACCTAGCAACCCACACGATCACGGCGGTTACGTCAAAGCGGTCCAACACGGCGCGCGCCACTCAGTCGCTGACGTCAAAAGAGCTTCGGCTGATACCACGACGTCGGGATACCCATAACTACTCCCACGTAGATGGTTAGTGCGTATAGACCAAATGGCCAGACTCAGATCAAATACCAAGATCTCGTTAAGCGTGTTAAGTATCCGCGAACGCCGACCAGGGCCAGGCCCACCTCTCACCTAGGCGGTCTCAACCTGCCCTGTCGCTCCGCCACAAAGATCCACTTGCGGGTACTCCTACGAGCCGACCCGACTTTAGTCATCACATGTGTCATGTATATAGTATATAAGTATATGCCCGTGATCACCGCCCAGGTGATCACGGCCCGATAGTATAGCACAGCAGACGGACAAGGATGTAGGGCCACTGATGGAAATCTAGCATCCTATACTAAGCATGTAGGATTGCAGGTAAAGGTAGTAACAATAGTAGCAAGGATAGGCTATGCATCAGAATAGGATATCGAAAATAGTAACATGCTACACTACTCTAATGCAAGTAGTAGAGAGTAGAGTAGGCGATATCTGGTGATCAAGGGGGGGGCTTGCCTGGTTGCTCTGGCAAGTAGGAGGGGTCGTCGACTCCGTAGTCGAACTGGGCAGTAGTAGTGTCGGTCTCGTAGTCTACCGAGAGAAGAGGGGGAAGAAACAGTAAATACAATGCAAACATAAGCATGACGATGCGTGACATGACAATGAGCGGTGCTAGGGGTGTCCTAACGCGACAGTAGGTGGTACCGGTGAAGGGGGGGAACATCCGGGAGGTATTCCCGATGTTTCGCGTTTTCGGACAGACGGACCGGAGGGGGAAAGTTGCTAGTTCGATAGGTTAGGGAGGTGTGGTGGATGAATGAATTGCGTAGTCGGATTCGTCTCGTCGTTCTGAGCAACTTTCATATAGAAAACAATTTCATCCGAGTTACGGTTTAAAAGATATGAATTTTCAAAGTTTATTTGGATTTCTGGAATTATTTATATTCAGAAAAATGAATTATGACGTCAGCATGAGGTAATGCTGACATCAGCAGGTCAACTGGTCGGCTGACCAGTCAAACCAGACAGGTGGGTCCAGTGGGACCCACATGTCAGCCTCTGTTAGTCTAATATCTATTTAAACTAATCTAACAGTATAATTAGAGGGGCGGGCCCCATATGTCAGTGAGTGATTAGTTAAAATAATTATTTTTATTTATAAAACATTTTCTTTTTTAATTTTTCTTTTTTTGTTTTTGCGGCGGGGCCCGCATGTCAGTGACTGGGCCTGCCCAGTCAGCAGTTGACTGGGTCAACCCAGTCAACTGGGCCCGTGGGGGCCACTGGCAGTGACCCAGGGGTGGGGCCCGGCCGGCCACGTCGGCAGGGCACCGGAGAGGGGCTCCGGCGAGCTCCAGCGCGGCGGCGATGCGCGGGTGAGCTTCGGGTTTCGCCCACAGTGGGTTTGCGGGGGCGGGGCTGGGCACGTACGACGCGGCTCGACGTCGCGCGTCCAACGGCGGTGGCCGGAGGGGCTGGAACGGCGGGAGACGTGCGCTACGAACTCGCCGGCGGCGAGGAGCTACGGGTGCCCGAGGGGAGCTACGCTAGAGCGCGCGAACGGCCGAACTAGCTAGCTAGGTGGGTGCGGCACGGTGCGGTCGGGCTAGCGGGCCAACGCCCGTGACCATTTGGTCACCGGAGACACGCCGGCGGCGAGCTCCGCGGCGTGGCATTCGGGCGCGCGCGGGGAAGTAGCTACGGAGCGCGAGCGAGCTAGCGGAGAGAGGGAGGAGGTAGAGGAGCTCACCGCGCGGCGCAAGAAGGGCCCGTGGGTGCTTAGGAGCAGCAGGTCGTCGCCGGGGAAGAAGGGGGTCGCCGGCGTCCGAAGATGAAGGCGAGCTTGGTGCGTTCGTTGTAGGGGCTCCGGTCTCCAACGGGCTGCACCAGATGCAGCAGCGGGCGACGGCGGTCCTTGGAGACACCTTGGGGCGGCGAGGCGGGCACGATGGCCGTGTGAACGACGGTGAACGGCGGCGAGCGCTCTCGGGCAGAGGGGAACGGAGGGGAGAGGGAGGGGGATCTGGCGGGGGAGAAGGCGCAGAGGCCGAGGGAGAGCGGGGGCGAGTGGGAGAGAGGCCCGAGGAGGCGGGGGAGCTGGCGCCCTTATCCTCCCCGTCACCGGCGAGGGGGTGCGGCGGGGACGGCCACTGTTCCGTCCCGGTCGGGGGAACAGGAAGGGGACGCGGCGGGGGGGGGGGAGCTGGGCCGGGGCGCGGGTGGCGGCCAGCTTGGGCCGGGGGGGGGGGTTTGGGCCGCGGGTCCAGTGGGGGGGGGGCCTGCTCTTTTTTTTCTTTTGACTGTTTTGTTTTCTGTTTTCTCTTTTTGTTTATTTCCTTTTCTGTTTTATTTCATTTAAAGTATTTAGGCATTTTATAAAAAGGTGTTTTCTCCACCACAATTACCAGTGTATTATTTAGCACCCACTGAACATTTTTGTTGGAATTTTTGAGAACTTTTATTTTCCACTTTAATTATATTTGAATTTGAACTAGGAGTTTGAAAAGGGTGTGATTCAAATGTGATCAAGCCCTGTTTAGCACATGATTAGCTTAATCACAGGGGGTTACTGTAGCATGATTCTCTGGGTGTTACAAATCTCCTCCACTACAAGAAATCTCGTCCCGAGATTTAGGAGGTAGAAGGAAACAGTGCGGGGTATTCTTCGCGCAGACGATCCTCTCGTTCCCAAGTGGCCTCATCTTCAGAATGGTGTGACCACTGGACTTTGAGAAAGTTGATCGCCTTCTGACGTGTGCGGCGTTCAGCTTGGTCGAGAATGCGGACCGGATGCTCCTTATAGGAGAGGTCTTGCTGCAATTCGAGCACTTCGTGATCCACCGCTCGGATTGGATCCTTGAAGCAACGGCGGAGCTGTGACACATGGAACACATCGTGAACCTGAGAAAGGTTCGGCGGTAGCTCTAGTTGGTATGCCACTTTTCCACGCCTTTCGAGAATAGTGAATGGGCCAATATAGCGAGGAGCTAGTTTGCCCTTGATCCCGAAGCGGTGAGCACCCTTCATAGGTGTGACTCGAAGATAAGCCTTTTCGCCAGGTTGATAGACCATGTCTTTATGATGACGGTCATACTGACTCTTCTGACGTGACTGAGCAGTCTTGAGATTCTCGCAAATAATGCAGACTTGTTCTTCGGCATCTTGGATAATATCCGGACCGAAGAGTGGACGTTCCCCAGTTTCTGACCAGTTCAGAGGGGTTCGGCACTTTCGTCCATATAATACTTCGAAGGGGGCCATCTTCAGACTAGCTTGATAGCTATTATTATAGGAGAACTCAGCATACGGGAGAGATTCCTCCCATTTCTTGCCGAAGGAAATAACGCAAGCTCTAAGCATGTCTTCGAGAACTTGATTGACGCGTTCAACTTGTCCTTGCGATTGAGGATGAAACGCAGTACTGAATGACAGATGAGTTCCCATTGCTTCTTGGAAACTTGCCCAGAATCTTGAAGTGAATAAGCTGCCACGGTCTGAGCTAATAACCAATGGAATACCGTGGAGTGAAACAATCCTGGACATATAGAGCGTTGCCAACTGGCTAGCAGTGATCGTTTCTTTGACTGCCAGGAAATGTGCAACTTTGGAAAGCCGGTCAATGACGACAAGAATAGCATCATTACCTTTCTGCGATTTGGGAAATCCAGTTACGAAGTCCATCTCAACATGGTCCCATTTCCATTCAGGAATAGAGATAGGTTGCAGAGTTCCAGCAGGCCTTTGATGTTCTGCTTTGATACGACGGCAAACGTCACACTCAGCAACATAACGAGCAATGTCTTGCTTCATATTAGTCCACCAGAATCTCTGACGGATATCTTGATACATCTTTGTACTACCAGGATGGATACACAGAGGCGTATCATGAGCTTCTTTCATAACTTCCTGTGTCATATCCAGGTTTTTCTCTGCACATGGCACCACTAGGCGGCCCTTGAAGTATAGGGTGCCATCTTCAGAAATGGTGAAGAATGAGGGCTTTCCTTCTGCGAGGTAGCGCTTAATCTTGTGGGCTTCAGAGTCATAACCCTGTATTCTCTTGATGGAGTCCAGGAGATCTGGTTCGACGACCAGGGTATTGAGGGAACCCTGGGGAACAACACGGAGGTTCATCTTGCGGAACTCCTTAGGAGGGGGAGCGAGTGCACCCGGAGGAACAATATGGAGGTTCAGCTTCCTGAATTCTTCAACAAGTGAGGGCTGAACTTTATGAACCTGGAGGTGGTTGCAGTAAGACTTGCGGCTCAAGGCATCAGCCATTACATTAGCCTTGCCTGGAGTATAGGAAATACCCAAGTCAAAGTCTGCAACGAGCTCCATCCATCTCTGTTGACGGAGGTTCAGATCTGGCTGAGTAAACAGATACTTCAGACTTCGGTGGTCAGTGAAGATCTCGCAACGATTACCGAGAAGGTAATGTCGCCACTGCTTTAGCGCATGAATGACAGCAGCAAGTTCGAGGTCGTGAACTGGGTAGTTCTCTTCGTGAGGGCGCAATTGTCGAGAGGCATAAGCAATCACTTTGCGGTCTTGCATTAGGACACAGCCTAATCCTTGACGGGAAGCGTCGCAGTAAATGACAAAGTCCTTCTTAGTATCAGGTGGAGCTAGAACTGGAGCAGAAGTCAACTTGTCTTTGAGGGCCTGGAAACTCTCCTGGCATTTGTCTGTCCATTGGAACTTGACGCCCTTATGTAACAGGTTAGTCAGAGGCCTGGCGATCTTGGAGAAGTTCTCGACAAATCGACGGCAATAGCTGGCGAGACCGAGAAAACTTCTGACTTGCTTAACGTTCTTGGGAGGAGTCCAATCAAGAATAGCCTGAACTCGCTCGGGGTTGACGGCAATACCATCCTTAGAGATGACATGCCCCAGATAGGTTACTTCGGGTAGCCAGAATTCACATTTAGAGAACTTGGCATATAGTTGATGTTCTCGTAGTTTTTCCAGCACAAGTCGAAGATGCTCAGCATGTTCTTCTTCGTTCTTGGAAAATATCAGGATATCATCCAGATAAACCACGACGAACTTGTCGAGGTAATCCATGAATATGTAGTTCATCAGACGAGAGAAGGTGGCTGGAGCATTGGTTAAACCGAAAGACATGACGGTGTACTCGTATGAACCATAGCGAGTCACGAAGGCGGTCTTTGGGATATCCTCTTCGCGAACACGGATCTGGTGGTAGCCCAACCTCAAGTCGAGCTTAGAGAACACTGACGAACCCGCCAGTTGATCATACAGATCATTGATCCGAGGAAGAGGGTATTTATTCTGAATGGTAGCTTGGTTTATAGGACGGTAGTCTTGAACTAACCGGTTTGTCCCATCCTTCTTCTTGACAAAGAGAGAAGGTGCTCCCCAAGGAGAGCAACTTGGGCGAATGAATCCTTTGCGAAGAGACTTGTCGATTTCCTCCTTAAGCTCAAGGAGTTCATGCGGCGGCATTTTGTAGGGTCGCTTGGCTATAGGAGTGGTGCCTGGTTTCAAGTCGATGATGAATTCGACAGCTCTAGCAGGGGGAATCCCCGGAAGTTCTTCAGGAAAGACGTCGAGGAATTCACGCACGACGGGAATGTTTTCAATGCCCTCGAGTGGTGCAGCGTTCAATGCATTCAATGCATAGAGCCTTGCCTCGGCATTTTGCACCAGATGGGCTTGGTAAGTAACTATCTCATCCGAAGGGTGTAGCAGATGGACGGTCTTAGTGGTGCAAACGATTGAAGCAGTATGCGCTGTTAACCAATTCATTCCCAGAATGAGATCAATGCTACAGGACTTCAGTACGATGGGAGAGACAAGAAATTCCAGTCCTTCAATTTCAACAGTAACATCGCGACTAACCATAGAGGTTTGACATTGGCCCGCTGGGGTGTGCACCACTAGCGGAGTGTTTACCTCTTCGTGATTAATGCCATGCAGGAATGCAAATTCTGCTGAAATGAATGAGTGGGATGCTCCTGTATCAAATAAAACGGATGCTGGTACTGAATTTACGAGGAGTGTACCCATCACAGTAGCAGGCTGGTCTTGAGCTTCGCTGAGATCAACGTGGTTGGCATGAGCACGACCTTGAGACTTAGCATTGTTGTTGCGGGGCTGGTTGTTACCACGGCCAGCTGCTGGAAGGGCCAGTTGATTCTGATTCTGATAGCAGTTCCTGGCAAAGTGACCCGGTTGACCACACTTGAAGCACAGACCATTATCGGGAGTGGGAACAGGAGCCCCAGGTGGGGGAGCTGGTAGCTTTGACTGCTTAGATGGTGGAGGAGGTAGACGCGGTGCAGCATAAGATTTCCTGGGAGCAGGTGCATTTGGACGATACATGCTGTTCGGGATCCATATCTTACGCTTCTGTGAGGGCGAGCCCGAAGATGAGCCCGTGTCACGGTTGCGCCTCTGAGAGCTCTGGTATTCCTGCAGACCAGTCTCGACATTGATGGCCTTATTCACCAAGGTGGCGAAATCGGCGAAGTCATGCACTAGAAGTGCGAGCTTGATGTCAGCTTGAAGGCCATCACGGAACTTCTCCTGTCTGCGTGCATCAGTTGCAATGTCTTCTTCAGCATAGCGGGACAAGTCCAAAAACTCCCGCTGATAAGCTTCGACAGATTTGTTGCCTTGGGTGAGGTTGCGGAACTCACGCTTCTTCCGGTCCATGACTCCCTGAGGAATGAAGCGGGCACGGAAAGCAGCTTGGAAGTCTGGCCAGGTGATGATTGTTCCAGCTGGCAGAGTGCGCCTGTGGCTGTCCCACCATTGAGCTGCGGGTCCCTCCAAGAAGAAGGAAGCAAAATTGACATAGCTGGCAGGGGCTACATCAGCAGACTCCATCTCATAGGTGATGTCACGGAGCCAGTCATTAGCATCCAGAGGCTGAGTTGAGCTGCGGTAGATGGTTGGGTTGAGGCGTATGAAATCTTGAAGAGTCACTTGAGCTGGCTGTTGGTTCATATTGGGGCGAGGAAACTGAGCCATCATATTTTCCATGAATTGGCGGTTCAGTTCAAACTGTTGGATCATACCAGCCATGTACTCAGGTGGTGGTGGGGCATCGCCACCACGACCACGACCACCTGGTCTAACCATCCTGCTAATATATAACAGGGGTAGTTCAGCATTGAGAAAATTGGCAATGACAAGAATCATTCATGATGAAACATGCATAATTGAAGGGAGCACGATAGCTACTACATAGTAGTCGGCATATCTTACAAAAGGGGTCATGCATAGAGTTCAGTACAAGGACTAAAACATCATAGGCGGCACACAGGCTCGCGGTGACTGCAACTAATACTACAATCAAGCCTACATCAGTCCCAAGAGGTGCTGTGGAGGTAATCGTAGCCCGGCAGCTGGTAGTGAGGTAACGGATAGTCCTCCACGTCAGCAGACTGGGGCCTGCGGATACTCAGGTGTAGAGTCCGACGCTCAGGTGGCAGAAGAGAACCAAGTGCGGGAGAGTAGCCTCCCACCTCTGGCCAACCGACACCGTGGGGCATCACGGTCCTGGCTGGGTAGATCGCAGCACGCGGTACCTGTCCAGATCGGACAAAGGGGTGCAGCAGCGTCAGAGCACGGTAAAGGTGCTGACGGGTGGTGTACATCTCGTGGCGAAGAGCTCGGTTAGCTCGATCCAGCCCATCAGCATGCAGAACCAGGTGCTGATGGTAGAAGGGCTCCCGGGTGACAGTGGAGTAGGCGGCAGTGTAGTATCCCTCCGCACCAACATCAGAGGCGATAGCAATGTGCCTGAAGGGGGAGGTGTCCAACTCCCGATACTCTCCACGAAGACGTGTCAGAGCAGCATAGGCTGCATCGTGGACAGCCATATCGATGGTCACACCAACACCATGTGCGGTGTGCAGCACAGTAGTGGAGTCGTACTCCCGAGAGTAGAGGTGGACGATGGCACGGTACTGCTCCTGGTTAAAGTCCTGGAACTCCTCGTAGACGGTGAACTCAGGGTGCCAGCGATAACCCAGATAGGTCATCATCTCAGCTAGCACCGCAGGTGATCCCGAGGCACCAATGGCCATCGTGTGGCGAACAACCTGCCTCGTGGGTTCCATCTGAAAGCAAAGACGTTTCAAAGGAGTCAAATGACAGTGTGTGAATTGTTCAAAATACTATTCTAAGAAACAACTATGGCTTATCCATCTTTGGGGTGAACGCGGTCACGGGATCCTAGTGTTAGAGTTAGTAAATTCGTTTAACCCGAGTAGAAGAGAGTTCAGAGTCCCAGAGTAAAGGTCGGGGAGTAAAAGATCCTAGTACCACCCAATGGCGACGTGGGCCCGTAAGCCGCACAGCCATGTTAGTAAAAGTTTTGCAATGACTAGACTCGACTTCGGCCAAGGAGTGTGGAAGGGGGGTTCCTACAGGCAGTCGGCTCTGATACCAACTTGTGACGCCCCCGATTTGACCGTACACTAATCATGCACGCAAATGCGTACGATCACGATCAGGGACTCACGGGAAGATATCACAACACAACTCTACAACATAAATAAGTCATACAAGCATCATAATACAAGCCAGGGGGCCTCGAGGGCTCGAATACAAGTGCTCGATCATAGACGAGTCAGCGGAAGCAACAATATCTGAGTACAGACATAAGTTAAACAAGTTTGCCTTAAGAAGGCTAGCACAAAAGTAGCAACGATCGAAAAGGCAAGGCCTCCTGCCTGGGACCTCCTAACTACTCCTGGTCGTCGTCAGCGGCCTGCACGTAGTAGTAGGCACCTCCAGTGTCATAGGTGTCGTCGTCGACGGTGGCGTCTGGCTCCTGAACTCCAGCATCTGGTTGCGACAATCCGGTATAGAAAGGGGAAAAGAGGGAGAAAAGCAACCGTGAGTACTCATCCAAAGTACTCGCAAGCAAGGAGCTACACTACATATGCATGAGTATATGTGTAAGGGGGCATATCAGTGGACTGAACTGCAGAATGCCAGAATAAGAGGGGGATAGCTAGTCCTGTCGAAGACTACGCTTCTGGACATCTCCATCTTGCAGCATGTAGAAGAGAATAGATTGAATTCCTCCAAGTAGCATCGCATAGCATAATCCTACCCGGCGATCCCCTCCTCGTCGCCCTGTTAGAGAGCGATCACCGGGTTGTATCTGGCACTTGGAAGGGTGTATTTTACTCAGTATCCAGTTCTAGTTGTCATAAGCTCAAGGTACAACTCCGGGTCGTCCTTTTACCGAGGGACACGGCTATTCGAATAGATAAACTTCCCTGCAGGGGTGCACCACATAACCCAACACGCTCGATCCCATTTGGCCGGACACACTTTTCTGGGTCATGCCCGGCCTCGTAAGATCAACACGTCGCAGCCCCACCTAGGCTCAACAGAGAGGTCAGCACGCCGGTCTAAACCTATGCGCGCAGGGGTCTGGGCCCATCGCCCTATGCACACCTGCACGTTGCGAACGCGGCCGCGAGCAGACCTAGCAACCCACACGATCACGGCGGTTACGTCAAAGCGGTCCAACACGGCGCGCGCCACTCAGTCGCTGACGTCAAAAGAGCTTCGGCTGATACCACGACGTCGGGATACCCATAACTACTCCCACGTAGATGGTTAGTGCGTATAGACCAAATGGCCAGACTCAGATCAAATACCAAGATCTCGTTAAGCGTGTTAAGTATCCGCGAACGCCGACCAGGGCCAGGCCCACCTCTCACCTAGGCGGTCTCAACCTGCCCTGTCGCTCCGCCACAAAGATCCACTTGCGGGTACTCCTACGAGCCGACCCGACTTTAGTCATCACATGTGTCATGTATATAGTATATAAGTATATGCCCGTGATCACCGCCCAGGTGATCACGGCCCGATAGTATAGCACGGCAGACGGACAAGGATGTAGGGCCACTGATGGAAATCTAGCATCCTATACTAAGCATGTAGGATTGCAGGTAAAGGTAGTAACAATAGTAGCAAGGATAGGCTATGCATCAGAATAGGATATCGAAAATAGTAACATGCTACACTACTCTAATGCAAGTAGTAGAGAGTAGAGTAGGCGATATCTGGTGATCAAGGGGGGGCTTGCCTGGTTGCTCTGGCAAGTAGGAGGGGTCGTCGACTCCGTAGTCGAACTGGGCAGCAGTAGTGTCGGTCTCGTAGTCTACCGGAGAGAAGAGGGGGAAGAAACAGTAAATACAATGCAAACATAAGCATGACGATGCGTGACATGACAATGAGCGGTGCTAGGGGTGTCTTAACGCGACAGTAGGTGGTACCGGTGAAGGGGGGGAACATCCGGGAGGTATTCCCGATGTTTCGCGTTTTCGGACAGACGGACCGGAGGGGGAAAGTTGCCAGTTCGATAGGTTAGGGAGGTGTGGTGGATGAATGAATTGCGTAGTCGGATTCGTCTCGTCGTTCTGAGCAACTTTCATATAGAAAACAATTTCATCCGAGTTACGGTTTAAAAGATATGAATTTTCAAAGTTTATTTGGATTTCTGGAATTATTTATATTCAAAAAATGAATTATGACGTCAGCATGAGGTAATGCTGACATCAGCAGGTCAACTGGTCGGCTGACCAGTCAAACCAGACAGGTGGGTCCAGTGGGACCCACATGTCAGCCTCTGTTAGTCTAATATCTATTTAAACTAATCTAACAGTATAATTAGAGGGGCGGGCCCCATATGTCAGTGAGTGATTAGTTAAAATAATTATTTTTATTTATAAAACATTTTCTTTTTTAATTTTTCTTTTTTTGTTTTTGCGGCGGGGCCCGCATGTCAGTGACTGGGCCTGCCCAGTCAGCAGTTGACTGGGTCAACCCAGTCAACTGGGCCCGTGGGGGCCACTGGCAGTGACCCAGGGGTGGGGCCCGGCCGGCCACGTCGGCAGGGCACCGGAGAGGGGCTCCGGCGAGCTCCAGCGCGGCGGCGATGCGCGGGTGAGCTTCGGGTTTCGCCCACAGTGGGTTTGCGGGGGCGAGGCTGGGCGCGTACGACGCGGCTCGACGTCGCGCGTCCAACGGCGGTGGCCGGAGGGGCTGGAACGGCCGGAGACGTGCGCTACGAACTCGCCGGCGGCGAGGAGCTACGGGTGCCCGAGGGGAGCTACGCTAGAGCGCGCGAACGGCCGAACTAGCTAGCTAGGTGGGTGCGGCACGGTGCGGTCGGGCTAGCGGGCCAACGCCCGTGACCATTTGGTCACCGGAGACACGCCGGCGGCGAGCTCCGCGGCGTGGCATTCGGGCGCGCGCGGGGAAGTAGCTACGGAGCGCGAGCGAGCTAGCGGAGAGAGGGAGGAGGTAGAGGAGCTCACCGCGCGGCGCAAGAAGGGCCCGTGGGTGCTTAGGAGCAGCAGGTCGTCGCCGGGGAAGAAGGGGGTCGCCGGCGTCCGAAGATGAAGGCGAGCTTGGTGCGTTCGTTGTAGGGGCTCCGGTCTCCAACGGGCTGCACCAGATGCAGCAGCGGGCGACGGCGGTCCTTGGAGACACCTTGGGGCGGCGAGGCGGGCATGATGGCCGTGTGAACGACGGTGAACGGAGGGGAGAGGGAGGGGGATCTGGCGGGGGAGAAGGCGCAGAGGCCGAGGGAGAGCGGGGGCGAGTGGGAGAGAGGCCCGAGGAGGCGGGGGAGCTGGCGCCCTTATCCTCCCCGTCGCCGGCGAGGGGGTGCGGCGGGGACGGCCACTATTCCGTCCCGGTCGGGGGAACAGGAAGGGGACGCGGCGGGGGGGGGAGGTGGGCTGGGCCGGGGCGCGGGTGGCGGCCAGCTTGGGCCGGGGGGGGTTTGGGCCGCGGGTCCAGTGGGGGGGGGAGGCCTGCTCTTTTTTTTCTTTTGACTGTTTTGTTTTCTGTTTTCTCTTTTTGTTTATTTCCTTTTCTGTTTTATTTCATTTAAAGTATTTAGGCATTTTATAAAAAGGTGTTTTCTCCACCACAATTACCAGTGTATGATTTAGCACCCACTGAACATTTTTGTTGGAATTTTTGAGAACTTTTATTTTCCACTTTAATTATATTTGAATTTGAACTAGGAGTTTGAAAAGGGTGTGATTCAAATGTGATCAAGCCCAGTTTAGCACATGATTAGCTTAATCACAGGGGGTTACTGTAGCATGATTCTCTGGGTGTTACAGATTTTCACTTTGTTTAAAGCTGAAAACTTATTAATTAAGCGTCATTGACATATTCCAAAATCGTTTCCACCATTTCAAGCTTCGAGGTTAGTCCATGCATCTATATGCACCTCAGATAGCAAATTACCTATATAAATCTGATAGTTTGATACATTTTTAACCGTTTTGATCCATCATGGTAGATTTTTTATTTTTGCGAAACTGAAAACTTGTTTAAATTGCATTATCAACAAGTGATAGAAGCCTTTGTTCGTTTCTTGTTTCGAAGTTATCTTTGCCGCCATTTGAAAATCCTACAACAACCTATATATGTAGGAGTCACATAATTTTTAGCAGTTTGTCATAACCTTTTCATTTATTACTTTGAATTTTCTCCTCCTTTGAAACTCAGAAATCATTTAAATAGGACATTAGACACATTATAATTGCATTTCCATCATTTCATTCTTCGAGAGTCGTCTCGACGGCCATGTGGAAGTCATAGAACAGCTTATCCACATAAATTATTCATGTTTAGCACCTTTACATAAACTTTTGATCTGTTGCCGATGATTTTTTATTGGCTAAACAAAAAACTTACTTAAATAGCATCATTGAGACATTCCACCAGCATTGCTTCCTTTGAAGCTTCGGAAGTAGTATGCTCGACCATATGGATCTCGTATAACAACTTATAACTAGTAATCATATAATTTCGTCACCAATTTTGTTGCCTTTTGATCCTTCACTATAGATTTTCACTTTGTTTAAAGCTGAAAACTTATTAATTAAGCGTCATTGACATATTCCAAAATCGTTTCCACCATTTCAAGCTTCGAGGTTTGTCCATGCATCTATATGCACCTCAGATAGCAAATTACCTATAGAAATCTGATAGTTTGATACATTTTTAACCGTTTTGATCCATCATGGTAGATTTTTTATTTTTGCGAAACTGAAACTTGTTTAAATTGCATTATCAACAAGTGATAGAAGCCTTTGTTCGTTTCTTGTTTCGAAGTTGTCTTTGCCGCCATTTGAAAATCCTACAACAACTTATATATGTAGGAGTCACATAATTTTTAGCAGTTTTTCATAACCTTTTGATTTATTACTTTGAATTTTCTCCTCCTTTGAAACTCAGAAATCATTTAAATAGGACATTAGACACATTATAATTGCATTTCCATCATTTCATTCTTCGAGAGTCATCTTGACGGCCATGTGGAAGTCATAGAACAGCTTATCCACATAAATTATTCATGTTTAGCACCTTTAAATAAACTTTTGATCTGTTGCCGATGATTTTTTATTGGCTAAACAAAAAACTTACTTAAATAACATCATTGAGACATTCCACCAGCATTGCTTCCTTTGAAGCTTCGGAAGTAGTATGCTCGACCATATGGATCTCGTATAACAACTTATAACTAGTAATCATATAATTTCGTCACCAATTTTGTTGCCTTTTGATCCTTCACTATAGATTTTCACTTTGTTTAAAGCTGAAAACTTATTAATTAAGCGTCATTGACATATTCCAAAATCGTTTCCACCATTTCAAGCTTCGAGGTTAGTCCATGCATCTATATGCACCTCAGATAGCAAATTACCTATATAAATCTGATAGTTTGATACATTTTTAACCGTTTTGATCCATCATGGTAGATTTTTTATTTTTGCGAAACTGAAAACTTGTTTAAATTGCATTATCAACAAGTGATAGAAGCCTTTGTTCGTTTCTTGTTTCGAAGTTGTCTTTGCCGCCATTTGAAAATCCTACAACAACCTATATATGTAGGAGTCACATAATTTTTAGCAGTTTGTCATAACCTTTTCATTTATTACTTTGAATTTTCTCCTCCTTTGAAACTCAGAAATCATTTAAATAGGACATTAGACACATTATAATTGCATTTCCATCATTTCATTCTTCGAGAGTCGTCTCAGCGGCCATGTGGAAGTCATAGAACAGCTTATCCACATAAATTATTCATGTTTAGCACCTTTACATAAACTTTTGATCTGTTGCCGATGATTTTTTATTGGCTAAACAAAAAACTTACTTAAATAGCATCATTGAGACATTCCACCAGCATTGCTTCCTTTGAAGCTTCGGAAGTAGTATGCTCGACCATATGGATCTCGTATAACAACTTATAACTAGTAATCATATAATTTCGTCACCAATTTTGTTGCCTTTTGATCCTTCACTATAGATTTTCACTTTGTTTAAAGCTGAAAACTTATTAATTAAGCGTCATTGACATATTCCAAAATCGTTTCCACCATTTCAAGCTTCGAGGTTTGTCCATGCATCTATATGCACCTCAGATAGCAAATTACCTATAGAAATCTGATAGTTTGATACATTTTTAACCGTTTTGATCCTTCATGGTAGATTCTTTATTTTTGCGAAACTGAAAACTTGTTTAAATTGCATTCTCAACAAGTGATAGAAGCCTTTGTTCGTTTCTTGTTTCGAAGTTGTCTTTGCCGCCATTTGAAAATCCTACAACAACTTATATATGTAGGAGTCACATAATTTTTACCAGTTTGTCATAACCTTTTGATTTATTACTTTGAATTTTCTCCTCCTTTGAAACTCAGAAATCATTTAAATAGGACATTAGACACATTATAATTGCATTTCCATCATTTCATTCTTCGAGAGTCGTCTTGACGGCCATGTGGAAGTCATAGAACAGCTTATCCACATAAATTATTCATGTTTAGCACCTTTACATAAACTTTTGATCTGTTGCCGATGATTTTTATTGGCTAAACAAAAAACTTACTTAAATAGCATCATTGAGACATTCCTCCAGCATTGCTTCCTTTGAAGCTTCGGAATTAGTATGTTCGACCATATGGATCTCGTATAACAACTTATAACTAGTAATCATATAATTTCGCCACCAATTTTGTTACCTTTTGATCCTTCACTATAGATTTTCACTTTGTTTAAAGCTGAAAACTTATTAATTAAGCATCATTGACATATTCCAAAATTGTTTCCACCATTTCAAGCTTCGAGGTTAGTCCATGCATCTATATGCACCTCAGATAGCAAATTACCTATAGAAATCTGATAGTTTGATACATTTTTAACCGTTTTGATCCATCATGGTAGATTTTTTATTTTTGCAAAACTGAAAACTTGTTTAAATTGCATTATCAACAAGTGATAGAAGCCTTTGTTCGTTTCTTGTTTCGAAGTTGTCTTTGCCGCCATTTGAAAATCCTACAACAACTTATATATGTAGGAGTCACATAATTTTTAGCAGTTTTTCATAACCTTTTGATTTATTACTTTGAATTTTCTCCTCCTTTGAAACTCAGAAATCATTTAAATAGGACATTAGACACATTATAATTGCATTTCCATCATTTCATTCTTCGAGAGTCATCTTGACGGCCATGTGGAAGTCATAGAACAGCTTATCCACATAAATTATTCATGTTTAGCACCTTTAAATAAACTTTTGATCTGTTGCCGATGATTTTTTATTGGCTAAACAAAAAACTTACTTAAATAACATCATTGAGACATTCCACCAGCATTGCTTCCTTTGAAGCTTCGGAAGTAGTATGCTCGACCATATGGATCTCGTATAACAACTTATAACTAGTAATCATATAATTTCGTCACCAATTTTGTTGCCTTTTGATCCTTCACTATAGATTTTCACTTTGTTTAAAGCTGAAAACTTATTAATTAAGCGTCATTGACATATTCCAAAATCGTTTCCACCATTTCAAGCTTCGAGGTTAGTCCATGCATCTATATGCACCTCAGATAGCAAATTACCTATATAAATCTGATAGTTTGATACATTTTTAACCGTTTTGATCCATCATGGTAGATTTTTTATTTTTGCGAAACTGAAAACTTGTTTAAATTGCATTATCAACAAGTGATAGAAGCCTTTGTTCGTTTCTTGTTTCGAAGTTGTCTTTGCCGCCATTTGAAAATCCTACAACAACCTATATATGTAGGAGTCACATAATTTTTAGCAGTTTGTCATAACCTTTTCATTTATTACTTTGAATTTTCTCCTCCTTTGAAACTCAGAAATCATTTAAATAGGACATTAGACACATTATAATTGCATTTCCATCATTTCATTCTTCGAGAGTCGTCTCGGCGGCCATGTGGAAGTCATAGAACAGCTTATCCACATAAATTATTCATGTTTAGCACCTTTACATAAACTTTTGATCTGTTGCCGATGATTTTTTATTGGCTAAACAAAAAACTTACTTAAATAGCATCATTGAGACATTCCACCAGCATTGCTTCCTTTGAAGCTTCGGAAGTAGTATGCTCGACCATATGGATCTCGTATAACAACTTATAACTAGTAATCATATAATTTCGTCACCAATTTTGTTGCCTTTTGATCCTAAACTATAGATTTTCACTTTGTTTAAAGCTGAAAACTTATTAATTAAGCGTCATTGACATATTCCAAAATCGTTTCCACCATTTCAAGCTTCAAGGTTTGTCCATGCATCTATATGCACCTCAGATAGCAAATTACCTATAGAAATCTGATAGTTTGATACATTTTTAACCGTTTTGATCCTTCATGGTAGATTCTTTATTTTTGCGAAACTGAAAACTTGTTTAAATTGCATTCTCAACAAGTGATAGAAGCCTTTGTTCGTTTCTTGTTTCGAAGTTGTCTTTGCCGCCATTTGAAAATCCTACAACAACTTATATATGTAGGAGTCACATAATTTTTAGCAGTTTGTCATAACCTTTTCATTTATTACTTTGAAGTTTCTCCTCCTTTGAAACTCAGAAATCATTTAAATAGGACATTAGACACATTATAATTGCATTTCCATCATTTCATTCTTCGAGAGTCATCTTGACGGCCATGTGGAAGTCATAGAACAGCTTATCCACATAAATTATTCATGTTTAGCACCTTTAAATAAACTTTTGATCTGTTGCCGATGATTTTTTATTGGCTAAACAAAAAACTTACTTAAATAGCATCATTGAGACATTCCACCAGCATTGCTTCCTTTGAAGCTTCGGAAGTAGTATGCTCGACCATATGGATCTCGTATAACAACTTATAACTAGTAATCATATAATTTCGTCACCAATTTTGTTGCCTTTTGATCCTTCACTATAGATTTTCACTTTGTTTAAAGCTGAAAACTTATTAATTAAGCGTCATTGACATATTCCAAAATCGTTTCCACCATTTCAAGCTTCGAGGTTAGTCCATGCATCTATATGCACCTCAGATAGCAAATTACCTATAGAAATCTGATAGTTTGATACATTTTTAACCGTTTTGATCCTTCATGGTAGATTCTTTATTTTTGCGAAACTGAAAACTTGTTTAAATTGCATTATCAACAAGTGATAGAAGCCTTTGTTCGTTTCTTGTTTCGAAGTTGTCTTTGCCGCCATTTGAAAATCCTACAACAACCTATATATGTAGGAGTCACATAATTTTTAGCAGTTTGTCATAACCTTTTCATTTATTACTTTGAATTTTCTCCTCCTTTGAAACTCAGAAATCATTTAAATAGGACATTAGACACATTATAATTGCATTTCCATCATTTCATTCTTCGAGAGTCGTCTCGACGGCCATGTGGAAGTCATAGAACAGCTTATCCACATAAATTATTCATGTTTAGCACCTTTACATAAACTTTTGATCTGTTGCCGATGATTTTTTATTGGCTAAACAAAAAACTTACTTAAATAGCATCATTGAGACATTCCACCAGCATTGCTTCCTTTGAAGCTTCGGAAGTAGTATGCTCGACCATATGGATCTCGTATAACAACTTATAACTAGTAATCATATAATTTCGTCACCAATTTTGTTGCCTTTTGATCCTTCACTATATATTTTCACTTTGTTTAAAGCTGAAAACTTATTAATTAAGCGTCATTGACATATTCCAAAATCGTTTCCACCATTTCAAGCTTCGAGGTTAGTCCATGCATCTATATGCACCTCAGATAGCAAATTACCTATAGAAATCTGATAGTTTGATACATTTTTAACCGTTTTGATCCATCATGGTAGATTTTTTATTTTTGCGAAACTGAAAACTTGTTTAAATTGCATTATCAACAAGTGATAGAAGCCTTTGTTCGTTTCTTGTTTCGAAGTTGTCTTTGCCGCCATTTGAAAATCCTACAACAACTTATATATGTAGGAGTCACATAATTTTTAGCAGTTTTTCATAACCTTTTGATTTATTACTTTGAATTTTCTCCTCCTTTGAAACTCAGAAATCATTTAAATAGGACATTAGACACATTATAATTGCATTTCCATCATTTCATTCTTCGAGAGTCATCTTGACGGCCATGTGGAAGTCATAGAACAGCTTATCCACATAAATTATTCATGTTTAGCACCTTTAAATAAACTTTTGATCTGTTGCCGATGATTTTTTATTGGCTAAACAAAAAACTTACTTAAATAACATCATTGAGACATTCCACCAGCATTGCTTCCTTTGAAGCTTCGGAAGTAGTATGCTCGACCATATGGATCTCGTATAACAACTTATAACTAGTAATCATATAATTTCGTCACCAATTTTGTTGCCTTTTGATCCTTCACTATAGATTTTCACTTTGTTTAAAGCTGAAAACTTATTAATTAAGCGTCATTGACATATTCCAAAATCGTTTCCACCATTTCAAGCTTCGAGGTTAGTCCATGCATCTATATGCACCTCAGATAGCAAATTACCTATATAAATCTGATAGTTTGATACATTTTTAACCGTTTTGATCCATCATGGTAGATTTTTTATTTTTGCGAAACTGAAAACTTGTTTAAATTGCATTATCAACAAGTGATAGAAGCCTTTGTTCGTTTCTTGTTTCGAAGTTGTCTTTGCCGCCATTTGAAAATCCTACAACAACCTATATATGTAGGAGTCACATAATTTTTAGCAGTTTGTCATAACCTTTTCATTTATTACTTTGAATTTTCTCCTCCTTTGAAACTCAGAAATCATTTAAATAGGACATTAGACACATTATAATTGCATTTCCATCATTTCATTCTTCGAGAGTCGTCTCGGCGGCCATGTGGAAGTCATAGAACAGCTTATCCACATAAATTATTCATGTTTAGCACCTTTACATAAACTTTTGATCTGTTGCCGATGATTTTTTATTGGCTAAACAAAAAACTTACTTAAATAGCATCATTGAGACATTCCACCAGCATTGCTTCCTTTGAAGCTTCGGAAGTAGTATGCTCGACCATATGGATCTCGTATAACAACTTATAACTAGTAATCATATAATTTCGTCACCAATTTTGTTGCCTTTTGATCCTTCACTATAGATTTTCACTTTGTTTAAAGCTGAAAACTTATTAATTAAGCGTCATTGACATATTCCAAAATCGTTTCCACCATTTCAAGCTTTGAGGTTTGTCCATGCATCTATATGCACCTCAGATAGCAAATTACCTATAGAAATCTGATAGTTTGATACATTTTTAACCGTTTTGATCCTTCATGGTAGATTCTTTATTTTTGCGAAACTGAAAACTTGTTTAAATTGCATTCTCAACAAGTGATAGAAGCCTTTGTTCGTTTCTTGTTTCGAAGTTGTCTTTGCCGCCATTTGAAAATCCTACAACAACTTATATATGTAGGAGTCACATAATTTTTACCAGTTTGTCATAACCTTTTGATTTATTACTTTGAATTTTCTCCTCCTTTGAAACTCAGAAATCATTTAAATAGGACATTAGACACATTATAATTGCATTTCCATCATTTCATTCTTCGAGAGTCGTCTTGACGGCCATGTGGAAGTCATAGAACAGCTTATCCACATAAATTATTCATGTTTAGCACCTTTACATAAACTTTTGATCTGTTGCCGATGATTTTTATTGGCTAAACAAAAAACTTACTTAAATAGCATCATTGAGACATTCCTCCAGCATTGCTTCCTTTGAAGCTTCGGAATTAGTATGTTCGACCATATGGATCTCGTATAACAACTTATAACTAGTAATCATATAATTTCGCCACCAATTTTGTTACCTTTTGATCCTTCACTATAGATTTTCACTTTGTTTAAAGCTGAAAACTTATTAATTAAGCATCATTGACATATTCCAAAATCGTTTCCACCATTTCAAGCTTCGAGGTTAGTCCATGCATCTATATGCACCTCAGATAGCAAATTACCTATAGAAATCTGATAGTTTGATACATTTTTAACCGTTTTGATCCATCATGGTAGATTTTTTATTTTTGCGAAACTGAAAACTTGTTTAAATTGCATTATCAACAAGTGATAGAAGCCTTTGTTCGTTTCTTGTTTCGAAGTTGTCTTTGCCGCCATTTGAAAATCCTACAACAACTTATATATGTAGGAGTCACATAATTTTTAGCAGTTTGTCATAACCTTTTCATTTATTACTTTGAAGTTTCTCCTCCTTTGAAACTCAGAAATCATTTAAATAGGACATTAGACACATTATAATTGCATTTCCATCATTTCATTCTTCGAGAGTCATCTTGACGGCCATGTGGAAGTCATAGAACAGCTTATCCACATAAATTATTCATGTTTAGCACCTTTAAATAAACTTTTGATCTGTTGCCGATGATTTTTTATTGGCTAAACAAAAAACTTACTTAAATAGCATCATTGAGACATTCCACCAGCATTGCTTCCTTTGAAGCTTCGGAAGTAGTATGCTCGACCATATGGATCTCGTATAACAACTTATAACTAGTAATCATATAATTTCGTCACCAATTTTGTTGCCTTTTGATCCTTCACTATAGATTTTCACTTTGTTTAAAGCTGAAAACTTATTAATTAAGCGTCATTGACATATTCCAAAATCGTTTCCACCATTTCAAGCTTCGAGGTTAGTCCATGCATCTATATGCACCTCAGATAGCAAATTACCTATAGAAATCTGATAGTTTGATACATTTTTAACCGTTTTGATCCTTCATGGTAGATTCTTTATTTTTGCGAAACTGAAAACTTGTTTAAATTGCATTATCAACAAGTGATAGAAGCCTTTGTTCGTTTCTTGTTTCGAAGTTGTCTTTGCCGCCATTTGAAAATCCTACAACAACCTATATATGTAGGAGTCACATAATTTTTAGCAGTTTGTCATAACCTTTTCATTTATTACTTTGAATTTTCTCCTCCTTTGAAACTCAGAAATCATTTAAATAGGACATTAGACACATTATAATTGCATTTCCATCATTTCATTCTTCGAGAGTCGTCTCGACGGCCATGTGGAAGTCATAGAACAGCTTATCCACATAAATTATTCATGTTTAGCACCTTTACATAAACTTTTGATCTGTTGCCGATGATTTTTTATTGGCTAAACAAAAAACTTACTTAAATAGCATCATTGAGACATTCCACCAGCATTGCTTCCTTTGAAGCTTCGGAAGTAGTATGCTCGACCATATGGATCTCGTATAACAACTTATAACTAGTAATCATATAATTTCGTCACCAATTTTGTTGCCTTTTGATCCTAAACTATAGATTTTCACTTTGTTTAAAGCTGAAAACTTATTAATTAAGCGTCATTGACATATTCCAAAATCGTTTCCACCATTTCAAGCTTCAAGGTTTGTCCATGCATCTATATGCACCTCAGATAGCAAATTACCTATAGAAATCTGATAGTTTGATACATTTTTAACCGTTTTGATCCTTCATGGTAGATTCTTTATTTTTGCGAAACTGAAAACTTGTTTAAATTGCATTCTCAACAAGTGATAGAAGCCTTTGTTCGTTTCTTGTTTCGAAGTTGTCTTTGCCGCCATTTGAAAATCCTACAACAACTTATATATGTAGGAGTCACATAATTTTTAGCAGTTTGTCATAACCTTTTCATTTATTACTTTGAAGTTTCTCCTCCTTTGAAACTCAGAAATCATTTAAATAGGACATTAGACACATTATAATTGCATTTCCATCATTTCATTCTTCGAGAGTCATCTTGACGGCCATGTGGAAGTCATAGAACAGCTTATCCACATAAATTATTCATGTTTAGCACCTTTAAATAAACTTTTGATCTGTTGCCGATGATTTTTTATTGGCTAAACAAAAAACTTACTTAAATAGCATCATTGAGACATTCCACCAGCATTGCTTCCTTTGAAGCTTCGGAAGTAGTATGCTCGACCATATGGATCTCGTATAACAACTTATAACTAGTAATCATATAATTTCGTCACCAATTTTGTTGCCTTTTGATCCTTCACTATAGATTTTCACTTTGTTTAAAGCTGAAAACTTATTAATTAAGCGTCATTGACATATTCCAAAATCGTTTCCACCATTTCAAGCTTCGAGGTTAGTCCATGCATCTATATGCACCTCAGATAGCAAATTACCTATAGAAATCTGATAGTTTGATACATTTTTAACCGTTTTGATCCTTCATGGTAGATTCTTTATTTTTGCGAAACTGAAAACTTGTTTAAATTGCATTATCAACAAGTGATAGAAGCCTTTGTTCGTTTCTTGTTTCGAAGTTGTCTTTGCCGCCATTTGAAAATCCTACAACAACCTATATATGTAGGAGTCACATAATTTTTAGCAGTTTGTCATAACCTTTTCATTTATTACTTTGAATTTTCTCCTCCTTTGAAACTCAGAAATCATTTAAATAGGACATTAGACACATTATAATTGCATTTCCATCATTTCATTCTTCGAGAGTCGTCTCGACGGCCATGTGGAAGTCATAGAACAGCTTATCCACATAAATTATTCATGTTTAGCACCTTTACATAAACTTTTGATCTGTTGCCGATGATTTTTTATTGGCTAAACAAAAAACTTACTTAAATAGCATCATTGAGACATTCCACCAGCATTGCTTCCTTTGAAGCTTCGGAAGTAGTATGCTCGACCATATGGATCTCGTATAACAACTTATAACTAGTAATCATATAATTTCGTCACCAATTTTGTTGCCTTTTGATCCTAAACTATAGATTTTCACTTTGTTTAAAGCTGAAAACTTATTAATTAAGCGTCATTGACATATTCCAAAATCGTTTCCACCATTTCAAGCTTCAAGGTTTGTCCATGCATCTATATGCACCTCAGATAGCAAATTACCTATAGAAATCTGATAGTTTGATACATTTTTAACCGTTTTGATCCTTCATGGTAGATTCTTTATTTTTGCGAAACTGAAAACTTGTTTAAATTGCATTCTCAACAAGTGATAGAAGCCTTTGTTCGTTTCTTGTTTCGAAGTTGTCTTTGCCGCCATTTGAAAATCCTACAACAACCTATATATGTAGGAGTCACATAATTTTTAGCAGTTTGTCATAACCTTTTCATTTATTACTTTGAATTTTCTCCTCCTTTGAAACTCAGAAATCATTTAAATAGGACATTAGACACATTATAATTGCATTTCCATCATTTCATTCTTCGAGAGTCGTCTCGACGGCCATGTGGAAGTCATAGAACAGCTTATCCACATAAATTATTCATGTTTAGCACCTTTAAATAAACTTTTGATCTGTTGCCGATGATTTTTTATTGGCTAAACAAAAAACTTACTTAAATAACATCATTGAGACATTCCACCAGCATTGCTTCCTTTGAAGCTTCGGAAGTAGTATGCTCGACCATATGGATCTCGTATAACAACTTATAACTAGTAATCATATAATTTCGTCACCAATTTTGTTGCCTTTTGATCCTTCACTATAGATTTTCACTTTGTTTAAAGCTGAAAACTTATTAATTAAGCGTCATTGACATATTCCAAAATCGTTTCCACCATTTCAAGCTTCGAGGTTAGTCCATGCATCTATATGCACCTCAGATAGCAAATTACCTATATAAATCTGATAGTTTGATACATTTTTAACCGTTTTGATCCATCATGGTAGATTTTTTATTTTTGCGAAACTGAAAACTTGTTTAAATTGCATTATCAACAAGTGATAGAAGCCTTTGTTCGTTTCTTGTTTCGAAGTTGTCTTTGCCGCCATTTGAAAATCCTACAACAACCTATATATGTAGGAGTCACATAATTTTTAGCAGTTTGTCATAACCTTTTCATTTATTACTTTGAATTTTCTCCTCCTTTGAAACTCAGAAATCATTTAAATAGGACATTAGACACATTATAATTGCATTTCCATCATTTCATTCTTCGAGAGTCGTCTCGGCGGCCATGTGGAAGTCATAGAACAGCTTATCCACATAAATTATTCATGTTTAGCACCTTTACATAAACTTTTGATCTGTTGCCGATGATTTTTTATTGGCTAAACAAAAAACTTACTTAAATAGCATCATTGAGACATTCCACCAGCATTGCTTCCTTTGAAGCTTCGGAAGTAGTATGCTCGACCATATGGATCTCGTATAACAACTTATAACTAGTAATCATATAATTTCGTCACCAATTTTGTTGCCTTTTGATCCTTCACTATAGATTTTCACTTTGTTTAAAGCTGAAAACTTATTAATTAAGCGTCATTGACATATTCCAAAATCGTTTCCACCATTTCAAGCTTCGAGGTTTGTCCATGCATCTATATGCACCTCAGATAGCAAATTACCTATAGAAATCTGATAGTTTGATACATTTTTAACCGTTTTGATCCTTCATGGTAGATTCTTTATTTTTGCGAAACTGAAAACTTGTTTAAATTGCATTCTCAACAAGTGATAGAAGCCTTTGTTCGTTTCTTGTTTCGAAGTTGTCTTTGCCGCCATTTGAAAATCCTACAACAACTTATATATGTAGGAGTCACATAATTTTTACCAGTTTGTCATAACCTTTTGATTTATTACTTTGAATTTTCTCCTCCTTTGAAACTCAGAAATCATTTAAATAGGACATTAGACACATTATAATTGCATTTCCATCATTTCATTCTTCGAGAGTCGTCTTGACGGCCATGTGGAAGTCATAGAACAGCTTATCCACATAAATTATTCATGTTTAGCACCTTTACATAAACTTTTGATCTGTTGCCGATGATTTTTATTGGCTAAACAAAAAACTTACTTAAATAGCATCATTGAGACATTCCACCAGCATTGCTTCCTTTGAAGCTTCGGAATTAGTATGTTCGACCATATGGATCTCGTATAACAACTGATAACTAGTAATCATATAATTTCGCCACCAATTTTGTTACCTTTTGATCCTTCACTATAGATTTTCACTTTGTTTAAAGCTGAAAACTTATTAATTAAGCATCATTGACATATTCCAAAATCGTTTCCACCATTTCAAGCTTCGAGGTTAGTCCATGCATCTATATGCACCTCAGATAGCAAATTACCTATAGAAATCTGATAGTTTGATACATTTTTAACCGTTTTGATCCATCATGGTAGATTTTTTATTTTTGCGAAACTGAAAACTTGTTTAAATTGCATTATCAACAAGTGATAGAAGCCTTTGTTCGTTTCTTGTTTCGAAGTTGTCTTTGCCGCCATTTGAAAATCCTACAACAACTTATATATGTAGGAGTCACATAATTTTTAGCAGTTTGTCATAACCTTTTCATTTATTACTTTGAAGTTTCTCCTCCTTTGAAACTCAGAAATCATTTAAATAGGACATTAGACACATTATAATTGCATTTCCATCATTTCATTCTTCGAGAGTCATCTTGACGGCCATGTGGAAGTCATAGAACAGCTTATCCACATAAATTATTCATGTTTAGCACCTTTAAATAAACTTTTGATCTGTTGCCGATGATTTTTTATTGGCTAAACAAAAAACTTACTTAAATAGCATCATTGAGACATTCCACCAGCATTGCTTCCTTTGAAGCTTCGGAAGTAGTATGCTCGACCATATGGATCTCGTATAACAACTTATAACTAGTAATCATATAATTTCGTCACCAATTTTGTTGCCTTTTGATCCTTCACTATAGATTTTCACTTTGTTTAAAGCTGAAAACTTATTAATTAAGCGTCATTGACATATTCCAAAATCGTTTCCACCATTTCAAGCTTCGAGGTTAGTCCATGCATCTATATGCACCTCAGATAGCAAATTACCTATAGAAATCTGATAGTTTGATACATTTTTAACCGTTTTGATCCTTCATGGTAGATTCTTTATTTTTGCGAAACTGAAAACTTGTTTAAATTGCATTATCAACAAGTGATAGAAGCCTTTGTTCGTTTCTTGTTTCGAAGTTGTCTTTGCCGCCATTTGAAAATCCTACAACAACCTATATATGTAGGAGTCACATAATTTTTAGCAGTTTGTCATAACCTTTTCATTTATTACTTTGAATTTTCTCCTCCTTTGAAACTCAGAAATCATTTAAATAGGACATTAGACACATTATAATTGCATTTCCATCATTTCATTCTTCGAGAGTCGTCTCGACGGCCATGTGGAAGTCATAGAACAGCTTATCCACATAAATTATTCATGTTTAGCACCTTTACATAAACTTTTGATCTGTTGCCGATGATTTTTTATTGGCTAAACAAAAAACTTACTTAAATAGCATCATTGAGACATTCCACCAGCATTGCTTCCTTTGAAGCTTCGGAAGTAGTATGCTCGACCATATGGATCTCGTATAACAACTTATAACTAGTAATCATATAATTTCGTCACCAATTTTGTTGCCTTTTGATCCTAAACTATAGATTTTCACTTTGTTTAAAGCTGAAAACTTATTAATTAAGCGTCATTGACATATTCCAAAATCGTTTCCACCATTTCAAGCTTCAAGGTTTGTCCATGCATCTATATGCACCTCAGATAGCAAATTACCTATAGAAATCTGATAGTTTGATACATTTTTAACCGTTTTGATCCTTCATGGTAGATTCTTTATTTTTGCGAAACTGAAAACTTGTTTAAATTGCATTCTCAACAAGTGATAGAAGCCTTTGTTCATTTCTTGTTTCGAAGTTGTCTTTGCCGCCATTTGAAAATCCTACAACAACTTATATATGTAGGAGTCACATAATTTTTAGCAGTTTGTCATAACCTTTTGATTTATTACTTTGAATTTTCTCCTCCTTTGAAACTCAGAAATCATTTAAATAGGACATTAGACACATTATAATTGCATTTCCATCATTTCATTCTTCGAGAGTCGTCTCGACGGCCATGTGGAAGTCATAGAACAGCTTATCCACATAAATTATTCATGTTTAGCACCTTTACATAAACTTTTGATCTGTTGCCGATGATTTTTTATTGGCTAAACAAAAAACTTACTTAAATAGCATCATTGAGACATTCCACCAGCATTGCTTCCTTTGAAGCTTCGGAATTAGTATGTTCGACCATATGGATCTCGTATAACAACTTATAACTAGTAATCATATAATTTCGTCACCAATTTTGTTACCTTTTGATCCTTCACTATAGATTTTCACTTTGTTTAAAGCTGAAAACTTATTAATTAAGCGTCATTGACATATTCCAAAATCGTTTCCACCATTTCAAGCTTCGAGGTTTGTCCATGCATCTATATGCACCTCAGATAGCAAATTACCTATAGAAATCTGATAGTTTGATACATTTTTAACCGTTTTGATCCATCATGGTAGATTTTTTATTTTTGCGAAACTGAAAACTTGTTTAAATTGCATTATCAACAAGTGATAGAAGCCTTTGTTCGTTTCTTGTTTCGAAGTTGTCTTTGCCGCCATTTGAAAATCCTACAACAACTTATATATGTAGGAGTCACATAATTTTTAGCAGTTTGTCATAACCTTTTCATTTATTACTTTGAATTTTCTCCTCCTTTGAAACTCAGAAATCATTTAAATAGGACATTAGACACATTATAATTGCATTTCCATCATTTCATTCTTCGAGAGTCGTCTCGACGGCCATGTGGAAGTCATAGAACAGCTTATCCACATAAATTATTCATGTTTAGCACCTTCACATAAACTTTTGATCTGTTGCCGATGATTTTTTATTGGCTAAACAAAAAACTTACTTAAATAGCATCATTGAGACATTCCACCAGCATTGCTTCCTTTGAAGCTTCGGAAGTAGTATGCTCGACCATATGGATCTCGTATAACAACTTATAACTAGTAATCATATAATTTCGTCACCAATTTTGTTGCCTTTTGATCCTTCACTATAGATTTTCACTTTGTTTAAAGCTGAAAACTTATTAATTAAGCGTCATTGACATATTCCAAAATCGTTTCCACCATTTCAAGCTTCAAGGTTTGTCCATGCATCTATATGCACCTCAGATAGCAAATTACCTATAGAAATCTGATAGTTTGATACATTTTTAACCGTTTTGATCCTTCATGGTAGATTCTTTATTTTTGCGAAACTGAAAACTTGTTTAAATTGCATTCTCAACAAGTGATAGAAGCCTTTGTTCGTTTCTTGTTTCGAAGTTGTCTTTGCCGCCATTTGAAAATCCTACAACAACTTATATATGTAGGAGTCACATAATTTTTAGCAGTTTGTCATAACCTTTTCATTTATTACTTTGAATTTTCTCCTCCTTTGAAACTCAGAAATCATTTAAATAGGACATTAGACACATTATAATTGCATTTCCATCATTTCATTCTTCGAGAGTCGTCTCGACGGCCATGTGGAAGTCATAGAACAGCTTATCCACATAAATTATTCATGTTTAGCACCTTTACATAAACTTTTGATCTGTTGCCGATGATTTTTTATTGGCTAAACAAAAAACTTACTTAAATAGCATCATTGAGACATTCCACCAGCATTGCTTCCTTTGAAGCTTCGGAATTAGTATGTTCGACCATATGGATCTCGTATAACAACTTATAACTAGTAATCATATAATTTCGTCACCAATTTTGTTACCTTTTGATCCTTCACTATAGATTTTCACTTTGTTTAAAGCTGAAAACTTATTAATTAAGCGTCATTGACATATTACAAAATCGTTTCCACCATTTCAAGCTTCGAGGTTTGTTCATGCATCTATATGCACCTCAGATAGCAAATTACCTATAGAAATCTGATAGTTTGATACATTTTTAACCGTTTTGATCCATCATGGTAGATTTTTTATTTTTGCGAAACTGAAAACTTGTTTAAATTGCATTATCAACAAGTGATAGAAGCCTTTGTTCGTTTCTTGTTTCGAAGTTGTCTTTGCCGCCATTTGAAAATCCTACAACAACTTATATATGTAGGAGTCACATAATTTTTAGCAGTTTGTCATAACCTTTTCATTTATTACTTTGAATTTTCTCCTCCTTTGAAACTCAGAAATCATTTAAATAGGACATTAGACACATTATAATTGCATTTCCATCATTTCATTCTTCGAGAGTCGTCTCGACGGCCATGTGGAAGTCATAGAACAGCTTATCCACATAAATTATTCATGTTTAGCACCTTCACATAAACTTTTGATCTGTTGCCGATGATTTTTTATTGGCTAAGCAAAAAACTTACTTAAATAGCATCATTGAGACATTCCACCAGCATTGCTTCCTTTGAAGCTTCGGAAGTAGTATGCTCGACCATATGGATCTCGTATAACAACTTATAACTAGTAATCATATAATTTCGTCACCAATTTTGTTGCCTTTTGATCCTTCACTATAGATTTTCACTTTGTTTAAAGCTGAAAACTTATTAATTAAGCGTCATTGACATATTCCAAAATCGTTTCCACCATTTCAAGCTTCAAGGTTTGTCCATGCATCTATATGCACCTCAGATAGCAAATTACCTATAGAAATCTGATAGTTTGATACATTTTTAACCGTTTTGATCCTTCATGGTAGATTCTTTATTTTTGCGAAACTGAAAACTTGTTTAAATTGCATTATCAACAAGTGATAGAAGCCTTTGTTCGTTTCTTGTTTCGAAGTTGTCTTTGCCGCCATTTGAAAATCCTACAACAACTTATATATGTAGGAGTCACATAATTTTTAGCAGTTTGTCATAACCTTTTCATTTATTACTTTGAATTTTCTCCTCCTTTGAAACTCAGAAATCATTTAAATAGGACATTAGACACATTATAATTGCATTTCCATCATTTCATTCTTCGAGAGTCGTCTCGACGGCCATGTGGAAGTCATAGAACAGCTTATCCACATAAATTATTCATGTTTAGCACCTTCACATAAACTTTTGATCTGTTGCCGATGATTTTTTATTGGCTAAGCAAAAAACTTACATAAATAGCATCATTGAGACATTCCACCAGCATTGCTTCCTTTGAAGCTTCGGAAGTAGTATGCTCGACCATATGGATCTCGTATAACAACTTATAACTAGTAATCATATAATTTCGTCACCAATTTTGTTGCCTTTTGATCCTTCACTATAGATTTTCACTTTGTTTAAAGCTGAAAACTTATTAATTAAGCGTCATTGACATATTCCAAAATCGTTTCCACCATTTCAAGCTTCAAGGTTTGTCCATGCATCTATATGCACCTCAGATAGCAAATTACCTATAGAAATCTGATAGTTTGATACATTTTTAACCGTTTTGATCCTTCATGGTAGATTCTTTATTTTTGCGAAACTGAAAACTTGTTTAAATTGCATTATCAACAAGTGATAGAAGCCTTTGTTCGTTTCTTGTTTCGAAGTTGTCTTTGCCGCCATTTGAAAATCCTACAACAACTTATATATGTAGGAGTCACATAATTTTTAGCAGTTTGTCATAACCTTTTCATTTATTACTTTGAATTTTCTCCTCCTTTGAAACTCAGAAATCATTTAAATAGGACATTAGACACATTATAATTGCATTTCCATCATTTCATTCTTCGAGAGTCGTCTCGACGGCCATGTGGAAGTCATAGAACAGCTTATCCACATAAATTATTCATGTTTAGCACCTTTACATAAACTTTTGATCTGTTGCCGATGATTTTTTATTGGCTAAACAAAAAACTTACTTAAATAGCATCATTGAGACATTCCACCAGCATTGCTTCCTTTGAAGCTTCGGAAGTAGTATGCTCGACCATATGGATCTCGTATAACAACTTATAACTAGTAATCATATAATTTCGTCACCAATTTTGTTGCCTTTTGATCCTTCACTATAGATTTTCACATTGTTTAAAGCTGAAAACTTATTAATTAAGCGTCACTGACATATTCCAAAATCGTTTCCACCATTTCAAGCTTCAAGGTTTGTCCATGCATCTATATGCACCTCAGATAGCAAATTACCTATAGAAATCTGATAGTTTGATACATTTTTAACCGTTTTGATCCTTCATGGTAGATTCTTTATTTTTGCGAAACTGAAAACTTGTTTAAATTGCATTCTCAACAAGTGATAGAAGCCTTTGTTCGTTTCTTGTTTCGAAGTTGTCTTTGCCGCCATTTGAAAATCCTACAACAACTTATATATGTAGGAGTCACATAATTTTTAGCAGTTTGTCATAACCTTTTGATTTATTACTTTGAATTTTCTCCTCCTTTGAAACTCAGAAATCATTTAAATAGGACATTAGACACATTATAATTGCATTTCCATCATTTCATTCTTCGAGAGTCGTCTCGACGGCCATGTGGAAGTCATAGAACAGCTTATCCACATAAATTATTCATGTTTAGCACCTTTACATAAACTTTTGATCTGTTGCCGATGATTTTTTATTGGCTAAACAAAAAACTTACTTAAATAGCATCATTGAGACATTCCACCAGCATTGCTTCCTTTGGAGCTTCGGAATTAGTATGTTCGACCATATGGATCTCGTATAACAACTTATAACTAGTAATCATATAATTTCGTCACCAATTTTGTTACCTTTTGATCCTTCACTATAGATTTTCACTTTGTTTAAAGCTGAAAACTTATTAATTAAGCGTCATTGACATATTCCAAAATCGTTTCCACCATTTCAAGCTTCGAGGTTTGTCCATGCATCTATATGCACCTCAGATAGCAAATTACCTATAGAAATCTGATAGTTTGATACATTTTTAACCGTTTTGATCCATCATGGTAGATTTTTTATTTTTGCGAAACTGAAAACTTGTTTAAATTGCATTATCAACAAGTGATAGAAGCCTTTGTTCGTTTCTTGTTTCGAAGTTGTCTTTGCCGCCATTTGAAAATCCTACAACAACTTATATATGTAGGAGTCACATAATTTTTAGCAGTTTGTCATAACCTTTTCATTTATTACTTTGAATTTTCTCCTCCTTTGAAACTCAGAAATCATTTAAATAGGACATTAGACACATTATAATTGCATTTCCATCATTTCATTCTTCGAGAGTCGTCTCGACGGCCATGTGGAAGTCATAGAACAGCTTATCCACATAAATTATTCATGTTTAGCACCTTCACATAAACTTTTGATCTGTTGCCGATGATTTTTTATTGGCTAAACAAAAAACTTACTTAAATAGCATCATTGAGACATTCCACCAGCATTGCTTCCTTTGAAGCTTCGGAAGTAGTATGCTCGACCATATGGATCTCGTATAACAACTTATAACTAGTAATCATATAATTTCGTCACCAATTTTGTTGCCTTTTGATCCTTCACTATAGATTTTCACTTTGTTTAAAGCTGAAAACTTATTAATTAAGCGTCATTGACATATTCCAAAATCGTTTCCACCATTTCAAGCTTCAAGGTTTGTCCATGCATCTATATGCACCTCAGATAGCAAATTACCTATAGAAATCTGATAGTTTGATACATTTTTAACCGTTTTGATCCTTCATGGTAGATTCTTTATTTTTGCGAAACTGAAAACTTGTTTAAATTGCATTATCAACAAGTGATAGAAGCCTTTGTTCGTTTCTTGTTTCGAAGTTGTCTTTGCCGCCATTTGAAAATCCTACAACAACTTATATATGTAGGAGTCACATAATTTTTAGCAGTTTGTCATAACCTTTTCATTTATTACTTTGAATTTTCTCCTCCTTTGAAACTCAGAAATCATTTAAATAGGACATTAGACACATTATAATTGCATTTCCATCATTTCATTCTTCGAGAGTCGTCTCGACGGCCATGTGGAAGTCATAGAACAGCTTATCCACATAAATTATTCATGTTTAGCACCTTCACATAAACTTTTGATCTGTTGCCGATGATTTTTTATTGGCTAAGCAAAAAACTTACATAAATAGCATCATTGAGACATTCCACCAGCATTGCTTCCTTTGAAGCTTCGGAAGTAGTATGCTCGACCATATGGATCTCGTATAACAACTTATAACTAGTAATCATATAATTTCGTCACCAATTTTGTTGCCTTTTGATCCTTCACTATAGATTTTCACTTTGTTTAAAGCTGAAAACTTATTAATTAAGCGTCATTGACATATTCCAAAATCGTTTCCACCATTTCAAGCTTCAAGGTTTGTCCATGCATCTATATGCACCTCAGATAGCAAATTACCTATAGAAATCTGATAGTTTGATACATTTTTAACCGTTTTGATCCTTCATGGTAGATTCTTTATTTTTGCGAAACTGAAAACTTGTTTAAATTGCATTATCAACAAGTGATAGAAGCCTTTGTTCGTTTCTTGTTTCGAAGTTGTCTTTGCCGCCATTTGAAAATCCTACAACAACTTATATATGTAGGAGTCACATAATTTTTAGCAGTTTGTCATAACCTTTTCATTTATTACTTTGAATTTTCTCCTCCTTTGAAACTCAGAAATCATTTAAATAGGACATTAGACACATTATAATTGCATTTCCATCATTTCATTCTTCGAGAGTCGTCTCGACGGCCATGTGGAAGTCATAGAACAGCTTATCCACATAAATTATTCATGTTTAGCACCTTTACATAAACTTTTGATCTGTTGCCGATGATTTTTTATTGGCTAAACAAAAAACTTACTTAAATAGCATCATTGAGACATTCCACCAGCATTGCTTCCTTTGAAGCTTCGGAAGTAGTATGCTCGACCATATGGATCTCGTATAACAACTTATAACTAGTAATCATATAATTTCGTCACCAATTTTGTTGCCTTTTGATCCTTCACTATAGATTTTCACATTGTTTAAAGCTGAAAACTTATTAATTAAGCGTCACTGACATATTCCAAAATCGTTTCCACCATTTCAAGCTTCAAGGTTTGTCCATGCATCTATATGCACCTCAGATAGCAAATTACCTATAGAAATCTGATAGTTTGATACATTTTTAACCGTTTTGATCCTTCATGGTAGATTCTTTATTTTTGCGAAACTGAAAACTTGTTTAAATTGCATTCTCAACAAGTGATAGAAGCCTTTGTTCGTTTCTTGTTTCGAAGTTGTCTTTGCCGCCATTTGAAAATCCTACAACAACTTATATATGTAGGAGTCACATAATTTTTAGCAGTTTGTCATAACCTTTTGATTTATTACTTTGAATTTTCTCCTCCTTTGAAACTCAGAAATCATTTAAATAGGACATTAGACACATTATAATTGCATTTCCATCATTTCATTCTTCGAGAGTCGTCTCGACGGCCATGTGGAAGTCATAGAACAGCTTATCCACATAAATTATTCATGTTTAGCACCTTTACATAAACTTTTGATCTGTTGCCGATGATTTTTTATTGGCTAAACAAAAAACTTACTTAAATAGCATCATTGAGACATTCCACCAGCATTGCTTCCTTTGGAGCTTCGGAATTAGTATGTTCGACCATATGGATCTCGTATAACAACTTATAACTAGTAATCATATAATTTCGTCACCAATTTTGTTACCTTTTGATCCTTCACTATAGATTTTCACTTTGTTTAAAGCTGAAAACTTATTAATTAAGCGTCATTGACATATTCCAAAATCGTTTCCACCATTTCAAGCTTCGAGGTTTGTCCATGCATCTATATGCACCTCAGATAGCAAATTACCTATAGAAATCTGATAGTTTGATACATTTTTAACCGTTTTGATCCATCATGGTAGATTTTTTATTTTTGCGAAACTGAAAACTTGTTTAAATTGCATTATCAACAAGTGATAGAAGCCTTTGTTCGTTTCTTGTTTCGAAGTTGTCTTTGCCGCCATTTGAAAATCCTACAACAACTTATATATGTAGGAGTCACATAATTTTTAGCAGTTTGTCATAACCTTTTCATTTATTACTTTGAATTTTCTCCTCCTTTGAAACTCAGAAATCATTTAAATAGGACATTAGACACATTATAATTGCATTTCCATCATTTCATTCTTCGAGAGTCGTCTCGACGGCCATGTGGAAGTCATAGAACAGCTTATCCACATAAATTATTCATGTTTAGCACCTTTACATAAACTTTTGATCTGTTGCCGATGATTTTTTATTGGCTAACCAAAAAACTTACATAAATAGCATCATTGAGACATTCCACCAGCATTGCTTCCTTTGTAGCTTCGGAAGTAGTATGCTCGACCATATGGATCTCGTATAACAACTTATAACTAGTAATCATATAATTTCGTCACCAATTTTGTTGCCTTTTGATCCTTCACTATAGATTTTCACTTTGTTTAAAGCTGAAAACTTATTAATTAAGCGTCATTGACATATTCCAAAATCGTTTCCACCATTTCAAGCTTCAAGGTTTGTCCATGCATCTATATGCACCTCAGATAGCAAATTACCTATAGAAATCTGATAGTTTGATACATTTTTAACTGTTTTGATCCTTCATGGTAGATTCTTTATTTTTGCGAAACTGAAAACTTGTTTAAATTGCATTCTCAACAAGTGATAGAAGCCTTTGTTCGTTTCTTGTTTCGAAGTTGTCTTTGCCGCCATTTGAAAATCCTACAACAACTTATATATGTAGGAGTCACATAATTTTTAGCAGTTTGTCATAACCTTTTGATTTATTACTTTGAATTTTCTCCTCCTTTGAAACTCAGAAATCATTTAAATAGGACATTAGACACATTATAATTGCATTTCCATCATTTCATTCTTCGAGAGTCGTCTCGACGGCCATGTGGAAGTCATAGAACAGCTTATCCACATAAATTATTCATGTTTAGCACCTTTACATAAACTTTTGATCTGTTGCCGATGATTTTTTATTGGCTAAACAAAAAACTTACTTAAATAGCATCATTGAGACATTCCACCAGCATTGCTTCCTTTGAAGCTTCGGAATTAGTATGTTCGACCATATGGATCTCGTAAAACAACTTATAACTAGTAATCATATAATTTCGTCACCAATTTTGTTGCCTTTTGATCCTTCACTATAGATTTTCACTTTGTTTAAAGCTGAAAACTTATTAATTAAGCGTCATTGACATATTCCAAAATCGTTTCCACCATTTCAAGCTTCGAGGTTAGTCCATGCATCTATATGCACCTCAGATAGCAAATTACCTATAGAAATCTGATAGTTTGATACATTTTTAACCGTTTTGATCCTTCATGGTAGATTCTTTATTTTTGCGAAACTGAAAACTTGTTTAAATTGCATTATCAACAAGTGATAGAAGCCTTTGTTCGTTTCTTGTTTCGAAGTTGTCTTTGCCGCCATTTGAAAATCCTACAACAACTTATATATGTAGGAGTCACATAATTTTTAGCAGTTTGTCATAACCTTTTCATTTATTACTTTGAATTTTCTCCTCCTTTGAAACTCAGAAATCATTTAAATAGGACATTAGACACATTATAATTGCATTTCCATCATTTCATTCTTCGAGAGTCGTCTCGACGGCCATGTGGAAGTCATAGAACAGCTTATCCACATAAATTATTCATGTTTAGCACCTTTACATAAACTTTTGATCTGTTGCCGATGATTTTTTATTTGCTAAACAAAAAACTTACTTAAATAGCATCATTGAGACATTCCACCAGCATTGCTTCCTTTGAAGTTTCGGAATTAGTATGTTCGACCATATGGATCTCGTATAACAACTTATAACTAGTAATCATATAATTTCGTCACCAATTTTGTTACCTTTTGATCCTTCACTATAGATTTTCACTTTGTTTAAAGCTGAAAACTTATTAATTAAGCGTCATTGACATATTCCAAAATCGTTTCCACCATTTCAAGCTTCGAGGTTTGTCCATGCATCTATATGCACCTCAGATAGCAAATTACCTATAGAAATCTGATAGTTTGATACATTTTTAACCGTTTTGATCCTTCATGGTAGATTCTTTATTTTTGCGAAACTGAAAACTTGTTTAAATTGCATTATCAACAAGTGATAGAAGCCTTTGTTCGTTTCTTGTTTCGAAGTTGTCTTTGCCGCCATTTGAAAATCCTACAACAACTTATATATGTAGGAGTCACATAATTTTTACCAGTTTGTCATAACCTTTTGATTTATTACTTTGAATTTTCTCCTCCTTTGAAACTCAGAAATCATTTAAATAGGACATTAGACACATTATAATTGCATTTCCATCATTTCATTCTTCGAGAGTCGTCTCGACGGCCATGTAGAAGTCATAGAACAGCTTATCCACATAAATTATTCATGTTTACCACCTTTACATAAACTTTTGATCTGTTGCCGATGATTTTTTATTGGCTAAACAAAAAACTTACTTAAATAGCATCATTGAGACATTCCACCAGCATTGCTTCCTTTGTAGCTTCGGAAGTAGTATGCTCGACCATATGGATCTCGTATAACAACTTATAACTAGTAATCATATAATTTCGTCACCAATTTTGTTGCCTTTTGATCCTTCACTATAGATTTTCACTTTGTTTAAAGCTGAAAACTTATTAATTAAGCGTCATTGACATATTCCAAAATCGTTTCCACCATTTCAAGCTTCGAGGTTTGTCCATGCATCTATATGCACCTCAGATAGCAAATTACCTATAGAAATCTGATAGTTTGATACATTTTTAACCGTTTTGATCCTTCATGGTAGATTCTTTATTTTTGCGAAACTGAAAACTTGTTTAAATTGCATTATCAACAAGTGATAGAAGCCTTTGTTCGTTTCTTGTTTCGAAGTTGTCTTTGCCGCCATTTGAAAATCCTACAACAACTTATATATGTAGGAGTCACATAATTTTTAGCAGTTTGTCATAACCTTTTGATTTATTACTTTGAATTTTCTCCTCCTTTGAAACTCAGAAATCATTTAAATAGGACATTAGACACATTATAATTGCATTTCCATCATTTCATTCTTCGAGAGTCGTCTCGACGGCCATGTGGAAGTCATAGAACAGCTTATCCACATAAATTATTCATGTTTAGCACCTTTACATAAACTTTTGATCTGTTGCCGATGATTTTTAATTGGCTAAACAAAAAACTTACTTAAATAGCATCATTGAGACATTCCACCAGCATTGCTTCCTTTGAAGCTTCGGAATTAGTATGTTCGACCATATGGATCTCGTAAAACAACTTATAACTAGTAATCGTATAATTTCGTCACCAATTTTGTTGCCTTTTGATCCTTCACTATAGATTTTCACTTTGTTTAAAGCTGAAAACTTATTAATTAAGCGTCATTGACATATTCCAAAATCGTTTCCACCATTTCAAGCTTCGAGGTTAGTCCATGCATCTATATGCACCTCAGATAGCAAATTACCTATAGAAATCTGATAGTTTGATACATTTTTAACCGTTTTGATCCTTCATGGTAGATTCTTTATTTTTGCGAAACTGAAAACTTGTTTAAATTGCATTATCAACAAGTGATAGAAGCCTTTGTTCGTTTCTTGTTTCGAAGTTGTCTTTGCCGCCATTTGAAAATCCTACAACAACTTATATATGTAGGAGTCACATAATTTTTAGCAGTTTGTCATAACCTTTTCATTTATTACTTTGAATTTTCTCCTCCTTTGAAACTCAGAAATCATTTAAATAGGACATTAGACACATTATAATTGCATTTCCATCATTTCATTCTTCGAGAGTCGTCTCGACGGCCATGTGGAAGTCATAGAACAGCTTATCCACATAAATTATTCATGTTTAGCACCATTACATAAACTTTTGATCTGTTGCCGATGATTTTTTATTTGCTAAACAAAAAACTTACTTAAATAGCATCATTGAGACATTCCACCAGCATTGCTTCCTTTGAAGTTTCGGAATTAGTATGTTCGACCATATGGATCTCGTATAACAACTTATAACTAGTAATCATATAATTTCGTCACCAATTTTGTTACCTTTTGATCCTTCACTATAGATTTTCACTTTGTTTAAAGCTGAAAACTTATTAATTAAGCGTCATTGACATATTCCAAAATCGTTTCCACCATTTCAAGCTTCGAGGTTTGTCCATGCATCTATATGCACCTCAGATAGCAAATTACCTATAGAAATCTGATAGTTTGATACATTTTTAACCGTTTTGATCCTTCATGGTAGATTCTTTATTTTTGCGAAACTGAAAACTTGTTTAAATTGCATTATCAACAAGTGATAGAAGCCTTTGTTCGTTTCTTGTTTCGAAGTTGTCTTTGCCGCCATTTGAAAATCCTACAACAACTTATATATGTAGGAGTCACATAATTTTTACCAGTTTGTCATAACCTTTTGATTTATTACTTTGAATTTTCTCCTCCTTTGAAACTCAGAAATCATTTAAATAGGACATTAGACACATTATAATTGCATTTCCATCATTTCATTCTTCGAGAGTCGTCTCGACGGCCATGTAGAAGTCATAGAACAGCTTATCCACATAAATTATTCATGTTTACCACCTTTACATAAACTTTTGATCTGTTGCCGATGATTTTTTATTGGCTAAACAAAAAACTTACTTAAATAGCATCATTGAGACATTCCACCAGCATTGCTTCCTTTGTAGCTTCGGAAGTAGTATGCTCGACCATATGGATCTCGTATAACAACTTATAACTAGTAATCATATAATTTCGTCACCAATTTTGTTGCCTTTTGATCCTTCACTATAGATTTTCACCTTGTTTAAAGCTGAAAACTTATTAATTAAGCGTCATTGACATATTCCAAAATCGTTTCCACCATTTCAAGCTTCGAGGTTTGTCCATGCATCTATATGCACCTCAGATAGCAAATTACCTATAGAAATCTGATAGTTTGATACATTTTTAACCGTTTTGATCCTTCATGGTAGATTCTTTATTTTTGCGAAACTGAAAACTTGTTTAAATTGCATTATCAACAAGTGATAGAAGCCTTTGTTCGTTTCTTGTTTCGAAGTTGTCTTTGCCGCCATTTGAAAATCCTACAACAACTTATATATGTAGGAGTCACATAATTTTTAGCAGTTTGTCATAACCTTTTGATTTATTATTTTGAATTTTCTCCTCCTTTGAAACTCAGAAATCATTTAAATAGGACATTAGACACATTATAATTGCATTTCCATCATTTCATTCTTCGAGAGTCGTCTCGACGGCCATGTGGAAGTCATAGAACAGCTTATCCACATAAATTATTCATGTTTAGCACCTTTACATAAACTTTTGATCTGTTGCCGATGATTTTTTATTGGCTAAACAAAAAACTTACTTAAATAGCATCATTGAGACATTCCACCAGCACTGCTTCCTTTGAAGCTTCGGAATTAGTATGTTCGACCATATGGATCTCGTATAACAACTTATAACTAGTAATCATATAATTTCGTCACCAATTTTGTTACCTTTTGATCCTTCACTATAGATTTTCACTTTGTTTAAAGCTGAAAACTTATTAATTAAGCGTCATTGACATATTCCAAAATCGTTTCCACCATTTCAAGCTTCGAGGTTAGTCCATGCATCTATATGCACCTCAGATAGCATATTACCTATAGAAATCTGATAGTTTGATACATTTTTAACCGTTTTGATCCATCATGGTAGATTTTTTATTTTTGCGAAACTGAAAACTTGTTTAAATTGCATTATCAACAAGTGATAGAAGCCTTTGTTCGTTTCTTGTTTCGAAGTTGTCTTTGCCGCCATTTGAAAATCCTACAACAACTTATATATGTAGGAGTCACATAATTTTTAGCAGTTTGTCATAACCTTTCGGTTTATTACTTTGAATTTTCTCCTCCTTTGAAACTCAGAAATCATTTAAATAGGACATTAGACACATTATAATTGCATTTCCATCATTTCATTCTTCGAGAGTCGTCTCGACGGCCATGTGGAAGTCATAGAACAGCTTATCCACATAAATTATTCATGTTTAGCACCTTTACATAAACTTTTGATCTGTTGCCGATGATTCTTTATTGGCTAAACAAAACACGTACTTAAATAGCATCATTGAGACATTCCACCAGCATTTCTTCCTTTGAAGCTTCAGAAGTAGTATGTTCGACCATATGGATCTCGTATAACAACTTATAACTGGTAATCATATAATTTCGTCACCAATTTTGTTACCTTTTTATCCTTCACTATAGATTTTCACTTTGTTTAAAACTAAAAACTTATTAATTAAGCCTCGTCGACATATTCCAAAATTGTTTCCACCATTTCAAGCTTCGAGGTTAGTCCATGCATCTATATGCACCTCAGATAGCAAATTACCTATAGAAATCTGATAGTTTGATAAAAAAAATTACCGTTTTGATCCCTCATGGTAGAGTTTTTATTTTTGCGAAACTGAAAAACTTGTTTAAATTGCATTATCAGCAAGTGATAGACGCCTTTGTTCGTTTCTTGTTTCGAAGTTGTCTTTGCCGCCATTTGAAAATCCTACAACAACTTATATATGTAGGAGTCACGTAATTTTTAGCAGTTTTTCGTAACCTTTTGATTTATTACTTTGAATTTTCTCCTCCTTTGAAACTCAGAAATCATTTGAATAGGACATTAGACACATTATAATTGCATTTCCATCATTTCATTCTTTGAGAGTGGTCTCGACGGCCATGTGGAAGTCATAGAACAGCTTATCCACATAAATTATTCATGTTTAGCACCTTTACATAAACTTTTGATCTATTGCCGATGATTCTTTATTGGCTAAACAAAAAACGTACTTAAATAGCATCATTGAGACATTCCACCAGCATTTCTTCCTTTGAAGCTTCGGAAGTAGTATGTTCGACCATATGGATCTTGTATAACAACTTATAACTAGTAATCATATAATTTCGTCACCAATTTTGTTACCTTTTGATCCTTCACTATAGATTTTCACTTTGTTTAAAACTGAAAACTTATTAATTAAGCGTCATCGACATATTCCAAAATCGTTTCCACCATTTCAAGCTTCGAGGTTTGTCCATGCATCTATATGCACCTCAGATAGCAAATTACCTATAGAAATCTGATAGTTTGATATAAAAAATTACCGTTTTGATCCATCATGGTAGAGTTTTTATTTTTGCGAAACTGAAAAACTTGTTTAAATTGCAGTATCAACAAGTGATAGAAGCCTTTGTTCGTTTCTTGTTTCGAAGTTGTCTTTGCCGCCATTTGAAAATCCTACAACAACTTATATATGTAGGAGTCACATAATTTTTAGCAGTTTTTCATAACGTTTTGATTTATTACTTTGAATTTTCTCCTCCTTTGAAACTCAGAAATCATTTGAATAGGACATTAGACACATTATAATTGCATTTCCATCATTTCATTCTTCGAGAGTGGTCTCGACGGCCATGTGGAAGTCATAGAACAGCTTATCCACATAAATTATTCATGTTTAGCACCTTTACATAAACTTTTGATCTGTTGCTGATGATTTTTTATTGGCTAAACAAAAAACATACTTAAATAGCATCATTGAGACATTCCACCAGCATTTCTTCCTTTGAAGCTTCGGAAGTAGTATGTTCGACCATATGGATCTCGTATAACAACTTATAACTAGTAATCATATAATTTCGTCACCAATTTTGTTACCTTTTGATCCTTCACTATAGATTTTCACTTTGTTTAAAGCAGAAAACTTATTAATTAAGCCTCATTGACATATTCCAAAATCGTTTCCACCATTTCAAGCTTCGAGGTTAGTCCATGCATCTATATGCACCTCAGATAGCAAATTACCTATAGAAATCTGATAGTTTGATACATTTTTAACCGTTTTGATCCATCATGGTAGATTTTTTATATTTGCGAAACTGAAAACTTGTTTAAATTGCATTATCAACAAGTGATAGAAGCCTTTGTTCGTTTCTTGTTTCGAAGTTGTCTTTGCCGCCATTTGAAAATCCTACAACAACTTATATATGTAGGAGTCACATAATTTTTAGCAGTTTGTCATAACCTTTTCATTTATTACTTTGAATTTTCTCCTCCTTTGAAACCCAGAAATCATTTAGATAGGACATTAGACACATTATAATTGCATTTCCATCATTTCATTCTTCGAGAGTCGTCTCGACGGCCATGTGGAAGTCATAGAGCAGCTTATCCACATAAATTATTCATGTTTAGCACCTTTAAATAAACTTTTGATCTGTTGTCGATGATTTTTTATTGGCTAAACAAAAAACTTACTTAAATAGCATCATTGAGACATTCCACCAGCATTGCTTCCTTTGAAGCTTTGGAAGCAGTATGCTCGACCATATGGATCTCGTATAACAACTTATAACTAGTAATCATATAATTTCGTCACCAATTTTGTTGCCTTTTGATCCTTCACTATAGATTTTCACTTTGTTTAAAGCTGAAAACTTATTAATTAAGCGTCATTGACATATTCCAAAATCGTTTCCACCATTTCAAGCTTCGAGGTTAGTCCATGCATCTATATGCACCTCAGATAGCAAATTACCTATAGAAATCTGATAGTTTGATACATTTTTAACCGTTTTGATCCATCATGGTAGATTCTTTATTTTTGCGAAACTGAAAACTTGTTTAAATTGCATTATCAACAAGTGATAGAAGCCTTTGTTCGTTTCTTGTTTCGAAGTTGTCTTTGCCGCCATTTGAAAATCCTACAACAACTTATATATGTAGGAGTCACATAATTTTTAGCAGTTTGTCATAACCTTTTCATTTATTACTTTGAATTTTCTCCTCCTTTGAAACTCAGAAATCATTTAGATAGGACATTAGACACATTATAATTGCATTTCCATCATTTCATTCTTCGAGAGTGGTCTCGACGGCCATGTGGAAGTCATAGAACAGCTTATCCACATAAATTATTCATGTTTAGCACCTTTACATAAACTTTTGATCTGTTGCCGATGATTTTTTATTGGCTAAACAAAAAACTTACTTAAATAGCATCATTGAGACATTCCACCAGCATTGCTTCCTTTGAAGCTTCGGAAGTAGTATGCTCGACCATATGGATCTCGTATAACAACTTATAACTAGTAATCATATAATTTCGTCACCAATTTTGTTGCCTTTTGATCCTTCACTATAGATTTTCACTTTGTTTAAAGCTGAAAACTTATTAATTAAGCGTCATTGACATATTCCAAAATCGTTTCCACCATTTCAAGCTTCGAGGTTTGTCCATGCATCTATATGCACCTCAGATAGCAAATTACCTATAGAAATCTGATAGTTTGATACATTTTTAACCGTTTTGATCCTTCATGGTAGATTCTTTATTTTTGCGAAACTGAAAACTTGTTTAAATTGCATTCTCAACAAGTGATAGAAGCCTTTGTTCGTTTCTTGTTTCGAAGTTGTCTTTGCCGCCATTTGAAAATCCTACAACAACTTATATATGTAGGAGTCACATAATTTTGACTAGTTTGTCATAACCTTTTGATTTATTACTTTGAATTTTCTCCTCCTTTGAAACTCAGAAATCATTTAAATAGGACATTAGACACATTATAATTGCATTTCCATCATTTCATTCTTCGAGAGTCGTCTCGACGGCCATGTGGAAGTCATAGAACAGCTTATCCACATAAATTATTCATGTTTAGCACCTTTTCATAAAATTTTGATCTGTTGCCGATGATTTTTTATTGGCTAAACAAAAAACTTACTTAAATAGCATCATTGAGACATTCCACCAGCATTGCTTCCTTTGAAGCTTCGGAATTAGTATGTTCGACCATATGGATCTCGTATAACAACTTATAACTAGTAATCATATAATTTCGTCACCAATTTTGTTACCTTTTGATCTTTCACTATAGATTTTCACTTTGTTTAAAGCTGAAAACTTATTAATTAAGCGTCATTGACATATTCCAAAATCGTTTCCACCATTTCAAGCTTCGAGGTTTGTCCATGCATCTATATGCACCTCAGGTAGCAAATTACCTATAGAAATCTGATAGTTTGATACATTTTTAACCGTTTTGATCCTTCATGGTAGATTCTTTATTTTTGCGAAACTGAAAACTTGTTTAAATTGCATTATCAACAAGTGATAGAAGCCTTTGTTCGTTTCTTGTTTCGAAGTTGTCTTTGCCGCCATTTGAAAATCCTACAACAACTTATATATGTAGGAGTCACATAATTTTTACCAGTTTGTCATAACCTTTTGATTTATTACTTTGAATTTTCTCCTTCTTTGAAACTCAGAAATCATTTAAATAGGACATTAGACACATTATAATTGCATTTCCATCATTTCATTCTTCTAGAGTCGTCTCGACGGCCATGTGGAAGTCATAGAACAGCTTATCCACATAAATTATTCATGTTTAGCACCTTTAAATAAACTTTTGATCTGTTGCCGATGATTTTTTATTGGCTAAACAAAAAACTTACTTAAATAGCATCATTGAGACATTCCACCAGCATTGCTTCCTTTGAAGCTTCGGAAGTAGTATGCTCGACCATATGGATCTCGTATAACAACTTATAACTAGTAATCATATAATTCCGTCACCAATTTTGTTGCCTTTTGATCCTTCACTATAGATTTTCACTTTGTTTAAAGCTGAAAACTTATTAATTAAGCGTCATTGACATATTCCAAAATCGTTTCCACCATTTCAAGCTTCGAGGTTAGTCCATGCATCTATATGCACCTCAGATAGCAAATTACCTATGGAAATCTGATAGTTTGATACATTTTTAACCGTTTTGATCCATCATGGTAGATTTTTTATTTTTGCGAAACTGAAAACTTGTTTAAATTGCATTATCAACAAGTGATAGAAGCCTTTGTTCGTTTCTTGTTTCGAAGTTGTCTTTGCCGCCATTTGAAAATACTACAACAACTTATATATGTAGGAGTCACATAATTTTTAGCAGTTTGTCATAACCTTTTCATTTATTACTTTGAATTTTCTCCTCCTTTGAAACTCAGAAATCATTTAGATAGGACATTAGACACATTATAATTGCATTTCCATCATTTCATTCTTCGAGAGTCGTCTCGACGGCCATGTGGAAGTCATAGAACAGCTTATCCACATAAATTATTCATGTTTAGCACCTTTACATAAACTTTTGATCTGTTGCCGATGATTTTTTATTGGCTAAACAAAAAACTTACTTAAATAGCATCATTGAGACATTCCACCAGCATTGCTTCCTTTGAAGCTTCGGAAGTAGTATACTCGACCATATGGATCTCGTATAACAACTTATAACTAGTAATCATATAATTTCGTCACCAATTTTGTTGCCTTTTGATCCTTCACTATAGATTTTCACTTTGTTTAAAGCTGAAAACTTATTAATTAAGCGTCATTGACATATTCCAAAATCGTTTCCACCATTTCAAGCTTCAAGGTTTGTCCATGCATCTATATGCACCTCAGATAGCAAATTACCTATAGAAATCTGATAGTTTGATACATTTTTAACCGTTTTGATCCTTCATGGTAGATTCTTTATTTTTGCGAAACTGAAAACTTGTTTAAATTGCATTCTCAACAAGTGATAGAAGCCTTTGTTCGTTTCTTGTTTCGAAGTTGTCTTTGCCGCCATTTGAAAATCCTACAACAACTTATATATGTAGGAGTCACATAATTTTGACTAGTTTGTCATAACCTTTTGATTTATTACTTTGAATTTTCTTCTTCTTTGAAACTCAGAAATCATTTAAATAGGACATTAGACACATTATAATTGCATTTCCATCATTTCATTCTTCGAGAGTCGTCTCGACGGCCATGTGGAAGTCATAGAACAGCTTATCCACATAAATTATTCATGTTTAGCACCTTTACATAAACTTTTGATCTGTTGCCGATGATTTTTTATTGGCTAAACAAAAAACTTACTTAAATAGCATCATTGAGACATTCCACCAGCATTGCTTCCTTTGAAGCTTCGGAATTAGTATGTTCGACCATATGGATCTCGTATAACAACTTATAACTAGTAATCATATAATTTCGTCACCAATTTTGTTACCTTTTGATCCTTCACTATAGATTTTCACTTTGTTTAAAGCTGAAAACTTATTAATTAAGCGTCATTGACATATTCCAAAATCGTTTCCACCATTTCAAGCTTCGAGGTTTGTCCATGCATCTATATGCACCTCAGATAGCAAATTACCTATAGAAATCTGATAGTTTGATACATTTTTAACCGTTTTGATCCTTCATGGTAGATTCTTTATTTTTGCGAAACTGAAAACTTGTTTAAATTGCATTATCAACAAGTGATAGAAGCCTTTGTTCGTTTCTTGTTTCGAAGTTGTCTTTGCCGCCATTTGAAAATCCTACAACAACTTATATATGTAGGAGTCACATAATTTTTACCAGTTTGTCATAACCATTTGATTTATTACTTTGAATTTTCTCCTCCTTTGAAACTCAGAAATCATTTAAATAGGACATTAGACACATTATAATTGCATTTCCATCATTTCATTCTTCGAGAGTCGTCTCGACGGCCATGTGGAAGTCATAGAACAGCTTATCCACATAAATTATTCATGTTTAGCACCTTTACATAAACTTTTGATCTGTTGCCGATGATTTTTTATTGGCTAAACAAAAAACTTACTTAAATAGCATCATTGAGACATTCCACCAGCATTTCTTCCTTTGAAGCTTCGGAAGTAGTATGTTCGACCATATGGATCTCGTATAACAACTTATAACTAGTAATCATATAATTCCGTCACCAATTTTGTTACCTTTTGATCCTTCACTATAGATTTTCACTTTGTTTAAAGCTGAAAACTTATTAATTAAGCGTCATTGACATATTCCAAAATCGTTTCGACCATTTCAAGCTTCGAGGTTAGTCCATGCATCTATATGCACCTCAGATAGCAAATTACCTATGGAAATCTGATAGTTTGATACATTTTTAACCATTTTGATCCTTCATGGTAGATTCTTTATTTTTGCGAAACTGAAAACTTGTTTAAATTGCATTATCAACAAGTGATAGAAGCCTTTGTTCGTTTCTTGTTTCGAAGTTGTCTTTGCCGCCATTTGAAAATCCTACAACAACTTATATATGTAGGAGTCACATAATTTTTAGCAGTTTGTCATAACCTTTTGATTTATTACTTTGAATTTTCTCCTCCTTTGAAACTCAGAAATCATTTAAATAGGACATTAGACACATTATAATTGCATTTCCATCATTTCATTCTTGGAGAGTCGTCTCGACGGCCATGTGGAAGTCATAGAACAGCTTATCCACATAAATTATTCATGTTTAGCACCTTTACATAAACTTTTGATCTGTTGCCGATGATTTTTTATTGGCTAAACAAAAAACTTACTTAAATAGCATCATTGAGACATTCCACCAGCATTGCTTCCTTTGAAGCTTCGGAAGTAGTATGTTCGACCATATGGATCTCGTATAACAACTTATAACTAGTAATCATATAATTCCGTCACCAATTTTGTTACCTTTTGATCCTTCACTATAGATTTTCACTTTGTTTAAAGCTGAAAACTTATTAATTAAGCGTCATTGACATATTCCAAAATCGTTTCCACCATTTCAAGCTTCGAGGTTTGTCCATGCATCTATATGCACCTCAGATAGCAAATTACCTATAGAAATCTGATAGTTTGATACATTTTTAACCGTTTTGATCCTTCATGGTAGATTCTTTATTTTTGCGAAACTGAAAACTTGTTTAAATTGCATTATCAACAAGTGATAGAAGCCTTTGTTCGTTTCTTGTTTCGAAGTTGTCTTTGCCGCCATTTGAAAATCCTACAACAACTTATATATGTAGGAGTCACATAATTTTTAGCAGTTTGTCATAACCTTTTGATTTATTACTTTGAATTTTCTCCTCCTTTGAAACTCAGAAATCATTTAAATAGGACATTAGACACATTATAATTGCATTTCCATCATTTCATTCTTGGAGAGTCGTCTCGACGGCCATGTGGAAGTCATAGAACAGCTTATCCACATAAATTATTCATGTTTAGCACCTTTACATAAACTTTTGATCTGTTGCCGATGATTTTTTATTGGCTAAACAAAAAACTTACTTAAATAGCATCATTGAGACATTCCACCAGCATTGCTTCCTTTGAAGCTTCGGAAGTAGTATGTTCGACCATATGGATCTCGTATAACAACTTATAACTAGTAATCATATAATTCCGTCACCAATTTTGTTACCTTTTGATCCTTCACTATAGATTTTCACTTTGTTTAAAGCTGAAAACTTATTAATTAAGCGTCATTGACATATTCCAAAATCGTTTCCACCATTTCAAGCTTCGAGGTTTGTCCATGCATCTATATGCACCTCAGATAGCAAATTACCTATAGAAATCTGATAGTTTGATACATTTTTAACCGTTTTGATCCTTCATGGTAGATTCTTTATTTTTGCGAAACTGAAAACTTGTTTAAATTGCATTATCAACAAGTGATAGAAGCCTTTGTTCGTTTCTTGTTTCGAAGTTGTCTTTGCCGCCATTTGAAAATCCTACAACAACTTATATATGTAGGAGTCACATAATTTTTACCAGTTTGTCATAACCTTTTGATTTATTACTTTGAATTTTCTCCTCCTTTGAAACTCAGAAATCATTTAAATAGGACATTAGACACATTATAATTGCATTTCCATCATTTCATTGTTCGAGAGTCGTCTCGACGGCCATGTGGAAGTCATAGAACAGCTTATCCACATAAATTATTCATGTTTAGCACCTTTACATAAACTTTTGATCTGTTGCCGATGATTTTTTATTGGCTAAACAAAAAACTTACTTAAATAGCATCATTGAGACATTCCACCAGCATTTCTTCCTTTGAAGCTTCGGAAGTAGTATGTTCGACCATATGGATCTCGTATAACAACTTATAACTAGTAATCATATAATTTCGTCACCAATTTTGTTACCTTTTGATCCTTCACTATAGATTTTCACTTTGTTTAAAGCTGAAAACTTATTAATTAAGCGTCATTGACATATTCCAAAATCGTTTCCACCATTTCAAGCTTCGAGGTTAGTCCATGCATCTATATGCACCTCAGATAGCAAATTACCTATGGAAATCTGATAGTTTGATACATTTTTAACCATTTTGATCCTTCATGGTAGATTCTTTATTTTTGCGAAACTGAAAACTTGTTTAAATTGCATTATCAACAAGTGATAGAAGCCTTTGTTCGTTTCTTGTTTCGAAGTTGTCTTTGCCGCCATTTGAAAATCCTACAACAACTTATATATGTAGGAGTCACATAATTTTTAGCAGTTTGTCCTAACCTTTTGATTTATTACTTTGAATTTTCTCCTCCTTTGAAACTCAGAAATCATTTAAATAGGACATTAGACACATTATAATTGCATTTCCATCATTTCATTCTTGGAGAGTCGTCTCGACGGCCATGTGGAAGTCATAGAACAGCTTATCCACATAAATTATTCATGTTTAGCACCTTTACATAAACTTTTGATCTGTTGCCGATGATTTTTTATTGGCTAAACAAAAAACTTACTTAAATAGCATCATTGAGACATTCCACCAGCATTGCTTCCTTTGAAGCTTCGGAAGTAGTATGTTCGACCATATGGATCTCGTATAACAACTTATAACTAGTAATCATATAATTTCGTCACCAATTTTGTTACCTTTTGATCCTTCACTATAGATTTTCACTTTGTTTAAAGCTGAAAACTTATTAATTAAGCGTCATTGACATATTCCAAAATCGTTTCCACCATTTCAAGCTTCGAGGTTTGTCCATGCATCTATATGCACCTCAGATAGCAAATTACCTATAGAAATATGATAGTTTGATACATTTTTAACCGTTTTGATCCTTCATGGTAGATTCTTTATTTTTGCGAAACTGAAAACTTGTTTAAATTGCATTATCAACAAGTGATAGAAGCCTTTGTTCGTTTCTTGTTTCGAAGTTGTCTTTGCCGCCATTTGAAAATCCTACAACAACTTATATATGTAGGAGTCACATAATTTTTACCAGTTTGTCATAACCTTTTGATTTATTACTTTGAATTTTCTCCTCCTTTGAAACTCAGAAATCATTTAAATAGGACTTTAGACACATTATAATTGCATTTCCATCATTTCATTCTTCGAGAGTCGTCTCGACGGCCATGTGGAAGTCATAGAACAGCTTATCCACATAAATTATTCATGTTTAGCACCTTTACATAAACTTTTGATCTGTTGCCGATGATTTTTTATTGGCTAAACAAAAAACATACTTAAATAGCATCATTGAGACATTCCACCAGCATTGCTTCCTTTGGAGCTTCGGAAGTAGTATGCTCGACCATATGGATCTCGTATAACAACTTATAACTAGTAATCATATAATTTCGTCACCAATTTTGTTGCCTTTTGATCCTTCACTATAGATTTTCACTTTGTTTAAAGCTGAAAACTTACTAATTAAGCATCATTGACATATTCCAAAATCGTTTCCACCATTTCAAGCTTCGAGGTTTGTCCATGCATCTATATGCACCTCAGATAGCAAATTACCTATAGAAATCTGATAGTTTGATACATTTTTAACCGTTTTGATCCTTCATGGTAGATTCTTTATTTTTGCGAAACTGAAAACTTGTTTAAATTGCATTATCAACAAGTGATAGAAGCCTTTGTTCGTTTCTTGTTTCGAAGTTGTCTTTGCCGCCATTTGAAAATCCTACAACAACTTATATATGTAGGAGTCACATAATTTTTACTAGTTTGTCATAACCTTTTGATTTATTACTTTGAATTTTCTCCTCCTTTGAAACTCAGAAATCATTTAAATAGGACATTAGACACATTATAATTGCATTTCCATCATTTCATTCTTCGAGAGTCGTCTCGACGGCCATGAGGAAGTCATAGAACAACTTATCCACATAAATTATTCATGTTTAGCACCTTTACATAAACTTTTGATCTGTTGCCGATGATTTTTTATTGGCTAAACAAAAAACTTACTTAAATAGCATCATTGAGACATTCCACCAGCATTGCTTCCTTTGAAGCTTCGGAAGTAGTATGCTCGACCATATGGATCTCGTATAACAACTTATAACTAGTAATCATATAATTTCGTCACCAATTTTGTTGCCTTTTGATCCTTCACTATAGATTTTCACTTTGTTTAAAGCTGAAAACTTATTAATTAAGCGTCATTGACATATTCCAAAATCGTTTCCACCATTTCAAGCTTCGAGGTTTGTCCATGCATCTATATGCACCTCAGATAGCAAATTACCTATAGAAATCTGATAGTTTGATACATTTTTAACCGTTTTGATCCTTCATGGTAGATTCTTTATTTTTGCGAAACTGAAAACTTGTTTAAATTGCATTATCAACAAGTGATAGAAGCCTTTGTTCGTTTCTTGTTTCGAAGTTGTCTTTGCCGCCATTTGAAAATCCTACAACAACTTATATATGTAGGAGTCACATAATTTTTACCAGTTTGTCATAACCTTTTGATTTATTACTTTGAATTTTCTCCTCCTTTGAAACTCAGAAATCATTTAAATAGGACATTAGACACATTATAATTGCATTTCCATCATTTCATTGTTCGAGAGTCGTCTCGACGGCCATGTGGAAGTCATAGAACAGCTTATCCACATAAATTATTCATGTTTAGCACCTTTACATAAACTTTTGATCTGTTGCCGATGATTTTTTATTGGCTAAACAAAAAACTTACTTAAATAGCATCATTGAGACATTCCACCAGCATTTCTTCCTTTGAAGCTTCGGAAGTAGTATGTTCGACCATATGGATCTCGTATAACAACTTATAACTAGTAATCATATAATTTCGTCACCAATTTTGTTACCTTTTGATCCTTCACTATAGATTTTCACTTTGTTTAAAGCTGAAAACTTATTAATTAAGCGTCATTGACATATTCCAAAATCGTTTCCACCATTTCAAGCTTCGAGGTTAGTCCATGCATCTATATGCACCTCAGATAGCAAATTACCTATGGAAATCTGATAGTTTGATACATTTTTAACCATTTTGATCCTTCATGGTAGATTCTTTATTTTTGCGAAACTGAAAACTTGTTTAAATTGCATTATCAACAAGTGATAGAAGCCTTTGTTCGTTTCTTGTTTCGAAGTTGTCTTTGCCGCCATTTGAAAATCCTACAACAACTTATATATGTAGGAGTCACATAATTTTTAGCAGTTTGTCCTAACCTTTTGATTTATTACTTTGAATTTTCTCCTCCTTTGAAACTCAGAAATCATTTAAATAGGACATTAGACACATTATAATTGCATTTCCATCATTTCATTCTTGGAGAGTCGTCTCGACGGCCATGTGGAAGTCATAGAACAGCTTATCCACATAAATTATTCATGTTTAGCACCTTTACATAAACTTTTGATCTGTTGCCGATGATTTTTTATTGGCTAAACAAAAAACTTACTTAAATAGCATCATTGAGACATTCCACCAGCATTGCTTCCTTTGAAGCTTCGGAAGTAGTATGTTCGACCATATGGATCTCGTATAACAACTTATAACTAGTAATCATATAATTTCGTCACCAATTTTGTTACCTTTTGATCCTTCACTATAGATTTTCACTTTGTTTAAAGCTGAAAACTTATTAATTAAGCGTCATTGACATATTCCAAAATCGTTTCCACCATTTCAAGCTTCGAGGTTTGTCCATGCATCTATATGCACCTCAGATAGCAAATTACCTATAGAAATCTGATAGTTTGATACATTTTTAACCGTTTTGATCCTTCATGGTAGATTCTTTATTTTTGCGAAACTGAAAACTTGTTTAAATTGCATTATCAACAAGTGATAGAAGCCTTTGTTCGTTTCTTGTTTCGAAGTTGTCTTTGCCGCCATTTGAAAATCCTACAACAACTTATATATGTAGGAGTCACATAATTTTTACCAGTTTGTCATAACCTTTTGATTTATTACTTTGAATTTTCTCCTCCTTTGAAACTCAGAAATCATTTAAATAGGACTTTAGACACATTATAATTGCATTTCCATCATTTCATTCTTCGAGAGTCGTCTCGACGGCCATGTGGAAGTCATAGAACAGCTTATCCACATAAATTATTCATGTTTAGCACCTTTACATAAACTTTTGATCTGTTGCCGATGATTTTTTATTGGCTAAACAAAAAACATACTTAAATAGCATCATTGAGACATTCCACCAGCATTGCTTCCTTTGGAGCTTCGGAAGTAGTATGCTCGACCATATGGATCTCGTATAACAACTTATAACTAGTAATCATATAATTTCGTCACCAATTTTGTTGCCTTTTGATCCTTCACTATAGATTTTCACTTTGTTTAAAGCTGAAAACTTACTAATTAAGCATCATTGACATATTCCAAAATCGTTTCCACCATTTCAAGCTTCGAGGTTTGTCCATGCATCTATATGCACCTCAGATAGCAAATTACCTATAGAAATCTGATAGTTTGATACATTTTTAACCGTTTTGATCCTTCATGGTAGATTCTTTATTTTTGCGAAACTGAAAACTTGTTTAAATTGCATTATCAACAAGTGATAGAAGCCTTTGTTCGTTTCTTGTTTCGAAGTTGTCTTTGCCGCCATTTGAAAATCCTACAACAACTTATATATGTAGGAGTCACATAATTTTTACTAGTTTGTCATAACCTTTTGATTTATTACTTTGAATTTTCTCCTCCTTTGAAACTCAGAAATCATTTAAATAGGACATTAGACACATTATAATTGCATTTCCATCATTTCATTCTTCGAGAGTCGTCTCGACGGCCATGAGGAAGTCATAGAACAACTTATCCACATAAATTATTCATGTTTAGCACCTTTACATAAACTTTTGATCTGTTGCCGATGATTTTTTATTGGCTAAACAAAAAACTTACTTAAATAGCATCATTGAGACATTCCACCAGCATTGCTTCCTTTGAAGCTTCGGAAGTAGTATGCTCGACCATATGGATCTCGTATAACAACTTATAACTAGTAATCATATAATTTCGTCACCAATTTTGTTGCCTTTTGATCCTTCACTATAGATTTTCACTTTGTTTAAAGCTGAAAACTTATTAATTAAGCGTCATTGACATATTCCGAAATCGTTTCCACCATTTCAAGCTTCGAGGTTTGTCCATGCATCTATATGCACCTCAGATAGCAAATTACCTATAGAAATCTGATAGTTTGATACATTTTTAACCGTTTTGATCCTTCATGGTAGATTCTTTATTTTTGCGAAACTGAAAACTTGTTTAAATTGCATTATCAACAAGTGATAGAAGCCTTTGTTCGTTTCTTGTTTCGAAGTTGTCTTTGCCGCCATTTGAAAATCCTACAACAACTTATATCTGTAGGAGTCACATAATTTTTAGCAGTTTGTCATAACCTTTTGATTTATTACTTTGAATTTTCTCCTCCTTTGAAACTCAGAAATCATTTAAATAGGACATTAGCCACATTATAATTGCATTTCCATCATTTCATTCTTCGAGAGTCGTCTCGACGGCCATGTGGAAGTCATAGAACAGCTTATCCACATAAATTATTCATGTTTAGCACCTTTACATAAACTTTTGATCTGTTGCCGATGATTTTTTATTTGCTAAACAAAAAACTTACTTAAATAGCATCATTGAGACATTCCACCAGCACTGCTTCCTTTGAAGCTTCGGAATTAGTATGTTCGACCATATGGATCTCGTATAACAACTTATAACTAGTAATCATATAATTTCGTCACCAATTTTGTTACCTTTTGATCCTTCACTATAGATTTTCACTTTTTTTAAAGCTGAAAACTTATTAATTAAGCGTCATTGACATATTCCAAAATCGTTTCCACCATTTCAAGCTTCGAGGTTTGTCCATGCATCTATATGCACCTCAGATAGCAAATTACCTATAGAAATCTGATAGTTTGATACATTTTTAACCGTTTTGATCCTTCATGGTAGATTCTTTATTTTTGCGAAACTGAAAACTTGTTTAAATTGCATTATCAACAAGTGATAGAAGCCTTCGTTCGTTTCTTGTTTCGAAGTTGTCTTTGCCGCCATTTGAAAATCCTACAACAACTTATATATGTAGGAGTCACATAATTTTTACTAGTTTGTCATAACCTTTTGATTTATTACTTTGAATTTTCTCCTCCTTTGAAACTCAGAAATCATTTAAATAGGACTTTAGACACATTATAATTGCATTTCCATCATTTCATTCTTCGAGAGTCGTCTCGACGGCCATGTGGAAGTCATAGAACAGCTTATCCACATAAATTATTCATGTTTAGCACCTTTACATAAACTTTTGATCTGTTGCCGATGATTTTTTATTGGCTAAACAAAAAACATACTTAAATAGCATCATTGAGACATTCCACCAGCATTGCTTCCTTTGGAGCTTCGGAAGTAGTATGCTCGACCATATGGATCTCGTATAACAACTTATAACTAGTAATCATATAATTTCGTCACCAATTTTGTTGCCTTTTGATCCTTCACTATAGATTTTCACTTTGTTTAAAGCTGAAAACTTATTAATTAAGCATCATTGACATATTCCAAAATCGTTTCCACCATTTCAAGCTTCGAGGTTTGTCCATGCATCTATATGCACCTCAGATAGCAAATTACCTATAGAAATCTGATAGTTTGATACATTTTTAACCGTTTTGATCCTTCATGGTAGATTCTTTATTTTTGCGAAACTGAAAACTTGTTTAAATTGCATTATCAACAAGTGATAGAAGCCTTTGTTCGTTTCTTGTTTCGAAGTTGTCTTTGCCGCCATTTGAAAATCCTACAACAACTTATATATGTAGGAGTCACATAATTTTTACTAGTTTGTCATAACCTTTTGATTTATTACTTTGAATTTTCTCCTCCTTTGAAACTCAGAAATCATTTAAATAGGACATTAGACACATTATAATTGCATTTCCATCATTTCATTCTTCGAGAGTCGTCTCGACGGCCATGAGGAAGTCATAGAACAACTTATCCACATAAATTATTCATGTTTAGCACCTTTACATAAACTTTTGATCTGTTGCCGATGATTTTTTATTGGCTAAACAAAAAACTTACTTAAATAGCATCATTGAGACATTCCACCAGCATTGCTTCCTTTGAAGCTTCGGAAGTAGTATGCTCGACCATATGGATCTCGTATAACAACTTATAACTAGTAATCATATAATTTCGTCACCAATTTTGTTGCCTTTTGATCCTTCACTATAGATTTTCACTTTGTTTAAAGCTGAAAACTTATTAATTAAGCGTCATTGACATATTCCGAAATCGTTTCCACCATTTCAAGCTTCGAGGTTTGTCCATGCATCTATATGCACCTCAGATAGCAAATTACCTATAGAAATCTGATAGTTTGATACATTTTTAGCCGTTTTGATCCTTCATGGTAGATTCTTTATTTTTGCGAAACTGAAAACTTGTTTAAATTGCATTATCAACAAGTGATAGAAGCCTTTGTTCGTTTCTTGTTTCGAAGTTGTCTTTGCCGCCATTTGAAAATCCTACAACAACTTATATCTGTAGGAGTCACATAATTTTTAGCAGTTTGTCATAACCTTTTGATTTATTACTTTGAATTTTCTCCTCCTTTGAAACTCAGAAATCATTTAAATAGGACATTAGCCACATTATAATTGCATTTCCATCATTTCATTCTTCGAGAGTCGTCTCGACGGCCATGTGGAAGTCATAGAACAGCTTATCCACATAAATTATTCATGTTTAGCACCTTTACATAAACTTTTGATCTGTTGCCGATGATTTTTTATTGGCTAAACAAAAAACTTACTTAAATAGCATCATTGAGACATTCCACCAGCACTGCTTCCTTTGAAGCTTCGGAATTAGTATGTTCGACCATATGGATCTCGTATAACAACTTATAACTAGTAATCATATAATTTCGTCACCAATTTTGTTACCTTTTGATCCTTCACTATAGATTTTCACTTTGTTTAAAGCTGAAAACTTATTAATTAAGCGTCATTGACATATTCCAAAATCGTTTCCACCATTTCAAGCTTCGAGGTTAGTCCATGCATCTATATGCACCTCAGATAGCATATTACCTATAGAAATCTAATAGTTTGATACATTTTTAACCGTTTTGATCCATCATGGTAGATTTTTTATTTTTGCGAAACTGAAAACTTGTTTAAATTGCATTATCAACAAGTGATAGAAGCCTTTGTTCGTTTCTTGTTTCGAAGTTGTCTTTGCCGCCATTTGAAAATCCTACAACAACTTATATATGTAGGAGTCACATAATTTTTAGCAGTTTGTCATAACCTTTCGATTTATTACTTTGAATTTTCTCCTCCTTTGAAACTCAGAAATCATTTAAATAGGACATTAGACACATTATAATTGCATTTCCATCATTTCATTCTTCGAGAGTCGTCTCGACGGCCATGTGGAAGTCATAGAACAGCTTATCCACATAAATTATTCATGTTTAGCACCTTTACATAAACTTTTGATCTGTTGCCGATGATTCTTTATTGGCTAAACAAAACACGTACTTAAATAGCATCATTGAGACATTCCACCACCATTTCTTCCTTTGAAGCTTCGGAAGTAGTATGTTCGACCATATGGATCTCGTATAACAACTTATAACTGGTAATCATATAATTTCGTCACCAATTTTGTTACCTTTTGATCCTTCACTATAGATTTTCACTTTGTTTAAAACTAAAAACTTATTAATTAAGCGTCATCGACATATTTCAAAATCGTTTCCACCATTTCAAGCTTCGAGGTTTGTCCATGCATCTATATGCACCTCAGATAGCAAATTACCTATAGAAATCTGATAGTTTGATAAAAGAATTACCGTTTTGATCCATCATGGTAGAGTTTTTATTTTTGCGAAACTGAAAAACTTGTTTAAATTGCATTATCAGCAAGTGATAGACGCCTTTGTTCGTTTCTTGTTTCGAAGTTGTCTTTGCCGCCATTTCAAAATCCTACAACAACTTATATATGTAGGAGTCACGTAATTTTTAGCAGTTTTCCGTAACCTTTTGATTTATTATTTTGAATTTTCTCCTTCTTTGAAACTCAGAAATCATTTGAATAGGACATTAGACACATTATAATTGCATTTCCATCATTTCATTCTTCGAGAGTCGTCTCGACGGCCATGTGGAAGTCATAGAACAGCTTATCCACATAAATTATTCATGTTTAGCACCTTTACATAAACTTTTGATCTGTTGCCGATGATTCTTTATTGGCTAAACAAAAAACGTACTTAAATAGCATCATTGAGACATTCCACCAGCATTTCTTCCTTTGAAGCTTCGGAAGTAGTATGTTCAACCATATGGATCTTGTATAACAACTTATAACTAGTAATCATATAATTTCGTCACCAATTTTGTTACCTTTTGATCCTTCACTATAGATTTTCACTTTGTTTAAAGCTGAAAACTTATTAATTAAGCGTCATTGACATATTCCAAAATCGTTTCCACCATTTCAAGCTTCGAGGTTTGTCCATGCATCTATATGCACCTCAGATAGCAACTTACCTATAGAAATCTGATAGTTTGATACATTTTTAACCGTTTTGATCCTTCATGGTAGATTCTTTATTTTTGCGAAACTGAAAACTTGTTTAAATTGCAGTATCAACAAGTGATAGAAGCCTTTGTTCGTTTCTTGTTTCGAAATTGTCTTTGCCGCCATTTGAAAATCCTACAACAACTTATATATGTAGGAGTCACATAATTTTTAGCAGTTTTTCATAACCTTTTGATTTATTACTTTGAATTTTCTCCTCCTTTGAAATTCAGAAATCATTTGAATAGGACATTAGACACATTATAATTGCATTTCCATCATTTCATTCTTCGAGAGTGGTCTCGACGGCCATGTGGAAGTCATAGAACAGCTTATCCACATAAATTATTCATGTTTAGCACCTTTACATAAACTTTTGATCTGTTGCCGATGATTTTTTATTGGCTAAACAAAAAACTTACTTAAATAGCATCATTGAGACATTCCACCGGCATTTCTTCCTTTGAAGCTTCGTAAGTAGTATGTTCGACCATATGGATCTCGTATAACAACTTATAACTAGTAATCATATAATTTCGTCACCAATTTTGTTACCTTTTGATCCTTCACTATAGATTTTCACTTTGTTTAAAGCTGAAAACTTATTAATTAAGCATCATTGACATATTCCAAAATCGTTTCGACCATTTCAAGCTTCGAGGTTAGTCCATGCATCTATATGCACCTCAGATAGCAAATTACCTATAGAAATATGATAGTTTGATACATTTTTAACCGTTCTGATCCATCATGGTAGATTTTTTAGTTTTGCGAAACTGAAAACTTGTTTAAATTGCATTATCAACAAGTGATAGAAGCCTTTGTTCGTTTCTTGTTTCGAAGTTGTCTTTGCCGCCATTTGAAAATCCTACAACAACTTATATATGTAGGAGTCACATAATTTTTAGCAGTTTGTCATAACCTTTTGATTTATTACTTTGAATTTTCTCCTCCTTTGAAACTCAGAAATCATTTAAATAGGACATTAGACACATTATAATTGCATTTCCATCATTTCATTCTTCGAGAGTCGTCTCGACGGCCATGTGGAAGTCATAGAACAGCTTATCCACATAAATTATTCATGTTTAGCACCTTTACATAAACTTTGGATCTGTTGCCGATGATTCTTTATTAGCTAAACAAAAAACGTACTTAAATAGCATCATTGAGACCTTCCACCAGCAGTTCTTTCTTTGAAGCTTCGGAAGTAGTATGTTCGACCATATGGATCTTGTATAACAACTTATAACTAGTAATCATATAATTTCGTCACCAATTTTGTTACCTTTTGATCCTTCACTATAGATTTTCACTTTGTTTAAAACAGAAAACTTATTAATTAAGCGTCATCGACATATTCCAAAATCGTTTCCACCATTTCAAGCTTCGAGGTTTGTCCATGCATCTATATGCACCTCAGATAGCAAATCCTATAGAAATCTGATAGTTTGATAAAAAAATTACCGTTTTGATCCATCATGGTAGAGTTTTTATTTTTGCGAAACTGAAAAACTTGTTTAAATTGCAGTATCAACAAGTGATAGAAGCCTTTGTTCGTTTCTTGTTTCGAAGTTGTCTTTGCCGCCATTTGAAAATCCTACAATAACTTATATATGTAGGAGTCACATAATTTTTAGCAGTTTTTCATAACCTTTTGATTTATTACTTTGAATTTTCTCGTCCTTTGAAACTCAGAAATCATTTGAATAGGACATTAGACACATTATAATTGCATTTCCATCATTTCATTCTTCGAGAGTGGTTTCGACGGCCATGTGGAAGTCATAGAACAGCTTATCCACATAAATTATTCATGTTTAGCACCTTTACATAAACTTTTGATCTGTTGCCGATGATTTTTTATTGGCTAAACAAAAAACTTACTTAAATAGCATCATTGAGACATTCCACCAGCATTTCTTCCTTTGAAGCTTCGGAAGTAGTATGTTCGACCATATGGATCTCGTATAACAACTTATAACTAGTAATCATATAATTTCGTCACCAATTTTGTTACCTTATGATCCTTCACTATAGATTTTCACTTTGTTTAAAGCTGAAAACTTATTAATTAAGCATCATTGACATATTCCAAAATCGTTTCGACCATTTCAAGCTTCGAGGTTAGTCCATGCATCTATATGCACCTCAGATAGCAAATTACCTATAGAAATCTGATAGTTTGATACATGTTTAACCGTTCTGATCCATCATGGTAGATTTTTTAGTTTTGCGAAACTGAAAACTTGTTTAAATTGCATTATCAACAAGTGATAGAAGCCTTTGTTCGTTTCTTCTTTCGAAGTTGTCTTTGCCGCCATTTGAAAATCCTACAACAACTTATATATGTAGGAGTCACATAATTTTTAGCAGTTTGTCATAACCTTTTGATTTATTACTTTGAATTTTCTCCTCCTTTGAAACTCGGAAATCATTTAAATAGGACATTAGACACATTATAATTGCATTTCCATCATTTCATTCTTCGAGAGTCGTCTCGACGACCATGTGGAAGTCATAGAACAGCTTATCCACATAAATTATTCATGTTTAGCACTTTTACATAAACTTTTGATCTGTTGCCGATAATTCTTTATTGGCTAAACAAAAAACGTACTTAAATAGCATCATTGACCTTCCAACAGCATTTCTTCCTTTGAAGCTTCGGAAGTAGTATGTTCGACCATATGGATCTCGTATAACAACTTATAACTAGTAATCATATAATTTCGTCACCAATTTTGTTACCTTTTGATCCTTCACTATAGATTTTCACTTTGTTTAAAAGTGAAAACTTATTAATGAAGCGTCATCGACATATTCCAAAATCATTTCCACCATTTCAAGCTTCGAGGTTTGTCCATGCATCTATATGCACCTCAGATAGCAAATTACCTATAGAAATCTGATAGTTTGATAAAACAATTAGCGTTTTGATCCATCATTTTAGAGTTTTTATTTTTGCGAAACTGAAAAACTTGTTTAAATTGCATTATCAACAAGTGATAGAAGCCTTTGTTCGTTTCTTGTTTCGAAGTTGTCTTTGCCGCCATTTGAATATCCTACAACAACTTATATATGTAGGAGTCACATAATTTTTAGCAGTTTTTCATAACCTTTTGATTTATTACTTTGAATTTTCTCCTCCTTTGAAACTCAGAAATCATTTGAATAGGACATTAGACACATTATAATTGCATTTCCATCATTTCATTCTTCGAGAGTCGTCTCGACGGCCATGTGGAAGTCATAGAACAGCTTATCCACATAAATTATTCATGTTTAGCACCTTTACGTAAACTTTTGATCTGTTGCCGATGATTCTTTATTGGCTAAACAAAAAACGTACTTAAATAGCATCATTGAGACATTCCACCAGCATTTCTTCCTTTGAAGCTTCGGAAGTAGTATGTTCGACCATATGGATCTCGTATAACAACTTATAACTAGTAATCATATAATTCCGTCACCAATTTTGTTACCTTTTGATCCTTCACTATAGATTTTCACTTTGTTTAAAACTGAAAACTTATTAATTAAGCGTCATCGACATATTCCAAAATCATTTCCACCATTTCAAGCTTCGAGGTTTGTCCATGCATCTATATGCACCTCAGATAGCAAACTACCTATAGAAATCTGATAGTTTGATAAAAAAATTACCGTTTTGATCCATCATGGTAGATTTTTTATTTTTGCGAAACTGAAAACTTGTTTAAATTACATTATCAACAAGTGATAGAAGCCTTTGTTCGTTTCTTGTTTCGAAGTTATCTTTGCCGCCATTTGAAAATCCTACAACAACTTATATATGTAGGAGTCACATAATTTTTAGCAGTTTGTCATAACCTTTTGATTTATTACATTGAATTTTCTCCTCCTTTGAAACTCAGAAATCATTTAAATAGGACATTAGACACATTATAATTGCATTTCCATCATTTCATTATTCGAGAGTCGTCTCGACGGCCATGTGGAAGTCATAGAACAGCTTATCCACATAAATTATTCATGTTTAGCACCTTTACATAAACTTTTGATCTCTTGCCGATGATTTTTTATTGGCTAAACAAAAAACTTACTTAAATAGCATCATTGAGACATTCCACCAGCATTGCTTCCTTTGAAGCTTCGGAAGTAGTATGTTCGACCATATGGATCTCATATAACAACTTATAACTAGTAATCATATAATTTCGTCACCAATTTTGTTACCTTTTGATCCTTCACTATTGATTTTCACTTTGTTTAAAGCTGAAAACTTATTAATTAAGCGTCATTGACATATTCCAAAATCGTTTCCACCATTTCAAGCTTCGAGGTTAGTCCATGCATCTATATGCACCTTAGATAGCAAATTACCTATAGAAATCTGATAGTTTGATACATTTTTAACCGTTTTGATCCATCATGGTAGATTTTTTATTTTTGCGAAACTGAAAACTTGTTTAAATTGCATTATCAACAAGTGATAGAAGCCTTTGTTCGTTTCTTGTTTCGAAGTTGTCTTTCCCGCCATTTGAAAATCCTACAACAACTTATATATGTAGGAGTCACATAATTTTTAGCAGTTTGTCATAACCTTTCGATTTATTACTTTGAATTTTCTCCTCCTTTGAAACTCAGAAATCATTTAAATAGGACATTAGACACATTATAATTGCATTTCCATCATTTCATTTTTCGAGAGTCGTCTCGACGGCCATGTGGAAGTCATGGAACAGCTTATCCACATAAATTATTCATGTTTAGCACCTTTACATAAACTTTTGATCTGTTGCCGATGATTCTTTATTGGCTAAACAAAACATGTACTTAAATAGCATCATTGAGACATTCCACCAGCAGTTCTTTCTTTGAAGCTTCGGAAGTAGTATGTTCGACCATATGGATTTCGTATAACAACTTATAACTGGTAATCATATAATTTCGTCACCAATTTTGTTACCTTTTGATCCTTCACTATAGATTTTCACTTTGTTTAAAACCGAAAACTTATTAATTAAGCGTCATCGACATATTCCAAAATCGTTTCCACCATTTCAAGCTTCGAGGTTTGTCCATGCATCTATATGCACCTCAGATAGCAAATTACCTATAGAAATCTGATAGTTTGATAAAAAATTTACCGTTTTGATCCATCATGGTAGAGTTTTTATTTTTGCGAAACTGAAAAACTTGTTTAAATTGCATTATCAGCAAGTGATAGAAGCCTTTGTTCGTTTCTTGTTTCGAAGTTGTCTTTGCCGCCATTTGAAAATCCTACAACAACTTATATATGTAGGAGTCACGTAATTTTTAGCAGTTTTTCATAACCTTTTGATTTATTACTTTGAATTTTCTCCTCCTTTGAAACTCAGAAATCATTTGAATAGGACATTAGACACATTATAATTGCATTTCCATCATTTCATTTTTCGAGAGTCGTCTCGACGGCCATGTGGAAGTCATAGAACAGCTTATCCACATAAATTATTCATGTTTAGCACCTTTACATAAACTTTTGATCTGTTGCCGATGATTCTTTATTGGCTAAACAAAAAACGTACTTAAATAGCATCATTGAGACCTTCCACCAGCAGTTCTTCCTTTGAAGCTTCGGAAGTAGTATGTTCGACCATATGGATCTCGTATAACAACTTATAACTGGTAATCATATAATTTCGTCACCAATTTTGTTACCTTTTGATACTTCACTATAGATTTTCACTTTGTTTAAAAGTGAAAACTTATTAATGAAGCGTCATCGAAATATTCCAAAATCCTTTCCACCATTTCAAGCTTCGAGGTTTGTCCATGCATCTATATGCACCTCAGATAGCAAATTACCTATAGAAATCTAATAGTTTGATAAAAAAATTACCGTTTTGATCCATCATTTTAGAGTTTTTATTTTTGCGAAACTGAAAAACTTGTTTAAATTGCATTATCAACAAGTGATAGAAGCCTTTGTTCGTTTCTTGTTTCGAAGTTGTCTTTGCCGCCATTTGAAAATCCTACAACAACTTATATATGTAGGAGTCACATAATTTTTAGCAGTTTTTCATAACCTTTTGATTTATTACTTTGAATTTTCTCCTCCTTTGAAACTCAGAAATCATTTGAATAGGACATTAGACACATTATAATTGCATTTCTATCATTTCATTTCTTCGAGAGTCGTCTCGACGGCCATGTGGAAGTCATAGAACAGCTTATCCACATAAATTATTCATGTTTAGCACCTTTACATAAACTTTTGATCTGTTGCCGATGATTCTTTATTGGCTAAACAAAAAACGTACTTAAATAGCATCATTGAGACATTCCACCAGCATTTCTTCCTTTGAAGCTTCGGAAGTAGTATGTTCGACCATATGGATCTCGTATAACAACTTATAACTAGTAATCATATAATTTCGTCACCAATTTTGTTACCTTTTGATCCTTCACTATAGATTTTCACTTTGTTTAAAACTGAAAACTTATTAATTAAGCGTCATCGACATATTCCAAAATCGTTTCGACCATTTCAAGCTTCGAGGTTTGTCCATGCATCTATATGCACCTCAGATAGCAAATTACCTATAGAAATCTGATAGTTTGATAAAAAATTTACCGTTTTGATCCATCATGGTAGAGTTTTTATTTTTGCGAAACTGAAAAACTTGTTTAAATTGCATTATCAACAAGTGATAGACGCCTTTGTTCGTTTCTTGTTTCGAAGTTGTCTTTGCCGCCATTTGAAAATCCTACAACAACTTATATATGTAGGAGTCACATAATTTTTAGCAGTTTGTCATAACCTTTTGATTTATTACTTTGAATTTTCTCCTCCTTTGAAACTTAGAAATCATTCAAATAGGACATTAGACACATTATAATTGCATTTCCATCATTTCATTCTTCGAGAGTCGTCTCGACGGCCATGTGGAAGTCATAGAACAGCTTATCCACGTAAATTATTCATGTTTAGCACCTTTACATAAACTTTGGATCTGTTGCCGATGATTCTTTATTGGCTAAACAAAAAACGTACTTAAATAGCATCATTGAGACCTTCCACCAGCATTTCTTCCTTTGAAGCTTCGGAAGTAGTATGTTCGACCATATGGATCTCGTATAACAACTTATAACTAGTAATCATATAATTTCGTTACCAATTTTGTTACCTTTTGATCCTTCACTATAGATTTTCACTTTGTTAAAACTGAAAACTTATTAATTAAGCGTCATCGACATATTCCAAAATCCTTTCCACCATTACAAGCTTCGAGGTTTGTCCATGCATCTATATGCACCTCAGATAGCAAATTACCTATAGAAATCTGATAGTTTGATAAAAAAATTACCGTTTTGATCCATCATGGTAGAGTTTTTATTTTTGCGAAACTGAAAAACTTGTTTAAATTGCGTTATCAGCAAGTGATAGAAGCCTTTGTTCGTTTCTTGTTTCGAAGTTGTCTTTGCCGCCATTTGAAAATCCTACAACAACTTATATATGAAGGAGTCAGATAATTTTTAACAGTTTGTCATAACCTTTTGATTTATTACTTTGAATTTTCTCCTCCTTTGAAACTCAGAAATCATTTAAATAGGACATTAGACACATTATAATTGCATTTCCATCATTTCATTCTTCGAGAGTCGTCTCGACGGCCATGTGGAAGTCATAGAACAGCTTATCCACATAAATTATTCATGTTTAGCACCTTTACATAAACTTTTGATCTGTTGCCGATGATTCTTTATTGGCTAAACAAAAAACGTACTTAAATAGCATCATTTAGACCTTCCACCAGCATTTCTTCCTTTGAAGCTTCGGAAGTAGTATGTTCGACCATATGGATCTCGTATAACAACTTATAACTAGTAATCATATAATTTCGTCACCAATTTTGTTACCTTTTGATCCTTCACTATAGATTTTCACTTTGTTTAAAACTGAAAACTTATTAATTAAGCGTCATCGACATAATCCAAAATCATTTCCACCATTTCAAGCTTCGAGGTTTGTCCATGCATCTATATGCACCTCACATAGCAAACTACCTATAGAAATCTGATAGTTTGATAAAAAAATTACCGTTTTGATCCATCATGGTAGAGTTTTTATTTTTGCGAAACTGAAAAACTTGTTTAAATTGCATTATCAGCAAGTGACAGAAGCCTTTGTTCGTTTCTTGTTTCGAAGTTGTCTTTGCCGCCATTTGAAAATCCTCCAACAACTTATATATGTAGGAGTCAGATAATTTTTAGCAGTTTGTCATAACCTTTTGATTTATTACTTTGAATTTTCTCCTCCTTTGAAACTCAGAAATCATTTAAATAGGACATTAGACACATTATAATTGCATTTCCATCATTTCATTCTTCGAGAGTCGTCTCGACGGCCATGTAGAAGTCATAGAACAGCTTATCCACATAAATTATTCATGTTTAGCACCTTTACATAAACTTTTGATCTGTTGCCGATGATTCTTTCTTGGCTAAACAAAAAACGTACTTAAATAGCATCATTGAGACCTTCCACCAGCATTTCTTCCTTTGAAGCTTCGGAAGTAGTATGTTCGACCATATGGATCTCGTATAACAACTTATAACTAGTAATCATATAATTTCGTCACCAATTTTGTTACCTTTTGATCCTTCACTATAGATTTTCACTTTGTTTAAAACTGAAAACTTATTAATTAAGCGTCATCGACATATTCCAAAATCATTTCCACCATTTCAAGCTTCGAGGTTTGTCCATGCATCTATATGCACCTCAGATAGCAAATTACCTATAGAAATCTGATAGTTTGATAAAAAAATTACCGTTTTGATCCATCATTTTAGAGTTTTTATTTTTGCGAATCTGAAAAACTTGTTTAAATTGCATTATCAACAAGTGATAGAAGCCTTTGTTCGTTTCTTGTTTCGAAGTTGTCTTTGCCGCCATTTGAAAATCCTACAACAACTTATATATGTAGGAGTCACATAATTTTTAGCAGTTTTTCATAACCTTTTGATTTATTACTTTGAATTTTCTCCTCCTTTGAAACTCAGAAATCATTTGAATAGGACATTAGACACATTATAATTGCATTTCTATCATTTCATTCTTCGAGAGTCGTCTCGACGGCCATGTGGAAGTCATAGAACAGCTTATCCACGTAAATTATTCATGTTTAGCACCTTTACATAAACTTTTGATCTGTTGCCGATGATTCTTTATTGGCTAAACAAAAAACGTACTTAAATAGCATCATTGAGACATTCCACCAGCATTTTTTCCTTTGAAGCTTCGGAAGTAGTATGTTCGACCATATGGATCTCGTATAACAACTTATAACTAGTAATCATATAATTTCGTCACCAATTTTGTTACCTTTTGATCCTTCACTATAGATTTTCACTTTGTTTAAAACTGAAAACTTATTAATTAAGCGTCATCGACATATTCCAAAATCGTTTCCACCATTTCAAGCTTCGAGGTTTGTCCATGCATCTATATGCACCTCACATAGCAAATTACCTATAGAAATCTGATAGTTTGATAAAAAAATTACCGTTTTGATCCATCATGGTAGAGTTTTTATTTTTGCGAAACTGAAAAACTTGTTTAAATTGCATTATCAACAAGTGATAGACGCCTTTGTTCGTTTCTTGTTTCGAAGTTGTCTTTGCCGCCATTTGAAAATCCTACAACAACTTATATATGTAGGAGTCACGTAATTTTTAGCAGTTTTTCATAACCTTTTGATTTGTTACTTTGAATTTTCTCCTCCTTTGAAACCCAGAAATCATTTGAATAGGACATTAGACACAATATAATTGCATTTCCATCATTTCATTCTTCGAGAGTCGTCTCGACGGCCATGTGGAAGTCATAGAACAGCTTATCCACATAAATTATTCATGTTTAGCACCTTTACATAAACTTTGGATCTGTTGCCGATGATTCTTTATTGGCTAAACAAAAAACGTACTTAAATAGCATCATTTAGACCTTCCACCAGCATTTCTTCCTTTGAAGCTTCGGAAGTAGTATGTTCGACCATATGGATCTCGTATAACAACTTATAACTAGTAATCATATAATTTCGTCACCAATTTTGTTACCTTTTGATCCTTCACTATAGATTTTCACTTTGTTTAAAACTGAAAACTTATTAATTAAGCGTCATCGACATATTCCAAAATCATTTCCACCATTTCAAGCTTCGAGGTTTGTCCATGCATCTATATGCACCTCACATAGCAAACTACCTATAGAAATCTGATAGTTTGATAAAAAAATTACCGTTTTGATCCATCATGGTAGAGTTTTTATTTTTGCGAAACTGAAAAACTTGTTTAAATTGCGTTATCAACAAGTGATAGAAGCCTTTGTTCGTTTCTTGTTTCGAAGTTGTCTTTGCCGCCATTTGAAAATCCTACAACAACTTATATATGAAGGAGTCAGATAATTTTTAACAGTTTGTCATAACCTTTTGATTTATTACTTTGAATTTTCTCCTCCTTTGAAACTCAGAAATCATTTAAATAGGACATTAGACACATTATAATTGCATTTCCATCATTTCATTCTTCGAGAGTCGTCTCGACGGCCATGTGGAAGTCATAGAACAGCTTATCCACATAAATTATTCATGTTTAGCACCTTTACATAAACTTTTGATCTGTTGCCGATGATTCTTTATTGGCTAAACAAAAAACGTACTTAAATAGCATCATTTAGACCTTCCACCAGCATTTCTTCCTTTGAAGCTTCGGAAGTAGTATGTTCGACCATATGGATCTCGTATAACAACTTATAACTAGTAATCATATAATTTCATCACCAATTTTGTTACCTTTTGATCCTTCACTATAGATTTTCACTTTGTTTAAAACTGAAAACTTATTAATTAAGCGTCATCGACATATTCCAAAATCATTTCCACCATTTCAAGCTTCGAGGTTTGTCCATGCATCTATATGCACCTCACATAGCAAACTACCTATAGAAATCTGATAGTTTGATAAAAAAATTACCGTTTTGATCCATCATGGTAGAGTTTTTATTTTTGCGAAACTGAAAAACTTGTTTAAATTGCGTTATCAGCAAGTGACAGAAGCCTTTGCTCGTTTCTTGTTTCGAAGTTGTCTTTGCCGCCATTTGAAAATCCTCCAACAACTTATATATGTAGGAGTCAGATAATTTTTAGCAGTTTGTCATAACCTTTTGATTTATTACTTTGAATTTTCTCCTCCTTTGAAACTCAGAAATCATTTAAATAGGACATTAGACACATTATAATTGCATTTCCATCATTTCATTCTTCGAGAGTCGTCTCGACGGCCATGTGGAAGTCATAGAACAGCTTATCCACATAAATTATTCATGTTTAGCACCTTTACATAAACTTTTGATCTGTTGCCGATGATTCTTTATTGGCTAAACAAAAAACGTACTTAAATAGCATCATTGAGACCTTCCACCAGCATTTCTTCCTTTGAAGCTTCGGAAGTAGTATGTTCGACCATATGGATCTCGTATAACAACTTATAACTAGTAATCATATAATTTCGTCACCAATTTTGTTACCTTTTGATCCTTCACTATAGATTTTCACTTTGTTTAAAACTGAAAACTTATTAATTAAGCGTCATCGACATATTCCAAAATCATTTCCACCATTTCAAGCTTCGAGGTTTGTCCATGCATCTATATGCACCTCACATAGCAAACTACCTATAGAAATCTGATAGTTTGATAAAAAAATTACCGTTTTGATCCATCATGGTAGAGTTTTTATTTTTGCGAAACTGAAAAACTTGTTTAAATTGCATTATCAGCAAGTGACAGAAGCCTTTGTTCGTTTCTTGTTTCGAAGTTGTCTTTGCCGCCATTTGAAAATCCTCCAACAACTTATATATGTAGGAGTCAGATAATTTTTAGCAGTTTGTCATAACCTTTTGATTTATTACTTTGAATTTTCTCCTCCTTTGAAACTCAGAAATCATTTAAATAGGACATTAGACACATTATAATTGCATTTCCATCATTTCATTCTTCGAGAGTCGTCTCGACGGCCATGTAGAAGTCATAGAACAGCTTATCCACGTAAATTATTCATGTTTAGCACCTTTACATAAACTTTTGATCTGTTGCCGATGATTCTTTCTTGGCTAAACAAAAAACGTACTTAAATAGCATCATTGAGACCTTCCACCAGCATTTCTTCCTTTGAAGCTTCGGAAGTAGTATGTTCGACCATATGGATCTCGTATAACAACTTATAACTAGTAATCATATAATTTCGTCACCAATTTTGTTACCTTTTGATCCTTCACTATAGATTTTCACTTTGTTTAAAAGTGAAAACTTATTAATTAAGCGTCATCGACATATTCCAAAATCGTTTCCACCATTTCAAGCTTCGAGGTTTGTCCATGCATCTATATGCACCTCAGATAGCAAATTACCTATAGAAATCTGATAGTTTGATAAAAAATTTACCGTTTTGATCCATCATGGTAGAGTTTTTATTTTTGCGAATCTGAAAAACTTGTTTAAATTGCATTATCAACCAGTGATAGAAGCCTTTGTTCGTTTCTTGTTTCGAAGTTGTCTTTGCCGCCATTTGAAAATCCTACAACAACTTATATATGTAGGAGTCACATAATTTTTAGCAGTTTTTCATAACCTTTTGATTTATTACTTTGAATTTTCTCCTCCTTTGAAACTCAGAAATCATTTGAATAGGACATTAGACACATTATAATTGCATTTCTATCATTTCATTCTTCGAGAGTCGTCTCGACGGCCATGTGGAAGTCATAGAACAGCTTATCCACATAAATTATTCATGTTTAGCACCTTTACATAAACTTTGGATCTGTTGCCGATGATTCTTTATTGGCTAAACAAAAAACGTACTTAAATAGCATCATTTAGACCTTCCACCAGCATTTCTTCCTTTGAAGCTTCGGAAGTAGTATGTTCGACCATATGGATCTCGTATAACAACTTATAACTAGTAATCATATAATTTCGTCACCAATTTTGTTACCTTTTGATCCTTCACTATAGATTTTCACTTTGTTTAAAACTGAAAACTTATTAATTAAGCGTCATCGACATATTCCAAAATCATTTCCACCATTTCAAGCTTCGAGGTTTGTCCATGCATCTATATGCACCTCAGATAGCAAACTACCTATAGAAATCTGATAGTTTGATAAAAAATTTACCGTTTTGATCCATCATGGTAGAGTTTTTATTTTTGCGAAACTGAAAAACTTGTTTAAATTGCATTATCAACAAGTGATAGACGCCTTTGTTCGTTTCTTGTTTCGAAGTTGTCTTTGCCGCCATTTGAAAATCCTACAACAACTTATATATGTAGGAGTCACGTAATTTTTAGCAGTTTTTCATAACCTTTTGATTTGTTACTTTGAATTTTCTCCTCCTTTGAAACTCAGAAATCATTTGAATAGGACATTAGACACATTATAATTGCATTTCCATCATTTCATTCTTCGAGAGTCGTCTCGACGGCCATGTGGAAGTCATAGAACAGCTTATCCACGTAAATTATTCATGTTTAGCACCTTTACATAAACTTTTGATCTGTTGCCGATGATTCTTTATTGGCTAAACAAAAAACGTACTTAAATAGCATCATTGAGACCTTCCACCAGCATTTTTTCCTTTGAAGCTTCGGAAGTAGTATGTTCGACCATATGGATCTCGTATAACAACTTATAACTAGTAATCATATAATTTCGTCACCAATTTTGTTACCTTTTGATCCTTCACTATAGATTTTCACTTTGTTTAAAAGTGAAAACTTATTAATTAAGCGTCATCGACATATTCCAAAATCCTTTCCACCATTACAAGCTTCGAGGTTTGTCCATGCATCTATATGCACCTCAGATAGCAAACTACCTATAGAAATCTGATAGTTTGATAAAAAAATTACCGTTTTGATCCATCATGGTAGAGTTTTTATTTTTGCGAAACTGAAAAACTTGTTTAAATTGCATTATCAACAAGTGATAGAAGCCTTTGTTCGTTTCTTGTTTCGAAGTTGTCTTTGCCGCCATTTGAAAATCCTACAACAACTTATATATGTAGGAGTCACGTAATTTTTAGCAGTTTTTCATAACCTTTTGATTTGTTACTTTGAATTTTATCCTCCTTTGAAACTCAGAAATCATTTGAATAGGACATTAGACACATTATAATTGCATTTCCATCATTTCATTCTTCGAGAGTCGTCTCGACGGCCATGTGGAAGTCATAGAACAGCTTATCCACATAAATTATTCATGTTTAGCACCTTTACATAAACTTTTGATTTGTTGCCGATGATTCTTTATTGGCTAAACAAAAAACGTACTTAAATAGCATCATTGAGACCTTCCACCAGCATTTCTTCCTTTGAAGCTTCGGAAGTAGTATGTTCGACCATATGGATCTCGTATAACAACTTATAACTAGTAATCATATAATTTCGTCACCAATTTTGTTACCTTTTGATCCTTCACTATAGATTTTCACTTTGTTAAAACTGAAAACTTATTAATTAAGCGTCATCGACATATTCCAAAATCGTTTCCACCATTTCAAGCTTCGAGGTTTGTCCATGCATCTATATGCACCTCACATAGCAAACTACCTATAGAAATCTGATAGTTTGATAAAAAAATTACCGTTTTGATCCATCATGGTAGAGTTTTTATTTTTGCGAAACTGAAAAACTTGTTTAAATTGCATTATCAGCAAGTGACAGAAGCCTTTGTTCGTTTCTTGTTTCGAAGTTGTCTTTGCCGCCATTTGAAAATCCTCCAACAACTTATATATGTAGGAGTCAGATAATTTTTAGCAGTTTGTCATAACCTTTTGATTTATTACTTTGAATTTTCTCCTCCTTTGAAACTCAGAAATCATTTAAATAGGACATTAGACACATTATAATTGCATTTCCATCATTTCATTCTTCGAGAGTCGTCTCGACGGCCATGTAGAAGTCATAGAACAGCTTATCCACGTAAATTATTCATGTTTAGCACCTTTACATAAACTTTTGATCTGTTGCCGATGATTCTTTCTTGGCTAAACAAAAAACGTACTTAAATAGCATCATTGAGACCTTCCACCAGCATTTCTTCCTTTGAAGCTTCGGAAGTAGTATGTTCGACCATATGGATCTCGTATAACAACTTATAACTAGTAATCATATAATTTCGTCACCAATTTTGTTACCTTTTGATCCTTCACTATAGATTTTCACTTTGTTTAAAAGTGAAAACTTATTAATTAAGCGTCATCGACATATTCCAAAATCGTTTCCACCATTTCAAGCTTCGAGGTTTGTCCATGCATCTATATGCACCTCAGATAGCAAATTACCTATAGAAATCTGATAGTTTGATAAAAAATTTACCGTTTTGATCCATCATGGTAGAGTTTTTATTTTTGCGAATCTGAAAAACTTGTTTAAATTGCATTATCAACAAGTGATAGAAGCCTTTGTTCGTTTCTTGTTTCGAAGTTGTCTTTGCCGCCATTTGAAAATCCTACAACAACTTATATATGTAGGAGTCACGTAATTTTTAGCAGTTTTTCATAACCTTTTGATTTGTTACTTTGAATTTTCTCCTCCTTTGAAACTCAGAAATCATTTGAATAGGACATTAGACACATTATAATTGCATTTCTATCATTTCATTCTTCGAGAGTCGTCTCGACGGCCATGTGGAAGTCATAGAACAGCTTATCCACATAAATTATTCATGTTTAGCACCTTTACATAAACTTTGGATCTGTTGCCGATGATTCTTTATTGGCTAAACAAAAAACGTACTTAAATAGCATCATTTAGACCTTCCACCAGCATTTCTTCCTTTGAAGCTTCGGAAGTAGTATGTTCGACCATATGGATCTCGTATAACAACTTATAACTAGTAATCATATAATTTCGTCACCAATTTTGTTACCTTTTGATCCTTCACTATAGATTTTCACTTTGTTTAAAACTGAAAACTTATTAATTAAGCGTCATCGACATATTCCAAAATCATTTCCACCATTTCAAGCTTCGAGGTTTGTCCATGCATCTATATGCACCTCAGATAGCAAACTACCTATAGAAATCTGATAGTTTGATAAAAAATTTACCGTTTTGATCCATCATGGTAGAGTTTTTATTTTTGCGAAACTGAAAAACTTGTTTAAATTGCATTATCAACAAGTGATAGACGCCTTTGTTCGTTTCTTGTTTCGAAGTTGTCTTTGCCGCCATTTGAAAATCCTACAACAACTTATATATGTAGGAGTCACGTAATTTTTAGCAGTTTTTCATAACCTTTTGATTTGTTACTTTGAATTTTCTCCTCCTTTGAAACTCAGAAATCATTTGAATAGGACATTAGACACATTATAATTGCATTTCCATCATTTCATTCTTCGAGAGTCGTCTCGACGGCCATGTGGAAGTCATAGAACAGCTTATCCACGTAAATTATTCATGTTTAGCACCTTTACATAAACTTTTGATCTGTTGCCGATGATTCTTTATTGGCTAAACAAAAAACGTACTTAAATAGCATCATTGAGACCTTCCACCAGCATTTTTTCCTTTGAAGCTTCGGAAGTAGTATGTTCGACCATATGGATCTCGTATAACAACTTATAACTAGTAATCATATAATTTCGTCACCAATTTTGTTACCTTTTGATCCTTCACTATAGATTTTCACTTTGTTTAAAAGTGAAAACTTATTAATTAAGCGTCATCGACATATTCCAAAATCCTTTCCACCATTACAAGCTTCGAGGTTTGTCCATGCATCTATATGCACCTCAGATAGCAAACTACCTATAGAAATCTGATAGTTTGATAAAAAAATTACCGTTTTGATCCATCATGGTAGAGTTTTTATTTTTGCGAAACTGAAAAACTTGTTTAAATTGCATTATCAACAAGTGATAGAAGCCTTTGTTCGTTTCTTGTTTCGAAGTTGTCTTTGCCGCCATTTGAAAATCCTACAACAACATATATATGTAGGAGTCACGTAATTTTTAGCAGTTTTTCATAACCTTTTGATTTGTTACTTTGAATTTTATCCTCCTTTGAAACTCAGAAATCATTTGAATAGGACATTAGACACATTATAATTGCATTTCCATCATTTCATTCTTCGAGAGTCGTCTCGACGGCCATGTGGAAGTCATAGAACAGCTTATCCACATAAATTATTCATGTTTAGCACCTTTACATAAACTTTTGATCTGTTGCCGATGATTCTTTATTGGCTAAACAAAAAACGTACTTAAATAGCATCATTGAGACCTTCCACCAGCATTTCTTCCTTTGAAGCTTCGGAAGTAGTATGTTCGACCATATGGATCTCGTATAACAACTTATAACTAGTAATCATATAATTTCGTCACCAATTTTGTTACCTTTTGATCCTTCACTATAGATTTTCACTTTGTTAAAACTGAAAACTTATTAATTAAGCGTCATCGACATATTCCAAAATCGTTTCCACCATTTCAAGCTTCGAGGTTTGTCCATGCATCTATATGCACCTCACATAGCAAACTACCTATAGAAATCTGATAGTTTGATAAAAAAATTACCGTTTTGATCCATCATGGTAGAGTTTTTATTTTTGCGAAACTGAAAAACTTGTTTAAATTGCATTATCAGCAAGTGACAGAAGCCTTTGTTCGTTTCTTGTTTCGAAGTTGTCTTTGCCGCCATTTGAAAATCCTCCAACAACTTATATATGTAGGAGTCAGATAATTTTTAGCAGTTTGTCATAACCTTTTGATTTATTACTTTGAATTTTCTCCTCCTTTGAAACTCAGAAATCATTTAAATAGGACATTAGACACATTATAATTGCATTTCCATCATTTCATTCTTCGAGAGTCGTCTCGACGGCCATGTAGAAGTCATAGAACAGCTTATCCACGTAAATTATTCATGTTTAGCACCTTTACATAAACTTTTGATCTGTTGCCGATGATTCTTTCTTGGCTAAACAAAAAACGTACTTAAATAGCATCATTGAGACCTTCCACCAGCATTTCTTCCTTTGAAGCTTCGGAAGTAGTATGTTCGACCATATGGATCTCGTATAACAACTTATAACTAGTAATCATATAATTTCGTCACCAATTTTGTTACCTTTTGATCCTTCACTATAGATTTTCACTTTGTTTAAAAGTGAAAACTTATTAATTAAGCGTCATCGACATATTCCAAAATCGTTTCCACCATTTCAAGCTTCGAGGTTTGTCCATGCATCTATATGCACCTCAGATAGCAAATTACCTATAGAAATCTGATAGTTTGATAAAAAATTTACCGTTTTGATCCATCATGGTAGAGTTTTTATTTTTGCGAATCTGAAAAACTTGTTTAAATTGCATTATCAACAAGTGATAGAAGCCTTTGTTCGTTTCTTGTTTCGAAGTTGTCTTTGCCGCCATTTGAAAATCCTACAACAACTTATATATGTAGGAGTCACGTAATTTTTAGCAGTTTTTCATAACCTTTTGATTTATTACTTTGAATTTTCTCCTCCTTTGAAACTCAGAAATCATTTGAATAGGACATTAGACACATTATAATTGCATTTCTATCATTTCATTCTTCGAGAGTCGTCTCGACGGCCATGTGGAAGTCATAGAACAGCTTATCCACATAAATTATTCATGTTTAGCACCTTTACATAAACTTTGGATCTGTTGCCGATGATTCTTTATTGGCTAAACAAAAAACGTACTTAAATAGCATCATTTAGACCTTCCACCAGCATTTCTTCCTTTGAAGCTTCGGAAGTAGTATGTTCGACCATATGGATCTCGTATAACAACTTATAACTAGTAATCATATAATTTCGTCACCAATTTTGTTACCTTTTGATCCTTCACTATAGATTTTCACTTTGTTTAAAACTGAAAACTTATTAATTAAGCGTCATCGACATATTCCAAAATCATTTCCACCATTTCAAGCTTCGAGGTTTGTCCATGCATCTATATGCACCTCAGATAGCAAACTACCTATAGAAATCTGATAGTTTGATAAAAAATTTACCGTTTTGATCCATCATGGTAGAGTTTTTATTTTTGCGAAACTGAAAAACTTGTTTAAATTGCATTATCAACAAGTGATAGACGCCTTTGTTCGTTTCTTGTTTCGAAGTTGTCTTTGCCGCCATTTGAAAATCCTACAACAACTTATATATGAAGGAGTCAGATAATTTTTAACAGTTTGTCATAACCTTTTGATTTGTTACTTTGAATTTTCTCCTCCTTTGAAACTCAGAAATCATTTGAATAGGACATTAGACACATTATAATTGCATTTCCATCATTTCATTCTTCGAGAGTCGTCTCGACGGCCATGTGGAAGTCATAGAACAGCTTATCCACGTAAATTATTCATGTTTAGCACCTTTACATAAACTTTTGATCTGTTGCCGATGATTCTTTATTGGCTAAACAAAAAACGTACTTAAATAGCATCATTGAGACCTTCCACCAGCATTTTTTCCTTTGAAGCTTCGGAAGTAGTATGTTCGACCATATGGATTTCGTATAACAACTTATAACTAGTAATCATATAATTTCGTCACCAATTTTGTTACCTTTTGATCCTTCACTATAGATTTTCACTTTGTTTAAAAGTGAAAACTTATTAATTAAGCGTCATCGACATATTCCAAAATCCTTTCCACCATTACAAGCTTCGAGGTTTGTCCATGCATCTATATGCACCTCAGATAGCAAATTACCTATAGAAATCTGATAGTTTGATAAAAAATTTACCGTTTTGATCCATCATGGTAGAGTTTTTATTTTTGCGAATCTGAAAAACTTGTTTAAATTGCATTATCAACAAGTGATAGAAGCCTTTGTTCGTTTCTTGTTTCGAAGTTGTCTTTGCCGCCATTTGAAAATCCTACAACAACTTATATATGTAGGAGTCACGTAATTTTTAGCAGTTTTTCATAACCTTTTGATTTGTTACTTTGAATTTTCTCCTCCTTTGAAACTCAGAAATCATTTGAATAGGACATTAGACACATTATAATTGCATTTCTATCATTTCATTCTTCGAGAGTCGTCTCGACGGCCATGTGGAAGTCATAGAACAGCTTATCCACATAAATTATTCATGTTTAGCACCTTTACATAAACTTTGGATCTGTTGCCGATGATTCTTTATTGGCTAAACAAAAAACGTACTTAAATAGCATCATTTAGACCTTCCACCAGCATTTCTTCCTTTGAAGCTTCGGAAGTAGTATGTTCGACCATATGGATCTCGTATAACAACTTATAACTAGTAATCATATAATTTCGTCACCAATTTTGTTACCTTTTGATCCTTCACTATAGATTTTCACTTTGTTTAAAACTGAAAACTTATTAATTAAGCGTCATCGACATATTCCAAAATCATTTCCACCATTTCAAGCTTCGAGGTTTGTCCATGCATCTATATGCACCTCAGATAGCAAACTACCTATAGAAATCTGATAGTTTGATAAAAAAATTACCGTTTTGATCCATCATGGTAGAGTTTTTATTTTTGCGAAACTGAAAAACTTGTTTAAATTGCATTATCAACAAGTGATAGACGCCTTTGTTCGTTTCTTGTTTCGAAGTTGTCTTTGCCGCCATTTGAAAATCCTACAACAACTTATATATGTAGGAGTCAGATAATTTTTAGCAGTTTTTCATAACCTTTTGATTTGTTACTTTGAATTTTCTCCTCCTTTGAAACTCAGAAATCATTTGAATAGGACATTAGACACATTATAATTGCATTTCCATCATTTCATTCTTCGAGAGTCGTCTCGACGGCCATGTGGAAGTCATAGAACAGCTTATCCACGTAAATTATTCATGTTTAGCACCTTTACATAAACTTTTGATCTGTTGCCGATGATTCTTTATTGGCTAAACAAAAAACGTACTTAAATAGCATCATTGAGACCTTCCACCAGCATTTTTTCCTTTGAAGCTTCGGAAGTAGTATGTTCGACCATATGGATTTCGTATAACAACTTATAACTAGTAATCATATAATTTCGTCACCAATTTTGTTACCTTTTGATCCTTCACTATAGATTTTCACTTTGTTTAAAAGTGAAAACTTATTAATTAAGCGTCATCGACATATTCCAAAATCCTTTCCACCATTACAAGCTTCGAGGTTTGTCCATGCATCTATATGCACCTCAGATAGCAAATTACCTATAGAAATCTGATAGTTTGATAAAAAATTTACCGTTTTGATCCATCATGGTAGAGTTTTTATTTTTGCGAATCTGAAAAACTTGTTTAAATTGCATTATCAACAAGTGATAGAAGCCTTTGTTCGTTTCTTGTTTCGAAGTTGTCTTTGCCGCCATTTGAAAATCCTACAACAACTTATATATGTAGGAGTCACGTAATTTTTAGCAGTTTTTCATAACCTTTTGATTTGTTACTTTGAATTTTCTCCTCCTTTGAAACTCAGAAATCATTTGAATAGGACATTAGACACATTATAATTGCATTTCTATCATTTCATTCTTCGAGAGTCGTCTCGACGGCCATGTGGAAGTCATAGAACAGCTTATCCACATAAATTATTCATGTTTAGCACCTTTACATAAACTTTGGATCTGTTGCCGATGATTCTTTATTGGCTAAACAAAAAACGTACTTAAATAGCATCATTTAGACCTTCCACCAGCATTTCTTCCTTTGAAGCTTCGGAAGTAGTATGTTCGACCATATGGATCTCGTATAACAACTTATAACTAGTAATTATATAATTTCGTCACCAATTTTGTTACCTTTTGATCCTTCACTATAGATTTTCACTTTGTTTAAAACTGAAAACTTATTAATTAAGCGTCATCGACATATTCCAAAATCATTTCCACCATTTCAAGCTTCGAGGTTTGTCCATGCATCTATATGCACCTCAGATAGCAAACTACCTATAGAAATCTGATAGTTTGATAAAAAAATTACCGTTTTGATCCATCATGGTAGAGTTTTTATTTTTGCGAAACTGAAAAACTTGTTTAAATTGCATTATCAACAAGTGATAGACGCCTTTGTTCGTTTCTTGTTTCGAAGTTGTCTTTGCCGCCATTTGAAAATCCTACAACAACTTATATATGTAGGAGTCACGTAATTTTTAGCAGTTTTTCATAACCTTTTGATTTGTTACTTTGAATTTTCTCCTCCTTTGAAACTCAGAAATCATTTGAATAGGACATTAGACACATTATAATTGCATTTCCATCATTTCATTCTTCGAGAGTCGTCTCGACGGCCATGTGGAAGTCATAGAACAGCTTATCCACGTAAATTATTCATGTTTAGCACCTTTACATAAACTTTTGATCTGTTGCCGATGATTCTTTATTGGCTAAACAAAAAACGTACTTAAATAGCATCATTGAGACCTTCCACCAGCATTTCTTCCTTTGAAGCTTCGGAAGTAGTATGTTCGACCATATGGATCTCGTATAACAACTTATAACTAGTAATCATATAATTTCGTCACCAATTTTGTTACCTTTTGATCCTTCACTATAGATTTTCACTTTGTTTAAAAGTGAAAACTTATTAATTAAGCGTCATCGACATATTCCAAAATCGTTTCCACCATTTCAAGCTTCGAGGTTTGTCCATGCATCTATATGCACCTCAGATAGCAAATTACCTATAGAAATCTGATAGTTTGATAAAAAATTTACCGTTTTGATCCATCATGGTAGAGTTTTTATTTTTGCGAATCTGAAAAACTTGTTTAAATTGCATTATCAACAAGTGATAGAAGCCTTTGTTCGTTTCTTGTTTCGAAGTTGTCTTTGCCGCCATTTGAAAATCCTACAACAACTTATATATGTAGGAGTCACGTAATTTTTAGCAGTTTTTCATAACCTTTTGATTTGTTACTTTGAATTTTATCCTCCTTTGAAACTCAGAAATCATTTGAATAGGACATTAGACACATTATAATTGCATTTCCATCATTTCATTCTTCGAGAGTCGTCTCGACGGCCATGTGGAAGTCATAGAACAGCTTATCCACATAAATTATTCATGTTTAGCACCTTTACATAAACTTTGGATCTGTTGCCGATGATTCTTTATTGGCTAAACAAAAAACGTACTTAAATAGCATCATTTAGACCTTCCACCAGCATTTCTTCCTTTGAAGCTTCGGAAGTAGTATGTTCGACCATATGGATCTCGTATAACAACTTATAACTAGTAATCATATAATTTCGTCACCAATTTTGTTACCTTTTGATCCTTCACTATAGATTTTCACTTTGTTTAAAACTGAAAACTTATTAATTAAGCGTCATCGACATATTCCAAAATCATTTCCACCATTTCAAGCTTCGAGGTTTGTCCATGCATCTATATGCACCTCAGATAGCAAACTACCTATAGAAATCTGATAGTTTGATAAAAAATTTACCGTTTTGATCCATCATGGTAGAGTTTTTATTTTTGCGAAACTGAAAAACTTGTTTAAATTGCATTATCAACAAGTGATAGACGCCTTTGTTCGTTTCTTGTTTCGAAGTTGTCTTTGCCGCCATTTGAAAATCCTACAACAACTTATATATGTAGGAGTCACGTAATTTTTAGCAGTTTTTCATAACCTTTTGATTTGTTACTTTGAATTTTCTCCTCCTTTGAAACTCAGAAATCATTTGAATAGGACATTAGACACATTATAATTGCATTTCTATCATTTCATTCTTCGAGAGTCGTCTCGACGGCCATGTGGAAGTCATAGAACAGCTTATCCACATAAATTATTCATGTTTAGCACCTTTACATAAACTTTGGATCTGTTGCCGATGATTCTTTATTGGCTAAACAAAAAACGTACTTAAATAGCATCATTTAGACCTTCCACCAGCATTTCTTCCTTTGAAGCTTCGGAAGTAGTATGTTCGACCATATGGATCTCGTATAACAACTTATAACTAGTAATCATATAATTTCGTCACCAATTTTGTTACCTTTTGATCCTTCACTATAGATTTTCACTTTGTTTAAAACTGAAAACTTATTAATTAAGCGTCATCGACATATTCCAAAATCATTTCCACCATTTCAAGCTTCGAGGTTTGTCCATGCATCTATATGCACCTCAGATAGCAAACTACCTATAGAAATCTGATAGTTTGATAAAAAAATTTACCGTTTTGATCCATCATGGTAGAGTTTTTATTTTTGCGAAACTGAAAAACTTGTTTAAATTGCATTATCAACAAGTGATAGACGCCTTTGTTCGTTTCTTGTTTCGAAGTTGTCTTTGCCGCCATTTGAAAATCCTACAACAACTTATATATGTAGGAGTCACGTAATTTTTAGCAGTTTTTCATAACCTTTTGATTTGTTACTTTGAATTTTCTCCTCCTTTGAAACTCAGAAATCATTTGAATAGGACATTAGACACATTATAATTGCATTTCCATCATTTCATTCTTCGAGAGTCGTCTCGACGGCCATGTGGAAGTCATAGAACAGCTTATCCACGTAAATTATTCATGTTTAGCACCTTTACATAAACTTTTGATCTGTTGCCGATGATTCTTTATTGGCTAAACAAAAAACGTACTTAAATAGCATCATTGAGACCTTCCACCAGCATTTCTTCCTTTGAAGCTCCGGAAGTAGTATGTTCGACCATATGGATCTCGTATAACAACTTATAACTAGTAATCATATAATTTCGTCACCAATTTTGTTACCTTTTGATCCTTCACTATAGATTTTCACTTTGTTTAAAAGTGAAAACTTATTAATTAAGCGTCATCGACATATTCCAAAATCGATTCCACCATTTCAAGCTTCGAGGTTTGTCCATGCATCTATATGCACCTCAGATAGCAAATTACCTATAGAAATCTGATAGTTTGATAAAAAATTTACCGTTTTGATCCATCATGGTAGAGTTTTTATTTTTGCGAATCTGAAAAACTTGTTTAAATTGCATTATCAACAAGTGATAGAAGCCTTTGTTCGTTTCTTGTTTCGAAGTTGTCTTTGCCGCCATTTGAAAATCCTACAACAACTTATATATGTAGGAGTCACGTAATTTTTAGCAGTTTTTCATAACCTTTTGATTTGTTACTTTGAATTTTATCCTCCTTTGAAACTCAGAAATCATTTGAATAGGACATTAGACACATTATAATTGCATTTCCATCATTTCATTCTTCGAGAGTCGTCTCGACGGCCATGTGGAAGTCATAGAACAGCTTATCCACATAAATTATTCATGTTTAGCACCTTTACATAAACTTTGGATCTGTTGCCGATGATTCTTTATTGGCTAAACAAAAAACGTACTTAAATAGCATCATTGAGACCTTCCACCAGCATTTCTTCCTTTGAAGCTTCGGAAGTAGTATGTTCGACCATATGGATCTCGTATAACAACTTATAACTAGTAATCATATAATTTCGTCACCAATTTTGTTACCTTTTGATCCTTCACTATAGATTTTCACTTTGTTAAAACTGAAAACTTATTAATTTAGCGTCATCGACATATTCCAAAATCGTTTCCACCATTTCAAGGTTCGAGGTTTGTCCATGCATCTATATGCACCTCACATAGCAAACTACCTATAGAAATCTGATAGTTTGATAAAAAATTACCGTTTTGATCCATCATGGTAGAGTTTTTATTTTTGCGAAACTGAAAAACTTGTTTAAATCGCGTTATCAACAAGTGACAGAAGCCTTTGTTCGTTTCTTGTTTCGAAGTTGTCTTTGCCGCCATTTGAAAATCCTCCAACAACTTATATATGTAGGAGTCAGATAATTTTTAACAGTTTTTCATAACCTTTTGATTTATTACTTTGAATTTTCTCCTCCTTTGAAACTCAGAAATCATTTGAATAGGACATTAGACACATTATAATTGCATTTCCATCATTTCATTCTTCGAGAGTCGTCTCGACGGCCATGTGGAAGTCATAGAACAGCTTATCCACGTAAATTATTCATGTTTAGCACCTTTACATAAACTTTTGATCTGTTGCCGATGATTCTTTATTGGCTAAACAAAAAACGTACTTAAATAGCATCATTGAGACCTTCCACCAGCATTTTTTCCTTTGAAGCTTCGGAAGTAGTATGTTCGACCATATGGATTTCGTATAACAACTTATAACTAGTAATCATATAATTTCGTCACCAATTTTGTTACCTTTTGATCCTTCACTATAGATTTTCACTTTGTTTAAAAGTGAAAACTTATTAATTAAGCGTCATCGACATATTCCAAAATCCTTTCCACCATTACAAGCTTCGAGGTTTGTCCATGCATCTATATGCACCTCAGATAGCAAATTACCTATAGAAATCTGATAGTTTGATAAAAAATTTACCGTTTTGATCCATCATGGTAGAGTTTTTATTTTTGCGAATCTGAAAAACTTGTTTAAATTGCATTATCAACAAGTGATAGAAGCCTTTGTTCGTTTCTTGTTTCGAAGTTGTCTTTGCCGCCATTTGAAAATCCTACAACAACTTATATATGTAGGAGTCACGTAATTTTTAGCAGTTTTTCATAACCTTTTGATTTGTTACTTTGAATTTTCTCCTCCTTTGAAACTCAGAAATCATTTGAATAGGACATTAGACACATTATAATTGCATTTCTATCATTTCATTCTTCGAGAGTCGTCTCGACGGCCATGTGGAAGTCATAGAACAGCTTATCCACATAAATTATTCATGTTTAGCACCTTTACATAAACTTTGGATCTGTTGCCGATGATTCTTTATTGGCTAAACAAAAAACGTACTTAAATAGCATCATTTAGACCTTCCACCAGCATTTCTTCCTTTGAAGCTTCGGAAGTAGTATGTTCGACCATATGGATCTCGTATAACAACTTATAACTAGTAATTATATAATTTCATCACCAATTTTGTTACCTTTTGATCCTTCACTATAGATTTTCACTTTGTTTAAAACTGAAAACTTATTAATTAAGCGTCATCGACATATTCCAAAATCATTTCCACCATTTCAAGCTTCGAGGTTTGTCCATGCATCTATATGCACCTCAGATAGCAAACTACCTATAGAAATCTGATAGTTTGATAAAAAAATTACCGTTTTGATCCATCATGGTAGAGTTTTTATTTTTGCGAAACTGAAAAACTTGTTTAAATTGCATTATCAACAAGTGATAGACGCCTTTGTTCGTTTCTTGTTTCGAAGTTGTCTTTGCCGCCATTTGAAAATCCTACAACAACTTATATATGTAGGAGTCACGTAATTTTTAGCAGTTTTTCATAACCTTTTGATTTGTTACTTTGAATTTTCTCCTCCTTTGAAACTCAGAAATCATTTGAATAGGACATTAGACACATTATAATTGCATTTCCATCATTTCATTCTTCGAGAGTCGTCTCGACGGCCATGTGGAAGTCATAGAACAGCTTATCCACGTAAATTATTCATGTTTAGCACCTTTACATAAACTTTTGATCTGTTGCCGATGATTCTTTATTGGCTAAACAAAAAACGTACTTAAATAGCATCATTGAGACCTTCCACCAGCATTTCTTCCTTTGAAGCTTCGGAAGTAGTATGTTCGACCATATGGATCTCGTATAACAACTTATAACTAGTAATCATATAATTTCGTCACCAATTTTGTTACCTTTTGATCCTTCACTATAGATTTTCACTTTGTTTAAAAGTGAAAACTTATTAATTAAGCGTCATCGACATATTCCAAAATCGTTTCCACCATTTCAAGCTTCGAGGTTTGTCCATGCATCTATATGCACCTCAGATAGCAAATTACCTATAGAAATCTGATAGTTTGATAAAAAATTTACCGTTTTGATCCATCATGGTAGAGTTTTTATTTTTGCGAATCTGAAAAACTTGTTTAAATTGCATTATCAACAAGTGATAGACGCCTTTGTTCGTTTCTTGTTTCGAAGTTGTCTTTGCCGCCATTTGAAAATCCTACAACAACTTATATATGTAGGAGTCACGTAATTTTTAGCAGTTTTTCATAACCTTTTGATTTGTTACTTTGAATTTTATCCTCCTTTGAAACTCAGAAATCATTTGAATAGGACATTAGACACATTATAATTGCATTTCCATCATTTCATTCTTCGAGAGTCGTCTCGACGGCCATGTGGAAGTCATAGAACAGCTTATCCACGTAAATTATTCATGTTTAGCACCTTTACATAAACTTTGGATCTGTTGCCGATGATTCTTTATTGGCTAAACAAAAAACGTACTTAAATAGCATCATTTAGACCTTCCACCAGCATTTCTTCCTTTGAAGCTCCGGAAGTAGTATGTTCGACCATATGGATCTCGTATAACAACTTATAACTAGTAATCATATAATTTCGTCACCAATTTTGTTACCTTTTGATCCTTCACTATAGATTTTCACTTTGTTTAAAAGTGAAAACTTATTAATTAAGCGTCATCGACATATTCCAAAATCGATTCCACCATTTCAAGCTTCGAGGTTTGTCCATGCATCTATATGCACCTCAGATAGCAAATTACCTATAGAAATCTGATAGTTTGATAAAAAATTTACCGTTTTGATCCATCATGGTAGAGTTTTTATTTTTGCGAATCTGAAAAACTTGTTTAAATTGCATTATCAACAAGTGATAGAAGCCTTTGTTCGTTTCTTGTTTCGAAGTTGTCTTTGCCGCCATTTGAAAATCCTACAACAACTTATATATGTAGGAGTCACGTAATTTTTAGCAGTTTTTCATAACCTTTTGATTTGTTACTTTGAATTTTCTCCTCCTTTGAAACTCAGAAATCATTTGAATAGGACATTAGACACATTATAATTGCATTTCCATCATTTCATTCTTCGAGAGTCGTCTCGACGGCCATGTGGAAGTCATAGAACAGCTTATCCACATAAATTATTCATGTTTAGCACCTTTACATAAACTTTGGATCTGTTGCCGATGATTCTTTATTGGCTAAACAAAAAACGTACTTAAATAGCATCATTGAGACCTTCCACCAGCATTTCTTCCTTTGAAGCTTCGGAAGTAGTATGTTCGACCATATGGATCTCGTATAACAACTTATAACTAGTAATCATATAATTTCGTCACCAATTTTGTTACCTTTTGATCCTTCACTATAGATTTTCACTTTGTTAAAACTGAAAACTTATTAATTTAGCGTCATCGACATATTCCAAAATCGTTTCCACCATTTCAAGGTTCGAGGTTTGTCCATGCATCTATATGCACCTCACATAGCAAACTACCTATAGAAATCTGATAGTTTGATAAAAAATTACCGTTTTGATCCATCATGGTAGAGTTTTTATTTTTGCGAAACTGAAAAACTTGTTTAAATCGCGTTATCAACAAGTGACAGAAGCCTTTGTTCGTTTCTTGTTTCGAAGTTGTCTTTGCCGCCATTTGAAAATCCTCCAACAACTTATATATGTAGGAGTCAGATAATTTTTAACAGTTTTTCATAACCTTTTGATTTATTACTTTGAATTTTCTCCTCCTTTGAAACTCAGAAATCATTTGAATAGGACATTAGACACATTATAATTGCATTTCCATCATTTCATTCTTCGAGAGTCGTCTCGACGGCCATGTGGAAGTCATAGAACAGCTTATCCACGTAAATTATTCATGTTTAGCACCTTTACATAAACTTTTGATCTGTTGCCGATGATTCTTTATTGGCTAAACAAAAAACGTACTTAAATAGCATCATTGAGACCTTCCACCAGCATTTTTTCCTTTGAAGCTTCGGAAGTAGTATGTTCGACCATATGGATCTCGTATAACAACTTATAACTAGTAATCATATAATTTCGTCACCAATTTTGTTACCTTTTGATCCTTCACTATAGATTTTCACTTTGTTTAAAAGTGAAAACTTATTAATTAAGCGTCATCGACATATTCCAAAATCCTTTCCACCATTACAAGCTTCGAGGTTTGTCCATGCATCTATATGCACCTCAGATAGCAAACTACCTATAGAAATCTGATAGTTTGATAAAAAAATTACCGTTTAGATCCATCATGGTAGAGTTTTTATTTTTGCGAAACTGAAAAACTTGTTTAAATTGCATTATCAGCAAGTGATAGAAGCCTTTGTTCGTTTCTTGTTTCGAAGTTGTCTTTGCCGCCATTTGAAAATCCTACAACAACTTATATATGTAGGAGTCACGTAATTTTTAGCAGTTTTTCATAACCTTTTGATTTGTTACTTTGAATTTTATCCTCCTTTGAAACTCAGAAATCATTTGAATAGGACATTAGACACATTATAATTGCATTTCCATCATTTCATTCTTCGAGAGTCGTCTCGACGGCCATGTGGAACTCATAGAACAGCTTATCCACATAAATTATTCATGTTTAGCACCTTTACATAAACTTTTGATCTGTTGCCGATGATTCTTTATTGGCTAAACAAAAAACGTACTTAAATAGCATCATTGAGACCTTCCACCAGCATTTCTTCCTTTGAAGCTTCGGAAGTAGTATGTTCGACCATATGGATCTCGTATAACAACTTATAACTAGTAATCATATAATTTCGTCACCAATTTTGTTACCTTTTGATCCTTCACTATAGATTTTCACTTTGTTAAAACTGAAAACTTATTAATTAAGCGTCATCGACATATTCCAAAATCGTTTCCACCATTTCAAGCTTCGAGGTTTGTCCATGCATCTATATGCACCTCACATAGCAAACTACCTATAGAAATCTGATAGTTTGATAAAAAAATTACCGTTTTGATCCATCATGGTAGAGTTTTTATTTTTGCGAAACTGAAAAACTTGTTTAAATTGCGTTATCAGCAAGTGACAGAAGCCTTTGTTCGTTTCTTGTTTCGAAGTTGTCTTTGCCGCCATTTGAAAATCCTCCAACAACTTATATATGAAGGAGTCAGATAATTTTTAGCAGTTTGTCATAACCTTTTGATTTATTACTTTGAATTTTCTCCTCCTTTGAAACTCAGAAATCATTTAAATAGGACATTAGACACATTATAATTGCATTTCCATCATTTCATTCTTCGAGAGTCGTCTCGACGGCCATGTAGAAGTCATAGAACAGCTTATGCACATAAATTATTCATGTTTAGCACCTTTACATAAACTTTTGATCTGTTGCCGATGATTCTTTATTGGCTAAACAAAAAACGTACTTAAATAGCATCATTGAGACCTTCCACCAGCATTTCTTCCTTTGAAGCTTCGGAAGTAGTATGTTCGACCATATGGATCTCGTATAACAACTTATAACTAGTAATCATATAATTTCGTCACCAATTTTGTTACCTTTTGATCCTTCACTATAGATTTTCACTTTGTTTAAAACTGAAAACTTATTAATTAAGCGTCATCGACATATTCCAAAATCATTTCCACCATTTCAAGCTTCGAGGTTTGTCCATGCATCTATATGCACCTCAGATAGCAAACTACCTATAGAAATCTGATAGTTTGATAAAAAAATTACCGTTTTGATCCATCATGGTAGAGTTTTTATTTTTGCGAAACTGAAAAACTTGTTTAAATTGCGTTATCAGCAAGTGACAGAAGCCTTTGTTCGTTTCTTGTTTCGAAGTTGTCTTTGCCGCCATTTGAAAATCCTCCAACAACTTATATATGTAGGAGTCAGATAATTTTTAACAGTTTGTCATAACCTTTTGATTTATTACTTTGAATTTTCTCCTCCTTTGAAACTCAGAAATCATTTAAATAGGACATTAGACACATTATAATTGCATTTCCATCATTTCATTCTTCGAGAGTCGTCTCGACGGCCATGTGGAAGTCATAGAACAGCTTATCCACATAAATTATTCATGTTTAGCACCTTTACATAAACTTTTGATCTGTTGCCGATGATTCTTTATTGGCTAAACAAAAAACGTACTTAAATAGCATCATTTAGACCTTCCACCAGCATTTCTTCCTTTGAAGCTTCGGAAGTAGTATGTTCGACCATATGGATCTCGTATAACAACTTATAACTAGTAATCATATAATTTCGTCACCAATTTTGTTACCTTTTGATCCTTCACTATAGATTTTCACTTTGTTTAAAACTGAAAACTTATTAATTAAGCGTCATCGACATATTCCAAAATCATTTCCACCATTTCAAGCTTCGAGGTTTGTCCATGCATCTATATGCACCTCAGATAGCAAATTACCTATAGAAATCTGATAGTTTGATAAAAAAATTACCGTTTTGATCCATCATGGTAGAGTTTTTATTTTTGCGAAACTGAAAAACTTGTTTAAATTGCATTATCAGCAAGTGACAGAAGCCTTTGTTCGTTTCTTGTTTCGAAGTTGTCTTTGCCGCCATTTGAAAATCCTCCAACAACTTATATATGTAGGAGTCAGATAATTTTTAGCAGTTTGTCATAACCTTTTGATTTATTACTTTGAATTTTCTCCTCCTTTGAAACTCAGAAATCATTTAAATAGGACATTAGACACATTATAATTGCATTTCCATCATTTCATTCTTCGAGAGTCGTCTCGACGGCCATGTGGAAGTCATAGAACAGCTTATCCACATAAATTATTCATGTTTAGCACCTTTACATAAACTTTTGATCTGTTGCCGATGATTCTTTATTGGCTAAACAAAAAACGTACTTAAATAGCATCATTTAGACCTTCCACCAGCATTTCTTCCTTTGAAGCTTCGGAAGTAGTATGTTCGACCATATGGATCTCGTATAACAACTTATAACTAGTAATCATATAATTTCGTCACCAATTTTGTTACCTTTTGATCCTTCACTATAGATTTTCACTTTGTTTAAAACTGAAAACTTATTAATTAAGCGTCATCGACATATTCCAAAATCATTTCCACCATTTCAAGCTTCGAGGTTTGTCCATGCATCTATATGCACCTCAGATAGCAAATTACCTATAGAAATCTGATAGTTTGATAAAAAAATTACCGTTTTGATCCATCATGGTAGAGTTTTTATTTTTGCGAAACTGAAAAACTTGTTTAAATTGCATTATCAGCAAGTGACAGAAGCCTTTGTTCGTTTCTTGTTTCGAAGTTGTCTTTGCCGCCATTTGAAAATCCTCCAACAACTTATATATGTAGGAGTCAGATAATTTTTAGCAGTTTGTCATAACCTTTTGATTTATTACTTTGAATTTTCTCCTCCTTTGAAACTCAGAAATCATTTAAATAGGACATTAGACACATTATAATTGCATTTCCATCATTTCATTCTTCGAGAGTCGTCTCGACGGCCATGTGGAAGTCATAGAACAGCTTATCCACATAAATTATTCATGTTTAGCACCTTTACATAAACTTTTGATCTGTTGCCGATGATTCTTTATTGGCTAAACAAAAAACGTACTTAAATAGCATCATTGAGACATTCCACCAGCATTTTTTCCTTTGAAGCTTCGGAAGTAGTATGTTCGACCATATGGATCTCGTATAACAACTTATAACTAGTAATCATATAATTTCGTCACCAATTTTGTTACCTTTTGATCCTTCACTATAGATTTTCACTTTGTTTAAAAGTGAAAACTTATTAATGAAGCGTCATCGACATATTCCAAAATCATTTCCACCATTTCAAGCTTCGAGGTTTGTCCATGCATCTATATGCACCTCAGATAGCAAACTACCTATAGAAATCTGATAGTTTGATAAAAAAATTACCGTTTTGATCCATCATTTTAGAGTTTTTATTTTTGCGAAACTGAAAAACTTGTTTAAATTGCATTATCAGCAAGTGACAGAAGCCTTTGTTCGTTTCTTGTTTCGAAGTTGTCTTTGCCGCCATTTGAAAATCCTACAACAACTTATATATGTAGGAGTCAGATAATTTTTAGCAGTTTTTCATAACCTTTTGATTTGTTACTTTGAATTTTCTCCTCCTTTGAAACTCAGAAATCATTTAAATAGGACATTAGACACATTATAATTGCATTTCCATCATTTCATTCTTCGAGAGTCGTCTCGACGGCCATGTAGAAGTCATAGAACAGCTTATCCACATAAATTATTCATGTTTAGCACCTTTACATAAACTTTTGATCTGTTGCCGATGATTCTTTCTTGGCTAAACAAAAAACGTACTTAAATAGCATCATTTAGACCTTCCACCAGCATTTCTTCCTTTGAAGCTTCGGAAGTAGTATGTTCGACCATATGGATCTCGTATAACAACTTATAACTAGTAATCATATAATTTCGTCACCAATTTTGTTACCTTTTGATCCTTCACTATAGATTTTCACTTTGTTTAAAAGTGAAAACTTATTAATGAAGCGTCATCGACATATTCCAAAATCATTTCCACCATTTCAAGCTTCGAGGTTTGTCCATGCATCTATATGCACCTCACATAGCAAACTACCTATAGAAATCTGATAGTTTGATAAAAAAAATTACCGTTTTGATCCATCATGGTAGAGTTTTTATTTTTGCGAATCTGAAAAACTTGTTTAAATTGCATTATCAACAAGTGACAGAAGCCTTTGTTCGTTTCTTGTTTCGAAGTTGTCTTTGCCGCCATTTGAAAATCCTACAACAACTTATATATGTAGGAGTCACATAATTTTTAGCAGTTTGTCATAACCTTTTGATTTATTACTTTGAATTTTCTCCTCCTTTGAAACTCAGAAATCATTTAAATAGGACATTAGACACATTATAATTGCATTTCCATCATTTCATTCTTCGAGAGTCGTCTCGACGGCCATGTGGAAGTCATAGAACAGCTTATCCACGTAAATTATTCATGTTTAGCACCTTTACATAAACTTTTGATCTGTTGCCGATGATTCTTTATTGGCTAAACAAAAAACGTACTTAAATAGCATCATTGAGACATTCCACCAGCATTTTTTCCTTTGAAGCTTCGGAAGTAGTATGTTCGACCATATGGATCTCGTATAACAACTTATAACTAGTAATCATATAATTTCGTCACCAATTTTGTTACCTTTTGATCCTTCACTATAGATTTTCACTTTGTTTAAAAGTGAAAACTTATTAATGAAGCGTCATCGACATATTCCAAAATCATTTCCACCATTTCAAGCTTCGAGGTTTGTCCATGCATCTATATGCACCTCAGATAGCAAACTACCTATAGAAATCTGATAGTTTGATAAAAAAATTACCGTTTTGATCCATCATTTTAGAGTTTTTATTTTTGCGAAACTGAAAAACTTGTTTAAATTGCATTATCAGCAAGTGACAGAAGCCTTTGTTCGTTTCTTGTTTCGAAGTTGTCTTTGCCGCCATTTGAAAATCCTACAACAACTTATATATGTAGGAGTCAGATAATTTTTAGCAGTTTTTCATAACCTTTTGATTTGTTACTTTGAATTTTCTCCTCCTTTGAAACTCAGAAATCATTTAAATAGGACATTAGACACATTATAATTGCATTTCCATCATTTCATTCTTCGAGAGTCGTCTCGACGGCCATGTAGAAGTCATAGAACAGCTTATCCACATAAATTATTCATGTTTAGCACCTTTACATAAACTTTTGATCTGTTGCCGATGATTCTTTCTTGGCTAAACAAAAAACGTACTTAAATAGCATCATTTAGACCTTCCACCAGCATTTCTTCCTTTGAAGCTTCGGAAGTAGTATGTTCGACCATATGGATCTCGTATAACAACTTATAACTAGTAATCATATAATTTCGTCACCAATTTTGTTACCTTTTGATCCTTCACTATAGATTTTCACTTTGTTTAAAAGTGAAAACTTATTAATGAAGCGTCATCGACATATTCCAAAATCATTTCCACCATTTCAAGCTTCGAGGTTTGTCCATGCATCTATATGCACCTCACATAGCAAACTACCTATAGAAATCTGATAGTTTGATAAAAAAATTACCGTTTTGATCCATCATGGTAGAGTTTTTATTTTTGCGAATCTGAAAAACTTGTTTAAATTGCATTATCAACAAGTGACAGAAGCCTTTGTTCGTTTCTTGTTTCGAAGTTGTCTTTGCCGCCATTTGAAAATCCTACAACAACTTATATATGTAGGAGTCACATAATTTTTAGCAGTTTGTCATAACCTTTTGATTTATTACTTTGAATTTTCTCCTCCTTTGAAACTCAGAAATCATTTGAATAGGACATTAGACACATTATAATTGCATTTCTATCACTTCATTCTTCGAGAGTCGTCTCGACGGCCATGTGGAAGTCATAGAACAGCTTATCCACGTAAATTATTCATGTTTAGCACCTTTACATAAACTTTTGATCTGTTGCCGATGATTCTTTCTTGGCTAAACAAAAAACGTACTTAAATAGCATCATTGAGACATTCCACCAGCATTTCTTCCTTTGAAGCTTCGGAAGTAGTATGTTCGACCATATGGATCTCGTATAACAACTTATAACTAGTAATCATATAATTTCGTCACCAATTTTGTTACCTTTTGATCCTTCACTATAGATTTTCACTTTGTTTAAAAGTGAAAACTTATTAATGAAGCGTCATCGACATATTCCAAAATCCTTTCCACCATTTCAAGCTTCGAGGTTTGTCCATGCATCTATATGCACCTCAGATAGCAAATTACCTATAGAAATCTGATAGTTTGATAAAAAATTTACCGTTTTGATCCATCATTTTAGAGTTTTTATTTTTGCGAATCTGAAAAACTTGTTTAAATTGCATTATCAACAAGTGATAGACGCCTTTGTTCGTTTCTTGTTTCGAAGTTGTCTTTGCCGCCATTTGAAAATCCTACAACAACTTATATATGTAGGAGTCACGTAATTTTTAGCAGTTTTTCATAACCTTTTGATTTGTTACTTTGAATTTTATCCTCCTTTGAAACTCAGAAATCATTTGAATAGGACATTAGACACATTATAATTGCATTTCCATCATTTCATTCTTCGAGAGTCGTCTCGACGGCCATGTGGAAGTCATAGAACAGCTTATCCACATAAATTATTCATGTTTAGCACCTTTACATAAACTTTTGATCTGTTGCCGATGATTCTTTATTGGCTAAACAAAAAACGTACTTAAATAGCATCATTGAGACATTCCACCAGCATTTCTTCCTTTGAAGCTTCGGAAGTAGTATGTTCGACCATATGGATCTCGTATAACAACTTATAACTAGTAATCATATAATTTCGTCACCAATTTTGTTACCTTTTGATCCTTCACTATAGATTTTCACTTTGTTTAAAACTGAAAACTTATTAATTAAGCGTCATCGACATATTCCAAAATCGTTTCCACCATTACAAGCTTCGAGGTTTGTCCATGCATCTATATGCACCTCAGATAGCAAACTACCTATAGAAATCTGATAGTTTGATAAAAAATTTACCGTTTTGATCCATCATGGTAGAGTTTTTATTTTTGCGAAACTGAAAAACTTGTTTAAATTGCATTATCAACAAGTGATAGACGCCTTTGTTCGTTTCTTGTTTCGAAGTTGTCTTTGCCGCCATTTGAAAATCCTACAACAACTTATATATGTAGGAGTCACGTAATTTTTAGCAGTTTTTCATAACCTTTTGATTTGTTACTTTGAATTTTCTCCTCCTTTGAAACTCAGAAATCATTTGAATAGGACATTAGACACATTATAATTGCATTTCCATCATTTCATTCTTCGAGAGTCGTCTCGACGGCCATGTGGAAGTCATAGAACAGCTTATCCACATAAATTATTCATGTTTAGCACCTTTACATAAACTTTGGATCTGTTGCCGATGATTCTTTATTGGCTAAACAAAAAACGTACTTAAATAGCATCATTGAGACCTTCCACCAGCATTTCTTCCTTTGAAACTTCGGAAGTAGTATGTTCGACCATATGGATCTCGTATAACAACTTATAACTAGTAATCATATAATTTCGTTACCAATTTTGTTACCTTTTGATCCTTCACTATAGATTTTCACTTTGTTAAAACTGAAAACTTATTAATTAAGCGTCATCGACATATTCCAAAATCGTTTCCACCATTACAAGCTTCGAGGTTTGTCCATGCATCTATATGCACCTCAGATAGCAAACTACCTATAGAAATCTGATAGTTTGATAAAAAAATTACTGTTTTGATCCATCATGGTAGAGTTTTTATTTTTGCGAAACTGAAAAACTTGTTTAAATTGCGTTATCAACAAGTGATAGAAGCCTTTGTTCGTTTCTTGTTTCGAAGTTGTCTTTGCCGCCATTTGAAAATCCTACAACAACTTATATATGAAGGAGTCAGATAATTTTTAACAGTTTGTCATAACCTTTTGATTTATTACTTTGAATTTTCTCCTCCTTTGAAACTCAGAAATCATTTAAATAGGACATTAGACACATTATAATTGCATTTCCATCATTTCATTCTTCGAGAGTCGTCTCGACGGCCATGTGGAAGTCATAGAACAACTTATCCACATAAATTATTCATGTTTAGCACCTTTACATAAACTTTTGATCTGTTGCCGATGATTCTTTATTGGCTAAACAAAAAACGAACTTAAATAGCATCATTTAGACCTTCCACCAGCATTTCTTCCTTTGAAGCTTCGGAAGTAGTATGTTCGACCATATGGATCTCGTATAACAACTTATAACTAGTAATCATATAATTTCGTCACCAATTTTGTTACCTTTTGATCCTTCACTATAGATTTTCACTTTGTTTAAAACTGAAAACTTATTAATTAAGCGTCATCGACATATTCCAAAATCATTTCCACCATTTCAAGCTTCGAGGTTTGTCCATGCATCTATATGCACCTCACATAGCAAACTACCTATAGAAATCTGATAGTTTGATAAAAAAATTACCGTTTTGATCCATCATGGTAGAGTTTTTATTTTTGCGAAACTGAAAAACTTGTTTAAATTGCATTATCAGCAAGTGACAGAAGCCTTTGTTCGTTTCTTGTTTCGAAGTTGTCTTTGCCGCCATTTGAAAATCCTCCAACAACTTATATATGTAGGAGTCACATAATTTTTAGCAGTTTGTCATAACCTTTTGATTTATTACTTTGAATTTTCTCCTCCTTTGAAACTCAGAAATCATTTAAATAGGACATTAGACACATTATAATTGCATTTCCATCATTTCATTCTTCGAGAGTCGTCTCGACGGCCATGTGGAAGTCATAGAACAGCTTATCCACGTAAATTATTCATGTTTAGCACCTTTACATAAACTTTTGATCTGTTGCCGATGATTCTTTATTGGCTAAACAAAAAACGTACTTAAATAGCATCATTGAGACATTCCACCAGCATTTTTTCCTTTGAAGCTTCGGAAGTAGTATGTTCGACCATATGGATCTCGTATAACAACTTATAACTAGTAATCATATAATTTCGTCACCAATTTTGTTACCTTTTGATCCTTCACTATAGATTTTCACTTTGTTTAAAACTGAAAACTTATTAATGAAGCGTCATCGACATATTCCAAAATCGTTTCCACCATTTCAAGCTTCGAGGTTTGTCCATGCATCTATATGCACCTCAGATAGCAAATTACCTATAGAAATCTGATAGTTTGATAAAAAATTTACCGTTTTGATCCATCATGGTAGAGTTTTTATTTTTGCGAATCTGAAAAACTTGTTTAAATTGCATTATCAACAAGTGATAGACGCCTTTGTTCGTTTCTTGTTTCGAAGTTGTCTTTGCCGCCATTTGAAAATCCTACAACAACTTATATATGTAGGAGTCACGTAATTTTTAGCAGTTTTTCATAACCTTTTGATTTGTTACTTTGAATTTTCTCCTCCTTTGAAACTCAGAAATCATTTGAATAGGACATTAGACACATTATAATTGCATTTCCATCATTTCATTCTTCGAGAGTCGTCTCGACGGCCATGTGGAAGTCATAGAACAGCTTATCCACATAAATTATTCATGTTTAGCACCTTTACATAAACTTTTGATCTGTTGCCGATGATTCTTTATTGGCTAAACAAAAAACGTACTTAAATAGCATCATTGAGACCTTCCACCAGCATTTCTTCCTTTGAAGCTTCGGAAGTAGTATGTTCGACCATATGGATCTCGTATAACAACTTATAACTAGTAATCATATAATTTCGTCACCAATTTTGTTACCTTTTGATCCTTCACAATAGATTTTCACTTTGTTTAAAACTGAAAACTTATTAATTAAGCGTCATCGACATATTCCAAAATCTTTTCCACCATTCCAAGCTTCGAGGTTTGTCCATGCATCTATATGCACCTCAGATAGCAAATTACCTATAGAAATCTGATAGTTTGATAAAAAATTACCGTTTTGATCTATCATGGTAGAGTTTTTATTTTTGCGAAACTGAAAAACTTGTTTAAATTGCATTATCAACAAGTGATAGAAGCCTTTGTTCGTTTCTTGTTTCGAAGTTGTCTTTGCCGCCATTTGAAAATCCTACAACAACTTATATATGTAGGAGTCACGTAATTTTTAGCAGTTTTTCATAACCTTTTGATTTGTTACTTTGAATTTTCTCCTCCTTTGAAACTCAGAAATCATTTGAATAGGACATTAGACACATTATAATTGCATTTCCATCATTTCATTCTTCGAGAGTCGTCTCGACGGCCATGTGGAAGTCATAGAACAGCTTATCCACATAAATTATTCATGTTTAGCACCTTTACATAAACTTTGGATCTGTTGCCGATGATTCTTTATTGGCTAAACAAAAAACGTACTTAAATAGCATCATTGAGACCTTCCACCAGCATTTCTTCCTTTGAAACTTCGGAAGTAGTATGTTCGACCATATGGATCTCGTATAACAACTTATAACTAGTAATCATATAATTTCGTTACCAATTTTGTTACCTTTTGATCCTTCACTATAGATTTTCACTTTGTTAAAACTGAAAACTTATTAATTAAGCGTCATCGACATATTCCAAAATCGTTTCCACCATTACAAGCTTCGAGGTTTGTCCATGCATCTATATGCACCTCAGATAGCAAACTACCTATAGAAATCTGATAGTTTGATAAAAAAATTACTGTTTTGATCCATCATGGTAGAGTTTTTATTTTTGCGAAACTGAAAAACTTGTTTAAATTGCGTTATCAACAAGTGATAGAAGCCTTTGTTCGTTTCTTGTTTCGAAGTTGTCTTTGCCGCCATTTGAAAATCCTACAACAACTTATATATGAAGGAGTCAGATAATTTTTAACAGTTTGTCATAACCTTTTGATTTATTACTTTGAATTTTCTCCTCCTTTGAAACTCAGAAATCATTTAAATAGGACATTAGACACATTATAATTGCATTTCCATCATTTCATTCTTCGAGAGTCGTCTCGACGGCCATGTGGAAGTCATAGAACAACTTATCCACATAAATTATTCATGTTTAGCACCTTTACATAAACTTTTGATCTGTTGCCGATGATTCTTTATTGGCTAAACAAAAAACGAACTTAAATAGCATCATTTAGACCTTCCACCAGCATTTCTTCCTTTGAAGCTTCGGAAGTAGTATGTTCGACCATATGGATCTCGTATAACAACTTATAACTAGTAATCATATAATTTCGTCACCAATTTTGTTACCTTTTGATCCTTCACTATAGATTTTCACTTTGTTTAAAACTGAAAACTTATTAATTAAGCGTCATCGACATATTCCAAAATCATTTCCACCATTTCAAGCTTCGAGGTTTGTCCATGCATCTATATGCACCTCACATAGCAAACTACCTATAGAAATCTGATAGTTTGATAAAAAAATTACCGTTTTGATCCATCATGGTAGAGTTTTTATTTTTGCGAAACTGAAAAACTTGTTTAAATTGCATTATCAGCAAGTGACAGAAGCCTTTGTTCGTTTCTTGTTTCGAAGTTGTCTTTGCCGCCATTTGAAAATCCTCCAACAACTTATATATGTAGGAGTCACATAATTTTTAGCAGTTTGTCATAACCTTTTGATTTATTACTTTGAATTTTCTCCTCCTTTGAAACTCAGAAATCATTTAAATAGGACATTAGACACATTATAATTGCATTTCCATCATTTCATTCTTCGAGAGTCGTCTCGACGGCCATGTAGAAGTCATAGAACAGCTTATCCACATGAATTATTCATGTTTAGCACCTTTACATAAACTTTTGATCTGTTGCCGATGATTCTTTCTTGGCTAAACAAAAAACGTACTTAAATAGCATCATTGAGACCTTCCACCAGCATTTCTTCCTTTGAAGCTTCGGAAGTAGTATGTTCGACCATATGGATCTCGTATAACAACTTATAACTAGTAATCATATAATTTCGTCACCAATTTTGTTACCTTTTGATCCTTCACTATAGATTTTCACTTTGTTTAAAAGTGAAAACTTATTAATGAAGCGTCATCGACATATTCCAAAATCCTTTCCACCATTTCAAGCTTCGAGGTTTGTCCATGCATCTATATGCACCTCAGATAGCAAATTACCTATAGAAATCTGATAGTTTGATAAAAAAATTACCGTTTTGATCCATCATTCTAGAGTTTTTATTTTTGCGAATCTGAAAAACTTGTTTAAATTGCATTATCAACAAGTGATAGAAGCCTTTGTTCGTTTCTTGTTTCGAAGTTGTCTTTGCCGCCATTTGAAAATCCTACAACAACTTATATATGTAGGAGTCACATAATTTTTAGCAGTTTTTCATAACCTTTTGATTTATTACTTTGAATTTTCTCCTCCTTTGAAACTCAGAAATCATTTGAATAGGACATTAGACACATTATAATTGCATTTCTATCATTTCATTCTTCGAGAGTCGTCTCGACGGCCATGTGGAAGTCATAGAACAGCTTATCCACGTAAATTATTCATGTTTAGCACCTTTACATAAACTTTTGATCTGTTGCCGATGATTCTTTATTGGCTAAACAAAAAACGTACTTAAATAGCATCATTGAGACATTCCACCAGCATTTTTTCCTTTGAAGCTTCGGAAGTAGTATGTTCGACCATATGGATCTCGTATAACAACTTATAACTAGTAATCATATAATTTCGTCACCAATTTTGTTACCTTTTGATCCTTCACTATAGATTTTCACTTTGTTTAAAACTGAAAACTTATTAATTAAGCGTCATCGACATATTCCAAAATCGTTTCCACCATTTCAAGCTTCGAGGTTTGTCCATGCATCTATATGCACCTCAGATAGCAAATTACCTATAGAAATCTGATAGTTTGATAAAAAATTTACCGTTTTGATCCATCATGGTAGAGTTTTTATTTTTGCGAAACTGAAAAACTTGTTTAAATTGCATTATCAACAAGTGATAGACGCCTTTGTTCGTTTCTTGTTTCGAAGTTGTCTTTGCCGCCATTTGAAAATCCTACAACAACTTATATATGTAGGAGTCACGTAATTTTTAGCAGTTTTTCATAACCTTTTGATTTGTTACTTTGAATTTTCTCCTCCTTTGAAACTCAGAAATCATTTGAATAGGACATTAGACACATTATAATTGCATTTCCATCATTTCATTCTTCGAGAGTCGTCTCGACGGCCATGTGGAAGTCATAGAACAGCTTATCCACATAAATTATTCATGTTTAGCACCTTTACATAAACTTTTGATCTGTTGCCGATGATTCTTTATTGGCTAAACAAAAAACGAACTTAAATAGCATCATTGAGACCTTCCACCAGCATTTCTTCCTTTGAAACTTCGGAAGTAGTATGTTCGACCATATGGATCTCGTATAACAACTTATAACTAGTAATCATATAATTTCGTTACCAATTTTGTTACCTTTTGATCCTTCACTATAGATTTTCACTTTGTTAAAACTGAAAACTTATTAATTAAGCGTCATCGACATATTCCAAAATCGTTTCCACCATTACAAGCTTCGAGGTTTGTCCATGCATCTATATGCACCTCAGATAGCAAATTACCTATAGATATCTGATAGTTTGATAAAAAAATTACCGTTTTGATCCATCATGGTAGAGTTTTTATTTTTGCGAAACTGAAAAACTTGTTTAAATTGCGTTATCAACAAGTGATAGAAGCCTTTGTTCGTTTCTTGTTTCGAAGTTGTCTTTGCCGCCATTTGAAAATCCTACAACAACTTATATATGAAGGAGTCAGATAATTTTTAACAGTTTGTCAGAACCTTTTGATTTATTACTTTGAATTTTCTCCTCCTTTGAAACTCAGAAATCATTTAAATAGGACATTAGACACATTATAATTGCATTTCCATCATTTCATTCTTCGAGAGTCGTCTCGACGGCCATGTGGAAGTCATAGAACAGGTTATCCACATGAATTATTCATGTTTAGCACCTTTACATAAACTTTTGATCTGTTGCCGATGATTCTTTCTTGGCTAAACAAAAAACGTACTTAAATAGCATCATTGAGACCTTCCACCAGCATTTCTTCCTTTGAAGCTTCGGAAGTAGTATGTTCGACCATATGGATCTCGTATAACAACTTATAACTAGTAATCATATAATTTCGTCACCAATTTTGTTACCTTTTGATCCTTCACTATAGATTTTCACTTTGTTTAAAAGTGAAAACTTATTAATGAAGCGTCATCGACATATTCCAAAATCATTTCCACCATTTCAAGCTTCGAGGTTTGTCCATGCATCTATATGCACTTCAGATAGCAAATTACCTATAGAAATCTGATAGTTTGATAAAAAAATTACCGTTTTGATCCATCATTTTAGAGTTTTTATTTTTGCAAAACTGAAAAACTTGTTTAAATTGCATTATCAACAAGTGATAGAAGCCTTTGTTCATTTCTTGTTTCGAAGATGTCTTTGCCGCCATTTGAAAATCCTACAACAACTTATATATGTAGGAGTCACATAATTTTTAGCAGTTTGTCATAACCTTTTGATTTATTACTTTGAATTTTCTCCTCCTTTGAAACTCAGAAATCATTTAAATAGGACATTAGACACATTATAATTGCATTTCCATCATTTCATTCTTCGAGAGTCGTCTCGACGGCCATGTGGAAGTCATAGAACAGCTTATCCACATAAATTATTCATGTTTAGCACCTTTACATAAACTTTTGATCTGTTGCCGATGATTCTTTATTGGCTAAACAAAAAACTTATTTAAATAGCAGCATTGAGACATTCCACCAGCATTGCTTCCTTTGAAGCTTCGGAAGTAGTATGTTCGACCATATGGATCTCGTATAACAACTTATAACTATTAATCATATAATTTCGTCACCAATTTTGTTACCTTTTAATCCTTCACTATAGATTTTCACTTTGTTTAAAGCTGAAAACTTATTAATGAAGCGTCATCGACATATTCCAAAATCGTTTCCACCATTTCAAGCTTCGAGGTTTGTCCATGCATCTATATGCACCTCAGATAGCAAATTACCTATAGAAATCTGATAGTTTGATAAAAAAATTACCGTTTTGATCCATCATTTTAGAGTTTTTATTTTTGCGAAACTGAAAAACTTGTTTAAATTGCATTATCAACAAGTGATAGAAGCCTTTGTTCGTTTCTTGTTTCGAAGTTGTCTTTGCCGCCATTTGAAAATCCTACAACAACTTATATATGTAGGAGTCACATAATTTTTAGCAGTTTTTCATAACCTTTTGATTTATTACTTTGAATTTTCTCCTCCTTTGAAACTCAGAAATTATTTGAATAGGACATTAGACACATTATAATTGCATTTCTATCATTTCATTCTTCGAGAGTCGTCTCGACGGCCATGTGGAAGTCATAGAACAGCTTATCCACGTAAATTATTCATGTTTAGCACCTTTACATAAACTTTTGATCTGTTAAAAATGATTCTTTATTGGCTAAACAAAAAACTTACTTAAATAGCATCATTGAGACATTCCACCAGCATTTCTTCCTTTGAAACTTCGGAAGTAGTATGTTCGACCATATGGATCTCGTATAACAACTTATAACTAGTAATCATATAATTTCGTCACCAATTTTGTTACCTTTTGATCCTTCACTATAGATTTTCACTTTGTTTAAAGCTGAAAACATATTAATTAAGCGTCATTGACATATTCCAAAATCGTTTCCACCATTTCAAGCTTCGAGGTTAGTCCATGCATCTATATGCACCTCAGATAGCAAATTACCTGTAGAAATCTAATAGTTTGATACATTTTTAACCGTTTTGATCCATCATTGTAGATTTTTTATTTTTGCGAAACTGAAAACTTGTTTAAATTGCATTATCAACAAGTGATAGAAGCCTTTGTTCGTTTCTTGTTTCGAAGTTGTCTTTGCCGCCATTTGAAAATCCTACAACAACTTATATATGTAGGAGTCACATAATTTTTAGCAGTTTGTCATAACCTTTTGATTTATTACTTTGAATTTTCTCCTCCTTGGAAACTCAGAAATCATTTAAATAGGACATTAGACACATTATAATTGCATTTCCATCATTTCATTCTTCGAGAGTCGTCTCGACGGCCATGTGGAAGTCATAGAACAGCTTATCCACATAAATTATTCATGTTTAGCACCTTTACATAAACTTTTGATCTGTTGCCGATGATTTTTTATTGGCTAAACAAAAAACGTACTTAAATAGCATCATTGAGACCTTCCACCAGCATTTCTTCCTTTGAAGCTTCAGAAGTAGTATGTTCGACCATATGGATCTCGTATAACAACTTATAACTAGTAATCATATAATTTCATCACCAATTTTGTTACCTTTTGATCCTTCACAATAGATTTTCACTTTGTTTAAAACTGAAAACTTATTAATTAAGCGTCATCGACATATTCCAAAATCTTTTCCACCATTCCAAGCTTCGAGGTTTGTCCATGCATCTATATGCACCTCAGATAGCAAATTACCTATAGAAATCTGATAGTTTGATAAAAAATTTACCGTTTTGATCTATCATGGTAGAGTTTTTATTTTTGCGAAACTGAAAAACTTGTTTAAATTGCATTATCAACAAGTGATAGAAGCCTTTGTTCGTTTCTTGTTTCGAAGTTGTCATTGCCGCCATTTGAAAATCGTACAACAACTTATATATGTAGGAGTCACATAATTTTTAGCAGTTTTTCATAACCTTTTGATTTATTACTTTGAATTTTCTCCTCCTTTGAAACTCAGAAATCATTTGAATAGGACATTAGACTCATTATAATTGCATTTACATCATTTCATTCTTCGAGAGTCGTCTCGACGGCCATGTGGAAGTCATAGAACAGCTTATCCACATAAATTATTCATGTTTAGCACCTTTACATAAACTTTTGATCTGTTGCCGATGATTTTTTATTGGCTAAACAAAAAACTTACTTAAATTGCATCATTGAGACATTCCACCAGCATTGCTTCCTTTGAAGCTTCGGAAGTAGTATGTTCGACCATATGGATCTCGTATAACAACTTATAACTAGTAATCATATAATTTCATCACCAATTTTGTTACCTTTTGATCCTTCACAATAGATTTTCACTTTGTTTAAAACTGAAAACTTATTAATTAAGCGTGATCGACATATTCCAAAATCTTTTCCACCATTCCAAGCTTCGAGGTTTGTCCATGCATCTATATGCACCTCAGATAGCAAATTACCTATAGAAATCTGATAGTTTGATAAAAAATTTACCGTTTTGATCTATCATGGTAGAGCTTTTATTTTTGCGAAACTGAAAAACTTGTTTAAATTGCATTATCAACAAGTGATAGAAGCCTTTGTTCGTTTCTTGTTTCGAAGTTGTCTTTGCCGCCATTTGAAAATCCTACAACAACTTATATATGTAGGAGTCACATAATTTTTAGCAGTTTTTCATAACCTTTTGATTTATTACTTTGAATTTTCTCCTCCTTTGAAACTCAGAAATCATTTGAATAGGACATTAGACACAATATAATTGCATTTCCATCATTTCATTCTTCGAGAGTGGTCTCGACGGCCATGTGGAAGTCATAGAACAGCTTATCCACATAAATTATTCATGTTTAGCACCTTTACATAAACTTTTGATCTGTTGCCGATGATTTTTTATTGGCTAAACAAAAAACGTACTTAAATAGCATCATTGAGACATTCCACCAGCATTTCTTCCTTTGAAGCTTCGGAAGTAGTATGTTCGACCATATGGATCTCGTATAACAACTTATAACTAGTAATCATATAATTTCGTCACCAATTTTGTTACCTTTTGATCCTTCACTATAGATTTTCACTTTGTTTAAAGCTGAAAACATATTAATTAAGCGTCATTGACATATTCCAAAATCGTTTCCACCATTTCAAGCTTCGAGGTTAGTCCATGCATCTATATGCACCTCAGATAGCAAATTACCTGTAGAAATCTAATAGTTTGATACATTTTTAACCGTTTTGATCCATCATTGTAGAGTTTTTATTTTTGCGAAACTGAAAAACTTGTTTAAATTGCATTATCAGCAAGTGACAGAAGCCTTTGTTCGTTTCTTGTTTCGAAGTTGTCTTTGCCGCCATTTGAAAATCCTCCAACAACTTATATATGTAGGAGTCACATAATTTTTAGCAGTTTGTCATAACCTTTTGATTTATTACTTTGAATTTTCTCCTCCTTGGAAACTCAGAAATCATTTAAATAGGACATTAGACACATTATAATTGCATTTCCATCATTTCATTCTTCGAGAGTCGTCTCGACGGCCATGTGGAAGTCATAGAACAGCTTATCCACATAAATTATTCATGTTTAGCACCTTTACATAAACTTTTGATCTGTTGCCGATGATTTTTTATTGGCTAAACAAAAAACGTACTTAAATAGCATCATTGAGACCTTCCACCAGCATTTCTTCCTTTGAAGCTTCAGAAGTAGTATGTTCGACCATATGGATCTCGTATAACAACTTATAACTAGTAATCATATAATTTCATCACCAATTTTGTTACCTTTTGATCCTTCACAATAGATTTTCACTTTGTTTAAAACTGAAAACTTATTAATTAAGCGTCATCGACATATTCCAAAATCTTTTCCACCATTCCAAGCTTCGAGGTTTGTCCATGCATCTATATGCACCTCAGATAGCAAATTACCTATAGAAATCTGATAGTTTGATAAAAAATTTACCGTTTTGATCTATCATGGTAGAGTTTTTATTTTTGCGAAACTGAAAAACTTGTTTAAATTGAATTATCAACAAGTGATAGAAGCCTTTGTTCGTTTCTTGTTTCGAAGTTGTCATTGCCGCCATTTGAAAATCCTACAACAACTTATATATGTAGGAGTCACATAATTTTTAGCAGTTTTTCATAACCTTTTGATTTATTACTTTGAATTTTCTCCTCCTTTGAAACTCAGAAATCATTTGAATAGGACATTAGACACATTATAATTGCATTTCCATCATTTCATTCTTCGAGAGTCGTCTCGACGGCCATGTGGAAGTCATAAAACAGCTTATCCACATAAATTATTCATGTTTAGCACCTTTACATAAACTTTTGATCTGTTGCCGATGATTCTTTATTGGCTAAACAAAACACGTACTTAAATAGCATCATTGAGACATTCCAGCAGCATTTCTTCCTTTGAAGCTTCGGAAGTAGTATGTTCGACCATATGGATCTCGTATAACAACTTATAACTGGTAATCATATAATTTCGTCACCAATTTTGTTACCTTTTGATCCTTCACTATAGATTTTCACTTTGTTTAAAACTGAAAACTTATTAATTAAGCGTCATCGACATATTCCAAAATTGTTTCCACCATTTCAAGCTTCGAGGTTTGTCCATGCATCTATATGCACCTCAGATAGCAAATTACCTATAGAAATCTGATAGTTTGATAAAAAAAATTACCGTTTTGATCCATCATGGTAGAGTTTTTATTTTTGCGAAACTGAAAAACTTGTTTAAATTGCATTATCAGCAAGTGATAGAAGCCTTTGTTCGTTTCTTGTTTCGAAGTTGTCATTGCCGCCATTTGAAAATCCTACAACAACTTATATATGTAGGAGTCACGTAATTTTTAGCAGTTTTTCATAACCTTTTGATTTATTACTTTGAATTTTCTCCTCCTTTGAAACTCAGAAATCATTTGAATAGGACATTAGACACATTATAATTGCATTTCCATCATTTCATTCTTCGAGAGTCGTCTCGACGGCCATGTGGAAGTCATAGAACAGCTTATCCACATAAATTATTCATGTTTAGCACCTTTACATAAACTTTTGATCTGTTGCCGATGATTCTTTATTGGCTAAACAAAAAACATATTTAAATAGCATCATTGAGACATTCCACCAGCATTTCTTGCTTTGAAGCTTCGGAAGTAGTATGTTCGACCATATGGATCTCGTATAACAACTTATAACTAGTAATCATATAATTTCGTCACCAATTTTGTTACCTTTTGATCCTTCACTATAGATTTTCACTTTGTTTAAAACTGAAAACTTATTAATTAAGCGTCATCGACATATTCCAAAATTGTTTCCACCATTTCAAGCTTCGAGGTTTGTCCATGCATCTATATGCACCTCAGATAGCAAATTACCTATAGAAATCTGATAGTTTGATAAATAATTTACCATTTTGATCCATCATGGTAGAGTTTTTATTTTTGCGAAACTGAAAAACTTGTTTAAATTGCATTATCAACAAGTGATAGAAGCCTTTGTTCGTTTCTTGTTTCGAAGTTGTCTTTGCCGCCATTTGAAGATCCTACAACAACTTATATATGTAGGAGTCACATAATTTTTAGCAGTTTTTCATAACCTTTTGATTTATTACTTTGAATTTTCTCCTCCTTTGAAACTCAGAAATCATTTGAATAGGACATTAGACACAATATAATTGCATTTCCATCATTTCATTCTTCGAGAGTCGTCTCGACGGCCATGTGGAAGTCATAGAACAGCTTATCCACATAAATTATTCATGTTTAGCACCTTTACATAAACTTTTGATCTGTTGCCGATGATTTTTTATTGGCTAAACAAAAAACTTACTTAAATAGCATCATTGAGACATTCCACCAGCATTTCTTCCTTTGAAGCTTCGGAAGTAGTATGTTCGACCATATGGATCTCGTATAACAACTTATAACTAGTAATCATATAATTTCGTCACCAATTTTGTTACCTTTTGATCCTTCACTATAGATTTTCACTTTGTTTAAAGCTGAAAACATATTAATTAAGCGTCATTGACATATTCCAAAATCGTTTCCACCATTTCAAGCTTCGAGGTTAGTCCATGCATCTATATGCACCTCAGATAGCAAATTACCTATAGAAATCTGATAGTTTGATACATTTTTAACCGTTTTGATCCATCATTGTAGATTTTTTATTTTTGCGAAACTGAAAACTTGTTTAAATTGCATTATCAACAAGTGATAGAAGCCTTTGTTCGTTTCTTGTTTCGAAGTTGTCTTTGCCGCCATTTGAAAATCCTACAACAACTTATATATGTAGGAGTCACATAATTTTTAGCAGTTTGTCATAACCTTTTGATTTATTACTTTGAATTTTCTCCTCCTTGGAAACTCAGAAATCATTTAAATAGGACATTAGACACATTATAATTGCATTTCCATCATTTCATTCTTCGAGAGTCGTCTCGACGGCCATGTGGAAGTCATAGAACAGCTTATCCACATAAATTATTCATGTTTAGCACCTTTACATAAACTTTTGATCTGTTGCCGATGATTTTTTATTGGCTAAACAAAAAACGTACTTAAATAGCATCATTGAGACCTTCCACCAGCATTTCTTCCTTTGAAGCTTCAGAAGTAGTATGTTCGACCATATGGATCTCGTATAACAACTTATAACTAGTAATCATATAATTTCATCACCAATTTTGTTACCTTTTGATCCTTCACAATAGATTTTCACTTTGTTTAAAACTGAAAACTTATTAATTAAGCGTCATCGACATATTCCAAAATCTTTTCCACCATTCCAAGCTTCGAGGTTTGTCCATGCATCTATATGCACCTCAGATAGCAAATTACCTATAGAAATCTGATAGTTTGATAAAAAATTTACCGTTTTGATCTATCATGGTAGAGTTTTTATTTTTGCGAAACTGAAAAACTTGTTTAAATTGCATTATCAACAAGTGATAGAAGCCTTTGTTCGTTTCTTGTTTCGAAGTTGTCATTGCCGCCATTTGAAAATCCTACAACAACTTATATATGTAGGAGTCACATAATTTTTAGCAGTTTTTCATAACCTTTTGATTTATTACTTTGAATTTTCTCCTCCTTTGAAACTCAGAAATCATTTGAATAGGACATTAGACACATTATAATTGCATTTCCATCATTTCATTCTTCGAGAGTCGTCTCGACGGCCATGTGGAAGTCATAGAACAGCTTATCCACATAAATTATTCATGTTTAGCACCTTTACATAAACTTTTGATCTGTTGCCGATGATTTTTTATTGGCTAAACAAAAAACGTACTTAAATAGCATCATTGAGACCTTCCACCAGCATTTCTTCCTTTGAAGCTTCGGAAGTAGTATGTTCGACCATATGGATCTCGTATAACAACTTATAACTAGTAATCATATAATTTCGTCACCAATTTTGTTACCTTTTGATCCTTCACAATAGATTTTCACTTTGTTTAAAACTGAAAACTTATTAATTAAGCGTCATCGACATATTCCAAAATCATTTCCACCATTTCAAGCTTCTTGCATCTATATGCACCTCAGATAGCAAATTACCTATAGAAATCTGATAGTTTGATAAAAAATTTACCGTTTTGATCCATCATGGTAGAGTTTTTATTTTTGCGAAACTGAAAAACTTGTTTAAATTGCATCATCAGCAAGTGATAGAAGCCTTTGTTCGTTTCTTGTTTCGAAGTTGTCTTTGCCGCCATTTGAAAATCCTCCAACAACTTATATATGTAGGAGTCACATAATTTTTAGCAGTTTGTCATAACCTTTTGATTTATTACTTTGAATTTTCTCCTCCTTTGAAACTCAAAAATCATTTAAATAGGACATTAGACACATTATAATTGCATTTCCATCATTTCATTCTTCGAGAGTCGTCTCGACGGCCATGTGGAAGTCATAGAACAGCTTATCCACATAAATTATTCATGTTTAGCACCTTTACATAAACTTTTGATCTGTTGCCGATGATTCTTTATTGGCTAAACAAAAAACGTACTTAAATAGCATCATTGAGACCTTCCACCAGCATTTCTTCCTTTGAAGCTTCGGAAGTAGTATGTTCGACCATATGGATCTCGTATAACAACTTATAACTAGTAATCATATAATTTCGTCACCAATTTTGTTACCTTTTGATCCTTCACTATAGATTTTCACTTTGTTTAAAACTGAAAACTTATTAATTAAGCATCATCGACATATTCCAAAATCGTTTCCACCATTTCAAGCTTCGAGGTTTGTCCATGCATCTATATGCACCTCAGATAGCAAATTACCTATAGAAATCTGATAGTTTGATAAATAATTTACCGTTTTGATCCATCATGGTAGAGTTTTTATTTTTGCGAAACTGAAAAACTTGTTTAAATTGCATTATCAGCAAGTGATAGAAGCCTTTGTTCGTTTCTTGTTTCGAAGTTGTCTTTGCCGCCATTTGAAAATCCTACAACAACTTATATATGTAGGAGTCACGTAATTTTTAGCAGTTTTTCATAACCTTTTGATTTGTTACTTTGAATTTTCTCCTCCTTTAAAACTCAGAAATCATTTGAATAGGACATTAGACACATTATAATTGCATTTCCATCATTTCATTCTTCGAGAGTCCTCTCGACGGCCATGTGGAAGTCATAGAACAGCTTATCCACATAAATTATTCATGTTTAGCACCTTTACATAAACTTTTGATCTGTTGCCGATGATTCTTTATTGGCTAAACAAAAAACGTACTTAAATAGCATCATTGAGACATTCCACCAGCATTTCTTCCTTTGAAGCTTCGGAAGTAGTATGTTCGACCATATGGATCTTGTATAACAACTTATAACTAGTAATCATATAATTTCGTCACCAATTTTGTTACCTTTTGATCCTTCAATATAGATTTTCACTTTGTTTAAAACTGAAAACTTATTAATTAAGCGTCATCGACATATTCCAAAATCGTTTCCACCATTTCAAGCTTCGAGGTTTGTCCATGCATCTATATGCACCTCAGATAGCAAATTACCTATAGAAATCTGATAGTTTGATAAAAAATTTACCGTTTTGATCCATCATGGTAGAGTTTTTATTTTTGCGAAACTGAAAAACTTGTTTAAATTGCAGTATCAACAAGTGATAGAAGCCTTTGTTCGTTTCTTGTTTCGAAGTTGTCTTTGCCGCCATTTGAAAATCCTACAACAACTTATATATGTAGGAGTCACATAATTTTTAGCAGTTTGTCATAACCTTTTGATTTATTACTTTGAATTTTCTCCTCCTTGGAAACTCAGAAATCATTTAAATAGGACATTAGACACATTATAATTGCATTTCCATCATTTCATTCTTCGAGAGTCGTCTCGACGGCCATGTGGAAGTCATAGAACAGCTTATCCACATAAATTATTCATGTTTAGCACCTTTACATAAACTTTTGATCTGTTGCCGATGATTCTTTATTGGCTAAACAAAAAACGTACTTAAATAGCATCATTGAGACCTTCCACCAGCATTTCTTCCTTTGAAGCTTCGGAAGTAGTATGTTCGACCATATGGATCTCGTATAACAACTTATAACTAGTAATCATATAATTTCGTCACCAATTTTGTTACCTTTTGATCCTTCACAATAGATTTTCACTTTGTTTAAAACTGAAAACTTATTAATGAAGCGTCATCGACATATTCCAAAATCTTTTCCACCATTTCAAGCTTCGAGGTTTGTCCATGCATCTATATGCACCTCAGATAGAAAATTACCTATAGAAATCTGATAGTTTGATAAAAAAATTACCGTTTTGATCTATCATGGTAGAGTTTTTATTTTTGCGAAACTGAAAAACTTGTTTAAATTGCATTATCAACAAGTGATAGAAGCCTTTGTTCGTTTCTTGTTTCGAAGTTGTCTTTGCCGCCATTTGAAAATCCTACAACAACTTATATATGTAGGAGTCACATAATTTTTAGCAGTTTTTCATAACCTTTTGATTTATTATTTTGAATTTTCTCCTCCTTTGAAACTCAGAAATCATTTGAATAGGACATTAGACACATTATAATTGCATTTCCATCATTTCATTCTTCGAGAGTCGTCTCGACGGCCATGTGGAAGTCATAGAACAGCTTATCCACATAAATTATTGATGTTTAGCACCTTTACATAAACTTTTGATCTGTTGCCGATGATTTTTTGTTGGCTAAACAAAAAACGTACTTAAATAGCATCATTGAGACCTTCCACCAGCATTTCTTCCTTTGAAGCTTCGGAAGTATTATGTTCGACCATATGGATCTCGTATAACAACTTATAACTAGTAATCATATAATTTCGTCACCAATTTTGTTACCTTTTGATCCTTCACTATAGATTTTCACTTTGTTTAAAAGTGAAAACTTATTAATGAAGCGTCATCGACATATTCCAAAATCATTTCCACCATTTCAAGCTTCGAGGTTTGTCCATGCATCTATATGCACCTCAGATAGCAAATTACCTATAGAAATCTGATAGTTTGATAAAAAATTTACCGTTTTGATCCATCATGGTAGAGTTTTTATTTTTGCGAAACTGAAAAACTTGTTTAAATTGCATTATCAGCAAGTGATAGAAGCCTTTGTTCGTTTCTTGTTTCGAAGTTGTCTTTGCCGCCATTTGAAAATCCTCCAACAACTTATATATGTAGGAGTCACATAATTTTTAGCAGTTTGTCATAACCTTTTGATTTATTACTTTGAATTTTCTCCTCCTTTGAAACTCAGAAATCATTTGAATAGGACATTAGACACATTATAATTGCATTTCCATCATTTCATTCTTCGAGAGTCGTCTCGACGGCCATGTGGAAGTCATAGAACAGCTTATCCACATATATTATTCATGTTTAGCACCTTTACATAAACTTTTGATCTGTTGCCGATGATTCTTTATTGGCTAAACAAAAAACTTACTTAAATAGCATCATTGAGACCTTCCACCTGCATTTCTTCCTTTGAAGCTTCGGAAGTAGTATGTTCGACCATATGGATCTCGTATAACAACTTACAACTAGTAATCATATAATTTCGTCACCAATTTTGTTACCTTTTGATCCTTCACAATAGATTTTCACTTTGTTTAAAACTGAAAACTTATTAATTAAGCGTCATCGACATATTCCAAAATCGTTTCCACCATTTCAAGCTTCGAGGTTTGTCCATGCATCTATATGCACCTCAGATAGCAAATTACCTAGAGAAATCTGATAGTTTGATAAATAATTTACCGTTTTGATCCATCATGGTAGAGTTTTTATTTTTGCGAAACTGAAAAACTTGTTTAAATTGCATTATCAACAAGTGATAGAAGCCTTTGTTCGTTTCTTGTTTCGAAGTTGTCTTTGCCGCCATTTGAAAATCCTACAACAACTTATATATGTAGGAGTCACATAATTATTAGCAGTTTGTCATAACCTTTCGATTTATTACTTTGAATTTTCTCCTCCTTTGAAACTCAGAAATCATTTAAATAGGACATTAGACACATTATAATTGCATTTCCATCATTTCATTCTTCGAGAGTCGTCTCGACGGCCATGTGGAAGTCATAGAACAGCTTATCCACATAAATTATTCATGTTTAGCACCTTTACATAAACTTTTGATCTGTTGCCGATGATTCTTTATTGGCTAAACAAAACACGTACTTAAATAGCATCATTGAGACATTCCACCAGCATTTCTTCCTTTGAAGCTTCGGAAGTAGTATGTTCGACCATATGGATCTCGTATAACAACTTATAACTGGTAATCATATAATTTCGTCACCAATTTTGTTACCTTTTGATCCTTCACTATAGATTTTCACTTTGTTTAAAAGTGAAAACTTATTAATGAAGCGTCATCGACATATTCCAAAATCATTTCCACCATTTCAAGCTTCGAGGTTTGTCCATGCATCTATATGCACCTCAGATAGCAAATTACCTATAGAAATCTGATAGTTTGATAAAAAATTTACCGTTTTGATCCATCATGGTAGAGTTTTTATTTTTGCGAAACTGAAAAACTTGTTTAAATTGCATTATCAGCAAGTGATAGAAGCCTTTGTTCGTTTCTTGTTTCGAAGTTGTCTTTGCCGCCATTTGAAAATCCTCCAACAACTTATATATGTAGGAGTCACATAATTTTTAGCAGTTTGTCATAACCTTTTGATTTATTACTTTGAATTTTCTCCTCCTTTGAAACTCAGAAATCATTTAAATAGGACATTAGACACATTATAATTGCATTTCCATCATTTCATTCTTCGAGAGTCGTCTCGACGGCCATGTGGAAGTCATAGAACAGCTTATCCACATAAATTATTCATGTTTAGCACCTTTACATAAACTTTTGATCTGTTGCCGATGATTCTTTATTGGCTAAACAAAAAACTTACTTAAATAGCATCATTGAGACCTTCCACCTGCATTTCTTCCTTTGAAGCTTCGGAAGTAGTATGTTCGACCATATGGATCTCGTATAACAACTTACAACTAGTAATCATATAATTTCGTCACCAATTTTGTTACCTTTTGATCCTTCACAATAGATTTTCACTTTGTTTAAAACTGAAAACTTATTAATTAAGCGTCATCGACATATTCCAAAATCTTTTCCACAATTCCAAGCTTCGAGGTTTGTCCATGCATCTATATGCACCTCAGATAGCAAATTACCTATAGAAATCTGATCGTTTGATAAAAAATTTACCGTTTTGATCTATCATGGTAGAGTTTTTATTTTTGCGAAACTGAAAAACTTGTTTAAATTGCATTATCAACAAGTGATAGAAGCCTTTGTTCGTTTCTTGTTTCGAAATTGTCTTTGCCGCCATTTGAAAATCCTACAATAACTTATATATGTAGGAGTAACATAATTTTTAGCAGTTTTTCATAACCTTTTGATTTATTACTTTGAATTTTCTCCTCCTTTGAAACTCAGAAATCATTTGAATAGGACATTAGACACATTATAATTGCATTTCCATCATTTCATTCTTCGAGAGTCGTCTCGACGGCCATGTGGAAGTCATAGAACAGCTTATCCACATAAATTATTCATGTTTAGCACCTTTACATAAACTTTTGATCTGTTGCCGATGATTCTTTATTGACTAAACAAAAAACGTACTTAAATAGCATCATTGAGACATTCCACCAGCATTTCTTCCTTTGAAGCTTCGGAAGTAGTATGTTCGACCATATGGATCTTGTATAACAACTTATAACTAGTAATCATATAATTTCGTCACCAATTTTGTTACCTTTTGATCCTTCAATATAGATTTTCACTTTGTTTAAAACTGAAAACTTATTAATTAAGCGTCATCGACATATTCCAAAATCGTTTCCACCATTTCAAGCTTCGAGGTTTGTCCATGCATCTATATGCACCTCAGATAGCAAATTACCTATAGAAATCTGATAGTTTGATAAAAAATTTACCGTTTTGATCCATCATGGTAGAGTTTTTATTTTTGCGAAACTGAAAAACTTGTTTAAATTGCAGTATCAACAAGTGATAGAAGCCTTTGTTCGTTTCTTGTTTCGAAGTTGTCTTTGCCGCCATTTGGAAATCCTACAACAACTTATATATGTAGGAGTCACATAATTTTTAGCAGTTTGTCATAACCTTATGATTTATTACTTTGAATTTTCTCCTCCTTTGAAACTCAGAAATCATTTAAATAGGACATTAGACACATTATAATTGCATTTCCATCATTTCATTCTTCGAGAGTCGTCTCGACGGCCATGTGGAAGTCATAGAACAGCTTATCCACATAAATCATTCATGTTTAGCACCTTTACATAAACTTTTGATCTGTTGCCGATGATTCTTTATTGGCTAAACAAAAAACGTACTTAAATAGCATCATTGAGACCTTCCACCAGCATTTCTTCCTTTGAAGCTTCGGAAGTAGTATGTTCGACCATATGGATCTCGTATAACAACTTATAACTAGTAATCATATAATTTCGTCACCAATTTTGTTACCTTTTGATCCTTCACAATAGATTTTCACTTTGTTTAAAACTGAAAACTTATTAATTAAGCGTCGTCGACATATTCCAAAATCTTTTCCACTATTCCAAGCTTCGAGGTTTGTCCATGCATCTATATGCACCTCAGATAGCAAATTACCTATAGAAATCTGATAGTTTGATAAAAAAATTACCGTTTTGATCTATCATGGTAGAGTTTTTATTTTTGCGAAACTGAAAAACTTGTTTAAATTGCATTATCAACAAGTGATAGAAGCCTTTGTTCGTTTCTTGTTTCGAAGTTGTCTTTGCCGCCATTTGAAAATCCTACAACAACTTATATATGTAGGAGTCACATAATTTTTAGCAGTTTTTCATAACCTTTTGATTTATTACTTTGAATTTTCTCCTCCTTTGAAACTCAGAAATCATTTGAATAGGACATTAGACACATTATAATTGCATTTCCATCATTTCATTCTTCGAGAGTCGTCTCGACGGCCATGTGGAAGTCATAGAACAGCTTATCCACATAAATTATTCATGTTTAGCACCTTTACATAAACTTTTGATCTGTTGCCGATGATTTTTTATTGGCTAAACAAAAAACGTACTTAAATAGCATCATTGAGACCTTCCACCAGCATTTCTTCCTTTGAAGCTTCGGAAGTATTATGTTCGACCATATGGATCTCGTATAACAACTTATAACTAGTAATCATATAATTTCGTCACCAATTTTGTTACCTTTTGATCCTTCACTATAGATTTTCACTTTGTTTAAAAGTGAAAACTTATTAATGAAGCGTCATCGACATATTCCAAAATCATTTCCACCATTTCAAGCTTCGAGGTTTGTCCATGCATCTATATGCACCTCAGATAGCAAATTACCTATAGAAATCTGATAGTTTGATAAAAAATTTACCGTTTTGATCCATCATGGTAGAGTTTTTATTTTTGCGAAACTGAAAAACTTGTTTAAATTGCATTATCAGCAAGTGATAGAAGCCTTTGTTCGTTTCTTGTTTCGAAGTTGTCTTTGCCGCCATTTGAAAATCCTCCAACAACTTATATATGTAGGAGTCACATAATTTTTAGCAGTTTGTCATAACCTTTTGATTTATTACTTTGAATTTTCTCCTCCTTTGAAACTCAGAAATCATTTAAATAGGACATTAGACACATTATAATTGCATTTCCATCATTTCATTCTTCGAGAGTCGTCTCGACGGCCATGTGGAAGTCATAGAACAGCTTATCCACATAAATTATTCATGTTTAGCACCTTTACATAAACTTTTGATCTGTTGCCGATGATTCTTTATTGGCTAAACAAAAAACTTACTTAAATAGCATCATTGAGACCTTCCACCTGCATTTCTTCCTTTGAAGCTTTGGAAGTAGTATGTTCGACCATATGGATCTCGTATAACAACTTACAACTAGTAATCATATAATTTCGTCACCAATTTTGTTACCTTTTGATCCTTCACAATAGATTTTCACTTTGTTTAAAACTGAAAACTTATTAATTAAGCGTCATCGACATATTCCAAAATCTTTTCCACAATTCCAAGCTTCGAGGTTTGTCCATGCATCTATATGCACCTCAGATAGCAAATTACCTATAGAAATCTGATAGTTTGATAAAAAATTTACCGTTTTGATCTATCATGGTAGAGTTTTTATTTTTGCGAAACTGAAAAACTTGTTTAAATTGCATTATCAACAAGTGATAGAAGCCTTTGTTCGTTTCTTGTTTCGAAATTGTCTTTGCCGCCATTTGAAAATCCAACAATAACTTATATATGTAGGAGTAACATAATTTTTAGCAGTTTTTCATAACCTTTTGATTTATTACTTTGAATTTTCTCCTCCTTTGAAACTCAGAAATCATTTGAATAGGACATTAGACACATTATAATTGCATTTCCATCATTTCATTCTTCGAGAGTCGTCTCGACGGCCATGTGGAAGTCATAGAACAGCTTATCCACATAAATTATTCATGTTTAGCACCTTTACATAAACTTTTGATCTGTTGCCGATGATTCTTTATTGACTAAACAAAAAACGTACTTAAATAGCATCATTGAGACATTCCACCAGCATTTCTTCCTTTGAAGCTTCGGAAGTAGTATGTTCGACCATATGGATCTTGTATAACAACTTATAACTAGTAATCATATAATTTCGTCACCAATTTTGTTACCTTTTGATCCTTCAATATAGATTTTCACTTTGTTTAAAACTGAAAACTTATTAATTAAGCGTCATCGACATATTCCAAAATCTTTTCCACAATTCCAAGCTTCGAGGTTTGTCCATGCATCTATATGCACCTCAGATAGCAAATTACCTATAGAAATCTGATAGTTTGATAAAAAATTTACCGTTTTGATCTATCATGGTAGAGTTTTTATTTTTGCGAAACTGAAAAACTTGTTTAAATTGCATTATCAACAAGTGATAGAAGCCTTTGTTCGTTTCTTGTTTCGAAATTGTCTTTGCCGCCATTGGAAAATCCTACAATAACTTATATATGTAGGAGTAACATAATTTTTAGCAGTTTTTCATAACCTTTTGATTTATTACTTTGAATTTTCTCCTCCTTTGAAACTCAGAAATCATTTGAATAGGACATTAGACACATTATAATTGCATTTCCATCATTTCATTCTTCGAGAGTCGTCTCGACGGCCATGTGGAAGTCATAGAACAGCTTATCCACATAAATTATTCATGTTTAGCACCTTTACATAAACTTTTGATCTGTTGCCGATGATTCTTTATTGACTAAACAAAAAACGTACTTAAATAGCATCATTGAGACATTCCACCAGCATTTCTTCCTTTGAAGCTTCGGAAGTAGTATGTTCGACCATATGGATCTTGTATAACAACTTATAACTAGTAATCATATAATTTCGTCACCAATTTTGTTACCTTTTGATCCTTCAATATAGATTTTCACTTTGTTTAAAACTGAAAACTTATTAATTAAGCGTCATCGACATATTCCAAAATCGTTTCCACCATTTCAAGCTTCGAGGTTTGTCCATGCATCTATATGCACCTCAGATAGCAAATTACCTATAGAAATCTGATAGTTTGATAAAAAATTTACCGTTTTGATCCATCATGGTAGAGTTTTTATTTTTGCGAAACTGAAAAACTTGTTTAAATTGCAGTATCAACAAGTGATAGAAGCCTTTGTTCGTTTCTTGTTTCGAAGTTGTCTTTGCCGCCATTTGGAAATCCTACAACAACTTATATATGTAGGAGTCACATAATTTTTAGCAGTTTGTCATAACCTTATGATTTATTACTTTGAATTTTCTCCTCCTTTGAAACTCAGAAATCATTTAAATAGGACATTAGACACATTATAATTGCATTTCCATCATTTCATTCTTCGAGAGTCGTCTCGACGGCCATGTGGAAGTCATAGAACAGCTTATCCACATAAATCATTCATGTTTAGCACCTTTACATAAACTTTTGATCTGTTGCCGATGATTCTTTATTGGCTAAACAAAAAACGTACTTAAATAGCATCATTGAGACCTTCCACCAGCATTTCTTCCTTTGAAGCTTCGGAAGTAGTATGTTCGACCATATGGATCTCGTATAACAACTTATAACTAGTAATCATATAATTTCGTCACCAATTTTGTTACCTTTTGATCCTTCACAATAGATTTTCACTTTGTTTAAAACTGAAAACTTATTAATTAAGCGTCGTCGACATATTCCAAAATCTTTTCCACTATTCCAAGCTTCGAGGTTTGTCCATGCATCTATATGCACCTCAGATAGCAAATTACCTATAGAAATCTGATAGTTTGATAAAAAAATTACCGTTTTGATCTATCATGGTAGAGTTTTTATTTTTGCGAAACTGAAAAACTTGTTTAAATTGCATTATCAACAAGTGATAGAAGCCTTTGTTCGTTTCTTGTTTCGAAGTTGTCTTTGCCGCCATTTGAAAATCCTACAACAACTTATATATGTAGGAGTCACATAATTTTTAGCAGTTTTTCATAACCTTTTGATTTATTACTTTGAATTTTCTCCTCCTTTGAAACTCAGAAATCATTTGAATAGGACATTAGACACATTATAATTGCATTTCCATCATTTCATTCTTCGAGAGTCGTCTCGACGGCCATGTGGAAGTCATAGAACAGCTTATCCACATAAATTATTCATGTTTAGCACCTTTACATAAACTTTTGATCTGTTGCCGATGATTTTTTATTGGCTAAACAAAAACGTACTTAAATAGCATCATTGAGACCTTCCACCAGCATTTCTTCCTTTGAAGCTTCGGAAGTATTATGTTCGACCATATGGATCTCGTATAACAACTTATAACTAGTAATCATATAATTTCGTCACCAATTTTGTTACCTTTTGATCCTTCACTATAGATTTTCACTTTGTTTAAAAGTGAAAACTTATTAATGAAGCGTCATCGACATATTCCAAAATCATTTCCACCATTTCAAGCTTCGAGGTTTGTCCATGCATCTATATGCACCTCAGATAGCAAATTACCTATAGAAATCTGATAGTTTGATAAAAAATTTACCGTTTTGATCCATCATGGTAGAGTTTTTATTTTTGCGAAACTGAAAAACTTGTTTAAATTGCATTATCAGCAAGTGATAGAAGCCTTTGTTCGTTTCTTGTTTCGAAGTTGTCTTTGCCGCCATTTGAAAATCCTCCAACAACTTATATATGTAGGAGTCACATAATTTTTAGCAGTTTGTCATAACCTTTTGATTTATTACTTTGAATTTTCTCCTCCTTTGAAACTCAGAAATCATTTAAATAGGACATTAGACACATTATAATTGCATTTCCATCATTTCATTCTTCGAGAGTCGTCTCGACGGCCATGTGAAAGTCATAGAACAGCTTATCCACATAAATTATTCATGTTTAGCACCTTTACATAAACTTTTGATCTGTTGCCGATGATTCTTTATTGGCTAAACAAAAAACTTACTTAAATAGCATCATTGAGACCTTCCACCTGCATTTCTTCCTTTGAAGCTTCGGAAGTAGTATGTTCGACCATATGGATCTCGTATAACAACTTACAACTAGTAATCATATAATTTCGTCACCAATTTTGTTACCTTTTGATCCTTCACAATAGATTTTCACTTTGTTTAAAACTGAAAACTTATTAATTAAGCGTCATCGACATATTCCAAAATCTTTTCCACAATTCCAAGCTTCGAGGTTTGTCCATGCATCTATATGCACCTCAGATAGCAAATTACCTATAGAAATCTGATAGTTTGATAAAAAATTTACCGTTTTGATCTATCATGGTAGAGTTTTTATTTTTGCGAAACTGAAAAACTTGTTTAAATTGCATTATCAACAAGTGATAGAAGCCTTTGTTCGTTTCTTGTTTCGAAATTGTCTTTGCCGCCATTTGAAAATCCAACAATAACTTATATATGTAGGAGTAACATAATTTTTAGCAGTTTTTCATAACCTTTTGATTTATTACTTTGAATTTTCTCCTCCTTTGAAACTCAGAAATCATTTGAATAGGACATTAGACACATTATAATTGCATTTCCATCATTTCATTCTTCGAGAGTCGTCTCGACGGCCATGTGGAAGTCATAGAACAGCTTATCCACATAAATTATTCATGTTTAGCACCTTTACATAAACTTTTGATCTGTTGCCGATGATTCTTTATTGACTAAACAAAAAACGTACTTAAATAGCATCATTGAGACATTCCACCAGCATTTCTTCCTTTGAAGCTTCGGAAGTAGTATGTTCGACCATATGGATCTTGTATAACAACTTATAACTAGTAATCATATAATTTCGTCACCAATTTTGTTACCTTTTGATCCTTCAATATAGATTTTCACTTTGTTTAAAACTGAAAACTTATTAATTAAGCGTCATCGACATATTCCAAAATCTTTTCCACAATTCCAAGCTTCGAGGTTTGTCCATGCATCTATATGCACCTCAGATAGCAAATTACCTATAGAAATCTGATAGTTTGATAAAAAATTTACCGTTTTGATCTATCATGGTAGAGTTTTTATTTTTGCGAAACTGAAAAACTTGTTTAAATTGCATTATCAACAAGTGATAGAAGCCTTTGTTCGTTTCTTGTTTCGAAATTGTCTTTGCCGCCATTGGAAAATCCTACAATAACTTATATATGTAGGAGTAACATAATTTTTAGCAGTTTTTCATAACCTTTTGATTTATTACTTTGAATTTTCTCCTCCTTTGAAACTCAGAAATCATTTGAATAGGACATTAGACACATTATAATTGCATTTCCATCATTTCATTCTTCGAGAGTCGTCTCGACGGCCATGTGGAAGTCATAGAACAGCTTATCCACATAAATTATTCATGTTTAGCACCTTTACATAAACTTTTGATCTGTTGCCGATGATTCTTTATTGGCTAAACAAAAAACGTACTTAAATAGCATCATTGAGACATTCCACCAGCATTTCTTCCTTTGAAGCTTCGGAAGTAGTATGTTCGACCATATGGATCTTGTATAACAACTTATAACTAGTAATCATATAATTTCGTCACCAATTTTGTTACCTTTTGATCCTTCAATATAGATTTTCACTTTGTTTAAAACTGAAAACTTATTAATTAAGCGTCATCGACATATTCCAAAATCGTTTCCACCATTTCAAGCTTCGAGGTTTGTCCATGCATCTATATGCACCTCAGATAGCAAATTACCTATAGAAATCTGATAGTTTGATAAAAAATTTGCCGTTTTGATCCATCATGGTAGAGTTTTTATTTTTGCGAAACTGAAAAACTTGTTTAAATTGCAGTATCAACAAGTGATAGAAGCCTTTGTTCGTTTCTTGTTTCGAAGTTGTCTTTGCCGCCATTTGGAAATCCTACAACAACTTATATATGTAGGAGTCACATAATTTTTAGCAGTTTGTCATAAACCTTATGATTTATTACTTTGAATTTTCTCCTCCTTTGAAACTCAGAAATCATTTAAATAGGACATTAGACACATTATAATTGCATTTCCATCATTTCATTCTTCGAGAGTCGTCTCGACGGCCATGTGGAAGTCATAGAACAGCTTATCCACATAAATCATTCATGTTTAGCACCTTTACATAAACTTTTGATCTGTTGCCGATGATTCTTTATTGGCTAAACAAAAAACTTACTTAAATAGCATCATTGAGACCTTCCACCTGCATTTCTTCCTTTGAAGCTTCGGAAGTAGTATGTTCGACCATATGGATCTCGTATAACAACTTATAACTAGTAATCATATAATTTCGTCACCAATTTTGTTACCTTTTGATCCTTCACAATAGATTTTCACTTTGTTTAAAACTGAAAACTTATTAATTAAGCGTCATCGACATATTCCAAAATCTTTTCCACAATTCCAAGCTTCGAGGTTTGTCCATGCATCTATATGCACCTCAGATAGCAAATTACCTATAGAAATCTGATAGTTTGATAAAAAATTTACCGTTTTGATCTATCATGGTAGAGTTTTTATTTTTGCGAAACTGAAAAACTTGTTTAAATTGCATTATCAACAAGTGATAGAAGCCTTTGTTCGTTTCTTGTTTCGAAATTGTCTTTGCCGCCATTTGAAAATCCAACAATAACTTATATATGTAGGAGTAACATAATTTTTAGCAGTTTTTCATAACCTTTTGATTTATTACTTTGAATTTTCTCCTCCTTTGAAACTCAGAAATCATTTGAATAGGACATTAGACACATTATAATTGCATTTCCATCATTTCATTCTTCGAGAGTCGTCTCGACGGCCATGTGGAAGTCATAGAACAGCTTATCCACATAAATTATTCATGTTTAGCACCTTTACATAAACTTTTGATCTGTTGCCGATGATTCTTTATTGACTAAACAAAAAACGTACTTAAATAGCATCATTGAGACATTCCACCAGCATTTCTTCCTTTGAAGCTTCGGAAGTAGTATGTTCGACCATATGGATCTCGTATAACAACTTATAACTAGTAATCATATAATTTCGTCACCAATTTTGTTACCTTTTGATCCTTCACAATAGATTTTCACTTTGTTTAAAACTGAAAACTTATTAATGAAGCGTCATCGACATATTCCAAAATCTTTTCCACAATTCCAAGCTTCGAGGTTTGTCCATGCATCTATATGCACCTCAGATAGCAAATTACCTATAGAAATCTGATAGTTTGATAAAAAATTTACCGTTTTGATCCATCATGGTAGAGTTTTTATTTTTGCGAAACTGAAAAACTTGTTTAAATTGCATTATCAACAAGTGATAGAAGCCTTTGTTCGTTTCTTGTTTCGAAGTTGTCTTTGCCGCCATTTGAAAATCCTACAACAACTTATATATGTAGGAGTCACATAATTTTTAGCAGTTTGTCATAACCTTTTGATTTATTACTTTGAATTTTCTCCTCCTTTGAAACTCAGAAATCATTTAAATAGGACATTAGACACATTATAATTGCATTTCCATCATTTCATTCTTCGAGAGTCGTCTCGACGGCCATGTGGAAGTCATAGAACAGCTTATCCACATAAATTATTCATGTTTAGCACCTTTACATAAACTTTTGATCTGTTGCCGATGCTTCTTTATTGGCTAAACAAAAAACGTACTTAAATAGCATCATTGAGACCTTCCACCAGCATTTCTTCCTTTGAAGCTTCGGAAGTAGTATGTTCGACCATATGGATCTCGTATAACAACTTATAACTAGTAATCATATAATTTCGTCACCAATTTTGTTACCTTTTGATCCTTCACAATAGATTTTCACTTTGTTTAAAACTGAAAACTTATTAATTAAGCGTCATCGACATATTCCAAAATCTTTTCCACCATTCCAAGCTTCGAGGTTTGTCCATGCATCTATATGCACCTCAGATAGCAAATTACCTATAGAAATCTGATAGTTTGATAAAAAATTTACCGTTTTGATCTATCATGGTAGAGTTTTTATTTTTGCGAAACTGAAAAACTTGTTTAAATTGCATTATCAACAAGTGATAGAAGCCTTTGTTCGTTTCTTGTTTCGAAGTTGTCTTTGCCGCCATTTGAAAATCCTACAACAACTTATATATGTAGGAGTCACATAATTTTTAGCAGTTTGTCATAACCTTTTGATTTATTACTTTGAATTTTCTCCTCCTTTGAAACTCAGAAATCATTTAAATAGGACATTAGACACATTATAATTGCATTTCCATCATTTCATTCTTCGAGAGTCGTCTCGACGGCCATGTGGAAGTCATAGAACAGCTTATCCACATAAATTATTCATGTTTAGCACCTTTACATAAACTTTTGATCTGTTGCCGATGATTCTTTATTGGCTAAACAAAAAACTTACTTAAATAGCATCATTGAGACATTCCACCAGCATTGCTTCCTTTGAAGCTTCGGAAGTAGTATGTTCGACCATATGGATCTCGTATAACAACTTATAACTAGTAATCATATAATTTCGTCACCAATTTTGTTACCTTTTGATCCTTCACTATAGATTTTCACTTTGTTTAAAGCTGAAAACTTATTAATTAAGCGTCATTGACATATTCCAAAATCTTTTCCACCATTTCAAGCTTCGAGGTTTGTCCATGCATCTATATGCACCTCAGATAGCAAATTACCTATAGAAATCTGATAGTTTGATAAAAAATTTACCGTTTTGATCCATCATGGTAGAGTTTTTATTTTTGCGAAACTGAAAAACTTGTTTAAATTGCATTATCAACAAGTGATAGAAGCCTTTGTTCGTTTCTTGTTTCGAAGTTGTCTTTGCCGCCATTTGAAAATCCTACAACAACTTATATATGTAGGAGTCACATAATTTTTAGCAGTTTGTCATAACCTTTTGATTTATTACTTTGAATTTTCTCCTCCTTTAAAACTCAGAAATCATTTAAATAGGACATTAGACACATTATAATTGCATTTCCATCATTTCATTCTTCGAGAGTCGTCTCGACGGCCATGTGGAAGTCATAGAACAGCTTATCCACATAAATTATTCATGTTTAGCACCTTTACATAAACTTTTGATCTGTTGCCGATGCTTCTTTATTGGCTAAACAAAAAAGTACTTAAATAGCATCATTGAGACCTTCCACCAGCATTTCTTCCTTTGAAGCTTCGGAAGTAGTATGTTCGACCATATGGATCTCGTATAACAACTTATAACTGGTAATCATATAATTTCGTCACCAATTTTGTTACCTTTTGATCCTTCACAATAGATTTTCACTTTGTTTAAAACTGAAAACTTATTAATGAAGCGTCATCGACATATTCCAAAATCTTTTCCACAATTCCAAGCTTCGAGGTTTGTCCATGCATCTATATGCACCTCAGATAGCAAATTACCTATAGAAATCTGATAGTTTGATAAAAAATTTACCGTTTTGATCTATCATGGTAGAGTTTTTATTTTTGCGAAACTGAAAAACTTGTTTAAATTGCATTATCAACAAGTGATAGAAGCCTTTGTTCGTTTCTTGTTTCGAAGTTGTCTTTGCCGCCATTTGAAAATCCTACAACAACTTATATATGTAGGAGTAACATAATTTTTAGCAGTTTTTCATAACCTTTTGATTTATTACTTTGAATTTTCTCCTCCTTTGAAACTCAGAAATCATTTGAATAGGACATTAGACACATTATAATTGCATTTCCATCATTTCATTCTTCGAGAGTCGTCTCGACGGCCATGTGGAAGTCATAGAACAGCTTATCCACATAAATTATTCATGTTTAGCACCTTTACATAAACTTTTGATCTGTTGCCGATGATTCTTTATTGGCTAAACAAAAAACTTACTTAAATAGCATCATTGAGACCTTCCACCTGCATTTCTTCCTTTGAAGCTTCGGAAGTAGTATGTTCGACCATATGGATCTCGTATAACAACTTACAACTAGTAATCATATAATTTCGTCACCAATTTTGTTACCTTTTGATCCTTCACAATAGATTTTCACTTTGTTTAAAACTGAAAACTTATTAATTAAGCGTCATCGACATATTCCAAAATCGTTTCCACCATTTCAAGCTTCGAGGTTTGTCCATGCATCTATATGCACCTCAGATAGCAAATTACCTAGAGAAATCTGATAGTTTGATAAATAATTTACCGTTTTGATCCATCATGGTAGAGTTTTTATTTTTGCGAAACTGAAAAACTTGTTTAAATTGCATTATCAACAAGTGATAGAAGCCTTTGTTCGTTTCTTGTTTCGAAGTTGTCTTTGCCGCCATTTGAAAATCCTACAACAACTTATATATGTAGGAGTCACATAATTTTTAGCAGTTTGTCATAACCTTTCGATTTATTACTTTGAATTTTCTCCTCCTTTGAAACTCAGAAATCATTTAAATAGGACATTAGACACATTATAATTGCATTTCCATCATTTCATTCTTCGAGAGTCGTCTCGACGGCCATGTGGAAGTCATAGAACAGCTTATCCACATAAATTATTCATGTTTAGCACCTTTACATAAACTTTTGATCTGTTGCCGATGATTCTTTATTGGCTAAACAAAACACGTACTTAAATAGCATCATTGAGACATTCCACCAGCATTTCTTCCTTTGAAGCTTCGGAAGTAGTATGTTCGACCATATGGATCTCGTATAACAACTTATAACTGGTAATCATATAATTTCGTCACCAATTTTGTTACCTTTTGATCCTTCACTATAGATTTTCACTTTGTTTAAAAGTGAAAACTTATTAATGAAGCGTCATCGACATATTCCAAAATCATTTCCACCATTTCAAGCTTCGAGGTTTGTCCATGCATCTATATGCACCTCAGATAGCAAATTACCTATAGAAATCTGATAGTTTGATAAAAAATTTACCGTTTTGATCCATCATGGTAGAGTTTTTATTTTTGCGAAACTGAAAAACTTGTTTAAATTGCATTATCAGCAAGTGATAGAAGCCTTTGTTCGTTTCTTGTTTCGAAGTTGTCTTTGCCGCCATTTGAAAATCCTCCAACAACTTATATATGTAGGAGTCACATAATTTTTAGCAGTTTGTCATAACCTTTTGATTTATTACTTTGAATTTTCTCCTCCTTTGAAACTCAGAAATCATTTAAATAGGACATTAGACACATTATAATTGCATTTCCATCATTTCATTCTTCGAGAGTCGTCTCGACGGCCATGTGGAAGTCATAGAACAGCTTATCCACATAAATTATTCATGTTTAGCACCTTTACATAAACTTTTGATCTGTTGCCGATGATTCTTTATTGGCTAAACAAAAAACTTACTTAAATAGCATCATTGAGACCTTCCACCTGCATTTCTTCCTTTGAAGCTTCGGAAGTAGTATGTTCGACCATATGGATCTCGTATAACAACTTACAACTAGTAATCATATAATTTCGTCACCAATTTTGTTACCTTTTGATCCTTCACAATAGATTTTCACTTTGTTTAAAACTGAAAACTTATTAATTAAGCGTCATCGACATATTCCAAAATCGTTTCCACCATTTCAAGCTTCGAGGTTTGTCCATGCATCTATATGCACCTCAGATAGCAAATTACCTAGAGAAATCTGATAGTTTGATAAATAATTTACCGTTTTGATCCATCATGGTAGAGTTTTTATTTTTGCGAAACTGAAAAACTTGTTTAAATTGCATTATCAACAAGTGATAGAAGCCTTTGTTCGTTTCTTGTTTCGAAGTTGTCTTTGCCGCCATTTGAAAATCCTACAACAACTTATATATGTAGGAGTCACATAATTTTTAGCAGTTTGTCATAACCTTTCGATTTATTACTTTGAATTTTCTCCTCCTTTGAAACTCAGAAATCATTTAAATAGGACATTAGACACATTATAATTGCATTTCCATCATTTCATTCTTCGAGAGTCGTCTCGACGGCCATGTGGAAGTCATAGAACAGCTTATCCACATAAATTATTCATGTTTAGCACCTTTACATAAACTTTTGATCTGTTGCCGATGATTCTTTATTGGCTAAACAAAACACGTACTTAAATAGCATCATTGAGACATTCCACCAGCATTTCTTCCTTTGAAGCTTCGGAAGTAGTATGTTCGACCATATGGATCTCGTATAACAACTTATAACTGGTAATCATATAATTTCGTCACCAATTTTGTTACCTTTTGATCCTTCACTATAGATTTTCACTTTGTTTAAAAGTGAAAACTTATTAATGAAGCGTCATCGACATATTCCAAAATCATTTCCACCATTTCAAGCTTCGAGGTTTGTCCATGCATCTATATGCACCTCAGATAGCAAATTACCTATAGAAATCTGATAGTTTGATAAAAAATTTACCGTTTTGATCCATCATGGTAGAGTTTTTATTTTTGCGAAACTGAAAAACTTGTTTAAATTGCATTATCAGCAAGTGATAGAAGCCTTTGTTCGTTTCTTGTTTCGAAGTTGTCTTTGCCGCCATTTGAAAATCCTCCAACAACTTATATATGTAGGAGTCACATAATTTTTAGCAGTTTGTCATAACCTTTTGATTTATTACTTTGAATTTTCTCCTCCTTTGAAACTCAGAAATCATTTAAATAGGACATTAGACACATTATAATTGCATTTCCATCATTTCATTCTTCGAGAGTCGTCTCGACGGCCATGTGGAAGTCATAGAACAGCTTATCCACATAAATTATTCATGTTTAGCACCTTTACATAAACTTTTGATCTGTTGCCGATGATTCTTTATTGGCTAAACAAAAAACTTACTTAAATAGCATCATTGAGACCTTCCACCTGCATTTCTTCCTTTGAAGCTTCGGAAGTAGTATGTTCGACCATATGGATCTCGTATAACAACTTACAACTAGTAATCATATAATTTCGTCACCAATTTTGTTACCTTTTGATCCTTCACAATAGATTTTCACTTTGTTTAAAACTGAAAACTTATTAATTAAGCGTCATCGACATATTCCAAAATCGTTTCCACCATTTCAAGCTTCGAGGTTTGTCCATGCATCTATATGCACCTCAGATAGCAAATTACCTATAGAAATCTGATAGTTTGATAAATAATTTACCGTTTTGATCCATCATGGTAGAGTTTTTATTTTTGCGAAACTGAAAAACTTGTTTAAATTGCATTATCAACAAGTGATAGAAGCCTTTGTTCGTTTCTTGTTTCGAAGTTGTCTTTGTCGCCATTTGAAAATCCTACAACAACTTATATATGTAGGAGTCACATAATTTTTAGCAGTTTGTCATAACCTTTCGATTTATTACTTTGAATTTTCTCCTCCTTTGAAACTCAGAAATCATTTAAATAGGACATTAGACACATTATAATTGCATTTCCATCATTTCATTCTTCGAGAGTCGTCTCGACGGCCATGTGGAAGTCATAGAACAGCTTATCCACATAAATTATTCATGTTTAGCACCTTTACATAAACTTTTGATCTGTTGCCGATGATTCTTTATTGGCTAAACAAAACACGTACTTAAATAGCATCATTGAGACATTCCACCAGCATTTCTTCCTTTGAAGCTTCGGAAGTAGTATGTTCGACCATATGGATCTCGTATAACAACTTATAACTGGTAATCATATAATTTCGTCACCAATTTTGTTACCTTTTGATCCTTCACTATAGATTTTCACTTTGTTTAAAAGTGAAAACTTATTAATGAAGCGTCATCGACATATTCCAAAATCATTTCCACCATTTCAAGCTTCGAGGTTTGTCCATGCATCTATATGCACCTCAGATAGCAAATTACCTATAGAAATCTGATAGTTTGATAAAAAATTTACCGTTTTGATCCATCATGGTAGAGTTTTTATTTTTGCGAAACTGAAAAACTTGTTTAAATTGCATTATCAGCAAGTGATAGAAGCCTTTGTTCGTTTCTTGTTTCGAAGTTGTCTTTGCCGCCATTTGAAAATCCTCCAACAACTTATATATGTAGGAGTCACATAATTTTTAGCAGTTTGTCATAACCTTTTGATTTATTACTTTGAATTTTCTCCTCCTTTGAAACTCAGAAATCATTTAAATAGGACATTAGACACATTATAATTGCATTTCCATCATTTCATTCTTCGAGAGTCGTCTCGACGGCCATGTGGAAGTCATAGAACAGCTTATCCACATAAATTATTCATGTTTAGCACCTTTACATAAACTTTTGATCTGTTGCCGATGATTCTTTATTGGCTAAACAAAAAACTTACTTAAATAGCATCATTGAGACCTTCCACCTGCATTTCTTCCTTTGAAGCTTCGGAAGTAGTATGTTCGACCATATGGATCTCGTATAACAACTTACAACTAGTAATCATATAATTTCGTCACCAATTTTGTTACCTTTTGATCCTTCACAATAGATTTTCACTTTGTTTAAAACTGAAAACTTATTAATTAAGCGTCATCGACATATTCCAAAATCTTTTCCACAATTCCAAGCTTCGAGGTTTGTCCATGCATCTATATGCACCTCAGATAGCAAATTACCTATAGAAATCTGATAGTTTGATAAAAAAATTACCGTTTTGATCTATCATGGTAGAGTTTTTATTTTTGCGAAACTGAAAAACTTGTTTAAATTGCATTATCAACAAGTGATAGAAGCCTTTGTTCGTTTCTTGTTTCGAAATTGTCTTTGCCGCCATTTGAAAATCCTACAATAACTTATATATGTAGGAGTAACATAATTTTTAGCAGTTTTTCATAACCTTTTGATTTATTACTTTGAATTTTCTCCTCCTTTGAAACTCAGAAATCATTTGAATAGGACATTAGACACATTATAATTGCATTTCCATCATTTCATTCTTCGAGAGTCGTCTCGACGGCCATGTGGAAGTCATAGAACAGCTTATCCACATAAATTATTCATGTTTAGCACCTTTACATAAACTTTTGATCTGTTGCCGATGATTCTTTATTGGCTAAACAAAAAACTTACTTAAATAGCATCATTGAGACCTTCCACCTGCATTTCTTCCTTTGAAGCTTCGGAAGTAGTATGTTCGACCATATGGATCTCGTATAACAACTTACAACTAGTAATCATATAATTTCGTCACCAATTTTGTTACCTTTTGATCCTTCACAATAGATTTTCACTTTGTTTAAAACTGAAAACTTATTAATTAAGCGTCATCGACATATTCCAAAATCGTTTCCACCATTTCAAGCTTCGAGGTTTGTCCATGCATCTATATGCACCTCAGATAGCAAATTACCTAGAGAAATCTGATAGTTTGATAAATAATTTACCGTTTTGATCCATCATGGTAGAGTTTTTATTTTTGCGAAACTGAAAAACTTGTTTAAATTGCATTATCAACAAGTGATAGAAGCCTTTGTTCGTTTCTTGTTTCGAAGTTGTCTTTGCCGCCATTTGAAAATCCTACAACAACTTATATATGTAGGAGTCACATAATTTTTAGCAGTTTGTCATAACCTTTCGATTTATTACTTTGAATTTTCTCCTCCTTTGAAACTCAGAAATCATTTAAATAGGACATTAGACACATTATAATTGCATTTCCATCATTTCATTCTTCGAGAGTCGTCTCGACGGCCATGTGGAAGTCATAGAACAGCTTATCCACATAAATTATTCATGTTTAGCACCTTTACATAAACTTTTGATCTGTTGCCGATGATTCTTTATTGGCTAAACAAAACACGTACTTAAATAGCATCATTGAGACATTCCACCAGCATTTCTTCCTTTGAAGCTTCGGAAGTAGTATGTTCGACCATATGGATCTCGTATAACAACTTATAACTGGTAATCATATAATTTCGTCACCAATTTTGTTACCTTTTGATCCTTCACTATAGATTTTCACTTTGTTTAAAAGTGAAAACTTATTAATGAAGCGTCATCGACATATTCCAAAATCATTTCCACCATTTCAAGCTTCGAGGTTTGTCCATGCATCTATATGCACCTCAGATAGCAAATTACCTATAGAAATCTGATAGTTTGATAAAAAATTTACCGTTTTGATCCATCATGGTAGAGTTTTTATTTTTGCGAAACTGAAAAACTTGTTTAAATTGCATTATCAGCAAGTGATAGAAGCCTTTGTTCGTTTCTTGTTTCGAAGTTGTCTTTGCCGCCATTTGAAAATCCTCCAACAACTTATATATGTAGGAGTCACATAATTTTTAGCAGTTTGTCATAACCTTTTGATTTATTACTTTGAATTTTCTCCTCCTTTGAAACTCAGAAATCATTTAAATAGGACATTAGACACATTATAATTGCATTTCCATCATTTCATTCTTCGAGAGTCGTCTCGACGGCCATGTGGAAGTCATAGAACAGCTTATCCACATAAATTATTCATGTTTAGCACCTTTACATAAACTTTTGATCTGTTGCCGATGATTCTTTATTGGCTAAACAAAAAACTTACTTAAATAGCATCATTGAGACCTTCCACCTGCATTTCTTCCTTTGAAGCTTCGGAAGTAGTATGTTCGACCATATGGATCTCGTATAACAACTTACAACTAGTAATCATATAATTTCGTCACCAATTTTGTTACCTTTTGATCCTTCACAATAGATTTTCACTTTGTTTAAAACTGAAAACTTATTAATTAAGCGTCATCGACATATTCCAAAATCTTTTCCACAATTCCAAGCTTCGAGGTTTGTCCATGCATCTATATGCACCTCAGATAGCAAATTACCTATAGAAATCTGATAGTTTGATAAAAAAATTACCGTTTTGATCTATCATGGTAGAGTTTTTATTTTTGCGAAACTGAAAAACTTGTTTAAATTGCATTATCAACAAGTGATAGAAGCCTTTGTTCGTTTCTTGTTTCGAAATTGTCTTTGCCGCCATTTGAAAATCCTACAATAACTTATATATGTAGGAGTAACATAATTTTTAGCAGTTTTTCATAACCTTTTGATTTATTACTTTGAATTTTCTCCTCCTTTGAAACTCAGAAATCATTTGAATAGGACATTAGACACATTATAATTGCATTTCCATCATTTCATTCTTCGAGAGTCGTCTCGACGGCCATGTGGAAGTCATAGAACAGCTTATCCACATAAATTATTCATGTTTAGCACCTTTACATAAACTTTTGATCTGTTGCCGATGATTCTTTATTGACTAAACAAAAAACGTACTTAAATAGCATCATTGAGACATTCCACCAGCATTTCTTCCTTTGAAGCTTCGGAAGTAGTATGTTCGACCATATGGATCTTGTATAACAACTTATAACTAGTAATCATATAATTTCGTCACCAATTTTGTTACCTTTTGATCCTTCAATATAGATTTTCACTTTGTTTAAAACTGAAAACTTATTAATTAAGCGTCATCGACATATTCCAAAATCGTTTCCACCATTCCAAGCTTCGAGGTTTGTCCATGCATCTATATGCACCTCAGATAGCAAATTACCTATAGAAATCTGATAGTTTGATAAAAAAATTACCGTTTTGATCTATCATGGTAGAGTTTTTATTTTTGCGAAACTGAAAAACTTGTTTAAATTGCATTATCAACAAGTGATAGAAGCCTTTGTTCGTTTCTTGTTTCGAAATTGTCTTTGCCGCCATTTGAAAATCCTACAATAACTTATATATGTAGGAGTAACATAATTTTTAGCAGTTTTTCATAACCTTTTGATTTATTACTTTGAATTTTCTCCTCCTTTGAAACTCAGAAATCATTTGAATAGGACATTAGACACATTATAATTGCATTTCCATCATTTCATTCTTCGAGAGTCGTCTCGACGGCCATGTGGAAGTCATAGAACAGCTTATCCACATAAATTATTCATGTTTAGCACCTTTACATAAACTTTTGATCTGTTGCCGATGATTCTTTATTGACTAAACAAAAAACGTACTTAAATAGCATCATTGAGACATTCCACCAGCATTTCTTCCTTTGAAGCTTCGGAAGTAGTATGTTCGACCATATGGATCTTGTATAACAACTTATAACTAGTAATCATATAATTTCGTCACCAATTTTGTTACCTTTTGATCCTTCAATATAGATTTTCACTTTGTTTAAAACTGAAAACTTATTAATTAAGCGTCATCGACATATTCCAAAATCGTTTCCACCATTTCAAGCTTCGAGGTTTGTCCATGCATCTATATGCACCTCAGATAGCAAATTACCTATAGAAATCTGATAGTTTGATAAAAAAATTACCGTTTTGATCCATCATGGTAGAGTTTTTATTTTTGCGAAACTGAAAAACTTGTTTAAATTGTAGTATCAACAAGTGATAGAAGACTTTGTTCGTTTCTTGTTTCGAAGTTGTCTTTGCCGCCATTTGGAAATCCTACAACAACTTATATATGTAGGAGTCACATAATTTTTAGCAGTTTGTCATAACCTTATGATTTATTACTTTGAATTTTCTCCTCCTTTGAAACTCAGAAATCATTTAAATAGGACATTAGACACATTATAATTGCATTTCCATCATTTCATTCTTCGAGAGTCGTCTCGACGGCCATGTGGAAGTCATAGAACAGCTTATCCACATAAATTATTCATGTTTAGCACCTTTACATAAACTTTTGATCTGTTGCCGTTGATTCTTTATTGACTAAACAAAAAACGTACTTAAATAGCATCATTGAGACCTTCCACCAGCATTTCTTCCTTTGAAGCTTCGGAAGTAGTATGTTCGACCATATGGATCTCGTATAACAACTTATAACTAGTAATCATATAATTTCGTCACCAATTTTGTTACCTTTTGATCCTTCACAATAGATTTTCACTTTGTTTAAAACTGAAAACTTATTAATTAAGCGTCATCGACATATTCCAAAATCATTTCCACCATTCCAAGCTTCGAGGTTTGTCCATGCATCTATATGCACCTCAGATAGCAAATTACCTATAGAAATCTGATAGTTTGATAAAAAAATTACCGTTTTGATCTATCATGGTAGAGTTTTTATTTTTGCGAAACTGAAAAACTTGTTTAAATTGCATTATCAACAAGTGATAGAAGCCTTTGTTCGTTTCTTGTTTCGAAGTTGTCTTTGCCGCCATTTGGAAATCCTACAACAACTTATATATGTAGGAGTCACATAATTTTTAGCAGTTTGTCATAACCTTATGATTTATTACTTTGAATTTTCTCCTCCTTTGAAACTCAGAAATCATTTAAATAGGACATTAGACACATTATAATTGCATTTCCATCATTTCATTCTTCGAGAGTCGTCTCGACGGCCATGTGGAAGTCATAGAACAGCTTATCCACATAAATCATTCATGTTTAGCACCTTTACATAAACTTTTGATCTGTTGCCGATGATTCTTTATTGGCTAAACAAAAAACGTACTTAAATAGCATCATTGAGACCTTCCACCAGCATTTCTTCCTTTGAAGCTTCGGAAGTAGTATGTTCGACCATATGGATCTCGTATAACAACTTATAACTAGTAATCATATAATTTCGTCACCAATTTTGTTACCTTTTGATCCTTCACAATAGATTTTCACTTTGTTTAAAACTGAAAACTTATTAATTAAGCGTCGTCGACATATTCCAAAATCTTTTCCACTATTCCAAGCTTCGAGGTTTGTCCATGCATCTATATGCACCTCAGATAGCAAATTACCTATAGAAATCTGATAGTTTGATAAAAAAATTACCGTTTTGATCTATCATGGTAGAGTTTTTATTTTTGCGAAACTGAAAAACTTGTTTAAATTGCATTATCAACAAGTGATAGAAGCCTTTGTTCGTTTCTTGTTTCGAAGTTGTCTTTGCCGCCATTTGAAAATCCTACAACAACTTATATATGTAGGAGTCACATAATTTTTAGCAGTTTTTCATAACCTTTTGATTTATTACTTTGAATTTTCTCCTCCTTTGAAACTCAGAAATCATTTGAATAGGACATTAGACACATTATAATTGCATTTCCATCATTTCATTCTTCGAGAGTCGTCTCGACGGCCATGTGGAAGTCATAGAACAGCTTATCCACATAAATTATTCATGTTTAGCACCTTTACATAAACTTTTGATCTGTTGCCGATGATTTTTTATTGGCTAAACAAAAAACGTACTTAAATAGCATCATTGAGACCTTCCACCAGCATTTCTTCCTTTGAAGCTTCGGAAGTATTATGTTCGACCATATGGATCTCGTATAACAACTTATAACTAGTAATCATATAATTTCGTCACCAATTTTGTTACCTTTTGATCCTTCACTATAGATTTTCACTTTGTTTAAAAGTGAAAACTTATTAATGAAGCGTCATCGACATATTCCAAAATCATTTCCACCATTTCAAGCTTCGAGGTTTGTCCATGCATCTATATGCACCTCAGATAGCAAATTACCTATAGAAATCTGATAGTTTGATAAAAAATTTACCGTTTTGATCCATCATGGTAGAGTTTTTATTTTTGCGAAACTGAAAAACTTGTTTAAATTGCATTATCAGCAAGTGATAGAAGCCTTTGTTCGTTTCTTGTTTCGAAGTTGTCTTTGCCGCCATTTGAAAATCCTCCAACAACTTATATATGTAGGAGTCACATAATTTTTAGCAGTTTGTCATAACCTTTTGATTTATTACTTTGAATTTTCTCCTCCTTTGAAACTCAGAAATCATTTAAATAGGACATTAGACACATTATAATTGCATTTCCATCATTTCATTCTTCGAGAGTCGTCTCGACGGCCATGTGGAAGTCATAGAACAGCTTATCCACATAAATTATTCATGTTTAGCACCTTTACATAAACTTTTGATCTGTTGCCGATGATTCTTTATTGGCTAAACAAAAAACTTACTTAAATAGCATCATTGAGACCTTCCACCTGCATTTCTTCCTTTGAAGCTTCGGAAGTAGTATGTTCGACCATATGGATCTCGTATAACAACTTACAACTAGTAATCATATAATTTCGTCACCAATTTTGTTACCTTTTGATCCTTCACAATAGATTTTCACTTTGTTTAAAACTGAAAACTTATTAATTAAGCGTCATCGACATATTCCAAAATCTTTTCCACAATTCCAAGCTTCGAGGTTTGTCCATGCATCTATATGCACCTCAGATAGCAAATTACCTATAGAAATCTGATAGTTTGATAAAAAAATTACCGTTTTGATCTATCATGGTAGAGTTTTTATTTTTGCGAAACTGAAAAACTTGTTTAAATTGCATTATCAACAAGTGATAGAAGCCTTTGTTCGTTTCTTGTTTCGAAATTGTCTTTGCCGCCATTTGAAAATCCTACAATAACTTATATATGTAGGAGTAACATAATTTTTAGCAGTTTTTCATAACCTTTTGATTTATTACTTTGAATTTTCTCCTCCTTTGAAACTCAGAAATCATTTGAATAGGACATTAGACACATTATAATTGCATTTCCATCATTTCATTCTTCGAGAGTCGTCTCGACGGCCATGTGGAAGTCATAGAACAGCTTATCCACATAAATTATTCATGTTTAGCACCTTTACATAAACTTTTGATCTGTTGCCGATGATTCTTTATTGACTAAACAAAAAACGTACTTAAATAGCATCATTGAGACATTCCACCAGCATTTCTTCCTTTGAAGCTTCGGAAGTAGTATGTTCGACCATATGGATCTTGTATAACAACTTATAACTAGTAATCATATAATTTCGTCACCAATTTTGTTACCTTTTGATCCTTCAATATAGATTTTCACTTTGTTTAAAACTGAAAACTTATTAATTAAGCGTCATCGACATATTCCAAAATCGTTTCCACCATTTCAAGCTTCGAGGTTTGTCCATGCATCTATATGCACCTCAGATAGCAAATTACCTATAGAAATCTGATAGTTTGATAAAAAAATTACCGTTTTGATCCATCATGGTAGAGTTTTTATTTTTGCGAAACTGAAAAACTTGTTTAAATTGTAGTATCAACAAGTGATAGAAGACTTTGTTCGTTTCTTGTTTCGAAGTTGTCTTTGCCGCCATTTGGAAATCCTACAACAACTTATATATGTAGGAGTCACATAATTTTTAGCAGTTTGTCATAACCTTATGATTTATTACTTTGAATTTTCTCCTCCTTTGAAACTCAGAAATCATTTAAATAGGACATTAGACACATTATAATTGCATTTCCATCATTTCATTCTTCGAGAGTCGTCTCGACGGCCATGTGGAAGTCATAGAACAGCTTATCCACATAAATTATTCATGTTTAGCACCTTTACATAAACTTTTGATCTGTTGCCGATGATTCTTTATTGGCTAAACAAAAAACGTACTTAAATAGCATCATTGAGACCTTCCACCAGCATTTCTTCCTTTGAAGCTTCGGAAGTAGTATGTTCGACCATATGGATCTCGTATAACAACTTATAACTAGTAATCATATAATTTCGTCACCAATTTTGTTACCTTTTGATCCTTCACAATAGATTTTCACTTTGTTTAAAACTGAAAACTTATTAATTAAGCGTCATCGACATATTCCAAAATCTTTTCCACCATTCCAAGCTTCGAGGTTTGTCCATGCATCTATATGCACCTCAGATAGCAAATTACCTATAGAAATCTGATAGTTTGATAAAAAAATTACCGTTTTGATCTATCATGGTAGAGTTTTTATTTTTGCGAAACTGAAAAACTTGTTTAAATTGCATTATCAACAAGTGATAGAAGCCTTTGTTCGTTTCTTGTTTCGAAGTTGTCTTTGCCGCCATTTGGAAATCCTACAACAACTTATATATGTAGGAGTCACATAATTTTTAGCAGTTTGTCATAACCTTATGATTTATTACTTTGAATTTTCTCCTCCTTTGAAACTCAGAAATCATTTAAATAGGACATTAGACACATTATAATTGCATTTCCATCATTTCATTCTTCGAGAGTCGTCTCGACGGCCATGTGGAAGTCATAGAACAGCTTATCCACATAAATCATTCATGTTTAGCACCTTTACATAAACTTTTGATCTGTTGCCGATGATTCTTTATTGGCTAAACAAAAAACGTACTTAAATAGCATCATTGAGACCTTCCACCAGCATTTCTTCCTTTGAAGCTTCGGAAGTAGTATGTTCGACCATATGGATCTCGTATAACAACTTATAACTAGTAATCATATAATTTCGTCACCAATTTTGTTACCTTTTGATCCTTCACAATAGATTTTCACTTTGTTTAAAACTGAAAACTTATTAATTAAGCGTCGTCGACATATTCCAAAATCTTTTCCACTATTCCAAGCTTCGAGGTTTGTCCATGCATCTATATGCACCTCAGATAGCAAATTACCTATAGAAATCTGATAGTTTGATAAAAAAATTACCGTTTTGATCTATCATGGTAGAGTTTTTATTTTTGCGAAACTGAAAAACTTGTTTAAATTGCATTATCAACAAGTGATAGAAGCCTTTGTTCGTTTCTTGTTTCGAAGTTGTCTTTGCCGCCATTTGAAAATCCTACAACAACTTATATATGTAGGAGTCACATAATTTTTAGCAGTTTTTCATAACCTTTTGATTTATTACTTTGAATTTTCTCCTCCTTTGAAACTCAGAAATCATTTGAATAGGACATTAGACACATTATAATTGCATTTCCATCATTTCATTCTTCGAGAGTCGTCTCGACGGCCATGTGGAAGTCATAGAACAGCTTATCCACATAAATTATTCATGTTTAGCACCTTTACATAAACTTTTGATCTGTTGCCGATGATTTTTTATTGGCTAAACAAAAAACGTACTTAAATAGCATCATTGAGACCTTCCACCAGCATTTCTTCCTTTGAAGCTTCGGAAGTATTATGTTCGACCATATGGATCTCGTATAACAACTTATAACTAGTAATCATATAATTTCGTCACCAATTTTGTTACCTTTTGATCCTTCACTATAGATTTTCACTTTGTTTAAAAGTGAAAACTTATTAATGAAGCGTCATCGACATATTCCAAAATCATTTCCACCATTTCAAGCTTCGAGGTTTGTCCATGCATCTATATGCACCTCAGATAGCAAATTACCTATAGAAATCTGATAGTTTGATAAAAAATTTACCGTTTTGATCCATCATGGTAGAGTTTTTATTTTTGCGAAACTGAAAAACTTGTTTAAATTGCATTATCAGCAAGTGATAGAAGCCTTTGTTCGTTTCTTGTTTCGAAGTTGTCTTTGCCGCCATTTGAAAATCCTCCAACAACTTATATATGTAGGAGTCACATAATTTTTAGCAGTTTGTCATAACCTTTTGATTTATTACTTTGAATTTTCTCCTCCTTTGAAACTCAGAAATCATTTAAATAGGACATTAGACACATTATAATTGCATTTCCATCATTTCATTCTTCGAGAGTCGTCTCGACGGCCATGTGGAAGTCATAGAACAGCTTATCCACATAAATTATTCATGTTTAGCACCTTTACATAAACTTTTGATCTGTTGCCGATGATTCTTTATTGGCTAAACAAAAAACTTACTTAAATAGCATCATTGAGACCTTCCACCTGCATTTCTTCCTTTGAAGCTTCGGAAGTAGTATGTTCGACCATATGGATCTCGTATAACAACTTACAACTAGTAATCATATAATTTCGTCACCAATTTTGTTACCTTTTGATCCTTCACAATAGATTTTCACTTTGTTTAAAACTGAAAACTTATTAATTAAGCGTCATCGACATATTCCAAAATCTTTTCCACAATTCCAAGCTTCGAGGTTTGTCCATGCATCTATATGCACCTCAGATAGCAAATTACCTATAGAAATCTGATAGTTTGATAAAAAATTTACCGTTTTGATCTATCATGGTAGAGTTTTTATTTTTGCGAAACTGAAAAACTTGTTTAAATTGCATTATCAACAAGTGATAGAAGCCTTTGTTCGTTTCTTGTTTCGAAATTGTCTTTGCCGCCATTTGAAAATCCAACAATAACTTATATATGTAGGAGTAACATAATTTTTAGCAGTTTTTCATAACCTTTTGATTTATTACTTTGAATTTTCTCCTCCTTTGAAACTCAGAAATCATTTGAATAGGACATTAGACACATTATAATTGCATTTCCATCATTTCATTCTTCGAGAGTCGTCTCGACGGCCATGTGGAAGTCATAGAACAGCTTATCCACATAAATTATTCATGTTTAGCACCTTTACATAAACTTTTGATCTGTTGCCGATGATTCTTTATTGACTAAACAAAAAACGTACTTAAATAGCATCATTGAGACATTCCACCAGCATTTCTTCCTTTGAAGCTTCGGAAGTAGTATGTTCGACCATATGGATCTTGTATAACAACTTATAACTAGTAATCATATAATTTCGTCACCAATTTTGTTACCTTTTGATCCTTCAATATAGATTTTCACTTTGTTTAAAACTGAAAACTTATTAATTAAGCGTCATCGACATATTCCAAAATCGTTTCCACCATTTCAAGCTTCGAGGTTTGTCCATGCATCTATATGCACCTCAGATAGCAAATTACCTATAGAAATCTGATAGTTTGATAAAAAATTTACCGTTTTGATCCATCATGGTAGAGTTTTTATTTTTGCGAAACTGAAAAACTTGTTTAAATTGCAGTATCAACAAGTGATAGAAGACTTTGTTCGTTTCTTGTTTCGAAGTTGTCTTTGCCGCCATTTGGAAATCCTACAACAACTTATATATGTAGGAGTCACATAATTTTTAGCAGTTTGTCATAACCTTATGATTTATTACTTTGAATTTTCTCCTCCTTTGAAACTCATAAATCATTTAAATAGGACATTAGACACATTATAATTGCATTTCCATCATTTCATTCTTCGAGAGTCGTCTCGACGGCCATGTGGAAGTCATAGAACAGCTTATCCACATAAATTATTCATGTTTAGCACCTTTACATAAACTTTTGATCTGTTGCCGATGATTCTTTATTGGCTAAACAAAAAACGTACTTAAATAGCATCATTGAGACCTTCCACCAGCATTTCTTCCTTTGAAGCTTCGGAAGTAGTATGTTCGACCATATGGATCTCGTATAACAACTTATAACTAGTAATCATATAATTTCGTCACCAATTTTGTTACCTTTTGATCCTTCACAATAGATTTTCACTTTGTTTAAAACTGAAAACTTATTAATTAAGCGTCGTCGACATATTCCAAAATCTTTTCCACCATTCCAAGCTTCGAGGTTTGTCCATGCATCTATATGCACCTCAGATAGCAAATTACCTATAGAAATCTGATAGTTTGATAAAAAAATTACCGTTTTGATCTATCATGGTAGAGTTTTTATTTTTGCGAAACTGAAAAACTTGTTTAAATTGCATTATCAACAAGTGATAGAAGCCTTTGTTCGTTTCTTGTTTCGAAGTTGTCTTTGCCGCCATTTGGAAATCCTACAACAACTTATATATGTAGGAGTCACATAATTTTTAGCAGTTTGTCATAACCTTATGATTTATTACTTTGAATTTTCTCCTCCTTTGAAACTCAGAAATCATTTAAATAGGACATTAGACACATTATAATTGCATTTCCATCATTTCATTCTTCGAGAGTCGTCTCGACGGCCATGTGGAAGTCATAGAACAGCTTATCCACATAAATCATTCATGTTTAGCACCTTTACATAAACTTTTGATCTGTTGCCGATGATTCTTTATTGGCTAAACAAAAAACGTACTTAAATAGCATCATTGAGACCTTCCACCAGCATTTCTTCCTTTGAAGCTTCGGAAGTAGTATGTTCGACCATATGGATCTCGTATAACAACTTATAACTAGTAATCATATAATTTCGTCACCAATTTTGTTACCTTTTGATCCTTCACAATAGATTTTCACTTTGTTTAAAACTGAAAACTTATTAATTAAGCGTCATCGACATATTCCAAAATCTTTTCCACAATTCCAAGCTTCGAGGTTTGTCCATGCATCTATATGCACCTCAGATAGCAAATTACCTATAGAAATCTGATAGTTTGATAAAAAATTTACCGTTTTGATCCATCATGGTAGAGTTTTTATTTTTGCGAAACTGAAAAACTTGTTTAAATTGCATTATCAACAAGTGATAGAAGCCTTTGTTCGTTTCTTGTTTCGAAGTTGTCTTTGCCGCCATTTGAAAATCCTACAACAACTTATATATGTAGGAGTCACATAATTTTTAGCAGTTTGTCATAACCTTTTGATTTATTACTTTGAATTTTCTCCTCCTTTGAAACTCAGAAATCATTTAAATAGGACATTAGACACATTATAATTGCATTTCCATCATTTCATTCTTCGAGAGTCGTCTCGACGGCCATGTGGAAGTCATAGAACAGCTTATCCACATAAATTATTCATGTTTAGCACCTTTACATAAACTTTTGATCTGTTGCTGATGCTTCTTTATTGGCTAAACAAAAAACGTACTTAAATAGCATCATTGAGACCTTCCACCAGCATTTCTTCCTTTGAAGCTTCGGAAGTAGTATGTTCGACCATATGGATCTCGTATAACAACTTATAACTAGTAATCATATAATTTCGTCACCAATTTTGTTACCTTTTGATCCTTCACAATAGATTTTCACTTTGTTTAAAACTGAAAACTTATTAATTAAGCGTCATCGACATATTCCAAAATCTTTTCCACCATTCCAAGCTTCGAGGTTTGTCCATGCATCTATATGCACCTCAGATAGCAAATTACCTATAGAAATCTGATAGTTTGATAAAAAAATTACCGTTTTGATCTATCATGGTAGAGTTTTTATTTTTGCGAAACTGAAAAACTTGTTTAAATTGCATTATCAACAAGTGATAGAAGCCTTTGTTCATTTCTTGTTTCGAAGTTGTCTTTGCCGCCATTTGAAAATCCTACAACAACTTATATATGTAGGAGTCACATAATTTTTAGCAGTTTGTCATAACCTTTTGATTTATTACTTTGAATTTTCTCCTCCTTTGAAACTCAGAAATCATTTAAATAGGACATTAGACACATTATAATTGCATTTCCATCATTTCATTCTTCGAGAGTCGTCTCGACGGCCATGTGGAAGTCATAGAACAGCTTATCCACATAAATTATTCATGTTTAGCACCTTTACATAAACTTTTGATCTGTTGCCGATGATTCTTTATTGGCTAAACAAAAAACTTACTTAAATAGCATCATTGAGACATTCCACCAGCATTGCTTCCTTTGAAGCTTCGGAAGTAGTATGTTCGACCATATGGATCTCGTATAACAACTTATAACTAGTAATCATATAATTTCGTCACCAATTTTGTTACCTTTTGATCCTTCACTATAGATTTTCACTTTGTTTAAAGCTGAAAACTTATTAATTAAGCGTCATTGACATATTCCAAAATCGTTTCCACCATTTCAAGCTTCGAGGTTAGTCCATGCATCTATATGCACCTCAGATAGCAAATTACCTATAGAAATCTGATAGTTTGATAAAAAATTTACCGTTTTGATCCATCATGGTAGAGTTTTTATTTTTGCGAAACTGAAAAACTTGTTTAAATTGCATTATCAACAAGTGATAGAAGCCTTTGTTCGTTTCTTGTTTCGAAGTTGTCTTTGCCGCCATTTGAAAATCCTACAACAACTTATATATGTAGGAGTCACATAATTTTTAGCAGTTTGTCATAACCTTTTGATTTATTACTTTGAATTTTCTCCTCCTTTGAAACTCAGAAATCATTTAAATAGGACATTAGACACATTATAATTGCATTTCCATCATTTCATTCTTCGAGAGTCGTCTCGACGGCCATGTGGAAGTCATAGAACAGCTTATCCACATAAATTATTCATGTTTAGCACCTTTACATAAACTTTTGATCTGTTGCCGATGCTTCTTTATTGGCTAAACAAAAAAGTACTTAAATAGCATCATTGAGACCTTCCACCAGCATTTCTTCCTTTGAAGCTTCGGAAGTAGTATGTTCGACCATATGGATCTCGTATAACAACTTATAACTAGTAATCATATAATTTCGTCACCAATTTTGTTACCTTTTGATCCTTCACAATAGATTTTCACTTTGTTTAAAACTGAAAACTTATTAATTAAGCGTCATCGACATATTCCAAAATCTTTTCCACCATTCCAAGCTTCGAGGTTTGTCCAATGCATCTATATGCACCTCAGATAGCAAATTACCTATAGAAATCTGATAGTTTGATAAAAAATTTACCGTTTTGATCTATCATGGTAGAGTTTTTATTTTTGCGAAACTGAAAAACTTGTTTAAATTGCATTATCAACAAGTGATAGAAGCCTTTGTTCGTTTCTTGTTTCGAAGTTGTCTTTGCCGCCATTTGAAAATCCTACAACAACTTATATATGTAGGAGTAACATAATTTTTAGCAGTTTTTCATAACCTTTTGATTTATTACTTTGAATTTTCTCCTCCTTTGAAACTCAGAAATCATTTGAATAGGACATTAGACACATTATAATTGCATTTCCATCATTTCATTCTTCGAGAGTCGTCTCGACGGCCATGTGGAAGTCATAGAACATCTTATCCACATAAATTATTCATGTTTAGCACCTTTACATAAACTTTTGATCTGTTGCCGATGATTCTTTATTGGCTAAACAAAAAACGTACTTAAATAGCATCATTGAGACATTCCACCAGAATTTCTTCCTTTGAAGCTTCGGAAGTAGATTGTTCGACCATATGGATCTTGTATAACAACTTATAACTAGTAATCATATAATTTCGTCACCAATTTTGTTACCTTTTGATCCTTCACTATAGATTTTCACTTTGTTTAAAAGTGAAAACTTATTAATGAAGCGTCATCGACATATTCCAAAATCATTTCCACCATTTCAAGCTTCGACGTTTGTCCATGCATCTATATGCACCTCAGATAGCAAATTACCTATAGAAATCTGATAGTTTGATAAAAAATTTACCGTTTTGATCCATCATGGTAGAGTTTTTATTTTTGCGAAACTGAAAAACTTGTTTAAATTGCAGTATCAACAAGTGATAGAAGCCTTTGTTCGTTTCTTGTTTCGAAGTTGTCTTTGCCGCCATTTGAAAATCCTACAACAACTTATATATGTAGGAGTCACATAATTTTTAGCAGTTTGTCATAACCTTTTGATTTATTACTTTGAATTTTCTCCTCCTTTGAAACTCAGAAATCATTTAAATAGGACATTAGACACATTATAATTGCATTTCCATCATTTCATTCTTCGAGAGTCGTCTCGACGGCCATGTGGAAGTCATAGAACAGCTTATCCACATAAATTATTCATGTTTAGCACCTTTACATAAACTTTTGATCTGTTGCCGATGATTCTTTATTGGCTAAACAAAAAACGTACTTAAATAGCATCATTGAGACCTTCCACCAGCATTTCTTCCTTTGAAGCTTCGGAAGTAGTATGTTCGACCATATGGATCTCGTATAACAACTTATAACTAGTAATCATATAATTTCGTCACCAATTTTGTTACCTTTTGATCCTTCACAATAGATTTTCACTTTGTTTAAAACTGAAAACTTATTAATTAAGCGTCATCGACATATTCCAAAATCTTTTCCACCATTCCAAGCTTCGAGGTTTGTCCATGCATCTATATGCACCTCAGATAGCAAATTACCTATAGAAATCTGATAGTTTGATAAAAAATTACCGTTTTGATCTATCATGGTAGAGTTTTTATTTTTGCGAAACTGAAAAACTTGTTTAAATTGCATTATCAACAAGTGATAGAAGCCTTTGTTCGTTTCTTGTTTCGAAGTTGTCTTTGCCGCCATTTGAAAATCCTACAACAACTTATATATGTAGGAGTCACATAATTTTTAGCAGTTTTTCATAACCTTTTGATTTATTACTTTGAATTTTCTCCTCCTTTGAAACTCAGAAATCATTTGAATAAAACATTAGACACATTATAATTGCATTTCCATCATTACATTCTTTGAGAGTCGTCTCGACGGCCATGTGGAAGTCATAGAACAGCTTATCCACATAAATTATTCATGTTTAGCACCTTTACATAAACTTTTGATCTGTTGCCGATGATTTTTTATTGGCTAAACAAAAAACGTACTTAAATAGCATCATTGAGACCTTCCACCAGCATTTCTTCCTTTGAAGCTTCGGAAGTAGTATGTTCGACCATATGGATCTCGTATAACAACTTATAACTAGTAATCATATAATTTCGTCACCAATTTTGTTACCTTTTGATCCTTCACTATAGATTTTCACTTTGTTTAAAAGTGAAAACTTATTAATGAAGCGTCATCGACATATTCCAAAATAATTTCCACCATTTCAAGCTTCGAGGTTTGTCCATGCATCTATATGCACCTCAGATAGCAAATTACCTATAGAAATCTGATAGTTTGATAAAAAAATTACCGTTTTGATCCATCATTTTAGAGTTTTTATTTTTGCAAAACTGAAAAACTTGTTTAAATTGCATTATCAACAAGTGATAGAAGCCTTTGTTCGTTTCTTGTTTCGAAGTTGTCTTTGCCGCCATTTGAAAATCTTACAACAACTTATATATGTAGGAGTCACATAATTTTTAGCAGTTTGTCATAACCTTTTGATTTATTACTTTGAATTTTCTCCTCCTTTGAAACTAAGAAATCATTTAAATAGGACATTAGACACATTATAATTGCATTTCCATCATTTCATTCTTCGAGAGTCGTCTCGACGGCCATGTGGAAGTCATAGAACAGCTTATCCACATAAATTATTCATGTTTAGCACCTTTACATAAACTTTTGATCTGTTGCCGATGATTCTTTATTGGCTAAACAAAAAACTTACTTAAATAGCATCATTGAGACATTCCACCAGCATTGCTTCCTTTGAAGCTTCGGAAGTAGTATGTTCGACCATATGGATCTCGTATAATAACTTATAACTAGTAATCATATAATTTCGTCACCAATTTTGTTACCTTTTGATCCTTCACTATAGATTTTCACTTTGTTTAAAGCTGAAAACTTATTAATTAAGCGTCATTGACATATTCCAAAATCGTTTCCACCATTTCAAGCTTCGAGGTTAGTCCATGCATCTATATGCACCTCAGATAGCAAATTACCTATAGAAATCTGATAGTTATATAAAAAATTTACCGTTTTGATCCATCATGGTAGAGTTTTTATTTTTGCGAAACTGAAAAACTTGTTTAAATTGCATTATCAACAAGTGATAGAAGCCTTTGTTCGTTTCTTGTTTCGAAGTTGTCTTTGCCGCCATTTGAAAATCCTACAACAACTTATATATGTAGGAGTCACATAATTTTTAGCAGTTTGTCATAACCTTTTGATTTATTACTTTGAATTTTCTCCTCCTTTGAAACTCAGAAATCATTTAAATAGGACATTAGACACATTATAATTGCATTTCCATCATTTCATTCTTCGAGAGTCGTCTCGACGGCCATGTGGAAGTCATAGAACAGCTTATCCACATAAATTATTCATGTTTAGCACCTTTACATAAACTTTTGATCTGTTGCCGATGATTCTTTATTGGCTAAACAAAAAACTTACTTAAATAGCATCATTGAGACCTTCCACCAGCATTTCTTCCTTTGAAGCTTCGGAAGTAGTATGTTCGACCATATGGATCTCGTATAACAACTTATAACTAGTAATCATATAATTTCGTCACCAATTTTGTTACCTTTTGATCCTTCACAATAGATTTTCACTTTGTTTAAAACTGAAAACTTATTAATTAAGCGTCATCGACATATTCCAAAATTTTTTCCACAATTCCAAGCTTCGAGGTTTGTCCATGCATCTATATGCACCTCAGATAGCAAATTACCTATAGAAATCTGATAGTTTGATAAAAAATTTACCGTTTTGATCTATCAAGGTAGAGTTTTTATTTTTGCGAAACTGAAAAACTTGTTTAAATTGCATTATCAACAAGTGATAGAAGCCTTTGTTCGTTTCTTGTTTCGAAGTTGTCTTTGCCGCCATTTGAAAATCCTACAACAACTTATATATGTAGGAGTAACATAATTTTTAGCAGTTTTTCATAACCTTTTGATTTATTACTTTGAATTTTCTCCTCCTTTGAAACTCAGAAATCATTTGAATAGGACATTAGACACATTATAATTGCATTTCCATCATTTCATTCTTCGAGAGTCGTCTCGACGGCCATGTGGAAGTCATAGAACAGCTTATCCACATAAATTATTCATGTTTAGCACCTTTACATAAACTTTTGATCTGTTGCCGATGATTCTTTATTGGCTAAACAAAAAACGTACTTAAATAGCATCATTGAGACATTCCACCAGCATTTCTTCCTTTGAAGCTTCGGAAGTAGTATGTTCGACCATATGGATCTTGTATAACAACTTATAACTAGTAATCATATAATTTCGTCACCAATTTTGTTACCTTTTGATCCTTCAATATAGATTTTCACTTTGTTTAAAACTGAAAACTTATTAATTAAGCGTCATTGACATATTCCAAAATCGTTTCCACCATTTCAAGCTTCGAGGTTTGTCCATGCATCTATATGCACCTCAGATAGCAAATTACCTATAGAAATCTGATAGTTTGATAAAAAATTTACCGTTTTGATCCATCATGGTAGAGTTTTTATTTTTGCGAAACTGAAAAACTTGTTTAAATTGCATTATCAACAAGTGATAGAAGCCTTTGTTCGTTTCTTGTTTCGAAGTTGTCTTTGCCGCCATTTGAAAATCCTACAACAACTTATATATGCAGGAGTCACATAATTTTTTGCAGTTTGTCATAACCTTTTGATTTATTACTTTGAATTTTCTCCTCCTTTGAAACTAAGAAATCATTTAAATAGGACATTAGACACATTATAATTGCATTTCCATCATTTCATTCTTCGAGAGTCGTCTCGACGGCCATGTGGAAGTCATAGAACAGCTTATCCACATAAATTATTCATGTTTAGCACCTTTACATAAACTTTTGATCTGTTGCCGATGCTTCTTTATTGGCTAAACAAAAAACGTACTTAAATAGCATCATTGAGACCTTCCACCAGCATTTCTTCCTTTGAAGCTTCGGAAGTAGTATGTTCGACCATATGGATCTCGTATAACAACTTATAACTAGTAATCATATAATTTCGTCACCAATTTTGTTACCTTTTGATCCTTCACAATAGATTTTCACTTTGTTTAAAACTGAAAACTTATTAATTAAGCGTCATCGACATATTCCAAAATCATTTCCACCATTCCAAGCTTCGAGGTTTGTCCATGCATCTATATGCACCTCAGATAGCAAATTACCTATAGAAATCTGATAGTTTGATAAAAAATTTACCGTTTTGATCTATCATGGTAGAGTTTTCATTTTTGCGAAACTGAAAAACTTGTTTAAATTGCATTATCAACAAGTGATAGAAGCCTTTGTTCGTTTCTTGTTTCGAAGTTGTCTTTGCCGCCATTTGAAAATCCTACAACAACTTATATATGTAGGAGTCACATAATTTTTAGCAGTTTTTCATAACCTTTTGATTTATTACTTTGAATTTTCTCCTCCTTTGAAACTCAGAAATCATTTGAATAGGACATTAGACACATTATAATTGCATTTCCATCATTTCATTCTTCGAGAGTCGTCTCGACGGCCATGTGGAAGTCATAGAACAGCTTATCCACATAAATTATTCATGTTTAGCACCTTTACATAAACTTTTGATCTGTTGCCGATGATTCTTTATTGGCTAAACAAAAAACGTACTTAAATAGCATCATTGAGACATTCCACCAGCATTTCTTCCTTTGAAGCTTCGGAAGTAGTTTGTTCGACCATATGGATCTCGTATAACAACTTATAACTAGTAATCATCTAATTTCGTCACTAATTTTGTTACCTTTTGATCCTTCACTATAGATTTTCACTTTGTTTAAAGCTGAAAACTTATTAATTAAGCGTCATCGACATATTCCAAAATCGTTTCCACCATTTCAAGCTTCGAGGTTTGTCCATCCATCTATATGCACCTCAGATAGCAAATTACCTATAGAAATCTGATAGTTTGATAAAAAAATTTACCGTTTTGATCCATCATGGTAGAGTTTTTGTTTTTGCGAAACTGAAAAACTTGTTTAAATTGCATTATCAGCAAGTGATAGAAGCCTTTGTTCGTTTCTTGTTTCGAAGTTGTCTTTGCCGCCATTTGAAAATCCTACAACAACTTATATATGTAGGAGTCACATAATTTTTAGCAGTTTGTCATAACCTTTTGATTTATTACTTTGAATTTTCTCCTCCTTTGAAACTCAGAAATCATTTAAATAGGACATTAGACACATTATAATTGCATTTCCATCATTTCATTCTTCGAGAGTCGTCTCGACGGCCATGTGGAAGTCATAGAACAGCTTATCCACATAAATTATTCATGTTTAGCACCTTTACATAAACTTTTGATCTGTTGCCGATGATTCTTTATTGGCTAAACAAAAAACGTACTTAAATAGCATCATTGAGACCTTCCACCAGCATTTCTTCCTTTGATGCTTCGGAAGTAGTATGTTCGACCATATGGATCTCGTATAACAACTTATAACTAGTAATCATATAATTTCGTCACCAATTTTGTTACCTTTTGATCCTTCACAATAGATTTTCACTTTGTTTAAAACTGAAAACTTATTAATTAAGCGTCATCGACATATTCCAAAATCTGTTCCACCATTCCAAGCTTTGAGGTTTGTCCATGCATCTATATGCACCTCAGATAGCAAATTACCTATAGAAATCTGATAGTTTGATAAAAAAATTACCGTTTTGATCTATCATGGTAGAGTTTTTATTTTTGCGAAACTGAAAAACTTGTTTAAATTGCATTATCAACCAGTGATAGAAGCCTTTGTTCGTTTCTTGTTTCGAAGTTGTCTTTGCCGCCATTTGAAAATCCTACAACAACTTATATATGTAGGAGTCACATAATTTTTAGCAGTTTTTCATAACCTTTTGATTTATTACTTTGAATTTTCTCCTCCTTTGAAACTCAGAAATCATTTGAATAGGACATTAGACACATTATAATTGCATTTCCATCATTTCATTTTTCGAGAGTGGTCTCGACGGCCATGTGGAAGTCATAGAACAGCTTATCCACATCAATTATTCATGTTTAGCACCTTTACATAAACTTTTGATCTGTTGCCGATGATTTTTTATTGGCTAAACAAAAAACTTACTTAAATAGCATCATTGAGACATTCCACCAGCATTTCTTCCTTTGAAGCTTCGGAAGTAGTATGTTCGACCATATGGATCTCGTATAACAACTTATAACTAGTAATCATATAATTTTGTCACCAATTTTGTTACCTTTTGATCCTTCACTATAGATTTTCACTTTGTTTAAAACTGAAAACTTATTAATTAAGCGTCATCAACATATTACAAAATCGTTTCCACCATTTCAAGCTTCGAGGTTTGTCCATGCATCTATATGCACCTCAGATAGCAAATTACCTATAGAAATCTGATAGTTTGATAAAAAAATTACCGTTTTGATCTATCATGGTAGAGTTTTTATTTTTGCGAAACTGAAAAACTTGTTTAAATTGCATTATCAACAAGTGATAGAAGCCTTTGTTCGTTTCTTGTTTCGAAGTTGTCTTTGCCGCCATTTGAAAATCCTACAACAACTTATATATGTAGGAGTCACATAATTTTTAACAGTTTGTCATAACCTTTTGATTTATTACTTTGAATTTTCTCCTCCTTTGAAACTCAGAAATCATTTAAATAGGACATTAGACACATTATAATTGCATTTCCATCATTTCATTCTTCGAGAGTCGTCTCGACGGCCATGTGGAAGTCATAGAACAGCTTATCCACATAAATTATTCATGTTTAGCACCTTTACATAAACTTTTGATCTGTTGCCGATGATTCTTTATTGGCTAAACAAAAATGTACTTAAATAGCATCATTGAGACCTTCCACCAGCATTTCTTCCTTTGAAGCTTCGGAAGTAGTATGGTCGACCATATGGATCTTGTATAACAACTTATAACTAGTAATCATATAATTTCGTCACCAATTTTGTTACCTTTTGATCCTTCACTATAGATTTTCACTTTGTTTAAAACTTAAAACTTATTAATTAAGCGTCATCGACATATTCCAAAATCGTTTCCACCATTTCAAGCTTCGAGGTTTGTCCATGCATCTATATGCACCTCAGATAGCAAATTACCTATAGAAATCTGATAGTTTGATAAAAAAATTACCGTTTTGATCCATCATGGTAGAGTTTTTATTTTTGCGAAACTGAAAAACTTGTTTAAATTGCATTATCAACAAGTGATAGAAGCCTTTGTTCGTTTCTTGTTTCGAAGTTGTCTTTGCCGCCATTTGAAAATCCTACAACAACTTATATATGTAGGAGTCACATAATTTTTAACAGTTTGTCATAACCTTTTGATTTATTACTTTGAATTTTCTCCTCCTTTGAAACTCAGAAATCATTTAAATAGGACATTAGACACATTATAATTGCATTTCCATCATTTCATTCTTCGAGAGTCGTCTCGACGGCCATGTGGAAGTCATAGAACAGCTTATCCACATCAATTATTCATGTTTAGCACCTTTACATAAACTTTTGATCTGTTGCCGATGATTTTTTATTGGCTAAACAAAAAACTTACTTAAATAGCATCATTGAGACATTCCCCAGCATTTCTTCCTTTGAAGCTTTAGAAGTAGTATGTTCGACCATATGGATCTCGTATAACAACTTATAACTAGTAATCATATAATTTCGTCACCAATTTTGTTACCTTTTGATCCTTCACTATAGATTTTCACTTTGTTTAAAGCTGAAAACATATTAATTAAGCATCATTGAAATATTCCAAAATCGTTTCCACCATTTCAAGCTTCGAGGTTAGTCCATGCATCTATATGCACCTCAGATAGCAAATTACCTGTAGAAATCTGATAGTTTGATACATTTTTAACCGTTTTGATCCATCATTGTAGATTTTTTATTTTTGCGAAACTGAAAACTTGTTTAAATTGCATTATCAACAAGTGATAGAAGCCTTTGTTCGTTTCTTGTTTCGAAGTTGTCTTTGCCGCCATTTGAAAATCCTACAACAACTTATATATGTAGGAGTCACAAAATTTTTAGCAGTTTGTCATAACCTTTTCATTTATTACTTTGAATTTTCTCCTCCTTTGAAACTCAGAAATCATTTAAATAGGACATTAGACACATTATAATTGCATTTCCATCATTTCATTCTTCGAGAGTCGTCTCGACGGCCATGTGGAAGTCATAGAACAGCTTATCCACATAAATTATTCATGTTTAGCACCTTTACATAAACTTTTGATCTGTTGCCGATGCTTCTTTATTGGCTAAACAAAAAACGTACTTAAATAGCATCATTGAGACCTTCCACCAGCATTTCTTCCTTTGAAGCTTCGGAAGTAGTATGTTCGACCATATGGATCTCGTATAACAACTTATAACTAGTAATCATATAATTTCGTCACCAATTTTGTTACCTTTTGATCCTTCACAATAGATTTTCACTTTGTTTAAAACTGAAAACTTATTAATTAAGCGTCATCGACATATTCCAAAATCTTTTCCACCATTCCAAGCTTCGAGGTTTGTCCATGCATCTATATGCACCTCAGATAGCAAATTACCTATAGAAATCTGATAGTTTGATAAAAAATTTACCGTTTTGATCTATCATGGTAGAGTTTTCATTTTTGCGAAACTGAAAAACTTGCTTAAATTGCATTATCAACAAGTGATATAAGCCTTTGTTCGTTTCTTGTTTCGAAGTTGTCTTTGCCGCCATTTGAAAATCCTACAACAACTTATATATGTAGGAGTCACATAATTTTTAGCAGTTTTTCATAACCTTTTGATTTATTACTTTGAATTTTCTCCTCCTTTGAAACTCAGAAATCATTTGAATAGGACATTAGACACATTATAATTGCATTTCCATCATTTCATTCTTCGAGAGTCGTCTCGACGGCCATGTGGAAGTCATAGAACAGCTTATCCACATAAATTATTCATGTTTAGCACCTTTACATAAACTTTTGATCTGTTGCCGATGATTCTTTATTGGCTAAACAAAAAACATACTGAAATAGCATCATTGAGACATTCCACCAGCATTTCTTCCTTTGAAGCTTCGGAAGTAGTTTGTTCGACCATATGGATCTCGTATAACAACTTATAACTAGTAATCATATAATTTCGTCACCAATTTTGTTACCTTTTGATCCTTCACTATAGATTTTCACTTTGTTTAAAGCTGAAAACTTATTAATTAAGGGTCATCGACATATTCCAAAATCGTTTCCACCATTTCAAGCTTCGAGGTTTGTCCATGCATCTATATGCACCTCAGATAGCAAATTACCTATAGAAATCTGATAGTTTGATAAAAAATTTACCGTTTTGATCCATCATGGTAGAGTTTTTGTTTTTGCGAAACTGAAAAACTTGTTTAAATTGCATTATCAGCAAGTGATAGAAGCCTTTGTTCGTTTCTTGTTTCGAAGTTGTCTTTGCCGCCATTTGAAAATCCTACAACAACTTATATATGTAGGAGTCACATAATTTTTAGCAGTTTGTCATAACCTTTTGATTTATTACTTTGAATTTTCTCCTCCTTTGAAACTCAGAAATCATTTAAATAGGACATTAGACACATTATAATTGCATTTCCATCATTTCATTCTTCGAGAGTCGTCTCGACGGCCATGTGGAAGTCATAGAACAGCTTATCCACATAAATTATTCATGTTTAGCACCTTTCACTACTGGAATCAGCTAATTTGCCATCTGCCAGCTCTTTGCCGTCTGCTAGCTGACAGCAAAGAAGCTCTTTGCCGTCTGCCAGCTCTTTGCCATCAGCTACCCAAAAGCAGACGGCAAAGAAGCTCTTTGCCGTCTGCCAGCTCTTTGCCGTCGGCCAGCTGACGGCAAAGAATCTTTGCCGTCCGCTGGCGGACGGCAAAGAGTGAGGTGGCCCCCACCCCCCGCCCGTTTTTGAAAAACTTAACGGGCCACCTCTTTGCCGTCCGCTAGCAGACGGCAGAGAGGCAAAAAAGCGGACGGCAAAGGGGGGCGGACGGCAAAGAGCCTACTACCTAACGGCCCGTACCCCCGCCCGTTACTCGCTTCTTCCCTCTCCCTCCCACGCCGCCGTTTCTCTCCTCCCACGCCGCCGCCCGCCGCGCGCCGCCGCCGCCCCGTCGCCCCCGCCGCCCCGGCTCGCCGCCGCCCCGGGGCCCCGTCGCCCTCACCGCCCCGGCCCCCCGCCGCCCCGCGCCCCCCGTGCCCCGCGCCCCCGCGCCCCCCGCCGCCCCGTCGCCCCCGCCGCCCCGTCGCCCCCGCCACCCCGGCTCGCCGCCGCCCCGGGGCACCGTCGCCCTCACCGCCCGGCCCCCCGCCGCCCCCGGCCCCCCGCCGCCCCGCGCCCCCCGCGCCCCCCGCCCCCCGCCGCCCCCGCCTCCCCGGCTCGCCGCCGCCCCCAGGCCGCCCCGGCTCGCCGCCGCCCCCAGGCCGCCTCCTCCACCGCCCCGCCCCCTCCTCCACCGGCCTCCTCCACCCCCCAGGTGAGCCCCCATTTTTCAGTTTTTTTTCAGTTTTTTTCTTTTTTTTCCTTTTTAGTTTTAGTTTTAGTTTAGATTTAGTTTTAGTTGTAGTTTTAGGTTTAGTTTTAGGTTTAGGTTTAGTTTTAGGTTTAGGTTGTAGAAGAAAAAAGAAGAAGAGGAAGAAGAAGAAGAAGAGAAAAAGAGGAGAGGAGGAGAAGAAGAAGAGGAAAAAGGAAAGGAAGAAGAAGAAGAGGAGGAGGAGAAGAAAAAAGAAGAAGAGGAAGAAGAAGAAGAAAAAAGAGGAGAGGAGGAGAAGAAGAAGAGGAAAAAGGAAAGGAAGAAGAAGAAGAGGAGGAGGAGAAGAAAAAAGAAGAAGAGGAAGAAGAAGAAGAAAAAAGAGGAGAGGAGGAGAAGAAGAAGAGGAAAAAGGAAAGGAAGAAGACGAAGAGGAGGAGGAGAAGAAAAAAGAAGAAGAGGAAGAAGAAGAAGAGGAGGAGGAGAAGAAAAAAGAAGAAGAGGAAGAAGAAGAAGAAAAAAGAGGAGAGGAGGAGAAGAAGAAGAGGAAAAAGGAAAGGAAGAAGAAGAAGAGGAGGAGGAGAAGAAAAAAGAAGAAGAGGAAGAAAAGGAAGAATAGGAAGAAGAAGAAAAGGAAAAAAGAGGAAAAAACCCCGACCCGACACGGCACCCCGACCCCGACGCGGCACCCCGACACGACACCACGACCCCTAGACCCCGACCCCGACACCCCGACCCCGAGCCTGACCCGACACCCCGACCCCGACACCGACACGGCACCCCGACCCCGACCCCGAGCCTGACCCGACACCCCGACACCCCGACCACGACCCGGCACCCCGACCCCGAGACGGCACCCCGACCCGACACCCCGACCCGACACCCCGACCCGGCACCCCGACCCGACACCCCGACCCCGAGACCCCGACCCCGAGCCTGACCCGACACCCCGACCCCGACACCGACACGGCACCCCGACCCCGACCCGGCACCCCGACCCCGAGACCCCGAGCACGATACCCCGACCCGGACCCCGACCCCGACACCCCGACCCCGAGCCTGACCCGACACCCCGACCCCGACACCGACAAGGCACACCGACCCCGACCCGGCACCCCGACCCGACACCCCGACCCGACACCCCGACCCCGAGACCCCAACCCCGACCCCGACACGGCACCCCGAGACCGACACGACACCCCGACCCCCGACACGTCCCGAAAAGGTGTTCTTTGGCCTTCCAGAAGCCGACGGGGTCATATATTTGTGAATTATTAGTTAGGTCATATATCTTTCGATTTTGTTATGAAAAACATCATATATAATTGTGTTGATCGGGTAGTTTTAAATGTGCAGTTGTTTCATCGCTGCGAGGTTTGGTGTTCGACGACCTGGCCGTGCGTTTGACGAGCTCTGCCCCTTCGTTCGTGGGTGAGCACAAATGACATGTCCTCCTCCCCCATTAATTATTTGATCTATTCCGATGAAACTTGATAGCTAGATATATATGTGTCTTGAATTATCAGTATGCGTAACCAATATGTGTCTCCCGTTCGAAAGCGTCATAGTTATAAATATGCATGCATTTGCATATTTATAACCTTGATTCTTTCGAATTGTCCAACGCTATCCATGGACAGCCCGAGTATGTTTAGATTGGGTTCGTTTTCCCATATGCTTTGCTCCGGATCCGACGCATAAATTTCGTCAGTGCCTCCCCTGTTGTTCTCCGGGTACACATCCTCTCTGTTTATTGCAGAGACGTGTATCAGGAGAACAGCGGGGAGGTGCTGCCGAAATTTTGCGTAGGATCCGGGGCATAGCATGGGAAAATGAACCCAATCTAAACATACTCGGGTGGGATTAGGACCTATCATTACCTATTAGAGTGTAGGTTGCATGGACGTAATAAAATTGACAAAGTAGATCAACTGATGAATACATACATGGTGAATTATATATATATATATATTTGTTGTGTGTCTAGTAGCTCTGAAAGTCAAGATGAGTGATCGTGCGTGGATGTACACCGGTCACACTGGTCAGAACAAATGGAGCACTGAATGGTTCACAAAAACCAAGGGGTTTGTGCGAGCCGCATTTGCAAATGGCCAGAGGAAAACCTGGTGCCCCTGTTTACGGTGCGGCAATTGGTTAAAGAGGACAGAGGCTGAAATGGGCAAACACCTGCAAAAGAGTGGTTTTACGCCCGATTATACGGTGTGGACATTTCATGGTGAGTCTGCCCAACGTGACCGAGCCGAGGTGGATCGTCGTCGCACCGACGAGCATGGTACCGGTATGGAAAACATGGTGCAAGACTTTGATGATGCTCGGGATTCGGACGAGGAGATGGAGGAATCTGCAAAGGCCTTCAATGAAATGTTGGAGTCTGCAAAACGTCCGCTCCATGAGCACACTGAGCTTTGTCAGTTGGATGCCATCTCACAAGTAATGGCTCTGAAGGCTCAGTTCAACTTGGGCAGAGAATGCTATGATGCAATGATGACAGTATTTGGACGCTTTCTACCCAAAGTCCATGTAATGCCTGCAAACCTGTACCAGTCGGACAAAATCCTCCGTGCACTTAAGATGCCCTATGATAAGATACATGCCTGTGAGAAAGGATGTGTCTTGTTTAGGCTTGACTATGCGGACTTGAACTGTTGTCCCATTTGCAAGTCTTCCAGGTATGTTGTGGTAGACAACGGTATGGGTGAGAAGACACAGACCAAAATCCCCGTTAGTGTTCTTCGGTATATGCCAATCGTACCAAGACTTCAACGTCTTTTCATGGTCGAAGAGACGGCCAGACAGATGACATGGCACAAAACGGGCAAAAGAACCGAACTAGATGCAGATGGGAATCTGATGATTGTACACACATCGGATGGTGTTGCGTGGAAAAAGTTTGATGAATTACATGGTGACAAAGCGGCAGATCCGAGGCATCCTCGAGTCGGCATCAGCACGGATGGGTTCAGTGTGTTTGGTATGACGGCAGCCCAATACAGTTGTTGGCCCGTATTTGTCTTTCCACTCAATCTCCCCCCCGGACAGATTATGAAAAGAAAGAACATTTTCCTGACGTTGATAATTCCAGGGCCCAACTATCCGGGGAAAAATATGAATGTGTACATGCAACCGCTTAAGGACGAATTGCAAGAAGCCTGGGATAATGGGTTCAAGACATACGATGCCTATAGCAAACGGAACTTCATAATGCGTGTCTGGTACATGTACTCGACGCATGACTTGCCGGCGTATGCGCTATTCGTTGGCTGGTGTGTGCATGGAAGGTTCCCGTGCCCCACATGCAAGGGAGCTCTTGAGTTTCGTTGGCTTCAGGCCGGTCGCAAGTTTTCTTGCTTCGACATGCATAGAGAGTTCCTGAATCCTCGCCATAAGTTCAGGAAAGACAAGAAGAACTTCATCAGAGGTAGAGTTGTCAAAAACTCTGCACCACATGCATTGACAGGTCAACAGACCCTGGATCAGTTAAACGCTCTCGAGCCAGATCCCGAGCGTCCAGGGTACTTCAAGGGGTATAATTCTAAGCACGCCTGGACTCACAAAACATGCTTATGGGATCTGCCTTACTTCAAAGACCTCCTTTGCCCACACAACATCGACGTGATGCACACTGAGAAGAATATCGCCGAGGCACTTTTTGGTACATTGTTCGGCATAGATGGGAAGTCAAAGGATAATACTAAGGCTAGAGTCGATCTGGAGGCGCTATGTGATAGGCCGTTACAAAACATGAAAGAACCGAAAGGAAAGCAGAACTGGACGAAGCCAAAGGCATGGTTCAATCTTGGAAGGCCGGCTATGAGGGAAATTATCTTGTGGGTGAAAATGCAGTTGATGTTCCCCGATGGGTATGCAGCGAATCTACAGAGGGGAGCCAGTCTTGACAAATTGAAGATATTTGGTCTCAAGAGTCATGATTGGCACATATGGATTGAGCGGGTAATGCCGGTGATGTTGCGTGGCTTCATCCCTGAGGATGAATGGCTAGTACTGGCAGAACTCAGCTATTTCTTCCGTGTTCTTTGTGCGAAAGAACTATCGCCTAGCGTGCTAGAAGAAATGGAAGAGTTGGCGCCGGAGTTGATCTGCAAGTTAGAGAAGATCTTTCCACCGGGCTTCTTTAATCCAATGCAACATTTGATTTTGCATCTCCCGACCGAGGCAAGATTGGGGGGGCCCGTGCAAAATCGTTGGTGCTACCCAACTGAGAGGATGCAGAAGACGCTTCGACAAAAATGTAAAAATAAACGTAGAATTGAAGCATCGATGGCTGAGGCATTCATCACTGAGGAGGCGGCAAACTTCGTGACAGCACACTACGAAGCCAAAAATCGTCATTTGCATAATCCGAAGCCTCGGTACAATGCTGACGACCCTAAAAAGGGTGGATCCAACCTCAGCCTATTCAAAGGGAATCTCGCACCAGCCAGTGTTTCAAATCCAGTATCTTTGGATAACGAACAATGGCGGACCATTTCGTTGTATATCTTCAACAACCTGATAGAAGTGCGGCCGTACATCGAGTAAGTTCTCGGTACATAGTTTCGCAACTTCTATTTCCTTTGAACTGCTCTTATTCCTGGATATTTCATACAGTCGATACGTCGCCTTATTCTCGTATGGAGCGGTGATCCAAAAGGATTCTGTCGAAGAGTATGAGCTTCTCGCAAAGCAAGGTGGCGGCTATCCCGGTTTCATCTCTTGGTTCAAACAAACGGTAATTTCTATTAGACTTGTAGGCTAATTTGTAGGCGGCTATCCCGGTTTCATTCGCTAATTTGTGCGTAATGCAACAATCCTTTCATATTAAACTTGTAGGCTAATTCAGAGTCTATGGATGCCGAATTGAGACAAGTCGCTAATGGTTTTGACTATAAGGTCCGTTCATTTGACAAATACGACATCAACGGGTATCGCTTTCGTACCTATGGCAAAGAGGTATCTATGGCCGACCGAAAGTCTACAAATTGTTGTGTATCTGCTATCGGCGAAGGAGGTACCGAGTATTATGGGAGAGTTGAAGCAATTTATGAACTTCTATTCTATGGTGAAAACCCACCGAATGTCGTAGTCTTCAAATGTTATTGGTTTCAGCCGAAGGAGACTAGAAGAACTCATGAACATATAGGGCTAGTTGAAATCAACCAAAGCACCCATTTAGATGTTCCTGATGTCTATATTACGGCTCAACAGGCAACCCAAGTATTCTATCTACCGTGGGCCTGCCAAACTAATCCAAATCTGAAAGGTTGGGATGTCGTTTATGAAGTGCCGCCACGTGCTAGACTATCTCCCCCAAAGGAAGAGGATTATGAACCTCACATTAACCCAGACACATATGAAGGAGAATTCTTCCAAGAGATACGTCTTTCCAAAAAGCGTTTCAAGAACCGCTATACTTCACCCCAAAACATTGAAGTAGACAGTGACAGTGAATCCGACATCACCCCAGAGGAGGAACAAGAAGAGCCGGAACAAGAAGAGGTTACTGCTGCGGATGACCTGTCATTGCTTGACCGATTACGTCAAGGTGGCCTTGCACATGTTGATGCCACTGAACCCTATGAGCCCGTCATTGATTATAGTGATGATGATGATTATGCATTTATTGATGATACTGATCGAGATTATTAGTAGTGTCAGGTATTAAATTTTTTAATGTTGTACTTGATGATGATACACTCAAGTGATACACATATTATTATTCATGTCGGTCTTTTTTTTATGTTGTACTAATTTCGTTTACTGTTTGTCATGGCAGGTGTTGAAAGATGGTGGGCGCTGGTCGGGAGCGCGCCAAGGCTCCTTCTTCCTCGGCGCGTGGTCTGAGGTCTTCGATTCCAGACGTACCTCTTCGCCGAGCGTTGCTGGACAGTATGTCCACACCGCCGGGCCCTTCTTCGTCCACCGCGGTGCCCAGCAGGGGACGAGGTAGGAAGAGAGGAGGTGGGGCACGTGGTCGCGGGAGAGGAGGTAGGGTGACTGCTAGGGCGCCTTCCTCGCCGCCACCCCCAGCTGTTTCACCCGAGCACGTGACTGCTAGGGTGGACTCGTCCGAGGAGGAGGCTACACGGACTCCGGTCCACGAGCCTCCGGTCCACGGGTCTTGGGCCCACGAGCCTCGGGTCGACTGGCCTTCGGCCCACGAGAGTTCGGCCCACGAGACCCCGGAGGAGCACACGTCCGGATGGGGTACCTGGCCGGATCAGCCCGAGGACCGAGTGGCCATGCTGATGATGGCGGGGAGCCGACTGATCTTGAGGAGGAGGGTGGCACCGTCTACCAGCGTGGTGCTACACGGCTCCCGTCCGTGCCGGCGACCCGCGAGCAGAGGTGGTTGATCTTCCCTGATGGGGAGAGGTACGTAAGTGCATTTAAAATTTTTGTACCTTCTGCATTCACGTTTCTTCAAATAACTAATGCGTTGGCCTTGTCATGCTGCAGGGGTTGGGACCACCATCATAGTGTCCGCCGGCCCAACTCCGTCCTTGGAGTTCTTTGCCGGCAAAACTTCCCGGGGTTTGTCACGTTGCCTGGTGAGGGTCGGCTTCCAGAGCTTGGGTTGAGCTGGGAGCACTACGTGGCTGCCCCGGCCCCGCCGGATGTCATTATCGACGGTGTCGTGTGCGACACGAGGGCAGACATGGTGATCAGGACGTTCTGGGTAATTTCTCCTTTACACATTTCAAAATCTTCAACTAGCTAGTTATTAATTGTACTAATCAATATTGTCTCATTTGATTGCAGACATTCTACAGGTGTGAGGAGGGATACGAGGAGGAGTGCGCAAATGTTATCGAGAACGTCTGCAAGCGCCTACTCCAGAACTTACGGCACGAGGCTCGGGTGCAGGCTGTTCGAGACTACTACGCCTTGCGTGGTATCAAGAAGACCAAGCCGGCGTGCCGCGATAAGTTCCTGAGTAAGGAGCAGTACATGAAGGTAATTCTTAAGGCCTTCTACTTAAGTTCCTTCATTTAGTAATTCTTAGCCGTAGCGCTCAAGTTTCTATTTGCTAACTTAGGCGCCTCCGAGATGGTGTGCGGATCGGATGGATTGTTGGGAGGTGTTGGTCGATGAGTGGTGCTCACAAGAATGGCTAGCCCTCCACAACCAGGCCAAGGACAAACGTGCCCAAATGGAAGGTGTGCCACACCATCAAGGCAGCTCCAACTTATATCAGTTCGGGCGCAACTGGGTATGTGGTTTGCTTCATGATTCATGCAATTCATTCATCATGCTAGCTTGAGCCCTTTAATTACTAACTTTCATTGCTTCTCTCTTTCAGGCACGCCACAATAAGGCGGATAAGGTGCCAGAGGTGTACGACCTGTATGCCATGGCCCACACTGGCTCTTACAAGAAAGTCAAGGCTTTCTCTCAGTCTGACCTCGATGATGCAAACAACTTCACCAACATCTCCTCCCACAACAAGCTCGTGAGATATAGAGATGAGGGGAAGGCGAGGAAAGGGGAGGACTTTAACCCGAGCCAGGGTCCCATTGATCCAGAGCTGGTGATGATATCTGGTGGCGGGAGGTCCCATGGCTCCATAGCCATTGGAGATGGACTTATCCGTTGTCCTAGCACTCTCCCGGAGATCAAGGCGCGCCAGTCGAGCTCCGCTCCTGAGATAAGGCCTCGTGAACGGCCAGTGCAACTCGCCATCAAGGTTAGTGATACGTACTCAGTTATCTGTCTCCATTACATTGTGTGCGCTTCCATCAATGATTACAAATGGTCATGTGAGTGGTGTTGCAGGCTGCTATACAGACTGAGAGAGATAGAACGGAGAAACTTCTGGCAGAGGCGGCGGAGAGGCAGCGGGAGATGGAGGAGAGGACGAGAAAGATGATGGAGGAGGAGAGGGCACGGAATGACATGCAGGCAAGGGCCATGTACGAGCTCCTTGTGGTAAGTTTCTTCTGCAGATTACTTGCTAGTCTTAACATTTAAGTCTCATTACTAACTAGTATGACTCTGTTCTGAAAACCAAATGTGCAGTCTGTGTGCGAGAAGTCCGGTCAGCCCGCTCCGCCGATGCCAGTGATTGCTCCTGGGAGCACGGTGAGTTTAGTTTGAATGGACATTAGTTGGTAGTCTCAACATTTGAGTGTCGTAATGCTAACGAGACATTGAAAATGATCTTTGTTGCAGCTTAACTCCAGAAACGCATCGCACGATCCTTCTCCAGGTAGCGGCACTAGCCACCCCGGTCCTACACCTCCCTGATCACGGTAAGTTTCTCTAGTGTTTTGCTTAACAAATGCATAAAGACCTAGACTTAGCTTTATTTCCTCCAATATGCTTACCATAATGACCTAGAGTTAGCTTATTTTCCTCCAAAATGACCCATTTTACCTAGGTTAACTTATAAATGATGCAGTTCATCCAAGTTAGCTCAAAAATGACCCATTTCACCTAGATTAGCTCCTAAATGATCCATTTTACCTACGTTAGCTTTCAAATGGCCCATTTCACCTACGTTAACTCCAAAATGACCCATCTTACCTAGGTTATCTCATAAACGATCCATTTCAACAAAGTTAGCTCATAAACGATCCATTTCAACTAAGTTAGCTGAAATACGATCCTTTTGACCTAAGTGAGCTAAAAAACGACCCATTTCACCTTAGTTACCTCAAAAACGATCCATTTCAACTAAGTTAGCTCAAAAACGATCCATTTCAACTAAGTTAGCTCAAAAACGATCCATTTCTAACTTTCTTATTTTGCCATTTTGCAGATTTCATTATGTGCTGGATGGAGTGCTTGTTCTACTCTTCTTCTTCTTGTCTTCTCATTCTTGTCTTCTCATTCTAGTCACCTTAGCTATGGAGTGCTACTTTATGTATGGATGGAACTTCTTTATGTATGAAATGATGGATGGAACTTGTTTATGTATGAAATGATGGATGGACCTTGTTTGTGTATGAAATGATGTATGAACTTGTTTATGTGATGAATGCCTGTGAAATATATCTATATGTCATATATATTTTCTGTGCAAATTGTGGGATTTAACAAAAAACAGAAAAAACAGACAATATGCAGGCTCTTTGCCGTCTGCCACCGACGGCAAAGAGCTCTTTGCCGTCCGCCGCAGACGGCAAAGAAGCCACGTGGCAGCCAACTGTGCTTCCTGGGAGCTGACCCATTTGGTCAGTTTGCCTACAGTGGCAGACGGCAAAGACTTTGCCGTCCGTGGCGGACGGCAAAGAACCTGCAGTTTGCCTACAGTGGCAGACGGCAAAGAACCTGGCATCTAGTGACGTGTAGATGACATCATAAGGCGGACGGCAAAGACCAAAGGCTCTTTGCCGTCTGCGGCGGACGGCAAAGGTCTGCCGTTAGCCACTTAACGGACTGACAGCGCAAATATTGCCGTCCGCCCTCTTTGCCGTCCGCCGCAGACGGCAAAGATCCTTTGCCGTCCGCCGCCAGGAAGCAGACGGCAAAGAAGCTGTTTACCGTAGCCTTCTTTGCCGGAGCCTTTTGCCGTCCGCGGCTGACGGCAAAGGTCTTTGCCGTCCGCCTTTCGAGCCTTTGCCGTCCGCCATGGCAGACGGCAAAGTAGCTGTTTCCTGTAGTGTTTACATAAACTTTTGATCTGTTGCCGATGATTCTTTATTGGCTAAACAAAAAACGTACTTAAATAGCATCATTGAGACCTTCCACCAGCATTTCTTCCTTTGATGCTTCGGAAGTAGTATGTTCGACCATATGGATCTCGTATAACAACTTATAACTAGTAATCATATAATTTCGTCACCAATTTTGTTACCTTTTGATCCTTCACAATAGATTTTCACTTTGTTTAAAACTGAAAACTTATTAATTAAGCGTCATCGACATATTCCAAAATCTGTTCCACCATTCCAAGCTTTGAGGTTTGTCCATGCATCTATATGCACCTCAGATAGCAAATTACCTATAGAAATCTGATAGTTTGATAAAAAATTTACCGTTTTGATCTATCATGGTAGAGTTTTTATTTTTGCGAAACTGAAAAACTTGTTTAAATTGCATTATCAACCAGTGATAGAAGCCTTTGTTCGTTTCTTGTTTCGAAGTTGTCTTTGCCGCCATTTGAAAATCCTACAACAACTTATATATGTAGGAGTCACATAATTTTTAGCAGTTTTTCATAACCTTTTGATTTATTACTTTGAATTTTCTCCTCCTTTGAAACTCAGAAATCATTTGAATAGGACATTAGACACATTATAATTGCATTTCCATCATTTCATTCTTCGAGAGTGGTCTCGACGGCCATGTGGAAGTCATAGAACAGCTTATCCACATCAATTATTCATGTTTAGCACCTTTACATAAACTTTTGATCTGTTGCCGATGATTTTTTATTGGCTAAACAAAAAACTTACTTAAATAGCATCATTGAGACATTCCACCAGCATTTCTTCCTTTGAAGCTTCGGAAGTAGTATGTTCGACCATATGGATCTCGTATAACAACTTATAACTAGTAATCATATAATTTTGTCACCAATTTTGTTACCTTTTGATCCTTCACTATAGATTTTCACTTTTTTTAAAACTGAAAACTTATTAATTAAGCGTCATCGACATATTACAAAATCGTTTCCACCATTTCAAGCTTCGAGGTTTGTCCATGCATCTATATGCACCTCAGATAGCAAATTACCTATAGAAATCTGATAGTTTGATAAAAAATTTACCGTTTTGATCTATCATGGTAGAGTTTTTATTTTTGCGAAACTGAAAAACTTGTTTAAATTGCATTATCAACAAGTGATAGAAGCCTTTTTCGTTTCTTGTTTCGAAGTTGTCTTTGCCGCCATTTGAAAATCCTACAACAACTTATATATGTAGGAGTCACATAATTTTTAACAGTTTGTCATAACCTTTTGATTTATTACTTTGAATTTTCTCCTCCTTTGAAACTCAGAAATCATTTAAATAGGACATTAGACACATTATAATTGCATTTGCATCATTTCATTCTTCGAGAGTCGTCTCGACGGCCATGTGGAAGTCATAGAACAGCTTATCCACATAAATTATTCATGTTTAGCACCTTTACATAAACTTTTGATCTGTTGCCGATGATTCTTTATTGGCTAAACAAAAACGTACTTAAATAGCATCATTGAGACCTTCCACCAGCATTTCTTCCTTTGAAGCTTCGGAAGTAGTATGGTCGACCATATGGATCTTGTATAACAACTTATAACTAGTAATCATATAATTTCGTCACCAATTTTGTTACCTTTTGATCCTTCACTATAGATTTTCACTTTGTTTAAAACTTAAAACTTATTAATTAAGCGTCATCGACATATTCCAAAATCGTTTCCACCATTTCAAGCTTCGAGGTTTGTCCATGCATCTATATGCACCTCAGATAGCAAATTACCTATAGAAATCTGATAGTTTGATAAAAAAATTACCGTTTTGATCCATCATGGTAGAGTTTTTATTTTTGCGAAACTGAAAAACTTGTTTAAATTGCATTATCAACAAGTGATAGAAGCCTTTGTTCGTTTCTTGTTTCGAAGTTGTCTTTGCCGCCATTTGAAAATCCTACAACAACTTATATATGTAGGAGTCACATAATTTTTAACAGTTTGTCATAACCTTTTGATTTATTACTTTGAATTTTCTCCTCCTTTGAAACTCAGAAATCATTTAAATAGGACATTAGACACATTATAATTGCATTTCCATCATTTCATTCTTCGAGAGTCGTCTCGACGGCCATGTGGAAGTCATAGAACAGCTTATCCACATCAATTATTCATGTTTAGCACCTTTACATAAACTTTTGATCTGTTGCCGATGATTTTTTATTGGCTAAACAAAAAACTTACTTAAATAGCATCATTGAGACATTCCACCAGCATTTCTTCCTTTGAAGCTTTAGAAGTAGTATGTTCGACCATATGGATCTCGTATAACAACTTATAACTAGTAATCATATAATTTCGTCACCAATTTTGTTACCTTTTGATCCTTCACTACAGATTTTCACTTTGTTTAAAGCTGAAAACATATTAATTAAGCATCATTGACATATTCCAAAATCGTTTCCACCATTTCAAGCTTCGAGGTTAGTCCATGCATCTATATGCACCTCAGATAGCAAATTACCTGTAGAAATCTGATAGTTTGATACATTTTTAACCGTTTTGATCCATCATTGTAGATTTTTTATTTTTGCGAAACTGAAAACTTGTTTAAATTGCATTATCAACAAGTGATAGAAGCCTTTGTTCGTTTCTTGTTTCGAAGTTGTCTTTGCCGCCATTTGAAAATCCTACAACAACTTATATATGTAGGAGTCACAAAGTTTTTAGCAGTTTGTCATAACCTTTTCATTTATTACTTTGAATTTTCTCCTCCTTTGAAACTCAGAAATCATTTAAATAGGACATTAGACACATTATAATTGCATTTCCATCATTTCATTCTTCGAGAGTCGTCTCGACGGCCATGTGGAAGTCATAGAACAGCTTATCCACATAAATTATTCATGTTTAGCACCTTTACATAAACTTTTGATCTGTTGCCGATGCTTCTTTATTGGCTAAACAAAAAACGTACTTAAATAGCATCATTGAGACCTTCCACCAGCATTTCTTCCTTTGAAGCTTCGGAAGTAGTATGTTCGACCATATGGATCTCGTATAACAACTTATAACTAGTAATCATATAATTTCGTCACCAATTTTGTTACCTTTTGATCCTTCACAATAGATTTTCACTTTGTTTAAAACTGAAAACTTATTAATTAAGCGTCATCGACATATTCCAAAATCTTTTCCACCATTCCAAGCTTCGAGGTTTGTCCATGCATCTATATGCACCTCAGATAGCAAATTACCTATAGAAATCTGATAGTTTGATAAAAATTTTACCGTTTTGATCTATCATGGTAGAGTTTTCATTTTTGCGAAACTGAAAAACTTGTTTAAATTGCATTATCAACAAGTGATATAAGCCTTTGTTCGTTTCTTGTTTCGAAGTTGTCTTTGCCGCCATTTGAAAATCCTACAACAACTTATATATGTAGGAGTCACATAATTTTTAGCAGTTTTTCATAACCTTTTGATTTATTACTTTGAATTTTCTCCTCCTTTGAAACTCAGAAATCATTTGAATAGGACATTAGACACATTATAATTGCATTTCCATCATTTCATTCTTCGAGAGTCGTCTCGACGGCCATGTGGAAGTCATAGAACAGCTTATCCACATAAATTATTCATGTTTAGCACCTTTACATAAACTTTTGATCTGTTGCCGATGATTCTTTATTGGCTAAACAAGAAACATACTGAAATAGCATCATTGAGACATTCCACCAGCATTTCTTCCTTTGAAGCTTCGGAAGTAGTTTGTTCGACCATATGGATCTCGTATAACAACTTATAACTAGTAATCATATAATTTCGTCACCAATTTTGTTACCTTTTGATCCTTCACTATAGATTTTCACTTTGTTTAAAGCTGAAAACTTATTAATTAAGGGTCATCGACATATTCCAAAATCGTTTCCACCATTTCAAGCTTCGAGGTTTGTCCATGCATCTATATGCACCTCAGATAGCAAATTACCTATAGAAATCTGATAGTTTGATAAAAAAATTACCGTTTTGATCCATCATGGTAGAGTTTTTGTTTTTGCGAAACTGAAAAACTTGTTTAAATTGCATTATCAGCAAGTGATAGAAGCCTTTGTTCGTTTCTTGTTTCGAAGTTGTCTTTGCCGCCATTTGAAAATCCTACAACAACTTATATATGTAGGAGTCACATAATTTTTAGCAGTTTGTCATAACCTTTTGATTTATTACTTTGAATTTTCTCCTCCTTTGAAACTCAAAAATCATTTGAATAGGACATTAGACACATTATAATTGCATTTCCATCATTTCATTCTTCGAGAGTCGTCTCGACGGCCATGTGGAAGTCATAGAACAGCTTATCCACATAAATTATTCATGTTTAGCACCTTTACATAAACTTTTGATCTGTTGCCGATGATATTTTATTGGCTAAACAAAAAACTTACTTAAATAGCATCATTGAGACATTCCACCAGCATTTCTTCCTTTGAAGCTTCGGAAGTAGTATGTTCGACCATATGGATCTCGTATAACAACTTATAACTAGTAATCATATAATTTCGTCACCAATTTTGTTACCTTTTGATCCTTCACTATAGATTTTCACTTTGTTTAAAGCTGAAAACTTATTAATTAAGCGTCATTGACATATTCCAAAATCGTTTCCACCATTTCAAGCATCGAGGTTAGTCCATGCATCTATATGCACCTCAGATAGCAAATTACCTATAGAAATCTGATAGTTTGATACATTTTTAACCGTTTTGATCCATCATGGTAGATTTTTTATTTTTGCGAAACTGAAAACTTGTTTAAATTGCATTATCAACAAGTGATAGAAGCCTTTGTTCGTTTCTTGTTTCGAAGTTGTCTTTGCCGCCATTTGAAAATCCTACAACAACTTATATATGTAGGAGTCACATAATTTTTAGCAGTTTGTCATAACCTTTTGATTTATTACTTTGAATTTTCTCCTCCTTTGAAACTCAGAAATCATTTAAATAGGACATTAGACACATTATAATTGCATTTCCATCATTTCATTCTTCGAGAGTCGTCTCGACGGCCATGTGGAAGTCATAGAACAGCTTATCCACATAAATTATTCATGTTTAGCACCTTTACATAAACTTTTGATCTGTTGCCGATGATTTTTTATTGGGTAAACAAATAACTTACTTAAATAGCATCATTGAGACATTCCACCAGCATTTCTTCCTTTGAAGCTTCGGAAGTAGTATGTTCGACCATATGGATCTCGTATAACAACTTATAACTAGTAATCATATAATTTCGTCACCAATTCTGTTACCTTTTGATCCTTCACTATAGATTTTCACTTTGTTTAAAGCTGAAAACTTATTAATTAAGCGTCATTGACATATCCCAAAATCGTTTCCACCATTTCAAGCTTCAAGGTTAGTACATGCATCTATATGCACCTCAGATAGCAAATTACCTATAGAAATTTGATAGTTTGATTCATTTTTAACCATTTTGATCCATCATGGTAGATTTTTTATTTTTGCGAAACTGAAAACTTGTTTAAATTGCATTATCAACAAGTGATAGAAGCCTTTGTTCGTTTCTTGTTTCGAAGTTGTCTTTGCCGCCATTTGAAAATCCTACAACAACTTATATATGTAGGAGTCACATAATTTTTAACAGTTTGTCATAACCTTTTGATTTATTACTTTGAATTTTCTCCTCCTTTGAAACTCAGAAATCATTTAAATAGGACATTAGACACATTATAATTGCATTTGCATCATTTCATTCTTCGAGAGTCGTCTCGACGGCCATGTGGAAGTCATAGAACAGCTTATCCACATCAATTATTCATGTTTAGCACCTTTACATAAACTTTTGATCTGTTGCCGATGATTTTTTATTGGCTAAACAAAAAACTTACTTAAATAGCATCATTGAGACATTCCACCAGCATTTCTTCCTTTGAAGCTTTAGAAGTAGTATGTTCGACCATATGGATCTCGTATAACAACTTATAACTAGTAATCATATAATTTCGTCACCAATTTTGTTACCTTTTGATCCTTCACTATAGATTTTCACTTTGTTTAAAGCTGAAAACATATTAATTAAGCATCATTGACATATTCCAAAATCGTTTCCACCATTTCAAGCTTCGAGGTTAGTCCATGCATCTATATGCACCTCAGATAGCAAATTACCTGTAGAAATCTGATAGTTTGATACATTTTTAACCGTTTTGATCCATCATTGTAGATTTTTTATTTTTGCGAAACTGAAAACTTGTTTAAATTGCATTATCAACAAGTGATAGAAGCCTTTGTTCGTTTCTTGTTTCGAAGTTGTCTTTGCCGCCATTTGAAAATCCTACAACAACTTATATATGTAGGAGTCACAAAATTTTTAGCAGTTTGTCATAACCTTTTCATTTATTACTTTGAATTTTCTCCTCCTTTGAAACTCAGAAATCATTTAAATAGGACATTAGACACATTATAATTGCATTTCCATCATTTCATTCTTCGAGAGTCGTCTCGACGGCCATGTGGAAGTCATAGAACAGCTTATCCACATAAATTATTCATGTTTAGCACCTTTACATAAACTTTTGATCTGTTGCCGATGCTTCTTTATTGGCTAAACAAAAAACGTACTTAAATAGCATCATTGAGACCTTCCACCAGCATTTCTTCCTTTGAAGCTTCGGAAGTAGTATGTTCGACCATATGGATCTCGTATAACAACTTATAACTAGTAATCATATAATTTCGTCACCAATTTTGTTACCTTTTGATCCTTCACAATAGATTTTCACTTTGTTTAAAACTGAAAACTTATTAATTAAGCGTCATCGACATATTCCAAAATCTTTTCCACCATTCCAAGCTTCGAGGTTTGTCCATGCATCTATATGCACCTCAGATAGCAAATTACCTATAGAAATCTGATAGTTTGATACATTTTTAACCGTTTTGATCCATCATGGTAGATTTTTTATTTTTGCGAAACTGAAAATTTGTTTAAATTGCATTATCAACAAGTGATAGAAGCCTTTGTTCGTTTCTTGTTTCGAAGTTTTCTTTGCCGCCATTTGAAAATCCTACAACAACTTATATATGTAGGAGTCACATAATTTTTAGCAGTTTTTCATAACCTTTTGATTTATTACTTTGAATTTTCTCCTCCTTTGAAACTCAGAAATCATTTGAATAGGACATTAGACACATTATAATTGCATTTCCATCATTTCATTCTTCGAGAGTCGTCTCGACGGCCATGTGGAAGTCATAGAACAGCTTATCCACATAAATTATTCATGTTTAGCACCTTTACATAAACTTTTGATCTGTTGCCGATGATATTTTATTGGCTAAACAAAAAACTTACTTAAATAGCATCATTGAGACATTCCACCAGCATTTCTTCCTTTGAAGCTTCGGAAGTATTATGTTCGACCATATGGATCTCGTATAACAACTTATAACTAGTAATCATATAATTTCGTCACCAATTTTGTTACCTTTTGATCCTTCACTATAGATTTTCACTTTGTTTAAAGCTGAAAACTTATTAATTAAGTATCATTGACATATTCCAAAATTGTTTCCACAATTTCAAGCTTTGAGGTTAGTCCATGCATCTATATGCACCTCAGATAGCAAATTACCTATAGAAATCTGATAGTTTGATACATTTTTAACCGTTTTGATCCATCATGGTAGATTTTTTATTTTTGCGAAACTGAAAATTTGTTTAAATTGCATTATCAACAAGTGATAGAAGCCTTTGTTCGTTTCTTGTTTCGAAGTTTTCTTTGCCGCCATTTGAAAATCCTACAACAACTTATATATGTAGGAGTCACATAATTTTTAGCAGTTTTTCATAACCTTTTGATTTATTACTTTGAATTTTCTCCTCCTTTGAAACTCAGAAATCATTTGAATAGGACATTAGACACATTATAATTGCATTTCCATCATTTCATTCTTCGAGAGTCGTCTCGACGGCCATGTGGAAGTCATAGAACAGCTTATCCACATAAATTATTCATGTTTAGCACCTTTACATAAACTTTTGATCTGTTGCCGATGCTTCTTTATTGTCTAAACAAAAAACGTACTTAAATAGCATCATTGAGACCTTCCACCAGCATTTCTTCCTTTGAAGCTTCGGAAGTAGTATGTTCGACCATATGGATCTCGTATAACAACTTATAACTAGTAATCATATAATTTCGTCACCAATTTTGTTACCTTTTGATCCTTCACAATAGATTTTCACTTTGTTTAAAACTGAAAACTTATTAATTAAGCGTCATCGACATATTCCAAAATCTTTTCCACCATTCCAAGCTTCGAGGTTTGTCCATGCATCTATATGCACCTCAGATAGCAAATTACCTATAGAAATCTGATAGTTTGATAAAAAATTTACCGTTTTGATCTATCATGGTAGAGTTTTCATTTTTGCGAAACTGAAAAACTTGTTTAAATTGCATTATCAACAAGTGATAGAAGCCTTTGTTCGTTTCTTGTTTCGAAGTTGTCTTTGCCGCCATTTGAAAATCCTACAACAACTTATATATGTAGGAGTCACATAATTTTTAGCAGTTTTTCATAACCTTTTGATTTATTACTTTGAATTTTCTCCTCCTTTTAAACTCAGAAATCATTTGAATAGGACATTAGACACATTATAATTGCATTTCCATCATTTCATTCTTCGAGAGTCGTCTCGACGGCCATGTGGAAGTCATAGAACAGCTTATCCACATAAATTATTCATGTTTAGCACCTTTACATAAACTTTTGATCTGTTGCCGATGATTCTTTATTGGCTAAACAAATAACTTACTTAAATAGCATCATTGAGACATTCCACCAGCATTTCTTCCTTTGAAGCTTCGGAAGTAGTATGTTCGACCATATGGATCTCGTATAACAACTTATAACTAGTAATCATATAATTTCGTCACCAATTCTGTTACCTTTTGATCCTTCACTATAGATTTTCACTTTGTTTAAAGCTGAAAACTTATTAATTAAGCGTCATTGACATATCCCAAAATCGTTTCCACCATTTCAAGCTTCAAGGTTAGTACATGCATCTATATGCACCTCAGATAGCAAATTACCTATAGAAATTTGATAGTTTGATTCATTTTTAACCATTTTGATCCATCATGGTAGATTTTTTATTTTTGCGAAACTGAAAACTTGTTTAAATTGCATTATCAACAAGTGATAGAAGCCTTTGTTCGTTTCTTGTTTCGAAGTTGTCTTTGCCGCCATTTGAAAATCCTACAACAACTTATATATGTAGGAGTCACATAATTTTTAACAGTTTGTCATAACCTTTTGATTTATTACTTTGAATTTTCTCCTCCTTTGAAACTCAGAAATCATTTAAATAGGACATTAGACACATTATAATTGCATTTGCATCATTTCATTCTTCGAGAGTCGTCTCGACGGCCATGTGGAAGTCATAGAACAGCTTATCCACATCAATTATTCATGTTTAGCACCTTTACATAAACTTTTGATCTGTTGCCGATGATTTTTTATTGGCTAAACAAAAAACTTACTTAAATAGCATCATTGAGACATTCCACCAGCATTTCTTCCTTTGAAGCTTTAGAAGTAGTATGTTCGACCATATGGATCTCGTATAACAACTTATAACTAGTAATCATATAATTTCGTCACCAATTTTGTTACCTTTTGATCCTTCACTATAGATTTTCACTTTGTTTAAAGCTGAAAACATATTAATTAAGCATCATTGACATATTCCAAAATCGTTTCCACCATTTCAAGCTTCGAGGTTAGTCCATGCATCTATATGCACCTCAGATAGCAAATTACCTGTAGAAATCTGATAGTTTGATACATTTTTAACCGTTTTGATCCATCATTGTAGATTTTTTATTTTTGCGAAACTGAAAACTTGTTTAAATTGCATTATCAACAAGTGATAGAAGCCTTTGTTCGTTTCTTGTTTCGAAGTTGTCTTTGCCGCCATTTGAAAATCCTACAACAACTTATATATGTAGGAGTCACAAAATTTTTAGCAGTTTGTCATAACCTTTTCATTTATTACTTTGAATTTTCTCCTCCTTTGAAACTCAGAAATCATTTAAATAGGACATTAGACACATTATAATTGCATTTCCATCATTTCATTCTTCGAGAGTCGTCTCGACGGCCATGTGGAAGTCATAGAACAGCTTATCCACATAAATTATTCATGTTTAGCACCTTTACATAAACTTTTGATCTGTTGCCGATGCTTCTTTATTGGCTAAACAAAAAACGTACTTAAATAGCATCATTGAGACCTTCCACCAGCATTTCTTCCTTTGAAGCTTCGGAAGTAGTATGTTCGACCATATGGATCTCGTATAACAACTTATAACTAGTAATCATATAATTTCGTCACCAATTTTGTTACCTTTTGATCCTTCACAATAGATTTTCACTTTGTTTAAAACTGAAAACTTATTAATTAAGCGTCATCGACATATTCCAAAATCTTTTCCACCATTCCAAGCTTCGAGGTTTGTCCATGCATCTATATGCACCTCAGATAGCAAATTACCTATAGAAATCTGATAGTTTGATACATTTTTAACCGTTTTGATCCATCATGGTAGATTTTTTATTTTTGCGAAACTGAAAATTTGTTTAAATTGCATTATCAACAAGTGATAGAAGCCTTTGTTCGTTTCTTGTTTCGAAGTTTTCTTTGCCGCCATTTGAAAATCCTACAACAACTTATATATGTAGGAGTCACATAATTTTTAGCAGTTTTTCATAACCTTTTGATTTATTACTTTGAATTTTCTCCTCCTTTGAAACTCAGAAATCATTTGAATAGGACATTAGACACATTATAATTGCATTTCCATCATTTCATTCTTCGAGAGTCGTCTCGACGGCCATGTGGAAGTCATAGAACAGCTTATCCACATAAATTATTCATGTTTAGCACCTTTACATAAACTTTTGATCTGTTGCCGATGATATTTTATTGGCTAAACAAAAAACTTACTTAAATAGCATCATTGAGACATTCCACCAGCATTTCTTCCTTTGAAGCTTCGGAAGTATTATGTTCGACCATATGGATCTCGTATAACAACTTATAACTAGTAATCATATAATTTCGTCACCAATTTTGTTACCTTTTGATCCTTCACTATAGATTTTCACTTTGTTTAAAGCTGAAAACTTATTAATTAAGTATCATTGACATATTCCAAAATTGTTTCCACAATTTCAAGCTTTGAGGTTAGTCCATGCATCTATATGCACCTCAGATAGCAAATTACCTATAGAAATCTGATAGTTTGATACATTTTTAACCGTTTTGATCCATCATGGTAGATTTTTTATTTTTGCGAAACTGAAAATTTGTTTAAATTGCATTATCAACAAGTGATAGAAGCCTTTGTTCGTTTCTTGTTTCGAAGTTTTCTTTGCCGCCATTTGAAAATCCTACAACAACTTATATATGTAGGAGTCACATAATTTTTAGCAGTTTTTCATAACCTTTTGATTTATTACTTTGAATTTTCTCCTCCTTTGAAACTCAGAAATCATTTGAATAGGACATTAGACACATTATAATTGCATTTCCATCATTTCATTCTTCGAGAGTCGTCTCGACGGCCATGTGGAAGTCATAGAACAGCTTATCCACATAAATTATTCATGTTTAGCACCTTTACATAAACTTTTGATCTGTTGCCGATGCTTCTTTATTGTCTAAACAAAAAACGTACTTAAATAGCATCATTGAGACCTTCCACCAGCATTTCTTCCTTTGAAGCTTCGGAAGTAGTATGTTCGACCATATGGATCTCGTATAACAACTTATAACTAGTAATCATATAATTTCGTCACCAATTTTGTTACCTTTTGATCCTTCACAATAGATTTTCACTTTGTTTAAAACTGAAAACTTATTAATTAAGCGTCATCGACATATTCCAAAATCTTTTCCACCATTCCAAGCTTCGAGGTTTGTCCATGCATCTATATGCACCTCAGATAGCAAATTACCTATAGAAATCTGATAGTTTGATAAAAAATTTACCGTTTTGATCTATCATGGTAGAGTTTTCATTTTTGCGAAACTGAAAAACTTGTTTAAATTGCATTATCAACAAGTGATAGAAGCCTTTGTTCGTTTCTTGTTTCGAAGTTGTCTTTGCCGCCATTTGAAAATCCTACAACAACTTATATATGTAGGAGTCACATAATTTTTAGCAGTTTTTCATAACCTTTTGATTTATTACTTTGAATTTTCTCCTCCTTTGAAACTCAGAAATCATTTGAATAGGACATTAGACACATTATAATTGCATTTCCATCATTTCATTCTTCGAGAGTCGTCTCGACGGCCATGTGGAAGTCATAGAACAGCTTATCCACATAAATTATTCATGTTTAGCACCTTTACATAAACTTTTGATCTGTTGCCGATGATTCTTTATTGGCTAAACAAAAAATATACTGAAATAGCATCATTGAGACATTCCACCAGCATTTCTTCCTTTGAAGCTTCGGAAGTAGTTTGTTCGACCATATGGATCTCGGATAACAACTTATAACTAGTAATCATATAATTTCGTCACCAATTTTGTTACCTTTTGATCTTTCACTATAGATTTTCACTTTGTTTAAAGCTGAAAACTTATTAATTAAGGGTCATCGACATATTCCAAAATCGTTTCCACCATTTCAAGCTTCGAGGTTTGTCCATGCATCTATATGCACCTCAGATAGCAAATTACCTATAGAAATCTGATAGTTTGATAAAAAATTTACCGTTTTGATCCATCATGGTAGAGTTTTTGTTTTTGCGAAACTGAAAAACTTGTTTAAATTGCATTATCAGCAAGTGATAGAAGCCTTTGTTCGTTTCTTGTTTCGAAGTTGTCTTTGCCGCCATTTGAAAATCCTACAACAACTTATATATGTAGGAGTCACATAATTTTTAGCAGTTTTTCATAACCTTTTGATTTATTACTTTGAATTTTCTCCTCCTTTGAAACTCAAAATCATTTGAATAGGACATTAGACACATTATAATTGCATTTCCATCATTTCATTCTTCGAGAGTCGTCTCGACGGCCATGTGGAAGTCATAGAACAGCTTATTCCACATAAATTATTCATGTTTAGCACCTTTACATAAACTTTTGATCTGTTGCCGATGATATTTTATTGGCTAAACAAAAAACTTACTTAAATAGCATCATTGAGACATTCCACCAGCATTTCTTCCTTTGAAGCTTCGGAAGTAGTATGTTCGACCATATGGATCTCGTCTAACAACTTATAACTAGTAATCATATAATTTCGTCACCAATTTTGTTACCTTTTGATCCTTCACTATAGATTTTCACTTGTTTAAAGCTGAAAACTTATTAATTAAGCGTCATTGACATATTCCAAAATCGTTTCCACCATTTCAAGCTTCGAGGTTAGTCCATGCATCTATATGCACCTCAGATAGCAAATTACCTATAGAAATCTGATAGTTTGATACATTTTTAACCGTTTTGATCCATCATGGTAGATTTTTTATTTTTGCGAACTGAAAACTTGTTTAAATTGAATTATCAACAAGTGATAGAAGCCTTTGTTCGTTTCTTGTTTCGAAGTTGTCTTTGCCGCCATTTGAAAATCCTACAACAACTTATATATGTAGGAGTCACATAATTTTTAGCAGTTTGTCATAACCTTTTGATTTATTACTTTGAATTTTCTCCTCCTTTGAAACTCAGAAATCATTTAAATAGGACATTAGACACATTATAATTGCATTTCCATCATTTCATTCTTCGAGAGTCGTCTCGACGGCCATGTGGAAGTCATAGAACAGCTTATCCACATAAATTATTCATGTTTAGCACCTTTACATAAACTTTTGATCTGTTGCCGATGATTTTTTATTGGGTAAACAAATAACTTACTTAAATAGCATCATTGAGACATTCCACCAGCATTTCTCCTTTGGAGCTTCCGAAGTAGTATGTTCGACCATATGGATCTCGTATAACAACTTATAACTAGTAATCATATAATTTCGTCACCAATTCTGTTACCTTTTGATCCTTCACTATAGATTTTCACTTTGTTTAAAGCTGAAAACTTATTAATTAAGCGTCATTGACATATTCCAAAATCGTTTCCACCATTTCAAGCTTCAAGGTTAGTACATGCATCTATATGCACCTCAGATAGCAAAATTACCTATAGAAATTTGATAGTTGATACATTGTTTAACCATTTTGATCCATCATGGTAGATTTTTATTTTTGCGGAACTGAAAACTTGTTTAAATTGCATTATCAACAAGTGATAGAAGCCTTTGTTCATTTCTTGTTTCGAAGTTTCTTTGCCGCCATTTGAAAATCCTACAAAATCCTACAACAACTTATATATGTAGGAGTCACATAATTTTTAGCAGTTTGTCATAACCTTTTGATTTATTACTTTGAATTTTCTCCTCCTTTGAAACTCAGAAATCATTTAAATATGACATTAGACAGATTATAATTGCATTTCCATCATTTCATTCTTCGAAAGGTCGTCTCGACGGCCATGTGGAAGTCATAGAACAGCTTATCCAAAAAAATTATTCATGTTTAGCACCTTACATAAACTTTTGATCTGTTGCCGATGATTTTTTATTGGCTAAACAAAAAACTTACTTAAATAGCATCATTGAGACATTCCACCAGCATTGCTTCCTTTGAAGCTTCGGAAGTAGTATGTTCGACCATATGGATCTCGTATAACAACTTATAAACTAGTAATCATATAATTTCGTCACCAATTTTGTTACCTTTTGATCCTTCACTATAGATTTTCACTTTGTTTAAAACTGAAAACTTATTAATTAAGCGTCATCGACATATTCCAAAATCGTTTCCACCATTTCAAGCTTCGAGGTTAGTCCATGCATCTATATGCACCTCAGATAGGAAATTACCTATAGAAATCTGATAGTTTGATACATTTTTAACTGTTTTTGATCCATCATGGTAGATTTTTTATTTTTGCGAAACTGAAAACTTGTTTAAATTGCATTATCAACAAGTGATAGAAGTCTTTGTTCGTTTCTTGTTTCGAAGTTGTCTTTGCCGCCATTTGAAAATCCTACAACAACTTATATATGTAGAGTCACATAATTTTTAGCTGTTTGTCATAACCTTTTGATTTATTACTTTGAATTTTCTCCTCCTTTGAAACTCAAAAATCATTTAAATAGGACATTAGACACATTATAATTGCATTTCCATCATTTCATTCTTCGAGAGTCGTCTCGACGGCCATGTGGAAGTCATAGAACAGCTTATCCACATAAATTATTCATGTTTAGCACCTTTACATAAACTTTTGATCTGTTGCCGATGATTCTTTATTGGCTAAACAAAAAAACGTACTTAAATAGCATCATTGAGACATTCCACCAGCATTTCTTAATTTGAAGCTTCGGAAGTAGTATGTTCGACCATATGGATCTCGTATAACAACTTATAACTAGTAATCATATAATTTCGTCACCAATTTTGTTACCTTTTGATCCTTCACTATAGATTTCCACTTTGTTTAAAGCTGAAAACTTATTAATTAAGCGTCATTGACATATTCCAAAATCGTTTTCCACCATTTCAAGCTTCGAGGTTAGTCCATGCATCTATATGCACCTCAGATAGCAAATTACCTATAGAAATCTGATAGTTTGATACATTTTTTAACTGTTTTGATCCATCATGGTAGATTTTTTATTTTTGCGAAACTCAAAACTTGTTTAAATTGCATTATCAACAAGTGATAGAAGCCTTTGTTCGTTTCTTGTTTTGAAGTTGTCTTTGCCGCCATTTGAAAATCCTACAACAACTTATATATGTAGGAGTCACATAATTTTTAGCAGTTTGTCATAACCTTTTGATTTATTACTTTGAATTTTCTCCTCCTTTGATACTCAGAAATCATTTAAATAGGACATTAGACACATTATAATTGCATTTCCATCATTTCATTCTTCGAGAGTCGTCTCGACGGCCATGTGGAAGTCCATAGAACCAGCTTATCCACATAAATTATTCATGTTTAGCACCTTTACATAAATTTTTGATCTGTTGCCGATGAATTTTTTATTGGCTAAACAAAAAACTACTTAAATAGCACCATTGAGACATTCCACCAGCATTGCTTCCTTTTGAAGCTTCGGAAGTAGTATGTTCGACCATATGGATCTCGTATAACAACTTATAACTAGTAATCATATAATTTCGTCACCAATTTTGTTACCTTTTGATCCTTCACTATAGATTTTCACTCTGTTTAAAACTGAAAACTTATTAATTAAGCGTCATCGACATATTCCAAAATCGTTTCCACCATTTCAAGCTTCGAGGTTAGTCCATGCATCTATATGCACCTCAGATAGGAAATTACCTATAGAAATCTGATAGTTTGATACATTTTTAACTGTTTTGATCCATCATGGTAGATTTTTTATTTTTGCGAAACTGAAAACTTGTTTAAATTGCATTATGACCGAGTGATAGAAGTCTTTGTTCGTTTCTTGTTTCGAAGTTGTCTTTGCCGCCATTTGAAAATCCTACAACAACTTATATATGTAGGAGTCACATAATTTTTAGCTGTTTGTCATAACCTTTTGATTTATTACTTTGAATTTTCTCCTCCTTTGAAACTCACAAATCATTTAAATAGGACATTAGACACATTATAATTGCATTTCCATCATTTCATTCTTCGAGAGTCGTCTCGACGGCCATGTGGAAGTCATAGAACAGCTTATCCACATAAATTATTCATGTTTAGCACCTTTACATAAACTTTTGATCTGTTGCCGATGATTCTTTATTGGCTAAACAAAAAACGTACATAAATAGCATCATTGAGACATTCCACCAGCATTTCTTAATTTGAAGCTTCGGAAGTAGTATGTTCGACCATATGGATCTCGTATAACAACTTATAACTAGTAATCATATAATTTCGTCACCAATTTTGTTACCTTTTGATCCTTCACTATAGATTTCCACTTTGTTTAAAGCTGAAAACTTATTAATTAAGCGTCATTGACATATTCCAAAATCGTTTCCACCATTTCAAGCTTCGAGGTTAGTCCATGCATCTATATGCACCTCAGATAGCAAATTACCTATAGAAATCTGATAGTTTGATACATTTTTAACTGTTTTGATCCATCATGGTAGATTTTTTATTTTTGCGAAACTCAGAACTTTTTTAAATTGCATTATCAACAAGTGATAGAAGCCTTTGTTCGTTTCTTGTTTTGAAGTTGTCTTTGCCGCCATTTGAAAATCCTACAACAACTTATATATGTAGGAGTCACATAATTTTTAGCAGTTTGTCATAACCTTTTGATTTATTACTTTGAATTTTCTCCTCCTTTGATACTCAGAAATCATTTAAATAGGACATTAGACACATTATAATTGCATTTCCATCATTTCATTCTTCGAGAGTCGTCTCGACGGCCATGTGGAAGTCATAGAACAGCTTATCCACATAAATTATTCATGTTTAGCACCTTTACATAAATTTTTGATCTGTTGCCGATGATTTTTTTATTGGCTAAACAAAAAACTTACTTAAATAGCACCATTGAGACATTCCACCAGCATTGCTTCCTTTGAAGCTTCGGAAGTAGTATGTTCGACCATATGGATCTCGTATAACAACTTATAACTAGTAATCATATAATTTCGTCACCAATTTTGTTACCTTTTGATACTTCACTATAGATTTTCACTCTGTTTAAAACTGAAAACTTATTAATTAAGCGTCATTGACATATTCCAAAATCGTTTCCACCATTTCAAGCTTCGAGGTTTGTCCATGCATCTATATGCACCTCAGATAGCAAATTACCTATAGAAATCTGATAGTTTGATACATTTTTAACCGCTTTGATCCTTCATGGTAGATTTTTTATTTTTGCGAAACTGAACACTTGTTTAAATTGCATTATGACCAAGTGATAGAAGCCTTTGTTCGTTTCTTGTTTCGAAGTTGTCTTTGCCGCCATTTGAAAATCCTACAACAACTTATATATGTAGGAGTCACATAATTTTTAGCAGTTTGTCATAACCTTTTGATTTATTACTTTGAATTTTCTCCTCCTTTGAAACTCAGAAATCATTTATATAGGACATTAGACACATTATAATTTCATTTCCATCATTTCATTCTTCGAGAGTCGTCTCGACGGCCATGTGGAAGTCATAGAACAACTTATCCACATAAATTATTCATGTTTAGCACCTTTACATAAACTTTTAATCTGTCGCCGATGATTCTTTATTGGCTAAACAAAAAACGTACTTAAATAGCATCATTGAGACATTCCACCAGCATTTCTTCCTTTGAAGTTTCGGAAGTAGTATGTTCGACCATATGGATCTCGTATAACAACTTATAACTAGTAATCATATAATTTCGTCACCAATTTTGTTACCTTTTGATCCTTCACTATAGATTTTCACTTTGTTTAAAACTGAAAACTTATTAATTAAGCGTCATCGACATATTCCAAAACGTTTCCACCATTTCAAGCTTCGAGGTTTGTCCATGCATCTATATGCACCTCAGATAGCAAATTACCTATAGAAATCTGATAGTTTGATAAAAAAATTACCGTTTTGATCCACCATGGTAGAGTTTTTATTTTTGCGAAACTGAAAAACTTGTTTAAATTGCATTATCAACAAGTGATAGAAGCCTTTGTTCGTTTCTTGTTTCGAAGTTGTCTTTGCCGCCATTTGAAAATCCTACAACAACTTATATATGTAGGAGTCACATAATTTTTAGCAGTTTTTCATAACCTTTTGATTTATTACTTTGAATTTTCTCCTCCTTTGAAACTCAGAAATCATTTGAATAGGACATTAGACACATTATAATTGCATTTCCATCATTTCATTCTTCGAGAGTGGTCTCGACGGCCATGTGGAAGTCATAGAACAGCTTATCCACATCAATTATTCATGTTTAGCACCTTTACATAAACTTTTGATCTGTTGCCGATGATTTTTTATTGGCTAAACAAAAAACTTACTTAAATAGCATCATTGAGACATTCCACCAGCATTTCTTCCTTTGAAGCTTCGGAAGTAGTATGTTCGACCATATGGATCTCGTATAACAACTTATAACTAGTAATCATATAATTTCGTCACCAATTTTGTTACCTTTTGATCCTTCACTATAGATTTTCACTGTGTTTAAAGCTGAAAACATATTAATTAAGCGTCATTGACATATTCCAAAATCGTTTCCACCATTTCAAGCTTCGAGGTTAGTCCATGCATCTATATGCACCTCAGAGAGCAAATTACCTGTAGAAATCTGATAGTTTGATACATTTTTAACCGTTTTGATCCATCATTGTAGATTTTTTATTTTTGCGAAACTGAAAACTTGTTTAAATTGCATTATCAACAAGTGATAGAAGCCTTTGTTCGTTTCTTGTTTCGAAGTTGTCTTTGCCGCCATTTGAAAATCCTACAACAACTTATATATGTAGGAGTCACATAATTTTTAGCAGTTTGTCATAACCTTTTGATTTATTACTTTGAATTTTCTCCTCCTTTGAAACTCAGAAATCATTTAAAGAGGACATTAGACACATTATAATTGCATTTCCATCATTTCATTCTTCGAGAGTCGTCTCGACGGCCATGTGGAAGTCATAGAACAGCTTATCCACATAAATTATTCATGTTTAGCACCTTTACATAAACTTTTGATCTGTCGCCGATGATTCTTTATTGGCTAAACAAAAAACGTACTTAAATAGCATCATTGAGACATTCCACCAGCATTTCTTCCTTTGAAGCTTCGGAAGTAGTATGTTCGACCATATGGATCTCGTATAACAACTTATAACTAGTAATCATATAATTTCGTCACCAATTTTGTTACCTTTTGATCCTTCACTATAGATTTTCACTTTGTTTAAAACTGAAAACTTATTAATTAAGCGTCATCGACATATTCCAAAATCATTTCCACCATTTCAAGCTTCGAGGTTTGTCCATGCATCTATATGCACCTCACATAGCAAACTACCTATAGAAATCTGATAGTTTGATAAAATTTTTACCGTTTTGATCCATCATGGTAGAGTTTTTATTTTTGCGAAACTGAAAAACTTGTTTAAATTGCATTATCAGCAAGTGATAGAAGCCTTTGTTCGTTTCTTGTTTCGAAGTTGTCTTTGCCGCCATTTGAAAATCCTCCAACAACTTATATATGTAGGAGTCACATAATTTTTAGCAGTTTTTCATAACATTTTGATTTATTACTTTGAATTTTCTCCTCCTTTGAAACTCAGAAATCATTTGAATTGGACATTAGACACATTATAATTGCATTTCCATCATTTCATTCTTCGAGAGTCGTCTCGACGGCCATGTGGAAGTCATAGAACAGCTTATCCACATAAATTATTCATGTTTAGCACCTTTACATAAACTTTTGATCTGTTGCCGATGATTCTTTATTGGCTAAACAAAAAACGTACTTAAATAGCATCATTGAGACATTCCACCAGCATTTCTTCCTTTGAAGCTTCGGAAATAGTATGTTCGACCATATGGATCTCGTATAACAACTTATAACTAGTAATCATATAATTTCGTCACCAATTTTGTTACCTTTTGATCCTTCACTATAGATTTTCACTTTGTTTAAAGCTGAAAACATATTAATTAAGCGTCATTGACATATTCCAAAATCGTTTCCACCATTTCAAGCTTCGAGGTTTGTCCATGCATCTATATGCACCTCAGATAGCAAATTACCTATAGAAATCTGATAGTTTGATAAAAAATTTACCGTTTTGAACCATCATGGTAGAGTTTTTATTTTTGCGAAACTGAAAAACTTGTTTAAATTGCATTATCAGCAAGTGATAGAAGCCTTTGTTCGTTTCTTGTTTCGAAGTTGTCTTTGCCGCCATTTGAAAATCCTACAACAACTTATATATGTAGGAGTCACATAATTTTTAGCAGTTTTTCATAACCTTTTGATTTATTACTTTGAATTTGCTCCTCCTTTGAAACACAAAAATCATTTGAATAGGACATTAGACACATTATAATTGCATTTCCATCATTTCATTTTTCGAGAGTCGTCTCGACGGCCATGTGGAAGTCATAGAACAGCTTATCCACATAAATTATTCATGTTTAGCACCTTTACATAAACTTTTGATCTGTTGCCGATGATTTTTTATTGGGTAAACAAAAAACTTACTTAAATAGCATCATTGAGACATTCCACCAGCATTTCTTCCTTTGAAGCTTCGGAAGTAGTATGTTCGACCATATGGATCTCGTATAACAACTTATAACTAGTAATCATATAATTTCGTCACCAATTTTGTTACCTTTTGATCCTTCACTATAGATTTTCACTTTGTTTAAAGCTGAAAACTTATTAATTAAGTGTCATTGACATATTCCAAAATCGTTTCCACCATTTCAAGCTTCGAGGTTAGTCCATGCATCTATATGCACCTCAGATAGCAAATTACCTATAGAAATCTGATAGTTTGATACATTTTTAACCGTTTTGATCCATCATGGTAGATTTTTTATTTTTGCGAAACTGAAAACTTGTTTAAATTGCATTATCAACAAGTGATAGAAGCCTTTGTTCGTTTCTTGTTTCGAAGTTGTCTTTGCCGCCATTTGAAAATCCTACAACAACTTATATATGTAGGAGTCACATAATTTTTAGCTGTTTGTCATAACCTTTTGATTTATTACTTTGATTTTTCTCCTCCTTTGAAACTCAGAAATCATTTAAATAGGACATTAGACACATTATAATTGCATTTCCATCATTTCATTCTTTGAGAGTCGTCTCGACGGCCATGTGGAAGTCATAGAACAGCTTATCCACAAAAATTATTCATGTTTAGCACCTTTACATAAACTTTTGATCTGTTGCCGATGATTTTTTATTGGCTAAACAAAAAACGTACTTAAATAGCATCCTTGAGACCTTCCACCAGCATTTCTTCTTTTGAAGCTTCAGAAGTAGTATGTTCGACCATATGGATCTCGTATAACAACTTATAACTAGTAATCATATAATTTCGTCACCAATTTTGTTACCTTTTGATCCTTCACTATAGATTTTCACTTTGTTTAAAGCTGAAAACTTATTAATTAAGCGTCATTGACATATTCCAAAATCGTTTCCACCATTTCAAGCTTCAAGGTTAGTCCATGCATCTATATGCACCTCAGATAGCAAATTCCTGTAGAAATCTGATAGTTTGATACATTTTTAACCGTTTTGATCCATCATGGTAGATTTTTTATTTTTGCGAAACTGAAAACTTGTTTAAATTGCATTATCAACAAGTGATAGAAGCCTTTGTTCGTTTCTTGTTTCGAAGTTGTCTTTGCCGCCATTTGAAAATCCTACAACAACTTATATATGTAGGAGTCACATAATTTTTAGCAGTTTGTCATAACCTTTTGATTTATTACTTTGATTTTTCTCCTCCTTTGAAACTCAGAAATCATTTAAATAGGACATTAGACACATTATAATTGCATTTCCATCATTTCATTCTTCGAGAGTCGTCTCGACGGCCATGTGGAAGTCATAGAACAGCTTATCCACATAAATTATTCATGTTTAGCACCTTTACATAAACTTTTGATCTGTTGCCGATGATTTTTTATTGGGTAAACAAAAAACTTACTTAAATAGCATCATTGAGACATTCCACCAGCATTTCTTCCTTTGAAGCTTCGGAAGTAGTATGTTCGACCATATGGATCTCGTATAACAACTTATAACTAGTAATCATATAATTTCGTCACCAATTTTGTTACCTTTTGATCCTTCACTATAGATTTTCACTTTGTTTAAAGCTGAAAACTTATTAATTAAGTGTCATTGACATATTCCAAAATCGTTTCCACCATTTCAAGCTTCGAGGTTAGTCCATGCATCTATATGCACCTCAGATAGCAAATTACCTATAGAAATCTGATAGTTTGATACATTTTTAACCGTTTTGATCCATCATGGTAGATTTTTTATTTTTGCGAAACTGAAAACTTGTTTAAATTGCATTATCAACAAGTGATAGAAGCCTTTGTTCGTTTCTTGTTTCGAAGTTGTCTTTGCCGCCATTTGAAAATCCTACAACAACTTATATATGTAGGAGTCACATAATTTTTAGCTGTTTGTCATAACCTTTTGATTTATTACTTTGATTTTTCTCCTCCTTTGAAACTCAGAAATCATTTAAATAGGACATTAGACACATTATAATTGCATTTCCATCATTTCATTCTTTGAGAGTCGTCTTGACGGCCATGTGGAAGTCATAGAACAGCTTATCCACAAAAATTATTCATGTTTAGCACCTTTACATAAACTTTTGATCTGTTGCCGATGATTTTTTATTGGCTAAACAAAAAACGTACTTAAATAGCATCATTGAGACCTTCCACCAGCATTTCTTCCTTTGAAGCTTCAGAAGTAGTATGTTCGGCCATATGGATCTCGTATAACAACTTATAACTAGTAATCATATAATTTCGTGACCAATTTTGTTATCTTTTGATCCTTCACTATAGATTTTCACTTTGTTTAAAGCTGAAAACTTATTAATTAAGCGTCATTGACATATTCCAAAATCGTTTCCACCATTTCAAGCTTCAAGGTTAGTCCATGCATCTATATGCACCTCAGATAGCAAATTCCTATAGAAATCTGATAGTTTGATACATTTTTAACCGTTTTGATCCATCATGGTAGATTTTTTATTTTTGCGAAACTGAAAACTTGTTTAAATTGCATTATCAACAAGTGATAGAAGCCTTTGTTCGTTTCTTGTTTCGAAGTTGTCTTTGCCGCCATTTGAAAATCCTACAACAACTTATATATGTAGGAGTCACATAATTTTTAGCAGTTTGTCATAACCTTTTGATTTATTACTTTGATTTTTCTCCTCCTTTGAAACTCAGAAATCATTTAAATAGGACATTAGACACATTATAATTGCATTTCCATCATTTCATTCTTCGAGAGTCGTCTCGACGGCCATGTGGAAGTCATAGAACAGCTTATCCACATAAATTATTCATGTTTAGCACCTTTACATAAACTTTTGATCTGTTGCCGATGATTTTTTATTGGGTAAACAAAAAACTTACTTAAATAGCATCATTGAGACATTCCACCAGCATTTCTTCCTTTGAAGCTTCGGAAGTAGTATGTTCGACCATATGGATCTCGTATAACAACTTATAACTAGTAATCATATAATTTCGTCACCAATTTTGTTACCTTTTGATCCTTCACTATAGATTTTCACTTTGTTTAAAGCTGAAAACTTATTAATTAAGTGTCATTGACATATTCCAAAATCGTTTCCACCATTTCAAGCTTCGAGGTTAGTCCATGCATCTATATGCACTTCAGATAGCAAATTACCTATAGAAATCTGATAGTTTGATACATTTTTAACCGTTTTGATCCATCATGGTAGATTTTTTATTTTTGCGAAACTGAAAACTTGTTTAAATTGCATTATCAACAAGTGATAGAAGCCTTTGTTCGTTTCTTGTTTCGAAGTTGTCTTTGCCGCCATTTGAAAATCCTACAACAACTTATATATGTAGGAGTCACATAATTTTTAGCTGTTTGTCATAACCTTTTGATTTATTACTTTGATTTTTCTCCTCCTTTGAAACTCAGAAATCATTTAAATAGGACATTAGACACATTATAATTGCATTTCCATCATTTCATTCTTTGAGAGTCGTCTCGACGGCCATGTGGAAGTCATAGAACAGCTTATCCACAAAAATTATTCATGTTTAGCACCTTTACATAAACTTTTGATCTGTTGCCGATGATTTTTTATTGGCTAAACAAAAAACGTACTTAAATAGCATCATTGAGACCTTCCACCAGCATTTCTTCCTTTGAAGCTTCAGAAGTAGTATGTTCGACCATATGGATCTCGTATAACAACTTATAACTAGTAATCATATAATTTCGTCACCAATTTTGTTACCTTTTGATCCTTCACTATAGATTTTCACTTGTTTAAAGCTGAAAACTTATTAATTAAGCGTCATTGACATATTCCAAAATCGTTTCCACCATTTCGAGCTTCAAGGTTAGTCCATGCATCTATATGCACCTCAGATAGCAAATTACCTATAGAAATCTGATAGTTTGATACATTTTTAACCGTTTTGATCCATCATGGTAGATTTTTTATTTTTGCGAAACTGAAAACTTGTTTAAATTGCATTATCAACAAGTGATAGAAGCCTTTGTTCGTTTCTTGTTTCGAAGTTGTCTTTGCCGCCATTTGAAAATCCTACAACAACTTATATATGTAGGAGTCACATAATTTTTAGCAGTTTGTCATAACCTTTTGATTTATTACTTGGAATTTTCTCCTCCTTTGAAACTCAGAAATCATTTAAATAGGACATTAGACACATTATAATTGCATTTCCATCATTTCATTCTTCGAAAGTCGTCTCGACGGCCATGTGGAAGTCATAGAACAGCTTATCCACAAAAATTATTCATGTTTAGCACCTTTACATAAACTTTTGATCTGTTGCCGATGATTTTTTATTGGCTAAACAAAAAACTTACTTAAATAGCATCATTGAGACATTCCACCAGCATTGCTTCCTTTGGAGCTTCGGAAGTAGTATGTTCGACCATATGGATCTCGTATAACAACTTATAACTAGTAATCATATAATTTCGTCACCAATTTTGTTACCTTTTGATCCTTCACTATAGATTTTCACTTTGTTTAAAGCTGAAAACTTATTAATTAAGCGTCATTGACATATTCCAAAATCGTTTCCACCATTTCAAGCTTCGAGGTTAGTCCATGCATCTATATGCACCTCAGATAGCAAATTACCTATAGAAATCTGATAGTTTGATACATTTTTAACTGTTTTGATCCATCATGGTAGATTTTTTATTTTTGCGAAACTGAAAACTTGTTTAAATTGCATTATCAACAAGTGATAGAAGCCTTTGTTCGTTTCTTGTTTCGAAGTTGTCTTTGCCGCCATTTGAAAATCCTACAACAACTTATATATCTAGGAGTCACATAATTTTTCGCAGTTTGTCATAACCTTTTGATTTATTACTTTGAATTTTCTCCTCCTTTGAAACTCAGAAATCATTTAAATAGGACATTAGACATATTATAATTGCATTTCCATCATTTCATTCTTCGAGAGTCGTCTCGACGGCCATGTGGAAGTCATAGAACAGCTTATCCACATAAATTATTCATGTTTAGCACCTTTACATAAATTTTTGATCTGTTGCCGATGATTTTTTATTGGCTAAACAAAAAACTTACTTAAATAGCATCATTGAGACATTCCACCAGCATTGCTTCCTTTGAAGCTTCGGAAGTAGTATGTTCGACCATATGGATCTCGTATAACAACTTATAACTAGTAATCATATAATTTCGTCACCAATTTTGTTACCTTCTGATCCTTCACTATAGATTTTCACTCTGTTTAAAACTGAAAACTTATTAATTAAGCGTCATTGACATATTCCAAAATCGTTTCCACCATTTCAAGCTTCGAGGTTTGTCCATGCATCTATATGCACCTCAGATAGCAAATTACCTATAGAAATCTGATAGTTTGATACATTTTTAACCGCTTTGATCCTTCATGGTAGATTTTTTATTTTTGCGAAACTGAAAACTTGTTTAAATTGCATTATGACCAAGTGATAGAAGCCTTTGTTCGTTTCTTGTTTCGAAGTTGTCTTTGCCGCCATTTGAAAATCCTACAACAACTTATATATGTAGGAGTCACATAATTTTTAACAGTTTGTCATAACCTTTTGATTTATTACTTTGAATTTTCTCCTCCTTTGAAACTCAGAAATCATTTAAATAGGACATTAGACACATTATAATTGCATTTCCATCATTTCATTCTTCGAGAGTCGTCTCGACGGCCATGTGGAAGTCATAGAACAGCTTATCCACATAAATTATTCATGTTTAGCATCTTTACATAAACTTTTAATCTGTCGCCGATGATTCTTTATTGGCTAAACAAAAAACGTACTTAAATAGCATCATTGAGACATTCCACCAGCATTTCTTCCTTTGAAGCTTCGGAAGTAGTATGTTCGACCATATGGATCTCGTATAACAACTTATAACTAGTAATCATATAATTTCGTCACCAATTTTGTTACCTTTTGATCCTTCACTATAGATTTTCACTTTGTTTAAAACTGAAAACTTATTAATTAAGCGTCATCGACATATTCCAAAATCATTTCCACCATTTCAAGCTTCGAGGTTTGTCCATGCATCTATATGCACCTCACATAGCAAACTACCTATAGAAATCTGATAGTTTGATAAAATTTTTACCGTTTTGATCCATCATGGTAGAGTTTTTATTTTTGCGAAACTGAAAAACTTGTTTAAATTGCATTATCAGCAAGTGATAGAAGCCTTTGTTCGTTTCTTATTTCGAAGTTGTCTTTGCCGCCATTTGAAAATCCTCCAACAACTTATATATGTAGGAGTCACATAATTTTTAGCAGTTTGTCATAACCTTTTGATTTATTACTTTGAATTTTCTCCTCCTTTGAAACTCAAAAATCATTTGAATAGGACATTAGACACATTATAATTGCATTTCCATCATTTCATTCTTCGAGAGTCGTCTCGACGGCCATGTGGAAGTCATAGAACAGCTTATCCACATAAATTATTCATGTTTAGCACCTTTACATAAACTTTTGATCTGTTGCCGATGATTTTTTATTGGCTAAACAAAAAACTTACTTAAATAGCATCATTGAGACATTCCACCAGCATTACTTCCTTTGAAGATTCGGAAGTAGTATGTTCGACCATATGGATCTCGTATAACAACTTATAACTAGTAATCATATAATTTCGTCACCAATTTTGTTACCTTTTGATCCTTCACTATAGATTTTCACTTTGTTTAAAGCTGAAAACTTATTAATTAAGCGTCATTGACATATTCCAAAATTGTTTCCACAATTTCAAGCTTCGAGGTTAGTCCATGCATCTATATGCACCTCAGATAGCAAATTACCTATAGAAATTTGATAGTTTGATACATTTTTAACCGTTTTGATCCATCATTGTAGTTTTTTTATTTTTGCGAAACTGAAAACTTGTTTAAATTGCATTATCAACAAGTGATAGAAGCCTTTGTTCGTTTCTTGTTTCGAAGTTGTCTTTGCCGCCATTTGAAAATCCTACAACAACTTATATATGTAGGAGTCACATAATTTTTAGCAGTTTTTCATAACCTTTTGATTTATTACTTTGAATTTTCTCCTTCTTTGAAACTGAGAAATCATTTAAATAGGACATTAGACACATTATAATTGCATTTCCATCATTTCATTCTTCGAGAGTCGTCTCGACGGCCATGTGGAAGTCATAGAACAACTTATCCACATAAATTATTCATGTTTAGCACCTTTACATAAACTTTTGATCTGTTGCCGATGATTTTTTATTGGCTAAACAAAAAACTTACTTAAATAGCATCATTGAGACATTCCACCAGCATTGCTTCCTTTGAAGATTCGGAAGTAGTATGTTCGACCATATGGATCTCGTATAACAACTTATAATTAGTAATCATACAATTTCGTCACCAATTTAGTTACCTTTTGATCCTTCACTATAGATTTTCACTTTGTTTAAAACTGAAAACTTATTAATTAAGCGTCATCGACATATTCCAAAATCGTTTCCACCATTTCAAGCTTCGAGGTTTGTCCATGCATCTATATGCACCTCAGATAGCAAATTACCTATAGAAATCTGATAGTTTGATAAAAATTTTTTACCGTTTTGATCCATCATGGTAGAGTTTTTATTTTTGCGAAACTGAAAAACTTGTTTAAATTGCATTATCAACAAGTGATAGAAGCCTTTGTTCGTTTCTTGTTTCGAAGTTGTATTTGCCGCCATTTGAAAATCCTACAACAACTTATATATGTAGGAGTCACATAATTTTTAGCAGTTTGTCATAACCTTTTGATTTATTACTTTGAATTTTCTCCTCCTTTGAAACTCAAAAATCATTTGAATAGGACATTAGACACATTATAATTGCATTTCCATCATTTCATTCTTCGAGAGTCGTCTCGACGGCCATGTGGAAGTCATAGAACAGCTTATCCACATAAATTATTCATGTTTAGCACCTTTACATAAACTTTTGATCTGTTGCCGATGATTCTTTATTGGCTAAACAAAAAACGTACTTAAATAGCATCATTGAGACATTCCACCAGCATTTCTTCCTTTGAAGCTTCGGAAGTAGTATGTTCGACCATATGGATCTCGTATAACAACTTATAACTAGTAATCATATAATTTCGTCACCAATTTTGTTACCTTTTGATCCTTCACTATAGATTTTCACTTTGTTTAAAGCTGAAAACTTATTAATTAAGCGTCATAGACATATTCCAAAATCGTTTCCACCATTTCAAGCTTCGAGGTTAGTCCATGCATCTATATGCACCTCAGATAGCAAATTACCTATAGAAATCTGATAGTTTGATACATTTTTAACTGTTTTGATCCATCATGGTAGATTTTTTATTTTTGCGAAACTGAAAACTTGTTTAAATTGCATTATCAACAAGTGATAGAAGCCTTTGTTCGTTTCTTGTTTCGAAGTTGTCTTTGCCGCCATTTGAAAATCCTACAACAACTTATATATCTAGGAGTCACATAATTTTTCGCAGTTTGTCATAACCTTTTGATTTATTACTTTGAATTTTCTCCTCCTTTGAAACTCAGAAATCATTTAAATAGGACATTAGACACATTATAATTGCATTTCCATCATTTCATTCTTCGAGAGTCGTCTCGACGGCCATGTGGAAGTCATAGAACAGCTTATCCACATAAATTATTCATGTTTAGCACCTTTACATAAATTTTTGATCTGTTGCCGATGATTCTTTATTGGCTAAACAAAAAACTTACTTAAATAGCATCATTGAGACATTCCACCAGCATTGCTTCCTTTGAAGCTTCGGAAGTAGTATGTTCGACCATATGGATCTCGTATAACAACTTATAACTAGTAATCATATAATTTCGTCACCAATTTTGTTACATTTTGATCCTTCACTATAGATTTTCACTCTGTTTAAAACTGAAAACTTATTAATTAAGCGTCATTGACATATTCCAAAATCGTTTCCACCATTTCAAGCTTCGAGGTTTGTCCATGCATCTATATGCACCTCAGATAGCAAATTACCTATAGAAATCTGATAGTTTGATACATTTTTAACCGCTTTCATCCTTCATGGTAGATTTTTTATTTTTGCGAAACTGAAAACTTGTTTAAATTGCATTATGACCAAGTGATAGAAGCCTTTGTTCGTTTCTTGTTTCGAAGTTGTCTTTGCCGCCATTTGAAAATCCTCCAACAACTTATATATGTAGGAGTCACATAATTTTTAGCAGTTTGTCATAACCTTTTGATTTATTACTTTGAATTTTCTCCTCCTTTGAAACTCAAAAATCATTTGAATAGGACATTAGACACATTATAATTGCATTTCCATCATTTCATTCTTCGAGAGTCGTCTCGACGGCCATGTGGAAGTCATAGAACAGCTTATCCACATAAATTATTCATGTTTAGCACCTTTACATAAACTTTTGATCTGTTGCCGATGATTTTTTATTGGCTAAACAAAAAACTTACTTAAATAGCATCATTGAGACATTCCACCAGCATTACTTCCTTTGAAGATTCGGAAGTAGTATGTTCGACCATATGGATCTCGTATAACAACTTATAACTAGTAATCATATAATTTCGTCACCAATTTTGTTACCTTTTGATCCTTCACTATAGATTTTCACTTTGTTTAAAGCTGAAAACTTATTAATTAAGCGTCATTGACATATTCCAAAATTGTTTCCACAATTTCAAGCTTCGAGGTTAGTCCATGCATCTATATGCACCTCAGATAGCAAATTACCTATAGAAATTTGATAGTTTGATACATTTTTAACCGTTTTGATCCATCATTGTAGTTTTTTTATTTTTGCGAAACTGAAAACTTGTTTAAATTGCATTATCAACAAGTGATAGAAGCCTTTGTTCGTTTCTTGTTTCGAAGTTGTCTTTGCCGCCATTTGAAAATCCTACAACAACTTATATATGTAGGAGTCACATAATTTTTAGCAGTTTTTCATAACCTTTTGATTTATTACTTTGAATTTTCTCCTTCTTTGAAACTGAGAAATCATTTAAATAGGACATTAGACACATTATAATTGCATTTCCATCATTTCATTCTTCGAGAGTCGTCTCGACGGCCATGTGGAAGTCATAGAACAACTTATCCACATAAATTATTCATGTTTAGCACCTTTACATAAACTTTTGATCTGTTGCCGATGATTTTTTATTGGCTAAACAAAAAACTTACTTAAATAGCATCATTGAGACATTCCACCAGCATTGCTTCCTTTGAAGATTCGGAAGTAGTATGTTCGACCATATGGATCTCGTATAACAACTTATAATTAGTAATCATACAATTTCGTCACCAATTTAGTTACCTTTTGATCCTTCACTATAGATTTTCACTTTGTTTAAAACTGAAAACTTATTAATTAAGCGTCATCGACATATTCCAAAATCGTTTCCACCATTTCAAGCTTCGAGGTTTGTCCATGCATCTATATGCACCTCAGATAGCAAATTACCTATAGAAATCTGATAGTTTGATAAAATTTTTTTACCGTTTTGATCCATCATGGTAGAGTTTTTATTTTTGCGAAACTGAAAAACTTGTTTAAATTGCATTATCAACAAGTGATAGAAGCCTTTGTTCGTTTCTTGTTTCGAAGTTGTATTTGCCGCCATTTGAAAATCCTACAACAACTTATATATGTAGGAGTCACATAATTTTTAGCAGTTTGTCATAACCTTTTGATTTATTACTTTGAATTTTCTCCTCCTTTGAAACTCAAAAATCATTTGAATAGGACATTAGACACATTATAATTGCATTTCCATCATTTCATTCTTCGAGAGTCGTCTCGACGGCCATGTGGAAGTCATAGAACAGCTTATCCACATAAATTATTCATGTTTAGCACCTTTACATAAACTTTTGATCTGTTGCCGATGATTCTTTATTGGCTAAACAAAAAACGTACTTAAATAGCATCATTGAGACATTCCACCAGCATTTCTTCCTTTGAAGCTTCGGAAGTAGTATGTTCGACCATATGGATCTCGTATAACAACTTATAACTAGTAATCATATAATTTCGTCACCAATTTTGTTACCTTTTGATCCTTCACTATAGATTTTCACTTTGTTTAAAGCTGAAAACTTATTAATTAAGCGTCATAGACATATTCCAAAATCGTTTCCACCATTTCAAGCTTCGAGGTTAGTCCATGCATCTATATGCACCTCAGATAGCAAATTACCTATAGAAATGTGATAGTTTGATACATTTTTAACTGTTTTGATCCATCATGGTAGATTTTTTATTTTTGCGAAACTGAAAACTTGTTTAAATTGCATTATCAACAAGTGATAGAAGCCTTTGTTCGTTTCTTGTTTCGAAGTTGTCTTTGCCGCCATTTGAAAATCCTACAACAACTTATATATCTAGGAGTCACATAATTTTTCGCAGTTTGTCATAACCTTTTGATTTATTACTTTGAATTTTCTCCTCCTTTGAAACTCAGAAATCATTTAAATAGGACATTAGACACATTATAATTGCATTTCCATCATTTCATTCTTCGAGAGTCGTCTCGACGGCCATGTGGAAGTCATAGAACAGCTTATCCACATAAATTATTCATGTTTAGCACCTTTACATAAATTTTTGATCTGTTGCCGATGATTCTTTATTGGCTAAACAAAAAACTTACTTAAATAGCATCATTGAGACATTCCACCAGCATTGCTTCCTTTGAAGCTTCGGAAGTAGTATGTTCGACCATATGGATCTCGTATAACAACTTATAACTAGTAATCATATAATTTCGTCACCAATTTTGTTACATTTTGATCCTTCACTATAGATTTTCACTCTGTTTAAAACTGAAAACTTATTAATTAAGCGTCATTGACATATTCCAAAATCGTTTCCACCATTTCAAGCTTCGAGGTTTGTCCATGCATCTATATGCACCTCAGATAGCAAATTACCTATAGAAATCTGATAGTTTGATACATTTTTAACCGCTTTCATCCTTCATGGTAGATTTTTTATTTTTGCGAAACTGAAAACTTGTTTAAATTGCATTATGACCAAGTGATAGAAGCCTTTGTTCGTTTCTTGTTTCGAAGTTGTCTTTGCCGCCATTTGAAAATCCTCCAACAACTTATATATGTAGGAGTCACATAATTTTTAGCAGTTTGTCATAACCTTTTGATTTATTACTTTGAATTTTCTCCTCCTTTGAAACTCAAAAATCATTTGAATAGGACATTAGACACATTATAATTGCATTTCCATCATTTCATTCTTCGAGAGTCGTCTCGACGGCCATGTGGAAGTCATAGAACAGCTTATCCACATAAATTATTCATGTTTAGCACCTTTACATAAACTTTTGATCTGTTGCCGATGATTTTTTATTGGCTAAACAAAAAACTTACTTAAATAGCATCATTGAGACATTCCACCAGCATTGCTTCCTTTGAAGATTCGGAAGTAGTATGTTCGACCATATGGATCTCGTATAACAACTTATAACTAGTAATCATATAATTTCGTCACCAATTTTGTTACCTTTTGATCCTTCACTATAGATTTTCACTTTGTTTAAAGCTGAAAACTTATTAATTAAGCGTCATTGACATATTCCAAAATTGTTTCCACAATTTCAAGCTTCGAGGTTAGTCCATGCATCTATATGCACCTCAGATAGCAAATTACCTATAGAAATTTGATAGTTTGATCCATTTTTAACCGTTTTGATCCATCATTGTAGTTTTTTTATTTTTGCGAAACTGAAAACTTGTTTAAATTGCATTATCAACAAGTGATAGAAGCCTTTGTTCGTTTCTTGTTTCGAAGTTGTCTTTGCCGCCATTTGAAAATCCTACAACAACTTATATATGTAGGAGTCACATAATTTTTAGCAGTTTTTCATAACCTTTTGATTTATTACTTTGAATTTTCTCCTTCTTTGAAACTGAGAAATCATTTAAATAGGACATTAGACACATTATAATTGCATTTCCATCATTTCATTCTTCGAGAGTCGTCTCGACGGCCATGTGGAAGTCATAGAACAACTTATCCACATAAATTATTCATGTTTAGCACCTTTACATAAACTTTTGATCTGTTGCCGATGATTTTTTATTGGCTAAACAAAAAACTTACTTAAATAGCATCATTGAGACATTCCACCAGCATTGCTTCCTTTGAAGCTTCGGAAGTAGTATGTTCGACCATATGGATCTCGTATAACAACTTATAATTAGTAATCATACAATTTCGTCACCAATTTTGTTACCTTTTGATCCTTCACTATAGATTTTCACTTTGTTTAAAACTGAAAACTTATTAATTAAGCGTCATCGACATATTCCAAAATCGTTTCCACCATTTCAAGCTTCGAGGTTTGTCCATGCATCTATATGCACCTCAGATAGCAAATTACCTATAGAAATCTGATAGTTTGATAAAAAAAATTTACCGTTTTGATCCATCATGGTAGAGTTTTTATTTTTGCGAAACTGAAAAACTTGTTTAAATTGCATTATCAACAAGTGATAGAAGCCTTTGTTCGTTTCTTGTTTCGAAGTTGTATTTGCCGCCATTTGAAAATCCTACAACAACTTATATATGTAGGAGTCACATAATTTTTAGCAGTTTGTCATAACCTTTTGATTTATTACTTTGAATTTTCTCCTCCTTTGAAACTCAAAAATCATTTGAATAGGACATTAGACACATTATAATTGCATTTCCATCATTTCATTCTTCGAGAGTCGTCTCGACGGCCATGTGGAAGTCATAGAACAGCTTATCCACATAAATTATTCATGTTTAGCACCTTTACATAAACTTTTGATCTGTTGCCGATGATTCTTTATTGGCTAAACAAAAAACGTACTTAAATAGCATCATTGAGACATTCCACCAGCATTTCTTCCTTTGAAGCTTCGGAAGTAGTATGTTCGACCATATGGATCTCGTATAACAACTTATAACTAGTAATCATATAATTTCGTCACCAATTTTGTTACCTTTTGATCCTTCACTATAGATTTTCACTTTGTTTAAAGCTGAAAACTTATTAATTAAGCGTCATTGACATATTCCAAAATCGTTTCCACCATTTCAAGCTTCGAGGTTAGTCCATGCATCTATATGCACCTCAGATAGCAAATTACCTATAGAAATCTGATAGTTTGATACATTTTTAACTGTTTTGATCCATCATGGTAGATTTTTTATTTTTGCGAAACTGAAAACTTGTTTAAATTGCATTATCAACAAGTGATAGAAGCCTTTGTTCGTTTCTTGTTTCGAAGTTGTCTTTGCCGCCATTTGAAAATCCTACAACAACTTATATATCTAGGAGTCACATAATTTTTCGCAGTTTGTCATAACCTTTTGATTTATTACTTTGAATTTTCTCCTCCTTTGAAACTCAGAAATCATTTAAATAGGACATTAGACACATTATAATTGCATTTCCATCATTTCATTCTTCGAGAGTCGTCTCGACGGCCATGTGGAAGTCATAGAACAGCTTATCCACATAAATTATTCATGTTTAGCACCTTTACATAAATTTTTGATCTGTTGCCGATGATTTTTTATTGGCTAAACAAAAAACTTACTTAAATAGCATCATTGAGACATTCCACCAGCATTGCTTCCTTTGAAGCTTCGGAAGTAGTATGTTCGACCATATGGATCTCGTATAACAACTTATAACTAGTAATCATATAATTTCGTCACCAATTTTGTTACCTTTTGATCCTTCACTATAGATTTTCACTCTGTTTAAAACTGAAAACTTATTAATTAAGCGTCATTGACATATTCCAAAATCGTTTCCACCATTTCAAGCTTCGAGGTTTGTCCATGCATCTATATGCACCTCAGATAGCAAATTACCTATAGAAATCTGATAGTTTGATACATTTTTAACCGCTTTGATCCTTCATGGTAGATTTTTTATTTTTGCGAAACTGAAAACTTGTTTAAATTGCATTATGACCAAGTGATAGAAGCCTTTGTTCGTTTCTTGTTTCGAAGTTGTCTTTGCCGCCATTTGAAAATCCTACAACAACTTATATATGTAGGAGTCACATAATTTTTAGCAGTTTGTCATAACCTTTTGATTTATTACTTTGAATTTTCTCCTCCTTTGAAACTCAGAAATCATTTAAATAGGACATTAGACACATTATAATTGCATTTCCATCATTTCATTCTTCGAGAGTCGTCTCGACGGCCATGTGGAAGTCATAGAACAGCTTATCCACATAAATTATTCATGTTTAGCATCTTTACATAAACTTTTAATCTGTCGCCGATGATTCTTTATTGGCTAAACAAAAAACGTACTTAAATAGCATCATTGAGACATTCCACCAGCATTTCTTCCTTTGAAGCTTCGGAAGTAGTATGTTCGACCATATGGATCTCGTATAACAACTTATAACTAGTAATCATATAATTTCGTCACCAATTTTGTTACCTTTTGATCCTTCACTATAGATTTTCACTTTGTTTAAAACTGAAAACTTATTAATTAAGCGTCATCGACATATTCCAAAATCATTTCCACCATTTCAAGCTTCGAGGTTTGTCCATGCATCTATATGCACCTCACATAGCAAACTACCTATAGAAATCTGATAGTTTGATAAAATTTTTACCGTTTTGATCCATCATGGTAGAGTTTTTATTTTTGCGAAACTGAAAAACTTGTTTAAATTGCATTATCAGCAAGTGATAGAAGCCTTTGTTCGTTTCTTGTTTCGAAGTGTCTTTGCCGCCATTTGAAAATCCTCCAACAACTTATATATGTAGGAGTCACATAATTTTTAGCAGTTTGTCATAACCTTTTGATTTATTACTTTGAATTTTCTCCTCCTTTGAAACTCAAAAATCATTTGAATAGGACATTAGACACATTATAATTGCATTTCCATCATTTCATTCTTCGAGAGTCGTCTCGACGGCCATGTGGAAGTCATAGAACAGCTTATCCACATAAATTATTCATGTTTAGCACCTTTACATAAACTTTTGATCTGTTGCCGATGATTTTTTATTGGCTAAACAAAAAACTTACTTAAATAGCATCATTGAGACATTCCACCAGCATTTCTTCCTTTGAAGCTTCGGAAGTACTATGTTCGACCATATGGATCTCGTATAACAACTTATAACTAGTAATCATATAATTTCGTCACCAATTTTGTTACCTTTTGATCCTTCACTATAGATTTTCACTTTGTTTAAAGCTGAAAACTTATTAATTAAGCATCATTGACATATTCCAAAATTGTTTCCACAATTTCAAGCTTCGAGGTTAGTCCATGCATCTATATGCACCTCAGATAGCAAATTACCTATAGAAATTTGATAGTTTGATACATTTTTAACCGTTTTGATCCATCATGGTAGTTTTTTTATTTTTGCGAAACTGAAAACTTGTTTAAATTGCATTATCAACAAGTGATAGAAGCCTTTGTTCGTTTCTTGTTTCGAAGTTGTCTTTGCCGCCATTTGAAAATCCTACAACAACTTATATATGTAGGAGTCACATAATTTTTAGCAGTTTTTCATAACCTTTTGATTTATTACTTTGAATTTTCTCCTTCTTTGAAACTGAGAAATCATTTAAATAGGACATTAGACACATTATAATTGCATTTCCATCATTTCATTCTTCGAGAGTCGTCTCGACGGCCATGTGGAAGTCATAGAACAGCTTATCCACATAAATTATTCATGTTTAGCACCTTTACATAAACTTTTGATCTGTTGCCGATGATTTTTTATTGGCTAAACAAAAAACTTACTTAAATAGCATCATTGAGACATTCCACCAGCATTGCTTCCTTTGAAGCTTCGGAAGTAGTATGTTCGACCATATGGATCTCGTATAACAACTTATAATTACTAATCATACAATTTCGTCACCAATTTTGTTACCTTTTGATCCTTCACTATAGATTTTCACTTTGTTTAAAACTGAAAACTTATTAGTTAAGCGTCATCGACATATTCCAAAATCGTTTCCACCATTTCAAGCTTCGAGGTTTGTCCATGCATCTATATGCACCTCAGATAGCAAATTACCTATAGAAATCTGATAATTTGATAAAAAAAATTACCGTTTTGATCCATCATGGTAGAGTTTTTATTTTTGCGAAACTGAAAAACTTGTTTAAATTGCATTATCAACAAGTGATAGAAGCCTTTGTTCGTTTCTTGTTTCGAAGTTGTATTTGCCGCCATTTGAAAATCCTACAACAACTTATATATGTAGGAGTCACATAATTTTTAGCAGTTTGTCATAACCTTTTGATTTATTACTTTGAATTTTCTCCTCCTTTGAAACTCAAAAATCATTTGAATAGGACATTAGACACATTATAATTGCATCTCCATCATTTCATTCTTCGAGAGTCGTCTCGACGGCCATGTGGAAGTCATAGAACAGCTTATCCACATAAATTATTCATGTTTAGCACCTTTACATAAACTTTTGATCTGTTGCCGATGATTTTTTATTGGCTAAACAAAAACTTACTTAAATAGCATCATTGAGACATTCCACCAGCATTGCTTCCTTTGAAGCTTCGGAAGTAGTATGTTCGACCATATGGATCTCGTATAACAACTTATAACTAGTAATCATATAATTTCGTCACCAATTTTGTTACCTTTTGATCCTTCACTATAGATTTTCACTTTGTTTAAAACTGAAAACTTATTAATTAAGCGTCATCGACATATTCCAAAATCATTTCCACCATTTCAAGCTTCGAGGTTTGTCCATGCATCTATATGCACCTCACATAGCAAACTACCTATAGAAATCTGATAGTTTGATAAAAATTTTACCGTTTTGTTCCATCATGGTAGAGTTTTTATTTTTGCGAAACTGAAAAACTTGTTTAAATTGCATTATCAGCAAGTGATAGAAGCCTTTGTTCGTTTCTTGTTTCGAAGTTGTCTTTGCCGCCATTTGAAAATCCTCCAACAACTTATATATGTAGGAGTCACATAATTTTTAGCAGTTTGTCATAACCTTTTGATTTATTACTTTGAATTTTCTCCTCCTTTGAAACTCAAAAATCATTGGAATAGGACATTAGACACATTATAATTGCATTTCCATCATTTCATTCTTCGAGAGTCGTCTCGACGGCCATGTGGAAGTCATAGAACAGCTTATCCACATAAATTATTCATGTTTAGCACCTTTACATAAACTTTTGATCTGTTGCCGATGATTTTTTATTGGCTAAACAAAAAACTTACTTAAATAGCATCATTGAGACATTCCACCAGCATTGCTTCCTTTGAAGCTTCGGAAGTAGTATGTTCGACCATATGGATCTCGTATAACAACTTATAACTAGTAATCATATAATTTCGTCACCAATTTTGTTACCTTTTGATCCTTCACTATAGATTTTCACTTTGTTTAAAGCTGAAAACTTATTAATTAAGTATCATTGACATATTCCAAAATTGTTTCCACAATTTCAAGCTTTGAGGTTAGTCCATGCATCTATATGCACCTCAGATAGCAAATTACCTATAGAAATCTGATAGTTTGATACATTTTTAACCGTTTTGATCCATCATGGTAGATTTTTTATTTTTGCGAAACTGAAAATTTGTTTAAATTGCATTATCAACAAGTGATAGAAGCCTTTGTTCGTTTCTTGTTTCGAAGTTGTCTTTGCCGCCATTTGAAAATCCTACAACAACTTATATATGTAGGAGTCACATAATTTTTAGCAGTTTTTCATAACCTTTTGATTTATTACTTTGAATTTTCTCCTTCTTTGAAACTGAGAAATCATTTAAATAGGACATTAGACACATTATAATTGCATTTCCATCATTTCATTCTTCGAGAGTCGTCTCGACGGCCATGTGGAAGTCATAGAACAGCTTATCCACATAAATTATTCATGTTTAGCACCTTTACATAAACTTTGAATCTGTCGCCGATGATTCTTTATTGGCTAAAAAAAACGTACTTAAATAGCATCATTGAGACATTCCACCAGCATTTCTTCCTTTGAAGCTTCGGAAGTAGTATGTTCGACCATATGGATCTCGTATAACAACTTATAACTAGTAATCATATAATTTCGTCACCAATTTTGTTACCTTTTGATCCTTCAATATAGATTTTCACTTTGTTTAAAGCTGAAAACTTATTAATTAAGCGTCATTGACATATTCCAAAATCGTTTCCGCCATTTCAAGCTTCGAGGTTAGTCCATGCATCTATATGCACCTCAGATAGCAAATTACCTATAGAAATCTGATAGTTTGATACATTTTTAACCGTTTTGATCCATCATGGTAGATTTTTTATATTTGCGAAATTGAAAACTTGTTTAAATTGCATTATTAACAAGTGATAGAAGCCTTTGTTCGTTTCTTGTTTCGAAGTTGTCTTTGCCGCCATTTGAAAATCTTACAACAACTTATATATCTAGGAGTCACATAATTTTTCGCAGTTTGTCATAACCTTTTGATTTATTACTTTGAATTTTCTCCTCCTTTGAAACTCAGAAATCATTTAAATAGGACATTAGACACATTATAATTGCATTTCCATCATTTCATTCTTCGAGAGTCATCTCGACGGCCATGTGGAAGTCATAGAACAGCTTATCCACATAAATTATTCATGTTTAGCACCTTTACATAAACTTTTGATCTGTTGCCGATGATTTTTTATTGGCTAAACAAAAAACTTACTTAAATAGCATCATTGAGACATTCCACCAGCATTGCTTCCTTTGAAGCTTCGGAAGTAGTATGTTCGACCATATGGATCTCGTATAACAACTTATAACTAGTAATCATATAATTTCGTCACCAATTTTGTTACCTTTTGATCCTTCACTATAGATTTTCACTTTGTTTAAAGCTGAAAACTTATTAATTAAGCGTCATTGACATATTCCAAAATCGTTTCCACCATTTCAAGCTTCGAGGTTTGTCCATGCATCTATATGCACCTCACATAGCAAACTACCTATAGAAATCTGATAGTTTGATAAATTTTTTACCGTTTTGATCCATCATGGTAGAGTTTTTATTTTTGCGAAACTGAAAAACTTGTTTAAATTGCATTATCAGCAAGTGATAGAAGCCTTTGTTCGTTTCTTGTTTCGAAGTTGTCTTTGCCGCCATTTGAAAATCCTCCAACAACTTATATATGTAGGAGTCACATAATTTTTAGCAGTTTGTCATAACCTTTTGATTTATTACTTTGAATTTTCTCCTCCTTTGAAACTCAGAAATCATTTGAATAGGACATTAGACACATTATAATTGCATTTCCATCATTTCATTCTTCGAGAGTCGTCTCGACGGCCATGTGGAAGTCATAGAACAGCTTATCCACATAAATTATTCATGTTTAGCACCTTTACATAAACTTTTGATCTGTTGCCGATGAGTTTTTATTGGCTAAACAAAAAACTTACTTAAATAGCATCATTGAGACATTCCACCAGCATTGCTTCCTTTGAAGATTCGAAAGTAGTATGTTCGACCATATGGATCTCGTATAACAACTTATAACTAGTAATCATATAATTTCGTCACCAATTTTGTTACCTTTTGATCCTTCACTATAGATTTTCACTTTGTTTAAAGCTGAAAACTTATTAATTAAGCGTCATTGACATATTCCAAAATTGTTTCCACAATTTCAAGCTTCGAGGTTAGTCCATGCATCTATATGCACCTCAGATAGCAAATTACCTATAGAAATTTGATAGTTTAATACATTTTTAACCGTTTTTATCCATCATGGTAGTTTTTTTATTTTTGCGAAACTGAAAACTTGTTTAAATTGCATTATCAACAAGTGATAGAAGCCTTTGTTCGTTTCTTGTTTCGAAGTTGTCTTTGCCGCCATTTGAAAATCCTACAACAACTTATATATGTAGGAGTCACATAATTTTTAGCAGTTTTTCATAACCTTTTGATTTATTACTTTGAATTTTCTCCTTCTTTGAAACTGAGAAATCATTTAAATAGGACATTAGACACATTATAATTGCATTTCCATCATTTCATTCTTCGAGAGTCGTCTCGACGGCCATGTGGAAGTCATAGAACAGCTTATCCACATAAATTATTCATGTTTAGCACCTTTACATAAACTTTTGATCTGTTGCCGATGATTTTTTATTGGCTAAACAAAAAACTTACTTAAATAGCATCATTGAGACATTCCACCAGCATTGCTTCCTTTGAAGCTTCGGAAGTAGTATGTTCGACCATATGGATCTCGTATAACAACTTATAATTAGTAATCATACAATTTCGTCACCAATTTTGTTACCTTTTGATCCTTCACTATAGATTTTCACTTTGTTTAAAACTGAAAACTTATTAATTAAGCGTCATCGACATATTCCAAAATCGTTTCCACCATTTCAAGCTTCGAGGTTTGTCCATGCATCTATATGCACCTCAGATAGCAAATTACCTATAGAAATCTGATAGTTTGATAAAAAAAATTACCGTTTTGATCCATCATGGTAGAGTTTTTATTTTTGCGAAACTGAAAAACTTGTTTAAATTGCATTATCAACAAGTGATAGACGCCTTTGTTCATTTCTTGTTTCGAAGTTGTATTTGCCGCCATTTGAAAATCCTACAACAACTTATATATGTAGGAGTCACATAATTTTTAGCAGTTTGTCATAACCTTTTGATTTATTACTTTGAATTTTCTCCTCCTTTGAAACTCAAAAATCATTTGAATAGGACATTAGACACATTATAATTGAATCTCCATCATTTCATTCTTCGAGAGTCGTCTCGACGGCCATGTGGAAGTCATAGAACAGCTTATCCACATAAATTATTCATGTTTAGCACCTTTACATAAACTTTTGATCTGTTGCCGATGATTTTTTATTGGCTAAACAAAAACTTACTTAAATAGCATCATTGAGACATTCCACCAGCATTGCTTCCTTTGAAGCTTCGGAAGTAGTATGTTCGACCATATGGATCTCGTATAACAACTTATAACTAGTAATCATATAATTTCGTCACCAATTTTGTTACCATTTGATCCTTCACTATAGATTTTCACTTTGTTTAAAGCTGAAAACTTATTAATTAAGCGTCATTGACATATTCCAAAATTGTTTCCACAATTTCAAGCTTTGAGGTTAGTCCATGCATCTATATGCACCTCAGATAGCAAATTACCTATAGAAATCTGATAGTTTGATACATTTTTAACCGTTTTGATCCATCATGGTAGATTTTTTATTTTTGCGAAACTGAAAACTTGTTTAAATTGCATTATCAACAAGTGATAGAAGCCTTTGTTCGTTTCTTGTTTCGAAGTTGTCTTTGCCGCCATTTGAAAATCCTACAACAACTTATATATGTAGGAGTCACATAATTTTTAGCAGTTTTTCATAACCTTTTGATTTATTGCTTTGAATTTTCTCCTTCTTTGAAACTGAGAAATCATTTAAATAGGACATTAGACACATTATAATTGCATTTCCATCATTTCATTCTTCGAGAGTCATCTCGACGGCCATGTGGAAGTCATAGAACAGCTTATCCACATAAATTATTCATGTTTAGCACCTTTACATAAACTTTTGATTTGTTGCCGATGATTTTTTATTGGCTAAACAAAAAACTTACTTAAATAGCATCATTGAGACATTCCACCAGCATTGCTTCCTTTGAAGCTTCGGAAGTAGTATGTTCGACCATATGGATCTCGTATAACAACTTATAACTAGTAATCATATAATTTCGTCACCAATTTTGTTACCTTTTGATCCTTCACTATAGATTTTCACTTTGTTTAAAGCTGAAAACTTATTAATTAAGCGTCATTGACATATTCAAAAATTGTTTCCACAATTTCAAGCTTCGAGGTTAGTCCATGCATCTATATGCACCTCAGATAGCAAATTACCTATAGAAATCTGATAGTTTGATACATTTTTAACCGTTTTGATCCTTCATGGTAGATTTTTTATTTTTGCGAAACTGAAAACTTGTTTAAATTGCATTATCAACAAGTGATAGAAGCCTTTGTTCGTTTCTTGTTTCGAAGTTGTCTTTGCCGCCATTTGAAAATCCTACAACAACTTATATATGTAGGAGTCACATAATTTTTAGCAGTTTGTCATAACCTTTTGATTTATTACTTTGAATGTTCTCCTCCTTTGAAACTCAGAAATCATTTAAATAGGACATTAGACACATTATAATTGCATTTCCATCATTTCATTCTTCGAGAGTCGTCTCGACGGCCATGTGGAAGTCATAGAACAGCTTATCCACATAAATTATTCATGTTTAGCACCTTTACATAAACTTTTGATCTGTTGCCGATGATTTTTTATTGGCTAAACAAAAAACTTACTTAAATAGCATCATTGAGACATTCCACCAGCATTTCTTCCTTTGAAGCTTCGGAAGTAGTATGTTCGACCATATGGATCTCGTATAACAACTTATAACTAGTAATCATATAATTTCGTCACCAATTTTGTTACCTTTTGATCCTTCAATATAGATTTTCACTTTGTTTAAAGCTGAAAACTTATTAATTAAGCATCATTGACATATTCCAAAATCGTTTCCGCCATTTCAAGCTTCGAGGTTAGTCCATGCATCTATATGCACCTCAGATAGCAAATTACCTATAGAAATCTGATAGTTTGATACATTTTTAACCGTTTTGATCCATCATGGTAAATTTTTTATTTTTGCGAAATTGAAAACTTGTTTAAATTGCATTATTAACAAGTGATAGAAGCCTTTGTTCGTTTCTTGTTTCGAAGTTGTCTTTGCCGCCATTTGAAAATCCTACAACAACTTATATATCTAGGAGTCACATAATTTTTCGCAGTTTGTCATAACCTTTTGATTTATTACTTTGAATTTTCTCCTCCTTTGAAACTCAGAAATCATTTAAATAGGACATTAGACACATTATAATTGCATTTCCATCATTTCATTCTTCGAGAGTCGTCTCGACGGCCATGTGGAAGTCATAGAACAGCTTATCCACATAAATTATTCATGTTTAGCACCTTTACATAAACTTTTGATCTGTTGCCGATGATTTTTTATTGGCTAAACAAAAAACTTACTTAAATAGCATCATTGAGACATTCCACCAGCATTGCTTCCTTTGAAGCTTCGGAAGTACTATGTTCGACCATATGGATCTCGTATAACAACTTATAACTAGTAATCATATAATTTCGTCACCAATTTTGTTACCTTTTGATCCTTCACTATAGATTTTCACTTTGTTTAAAGCTGAAAACTTATTAATTAAGCGTCATTGACATATTCCAAAATTGTTTCCACAATTTCAAGCTTCGAGGTTAGTCCATGCATCTATATGCACCTCAGATAGCAAATTACCTATAGAAATCTGATAGTTTGATACATTTTTAACCGTTTTGATCCATCATGGTAGATTTTTTATTTTTGCGAAACTGAAAACTTGTTTAAATTGAATTATCAACAAGTGATAGAAGCCTTTGTTCGTTTCTCGTTTCGAAGTTGTCTTTGCCGCCATTTGAAAATCCTACAACAACTTATATATGTAGGAGTCACATAATTTTTAGCAGTTTGTCATAACCTTTTGATTCATTACTTTGAATTTTGTCCTCCTTTGAAACTCAGAAATCATTTAAATAGGACATTAGACACATTATAATTGCATTTCCATCATTTCATTCTTCGAGAGTCGTCTCGACGGCCATGTGGAAGTCATAGAACAGCTTATCCACATAAATTATTCATGTTTAGCACCTTTACATAAACTTTTGATCTGTTGCTGATGATTTTTTATTGGCTAAACAAAAAACTTACTTAAATAGCATCATTGAGACATTCCACTAGCATTGCTTCCTTTGAAGCTTCGGAAGTACTATGTTCGACCATATGGATCTCGTATAACAACTTATAACTAGTAATCATATAATTTCGTCACCAATTTTGTTACCTTTTGATCCTTCACTATAGATTTTCACTTTGTTTAAAGCTGAAAACTTATTAATTAAGCGTCATTGACATATTCCAAAATTGTTTCCACAATTTCAAGCTTCGAGGTTAGTCCATGCATCTATATGCACCTCAGATAGCAAATTACCTATAGAAATCAGATAGTTTGATACATTTTTAACCGTTTTGATCCATCATGGTAGATTTTTTATTTTTGCGAAACTGAAAACTTGTTTAAATTGAATTATCAACAAGTGATAGAAGCCTTTGTTCGTTTCTCGTTTCGAAGTTGTCTTTGCCGCCATTTGAAAATCCTACAACAACTTATATATGTAGGAGTCACATAATTTTTAGCAGTTTGTCATAACCTTTTGATTCATTACTTTGAATTTTCTCCTCCTTTGAAACTCAGAAATCATTTAAATAGGACATTAGACACATTATAATTGCATTTCCATCATTTCATTCTTCGAGAGTCGTCTCGACGGCCATGTGGAAGTCATAGAACAGCTTATCCACATAAATTATTCATGTTTAGCACCTTTACATAAACTTTTGATCTGTTGCCGATGATTTTTTATTGGCTAAACAAAAAACTTACTTAAATAGCATCATTGAGACATTCCACTAGCATTGCTTCCTTTGAAGCTTCGGAAGTAGTATGTTCGACCATATGGATCTCGTATAACAACTTATAACTAGTAATCATATAATTTCGTCACCAATTTTGTTACCTTTTGATCCTTCACTATAGATTTTCACTTTGTTTAAAGCTGAAAACTTATTAATTAAGCGTCATTGACATATTCCAAAATCGTTTACACAATTTCAAGCTTCGAGGTTGGTCCATGCATCTATATGCACCTCAGATAGCAAATTACCTATAGAAATCTGATAGTTTGATACATTTTTAACCGTTTTGATCCATCAAGGTAGATTTTTTATTTTTGCGAAATTGAAAACTTGTTTAAATTGCATTATCAACAAGTGATAGTAGCCTTTGTTCGTTTCTTGTTTCGAAGTTGTCTTTGCCGCCATTTGAAAATCCTACAACAACTTATATATGTAGGAGTCACATAATTTTTAGCAGTTTGTCATAACCTTTTGATTTATTACTTTGAATTTTCTACTCCTTTGAAACTCAGAAATCATTTAAATAGGACATTAGACACATTATAATTGCATTTCCATCATTTCATTCTTCGAGAGTCGTCTCGACGGCCATGTGGAAGTCATAGAACAGCTTATCCACATAAATTATTCATGTTTAGCACCTTTACATAAACTTTTGATCTGTTGCCGATGATTTTTTATTGGCTAAACAAAAAAATTACTTAAATAGCATCATTGAGACATTCCACCAGCATTGCTTCCTTTGAAGCTTCGGAAGTAGTATGTTCGACCATATCGATCTCGTATAACAACTTATAACTAGTAATCATATAATTTCGTCACCAATTTTGTTACCTTTTGATCCTTCAATATAGATTTTCACTTTGTTTAAAGCTGAAAACTTATTAATTAAGCATCATTGACATATTCCAAAATCGTTTCCGCCATTTCAAGCTTCGAGGTTAGTCCATGCATCTATATGCACCTCAGATAGCAAATTACCTATAGAAATCTGATAGTTTGATACATTTTTAACCGTTTGATCCATCATGGTAGATTTTTTATTTTTGCGAAATTGAAAACTTGTTTAAATTGCATTATTAACAAGTGATAGAAGCCTTTGTTCGTTTCTTGTTTCGAAGTTGTCTTTGCCGCCATTTGAAAATCCTACAACAACTTATATATGTAGGAGTCACATAATTTTTAGCAGTTTGTCATAACCTTTTGATTTATTACTTTGAATTTTCTCCTCCTTTGAAACTCAGAAATCATTTAAATAGGACATTAGACACATTATAATTGCATTTCCATCATTTCATTCTTCGAGAGTCGTCTCGACGGCCATGTGGAAGTCATAGAACAGCTTATCCACATAAATTATTCATGTTTAGCACCTTTACATAAACTTTTGATCTGTTGCCGATGATTTTTTATTGGCTAAACAAAAAACTTACTTAAATAGCATTATTGAGACATTCCACCAGCATTGCTTCCTTTGAAGCTTCGGAAGTAGTATGTTCGACCATATGGATCTCGTATAACAACTTATAACTAGTAATCATATAATTTCGTCACCAATTTTGTTACCTTTTGATCCTTCACTATAGATTTTCACTTTGTTTAAAGCTGAAAACTTATTAATTAAGCGTCATTGACATATTCCAAAATTGTTTCCACAATTTCAAGCTTCGAGGTTAGTCCATGCATCTATATGCACCTCAGATAGCAAATTACCTATAGAAATCTGATAGTTTGATACATTTTTAACCGTTTTGATCCATCATGGTAGATTTTTTATTTTTGCAAAACTGAAAACTTGTTTAAATTGCATTATCGACAAGTGATAGAAGCCTTTGTTCGTTTCTCGTTTCGAAGTTGTCTTTGCCGCCATTTGAAAATCCTACAACAACTTATATATGTAGGAGTCACATAATTTTTAGCAGTTTGTCATAACCTTTTGATTTATTACTTTGAATTTTATCCTCCTTTGAAACTCAGAAATCATTTAAATAGGACATTAGACACATTATAATTGCATTTCCATCATTTCATTCTTCGAAAGTCGTCTCGACGGCCATGTGGAAGTCATAGAACAGCTTATCCACAAAAATTATTCATGTTTAGCACCTTTACATAAACTTTTGATCTGTTGCCGATGATTTTTTATTGGCTAAACAAAACACATACTTAAATAGCATCATTGAGACATTCCACCAGCATTGCTTCCTTTGAAGCTTCGGAAGTAGTATGTTCGACCATATGGATCTCGTATAACAACTTATAACTAGTAATCATATAATTTCGTCACCAATTTTGTTACCTTGTGATCCTTCACTATAGATTTTCACTTTGTTTAAAGCTGAAAACTTATTAATTAAGGGTCATTGACATATTCCAAAATTGTTTCCACAATTTCAAGCTTCGAGGTTAGTCCATGCATCTATATGCACCTCAGATAGCAAATTACCTATAGAAATCTGATAGTTTCATACATTTTTAACCGTTTTGATCCATCATGGTAGATTTTTTATTTTTGCAAAACTGAAAACTTGTTTAAATTGCATTATCAACAAGTGATAGAAGCCTTTGTTCGTTTCTTGTTTCGAAGTTGTCTTTGCCGCCATTTGAAAATCCTACAACAACTTATATATGTAGGAGTCACATAATTTTTAGTTGTTTGTCATAACCTTTTGATTTATTACTTTGAATTTTCTCCTCCTTTGAAACTCAGAAATCATTTAAATAGGACATTAGACACATTATAATTGCATTTCCATCATTTCATTCTTCGAGAGTCGTCTCGACGGCCATGTGGAAGTCATAGAAGAGCTTATCCACATAAATTATTCATGTTTAGCACCTTTACATAAACTTTTAATCTGTTGCCGATGATTTTTTATTGGCTAAACAAAAAATTACTTAAATAGCATCATTGAGACATTCCACCAGCATTGCTTCCTTTGAAGCTTCGGAAGTAGTATGTTCGACCATATGGATCTCGTATAACAACTTATAACTAGTAATCATATAATTTCGTCACCAATTTTGTTACCTTTTGATCCTTCACTATAGATTTTCACTTTGTTTAAAGCTGAAAACTTATTAATTAAGCGTCATTGACATATTCCAAAATTGTTTCCACAATTTCAAGCTTCGAGGTTAGTCCATGCATCTATATGCACCTCAGATAGCAAATTACCTATAGAAATCTGATAGTTTGATACATTTTTAACCGTTTTGATCCATCATGGTAGATTTTTTATTTTTGCAAAACTGAAAACTTGTTTAAATTGCATTATCAACAAGTGATAGAAGCCTTTGTTCGTTTCTCGTTTCGAAGTTGTCTTTGCCGCCATTTGAAAATCCTACAACAACTTATATATGTAGGAGTCACATAATTTTTAGCAGTTTGTCATAACCTTTTGATTTATTACTTTGAATTTTCTCCTCCTTTGAAACTCAGAAATCATTTAAATAGGACATTAGACACATTATAATTGCATTTCCATCATTTCATTCTTCGAGAGTCGTCTCGACGGCCATGTGGAAGTCATAGAACAGCTTATCCACATAAATTATTCATGTTTAGTACCTTTACATAAACTTTTGATCTGTTGCCGATGATTTTTATTGGCTAAACAAAAAACTTACTTAAATAGCATCATTGAGACATTCCACCAGCATTGCTTCCTTTGAAGCTTCGGAAGTAGTATGTTCGACCATATGGATCTCGTATAACAACTTATAACTAGTAATCATATAATTTCGTCACCAATTTTGTTACCTTTTGATCCTTCACTATAGATTTTCACTTTGTTTAAAGCTGAAAACTTATTAATTAAGCGTCATTGACATATTCCAAAATTGTTTCCACAATTTCAAGCTTCGAGGTTAGTCCATGCATCTATATGCACCTCAGATAGCAAATTACCTATAGAAATCAAATAGTTTGATACATTTTTAACCGTTTTGATCCATCATGGTAGATTTTTTATTTTTGCGAAACTGAAAACTTGTTTAAATTGCATTATCAACAAGTGATAGAAGCCTTTGTTCGTTTCTCGTTTCGAAGTTGTCTTTGCCGCCATTTGAAAATCCTACAACAACTTATATATGTAGGAGTCACATAATTTTTAGCAGTTTGTCATAACCTTTTGATTTATTACATTGAATTTTCTCCTCCTTTGAAACTCAGAAATCATTTAAATAGGACATTAGACACATTATAATTGCATTTCCATCATTTCATTCTTCGAGAGTCGTCTCGACGGCCATGTGGAAGTCATAGAACAGCTTATCCACATAAATTATTCATGTTTAGCACCTTTACATAAACTTTTGATCTGTTGCCGATGATTTTTTATTGGCTAAACAAAAAACTTACTTAAATAGCATCATTGAGACATTCCACTAGCATTGCTTCCTTTGAAGCTTCGGAAGTAGTATGTTCGACCATATGGATCTCGTATAACAACTTATAACTAGTAATCATATAATTTCGTCACCAATTTTGTTACCTTTTGATCCTTCACTATAGATTTTCACTTTGTTTAAAGCTGAAAACTTATTAATTAAGCGTCATTGACATATTCCAAAATTGTTTCCACAATTTCAAGCTTCGAGGTTAGTCCATGCATCTATATGCACCTCAGATAGCAAATTACCTATAGAAATCAAATAGTTTGATACATTTTTAACCGTTTTGATCCATCATGGTAGATTTTTTATTTTTGCGAAACTGAAAACTTGTTTAAATTGCATTATCAACAAGTGATAGAAGCCTTTGTTCGTTTCTCGTTTCGAAGTTGTCTTTGCCGCCATTTGAAAATCCTACAACAACTTATATATGTAGGAGTCACATAATTTTTAGCAGTTTGTCATAACCTTTTGATTTATTACTTTGTATTTTATCCTTCTTTGAAACTCAGAAATCATTTAAATAGGACATTAGACACATTATAATTGCATTTCCATCATTTCATTCTTCGAAAGTCGTCTCGACGGCCATGTGGAAGTCATAGAACAGCTTATCCACAAAAATTATTCATGTTTAGCACCTTTACATAAACTTTTGATCTGTTGCCGATGATTTTTTATTGGCTAAACAAAAAACATACTTAAATAGCATCATTGAGACATTCCACCAGCATTGCTTCCTTTGAAGCTTCGGAAGTAGTATGTTCGACCATATGGATCTCGTATAACAACTTATAACTAGTAATCATATAATTTCGTCACCAATTTTGTTACCTTTTGATCCTTCACTATAGATTTTCAGTTTGTTTAAAGCTGAAAACTTATTAATTAAGGGTCATTGACATATTCCAAAATTGTTTCCACAATTTCAAGCTTCGAGGTTAGTCCATGCATCTATATGCACCTCAGATAGCAAATTACCTATAGAAATCTGATAGTTTGATACATTTTTAACCGTTTTGATCCATCATGGTAGATTTTTTATTTTTGCAAAACTGAAAACTTGTTTAAATTGCATTATCAACAAGTGATAGAAGCCTTTGTTCGTTTCTTGTTTCGAAGTTGTCTTTGCCGCCATTTGAAAATCCTACAACAACTTATATATATAGGAGTCACATAATTTTTAGTTGTTTGTCATAACCTTTTGATTTATTACTTTGAATTTTCTCCTCCTTTGAAACTCAGAAATCATTTAAATAGGACATTAGACACATTATAATTGCATTTCCATCATTTCATTCTTCGAGAGTCGTCTCGACGGCCATGTGGAAGTCATAGAAGAGCTTATCCACATAAATTATTCATGTTTAGCACCTTTACATAAACTTTTAATCTGTTGCCGATGATTTTTTATTGGCTAAACAAAAAACTTACTTAAATAGCATCATTGAGACATTCCACCAGCATTGCTTCCTTTGAAGCTTCGGAAGTAGTATGTTCGACCATATGGATCTCGTATAACAACTTATAACTAGTAATCATATAATTTCGTCACCAATTTTGTTACCTTTTGATCCTTCACTATAGATTTTCACTTTTTTTAAAGCTGAAAACTTATTAATTAAGCGTCATTGACATATTCCAAAATTGTTTCCACAATTTCAAGCTTCGAGGTTAGTCCATGCATCTATATGCACCTCAGATAGCAAATTACCTATAGAAATCTGATAGTTTGATACATTTTTAACCGTTTTGATCCATCATGGTAGATTTTTTATTTTTGCAAAACTGAAAACTTGTTTAAATTGCATTATCAACAAGTGATAGAAGCCTTTGTTCGTTTCTCGTTTCGAAGTTGTCTTTGCCGCCATTTGAAAATCCTACAACAACTTATATATGTAGGAGTCACATAGTTTTTAGCAGTTTGTCATAACCTTTTGATTTATTACTTTGAATTTTCTCCTCCTTTGAAACTCAGAAATCATTTAAATAGGACATTAGACACATTATAATTGCATTTCCATCATTTCATTCTTCGAGAGTCGTCTCGACGGCCATGTGGAAGTCATAGAACAGCTTATCCACATAAATTATTCATGTTTAGTACCTTTACATAAACTTTTGATCTGTTGCCGATGATTTTTATTGGCTAAACAAAAAACTTACTTAAATAGCATCATTGAGACATTCCACCAGCATTGCTTCCTTTGAAGCTTCGGAAGTAGTATGTTCGACCATATGGATCTCGTATAACAACTTATAACTAGTAATCATATAATTTCGTCACCAATTTTGTTACCTTTTGATCCTTCACTATAGATTTTCACTTTGTTTAAAGCTGAAAACTTATTAATTAAGCGTCATTGACATATTCCAAAATTGTTTCCACAATTTCAAGCTTCGAGGTTAGTCCATGCATCTATATGCACCTCAGATAGCAAATTACCTATAGAAATCAAATAGTTTGATACATTTTTAACCGTTTTGATCCATCATGGTAGATTTTTTATTTTTGCGAAACTGAAAACTTGTTTAAATTGCATTATCAACAAGTGATAGAAGCCTTTGTTCGTTTCTCGTTTCGAAGTTGTCTTTGCCGCCATTTGAAAATCCTACAACAACTTATATATGTAGGAGTCACATAATTTTTAGCAGTTTGTCATAACCTTTTGATTTATTACATTGAATTTTCTCCTCCTTTGAAACTCAGAAATCATTTAAATAGGACATTAGACACATTATAATTGCATTTCCATCATTTCATTCTTCGAGAGTCGTCTCGACGGCCATGTGGAAGTCATAGAACAGCTTATCCACATAAATTATTCATGTTTAGCACCTTTACATAAACTTTTGATCTGTTGCCGATGATTTTTTATTGGCTAAACAAAAAACTTACTTAAATAGCATCATTGAGACATTCCACTAGCATTGCTTCCTTTGAAGCTTCGGAAGTAGTATGTTCGACCATATGGATCTCGTATAACAACTTATAACTAGTAATCATATAATTTCGTCACCAATTTTGTTACCTTTTGATCCTTCACTATAGATTTTCACTTTGTTTAAAGCTGAAAACTTATTAATTAAGCGTCATTGACATATTCCAAAATTGTTTCCACAATTTCAAGCTTCGAGGTTAGTCCATGCATCTATATGCACCTCAGATAGCAAATTACCTATAGAAATCTGATAGTTTGATACATTTTTAACCGTTTTGATCCATCATGGTAGATTTTTTATTTTTGCGAAACTGAAAACTTGTTTAAATTGCATTATCAACAAGTGATAGAAGCCTTTCTTCGTTTCTCGTTTCGAAGTTGTCTTTGCCGCCATTTGAAAATCCTACAACAACTTATATATGTAGGAGTCACATAATTTTTAGCATTTTGTCATAACCTTTTGATTTATTACTTTGAATTTTCTCCTCCTTTGAAACTCAGAAATCATTTAAATAGGACATTAGACACATTATAATTGCATTTCCATCATTTCATTCTTCGAGAGTCGTCTCGACGGCCATGTGGAAGTCATAGAACAGCTTATCCACATAAATTATTCATGTTTAGCACCTTTACATAAACTTTTGATCTGTTGCCGATGATTTTTATTGGCTAAACAAAAAACTTACTTAAATAGCATCATTGAGACATTCCACCAGCATTGCTTCCTTTGAAGCTTCGGAAGTAGTATGTTCGACCATATGGATCTCGTATAACAACTTATAACTAGTAATCATATAATTTCGTCACCAATTTTGTTACCTTTTGATCCTTCACTATAGATTTTCACTTTTTTTAAAGCTGAAAACTTATTAATTAAGCGTCATTGACATATTCCAAACTTGTTTCCACAATTTCAAGCTTCGAGGTTAGTCCATGCATCTATATGCACCTCAGATAGCAAATTACCTATAGAAATCTGATAGTTTGATACATTTTTAACCGTTTTGATCCATCATGGTAGATTTTTTATTTTTGCGAAACTTAAAACTTGTTTAAGTTGCATTATCAACAAGTGATAGAAGCCTTTGTTCGTTTCTCGTTTCGAAGTTGTCTTTGCCGCCATTTGAAAATCCTACAACAACTTATATATGTAGGAGTCAGATAATTTTTAGCAGTTTGTCATAACCTTTTGATTCATTACTTTGAATATTGTCCTCCTTTGAAACTCAGAAATCATTTAAATAGGACATTAGACACATTATAATTGCATTTCCATCATTTCATTCTTCGAGAGTCGTCTCGACGGCCATGTGGAAGTCATAGAACAGCTTATCCACATAAATTATTCATGTTTAGCACCTTTACATAAACTTTTGATCTGTTGCCGATGATTTTTTTATTGGCTAAACAAAAAACTTACTTAAATAGCATCATTGAGACATTCCACTAGCATTGCTTCCTTTGAAGCTTCGGAAGTACTATGTTCGACCATATGGATCTCGTATAACAACTTATAACTAGTAATCATATAATTTCGTCACCAATTTTGTTACCTTTTGATCCTTCACTATAGATTTTCACTTTGTTTAAAGCTGAAAACTTATTAATTAAGCGTCATTGACATATTCCAAAATTGTTTCCACAATTTCAAGCTTCGAGGTTAGTCCATGCATCTATATGCACCTCAGATAGCAAATTACCTATAGAAATCAGATAGTTTGATACATTTTTAACCGTTTTGATCCATCATGGTAGATTTTTTATTTTTGCGAAACTGAAAACTTGTTTAAATTGAATTATCAACAAGTGATAGAAGCCTTTGTTCGTTTCTCGTTTCGAAGTTGTCTTTGCCGCCATTTGAAAATCCTACAACAACTTATATATGTAGGAGTCACATAATTTTTAGCAGTTTGTCATAACCTTTTGATTCATTACTTTGAATTTTGTCCTCCTTTGAAACTCAGAAATCATTTAAATAGGACATTAGACACATTATAATTGCATTTCCATCATTTCATTCTCCGAGAGTCGTCTCGACGGCCATGTGGAAGTCATAGAACAGCTTATCCACATAAATTATTCATGTTTAGCACCTTTACATAAACTTTTGATCTGTTGCCGATGATTTTTTATTGGCTAAACAAAAAACTTACTTAAATAGCATCATTGAGACATTCCACTAGCATTGCTTCCTTTGAAGCTTCGGAAGTACTATGTTCGACCATATGGATCTCGTATAACAACTTATAACTAGTAATCATATAATTTCGTCACCAATTTTGTTACCTTTTGATCCTTCACTATAGATTTTCACTTTGTTTAAAGCTGAAAACTTATTAATTAAGCGTCATTGACATATTCCAAAATCGTTTATACAATTTCAAGCTTCGAGGTTGGTCCATGCATCTATATGCACCTCAGATAGCAAATTACCTATAGAAATCTGATAGTTTGATACATTTTTAACCGTTTTGATCCATCATGGTAGATTTTTTATTTTTGCGAAATTGAAAACTTGTTTAAATTGCATTATCAACAAGTGATAGTAGCCTTTGTTCGTTTCTTGTTTCGAAGTTGTCTTTGCCGCCATTTGAAAATCCTACAACAACTTATATATGTAGGAGTCACATAATTTTTAGCAGTTTGTCATAACCTTTTGATTTATTACTTTGAATTTTCTACTCCTTTGAAACTCAGAAATCATTTAAATAGGACATTAGACACATTATAATTGCATTTCCATCATTTCATTCTTCGAGAGTCGTCTCGACGGCCATGTGGAAGTCATAGAACAGCTTATCCACATAAATTATTCATGTTTAGCACCTTTACATAAACTTTTGATCTGTTGCCGATGATTTTTTATTGGCTAAACAAAAAACTTACTTAAATAGCATCATTGAGACATTCCACCAGCATTGCTTCCTTTGAAGCTTCGGAAGTAGTATGTTCGACCATATCGATCTCGTATAACAACTTATAACTAGTAATCATATAATTTCGTCACCAATTTTGTTACCTTTTGATCCTTCAATATAGATTTTCACTTTGTTTAAAGCTGAAAACTTATTAATTAAGCATCATTGACATATTCCAAAATCGTTTCCACAATTTCAAGCTTCGAGGTTAGTCCATGCATCTATATGCACCTCAGATAGCAAATTACCTATAGAAATCTGATAGTTTGATAGATTTTTAACCGTTTTGATCCATCATGGTAGATTTTTTATTTTTGCGAAATTGAAAACTTGTTTAAATTGCATTATCAACAAGTGATAGAAGCCTTTGTTCGTTTCTTGTTTCGAAGTTGTCTTTGCCGCCATTTGAAAATCCTACAACAACTTATATATCTAGGAGTCACATAATTTTTAGCAGTTTGTCATAACCTTTTGATTTATTACTTTGAATTTTCTACTCCTTTGAAACTCAGAAATCATTTAAATAGGACATTAGACACATTATAATTGCATTTCCATCATTTCATTCTTCGAGAGTCGTCTCGACGGCCATGTGGAAGTCATAGAACAGCTTATCCACATAAATTATTCATGTTTAGCACCTTTACATAAACTTTTGATCTGTTGCCGATGATTTTTTATTGGCTAAACAAAAAACTTACTTAAATAGCATCATTGAGACATTCCACCAGCATTGCTTCCTTTGAAGCTTCGGAAGTAGTATGTTCGACCATATCGATCTCGTATAACAACTTATAACTAGTAATCATATAATTTCGTCACCAATTTTGTTACCTTTTGATCCTTCAATATAGATTTTCACTTTGTTTAAAGCTGAAAACTTATTAATTAAGCATCATTGACATATTCCAAAATCGTTTCCACAATTTCAAGCTTCGAGGTTAGTCCATGCATCTATATGCACCTCAGATAGCAAATTACCTATAGAAATCTGATAGTTTGATAGATTTTTAACCGTTTTGATCCATCATGGTAGATTTTTTATTTTTGCGAAATTGAAAACTTGTTTAAATTGCATTATCAACAAGTGATAGAAGCCTTTGTTCGTTTCTTGTTTCGAAGTTGTCTTTGCCGCCATTTGAAAATCCTACAACAACTTATATATCTAGGAGTCACATAATTTTTAGCAGTTTGTCATAACCTTTTGATTTATTACTTTGAATTTTCTACTCCTTTGAAACTCAGAAATCATTTAAATAGGACATTAGACACATTATAATTGCATTTCCATCATTTCATTCTTCGAGAGTCGTCTCGACGGCCATGTGGAAGTCATAGAACAGCTTATCCACATAAATTATTCATGTTTAGCACCTTTACATAAACTTTTGATCTGTTGCCGATGATTTTTTATTGGCTAAACAAAAAACTTACTTAAATAGCATCATTGAGACATTCCACCAGCATTGCTTCCTTTGAAGCTTCGGAAGTAGTATGTTCGACCATATCGATCTCGTATAACAACTTATAACTAGTAATCATATAATTTCGTCACCAATTTTGTTACCTTTTGATCCTTCAATATAGATTTTCACTTTGTTTAAAGCTGAAAACTTATTAATTAAGCATCATTGACATATTCCAAAATCGTTTCCACAATTTCAAGCTTCGAGGTTAGTCCATGCATCTATATGCACCTCAGATAGCAAATTACCTATAGAAATCTGATAGTTTGATAGATTTTTAACCGTTTTGATCCATCATGGTAGATTTTTTATTTTTGCGAAATTGAAAACTTGTTTAAATTGCATTATCAACAAGTGATAGAAGCCTTTGTTCGTTTCTTGTTTCGAAGTTGTCTTTGCCGCCATTTGAAAATCCTACAACAACTTATATATCAAGGAGTCACATAATTTTTCGCAGTTTGTCATAACCTTTTGATTTATTACTTTGAATTTTCTCCTACTTTGAAACTCATAAATCATTTAAATAGGACATTAGACACATTATAATAGCATTTCCATCATTTCATTCTTCGAGAGTCGTCTCGACGGCCATGTGGAAGTCATAGAACAGCTTATCCACATAAATTATTCATGTTTAGCACCTTTACATAAACTTTTGATCTGTTGCCGATGATTTTTTATTGGCTAAACAAAAAACTTACTTAAATAGCATCATTGAGACATTCCACCAGCATTGCTTCCTTTGAAGCTTCGGAAGTAGTATGTTCGACCATATGGATCTCGTATAACAACTTATAACTAGTAATCATATAATTTCGTCACCAATTTTGTTACCTTTTGATCCTTCACTATAGATTTTCACTTTGTTTAAAGCTGAAAACTTATTAATTAAGCGTCATTGACATATTCCAAAATCGTTTCCGCCATTTCAAGCTTCGAGGTTAGTCCATGCATCTATATGCACCTCAGATAGCAAATTACCTATAGAAATCTGATAGTTTGATAGATTTTTAACCGTTTTGATCCATCATGGTAGATTTTTTATTTTTGCGAAATTGAAAACTTGTTTAAATTGCATTATCAACAAGTGATAGAAGCCTTTGTTCGTTTCTTGTTTCGAAGTTGTCTTTGCCGCCATTTGAAAATCCTACAACAACTTATATATCTAGGAGTCACATAATTTTTAGCAGTTTGTCATAACCTTTTGATTTATTACTTTGAATTTTCTCCTCCTTTGAAACTCAGAAATTATTTAAATAGGACATTAGACACATTATAATTGCATTTCCATCATTTCATTCTTCGAGAGTCGTCTCGACGGCCATGTGGAAGTCATAGAACAGCTTATCCACATAAATTATTCATGTTTAGCACCTTTACAAAAACTTTTGATCTGTTGCCGATGATTTTTTATTGGCTAAACAAAAAACTTACTTAAATAGCATCATTGAGACATTCCACCAGCATTGCTTCCTTTGAAGCTTCGGAAGTACTATGTTCGACCATATCGATCTCGTATAACAACTTATAACTAGTAATCATATAATTTCGTCACCAATTTTGTTACCTTTTGATCCTTCACTATAGATTTTAACTTTGTTTAAAGCTGAAAACTTATTAATTAAGCGTCATTGACATATTCCAAAAATGTTTCCACAATTTCAAGCTTCGAGGTTAGTCCATGCATCTATATGCACCTCAGATAGCAAATTACCTATAGAAATCTGATAGTTTGATACATTTTTAACCGTTTTGATCCTTCATGGTGGATTTTTTATTTTTGCGAAACTGAAAACTTGTTTAAATTGCATTATCAACAAGTGATAGAAGCCTTTGTTCGTTTCTTGTTTCGAAGTTGTCTTTGCCGCCATTTGAAAATCCTACAACAACTTATATATGTAGGAGTCACATAATTTTTAGCAGTTTGTCATAACCTTTTGATTTATTACTTTGAATTTTCTCCTCCTTTGAAACTCAGAAATCATTTAAATAGGACATTAGACACATTATAATTGCATTTCCATCATTTCATTCTTCGAGAGTCGTCTCGACGGCCATGTGGAAGTCATAGAACAGCTTATCCACATAAATTATTTATGTTTAGCACCTTTACATAAACTTTTGATCTGTTGCCGATGATTTTTTATTGGCTAAACAAAAAACTTACTTAAATAGCATCATTGAGACATTCCACCAGCATTGCTTACTTTGAAGCTTCGGAAGTAGTATGTTCGACCATATCGATCTCGTATAACAACTTATAACTAGTAATCATATAATTTCGTCACCAATTTTGTTACCTTTTGATCCTTCAATATAGATTTTCACTTTGTTTAAAGCTGAAAACTTATTAATTAAGCGTCATTGACATATTCCAAAATCGTTTCCGCCATTTCAAGCTTCGAGGTTAGTCCATGCATCTATATGCACCTCAGATAGCAAATTACCTATAGAAATCTGATAGTTTGATAGATTTTTAACCGTTTTGATCCATCATGGTAGATTTTTTATTTTTGCGAAATTGAAAACTTGTTTAAATTGCATTATCAACAAGTGATAGAAGCCTTTGTTCGTTTCTTGTTTCGAAGTTGTCTTTGCCGCCATTTGAAAATCCTACAACAACTTATATATCTAGGAGTCACATAATTTTTAGCAGTTTGTCATAACCTTTTGATTTATTACTTTGAATTTTCTCCTCCTTTGAAACTCAGAAATCATTTAAATAGGACATTAGACACATTATAATTGCATTTCCATCATTTCATTCTTCGAGAGTCGTCTCGACGGCCATGTGGAAGTCATAGAACAGCTTATCCACATAAATTATTCATGTTTAGCACCTTTACAAAAACTTTTGATCTGTTGCCGATGATTTTTTATTGGCTAAACAAAAAACTTACTTAAATAGCATCATTGAGACATTCCACCAGCATTGCTTCCTTTGAAGCTTCGGAAGTAGTATGTTCGACCATATCGATCTCGTATAACAACTTATAACTAGTAATCATATAATTTCGTCACCAATATTGTTACCTTTTGATCCTTCACTATAGATTTTAACTTTGTTTAAAGCTGAAAACTTATTAATTAAGCGTCATTGACATATTCCAAAATTGTTTCCACAATTTCAAGCTTCGAGGTTAGTCCATGCATCTATATGCACCTCAGATAGCAAATTACCTATAGAAATCTGATAGTTTGATACATTTTTAACCGTTTTGATCCTTCATGGTAGATTTTTTATTTTTGCGAAACTGAAAACTTGTTTAAATTGCATTATCAACAAGTGATAGAAGCCTTTGTTCGTTTCTTGTTTCGAAGTTGTCTTTGCCGCCATTTGAAAATCCTACAACAACTTATATATGTAGGAGTCACATAATTTTTAGCAGTTTGTCATAACCTTTTGATTTATTACTTTGAACTTTCTCCTCCTTTGAAACTCAGAAATCATTTAAATAGGACATTAGACACATTATAATTGCATTTCCATCATTTCATTCTTCGAGAGTCGTCTCGACGGCCATGTGGAAGTCATAGAACAGCTTATCCACATAAATTATTTATGTTTAGCACCTTTACATAAACTTTTGATCTGTTGCCGATGATTTTTTATTGGCTAAACAAAAAACTTACTTAAATAGCATCATTGAGACATTCCACCAGCATTGCTTCCTTTGAAGCTTCGGAAGTAGTATGTTCGACCATATGGATCTCGTATAACAACTTATAACTAGTAATCATATAATTTCGTCACCAATTTTGTTACCTTTTGATCCTTCACTATAGATTTTCACTTTGTTTAAAGCTGAAAACTTATTAATTAAGCGTCATTGACATATTGAAAAATTGTTTCCACAATTTCAAGCTTCGAGGTTAGTCCATGCATCTATATGCACCTCAGATAGCAAATTACCTATAGAAATCTGATAGTTTGATACATTTTTAACCGTTTTGATCCATCATGGTAGATTTTTTATTTTTGCAAAACTGAAAACTTGTTTAAATTGCATTATCAACAAGTGATAGAAGCCTTTGTTCGTTTCTTGTTTCGAAGTTGTCTTTGCCGCCATTTGAAAATCCTACAACAACTTATATATCAAGGAGTCACATAATTTTTCGCAGTTTGTCATAACCTTTTGATTTATTACTTTGAATTTTCTCCTACTTTGAAACTCATAAATCATTTAAATAGGACATTAGACACATTATAATAGCATTTCCATCATTTCATTCTTCGAGAGTCGTCTCGACGGCCATGTGGAAGTCATAGAACAGCTTATCCACATAAATTATTCATGTTTAGCACCTTTACATAAACTTTTGATCTGTTGCCGATGATTTTTTATTGGCTAAACAAAAAACTTACTTAAATAGCATCATTGAGACATTCCACCAGCATTGCTTCCTTTGAAGCTTCGGAAGTAGTATGTTCGACCATATGGATCTCGTATAACAACTTATAACTAGTAATCATATAATTTTGTCACCAATTTTGTTACCTTTTGATCCTTCACTATAGATTTTCACTTTGTTTAAAGCTGAAAACTTATTAATTAAGCGTCATTGACATATTCAAAAATTGTTTCCACAATTTCAAGCTTCGAGGTTAGTCCATGCATCTATATGCACCTCAGATAGCAAATTACCTATAGAAATCTGATAGTTTGATACATTTTTAACCGTTTTGATCCTTCATGGTAGATTTTTTATTTTTGCGAAACTGAAAACTTGTTTAAATTGCATTATCAACAAGTGATAGAAGCCTTTGTTCGTTTCTTGTTTCGAAGTTGTCTTTGCCGCCATTTGAAAATCCTACAACAACTTATATATGTAGGAGTCACATAATTTTTAGCAGTTTGTCATAACCTTTTGATTTATTACTTTGAATTTTCTCCTCCTTTGAAACTCAGAAATCATTTAAATAGGACATTAGACACATTATAATAGCATTTCCATCATTTCATTCTTCGAGAGTCGTCTCGACGGCCATGTGGAAGTCATAGAACAGCTTATCCACATAAATTATTCATGTTTAGCACCTTTACATAAACTTTTGATCTGTTGCCGATGTTTTTTTGTTGGCTAAACAAAAAACTTACTTAAATAGCATCATTGAGACATTCCACCAGCATTGCTTCCTTTGAAGCTTCGGAAGTAGTATGTTCGACCATATGGATCTCGTATAACAACTTATAACTAGTAATCATATAATTTCGTCACCAATTTTGTTACCTTTTGATCCTTCACTATAGATTTTCACTTTGTTTAAAGCTGAAAACTTATTAATTAAGCGTCATTGACATATTCCAAAATTGTTTCCACAATTTCAAGCTTCGAGGTTAGTCCATGCATCTATATGCACCTCAGATAGCAAATTACCTATAGAAATCTGATAGTTTGATACATTTTTAACCGTTTTGATCCATCATGGTAGATTTTTTATTTTTGCAAAACTGAAAACTTGTTTAAATTGCATTATCAACAAGTGATAGAAGCCTTTGTTCGTTTCTCGTTTCGAAGTTGTCTTTGCCGCCATTTGAAAATCCTACAACAACTTATATATGTAGGAGTCACATAATTTTTAGCAGTTTGTCATAACCTTTTGATTTATTACTTTGAATTTTATCCTCCTTTGAAACTCAGAAATCATTTAAATAGGACATTAGACACATTATAATTGCATTTCCATCATTTCATTCTTCGAAAGTCGTCTCGACGGCCATGTGGAAGTCATAGAACAGCTTATCCACAAAAATTATTCATGTTTAGCACCTTTACATAAACTTTTGATCTGTTGCCGATGATTTTTTATTGGCTAAACAAAAAACATACTTAAATAGCATCATTGAGACATTCCACCAGCATTGCTTCCTTTGAAGCTTCGGAAGTAGTATGTTCGACCATATGGATCTCGTATAACAGCTTATAACTAGTAATCATATAATTTCGTCACCAATTTTGTTACCTTTTGATCGTTCACTATAGATTTTCACCTTGTTTAAAGCTGAAAATTTATTAATTAAGCGTCATTGACATATTCCAAAATCGTTTCCACAATTTCAAGCTTCGAGGTTAGTCCATGCATCTATATGCACCTCAGATAGCAAATTACCTATAGAAATCTGATAGTTTGATAGATTTTTAACCGTTTTGATCCATCATGGTAGATTTTTTATTTTTGCGAAATTGAAAACTTGTTTAAATTGCATTATCAACAAGTGATAGAAGCCTTTGTTCGTTTCTTGTTTCGAAGTCGTCTTTGCCGCCATTTGAAAATCCTACAACAACTAATATATCTAGGAGTCATATAATTTTTAGCAGTTTGTCATAACCTTTTGATTTATTACTTTGAATTTTCTCCTCCTTTGAAACTCAGAAATCATTTAAATAGGACATTAGACACATTATAATTGCATTTCCATCATTTCATTCTTCGAGAGTCGTCTCGACGGCCATGTGGAAGTCATAGAACAGCTTATCCTCATAAATTATTCACGTTTAGCACCTTTACATAAACTTTTGATCTGTTGCCGATGATTTTTATTGGCTAAACAAAAAACTTACTTAAATAGCATCATTGAGACATTCCACCAGCATTGCTTCCTTTGAAGCTTCGGAAGTAGTATGTTCGACCATATGGATCTCGTATAACAACTTATAACTAGTAATCATATAATTTCGTCACCAATTTTGTTACCTTTTGATCCTTCACTATAGATTTTCACCTTGTTTAAAGTTGAAAATTTATTAATTAAGCGTCATTGACATATTCCAAAATCGTTTCCACAATTTCAAGCTTCGAGGTTAGTCCATGCATCTATATGCACCTCAGATAGCAAATTACCTATAGAAATCTGATAGTTTGATAGATTTTTAACCGTTTTGATCCATCATGGTAGATTTTTTATTTTTGCGAAATTGAAAACTTGTTTAAATTGCATTATCAACAAGTGATAGAAGCCTTTGTTCGTTTCTTGTTTCGAAGTTGTCTTTGCCGCCATTTGAAGATCCTACAACAACTTATATATCTAGGAGTCATATAATTTTTAGCAGTTTGTCATAACCTTTTGATTTATTACTTTGAATTTTCTCCTCCTCTGAAACTCAGAAATCATTTAAATAGGACATTAGACACATTATAATTGCATTTCCATCATTTCATTCTTCGAGAGTCGTCTCGACGGCCATGTGGAAGTCATAGAACAGCTTATCCACATAAATTATTCATGTTTAGCACCTTTACATAAACTTTTGATCTGTTGCCGATGATTTTTATTGGCTAAACAAAAAACTTACTTAAATAGCATCATTGAGACATTCCACCAGCATTGCTTCCTTTGAAGCTTCGGAAGTAGTATGTTCGACCATATGGATCTCGTATAACAACTTATAACTAGTAATCATATAATTTCGTCACCAATTTTGTTACCTTTTGATCCTTCACTATAGATTTTCACTTTGTTTAAAGCTGAAAACTTATTAATTAAGCGTCATTGACATATTCCAAAATTGTTTCCACAATTTCAAGCTTCGAGGTTAGTCCATGCATCTATATGCACCTCAGATAGCAAATTACCTATAGAAATCAGATAGTTTGATACATTTTTAACCGTTTTGATCCATCATGGTAGATTTTTTATTTTTGCGAAACTGAAAACTTGTTTAAATTGCATTATCAACAAGTGATAGAAGCCTTTGTTCGTTTCTCGTTTCGAAGTTCTCTTTGCCGCCATTTGAAAATCCTACAACAACTTATATATGTAGGAGTCACATAATTTTTAGCAGTTTGTCCTAACCTTTTGATTTATTACTTTGAATTTTCTCCTCCTTTTGTGACGCCCGGATAATTAAGCTACAGTAATCCCCTGCTAATGATGCCAGGTCACCATCATTACTGTTGCTAATCTCACTCGAGTCAAAGCCGGTTCATATTCAAATTTAAATCAAAGTCAAAATTTAAAGTTTTCAAAAATCAAAACTAAAAGGTACAAACTATGACAAATAAATCATGAGTAATATTGTTGGAGAAATCATTTTTTTATAAAGAATTTGAATACACTAAAGCAATTAAATCAGAGGCTTAAACTATTATTTAAATACCTTTTTAATAGAAAATTATTCTAACTAATTTTATTAAAGTTGCCAAACTTTTGTGGTAGTGACATATTTTAAACCACTAATTATAGTGCAACATTTATAATTTATAAAACAAAATTAAATAGAACAAAAAAAAAGAAAAGCAAAAAAAAAAGGAGGAGAAGCCCCCCCTGCTGGACCGCGGCCCAGCTGGCCATCGGGCCAACCAGGCCGGCCCAGGTCGCCCCCCCCACTCCTCTCCCTTATCCACCCCACTCCCCCACCGACAACCCCCACCTCCCCACTCCCTCGCTCCCCCACTCCCCGATCCCATCTGGATCGGGGCAACGACCGCGACGCCGCCGCCTCGCCCCCGTCGCCGGACGCCCCCATCGCCTCAACGCCGCGTCGACCCCCCTTCCCCGCGCCCCGACGCTAGTGCTGCCCTTCGCCGGACCTCGACCACCTCCTCCGCCACCTCGCCTTCCCGCGTCGGCCTCGACAACCCCGGCCCGAGCCACCACCCGTGGCCCCATCACCGGATCGCCGCCGCCCGGAGCTGACCTCGCCTGGAACTGCCACGCCGTCGCCGGACTGCCTCCTCGTCTTCCCCTGCGCCGCACGTCATCCCCGTCCCCCTCCTCGCGCAGCTTCATCGAGCCACGCCGCCCCCCGTTCATCTACAACGATGGTGAGGCCGTCGGCCTCGTCCTTCCCTTACCCCCTGCCGCATGCACGCGCCTGTGCTGCCCGCTGCTGCTGCGCCAGCCCCGCACGGCGCTCGTCGCGCCCGCCCCGCCGGACCGTGTCGCGCCTCCCGCTCAAACCCCCCCCCCTCGCGCGCTGCTCGCTGCGCCCTTGCGCACACGCGCCGCCCTCCCGCGACCGGCCTCTGCCTCGGCTCGCCGCTGCAGGGCGCAGCTCCGGCCGGCCGGCCTCTCCACGGCCGCGCCCGGGCTCGGCCTCTGACCAGGCAACCCCATGCCCGCGCCCGCTAAGCACCCCGCCCAGTGTGGCCTTTGGCCCACTGACTAGTGGGGCCCGGCCCCCTGGTTATTTAAAAATAAATAAATAAATAAATAAATAGCTTAATTAATTAATTAACGGATTAATTAACCTAAGAAATATTGCTTAATTAGCTAATTAACTTGTAATTAACTTAATGTGTCAATGATAGCAGGGCCCCACCACTAATTGGGCTGATTTAAGCAATCTGTTAGGAAAATGACCCAATGACACCTGGGCCCACAGCCCAGTTTTGACCAGTCAACCCAGTCAATGTTGACTGTTGACCCTGCTGACTCAGCACCGTACTGGTCCCACTGTCATACACACGGACTAGAGTAGCAGTAGGTGGCAAAGTATATTCTGCTTTTAATTTGAATTATTGGAATTCTAGACAATCAATTAAAACTTTAATAATTCATAGAAAATAAACCGTAACTCGGATGAAAAAACTTTGTAAATGAAAGTTGCTCAGAACGACGAGACGAATCCGGTTACGCAGCCCGTTCGTCCGCCACGCATCCCTAGCATAACGAACACGCAACTTTTCCCCTCCGATTCATCTGCCCGAAAACGCGAAACACCGGGGATATTTTCCCGGATGTTTCCCCCTCTTCACCGGTATCACCTCATACCGTGTTAGAACACGTCTAGCTCTACCTGTTGTCCTGTTATGCACTTGCTTGCTATGTATTTACTGTTTCTCCCCCCTCTTCTCTTCGGCAACCTCGTGACGATGCTGATGCCCCTGTGGTCGACTACGTCACCGACGACCCCTCTCTCTTGTCTGAGCAACCAGGCAAGCCCCCCCCTTGATCACCAGATATCGCCTACTCTACTCTCTACTACTTGCATTAGAGTAGTGTAGCATGTTACTGCTTTCGATTAATCCTATTCTGTTGCATAGCCTGTCATTGTTGCTACAGTTGTTCCCCTTACCTGCTATCCTACTGCTTAGTATAGGATGCTAGTTTTCCATCAGTGGCCCTACATTCTTGTCCGTCTGCTGTGCTATACTATCGGGCCGTGATCACCTGGGCGGTGATCACGGGTATATACTATATACATTATATACATGACACATGTGGTGACTAAAGTCGGGTCGGCTCGAGGAGTACCCGCAGGTGATTCTGATGAGGGGGCTGAAAGGACAGGTGGCTCCACCCCGGTAGAGGTGGGCCTGGGTTCCTGACGGCCCCCGACTGTTACTTTGTGGCGAAGCGACAGGGCAGGTTGAGACCGCCTAGGAGAGAGGTGGGCCTGGCCCTGGTCGGCGTTCGCGGATAAACAACACGCTTAACGAGTTCTGGGTATTTGATCTGAGTCTGGCCATTTGGTCTATACGCACTAACCATCTACGTGGGAGTAGTTATGGGTATCCCGACGTCGTGGTATCAGCCGAAGCTCTTTTGACGTCAGCGACTGAGTGGCGCGCGCCGGATTGGACTGGAACGCCACTAGGCTAGGTCTGCTTCCGGCCGCGTACGCAACGTGCAGGTGTGCATAGGGCGATGGGCCCAGACCCCTGCGCACATAGGTTTAGACCGGCGTGCTGACCTCTCTGTTGAGCCTAGGTGGGGCTGCGACGTGTTGATCTTACGAGGCCGGGCATGACCCAGAAAAGTGTGTCCGGCCAAATGGGATCGAGCGTGTTGGGTTATGTGGTGCACCCCTGCAGGGAAGTTTATCTATTCGAATAGCCGTGTCCCTCGGTAAAAGGACGACCCGGAGTTGTACCTTGACCTTATGACAACTAGAACTGGATACTGAATAAAATACACCCTTCCAAGTGCCAGATACAACCCGGTGATCGCTCTCTAACAGGGCGACGAGGAGGGGATCGCCGGGTAGGATTATGCTATGCGATGCTACTTGGAGGACTTCAATCTACTCTCTTCTACATGCTGCAAGATGGAGATGTCCAGAAGCGTAGTCTTCGACAGGACTAGCTATCCCCCTCTTATTCTGGCATTCTGCAGTTCAGTCCACTGATATGCCCCTTTACACATATACCCTTGCATATGTAGTGTAGCTCCTTGCTTGCGAGTACTTTGGATGAGTACTCACGGTTGCTTTTGTCCCTCTTTTCCCCTTTTCTATACCGGATTGTCGCAACCAGATGCTGGAGTCCAGGAGCTAGAGATCCCGAGGATGTTGTGTAACACCCTGAGAATCATGCTACAGTAACCCCCTGTGATTAAGCTAATCATATTGCTAAACAGGGCTAGATCACATTTGAACCACACCCTTGTCAAACTCCTAGTTCAAACTTCAATTAAATTTAAAAGTGGAAAATAAAAGTTTTCAAAAATTCAAACAAAAATGTTCAGTGGGTTCTAAATAATACACTGGTAATTATGGTGGAGAAATCACATTTTTATAAAATGTCTAAATACTTTTAAATGAAATAAAACAAAAAGGAAATAAACAAATAAGAGAAAACAGAAAACAAAACAGTCAAAAGAAAAAAAGAGCAGGCCCCCCCCACTGGACCCGTGGCCCATCTGCACCGCACCCCCGCACCCCCGAACCCCAGCCCAAACTGGGCCGCACCCCCGCGCCCCCGGCCCAGCCCACTCTCCCTCGCCTCCCCCCCCCTGTTCCCCCGACCGGGGAAGCCACAGGGGCCCGTCCCCGCCCGACCACCTCGCCGGCGCCGATGCCGGGAGGGGATAAGGCCGCCCCGTCGCCGTGGCCCCCCCCCCACCCATCTCTCCCACTTGCCCCCCCTCTCACCCGCCCCTGCGCCTCCAAGATCCACATGCTCCCCCCTCTGTCTCGCTCACCCGCCTCACCCGAGCGCCATCGCCGACGTGCCGCCGTCGTTCCCGCAGCCACCGACCATCGTTCGCCACTCCGACAAGTCCAGGAGCTCCGTCGTGGTTCGCCTCTTCTTCCTCGACGCTGGATCGGGACCGGGAGCGCCACCGCCGTCGCATTTCTCCTCTTCCCCATCTACGGCCACCGCGCGACCTCGCCGTCGACCTGCTCCACCGGTTCTCCCCGCGCCCGCTGCCGAGACCCTACGCTCTCAGAGTGAGCTCCTCCTCCTCCTCCTCCCCTCACTAGCTCACCGCATCCCTTAGCTCGCTCCCCCGCCACGCTCACCCTCCCGCCGCCCCTGCTGCGTCACCGCCGTGGCCACGGCTGCCATGGCCCCCGTCCGAGCCCTCCGCCGTGCTCCTGGTGTTCCCAGGAGCCCGGCGAGCCCTTCCTCTCGCCCTCTTGTGCCCCCTAGCCCATTCCCGACGTGGCCCCGAACGCCGTCGCCGCCCATGCTCGCCGCCGATGGGTATTCCGGCCGTCCCCGGGCGAGCCACCACCACCATCTGACACGGCGCCGTGCGCGTGTTCGAACGGTGCCAACCGCACGCGAAACGGCCGCCCCTAGCACGATTCTGGCGAGGTCCCGAGCGCCTCCGCCGTTGATTTGGTCGCCGGAGCTCCTCCGGCGCCGGCCCTGACCTGGCGTGGCATGGGGCCCGCCCAGTGCCGCTGACAGTGGGCCCCTGCGCCTCTATTTGACTGCGTTGACCGTGGTCAACGCGGGGTACTATTCCCCAGCCACTGACGTGCGGGCCCCACCACTTAAAATAACTAATTAAAATGATTTTATAATTAAAAGTAATTAGTTTAACTAATTAGTCACTGACATGTGGGACCCAGCTGCTAATTAACCACATTTAATTAAAATAACCCACTGTTAGCCCTCTCTCTATGACATGTAGGACCCACTGGTCAGTTTGACCTGGTCAGCGAGACTGTTGACCGCTGACGTCACTCCTACGTCATGCTGACGTCATATCCTTTTTCTGTTATTTAAATAATTCCAGAAATTCAAATAAACTTTGAAAATTCATATCTTTTAAACCTTAACTCGGATGAAAATGATTTCTATATGAAAGTTGCTCAGAACGACGAGACGAATCCGAATACGCAGTCCGTTCATCCACCACACCTCCCTAACCTATCGAACTAGCAACTTTCCCCCTCCGGTCCGTCTGTCCGAAAACGCGAAACATCGGGCATACCTCCCGGATGTTCCCCCCCTTCACCGGTACCACCTACTGTCGCGTTAGGGCACCCCTAGCACCGCTCATTGTCATGTCACGCATCGTCATGCTTATGTTTGCATTGTATTTAATGTTTCTTCCCCCTCTTCTCTCCGGTAGACTACGAGACCGACACTGCTGCTGCCCAGTTCGACTACGGAGTCGACGACCCCTCCTACTTGCCAGAGTAATCAGGCAAGCCCCCCCTTTGATCACCAGATATCGCCTACTCTAATCTCTACTGCTTGCATTAGAGTAGTGCAGCATGTTACTGCTTTTCGATATCCTATTCTGATGCATAGCCTATCCTTGCTACTACTGTTGTTACCTTTACCTGCAATCCTACATGCTTAGTATAGGATGCTAGATTTCCATCAGTGGCCCTACATTCTTGTCCGTCTGCTGTGCTATACTATCGGGCCGTGATCACCTGGGCGGTGCTCACAGGCATATACTTATATACTATAAACATGACACATGTGATGACTAAAGTCGGGTCGGCTCGTAGGAGTACCCGCAAGTGGATCTTTGTGGCGGAGCGACAGGGCAGGTTGAGACCGCCTAGGTGAGGGGTGGGCCTCGCCCTGGTCGGCGTTCGCGGATACTTAACACGCTTAACGAGATCTTGGTATTTGATCAGAGTCTGGCCATTTGGTCTATACGCACTAACCATCTACGCGGGAGTAGTTATGGGTATCCCGGCGTCGTGGTATCAACCGAAGCCTTCGTGACGTCAGCGACTGAGTGGCACGCGCCGTGTTGGACCGCTTTGACGTAACCGCCGTGATCGTGTGGGTTGCTAGGTCTGCTCGCGGCCGCGTTCGCAACGTGCAGGTGTGCATAGGGCGATGGGCCCAGACCCCTGCGCGCATAGGTTTAGACCGGCGTGCTGACCTCTCTGTTGAGCCTAGGTGGGGCTGCGACGTGTTGATCTTACGAGGCCGGGCATGACCCAGAAAAGTGTGTCTGGCCAAATGGGATCGAGCGTGTTGGGTTATGTGGTGCACCCCTGCAGGGAAGTTTATCTATTCGAATAGCCGTGTCCCTCGGTAAAAGGACGACCCGGAGTTGTACCTTGAGCTTATGACAACTAGAACTGGATACTGGATAAAATACACCCTTCCAAGTGCCAGATACAACCCGGTGATCGCTCTCTAACAGGGCGACGAGGAGGGGATTGCCGGGTAGGATTATGCTATGCGATGCTACTTGGAGGACTTCAATCTACTCTCTCCTATATGCTGCAAGATGGAGATGTCCAGAAGCGTAGTCTTCGCCAGGGCTAGCTATCCCCCTCTTATTCCGGCATTCTGCAGTTCAGTCCACTGATATGCCTCTTTACACAGATACCCATGCATATGTAGTGTAGCTCCTTGCTTGCGAGTACTTTGGATGAGTACTCACGGTTGCTTTTCTCCCTCCTTTCCCCTTTCTATACCGGATTGTCGCAACCAGATGCTGGAGTTCAGGAGCCAGACGCCACCGTCGACGACGACACCTACGACACTGGAGGTGCCTACTACTACGTGCAGGCCGCTGACGACGACCAGGAGTAGTTAGGAGGTCCCAGGCAGGAGGCCTTGCCTTTTCGATCGTTGCTACTTTTGTGCTAGCCTTCTTAAGGCAAGCTTGTTTAACTTATGTCTGTACTCAGATATTGTTGCTTCCGCTGACTCGTCTATGATCGAGCACTTGTGTTCAAGCCCTCGAGGCCCCTGGCTTGTATTATAATGCTTGTATGACTTGTTTATGTTGTAGAGTTGTGTTGTGATACCTTCCCGTGAGTCCCTGATCGTGATCGTACACATTTGCGTGCATGATTAGTGTACGGTCAAATCGGGGGCGTCACAAGTTGGTATCAGAGCCGACTGCCTGTAGGAACCCCCCTTCCACCCTCCTTGGCCGAAGTCGAGTCTAGACATTGCAAAACTTTTACTAACATGGCTGTGCGGCTTACGGGCCCACGTCGCCATTGGGTGGTACTAGGATCTTTTACTCCCCGACCTTTACTCTGGGACTCTGAGCTCTCTTCTATTCGGGTTAAACGAGTTTACTAACTCTAACACTAGGATCCCGTGACCGCGTTCACCCCTAAGATGGATAAGCCATAGTTGTTTCTTAGAATAGTATTTTGAGCAATTCACACACTGTCATTTGACTCCTTTGAAACGTCTTTGCTTTCAGATGGAACCCACGAGGCAGGTTGTTCGCCACACGATGGCCATTGGTGCCTCGGGATCACCTGCGGTGCTAGCTGAGATGATGACCTATCTGGGTTATCGCTGGCACCCTGAGTTCACCGTCTACGAGGAGTACCAGGACTTTAACCAGGAGCAGTACCGTGCCATCGTCCACCTCTACTCTCGGGAGTACGACTCCACCACTGTGCTGCACACCGCACATGGTGTTGGTGTGACCATCGATATGGCTGTCCACGATGCAGCCTATGCTGCTCTGACACGTCTTCGTGGAGAGTATCGGGAGTTGGACACCTCCCCTTTCAGGCACATTGCTATCGCCTCTGATGTTGGTGCGGAGGGATACTATACTGCTGCCTACTCCACTGTCACCCGGGAGCCCTTCTACCATCAGCACCTGGTTCTGCATGCTGATGGGCTGGATCGAGCTAACCGAGCTCTTCGCCACGAGATGTACACCACCCGTCAGCACCTTTACCGTGCTCTGACGCTGCTGCACCCCTTTGTCCGATCTGGACAGGTACCGCGTGCTGCGATCTACCCAGCCAGGACCGTGATGCCCCACGGTGTCGGTTGGCCAGAGGTGGGAGGCTACTCTCCCGCACTTGGTTCTCTTCTGCCCCCTGAGCGTCGGACTCTACACCTGAGTATCCGCGGGCCCCAGTCTGCTGACGTGGAGGACTATCCGTTACCTCACTACCAGCTGTCGGGCTACGATTACCTCCACAACACCTCTTGGGACTGATGTAGGCTTGATTGTAGTATTAGTTGCAGTCACCGCGAGCCTGTGTGCCGCCTATGATGTTTTAGTCCATGTACTGAACTCTATGTACTGAACTCTATGCATGACCCCTTTTGTAAGTTATGCCGACTACTATGTAGTAGCTATCGTGCTCCCTTCAATTATGCATGTTTCATCATGAATGATTCTTGTCATTGCCAATTTTCTCAATGCTGAACTACCCCTGTTATATATTAGCAGGATGGTTAGACCAGGTGGTCGTGGTCGTGGTGGCGATGCCCCACCACCACCTGAGTACATGGCTGGTATGATCCAACAGTTTGAACTGAACCGCCAATTCATGGAAAATATGATGGCTCAGTTTCCTCGCCCCAATATGAACCAACAGCCAGCTCAAGTGACTCTTCAAGATTTCATACGCCTCAACCCAACCATCTACCGCAGCTCAACTCAGCCTCTGGATGCTGATGACTGGCTCCGTGACATCACCTATGAGATGGAGTCTGCTGATGTAGCCCCTGCCAGCTATGTCAATTTTGCTTCCTTCTTCTTGAAGGGACCCGCAGCTCAATGGTGGGACAGCCACAGGCGTACTCTGCCAGCTGGAACAATCATCACCTGGCCAGACTTCCAAGCTGCTTTTCGTGCCCGCTTCATTCCTCAGGGAGTCATGGACCGGAAGAAGCGTGAGTTCCGCAACCTCACCCAAGGCAACAAAACGGTCGAAGCTTATCAGCGGGAGTTTCTGGACTTGTCCCGCTATGCTGAAGAAGACATTGCAACTGATGCACGCAGACAGGAGAAGTTCCGTGATGGCCTTCAAGCTGACATCAAGCTCGCACTTCTAGTGCATGACTTTGCTGATTTCGCCACCTTGGTGAACAAGGCCATCAATGTCGAAACTGCCTGCAGGAATACCAGAGCTCTCACAGGCGCAACCGTGACACGGGCTCATCTTCGGGCTCGCCCTCACAGAAGCGTAAGATATGGATCCCGAACAGCATGTATCGTCCAAATGCACCTGCTCCCAGGAAATCTTATGCTGCACCGCGTCTGCCTCCTCCACCATCTAAGCAGTCAAAGCTACCAGCTCCCCCACCTGGGGCTCCTGTTCCCACTCCAGATAATGGTCTGTGCTTCAAGTGTGGTCAACCGGGTCACTTTGCCAGGAACTGCTATCAGAATCAGAATCAACTGGCCCTTCCAGCAGCTGGCCGTGGTAACAACCAGCCCCGCAACAACAATGCTAAGTCTCAAGGTCGTGCTCATGCCAACCACGTTGATCTCAGCGAAGCTCAAGACCAGCCTGCTACTGTGATGGGTACACTCCTCGTAAATTCAGTACCAGCATCCGTTTTATTTGATACAGGAGCATCCCACTCATTCATTTCAGCAGAATTTGCATTCCTGCATGGCATTAATCACGAAGAGATAAACACTCCGCTAGTGGTACACACCCCAGCGGGCCAATGTCAAACCTCTATGGTTAGTCGCGATGTTACTGTTGAAATTGAAGGACTGGAATTTCTTGTCTCTCCCATCGTACTGAAGTCCTGTAGCATTGATCTCATTCTGGGAATGAATTGGTTAACAGCGCATACTGCATCAATCGTTTGCACCACTAAGACCGTCCATCTGCTACACCCTTCGGATGAGATAGTTACTTACCAAGCCCATCTGGTGCAAAATGCCGAGGCAAGGCTCTATGCATTGAATGCATTGAACGCTGCACCACTCGAGGGCATTGAAAACATTCCCGTCGTGCGTGAATTCCTCGACGTCTTTCCTGAAGAACTTCCGGGGATTCCCCCTGCTAGAGCTGTCGAATTCATCATCGACTTGAAACCAGGCACCACTCCTATAGCCAAGCGACCCTACAAAATGCCGCCGCATGAACTCCTTGAGCTTAAGGAGGAAATCGACAAGTCTCTTCGCAAAGGATTCATTCGCCCAAGTTGCTCTCCTTGGGGAGCACCTTCTCTCTTTGTCAAGAAGAAGGATGGGACAAACCGATTAGTTCAATACTACCGTCCTATAAACCAAGCTAGCATTCAGAATAAATACCCTCTTCCTCGGATCAATGATCTGTATGATCAACTGGCGGTTTCGTCAGTGTTCTCTAAGCTCGACTTGAGGTTGGGCTACCACCAGATCCGTGTTCGCGAAGAGGATATCCCAAAGACCGCCTTCGTGACTCGCTATGGTTCATACGAGTACACCGTCATGTCTTTCGGTTTAACCAATGCTCTAGCCACCTTCTCTCGTCTGATGAACTACATATTCATGGATTACCTCGACAAGTTCGTCGTGGTTTATCTGGATGATATCCTGATATTTTCCAAGAACGAAGAAGAACATGCTGAACATCTTCGTCTTGTGCTGGAAAAGCTACGAGAACATCAACTATATGCCAAGTTCTCTAAATGTGAATTTTGGCTACCCGAAGTAACCTATCTCGGGCATGTCATCTCTAAGGATGGTATTGCCGTCAACCCCGAGCGAGTTTAGGCTATTCTTGATTGGACTCCTCCCAAGAACGTTAAGCAAGTCAGAAGTTTTCTCGGTCTCGCCAGCTATTGCCGTCGATTTGTCGAGAACTTCTCCAAGATCGCCAGGCCTCTGACTAACCTGTTACATAAGGGCGTCAAGTTCCAATGGACAGACAAATGTCAGGAAAGTTTCCAAGCACTCAAAGACAAGTTGACTTCTGCTCCAGTTCTAGCTCCACCTGATACTAAGAAGGACTTTGTCATTTACTGCGACGCTTCCCGTCAAGGATTAGGCTGTGTCCTAATGCAAGACCGCAAAGTGATTGCTTATGCCTCTCGACAATTGCGCCCTCACGAAGAGAACTACCCAGTTCACGACCTCGAACTTGCTGCTGTCATTCATGCGCTGAAGCAGTGGCGACATTACCTTCTCGGTAATCGTTGCGAGATCTTCACTGACCACCAAAGTCTGAAGTATCTGTTTACTCAGCCAGATCTGAACCTCCGTCAACAGAGATGGATGGAGCTCGTTGCAGACTTTGACTTGGGTATTTCCTATACTCCAGGCAAGGCTAATGTAATGGCTGATGCCTTGAGCCGCAAGTCTTACTGCAGCCACCTCCAGGTTCATAAAGTTCAGCCCTCACTTGTTGAAGAATTCAGGAAGCTGAACCTCCATATTGTTCCTCCGGGTGCACTCGCTCCCCCTCCTAAGGAGTTCCGCAAGATGAACCTCCGTGTTGTTCCCCAGGGTTCCCTCAATACCCTGGTCGTCGAACCAGATCTCCTGGACTCCATCAAGAGAATACAGGGGTATGACTCTGAAGCCCACAAGATTAAGCGCTACCTCGCAGAAGGAAAGCCCTCATTCTTCACCATTTCTGAAGATGGCGCCCTATACTTCAAGGGCCGCCTAGTGGTGCCATGTGCAGAGAAAAACCTGGATATGACACAGGAAGTTATGAAAGAAGCTCATGATACGCCTCTGTGTATCCATCCTGGTAGTACAAAGATGTATCAAGATATCCGTCAGAGATTCTGGTGGACTAATATGAAGCAAGACATTGCTCGTTATGTTGCTGAGTGTGACGTTTGCCGTCGTATCAAAGCAGAACATCAAAGGCCTGCTGGAACTCTGCAACCTATCTCTATTCCTGAATGGAAATGGGACCATGTTGAGATGGACTTCGTCACTGGATTTCCCAAATCGCAGAAAGGTAATGATGCTATTCTTGTCGTCATTGACCGGCTTTCCAAATTGCACATTTCCTGGCAGTCAAAGAAACGATCACTGCTAGCCAGTTGGCAACGCTCTATATGTCCAGGATTGTTTCGCTCCACGGTATTCCATTGGTTATCAGTTCAGACCGTGGTAGCTTATTCACTTCAAGATTCTGGGCAAGTTTCCAAGAAGCAATGGGAACTCATCTGTCATTCAGTACTGCGTTTCATCCTCAATCGCAAGGACAAGTTGAACGCGTCAATCAAATCCTCGAAGACATGCTTCGAGCTTGCGTTATTTCCTTCGGCAAGAAATGGGAGGAATCTCTCCCGTATGCTGAGTTCTCCTATAATAATAGCTATCAAGCTAGTCTGAAGATGGCCCCCTTCGAGGTGTTATATGGACGAAAGTGCCGAACCCCTCTGAACTGGTCAGAAACTGGGGAACGTCCACTCTTCGGTCCGGATATTATCCAAGATGCCGAAGAACAAGTCCGCATTATTCGCGAGAATCTCAAGACTGCTCAGTCACGTCAGAAGAGTCAGTATGACCGTCATCATAAAGACATGGTCTATCAACCTGGCGAAAAGGCTTATCTTCGAGTCACACCTATGAAGGGTGCTCACCGCTTCGGGATCAAGGGCAAACTAGCTCCTCGCTATATTGGCCCATTCACTATTCTCGAAAGGCGTGGAAAAGTGGCATACCAACTGGAACTACCGCCGAACCTTTCTCAGGTTCACGATGTGTTCCATGTGTCACAGCTCCGCCGTTGCTTCAAGGATCCAATCCGAGCGGTGGATCACGAAGTGCTCGAATTGCAGCAAGACCTCTCCTATAAGGAGCATCCGGTCCGCATTCTCGACCAAGCTGAACGCCGCACACGTCAGAAGGCGATCAAGTTTCTCAAAGTCCAGTGGTCGCACCATTCTGAAGATGAGGCCACTTGGGAACGAGAGGATCGTCTGCGCGAAGAATACCCCGCACTGTTTCCTTCTACCTCCTAAATCTCGGGACGAGATTTCTTGTAGTGGAGGAGATTTGTAACACCCTGAGAATCATGCTACAGTAACCCCCTGTGATTAAGCTAATCATATTGCTAAACAGGGCTAGATCACATTTGAACCACACCCTTGTCAAACTCCTAGTTCAAACTTCAATTAAATTTAAAAGTGGAAAATAAAAGTTTTCAAAAATTCAAACAAAAATGTTCAGTGGGTTCTAAATAATACACTGGTAATTATGGTGGAGAAATCACATTTTTATAAAATGTCTAAATACTTTTAAATGAAATAAAACAAAAAGGAAATAAACAAATAAGAGAAAACAGAAAACAAAACAGTCAAAAGAAAAAAAGAGCAGGCCCCCCCCACTGGACCCGTGGCCCATCTGCACCGCACCCCCGCACCCCCGAACCCTGGCCCAAACTGGGCCGCACCCCCGCGCCCCCGGCCCAGCCCACTCTCCCTCGCCTCCCCCCCTGTTCCCCCGACCGGGGAAGCCACAGGGGCCCGTCCCCGCCCGACCACCTCGCCGGCGCCGATGCCGGGAGGGGATAAGGCCGCCCCGTCGCCGTGGCCCCCCCACCCATCTCTCCCACTTGCCCCCCTCTCACGCGCCCCTGCGCCTCCAAGATCCACATGCTCCCCCCCTCTGTCTCGCTCACCCGCCTCACCCGAGCGCCATCGCCGACGTGCCGCCGTCGTTCCCCAGCCACCGACCATCGTTCGCCACTCCGACAAGTCCAGGAGCTCCGTCGTGGTTCGCCTCTTCTTCCTCGACGCTGGATCGGGACCGGGAGCGCCACCGCCGTCGCATTTCTCCTCTTCCCCATCTACGGCCACCGCGCGACCTCGCCGTCGACCTGCTCCACCGGTTCTCCCCGCGCCCGCTGCCGAGACCCTACGCTCTCAGAGTGAGCTCCTCCTCCTCCTCCTCCCCTCACTAGCTCACAGCATCCCTTAGCTCGCTCCCCCGCCACGCTCACCCTCCCGCCGCCCCTGCTGCGTCACCGCCGTGGCCACGGCTGCCATGGCCCCCGTCCGAGCCCTCCGCCGTGCTCCTGGTGTTCCCAGGAGCCCGGCGAGCCCTTCCTCTCGCCCTCTTGTGCCCCCTAGCCCATTCCCGACGTGGCCCCGAACGCCGTCGCCGCCCATGCTCGCCGCCGATGGGTATTCCGGCCGTCCCCAGGCGAGCCACCACCACCATCCGACACGGCGCCGTGCGCGTGTTCGAACGGTGCCAACCGCACGCGAAACGGCCGCCCCTAGCACGATTCCGGCGAGGTCCCGAGCGCCTCCGCCGTTGATTTGGTCGCCGGAGCTCCTCCGGCGCCGGCCCTGACCTGGCGTGGCGTGGGGCCCGCCCAGTGCCGCTGACAGTGGGCCCCTGCGCCTCTGTTTGACTGCGTTGACCGTGGTCAACGCGGGGTACTATTCCCCAGCCACTGACGTGCGGGCCCCACCACTTAAAATAACTAATTAAAATGATTTTATAATTAAAAGTAATTAGTTTAACTAATTAGTCACTGACATGTGGGACCCAGCTGCTAATTAACCACGTTTAATTAAAATAACCCACTGTTAGCCCTCTCTCTATGACATGTAGGACCCACTGGTCAGTTTGACCTGGTCAGCGAGACTGTTGACCGCTGACGTCACTCCTACGTCATGCTGACGTCATATCCTTTTTCTGTTATTTAAATAATTCCAGAAATTCAAATAAACTTTGAAAATTCATATCTTTTAAACCGTAACTCGGATGAAAATGATTTCTATATGAAAGTTGCTCAGAACGACGAGACGAATCCGAATACGCAGTCCGTTCATCCACCACACCTCCCTAACCTATCGAACTAGCAACTTTCCCCCTCCGGTCCGTCTGTCCGAAAACGCGAAACATCGGGCATACCTCCCGGATGTTCCCCCCCTTCACCGGTACCACCTACTGTCGCGTTAGGGCACCCCTAGCACCGCTCATTGTCATGTCACGCATCGTCATGCTTATGTTTGCATTGTATTTACTGTTTCTTCCCCCTCTTCTCTCCGGTAGACTACGAGACCGACACTGCTGCTGCCCAGTTCGACTACGGAGTCGACGACCCCTCCTACTTGCCAGAGCAATCAGGCAAGCCCCCCCCTTTGATCACCAGATATCGCCTACTCTAATCTCTACTGCTTGCATTAGAGTAGTGTAGCATGTTACTGCTTTTCGATATCCTATTCTGATGCATAGCCTATCCTTGCTACTACTGTTGTTACCTTTTCCTGCAATCCTACATGCTTAGTATAGGATGCTAGATTTCCATCAGTGGCCCTACATTCTTGTCCGTCTGCTGTGCTATACTATCGGGCCGTGATCACCTGGGCGGTGCTCACGGGCATATACTTATATACTATAAACATGACACATGTGATGACTAAAGTCGGGTCGGCTCGTAGGAGTATCCGCAAGTGGATCTTTGTGGCGGAGCGACAGGGCAGGTTGAGACCGCCTAGGTGAGGGGTGGGCCTGGCCCTGGTCGGCGTTCGCGGATACTTAACACGCTTAACGAGATCTTGGTATTTGATCTGAGTCTGGCCATTTGGTCTATACGCACTAACCATCTACGCGGGAGTAGTTATGGGTATCCCGGCGTCGTGGTATCAGCCGAAGCCTTCGTGACGTCAGCGACTGAGTGGCGCGCGCCGTGTTGGACCGCTTTGACGTAACCGCCGTGATCGTGTGGGTTGCTAGGTCTGCTCGCGGCTGCGTTCGCAACGTGCAGGTGTGCATAGGGCGATGGGCCCAGACCCCTGCGCGCATAGGTTTAGACCGGCGAGCTGACCTCTCTGTTGAGCCTAGGTGGGGCTGCGACGTGTTGATCTTACGAGGCCGGGCATGACCCAGAAAAGTGTGTCCGGCCAAATGGGATCGAGCGTGTTGGGTTATGTGGTGCACCCCTGCAGGGAAGTTTATCTATTCGAATAGTCGTGTCCCTCGGTAAAAGGACGACCCGGAGTTGTACCTTGAGCTTATGACAACTAGAACTGGATACTGGATAAAATACACCCTTCCAAGTGCCAGATACAACCCGGTGATCGCTCTCTAACAGGGCGACGAGGAGGGGATTGCCGGGTAGGATTATGCTATGCGATGCTACTTGGAGGACTTCAATCTACTCTCTCCTATATGCTGCAAGATGGAGATGTCCAGAAGCGTAGTCTTCGCCAGGGCTAGCTATCCCCCTCTTATTTCGGCATTCTGCAGTTCAGTCCACTGATATGCCTCTTTACACATATACCCATGCATATGTAGTGTAGCTCCTTGCTTGCGAGTACTTTGGATGAGTACTCACGGTTGCTTTTCTCCCTCCTTTCCCCTTTCTATACCGGATTGTCGCAACCAGATGCTGGAGTTCAGGAGCCAGACGCCACCGTCGACGACGACACCTACGACACTGGAGGTGCCTACTACTACGTGCAGGCCGCTGACGACGACCAGGAGTAGTTAGGAGGTCCCAGGCAGGAGGCCTTGCCTTTTCGATCGTTGCTACTTTTGTGCTAGCCTTCTTAAGGCAAGCTTGTTTAACTTATGTCTGTACTCAGATATTGTTGCTTCGGCTGACTCGTCTATGACCGAGCACTTGTATTCGAGCCCTCGAGGCCCCTGGCTTGTATTATAATGCTTGTATGACTTGTTTATGTTGTAGAGTTGTGTTGTGATACCTTCCCGTGAGTCCCTGATCGTGATCGTACACATTTGCGTGCATGATTAGTGTACGGTCAAATCGGGGGCGTCACATGTTGCTACATGGAGTTCGGCTTCGAGGAGTAGTTAGGAGGTCCCAGGCAGGAGGCCTTGCCTTTTCGATCGTTGCTACTTTTGAGCTAGCCTTCTTAAGGCAAACTTGTTTAACTTATGTCTGTACTCAGATGTTGTTGCTTCCGCTGACTCGTCTATGATCGAGCACTTGTATTCGAGCCCTCGAGGCCCCTGGCTTGTATTATAATGCTTGTATGACTTATTTATGTTGTAGAGTTGTGTTGTGATATCTTCCCGTGAGTCCCTGATCGTGATCGTACACATTTGCGTGCATGATTAGTGTACGGTCAAATCGGGGGCGTCACAAGTTGGTATCAGAGCCAACTGCCTGTAGGAATCCCCCTTTCCACACTCCTTGGCCGAAGTCGAGTCTAGACATTACAAAACTTTTACTAACATGGTTGTGTGGCTTACGGGCCCACGTCGCCATTGGGTGGTATTAGGATCTTTACTCCTTGCCTATACTCTGGGACTCTGATCTCTCTTCTATTCGGGTTAAGTGAATTTTAAATCTAACATTAGGATCTCGTTATCACTTTCACCCGGAGAGCCCCTTATTACTGATGATCGTCTGTTGCACGTGAAGACCCTGAAGATACTCTCCGCTGATAACCCGAGAACTTGTGTTCATCGCTTTTGCAATTCCCTTTCATCGATAAACTCCTATGGATAACCACGTATACTCGCCATTCATACAATATTTCCCAGTTGATCTTGTCATTGCAAGATACCCCGAAATTCTCTCTGTTGTTCCGAGAACACTTTTGAGCTTACTGCCTTGCTGTTCCTTATCATCTGAATACCCCTACAGATAATTCTCGCACTTACCGAGTATCCGCTCATCCCGAGTTGATTCGAGTATTCCACAATAGTCTTCAAAATACTATTCGATCTTCCGTAAATCTTCAGGAGCCTGTTGCTCTTGAAATTCTTGCTTACTAGCATTATGATTAATCCCATAAGTCTCGAAATCTTATTGGCACCCTTTGTCATTATCTTTTTGAGTCCGTTGATTCAATTTGTTGCGAATGCTCGCAAACCTCAATCATATTCTAGAATTCATTCTTCCGGCTCAGTCGCCATTCTAAACGTGAGCTGGATCTCGACCTATCAAATTGCCATCGATGGTACCCCTAAGCCTACTCAACTTATCCATCCTTGCTCAGAGCGTTGCTTCTGACCCCCTGATTTGGAAATCATAATTCCTTTGCATTTTGAACTTTGAGTTAGTCAGTTGTTTCTATAATCAGATCTCCTTACATTCTTCTTCCTCTGGTTGAGTACTGACGCTCACATCAGATCCCTTGTGGACCACCAGACCCTTTTGTCGGATTTTATCCGACAATGTCCTCCATATTAAATAAGCTTGTGAGCTTTTCCACGGATATATAAAGCCTTTGGTAAATTGTATCCTCTGCTTTGTGAACCATGCTCTACTTTCGAGCTTGTATTATTTACTCCGAAGTTTGTGGTATAAGTTCCTAAGATGCCCTGATGGGTTGAACCTATGCTTTCCTTAATATGTGTGAACTCGAAAGTTTTCATGAGTCATACTCTCCTGGTATTTTGCCATATAAAATTTCAACACTACAACTTCATCGAACGCGAGAAGTAAATGAAAGGATATGCATTGGAGAAGTGGGAGTCGACCTTGAACTTTGTGTTCATGCCCATGGACCCGATGTAGATCTTATCATTCAAGCTTTTCTTAAATTAATTATTCTATTGGTATAAGTTCATCTTATATCTGGGATCTGGCCTTTTTCAATCATGGTTCCGACCATGTTCTCCTTTAAATACCATTTCTCGTACAAGTTTAAGCACTTGTCTTCTGTAAGAGCAATACCCCAGTCCAACCTCTACTTTGGTTTGTCGTCGAGTATTACCCCTTGGCATCTCGAGATTATCACGGAACTGCATAACTTCTTATGAGTTCTCCATCAAGTATTACATTCTCATGGATTCCAATTTTTCACGGGCTCCGAGTTATTAAACACTCAAGGACATCGATAACTGAATCGAGTCCGCATCATGAATAAACAACTCTTAATAATCTCCCTTGTTTACGAGTTCGTACTCGATCACGTCATCCCTAGCCTGCTCGGCTATGTTATTATCGTGCCGATTTTAACTGTGCTACCTGGTCTTTATTCCCGGAGCACCACCTTCGACGCTGAGCTAAGCTTACGTCGATTTTCCTCATCATATCATTTCGCCTTGAACAGCAAGCTTGATTTCGAGTTTGTGCCGTACCCTGGGTTCCATTAACCTATCGCTTTCATCATTCCTTTGACTTGATGTCATCATCGATCAATTACATCTTCTTGAAAACCTCTCGACAATTTGTCGTGATCATTGTCAAACAATTTGATTTCTTCCAAGATATCTATCAAATTCTGGATGAGAAATACCATCCTTGCCCTCGATGATTTGTTTTATCATCGACCATTTTATTGCCTTCCATTCAACACAAACTTGTTCGTGTTTTGTGTTGTACCTTGATTTCCTTGCTATCTAGCTTATGATATGTTCTACCCTGGAGTATTACCATCTTTTATGTCAAGAATGTCGTAAGAATCTCACCACCTCGTATGACATCTTGGTACAGTGATACTTCTCCCCATCACCATTCCTTCTTGGTCCCCGTATTGTTTCTAAAAGGAATACCGACCAATGGTCTGTGATGTGTAAATTCTAAACTTCTAGCAACCCTATTGCTTTGAAGTTATTGGTCTATAGTTTCATTCTACGTCTATGGCTTAATGAATCATCATTCGAACATTGATTGTGCTACCTAGCCCGTATTTCGGGTGCACATTTCAACCAATATTTAACTGTGTATGTTTTCCTCGAGCATACATCATTAAGTCATTCGATCTAGCTAATGTTATCTCCTTGTTCACATAGTGGTGGAAATCCATCTTTTGGAAATCTCAAAGGATTGTCGCTGAGTCAATCAGTCACCTCCTCACCTCTCCTTGATTTAATGATGAACCCTTGTTCGGAACTCGCTTCCATAGTTCATCTCCCGAGAATCTTCGATGTCGTTTCGACAATTTGTGTTGCACCTTTCTTCTCAGGCCTCCTAAGTCTGAGTTATCCTAACACCAATCAGATCTGAATCTCGGTCAGATATGATGGTTGGAACATATTTCCAAGAGTTATAACATTGGCCTATTTATGACCCGGTAAGGTGATGATACCCAGCACACCTGGCGGGAGGACCTATTGTTATAAGTTTTCCCTTTTAGCAAGGTTAGCTGTTCTTCCATGAGGAAATTGTAAGACTTATTCTATAAGTTGTTCCTGATGGACCCTTTTGTTTCCAAAGTCTGATCTTCACCTGTTGACCATGTCAATGCTATCTCGAAGCATGTCTATGGTACTCCGATTTTCAACGGGAACATTTGAAGCCCAATGCTAAATGTTTCCTGCTCAATTATCCAAACACCATTGTATGGGTAATGTCATGAAAATTCTCTGCCGTACCTAAAAGAGTTTTCTACATTATATCCTGTCATGGATATCATGCTCTGCTTGCCCTTGGGAAGGATATACCCTTGAAATATGTGTTTAAACACATTTTCTTTCCATTGTTCTGTTTAATCTGATAATCATATTTTCCTTTCCATTGTTTGGTTTAACCTTTCTGGTGATCTATATGATCTAAGCAGTAGTATTCTCCTGCTTATGTAAACACCTCGGTGTACAATTCTGTCAGTAAGACCCTGTTACTATTGTCGATGACATTCCGGTAACCACCGATGGACGAGAACTTTGCCTATTGGTCCGCCTCGTTCAACGAGCAGGAAAAATGGTTCTCTTCGTCCCTCGCCCTTGGTATCGACGTTGTTGCCGGCATAATCGACAGGCTACCCTCTGGCATGTCTTGCTATCATGACCGTGTAAGATGACAACGACCTTCCTACTTTTAACCACATGGTGGGCCCATAACCCACCGTTCCACAGGATCGAAACCTGACTCTCCTATAATCTCTGTTTCCAAACTTATTCCTCGCGCTTGATCTCGTATATAATTCACGAGTCACCTCCCGAGAGGTCATCAGTTCTGGTATCAGACACAAAACTTACTCCCATTGATCTGGACCCCTTTTACACTTTGTTTCAGGCATCGAACGATTGCCTACCCGCTTGAAACTTCTCGTGGAACTTTCTTACTTTCTCTCGGTCTTTCTTAAGATTTAGTTCGAGAGTTACTTTCCGCCACCTTCCCCGATGATAATAACCAGATAGTAAACCTTGCAGAGGTCCGTTCTTCCAGAATACCCCCTTACTCTGTCGTAAGTACGATGGAGTTCCCGAATGAAAGGATGCCAGCTTCATCATGATGACCTGAAGCAGGAAAATGAAGACATCAACGTAATGGATCAACCGCTTCGAGAAAAGAAACCAAGACCGAGAAGATTCGTTAGAATTCCGTAACCAGAACTTTCCCCCGTACTCCCCTCTTAAATCTCGGGACGAGATTTCTTGTAGTGGAGGAGAATTGTGACGCCCGGATAATTAAGCTACAGTAATCCCCTGCTAATGATGCCAGGTCACCATCATTACTGTTGCTAATCTCACTCGAGTCAAAGCCGGTTCATATTCAAATTTAAATCAAAGTCAAAATTTAAAGTTTTCAAAAATCAAAACTAAAAGGTACAAACTATGACAAATAAATCATGAGTAATATTGTTGGAGAAATCATTTTTTTATAAAGAATTTGAATACACTAAAGCAATTAAATCAGAGGCTTAAACTATTATTTAAATACCTTTTTAATAGAAAATTATTCTAACTAATTTTATTAAAGTTGCCAAACTTTTGTGGTAGTGACATATTTTAAACCACTAATTATAGTGCAACATTTATAATTTATAAAACAAAATTAAATAGAACAAAAAAAAGAAAAGCAAAAAAAAAGGAGGAGAAGCCCCCCCTGCTGGACCGCGGCCCAGCTGGCCATCGGGCCAACCAGGCCGGCCCAGGTCGGCCCCCCCACTCCTCTCCCTTATCCACCCCACTCCCCCACCGACAACCCCCACCTCCCCACTCCCTCGCTCCCCCACTCCCCGATCCCATCTGGATCGGGGCAACGACCGCGACGCCGCCGCCTCGCCCCCGTCGCCGGACGCCCCCATCGCCTCAACGCCGCGTCGACCCCCCTTCCCCGCGCCCCGACGCTGGTGCTGCCCTTCGCCGGACCTCGACCACCTCCTCCGCCACCTCGCCTTCCCGCGTCGGCCTCGACAACCCCGGCCCGAGCCACCACCCGTGGCCCCATCACCGGATCGCCGCCGCCCGGAGCTGACCTCGCCTGGAACTGCCACGCCGTCGCCGGACTGCCTCCTCGTCTTCCCCTGCGCCGCACGTCATCCCCGTCCCCCTCCTCGCGCAGCTTCATCGAGCCACGCCGCCCCCCGTTCATCTACAACGATGGTGAGGCCGTCGGCCTCGTCCTTCCCTTACCCCCTGCCGCATGCACGCGCCTGTGCTGCCCGCTGCTGCTGCGCCAGCCCCGCACGGCGCTCGTCGCGCCCGCCCCGCCGGACCGTGTCGCGCCTCCCGCTCAAACCCCTCCCCCCTCGCGCGCTGCTCGCTGCGCCCTTGCGCACACGCGCCGCCCTCCCGCGACCGGCCTCTGCCTCGGCTCGCCGCTGCAGGGCGCAGCTCCGGCCGGCCGGCCTCTCCACGGCCGCGCCCGGGCTCGGCCTCTGACCAGGCAACCCCATGCCCGCGCCCGCTAAGCACCCCGCCCAGTGTGGCCTTTGGCCCACTGACTAGTGGGGCCCGGCCCCCTGGTTATTTAAAAATAAATAAATAAATAGCTTAATTAATTAATTAACGGATTAATTAACCTAAGAAATATTGCTTAATTAGCTAATTAACTTGTAATTAACTTAATGTGTCAATGATAGCAGGGCCCCACCACTAATTGGGCTGATTTAAGCAATCTGTTAGGAAAATGACCCAATGACACCTGGGCCCACAGCCCAGTTTTGACCAGTCAACCCAGTCAATGTTGACTGTTGACCCTGCTGACTCAGCACCGTACTGGTCCCACTATCATACACACGGACTAGAGTAGCAGTAGGTGGCAAAGTATATTCTGCTTTTAATTTGAATTATTGGAATTCTAGACAATCAATTAAAACTTTAATAATTCATAGAAAATAAACCGTAACTCGGATGAAAAAACTTTGTACCTGAAAGTTGCTCAGAACGACGAGACGAATCCGGTTACGCAGCCCGTTCGTCCGCCACGCATCCCTAGCATAACGAACACGCAACTTTTCCCCTCCGATTCATCTGCCCGAAAACGCGAAACACCGGGGATATTTTCCCGGATGTTTCCCCCTCTTCACCGGTATCACCTCATACCGTGTTAGAATACGTCTAGCTCTACCTGTTGTCTTGTTATGCACTTGCTTGCTATGTATTTACTGTTTCTCCCCCCTCTTCTCTTCGGCAGACCTCGTGACGATGCTGATGCCCCTGTGGTCGACTACGTCACCGACGACCCCTCTCTCTTGTCTGAGCAACCAGGCAAGCCCCCCCTTGATCACCAGATATCGCCTACTCTACTCTCTACTACTTGCATTAGAGTAGTGTAGCATGTTACTGCTTTCGATTAATCCTATTCTGTTGCATAGCCTGTCATTGTTGCTACAGTTGTTCCCCTTACCTGCTATCCTACTGCTTAGTATAGGATGCTAGTTTCCATCAGTGGCCCTACATTCTTGTCCGTCTGCTGTGCTATACTATCGGGCCGTGATCACCTGGGCGGTGATCACGGGTATATACTATATACATTATATACATGACACATGTGGTGACTAAAGTCGGGTCGGCTCGAGGAGTACCCGCAGGTGATTCTGATGAGGGGGCTGAAAGGACAGGTGGCTCCACCCCGGTAGAGGTGGGCCTGGGTTCCTGACGGCCCCCGACTGTTACTTTGTGGCGGAGCGACAGGGCAGGTTGAGACCGCCTAGGAGAGAGGTGGGCCTGGCCCTGGTCGGCGTTCGCGGATAAACAACACGCTTAACGAGTTCTGGGTATTTGATCTGAGTCTGGCCATTTGGTCTATACGCACTAACCATCTACGTGGGAGTAGTTATGGGTATCCCGACGTCGTGGTATCAGCCGAAGCTCTTTTGACGTCAGCGACTGAGTGGCGCGCGCCGGATTGGACTGGAACGCCACTAGGCTAGGTCTGCTTCCGGCCGCGTACGCAACGTGTAGGTGTGCATAGGGCGATGGGCCCAGACCCCTGCGCACATAGGTTTAGACCGGCGTGCTGACCTCTCTGTTGAGCCTAGGTGGGGCTGCGACGTGTTGATCTTACGAGGCCGGGCATGACCCAGAAAAGTGTGTCCGGCCAAATGGGATCGAGCGTGTTGGGTTATGTGGTGCACCCCTGCAGGGAAGTTTATCTATTCGAATAGCCGTGTCCCTCGGTAAAAGGACGACCCGGAGTTGTACCTTGACCTTATGACAACTAGAACTGGATACTGAATAAAATACACCCTTCCAAGTGCCAGATACAACGCGGTGATCGCTCTCTAACAGGGCGACGAGGAGGGGATCGCCGGGTAGGATTATGCTATGCGATGCTACTTGGAGGACTTCAATCTACTCTCTTCTACATGCTGCAAGATGGAGATGTCCAGAAGCGTAGTCTTCGACAGGACTAGCTATCCCCCTCTTATTCTGGCATTCTGCAGTTCAGTCCACTGATATGCCCCTTTACACATATACCCTTGCATATGTAGTGTAGCTCCTTGCTTGCGAGTACTTTGGATGAGTACTCACGGTTGCTTTTGTCCCTCTTTTCCCCTTTTCTATACCGGATTGTCGCAACCAGATGCTGGAGTCCAGGAGCTAGAGATCCCGAGGATGTTGCTACATGGAGTTCGGCTTCGAGGAGTAGTTAGGAGGTCCCAGGCAGGAGGCCATGCCTTTTCGATCGTTGCTACTTTTGGGCTAGCCTTCTTAAGGCAAACTTGTTTAACTTATGTCTGTACTCAGATGTTGTTGCTTCCGCTGACTCGTCTATGATCGAGCACTTGTATTCGAGCCCTCGAGGCCCCTGGCTTGTATTATAATGCTTGTATGACTTATTTATGTTGTAGAGTTGTGTTGTGATATCTTCCCGTGAGTCCCTGATCGTGATCGTACACATTTGCGTGCATGATTAGTGTACGGTCAAATCGGGGGCGTCACACCTTTGAAACTCAGAAATCATTTAAATAGGACATTAGACACATTATAATTGCATTTCCATCATTTCATTCTTCGAGAGTCGTCTCGACGGCCATGTGGAAGTCATAGAACAGCTTATCCACATAAATTATTCATGTTTAGCACCTTTACATAAACTTTTGATCTGTTGCCGATGATTTTTTATTGGCTAAACAAAAAACTTACTTAAATAGCATCATTGAGACATTCCACCAGCATTGCTTCCTTTGAAGCTTCGGAAGTAGTATGTTCGACCATATGGATCTCGTATAACAACTTATAACTAGTAATCATATAATTTCGTCACCAATTTTGTTACCTTTTGATCCTTCACTATAGATTTTCACTTTGCTTAAAGCTGAAAACTTATTAATTAAGCGTCATTGACATATTCCAAAATTGTTTCCACAATTTCAAGCTTCGAGGTTAGTCCATGCATCTATATGCACCTCAGATAGCAAATTACCTATAGAAATCAGATAGTTTGATACATTTTTAACCGTTTTGATCCATCATGGTAGATTTTTTATTTTTGCAAAACTGAAAACTTGTTTAAATTGCATTATCAACAAGTGATAGAAGCCTTTGTTCGTTTCTCGTTTCGCAGTTGTCTTTGCCGCCATTTGAAAATCCTACAACAACTTATATATGTAGGAGTCACATAATTTTTAGCAGTTTGTCATAACCTTTTGATTTATTACTTTGAATTTTCTCCTCCTTTGAAACTCAGAAATCATTTAAATAGGACATTAGACACATTATAATTGCATTTCCATCATTTCATTCTTCGAGAGTCGTCTCGACGGCCATGTGGAAGTCATAGAACAGCTTATCCACATAAATTATTCATGTTTAGCACCTTTACATAAACTTTTGATCTGTTGCCGATGATTTTTTATTGGCTAAACAAAAAACTTACTTAAATAGCATCATTGAGACATTCCACTAGCATTGCTTCCTTTGAAGCTTCGGAAGTAGTATGTTCGACCATATGGATCTCGTATAACAACTTATAACTAGTAATCATATAATTTCGTCACCAATTTTGTTACCTTTTGATCCTTCACTATAGATTTTCACTTTGTTTAAAGCTGAAAACTTATTAGTTAAGCGTCATTGACATAATGCAAAATTGTTTCCACAATTTCAAGCTTCGAGGTTAGTCCATGCATCTATATGCATCTCAGATAGCAAATTACCTATAGAAATCTGATAGTTTGATACATTTTTAACCGTTTTGATCCATCATGGTAGATTTTTTATTTTTGCAAAACTGAAAACTTGTTTAAATTGCATTATCAACAACTGATAGAAGCCTTTGTTCGTTTCTCGTTTCGAAGTTGTCTTTGCCGCCATTTGAAAATTCTACAACAACTTATATATGTAGGAGTCACATAATTTTTAGCAGTTTGTCATAACCTTTTGATTTATTACTTTGAATTTTCTCCTCCTTTGGAACTCAGAAATCATTTAAATAGGACATTAGACACATTATAATTGCATTTCCATCATTTCATTCTTCGAGAGTCGTCTCGACGGCCATGTGGAAGTCATAGAACAGCTTATCCACATAAATTATTCATGTTTAGCACCTTTACATAAACTTTTGATCTGTTGCCGATGATTATTTATTGGCTAAACAAAAAACTTACTTAAATAGCATCATTGAGACATTCCACCAGCATTTCTTCCTTTGAAGCTTCGGAAGTAGTATGTTCGACCATATGGATCTCGTATAACAACTTATAACTAGTAATCATATAATTTCGTCACCAATTTTGTTACCTTTTGATCCTTCAATATAGATTTTCACATTGTTTAAAGCTGAAAACTTATTAATTAAGCATCATTGACATATTCCAAAATCGTTTCCGCCATTTCAAGCTTCGAGGTTAGTCCATGCATCTATTTGCACCTCAGATAGCAAATTACCTATAGAAATCTGATAGTTTGATAGATTTTTAACCGTTTTGATCCATTATGGTAGATTTTTTATTTTTGCGAAATTGAAAACTTGTTTAAATTGCATTATCAACAAGTGATAGAAGCCTTTGTTCGTTTCTTGTTTCGAAGTTGTCTTTGCCGCCATTTGAAAATCCTACAACAACTTATATATCTAGGAGTCACATAATTTTTAGCAGTTTGTCATAACCTTTTGATTTATTACTTTGAATTTTCTCCTCCTTTGAAACTCAGAAATCATTTAAATAGGACATTAGACACATTATAATTGCATTTCCATCATTTCATTCTTCGAGAGTCGTCTCGACGGCCATGTGGAAGTCATAGAACAGCTTATCCACATAAATTATTCATGTTTAGCACCTTTACATAAACTTTTGATCTGTTGCCGATGATTTTTTATTGGCTAAAAAAAAACTTACTTAAATAGCATCATTGAGACATTCCACCAGCATTGCTTCCTTTGAAGCTTCGGAAGTAGTATGTTCGACCATATGGATCTCGTATAACAACTTATAACTAGTAATCATATAATTTCGTCACCAATTTTGTTACCTTTTGTCCTTCACTATAGATTTTCACTTTGTTTAAAGCTGAAAACTTATTAATTAAGCGTCATTGACATATTCCAAAATTGTTTCCACAATTTCAAGCTTCGAGGTTAGTCCATGCATCTATATGCACCTCAGATAGCAAATTACCTATAGAAATCAGATAGTTTGATACATTTTTAACCGTTTTGATCCATCATGGTATGTTTTTTATTTTTGCAAAACTGAAAACTTGTTTAAATTGCATTATCAACAAGTGATAGAAGCCTTTGTTCGTTTCTTGTTTCGAAGTTGTCTTTGCCGCCATTTGAAAATCCTACAACAACTTATATATGTAGGAGTCACATAATTTTTAGCAGTTTGTCATAACCTTTTGATTTATTACTTTGAATTTTCTCCTCCTTTGAAACTCAGAAATCATTTAAATAGGACATTAGACACATTATAATTGCATTTCCATCATTTCATTCTTCGAGAGTCGTCTCGACGGCCATGTGGAAGTCATAGAACAGCTTATCCACATAAATTATTTATGTTTAGCACCTTTACATAAACTTTTGATCTGTTGCCGATGATTTTTTATTGGCTAAACAAAAAACTTACTTAAATAGCATCATTGAGACATTCCACCAGCATTGCTTCCTTTGAAGCTTCGGAAGTAGTATGTTCGACCATATGGATCTCGTATAACAACTTATAACTAGTAATCATATAATTTCGTCACCAATTTTGTTACCTTTTGATCCTTCACTATAGATTTTCACTTTGTTTAAAGCTGAAAACTTATTAATTAAGCGTCATTGACATATTCCAAAATCGTTTCCACAATTTCAAGCTTCGAGGTTAGTCCATGCATCTATATGCACCTCAGATAGCAAATTACCTATAGAAATCTGATAGTTTGATAGATTTTTAACCGTTTTGATCCATCATGGTAGATTTTTTATTTTTGCGAAATTGAAAACTTGTTTAAATTGCATTATCAACAAGTGATAGAAGCCTTTTTTCGTTTCTTGTTTCGAAGTTGTCTTTGCCGCCATTTGAAAATCCTACAACAACTTATATATCTAGGAGTCACATAATTTTTAGCAGTTTGTCATAACCTTTTGATTTATTACTTTGAATTTTCTCCTCCTTTGAAACTCAGAAATCATTTAAATAGGACATTAGACACATTATAATTGCATTTCCATCATTTCATTCTTCGAGAGTCGTCTCGACGTCCATGTGGAAGTCATAGAACAGCTTATCCACATAAATTATTCATGTTTAGCACCTTTACATAAACTTTTGATCTGTTGCCGATGATTTTTTATTGGCTAAACAAAAAACTTACTTAAATAGCATCATTGAGACATTCCACCAGCATTGCTTCCTCTGAAGCTTCGGAAGTAGTATGTTCGACCATATCGATCTCGTATAACAACTTATAACTAGTAATCATATAATTTCGTCACCAATTTTGTTACCTTTTGATCCTTCACTATAGATTTTCACTTTGTTTAAAGCTGAAAACTTATTAATTAAGCGTCATTGACATATTCAAAATTGTTTCCACAATTTCAAGCTTCGAGGTTAGTCCATGCATCTATATGCACCTCAGATAGCAAATTACCTATAGAAATCTGATAGTTTGATACATTTTTAACCGTTTTGATCCTTCATGGTAGATTTTTTATTTTTGCGAAACTGAAAACTTGTTTAAATTGCATTATCAACAAGTGATAGAAGCCTTTGTTCGTTTCTTGTTTCGAAGTTGTCTTTGCCGCCATTTGAAAATCCTACAACAACTTATATATGTAGGAGTCACATAATTTTTAGCAGTTTGTCATAACCTTTTGATTTATTACTTTGAATTTTCTCCTCCTTTGAAACTCAGAAATCATTTAAATAGGACATTAGACACATTATAATTGCATTTCCATCATTTCATTCTGCGAGAGTCGTCTCGACGGCCATGTGGAAGTCATAGAACAGCTTATCCACATAAATTATTTATGTTTAGCACCTTTACATAAACTTTTGATCTGTTGCCGACCATTTTTTATTGGCTAAACAAAAAACTTACTTAAATAGCATCATTGAGACATTCCACCAGCATTGCTTCCTTTGAAGCTTCGGAAGTAGTATGTTCGACCATATGGATCTCGTATAACAACTTATAACTAGTAATCATATAATTTCGTCACCAATTTTGTTACCATTTGATCCTTCACTATAGATTTCACTTTGTTTAAAGCTGAAAACTTATTAATTAAGCGTCATTGACATATTCAAAAATTGTTTCCACAATTTCAAGCTTCTAGGTTAGTCCATGCATCTATATGCACCTCAGATAGCAAATTACCTATAGAAATCTGATAGTTTGATACATTTTTAACCGTTTTGATCCATCATGGTAGATTTTTTATTTTTGCAAAACTGAAAACTTGTTTAAATTGCATTATCAACAAGTGATAGAAGCCTTTGTTCGTTTCTTGTTTCGAAGTTGTCTTTGCCGCCATTTGAAAATCCTACAACAACTTATATATGTAGGAGTCACATAATTTTTAGCAGTTTGTCATAACCTTTTGATTTATTACTTTGAATTTTCTCCTCCTTTGAAACTCAGAAATCATTTAAATAGGACGTTAGACACATTATAATTGCATTTCCATCATTTCATTCTTCGAGAGTCGTCTCGACGGCCATGTGGAAGTCACAGAACAGCTTATCCACATAAATTATTCATGTTTAGGACCTTTACATAAACTTTTGATCTGTTGCCGATGATTTTTTATTGGCTAAACAAAAAACTTACTTAAATAGCATCATTGAGACATTCCACCAGCATTGCTTCCTTTGAAGCTTCGGAAGTAGTATGTTCGACCATATGGATCTCGTATAACAACTTATAACTAGTAATCATATAATTTCGTCACCAATTTTGTTACTTTTGATCCTTCAATATAGATTTTCAATTTGTTTAAAGCTGAAAACTTATTAATTAAGCGTCATTGACATATTCCAAAATCGTTTCCGCCATTTCAAGCTTCGAGGTTAGTCCATGCATCTATATGCACCTCAGATAGCAAATTACCTATAGAAATCTGATAGTTTGATACATTTTTAACCGTTTTGATCCATCATGGTAGATTTTTTATTTTTGCGGAATTGAAAACTTGTTTAAATTGCATTATCAACAAGTGATAGAAGCCTTTGTTCGTTTCTTGTTTCGAAGTTGTCTTTGCCGCCATTTGAAAATCCTACAACAACTTATATATCTAGGAGTCACATAATTTTTAGCAGTTTGTCATAACCTTTTGATTTATTACTTTGAATTTTCTCCTCCTTTGAAACTCAGAAATCATTTAAATAGGACATTAGACACATTATAATAGCATTTCCATCATTTCATTCTTCGAGAGTCGTCTCGACGGCCATGTGGAAGTCATAGAACAGCTTGTCCACATAAATTATTCATGTTTAGCACCTTTACATAAACTTTTGATCTGTTGCCGATGATTTCTTATTGGCTAAACAAAAAACTTACTTAAATAGCATCATTGAGACATTCCACCAGCATTGCTTCCTTTGAAGCTTCGGAAGTAGTATGTTCGACCATATGGATCTCGTATAACAACTTATAACTAGTAATCATATAATTTCGTCACCAATTTTCTTACCTTTTGATCCTTCACTAGAGATTTTCACTTTGTTTAAAGCTGAAAACTTATTAATTAAGCGTCATTGACATATTCCAAAATCGTTTCCACAATTTCAAGCTTCGAGGTTACTCCATGCATCTATATGCACCTCAGATAGCAAATTACCTATAGAAATCTGATAGTTTGATACATTTTTAACCGTTTTGATCCGTCATGGTAGATTTTTTATTTTTGCGAAACTGAAAACTTGTTTAAATTGCATTATCAACAAGTGATAGAAGCCTTTGTTCGTTTCTTGTTTCAAAGTTGTCTTTGCCGCCATTTGAAAATCCTACAACAACTTATATATGTAGGAGTCACATAATTTTTAGCAGTTTGTCATAACCTTTTAATTTATTACTTTGAATTTTCTCCTCCTTTGAAACTCAGAAATCATTTAACTAGGACATTAGACACATTATAATTGCATTTCCATCATTTCATTCTTCGAGAGTCGTCTCGACGGCCATGTGGAAGTCATAGAACAGCTTATCCACATAAATTATTCATGTTTAGCACCTTTACATAAACTTTTGATCTGTTGCCGATGTTTTTTATTGGCTAAACAAAAAACTTACTTAAATAGCATCATTGAGACATTCCTCCAGCATTTCTTCCTTTGAAGCTTCGGAAGTAGTATGTTCGACCATATGGATCTCGTATAACAACTTATAACTAGTAATCATATAATTTCGTCACCAATTTTGTTACCTTTTGATCCTTCACTATAGATTTTCACTTTGTTTAAAGCTGAAAACTTATTAATTAAGCGTCATTGACATATTCAAAAATTGTTTCCACAATTTCAAGCTTCGAGGTTAGTCCATGCATCTATATGCACCTCAGATAGCAAATTACCTATAGAAATCTGATAGTTTGATACATTTTTAACCGTTTTGATCCTTCATGGTAGATTTTTTAATTTTGCGAAACTGAAAACTTGTTTAAATTGCATTATCAACAAGTGATAGAAGGCTTTGTTCGTTTCTTGTTTCGAAGTTGTCTTTGCCGCCATTTGAAAATCCTACAACAACTTATATATGTAGGAGTCACATAATTTTTAGCAGTTTGTCATAACCTTTTGATTTATTACTTTGAATTTTCTCCTCCTTTGAAACTCAGAAATCATTTAAATAGGACATTAGACACATTATAATTGCATTTCCATCATTTCATTCTTCGAGAGTCGTCTCGACGGCCATGTGGAAGTCATAGAACAGCTTATCCACATAAATTATTCATGTTTAGCACCTTTACATAAACTTTTGATCTATTGCCGATGATTTTTTATTAGCTAAACAAAAAACTTACTTAAATAGCATCATTGAGACATTCCACCAGCATTTCTTCCTTTGAAGCTTCGGAAGTAGTATGTTCGACCATATCGATCTCGTATAACTACTTATAACTAGTAATCATATAATTTCGTCACCAATTTTGTTACCTTTTGATCCTTCACTATAGATTTTCACTTTGTTTAAAGCTGAAAACTTATTAATTAAGCGTCATTGACATATTCCAAAATCGTTTCCGCCATTTCAAGCTTCGAGGTTAGTCCATGCATCTATATGCACCTCAGATAGCAAATTACCTATAGAAATCTGATAGTTTGATACATTTTTAACCGTTTTGATCCTTCATGGTAGATTTTTTATTTTTGCGAAACTGAAAACTTGTTTAAATTGCATTATCAACAAGTGATAGAAGCCTTTGTTCGTTTCTTGTTTCGAAGTTGTCTTTGCCGCCATTTGAAAATCCTACAACAACTTATATATGTAGGAGTCACATAATTTTTAGTAGTTTGTCATAACCTTTTGATTTATTACTTTGAATTTTCTCCTCCTTTGAAACTCAGAAATCATTTAAATAGGACATTAGACACATTATAATTGCATTTCCATCATTTCATTCTTCGAGAGTCGTCTCGACGGCCATGTGGAAGTCATAGAACAGCTTATCCACATAAATTATTTATGTTTAGCACCTTTACATAAACTTTTGATCTGTTGCCGATGATTTTTTATTGGCTAAACAAAAAACTTACTTAAATAGCATCATTGAGACATTCCTCCAGCATTTCTTCCTTTGAAGCTTCGGAAGTAGTATGTTCGACCATATGGATCTCGTATAACAACTTATAACTAGTAATCATATAATTTCGTCACCAATTTTGTTACCTTTTGATCCTTCACTATAGATTTTCACTTTGTTTAAAGCTGAAAAGTTATTAATTAAGCGTCATTGACATATTCAAAAATTGTTTCCACAATTTCAAGCTTCGAGGTTAGTCCATGCATCTATATGCACCTCAGATAGCAAATTACCTATAGAAATCTGATAGTTTGATACATTTTTAACCGTTTTGATCCATCATGGTAGATTTTTTATTTTTGCAAAACTGAAAACTTGTTTAAATTGCATTATCAACAAGTGATAGAAGCCTTTGTTCGTTTCTTGTTTCGAAGTTGTCTTTGCCGCCATTTGAAAATCCTACAACAACTTATATATGTAGGAGTCACATAATTTTTAGCAGTTTGTCATAACCTTTTGATTTATTACTTTGAATTTTCTCCTCCTTTGAAACTCAGAAATCATTTAAATAGGACATTAGACACATTATAATTGCATTTCCATCATTTCATTCTTCGAGAGTCGTCTCGACGGCCATGTGGAAGTCATAGAACAGCTTATCCACATAAATTATTCATGTTTAGGACCTTTACATAAACTTTTGATCTGTTGCCGATGATTTTTTATTGGCTAAACAAAAAACTTACTTAAATAGCATCATTGAGACATTCCACCAGCATTGCTTCCTTTGAAGCTTCGGAATTGTATGTTCGACCATATGGATCTCGTATAACAACTTATAACTAGTATTCATATAATTTCGTCACCAATTTTGTTACCTTTTGATCCTTCAATATAGATTTTCACTTTGTTTAAAGCTGAAAACTTATTAATTAAGAGTCATTGACATATTCCAAAATCGTTTCCGCCATTTCAAGCTTCGAGGTTAGTTCATGCATCTATGTGCACCTCAGATAGCAAATTACCTATAGAAATCTGATAGTTTGACAGATTTTTAACTGTTTTGATCCATCATGGTAAATTTTTTATTTTTGCGAAATTGAAAACTTGTTTAAATTGCATTATCAACAAGTGATAGAAGCCTTTGTTCGTTTCTTGTTTTGAAGTTGTCTTTGCCGCCATTTGAAAATCCTACAACAACTTATGTATCTAGGAGTCACATAATTTTTAGCAGTTTGTCATATCCTTTTGATTTATTAATTTGAATTTTCTCCTCCTTTGAAACTCAGAAGTCATTTAAATAGGACATTAGACACATTATAATAGCATTTCCATCATTTCATTCTTCGAGAGTCGTCTCGACGGCCATGTGGAAGTCATAGAACAGCTTATCCACATAAATTATTCATGTTTAGCACCTTTACATAAACTTTTGATCTGTTGCCGATGATTTTTTATTGGCTAAACAAAAAATTACTTAAATAGCATCATTGAGACATTCCACCTGCATTGCTTCCTTTGAAGCTTCGGAAGTAGTATGTTCGACCATATGGATCTCGTATAACAACTTATAACTAGTAATCATATAATTTCGTCACCAATTTTGTTACCTTTTGATCCTTCACTATAGATTTTCACTTTGTTTAAAGCTGAAAACTTATTAATTAAGCGTCATTGACATATTCAAAAATTGTTTCCACAATTTCAAGCTTCGAGGTTAGTCCATGCATCTATATGCACCTCAGATAGCAAATTACCTATAGAAATCTGATAGTTTGATACATTTTTAACCGTTTTGATCCTTCATGGTAGATTTTTTATTTTTGCGAAACTGAAAACTTGTTTAAATTGCATTATCAACAAGTGATAGAAGCCTTTGTTCGTTTCTTGTTTCGAAGTTGTCTTTGCCGCCATTTGAAAATCCTACAACAACTTATATATGTAGGAGTCACATAATTTTTAGCAGTTTGTCATAACCTTTTAATTTATTACTTTGAATTTTCTCCTCCTTTGAAACTCAGAAATCATTTAACTAGGACATTAGACACATTATAATTGCATTTCCATCATTTCATTCTTCGAGAGTCGTCTCGACGGCCATGTGGAAGTCATAGAACAGCTTATCCACATAAATTATTCATGTTTAGCACCTTTACATAAACTTTTGATCTGTAGCGGATGTTTTTTTATTGGCTAAACAAAAAACTTACTTAAATAGCATCATTGAGACATTCCTCCAGCATTTCTTCCTTTGAAGCTTCGGAAGTAGTATGTTCGACCATATGGATCTCGTATAACAACTTATAACTAGTAATCATATAATTTCGTCACCAATTTTGTTACCTTTTGATCCTTCACTATAGATTTTCACTTTGTTTAAAGCTGAAAACTTATTAATTAAGCGTCATTGACATATTCCAAAATTGTTTCCACAATTTCAAGCTTCGAGGTTAGTCCATGCATCTATATGCACCTCAGATAGCAAATTACCTATAGAAATCTGATAGTTTGATACATTTTTAACCGTTTTGATCCGTCATGGTAGATTTTTTATTTTTGCAAAACTGAAAACTTGTTTAAATTGCATTATCAACAAGTGATAGAAGCCTTTGTTCGTTTCTTGTTTCGAAGTTGTCTTTGCCGCCATTTGAAAATCCTACAACAACTTATATATGTAGGAGTCACATAATTTTTAGCAGTTTGTCATAACCTTTTGATTTATTACTTTGAATTTTCTCCTCCTTTGAAACTCAGAAATCATTTAAATAGGACATTAGACATATTATAATTGCATTTCCATCATTTCATTCTTCGAGAGTCGTCTCGACGGCCATGTGGAAGTCATAGAACAGCTTATCCACATAAATTATTCATGTTTAGCACCTTTACATAAACTTTTGATCTGTTGCCGATGATTTTTTATTGGCTAAACAAAAAACTTACTTAAATAGCATCATTGAGACATTCCTCCAGCATTTCTTCCTTTGAAGCTTCGGAAGTAGTATGTTCGACCATATGGATCTCGTATAACAACTTATAACTAGTAATCATATAATTTCGTCACCAATTTTGTTACCTTTTGATCCTTCACTATAGATTTTCACTTTGTTTAAAGCTGAAAACTTATTAATTAAGCGTCATTGACATATTCCAAAAAAATTTCCACAATTTCAAGCTTCGAGGTTAGTCCATGCATCTATATGCACCTCAGATAGCAAATTACCTATAGAAATCTGATAGTTTGATACATTTTTAACCGTTTTGATCCATCATGGTAAATTTTTTATTTTTGCAAAACTGAAAACTTGTTTAAATTGCATTATCAACAAGTGATAGAAGCCTTTGTTCGTTTCTTGTTTCGAAGTTGTCTTTGCCGCCATTTGAAAATCCTACAACAACTTATATATGTAGGAGTCACATAATTTTTAGCAGTTTGTCATAACCTTTTGATTTATTACTTTGAATTTTCTCCTCCTTTGAAACTCAGAAATCATTTAAATAGGACATTAGACACATTATAATTGCATTTCCATCATTTCATTCTTCGAGAGTCGTCTCGACGGCCATGTGGAAGTCATAGAACAGCTTATCCACATAAATTATTTATGTTTAGCACCTTTACATAAACTTTTGATCTGTTGCCGATGATTTTTTATTGGCTAAACAAAAACTTACTTAAATAGCATCATTGAGACATTCCACGAGCATTTCTTCCTTTGAAGCTTCGGAAGTAGTATGTTCGACCATATGGATCTCGTATAACAACTTATAACTAGTAATCATATAATTTCGTCACCAATTTTGTTACCTTTTGATCCTTCACTATAGATTTTCACTTTGTTTAAAGCTGAAAACTTATTAATTAAGCGTCATTGACATATTCCAAAATTGTTTCCACAATTTCAAGCTTCGAGGTTAGTCCATGCATCTATATGCACCTCAGATAGCAAATTACCTATAGAAATCTGATAGTTTGATACATTTTTAACCGTTTTGATCCATCATGGTAGATTTTTTATTTTTGAAAAACTGAAAACTTGTTTAAATTGCATTATCAACAAGTGATAGAAGCCTTTGTTCGTTTCTTGTTTCGAAGTTGTCTTTGCCGCCATTTGAAAATCCTACAACAACTTATATATGTAGGAGTCACATAATTTTTAGCAGTTTGTCATAACCTTTTGATTTATTACTTTGAATTTTCTCCTCCTTTGAAACTCAGAAATCATTTAAATAGGACATTAGACACATTATAATTGCATTTCCATCATTTCATTCTTCGAGAGTCGTCTCGACGTCCATGTGGAAGTCATAGAACAGCTTATCCACATAAATTATTCATGTTTAGCACCTTTACATAAACTTTTGATCTGTTGCCGATGATTTTTTATTGGCTAAACAAAAAACTTACTTAAATAGCATCATTGAGACATTCCACCAGCATTGCTTCCTTTGAAGCTTCGGAAGTAGTATGTTCGACCATATGGATCTCGTATAACAACTTATAACTAGTAATCATATAATTTCGTCACCAATTTTGTTACCTTTTGATCCTTCAATATAGATTTTCACTTTGTTTAAAGCTGAAAACTTATTAATTAAGCGTCATTGACATATTCCAAAATCGTTTCCGCCATTTCAAGCTTCGAGGTTAGTCCATGCATCTATATGCACCTCAGATAGCAAATTACCTATAGAAATCTGATAGTTTGATACATTTTTAACCGTTTTGATCCATCATGGTAGATTTTTTATTTTTGCGAAATTGAAAACTTGTTTAAATTGCATTATCAACAAGTGATAGAAGCCTTTGTTCGTTTCTTGTTTCGAAGTTGTCTTTGCCGCCATTTGAAAATCCTACAACAACTTATATATCTAGGAGTCACATAATTTTTAGCAGTTTGTCATAACCTTTTGATTTATTACTTTGAATTTTCTCCTCCTTTGGAACTCAGAAATCATTTAAATAGGACATTTAAACACATTATAATAGCATTTCCAACATTTCATTCTTCGAGAGTCGTCTCGACGGCCATGTGGAAGTCATAGAACAGCTTATCCACATAAATTATTCATGTTTAGCACCTTTACATAAACTTTTGATCTGTTGCCGATGATTTTTTATTGGCTAAACAAAAAACTTACTTAAATAGCATCATTGAGACATTCCACCAGCATTGCTTCCTTTGAAGCTTCGGAAGTAGTATGTTCGACCATATGGATCTCGTATAACAACTTATAACTAGTAATCATATAATTTCATCACCAATTTTGTTACCTTTTGATCCTTCACTAGAGATTTTCACTTTGTTTAAAGCTGAAAACTTATTAATTAAGCGTCATTGACATATTCAAAAATTGTTTCCACAATTTCAAGCTTCGAGGTTAGTCCATGCATCTATATGCACCTCAGATAGCAAATTACCTATAGAAATCTGATAGTTTGATACATTTTTAACCGTTTTGATCCTTCATAGTAGATTTTTTATTTTTGCGAAACTGAAAACATGTTTAAATTGCATTATCAACAAGTGATAGAAGCCTTTGTTCGTTTCTTGTTTCGAAGTTGTCTTTGCCGCCATTTGAAAATCCTACAACAACTTATATATGTAGGAGTCACATAATTTTTAGCAGTTTGTCATAACCTTTTAATTTATTACTTCGAATTTTCTCCTGCTTTGAAACTCAGAAATCATTTAACTAGGACATTAGACACATTATAATTGCATTTCCATCATTTCATTCTTCGAGAGTCGTCTCGACGGCCATGTGGAAGTCATAGAACAGCTTATCCACATAAATTATTCATGTTTAGCACCTTTACATAAACTTTTGATCTGTTGCCGATGTTTTTTTATTGGCTAAACAAAAAACTTACTTAAATAGCATCATTGAGACATTCCTCCAGCATTTCTTCCTTTGAAGCTTCGGAAGTAGTATGTTCGACCATATGGATCTCGTATAACAACTTATAACTAGTAATCATATAATTTCGTCACCAATTTTGTTACCTTTTGATCCTTCACTATAGATTTTCACTTTGTTTAAAGCTGAAAACTTATTAATTAAGCGTCATTGACATATTCAAAAATTGTTTCCACAATTTCAAGCTTCGAGGTTAGTCCATGCATCTATATGCACCTCAGATAGCAAATTACCTATAGAAATGTGATAGTTCGATACATTTTTAACCGTTTTGATCCTTCATGGTAGATTTTTTATTTTTGCGAAACTGAAAACTTGTTTAAATTGCATTATCAACAAGTGATAGAAGCCTTTGTTCGTTTCTTGTTTCGAAGTTGTCTTTGCCGCCATTTGAAAATCCTACAACAACTTATATATGTAGGAGTCACATAATTTTTAGCAGTTTGTCATAACCTTTTGATTTATTACTTTGAATTTTCTCCTCCTTTGAAACTCAGTAATCATTTAAATAGGACATTAGACACATTATAATTGCATTTCCATCATTTCATTCTTCGAGAGTCGTCTCGACGGCCATGTGGAAGTCATAGAACAGCTTATCCACATAAATTATTCATGTTTAGCACCTTTACATAAACTTTCGATCTGTTGCCGATGATTTTTTATTGGCTAAACAAAAAACTTACTTAAATAGCATCATTGAGACATTCCAACTAGTAATCATATAATTTCATCACCAATTTTGTTACCTTTTGATCCATGACTCTAGATTTTCACTTTGTTCAAAACTGAAAACTTATTAATTAAGCGTCATCGACATATTCTGAAATCGTTTCCACCATTTCATGCTTCGAGGGTAGTCCATGCATCTATATGCACCTCAGATAGCAAATTACCTATAGAAATATGATAATTTGATACATTTTTAACCGTTTTGATCCATCATGGTAGATTTTCTATTTTTGCGAAACTGAAAACCTGTTTAAATTGCATTATCAACAGGTGCTAGAAGCCTTTGTTCGTTTCTTGTTTCGAAGTTGTCTTTGCCACCATTTGAAAATCCTACAACAACTGATATATGTAGGAGTCACATAATTTTTAGCAGTTTTTCATAACTTTTTGATTTATTACATTGAATTTTCTCCTCCTTTGAAACTCAAAAATCATTTAAACAGGACATTAGACACATATAATTATTCATGTTTAGCACATTTACATAAACTTCTGATCCGTTACCGATGATTTTTTATTCGCTAAACAAAAAACTTACTTAAATACCATCATTCAGACATTGCACCAGCATTTTTTCCTTTCAAGCTTCGGAAGTAGTATGTTCGACCATATGGATCTCTTATAACAACTTATAACTAGTAATCATATAATTTCATCACCAATTTTGTTACCTTTTGATCCATCACTATAGATTTTCACCTTGTTCAAAATTGAAAAGTTATTAATTAAGCGTCATCGACATATTCCGAAATCGTTTTCCACCATTTCATACTTCAAGGGTAGTCCATGCATCTATATGCACCTCTGATAATTTGATACATTTTTAACCGTTTTGATCCATCACGGTAGATTTTCTATTTTTGCAAAACTGAAAACTTGTTTAAATTGCAATATCAACAAGTGATAGAAGCCTTTGTTCGTTTCTTGTTTCAAAGTTGTCTTTGCCGCCATTTGAAAATCCTAAAACAACTTATATGTGTAGGGGTCACATAATTTTTAGCAGTTTTTCATAACCTTTCGATTTATTAATTTGAATTTTCTCCTCATTTAAAACTCAGAAATCATTTAAATAGGACATTAGACACATTATAATTGCATTTCCATCATTTCATTTTCGAGAGTCGTCTCGACGGCCATGTGGAAGTCATAAAACAGCTTATCCACATAAATTATTCATGTTTAGCACCTTTACATAAAATTTTGATCTGTTGCCGATGATTTTTTATTCGCTAAACAAAAAACTTACTTAAATAGCATCATTCAGCCATTCCACCAGCATTTCTTCCTTTCAAGCTTCAGAAGTAGTATGTTCTACCATATGGATCTCGTATAAAAACTTATAACTAGTAATCATATAATTTCGTCACCAATTTTGTTACCTTTCGATCCTTCACTATAGATTTTCACTTTGTTTAAAACTGAAAACTTGTTAATTAAGCGTCATCGACATATTCCGAAATCGTTTCCACCATTTCATGCTTCGAGGGTAGTCCATGCATCTATATGCACCTCAGATAGGAAATTACCTATATAAATCTGATAGTTTGATACATTTTTAACCGTTTTGATCCATGATGGTAGATTTTCTATTTTTGCGAAACTGAAAACTTGTTTAAATTGCATTATCAACACGTGATAGAAGCGTTTGTTCGTTTCTTGTTTCAAAGTTGTCTCTGCCGCGATTTGAAAATCCTACAACAACTTATATATGTAGGAGTCACATAATTTTTAGCAGTTTTTGATAACCTTTTGATTTATTACTTTGAATTTTCTCCTCCTTTGAAACTCAAAAATCATTTAAATATGACATTAGACACATATAATTGCCTTTCCATTATTTCATTCTTCGAGAGTGGTCTCAACGGCCATGTGGAAGTCATATAACAGCTTATCCACATAAATTATTCATGTTTAGCACATTTACATAAACTTTTGATCCGTTACCAATGATCTTTTATTCGCTAAACAAAAAACTTACTTAAATAGCATCATTTAGACATTCCACCAGCATTTCTTCCTTTCAAGCTTCGGAAGTAGTATGTTCGACCATATTCATCACCAATTTTGTTACCTTTGGATCCATGACTATAGATTTTCACTTTGTTTAAAACTGAAAACTTATTAATTAAGCGTCATTGACATATTCCAAAATCGTTTCCACCATTTCATGCTTCGAGGTTAGTCCATGCATCTATATGCACCTCAGATAGCAATTTACCTATAGAAATCTGATAATTTGATACATTTTTAACCGTTTTGATCCATCATTGTAGATTTTCTATTTTTGCGAAACTGAAAACCTGTTTAAATTGCATTATCAACAGGTGCTAGAAGCCTTTGTTCGTTTCTTGTTTCGAAGTTGTCTTTGCCGCCATTTGAAAATCCTACAACAACTGATATATGTAGGAGTCACATAATTTTTAGCAGTTTTTCATAACTTTTTGATTTATTACATTGAATTTTCTCCTCCTTTGAAACTCAGAAGTCATTTAAATAGGACATTAGACACATTATAATTGCATTTCCATCATTTTATTCTCCGAGAGTCGTCTCGACGGCCATGTGGAAGTCATAGAACTGCTTATCCACATAAATTATTCATGTTTAGCACCTTTATAGAAACTTTTGATCTGTTGCCGATGATTTTTTATTCGCTAAACAAAAACTTACTTAAATAGCATCATTCAGACATTCCACTAGCATTTCTTCCTTTCAAGCTTCGGAAGTAGTATGTTCGACCATATGGATCTCGTATAACAACTTATAACTAGTAATCATATAATTTCGTCACCAATTTTGTTACCTTTTGATCCTTCACCATAGATTTTCACTTTGTTTGAAACTGAAAACTTATTAATTAAGCGTCATCGACATATTCCGAAATCGTTTCCACCATTTCAAGCTTCGAGGTTAGTCCATGCATCTATATGCACCTCAGATAGCAAATTACCTATAGAAATCTGTTAGTTTGATACATTTTTAACCGTTTTGATCCATCATGGTAGATTTTTTATTTTTGCGAAACTGAAAACTTGTTTAAATTGCATTATCAACAAGTGATATAAGCCTTTGTTCATTTCTTGTTTCGAAGTTGTCTTTGCCGCGATTTGAAAATCCTACAACAACTTATATATGTAGGAGTCACATAATTTTTAGCAGTTTTTCATAACCTTTTGATTTATTACTTTGAATTTTCTCCTCCTTTGAAACTCAAAAATCATTTAAATAGGACATTAGACACATATAATTGCCTTTCCATCATTTCATTCTTTGAGAGTGGTCTCAACGGCCATGTGGAAGTCATAGAACAGCTTATCCACATAAATTATTCATGTTTAGCACATTTACATAAACTTCTGATCCGTTACCGATGATTTTTTATTCGCTAAACAAAAAACTTACTTAAATAGCATCATTCAGACATTGCACCAGCATTTTTTCCTTTCAAGCTTCGGAAGTAGTATGTTCGACCATATGGATCTCTTATAACAACTTATAACTAGTAATCATATAATTTCATCACCAATTTTGTTACCTTTTGATCCATCACTATAGATTTTCACCTTGTTCAAAACTGAAAACTTATTAATTAAGCGTCATCGACATATTCCGGAATCGTTTCCACCATTTCATACTTCGAGGGTAGTCCATGCATCTATATGCACCTCAGATAGCAAATTACCTATAGAAATCTGATAATTTGATACATTTTTAACCGTTTTGATCCATCACGGTAGATTTTCTATTTTTGCAAAACTGAAAACTTGTTTAAATTGCAATATCAACAAGTGATAGAAGCCTTTGTTCGTTTCTTGTTTCGAAGTTGTCTTTGGCGCCATTTGAAAATCCTAAAACAACTTATATGTGTAGGGGTCACATAATTTTTAGCAGTTTTTCATAACCATTTGATTTATTACTTTGAATTTTCTCCTCTTTTAAAACTCAGTAATCATTGAAATAGGACATTAGACACATTATAATTGCCTTTCCATCATTTCATTCTTCGAGAGTGGAATCGACGGCCATGTGGAAGTCATGAAACAGCTTATCCACATAAATTATTCCTGTTTAGCACATTTACATAAACTTCTGATCCGTTACCGATGATTTTTTATTCGCTAATCAAAAAACATACTTAAATAGCATCATTTAGTCATTCCACTAGCATTTCTTCGTTTCAAGCTTCGGAAGTAGTATGTTCCACCATATGGATCTCTTATAACAACTTATAACTAGTAATCATATAATTTCATCACCAATTTTGTTACCTTTTGATCCATGACTCTAGATTTTCACTTTGTTCAAAACTGAAAACTTATTAATTAAGCGTCATCGACATATTCTGAAATCGTTTGCACCATTTCATGCTTCGAGGGTAGTCCATGCATCTATATGCACCTCAGATAGCAAATTACCTATAGAAATCTGATAATTTGATACATTTTTAACCGTTTTGATCCATCACGGTAGATTTTCTATCTTTGCAAAACTGAAAACTTGTTTAAATTGCAATATCAACAAGTGATAGAAGCCTTTGTTCGTTTCTTGTTTCGAAGTTGTCTTTGCCGCCATTTGAAAATCCTAAAACAACTTATATGTGTAGGGGTCACATAATTTTTAGCAGTTTTTCATAACCTTTTGATTTATTACTTTGAATTTTCTCCTCTTTTAAAACTCAGTAATCATTGAAATAGGACATTAGACACATTATAATTGCCTTTCCATCATTTCATTCTTCGAGAGTGGTCTCGACGGCCATGTGGAAGTCATGGAACAGCTTATCCACATAAATTATTCCTGTTTAGCACATTTACATAAACTTCTGATCCGTTACCGATGATTTTTTATTCGCTAATCAAAAAACATACTTAAATAGCATCATTTGGTCATTCCACTAGCATTTCTTCGTTTCAAGCTTCGGAAGTAGTATGTTCGACCATATGGATCTCTTATAACAACTTATAACTAGTAATCATATAATTTCATCACCAATTTTGTTACCTTTTGATCCATGACTCTAGGTTTTCACTTTGTTCAAAACTGAAAACTTATTAATTAAGCGTCATCGACATATTCCGAAATTGTTTCCACCATTTCATGCTTCGAGGGTAGTCCATGCATCTATATGCACCTCAGATAGCAAATTACCTATAGAAATCTGATAATTTGATACATTTTTAGCCGTTTTGATCCATCATGGTAGATTTTCTATTTTTGCGAAACTGAAAACCTTTTTAAATTGCATTACCAACAGGTGCTAGAAGCCTTTGTTCGTTTCTTGTTTCGAAGTTGTCTTTGCCGCCATTTGAAAATCCTACAACAACTGATATATGTAGGAGTCACATAATTTTTAGCAGTTTTTCATAACTTTTTGATTTATTACATTGAATTTTCTCCTCCTTTGAAACTCAAAAATCATTTAAATAGGACATTAGACACATTATAATTGCATTTCCATCATTTTATTCTTCGAGAGTCGTCTCGACGGCCATGTGGAAGTCATAGAACAGCTTATCCACATAAATTATTCATGTTTAGCACCTTTAAAGAAACTTTTGATCTGTTGCCGATGATTTTTTATTCGCTAAACAAAAAACTTACTTAAATAGCATCATTCAGATATTCCACTAGCATTTCTTCCTTTCAAGCTTTAGAAGTAGTATGTTCGACCATATGGATCTCGTATAACAACTTATAACTAGTAATCGTATAATTTCGTCACCAATTTTGTTACCTTTTGATCCTTCACTATAGATTTTCACTTTGTTTGAAACTGAAAACTTATTAATTAAGCGTCATCGACATATTCCGAAATCATTTCCACCATTTCAAGCTTCGAGGTTAGTCCATGCATCTATATGCACCTCAGATAGCAAATTACCTATAGAAATCTGTTAGTTTGATACATTTTTAACCGTTTTGATCCATCATGGTAGATTTTTTGTTTTTGCGAAACTGAAAACTTGTTTAAATTGCATTATCAACAAGTGATATAAGCCTTTGTTCATTTCTTGTTTCCAAGTTGTCTTTGCCGCGATTTGAAAATCCTACAACAACTTATATATGTAGGAGTCACATAATTTTTAGCAGTTTTTCATAACCTTTTGATTTATTATATTGAATTTTCTCCTCCTTTGAAACTCAAAAATCATTTAAATAGGACATTAGACACATATAATTGCCTTTCCATCATTTCATTCTTCGAGAGTGGTCTCAACGGCCATGTGGATGTCATAGAACAGCTTATCCACATAAATTATTCATGTTTAGCACATTTACATAAACTTCTGATCCGTTACCGATGATTTTTTATTCGCTAAACAAAAAACTTACTTAAATAGCATCATTCAGACATTGCACCAGCATTTTTTCCTTTCAAGCTTCAGAAGTAGTATGTTCGACCATATGGATCTCTTATAACAACTTGTACCTAGTAATCATATAATTTCATCACCAATTTTGTTACCTTTTGATCCATCACTATAGATTTTCACCTTGTTCAAAACTCAAAAGTTATTAATTAAGCGTCATCGACATATTCCGAAATCGTTTCCACCATTTCATACTTCGAGGGTAGTCCACGCATCTATATGCACCTCAGATAGCAAATTACCTATAGAAATCTGATAATTTGATACATTTTTAAACGTTTTGATCCATCATGGTAGATTTTCTATTTTTGCGAAACTGAAAACTTGTTTAAATTGCATTATCAACAAGTGATAGAAGACTTTGTTCGTTTCTTGTTTCGAAGTTGTCTTTGCCGCCATTTGCAAATCCTACAACAACTTATATATGTAGGAGTCACATAATTTTTAGCAGTTTTTCATAACCTTTTGATTTATTACTTTGAATTTTCTCCTCCTTTGAAACTCTGAAATCATTTAAATAGGACATTAGACACGTTATAATTGCCATTCCATCATTTCATTCTTCGAGAGAGGTCTCGACGGCCATGTGGAAGTCATAGAACAGCTTATCCACATAAATTATTCATGTTTAGCACCTTTACATAAACTTCTGATCCGTTACCGATGATTTTTTATTCGCTAAACAAAAAACTTACTTAAATAGCATCATTCAGACATTCCACCAGCATTTCTTCCTTTCAAGCTTCAGAAGTAGTATGTTCGACCATATGGATCTCTTATAACAACTTATAACTAGTAATCATATAATTTCATCACCAATTTTGTTACCTTTTGATCCATGACTACAGATTTTCACTTTGTTCAAAACTGAAAACTTATTAATTAAGCGTCGTCGACATATTCCGAAATCGTTTCCACCATTTCATGCTTCAAGGGTGGTCCATGCATCTATATGCACCTCAGATAGCAAATTACCTATAGAAATCTGATAATTCGATACATTTTTAACCTTTTTATCCATCATGGTAGATTTTCTATTTTTGCGAAACTGAAAACTTGCTTAAATTGCATTATTAACAAGTGATAGAAACCTTTGTTCATTTATTGTTTCTAAGTTGTCTTTGACTCCATTTGAAAATCCTAAAACAACTTATATATGTAGGAGTCACATAATTTTTAGCAGTTTTTCATAACCTTTTGATTTATTAATTTGCATTTTCTCCTCCTTTAAAACTCAGAAATCATTTAAATAGGACATTAGACACATTATAATTGCATTTCCATCATTTCGTTCTTCGAGAGTCGTCTCGACGGCCATGTGGAAGTCATAGAACAGCTTATCCACATAAATTATTCATGTTTAGCACCTTTACATAAACTTCTGATCCGTTACCGATGATTTTTTATTCGCTAAATAAAAAACTTACTTAAATAGCATCATTCAGACATTTCACCAGCATTTCTTCCTGTCAAGCTTCAGAAGTAGTATGTTCGACCATATGGATCTTTTATAACAACTTATAACTAGTAATCATATAATTTCATCACCAATTTTGTTACCTTTTGATCCTTGACTACAGATTTTCACTTTGTTCACAACTGGAAACTTATTAATTAAGCGTCATCGACATATTCTGAAATCGTTTCGACCATTTAATGCTTCGAGGGTAGTCCATGCATCTATATGCACCTCAGATAGCAAATTACCTATAGAAATCTGATAATTTGATACATTTTTAACCGTTTTGATCCATCTGTAACACCCTGAGAATCATGCTACAGTAACCCCCTGTGATTAAGCTAATCATGTTGCTAAACAGGGCTTGATCACATTTGAACCACACCCTTGTCAAACTCCTAGTTCAAACTTCAAATATAATTAAAGTGGAAAATAAAAGTTTTCAAAAATTCAAACAAAAATGTTCAGTGGGTGCCAAATATTACACTGGTAATTATGGTGGAGAAAACACATCTTTATAAAATGTCTAAATACTTTAAATGAAATAAAACAGAAAAGGAAATAAAACAAATAAAAGGAAAGCAGAAAACAAAACAGAAAAAGAAAGCAAAGGGAAAAAGGCCCGCTCCCCCCCCCACTGCCCCCCCGGCCCAAACCCCCGAACCCCCCCCCCCCGGCCCAAACTGGGCCGCACCCCCGCGCCCCCGGCCCAGCCCACCTCCTCCCTCGCCCCTTCCCTGTTCCCCCGACCGGGTCGGAACAGGGGCGCGCTGCCGCCGCACCCCCTCGCCGGCGGTGAACCCCGGGAGAGGATAAGGGCGCCAGCGGCCCCCGCTCCCTCGGGCCTCTCTCCCACTCACCCCGCTCACTCCCTCGGCCTCTGCGCCTCTCCCCCGGATCCGGGCCGCTTCCCTCTTCCCCACGCCCGACGCGCTCGCCGCTGTTCACCGTCGTTCACACGGCCACCGTACCCACCTCGCCGCCCCAAGGTGTCTCCAAGGACCGCCGTCGCCCGCAGCATCGTCTGGTGCATCCCGTTGGAGACCGGAGCCCCTACAACAAGCACACCGAGCTCGTCTTCCCCGCACGGCCGCCGTCGAACGCCGCCCCGTTTCGCCTCCGACGAGCCTCCCCGAGCACGCTGCCGTCCCCCTACAGCCGCGCGGTGAGCTCCTCTACCTCCTCCCCCTCTCCGCTAGCTCGCCCGCGCTCCGTAGCTGCCCCCCCCCACGCGCGCCCGAACACCACGCCGCGAGGCTCGCCGCCGGCGGGTCTCCGGTGACCAAATGGTCACGGGGTCAAGCCCGTTGCACTCCTCGACGTTTGTAGATGCCCCTAGCCCCTCCGCTTTCTCGATAGCTCGCCGTAGATATGTTTCCGTCGGGCACCCGTAGCTCGTCGCCGCCGGCGAGCCCGTAGCGGTCGACCCCGTCCGTTCCAGCCCCTCCGACCACCGCCGTTGGACGCGCGAAGTCGAGCCGCGTCGTACGCGCCCAGCCCCGCCCCCGCAAACCCACTGTGGGTGAAACCCGCGCCCCTCCCGTGCGCGCCGCCGAGCGTTTTGGTCGCCGGCGATACTCCGGCGCCGGCCGCCGACGTGGCACACCTGGGGCCACCCCTGGGTCACTGCCAGTGGCCCCCACGGGCCCCAGTTGACTGGGTTGACCCAGTCAACTGCTGGCTGGGCAGGCCCAGTCACTGACATGCGGGCCCCGCCGCAAAAATTAAAAAAAGAAAAGAAAAAGAAAATGTTTTATAAATAAAAATAATTAGTTTAATTAATTTCTCACTGACAGGTGGGCCCAGTAGTTAATTAACTAAAAACTAATTAGTTTAATCCTCTGTTAACCCACTGTCTATGACAGGTGGGTCCCCCTTGTCAGTTTGACCAGTCAACCCGGACTGTTGACCGCTGACGTCACTCCTACGTCATGCTGACGTCATATCCCTTTTTCTGTTAATTAAATAATTCCAGAAATTCAGATAAACTTTGAAAATTCATATCTTTTAAACCGTAACTCGGATGAAAATGTTTTCTATATGAAAGTTGCTCAGAACGACGAGACGAATCCGAATACGCAGTCCGTTCATCCACCACACCTCCCTAACCTATCGAACTAGCAACTTTCCCCCTCCGGCCCGTCTGTCCGAAAACGCGAAACATCGGGAATACCTCCCGGATGTTCCCCCCCTTCCCCGGTACCACCTACTGTCGCGTTAGGACACCCCTAGCACCGCTCATTGTCATGTGATGCATCGTCATGCTTATGTTTGCATTGTATTTACTGTTTCTTCCCCCTCTTCTCTCCGGTAGACTACGAGACCGACACTGCTGCTGCCCAGTTCGACTACGGAGTCGACGACCCCTCCTACTTGCCAGAGCAACCAGGCAAGCCCCCCCCCTTGATCACCAAATATCGCCTACTCTACTCTCTACTACTTGCATTACAGTAGTGTAGCATGTTACTACTTTCGATATCCTATTCTGATGCATAGCCTATCCTTGCTACTACTGTTGTTACCTTTACCTGCAATCCTACATGCTTAGCCTAGGATGCTAGATTTCCATCAGTGGCCCTACATTCTTGTCCGTCTGCTGTGCTATACTATCGGGCCGTGATCACCTGGGCGGTGAACACGGGCATATAATTATATACTATATACATGACACATGTGATGACTAAAGTCGGGTCGGCTCGTAGGAGTACCCGCAAGTGGATCTTTGTGGCGGAGCGACAGAGCAGGTTGAGACCGCCTAGGTGAGAGGTGGGCCTGGCCCTGGTCGGCGTTCGCGGATACTTAACACGCTTAACGAGATCTTGGTATTTGATCTGAGTCTGGCCATTTGGTCTATACGCACTAACCATCTACGTGGGAGTAGTTATGGGTATCCCGACGTCGTGGTATCAGCCGAAGCTCTTTTGACGTCAGCGACTGAGTGGCGCGCGCCGGATTGGACTGGAACGCCACTAGGCTAGGTCTGCTTCCGGCCGCGTACGCAACGTGCAGGTGTGCATAGGGCGATGGGCCCAGACCCCTGCGCGCATAGGTTTAGACCGGCGTGCTGGCCTCTCTGTTGAGCCTAGGTGGGGCTGCGACGTGTTGATCTTACGAGGCCGGGCATGACCCAGAAAAGTGTGTCCGGCCAATTGGGATCGAGCGTGTTGGGTTATGTGGTGCACCCCTACAGGGAAGTTTATCTATTCGAATAGCCGTGTCCCTCGGTAAAAGGACGACCCGGAGTTGTACCTTGAGCTTATGACAACTAGAACTGGATACTGAATAAAATACACCCTTCCAAGTGCCAGATACAACCCGATGATCGCTCTCTAACAGGGCGACGAGGAGGGGATTGCCGGGTAGGATTATGCTATGCGATGCTACTTGGAGGACTACAATCTACTCTCTTCTACATGCTGCAAGATGGAGATGTCCAGAAGCTTAGTCTTCGACAGGACTAGCTATCCCCCTCTTATTCCGGCATTCTGCAGTTCAGTCCACTGATATGCCCCTTTACACATATACCCATGCATATGTAGTGTAGCTCCTTGCTTGCGAGTACTTTGGATGAGTACTCACGGTTGCTTTTCTCCCTCTTTTCCCCTTCTATACCGGATTGTCGCTATCAGATGTTGGAGTGCAGGAGCCAGACGCCACCGTCGACGACGACACCTACGACACTGGAGGTGCCTACTACTACGTGCAGGCCGCTGACGACGACCAGGAGTAGTTAGGAGGTCCCAGGCAGGAGGCCTTGCCTTTTCGATCGTTGCTACTTTTGTGCTAGCCTTCTTAAGGCATACTTGTTTAACTTATGTCTGTACTCAGATATTGTTGCTTCCGCTGACTCGTCTATGATCGAGCACTTGTATTCGAGCCCTCGAGGCCCCTGGCTTGTATTATAATGCTTGTATGACTTATTTATGTTGTAGAGTTGTGTTGTGATATCTTCCCGTGAGTCCCTGATCGTGATCGTACACATTTGCGTGCATGATTAGTGTACGGTCAAATCGGGGGCGTCACAAGTTGGTATCAGAGCCGACTGCCTGTAGGAACCCCCTTCCACACTCCTTGGCCGAAGTCGAGTCTAGACATTACAAAACATTTTACTAACATGGCTGTGTGTCTTACGGGCCCACGTCGCCATTGGGTGGTACTAGGATCTTTTACTCCTCGACCTTTACTCTGGGATTCTGAACTCTCTTCTACTCGGGTTAAACGAAATTACTAACTCTAACACTAGGATCCCGTGACCGCGTTCACCCCTAAGATGGATAAGCCATAGTTGTTTCTTAGAATAGTATTTTGAACAATTCACACACTGTCATTTGACTCCTTTGAAACGTCTTTGCTTTCAGATGGAACCCACGAGGCAGGTCGTTCGCCACACGATGGCCATTGGTGCCTCGGGATCACCTGCGGTGCTAGCTGAGATGATGACCTATCTGGGTTATCGCTGGCACCCTGAGTACACCGTCTACGAGGAGTACCAGGACTTTAACCAGGAGCAGTACCGTGCCATCGTCCACCTCTACTCTCGGGAGTACGACTCCACTACTGTGCTGCACACCGCACATCGTGTTGGTGTGACCATCGATATGGCTGTCCACGATGCAGCCTATGCTGCTGTGACACGTCTTCGTGGAGAGTATCGGGAGTTGGACACCTCCCCCTTCAGGCACATTGCTATCGCCTCTGATGTTGGTGCGGAGGGATACTACACTGCTGCCTACTCCACTGTCACCCGAGAGCCCTTCTACCATCAGCACCTGGTTCTGCATGCTGATGGGCTGGATCGAGCTAACCGAGCTCTTCGCCACGAGATGTACACCACCCGTCAGCACCTTTACCGTGCTCTGACGCTGCTGCAACCCTTTGTCCGGTCTGGCCAGGTACCGCGTGCTGCGATCTACCCAGCCAGGACCGTGATGCCCCACGGTGTTGGTTGGCCAGAGGTGGGAGGCTACTCTCCCGCACTTGGTCCTCTTCTGCCACCTGAGCGTCGGACTCTACACCTGAGTATCCGCGGGCCCCAGTCTGCTGACGTGGAGGGCTATCCGTTGCCTCACTACCAGCTGCCGGGCTACGATTACCTCCACAGTACTTCTTGGGACTGATGTAGACTTGCTTGTATCGTTAGGTGCATTCGCCGCGAGCCTGTGTGCCGCCTATGATGTTTTAGTCCATGTACTGAACTCTATGTACTGAACTCTAAGCATGACCCCTTTTGTAAGCTATGCCGACTACTATGTAGTAGCTATCGTGCTCCTTTCGTTATGCATGTTTCATCATGAATGATTCTTGTCTTTGTAAATATTTCTCAATGCTGAACCACCCCTGTTATATATTAGCAGGATGGTGAGACCAGGTGGTCGTGGTCGTGGTGGCGATGCCCCACCACCACCTGAGTACATGACTGGTATGATCCAACAGCTTGAACTGAACCGCCAGTTCATGGAGAATATGATGGCTCAGTTTCCTCGCCCCAATATGAACCAGCAGCCAGCCCAAGTGACTCTTCAAGATTTCATACGCCTCAACCCAACCATCTACCGCAGCTCAACTCAGCCTCTGGATGCTGATGACTGGCTCCGTGACATCACCTATGAGTTGGAGTCTGCTGATGTAGCCCCTGCTAGCTATGTCAATTTTGCTTCCTTCTTTCTGAAGGGACCCGCAGCTCAATGGTGGGACAGCCACAGGCGTACTCTGCCAGCTGGAACAATCATCACCTGGCCAGACTTCCAAGCTGCTTTCCGTGCCCGCTTCATTCCTCAGGGAGTCATGGACCGGAAGAAGCGTGAGTTCCGCAACCTCACCCAAGGCAACAAATCTGTCGAATCTTATCAGCGGGAGTTTCTGGACTTGTCCCGCTATGCTGAAGAAGACATTGCAACTGATGCACGCAGACAGGAGAAGTTCCGTGATGGCCTTCAAGCTGACATCAAGCTCCCACTTCTAGTGCATGACTTTGCTGATTTCGCCACCTTGGTGAACAAGGCCATCAATGTCGAAACTGGTCTGCAGGAATACCAGAGCTCTCACAGGCGCAACCGTGACACGGGCTCATCTTCGGGCCCGCCCTCACAGAAGCGTAAGATATGGATCCCGAACAGCATGTACCGTCCCAATGCTTCTGCCCCAAGGCAGACCTATGCTGCCCCTCGTCTGCCTACGCCACCGTCCAGGCAGTCAAGACTTCCAGCTCCACCATCCCAAGCTCCTGTTCCCACTCCGAATAATGGCTTGTGCTTCAGGTGTGGTCAACCAGGGCACCGTGCTAAGGAATGCAACCAGAACCAGAATCAACTGGCCCTTCCAGCAACTGGCCGTGGTAACAATCAGCCCCGCAACAACAATGCTAAGTCTTATGGACGTGCTCATGCCAACCACGTTGATCTCAACGAAGCTCAAGACCAGCCTACTACTGTGATGGGTACATTCCTCGTAAATTCAGTACCAGCATCCGTTTTATTTGATACAGGTGCATCGCATTCATTCATGTCAGAAGATTTTGCATACAAGCACGACGTTAAATGTGAGGAGATGAACACCTCTGTATTGGTCAAAACCCCCGTGGGACAGTGTCAAACCTCCTTGGTTGGCATCGATGTCCCCGTGGAAATCGAAGGGCTGGAATTCTATGCCTCTCCCATTATCCTGAAGACGTCTAACATCGACCTCATTTTGGGTATGGATTGGTTGAAAGCGCATACTGCTTCTATAGTTTGCGCCACTAAAACCGTCCATCTGCTACACCCTTCGGATGAAATAATTGCTTACCAAGCTCATCTGGTGCAAAATGCCGAGGCAAGGCTCTATGCATTGAATGCATTGAACGCTGCACCACTCGAGGGCATTGAAAACATCCCCGTCGTGCGTGAATTCCTCGACGTCTTCCCTGAAGAGCTTCCAGGGATTCCCCCTGCTAGAGCTGTCGAATTCATCATCGACTTGAAACCAGGCACCACTCCTATAGCCAAGCGACCCTACAAAATGCCGCCACATGAACTCCTTGAGCTTAAGGAGGAAATCGACAAGTCTCTTCGCAAAGGATTCATTCGCCCAAGTTGCTCTCCTTGGGGAGCACCTTCTCTCTTTGTCAAGAAGAAGGATGGGACAAACCGGTTAGTTCAAGACTACCGTCCTATAAACCAAGCTACCATTCAGAATAAATACCCTCTTCCTCGGATCAATGATCTGTATGATCAACTGGCGGGTTCGTCAGTGTTCTCTAAGCTCGACTTGAGGTTGGGCTACCACCAGATCCGTGTTCGCGAAGAGGATATCCCAAAGACCGCCTTCGTGACTCGCTATGGTTCATACGAGTACACCGTCATGTCTTTCGGTTTAACCAATGCTCCAGCCACCTTCTCTCGTCTGATGAACTACATATTCATGGATTACCTCGACAAGTTCGTCGTGGTTTATTTGGATGATATCCTGATATTTTCCAAGAATGAAGAAGAACATGCTGAACATCTTCGACTTGTGCTGGAAAAGCTACGAGAACATCAACTATATGCCAAGTTCTCTAAATGTGAATTCTGGCTACCCGAAGTAACCTATCTCGGGCATGTCATCTCTAAGGATGGTATTGCCGTCAACCCTGAACGAGTTCAGGCTATTCTTGATTGGACTCCTCCCAAGAATGTTAAGCAAGTCAGAAGTTTTCTCGGTCTCGCCAGCTATTGCCGGCGATTTGTCGAGAACTTCTCCAAGATCGCCAGGCCTCTGTCTAACCTGTTACATAAGGGCGTCAAGTTCCAATGGACAGACAAATGTCAGGAAAGTTTCCAGGCACTCAAAGACAAGTTAACTTCTGCCCAGTTCTAGCTCCACCTGATACTAAGAAGGACTTTGTCATTTACTGCGACGCTTCCCGTCAAGGATTAGGCTGTGTCCTAATGCAAGACTGCAAAGTGATTGCTTATGCCTCTCGACAATTGCGCCCTCACGAAGAGAACTACCCAGTTCACGACCTCGAACTTGCTGCTGTCATTCATGCGCTAAAGCAGTGGCGACATTACCTCCTCGGTAATCGTTGCGAGATCTTCACTGACCACCAAAGTCTGAAGTATCTGTTTACTCAACCAGATCTGAACCTCCGTCAGCAGAGATGGATGGAGCTCGTTGCAGACTTCGACTTGGGTATTTCCTATACGCCAGGCAAGGCTAATGTAATGGCTGATGCCTTGAGCCGCAAGTCTTACTGCAACCACCTCCAGGTTCATAAAGTTCAGCCCTCACTTGTTGAAGAATTCAGGAAGCTGAACCTCCATATTGTTCCTCCGGGTGCACTCGCTCCCCCTCCTAAACAATTTGGCAAGGTGAACCTCCACATCGTTACCCAGGGTTCTCTCAATACCCTAGTTGCTAAACCAGATCTCGAGGACAGCATCAAAAGGCTACAGGGGTATGACTCTGAAGCCCACAAGATTAAGCGCTACCTCGCAGAAGGAAAGCCCTCATTCTTCACCATTGCTGAAGATGGCACCCTATACTTCAAGGGCCGCCTAGTGGTGCCATGTGCGGAGAAGAACCTGGATATGACACAGGAAGTTATGAAAGAAGCTCATGATACGCCTCTTTGTATCCATCCTGGTAGTACAAAGATGTATCAAGATATCCGTCAGAGATTCTGGTGGACTAATATGAAGCAAGACATTGCTCGTTATGTTGCTGAGTGTGACGTTTGCCGTCGTATCAAAGCAGAACATCAAAGGCCTGCTGGAACTCTGCAACCTATCTCTATTCCTGAATGGAAATGGGACCATGTTGAGATGGACTTCGTCACTGGATTCCCCAAATCACAGAAAGGTAATGATGCTATTCTTGTCGTCATTGACCGGCTTTCCAAAGTTGCACATTTCCTGGCAGTCAAAGAAACGATCACTGCTAGCAAGTTGGAAACGCTCTATATGTCCAGGATTGTTTCACTCCACGGTATTCCATTGGTTATCAGCTCAGACCGTGGCAGCTTATTCACTTCAAGATTCTGGGCAAGTTTCCAAGAAGCAATGGGAACTCATCTGTCATTCAGTACTGCGTTTCATCCTCAATCGCAAGGACAAGTTGAACGCGTCAATCAAGTTCTCGAAGACATGCTTCGAGCTTGCGTTATTTCCTTCGGCAAGAAATGGGAGGAATCTCTCCCGTATGCTGAGTTCTCCTATAATAATAGCTATCAAGCTAGTCTGAAGATGGCCCCCTTCGAAGTGTTATATGGACGAAAGTGCCGAACCCCTCTGAACTGGTCAGAAACTGGGGAACGTCCACTCTTCGGTCCGGATATTATCCAAGATGCCGAAGAACAAGTCCGCATTATTCGCGAGAATCTCAAGACTGCTCAGTCGCGTCAGAAGAGTCAGTATGACCGTCATCATAAAGACATGGTCTATCAACCTGGCGAAAAGGCTTATCTTCGAGTCACACCTATGAAGGGTGCTCACCGCTTCGGGATCAAGGGCAAACTAGCTCCTCGCTATATTGGCCCATTCACTATTCTCGAAAGGCGTGGAAAAGTGGCATACCAACTGGAACTACCGCCGAACCTTTCTCAGGTTCACGATGTGTTGCATGTGTCACAGCTCCGCCGTTGCTTCAAGGATCCAATCCGAGCTGTGCATCATGAAGTGCTCGAATTGCAGCAAGACCTCTCCTATAAGGAGCATCCGGTCCGCATTCTCGACCTAGCTGAACGCCGCACACGTCAGAAGGTGATCAAGTTTCTCAAAGTCCAGTGGTCGCACCATTCTGAAGATGAGGCCACTTGGGAACGAGAGGATCGTCTGCGCGAAGAATACCCCGCACTGTTTCCTTCTACCTCCTAAATCTCGGGACGAGATTTCTTGTAGTGGAGGAGATTTGTAACACCCTGAGAATCATGCTACAGTAACCCCCTGTGATTAAGCTAATCATGTTGCTAAACAGGGCTTGATCACATTTGAACCACACCCTTGTCAAACTCCTAGTTCAAACTTCAAATATAATTAAAGTGGAAAATAAAAGTTTTCAAAAATTCAAACAAAAATGTTCAGTGGGTGCCAAATATTACACTCGTAATTATGGTGGAGAAAACACATCTTTATAAAATGTCTAAATACTTTAAATGAAATAAAACAGAAAAGGAAATAAAACAAATAAAAGGAAAGCAGAAAACAAAACAGAAAAAGAAAGCAAAGGGAAAAAGGCCCGCTCCCCCCCCCACTGCCCCCCCGGCCCAAACCCCCGAACCCCCCCCCCCGGCCCAAACTGGGCCGCACCCCCGCGCCCCCGGCCCAGCCCACCTCCTCCCTCGCCCCTTCCCTGTTCCCCCGACCGGGTCGGAACAGGGGCGCGCTGCCGCCGCACCCCCTCGCCGGCGGTGAACCCCGGGAGAGGATAAGGGCGCCAGCGGCCCCCGCTCCCTCGGGCCTCTCTCCCACTCACCCCGCTCACTCCCTCGGCCTCTGCGCCTCTCCCCCGGATCCGGGCCGCTTCCCTCTTCCCCACGCCCGACGCGCTCGCCGCTGTTCACCGTCGTTCACACGGCCACCGTACCCACCTCGCCGCCCCAAGGTGTCTCCAAGGACCGCCGTCGCCCGCAGCATCGTCTGGTGCATCCCGTTGGAGACCGGAGCCCCTACAACAAGCACACCGAGCTCGTCTTCCCCGCACGGCCGCCGTCGAACGCCGCCCCGTTTCGCCTCCGACGAGCCTCCCCGAGCACGCTGCCGTCCCCCTACAGCCGCGCGGTGAGCTCCTCTACCTCCTCCCCCTCTCCGCTAGCTCGCCCGCGCTCCGTAGCTGCCCCCCCCCACGCGCGCCCGAACACCACGCCGCGAGGCTCGCCGCCGGCGGGTCTCCGGTGACCAAATGGTCACGGGGTCCAGCCCGTTGCACTCCTCGACGTTTGTAGATGCCCCCAGCCCCTCCGCTTTCTCGATAGCTCGCCGTAGATATGTTTCCGTCGGGCACCCGTAGCTCCTCGCCGCCGGCGAGCCCGTAGCGGTCGACCCCGTCCGTTCCAGCCCCTCCGACCACCGCCGTTGGACGCGCGAAGTCGAGCCGCGTCGTACGCGCCCAGCCCCGCCCCCGCAAACCCACTGTGGGTGAAACCCGCGCCCCTCCCGTGCGCGCCGCCGTGCGTTTTGGTCGCCGGCGATACTCCGGCGCCGGCCGCCGACGTGGCACACCTGGGGCCACCCCTGGGTCACTGCCGGTGGCCCCCACGGGCCCCAGTTGACTGGGTTGACCCAGTCAACTGCTGACTGGGCAGGCCCAGTCACTGACATGCGGGCCCCGCCGCAAAAATTAAAAAAAGAAAAGAAAAAGAAAATGTTTTATAAATAAAAATAATTAGTTTAATTAATTTCTCACTGACAGGTGGGCCCAGTAGTTAATTAACTAAAAACTAATTAGTTTAATCCTCTGTTAACCCACTGTCTATGACAGGTGGGTCCCCCTTGTCAGTTTGACCAGTCAACCCGGACTGTTGACCGCTGACGTCACTCCTACGTCATGCTGACGTCATATCCCTTTTTCTGTTAATTAAATAATTCCAGAAATTCAGATAAACTTTGAAAATTCATATCTTTTAAACCGTAACTCGGATGAAAATGTTTTCTATATGAAAGTTGCTCAGAACGACGAGACGAATCCGAATACGCAGTCCGTTCATCCACCACACCTCCCTAACCTATCGAACTAGCAACTTTCCCCCTCCGGTCCGTCTGTCCGAAAACGCGAAACATCGGGAATACCTCCCGGATGTTCCCCCCCTTCCCCGGTACCACCTACTGTCGCGTTAGGACACCCCTAGCACCGCTCATTGTCATGTCACGCATCGTCATGCTTATGTTTGCATTGTATTTACTGTTTCTTCCCCCTCTTCTCTCCGGTAGACTACGAGACCGACACTGCTGCTGCCCAGTTCGACTACGGAGTCGACGACCCCTCCTACTTGCCAGAGCAACCAGGCAAGCCCCCCCCTTGATCACCAGATATCGCCTACTCTACTCTCTACTACTTGCATTAGAGTAGTGTAGCATGTTACTACTTTCGATATCCTATTCCGATGCATAGCCTATCCTTGCTACTACTGTTGTTACCTTTACCTGCAATCCTACATGCTTAGCCTAGGATGCTAGATTTCCATCAGTGGCCCTACATTCTTGTCCGTCTGCTGTGCTATACTATCGGGCCGTGATCACCTGGGCGGTGAACACGGGCATATAATTATATACTATATACATGACACATGAGATGACTAAAGTCGGGTCGGCTCGTAGGAGTACCCGCAAGTGGATCTTTGTGGCGGAGCGACAGAGCAGGTTGAGACCGCCTAGGTGAGAGGTGGGCCTGGCCCTGGTCGGCGTTCGCGGATACTTAACACGCTTAACGAGATCTTGGTATTTGATCTGAGTCTGGCCATTTGGTCTATACGCACTAACCATCTACGTGGGAGTAGTTATGGGTATCCCGACGTCGTGGTATCAGCCGAAGCTCTTTTGACGTCAGCGACTGAGTGGCACGCGCCGGATTGGACTGGAACGCCACTAGGCTAGGTCTGCTTCCGGCCGCGTACGCAACGTGCAGGTGTGCATAGGGCGATGGGCCCAGACCCCTGCGCGCATAGGTTTAGACCGGCGTGCTGGCCTCTCTGTTGAGCCTAGGTGGGGCTGCGACGTGTTGATCTTACGAGGCCGGGCATGACCCAGAAAAGTGTGTCCGGCCAATTGGGATCGAGCGTGTTGGGTTATGTGGTGCACCCCTGCAGGGAAGTTTATCTATTCGAATAGCCGTGTCCCTCGGTAAAAGGACGACCCGGAGTTGTACCTTGAGCTTATGACAACTAGAACTGGATACTGAATAAAATACACCCTTCCAAGTGCCAGATACAACCCGGTGATCACTCTCTAACAGGGCGACGAGGAGGGGATTGTCGGGTAGGATTATGCTATGCGATGCTACTTGGAGGACTACAATCTACTCTCTTCTACATGCTGCAAGATGGAGATGTCCAGAAGCTTAGTCTTCGACAGGACTAGCTACCCCCTCTTATTCCGGCATTCTGCAGTTCAGTCCACTGATATGCCCCTTTACACATATACCCATGCATATGTAGTGTAGCTCCTTGCTTGCGAGTACTTTGGATGAGTACTCACGGTTGCTTTTCTCCCTCTTTTCCCCTTCTATACCGTCTACGAGGATGATGACCTATCTGGGTTATCGCTGGCACCCTGAGTACACCGTCTACGAGGAGTACCAGGACTTTAACCAGGAGCAGTACCGTGCCATCGTCCACCTCTACTCTCGGGAGTACGACTCCACTACTGTGCTGCACACCGCACATCGTGTTGGTGTGACCATCGATATGGCTGTCCACGATGCAGCCTATGCTGCTGTGACACGTCTTCGTGGAGAGTATCGGGAGTTGGACACCTCCCCCTTCAGGCACATTGCTATCGCCTCTGATGTTGGTGCGGAGGGATACTACACTGCTGCCTACTCCACTGTCACCCGAGAGCCCTTCTACCATCAGCACCTGGTTCTGCATGCTGATGGGCTGGATCGAGCTAACCGAGCTCTTCGCCACGAGATGTACACCACCCGTCAGCACCTTTACCGTGCTCTGACGCTGCTGCAACCCTTTGTCCGGTCTGGCCAGGTACCGCGTGCTGCGATCTACCCAGCCAGGACCGTGATGCCCCACGGTGTTGGTTGGCCAGAGGTGGGAGGCTACTCTCCCGCACTTGGTCCTCTTCTGCCACCTGAGCGTCGGACTCTACACCTGAGTATCCGCGGGCCCCAGTCTGCTGACGTGGAGGGCTATCCGTTGCCTCACTACCAGCTGCCGGGCTACGATTACCTCCACAGTACTTCTTGGGACTGATGTAGACTTGCTTGTATCGTTAGGTGCATTCGCCGCGAGCCTGTGTGCCGCCTATGATGTTTTAGTCCATGTACTGAACTCTATGTACTGAACTCTAAGCATGACCCCTTTTGTAAGCTATGCCGACTACTATGTAGTAGCTATCGTGCTCCTTTCGTTATGCATGTTTCATCATGAATGATTCTTGTCTTTGTAAATATTTCTCAATGCTGAACCACCCCTGTTATATATTAGCAGGATGGTGAGACCAGGTGGTCGTGGTCGTGGTGGCGATGCCCCACCACCACCTGAGTACATGACTGGTATGATCCAACAGCTTGAACTGAACCGCCAGTTCATGGAGAATATGATGGCTCAGTTTCCTCGCCCCAATATGAACCAGCAGCCAGCCCAAGTGACTCTTCAAGATTTCATACGCCTCAACCCAACCATCTACCGCAGCTCAACTCAGCCTCTGGATGCTGATGACTGGCTCCGTGACATCACCTATGAGTTGGAGTCTGCTGATGTAGCCCCTGCTAGCTATGTCAATTTTGCTTCCTTCTTTCTGAAGGGACCCGCAGCTCAATGGTGGGACAGCCACAGGCGTACTCTGCCAGCTGGAACAATCATCACCTGGCCAGACTTCCAAGCTGCTTTCCGTGCCCGCTTCATTCCTCAGGGAGTCATGGACCGGAAGAAGCGTGAGTTCCGCAACCTCACCCAAGGCAACAAATCTGTCGAATCTTATCAGCGGGAGTTTCTGGACTTGTCCCGCTATGCTGAAGAAGACATTGCAACTGATGCACGCAGACAGGAGAAGTTCCGTGATGGCCTTCAAGCTGACATCAAGCTCCCACTTCTAGTGCATGACTTTGCTGATTTCGCCACCTTGGTGAACAAGGCCATCAATGTCGAAACTGGTCTGCAGGAATACCAGAGCTCTCACAGGCGCAACCGTGACACTGGCTCATCTTCGGGCCCGCCCTCACAGAAGCGTAAGATATGGATCCCGAACAGCATGTACCGTCCCAATGCTTCTGCCCCAAGGCAGACCTATGCTGCCCCTCGTCTGCCTACGCCACCGTCCAGGCAGTTAAGACTTCCAGCTCCACCATCCCAAGCTCCTGTTCCCACTCCGAATAATGGCTTGTGCTTCAGGTGTGGTCAACCAGGGCACCGTGCTAAGGAATGCAACCAGAACCAGAATCAACTGGCCCTTCCAGCAACTGGCCGTGGTAACAATCAGCCCCGCAACAACAATGCTAAGTCTTATGGACGTGCTCATGCCAACCACGTTGATCTCAACGAAGCTCAAGACCAGCCTGCTACTGTGATGGGTACACTCCTCGTAAATTCAGTACCAGCATCCGTTTTATTTGATACAGGTGCATCGCATTCATTCATGTCAGAAGATTTTGCATACAAGCACGACGTTAAATGTGAGGAGATGAACACCTCTGTATTGGTCAAAACCCCCGTGGGACAGTGTCAAACCTCCTTGGTTGGCATCGATGTCCCCGTGGAAATCGAAGGGCTGGAATTCTATGCCTCTCCCATTATCCTGAAGACGTCTAACATCGACCTCATTTTGGGTATGGATTGGTTGAAAGCGCATACTGCTTCTATAGTTTGCGCCACTAAAACCGTCCATCTGCTACACCCTTCGGATGAAATAATTGCTTACCAAGCTCATCTGGTGCAAAATGCCGAGGCAAGGCTCTATGCATTGAATGCATTGAACGCTGCACCACTCGAGGGCATTGAAAACATCCCCGTCGTGCGTGAATTCCTCGACGTCTTCCCTGAAGAGCTTCCAGGGATTCCCCCTGCTAGAGCTGTCGAATTCATCATCGACTTGAAACCAGGCACCACTCCTATAGCCAAGCGACCCTACAAAATGCCGCCACATGAATTCCTTGAGCTTAAGGAGGAAATCGACAAGTCTCTTCGCAAAGGATTCATTCGCCCAAGTTGCTCTCCTTGGGGAGCACCTTCTCTCTTTGTCAAGAAGAAGGATGGGACAAACCGGTTAGTTCAAGACTACCGTCCTATAAACCAAGCTACCATTCAGAATAAATACCCTCTTCCTCGGATCAATGATCTGTATGATCAACTGGCGGGTTCGTCAGTGTTCTCTAAGCTCGACTTGAGGTTGGGCTACCACCAGATCCGTGTTCGTGAAGAGGATATCCCAAAGACCGCCTTCGTGACTCGCTATGGTTCATACGAGTACACCGTCATGTCTTTCGGTTTAACCAATGCTCCAGCCACCTTCTCTCGTCTGATGAACTACATATTCATGGATTACCTCGACAAGTTCGTCGTGGTTTATCTGGATGATATCCTGATATTTTCCAAGAACGAAGAAGAACATGCTGAACATCTTCGACTTGTGCTGGAAAAGCTACGAGAACATCAACTATATGCCAAGTTCTCTAAATGTGAATTCTGGCTACCCGAAGTAACCTATCTCGGGCATGTCATCTCTAAGGATGGTATTGCCGTCAACCCTGAACGAGTTCAGGCTATTCTTGATTGGACTCCTCCCAAGAATGTTAAGCAAGTCAGAAGTTTTCTCGGTCTCGCCAGCTATTGCCGTCGATTTGTCGAGAACTTCTCCAAGATCGCCAGGCCTCTGTCTAACCTGTTACATAAGGGCGTCAAGTTCCAATGGACAGACAAATGTCAGGAAAGTTTCCAGGCACTCAAAGACAAGTTAACTTCTGCTCCAGTTCTAGCTCCACCTGATACTAAGAAGGACTTTGTCATTTACTGCGACGCTTCCCGTCAAGGATTAGGCTGTGTCCTAATGCAAGACCGCAAAGTGATTGCTTATGCCTCTCGACAATTGCGCCCTCACGAAGAGAACTACCCAGTTCACGACCTCGAACTTGCTGCTGTCATTCATGCGCTAAAGCAGTGGCGACATTACCTCCTCGGTAATCGTTGCGAGATCTTCACTGACCACCAAAGTCTGAAGTATCTGTTTACTCAACCAGATCTGAACCTCCGTCAGCAGAGATGGATGGAGCTCGTTGCAGACTTCGACTTGGGTATTTCCTATACGCCAGGCAAGGCTAATGTAATGGCTGATGCCTTGAGCCGCAAGTCTTACTGCAACCACCTCCAGGTTCATAAAGTTCAGCCCTCACTTGTTGAAGAATTCAGGAAGCTGAACCTCCATATTGTTCCTCCGGGTGCACTCGCTCCCCCTCCTAAACAATTTGGCAAGGTGAACCTCCACGTCGTTACCCAGGGTTCTCTCAATACCCTAGTTGCTAAACCAGATCTCGAGGACAGCATCAAAAGGCTACAGGGGTATGACTCTGAAGCCCACAAGATTAAGCGCTACCTCGCAGAAGGAAAGCCCTCATTCTTCACCATTGCTGAAGATGGCACCCTATACTTCAAGGGCCGCCTAGTGGTGCCATGTGCGGAGAAGAACCTGGATATGACACAGGAAGTTATGAAAGAAGCTCATGATACGCCTCTTTGTATCCATCCTGGTAGTACAAAGATGTATCAAGATATCCGTCAGAGATTCTGGTGGACTAATATGAAGCAAGACATTGCTCGTTGTGTTGCTGAGTGTGACGTTTGCCGTCGTATCAAAGCAGAACATCAAAGGCCTGCTGGAACTCTGCAACCTATCTCTATTCCTGAATGGAAATGGGACCATGTTGAGATGGACTTCGTCACTGGATTCCCCAAATCACAGAAAGGTAATGATGCTATTCTTGTCGTCATTGACCGGCTTTCCAAAGTTGCACATTTCCTGGCAGTCAAAGAAACGATCACTGCTAGCAAGTTGGCAACGCTCTATATGTCCAGGATTGTTTCACTCCACGGTATTCCATTGGTTATCAGCTCAGACCGTGGCAGCTTATTCACTTCAAGATTCTGGGCAAGTTTCCAAGAAGCAATGGGAACTCATCTGTCATTCAGTACTGCGTTTCATCCTCAATCGCAAGGACAAGTTGAACGCGTCAATCAAGTTCTCGAAGACATGCTTCGAGCTTGCGTTATTTCCTTCGGCAAGAAATGGGAGGAATCTCTCCCGTATGCTGAGTTCTCCTATAATAATAGCTATCAAGCTAGTCTGAAGATGGCCCCCTTCGAAGTGTTATATGGACGAAAGTGCCGAACCCCTCTGAACTGGTCAGAAACTGGGGAACGTCCACTCTTCGGTCCGGATATTATCCAAGATGCCGAAGAACAAGTCCGCATTATTCGCGAGAATCTCAAGACTGCTCAGTCGCGTCAGAAGAGTCAGTATGACCGTCATCATAAAGACATGGTCTATCAACCTGGCGAAAAGGCTTATCTTCGAGTCACACCTATGAAGGGTGCTCACCGCTTCGGGATCAAGGGAAAACTAGCTCCTCGCTATATTGGCCCATTCACTATTCTCGAAAGGCGTGGAAAAGTGGCATACCAACTGGAACTACCGCCGAACCTTTCTCAGGTTCACGATGTGTTCCATGTGTCACAGCTCCGCCGTTGCTTCAAGGATCCAATCCGAGCTGTGGATCATGAAGTGCTCGAATTGCAGCAAGACCTCTCCTATAAGGAGCATCCGGTCCGCATTCTCGACCTAGCTGAACGCCGCACACGTCAGAAGGTGATCAAGTTTCTCAAAATCCAGTGGTCGCACCATTCTGAAGATGAGGCCACTTGGGAACGAGAGGATCGTCTGCGCGAAGAATACCCCGCACTGTTTCCTTCTACCTCCTAAATCTCGGGACGAGATTTCTTATAGTGGAGGAGATTTGTAACACCCTGAGAATCATGCTACAGTAACCCCCTGTGATTAAGCTAATCATGTTGCTAAACAGGGCTTGATCACATTTGAACCACACCCTTGTCAAACTCCTAGTTCAAACTTCAAATATAATTAAAGTGGAAAATAAAAGTTTTCAAAAATTCAAACAAAAATGTTCAGTGGGTGCCAAATATTACACTGGTAATTATGGTGGAGAAAACACATCTTTATAAAATGTCTAAATACTTTAAATGAAATAAAACAGAAAAGGAAATAAAACAAATAAAAGGAAAACAGAAAACAAAACAGAAAAAGAAAGCAAAGGGAAAAAGGCCCGCTCCCCCCCCACTGCCCCCCCGGCCCAAACCCCCGAACCCCCCCCCCCCCCCGGCCCAAACTGGGCCGCACCCCCGCGCCCCCGGCCCAGCCCACCTCCTCCCTCGCCCCTTCCCTGTTCCCCCGACCGGGTCGGAACAGGGGCGCGCTGCCGCCGCACCCCCTCGCCGGCGGTGAACCCCGGGAGAGGATAAGGGCGCCAGCGGCCCCCGCTCCCTCGGGCCTCTCTCCCACTCACCCCGCTCACTCCCTCGGCCTCTGCGCCTCTCCCCCGGATCCGCGCCGCTTCCCTCTTCCCCACGCCCGACGCGCTCGCCGCTGTTCACCGTCGTTCACACGGCCACCGTACCCACCTCGCCGCCCCAAGGTGTCTCCAAGGACCGCCGTCGCCCGCTGCATCGTCTGGTGCATCCCGTTGGAGACCGGAGCCACTACAACGAGCACACCGAGCTCGTCTTCCCCGCACGGCCGCCGTCGAACGCCGCTCCGTTTCACCTCCGACGAGCCTCCCCGAGCACGCTGCCGTCCCCCTACAGCCGCGCGGTGAGCTCCTCTACCTCCTCCCCCTCTCCGCTAGCTCGCCCGCGCTCCGTAGCTGCCCCCCCCCACGCGCGCCCGAACGCCGCGCCGCGAGGCTCGCCGCCGGCGGGTCTCCGGTGACCAAATGGTCACGGGGTCAAGCCCGTTGCACTCCTCGACGTTTGTAGATGCCCCCAGCCCCTCCGCTTTCTCGATAGCTCGCCGTAGATATGTTTCCGTCGGGCACCCGTAGCTCCTCGCCGCCGGCGAGCCCGTAGCGGTCGACCCCGTCCGTTCCAGCCCCTCCGACCACCGCCGTTGGACGCGCGACGTCGAGCCGCGTCGTACGCGCCCAGCCCCGCCCCCGCAAACCCACTGTGGGTGAAACCCGCGCCCCTCCCGTGCGCGCCGCCGTGCGTTTTGGTCGCCGGCGATACTCCGGCGCCGGCCGCCGACGTGGCACACCTGGGGCCACCCCTGGGTCACTGCCAGTGGCCCCCATGGGCCCCAGTTGACTGGGTTGACCCAGTCAACAGCTGACTGGGCAGGCCCAGTCACTGACATGCGGGCCCCGCCTCAAAAATTAAAAAAAGAAAAGAAAAAGAAAATGTTTTATAAATAAAAATAATTAGTTTAATTAATCTCTCACTGACAGGTGGGCCCAGTAGTTAATTAACTAAAAACTAATTAGTTTAATCCTCTGTTAACCCACTGTCTATGACAGGTGGGTCCCCCTTGTCAGTTTGACCAGTCAACCCAGACTGTTGACCGCTGACGTCACTCCTACGTCATGCTGACGTCATATCCCTTTTTCTGTTAATTAAATAATTCCAGAAATTCAGATAAACTTTGAAAATTCATATCTTTTAAACCGTAACTCGGATGAAAATGTTTTCTATATGAAAGTTGCTCAGAACGACGAGACGAATCCGAATACGCAGTCCGTTCATCCACCACACCTCCCTAACCTATCGAACTAGCAACTTTCCCCCTCCGGTCCGTCTGTCCAAAAACGCGAAACATCGGGAATACCTCCCGGATGTTCCCCCCCTTCCCCGGTACCACCTACTGTCGCGTTAGGACACCCCTAGCACCGCTCATTGTCATGTCACGCATCGTCATGCTTATGTTTGCATTGTATTTACTGTTTCTTCCCCCTCTTCTCTCCGGTAGACTACGAGACCGACACCGCTGCTGCCCAGTTCGACTACGGAGTCGACGACCCCTCCTACTTGCCAGAGCAACCAGGCAAGCCCCCCCTTTATCACCAGATATCGCCTACTCTACTCTCTACTACTTGCATTAGAGTAGTGTAGCATGTTACTACTTTCGATATCCTATTCTGATGCATAGCCTATCCTTGCTACTACTGTTGTTACCTTTACTTGCAATCCTACATGCTTAGCCTATGATGCTAGATTTCCATCAGTGGCCCTACATTCTTGTCCGTCTGCTGTGCTATACTATCGGGCCGTGATCACCTGGGCGGTGAACACGGGCATATACTTATATACTATATACATGACACATGTGATGACTAAAGTCGGGTCGGCTCGTAGGAGTACCCGCAAGTGGATCTTTGTGGCGGAGCGACAGAGCAGGTTGAGACCGCCTAGGTGAGAGGTGGGCCTGGCCCTGGTCGGCGTTCGCGGATACTTAACACGCTTAACGAGATCTTGGTATTTGATCTGAGTCTGGCCATTTGGTCTATACGCACTAACCATCTACGTGGGAGTAGTTATGGGTATCCCGACGTCGTGGTATCAGCCGAAGCTCTTTTGACGTCAGCGACTGAGTGGCGCGCGCCGGATTGGACTGGAACGCCACTAGGCTAGGTCTGCTTCCGGCCGCGTACGCAACGTGCAGGTGTGCATAGGGCGATGGGCCCAGACCCCTGCGCGCATAGGTTTAGACCGGCATGCTGGCCTCTCTGTTGAGCCTAGGTGGGGCTGCGACGTGTTGATCTTACGAGGCCGGGCATGACCCAGAAAAGTGTGTCCGGCCAATTGGGATCGAGCGTGTTGGGTTATGTGGTGCACCCCTGCAGGGAAGTTTATCTATTCGAATAGCCGTGTCCCTCGGTAAAAGGACGACCCGGAGTTGTACCTTGAGCTTATGACAACTAGAACTGGATACTGAATAAAATACACCCTTCCAAGTGCCAGATACAACCCGGTGATCGCTCTCTAACAGGGCGACGAGGAGGGGATTGCCGGGTAGGATTATGCTATGCGATGCTACTTGGAGGACTACAATCTACTCTCTTCTACATGCTGCAAGATGGAGATGTCCAGAAGCTTAGTCTTCGACAGGACTAGCTATCCCCCTCTTATTCCGGCATTCTGCAGTTCAGTCCACTGATATGCCCCTTTACACATATACCCATGCATATGTAGTGTAGCTCCTTGCTTGCGAGTACTTTGGATGAGTACTCACGGTTGCTTTTCTCCCTCTTTTCCCCTTCTATACCGGATTGTCGCAATCAGATGTTGGAGTTCAGGAGCCAGACGCCACCGTCGATGACGACACCTACGACACTGGAGGTGCCTACTACTACGTGCAGGCCGCTGACGACGACCAGGAGTAGTTAGGAGGTCCCAGGCAGGAGGCCTTGTCTTTTCGATCGTTGCTACTTTTGTGCTAGCCTTCTTAAGGCATACTTGTTTAACTTATGTCTGTACTCAGATATTGTTGCTTCCGCTGACTCGTCTATGATCGAGCACTTGTATTCGAGCCCTCGAGGCCCCTGGCTTGTATTATAATGCTTGTATGACTTATTTATGTTGTAGAGTTGTGTTGTGATATCTTCCCGTGAGTCCCTGATCGTGATCGTACACATTTGCGTGCATGATGAGTGTACGGTCAAATCGGGGGCGTCACACCATCATCGTAGATTTTCTATTTTTGCGAAACTGAAAACTTGTTTAAATTGCAATATCAACAAGTGATAGAAGCCTTTGTTCATTTCTTGTTTCGAAGTTGTCTTTGCCGCCATTTGAAACTCCTAAAACAACTTGTATATGTAGGAGTAACATAATTTTTAGCAGTTTTTCATAACCTTTTGATTTATTAATTTGAATTTTCTCCTCCTTTAAAACTTAGAAATCATTTAAATAGGACATTAGACACATTATAATTGCATTTCCATCATTTCATTCTTCGAGAGTCGTCTCGACGGCCATGTGGAAGTCATAGAACAGCTTATCCACATAAATTATTCATGTTTAGCACCTTTACATAAACTTTTGATCTGTTGCCGATGATTTTTTATTTGCTAAACAAAAAACTTACATAAATAGCATCATTCAGCCACTCCACCAGCATTTCTTCCTTTCAAGCTTCGGAAGTAGTATCTTCTACCATATGGATCTCGTATAACAACTTAAAACTAGTAATCATATAATTTCGTGACCAATTTTGTTACCTTTCGATCCTTCACTATAGATTTTCACCTTGTTTAAAACTGAAAACTTATTAATTAAGCGTCATCGACATATTCCGAAATCTTTTCCACCATTTCATGCTTCGAGGGTAGTCCATGCATCTATATGCACCTCAGATATCAAATTACCTATTGAAATCTGATAGTTTGATACATTTTTAACCGTTTTGATCCATCATGGTAGATTTTCTATTTTTGTGAAACTGAAAACTTGGTTAAATTGCAATATCAACAAGTGATAGAAGCCTTTGTTCGTTTCTTGTTTCGAAGTTGTCTTTGCCGCCATTTGAAAATCCTACAACAACTTATATATGTGGGAGTCACATAATTTTTAGCAGTTTTTCATAACCTTTTGATTTATTACTTTGAATTTTCTCCTCCTTTGAAACTCAGAAATCATCTAAATAGGACATTAGACACATTATAATTGCCTTTCCATCATTTTATTCTTCGAGAGTCGTCTCGACGGCCATGTGGAAGTCATAGAACAGCTTATCCACATAAATTATTCATGTTTAGAACCTTTACAAAAACTTTTAATCTGTTGCCGATGATTTTTTATTCGCTAAACTAAAAACTTACTTAAATAGCATCATTCAGACATTCCACTAGCATTTCTTCCTTTCAAGCTTCGGAAGTAGTATGTTCGACCATATGGATCTTGTATAACAACTTATAACTAGTAATCGTATAATTTCGTCACCAATTTTGTTACCTTTTGATGCTTCACTATAGATTTTCACTTTGTTTAAAACTGAAAACTTATTAATTAAGCGTCATCGACATATTCCGAAATCGTTTCCACCATTTCAAGCTTCGAGGTTAGTCCATGCATTTATATGCACCTCAGATAGCAAATTACCTATAAAAATCTGATAGTTTGATACATTTTTAACCGTTTTTATCCATCATGGTAGATTTTTTATTTTTGCGAAATTGAAAACTTGTTTAAATTGCATTATCAACAAGTGATAGAAGCCTTTGTTCGTTTCTTGTTTCGAAGTTGTCTTTGCCGCGATTTGAAAATCCTACAACAACTTATATATGTAGGAGTCACATAATTTTTAGCAGTTTTTCATAACCTTTTGATTTATTACTTTGAATTTTCTCCTCCTTTGAAACTCAAAAATAATTCAAATAGGACATTAGACACATATGGTTGCCTTTCCATCATTTCATTTTTCGAGAGTGGTCTCAACGGCCATGTGGAAGTCATAGAACAGCTTATCCACATAAATTATTCATGTTTAGCACATTTACATAAACTTCTGATCTGTTACCGATGATTTTTTATTCGCTAAACAAAAAACTTACTTAAATAGCATTATTCAGACATTGCACCAGCATTTTTTCCTTTCAAGCTTCGGAAGTAGTATGTTCGACCATATGGACCTCTTATAACAACTTATAACTAGTAATCATATAATTTCATGACCAATTTTGCTACCTTTTGATCCATCACTATAGATTTTCACCTTGTTCAAAACTGAAAACTTATTAATTAAGCATCATCGACATATTCCGAAATCATTTCCACCATTTCATGCTTCGAGGGTAGTCCATGCATCTATATGCACCTCAAATAGCAAATTACCTAAAGAAATCTGATAATTTGATACATTTTTAACCGTTTTGATCCATCATGGTAGATTTTCTATTTTTGCGAAACTGAAAACTTGTTTAAATTGCATTATCAACAAGTGATAGAAGACTTTGTTCGTTTCTTGTTTCGAAGTTGTCTTTGCCGCCATTTGCAAATCCTACAACAACTTATATATGTAGGAGTCACATAATTTTTAGCAGTTTTTCATAACCTTTTGATTTATTACTTTGAATTTTCTCCTCCTTTGAAACTCTGAAATCATTTAAATAGGACATTAGACACATTATAATTGCCATTCCATCATTTCATTCTTCGAGAGTGGTCTCGACGGCCATGTGGAAGTCATAGAACAGATTATCCACATAATTTATTCATGTTTAGCACCTTTACATAAACTTCTGATCTGTTACCGATGATTTTTTATTCGCTAAACAAAAAACTTACCTAAATAGCATCATTCAGACATTCCACCAGCATTTCTTCCTTTCAAGCTTAAGAAGTAGTATGTTCGACCATATGGATCTCTTATAACAACTTATAACTAGTAATCATATAATTTCATCACCAATTTTGTTACCTTTTGATCCATGACTACAGATTTTCACTTTGTTCAAAACTGAAAACTTATTAATTAAGCGTCATCGACATATTCCGAAATCGTTTCCACCATTTCATGCTTCGAGGGTGGTCCATGCATCTATATGCACCTCAGATAGCAAATTACCTAAAGAAATCTGATAATTTGATACATTTTTAACCGTTTTTATCCATCATGGTAGATTTTCTATTTTTGCGAAACTGAAAACTTGTTTAAATTGCATTATCAACAAGTGATAGAAGCCTTTGTTCGTTTCTTGTTTCGAAGTTGTCTTTGACGCCATTTGAAAATCCTACAACAACTTATATATGTAGGAGTCACATAATTTTTAGCAGTTTTTCATAACCTTTTGATTTATTAATTTGAATTTTCTCCTCCTTTAAAACTCAGAAATCATTTAAATAGGACATTAGACACATTATAATTGCCATTCCATCATTTCATTCTTCGAGAGTGGCCTCGACGGCCATGTGGAAGTCATAGAACAGCTTATCCACATAAATTATTCATGTTTAGCACCTTTACATAAACTTCTGATCCGTTACCGATGATTTTTTATTCGCTAAACAAATAACTTACTTAAATAGCATCATTCAGACATTCCACCAGCATTTCTTCCTTTCAAGCTTCAGAAGTAGTATGTTCGACCATATGGATCTCTTATAACAACTTATAACTAGTAATCATATAATTTCATCACCAATTTTGTTACCTTTTGATCCATGACTACAGATTTTCACTTTGTTCAAAACTGAAAACTTATTAATTAAGCGTCATCGACATATTCCGAAATCGTTTCCACCATTTCATGCTTCGAGGGTGGTCCATGCATCTATATGCACCTCAGATAGCAAATTACCTATAGAAATCTGATAATTTGATACATTTTTAACCGTTTTGATCCATCATGGTAGATTTTCTATTTTTGCGAAACTGAAAACTTGTTTAAATTGCATTATCAACAAGTGATAGAAGCCTTTGTTCGTTTATTGTTTCTAAGTTGTCTTTGACGCCATTTGAAAATCCTAAAACAACTTATATATGTAGGAGTCACATAATTTTTAGCAGTTTTTCATAACCTTTTGATTTATTAATTTGAATTTTCTCCTCCTTTAAAACTCAGAAATCATTTAAATAGGACATTAGACACATTATAATTGCATTTCCATCATTTCATTCTTCGAGATTCGTCTTGACGACCATGTGGAAGTCATAGAACAGCTTATCCACATAAATTATTCATGTTTAGCACCTTTACATAAACTTCTGATCCGTTACCGATGATTTTTTATTCGCTAAACAAAAAACTTACCTAAATAGCATCATTCAGACATTCCACCAGCATTTCTTCCTTTCAAGCTTAAGAAGTAGTATGTTCGACCATATGGATCTCTTATAACAACTTATAACTAGTAATCATATAATTTCATCACCAATTTTGTTACCTTTTGATCCATGACTACAGATTTTCACTTTGTTCAAAACTGAAAACTTATTAATTAAGCGTCATCGACATATTCCGAAATCGTTTCCACCATTTCATGCTTCTAGGGTGGTCCATGCATCTATATGCACCTCAGATAGCAAATTACCTAAAGAAATCTGATAATTTGATACATTTTTAACCGTTTTTATCCATCATGGTAGATTTTCTATTTTTGCGAAACTGAAAACTTGTTTAAATTGCATTATCAACAAGTGATAGAAGCCTTTGTTCGTTTCTTGTTTCGAAGTTGTCTTTGACGCCATTTGAAAATCCTACAACAACTTATATATGTAGGAGTCACATAATTTTTAGCAGTTTTTCATAACCTTTTGATTTATTAATTTGAATTTTCTCCTCCTTTAAAACTCAGAAATCATTTAAATAGGACATTAGACACATTATAATTGCCATTCCATCATTTCATTCTTCGAGAGTGGCCTCGACGGCCATGTGGAAGTCATAGAACAGCTTATCCACATAAATTATTCATGTTTAGCACCTTTACATAAACTTCTGATCCGTTACCGATGATTTTTTATTCGCTAAACAAATAACTTACTTAAATAGCATCATTCAGACATTCCACCAGCATTTCTTCCTTTCAAGCTTCAGAAGTAGTATGTTCGACCATATGGATCTCTTATAACAACTTATAACTAGTAATCATATAATTTCATCACCAATTTTGTTACCTTTTGATCCATGACTACAGATTTTCACTTTGTTCAAAACTGAAAACTTATTAATTAAGCGTCATCGACATATTCCGAAATCGTTTCCACCATTTCATGCTTCGAGGGTGGTCCATGCATCTATATGCACCTCAGATAGCAAATTACCTATAGAAATCTGATAATTTGATACATTTTTAACCGTTTTGATCCATCATGGTAGATTTTCTATTAGTGCGAAACTGAAAACTTGTTTAAATTGCATTATCAACAAGTGATAGAAGCCTTTGTTCGTTTATTGTTTCTAAGTTGTCTTTGACGCCATTTGAAAATCCTAAAACAACTTATATATGTAGGAGTCACATAATTTTTAGCAGTTTTTCATAACCTTTTGATTTATTAATTTGAATTTTCTCCTCCTTTAAAACTCAGAAATCATTTAAATAGGACATTAGACACATTATAATTGCATTTCCATCATTTCATTCTTCGAGATTCGTCTTGACGACCATGTGGAAGTCATAGAACAGCTTATCCACATAAATTATTCATGTTTAGCACCTTTACATAAACTTCTGATCCGTTACCGATGATTTTTTATTCGCTAAACAAAAAACTTACTTAAATAGCATCATTCAGACATTCCACCAGCATTTCTTCCTTTCAAGCTTCAGAAGTAGTATGTTCGACCATATGGATCTCTTATAACAACTTATAACTAGTAATCATATAATTTCATCACCAATTTTGTTACCTTCTGATCCATGACTACAGATTTTCACTTTGTTCAAAACTGCAAACTTATTAATTAAGCGTCGTCGACATATTCCGAAATCGTTTCCACCATTTCATGCTTCGAGGGTGGTCCATGCATCTATATGCACCTCAGATAGCAAATTACCTATAGAAATCTGATAGTTTGATACATTTTTAACCGTTTTGATCCATCATGGTAGATTTTCTATTTTTGCGAAACTGAAAACTTGTTTAAATTGCATTATCAACAAGTGATAGAAGCCTTTGTTCGTTTATTGTTTCTAAGTTGTCTTTGCCGCCATTTGAAACTCCTAAAACAACTTGTATATGTAGGAGTCACATAATTTTAGCAGTTTTTCATAACCTTTTGATTTATTAGTTTGAATTTTCTCCTCCTTTAAAACTCAGAAATCATTTAAATAGGACATTAGACACATTATAATTGCATCTCCATCATTTCATTCTTCGAGAGTCGTCTCGACGGCCATGTGGAAGTAATAGAACAGCTTATCCACATAAATTATTCATGTTTAGCACCTTTACATAAACTTTTGATCCGTTACCGATGATTGTTTATTTGCTAAACAAAAAACTTACTTAAATAGCATCATTCAGCCATTCCACGAGCATTTCTTCCTTTCAAGCTTCGGAAGTAGTATGTTCGACCATATGGATCTCGTATAACAACTTATAACTAGTAATCATATAATTTCGTGACCAATTTTGTTACCTTTCGATCCTTCACTATAGGTTTTCACCTTGTTTAAAACTAAAAACTTATTAATTAAGCGTCATCGACATATTCCGAAATCGTTTCCACCATTTCATGCTTCGAGGGTAGTCCATGCATCTATATGCACCTCAGATAGCAAATTACCTATAGAAATCTGATAATTTGATACATTTCTAACCGTTTTTAGACATCATGGTAGATTTTCTATTTTTGCAAAACTGAAAACTTGTTTAAATTGCATTATCAACAAGTGATAGAAGCCTTTGTTCATTTATTGTTTCTAAGTTGTCTTTGACGCCATTTGAAAATCCTAAAACAACTTATATATGTAGGAGTCACATAATTTTTAGCAGTTTTTCATAACCTTTTGATTTATTAATTTGAATTTTCTCCTCCTTTAAAACTCAGAAATCATTTAAATAGGATATTAGACACATTATAATTGCATTTCCATCATTTCATTCTTCGAGAGTCGTCTCGACGGCCATGTGGAAGTCATAGAACAACTTATCCACATAAATTATTCATGTTTAGCACCTTTACATAAACTTTTGATCCGTTACCGATGATTTTTTATTTGCTAAACAAAAAACTTACTTAAATAGCATCATTCAGCCATTCCACCAGCATTTCTTCCTTTCAAGCTTCGGAAGTAGTATGTTCTACCATATGGATCTCGTATAACAACTTATAACTAGTAATCATATAATTTCATCACCAATTTTGTTACCTTTTGATCCATGACTACAGATTTTCACTTTGTTCAAAACTGAAAACTTATTAATTAAGCGTCATCGACATATTCCGAAATCGTTTCCACCATTTCATGCTTCTAGGGTGGTCCATGCATCTATATGCACCTCAGATAGCAAATTACCTAAAGAAATCTGATAATTTGATACATTTTTAACCGTTTTTATCCATCATGGTAGATTTTCTATTTTTGCGAAACTGAAAACTTGTTTAAATTGCATTATCAACAAGTGATAGAAGCCTTTGTTCGTTTCTTGTTTCGAAGTTGTCTTTGACGCCATTTGAAAATCCTACAACAACTTATATATGTAGGAGTCACATAATTTTTAGCAGTTTTTCATAACCTTTTGATTTATTAATTTGAATTTTCTCCTCCTTTAAAACTCAGAAATCATTTAAATAGGACATTAGACACATTATAATTGCCATTCCATCATTTCATTCTTCGAGAGTGGCCTCGACGGCCATGTGGAAGTCATAGAACAGCTTATCCACATAAATTATTCATGTTTAGCACCTTTACATAAACTTCTGATCCGTTACCGATGATTTTTTATTCGCTAAACAAATAACTTACTTAAATAGCATCATTCAGACATTCCACCAGCATTTCTTCCTTTCAAGCTTCAGAAGTAGTATGTTCGACCATATGGATCTCTTATAACAACTTATAACTAGTAATCATATAATTTCATCACCAATTTTGTTACCTTTTGATCCATGACTACAGATTTTCACTTTGTTCAAAACTGAAAACTTATTAATTAAGCGTCATCGACATATTCCGAAATCGTTTCCACCATTTCATGCTTCGAGGGTGGTCCATGCATCTATATGCACCTCAGATAGCAAATTACCTATAGAAATCTGATAATTTGATACATTTTTAACCGTTTTGATCCATCATGGTAGATTTTCTATTAGTGCGAAACTGAAAACTTGTTTAAATTGCATTATCAACAAGTGATAGAAGCCTTTGTTCGTTTATTGTTTCTAAGTTGTCTTTGACGCCATTTGAAAATCCTAAAACAACTTATATATGTAGGAGTCACATAATTTTTAGCAGTTTTTCATAACCTTTTGATTTATTAATTTGAATTTTCTCCTCCTTTAAAACTCAGAAATCATTTAAATAGGACATTAGACACATTATAATTGCATTTCCATCATTTCATTCTTCGAGATTCGTCTTGACGACCATGTGGAAGTCATAGAACAGCTTATCCACATAAATTATTCATGTTTAGCACCTTTACATAAACTTCTGATCCGTTACCGATGATTTTTTATTCGCTAAACAAAAAACTTACTTAAATAGCATCATTCAGACATTCCACCAGCATTTCTTCCTTTCAAGCTTCAGAAGTAGTATGTTCGACCATATGGATCTCTTATAACAACTTATAACTAGTAATCATATAATTTCATCACCAATTTTGTTACCTTCTGATCCATGACTACAGATTTTCACTTTGTTCAAAACTGCAAACTTATTAATTAAGCGTCGTCGACATATTCCGAAATCGTTTCCACCATTTCATGCTTCGAGGGTGGTCCATGCATCTATATGCACCTCAGATAGCAAATTACCTATAGAAATCTGATAGTTTGATACATTTTTAACCGTTTTGATCCATCATGGTAGATTTTCTATTTTTGCGAAACTGAAAACTTGTTTAAATTGCATTATCAACAAGTGATAGAAGCCTTTGTTCGTTTATTGTTTCTAAGTTGTCTTTGCCGCCATTTGAAACTCCTAAAACAACTTGTATATGTAGGAGTCACATAATTTTAGCAGTTTTTCATAACCTTTTGATTTATTAGTTTGAATTTTCTCCTCCTTTAAAACTCAGAAATCATTTAAATAGGACATTAGACACATTATAATTGCATCTCCATCATTTCATTCTTCGAGAGTCGTCTCGACGGCCATGTGGAAGTAATAGAACAGCTTATCCACATAAATTATTCATGTTTAGCACCTTTACATAAACTTTTGATCCGTTACCGATGATTGTTTATTTGCTAAACAAAAATCTTACTTAAATAGCATCATTCAGCCATTCCACGAGCATTTCTTCCTTTCAAGCTTCGGAAGTAGTATGTTCGACCATATGGATCTCGTATAACAACTTATAACTAGTAATCATATAATTTCGTGACCAATTTTGTTACCTTTCGATCCTTCACTATAGGTTTTCACCTTGTTTAAAACTAAAAACTTATTAATTAAGCGTCATCGACATATTCCGAAATCGTTTCCACCATTTCATGCTTCGAGGGTAGTCCATGCATCTATATGCACCTCAGATAGCAAATTACCTATAGAAATCTGATAATTTGATACATTTCTAACCGTTTTTAGACATCATGGTAGATTTTCTATTTTTGCAAAACTGAAAACTTGTTTAAATTGCATTATCAACAAGTGATAGAAGCCTTTGTTCATTTATTGTTTCTAAGTTGTCTTTGACGCCATTTGAAAATCCTAAAACAACTTATATATGTAGGAGTCACATAATTTTTAGCAGTTTTTCATAACCTTTTGATTTATTAATTTGAATTTTCTCCTCCTTTAAAACTCAGAAATCATTTAAATAGGATATTAGACACATTATAATTGCATTTCCATCATTTCATTCTTCGAGAGTCGTCTCGACGGCCATGTGGAAGTCATAGAACAACTTATCCACATAAATTATTCATGTTTAGCACCTTTGCATAAACTTTTGATCCGTTACCGATGATTTTTTATTTGCTAAACAAAAAACTTACTTAAATAGCATCATTCAGCCATTCCACCAGCATTTCTTCCTTTCAAGCTTCGGAAGTAGTATGTTCTACCATATGGATCTCGTATAACAACTTATAACTAGTAATCATATAATTTCGTGACCAATTTTGTTACCTTTTGATCCATGACTACAGATTTTCACTTGGTTCAAAACTGAAAACTTATTAATTGAGCGTCATCGATATATTCTGAAATCGTTTCCACCATTTCATGCTTCGAGGGTAGTCCATGCATCTATATGCACCTCAGATAGCAAATTACCTATAGAAATCTGATAATTTGATACATTTTTAAACGTAGTTATCCATCATGGTAGATTTTCTATTTTTGCGAAATTGAAAACTTGTTTAAATTGCATTATCAACAAGTGATAGAAGACTTTGTTCGTTTATTGTTTCGAAGTTGTCTTTGCCGCCATTTGAAAATCCTACAACAACTTATATATGTAGGAGTCACATAATTTTTAGCAGTTTTTCATAACCTTTTGATTTATTAATTTGAATTTTCTCCTCCTTTGAAACTCCGAGATCATATAAATAGGACATTAGACACATTATAATTGCATTTCCATCATTTCATTCTTCGAGAGTCGTCTCGACGGCCATGTGGAAGTCATAGAACAGCTTATCCACATAAATTATTCATGTTTATCACCTTTACATAAACTTTTGATCTGTTGCCGATGATTTTTTATTGGCTAAACAAAAACTTACTTAAATAGCATCATTGAGACATTCCACGAGCATTTCTTCCTTTGAAGCTTCGGAAGTAGTATGTTCGACCATATGGATCTCGTATAACAACTTATAACTAGTAATCATATAATTTCGTCACCAATTTTGTTACCTTTTGATCCTTCACTATAGATTTTCACTTTGTTTAAAACTAAAAACTTATTAATTAAGCGTCATCGACATATTCCGAAATCATTTCCACCATTTCAAGCTTCGAGTTTAGTCCATGCATCTATATGCACCTCAGATAGCAAATTACCTATAGAAATCTGATAGTTTGATACATTTTTAACCGTTTTGATCCATCATGGTAGATTTTTTATTTTTGCGAAACTGAAAAGTTGTTTAAATTGCATTATCAACAAGTGATAGATGCCTTTGTTCGTTTCTTGTTTCGAAGTTGTCTTTGCCGCCATTTGAAAATCCTACAACAACTTATATATGTAGGAGTCACATAATTTTTAGCAGTTTTTCATAACCTTTTATTTATTACTTTGAATTTTCTCCTCCTTTAAAACTCAGAAATCATTGAAATAGGACATTAGACACATTATAATTGCCCTTCCATCATTTCATTCTTCGAGAGTGGTCTCGACGGCCATGTGGAACTCATAGAACAGCTTATCCACATAAATTATTCATGTTTAGCACATTTACATAAACTTCTGATCCGTTACCGATGATTTTTTAATCGCTAAATAAAAGACATACTTAAATAGCATCATTTAGACATTCCACTAGCATTTCTTCCTTTCAAGCTTTGGAAGTAGTGTGTTCGACCATATCGATCTCTTATAACAACTTATAACTAGTAATCATATAATTTCATGACCAGTTTTGTTACCTTTTGATCCATGACTCTAGATTTTTATTTTGTTCAAAACTGAAAACTTATTAATTAAGCGTCATCGACATATTCCGAAATTGTTTCCACCATTTCATGCTTCGAGGGTAGTCCATGCATCTATATGCACCTCAGATAGCAAATTACCTATAGAAATCTGATAATTTGATACATTTTTAACCGTTTTGATCCATCATGGTAGATTTTCTATTTTTGCGAACCTGTAAACTTGTTTAAATTGCATTATCAACAAGTGATAGAAGCCTTTGTTCATTTCTTGTTTCGAAGTTGTCTTTGCCGCCATTTGAAAATCCTACAACAACTTATATATGTCAGAGTCACAAAATTTTTAGCAGTTTTTCATAACCTTTTGATTTATTACTTTGAATTTTCTCCTCCTTTGAAACTCAGAAATCATTTAAATAGGACATTAGACACATTATAATTGCATTTCCATCATTTTATTCTTCGAGAGTCGTCTCGACGGCCATGTGGAAGTCATAGAACAGCTTATCCACATAAATTATTCATGTTTAGAACCTTTACAAAAACTTTTGATCTGTTGCCGATGATTTTTTATTCGCTAAACAAAAATCTTACTTAAATAGCATCATTCAGACATTCCACTAGCATTTCTTCCTTTCAAGCTTCGGAAGTAGTATGTTCGACCATATGGACATCGTATATCAACTTATAACTAGTAATCATATAATTTCATCACCAATTTTGTTACCTTTTGATCCTTCACTATAGATTTTCACTTTGTTTAAAACTGAAAACTTATTAATTAAGCGTCATCGACATATTCCGAAATCGTTTCCACCATTTAATGCTTCGAGGCTAGTCCATGGATCTATATGCACCTCAGATAGCAAATTACCTAAAGAAATCTGATAATTTGATACATTTTTAACCGTTTTGATCCATCATGGTAGATTTTCCATTTTTGCGAAACTGAAAACTTGTTTAAATTGCATTATCAACAAGTGATAGAAGACTTTGTTCGTTTCTTGTTTCGAAGTTGTCTTTGCCGCCATTTGCAAATCTTACAACAACTTATATATGTAGGAGTCACATAATTTTTAGCAGTTTTTCATAAACTTTTGATTTATTACTTTGAATTTTCTCCTCCTTTGAAACTTTGAAATCATTTAAATAGGACATTAGACACATTATAATTGCCATTCCATCATTTCATTCTTCGAGAGTGGTCTCGACGGCCATGTGGAAGTCATAGAACAGCTTATCCACATAAATTATTCATGTTTAGCACCTTTACATAAACTTCTGATCCGTTACCGATGATTTTTTATTCGCTAAACAAAAAACTTACTTAAATAGCATCATTCAGACATTCCACCAGCATTTCTTCCTTTCAAGCTTCAGAAGTAGTATGTTCGACCATATGGATCTCTTATAACAACTTATAACTAGTAATCATATAATTTCATCACCAATTTTGTTACCTTTTGATCCATGACTACAGATTTTCACTTTGTTCAAAACTGAAAACTTATTAATTAAGCGTCATCGACATATTCCGAAATCGTTTCCACCATTTCATGCTTCGAGGGTGGTCCATGCATCTATATGCACCTCAGATAGCAAATTACCTAAAGAAATCTGATAATTTGATACATTTTTAACCGTTTTTATCCATCATGGTAGATTTTCTATTTTTGCGAAACTGAAAACTTGTTTAAATTGCATTATCAACAAGTGATAGAAGCCTTTGTTCGTTTCTTGTTTCGAAGTTGTCTTTGACGCCATTTGAAAATCCTACAACAACTTATATATGTAGGAGTCACATAATTTTTAGCAGTTTTTCATAACCTTTTGATTTATTAATTTGAATTTTCTCCTCCTTTAAAACTCAGAAATCATTTAAATAGGACATTAGACACATTATAATTGCCATTCCATCATTTCATTCTTCGAGAGTGGCCTCGACGGCCATGTGGAAGTCATAGAACAGCTTATCCACATAAATTATTCATGTTTAGCACCTTTACATAAACTTCTGATCCGTTACCGATGATTTTTTATTCGCTAAACAAATAACTTACTTAAATAGCATCATTCAGACATTCCACCAGCATTTCTTCCTTTCAAGCTTCAGAAGTAGTATGTTCGACCATATGGATCTCTTATAACAACTTATAACTAGTAATCATATAATTTCATCACCAATTTTGTTACCTTTTGATCCATGACTACAGATTTTCACTTTGTTCAAAACTGAAAACTTATTAATTAAGCGTCATCGACATATTCTGAAATCGTTTCCACCATTTCATGCTTCGAGGGTGGTCCATGCATCTATATGCACCTCAGATAGCAAATTACCTATAGAAATCTGATAATTTGATACATTTTTAACCGTTTTTATCCATCATGGTAGATTTTCTATTTTTGCGAAACTGAAAACTTGTTTAAATTGCATTATCAACAAGTGATAGAAGCCTTTGTTCGTTTATTGTTTCTAAGTTGTCTTTGACGCCATTTGAAAATCCTAAAACAACTTATATATGTAGGAGTCACATAATTTTTAGCAGTTTTTCATAACCTTTTGATTTATTAATTTGAATTTTCTCCTCCTTTAAAACTCAGAAATCATTTAAATAGGACATTAGACACATTATAATTGCATTTCCATCATTTCATTCTTCGAGATTCGTCTTGACGACCATGTGGAAGTCATAGAACAGCTTATCCACATAAATTATTCATGTTTAGCACCTTTACATAAACTTCTGATCCGTTACCGATGATTTTTTATTCGCTAAACAAAAAACTTACCTAAATAGCATCATTCAGACATTCCACCAGCATTTCTTCCTTTCAAGCTTAAGAAGTAGTATGTTCGACCATATGGATCTCTTATAACAACTTATAACTAGTAATCATATAATTTCATCACCAATTTTGTTACCTTTTGATCCATGACTACAGATTTTCACTTTGTTCAAAACTGAAAACTTATTAATTAAGCGTCATCGACATATTCCGAAATCGTTTCCACCATTTCATGCTTCTAGGGTGGTCCATGCATCTATATGCACCTCAGATAGCAAATTACCTAAAGAAATCTGATAATTTGATACATTTTTAACCGTTTTTATCCATCATGGTAGATTTTCTATTTTTGCGAAACTGAAAACTTGTTTAAATTGCATTATCAACAAGTGATAGAAGCCTTTGTTCGTTTCTTGTTTCGAAGTTGTCTTTGACGCCATTTGAAAATCCTACAACAACTTATATATGTAGGAGTCACATAATTTTTAGCAGTTTTTCATAACCTTTTGATTTATTAATTTGAATTTTCTCCTCCTTTAAAACTCAGAAATCATTTAAATAGGACATTAGACACATTATAATTGCATTTCCATCATTTCATTCTTCGAGAGTGGCCTCGACGGCCATGTGGAAGTCATAGAACAGCTTATCCACATAAATTATTCATGTTTAGCACCTTTACATAAACTTCTGATCCGTTACCGATGATTTTTTATTCGCTAAACAAATAACTTACTTAAATAGCATCATTCAGACATTCCACCAGCATTTCTTCCTTTCAAGCTTCAGAAGTAGTATGTTCGACCATATGGATCTCTTATAACAACTTATAACTAGTAATCATATAATTTCATCACCAATTTTGTTACCTTTTGATCCATGACTACAGATTTTCACTTTGTTCAAAACTGAAAACTTATTAATTAAGCGTCATCGACATATTCCGAAATCGTTTCCACCATTTCATGCTTCGAGGGTGGTCCATGCATCTATATGCACCTCAGATAGCAAATTACCTATAGAAATCTGATAATTTGATACATTTTTAACCGTTTTGATCCATCATGGTAGATTTTCTATTAGTGCGAAACTGAAAACTTGTTTAAATTGCATTATCAACAAGTGATAGAAGCCTTTGTTCGTTTATTGTTTCTAAGTTGTCTTTGACGCCATTTGAAAATCCTAAAACAACTTATATATGTAGGAGTCACATAATTTTTAGCAGTTTTTCATAACCTTTTGATTTATTAATTTGAATTTTCTCCTCCTTTAAAACTCAGAAATCATTTAAATAGGACATTAGACACATTATAATTGCATTTCCATCATTTCATTCTTCGAGATTCGTCTTGACGACCATGTGGAAGTCATAGAACAGCTTATCCACATAAATTATTCATGTTTAGCACCTTTACATAAACTTCTGATCCGTTACCGATGATTTTTTATTCGCTAAACAAAAAACTTACTTAAATAGCATCATTCAGACATTCCACCAGCATTTCTTCCTTTCAAGCTTCAGAAGTAGTATGTTCGACCATATGGATCTCTTATAACAACTTATAACTAGTAATCATATAATTTCATCACCAATTTTGTTACCTTCTGATCCATGACTACAGATTTTCACTTTGTTCAAAACTGAAAACTTATTAATTAAGCGTCGTCGACATATTCCGAAATCGTTTCCACCATTTCATGCTTCGAGGGTGGTCCATGCATCTATATGCACCTCAGATAGCAAATTACCTATAGAAATCTGATAGTTTGATACATTTTTAACCGTTTTGATCCATCATGGTAGATTTTCTATTTTTGCGAAACTGAAAACTTGTTTAAATTGCATTATCAACAAGTGATAGAAGCCTTTGTTCGTTTATTGTTTCTAAGTTGTCTTTGCCGCCATTTGAAACTCCTAAAACAACTTGTATATGTAGGAGTCACATAATTTTTAGCAGTTTTTCATAACCTTTTGATTTATTAGTTTGAATTTTCTCCTCCTTTAAAACTCAGAAATCATTTAAATAGGACATTAGACACATTATAATTGCATCTCCATCATTTCATTCTTCGAGAGTCGTCTCGACGGCCATGTGGAAGTAATAGAACAGCTTATCCACATAAATTATTCATGTTTAGCACCTTTACATAAACTTTTGATCCGTTACCGATGATTGTTTATTTGCTAAACAAAAAACTTACTTAAATAGCATCATTCAGCCATTCCACGAGCATTTCTTCCTTTCAAGCTTCGGAAGTAGTATGTTCGACCATATGGATCTCGTATAACAACTTATAACTAGTAATCATATAATTTCGTGACCAATTTTGTTACCTTTCGATCCTTCACTATAGGTTTTCACCTTGTTTAAAACTAAAAACTTATTAATTAAGCGTCATCGACATATTCCGAAATCGTTTCCACCATTTCATGCTTCGAGGGTAGTCCATGCATCTATATGCACCTCAGATAGCAAATTACCTATAGAAATCTGATAATTTGATACATTTCTAACCGTTTTTAGACATCATGGTAGATTTTCTATTTTTGCGAAACTGAAAACTTGTTTAAATTGCATTATCAACAAGTGATAGAAGCCTTTGTTCATTTATTGTTTCTAAGTTGTCTTTGACGCCATTTGAAAATCCTAAAACAACTTATATATGTAGGAGTCACATAATTTTTAGCAGTTTTTCATAACCTTTTGATTTATTAATTTGAATTTTCTCCTCCTTTAAAACTCAGAAATCATTTAAATAGGATATTAGACACATTATAATTGCATTTCCATCATTTCATTCTTCGAGAGTCGTCTCGACGGCCATGTGGAAGTCATAGAACAACTTATCCACATAAATTATTCATGTTTAGCACCTTTACATAAACTTTTGATCCGTTACCGATGATTTTTTATTTGCTAAACAAAAAACTTACTTAAATAGCATCATTCAGCCATTCCACCAGCATTTCTTCCTTTCAAGCTTCGGAAGTAGTATGTTCTACCATATGGATCTCGTATAACAACTTATAACTAGTAATCATATAATTTCGTGACCAATTTTGTTACCTTTTGATCCATGACTACAGATTTTCACTTGGTTCAAAACTGAAAACTTATTAATTAAGCGTCATCGATATATTCTGAAATCGTTTCCACCATTTCATGCTTCGAGGGTAGTCCATGCATCTATATGCACCTCAGATAGCAAATTACCTATAGAAATCTGATAATTTGATACATTTTTAAACGTAGTTATCCATCATGGTAGATTTTCTATTTTTGCGAAATTGAAAACTTGTTTAAATTGCATTATCAACAAGTGATAGAAGACTTTGTTCGTTTATTGTTTCGAAGTTGTCTTTGCCGCCATTTGAAAATCCTACAACAACTTATATATGTAGGAGTCACATAATTTTTAGCAGTTTTTCATAACCTTTTGATTTATTAATTTGAATTTTCTCCTCCTTTGAAACTCCGAGATCATATAAATAGGACATTAGACACATTATAATTGCATTTCCATCATTTCATTCTTCGAGAGTCGTCTCGACGGCCATGTGGAAGTCATAGAACAGCTTATCCACATAAATTATTCATGTTTAGCACCTTTACATAAACTTTTGATCTGTTGCCGATGATTTTTTATTGGCTAAACAAAAACTTACTTAAATAGCATCATTGAGACATTCCACGAGCATTTCTTCCTTTGAAGCTTCGGAAGTAGTATGTTCGACCATATGGATCTCGTATAACAACTTATAACTAGTAATCATATAATTTCGTCACCAATTTTGTTACCTTTTGATCCTTCACTATAGATTTTCACTTTGTTTAAAACTAAAAACTTATTAATTAAGCGTCATCGACATATTCCGAAATCATTTCCACCATTTCAAGCTTCGAGTTTAGTCCATGCATCTATATGCACCTCAGATAGCAAATTACCTATAGAAATCTGATAGTTTGATACATTTTTAACCGTTTTGATCCATCATGGTAGATTTTTTATTTTTGCGAAACTGAAAAGTTGTTTAAATTGCATTATCAACAAGTGATAGATGCCTTTGTTCGTTTCTTGTTTCGAAGTTGTCTTTGCCGCCATTTGAAAATCCTACAACAACTTATATATGTAGGAGTCACATAATTTTTAGCAGTTTTTCATAACCTTTTATTTATTACATTGAATTTTCTCCTCCTTTAAAACTCAGAAATCATTGAAATAGGACATTAGACACATTATAATTGCCCTTCCATCATTTCATTCTTCGAGAGTGGTCTCGACGGCCATGTGGAACTCATAGAACAGCTTATCCACATAAATTATTCATGTTTAGCACATTTACATAAACTTCTGATCCGTTACCGATGATTTTTTAATCGCTAAATAAAAGACATACTTAAATAGCATCATTTAGACATTCCACTAGCATTTCTTCCTTTCAAGCTTTGGAAGTAGTGTGTTCGACCATATCGATCTCTTATAACAACTTATAACTAGTAATCATATAATTTCATGACCAGTTTTGTTACCTTTTGATCCATGACTCTAGATTTTTATTTTGTTCAAAACTGAAAACTTATTAATTAAGCGTCATCGACATATTCCGAAATTGTTTCCACCATTTCATGCTTCGAGGGTAGTCCATGCATCTATATGCACCTCAGATAGCAAATTACCTATAGAAATCTGATAATTTGATACATTTTTAACCGTTTTGATCCATCATGGTAGATTTTCTATTTTTGCGAACCTGTAAACTTGTTTAAATTGCATTATCAACAAGTGATAGAAGCCTTTGTTCATTTCTTGTTTCGAAGTTGTCTTTGCCGCCATTTGAAAATCCTACAACAACTTATATATGTCGGAGTCACATAATTTTTAGCAGTTTTTCATAACCTTTTGATTTATTACTTTGAATTTTCTCCTCCTTTGAAACTCAGAAATCATTTAAATAGGACATTAGACACATTATAATTGCATTTCCATCATTTTATTCTTCGAGAGTCGTCTCGACGGCCATGTGGAAGTCATAGAACAGCTTATCCACATAAATTATTCATGTTTAGAACCTTTACAAAAACTTTTGATCTGTTGCCGATGATTTTTTATTCGCTAAACAAAAATCTTACTTAAATAGCATCATTCAGACATTCCACTAGCATTTCTTCCTTTCAAGCTTCGGAAGTAGTATGTTCGACCATATGGACATCGTATATCAACTTATAACTAGTAATCATATAATTTCATCACCAATTTTGTTACCTTTTGATCCTTCACTATAGATTTTCACTTTGTTTAAAACTGAAAACTTATTAATTAAGCGTCATCGATATATTCCGAAATCGTTTCCACCATTTAATGCTTCGAGGCTAGTCCATGGATCTATATGCACCTCAGATAGCAAATTACCTAAAGAAATCTGATAATTTGATACATTTTTAACCGTTTTGATCCATCATGGTAGATTTTCCATTTTTGCGAAACTGAAAACTTGTTTAAATTGCATTATCAACAAGTGATAGAAGACTTTGTTCGTTTCTTGTTTCGAAGTTGTCTTTGCCGCCATTTGCAAATCTTACAACAACTTATATATGTAGGAGTCACATAATTTTTAGCAGTTTTTCATAAACTTTTGATTTATTACTTTGAATTTTCTCCTCCTTTGAAACTTTGAAATCATTTAAATAGGACATTAGACACATTATAATTGCCATTCCATCATTTCGATCTTCGAGAGTGGTCTCGACGGCCATGTGGAAGTCATAGAACAGCTTATCCACATAAATTATTCATGTTTAGCACCTTTACATAAACTTCTGATCCGTTACCGATGGTTTTTTATTCGCTAAACAAAAAACTTACTTAAATAGCATCATTCAGACATTCCACCAGCATTTCTTCCTTTCAAGCTTCAGAAGTAGTATGTTCGACCATATGGATCTCTTATAACAACTTATAACTAGTAATCATATAATTTCATCACCAATTTTGTTACCTTTTGATCCATGACTACAGATTTTCACATTGTTCAAAACTGAAAACTTATTAATTAAGCGTCATCGACATATTCCGAAATCGTTTCCACCATTTCATGCTTCGAGGGTGGTCCATGCATCTATATGCACCTCAGATAGCAAATTACCTATAGAAATCTGATAATTTGATACATTTTTAACCGTTTTTATCCATCATGGTAGATTTTCTATTTTTGCGAAACTGAAAACTTGTTTAAATTGCATTATCTACAAGTCATAGAAGCCTTTGTTCGTTTATTGTTTCTAAGTTGTCTTTGACGCCATTTGAAATCCTAAATCAACTTATATATGTAGGAGTAACATAATTTTTAGCAGTTTTTCATAACCTTTTGATTTATTAATTTGAATTTTCTCCTCCTTTAAAACTCAGAAATCATTTAAATAGAACATTAGACACATTATAATTGCATTTCCATCATTTCATTCTTCGAGATTCGTCTTGACGGCCATGTGGAAGTCATAGAACAGCTTATCCACATAAATTATTCATGTTTAGCACCTTTACATAAACTTCTGATCCGTTACCGATGATTTTTTATTCGCTAAACAAAAAACTTACTTAAATAGCATCATTCAGACATTCCACCAGCATTTCTTCCTTTCAAGATTTAGAAGTAGTATGTTCGACCATATGGATCTCTTATAACAACTTATAACTAGTAATCATATAATTTCATCACCAATTTTGTTACCTTTTGATCCATGACTACAGATTTTCACTTTGTTCAAAACTGAAAACTTATTAATTAAGCGTCATCGACATATTCTGAAATCGTTTCCACCATTTAATGCTTCGAGGCTAGTCCATGCATCTATATGCTCCTCAGATAGCAAATTACCTATAGAAATCTGATAATTTGATACATTTTTAACCGTTTTGATCCATCATAGTAGATTTTCTATTTTTGCGAAACTGAAAACTTGTTTAAATTGCAATATCAACAAGTGCTAGAAGCCTTTGTTCATTTCTTGTTTCGAAGTTGTCTTTGCCACCATTTGAAACTCCTAAAACAACTTGTATATGTAGGAGTCACATAATTTTAAGCAGTTTTTCATAACCTTTTGATTTATTAATTTGAATTTTCTCCTCCTTTAAAACTCAGAAATCATTTAAATAGGACATTAGACACATTATAATTGCATTTCCATCATTTCATTCTTCGAGAGTCGTGTTGACGGCCGTGTGGAAGTCATAGAACAGCTTATCCACATAAATTATTCATGTTTAGCACCTTTACATAAACTTTTGATCTGTTGCCGATGATTTTTTATTTGCTAAACAAAAAACTTACATAAATAGCATCATTCAGCCATTCCACCAGCATTTCTTCCTTTCAAGCTTCGGAAGTAGTATGTTCTACCATATGGATCTCATATAACAACTTATAACTAGTAATCATATAATTTCGTGACCAATTTTGTTACCTTTCGATCCTTCACTATAGATTTTCACCTTGTTTAAAACTGAAGACTTATTAATTAAGCATCATCGACACATTCCGAAATCGATTCCACCATTTCATGCTTCGAGGGTAGTCCATGCATCTATATGCACCTCAGATAGCAAATTACCTATAGAAATCTGATAGTTTGATACATTTTTAACCGTGTTGATCCATCATGGTAGATTTTCTATTTTTGTGAAACTGAAAACTTGGTTAAATTGCAATATCAACAAGTGATAGAAGCCTTTGTTCGTTTCTTGTTTCGAAGTTGTCTTTGCCGCCATTTGAAAATCCTACAACAACTTATATATGTGGGAGTCACATAATTTTTAGCAGTTTTTCATAACCTTTTGATTTATTACTTTGTATTTTCTCCTCCTTTGAAACTCAGAAATCATCTAAATAGGACATTAAACACATTATAATTGCCTTTCCATCATTTTATTCTTCGAGAGTCGTCTCGACGGCCATGTGGAAGTCATAGAACAGCTTATCCACATAAATTATTCATGTTTACAACCTTTACAAAAACTTTTGATCTGTTGCCGATGATTTTTTATTCGCTAAACAAAAAACTTACTTAAATAGCATCATTCAGACATTCCACTAGCATTTCTTCCTTTCAAGTTTCGGAAGTAGTATGTTCGACCATATGGATCCCGTATAACAACTTATAACTAGTAATCATATAATTTCGTCACCAATTTTTTTACCTTTTGATCCTTCACTATAGATTTTCACTTTGTTTAAAACTGAAAACTTATTAATTAAGCGTCATCGACATATTCCGAAATCGTTTCCACCATTTCAAGCTTCAAGGTTAGTCCATGCATCTATATGCACCTCAGATAGCAAATTACCTATAGAAATCTGATAATTTGATACATTTTTAACCGTTTTGATCCATCATGGTAGATTTTCTATTTTTGCGAAACTGAAAACTTGTTTAAATTGCATTATCAACAAGTGATAGAAGCCTTTGTTCATTTATTGTTTCTAAGTTGTCTTTGACGCCATTTGAAAATCCTAAAACAACTTATATATGTAGGAGTCACATAATTTTTAGCAGTTTTTCATAACCTTTTGATTTATTAATTTGAATTTTCTCCTCCTTTAAAACTCAGAAATCATTTAAATAGGATATTAGACACATTATAATTGCATTTCCATCATTTCATTCTTCGAGAGTCGTCTCGACGGCCATGTGGAAGTCATAGAACAACTTATCCACATAAATTATTCATGTTTAGCACCTTTACATAAACTTTTGATCCGTTACCGATGATTTTTTATTTGCTAAACAAAAAACTTACTTAAATAGCATCATTCAGCCATTCCACCAGCATTTCTTCCTTTCAAGCTTCGGAAGTAGTATGTTCTACCATATGGATCTCGTATAACAACTTATAACTAGTAATCATATAATTTCGTGACCAATTTTGTTACCTTTTGATCCATGACTACAGATTTTCACTTGGTTCAAAACTGAAAACTTATTAATTAAGCGTCATCGATATATTCTGAAATCGTTTCCACCATTTCATGCTTCGAGGGTAGTCCATGCATCTATATGCACCTCAGATAGCAAATTACCTATAGAAATCTGATAATTTGATACATTTTTAAACGTAGTTATCCATCATGGTAGATTTTCTATTTTTGCGAAATTGAAAACTTGTTTAAATTGCATTATCAACAAGTGATAGAAGACTTTGTTCGTTTATTGTTTCGAAGTTGTCTTTGCCGCCATTTGAAAATCCTACAACAACTTATATATGTAGGAGTCACATAATTTTTAGCAGTTTTTCATAACCTTTTGATTTATTAATTTGAATTTTCTCCTCCTTTGAAACTCCGAGATCATATAAATAGGACATTAGACACATTATAATTGCATTTCCATCATTTCATTCTTCGAAGTCGTCTCGACGGCCATGTGGAAGTCATAGAACAGCTTATCCACATAAATTATTCATGTTTAGCACCTTTACATAAACTTTTGATCTGTTGCCGATGATTTTTTATTGGCTAAACAAAAACTTACTTAAATAGCATCATTGAGACATTCCACGAGCATTTCTTCCTTTGAAGCTTCGGAAGTAGTATGTTCGACCATATGGATCTCGTATAACAACTTATAACTAGTAATCATATAATTTCGTCACCAATTTTGTTACCTTTTGATCCTTCACTATAGATTTTCACTTTGTTTAAAACTAAAAACTTATTAATTAAGCGTCATCGACATATTCCGAAATCATTTCCACCATTTCAAGCTTCGAGTTTAGTCCATGCATCTATATGCACCTCAGATAGCAAATTACCTATAGAAATCTGATAGTTTGATACATTTTTAACCGTTTTGATCCATCATGGTAGATTTTTTATTTTTGCGAAACTGAAAAGTTGTTTAAATTGCATTATCAACAAGTGATAGATGCCTTTGTTCGTTTCTTGTTTCGAAGTTGTCTTTGCCGCCATTTGAAAATCCTACAACAACTTATATATGTAGGAGTCACATAATTTTTAGCAGTTTTTCATAACCTTTTATTTATTACTTTGAATTTTCTCCTCCTTTAAAACTCAGAAATCATTGAAATAGGACATTAGACACATTATAATTGCCCTTCCATCATTTCATTCTTCGAGAGTGGTCTCGACGGCTATGTGGAACTCATAGAACAGCTTATCCACATAAATTATTCATGTTTAGCACATTTACATAAACTTCTGATCCGTTACCGATGATTTTTTAATCGCTAAATAAAAGACATACTTAAATAGCATCATTTAGACATTCCACTAGCATTTCTTCCTTTCAAGCTTTGGAAGTAGTGTGTTCGACCATATCGATCTCTTATAACAACTTATAACTAGTAATCATATAATTTCATGACCAGTTTTGTTACCTTTTGATCCATGACTCTAGATTTTTATTTTGTTCAAAACTGAAAACTTATTAATTAAGCGTCATCGACATATTCCGAAATTGTTTCCACCATTTCATGCTTCGAGGGTAGTCCATGCATCTATATGCACCTCAGATAGCAAATTACCTATAGAAATCTGATAATTTGATACATTTTTAACCGTTTTGATCCATCATGGTAGATTTTCTATTTTTGCGAACCTGTAAACTTGTTTAAATTGCATTATCAACAAGTGATAGAAGCCTTTGTTCATTTCTTGTTTCGAAGTTGTCTTTGCCGCCATTTGAAAATCCTACAACAACTTATATATGTCGGAGTCACATAATTTTTAGCAGTTTTTCATAACCTTTTGATTTATTACTTTGAATTTTCTCCTCCTTTGAAACTCAGAAATCATTTAAATAGGACATTAGACACATTATAATTGCATTTCCATCATTTTATTCTTCGAGAGTCGTCTCGACGGCCATGTGGAAGTCATAGAACAGCTTATCCACATAAATTATTCATGTTTAGAACCTTTACAAAAACTTTTGATCTGTTGCCGATGATTTTTTATTCGCTAAACAAAAATCTTACTTAAATAGCATCATTCAGACATTCCACTAGCATTTCTTCCTTTCAAGCTTCGGAAGTAGTATGTTCGACCATATGGACATCGTATATCAACTTATAACTAGTAATCATATAATTTCATCACCAATTTTGTTACCTTTTGATCCTTCACTATAGATTTTCACTTTGTTTAAAACTGAAAACTTATTAATTAAGCGTCATCGATATATTCCGAAATCGTTTCCACCATTTAATGCTTCGAGGCTAGTCCATGGATCTATATGCACCTCAGATAGCAAATTACCTAAAGAAATCTGATAATTTGATACATTTTTAACCGTTTTGATCCATCATGGTAGATTTTCCATTTTTGCGAAACTGAAAACTTGTTTAAATTGCATTATCAACAAGTGATAGAAGACTTTGTTCGTTTCTTGTTTCGAAGTTGTCTTTGCCGCCATTTGCAAATCTTACAACAACTTATATATGTAGGAGTCACATAATTTTTAGCAGTTTTTCATAAACTTTTGATTTATTACTTTGAATTTTCTCCTCCTTTGAAACTTTGAAATCATTTAAATAGGACATTAGACACATTATAATTGCCATTCCATCATTTCATTCTTCGAGAGTGGTCTCGACGGCCATGTGGAAGTCATAGAACAGCTTATCCACATAAATTATTCATGTTTAGCACCTTTACATAAACTTCTGATCCGTTACCGATGGTTTTTTATTCGCTAAACAAAAAACTTACTTAAATAGCATCATTCAGACATTCCACCAGCATTTCTTCCTTTCAAGCTTCAGAAGTAGTATGTTCGACCATATGGATCTCTTATAACAACTTATAACTAGTAATCATATAATTTCATCACCAATTTTGTTACCTTTTGATCCATGACTACAGATTTTCACTTTGTTCAAAACTGAAAACTTATTAATTAAGCGTCATCGACATATTCCGAAATCGTTTCCACCATTTCATGCTTCGAGGGTGGTCCATGCATCTATATGCACCTCAGATAGCAAATTACCTATAGAAATCTGATAATTTGATACATTTTTAACCGTTTTTATCCATCATGGTAGATTTTCTATTTTTGCGAAACTGAAAACTTGTTTAAATTGCATTATCAACAAGTGATAGAAGCCTTTGTTCGTTTATTGTTTCTAAGTTGTCTTTGACGCCATTTGAAATCCTAAATCAACTTATATATGTAGGAGTAACATAATTTTTAGCAGTTTTTCATAACCTTTTGATTTATTAATTTGAATTTTCTCCTCCTTTAAAACTCAGAAATCATTTAAATAGAACATTAGACACATTATAATTGCATTTCCATCATTTCATTCTTCGAGATTCGTCTTGACGGCCATGTGGAAGTCATAGAACAGCTTATCCACATAAATTATTCATGTTTAGCACCTTTACATAAACTTCTGATCCGTTACCGATGATTTTTTATTCGCTAAACAAAAAACTTACTTAAATAGCATCATTCAGACATTCCACCAGCATTTCTTCCTTTCAAGATTTAGAAGTAGTATGTTCGACCATATGGATCTCTTATAACAACTTATAACTAGTAATCATATAATTTCATCACCAATTTTGTTACCTTTTGATCCATGACTACAGATTTTCACTTTGTTCAAAACTGAAAACTTATTAATTAAGCGTCATCGACATATTCTGAAATCGTTTCCACCATTTAATGCTTCGAGGCTAGTCCATGCATCTATATGCTCCTCAGATAGCAAATTACCTATAGAAATCTGATAATTTGATACATTTTTAACCGTTTTGATCCATCATAGTAGATTTTCTATTTTTGCGAAACTGAAAACTTGTTTAAATTGCAATATCAACAAGTGCTAGAAGCCTTTGTTCATTTCTTGTTTCGAAGTTGTCTTTGCCACCATTTGAAACTCCTAAAACAACTTGTATATGTAGGAGTCACATAATTTTTAGAAGTTTTTCATAACCTTTTGATTTATTAATTTGAATTTTCTCCTCCTTTAAAACTCAGAAATCATTTAAATAGGACATTAGACACATTATAATTGCATTTCCATCATTTCATTCTTCGAGAGTCGTGTTGACGGCCGTGTGGAAGTCATAGAACAGCTTATCCACATAAATTATTCATGTTTAGCACCTTTACATAAACTTTTGATCTGTTGCCGATGATTTTTTATTTGCTAAACAAAAAACTTACATAAATAGCATCATTCAGCCATTCCACCAGCATTTCTTCCTTTCAAGCTTCGGAAGTAGTATGTTCTACCATATGGATCTCATATAACAACTTATAACTAGTAATCATATAATTTCGTGACCAATTTTGTTACCTTTCGATCCTTCACTATAGATTTTCACCTTGTTTAAAACTGAAGACTTATTAATTAAGCATCATCGACACATTCCGAAATCGATTCCACCATTTCATGCTTCGAGGGTAGTCCATGCATCTATATGCACCTCAGATAGCAAATTACCTATAGAAATCTGATAGTTTGATACATTTTTAACCGTGTTGATCCATCATGGTAGATTTTCTATTGTTGTGAAACTGAAAACTTGGTTAAATTGCAATATCAACAAGTGATAGAAGCCTTTGTTCGTTTCTTGTTTCGAAGTTGTCTTTGCCGCCATTTGAAAATCCTACAACAACTTATATATGTGGGAGTCACATAATTTTTAGCAGTTTTTCATAACCTTTTGATTTATTACTTTGTATTTTCTCCTCCTTTGAAACTCAGAAATCATCTAAATAGGACATTAGACACATTATAATTGCCTTTCCATCATTTTATTCTTCGAGAGTCGTCTCGACGGCCATGTGGAAGTCATAGAACAGCTTATCCACATAAATTATTCATGTTTACAACCTTTACAAAAACTTTTGATCTGTTGCCGATGATTTTTTATTCGCTAAACAAAAAACTTACTTAAATAGCATCATTCAGACATTCCACTAGCATTTCTTCCTTTCAAGTTTCGGAAGTAGTATGTTCGACCATATGGATCTCGTATAACAACTTATAACTAGTAATCATATAATTTCGTCACCAATTTTTTTACCTTTTGATCCTTCACTATAGATTTTCACTTTGTTTAAAACTGAAAACTTATTAATTAAGCGTCATCGACATATTCCGAAATCGTTTCCACCATTTCAAGCTTCAAGGTTAGTCCATGCATCTATATGCACCTCAGATAGCAAATTACCTATAGAAATCTGATAATTTGATACATTTTTAACCGTTTTGATCCATCATAGTAGATTTTCTATTTTTGCGAAACTGAAAACTTGTTTAAATTGCAATATCAACAAGTGATAGAAGCCTTTGTTCATTTCTTGTTTCCAAGTTGTCTTTGCCGCCATTTGAAACTCCTAAAACAACTTGTATATGTAGGAGTCACATAATTTTTAGCAGTTTTTCATAACCTTTTGATTTATTAATTTGAATTTTCTCCTCCTTTAAAACTCAGAAATCATTTAAATAGGACATTAGACACATTATAACTGCATTTCCATCATTTCATTCTTCGAGAGTCGTGTCGACGGCCATGTGGAAGTCATAGAACAGCTTATCCATATAAATTATTCATGTTTAGCACCTTTACATAAACTTTTGATCTGTTGCCAATGATTTTTTATTTGCTAAACAAAAAACGTACATAAAAAGCATCATTCAGCCATTCCACCAGCATTTCTTCTTTCAAGCTTCGGAAGTAGTATGTTCTACCATATGGATCTCGTATAACAACTTATAACTAGTAATCATATAATTTCGTGACCAATTTTGTTACCTTTCGATCCTTCACTATAGATTTTCACCTTGTTTAAAACTGAAAACTTATTAATTAAGCGTCATCGACACATTCCGAAATCGTTTCCACCATTTCATGCTTCGAGGGTAGTCCATGCATCTATATGCACCTCAGATAGCAAATTACCTATAGAAATCTGATAGTTTGATACATTATTAACCGTTTTGATCCATCATGGTAGATTTTCTATTTTTGTGAAACTGAAAACTTGTTTAAATTGCAATATCAACAAGTGATAGAAGCCTTTGTTCGTTTCTTGTTTCGAAGTTGTCTTTGCCGCCATTTGAAAATCCTACAACAACTTATATATGTGGGAGTCACATAATTTTTAGCAGTTTTTCATAACCTTTTGATTTATTACTTTGTATTTTCTCCTCCTTTGAAACTCAGAAATCATCTAAATAGGACATTAGACACATTATAATTGCCTTTCCATCATTTTATTCTTCGAGAGTCGTCTCGACGGCCATGTGGAAGTCATAGAACAGCTTATCCATATAAATTATTCATGTTTAGAACCTTTACAAAAACTTTTGATCTGTTGCCGATGATTTTTTATTCGCTAAACAAAAAACTTACTTAGATAGCATCATTCAGACATTCCACTAGCATTTCTTCCTTTCAAGCTTCGGAAGTAGTATGTTCGACCATATGGATCTCGTATAACAACTTATAACTAGTAATCATATAATTTCGTCACCAATTTTTTTACCTTTTGATCCTTCACTATAGATTTTCACTTTGTTTAAAACTGAAAACTTATTAATTAAGCGTCATCGACATATTCCAAAATCGTTTCCACCATTTCAAGCTTCGAGGTTAGTCCATGCATCTATATGCACCTCAGATAGCAAATTACCTATAGAAATCTGATAATTTGATACATTTTTAACCGTTTTGATCCATCATAGTAGATTTTCTATTTTTGTGAAACTGAAAACTTGTTTAAATTGCAATATCAACAAGTGATAGAAGCCTTTGTTCATTTATTGTTTCGAAGTTGTCTTTGCCGCCATTTGAAACTCCTAAAACAACTTGTATATGTAGGAGTCACATAATTTTTAGCAGTTTTTCATAACCTTTTGATTTATTAATTTGAATTTTCTCCTCCTTTAAAACTCAGAAATCATTTAAATAGGGCATTAGACACATTATAATTGCATTTCCATCATTTCGTTCTTCGAGAGTCGTGTCGACGGCCATGTGGAAGTCATAGAACAGCTTATCCACATAAATTATTCATGTTTAGCACCTTTACATAAACTTTTGATCTGTTGCCGATGATTTTTTATTTGCTAAACAAAAAACTTACATAAATAGCATCATTCAGCCATTCCACCAGCATTTCTTCCTTTCAAGCTTCGGAAGTAGTATGTTCTACCATATGGATCTCGTATAACTACTTATAACTAGTAATCATATAATTTCGTGACCAATTTTGTTACCTTTCGATCCTTCACTATAGATTTTCACCTTCTTTAAAACTGAAAACTTATTAACTAAGCGTCATCGACACATTCCGAAATCGTTTCCACCATTTCATGCTTCGAGGGTAGTCCATGCATCTATATGCACCTCAGATAGCAAATTACCTATAGAAATCTGATAGTTTGATACATTTTTAACCGTTTTGATCCATCATGGTAGATTTTCTATTTTTGTGAAACTGAAAACTTGTTTAAATTGCAATATCAACAAGTGATAGAAGCCTTTGTTCGTTTCTTGTTTCGAAGTTGTCTTTGCCGCCATTTGAAAATCCTACAACAACTTATATATGTGGGAGTCACATCATTTTTAGCAGTTTTTCATAACCTTTTGATTTATTACTTTGTATTTTCTCCTCCTTTGAAACTCAGAAATCATCTAAATAGGACATTAGACACATTATAATTGCCTTTCCATCATTTTATTCTTCGAGAGTCGTCTCGACGGCCATGTGGAAGTCATAGAACAGCTTATCCACATAAATTATTCATGTTTAAAACCTTTACAAAAAACTTTTGATCTGTTGCCGATGATTTTTTATTCGCTAAACAAAAAACTTACTTAAATAGCATCATTCAGACATTCCACTAGCATTTCTTCCTTTCAAGCTTCGGAAGTAGTATGTTCGACCATATGGATCTCGTATAACAACTTATAACTAGTAATCATATAATTTCGTCACCAATTTTTTTACCTTTTGATCCTTCACTATAGATTTTCACTTTGTTTAAAACTGAAAACTTATTAATTAAGCGTCATCGACATATTCCGAAATCGTTTCCACCATTTCATGCTTCGAGGGTAGTCCATGCATCTATATGCACCTCAGATAGCAAATTACCTATAGAAATCTGATTGTTTGATACATTTTTAACCGTTTTGATCCATCATGGTAGATTTTTTATTTTTGCGAAACTGAAAACTTGTTTAAATTGCATTATCAACAAGTGATAGAAGCCTTTGTTCGTTTCTTGTTTCGAAGTTGTCTTTGCCGCGATTTGAAAATCCTACAACAACTTATATATGTAGGAGTCACATAATTTTTAACAGTTTTTCATAACCTTTTCATTTATTACTTTGAATTTTCTCCTCCTTTAAAACTCAGAAATCATTTAAATAGGACATTAGACACATTATAACTGCATTTCCATCATTTCATTTTTCGAGAGTGGTCTCAACGGCCATGTGGAAGTCATAGAACAGCTTATCCACATAAATTATTCATGTTTAGCACATTTACATAAACTTCTGATCTGTTACCGCTGATTTTTTATGCGCTAAACAAAAAACTTACTTAAATAGCATTATTCAGACATTGCACCAGCATGTTTTCCTTTGAAGCTTCGGAAATAGTATGTTCGACCATATGGATCTCTTATAACAACTTATAACTAGTAATCATATAATTTCATCACCAATTTTGTTACCTTTTGATCCATCACTATAGATTTTCACCTTGTTCAAAACTGAAAACTTATTAATTAAGCATCATCGACATATTCCGAAATTGTTTCCACCATTTCATGCTTCGAGGGTAGTCCATCCATCTATATGCATCTCACATAGCAAATTAGCTAAAGAAATATGATAATTTGACACATTTTTAACCGTTTTGATCCATCATGGTAGATTTTCTATTTTTGTGAAACTGAAAACTTGTTTAAATTGCATTACCAACAAGTGATAGAAGACTTTGTCCGTTTTTTGTATCGAAGTTGTCTTTGCCGCCATTTGCAAATCCTACAACAACTTATATATGTAGGAGTCACATAATTTTTAGCAGTTTTTCATAACCTTTTGATTTATTACTTTGAATTTTCTCCTCCTTTGAAACTCAGAAATCATTTAAATGGGACATTAGACACATTATAATTGCCATTCCATCATTTCATTCTTCGAGAGTGGTCTCGACGGCCATGTGGAAGTCATGGAACAGCTTATCTACATAAATTATTCATGTTTAGCACCTTTACATAAACTTCTGATCCGTTACCGATGATTTTTCATTCGCTAAACAAAAAACTTACTTAAATAGCATCATTCAGACATTCCACCAGCATTTCTTCCTTTCAAGCTTCAGAAGTAGTATGTTCGACCATATGGATCTCTTATAACAACTTATAACTAGTAATCATATAATTTCATCACCAATTTTGTTACCTTTTGATCCATGATTACAGATTTTCACTTTGTTCAAAACTGAAAACTTATTAATTAAGCGTCATCGACATATTCCGAAATCGTTTCCACCATTTCATGCTTCGAGGGTGGTCCATGCATCTATATGCACCTCAGATAGCAAATTACCTATAGAAATCTGATAATTTGATACATTTTTAACCGTTTTTATCCATCATGCTAGATTTTCTATTATTGCGAAACTGAAAACTTGTTTAAATTGCATTATCAACAAGTGATAGAAGCCTTTGTTCGTTTATTGTTTCTAAGTTGTCTTTGACGCCATTTGAAAATCCTAAAACAACTTATATATGTAGGAGTCACATAATTTTTAGTAGTTTTAACCGTTTGATTTATTTATTTGAATTTTCGCCTCCATTAAAACTCAGAAATCATTTAAATAGGACATTAGACACATTATAATTGCATTTCCATCATTTTATTCTTCGAGATTCGTCTTGACGGCCATGTGGAAGTCATAGAACAGCTTATCCACATAAATTATTCATGTTTAGCACCTTTACATAAACTTCTGATCGTTACCGATGATTTTTTATTCGCTAAACAAAAAACTTACTTAAATAGCATCATTCAGACATTCCACCAGCATTTCTTCCTTTCAAGCTTCAGAAATAGTATGTTCGACCATATGGATCTCTTATAACAACTTATAACTAGTAATCATATAATTTCATCACCAATTTTGTTACCTTTTGATCCATGACTACAGATTTTCACTTTGTTCAAAACTGAAAACTTATTAATTAAGCGTCATCGACATATTCTGAAATCGTTTCCACCATTTAATGCTTCGAGGGTAGTCCATGCATCTATATGCACCTCAGATAGCAAATTACCTATAGAAATCTGATAATTTGATACATTTTTAACCGTTTTGATCCATCATATTAGATTTTCTATTTTTGCGAAACTGAAAACTTGTTTAAATTGCAGTATCAACAACTGATAGAAGCCTTTGTTCATTTCTTGTTTCAAAGTTGTCTTTGCCGCCATTTGAAACTCCTAAAACAACTTGTATATGTAGGAGTCACATAATTTTTAGCAGTTTTTCATAACCTTTTGATTCATGAATTTGAATTTTCTCCTCCTTTAAAACTCAGAAATCATTTAAATAGGACATTAGACACATTATAATTGCATTTCCATCATTTCATTCTTCGAGAGTCGTCTCGACGGCCATGTGGAAGTCATAGAACAGCTTATCCACATAAATTATTCATGTTTAGCACCTTTACATAAACTTTTGATCTGTTGCCGATGATTTTTTATTTGCTAAACAAAAAACTTACTTAAATAGCATCATTCAGCCATTCCACCAGCATTTCTTCCTTTCAAGCTTCGGAAGTAGTATGTTCTACCATATGGATCTCGTATAACAACTTATAACTAGTAATCATATAATTTCGTGACCAATTTTGTTACCTTTTGATCCTTCACTATAGATTTTCACCTTGTTTAAAACTGAAAACTTATTAATTAAGCGTCATCGACATATTCCGGAATCGTTTCCACCATTTCATGCTTCGAGGGTAGTCCATGCATCTATATGCACCTCAGATAGCAAATTACCTATAGAAATCTGATAATTTGATACATTTTTAACCGTTTTGATCCATCATGGTAGATTTTCTATTTTTGTGAAACTGAAAACTTGTTTAAATTGCAATATCAACAAGTGATAGAAGCCTTTGTTCGTTTCTTGTTTCGAAGTTGTATTTGCCGCCATTTGAAAATCCTACAACAACTTATATATGTGGGAGTCACATAATTTTTAGCAGTTTTTCATAACCTTTTGATTTATTACTTTGAATTTTCTCCTCCTTTGAAACTCAGAAATCATCTAAATAGGACATTAGACACATTATAATTGCCTTTCCATCATTTTATTCCTCAAGAGTGGTCTCAACGGCCTTGTGGAAGTCATAGAACAGATTATCCACATAAATTATTCATGTTTAGCACCTTTACATAAACATCTGACCCATTACCAATGATGTTTTATTCGCTAAACAAAAAACTTACTTAAATAGCATCATTCAGACATTCCACCAGCATTTATTCCTTTCAAGCTTCGGAAGTAGTTTGTTCGACCATATGGATCTCTTAAAACAACTTATAACTAGTAATCATATAATTTCATCACCAATTTTGTTACCTTTTGATCCATCACTATAGATTTTCACTTTGTTCAAGACAGAAAACTTATTAATTAAGCGTCATCGACATATTCCGAAATTGTTTCCACCATTTCATGCTTCGAGGGTTGTCCATGCATCTATATGAACCTCAGACAGCAAATTGCCTATATAAATCTGATAATTTGATACAGTTTTAATCTTTTTGATCCATCATGGTAGATTTTCTATTTTTGCGAAACTGAAAACTTGTTTAAATTGCATTATGAACAAGTGATAGTAGCCTTTGTTCGTTTCTTGTTTCGAAGTTGTCTTTGCCGTCATTTGAAAATCCTACAACAACTTATATATGTAGGAGTCACATAATTTTTAGCAGTTTTTCATAATCTTTTGATTTATTACTTTGAATTTTCTCCTTCTTTGAAACTCAGAAATCATTTAAATAGGGCATTAGACACATTATAATTGCCTTTCCATCATTTCATTCTTCGAGAGTTGTCTCGACGGCCATGTGGAAGTCATAGAACAGCTTATGCACATAAATTATTCATATTTAGCACGTTTACATAAACTTCTGACCCGTTACCGATGATTTTTTATTCGCTAAACAAAAAACTTACTTAAATAGCATCATTCAGACATTCCACTAGCATTTCTTCCTTTCAAGCTTCGGAAGTAGTATGTTTGGCCATATGAATCTCTTATAACAACTTATAACTAGTAATCATATAATTTCATCAACAATTTTGATACCTTTTGATCCATGACTATAGATTTTCACTTTGTTCAAAACTGAAAACTTATTAATTAAGCGTCATCGACATATTCCAAAATTGTTTCCACCATTTTCATGCTTTGAGGGTAGTCCGTGCATCTATATGCACCTCAGATAGCAAATTACCTATAGAAATCTTATAATTTGATACATTTTTAACCGTTTTGATCCATCATGGTAGATTTTCTATTTTTGCGAAACTGAAAACTTGTTTAAATTGCATTATCATCAAGTGATAGAAGCCTTTGTTCATTTCTTGTTTCAAAGTTGTCTTTGCCGCCATTTGAAAATCCTACAACAACTTATATATGTAGGAGTCACATAATTTTTAGAAGTTTTTCATAACCTTTTGATTTATTACTTTGAATTTTCTCCTCCTTTGAAACTCAGAAATCATTTAAATACGACATTAGACACATTATAATTACCTTTCCGTGATTTCATTCTTTCAGAGTGGTCTTGACGGCCATGTGGAAGTCATAGAACAGATTATCCACATAAATTATTCATGTTTAGCACCTTTACATAAATTCTGACCCATTACCGATGATGTTTTATTTGCTAAACAAAAAACTTACTTAAATAGCATCATTCAGATATTCCACCAGCATTTCTTCCTTTCAAGCTTCGGAAGTAGTATGTTTGACCATATGGATCTCTTATAACAATTTATAACTAGTAATCATATAATTTCATCACCAATTTTGTTATCTTTTGATCCATCACTATAGATTTTCACTTAGTTCAAAACTGAAAACTTATTAGTTAAACGTCATCGACATATTCCGAAATCGTTTCCACCATTTCATGCTTCGAGGCTAGTCAATGCATCTATATGCACCTCAGATAGCAAATTACCTACAGAAATCTGATAATTTGATACATTTTTAACCGTTTTGATCCATCATGGTAGATTTTCACTTAGTTCAAAACTGAAAACTTGTTTAAATTGCATTATCAACAAGTGATAGAATCCTTTGTTCGTTTCTTGTTTCAAAGTTGTCTTTTCCGCCATTTGAAAATCCTACAACAACTTATATATGTAGGAGTCACATAATTTTTAGCAGTTTTTCATAACCTTTTGATTTATTACTTTGAATTTTCTCCTCCTTTGAAACTCAGAAATCATTTAAATAGGACATTAGACACATTATAATTACCTTTCCATGATTTCATTCTTCGAGAGTGGTCTCGACGGCCATGTGGAAGTCATAGAACAGATTATCCACATAAATTATTCATGTTTAGCACCTTTACATAAACTTCTGACCCATTACCGATGATGTTTTATTCGCTAAACAAAAAGCTTACTTAAATGGCATCATTCAGACATTCGAACAACATTTCTTCCTTTCAAACTTCGGAAGTAGTATGTTCGACCATATGGATCTCTTATAACAACTTATAACTAGTAATCATATAATTTCATCACCAATTTTGTTACCTTTTAATCCATCACTATAGATTTTCACTTTGTTCAAAACTGAAAAGTTATTAATTAAGAGTCATCGACATATTCCGAAATCGTTTCCACCATTTCATGCTTCGAGGGTAGTCCATGCATCTATATGCACCTCAGATAGCAAATTACCTATAGAAATCTAATAATATGATACATTTTAACCGTTTTGATCCATCATGGTAGATTTTCTGTTTTTGCGAAACTGAAAACTTGTTTAAATTGCAGTATTAACAAGTGATAGAAGCCTTTGTTCGTTTCTTGTTTCGAACTTGTCTTTGCCGCCATATGAAAATCCTACAACAACTTATATATGTGGGAGTCACATAATTTTTAGCAAATTTTCATAACCTTTTGAGTTATTGCTTTGAATTTTCTCCTCCTTTGAAACTCAGAAATAATTTAAATAGGACATTAGACACATTATAATTGTCTTTCCATCATTTCATTCTTCGAGAGTGGTCTCGACGGCAATGTGGAAGTCATAGAACAGCTTATGCACATAAATTATTCATGTTTAGCACATTTACATAAACTTCTGATCCGTTACCGATGATTTTTTATTCGCTAAACAAAAAGCTTACTTAAATAGCATCATTCAGACATTGCACTAGCATTTCTTCCTTTCAAGCTTCGGAAGTAGTATGTTCGACCATATGGATCTCTTATAACAACTTATAACTAGTAATCATATAATTTCATCACCAATTTTGTTACCTTTTGATTCATCACTATAGCTTTTCACTTTGTTCAAAACTGAAAACTTATTAATTAAGCGTCATCGACATATTCCGAAATCGTTTCCACCATTTCATGCTTCGAGGGTAGCCCATGCATCTAAATGCACCTCAGATAGCAAATTACCTACAGAAATCTGATAATTTGATACATTTTTAACCGTTTTGATCCATCATGGTCCATTTTCTATTTTTGCGAAACTGAAAACTTGTTTAAATTGCATTATCAACAAGTGATAGAAGCCTTTGTTCGTTTCTTGTTTCGAAGTTGTCTTTGCCGCCATTTGCAAATCTTACAACAACTTATATATGTAGGAGTCACATAATTTTTAGCAGTTTTTCATAAACTTTTGATTTATTACTTTGAATTTTCTCCTCCTTTGAAACTTTGAAATCATTTAAATAGGACATTAGACACATTATAATTGCCATTCCATCATTTCATTCTTCGAGAGTGGTCTCGACGGCCATGTGGAAGTCATAGAACAGCTTATCCACATAAATTATTCATGTCTAGCACATTTGCATAAACTTCTGATCCGTTACCGATGATTTTTTATTCGCTAAACAAAAAGCTTACTTAAATAGCATCATTCAGACATTCCTACAGCATTTCTTCCTTTCAAGCTTCGGAAGTAGTATGTTCGACCATATGGATCTCTTATAACAACTTATAATTAGTAATCATATAATTTCATCACCAATTTTGTTACCTTTTAATCCATCACTATAGATTTTCACTTTGTTCAAAACTAAAAACTTATTAATTAAGAGTCATCGACATATTCCGAAATCGTTTCCACCATTTCATGCTTCGAGGGTAGTCCATGCATCTATATGCACCTCAGATAGCAAATTACCTATAGAAATCTGATAATATGATACATTTTTAACCGTTTTGATCCATCATGGTACATTTTCTATTTTTGCGAAACTGAAAACTTTTTTAAATTGCAGTATCAACAAGTGATAGAAGCCTTTGTTCGTTTCTTGTTTCGAAGTTGTCTTTGCCGCCATTTGAAAATCCTACAACAACTTATATATGTGGGAGTCACATAATTTTTAGCAGTTTTTCATAACCTTTTTATTTATTGCTTTGAATTTTCTCCTCCTTTGAAACTCAGAAATCATTTAAATAGGACATTAGACACATTATAATTGTCTTTCCATCATTTTATTCTTCGAGAGTGGTCTCGACGGCCATGTGGAAGTCATAGAACAGCATATCCGCATAAATTATTCATGTTTAGTACATTTACATAAACTTCTGATCCGTTACCGATGATTTTTTATTAGCTAAACAAAAAGCTTACTTAAATAGCATCATTCAGACATTCCTACAGCATTTCTTCCTTTCAAGCTTCGGAAGTAGTATGTTCGACCATATGGATCTCTTATAACAACTTATAACTAGTAATCATATAATTTCATCAACAATTTTGTTACGTTTTAATCCATCACTATAGATTTTCACTTTGTTCAAAACTAAAATCTTATTAATTAAGAGTCATCGACATATTCCGAAATCGTTTCCACCATTTCATGCTTCGAGGGTAGTCCATGCATCTATATGCACCTCAGATAGCAAATTACCTATAGAAATATGATAATATGATACATTTTTAACCGTTTTGATCCATCATGGTACATTTTCTATTTTTGCGAAACTGAAAACTTTTTTAAATTCCAATATCAACAAGTGATAGAAGCCTTTGTTCGTTTCTTGTTTCGAAGTTGTCTTTGCCGCCATTTGAAAATCCTACAACAACTTATATATGTGGGAGTCACATAATTTTTAGCAGTTTTTCATAACCTTTTTATTTATTGCTTTGAATTTTCTCCTCCTTTGAAACTCAGAAATCATTTAAATAGGACATTAGACACATTATAATTGTCTTTCCATCATTTCATTCTTCGAGAGTGGTCTCGACGGCCATGTGGAAGTCATAGAACAGCTTATCCGCATAAATTATTCATGTTTAGCACATTTTACATAAACTTCTGATCCGTTACCGATGATTTTTTATTCGCTAAACAAAAAGCTTACTTAAATAGGATCATTCAGACATTCCACCATTTCTTCCTTTCAAGCTTCGGAAGTAGTATGTTCGACCATACGGATCTCTTATAACAACTTATAACTAGTAATCATATAATTTCATCACCAATTTTGTTACCTTTTGATTCATCACTATAGATTTTCACTTTGTTCAAAACTGAAAACTTATTAATTAAGTGTCATTGACATATTCCGAAATCGTTTCCACCATTTCATGCTTCGGGGGTAGTCAATGCATCTATATGCACCTCAGATAGCAAATTACCTATAGAAATCTGATAATTTGATACATTTTTAACCGTTTTGATCCATCATGGTACATTTTCTATTTTTGCGAAACTGAAAGATTGTTTAAATTGCAGTATCAGCAAGTGATAGAAGCCTTTGTTCGTTTCTTGTTTCGAAGTTGTCTTTGCCGCCATTTGAAAATCCTACAACAACTTATATATGTGGGAGTCACATAATTTTTAGCAGTTTTTCATAACCTTTTTATTTATTGCTTTGAATTTTCTCCTCCTTTGAAACTCAGAAATCATTTAAATAGGACATTAGACACATCATAATTGTCTTTCCATCATTTCATTCTTCGAGAGTGGTCTCGACGGCCATGTGGAAGTCATAGAATAGCTTATCCACATAAATTATTCATGTTTAGCACATTTACATAAACTTCTGATCCGTTACCGATGATTTTTTATTCGCTAAACAAAAAGCTTACTTAAATAGCATCATTCAGACATTCCACTAGCATTTCTTCCTTTCAAGCTTCGGAAGTAGTATGTTCGACCATACGGATCTCTTATAACAACTTATAACTAGTAATCATATAATTCCATCACCAATTTTGTTACCTTTTGATTCATCACTATAGATTTTCACTTTGTTCAAAACTGAAAACTTATTAATTAAGCGTCATCTAGATATTCCGAAATCGTTTCCACCATTTCATGCTTCGAGGGTAGTCCATGCATCTATATGCACCTCAGATAGAAAATTACCTATAGAAATCTAATAATTTGATACATTTTTAACCGTTTTGCTGCATCATGGTCGATTTTCTATTTTTGCGAAAATAAAAACTTGTTTAAATTGTATTGTCAACAAGTGATAGAAGCCTTTGTTCGTTTCTTGTTTTGAAGTTGTCTTTGCCACCATCTGAAAATCCTACACCAACTTATATATGTGGGAGTCACATAATTTTTAGCAGTTTTTCATAACCTTTTGATTTATTACTTTGAATTTTCTCCTCCTTTGAAACTGAGAAATCATCTAAATAGGACATTAGACACATTATAATTGCCTTTCCATCATTTTATTCTTGAAGAGTGGTCTCAACGGCCATGTGGAAGTCATAGAACGGCTTATCCACATAAATTATTCATGTCTATCATATTTACATAAACTTCTGATCCATTACCGATGATTTTTTATTCGCTAAACATAAAGCTTACTTAAATAGCATCATTCAGACATTCCAACAGCATTTCTTCCTTTCAAGCTTCGGAAGTAGTATGTTCGACCATATGGATCTCTTATAACAACTTATAACTAGAAATCATATAATTTCATCACCAATTTTGTTACCTTTTAATCCATCACTATAGATTTTCACTTTGTTCAAAACTGAAAACTTATTAATTAAGAGTCATCGACATATTCCGAAATCGTTTCCACCATTTCATGCTTCGAGGGAAGTCCATGCATCTATATGCACCTCAGATAGCAATTACCTATAGAAATCTGATAATATGATACATTTTTAACCGTTTTGATCCATCATGGTAGATTTTCTATTTTTGCGAAACTGAAAACTTGTTTAAATTGCAGTATCAACAAGTGATAGAAGCCTTTGTTCGTTTCTTCTTTCGAAGTTGTCTTTGCCGCCATATGAAAATCCTACAACAACTTATATATGTGGGAGTCACATAATTTTTAGCAAATTTTCATAACCTTTTCATTTATTTCTTTGAATTTTCTCCTCCTTTGAAACTCATAAATCATTTAAATAGGACATTAGACACATTATAATTGTCTTTCCATGATTTCGTTCTTCGAGAGTGGTCTCGACAGCCATGTGGAAGTCATAGAACAGCTTATCCACATAAATTATTCATGTTTAGCACATTTACATAAACTTCTGATCCGTTACCGATGATTTTTTATTCTCTAAACAAAAAGCTTACTGTAACACCCTGAGAATCATGCTACAGTAACTCCCTGTGATTAAGCTAATCATGTTGGTAAACAGGGCTTGATTACATTTGAATCACCTTCCTTTTCAAACTCCTAGTTCAAACTTCAAATATAATTAAAGTGAAAAATAAAAGTTTTCAAAAGTTTAAACAAAAATGTTCGGTGGGTGCCAAATAATACACTGGTAATTATGGTGGAGGAAACACATTTTTATAAAATACCTAAATACTTTTAAATGAAATAAAACAGAAAATAAAATAAACAAATAATAAGAAAACAGAAAACAGAACACAGGCAAAGAAAAAAAAGAAGCAAAAGGGAGAAGGCCCTCCCCCCCCACTGCGCCCCTGGCCCATCTGGACCGAACCCCCGGCCCAAACTGGGCCGACCCCCGACCCCCGGCCCAGTCGACCAGCCCACCTCTCCCCCCTCGCCCCCTTCCCTGTTCCCCCGACCGGGGTCGGAACAGTGGCCGTCCCCGCCGCACCCCCTCGCCGGCGACGGGGAGGATAAGGGCCCCAGCTCCCCCCGCCTCCTCGGGCCTCTCTCCCACTCACCCCCGCTCCCTCTCGGCCTCTGCGCCTCCCCCCCGCCAGATCCACCTCCCTCTCCCCTTCGATCCCCTCTGCCCGAGCGTGCTCGCCGCCGTTCACCGTCGTTCCCGCGGCCACCGTGCCCCGATCGCCCCGACGACGTGCCCGAACGACTCCCTGCCGTCGACTACGTCGACTACGCCATCGGGAGCGAGCCGAGCGCCTCTACACCGACCTCCCCGAGCTCGTCTTCCCCGCACGGCCGCCGTCGTTCGTCGCCGATTCCGGCTACCCCGCGCCCTCCCCGAGCTCACTGCCACTCCCTACGGCTCCGCTGTGAGCTCCCGCTTCTCCTCCCCCTCTCCGTTAGCTCGCCCGCGTCCCGTAGCCGCTGTTTCCACGCGCGCCCGAACGCCGCGCCGCGGAGCTCGCCGCCGGCGGGTCTCCGGTGACCAAATGGTCACGGGCGTAGGCCCACTAGCTCGACCGCGTCGTGCCGCACCCGCCTAGCTAGTCAGTTCGGCCGCTCGCGCGCTCTAACGCAGCACCCGCCCCCAGCCCGAAGCACCTCGCCGCCGGCGAGCTCGTAGCGCTCGCCCCCGCCCGTTCCAGCCCCTCCGGCCACCACCATTGGACGCGCGGCGCCGAGCCGCGTCGAACGCGCCCAGCCACGCCCCCGAAAACCCCCTGTGCGTGAAACCCGTACCCCTCCCGAGCCGCGCCGCCGCGTTTGGCTCGCCGGAGGCGCTCCGGCGCCGGCCGCCGACGTGGCTGGCCTGGGGCCACCCCCAGTGCCACTGCCAGTGGGCCCCGTGGGCCCCGTTGACTGGGTCAACCCAGTCAACGTGCTGACTGGGCAGTCCCAGCCACTGACATGCGGGCCCCGCCGCAAAATTAAGAAAAAAAGAAAAGAAAAAGAAAAATGTTTTATAAATAAAAATAATTAGTTTAACTAATCACTCACTGACATATGGGGCCCACCCCTCTAATTAGACTGTTAGTTTAGTTTAAATAAATATTAGACTAACAGAGGCTGACATGTGGGTCCCACTGGACCCAGCTGTCTGGTTTGACTGGTCAGCCGACCTGTTGACCTGCTGACGTCAGCATTGCCTCATGCTGACATCATAATTCAATTTTGCTTAATATAAATAATTCCAGAAATTCAAATAAACTTTGAAAATTCATATCTTTTAAACCGTAACTCGGATGAAAATGTTTTCTATATGAAAGTTGCTCAGAACGACGAGACGAATCCAAATATGCAGTCCGGTCGTCCACCACACCTCCCTAACTTATCGAACTAGCAACTTTCCCCCTCCGGTCCGTCTGTCCAAAAACGCGAAACATCAGGAATACCTCCCGGATGTTCCCCCCCTTCACCGGTACCACCTACTGTCGCTTTAGGACACACCTAGCACCGCTCATTGTCATGTCACGCATCGTCATGCTTATGTTTGCATTGTATTTACTGTTTCTTCCCTCTCTTCTCTCCGGTAGACTACGAGACCGACACTGCTGCTGCCCAGTTCGACTACGGAGTCGATGACCCCTCCTACTTGCCAGAGCAACCAGGCAAGCCCCCCCCTTGATCACCAGATATCGCCTATACTTCTCTATACTGCTTGCATTAGAGTAGTGTAGCATGTTACTGCTTTCCGATATCCTATTCTGATGCATAGCCTATCCTTGCTACTATTGTTGTTACCCTTAGCTGCAATCCTACATGCTTAGTCTAGGATGCTAGATTTCCATCAGTGGCCCTACATTCTTGTCCGTCTGCTGTGCTATACTATCGGGCCGTGATCACCTGGGCGGTGATCACGGGTATATACTTATATACTATATACATGACACATGTGATGATTAAGTCGGGTCGGCTCGTAGGAGTACCCGCGAGTGGATCTTTGTGGCGGAGCGACAGGGCAGGTTGAGACCGCCTAGGTGAGAGGTGGGCCTGGCCCTGGTCGGCGTTCGCGGATACTTAACACGCTTAACGAGATCTTGGTATTTGATCTGAGTCTGGCCATTTGGTCTATACGCACTAACCATCTACGTGGGAGTAGTTATGGGTATCCCGACGTCGTGGTATCAGCCGAAGCTCTTTTGACGTCAGCAACTGAGTGGCGCGCGCCGCATTGGACCGTAAGCTCGCGCTTGTATTAAGGGGGCTAGGTCTGCTTCCGGCCGCGTACGCAACGTGCAGGTGTGCATAGGGCGACGGGCCCAGACCCCTGCGCGCATAGGTTTAGACCGGCGTGCTGACCTCTCTGTTGAGCCTAGGTGGGGCTGCGACGTTTTGATCTTACGAGGCCGGGCATGACCCAGAAAAGTGTGTCCGGCCAATTGGGATCGAGCGTGTTGGGTTATGTGGTGCACCCCTGCAGGGAAGTTTATCTATTCGAATAGCCGTGTCCCTCGGTAAAAGGACGACCCGGAGTTGTACCTTGAGCTTATGACAACTAGAACTGGATACTGAATAAAATACACCCTTCCAAGTGCCAGATACAACCCGGTGATCGCTCTCTAACAGGGCGACGAGGAGGGGATTGCCGGGTAGGATTATGCTATGCGATGCTACTTGGAGGACTTCAATCTACTCTCTTCTACATGCTGCAAGATGGAGATGTCCAGAAGCGTAGTCTTCGACAGGACTAGCTATCCCCCTTACATTCTGGCATTCTGCAGTTCAGTCCACTGATATGCCCCTTTACACATATACCCATGCATATGTAGTATAGCTCCTTGCTTGCGAGTACTTTGGATGAGTACTCACGGTTGCTTCTCTCCCTCTTTTCCCCCCTTTCCTTTCTATCTGGTTGTCGCAACCAGATGCTGGAGTCCAGGAGCCAGACGCCACCGTCGACGACGACACCTACGACACTGGAGGTGCCTACTACTACGTGTAGGCCGCTGACGACGAGCAGGAGTAGTTAGGAGGTCCCAGGCAGGAGGCCTTGCCTTTTCGATCGTTGCTACTTTTGTGCTAGCCTTCTTAAGGCAAACTTGTTTAACTTATGTCTGTACTCAGATATTGTCGCTTCCGCTGACTCGTCTATGATCGAGCAATTGTATTCGAGCCCTCGAGGCCCCTGGCTTGTATTATGATGCTTGTATGACTTATTTATGTTGTAGAGTTGTGTTGTGATATCTTCCCGTGAGTCCCTGATCGTGATCGTACACATTTGCGTGCATGATTAGTGTACGGTCAAATCGGGGGCGTCACAAGTTGGTATCAGAGCCGACTGCCTGTAGGAATCCCCCTATCCACACTCCTTGGCCGAAGTCGAGTCTAGACATTACAGAACATTTTACTAACATGGCTGTGTGTCTTACGGGCCCACGTCGCCATTGGGTGGTACTAGGATCTTTTACTCCTCGACCTTTACTCTAGGACTCTGAACTCTCATCTACTCGGGTTAAACGAATTTACTAACTCTAACACTAGGATCCCGTGACCGCGTTCACCCCAAAGATGGATAAGCCATAGATGTTCCTCAGAATAGTATTTTGAACCATTCACACACTGTCATTTGACTCCTTTGTAACGTCTTTGCTTTCAGATGGAACCCACGAGGCAGGTCGTTCGCCACACGATGGCCATTGGTGCCTCGGGATCACCTGCGGTGCTAGCTGAGATGATGACCTATCTGGGTTATCGCTGGCACCCTGAGTACACCGTCTACGAGGAGTACCAGGACTTTAACCAGGAGCAGTACTGTGCCATCGTCCACCTCTACTCTCGGGAGTATGACTCCACTACTGTGTTGCACACCGCACATGGTGTTGGTGTGACCATCGATATGGCTGTCCACGATGCTGCCTATGCTGCTCTGACACGTCTTCGTGGAGAGTATCGGGAGTTGGACACCTCCCCTTTCAGGCACATTGCTATCGCCTCTGATGTTGGTGCGGAGGGATACTATACTGCTGCCTACTCCACTGTCACCCGAGAGCCCTTCTACCATCAGCACTTGGTTCTGCATGCTGATGGGCTGGATCGTGCTAACCGAGCTCTTCGCCACGAGATGTACACCACCCGTCAGCACCTTTACCGTGCTCTGACGCTGTTGCACCCCTTTGTCCAGTCTGGACAGGTACCGCGTACGGCGATCTACCCAGCCAGGACCGTGATGCCCCACGGTGTTGGTTGGCCAGAGGTGGGAGGCTACTCTCCCGCACTTGGTCCTCTTCTGCCACCTGAGCGTCGGGCTCTACACCTGAGTATCCGCGGCCCCCAGTCTGCTGACATGGAGGGCTATCCGTTGCCTCACTACCAGCTGTCGGGCTACGATTACCTCCACAGTACCTCTTGGGACTGATGTAGGCTTGCTTGTAGTATTAGTTGCAGTCGCCGCGAGCCTGTGTGCCGCCTATGATGTTTTAGTCCATGTACTGAACTTTATGTACTGAACTCCATGCATGACCCCTTTTGTAAGTTATGCCGACTACTATGTAGTAGCTATCGTGCTCCTTTCGTTATGCATGTTTCATCATGAATGATTCTTGTCTTTGTAAATATTTCTCAATGCTGAACCACCCCTGTTATATATTAGCAGGATGGTTAGACCAGGTGGTCGTGGTCGTGGTGGCGATGCCCCACCACCACCTGAGTACATGGCTGGTATGATCCAACAGTTTGAACTGAACCGCCAATTCATGGAAAATATGATGGCTCAGTTTCCTCGCCCCAATATGAACCAGCAGCCAGCCCAAGTGACTCTTCAAGATTTCATACGCCTCAACCCAACCATCTACCGCAGCTCAACTCAGCCTCTGGATGCTGATGACTGGCTCCGCGACATCACCTATGAGTTGGAGTCTGCTGATGTAGCCCCTGCCAGCTATGTCAATTTTGCTTCCTTCTTTCTGAAGGGACCCGCAGCTCAATGGTGGGACAGCCACAGGCGTACTCTGCCAGCTGGAACAATCATCACCTGGCCAGACTTCCAAGCAGCTTTCCGTGCCCGCTTTATTCCTTAGGGAGTCATGGACCGGAAGAAGCGTGAGTTCCGCAACCTCACCCAAGGCAACAAATCTGTCGAAGCTTATCAGCGGGAGTTTCTGGACTTGTCCCGCTATGCTGAAGAAGACATTGCAACTAATGCACGCAGACAGGAGAAGTTCCGTGATGGCCTTCAAGCTGACATCAAGCTCGCACTTCTAGTGCATGACATTGCTGATTTCACCACCTTGGTGAACAAGGCCATCAATGTCGAAACTGGTCTGCAGGAATACCAGAGCTCTCACAGGCGCAACCGTGACACGGGCTCATCTTCGGGTTCGCCCGCACAGAAGCGTAAGATATGGATCCCGAACAGCATGTACCGTCCAAATGCATCTGCCCCAAGGCAGACCTATGCTGCACCTCGTCTGCCTCCACCACCATCTAGGTAGTCAAGACTTCCAGCTCCACCATCCCAAGCTCCTGTTCCCTCTCCCAATAATGGTCTGTGCTACAAGTGTGGACAACCAGGTCACCGTGCCAGGGACTGCCATCAGAATCAGAATCAACTTGCCCTTCCAGCAACGGGCCGTGGTAACAACCAGCCCCGCAGCAACAATGCTAAACCTTATGGTCGTGCTCATGCCAACCACGTTGATCTCAACGAAGCTCAAGACCAGCTTGCTACTGTGATGGGTACACTCCTCGTAAATTCAGTACCCGCATCCGTTTTATTTGATACAGGTGCATCGCATTCATTCATGTCAGAAGATTTTGCATACAAGCACGACGTTAAATGTGAGGAGATGAACACCTCTATATTGGTCAAAACCCCCGTGGGACAGTGTCAAACCTCCTTGGTTGGCATCGATGTCCCGGTGGAAATCGAAGGGCTGGAATTCTATGCCTCTCCCATTATCCTGAAGTCGTCTAACATCGACCTCATTTTGGGTATGGATTGGTTGAAAGCGCATACTGCTTCTATAGTCTGCGCCTCTAAGACCGTCCATCTGTTACACCCTTCAGATGAAATAGTTGCTTACCAAGCTAATCTGGTGCAAAATGCCGAGGCAAGGCTTTACGTATTGAATGCATTGAACGCTGCACCACTTGAGGGCATTGAAAACATTCCCGTCGTGCGTGAATTCCTCGACGTCTTCCCTGAAGAACTTCCGGGGATTCCCCCTGCTAGAGCTGTCGAATTCATCATCGACTTGAAACCAGGCACCACTCCTATAGCCAAGCAACCCTACAAAATGCCGCCGCATGAACTCCTTGAGCTTAAGGAGGAAATCGACAAGTCTCTTCGCAAAGGATTCATTCTCCCAAGTTGCTCTCCTTGGGGAGCACCTTCTCTCTTTGTCAAGAAGAAGGATGGGACAAACCGGTTAGTTCAAGACTACCGTCCTATAAACCAAGCTACCATTCAGAATAAATACCCTCTTCCTCGGATCAATGATCTGTATGATCAACTGGCGGGTTCGTCAGTGTTCTCTAAGATCGACTTGAGGTTGGGCTACCACCAGATCCGTGTTCGCGAAGAGGATATCCCAAAGACCGCCTTCGTGACTCGCTATGGTTCATACGAGTACACCGTCATGTCTTTCGGTTTAACCAATGCTCCAGCCACCTTCTCTCGTCTGATGAACTACATATTCATGGATTACCTCGACAAGTTCGTCGTGGTTTATCTGGATGATATCCTGATATTTTCCAAGAACGAAGAAGAACATGCTGAACATCTTCGACTTGTGCTGGAAAAGCTACGAGAGCATCAACTATATGCCAAGTTCTCTAAATGTGAATTCTGGCTACCCGAAGTAACCTATCTCGGGCATGTCATCTCTAAGGATGGTATTGCCGTCAACCCTGAACGAGTTCAGGCTATTCTTGATTGGACCCCTCCCAAGAACGTTAAGCAAGTCAGAAGTTTTCTCGGTCTCGCCAGCTATTGCCGTCGATTTGTCGAGAACTTCTCCAAGATCGCCAGGCCTCTGACTAACCTGTTACATAAGGGCGTCAAGTTCCAATGGACAGACAAATGTCAGGAAAGTTTCCAGGCACTCAAAGACAAGTTGACTTCTGCCCCAGTTCTAGCTCCACCTGATACTAAGAAGGACTTCGTCATTTACTGCGACGCTTCCCGTCAAGGATTAGGCTGTGTCCTAATGCAAGACCGCAAAGTGATTGCTTATGCATCTCGACAATTGCGCCCTCACGAAGAGAACTACCCAGTTCACGACCTCGAACTTGCTGCTGTCATTCATGCGCTAAAGCAGTGGCGACATTACCTCCTCGGTAATCGTTGCGAGATCTTCACTGACCACCAAAGTCTGAAGTATCTGTTTACTCAGCCAGATCTGAACCTCCGTCAGCAGAGATGGATGGAGCTTGTTGCAGACTTTGACTTGGGTATTTCCTATACGCCAGGCAAGGCTAATGTAATGGCTGATGCCTTGAGCCACAAGTCTTACTGCAACCACCTCCAGGTTCATAAAGTTCAGCCCTCGCTTGTTGAAGAATTCAGGAAGCTGAACCTCCATATTGTTCCTCCGGGTGCACTCGCTCCCCCTCCTAAGGAATTTGGCAAGGTGAACCTCCACGTTGTTGCCCAGGGTTCCCTCAACACCCTAGTTGCTAAACCAGATCTCGAGGACAACATCAAAAGGCTACAGAGGTATGACTCTGAAGCCCACAAGATTAAGCGCTACCTCGCAGAAGGAAAGCCCTCATTCTTCACCATTGCTGAAGATGGCACCCTATACTTCAAGGACCGCCTAGTGGTGCCATGTGCAGAGAAAAACCTGGATATGACACAGGAAGTTATGAAAGAAGCTCATGATACGCCTCTATGTATCCATCCAGGTAGTACAAAGATGTACCAAGATATCCGTCAGAGATTCTGGTGGTCTAATATGAAGCAAGACATTGCTCGTTATGTTGCTGAGTGTGACGTTTGCCGTCGTATCAAAGCAGAACATCAAAGGCCTGCTGGAACTCTGCAACCTATCTCTATTCCTGAATGGAAATGGGACCATGTTGAGATGGACTTCGTCACTGGATTTCCCAAATCACAGAAAGGTAATGATGCGATTCTTGTCGTCATTGACCGGCTTTCCAAAGTTGCACATTTCCTGGCAGTCAAAGAAACGATCACTGCTAGCCAGTTGGCAACGCTCCATATGTCCAGGATTGTTTCACTCCACGGTATTCCATTGATTATCAGTTCAGACCGTGGTAGCTTATTCACTTCAAGATTCTGGGCAAGTTTCCAAGAAGCTATGGGCACTCATCTGTCATTCAGTACTGCGTTTCATCCTCAATCGCAAGGACAAGTTGAACGCGTCAATCAAGTTCTCGAAGACATGCTTCGAGCTTGCGTTATTTCCTTCGGCAAGAAATGGGAGGAATCTCTCCCGTATGCTGAGTTCCCTTATAATAATAGCTATCAAGCTAGTCTGAAGATGGCCCCCTTCGAAGTGTTATATGGACGAAAGTGCCGAACCCCTCTGAACTGGTCAGAAACTGGGGAACGTCCACTCTTCGGTCCGGATATTATCCAAGATGCCGAAGAACAAGTCCGCATTATTCGCGAGAATCTCAAGACTGCTCAGTCACGTCAGAAGAGTCAGTATGACCGTCATCATAAAGACATGGTCTATCAACCTGGCGAAAAGGCTTATCTTCGAGTCACACCTATGAAGGGTGCCCACCGCTTCGGGATCAAGGGCAAACTAGCTCCTCGCTATATTGGCCCATTCGCTATTCTCGAAAGGCGTCGAAAAGTGGCATACCAATTGGAGCTACCGCCGAACCTTTCTCAGGTTCACGATGTGTTCCATGTGTCACAGCTACGCCGTTGCTTCAAGGATCCAATCCGAGCTGTGGATCATGAAGTGCTCGAATTGCAGCAAGACCTCTCCTATAAGGAGCATCCGGTCCGCATTCTCGACCAAGCTGAACGCCGCACACGTCAGAAGGCGATCAAGTTTCTCAAAGTCCAGTGGTCGCACCATTCTGAAGATGAGGCCACTTGGGAACGAGAGGATCGTCTGCACGAAGAATACCCCGCACTGTTTCCTTCTACCTCCTAAATCTCGGGACGAGATTTCTTGTAGTGGAGGAGATTTGTAACACCCTGAGAATCATGCTACAGTAACTCCCTGTGATTAAGCTAATCATGTTGCTAAACAGGGCTTGATCACATTTGAATCACCTTCCTTTTCAAACTCCTAGTTCAAACTTCAAATATAATTAAAGTGATAAATAAAAGTTTTCAAAAGTTTAAACAAAAATGTTTGGTGGTTGCCAAATAATACACTGGTAATTATGGTGGAGGAAACACATTTTTATAAAATACCGAAATACTTTTAAATGAAATAAAACAGAAAAGAAAATAAACAAATAATAAGAAAACAGAAAACAGAACACAGGCAAAGAAAAAAAAAGAAGCAAAAGGGAGAAGGCCCTCCCCCCCACTGCGCCCCTGGCCCATCTGGACCGAACCCCCGGCCCAAACTGGGCGGACCCCGACCCCCGGCCCAGTCGACCAGCCCACCTCTCCCCCCTCGCCCCCTTCCCTGTTCCCCCGACCGGGGTCGGAACAGTGGCCGTCCCCGCCGCACCCCCTCGCCGGCGACGGGGAGGATAAGGGCGCCAGCTCCCCCCGCCTCCTCGGGCCTCTCTCCCACTCACCCCCGCTCCCTCTCGGCCTCTGCACCTCCCCCCCCCGCCAGATCCACCTCCCTCTCCCCTTCGATCCCCTCTGCCTGAGCGTGCTCGCCGCCGTTCACCGTCGTTCCCGCGGCCACCGTGCCCCGATCGCCCCGACGACGTGCTCGAACGACTCCCCGCTGTCGACTACGTCGACTGCGCCATCGGGAGCGAGCCGAGCGCCTCTACACCGACCTACCCGAGCTCGCCTTCCCCGCACGGCCCCCGTCGTTCGTCGCCGATTCCGGGTACCCCGAGCCCTCCCCAAGCTCACTGCCACTCCCTACGGCTCCGCTGTGAGCTCCCGCTTCTCCTCCCCCTCTCCGTTAGCTCGCCCGCGTCCCGTAGCCGCTGTTTCCACGCGCGCCCGAACGCCGCGCCGCGGAGCTCGCCGCCGGCGGGTCTCCGGTGACCAAATGGTCATGGGCGTAGGCCCGCTAGCTCGATCGCGTCGTGCCGCACCCGCCTAGCTAGTCAGTTCGGCCGCTCGCGCGCTCTAACGCAGCACCCGCCCCCAGCCCGAAGCACCTCGCCACCGGCGAGCTCGTAGCGCTCGCCCCCGCCCGTTCCAGCCCCTCCGGCCACCACCATTGGACGCGCGGCGCCGAGCCGCGTCGAACGCGCCCAGCCACGCCCCCGAAAACCCCCTGTGCGTGAAACCCGTACCCCTCCCGAGCCGCGCCGCCGCGTTTGGCTCGCCGGAGGCGCTCCGGCGCCGGCCGCCGACGTGGCTGGCCTGGGGCCACCCCCAGTGCCACTGCCAGTGGGCCCCGTGGGCCCCGTTGACTGGGTCAACCCAGTCAACGTGCTGACTGGGTAGGCCCAGCCACTGACATGCGGGCCCCGCCGCAAAATAAAAAAAAAGAAAAAGAAAAATGTTTTATAAATAAAAATAATTAGTTTAACTAATCACTCACTGACATATGGGGCCCACCCCTCTAATTAGACTGTTAGTTTAGTTTAAATAAATATTAGACTAACAGAGGCTGACATGTGGGTCCCACTGGACCCACCTGTCTGGTTTGACTGGTCAGCCGACCTGTTGACCTGCTGACGTCAGCATTGCCTCATGCTGACGTCATAATTCAATTTTGCTTAATATAAATAATTCCAGAAATTCAAATAAACTTTGAAGATTCATATCTTTTAAACCGTAACTCGGATGAAAATGTTTTCTATATGAAAGTTGCTCAGAACGACGAGACGAATCCAAATACGCAGTCCGTTCGTCCACCACACCTCCCTAACCTATCGAACTAGCAACTTTCCCCCTCCGGTCCGTCTGTCCGAAAACGCGAAACATCGGGAATACCTCCCGGATGTTCCCCCCCTTCACCGGTACCACCTACTGTCGCTTTAGGACACACCTAGCACCGCTCATTGTCATGAAACGCATCGTCATGCTTATGTTTGCATTGTATTTACTGTTTCTTCCCCCTCTTCTCTCCGGTAGACTACGAGACCGACACTGCTGCTGCCCAGTTCGACTACGGAGTCGACGACCCCTCCTACTTGCCAAAGCAACCAGGCTAGCCCCCCCCCCTTGATCACCAGATATCGCCTATACTTCTCTATACTGCTTGCATTAGAGTAGTGTAGCATGTTACTGCTTTCTGATATCCTATTCTGATGCATAGCCTATCCTTGCTACTATTGTTGTTACCCTTACCTGCAATCCTACATGCTTAGTCTAGGATGCTAGATTTCCATCAGTGGCCCTACATTCTTGTCCGTCTGCTGTGCTATACTATCGGGCCGTGATCACCTGGGCGGTGATCACGGGTATATACTTATATACTATATACATGACACATGTGATGATTAAGTCGGGTCGGCTCGTAGGAGTACCCGCGAGTGGATCTTTGTGGCGGAGCGACAGGGCAGGTTGAGACCGCCTAGGTGAGAGGTGGGCCTGGCCCTGGTCGGCGTTCGCGGATACTTAACACGCTTAACGAGATCTTGGTATTTGATCTGAGTCTGGCCATTTGGTCTATACGCACTAACCATCTACGTGGGAGTAGTTATGGGTATCCCGACGTCGTGGTATCAGCCGAAGCTCTTTTGACGTCAGCAACTGAGTGGCGCGCGCCGCATTGGACCGTAAGCTCGCGCTTGTATTAAGGGGGCTAGGTCTGCTTCCGGCCGCGTACGCAACGTGCAGGTGTGCATAGGGCGATGGGCCCAGACCCCTGCGCGCATAGGTTTAGACCGGCGTGCTGACCTCTCTGTTGAGCCTAGGTGGGGCTGCGACGTGTTGATCTTACGAGGCCGGGCATGACCCAGAAAAGTGTGTCCGGCCAAATGGGATCGAGCGTGTTGGGTTATGTGGTGCACCCCTGCAGGGAAGTTTATCTATTCGAATAGCCGTGTCCCTCGGTAAAAGGACGACCCGGAGTTGTACCTTGAGCTTATGACAACTAGAACTGGATACTGAATAAAATACACCCTTCAAAGTGCCAGATACAACCCGGTGATCGCTCTCTAACAGGGCGACGAGGAGGGGATTGCCGGGTAGGATTATGCTATGTGATGCTACTTGGAGGACTTCAATCTACTCTCTTCTACATGCTGCAAGATGGAGATGTCCAGAAGCGTAGTCTTCGACAGGACTAGCTATCCCCCTTTCATTCTGGCATTCTGCAGTTCAGTCCACTGATATGCCCCTTTACACATATACCCATGCATATGTAGTATAGCTCCTTGCTTGCGAGTACTTTGGATGAGTACTCACGGTTGCTTCTCTCCCTCTTTTCCCCCTTTCCTTTCTATCTGGTTGTCGCAACCAGATGCTGCAGTCCAGGAGCCAGACGACACCTACGACACTGGAGGTGCCTACTACTACGTGCAGGCCGCTGACGACGACCAGGAGTAGTTAGGAGGTCCCAGGCAGGAGGCCTTGCCTTTTCGATCGTTGCTACTTTTGTGCTAGCCTTCTTAAGGCAAACTTGTTTAACTTATGTCTGTACTCAGATATTGTCGCTTCCGCTGACTCGTCTATGATCGAGCAATTGTATTCGAGCCCTCGAGGCCCCTGGCTTGTATTATGATGCTTGTATGACTTATTTATGTTGTAGAGTTGTGTTGTGATATCTTCCCGTGAGTCCCTGATCGTGATCGTACACATTTGCGTGCATGATTAGTGTACGGTCAAATCGGGGGCGTCACAAGTTGGTATCAGAGCCGACTGCCTGTAGGAATCCCCCTATCCACACTCCTTGGCCTATAGAAATCTGATAATTTGATACATTTTTAACCGTTTTGCTCCATCATGGTTGATTTTCTATTTTTGCGAAACTAAAAACTTGTTTAAATTGTATTGTCAACAAGTGATAGAAGCCTTTGTTCGTTTCTTGTTTTGAAGTTGTCTTTGCCACCATCTGAAAATCCTACACCAACTTATATATGTGGGAGTCACATAATTTTTAGCAGTTTTTCATAACCTTTTGATTTATTACTTTGAATTTTCTCCTCCTTTAAACTGAGAAATCATTTAAATAGGACATTAGACACATTATAATTGCCTTTCCATCATTTTATTCTTCAAGAGTGGTCTCAACGGCCATGTGGAAGTCATAGAACGGCTTATCCACATAAATTATTCATGTCTAGCATATTTACATAAACTTCTGATCCATTACCGATGATTTTTTATTCTCTAAACAAAAAGCTTACTTAAATAGCATCATTCAGACATACCAACAGCATTTCTTCCTTTCAAGCTTCGGAAGTAGTATGTTCGACCATATGGATCTCTTATCACAACTTATAACTAGTAATCATATAATTTCATCACCAATTTTGTTACCTTTTAATCCATCACTATAGATTTTCACTTTGTTCAAAACTGAAAACTTATTAATTAATAGTCATCGACATATTCCGAAATCGTTTCCACCATTTCATGCATCTATATGCACCTCAGATAGCAATTACCTATAGAAATCTGATAATATGATACATTTTTAACCGTTTTGATCCATCATGGTAGATTTTCTATTTTTGCGAAACTGAAAACTTGTTTAAATTGCAGTATCAACAAGTGATAGAAGCCTTTGTTTGTTTCTTCTTTCGAAGTTGTCTTTGCCGCCATATGAAAATCCTACAACAACTTATATATGTGGGAGTCACATAATTTTTAGCAAATTTTCATAACCTTTTGATTTATTGCTTTGAATTTTCTCCTCCTTTGAAACTCATAAATCATTTAAATAGGACATTAGACACATTATAATTGTCTTTCCATCATTTCGTTCTTCGAGAGTGGTCTCGACAGCCATGTGGAAGTCATAGAACAGCTTATCCACATAAATTATTCATGTTTAGCACATTTACATAAACTTCTGATCCGTTACCGATGATTTTTTATTCTCTAAACAAAAAGCTTACTTAAATAGCATCATTCAGACATTCCAGTAGCATTTCTTCCTTTCAAGCCTCGGAAGTAGTATGTTCGACCATATGGATCTCTTATAACAACTTATAACTAGTAATCATATAATTTCATCACCAATGTTGTTACCTTTTGATTCATCACTATAGCTTTTCACTTTCTTCAAAACTGAAAACTTATTAATTAAGCATCATCGACATATTCCGAAATCGTATCCACCATTTCATGCTTCGAGTGTAGTCCATGCATCTATATGCACCTCAGCTAGCATATTACCTATAGAAATCTGATAATTTGATACATTTTTAACCGTTTTGAGCCATCATGGTCCATTTTCTATTTTTGCGAAACTAAAAACTTGTTTAAATTGCATTATCAACAAGTGATAGAAGCCTTTGTTCGTTTCTTGTTTCGAAGTTGTCTTTGCCGCCATTTGAAAGTCCTACAACAACTTATATATGTGGGAGTCACATAATTTTTAGCAGTTTTTCATAACCTTTTGATTTATTACTTTGAATTTTCTCCTCCTTTGAAACTCAGAAATCATCTAAATAGGACATTAGACACATTATAATTGCCTTTCCATCATTTTATTCTTCAAGAGTGGTCTCAACGGCCATGTGGAAGTCATAGAACAGCTTATCCACATAAATTATTCATTTCTAGCACATTTACAAAAACTTCTGATCCGTTACCGATGATTTTTTATTCTCTAAACAAAAAGCTTACTTAAATAGCATCATTCAGACATTCCAACAGCATTTCTTCCTTTCAAGCTTCAGAAGTAGTATGTTCGACCATATGGATCTCTTATAACAACTTATAACTAGTAATCATATAATTTCATCACCAATTTTGTTACCTTTTAATCTATCACTATAGATTTTCACTTTGTTCAAAACTAAAAACTTATTAATTAAGAGTCATCGACATATTCCGAAATCGTTTCCACCATTTCATGCTTCGAGGGTAGTCCATGCATTTATATGCACCTCGGATAGCAAATTACCTATAGAAATCTGATAATATGATACATTTTTAACTATTTTGATCCATCATGCTAGATTTTCTATTTTTGCGAAACTGAAAACTTGTTTAAATTGCAGTATCAACTAGTGATAGAAGCCTTTGTTCGTTTCTTGTTTCGAAGTTGTCTTTGCCGCCATTTGAAAATCCTACAACAACTTATATATGTGGGAGTCACATAATTTTTAGCAGTTTTTCATAACCTTTTGATTTATTACTTTGAATTTTCTCCTCCTTTGAAACTCAGAAATCATTTAAATAGGACATTAGACACATTATAATTGTCTTTCCATCATTTCATTCTTCGAGAGTGGTCTCAACGGCCATGTGGAAGTCATAGAACAGCTTATCCACATAAAATTATTCATGTTTAGCACATTTACATAAACTTCTGATCCGTTACCGATGATTTTTTATTCGCTAAGCAAAAAGCTTACTTAAATAGCATCATTCAGACATTCCACTAGCATTTCTTCCTTTCAAGCTTCGGAAGTAGTATGTTCGACCATAGGGATCTCTTATAACAACTTATAACTAGTAATCATATAATTTCATCACCAATTTTGTTACCTTTTGATTCATCACTATAGATTTTCACTTTGTTCAAAACTGAAAACTTATTAATTAAGAGTCATCGACATATTCCGAAATCGTTTCCACCATTTCATGCTTCGAGGGTAGTCCATGCATCTATATGCACCTCAGATAGCAAATTACCTATAGAAATCTGATAATTTGATACATTTTTAACCGTTTTGATCCATCATGCACTAGTAGGAAAAGGGGCTTTTACCCCGGTTCATAAGGGCCTTTAGTCCCGGTTCTGGAACCGGGACTAAAGGGTCGTTACTAATGCCCTAGCCCTTTAGTCCTGGTTCTTACACGAACCGGGACTAAAGGCCGTCCACGTGGCCGGTGCGGGGAGCCCAGGCAGGAGGGCCTTTGGTCCCGGTTGGTGCCACCAACCGGGACCAATAGGCATCCACGCGTCAGCACCTGGCAGGAGCTGAGGTTTTTGTTTTTTGAAAGGGGGTGGTTTAGGGGTTTTGGGGGGTTAATTTAGGTGTTTCATATATTGTGTTAGCTAGCTAATTAATAGAGAGAAGTGTCCTCTCTTATCTCCGTGCTTGGTCGACGCTACGTACTATATACGTATGGAGAGGAGTAGACACGCTAGCTAGTAATCAAATGAAGGAAACAGAAGATCGTCATGAACATATGCATACAGAGAGAAGTAATATCGACCACCTCTCCTTCTCCGAGATATTGGCCGAACAACAAGTTCTCGTATATCTATCCGACACTACTGGCTACATATATACAATAATTATCTCTTACAATACAATCTCCTAATTATATTGTAGGAACACAGGGTCCACATAGTACTCTCCGTTTTCAGCGATCACGTGGTCAAGGAAGAATGCCTCCAATTCCTCTTGAATTCCTCGCATACGATCTGGTGCTAGGAGTTCATCCCGCTTCCGAAACATCTAATTTGAAGAAGGGGGTCAATACATATATATATGAATAAATGAAACTCAACACAAATGATGGTAATAAAATAAAATTGTGAATATTATTGCTTACGCACTTCATATTGTTCTTCAGTGTAGCCCCGCTCACAGGTATGGTAGCGGATGGACTCACAAACGTAGTATCCACAGTAATTATTCCCGGGTTGCTGCCACAACCACTTTACAAGAAATAGAGGTCAATCAAACTGATAAGCAAGCATGCTAAATGGTATTGATGAAACTACCGCTTGAATCACTAGGAGGTGCGCGGAACATGCTACTATAGTACTTACTTTTGGGTGATTAAATTGCAACTTCTTCGGCAGTCCCGGAGCTTTTGAGGTGAATTTTCTCCAAACCCTGCCAGACAAAGAAAACAATTACTTGATATCAGGAAATGAACAAAGTTGCTGATATGGTGGATAATGATCGATTTAACTTACTTCTGGAGCATTTGAGTCATGTTCGCATAGTCCTGGGGATCTTTTCGTCTCGAGTCTAAGACGGTTACTACTCCCGGCTCAAGCTTAATCTCTAGGAGAATATAGTGGAAGCTGCGCATGCATGGATAAGTCATCAATTACATTACCATAACCTGGACTAATAAGGGAAACCGAATATGCACAAGACAGTAACACTCACTTGAAGTTGTAAGAAAAGAGTATTATATCTTTGTTTTGATTTAGTACCAACGATTGTAGCAAGTTGGCCTCGGCTTCATTGGGATGTTTTTCAACCGTATATGCATCTATGAGATTTGTGTTAATGAACCCAATATCACCGATTTGTCTTTTCTTCAATTCGGCGATCTTCAATCTGCATAATATAGTGAGGATAAGTATAAATACATGCAATGAAAGAGCTGACCTATATAGAGAGACTTAATGACAGAAGTATTACTACTTACAGACAGTAGCAAGTGATCGTTGTTTTATCGAGGGCCTTTTGATTGTAAAACTGGAAGAAATCCTCAAATGGAACATTCAGCAGTTCAATTCCAACGAGGTCATGCTCTGGTTTAACTCTCAGCGTCAAAGTACTCATCCCATCAGACTCTCTGCAGGTTTCCATGTACCAATCATGTAGTCTTCGCATCATCGTGCTTAGAGATCTGACATCTTTGACGAGAGGCTTCCCGTAATGGTATTTGTGTTCGTCCACCTCCATGATTTCATAATGTACATCGTCGGGCAGGTAATCTCCAAGATTGCTATAACCGGGCACAATACTTGGATCATTAGCGACGATGTCTTTTGACACCTTGAGCGGGGGGCACGATTGGTTCTCTTGTTCGCCGAGCTGGGCAATTTTTTTCCCAGCTCGTCGTTCTTTCATCCTTTTATCACTGACAGTACTTCCCGACTGCTCCGCTTCGGCATATGCCTTTGCAAGAACGCGCTCTGTGGCGCCCCCGATTTGACTGTACACTAATCATGCACGCAAATGTGTACGATCACGATCAGGGACTCACGGGAAGATATCACAACACAACTCTACAACATAAATAAGTCATACAAGCATTATAATACAAGCCAGGGGCCTCGAGGGCTCGAATACAAGTGCTCGATCATAGACGAGTCAGCGGAAGCAACAATATCTGAGTACAGACATAAGTTAAACAAGTTTGCCTTAAGAAGGCTAGCACAAAAGTAGCAACGATCGAAAAGGCAAGGCCTCCTGCCTGGGACCTCCTAACTACTCCTGGTCGTCGTCAGCGGCCCGCACGTAGTAGTAGGCACCTCCAGTGTCGTAGGTGTCGTTGTCGACGGTGGCGTCTGGCTCCTGAACTCCAGCATCTGGTTGCGACAATCCGGTATAGAAAGGGGAAAAGAGGGAGAAAAGCAACCGTGAGTACTCATCCAAAGTACTCGCAAGCAAGGAGCTATACTACATATGCATGGGTATATGTGTAAAGGGGCATATCAGTGGACTGAACTGCAGAATGCCAGAATAAAAGGGGGATAGCTAGTCCTGACGAAGACTACGCTTCTGGACATCTCCATCTTGCAGCATATAGAAGAGAGTAGATTGAAGTCCTCCAAGTAGCATCGCATAGCATAATCCTACCCGGCAATCCCCTCCTCGTCGCCCTGTTAGAGAGCGATCACCGGGTTGTATCTGGCACTTGGAAGGGTGTATTTTATTCAGTATCCAGTTCTAGTTGTCATAAGCTCAAGGTACAACTCCGGGTCGTCCTTTTACCGAGGGACACGGCTATTCGAATAGATAAACTTCCCTGCAGGGGTGCACCACATAACCCAACACGCTCGATCCCATTTGGCCGGACACACTTTTCTGGGTCATGCCCGGCCTCGTAAGATCAACACGTCGCAGCCCCACCTAGGCTCAACAGAGAGGTCAGCACGCCGGTCTAAACCTATGCGCGCAGGGGTCTGGGCCCATCGCCCTATGCACACCTGCACGTTGCGTACGCGGCCGGAAGCAGACCTAGCCCCCTTAATACAAGCGCGAGCTTACGTCCAATGCGGCGCGCGCCACTCAGTTGCTGACGTCAAAAGAGCTTCGGCTGATACCACGACGTCGGGATACCCATAACTACTCCCACGTAGATGGTTTGTGCGTATAGACCAAATGGCCAGACTCAGATCAAATACCAAGATCTCGTTAAGCGTGTTAAGTATCCGCGAACGCCGACCAGGGCCAGGCCCACCTCTCACCTAGGCGGTCTCAACCTGCCCTGTCGCTCCGCCACAAAGATCCACTTGCGGGTACTCCTACGAGCCGACCCGACTTTAGTCATCACATGTGTCATGTATATAGTATATAAGTATATGCCCGTGTTCACCACCCAGGTGATCACGGCCCGATAGTATAGCACAGCAGACGGACAAGAATGTAGGGCCACTGATGGAAAAACTAGCATCCTATACTAAGCATGTAGGATTGCAGGTAAAGGTAGCAACAATAGTAGCAAGGATAGGCTATGCATCAGAATAGGATATCGAAAGTAGTAACATGCTACACTACTCTAATGCAAGTAGTAGAGAGTAGAGTAGGCGATATCTGGTGATCAAGGGGGGGCTTGCCTGGTTGCTCTGGCAAGTAGGAGGGGTCGTCGACTCCGTAGTCGAACTGGGCAGCAGCAGTGTCGGTCTCGTAGTCTACCGGAGAGAAGAGGGGGAAGAAACAGTAAATACAATGCAAACATAAGCATGACGATGCGTGACATGTCAATGAGCGGTGCTAGGGGTGTCCTAACGCGACAGTAGGTGGTACCGGTGAAGGGGGGGGAACATCCGGGAGGTATTCCCGATGTTTCACGTTTTCGGACAGACGGACCGGAGGGGGAAAGTTGCTAGTTCGATAGGTTAGGGAGGTGCGGTGGATGAACGGAATGCGTATTTGGATTCGTCTCGTCGTTCTGAGCAACTTTCATATAGAAAACATTTTCATCCGAGTTACGGTTTAAAAGATATGAATTTTCAAAGTTTATTTGAATTTCTGGAATTATTTAATTAACAGAAAAAGGGATATGACGTCAGCGTGACGTATGAGTGACGTCAGCTGTCAACAGTCCGGGTTGACTGGTCAAACTGACACGGGGGACCCACCTGTCATAGACAGTGGGTTAACAGAGGATTAACTAATTAGTTTTTTAGTTAATTAACTACTGGGCCCACCTGTCAGTGACTGATCACGTTTTAACTAATTATGTTTATTTTTTAAAAAAGTTTGTCTAACCTAATTAGGTGGTGGGGCCTATATGTCAGTGACTGGGGAATAGTACCCCGCGTTGACCACGGTCAACGCAGTCAAACAGAGGCGCAGGGGCCCACTGTCAGCGGCACTGGGCGGGCCCCACGCCACGCCAGGTCAGGGCCGGCGCCGGAGGAGCTCCGGCGAGCGCGTCCGCGGCGGTTTCTCACCGGAGTTCGTCGGGACTTTCGCTACAGCAAGCCAAAACACGCGCCGTGACTTGTGTTCGAACGAGTGGAGAGCGCCGCGTCCAACACGGGTGGTGACGCGAGCAGGGATGGCCGGAGTCGTCGTCGGTGACATGGACGGCGGAGACCCGAGGCACGGCGAGCTTGCAAACGGCGCAACGGCGAGCAAAACAAGCGGTGCTAAGCACGTACGACGTCTACGCGTGCGGGCGAGCATGATGGACACACTTCCACGGTCGTTCGGTCACCGGAACGTGGCCGGCGACGAGCTCGGTGGAGGCGAACTCGGACATGTGGGGGGGGGCGGCACCTACGGGCACGACCACGGCAGGAAGACGAAGGAAGAGAGGCGAGGCTCACCGGGCGGCTACGTAAAGCCCCTGGAAGGTTAGTAGCAGCAGCAGGCGTCGCCGGAGTCGAAGGGGATCGTCGGAGCAGAGGCGGAAGGGGGGCGGCTTGATCCGCTGCCTGCGGTGTTCCCCGGCTTGCGCTCGTGGACGGGGATGAGGAAGTCGACGACGGCGGAGCTGCTGGACAGGTCGGCGAGGCGAGGCGAGGTCGGTAGCCGCGGCTGCGACGGCGAGCGGCGTCGGAGGCGCTCGGGATGATGGGGGGAGCAAGGAGCGGCGCGAAGGAGAGGGGAACTGTGGGTGTTAGGGTTAGGGTTTAGGTCGGGGGCGACCTAGTAGGCGACGGGGGAGCGGCGGATGGCCGCCGCGTGGCCATCCTTGGCCGCGGGCGGTCGAACGGCGGCCACCACGCCTCCGGTGAACAGAGGTAAGGGAAAGCCCCCAGATGGGCTGGGCCGGGGGTCGGGGTCGCGGCCCAGTTTGTGCCGGGGGGGCAGTGGGGGGAAACGGGCCCTTTTCCCTTTTTTTTTCCTTTTCTCTGGGTGTGTTCTGTTTTCTGTTTTCCTTTTATTTGTTTATTTCCTTTTCTGTTTTATTTCTAGTTTCTCTTTTATTTTGTTTTAGCAAGATACCAAAATGGCACCTAATTTGTTGTTACCAAATATGTCACAACCACAAAAGTTTCATCCCAAAATAATATAGTTTAATATTTTACAAAATACAAAAGACATTTAACTAATGGTTTTAGCTACTGATTTAATTAGTTTGGTGCATTTAACATTTTATAAAGACTTGGTTCCTCCACCAATATTACCTATGATTTATTTGTCACTTTTAGAACATTTTAGTTTTGACATTTGAAAAGTTTTATTTTCCACCTTTAAATTTAATTGAAGTTTGAACTAGGAGTTGGAAAGGAATGTGATTCAAATGTGATCAAGCCCTGTTTAGTAACATGATTAGCTTAATCACAAGGAGTTACTGTAGCATGATTCTCGGGGTGTTACAAATCTCCTCCACTACAAGAAATCTCGTCCCGAGATTTAAGAGGGGAGTAAGGGGGGAAGGTTTGGTAACGAATCTAGCGGGTCTTCTCATCCTGGCTTGCACTTCTGGAAGAGGCTGGTCCAATACACTGATGTCTTCATTTCTCTGCTTCGGTCATCATGATGAAGTCGGCGTCCTTTCTTCAGGAACTCCATCGTACTTACGAAAGAATAAGGGGTGGGCATTCTGGGAGAACGGGCCTCGACAAGGTTGTCTATCGGGTCGACAGTATCGAGGAAGGTGGCGAAAGGTAACCCTCGAATCGAAACTTAAGAAAATATCGAGAGCAAAGTAAGGAGGTAACCTGGGAAGTTTCGAGCGGGCAGGCAATCGTTCGATGCCTGTTATAGGGCGTGAAAGGGTCAAAGCAACGGGAATAAGTATTGTGTCCGATATCAGACCTGAAGGTGGCTCGTGAATTACATACGAGGCCAGGTGCGAGGAACAACCTTGGAAACAGGGGGTGTACATAAGAGTCAGGTTTCGATCCTGTGGAACTGTGGGTTATGGGCCCACCATGTGGGTTAAAAGTAGGAAGGGCGGTGACATCTTGCACGATCATGATAGCAAGGCATGTCAGAGGGTAGCCTGTCAGTTATATGTCAGCAACATCGTCGGTACCAAGGGCGAGGGACGAAGAGAACCATTTTCCTGCTCGTTGAAACGAGGCAGAACAATAGGCAAAGTTCTCGTCCATCGGTGGTTACCGGAATGTCACCAACAATAGTAACAGGGTCTTACTGACAGAGCTGTACACCGAGGTGTTTACCTAAGCAGGAGAATATTACTGCTTAGATCATATAGTCCACCAGGAAGGTTAAACCAAGCAATGGAAAGGAAAATATGATTATCAGATTAAGCAGAAGAATGGAAAGGGAAATATGTTTAAACACATATTTCAAGGTTATATCCTTTCCAAGGACAAGCAGAGCACGATAACCATGACATGATATAATGTAGAAAACTCTTTAGGTACGGGAGAGAAAATTTCATGACATTACCCATACAATGGTGTTTGGATAATTGAGCAGGAAACATTTAGCATTGGGCTTCAAATGTTCCTGTTGAAAATCGGAGTACCATAGACATGCTTTGAGATAGCATTGACATGGTCAACAGGTGAAGATCAGAATTTGGAAACAAAAAGGATCCATCAGGAACAACTTATAGAATAAGTCTTACAATTTCCTCATGGAAGAATAGATAACCTTGCTGAAAGGAAAGCTTATAACAATAGGTCCTCCGGCCATGTGTGCTAGGCATGACATCATCTTACCGGGTTATAAATAGACTAATGTTATAACTCTTGGAATTACATTCCAACCATCATTCCTGACCAAGATTCAGATCAGATTGGTGTCAGGTTACCTCAAACTTAGGATGTCTGAGAAGAAAGGTGCAGCACAAATTGATGGGATGACATTGTAAGATTCTCCGGAAATGAACTATGGAAGCGAGTTCCGAACAAGGGTTCATTTCATCAAGGAGAGGTGAGGAGATGACTGATTGACTCAGCGACAATCCTTTGAGATTTCCAAAAGATGGATTTCCACCACTATGTGAACAAGGAGATAACATTAGCTAGATCGAATGACTTAATGATGTATGCTCGAGGAAAACATACACAGTTAAACATTGGTTGAAATGTGCAACCGAAATGTGGGCTAGGTGGCACAATCAATGTTCGAATGATGATTCATTAAACCACAGACGTAGAATGAAGCTATAGACCAATGACTTCAAAGCAGTAGGGTTGCTAGAACTTTAGAATTTACACATCACAACCCATTTGTTGGTATTCCTTTTAGAAACAACACGGGGACCAAGAAAGAATAGTGATGGGGAGAAGTATCACTGTACCAAGATGTCATACGAGGTGGTGAAATTCTTACGACATACTTGACATAAAAGATGGTAATACTCCAAGGTAAAGAAGAACAATTGCTGGATAGCAAGGAACTCAAGGTATAACACCAAACACGAACAAGCTTGTGTTGGTGGGAAGGCAATAAAGTGGTCGACGATAACACAGATCATCGAGGGCAAGGATGGTATTTCTCATCATGAACTCAATCGATATCCTGGAAGAGCGCATAAGGTTGATGATGATCATGACACATTTTTCGAGAGATTTCATGAAGATGTAATCAATCAGCGACGATATCAAGTCAAAGGAATGATGAAGCAGACGGTTATTGGAACCATGGGTAGGACACACGCTTGAAATCAAGCTTGTTGTTCCAGGTGAAATGGTATGAGAGGAAGATCGGCGTAAGCTTAGCTCATCATCGAAAGTTGTGCTCCGGGGTTAAGGACCAGGTAGCACAGTTAAAATTTAATACGATAATGATATAGCCGATCAGGCTAGGAATGACTTGAAGGATTAATAAACTCGTAAGCAACAAGAATTACTTAGAGTTATTGAATCGGAGTGCGGAATCGATTCACTTATCGGTGTTCTCGAGTGACTAATAACTCAGAGCCCGTGGAAAATTGGAATCAGTGAGAATGTAGCACTTGATGAAGAACTCATAAGAAGTTATGCAGTTCCATGATAATCTCGAGATACCAGGGGGTAATACTCGACGACAGATCAAGGTAGAGGTTGGACTAGGGTATTGCTCTGCAGAAGACAAGTGCTCAAACTTGCACGAGAAACGGAATCAAGGAGAAACATGGTCGGAACCACGATTGCAAAAAAAACCAGATCCCAGATATAAAATGAACTTATACCAAAGGAATAATTAATTTAAAAGAAGCTTTAATGATAAGATCTACATCGTGTCCATGGGCATGAACACAAAGTTCAAGGCCGACTCCCACTTCTTTAATGCATAACCTTCCATTCGCCTCTCTTATTTCGATAATGGCATTAGTTGTCGAAAGTTTTACCTGGTGCAATACCAGATAAGTATGTCCCGCGAAATCTTTCGGTTCGCACAGATTAAGGAAGGCATAGGTTCAACCCATCGGGGCATCATGAAAACATATACCCCAAGCTTCAATAGTAAATATCACCAGCTCGAAAATAGAGCATGGTTGAGAAAGCAGAGGATACAATTTACCAAAGGCTTTATATATCCGTGGAAAAGCTCACAAGCTTATTTAATATGGAGGACATTGTCGGATAAAATCCGACAAAAGGGTCTGGTGGTCCACAAGGGATCTGATGTGAGCATCAGTACTCAACCAGAGGAAGAAGAATGTAAGGAGATCTGATTATAGAAACAACTGACTAACTCAAAGTTCAAATGCAAAAGAATTATGATTTCCAAATCAGGGGGTCAGAAGCAACGCTCTGATCAAGAATGGATAAGTTGGGTAGGCTTAGGGGTACAATCGATGGCAATTTGATAGGTTGAGATCCAGCTCACGTTTAGAATGGCGTCTGAGCCGGAAGAATGAATTCTAGAATATGATTGAGGTTTGCGAGCATTCGCAACAAATTGAATCAACGGACTCAAAAAGATAATGACAAAGGGTGCCAATAAGATTTCGAGACTTATGGGATTAATCATAATGCTAGTAAGCAAGAATTTCAAGAGCAACAGGCTCCTGAAGATTTTCGGAAGATCGAATAGTATTTTGAAGACTATTGTGGAATACTTAAATCAACTGGGGATGACCGGATACTCGGTAAGTGCGAGAATTATCCGTAGGGGTATTCAGGTGACAAAGAACAACAAGGCAGTAAGCTCAAAGGATTCTCGGAACAACAGAGAGAATTTCGGGGTATCTTGCAATAACAAGATCAACTGGGAAATATTGTATGAATGGCGAATATACGTGGTTATCCGTAGGAGTTTATCGATGAAAGGGAATTGCAAAAGCGATGATCACAAGTTCTCGGGTTATCAGTGGAGAGTATCTTCAGGGTCTTCACGTGCAGCAGACGATCATCAGTAATAAGGGGCTCTCCGGGTGAAAGTGATAACGAGATCCTAATGTTAGATTTAGTAAAATTCACTTAACCCGAATAGAAGAGAGATCAGAGTCCCAGAGTATAGACAAGGAGTAAAAGATCCTAAACCACCCAATGGCGACGTGGGCCCGTAAGACACACAGCCATGTTAGTAAAAGTTTTTGCAATGTCTAGACTCGACTTCGGCCAAGGAGTTGGAAAGGGGGATTCCTACAGGCAGTTGGCTCTGATACCAACTTGTGGCGCCCCCGATTTGACCATACACTAATCATGCACGCAAATGGGTACGATCACGATCAGGGACTCACGGGAAGATATCACAACACAACTCTAAAACATAAATAAGTCATACAAGCATTATAATACAAGCCAGGGGCCTCGAGGGCTCGAATACAAGTGCTCGATCATAGACGAGTCAGCGGAAGCAACAATATCTGAGTACAGACATAAGTTAAACAAGTTTGCCTTAAGAAGGCTAGCACAAAAGTAGCAACGATCGAAAAGGCAAGGCCTCCTGCCTGGGACCTCCTAACTACTCCTGGTCGTCGTCAGCGGCCCGCACGTAGTAGTAGGCACCTCCAGTGTCGTAGGTGTCGTCGTCGACGGTGGCGTCTGGCTCCTGAACTCCAGCATCTGGTTGCGACAATCCGGTATAGAAAGGGGAAAAGAGGGAGAAAAGCAACCGTGAGTACTCATCCAAAGTACTCGCAAGCAAGGAGCTATACTACATATGCATGGGTATATGTGTAAAGGGGCATATCAGTGGACTGAACTGCAGAATGCCAGAATAAAAGGGGGATAGCTAGTCCTGACGAAGACTACGCTTCTGGACATCTCCATCTTGCAGCATATAGAAGAGAGTAGATTGAAGTCCTCCAAGTAGCATCGCATAGCATAATCCTACCCGGCAATCCCCTCCTCGTCGCCCTGTTAGAGAGCGATCACCGGGTTGTATCTGGCACTTGGAAGGGTGTATTTTATTCAGTATCCAGTTCTAGTTGTCATAAGCTCAAGGTACAACTCCGGGTCGTCCTTTTACTGAGGGACACGGCTATTCGAATAGATAAACTTCCCTGCAGGGGTGCACCACATAACCCAACACGCTCGATCCCATTTGGCCGGACACACTTTTCTGGGTCATGCCCGGCCTCGTAAGATCAACACGTCGCAGCCCCACCTAGGCTCAACAGAGAGGTCAGCACGCCGGTCTAAACCTATGCGCGCAGGGGTCTGGGCCCATCGCCCTATGCACACCTGCACGTTGCGTACGCGGCCGGAAGCAGACCTAGCCCCCTTAATACAAGCGCGAGCTTACGGTCCAATGCGGCGCGCGCCACTCAGTTGCTGACGTCAAAAGAGCTTCGGCTGATACCACGACGTCGGGATACCCATAACTACTCCCACGTAGATGGTTTGTGCGTATAGACCAAATGGCCAGACTCAGATCAAATACCAAGATCTCGTTAAGCGTGTTAAGTATCCGCGAACGCCGACGAAGGCCAGGCCCACCTCTCACCTAGGCGGTCTCAACCTGCCCTGTCGCTCCGCCACAAAGATCCACTTGCGGGTACTCCTACGAGCCGACCCGACTTTAGTCATCACATGTGTCATGTATATAGTATATAAGTATATGCCCGTGTTCACCACCCAGGTGATCACGGCCCGATAGTATAGCACAGCAGACGGACAAGAATGTAGGGCCACTGATGGAAAACTAGCATCCTATAATAAGCATGTAGGATTGCAGGTAAAGGTAGCAACAATAGTAGCAAGGATAGGCTATGCATCAGAATAGGATATCGAAAGTAGTAACATGCTACACTACTCTAATGCAAGTAGTAGAGACTAGAGTAGGCGATATCTGGTGATCAAGGGGGGGCTTGCCTGGTTGCTCTGGCAAGTAGGAGGGGTCGTCGACTCCGTAGTCGAACTGGGCAGCAGCAGTGTCGGTCTCGTAGTCTACCGGAGAGAAGAGGGGGAAGAAACAGTAAATACAATGCAAACATAAGCATGACGATGCGTGACATGTCAATGAGCGGTGCTAGGGGTGTCCTAACGCGACAGTAGGTGGTACCGGTGAAGGGGGGGGACATCCGGGAGGTATTCCCGATGTTTCGCGTTTTCGGACAGACGGACCGGAGGGGGAAGTTGCTAGTTCGATAGGTTAGGGAGGTGTGGTGGATGAACGGAATGCGTATTTGGATTCGTCTCGTCGTTCTGAGCAACTTTCATATAGAAAACATTTTCATCCGAGTTACGGTTTAAAAGATATGAATTTTCAAAGTTTATTTGAATTTCTGGAATTATTTAATTAACAGAAAAAGGGATATGACGTCAGCATGACGTATGAGTGACGTCAGCGGTCAACAGTCCGGGTTGACTGGTCAAACTGACACGGGGGACCCACCTGTCATAGACAGTGGGTTAACAGAGGATTAACTAATTAGTTTTTTAGTTAATTAACTACTGGGCCCACCTGTCAGTGACTGATCAGGTTTTAACTAATTAAGTTTATTTTTTAAAAAAGTGTGTCTAACCTAATTAGGTGGTGGGGCCTATATGTCAGTGACTGGGGAATAGTACCCCGCGTTGACCACGGTCAACGCAGTCAAACAGAGGCGCAGGGGCCCACTGTCAGCGGCACTGGGCGGGCCCCACGCCACGCCAGGTCAGGGCCGGCGCCGGAGGAGCTCCGGCGAGCGCGTCCGCGGCGGTTTCTCGCCGGAGTTCGTCGGGACTTTCGCTACAGCAAGCCAAAACACGCGCCGTGACTTGTGTTCGAACGAGTGGAGAGCGCCGCGTCCAACACGGGTGGTGACGCAAGCAGGGATGGCCGGAGTCGTCGCCGGTGACATGGACGGCGGAGACCCGAGGCACGGCGAGCTTGCAAACGGCGCAACGGCGAGCAAAACAAGCGGTGCTAAGCACGTACGACGTCTACGCGTGCGGGCGAGCATGATGGACACACTTGCGCGGTCGTTCGGTCACCGGAACGTGGCCGGCGACGAGCTCGGTGGAGGCGAACTCGGACATGTTGGGGGGGGGGACGGCACCTACGGGCACGACCACGGCGGGAAGACGAAGGGAGAGAGGTGAGGGTCACCGGGCAGCTACGTAAAGCCCCTGGAAGGTTAGTAGCAGCAGCAGGCGTCGCCGGAGTCGAAGGGGATCATCGGAGCAGAGGCGGAAGGGGGGCGGCTCGATCCGCTGCCTGCGGTGTTCCCCGGCTTGCGCTCGTGGACGGGGATGAGGAAGTCGACGACGGCGGAGCTGCTGGACAGGTCGGCGAGGCGAGGCGAGGTCGGTAGCCGCGGCTGCGACGGCGAGCGGCGTCGGAGGCGCTCGGGATGATGGGGGGAGCAAGGAGCGGCGCGAAGGAGAGGGGAACTGCGGGTGTTAGGGTTAGGGTTTAGGTCGGGGGCGACCTAGTAGGCGACGGGGGAGCGGCGGATGGCCGCCGCGTGGCCATCCTTGGCCGCGGGCGGTCGAACGGCGGCCACCACGCCTCCGGTGAACAGAGGTAAGGGAAAGCCCCCAGATGGGCTGGGCCGGGGGTCGGGGTCGCGGCCCAGTTTGGGCCGGGGGGCAGTGGGGGGAAACGGGCCCTTTTCCCTTTTTTTTTCCTTTTCTGTGGGTGTGTTCTGTTTTCTGTTTTCCTTTTATTTGTTTATTTCCTTTTCTGTTTTATTTCTAGTTTCTCTTTTATTTTGTTTTAGCAAGATACCAAAATGGCACCTAATTTGTTGTTACCAAATATGTCACAACCACAAAAGTTTCATCCCAAAATAATATAGTTTAATATTTTACAAAATACAAAAGACATTTAACTAATGGTTTTAGCTACTGATTTAATTAGTTTGGTGCATTTAACATTTTATAAAGACTTGGTTCCTCCACCAATATTACCTATGATTTATTTGTCACTTTTAGAACATTTTAGTTTTGACATTTGAAAAGTTTTATTTTCCACCTTTAAATTTAATTGAAGTTTGAACTAGGAGTTGGAAAGGAATGTGATTCAAATGTGATCAAGCCCTGTTTAGTAACATGATTAGCTTAATCACAAGGAGTTACTGTAGCATGATTCTCGGGGTGTTACACGCTCATAGTTGCCTCTCGGCGGAGACTTTGGTGGTTTTGTCAGGGCAGCCAGAGTGCGCTTTGCTTTCACCGGATCTACCTTCTCCTCCGGAGGTGGATGTTTCTTTGCTTTCACCCCTTCAAAGAAGTTCTTCACTTCGGCTCGCACGATCTTCGCGTTCTCCTCCTCGGTCCTCTCATATGGTAACTTCTCTGGAGTCTTCAGAGAAGGACCGAATCTGTATTGCCTCCCGCCTCTGGCAGCTGTACTGCTAGACACCGGCAGAGCAGACGGAGCGGCTGCGGCTGTCTTCTTTCCTTGCTTACGAGGCGGAGGAGAAGGACTACGACGCTGTGACGCCCCCGATTTGACCGTACACTAATCATGCACGCAAATGTGTACGATCAAGATCAGGGACTCACGGGAAGATATCACAACACAACTCTAAAACATAAATAAGTCATACAAGCATTATAATACAAGCCAGGGGCCTCGAGGGCTCGAATACAAGTGCTCGATCACAGACGAGTCAGCGGAAGCAACAATATCTGAGTACAGACATAAGTTAAACAAGTTTGCCTTAAGAAGGCTAGCACAAAAGTAGCAACGATCGAAAAGGCAAGGCCTCCTGCCTGGGACCTCCTAACTACTCCTCGAAGCCGAACTCCATGTAGAATCATCCTCGGGATCTCTAGTTCCTGGACTCCAGCATCTGGTTGCGACAATCAGGTATACAAAGGGGAAAAGAGGGAGAAAGGCAACCGTGAGTACTCATCCAAAGTACTCGCAAGCAAGGAGCTACACCACATATGCAATGGGTATATGTGTAAAGGGCCATATCAGTGGACTGAACTGCAGAATGCCAGAACAAGAGGGGGATAGCTAGTCCAGCCGAAGACTACGCTTCTGGCCATCTCCATCTTGCAGCATGTAGAAGAGAGTAGATTGAAGTCCTCCAAGTAGCATCGCATAGCATAATCCTACCCGGCGATCCCCTCCTCGTCGCCCTGTTAGAGAGCGATCACCGGGTTGTATCTGGCACTTGGAAGGGTGTATTTTATTCAGTATCCAGTTCTAGTTGTCATAAGGTCAAGGTACAACTCCGGGTCGTCCTTTTACCGAGGGACACGGCTATTCGAATAGATAAACTTCCCTGCACAGGGGTGCACCACATGACCCAACACGCTCGATCCCATTTGGCCGGACACACTTTTCTGGGTCATGCCCGGCCTCCTAAGATCAACACGTCGCAGCCCCACCTAGGCTCAACAGAGAGGTCAGCACGCCGGTCTAAACCTATGCGCACAGGGGTCTGGGCCCATCGCCCTATGCACATATGCACGTTGCGTACGCGGCCGGAAGCAGACCTAGCCCCCTTAATACAAGCGCGAGCTTACAGTCCAATGCGGCGCGCGCCACTCAGTCGCTGACGTCAAAAGAGCTTTGGCTGATACCACGACGTCGGGATACCCATAACTACTCCCACGTAGATGGTTAGTGCGTATAGACCAAATGGCCAGACTCAGATCAAATACCCAGAAGTCGTTAAGCGTGTTATTTATCCGCGATCGCCGACCAGGGCCAGGCCCACCTCTCTCCTAGGTGATCTCAACCTGCCCTGTCGCTCCGCCATAAAGTAACAGTCGGGGGCCGTCAGGAACCCAGGCCCACCTCTACCGGGGTGGAGCCACCTGTCCTTTCAGCCCCCTCATCAGAATCACTTGCGGGTACTCCTCGAGCCGACCCGACTTTAGTCACCACATGTGTCATGTATATAGTATATAAGTATATACCCGTGATCACCTCCCGAAGTGATCACGGCCCAGTAGTATAGCATGGCAGACGGACAAGAGTGTAGGGCCACTGATGGAACACTAGCATCCTATACTAAGCAGTAGGATAGCAGGTAAGGGTAACAATTGTAGTAACAAAGACAGGCTATGCATCAGGATAGGATTAACGGAAAGCAGTAACATGCTACACTACTCTAATGCAAGCAGTATAGAGAAGAATAGGCGATATCTGGTGATCAAGGGGGGGGGCTTGCCTGGTTGCTCTGGCAAGTAGGAGGGGTCGTCGACTCCGTAGTCGAACTGGGCAGCAGCAGTGTCGGTCTCGTAGTCTACCGGAGAGAAGAGGGGGAAGAAACAGTAAATACAATGCAAACATAAGCATGACGATGCGTGACATGACAATGAGCGGTGCTAGGTGTGTCCTAACGCGACAGTAGGTGGTACCGGCAAAGGGGGGGAACATCCGGGAAAGTATTCCCGATGTTTCGCGTTTTCGGACAGACGGACCGGAGGGGGAAAGTTGCTAGATCGATAGGTTAGGGAGGTGTGGTGGACGAACGGACTGCGTGTTCGGATTCGTCTCGTCGTTCTGAGCAACTTTCATATATAAATTATTTCTATCTGACTTACGGTTTATTTTATATGATTTTCCAAAGTTTTATTGATTTTCTGAAATTACAGATTTATTTTAATTCGAAAATTAAACTGGAAATTGCTAGGTGCACATGGTGCACTGCACCCAGAGTGCACCAGAGGGGCTGACTGGTGGGACCAGTCAACTGCACAGACAACAGTTGACCGGTACACCTTGACCAGTCAAAGTGGCCGCCTGGCCCCACTTGTAAGTGACTCAGGGGGAGTTTTATTTAATCTAATGTTTTAGCTTAAGTTAATGGCCTTGGGCCCAGGTGTCAGTGGGGTTAGTGGGGGTGATTAGTAGCTAATCTAAGTGCCACGTCAGCGGCGCACCGGCGCGCTAACGACGGTGAGGCGGGGTACACCGGCGACGACCGTGCGGTCGCCTCCGACCTCGGTTTGCCGCGCGGTTGTGTGCGTCAGGAAGCTGGCGAGGTGGCGCGTCGACTGGGACCGGTGGCGTCGCCGGAGTTAGCCGGAGCTGGCCGGAACGGCGACGAAGAGCAGCGGTGGCGTTTGGGGAGGGGTGCAACGTCAGCGCTACGGGGCAGAGGTGAGGCGTGCGAGTGTGCGTCGTGCTCCTGGGAGCACAGGAGAATGGTGCTGGGGTCGGGCGAGGCCCACGACGGCCATGGACGCGTCGGGGGAGCTCATCGGCGGCGGTGGGGGTACGGGCATGTCGCAACTACGCGTGCGAGCTCGAAATCAAGCCCGGGAAAAGGGGGAGAAGGAGCGCGCGCTCACAGTGAGGACGGGGGCAAGCTCGGGGAGGTGCAGGGGTGGTCGAAGAGGAGCTGACGGCGACGAATCCGGCGATGATGCGGCGGTGGCTGAAGGCGGAGAAGAACTCGATCCCGACGGCGCGGCGGGTTGAGGTCGAGATGGTTCGCGTAGAGGACGTAGACGATGGAGGTGGAGCTCCCGAGCAACTCTAGGGGGCGGGGGAACGACGGTGGCCACGGTATTTGACGACGGCGCACACCGGCTCCTCACAGGTGAGCTCCAGATCGAGGGGAAACGAGGCGAGGTGGAGGAGGGGGATAGTGGCTAGGGTTTTACCGGGGGTCACGGGGTCGGCCTTGTAGGAGCGGGGGAGCCGGCCGATGGCCGCCACGCAGGGCTCGGCTCGCCATGGCCAGGGGATATGCTCCACGATCCCCCCTGCCTCCCTGTAGCAGAGGAAGGGGACGAGGGGGTGGGCTGGCCCTTTTGGCTAGATGGGCCAAGTGGCCCAGGAGGCTCTCCTTTTGTTTTAATTTTTGTTTAGCCTTATCCTTTTTCTTATTTTTCTTTTCTGATTTAATTTTATTTCCCAAATTGTTTTAGTTTTGTAAAATATTCATTTAGTACCTAAAATAGTAACATTAATTATACCACTGCCACAATAACTTTGGAACCTAGCTAAAGTAGTTTAGTATTTTATAAAATATAATAGGGGTATAACTAATTGTTTTTGCTGCTGTTGTCATCACTTTAGGGTATTTAAATATTTTAAAAAGATGTTGTTTCTCCACCAATATCATCCATGATTTATTTGTCACATTAACAACATTTTATTTTGACTTTTGAAAACTTTAATTGTTTGCCTTTAATTTGAAGTTGAATTCCGAATCGGTTTTGAACTAACGCGAGATTTGCAATAGTATCAGAGGTGATGTGGCATCATTAGCAGAGTTTGACTGTAGCCTAGTTATCCGGGCGTCACAATTCTCCTCCACTACAAGAAATCTCGTCCCGAGATTTAAGAGGGGAAGTGACGGGGAAGGGATTTGGTTACGAAATTCTAACGAGTCATCTCGGTCTTGGTTGCTCTTCTCGAAGAGGTCGATCCATTACGTGGGTGTCTTCATTTCTCTGCTTCGGTCATCATGACGATGTTGGCATCCTTTCTTCGGGAGCTCCATCGTACTTACGAATAGGAAAAGGGGCAGCTTGACAACGATAGAATGCTACCAGGGGTAATCACCGGGGGTTATCCCACGAATGAACATATGAGTATCTCTCGAGTTGAACGAATAAAACATGCCGAGAGCAAAGTAATATGGTACAATAAGAAGTTTCAAACGGGTAGATAGTTGCTCGAAGTCTTAACCAGAGAGGAAAAGGGGTTCAGAGCAGCGAGAGTAAGTATTGCGTTTGATACCAGAATAGAGCACTAGGAAGGTGGCCCGTGAATTAAATACGAAGCCAAGCGTGAGGAATAACCATTAGAGACAGGGTTGTACAAGAGAGTCAGGTTTTGATCCTGTGGAACTGTGGGTTATGGGCCCACCATGTGGGTTAAAAGTAGGAAGGGCAGTGACATCTTGCACGATCATGATAGCAAGGCATGTCAGAGGGTAGCCTGTCAGTTATATGTCAGCAAAATCGTCGGTACCAAGGGCGAGGGACGAAGAGAACCATTTTCCTGCTCGTTGAACGAGGCGGACCAATAGGCAAAGTTCTCATCCATCGGTGGCTACCGGAATGTTATCAACATAGTAACAGGGTCTTGCTGACAGAATTGTACACCGAGGTGTTTACATAAGCAGGAGAATATTACTGCTTAGATCATATAGATCACAAGAAACGTTAAACCAACCAATGAAAGAAAAATATGATTATCAGATTAAACAGAAGAATGGAAAGGAAAATGTGTTAAAACACATATTTCAAGGGTATATTCTCCCCAAGGGTAAGCAGAGCATGATATCCATGACGGGATATAATGTAGAAAACTCTTTAGGTAAGGGGAAGGAAATTTCATGACATTACCCATACAACGGTGTTTGGATAATTGAGCAGGAAACAATTAGCTTTGGGCTTCAAATGTTCCTGTTGAAACCCAGAGTACCATAGACATGCTTCGAGATAGCATTGACATGGTCAATAGGTAAGATCAGGCCATGGATTCACAAAGGATCCATCAGGAACAACTTATGGAATAAGTCTTACAATTTCCTCATGGAAGAATGGCTAACCTTGGTAAGGAGGATACTATATCAATAGGTCATCCGGCCATGTGTGCTAGGCATGACATCATCTTACCGGGTTATAAAAAGACTAATGTTATAACTCTTGGAATTACGTTCCAACCATCATTTCTGACCAAGATTCAGATCAGATTGGTGTCAGGTTACCTCAGACTTAGGATGTCTGAGAAGAAAGGTGCAACACAAATTGATGTGATGACATTGTAAGATTCTCGGGAAATGAACCATGAAAGCAAGTTCCGAAACAAGAGTTCATCATTAAACCAAGGAGAGGTGAGGAGGTGACTGATTGACTCAGCGACAATCCATTGAGACTTCCAAAAGATGGATTTCCAAAACTATGTGAACAAGGAGATAACATTTGCTAGATCGAATGACTTAATGATGTATGCTCGAGGAAAACATACACAGTTTAACATTGGCTGAAATGTGCACCCGAAATATGGGCTAGGTAGCACGATCAACGTTCGAATGATGATTCATTAAGCCATAGACGTAGAATGGAACTATAGACCAATAACTTCAAAGCAATAGGGTTGCTAGAAGTTTAGAATCTACACATCACAGACCATTTGTCGGTATTTCGTTTAGAAACTACACGGGGACCAAGAAAGAATGGTGATGGTGAGAAGTATCATTGTACCAAGAATTCTTAAGAGGTGGAGTAATGTTCACGACATTCTTGACATCAAAAATGGTAATACTCCACGGTGGAACATAACATAAGTTGGATAGCAGGGGAAATCAAGATACATCACAAAATATGAACAAGTTCGTGTTGGGGGGGGGAAGGTAAGAATATTGTTGATGATAACATAATTCATCGAGGGGCAGGGATGGAATTTCTCATCCTGAATTTCGACACACAACTTGGAAGAAGTCAAATTGTTGACAATGATCACGACAAATTTGTCGAGAGGTTTTCAAGAAGATGAAATTGATCGATGACGACATCAAGTCACAGGAATGATGAAAGCGGAAGGTTATTGGAACCACGGGTAGCACACAAACTCGGGGTCAAGTTTGTTGTTCGAGGTGAAACGATATGACGAGGAAAATCGACGTAAGCTTAGCTCATCGTCGAAAGTGGTGCTCCAGGAATAAGGACCAGGTAGCACAGTTAAAATCATCAAGATAATGATATAGCCAAACAGGCTAGGAATGACGCGATCGGGTACAAACTCGTAAGTAAGGAACATTACTAAAAGTTGTTGAACCGTGGTGCGGACTCGATTCAATTATCGGGGTACTCGAGTGATTAACCACTCAAAACCCAGGAAAAATAGTAATCCGTGAGAATGTAGTACTTGATGAAGAACTCATAAGAAGTTATGCGGTTCCGTGATAGTCTCGAGATACCAGGGGGCAATACTCGACGACAGATCAAAGTAGAGGGTGGATTGGGGTATTCCTCTATAGAAGACAAGTGCTTAAACTTGCACGAGAAATGGTATTTAAAGGAGAACATGGTCAGAACCACGATTGCAAAAGGCCAGATCCTAGATATAAGATGAACTTATACCAAGGGAATAATTAATTTAAGAGAAGCTTTTAATGATAAGATCTACATCGTGTCCATGGGCATGAACACAAAGTTCAAGGTCGACTCCCACTTCTCCAATGCATATCCTTTCATTTACTTCTCGCGTTCGATGAAGTTGTAGTGTTGAAATTTTATATGGCAAAATACCAGGAGAGTATGACTCGTGAAAACTTTTGAGTTCACACATATTAAGGAAAGCATAGGTTCAACCCATCAGGGCATCTTAGGAACTTATACCACAAACTTCGGAGTAAATAATACAAGCTCGAAAGTAGGGCATGGTTCACAAAGCAGAGGATACAATTTACCAAAGGCATCATGTATCCGAGGAAAAGCTCACAAGGTTATTCAGTAGGAAGGACACTGTCGGATAAAATCCATCAAAGGAACCGTTGTTCCACAAGGGATCTGATGTGAGCATCGGTATTCAACCAGAGGAAGAAGAATGCAAGGAGATCTGATTATAGAAACAACTGACTAACTCAAAGTTCAAATGCAAAGGAATTATGAATTCCAAGACAAGGGATCAGAAGCAATGCTCTGATTAGGGATGGATAAGTTGAATAGCCTTAGGGGTACAATCGATGACGATTTGATTGGTCGAGATCCAGCTCATGTTAAAGATGTCTGAGCCGGAAGGATGAATTCTAGGATCTGATTGAGGATTGCGAGCATTCGCAACATATTGAATCAATGGACTCAAAAAGATAATGACCAAGGGTGCCAATAAGATTTCGAGGTATATGGGATTAATCATAATGCTAGTAAGCAAGAATTTCAAGAGCAACAGGCTCCTGAAGATTTTCGGAAGATCGAATGATATTTTGAACACTTTTGTGAAATACTTGAATCAACTGGGGATGACCGGATACTGGGTAAGTGCGAGAATTATCCGTAGGGGTATTCAGGTGACAAAGAACAGCAAGGCAGTAAGCTCAAAGGATTTTCGGAACAACAGAGAGAATTTCGGGGTATCTTGTAATAACAAGATCAACTGGGAAACATTGTATGAGTGGCGAGTATACGCGGTTATCCATAGGAGTTTATCGATGAAAGGGAATTGCAAAAGCGATGAACATAAGTTCTCGGGTTATCAGCGGAGAGTATCTTCAGGGTCTTCACGTGCAGCAGACGATCATCAGTAATAAGGGGCTCTCCGGGTGAAAGTGATAACGAGATCCTAATGTTAGATTTAGTAAAATTCTTTTAACCCGAATAGAAGAGAGATCAGAGTCCCAGAGTATAGACAAGGAGTAAAAGATCCTAATACTACCCAATGGCGACGTGGGCCCGTAAGCCACACAACCATGTTAGTAAAAGTTTTTCAATGACTAGACTCGACTTCGGCCAAGGAGTTGGAAAGGGGGATTCCTACAGGCAGTCGGCTCTGATACCAACTTGTGACGCCCCCGATTTGACCGTACACTAATCATGCACGCAAATGTGTACGATCAAGATCAGGGACTCACGGGAAGATATCACAACACAACTCTAAAAGATAAATAAGTCATACAAGCATTATAATACAAGCCAGGGGCCTCGAGGGCTCGAATACAAGTGCTCGATCACAGACGAGTCAGCGGAAGCAACAATATCTGAGTACAGACATAAGTTAAACAAGTTTGCCTTAAGAAGGCTAGCACAAAAGTAGCAACGATCGAAAAGGCAAGGCCTCCTGCCTGGGACCTCCTAACTACTCCTCGAAGCCGAACTCCATGTAGAATCATCCTCGGGATCTCTAGCTCCTGGACTCCAGCATCTGGTTGCGACAATCAGGTATACAAAGGGGAAAAGAGGGAGAAAGGCAACCGTGAGTACTCATCCAAAGTACTCGCAAGCAAGGAGCTACACCACATATGCAATGGGTATATGTGTAAAGGGCCATATCAGTGGACTGAACTGCAGAATGCCAGAACAAGAGGGGGATAGCTAGTCCAGTCGAAGACTATGCTTCTGGCCATCTCCATCTTGCAGCATGTAGAAGAGAGTAGATTGAAGTCCTCCAAGTAGCATCGCATAGCATAATCCTACCCGGCGATCCCCTCCTCGTCGCCCTGTTAGAGAGCGATCACCGGGTTGTATCTGTCACTTGGAAGGGTGTATTTTATTCAGTATCCAGTTCTAGTTGTCATAAGGTCAAGGTACAACTCCGGGTCGTCCTTTTACCAAGGGACACGGCTATTCGAATGGATAAACTTCCCTGCAGGGGTGCACCACATAACCCAACACGCTCGATCCCATTTGGCCGGACACACTTTTCTGGGTCATGCCCGGCCTCGTAAGATCAACACGTCGCAGCCCCACCTAGGCTCAACAGAGAGGTCAGCACGCCGGTCTAAACCTATGCCCGCAGGGGTCTGGGCCCATCGCCCTATGCACACCTGCACGTTGCGTACGCGGCCGGAAGCAGACATAGCCCCCTTAATACAAGCGCGAGCTTACGGTCCAATGCGGCGCGCGCCACTCAGTCGCTGACGTCAAAAGAGCTTCGGCTGATACCACGACGTCGGGATACCCATAACTACTCCCACGTAGATGGTTAGTGCATATAGACCAACTGGCCAGACTCAGATCAAATACCCAGAACTCGTTAAGCGTGTTATTTATCCGCGATCGCCGACCAGGGCCAGGCCCACCTCTCTCCTAGGTGGTCTCAACCTGCCCTGTCGCTCCGCCATAAAGTAACAGTCGGGGGCCGTCAGGAACCCAGGCCCACCTCTACCGGGGTGGAGCCACCTGTCCTTTCAGCCCCCTCATCAGAATCACTTGCGGGTACTCCTCGAGCCGACCCGACTTTAGTCACCACATGTGTCATGTATATAGTATATAAGTATATACCCGTGATCACCTCCCGAAGTGATCACGGCCCAGTAGTATAGCATGGCAGACGGACAAGACTGTAGGGCCACTGATGGAACACTAGCATCCTATACTAAGCAGTAGGATAGCAGGTAAGGGTAACAATTGTAGTAACAAAGACAGGCTATGCATCAGGATAGGATTAACGGAAAGCAGTAACATGCTACACTACTCTAATGCAAGCAGTATAGAGAAGAATAGGCGATATCTGGTGATCAAGGGGGGGGGGGCTTGCCTGGTTGCTCTGGCAAGTAGGAGGGGTCGTCGACTCCGTAGTCGAACTGGGCAGCAGCAGTGTCGGTCTCGTAGTCTACCGGAGAGAAGAGGGGGAAGAAACAGTAAATACAATGCAAACATAAGCATGACGATGCGTGACATGACAATGAGCGGTGCTAGGTGTGTCCTAACGCGACAGTAGGTGGTACCGGCAAAGGGGGGGAACATCCGGGAAAGTATTCCCGATGTTTCGCGTTTTCGGACAGACAGACCGGAGGGGGGAAGTTTCTAGATCGATAGGTTAGGGAGGTGTGGTGGACGAACGGACTGCGTGTTCGGATTCGTCTCGTCATTCTGAGCAACTTTCATATATAAATTATTTCTATCTGACTTACGGTTTATTTTATATGATTTTCCAAAGTTTTATTGATTTTCTGAAATTACAGATTTATTTTAATTTGAAAATTAAACGGGAAATTGCTAGGTGCACATGGTGCACTGCACCCAGAGTGCACCAGAGGGGCTGACTGGTGGGACCAGTCAACTGCACAGACAGCAGTTGACCGGTACACCTTGACCAGTCAAAGTGGCCGCCTGGCCCCACTTGTAAGTGACTCAGGGGGAGTTTTATTTAATCTAATGTTTTAGGTTAAGTTAATGACCTTGGGCCCAGGTAGCTAATCTAAGTGCCACGCCAGCGGCGCACCGGCGCGCTAACGACGGCGAGGCGGGGTACGCCGGCGACGACCGTGCGGTCGCCTCCGACCTCGGTTTGCCGCGCGGTTGTGTGCGTCAGGAAGCTGGCGAGGTGGCGCGTCGACTGGGACCGGTGGCGTCGCCGGAGTTAGCCGGAGCTGGCCGGAACGGCGACGAAGAGCAGCGGTGGCGTTCGGGGAGGGGTGCAACGTCAGCGCTACGGGGCAGACGTGAAGCGTGCGAGTGTGCGTCGTGCTCCTGGGAGCTCAGGAGAATGGTGCTGGGGTCGGGCGAGGCCCACGACGGCCATGGACGCGTCGGCGGAGCTCATCGGCGGCGGTGGGGGTACGGGCATGTCGCAACTACGCATGCGAGCTCGAAATCAAGCCCGGGAAAAGGGGGAGAAGGAGCGCGCGCTCACAGTGAGGACGGGGGCAAGCTCGGGGAGGTGCAGGGGTGGTCGAAGAGGAGCTGACGGCGACGAATCCGGCGATGATGCGGCGGTGGCTGAAGGCGGAGAAGAACTCGATCCCGACGGCGCGGCGGGTTGAGGTCGAGATGGTTCGCGTAGAGGACGTAGACGACGGAGGTGGAGCTCCCGAGCAACTCTAGGGGGCGGGGGAACGACGGTGGCCACGGGATTTGACGACGGCGCACACCGGCTCCTCACAGGTGAGCTCCAGATCGAGGGGAAACGAGGCGAGGTGGAGGAGGGGGATAGTGGCTAGGGTTTTACCGGGGGTCACGGGGGGGTCGGCCTTGTAGGAGCGAGGGAGCCGGCCGATGGCCGCCACGCAGGGCTCGGCTCGCCATGGCCAGGGGATATGCGCCACGATCCCCCCTGCCTCCCTGTAGCAGAGGAAGGGGACGAGGGGGTGGGCTGGCCCTTTTGGCTAGATGGGCCAAGTGGCCCAGGAGGCTCTCCTTTTGTTTTAATTTTTGTTTAGCCTTATCCTTTTTCTTATTTTTCTTTTCTGATTTAATTTTATTTCCCAAATTGTTTTAGTTTTGTAAAATATTCATTTAGTACCTAAAATAGTAACATTAATTATACCACTGCCACAATAACTTTGGAACCTAGCTAAAGTAGTTTAGTATTTTATAAAATATAATAGGGGTATAACTAATTGTTTTTGCTGCTGTTGTCATCACTTTAGGGTATTTAAATATTTTAAAAAGATGTTGTTTCTCCACCAATATCATCCACGATTTATTTGTCACATTAACAACATTTTATTTTGACTTTTGAAAACTTTAATTGTTTGCCTTTAATTTGAAATTGAATTCCGAATCGGTTTTGAACTAACGCGAGATTTGCAACAGTATCAGAGGTGATGTGGCATCATTAGCAGAGTTTTACTGTAGCCTAATTATCCGGGCGTCACAGACGCGCCGGAGCAGCCGCAGCGGCGGCGGGTCTCTTCCGCCCTTGCTGACGAGGCGGAGAAGGAGGAGGCTGGCTGCTCTGGCGCGCCGGCGCTGGCGGAGAAGCAGGCGGAGTGCCGCCACGCACAGGAGAAGGAGGCTGAGTGCCCTGATCACTTGCCGGAGGAAGAGGCAGAGGAGGAGGCGGAGTGCCCTTACTCGCCGGAGCCGTCCAGTTCGGAAGCTTGATGAGCTCCTTCCGCCATAGGCATGGAGTCTTCAGAACTAAACACAGCCGAGTCTCCCCTTCACCGGTAGGGTGGTCAAGCTGGAGGTCCTCAAATCCCTTCGTTATTTCATCCACCATCACCCTAGCATATCGTTCTGGAATCGGCCGGCAGTGGTAGGTTGCGCCGGGTTCAGTAGGTAAAACAGAGCCAACAGCCGCCTTGACTTTCAAGTTCTGCCATTCCGCCATAAGGTGGCAATGTTGAGACTCCGTGATAGCATCCATAGGGTAGCTAGCAGGAGCCGCATGCTCCAGCTGAGGCAGCTCGGTGGAAGCCATGCTGCTTCTCCGCTGAGATGGCGGTGTAGCTTGGGGGGGCAGTTTTGGCATCTCGATTGCCGTCTCGTTCCTCTAGCGCTTGAACCCTTTCGTACAGCTTCTGAATTTGGATCTGCTCCACTTTTTTCCTCCTCTCCTGGGTTTTGTAACCGCCCGCGTCCGGAAAACCAACCTTCCACGGAACGGAGCCTGGCGTGCCTCGTGTCCGTCCAGGGTGCTCAGGATTCCCGAGGGCCATTGTGAGCTCGTCGTTCTCTCTGTCTGGGACGAACGTCCCTTGCTGCGCTGCATCGATATAGTGCTTAAGCTTCTTGACGGGTATTGCAAGTTGCTCGTGCGTCCAACGACACCTCCCTGATACAGGGTCCAAGGTTCCGCCAACCCCGAAGAACCAACTCCGGCAACGGTCTGGCCAGTTCATTGTCTCTGGTTCGATCCCTTTATCAAGCAGATCCCTCTCAGACTTGGCCCACTTAGGCCGGGCTTTGAGGTAGCCACCTGACCCCGTGCGATGGTGAAGCTTCTTCTTCGCAGCATTCTTCTTGTTTGTCGCTGACATCTTCTTACTCTTTTCCGATGTCTTGTGGGCCACAAATGCGGGCCAGTGATCTCTGATCTTCTCATACCGGCCGATGAATTCTGGTGTCTCTTCTTTGTGGACAAACGTTTTCAGCTCATTCTTCCACCTCCTGAATAGGTCTGCCATCTTCTTAAGAGCATGAGACTTGATTAATTGCTCTATAACTGGCTTCTCCGGATCCTCCTCTGGCAGTAGGGTGAAATTTGCCTTCAGCTCAGTCCAAAGATCATCTTTCTGCATATCATTGACATAAGACACCTCAGGGTCTTCCTTCTTAGGCTTATACCATTGGTGGATGCTGATCGGGATCTTGTCCCTAACAAGAACCCCGCACTGAGCAGCAAAAGCATCCTTTGTCCGGAGGGGTTCAATCGGTTGGCCGTCACGCGTGATTGCTGTGATCTCAAACCTTTCATCCGAGCGCAACTTTCTCTTCGGGCCTCGTCTCTTTACCACAGTTGTGCTCGATCCGGAGGGCTAGAAAAAAGAAGAAAGACGAGTGTTAATTAATATGTGTACATACCAAAACAATGAATGCATCAATTAGCTAGTCAGCACAGGCTTAACTAATATATTTACCTGGCCGGACTCTATTCGGTCACCGGAGCCGTCACCACGGGCTCCTTCTTGCACCAGCATTGGGTCACCGTCATGTCTTTCCTCCTCCACTCTTCGATCACCGTAGCCTGCTTCTTCACCCTGTTCTTCCAGACCATCATTGTCGTTAAGATACGACAAGATATCACCTCCGGCTAAGATTATGTCCCCCAACACCTCTCCGGCTAAGATACGACAAGATATCACCTCCATTGTTTCTGCAAATATTACAACATGGCAATTATTACACAAACATGACAGCAGGTGGATATATTAGTGCAAACGTAGACCTAGCTTATTCCGGGTTTGGGGTGGCCTAGGCAACGCTTCAAGGGTAGGGGCGCGGCGGGAGGGGGTAGGAGACCGACATCGTTTTTTTCTAGGGTTTGGGTGTCCTCGAGAGTTTTGGTCGAGCGAGAGGGCCGGGGGATGCTCCCGTGGTATAAGTTATCACGGTCGAGGAGGGGGTATACATATCGACCGTCCATCATGTCGAAGTTATCTAGGAGGGAGTTATATATATCGACAACGACGACATACATACACGGGAAAATAATGTTATCGGGGAGGGGGTATATCGACCCCCCCCCCACGTGTTGAAGTTATCGGGAGGGGGTTTTATATCGACAACGACGACATACATACACGGGAAAGTAATGTTAACGAGGAGGGGGTATATCGACCCCCCCCTCGTGTTGAAGTTATCCCCCCTCGTGTTGAAGTTATCGGGAGGGGGTAATATCGACAACAACAACATACATACACGGGAAAATAATGTTATCGGGGAGGGGGTATATCGACCCCCCCCCATGTGTTGAAGTTATCAGGAGGGGGTTATATCGACAACGACGACATATATACACGGGAAAATAATGTTATCGGGGAGGGGGTATATCGACCCCCCCCCTCGTGTTGAAGTTATCCCCCTCGTGTCGAAGTTATCGGGAGGGGTATATATCGACGACGACATACCCGATAAAACATAAGAAAACGAAGAAGAAATAAAAAGAGGAGAAGAAGAAAGGAATAGAGGAGAGGATTGAAGAAAAAAAAGAAGAAGAAAAAAGAGGAGAAGAAGAAAGGAATAGAGGAGAAGAAGAAAAAAAATAGAATATTTTCTATTTTTTTCTTCTTCTCCTCTATTCCTTTCTTCTTCTCCTCTTCTTTTTCTTCTTTTTTCCTCTTCTTATTTATTTCTCCTCTTCTTCCTCTCCTCTTCTTCTTTCTTTCCTCTTCTTATTTTCTTCTTTCCTATCCTTCTTTTTCTTCTTCTTCCCTTCCTAGCTAGATATATAAAACAAAAAATTGTAACTTTTGCATATATAAAACTTTTCCATGTGGATCATCATTTCTCATATATATCGAATATATATCCATTGTCATATATAAAAACTTTCTATATATGAACAAAAAACTTTCTATGAACAAAAAAACATTTTTGACATATATATTCATACATTTTGAACATCTACATACATACAATTTTTTTTCACATATACATTATAGCGACATACACATATACATCACATATGAACAAAAAAATTAAACTAATAAAAATAAAAAAACATATAGCCACATATGAACAAAAACATATAGCCACATACATACACATATACATATATATATGATCAAAAGACAATTAACTAATAAAAAAACAGAGCCGGGGCAGCGGCTCTCACAGCGGGGGCGGCTAGGACGATGGCGACGGCGGGGGCGGCGAAGTCGCGGCGAGCGCGCGCGGGCCGGGCAGGGGGGCTCGGGGCGCCGAGGCGGCGCGCGCGAGCAGGGGAGCACGAGGCGGGGCGGCACGTGGGGGCAGGGCGACGGCGACGAGCACCGGGCGGCGACCCGTCAAAGCAAGGGCGCGGGGCGACGGCGACGAGGAGCGGGGGGCGACGGCGAGCACGGGCAGCCTGGCGGCGTCGGGGGCAACTGGCGAGGTATCTGAAAATTTCCCAAGTGTTGGCTTATATAGGAACACCTTTGGTCCCGGTTGGTGCCACCAACCGGGACCAAAGGTCCCTTTTCAGCAGCCCAAAGGGCGGGAAGCGGCGGCCTTTGGTCCCGGTTGGTGGCACCAACCGGGACTAAAGGGGGGGCATTTGTCCCGGTTGGTGCCACCAACCGGGACCAAAGGCCTTGCGCTGCCCGCAGCCAAAAGTTTAGTCCCACCTCGCTAGTTGAGAGGGGCTCGGAGTGGTTTATAAGCCCCACTGCGGCTGCCCTCTCGAGCTCCTCTCAAATGCAGGCTTACGGGCCTAATGTCACACTGTGCTGTCTGTGGGCCTATTGGGCCTTCTGCGGGCCTGAATCCTGGCCCAGGTTGGGTTTCTAGTCGTATTCAGGCCGTGGTGGCCCAATAGGTGGCAGTTTTTAAAAAAAAATCCAGTTTTTTGGTTCTGTTTTTTGCATTATTTATTTTCTTTTTTTTTTCTTTTTTTTTAATTCTTTTTGCTTTTAGGTCAGCAAAATTATAAACTGTCTGTTAGTGCCATTAGTTTTAGAAAAAATATAAACTTTCTATTAGTGCCATTAGTTCTTTATGAAAATTCTTTTTGCTGTATTTAGTTTTTTTGTTTTCTTTTTTGCTATATTTATTTTGTTTTGTTTCTACTTACAACAAAAAACTTATTTTATTTTATTTTATTTTGTTTCTAATTACTTATTTATTTTACTTTATGATAATTCTTTCTACTATTAAAGTTTCTATCAAAAATAGTTCTTTATGAAAATTCTTTTTTCTTTTAATGATTAAAAATAAAAAAGAGGCGCAATGCGCGTTGATTTGCTTCAAGCCTTTCAGAATAGTGTAGACTGCACTGCACATAGCTCGATGCAGTCTACCTTATTCCTCAAGGCTTGAAGCTAAGCAACGTGAGCATTGCGCCTCTTCTTCATCGTCTCTGCACTCAGGGCTTATAAACCGCTCCTAGTGCCTCTCAGCTAGCGAGGTGGGACTAAAAAACTGCTTAGCTAGTAAGAAACTCTAGTACTGGTTCGTGCCACGAACAGGTACTAAAGGTGCTCGTGGGGCCACAGCCTCATTAGTACCGGTTCATGGCACCAACAGGGACCAAAGGGTGGAATTGGTCCCGGTTCGTGCCACCAACCGGGACCAATGGCCTTGCACAGCGGCGTGGTGGTGAGTTTAGTCCCACCTCGCTAGCTAAGAGAGAGTCGCACCTGTTTATAAGGTGCGGTGCGCCTGAGCTGTCGCATCCCCTTTCAGGCACATTGCTATCGCATCTGATGTTGGTGCGGAGGGATACTATACTGCTGCCTACTCCACTGTCACCCGAGAGCCCTTCTACAATCAGAACCTGAAAACTTTTTGGTGCGGAGGGATACTATCGCATTTTTAACCGTTTTGATCCATCATGGTAGATTTTTTATTTTTGCGAAACTGAAAATTTGTTTAAATTGCATTATCAACAAGTGATATAAGCCTTTGGTCATTTCTTGTTTCGAAGTTGTCTTTGCCGCGATTTGAAAATCCTACAACAACTTATATATGTAGGAGTCACATAATTTTTAGCAGTTTTTCATAACCTTTTGATTTATTACTTTGAATTTTCACCTCCTTTGAAACTCAAAAATCATTTAAATAGGACATTAGACACATATAATTGCCTTTCCATCATTTCATTCTTCGAGAGTGGTCTCAACGGCCATGTGGAAGTCATAGAACAGCTTATCCACATAAATTATTCATGTTTAGCACATTTACATAAACTTTTGATCCGTTACCGATGATTTTTTATTCGCTCAACAAAAAACTTACTTAAATAGCATCATTCAGACATTGCACCAGCATTTTTTCCTTTCAAGCTTCGGAAGTAGTATGTTCGACCATATGGATCTCTTATAACAACTTATAACTAGTAATCATATAATTTCATCACCAATTTTGTTACCTTTTGATCCATCACTATAGATTTTCACCTTGTTCAAAACTGAAAACTTATTAATTAAGCGTCATCGACATATTCCGAAATCGTTTCCACCATTTCATACTTCGAGGGTAGTCCATGCATCTATATGCACCTCAGATAGCAAATTACCTATAGAAATCTGATAATTTTATACATTTTTAACCGTTTTGATCCATCACGGTAGATTTACTATTTTTGCGAAACTGAAAACTTGTTTAAATTGCAATATCAACAAGTGATAGAAGCCTTTGTTCGTTTCTTGTTTCGAAGTTGTCTTTGCCGCCATTTGAAAATCCTAAAACAACTTATATGTGTAGGGGTCACATAATTTTTAGCAGTTTTTCATAACCTTTTGATTTATTACTTTGAATTTTCTCCTCTTTTAAAACTCAGAAATCATTGAAATAGGACATTAGACACATTATAATTGCCTTTCCATCATTTCATTCTTCGAGAGTGCTCTCAACGGCCATGTGGAAGTCATAGAACAGCTTATCCACATAAATTATTCCTGTTTAGCACATTTACATAAACTTCTGATCGGTTACCGATGATTTTTTATTCGCTAAAAAAAACATACTTAAATAGCATCATTCAGACATTCCACTAGCATTTCTTCGTTTCAAGCTTCGGAAGTAGTATGTTCGACCATATGGATCTCTTATAACAACTTATAACTAGTAATCATATAATTTCATCACCAATTTTGTTACCTTTTGATCCATCACTATAGCTTTTCACTTTGTTCAAAACTGAAAACTTATTAATTAAGCGTCATCGACATATTCTGAAATCATTTCCACCATTTCATGCTTCGAGGGTAGTCCATGCATCTATATGCACCTCAGATAGCAAATTACCTATAGAAATCTGATAATTTGATACATTTTTAACCGTTTTGATCCATCATGGTAGATTTTTTATTTTTGCGAAACTGAAAACCTGTTTAAATTGCATTATCAACAGGTGCTAGAAGCCTTTGTTCGTTTCTTGTTTCAAAGTTGTCTTTGCCGCCATTTGAAAATCCTACAACAACTGATATATGTAGGAGTCACATAATTTTTAGCAGTTTTTCATAACTTTTTGATTTATTACATTGAATTTTCTCCTCCTTTGAAACTCAGAAATCATTTAAATAGGACATTAGACACATTATAATTGCATTTCCATCATTTTATTCTTCGAGAGTCGTCTCGACGGCCATGTGGAAGTCATAGAACAGCTTATGCACATAAATTATTCATGTTTAGCACCTTTACAGAAACTTTTGATCTGTTGCCGATGATTTTTTATTCGCTAAACAAAAAACTTACTTAAATAGCATCATTCAGACATTCCACTAGCATTTCTTCCTTTCAAGCTTCGGAAGTAGTATGTTCGACCATATGGATCTCGTATAACAACTTATAACCAGTAATCATATAATTTCGTCACCAATTTTGTTACCTTTTGATCCTTCACTATAGATTTTCACTTTGTTTGAAACTGAAAACTTATTAATTAAGCGTCATCGACATATTCCGAAATCCTTTCCACCATTTCAAGCTTCGAGGTTAGTCCATGCATCTATATGCACCTCAGATAGCAAATTACCTATAGAAATCTGTTAGTTTGATACATTTTTAACCGTTTTGATCCATCATGGTAGATTTTTTATTTTTGCGAAACTGAAAACTTGTTTAAATTGCATTATCAACAAGTGATATAAGCCTTTGTTCATTTCTTGTTTCGAAGTTGTCTTTGCCGCGATTTGAAAATCCTACAACAACTTATATATGTAGGAGTCACTTAATTTTTAGCAGTTTTTCATAACCTTTTGATTTATTACATTGAATTTTCTCCTCCTTTGAAACTCAAAAATCATTTAAATAGGTCATTAGACACATATAATTGCCTTTCCATCATTTCATTCTTCGAGAGTGGTCTCAACGGCCATGTGGAAGTCATAGAACAGCTTATCCACATAAATTATTCATGTTTAGCACATTGACATAAACTTCTGATCCGTTACCGTTGATTTTTTATTCGCTAAACAAAAAACTTACTTAAATAGCATCATTCAGACATTGCACCAGCATTTTTTCCTTTCAAGCTTCGGAAGTAGTATGTTCGACCATATGGATCTCTTATAACAACTTATAACTAGTAATCATATAATTTCATCACCAATTTCGTTACCTTTTGATCCATCACTATAGATTTTCACCTTGTTCAAAACTGAAAACTTATTAATTAAGCGTCATCGACATATTCTGGAATCGTTTCCACCATTTCATACTTCGAGGTTTGTCCATGCATCTATATACACCTCAGATAGCAAATTACCTATAGAAATCTGATAATTTGATACATTTTTAACCGTTTTGATCCATCACGGTAGATTTTCTATTTTTGCAAAACTGAAAAATTGTTTAAATTGCAATATCAACAAGTGATAGAAGCCTTTGTTCGTTTCTTGTTTCGAAGTTGTCTTTGCCGCCATTTGAAAATCCTAAAACAACTTATATGTGTAGGGGTCACATAATTTTTAGCAGTTTTTCATAACCTTTTGATTTATTAATTTGAATTTTCTCCTCATTTAAAACTCAGAAATCATTTAAATAGGACATTAGACACATTATAATTGCATTATCATCATTTCATTCTTCGAGAGTGGTCTCGACGGCCATGTGGAAGTCATGGAACAGCTTATCCACATAAATTATTCCTGTTTAGGACATTTACATAAACTTTTGATCCGTTACCGATGATTTTTTATTCGCTAAACAAAAAACATACTTAAATAGCATCATTCAGACATTCCACTAGCATTTCTTCGTTTCAAGCTTCGGAAGTAGTATGTTCGACCATATGGATCACTTATAACAACTTATAACTAGTAATCATATAATTTCATCACCAATTTTGTTCCCTTTTGATCCATCACCATAGCTTTTCACTTTGTTCAACACTGAAAACTTATTAATTAAGCGTCATCGACATATTCTGAAATCGTTTCCACCATTTCATGCTTCGAGGGTAGTCCATGCATATATATGCACCTCATATAGCAAATTACCTATAGAAATCTGATAATTTGATACATTTTTAACCGTTTTGATCCATCATGGTAGATTTTCTATTTTTGCGAAACTGAAAACCTGTTTAAATTGCATTATCAACAGGTGCTAGAAGCCTTTGTTCGTTTCTTGTTTCAAAGTTGTCTTTGCCGCCATTTGAAAAGCCTACAACAACTGATATATGTAGGAGTCACATAATTTTTAGCAGTTTTTCATAACTTTTTGATTTATTACATTGAATTTTCTCCTCCTTTGAAACTCAGAAATCATTTAAATAGGACATTAGACACATTTTAATTGCATTTCCATCATTTTATTCTTCGAGAGTCGTCTCGACGACCATGTGGAAGTCATAGAACAGCTTATCCACATAAATTATTCATGTTTAGCACCTTTACAGAAACTTTTGATCTGTTGCCGAAGATTTTTTATTCGCTAAACAAAAAACTTACTTAAATAGCATCATTCAGAGATTCCACTAGCATTTCTTCCTTTCAAGCTTCGGAAGTAGTATGTTCGACCATATGGATCTCGTATAACAATTTATAACTAGTAATCATATAATTTCGTCAGCAATTTTGTTACCTTTTGATACTTCACTATAGATTTTCACTTTGTTTGAAACTAAAAACTTATTAATTAAGCGTCATCGACATATTCCGAAATCGTTTCCACCATTTCAAGCTTCAAGGTTAGTCCATGCATCTATATGCACCTCAGATAGCAAATTACCTATAGAAATCTGTTAGTTTGATACATTTTTAACTGTTTTGATCCATCATGGTAGATTTTTTATTTTTGCGAAACTGAAAACTTGTTTAAATTGCATTTTCAACAAGTGATATAAGCCTTTGTTCATTTCTTGTTTCGAAGTTGTCTTTGCCGCGATTTGAAAATCCTACAATAACTTATATATGTAGGAGTCACATAATTTTTAGCAGTTTTTCATAACCTTTTGATTTATTACATTGAATTTTCTCCTCCTTTGAAACTCAAAAATCATTTAAATAGGACATTAGACACATATAATTGCCTTTCCATCATTTCATTCTTCGAGAGTGGTCTCAACGGCCATGTGGAAGTCATAGAACAGCTTATCCACATAAATTATTCATGTTTAGCGCATTTACATAAACTTCGATCCGTTACCGATGATTTTTTATTCGCTAAACAAAAAACTTACTTAAATAGCATCATTCAGACATTGCAACAGCATTTTTTCCTTTCAAGCTTCGGAAGTAGTATGTTCGACCATATGGATCTCTTATAACAACTTATAACTAGTAATCATATAATTTCATCACCAATTTTGTTACCTTTTGATCCATCACTATTGATTTTCACCTTGTTCAAAACTGAAAACTTATTAATTAAGCGTCATCGACATATTCCGAAATCGTTTCTGCCATTTCATACTTCGAGGGTAGTCCATGCATCTATATGCACCTCAGATAGCAAATTACCTATAGAAATCTGATAATTTGATACATTTTTAACCGTTTTGATCCATCACGGTAGATTTTCTATTTTTGCAAAACTGAAAACTTGTTTAAATTGCAATATCAACAAGTGATAGAAGCCTTTGTTCGTTTCTTGTTTCGAAGTTGTCTTTGACGCCATTTGAAAATCCTAAAACAACTTATATGTGTAGGGGTCACATAATTTTTAGTAGTTTTTCATAACATTTTGATTTATTAATTTGAATTTTCTCCTCATTTAAAACTCAGAAATCATTTAAATACGACATTAGACACATTATAATTGCATTTCCATCATTTCATTCTTCGAGAGTCGTCTCGACGGCCATGTGGAAGTCATAGAACAGCTTATCCACATAAATTATTCATGTTTAGCACCTTTACATAAACTTTTGATCTGTTGCCGAAGATTTTTTATTCGCTAAACAAAAAACTTACTTAAATAGCATCATTCAGCCATTCCACCAGCATTTCTTCCTTTCAAGCTTCGGAAGTAGTATGTTCTACCATATGGATCTCGTATAAAAACTTATAACTAGTAATCATATAATTTCGTCACCAATTTTGTTACCTTTCGATCCTTCACTATAGATTTTCACTTTGTTTAAAACTGAAAACTTATTAATTAAGCGTCATCGACATATTCCGAAATCGTTTCCACCATTTCATGCTTCGAGGGTAGTCCATGCATCTATATGCACCTCAGATAGCAAATTACCTATAGAAATCTGATAGTTTGATACATTTTTAACCGTTTTGATCCATGATGGTAGATTTTCTATTTTTGCGAAACTGAAAACTTGCTTAAATTGCATTATCAACAAGTGATAGAAGCGTATGTTCGTTTCTTGTTTCAAAGTTGTCTCTGCCGCGATTTGAAAATCCTACAACAACTTATATATGTAGGAGTCACATAATTTTTAAGAGTTTTTGATAACCTTTTGATTTATTACTTTGAATTTTCTCCTCCTTTGAAACTCAGAAATCATTTAAATAGGACATTAGACACATATAATTGCCTTTCCATCATTTCATTCTTCGAGAGTGGTCTCAACGGCCATGTGGAAGTCATATAACAGCTTATCCACATAAATTATTCATGTTTAGCACATTTACATAAACTTTTGATCCGTTACCAATGATCTTTTATTCGCTAAACAGAAAACTTACTTAAATAGCATCATTTAGACATTCCACCAGCATTTCTTCCTTTCAAGCTTCGGAAGTAGTATGTTCGACCATATTCATCACCAATTTTCTTACCTTTGGATCCATGACTATAGATTATCACTTTGTTTAAAACTGAAAACTTATTAATTAAGCGTCATCGACATATTCCGAAATCGTTTCCACCATTTCATGCTTCGAGGGTAGTCCATGCATCTATATGCACCTCAGATAGCAAATTACCTATAGAAATCTGATAGTTTGATACATTTTTAACCGTTTTGATCCATGATGGTAGATTTCTATTTTTGCGAAACTGAAAACTTGCTTAAATTGCATTATCAACAAGTGATAGAAGCGTTTGTTCGTTTCTTGTTTCAAAGTTGTCTCTGCCGCGATTTGAAAATCCTACAACAACTTATATATGTAGGAGTGACATAATTTTTAAGAGTTTTTGATAACCTTTTGATTTATTACTTTGAATTTTCTCCTCCTTTGAAACTCAGAAATCATTTAAATAGGACATTAGACACATATAATTGCCTTTCCATCATTTCATTCTTCGAGAGTGGTCTCAACGGCCATGTGGAAGTCATATAACAGCTTATCCACATAAATTATTCATGTTTAGCACATTTACATAAACTTTTGATCCGTTACCAATGATCTTTTATTCGCTAAACAAAAAACTTACTTAAATAGCATCATTTAGACATTCCACCAGCATTTCTTCCTTTCAAGCTTCGGAAGTAGTATGTTCGACCATATTCATCACCAATTTTCTTACCTTTGGATCCATGACTATAGATTATCACTTTGTTTAAAACTGAAAACTTATTAATTAAGCGTCATTGACATATTCCAAAATCGTTTCCACCATTTCATGCTTCGAGGTTAGTCCATGCATCTATATGCACCTCAGATAGCAATTTACCTATAGAAATCTGATAGTTTGATACATTTTTAACCGTTTTGATCCATCATGGTAGATTTTTTATTTTTTCGAAACTGAAAACTTGTTTAAATTGCATTATCAACAAGTGATAGAAGCCTTTGTTCATTTATTGTTTCGAAGTTGTCTTTGCCGCCATTTGAAAATCATACAACAACTTATATATGTAGGAGTCACATAATTTTTAGCAGTTTTTCATAACCTTTTGATTTACTACTTTGAATTTTCTCCTCCTTTGAAACTCAGAAATCATTTAAATAGGACATTAGACACATTATAATTGCATTTCCATCATTTCATTCTTCGAGAGTCGTCTCGACGGCCATGTGGAAGTCATAGAACAGCTTATCCACATAAATTATTCATGTTTAGCACCTTTACATAAACTTTTAATCTGTTGCCGATGATTTTTTATTGGCTAAACAAAAAACTTACTTAAATAGCATCATTGAGACATTCCACCAGCATTTCTTCCTTTGAAGCTTCGGAAGTAGTATGTTCGACCATATGGATCTTGTATAACAACTTATAACTAGTAATCATATAATTTCGTCACCAATTTTGTTACCTTTTGATCCTTCACTATAGATTTTCACTTTGTTTAAAACTGAAAACTTATTAATTAAGCGTCATCGACATATTCCAAAATCGTTTCCACCATTTCAAGCTTCGAGGTTAGTCCATGCATCTATATGCACCTCAGATAGCAAATTACCGATAGAAATCTGATAGTTTGATACATTTTTAACCGTTTTGATCCATGATGGTAGATTTTTTATTTTTGCGAAACTGAAAAGTTGTTTAAATTGCATTATCAACAAGTGATAGAAGCCTTTGTTCGTTTCTTGTTTCGAAGTTGTCTTTGCCGCCATTTGAAAATCCTACAACAACTTATATATGTAGGAGTCACATAATTTTTAGCAGTTTTTCATAACCTTTTGACTTATTACTTTGAATTTTCTCCTCCTTTAAAACTCAGAAATCATTGAGATAGGACATTAGACACATTATAATTGCCCTTCCATCACTTCATTCATCGAGAGTGGTGTCGACGGCCATGTGGAACTCATAGAACAGCTTATCCACATAAATTATTCATGTTTAGCACATTTACATAAACTTCTGATCCGTTACCGATGATTTTTTATTCGCTAAATAAAAAACATACTTAAATAGCATCATTTAGACATTCCACTAGCATTTCTTCCTTTCAAGCTGCGGAAGTAGTGTGTTCGACCATATGGATCTCGTATAACAACTTATAACTAGTAATCATATAATTTCGTCACCAATTTTGTTACCTTTTGATCCTTCACTATAGATTTTCACTTTGTTTGAAACTGAAAACTTATTAATTAAGCGTCATCGACATATTCCGAAATTGTTTCCACCATTTCAAGCTTCGAGGTTAGTCCATGCATCTATATGCACCTCAGATAGCAAATTACCTATAGAAATCTGTTAGTTTGATACATTTTTAACCGTTTTGATCCATGATGGTAGATTTTTTATTTTTGCAAAACTGAAAACTTGTTTAAATTGCATTATCAACAAGTGATATAAGCCTTTGTTCATTTCTTGTTTCCAAGTTGTCTTTGCCACGATTTGAAAATCCTACAACAACTTATATATGTAGGAGTCACATAATTTTTAGCAGTTTTTTCTGACCAGTTTTGTTACCTTTTGATCCATGACTCTAGATTTTTATTTTGTTCAAAACTGAAAACTTATTAATTCAGCGTCATCGACATATTCTGAAATCGTTTCCAACATTTCATGCTTCGAGGGTAGTCCATGCATCTATATGCACCTCAGATAGCAAATTACCTATAGAAATCTGATAATTTGATACATTTTTAACTGTTCTGATCCATCATGGTAGATTTTCCATTTTTGCGAACCTGAAAACTTATTTAAATTGCATTATCAACAAGTGATAGAAGCCTTTGTTCATTTTTTGTTTCGAAGTTGTCTTTGCCGCCATTTGAATATCCTACAACAACTTATATATGTCGGAGTCACATAATTTTTAGCAGTTTTTCATAACCTTTTGATTTACTACTTTGAATTTTCTCCTCCTTTGAAACTCAGAAATCATTTAAATAGGACATTAGACACATTATAATTGCATTTCCATCATTTCATTCTTCGAGAGTCGTCTCGACGGCCATGTGCAAGTCATAGAACAGCTTATCCACATAAATTATTCATGTTTAGCACCTTTACATAAACTTTTGATCTGTTGCCGATGATTTTTTATTGGCTAAACAAAAAACTTACTTAAATAGCGTCATTGAGACATTCCACCAGCATTTCTTCCTTTGAAGCTTCGGAAGTAGTATGTTCGACCATATGGATCTCGTATAACAACTTATAACTAGTAATCATATAATTTCGTCACCAATTTTGTTACCTTTTGATCCTTCATTATAGATTTTCACTTTGTTTAAAACTGAAAACTTATTAATTAAGCGTCATCGACATATTCCGAAATCGTTTCCACATTTCAAGCTTCGAGGTTAGTCCATGCATCTATATGCACCTCAGATAGCAAATTACCTATAGAAATCTGATAGTTTGATACAGTTTTAACCGTTTTGATCCATGATGGTAGATTTTTTATTTTTGCGAAACTGAAAAGTTGTTTAAATTGCATTATCAACAAGTGATAGAGGCCTTTGTTCGTTTCTTGTTTCGAAGTTGTCTTTGCCGCGATTTGAAAATCCTACAACAACTTATATATGTAGGAGTCACATAAGTTTTAGCAGTTTTTCATAACCTTTTGATTTATTACTTTGAATTTTCTCCTCCTTTAAAACTCAGAAATCATTGAGATAGGACATTAGACACATTATCATTGCCCTTCCATCATTTCATTCATCGAGAGTGGTCTCGACGGCCATGTGGAACTCATAGAACAGCTTATCCACCTAGATTATTCATGTTTAGCACATTTACATAAACTTCTGATCCGTTACCGATGATTTTTTTATTCGGTAAATAAAAAACATACTTAAATAGCATCATTTAGACATTCCACTAGCATTTCTTCCTTTCAAGCTTCGGAAGTAGTGTGTTCGACCATATCGATCTCTAATAACAACT